>NC_059159.1:30643173-36440650 GCF_019923935.1 Bubalus bubalis | reverse complement strand
AGAGGAGGAGGAAGATGAAGAGGAGGATGAGGAGGAGGATTTTGAGGAGGATGAGGAGGAGGAAGAGGAGTACTTTGAGGAGGAGGAAGAGGAGGAAGAAGAGTTTGAGGAGGAGTTTGAGGAGGAGGAAGGTGAGCTGGAGGACGAGGAGGACGAGGAGGAAGACGAGGAGCTGGAAGAGCTGGAAGAGGTGGAGTTCGGCCCGGCAGGCAGGGAGGTGGAAGGAGGAGGGCCTACGCCCCCGAGCCTGCCTCCAGCGCTGCCCCCTGCTGAGTCTCCCAAGGGGCCTCCGGAGCCAGGACTGGAACCTGGGCTGCTGTTGGAAGTGGAGGAGCCAGGGACCGAGGAGGCACCTGGGCCTGAGACGGCCCCCATGCTGGCCCCTGAGGTGCTCCCCTCCCAGGGGGAGGTGGAGAGGGAAGAGGGGAGCCCCCCTACAGGGCCACCGCCTCAGGAGCTTGTGGAGGAGGAGCCCTCTGGGCCACCAGCCCTGCTGGAAGAGGGGGCTGAGGGTGGGGGTGACAAGGTATCACCCCCCCCAGAGGCGTCTGCAGTGGAAGAGACGGAGGTGGAGGCAGCAGCTCTCCCCCCGGAAAAGGTGAGGGGGCCTGGTGGGGAGGAGGGGTGGGAGCGACCCGCATCCTGACCTGGTCTGTGCCTGCAACTGTTCTGAACTTTCTGTTTGCCCCTGGAAGGAGCAGCGTGACACTGCTGCCATGCTGGCTGACTTCATTGACTGCCCCCCGGACGACGAGAAGGCGCCCCCTGCCTCAGAGCCTGACTCCTAGCCTGCCCCACCTCGCCCTCTTCTTTTCCAATAAATTCACATCCTTCGATAGCAACAGCTGCTTCTGCCTTTTGCCACCATGCTGTCCCCAGGCAGAGGCCCAGGTGTCTGCTGGGCTTGGCCTGTACCCACAGTGTTTCCCAGGCATCCTGTGAGCCCCGCTGTCCATAGAGGAGCCATTGACCTACAGGGGTCACTCTACAAGCCAGTGTCAGAAGTTCAGCGCGTTGGCCCACTGCTCCTGCTACACTAAGTGTGTGCTCGGTTGCCTGGAGAAGCGAGCAGCCCTGCTTCTGCTAGTCCGGGGGGCAGGGCTGTGATGGGATGTATGAGACTGAGTATCCCAGTGAGTGAACCTGTTATAACACACACACACACTGCCTTGGTCTAAAAGAGCAGGCTGAGTGACTGATAGAAGTTTAGAAAGTTATGATAAGGTACAGCGTTTAGTCAGGGACTCCTGTGAATTGGAACCTGGGGCGTCCTAAATTAACAGGGGCATCCACCATGGGTATGGACGATGCATTCTAGGGCTGGTCCTTGTACTGACAGTACCCCCGGCAGGAATCTGACAAGCTCACTGTCGGCCTTCCTACCTGCTCTTGAGGTTTGGACGTTTCCCAGCCAGGATCTGATCCCTCTGAGCGTTGGGAGACTACAGATCCTAGGACTTGGGGTGCCTATGTGAGCATCAATACAGCGGTGTGTATGTGAGACAGTATCGAGGCTTATGGCCTTGAGGTAGGTGCCTCGTGGGTTTTTTCAGTCTGTGAACGTAAGTGCCTTGGAAGTGCAGAAAAGGGAGTGACTTCCTAGCTGCACGTATCCTGAACAGCCTCTTTGAGAAGTGACATCTGAGCTAATTTGTGGAAGATTAAGTAGATGTTTAAAAAATATTCCTGCCCTCCTTTCCCTAACCTGCCAGAAGGGAGGAGATAAGATGGAGTAGAAGGACTGGAGCTCACTTCCTCTCATGAAAACAACAAAATCACTGCTCACTGCTGAACAGCCACTGACAAAACGAACTTAAAAACAATGCCGTATATGCAAAGAAGAAAACAAGATGGTGGGCGGGGTGCTCATGTATGCCAGCTGGATGACCCACAAACTGGAAGATAATTATACATCTCAGACCCACAGGAGAGTTCTGAGCCCCATGTCAACTCCCCAGCCTGGGGGCCTGGTATTGTGAGGAGCCCCCAGAGCATTTGGCTTTGAAGGCCAGTGGGGCATGAGTGCAGGAGCTGCACAGGACTGGAGGGAGCACACAAGTTCTCATGGGCACTGCGACCCAGGGCACAGGCTATAACTCCATAGGAGCCTGGGCGAGACCTACCTGTGGGTCTTGGAGGATCTCCTGGGGAGATGGGGGTCGGCTGTGGCTCACTGTGGGGACAAGGACACGGGTAGTGGAGGCCCCAGGGAATGTTCATTGATGGGAGCTCTCTCAGGATCAATGGAACAGGATAGAAAGCCTGGAAATAAGCCCACACACCTATAGTCAGTTAATCTGTGACAATGGAAGCAAGAATATACAATGGAGAAAAGACAGTTCTCTTCAAAAAGTGGTGCTGGGAAGACTGGACAGCTAGATGTCAAAGCATGAAACTAGAACATTAATGTCACACACAAAAGTAAATGGATTAAAGACCTAAATGTAACATCGGATTCTGTAAAACGAGTCCCCAACCTCCAGGATCTACTGCCTGATGATCTGAGGTGGAGCTGATGTAATAATAGCAGAAATAAAGCACACAATAAACGCAAGATGCTTGAATCATCCTGAAACCACTCCCCACCCCCAGGCTGTGGAAAAACTCTTCCACAAAACTGGTCCCTGGTGCCAAAAAGGTCGGGGGCTGCTGCTGTGAAACTCTTAGAGAAACGCAGAGGCAGAACACTCTGACATAAATCACAGCAAGATCTTTTTGGATCTGCCTCCTAGCGTAATGGAAATAAAAACAAAAAGAAACCAATGGGACCCAATGAAACTTAAAAGCTTTGGCACAGCAAAGGAAATTATAAACAGAAAACCCTTGCAATGGGAGAAAATATTTGCAAACGAAACGACCGACAAAGGATTAATCTCCGCAATATTCAAACAACTCATGTAGCTCAATATCAAAAACAAAAAACCCCAAACCAACCCAATCAAAAAATGGGCAGAGGATCTAAACAGACATTTCTCCCAGGAAAACATACAGATGGCCAAGAGGTACGTTAAAGTAATGTCTTGCCACATTTGTTATATTCTGAATTCCTGTATGTGCGTATTTGGGTCTATTTCTTGACCTTGTGTTCTATTCCATTGATCGCCCTGTGCATGCTTATTTATTGTGGCTTTATGAAATGTTCCAATATCCGGTAGAAAGAGTAGGTTATTAAATTGGTGTTAAGCAGGGTAGCAATGCTAAAGAATGTCAAACTGCTGCACAACTGCATCCATCTCACATGTTAGCAAAGTAATGCTCAAAATTCTCCAATCTAGGCTTCAACAGTACGTGAACCAAGAACTTCCAGATGTTGGAATTAGAAGCTGGATTTAGAAAAGGCAGAGGAACCAGAGGTCAAATTGCCAACATCTGTTGGATCATCAAAAAAGGAAAATAATTCCAGAAAAACATCTACTTCTGCTTTATTGACTACGTCAAAGCCTTTGACTGTGTGGATCACCACAAACTGGAAAATTCTTAAAGAGATGGGAATACCAGACTACCTAACACCTGCCTCCTGAGAAATCTGTGTGCAGGTCAAGAAGCAACAGTTAGAACTGGACACAAACTGGTTCCAAATTGGGAAAGGAGTATGTCAAGGCTGTATATTGTCACCCTTATGTTATGCTTATTTAACTTACATGCAGAGTACATCATGCAAAATGCCAGGCTGGTGAAGCACAAGCTGGAATCAAGATTGCCAGGAGAAATATCCATAACCTCAGATATGCAGATGACACCACCCTTGTGGTAGAAAGCCAAGAAGAACTAAAGAGCCTCTTGATGAAAGAAGGAGTGAAAAAGCTGAATTAAAACTCAACATTCAAAAAACGAAGATCAAGGCATCCAGTCCCATCACGTCACAAAGAATAGATGGGGAAATAATGCAAACAGACTTTATTTTCTTGGGCTCCAAAATCACTGCGGATGGTGACTGCAGCCATGAAATTAAAAGACACTTGCTCCTTGGAAGAAAAGCTATGACCAACCTAGACAGCATATTGAAAAGCAGAGACATTACTTTGCCGACAAAGGTCCACCTAGTCAAAGCTATGGTTTTTCCAGTAGTCATGTATGGATTTGAAAGTTGGACTATAAAGAAGTCTGAGCCCTGAAGAATTGATGTTTTTGAACTGTGGTGTTGGAGAAGACTCTTGAGAGTCCCTTGGACAGCAAGGAGATCAAACCAGTCAATCCTAAAAGAAATCAGTCCTGAATATTCTTTGGAAGGACTGATACTGAAGCTCCAATACTTTGGCCACCTGATGTGAAGAGCTGATTTACTAGAAAAGACCCTGATGCTGGGAAAGATTAAAGACAGAAGGGGACAACAGAGGATGAGATGGTTGGATGGCATCACCTACTTGATGGACATGAGTTTGACCAAGCTCCAGGAGTTGGTGATGGACAGGGAAGCCTGGCGTGCTGCAGTCCATGGGGTTGCAAAGAGTCAGACACAACTGAGTGACTGAACTGAGCTAAGCAGGGTAGCAGGCATTGGAGAAATCAGTAGTACATTGTTCAAGATATTTCTCTAAAGGGATTCACAATCTGGCAATAGAACACTCTGAATAAGGGTTCCTCTAGGATAGCCAGCAGCTGGATATGTGGGGTTTGGAGCTGAGGAGGGGTGTGGGGGCTACTGAGAGATTTGGTGGGGCAAGTCATCCTGGGGACACAACTGGAGAAAAAAAGTGGGCTGCATATGGAACTCAGAACACCAACATTTTAGGGGCAAGAGGAGCCTTGAAGGGAACTTGGAGAAGGTGATGTCCCAGAAAATGAGAGAAGAGCTTCAAACGGAGGGGGAAAACATGAGAGTCCATGGGACTTGTCAGTCATCAGCAGGTTTGGGCAAAGCAGTCTCAGAAGCGTGGTGGGGATGGATCTCAGGGATAGTTGGAAGGTGAAAAAAGGGGACAGTGAGATTCTGCTGGGAAGGAGATGAGAGAAAATAGGGCAGTGGGGGCCCTGGGGCGGGCAGACTCCTGCCACCTCCCTCCACCCAGGGACTGTCCACTGTGAAGCCCACTGCCTGTCCTGCCCCGCTCCTGTTCTGTCCTCTGCACCATTCCATCTCTCGGGATGGCACTCCTCAACCCAGCCCGTGGTTCCTGCCACAACCTCCAGGGAGAAGGCACAGCTCCCCAGGCAAGTCTCAGGCTCTGGCCACCCCTAACCGAGGTGGAAAGCCGACATGTTCTGAGGGGCTTTGGACATCCCTTGTAAAGTCACAGCTCCAGGGACTCCCTTGGCAGTCCAGTGATCAATGCTGCGCTTCCACTGTAGGGAGTGAGGGTTCAATCCCTGATGAGGGCACTAAGATCCCGCATACCATGTGGTGCAACCAAAAAATTAAAACCATCCCACCTGTGTCCATCTCCCATCATCCAGCCCTCCCCGCTTCCCTACTCTCCACTCTAGCACTTATCACCATGTGACATATATGATCTATATGAATTTATATGGCCTTGTCTGCTCCCAATAGAATGTAAGCACCATCAGAGCAGAGACCATTTCGTTTCAGTCTGTCCACTGAAGTAACTGTGTCTCAGATTCCTGGTCTGAGGTGGGGGTTTGGCAACCATTGAACAAGTGAAGACAAGTGAATGAGTCACTGAGGCAGAATCTCTGTGGGGCCCTGGGAGTATCATGACATGGGTAACTGAGGTCCTCTCAGTCCTGTCGGAGCTGAAAGTGGGGTCCGAGCCAGCTTCACCCACAACTTGATATGCTCTGCAGGGGCCCATGAGGCTCCCTCCCCACTGATGGGTGTGTTTGTAGAGAGAGAGTTCAGCAGAGTTTATCCTGTCAAGCTGAGGTTGCCAAGCTATTCTTCCCGCGCTCGTCTGAAGGGGTCACCCAGCATTCAGCTTACACAGCGACTGTCCCTCTTAAAAGGCTGAAGGCAGTGTTGAACGAAGCTTGAGCTGGGCTTTAGGGCCCCTGGGACCACTCTACCCCTGCCAGCCAAGGGGACCTTTCCAGAGGCGGCTCTCAGAGCACCGGTCCTGCAGAGCCCACAGTGGCACCTCCCTGGCTTCTGTCTTCCTGGGGTCACACTGATCTCCTGCCCATGGGCCTGGTGCAGTCTCCCCGTTTCGGGCTTTAGCTGCCCAGGCCCATGTGGAGCTGCTTACTGATGCTGGATGTTGCACCTGCCCTGGTGTGTGTGAGTCATCTGCTCTGCTGGTGGCCACCCCATGGACTGTAGCCCGCCAGGCTCCTCTGCCTATGGGATTTCCCAGGCAAGAATACTGGAGTGAGTTGCCATGCCCTCCTCCAGGGGATGTTCCCCACCCAGGGATCGAACTGGGGGTTCCTGCATTGCAGGCGGATTGTTTACCATCTGAGCCACCAGGGCATGGTATCTTAATTCCCAGATCAGGGATTGAACCCATGCTCCCTGCAGTGAAAACGTGGAGTCTTAACCACTGGACCACCAGGGAAGTCGGTTAAGCCACATTTTTGAACCTCAAGACACCAAGAATCTACACCCATTTACATGTTGATCATTTAGTCGCTGTCAACCTGCCTGGAGGTTACTTGCTTTCATGTGTCACACTCCACCCACCTTTCTCTCTCCATCCCACGAGTCGTTCACTCCCTCACTGCTTCCACAGCAGCAGTACACCTGTAACGTACCTCCTGGAGGCCACACATGATGCCACGTGCTGCGGGAACACACATGAGAACTAGCCAGGCACTGCCTCCAAGGACAGCTCAGACTCCTGGGGAAGAGGAAGCTAAACAGAGGAGTAAAGGAAGATCTGCGTGTGATGACAGAGCACAGTGGGAGCCCTGGAGGAGAGATGCTGGGTCCATGAAGGGGCAGGGAGGGTGGGGAGAACTATGAGTACCAGGGCTTTGGGGAGCAGTGCCCTTTGTCTGGGGACATTTGGGATAGAAGGTTGGGGAACTCCACCAATCCTAAGTGACTAGAGCCAGGAGGAAGGATATTTCACAGTAAAATTTGAAAAAATTTCATAACTGTAGAAAAGTAAATGATAGCAGTACAACAGACCCCCATACACCTTTCACTTAGATTAATCAAATATTAACATTTCGCCACATTTACTTTTTCTGTATCTTGAACCCTTTGAGAGTAAGTTGTAATATCATGATACTTTCAATACTCCCACACCTCTAAATATTGATACAGTATTTTGTAAGATTAAGGACGTTCTCTGACACAATCATGATATGATTATCAGTCAAGATATTTAACAATTCAGTTCAGTCACTCAATCATGTGCAACTCTTTGCCACCCCATTAACTGTAGCACAGCAGGCTTACCTGTCCAACATCAACTCCCAGAGCTTGCTCAAACTCATGTCCTTCGAGTCAGTGATGCCATCCAACCATTGACAATTACATTTAACAATTGAGAGAGTACTATTACCTAATGTGTGAGTGAGTGAGTGCGTGCCAAGTCACTTCAGTCATGTCTGACTCTTGGCGACCCCATGGACTGTACCCAGCCAGGCTCCTCTGTCCATGGGATTCTCTAGGCAAGAATACTGGAGTGGGTTGCCATGCCCTCCTCCAGGGGATTGTTTCAACCCAGGGATCAAACCCTTGTCTCTTATGTCTCCTGCATTGGCACACTGGTCCTTTGCCTAATAATATGCTGCCCATATTCGAAATTCAATTGTCCCACTAGTTTCCAATATAGCTGTTTGTGAATTTCAGCTTTTTATGTCACTAAGTCATGGCACCCTTGCCCATCTGTGAACTGAACTCTCTACCTTGTCCTGTTCCTGAGTCTCCTCCCTTCCCTGACCTATATCCATACACATATAGGTCACCTATATGTGGTCATCATTCACATGAATGTAGGTCATCATTCACAGCCCTTAGTTGAATCTCTGTAGCATGGGCCACCTCTGCTAACCCCTGCTTTGTTGTTAAAGCATTTGAGTCTAGAATTAGGATTTACTTCTCCCTTTCACTCTGATCAAAAGCCTAAATAATCCTAACTAACAAGAGATTCATAACTTTCTACTAAAAAGAAGTCTGTCAAACAAAAATGCCATACATGTCAGACAAAGGCAAGGTCCATATTGTGGGCAGGACTGATAGACCATCAAGCTCCTGACAACCATCTCTCATTCATCTGCTCACACAGTCATGAAAGGTGAGGCTCCTGACTGCTGGAATGAGACGCACACAAACATCCAACCTAGACTCACCACTTGCATCACTTCTTCAGCTTTTCCAGAACACGGAGGTTGGTGCTCAAAAACCCCTCTGAACTTGGCTGTGAGGCTGATTAGGTGATACAACTGCTCTTGTGATAACACAGGAGGCATTCATATTTTGGTGGGATGAATGAAACATAAAATGGAAGGGATGGGGGAGCCAGGAATTGACTGGACAACAGGCAGCGGGAAAAGGAAGTCTGGGATTGGTGTGAGCCATTCCATTATTTTATTTCCCTTCCAGTTTTGTTGAGATATAACTGACATACAGCATTGGATAAATTTCAGGTGGAGAGCATAGTGATTTGACTTTGATATATCATGAAATGATTATCACAGTAAGTTTAGTGAACACCGGTCATCTCATGTAGTTACAAAATTAAAGAAATGGAAACTATCTTTCCTTGTGATGAGAACACTTAGGATTTACTCTTGAAAGTGAAAGTCACCCAGTCGTGTCAGACTCTTTGTGACCCCATGGACTATACAGTCTGTGGAATTCTCCAGGCCAGAATACTGGAGTGGGTAGCCTTTCCCTTCTCCAGGGGATCTTCCCAACCCAGGTATCAAACCCACATCTCCCACAGCTACCAGGGGGATTTACTCTTAACTTTCATATATAATATACAGCAGTATTACTTATCATGTATGTCACATCCCTACTATTTAATCTTATAACGAAGTTTGTACTCTTTGACTGCCTTCATCCAGGTCCCACCTGCCTCAGTAACCACAAATTTGATCTTTTTTCCTGTAAATTATTTTTGAAGTACAGTTGCTCTACAATACTATGATAGTTCCTGTTATACAACACAGTTATTTGATATTTGTATACATTTCAAACAGATCACCATGATAAGACTAGCTCTAATATGTCACCATACAAAGATTATATAGATGTTGGCTGTGTTTCCCACGCTGTACATTCCATACCTGTTATTCATTTTACTTTGCACCTGGAATTTGTACCTCTAAATCTTCCTCACCTATTTCTTTCCTTCCCTCACCCCTCTCCCCTCTGGTAACCACCTGTTTGTTCTCTGTATTTACAACTGTCTCTGCTTTGTTATAGATGTTATATATGAAGTGTGGGCCCAATAGTCATGGTGCACAGGCTCAGCTGACCCATGGCATGTGGGATCTTCATATCTGGATCAGAGATCAAACCTGTGTCCCCTGCATTCGCAGCTGGATTCTTAACCACTGGACCACCAGGGAAGTTCCTGTTTCGCTTTTCTTAATCTTGTCTCTTAGAGTCTTACGGCTCAAGTTACCTATATTGAATCTGAGATGTTTCTGAAATTTCACAGTCATATATTCATGATGTCATAGATGGGTTTGGGTGGTCCAAGCTTCTTAATCCTTCACTTTTAAATCCACACACTAAATTACTTCCAAAGTAAACCAACTAAACAACAACCAACATCTAATTTCTTTTAAAATTGTTTGCAAGATTTCACTGGAAAAAGTATCATTTTTCCACTGACACCATATCACTTGGAATTTCACTAGAAAAATTTCCAGCTGCCATTTCTTCTTCTGGGTTCTGGAGTTTGCAAAAAATGACATCTCCTTTTCCAATTCCCTGACCTAAGTCTCTCAGAAACGTCCTTTGTTTTTCAATACACTGTAGCCAAGTTTAAGCTTATTATATTATCACTTCCAAATGATAAAAACACCAGTAACCTCATTCTGAGAACAACCATAGTTTGAGCCAATTTTACAAATAATTCTTGCTTCCAGTGGTTTGGATTATACCCAGAATATAACTGATCACACACACACACACAGATTTTATCCATTAGATAGAGCCAGATAGAAATCTTGGAGAAGGCAATGGCACCCCACTCCAGTACTTTTGCCTGGAAAAATCCCATGGACAGAGCCTGATGGGCTGCAGTCCATGGGATCGCTGAGAGTCGGACATGACTGAAGCAACTTAGCAGCAGCAGCAGCAGATAGAAATCTAACTTATTGAATTCTCTATATTTAGCTATTCCATTTTAAGACAAAATTAGGAAGACAAAACCAAAATAAAATGAATCTGTCTCACTTGCTGCTTTCCTTCTTTGTGGTATTTAATGTTCTATTCAATCTATTTCCGTAATGTGAAGTACTACTGCTTATTGATTTAGCCAATCCACCTATTGGTGCTTTTAATTTAAAATCCTTTAAGAGTTTTCTACAAGGCATTTTTCTTTTATAATCACCTCTTAGACTTTACTCCCATATAAACACTTGGGATTTAAAAATCCCAGGTGGGCGTTCTGAAATTTAAAATGTCGTTTTCCTCAGCCACACCATCAGCTGGGTCCACATACACATGGAGGAGCAACTAGACCCCACCATTCAATCAATGAGAGGAATACCTATTACAAAAAACACTTCAGATGTTTTTATAATTGTGGGGCTTCCTAGGGAGCTGACTCCTTATTGCCAAATTCAGACTGAAATTGAAGAAAGTGGAGAAAACCAGTAGACTATTCAGGTATGACCTAAATCAAATCCCTTATGTCTATACAGTGGAAGTGAGAAATAGATTAAAGGGACTAGATCTGATAGACAGAGTGCCTGATGAACTATGGATGGAGGTTAGTGACATTGTACAGGAGACAGTAATCAAGACCATTCCCAAGAAAAAGAAATGCAAAAAAGCAAAATGGCTGTCTGAAGAGGCCTTACAAATAGCTGTGAAAAGAAGGGAAACGAAAAGCAAAGGAGAAAAGGAAAGATATACCCATTTGAATGCAGAGTTCCAAAGAATAGCAAGGTCAGATAAGAAAGCCTTCCTCAGCGATGAATGGAAAGAAATAGAGGAAAACAATAGAATGGGAAAGACTAGAGATCTATTCAAGAAAATTAGAGATACCAAGGGAATATTTCATGCAAAGATGGGCACTAGGACAGAAATAAGCAGAAGATATTAAGAAGAGGTGGCAAGAATACACAGAAGAACTGTACAAAAAAGATCTTCACGATCCAGATAATCACAATGGTGTGATCACTCACCTAGAGCCAGACATCCTGGAATGTGAAGTCAAGTGGGCCTTAGGAAGCATCACTACGAACAAAGCTAGTGGAGGTGATGGCATTCCAGTTGAGCTATTTCAGATCCTGAAAGATCATGCTGTGAAAGTGCTGTACTCAATATGCCAGCAAATTTGAAAAACTCAGCAGTGGCCACAGGACTGGAAAAGGTCAGTTTTCATTCCAATCCCAAAGAAAGGCAATGCCAAAGAATGCTCAAACTACCGCACAACTGCACTCATCTCACACGCTAGTAAAGTAATGCTTAAAATTCTCCAAGCCAGGCTTCAGCAATACGTGAATCATGAACTTCCAGTTGTTCAAGCTGGTTTTAGAAAAGGCAGAGGAACCAGAGATCAAATTGCCAACATCTGCTGGATCATGGAAAAAGCAAGAGAGTTCCAGAAAAACATCTATTTCTGCTTTATTGACTATGCCAAAGCCTTTGACTGTGTGGATCACAATAAACTGTGGAAAATTCTGAAAGAGATGGGAATACCAGACCACCTGATCTGCCTCTTGAGAAACCTGTATGCAGGTCAGGAAGCAACAGTTAGAACTGGACATGGAACAACAGACTGGTTCCAAATAGGAAAAGGAGTATGTCAAGGCTGTATATTGTCACCCTGCTTATTTAACTTATATGCAGAGTGCATCATGAGAAACACTGGGCTGGAGGAAGCACAAGCTGGAATCAAAATTGCCGGGAGAAATATCAATAACCTCAGATATGCAGATGACACCACCCTTATGGCAGAAAGTGAAGAGGAACTAAAGAGCCTCTTGATGAAAGTGAAAGAGGAGAGTGAAAAAGTTGGCTTAAAGCTCAACATTCAGAAAACGAAGATCATGGCATCTGGTCCCATCACTTCATGGGAAATAGATGGGGAAACAGTGGAAACAATGGCTGACTTTATTTTTGGGGCTCCAAAATCACTGCAGATGGTGACTGCAGCCATGAAATTAAAAGACACTTACTCCTTGGAAGGAAAATTATGACCAACCTAGACAGCATATTCAAAAGCAGAGACATTACTTTGCCAACAAAGGTCCATCTAGTCAAGGCTATGGTTTTTCCAGTGGTCATGTATGGGTGTGAGAGTTGGACTATAGAGAAAGCTGAGCACAGAAGAATTGATGCTTTTGAACTGTAGTGTTGGAGAAGACTCTTGAGAGTCCCTTGGACTGCAAGGAGATCCAACCAGTCCATCCTAAAGGAGATCAGTCCTGAGTGTTCATTGGAAGGACTGATGTTGAAGCTGAAACGCCAGTACTTTGGCCACCTGATGGGAAGAGCTGACTCATTTGAAAAGACCCTGATGCTGGGAAAGATTGAGGGCAGGAGGCGAAGGGAGGATGAGATAGTTGGATTGGGCATCACCGACTCGATGGACATGGGTTTGGTTGAACTCCGGGAGTTGGTGATGGACAGGGAGGCCTGGTGTGCTGCAGTTCATGGGGTCACAAAGAGTCGGACACGACTGAGTGACTAAACTGACCTGAACTAGGTGGCACTAGTAAAGAACCTGCCTGCCAACGCAGGAGACATAAGAAACTCAGGTTGGATCCCTCGGTTGGGAAGATCCCCTAGAGGAGGATATTTGCAAAACACAATTGGTCACAGTCCACCCTCTGACCACAAGTCACATCCCTTCCATGTGCAGGTGAAACCATGTAACTCAGATTGGGGTTTCAACCCATGAGCTGGGACTAGAACTCAGCCGAAACCCAGAGTGGGATTTGAACCTACAGTCTTTTAACTAAGATCACACCTGATCTCAGGACTTAATGCAGCTGAGGTTCTTAATGTCTCATTGAAGAAAGAATTCAGTGAGAGACAAAATGATAGGTAAGAAGTGGATTTATTTAAAGAAAAACACTCCACAGACAGTGTGAGTCATCTCACAAGGCAAGAGCAGCAGCCCCATGGTATTGGGTTTTCAGTTTTTATAGGAGTGGGTTATTTCATAGGCTAATGAGTTGTAGTATTCTAGCTATTTTGGGGAACGGGTGGGAATTTCAAGGAATTAGGCCAGACCCATTTTTTTTATCTTTATGGTTGGCCTGGGCTTCTCTGGTGGCTCCAGATGGTAAAGAATCTGCCTGCAGTGCAGGAGACCTGGGTTCAATCCTTGGGTTGTGAAGATCCCCTGGAGAAGGGAATGACAACCCACTCCAGTATTCTTGCCTGGAGAATTCCATGGACAAAGGAGCCTGGAGGACTACAGTCCATGGGGTCAAAAAGAGCCAGACACGACTGAGCAACTTCCACTTCACTCACTTGGAACTGTCATGGCACCTGTGGGTGTGTCATTTAGCTTGCTGATGTGTTACAGTGAGCCATACTGAGGCTCGCGGTCTACTGGAAATCAACTCATCCACCATCTTGGACCTATTTGGTTCTATCAGTTTCTGTTGTGTCCTTGGGCTTTGTCGTTCTTTTAAAGGCTGTGCCCTGACCCCTTCCCTCCTGTTTCACAGGTACACGCAGTACCTCCCTCAAGTTGCTTCTCATTTATGGTGTATAAGCTATGGTTTTTCCAGTAGTCATGTATGGATGTGAGAGTTGGACCATAAAGAAGGTTGAGAGCTGAAGAACTGATGCTTTCGAACTGTGGTGCTGGAGAAGACTCTTGAGAGTCCCTTGGATGGCAAGGAGATCAAACCAGTCAGTCCTAAAGGAAATCAACCCTTAATATTCATTGGAAGGACTGATGCTGAAGCTCCAATATTTTGGCCACCTGATGTGAAGAGCCAACTCATTGGAAAAGACCCTGATGGTGGGAAAGATTGAAGATCGAAGGCAGGAGAAGAAGGGGATGACAGAGGATGAGATGAGTTTGAGCAAGAGTTAATGAAAGACAGGGAACCCTGGTGTGCTGCAGTCCATGGGGTTGCAGAGTCGGACACGACTGAGCAACTGAACAACAATGGCCTCAGCTTATAGCCCAGGGTCTCATCCAGGTGTGGATGAAGGGTTTGGGTGTGGTTTCTCAGGTATAGCTACTTAATTAGGGCTCAGTTCTATTTCCTGCAAGTCCACTGTGGCTCTTGGCATTGCCCCTAGGATCTTTGTTTCCTCTTCTAAGTCCTCCTTCCTTTTCTGTACAGAGGCCTCTGTTTGCAGGTGAGTAGTTTTCTTAGCCTAATCCTAGCCTATAGCATTTCAGGGTCCAAATTCTTTTTTCTGTTTGTATTGTTCCTTTCAGTTCTAGTGCATATAATATTTAAAAAAACAAAACTTGTGGGTATTACATGCAATTATAATCCAATTTGTCAGACAAAAGCCATACACAAATCTCTTCCTGATAATTCCTGCTCTAGTATTTGCCCTTACAATTCTTAGAAACCTATTGTCCTATTAGAGAAGTTTTTCCAGCCATACCCTTACTATCTGTCAAAGGCCTTTATTTGAAACACCACCTTAAATTTTTATGAGGCTTTAACAAAAGTCTTCTATTACATTTTTGGCTTAATCTTTAGAACATGTTTTCCTGAGAAACACCCTGGATTTGACCTCTGCCTATGAGCCACTTCTTAATTTTGGCATTGTTAATCATCTAGAGTGGCTAAGAAACAGCTTTATTTCTGAACTCAGCAAATCCTGAATCATTCACGTATAATATTTGATCTTTTAGCTTCACTCTCTTATTTTTAATCTCAGGTAGCAAGAAGTCAAGTGGTACTTTCAACATTTTGCCTAGGAATTTCCTCAGCCAGTTGAGCTACTTAGCTACATTTCCCACTTTTCATCTAATACAGGGGACAACAATGCACTACTTCATAAAGATACTACACATATAACAAAGTTTCCCTTGCATACATCATTCTTTTCTTCTAGTTTCCAGTAGCATTTTTATTTTCTTTATGTCCTTACCAATATCCTCCTTAAAGTACTTTAGACTTCTGCTCAACATTTGACCCTAAAGCCAGTGCCACACATTTCAGGTTTTTGTTTCAGCAGCACCCCACTCACAGTCCCAAAATCTGTTCTGGGTGCCTCTTGCTAGTAACAAATCACCCCAAAACTTGGAGACTTACAAGACAGACAATTTCATCATCTCTAATGGTTCTGAGGGTCACCAGAGCTAGGTGGGTCTCACTTGGAATCTCATGTGACTACAGTCAGGCTGTGACTGGAACTGGAGTTGTCTTGAAGGCTTCCTTAGGCAGACATTCGTCTCTGATGCTTGTTATTAGTTGGAACACCTACATGGGTCTCGCCGTGTAGCTTGGGCTTCCTCACAGCATGGTAGCTGGGCTCCAAGAGAATAAGGTGGAGGGGATGCATGAAATTTTTATGACCTAGCCTTGGGAGTCAGAGAACATCATTTCTATTGTACTCTCTTGGTCGAGGCTGTCACCAGGGTCCACTCAAAAGCAAGGTGACTGAACATAGAGAGCATCTCTCAATGGGAAGAAAGCAGTAAGGCAGTCATGTTTGGAAAATACAGTCCGTCTTAATGTCCCAGGTTAAGTTTTAATCACAAGTGCCATTCTTGCTACAATAGAAACCAGGGGGCAGCTGTATACCTAGCTTATTTGACACCCAAAACAGGTAAGCATATTAAAAATTATGTTTTAGTAGTCATGATGTGAAAATAATTATAATAATCATGGCTAGAAAATGGAAGATAATGAAGCATTTCTTTTATTGAACTTAAGTCTGTATCATGTGAGTAAAGGTTTTAAGTGAATTTAAAAATTATAAAAATACAATTATATAAATTATAAATATAAATTTTACTATTTATATAATATAAATTATATATAAAATTATATAAATAGTAGAAAAGTTATGGATTCTTACTTTTTTAAAAAATTCATCTCTTCTTTGCCATTTGATTTTTTTCTATGTAAATACCTATTTTCTTAACATTTTGCTGTTGGATAGTTAATGACCTTCTCCACAATTTCTGTGGCCTGTCTTCAACAGTTTAGAGCTTGGTGCTTCACTATGAGTTGCTTAAGGTTAATTCCAGTTGATTGCAACTATTTTTGCACCTGATTAATTACATTACCTTCACAGCAGAAAAAAGGTAACTCAGGATAGAAAAACTGCATACAGCTGAGGGCACCATCTCGGCCAATTCTCTTTAAAAAATTAATTGATTTGCCTGCACTGGATCTCAGTTGTAGGCAGCATGAGGGATCTTTAGTTGTGACATTGATCTAGTTCCCTCATCAGGGATCAAACCTTGCCCCTACTCCTGCCCTAGGAGTGGGGAGTCTTAGCCGCTGGACCACCAGGGAAGTCCCAGCACTGATCCTCTTGTGTCTGCATTTTTAAAAAATGCAAGTGTACTTCAGAGATTTAAGTTGAAAAAAATCATCTTTGCTGTTTGCACAGGTTAACTATAGACTCTACTCATTAAAAGACTAATAAGGGAATATTACGAACAGTAGCACCACATATCTGACAGCTCAGATGAAATGGACTAACTACGTGAAAGACGTGTGTGTGTTAAGTTGGTTTAGTCATGTCTGACTCTTTGCAACTCCATGGACGTGGCCTGCCAGGCTCCTCTGTCCACGGGGATTCTCCAGGCAAGAACACTGGAGTGGGTTGCCATTTCCTTCTCCAATGCATGAAAGTGAAAAGTGAAAGTGAAGTTGCTCAGTCGTGTCCGACTCTGTTGGACCCCATAGACAGCAGCCCACCAGGCTCCTCCGTCCACGGGATTTTCCAGGCAAGAGTACTGGAGTGGGTTGCCATTGCCTTCTCCAGGGAAGCCCTATAATTCAACACAATTCTCACTCTTATCTACCTGGAGATAGCACCAGATCTCACATGTTAAAAGTTCAGTCTTGGACTTTCTGGGTGGTGCAGTGGGTAAGAATCTGCCTGCTAATGCAGGGTTCAATCCCTGGTCCAGGAAGATCCTACATGCCTCAGAGCAACTAAGCCCATGGAGCACAGATTCCAAGCATGCATGCCACAACCACCGAAGCCAATGAACCCTAAGGTCCGCAAGCTGTGACTACTGAGCCTGTGCTCCTCAACAAGAGAATCCACCGCAGTGAGAAGCCTGAGCATCACAACAAAGAGTAATTCCTGCTCGCTGCAATGAAAAATAAATATTGAAAAAGAAAGGTTCAGTTTTTTTCTTTTTTGGCCACACTGCACGGCTTGTGGGATCTTAGTTTCCTGACCAAGGATTGAACCCAGATGCCCCATAGCAGTGAAAGCACAGAGTCCTAACCACTGGACCACCAGGGAAGTCCCCAAAGTTCAGTCTTACATGACTGCCTCTCCCTTCCTTGGCCCCCACGCACGCACACACGAGCACACGTGCACACATGTCAGATGCCAACTGTGAGTCCAAGTTATCAATTGTGCTTCTAACCAACTGGCTAAAGATGGGAGGTTCCAGCAAACCGCTGCTGCCCGCCCCCACCCCCACCCCCACCCCCGCAAATTGGGTTCAATTAACTTGCTAGAGAGCCTCATAGAACTCAGAGCAACATCTTCCTTACTAGACCACTGGTCTGTTGTAAAAAGACATAACTCGGGAATAGCTAGATAGAAGAGATGCATAGGGGAAGGTATGAGGAAGGGCTCAGAGCTCCCAGGCTCACTCTGAGGGTAACACTCCCCCTAAATCTTCATGTGCTCACTAACGCAGACACTCAATCATTTTGGGTTTTTATGGAGGCTTCATACATTGTCATGGGGCTTCCAAGGTGGCACTAGCAGTAAAGAGACCTCCTGACAATGCAGGAGATATAAGAGACGCAGGTTCGACCCCTGGGTCTGGAAGATCCCCTGGAGGAAGAAATGGCAACCCACTTCAGTATTCTTGCCTGGAGAATCCCATGGATGGAGGAGCCTGGTGGGCTGTGGTCCATGGGGTCACAAAGAGTCAGACACAACTGAGCAACTGACACACATACATATCATTACGAAGCAGAGTTCCTCAAAAAATCAAGTTCCTCACCCGAATTTATGATTAACCTTTCTATCCAAAGCTTTACTCATTTTCTTGACCCATACACGATCCCCCTCAAGATTGAGAAGGATCAGAGAAAAGGGGGGGTTGTGACTGAGCAGGACCCTATGAGGACTTCCCAGGACAGATCCCCACTCTCCTGCCCACCACCTGCCTTGTTTGTAGAAAGCCTTTAGCCTTTGAGGCCTTCCCAGAGCTTGAAAGAACAAATTTAATGGGAAGAGAGAAAAATGCAGAAACAAAGGAAAACAGTTAAGCAAAACGAAATAATAATAGCTTACCCATTAAACAAAGTCAAAGACCTTTAGTACCTCCTCAAGGGCTACAGGAAATATTCGGAGTCATATCCCTTGAGCTGTTTTGCAAATGCTGAAATCCCACCAGGTGAAAGTAGTTGACTGGATGCTGACCACAAGCACGTAGACCCCCAGACAGGTTGGAACCAGAAATTTGATGATGCTGACCCCCAATTCCCTCACCACCAACCAGTCAGAAGAATGTCCACGAGCTGACCATGCACTCCACAACCCTCCCCACTGCATCTTCAAAAACCGTTCTTTTGAGTACTAGCTGCCTAGAGAACTTGCTTGGCTTTAGAGCAAACGCTGCACTTTCCTTCACTACAACCCTGTGTCAGTAGAGTGACTTTATTGCACCCAGGTGAGCAGACCCAAGTTTGGTTTGGTAACAGTCACAATTGATTAAATCATTAGCTTTTGGTGATTGATCCAACCTCCAGCCCCTCTCCTCTCCCCTCCCCAAAGGTCAGGTCTATTGGACGGAAATTCCAACCATCTAATTACTTACTCACCTTCTTTAGCGCCCAGCTCCCATCCTTAGGTCCTTTCCCAAAAGTCACTTTATTGACAGTAAAAACACCTTATTGCTCTTATCATTTAGGAAATTCCAAGCATTCTAGGAGCTCTGTGCCAGAAATGGGGATGAAGACCAAATACATATTTATTAAAATCACATTAATATATCTATTAAATAAATTGAATTTATTGTTAAAAACCTTCCAACAATAAAAACTCCAGGTCCAGAGAGCTTTGCTACCAGACATTTGGGGGTGAAATAATACCAGTTCTACACAAAATCTTCTGGGAACCACAAGAGAGAAGACTCCCCAGTTCATTTGATGAAGCCAGTCTTACTGAATCACTAAAGCCAGGTAAAGTGCTGAACCAGGTTCGTTTATCTGACGTACAGCCAGCCAAACACCAAGATGTTGAGGTTTGTGGTAGAGATAGGATTTATTCACAGAGCAATCAAATGAAGAGAACAAATCTCATCTCTACCTCCCTCAACATGAGAGGCTTGGGGTATTTATAAGAGGCAGCTGGGAGTGGGGAGCGTGGGGAGCATAAGGAGCATGGAGAAAGGGGATGGAGATAAGCAAATATTCAACAAGCACCATTCTGCACAACTAACCTCAGGCTTCTTCATGGGATGCCTGTCCAAAGAGTGGCAGCAACTCCAGACAGTGGCAGCATAGCATGTTCTGAGGCTGACGCTCCCGGCCTTCTGACCTCAAAAGGTTGCTGGATATGCGCATGTGCCCAGTTGGTCTGTAGGTAGTTCCTACCAGTCGTTACCAGCTCTACCTTGAACTGGAAACAGCTGACTCCAAGTTTCTGAAAAACAACTTGGGCAAACACTTTATTGTTTAGGCTACGTGATGCTTGGAGGACACACAAGTTTTTGCAGAACCAAAGCAAGCCTACTGCATAGCACAGGGAACTCTAGTCAAAGCTCTTTGGTGACCTAAATGAAAAGGAAATCCATAAAAGAGGGGATATATGTATATGTATAGCTGATTCACCTTGCTGTACAGCAGAAACTAACAACGTTGTAAAACAACCATACTCCAATAACAATGAGTAATAAAAAGAAGAAGAAGATGTGCTGGAACACCATTTCCATATGCAATCACATGCAAAAAAAAAAAATCACCCTTGGCCCATTCCTCACACTTCATACAAAAATTAACATGGAATGGGTCACAGACCTAAATGCAAAATGTGAAAAAATGGGAATTCCCTGGTGGTCCAGTGGTTAGGACTCAGCGCTTTCACCACCATGATCCCTGGTCAAGGAAATAAGATTCTGCAAGCTGTGCAGCCAAAAACAAAAAAGGGGGAAAAGTAAAACTTCGAGAAGAAAGCACAGTAGAGAATCTTTATGATCTTTTGTTATGCATGCTGCTGCTGCTGCTAAGTGACACGACTGTCACTTCAGTCATGTCTGACTCTGTGCAACCCCAGAGACGGAAGCCCACCAGGCTCCCCCATCCCTGGGATTCTCCAGGCAAGAACATGAGTGGGTTGCCATTTCCTTCTCCAATGCATGAAAGCATAGGAAAACACAATTCATAAAAGAGAAGTGTATCTCATTATAATTGGAAACTTCTGCTCTGCTGAAAACACCGATAAGAGATGAAAAGATATCCTCACTTCCTGAGACCTTGCTTGTTGAGAGAAAGTATTTGCCAATCACATATCTTAGAAAGGTCTTATATATGGAATGTATAAAACACTTTCAAAACAATGAGAAGCAACACAATAAAAAAAATGGGCAGAAGATACTTCCCCAAGAAAGATATACAAGGATCAAAGTAGGACATGAACAGATGCTCATAGTCATTCAGTTCAGTTCAGTTCAGTCGCTCAGTCATGTCCGACTCTTTGCGACCCCATGAATTGCAGCACGCCAGGCCTCCCTGTCCCTCACCAACTCCCAGAGTTCACCCAAACTCATGTCCATCGAGTCGGTGATGCCATCCAGCTATCTCATCCTCTGTCGTCCCCTTCTCCTCCTGCCCCCAATCCCTCCCAGCATCAGAGTCTTTTCCAATGAGTCAACTCTTCGCATGAGGTGGCCAAAGTACTGGAGTTTCAGCTTTAGCATCATTCCTTCCAAAGAAATCCCAGGGCCGATCTCCTTCAGAATGAACTGCTTGGATCTCCTTGCAGTCCAAGGGACTCTCAAGAGTCTTCTCCAACACCACAGTTCAAAAGCATCAGTTCTTCAGCACTCAGCTTTCTTCACAGTCCAACTCTCACATCCATACATGACCACTGGAAAAACCATAGCCTTGACTAGACGGACCTTTGTTGGCAAAGTAATGTCTCTGCTTTTGAATATGCTGTCTAGGTTGGTCATAACTTTCCTTCCAAGGAGTAAGCGTCTTTTAATTTCATGGCTGCAGTCACCATCTGCAGTGATTTTGGAGCCCCCAAAAATAAAGTCTGACACTGTTTCTACTGTTTCCCCATCTATTTCCCATGAAGTGATGGGACCAGATGCCATGATCTTTGTTTTCTGAATGTTGAGCTTTAAGCCAACTTTTTCACTCTCCTCTTTGACTTTCATCAAGAGGCTTTTTAGTTCCTCTTCACTTTCTGCCATAAGGGTGGTGTCATCTGCATATCTGAGGTTATTGATATTTCTCCTGGCAATCTTGATTCCAGCTTGTGCTTCTTCCAGCCCAGCATTTCTCATGATGCACTCTGCATATAAGTTAAATCAGCAAAGTGTAAACTAAAACCATGATGGTATACTTCTATATACCTACCAGGATGGCCAACACTCCCCACCACCAGTCACCCCATCTCTGCCAGCTGTACTGGCAAGGATGTAACGCAACTGGAACCCTCCTCAAAAAAAAAAAAAAAAAAAAAGAATCAGAAACTGGAACTGCTTGTAAGAGACTGCTGCTGCTGCTGCTCCTGCTAAGTCGCTTCAGTCGTGTCCAACTGTGTGCAACCCCATAGACGACAGCCCACCAGCCCACCAGGCTCCCCTGTCCCTGGGATTCTCCAGGCAAGAACACTGAGTGGGTTCCCATTTCCTTCTCCAATGCATGAAAGTGAAAGTTAAGTCGTGTCCGACTTTTTGCGACCCCATGGACTGTGGCCCACCAGGCTCCTCCATCAATGGGATTTTTTCAGGCAACAGTACTGGAGTGGGGTGCCATTACCTTCTTCAAGTGAGAGACTGAATCAACATAAAGGCAATGACCAGAATTGTATAAAGAAACAGAGCCATGACCTACAACCTCTGAAGCAACCAGCCAGAGAAATCAAACCACAACCTCTGTAGCAATTGGACCCAAACGGTCAAGACTTGGTCAGTAACTGCCAGCTTCCCCATTTTGCCCCTGTTTCCAATTTCAGATGAACCAGAGAAAGACATACTTGCTCCCTTAACCAATCACATAGGATGCCCCGCTTCTATTCAACTCGCCTACAGTCTTTCCATGCTAACAGCTTCCAGTCAGGAAATACCTGAAATCTTCCCTTTTTTTCCTACCGTAAAGCTTTTGAACTACCCTGCTTGCCAAACTCGAGTGATAACGGCTGGTTCCCCTGCTATATAGTAAGCTCTGAGTAAACAGCCTGTTTGTTCTCATTTGGGCAATCTTTGTTTATTTCCTCATTGGTGGCAATGCAAAATGATAACCATTATTTGTAACTGTTGGGGGGGGGGTTCTTATAAAGTTAAACACACACTTACCATATGATCCAGCAATCTCACTCCTAGGTATTTATCCATAAGGAAATGAGTTCCCGTGTGCAAACCTTTATAGTAGTCTTATTTTAAATCACCCAGAATATAAACAACCCAATGTTCTTCAAGTGGATAATGGAACCCTGTTTCAGCAAAGAAACAGAGTAGAGGATGATAATTTCAAGCATATCGTAAGTTTCCTGGAAAAAACCCACCCTCCTAAGGAATGGGATGTCTACAGAGGTGAACGCCAGACGTTGAGGTCTTCTGCCACTAATTATTTCACCAGGCATTTCTTCGGCCCCAGTGGCTCTAAGTTCACATAAAGCTTCCTGTTGAAACATCTAATTCGAGATTGTACATTCATTCTCTGAAAACTATATGGGTGATTTTAAAGTAATTAACACAACTTCCCTTTATCTTTGAAATTGATTCCCTGGGACCATAGAGGGTTCTGTGGAATTAGCATCAGTATCCTGGCATCAACCATCTAAGAGTTGGCAGTAGTGGGGAGGGTGTACTCTTCGCTCAGGATCAACGTGTAGCTGGTTACATACAGCACCTTAGTTCATTTTGTTGTGTGTGTGTGTTTACACCACCTTAGTTCAAACTATCCTGGATAGGTCCTCAAAATGTAGCATGATGATCAATTAGGAACACCCCTATTCCTTACATTCTAGAGGAAATCTCCTTATACCTCAAATTTTCAAGGCCTAGAGAATTCCAAAAGTTTCCCTAAATTTCTGTGGATGTCTTCCACAGAAGACTCAGTTTCGTCTCAGTATAACTCTGGCCTCTGACCCCAACTCCCAACATGGGGATGGCTCCTGAACAAACTTAGATGCAAAATTCGGTTCACATCAGATCACATCACATCAAGTATTTCAGAACATTTATGGAAGGTCCAGAAGGTTTACTGGAGGAACCACATCACGCAGCACAAAATACTCAGTAATCTCTTTGGCCTTCTGTCCCCTCCTACCTTTCTCCCATGACTGTTAGGAGCAATATTTATAATCAGTTAAGTTACATAGCTGGGTTCCACTTTGATGTAATACTTGTAAAATACAATGGAAACATAGGTTAAGGTCCTGATACTTTCTTCCACAATTTCAGCTGGCCCTACTCTACTTGAGCCTTAGTTTTGGATTTCTGAGCCACAAAGCCTGGGATTGGAAAAGACTCCCGTGCATAGATAATGGCTGCGGGAAAAGACAAGCCATGCCTGTCCCTTTGATTGTGGCCAATGTGTCACCTGTTGACTGTTTGCCCTAAAACCCTGCTTAGCCCCTGTCTGAATTATCTCAGGTGGGTGACCCTTCTTACTGTGTATGTGTATTAGTTGTTCAGTTGTGTCCAAATCTGAGACCCCATGGACAATAGCTCACCAGGCTCCTCTGTCCATGGAATTCTCCAGGCAAGAATACTAGATCGGGTTGCTATTTCCTTCTCCAGGGGATCTTCCCAACACAGGGACTGAACCCAGGTCTCCCTCATTGCAGGCAGATTCTTTACCGTCTGAGCCATCAGAGAAGCCCATCCTTCTTACTACATCCATGTTATTTGTTAACGCTTCGCTGATTGATCAGTTTTCTAATAGCACTTCCATGGACTTGGTTCAGTCTTCTCTTTTTCAACACTTGGAGTTTCATTCTGCAACCAAAGGGATAAGCAAGGTTGGTAACTGGTACTAATAAGGGAGAAATAGCTGAGTAAGGGGCTTCCCGGGTAGCTCAACTGGTAAAGAATCCATCTGCAATGCAGGACATGCAGAAGACATCTTTTAGGACCTAGCTTCAGAAGTCATATGCCATCACTTCCACCACACTCTATTGGTTACAAAGACTAACTCTGATACAATTTGGGAGGAGACTATGCAAAGGCACGAATACCATGAGGTATGGGTCCCTGGGGGCTGCTCTGGAACCTGGCTACCACTGTATGCCCTCTGCCCCCTGATAATTTATATTCTTCCCACATGCCAAATACACCCATCCCCTCTCAAGGCACCCCAAAATCTAATCTCATTATTGTATCAGCCTGAAGTCCAATGATGTGAAAGTCACTTGGTTGTGTCCAACTCTGCAACCCCATGGACTATACAGTCCATGGAATTCTTCAGGCCAGAATACTGGAGCAGGTACCGTTTCCTTTCTCCAGGGGATTTTCCTAACCCAGGGATTGAACCCAGGTCTCCCACATTGTGGGCGGATCGGTTACCAGCTGAGCCACAAGGAAGCTCAAGAATCCTGGAGTGGGTAGCCTATCCCTTCTCCAGGGGATCTTCCCACCCCAGGAATTGAACCGGGGTCTTACTGCATTGCACACAGATTCTTTACCAACTGAGCTATCAGGGAAGTCCTGAATTCCAGAATTCCATCATCTAAATCAGGTTCAGGCATGGATGAGGGTTCTCAAGTATATATCCTTAAGCATTGTTTCTCCAGTGAAATTCCTCTCCTTCTGAAGATCTGTGAACTAAAGAGGAAGTCAACTGCCTCCCCACCTCCCCATCCCCTATATGAGGGTGGAAAAGGCATAGGGTAACCAAGTCATATGCAGAGTACATCATGAGAAACGCTGGGCTGGAAGAAGCACAAGCTGGAATCAAGATTGCTGGGAGAAATATCAGTAACCTCAGATATGCAGA
This sequence comes from Bubalus bubalis, assembly GCF_019923935.1. Classification (NCBI taxonomy): domain Eukaryota; kingdom Metazoa; phylum Chordata; class Mammalia; order Artiodactyla; family Bovidae; genus Bubalus; species Bubalus bubalis. Next base: position 36,415,312 of record NC_059159.1, on the reverse strand, counting down.
TGACACCACCCTTATGGCAGAAAGTGAAGAGGAACTCAAAAGCCTCTTGATGAAAGTGAAAGAGGATGGAGAAGGAAATGGCAACCCACTCCAGTATTCTTGCCTGGAAAATCCCATGGATGGAGGAGCCTGGTAGGCTACAGTTCATGGGGTCACAAAGAGTCGGACACGACTGAGCGACTTCACTCACTCATGGATTTCCCTGATAGCTCAGCTGGTAAAGAATCTGCCTGCGATGCCAGAGACCTGGGTTCAATCCCTGGGTTGGGAAGATCTCCTGCAGAAGGGAAAGGGTACCCACTCCAGTATTCTAGCCTGGAGAATTCCAGGGACTGTACAGTCCATTGGGTCGCAAAGAGTCAGACATGACTGAGAGACTTTCACTTTTACATATGTATAACTGAATCACCTTGCTGTGCACTTGAAAGACGGCAAGTCAACTATACTTCAATAAAATATATATGGTAAGAAAAAAAAAGAAAGTGAAAGAGGAGAGTGAAAAAAGTTGGCTTAAAGCTCAACATTCAGAAAACAAAGATCATGGCATCTGGTCCCATCACTTCATGGGAAATAGATGGGGAAACAGTGGAAACAGTGTCAGACTTTATTTTTTAGGCTCCCAAATCACTGCAGATGGTGACTGCAGCCATGAAATTAAAAGACGCTTACTCCTTAGAAGGAAAGTTATGACCAACCTAGATAGCATATTCAAAAGCAGAGACATTACTTTGCCAACAAAGGTCCGTCTAGTCAAGGCTATGGTTTTTCCTGTGGTCATGTATGGATGTGAGAGTTGGACTGTGAAGAAGGCTGAGCGCTGAAGAATTGATGCTTTTGAACTGTGGTGTTGGAGAAGACTCTTGAGAGTCCCTTGGACTGCAAGGAGATCCAACCAGTCCATTCTAAAGGAGATGAGTCCTGGGTGTTCTTGGGAAGAACTGATGCTAAAGCTGAAACTCCAGTACTTTGGCCACCTCATGTGAAGAGCTGACTCATTAGAAAAGACTCTGATGCTGGGAGGGATTGTGGGCAGGAGGAGAAGGGGACGACAGAGGATGAGATGGCTGGATGGCATCACTGACTCGATGGACATGAGTTTGGGTGAACTCCGGGAGCTGGTGATGGACAGGGAGGACTGGCGTGCTGCAATTCATGGGGTTGCAAAGAGTTGGACACGACTGAGCAACTGAACTGAACTGAACTGAACCTAGTCATTCCTATTCAAAGGGGGAGGGAAGGATCTCTCTGGTGGTCCAGTGGTTAAGACATCAGGCAATTAGATTCCAATTGATCAGGCCATTAGATTCCACATGCAGCAACTAAGAGTTCATTTTTAAAATTCTAAAAAGAAAAACAAAACAAAAAACCAAAAGTAGGGAAAATGTCCTGGGTTTGCTTTATTCTTTTTAGCTGCGCTGTGCTGCATGTGGGATCTTAGTTCTCACCATCTCTGCAGTTGAAGTTCAGAGTCCAAACCACTGGACCACCAGGGAAGTCCCTCAATCACACTTTTAATCTGCAAGAAAAGTAGTATGTTCGTGCTATTGCTACAGGTAATGACTTTTATCCACTATATTTCTGAATTTCATTTAGAAAAGAAAACTTGAACTTCAGTTTTGGGGCTTCCCTTATAGCCACACTTGATTATAGTTACTGCTTTTATGATAGCATTTCTCTCATAGCCTTAAATCTTATTCAAGATTAAATTTTTGAGATTATGAAAATAACTCATGCTTCTCTAAACATTTGAAAAATTCTAAAGTATGTAAAAAATGAAAGTCTCTTCTCCACCTTTTCCCATTCCATAGAAATAATCCTTGCTAATATTTTCATATCCACTCTTTCAGCTATTTTTCTATGCTTATTGTGAACACATATTATGCTCATTGTTGACAGAGTTTTTAAAGTTTGAGGAAAACTTTTGTCCTTGAAGAGGACACCCCACAAATATCTGTATTTTGCTTAATGCCTGACTTACTAAACATATATCTATAAACAGAACTTTGAAAAATACATTTAATTTTTTTATTTTTTTATTGAAGGATAATTGCTTTACAGAATTTTGTTGTTTTCTGTCAAACCTCAACATGAATCAGTCATAGGTATACATATATCCACTCCCTTTTGAACCTCCCTCCCATCTGCCACCCCATCCCATTCACATTTTAATATTTAAACATTGATTGCAGAGTTGATTAAATTTCCTTAAAAAGAATCTAAACTGCAATTACAAATTTAATATGATGATTCTTTTGAACACACTTTAAATAGTACAGAAAAGAATCACAAAGGCAATGATTAAAAGATTGTCATTATATCTATTTTTGAACTCCAATATCATGGATTTAATTACTTTATTGGTTTTCTTTGTTCTTGTTTTTTTCTAGGAATAAGATACTTTCTTAAGGTTGTTAAAATACTTCAGATATTTTCTTGGTGTTAACGAAATTTTGCCAGATTCCCTCATTCCCTCCGAAGAATATTGTCGCAGATCCTCAAATGCACTGAGGCTACAGAATCTCAGGCTTCTCAGCAGGTTGATTCATGCTTGGGCCTCTGAAGCATGTTTCTCCCAAGGAGCTCTCTTTGCTCCAGTAAAACTTCTCCTGTTACCTCAAAATTTCATTTTCTACATAACTTTTTAATTTCCGCAATCTCTTTCTCCTCTGAAATGATGGATTCCTTTAGTTTCACTTGGCCAGTCTGGAACTCCTGAGTTTGTCATTATGATAAATTGACTTATGTATGCATTACTAATATCTTGTTATGGTTAAGAGGGCGTCTAGTGCATTCATTTCCTGGAAGAGGAGGGATGTGTTTGCTTCTCTTTAGGGCATGTGGCTAACCCAGCATCTCAGGACCCTCTTTCTCCTTGGTGACAGAGTGTGAGTGCCAGTGTTGGTTAACTGGTTGAACCTCCTTTCTGCCTGGTTATCCTGGGCAGCCAGATGGGCTGCTCTGTCTTTCCTGTCCTTGGAACAGTTCTTATTCTTTTCCTGGGACTACTTGGCACACAAATGCTGTGATGACCACATCTCCTTGCCCTTTCCATCTTCCCTTGCAACCTTAAGCACGACCCTTAGCAGAGGTGAGCCAACTTGGGAGGCACGCATGTTCGTGAGTTTGTGTGTGTGTGTGTTTAAATGGAGGGGGCTTCCAGCCACATCATCTGTCTGCTGGCCATACATCGATTCCTTCTTTCAGGTTTTCTGCCCAAATCCTCATCTGCTTGAGCCTACCATCTTCCTCCCACCAAGATACTGGTTTGCGCGCCCTACACTCCCCCCGCCCCCTGCCAGGGCCCCGCCTTCTCGAGATCAGGGCTTAGCTCTGGGAGGCGCGGAGGTGGGGGCCCCAGAGCATGGCCAGACCGGGCTGGTTGGAGATCTGCCACCCACACCCTGAACTTCGCAAGGCTTTGGAGGGGCGGGGTCTCGCGCCCCGTTATTTGGCGTCCTCTCTTCTTCCCCCTCAGTAGAGGGGAAACGTCTTTGGGCAAGATGGGTCTCTACCGCGTCCGCGTGTCCACCGGGTCCTCGTTCTGCGCGGGCTCCAATAACCAGGTGCATCTGTGGCTGGTCGGCGAGCACGGGGAGGCGGCGCTCGGGTGGCGCCTGCGGCCGGCGAGGGGAAAGGTGAGCTGGCCAGAGCCGGGCGGGGTCCGCTGCGCCCCTGGACCCCAGGCCCGCGAGTCCCCGAGAAGAGACGCGCCCCAGATGGCCTCCAGCTTTCCCCAGCGGCTCCTGGCGCACGCCCCCAGCCCGGAGAGAGCTCGGAGGCCGCTGGGTAAAGCGCTTTAGTGCGGGACGCGGCACACAGCAAGTGCTCAATAAGTGTTCTTCTGCCCGGCCTGCTTGGAATTGGGATAGTCCCGTGGTTCCTCAGAACTCGGTCTTTTCCGGAAACTCCGGGGTCCTTGGAGCGGACATCGGTCTCCTGTTTCCTCTTCTTAGAAGCTGCTATTTCAGATCTGTAAGGTTGCTAGATCTCCGACCTTGCAGGTTTTATCTCCCGGATGGAGCGCGAATGGGGACGCGGGAAGCGGGGGAGAACGGAAGAAGCCGCCTGAGAGCACTCTTATTTCCCGGCCCACCCTCTTTCCCATCACATCTACCTGGTATTCGCCCCTGGCTCCTGTTACTTTTTGCCTCCACCGATTCCCAGATTTCCATCTCCCATCCGGCTCTCCCCAAGACCCCCAGACCCGACGTTTATCCCATGGACACTTCAGAGAACCGTGCTCACGTGAGGTCCTCCCCTCTTCCCACCTCCCAAACCGGTCCTTTTTTCTCCCAGGTGCACTCGCGCCTCCGCCTCTTTTCGCCTGCGTCTAACCAAAAATCCAGCGTAGTCCAGTTCGTCTCTTAGACATTTCTCGAATCCGTGCCCTGATGTCCATCCCACTCTGACGGCCAGTGTTCCCTCGAGCCTACTACATCACCTTCTTCCTCTTCGCCCGCCTCATTGCTCCAGCTCCAAGCCCTTCTGCAGTCAGCGATTTCTTCCCAATACATTCCCACCCTTAAAACACACCCCCAGGGCTTCCCTGGGGGCCCAGTGGTAAAGAATCCACCTGCTAATGCAGGAGCTTTGGCTTCCATCCTTGGTCTGGGAAGATCTCACATGCCTCCGAGCAACTAAGGCCCTGCGCCACATCTATGGAGTCGGTGCTCCAGAGCCGGGGAGCCACAAGTGCTGAGCCCACGGCCCTGGTGACAGGTTAGGGGGACGCGGTAACTGTCTGGTTACCAGTGAGCTCGCCCAGGGCGCAGCCCAGTGCTCCACACAATCAGGGACTTCGGGGAGTCATGCCCCTCTCCATCTTTTGTCCCCCACCTCACCCGGGGCTGAGGAATTCTATGACCGAGAATGGGGTCGTGGAGCCAACTGCTTGGTGCTTGCGCCCGCTTCCTCTCTGGCTCTTTTTGCGCCGCTTTGCCAGAGGCCCAGGGGGAAGGGCGTCCAGGGCTCATCCGAGGATCCCTTCCAGAGAGCCCCGCTTGCTGATCCTCTTTTGTCTCCGGCAGGAGGTGGAATTCCAGGTGGACGTGTCCGAGTACCTGGGGCGGCTGCTGTTTGTGAAATTGCGCAAACGGCACTTCCTCTCGGATGATGCGTGGTTCTGCAACTGGATCTCCGTGCAAGGCCCCGGGGCCAGTGGGAACGAGTTCAAGTTCCCGTGCTATCGCTGGGTGGAGGGCGATGGCATCCTGAGCCTGCCCGAGGGCACCGGTGAGCCGCGGGGGCTTGGGAGTGTAAGACGCCTGGGGCTGGAGAGAAGTTAAGGGGGAAGGGAGAAGGGAGCGTGGCCTTTGGGGTCACAGAAGAGGCAGGATGCAGTAGCTGGCACAGGGCAGTGGAGGCTGGGAGAGGGCAGAGATGCTGAAGGGTCAGGGGCCAGCCACAAGGGTGGGCTGAGGGTCCCCTGGCAGGGACAGGGGAGAGGCTCTCAGGAGGAGCCTTATAGCCAGTGCCCTTCTCCCCACTTTCAGGTCGCACTGTGGTCGATGACCCTCAAGGTCTGTTCAAGAAACACAGGGAAGAGGAGCTGGCAGAGAGAAGGAAGCTGTACCGGTCAGCCCCACCCCTGCCTCCTGGCCCCACCCGCGAGCTGCTTGACCCTTTCCCAGTACCAATGCCTGGTTTCTTTTCCACTGCAGGTGGGGTAACTGGAAGGACGGGTTAATTCTGAATATAGCTGGGGCCACAATAAATGACCTTCCTGTAGATGAGAGATTTCTAGAGGACAAAAGAATTGACTTTGAGGCCTCACTGACCAAGGGGTAAGAACAAGGCAGGCCGGGTGACAGGGATGTTTCCTGGTCCAGTGGTCAGTCCAGGCTTGTGGACTTCACAGGGCTGGACCAGCCCAAGAGGGCTGTATGGGGTTGTAAAGATGGATTCTGAGAATAACAAACTCTTCACCATCCTTCCTCAAAGGCTGGCAGACCTAGCCATCAAAGACTCTTTAAACATTCTGACTTGCTGGAAAAGTCTGGATGACTTCAACAGGATTTTCTGGTGTGGCCAGAGCAAGCTGGCTGGTTAGTACCCCTACCCCAGTACTTATCCCAAGACCCTTACTCCCAGATCCTACCCATTCTAGGGAACCAGGGGTGGGAGGCCAGAGGCTTGGTAGGCTAGGGTCAAGTGGGAATGGTTCGGTGGGGGTTGGAAGGACCAGGGGCTCAGATTCCATAGCAAGCTCCACAAATGCCATCCCCAGAGCGGGTGCGGGATTCCTGGAAGGAGGATGCCTTATTTGGGTACCAGTTTCTCAACGGCACCAACCCCATGTTGCTGAGACGCTCCGTTCGCCTTCCTGCCCGCCTGGAGTTTCCTCCAGGGATGGGGGAGCTGCAGGCCGAGCTGGAGAAGGAGCTCCAGGTGAGCACAGAAGAGCCCTCAGGAGACGGCACAGAGGCATGGGGGTGGGGTCAGCGTTTGTGCTGCTGCAGGGTCCACCGTGGACCCAGCCTGCTGCCAGATGGCAAGACAGAGTTCCACAGTAGAAATCTTGACTGATCCTGGGGTGACCCTCCATACTCTCCTCTCCTAATGAGAATAGCATGCTGTGGAGGGAGAGAATGTGATGGGTGACAGAGTCAAAATGAAGAGTTATAACGGGATTTAGGGAGAGTGTGGAGTAAGAGAATCAGGATCAGGGCTGGGGTTTTTGATGGGGTCAGCACGGAACAATTCAGAGAGAAAACTCAGGAGACTTTACTAGTGGTCTAGTGGTAAAGAACCCTCCTTCCAATGCAGGGGACGTGTGTTCAAACCTTGGTCAGGGAACTAAGAAATCACTTGCTGTGATGCAACTAAGCCCGCATGCTGCAACTAGAGAAAGCCCAGGTGCTGCAAGGAAGAGCCTTAGTGTTAGTGAGTATTAAGAGCCTTAAAATTACCCAGCACAGCTCCCCCCAAATAACAGTATATTTGAAAAAAAGAGAAAACTCATGAGATTTTGGGTGAGACAGACTTGAGCTTGAATCTTGGCTCTGCTGTATTATAAGCTGTGTGACTTCAGGCAGCATATCTATCCTCTCTGATCATCGGTTTCCTCTTTCATAAACCTGGGGCTAATTCAAGTGCACCTAAGAATTATATGAGGCCGTAAGTACAGGAACCATTACCCAGTATTAAATAGGTGATGGAAACAAGTTAGTTATTTCTTCCTTCAGGGAATCAAGGCAGGAAGAGATGCCTTATGTTGATGTAGCCCTTGCCCTCTGCCCCCATCCAGCAAGGCACGCTATTTGAAGCTGACTTCTCCTTGCTGGATGGGATCAAGGCCAACGTCATCCTGTGTACCCAGCAGTATGTGGCTGCCCCTCTGGTTATGCTGAAACTGCAGCCCGATGGGAAACTCTTACCCATGGCCATCCAGGTGAGAGAACCCAGGCTGTAGGGGAGTGGTAGCGGTCAGATAGAGAATGCTAAGTGACTTTGGAGAGAGAGGGAAGCGTTTAAACATGCAAGGGGCGTGGGAGTCTGCTGTGCACTGGCCCTCACCCCTCCCTTCCCCCAACTCTTGTCCCTGCTCCAGCTCCAACTGCCACACAAGGGGTCCCCACCACCACCGCTTTTCCTGCCCACGGATCCCCCGATGACCTGGCTCCTGGCCAAATGCTGGGTCCGGAGCTCTGACTTCCAGCTTCATGAGCTGCACTCTCATCTCCTGAGGGGACACTTGATGGCTGAGGTCATCGCTGTGGCCACCATGAGGTGCCTTCCGTCTATACATCCTATGTTCAAGGTAACACTTTAAACCGCCTCCCCCTGCCCCCAAACTCTCTACCCCACAGTGAGGTTCCATCTCTGGAGGCACCTTTTCCATGGAATCTCAGCGTTTGGGGAGAAAACCAATAAAAGTCAAGTGAACAAGACGTGAGAGCGTGGCTTGCTCTGCATTTTTAACAATATCACTTGTGAGGAGATAAAAGTGACTCCCTAATGGGGTGGAGAGTGGTGGGAGGGTGAAGGGTGGGGAGTGAGAAATCTTACACTTCTTATGTATAAAGCACAGTTACATATACAGTATATAAACAGAATATACAAATGACTGAGGATTCCCTCAAAAAGAGGGGACCGTGCAAATAATATAGAAGACTTTTTCCAGTCAGTTTTGAAGGGTTCTCAAATAGTAGTAACACAGAGGCCAGTTACAGGGGCTCAGGTCAACAAGAGCGGCCTGGCTTATTACAGTTAGAACAGGGTGTTCATCCATTAACTTTTCTTGAGAGCCTCTGACGTGACAAAAAAATAAAAAGGCATTCTAGATACCAGTGCTAAACAAGACAGGCAAGGTCCTAGTCTTTGGGGGTTGTCATTTCCATTAAGGGCTAACAGACAGTATTGTAATAGATCAGCTGTGATGAGTCCACTGCAGAGAATCAGAGCAGGGTGACATGATAGTGAGTTTAGACTGGGTGGTTGGGAAATGCTCCTTTAAGGAGGTGGAAGAGAGAATGAAATTATATGGATGGACTTCCCTGGTGGTCCAGTGATTAAGAATCCCTCTGCCAGTGCAGGGGACATGGGTTCAATTATTGGTTCAGGAAGATGCTGAGGAGTAAGCCCGTGGGCCACAACTACTGAGACCACGTGCCCAGAGCTCATGCCCCACAACAAGAGAAGCCATCACAATGAGAATTCCCTGCTCCCCAAAGGAGAGTAGCTCCCCTTTGCCTCAACTAGTGAAAGCCCGAGTGCAGCCAGGAAGACCTAGTGCAGCCAAAAATCAATAAATAATAAAAAGGGAGCCAGTCATAAGATGAGGAAGGGGCATATTGCTCTAGGCAGAGGAACAAACAGTTCCTGAGGCAGGAACAAGCTTGGTGTGTTTGAAGGACAGAAAGAAAGTGAGTGTAATGGACAAAGAGGAGGGAACTGGGTGAAGTTCTGGAGGTAGTAGATTAGATCATGTTCTGGGGGAGGCAAAAAATCTTATTTTTTATATAAAGGACATACATACATAAAGTACATTACAGATGGCATATCTGTAGCACTAAATGTCATGCGGCAGGTGAGAGTACAAAAAAAAAAAAAAAATCTCAGAAGCCTCCTTAGAAAAATGATAATGAAAAAACAGTGGAGAAACATTGAGCTAGACCTTGAATGGTCTTACACGAAGAGAAAAGGAGAATGGCTTCCTTCAATCATCAAAGAACATTATTGTCTAGAGGCTACTGGACTTCAGTCTGCTTTTCCTGAAGACTTGGCACCTTTCCTGCTTTTCAGTCCATATTTCCTTCAGGGACCAGCCACAGCTGTCTTCTGACCCTGTCCTTCCCTGTTCCTCTCCCTCCAGCTTCTCATTCCGCACCTGCGATACACCATGGAAATTAACATCCGGGCCAGGACTGGGCTGGTCTCTGACTCGGGAGTCTTCGACCAGGTACGAGGAGAGGAAGTGGGATTCATGCTCCCTCTGGCCTGAGGGCAGGTGGATATGCCTGACCACTCTGTCTTTGCTCCTCAGGTGGTGAGCACAGGTGGGGGCGGCCATGTGGAGCTGCTCCAGCGAGCAGGAGCCTTTCTAACCTATAGCTCCTTCTGTCCCCCTGATGACCTGGCTGACCGGGGGCTCCTGGGAGTCAAGTCTTCTTTCTATGCCCAAGATGCCCTGAGGATCTGGGAAATTCTCTCTCGGTGAGGTGGGAGGAAGGCAGGGCTGGTGGTGGGGGGAGGCTGGGAGAAGAGGAGGTCTGTGCCCCAGCCAGGGGGCTGCGGGCCCTGGCCTGTCCACGTAGGTAAGGACCGTAAAGGGCCTGGGGCTCCATGTCATCAGCCTCCACTCTCCCGCCCTGACCCCTCCACTGGCAGCTACGTGGAGGGGATTGTGAGTCTCCACTATAAGACGGACGAGTCTGTGAGAGACGACATTGAGCTGCAGGCCTGGTGTCGAGAGATCACTGAGATTGGGCTGCTGGGTGCCCAGGACCGAGGTAGGATGAGCCCCAAGACTCCAACATGTGACTCTTCCCTAGAACTTCCCCAGAATCTTCTCTACTTCTATGGAACCTTCCAGAAGCATTTCCAACTCCTATGAACACACCCAAAGCTTTCCCAGACTCCTTTTCCTCTCAGCTAGAGGCAGGTCTCCATCCTGTGCAGAGGGAGCCCCTCTAGGTCCCAGATGCAGTGGGACCAGTGGTTGCTCTCTGAGAAAAAACAACAAAACAAACAGCCCTGATTTGTAGCATTTGCCCATCCCCATGGTGTAAATAGTCCCATCGTGGCTACCAGGGTGATGTCATTTGGCTTGCTTAATACTTGAACATTTGACATCCTTGGTCCCTGTGAGCCAGTGTGAGCTGCACCAGCACCCCACTGAGTGGGACCCTCCCCCAAATCTCCCTGCTTCCACCACCCCAACCCACATTCAAGTCACTCCCCACCATGGTTGCTGAGAGCCCTTGGTCTCCTTCTCACCTCTCATTCTCCTCCTCAGTTCCTATGAGCTCTGCCTCTAGCCTTGGCCTCCCAGCTTCTAACTCTCCGTATCCACTGCAGGGTTTCCCGTCACCCTACAGTCCAAGGACCAGCTTTGCCACTTTGTGACCATGTGTATCTTCACCTGCACTGGCCAGCACTCCTCCACTCACCTGGGCCAGGTACTTATCACAGAGGGCCAGCTGGGCATTTGTGCCTGGAGTGGGGAAGGCGGCCATGTGCAGGTGGCCTAAGGGATTCTCATGCTTAGCAGACAGTGAGTTTAGATATTTGCCCTTTGTAGCTGGACTGGTACTCTTGGGTCCCTAACGCACCCTGCACAATGCGGCTGCCGCCACCGACCACCAAGGATGTGACACTGGAGAAAGTGATGGCAACACTGCCGAACTTCCATCAGGCTTCTCTCCAGATGTCCATCACCTGGCAACTGGGCAGGCGCCAGCCCATCATGGTGAGAGCTAGGCACCGGGTCCTGAGGAAGGGGTCAGGACAGGGAGGTGTGACACTCCAAACTGAGGGCCAGTAAAGCTCTCAACTGCCTTTTCTCTCTGTCCCAGGTGGCTCTGGGTCAGCATGAGGAAGAGTACTTCTCAGGCCCTGAGCCCAAGGCTGTGCTAAAGAAGTTCAGGGAGGATCTGGCTGCCCTGGAAAAAGACATAGAGATCCGGAATGCCCAGCTGGACTGGCCCTACGAATACCTGAAGCCCAGCCTGGTGGAAAACAGCGTGGCCATATGAGCAGCCCCAGCCGTGGGTTGTTTCAGCCCTTTTCCACCAACCCCATCCTCTTCCCAACTTCCATCTTCTCCCAAATCACCTTTCCACTGTCCACACCCACTGTAAACAAATCTGACTTTAGATACACCACCTAGGGAAGTCATTCCCATTTCTTCCTCTCTGCCCCCGCCCTTCCTCCTTGATCATTCAGATCTCCCATTGAGCAGGTAATAGCCACATTTATACAGTTTCAAGAATAGAATAGGGATAATACATATTACTCTATACCTTTAGAATCAAGTATGACTTTGAACCTAAATTGAGTTTAATGACAAGAAAAATGGCATTTTAGACTAAGGAAAGAAAAGAATTTAGTCCAAACTCCTAAATCAAGGGCTTCCCCAGTGGCTCAGTGGTAAAGAATCCACTGGCAATGCAGGAGATGCAGGTTTGATCCCTGGGTGAGGAAGATCCCCTGGAGGAGGGCATGGTAACCTACTCCAGTAGTCTTGCCTGGAGAATCCCATGGACAGAGCCTGGAGGGCTATGGTCCATTGGGTCACAAAGAGTTGGAACCAACTGTAGTGACTAAGCATGCACACACACATCCTAAGTCAAATACTGGCAGAAGAATATATAGCATAGCTTTCTAACTGGGTGGGATTCACCACTTATCCTGAAACCAGACACAACACGAAGCAATTAACATTAACACAGCAGTTCTCACAATTTTCATTTCATGACTCACTCAGTTAGAAAATGATCAATGGAAGGAAACTGGTTAAACGACAGAAACTGCTCTCAGTTGGAGGTATCTGGCCTCAGTGTTTTTCCCAAAGGATCCTTATCTGTAACCCATTTGCACTTCATCAGTTGAGAAGCACCAAATAAAAATGATTAGCTGGAAAAGTACTAAAAATCTCATTATTTTAACAAGCGACAACAAAGGAGTCGGTAAAATCCAACTTCTGTATCTGATTAAAATTTTGGAAAAATAAACTAGGAAGTTTGATTTCTTAATATGATTGTCTGGATATTTTAAAATAGAAACTAACAGTAAACACAAGCCAGAAGTGTTTCCTTTACAGTACGATCAAAGTTGCTTCTTGCTTCTGATTCTGTTTAGTTTGGCAGAAGACATGTGGGTGATGCTGGGTCTGATCCTTGAAACTTCTTTTCTTCTTCTGATTCTTGAAATTTCTTAGGAAATAAACAGGAGAGGTGGGAGTAGAGTTTAATGATGGGTCTATCTCAGTTCAGTTCAGTTGTTCACTTGTGTCCGACTCTTTGTAACCCCATGGACTGCAGCACGCCAGGCTTCCCTGTCCATCATCAACTCCTGGAGCTTGCTCAAACTCATGTCCATCAAGTAGGTGATGCCATCCAACCATCTCATCCTCTGTCATCCCCTTCTCCTCCTGCCTTCAATCTTTCTCAGCATCAGGGTCTTTTCCAAGGGGTCTATCTAGGACAACCCAAAGGGGCTTCCCTGGTGGCTCATGGTAAAGAATCTGCCTGCAGTGCAGGAGACCTAGGTTTGATCCCTGGATCAGGAAGATCCCCTGGAGAAGGGAATGGCTACCCACTCCAGTATTCTTGCCTGGAAAGAGGGGCAGTCTCCAGACCAATGTGGTTCACGTCAGGAAATTAGGCTTGACCCTTAGGGAACAGCCACAGAAGAACTGTAAGTAAGGGTATGACAGGGTCCTGGAAGTCACACCCACAGAGGCATCCCTTCTCCTTGGAGGCCACACCCCCTTCTCCATAGAGGCCAGAGGGAGGTGGGGAGACAAATTAGGAGTATAGGATTAAAATATAGAAACTACTATCCATAAAATAGATAAGCAACAAGGATTTGCTATATAGCACTGGCTATTACACCAAATATCTTGTAATAACCAGTAATGTAATGTAACCTACAAAAAAACCCCAAAAAACCTGGAATCACTCTGCTATACACCTGAAACTAACACAATATTGTAAATCAACTATACTTTAATTAAAAAAAAACAGTATGCTTGCCAAAGTTGTCAATCCCCCAAGGATTGACACTATACATACTTCAAGGATAACAAAGAAAAATAATTTCCTTCAGAAAGGAGTATCTTTGAATTTGAGATATTATAAAGGTCATGAAATCTTCCAAGTTAAACAGAGTGTCTATTTTGTTTAATTATAAGAAATCAGTGAGCACTTGTAAAAACCTAAGATGATGAAGTGGCAGGACTTCCTGGTGGTCCAGTGGCTAAGACCCCAAGCTCTCAACCTAGGGGCCCTGGTTCAGTCCCTGGTCAGGAAAGTAGATCCCTCATGCCCACGAGGCAAGAATTAACATGCCTCAAGGGAAAAAAAAAAGATCCTGCGTGCTGTAACGAAGATGGAAGACCCCTTGTGCCAAAACTAAGACCCAGCGTAGCCAAATAAATGAATATTAAAAAAAAAAAAAAAAGGAAAAGTGCAAAGACTAGGTAGGCTGGGGCTAGATAGAGATAATACCAAATTGACAATGTTCTATTTGTTAAGTTTTTAAAAAATTTTTGGCCATGCTGTGCAGCGTGTGGGACATATAGTTCCTCAAGCAGGGATGGAACCCACATCCCCTGCAGTACAAGGCAGATTCTTAACCACTGGACCACCAGGGAAGTCCCCTAGATATGTCTTTTTAAAAGGCTAAAACAAACGTCACTTTCTAAATTCCCTATATTTGCTTTATAGGTCAGAAAAGTTACACAACACTATTATTTAAAAATATATAAAAGTGAGAAGGAAATGGCAACCCACTCCAGTATTCTTGCCTGGAGAATCCCATGGACAGAGGAGCCTGGAGGGCTACAGTCCATGGCGTTGCAAGAGTCAGACACAACTTAGTGACTAAACCATACATGTGTTCAACTAAATTGGTACAATTTAAATTTTATAAATCTTTATAAACTAGCTCTTACAAGTATTAGATAAAATTGAAAAATATGTGTAGCTATGAGTTATTCCATTTATACTATCTGGATAGAAAGTTTTAAGATGGCATATATTTCTGATCCTGTTGCTGGGAAAGGCTGAAGGCAAAAGAAGAAGGAGCCAGCAGAGGAGAAGATCATTAGATAGCACCACCAGCTCCATCAAAACTTGAATTTGAGCAAACTCTGGGAGATGGTGGAGGACAGAGGAGGCTGGTGTGCTATAGTCCATGGGGTTACAAAGAGTCGGACACAACTTAGCAACTGAAGGCCAACAATTTTTCTGATGAATGCTTATTGTCAATAATGATTATGTTTTATGGTATTAGTTTTATGGTATTATTATATACTTTCTAAAATTCTTTTTTTTAATTTTATTTATTTATTTGCCTTGCCAAGTTTTAGTTGTGGCATTTGACATCTTTACTTGTGGCCTGTGAATTCTTAGTTGTGGCATGTGGGATCTAGTTCCCTGACCAGGGATAGAACCTGGGCCCCCTGCATTGGGAGCACGGAGTCTTAGCCACTGGACCACTAGGGAAGTCCTAGTACTTTCTAAAATTCTTAATTGCTTATGAGACCTTAATCTAAATCAAAGTTGAGGTAACTGGGTAGTTTTATTTTATATGGAGGCTACTAGTGAAAATAAAAATTACAGAGCAGAGGAAATAAAGCATGGTCATTGTATAGCTTCCAGCTATCTTTTTGAGTAACATATTTTTTTTTTTAGGAGAACCAGTAAAACTTATTTAAAAGAACCAATGCTTCCCATGCACTTCTCATGTGTGCAGTTAAAGAATCCGCCTGCCAGTGCAGGAGACTTGGGAGACTAGGGTTCAATCTCTGGGTCAGGGAGATCTTCTGGAGGAGGAAATGGCAACCCACTCCAGTATTCTTGCCTGGAAAATCCCATGGACCAAGGAGCCTGGTGGGCTATATAGTCCATGGGGTCACAGAGTCTGACACGATGGAACACACACACACACACACACAATGCTTCTCATACTGATGGATTTCTTAGTCTCAGTAGGGGAGAAAATTCTGGATCCTATAAAGGGAAATAGCGTGTGAATGGGTGGGACATATATTGGAACTAACCCAGCATTCTTATGTCTCGGGGTCTTAGTTTCTTCCTGTGCAAAATGCCCAGGTTTTATGGCATCTAAACTTCCTTTTCACAGCTATTTGTAAGGCCTCCCCAGACAGCCATTTTGCTTTTTTTTTTTGCATTTCTTTTCCATGGGGATGGTCTTGATCCCTGCCTCCTGTACAATGTCACAAACCTTAGTCCATAGTTCATCAGGCACTCTATCTATCAGATCTAGGCCCTTAAATCTATTTCTCACTTCCACTGTATAATCATAAGGGATTTGATTTAGGTCATACATGAATGGTCTAGTGGTTTTCCCTACTTTCTTCAATTTAAGTCTGAATTTGGCAATAAGGAGTTCATGATCTGAGCCACAGTCAGCTCCTGGTCTTGTTTTGTTGACTGTATAGAGCTTCTCCATCTTTGGCTGCAAAGAAAATAATCAATCTGATTTCGGTGTTGACCATCTGGTGATGTCCATGTATAGAGTCTTCTCTTGTGTTGTTGGAAGAGGGTGTTTGTTATAACCAGTGCATTTTCTTGGCAAAACTCTATTAGTCTCTGCCCTGCTTCATTCCGTATTCCAAGGCCAAATTTGCCTGTTACTCCAGGTGTTTGTTGACTTCCTACTTTTGCATTCCAGTCCCCTATAATGAAAAGGATATCTTTTTTGGGTGTTAGTTCTAAAAGGTCTTGTAGGTCTTCATAGAACTGTTCAACTTCAGCTTCTTCAGCATTACTGGTTGGGGCATAGACTTGGATTACTGTGATATTGAATGGTTTGCCTTGGAAACGAACAGAGATCATTCTGTCGTTTTTGAGATTGCATCCAAGTACTGCATTTCAGACTCTCTTGTTGACCATGATGGCTACTCCGTTTCTTCTGAGGAATTCCTGCCCGCAGTAGTAGATATAATGGTCCTCTGAGTTAAATTCACCCATTCCAGTCCATTTTAGTTCGCTGATTCCTAGAATGTCGACATTCACTCTTGCCATCTCTTGTTTGACCACTTCCAATTTGCCTTGATTCATGGACCTGACATTCCAGGTTCCTATGCAATATTGCTCTTTACCAGCATGGGACCTTGCAGAGGAACCAGAGATCAAATTGCCAACATCCACTGGATCGTGGAAAAAGCAAGAGAGTTCCAGAAAAACATCTATTTCTGCTTTATTGACTATGCAAAAGCCTGTGACTGTATGGATCACAATAAACTGTGGAAAATTCTGAAAGAGATGGGAATACCAGACCACTTGACCTGCCTCTTGAGAAATCTGTATGCAGGTCAGGAAGCAACAGTTAGAACTGGACATGGAACAACAGACTGGTTCCAAATAGGAAAAGGAGTACGTAAAGGCTGTATATTGTCACCCTGTTTATTTAACTTATATGCAGAGTACATCATGAGAAACGCTGGACTGGAAGAAACACAAGCTGGAATCAAGATTGCTGGGAGAAATATCAATAACCTCAGATATGCAGATGACACCACCCTTATGGCAGAAAGTGAAGAGGAACTAAAGAGCCTCTTGATGAAAGTGAAAGTGGAGAGTGAAAAAGTTGGCTTAAAGCTCAACATTCAGAAAACAAAGATCATGGCATCTGGTCCCATCACTTCATGGGAAATAGATGGGGAAACAGTGGAAACAGTGTCAGACTTTATTTTCTTGGGCTCCAAAATCACTGCAGATGGTGACTGCAGCCATGAAATTAAAAGACGCTTACTCCTTGGAAGGAAAGTTATGACCAACCTAGACAGCATATTCAAAAGCCTCTGCCAACAAAGGTCCATCTAGTCAAGGCTATGGTTTTTCCTGTGGTCATGTATGGATGTGAGAGTTGGACTGTGAAGAAGGCTGAGTGCCGAAGAATTGATGCTTTTGAACTGTGGTGTTGGAGAAGACTCTTGAGAGTCCCTTGGACTGCAAGGAGATCCAACCAGTCCATTCTGAAGGAGATCAGCCCTGGGATTTCTTTGGAAGGAATGATGCTAAAGCTGAAACTCCAGTACTTTGGCCACCTCATGCGAAGAGTTGACTCATTGGAAAAGACTCTGATGCTGGGAGGGATTGTGGGCAGGAGGAGAAGGGGACAACAGAGGAGAAGATGGCTGGATGGCATCACTGACTGGATGGACGTGAGTCTGAGTGAACTCCAGGAGTTGGTGATGGACAGGGAGGCCTGGCATGCTGCGATTCGTGGGGTCGCAAAGAGTCGGTCACGACTGAGCGACTGAACTGAACTGAACTGAAACTTCCTTTATATCACCCAGAACTGTACCTGGCAATTTACTGCTCAATCTATCAAGCTGTTAGAATCACACCCACATGTGACACAACATACTGAACTCAGAATTTCTGTTAAGCCCACCTATATCAACAATTTCAGCTTGATGTAAAATAATGCTCCTCTTCCCTTGGCTGGCTGCCCTCAAAATCTGCTTCCCAGAAAAGTCCTTGGAATTGTGTTGACAGTAATAAATAAAATATCTCTGATCTTCTCAATATGCAAACTTTCTCTTCCAGAATCTGGTATCACACTTACGTGTGGTTTACATTTACATGTCACTGGTCCCTTTCTGAGGACTGGCTCTTGTTGAGGAGTGGGTACTGAGGGGAGGTGTTGGTTGGTTTTCTTGCATGGGATCTTCTCTAGTGAGGTGGCTCCATCGTGTCTAAGCCAGTGAAGAGGAGGGGAGGGGAGGTTCATCTCTAATAGGACAAATGCCAGGAGCCTGACTCCCTTTTTTGGATATGCACTTAACTATGGAATTTCACCTAACAAGGAGAGTAGAAGATAAAGTTCCTATGAACTTTCTTTCCAGGCAATAACTGAACTGACTAAGTAATACAAGATAACATGGAATTATAACATAACTGTTTTGGGTACGAATAAACATTCTATTACATAAGAGTGTTTGAAGCAAAGCATTTGGAGCTTGGCTAGCAGCTTCTTATCATCATAAAAATTATTTATTTCTTTTTGGTTGCACTGGGTCTTCACTGCTGTGTGCTTTCTCTAGTTGTAGCGAGCGAGGACTACTCTTTGTTGTGGAACACAGGCATCTCAATATGGTGGCTTCTCTTGTGGCGAAGCCCAGGCTCTAGGGCGCATGGGCTTCAGTAGCTGCAGCTCAAGGGTCCCCTGCATTGGCAGGTGGATTCTTATTCACTGGGCCACCAGGGAAGTCCGCTAGCAGCTTTTAAAATGCAACATTAGGTGGCAGTTAACTCTAAAAGAGCAGAGGAAGGAGAGTAGTGACTCTCCACATTTGGTGAGGCTCCCAGATTTCTAACCTATCGTGAGACGGGGAGTGAGTCTGAGGGAGAATTATTATCTTATTGTAAATCTGGCTCTTCCTCTAGTGAGGTGGTAACACCATGTCTAAGCCAGGGAGGAGCAGCATCTTCAGGAAAAGGTTAATAAGGACTTTCAATCCACTTCCTCTGGCCAATTGGAGGCAGACCAGTCATTCAAAATTCACAGCTCTCACTGGGGAAGCAGGGTGCTTAGAAAGTTGAAACACCAGTGTTTCCCTGAGGGTGAGAAGCAGTCCGGGCTGGCGGAGAGCATTCAGACATTCCTTTTTCCACCCAAGATCTGCCCTCCTGACCTAAACTGCTAGAACCTATGTCAGAGAACCAAGCTAAGATATTCAGTCCATTGGCCATGGTGGTGCAATTCCAGTCATGACCCAGAATGGATGTTGGGGCTCGGGGCACCCGGCTTGGCTCTGATAGGCATGATCTCCTGGTAACAGTGTGTGAAACACAGATATCTGGGGACCAAGCTCAGAACAAAGTCCAGAAGCAGAGGCTAGGAGCCAGAGAAACGTGGTGCTGAGCCAGGGCCAGGATCTGAGAGGGAGAGAGGGGGCCACTGGGCGTTGTGGATCAGAGACGCAGCATCCCAGGGCACAATGTTGGTCTCTGCGAAGGTAGATCCATCCTTAACTACGAGCTGAAGAGCGGCATTTGTGACTGGGGAGGAACAGTGTGTGTGTTAGTCACTTAGTGGTGTCTGACTCTTTGTGACACCACCGACTGTAGCCCAGCAGGCTCCTCTGTCCATGGGATTCTCCAGGCAAGAATACTGGAGTGGATTGCCATTTCCTTCTCCAGGGGATCTTCCTGACCCAGGGATTGAACCTAGGTCTCCTGCATTGCAGGCAGATTCTTTACCGTCTGAGCTATAGGGAAGCTGAAGAGAGGCATTTGTGACTGGGGAGGAACAGTAAAGCCAACAAAAGGGGCCAGTCCTCTCCATCCCATCTATCCTGCTCATATCCTACCTTGGGCCATAGATGCACACACTCCTGATGCCTGAATTTCCACCATTACTTGGACTTTGAGCCTCTTTCTTCTCAGTTAAGAAGCAGTTCCTGGGGTTTCCCTCCTGGTCCACTGGTTGAGAATTTGCCTGCCAACGCAGGGGATGTGGGTTTGATCCCTAGTCTGGGAAGATCCCATATGCTGTGAAGCAACTAAGCCCGTCCACCACAAGAACTGAACCAGCACTCTAGAGTCCACAGAGCCCGTGAGCTGCAACTACTGAAACCTGAGCTCTGGAGCCATGATCCGAAACAAGAGAAGCCACCGCAATGAGAAGCCTGCACACCGAAACTAGTAGCCCCTGCTCCCTGCAACTAAAGAAAGCCCACGCAGCAACGAAGACTGAGCACAGTCAAAATAAATAGGTATGTCTTAAGGGGAAAAAAAGAAGCAATGCCTCCATCAGTGATGGACAATGTACTTCATCTATGAGAAGTGAATCTGACTGCTTGAGTCCCAGGGCATTTAACCATCCTTGAATTATCTGTCCTATATCACCCTGTCTCCACTTTATTTTCTTGGGTTCCAAAACCACTGTGGACAGTGACTATAGAAATGAAATTAAAAGGTGCTTGCTCCTTGGAAGAAAAGCTATGACAAACCCAGACAGCACATTAAAAAGCAAAGACATCACTTTGCTGACAAAGATTTGTCTTGTCAAAGTTATGGTTTTTCTAGTAGTCATGTGTGGATATGAGAGTTGGACCACAAAGAAGGCTGAGGGCTGAAGATCTGATGCTTTCAAACTGTTGTGTTGGAGAAGACTCTTAGGAATTCTTTGGAGAGTAAGGAGATCAAACCAGTCAATCCTAAAGGAAATCAACCCTGAATATTCACTGGAAGGACTGATGTTGAAGCTGAAGCTCCAATACTTCGGCCACCTGATGCAAAGGACCAACTCATTAGAAAAGACGCTGATGCTGGGAAAGATTGAAGGCAGGAGGAAAAGGGGACGATAGAGGACGAGATGGTTGGATGGCATCATCGACTCAATGGACGTGAGTTTGAGCAAACTCCAGGAAATGGTGAAGGACAGGGAAGCCTGGTGTGCTGCAGCCCATGTGGTCACAAACAGTCACACAGGACTGAGCGACTGACACCACCACCTGGGAAGCCCCCATCTTCAAAAGATAACTGACAAATCCAGGAAGGCTCTTTAGCCTACTTTGAGCTTTGTGCGCCACCTGCTGACTACCAAGCAGTACTAGATGGAGGAACCTCAGGGTGCCCACAAAGCCAAGAGAAACAGGCCAGCTGTGGGGAATTCAGAGCTGGCCTAAGAACTTTGAACACTTCCTGCCTCCCTGTGAATAAAACAAGAGCGGCCAGAAGGGCCTGAATTTTTCTTCTGCAGTTTATGGATGGGCTGGGGACTCTAACATAGTGATCACAATCCTGGGGCAAAATGAACAACACCAGCATTGTGCATTTATTTTGTATATACATTTTTACATTTAAAAAAAAGATTTCATTTTTCAAAAATTGAGTGACTGAATAGATACGTGAAATCCCAGGAGGAGGAATGGAGTTCCTGATGGGCTCAGAGGCTCCCACTTCCAACAGTCTCTCCATCACAGGATTTCAGAAGAGTGGTGGTTAAGAACATAGGCTCTGGACTTGCACTGCTTAGGTTCTAGTCCTGGAAGAAGGAAGATTGAACGTGTGTGCTCAGTCGTGTCCAAATCTTTGTGAACCCATGGACTGTAGCCGGCTCCTTTGTCCAGTCCTGGATCCACACAGCACTTATCAGCTGTGTGGCCCTGAGCAAGATTATACTTTGTCCCTAGACATCCTTGCCTACTGGCTGGGCTGATTAGACAAGCATGCTAAAAAAAAAAGCAACAGGTGTCTGTCCAATGGAACTGTGAACAAACCAGGCATACTTCCTTGACAGACAAAAGAAATACAAACCCAATAACATGTTCACTCCGGAGAAGGCAATGGCAACCCACTCCAGTACTCTTGCCTGGAAAATCCCATGGACGGAGGAGCCTACTATGTTGCAGTCCATGGGGTCGCTAAGAGTTGGGCACGACTGAGTGACTTCACTTTCACTTTTCACTTTCATGCATTGGAGAAGGAAATGGCAACCCACTCCAGTATTCTTGCCTGGAGAATCCCAGGGACAGAGGAGCCTAGTGGGCTGCCATCTATGGGGTCGCACAGAGTCGGATACAACTGAAGTAACTTAGCAGAAGCAGCAACATGTTCACTCACTTAATATATATGTATTGATTGTTTATTACTTACTGTCCCTGTGCTCTGGGAGGTGAAGATGAGTTGACATGTGGTCTCTGCCACCACCGAGATGCTTATAATCGAGTAGATGTCACCCTAATGTTTGACCAAAACAGGACAAACCAACCTTGATCACAACTCCTTCCTCCCCACATACCTTTCTCTCAAAAGTAACTAACATACTGACTCTTATAGCCATCATTTCATTGCACTTCTTCTTGGTTTTATCACTCAAGTGTGCATGTGTAAACACTGTAGTAATGCTCATTAATTAAACATGATATGTCTTTTCCATCTCCTTTACTCCATAGTTTCTCCTTCCCTCTTTTCCCTACCCTTATAATTTATGTTGGAGAACCCAGGCTGTTTGACCAGTGGAGTTACTGGATTTTGCTGATTGGCTATTGATGGTGCAGTTCAACACCTCTGTCCCATGTATTTTCCACAACCAAGCAGCTAGATCAAGAGACTTGATCTGATCCAGATTTAATCCTTTTTGCAAGCCTATATTAATGTTGTCATCATTCCTTTTGCCAGGAAAGAAAGAGTGGAGTAAACAAGCAGGTACCCTAGACTTTGGGGGCACCTTAGGAAGGCCGTGTATATATTTCATCCCATCCAGACTAGCAAAGCTAACATATATGGATACGGTTAGGAACAAGGAAGAAGAGCAGGGTCTGCTAATAGTAATGATACAGTAGGAATGACTGTGGTCAGTGACCAGCTACCCTCGAAATAAACTCAGCAGCTTTAGATATTGAAATAGGAACCAATGACAAGTACAGCTACTTTGAAACTCCTGCAGGTTTATCAGCTTTCATCCCATAGGTATAATCTTTGGATTTGCTAATGCCAAGATTAGCATTGTGAGTCTCTTTGAGTCTCTCCCCTTCCCTCTCCACCCAGCCTGGAACAGTACCTATAGCCCACCCAGAACTCTACGGCTGTACAAATTCAAGACACTAACGTACATGAAAAGACGCTTAACTGCTAATTATTAGAGAAATGCAAATCAAAACCATAATGAGGTATCACCACACACCAGTCAGAACAGCCATCATTTAAACGTCTACAAATAATAAATGCTGGAGAGGGTGTAGAGAAAAGGGAACCCTCCTACACTGTTGGTGGGAATGTAAGTTGGTGCAGCCACTGTGGAAAACAGTATGAAGATTCCTTTAAAAACTAAAAATAGAGCCACCTTATGATCCTGCAATCATTCCTGGGCATGTATCTGATAAAGATGAAAACTCTAATGCAAAAAGATATATGCACATCATATTCATAGCAGCGCTATATACAACAGCCAAGACATGGAAGCAACCTAAATGTCCATCAACAGATGAATGGATAAAGAAGATGTGGTACATATATACAATGTTATACTATTCAGCCATAAAAAGAATAAAATAATAAATACCATATGTAGCAGCATGGATGGACCTAGAAATTATCACACTAACTGAAAAGTAAGCCAAACAGAGAGAGATCAAATATCATATGATATCACTTATATGTGGAATATAAGAAAATGATACAAATGGTTACCAAAGGGGAAAAGGGTGGTGGGATAAATTGGGAATTTGGGATTAACAGATACACATTACTAGATATAAAATAGATAAACAAGAATTAACTGTATAGCACAGGGACCTATTTCAATGTCTTGTGAACGTGAACATGAAAGTTGCTCAGTTGTGTCTGACCCTTTGCTCAGATTGTAGCCCACCCAGCTCCTCTGACCATGGGATTCACTAGGCAAGAATACTGGAGTGGGTTGCCTTTCCCTTCTCCAGGGGGATTTTCCCGACCCAGGGATCGACCTGCGTCTCCTGCATTGCAGGCCGATTCTTTAACAACTGAGCCACCAGGGAAGCCCAATAATATCTAGCAGCAATAATTAAAAGAATCTGAAAAAGTATATAGAGATGTGTATCACTGGATCACTTTGCTGTACACTTGAATAATTGTAAGTCAACTCTACTTCAATTAAAAATCTAAAATATCCTCCTTTTAATCCTTATTTTGTTCTACAAGTAACAATCAGTTCAATGCTTATCACCAGTTCTGACTCTCCAGCAATTTTGTTTTTGTTTTGTCTCAAGGTCATTTTCTAGTACTGGATAGTTTAGGAAGGACTCACAGGAACAGTATTCTCCAACTTCTTGCATTTTGATAACAGTCTGTCTAGACTTTTTATATTTGAAACCAGTTTTGTTAGATCTAAAATCCCTAACTCACATTTTCTTTCTATGAGCATCTTAAATATATCTCTTCATTTTCTTTTGGTACAAAGCATCGATTGTATCAGTCAGCATTCAACCAGAGAAGCAGAATCCTGTGAGTGATACAAAATTAGGGATTAATACAGGAATTAGACCTTACACAATTGAAGGAGCTGTTGGAGAAGACTATGCGTGCCTGCTGCCTCTGTGACTAGCATAGAGATTAAAGTCTCTAAAAGCCAGCTCAGCTAGCAGATGGAAACTTAGATGTGAAGTGGAAGAGAGAAAGGACAAATTGGAACTTGTGAGGACAAACTGGAACCTGTATATATCTCTTTCTACTGTCAGCATCAATGGTGTGAAGCCCCCCAAGAGAATTTAGTGCATTCATCATGGAGCTCTGTATTCTGCTGGCCCAGGAGTTAAAGATCTGAAGGAAGTGATCTGGTGGAAATTTGAAGAAGCTGTGGTCCCAGGTGGTATCCCACGTCGATAAGGTGAGCCAGCAGACAAGCAGCAACCTGCTTGAGTTGCCACAGTGCCTGGGGCCCTCCTCCAACCCTCCAAGTGTGAAAACAACAACAAAATAGCTGCTCTTTCTCTTAAGCATTCCAAATCTTATGCAAATTTCTCTCTTGATCAACCCTCATCCAGAACCACAGAGGTAAATTTGAGTTTAACTAAATTGACATAGTACATTACTATGCTGTTAAAAAGGTCTGATGACAATTTAATTATACTTCCCTAATAAGTCATATGCCTTTTGTCTAGATGCATCAAATATCTTCTTTTCTTTTTCTTTAAAAGTCAGTGATTTTATCAGATCATGTCTTAGTGCTGGTCATTCTAAGTTGATTTTCTTAGGTATATATTATACTCATAATATGTTGCATCATATTTGCTCATGTCTTTTACTTCAGGAATATTTTCTTGATTATAAGTTTTAATATTTGTTCTGACCCCTTGCTCTGGTTTTTGATCATCTTTCTGGTATTCTTTCATTTTCTGTAATGATGTTATTTTGTACTTTTTTTTTAAGATAATTTTTTAAGAGTAGTTTTAGATTCATGGCAACATTGAGAGGAAAGTAGAGATTTCCCATAGACCCCTACCCCTACACAAGCACAGCTTCCCCCATTATCAGCACCCCGCACCGGAGTGTTACTTTTGTTAAAACTGAGGAACCTACACTGACACATCGAAGTCACCCAAAGCCCACAGTTTACATCAGGGCTCACACTTGGCATTATATTCTGTGGGTTTGAACAGATGTATAATGACACATATCCATCATTATAGTATCATACAGAGTTTTCTCACTGTCCTAAAAACCCTCTGTGATCCACCTATTCATTCCTTCCTCTTTCCTAATCCCTGGCAACTATGATATTTTTATATCGTAACCTGTGTCCACAGGTTTGCCTTTTTTGAAATGTTATATAGCTGGAATCACACAGTATGTAGCCTTTTCAGATTGGCTTCTTTTACTTAGTGAAAGTATTTGGGGTTCCTCCATGTCTTTTCATGGCTTGATAGCTTATTTGTCTTTAGTGCTGAATAATATTCCACTGTCTGAATGTACCACAGTTTATTTATCCACTCAGCTACTGAAGGGCAACTTGGTTGCTTCAAAGTTTTGGTAATTACGAATAAAGATGCTATAAACATCTGTGTGTGTATTTTAATAGTTTTGTTCTTTAGTCTCTCTTTTCCTTATAGTAACTTTGCATGGCATTTCACCTCACTCCCTTTGTATTGCCGTTTCTATGTGAATTTAGTTTTCCTGTATTATTGGAAGAGGCTCTGCTCAGCTAGCATTTCTAACTTTCTAGATCACCTTTTTTTTTTTTTCTTGTAATGTTCACAACCATGGTGTCTTGATTGTTGAGATTTCCTGGATCTGTTCCCCTTCCCTACTTTTATCGGGATCTTTTCTTTCCTTCATCTTTGTTGAACTTGTCCAAGGAGTTTCTCCTCAGTGTGAAGCTTTGTCCTGGCATTACTTGGTCGGTTTCAAGAGTCCATGGACTGTTCCAGTTCCTTTAGGTCTAATCACAGGCCCGAGCACTGACCTGCTATTAGAGTAGGGAAAAAAAAAAAAAAAATCCCTCTCTAGTTTCAACTGCTGTTCCCACATTGGCCTGCTCCCATCTGTCGTGCTGTCAGGCTTCCTGTTGCTTCCTTCTGTGTTCTCTCGCCAGATGAGCTGCTGAAAACTCATAGTTCTTGTGGCTCTCGGTGGTTTGTCCCAATTCACTTGTATTACAGGATTTGTGGGACAACTTGCTGTCCAAATTTCAGTAAATATAAAAATATAAATGTAAAAATCAATGGATTTTGGGGACTTCCCTGTCAGTCCAGTGGTTGGGAGTCTGCATTTTCACTGCAAGGGGCACGGGTTCAATCCCTGGCTAGGGAACTAAGATCTTGCATACCATGCAGCACAGCCGAAAAAAGAAGAAAAAATCAATGGGTTTTTGGTTTTGATACGTAGTTGTTTGTCTGTTTTTATGTGAACATTCAGGAAAATCCAAAATCTATTGCTGCCTCTGCTGATATCATCTTCCAGAATCTCTATGCACTACGTTTTATAGTAAAAAACTGAGGTATAGGAAGATTCATTGGTAATTAGCTTGTAGTGGGATTTTCTGAGGTTGCAGTGATGGCAGGGAGCCAGTGTTGATTGCTGAGAATGGGAGTGTCATCATCAGATCAGCTCATTTGAAAGATCAACTTGGCAGAGGTTTAGTGACTAGAGAAAGATACTGGAATGGGAAGACCAGTTATGACAGTATTTCCCTATTCCTAATAGGGGATTATAATAAGGGAGAGGTGAGGGGGAATGGCAAGAAATAGACATGAGAAATACAAAGGAGGCTAAATCAAGTGGCTTGGTGACTGAGGAGAGTTAGAGAGGAGTCAGAGTCATTTGAAAATTCCCAGGATGAATGTCGAGGGCAGTGGCATTGCCCCAGACATCAGTAGAGATGAGCATGAGGATCTGGTGACAGTGAGAGTGAGGGGGTTGAGGGAGAGGAGTGAGTAATTTTTTGAAAACTTGAGTTTGATGCAAGATAGAGATGTTGTATATGAATGTATGGAGCTCAGCAAAAGTTCCATGCTAGACACACATTTGGGAGTCATCCGCATTTTTTAATTTAAATAATACCAATTTAGCTGAACACATATATACTTTCATATGGGCTTCCCAGGTGGCGCTAGTGGTAAAGAACCTGCCTGCCAATGCAGGAGATGTAAAAGATGCAAGTTCAATCCCTGGATGGGGAAGATTCCCTAGAGGAGGGCATGGTAATCCAGTGCAATATTCTTGCCTGGAGAATCCCATGGACAGAGGAGCCTGGTGGGCTACAGTCCATATGGTTGCAAAGAGTTGCAACTTAACACACACACATACACTTTTATATATTCTTAAATAATAGTGTAATGTAACTTATCTGACCTATAAAGCAAGTATAGGGAATTTAGAAAGTTACATTTTTTAGCCTCAATTCTTCCATAAACTTAAATATCATTTTGTACTTTTATTTCACATTTTGGAAAATTCCAGGACACTATGTAGAGCCACCTTCTACCCAAAATTTACAGAACAACTTAATATACCAGAGGGTTTGCCTTGATTTAAAATTTAGAGTGATTAAAATGATTCACTTATTTTTTCTTCTACTGATTAAAAGTAAGTTCTTCTATGTCTTAATTAAAAGTCTCTGTAAAAAGTGTTTGAGGCTTTTTAAGATCACTAAAAGTTGGCTTGATGTAAATTCATATGAGTAAAAATTTCCCTTTTACTCATCCAAACACTTTGGAGAGGTAGGGAGAATGTATTTTGAGATAAGAATATTGAGTAAATTTTTGTTAATAATATAACAGTTGTTTTGCACAGTTTATTATATAGATTTTATTTTTCTCATCAGTATGTAATATTTATCTTCTTAAAATGAGGTATAGTTGGTTTACAATATTATATTACTTTCAGGTGTGCAAGATAGTGATTTAGAATGTTTATAGATTATAACTCCATTTACAGCAGGACTGATGTTGAAGCTGAAACTCAAATACTTTGGCCACCTGATGTGAAGAACTGACTCATTGGAAAAGACCCTGATGCTGGGAAAGATAGAAGGCGGGAGGAGAAGGGGATGACAGAGGATGAGATGTTTGGATGGCATCATTGACTAAACTGGACATGAGTTGAGTAAACTCCAGGAGTTGGTGATGGACAGGGAGGCCTGGTGTGCTGCGGTTCATGGTGTAGCAAAGGGTCGGACACGACTGAGAGACTGAACTGAACTGAACTGAACAGTTATTTTGGCTGTAGTCCCTGTGCTGTACAATATATCCTTGTAGCTTATTTATTTTATACATAGTAGTTTTTATCTCTTTTTAAGTTTTAATTTATTTATTTTTGGCTGTGCTGGGTCTTTGTTGCTGCACGGGCCTTTCTCTGGTTGCAGCAAGTAGGGGCTACTCTTCAGTTGAGGTGCATTGGTTTCTCACTGCGGTGGCTTCTGAAGCCCGGCTCTGGGGTGCGTGAGCTCAGTAGTTGCGGCTCCCTGGATCTAGAGGGCACGCTCAGTAGTTGTGGCACAAGGGCTTAGTTGCTCCACGGCATGTGAGATTACCCAGATCAGGGATGAAAACCATGTCTCCAACATTAGCAGGTGGATGCTTCATCACTGAGCCACCAGGGTAGCCCTCCAGAAAGTTTAAATGGTTGTTATTTAAAAATAATTTGCACTAGTTTCACTAGAGATTAGGTCCACTGAACTCCTCAAAGTGTCATGTCAGGAGAGGAACTCCCCTCCTACATTTTCTATTCCATCTTCTTTAGTTCCTTCTTTTTGTGCACAAAAGTACTCATTCTATTTCTTTCCCTTTCAATAGATGCTTATGGCCCGTCAGAAAGTGTTTAGTTTCCATCAGCAAGAATTATACCCTAACAAACTATTTACTCAATCAAAAAAATAGATTTTCTGATTGGATATTAAGAACTGAGGGCTCTTTTTCTCTTTTTCTTCCCAGTTCAGTTCAGTTCAGTTCAGTCACTCAGTCGTGTCCGACTCTTTGCGACCCCATGAACCACAGCACGCCAGGCCTCCTTGTCCATCACCAACTCCCGGAGTTTACTCAGACTCACGTCCATCGAGTCGGTGATACCATCCAGCCATCTCATCCTCTGTCGTCCCCTTCTCCTCCTGCCCACAATCCCTCCCAGCATCAGAGTCTTTTCCAATGAGTCAACTCTTCGCATGAGGTGGCCAGAGTACTGGAGTTTCAGCTTTAGCATCATTCCTTCCAAAGAAATCCCAGGGCTGATCTCCTTCAGAATGGACTGGTTGGATCTCCTTGCAGTCCAAGGGACTCTCAAGAGTCTTCTCCAACACCACAGTTCAAAAGCATCAATTCTTCGGCACTCAGCCTTCTTCACAGTCCAACTCTCACATCCATACATGACCACAGGAAAAACCATAGCCTTGACTAGACGGACCTTTGTTGGCAAAGTAATGTCTCTGCTTTTGAATATGCTATC
Organism: Bubalus bubalis; assembly: GCF_019923935.1. Classification (NCBI taxonomy): domain Eukaryota; kingdom Metazoa; phylum Chordata; class Mammalia; order Artiodactyla; family Bovidae; genus Bubalus; species Bubalus bubalis. Next base: position 36,385,751 of record NC_059159.1, on the reverse strand, counting down.
TAGGTTGGTCATAACTTTCCTTCCAAGGAGTAAGCGTCTTTTAATTTTATGGCTGCAGTCACTATCTGCAGTGATTTTGGAGCCCAAGAAAATAAAGTCTGTTTCCACTGTTTCCCCATCTATTTCCCATGAAGTGATGGGACCAGATGCCATGATCTTAGTTTTCTTCCCAAGATGCTATTAAAATGATCATAAAGGAACAAGGAAGGACCCATACTGAAAAGGGCTGGAGAAGGTCCGAAGTGAATGGAAAATTCCAACAACTTTTAGATGGAAAGGAGATGCGGGGTTGAATGATGAAGTTGGGTAAAGGAAGCTGCAGACTTGAAAAGGTGAGAAGCTTGTATTGTGGATGAGCTGATCCTTTTTTCAGATCCTTAGATAGGGTCATCCATTCCAGGTACAAAGTATGACGAAAGAGAACTGAGAAGCAGGGTTAAAAATAGATATTAATTTAAATATTGTTTTCAAAATAGTTGATTTCTTCTACTCCCATTCACAGAATACCCAGCACCCAGGTGTTCCTAGGGGGTTTTTGTTCCAAAATGGGACAAAATGGAAAACTATTTCTCTATCCAAAATGGAAAACTGTCTGGAAAGTACTTGAAACAGTGAAGGTGTTGTTTCCCCAGAGTAAATTCCTGTATTAAGGTGTTTCTATTTGAGGTGTGCATGTGTGCTAAGTCGATTCAGTCGTGTCCAACTCTTTGCAACGCCATGGACTATAGCCCACCAGCTCCTCTGTCCATGGAATTCTCCAGGCAAGAATACTAGAGTGGGTTGCCATTTCCTTCTCTATTTGAGGCAGAGACTGCTAATTGCTCTCCAATATCCACTGTCCTCTTTAGGAGGGAACATACCTGCATGGAAAATACCAAGTGCCATGGAGTGAGATGGTGGAGCAGACAGAACCCTCATGCACTGTGGGAGTATGAATTGGTACAACTACTTTAGAAAACTATTTGGCAGTATTTACTAAAAATGAACATATACATACCCCATGACCCAGCAATTCCACTCCTAATTATACAGCCAATAGATGTATGTATATACGTTTGCTAAAATTCACTAGAATGTTCATAGCAGTACTATTCACAATATCCCCAAACTGGAAACTACCCAAATGCCAATTAACAATGAAAGAGATATGTTAGTTATAGTCTATTTGCACAAAGATTTTGCAATAAAAAATAAAACAAATGAGACCTAATCAAACATAAAAGCTTCTGCACAGTAAAGGAAACCATCAACAAAACAAACAGACAACCTACTGACTGGGAGAAAATATTTGCAAACGCTGCAACCAACAAGGGGCCAATTTCTAAAATATACAAACAGCTCATACAACTCAGCATCAAAAAAATTCAAACAATCCAATAAAAAATGGGTATAAGACTGAAATAAAATATTTCTTCAAAAAAGATATACAGATGACCAAGAAGCACACAAGATATTTAATATCACTAATTATTAGAGAAATGCAAATCAAAACCATAATGAGGTATCATCTTACATTGGTCAGAATGGCCATCATCAAAAAGTCCATAAATAATAAATGCTGGAGAAGCTGTGGAGAAAAGGGAACCCTACCACACTCTTGGTGGGAATGTAAATTAGTGCAGCCGCTATGGAAAACAGTAGGGAGAATCCTTAAAATAGAGCTACCATGTGATCCAGCAATCCCACTCCTGGGCTTATGTCCAGAAAAGATGAAAACTTTAATTCAAAAAGATATGTGGACCTATTTATAATAGCCAAGACATGGAAGCAACCTAAGTGCAAATGAATGAATAAAGAAAATATGGTATATATAGTGGAATATTACTTGGCCATAAGAAGAATGAAATATTGCTATACACACTACTATATATAAAATAGACAAACAACAGGACCTACTGTACAGCACAGGGAAATATTTTCAGTATTTGTAATGACCTATAAGGGAAAAAAATCTGAAAAAGAATATATACATGTAAAAACTGAATCACTGTGCTGTATATCTAAAACTAGCTTGACACTATAAATCAACTACTTCCATACAAAAATCAAATAAAAAATAAATGTCAACTCACTTGGGTGTGATATATGTAAGAAAGACTGAAAGAATCTCTTATTTTGGACCTACTCTCGAAAACTCCCTGCCCTATACAAAAACATTGACCAGTAGCTAGCTATGAAAGGGAAAGTTGCAAAGGGAAAGATGCTCAGTCATGCCTGACTCTTTGTGACCCCAAGGACTGTATAGTCTCCAGGACAGAATACTGGAGTGAGTAGCCCTTCCCTTCTACAGGGTATCTTCCCAACCCAGGGAATGAACCCAGGTCTCCCACATTGTAGGCAGATTCTTTACCAGCTGAGCCACAAGGGAAGCCCAAGAATACTGGAGTGGGTAGCTCATCCCTTCTCCAGGGGATCTTCCCGACCCAGGAATCAAACTGGGGTCTCCTGCATTGCAGGCAGTTTCCTTACCAATTGAGCTATGAGGGAAGCTCATCAGTAGCTATACATTTATGATTTCATTTAAAAATGTTTACATATGTCTGTATACTTTTTGATTCTCACTTGATCCAACTATTCTGATTAACTATTGCAGCAGAGGAGATGGAAGCAGGGTTTAAGCAAAAAGTGGATTCAAAACCTCTTTGTTCACAATGGAACAGGACGTCCAGGGAAGAGGCAAGTGGACTGGAGAGATGAAGTACCTTAAACGGGTGGGTAGAAATGAACATCCAAAGAAGGAATCTGGAAGGGATTTGTACCTGGGACAGGAGTGGTCCCTAAAGAGGCTTCGGAGAGCAAAGATTGGGAGGTGTGGGGTACGGGGTGGAAAACTGGATGCAAAGGGAGTGTGTTGACCGGGTACATTACTGGTGCTCCATCTATGGTGCTGGCCCCAAGGAGCTCATTTCAGGGGAAGTCCAATGGAAGCTTCAGGACTGGACTTGAAGGGGAATTCCAAACTCTCCTCTTGGCTGAGGAGTCTGGACAACAAACTCCTCCTCTGTTTCACCTGTATGGCATTATCTCATCCTCATCCTCGAAAAAATGCCAAGATGGTTAACTCACTCTTCACTGAAAACACCCCCACACTTCAAATGACCCCACCTCCCTTATCTCTCTTGCCTGTTACTGTCTTATTTATTCACCAAAATTGGGTGGGCATGACAGGCAAACAGTGATGATACTGTTCAGCTGTCATCATCCGCAGGCAGGCGTGTGTGTTCAACTCCTAGCTGGGAGTGCAACTAGCATCACGAAGTGCTTGCCAAATGCATAAGGGTGGGTGAGTTTTGCTCTCTTTTGCTCACCTGCCTGAGCTTGTGAGAAACCCTGCAGACACAGAGCAACTGACAGGACAGGGACCTGCGCATCTGAGGGTGAGACGAACCAGTGGGTGTTAGGTGGGGACCCTGAAACCAGACACAACAGAGACAGTGGTCTGGGTGTGGTTTCCACGGGGGCTGGGCCTCAGATTCCCATAAATAGCTTATTTTCCTTCAGGTCCCCCACCCCAGGTCCAAGTCCGGGCAAGATGGGCAAATACAGGATTCGCGTCGCCACCGGAGACTCGCTCTTGGCTGGCTCCAGCAACCTAGTGCAGCTGTGGCTGGTGGGCGAGCACGGGGAGAAGGACCTGGGGAAGATACTGCGGCCGATACGGATCAGGGTTAGTGGAGAAGGTGGTGACTGCGGCGGTCGCGGAGGGGCGCACATGCGGGGCGCTGGGGCCTCGGCACCGAGGGACCCCTGGGTATCTGGGGAAGGAGGTCGGGCACGGGTGGGGTGCCAGGTAGCAAAAGGGAAGGCGAGAGGTCTGGGAGAGAAGCGCTGCACTTCCTTGCCCGGGTGGAGGGGCAGAGAAAAGGAGACGCCTGCCGGCCTGAGTTCCCCTCGGAGTGGCTTGTTCTTCCTCGCCTCCAACGCGGATTCAGGTCTCTTCCGGGGAGCGGTCGGAGGGGAAAGAGAAGCCCGGCTTCTCGGGGGGTTCTCTGACCCGCCCTCTCCGAGAACCCTGCACCCCATGTCTGAGCGCGTCCTGTGTTGCAGGAGGTGCAGCTCGAGGTCGAAGTCTCCCTATACCTGGGGCGCCTCCTGCTGGTGAAGCTGCGCAAGCACAAAAGCCTGGTGGGTTTCGACTGGTTCTGCAAGTGGATCGCGGTCCAGGGTCCCGGCACCCAAGGCGAGGCCTTTTTCCCCTGCTACCGCTGGGTGCAGGGCAACGAGATCATCTGCTTGCCCGAGGGCACCGGTGAGAACAGTGGGAAAACAGGGGGCGGCACCTGGTGGGCTGGACGTTCTAATGTAAGAGGGAAAGGAGAGAGAGAGATGGAGGGAAGGGCAGAAGGGAAAGGATGGGGCTGAGCAGCTCAGCTGAGCAGCCCAGCTCGGAAGGGGTCCCAGAACGAAGCTATGTTAATGGAGACCCTGTTCTATTGCAACCCCTTCCCCAGCCCGGACCGTGAAGGATGATCCGCAGAACCAGTTTAAGAAACATCGGGAGCAAGAGCTTGAGGAAAGAAGGAAGGTGTACCGGTGAGCCCCAAGAAGACTTTGATCCCTAACAGATCCTAAGAAACCCACCACCCTACTTACACCAATTCCATCTTGTTCCTCCAGATGGGGTTTCTGGAAAGAGGGATTAATCCTGCCTATAGCAGGGAATACGCAATGGGATCTTCCCAGAAACGAGAGATTTCTTGAAGATAAGGATTTAGACTTCAGTCTCTCTCTGGCAAAAGTGTGAGTGCCAGGTTGTTGCTGTTCAGTTGCTAAGTCATGTCCAACTCTTTGCGACCCCATGGACTGTATGTAGCACATGAGGCGTCCCTGTCCTTGATTAACTTCCTGAGTTTGCTCAAACTTTTGGCCATTGAGTTGATGATGCCATCCAACCATCTCATCCTCTGTCACCCTCTTCCTCTCCTGCCCCCAATCCTTCCCAGCATCAGGGTCTTTTCCAATGAGTCAGTTCTTCACATCATGTGGCTAAAGTACTGGAGCTTCAGCTTCAGCATCAGTCCTTCCAATGAATATTCAGGGATGATTTCCCTTAAGACTGACTGGTTTGATCTCCTTGATGTCCAAGGAACCCTTGAGTCTTCCCCAGTACCAGAATTCGAGAGCATCAGTTCTTCGGCACTCAGCCTTCTTTATGGTCCAACTCTCGAATGCCAGGTTAAGGCTGACATCTTCATCCCAGGATGCAAGGTGGGATTCTTTCCTGAACTTCTTGCACTTGCCTTCTCTGCACAGGTTGAAGGACTTGGCCTTAAAGGGGTCATTAGATCTCACAAATTCTGTAAGAAGACTGGAAGACTTCAATAAAGTATTCCCGCAAGGAAAAACTCCTCTGGCTGGTCAGTTACCTTAACCTCCCCAGACCTAACCACATATTTCTAACTCAGGGATCTGAAAGGAGAGGGGAGAGGGTCGGAGAGTAATAGGGCAGTGACATCAGGAGCTCGGAGCTTACAGCGTCCTCCCACCTGATGTCCCTAGAGCGGGTCCGCAATTGCTGGAAGGATGATGCCCTATTTGGGTACCAGTTCCTCAACGGGGCAAACCCCATGCTCCTGAGACGTTCCACGAGTCTCCCATCACGGTTGGTGCTGCCTCTGGAAATGGAAGACTTGAAGTCACAGCTGGAGAAAGAACTCCAGGTGCTGTGCTTCATCTGTTCACCCATCACCCCAGCCATCATTCTGGTCTCCTTCTCTTTGCCTCATTCTTCTCTTCCCCCTTCCCTCATTTCCTCCATCAGCACCTGTTTAATCTACACCCTCCTCCATCTATACTTCAGGGTTTCTCAACTTTGGCACTTATATTTTTGGGTCAGATAACTCTGTTGTGGGAGGCTGTCCTGTGCATTGTAGAATGCTTAGTGGCATCTCTGGCTACAACCCACTAGCTGCCAGCAGCATCCCCCAGTTGTCTTCAGGCATTGCCAAATATCTTCTAGGGGGTAACATCTTGGGTTGAGAACCACTGATCTACACCAACTCCTTCTGTTATCTCCTTCTGCTATTATTCCTCTTCCATCTCCATTTTCATCTCTTCTTTCTTCATTAGCTATTTCTCAGCCTTAGCAAAGAGCCCAAGCTTTTGGAGGGAAATAGCAAGAGAGACTAAACAAAGCCCTGGGAGACAGTTGGGGCTATGTTTTTTGGGGGGAGGGGAATTCAGATCAAAGAAATGTGCCACATTTGGCTAAAGCATGAAGGAGGGTGATAAGGGAAGAGTTTTGTTGTGGGGGAAGAGGGTACAAGGAAAACCACAAAATTCACATCAGAGAGCTCCAACTCTGATGAAAGATACTGGTCATGGAAACTCTGCATTTGGGGTTTTGGTTATGGGAGAAGTGATTGGCATTTAAGTAAAAGACTTGATGGATAGGGAAAGGAATCAGCCTGACCAATGAGAGAAGGGCAGGGCAGGTCAAGAACTAACCTCAACCCCTTTATCTATCCCTGTTCCCCACCCCCTAGACTGGATCTCTGTTTGAAGCTGACTTCTCCCTGCTGGATGGGGTCAAGCCTAATGTCATCATTTTTAAGCAACAGTATGTAGCAGCCCCTCTAGTCATGCTGAAGCTCCAGCCCGATGGAAGACTCTTACCTATGGTCATCCAGGTGAGAGGACCCAGGTGTCCTGCCCCCAGTCATTGATCTTCCCTAGGGACTTGGACACCCAGGTCCTTGGCCCCCAACTCTCTCTCCTGCTCTAGCTCCAGCCACCTCGGAATGGATGCCCCGCACCTGTGTTGTTCCTGCCTTCGGATCCCCCCATGGCCTGGCTCCTTGCCAAGACCTGGGTCCGGAGCTCTGATTTCCAGCTCCACCAGCTACAATCACACCTGCTGAGGGGCCACCTGATAGCCGAGGTTATTTCTGTGGCCACCATGAGGAGCCTGCCCAGCCTGCATCCTATCTACAAGGTATTTCGTGCATGCGTGCTAAGTCGCTTCAGTCCTGTCCAACTCTGTGAGACCCTATGGACTGTAGCCCACCAGGCTCCTCTGTCCAGGGGATTCTCCAGGCAAGAATACTGGAGTGGGTTGCATTTCCACCTCCAGGGGATCTTCCCGACCCAGGGATAGAACCAGCATCTCTTATGCCTCCTGCACTGGCAGGCAGGTTCTTTACCACTAGCGCCACCTTTCAGCATTTCTTAATTCTGCATCTGACTGCCCTTCAGATTTCACACTCCTAGACTCTGGAGATGTTTACACATGACCTTGTGGCATGTTAGGTTAGTAGCAATCTCAGTTTACATAGACACACATATACACAGTGTTATGGACATGGCTAAGATTAAAGAAAGAGTGAGAATGGGTTTTACAAAGAAATTGAAATTTGGGCTGAGGATGTTGTCGGTTGGATAGTAAGGGGCAGGACATTCCAGTAAGAGAGATCTGTGGAGGTACATGGATGCTGACTGATATCAGGTGTGACTGGAGAGTAGGGTGTGAGTGATCGAAGTGCTGGGTACGAGGAAAGGGAGGTGGGAGAAGATGAGGGGGAAAGCCCTGTTACTTGGTGGGGAGAAGAATCAATAGCTCTGCTTGAAATGTCAGGAAAGGGAGTTCCCTGGTGGCCTAGTGGTTAGGATTAGAGCTTATACTGCCAAGGCCTGAGTTCATTCCTTGGTTGGGGAACTGAAATCCCACAAGTCATGTGGTGTGGCAAAAAAAAAAAAAAAGAAGTAAAGAAAAGAAAAAGAAAAAGTCAGGAAGGCAGGTAGATATATGAGCCTGGAGTTCTTGGAACGGGTCAGGATTAAAGATATAGATTTCTTTCCTTTTTTTTTTTTTTTTTTTTTTTTAGGTAAGAAGTGGATTTATTTTGAGAGAAACACACTCCACAGTGTGTGGGCCATCTTAGAAGGCAAGTGTGGCTGAAGGTATAGATTTTAAAGTTATCAGAAAACAGACATATCTAAAGTCATTATGAAGACAAGATTAAGCTGTCTAGGGTTTGTAGCTACAGCAGAGAATTTGGCCCAGATATAATTCTAGGGTGTCACAACCCTTATAAATTGAAAGGAAGGAATGAAGTAAGAAAAGGAGCAAGAGGAGAGCTATCTACTGAGGAAGGAGGGAAACAAAAAGTGTGATACCAGGGCAACCAAAAGGAAAAAATGTATCAAGAGAGAGGTGTGATTGTATCACATGCTGTTGAGAAGCAAACACAGTTACAGAGAAGTGACATTTGGATTTGTTGATATGGAAGTCATTGGTTAATCCACTGGTTAATCCTATCTCAGGGGAGTGGAGGTGGCAGAAGCCTGATCAGTGTGGGCTGAGCAGAAAAATATCATGTGAGGAAGTAGAGACAATACTGCTTCTGCTGCTGCTAAGTCGCTTCAGTCGTGTCCGACTCTGTGCAATCCCATAGATGACTCCTTTAAGACTTGCTATGAGAAACAGATTTACAGACTGACAGAACGAACTTATGGTTACCGGGGTGGGGGAGGGGGTAAGGAATAGTTAGGGAGTTTGGGATTGACATGTACACACTGCTATATTAAAGGTGTCCATTGGCAGATGAATCGATAAGGAAGTTGTGGTACATATACACAATGGAATATTACTCAGCTATAAAAAAAAAAGAACACATTTGAGTCAGTTCTAATGAGGTGGATGAAACCGGAGCCTATTATACAGAGTGAAGGAAGTCAGAAAGAGAAACACCAATACAGTATATTATTAATGCATATATATGGAATTTAGAAAGACGGTAATGACGACCCTATATGCGAGACAGCAAAAGAGACACAGATGTAAAGAACAGGCTTTTGGACTATGTGGGAAAAGGAGAGGGCAGGATGATTTGAGAAAATAGCATTGAGATATGTATATTACCATATGTAAAACAGATGACCAGTGCAAGTTCGATGCATGAAGCAGGGCACTCAAAGCTGGTGCTGTGGGACAACTCAGAGGGATGGGGTGAGGAGGGAGGTGGGAAGGGGGTTCAGGATGGGGGGACACATGTACCCTGTGGCTGATTCATGTTAATGTATGGCAAAAACCACCACAATACTGTAAAGTAATTAGCCTCCAATTAAAATAAATAAATTTAAAACAAAACAAACAACAAAAAAAAGATGGACAATCAACAAGAACCTACTTTATAGCACAGGGAACTCTGTTCATTATTATGTAACAACGTAAATGGGAAAAGAATTTGAAAAAGAATAGATACATATATATGTACAACTGAATCACTTTGCTGTACACCTGAAACTAATACTTTATTAATCATCTATACTCCAATATAAAATTAAAAGTTTTTTTAAAAAAGAAGACTTGCTATGAAAGGGGAAGCAAGCAATGAGGATGCTGCTAGAGAGTGGTTTAAGTTTAAGCCAAGGGTTTTTTTTCTTTAGAGTATCAAATACTAAGCGAGAGAGAGGACAGAAAGAGAATGAGCAGGAGTGACATCCCTAGGGAAGGCAAAGAGGAGGTGAAGAGTTTGCATTGGAAGGCAGTAGAGATACTTTACTGATAGGAGTAAGACTCAGGTATAAGATAGAATTTCACATGTAGGAAACTTTCTAGTTTTTTGTGATGTGAGACAAAGGACTCCTAAAATTCTTATATATTACATGAAACTGTGCAAATAAGTGAACTCCTAAAACCTTTGATCTTGGGTGACCCCAAGAAGACAGTTCCTCATCTTCCTTCTCCCAAATCTTAACCTGACCCAATACAATCCAACAGGCACTCTCTTCTTTTCATGAAGACCCATCCTCTCCCCTGTTTATTTCCTCTCTCAGGTCTTCAAATCTCCTTTCAACTCATGGGTCCTGGGACCCCTCTTATTTGACTGTGTTCCAATTCTTTCTTCCATAATCAGCTCCTGATTCCACACTTTCGCTACACCATGGAGATCAACGTGCTGGCCCGGAGTAATCTTGTCTCTAAATGGGGAATTTTTGATCTGGTATGGACAGGGATGGGTAAAGAGGGAGGAGGGTACAAGGATGAAGGAATTCACTTTCCCATTCCTCCCTGAAGCTCTGTGTCCTCTACCAAAGGCCTTCCCCGATCTGCCTCACACCTGAGTAGCTTTCTTCATAAAGGGACCTGAGTAGGGCCACTGGGCTTGAATCTCCTGACTGCCATCCCCCTCAGCTGACATGTGCTGTGTGCTTAGTCACTCAGTCATGTCCTACTCTTTGCAACCCCATGGACTGCAGCCCTCCAGGCTCCTCTATCCATAGAATTCTCTAGGCAAGAATACTGAAGAGGGTTGCCATGCTCTTCTCCAGGGGATCTTCCCAACCCAGAGATTGAACCCAGGTCTCCCACATTGCAGGCAGATTCTATACCCTCTGAGCCACCAGGGAAGCCCTCAGCTGACATGGCAAACACTAATTTATCTGCTGTGGGTTGCCCTCAGGTGGTGAGCACTGGGAGTGGCGGCCATGTAGACATTCTCCAGAGAGCCACAGCTGGTCTGACCTATCGCTCCTTCTGCCCTCCTGATGACCTGGCAGACCGTGGGCTCCTGGATGTGAAGTCTTCTCTCTATGGCCAAGATGCGCTCAGGCTCTGGGGAGTCATCAGCCGGTGAGAACACCACCAACAGGGAAGACCCAATGGGCCCTCTGGTGAGAACAAGGGGGACTGCAGATCCAGAAGGCCCTAGGCTGGCCATCTGAGACCCAGTGTCTTCTTCCCCGGGGAGCAGGTATGTAGAGAAGATGGTCAGTCTTTTCTACAAGAGTGATGGAGCTGTGAAGGATGATCCAGAACTGCAGGCCTGGTGTAGAGAGATCACTGAGACTGGACTGCAGGGGGCCCAGGACCGGGGGTAAGGCCCAGATCCTCCCCACTGACCCTCTGTCAACTCACACCCACCTGTCAACAGTCCATACCTTTTCACAAAACTGTAAGTCACCCTAGGGGAGTTTGGGGGGAAATGAATACATGTATATGTACCGCTGAATCCCTTTGCTGTTCACCTGAAACTCACAAGTTTGTTAACTGGCTATACCTCAGTGCAAAAAAAAAAAAAAAGTTTAAAGCCAAAAAAAAATTTAAGACACCCTACCTCAAGACTCAGAGCTTCCTCCAGAAATTCTAATTCTAACCATTCCTAATTCCCCAGCCCCTTTCCTTTCTCACCCTCTCATACAGCATTCCCCATCCTTATGCAACTTGCTAAGAGCTTCCTCTAGAACCAAATATATTTCCCTTAGTTACTTTCCCTCACCTTTTCCTGCCCTCTCTCCCTAATGCCGACGTTCACCCAAGCCCATAAACATGTGAATACACACTATGTGTGTACTAGAGGCACAACCACACACAAGGAATTCTTTTCTGTATCCCCAGATATCTTTCACTGCCTGAGATCAACTGTCTCCTGTCCTGGTCTCAAAGCCTCAAATTCTTACCTCACACAGGTTCCCCATCTCCTTAGAGTCCCGAGCTCAGCTCTGCCACTTCATCACCATGTGCATCTTCACGTGCACTGGTCAGCATGCTTCCACCCACCAGGGCCAGGTAACCTGTTGTGATCCTCGCCCCCTGGGGCTCCTGGGAGGTAGAAGATAGGGGACCAAATGCCTGGGTCATCAGCCTGGTTTCTGAGAGGCTCTCCTACCTGCAGCTGGACTGGTACTCCTGGATCCCGAATGGTCCATGCACCATGCAGAAGCCTCCGCCCATCTCCAAGGATGTGACAGAGAAGGATATAGTAGACTCACTGCCCAGTCTGCACCAGGCCCGAACACAGAAGACCTTCATAAAATTCCTTGGCCGACGCCAGCCTGTCATGGTTAGAGATGGATGCCTACACCCTAGGGGAGAAGGAGCAGTGTTCTTGGCTGAGGGGTCCATGGGCTGAGCCTTTTTGTTCTCCCCTGTCAGGTGGCCTTGGGGCAGCACAAAGAAAACTATTTCTCTGACCCTGGACCTCAAGCTGTGCTGAAGCAATTCCAGGAGGAGTTGGCTGCCCTGGACAAGGAGATTGAGGTCCGAAATGCAGGCCTGGACCTGCCCTATGAGTATCTTCGACCCAGCATGGTAGAGAACAGTGTGACCATCTGATGCCTTGCTCACATCATTCCCAAATTCCGCCCTCCCTAAGTACCCTTTGAGTACCCCACCCTCCTTGGCCACAGCCTCTGGTGAACAGACTGACCCCTAAGCTGTGTGGTCAGTGCTCAGGGATGCTGCATCACTCAACTCTAGGTAATACATAATGAATGGTTCTCACTGAATTTTGGAACCCATCCCTACCCACAGCTGCCCTACCTTAATGTCCACCTAGCCCTACACTTCTTTGTCCTTTGTCCCCATCTCCTCTTTTTCAAAGAATCTAGTTTGTATATAAATGAAATGAAAAGATATATAAAATAAATGAAAAGATCTAATTAAATAATAAAGTTTGTTATGCATGGTGAAGGAAGGAGGTAGGAAAAAAAATCTTAGTTTGTTTCCTGTTCTCTCATTCAGATTCCAAGGAAGAAAAATAAAGATGTTTTCCTGGAACAAACATTTCTTCCTGTAGTTAATACATCCCTCAAAGATTTTCTTAAACCTTTTAAACCTAAATTAGGGAAGTTCTGACTGACTGCCCAAAGCATTTAATACCAGCAAAGCTGTATAGGACACTGTATAAATCAGGGTTGAGAGCAGCGTGGAAGAAAGGAGAAGGCAAGGAGGGCCTATTGGTAGAACTGAGAAATCACCAGGGAAAATATACATGTGAAATGTCAAGGGGTTACCCTGAATGACTAGGTCTGTACCTTTGACAAGGGCCAGTGAAATAAATAGGGGCATGTAGGATTTAGAATAGAATCCATTTGAATTCTCCTTCTAGTTGTAGGAAAACACATTTTAAGAAAACAGTCCTTAAAAACAGGAGTTGCACACCCTGGAAGATTCTTCTTGTTCTTTTCCACCTGCATCTGTACAGAGACACATGTGGAAAAGAACAAAAAAAATCTTCTGTATGAAGAGGACTCTCACCAGAAACATACTTCTAGGGAGCAGATCAAAATTATACTTCCAATATGAGTTTAGGAAAAAACCTCATGATTAAATCACAACTGTGAAGGAATATCAAAAAGAAGGGGTAAGAAGGGAACTAGCAGAATTATTAGAGAAATGGAAATCGAAACTACAATGAGGTACCACCTCACACTGGTCAGAATGGCCACCATTAAAAACTCTACAAAAAACAAATGCTGGAGAGGGTGTGAAGAAAAGGGAACTCTCCTATACTGTTAGTGGAATGTAAGTTGAGGCAGCCACTATGGAGAACAGTATGGAGGTTTCTCAGAAAACTAAAAACAGAATCATCACATGATCCAGCAATCCCACTCCTCAGCGTATATCCAGGCAAAACTCTAATTCAAAAAAGTACATGCGCACTATTCACAATAGCCAAGACATGGAAACAACCTAAAAGTCCATTAACAGATGAATGGATAAAGATGTGGTACATATATACAATGGAATACTACTCAGCCATAAAAAGAGTAAAATAATGCCATTTTCAGCAACATAGATGCAACTAGAGATTATCATACTAAGTGCAGTAAGTCAGAAAGAGAAAGACGAATATCATATGATATCACTTATACGTGGAATCTAAAATAAAACATGAATGAACCCATTGATGAAACAGAAACAGACTCATGGATACAGAGAACAGATTTGTACTTGCCAAAGGGGAGGGTTTTGGGGAAGGGATGTAGTGGGAGGTTGGGGTTAGCAACTGTTAGCTATTATATATAAAATGGATAAACAACAGGGTCCTACTGTACAGCATGGGGAACTATATTCAATATCCTATGATAAACTATAACAGAAAAGCATATTAAAAAAGAAGGTATATATGGACTTCCATGGTGGCTCAGTGGTAAAGAATCCACTTGCCAATGCAGGAGACACAGGTTGGCTCTCTGGTCCAGGAAGAACCCACACATTGCGGAGCAACTCAGTCCAGGCACCACAACCTCTGCGCCCATGTGCTGCAGCTACTGAAGCCGGCATCTAGAAGCAGAGCCTGCAGCAAGAGAACTCGCCACAATTAGAAGCTTGCGCACCACAACCAGAGAGTAGCCCCCATTCACCATAACTAGAGAGGAGCCCGAGTGCAGCAATGAAGATCCAGCACAGACAAAAACAAATAGATACATAATCATTTTTAAAAAATAATATACAAAACTGAATCACTTTGCTATACAGCAGAAATTAATACAATATTGTAAATCAACTATACTTCAATAAAGAAAATCAATGGAATATGAAAAAAAGTTAATTAAGAGAGCACAGGATAGGGGGAAGATCAGGAGCACAAAAAAGAAAATAAAAATATTTAAGAACTATATATACATATATATATATAAAGAAGGGAACTAGCAGAATTCTGGGAAGAAACACAAGGCAAAAGAAAAAAACATGGAAGAAATGTAAGATAAAATTAGGAAGAACAAAACAGGGACTAGACATAGAAAGCACAGTAGAAAGGTTAGAAATTTAAAAGCTAATAAAACATAATGCAAACCAAAATAAAGAAGAAAGGGTTAGAGGGAAAATACACAATGGGTATGAATGACTGAGATTGAAGAACAGACAGATTAATTGCAATTCCTAAAAAAGAAATGAGATAGAACAATGGAATAGAATACATATGTTAAAATGTATATAATGGAAGAAATCTCTCTTGAAATAAAAATCTACATATTGAAGGAAAAATCAAGTACCAGTGAAAACTGACCTACAATTGTCAACTCAGAGGTATATCCCTAAAGTTACTGGATTTTAAATATGAGTAAACAATCCTGTAGGCAGAAGGCCAATGGCAACCCACTCCAGTACTCTTGCCTGGAAAATCCCATGGACGGAGGAGCCTACTATGTTGCAGTCCATGGGGTCGCTAAGAGTCGGGCATGACTGAGCGACTTCACTTTTACTTTTCACTTTCATGCATTGGAGAAGAAAATGGCATCCCACTCCAGTATTCCTGCCTGGAGAATCCCAGGGACAGAGGAGCCTAGTGGACTGCCGTCTATGGGGTCTCACAGAGTCGGACACGACTGAAGCGACGCAGCAGCAGCAGCAGCAGCAGCAGCAGGCAGAAGGGCAAGAAGATCAAGTCACAGTATTCAATGCCAAACAGCAGTGGGTCCATCCCTTCAAAATATTGAAGGAAAAAGCAAGCCAAGGATTTTTCCTGTCTGTGAATTCTTTTTTCTTTCTCTCTCTCTTTTTTTATTGTGTTAAAATACACATAATATAAAATTTGCCACCATAACCATTTTAAAGTATAGCATTTCAGTGGCATTAAATATATTCACACTGCTGTGTAGACATCACCATCATCCACTGCTCTCTTCATCTTATAAAACTGAAACTCTATAGCCATTAAACAATAATTCTATATCCTACCCTTCCCCCCAGACCCTGGAAACCACCATTATACTTTCTGTCTACATGATTTTGATTCTTCTAAGTATTTTATATAAGTGGAATTATATAGTATCTATATTTCTGTGGCTTTGCATGAACACTGACTTCTCCATTTATTCATCTTGAAACTGACTTTTTTAAAATATGGGGACTTCTCTGGTGGTCCAGTGGTGAATAATCTGCCTGCCAATGCAGGGGACACAGGTTTGATCCCTACTCCAGGAAGATTCCACACGCACAGGACAACTAAGTCCGTGCATCACAACTACTGAAGCCCACATGCCCCGAGTTCAAGCTCCACAACAAGAGAAGCCACTGCAATGAGAAGCCCCCGTACTGCAAGGAAGAGCAGCCCCCCTTGCCACAGCTAGAGAAAGCCCACTCGCAGCAATAAAGACTCAGTGCAGCCAAAAATTAACTAATTAATTAAAATAAAATTTTAAGATATGGTGTGAAATAATGGTCCATTTTTTTCCCACCTGGATAATTAGTTATCCCAGCACTGTTTGCTGAGAAGTCCATCTTTCCCAACTAGGTTATAATGCTGACATAAATTAAGTTGCCATGTATGAATGGGACTATTTCTGGCTGTTTTACTTCCTTTATCAGTTTGTCTTTCTCTGTTCCACACTAACATAATTACTACATTTTTATGATGAACATAGCCTATTATTTGAAAATACATATTCATTTAATTTGTCCTTAAGGGTGCTTTCACTTTTCTTCGACTTCTGGCCTTCCATATAAATATTAGATTCTGTTTGTGAAGTTCCATAAAGAAACCTGTTGTGAATTTGTTGCTGTTGTTGCTCTGGGTCTTAGGTTGCTGTGCACAGGCTTTCTCTAATTGAGGTGAGCAGGAGCTACTCTCAAGTTGCGGTGTACAGGCTTCTCCTTGCAGGGGCTTCTCTTGTTTCAGAACATGGGCTCTAGAGCTTTCAGGCTTCAGTAGTTGTGGCACTCAGGCTTAGTTACCCCTCAGCAAGTGGGAGTCTCCCGAACCAGGAAATGTTCACTGCATTGGCAGGCAGATTCTTATCCATTGGATCACCAGAAAAGTCAAAACCTGTTGTGATTTTGACTGGCATTGTATTGCATCTACATGACTTTTTAAGTCTTAAGCTAACTCTGTACGTTTGAGATGTATCTAACCCAATCATTTTTTATATTGCTGAATTCAATTCGTTACCATTTTGCATTTTTTACCTCTATGTTATTGAGAGAAATGTCTATAATTTTCTTTTCTTAAGCGATCTTTCTCTGATTTTGTCAAGGTTTTAACTGCCCAGTAGAGGTATTTGGGTATGGTTTCTCCTTTTGTTGTTGTTGCTATTTTTGGAAACATCTTATCTAAGACTGGAATTATCTTTTCCTAGAATATTTTACACAACTCTAAAACATCTAGGTCTGCTTGAGTGTGTGTATGTGTGTGATTTTTGTTGCTGTTGTTTTGTTCACTTGTTTGTTTTGGTAGGAAGATTTTTAACTATATGATAAAATTCTTTTAATAGTTTAAAATATATTTAGGTTTTCTATTCTTGAGGAAGATTTAGTTCTACTTCGGGAATATGTCAACACTTCATCAAATTTATTATCATTTTGTATTTACAGTATTGTTTTATTTATCAATTACCCTCAGCAGCAAAGGACACAAGACCAGAAATGAGAGCGTAGACCTTCCCTATGAATACCTAAAACCCAGCTGCATAGAGAACAGCATC
The DNA here is from genome assembly GCF_019923935.1 of Bubalus bubalis. Classification (NCBI taxonomy): domain Eukaryota; kingdom Metazoa; phylum Chordata; class Mammalia; order Artiodactyla; family Bovidae; genus Bubalus; species Bubalus bubalis. Next base: position 36,368,603 of record NC_059159.1, on the reverse strand, counting down.
AGTATATTAGCCCCAATCTATTCCCTTTTCAAAGACCTCAGACTACCATGATAGTTAGAAAAAGGAGAAGAAAAAAATCCATAAAATATCAGGGAACTGAAACAATGAGTTAAAAATTTTAAGATAATACATTAGGAATAAAGATACAGTTTATAGGATCAATAAAGTGAAAAACTGACTCCTTGAGAAGACCAACAAAACTGACAAACTTCTGTCAAGCCTGGTCAAACAAAAAAAGGATGAAAGTATAAATAAATACTTCTAGCAACGAAAAGCATCATATTAACAGCTCTAAACCTGTTCTACTTATAACAATTGACATAAACAGAGATAAAGAACATGGAATATCAGTCTCTGATCCGGAGATAAAGATGATGAGGGGTTTGGGGGGGTGGGGAAGGAGGGGGGGGCTTGCTAACAGAGCGTGAATTTCTGGGACTCTCACTTAAAACTTTGATACACACTAATTACAACAGCTCATTGGTAAAAGAATCTGCCTGCCAATACAGGAGATGCAGGAGACTCTGGTTGGATCCCTAACTTGGGAAGATTCCCTGGAGTAGGAAATGGCAACCTACTTCAGTATTCTTGCCTGGAAAATTCCATGAACAGAGGAGTTTGGTGGGCTGCAGTTCATGGGGTCACAAAAGAGTCAGATACAACCAAGTGACTGGGCACAGAACAGCACATTTACAATAGCCAAGACAAGGAAGCAACCCAAGGGCCCATTAACATATGGTTGGATTAAGAAATATCATATATATTTTTTTCCAATATACTCAGCCGTTTAAAAAAAAAAAAAAATGGGGCTTCCCTGGCAGTCCAGTGGTTAAGAATCTGCCTTCCAATGCAGGGGACCTGGGTTTGACTCCTGGTCAGGGAAATAAGATCCTACATGCCATGGAACAACTAAGCCCGTGAACTGCAGCTACTGAGCTCGCGTGCTATGGAGCCTGTGCGCCACAACTAGAGAGTCCGTGTGCCACAACAAAGCAACAATAACAACATAAAACAGTGAATAACGTAGAAACAGACACATACGGCCCATTAAAAATCACCCACTGCTGCCAACCTTTCAACAACTCCATCACCACCTCACCCAGCAGGAGGTGGAGTTTGAGCTTAGAACTTGCCTTCTCAGAAGGATTATAAAAGACAGTCTCAGAAATAAACTCTCAGAATTTTTTCACTGGTCATAAGCTTTTCTGGAGAAACTCTGTGAGGTAAAGACTGAAAGAACTTGAAGACTGAGTTTCAGAAGAGGAATGGATGAAGGAGGTTAAAAGACTGAGTCTGGGTTTATGAGTATGGGCACGACTGGGCTGGAGAGAAGAAAAATTGAGTTAGATGAACAATGGACATTTATGTGAAGAAATTAAGCAGACAATTGGACCAGGATTACTAAGACCCAAATTAAACTAGCAAGACTGAATGTGGGTAGGCCAAGGACTCACTCCAGTCTTCAAATCATTTCACCATAATAAACAAGGTCCTTCAGTACAGCACAGAAAACTGTATTCAGTATCTATGATAAATCATAATGAAAAATAATATGCTGAAAAAGAATGTACATACATATACACATAACTGAATCACTTTGCTGTACAGTAGAAATTAACACAACACTGTAAATCAACTATACTTCCAAAAAAAAAAAAAAAAAGCCCACCATAATCTTCCAGGAGAATATGGTACAATCATTCTTATTTTACTGACAAAATCTGCCCAGGCATCATTGGACATAAGAGACTCTACATCTTTGTTAATGTTGATTCCTGTATGAACTCCACACCCCTAATTCTCCCATCAGTGATCTTTCTCCCCTCCTTTTATACCAGACTCAAAACACCTTCAAGAATCCTGGTCACATCCCTTTGATGTGACTTTGATCGGTTCTTCTCTTTTACTCCATCTGTACTCATGCAGGGCGGTACTGTTGCACCAAATCCAGGTGGGCACTCACACTGGATTCTCCGTGAATGGTTTACACTGCCGTATGTGACATGGTGGCCACCTGTAAGCAGTAAGAGAAAGGGCCAAGGGTTGTAATGCTAAGTGTTCTCCTTGAGCTAGAAGCTCTAGACTTGAGGTCACCATTTTGTCTCCTCTCTCCACAAAGGCCGAACAGCAGCTCCTGTTATTCCACTGCTGCCCCCTAGAGGGCTCTCTATTTAAACCGTGAACAATAAACTGAAGAATTAAAATGTGTGGTTCTCGAGTCTCATCTTCAGACCAGGTGGGTTATATTTTTCACTATGTGGACTGGCTGAAATCGAAGCAACAATTCCCATTACTTAAAAAGAGGACCGCTGACACTTAACTGGATAGAACGTTACAGCATAAACACTAGACATGGCAAAATGATGAAGTTCCAGCAGTAGGCTCTGTATCAGGGATTCCTAGGGCACTCCCTCTTTTCTATTTCTGCTACAGTTACTGTGGGTTGGTTTTTGTTTTTGCTTTTGTTTTAAACCTATATTGTATAAGTAATGTTTCTTTTATTCCTTCCTAATATGGCTTATTTTTATTCTCTCACTTTGTGGAAAAAAGATTAAACTCGTTTGAGATTTGCTTATTTTATTGGTTTTATTTTTAAATGTTTTATGTGTATTCTTGTTTCTCCATTTCCTACATTAGCAATTTGTGTTATTTGCTTCCTCCTATTCTCTTCATGTTTAAAGCCCTCTACTAATCTAAGATTTTAATAACAGACAAAACTAGGTGTATAGGTACATGAAAACTCTTAGTACAATCTTCATAATTTTCCTGTAACTCTAAAACTAATCTTAAAGTTTATTTTAAAGATTGGCAAGGGTATACAACAAACTATTTAAAACAGAAGTCATGATCTTAATAATAGACAAGGTAGAATATGAGCCAAGAAAGCAAGGTTACTTTAGAAAGCTAAAGGGTACAACTGGCAATGAAAATACAACAATTATGAATATTGATTTACAAAATAACATAAAAGTAACCTTCATAGAGCAGAAATTACAAGATAAGCAAGGAAAAGGAAACAGAAACATGCTAATAAAAAGGAGGCTTTAGGGACTTTCCTGGTGGTCCAGTGGCTAAGACGCCATGTTCCCAGTGCAGGGGGGGAGGGGCCTGGATTGGATCCCTGGTCAGAGAACTAGGTCACATATGCTGCAACTAAAAGATCCTGTGTGCCGCAACTAAGACCCAGCAGTCAAATAAATAAATACATTTTTTTTTAAAGAGGCTTTCATTTACTTGTGTCATCCAATTCAAAACAAGTTATAATTTTTTAAAAAGCTAAAAACAGAGTGGCCCTAAACAATATAATTAACATAGTAGACCTTACTGCTGCTGCTGCTGCTGCTGCTGCTGCTAAGTCACTTCAGTTGTGTCCGACTCTGTGTGACCCTAGAGACTGAAGCCCACCAGGCTCCCCCGTCTCTGGGATTCTCCAGGCAAGAACACTGGAGTGGGTTACCATTTCCTTCTCCAATGCATGAAAGTGAAAAGTGAAAGTGAAGTTGCTCAGTTGTGTCCGATTCTTAGCCACCCCATGGACTGCAGCCCACCAGGCTCCTGCATCCATGGGATTTTCCAGGCAAGAGTACTGGAGTGCGGTGCCATTGCCTTCTCCGAGTAGACCTTACTAATATATATCAAACATTGCATCCTGAAAGTGGAGGACACTCCATTTTTTCAAGTGTCCAATAGTATTTATGAAAATTCATACTTAAGACTTAAGGACTATTGCAACCCCCCACCTACAGAAATAATGCACAAACTATCCTATAATCACATTGCAACAAATGAATTTAATAAGAAAATCAAAGAGTCCTCTCTATTTGGAAGTTTAAAAATAAAACTCTCTTTCATATAATTATTGGGTCAAAAGGAAAACATACCCAAAACTAAGGAATTAATGGAAATAATAATAAAAATAATGTAAAGAATATATACCAGAATCTATGAAATGCAGTTCAAGTAGTACTCAGAGGAATACTTAATCACCTTAAATACATACTTCAAAACAAAATGCAGAAATCAGAGTTCCTCTTTAAAAGTTAGAAAATAATAACAAAATAAACTAAAGGAATGCTGCAGAAAGGAATAAATGAAAAAACAAATTATAATAAATTTTAGAAAACAAGAAAAGCAGAACTATTATATAAATCTAAAATACTTTTTTAAAAAGTAAATAACTCATTAGTCCAAACAAAACTAGGAAGTGAGAAAGCGTAAATACAAAAAAGAACAAATAACGGAAGGAAATAAAGAGATAGAAGATATTTAAAATACACAGAAGGGGAAAAAGTGGAAGCAGTGACAGATTTTATTTTCCTAGGCTCCAAAACCACTGTGAATAGTGACTACAGCCAAGAAATCAAAAAACGTTTGCTCCTTGGAAGGAAACCTATGAAAAAACTAGACAATGTATTAAAAAGCAATGACATCATTTTGCAGATAAAGGTCCATATAGTCAAAGCTATGGTTTTCCCAGTAGTCATATATGGATGTGAGAGTTGGACAATAACGGAAGAACTGATGCTTTCGAGTTGTGGTGCTGACTCTTGAGAGTCCCTTGGACTGCAAGGAGATCAAACCAGTCAATCCTAAAGGAAATCAACCCTGAATATTCATTGCAAGGACTGATGCTGAAGCGGGAGCGCCAGTACTTTGGCCACCTGATTTGAATAGCTGACTCCTTGGAAAAGACCCTGATGCTGGGAAAGATTGAAGGCAAAAAGAGAAAGGGGTAGTAGAGGATGAGATAGTTAGATAGCATCACTGACTCAATGGACACGAATCTAAGCAAATTCCAGGAAACAGTGGAGGACAGAAGAGTCTGGTGTGCTGCAGTCCATGGGGTCGCAGAGTCATGACTTAACATGCGTTAGTGACTTAGCAACAACAACAAAATACCATAACTGACTTTGCTCAACATCATGCAAATCAATTTGAATTGAATGATAACTGTTTAGTAAAATAGAATGTTTTCAGACTAGAACTTTTCATGTATACTGTTTTGGTTTTCAGTGAGTATAAATTTCCTTTCCAGGAATTCTAAATGGTTCTTTTACATGTGCTGGTTAGCAGGGAGCTAGAGTGTTGTGGAGAAAGAGAGGCAAGTTTTCAGCCTGTGTGGTCAGGCAGCCAGGAAAGGCAGGGATGCACAGAGTCCAGATTTCTAGGGGAATAATGTTGTAGGGGGCATTTAACCTTGAAACACCAGCATGCAACTCCTAATCTGAGCCAATACCTTCAAAGAAAGGATAAAGTGGTCTTACATTGGAGCACTCCCTGACTGTTCCAGAAACCAAAGCAAACACTCTCTGGAAGAAAGCTTCTTCCACATACTAAGAGCAAGCAATGCCTAGGAAATCCCTTGGACGGAGGAGCCTGGCAGCTAGTCCATGGAATCACAAAGAGTCAGACACCACTGAGCATGCAGGCAATCAATCAAATCAATGGATTCACAAAGATTATCAACTATATAAGGAAGCCAGCCACTATGAGTAAAAATCAGAAGTAGCAAGAAAAAAAAACAGAGTTAGATTCCAAGGGGATAAAGCTATTAGAAGCAACAAATACAGGGCTTCCCTGCTGGCTCAGGTGTAAGGAGTGCACCTGCTAAAGCAGGAGACATGGGTTTCATCCCTGGTTTGGAAAGATCCCACATGCCTCAGAGCAACTGAACCTGTGCATCAGATCTACTCTGAGTCTGTGCTCTAGAGCCTGGGAGCTGCAACTGCTGAGCCCACAAGCCGCAACTGCTGAAGCCTGCATGCCCTAGAGCCTGTGCTCTGCAAAAGAAGAAGCCTGTGCACCGCAGCTGGAGAGTGGCCCCCGCTCACCACAACTAGAGAAAAGCCTGCATGCAGCAGTGAAGATCCAGCACATCAAATAAATAAATAAATAAAAATTTTAAAGTGACAAATATAGAATATAGAACACACATACACATAGGAAATGTTAAAGAGTAAAAATAGTTGATTTACAAATGAAAGCATATAAAAAGATGATCAAGATTGAATGGATAGATCAGGAAAAAATATATTCTAGAAATAAGAAAAAACAAGATTGTTGAAATTAAAGTCTTAAAGGATGGCTTAAAAAGCAGATTTGGGACAACTGAAGAAAGGATTAGAGAATTAGAAGATTTGTCAAAAGGATATATCCAGAATATGAGAAAAATAGATACGGAAATGAAAAATATAAAAGAAAGATTTAGAGACATGGAGGATAAAATGACAAGGTATACCATAGAAATAACTGGAGTTTTGAAAGGAAAGTATGGTCATAAGAGACAACAGAAATATTTTAACCAATATTGGTTAACAGTATTCTAGAACAAATGAAGCATTAAAACTCACAGATCAGTGTATCCCAAAGAGAAAAAAATGAACATAAATTCATAACCAGAAACATTAGAGTAAAATTTCAGAATACCACAGATGAAAAAGTCCTGAAAACAGCCATAAAGAATGAAAGATCATCACCAAGGGCAAGAGTTAGCATGACAACAGAAGTCTCAGCAGCAACAATGGAAGCCAAAAAACAATGGGATTGGGTATTTATCACATTGAAAGAACGCACAGGTGAACCAAGAAATGTGAACATGCCAAAACTCAAATGTGTTTTCAAACTAAAAAATAATAATAAAGAGGAAATTTACTCCAAAAAATATACTTGAAAACAACTTCTGGAGTCTTCCCTAGTGGTCCAGTGGCTAAGATTCTGTGCTCCCAGTGCAGAGGGTCAGGGTTTGATCCCTGGTCAGGGAACTAGATCCCACATGTTTGTATACCACAACTTAAAAAAGACCCTGCATGCCACAATGAATACTGAGAATCCCACATGCTGCAACTAAGACCCGGTACAGCCAAATAAATAAATGAAGATAAATATTTAAAAAAGAAAAGAAACAATGGAGGCCAAAATAAAGTAGAATCATATTTCTTTAAGGGCTGAGAGGGGGGGAAAAAAAACCTGTTAACTCAGAATTCTATATCCAGAAAAAAAAACAAAAACCTGGAGGATAATGATGAAATAAAGACATTCTCAAATGAAGAAAGACTAAGAGAATCCATTGCCAACAGAGCTGCTCCAAAAGAATTGCTAAAAGAAGTTATTCAGACAGAAGGGAAATGATATGAGCAGGAAACTTGGGTCACTGGGAATAAAGAACAACAGAAATTTTAAATATCCTCTCCTAGTGAATTAAACCTGTTCAACATGTTTGATGGTTGATAGCAAGTATTATAGTGTTACTAGGGCTTCCCAGGTGGCAGGGTAGCAAAGAATCCACCTACCAATGCAGGAGACAAGGGCTAGATCCTGGGTCAGGAAGATTCTCTGGAGGAGGAAATGGCAACCAACTCCAGTATTCCTGCTTGGAGAATCCCATGGAGAAAGGAACCTGGTGGGCTACAGTCTGTGGGGCTGCCGAGTTGGACACCACTAAGTGACTGAGCGCACACACACACATTATAACACTATAATGGGTTTTAATCTATGTAGACGTGATATAACAGGCTGACCTCTGATTCCATCTGCTTCTCTGAAAGCAACTGCTTCTCCCTCTGCTCAGCATGTCTTTTCTCTGCCATGTGGCTTCTAGTTTTTTTTGTAACTTCTGTTTCCTGTGGTCATCTTGGCTTCTCTGCTTCTCTCCATCTTTGATGCTATGGCTACTGCCTGATCTCTGTGGTTTCCATACCGTTGCTGCCACCACAACCATACACACTCACAGCACAGTGAGAGACTAGCCCTGTTCCTTCTGGTTTGGTCAGTTGTTCCACTAAAGTGTAACTCTTAGGGTCCTAGACAGCTTATTATTTGCCTGTGGCTGAACAGCAGTTTCATTTTGTGTAAAGTAAGAACACCCAGAGCTTCCCCTCAGCACAGGCTGTGGATGGACACTATTTCCTTCTAAGGGGATGGCAGGCATGATGGCTGCCAGGTGGAGTACAGCTGCACTAAACTGTCAGTCTGAGAACCATGTCATGCACTTTCACCCTTCTAGGCCCTTATATGTTCTATTCTTTCTTCCTGGAATGTCTTTTCCTCTTCTCTGCCCAGAAAACTTTAAAACCCAGCACAACTCACTCCTTTTCCCCATGAGTCCTCCTTGCCCATTATATCCATTCTATTCAAGCATTTAATATGCTGTTTGACCCTGTCTATGCATTTGTCTCCCCAAGCTTTTGGGATTCAGGAGATACTCATTGCTATTTTCATTACCAAACATGTTCATTCATACATTCAGTTAGTCATTCAACAAACACTAATTAAATGTCCACTGTGTATCAGTCACTGTATCAGGTATTGGGATGCAAATGTGGACAAGGCAGACAGAATCTCTCCCCCCTTGGAGATTAGTGTGTGTTGCACCGTGTGGTACATAGTAAATGCTCAATAACTTATTTTGAATTGAATTGCACTTGCTTATAGTTCCTCTACCAAAGAAGAACTTTTGGCAGGTAACTTTTGACCTTTCTCAGACATCAAAGCCTTACACATGCAAAGCAGTGGACAGTAAAGTGGGCCATAAGGTACCCGTCTACAATTTCAAGAGGTTCTTCAAACTTTTTTTTTAATCTTCTCTTTTAGTGTTTATTTGGCTGTGTCAGGTCTTAGTTGCAGCATGCAGGCTCTTCCTTGCAGCGCGAGGGCTCCTCTAGCTGTGTCGCACGGGCTCTAAAGCACTCATGCTTAGTTGCCCTGCAATATGCGGGATTCTAGTTCCCCAACCAGGGATCGAACCTGCATCCCTGCACTGGAAGGTGTCTTCTTAAGCACTAGAGCACCAGGGAAGTCCTGGTGCTTCAAACTTGACTTAATCAAAAACCAACTTGATCACATGTCCCCACATCTCTGTAAATGACTCCATCATACACCTACTTGCCCCATTCAAGAACCAGGGAGTCATACTGAATCAATCTCTTTTGCCATCTCTCCCTCTTCTCTGCCCTCTCTCTCTCTCCTTTCTCTCTCCCTACCATCACCAATGGAACAACAGTCTTGACAATTCCACTTCCTTAGCATCTCTTTCACCCTCCCCCATCTCTATTCCTGCTAACCCTGCCCTGTTTCTGGTCCTTATCATCTCTCACCAGCACTCCAAAGAACTTTTCTCATGGGTCTCCTGTTTCCTTTGCAACCATATCACTTATCTCTTCCTGGCCCCAACCTCATGGATTTCCCTGAAATTTCACCAGCATCCTGGAACTCTTGCTGTCTATTTGCCCAGAATGCCTACCTTCTCCCCAACTCTCCTCCATCTCTGCCAACCTGGCAGATGCCTACTCAAATTTCAAGACTCATTTCAACTTGCTCCCCAAGCAGTCTCTTCTGTCTTCCCAACATAAACTGACCTCTCCCTGCCTTGTGCTCCACATCCTATACAGAATTCATTCTTCACAGTAGTACACAGTTGCATTTTATTTTTTTTTATCATTTTGTTTCCCCCACCAGGTTAGGAACTCCTTGAGGGCACAAATTGCATTTTCTTAATGGCTTGTGTATAATAAGGGCTTCCCAGGTGGCTCAGTAGTAAGAATTTGCCTGCCAATGCAAGGAGATGCAGGAAATGTGGGGTTTGCCCCTGGGTGGGGAGGAGTGGAGGAGGAAATGTCAACCCACTCCAGTATTCTTGCTTGGAGGATCCCATGGGCAGAGGAGCCTACTGGGCTACAGTTCATAGGGTCACAAAGAATCCACACGACTGAGCACGCAAGCATATAATAGGTACTCAGTAAATACTTTGTGAATGAATCCAGTAAACAAACAAAATACTTTCCTATCTTTACCCTTCTTTTTCTGTGAAACAAACAACCAGTCCTGGGGAACTTCCCTGGTGATGCAGTGGTTGATAAGAATCTGCCTGCCAATTCAGGACGTGGGTTTGATCCCTGGTCCAGGAAGCTCTCACGTGCCACAGAGCAACTAAACCCAAGCGCTGCAACTAGTGAGCCTGCTCATCACAACTAGAAAGTAGTCCCCGTTTGCCTTCAACTAGAGAAAGCCTGCATGTAGCAGTGAAGACCCAATGCAGCTGAAAATAAACAATAAATGATATGTAAAAATTACTAGCAATGCAAAGAGGCAAGAAAATATTACCAATAATCCGAAGAAAATAAAGTCAATGGAAGCAGACCAGATATGACAGAGATGATGGAATCAGAAGACAAGGGCTGTAAAACAACTATTGTAAGTATTACAATAAGATAATAAAGAGGGAATTAAAGATACAAAATAATAAAATGGTAGATCGAGATAAGATAAATATAACTACAATAAACATTTCACGAGACACATGGACTCACAGATTTAATAACACACTCTTCTGTGCATGCATAATAGGATAATACAATGATCACAGTCTCAAACATTGCTGCTGCTGCTGCTGCTAAGTCACTTCAGTCGTGTCTGACTCCATGGGACCCCATAGATGGCGGCCCACCAGGCTCCCCCATCCCTGGGATTCTCCAGGCAAGAACACTGGAGTGGGTTGCCATTTCCTTCTCCAATCAAAAATTGCTACTGGGGATGTAAATAGATATCGTCCTTCTGAAGGGCAATTTGGTAACATCTAACAAGATCACAGGCTTCCCGGGTAGCTCAGACAATAAAGCATCTGTCTGCAATGCGGGAGACGCAGGTTCAATCCCTGGGTCAGGAAGATCCCCTGGAGAAGGAAACAGTAACCCACTCCAGTACTCTTGCCTTGAAAAATTCCATGGATGGAGGAGCCTGATGGGCTACAGTCCATAGGGTTGCAAAGAGTTGGACACGACTGAGCAACTTCACTTCTTCAACAAGATCACTAGTGCATCTACCCTGTGAACCAGCAGTAATGTTTCTGAGAATTTATTATTCAAATCTACTTGCACACAGGCAAAATAATGTGAGGGGAAGGTTAATCATCTCCTTGTTTGCTTTAGCAAAAGATTGGGGGGAAAACTTAAATGTCCATCATTAGATGACTGGTTAAGTATATCATAGTAAATTTATTCAATGGAATATTCTACACTTCTAAAAAGAATGAGGAAGTACTCTGTTCTGATACAGAAAGATTTCCAAAATACAAATTCAAAAGCCAAAATTAAGAATGGTGTGTTTACTATGCTCTCTTTACATGCATTCATTTTGCTGGCTTGTTCATGAGAAACTCTAAATCATATGAGAAATGAATACCATGGTCTCCAGGAAAGATGTGTGTAGGAACTAGAAAGATTGGAACAGGAAGAAGGTTTTCATTCTCTACCTTTATATTTATTCTTAAAATTGAAGGGAAACTAAAGCAATTATAAGTTCTTGGAGACAGTAGGTATTAGTACTATCTTATAGGAAATGATTTGTCTTTAGGGGGCCAGAAACATAAAAATATCCATGACCTTTTCCCCATTAATTCTTCTCCTGGAAATTTACTCTCCAGAAGGACTTCAATAGGGACTTCCTTGGTGGTCCAGTGGTTATGAATCTGCTTTCCAATCAATGCAGGGGATGCAGGTTTGATCCCTGGTGGAGGAACTAAGATCCCACATGCCACACAGCCAAAAAAAAAAAGAAAGTTGAACTCATAAAAACGAAGAATAGAATGGTGTTTGCTAGGGGCTGGGGGATATATATATCTAATGTATAACACAGTGACTATAGTTGATAATGCTGCATTGTATGATTGAAATTTATTAAGAGAATAGAACTTTAGTGTTTGCACCAAAATAAATTTGTTGTTGTTGAGCAGCTCAGTCATGTCTGACTCTTTGTGACCCCATGGACTGCAGCACACCAGGCTCCTCTGTCCTCCACTATCCACAGAGTTTGCTCAAATTCATGTCCATTGAGTTGGTGATGCTATCCAACCATCTCATCCTCTGCCGTTCCCTTCTCCTTTTCCCAAATAAATAAATAAATGATAAATATGTGAGATGATGGATGTGTTAACTCAATCATGGGAATCACTTCACAACATACATGCATAATCAAATCATTACAGTGTACACTTTAAATCTATTAATATTAAAAATTTATTTATCAATTATATTTCAATAAAGCTAGAAGAAATATTTGGGAGCCAAAGTACTCTTATGGGGGTTAGCCACTTCCATATCCTCTGATATAGCTTATTGTACATGTGTACCATTCTCTCATTTACTTACTAAATATGGCATGCTAGATTTTTTCCTTCATGCCAAAACAATTCATATCCAATGCAGAAAATGTAGGTAATGTGGATAAACAAAAGAGAAGAAAAAATAATATGAAAATCACCCAAAATTTTACCACCCAGCGATGTTACGTTTTTGTACACTTCCTTTCCGTGTAACCAGGGAGGAGACCTACAGTGCATACTCCTCCTTCTAAAACAATTTCCCCTCTTATAGCCCCTGCTGCTAATGCTGCCTTAGTTTATACCACATAACTCCATCCCACAGGTCACCAGGATTAGACACCCTCCCTGTATTAGTCAGGGTTTAGTCAGGAAAGCAGACACCACCCTGGGTTTTTCAAACCAAATAAAGGAAATTGGTTCCACGGGAAATGGAAAAGCTGAGAAGCCAAACACAGGATGGTGAGGAGACTGAAGGTTAGCAACTGGCCAGAAACAACTGCTGCTCTAGGCAGAAGGGACAGCAGGAGAAGGAGGTTTTATCAGACCACAGAGTTTGGGGCCAGTCAGAAGGAGCCAGAACCAAGGAGGGGGATTTCCAGGGAACTGGAATCACAGAGGCAGGGTCTGTTTGTTGGGGAGAGGAGACTTCTTGGGAGAGAAGTAGCCACAGTCAAGGACCTCACAGCAAGAGAGAAAGAGGGGGAACTATCCCAGCCTTTTCCCTCCTCCTGTTCTCCAACCATCTGTCTTCTCTTGGCCGAACTTACCTAGAAGGCTCTGGGCTAAGGAGCCTGAGGAGTGATGGGGAAGGGGACAAGGGAAGGGGGATGCAAGTGAGTACAAATAGGCAACTGGCCAGGAATTGTCTAAAAGCAGCCAATCAACAGGTTAGCCACACATCACCTATGTAGTATTCTTTCTTTTTTTTTTTAGTTAATTAATTAATTTTGGCTGCACCAAGTCTTAGTTGCAGCTTGCAGGATCTTCCATCTTCCTTGCAGCATGTGGGATCTTTAGTTGCAGCGTGTGAACTCTTAATTCCCATACCAGGGATTGAACCCGGGCCCCCTGCATTGGGAGCACGGAGTCTTAGCCACTGGACCACTAGAGAAATCCTACCTATATAGTATTCTTACCAAAAAGGTTTAAGCTGAATCTAATCAAGAGGAAATAATCAGGCAAATCAAATTGAAAGAAACTGTGCAAAACAGCTGGCTTAGCCTCTCCAGAAAGTCAATGTCACAAAAGATGAAAAATATCCAGAGAACTTGTCTAAATTAAAGGACATTAGGGAGACATGAAAACTAATTTCTGTGTGTGCTCATTATTTGAATACTGGATCCAAAAAAATCATATGTCAATTGTGGAAATATGAATCTGAGTAGCAGATTAGATTACAGTTGTATATAATTGCTAAACTTCTTGAGTGTGACTGTTTGACTGTGGTTATGCAGGAGAATGCCCTCTGTTGTTATGCAGGAGAATGCCCTCGATCTCAGGAGATATATACCAAAGTATTTGATATCTTCAACTAACTGCATACATATATACATGGAGAAAGAAAATGTGATCAAGCAAATGTAGCAAATGATAAAATCAGTGACTCTAAAGAAAAGGTCTATAGACTTTCAATGTACTATATGTGCGACTATTCCAAAAGCTGAACATTTTTCAAACTAAAAACTTGAGGAAAAAAATAGGCTTTGACCAGTGGCATAAGGTGAAAAAGATGAACTGAACCAATCAGTTCTTAGGAATTTGAATCTAAAAGCATAAAAAGAAACTGCTAGCTCCAAGGGAGGTGGGTACGCTGCTGATGTGGCTGGCTGGTGGGATGGTGGATGAAGAAGAGAATCCTGCCTTTGAGGAAGAAAGTGAAGAAATTGGAGGAGGTACAGAAGATGGACAGGGTAAAAGAAAGAGACTTTTTTCTAAAGAATTAAGGTGTATGATGTATGGGTTTGGAGATGACCAGAATCCTTATACTGAATCAGTAGAATTCTTGAAGACCTTGTCAGAGTTCATCACTGAAATGACTCATAAGGCAAAGTCAATTAGAGGAAGTCATGGTCAGGTACAAGTTGAAGATATCATCTTCTTGATTCAAAAGGATCCAAGAGGCCTTTGATCTCGTTGGTGGGGCTGGGGGCATGCGAGCTGCACCCCGCGGGACAAGTCGCTGGCGGCGCCCGACAGAGCAGCAGAGGAGAGAGCATGGAGCTGGAGAGGATTGTCAGTCAGCCCTTCTTGCCTTTGTCCAGACGCACCTCCCAGAGGCCGATCTCAGCGGCTTGGATGATGTCATCTTTTCCTATGTGCTTGGGGTTCTTGGGGACCTGGGCCCCTCAGGCCCATCAGAGGAGAATTTCGACATGGAAGCCTTCACTGAGATGATGGAGGCCTATGTGCCTGGCTTCGCCCACATCCCCAGGGGTACAATAGGGGACATAATCCAGAAGCTCTCAGGGCAGTTGAGTGGTGCCAGGAACAAAGAGCCCCTGTAGCGGCCTGAAAAGCTCAAAGAAGAGACGATGTCTTCTGCTGGGGACACCCAAGATGAGGCAGCCGGCCCTGAGGAAGAGCTGCTGCCAGGGGTGGACGTACTCCTGGAGGTTTTCCCCACCTGTTCAGTGGAGCAGGCCCAGTGGGTATTGGCCAAAGCTCAAGGGGACTTGTAAGAAGCTGTGCAGATGCTGGTAGAGGGGAAGCAGGGGCCTCCAGCCTGGTATGGCCCCAACCAGGACCTGCCTAGGCGTCTCAGAGGCCCCCCAAAAGATGAGCTGAAGTCCTTCTTCCTGCAGAAGTACATGATGGTGGATAGTGCAGAGGATCAGAAGATTCACTGTCCTATGGCTCCTAAGGAGGCTCCCAAGAAGCTGATCCAATACATCGACAACCAGATAGTGAGCACCAAAGGGGAGCGATTCAAAGATGTGCGGAACCCTGAGGCTGAGGAGATGAAGGCCACATACATCAACCTCAAGCCGGCCAGAAAGTACCGCTTCCACTGAGGCACTTGCCAGACTCTGCCCGAGCCATCTAGGCACAGATCCCAGAGGGATGCAGGAGCCCTACACACCACACAGGGCCAGCCCTAACTCCTGTCCCCCTTCCTTCCCAACTTCCTTGCTCTACAGTGTTAACCTCCTCTTGGAGCTGCCACAGGCACAGTAAAGGTAGCCCCAGGAAGGTGAAAAAAAAAAAAAAAGGATCCAAGAAAGTTTGCTAGGGTTAAAGACTTGCTTACTATGAATGGCAATTTGAAACGTGCTAGAAAAGCATTTGATGAAGCAAACTATGGATCTTGACACCTATTGTACTTTCTGAAGCTTCATTATCTTCTGGGGAAACCATACTTAGTAACTATATTTTCCACAGTAAGGTCCTGATACCTAACCATGTGAATGAAAAACAGAGAACCACAAAGTTTTCAGGTTTTATTTTCACATATTCAATTTTAGAATGATATATGAGCCTTTAATTGTCTGCCATTGTATTACCATACTTGAATTACTTATTGGATTTTAATGACCACATGTAAGTCAAAGTATCTTTGGTTTGCAAATCATTCAGTTTCTTCTGACTCTTGACCATGTCGATGAATTAATATTTATATAAGGCAATGGCACCCCACTCCAGTACTCTTGCCTGGAAAATCCCATGGACGGAGGAGCCTGGTAGGGCTGCAGTCCATGGGGTCGCTAAGAGTCAGACACGACTGAGCGACTTCACTTTCACTTTTCACTTTCATGCATGGAGAAGGAAATGGCAACCCACTCCAGTGTTCTTGCCTGGAGAATCCCAGGGACAGGGGAGCCTGGTGGGCTGCTGTCTATGGGGTTGCACAGAGTCGGACATGACTGAAGCGACTTAGCAGCAGCAGCAGCAGCCATTAATTATATTGTGCCATTGTAGGTTGTACTGTAGCTGTTTAATATGTGAAATCTAAATGGCACCTTTGACTTTGATAGCTAAGATGTGTTTCATGTATTTCTAAAGCTTTTAGACTATAGTAGTGTAAGTTATTAAAAGATAGTGAACTGGTTTGTTTCTTTTAAGGAGAAAATGATATTAGAAAATACAGCCTCTTGTAGGAATGTTTATTTGCCTTAAGATAATGTGTTTTAATACTCTTCTTTAGATAACAAGAGTAATTTGATTTTAATTTTTTATTTTTTGAGAAACTAAAAATTTCCTATGAATGTTTCTGTGTTGGAAGACTTACTGGATTAAAAATCTTTGGGGTTTATATACACTATTTGTCAGATTTTAAAAGAACTCATTTCCCCAGGTCAGATTATAACTTCTGAAAGTGCTTTCAGTAGCAGGAATGGTATTGCTGAAAAAGTTGATTGCAGGTAAGCATTTGGGGTTTCATTAATGTATTTGTTAGCATTTATTTATTGTGAAAGTGTGTACTTGACTAAAACCATGTGTGGCTATGGAAACCACTTTTGTAGTTCAGGATATACAAATTTTGTGTGTATTTAGCTCATTGTATTATTCCTGTACTTAGCTTAAAGTAAGGATTAAAATTGCATCTAAAGGGATCACTGGATACTACTCTTTGTGAAACTGAATGTTTTGTGTGCCACTTATAAACATTATCTATGAATCAGTACTTAGGAAGATTTCACTTTCTTAACCTATTAATATAAGGAATAAAATATGAAAAATTAAAAAGATTACTTAAAAAAGAAAGAAACTGCTAGTTAGCAATATAGTTGTAGGTGACAGAAAAACACGGCTGGAGTTAAGTGAAAGAAAATGAAAGTTGCTCAGTCACGTTCAACTCTTTGTGACCCCATAGACTGTAGCCCACCAGGGATTGTCCATGGGATTGTCTAGGCAAGAATACTGGAGTGGGTTGCCATTTCCTTTTCCAGGGGATATTCCTGACCCAGGGCCATCTGAGCCACCTGGGAAATCCAGCGCAACAACAAACTAGGGAATTCCCCGATAGTCCAGTGGTTAAGACTCCGTACTTCTGCAGCAGGGCAACAGGTTGGATCCCTGGTTGGAGAACTAAGATGCTGCATGCTGCAAGGGCAAAAACAGAAACAAAATAAAAAGTCCCAACAAACTAAAATTATATGCAAATCAAAATTATGTGGTGGGAGAATGCTACATAGCACTGTTTGAAAAACAGCAGCCAAGTATTCTTTCCATCTCTGTAAGCACATGCCACTTCCCCCATCAGGAGGTGAAGTCTATTTCTCCTCTCTGATATGAACTTGCTTTGGCCAAAGATATGCAGCAGAAGTGACACAGTGCCAGCTCTGGACCTAGAGCTGAAGGCGCCTGACTGCTTTATTCCTCTTGGAGCCTTGAGTCACCATGTAAAGAAGCCCTGCTGGAGAGACTGGTCCAGCCAGCTCCCAGCTATTCAGAAGCCACACTTGTCAGTGAAGCCAGCATCATCCTCCAGCCCCAGTCAAGCTGACCCAGCCAACACCTGACAGAGCAAGGATGAGCTGTCCCTGCCAATCCCTTCCTAAATCACAGTATCATGAGTCAATAAATAAATGGCTATTGTTGTTTTGAGTTAAAGAATTTGGGGGAGGTTTACTATGTAGCCAATAGGGAACAGAGTAGACAATCAAGGACACAGAGATGCCTATAAGGAGAGTGAAAAAATTCCTGAGTTTTATCATTCTAGATCATTCCACAGGTAGACTCGAAACAACCCCCACTCCTTTCTTGAGTTAAATTAAGCAGGGAGGGATGGATTGGGAGTTTGGGATTAGCAGATGCAAACTATTATATAGAGAATGGTCCTAAAGTATAGCACAGAGAACTATATGTGATAAACCATAATGGAAAAGAACATGAAAAAAAATATATATATAACTGAATCAATTTGCTGTATAGCAAAAATTAACACAACAATGTAAATCAACTATACTTCAGTAAATTTTTTTTAATGAATTAAGCAGGTCTCTGTTCCCTGTAATAGAATTAGCCAGACACAAATGTCCCCTCCTATCTTTTCTCTTTGCAGATGTTTTCATTTTTCAAAGAGTCTGATGAATATCTCTTAGTTGTGCTTGTCCTCACTCATTTCCTTATTTATTAACAGCACCTGATTTTTTCAACGGTTTGTTGTGAAATGCATCATCAAATAAAAGGGGGGATAAAATCATTCATGCAACCTAAATATAATTATAGTATAAACAACCATCTACTAAGTTTGAGATATAAAACAAAGCCAGTCTTTCCAAACTCTCTGTTTAGTCCTCAACTGCAGTCTCTTCTCTACCTCCCAGGACGAAACACTGTGATGACTTCTGCATTGATCATTTTTTCTCTTCATTTTTCCACCTAGACATTTTTCCCTAAACATGACTTAGTTTTGAAAATCTGAGTAGCAAGCACCAGTGAAGGAGGGTAAGGAAAGGGTGATGCTGCAAATGTTGAAGGAGATGAACTCAACTGTCTCTGGGTCATTGTCTGGGCTTCAGCTTCCTTGAGCATTTACAAGAGACTTTTATAGGAAAATCATTGAGGAAGACGATGAGTAACACTGGGCATGGGGCTCAGCACCGTTGAGACATGAGGCAGTGCCGCAGCATGGGCCAGTGTTTAGGTGTTCAGCCAGGACACAGTCAGAAGGAAAGGCTGTTCTGTATCTTCTGTTCACCAGGACTTGCCCTCCAACTCTTCCAAGAGGTCAAAGCAGAGCATTTCTAGACACTATCCACAGCAGGTCAGGCAGCAGGGCATGCAAGAGTGATGAGCGGATTGATGAAGTTCAGAGAAAAATTTGGGCCAGACTCTCTGGGCATTTTGTCCTTGATTTAAAAGTCTGTATGAGAGTGGGGTAGGGGGCGATGGTGGTGGCGGCCCTCCACCATTTGTCTCCCTCTGGGGTGGTACTGCTTCAATCTGTTTCCTTCCGAATCTAGCACACAGCTGTCATCCTCAGGTCGCCCATCATCCTCAGATTCCTTTCACCTTTCTCCTGTGTCAGATGCCTATTTACAGCATTCCATGCTGGAGGAGGAAATGGCAAACTACTCTAGTATATTTGCCTGGAGAATCCCATGGACAGAGGAGCCTGGCGGGCTACAGTCCATGGGGTCACACAGAGTTGGACATGACTGAGTGACTGAGCATGTATGCACGCCTTCCTTAGTTTATTCTCTTGTTCAAAAAGCACAGCTTCCAGTAGCTTCTTCAGAAAGCATGCATGGGAGGGAAATGCATCCTTGAAATCTTGCCTATCTGAAAATGTCTTTATTTACCCTCAAATTTGACTGATAATTTAGTTAAGTGGAGAATTCTAGATTGGAAATCATTCTGCTTCAATATTTTTTAAAGATTTGCTTTATTATTTTTTTAGCTGAGCTGGGTCTTCATTGTGGTGAATGGGTTTTTTCTAGTTGCAGTGTGTGGGCTCAGCAGCCCCTCAGCATGTGGGATCCTAGTTCCCCAACCAGGGATTGAACCCAAGTCCCCTGTATTGGAAGGTGGATTCTTAACTCCTGGACCACCAGGGTAGTCCCTGCTTCAGTATTTTGAAGGCATTGCTCTGCTGCTTCCAGTGTTATTCACTGAAGTATGAAAAGTCAAACCTAATTCCTGATCTCCATCTCTTTTTCTCTCTCAAAGATTTTTAAATCTCTTTGGCCCTGTGTCCTGAAATTTCATGATGATGTGTCTGGCTGGGTGGGACTCTTTTCATCCTTTTTTCTGGGCATTCGAAGGACCCTTCAGTCTGGAAACTCATGTCCTCGAGCTTGGTAAATTTTTCTGTACTGTTCTATTGATGGCTCAGACAGTAAAGAATCTGCCTGCAATGCGGGAGACCTGAGTGTGATCCCCGGGTTGGGAAGATCCCCTGGAGAAGGGAAAGGCTACCCACTCCAGTATTCTGGCCTGGAGAATTCCATGGACTACACAGTCGGAAAGAGGTGGACACGACTGAGCAACTTTCACTTTCACTTTTGTTGATGACTACCTCCTTTAAATGTTCTCTGTTCTGTCTAGAGCTCCTATTATTCAGATATTGAACCGCCGAGGCTTATACTCTAATATTCTCATCTTTTCTCTCCTATCCATCTCTTCATCTTCTTCAGGATTTTTTCAAGTTTATCTTCCAACTCTTCTATTACTTTTTTCAGGTCTACTATCCTGCCTTAATTTTTAAGGCTCTTTTTTATTCTCTTAATATTTATAAATTATATAATCCTGTTCTTACAACAGGCCTCCCAGGTGGTTCAGTGGTAAAGAATCTGCCTGCCAATTCAGGAGACACAGGCGACTCGGGTTTGATCCCTGGATCAGGAAGATCCCCTGGAGAAGGAAATGGCAATCCACTCCAGTATTCTTGCCAGGAAAATTCCATCAGAGGAGCCTGGTGGGCTATAGTCCATTGGGGTCACAAAGAGTTGGACATGACTGAGTGAGCATGCATACGTGTCCTTACAACATGAATTTGATATATTCTCTTATCTTTAGGAATGTATTAGTGAGAGATTTTTAAAGTATTTTTACCCCTGTACCCTGTGTGGTTGTTTTGGTGTGTTTTTTATTTTGTTTTTAACTCTTACCTTCAATGTCAGAAGCAGCATCTGATTCTTTTGCAGGGAACTTGCTTCCAATCACATTTTCAACCCATACAAGTGGACTTACCATTTGCTAATTCTTTTGTCCTGAATAATATACTTAACTTGCCTGGGCTTTAGTTTCTTCATCACTTAAATGAGGATGATGATAGAATCTATTTTATTGGGGTTGTCAAGGATTAAGTAAAATAATACAGAGGACACTGATTAAGTGCCTTTTCAAGCTTGGGAAGTCTAAATTGTCCAAGGTTACACATCTAATCATAGAAAACTCAGACTTAGATTTATGATTTGACACATAATTAGTACTCCATAAATTTTACTATTATGTAATAATAGTTTAGAAGAGAGGAGCACACAATCCAAGCCTGGCCAAAGAGATTCAGCACTGGGATTGTTACTGGAATGATTTGAAAGGAAAGACTCTTTTCTTATTAGGTTATTAAATTGATAAAACACCATCCCAGAGCTGCTACTAGCCTTCTGTGATGGTTAATGTTTTATGTCAAATTGACTAGGCACTGGATGCCCAGGTAGCTGGTTGAACCTTATTTCTGGGTGGTCTGTGAAGACGTTTCCAGAAGAGACTAGCATTTGAATGAGTGGGCTGAGTAAAGCAGAAGCCCTTCCCCAATGTGGGTAGCCTTATCCAACCCACTGAGGGCTGACTAAAACAAAAAGGTGTGAAGAGGTTGCACTTTGCCTGACTATTTAAATTGTCCTCAAGCACTCCTAGTCCCTAAGCCTTCAAACTCAGACTAGAACCTATGCCATCAGCTTTCCAGCTCTCTGGCCTTTGATGCACCATCAGCTCTCTTTGGTCTCCAGCTTACAGATGGGAGATTATGGGACTTCTCAGCCTCCATAATCACATGGGCCAGCACCTTATAATAAATCTCTTTCTAGTATTCATATTCACATATAATTTACAACAATATATAATTTAAGATTCCCTAATCTATACAGACAAAAATCTGGGGACCATGTAGGAATGGATAATAAGAGTGTGAGATAATGGAAGGAACAAAAAATTGATCAGGCCAAATTTATTGCTATGGGCTCATTAAGCAGAGATTCTACATTTAGTCTACAGCTTGGGAAGTTAGAAAGGGCTCTGACAGTTAGGTTGATTGGCTGAAACATGGGCCAAAAGGGGTTGGGGGATGGCGCAGTGAGTGAACTGGAAATGCTGAACCCACCTTGGTTAAATGTGGAGGAAAGGATTCAAAGGATTAGTGAGATGGGAATATTACAGGGCATCTGTCATTTATGGCTTACCCACCTGGGAGGGCCTGGAAGACACCACCACCGATACTGTGAGAAGTAAACTTGTGAGGGGAGCCTCCTCAGAGCCTGGAGGAGCTCTGAGATTGCTCTTCCCTATAGGCCAGACCTCCCAGTGGGAACTGCAGCCAATGAACTGGAAAACCTAAAGGCGATGGGAATAGGAGATCCAGCATCGATCCCTGAGTCAGGAAGATCCCCTCAAGAAGGAAATGGCAACCCACTCCAGTATTTTTGCCTGGGAAATCCCATGGACAGAGGAGCCTGGCAGGTTACAATCCAGGGGGTCGCATAAGAGTCAGACACGACTTAGTGACTAAACGACAACAACAAAAGGCGACAGAAGTAACTGGATTCCAGGATGGCGAAGGCCAGGTGGTAGCACGCAACTGCCCAAAGGCAAGATGGGCTTGATTATCATAATGGATAGCAGAGTCAAAGTAGTAATCAGAAGTATTAATCAGACCTAGTTGGATGGTTGATGATGGTGTTCCAGAAATGAAACAGATAGGAAGCCTATTAAACTTGATCTGTGTAAGCAAAAGAATTCCAGGTCAAGTGAACAAAATGTAACTAGAATAATGGTTCAACAGTCAATTCCCAGACTTGAGCCAGTTTACAGACCCAGAACCCCTTGAATGAAGGGGAGGCCAGTCCCCTTGAGGAAAGACCCTCGTATGCTACCCAAAATTTATGCTGTTGATCTTTCTCCCAGCCTTCCCCTAAGGGGACCTATAGCTTTTACCAGGGTAACTGTGCATTGGTGGAAAGGAAACAATCAGACCTTTCAAGACTTTGGGGCATTGGCTCTGAACTGAAATTAATTCCAGGAGACCCAAAATGTCATTATGAACCCACCAGTCAGAGGAGAGCCTAATGTAAGACAGATTAATGGAGTTTTAACTCAGGTCTGTCTCATAGAGGTTCAGGGGCCCTTCAACCCATCTTGTAGTTATTTCCTCAGTTCCAGAATGCTTAATTGCAATAAATATGCTCAGAAGCTAGCAGAATCCCCTCACTGGTTCCCTGAAACTGTGAAATGCTAGCTAGTATGGTGGAAAAGGCCACGTGGAAGCCCCCAGAGTTGCCTCTATTTAGGAAGGTAGTAAACCCAAAGCAATACTGCATTCCTGGAGGCATCACAGAGATCAGTGCCACCATCAAGGATGTCAAGGATAAAGGGGTGTTGATTCCCACCACATCCCCATCCAACCTGCCTTTCTGGTCTGTGCAGAAGACAGATGGGTCCTGGAGAGTAACAGTGGATTATCATAAGCTTAACCAGGTGATAACTCTGATAGCAGCTACCGTACCAGAGGTGGTTTCTTTGACTGAGCAAAGTAACACATCTCCTGGCACCTCACCTGCAGCTACTCATCTGGCAAATGACTTTTTCTTCACCTCATCAAGCAGTCTGCTTTAGGTGGCACTGCCAATAATAGACCTTTACTGTCCTACCTCAGGGATATTTCACCTCTCTAGCCTGATGTCATAATTTAGTTCACAGGAATCTTGATCACCTTTTCCTGGGGCTTCCCTGGTGACTCAAACATAAAGAATCTGCCGGCAATGTAGGAGACCCAGGTTCAATCCCTGGGTTGGAAAAATCCCCTAGAGAAAGGGATTTTATCCCTTTATGGCAACTCACTCCAGTATTCTTGCCTGGTATCCCATGGACAGAAGAGCCTGCCAAGCTACAGTCCATGGGTTTGCAAAGAGTCGGATACGACTGAGCGACTAACACTTCACACACTTCCTTTTCACAAGCTATCACTCTGGTGCACTACACTGACATTATTCTAATCAGACTAATGACTAGAGCACTAGTGAGCAAGAAGTAGCAACTACTCTACACTTGGTAAGACTCATGCCCACCAGAAGGTGGGAAATAAACCCAACATAAATTCAGTGAGTAGAAGGTAGTTATCAATACCAGCCACATGGCTAGTCAGAGAAATGAGGAATGTTAACTCATAGAGGCTTCCTTCTTATTTTGTTATGATTGTGTGTGAGTTATCTTTCCTTTCCTCTCTTATTTCCTTACCATGCAACTTAAGATGTACTGACTTGAGATCATAGTATTTAAGTATTGTTAATTCTACATCATACTGTTTAAGTTATAGGATAACAAGGAGAGTAAACATCACTCAGGGGCTTTACCTCCTCTTCTGAGGAAGGGGCTAGTGCATTTTCAGTTGTATTGTGGCCAGCGGAATTAAACCTTTGTTATTCTTTACTTGGAGATTAGTATGGTTTAAGAAGATACATATGAGCCTCAGCTTAACAGGGGGTGGACTTGTGATGGTTCATTTTATGTGTCAACTCGATTGGGCCACAGGGGTGCCCAGAAAGCTGGCTACAAATTATTTCTGGGTGTGCCTGAAGGTGTTCCAAGAGGAGATTAGCTTTTGAATTCATGGACTGAGGAAAGAAGACGGCCCTCCCCAGTGTGGGTGGGGCTCATCAAATCCACTGAGAGCCCAATAGAACAAAATGGTGGAGGAAGGCTGCATTCACATTCCACCTGATCCTTTGAGTCGGGACTTCAATCTTTTGCTCTCAGCAGTTTGGGTTCTTGGGCCTTCAGACTCAGCCTAGAATCTACACTGTCAGCTCTCTGGCTGTCAGCCTTTGAATTACACCATCAGCTTTCTGGGTCCCCTTGGCTCTGTTTATCTGGAGAAAACTAACTAATACATCCTCTTTAACAGCTCTCAAGGAGAGTCTATGTGAAAGTAAAACCAACACAAAATAAGAATTAAGAGATGGAAATAGATTACTCATGATGACGTGAGTGCCCAGATCCAACCTGCCTGGGGTATATGTGCCCTGACTTTCTTGTACTATGAATCAATACATTTCTTTCTCTGAAGTCACTTTTAGTTGAGTTTTCATCACTTGCACAGACAAATTGCAACACAATGAGAACATATCATTTTGAACTTAGGTATTTCACTTAATATATCATTACCATATTTTCATGTCATTAAAATTATACTCCAACATTATTTTCTTTGAAAATGTTTGCTCCTTGGAAGGAAAGTTATGACAAACCTAGAGAGCATCTTAAAAAGCAAAGACATCACTTTGCCAACAAAGGTCCATATAGTCAAAGCTATATAGTTTTTCCAATAGTTATGTATGGATGTGAGCTGGACCATATAGAAAGCTGAGTGCCGAAGAATTAATGCTTTTGAGCTGTGGTGCTGGAGAAGACTCTTGAGAGTCCCTGGCAAGGAGATCAAACTAGTCAATCCAAAAGGAAATCAACCCTGAATATTCATTAGAGGACTGATGCTGAAGCTGAAGTTCCAATACTTTGGCTACCTGTTATGAAGACCCAACTCATTGGGAAAGACTGATGCTGGGAAAGACTGAAGGCAAAGGAGTAGGGTGCTGCAGAGGATGAGATAGTTAGATAGCATCACTGACTCAATGGACATGATTTGAGCAAACTCCCAGGGATAGTGGAGGACAGGGAAGCCTGGCGTGCTGCCATCCATGAGGTCGCAGAGAATGGACACGACTTAGTGACTGAACAATAACAACAAATCAGAATTAAGAGACACTCAACAACTTCCACACAAGTTTTAACCCTCACTGTTGAGATACACTTTTCCCCCCAACCCTTTCAAGTATTTTTGAGGCTCCACCTTCCTGAAGATTGCCCCCAGACTCAGGAGGAACAAGCAGGTAAATCCTTCAAACAGACAGAAATGATAGCAGTGATAGCCACCTAACTCCACGTGTGAACGGGGTGGGGGGGGGGCAGGTTCAAGGAAAACTCCCTCTTATTCTTGAATAGCAACAATAAAGTTTAAGTAAGCAAAGCTGAACA
Organism: Bubalus bubalis; assembly: GCF_019923935.1. Classification (NCBI taxonomy): domain Eukaryota; kingdom Metazoa; phylum Chordata; class Mammalia; order Artiodactyla; family Bovidae; genus Bubalus; species Bubalus bubalis. Next base: position 36,342,820 of record NC_059159.1, on the reverse strand, counting down.
GGATTTATATTCAAAGAGCTCAAGTAGGAATTCTGCAACAAAGTTCTTCCTTTGTTACATTTATCTTTTGCAAGGAAGGTAGAACTTTGTGGCTATTTGTTTAATATGTAGTCTGTCATCTCCATCTTTTTCTCCAGAAAGAAAAAAAAAAACAATTTTATGACTAATGTCAGAGAGTTTTTATGCTTATAAACAGGAATTTAAACAGTGTTTCCTGAGAGTCATAGAGTAGAAGTATTTTGATATGGGTCATACAAATCCACTTAAACCAGCTTACATTTGTGAAGGAAATTGTATTTTAAGGACCTGGAGTTAGTCACAGAACTCAAGGGCAGAGATCTGGCTGGTCCTCAAAAACAGGCTCAAAAGAGTCTGGAATCAGGGACTAGATGCTTCTGGAGACACCGGAAGTCCTGTTTATCTCATCAGTCTGAGCTGAAGTCTCAGCCTTCCAAATTTCTGGGAAGGAAGGATTGGCAAGCCACAGTCAGGTACTTATCTCTAAAGCAATCAACCTCACCCAAGAAAAGGGTATGAACCTGAGGATTGGGGGAGGTCAAATTCCCAGAAACCTGGCACTGGGAGCAGAGCAATAGATAAATGAGTCCTTCGGGTGACTCAGAGCCCCTAAGCCTCACAGAAGAAAAAGCTTGTAGTTCAGTCGCTAAGTTGTGTCTGACTCTGTGACTCCATGGACTGCAGCATGCCAAGCTTCCCTGTCCTTCACAATCTCCCGGAGTTTGCTCAAACTCATGTCCACTAAGTTGGTAATGCCATCCAACCATCTCATCTTCTGCAGCCCCCTACTCCTTTTACCTTCGATCTTTCCCAGCATCAGGGTCTTTTCAAAAAAAAAAAGAAAAGCTTAGAGGAGGGAAAAAAATGGGGAAGGGGCAGACTTCCTGATTTGATCAAATATTCTAGACACTCCCTTTTGGGTGGAGGAGGCTGGATTGAGTCCTGGCATCCTGGCTACTTCCTTATTTAGCAACCAGGTGCAGGCAGTGCCCCCTGGGTCAGGATTCTGGCCATGGCCATCTTCTCTTCACATAACCATCCTTGGCAAAGCTCATCTATTTCCAATGCCTTGAAACACCATCTATATGTTGACTGTTGTTGTTCAGTTTCTAAGTCGTATCCAAATTTTGCAACCATGGACTACAGCACGCCAGGCTCCCTTCACTCTCTCTCAGAGTTTGCTCAAATTCATGTCCACTGAGTCAGTGTTGCCATCCAACCAACTCATCTTTGGTCGTCCCCTTCTCCTCCTGCCCTCAATCTTTCCCAGCATCATCAGGGTCTTTTCCAATGAGTTGGCTCCTCGAATCAGGTAGCCAAAGTATTGGAGCTTCAGCTACAGCATCAGTCCTTCTAATGAATATTCAGGGTTGATTTTCTTTAGGATTGACTGGTTTGATCTTCTTGCTGTCCAAGGGACTCTCAAGAGTCTTCTCCAGCACCGCGATTTTTTCAACTGATGAAAGCATCAATTCTTCGGCTCTCAGCCTTCTTTATGGTCCAACTCTCACATTCGTACATGCCTGTTGGAAAAACCATAGCTTTGACTATACAGACCTTTGTTGGCAAAGTGATGTCTCTGTTTTTTAATATGCTATCTACGTTTGTCATAGCTTTCCTTCCAAGAAGAGTCTTTTAACTTCATGGCTGTAGTCACTGTCCATGGTGATTTTGGCGCCCAATATTTTGACAGCGGAGTCATCCATATAGCAGGGCATAAGCCTAGAGGCACTGGGAGCCAACACATATGAAAACCTTCTGGGAATGGATCCAGCCATAAGAATCCTAAATAATTCAGATCAATTGGCTTTGGTGTGGTAAATGAACCAGATGCAGGTCAGAAGGGGTGGGCAAAGGTGGACAAATTAGGGTCCTGCTGCAATAGCCCAGACAACTTCAACAGGGGAAAAGATCATGGAGATGCAGGGATACTAAAGAATTCAAGAGACATTTAAGAGATAAAATCAACAAGGCTTGGAAAAGGGGAGGAGACGAGTAACTTCTAGATTTTGACATGCATAACTAATATCTGATGAAAATGATTCAGAGGTTGGGAACATTAGAATAGGATCAGGTTTTGGGAGGAAGATCATGAGTTCAGGTTGAATGTGTTGAGACTGATAAGTCTTTTAATAGTGAAAAGATGATACACAGCAGGCAACTGTGTACGGGGAACCTCGGTGGAGAGGTGTGGGCTGGAGGTATAAATGTAATCTTGTTAAAATTATTTGTAATTGGAGGATAATTGCTTTACAATATTGTGTTAGTTTCTGCCATATATCAACATGAATCAGCCATAGGTATACATATGTCTTCTCCCTCTTGAACCTCCCTCCCACCTCCCACCCCATCCCATACCTCTAGGTTATCACAGAGCACAGGTTTGAGCTCCCTGTGTCATACAGTAAATTTCCACTGCCTATCTAATTTTACATACGGTAATATGTATGTTTCAATACTACTCTCTCAATTCATCCCACCCTCTCCCTTCCCCAAGTCTGTTCTCTATGTCTGCATCTCCACTGCTGCCCTGCAAATATATTCATCCATACCATCTTTCTAGATTCCACATGTATGTGTTAATACATATTTGTCTTGCTCTTTCTGACTTACTTCATTCTGTATAAGAGGCTCTAGGTTCATCCACCTTATTAGAACTGAGTCAAATACATTCCTTTTTATGGCTGAGTAATATTCCATTGCATATATATACCACAATTTCTTTATCCATTTATCCGTTGATGGATGTCTAGGTTGCTCCCATGTCCTAGCTACTCTAAATAGTGCTGCAATAAACACTGGGGTGCATGTGTCTTTTTAAATTATGGTTTCCTCAGGGCATATGCCCAGCAGTGGGATTGTTGGGTCATATGGTAATTTTATTCCTAGTTTTTTAAGGAATCTCTATACTATTCTCCATAGTAACTGTATCAATTGCTGGTGAGGGTGTGGAGTAAAGGGAACCTTCTTGCACTGTTGGTGGGAATTCAAACTAAATGTCATCTTAATCCTTGTCGCCATGCAGTGCTCTAGTCCACCCCCAACTTCCATCACAGCCTCTTGACTGTGTTGCCTAATCCACGGGTCTCCTCCAATCTACTGACATGGAAACTTCAGTGAATGGCTCAGAATGTCACTCCCCAGTATGGAATCCTTTCCATTAATTTCATGATAGAATTTCCCAGCAGGGCACAGATTCCTGGTATTTTCCTGACTACATCAGACTGGACACAATAGAAGGTCAGATAATAATCAACCTGACACTAGTATAAAAGGGCAGGATTCAATAGGACACAATCAAAAATCTCTTTATTTATTTATTTTTTTTTAATATGTATATACAGGGCTTCCCTCATGACTCAGTGGAAAAGAATCAGCCTGCCAATGTAGGAGACACGGGTTCGATCTCTGGTCTAGGAAGATCACACATGCCGTGCAGCAACTGAGCCCATGCATCACAACTACTGAGCCTGTGGTCTAGGACCTGGAAGCCCAACTACTGAGCCCACTCGATGGTGCCCTAGTGCCAGTGCTCCGCAACAAGAGAAGCCACTGCAATGAGAAGCCCACACACCACAACTAGAGAGTAGCCCTTGCTCTCCATAATTAGAGAAAGCCTGTGCAGCAATGAAGACCCAGTACAATCAAAAATAAATTTAAAAATTATTTTCAAATATGTATATATAAATCCCATTTTATTTTTGATTTTATTATTTTTAAATTATTTTTATTTATTTGGCTGTGCCAGTTCTTAGTTGCAGCATGAGAACTCTTATTAATGGTTGCAGCATGTGGGATCTAGTTCCCTGACCAGGGATTGAATCTGGGCCCCCTGCATTGGGAGGACAAAGTCTTAGCCACTGAACCACCAGGGAATCCCCAAATCTCTTTCTTCTTAACCTTCCACTGTTCTCAGACCTGCTGTGTAGCATCTCCCTTCTGGACCTCTGGATTATATTACCACCTGTAGCTTTCTTTTAAATTGTTATCAAAATATAAGATACACATAGAAAAGTATACATATCATGTATATACAGTCCAGTGAATTTTCACAAATCTGAATAGACTTGTAGAAGTAGCATCTGAGATCCTATAGCCTGTTGTGTTACTTTGGCTGTTGGAATTAGGATAATTTCAGATATTAAAAGGCCTAGTCTAATCTATTACTAAATTTGCATTTCTCATCCAATTCAAAGCGTATTCACATTCTCCTAGGTCAGGTTTGAGACTCAGAAACCCTACAAAAAGGAAAGTGGAGGGAGTAGTCTATAACTTTAAATATTTTCTTTCTGGTTTCTCCCTTCCTTCATCTCCCCTACCTATACTGCTCTGGCTTCTCCAGAATCAGGATGAGGAAAAGGATGAAAGGTGAAAGAGCAAAGATCAGGTACCTTTCTGTGTACCTCCCCAATCTCCAGATGGTGTAACTCAAATTATCCCAAGAATTCTTTCTCCACACTTTCCTCATATCCAGGAAGCAGCACAAAGCAGCCTCCTTTTTGTGGCTCAACCAGCATCCACCTAGGAAGGAGAGGGGGGATCCTCTTGGAAAGTACCCCAAGTCTTACTTTTATTTTTTGGCTGGCCGCACCATACAACATGTGAGATCTTAGTTCCCTGACCAGGGATCCAACCTGCACCCCCTGCTTTGGAAGCATGGAGTCTTAACCACTGGATTGCGAGGGAAGTCCCAAAAGTACCCCGGGTTTGTACAAATGGTTCTTTCCATACCACCTAACTTGGCTACACTGAGCCACCAACTCTTCAAAAAAATGACTGCACACTTTCTTCCTGATTAATCCCTTTCTTCTGTTAAATATAGATTGGAATAGAAGAATTACAATTCATAAGTACAAAAGCAAGGACAGAACATCACCATTTTGTAATCCTTGATGAAGCAACAGATCTAGGTAATAGCCATAACAACTAGTCAAATCATTAGGCAAATGGTCAACACAGTGGATGGATCAAACTGATAACCTACTCTATTATTACATATTAATATATGTTAATTTATGGAATAGCAACATATATAGTGTGTGTGTGTGTTTGGTTGCTAGCAGTATATTGGCATAAGGATAGATGTATAAATCACTGGAATAGAGTACAGATATAGACCCATATATGTACAGTCAATTGATCATGAACAAAGATTCTGAGGTAATTTAGGACAGTTTTTTCAACAAAAGATTAGTCTTCTCAACAAAAGGTCCTGGAATAATTGGATGTGTGTGCATGCTCAGTCATGTCCGACTCTTTGCAACTCAATGGACTGTAACCTGCTAGGCTCCTCTGTCCACAGAATTTTCCAGGCAAGAATACTGGAGCAGGTTGCCATTTCCTTCCCCAGAGGATATTCTTGACCCAGGGATCAAACCTGTGTCTCTTGCGTCTCTTGCATTGGCAGGCAGATTCTTTGCCACTGAGCCACCTGGGAAGCCCAGAATAATTGGATATCCTTATGCAACCCATTTCAGTATTCTTGCCTGGAGAATTCCATGGATAGAGAAGCCTGGCAGGCTACAGTCCATGGGGTCACAAAGAGTCGAACACGACTAAGCAACTGACACACACACACACATAATGCAAAAGAACGGATCTCAACCCTTACCTCATACCATACACAAAATTAACTCAAAATAAATTATAAGCTTCAGTAATAACTGAAACTATAATATGTTTAGACAAAAACATAGGAGAATTTTTTAGTTTTGATTTGGGTAAAGTTTTCTTAGGTAAGACAAAAAATGTATCAACTATGAAAGAAAAAAACTGATAAATCAGACTTCATCAAAAACTTCAAAAGACACTATTAAGACAATGAAGATGCCACCGTCGAGACCAAGATGACCACAAGAATCGCAGCCTTCCTTAAGAATGTCTGGGCCAAAGAAGCAGTGCTAGCGGCATCCTTCACCCTTGGGGGCCTCGCTATGATTCCGCCCGCACTCAGTCCCTACACCGAGTACTCACTGACCATCAACCAGGCCACACCCTACAACTACCCAGGGAGAGGCCCCCTCCTCGATGGCACCAAATAAATATGTGAAAACCACACACACACACACACACACACACACAAAAGACAGGGAAGAGATATGCCACAGACTGGGAGAAAATATCTGTAAAACATGTATCTAATAAAAGAATTGCATCCAGAATATATAAAGAACTTTTACAATTCCATAATAAGAAGACAAACAACACAGTAAAACAAAATAGGTCAAATATTTTAACAGACACATAACCAAAGAAGACATATGAATGGCACACAAGCATATGAAAGGATGTTCAAGATCATCAGTCACCAGGGAAATGCAAATTAAAACTGGAATGACTAAACCTTAAAAGACTGTCAATACCAAATGTCGGTGAGGATGCAGAGCAACTAGAACATTGCTGGTGGGAAAGTCAAATGGTACGACTACTTTGGAAAACAATTTCACAGTTTCTTATAAAGTTAAACATATAATTACCATATGACTCAGCAATTTCACCCCATGTGTTTATCCAAGAGAAATGAAAACATGTGTCCACACAAAGCCTTGATGATATATATTCATAGAAGCATTAAATCATGTTCAAAGCAGAATTATTCATAAAGCCCCAAATTGGAAACAATCCAAACATACATGGACAAGTAACTGAATAAACCAACTGTGGTATTTCTATAGAATAGATTATTACTCAGGAAAAAAAAAGTGTCAAAAAAAAGGAAGGAAGATGAAATAGATACACTTCCTCCTCTACTTCCCACTAAGTACAGCTAAAAACTATGAGCATCATACATAAAAAAAATTAAGGCTCTAAAAGGTAGAGATAATAAGACAGACAAGCTAGGGACCTTGGGAACAACATGGCAGTGAGTTTCCTGGGTTTTCTTTTTGCCTCACATAGCTCAGTCTGGACACTGGAGAAGCTACCAACCTGGAACACCAATGGGCACAAACAAAATAATCCCCAAGAAATCTATCTGGTCAAAAGAATAGAAAAGGGGCAAATCAGCAAGACAAAAACCTCCTTCCTTCCTTCCTATTCCAGCCAAACACCATGGGAAGAACCATAGCCCCATCACCACTGATATCAGCTGAATGGGGAGCCCAGACTTCCACTCTTTTCCTTTTTTTTTTAAACATTCATTACTTATTTATTTAGCTGCACCTGGATCTTAGTAGCAGCACACAGGATCTCCAGTCTTTGTTGCAGCATGTGGGTTCTGTAGTTGTGGCATGCAGGATGTTTATTTTAGCTGTGGCGCGTGAACTCTCAGGTGCAGCATGTAGGATCCAGTTCCCTGACTAGGGATCGAATCCAGGGCCCCTGCATTGGAAACATGGAGTCTTAGCCACTGGACCACCAGGGAAGTCCCTAGACCTCCATTCTTGCCTGGGTGTAACAAGGTACCTCTAAGGTACTGCTGGGGTGGTATGGGAGAAGATGTGGTAGAGATCTAGGACTTTCATCCCTACTTGGAGCCTCCCTTCACAAGGTGATCACAGACTCCCATTCCCACCCAGTGATAACAAGGTGCCACTCCCACTAACCACCAGACTCAGAGGAGGCCAAGGGCATTGATAGAGTAGATTAAAAAACATGACTCAACTAGATGCAAGAACACTACGCTGAGTGAGAAAAAAAATAAGCCAGTCTCAAAAGGCCATATACTATTCATTCCATTTGTATAATATTCTAGAAATGACAAAATTACAGAGATGGAGAACAGATTTGTTGGTTGCCAAGGATCAGGGATGTTGAGGGGAGGAGGGAGAATGTGAAACCAGGAGGGATGCGTGCGTGTGTGCTCAGTCATATCTGACTCTTTGTGATCAAACCTTAGCATCTCCTGCATTGGAAGGTGGATTCTTTATACTACATCACCTGGGAAGCCCTGAAACTGGGAGACCTCTGGGATAAGGGAACAGTTATGTATCTCATTTGCAGTGGTGGTTACACAAATCTACACATATGATGAAATAGTGGACAACTATATACACCTTTTGTGCCAGTGTTAATTTCTGGGTTTTGATCTTGTACTATAGTTAACATTAAGGACCTCTTTGCAGTTTCCTGTGAACCTATAAATATTTAAAAATAAAAGGTTTTTAAAAATGAATGAACTAATGATACCCATAATAAAGTAGAAATCACAAAGAAATAATGTTGAGTGGATAAAGCCATATATATATGTGCATTTTAAAAATATGATTCCATTTATATAACTCTAGAAAAGAGAAATCTAATCTATAGTGACTGAAAGCAAACCAGTGGTTGCCTGGGGCTAAGGAGGTTGACAGGTGTGGGGCACAAAAGAACATTTTAGGTTAATAAAAATGTTCTATATATTTATGTGGTTACAGATAGAAGGTCAAAACTCATGGGAATTTACACTTAAAATGAATGCATTTTATTGTACCTAGCCATGAAATTAAAAGATGCTTACTCCTTGGAAGAAAAGTTATGACCAACCTAGACAGCATATTGAAAAGCAGAGACATTACTTTGCCAACAAAGGTCTGTCTAGTCAAGGCTATGGTTTTTCCCGTGGTCATGTATGGATGTGAGAGTTGGACTGTGAAGAAAGCCGAGCACCGAAGAATTGATGCTTTTGAACTGTGGTGTTGGAGAAGACTCTTGAGAGTCCCTTGGACTGCAAGGAGATCCAACCAGTCCATTCTGAAGGAGATCAGCCTTGGGTGTTCTTTGGAAGGAATGATGCTAAAGCTGAAACTCCAGTACTTTGGCCACCTCATTCAAGGAGTTGACTCATTGGAAAAGACCCTGATACTGAGAGGGATTGGGGGCAGGAGGAAAAGGGGATGACAGAGGATGAGTTGGCTGGATGGCATCACTGACTTGATGGATGTGAGTTTGAGTGAACTCCGGGAGTTGGTGATGGACAGGGAGTCCTGGAGTGCTGCAATTCATGGGGTCACAAGGAGTCAGACACAACTGAGTGACTGGAGTGAACTGAACTGAACTGAACTGAAACTATTCCTCACTAAAGCTGATTCCCTGGTAGCTCAGACGGTAAAGCGTCTGCCTACAATGCGGGAGACCTGAGTTCAATCCCTGGGTCAGGAAGATCTCCTGGAGAAGGAAATGGCAACCCACTCCAGTATTCTTGCCTGGAAAATCCCATGGATGGTAGAACCTTGGTAGGCTATAGTCCATGGGGTCACAAAGAGTCGGACATGACTGAGCGACTTCACTTTCACTTTCAAATCTGATTTAAGATCACAATAAAATGAAAGAAGATTATCAAATCAAAGAAAAAAGAAAATATTTTAATGTACAGTAAGATTAAATTTTGTTTTCATTATAAAATATGGCATTTTTTGGCCATTTGAGTATAAGAGGGATGAGAAAGTCACATCCAATTGTAATATCCAATATTTACATAAAAGCCTTGCTAATATTGACACTTTGCATAGATTTTCCAGGTAATATTCGGACATTGTATACCCTCAGATCATCCTCAAAGACTGAGAGCTGAGCCTTCAAGGCACACGTGTTGATCAATTACTTCACTAGCTATGTATGGTGTAGGCCACCTGAAGCCAGAAAGTGACCACAGTTGCACAAATATAATGGAGGGGAAGTGATTTTTCAGTATAAGGATTTCTTGATATAATCCAGTCTGATTATAAGAGAGAGAGGGTGAGATCTAGCCACCGCCTGAAACAGGCAACTTAGTACACAGAAGTACAGAGTCACCACCATATAACCCCAGAGAGAACCCTCAATTTAAAACTTTTCTAAAAAATGGCAAATTATTGATGACAAAATCTCTACACTACCTTCACAGTTTTCCTGTAAATCTAAAACTATTATAAAATTAAAGTTTACCTTTTAAAAAGAACTTATTCCTTTATAAAATAACCCACTGGGCTTCATATACAAATACTGTTGATGCTGCAACCTGAGCAGGAGTTGTGACATTTTTGAAACATGAATCGGTAAAACCTTTATGACGTCACCGGCTTTAGGTGCTGCTTTTTGATGTTAGGTGGAGACCACAAAAGTGCTCATGTATGCTTGCTCTAGAGTGGATTTGTGGAAGAGAGACTTAGAAAACTACACTCAAAATATACCCCCCACTATTGCTGCTGCTCATAAAAATGCTTTTAGATGCCAGGAACAATGGAAAAGATAACCAATACTACTATAAAACTCACATAAACTTGTTGACCAGTGGACAGCTGCTCTCTGCCTACTGATGAAAAGATCTGGAATAATAACTGTGAACAAATACAAATTTAATGAGAGAAGCCACATTAAGAAGACCTACTTTTTTCTTTACTGAAGTATGGTTCATTTACAATGTTATGTTAATTTCTGCTACACAGCAAAGTGATTCACTTATACATAAAATATATTCATTTTCATTTTCTTTCCCATTAAGGTTTATCAGAGGATACTGAATATAGTTCCCTGTGCTATGCAGTAGGGCAGTGTTGTTTATCCATCCTATAAATACTAGCTTGCTTCTAACCCCAAACTCCTAGTCATTCCCTCTCCCACCCCCACTCTTGGCAGCCACAAGCCTATTCTCTATGTCTGTGAGTCTATTTCTGTTTCATAGATACACTCATTCGTAAGGAGACTTACTTTAAAGTAGCTCATCCAGGTCAGCTGGTGGGCAGAACTGTCCTGCCACCCCTTCGAAGCTAGGCAGATAGGCACTGAGACAAAACCCACACCCCCTCAAAAAAAAATACCTACCACAGTTGTTCAGAAGAAAAAAAAAAACCACCCAGAATTTCTACTGCCAATTATATATAAGAGGAAAGAGGAAATATTAAATAGTGACTCAAAGTAAAAATATAAGGCCAGTCACTGGGCAGTCTTCCCATACCCAAATGCAAGGCCTTTCAAACTAACTGACTCACCCAGAGAGTTTCTAGAAATAGGAAAAAAGCCAGATGCCAGGTTCCTGCCCCTGAGAAGAGAAAGTCCCAGCAAGTAAGAAAAGAGTACCAGGACTTCCCTGGTGATCCAGTGGCTAAGACTCCGAGCTTCCACTGCAGGGGGCCTGGTTTGATCCCTGGTCAGGGAACTAGATCCCACTTGGCACAACTGTGAGTTTGCATGCCAAAATGAAGATCAAAGATCCTGTGCACCACAACTAAAGACCTGGCACAGCCAAATAAATAAATAAAAATAAATATTTAAAAAGGAAGAGTACAACTTGGAAAAGGACCCTAGAAAGAGAGTGAGAAATCCATATCCAAACCCACTTATACATATTCTAGGCTGCCTGGAGAGAATGGCGCTCACAGGCTAACATCATGTTTTAAGTCACTCTCTCTTAAACTCAGATCACAGCTGCCAGGTGCTCTAGCCTACAGACTGTCACTGCCCTACACTTCACATTATTAGCATTCTTTGTATCCATGTATCAGAAAGTCAATTCAAAGTGGCTTTTAAAAAAGGAAAAGACGTTGATTGATTCCTGTAATCTGAAAAGCCAGGAGCAATCTGACCTCAAATGTGGCTGAATCATGGGGTTCAAACAATACCATCAGGACTCAGTCTCTCCCTCCATGATTCAGCTTTGCTTTCCTTGACGTTGGCTGTATTCTGTTAGGTTTTTTTTAAGTGGAGGCCACTGCCGTCAACAGGGCTATAGTCTGCAAGTTTGGGAGCCACCATGGAAACACAGAGACTTCATTTTTTCCATTTCCATCCAAGTCCCAGAAGCAAGCATCTTTGGCTCTGATTAGCCCAGCCTGGGTCATGTGTCCACTTCTTAAGAAATCACTGCCCAGGAGGATATGTTACTGTCATTGACTGGTGTTCAATGGGTCACTTATTAATAGACAAGGATCAAAATCATTAGGCAACCTGAGATTCACCAACAACCCACATCTGAGTAAGGGCAACGACAGTCAACACACACACAACACCCAGGCCTCTCTGGCAGACTGAGCAGTCTTTCAGAGTTTGTTCTCCTCGAGATAATAATAACAAGCATTATACTTTAAAAAAACTTCCCTGAGGAGTCTGGAATTATTATGAGCTAATATATGTAAAAAGCACTTACAAGAATGTCTGACCCAATGTAAATACTATAGAACTGTTAATTATCATCATGGAAGAAGGATCCCAGAGAAGGAAAAATATAATAACAAGCAGGGTGGAGGTATAGAACAGTTTAAATACTGAAAGGAGGGACTTCCCGGTGGTCCAGTGGTTGAGACTTCACACTTCCATTGTAGGGAGCACGGGTTTGATCCCTGGTTGGAGAACTGAGATCCTGCATGCCACGGAATGGTGTTGCCAAAAGAAAAAACTGAAAGGAGTGTGACCTAATTTTGTAACAAACTGGTAAGGCAGGATATATTGGTTAAACTACTTTTTGCTTCTTTGATCCAGAGTTTGCCACAAGATTGTTTTAAAATATCTTTTCAGTCATCTCTACAAGGGGATTTGGGAGTGAATAAATACTCAATACTGATTACAAGATGGTAGACTGATAGATGCTGGAGTCCACCCTCCTACAGCAAACTCTACCCATAATGGAAATGAATCTGAAAAAAAAAAAAACGTGCACACACACACACACACACCCCTAGATCATGCTGCTGTACACCTGAAACTAACACAACATTGTACATCAACTAAAGTTCAATTAAAAAAATAAAATAATAAATAAAATAATGGATGATTTTTTAAAAAGTCAAATGGCTCCAGGGTATGTGTGGAGCAATCAGCTCAGGTCCCCAAAAAGGCTCAGAAATTAGAGTTCCAATGATCCCTGAAGACAGGGGTGCATGTTAAGACTGAACACAGTAAGACTGACTGAAAATCTGTATGAAAAGCAAACAGACAGCCTCCATTAATCCCTGGGTTAATGAGCTGAGGCTCAAGTTCATCAGAGAGAAATTTCTGGTGCCACAAATGATCGCAAAAAAATTTCAGAATACATGGAGATAGATAATATTAAGTCTTTCAACTGATCCTGTCATTATTTAAAATTTTGATATTTTGTTGACTATTAATTTTTTGCACTAATTTTTATTTTTTTCAAATATTGCATTAAAATACTATTTACCTTGATTACCGGGTTTTGAGACACCCAAGCTAAGTGCCTCACTTGCCTCTCTCTAGTCCTCACCTAGGTTACTGCCTTTTCAAACCTTTAGTACAAATCTGTTACAAGGAACAGCTTTGGGTTAGTGATCACTTTTAAACATGGTCCAACACAGGGTGGAGCAGAGATTCAGCAGCAGCAGACAAGACATGAAAATCATCAGTGTGATTCAGAAATCTGGGCCTTTCCTGGTAGCTCAGTGGTAAAGAATCCACCTGCCAATGCAGGAGACATAGGTTCAGTCCTCAGTCTGGGAAGATCCCACATGCTGAGGAGCAACAAGGCCTGTGTGCTACGACTACTGAGCAAGCTCGTGCTCGAGAGCCCGGGAGCTGCAACTACTGAGCCCAGGTGCTGCAAACACTGAAGCCCACATGTTCTACAGCCCGTGTTTTGCAACAAGAGAAGCTACTTCAAAGAGAAACTGGTGTGCTGCAACTAGAGAAAAGCCCGTGCAGCAATGAAGACCCAGCACAGCCAAAAATAAATGAATAAGATTATTTTAAAAAAAAAGAAATTTGAATACGTAGAATTAGAACAAAGAGTTTAGGCTGGTTTCCGGTATTGGCAGGGATCCCAGAGAAGGGGTGGAATTTCTGTGTTCTCTATACCCTCTGATGAACCCCACAACTCATTTGTCCCTTAATCTTTGTCTCTCCAAGATGGAGTGACAAGCCTGAGATGCCCCAGGTCTGGGCTTGCAGTTCAGTCCTGAGAAGAGAGTCCAAGGGTTTGAGACTGGATCCCTGAGGAACAGAGATAAGCAGTGGGAGCGGGAGAAAGGCCCAGGATTAACCTTACAACGTCTTTACAGAAATGTTGAGAAGAACCAGCGTCAGAACAAGTAAATCCAAGTAGTTTCAAGATGCCAATCTAGTGGAAAGGGATTCTGAGAGGCCTTTATTGATACAAGGTTTACATAAAATGCTAATTGGTAACACAAAAGTGTGGGTCCCTGCCTGTTCTACCAGTGATGCTGGGGAGATAAGAATGAGAGAGGGGCTCACATCAGCCTCTGCCAGACAGAGTCTCAGGATAATGTTCTGGATTCTTTGATTTTTTTTTGCATCAGCAACCAAGCAGTGAGTACTCCTAGGGAAATCACACCCCAAGTCAAGTTACTCTACCTTTTTTCTGTGATTGCCCCCTTACAAAGCCTTTACCATCCTGTATCTGCTTATGTATGTGACCCTTTGAAGGGCCATAAACCATTATGGAATCGATGATGTTGTGGCTCCACCCATGAGAATGCATGGCCTGTAGCCAGTTCCTCCCCACACTTCCTGGATTTTATATCCCCCTCAGGGTCTTCCCCTCATCACTTACACTCTTGTTCCTCCACATCTCAACCTTTCCACCCACCACCAGCCACGGCCCCCTCTCTGTTCCCTGACTGGCCCTCTTTCTTTCTTTCTTTCAAGAAATTCTGGTTTAATTGAAATGGGGTATAAATGACAGGCTTGCAGTACACTGTTAGGTTTAGAATTTTAGATGATCTACTTAAAAAAAAATTTAAGGGTAATACATTGTAAATAAGTTTTATTTTTATTTTAGTTTTTGGCTATGTGGCATGAGGGATTTAGTGCCCTGACCAGGGATGGAACCCATGCCCCATGAAATGGAAGCATGGAGTCTTAACCAATGGACCACCAGGGAAGCCCCCAGCCTTATTTCTTGAAGGGCATGCTACACTCTGATCTGCATTCTGATCTGCGTTCCTTCTGTCTACTGAACCTGTTCTCCATAATATCACAAATGAACTCCAAGCCCCCGGACCAACATATACTCTTCTACCCAGCAATCTCCATGTCAAAGAAACCTTACCAGCATGTGCCTAGAAGATAGCAAAACTGGACACAATGTTTCACCACAACTCTTTCTAACCAGCCAGATTTTAAATGGTTGTGAATATTGAGTAACATTGGTCTGCCCAATCCCTAGTGGTCCTAACTTAAGACTCCCTTGGAACAATAGGACTTGTCTCTACTGTGTACAAACCTGTGGACTCTCTCAAGCCTCTCCAGGGTAAAACTTGCAACTTTTAATCATCATAAACATTAAGAACAGCCCCTTTCAAGCAGTCAGAAATCCCTGACTTAGGCTCCTCCCTGAATAATTCAGTTAATGTCTTCTCTAGTGGGTTCTTCTGCCTGACCAAAAAAGACACTTAATTTTGTTGACTGTTTTTATCTGTTCATTTTATTTTGTTCTTGTTTTTTTATTTGGTGGTCTTTCACCCTTTGTAACTTTTCTTGAACTTTAACCCATAGAAATAAAGCCACCAAGTATATAAGGATATAAATACAAACATGCTCTCTGTAACATTCATCATATGTCTAAAAAGTGTAAACTGAATGATCACTGGCAGAGGAATGGTTAAAACCAACGTGGAGCACCATGCAGCTGTTAAAGAAAAAGCCCAAGGAGTTCCCTGGTTGTCCAGTGGTTAGGACTACATACTTCCACTGCAGCGGGGTATGCGTTCAATCCCTGGTCAGGGAATTCAGATCCCACGTGCCAATGGCCTGGCCAAAAAAGAATGAGTCCAAGGTATAAGTACTGAACCACAGAGATGTCCATGAGATAGAGCTCTTAAATGAGGAAGAAGCATACAGTATGGCACAGATTTGTTAAACAACAAAAACCAGCCACTCCTAGAAGTGTACTCATGATTGAAGATGATTCTATGCAACCCACAGAAACCTGAGCAGACTCTCTTTGGGCTTGACTTGGGGATACTTGCTGGGATCAAGGCAGCAGAGGTGGTGGGGACAGGTGGCAAGGGGCCAAGAATCTGCCAGCTTTCTTCTCTCTGAATGAACATAGCTCCCTGGGAGCAAACCTTCTTTGACTCTCCTCTGAGCTTTGAGTATCCCCTCACCAGCACCCGTTTGAGGTCCCACAAAGGCTCTTCTCTCTTAGCCCCATCCCAACACTCCCTTTGTAGGCAGAGCTGGTGGATGGGGACGAGGGGGCAAATACGCCTGAAGTACCAAGACTCTACCTGGAAGAAAAGAGATTGAGACTGAATTCTTTTTCACATTGTTTGATATGAATGAAGTTCTCTCTGAAAGTTGAGATGGTTCCAACAGAGATCCACTGGCAGGAAAGAACCCTAAAGTTCTCCAAAGGGAAGCCCCTGTGAGCAAAGTCATCTGGTCAAATGACCAGGCTCAGAATCAAGACTCAAGGTTGAAGGGGCTGAGGCTGGACATGGCCCTGACCCTGGCCCCTGGCACCACAGTCACTCTGGGAGACCCTGTGTGAGCTAAGAGCTGGGAATCCCAAGTGTGGGCCACTCTTGTGGCCTGTGTAGCAGGCCCATGCAGCACTAGAAATGACCCATCAGATGGTGCAGGAACAACGTTTCCCTAGTGCCACCAGTGAACAAGAACAGAAGTGAGTACCACACTCAGGCGGAGGTGGGGGGAGGGGGGGTGCTGGGCTTCCTGCACACTGGGGAGGGGTACTCAAATTACTAACTGGAAAAATACGTGATATAGTCAACCCTCAAATCAGAGCCTATGTTTAGTTTAAACTTAAATAGTTTATAATGCTGTGTTTATGTCCAATTTGTCCTCAAGGAATAAACACAAACTTCTGTAGTCCTATGCCAAATATGGGCTCCAAACACTCATGGAGTGGGGACAGTGGGGTGACCCTCTAGCCAACTGAAGTCTAAGCCACACTGGTACAGGAGAAAAGAAGGGGATGAAATTGCTCTTGTGTTCAGAACACTTAAACAAGACTTTTTGGCTATGAAATGCAAGGTCCACCTCCCTCACCCACAGTCCCTGGGGAAGTATCTAGTGAGAGAAGCTTTGATCAAGAAGCTAAATTGTCCTGCAAAGAGAGGTGGTAGAAAAGTGAGACAGAAAACAGGGCCCTGGGGATCTGGAAGAAGAGGAGAGTTCAGCTTTGGAGTGCACATACGGGCTTCCCTACTGCAAAACCCAGCCCCTGGTCCTTCCTGTGGTAAACAGAAGAACAAATGGTAACTGTAAGGACCAGTAAATGTTTTAAAATAAGAAGCTTAATTCTCTCTGTTGAAAATAAGAGACTTCTTCCAACCCTTTCTTTTCTTTTACTATTTATTTATTTGGCTGCGTCGGGTCTTAGTTGAGGCACAGGCAAATTTTCAACCTTTGTTGCGGCATGTGGGCTGTTCAGCTGCAGCATGAGACCTCTTAGCTGTGGCATGTGGGGTCTAGTTCCCTGACCAGGGATGGAACCCGGACTCCCTGCACTGGGAGTGTGGAGTCGTAGCCACTGGGAAGTATCTCCAATCCCTTCCTTAGAGCATTAATGTTAGAAAAGACAGAAAAGTTCTTTCTCTGTCTCTTTGAAATGTATGGGAATCTTTTTAGAAGCTAAACCAGCTTCTTGCAGCTTTATGACCCAGGAATGCCTCTCTCTCAAGGCCCTGGCAGTCATCTCTTTGAAATGGAGAAATCAGGACAGAGAGCACCCCTACCTCCCAGTTTCTGTGAGAGGATAGGACCCTATCTGAGGTGAGCACCTTGCTCTGAGATGCAAAACTACTTCCTGTCATAAAGATATGAGGATGTGGGTTTTCCTGTGATTAACCCTACTAATAACACCAAGGATCACCAATCACCAGGTAAAGTTAGGATGAACGGTGTGTGACAAATGGTGCTCTCAAGCCTCTTACTTGAGAACTAGTTACTGTTTATCTTGAGAACATGTGTAAAAGCTGCATCTGTTTGGCACTATAACAGGATGGGATTACTTTATCTTTACAATCTCTTAGCAGATGGCCTGTGACGCACATCACATTCTGGTAATGCTTATTCAAGTATAAAACTATTTTCTTTTCTCCACTGCCTTTGTGGAGAGCTTTTCCTGGGTTGGGAAATCTTGTTTTTCATTATATTTCCCAATATAATGCATGAGCTGAAAAAGAAAAAAAGAATAAGTGAGAAGGTTTTGAGGAGTAAGACCTCTAAATGGAAAGGATGTGGGAAAATAATATGGGGTGAGGAGAGGCAGAGAAAGTTCTAGAAACACTGATGCTGACATTCAATTGAAAACTGTTTCCAGAATGTAAGTAATAGAATAGCAATGAATACATATGGAGACTACTGCCAGGTATTGTTCTGTTTTAAACATTAACTTATTAGCATATGTAGTAGCTTGGATTATCCATCCCCACCCCCACCCTGCCTCTGAGTACGCTCCAGCAGGCAGAAAAGGTGTCACAGAACAGTAGAGAAGCAGGCTGGAGTATGGACTAGTCTTGGAAGCATCACGCAAACTTTCTTTTTAGGTAAAAGTGACACTTGAAGGTCACGTGTGGAAAGGCCAGGTTCAGCTACTACAAAAGACGGGGAATGTGAGCCACTATTTGGATATTACAGGATACCCCCAAACTGGAGGAAACTGGGAGCCAGCAGACACCAGCCCCGAGCACTGAGGATGCAGTAGGCGGGAGTGGGCCCAGAAGATAAGAAGGGGAAGGGCACCCAGTAAGGATCAGACACTTCTGTAAGGTCTGGAGGCTGGAAGGCAGGACTGGAATCCCTCTCATGCCCACCAAAGACCAACATGTTGAGTCATTTTTGAGGGTCTGGCTCAAGAAAGCAGGTTTACCTTGCCCTGGCCTAGCCCAGGCTGCCAAGCACGTCCACTGTGAGCCAAATGCTTATAAAGACTAGGGCCAAGAAGACTTGGGTAGGGACCAGCAAGAGGCTTCCTGGGTGGGTGCTAAAGCCTGAGCCCTGAATCATCCTTCTGCTCCCTGGTTCCCCAGTTTCTGGCCCTGAGTGCCACATACGACCAGGAGACAGTGGGGGTGGGGGTGTGTGCTCAAAGTGGGATAAAGACAAGGGGGAAGATGAAAAAAGTAGAAAGTCATGACTAATAAGAACTTTACACCTGAGTTTTTTAGGAGAAAATTGGATTCTTGTGGGGAAAGCAAGCACCAGGGTCAGTGCTGCTGCTGCTGCTGCTGTCACTTCAGTCGTGTCCGACTCTGTGCGACCCCAGAGACGGCAGCCCACCAGGCTCCCCCGTACCCGGGATTCTCCAGGCAAGAACGCTGGAGTGGGTTGCCATTTCCTTCTCCAATGCATGAAAGTGAAAAGTGAAAGTGAAGTCGCTCAGTCCTGTCCGGCCCTCAGCGACCCCATGGACTGCAGCCTTCCAGGCTCCTCTGTCCATGGGATTTTCCAGGCAAGAGTACTGGAGTGGGGTGCCATTGCCTTCTCCGCCAGGGTCAGTGAGGCCAGAATAAAAATGTACCTGGAACATATAGAAGAGAAAGAGGCTGTATTCATTCTGGAGGGACAAAGTCCATGGGAATCGGCCAAGGATGCTGGGTCCCTAAGTGGCTCCACATTGCACCTTCACACCTGGGTCCCTAACATTCTCTGCACCCACTATGAAGACAGGACAAAAGGAAGCTCTCATCGCCCTGCCTCAGTTAGGCCTCCCTCAGTATCTGAAGGGGTTGGCAGGTGGCGCTAGCGGTAAAGAACCCATCTGCCAATGCAGGAAACATAAAGTGATGCGGGTTGGATCCCTGGGTCCAGAAGACCCCCTGGAGAAGAAAATGGCAACCCGCTTCAGTATTCTTGCCTGGAGAATCCCTGGGACAGAGGAGCCTGGTGGGCTATAGTCCATAGGGTCCCAAGGAGTCAGACACGACTGAAGCGACTTAACATGCATAGCATGCAGTATCTGATGTGTATGTGTTTGTGGGGGGGGGGGGGGGGTGTCCTAACCCAGCCATGTTTGACACGAGGTTGGGGGTGGGGTGAGGAGCAAGTCTCTCAGCCATTACTTTTCCAAGTTTTAGGCAACCTGGGGAAACTCTGGTCATTTATTGAAGGACTGCGCTCAAATCAGGTAGCGATCAGAAACTGAAGACTGACTGGGCTGCACTGGGTCCAGAGAAGCCCACTCCCCAGGAATGTCCCACGGCAGCCACCCAGGTCGACCTTCCAGGGCTCGGCCCAAGGTCTTCCCCAGGTCCCAGCCCACAAAAGCAGGGACTTTCTCCTCCGTTTGGAAGACTGACACACTCCCTCTTCCTTCAAGCTCCCCAAAAGTCCCGGCGACCTCGGGGAGTGTCCTCGTCCTGCTCCCGTCAACCCCGAGGTCTCTGACCTCCTCGGGAGGAGAAACTCGGGCATATCCGTCCTCTCGGCTTCCCCCAGGCCGGGGCCCCTTTATCTCCCTCGCAGCTGCGCTCGGGCCGGGAGGCGCGGCTCTTCCCCACAGCCGGCTCTGCGGCGGCTCGCAGGTTCGGGCTAGTCTGGGGCGGAGACTGGGAACGCCTGAATGTGGTGAGGAGGGCGGGGACGCGGGCCCATCTTTAAAGGCCCGGGACCGGCCCTGAGGCTCCTCGACACCTGCCGGCGGCCCCGGGCGGCCTCGAGAAGCGCGCACGGACCCGGCTCCCCTCGCTTCAGCCGCCGGGGTGGCCATGGGCCGCTACCGCATCCTCGTGGCCACCGGGGCCTCGCTCTTCGCCGGCTCGCACAACCGCGTGCAGCTGTGGCTGGTCGGGGCTCTCGGGGAAACGGAGCTGGAGCTGCAGCTGCGGCCGGCGCGAGGCCAGGTCAGCGGGCGAGCTGGGACGCGGGAGGCCGGCGAGGGGGCGGGATAGGGGGCGAAACGACGGCAGGACCATGTCCTCTGGGGCTTTCAGGTGTTGGGCCGCCGGTGCCTGGGCGGAGAGGATCGGGAGCCAGGGTCCAGGCAGGGTGCACACCCTTCTCCCTCCCCGACGGCCCTGGTCCTCACAGCCTCCAACTCCTTCAAGTGACCCGTGCCAGTGTCAGTATAGGATCTGAAGTCAAGCGGGATGCTCCTAGTAAGGAGGGCGCGGGGGGAGGTCAGTTAAATGACCGATTGAGGTGCTGATGCTAGGACATCAATTCAAGACACTGCGGGCCACGCGCCGGGCTCCCTCATTCTGCCGGTGCGGTAGGGGTGAGACCCACCGCGCAAGCGTCCGGAGGCAGAACGAGGAATGCTGTATTTAGAGGCCTTGCCAACCGAGGCTACACAAAGGTCCCCTCCTCTCTTATCTCCACCGCATTACTTACCCCCCACCCACCCCGGGAAAACGGCCTTTCCTGGAACCCTGCTACTGTCTCTGGGTTCTGGTCCCACAGAAGGAGGAGTTTGAACACGAAGTTCCGGAGGACCTGGGGCCGTTGCAGTTCGTGAAGTTGCGCAAACACCACTCCCTGGTGGACGACGCGTGGTTCTGCGACCGCATCACGGTGCGGGGCCCTGGAGCCTGCGAGGAGGCCGCGTTCCCGTGCTACCGCTGGGTGCAGGGTGACGGCGTGCTGTGCCTGCCAGAGGCCACCGGTGAGGGGCAGTGTCGGGAGGAGGGGTGCACGGTCCTGGAGAACAGATGGGAAAGGGTGGGATGGGGAGCTGAGGAAGGTCAGAGGGCCTTGAGGAAAGTGAGTGTTCAGCAAGTGTGGAGAAGGCAGGGCACTGGAAAGTTATAAAATGCCAAATTTATACACAGGGAAAAAAAGGCTGCAAGTGGAGCTGGACAGGGACATAAGTTCAGGTGTAGATCCCACCCTCCAAGATGAGGGCAGGGGATGGGAGTCGCAGCAATGATGGGAAACAGAAGTGCTGAAGTAAAAGCAGAAAGGAGATCTGTATGGGATGAGGAACAAGTTGGGGCAGGGCAGGTACAGGTAGCA
This sequence comes from Bubalus bubalis, assembly GCF_019923935.1. NCBI lineage: Eukaryota > Metazoa > Chordata > Mammalia > Artiodactyla > Bovidae > Bubalus > Bubalus bubalis. The sequence goes on along the minus strand of NC_059159.1, from coordinate 36,321,016 downwards.
AGTGGAATAGCGGATGGAGGCGACCCTGAGAGGAGACAGCTATGGGAAATAATAAACAATGTGACTTGGAGAGCTGGTTTGGTTGGAAAAACACGGAAGCAAACCATGAGGGACAGGGTGCACACTGACAGCGGGTGGGGTGAATGAGGACAGCCAATTCAGAATCTATTACCATGGGAAATAGTAAGAGAGATGATCACGGAGGAAAATGCAGGCCAGGGCAAGTAAGGATAGAAAGACATCACTTTGACACTGGTGAGTAAATATGCAGCTAAGAGCAGGAACAAGGTGATAATAGACTCTGAGGGTCTCAACAGAGTGAAATCAGAGAAAGAAAGCAAAGAGCTGTTCCTCATAGCTTTCCAAAGATGGCTGAGGTGTGGTAGGTGAGGTTCAGCACATATGAAATTAACCAGGGCAATATACAGAAGAAAACAGGTAAGGGCATATGGGTGACTAAGACTTTACCCCCCACCCCGCCCTGCCTTTTTTTTTGGCTACACTGCTCAGCATGTGGGATTTTAGTTCCCCAACCAGGGATTGAACCCGTGCCCCCTGCAATGGACTTGCAGAGTCTTAACCACTGGACTGCAAGGGATTCACAAGATTTTATCACCTTAATTACAGTGATTTTTCCAACAATAGATCCTGATGAAATAGGATCAAGTGGGGAAAGGCGAGTTAACGGACAAGAAAAGATGTCAAACGTGAGACTGTCTCAAGGCAAGAGATGAGGGTTGAGATTAACAAAACCCAGAGTACACAGTTGGCAATGACAAAGTAAATGTGTCTCAGAAATCAATGGAGTGATGCAAGGCCAGAGATAAAAGCAACAGAGAAGGGCCCATGACTGCTGAAAGGAAGATGAAGACAAGCGGGGGAGAGCCCAAGACCACAAAGACTGTGGCCAATTGTCTTAACATTTCCACAGCCCGCCTGGCAGGAAACAATGCATTGGATGTGTTCCAGAGACATCGAGAGAAGGAGCTGAAAGAAAGACATAAGATATACCGGTGACCACCCACCCACAGGGCCTCTCAGTGGTATCCCCCTTCCCTGACCCCACCCCCACTACTGACCTGGGCACCCTTCCTGAAGCCTTGTCCCCATTTCCTAGCTGGGCCACCTGGAAGGAAGGGTTACCTCTGACAATAGCTGCAGGCTGTGAAGACGATCTACCTGCAAATATGAGATTCCACGAGGAGAAGAGGCTGGACTTTGAGTGGACACTGAAGGCGGGGTGAGAACAGGCTTGGAGATCAGAGTGGCGAAAGGGCCGGGAGGTCTAAAAAATGGTGGTAGATGGTGAGGGGCTGAGGGATGGGCAAGTGGGTTCACGCCTTGATTCCTGTTCTAGGGCTCTGGAGATGGTCCTCAAACGTGTTTACACCCTCCTGAGCTCCTGGACCAGTCTGGAGGATTTTGATCTCATCTTCTGGGGCCAGAAGAGCCCCCTGGCTGGTCAGTGGTTCCCCACGTCTCTATAACCTGTTGATGGCCTCTCTTGATGTCCCGACCTTCACACTCCACAGTCCCTCATAAGTGTTTCACAGATGAGACTATATTGTGCTGGGTCATTTCTCAGAGGCCTCAAGATGAAAAGATAGGGACTGGATATGGGGTGGTCACATGCCTACATTGCTGGGGTAGGGCCTGGAGGAGGGACATCCCTACCATGTAAACCTCCTCCTCCACTCCACTCCACTCCACCCCGACCCCACAGAGAAGGTTCACCAGCGCTGGCGGGACGATGAGTTGTTTGGCTACCAGTTTCTCAATGGCGCCAACCCCATGCTGTTGAGACGCTGCACCTCTCTGCCCTCCCGGCTGGTGCTGCCCTCAGGGATGGAGGAGCTACGGGCCCAGCTGGAGAGAGAACTCCAGGTATCCCTCCCACCCTGCGCTGTTCTCACCTTGGCAGTGCAGCCAGAAGTGGTGAAGGGGAAGGACCAAAGATGAGTTGAGGAAGGGAGGCTGTGGTAACCCTTGGTCCAGACTCCAGTGCTGGAAAAACTAGAGGTGATACAGTATGTAGGGAAAACTCTGAGGAGCTCCCAGCATGGAGGAGAAACAGGATGGAGCCCCAGGGCACAGACAGGGCCAGTGGTGTTACCAGGGACAATGTCGTCTCCTGGTTGACGTCAGTGCCCTGGACACCAGTGTCCAAAGGGAGGAAGAAAGATGGAAAATGTGCCATCAGGGGGGTAGAACTCTGGGGGAGAACTGTGGAGGTTACTTGGGTTTGGAGGAGGTGAGCTGCAATAGAGGATGATGAGCGAGGCCAGATGTGAGCATGTCATGGGCATGTGGGCACTGGACTGGGCAGCAGTGCTGGCAGGGCAACCTCTGCGGATTCTTTGACACAGGAGGTGAGTTTTGGAGGAGTGAAAGAGCGTTTGCTGAGCTGGTGACAGCTGAACACAGGGAGCAGATCACTGCAGGATGGTGGGGTAGGGGCCTGGCCATGTGGACAAGGGGCCAGCGTGCACACTGGGCTGGGCAGGCCCGTTCTGAAACCGGACCTGCACAAGACGTCTACCTTCACTAGGCTGTTTGTCACTTAAAATGAGAGGAATCAGGCCAGATGCTCTGGTTCTGCCAATAAGACTCTGTAACTGACACAGGATGATGGCAAGAATCAAGATAAATGTCTTGAAATGTCTTCCCCCTTTGCCCCTGCCCTCTTGGGTTAGACTTGAAACTCAAAGGATGGATACATTCCTCCTTTCCCCAGAACGGTTCCCTGTTTGAGGCTGATTTCATCCTCCTGGATGGAATTCCAGCCAACGTGATCCGAGGAGAGAAGCAGTACCTGGCTGCCCCCCTCGTCATGCTCAAGATGGACCCCAGTGGGAAGCTGCTACCCATGGTCATCCAGGTGAGGTGCCCCAGGCACCCCCTCCCAACACTGCTGCTGTTCACCTCCACCTCTGCACCTGACGACCCACCCCCTGGTTCTTGGCTCCCAAGCTCCATCCTCACACAGTGAGACCTGTCCTCATGTCACTCTGCTTACAGCCCGGTTTTTCCTGACTCACCCAACTGGAAGGACTTGTTCAAGAGTCATAATGGCCTTTTGGAGTTCTCATCCTATATGCAGTGGTTCTTGAACTGCAGTGTGCCTCAGAATGACCTAGAGGACTTGTTAAAACACAGTTTGCTGGGTCCCAGCCTGAGACTTTCTGATTCAGTCCATCTGGGATGGGGACCGAGAATTTGCTTTTCTAAATTCCAAAGTGACGTGGATGCTTCAAGACTGGGAACACATTTTAAGAGTCACTAATTAATCCCTCAGTCCACTCTTTTCTCCCACTGTTCTCAATAGTCAGTTTAACAAACCCTGTCAATTATCTCATACACCCAGCTTCCCCTTCCATCCCCCACCATAACTCAGACCCCCATCACGTTTCTCCCAAACCACCATCAGGACCTCTTCACTGGACTCCCTGCTTCAGACCCCCTGCATTCACCCTGAAGACCATGATGGGTGCACGGTGCCACAGCAGTGAGAGGCAGGGTGGAAGGGGCCTCATTCTTCCTCCTCCTAATCCTCTAGATTACAACCTCCTGGATGGCAAAAATCGTACTTACTCATCTGTCTCCCCAAGATGGCTGACCATAAGGTCACACATAAAGTGGGAATTAAATGAAGGCTTAATTTCTTTTTCCCAGATCCAGCCTCCCAGCCCTATCTCCCCGACCCCCCCACTGTTCCTGCCCTCGGATCCTCCACTTGCCTGGCTCCTGGCAAAGACCTGGGTCCGAAATTCAGATTTCCAACTGCATCAGCTCCAATACCATCTGCTCAACACCCATCTGCTGGCTGAGGTCATCGCTGTGGCCACCATGAGGTGCCTCCCAGGGCTGCACCCTGTCTTCAAGGTACCACCTCTACCCTCCACGTCCTACTTCATTCAGACCCCAAAGAAAGGAAAGAGGCCAATATATGATACTGCATGTGTGCATGCTAAGTTGCTTCAGTCATTTCTGACTCTTTGCAGCCCTATGGACTGTAGCCCAGGCTCCTCTGTCCATGGGATTCTCCAGGAAAGAATACTGGAGTGGGTTGCCATGCCCTCCTCTGGGGGATTTTCCTGAACCAGGGATCGAACCAGAACTTTTACATCTCCTGCACTGGCAGGCAGGTTCTTTATCACTAGCACCACCTGGGAAGCCTCATCATATGATATTATAGCAGCAAAAAAATTTTATCACTTTGTAAAAGATGGGAGAACAGAAGAAAGAAAGACTGTATCAATATTTTGAGACTTGTGTTTTAATTGAGTCACTTAACATTTCTTCAGGACATATTACAAAGGAACCTTCTGAGATTCTCAGATCTGACAATCTAGCAATGGGCCGAGAGTACAGCCAGAATATTGCCAGTAAAACAAAAGCCTTGTTCCTGCCTTAGTAGATTACGATTTAGCCAGAAAGACACATGGTGCCCATAAGAACTACCCAGAGAACAATACCTGGACCTAGAATTTGAAATCACGAGACAGCTGGTAACACTAGAATATTGATAGAGAACGTTCCACCCCAACTGAGAGTGCGAAGTAGGAACAGAGCAAGAGGCAAAGAGAGTGGCCTAACAGGGTGCTTATCCCAGCCCAGGAGAGAAATGGAGAAAGACATGTGTTGGCAAGGTGGTGACAAGAATTAAAAAAAAAAAAAAAATCAAGGACTTCCCTGGCCATCCACTGGTTAAGACATCACACTTCCAATGCAGGGGGTACAGGTTCGATCCCTGGTCTGGGAATTAAGATCCCACATGCCACATGGCTCAGCTAAAAAAAATAATCATCATCAGACTTGGGGAAGGGAAGGAACAGTAGCTGCAGCAAGCTTGGGTATCAGAGCACAGACAGAAAAGTCAGAGGTCTAAGCTTCTACAACAGTCAGGAGCCTAAGGGTGGGTGTGGGAGACTGATCTAGAAATCCTGTAATTTTCTAAAAGAGTGAGCTCAGCATCTACTGCTCAGCTGACAGCAGCAACATAAGGCTCATGCTTGCTTAAAAATGTCCTCAAAATCTTGATGACATTTTAGATATAGAGAACAAGGCAAAAGGGACAAAACTGCATATGAACATATGCATATGAAACAAGCATATGAACCAGAGCAATTGTCAGAAACAGGAAAGCCAGGAAAGAAGCCAGCTGGGAAGCGAAGATGAGATTCAGTTTGAGGTTCATGGAATCGGAAGTGTTGGCAGGACACACAGGTGAGCACCTGGCAGGAAGAAGGACTGAACTGTACTTCAGCCGGGGGCCTGCCAGGTCCCTTAAAGCCTGGCCAGCAGTAGCTGTGGCCTCTCGGGAGGCTGGGGTGGCACCGACAAGATGGAGTCCGGTGTGATGAGCAGAATCTTGGATTTTACTCATCTCATGGTGCTCCTACACCACTCACTATCTTCTGCTCACCTTGGATAGGCTAAGCCTCTTTTCACACTGAAAATATCCCCCCTTTACGAGTTGAGCCCTGTGCCCACCTGTCTCCACTCCCAGAGCAACATCATGTCAAAGAGCTGCACTGTTATCAGCACACAGAGGAGAGCCAAGCTGGCCAATGTCCCAGAGGTGATCTGTGCAGGCTCTGGATTCAGACTGCCAAGGCCTGAATCCTGAGTCCTAACCTTTGTACAGGTGTGAGCTCAGTGTCCTCATGTCTAAAAGGGGACAAAAGGAACACCATGGTGGGGCTGCTAAAGGATAAAATGACCTAATAGCATAACACAGGCTAAAAGCTAGAAAAAAATTAGTTCTTGCAATTTTTATTATTATTACCTTTTTGGGGCGGGCTGTGCTGGGTCTTCATTGCTGTGCACAGGCTTTCTGTAGTTGTGGTGAGTGAGGGCTACTTTCTAGTTATGGTGCGTGGGCTTCTCACTGCAGTGGCTTCTCTTGTTGTGGAGGACAGGCTCTAGGGCAAGTGGGCTTCAGTAGTTGCAGCTTGTGGGCTCTAGAGCTCAGGCTCAGTAGTTGGCATATGGCTTAGTTGTCCCCCTGGAATGTAGGATCTTAGTTCTTGGACCAGGGATCAAACCAGTGTCCCCTGAATCGGCAGGCGGATTGTTAGCCACAGGACCATTGAGGAGGTCCCAATTATTATTAAGAATTGTTTGTCCTCAGGCTTCTCCTCTCAAGTGGATGTTGGGCTTTCTATGACACTCAGCAACTTTCATGAACTTTCTAAAGTTTCAGTCCAGTGTGAGCTGCTTTGACCTTCTGACCCCATAGTTCTCTCTGGCTCATTCTGAAGTCTCCAGCAACAACTACTTAGATAAATATCAACCCTTTGTGAAATCTGTACATAAACTGGGTGGAAATGAAAACAAAAAGGTCTGAGATAAAAAGAAATGCATGGAAGATCAGATAGCCTTTTTTAATAGCTAAGGAAAAGCTATTTCTTGAAAAGCTTGCAAAATAGAGGGAGTCTAACTGCCTAATTTGGGGTGGGAGGAGATTTGATGACAGCCTCTCTGCTGTCCTGGTGGCTCAGTTGGGAAAGAATCCGCCTGCAATGCAGGAGACCTGGGTTCGATCCCTGGGTTGGGAAGATTCCGTGGAGAAGGGAACAGCGACCCACTCCAGTATTCAGGCCTGGAGAATTTCATGGACTGTATAGACCGTGAGGTTGCAAAGAGTCAGACATGACTGAGTGACTTTCACTTCACCTCTGCTGCTTACACAGGTGGCACAGTATGGCTCCTCTTCACTGAAGGTACCCAACTCTACCCCTCAAAACCTGACAATGAAGCAACCAGGGGATGGAGGTGTGACTTTGGAAATAAGTAGAGAGATTAATTTAAGCTGTGAGGATGACAGAGTATAAAAGCAAATCAGCCGTGGAGTAGGAAATGGCAACCCACTCCAGTATTCTTGCCTGGAAAATCCCATGGACAGAGGAGCCAGGTGGGCTATGGTCCATGGGGTCGAAAAGAGTTAGACATGACTAAGTGACTGAGCACATCTGCACATACTATGATTTAAAATGGTTGTTTTCTTTTGTATTCCTACCAGAAGAGTCTGGGACTTCCAATGCTTCCATATCCTTGCCAATATGTTTAGTCTCTTTAAACTTTTGACCTTTTTAATAAATGTGTAGTATTAAAAAAAAAAAAAAAGCAAATTAGGGACCCTGGTGGTCCAGTGGTTAAGACTCCATGCTTACAATGCAGGGGCTGCAGGTTTGATCCCTGGTCAGGGAACTAAGATCCCACATGCCACACAGCCAAAGAGGGGAAGAAAAAAAGTAAAAGCAAATCAAAAGGGGCTGCTTCTCAAAGGCCACCTACACTCCAGGTGGAAATCATCAAGATAAATAACAGCTGCTATTCAAGGGCATCACTCATGTAAGCATCACTGTAGCCTCCTGAGACAAAAGGCAAAAGACCCTATAATCAGCCGCTGTTATCACATGAGGATAGGAGGTGAGAAAGGTCAACACTTAGAGGCTCCTGTACCTTGGACAAATATAAAATGACTGCTGAAGTGAAACCAGGTCAGTGTGGCTAGAGAGAATGACGACTCACAGAGGTGACAAGATCATGAGATGGGAGTGATCATGGAGACAGGAAGAGACCAGCCTGTCAAGGGAGGAAGCGTCAAGAGAAGAGAAGGCCATCATGCTGCCTACAAGGAAGGACCTGAGCATGTCCCCCATAATCAACCCCCTCTATTCTCCCCCATCCCAGCTCCTGATGCCACACATCCGCTACACGATGGAAATCAACACCAGGGCACGGACTCAGCTCATCTCAGACGGAGGCATATTTGATAAAGTGAGTGGGGCTGCATCACTGTCTGACTTTCTACCATCTCTTGCCACTTTCAAGATCCCAGACCAACCTGGATGAATGTCCTGACCCTTAAACCTATGAGCCCTTTATATCCATGTCTCTAAAATGTGAAAATGCCACATCTGAAAACCCTTTATATACTGTGCACTGGCTTCTTCCTCAAGGCCTTGCATCTCTCTTGTCCCAGGCAGTGAGCACCGGTGGAGGGGGCCATGTGCACTTGCTCCGCCGGGCCCTGGCTCAGCTGACCTACCGCTCCCTCTGTCCTCTTGACGATCTGGCTGATCGCCGCCTGCTGGGAACCCCGGGTGCTCTCTACGCCTGCGATGCTTTACGGCTCTGGGAAATCACTGCCCGGTGGGTGAGAGGGAAGCCAAGAAATGAGTCGGTGTGGGGGTGAGGTGGGGAGAAGGCGAGTGGGGCTCTGGTCCCAAGGTCAGCATGGGGCAGAAGGAACATGAAAACAAGAAAGTCCAGGCAGGAAAAGCAGAGGAAGGGATCCTGGGGAGAGATGAGGAAGCATGAGGAGTCAGTGGGTGGGGTCTGAGGAGCAGACTGGGGACAGACAGCATAGATTGGGAAAGCTGTGGATGCAAAGACTGAGGGATCTGGACAAATCAGCGGTTTTGTTAGAAAGAAAGGCTTTCAACAATGTCTGGGAATGCCTAGAACTAAGGACCCACGTGTCCTTCCTCTCTAGGCTAGTTTGTAGAAACAGCTATGAGTGACCCAAAAGGCAGGCCTAGAAGACTCGATACCCAGACGCAGCAACAGTAAGCTGGCCAGAGACCATGGAAAAGTGTAGAGGTCAGAAGCCAGAGCCTTCTCCTCTTAAGGAGCTCACCTCCCTTCTCCCTGGGGCAGGTATGTGGAGGGGATTGTCCACCTCTTCTACCATGGGGATGACGTTGTAAAAGGGGACCCTGAGCTGCAGGCCTGGTGTCGGGAGATCACTGAGGTGGGGCTGCTCCAGGCCCAGGAGCGAGGTGAGATCCCTCCCAGAGATGGGAGCTCCTCAGACACTCTGCCCAGAGCAGAGTCTGAGTTCAGAACCCCGCCCGCTCATCACACCCTCTGCCCTCCACTCTTCAAACATCTGAATACCATTTCCACCTCCTAAGACTCAGGACAATTCCCAATGCCCAAGGATCGGCCTCCTCAGAGACCCTGGCCATCATCCTTCACTTTCACCCCCTCCCCTAACCTGCCACAGCATGGCACCCCTCAGGAACAGTGGGGGATCTTCCCAAGCCCTGCTGGGGCTCACGTTCTCTCCTCGTGGCTGTCTATTCCTTCCTGAGGACATAAATGGGAACAGTTTTCCACCAAAGTCCATGATGACCCCTTCTGTTTTCCCTCTTCTTCTCCTGCCTCCCACTGTCCAACACACACAGAGAAAGTCCAGGCCAACTGCACAATGACCACAGTGCAAGGTCATTTCTAGATGTAAACACAACGCTCTACAGGCTTTGTATCAACCCTGAAGTCAGTGCCCCCTTGAGGCTCATGTCGCTTTGGCTGATCCAGCCTCCCCCACAATCAAGTCACTGCCTTTAGCACCCCTACTGGCATTCTATCCTCTGGGGAAGTAGCAGCCTTTCTTGGCTCTTCCTGGCTTACTCCTCCTCTAACACAGGCCAGCATGGCCTGCTCCAAATCTTCCTTCCGTCCCTGTCCCTCACATTTCACACTGACATCTCTGCCTCTGTGAGGTAACTACAGATATTTACTGGGAAGCTGCTGTGGCCAGCCTCTGGGGGTGCTGTGAGCACTAGCCTGACACTCGCCCTCAAGAGGGAGCGTCCCTCTGGAGCATCAGTGGCTGCACCACCCCCCTTCCAGGACCAAACTTTTTCTAGTACATCTGAGTCTGTCCCCTGGGTTCCACAGGCTCCCGGGAGACCCCTCCTCCTCTCCTTGGCCATCTTTTCCCCACCCAGCATCTACATTTGGAAAATGAAAATAAACATCCACATGTCAACTTTAGCCTCCAATAAGTGCTTCTCATTTTCTCTTCATCCACTCTCCCTCAATTCTCACAGCTCACCTTTGCCTCATTTTCTCAGCAGACTTTTTAGAAAAAAATGTGCTAAAATAAAAACAAACCTGAGATTAGCAGTTAGGAACCCAAGTTCAAGGTCAGCCTCTGCCTTTTCCCAATTACCACAGTCCTGTTGTTTGTTTAGCCGCTCAGTCGTGTCCAACTCCTATGAGATGGCCCAGACTGTAGCTCACCAGGCTCCTCTGTCCATGGGATTTCCCAGGCAAGGATACTGGAGTGGGTTGACATTTCCTTCACCATGGGATCTTCCCCACCCAGTGAACTGAACCCATGAACCCACACCTGCATTCTTTATCACTGAGCCACCAGGAAAGCTCTACAAGCAGTTTAATCTCTTTTGTCTTTGATTTTTTTTTAATCTATAAAAAGGTAGTGATTACATTTGTTCACCTTAACTGACAGGATTACTGGGTCTCTGAGCCCCACCTCCACCATAAATTGAGTGGCTTGAACATAATCTTTGCAGAAAGCCTCTCTTGCCTGTGACATTGTAAATCTATAACTTTGCTTATCTTTCATATTATAAATTAGACACCTGCAATTCCCTGTCTGCAAACAAAAGGAAACATCCCTAAATTCTCAACCACTTTTTGAGGCAAAGGGTTTCTGATCATTCAAACCTTTTCAGCTCCCCCTCCACCCTTCCAAAGTAACAATAATTGCTTATTGGAAGACTTGTTCCACACCAGGTGATTAACTCATTTATAAAGTAAGTATCACTCACATTTTACAGGTCAAGAAATTGAGGTTCAGAGAGGTTAAGTAACCCAACTGTACTACTTGAGTCTGAGTTGAAGCCCACGTCTGATGCAAATATATTTCAACAAATGAACTAAACAAACATCCATCAATTCTAAAATCTAGACATCTGAAGACATCGGCCTTTATTTCTCTCCTCTCAGACTGTAGCCTCTAAATCCTGCTCCTTTTCTGCCCAGGCTTCCCTGTGTCCTTCCAGTCCCAGAATCAACTCTGCCATTTCCTTACCATGTGTGTCTTCACGTGCACTGCTCAGCATGGGGCCATCAACCAGGGCCAGGTATGGAGCGCTGAAAGCCCAGACCCCTGAAGGCAAGTGTTTGGACTTGGGATGCCCATGGGAGAGATGGGGGTTCAAACCCTAAGTACTAGGATCCTAGGGTTGCAGTTTCTTCCCCCAGCTGGACTGGTATGCCTGGGTCCCTAATGCCCCATGCACAATGCGGATGCCCCCACCCACCACCAAGGAAGATGTGACAATGGCCACAGTGATGGGCTCACTACCTGATGTCCGACAAGCCTGTCTTCAAATGGCCATCACATGGCATCTGGGTCGCCGTCAGCCAGACATGGTAAGAGAGGACTCTGGGGAAATGGAAATGACAGTTGGAAGGGAACAGCAGAGTAGGGCAAGGCTCTAAGTGTCTCTGCCTTTGAACTCAAAACTGACTAGATCCTTTGTTCTTTCTTAGGTGCCTCTGGGGCATCACAAAGAAAAGTATTTCTCAGACCCCAAGGCCAAATCTGTACTAAACCAATTCCAAACAGATCTGGAAAACTTGGAAAGGGAAATTACAGCCCGCAATGAGCAACTTGACCTGCCCTATGAATACCTAAAGCCCAGCCACATAGAGAACAGCGTCACTATTTGAGCTCTAGGGCGCCCCCCATAGGCAGACAGCAGATCAGCTCTGGGACTGACAATTCCATCTTGAGTTTCAGTTCAGTTCAGTTCAGTCCCTCAGTCGTGTCCGACTCTTTGCGACCCCATGAATTGCGGCACGCCAGGCCTCCCTGTCCATCACCAACTCCCGGAGTTCACTCAAACTCAAGTCCATCGAGTCGGTGATGCCATCCAGCCATCTCATCCTCTGTCGTCCCCTTCTCCTCCTGCCCCCAATCCCTCCCAGCATCAGAGTCTTTTCCAATGAGTCAACTCTGTGTTGCTGTTCAGTTGCTAAGTCGCATCTGACACTTTGCAACCCCCAGCACTGTAGCACACCAGGCTTCTCTGTCCTCCGTTATCTCCCAGAGTATGCTCAAATTCATCCTGCTGCTGAGGTTATTTCCTTTCCCAATTAAACCACCTACATCTGTATCCTGTGAGCCCAAAGGCCTTTGCAGGCGTGCATGCTGAGTCACTCAGTCATGTCCAGCTCTTATGTGACCCCCATGGACTGTAGCCCACCAGGCAAGAATACTGGAGTGGGTCACCATTTCCTATTCCAGGGGATCTTTTCAATACAGGGATCAAACCTGCGTGTCCTGCACGGGCAGTTGGATTCTTTACCATTACACCACCTGGGAAGCCCCTAAGGAAAGGGTCTGATAATATGTTAGGCTTTGGAGGCCACACTGACTCTTGTCACAGCTATTCAACACTCCTGTTGTAGCACAAAAGCAGCCACAGGCAACGTGTAAATGAATGTGACTATGTTCCAATAAAACTTTATTTATGGACCGTGAAATATGAACTTCTTGTGTCACAGAATATTCTCTGTTCAGTTTAGTAACCATTTTAAAATGCAAAAAGCACAACAACAAAACCCCGTGGATTTTCGCCCTCAGGGGCAGTACCTGCACCAGGGTGCCCCTGAAGCAGCCTGAGGCACTGACCTTATCTGAGAAACATCCAGAGAATGTTGGGGGGTGGGGGGGTGGTAAGGGAGGGAGGGTGGGCAAGATTTCTTGGAGAAATCGACCACCTCAATTCATCCTCCTTTCCCAGAAGCTTGACTTCACGCTTGGTGGCCAACTTAAAAATTCCTGACTCTACCTTGGCAGCTTTCCCTCCACCCCTGTTTCTCCTATTCATACACCTACCCCCAAAGTCCCCGAATGAGAATGGTGCTTCTAAGGCAAAAGAAAAACTTTTCACTCCAAAATGGTTTCCTTCCAGACAGTCTCAAACAAAAGAGACACAAAATACATGTCTGAAGGTCACTTCCTCAGGAGCTTCAGTGCCCTGGGGTCTCTAAGTGCTTCCCAGGTTCCAAGTGCTCTTTCAGGATCCTTTAAAGAACAATACGTACAAAATAAAGGGGAAAATATCACAAAGTTATGCTAACCACTGGCAGTGTCTGTCTGGTTCTGGGGTCTTGGGATCAAAATGACCCCTCTCAATTATACTATGACCACTGTCCTCACTAGAAAAGGTACAAAAAACTCAGGGAAAAATTATTTTCTTCAAACACCACTATTCCCCTGAATAATGTCTATAGACCTGTTTCTCACCAGTGCTGCTGCTGCTAAGTCGCTTCAGTCGTGTCCAACTCTTAGCGACCCCATGGACTGCAGCCCTCCAGGCTCCTCCGTCCCTGGGATTCTCCAGGCAAGAGTACTGGAGTGGGGTGACATTGCCTTCTCCGTTTCACCAGTGAGGTATACAAAATTTTTCTTTGGAAGGTACATAACCTATTCATATCTTTAAATCTTGGACTCTATCGTGTTCAAAGTTTCCGTCTTCTCAGTTTACAGTAAGGAAGAAAAGTGACATTTCTGTGCACTTATTGCCTTCTCCAGCACACTTGGCAGGGCCACTCACCTTAACAGTTTGTTCGTTGAGTCCGCTTCCCCTGGACTTTCCTAACGCCCATATTTTTCCTGGATTTGGTATCCAAAACTCTTCAGTATTCCATGTTTGGTAACAAAACGTTACTTAAGGATCTCCAATGCCAAGAACTCTCAGCAATTTTAAAGCGTTCTAGCCACGACAGCACGCCTGGGCTTGGGAAGGGGTTGCCATCTCCTTTTACCGTGTCAGAGTGTCTATTTCAAACGGTACGGATGAGTAGAGAGGAGACAGAAGCGTTCTCTCGGTGTAAATCTGTCTCAATTACCATTTTCCCAGCGCAGGACACCACTCAAAACTAAGGTATATGAGACCAAAATGACATAATCTCAATCCTCGGCTGCTGACAGCCCATCGCCAAGTTTACCTGGAGCTCCGCCAGAGATAAACGCTGTTCCAAAACCGGGCTACCCGTTCTTCCTCGTCAGCTGACTTGACAAACTTGGTCACGTGACACCATGGTTCCTCCCATTCCAAACTGGAGAGGGGGGTACCCAAGAAATCGGAGGACTTTGCTCCTACAAAACTCGAGCCCCAGTTATTGATCCATACTGGTCAATAGTGGACTCTAATTTCAGAAATACCGCCCTTCTCCTCGGAAGTCCCGAGAGGACCCGGAGGCGCCAGCGTTCTCCGCCTGGCTGCCCTCCCCCCCGGCCCGATGGTTGAGCCCGGAGGCTACGCCCCCTCGGTCTCCCTCACAGCTCTACGTCCTCCGCAGCTCGAGCCCCCAAGTCCAGCTCTTTTTCCAGCTCCTACGGCCTTCCTTTCACCGATTTCCTGCCTGGCCCATATCTAGGCGATCCCCGACTCCTTTCTTCATGGCGTCGCTTCTGTGCTGTGGGCCCAAGCTGGCCGCCTGTGGCATCGTCCTCAGCGCCTGGGGAGTGATCATGTTGGTGAGGGGACTGCCGGGCGACAACCGGAGAGGAGAGGGCCTGAGGGGCTCAGTGTCGGAGGGCTGGAAGGCTAGGAGACTCCAGGCCTTGAAAAGCAGCGAACAGGCTGGAGGGGGTAGTTGATTAGCCTCTGGAGAATGAGACAGAAGTGGATTGAGAAATGGGGATTTGGAGGGGCGAGGGGAAGCTGGAGCTTGGAATGGGAGCCGGGGCTGGTAAATCTGGAGTACCCTCAAGGTAAAAGGAGACCTAGGTTCTTGAGAGATCCTTGAGCTGAATGGAGGGCAGTGGGGAGAGGGACCGCTTGTTCCCGAAATGGATAGCTAGGCCTTATTTCCTCAGGACTCTACCCGCTCCACTAAAGGGAGAAATAATATGGAGAAGTGCCGATTCCCTCTACCCCCGCCCCTTCGCCCTGTCCCGTGATAATGACGCCTCCAGAGAGGAGGATAATCAGGGTTCCTGGGTTGTTCACTATTCCTGCCCTTGCCCCAACCACGTCTTCTCTGTGTCACCATTCAAGCTCTATTCCAGGTGACCGGAGTCCAGATCCGGGAACAACCATCCCTAATCCCAGCTCATTCTGGTAATTCCCAGACCCAGATGTTGTGGCAACATTCGAAGTGGGAGGAGTTCAGGCAGCGACCAGGTCAGATGCCTGAGTTAAAACAACCTACCCTTTCTCTTTTTTCAGATAATGCTCGGAATCTTTTTCAATGTCCATTCTGCTGTGCTAATTGAGGACGTCCCCTTCACGGAGAAAGATTTTGAGTAAGTTGGAGAGGCAGGGGATGGGTCAGAATTGGGGGCGGGGGGAGGGGGCGGAGAATGGCAGGAGGCTAGACACTTGGGACCCGGTGCCTGGGAAACTGGGTGCTCTCTCTAGCACCCAGGAACAGTCTTGGGAGTCAGACCTCAGAGACCATCCTAAACCCACCGCTTTAGATGTGGCTGTTAAGAATTTTACTGGACTTCTCTGTGCCTCCGTCCACCCCTGCAAAGTGGATGCTATAACAAAACTCACCCCAAAGGGTTATGAAGATTGAATAATACACGTTAAAGCGTTTAAAACGGTACAGGGCACCTAGTAAGTGCTCCGCAAATGTTGTATGCTGTTAATGTTTGATATTTCTCTGCCTAATCCCCACCCCTAGGAATGGCCCCCAGAACATATACAACCTTTACGAGCAAGTCAGCTACAACTGTTTCATCGCGGCGAGCCTTTACCTCCTCCTCGGAGGCTTCTCTTTCTGTCAAGTTCGGCTCAATAAGCGCAAGGAATACATGGTGCGCTAGAGCACGGTCGCGCTCCCCCTCTCCAGCTCCCTCCTCTATTTAAAGATTCTCCTCACCAGGTCACAGCCCCCGCCCCCCATTCTGGCGCCCTCTGCGGACTAGGTTTTCTTGGCGAGAGACTCAATCCCTTGTTCTCCAAACTGGCGCCCGGCTCCTGTGGAGGGAGGTTGGGGTTGGCCGTTCCCTGTCCCTCCGGCCCCCTCGCCTCGTCCCGTTCCACAATAAAGAGAAACTGCTCTCTTAAGACTCGTGTGTGTGTCTGGGTTAGAAGGCGGGTACCCGGGTTAGAGGTCGGCCTCCAAATAGGGAATCCCGACCCCTCGACGGAAGTGGAGTGAAACCGGGCCGGAAGTGAGGCGGCGTCTTCCACTCTCCTTCCCGCGCGCCGAGGCGGCCTAAGTAACCGCGGCTGGTGAGGCGGTGAGCGCCCAAACTGGAGCCAATCAGCTGCGGGGAGGGGCGGGACTTCCTGCGCGGGGGCCGGAGCCGTTGCACCGCCTGGCTTTTCGTGGTCCCGGCTCCGAGGTAGCGGCAGCGGCGGCGTCTCCGTGAGGAGGCGCGCGGGGCCATGACGTCAGCGTCCACAAAGGTTCGACCTCCCTCGCGGACAGCGCTCCCTGGCGGCCACGGGAGGGCGGGCCCCCCAGTTGGCTCGCGGCTCTTCCGTCCCGGGCGGGGGGCGGGCGGGAGTCCAACCTGGGGTGGGGCTAGGGGCTCCGGGCGGGACGGCGCGGGGCTGTGCGCCGGCCCCCCGTAACGCTGCCCCGCCCCCAGGTCGGAGAGATCTTCTCCGCGGCGGGCGCCGCCTTCACGAAGCTCGGAGAGCTGACGATGCAGCTGCATCCCGTGGCCGACTCTTCCCCCGCGGGGTACGTGAGCCCGGGCTGGGGACCTGGACGCTGAGAGCAGACGCTGGGACTCGATCACAGACACCGACACTCTTCTAGGGCAGGGACAGATGTTAGTTTCCCTTCGTGCCTGGCACAGCGCAGAGTAGGTCTTAATAAATGATTATTGAATGAATGAATGAATGACAGATAAACCACAGACTGAGGCTCGTAATCCGGACTCATTTCACAATTCTGTCCTGCTGCGCATTGGCAGAGCATAGACCATCACCACTACCCATTCACCCCAAATCATGTGGAATTCCGTCAGATTGCAACAGATTGTGTTTAGGGGTTCTGTTTGTAAGACACCCCCCCCCCACTTGTTGAATTAGTTTCAGTGGGCTGTTTACAGCAGCTGTTTCACGTTGATGGGGGAGCCGTTTTCTTCTAAGGTTGTTGCATTATCGTTTGGATGGGAGTCCTCAGGGTTCCCACAGGGCCTTAAGAATTTTTTTGCTTTTTTTGTTTGTTTTTTAAAGAGGACCTCTTTATGGAAGGGGCCCTGGACATTGCAGGGAGGAGGCTGGTTGCTGTGGAATGCGTAGCCTGTGGGCTGGCTCCACATCCCTCCTCCTCCCACTTTAGCTATTGCCCTCTCCCCTTCTGACAGTGCCAAGTGGACGGAGACGGAGATAGAGATGCTGAGGGCTGCTGTGAAGCGATTTGGGGACGATCTTAATCACATCAGCTGTGTCATCAAGGAACGGACAGTGTGAGGGAGGGCTGGCTGGCAGAGAAAGGGCGGGTGGGCAGCTTTCTTCCTCCATACCCATTTGTTCCATCTTCCTCAAACTCCCTTCCAGCTCAACATCTTTCCTACTCTGTGAGTCCCTCGAGAACTGAAAGAATAAAAGAATTGTCACAATTGGTCAGAAGTTAACTAAAATGCTGTGGTCATCAGGACCTTACATGAATTTAGTTTTAGGTTACCCAGTAGTTTAAGATACCCAGTAATTGAATTTGCTAATAGGAATCCCCTGGTTACTTATACGGATCTTTTGAACACTCCTGTGGTGTTTCCAGAGATATTATGATCCTGAACTAGTCGATCAGGATCTGTTAATAAGTTTCAATCTACCTGTAGGTCACCCAGGCTAACCTGGTAGCCTTCCACATCCATACATCTCTCCCACAAGAGAATTAGGGGGTGGGCCTTTCCCACTCCTCAGTTGAGGGACTCCACTCTTCACGCTCCATTTGCCCTCATTGGCTGCAAAGCTTCCAGGAAAACAAGAACCGTAGCAAAGGTCGTTGAGGCCTTCACCTGAATTCCTATGAAGGGGCTCCCTAGTGTTCCTTCAGAGTGGCCCATCTCCCCTGCCCCCACCCCCTTATTCCCTCAGCCTTTTTTATGACTCCCTTCCTAACTTGCTCTCTCATCTCTTTAGGGCTCAGATAAAGGCCACCGTGAAACGAAAGGTATATGAAGACTCTGGTATCCCCCTTCCAGCCGATTCACCCAAGAAAGGGCCCAAGAAGGTGGCATCTGGTGTATTGTCGCCTCCTCCAACTGCTCCTCCACCAAGCAGCTCCAGTGTCCCCGAGACCGGGGGTCCCCCCATAAAGAAACAGAAGGCTGGTGAGGGCTGTGGAGTTGTTGCCTGGGGATTAGATGTCTATCCGCGGTTCAGTGAGAGAGTTGGGCTTTGGTCAGAGGACAGATCTCTTTTCCTCTCCCAGTGAAGCTTCCAGAAACTGGCTGGGGTGGGGAAGGGAGGGAAGGAGAGGTTGAAACTTTGGGAAGTGGGTGGGGTGGGGGGAGAACCATCAGGGAACCTAGTACCTAGCTTGTGCCCCCCTCCCAGATGTGACACTCAGTGCTCTGAATGACTCGGACGCCAACAGTGACCTGGTGGATATTGAGGGGCTAGGAGAAACTCCTCCAGCCAAGAAACTCAACTTCGACCAGGGTAGGAGTCCTCTTCCTCCCACAACAGCTAAAGGGATGGGGGATGGTGGGGAGGGTCTCAGCAGGAGCCCCCTCCTGTGAACTGGGGAAGAGAAAGTTCCCTGCTATGCATGCAGGGGTCAGGTCTGTAAGGAGCCAGGTGCTCTGGGGAGGCGGGAGTCCTACTTGGGACTCGCTCCATCTCGGCCCATTTTACTTCCTGTTCCAGACAGCCTGACCCTGGATTCTGGCCTTCTCTTGACCTCCGCTGATCCTCCTCTGCTCTCATGCTGAGCCTTCCACCTCTGACCCCTCTCACTGTTCACCCTGGACCTGTGGATCGCCTGGGACTCTGAGCAAGGCCTGCATGTGACAGGGTGGAAAGGCTGCCGGGGCAGCCCACCTTGCTGTTCTTGTATGAGCATCTGCACCCCAACGCCTGGGTCCCCCCGCAACTGATGGACGTTTTTATACAAAAAACAATAAAGATCTCCCTCTCAGCCTGGTGCTTTCCGCCTGACATTACTGGAGTACGGGGGACACTTCTCTCTCGGCTTAGCCCCTCCTCGGCAGCTCTCACCACCCTGCCTGGAGCAGCACAGCCAATATTGGCAGGCTTTCTTCCCAGTGCCAATATTTCTGTGCTGCTAGAGCCAGGGGAGCTGGGCGTGGGCAACAAAGACTCCACTTTGCTCTCTGGAGGCAGCACGTACTCCGGGGTCTCTGGCAGCCAGTACTCCTGAGACTGCTCTGGGGACTTCAGAGGGGCAGCTTCCAGGGCTTTCACACCTCCCATTCCCCGCCCCACCCCACCCCACCTCCCACCTCACCAGAAGGCCCCAGATGTTTTCTGTGTCGCTTCTCCAGGGTGGCCTCCCGGGCCAAGCCTCAGCGGTGCCTCCCCCACCCTCGCTCTAACACCACAGTGTGGTTTGGACGTGGCCACAGTGCCGTACAAACCACAGTGTGCTGCTGGGGCGGGAGCAGGACTGGGGTGGGTTGAGAGAAAGGGAGCACAAGACAGTGCTGTGAAGAACCCCCACCACCAAGGGTGGGGAGAGAGAAGGCTGAAAGGCAAACATGGCCCCAAGAAGGGTTGGGGAAAACAAGAAACTAGAGCTAGGAGCTGAGCAGGCAACTGAAGGGAGAGGGGCCTATGGGGTGAGCTTACAGTGTAGTAAGACTGGAACCATCTTCCCTGTAGGAACTCTGCTCAAGGGATCCCTAGTGTGTGGTGGGGGTGGGATCTGAGGAAATAGGGAATGACTGTGGAGGACCAACAGACTGCCTCTCGACTCAGCAAGGGCAGGGACCCAAGGCTTCCTGTGTCTGTTCCTCCCCTGCCTGGGTCAGAACCCAAGAGAAAGCAAGGAAAGACAGAAGGCCAAGGACAGCAGTGTTGGGAGTTGGCAGTCCAGAGGTGGTGGGGCCGGAAGATGGTTGGGAGAGGGGGGCCGGAAGTCGCCCTGGGCCCTGGGCCTGCCACAAGATGGAGGCCAAAGGCAGGAAATGGAGGCCAGGGGGAAAGGGGAGCAGCAGGGCCCAGGAAGAGGGCCTTCTGGACCTGGGGGCCAGGTATTCAACCCCCGGGACTGTCCCCACTCCTCATGGCCCCCCAGGACCCAAGTCCCACCCCCCGCGACAACCCCTACCAGCCTATTCACCAGGCCCAGGAAGGCGGGCCCACCCCAGAAAGCCACGTTTAAGCTGACAAACATGCCTCTCCCCACCCCCACCCTAGGCCTTCCCTCAGCCTTTTTCTCCTGTCCAGGACTTGATTTTTAAAAAACACCCCCCAGAAAGCAAAATCCAAGGGCCAAAATCCCTTCCGCAAATCAAAATAATATCCTCTAAAACCCAAAAGTTATCCTCCCTTTACCACCCCCTCTTCCGACACACCCCCCAAAACTCTTAGCAATCAAAAAGATCTAAGATGGTGGTGTAAGCAGTCTTTTTAGGCCCCAGGGGATGCCAGACCCCCTCAGACGAGACCCCTATCTGTCCCACATCAAATTCGGCCAAGGCTTCCTGCTCTTCACATCCCCCTCCATAACCCCAAAACTGAACAGCTGCCCCCAGCTCCCATCCTCGGCAGAGCCTTTGTGGGGATGGATGAAACAGAAATCAAACACTATACTAACGGCTGGGGATGTTGGGGGGCCCTCTGGTCTCAGTCTTTGGCTTCCATCTGGGGGACTACAGTTTCGGGGTGTAAGAGAAAGCCTCTTCAATCATCCCCCCAATTTCAAGACTGACAAAGCCCAACCCCACCCCAGCACGCACCTCCAAACCTCCCCCCCAACCGCCACGTCTCTCCTGAAAACAGGGGACACTTTCCTCCCCACTTACCTCAGCTACTCTCCCCTGAGATCCTGGTCCCCTATTTTGAAGGGAACAAAATTTGGGGTGCATCCCTCACATTTGGGGTGCAGGAGAAAGGAGCCGCCCCAGTCGCATCGCTGGCCTCCTTCCTCTCGGCTGGCTCAGGGAGTGGGGAGTGCCCTAGGGAGGGGGGACCCCCACAAGAGAGCACAGGAGGGGGTTCCTCCACTTCCAGTCAGAATTGGGGACACCCCCCCCAAACCCGTCCCAGCCCATCCGTCTCCAACTCGGCGGGAGAGGCAGCTGCAGTGCCCCAGTCAGATTCCCCCAACACTACATTCCTCACCCCATCTAGAGGGGTCCCGGGGGCCCCAAAAAATCCCAAAAAAATCTAGGATGTTGGCAGGACGGTCCTGGACTAGCTCCCCAAATTTGGGGTCCTCAGATCCCCCCGTTTTTTCAGGAAAATTCCGTCTTTCACCTGCCTCCCGCCAGCCCTGCTCTGTCCCGATGCCAATTTTGGAAGTCACTCCCTCCTTCCTCCTCCCGTCTCTCCAGGCCCCCCCGCTCGGGGGCTAGGGTCCAGGACACCTGGCTTCCAGGCCGGGGGAGGGGGGCACTCCTCGAAGGGCTAGGGGCCAGGAGGTCAAGCTCATAGCCCCAGTCTTAGGGAAGCAGGAAAGCCCGATCCTCCCTTCCCCTCCCCCCTGGCTGGTCTCCGTGGTGGTTTAGGAAAGCCTGGAGGATTGGAATCTGCCATTGCTGTTGCACAGGCAGTTTTTTTTTCCTTGGGTTGGGGGGGTGGGCGGTGGGAGGGAGAGAGGGGAGGAGAGCTGAAGAGAGCAGGGACCGGGGTGTGCAGAACTGGCCTGGCTTACCCCCCAGCCCCTGCTGCCGTGGGGAACCCCCCCTCATCTCACCCACACTCCCAGTCCTCTGTCTGCTTTCTGTTTGGGGCTCTTATCCTAGAAAATCAGGGTACAAGATTCACCTCCTTGTACCTCATCACCACCTCTCCTTGCCACAATTTCAACAGCATTGCCCTAGTCAGGAGTGTCCACTTGACCACGATATTCCACTTCCCCCCGCCTTCCCCTAAGTAGAGGTGTGTGCCCTTAATAAATTGGGGTTCAGAATCTGAAACCGCCTTTTCTCCCTCAGATCTATCCAGGCCACATAAAAATAAAAGGAGATACACTCCCTTTCCAAATTTCTTCCATCAAATCTTGGGTATATTTGGAGGTTCACTAAAGAGACTTCTAGAGTCTAGGGTGAGAGGGAGCTAAAAGCAAAGGATATCCCAAACCATTATCATAGTCCAAATTAAGTGAACCCTAAAATTGATCTCACATCATGATCTACCACTCAGCTTCAACAAATGCAACAAGCAGTGGCAAAACACCCCAAAATAAGGACACCGCAAAACTGTAGTCTCCTACCCTCAGCCCTCACCTTGTTTTTCCCCCTGGAAAAAGCCTCCTGGCTCTCATGCATACATAGAAATATCCCCCTCCTCAAAGTAAGCTTGCACAACATTCAAATATAAAACCTTGCTCCCCGGCAAGGACCCACAATCACAGAAGGCCTTCAAACTTGCACAACATTCAAATATAAAGCCTGGCTCCCCAGCAAAGACCCACAATCACAGAAGGCCTTCAAACTTGCTCCCAGGTTCCTATTATGTTACACCTCAAGCTAATAAAAGCCCCAAATTGAATTTCATGCCCCCCCAAATATAATCTGAACCTCAAATTTTATCTGGTACCCCCATCAGACTATACCCTAAAACCACCATGATTACTGTACTTGAAATCAGATTGTCCACATACACCAATGACTATGAATACCCTAAACCAAATTTTCATCCATCTCCGAAGAACCTAGCTGACTGTGGGTGTAAGAATCCCAGAACTAATATAGCTTCAAAATTAGCTCCATGAAAGTGTTAGTCACTCAGTCGTGCCCAGCTCTTTGCAATCCCATGGACTAAAGCCCACCAGGCTCCTCTGTCCATGCGATTTTCCAGCCAAGGATACTGGAGTGGGTTGCTATTTCCTTCTCCATGGGATCTTCCCGACCCAGGGAGTAAACCCAGGTCTCCTACATTGCAGGCAGATTCTTTACTGACTGAACCACCGGGAAGCCCAAGGTCAGCTCCATACCTCAGACTTACTACTGACCCTCAACCCTGAATGCAGCCCTCAGGGCCCAGAATGATCACAGTAACTCAACACCCCACATCTGACAGATAGACCAGATAACAATAAAAGTAACTCCACCCTGATACCAAAGGAGCTGCAGGTCTAACTCCCACCTCCAACTGGGCAGAGACCAAAGTAACCCTCATTTGCAGAAGCCACCACACCATCTCGAATTCCTAGTTCCCCATTCCCAATGTCTCAGCAGTTCTTTCCTGCACCCAAATAAAGACATCCTCAGTTCTGAAGAGGGCCCAGGTCTCTATAAGCAGCTTCACGGATTATGGCCAGTCATTACTGGGCAATTGTAGACGTTCCTGAGCCCAAATGCAAGGCAGCTAGACTCAGCTCTGGCCCCCGTTATCCAAATGAACCTCATCTCCGTTCTCCAAATGAACCTCATCTTCCCAAACAAAATACGAGGGTGTGACCCGTGCCTATCTCCCAGATCAGGGACTTAAATTGGGGTTATCAGCCCCTTCTGCCCTCTCTCGTTACCCTGAGACCCTCCCTTTCCTCTTCTGTTGGTTCAGTGTATCTAACTTTTACATTCAGTTCAGTCGCTCAGTCGTGTCCGACTCTTTGCGACCCCATGAATCGCAGCACGCCAGGCCTCCCTGTCCATCACCAACTCCCGGAGTTTACTCAAACTCATGTCCATCGAGTCGGTGACGCCATCCAGCCATTACATTAACGTTCACTTAAAAAAAAAAAAAAAAAAAAAAATCACCTCTAAATATAGATAATAGCATCTAGGTTAATAAGAATCCTGGGCTCCCAGGACTCAGAACCCTGGCTCTTTGTCTCACTCATTTCTCTGGTTCCCAAAGCCCGCGGATTTCTCACCCCAGGCAGGAACCCCAGGTTCAGAGGGAAGTCCCCTCTGTCGCCTAACTCTCCCTCCCTCCGCCCAACCCTAGTCCCCTGGACAAAGTAAATGCGAGCAAAGAAGGGGAGAATGACCGCCCAGACCTAAATGATCCTGCGCCCCCGGATGAATGGACCCCCAGCCGAGTGGAGACGAAGGGCGCGGCGAGGCTAGTGCTCTTCCGCCCCCTCGTGGAAGGAGCCGAACATTGCCTAGCTTCGCCTGCTTGCCGCGCTGGACCGCGGCGTCCCGCCAGCCTCTAAGCGTCGCCGACGGGCGGGTGCTCAAGGCCCTAAAGAGCTGGGACTGGGGGAGGGCGAGCAGGCTTTGGGCGGGAATCTGCCTCTCTGGATCCCTAAAAGGATTGAGAAGAGCGTCGGGAGCGAAAAGTTCGGACCCTAGGTCTCTTGAGCGTCTCTCGGCCGCCACCCGGGGCTTTCCCCACCTCCTCGAGGGGAAGCAGCTGGCGGAGCCGTCCGGTCGCAGGACAATGAAAGGAAACGAACTAGAAATCATATCCGCCCCCTCCCTATCGCGCCCGGTCAGAGCCCCTCTTTTGCAGGCCCCGCTAGAGAAGTCTGTTGAATGACCACACCCTCCCTGTCTGAGACCCCACGGGAGCCCACTGTCTCCTCCCCAAACCCGGTGTTTCTTTGGGCTCCCCTCAATCTTCCTTAATACCGTACATTGCAGGCGCAGGGGTTTGCTGTATTCCCTCTCCTGTAAGAGGCTCCTTTCTAAAGCCAACACATAAATTTTCGCTGTCCCGGGTCCCCCGACGACCTAAGTCACCCAACGACTTAGTCACCCATGTTTCCCATCTCAACATCCCCAACCTCCTCCCCAATACCAATGTCCCACCCTCGGTTCCACTTTCAGTGGCCCAAGACCCCTTACGTTACGACCACCCAAGCGTTTCCGAGGTCCCGCCCTGGAGCCGGAGACCCCGCCCCGGGTTCGCCATCTGGAGAGCGAGGAAGGAAGGATACAGACCCAGGCGTTCACCCCACCTCCACCCCCGCCCCCGACATCCCGGCCAGATAAAGGAGCCGAGGCCAAGAGGGGAGAGAGACCCCGCCCCCCTTGAGAAGAGAAGCTGAAGCCCCTGCAGGACGGGGGTAAGAACCAGAGACTGAGGGAGGCAGACTCCTGGGTCCCTTAAGAGGGTTGGGGCTTGTTGATGGTAGGAAGACCGAGGCCCAGAAATTGGGCTAAACTAGGGATCCAGGACTAGAGAGTGGAATTTCGTGGTTCGGGGAAGGGAGCTTCGATTGGGATATGGAGGGATGAGGACCACAGGTCGTCTGGGGTCTCCAGGCAGGATCGTACACCTGAGACCAGGCTCGCGGTGAGGCAGAGGGGAAATGGGGATACTAGAAGGGCATTGGGAGTCTAAGTAAGGGCGCTGCAGACTGGATTCCCAACGCTTGCCATCGACGCAGCGGTGTGGGACACTTCAACTCGCTCCAAGCGCTGTGGAATCTTAGAGGAGGAAATCGGTCGATACTGAGGTTGAGGGCTGACAGAACGAGATGAATTAAGTAAAACTGTGTGAGCCGGGGCCGGGGACTTTCCCCTGCACCTCAGGAGGAAGAGGCAAACTGCGGAAGGGAAGGCGTCTTGGGACGACAAGGATCCCTGAGCCCTTTCCTTGGCACCCGCAGGCCTCCGTCGCTATGGGTTCCACCGCTACCCCGGAGGGAGCGCTGGGCTACGTCCGCGAGTTTACTCGCCACTCCTCCGACGTGCTCGGCAACCTAAATGAGCTGCGCCTGCGCGGGATCCTCACTGACGTCACGCTGCTGGTTGGCGGGCAACCCCTTCGAGCTCACAAGGCAGTTCTTATTGCCTGCAGGTTCGAGGGGTGGTTCATGAAGTGGGGTGGGACCAAATAGGAAAGGGGCGGGGCTATAAGGTCTTTGGGAGGACACGGAAGCCAAGCCTTCCACAAACAGGAGGCGGAGCGACAGGGAATTGAGGGAGGGGTGAGAGTTAGGGAGGCGGGGCTTCTTATAGGAGCGGGGCTTTCGACAGGGTAGAGTTCCCCCTTGGTTCCCCAGCCCCTAACCCGACATATCTTCCCTCTCTCCAGTGGCTTCTTCTATTCAATTTTCCGAGGCCGTGCAGGAGTGGGGGTAGACATGCTCTCCCTGCCCGGGGGCCCCGAAGCCGGGGGCTTCGCTCCCCTTCTGGACTTCATGTACACTTCGCGCCTACGTCTCTCTCCGGCCACCGCACCAGCAGTCCTCGCGGCCGCCACGTACTTGCAGATGGAGCATGTGGTCCAGGCATGCCACCGCTTCATCCAGGCCAGGTGAGGGAGCCCCAACTTGGTGTTCCTCGTGGGTGAAATGGCATCCCAGGTGTCAAGGGCAGAGGCCAAGATTAGGAAATAGCACTAATGTCCATCGCACTTTTTCTCAGCTATGAACCTTTGGGCATATCTCTGCGGCCCCTGGAGGCAGAACCCCCCACGCCGCCAACGGCCCCTCCGCCAGGCAGTCCCAGGCGCTCGGAAGGGCACCCTGACCCACCTACTGAGTCTCGCAGCTGCAGTCAAAGGCCCCCCAGTCCACACAGCCCAGACCCCAAGGCCTGCAACTGGAAAAAATACAAGTTCATCATACTGAACTCTCAGGCCTCCCAAGCAGGGAGCCTGGCGAGGGAGAGTTCTGGTCAACTTTGCTCCCAGGCCCGGCTCCCCAGTGGAGATGAGGCTTCCAGCAGCAGCAGCAGTGAAGAAGGACCCATTTCCAGTCCCCAGAGCAGGTACAGAAACTGGAAACCACCCCATCCCACCCCAACCCCAGAATTCGTAGCAGTAGCCTCAGCTCAAGAGGCACAACCATTGGGCCTGGGTGATCAGTAACAGGAAGTGAGGGAGTGGGCTTCACCTTAGGGAGCTGGCCAGAGGCCAGGCTTACTTGCTGAGGTGCGCCCTTGGCAATACAACTGGATAGGGCACATTGGTCAATAACCCACCATATGATGTCTCCTAATCATTTTTCTGGGCCTTGACATCTGCCTAGGCTTTCTCCAACTGCTGCCACTCTACAGTTCAAATGTGAGGCTCCAGTCAGTACCCCCCATCAGCTCACACCCCAGGCTCCAGAGACCACTGGGTCACCTTCTGGGAGGGCTCATCCACCACCAGGTAAGAGCCTCTCCTTCTACCCCCTTGGCTTTTCTCCTGTGGCTCCTCAAGGCCAGTTGGGGCCAAAAGACCTCAGGGAAGGCCTAGTCCATTTTCAAATTAGAATCACCTAGAGAGTGTTTTTAAATCGCATTGTGCAGGTCACACCCCATAGATCGGAATGTCTGCAAGGGGAAGCCAGGCATCAGTATTTTTTTAAAGCTTCCAATGAGCAGCAGTGTTTGGGAACTTCTGGCGTGTTCCCATCCAGGGCTGAGTGGTCAGCCCAGGGCTGGCAAAGCCTCTCTGGCAACCTGTCATCCAGGGTGGTGCAAGAGAGAAGAGAGGGGGGGACTCCCTGGTGGTCCAGTGGCTAAAACTTCATGCTCCCAATGCAGAGGGCCTGGGTTCAATCCCTGGTCAAAGAACTTGATCCCACATGCCTCCACTAAGACTGATGCAGCCAAAGAAATAAATATTTTAAAATTAAAAAAAAAAAAAGAGAGAGAGTGAGAGAGAAAGAGAAACTTCCACCCATAAGTAGGGGCCTCCACCTCCTACCACCACTATTGGAGTGATTAGCAGAATACTCTCAAATTATACAGACATAGAGACAGATCCTGGCTTGTCCTCTCAAATAACCGTGTGGCCCAGAGCAGGTCAAATGAGCCTCAGCAGCCTTAACAGTAAATTGGGGGCAAAACAAAACAAAACCTATTACCCTGTAGTCTGAGAATTCACTGGTATTGTTGTCATGACTCACCCCCTCCCCAGGAGGTGAATTTTTCAGCTGCCAGAACTGTGAGGCTGTGGCTGGGTGCTCATCGGGGCTGGACCCCGTGGCTTCTGGGGATGAGGACAAGCCCTACAAGTGTCAGCTCTGCCGGTCTGCCTTCCGCTATAAGGGCAACCTGGCCAGTCACCGCACGGTGCACACAGGTAGGGGAGGAGCAAGGAGAGGACCCTGGCCTTGGTGCCCACTGCTATTCTCCTTGACCTCCCTTCCTCCCCGCCTCCAGGGGAAAAGCCCTACCACTGCTCCATCTGCGGAGCCCGCTTTAACCGGCCGGCTAACCTGAAAACGCATAGCCGCATCCATTCGGGAGAGAAGCCCTATAAGTGCGAGACATGCGGCTCGCGCTTTGTACAGGTACGACAGTTTCAGAGCCTGATCGCAGACAAATTTGCGAGAGGGCGAGGTGGGCCGAATGGGGAGGGCTTCGTCCCTCCCAGGGGCGCGGTCTGAGATTCCCTCCTTTCCCAGGTAGCGCATCTGCGCGCGCACGTGCTGATCCACACCGGGGAGAAGCCCTATCCTTGCCCCACCTGCGGGACTCGCTTCCGCCACCTACAGACCCTCAAGAGTCACGTTCGCATCCATACCGGAGAGAAGCCTTACCACGTGAGTACCCGACCTGGCCTAGCCCAAAGCCTTGGAATTACCTCCTGTTTACCGACGGGCGGGGCTCTGAAAGGAGCGGGCCTGGAGGCCTTTAGATCGAGGCTAGGTGGGCGGTGTCCTTGTGAGGAAGGGGTGGGGCCGAAGGTAGGGGTGGCAGGTATAGAAGTTAGGCTCCTGGAGGGGGCGCAGTCCTGGAGAGGAGGTGACAGGTGGAAAAACGCTTTGCTGAAGGGGACCTCCTAGGCCTTCCCCTGAGGATTTGGGAGGATGTGGGGACTCAAGAGGCTTCCCTATATCCCCAAGAGCTTCTCTCAGGTGGAGTGCTGGGCGGTTCTCCCTCGCTCAACATCTAAAAGGTGGTCGTGGGTGGGGAAGAGACCTGACCCGGCTGTCATCTTACAGTGCGACCCCTGCGGTCTGCATTTCCGGCACAAGAGTCAACTTCGGCTACATCTGCGCCAGAAACACGGAGCTGCTACCAACACCAAAGTGCACTACCACATTCTAGGGGGGTCCTAGCCGAGTGCCGCCCCGGCCCCACTCCCTTCCCGGAAGACGGAAAGCTGCGGCTCACGCCTGGGTTCGCTGCCAGGCTTGGGCGTGGGGGTGTGCGAGGCCCCTGGATATCAGCGACGGCCACCACCTTTAATTTCTCACTGCGGGGATCAGGGGTGGGAGATCCTGGCCTGATCTGCCTCTGTTTTGCTGGTCAAAACCTCTTCCCCGCAATCGATATTGTTTCTGAGCAGAGAACAAGCTAGGAGCTGGAGCGGAGAGACTGGAAGCCTGATTTCCTTAAGGAATCAGGCCTCCACCTGCAGCCCCCGTCTCATTTGATTTATCTGTAAATATAATTTATTGAGGCTTCTGGGTGGCACCAGGGCCTTCATACTAGTGCATTTCCCATGTCCCTCTTCTACAAGTGTGATCAAAAGTGACCTGAAACTCAGAATGTGAGGTCACAGCTCTGCTGGCAGAGATTAGCACTTGGCTGCCTCCTTTGGCTTGAGTGTTTTATATTATTATTGTCTAACTTTTATCTTTTCCCACTTGCTCGTTGGTTTGTTTAAAATGGAGAAAAGAGTTCCCTGTGCCCTGCCCCTTCAATTCTAGGTCTGGAACCTTTATTTGTTCTAGGGCAGCTCTGGGAACATGTGGGTTTGTGGAATTGGGTCAGGAACCCTCTCAAATATTCTGAATATTGTAGGTTTTCTAGCAGGCTAGCACTGGATATAGACTTTTTCTGTTCTTCAAAGAACCTATGATGAAGTGGAGGTAATACATACCTCCTGGAGGCAGTACATACCTCCTGGAGGCAGTGGGTGTGGGGCCTTTGTCAGTCCTGGAAATTGGGGGATGATTTGAGAGGCTTTCTCTTAGGCCCCTGACTGTCCTATTAGTCTGGCCACCTAGGTTTGGCTCCATGGTAGTTTTGGCTATCTGATAGAACTCACCCAGGAGCTTGAGCTGAGCCCACAGTCCTCCCTCTAGGGCCTGTTCTTAGCACGAAGTTGATCCCTCTATGCAGGAGAGATCTGCAATTCCATATCAGAAATGATGCAATCTTTTCGGAGTCTTCCCAGTCTCTTAAGAATGCTATGACCTAGGGGAGAATTATCTTGAGTAAAGACTATGACCTTTCCTTTACTGCAGAGCCATCTGGGTTAGAATGTTCCCTGGGGGTTCTACATGAGATGACCTTTTCTTCCTTTGGTAGGTATTTGGACATCTTCTGGCAAGTGTCCAGATTTCAGAGATTTCTTTGCCTCTAGAAGTCACAGGTGCTTGGTAACTTTCTTACCTTAGAAAAGCTGAGTCTGTGACCTGGTCTTCCCGTCACTACATTCCTGTCTGGAACCAGTGAAAGCACTAGAACCTTCCACGGGACAGAAAAGGGGCTGAGTTCCATTATGGATTTGCTATAGTTGGGATTATGATCGAGATTAGTGTTGGGATTAAAGCTTTAAAAGACTGACTGATGGACCATCTAGTTGACCAAGTCTCCCGTAGGATTAAGAGGTTGTTTGAGGGACACAGTCTCTGATTTAGGCCAAGTAGGTAGAAAGTTAGAAATGGGTTGTCTCTTAACTGTGTGGAGTGTCTGGAATGTTAGGTGATACTCTGAAGTATTACAGTCCTGCCCCTGTTGCTCTGGGGCCTGTTCGTTTAGGGACATGTGGTAGAGGGTAAGAAGCACTTTGAATTTGTGGGATGGAGCTTCCTCAAGACAGGTCAGTCCTAGTGGCTGTCACTTGGGGACTGATTAGAAAGCTACTCTTTTCCCTCTTTCCCTCTTAACCTCAGTGCAGAATTGAAGGAGGGAGGGAAAGCAGAGGAAAGAGTTGAGAAGAAACTATATATATATATATATATTTAAGCAGATTGGATGGGCAGGTGGAGAGTGCCAGGGGGTGGAGATGTTAGATCTTGCAAGATCAGAATCATGGAATAAAGAAGCCTCTCTGTGCTGCTTGTTGTGTCCTGGGTTCTTGTCTGTGGCGATCTGGGGACTGGGGAAAGAGGGTTCTTCCTCATGGATACCATCTTGGATTTTGTGCCCATCCCACTGTCCCATCCATTTTAAGCAGCCCTTGTTCTCCCCTTCCCTGCCCTTGCCTTCCGGCTCATTGTGTAGGAACCAGTGACTTCATGAAGTCTCTCCGGAGCCACCTGCATCCTGCTGCTCTGAAGTCACTTCCTGCCTTGAGATGTGGAGGTAGCAGGGAGAAACCAGGAAGCCACAAATAATACCAAGATGCTGGGGGATGCATCTGTGCAGGGGAACTTGATGCTTGGGACACCCCCTACCACCATGGACAATGGATAGGACTTGGGTCCCCTAAGGACAACAGATGCTAGAGGTGGCGGTGAGAAGACCATGTGGTTAGAGCCAGTGTGCCAGCACTACCCGTCCCCCAGCAGTGATTTCTTGGAATCCATCCAGTGCCTAGTACTCAATTCTCTTCAACCCTTTCTCTTGTCCTGTGTGTCTTGGATGCACAGCTTGTTCTGCCCAGAGGGTGAAGGGTCACTAATTCTGATAAATTACCTCCCTCTTGGACTTAAAATTCCTCATCTGTGAAATAAGTCCATTAACATGGAAGGAATAATTTCCTCCCAACATTTATAGTTTGTGGTTGTGTGTCTCAGTCTTTTAAAACCCATGACATGGGTTAGATGTTTTTTAAGCACAAAACAAACTAAAGGAAAACCTCCCTTCCCCTCCCTCTATGGCTTATCCCCTGTTTAAAATAAGACCCGCTAATATTACTTATCTCCTGCTTCATGTGCATGCTAAGTCACTTCAATCATGTCTGACTGTTTGTGACCCCATGGACTATAACCCACCAGACTCCTCTGTCCACAGGAGAGACTGGGATTCTCCAGGAAAGAATACTGGAGTAGACTGCCATGCCCTCCTCTAGGGGATCTTCCTGACCCAGAGATCTAACCCACATCTCTTACATCTCCTGCACTGGCAGGCAAGTTCTTTACCACTAACACCACCTGAGAAGCCCAAGGCATTTTAGTGTATAGATTTTCTAATTCAACCCCCTGACAACCTAAAAGTAGGAATTATTATTAACCTCAGTTTACAAGTAGGGAAACCAACTGAGAGATTCAGTATCTTGGCCAAGTTAGTAAGTGATGAAGCCAGGACTGGAACTACAATTTGATTCTACAGACTGTGCTCTTAACTATTATGTTATATAGCCATACCAACTTCTACATCTTTGATATAGTCCTTACCGGTCAAAGTTCTGCTCCACTTACAAAAAAAGAGAGAGAGAGAGAAAGAAAAAAACTTTTTGGGTATGACTATTTTTATTTCCCACATATAAAAAAGTATAAGGCTCAATATGCTTTTTAAAATTACACAGCCGCCCTCCCCACCCCAGCCCCACTTGTCTGACCCCTTGAGCTCAGATTTCAAGGTCAGTGTTTTAAGGAGCTTGAAGCCAAATCATTAGTGCTACATAAGGTTGGAGGAACTGGGTACTGGTTGGGAAGGAAGGGCTGATTGTACCAGTGGTCATGGCTTGTCTCTTTAGTCTATCCCATTATGGGATCGAAAAATGTGGTTAGGAAGTGGTTGTTACCAGAGGGCAGAGGGAAAGTTTCCAGCCCCACTGGAGACGGGTGCTGGTGGGGCTGAGTGAGTTCACAGATGCACTTCCTCTGCCCAGTTATTTTTGGTCTCTATGATCTGTAGGTTTCCTGTTAGTGGGAACAGAAGAGACAGGAACAAGTTCCCATTACAGAAATATATGCCAGGAATCCAACAGCCCATTCTCTTTCCTTGGCCTCTGAACCCTCTCCGGGATCCAGGCATCTAGATTTAATCTTATTTTATAATCGCTCTACGCCCCCCACCCCCGCCCCGCGTTTCAACTCCTGGACCCCTAATTAAATATGTTTTCCTCTCCTGAACCAGCTTACCCACTACTAACCCCCACGGACTCCTTACGTGCGCATCTCTGCAGAAATCCGGTCAAATTAGCCCGCTAGGTGGACACGAGACCGAAGCTGCAGCAGAGCACACCCCTGGGTCACGTGGACCCAACTATTTGGCCTCCGAAAGTCCCCTCTGCACGCATGCGCCCCATTCGTTGCCCAGTACAAGACAGGTTCTAAACTCCGCCCCGCCCCTCTGGCTCCGCCCCCTGATGAGGAGTCCCGCGTCCTTATTGGTGAGCTTCGGACAGGGATGCAGACCCTGGCTGGCCAGGTGCTAACATTTCAATGATAAAATAGATAAGCCACCTGGAGACCGGCGCACCTCAGGGGTGGGGCCCAGTTCAGGCCCCTCCCTCGTCTGTCCCGCCCAGGCCTCGACTCCAGATTTGAAGCCACCGGAGCCACGCCCCCCGGCGCTGAACGTCGGGGCCAGCGCGGGCCTGGTCTCCCCATTATAATCGCCCCCAATAGGGGAGAAGCGCAGGCGTCTCACGCAGCCTCTCTGCAGCTTTCAAGCCCTCGTTGGTACTTTCCTCTCTGCCACCCTCGCCTCTCCCGCGCGGCCCCGAGCTGTCCGGCCGGATGGGTGGGCAGAGGTGGAACGACCCGAGCTCCGCTCCGGAAGGGGCTTAGAGGCAGCACTGTTAACACCCAGATGGCTTATAGGGCCGAGCCCCCCGACGGGGGCTGGGGATGGATGGTGGTGCTCTCAGCGTTCTTCCAGTCGGCGCTCGTGTTCGGGGTGCTCCGTTCCTTCGGCGTCTTCTTTGTGGAATTTGTGGCGGCGTTTGAAGAGCCGGCCGCGCGAGTCTCCTGGATCGCCTCCATAGGAATCGCGGTGCAGCAGTTTGGGAGTGAGTGCTGCGCCTGGGTCCGGAGTCCTGTGTCCCTCGACCCTCGGAAGGGAGTGGGGGTTGCGGGGACAGTAAAGGACATGGGGAGGGGGAGCGGTGCGGGAGAAGGACGCCTGAGATCTTCTCGCAGAACTCTTGCTCTTCTCCAGGTCCAGTGGGCAGTGCGCTGAGCACCAAGTTCGGTCCCAGGCCTGTGGTGATGACCGGGGGTATCCTGGCTGCACTGGGGATGCTGCTTGCCTCCTTTGCTACCTCCTTAACCCACTTGTACCTGAGTATTGGGTTGCTCTCAGGTGAGACCCTGAGCAGGGCCGGTGAGTCAAAACCTGAGTCTTTTTGGCCTCAGGACTTTTACCTTCTTCCTGCTCCTTCCGAAGGACTTAGGGGAAACTCTCAGAGAAAGTTTTAGCTAGCACCTCTGCCTGGAAGGGTATTCTTAACAGAGGTAACTAAAGTGATAAACAGGTTAGGGGAAATCAGGAAATTCAAAGATGCAAGGCAAGAACTAGTGGAATTGGAATGTAAAAGGAAGAATTACTGTAAAGTTGTATAAGATACTGTGGCTGTGAAATAAACATTATTATCCTATTTACATATGCGGAAAGTCTTTAAAGCTTATGCAATTTGGCAAATGAAGTTCACACAGCCAGCAATGGTACAGCCCAGGTCTAACTCCAAAGTTCTGTGGTAGTGACTTTACAAACATTGTCTCTAAGCTTCCAGAGTCTGCTAAGTTATATTACCTCCATTTTGCAGATGAGATTGAGGTCAGGAGGTTAAGGTACATAAGGTCATACAGCTAGAAAGTATGGAACCAGGGTTGTAATTTAGGCCTGTGTTCCATTTTGTTGCTGGGCAGTGTTGGGATGACTGGGTGTTCTGAGTTCCTTAAGGGGTCCTCAACTCAACCCCCATTTCTTCCTTTTTGACAGGATCTGGCTGGGCCTTGACCTTCACTCCAACCCTGGCCTGCCTGTCCCGTTACTTCTCTCGCCGGCGATCCCTGGCCACCGGGCTGGCACTGACGGGCGTGGGCCTCTCCTCCTTTGCTTTTGCCCCACTCTTCCAATGGCTGCTCAACCACTATGCCTGGCGGGGGGCCCTACTGCTGGTGTCGGCCCTCTCCCTTCACTTGGTGGCCTGCGGTGCTCTTCTCCGTCCACTCTCCCTGGCTGAGGACCCTGTTGTGGGTGGCCCTGGGGCCCAGATCACCTCCCTCCTGCGTCACGGCCCCTTCCTGCATTACACCGTTGCCCTCACCCTGATCAACACTGGCTACTTCATTCCCTACGTGCACCTGGTGGCCCATCTTCGGGACCTGGGTTGGGACCCACTGCCCGCTGCCTTCCTCCTCTCGGTGGCGGCTATTTCTGACCTCGTGGGGCGTGTGGCTTCTGGGTGGCTAGGCGATGCTGTCCCAGGGCCTGTGGCAAGACTCCTGATGCTCTGGACCACCCTGACTGGGGTGATACTGGCCCTGTACCCTGTGGCTGAGGCGCCTACTGGCTTGGTGGCCCTGACTGTGGCCTATGGCTTCACATCAGGGGCCCTGACCCCAGTGGCCTTCTCCGTGCTGCCTGAACTGGTGGGGACTGGAAAGATATACTGTGGCCTGGGACTGGTACAGATGGTAGAAAGCATCGGGGGGCTACTGGGGGCTCCTCTGTCAGGTAAGGGGAATAAGATTTCCAGGTGGGCCATGGCTGCTGTGTTTTACCATGGGGGGTGCAGAGAGGAATTGACATAGTATATGTTAATACTGCCCTCTGCCATGGTAGATACACAGCCCATATGGTCAGTCACAGCAGCCTTGAAACAGGTCTGAGGGAAAGAAACTGGGGCTGTGGAAAGATTAAGAGGACCTCTGAGGCACCCTTGGCAGTGTACCTACAGCTGGGGTTTTCAGAGGATTCTGCCAGACATAGCATGCTAGTGCCTGACTTTTCCCTTGGCCTACTGGGCCCCAGGCCAGGGGCCTGAGCCATCTGGTCAAAGTTCCCCACACTTCAGAAGCCAGAACCTCCAGACCCTTAATGTTTTCCTCTAACTATTAACTGAAGGCATGGAAGGGAAAGAAAGGCACAGGTGTGGCTGATTCGATCTGTATCCCCAAATCTGGGGATGCCCTAAACTGGCTAGTTTGGCGGTCCTTTATGAAGGCAGGAAGGTAGTTGAAGTGACATTTTGAGGCCCCTTGGGAAACCAGAGTTCTCATGCTCACCCAGTCTGAACTCTTCCAAGATGATGGGTTAAGGATCATTTTCATCCCTCCACCCCAAAATGTGTCAGAGCCATCAGTTCCAGGAAACAGATCACCCATGTGTATTCTTCTTCTCTCTTGAACCTAGGCTACCTCCGGGATGTGACAGGCAACTACACAGCTTCTTTTGTGGTAGCTGGGGCCTTCCTTCTGGCAGGAAGTGGAGTTCTCATCACTTTGCCCCACTTCTTCTGCTTCTCAGCTGCTACCTCCAAGCCCCAGGATCTTGTAACAGAGGCACTGGATACCAAAGTCCCCCTGCCTGAGGAGGGGCTGGGAGTAGATTGAACTCCAAGAAGGGGCAGACAGACCCACAAAACAAGAGGTTGGTGGCTCCAGGTCTTCTCCTGCCCCATCTTGGCACCCACAGAACCACAATGCCTTAAGCATCTTGATCTGCCCCCCTTCCCCGCCCCTCAGAGCAGGCGTGGGGCTCCTGCAGTGTGTGTGCCAACCCTTTGTATTTTCTCGAGGATTCTTGTCTGTTTGCTCCCACAACCTTTTCTGAAGGATCCAGGAGTTCAGCCTGCTCCACTGAGCTGTGAATCAACTGTGGAAAATCAAAAGCCAAGATACTTATCAAATTCTTTTTACATGTGATCTCTAGTGTTGCCCTCCTTGGAAAAAAAATCTGTCTTTGGGATAAAACTGAATAAGAAAACTGGACAAAGTTCAGAACCTCAGAAAGTGCTTGGGCCCATAAGCCTGAGTGGGCTGAATGGAGTCACACTGGGGAGTGGAGGGGAGGTATCCAGGACCTCTGGTGACCCAGAGCATTTAACCCTGGACTCTGCTCTCTGGACCACAGTTCCTCCCACTTGCCCATGGACTTCCCTCTTTCCTACTTTCCCCTATAACTTAGAAATTAAGAAAATGGTGTGGGATGTGGGGGAGGGGTGCTAGTTTGGAAGAGAGAGATAAAGCTAAGAGAGCAGAAGCCTGAGATGCTTGTATTTTCCTCAGACCAGTAAAGGGGGACTGAAATGCAGAAAGACTTTATCTGGGAAATGAGGATGGGGCAGCTAGCACTCATGAGCACCCCGGTGCCCCCAACAAACCTGAAGCAGACAAACAGGCAGTTCCTGGAAGGTTTCCTGTTATAATGGCAAGCACTTGGGCAAAGAGAAATGGACTGACAGGACAAACACCCTTCCCGCCTGCCATGGCTTAGGGGGATCCTGTTCCCATCAACCAGCTTTTCTGGATATCTTAAGCAGAATGTTTGCAGCATAGATTGCCTAACAATTGGAGCTTGCTGGAACAGCAGATAAAAAGTCTTTATTAGGGGAGGGGCTCAACAAGTGGTGTCCAGAGTGGAGTGAGGGTCTCCCGGGGAGAGCAGGGCAACCTGAGGGACCGGGAGCAGCTCCCCCATCTCAGGGGGTGGAGTGCCTGGACGTGAGGCCTGACGGCAGGAGGGCAGCGCCTTGGGCAGCCCCAAATAGACGAAGCTGCCAGAGAGGACGAAAGAGCCGCACATGAGGAAGGAGGCGGTGAAGTCTCCGGTCTCATCCCTTAGGAAGCCTGAGAGGAGAGGGAAAGGAACTTAGAGGCCTGGGTCCCCAGATGCAGGTTGGGGGTGAGGGTGGCGAGCGGATCTGCTGGCTCTGGCCCTTACCTGACAGGGGAGGGCCTAGAAGCCCCCCGAGGCTCAGCAGCATCATCACCAGACCAGTGGCCTGTACCACATTTCCGATGCCCACTAGCTCCGGGAGCACACAGAAAATCAACGGGGCGTAACTTCCGGCGCTCAGGCCGTAGACCCCAGCCGCGGCCAGCAGGGGGCCCCCCCAGCTGTCCTCGTTCCCCATCACAGGCACCAATCCCACCGCCAGCAGCCCCAGGCCTGTCAAAGCCCCGAATATCGTCAGCAACCGCGGGAGGGGCACCCAACCCTGGTCTGCCAGCCACCCGCAGAGGAGCCGAGCGCCGATATCCCCCACCGCAGCCGCCGCCACCACCAGCGCCGCCGCATACCCGCCCAGGCCCCGATCTAAAGCGTGAGGAGCCAAGTGCACGTAGGGGATGAAGTAACCGACCCCCACTAAGGCCGTGCCTAGTGTCAAAACTAGGAAGGCCCGGCGTCTGAAGAGACCGAGGCCGAGGGCAGCTAGAGGGCTTCGTGGTAGGACCAGGGGGTCGCCAGGAAGCGCCAGGGGTCGTAGCAGGGCGCCACAGGGGATGAGGTGGAGGGTGACGGCTCCGAGGAGGAGCAGGGCGCCCCGCCAGCCAAAATTATCAAGGAGGAGCTGTAAAGCGGGTGCCAGGAGCAGCGAGGAGGCCCCGTTGCCCGTGAGTGCCAGCCCCACGGCCAAGACTCGACGGCGGGAGAAGTAACGGGAGACGGTCCCCAGGGCAGGGGCGAACACCAGGGCCCAGCCGGAGCCTGCGAATGGATAGGACCGGGTAAAGACAGAAACCAGGGTTACCAGGCCCTGCCATCCTAGCTCTGTTTCTCACAGGAGGCCCCCGCCCTCTTGGCTTCCGTACCCGACAAGCTCCTATCTCCACCATCACCCCCTTAAGAACCCGGGTATCCCTCTTCCCTCACCAGCAAGGACGCCCAGGCCAAGGTAGAGGTGCAGCAGACTGTGGGCGAAAGCCGAGAAGACGAAGCCGAGCGAGGTGAGGACGCCCCCAACCATCACGACAGGGCGCGCCCCCCAGCGGGTGCTCAGGGCACTGCCCACTGGACCTGGAAGGGGGCGGAGTCAAGGGAAGGCACGCCCCCTGGACCCCCAAACTCGCTCCAACACTTCTCATTGGCTGTTTTCCTGGCCTAAACTTCTCCCCCGCCTTATAGCAACACCACCACCACCACCACCCCGCCCCGCTTCATCTCAAGACCCACTCAATTCTAGAATTTAGAACTCTAAATTCGACCTAGGTCTGAAGGTCGAACTCTAAAGGTCGACTTTTCTTAGGTTGTTTGGTAACCAAGTATGTCCTCTACCACTGCTCTCACGGCACTTCCCCCCACCCAGTTCCTGCCTCCCACCTCGGGGCCCCTCCTCACTGGCTGCCTGCTGCACTGCCAGGGCTAGGGCGCTGACCCACGCCGTCTCCTGAGCGTTTCGGTCAAAATACTCCGCGAAGTCAGGGAAGGCGAGGCCCAGGGAGCGTAACACCCCGTAGGAGAGTCCATTCACCGCGAACCCTGCGGCCGCCACCACCCAGCCCCAGCCCCCGTCCGGGGGTCCGGTTGGCTTGGGGGTCATCGTCTCCTGGGGAAGGGGGAACATCTATCAGAGAAGTCGCCACATCTGTGTCTCCTTTAGGAACCTTAGCATACCTGAGATCCAGCCCTGAGCACGACAGGACGGAGGCGGGGGGCGGGGGGCGGGGGGCGGAGGTGGGGTGGGGGCGGTGTTCGGGCCTAGGGCTAGAACTCCAGGTCTGCGCCGTACAAGAGCAGGATAACAGCCAGATCCCCCAATTCTGAGACTCCCCCTCCCACAGACACCAGGTTCCCCTTACCCGACCTTTCCGGGCGGTCCGGGGGAGGGGAAGGGCGAAGAAAGGCTTGGCCCGGTTTTCTCCCCGCTTCCCCGGAGGGCGGGGCCTTAGAGGGGAGGAAATGCAGAGATGGAGCCCAACTTGGACCTGCTCTCAAGGTAAACAGAGCGCGCCACAGGGCGCCTGAGCCACCTGGGGCGCGCGGGGTGGGGCCGGGGGTTGGGGGGGGAGGTAGTGTCCAGGGCCGGGGCGAGCTGAGACAGCCAATCCACCGAGCCGAGTCCCACGGGGATTGAATTATCCATTTACACCCCCAATCCCAAGGAAGGGAGGGGCGAGGAATGAACACCTCCCCGCCCATGCCCACGCACCTGCAGCTGGCTGCGCACCCGGGAGATGCATGGATTGCAATCGCCAGCCTCCCCAACGTTGGTAGGCAACGCACGGAAATAGGGGTGGTCCTCCCAAAGCCTGAGGGGATGAGTAGCTCCAACGTTCTCAGGCAATGTTGCTGGAGAACCTGGTAAACCTCAGGTGTTAAATCACAGACCTCCATGCAGTGCATGTTGCGTGCTCAACGACAATAAGCCCTCCAGGACAGAGCGAAAGGAAAAGGACTTCCTTGTGATGGGCCAGGGACATATACACGTCATGTTGCATCTTCACAATCACCCTGTGAAAAGGTGTTCCCCCCATTTTACAGATGAAGTCACTGACACAGAGAGGTTATGTGATTTGCCCAAATCGCCAAACTTAAAAAAAGAAAAGAAAAGAAAAATATTTGAGTTTGGATCTGTCCAACTGTGGAACCATCCAAGAACAGACCTACTACTGAAATAGACTCTGCCACCACGGAGGGAAACGGCCTGTAGACAATTTGATGCCAAACTGACCTGGAAATGGTAGATTGATTCTGTGCTAAGGGCTTCTGGGACTAGAAAGGATTCTTGAGATCAGAATCCCTGAAGATTTAGATGGGAATTTTAAAAACAAAGTAAGAAATCCGAAAATTGAACCCAGGTATTGATTTCTTGGAGAAACTTTCCTTTTTACATTAAGGTTGATTTACTTTGAATCAAGGGATGTGGTCTCTCGTTTAATTATTAAACAACATCAGAGAAAAGCTGGCAGTTTGCATTAGTTTGGCCAACAGCCACATGGTGGCAGTGTTTCCTAATTGTTGAGAAACTCTCGGCAAATAAAGAAAAACAATTAGTGAAACTGTAAACCTGACAACACAATATGGTCTTCGAGGGCTCTCTATTGCCTATAAGAGGAAACAAAACAAAATTCTTTACTTTGAATAAAAGCCTTTCCCAATCAGAGGTAGACCCAGAGTATCTTTCCATCCCTGCCCCCCTCCCCTCTTTTCTACACTCTTCCATCAGCTATCAGCAGCTCATCTGCTCTATAGGCATTTCTAGCTTTTCAGTTTAGTTGCTCAGTCGTGTCGAACTCTTTGCGACTCCATGAATCGCAGCATGCCAGGCCACCCTGTCCATCACCAACTCCTGGAGTTCACTCAGACTCACGTCCATCCAGTCAGTGATGCCATCCAGCCATCTCATCCTCTGTCATCCCCTTCTCCTCCTGCCCCCAATCCCTCCCAGCATCAGAGTCTTTTCCAATGAGTCAACTCATCGCATGAGGTGGCCAAAGTATTGGAGTTTCAGTTTTAGCATCATTCCTTCCAAAGAAATCCCAGGGCTGATCTCCTTCAGAATGGACTAGTTGGATCTCCTTGCAGTCCAAGGGACTCTCAAGAGTCTTCTCCAACACCACAGTTCAAAAGCATCAATTCTTCGGTGCTCAGCCTTCTTCACAGTCCAACTCTCACATCCATACATGACCATAGGAAAAACCATAGCCTTGACTAGATGGACCTTTGTTGGCAAAGTAATGTCTCTGCTTTTGAATATGCTATCTAGGTTGGTCATAACCTTCCTTCCAAGGAGTAAGTGTCTTTTGATTTCATGGCTGCAATCACCATCTGCAGTGATTTTGGAGCCCAAAAAAAGAAAGTCTGACACTGTTTCCACTGTTTCCCCATCTATTATTTCCCATGAAGTGATGGGACTGGATGCCATGATCTTCGTTTTCTGAATGTTGAGCTTTAAGCCAACTTTTTCACTCTCCACTTTCACTTTCATCAAGAGGCTTTTTCTCACTCCTAAATTTTTTAATATGTCATGCTTTGTGCTTGAAATGTCCTGGAGTGGATACAGGAGCCTTGCCATGTACCACCCTAGGAAAGTGGTATCATCAGTTTCCCTAGTCTGGGGTGCTATTGTGAAAGGCACCTGGAAGGCAGAACCAGCCTATCCTCAGGCACCAGGGAGGGCAGGGACCCCACTTCCAGCAATGGCCAGTGAGGACCCTGCTTAAAGCTGAATGAGGCCAAGTGAAACAAAGCACTCCCTCCCCATGGTGAAGTAGAAATGCAGGGGGGTGAAAGAGGAGCCTGGGTCCTTAGGGCCTGGGAGTTGTACAAAGTGATGCTGAGCACCTTTACAAGATACTTATGAACCCACACCACTATTAATGCCTGGAGAATCCCACAGACAGAGGAACCTGGCAGGCTACAGTCCATGGCGTTGAAAAGCGTCAGACGCAATGAATGACTGAGCGCGCACACACGTTTTACTGTGTAAGAATTACATCTCAATAAAGCTGATTTTTAAGGTTAAAAAAAATCTTAGATTGGTGAGGATGTAGAGAAAAAGAAACTTAGCAAGCACTGTTGATGGAAATGTAAACTGGTATAGCCAGTATATAGAAGTGCCTCAAAAAATTAAAAATAGAACTGCCATGCTGTGCTGTGCTTAGTCTCTCAATCATGTCTGACTCTGCAACCACATGAACTGTAGCCCAGAAGGTTCTTCTGTCCATGGGGATTCTCCAGGCAAGAGTACTAGAGTGGGTTACCATGCCCTCCTCCAGGGGATCTTCCCAATCCAGGGATCAAACCCAGGTCTCCTTCATTGCAGGCAGATTCTGTACAGGCTGTCAAAGAGATATCTGCACTTATGTGTTCATTGGAGCATCATTCACAATAGTCAAGATATGGAAAGAACCTAAGTGTCTATCAATGAATGAATGGATAAAGAATAATACTCCATTAGTTTGTTGTCCAGTGGCTAAGTCTTGTTCAACTCTTTGTGACCCCATGGACTGAAGCATGTCAGGCTTCCATGTCCTTCACTGTCTCCCAGAGTTTGCTCAAAATTTTGCCCATTGAGTCCATGATGCTATCCAACCATCTCATCTTCTTTCACCCCCTTCTCCTCCTGCCC
The DNA here is from genome assembly GCF_019923935.1 of Bubalus bubalis. Classification (NCBI taxonomy): domain Eukaryota; kingdom Metazoa; phylum Chordata; class Mammalia; order Artiodactyla; family Bovidae; genus Bubalus; species Bubalus bubalis. The sequence goes on along the minus strand of NC_059159.1, from coordinate 36,278,384 downwards.
TCAATCTTTCCCAGTTTCAGGGTCTTTTCCAACAACTCAACCCATCACATCAGGTGGCCAAAGTATTAGAGCTTCAGCTTCAGTATCAGTCCTTCCAATAAATATTCAGGATTGATTTTCTTTAGGATTGACTGGTTTGATCTCCTTGTGGTCCAAGGGACTTTCAAGAGTCTTCTCCAACACCACAGTTTGAAAGTATCAGTTCTTTGGTGCTCAGCCTTCTTTATGGTCCAACTCTCACATTTGTACATGACTACTGGAAAATAGTATATATGATCTATACATCATATATACCTATATATAATATTCTACCATATAGCCAATATATATTGTGCATGCTGAGTAGCTTCAGTCATGTCTGACTCTTTGAGACCCTATGGACTGTAGCCCAACAGGCTCCTCTGTCCATGGGAATCTCCAGGCAAGAATACTGGAGTAGATTGCCATGCCCTTCTTCAAGGGATCTTCCCAACCCAGGGGTGGAACCTGCATCTCTTACGTCTCGTGCATCGGCAGGCGGGTTCTTTACCGCTAGCGTCACCCAGGAAGCCCATATCCAACATATACGTAAATGTATGCATAAAATGACAGCATATTATTCAGCCTTGTGAAAGAAGGAAACCCTGCTATTTGCAACAACATGGATGGACATCAAGAGCATTTATAACAAGTAATATAAGCCAGATAGAGAAAGACAATACACTATGGTATCACTTATCTGCAGAATCATTAAAAAAAGACAGAAAGTGGATGCCAGGGGCTGGGGGTTGGAAGGGAATAGGAAGAGGTTGGTAAAAGGGAACAAACTTTCAGTTATAAGATGAATAATGTCTGAGAATCTAATATTAAAAAAACATGGTAACCATAGTTGATAACAAGGAGATCCAACCAGTCCATTCTGAAGGAGATCAGCCCTGGGATTTCTTTGGAAGGAATGATGCTAAAGCTGAAACTCCAATACTTTGGCCACCTCATGCGAAGAGTTGACTCATTGGGAAAGACTCTGATGCTGGGAGGGATTGGGGGCAGGAGGAGAAGGGGATGACAGAGGAGGAGATGGCTGGATGGCATCACTGACTCGATGGACGTGAGTCTGGGTGAACTCCGGGAGTTGGTGATGGACAGGGAGGCCTGGCGTGCTGCGATTCATGGGGTCGCAAAGAGTCGGACACAACTGAGCGACTGATCTGATCTGATCTGATAGTTGATAACACTGTATTGTATATCAACAACAATATACAATATACTTTTGGGCCCCACCAAAAGTCATCTCTACTCCTTAAGTGGTGCATTTTATTGTGTAAGGCTTACACTTGAGTAAAATTGATTTTTCAGGTTAAAAAAAAAAAACCTTAGGTTGGTGAGGATGTAGAGAAAAAGAAACACCTATGCACTCTTGGTGGGAATGTAAATTGGTACAGCCAGTATGGAAAGCATATGGAAGTTTCTCAAAAAATGAAAAATAGAACTACCATATGATCCAGTAATTCTATTTCTGGGTTTATATCCAAAGGAAATTAAAACAGGATATCAAAGAGATACCTGCACTCCTGTGTTTATTGAAGCATCGTTCACCATAATCAAGATATGGAAATAGCCTAAGTGTCTATCACTGGATGAAGGGATAAAGAATAATATAATATTCTATCATATATACATATATAATATTCTGTCATTATATATATATAATGACAGAATATTATTCAGCCTTGACAAAGGAAATCCTGCCATTTGCAACAATATGAATTGAACTAGAGGGTATTTATATCAAGTAATATAAGCCAGACAGAGAAAGACAGTACTGCATGATATCACTTATCTGCAGAATCATTAAAAAAAAAAAGTCAGGAAAAAAAATAGAAAGTGCAAAAGTCGTTGCCAGTGGCTGGAGGTTGAGGGGAATAGGAAGAGTTTGGTAAAAGGGAACAAGCTTTCAGCTATAAGATAAAAGTCTTATAGCTGAGAATCTAACATAAAACATGGTGACCATAGTTGATAGCACTATTTTATAATTGAAATTTGCTAAGAGAGTAGAACTTAAGTGTTCTCACCTAGGAAAAATAATAAACATGAGGTTATGGATATGTTCATTAACTAGATGTGAGAATCCTCTCACAAAGTATACATGTATCAAATCCTGACATTTAAATATCTTACAATTTCATATGTCAATTATACCTCAATAAAGTAGAAGTTTTTTAAAAATACCTTAGGAACTCTAGATAGTCTTTTCAAAGTTAAGGGGAAAAAAAGAACCTCAAATCAATGGCAGTGCTCTAATCTCCCAGGGTTTATTGCTCTCCTACAAGGAGAAGGGTCCTCCTTCCCCACCCTGCCATTTCCTAGGCAGGGGGCCACTCTCTTAGTTGCCTTGGCTCAGTCCAGCCTCGCAGATCCAGTAGTTGAGTCTTTGGCAGGCATCGTCATTCCACTCGCCATCAGGGTAGAAATGGGCACAGTCCTCACCCCCACCCAGCCCATGCCCATGAAAGTCATCCGGTTGGCCTGGCTTCCAATTCCTGGTTGGGGGGGAGGGGAGGTTGGTGTGAGAGGAAAACAGCCAGCTAGGAAGAACAGATGGAACAGAATCCAGGTTGGGGAGAAGGGGCTGTGGGCCAGACCCTGGAGGAGCAGAGCTGAAGGAGGAAGAAGGTACAGAAAGCCAAGGCACTCACTTGATGTTGGTCTCATAGTCCGACCCATCCACCCATTTCCAGACTCCATCCAGATCACTGAGGCCCATCCAGGTGAAGTAAGGACGTAGGTTGGCCTGGATAAAATCCTGGGACAACAGAAGGGCAGTGGTGACTTCCCCCCGCCGCCCCCAGGCCAGCTCCTTGGACTAGCAGTTCTGAACTTCATGGGTTCATTAAAGCCATGGAGGAAATTCAGGGTGTTGATCCCAATGCTGGAACCAGTGGAACCTCTGAGGATCTGGCTCAGATTGCAGTGGTTATTAAAACTCCCCAAGTGATGCCAATGAGACCAGTCCTGGGACCTGAGCTTGAGGGGCTCACCTGTTCGTCTCTGGAGTTGATGACGACCAGCTGGGCATTCTTCAGTTGGCAGTCCTTCTCAGCTTCTGGCCAGGGCTTCCGCAAGGAAGAGAACCAGTAGCAGTGGCCTTCATGTTCCAGCCAGTTGGCAGGACAGCAGGCTGTGTTTTGAGAGCCTAAGGGGCCGGGGTTGGGGGAGTGGCTGAGATGCTGCCCAGGGGATGTGGGCAGGAACTGGCTCCAGGCATGCCCCACACAGCTCTTACCATTGCTCTTGAGAGCATCCATCTTGCATGTCAGGGAGTTCAGGTTCTTGACCAGCTGCTGGACTCGAAGGAGCATTTCAGAATCACCTTCAGGATGAAGCATTTCAGGATGCACACAGATGGGCAGTAGGTATAGTGCCCTGGGTGTGGCTTCTGCTCCAAGAGTCCCTGGAGACTGGGGGTCCATGCCCAGGACCCAGCCTAGGAACCCCCTTGCCCTCCCACACACCTCATGCCTAGGTAGAAGGCAGTAGGGGCCTGACCTGCTTTGAGTTCTTCCAGTTGCTTCTCCAGCCTGTTCTCCAGAGAAAGCACCTTGTCATTCAAGCTATGGGCTGGAGGGGAGGGCACTCAGCACCCTGTGACTGCTCCCATCCCCCACCCTCCAGTCTGAGAGCCCAGCCCCCACCTCTCCACACCCTCTCCCTGAGGGTCTCTTACCAGCTTGCAGTTCTTGCTTGTGACTTTCCACCTCAGCTTTCAGTGATGTTATCATTTCTTGCAAGTTGCGACCTGGAGGACTCAGGGACTCAGGAGTCAGCCTCCACCCCTGCTCCACCCCACCCCACCTCAGTCCAGAGCCCCTTTCATGCCAGGCTCACCCTGGGAGTTCAGTGCCTGGACCTCGGCCATACTGTTTGAAGTGAAGTTACTGAAACTTGTTCTCAGGGTCTGCAGGTCACTCTGAAACTTGAAATCTGATCAGGAGGATGGGACAATCAGTGCTAAGGGTTATCAGGCCCTCTCTGTGCCAACATTGGGCCCCTAACATGCATCATCTCGTGGGTCCCTTCAGTGACCCCACCCAAAAGGACAGGCCCTATTTTTATCTGATACTGCAAGTGAGGCAATTAAGGCTCAGAGAGAGGACATAATTTGACAACATTCCCCAGCTGACAAGTGACAGAATCAGCAGTCATTCTCATCCAATCACTCTTGCATTCAGCATCCCCACCACACCTCGTTATTTCTCTCTTCCTTGCCCACCATGTGCCACTCACTTTGGTATCCCATCACACAGATGCTGGCCAGCAGGAGGCTGAGGGCCAGGGAGAGCAGGAGGAGGCAAGGGCTGGAGAGGAGCCGCTTCAGAAAGTTCTGGGAAGAAAACAGCGCTGCAGGAGGAGAGGGTGTCAGGAGGAGGGGGTCCAGGTGGTGGGACAGACGGGGCCGAGGATGGGGCCACAGGGACCTCTCAGGGAGGAGGCCGGTGCAGCTCATGCTGGTGGGAGGCTGGATGAGAACTGTGGGGCCAGGGGTGTCCAGGTCTCTGACTCCTCATGGACCAGCCCAAGTGCTCAGATACAGGGGCCCCTCACATGCTTGGGGACACGTGTACACAAAGACACACAGACAGAGGACCATCACGATGTGTAAGGTCCTCTCATCACAGTTGGGGAGGTAGAAGGAGGACCCAGAGAGAGCGAGGGGCAGCCCACACTCCAAACCCACAAGGCAAGCTCACACTCAAGGGTGAAAACACATTAGAAAGACAGTTTACGCTCTTGCTCTTCCTCAGCGCATAGGAAGTCAGGCCCACTATGGATCTTGAATTCTCTTCATACTGGGTCCCCCGGAGGCTGGGCCCTGACCCCCTTCAGAGTCGGGGACCCCACCAGGACACATGGTAGAGGTGCAGACATGACACACTTGACAGCAGAAAGCCTTCTAAACATATTAAGAAGAGGTTTAGCAAAGACTGTTTCCCCTTTCCCTTACCTTCTGTAAACCTCTGGCTTTTTTTCTCACTCTCCAAGTACTGAAGGTCTTCGTACTTCACTGACATGTTTGGACCAACACGGTCTCTGAGACTGTTGGAGCAGAAGTGGAGGCCGAGCCAGTAGGCAGGCTGGGGCAGGAGCTGGATTAAAGGGGGAACGCGGGGACCAGGAAGGAGCTGCAGGCAGGGCTGGAGATGAGAGAAGAGTGAGATTTGAAAAGGAACCCATGGTGAAGGCTGGGAATGGGGATGGGCTTGGGTTTGCAGCTGAGGTGAGAGGTGGGGTCAGGGATGAGGTTTGAACTAGGGTCAGGTTGAGTTTGGAATGACGGTGGAGGTGAAGTTGGAGCTAAATGCATTGCTAGGACTGGGTCTGATGTTGGGGCTGGAATCGAGGTTGCATCTCCTACTAGGATCAGTACTCATGCTGGGGTCAATACTGGGATCAGTACTCATGTTGAAGCTATGAATGGAGATGGACCTAGACTTGGTGCTGAAGTTGAAAACAGGACAGAGTTGAGGTTCAAGCTTTGGGGGGTGAGGGAGCGGGGCAGGCTGGTGTTAAGAGTCAAGTTAACTTGGGAATTCTCTGGCAGTCCAGTGGTTAAGGCTCCATGCTTCCACTTCACAGGGCAGGAGTTTCATCCCTAGTTCCTAGGATCCTGTGTGCCCTCCCGGGCTGCCCCCAAGTTTTTTTTTAAATGATGTAAGAACTCTGGGGGTGAAGCTGCCACTGGGGTTGGTATGGGGTTTGAGATGTGGCTGGAGTAGGGACTGAAGATAGGGCTAGAACCGGGCTAGGGAAGGGGTTGACTGTGAGCATCAGTTTGTGACCAAGGTTATAGCTGCCCTAATTTAATCCAAATCCAATGAAGGGAATAGAGTCGAAAATCTCCACTGAGTCATTAAATCCCCAACCTGCCCCCTTATGTATCTTACCATTCAGTTCCACCAAAGACCCATGGTCCCTCCTCCCTGCTTTCTCTGACATCCTCCCTGCCCTTTTAGCCTCACATGCATCCCCAGCCCCCTTACCTGTGAGAAGTCAAGAGGCTGTGATTCTTGAGTTCTTTGTGCAGAAATGACCAGAGTTGGAAAAAACTAAATCCCGGACAGTTGGGATGGGGGTGGCCAATGGAAGAGTCACCTAACTGAGTGGAGACCTACTGGTCTTTGTGTTTGAACGACCAAGAGTCTATAAACTGGGAAACTCCCATTTCCTCAATTTGGGGCAGTAACTAATAAGAAGGAATTGAAATCAAAACTCAGGCAGAGGTGGCGTGTGTGGGGCAGCTGGACTTTTTAACTTCCTGTGACTTCCTTAATTTTACTATTTATCAGTGGAACTGGATCAGAAGGAACCAGAGTTCCAGTGTTGCTTTTCCTCTGTCCCACACCTCCTTTCACTTCCTTCATGTGAACATCTCAGAATTGTTGATGTCTCCATCATTGCAAACCCAGGTCCAGAGGAGCCCTTTGCTCTGCTCTTGCTCAATCCTGACCCAGGGCCCCTGGCATCTTCCTCTGGGGCCTCAGCCAGCAAGCTCCCTGAGTTCTGCCCAGCTCTCCTTGTTATCAAGTCCAAGTTTGCTCTGATCACTAAACGACAGGGACAAGGTGTTGAGGCAAGGAAAAAGACTTTATTCAGAAAGCAGGCACTGGACTGCCAGAAGATGGCAGAATAATGTCTCAAAATAACCATCTTCTTTTATAGAACAGAGATGGGGTCAGGAAAGGGGTGAGGAAACAAAGTAAAAAGGCCATTAGTCTTGCAAATATCTCCTAGAATGGCAAACCTCAGGCAGGGAGGTGTTGATTTCTTCCTTCCTTCCATCCACAGGTGGACAGGGTCCTGAACACTTAATAGTCAGGCAGAGGGGCAGATGCTCTGAGGCAGGTCTTTATGTATGATTATAATAACAAAATCCAACTCAGAGAAACAGTTCCAACATGGAGTGAGAATTGGCTTTTCCCTGGCACATCCTCATTTCATTTGAATGGAGGGAAGAGGTGGCGGAGAATAGGATCTCCTGGCTGGAATGGGAAGGGAGGATCCAGAAGAAAGAATAGAATTTATTGAGCATCAAATCTGTGATGAGGATTGTGCCTGACATTTGCATTAACCATTCAATTCCCACAAGATTGTTGGGAGGAATTTCGGATGAAGAACTTAGGCTCAGAACCATCCTGTGACTTGCCCAAGATCACTCGCCTGGTAAGTATAAAAGCCAGAATTCCAGCCTAGGGCTGCCCCAAACCCTAGTCTGGGCTGTCTCTGAATATACTATCTTCATGAAAGGGGTTCAGTTTAATACTGTCAGCTCTCTAAATCCCTCTAAGGGGTTTTCCCTGAATTCACACATACAATCTTTTCATAGGAAAGATTCTTAGTGTCTTAAAAGGGGAAGAAGGAAAGCAAATACGTTTCAGATTCTGTTTTCTAGTTAAATGGGATTGTGCTCTGATAATTGCATTTTAAAACTCATTTAATATTGTATCAAGAATATTTGGCCACATCAGTTCATAAAATGTCCTTTATCTCTTTTTAACTTCATCTCATTTCATAAGCTGTGCCATAATTTATTGACTAAGGTTTTTCTCTTATGATAAACATTTAGGTTGTTTCCAGTTTTCTTTAGCTTTCTTGCTTTGCATTTATTCGGTGTTTGGATTTGTATGTTACAGGCTGGGTTTTTGGAATCAATGTGGAGACTGAATTTGGGGTACAGTTTAATTATTAGGGATCAGCACCTGTGAAAGGAAGGGAAAAGAAGGTGGTGGTAGAGGGAGAAGTTAAAGAGTTACAAAGACCCTACAAAGCTTTAGCACATCTGACAGGGGTTTCTAGGGGTTCAAACTACATTGGCTGTCAGAGCTGCCCATTACTGCATGGAAATGGGGCCCTTATTACCTGATCTCGCTCAGTTACCAAATACAGCTACCACAGCAGGGGTGGGACCTCAGGGGAGGTGGCTGTGTGTACAGGTTACACACTCCATGACTGGGCACCAAGTCCTTTTTGGAAGTGAGGTCTGGACGTCTTATCTTTGTGTCTACCACAGTACTGCTTTGCATTCACACATTAATTGGGGGATAATCAAATTTTTTTTTATTGAATCTTTCCCACAAAGAACATTGTATGTTTCTCCATTCATTTATCCAAGTGGTAGAGACAGAATGAAGGGACAAAATAGGTGATTAAACAGTTAATCCCACTAGGGGTTTGTAAGTAGAAAAATATGGGAGACTTCCATAAGCTAATGATTATTCGAGAAAGCAGGTTTGCTTAACAACAGAACCACACAACAGAAGCACGGGACATGCCCCAAAACAATAAAACAATGGTTGCATAAGACCTACTTAGTGAGTGCCCAGTGAACTCAGTCAGTTAATGATCTCTAGTACATGTTCTCTGAATGTACAAAAAACAATAATTTGTAGGCCTAGCTTGACCACACAGGGACAGGGCAACTCCCCTGCTCAACCAGGAGGAGGAGCTGATGATGGAAGCATGACGTCTACTCAAGAAAGACAAAGAAGGGTTCTCCCTTCCACTACTTTCCCTTTGATTAAAAAACTGCAGCCCACTAAGTTTTCAGGGTGCAGCATTTCTCGCCTACCCACTTCTAGGCCCCTAAGTATCCTAGTCTAATAAATAGCTTATCTACCACTTTGATCTTGCTGAATTCTTCTCTGCACCAAGACATAAAGGACTACGATACTGGAGCTCTTTGGAGCCTGCCTGACACCAATTGGTTTCACAAGTATTTACCCACCCATTTAAAAATATTTATTGGGTGTTAATAAAAGAAAGTGTCATATATGGAGGTATGGGAAAGTAATTCTGGCTTTTTCATGAGCTAATTTGAATTTTATGCCAAGTTATGACAGTGTGTTTGTGAACTATCAAATACATTGTGCATTCACTTTAATTATTTACAGGGAAGAACACACTGACCAGAAGTAAAGAATGTCCATGTCAAAAATAAAGATGAAATTCTCCTTTTCCTGGGATGCCAATGCTGTTCCTCCTTTGACCATAAGAATCCCTTCCCAGGTGCCAAAGCCATGCTTACTGTGTATGTTTTGGTCTGGTTGTTTTTAAAATCTGGAAGAAACATATTTCTGAATTATTTAATGTTCTAACACAATAGAAAACTGTGCTGAAACTCCGGACCAGATAATTTCTCAGAGAAATCTGAGAAGTTGGCTTCAGGGCTATAGTCCTCAGATGGGCTCAAACAGAATTCTTTTCTATTCTTATTATGGTTTATTGATTATTTTCATCAACAGTGTCTACAATATGCCAGGCCCCCTCCTTCAGAAGAGACATCCTGCAGAAGTAAACAAACAGATAAGAAAGGACCTGGTCACAGAGCTTATATTCTAGTGGGTAGCAGATAAACAGAATAAGTGAGTAAAACACATATAATGTCACACAGTGATAAATGCTAAGGAAGACAATATAGCAAGGAGGTGGGTACAATAAGGTCAATTTTTAACAGGCTGTCAAGACTAGGATGTCAAGAACAACCTAACTGAGGGACTTCCCTGGTGGTCCAATGGTTAAGAATCCACCTTCCAAGGCAGGGAACACGGGTTCAATCCCTGGTCGGGGAACTAAGATCCCACATGCCTTGGGGGGCAGCTAAGCCAGCAGCAACAAACCATCCCGATGCAATAAAACATAATTTTTTTTTTCTTTCAAAAGAATAATCTTAGTGAGAAGTTTATATCCGAGCAAAAGCCCAAAGGAGGTAAGGGAGAAGTAGATGAGACTCGGCTAGGAAACCTGGAGCTCCAACTCTTCAGGGCCTGTAGGCTATTGTCACAGATTTGACTTAGAGGGGCAGGCTTTGTGGGGGTGAGAGCAGAGGAGTAAGTGAGCTGATTTACATTTTAACTGTGACAATGTGACTCTTGCGAATTTTGTGAAAAGGGACCAGAGTCGGGTGGGGAGGGGAGAGATGAGAGATAAATTAGGAGCTTGGGACAAGCATATATACACACTGCTACGTAGTGGCTCAGCTGGTAAAGAATCTGCCTCCAATGTGGGAGACCTGGATTCGATCCCTGGGTTGGGAGGATCCCCTGGAGAAGGAAAAGGATACCCACTCCGATATTCTGACCTGGAGAATTCCATGGACTGTATAGACCATGGGGGTTGCAAAGAGCTGGACACAACTGAGCGACTTTCATTTTCACATATAAAATAGATAACTAAAAAGAACTTCCAGTGTCACACAGGAAACTACTCAACATTCTGTAATAACCTATATGGGTAACAAATCTGAAAAAGAATGAATATATATACAGTATATGTATGATTGAATCACTTCTCTGTATACCTGAAACTAACACAACATAAATCAACTAGACTGCAATAAAATTAAGAAAAAACTATTGTAATATCTGGGTGAGAGATGATGGTGGTTTGTGCATGGTGCTGGTGAAAAACATTTTGATTCTGAACACATTGTGAAGGTAGAATTGATGGGATTTTTTTGCTGATAAACTGTATGTGGATATCACACACACATGAAACTGTTCTCCTTCTATGCCTCTAAATAAATGAAACTTTGAGCATTTTCCATAAGTTGCTAACTCTCTAGGAAAAACAATTTTCCCCCTGGCTATGCAATGCTGATGTCTTAAGATCTGTCATGACATTTTGTGAATAGGATAATCATTGAGAGAAGTTCTGTTCTGCCATCAGGAGCAGACTGATAAAAATTTGCTAAATCTGGTAATTGTGCAGAATTTTTCTTTGGATATGTGGTGTGATTTACTTGATAAAATTGTCCTACCAAAGTCTGATTCCCTTACAATTTTTTTTTTTTTTTTTTAGTTTCAGCACAGCAGTTTAATTTACTACTCATTCCTTGAGTAAGTAAATGAGTAATTTACTTACTCATTCCTTGTAAATATATTTATTATCCACATTGCTATTTAATTTTTCTCAAAAACTGTTACACAGAGGCTTGTATTGTTTACATATCAATCATGACACAGGTCTGAAACAGACACTTGTCTCTGTCCTCCTGGGAACCCACACATAAAAGAATCAACAAATGAGAACTTAGTCAAATATGCTGTTGAAACTGTTTACCTCAGACTGGGACTCGAACCCAGCCAAAACCCAGTCTGGGACTCAAACCCACGTGGCTGGGACTCAAGCCCAGCCAAAACTCTGCTTGAGACTTGAACCCATATGGCTGGACTCAAACATAGCCAAAATCCACGGTACCTGGTTTCAGGACCTAATGAAGCTTGGGTTCTTGATGTCTCACCATAGAAAGAATTCAGTGAGAGACAAAGTGATAGGTAATAAGTGGATTTATTCAGATACAGAGAGAAGCACACTCCACAGAGTGCGGGCCATCCCAGAGGGCGAGTGCGGTGAGGAAATGCAGCATGGTTAGTTTTTATAGGCTGGGTAATTTCATATGCTAATGAGCCAATCCTAGATCAGATCAGATCAGATCAGTCGCTCAGTCGTGTCCGACTCTTTGCGACCCCATGAATCGCAGCACGCCAGGCCTCCCTGTCCATCACCAACTCCCGGAGTTCACCCAGACTCACGTCCATCGAGTCAGTGATGCCATCCAGCCATCTCATCCTCTGTCGTCCCCTTCTCATCTTGCCCCCAATCCCTCCCAGCATCAGAGTCTTTTCCAATGAGTCAGCTCTTCACATGAGGTGGCCAAAGTACTGGAGTTTCAGCTTTAGCATCATTCCTTCCAAAGAAATCCCAGGGATGATCTCCTTCAGAACGGACTGGTTGGATCTCCTTGCAGTCCAAGGGACTTGCAAGAGTCTTCTCCAACACCACAGTTCAAAAGCATCAATTCTTCGGCACTCAGCCTTCTTCACAGTCCAACTCTCACATCCATACATGACCACAGGAAAAACCATAGCCTTGACTAGACGGACCTTTGTTGGCAAAGTAATGTCTCTGCTTTTGAATATGCTATCTAGGTTGGTCATAACTTTCCTTCCAAGGAGTAAGCGTCTTTTAATTTCATGGCTGCAATCACCATCTGCAGTGATTTTGGAGCCGAGAAAAATAAACTCTGACACTGTTTCCACTGTTTCCCCATCTATTTCCCATGAAGTGATGGGACCGGATGCCATGATCTTCATTTTCTGAATGTTGAGCTTTAAGCCAACTTTTTCACTCTCCTCTTTCACTTTCATCAAGAGGATTTTGAGTTCCTCTTCACTTTCTGCCATAATGGTGGTGTCATCTGCATATCTGAGGTTATTGAGATTTCTCCTGGCAATCTTGATTCCAGCTTGTGTTTCTTCCAGTCCAGCGTTTCTCATGATGTACTCTGCATATAAGTTAAATAAACAGGGTGACAATATACAGCCTTGAAGTACTCCTTTTCCTATTTGGAACCAGTCTGTTGTTCCATGTCCAGTTCTAACTGTTGCTTCCTGACCTGCATACAAATTTCTCAAGAGGCAGATCAGGTGGTCTGGTATTCCCATCTCTTTCAGAATTTTCCACAGTTGATTGTGATCCACACAGTCACAGGCTTTGGCATAGTCAATAAAGCAGAAATAGAAGCTTTTCTGAAACTCTCTTGCTTTTTCCATGATCCAGCAGATGTTGGCAATTTGATCTCTGGTTCCTCTGCCTTTTCTAAAACCACCTTGAACATCAGGAAGTTCACGGTTCACATATTGCTGAAGCCTGGCTTGAAGAATTTTGAGCATTACTTTACTAGCATGTGAGATGAGTGCAATTGTGTGGTAGTTTGAGCATTCTTTGGCATTGCCTTTCTTTGGGATTGGAATGAAAACTGACCTTTTCCAGTCCTGTGGCCACTGCTGAGTTTTTCAAATTTGCTGGCATACTGAGCGCAGCACTTTCACAGCATCCTCTTTCAGGATTTGTAATAGCTCAACTGGAATTCCATCACCTCCACTAGCTTTGTTCGTAGTGATGCTTTCTAAGGCCCACTTGACTTCACATTCCAAGATGTCTGGCTCTAGGTCAGTGATGACACCATCGTGATTATCTGGGTCATGAAGATCTTTTTTGTACAGTTCTTCTGTGTATTCTTGCCACCTCTTCTTGATATCTTCTGCTTCTGTTAGGTCCATACCATTTCTGTCCTTTATCAAGCCCATCTTCGCATGAAATGTGCCTTTGGTATCTCTGATTTTCTTGAAGAGATCTCTAGTCTTTCCCATTCTGTTGTTTTCCTCTATTTCTTTGCATTGATCGCTGAGAAAGGCTTTCTTATCTCTTCTTGCTATTCTTTGGAACTCTGCATCCAGATGTTTATATCTTTCCTTTTCTCCTTTGCTTTTTGCTTCTCTTCTTTTCACAGCTATTTGTAAGGCCTCCCCAGACAGCCATTTTGCTTTTTGCATTTCTTTTCCATGGGGATGGCCTTGATCCCTGTCTCCTGTACAGTGTCACGAACCTCATTCCATAGTTCATCAGGCACTCTATCTATCAGATCTAGGCCCTTAAATCTATTTCTCACTTCCACTGTATAATCATAAGGGATTTGATTTAGGTCATACCTGAATGGTCTAGTGGTTTTCTCTACTTTCTTCAATTTAAGTCTGAATTTGGCAATAAGGAGTTCATGGTCTGAGCCACAGTCAGCTCCTGGTCTTGTTTTTGCTGACTGTATAGAGCTTCTCCATCTTTGGCTGCAAAGGAAATAATCAATCTGATTTCGGTGTTGACCATCTGGTGATGTCCATGTGTAGAGTCTTCTCTTGTGTTGTTGGAAGAGGGTGTTTGTTATAACCAGTGCATTTTCTTGGCAAAACTCTATTAGTCTCTGCCCTGCTTCATTCCGTATTCCAAGGCCAAACTTGCCTGTTACTCCAGTTGTTTGTTGACTTCCTACTTTTGCATTCCAGTCCCCTATGATGAAAAGGACATCTTTTTTGGGTGTTAGTTCTAAAAGGTCTTGTAGGTCTTCATAGAACCGTTCAACTTCAGCTTCTTCAGCATTACTGGTTGGGGCATAGACTTGGATTACTGTGATATTGAATGGTTTGCCTTGGAAACGAACAGAGATCATTCCGTCATTTTTGAGATTGCATCCAAGTACTGCATTTCGGACTCTTTTGTTGACCATGATGGCCACTCCATTTCTTCTGAGGGATTCCTGCCCTCAGTAGTAGATATAATGGTCATCTGAGTTAAATTCACCCATTCCAGTCCATTTCAGTTCGCTGATTCCTAGAATGTCGACATTCACTCTTGCCATCTCTTGTTTGGCCACTTCCAATTTGCCTTGATTCATGGACCTGACATTCCAGGTTCCTATGCAATATTGCTCTTTACAGCGTCAGACCTTGCTTCTATCACCAGTCACATCCACAGCTGGGTATTCTTTTTGCTTTGGCTCCATCCCTTCATTCTTTCTGGAGTTATTTCTCCACTCATCTCTAGTAGCATATTGGGCACCTACTGACCTGGGGAGTTTCTCTTTCAGTATCCTATCATTTTGGCTTTTCATACTGTTCATGGGGTTCTCAAGGCAAGAATACTGAAGTGGTTTGCCATTCCCTTCTCCAGTGGACCACATTCTGTCAGATCTCTCCACCATGACCCGCCCGTCTTGGGTTGCCCCACGGGCATGGCTTAGTTTCATTGAGTTAGACAAGGCTGTGGTCCTAGTGTGATTAGATTGACTAGCTTTCTGTGAGTATGGTTTCAGTGTGTTTGCCCTCTGATGCCCTCTTGCAACACCTACCGTCTTACTTGGGTTTCTCTTACCTTGGGCGTGGGGTATCTCTTCAGGGCTGCTCCAGCAAAGCGCAGCCATTGCTCCTTACCTTGGACGAGGGGTATCTCCTCACCGGCGCCCTTCCTGACCTTCAACGTGGGATAGCTCCTCTAGGCCCTCCTGCGCCCGCGTCAATTGATAAGGAAATCAGTCCTGACTATTCATTGGAAGGACTGATGCTAAAGCTGAAATCCCAATACTTTGGCCACCTGATTCGTAGAACTGACTCATTGGAAAAGACCCTGATGCTGAGAAAGATTGAAGGTGGGAGGAGAAGGGGACCACAGAGGATGAGATGGTTGGATGGCATCACCGACTTGATGGATATGAGTGTGAGTAAACTCCAGTAGTTGGTGATGGACAGGGATGCTTGGCGTGCTGCAGTCCATGGGGTCTCAGAGAGTCGGACATGACTGAGTGATTGAACTGAATGAGTGGGAGGATTATTCCAACTATTTTGGGGAAGGGGTGGAGATTTCCAGGATTTGGGCCACTGACCACTCCTTGGTCTTTTAACAGTGGTCAGGGGACCTCTGAGTGTGTCATTTCACTTGCTGATTGAGGATCAAGGTCTAGTCTTATCTGCCATCTTGATCCCATTTGATTCTAATCAGTTTATGTTGTGTCCTTGGTCTATGTCATTCTTTCAAAAGTTGTGCCCTGCCCCTTTCCCTCCTGTTACACTTTCAGTTATCTAGATAATGTTCTTTCTTTGATCTGAGGTGGGATTTAATTTTTTTAGAGTAAGAAAAGATTAAGTATAGGGACTTCCTTGGTAGTCCAGTGGCTAAGACTTTTCTCACAATGCAGGGGGGATGAATATGATTCCTGATCAGGGAACTAGACCCCACGTGGCACAATTAAGAGTTCGACAGCCACAACTAAAGACCCCACATATTGCGATGTTAGGCAAATTAAGAGGGAGGAAGTCTTGTCCAGGCTTCAGAAACAGGAGAGCAGGCCCTTGACCTTGCTTCTGATCTGCCTGGACACTGTCCAGATACTGCCTGGATTCCATGCCTTCCCTCAAGCGCGGCACTTGAGATAAGAAAAGGAGTGGGTCTTGGAATTCTAGGGCTCCTGGAGTCTGACCAGCCGCTCAGGGTTTAATGAAATCCTAAGACTCACAAGATAAAACACACCGCATTGTAACAAGGTTAAAGTGAAACCAGTACTACATTTTTGCGCACAAACTGCTGATGATACCAGTTTGCGGCCTGGGATTACAAGCGGGAGCCCCTGAAACTGCAATCTGAAGTCTCAACCCATGGAGTGGACGCACTGCCTGGGACCTTTTCCCAATTAGGATTCCAGATTGCTGTTACTTGGGACTTCTCAGAGCTGTTACTCCGAAATTTGAAATTCATAAGAGCACATCCACAGCCTCCCTGCAATTTTCTTGCCTCCCTCAAATAGCACTCCAGGATCCCAACAAAGTTTGCAGCTTAACTATGGGCTTCCCAGGTGGCTCAGTGGTAAAGAACCTGTTTGCAGTGCAGGAGACGCAGGAGACTTGGGTTCAGACTCTGGGTTAGGAAAATCCCCTGGAGAAGGAAATGGCAATCCATTCCAGTATTCTTGCCAGGAATATCCCATGGACAAAGGAGCCTGACAGGCTACCGTCCATGGGGTTGCAAAGAGTTGGACATGACTGAAGCAACTGAGCACATTGGGCTAAGAGGAGGTGAAGAAACAGTCTTCTCCCCTGTATGACTGTCTGGCTACATGCATGAATTCCCTCGAAATCATCTCAACTCCCTACTTTTCACTTACAGAGTCTGGGAAGGAGAATGGTTTCTTTTTTATCACCTCTTAGTAAGTCCTGCGGAGAAGGCAATGGCACCCCATTCCAGTACTCTTGCCTGGAAAATCCCATGGATGGAGGACCCTGGTAGGCTGCAGTCCATGGGGTCGCTAAGAGTCGGACACAACTGAGCGACTTCACTTTCACTTTTCACTTTCATGCATTGGAGAAGGAAATGGCAACCCACTCCAGTATTCTTGCCTGGAGGATCCCAGGGACGGGGGAGCCTGTTGGGCTGCCGTCTATGGGGTTGCACAGAGTTGGACACGACTGAAGCGACTTAGCAGCAGCAGCAGTAAGTCCTGACTCCATGTCTCCTGCTCCTCTCTGAGTTTCTTCTCCAGGTTTATTGAGATATAATTGACATGTAACATTTGTAAGTTTAAGGCATACAATGTGTTGATTTGATATATTTATAAGTTGTAAAATGACTGTCTCCACAGTATTACCTACCACTTCCAGCTCATTTCATATTTACCATTTCTTTTTTTTTTGGTGGTGAGAATATTTAAGAACTCCTCTATTAGCAACATTCAGGTATATGAATAAAATATCGTTAGATATGATTGCCATGCTGTACATTAGATTCCCCAAACTTGTGAATCTTATCATGGAAGTTTGTGCCCTTTGCCTATATCTCCCCATTTCCCCCATTCCTCAGTTCTTCTTGGCTTTAAATGTATTAATTGAAGCATTTGTCAACAATCATTCTCACTTTGCAGAATTCAACCAAAGTTCTATCAAAACAGGAAAAGCATCACTTAACTTCCTATTTCAAATGGCCTTGCCATGTCTCTCATTTCCTTAATTGGGCTTGGCAAATTTTTATTTATCCCATTAGTCTTTTCAGAAGTGAGATTTTGGGAATTACCTGGTGGTCCAGTGGCTAAGACTCTGCACTCCTAATAACGGGGACCTGGGTTCGATCTCTGGTCAGGGAACTAGATCCCACGTGCCACAACTAAGACCCTATGCAGCCAAAAAAAAAGCCTTCATCAAGAGGCTTTTTAGTTCCTCTTCACTTTCTGCCATAAGGGTGGTGTCATCTGCATATCTGAGGTTATTGAGATTTCTCCTGGCAATCTTGATTCTAGCTTGTGCTTCTTCCAGCCCAGTGTTTCTCATGATGTACTCTGCATATAAGTTAAATAAGCAGGGTGACAATATACAGCCTTGACATACTCCTTTTTCTATTTGGAACCAGTCTGTTGTTCCATGTCCAGTTCTAACTGTTGCTTCCTGACCTGCATACAAATTTCTCAAGAGGCAGATCAGGTGGTCTGGTATTCCCATCTCTTTCAGAATTTTCTAGTTTATTGTAATCCACACAGTCACAGGCTTTGGCATAGTCAATAAAGCAGAAATAGATGTTTTTCTGGAACTCACTTCCTTTTTCCATGATCCAGCAGATGTTGGCAATTTGATCTCTGGTTCCTCTGCCTTTTCTAAAACTACCTTGAACATCAGGAAGTTCACGGTTCACATATTGCTGAAGCCTGGCTTGAAGAATTTTGAGCATTACTTTACTAGCATGTGAGATGAGTGCAATTGTGTGGTAGTTTGAGCATTCTTTGGCATTGCCTTTCTTTGAGATTGGAATGAAAACTGACCTTTTCCAGTCCTGTGGCCACTGCTGAGTTTTCCAAATTTGCTGGCATATTGAGTGCAGCACTTTCACAGCATCATCTTCCAGGATTTGAAATAGCTCAACTGGAATTCCATCACCTCCACTAGCTTTGTTCATAGTGATGGTTTCTAAGGCCCACTTGACTTCACATTCCAGGATGCCTGGCTCTAGGAGAGTGATGACACCAGCGTGATTATCTGGGTCATGAAGATTTTTTTGTACAGTTCTTCTGTGTATTCTTGCCACCTCTTCTTGATATCTTCTGCTTCTGTTAGGTCCCTACCATTTCTGTCCTTTATCGAGCCCATCTTTGCATGAAATGTTCCCTTGGTATCTCTAGTTTTCTTGACAAGATCTCTAGTCTTTCCCATTCTGTTGTTTTCCTCTATTTCTTTGCATTCATCGCTGAAGAAGGCTTTCTTATCTCTTCTTGCTATTCTTTGGAACTGAGTTCAGATGCTTATATCTTTCCTTTTCTCCTTTGCTTTTCGCCTCTCTTCTTTTCACATCTATTTGTAAGGCCTCCCCAGACAGCCATTTTGCTTTTTGCATTTCTTTTCCATGGGGATGGTCTTGATCCCTGTCTCCTGTACAATGTCACGAACCTCATTCCATAGTTCATCAGGCACTCTATCTATCAGATCTAGTCCCTTTAAATCTATTCCTCACTTCCACTGTATAATCATAAGGAATTTGATTTAGGTCATACCTGAATGGTCATACCTAAAGTGGTTTTCCCTACTTTCTTCAATTTAAGTCTGAATTTGGCAATAAGGAGTTCATGGTCTGAGCCACAGTCAGCTCCTGGTCTTGTTTTTGCTGACTGAATAGAGATTCTCCATCTTTGACTACAAAGAATATAATCAATCTGATTTCGGTGTTGACCATTTCGTGATGTCCATGTGTCGAGTCTTCTCTTGTGTTGTTGGAAGTGGGTGTTTGCTATGACCAGTGCATTCTCGTGAAAAAACTCTATTAGCCTTTGCCCTGCTTCATTCTGTATTCCAAGGCCAAATTTGCCTGTTACCCCAGGTGTTCCTTGACTTCCTACTTTTGAATTCTAGTCCCCTATAATGAAATTAGCCAACAGAGAATTGCAAATTAAAACCACAGTAATATATTACCTCACACCTATCAGAATGGTTAAAATTCTTTTTAAAAATAGTGTGTGCATGCTAAGTTACTTCAGTTGTGTCTGACTGTGTAACCCCATGGACTGTAGCTCATGAGGCTCCTCTGTCTATGGGATTCTCCAGGCAAGAATATTGGATTGGGTTGCCATTTCCTTCTTCAGGGGATCTTCCAGACCCCAGGATCGAATCCACATCTTTTAAATCTCCTGCATTGGCAGACAGGTTCTTTACCACTAGCACCACCTGGAAAGCTCAAAGCAATGAACACCTCTGGAGGTACCACTGGGATTAAAAAATAGTGATAGCAACCAAATGCAGGTGGGGATGTGGACAAACCTCTCTGGAGGTTTCCATAGGAACCCCAAGGGCAATGGGCAAGGCAGAACACAGCATGGGACACAGGAGCAGAACTCGAGCAAATAGCATCAGTACCTTCATGATGGCCCCAAGGACCACCAAGCGCCTGGCTCTCAGCCACGCATCCCTTACACCATATCTTTCCTCCCTCCCAGATGAAAGAAGCCTGGAGAGAGCTAAGTGTAATGACTGTGAGCCCCCCAACTGAGGCTTCAGTGGTGATTTTCAGACCTGTGAGATAAAGGGAACATCACAAAGTTGGGGAGGAATTTCCTGTCCAAGAGATCAGGCCTAGAATAGGGTCAGCTCTCGCTGCAGCTCATTGCAAATGGAAAACGTGGGAAATGGTGACAGATCATTTTCAACCTAGAATTCCATATTTCCACAAATGATCAATCCTTCTATCCCAAAAGAGTCCATTCCTTTCCCAGGAAGCTACTGGAGGGGATGCTTCAACAGAATGAAGGAATAAACCAAGAAAGAACACATGGATCCAGGGAAGAGAGGATCCAGCCCAAAAGAAAGAGGTGGTCCAGGGATTTCTCAGGAGGAATGGGAAGTCCCAAGAAAACTGCTGGCAGGGGGAGGGGAGCGGAAGGGGGAGCCAAAGTTACAGAAGTGGATCAACAGGAAGTCTATGGGAGCTTGAATTCAAGGGGCCAGCTATAGGCCCCTTACAACGTCTCTGAGGTCATGATTACAATTTTTTTTTTATATAATTATGAAAACAACTAACTGACTATTGACTTAGCCACTGAACAACCACAACAACATATATAATAGTCAGTTCTTTGCAACCCCATGGACTACAGCACACCAGGCTTCCCTGTCCTTCATTATCTCCCAGAGTTTGCTCAAACTCATGTCCATTGAGTCAGTGATGCTATCCAACCATCTCATCCTCTGTTGCCCCCTTTTCCTCTTGCCCTCAATCTTTCCCAACATCAGGGTCTTTTCCAGTGAGTCAACTCTTTGCATCAGGTGGCCAAAGGATTGGAGCTTCAGCTTCAGCATCCATCCTTCCAATGAAGATTCAGGGTTGATTTCCTTTAGGATTGACTGGTTTGATCTCCTTGCTGTCCAAAGGACAATATAATATATATAATAATGTATATTATATATATAATATAATTGGTTAGGATGACCACCATCACTTTCCACTTCAGTTTCCCCTCCTTCACATCTTCCTCTGTGTCAGGTGGCATTTTTTTTAATCCAACCAAGAAATTGGGTTGGAAAAACAGGTTTGGCTTGAATGGAGAGGGACCCTGTTATTTGCTTTAGAGTCAATTTATCCTTAGGGTTGGCCCACCTACCCAGTCATGGCTTTTGGGGGTACTGTTGGCACCCATTGTGTAGACTCCCTTAGGGGTGAATGAAAGTGGGCCATGAGCCTCCCTCAAGCACTGGCATCAGTAGTAAAGAAGAAATATGCTGGAGGAAACCCTCAATGATCTTTCTCTTCTGAAAGTCTTACAATACCTTTGTCATAGGCAGAAGGAAATAATAAGTATGCAGCCAAAAAGCGGGGGAGGCGGGGAGAATGGATTTCACAGGTGTATTGGAAGGTTATTAAAAATGTTATATCAGTTGTCTGGATTTTGTGATGTTTGTAGTAGCTTTCAGCTTTTGGGTCTTCTTTTCTTTATGCTTAATTTTGTATCCACAATTTTGCATCTTTTCCTAAGGAGGGCGCCCCAAATCGTGTACATTTCATGCCCTGTAAAACTTGGATTCACCCTGATGGCTCTTGGAAAAGAGTACAACGGAAGTGCTGGTGACGTGACCAGATCACATGTGCAGAATATTACATTGTCAGGCTTTTTACAGTTAAGGAAGACTTAGTAATTGATTCACAGAATCTGATGCAAAATTTTCAAGTATTCACTTCAGAAGAAACAAAAGTTGTTCAAAAAAGGAAATGTAAGCATATTATATTACTTGGCTCAGCAATTAACAATATTGCCACAGCCCTAACCAGCACAGATTCTGAATTAGGATTCAAGTAAAAACTGTTACAGACTAAAGTGGAAAATTATACCCATCTACAAGATAAAAAGTGATTGAATAATGTCTACAATTGATAAATAAAGAGATATCAATTTGTGTGTGTGTTTTGAAAGTACAAATGTCTAAGGGAAATAGCTAAAATACTGAAAGTGGTGTCCCAGAACAGCAGGAATGGCTGAAGGAAAAAAACAGGGTTTGCTAACTGCTTCTAGCCCTATAAGACTTTAAATTGTATGTATTATTTGTGTCATAAGTGTTTAAATTCAATGCCAATTATATACATTTTGAAGGAGAAGTCCTAGAAAAATTTGCAACTGAAAACTGGGAAGTCTTGACCCAAAACAAGCTTAGACGCAAAAATTGCTTGAAGTATTAGATGTGAAAACAAAAACAGCAACTACTTGCCCACCACAGAGGATGATTTAATAACATCTGGCACATCTATCGGAGAACGCAATGGCACCCCACTCCAGTACTCTTGCCTGGAAATCCCATGGACGGAGGAGCCTGGTGGGCTGCAGTCCATGGGGTCACTAAGAGTCGGATACGACTGAGTGACTTCACTTTCACTTTTCACTTTCATGCATTGGAGAAGGAAATGGCAACCCACTCCAGTGTTCTTGCCTGGAGAATCCCAGGGACGGGGGAGCCTGGTGGGCTGCCGTCTATGGGGTTGCACAGGGTCGGACACTACTGAAGTGACTTAGCAGCAGCAGCAGCGGAACATCTATATTTTGGAATTCTCTACTCCGGCTAAATTCAATGAATTAAAACCTCTCAGGCAACAGCATAGACTGGATCAATGTCCATAGGACATGGGAAAGTGAAAAAAGCTAACTACATCATGATACACGGTATTGCATATGGGCACATACACAGGAAACTTCCTACAGAAACCCTGAAATGGTTCATTTTTATGTGTCAGCTTGACTGGGACACAGATGGTGGGTCCAACATTATTCTGGGTGTGTCTGTGAGGGTGTTTGGGGATGAGATGAACATTTGAATTGGGAAAGCAGATTGCTCTCCCTAACATGGGCTGGCCTCCTCCACACCATTGAAGCCCTGAATAGATCCAGAAGGCCGGTCCTCTTAAGGTAAGAGAGAGTTCTTCCTGCCTGGCCCTCTCCAAACTGGGACAACGGTTGTTTTCCTACCTGCAGACTCAGGTGGAGACATTGACTCTTCCTGGGTCTGGAGCCTTTAGACTCAGACTGCATCTTACTCTGATGGATTTTGGGGGTTTCCAGATCACCGACTCATCTGTGGAACTTATCCATACTCCCATGAGCCAATATATCTCCTATTGATACACACAGATCCCATTGGTTCTGTTTCTGTGGAGACCCTTGACTAATACAATATCCATGAAATGGTTAACTCTGGGTAAAAGTAGGAGTGGTGAGGGGAGGACACGCAGTGTGTGTGTGCGTGTGTGCAAAACATTTTTTACTATTAGTTTATACTACTTTTGTAAATAAAAATAAAACCAAAAAACCTAATTGCTTCAAGACTCGTTTAAGGTTGGTCGTAGTGATCTTGGAAGGTGCAGTTTACCCACTGTGGAGGCTATTGGAGACACCCTTTACTGGAGAGCTGTCTAGGTCAGTCTGGGGTCTTTTTAATCCTGCTTCTCTTAGCAAACTTTTTCACTGGCCTTTGCCAGCCCAGTTCACAGTTCACAGACTGACAGGGTGTTCTTTGGAACAGGGATGTTCAGTGGAGCAGGGGTGTTCTTTGAAACCTCTTTTGCAGTGAAGCCCTCAGGGCAGACTCTGTGGCCCCAGCCACGTTGGCTCCACCCCCACCCCATGCCAGCCCACCAGTGCCATCCAGGGGCCCCTCTGTGCCCATCTCTGGCCTGTGTGCTTTAAGATTAGGTGTTAAACATAGAGCGCTGGTTACCAGGGGTTGGTGGGGGAGGGGGTGACGATGATCAAAGGGTACATGCTTCCAGTTTTAAGAGGAATAAGTTCTGGGAATCTAATGTAGAGCACGATTATTATAGTTAATAATACTATATATGTAGTTGAAGGTTGCTAAGACAGTAACTGTTAAATGTCCACACTGCAATAAATGGTAACTGTTTAACATGAAGGAGGTGTTAAATAAAGCTATGGTGGTTAAAAAAAAAAAAAAGATAGGTATCAAGCCTTATTTTATATCCCTGGATACATTCCAGTGTCTCCTGGTCTACAGCCTATGGGAACTTGAATGGAATTTGCATACTACTGTTGCGTGAAAACTGTATAAATATTAATTATGTTAAATTGGTTCATAGTGCTTTTCAGGTCTGCTAGAGCCTTTTACTTTTCTGTCTATTCAGTTTATTAATTTTTGAGAGTTTGATATTGAAACTCCAATTAAAAATCTTTAAATACTTAAAAAAATAATTTGTAATATATAGTGAAACTATATATAACTTTGTTCTGTATTTTCCAAGTCTCTTATAAATGTGTTATCATACTTCCATAATTCAAAAAATAAAATATTAAAAAAAAAACAGCAAATTACCAAGCAAATAAGCAAATAAAAATATAAAACTTCATAGGTAGGGGAATATAAAAAAAAAGATTAAGTGTCAGGGACAGCTGTCCAACGCTTGAGCTCTCTCTTCGAGACCCTCTCCCTCCCTCTTCTTTGAATCCTACACTTCCCAGTTCCAAATAACCAGTCCACACAAAGTTTCAAGTATTTGTCCTTTTCCTACTCCCTGATGGCTCAGCAGGTAAAGAATCTGCCTTCCATGCAGGAGACACAGGAAATGTGGGATCGATCCTTGGGTTGGGGAGAACCCCCTGGAGAAGGAAATGGCAAACCACTCCAGTATTCTTGCCTGGGAAATCCGATGGACAGAAGAGCCTGCCAGGCTACCGTCCAATGGGTCGTAAAGAGTCGCACATGACTAAGTGACTAAGCACAAGTTACACACTACTCCACTGAGGAAGCTGAAAATTATAATAATAATAATTACAGTGAATTTCAGAAGAAGGCAGGAGCTGTCTCCCCAGGGTCAGAGCTTCTTCAGCCCCTCGCTTCTATCCCTCTTCAAGCTTTCCCCATGCTTCTGAAGACTCTCCTCTCCTTCCTTTCTTCAAAATGCCCAGGCAGGAGGGTTTGCGGATCAGAGGTCTGCTGGAGGCTGGGGGAGGTGGGCGGCTACATGGTGATGTTCCGCTTTGTCTCACACACCCAGCGTTTCACTTGCTGGCAGAAATCGTCATTCCAGCGCCCATCCCATCTGATCTCTGCACAGTCCTCGCTGGCCCCCAGTTCGTGCCCCCGCCAGTCATCAGGCTGAGCGGGATCCCAGTTCCTAGGAAGGCAGGACAAAGCTCCGCTCCAGATGGCCCCCCCATCCCAACAACCCTCACCCCCTACCTCAGAAATGCATGGCTTTTGGGGGTTCAGGGAGCCATGACTGCAGTCTTGGGAGCTGAGAATCTGGGTGAGGGGGGAGATGGTGGGAGAATTTGGTCCCTGAGGGACGAGTGGGAGTGTACCGGGAGCAGAGACCAGATGGCCATCCCCAGGACAAATTAATGGGGAGAGACAAGGAGAAGCCACTTACTTGTAGCTGTGCTTGTAGTCTGTGCCGTCCACCCATTTCCAGGAGCCATCGCTGTCGGTGAGACCTATCCAGACTCTAAAGGGGTTTGTGTGTTGTACAATGAACTTCTGGAAAACAGGTGGGAGGGAAGTTTCTAGTCCCTTGTGCCTCCATGCAGGCCTTAGCTGTGGCTCCCTCACCCCACCCCCAGTCTGATCTGTCCCCACCTTGAAGCAACAGCTCCCAATACAAGTTCCTGGCTTTTTCTTCTGCAACCATATCCATTATTTAGTGAACATTACTGGGCTAAACATTGTACTAATTGCTTTACAAGATTATCTTATTTCATCCCCATAACGCTCTGTAAATTGGACACCCTAATGGTTTACACTTTACACGTGAGATTAAGGAACTGAGGGTATCTGTGGAGCTCAGGGTAACAACCCAGGGCCTGAGTTGGTGACCCTTGTCCCCTGACCTGGCCTCCCACTTCATTCCTAACTCACGGCTGCTAGACCCCTATTCTAATTTTTTCCCTGTCTTCTGCCCACAACCTCAAACTCTGGGATCCTGACCCCTGCCACCCTCAGGGTGACCCAGTGACCCAGTAAAGATCTGGGTTTCACTTGCCTCTCACGTACATTTATCTGCTCCTACTTCTACATACAGGTTTCCCTGGTGGCTCAGATGGTAAAGAATCTGCCTGTAATGTGGGAGACCTGGGTTAAATCCCTGTCTTGGAATCATCCCCTGGAGAAGGCAACAGCTACCCACTTCAGTATTCTTGCCTGGAGAATCCCATGGACAGAGGAGCATGGCAGGCTACAGTCCACAGGGTTGCAAAGAGTCAGACACAACCGAGCAACTTTCACTTTCACTTCACTTCTACATACAGCTGTCATGTCTGTTGTTCTCCAGGCCCTACAGCTTCTAAGCTCGGACCCACTGCTCAGAGCTCTGTTATGACTTGGCTACAGGGGCTTTGGCAGTCTGGCTGAAAATAAGAAGATGCCCTATATGTGAGGGGCAGCCAAGCTGTCCAGCTGGTGGGGGTGGGACAAAAGTGGTCTTTGAGATAGCTTCCCAGGATCCATGCATACCTCCTAAGAGGAAGTGGCTTTCTCTTAAGAGATATGGCTCTTTCTGAGGCCTTAAGAGGGAGGCGTGGCATGCTGCAATTCATGGGGTCGCAAAGAGTGGGACACGACTGAGCAACTGAACTGAACTGAGGCCTTAAGCCCCCTGGCTTGGGAGGGCAGCAGCATAGAGTGTGGTCACCTTGTTTTATGAAGGAAGCAGAGGGGGTCGGTTCACCAACATGCATATGTAGCAGTTTCCTTTGATAGCATATGAAGGGTCTCCAACTGCATCTGGAGGAAAATTTCCTAATTCCACTCTCCCTTCCTAGACACCTAACTAAAACTGCAGTTAGTCACTTCATCTGAAGGCAGATACAGTAGCATTCTTGAATTCTAGACTCCTGCAAATAGGTTGATATCCTGTGCATGAAGGGACAGCTCTCAAGGCCTCCTAGGGCTATTCCCCAAATTCAGGAGGGTCAATGAAGCTGGAGGGAAAATGCCTGGAGGCAAGATATTATCTTTGCTGCTGCCCACTGCCCCAGTCCCCTCTTCCCATCACCACAAGAAGTTGAATAACTGAATGAACAATACAAAGCATCAATATCCAGCCCCCTGTGTTGAAGACTGAGTGTGTGTGCGCATGTGTCTGCTCAGTCATGTCTGACTCTTGGTGACCTCATGGTCTGTAGCCCACTAGGCTCCTCTGTCCATGGAATTTTCCAGGCAAGAGTACTGGAGTAGGTTGCCATTTCCTACTCCAGAAGATCTTCCCAACCCAGGGATTGAACCCACATCTCCTGTATTGTCAGGCAGATTCTTTACCACTGCGCCACCTGAGAAACCCAGGTGAAGACTGAGGGGAGGGATGAAATAGTGTCAGATGATCAGAAAAGACAGTCCATGAGAACACGTCTGCCCTATTCATGAGTAAATAACAGGCAAGAAAGAATTCAGCCCATTCAAAGAAGGAGCATGGGGGAGTTTTATCATGGAAACTGAGAAAAAATAAAGAGGATGGAAAGGAAGAGGAGGAAGAAAAAAGCACTGTGATATCAAGAAGAGAAGTGAAAAATATACTTTGTAAAGAAAGCATGTTTCTAAACCTAAGAAGCTATTGGAGAATAGCTTATATCCTCAGAAACATTAAAGAGGAGATGAACGACATAAAACTACAAAAGAAGAATCAAAGAAGAAAGATAACAATGATAAATAAAGAGAAGAAAGGGAAAATTTTGAGCTACATTAAAAAAAAAAAACTCAACAAAAAATCAAGTCTGAGATACAAAAGACAGTCATGAAAAAAGAGCCCAGAAAACTAAGGAAAAGAGAGAAAGAAGGTGAAGTGAAGTCACTCAGTCATGTCCGACTCTTTTTGTGATCCCATGGGCTGTAGCCTACCAGGCTCCTCAGTCCGTGGAATTTTCCAGGCAAGAGTACTGGAGTGGATTGCCATTTCCTTCTCCAGGGGATCTTCCCAACCCAGGGATCGAACCCGGGTCTCCTGTACTGCAGGCAGACGCTTTACCGTCTGAGCCACCAGGGAAGCCCAATATTTCTTTGAGCCCCTTTTTTGGGGCAGGGGAGGCAAGAATACTGGAGTGGGTTGCTCCCTTCTCCAGGAGACCTTCCCAACCCAGGGTTTGAACCCGGGTCTCCCACATTGTAGGCAGATGCTTTTAAACAGAAACGAGATGAAGGCTATGGAGGGTAGACAATGGAGATCATTTTGAATGGTGTGCTCCAGAGGAAAAGAGAACAAATGGGCAAGAAAAACTATTCAAATAAATGGCTTAAGAAAAATTTCCAAAACATATGAAAATCTAACTTTATGTGTTAAAAGAACTCTCCTAGCCTCAGAGCAAAAGTATAGAGAATGTATAACACTGAAATATATCTGAGATTAATGAAATTCAAAGAAAAACTATTTGCACACACATGTAAGGAATGTGAGAGAGATATGAATGAGGCGTTATAAACTTCAAAGTTGCTAAGAGACTAGATCTGAATTGTTCTCAGTGAAAAAGAAATGATAATGGTGTGATAAAGGTAAGAGCTAACACTACTTTATTCATCATATTGCAATATATAAATATATCAAACCAGGGTGTTGTGCACCTCAAACTTACAGTGTTACATGTCAATGATATCTCAATTTTATTTTATTTTATTTATTTATTTATTTTTGTGTGTGTAATAAAGTTTTATTAAAAATATGGAATGCTTCATGAATTTGCATGTCATCCTTGCGCAGGGGCCATGCTAATCTTCTCTGTAATCGTTCCAATTTTAGTATATGTGCTGCCGAAGCGAGCACGATATCTCAATTTTAAAACAGAGAAAAGATTGAGGCATGAGAAGAAGTGTACTGGTTTCCTCATCTTTTATATGAAAGTTATATAAATTCTTTTATTTTTTAAAGCCAAGAAGTTTCAGCCCATTATTTAAAGTTATGACAGTAATTACTAGTGTAGCTAAAAACAAGCCACATTTAGTCCAAAATAACACAGTGGAGAAACCAAAAAGAATACATCTCACATAGCAAATGGGAGAAAATAAAAGAAGCATATAAAACAGAAAAGAAGTAGACTGATTAAAGATATGTATTTTAAAATAAATGCAAGTGCGAGAGCCCAGAAATAAACCCACACACCTACGGTCAATTAATCTACGACAAAGGCGGCAAAAATATACAATGGAGAAAAGACAGTCTCTTCAACACGGTAGTGTTGGGAAAACTGGACAGCTACATGTAAATCAATGAAATTAGAACACTCCCCCACACCATATACAAAAATAAACTCAAAATGGTTTAAAAACCTAAATATAAGACATGACACCCTAAAACTCCTAGAAGAGAACATAGGCAAAATATTCTGGGACATAAATCACAGCAGTATTTTCTTAGACCAGTCTCTCAAGGCAAAAGAAATAAAAGCAAAAATAAACAAATGGGACCTAATCAAACTTAAAAGCTTTTGCACAGCAAAGAAAACTATCAACAGAACAAAAAGACCACTTATGGAATGGAAGAAAATATTTGCAAATGATGCAATTGACAAGGGGTTAATATTCAAAATATAAAAACACCTCATACAACTCAACATCAAAAAAACAACTCAACAAAAAAATTGGCAGAAGACCTAAACAGACATTTCTCCAAAGAAGACATGCAGATAGCCAGCAGGCACGTGAAAAGATGCTCAATATTGCTAATTACTGCTGCTGCTGCTGCTGCTGCTAAGTCACTTCAGTCGTGTCCGACTCTGTGTGACCCCACAGACGGCAGCCCACCAGGCTCCCCCGTCCCTGGGATTCTCCAGGCAAGAACACTGGAGTGGGTTGCCATTTCCTTCTCCAACGCATGAAAGTGAAAAGTGAAAGGGAAGTCACTCAGTCGTGTCCAGCTCTTAGCGACCCCATGGACTGCAGCCCACCAGGCTCCTCCATCCATGGGATTTTCCAGGCAAGAGTAGTGGAGTGGGGTGCCATTACATGTGGCTAAACAATAGAGTAGCATCATTTATGGGGGGTGGGGTGGGGGTGCCTAAAAAATTCTCAGTACTCAGGATTAATTAAATCAGAACCTTTGAGTGCAAGACCAAGTGTCAATATGTTTTAAATTCCTCAAGAGGTTACAATACACTGCGATGGCTGAGAATCATTCATCTAAAACAGAGGCTCAAAACGGTTGGAAATAAGAGGGATGGGCAGAGATACACGAAGCAAATGTAAGTGAAAAGAAATCAAGGACCAGTCCCTTCATATCACATGAAGATGAATTCAAGGCAAAAAGCATTAATCAGGACACTGACGTTCATTTCACAATGATAAAGGTACCATCCCATCCTCCATAAAGTTGTAGGTAGCATGAACTTGTGAGTCAAATCACAGACTGAATCTTAGGTTGATTCACATGAAACTTTATAGGCCAATACTGATAGAATATTGGCAATTTCAACCTGATCAGTAAAGTAAAATATGTCTGTAATCCATATCCATATATATATCTCTACCCTCACCTCAAAGTGGGGATAACGAGAGTGCCTGCCCCATAGGGTTGTGAGGGTTAAAGCAATGGATATATGAAAGTGCCTGACACATAGTAAGGGCTCAGTAAATGTTATCTTTAATACCCTCCTTTGCCCGAACATGTCCACTTGTTCGAATGGGTTGAATCTTCCCTCTGGACTTTGGAGTTGTGATCTGGTGGCAGCAGTGGGCAGGGAGGCTTGGGGTGCTTTGGAGGGACCCAGTAACTCATGCCAGGTGCGTTCCTGTGAATCCCACCCACTCTGTCCCTTTCACCCAAAGACCCATCACGTTCCCCGGGCCAGCACAGAGCAAGCAGGGACTGTCAGCGCCTCCAGTGTTCTCCACAGAAGTCCTGGCCCTTTAGTTCATCCTGCCACTCATTCTGTCTCCTGCCCTGATCCTCATCACCTGGTCTCCTGGCTCCTATCCTTTGCCCTGGCTCCTGGATGTAATCTCCCACCTCTTAGAATCAATGGCTGCTCCATCATGAACCTCCCAGAGCGGGCACAGATTTCTGCTTCTGGTTTCTTCCTCGGGTTAGAAAAAAATAAAAAACAAGCCTGACCCAGCCTCCCAGAGTTTGCATTCCCAAGGTTTCCTTCTGCCTTTGGGAAGGTTGTGGTTTCACCTGTTCCTCTCTGGAGTTGATGACCACCAGATGGGCATTCTCCAGCTGGCAGTACTTCTCGGCCTCGAGCCAGGGCTTCCCCGAGCGAGAGAACCAGTAGCAGCTGCCCTCATGGTCCACCCAGTTCACTGGGCAGCATTCTGTGCCTGAGGGGGTTGGAGGGACAGAGGGAGATAAGATCCAGCTGGAGGGGACAGGCAGAGGGACTGGAGACGCTCACCCCCCAACCCCGCCCCACCACATCCCTACCATTGCTCTGGAAGTGTGCCATCTGACAAGTCAGTGTGCGCAGATCCATGGGGAAGTGCTTCAGATGGAGCCGCAAAGTGGCATGATCTAAGGGTCAGAGTGTGGCAAGGGTGTGGTAGGCCGTGTGCATGGCCCACAGACCAGGACTCCAGCGTCTGGCTGGGGAGATACAACGCTAGCACACACACGCACACTCAGGAGAGAGTCTCTGACCTGCTTTCAGGTCTTGCTGCTGTTTTCCCAGCTTGGCTTCCAGAAGTCTCACCTTGTCACCGGCGAAGCCTCCTGCAACAGAGGAAAGCTAACCTGTCTCCCTTCCGCTCTGCCTCCCCAACATTTCTCCATCCTCATGCCACTGACACGTCAGTCCGGGCCACCATCACCTTGACCTAGGATGTTGCATGCTCTGCTCTCTGTTGCATGCTCCCAACCCCACCACTCTTCTCTTGGCTGCACGCTGGTGTTCTGAAGCACAACCTGCTCAGGCTACTCCCGTAGCTCCCTATGTTCTCAAAGTAAAGCCCCACAAGTTAACACAGCTTGCCTGCATGGCCTGGCCCCGACCCACCTCTCTAGCCCACCCTTGGCCCACCCCTCCAGCCACACTGGAAATGTTGAGAGTCTAGGACATGCAGTGGTCTTCCTCACGTCCTGGTCATCAGACTCTGCTCTCTACCTGGTTCCCACCTCCATCCTCTACTCTAACCCTTATTCATCCTTCAGGGACCCTCGGCTCAGGAAGCAGCATCCTTGGAACCCTTGCCTGGCTTCTCAGGTTGGGTTATCCGCCCTAGTCTGTGCTTCCTTCCCAGTGCCCCTAAACACTCCCCTATTGCACCCAGCATGCATGCGTGTGTGTTTAGTCACTCAGTCATGTCTGACTTTTTGCAACTCCATGGACTGTAGCCTGCCGGGCTCCTCCATCTTTGGGATTCTCCAGGCAAGGGTACTGGAGTGGGTAGCCATCCCCTTCTCCAGGGAATCTTTCTGAACCAGGGATCGAACCCAGCTGTCATGTATTGCAAGCAGACTCTTTACTGTCTGAGCCACCAGGGAAGCCAGCAAGGAACCCAGCCAACCCTCGCTGCTAAACCAACCCCTTAACCACCCAGCACATCCCAGTCTCTCCCCTCGGGGCTTGCCCATTCACCGTGGGAGCTGAGATTCAGGATGTCCATCAGGGTGCCCGACGAGAAGTTGCTGAAAGCTTCCTGTAGGGTCTGCAGCTCCCCTTGCAGCTGTGCTCCTTGTCAGGAGACAAAACAGGACAAAGTGGATCGCACCCTGTCCCACCTGACAGCCCTCATCGCCGTCTGTGGGATGGTCTCCTTCCCTGCCCCAGCACTGCCTCCATCTCTTCCCTATCGTGGCCCTCACTGGCCCCAGCACTGCCCGAATCCGCGCCCCCATCGCTGCCCCACCCCTGCGACCCTCACTTTGGGACCCTGTCACACAGATGGCCACCAGCAGCAGGACGTTGAAGACCAGGACAAGCAGACTGAGGCGGAACTTGGAGCAGAGACGCTGCAGCACAAGAGGCTGGGGAGGAGGCATCCCTGTAAGAGAAGGGGTGTCAGGACAAGGGGCATCAGCCAACCTCATGGAGCATCAGAGGAGCAGAGCCTGAGGAAGTACAGCCTTGCTGGGCGAGGGCAGGCGGAGAAAGTAGATTCCGAGATGAAAAACACTCTGGATAAAATTAATAGATGAGACAGGTATATGTCTCAATGAACTTGGAAGCATAGCAACAACAACTGTATAAAAAGAAACGCCAGGAAAGAAAAGAATCCCACACTCCTCCATAAAATAGAAAGAGCACCAATGAGCTGTGGGATCATTAATATATGCGTAATTGATAGAAAGGGGAGCTGGAGAGGCAGAAAGAAATTTTTTTGAGGAAAGAATAGCCAGTGTATCTCCAAATCTTCTGAAAACTCTAGGCCTATAAAAGGCTGGGAAGAGTGGAAGCTGCTCCCAGGTGAGCAGGTGCCAGCTGTCAACCCACTTTCAGGCGGCAGAGGCTGCTAGAAGCTGGCTGATGGTTGCACCCCTCAGGCATGCTTTGCCAGGCTGTCCATCCCTCCTCTTTCGGGCGAGGCCCCTGTCCCGTGAAATCCAAAACCGCTGGACTCTCTCCAAGCCTCCTGCTGAAACACGAATCCTCTCATTCTCAGAAGATCCAACAATATCCAAAGTTACTTTTGTGTGTTCACTACCTACCAGGCAGCTTGTGGGACCTGAAGGGGCAGAGGGGTGTAGGTGGGTGTGGCCTCTGCCCCACGCAGCCTGTTGAAAAGGCTTGTGAATCTGCTGCCGGGGAAAGGAGAAGCCTGGTGGGACAGCAGCCTTCTCCCCTGCCCAGCTCCCACCCGCAGCTGCAACAGGGGCAGTTCTTCCAGCGTCAGGCAGGAAGGGGTCCCTCTTCCCAGCCCAGGCTAACCAGTCCCCCTCCTTGAGCTTCAACCCCCAACCCCTCCTGGTCACCACCACCCACACCTGACACCCCCTCCCGCATCCTGGCTCCTGCCCTTCACCTTGGAAATGGCTCAGCTCTTCCTCGCCTGAAAACTTTCTCCTAGACACTTAGGGACTTTGGTCAAGATTTGCTAGAGAAAGATTCAGGCAGGGGGCTTGGAGGGGAGTGGGGATCTTCCAGAATTTCTCTGTGCCCTTTCCCTCCAACACACCCTTCCCCTATCCCCCACCACACACAGCACATACTGGTCAGGTTGGAAGGAAGAGGGGAGACCCCTTTCCTGGGATTCTGGGGGTGGAGAAGGGGGTGAGGTCAGAGGACAGTCCCTGGTCACAGGGTGAATGTGACAAAGGCCTCGGAGGGACAGAGAGTGACCGGGAGCTAGACTAGGGTGGACCAGAGCCCCAGATACCGGACACTTGCCTTTCCAGAATGGTTCTCTCCTGGGGCTGTGCCCACAAGTGCCTGGGCCCTCGCCTCTGCCGAGCTGGTGGTCATTCTCCTCGGAGTCCAGCTGCTGGATGTCCTGGAAGTCCCTGGCCATGCTGGGTCCTGTGTGTGGCTGGACCCTGCCTGGGCTCAGGGCTGCTTTAGGGCTGGGACTGAGCTGGGGTTGATGCTCGTGCTAAGATGCTAATTGAGGTGGAGGCTGATGGATGTAGGCTCAGAGTGGGTCTAGGCGATGGCTTGGGTTGGATCTGAGGTTGGAGGGGAGATGGAAGCTGAAATGCTGCTGGGTCCCATCCCCTCTCAGGAGACCGCTTGGGCCTCGAACCTCCCCTCCACACTTGCCAATCACCCCACAACTTCCCATCGACTCTCTCCCACTGTCTCTGAACCAGGGTCTGTCTAATCCCAGACATCCCCAGGCCCGCCTGCCTCCCCAGTGACCTCAGTTTACCTGTTCAAGGTCTAGAAGGCCACCCAGGCCCCAGGATGCAGGAGGGCTTGAACCAGGAGAACTGGGGGCCAGGTGGTGCTGGAGGAGAGGAGGGAAGGGGTGAGCACCAGTTCAGGCGAGGGCCCTGAACCCGTGTGCCTGAGCGTCCAAGCGCTTCTAACTTGGCATCTCCTGCCCCTGGGACTTTGGACAGTAAACAGAGTGAAAACTGAGTTGGAAACTCAGTCAATATGTGGTGGGGGCAGAGGGCAGGACTGTGTCTCTGTCCTTCACAGAGAAGGGGTCTCCTGGCCTGACCCTTCTACCCTCGGAAGCTAGTCACCTCACTCTTCACGGGACATTTGGGAGGGGGGCCAGCCAGGAGGAACCAGGGTGCAATTGGCTATTTCCTCTGTACCCCACTCCCCTTTCACTTCCTGCCTCAGATTCCTGGAATTGTTAGTCAGACAACCCTGACCAGGATTGGAGGGGCCGCTTCTGTGCTCTTGCCCAATCTGGCCTCTGAGCCAAGGCCCCACATCCTGTAGGCCCAGCCATCAGGCTTCCCAGCTTTGGGCCAACTGGCTTCACTCTCCATGGGAGTAAAGCCCCTCAGAGACCGGAAATTCAGGGAGGGCGGAGAAGAGGGAAGAGCATCCAGAAAGCAGTGGATAGGAGAGTTTCAACCTTGTAAATAAGCCCCTTCTGTGGCCCTGGCTGGGCTTCCCTGGTGGCTCAGTGGCAAAGAATCTGCCTGCGATGCAGGAGACACAAGTATGATCCCCGGGTCAGGAAGATCCCTTGGAGGAGGAAAGGGCAATCCACCCCAGTATTCTTGCCTGAGAAATCCCATGGACAGAGGAGCCTGGTGGGCCACAGTCCATGGAGTCACAAAGAGTCGGACATGACTGAGCGACTGAGAGGCCCTCTCGTGGCCCTAGTTCCAGAAGCCTTGGGCCTCACATCCAGGCATGGTGCTAAATGACCCACAGACATGCTCTCTGGTAACTCTCACAACATGTCGCAACAGATCACTTCACTTCTGCTGATCCCACTTCACTTCTGCTGATCCCACTTCACAGAGGAGGGAACAACCTGGAGGAGATTAAGTGACTTGACTGTGTAGCAGGGGACGGGGCGGGGCAGGGGGTGGACAGTGGGAGGCAAAACGGATGGAGGGAAAATGCCATCCCATCAGACTGGGGGGTCTTCACAGTCCTGTGAGGAAGACAGGGCTTCACGAACTGAAAAATCAGAGCTCAGTTGGTAAAGAATCCGCCTGCAGTGCGGGAGACCTGGGTTTGATCCCTGGGTTGGGAAGATCCCCTGGAGAAGGGAAAGGCTAGCCACTCCAGTATTCTGGCCTGGAGAATACCATGGACTGTATGGGGTTGCAAAGAGTCGGATATGACTGAGCGACTTTCACTTTCACCATCTACACTTGGGCTAACAACAGCTTAGGAGAGAAAACCCAGTTCTCATTCCTGATTTTATATACATATATACACATCAGTTATTTGGCTGCACTGGGTCTTCATTATGGCATGAGGGCTCTTCAGTTGCAGCATGTGGGATCCAGTTCCCTGACACCATATGGAGACAGAGAGAGCACAGAGAAGAACCGAGGCCCCCCACACATGAACAAAGCCTTCTGGGAGCTTCTAGTCTAGCCAACAGCTGAATGCATCCAAGTGTATGACCCTAGCCAAGACCACATGGTCTACCTGGCCTAGCCCTGCACGGGTTCCTGACCCAGAGAATCTTGAGAAATAAATACAATTGGCCCTTGAATGGTGCAGGGATTAGGGGCACTGACCCTCTTCCTGCAGTTGAAAACTTGAGTATGACTTTACAGTACCCTTTGTATCCCCTGATCTGCATCTGCAGATGATGTAACACATTTTTTGTGGGAAAAAATCTGCTTATAAAGTGAAACTGTGCAGTTCAAACCCGTTGTGTTCAAAGGTCAACTGTAGTTGTTTGTTTTAAGCCACTGGAGCTTTGGGTTAGACTGTTATGTATCAATAGGTAACTGAAATAAAATATATCCTTAAGTATGAATCCTTATCAAATATGTAGCATAGTTTGCGTGCCTATTTTTTAGATAGATAAGTGAAGCTTTCATACATCTCATTTGTTCCTGACTTTTTCACACAAGAATAAATGTTTAAGATCTATCTGTGTTGCTATTTGTACATCTGGTTTGTTGCTATGAACCTCTGCACAATATTCAATGGTGCGTATTCGTCATTGTATATTTACCCAGGCCCCAAATGAGGAACACCCAACTACTGCAATGGACACAGCATGTCCCATGAGGACCTAGGTGAGACTCTCTCAGGACTATATCCAAGACTGAAATTGCCAAGTCACAGAATATTCTCACACTTAATTTAATGCATACACACACACCATTTTTTTTTCCCATCAGTGAGATCCTATTCACAATACTCTTTTTCAGTACAGTTTTTATTCCCTTTCATTTCTCACTTGCCTCATGCTCCTCATCCACTCACTGCATCCTCCATCCTTGCCCCTCCTGTGATATTAATGGTCTTCTGTTTTATCTCTGCTATTAATGCTTCATCAAGTTCCCACGTGGAGCTTGGTGAGAATTTTCCTGTGAACCATATCCGGGAGTGAAAGTGTCATGTCACAAAGGATTCTCAAGCTTAATTTCACCTGAGTCCAGCCAGGCTATACCTCTTCCAGAACGGCCGTGCCTGTTGACACTCCCATCACCAGCATATGAGGGCTCCCTCTTTTGCGTCATCCTTCTCAACACTTGTTACTATTCAGCTTCCCACCACCCTGATGACATCTCACTGCTCTTCTATGCTACATTTCTGGTTAATAGAGGGTTTGAACATTTCTCCATCTATTTTCTATTTGCACAGATTTCCTCTGCTATGGGCAGCTTTTCCACATCCTATATCCATTTTTCTATTGGGTTTCCTGGATTCACTTTGCTGACTGGAGGCATATCCTGTATATTCTAGATACATGTTCAGAAAACAAGAAAGGTCTTTTGAAAATTAAAAACAATTTTTTTGTTGTTAAAGCCAAAACAGTTAATAGAAGTTCTGGAAGATAAAAATCAGGAAATCGTTCCAAAAAAGGGACAAAGCTGTTTTTTGTTTTTTTTAAATGAGGAAACAGCTAAATTGAGGGCATTTTTTACCCCCTGGCCTCATGTTTCCATGTATACTTCCTGCTAGGGAACTCTCCAGGCCTTTCTCAGACATGCCCACCACACCTCCCCAGGAGAGGAAGCTTGCCTGTGGGCTCTCTTTGGTTTTCTCTCTTCTCAGCCAGTGATCTGTGTTCTGCCAGGTGACATTGAGCCCGCCCCTGCAGAGAAAACCTGCTTTGCCCAGCTCTGCCTGTGACTAGGTAAATATGTCTGTCTAATTCTTGGATGAAATATTAACAAGTCCTTTTGATTTAAGGGGCTTCCCTGTAGCTCAGCTGATAAAGAATCTGCCTGCAATGCAGTAGACCCCAGTTCGATTCCTGGGTCGGGAAGATCCACTGGAGAAGGGAAAGGCTACCCACTCCAGTATTCTAGCCTGGAGAATTTACAGTCCATGGTCTCGCAAAGAGTCGGCCATGACTGAGCGACTTTCACTTTCACTTGATTTAAGGTTTGACGCCAAGTCCACCTTAACTGTATATCAGCAAGAAAGCTAGCAGCTTGACATCATTTATCTGTCTACTGTGTCTTGGTTCTCAATTGGTTTCAAACTTGAGAGGAAAATAAAGCACCCTGCTCTTTTTTCACCAGCCTTGTTAAATCTCCAAGAATAATATAAAAGATCAATTGATCCCAAACATTCAATTAATAGTTCTAGAAGATACAGAAGGAAGTAAAAGGAAATAATACAAGATTGTTACTTAGAATTAAAAGCATGAGGCTCCAAATTTAAATAACCTACTAACTGCCCATCTTTTCATTAAAGAATGACCGAAGGACGTAACTGTGAAATTTCAGAATACCAGCAATAAAGATTCTAAAAGCTACTGGAGGCAGGGGGGAAAATCACCTATAAAGAAACAAGAACTGGAACAGATTCTGCTTTCCAGTTGTTACACTCAACATCAGGAGACAGGACAATGCCTTCAAATTTGCAAGGGAAATTTTTTTCAACCTAGATTTGTCAGTGCAAATGATCATTGACATGAAAAAATAGGGGGGAAAAAAGAGTTTTCAAGGACTTCCCTGGTGGTTAAGACTCCATGCTCTCAATGCTGGGGGCCTGGGTTGAATCCCTGGTCAGGGAACTAGATCCTGAATGTAGTAACTAAGACCCAGCACAGCCAAATAAATAAATTAAATAAATAAATACAATTTTTAAAAACTTAAAGAACTTTCAGACATTCCAAGGCTCAGAATATTTATATCATATTTCTACTATGTTTACAAGTACCCTAGAAAGTGAAGAAATAATCCAGAAACAAGATACATAAAGGAATATCTCAGTATGGGACTTTCTGTTATTATTAAATAAAATTTTATTAAACTCTTTCTGTATTTCTGTCTACAAGTTGACTTTTTGTCTTAGAATGCTAACTAGTGAAATTTGAGAGCCTGGCCTTAAAAGTGCAAGTCATAATAATAAATTTAAGAGATCTAAGGAAGAGATGGAGGGCTTCCCAGGAGGCTTAGTGGTAAAGAATCCACCTGCCAATGCAGGAAACACGGGTTCAATCCCTGGTCAGAGAGGATACTACATGCAACTAAGCCCTGTGCACCACACGATTGAGCCTGTGCTCTAGAGCTGGGGAACCTCAACTACTGAAGCCCTTGCATCCTAGCGCCCGGCCTGTAAAGAGGGAAGCCATCCCAATGAGAAGCCGGAGCATCGCAACTAGAGAGTAACCCCCACAAGCCACAACTAGAGAAAAACACACAGCAACGAAGACCCAGCACAGCCAAAAATAAATAAATAAATGTGGTCAGTCTTATTAAAAAAAAAAAATACTATAACAGGCTTTCAAAGTCACTTCGTATTTTGGTTTACTCTTTCTTAAGCAGCTAGGTTTTTCTTTCTTTTTGCTATTATATTCCTAACATCCAGGATAGTAGCGCCACCTTGTGGTCATACCTGCATGATGCACGTGTCTTCGAGGAGGGAGACTGCCAGCGACCTGCGCCTTAATATTCTTTTAACTTCTTCAGTTCAGTTCAGTTCAGTCGCTCAGTCATGTCCGACTCTTTGCGACCCCATGAATCGCAGCACGCCAGGCCTCCCTGTCCATCACCAACTCCCGGAGTTCACTCAGACTCACGTCCATCGAGTCAGTGATGCCTTCCAGCCATCTCATCCTCAGGCGTCGTCCCCTTCTCCTCCTGCCCTCAATCCCTCCCAGCATTAGTCTTTTCCAATGAGTCAGCTCTTCGCATGAGGTGGCCAAAGTACTGGAGTCTCAGCTTCAGCATCATTCCTTCCAAAGAAATCCCAGGGATGATCTCCTTCAGAATGGACTGGTTGGATCTCCTTGCAGTCCAAGAGACTCGCAAGAGTCTTCTCCAACACCACAGTTCAAAAGCATCAATTCTTCGGTGCTCAGCCTTCTTCACAGTCCAACTCTCACATCCATACATGACCACAGGAAAAACCATAGCCTTGACTAGACGGACCTTTGTTGGCAAAGTAATGTCTCTGCTTTTCAATATGCTAT
Source organism: Bubalus bubalis (assembly GCF_019923935.1). NCBI lineage: Eukaryota > Metazoa > Chordata > Mammalia > Artiodactyla > Bovidae > Bubalus > Bubalus bubalis. Next base: position 36,238,128 of record NC_059159.1, on the reverse strand, counting down.
CTAGGTTGGTCATAACCTTCCTTCCAAGGAGTAAGCGTCTTTTAATTTCATGGCTGCAATCACCATCTGCAGTGATTTTGGAGCCGAGAAAAATAAAGTCTGACGCTGTTTCCACTGTTTCCCCATCTATTTCCCATGAAATGATGGGACCAGATTCCATGATCTTAGTTTTCTGAATGTTGAGCTTTAAGCCAACTTTTTCACTCTCCACTTTCACTTTCATCAAGAGGCTTTTTAGTTCCTCTTCACTTTCTGCCATAATGGTGGTGTCATCTGCATATCTGAGGTTATTGATATTTCTCCTGGCAATCTTAATTCCAGCTTGTGTTTCTTCCAGTCCAGCGTTTCTCATGATGTACTCTGCATATAAGTTAAATAAACAGGGTGACAATATACAGCCTTGACATACTCCTTTTCCTATTTGGAACTAGTCTGTTGTTCCATGTCCAGTTCTAACTGTTGCTTCCTGACCTGCATACATATTTCTCAAGAGGCAGATCAGGTGGTCTGGTATTCCCATCTCTTTCAGAATTTTCCACAGTTTATGAAAGCCTTCCTCAGTGATCAATGCAAAGAAATAGAGGAAAACAACAGAATGGGAAAGACTAGAGATCTCTTCAAGAAAATTAGAGATACCAAGGGAACATTTCATGCGAAGATGGGCTCGATAAAGGACAGAAATGGTATGGACCTAACAGAAGCAGAAGATATCAAGAAGAGGTGGCAAGAATACACAGAAGAACTGTACAAAAAAGATCTTCATGATCCAGATAATCACAATGGTGTGATCACTGACCTAGAGCCAGACATCCTGGAATGTGAAGTCAAGTGGGCGTTAGAAAGCATCACTACGAACAAAGCTAGTGGAGGTGATGGAATTCCAGTTGAGCTATTTCAAATCCTGAAAGAAGATGCTGTGAAAGTGCTGCACTCAATATGCCAGCAAATTTGGAAAACTCAGCAGTGGCCACAGGACTGGAAAAGGGCAGTTTTCATTCCAATCCCAAAGAAAGGCAATGCCAAAGAATGCTCAAACTACTGCACAATTGCACTCATCTCACACGCTGGTAAAGTAATGCTCAAAATTCTCCAAGCCAGGCTTCAGCAATACGTGAACCGTGAACTTCCTGATGTTCAAGCTGGTTTTAGAAAAGGCAGAGCAACCAGAGATTAAATTGCCAACATCCGCTAGATCATGGAAAAAGGAAGTGAGTTCCAGAAAAACATCTATTTCTGCTTTATTGACTATGCCAAAGCCTTTGACTGTGTGGATCACAATAAACTGTGGAAAATTCCCAGCATCAGAGTCTTTTCCAATGAGTCAACTCTTTGCATGAGGTGGCCAAAGTACTGGAGTTTCAGCTTCAGCATCAGTCTTTCCAAAGAACACCCAGGACTGATATCCTTTAGAATGGACTGGTTGGATCTCCTTGCAGTCCAAGGGACTCGCAAGAGTCTTCTCCAACACCACAGTTCAAAAGCATCAATTCTTCGGCGCTCAGCTTTCTTCACAGTCCAACTTTCACATCCATACATGATACTGGAAAAACCAAAGCCTTGACTAGACGGACCTTTGTTGGCAAAGTAATGTCTCTGCTTTTGAATATGCTATCTAGGTTGGTCATAACTTTCCTTCCAAGGAGTAAGCATCTTTTAATTTCATGGCTGCAATCACCATCTGCAGTGATTTTGGAGCCCAGAAAAATAAAGTCTGACACTGTCTCCACTGTTTCCCCATCTATTTCCCATGAAGTGATGGGACCGGATGCCATGATCTTCGTTTTCTGAATGTTGAGCTTTAAGCCAACTTTTTCACTCTCCTCTTTCACTTTCATCAAGAGGCTTTTTAGTTTCTCTTCACTTTCTGCCATTATGGTGGTGTCATCTGCATATCTGAGGTTATTGATATTTCTCCTAGCAATCTTGATTCCAGCTTGTGCTTCTTCCAGTCCAGCGTTTCTCATGATGTACTCTGCATAGATGTTAAATAAGCAGGGTGACAATATACAGCCTTGAAGTACTCCTTTTCCTATTTGGAACCAGTCTTTTGTTCCATGTCCAATTCTAACTATTTCTTCCTGACCTGCATATAGGTTTCTCAAGAGGCAGGTCAGGTGGTCTGGTATCTCCATCTCTTTCAGAATTTTCCACAGTTTATTTTAACTTCTTACCTCTCTCCAAATAGCTGAAGCTAACATGAAACATCAAAAGGGATCATTCTGATAGCTAAAAATTTCCCACAAATCAATTCCTGGGGGCAATGTGGCAACTTCTTCCTCTGATCAATTTCTCTTTTATTAACTTTCATTCACTTAGTTCCAGTCCTATACACTTTCTGGTTACTTTGAGTTAGAGTCAGTAAAGGTTTGCAAAGACCCTGAAGGTGTCGCAGGGGCATGAGAAGATGATAGTTTCTGTGTAATGACCAGATCCAATGAACTCAAGTTCAGAAACCAGAATGACTGAGTTTATAAGCCCCAGGTTTATAAGAAAGGCCTTCCCAGGTGGCTCAGTGGTAAAGAATCTGCCTGCCAATGCAGGAGACATAGAAGATGAAGCTTCAATCTCTGGGTAGGGAAGATCCCCTGAATGAGGAAATGGCAACCCACTGCAGTATATTGCCTGGAGAATCCCATGGACAGAGGAGCCTGATGGGCTACAGTCCATGGGGTTGCAGAGTTGGACACCACTTAACGACTGAGCATGTGCGCGCGCGCACACACACACACACGCACACACACAGGTTTACAAGAACTGGAGTGGGGAGGGGTTCTTGAGTTCTACTTTTGTCAACTACAAACGTGCTTGCCAAGGGCATTTGGCATCTGCCTCTGTAGAGACTGAACCCTGTGCTGCTGCAGCTATTGACCTTCAACATCCCCTGAAGCAAGTCCAGGGTGGAGAGTGAGGCTCTCTGTGCTCCAGGGAAACTGGTGGAACAGGTATTTAGGTAGTTAGGTATTTTCAGGAACTGATTTCATGATCCCAATCCTTGCATCTCCTCATATCTAGAAAAGCACGAAATCCCTTCATGGTGACATCAGCTCCTCGTGACTAGCAGAAAATCTTTTGTAAAGTAAGTGCTTGATTGCACTGAACTCTCCCTTTCACCCAAATCATGTACATTGACCTTGCCCCACTACCTCTTTCTCAGAGCTATCTGAGATGCCGTCTCCTGGGCTGCAGTCCTCAATTTGCTCCCAAATAAAACTTAATTCGCAACTCTCACCTTGTGCATCTTTTGAGTCCACACTTTCCACAAAAGGACTTAATTACTGGGCAGCTTCTATCAGATCTTTGCTTCCCTTCTGTCTCTTAGTCAAATTAGGAAAGTGGAGGGACCTACACAGAGCAACTCCACTCTCCTCCTGTCTTCGTTCTCCAGGAAGGAGAGCCTCTTGGCTTTTGTGGGAGAAAGATGGGCCACTCCTGCCAAGCAAGATCAACAAACACCTCCAAGGCCAAGGCATCTCTGCCAGCATCACCCTGCAGATGACTCAGTAGCCTGGCAGCTTGACAACTGGCCTCAGCGAACCCTCGAGCTATTGCCTTCGGGGTAAGACGTAAGCATATCTTTGTTGTTGTTTTTCAGTCTCCAAGTCGTCTCCGAACTTGAGACCCCATGGACTGCACCCGCCAGGCTTCCCTGTCCCTCACCATCTCCTGGAGTTTGCCCAAGCTCATGTCCATAAGCATATCTTTACCCATCATCCTTTTAGCATCCCCCTTGGCAAGTTTCTGACAGGGAAATTCCATGTGGTTTTGCAATATGCAGATCTGCCTGAGAGCACCTGAGCAGAGGCTGAGGAGGCCAGTGTGCTGGGAGGCCAGCGGGACCCAGCAGCCTTCGCCCACGTTGGAATCTCCCCCTGTTTCCCAAAGTCGGTGCTGGAGGCGGAGGTGGGGGTGCCCTTGTCACCAGCTCCGTCCAGAAAGCGTGATGAAGGGCATCTGCCAGGCCTCGGGGTGAGGGTAAGGGGTGGGTGGAGGTGGGGATCCGTGGCCCACTCCCTGCTCTACCACCCTCGGCCTCCACTAGGGACCCTCTGTTCCCCCACCCCCATCTGGAGAGTACCCTCCGTCCTCTCCAGGCCCAGGCTCGACTCAGACTTGGTCTTGGGCCTCCTCCTGGGCTGGTTCTGAATGTAAACCGCCATCCGGGTCTTCAACTGGTCAGCAGGTGGCGGTGGGTGAGTTCTACACTTCCTGGTTCCATCTTGGATTCATCTCCCAGGTTGCTCCCCACGCCTTCACACCACACAGGCCTCTGGGGTCTGTCCACTGACGCTCCCAGTCCAGCCCCCTGCCTCGAGCCCCCGTTCAGGGCCACCTGGCTGCCTGTGACCCTTCTAGGCAATAGCTTTTCTTCTAATTAACTTTTTTTTTTTTCTTTTTGAGAAAAAAATAAAACCTTTATTGGACTCTGTTACACTTATTTTACAGTTTAGTATTGCTTTGCTTTTAAGGTAGGGGAGGGGTGGTACACGGTGATGTTTTTAAAGTTCAGGACCCTTAAAAAGTCTTAATCTGGCTGGCTCTTCTTTAAGGAAAATGGGGTGACTGCTTTATACGGGCAGAGTAAGGGGCTATACCTTCCCTAACTGTCCCCCACATCCCTGGCAATTTTCTCTCTGAGCCATGGTATAAAGAACTGGTTTAAATGGTGGCAGTTCCAACAGTTCCTATCAAGCCCTGCTTCCTGACCCCGCACCTACAGCTCAGCTGAGACTGTCCCCTCTAGGCCCTGTCTAATTCTGTAAGAACCCTCAAATCTCACCTCCATTAGATTATGGCTGAACATCTCTGACCTCTGACTATTGACCAGTCTCATTTTAGCCCATGTGGAGATGAGCAGCTAACACCAGCATGCTTACAATGGTTAAGCACTTTGCAAAGTAATTTTACTCTCTAAATGCTCTTCTGTACCAAGATAAACTTTCAAACAAAGGAGACACTGAGGTTCAGATGGCTTGTCATTTGCCTAAGGTTGTAAAGCATAGTATATACTCAGTAAATATTTACTGACCAGCCTGACAGAAAATAACAAAGCATACTTCCAAACCCAAACAGCCATCTTCAGAGACCACCTCCATCTTTCTTCTAGCGCAGGCTGTTCCTCCCCTTCTGGTTTTTCTCATCATATAAACAGAACCACCAGAGATTTCAGGTGGCTAAACTAGCATCGCTCAGGAATCGACCTCTCTCCCACAGCTAATCAACTGCCAAGTTAAAACGTTTAATTACTGAGGAGCTCTCAGCTGTCGATTTCTGTTCTCACTTGACTTCTCTGTTTCAGATCTCGTAAGGACTGCCCCGGTCTCATTCTCTAGATCCCTTCTCCATACATCAGCCGCAGTGACTGATGAGACCATCTGCCCACGGCACTCTGCGTTCCCTGCTGCCCCTGCACAAGGTCCAAACTCTTCAGTGTGGTTTACAAAGCCCTTCGTGGCCTGGTCCCAGACCATTTCTCCCCATTAAAGCTCCACTGAACACGATGTATTTTTTTTAAATCTCCCTACCCTTAACATACAGTTTAGTCTATCCTTCAGCAATGCCACTCCACTCCTCTATTCTTCTCATTAGTGAACTCCTAACATTTCTGGGCTTAGATATCACTTTCCTCAGGAAGCCTACCATGACACTCCCCACCCAGGGGAGTCATTAACTTTTTGTTTTGTTTTAATGTGGACCACTTTTAAAGTCTTTATTGAATTTGTCACAATATGATTTCTTTTTTATGTTTTGGTTTTTTGACCATGAGCCATGAAGAATCTTAGCTTCCCAACCAGGGATGGAACAAACACCCCCTGCATTGAAAGGTGAAGACTTAGCCACTGAACCTCCAAGGAAGTCCCTATAATTAACTGTTTATGATGAAACACGATGTCTGATTAGAGGAACAGAAGCTTGTTCTGTTTGCCCAAGCTAACAGGTAAAACTTGCTAACAAATCCTCTGTCAGCAAATGACCTTGCAAGGGATGGTGCTCTGCTAGAAGCCCTGCAGTCCCTCCTCAACTGTTTAAGTCGGGAGCCCAGTGCCCTGCCAGGGGAGGGAACGCAGGATCTGGCCCCAGGTTCGGCCAAGACCACTCCTCTCCGGAGGCCTTGGTGCAGAGAGGCTGCTGAGAGGACGCGGGGACATTCCACTCACCACTGTGTATACCCTACGTCTGGCAAACACCAGTCTGTTCTCTGGATCTGTGATTTCAATTTCTGTTTGGGGAGGTTTTTTTTCTTACAATTCCACATGTGAGTGAGATCATGCGATATTTATCTTTGTCTTATTTCACTCAGCATGATGTCCTTGCTGTTGTCAAAAATGACAGGATCAAAAGTCTTCTTTACTTGAGGAAATGACTTAAAAAAAAAAAAAAAAACCCAGTTAGGCTCTCCCTAGTGCATCCCTGCATGCTAAGTCACTTCAGTCAGGTCCGATTCTGTGCAATCCCATGGACCATAGCCCTCCAGGCTCCTCTGTCCATGGGATTCTCCAAGCAAGCATACTGGAGTGGGTTGCCATGACCTCCTCCAGGGGACCTCCCCAACCCAGGGGTCAAACCCGTGTCTCTTACGTCTCCTGCATTGGCAGGCGGGTTCTTTACTACTAGTGCCATCTGGGAAGCCCAAACCCAGAAAGGGCTGATGACAAAAGAGTTTATTTGCTTCTAAAACAAACCTAAGTTATTATTTCCCTCATGGGAACATGACTCTCTTTTTCTTTTTGAGGTCCTTGATTGTTTGCAATAAAAATACAGTTAGACGTTTGTTTAAGGACTGAGCCTCTCCCTTGAACCACAAACCTTGTGGTTGGAACACCATCCTGTTGTTAGGGGAGGTTAGAATATCTTTATTATGTTTCTGAACAGTATCCAAGACAACGAATACCAGTTGGACTGTTGTTGTCGAACTGGAGTTGTAAGATCAAAAAATATTATTTATACGTTGAATTGAATTGCAAATAACTAATTTTGTATTTTAGTTTGTGAGTTGTTCTCTTTTTCTCCCTAAGAGCAGAAAACACAGCCCTGCTTTGGGAGTGGGTGGGAGGGCAGAATGGTTTCCCCACGTGATAAAGCCGCCAACCGCAGGAGAGAGAGAAGGAGCTGGCTGAGAAGGATGACAAAATGCAAACCGAAGTTCAAAGCTGCCTGTTGAACTTTTGCTCCTTTCACTCCAGAAATTTCTCCACAGCAAAACAAACTGCTGAAAATACAAGGCTGGCTTGTTTGATAGCAAAGCCCCTACTCCACTTTATGGATGATAGAATGCCAGTCGCTATGACGATGAGGGTTTAGATTGGAGGAAAGAAGGCTTTTCCTCTGCTGCATGGCCTAGAAACCTCAGAGGGGATAGGGTGGGGGCATGTGCCTAAAAGACCACAGGGAGCTAACCTCTTGATAGAGCTCCCAGTGTGCATCTGTGTTCAAAGCAGTGCTATCTTGGGACTTGCCTGGTGGTCCAGTGGTCAAGACTCCATGCTCCCAAAGCAGGTGGAGCAGGTTCAATCCTGGTTAGGGAACTAAGATCCCATATGTTACAGCGTGGCCTAAAAAAAAGAAAAAAAGACAGTGCTATTCTTTCACGTCGGCCTTCTCTGCCCACACTGACTTCATGCAAAGGAGACATGCCATCAATCAATTGGGATTCCAAAACAGGAATACATTAGTACAAATCTTGCTGAGTGCCTTCCTCCCTGTAGGGTTTTATTCCTTAATAATCCTAAATGCTTTGGAGAGAGATTTTTTATTGGTAGATTTGGTTCTTTGGTAGCATCACAGGTTTTCAGAGGTGACTGAATTTTACAAGCATCCATCCAGGAAGGAAGCTGCTTTTGTTTGCTAGCGCTGCTCTGACAAAGTACCGGAGACTGGAGGGTTTAAACAACAGAAATTCATTTTCTTGGAACTTCCCTGGTGGTCCAGTGACTAAGACTCTGTGCTCCCAACAGAGAGGCAGGGGACCCGGGGTTTGACCCCTGGTCAGAGAAGCTGACCCCACATGCTGCTAAGATTCACTTGCCGCAGTTAAAGATCCCTCACGCCACAAAAGAGAAGATCCCACGTGCTGCAGCTAAGACCTGCACAGCCAAATAAATAAATTTTTAAAAAAGAAAGTTGGAGACCAAGATTTGGACAGGGTTGATTCCTTCTGAGCGCTTCTTACCCTGGCTTGTAGACCGCCATCTCCTCCTCTGTCTTCATGGCATCTTCACTATGTGTGTCTGTGTCTAAATTTCCCCTTCTCAGTCATATGGATGGCATCACCGACTCAACAGACGTGAGTTTGAGCAAATTCCGGGAGATGGTGAAGGACAGGGAAGCCTGCCGTGTTGTAGTCCATGGGGTGGCAAAGAACTGGATACGACTGAGCGACTGAACCACAAGGATGTCATGTGGATTAGCGCCCATCCTAATTACCTCTCTTTAACTTGATTATCTATTTAAAGTTCCTGTCTCTCAATACATTCACATTCTGAGGTACTGGAGGTTAGGACTTATGTATGCATATGAGGGGGACACGACACACCTCATACATAGTAAGAGTATAATACAAAGTTTATGCACCTAGTCTCTGATGGCTAACTTGAAGATTTGCTTTCTGGACAAGCAAAGGCTGCATTTGAGGACTGCTTCTGTATTTGTACACAGGTAACGAATGGCCTCTGAATATAGCTCTTTCTGTGGCTTTCAGTTCAGTTCAGTCGCTCAGTCGTGTCCGACTCTTTGCAACCCCATGAATCGCAGCACACCAGGTCTCCCTGTCCATCACCAACTCCCGGAGTTCACTCAGACTCACGTCCATCGAGTCAGTGATGCCATCCAGCCATCTCATCCTCTGTCATCCCCTTCTCCTCCTGCCCCCAATCCCTCCCAGCATCAGAGTCTTTTCCAATGATTCAACTCTTCGCATGAGGTGGCCAGAGTACTGGAGTTTCAGCTTTAGCATCATTCCTTCCAAAGAAATCCCAGGGCTGATCTCCTTCAGAATGGACTGGTTGGATCTCCTTGCAGTGGCTTTACCCCCCACGAAAAAAAAAAGAAAAGAAACTGACTTTCACTGACTGCTGTAATATTGACCTTTGGTCTCTTGGGCTCAGGGAGACCAGTCCTAAAGTCTTTGGTCGTAAATGTCAAGAGTGAGACAGAAGGACTCTGCAGCCCAGAGGAGTCCTCCTGACTCCCCCTGAGAGATGCCCGCCTGCCCTTCCCACCTGTCCAGGGCTCTCCTCCAACTGTGGAGGTCTGCCTGTGACCACCTTGAGGCACCCTGGGGTGACCCACAGCCAATGAAGATTTGACTAGGAAGCTGTTCCTGATCTGATTAAGCACAAGCTTCCATGGTCACGACATGGCCAGGCTGCCGTCGGTGACACAGAGGAGACTTTCACCATTGCCCATTTCAAGCCATAGGATTAAAGAGACAGGTCTGTGTGACACCAGTTATCCCAGGTATTTTATTGTTACAAATGTACTTTTGAGGGATTCTGGCTTCACTGAGTTAGTCAAAGGAGCTGAGAGCCACTCTAACAATTTGGTTGATTGAAATCTGGTGGAGCTTGTTGTTTGTTGTTCAGTCACTAAGTCCTGTCTGACTCTTTACAACCCCATGGACTGCAGCAAGTCAGGCTCCTCTGTCCTCCACTGTCTCCTGGAGTTTGCTCAAATTCACGTTCATTGAGTTGGTGATGCTATCTAACCATCTCAATCGTCTGCCACCCCCTTCTCCTGTTGCCTTCAGTCTTCTTTCCCAGCATCAGGGTCTTTTCCAATGAATCGACTCTTCACATCGGGTGGCCAAAGTATTGGGTCTTCAGCTTCAGCAAGTGTCCCTGGTATCATGCAGGGGAAAGAATACAAAAGCTGGACCTCATGCTGGGGCTGTTTCCCCTGGTTGGAAACCAGCCAGTCACCCACCTAGTAACCCTTTAGCAGGTTAATGGTGTTAGACATCGTGGAGGGGGCAACATATATATCAGGTTGTAATTCAGCATATAGATTTGCCTTCACTGCCTACAATGGTTCTGCCAGCACCACCATCCATGCCCAGACTTTCAGAAAGCCTTACAGAATGATGGATCGTGGTTTCAAGGTAGAATGGGATTGCTGCTACACAATGGGTGCAGGAAAGAGTATATCTAGAATTTAAGGGATTTGTGGGCAGCCCTTGGTCCATCCATACCTTGTAGTAAAACTTACTAGAAGACTACAACAATCTAATAAAGGCAGAAAAACCAGAGACTCAGACTCTTCAGGAATGAAGGTTTGTGTTTCCCACAGAGAAAGGAGCCCTGTCTGCCTGCTACAGTGCTTGCAGAGGGCAGAGGGAACAGGGGATGGGTGAGTGGAAGAATGACATTATAAAAATGAAGTACGGGAGGCTTCCCTGGTGATCCAGTGGTTGAGATGCCATGCTTTCAGTGCCAGGGGCGTGGGCTCAATCCCTATTCAGAGAACTTGGATCCCACATGCTGCCTGATGTGGCCAAAAAAAATTTTTAATACAAATAAAATAAATAAAAATGAATTACAGCTCTGTACCCACAACAGAAATAAGGACTGTAGCAGATATGTATTTCTTCTTCCTTGCTTGTTACAAATTTCAATATGTTAACCAAGTCTTTCCTTTTCTGCCTCCCCACCCCCTCCTCCCATTTCATATAAAGAGTAGTGTTGGTGGTTAAGTTTAAGTATTATTTTCCAGATCACATAATATCCAAATGTGTTTGTGACAGAGCTAGGACAGAAACTGGCAGCCAGTGATGGATAAAGGGGCTGCTGAGACTTTCTGTCTCCTCTTCTTTGGGCATCTTTACTGGGATGAAAAATAGCTGTCCCATGTTGGGCAGAAGTGTGATACTGTTATTATTGTATATAAATTAAACATGAGCAGAAGGGCGATAATACTGAACCGTCGTTGCATTTCCTAAATCAAGTCTATTTGGTCATAATGGTCCCAATTCTTTTTTCCAAACAATTTTTTAAACTGAAGTATAGCTAACTTACGGAGAAGGCAATGGCACCCCACTCCAGTACGCTTGCCTGGAAAATCCCATGGACGGAGGAGCCTGGTGGGCTGCAGTCCATGGGGTCGAGAAGAGTCAGACATGACTGAGCGACTTCACTTTCACACATTGGAGAAGGAAATGGCAACCGCTCCAGCGTTCTTGCCTGGAGGATCCCAGGGATGGGGGAGCCTGTTGGGCTGCCGTCTATGGGGTCGCACAGAGTTGGACATGACTGAAGCGACTTAGCAACAGCAGCAGCAGCATAGCTAATTTACAATGTTGTGTTGGTTTCAGGTATCCTGCAATGTGTTTGTGTGTGTATATGTATTCTTTTTCAGGTTCTTTTCCATTACATATGGACAAGATAATGAATATAGTTCCCTGTGCTATACAGTAGGTCCTGTTGTTTATCTATTGTATACATAGATATTGAGTCCCAGTCCTTTTCATGTGTTTCTGGATTCCATTTGCTAATATATTATTTATCAGTAGAATTTTGTATCAATATTTATAAGTAAAATAGGTAAATAATAGTTAAATAGGTAAATTCTTATAAAACTTTGGAATTAATGATGTATCACCTTAATTAAAATAATTTGGAGATTTTTTTTTTCCCCCTCTTTTTCTGTGCCCTGGAACAGTATTCAAATAATCTCTAAAGGTTTGTTCGAATGTTTTGCAAAACCACCTGAGTCTGATCCTTTAGGGAAAGATGTTGGCTCTTGAAAAACTCTCTTTTATTAGAAATGTGTTTAAATTTCCTCTCTTCTGGGATATTTTTGATGAATAATTTTTAGAAAATGATGCAGCTTTTCAAATGTATTTTTTGCGAACAATGAATAAATTAGCTTACAGTCTCATCTTCCCTCCTTCCCTCTCTCAACTCTACCACCAACTTTTTGTTTTAGTCTTAGTTCTGTGTTAATTATATTCAACATTCATTCCCCTCCTCTTGCTAAAATTTACTCAGTTATCCCTTGGTTGACTCCAGTTCATCCTCTAGTAATTTCTTCAAGAGCTAATGAGAACAACATTCCTAAGATTGTACATCTTCAAAACTGCCGATGATTTAGAGAATAAAAAGACAAACCACAGTCTGGGAAAAAAGTATTTGCAAAATATATATCTGATAAAGGACTTGTGTCCAAAATTTACAAAGAACTCTTAAAATCAACAATAAAAAAATAAACAGGGACTTCCCTGGTGGTCTAGTAGTTAAGAATTCACTTTGCAATGCAGGGGATGTGGGTTCGATACCTGGCTGGGGAACTAAGATCCCGTATGCCATGGAGCAACTAAACCCATGAACCACAAGTAGAGAAGTCATACACCGAAACAAAAAATTCCACATGACACAACCAAGATCCCACAAAGCTAAGACTAACTAAGAGTTGATTCAGCCAAATAAATAAAACATTTTTTTGAAAAAAGAAAAGAAAATGAACAGGAATTTTCTTTGTGGTCCAATGCTTAAGATTGTGCTCCTAGTGCAGAGGGAGTATCAATCCCTGCTCAGGGAACTAGATCCCCCATGCCTCAGCTAAGACCCAGTGTGGCTACATAAATATTTAAAAAGAAAGAAAGAAAATAATTCAAAAATTAGCAAAAGATCTGAAGAGCCATCTCACCGAAGAAGACACATGGATGGCAAAGAAGTGTCTGGAAAGATGTTCCACATTATTTTTCACTAAAGAATTCTGTATGAAGAAAACGGTGGGTGCCATGTCACACTTATTAGATGGCTAAAATCCAAAACACTGGCAGTGAATATTGGCAAAAAGGTGGAGCAACAGGAACTCTTAACATCTCTGGTGAGAATGCAAAACAGCACAGCTTCTTTGGAGGATAATTTGGCAGTTTCTTACAAAACTAAACGTAGGCTTACCTTACGTTTAGGTAAATGCCCTGGGTGTTTACCTAAACAAAGTGAAAACATAAGTCCATGTATGTCTACAGTAGTTTTACTCATAATTGCCAAGAATTGGAAGCAACCATGAGTAAGTGAACTGTGGCACTTCCCTGCGATGTAATATTATTCAGTGCTAAAAAGAAATGAACTATCCAGACACATAGGAAATTTAAACGCATATTACTAAATGGAATAAGCCAATCTCCAGAATTCCTTGGTGGTCCACTGGTTAGGACTCTGCACTTCCAAGGCAGGGGACACAGGTTCAATCCTTGGTCATGGAACTAAGATCCCACGATCCTCTCAGCCCAGCCAAAAAAGAAGCAGCAGCAGCTAGTCTATAAAGGCTATATGCTATATGTTTCCAACTCTGTGAAGTTTAGGGGAAAGAAAAACTATTGAGACAGTAAAAAGATCAATGGTTGCCAGGAAGAGTGGGAGGTGAAGGAGAGAAAAAGTGGCCTTTTTATAAAACTCCTGACTCATATTTTCTTTCCCTGAATATTTTGTGCCATCTCTTCTGGCATTTGATCTGGGTCTGCAGACATCCAAGCATAGCCTGTTTTTTTATCCCCTTATAAGTGACTTGACCTTTTTTCCTGGCTGCTCAAAAAATTCTGTATTTTTTAAAATTCAATAACTTGATCAGTTTTTCCTGGCACTTACCTTTTCTCTTTCACTGGATAGAGTCAAGTCCCCTGTATCTCAGAAACACTTTTCTTGAATCATATATTCAAATGTGTATTCCCCACAGTGTGTTTCTTTTCTCTAATGTTTGTGTGTTTTTCTTCCATTGCTTCCTGTAATCCAGTCAGCCCTCATTCCATATGCCACTGTTGTCCCGTGATCTCTTTTCCGAGCAATTGTATTTCTGCCTTCTCATCTTTCTTCATCAGAATGATTGCTTAATGATTTTTTTTTTTAATTCCTAGCAAAATGTTCAGTCATTGCTTTCAACTGCTACCTGGCAAAATTTTTCCTGGTGAGTACTCTTCACCTGTTTGTGAATTTTACGCCTATCTCTCACATTTTGCCCCCTTTGGTATATCTGCTCGACGCTGTGCTAGTTATCTTTTTGGACTCATCATTGAATGAGTTGGGTTTTCCTAGATTAATATTTGCAGTGTCCTGTTCTGCATCACAGCCCGAGTCCTCTCTCTCTCGGACTGCTTCCTCTAAACATGACTTCACTATGGGAGTCTATGCGGAGCCCCAACTCCTCTGCTTCACAGAACAGAGAGTGAACAGAATAACGGCTCCCGCCTCACTCCCTCTAGTTTCTGCTTCCTGCTCTACCACAAGGATACACTAGAACTGTCATCGCGAGACTTCCCTGAAGGTCCAGTGGTTGGGACTTCACCTTCCAATGCAGGCGGGGGCAGGCTCAATCCCTGGTCTGGGAGTTGGGATCCCACATGCCTTGTAGCCAAAAAGCCAAAACATAAAACAGAAACAACGTTGTAACAAATTCAATAAAGACTGTAAGAATGGTCCACATCAAATCGAAAAAAAAAAAAAAAAAGGAATGGTCCTCTCACCTTCTGAAAGCTTATTTTTGTTCAGACTCTCAGAAAAATGCAGCCTCCCTCCATTTGCTTGCCTTGTTCCTACCTTCCCTTTCTCCTAATCACCGTCTCTGCCTTTTCACAGCTGGAATTTTGGTGTCTGTGAATAGGTCTATTTTCTCATTTTGTTGAAAACGGAATTTTCCATTTTCTTTATTCCTTTTACATGATCTTCAAGAAAAGCATCTAAAAAGCTGACTTCTGAGGCCGTGTTTGGATTGGAAGTCCTTTCTGGAGATTTGAGGACGCTAAAACAGAATGGTCAGCAGCTGCGGTTGTGGCCTCATGGTGAAGCGGGTCTGTCAGAAAGACGCCACCATGAGGAAAAAGAGTGTCCTAACAGCATTTGGGTTCCTTCCAGGAGCCTCAAAGATCAGCTCCACCTCTGTCCTTCACAAGGTTTGGTTTTATGAGTCAATAAATTCTCCTTTTGGTTTCCGTCACTTTCAAAAAGGGAGTTCTGGCTAATACAGGAAGTAGCTGCGCCCCCTGGTCATCTTTCCCTGTTTGCTTGGTTCCTCCATGGCCCGCTGCCCCAGGCTGACACATAACACAAAGCGGCTGTTGATCCCCAGTAGGCGTATAAAATAGGTCCCCTCCTATAAACCAGCATCAAACAAGCCAGGATGTCAGAAACAGCCAACCACTGGGAGCCCTACATCCTTCTACCTCGTCCAGCATGTCACATCCACCCTCCACGCCACGTTTCCTGCATCATCACCACATTCTCTCTGTCCCGTGTTCCCTTTCCACCTTGGACATCATTTCTAGGCTTGGCTGTTGCTCCCAAGGCTACCTCCAAGCTCTCAAAAAGGATGTGTTGGCTAGCGGTCTTGGACCCACAGAAAAGGCATTTCAGAGTTAGAGAGGCTTGTTATAAATGATCAAAGATTCATGAAAGATATAACAACTGTAAGATCTTATGTACTCAATGAAATCACCTCAACAAATATAAAAGGAACACTTACTAGAACTACAAAGAGAAACTGACAAATCCACCATTGCAGTGGAAGATTTCAACATGCTTCTTGCAATTATAGCAAAGACATGGAAGCTCTGGAAAACCCAATTTAAAAACTCAATTTGATAACATATATAAAGTCCAACGGAGAAGGCAATGGCAACCCACTCCAGTGTTCTTGCCTGGAGAATCCCAGGGACAGAGGAGCCTGGTAGGAAGCCGATAAAGTCCAAAGAATTAAAGATTACACAATTTACTTGACACCTGGAATCTATACTAAATTGGCTAAGTAACAGGCTGGAGGCAGATCTCAACAAGTCTCAAGGAAGGAACATCATATAGATCTCTCACCGAAACTCAGTCAGAAGAGTCAGAAGTCGTTAACAAGTAGAGAAATTGAAACATTCTTGTACAGTTGGAAATTTTTTTCTGACTGCACCTCGAGGCATGCGGAATCTTAGTTCTGACCTCTGTGAGACGATGGAGTTTTATTTTTAATTGGAGAATCACTTGAGTTGGTTGGTTTCCCTGCTGCCAGGAAACATCACAGCACCTTTATACAGCATGGAACAGAGCTGGGGCCGTCTGCCCCGTGGTTCTTGGGGTAGGGTTCAGGGTTCAATCCCTGGGTCAGGAAGATCCCCTGGAGAAGGCTCTTTCCAGAGGGAAAGTCCTCTCAAGGGACACAACAGGGCGGGGGGTGGCGGGAAAGGCTAACTTGAGCTCTCTTCTGACTCCCCTTCCCAGTATGCATGTGTGTGTGTGTGTGTGCACATATACACACATACACAAAAAGACATACACACTTACACACAGACACATATATACACATACATACACACACTTACACAAACATACAGACCTACACACAGACACATAAACACACACGTAACACAGTGACTCAAATATTCTTGAGTTTTCCAGCCTCCTGTGCCTTACAATCTCTTTTAATGCTTCTGACAAGTCTATGACTCCTCAGTCCTGCAACGCCCCTGCAAGCCTGCCTCCCTCAAATCCAGGCCACGGCCCCTCCCTTTACTCTGAAAAGCAAGGTTAGCCCAAGGCCATAAAGAGGAAGATAAGACAATGACTGCAGAGGGAACAGGAGGTCAGATGGGGAATTTTTGATGAAAAAGCCTTTGACTGTGGAGAGCATCCATGGAGAGGGAAAAGATGAAAACATTGAGAAAAGCAACAATCAGTGGACTGATTTAAGAAAATATAGAGCAACTGGAGGGATTTTTAAGAATCTGCCTGGAATGCAGGTGATCCGGGGTTCAATCCTTGGGTGGGGAAGAGCCCCTGGAGAATGGAATGGCAGCCCACTCCAGTATCTTTGCCTGGAGAAGTCCATGGACAGAGGAGCCTGACAGGCTACAGTCCATGGGATCTCAAAGAGTCAGAGACGACAGAGCAACTAACTCACTTTTCACTTTATTATACATAGATGGGATTATATTGTACATATTATCTTGCAACCTGGAATTTTTTTTTTTACTTAATTTCTTTCTTTTTTTTTTAAGATTCTTTTTTTAACCTGGACCTGATTTTCTAGTCTTTACTGAATTTGTTACAATATTGCTTCTGTTTTATGTTTTGGTTTTTTGGCCAGTAGGAATGTGGGATCTTAGCTCCCCTACCAAGGATCGAACCTGCACCCCCTGCATTAGAAGGCAAAGTCTTAACCACTGGACTGCCAGGGAAGTCCCTCTTCTGCTCCAACTACTCCCATAAATTTGCATCTTGCATTCCAGACTCTGTGCTCTAGGGGAATGGGTCCAGTGGGCAATACCTAACATACAAGACCATCCCAACTACATCACGGAGGCAAGGGGGCAGATATGGTCCCCCTTGGGTTTCTTGTGCCCTCAAGCATGCACAGAATGAGGGATTCCCTAAAACTGATGACAAGTGTTTACTACAATATCCTGCCTCTCTGTTGGGCTTTTTTTCCTTCTTGTTATTGTAGGAGTTCTTTATACTCTGAATATTAATTACTTGTTATAAATGTTGCAATTATTTCATCCAACTCTACTGCTTGTTTCCAATTTTAGTGAAGTCAAATCTGTCCATATTTTCTGGAGAAGTAAAATATCATTTCCCCATATTGCACTTGTAAAAAAACTACAATGTCCTGTATTTCTGTTAAATCATATCTGCAGATCTGCATTTTCTGTTTCAACTGTAGTGAATAAAACACATACAAAAGAGAGAGAATAGTACGATGAACACCCAAGTACTGTTGCTCCCCTCAACAATCATCAACATAGGACAGGTTTTGTTTCTTCTACACCCATCCCAACGTGCCCCCCGACCCTGCTGAACTGTTTCAGAGCACATCCCAGACATGTGATTTCACCTGTAAAGATTTCAGCATGCATATCTAAAATAGAGAATCTTCTGGTGTTTTGGCTGTGCCCTGTGGCATGCGGGATCTCAATTCCTCGACAAGGGATTGAACACTTGCCACCTGTGCTAGGAGAGCGGAGTCAGCGGCTGAAACGTCAGGGAAGTCCCGATTCTGTTTTTAACTTAACCAAAACACATCCTGTTATTCCAAAAATAACTGACGATAATGCCTTATCCAGGTAGTATTCAAAATTACCTGGTATTCCCATTATGTCTTTTTTCAAAAAAGTTCTATTTTTATTTTAATTTATTTAACTTAATTTTTATTGGCATATAGTTGATTTAGTGCATGCGTGCTTAGTCGTGTCTGACTCTTTGTGACCCCATGGACTATAGCCCACCCGGCTACTCTTCATGGGATTCTCCAGACAAGAATACTGGAATGGAAAAAAAAAAAAAGAATAATATTGGAGAGGATAGCCATTCCCTTCTCCAGAGGATTTTCCTGACCCAGGGATAGAACCCAGAGCCTGGAAGATTATAGCCCACAGGGTTGCAAAGAATCAGATGTGAATGAAACACTACACACGCTCACATGTTTTTTTGTTTTTGTTCTTTTCCTGGGCTTCCCGGTAGCTCAGATGGTAAAGAATCTGCCTGCCATGTATATATACAGTAGTGTGTATATATCAATCTCAATCTGCCAGTTTATCCCTCTCCCCCTTCCCGCCTTGTACCATAATTTTAGAAATTTTCTACATTCTAGAAAATAAAGTTTAGAAAATAAACATAAGTTTATTTTCTACATCTAAGGCTTCTCTTGTTAAAGAATCCACCTGCAATATGGGAGACCTGGGTTTGATCCCTGGGTTGGGAAGATCCCTTGGAGAAGGGAAAGGCTACCCACTCCAGTATTCTGGTCTGGAGAATTCCATGGACTGCATAGTCCATGGGGCTGCAAAGAGTCAGACATGACTGAGAGACTTTCACTTTCAACTTTCACTATGACTCTACTTCTGCTTTGTAATAAAGTTCATTTGTGCCATTTTTTTTTAGATTCAACATATAAATAATGTCATATATTTGCCTTTCTCTGCCTGACTTACTTCACTTAGTATGACAATCTTTAGGTCCATCCATGTTGCTGCAAATGGCATTATTTCATTCTTTTTTATGGTTGAGTAATATTCCATTGTATGTATATGTGCTGATGTGCTCAGTCGTGGCCAGCTCTTTGCCACCCCTTGGACTGTAGCCCACCAGGTTCCTCTGTCCATGGAATTTTCCAGGCAAGAATACTGGAGTGGGTTGCCATTTCCTTCTCCATGTATGTATATACTGCATCTTCCTTATCCATTCATCCATTGATGGGTATTTAGGTTGCTTCCATGTTCTGGCTATTGTAAATAGACCTACAATGAATACTGAGGTGCATATATCTTTTTGAATTATATTTTTATCAAGATATATGCCCAGGAGTGGAATTGCTGAATTATATGGTAACTCTAGTTTTAGTTTTTTAAGGAACCTCCATACTTTTCTTCATAGTGGCTGCACAAATTTACATTCCCAGCAACTGTATGGGAGGGTTCTCTTTTCACCACACTCTTTCTAGGATTTATTGTTTGTAGATTTTTGGTGTTGGCCATTCTGATCAGTGTGAGGTGATACCTCATTGTAGTTTTGATTTGCATATCTCTAATAATTAGTGACAGTAAGCATTGGGCTTTTGGGCATCTATATGTCTTCTTTGGAGAAATGCCTATTTAGATCTTCCACCAATCTTTTGTTTGGGTTGTTTGGGGTTTTTTTGACATTGAGCTGCATGAGCTGTTTGTATAGTTTGCAGGTTAACCCTTTGTTGGTCACTTCCTTTGCAACTATTTTCTTCCATTTTGTGTGTTGTCTTTATTTTTATGATTTCCTTTGCTGTGCAAAAGCTTTTAGGTTTAATTAGGCTCCATTTGTTTATTTTCATTTTTATTTTCCCCATAATGTATTTGTACAATTGGTGTGTTCAAATCAGGATCTAACATCCCCACATTGCACATACTGGAATGCCTCTTAATGCTCTTTTAAATACATGACAATTCCCCCTCCTTCTTTGTATTTTGTCATTTATTTGTTGAAGAAACCAGAAATTGGCTCTGTAAAATCTACCCGCTACTGGATTTGACAGAATGCATACCTGTGTGCCTGCTCCTCTCCCCACTAAATTTCCTGTAAATGAGTAGATAGCACTAGAAGCTTAATTAGATTCATGTTCAAGGTTCTCTTAGAAAACTCTTTCCCAGGTGATGTTGTTTAGCCCCCACTGCATCAAAATGGGAGATACATAATGTCTGAAATTTTTTTAATTGACCTCCTTCTTTCTAATCATTTTATTCTTATTTCTCGCTCTGGATCAACAAAGTCCAGGTGATGATTCCCCTCTTTTTCTGGGTTCTGTTTCTTGAAAGTGAAAGTTGTTCAGTCATGTCCGACTCTTTGCAACCCCATGGACTATACAGTCCATGGAATTCTCCAGCCCAGAATACTGGAGTGGGTAACCTTTCCCTTCTCCAAGGGATCTTCCCAAGCCAGGGATCAAACCCAGGTCTCCTGCATTGCAGGTGGATTCTTTACCAGCTGAGCCACAAAGGAAACCCAAGAACACTGGAGTGGGTAGCCTATCCCTTCTCCAGTGGATCTTCCCGACCCAGGAATCAAATTGAGGTCTCCTTCATTGCAGGCAGATTCTTTACCAACTGAGCTATCAGGGAAACCCTGATAAAAAGCCCCTGTTTCTTATCTCTCCCCTTTAAGGACCCCAGCAGGGTGGAGGCTGAGATGTGCATGAACATTTTTCCTGGAGATGGACTAGAGGTGAAGTGTGGGCTCCTCCCACTCTCAGCACTCAGCTCCGGTCTACTCAAGGTCCTTCTCTCAGTGATGCCCCTTCTTATCCTGGTCCCGTCCTAGTCTCCTCCCTTCCTTAAGCAACCACTTGAATGGGGTTGACATGTCCTTGAAAATGTATAGATTCTTGAAATGTATGTAGTGCTACTGTGTGTGTAGACTATTGATTTTTATCAGTGTTCTTGTGTTCTAGGCAGCATTCTGTTTTTTAGTTTTTTCATTTAATGCTGATTTTAGGCATCTCTGCATCCACACTACATGTGTGGACATATAGTCACTGTGGATTTTTTTCCTGTGTGATATGCTTTAGAAGTTTTTTTTCCAGGTTTATTGAAGTATGACTGACAAATAAAAATTGTATATACTTAAGTTGTACAATGTGATTTTTTAAAGGTGTACAACAGGGTGATTTAATATGCATCTACATTGGAAAATGATTCCCACAAAATATCACATCCATCACTTCACATGACTACCAATTGTGTGTGTGTGTGTGTGTGTGGTGAGGAAACTTAAGATTTACTCTCTTAGAAAATTTCAAGTATACAGTATGGTATTGTTAATTGTGGTCACCATGCCATACATTAGATCCCTATTCCATGCCATTGGTCTATTTGTTCTGTATCATTACCATACTGTCTTTATGAATATGGCTTTGCAATATAGTCTAATAGTGCTTCCCTGGTGGTCCAGTAGTTAAGACTGAGCTTCAATGCAGGGAGTGCAGGTTTGATCCCTGTTTGGGGAACTAAGATCCTATGTGCCCTGTGGTGCAGCACGTGGGATATATAGCTGATTCACTTCATTGTACAGCAGTAACTAACACAACATTGTAAAGCAATTATACTCCAACCAAAAAAACTAAAAAGTAAAACTATGCATCTGTGTTTCCTTTATTCTCCTTCATATTTGTTTTCTACCTTTGCCAAGTATCAGATTTTCTTTTATTGATGATATCTACATTTTTATTTTCTAGTGCTTTAAGTTTTGCTTTAAAAAAACAAACACGTTTCTCCCCCGCCCCTGCCAATTAAAAAAAAAAAAAAGCTCTTTCTACTTGGGGGAATTTATTGTGTCATTCTTTTTCTAAAGTTCTTTTTAAAATTATTAATTTTGGGCTGTGCTGGGCCTTCATTGCTGTGCAGGCTTTTTCTCTAGTTGCAGCAGGCAGGCTTCTCATTGCAGTGGCTTCTCTTGTTGTTGGGCTCTAGGTCACGCGCAGGCTTCAGTAGTAGTTGTGGTTCCCAGACTTTAGAGCACAGACTCAATAACTGGGGTGCACAGGCTTAGTTGCTCTGCGGCCTGTGGGATCTTGCCGGGCATTGGCAGAAAGATTCTTTACCACCAAACCACCAGTGAAGACCTATTTTGTTATTCTTTTTCAAGTATCTTGAGTTAAAAATTAAGCTTCTTTCCATTCAACCTTTCCTATTTTTTCAAAATAAATGCACTTAAGTCTATATACTTTTCCTTTGGGGAATTGCTTTATACTATACCACAATCTCAGTATGCAGAGTTCTCCTTGTTCACTTCTAAACTGCTTGACTTTCATTTTTATTTTTTCTTAAATTCAAAGTTATCTAGAAAGATGGTGAGAAATGTATATGTTGATAGATCTTTTTTGGCTATACTTTCATATTTAAATCTAACTTCATTTATTTATTTATTTTGTGGTCAGAGCATTGCTCCTTTTTAGAATTAGTGGAGGTCTTGTTGGTAGGCTAACACTTTGTCTATATTGGTTGATAAACCCATGTTGCTGTTGTTCAGTTGCTCAGTCATGTCTGACTCTTTGCGACCCCATGAACTGCAGCATGCCAGGCTTCCCAGTCCTTTACCATATCCTGGAGCTTGCTGTCCATTGATAAACCCACAAGTGTCCATAAAGTCTTCAATTGTTTGTCCTGTTAACTCCCATCAGGGTTGTGGGTTCTATTTGTTGGGCTTTCTCTCCCATGGTATTATTGGTTTTCCTGCCGTGTTGGTGATTCTGGGTTGTGGGTTCATCTTTGCATTTGTTACCTATCTTTGGATGCTGCTTTTGTTCACATTGGGGTGGTTCTGTTCCTGTGGGCATTGCTGGAGGTAGGATAGTCCCAGTGAAACTGAGCAGGACCCTGCAGGGACCTCCAGATACAAAAGCTCCTCTGTATCCCCAGTCTCTTGTTTATTAAAAAAGAAAAAAAGCTGTAGACTCCCATGCCTCCCCTGAGTCACAAAAGAGCAAGCTCAAGAAGTTAACAATTAGAACAACAGTCACAGAATCTTTAGTTCCTCCCTGAAGGACATAGATAACAGTTTCTGATGCACATTCCTGAGTTGTTTTGCAGATACTAAAATTGCCACCAAATGAAAAAAGTTAACTGCATGATGACCAGACTGTAACCATGACATAGGTGCTCCATCTTGCACAGTTCAAGAACTGTAGGAACAAATCAACTCTGGAACTGAAGATTAACTATACTTAAGACATTACAGAGTTTGGGATGGACGTGTACACACTGCTATAATTTAAATAGATAACCAACAAGGACCTACTGAACAGCACAGGGAACTCTGCTCAATGTTATGTGGCAGCCTGGATGGGAGGGGAGTTTGGGGAAGAATGGATAAGTGTATATGTATGGCTGAATCCCTTCACTGTTCACCCAAAACTATCACAACATTGTTAATCGGCTATCAGTTCAGTTCAGTCACTCAGTCATGTCCGACTCTTTACAACCCCATGGACTTCAGCACACCAGCACTCCAACTCCCAGAGCTTGCTCAAACTCATGTCCATTGAGTCGGTGATGCCATCCAACCATCTCATCCTCTGTCGTCCCCTTCTCCTCCTGCCTTCAATCTTTCCCAGCATCAGGGTCTTTTCCAATGAGTCAGCTCTTTGCATCAGGTGGTCAAAGTATTGGAGCTTCAGCTTCAGCATCAGCCCTTCCAAAGAGTATTCAGGACTGATTTCTTTTAGGATTGACTGGTTTGATCTCCTTGCAGTCCAAGGGACTCTCAAGAGTCTTATCCAATACCACAGTTCAAAACATCAATTCTTCGGCACTCAGCTTTCTTTATGGTCCAACTCTTACATCCATACAAGAAAAACCATAGCTTTGACTAGACGGACCTTTGTCAGCAAAATAATGTCTCTGGTTTTTAATGTGCTATCTAGGTTTGTCACAGCTTTTCTTCCAAGGAGCAAGCGTCTTTTAATTTCATTGCTGCAGTCACCATCTGCAGTGATTTTGGGGCCCAAGAAAATAAAGTCTCTCTGTTTCTACATCTATTTGCCATGAAGTGATGGGACCGGATGCCATGATCTTCATTTTTTGTATGTTGAGTTTATGTTATGTTGAGTGTTAATGTTGAGTGTTAATTGGCTATACCCCAATACAAAATAAAAAGTTTATATTAAAAATAAAATAAGAAAAAAAAAAGCTTAAAATATATGAAAAGGATGACACTGACCAGAAGACCATTGCATGACCAATTTCAAGATGATTGTCAGAGCTAACTCTGTTGTTATGCACGTAACCCCTGCCCCACCTATGTACCCATGAAACTCCCCTTTAAAATCTCTTACCCCCTGATCGGCAAGGAGGAGTTGATTTTTTGGGATATGAGTCACCTTCTTTCCTAGATTGCCAACTTCCTCAATAAAGTCATAGTTCCTTTTACTCGTCTCTCAGTATTGTATTCTTGAGAGATGAGCAACTGAACCTGAGTTCAGTAACAAATCAGTAATAACACTATTTTACAGCTGAAACACAGAAAGCAGACTAGCTTGCCCTAACTTGTATACCTGTAAATAACAAATCCAGGCCTCTTGGCCCAAAGTGCAGACAGTTCTCAGGATGACCCGTTGCCAGCCCAAGACTTCCTAGTGCTGACCAGCCCACTCCCGATTCCTAATCGCCAGCAAGCAGACAACTCAATGTTTTGTATATTTCTTTTCTTTTTACTCTAAAAAAATCCAGTTGATAATAATAACCTGCAAACCATAGAAAGCAGCATGGGTTTCAATCTCCTCGCCCCTCTAAACATCATTCTACATTCCTCAGACACCATCTTTCCCCCTTCCCTCTAAAATCTTAGATGAAAATCCAGAAGCCCCTAGATAGAAGGGCCCCAAACCAGGGCCCCTATGGCAGGTAAAGGCATTGAGGAAATAAATTAGGGGAGAGGAGGCTCTTAGCTGTCATTGCCTCCGTCCCGCTGGGCCTCACAGACCCAGCGGTAGGGCCTCGGGCAGACGTCATCATTCCAGCGGCCGTCCACCGTGATGTGGGCACAGTCTTCACCCCCTCCAAGCCCGTGCCCGTACCAGTCATCTGGCTGCTCTGGTGCCCAGTTCCTAAAGAGACCAGAGAGACGTGGACCCCAGAGCCTGAGACCCCGAGCCCAGCCATGGACCCCCGGCCCCCGGGACCTGCCAGGCTGGGATGATGGGCCGAAGATGGAGGGGCAGAGCCTCGGGGGTGCAATTCTGAGCCCAACCATGGACCCCCGGCCCTCGGGACCTGCCAGGCTGGGATGATGGGCCGAAGATGGAGGGGCAGAGCCTCGGGGGCGCACACACTCACTTGAAGCCCGTCTCGTAGTCCGTCCCGTCCACCCATTTCCAGGGCCCATTTTGATCCATGAGGCCTATCCAGGTATTTACAGGGCCCATGTGGTGCTGGATAAATTTCTGGGGAGAGAGGAGGGGTGGTGACCTCTCCTTAGACCTGCCAACCTCCCAGCCGGGCCCTACCAGAACCTTACCTGTTCCTCCCAGGAGCCCACCACCACCAGGTGGGCATTCTCCAACTGGCAGTACTTCTCAGCCTCAGGCCAGGGCTTCCCGGAGCGAGAGAACCAGTAACAGCTGCCTTCATAATCGATCCAGTTCACTGGGCAGCACGCTTTTTCAGAGCCTGGGGCGGGAGTCAGAGGGGGTGGTGAGGGGCTGAGAGGAAGTGGGTCGGGCAGGCAAGCAAGACTGGGCAACCCCCACCCCCTCACCATTGCCCTGGAGGACAGCCATCTGACAGCTCAGGCTTCGTAGGTCAGACACAAACTGCTTCACGTGGAGCAGCAAGCTGGAGTGATCTGGGGAGACAGAGGGCAGAGGTGGAGGGGAATGAGGGTAGGGGAAAGCAAGAAAGTCACGATGAACACTGGGGGCTGGGAAGGTTCTGTCATCTGCCTACTGGGGCGTGAAGATCGCAGATACTTCTGCCACAATGCCCCTTGGTTTGGTCTGAGAGACCACTGTATCCTGCAAGCGCATGCGCACTCACACACACACGCACCCCTCGCTGACCTGCATTCAGTTCCTGCTGCTGTTTCTCCAGTTGGGACTCCAGGGACTTCACCTTTCTGCCCACATTTCCTCCTAGGGAAGAGACTTGCTCAGTGTCTCAATGGCCCTACTGTTCCCAGCCCCCCAGCCCCAGCCCTCCTCACCCTGAACGCTCAGGGCCTTGACCTTGGCCTCTGTGCTCACTGTGAGGTTGCTGAAGGTCTCTCTCAGGGCGCTGAGCTCCTCCTGCAGCTTGGAGTCTGGGCAGAAGAGGGTGCAGACAGGACAAAATGAGGGGGCTGCTTCCCACATCACAGCAGCCAGCTCTTCCGCCCCCCGCCCCCTTACCATATCACCTTACTCCCTTCCCAAACACCCCCTACCCCCTGGGGAACCCACTCTGGGATCCGATCACACAGAGAACGACTAGCAGCAGGAGGCTAAGGCCCATGGAGACCAGGAGGAGGCTGGGTCCGGTGCAGAGACGCCGACTGAATGAATGAGGAGGCAGTGGCCCTACAAGAGAGGAGGTCAGGGGCTCAGGAACAGATGGGAGCCTGGGGCAGCTCTGGGGTCCTAGGAGGAGGGCAGCCTGAGCCTCCTCTAGGAGACTAGGAGGGACTTTATAGATGAAGAAATCTGGTTTGAAGGTGACCAGGAGGAGCTGGATGCATCGAGAGGTGAGAAGGGGTGCGAATCTTTCTGCGGGAGCCCTACCCAGGCTCTAGGAGAAGGCGATGGCACCCCACTCCAGTACTTTTGCCTGGAAAACCCCATGGACGGAGGAGCCTGGTAGGCTGCAGTCCATGGGGTCACGAAGAGTCGGACACAACTGAGCGACTTCACTTTCACTTCCCACTTTCATGCACTGGAGAAGGAAATGGCAGCCCACTCCAGTGTTCTTGCCTAGAGAATCCCAGGGGCGGGGGTGCCTGGTGGGCTGCCATCTATGGGGTCGCACAGAATCGGACACGACTGAAGCGACTTAGCAGCAGCAGCAGCAACCCAGGCTCTAGGCCTTTGCTGGCACCTAGTGGCCAGATCGAGTCACTGCCGCATCAGAACGCAGAGCCTCGAGAATGCAGTTTGCACGCTGGAGACTGGGGGTGAGAGGGTCTAGCAGGTGAGGCAAGAGAAACGGGATTCTTGCTCTCCCCGTGAATCCCACTCCTCTTTGTCTGGGCGCAGGGAGTCAGAGTAACCAGACTTCAGGTCGACCAAGTTGTGCCCACCCGGGGGCCCTATCTCAGTGAGCTGAAATGCGGGGGCTTCCCCTCCGTTTTTGCTGGTAGTCCCTTCCCCCATCAAAGGGCACTGCCCACTCCCTTCTGCCAAGCATTCCATCCTGGCTCAGCCCCAACAGAAACATCTCTGCTCGCAGGAGAAAGAAAGAGGGCTTGACTCATCCTCCTCCAGTCAGAGCTCCCTGAGGCCTGCCACAGAAATCTTCTCCTTGACCCAAAGGATCCCTGACACCTGTGCACTCATACATACTCACACTCACACACACACTCACACACATACACTTGGCCAAGGCTCACGGGTGTTGGAAGAGGAACGAAGAAGAGGGTCTAACTTCTTGCAGTTAACCCCCACATCCCCTGGGCAACCCCCTCCCCAGGGTCCTGAGAAGTCGGTAACAAGGCAAAGGGCAGGAGGGTCATGAAGGAGCCTGGGGACAACTGCCACCAAGAAAGGGTCTCCAATCCTACACCCTGCACCTCCCCTAAGAGGGGCGGCTCAGACACCACCAACCTCGTGAGCCGGGCAGACCCAGGGAGAGGCGGGGTCAGGGGAGGGGGCGAGAGCCACCTAATGCTCCCCTTTCAGAAATGGGGGGAGGTGTCCCCTCACTTTTTCTGTGCTGATGGTCATTCTCCTCGTTGTCCAGATGCTGAAGATCTTGATACTCCTTTGTCATGGTAGGGCCGGCTGGGCCTGGGACCAGGTCAAGGCTGGTGTTAGGGCTGAGGCAGGGGCTGAAGAGCTGGGGTGTGGGGTTCGGTCCCTTTCCAGGTGATCAGCGACTGCGTGGAGATCTTTCTTCTTGCTCCCGTTCCCTCCAGGCCTGACATCCAAAATCTATCTTCTGAAGTTTTTCCACTCCGTCTCCACCCCTCCAGATGTGGATTTCATTCATCCCCTCCCCCACCCCACTCCGCAGTTAGTTCCACCACCTCCTTTCTTCCCCCCACCCCCCTGTCTTCCCCTTTTACTTGCCAAAGGTCTCAAGGTTGACTTGTGGGTCCCTCAATGCTGCGCAGATCCCAGGCTAAGAAACAGGCTGAAGCCTGGAGAATTAGCACAGACAGCCCTGGGTGGTGGGAGGGGAGGGGGCAGGGTCCATTCAAGGGCCCTGAGCCCTGTGCATCTGCCTGTCTGTGTGACTGTGTGTCCAAACACACCAAACCTGGCATCTCCAGTGCCCGGGACTTTGGACGTAAACAGAGGTAGAAATGGATTTGGAACTCAGGGAGGGTGTGGGGGTGGGAGCAGGGGTGGGTTGCCTCACTTTCCTTCCCAGGGATGGAGAGTCTCCTTGTTCTGTCCCCCATCCTTGCATGCAGCCACCCCACTCAAGGAACTGTTTGGGAGAGGTCCAGACCAGGAGGGGCCGGGGTGCAGCTGGCTGGTTCCCCTCTGCCCCACTCCCCTTTTACTTCCTGTCTCTGAATTTCCCAGAACTGTTGATCTCTCCAAATATCTCTGACCAGGATCAGAAGGGCCGAGCTCTGCTCTTGCCCAATCCAGACCTATGACCCTGGCATCTGAGCCTGGGCCTGGATTCCTGGGGCTCAGCTACCAGACACCCCAGCCTGGGGCTGAATGGCTCTCCTGAGGAGTAAAGTCCTCCAAGCTGCCTGGGGATCAGGGGGTGGGGGCGGCAGGAAGGCAGGCTTTTCCCCACTCAGCTGGATTAGTGCCAGCAAACCTCCAGTGACTCCTCTGCGCTCCCTTGTTGCGTGTGTCACTTCAGTTGTGTCAGACTCTTTGTGACCCTATGGACCGTAACCCGCCAGGCTCCTCTGTCCATGGGATTCTCCAGGCCAGAATACTGGAGTGAGTTGCCATACCCCCCTCCAGGGGATCTTCCCGACCCAGGGATCAAACCTGCATCTCCTGCATTGCAGGTGGATTCTTTATCCACTGAGCCACCTGGGAAGCCCTTTCCCTCATTACCTCCTCTCATTAGCCCCAGAGCACACCTATTTGATTCAGAAATGAGGAAACTGAGGCCCTGAATGGTAAGAGCTTACCCAGAGTCCAAACAGCAGAGGCAAGCCTGGAATGTGGACAGCCGGACTCCCGGGACCTGTGTGCTGCTCCCAGAACCAGGGTCCCATCCTGTCACCACAGCTGGGCCCCGGGGTCCCAGAGATACTACAAGTGGTCCCTCACAGCCCCATGGAGAGTTCACGGAGGGATAAATTCTGGGAGTGTGTGAATTGGAATTATGCTAAATTAGAAACTGGGCTTCCCTGGTGGCTCAGTGGTAAAGAATCCTCCAACCAATGCAGGAGTCACAGGTTTGATCCCTCGTCCAGGAACATCCCACATGCCAACTAAGCCCTGGCACTGCAACTACTGAGCCTGTGTTCTAGAGCCCACAAACCCTAGAGCCTGTGCTCCACAAGAGAAGCCACTGTAATGGGAAGCCCAGGCACCACTAGAGTGGAGCCCCGACTCGCTGCAACTAGAGAAAAGCCCACACAGCAACTAAGACCCAACAGAGCCAAAAATAAAATAATCAATAAAAAAATTTTAAGAATTTGGACGATGTTAATGACGTTAGTAAATCTTGCTTTAGACCCCAAATATGACATAATGGGAATCCTATGTTATGGATGCTTCAGTGAGAAAACTAGACCCGAGTGAGAAGAGTTTACATTATGTGAGATATTCAGGAACACATCCCTCGCATAAAATAAGTCCTGGCTGCACCCTCATTTGTGTCTTGAAAAGCCTCACATTGTTTGCATGCACTGGGACTGTGGCCAGTAATTTTGGTGACTACTGGGCTATTGATTTCGCTTGCTCTGGTATTATCAGTTACAATCTGGTTTGTTCAGGCAAACAAACCTACGCTATTTTGGTCAGAATAGCTGTCACCCTTACAGGAGTGAGGATTGGAAGGAGTTTCTGGGGGATGGAAATGTCCTACTGCTTGATCTGCATGCCGGCTGCAAGGCTGCAAGTTTGTAAAACTGCCGAAACCCATACACTGAAGATCTGTGCATTCTTCTATTTGCATATTATACTGGAATAAGATGTTCTTACAAGCTGCTTCTACCCTATAACCATGTTCCCAAAGCCATTGCTTAGGGAGCAGTCTGTGAACCAGTAATGAAAAACACCCCAAAGTCAACAACTTTAGGGTGAGAGTCAGAGGTGATGAAACACCATGAGGAAAGCCAGATAAACAACATGAAACACCGGTGGCTGACTTACAAGCCAGCTCTCTGAGACCAGAGATAACCCTGAGAAACCAAGAAGTAGCTAAAAACAAAACAATGCCACATGGCGGCAGACACATGCACCCTGAGAACGCTTTACATCTGTCCCGTTAAGAATATATACCTTGGGAATTCTCTGGTGGTCCAGTGGTTAGGACTCCGTGCTTTCATTGCAGCGGCAAGGGTTTGATCCCTGATTGGGGAACTAAGATCCTATAAGCTGTGTAGCACAGTCAAAAAAAAGAGAGAGAAAATATATACTTTGCAAGGTCTTCAGAGACAGAGCCTCATGTGTTCATTTTCTATCGCACCCCAAACGTAGTGGCTTGAAACGACACCCATTTATTAGCTCACAGCTCTGTAGGGCAGAAGTCCAAGAGGAACCCCATCTGAGTTCCCAGCTCAGGGTCTCATGAAGCTGAGATAGAGGTACTGGCAGGACCGTATTCATTTCTGGAGGCAAAGGAGAAGAAGAATCTACTCTCAAATACGTTCCAGTTGTTGACAGAATCCAGTTCCTTGCAGCTATAGAACTGAGGACCCCGTCTCCTTGCTGACTGGCAGCCAGGGGCCACCCTCTGTTCCTCGAGGTCACCTGCCTTCCTCATCACATGACCCCTCCGTCTGCAAAGTCAGCAGCAGTGCCTGGTATCTTCCTGGAACTCCAGATTTCTCTGATTCCCCCTGTGCTCGTGGGATTAGATTAGGCCCACCTGGAGAATCTTCCTGTCCTAAGGTCAGCCGTGTATACAACATACACAAAAACTTAAGAATGGGAGTCCAAGGGACTTCCCTGGTGGTCCAGTCATTAAGACTCCACGCTTCCAATGCAGGGGGTGCAGGTTCAATCCCTGGCCAGGGAACTAAGATCCTGTGAGGTACAGCCAAAAAAAGATCTTTTGAATTAAAAAAAAAAAACTTTAATTGAAAAAAATAAAAGGGAGTCAGAGGTGATAAAACACTTTGAAGAAAGCCAGATGAAGGACACAATACACTGGATGCTGAATTACAGGTCAGCCCCCTGTACAATATGTATGGCCATCTGTAAGTTTCACTACCTACAACATAATGATTGAGAGAGCGCCGGCAGCATGCTCACAGGTGCTGGGGAGGACAGCATGGAATGTCCGAGCCACTTTTAGGACTCCCCTCATTATGCAGAGCAACCCTGTTCCCTCTGAGTACTCTTCCCCTCAGGATACCGAGCACCTGCAGAGAGCAATTCAGAGAGCCTGGGCTCCAAAACTGGGAATCCCACCTCCAGGGTGGTCGAGAAAGGCTCCCTAGAGGAGGTCTGTGAAGCTGGCCTGAAAGAACAGGAAGGATTTTATCAGTTGTAATAAGCAAGTTTCTCTTCAGTGGGATAAACAGCCAGAGGGGTGGCTTGGGCCACCCTGAGGAGAGCCTTGAATCTCAGGGGAAGGTAGCTTGAATGTCATTCAGGAGCACAGAGGTCTCCTGACTGGGAGGACATGAGCCCCAAGGGGGTCACAAGATCATCCACTAAGAGGGTGGCAAGAACATTTAGGGAATTTCCTGCCAGCCCAGGGGTTAGGATTCCATGCTCTCACTGCTGAGGGCCTGGACTCAATCCCTGGTTGGAGGACTAAAGTCTCAAAAGTTGTATGGTCCTGCCAAAAAAAAAAAAAAAAAACTTTATATATGTTTTTATCTTTTTTCTTTAGATGTCTACTTGGGGATATGCATTATAATGTACATAATAGACTTGTACAGTAGTATATGTGTATTAGTGATCTATTGCTGTAAAATGATCCCTCAAAACCTGAGCAATTTAAAACAAGGAATATTTATCATCTCAGTTTCTGGGGGTCAGGAACCTAGGTGCAGCTTAGCCAGTTGGTTCTAGCTCAGAGTCTCTTATGAGGTTGCAGTCAGATGTCATTCAGTGCTTCATTTGTTTGAAGACTTGACCGAGACTGCAGAACCAGCTTCCAAGGAGACCCACAGGACTGGCAGGTGAGTGCTGACTGTTGGCAGGAGGTCCCTCCACAGGAGTGCTTGAGCACCCTCATAACATGGCAGCTGGCTGCCCCCAGAGCAAATGATCTGAGAGCACAAAGTGGAGGCTGAAATTTCTTCTATGACCCAGCCTCAGAAGTAATGCTCCATCATCTCCACAATGTCCTAATGGTTCCTCAGTGCAGAGGGGAACCACGCAAGAGTGTGAATGCCAGGGGGCCATCTTGAAGGCTGGCTGCCACAGAATGGCCAGAATTATCAGATGAGTGAATATACACTGGGGGACACTCACCTGAAGGCATTTTACTGACTTTGGCACCTGAATAACAAAGTTAAAGACTGACTACAGAGGCCCATGACATGTCAACCCACTCTAGCATTCTTGCCTGGGAAATCCCCATGGGAGGAGGAGCTTGGCAGGCTACAGTCCCTGGGGTCACAAAGAGTCAGACGTGACTCAAGTGAGTTAGCATGTACACACGCACGCACAGGAGCCTGTGAGGAGCTGCAGGTAGGGTAGTGGTGAGGTCAGAGCTGTAAGCTGAGCAATGGCCCTGGCTTTGGGGTAGCCAACGGGTCAGAGGTGCCCCCCCCAAGAGGCAAAGAACTCAGCCAGGAGGCCGCTGATCTGGTCCCAGTGAGAAAGTGTGAGGCTTGAGGCCAGAGAGGGAAAGTAACCCGGACAAAAGTTTGCAGAGGACTGAGTGGACCTGTGGAGACCAGAGATTTCTGGTGATGATAAAGGCAGAGTCCTGGGTGCTGCCCTGTGATGAGGGCACAGAGTGAAGAAAGCCCAGGATGGAGTTTCCTCCTGTGGGGAGAAGCAGAAGAAAGAGCCCCAGGAAGTGCAGGTGACCTTCAGGGCCAGATCTGGGGAACCCAAGTGCCAGATTAAAGATGGTCAAGGAGAAAGGGGACTGAGCCTCCTATCAGGGTGAGTCAGGAAGAGGGAAGTGCTTTTCTGGCAGCTGGAGGCAGAGCCCTGGGCAGCCGGAGGATGAAGAAAGGGTTGGTGAGGACAGGGTGTGTGTGGACACTGGGAAGGAAGGCTATGATGGCCAGAGGTCCCCAGGAAGGATGTAAAGGGGATGGAAAACTAATGCAGCAGAAAGAACCTGGAGGCCACTGTCAGACGGATCTGAGTTCATTTTATGTGGAAAGTGCTTTAATGCCCACCTGAGAGTCAGGTCAAGGTTAAATACGTTCATGAGTGGAAAGCCCTTAGCACAGTGGCACATACCAAGTGCTCTGTGCACACTATTTTTATCACTGTTATTAGCAGGACAGCCAAGAGTTGCATTATCTCAGAGCCTCAGAGGGGAAGGCTGGTCAGCAGAGCACGGCGTGTCTTTCCCCAAATCCCAGAGGGTGTGAGCAACTTCCCTGGGACAGAGCTGGGGTCCTGGGGTGTCTCTCTGACACCCAGGTGTCTCAGCACTCTCAGTGCCTTCAACCTGGAATTTGGAGTGGACCCCAGACACAGAAGGTTGGAACTGCAGCCGCCTCTCATCACCCTGCAGGCTGCAGAGTCACATACCCAGCACCCCAGTAGAAGAGGTGATGACAGTCAGCCAGAGGGGCACAGAGGAGGCTCAGCGCCGACCTTCCAAAGAGGGTGACTTGTGGTTCCCCGGGTCTAGCCAAGGCTGACTTGGCCTTGAGTGGAGCGAAGACAGGAGAGGCTGGGGAGATGCACTTGGGCTGGAAGGGCTCAGTGCCAGGAGTTTAAAATGTGTCCTGATAAGCCCACCCAAGGGCTACAGCATCCCCTCCCTGGGACAGAGTGAGAGTGCACCTGCCCCACCCCCTCCCCCTCCCATGGGTGGTCCTGGCCCTGGCTCCACTGTCTTTTGTGCTGGGACAGCCAGGACCCTGTGACCCAGGACTTCTCTGGGACTCCTCCTTCCTACTTCGATTTAGAGGGTGAAATTTTTAGGAAATTTTAAAACTCCAAAATGCTTCCAAGTTTATTTAACTTTCCATTTTACTCAGTAACAGAGAATAGATCAAGAGGCCAAGAGCAACCATCCTTTGGCCAGGCAGTGTGCCAAAGGTTTTATGTGTTTTTTCCCTTTATTCCTCGCAAGAATCCAACCAGGTGGTTATTGTTGCCATTTAACAGCTAGGGAAACCAAGACCCAGAGAAGTGAAGCTCTTTGGCCAGTGAGTGACACCGCATCTCTCATCTGAAACTCATGACCACCTCCTCCCCGGCTCTCTACTGCCCCCTATCGTACCTTCTCCACCAGGACCCTGGGCAACCTGGCCACGCCCATCTTAACCGCCCTCCAAGAGGACTTTTCGCAGCGTTTATAACATCCACGTGATGTTAATAAGACTGCATGGAGAACACAGGTTTTGCCTCCATCACTGTAATTTTATTGCTGTGGTGACAGTGAGACCGGTTAACTTTTTTTTTTTTGCTAGGCTCCTGAGTAAAAATTGGATATAACAAGGCTTTTCAATATTAGGAAAGATGAAGGAATAAATAGCAACCTACTTGCTACATTTAACTTCTAGAGTCTTAAAGTAAATCGCTTGAGGAAATTGGATCCCAAAGATTACAGGTGGGGAATTTTTAAGTGTGTCCATATTCCACTGGTGCTCAAAGAGTCTCAACTAAAAGAATTATGGGCTGACTTACATAACAGCTGTGGATTGAGCAAAACTTTTTGAAAGAGCTATCTTATTTTGAAGATTATGACTGTGGAGGAACCAAGGTGATTGGCAGTGGAAAGAATCAGTGGAATTTTAAGGAATGCGAAATTCATTAAAATTTTATTGACTTAGATAAATTTTGCCTATGTTATACACAATTCAAAAGAAAGAAAAAAAAACTCTTTACACTTAAAAAAAAAACAAACCCACCTAAAGGCCTCAGGCCTGGCTGACTCCTCTGACCCCCTTTCTACTTCTCTCTCTCCCCCAACCCTGCTCCACTCCCTGACCTCCTCCTGTTCAACACTACAAACTTTTTCCTACTTCACTTCCTCTACCTGGCACACTCCCCGACCCCAGATTTTGTCCCCTCTCAACTCAAAGGCTGCTCCAAGAAGAGACCTCCCTGACCAACCTGTGTCAACCAGCAAAGATACACCCCCAGCAGTCACTTCTTCAACAGAATCATTACCTTAATTCCCTGAACACCCTTACTTCCCACTGTCTGTCCCCACTGAGGAGACCCAAGTGCCCTGAAGGCAGGGATACTGTGTCCCCAGCATTTCAACACTGCCTGGCACCAGGGGAGATTCAAAATAAGTATTTGTTGAAGGAAGTAGACGGGAGTGAAGAGGACACAGGCTTTTTAAAAATAATAAATTTAAAAATAAATAAAAGTGGTAAGGGGGGAAGGAGTCAGCTTTTGAACTCATTGGAAAAGTCCCTAATGCTGGGAAAGATTGAGGGCAGAAGAGGGCGTCAGAAGATGAGATGGCTGGACAGCATCACTGATACGATGGAGTGAATTTGGGCAAACTTCGGGAGATGGTGAGGGACAGGCAGACCTGGTGTGCTGCAGTCCACGGGGTCGCAAAGTCAGACACGACTGAGCGACAACTGTGTGGGAACCCACTGTAAAGAGCTCTTTATGGATTTGGAAGAATTCATCCCAAACTGCTAACACGCTTCTAAGGGGTATGTGGAATGAGACGGGGAAGGAACTTTTTTTAACCATATGTATTTCTATATTTATTTGCAGTTTTATAAGGTACATGTATCAGTTCTGTAATCTAGAACACAACGCATGCACAAGTAGGGGGTTTTACCCCTTCTTGGTGAATTCTCCTTAACCCCTTAGATACAGATGCATTACCTGCATACACCTTCCTCGGCTCACAGCTTTCTCCCTTCCGGCCCAAGGGTAGAGAATGTGAGCACAGCCTCAAACCATTTGCTCCTGCACAGAACCATGCTAAAAGAAGCGTTATTGGGAAAAGTGGTGCTTTCCATCCAAGCAAGACCTCAGAATCACCTAGGAAGTTTCTTGAAAGGCAGACGGCTGGGCCCGGCCTCCAGGACTGGCCTCTGCTGGATCCAGTGCTGCTCAGAAAACCATGGGGCAGTCCAGAGAGGACCCTTGGTTTAAGGGTCACACCTCTGGGGACCTGTGCCTCTAGCCTTGGATCCAGTCAAGCTAGGGCAGCCCCCCACCCTCCCAACCCCCTTCCATACCTACCTCCTCACCCCCATCACCTGCACACTGCCCCTGAGGGTTAGTCTTTTCCATCCAACTCTTAACTTTGTCAGGGATGGCTACAAAAACTGCCCTTTTGCACAGTTCAGGACTTAACCACCCCACCTCAGCCTTCCTTTCTGGGGTCCCTGAATGAGAGAGAGATGGGTAGGTGGGATCCCCCCAGAGGAGCCAGCAATGGCTCATTTATGCTGTAGTTGAGGCTGGAGTAAGAGGAGCCTGTCAAGCATATGAACTGTGGCAGAAGGGAAGCTGGGAACAGTATCCAACAGAGCACCTGAGAAGTTTCAGTTAGGACTGAAAGCCAGGAACATCTGACTCCCTGAAAGAACCACATTTTCTCCTTCGTAATATATTTTATATGTATGCATATACATATATGCATGTATGCATTCTTAGTCGCTTAGTCATGTCCAACTCGTTGGGACCCCATGGACTGTAGTCTGCCAGCTCCTCAGTCCATGGGATTCTCCAGGCAAGAATATTGGAGTGGGTTGCTATTACCTTTTCCAGAGGATCTTCCCTGACCCAGGGATCAAACCAGGATCTCCTGCATTGCAGGCAGTCTTTACCATCTGCACCAAGAGGGAAGCCCACATACATACACATATGCACATATACATATATATAATGGACCATTTCCCCCTTTTGGAGAAGGCAATGGCACCCCACTCCAGTACTCTTCCCTGGAAAATCCCATGGACGGAGGAGCCTGGTAGGCTGCAGACCATGGGGTCTCGAAGAGTTGGACACGACTGAGCGACTTCACTTTCACTTTTCCCTTTCATGCATTGGAGAAGGAAATGGCAACCCACTCCAGTGTTCTTGCCTGGAGAATTCCAGGGACGGGGGAGCCTGGTGGGCCGCCGTCTATGGGGTCGCACAGAGTCGGACACGACTGAAGCGACTTAGCAGCAGCAGCATTTCCCTTTTTGCCTTGTGTACCAGGAAGTTCAGAAATCATATTCATCCTCATAGCTAACACATCTGTTTCTATTTTTATCTTTGGTATCACATTCTATTTCCCCACCCTTATTATCTGCAAAATTGCTTCAAATATCTCCTACAGAGAGGGGGCAGACATAGAGAAATCAAATTAAAAAAAAAAAGAAATCCAATGAATAATTATGCAGCATTTCTTATGGGCACACTTCTGTGAAGGTCATTGCCAGAGCCCAGCTCTGTCCACAGAGCTCCATGAACATGAATGAACTGTCTTCTGTTTTTCTTTAGAGACTGACAGCAGACTCTAGGCTGCCCGACAAGGCTGAGACGGCTCAGAAGAGGGGTCAGGGCTGGGCTACGTTTGCAGCTCCTCTTCCTGGCTCTCTCAGGGACCTAGGATGGAACTCCAGCTCCACCCCCACCCCAGGCCCATTCTTTGCTGGAGCCTTGATCTGCAGATTCCTCCAAGGCCCCCTTCAGGCCATTCTGTTGTGTCTCGGGGGAGGTGATGGGTGTGGGGGGAGAAGGATCTGACTTTACCAGACCCATCCCTATACTCCCACCCGGGTCTCCCTCCTCACCCGGGTCCCAAATAACCAGGCCACACACTGGGTTTCAAGTATCCGTCTCTTCCTTTCACTCTCTCGAAAGAAAAAATAAATAAATTGCAGAAGGCGGCAGCATTTCCAGTCTTCCCCTGGCTCCCAGACACCCGACCCCCAACCCTGCCCCCCCTACCCTCCCCCCCAACATTCCCACTCCCTAGACCCATCCCTCCCCGTTCCCAAAAGAAAAAAGGAAAAAAAAAAAAAAGAAAAAAAATCCCAGAAAAAAAAAAAAAAAGCCACAGTTAGACCTTCCACTCATGCAGACCAGCAAAGAAAAAAGGTAGGGGGCATGTGGAAGGCAGGGGGCCCATGGTGGAATCCCCCCACTAATCCCCCCAAAACCACCTTTGAGAAGAAAAAAATGGAAAAAAAATGAGAAATCAAGGGACCTGGGGAGTTATGATGGGGTCAGGAGTGACCCCAGACCCTGCCTCGGGGGGAGCGCGGAGGCCTGCAGCCCTGCAATGGGTGCTCCTGGAGGGGGGCCCTGACTTTCGGAAAGTGTGTGGGAGGAGATGGGGGAGAGCAGGTGGCCCCCCAGTGGGTCTGTGTGTGCGTTGGGGGCGGGCAGGGGCAGGAGCAAGGGGTCCTAAGGAACCAGGGCTCGGGATCAGGAGCCCGGGGCTCCCCCTCAGACCCCAGGTTCCTGGGGTTCCGCAGCCCAGTTCTGGGGTGCAGGGATACATGCAGAGGAGTGTCCCCCCTCCAATGGGCTGGATCCAGTTAGAAAGGAAATAAATAAGAAGGGGTGGGAGGGAGGCTGGGGGTTGGAAGGGCTTGGGCAATTCAGTCCAGACCAAGGGCCCGGGCGGTGGAGGCAGGGCGAGTCCAGGCCAAGCCAGGGCAGGAATCAGAGTCTCTCTCGGGCAGGGACCCAGATGTAGGGGCCTGAGAGGTCCTCGATGACTCGCTTCACCTTGTGGTAGATCTCCTCAAAGCTGTCGCCCTCCACGATGGCTGGGGGCGGGGGCAGGGAGTCAGGCCCAGGGCAAAGGGCACCTTCTCCTAATTCTCCAGTCCATGAGCCATGGGATGCACCCACCCAAAGGGGATACCTCCTTCTAAACCACCCACCCTGTGGGGGCCCCGCTTTTGAATCTGTGCCAAAGGCACCTCCTGTGCTGGCCACGGGCTAGCCACAGCCTCACCTGAGAAGCACTCTGTGAATTCCTGCTCCAGCTTGGTGGCTCTGTCGAAGGCTTTGCGGGCTTGCTCCTCTGTGATCCGCTTATTAATCTCTCTGTGGAGAGTGAGAGAGACACAGACCTGAGGGTAGGTCCTGCCCTGCCTTGATCTCCTCTGTCCAGGGATGTTAAGTTGCAACCACTATTTTCTTTTTTTACTTTTTTAAAAAATATTTATTTGACTGCACCAGGTCTTAGATGAGGCATGTGGGATCTAGTTTCCTGACCAGGGAAAGTACAGAATCTTAGTCACTTGACCACCAAGGATGTCCCCACTATTTTCTTGTTTAGAGCATGAAGCAAAAAATACAATTCCCAATATCCTCTGGGGCCACAGATGAGCCCCCTCCCCATGACCCACCCCAGCCAGGTGTGGCCACTTCAGGGACCTCTCCAGAACCTCATCCTTCCAGCCAGCAGCCCAGTGAAGGGATTGACTCTAACTCCCAAGAGCCCCAATGCCTAGCAGGTGTGTGCCCCAGGGGTTGCTGGGAGTTGTAGTCCCGCCTAGCCCAGGGCAGAAGAGGAGGGAGGAGGCCTGGGCTTCCCTGGGCCCTCTGGGTTCTAACTCCAATTCCCTTCAAAGGCTGCTGGAGCTGCTGTCCAGGGTTCTGAGGGAAGAGCTCAACACAGAGGCCATCTAAGGCTCGGGGCTTGGTGTGGGAGAGCCGAGGGGAAACCCCCTGAGACCATACTCACAGAACATTCTCCAGGGAGCGGGGGCGGATGAAGATGGCGATAGGGTGCAGGTGGGCCGCCTGCAGCCGCCGCACGGCATTGGCCGAGACATCGAGGATGCAGTGCTTCCCCTGGGGGCAGGCAGGGTGGGTGGAGGGGGACCAGCAGGTGGTGGGGAAGGACAGACAGAGGTGGCAGGACAGGACCCACACACAGGACGTGGAAAAGTGGAGGACACGAGATTGGCCAAAAGGGAAATGAGATGGATGTCAAAAGACGCATGGGCAAAGAGAGTGGAGGCAGGAAGAGTATAGACAGACAGAGTGAAAAAAGGAGAGGGACAGACGGAGAGCAAGGGAGGGGCCCGCACAGGAGGGAGGATGGAGGGAACAGGGAGGACAGGCAGGGAGGGGACCCAAAAGATGACGCAGAGCAAGGCCAAGGGGGCGGAGCCAGGCAGGTGGGGCAAGAAAAGGAAGGAGAAAGGAAGTAGGATAGAGGGGAGGGCACGGAGGACAGACAGAGGACAGACAGATGGAAGGAACAAGGAGAGACAGATGGGAGGGAGGAGAGGCAGATGGAGAAAGGGGCCGTGGAGGAAAGAGGGCAGGGTGGCGGCAGCAGGGAGAAGGTGAGGGCAGAGGAGTGGGAGAGGCAAGTGGAGACCCCAGAAAAGGCGAGGGGAGAGGGGAGAGGGCCAAAGGGAAGCCGGCAGGAGGGAGGGCCCAAGTTGTGGGGGGCCAAGCCACCAAGGGCAAGGCCACAGGAAGAGAGGTGAAACGGGGCAAGGAGAGGGAAGAGGGGACAGATGGCAGCATGGAGTTTGGGGTCAGGGACCAAGGGAGGAGAGGTGGGGGAGCAGGGCACCAGAGAGCAGGCAGTCAGACAGAGTTGCCCAAGAGGAGGAGGAGGTGGAGGAGTGGAGTGGAGACCCAGCAGGGAGAGAGACAGAGAGAGAAAGAGAGTTAGAGAGCTGAGGAAGGCCATGGGGGGAAGGAGGAGGAGGACAGGCCGCGGCTCCTACCTGCTCTGCCACCTCTCGCACGGACTGGACGCTGGTTCCATACAGGTGGCTATTGTACTGGCCGGCCTCGATGAACTTGTGGGCCTGAATGTCCTTCTCCATTTTCTCCCGGGATGACACAAAGTGGTAATCCCGGCCATCTATCTCATACTCCCGCTTGGGCCGCGTCGTATCTGCCAGGAAGTCACCCCACCCACCAAAGATCTAACCACCATCCCTCCAGCTTCAACCCTGCCTACGGCGACCCCCCAAGAGAGCCCAGCTGGTCCTCCAGGGAAGGGGGCTGCTGGGGAGACCAAGGCCAGGAGAGAGGGGTGGAGCTGCCTCCCCCAGCACCTCTGGGTCGTCCAAGTCCCCGGCCTGGGACGGTCCCGGTGGACGTGAGGGTGGCTGAGCAGCACCCTTGTCTGAGAACCCCTGTGTTCGGAAGTGACTCTGCCTGTGACCCCTTGGGCCCCACCCCCCACCGCCCCCCAAGGCCCTGCACTCACGGGGAACACAGGATCCGAACTTGTCGGGGAACTCGGAGAGGAGATCATCGTTGGCGCGGTCCTTGGTGGGCCCGAGGATAATGATGGGGCGAGCATAGTGCACTGAGGAGAGCGTGGGGGTCAGGCAGGGGCAGAGATCGGGGTCAGGCAGGGGGGAGGGGCAGAGCCGGGGCAGGGGGCTGGGCCAGGGCGCGCTGCCAGGGCTCACCTTCCATCTGTGTCACCGTCTCATAGCTCAGAACCGAGTCTTCTCGACCTAACAGGAGGCAGGGCATCTGCAAGTGCCTTGGAGGCAGGGGATACAGGGCCCCCACCGGCGTTCCCGAGGACTCAAGAGAAGCCCAGGGCCCCTCTCCCCGCAGGTCTTCCCAAACTGACTCAACCTACCCTGTGATCCAGAGCTGGAGCCCCAATCCTAGGGAGACAGAGCAGGCCATGCAGTTGGTCAGGAGTCCAGACCCACGAGCTCCACCCCCCTGCCCACCTCCGCTCTTGCACCAGAGCTCCCGGCCTTCTCCACTTACCTTGGCCTTTAACCGTGACCACTCCCGTCGCTCAACCCTGAGGAATACATGGAGGGATGGTGGTAGAGAAATGCCCAGTGAGGGGCCCTCTTGCCCCTACCCCCAGGGCAGCTGAGAACTCCGTCTCCCAGCAGCCCCTGGCCCCACGCTCCTAAATGCAGTGTTTGTCCCAAGGGCTCATGTGAGTCGTGGTGCCCGCAAAGGGTCAGCAGACAGATCCCCGAGAAGTTGGGGGTGGACCCACACCCTCCCTGCTGGCTGCCCACCCTGGGGCTCTTGGGAGCTTCAGGGGCAAGAAGGCTCACCGCCGCTTGCTGGGGATAAAGCCGATGTCATCAGTCTCGCTGTCGGAGTGGACCCGCCGTGCCTGCCACCACTCCTCATCGCTGGCGTCAATGACATGAAGCACATCCCCGAAGCGGAAGCTCAGGGCCTGGCTCAGGAAGCCGCAGTCCTTGGTCTTGTCATAGTCAAACAGGGCCCTGGAGGGCAGGTAGCCTCCAGTCAGTGTGGTGAGGGCCAAGGCCCCCGAGACCCAGCCCAGAGGTTCTGCCTAAGGGTCTACAGACCCGCATGGCCACTGGTGGCTTTCCCAGAGATGCTGTGGATTCTGATGAACCCCAGAACTGTGTGGGAACCTAAAGCTCTACAACTATGAACAGCCATTCAATCCTCGATGTGTCAGGGATCAGACAGCCTATGGATCGGGGGCGATTTTGAGAGTAAGATTGAGAACAGCACCCTCCTAAGAAAGCAGCTGCCACATGCATGCACGTCACAGTCACAGGGTAACATGGACCCAAGTCCGGCTACCCTCAGCAGTAGAGCAGCCTTAAGTGACAACCTGTAAGTGACAACTCCAGGGTCAGGACAAGGGAAGGAATAACTGCAGAGACACCAGAGATGCCAAGCAAAGCACCAGGGCTAGAAAGATGGGAAGGGACTCCAGGATCATCAGCATCATCTGGGAGTCAGAACTGACCAGCCCTGGGAGCCAACTGGACCCGGCAAAGAGAGAAGGGCCGAGCGAGGCTCCACTTTGAGCCAGGTGTCTCGGCAGACAGCGGTGCCATTCAGGAAGAGAGACACCGACTGGGCAGGACAGAGAGCACGAGTGCACGGGAGAAGAGGTGAGCTAGCTCTGGGGCATGCTGAGTATGAACACCTGTGGGACAACCCCAGGGATGTGTCCAGAAAGCAGATGGCTGGAGCTGCAGGTCTGGACCATGGGGAAGAGGTCAGGCCTGGGCTGACTGCTCTGAGAGACACTGGCAGAGCGAGCAGAAGGGGAGGCCATGTGAGCAGACTGGGAGCCCAGAGGGAGGGAGGGGAAGAAGCTCGGACAAAGCGCCTACACCTGGGCAGACAAGAAAGAGGAGCCAGTGGGAGAAGGAGCCCTAAGAAGGTAGCAAAATGCCACCTGGGAGACAGGGTCAGCTTGGAGAGAGCGGTGGTCCACTTCCCCTGGAATGTGTTATCCCATGGGGCTGGGCAATATTCCAAAAGTTGAGAGGCTCCCTGCTCTGCCAGGCATTAACCTTTGAGTTACCAGACTGTGTGGCAGCTGGGGGTCCTGGGGGAGGTGCCAGGGTGACTAGGGGCTAGAAAGCAGTAGGGATCACTGAGGCTGAGGCTGTTTTCTAGTCGCTATGGAGTGTTTCTCAATGCTAACCTATGCATCTCCAGCCCTGGAGTGGGAGGTAGGACAAGAGCCAGGCAAGACTGAGGAGGGAGAGCTGGCTGGGGGATGAGGGGCCATGAAATGAAGAGGGGCCCAGCCAGGAAGCATCCGACCTGATATAGAAACCCCTTTTGGGGTTGCTCCGCAAGGAGGCAGTCCCTGAACCCAGGCTGCTGTTCATGAGCTGTTCCCGAAGGTCGTGGATCTTGGCCTCGAACCGGCTGTACTCTGAGGAAGGACAAGAAGGTTCCTGAGCTCTGGCCCCTCCCTACTGTCAGCCTCTCCCCTCCCCCTCCCCCAAACTCTGCAGAAGCCAGGAGACAGCGTTCTGAGCACCATCTGAGAGGTGGAGCTTCAGGCTTGGTTATTCCTGTTTAGTTACTCAGACGTGTCTAACTCTTTGCAAACTCATGGACTGTAGCCCGCCAGGCTCCTCTGTCCATGGGATTTCCCAGGCAAGAATCCTGGAATGGGTAGCCATTTCCTTCTCCAGGGGAATCTTCCTGACCCAGGGATTGAACCCGTGTCTCAGGCCCAGTACCTTCGGGTTTATACTGAGCGATGATCGTGACTGTCTGACCCGCGTTCTTCAGGGCAATGGCAGCCTGCTCGTGGCTGGCATTGCGGAGGTCAACCCCATTGACCTAGAGAGAGC
This sequence comes from Bubalus bubalis, assembly GCF_019923935.1. Classification (NCBI taxonomy): domain Eukaryota; kingdom Metazoa; phylum Chordata; class Mammalia; order Artiodactyla; family Bovidae; genus Bubalus; species Bubalus bubalis. The sequence continues at coordinate 36,193,747 of NC_059159.1, read as the reverse complement.
GGGGAGAGCTTGAGTCACTGGAGATGGGGGCCGGGCTCCAGCCTACATGAGCCCTGGCTGGAGGGGAGGAGGTGGTCCGGGCAGGGGCTGGCCTTCCCTTACCGAGAGGATCTGGTCCCCCTTCCGCAGCTCTCCACTGAGGTCCGCGGGGCCGCCGGCCAGGATGAAGGAGATGAAGATGCCTTCACCGTCCTCGCCACCCACGATGTTGAAGCCCAGGCCCGTGGAGCCCCGGTGGATCACAATCCGCCTCGGTTCTCGGGGGACGTCTTCCTCCCCCAGCAGGTCCTTGGCTACAGGGGAGTAGCGCCGAGGGGAGGTGGGGGTCATGGCAGTAGGGTAGTCAGTGCCCAGGTAGCTGCTGTGACTGATCTCATTGTCCAGGTGCTGGGAATAAGCTGAGGGAAGACATGGGCGGAAGGACGGATGCAATGGAAAATGCATGGAGGGAGACAACGCCCACTACTCCACCTCCTCCCGAGGAAAGCAGCAGAACCAGGCTCAGGGGAAGGGCATGTCACTATGCCAGAGAAACAAGGCTGGGGTGTAAGGGAACATCTGGTCACAGCAATGTCAGGGAGCAGGAATTCAAAGGTCATGGTAGGGGTGGGTTCTCCTAGGGGCGAGTGGATCTGAAGGGTACATGACCTAGGTATGCCAGGGGTATGGAGCCAAGGGGAATATTAATACCAGGCTTTGGGGCTTTTAGTTCAGTTGAACCATCTCTCATATCATCTATAAAATTCCTCTCCCTGTTTCCCCCACTTCCTGGTCATTCACTTGGTGAGAAAACTAGGTCATTTGTCTAGCAGAATTTCCCACCTTCTTTTAGGAAACAGTGGGAAACCCTAACAAGTAGATCACTGCTTACATCCCTGCCCTGCACCTCCTGTCAAGTGGTCACCTGTATAGAGACTCAAGTTCAATTTTTGACAGAAGTATTTCCTAGATGCTGCTGCGTACTTTCTGCATCACGACATGACGCGATGTCAGGTTGAGTTTTTTGAGATACAAATCCGTAGGTTGGGGTGTTGTCAGCCTGATCCATTCATTATAAAGCTCGCCATTAGCCTCTCACCTAAGAGTTTTAGCAGCCACTGACCATCACTGCCTGGACTTCACAGTTCACTGAGGATGGCAAATAGTGCCCATGTATATTTCTTTTTTTTTTTTTTTTGAGGAAGGAACATTTATTAGTCAGAATTTGTCTGTAAAAAAGAATGTTCCCCGGTCAACCACTGGTCATTCTATGGTGCAATATGCATAGGAAAAGAGAATAAATGCTTGACTCTTACCCTTTGCTTGCCAGTATTCAGAATGTACAAGTTCCCTAGCATCTTCCAAAGGTACCTAGTTGTTTTGAAGTATCCTTATAATCCTGTAGATTTTTAAATATTTACTGAGTTTTGGTTGAATGGCCAGTTTCAACTTGGCTCCTGCTTTTGACACAACCCTTGAATATCTTCCTTGCTTTCTTCTTTTTTTAAAGGTTTAAAAGATAACTTGTTCTTTTAATGCTTTTGCTAGAAAATGGGAAAGTTCTCAAGTGAAAACTTGGTGGTTCAGATGGTAAAGAATGCACCTACAATACAGGAGACCTGGGTCTGATCCCTGGGTCAGGAAGATCCCCCGGAGTAGGGCATGGCAACCCACTCCAGTTTAGCCTGGAGACTTCCACGGACAGAGGAGCCCGATGGGCCACAGTCCATGGGGTCACAAAGAGTTTTGCTAATATGAAAGATGTTACAAGTTCATCTTACACATTCCTTGCTCAAGTCTTAGATCTGGCCCTTTCTCCAAGGAGCCAAGGTTCCCTCTGATAGGTTATAGTGTCTAGAAACAAGGCCATGTGATTTTAATATGGTCTTACAGTATGATTTCAGATTTGGATGAAGTAGTCACATCTCATTATTCTTTTCCAAAAATTTCTTAGCTCTTCTCCCAAATGTAATTTTCCAGTTGGGGGTGGGGGGTGGTGAACATTAACATTCTGATGAGGATTGCATAAAATTAGAGAAAAACTTGGAGAGGGTTGAGATCTTTAGCATATTATGTTTTTTCATCAGGAAACATGCTGTGACTTTCCAGTTCTTTAGTGTTCTTTTATGCCCTTCAGTAGAGTTTGATCATTTACCTGATATAAATCTGACACAGGTCATTTACTGATATAAATCTGCCCTCTGGTCAAGCTTATCTTTCTAAGAATTTTTTTAGAGATGTTTTTAATGTGAACCATTTTTAAAGTCTTTATTGAATTTGTTACAATATTGCTTCTGCTTCATGTTTTGTTTTTTTGGCTGAGAAGCATATGGAATCATAGATCCCTGACCAGGGATTGAACTCATACCCTCTGCATTGGAAGGTGAAGTCTTAACCACTGGGCCACCAGGGAAGTCCTCTAAAAATTTTATAGCTTTTTTCCTATAGCAAAAAGGATCTTTTTACCCATTATATTTTCTTATTGCTGGGAAGTCACTAACTAGTTCATGCTTTTTATCTTACATATAGCCACATTCTTAACCCTACCTATTATTTTTAAGGTTTTCATTTAATTTACTTAGATTTTAATCTAGATGGACATAAGTATAATTTACAAATAAGGATAAGTCTGATTCTCCCCACTGAAATGTAACATTTATTCTTTTCTCTCTTGCTGCCCTGCCTGAAATCTTTACAGCAGTGATTCGCAGCAGGGTAATTTTGCAGCCCCCCTCACCCCCAGGGGACATTTGGAAAAGGGGACGACAGAGGATGAGATGGCTGGATGGCATCACCGACTCAATGGACGTGAGTTTGAGTGAACTCCGGGAGTTGGTGATGGACAGGGAGGCCTGGAGTGCTGCGATTCATGGGGTTGCAAAGAGTCAGACACGACTGAGCAACTGAACTGAACTGAACTGAAAGACATTTTTGGTTGTTCTTACTGGAGGGGAAGGGTACCACTGACATCTGGTAGAGGCCAGGGCTGCTGTTAAACATACTATAGTGCACAGAACAATGCCCCCCACAACAAAGAATTGTCAAGTACAAAAATGTCAATAGCCCCAACGTTGAGAAACCCTGCTCTAAAGCAATGTGGACTAACAGTAGCAGGAAGAGGCTTCCTTGCCTAGTTCCTAACTTAATGGACACACAGATAGGATTTTATCATTACAATGTGTTCACTGTTGATTTCTGATAACACTTTTCAATCATGTTAAAGAAAACTCCTCTGTTCCTAGTATACTAAGTTTCCCTTTCAGAATACGACGTTGAATTTCATCAAATGCCTTTCCCACATCTGTGTGAAACGAACTTACTGTTTTTTCTACCTTTTTTTTTTTGCCAAGCCACGTGGCAGGTGGGATCTTAGCTCACCAAAGACCAGGGATCAGGGATCGAACTGGGGGCCCCTGGAGTGGAAGCATGGAGTCTTAACTGCTGGACTGCCAAAGAAGTCCTTCCCTCCCTTAACTTTTTAAATACAATGACTCATACTTAGAGGTTTCATAATATGGAAACACCTTTAATTCCCTGAAATGAACCTGACTTTGTGACAGTGTTACTCCCTTAATATGCCACTGTGTTTGTTTTGCAACTATGTTATTAGAAACTTTTACATCTCTGTTCAGAAGCAAAATTAACCTATACTTTCCTCTTTTTTTTTTGGCTGAACCATGGGGTTGCAGGATCTTAGTTCCCTGACCAGGGACTGAATTCAGGCCACAGCAATGAAAGCCCTGAATCCTAACCACTAGGTCACCAGGGAGCTCCCTACTTTCTTATATTATCCTTGTGACCATTTTCAGATGCCCTTATAAAATGAAATATCAAACGTTTTATCTTTCCCTATGCTCAGAAAAAGCATAAGAATTACCTAGTCCATGAGGATTTGATAAAATTAGCCATAAAACCATCTAGTGCCTTCTGGGGGAGGGACTATTGACAATCTTTTCTAGTTCTTTGACGGTGACCAATTTTCCATCTATTCTCCAACTAAAGGAAGTGATAGAGGTTGTGGCCAGTTCAGGGGAAGGATCTGAAGAGGCAGGGTCAATGGGGATGTCATGGGGTGACTGGTGGGGGCATGGGGAGCTCCAGGGTTTGGAGGGCTCTCACAGGTCGTGATGTCTGGGGGAGCATAGCTGTCACTCAGGTAGGCATTGCTGGGCTTGGCCACCTTTAGGTAGACCACATCGTACGTGTTCTTCAGGGCTGCCACGGCATCCTCATGCATGACGTCCTCCAGCCCCACGCTGTTGACCTGGGGCCAAGGGAAGCAGAGCTCAGACAGAACCGGAAACAACCTCAAGATGGAGGTGCTGAGGGCGAGCCCATCAGGAAGGCTGAGCAGGCACCAGGCCAGCAGGCAAGACCCAGGTGTGGGCTAGAAGAGTGATGGGGGCCCCCACTCACCGCTAGGATCTTGTCTCCGATCTGTAACCTCCCGTCCTTGTGGGCAGCACCCCCTTCGATAATCTTGGTCACATAGATGCTGTTATCTCCAGGGATATGTTGGTTCCCGACACCTCCAGCGATGCTGAAGCCAAGACCTGGGCGGAGGGAGGGCAGAGGTGGGTCCCCAGGTCCCCTGGGGCAGAGGATAGCGGGAGGGGGGTGGTAACCTAATTGGGTCGCTACCTTTAGGCCCCTTGATGAGCTTGATCTCCATGAGCTTCTCAGCTGGGGGCTTCCGGCGCATGACATAGAGGCGGACAATAGAGCCTGCCTCTTTGAGGGCCTCCACCGCTGCTGAGTGGGTCACCTCCCGCACGTCCACTTCATTGACAAACAAGATGCTATCGTTGACCCTGAGGGCAGCAAGGTGGGCCTGAGCCAGGAGCTTCCTGCCGCCCTGGTCCTCCCTTTCAAGGGAGCCAGCATCCTAACCCGTCTCCTCTCCCCACCTGAGACGGCCGTCCTGGGCTGCAGCCCCACCAGGAATGATCTTGGTGATGAAGATGGAAGGGTCATCGCCGATGTGGGGGTTATCAGTGCCACCTGCGATGCTGAAGCCCAGACCTGAGTTACCCTGGGCAGAAGGAGGGGAAGAGGGTCAGCTCCCCTCACCACCTATTCTAGACTGGGTGAGAGGGGAGGGGAGAGGGTTGGGGAGCTGTGACCGGAGCAGGAAGGGACAGGGTTAAGAGGCTGGCCACTGAGAAAACACGGGGAGAAAGAGAAGCACAGACAGGGGGCAAGGGGGGAGGACCTGGGCTGCATGAGCCTGCTCACCCTTTCCAATGTGATCTCCTCGTATTCCATTTCCCCCTCTGTCCCGTTCACCTGCAACTCCAGCACGGGCCAGAAACACAAGAGCCATGAGACAGACTTCCTGCCTGAGCACCTGACCCTACCCTGCTGCTGGGACTTGGCCTTCCCTCCTCCCTTCTGTAAAAGCCCCAAAATCTAAACAACTCACATATCCCGGGGCTTCTAGGGTATCTGTGTTGACAATCACAGGGGGAGAATTGGCCTGTGAGGGAAAAAAGGAGATGAAAAGCTGCCTGAGCCTTGGCTCAAGAGGGAGCCCGTAACCAAGAGACCCCCCACCATGGCTACCCTCTCAGCCTCTTAACCTGGCCCGCTCTGTTCCCTCAACTCTCTGAAGGACCCAGCCTTGATCCACGTTACAAACACACAGGTACACGTGCTGGCCCCAACTCTGCCCAGCCCAGGCCCCCTGTATGTGGAAGGAGGTGTCTGAGAAGCAGGAAGAGAGAGACAGCCAGATGGGGGAGCAGCAGATGGTATAGAGCCGGGAGTGGGGGGGGCCGGCTAGGGGTGGGGGAGCTTCTCACCGGATGTAACACCACAGAGTGCTACATGCCTTATGTACTACACACACATACCACAGGGCTCCAGTCCATTAGGTCCTACCCCATCCCTGTCCCTATCTACCCATCAACACCCAGATCTTTTCATAACCCTCCCTCAGACTTGCCCCTCATTTTCACACACATGTGCCCTAAACCCTGGGCCCCTGGAATCCGGGGTTCCCCAAGATGCAGGCCCCACCCTCCTTCTCGCCCACCCACCATTCAATCTACTCCTTCCTCTAGGGATCCTGTTGCCAAGCAACGGTATCTAAGCCCAGCCTGGGGAGACCCACCTCCTGGAGGCCTGTCGCCAGGACAACGGGAGGAGGAGATGGGGCGTGGCCTAAGAGCGACCGGATTCCCAAAGGCAGAATCTGGTCCGCTAGCCCCGCCTCTCCTGCTCTGGGCCCCGCCCCGCCCCAGGTAGCCCGGCCGAAAGAAGTCCTGGCTGAAGAGGTTTGAGGGCGCAGCGCCTCCTGAATAACCTTCCTTCCTCCCTCCCTTACGCCCCTCACCCTACGCAGTGGAAAGAACGTCAGGAAAGGGGAGTGGTGAAAGACATCCGGGTCCTAGTCTCTCATTACTCTTACCCCCACCCCTGGCCTATTTCATCCGGGAAAGGGTTAAAGTGGGGTGTGTCCAGTTCCCTGACGTCAGTCGCCTCGACACAGCAGGGTCTCTAGATTCTAGGGCACGGCCGCTTTAGGCCGGTCCTAGGGGCTTCCCCAGTTGCCAGGGCAACCGAAGCCACGTTTCCATAGCAATGGGGGAAGGCAGCCAAAAGCCTCCTTCCGGGGTCCCCAACCTGTCTCCTCCTTAAACAAATATTTATTTGGAGCCTACCAAGCGCGAGGCACTCATCAAGGATTCCCCAGACTCCTCGCTCTCTCCTTCCCAAGGGGTCTTTCTTCTCTCCTACTGCGATATTTCAGTACTACATATTTTCAAGCTCCGTAATAGATTTCATACCCATAAATATATTAAATCCATTCTCTGACCCTTCAAATCTCAGCAAATGCTACTGTCCAGCCAATAGCCACTGACTGCCAACATCCCATCTGCGTGTCCCTCCTCTGTCCCACAGCCTGTGCTCAATTGCCATCCCCATCCTTACCCTAGACATTCCTGCCCCAGGCTCCATCTTTTATCCCCAACTACCTTCATCTCATCTCATCTGCGTAGCTGTAGATAAAACACCCCTCTCTCCACCCCATACGATATATCTTCCAACCCAAGCCTCCATTCTCAATCCTCTTCCCCGCCCTGTGCCCCTGTCCAGGCCCATTGGGCATCAGTGTCCTGCTCTTATCCTCCATCCTAACTTATGATTCCTCAGAGAGATCACCACCACTCTCCCTTACTTCATTCTCTGACCCTCAAGATTCTATACCCAAAACACAATCCTTCATTCTCAACCCTCTGAAAACTGAGGCTTCTCCTGTCCCCCGGCTCAGGCCTTGTTGTGGGTCCTCCCTCCTACACCCAGGGCCTCCAGCACTCACTTCCCTCTGCTTCCTGGACACAGATTCCAAGTCTCCCTACCTCTGTACGACCACTTTCGCTCCTCTTCCCCTTCCCTGGGGACTGAATGGCCCCATCTTGAGGGAAAAAAAGCATCTCTAGTCTTCTTTCCTTAGTCCTTGCAGCCCTCAGCCATCCACAGGAATCCTCTGCACCCATCTCTTCCTCTCCTTGCTCTCCATCAGCTCAACCTCCTCCCTGATACCACATCTCATCCTTGCCTGTCTCCTGTCCTAGGACCTCTAGGCTTCCTCTCGTCTCTCCACTTTTCTACCTGCAGGAAAATTTTATTTCCCTCTCCAACTACTCTCCTACCACCTCCTTCTCACCCCAGAACCTACTGCAGCCCAGCCTCTGCCTCCTCATTCCCAGGCTCAGGAACTCAGGAACCTCCTCTCCATCTTCTTGGTGAAACGTCGACAACTTCCCCCTTCCCGGGACATCCCACAAGATCCTAGAATCTCACCCCTGACCCCAGTGTTCCTCTGAATCTCACAGCCAGCCTGGTACACTCCATTCCTCCCAGCCTACACCCCCAGAAGAGGAGACTGAGGGGGAAGAAGATGGGAAGTGGCCTGGAGAATGGAAGATCTCAAAAACAGGGCCTCCCCAGGACTGGAGAAGGGAAAACATACTGTGGGCACAGAAAAGAAGGGGAAACAGGTGGTGGTGAATAATAATGGGGGGGAGCACAGAAAGAAATCTGCATGGAGGTAGAATCTAAGAGGAGGAGAGAGAGGAGGCATAGGAGGAAAGGACAGAAGTGATGAGTAGGGAAGGGGGTTAACACGGAGAAAGGGAGCCGGCTGACCCAGGCAGAGGACTTATCCTGGCCAGAGAGCCTGAGCTGGGGATCGGGGAGAGGGAGAAGGAGAGTGCGTGGGAGGAAGAGAGAGACAGCATCCAGCACCAGCCAGCAGAGAGGGAAAGGCAGCGAGGAGGGGAGGGCACAGGAGGGTGCAAAGGCCGAGGCAGGGGACAGAGGCAGAAACGCCGGGCAACCAGAAATCTCAGGCCAGGCAGATGGAAAAGGCTGGAGAGCCAGGCCCAGAGGCCGGAAGCGGGGGGAGGAGGCAGCGAAGGGCCAAGAGCAAATGAGGGCAGCAGGAGTTCTGAACAGAGCTCTGGACACAGAAAATGGAAACGGAGGTGGGGGTGTGTGAAGGAATGAAGAGGGCCCAGGCGCGGGGAGCATCCTGGGGAACGCACACATCTCAATGTACGTGCGCGCACACACGCAGACACACACGCACACACACAACGGCTGTAAACTCTACACCCTCTGCCACTTGCCTAGCCTCTGTTTCTCCTCTTTGGGAACCAGGTGTTTCCAACGCCCCCAATGCCCCCTCCCCTGGCCCCAGGAGCCCAAGCCCAGCCCTCCAGTCCCAGCCACCCCCCACCTCCGGCTCTCGCCCTACCGGGCCTTGGGGATAGTTGTAGCTCCGAGGCTCCGAGGGCTGCACTGGGGAGGGGGCCGCCTGAGTCTCCTACCTTGATGGGGGAGAAGTGGGCGTGGCCCACGACCCCTTGGACGGCCTCGAGGTGGGACAAGTTCCTCTCCGCCACGTGCACCAGCTCGGGGGCGTTTACCTGGTTGGGGAGGTGGGCCGGGCTGTGCTCCAGAGGGGGCGTGTCTTCATCTTGGTAGCGGTATTTCTGGGGACGGGGACGGAGGCGTCACGGGGGCCGGCCCAGCGCCTCGGGCTCCAGGCGGGCCGCCCTGGCCGCGCCTCCGCTCCCCCGCCAGTGCAGTGCGGAAGGCCCTGGGGCCTGACCAGCTCCTCCCCCTCCCTGTCCTCCAGCCCATTGGCTCCCCTCTCTCCACCCTCCCCACAGCCCCCTCTCCCGCCAGGCCCTTGGCACCTCTCCTCTCTTCCCAAATCCGCACCCTCCCCGCAACTCTTCCAACTCCCAGCCTAGGACCCCCGCCTTCTCCCCAGTACACCCCTCCTCTTAAGTCCGTTTCTTCATCCCTTCCCCAGAGCTCCAGCCCCTCGGCCACGTGCACCCCTCCCCTTCTCTACCTCCATCCCCAGCATCTTTGCTTACCTCATCAGCTTCCCCCCACTTCATCTATACCTTAAGCCCATTCCCCGTGTTGTAACCTCCCTCCTTCGAGTTGCTTCTCCCTTTCGGTACTCCATCCCACCCCGCTCCAGCCTCCTTGCCTCAGTCTCCCTACTGCAGCCTCTGCCCCAGGAAGAAATCACTCCCCAGCACTTTGCACGCCCCGGGCAGGGACCGCAGTAAAGCCCTTCAACTAGCAGGTACTTGGCATCAGCCCCCCTGGCAGGACAAAGTTAAACCGGTCCAGCTGGCCTTGCTGGTTCCCAAGTCTTCGGCAAGGGGGCCCCAGGACTCCCCAACCTCTACAAATGCCCAGAGGCCAGCCAGCTAATCGGATATACTAGAAGAAGGGGGAGGGTGGGGGAGGAACAGAGATGGTAGGGCTCAGAAAGGGGGCAAGAATGGATGCCAGCTTCCAGGTTCAGTGACTGCAGAAGTGGGTAGAACCTCAGAGTAAATTCCTGGTCTCCGTTTGGCCTTTACGAGTGAAAGACCCAACCTGACCCCTGATTCCCCTTCCTAACTCACTGCATACCATCTCAAGGGCCTCCCTTACTAGCTTAATACAGACTCCAGTAAATGAGATTAACGGAGGGACCAGAGAGGAGGGCAGCTGGAAACAGTAATGAAGGGTAGCGCCTCTGCCCCTCACAGAAGCAAACCCTCCCCAAGGCCAGGTTCTATGGAGGACGGGGAGGTTACCATGTGTAGGGCTCTCTCAGAGACTGCAGAAGACAGAATACGCTCCCCAGTACACATGGGTAAAAAGAGAAGGCAAGATTTCCCTCTCAAAAAAAGGATCTGAAAAGCTGAGAGGACCCCAACATTCGGAGGACAACAGTTACAAAATCAAACTGGAGGAAGCTTATCAAGGTCAATGCCAGACACAGAGTATGATTCTGAAAATTCTGAGGATGAGGAACCAAGGCTGAGGATGTAGTCCACTTTGGCCATGGTTAAGGACAAAGTAAGAGGATAGGAAGAGGAAAATGGTCCATTAAGAGTCTCCAATCCAGAACACAGAGACAAGCTGAGATCAAGGAGCACCTTGATACACTTTGTTTTAAGGCTGCACCATTAAGCATGCAGGATCTTAGTTCCCTGACCAGGGATCAAATCCATGCCCCCTGCAGTAGAAGTGTGGAGTCATAACCACTGGACCCTACCAGGGAAGTCCCACCTTGATATGTTTAAAGTTTTAAAGAAAGAAAAGGGGCTCATCAAGGTACACTTTGTTTTCTGGCCTTGGAGACAGACTTGGAGGAAAAACTCCTAGCTCCCTCCAGGTTTCCATACCAAGAACACAAAAAGTGGAAAAGGGAAATTAGGGGAGGTAGAAATTAAATAATCCTCCTCCAAGCTGGGCCCTCTTGGGTAACAGAATTTGATGAACTGAAAGAGGTTATTGTGCCACATTCTGAAAAGGTGGTCTTCAGCCTGGATAGTGCAAGAGCTGAGGGACAGAGCCCCAAAACTGGAGGGGCCAGGGAGGGAAGAAGGAGACAAGGAGATTGCTCTCTTCTCTCTTCACAAAGCCCCCAATTCCCTGCGTGACAACTGAGGCAGGGCCAAGGGTTGCAGCTTCAAGTTTTTGGAGTTTGGGACGCAGCAGGGAGGGTTTGAGCCCAAAGCCCCTCCATCTTCGCCCCACCTCACAGAGAAAATTCCTGAATCCCGATGAAGAAATGTCAGGATGCACACAATGAAAATGGAAGCGTGGAAAGGGACATTTCATTGTTTATTCTAGAGAGGAGATGAAAGAAAATTTGTAGCACACTGAGACTGCAGACACCTCTCCCTTCCCTACCCCCGTGGGGGGTGGGGGTGTCTGGGACTGAGAAAAAGGCTCCTCCTGATCTAGTGACAAAGTCAGGGAGATGGGGAACAAGGAAAGGATACCAGAGTTCCCAGAATGTGGCTGAAAGTTAGGGCCTATGTTCAGTCCCTGGAAATTTTTAAGTAAATGTAGTAAGGAAAAACCTCTGGAGAGGTGGGGGTGGGAGAGTCATTAGGAAACTACAAACTGGGAGGTGGGAGTTGAGGTCAGCACCTCTCATCCCAGACTAAAGGACTACTAACGCAAGGCAGGCTAGGAAGGAGGGTCCCCTCTTTACGCTACTGGGGCTCAGGGCCGCGACCAGCGACAGCTCCAGTGCAATTGGGACCAAGTCTGAACCCCCAATATATTAAGGCACAGGTAATATTATTAAGGTACAGGCATAGGATAAGCCAAAGGCCTGGGGTCGCTGTTGCTTTTCCCTTTGGCCCCCTCTTCACCGCCCCAGTTGCGAGAATGACCTGGAACGGAGGCTTGCACCCCCAGAATAGAGGGTTGTGAGTGAAAGTGAATGATCATAGGAGGGGCGACCCACTGCGCCTGTCCGCGAGACACTGCCACCCAGAGACCCCGCCAAGCAGAAGGAAGAGCGACAGCACTTGAAGCTTGCACCCCGAGATTTGGGGGGTCCGGAAAGAGGGGAGCGGGGCCGGAGCCCGTACCGCGGCACGTACCACGCAGAGACACATGGAGGCGAATCTGTTCCGAGCCGACATGGAGAAGGGGAGGGGGACTGAGGGGAGGGGATGGGTGGGAGAGCAAGGGTCCCGGGGTTGGGGAGGGGGAGGGGCAGAGGGGCGGGGGCTGCGGCGGCCGCGGCAACTGGAGGCTGCGGCCGGAGTGGGGGGGTGACGGCGCCTGCGCAGTGCGGGAGAGCGTCACGATGGGAGAGAAGGGGTGCGGGGAGACCCTCTTAGCCATCAACTTCCCTGGTTCCAGCTGTTTCTCTGTGAACTCCACCGTGCACAGTATACTCCTATTCATTCACAAATACAGATATTCCTAAAATTACCAATTTATCGCTCTGGTTCTCTGGGATCCCTTATGCTATCTAATCTCCCACCCCTAAAATCACCAAGCCCCTATTACGAAAGCTCCCTGGACTCTCAGGGTGCAGGGAAGCAAGCAGCACTTCTCCCGCAGAAGGACCCCCAAGGGGTCTAAACTGCCTCCCACAATCCCCTGCACCCAACCTCCCCAATGACTGTTAATGTAGACAACATCCCCACAGATGTCAAGACGCCTCCTATTCTAACCATCAGTATAGCCCCACAGGATAGCCAGACAACGTTTTCCAAGAGTTGAAGGACCACAGATCCTGTTGTGCCCTCAAATTAATCTACCCTTTAAATTATCCCTTTTAAAATTATATCTGTTCCCCCAGTGTGCTAACAGAAACCTTGAAATTAGTGCAGCTATTACCCTTGTTCTAATGTAAACATCCAAATAACCAGTCCTCAAATTCATTTGGGGTCCCCTCTCCAAATCCTTGAACCTAATGAGATACTCATGACTTTTCTAACATACCATGCCCCAGTACCACCAGATCCCATTTCAGGGAATACTTAAGGGACCTTAAAGTTGACCTTCTGAATTCAGTTGCAACCTCTTCAGTTTATTACCAGACTTTTAGATTAAGAGATATTTCTCTATTTCTTTTCGGTACTCTTTAAATGTATACATTATTCCCTTTTCTGGCTGCCCTCCCCTACATCTCAACATTCCTCCCCTCCCCCACCCGCCATGATTCTGAATTTCAACTTTGTTGGAAGATTACTCCCAAATATATCTATCTCCCCCACACCTACGTCTCAAAAAAATATTTACCAAAATAAGATCTGACCTGCAATTTCCAGTGGCCCACAAATCTCCCGTAAGACCCCAAAATGACTGCCTCTGATCTCTTCCATTTTGTCCCAAACTGAACCTGAAAGCATCTCTTCTAAATATTCTCCCATTGAACTCCCACCTTTTCAACCCTTAAAGCCCAGCAAGCAATCTCCTAAAATCTGCTTCTCTGGCTTTTCTAAAATGCCTACAAATGGTAGAGAGGAGGGATTTCCCTAGAACCTGACACATGCCCCCTCTCTTCCCGTTGACTGAAATCTGTTAGGTACGCCCCCACGATGACCCCCACGGTCCTAGTTTCATATCTGGATAGAATGTTTGTATCCTCAGAGGGAGCCAGGGCAGAAGGGGCTGAACTGGAAATTCCTTACAGAAAAGAAAATGCACAGGCCCTAGTTCTCCACCAGTGGGCGCTATGGCCATTAAGACCCTCCCCCATCCCCCATTTCCTTTTTCCCTCCATTTTCCGTTTCCCCGTTGCCTGGCAACACAGCAATCATGGACTTTGCCGTCGCCTAGCAACCGTCTCCCTGGAACATAGCGTTGAGGTAGGAGGTTGTGCTCTGATGAAATCTTAACAGTCCTCCATCTTAGGAAAACTGAAACGTCAGATCGCCCAACCCCCGGATTCTCCTTTCCAAAGACCCCTGCTCCCCGCAGTTTCTTAGACAACAGGCCCCTCAAACCCTGTCTCCTCTTTGCACATGGGACCACGCCACGCCCCTGCCGGGTCAGCCCCGCCCTCATTTACCCAGTCCTAAGGCCCCACCCCTTTCTGAGGTTGTTTGCCCGCCTCCCTTGGTAGAGTAAGCCAGACCCCGCCCACCTGCCTACAGGAGACCACGCCTGCGACCACTTCCCGCCCATTCGCTCCCCCGGCCTCGCCCACACTGCCCCTCCGCCACGCCCCAGCCGACCAATGAATGAGGCCGTAGGCCACACTGCCCCGCCCCCGACACCTTAGCTTTGCCCAATAAGGACCACCCGGAGGGTTTAACCGCTTCGCCTCCGGGACTCTAGCCAAATACCCCCAGTCTTTCCCCACTTTCCTCCCTCCCCCACTTGTTCTGCTCCGCCCTCCGCCACCCTCGCCCGGCCCTCAAGTCCGCCACGCAACTTCAGTCGTCGCCGGTTACCATGGCAACGGCGGCAGCAGCGCGGGGAGTAGGGGGAGGGACGGGGGCGGAGTGGGAGAAAGAGATGCTCAGAGACACCGGCAGAGAGCGAGGCACAGAGTAAGATTAAGTGATAGCTATAAGGCAGAGTTAGCGCAAGGCACAGGGCCTGGCACATAGTGGGCATTCAATAAATATTCCTTAAATTACTGCGGCAGAAATCTAAATATAGGCGATGAAAGATGGAGGAATCAGATGTATCTGGGAAGCTCAACGACCGCAAAGCATGAGCACCCTCTACCCCACCCAGCATTCTGGGGGGGACAAGTGCCATGTGCCCCCCCTGCTGGCTCTTCCAAAGCTAACCCTCCGCTGCCCTGGATAGAGATGAACCACAACTCCCAACAGCCCGAGGGGCAGCAACCCTCTAACATTGACGGTTCTCCTGCCTCAAAGCCTTATGGGACTTGGAGTCCCCGCCATCCGAGACTGACAAGTTTTCCGGCCAAGGAATGTGGCAAGCCTGGGTCTCCACGCCTCTGTAAAACCCCAAAATGCATGATCCTCTCTGCGCAAGACTCTTTCCTTCGGGGATGCTCAACCCTGAGCTCCATCGAAGAAGCAGGATTCTTGAAGGGAGATGAATAAACCCACCCTCCCAGAATAGCTACCAATGCAGACAAGGCCCTCACCCTCCCTCTCATATGTGCGTTCACGTGTTGGAAGCAGAGCCCACACATTCCAACTGGCTTTCTGTGTACACCTGCACATAAGGGACCATAGCCAGAAAGCCTAAGGCTAAGGGGCAGACTAAGGGCAGGAGTCAAGAGGAACTGAGGCTCAGACAGACCTTAAAGGAGAGAAGGCCAGAGAAACTGAGGCACAAAAATCCACTGCATGGGAAGAAGAAGGAATATGGGAGAAAGCCCAAGCCCACAGAATGGAGGATTAGCAAGTAGCCCTCAAGAGAGGGTAGGGACTTGGACCTAAAGGTCCTCAGCCTTCAGTCTCCTCCAACCATGCTTACACATGCACAACACATGTGTAGATGCATGTGTATACATGTATGTGAGTTTGTGGCAGGGAACATGTGTGTCCTCAGCTCCCTGCCCTGAGAATCTGCAGTTCCCACTAAATATAACCCCCTCCCCAGCCTGTGACTCACCCAGACCCCGCCTCCCCGGCCCCCACTTCCTGTCCCACCCCCCAACCCCCAGCTGCCTGCCACTCGCCCAAGCCTCCCTTCACACACCAGGCTTCCAGCTTTCCAGTCCCAGAGTCTTAGAGCCAAGACCCAGGTATTCTGCAGCCCACCAGAAGCTTGCCAGTGTTCCCCATCCCGGAGTTTCTGCACTTGGCAGGCTCACAGGGACACCCTTGTACAGATCTTCACTGCTGCCTGCCTGGCCCTCCTCCTACACCTTTTCACCCCAGTAATTTTAAATCCAGGTGTCCTCCCCCACCTTGATCCCAAGGGTCAGGGGTAATAGAACATTCCCTTCCATCTGCTCGTCTCCCTGTTTCCCAACCAGGGTAGATACAGTGTGGGAGGAAGTGAGGATGCTGGACACCTGCCTGGGCCACCCCAAAAATTTTCACCACGCACCTGATACCCCTCCTCAAATCCCCTCTCCCCAAGCCTCTCATCCTCTTCCAAAGAAGCTGGCAACCTCAGCTGCTGCAGCCTCCTATCTCCCCAGGGAGTACCCCAACCCTAACCTCACCTGGTCCAATCCCTCAGGTGATTCTGTCAGGTTCCAGTTCCCTGACAACTCCCAACTATCCCTATTCCATATGACTGACCCTGAAATTAACAGTCCCCTCGAATTAAGAGCACCCCCAAATGCATATAAGATGCTTCTTTTATAATCTGAAGGCCCACTCCTTCCCTGCCAGCTGACACCCCCAGACCAGTCAGGTACTCACAACCAGTAACCTTCTACCTTCAACCCAGGAGCCCCCTGAAATTGGACAAGGCAACTGGAAGCCAGCTTGTCCCCCAGGAGGGAAGAGGAACCCCCCCTCACATAGTCCACCTTCTAACATACACCAAGCAGGGCTCCCATGTGAGCCAGGCTTCTCCTTAAATAAGTCTCCCTCAACATCATTGGTAAACCTCACAATCCACCAGATCCCCAAGTCACAGAATACCCCCCAATTTTCCATTTCTCTACAGGTACAAAGGGATCACTCCAGGGGGCACCTGTGGCCAAACCCAGCATTATCTCAGATGTGAACCCCAAACTAAATTATGACCCCCCCTCCCATCTGCTGATGCTCATTCCAGGGCCCCCAGCCGCAGATTAGGCCTAACTAACCCCTCCCCACGAACTCATACCCTCCCCCCAGTTTACAGGCCCCCCTATCATGCTTACCTTGGTTGTCACTATACAGAGACAGTCCATGTTGGGGGGCCTGGCCGCGGCGGCGGGTAAGGGGCTCTGACTTCATCGGAATTTCGTTCCTCCCCTCCGTGGGTTCTCACCCCTCCCCCCTCCGCACCCCACTTTTGCAGGGGGGGCCAGGATGGGGGGAGGGGTGAGAGGGGAAAGAGGGGGTTGGAGAAGGGAAGGGTAGGGGAGCGTGGGAGGGAGGGGAAGGGGGCCCTAAAAGGGGTCCCCAGTGGAGGGGAGGGGGCTTAGGGAGTACACCCCGATTCTCAGGAGGGGCGGGGGCACCGGGGGCTGGCAGCCCCGGGGTTCGGGGGCTGGGGCATGAGCTAAGGTGGGGGAGGGGAACTGGATGTCGGGGAGCCCCGGGGTAGGGGAAGGTCTTGCCTAACGGCCAGGGGCTAGGGGCCGTGGCGGGGGAGTAGGGTGGGGGGGTCGGAGGCGGCAGCGGCCGAGGGAGCCGTGGAGCCGAGGAGGGAAGGGGAGAGAGGAGGAGAGAGGAAGCAGGGGGAGGGAGGGAGGGAGCGAAGAGCGAGAATGGGGGGGGTGCCTCGGTAGAGTTAACTCCTTCCACGCTGGCAGGAACCCGGATAATGGGAAAGGAGATGGAGACAGGAGCCCAGAGGCCCTGAGGCAAACATGGAGTCCCGGCCAGCCACCAGCGAGGACAGCAGAGAGGCAGTGAGGAGGGAGTTTATTTTTCAGAGAAGGAAGCACCTACCCAGCCTCTTAAAGACTGGGAGCACCCAGGGTGGTTGAGATACTGGAAAGAGGCCATGGTAGGGGGTAGGGAGTGAGGGAGGGGCTGGCAGGATTGAATCCCTGGGGGCCTAGGGCTCCCTCAGGATTTATAGGAAGAAACCTGAAAAGTGATTGTGTCCTCGACTCTTAAGTGCCTGAAACTGGGGCAGGTAAAGAAAAGGGGGAAGCAGGAGAGCAAATGGACTACAGGACTGGAAAGAGAGCACTCCCCTCGCCTCTGACTCAGGAGGTCGTCCCCGGGGACCCTCAAGTCTCAGGTTCTTATTAGCAGTAGTTTGCTCACCCCTCCAGCCCTGCTGCACCCTCAGGAATTCAGAGCCCACCCCCCAACTCCCTTACCTGACTCTCTGAGATGGAAGCCTCATAATAGTCCAGGATGTCTGCCACAGGAACAGAGCTTGAGTTACCCCTCCCACCCCAGGCCTCCCTGGCCACCCCTGCCATCACCTCACCTCCATCCCCATCAGGTAAAGGAGAAACTCCTCCAGTCAACACTGGTGGACACTGACCCCTGATTTCCAGGTTCCCAACCAGCCCCCAAGTTCAGTAATCGCCCTCGCAAGCACAGGCCAGCCCTTGTCACTGCTGCCCCTCAGAAAACTGGGGCTACTTACCCAGCAAGGCTTGGAAGAGGTCACTGTGCAGCACCGTAAGGAGAGGGGGTGCCCATCGCAATAGTGGGGGTGCTAGGAGCCAGAGGGCTGACTTGGGAGCTGGTGAAATGCAAGTGAGGGGGAGGGGTTGGGACAAGGAAGAGACAGAGGGACCAACACACTCACACACACTCACCTCCTCTTCCCCAGCCTTTGCCTTCTCACCCCAAACTCTCTAGAAAGGTCCAGGGAGAGGGATCCCTGGGTCCCAGGCCCCACCCACCCCCAGGCCTCCCCTTCACAAGGACGCCTGTTTTTCACCTCTTGGTCCTGGTCCCTCAGACATCTCTCTCTCCTCTCACTTTAATCTCTCTAATCCACCAGGGTTGGAGCTGAGCTGTCTTCTCCCCACCCAGTGTGAGCTGTCAGGTAAAGTAGGCAGTCTCTGACCCACCCACCGTCCCATTCTTCCGGGGTCCCCAGTTACTATCACCACCACCACCACCACCTTCCTCCTTACACCCTTGGCCCCTCTCCTCAAAGCCAGGCATGACCACTACATTTTCCTGAGGGCCAGGAAAGAGGATTAGCCCCAAAATGCTCTGCTTTGGAAGCCCTAAAAGAAAGGAAATTGTCACTGTTTCCTGGGTTTGTCCTCAGTCAGAATGGTAACAAGATGGTCATACATTACCTAGAATTTCTTGACCCAAAGCTAGACGTGTGTGTGTGTGTGTGTGTGTGTGTGTATGAGCGTATGTGCGTGTGTGTAGGGGACAGGACGTGAGAACTCCTACAGTTCCTCTCAGGCTTGGGAAGAATCCATCTGCCCAAAGGTCCAGAGGTCTGGCCTAGCACATGGTCTCAGGGAAGAACAAGAGGGCACAGACAGAGATGTTCAGGAAGGTGTCAGAGACCCTAAGGGAAAGGCAGCAAACCTGGGGGGTCCTCTCTACTGTGAAAATTTAGGTGTTTCCAGATTTAGTGACAACTCCTAGGTCTCAAGATAATATGCCTGGGCAATTCACACCCACCTGGCGTCACCCACTCCTTTATTTCCCTCCCTTTTGTGTTGGCGGAGACGGATTTGAGCGGGATCTCAGAGTCCTCTTTCCATTCCCCTGCCTCTGGTATCTTTCTTACACTTCTCTCTTTCCATCTCTCCCTTCTAACTCCAGCTGGGAAGTCCTCCCTTCAGTCTACCCTCCACCCCTCTGGGGGCAGATGCCTAAGTTCCTCCCTCTTCCGTCTCAGCCTATCTCATCACCCCTTCTGCTGGCTACGCTCTGGTTCGTACAAACTAGTTCATCTAGTTCGAATGAAGCTGTTTGGGGGAAGACAACATTCGTTTGGAGATGACCCTGGGTCAACCAGATTGCAGGGGCTATGTGGCGCTCCGGAACTACAACTCCCAGCATGCTCCGGTGGCCGGAAAGCCCCGCCTGCCGTGACCCGGTGCATTGTGGAGGATGAGTCAGGGACGCAGAACTAGACTTTGGCAGACTCGCGACAGCTCTAGGTCAGCCTTTAGGGCACCGGCGACCGAAGCGGTTCAGAGATGCGGGCAGCGAGAATGGCTCTGAGCACGGGGCGGCAGCTGCTGAGGCTGCGGGGCGTAAGGTGTGTGTGTGACAGAGGGGAGGGGGACAGGAAGCCGGGGCACTGAGCCAGGACTGAACACCTACTCCCCACAGCTCGTGGCCCAGTGCGCTCTTGGGGCAGCCCCGGCCCGGCCCTGCCCAGCGACCCTATGCCAGTGGGGTCGCCCAGGTAAGTGACAGCGAACTTTAAGGGGTGTGAGAGCCGGAGTCCGCTTCGGCTCCCACCTCCCCGCCGCCGGCAGGGGTCTCCCTCTTGGTCCCTCCTAGTCACCTGCCAGTTGCCTGGCGCCCAAAGTAGGGGAAAGGGCAAACCGGGGTGCCCTGAGGATGAAACTAGGGGAAAGGTGTCGGATGCGCCCTCCCGTCTTCCGCTTTGCTGTTTTTGGCACTTCGAAATCCCTTTCCCCAGGCGGCTGTGGACCAGTCTGATTCCCAGCCTTCTGAGGCTTCGACCAGGGAAAAACGGGCCAACTCGGTACGTGGCTCCGAGCTGTGGAGGGTCTAAACCAGGGGCAGACCCACCCCACACTGTTCCCTGATACCCCCCTCCCTTCTCCCTACGCAGGTATCTAAGTCCTTTGCTGTGGGGACGTTCAAGGGCCAGCTCACCACCGATCAGGTGTTTCCATATCCATCTGGTAAGGAAATGAGTAGGCAGAGCCGGGCAGGGATGGGCAGCTTCCCCTGACCGCCTGGCCTGACCTGCCCTACCTTCTCGCCACTCCAACCACCTCAGTGCTCAACGAGGACCAAACACAGTTTCTCAAAGAGCTGGTGGGGCCCGTGACCCGATTCTTTGAGGTAAGCAATGCCAGCCCGAGTAATAGAGGGCGTGGTTCCTGATGGAGAGAGGTTAAGGAGCCTTATTAAAAGGAGCCTAGAGGTGAGATCTTCTGCCTTCCCAGGAGGTGAACGATGCTGCCAAGAATGACATGCTGGAAAGAGTGGAGGAGACCACCATGCAAGGTCTCAAGGAGTTGGGGGCCTTTGGTCTGCAAGTACCCAATGAACTGGGTGGTGTGGGCCTCTGCAACACCCAGGTGAGGGAATCCCCACAGTCACCTCCTGCGTCCGTCTTCTACTTTCTTACCCCTGGGGCAAAGGTCTCTGCCATGAGCTGCCCTGGGGGCCTGTGGGATGTTTCTTAATACGGAACTACTTGCAGTTCCCTAAGGTCGTGGACCTCATCCAGGTTCCCAAGTCCTAACGGATCTCGAATGTGGGGATTGCCTGAGGATATGGTAGGGTACTTGCCTCCCACCAAGACCTAGAATAGATGCGCCAATGTCCTCTGCCATTGGCCCACTTGCTCTGTCTACTCACTTTGCAGGGACACCCAAGTTCGGTTCTTTCCTGCTGCCCATGCTTCCCTGTTAAGGGCAGGTCCCCATTTATCCAATTACAGCCCCCAATGCCTCTTTCCCCTCCAGTACGCCCGATTGGTGGAGATCGTGGGCATGTATGACCTTGGTGTGGGCATCGTCCTGGGGGCCCATCAGAGCATCGGTTTCAAAGGCATCCTGCTCTTCGGCACAAAGGCCCAGAAAGAAAAATACCTCCCCAAACTGGCATCTGGTGAGGCAGCCCTAGTAGAGCCAGAGATCGGGGCTTGGCAGATTAGGCCGGCCGTACTTAGATCACATAGCTGGATGTGTTGGCTAGAGTGGGGGGGGGGGGTCAGGGAGATTCTGGGGAAGACATTCATAAGTCACTGAATATCGCCAGAGGCCTTAAAGGGGGATGGGTGCTCCAGGGGTGGGTGGTGGCACCAAAGTGCCTTCCGTGCCCATCAGAACCCAGAGTAAAGGAGCGCTCTCTCCAACAGGGGAGACTATAGCTGCTTTCTGTCTAACGGAGCCCTCTAGTGGATCAGATGCAGCGTCCATCCGATCCTCAGCTGTGCCCAGCCCCTGTGGAAAATACTATACCCTCAACGGAAGCAAGATTTGGATCAGGCACTCTTCCATTTCTCCCTCCTCTCCACCCTCTGCCCAATCCAGGCCCCACTGCTCCATCCTCTGTGCCCTGACTGCCTCTTTTTTCCACAGTAACGGGGGCCTGGCAGACATCTTCACAGTCTTTGCCAAGACACCAGTTACAGACACAGCCACGGGCGCTGTGAAGGAGAAGATCACAGCTTTTGTGGTGGAGAGGAGCTTTGGTGGCGTCACCCAGTGAGTGGGCTGGGGTGGAAGAGGGGGAACCAGGGAGCCGGTGGTACTGAGTTCCAGGGCAGATGGCTGCCATGGGTCACCCTGGGGATGTGTGCAAAAGCCAGAGCATCTGGACAGTATGTTCCCTCTGGGCCTAGTATGTAGGAAACTGATCTCAAGTTTGGCTCCACCAACCATTGAGCTCAGAGCAAAGCAGCAGGATAAAGCCAGGCCTCCTCAGCCCTCTGGGTATGCTGGGGAATGCTGCCTGCACCTCTTTTGGGCTGGCTCATAAGGAATGAGGGACTAATTCCCCCCACCCCAATGGCAATTTCTCCATCCTGTCACAGTGGGCCCCCTGAGAAGAAGATGGGCATCAAAGCCTCAAACACAGCAGAGGTGTACTTTGACGGAGTACGGGTGCCAGCAGAGAACGTACTGGGGGAGGTAGGGGGCGGCTTCAAGGTCGCCATGCATATTCTCAACAATGGAAGGTTTGGCATGGCTGCAGCCCTGGCAGGCACCATGAAAGGCATCATTGCTAAGGCGGTGAGTACCCTGCCTGTCCCAGGCCAGCCTGAATCTAAGTCTAAGTCATATTGTCTCCCTTTCTATGTGTCCCTGTCCCTGCAGGCCCTCCCTCCACAAGAGACCCCTCCCCACCAGCAGATCGCTTAGGTCTCCATCCATCCTGGACTGGCTCTTGACTGTGGCCAAAGCCCATCCCTCCCAGCGCAGCCCAGCTCCCCTCCCAGAAAGAGGAGACTAGAGAACCACAGTGGGACACGTGTCCTCTTCCAGGTGGATCATGCTGCTAACCGTACCCAGTTTGGGGAGAAAATTCACAACTTTGGGCTGATCCAGGAGAAGCTGGCCCGGATGGCTATGCTGCAGTATGTGACTGAGGTGAGGGCCGCCCCCTGTCCCCGGAGCCCTTCTTCCCAGATGGGTCAGACTACAACCCCCAGCAGCACCTGGGGCAGTGGGTCTCCAGCTTTACACCAATGCCCTAGGGGATGCGGGGAGGCATAGCCAGTTCAGCTTCTGCAGGATGGGGAGAGCCATGCTGTTCCACCAAGGTGCTTCCAGAGGTCCCTGAAGTGTCGTCTCTCACCCCACCCTCACCTCCTCACCCCTTCCAAGAAGTGAAATGCCTGCAAGCCCCTGATGAACTGACCAGGGGACCAAATACTCGGACGTGCCTAACCCATGGCATTGGAAGGTGAAGGGAAGGGCCAAAGGCCAAGGCAGACCTGGTCTTTTAAGATCTGGGTGACCAGATCAAGTCTGATGCAGCCTTTTTCCATTTCCCTTCCTATGTCCCAACCTCAGTCCATGGCGTACATGGTGAGTGCCAACATGGACCAGGGATCCACGGACTTCCAGATAGAGGCTGCCATCAGCAAAATCTTTGGCTCGGTGAGGTCCCAGGCCTGTGGGGAGGGAGAGCCAGGTTTGGGAGCTTGGCTCCAAAAGCAATCTGGGGTGTTTCTGTTCCTAGGAGGCAGCCTGGAAAGTGACAGATGAGTGCATCCAAATCATGGGGGGTATGGGCTTCATGAAGGTACAGACGCTTCTCTGCCGGGGTGGCTGCAGGGCCAGGAGGCAGGCGCATCCCAGCGGGGACATGTGATCTGTCTTCCCCTGCGGTAGGAGCCTGGGGTAGAGCGTGTGCTCCGAGATCTTCGCATCTTCCGGATCTTCGAGGGGACAAATGATATTCTCCGGCTGTTTGTGGCTCTGCAGGGCTGCATGGTAAGAGGGAGGAGAATCAGGGGGAGTTGGTGGGGAGGACAGTGAGTCCTGACTATGGGGCTCTCCTCCCCCACAGGACAAAGGAAAGGAACTCTCTGGGCTTGGCAATGCTCTAAAGAACCCTTTTGGGAATGCTGGCCTCCTGCTAGGAGAGGCAGGCAAACAGCTGAGGCGGTAAGCTTTGAGACCAGGGCGTGGTGGGGAGGGCCAGTGCATGGCAACTAACCAGTCACCCTCTGGCTTCCTCTTAAGGCGGGCAGGGCTGGGCAGTGGCCTGAGTCTCAGCGGCATCGTCCACCAGGAACTGAGTCGGAGTGGTGAGCTGGTACGTAAGCAGTCAAGGTGGAGAGGTAGCCTGCATCAGAAGCTGAGGGGCCAAGACCGGGCCTCATCTCACCCCAGGCACCATCCCATCTCCTCAGGCGGTGCAGGCTCTGGAGCAGTTTGCCACCGTGGTGGAGGCCAAGCTGATAAAGCACAAGAAGGATATCATCAGTGAGTGAGCACAACCTCGTTCCCACCTCCACCTTCCCTCTCCCTCCCCCTAACCCACTCACCGCCCCCCATGCCAACCCATCTACCTGGCAGATGAACAGTTTGTGCTGCAGCGTCTGGCGGACAGTGCCATTGACCTCTATGCCATGGTGGTGGTTCTGTCCAGGTGAGGAGGCAGTGGGGGAGACCTGAGTCGCAGTGGTGGGTGGGGGGGTCCCTGGGCTAGGGTCACAGCCCAGATGTATTTTTCTCCTGCTTCCCACTAGGGCCTCAAGATCCCTGAGTGAAGCCCACCCCACAGCCCAGCATGAGAAAATGCTCTGTGACAGCTGGTGTATCGAGGTGAGATCCAGAGTTACTAAGTACAGGGGGCTGGAGGGAATCAACGAACAGGTCTGAACCCCCTCCTTCCCCCTCCCTCCCCAGGCTGCAGCCCGGATCCGGGAGAACATGACTGCTCTGCAGTCTGATCCCCAGCAGCAGGAGCTCTTCCGTAACTTCAAAAGCATCTCCAAGGCCCTGGTGGAGCGGGGCGGCGTGGTCACCAGCAATCCCCTTGGTTTCTGAGTACTCTCAATTACAGCCTGGCCCAAAATGTGCCTTTTCTCAAGCCAAAGCCCAGACCCTTTTCCTGCCCATCCTGGTTCTACCTTGAAGGGGGCCCCGGCCCATGACTGTGCCTGCTCTCAAAGGGAGCACTTACTGCCTCACAAATAAAGTTTCTAACAAGTCACACTCTGCGACTGTATCTCTGTTCTTTCCCTTGCTGCCTGCCTCCCTCCCAAAGAAAGGAGCCAGAGGCGCAGGGAGTTTGCCCCTATTGCTTTATTTAGTGTTTTATACAGATGACTAAAATAAATAGAGTAACAAAAGCAGCTACATGGCCCCCAGTACCAACTACCCCAGCTTCCTTTGACGGCTGTCTAGGGGAACCAACCCCCTTCCACATCCCAGGGTACCACTGACCGACCACCCACTCTGCTCAGGACGGAGCTGACTGGGCAAATGGATAAGGTCACATTTAGGGGTTAGAAGAAGGGGCCCAGGAGACAAGGATTCTTCATATAAAAGAAAAATTATCTACTAAAAAAATAGTCCCCAAAATGTAAGAACATCTATTTTAACCCCCCAAAAGGTTTATAAAAAAAATAAAGCTAAAAATAACCAAAGGTCCCTTGTTGAACCCCAAAGAAAAGGGGAGGAACCAGGCACTGCTGGAAAGTCACAGTGGCAACAACCTCACAGCAGACAGCAGCCCACAGGACAGGCTGAGTCCAAGCACCAGAGGAGTGATGAGCACATGATTGACAAGACATCCAATCACAGGACAGGAGCACCAAACACTGACAGCCGATCCAACGTGGCCCCACCATGGGCTCTACATGACATCCACAAAGAACTCACTGGGGTTGCCCATGGCCATGTGGAAGCTTTGGCGGCTGGCGGTCAACTCTGGGGGCACAGAGCCCAGGTCTCGGACTGGAGGGGCCCCTGGAGGCTGCACTGCTGGAGGGACAGGGGGTGGGGGCGGCGGCATCATGACCACCATCATGGGGTTATAAGGGAGGGCCATACCAGGAGGTGGGCCATAGGGATGCAGCCCCGGGTGGGCTCGGAGATTGGGAGCACCCCCTGATGAGCCCCTGGATGGGGGAGGGCCCCCATCACCAGTCCCACCAGGTTCCCCACCCCGTCGAAGGCTGCCACCCCGGCTGGAAGGCTCAGACTCACTGCCACTGCCGGACTTGGACTCAGGGGCCCGATCCTCAGGCCTCCCCGTGCGCCCCGCCCCCCCATCGCTTCGCGTCGACCCACTGCTCCGGCTCCCTGTGGGGAGAGAGAGGATAGGAGCAACTGAGCCACAGCCCAGGTCCTTCGGCCTCCCCAGTCCCTGCTCCAGCCTCTGCTCCTTGGCTTCGCCTTGGCCCCCACATCCAGACCCAACTATGTGGGGATCTGTCGGCAACTTACCCTCGCTGTGCTGGCTGCTGGCACTGCCTCCACCATAGGTGTAGGACGAGAGCTCGTGGTAGGGTGGGGGCTGAGGACTGTATGGGTGTGGGGCTGGGTACTGGTATGAGAAAGTGGGCAAGAGGGGCCAGGGGGTGGCCCCAGGCAGAGGAGCCAAAGTATCCTGGTCCGAAGCACCACTGGAGCCATCGTTGTCATTAAGAGATAGGTTGACTAAGTCTGGAAGGCAGAGAAGAGATCAAGGATCACTGCATTGAGAAGCCAGGATGCCAAGACATCAAATGAGGAACTGGGAACGGTTTCCCCACAACCATCCATGGCAGGGGTTAACAAGAGGGCCTCTGATAGGGAATGTCCCACCTGCCACAGCCGTCAGGGCAGGAAAGCGGCCAGAGCCACCCTTAGTCCCATGTCTCCCCTCCCCAGCAGACACAACCCTGAACCTGCGCACAGCTCATCCAGCACAACAGGGGTGTATGTCAACCCCCACGCCCGTCATCAGCCAATGCAGGGACCAGTGAAGGACGCATGCTGCTCAGCATCCACAGCAGCCCCGGTTGGTTTCTGGGCTAGGGCTGGGGCTGGAGACGCAGGACAAGGCTGCCAGGGCCGCTCTACCTGGGCCGGGACAGGGGCACTCACAGCTCTCACAGCCACCACTGAGGTCTCCGAAGACGTAATAGCACTGCTCAGAGAAGGTGATCTTGTTCACAGTGTGCCGGATGAGGCCTGCCTTGAGTAGCCCACTGGCGTACTTCCGGGCCTCCCGCCGCTCCGGAAAGCCCTCCACGTGATGGTACAGCCAGTCCACCACATCCGAGCCTGGATTGCAGAAGACAGAGAAAGGCCTCAAGTTCTTCTCTCTAGCTTCCACCCCCCTTCCCAGTTTTGGCCTCCTCCTCTTCCTCCCCCACCACCTGCCCAGAGCCCAGCCACACCCAGGAAGGCGTTAGGGATGGTGATCTTGAGCCACATGCGGTCCCGAACTTCCAGTCCCGATTCTGGAGCGGCCATGGCCTTGGTCACAGACGCCATGTCTGTGTGGATAGAGAGACCCCGGCCCTCACAGCCTGATGGAGGACAATCAGGGAGTCAGAGTTAGGACCAAGGCCCATGGAGCAGTGGAGTCACACCACAGCAGGTGGCCTTCCAGGGAGCGAGGGTGGGCCGGCGGGCTCACCATCAGGAAGAGAGGATCCAGAGGTGATGGTACTCATGGATGAGGAGCCTGGATAAGCTGGGAAGGTGCCAGTCAGCGCAGCAGAGTGTGAGACCCAGGCAGCAGGGTCGATCGGCTGGATGGGCTCATCTGCAACAGTGAAGGCCATCAGGATGGTCACCTCTCAACCACAGAGAGCCACCCCCATCCCTCCCCGACTCAGACTCCTGCTCCAGCTTCGCCGTGCCCCCCTATCGCTCCATTCCCTGTAGCGTGGAGGCCAAGAGTACCCACTCCTGCCCTGTCCTCCTAGCTGTAGGACCCCTGAGCATCACTCACTTCGGGGGAGAGTGAAGTAGGCCTGGGGAGAGGGATCCCAGCACTTGGCCACCGTCAGCACAATGGGGCTGTGGGGAAGAGAAGGTCAGTCAAGTGGGGGTAAGGGCAGAGGCCTGAGGAGAGGGGAAGCCTGGAATGAGAATGGGTGAAAGACAGAAAGAGGGAAAGAGGAGAGACCACAGGCACAACTGGGGCTGAGAAAGTGATGGTGAAAGGCTCCACAATAAGGGTGACTAACACAGGTCACTCTTAAAAACATACTGCTGAGTAATCTAAGAGAGAAGACACTGCATGATCCCACTCAGAAAGTCTAAAAACAGGTAAAACTAAAGTGTGTTGTTCAAAGACATGTACATGGCCAGTCAAATGAGGGCCAAGCAAACTATTGTGGTGATGAACAAAGAATCAAGAGACTGGTTACCTCTGGGAGAATGAGATGGGAGGGACCAGGAAGGGACATTGGAGGGACCCTTTGTGGGTCAGCAAACTTCTAGGTCATGACATTAGTGGGGATAATGGCCACCCATTCACCCCAGACTCATTACACATTTTTGTTTTATGAACTTTTTGACCAGCTCTATGTTTCCCCACTCTGTATTATGACAAAACCAAAAAAAAAAAAAAAAGTGAAAAGGCAAAGAAAGGACTGAGGACTTGGACCAGCTCACAGGCTCACCCTGGCTTGTGCACGATGTCTCTCAGCACCCGCACCGCATCATCGTTGCTCATATTCTCAAAGTTCATGTCGTTCACCTAGCAGGAGGGACAATGGGTCAAAGGTGAGAGGGAGGGGCTGAGAGCGCTGGCCAAGTCAGTGCATGGCCCTGCTCCAGCTCACCTGCAAAAGCATGTCCCCAGGTTCGATGCGCCCATCAGCCGCCACAGCCCCACCCTTCATGATGGAGCCAATGTAGATGCCACCATCTCCCCTCTCATTGCTCTGGCCCACAATAGAGATGCCCAGGAAATTGTACTTTTCTGTGGAGGGAAGCCAGGTGATGAGGGGAAGCACCAGCTGCATGCCCCCCAGGGACCCTGGAGACCAGATCCTCCCGGCCCCTCCATACCCATGTTGAGCGTGACTGTGATGATGTTGAGAGACATAGTGGAATCAGTGACGCTGCTGAAGGATGAGGCCTGTGGTGGGCAAAGGGGAAGGAGCGGGACTGCCTCTAACACCCCGGGACAAGCCACGGGATTCCCGGGCCTCGGACCGTCTAGGTCAAGGCCTGAACCCCCAACTTCCCCAAGGGAGGTCCAGCTGACCCACAAGCAGCCCCTCACCCTCTCCAGGCGGGGTGGCCGCTGTTTTCTTCGCCGCCGGTGGCGCTTGAGGAGGCGGGAGGCGCTGCTCTGCTCTGTGGAGCTGCTGAACCTGCTGGGAGGTTGGGCAGTGGTCATGGTGCCAAAGGAAAGGACGGGAAGGGGGGCTAGTGCCCTGGGGAGGTCCGAGGAGCCTCACCTGCTCATGGTGTCATCCTCGTCCGAGTCCCCCAGGCTGGTGCTCTCCAGCTCACTGGTCATGAGGGTGGAGGAGCTCTCGTACCCCGCCAGATGGCGCTCCAGCCTGGAGGGGCCGCTGGGTCTGTGGCCTCCCGCTGAGGAGGAAGAGGCACCTCAGGAATCAGGCTCCTCACTGCATCTGGCCCAGATGCTTCTGTTCAGTGGGAGCCAACCCCTCCCCAGCTCCTGCTCTAGCCGGCCTCCAGGCCCAGTCCCCCTCACCGCCATGCTCACTGCTGTCTCGCCTGCGAGGCCGCTCCCGCCTCAGAGACACCACTGACTCTGTTTCTGTCTCGGGCTCCAGGTTTTCCCGGCTGCTGGACACGTTAGGGCTAGATGGGCAGAGAGGGTTCCCGACCTCCATCAGTGGGACAGGGCCCCAAACCCTTGGCTTCCCCTCCCATGGGACTTGGATTCCCTCCTCATCTCCCTCCCCCGGATGCAAGAATCTCAAGGACTCACTGGAAAGATGGAGGCCTGGAATCCCCAATGCCACTGGTCCTCTCTGGGGGCAGAGGAGGCAGAGGTGGGGGTGGAGGCGCCAGGTCTGTCCGAGGCTCGTGGGCTGGGGGCGCCATCTCAGGCTGGGGGTTATCTGATGACACTAGCTAGAAGGGTACAAGTGATTAAAAAAAAAAAAGCCAACACAGCTCAACAGGGAAGTGAAGGCCTATGAGGTGGGAGTAAGAGAAAGAACTAGAAAAGGCAACAGGGCCTGAGAGAACCTGGAGAAAAGCACACAGAAAAAAGGCAGCAGCAAGTGTTAAAGGCTCCAGAAAGAGAAGGCTGAGAGGCTCCAACTGGCTGGCTCTCCAAACAGCTAAGGAGGATGGAAACTTCCCAGCTGTCCAGTGGTTAGGACTTGGCGCTTTCACTCTCAAAGCCGGGTTCAATCCCCAGTTGGGAGAGCCACATGGTGCATGGCCAAACACAAAGAAACAAACAGGTAAGGAAGCAAACAGTCAGATTCCAGCAGCTGAGATGGGGTGGGCACAGGCTGAGGCTTGGAGGAGCTGGGTAGTGCCAGAGGGACTGGTCCTCAAAGCCAGGCCGCTTACCCAAGATACTACCCTTCCATTGAAGCAGGGAAGGCGGGCATTGTCATCTGAAATCTCTTCCTTCACCACCCTGCCGAGAGATAAGATAAAGGTCAGTGCAACTGGAGCAGCTTTCCCCACTCCCACCTGCATTTGAAATTTCTCCCAATCTTCATCCAGCTCAAGGATGTTGATTTCCTCCCACCACAGCAAATCCTCTTCTCTGACATTGAGACACTTCACTCTTACACCCAAGAAATCACCAAACCGAATTCCCTTTCCTTATTTCTCTTTCTATCCCCAGTTCATCCTTGGGCTCAGCATTGTTCCAGAGCTTTCCAAGAGTCTAATTCAAACCTCTCAGCCCAATTTCAAAGGTCTTCCCCTAAAGCTGCCCTGCTACTGCTGCTAAGTCACTTCAGTCGTGTCCGACTCTGTGCGACCCCATAGACGGCAGCCCACCAGGCTGCCCTAGCTGTCCCAAATATCTAACCTTAAACGCCTCACGGGCAGCCACCCCATTCCACACACAATTGCCCCACAAAGGCTTTGTGGTCCTTGTCTATGTCTCTAATCTTATGTTTTCCTTAGTTTTCTCTAACTCACTTCCAGATGGATGTTCAAATGTACTGTCATCTAGTAAAAACACTCATTAGATCAAAGAACGGTACTTAGTAGACTGAGCTCCTAAGGAGTGGTGAAGCCCAGATCCCCGTTCCTCTGTGCCTCACCTGGCACAAACTCTGCATTAAGCAATTTGCTCCTCCTGACAGACCCCACTCCAGTACTCTTGCCTGGAGGATCCCATGGATGGAGGAGCCTGGTGGGCTGCAGTCCATGAGGTCGCTAGGAGTCGGACACGACAGAGCAACTTCACTTTCACTTTTCCCTTCCATGCATTGGAGAAGGAAATGGCAACCCACTCCAGTATTCTTGCCTGGAGAATCCCAGGGACGGGGGAGCCTGGTGGGCTGCCGTCCATGGGGTCGCACAGAGTCGGACACGACTGAGGTGACTTAGCAGCAGCTGCAGCAGACAGACCCCAAAGCCCAGCCCTGAGGGCGATCTCACCCATGGGTTCCTTCAATGGACCGAACTTGCTCCTTCTTTTCAACCACCACACGAAATCATCAGTGCCGATTTTGTTCAACATCAAGTTCAACCCCAAGTCCCTGACCACACAGCAAAGTACCTGATGCTGCCTAAGCGCTAACAAACACCTGTTGGCTAAACTAATAAACATACTGATCACGAGACATTCTGCCCTGAACATCCGCACACACACATTCACCCCCAAAATTAGGACCTCCTGTCTAATTAACCCTTTAACCTAATATGATTCGAGGACCCTGGATATATGTCAACTCAATCCCATCTATTATTAATGTGATGACACAGCCCAACGTGTCATACCAATCTGTCTCAGCATAACAGTTGTATTCTTCACAACATAATCCAATCTCAACATAGTCCAGCCTGCCAAGTGATTTTACCCTGTATCATTGTAGCCTAGTTGAAGAAGTAGACTCGGTGCTAACAAAGACAATGACCATTCACCAAGAACATACATACCATGCATTTGTGCTAAGCATTTTATTCTGGTTAACTGTTTCCCAGATGAAATCAATGAACAAAGTTAAATACCCCAGGTTATATAGCGCTGACAAACAGAAGAACGTTGAATTTCAATACAAGGTACCATCCCAACATCCAAGTCTTTCTAGGTGAAGTCCAGTCTGTTCAGCTTTCCTAGAATCCAGGCTATCCCAGCCTAAGCCAGCCTCCCTTCAAGAGCTGAGATTGAGGACAAAGAGTACAGTCCTAAAGGTATAAAACACAAAAAGGCCTACACTGAATTATTTAAGGTTCCAGACTATCCCAAATTATCCAGGATAGCCCAAAACTATTCTAGTATAGGCTAGAATGTCCCCACATACAGCTGTCTACACCAACATAGACTAGAATATCCCAATACAGCTGTCTGTACTAACATAGACATGGTCAGCCCTGTGTACCCCTAGATTGAGTATCCCAAAAAAAAACTAGGCCCCCAAAGAAACAAAGATCAACAAAGATCAACAGAACCCAGTGCAGACCTGGGTTCTGCAGCCCAATACAGCACACTGCCTTAGTACAGACTAAAATATCCCCCAAACAATCCTGTCTGCCTCAGTATCAGAGAGAACATCCCAAATTGGCCCATCAATTGACATTAGCAGGTTTCCCAATATCCCTCCACAACCTGTGTGGCACAGGACTGCTCACGATGCAGCTACCAGAGGATACATCAACCTACCTCATCGCTGTCCAGAACACCCGAAAATAAACCAGTGTACCCCAATCTACTCCAGTATAGCCTAATCTTCTCTAATCTGGTTTAGCATTGCCCAGTCTGTCCTCCTACAGCTCCGTGCGCCTCAATCTATCCAAGCATAACGTTGTCCGTCCTGGGATAACTAATCTACACCAGCACAGTAAAATCCGCTCCACTAGTGCCCAGAAAATCCCAGCATATCCCATAGTAGCCCGGTGCCCCTCAATATCACCCACTCCACAAAAGCACAGCCCCCATCCATCCTGGTCTAGGCCTCGCGCTCACCCGAAATCCTGATCCATAGACTTGAAAAAGTACTTGGCGCCCGCGGGCCGCTGCAAGACGCTCTTGAAATCGCCAAGGGTGATGCGCTCGGCGGGGACGGGGATCTTCACCAAGTAGGGAGTCTCTTCTTCATCCAGGTGGTAAATCACCTTCGTCTCCCCAACACCACCGCCCCCCGCGCCGCTGCCCGCCATGGTCTCGCCCGCGCGCTCCCGGGCTCCGCCGCCCACCCAAAGGGGCTGTTCGCCCCCGCCGCGCCTGCGCACTCCCGCGAGCCGACGCACGAGCACCAGGACCGACACAGCGCCAGAGAGGTGCGAAAGGGAGGAAGGCGGGGGTCAGCGGGGTGGCGGCGGCGAGAGCGGGGCGGGCCGCGGGGTGCTACCCAAAGCCGAGGGCTCCGCCGCCGCCGCCGCCACCGCCTTCGTGAGTGCCCTCCGGCGCCCCGCCCACCTCTCCCCACGTCACGTGATCAGAACCGACCCCACCCCTTCGAAACGCCTCCACCACGTGAGCCTCTCGTGGTCACGTGACCTCTCGGCTCCGCCTAGTACCCCCGCCACATGATTGCTGCTTTCAGCAACGGTCTCCCAACCTTCTGCGGCTCCTCCTCCATGTGTGTCCCCACCCGCGTCCTCCGACTACCCTTACCAGCCTGCCCTCAGGGGGGCAAGCAAGCAATGCCTGCCCACTTTGCAGGGAGCTCCAAGCAACTTTCATGCGTTGGAGCGCGCGTGTGGGAGGTGTGGGTGGGAATTGGGGGAGGGGGGTGGTCCTGGAATGGGGATGAGGCGGGGCAAAACCAATTGAATTGAGGTCATAGTGTTGGTGGGAAAGGCGCAGTCAGGTCATTTTTAGTAGAGAGGTGGGTTTCAGCCCCACCTCCAGCCAGCTTTTCCAAAACCTCCCTCCCCAGCACGGCAGTCAGTGAGGGCTATAAACACAGAAGAGCCCACTCTGCTTTATTTACAACACGCAGGCTGTCTGTACAAACAGCTGGCCAGTATTAAAAACAAAAAAGGTGAGAAATCGTCACCTTTCTGTTTTCCTTCCTCCCTTGGCCAAGCTCTGGTTGGCACTCCACCTCTGAGCTGCCACGCTCAAAAGGGGAAGTCCTAAATTAAAAATACTACCGGTGTAGAATAAATGGGGAGTGAGATAGAAGAAAAGATGAGGGAGGGGAGTGCTATATTTACACTAGAGTTTTATAGACAACTGTCCCACTCCATCCCAGTTCTAACCCTGGCCCAGAAACTGAGCAGTGGAAGTGTCTAGGGACCCAGAGAGCCTCCCACCCGCAACTGCAATGGGTCCAAGTTCAAGTCCACAAGGTGGGAAGGAAAGGTTGGGTAGGAAAACCACTCATTTCCAAACCAGTTTCCCTTGGGAATTTCTGCCTCGAAATGGGACAACATCCCAGCTTCAGGGGACATGTTGACCCTGAGGCTCAGTTCCCAAGTCACGTTTCCATTTGAAGTTCCAGCCTGGAGATGGCATGTGTCAGGGCTCTCCAGATTTCGGAGGCCCCCCTAATCGCCGGGCCTCTGGCCGCAGTTCCTTGCATTTCTGGCAGTAAAAGAAGTCAGGGACATTGGTCTTCTTAATCTTAGCACAGGAGAGGTGGATCCACGTCCCACACAGGCTGCACTCAATCATGGGCCGGCCTGCAAAGGGCTTTCGGCAGTAACACGTGATCAGATCCCATGAATCATCACCTGGGAAAAAGAAGGTATGTTTGGTGTTCTGAGTTATTGGATCCACACTACCCCAAGACCCATCAACCCAGCTGCCCCTGGGCAGCCCCAAATTTCTCACCTGATTCTACCATGATGTCCTCATCCATGACCCGCATCTCGCCTTCACTGGAGCTGGCATCTCCATCTTGGCTTGTTTCAGTGCTGCCCACCTCCTTGCTTTCACCATCAGTGGGAGGGGCTCCTTCGGGGTGCACTGTGGCAGGGGGTCTAGGAGCCTCAGGTGTTGGTAGCACAGGGGCTGGGGCTTCCCCTCCTACCACTGCTGCCATCTCTTCCTCCTCCTCCTCCTCCTCTTCCTCCTCCTCCTCTTCAGAGTCTGTATCGCTGGGGGGTGCCCGGGGAGGCCCAGGAGGTGGGAGCCTATCCCCTCGCTCTGCCTTTTTCAACTTCCGCTTCTTGCTCTTCTTGATTCGAGACCTCTTTTCCCCATCCCCAGGGGCTGGGCGGGGCCTCCGAAGTACCCCAAAGCCTGTCCCCCCTCCTGGCCCCAACTTTCGGTTCTTTCGGTCCTTCTTTCGAGGAGGCTGGGAGAGGTCCCCCTGGGAAAGGGGCACTGGGGTGAGAGCAGCAGGGGGCCGGGAGGCATGTGTCAGGGACGTGGGGGACAGTGGAGATGACATTTTGGGCCCATCTATATCAAAGAGAGAGTCCTTGAGTTTCATCTTCTCCAGCAGAGTGGCACTGTCAGGGGCCTGCAGACGAGGGAAAGTGGACCTTGGGGGTCCTGGCTGGGTGGGACCTGCTTGAGCCGCCCTTCTCTTGGATGACTTTGCTTTCTTAACAAAGGTCTGGATGGTTCTGAGATCTGAGGGGGCTGAGTCCCAGCCATCGCTATCTGCCGCACTCTCACCTCGCAATGGAGAGCTGGAGCCAGAGGCTGGCCAGTCACTTTCCTTAAAGGACAGAAAAGACCAGGGTCAGAGGGGGCCCAGCCTTATTTTGGCCCCTCAACATACCAAACAGACGAAAATATCCTTCCAAAACCACCAAATCTCACTGTATTCAGAAAACTTATCACCATCCCAATTCTCCGCAGCATCTCCTCTTGAACACATCCATGTTACCTCTGCCCTCAAATTCTCACCATCTCCCCAACACCCACTGCCTTCACAACACTGCATCCCCTAGACCAGAGCAGTATTTCTTCAGCTGTTTCTGTGCTTCACTTGTTACTATCTCCAGCTTCCTAACACTTATCCCAGAGGACCTTCCATTAAGAACACCCCAAAACCATTCACTGCACTCAAGCCACCTATCTATTAATCCCACTCCCACCCCAGATACTAGTTCTCCCACCAGAATTTCCATTTCCTTAAGTCTTTCACATGTAATTTCGAGGCTTTGTATATAAAGTAACAAACTTTCATAAGCTCAAGAGCTCCTCTACAGTCCTAGGACACCACCCTCCAGTCAGTTGCCTTCTGTCCCTACCTCCTTGCTAGGGGGGATGTAACCTGCATAGGCCAAAACAAAACTGCAAAATTTGTTGAAATCCTCAATTGTTCTCCGACGTTTCTCCGGTGGCTGAAGAAGAAAATCACACAGAGTTTAAGAGGGACATCTCCAAAGGCATAGTCCCCAGAGTGAGGAATCAGGAAAAGGTGGAGGGAGAGACGAAAGGCCGGGGGTCGGGGGGAGGGGGGGGCGGGGGGGCGCGGTGTGGCGGGGGCGGGGGGGGGGGTGCTGCAGTAATATTGGGCTGCAAAGGAATGGGAAACCCTCACCTGAGTCTCTGGTTTAAGGGTCGGAGGTGGATCTGTAAAAGCAATAAAAGCTGAGTCAAGGCACTAAGAAAGAGTCGGTGTGAAACCTCACCTCTCAACCTTCGCGGTCCCAAGTGAACCCCCTCCACTCCCAGGTCCTTCAGCCAGACGAGCAAGCCCCCAACGGCGCTGGGCCCGCCCCTGCTCCCCCTTCCGCCCCACGAGGGGCGGAGCCTGGGCGCGGCGCCCTCTCAGGCCTCGCTATAGCGCTCCCCTCCCCCCCGCCACCACCGGAGGCCTAGCGCCCCGCCCCCCCCAACTCACGGTTTCTCTAGACTCCGAGCTCCTCTGCTCTCTCCGCGCCCCACCCCGCCATACCGCTCCCTGCCGAGCCCGGGTTGCCGCCTGCCCCTGTCCTTCACACGCGCTCAGTGCCCCGAGTTCCCACCCCGCCGCGCTCTACCGCCCCGGGCCCTCCGCGCCCGCACACGCCGCCCACCGGCCCCCAGGGTCCAGGATGACCACGCCGAACCGCTCCCCGCCCTCCGGCCCCTTCTACTCGAGCACGAGGCCCGGCGCGCCCCTCACCCCCCCCACCCCCAAACACACACGGGCTCACACATCCAACGCCACTTCGCGGCCGGGACAGACCAGAGAGCTCTCACCCGGACGCGGCCCCACCTGCCCCCCCATGCCGCGCTCCCCACAATTTCGGCGTCCCTCCGCCCCCATCCGGGGCTTTGGCCCCTCCCCGTCTCAAGCTCCTCGGGCTCCCCGCCGGGCCCCCGGGCCCAG
The DNA here is from genome assembly GCF_019923935.1 of Bubalus bubalis. Taxonomy (NCBI): domain Eukaryota; kingdom Metazoa; phylum Chordata; class Mammalia; order Artiodactyla; family Bovidae; genus Bubalus; species Bubalus bubalis. The sequence continues at coordinate 36,156,949 of NC_059159.1, read as the reverse complement.
TTCCGAGCTCTCTTCGGCCGCCGCCCCCCCTCCGCCCCCGGACTCGCCACCAAGTCACTGGACTACGGACCCCTAAACTCTAGCCCCCACCCCAGCTACTCTGCCTGCCCAGCAACCCCAGCTGCCGCCGCCGTTGCCCCCCTCACCCTCCGCAACTCCCAGGCTCTAACCCTCGCCGACCAAACCCCCCCTCCGGCGCAACTCGCCGGCCTTAAACCCCCACCCCGCCCCACCGCCCCCAAAACTACCCTGTTCTCGTCGCTCCCCGGCTCCTTCTCCCCACAGCTACCACCGGCATAAGTCCCTCTACCGCAGACAATGCCCAGGCCCCCTCTTCTCCCCACAACTATCTGCCCACCCCTCCAACAATCACCGGGCTACCTCCGGCGGCAACTACCGGGAGCTCCGGCACCACCGCCACAAACTCCCCCACCTCGGCGAACTACCGAGCTCCTCACTCAATCCTCTCCTACATCCTCTCTCAACAACTCTCCAGCTCCCAGATTCCCCTAACCTCTCGGTTCTAGGGCCCCAACCTGCCGGAGGCCCTTTCGGCCCCTAACCCTCGAAGCTCTGGTTTCCAGCTCCCACTCCCCATCCCACCCCACCCCCTCTACACACACACAGCGTCTAATCTCCAACTACCCCCGGCCCAGTCTCGCACTCCTCTTTCCTCCAAGGTCTCTCAACTCGTCACTCTCCCACCTTCAGGGACAGGCCCCCGACCCCCTCCCCGCGCTCCTCTGCTGGGCTCCGGGGCTCGACCTCTAAGTTTGCCAATAGATTCCTCGCCCGCCCCCCGCCGGCTCAGCGCCCTGTGCCGGTCGAGAGCTCACCTTCGGGACTGGGCTCCGCCATGGCTTCCAGCATCGCCCCCTACCCTCCTCCCGGTTCGGCGCCCCCCTCCCCTGAGCCGGGGATCCCGGTGCCGCCTCCGGTGCTCGGTGCTCCTACTGCCTCGCTCCACAGAGGTGTCTGTTTCGGCTCGGTTGTGACTCGAGTCCGCTAGCCGCTGCCGCCACCTCCCTCTACCACAGCCTCCCGCACTCCCGGACCGGGCCCCCTCCCCCCGCGCCGCCGGCCGCCTGCTCCCTCCTCCTCTCCACCCTCCCTCCTCCTCTCTCCCCCTCCCTTCGCGGGCGCTAACGCGCAATGCATCAAGGGGATTGTAGTCAGTCCGCGGTGAGCGAGACGGGGCCTGTATAAGCATCCGGAACTTCATTTCCCAGCAAACCACGGACTGGCGCAGGCGCACTAAACTGCTCTCTTCCCCCGGGGAGTGGCGGGGAGATTGGGAACAGAGGGGAGGGAGGAAGAGTGCGCGCAGGCTCCTGGGAAATGTAGGCTAGGCGGGCTAAGAAAGAACGGGAAAAAGGGATTAGAACTCTCGGCCACCATACTGCCTCAGTTCTGCAGCTTTCTATCCCCTCGGGGGACCACCCCACTTCCGGCCAGACAGAGGAAGGCTGCTGGGAGATGAAGTTCTCCTGGTGATAATGGCTCCCTCCTCCCACTTGTCTCCCTCCCCTGGATTCTACTCCACTGGATCCCTCACGCCGGCACAAAGTCTGGCAAAGCGACATACATCTGAGGACGGAGTCCTTTCACTAGCTCCCATACTCGAAAATCTCTTCCTTAATCCAAAAAGTTACGACACAGTTGGATATTTTATCTGAAGCAGGTGCTTTCAAACTTTATCCACAGGAACCCACTGTAAAAAACTTTAATAACCTCAGGACCCAATCCATATACACGTATATAAAACTGAACTTTCATGAAATGATATTCAGTATTCCATCCATCACAACAAACGCACACTCTTTATATACACAAGGAAAAGCCCAACATAAGCAGAACAAACCAAAATATACTATTCCCTCTAACCTACTCTTTCCCCACCATTTGAAGAGGAGAACAAAAGGGGGAGGGGAACAACACAAAGAAAAAAATCCAGTTCAGCTTGGTGGTGGTTTCCTCTTTATTGATGTGCCTCCTACCTTCCCCCACAATTTCAGTCCCTTCCATCTACCCCCCAAAAAGAAGGTAGTGAAAAGAAAGGATTGTTGGGGCTCTGAGCCCCTTGGGCAGTTAGAAAGGGAACAGAAACCAAAACAATTACCAGATGTGACAGAGACTGACAATCAAGAAGTCTAAAGCAGAATGGGAAAGGTGGTAAAGAAAGGGGAAGAAAGAAAGGGAGGTATTAGAGGCCATCTCCCCCATTAACCCTTGTGTTAAGAGGGTCTATAGGAGAGTCTCAAACATTAGGAAGTGCAGGTCCTGAAGAAGGGAGGTGGTGTTTGAACCTCAAGGAGTAGGTCAAGGAAGGGGGGCCACCTCTCTCTTTGTAGAATGGGACCCCCCACCTGAGGGGCAGCAGCTTCACAGACCGTAGACACTTTCATCACTGTAGGCAATGTATAGAAAGAAGTCTTCTTCATGGTGTTCCTGGGATGAAGATAGAAAATAACAGCATTCAGGCATCTGAGCTTTAGTTACTTGAACCACCCACCACTGGGATATTTTCTTCCACAACCATTCTTTTTGAAGACCCCAAATACCAGTGCTTTGACTCTCCCTCTCACTTGCTCCAGACCATAAGTGCTGGGCAGTATTATCCCATCTACAGTCTTGGACAATAAGATCTCAAACTATTCTCTACTGCCTTGGAACACGGAGTGGCTGGAGGGGAGTCTGGACCACAGCAGTTACTCTGGCTCACTACCCTGTCCAAATCCCTAACCCAGAACGATGCAGAAATCTTAAGGGTAAATATAAAATTGAGAGCTAAGTAAGCCAGCTGGTCCAAGAACTGCTGACTTCAAACTTTCTGCCTCTCAAGCGCTTCCAACTCCTCCCCAAAGCCTCCTCTACTTCCCAGGCAACATACCTGGTACAGCTGACCCATCGTGGCACTGGTGGGCGGAATGACGTTGTTGACGAAGAAAAACAAGGCATCCTCTGCTCGGAGATGAATTCGCTTCCGGATTAAGAAGTAGAACTGACCAACTGCCAAAGATACAAGGCCTGATAAAGTCAGAGATAACAAATACCCTCAAAAGAACACCTGCTATGTGGAGTCTCCTCCATCAGAGACTGCACTCCCACCCCCAGGAAACAAATCTGGGTACTGGGTCAGGTTCCCACCTGTAAGATCAGAAGGCACCAGGTATTTCTTTTTGTCCAGGTCTCCTATCCGAGCTTTAGGAGCCTTTTCTACTATTACCTGTTAAAGAGAAGATAAAAATTAGCAGACACTAGGTACACAGACGCACAGCTCCACCTGTCAAGAACTCAACATTCCTAGCACCCACACGTACCCCCAGACTCATTTCTCTTTGTCTCTTAACATGCGGCGCAGCCCTGAATAAGAATTCTGACCCCATTGACTCTAATTCACCTAAACATCCAGGATCCCTGAATACGGAGTCATAAAAACAATTATGTTAATCAGACAAGAATGACTTATTCGGGCCAACCAGAGCTTCAATTCAAAAACCCTATGTGAAGCTCAAACTGTCAAACGCCCCACAGCCTCCCACACGAACCCCAAGGTCTCTCGAGTCTACATCTCCTCACTTTCAGCTCTGTTGGTACCCCATTCCTTTCACCTCCGGCCCCAGAAACAGCGGTTTGGGGTTCGTTCCCAACGCCGCCACAACCGTCAAACTGATGCCTGCGCTGTAGGTCCCGGACTCAAGCCCAGGCTGTGGCGTCAGCGCCAGCGCCCCGCGCCCTCGGCCCTGGCTACTGTCCTCACCGGGACCCGGTCCGGGTATTTCTTTCGGATCTTTTCGCCCTCAGAGCGACGCTTCTCGAACGGATGCTCCTCTTTATACACGAACTTCATCCTCCCGGGAACCGGGCTGGACCGGGCTGGGCTGAGGGAACCCGGGGGGGGGCCGGGACAGGGGGCGGCGGCGACGGCAGCAACGCGCGGGCGGATTCAGCGGAGCGATCCCCGGACTTGCGCCACTTCCCTATTCACCAACCCCGCACCCGACCAACAGGGGCCTCCTAGGCTGCTATGTTACGCCACTGGCGTAACTGCCCTAACGCCAGTAGCGTAGCGCCACCTACTGACCCCCTCTCTCACGCCGTCAGCGTAATCGCTTTGGAATCAATTTGTAAATTACGCAGGCGGCGTAGGAAAGATGGTTGCCTTTTGCTATCGTCGGAAATAACTGAAAACCCATTTCCCGACTTTCCCCTCAGGGAGCTAACGATGAAAAGGGCTTAAAAGATGGTAATCGTAGTTTCAGACTTGGCTCTCCGAAAGCTCTTTTCGGAAGTAATGTAGAGGAAAAGCAGATAATTACATGGATAGCTATTCACGAAATCTGTTGGTACGCTGAAGGCGGCCGTTGACACCAAAACAAAGTAGTACCCAAGTGGAGGAAGAGGTCTCCGGAAATAGAGGAGGGCAAAAACAAAACCTGTGTTTGGAGAGACGCACTGGACGTTTAAGTTCCAGTAATGAGTGGACCAATAGGGACTGGAGAGGAGGTCTGAAAGGTAAGGACTACGTCAGCGCGGAAGAACACTGCTGCTGTGTGTCCGTGAAAATCATGTGATCTCAAAGGGCGGAGCGTCACGTGGCAGGCGCGAGGAAGTAGAGCCGGCTTGGGCTTGGGGAGGAGGGCCCCGGGGAGGTGGGGACGTGGGGCCGGGCCAGCCGGGGGCTGGGGAGCCCGCCGCTTGAAGGAAGCGCCTGCTTAGCTAGTACATGCCAGTCTTCCAGACGAAGCCCAGCCTTTCTTGTCGTCGAGGTTTCTACTCCTTTAATATTTCGTCCTACTGCACTGAAGCTCAGGTTCTCTCGGGACACAGGGTGCCCATCCTGTCACTAAGACCCTTCCCCCTACCCTTAGGGTCTACAGCAGGCTCTTCTCTCTCTGCCTAGTGGACAGGGTGGATGTGAACAAAAACCCGTCCCTCATTTCCCCAAACCCCAGAGAAGGACCTAGGGCAGCTTTGGTTTCAAAGTTATAATGCATGGTTTAAAAGAGAGGAAAGGAAAAAAGAGAGAGAAAGCTGGTTACAGATCTGAGGGAATCTAGGAGGAAGGGCAAATAGACGGAAAGTAAGGGAGGGGACAAGTCTGGGGAAGTCCAGTGGCCCAAAATCCCAGTTTCCCACCCACAGCCCAGCCCTTGGAGTGAAGAATTAGATCAGTTTTGTACAAGAGTTTTTAAAAAATCAAATCACAACAAAGCTGGCTTGGCTTCTCTTTTGAGCCTCCCGGATTACCGAATGTCTCTCTCACTCTGGCCAGTCATGTCTCTCCACCAGACACTGTTGCGGCTCTCCTAGGTCTCCGCTTATGTCCCAGTCTGGGGTTTCCAGGAGTGCGAACACGAAGTTAGAGTGAGGCTGCTTCAGAATCTGGCCCTTGTGTCCATCCAGACTCCGTAGGGAGTGCAAGGCTCCCAGGGCAGAGGGGTGGGAGGGGCAGACCCTGCCCAGGCAGTCCTCACCGTTGGACAGGGCATCAGACGGCATCCCGAGGGCTCACCCTCCCCTTCCCCCCCACCCCAACTCAGGTGGAGGGGGAGCAGCTGTCACCAGAGCCTATGTTGGTGAAGGTTTCGGCTCAGCACAGAACGAACATCAGCGGTGAACCTGGGACGACAATAACTTGCATTGGTAGAGTCCTCATGGGGACAGCCTCCTCACACTAGTGTAAAGCAGCCTCACTGAAGACGTGGGACGGAAAGAACCACCATTTTCTCATGAGACTGAGGTTCAGTTTGCCCAAAACCCAATGGCTAAAGGTGAGTTTTCTTAAGACCTAGGTTCAAAAATTATATTCTTAGGGAAAAGAGATAAGGAAGTAAAACAGGACAAACTTTTATTCCTTCTTGGGATCCCCTACCACTCCTCTCAGAAATCTAAGTGTCTAGGTTCCCTTACCTGAGGGCATCCAGCATTGGAAGCAGGTTGAGAAGGGCGGTATCACTGGGATCACTGAACCAGGATTTGATGGGGATGGCATTGTCTAGGGTGGGTGAAAAGGCACATGAGAATAAAGGGTTCAAGAGAGAAAGGGTGTTTTCCCTTTTATTTGGGGGTGGTTACTTTAAAATACATAACCTCCCTCCCAAACTCAATGAGCTAAGTAAAATCTGTATTTATCTTCCAAAACAAAATTAAATTTTAATCCCCATATCTCATACTAGGGTAAGGCTTCTAGTCAAACTTCTGCCTTGTGTCTTACCTAAATCAAATTTGATGTGAAAAATCTGATTTATGAAACAGATATTGGGGGGGAGGCAGGGAACACTCTCATATGAAAGAAAAACAGCTTGCATCCTGACCTACTGTAAACCAGGGAATCCCAGCCCCATGCATTCAAAATACCTCCTTAGAACCACTTTCTAGTCCTGCCAGACTCACTGCCTTCTCCCTTACCTGGATGGCTCCTGTAAGCCCCTGGGGAGTTATCCAGGATCACAATGCTGGAGAGGTCACTGTGGACCACAGAGAGGTCCTTGATGTAGCTGCCCAATTCCAAAGTGCAGTGCTGGAAGGCAGGGTGGGCTGGGCATCAAAAGACTCGCCCTCTGTGATTGCTCCCCCTATCCCAACAATGCCCACAGGCAGCCAGTTCCCACAAAAGGGGATTATGTAGTACCCCCACACACACCCTTAAGGTCCCATTCCTGGGTAGTTGCCTCAAACTGAAGTCCTTCCCTGATGGCCTGCCTCCCCAGCCTCATTCTTAGGCTTAGATTCTAGTCTCTTACCTGTCTGTAGTATCTCCTCTTGAGAATGCTTCTGCTATTATCCAGTTTATCTGCCACAGCAGAGCCGTAAATCTCCATGCTTGCTGTGAACACCACCAACTCGTACCACTGGCTCACCTGAAATAGATTGGAGAACAAGAAGCTGTCAGAAGAGGTGATTGTTCATTTGGACATATAGTTCCCTTTTACTAAGATTCCAGTGTAGACCCTTCAGGCTTTTCAGCAACACTGAATGTCTCTGAGGACACAAAATTTTGAAACTGTCCTCAGACTCCAAGTTTTAGGCATCATACCCACTTAAGATTCAGAGATGCAAGCACAAGAGAGCAGGAAGGCCATGAAAAAATAGAATTGCATCAGCACAATAAATGAACCCTAACTATGGAAAGCCATTCTCTGACCATCCAACAACCTCCCCTCTCCAAAACTGCCCCTGCCCATTTCTCCTGATTCCTTAATTCCTCCAAATCCTCTACATTCCCAGAGCCCTAAAACCATTCCTTCATCCCAGAACTGCCTTCAGCTTCTGCAAACTCACCACTTCCAAGAAGAAATCCACATGGGGCCTCTTATGTACAAAAAACCGGACGGGATGTTTGTCTATTACCACCTGTGGAGGAACACAGCAGGGCTGGGAGAAATCCTAAGCACCTCCACCCAGGCCTCAAGGACACCCCCTACCCTCCCACTGCTTGCTCCCCTTTTGCAGGCTGCCCCAGGGCCCAAGGACGAGGCCAGGGACGAGATATTCTGGGATTGGGAAAGAATCTGAGCAGAATTACAGACACAAGTTATTCCATCACTTCCCACTCCCACACACCTTGAGAATGAAGTCAGGAGGCGTTCCAGGCCGGACTGTGGGCCTCAGGACCCCATCATGATGGGAGTGAATAAGTGTCTCATCCAGATCCAGCACCAGGATCTTCCTCTTCACCTGGCCTGAACCACAAGGGGAAGGAGTAACACCAACCTACCTCCAGCCAAGACCTTGAACCCAACCTCACCTAGGGTTCCTCCCAGCCAGCATACTCACTTAGCCGATTCCGGGACACAGGAGATAAGGGAAGGATGTCATATCGAACAGTTTGGTACTGAATTACCTAGGAATAGTAAGAGAGAGGGTTAAACCCTGGACAAGGAAATCTTCCCCACTAACAATAGGAAGCACATGCTAAACATTTACTAAAAATTGAAGTGAAGTGAAAGTCACTCAGTTGTAGCCAACTCTTTGCGACCCCATGGGTATAGTCCATGAAATTCTCTAGGCCAGAATACTGGAGTGGATAGCCTTTCCCTTCTCCAGGGGATCTTCCCAACCCAGGGATTGAACCCAGGTCTCCAGTGTTGCAGGCAGATTCTTTATCAGCTGAGCCACAAGGGAAGCCCCTATAAATTGGGCATGGTATAATTTAGGGTTATTTGGGTCACAAAGAGTCGGACACGACTGAGCAAGTAAACTGAACTGACTGATGAAATCCTCAAAACAACAAATAATAATTATAACAACAATATCACCCATGTTTAAAGGATGAAGAAACCAAGGCTGAGAGAAGTTAAATAACCTAAGACCACAAAGCTAGGAATTAGTGGTTTGCCCCTCCAGTAAGAATGAAGACCATGAAAGCATGGATTTTGTCTTGATCATGGCTGTATTCCTAGAACACTATTGCAAGGGTGGTCACTCAACACTAGAATCAATGAAATGGTGGAGCCACGATTGTACCCTTGCAGTCTGACCCAAGAATCTGTCCTGTTATCCACGATATTATCCTGCTACATGGAAATGCATGGCCCTGCCTACCTCCACCTCAAAAATTCTTTGTCACAACTCCCATCACCTCCTGTTGGGAGCTGAGTGCCTCAGAATCCTTAGTGGACAGAGGGTAGGTATCAGGAGGGGAGGTTCTTGGGTCACTAAGGGGAAGAGAGGATGAGGGAATCCAGGGGTTGTCAGGTCAGCTAAGTTCCTCTGGCAGGGGGCCACCAGGCCTATTTTAACCAGCCACCTGTCCATTTCTGTCTCTACTAGCCAAGTCACAAGCTGCAGAGAACCTCAGCCCTCTGAACAGCCTCCTTATCCTGGTACCCAGGGCAAGGCAGAGAATACCGGAAAGCCCCACTCACCACGCAGACTGATAGAGCACCGAGAAGGCCAGAGTGAAGGGCCGTGAGTGGGAGGTGAGGAAGGGACAAGGATATCACCAGCCTGGCCTTCCAGCTTCTCCGTATCTCTGGAGGCTCCTGTTTCCAACACTCAGGTCTCTCGCATGCAGAGCTTGGTGATTCCCTCCTCTGCCCTTTTCTTCTAAGCACAGTCCATCTCTAGGCTCCAAGCCTCACCAGAACCAGGCTCCCCACTTGCAGACCAAAGGGCCCTCTCCCCCTAATCCCAAGGCATCTGCCCTTCTTTTCTCGAAGGGCTGCCGATGAGGGCCACAACAGCTCGGGTGTCTGTCGTGCTATCTCGGGTTGCACATGCTGGGCATGTAGGGAATGCTCTAAGCATCTGCCAGAAAGGGGGCGGGGGCAGAAACCAGAATGGAAGGAAGGAAAGGAAGACAAAAGGCTGTGGGGTCAAGGAACCTGTCTCTAGGTGGGCTGGTGCACATGTCTGCACCCAGAAAACTGCTATTTTCTCCCCTAAAAGAAGGGGAAGCAAGGGGGATGCTCTCTGCAAGGCCAGGAAGAGAGGACAGCACCTAACAAGGAAGGAAAACCCCAGGAGCTGGCCACACACACATCTCAGCATCTCTGACCTCAGATTCTTCTTAGTTCCTAACCCCTGTCTTAGGGAAATAGCCCTGCCTACAACCATGACCACCCAGAAACAATCCTCATGCTAAATCAAAAAGTGAAAGTAGACTGATAAAGGAGACACTGAAGCCAAGGCCAGGCCCATTCCACACTACCACTCAGGGCTGTCTGGAAATTTGACCTAGGCAGCCCCTACCAGATTTTATTTCTTCCAGTTTTATTGAGTTATGCCAGAGTACAGACTGGAGAGTCTCGACACCCCAACTCCCTGAGTCCTCCCCAGCCTCCTTCAGTGAATTCTCCCCCATGGGGATGAGAACACACAGCACATTTATTAAATTATGTTAGCCTAAAGAGCTTTGACCTTGGAGAAAAGCTATGGGGGAGGGAACCCAGAGATACACTCCCCACAATATCCCTCACAACGCTGGGGTCTCCTGGAAAAAAAAAGCATGCCCTCAGATTGAAGTATTTACAACTGACAAGCACCGTCTTCTGATGAGGACACTCAAACTTTAATGTGCTCCCTTCTGCAACTAAAGATGAGCATCATAAACGCATTTTTATGCGTTTTTCAATCCCAGAGTCTTGATAAGCCTAAATATTCACTCACACTATGAACTAGGTTTTCAGGACCTTTTGGGAAGCGTTCCCTTAATATGAACCGCAGGGGCTTCTCCTGCACACCCAGGGCTTTTCCTAAGTTCCCATTCTTGTTTGTCACATACGCCCTCCCATCCACCCCCACCCTTGGCACAGAAGCCGGTATATTCCTTGTCTTAAGACCAAACACACACGGAGATTCCAAATAATAGGAGGGTCTTTGACTAACCCATATCGATGGATCTGCTGCCATCAAACAGGTGTTCCCCGCCTCTTGGTTTCTTTAGCAACAACTTCAGCTTTCTTAAAGAGCGCCCCACCCACCACCCTGGCCCCCAAGAATTGCCAAATCCTTTTACCGTCTAGCCCCCCTCCACCATCTCGGTTCTACCGCAAGGGTCTTCCTTTTTCCCATCCCACCTCATGCCCAGCTACTGGTGCTCTAATTCTCTAGCGGTAGAAGCTGCCGCCAAGACTCGGTTCCTAGGCCCAAACAGAGGCCCGACACTTACCGAAAACCCTTGAGCACCGCTGACAGAGGTCCCCACCACCACCAGCGCCCACCCAAGGCTCACCGTGCGGATCTGCCTCCGCAAAAGGTAAATGAAGAAGCTCCAGAGCTTGGCGGCGAAGGCCACGAACGTGCGCAGCCCCAGCAGACACTGCGTCCGCATCATCCCGATGACCCCGGCACCGCCGGCCCCGGGGCCCCCGCGGCCCAGCTCCGCCAGCCCCCCGGGGGCAGCCCCCCGCCACCGGGAGGGGGAACGGGGGCCCCGAGTGGCAGAAGAGGCTGCAGAGAGGGGCACGGAGCGGGCGGCTCACAAAGCCACCCACGACGAGGGGAAAGCCCAGCGGAACGGGGAGCTGGGGGACAGGCGTGGGCAGCCCGCGGGGGCCCACATGGGCGGGGAGTGGCACCGACGGCTTCGCCGAGGTTGCGGGCCGAGGCAGGTCGGGCTACAGTGGGGTCCTCCGAGACCAGGAGGGAAGGGGATGGAGAATTGGGGGAGGGGGCTGTGGGGGAGGGGGTTAGGGAGAAGGGAGGGAGGGAGAAGGAAGGGGGAGGGGAAGGGGGGAAGCGGAGGGTGGCCCGCTGCGCAGGCGCGCTAGGGGGCTGCCCGCGGGAAAGGGGCGGGCGGGGGCAGCGGCGCGCGAAGGGCCGCGGAGGCGGTGACGAACGGGCCGGGTGAGCCAAGGACCCAGGAAGAAGGGGAGGGGGAGCCGAAGGACGCGGATGGCTGGACCAGAGCGGCCTCCCCCTCCCCGAGGTCAGGGGCGCCTCAACCGCTGGGGAGCGGGGCTGCAGCCTCTGCAGCTGGATTTCCCACTCTGACAGGCGCCATTTTACCGCCCAAAGGGCTCCCTCCTCCTTTCTTCCCCCCTCCTCTTCCCCTCTGACACTACTTCCGGTGGTGACGTGTATTCGCTTCACCTGGACTAAAGTTCCCCCTACTCAGTCTATGGGGGTGGGGATAAGGAAAGTGGGGCGTGTTCCGAACCAGGCCCCAATATTGCGCGTGCGCCGGGGCGGGGCCTGGAGGCCCGCCTTGAATTGCACGGGCTGAGCGGAGTGACGTCACTTGTCCCCGAGGCTCACACCGTCGGAAGGGCTCGCGCGGCCACCTCCCCCTCCCACGGACAACTGCCCCAACGGCTCTTTCCGCCCCAGTCACGGTAAAATTGTAGAGAGGGGCGTCGCCCCTACGTGTGTATACCAGCACTCAAGAGGCACTACTGCCCGTGAGCCTTCCTGGGGTAGTGAACCTAATCACCTCTCACTCCAGACTATACCAGGTCTTAGTGGTGGGAGGGATCGTGGATGCCCCGCCCCTTTCATGTGGAGGGGGCGGAGCAATGGGCAGTGACGCCATCAGAGGGCGTCCGAAGAGGGACGGGACGCATTTTGGGGATGTTGGAGTCGCTGTTGGCTCTTGGTGGCCTGGTGCTGCTTCGGGGTGAGGGTCGAAGGCACAGGCGCTTCGGAACAGGGCTCAAGGGGCGGAAGTAGAGAGGAGGGGCCATAGGTCACAAGCCAGGGGTGGAGGTCTCGACCACTTCGTGAATGCGAAAACCTCAGTATTCTCAGGCTGTTTATTATTCGCTCTTTCCAGACTCCGTGGAGTGGGAGGGGCGTAGTCTCCTGAAGGCGCTTGTCAAGAAATCTGCGTTGTGGTGAGTATCCCGCAGCGTCTCGCCGTTCCATCCGATAAGGGAGCCTGGGTCCCACTCTGACAGTCCCCCTCATCTCTGCCTCAGGGGGGAGCAAGTCCACGTCCTGGGCTGTGAAGTGAGCGAAGAAGAGTTTCGTGAAGGTTTTGATTCCAGTATCAACAGCCGGTAAGTACAAATGGGAAAAAATTTAATTGGATTGCGACTAATGTTGCTGAGGAATTTCCCTTCCAGCAACAGGGAAAAAACCTGATATGTAGTAGTGTGAAAGTGTCAGTTGCCCAGTCGTGTCCGACCCTTTGCGACCCCGTGGACTGTAGCCCAGGCTCCTCTGTCCATGGGATTTTCCCAGGCAAGAATACTGGAGTGGGTTGCCATTCACTTCTCCAGAGGATCTTCCCCATCCAGGGATCGAACCCAGGTCTCCTGCTTTCAGGCTAATTCTTTACCATCTGAGCCATCAGAGAAGCTTAAAGCCTAGTCGACAATTCATTGAATGGAAATGAGTCTTTCAAAGAAGGTAGGAATTAGTAAATGGAATGATGAAGAGTAGTATTTGGAGAATCCAAAACCGGGACTACAGAAGATGAAAGGAATAGAGTAATAAAAGGCCGACAGTACAGGCTAGCATTAGAGACTGCCGTGGATTAGAAGAATAAACATGTTCTGCCTTTTGAGTTAATCAGAGTCTAGTGATCAACATACGTCAGCACTAACTGCAGGCTACATAGGGATTTTTCCCACAAGCAGAAGGAACAATTTATGCATAATTGGGGAGATATGGAAGCCATGCGGCTTCCCTGGTGGCTCAGAGGTAACGACTCTGCCTACTGTCCAGGAGATGCGGCAGAAGCCTTGGTCCAATCCCTCGGTCGGGAAGATCCCCTGGAGAAGGAAATGGCAGCCCACTCTAGTACTCCTGCCTGGAAATCCCATGGACAGAGGAGCATGGTGGGCTACAGTCCATGGAGTCACAAAGGAGTCAGACACCACTTAGTGACTAAACAACAACATGGAAGCCATACCTGTTCATGGGAGATGCAGGAGCCTCCTGAGGTCAGACAGAGCAGTATCTGATAATAGTGAGAAGTTTTACAGAGCATGAAAAGGAAAATTTGAAAGGAGAGTGATAACATCATACCTGTTAGAAAGACTCCACACTTTGGAGAATGGGTTGGGCCGGGGGCGGGGGGGCGGGGAGCCTGGACTTAGGGAGACCAAGTGGGAAGGGTTTTGCAAAAATGCACGTTCTCTCAGATGTAGAAGTGCTGGTTAAGAGCTAGTTGTGAACCAGGAACTGTGCTAGATTAGAGCAGTGATTGAAGTAGACAGGATTTGTATTCCAATGAAATCTCAGAGAATGGTAGAAGGAGACAGTCCTGGCTTAAGGCAGGGTGGAGAGTGTGGGACAAATGTAAAAGGATGTTAGCAGGTACAGCTTCCAGGACTTACAGACTGATGTGGGGCAGAGGAAAGTATCCAGATCAGGAGGTCCCTGAACCTTTGTTGGCTGGTTAAGAAAAATTATTTCCTGGTCTGCATACTTAGCTGGATAATGGTAGTTTACATCTGCCCAAATTTTGTATCAAATGTTAGAGTAGACATGATGCTGTAAAGATGACATTCACAAGAGAGGCAGAAGATACAAAGGAGGTGTCTGGGAACAAGTTCTGCCACTGTGAAGCTTTCCCAGAATTTCTAGTCCATGCCAGTTTCTTTTCCTGAATTGTTATTCTATCTGTAGTTAGTATGACAAGACTTGGTTCTTGATCTTCTCTAAGCTGTTCCACAGGCAGGAACCATGTCTCAGGTCCTCGCCTTCCTCTTTTCCATTCAGAGAATGATACATTTTAGGCACCACTCAGGAAATATTTGATAATGATGATAGTTAACATTTATCAAGTGTTTACTACTTGTCAAGCACTGTGCTAAATGTCAGAAGGTTGGTATTCTTGTTTTATAAGTGAAGAAACTGAGTCTTAGATGAAGTAATGTATCAGGTGACTTTGAGCAAGTAAAACCAAGCTTGGAGCTCAGGACTGTTTGACACCAAAGTCTGTGCTGTCAATCACTATATTCTACTTTTCAGTTTTTAAAAAACCACCTTTTTACTCATGTTTAAAATATTAGTGAAAATCAAGGAAACAGAACCACAAAGATCAGAAGCCAAAGTTGGAGATGGCGGGGGCAGGGGAGCAGTATAATCATGCCTTTTATTTTCTGTTTATAGGCTGGTTTACCATGATCTCTTTAGAGACCCTCTCAGCTGGTCAAAACCTGGGAAAGCCCTTCCTGGCGGGCCCCTGGAAGCCTTGAGGGCCCTGGACAAGAGGACAGGTTCCGGCCCTGCCACCATTGCTCTTGATTCCCTCAGCTGGTTGCTGCATCACCTTCCCTGCCCCACACTCTGCCAGACCCTGCATGCGCTGAGCCGTCAGGACTCCTGCCCTGGTGAGGCTCCTCATTTGTTTCTTCCCCTCATACATTCACCCTGCCAACTATGTTCCCCTTTCCACCCTAACAAGAAACATATCAGGGATCTCCAGTTGGGCCTTCTTCCATCACTTCATCTTTATTCTATTTCTTGATTGTTTCGTGATGCTATCAATCACTCTTTTTTTCTTTTCCAAGTTTGTGGGTTTTTTTTTTTTCCTCTCATTCATTCATTCAACAAATGTTAAATATATACATACACTGTGTTGGGTCCTTGCCTTCCAGGAGCTCAAAGTCCCATAAAGGGTACAGACTAGTAAACAAGCAATTTACTGGATAGTCTGATAAGGACTGTGATGATAAAGGAATGTGCACATAGTACCTTAAGGAAGGAATGTCTTGAAGAGCAAAGGGTCAGCCAGGCCAATTTGTGCAGCTGATAGCTCTGGGACTAGCCCTAAAGTACAGTGGGTCCTAGGATGGGCTTTAGAGTCAGATACCCAGCTCAGTATACAGGTGTTTGGTCTGACAGTGCTTCAGTTTCCTCTGTAAAAGTCAAGGGAGGATGGAGTTTATAGTATTAGGATGAACCACTTGAAACTGTTGTTTTTATAGGTCAGATATGATCAGATGTTAGCAATTTCATACAGTTCAACCTAAAAATGCAAGTCTTTAGTGTAGTGCGTTACACTAAACGCAGCTAAAAAGAGAGGGAAGATGGAAGGGGATCTAAGGCACTGACTGGGATTTTTGGCAAGTTCCAGACACTGCAGGTAGTTCAGTGTACAAGAGATGAGGCTTGAAAGCAAGTGGAGAACTAACATTGAAAGTGTGAGTTCCTTCCTGGAGGCCTTGGGGCGCTCCTGAGGATTGAGGTCAGAGCAGTGCCTTGATTCGATATGTGCTGGAATAAGAATGTGTATTAAGGTGAGGCCTGACAGAAGTCAGAGCAGGGTGGTGAAACTGACTGAGGTCAGTCAGGATCTGGGCAGAGTTCTGAGAAGATGTGGGCCTCTGATGTGGGCCTTTTTTTTCCTCTTCACTGTTTGATCCCAAGCATCCCTGGAATGCTCCCTACTGCCCTTTGTGCACCACATTTCTTGTCCCTCTACAGGTGACACCCCCCCAGGTGAGCAGGTGCGTGTGCTGGGCTTGCTGCATGAAGAGCTTCACGGCCCAGGCCCCTTGGGAGCATTGAGCAGCCTTGCTCAGACAGAGGTGACCCTGAGCGGTACAATGGGCCAGGCATCAGCTCACATCCTCTATCGGAGGCCAAGACAGCGCCCCACCCACCAGGTTAGGAGAAGCAGGGGACTGGAGGTTGGGGTCAGACAGAGAGGGAGAGCAGTAAAACAGATGATGTGATGGAGCACTTCCCTGGGCCCTCATCGTAGCGTTTCCCCCATTTTATCTCCTTTGTGAGAGGCCTTGTGAGGTAGATTGTTTTATTATCCCTATTTTGTAGCCTGGAAAGCTCACATCCTATAAGCTTAACCAACAAAAGACACTGCCCTCCAGGAAATGGAAAAGGAGAAAAAGCAAAAAGTGGTACCCGTGGAGAGGTTTGAGGAGCTGAGAGGTGGAACGCACGAGCCGGAAGAAGCCAGATAGGTGGCTAGGAGCTGGAGTGGCAGCTCCTGGTTCTCTGGTTTGCTCAGTAAAATAGAAAAAACTTTCTTAACGCTCTTCTTACTTCTCCCCAGACTCAGTGGTTCTCCATCCTTCCTGACTTCAGCTTGGAGCTCCAAGTGGAGCCACCACTGGAACCCCAGCCCCGCTCAGATCCTCATATTCCCTCGGTACCTAAGAGAGCCAGGGCGGGAACAAGGGGATGGAACTTGGGGTCTGGATAAAGAAGGGGATAAAAACTGGAGACGTTGGGGGCGTGGGGTCAGGGATTCCAGGGATGGCGCAGAGCAGCAGCTTCTTCTGTACCTACAGGTGGACCCCACTACTCATTTGACTTTTAACCTTCATCTGTCCAAGAAGGAGAGAGAAGCCAAAGACAGCCTGACTCTGCCCTTCCAGTTCAGCTCGGAAAAGTAAGGATGGGGCCTCAGTGCCCAAGTCCCTGAGTTGAGCCCAGCATTGGGCCTAAGAGGTGGGGCAACAGCAGGTTGTTGATTAACTTTTTCAACTTTATAGGGGCTGAAGTCCACCTCCAGAGTCAAGTCTGGGGAGTGGCTCTTTACCCACCCAAACCCCAGCAGTGTCAAAGGGCCTTGATGTCTCTTTTCTCTCCATTGGAGCCTTGGGTCCCAGCTCCACTGATGTCCCCAAAGTAATCTGGACCTGGGCTGAGCCAGACCAGACCCCAGGGAAGTGGCCCTATCTCCAGGTAGCAACAGTGGGAGGGCAGGAAGCTAGATAGTATGCCAGAGGCAGGTTAATAAGGGTTTAGTAGACACTTGTTCTGTGCCCAGCATGTGGGCGGGTGAAGCAAGACTACACAGTATCCTTGCCCTCAAGCTGCTAAGAACTTAGGGTGTTGCAAGAGCTGTCTAAGAGTATCCATCCCTATACCAGTTGGTGCTACACAAGGTCAGACAAAGGGATTTAGACCAAGAAGACATGGAAGCCAGAGAGGGAGTGACTGTCACTCAGAAAGAGGGTGTCCAGACATGACCCATTACCCACCCTCCCCAGCACCAATTCTCCCCTTATCTCTCCTCAGACAGCAGGCTCTACTGCGCCCTGGGCTGGGCCAGGCTACCAGCCACATCTTCTATGAGCCAGATGCTTATGATGACCTGGATCAAGAAGACCCAGACGATGACCTAGATGTTTGACTGTCTAGGAGATTTGACTAGACTGCAGTAGGAGGGGAAGAGGAAGACTATGGGCCTGTAACTGTCCTTCAATTGTGTGTGTTGGCATTAGCCTGTCTCTGCTCCATCTTTGTTCCCTGTTTCTATGGAGGCCCTGCCCTGTGACCCATGAGCCAGGGAGCAGCTTCCAGTGAGAAGAAAGTGGGCTGGAGGCATAAGAGAAAGTGACAGGATAGGAACACCACCTCCCCCCAAGCCTAATAAAATCTTTTATATTTTATTAAAAGCAAAAGTTCTTTGGTTGCTATTTAAGCAAGAGTCGCAAGTGGACAGGACTGGAGGCTGGGAGTGGATGAGGGAAGCCAAGCACCTGAGTCGTTGCAGATGCCCTGAAGGAACTGGAAAAAAAGCCTACTTTCCAAAACATATTTTTATTACTGTACAAAAAGCACACCCTCCCCTTTTTGTCCCCCCCACCCAACCCCCCAGGAAACTGTACACGGTGTGCTGGGCTAGAGTGACCGAAGGCTTTTGCTTGGCACCCTGCCCACAAGCTGAGCTCTCTGCCCCAGGTCCTTTCATAAGGAGGCGCCTGTAGGCTGCCAGGTTGGGGCAGGGGCGTCCCAGCTCACACATACTCCTTGGCAGAGTTGGGCTTAGGGTAGGAGCGAGGCGCACGGTATCCAGCTTTGCTCTCACTCCCAGGACAGGAGCAAGAGAGCAGCGCACCTCCCAGGAGAACCAGAGCAGACCCTGCCCAGCCAATGAAGATGGCAGGGCCAAATTCATACCTGTGGAGAGAAGGGATTGCGGTCACGAACCCTGGCCTGCCTCTCCCAACCCCAGACCCCTTATGAGATAGGGCTCTCATACTTACTTAACATTCATGGGGACCAATGGGTTATAGAAATCTGAGACAATCTGATGGCCATACCAGGAGCAAGCTATCAAGGCAGCAAGACCTGGAGAAAAAATGAGGATTCAGGTACTGTGAGCCACCCCCCAAACCCGCACTGTGTCCACACTTACCCCTTCAGGATGGTTAAGAGAGTCCTTGTCCCCACCTTGGACCTGTGGCTCACCTGCCAAGATGAAAATGATGCCTCCCGTCATGGCTATCCGGGCCTTCTTCACTTTGTCGTCTCCCCCACAGTTTGTACACTTCATGCCCATCGTGGCCACGAATGTGGCCAGGAAGCCCAGCACCAGGGAGACCACCATTAGGGCTC
The DNA here is from genome assembly GCF_019923935.1 of Bubalus bubalis. Taxonomy (NCBI): domain Eukaryota; kingdom Metazoa; phylum Chordata; class Mammalia; order Artiodactyla; family Bovidae; genus Bubalus; species Bubalus bubalis. Next base: position 36,138,244 of record NC_059159.1, on the reverse strand, counting down.
GAGTGGCCTGCAAGGCCGCTGCGAAAAAGGGGTAAGGATGCCATCCTTGCTGGAAATGACGGGGGCGGCCCTCGGACCGCTTCAGACCCCGAGTCCCCGAGTCCCGAGTCCCGGGCCGGAGCCGGTGGATCCCGCCCCCTCCCGACTCCGTGGCCTTCCCGCTCTGCCCCGCCCTCGGCTCTAGGATCCGCCCGGGGCGCCAGGGTTTCGATGAAACTGCCCCCGCGGAGGGGGAAGGGTGAAAGGGGACGTCGAAGGAAAACAGGTGGTGACCTGAGCCCCGGTAGCGGTGGCTGCGGCCCCGGCTCTGTTTTCAGCTCTGACCCCACTATCGAGGCCACGGTTTGTGGCTTCGGCTAATCGGCCGATAAGATTAGAAGCCGCAGGCCGCGGCCCAGGGGGCGCGGCTCCTCGGCCCTTGGTTCGACCCAGCGGCCCCCAACCCAGCCCCGCAGCCTCCAGCCGGCGCCGCCTTTTGTCCGAGAAAAGGGCGGGAGATGGCGAAGACCTTGGCCTCCACGGGGTAGGGGGAGGGGAAGGCCGCGCCCCAGGACTCAGCTTACCGGGAGCGGCTTGGGCCGCTGGCCGCTCGGCCGGGAGACTAGGCCCGTCCGCGGGCGAAAAGGGGCTCAGCCGGACCCTATCACGTGCAGTCCCAGGACCTCGGCCCTACCGCTTACTCCTCTCCAGCCGCGCTACCGGGCAACCCAGCGCGTCGGGCCCTGGGGCCTCGAGCCGCGCCCCCCCCCGCCCAATCCCCGCCGCGACCCCGGCTCTGGAGCGTCCGCCCCGTCGGTCCCGCGGTCTTACCCGGCAGGGAGAGCACCGAGTCGTACATTTTGCAGCTCATCATGCCGGTGCTCTGCGTGACGCAGTCCATCCACAGCCCCTTGTACATGGCCTGGGCGGTGATGATATTGTCGCCAGCGTACGAGCTCATCTGCCACTGCGGGATGGCGGTGCATGCCACCAGGCCCACCCAGCCCAGCAGAGCCATGGAAAAGCCCAGCAGCTGCAGGCCCGAATTGGCCATTTCCGCCCTCAGAATAGACGGGGGGCGCCGGGAGGGCGAGTTTTTAAGTTACCCAAAGAGGCGAAAAAGAAGTTGTTGGTCGACTGCTTGCAAATCTGGTCCCCGGAGTAAACACAAACCGACCCCTCCGGCGAGGCGAGAGTCTCACGGCAGAGGGAACAGGACTGGTGACCGACAAAAGCGATCCGCGAAGGCCTGGCGGTTCCCTCGGGCGCTCGGCGACTGTTCCCAAACAAAAGGTGGAGGGGCCGTACGGGCGCGGCCTCCGGGTGCTGGAAGTCCCCAGAGTATCCTGGGCTGTCGGCCGGAGGCTGCTGTGAGAACTAGAGGTCACTCAGCGGTGAGCGGGCAGGTGCGGGCGGACAGGTGCTGCGCACCTGAGTATAAGTAGGGCGTCGGGGGGCGCGCCCCCGCGGGCACCGGGAGCGCGAGGCGGGGAGGGACCGAGGGGCGGCCGAGGGTGACCTGACGTCACCGAAGGGACACTCACCTGAGCCGGAAGTCCTTGCCCCCACCCCTCCTGGCTCAGGTGAGGAGGAAGAAACCTGAGCCCCATGTCACGCCCCTTCACTTGCTGGGCTTGGACCGCTGGAGGGGGGAGGTGGAGTCTTCTCGGGAATCCCGAGTTCTGCGGAGTTCTGCGGAAGCCCCTAGGACTGGAGGTCCCTCGGGCGCAAAGACGTCCCTTCCCCGCTCCCAGACAGGTGCGCCAGGAACGCGGCGGAGGCTGAGCGGGAGAGATGCCCCAGGCTAGCCCTGGCTCCGCCTTCCCTCCCGCAGGGACTCTTGGCTTCTACTCCTTGCGCTCGCTCTTTATCCAGCCCTACTTTCGCCCCCACCCTCTGTTCTACTCTTTTTCTCTTCAGTCTCCTTTCGTCGCCGACCCCACCTTCCAGGGACCCCTCAGAACTGCCCACTTCAGCCGCCTAATTAGAGTCTCCACCGCCAGAGCCACCGCCTAGTGCCCAACCCCCCCTCACCGCTGTCGCCTTCACCAGACACCTGGCTTCCAGGAGCGGTGCCCCAGCACCCATCTCCTCCGCCCCCTATTCCGATCTCCGTTGGACGTGACTTAATGGCGGGGCCCTTGGCACCCCCGCCCCGCAGTCACTGTCCCATCCCGCCTCAAGTGTCCTTGCTGCAGAAGAAACCACTGAGGCCAGAAACTAGCGAAGGGAGGGAGCAGGGTAAGGCCTGGGTCAGAGTCTTGGCCACACCCACCATTCTCTTCCCTTGGAGTTTTTCCAGCCGGTCTTCCACCTTTCCCTCTTCCTCCTCCCCCAGCCCTGCACTAGTTTCTCACCCTCATCCGGAGCCTGGACCTGCCTGTTTGTGTGCCCTCTCTCGCCCTCTCACCGTGCCGTCCTCCGGAACATCTGGCTCTAATGTGGCCTTTGATTCAGTCCTCAGACCCCCACCTCACCCTCAGGTTTCTTCTGTCACTCTCCCTGAGTTCTGCCCCATCCCACCAAGCATCCCCCACTTACCCATTCCTCCCTCCCTCCTCTGTTATCATCTCCCTTTCCTGTCCTTTCCGCTTCCTATTTTACTCCTCATCTTTTAGTCTACCTTTGTACCCCATCTCCAGCCCCCTTGGAACCCAGCATCACCCAGTAGCCTTTCTTTGCATCTACCCGAGAGCACATCCCTGCTCCCTCATGGTCAGGTTTCCTTCCCATCGTTCCCCTCTCCAACCTGACAACTCTCAGGCTCACACACCTTTCTTACTCTGTCTCTTTCATTTAATTTTTTAACCTCAAGTCTCTCATATTTCCCATCTTTGCTCCTCCTTCTCAAATATTTCTCGGTCTTTCTTTTATTCAATACAAATATTAATGGGCCCTTCATAGTCCTAATTAACCTGTTTTTCTGCATTTTCTGTAAAATGCAGACTTAAAGGAAGTCTTTATTATGCATTTTATTTTTCTACCTGTGATTAATGATGAGTTTTGTATTTTGTTAAGGTGATTTCCAGCTCTGATAATCCACATTTCTTGTTAGTTAAATATATCCAGCTCCTCTCCAAGCTCAGTGAGACCATCTCAGGCCAAGCCACCATCACCTCTTGCCTGGACACTGCAACTGCCTCCAAACCAATCTCTTTGCTTCCTTGCTTGTCCTTCTAAAATCTATTTTCTAGAAACAAGTTTGTTTTATTAATAAACTTTTATCTTATCGCTTCCTGTTTAAAATCCTTAAAACTTCCAATGGCATTCTTTGGCTTCTATTGCTCCAGTGGATTTGCAAATAAATGTTACACTATGGTTTATGAGACTCCATGCTTCAGCCACACTTCCTGAACTATACTGTGTTCCTTCCCACCAAAGTGCCTCTGCTCTCTGTTCTCTATGCCTGGATGCTCTTCTCATCTACCCCCACTCAACCTTCCTTCTACCCAGCTAACCGACTCATCCTTAGCTATCAGCTCAAATATGACTTCTGGGAGGCCTGGCCTGAGCACTCCACCCCGGACTGAGTCAGATCACCTTGCTGAATATTCTCACTGCTACCTGTACTGTACTTTCAAGGTTCTTATCATGACTGGAAGCTATTCACTTTGTGTGATTATTTAGTCAACGTCAGTCTCCCCACTATACTATAAGTTCCAAGAGATGTGTCTGGATTTTATCCCCAATAAATAGTTGATGAATAAATGACTAAATTGCAAATTAACATGATTTTCATCTACTGATTTGACAAATATTTTCTGAGACCCTGTATAATGTACCAAGCACCATGCTTGACACTGGGGCTACAGCTGTAAACTAGAGGACACTGCAGAATTTCTGGCGGGTCAGTGGTTAAGATTCAGTGCTTCCAATGCAGGGGGCACAGGTTCAATCCCTGGTTGAGGAAGTTCTGCATGGCATTCTGTGCCGTCGAAAAAGAAAAAGAGGACACTTCATGCAGGTAACTTAGATTCTAGAGGGAGGAAGCAGGCAATAAAGACATAAAATGGACCATGTTTTCAAGGCAATAAAATAGGGTAATGTGATGAGGTTGGGTCCATTCCAGAGTAAGGTCAGGGAGACCTACCTAGGAAGGGACTGTTAAATAATGAGCCACCCAGAAAGGCGTATTATAGGCATAGGGAACAAAAAGTGCTACGACCCTGTTTCTATTGTCCCTTTGAGACTTGTATTAACTTAAAGTAGAATTGCTCCACCTCAGCACTATTGTGTTTGGGGCCAGATAAGTCTTTGTTATGGGATGGTTCTGTGCATTATAGGATATTTAAAAGCACCCTGAACTTCCCCACTGATTTGATGCCAGTATCCTCTCCCACACCCTAGTGTGACAATCAAATATGTCTCCAGAATAAACAAGGTCCTACTGTATAGCACAGGAAACCATATTCAATATCCTGTCATAAACCATAATGGAAAAGAATATATATATATATAGTCACTGCTGTATAGCAGAAATTAACACAACATTGTAAATCAACTATGCTTCAATAAAATAAATTTTAAAAAAATCATTGTCTCCAGAGATTGCCAGATGTCCCAGTGATGAGATGGGTCCCAGCCTAGAACCACTGATTTAAAGTATCACCAGTCAGCATCGCTGTGAATTTCTTGCTCTAGAAACCTTTAAGTAAAGAGCTGGGTGTGAGGAGAAAGTAGATGGATGGTTGCAATTAGCCAGGGTTGGGATTTTGCTAAAAAGAGGGAAAAGGGGGAGTTCCCTGGTAGCCTAGTGATATGGACTCCAGGCTTTCACTACTGTGGCCTGGGTTCAACCCCTGGTCAAGGAACTGAAAATCCTAAAAGCCAAGCAGTGTTGCCAAAAGAAAGAAAGAAAGAAAGAGACAGAGAATAGAGAAGGAATTCTAATTTGCAAGAGAGTGGTTATGTGCTAGATTGTTGCTATAAATTGGGTATTAAGGAGAGCAAACATAAAAAGGAGTCAGTGGATAGTGAAAAACTCATCCAATCAATGGTTTTGAAGTCTCCGTAAAGTGAGAGAACTGGGGATACATGAATGGATGATCTAGAAGCCTAGGAGGTGATCATCAGAGGTGACAGGCTTGAATTCACTAAACTGGAAGAGGGTGTTTTTAGAGATAAAGCCTTGGGTAGGGGCCTGAAGATGGATTGAAAAGATGGTTGGAGATGAGACTGAGGGCTGAGAGGCCATGAGTAAATGGAGTGTCCTGGTGGGTTCTGAAGTCAACAACAATGATGATGAGAACATGGGTATAAAGAAGATGACAATGAGCTTGATCAATACCACAAGGAAGAGAAATAAATAGATTGTGCAAAGATTGAAAGGGTCAAAATAAAATTGATTTGCAAACGATATAATCACCTACTAGAAAATCAGATAAAAGCAACAGAGAGTCTGTCAGAACAATCCATGTTGTTCAGCAAGTTTGCTGTACACAAGATCCACCCACAAAGAGAGTCACTAGTATTTTACTACACCAGCAATAACTAATTAGAAAATATAATTTTAAAAATAACACTCAATTTGCATCACTGGCAAAAATTATAGAGCATCTTGGAACTAACCAAGTATTCATAAGACCTCAATGGAAGAAAAATTTTAATTCTACTAGATCCGTCTAGTCAAAGTTATGGTTTTTCCAGTAGTCATGTACGGATGTGACAGTTGGACTATAAAGAAAGCTGAGTGCCAAAGAGCTGATGCTTTTGAACTGTGGTGTCGGAGAAGACTCTTGAGAGTCCCTTGGACTGCAAGGAGATAAAACCAGTCCATTCTAAAGGAAATCAGTCCTAAATATTCATTGGAAGGACTGATGCTGAAGCTGAAACTCCAATACTTTGGCCACCTGATGTGAAGAACTGACTCATTGGAAAAGACTCTGATGATGGGAAAGATTGAAGGCAGGATAAGGGGAAGACAGAGGATGAGATGGTTGGATGGTGTCACCAACACGATGGACATGAGTTTGAGTAAGCTCCAGGAGTTGGTGATGGACGAGGAAGCCTGATGTGCTGCAGTCCATAAGGTCACAAAGAGTTGGACATGACTGAACGACTGCACTGAACTGAAAGAATATAGAAGATGAATGAATACAGAAATAGTCCATGCTCTTAAATGGGATGACTTAACATTATAAAGATATCAGTTGTCCCCAGAATAACATACAATTTGATACATTACCAAAAAAAAAATTCAATTGGTGTTTTTTTTTAAAGATATTAATAAATTTACCTTCAGATTTTTTGAAGTAATTAAAACACACACACACAAATAGTTAGGTCTTCACTGAGAAGAGTAACAAGAGGGGTCTTGCTCTTCCAGAAATTTAAATTTGCCACAAAGCATTCAGCAACAGTAACCGTATAGTATTAGTGCAAGAACAGAGAGATACACCAATGGAACAGAATACTAGAGACAGAGGTCAGTTCAGTTCAGTCACTCAGTCATGGCCGACTCTTTGCGACCCCATGAATCGCAGCATACCAGGCCTCCCTGTCCATCACCAACTCCCAGAGTTCACTCAGACTCACGTCCATCGAGTCAGTGATGCCATCCAGCCATCTCATCCTCTGTTGTCCCCTTCTCCTCCTGCCCCCAATCGCTCCCAGCATCAGAGTCTTTTCCAATGAGTCAACTCTTTGCATGAGGTGGCCAAAGTACTGGAGTTTCAGCTTTAGCATCATTCCTTCCAAAGAAATCCCAGGGCTGATCTCCTTCAGAAAGGACTGGTTGGATCTCCTTGCAGTCCAAAGGACTTTCAAGAGTCTTCTCCAACACCACAGTTTAAAAGCATCAATTCTTCGGCGATCAGCCTTCTTCACAGTCCAACTCTCACATCCATAGGTACTTACATGTATATCAAAAGCTCGTGCTGTATGGTGAGTCACTTAAGTGGTGTCTGACTCATTTTGACCCTGTGGACTGCAGCCTACCAGGCTCCTCTGTCCATGGAATTCTCCAGGCAAGAATTGCAGGGAATTGTCCAGGCAATTCTCTCTGCCATTTCCTTCTCCAGGGGATCTTCCCAACCCAGGGATCGAACCCACATCTCTTATGTCTCCTGTATTGGCAGGTGGGTTCTTTACCATTAGTGCCACCTGGGAAGCCCATATCAGAAGTGGACATGTGGTAAATGTGGCGGCAATATGAGAAAAATATATTGCATCCCTAACACCCAAAACAAGGATGAACTCTAGATGGATTAAAAAGACCTAAACATGGAGAAGAAACTGCCAACCCACTCCAATATTCTTGCCTCGAAAAGTCCATGGACAGAGGAGCCTGGCAGGCTGCAGTCCACTGGGTTACATGACTGAGCATGCATGTGTGAGGAGGGTAGAGGGAGATGGATTGGCAGCAATAAACTGGTAGAACTAAAAAAAAAAAAAAGACCTAAATGTGGGGACTTCCCTGGTGGTCCACTGGTTAAGACTCTGTGATCCCAGTGCAGGAGGGGCAGGTTTGATCCCTGGTCAGGTAGCTAAGATCCCAGCTGCCATGGTACAACGAAACAAACAAAAATGTAAATCTAAAAACTATAGTTCTTAGAAGAAAAGGTAAATTTTGATGCAAAAATGGAAAAGAACACATGCAAAATTTCAAAATCACAAATCCTAAGGGGAAAATTGGTCATTTTGATGATACTAAATTTAAAGATTTCTGCTAAATGAAGTTCACCAAAGAAAAATTAACAGGCAGACGATAGAAGAAGAGAAAATATGTGCAATATCCAAATATGACAATGAACTAATATTATTTGTTTAAATCTCTTGCCAATCAACAGTAAAAATACTCCAAGAGAAAAATGGGCGAAGAATACGTGGAAGGAATTTGCCAAAAAATAGAAAGCCAAAATGCTAACAAGAGTTTAAAGGGATGCTCCAAGCCATAAGTAATCAGAGAAAACTGAAATACAATATCACCTTTCACCTACTGAACTGACAAAAATTGACAAATTCTCATTTATTTAAAATCTCATATAGTCCATTCTGATGGATCCCCTGGAGAAGGGAATGGCTACCCACTCCAGTATTCTGGCCTGGAGAATTCCATGGACTGTATAGTCCATGGGGTCGCAAAGAGTTGGACACGACTGAGCAACTTTCACTCACTTCATAGTCCAATTCTGGATTTTAAAAGACTGACCATCTGAAGTGCTGGTGTGTGGAGGAACTGGAACTTTTAGATATTGTGGGTGGGCAAGTAAAGTGGGACAATCACTTTAGAAAACAATTTGGCCAATTCATAAAAAGTCACACACTACTGCCTGTTGCTAAAGTTTCCCAAAGATGCAAGAAAAACAGTGTCCTGGCACTTTTTGTCTGTCTGATGGTGGCAGCCCAGATTCAATAGGGGAATACAGGGACAGATTGTTTGCAACTCAGAAATGACCCTGTGAGCAGTAAAACCTGATTTACTGAAAAAAAAAAAAAAGAAGTTGCACACACACACCTATCATATAATTCACCCATCCTACTCTTAGGTATTTTCCAAGAGAAATGAAAGTACATGCCCATATGAAGACCTGTACTTAAATGTTCATGGCAGCTTTATTTGTAACAGCCACAAACTGGAAATAATGCAAATATCCATCAACAGGTGATGGACAATCTAACTGATTACTATTGATAATCAAATCAACAATATTTCACAATAAAAAAATAAACTCACAATACCCTCAACAACATACATGAATCTCAAAATAGTTATGGGAAGTAAAGAAGTCCAGACAAAAGGAGTAGAATCTGTGTGATTCTATTTGCATAAAATTCTAAAAAATGCAAACTAGTCCCTCGTGACTGAAATCAGATCAGTGGTTGCCTAGGGGCTGACGGGAGGAATTACAAAGAGGTACAAGGAAACACAGAGTGTGATGGGTGTGTTCGTTATCTTGATTCTGGGGACAGTTTCAGAGGTGTATACATATGTCAAAACATCAAATTAGCTGTTAACTAGATGTATTGTGGTAATCATTTTGTAATATATACATATATCACTGTGTTGTACACCTGAAATTAAAGTTACATGTCAATAACACCTCAAGATAAAATCTTCATTTATTTATTTGGCTGCATCAGGTCTCAGTTGCAGCATGTGGGATCTAGTTCCCCAACCAGGGATGGAACCTCGGCCCCCTGCATTGGGAGCAGGGAGTCTTAGCCACTGGACCACCAGGGAAGTCCCAAGAAAAAATCTTTTGCTTTATCAAACTGTACATTTTAAGTATGTACAGTTTATTGTTTGTCGATTCTATCTCAATAGAGCTCTTCAAAAACCAAACAAAAACAATAAACTGTATCTACTTCTGTCTTTTCTAGGCACTATATGAGCATTACAGTATTCACCTTCATTAAAACCCTAAGATGTGGATACTATTATTATCTCCCTTCTCATTTTACAGATGAGGTAAATAAGGCACAAAGAGCTTAGGTAACTTTCCCAAGGGCACAAAGTTATTAAGTATCAGAGCTGGGACTCAAACTCAGGCAGTTCAGGCCCAGAGTCCATACTCTTCACTCGGCTGCTTTTGGGTGGATGCTGCCTGAGAGGGTGGTGTGGTAGTAGCAGAACTCTCCGGAACTCCTGATAGAAGTGGAGACTGTGATAGTCATTCTCAAAAGCAAGCCGGTAGTTTTTAGTCAAATTAGGTAGACGTATACCCTATGACTCAGCAATTCTGCTTATGGAGATAGATATAAATAAAGACAAAAACATAGGCAGAGGCAGAGACATAGCTCCATGTTCACTGCCACATTATTTGTTGTGGTTGGGAAGTGGAGGTGATATGGGTGCCTATCAGTGGGATGACTGACATTGTGGAGCATTAGGCAATGGTACATTATGCAATGAATCAATAAATTATGCAATGAAATAATTATGAAACCATCACTTGGATAATCACAGAACATGAATGGGTTTTCAAAACATAGTGCTCACTGAAAATGAGTAAGATCAGACTGAAAGATATAAACAGATGCTGTGTACTGGGTTGTGCTCAGTTGTGTCCAACTCTTTATAACCCCATGGACTGTAGCCCTCCAGGCTCCTCTGTCCCTGGGATTTCCCAGGCAAGAATACTGGAGTGGGTTGCCATTACCTTCTCCAGGGGATCTTCCTGACCCAGGGATCCAACTCGCATCTCTTGCATCTCCTATACTGGTAGGCAGATTCTTTACCACTGAGCCACCTGCACATAAAACAATTCATATTTTGCAAGAGTACAAAAAAAGGGAGCCTTAAATGCATTGGGATGGTGGGTTTTTGAGAGAAGACAAATGAGAAATGGATATGGAAATAAAGGATAATTTTTAAAATAAATATAAGACATTGATCAGTGAGTATCATGTACCAAGAACTGTGCCATTAATTCAATTCTCTGTACCTGAGATCCTCATATATTGACAAAAACAATGATGGGACAAAGGGAGGAGATGGCATTGCTGGAGCTCAGGGGTCCAGTGTTTCCCTCTAGAAGCTGAAAGTGAAGTGGGCCTGAAGTAGGAGCTGGAGGCAGAGAGAGTGAAGAAACATCCTGGCTTTCTCCTGCCCTCCAATCTCTCACCTCCTATGGGCTATATCCAGTCAGAAGACAGTGAATATGGGAGCTTGAAAACAAAAGCCTGGAAGGATCAGCTCCCCATGTCATAGGGCAGAGCTTAGAAAGGGCTACAACTGGTTCTGAGATCAAATGAGCCAAGGGTTAATTTCTAAGCAAGATGAACGCACACATGCTCCAATGCTAAATGCCCACTGTGTCCTGTGTCTCATTTCTTCCCTTCCCATCCTCTCGCAATTAGTCTCTTTCTCCCACCTTCCCAGACATTTTTATCCCTCCCTCCCAACTCTCCTTATTCCCATTGTCTCTTCTACTCCCCATCACCTTCTCCTTTCTTTTTATCTTCTTTATCTAGATCTGACTTGCTTTCCTTGATTCTACTTTCCCTGGGGCTTAAACTCCTAGAAGCACCAGAACAAAGCATCTGAATGAGACTGGGAAAGTTCCTTGACCCATGTGCCAGGAGACACCCCAAGGCCTGCACTCTATCTGCTACCCTGACTTATCATCTGCCTCCAACCTGTGCCTCCCTCCAGTTCCCTTTTTACCTCTTGGCACCTTTCTCAGCTTTCCCTCTCTCCCTGCCCTCTTCCTTTCATGGCATTCCAGCATCCCTGGTTTTCCTTCTACCTTCCCAATTACCTTCCTTCTCTGCTTCCAACAATCACTTCTGCTCCTTTTTATTCATAAACAATTTGTTCCCCTCAACTAGCAGACTTTAGTTCTTCTACTTTAGTTCCTCTTGGTCAGGTATGTGGAGCCATTTACCAAAGCGTTCCCCCATTCATGACTGTTCCCCAGTCCATATTCCTGACCATCAGGAGCAGACCCTCATTTCATTCATTCAACAAATAAATATTGAGTGCTCATCCTGGGTGAGCTGGGTGTTGAGGATACAGAGGTAAACAAGATGATTATCTGTCCTCGGGGTTAATATACAGAGAAGAAATCATGACAATGTACTATATGGGGACACATGGTTTTCTGGAGCAAAGCCAAGGAAGGTATCACAGGGACAGGGGCGGGGGCGGGGGCGGGGGCAGTTTTTCAGAGGATGAATGGGAGTCCTCTGGTATTCCAGACTAAGGGATTATTAGTAGCCACCAAGAAGTGAAACAGTGCAGTGTGTTCTGGATACAAGAAATAGTTAGGAATTGACTAAAACTTGAGGGGAGGGGATAGAATGTGAGGCAGAGATAGGAGGAAAGGCAAGAGGTTTTGTTCACTCTGAAAGGGGGTTAGAACTTGACAATTGGCAACAGAGACTTCTGAGGGGAGAGTGAGGAGGTTGAACTCTTTTTGAATTGTACTCTGCCCCTCCTTTAGGAAGAGGAGCAAGAAGACTAGGCAGGGTGATGGCTGTCTGAACCAAACTGGCCACAGTACAGGTGGAAAAAATCAGATGAATATGAGGGTTTAGGAGGTTAAAACACCAATACTGGAAACTGGATAAAAGTCGGGGGTGCAGGAGAGGAGGAATCAAGCATGATTTCCTCTTTCTGATAGGAGTGACAGGCTGGCTAACAGGACCGTTCACTGGGATGAGGAAGTTAGCAGAAGCAGGTTTGAACATGCTGATTATGTGAACTGCCCACCCAGGTGGCAGCTGAACACTCGGATCTCAAGCTCCAGAGAGAGGCCTGGGCTGGAAGCAATGAAAGCCTTAAAGATGTGGAACGAGCGGGGACAGTGGGCCGCAGACCACCCCGGCCAGATCCGCTGCGGATCCGCGCTCTCCCTCCAGGTGGCACTAGAGCCCCGTGTTTCTGAGTCCCGTTCTTCACAGCGCGCGCTGTCGGTGCTCAGAGCGTTCTGCTGCTGCTGCGGGGACTTGCCAACTCTAGGTCACGCCCTCCTCGCTGGGCATTCAAACCTGGAACGACCTCCAGAGAGCGTGTCCAACTCGTCCACGCGGCCAGCACATTCTTGGCGGCTCAGGCACCTCAGGGCTGGTGACGTGGTTCGTGTGGCCACCTGTCCCTCCGGCCACCTCCAGGAACCAACGTGGGGAATGAGTGTAGGGGAAGGGCCAGAGAGGCAGTGCTCCGAGCACGGATGCATAGAAAGACGACCCCCGAGGCCAGACACCTGAGCCGCTAGGAACGGAATTTCCTGTGCCCCGGGTCATCTCCGCGTGGGAAGCCTGTCGCGGATCCTTTAAGGCTCCATCTCCCTGTCCTCCCCCGCCCAGGACAGGCTGGGACACCCGGGACCTGACATTTGGCGTCTCCCAACGTGGGAGCTAAAAATAACCACTGTGGGTTACTCCAGGCCATTGCTCTGCACCCACCCCGCGCGCCGGCTAGCGCTCGGTCTCGGGCCGCCCGAGTTCTCTCCCGGGCAAGTGTACCTGGCCCGTCCCCTCCCATCCCGTGGAAGTCGCTTCTTTAGCCCCGAACCTCGGCCGGAGGGCGGAGACTTCACATGAAGGGGAACAGGGCCTCCAGGTTTCCCAGGACCCTGTTCTCAAAACTTGCCGGCGGCAGGCTGGCGGAAACCCGAGGGGCGTGTCTCACCGGGCACGCTGAGGGGCGTGGCCTCGCTGGCCTTCCCCACAGCCGGTGCCAAACTCTCAGCCCCAGGCTCAGGGAGGGGCGTGGCCTGCTGGGGTGTGCGGGCTCCTGGCCAATGGGTGCCGTGAAAGGCGTGGCCCTAGGGGCTGCGGGGGCTGCTCTTCGGGTCTTTTCCCCCCAGCCAAGCTTCGCCAGATTCCCGGGAGCTGCTGTCTGGCTCCTGGGCTTGTGGCTGCGGATCCCGCCAGACTCGCACTCCTCACAAAGCTCCGGGACCCCCATCACCCCCGCGTTCTCCGCCCACCAGGCTGGGGTCGCAGACCCCCCAGTCGCCTCCCCCTCGTCTACTGCAGCTCCTGCGTCTCCAGTTCCTAAGACAAGATGCCGTCGGGCTTCCAACAGATCGGCTCTGAAGTAGGGTTTAGCATGAGGGGGCGGGACGGGGACAAGGGTCCCGCTTTTCTCGGGCTGGGGTCGCGATTGGGGTCAGCTAGGGGGCGGTCCTTGCGCAGGCGCAGGGGGTGGGGTGGGGGACTGGCTATTTATACCCCAGCGGGACAACCCGTGACTGTCAGATTCCAGTCACTCCAAGAGGAAGAATGAGTCTGGGGGATCATTGTGGGCAAGAACCACAGCTGGATTCTGCGCGTCCTGGGTTCGCCCTTTTCTCTAGTTCGCGGCGCTTTGCGCCGGAATCGAGGACTTCCTGCCCTCAAGAAAGCAGATTCAGGCTAGTCTTGCCCTCCAGGAGCTGTCCGTCTGTCCCGGCTCTCCCGCCCGCAGTTTTTCGAAGACCGGAGATGCTCCGTAGGTCCACTCCAACCCCCACTCTTGGCAGTCCTCCAGGACGCTGAACTTTCCCTCGGCCCTACGGTTGGTGGAGGGGTAGAGGGGAGTGTCAGCCCTCCCTCCCCCAGCTCAGGTTTCCTTTTGGAGACAGTCTGTGCCGCCAGCGGTCAGCCACCAAGGCTACCGCCCCTCACACCACCTTCCCGCCCCCATCCCCTGCGCAAGGCTCGCTCAGGCAAAAGCCAGCATGGCCCCCTGCCCTTTGTCGCAGCTTGGAGGGGGAAGGGAGGAGGCCGGGGCGGAGACAGAGAAGGCCATAAGCCAGGAGGAATGACCGCGATGTCCTTTTGGGAATTGTCCTTCTTGAGCCTATTGGGGGCTTCCAGGAGCCCGCGGAGAGAACCCGCAGATGGAAGAGAAGAGGACAGAGACTGATGATGCTAACACACTTGTTACTTTATAAAAGCAGCACTGTTGGGGCCACTCAACATTCAGTTTTGATTTTCACACTTTAACTTGACAAGGAACATCACCCCTATCTCTTCAGTTCAAAGTGAGGAAGTGACTTACCTAAGGTTGCACAAATCTGAATGGGGGTCTCTTAATGCCAAGCCTGTCCCAAGGTTAGAGAGGAATTGTGAGACCCAGGTTCTCAAATGTTTCTCTGCTTGCTGGACTCAAACATCAGTTTCTCCTTCATGCCCTGGTACTCTTGGGTTCTTCCTGCTCTTGTTTACACTGAGATCTTCGATTGATTCCTAATATGGGTCCACTTTCCCTCATCCCACACGTTGGATGAAACCCAGCATCTTTAGACTCCTATTGGGCCTGGGCCCCTGGAGGAAGGAAAGATGGCACAGTTCCATGTGACATGTCTCCTCTCTGCTTCTGCCTGCCCAGGATGGGGAGCCTCCTCGGCAGCGAGTCACTGGGACCTTGGTCCTTGCCGTATTCTCCGCTGTTCTTGGCTCCCTGCAGTTTGGCTACAACATTGGGGTCATCAATGCCCCCCAGAAGGTGAGGGGCTACAGTTGGCAGAGTGGGGTGCCCAGACAAGGTGGGGGGGTGGGTAGTGAGCAGAGAGGGAAGAGTCTAGCAGCTAATCACTCCTTTGCTGTGCCCCCAGGTGATTGAACAGAGCTACAATGAGACCTGGCTGGGGAGGCAGGGGCCTGAGGGACCCGGCTCCATCCCACCAGGCACACTCACCACCCTCTGGGCTCTCTCCGTGGCCATCTTCTCTGTGGGTGGCATGATCTCATCCTTCCTGATTGGCATCATCTCTCAGTGGCTGGGAAGGTATGGGGCTGGAGGGTGAGGGTGGAGGGACAGGAAGGGAGCCAGAGCATGGGTTCCTGGACTCTCACAGCCCCACTCTGTCTGCCAGGAAGAGGGCCATGCTGTTCAACAACGCCCTGGCAGTGCTGGGGGGCACCCTCATGGGCCTGGCCAAGGCAGCTGCCTCCTACGAGATGCTCATTCTTGGACGGTTCTTCATTGGCGCCTACTCAGGTACCCACGGGCACTGTGGCCCTGTGCAGGGCCTTGCTGTCCTTCACTAACCCTGGCCTTGGGGATGGGGGTGGGGGGCGGTGGGCAGCTGCCCTGAGAAGCTCTCTTCTTCCCTCTGCTCAGGGCTGACGTCGGGGCTGGTACCCATGTACGTGGGGGAGATTGCCCCTACTCACCTGCGGGGCGCCCTGGGGACACTCAATCAACTAGCCATCGTCACTGGCATCCTAATCGCTCAGGTGACTGGGCCTGGCTTCCTGGGAGGTTGGGCAGGGGGTTGGGGCTCTGGGTACAGGCTGAACATCCTGCCCTCCTTCCCTGCCTTCTCCCACAGGTGCTAGGTTTGGAGTCCATGCTGGGCACAGCCACCTTATGGCCACTCCTCCTGGGCATCACCGTGCTGCCTGCCCTCCTGCAGATGGTCCTGCTGCCCCTCTGCCCAGAAAGCCCCCGCTACCTCTACATCATCCGGAACCTGGAGGGGCCTGCCAGAAAGAGTGAGCTCCCGTGCCATCCTGCGGGCACCTGTGCCTCTCCCAGGCCCTCTGCCTGCCCTCTCAGGCTTGAACCCCCTCACCTCCAGGTCTGAAGCGCCTGACGGGCTGGGCCGATGTGTCTGAGGTATTGGCTGAGCTGAAGGAGGAGAAGCGGAAGCTGGAGCGTGAGCGGCCCCTGTCCTTGCTCCAGCTCCTGGGCAGCCACACCCATCGGCAGCCCCTCGTCATCGCCATTGTGCTGCAGCTGAGCCAGCAGCTGTCAGGCATCAATGCGGTACGGGCATCAATGCGGTGTGGACGCAGCCACCTCCAAGAGGGGCAGGGTTAGGGAATAGCCCCAGAGGAAGGAAGAAGGGAGCAAGCCCCTGCTTCGTTAAAATTCAGAGTCAGTCCAGCTTGGTGTGGCTTCAAGGGAGGAAGGAACATCCTTGTCATCACCTTTTCTTCTGGCCCACTTCTAGGTTTTCTATTATTCAACCAGCATCTTTGAGTCAGCGGGGGTAGAGAAACCAGCCTATGCCACCATTGGAGCCGGTGTGGTCAACACAGTCTTCACCTTAGTCTCGGTAACTGCTGGCCTCTGGAAGGGTCCCACCGTTGGCTTCTGGACATAACTGGGTGTCCTAAAGGTCCAACCCTTGGTTGACCCCAACCACCCAATCCCTCCCACGTCCCAAGCCCTGAAGGCCCCTGGCAAGCCCTGACTCTCTCTGCAGGTGTTCTTGGTGGAACGGGCTGGGCGCCGGACCCTCCATCTCCTGGGCCTGGCAGGCATGTGTGGCTGCGCCATCTTGATGACTGTGGCTCTGCTTCTGCTGGTGAGGCCTGAGAAGAGGGAGGGGACCAGCCTCCCAATCCTGGGGAACTGCCCCAAGGGGCTCTGTGGACAGCCAGGGTCATTCCTCAACATACATGCCTTTGACCTTGGGCCCAGGCCGTGTGCCAAGACCATGCCCCTGAGGGACCCAGGCTGCATGCATTTCCTCCTGCTCTAGAAGGACACTGTAGCATTAGCCTGGCAGCCAGTGGGGAGAGCCCCTGTCAAACCTCAAGGACAGTAATTCCTAAGAACCCAGCTCTAGAATCATGGGGGAATCGACATAAGATCCTGAATCAGCACAGGGCAGCCAGCTGAATGTCAAATGCTTGAAGGCATGTTCTAACCTAGGTGGCAGGTCCCCTGCCTGTGAATGGCTGGTAGGGTCAATGCCAGTTTCCTGGGTGGAGGGCAAAAGAAGATCCTGAAAGACCTGACCTGAGTTCTCCACCCTCCCTGCCCGGCCCCCAGGAGCGGGTTCCAGCCATGAGCTATGTCTCCATTGTGGCCATCTTTGGCTTCGTGGCCTTCTTTGAAATTGGCCCTGGCCCCATCCCCTGGTTCATCGTGGCTGAGCTCTTCAGCCAGGGACCCCGCCCAGCGGCCATGGCAGTGGCTGGGTTCTCCAACTGGACATGCAACTTCATCATCGGCATGGGTTTCCAGTATGTGGCGGTAGGTCCCCTGCCCCCGCCCCCATCTCCCACACCATCAGCCAGAGGAGGGCAACGTATCACTGGCCCAGATGCTTTCCACTCAGCATCCCCCCACCCCACCTCGCCCATAGACTGCTGGTTGGGGGCTCACTTTAGTGGACCACATGGGTCCTGAAGACCGCCTGCTCCACCAGAATCAAAGCAAAGAAGGGAACTGAGCTAGATGGAAAACAACAGAGCTGTCTTCAAAGCCAACTACTGGCATAACTTACTTAGGAGTAAAATTACAAACTTCGTATTAATAGTGCAAATGGCTAGGAATCCACCTAGTGCAGTAACTCAGGATGGAAAGAGAGGGAAAAACCAGGAGAGATGGGGTTCATAAAATTCTCTTTTCACTAAATTCTCCTGGCAATTTCCATTGCCCACCAAGGAGCCACCTGCTTCATGCAGTGTCCCAGTTCCCTGTGAGGATCTTTGGCCCCAAGCCAGTCCTTTAGTCCTGGCTTGCCCAAGGCCACCCGTTCCCTCCCCTCTGTCAACACCTCTTTCTCCACTTGTCCCAGGATGCTATGGGTCCCTACGTCTTTCTTCTATTCGCGGTCCTCCTGCTTGGCTTCTTCATCTTCACCTTCTTAAAAGTGCCTGAAACCCGTGGCAGGACGTTTGACCAGATCTCAGCCGTTTTCCACCGGACACCTTCTCTTCTGGAGCAGGAAGTGAAACCCAGCACAGAACTGGAGTACTTAGGGCCAGATGAGCATGACTGAGGGTCACACAGGGGTGGGAGAGCCAGTTCTCTCCACTTGCCCAGAGACCCCCCTCCTTTCCTCTGCAGCACTTTAACCCTCTCTTCCCCATTACTTCCAGGGCAGAGAAAACCCCTGCAGCCTGGTGGGATTGGGAAGCTGGAGGGAAGGGTGGTCTGAGCACCCCCTTATTCCCCTCGTGTGACTTCTTGGATTATTTGTGTTGTGGTTAGGCAGTGGCTGTGGGGTGGGTCAATCTCCCCTCCATCTCCTCCTTCTTCAGTAGCCATCCCCACCCCTCCTCAGCTCCAGAATACTTGTGCCCTGGCTAGTGAAGGGGGTTTACAGGGAGGAGAGACTCTAGGACTGACTTTCCAGTGGGGGTGAACCAAAGCCGAGAGCAGGACAGAAGCGAGATCCAGTTCCTGCCACCTTGGACTCCTCCCCCTCTGGCACTTCCTCGGAATTCTTGCCACAGACTCTGGGTGAAAGGGGAGGGGGGTCTGTCTGTCCCCTCCAGGGCAAAGGACACACCCCCTTCCCAAGATCTAATCTCACTTCTCACACAGCAGGCTCAGTCCTCTTGCTCAGCCTTCCAGGGTGAGAGGAACACGCATCCATCCATGGGGAGAGGGACAGTGGGCTCCTCTCTAGACTCAGGGTTCTGGGCTCCACCCCCGCTGCTCCCCAAGGCTGCCAGGTGGGGGCCCCAGCTCTTCCCTCCTCTCCCATCCTGGGAGGGTATTATACCCACAGGCTTTTGACCAACTAAGGGCAAGAGGGATTTGAAAGGCTGCCTGTAAACACTGGGCTGGGAGGAGCCTTCAGATATTTTTGTATATGTTTGAAAAAGCAGGGGCAGGGAGAAGAAACTGAAGGTCTGTTGTACTAAATGTATATATAGAGAGATCCGTATATAAAGTTACTGTATGAGATATGCATCCTGTCGTGTGGAGGCACTCCAAGACGGGCTGAGACCCAGGCCACAGCCTCCCCACCCCTGCCTCTTCTCCATCCTGCCTCAGTTCCAGGCCACAGAATCCTCTGGACTGGACGCTGTCACTCATGCCTCCACTTAAGATCTGGAATCATTGCCTTTGTTAACAGTAGTAAAGCCTCAGTAAGTTGATGCTGCAGGTGCCAGACCCTGCTCTTGGCAGTTCAGGAATCACTCATTCTACCAGGGAGGCAACAGTCCCATTTCACAGATGGGAAAAGTCAGTGTCCCAGGGATGAAGGCACTTCTGCAGAGCTGCACAGCTAGAACCGTGGGAACAAGGATCCAAGAGTAGGCCCTGCCTACGAACCCCTCTCCCTCCTGCCACCGTCAACAGAGCATTACCAGCAAGGCTCTGAAGAGAAAAGAGGCAGAGACCAAGACAACAGGAAAGCCCGTTTTTGTTTTTACTGGAGGCTCAGGTGGCACACGACAGTTCATAAAATGGCTTCAGAGGTAGGGGGAGCAGGGAAACAAAAAATAAACTGGGATGGGAAAGAAAAACAACCAGGAGGAGGGAAGAGCTGGCTGGTTCCTTCTCAGCCTGATTTAGGGGAGGGAGTTGATGCCTCTGAACAATAAGGATGGATCCCTTCCTTCAACCCTTGGTAAGGGAGAAAGGAAAAAAAAAAAAAAAGCAAAAGGCTGTTGCTTTGGCCCTCCTGAGTCTCAAGGAATGGGGGGAAAAGCCGGTGTTTTGATGTCACAAATTATGGGAAAGAGGGGAGGGAGGTGTTGGGTAGAATACAGGTCAGTTGGAAAAACTGGCAGATACCTGAGAGGAAGAGAGATGGAAAAGTCACACCAGAAACTTACCACCACCCAGCCCCACCCCCACCTCTGGGTACCCAGCCTGGGGCCTGCCACTCACCCGACGGTGGCTCTGGGTGTCCCTTGAGTTGGAATCACTCCAGTATGGTGGTTGGGGGGTCCCCACTGTTGATGGGGGCTGAGGTCTAGAGAGAACAAGGGTGGTCGGCTGAGACCCTCTTGTTCTTCAGGGCCCCCAGCTTCAACCTCTTGCACCTTTTCTCTTCCCGTTCCTCCCTCAATTCCCATCCACAGGCTGGTGCTGGGGCTCCAGCAGAGCCAAGGGAGTCTACAGGGGGTGATGTGGGCTCCAACGCCTCTGCTGGGCTTTCCTGGTGGGTGGGTTGGGGGATGGCTGCCAGGGATGGACCCGGCAGTCCTGGCTCTTGGGTGTCAGGCTGCCTTGAAGCCAGCATGAGTGGGGACAGGGCCAGGAGAAGGGGGGACAAAGAGAGTGGGAAGGAAAGGGAAAGGAAGACAGGAGTGGGGGAAGAAGGGACAGGGGAAAGTTGGCTCCAGGCTTTTCTTTCCTTCTCTGGCCCCCCACACGGACAGTCCCAGGTCCTCACCTCTGGGGCTGTGGACTGCCTGGGTCCCGGGGGCTGCTGCCGTCTCCGCTGGAAGTAGGGGCGGTTTCGTGGGCGCTGGGGCTCAGGTCGGGAGCCATCAGTGGGGCCTTGGCTGGGCTTGGTCTCGCCATCCCCACCTTCTGTGGTGGGTTGCTGGGGTGGCCTGGGGCGGAAAGGCCTGGGGCAAGAAGCGAGGACCCTGAAGGGACAGGAGCCCAGTGCAGACCACGTCCCTCCCTCCTAGGATCCCCCCAGCAGGGGCAGACTAGCCTGCCTTCCTTTCCCATCCCAGGGGTGCTGCTAACCCTGAGCACCTGGGCAGTAACGGCTCAGTGGCCCAGCCCTCCTGACCTCTGGCTTCAGGCCCCTCCCCTTCCCATCCCTGGGTCCCCACACTGGCTGGTGAAGGGGAAGCCAGGGCCCAGGAAAGGGAGTCTTACCTTCGGTACCTGGGCCGGAATCTGGGTGGGGGTATCCGCTCATCCCCCTGCTGCTGGTCTCCCTCCAACGGGGCTGTCTCTTTGGGTTCTACCCCGTCTGTGCCCTGGGGACATGCAAAGGCCGGGGGGAGCCGGGTGGCACCAGCTGCTTTGGTGTCCACAGCTCTTCCCAGCCCACCTTCCACCCTACTTCCTCTGGGCTCCGGCCTCATTAACTTCCACTCCTTTTCCAGGATGTGGGCATCTGGTTCCCATGTTGTCAGTCCCCCTCACCTCTATAGGCTGCTGCTGGTTGGGGGGCCGAGGGCCTCGCACGAAGCGCCGTCGGTAGAAGAAGGGTGGTGGGCGCCGTCGTCTGGGCCGCTGCCCGGAGTCTTCAGCACGCTCCCCTTCGCTGCCTGGCTCTGTTCCACCCGATGGAGCCTCTGCCACCATGGGTGGCGGGGCAGCTGGGCGGGGCCGGGGGATGAATCGGCGGAACCTGCGTCGGTTGGGGGCATAGCGGCTGCCCTTCACTGGCACCCCCCCAGGCCCAGTTACGTTAGCAGCTTCTGCGCCCTGGGGAGGAGGTGGGGAGGAACTGGTGAGAACCAGCTCCCACGACAGATGCACAACCTCCCAGTCTGGCTTGAATCACTGTCTTCCATCCTTCCAGGTAACTGCCCCCTCTCCAGCTCCTCTAACTTCTGGTTCTTTCCACCCTCCCCAGAGGAGCAGGGGCCAGTGGTGTTTGGACCCTTCTGGGAGGGGCCTCATCTGCAACTGGTCCTTTTGAAATAGCTGCCACTGGACCCTCATGAGGCTTAGCCTGGAGGTGTGGTGGGGATGGAGAAAGAGGGCTGGCAGCAGGGGAGCATCTCCTGGAGGGCTGATTCTGAGAGGAGAACATGGGCACAGGTGCCCCATGGAGAACAGACATGGGCCTGTTGAACTGCAGAGAGAGCCCTGACTGTGACAGGGGCACCTTCTTTAGGACACCCCTTGAAGCAGCCAGAGCCTTAAGGACGACAAGTTCTGCTTGAGAACATGGTCCTGGTCCCACAGCCTGTGCTGCCCGGGCAGAGCCTGGGTGGGAGTGGGGGGGGACCTCCAGGGCACCCTCCTCTGGTTTGGCGGGCTCTCCAACCGCAGCCCCCGAACCTTCTCTCCTTCCACGACATCGAACTCCACGGTCTCCCCATCCCCAACGCTGCGCAGAAACTTCCTGGGGTTGTTTCTCTTAATAGCTGTCTGGTTAAGGAAAAGCCAGGAGAAAGGTGAGAATGGCCGGGATCTCTCGCACCCCTGTGGGGCCCACCACCCACTTCCATTCTTTTCAAAATTTTACTTGTGAGCTGGGGCTGGAGTGTGAAGCAAGGAGAAGGCAAAGTTCAGCAGGGGAAAAGCCACAGACTAGGGGCCTTGGAACAACTGTGTAGTTACCACGGTCCCCAGGACTCACTCCCTCTTCCCCTGACCCCTCAGGGATTTCCAGAAGGGAAGCAAGAAACATGAACTCAAAAGCCAAACAAAAAGCCGATAGTCTTAAGTTACAAAGTGGGTAACACGTACTATGTTTCTTACCTCAGTCCCACTGAGCGCGCATTCCACCAAAGCAGTGGTTCTCAAACTGTGCCGGCATCACAATCACCTGGAGAGCTAGTTAAAACAGGCAGCTGGCCCCGCCCCCAAGCCTGACTGATTGGCTAGGTCTGGGGTGGGCCTGAGAATCCAGATGTCAGGAGATGCTGCTGGTGCGGGGACCACACTTTGAGAACCACTGCGCCCAAGTAGCGCTAGCCTGTGTCCTTTCCCTCGGACACCGCCTGTGATTCGTTCCTGGGATGTTCACAGGTCCCAGAAGGGAGTGAGCCGTGCCGTGCCCAGAGGGCAACAAGCACATTTCTTACAGAGACAACCCAACACAAGTGGGGCCAATGCAGTTAGTACAGCACCTGTGGGATGGATAGGGAACTATTTCCTGGTGGGAGGTGAAAGCTGGAGAGCCAGGACTTGTGCTGCTAAGAGGACAGTGGCAAAGACCATCAGGGAGGGCGGGTTCCTCCCCTCAGAAAGCCATCCCAGCTCTTACCTGGTGAACAAAAACATCCTCCTTGGTGTCATTCCTGCAGGACAGGATGGGGTGTTAGGTGATGATTTTGGTAAGGCACTCACCTCTGCTGAGGCCTCCTTAGCTGCCAATTCCCAAGACCTGTGGCCCCATCCTCTCTACCTTCCATTGCTGCTTGGGGTTAAACAGGGCCCAGAGAGTAAGACAAGAGCCAATAGGGCCCCCTGAAGCGGGTATGAAGAGCAGATCCCTAAAACCTCCATGAAAAACCTGGGCTTCATGAGGAAAGGGCTGCAGGGTCAGCAAAGGCACCTTGAAGGAGCTGGTTCAGCCTTTACCTGTGGAGCTCTCCACCCTCTCCACCCTCTACCCCAGGGCACCTTAGAACCTGGTAGTGCTGGGTGTCACTGTCCCAAGCCAACAACCCCTGCTCCCCAACCCACACGTGGAGAATTCCTCTCAGTCTCCTTCCTTCTGCAGTCAAGGAGGGAGTGAGTAGGGACAGGAGCAGAGGTGCAGAACACCTTTGAGGAGGGGAAAATGTGTCAAGAACTGGCTCCAAACAGCCCACAAAACTTTATTCTCAGCCTGGAGGTGAACCCCAGGGTCAGGCCCCCTCTCAGCACACCAAGAGATCAAGGGTGAGAAAGAAGATATTAGATCATTCTCTGTCACTACCTTGCCCATCACCCTAGTTTACGCTAGCACCCCAGTAGGGGGGTGGGTGTGAAGAGGTATTCCCTCAGAACCTCCCAGGAGTCCTCAGTTTCCAGAATTAGAGAAGGACCCTTCCCTAGAACAAGTGTTCTGGCTTTAAAGCACTTGGATCTGCACAAAGGTCAGCCTGCTAAGAGGGAACTGAGGCCTCCCAGGAGGGCTGGGCCGGGCAGGGTGCCTGGACTGGGGAAGGGCCCACTGAGGGAGACCTGACTCCGCTCAGAATCTGACACTGTGGCCCCTCCCAGTTTGGGGGTGTGGGGGTGCTGTAGAAGGAAAGCAGCAGCCTCAGGCTGGGCTGGTGCCTTCTTTCCTTAACCCCCACCAGACTCAGTCCCATCAGGTGGGGCATTCAGTGAGCTAACAGCTCTCTAAGGGAGATGAGTTATGAGAGTGCTATGTGCGCTGCTCGAAACAGGAAATGAGTGAGGATTCGGCCGGAGGCACAGAGAGCAGGTACATTCTGCCCCAAAGGCGGCGGCAAACTAAACCAGAAGGTGACACACACCAGCTGCGAGGATCAGAGCCAGATTTGCCAACTTCCTAGATCATTAACCCTCTGCTGCCCTTGAAGATGTGGAGAAGGTTTCGTCATGCCCACATCTGTGCTGTGGTTAAAGACTTTTAATCAGCATCAGCTGGACACTGCAACCATGTGCCTTGGTAGGGGTAGAGATGAGGCTGGGAAGGTGTCCAGTCTCATAGATCAGTTTGGAAGACACCCATTCCACCCCCTCCCTGGGTTCCTCAGATACCTGTTGATGAATCCGTAACCATTCCGCACGTTGAACCATTTGACAGTGCCCAGGACTTGGATTGCTGCCAGGCAGAGATGCAGTGGGGGCAGTAAGATAGGGGGAAGAGATGGAGTTGGACTCAGTTTTGGGACACTCCAAAATCTAACCAACCTATTATCTATTAAGCTAAACTTCATGCCAACCAGGTTTTACCCAGTAGCTCCAAGGCATTCTTACCCAATTACACTAAATGCAACCGCCCCTACAGCGGGGCTCAGGGTTTCAAACCTCTTCCGATTCTAAGGCATGCTTCTCACATCCTACAAATTTAGGCCCTTAACCTAGAAGCGGGTACTTACTTGGTCCACGAAGTTCCGCCCTCACGTCATAACTGGGGTCTCTCTAGCCCTCCTATTGTAAGGGTCACTAGTGCACTTGCGTCCCGGGCTCAGATATTTACCTAATACTAGCCCAAATCAACAAGATCAAGTCTCCCGCCCCGGGGGCGTGGTCAGACCCTAGCTGGACCGGCCAGCCACTCCTTCTCACCCAGGAAGACACTGCAGAATTTCCCACTAGGGAAACTCACTACGGTCCGCTGGTCCTTTGAGCCTCGAGCCGTACCGGCCTTCGGCTTTCCGGACCCCGCCGGGCTCCACGATGCCCCTCCCCCAGCCCGTCGACACCCCCACCCCCGCCTCCCCCTTAGAGCCGCCCTGGCACGCGCCCCGCCCCTCACCCAGCACCGGCTTGTCCGCCTGACTCCGGGCCGGGGGCGCGGGGGTTCCCGAGGCCGCCGTCGCCGGGTTGCCAGGGGTGCGGGGGCCTGGCGCCGAGGGGGTCCCAACAGCTGGGCCCGAGGCCGTTCCGACCCCGCCGCTGCCCGCCCCGCCGCCTGCTTTCTGTGGCTCCCCTGCGGGCACCGGGACCACCACCGCTACCACCCCTGCCGCCGTCGCGGGCACCGTCGCCGCGGGGGCCGCTGTCGCCACCACTGCCGCCTCCGCCTCGCTCATCCCGCCGGGTCCAGTACCGGCCCCCGCCGCCACCACCACCTCCTCCGCCGCCGCCACCGCCACCGCCCCGGCCCCTCCCCCTGGCTCGCGAACCCACCGCCCCGCTCGGTCCTCGCGCCCCGAGCCTAGCCTGCACGCCGGCAGCCGGCCCTGAACCGAGGCCAATCGTAGCCCGCAGCCGCGGCGCGTGCAGGCCCCGCCTCCCGACCACAGGCCAATCCTAGCGGAGCAACCCCAGGGTGCGCACGCCAGCCCCGCCTCCCAGACTTCGCGCGGAGGCTGCGGCCCCCGCCCGCAGCCTAGTAAGTACACCTGGGCCCCGCCCCGAGGCCATCACGTGACAGACCCAACCCAACCCATTGGCCGACGGCCGCTTTCCCCTCCCCCCCTCCGCCCCTTTCCACCGGCCGCGGGAAATCAAACGGGCTGGTCGCGCCCCAACCGCCACCTGGCCTCTACGCGAAGGGCGGGGCGAGGGCGCAGCTCCAAGGTTGCCCCTGACAACCCGGGCGGGGGCCTGAGCCCGTAACCTTGGTCCTGGCTGTGGGCGGCACGGCTCACTTCCACTCTAGAGACCACCTTTGCCCGCACACCGCCGGGTGTGGTTGCTTTCTCCCAGCCTGCCCGACCGTCTCCCTAGAGGATGCCCTGTACCCTGGTCTGTGGGATCAGCCCGCGGGGCCAACCAGACTTTCCCAGGTGATGGTTGCTCTCTCAAGCCGAGCACTCTCACACTTGTTGGGTTGTTTTTGACGTATGATTTACATACAGCAAAATGCACAATTCTTCTCTGAGTTTTGATAAACGCATTCATCTATGCAATCAACACCCTAATCAAGGTGTTTTTCCCTTGCTCTTGAACCCTTTCCGGGCAGGCCCAGACTCCTCACAAAGCATCTTTTCCACCGGAGATCAGTTTCAAGATCCACAGTACTGGGTGCTTTGGTCTCCGGCTGGGCCTCGCTCTCCATCTCCCTGCCCTCTCCCTGGCAGCTCCCTTTACCTTCTTTCTTTTATCCAACTAGCCAGACTCTTCAGACTCAAGCCGAAGTGACATAGATGTCTCTATAGGTGACTTCTTCAAGTACCATCTTATATATCACTCCTCACTATCACTTCATCCTTTACTTTTCTCATGGCATTTTTGGAAATAGAAATTGCTTATTTACATTATTCCTGCCCCCTCCGAAACTCTAGACCAGTGAACTCCTTGGCAAGAACTGTGTACTTATGTTTGACGCCTGGAACAGAGTCTGGCACAACATAGGCGCTCAATATTTCTTGAGCAGATAAATAGTCCCCATTCCACAGATGGGGCTTCCCTCATAGCTCAGTTGGTAAAGAATCCGCCTGCAATGCAGGAGACTCCTTTTCGATTCCTAGGTCGGGAAGATCCCCTGAAGGGAAAGGCTCCCCACTCCGGTATTCTAGCCTGGAGAATTCCTTGGACTGTATAGTCCATGGGGGTCACAAAGAGTCGGACACGACTGAGAGACTTTCACTTTCATTCCACAGATGAGAAAAGGCCTGGTGCGAGGTTTGCCCCGGGTTTCTTGGGAGCCCTGGTGTCAGGCCTCGGAGCCACAATCTCCCACCCAGAAAGATGCGGCTCCAGAGGTCTCTCCCGCCGAGGGCAGTCTCCCGACCCCAGCAGGACGCGTATTTTTAGCCGGGACAGCAAGCCCTGGGGCACCACACGTGCAGCCATGCGCTGCCCGGCCCCACGTGTGCTTCCCCAGTCCCGGAATACCACCCCACCCCGCCCCCGCCAGGCAGGCGTCCCCTTTCCAGCTGCGGCCGCTGCTTATCCCGGTACCGGCGCGCCCTCTGCCTGCCGCTTCGGTAGGCAGCGTGCCCTGGCTTCCTCTCTGTCCTTCCAACTGCTACCCAGCCCGCCCCACCGCTCCAGACCTCTCGTAGTTGAAGATGCTATTTGCCAGGGCATCGGGTCCCGAAAAACAGCCAAGATGCGAAAACAACTAAATCAAGTCCAGGATGTAAAGGATACAGAAATGACCACCCTCTTTTAGATTATTAAGGACCGACTTAGCTGTATCCTCCCTGGCTTCCCTGGTGGAGGTAGTGGTAAAGAACCTGCCTGCCAATGCAAGAGAAGCAAGAGACGCGGGTTCAATACCTGAGTTGGGAAGATCTCCTGAAGAAGGGAATGTCAACCATTCCAGTATTCTTGCCTAGAGAATTCCATGGACAGAGGAGCCTGGCGGACTACAGTCCACTTCAGTCTCAAAGACTGAAGCAACTTAGAATGCACACCCCGAGTTCCAGGAACAGGAGAAGCAGAAGAGCAAGCCTAGGGGAGGCAAGCAAGGTAACTCACAGTGTGACTCAGGTGTGACTGGTTAACTAAGGTTAGATGGTGAGAGAGAGGAAGCTCACAGGAAGTGTGAGCCCTGTTGGTAGTAAAATTGAAAACATCAGGAGACCAAGGGTGGGATGGTGCTACAGGAAAAAGACTTTTGGCAGACGAGGCATGAAACAATACGTAGACATGCAGCAGTTATAAACTCTCCTTCCCCTTGGATAAGAAGTAGCAGGTGCCACAGAGATTTGCAAATTACTATCCCTGTTCATGGAACAACAGACTGGTTCCAAATAGGAAAAGTAGTTCATCAAGGCTGTATATTGTCACCCTGTTTATTTAACTTATATGCAGAGTACATCATGAGAAACGCTGGACTGGAAGAAACACAAGCTGGAATCAAGATTGCCGGGAGAAATATCAATAACCTCAGATGTGCAGATGACACCACCCTTATGGCAGAAAGTGAAGAGGAACTCAAAAGCCTCTTGATGAAAGTGAAAGTGGAGAGTGAAAAAGTTGGCTTAAAGCTCAACATTCAGAAAACGAAGATCATGGCATCTGGTCCCATCACTTCATGGGAAATAGATGGGGAAACAGTGGAAACAGTGTCAGACTTTATATTTCTGGGCTCCAAAATCACTGCAGATGGTGACTGCAGCCATGAAATTAAAAGACGCTTACTCCTTGGAAGGAAAGTTGTGACCAACCTAGATAGCATATTCAAAAGCAGAGACATTACTTTGCCAACAAAGGTCCGTCTAGTCAAGGCTATGGTTTTTCCTGTGGTCATGTATGGATGTGAGAGTTGGACTGTGAAGAAGGCTGAGTGCTAAAGAATTGATGCTTTTGAACTGTGGTGTTGGAGAAGACTCTTGAGAGTCCCTTGGACTGCAAGGAGATCCAACCAGTCCATTCTGAAGGAGATCAGCCCTGGGATTTCTTTGGAAGGAATGATGCTAAAGCTGAAACTCCAGTACTTTGGCCACCTCATGCAAAGAGTTGACTCATTGGGAAAGACTCTGATGCTGGGAGGGATTGGGGGCAGGAGGAGAAGGGGACGACAGAGGATGAGATGGCTGGATGGCATCACTGACTCGATGGACGTGAGTCTGAGTGAACTCTGGGAGTTGGTGATGGACAGGGAGGCCTGGCTGCTGCGATTCATGGGGTCGCAAAGAGTCGGACACGACTGAGCGACTGATCTGATCTGATCCCTGTTCAGTTGAAGGGTTTGTGCATGTGGTTTTCCTGTTATTTAATTATTTTTAACTGCTGTAGTGAACAAGGGCTCCAGGTTTCCTCCTCTTTCTATCCCTCTCTTTCTGTCATTTTCTGCCCACCTGCAATCTGGCCGATCTTGTTCACTGTTAATAAATAAATAAAAACCCCTGCCTGCTCAACTCTTGCTCTGCATCTCTCCATCAACTTAACAGCAAACTTCCTGAGAAACAAATCTTTACTGTTTCTACTTCCCCATCCTTCTTTCATACCCCACCAGCCCAAACCTGGTTTCTGTCCCCAGCACTCCACTGAAATGGCTTGGCAATGGTCCACAACCTCTTCCTGAGACATTCGGGACCTGGTTTGGGGTTCTCTTTCAACTCCAACCACAGAAGCATTCCTGCCAAAGCTTCCACAGCCTAACCTTCCCCCCATGCCTTCATACCTGTCCTCCTGTGCCTTGTTCTCCACCAGCCTCAATCTTTCCTGGACTGTCTTCTGCTCCCTACCTTCTATAGGACATTTTATCCTTTCCCCTGATTTTGATGACTCTGCTACTGATGGTTCTTAAACCCTGTGTCTCCAGCCCTGAGTCTTTCCCACCTTCTTAGCAGACGCTGAGCCAGGCATCCTCTAGCCAATTGCACCTCAGGCTTCTGAAACCTAAGTCCTCATCCAGGTTCCTCTTTCCCCACTCCCATGCTGGTTTATGTCACCATTTATCCACAATCATTCCTTGGTAGCCATTCATTCTTTGTAGAACAGTTTCCCCTGGATGCCCAGGCTCAGCACAGCAAAGGTGAAGATTTATGGTACCAAATTGAAATATTTGAATGATTTACAAGATACCGTTGCCTCTGTCTAGCTCCTAGAACCACTCAGCAACTTTCCCCTCTGACTTTCTCCATGCAGCGCAAAACAAGGTCTGCTGCTGCTTCTGTCTTCTAACACTTACTTGCTCTCTTATTTCTCAGATGCTACCAAGTGTTTCATACCTACAGCTCCTTCTCTCTTCCCCCTTTTGCTCTTTAGCTAGTGTTAGCTCTGCCCTCTCCTTTTCCAGGTTTTGCTAGCACCTTGCCAAATCCTTGACCTTTTCTCTACCCTCTCTCTACCTCCTGTCCTAGCTACTATATCTGATATTACTTCCTGCCTCCTTCTTGAAACCTCCTCCTTGTCTTGCTTTTTTTTTTTAAACCTAATTGCGGTAAAAGTTAATATCTATTTGAGCATTTAGTATGTGCCACATGCTATGTTAAGCATGTTCAATGTCCTCATTCACTTACTCCTTACAACAGCCCTGGAAAGTGGATACTAGTAAAATTATGCCCATTTTCCAGATAAGGAAACAGAGGTGTGGTGAAGTTAAGCAGTCAGCCTAAAATCACACAGTTGTGGAACAAGCCAAGCTGAGAATCCAGTGCAGAGTAGCCCACCTCTAGAGCCCAGCTTCTAAGCCGTCAACCTCCTTCAAACTGTGCTGGGACTCCATTTTCACATCTTCCCTAACAATCCTTTGGCCCCACTTTCCCTCTAGTCCTTTCCATATGTCAGACTTTTCCTTCAAAACAAATTTTTTAATTTATTTTTTTTAATTGAACTATAGTTGAATTAGGGCTTTACAGGTAGCTCAGTGGTAAAGAATCCACCTGCCAAGCAAGAGACAAGGGTTCCATCCCTGGGTGGAAAAGATCCCTTGGAGAAGGAAATGGCAACCCACTCCAGTATCCTTGCCTGGAAAATCCCATGGACAGAGGAACCTGGTGGACTACGGTCCATAGGGTTGCAAAGAGTTGGACATGACTGAAGCAACTAATGAACAGCAACAACACAGTTGAATTACAATGTTGTGTTAATTACTACTGCCCAGCAAAGTGACTCAGTTATACATATATACACATTATTTTTCATATTCTTTTCCGTTATGGTTTATCACAGAATATTGAATATGTGCTGTTACAGTAGGACCTTGTTGTTTATCCATTCTATATATTTCAGCCTTCAAAACTAAATTTCTTAAAAGACTGTTTGTATTACCCAGGCACTGCTTCCTCCCTTGGAGGGGCGGGTTTACATGAGGAAAGACACTGACATTTGCCCAGTTACTTAGTTCAAGGGGTACTTTTTTGCCTTTGTTTTTTCACCTCTGTCTGTGTGACAGATGTGACTGGAGACCATCCCCTTCTCAGACTTCTTCGTGGGCTCCTCAGTCTTTTATTTGCCCCTTCCTAAAGGCCAGAGTCCCCAGTTCTTCTGTCCTGGCTCTATAACCTTTGGAGAGCTTGTCCGCTCACACTGCTTCAGCGATGACCTGTTATGGGTAGAACTGTGTTCCCCTAGAAAATATGTAGGAGCCCCAACCTCTCGTACCTGTGAATGTGACCTTATTTGTAAATAAGGTCTTTGCAGATGAACCCAAATTAAGATGAGGTCTTGGGCTGCGCCCTAATCCAATATGACTGGTGTCCTTCTAAGAGAAAAGCACATGTAGAGACAGACGCGTAGGGACATTGCCATGTGATGATGGAGCAGAAGCGGAAATGTGGCAGCTGCAAGTCAAGGAGCCCCTGGAGCTACTAGAAGCTGAAAAAGGCCAGGAAGGATCCTCTTTTCAAGACTTGGAAGAGAGTGTGGCCTGGCCAGCATCTTGACTTCAGACTTCTGTCCTATGGAACTTTGAGAATATGTTTCTGTTGTTTTCAGCACCAAGTCTGTGACACTTTGTTACAGAAACCCTAGGAAACCAACAGACAACCCAAACACAGATGCCTCCTACCCAGACCACCTTCTTCCTCAGCTTCCACAATACTAAACCTATTCTCAAAGTTCCAGGGATTCCCTGTTTGAATTAACTTCACTGACACTTACTGAGTACCTTCCTCTGACCATGGGATGGGGAAGACAAGGGTGGGATCATCACAGTGCTCCTTAGCAACTCTGTGCATCTTCTAAAAATAGTTCAGGTGTGACTAAAAATATTTCTGGTGGTCCAGTGGTTCGGACTCCATGTTTTCACTGCTGAGGGCCTGGGTTCAATCCCTGGTGGGGGAACTAAGATCCCACAAGCTGCACAGATTGGCCAATAAATAACCAAAAATAGTTCCAGTGGTTTGCAATAAAATATGCATATTCATACTCGACCCCTGGTCAGGGAACTAGGATCCACATGCCTTGAGGTGTGGCAAAAAAAAAAAAAAAAGTGCTGAGGAAATAGTGGTGAATTGGAAAGACTGATGCTGCAGCTAAAGCTCCAATACTTTCGCCACCCGATGCAAAGAGCTGACTCATTGGAAAAGACCCTGATGCTGGGAAAGACTGAGGGCAGGAGGAGAAGGGGATGACAGAGGATGAGATGGTTGGATGGCATCATCAACTTGATGAACATGAGTTTGAGCAAACCCTGGGAGACAGTGAAGGACAGGGAAACCTGGCAGGCTGTAGTCCATGGGGTCAAAAAGAGTTGGACATGACTGAGCAACTGAACAACAAGATCCTCCCTGCCCTCACACAACTTACAGTCTAGTAAAGGAGGTAATGTCAACAGAGATACATGATAATAACAGATATAATAAAAGCCATGAAGGAAATGCACAGACTGATGTGATGGAGGAGAGGAGGATTTAGGGGAATAATCTAGAATTAGGCTCTCAGGAAGACACTGCTAGGAGGTGTGTCAAAGTTTATGCTGTGACCTGAAGGATGAGAAGAGGCAACCAAATGTTGGGATTAGGGAAGAGAGCTCCAGGCACATGAAAAAAATTAGTGCAAAGGCCCTGAGGCAGAAAAGACTGGAAGAAAATACGGACAATAAGAATGACATAAGCAGGGCCAGACCAGCCAAAGCTTTGGAATCTGGATTTTATCCTAAGAATGATAGGAAGTCTTTGAAGGGTTTTAAAAGGGGGAGTGAGTGATATGGTCTGTTTTATTTTTTTAATAAGCATTTTTTGGGGAGGCTGCTCCTCATGGCTTGTGGGATCTTAGTTACCTGACCAGGATTGAACCCATACCCTCAGCAGTTAAAGCATGGAGTCCTAACTACTGAAGACCACCCGGGAAATCCCCAATAAATGGTTTCTTTCAAAGCAGTTTTAGGGACTTCCCATGCAGGGGGTGCAGAACTAAAAATTCCACATGCTTAGCAGTGTGACCAAAAATAAATAAATATGTAATTATATATACATATATTTGTGTGCTCAGTAGCTCAGTCATGTCTGACTCTATTCGACCCCTTGCACTATAGCCTGCCAGGCTCCTCTGCCCATGGGATTTTCAAGGCAAGAATACTGGAATGGTTGCCATTTCCTTCTCTGGGGGATCTTCCTCACCCAGGGATCTAACCCACATCTCCTGCATCATAAGGGGATTCTTTTACTACTGGGACATCAGGGAAGCCTATATATATAAACAATGTTAGGTTTACAGCAAAATTAAAGAGACAACACAGAGATTTCTCATATACCCTCTGTCCCCAGGCACATACAACCTCCGTTACTTGATTTATGTTTAAAAAATACCACTTGGCTGGTTGCTTTGGGGGAAAAAAATTGGAGGGAGGCAGAGGTGATATGGCGTGGATGAATGAGGATGGAGAGAAGTGACCAGTTTGAAGTATGTTTTGAAAATAGTGTCTGCAGGGTTTGGTGGTGGACTGGACGCGGGAGTGAGAGAAAAGGAATCCAGGAATCTAGGTTTTTAGCTTGAATGTGGGTGGATGATGATGCTATTTATTTCCATGAAAAACCCTGGAAGAGGAACATAGTCAGGAGTTTGGTTTGGAGCTTCTTTGAAACATCCAAGAAGAGAGCTCAGGCAGGCATTTGGAGGGATGGGTCTGCGGCTCAGGAGAAAGTTGGGGCTGAAGTCAGGCATTTGGAGCCCTGCGCATGGATAGGAATTACAGGCACAGGTCAGGCTGAGCTCCCTATGAAGTAAGTGTTGAGCTCCCTAAACTCATAGGTGAGGAGCTGGTCTCAGAGAAGCTAAGTGACTGGACCAAAGTGGTGCTGAAAACAACTTCTATGTACCAGCGCCGAATCGAGTCTCAGAGACAGACAAGAGTTTTGGGTGAAATAGAAAAGAATTGCTTTATTGCTTTGCCAGGCAAAGAGAGGCACACTAGACTCATGCCTCTCAAAACTGTGTATCCAGACTCCAGGAGGAATTAATGAGTTTTTATGGCAGTGGTTCAAGGGTAAGATATGGGTGTGTGTGCACACGCCTGGATTGCTTTAATCCTCTCTCAGGTGGTCTCTTACTCTTTTTTTTCCTTTTTGGTCTGGGATCTTAGTTCCCCAACCAGGGATTGAACCCACACCCCCCAGCAGTGGAAACATGGAGTATTAACCATTAGATCACCTGGAAGTCCTTGGTCTCCTAATCTTTTTTTTTTTTTTTTTAATGTGGACCACTTTTAAAGTGATTATTGAATTTGTTACAATACTGCTTCTGTTTTATGTGTTTGGGTTTTTTGGCTGCAAGGCATGTGGGATCTTAGCTTCCCGATCAGGGATAGAGCCTATGTCCCCTGCATTGGAAGGTAAATTCTTAACCACTGGACTACCAGGCAAGTTCCTAAATTAATTTTTATTGGAGTATAGTTGCTTTACAACATCATGTTAGTTTCTGCTTGTCGAGCAAAGTGAATCAGCTATACATACACATATATCCCATCTTTTTTGGATTTCCTTCCCATTCAGGTCACCACAGAGCACTGAGTAACATTCCCTGTGCTATATAGTAGGTTCTCGTTGTTGTTCAGTCGTTGTGTCTGACTCTTTGAAACCCCATGTACTGCAGCACACCAGGCTTCCCTGTCCTACAGTATCTCCTGGAGTTTCCTCAAACTCATGTCTGTCGCCCCTTTCTCCTCCTGCCCTCATTCTTTCCCAGCATCAGGGTCTTTTCCAGTGAGTTAGCTCTTTGTTTCAGTTGGCCAAAGTACTAGAGCTTCAGCTTCAGCATCAGTCCTTCCAATGAATACTCAGGGTTGATTTCCTTTAGGATTGACTAGTTTGATCTTCTTGCTGCCCAAGGAACTCAAGAGTCTTCTCCAGCATCAATTCTTTGGTGCTCAGCCTTCTTTATGGTCCAACTCTCACAACCATATGTGACTACTGGAAAAACCATCTCTTTGACCGTACTGACCTTTGTTGGCAAAGTGATGTTTCTGCTTTTCAATATGCTGTCTAGGTTTGTCCTAACTTTCTTTCCAGGGAGCAAGCATCTTTTAATTTCATGGCTGCGATCACCATCTGCAGTGATTTCAGAGCCCAAGAAGATAAAATACATAGTAGTGTATTTATGTCAATCCCAATCTCCCAATTCATTCCACCCCTCTTCCTCCCGCCCCCGCCCCCAACCTTGAGGTATTATTTTCTTGGGCCTAAATCCTTCAAGAAGGGCTCACACCCAGTCAATTTTGCTTTTTCCCTCTCCTACTGAGCTCCCAGGCCCTCCCTCACCCTGTTGAAGATCAGTCTTTCTCCAGCCTTTCTCCTTAGCTCCGGTGTCTCCCCACCAAAAGAACTGCCAGGCTTCCAGACTAGGTTTGTTCCCATCTTGGTACTCTCTCAGCCCCCATGTGCCCTACCATCGGCCGCACTGCTCTGCTCTGCAGCTGCCTGGCTACTGCTTCACTCTGGCCACAAAGTGGGCCTCAGTTTCCACCTGGAGAGTGAATGATTGAGCAAATGAATGATCACAGCTAATGCTCTAGAGTCATTTGTGATGATCTCACTGAGTTTCCTTCCTCTATGAGCTGGGTCCCTATTCCATCTCCAGCCTGATTCCCTACTCCCTTGGTCCAGTTTTTAAGAAACTTTCTGATTTCTCTCCCTAGCACCTGGGTTCTGCAAGACCTCTGGGAAAGAAGGGTGGGGAGAATTTCTGGGCTTTTCTTTCAGGCCCAGAACCACTCCAGTTTAATTCTTCTCCATCTCCACCCTCTTAGCTTCCAAAGAAGCAAGGTCAAAAATCACAAAATATCCCTTAGGCATCTTCTCAGAGTGCTCTTCTTATCTCATACCAACTGCCACTCATAAACCCATCAGTCACTGATACTGAACTGAGCCAAGGTTATGTATCTGTTAATCTCCTCCTCCCAACTATGGGGCAGGGACCACACTGCTAAACTCACTACCCTTGTATCAGGAGTATCTGGCACTTAATGGACTCGTGAAGTCGCTCAATCGTGTCTGACTCTTTGCGACCCCATGGACTGTAGCCTACCATGCTCCTCTGTCCGTGGGACTCTCCAGGCAAGAATACTGGAGTGGGTTGCCATTTCCTTCTCCAGGAGATCTTCCCAACCCAGGGATCGAACCCGGGTCTCCCGCATTGCGGGCAGACACTTTACCATCTGAGCCACCAGGGAAGCTCATTAATGGACTCAGTAAATGTTAACTGAATGAATGGATGAGTGAGCAAATGCAGTCAAGGTTTCTGCTGTGATCCCAGCAGCTGAGTGCTACAAAAGTGGGTCCAAGAACCCCCCACCACACACCCTCACTGTAGCATTACCCATTTGCTCATCCTTAAGCTTCATTTGTCATTCCAGATGGTACTAGTGGTAAAGAATCCACCTGCCAATGCAGAAGACATAAGAGATGCAGTTTGGATCCTGGGTTGGGAAGATTCCCTGGAAAAGGAAATGGCAACCTACTCCAGTATTCTTGCCTGGAGAACCCCATGGACAGAGGAGCCTGGCAGGCTACAGTCCATGGGGTCACACAGAGATGGACACAACTGAAGTGACTTAGCACACATCCAAAGCTTCATTTAGTGTGTATGACTTTCATGTAACCCTTGAAGGTAGAAGGGACAATAGTCCCTGCCAAGGTCCTCTGATAAGGATAAATTCTCACTGTGAAACATTTGTACCACAGAAAACCCCCACCGCTCCCCCGCCAGTTCTGGCCTGGCTTTTCTTTGCATCTGGAAATTCCTTCCATCAGCTGACAATTTATCTTCACATGCAACACAGAATCTGTTCACTAGGACCTGAGATGTATTTTTTAAAGGACATAAAACAAAGGATGATGGAATACATGATTCATAGCAGTTGCCTCTGGTGTTGGGTTTGGGGTTAGTTTTTTTCTTATTCTTTTCTATAGTTTCCAAAATTTTTTCCACAATAGATTTGTATTTTTATAATAAAGGAAACTTAACAGTCTTTTTAACCATGTAAAACCATTCCTCTTGATACAACTGCAGACCTTTCCCTTCCAGGTAAAGGAAATGTGTTACAAAGCATAGCTGATTTTGGGACTTGCATGGTGCTCCAGTGGCTAAGACTTCGAATTCCCACTACAGGGGGCCTGGGTTTGATCCCTGGACAGGGAAATAGCTCCCATGTGCCACAATTAAAGACCAAAGATCTCATATGTCACAACTGAGACCCAGGGCAGCCAAATAGATAAATAAATATTGAAAAAAAAGATTTCTCATCAACCCCAGTCCTACCCACCTTTCTAAGCCCAGCTTTGCTGTGAGACTAATGAGCGTGCACCATGTGGCTCTGAGCAAGAATTCTCCCCAAGAATCTTAGAATCCAAGAACCTTTAGTGGATTTCCCCATTCCTGTTTTACTACATTTATCCTTAGGAATGACTTGATTAATACATTATGTCCCCCAAATACACAGATTGAAGACCTCTTTGACCAACCTTTTGACCTCATCTTCCTCATTCAACTATCCACCAAATTCCATCTATTAGATCTCCAAAAGGTCTCTGGTGCTCATCTTTTCCTCTCGGCCTCACCACCAATGCCTTGATCCAGACCTTTATTCTTGTCCGCTTGGGCTACTGCCAGAGGCCCTTCACTGGTCCCTTGCTTCCAGTCCAGCTCCATTGTTTCCCCTCAAACATAGTAACTTTAATTTTTCAGAGCAGTTATAAGGTTCACATCAAAACTGAGAGGCAAGTATAGAGATTTCGCATATACACATGCATCGCCTCCCACATTATCAATATCTCCTATTAGAGAGGCACACTTGTCGTGACTGAAGAATCTACATTGATACATCATTATCACCAAGTCCATAATTTCCACTAGGTTCACTCTTGGTGTCATAAATTCTGTGAGTTTGGGTGAATTTATGATTGTATCTACCACAGTAGTATCATACAAAGTAGTTTCATTGCCCTAAAAATTCTGTGTGTACTGCCTTTTCTTCTTGATCTTCTGTCACCCATGGCTGAGACGAGTTTCCTAGAGCACAGCGGCATCAGTGACTGGCATTGTCTCTCCAATACATACCAAAAAAGAGTGTGCTCTTTTGTACAGATGCAAGACTCCATGATCTTGTCCAGGTTTCCCTTCCCCGTCTACCTTTCATTTACCATCTCTGCCCTCCATGCCCAACCACTGACACAACTCTCTCTCTTCACCCTGCATGTCTTCCTCCACACTCTTGCTCTCACTGTTCCCATTGTTTGGAATGCACTTTTCCTTTATTTCTACCTTTCCCCCAAATTCCACCCATTTTTCAAAGTCCAATTATTTAAACACTTCTTACCCCAGGAACTCCTAATCCAAACTCTCATTGCTTGTGATCTGAACTACATGACAACTTTCCAAGGGCCTTCTTACCTCCAGTCTCTCACCCTTTCAACCCACCTCTTACACCGTTGCTGGACTATCTTGATCTAACACTATTTGAATACATCAGAGCTGCCTTCCCTATATTTTTCTTATGTGTGGTGTGCTGCTAAATGTTTAACAGCCAGCTCAGGGTAAAGGGACCCTGATTTGCAATATCTGCCAACTTCCATGGTGTAAATACTTCTGTGGTGCCAACTTTAAGTTACTAATAAGATTTTATTGAACTCAAGAGTTAGTAGGAGATGTGCACAGTTGGTTCTCATATACCTATATAACAGTTTCCCTGCTGGCCCAGTGGTAAAGAATCCACCTGCCAGTGCGGGAGACATGGATTCAATCCTTGGATCAGGAAGATCCCCTGGAGAAGGAAACAGCAACCCACTCCAGTATTCTTGCTGGGAAAATTCCAGGGACAGAGGAGCCCGGTGGGCTACAGTCCATGGCGTTGCAAAAGAATTGGCCATGACTTGGCTACTAAAGACACATGCCTATATAATCAATCTTCACCACACCATTGGTTCCCATTTACAACTCTTCATTGACATTCTTTAAAATACTCTTTGTACTATACTTGCAGCTCTTCGTAAACCTAAAATTATTTTGAAATAGAACTTTTAAAAAGCCTACCAAAAATGTCTACCAGAACAGATTTAGACTCATTTGACAAACTTCTTTCTCAGCAAAATGTGGGTACTCTCTAAACTGTTACCCTCTGAGAAAGGAATGAGGGAATAATGAATGCAATTAATTGCCAAGACATCCTCCAAAGCCAATGAAAGTCTATAGAGGGAATTCCTTTGCAGTCAAGTGGTTAGGACTCTGCCCTCTCACTGCCGAGGACCCTGGGTTCAACCCCTGGTAGGGAACTAAAATTCCACAAGCCATGTAGTGAGGCAAAAAAAAAAAAAAAAAAAGAAAAAAAAAAGTCTATATAAGGGTAACTGGAGAGTTTTTCAAGAATATTTGAATTCTACACTCGGTGAGTGGGTGTAATCATAAGAAAGTGGGAAAGGAATGTGAATGTCATTAAGACAAGATAAAATCTGACCAACTATTTTGAATCAGTTCTCAAAATCAGTTCTTGTCTTCTGTGTGGACTGAAGACAATACTCAGTGTGCAAATCAGGAAAAAAAAAAAGGCCAGAAAGATTGTCTAATAATTTTCAGGGCAGTTTCAATCCAAGATTATTACTGTTCCAGGATTCTTTCCAAAGGTGAGACAGGTAGGCCTCTTTTACACTGAAGACAAAAGCACTATGGTCTTCGAGCTGTCATGAAGTAAATGCAGTTAATTCCTTTCACTTTGATTTCAAGATTCCTTGACTAGGTTTTTTTCTTTCCACTTATATTTTCTTACAGAGAGGATGATCAGATGGATCAGCCAACACAGATGTTCTGTGGTCCTTGACCAATTCAATTCATTTAGAA
This sequence comes from Bubalus bubalis, assembly GCF_019923935.1. Lineage (NCBI taxonomy): Eukaryota > Metazoa > Chordata > Mammalia > Artiodactyla > Bovidae > Bubalus > Bubalus bubalis. Next base: position 36,098,259 of record NC_059159.1, on the reverse strand, counting down.
AGAAGTTGATATGCCGTTTCTTTGTCAATTTTTTGTGAGTCCACTTGGTTTCAGTCAGGTGTACCTTCACTCAACGTTAAATTTACAATGTACCAAATATTTGCCAGGCACAGTTCTAGGAGCTGGGGGCACAATGGTAAACAAAATCAGCCAGACTCCTGTCCTTATATATGTTATATTCTAATGGAGAAGACCAGACATTAATAAAGTAATCACACAAATAAATGGATTTGTGGGAACCAACAATCTGGGGTAAATGCTGTAATGTTTGCTCTGCGCATATATAACACAGGAAGTTGGCTTAGTCTGGTAGGTCAGGAAAGTGCTCCCTAAAGAAGTGACTTGATTGGCAAAATAAAATTCTGGGGCTTACAAAGCAGAGGACTGTACCCTGGGCTGTGGTAATTCCATAGATGCAATGCCAGCGTGGTCTCCCAGATACCGATGGTCTCATCACTCTACAATACTGTGCAATATTCTGCCCTTCTCTTTCTCTGAGTGTGTGTGTCTTAGCCTTCCATAAAAATTATTTGTGCCCCTTCTGTTTTGAATGGGAATTCTTGGGAGCTGTCATCACTCAGCCCCTTTTAAAATCATGGAGCTTGAGACTTCAGTCATCTAGGACTCTTCACCAACGTCTCAGAGAAGTAAACCAATTAAAGAACAAAGATGACATTACATTTTTTTTGTTTTTTTTTGGCCACCCTGTGCAGCTTGTGGGAATCTTAGTTTCCTGACCAGGGATCAAACCTGAATAGCCAGGGAATTCCCAACAGTAGATTTTTATTTTTAAAAAATAATTTTGTATATTTATTTAAAGTATTTATTTTTGGTGGTGTTGGGTCTTCGTTGCTCCTGAGGCTTTCTCTAGTTGCAGTGAGAGGGGACTATTTTTTGCTGTGGTGTGTGGGCTTATTGCAGTGTCCTCCCTTATGGTGGAGCACAGGCTCTAGAGCGGGGAGGCTTCAGTAATTGCAGCACACTGGCTCAGTAGTTGTGGTGCCCGGCTTAGCTGCCCCACGGCATGTGGGATCTTCCTGGACCAGGGATCAAACCCATGTCTCCTATATTGGCAGGTGTGTTCTTTGCCACTGAGCCACCAGGGAAGCCCCTGAACAATACATTTTTAAAGTAAAAGCTTTATCAAGATGCAATTCACATACCATACAATTTAATTATTTAAAATGTACAATTCAATTTTTTTCAATATCTGAAGAGGGCAAGCATCACTCCAATTTTAGAACGTTTTCATCACACCAAAAGACACCCTCTGCTCCTTTCCTTATAGTCATTAGTAATCTCTCTCCATGTCTTCATTTCCCCCTAGGCACCAGGCAACCACAGTCTATCAAATTTTGTCTCTATGGATTTGCCTATTCTGGACATTTCATGTAAACGGAATAATACATTACTGTATGTGGTCTTTTGTGACTTTTATTTAGCATATGTTTCATAGTTATGCCATGTTGTAGTGTGTACCCAGTACATCATTCCTTTTCTTTTTCCCTCTCTTTAAAAAAAAATTATTTTATTTTTGATTACTCTGGGTCTTCATTGTTGCACACAGGCTTTCTCTAGTTGTGGTGAGTAGGGGCTACTCTTTATGGTGGCCTGTGAGCTTCTCTTTGCAGTGGCTGCTTCTTGTGGAGCACAGGCTCTAGGCAAGTGGACTTCAGTAGTTGCAGCAGGCAGGCTCAGTAGTTGAGGTGTACAGGCTTTATTTGCTCCTCAGTATGTGGAATCTTCCTGGACCAGGAACAAACCTGTGTCCCATGCATTCGCAAGTGGATTCTTATCCATTGTATCACCATGGAAGTCCTTCATTCTTTTTTATTGTTGAATAATATTTCATTGTATGGACATACCATATTTTATTAATTCCTTCATCAGTTAATGGACTTTGAGTAGTTTCTACTTTTTGGCTATTATGAACATCTGTGTACAAGAGTTATAAAACTGAGGTGAATTCACATTTTTAAATAAACAGCTCAGTGGTGTTCACTGCATTCAAATTCACGGGTTGTACAACCACCACCTCTATCTAATTCCAAAGCACTTCATCATTCTAAAACTCCATGACCATTAAGCAGTTACTGACCACCAGTCTGCTTTTTGTTTCTTCGAATTTACCTATTCTGCATATCTCACATCAGTGGAATCATATGTGACACTTTTGTTTGGCTTCTTTTACTTGTAACATCTTCAAAATTCATGTGGTTATAGCATGCATTTATACTTCATTCTTTTGTGTGATTAATATTCTATTACATGTATGCACCACAGTTTGTTTATTCATTCATCTGTTGATGGATATTTACGTTGTTTCCACCTTTTTACTACTACTGAATAGCTCTAAGTACTTTCCTGCAATGATTTGAGTACCTGTTCTTAATTTGGGGGTTATATACCTAGGAGTGGAATTCTTGGGTCATATGGACATCTTTGAGAAGAGCAGGAATTGGACTTTTAAACAATGCATCCAGGAAATTTGTGTTTTTTTTCCCCAAAGGAAATGGCAGAAATTTCAGAAAATTGAGTGGGAGGATTTGGGGGTGATAGTACAATGTGCTACGTAAATGTATTAATTCAAGCTAGTGTTCGTAGTGGAGAAGGCAATGGCACCCCACTCCAGTACTCTTGCCTGGAAAATCCCATGGACGGAGGAGCCTGGTGGGCTGCAGTCCATGGGGTCGCTAAGAGACACGACTGAGCGACTTCACTTTCATGCATTGGAGAAGGAAATGGCAACTCACTCCAGTGTTCTTGCCTGGAGAATCCCAGGGACGGGGGAGCCTGGTGGGCTGCCGTTTGTGGGGTCGCACAGAGTCGGACACGACTGAAGCGATGCAGCAGCAGCAGCAGTGCTCGTAGTGCACATCTACCGTGTCCCATCTTAAATAAGAACCAGATTCAGGATTTTGGATTCCAAGCCCAGCTATTTAGTTGCTTGTCTTGTTCCACAATATTGTCCACCAGTCTACGGAAGCAAGCAAGGTAGCCACGAAGGTAGTGCTGAAAACCTAGAAACTAGAGGTAGAGGACTACAAATTTTCAGGAAAAGCAGCAGCTTTCTTCCCTAGAACGAAGACCAGAGAAATTCATTGCGAGTTTCTGGTTTCATGGTCACCTCTTATGAAAGGGAACATCAGTGGAATTCGATATACCACACTTGATAGAGAATTCTTTTCTAAGGGTGTGTGCGTGCGTGTGAGAGTCGCTCAGTCGTATCCGACTGTTTGCGACCCCATGGACTATAGCCTGCCAGGCTCCTCTCTCCATGGAATTCTCCAGGCAACAATACTGGAGTGGGTTACCATTTCTTTCTCCATTTTCTTAGGGTGCTCGTAGACAATTGTTTGGAGACCGCAAAGGACAGCTAAGGGAAAAGAGAAATGCCATGTAAATCTTATTCCAGGATTCAGAAGAATTGCCTCTATGGAAGCCATAGGGACCAATACGGTCTAAGAATTTGAACAAGATGGTGGCTGGGTCGGGGCCGCTCTATCTTTCCGGGTGAAACTCTATGGCAGAGTAGAGGCGCACAGTTTTAGAGAAGTGAAGCTAAGATGGGTGGTAACTCGACCACACTAGCGCGCGGGGAAGAGTGAAGCGGAAAGAGCTCTCTCGCGCATGTCTGGAACGGGGGAGCAGGGGGAGAGGGATGGGTTTTGCGACAAGGGGCCCACCCCACAGTATAAGTTTTCTGAAACGTGTGAGTCTTTCCAGTCCAGCTAAAGTCGAGGTGGGGCGTTTCCTAAGACGCATGCGTTCTAGACAAGACCAGCGATACAGTGGCGTGGTCTTTTCAACGCCTGGCGTACAGACGACGTCTGAGGTGGAAGGGGCGTTCAGCATTCCCAACACGCATGCGCCTTGAGGCCGAGGCGTTTCCTTCAGAGGGTGTGGAGAGTAGGACTCTTTACCGCGCAGGCGCAAGGTTTGTCCGGTAGGGCTGGTGGTCTAACCCGGGGAGAGCAGAGGAGGTTGAAGGGATTAAAAAACCGGATGCGCCTGCGCGTTGCCTACTGGTGGGACGAACTTAGGATTTGTGAGGGGCGGGTTCACGTATGCGCGTCATTGGATGGGTAGGTGGGAGGGAGGGTGGAGAGCAGGGAGTATCTGTGCGCTTGCGCAGTGCGGGGGTGGAGGGCGGAGGAGATAGATAGCACGCTTGCGCGGCTGTCACAGGGCTGCTTGGTTGGTCAGTGGGGAGTCGGCGCCTGCGTACTAAGACCCGTGTGCAGCAGCGGCGGCGGCGGTAGAGGCGGCGGCGGCGGCGGCGGCGGCGGCAGTGGGCTCGGAGGCAGCGGTTGGGCTCGCGGCGAGCGGACGGGGTCGAGTCAGTGCGTTCGCGCGAGGTGAGAGCGGGCAGCGCGCGCGTGCGCGGAACCTTGACTTGGGCCTGGGAGTAGAGATGGAACTGCGCGAGGGTCGGGGAGGGGGCAGAGGGGAGCTGCGGTTCCGCCGCACGGGGTTCCGTCTGCGAGCCGCGCGAGGTGCGGAGATACTTAGGCGCGTGACCCGGTTGGCGCGCGGGGTGACGGTTGGGGCTGGCCGGGTGACGTTGGAGCGACGCAGGGCGGGGGACGGCGAGCCGCGAGGCCGCCACGCGGGAGAGGCCGCCGGGCGGCCACGCCAGGGCGAGAGCCGGGGACCAAATCGGCCCGCCGGGGCAAGGGTACCTGCGCCGTTGTGAACCGGGAGCCGCGAGGCCACGTGAGGTGGGGGAGGGGGCTGTTCGGTGAGAGGGCATGGGGGGGGTTGGCGGCTGGCGGGGGGGGGGGAGGGGAGGCGGCGTGGCTCCGGCCTGGCGCGGCCTTTGAGGAGGGGGCAGGCTGCAGTACCGGAAATGCCCCCCACGGGAGGCTGCCCTCGGGGTCGGAGGCCGCATGGCCGAACGTGGACGGGGGCCGCATGGCAGCGCGGGGACCCCTCCCCCCAGGTCCCGGCCACCGGAAGCCCCGGGCGGCCACATGGTGGGCGGGAGCCGGCAACCCACAGCGCGGAGAGAGCTGGTCTTCGCAGGCACCTAAGGGAGCTTGGAATTTTGAGGAGTGGGAGAGGCCAGAGGCCCGGATCAGGATCACCTCGGAGAGCCCGCTGTGGGCATATGTTACGGCTCCCCCCACCTCATGGATCTTTGGAGCTTTCCCCCTAGCCATCCTGTGAAGTGAGGCGGCCAGCCAGGTGTAAGTGGCGCTCGTCCGTGCTGGGAGGCCAGAGAAATGGGGAAACGGAGGGCGATTGGACGGGAGCCCAACTCTTCTCGGACGTGCCGACGGCGCCTTAAAGTCCCAGGCAGATGAGTTACCCGCTGTGATAGGTGCTCTTCACCTTGTCACTGTCTTTGTCGTGGTGTCTGACCTGAGAGTGCCTGGTTTTAGGGCCTTTAACTCTGTTAGCCTAGTATAATTTATACTACTCACTACTACCAGCCTTTTGCTTTCATTTTATTGTCATTCACCACTCCCCACTCCCCCACTTTCTACTGACTGTACAGGCCGGGCCTGAAAAGCCGACAGGACTGATGCATCCTGGGAAAAGTGGGAGGGCCCTTGAGGAGAGGCTGGGTTCCTGGGTTCCCTTTGGGAAACCAGAGGTGTTTGGCAGGGAGATCAGTTAGAAAACAACTTTGCTTTCTCCCTCTCGGCTGCATCTGCAAATGCATGTTGGAGAGGCGGGAATCCCCCAAAGCGGCCTTGTGGTTTCCTGTACCAGTGACGGGCTCTTGTGTGGATAGAGTGGGGGGGGTGTAACAGAGACGGGTGGGGCTCCCAGTCCTCCGGTCTCCACCCCCTCCCCCCCCACATTAGCCCCGCCTTTTTGCTGGCTCATAGCTGCTCACCTAATTATAGCCCTGGTTATGTGTGGGGAACAGGGGTGGTTGGTTTCAGTGGCAAGTAACACCTGAGTCCTCCCTCGACCAAGAATTAGGCCTTTGCCCATATCAGAGATTTGGGATCCTAAATTCCTGGAGCTTTTGGTATTTCAAGCCACTCTTTTAGCTTTCATTTGGGGTGGGGATCCAGCTTATCTCCACTGCCACACACACCAGTTCTTCGTATTTTTGATCTAATCAGCATTTAGTCTAGAAGCTGTTTTACGTGGGTAAAGGGATAAAGTGCTGGGGGAAAAAAATGAAGCAATGTTTCTAGAGTGGAGTGGGATGGATTGGAGACCGTGTTAATTCTTTCTTCACTGACCCTAGTTCTCTTCTTGACTCTAGTTGGAATCGTAGCCTCTTAAAATGGCAGATGATTTGGACTTCGAGACAGGAGATGCAGGGGCCTCAGCCACCTTCCCGATGCAGTGCTCAGCATTACGTAAGAATGGCTTCGTGGTGCTCAAAGGCCGGCCATGTAAGATTGTGGAGATGTCAACTTCTAAGACCGGCAAGCATGGCCATGCCAAGGTTAGAATTTCATTTCTGTACCTTGCTTTCCCCACCTGCTGTCGTCAGTGCTAGCCCTCTATCTTATTTAGCTCTTGTATTACTTATTACCATCTGGCTCCTGGTGGTCAGTACTCAGCCCTGGACACCTTTTTCAACTATTGCACCAGCCTTCAGCTTCCTCCTCGGTTACCCTCCTGTGCCCCAGCATCCTTGGAGCCCCTTCCTTTCTCCATCTTTGTGTGTCTCCAATTTTTCTTCGTGGTCCTCTATGCTCTGGCTGTTCAGTTGCTTTGTTCTTTTTCCTGGCCTTTGCTTTTTGTATTTGTCTCGCTGAGTCTTTGTAGGTGCTCTTTGTTTCCATTAGTTTGTCCATGTTTTCTCCAATCCTAACATAAAATGCACCCCTCCCCTGGCAGGGCACCAGTGCACATCTCTGCACCTCTACATCACTGCTCCACTCTCCAGTTCCAGCTTTCCCATCACATCTCTGATGCAAGGTCAGAGTGCCTCTACCTGCCCCCTCTTTTTGGAGCCTGCTTGCTTACTTGGTCAGCATTTTCCTTACAGCTTTCCTTGTAACTTCAGACTCCCCACCTCCCCCTCCCCCCCCAAAACTTCAACCTGATTCATCTTTGAATTTCCTCTGCTTTTGTTCCTTAATCACTTTTTCTGTCTTCTATTGACTTGGCATTTGTCATGGGTTACCTCCAAATGTCTAGATCATTCTTTCTGGTTTCCTTATTTCCTATATGTGTAGTTCTGCTCTCTCCCAACTCCTTTTTATTTTCAGCTCTTATTCCTTCCTGTTTTTGAACTCTTTTCTTCCTACCTTCCAAGTTCTCTGCCTTTTATGCCGATGTCAATAAAAGGTCTTGTAAACTTTTACCTAGGTTCCTCCTACTCCCCTGGAATCTTGGTCTCTTGTTAACGTTTTGATAGCTTGAGGTAACTGACTGCTCCAAGGCTGCCCTACAACCTCACCTGTGTGGTCAGCTGCAATTTCAGTGGTGGTCTTTTGGCCTCAGGCTCTTTTTAGAGCCTTTTAGTGTTTTCCTTTTTGAGTTGATTGGTTCAATTCCAACTCTTCTTTGTCCTGACAACCTAGTGTGACTTCCCCCCACCCAGCCAGGGATCTCCTCCATCCTAGAGTATAATTGGATTTCTCTTTGATGTGATGTAGGTCCATCTGGTTGGTATTGACATCTTCACTGGGAAGAAATACGAAGATATCTGCCCGTCAACTCATAATATGGATGTCCCCAACATCAAAAGGAACGATTTTCAGGTATGTAGGTGACGTGATTGTAGGTGGGTTAGTAGTAGTAGTTGGCAGGGGCGGGGGTGGGCAGTAGAAGTTGATACTGACCAAAGACCTTGTGCTGAGAGAAGGGAGATGGGCAAGAGAGGGTATCCGGTGTTAGCTGTTTGCCGCCCTAGTTTGCCCATCACACCCTTCATCCTCAGGCTACTTGGGCCCATATTCAGCTTTCTTCTCTGTCTGCCCCTAGCTGATTGGCATCCAGGATGGATACCTATCACTCCTCCAAGACAGCGGGGAGGTGCGAGAGGACCTCCGTCTGCCTGAGGGAGACCTTGGCAAGGAGATTGAGCAGAAATATGACTGTGGAGAAGAGATCCTGGTATGGTGCTCCCAAGTTTGTACCCAGCTTGTTCTTTGTGCTTCTTCCCCTGCTTTGCACTCAGACATGACTCCCCTTCCCTGTGCTTTCCCAGATCACGGTGCTGTCCGCCATGACAGAGGAGGCGGCTGTTGCAATCAAGGCCATGGCAAAATAACTGGCTCCCAGGTGAGTGTGACTCCCTCCTTTCACATCCTTTATCTCCATCAAAGAGCTAGATTAGCCTTAATGGCTTATTTTCTGCCTCCTAGCATGGTCCTGCCCTGTCCCCCTTTTTCCCTGTGGTTGACCCTGTCTCACCTGGTTTCTCTCTCCTACCCAGGGTGGCTGTGGTGGCAGCAGTGATCCTCCAGCCTGCAGAGGCCCCCTCCCCCAGCCTGGCCCAGCTCTGGCCTGGCCCTTGGCTGGACTCCTCCTACACGATTTATTTGACGTTTTATTTTGGTTTCCCCTACCCCTTCAATCTGTCGGGGAGCCCCTGCCCTTCACCCTGCTCCCTTGGCCAGGAGTGAGTGCACCATGGCCTTGGTGAAGCTGCCCTCCTCTTCTCCCCTCGCACTACAACCCTGGTGGGGGAGACGGGGTGGGTGCTGCTTGTGGTTTAGTTTTTTTTTTTTTTTTTTTTTTTAAAATTCAATCTGGAATCAGAAAGCTGTGGATTCTGGCAAATGGTCCTTGTGCCCTTCCCCAACTCTTACCTAATCTGACCCCTTATTTCCTCCATAGTCTTCTATCCCAAGCACCACCCCCACAAACTGGGGACCAGCCCCCTCCCCTGCCTATGTCTCTCCCCATCTAAAGATGGGGAGGGGAAGAGGAGGAGAGGGGAGGGGACATGCCCCCTCCTCAGGCATCTGGGAGGGCCCTGCTCCCATGGGCTTCATCCTTTCCTGCGGGCTCTCTCCCCGACACATTTGTTAAAATCAAACCTGAATAAAACTACAAGTTTAATATGAAGTCCCCAACTCAGCTGCTTTTTCGAATTAAATGGGTATTTATTTGGAAATCTGAAGAGTATAGGTTGAATGAACTCTGCTGCTGAGTTCATTACAACCAACCCTGCTGTCACTCTGTGATTCCTGCCAGCCACTGCCCACCCTCTAAACAGTCCAGTGGGAGGCAACACAGACAGCAGCCAGGGGTAGTGGCAGGTAGATTTTATTGGCCTGGTACTGGGACACGGGGGATCCTCCCCAAGGGCAGAGGTTGGGGCCAAGGCTGAAGATAAATCTGATGGTCACTTGTGGTAGAATCGTGGGTTCTGGCTGTGCTGGATGAAGGGGAGCCGAGGGCCAGGCTGGCTGGTGGTTGCAAAGCCCGACTGGCAGCGGTGATGAAAGGAGGGCTTTGTCAGTGTGCACACCCTCCTGTCTACTCCACACCAGAGAGCCACCCCAGGGAGGGGAAGGGAAAACAGGGTGGGGGTCGTCTATCCCACCCAATGCTGTTTCCCTGCAATGCAGGGATTCTGAGGAGCTTGATCACCACCCTTACCTTTCCTGCTGCTTGCATCTGCACAGGGAGCTGGGGTGAGGCCAGGAGTCCAGGGGCGGGATGCAGAGCTTGGGGATGCATGGGACGCAGGGAGGACTGCAGAGAACAGTGTCAGCAACTGAGGCAGCCTGAGGCTCCCCTTAGCATAGGTAGCCCTTGACTTTTCAAGGCTCTACTCACTGAGTCAGAGAAGCCAGTCTGCTGGTTAGCATGTTCCATCTGCTTTTGTAAGGACAGGGCACCACCAGGCTGGAGAAACCCTAGGTGGGGAAGGAGGAGTGTGAAGTGAGTAGAGAATGGGGAAAGGAGAAAGGTAGGAAGCATGGAACTGGGCCCCAGCATGGGGTGTTCCCATCACCTGTCTGGGTGGGCTGAAAGTGGCTGTGCACGGCATAGGGCTGTGGCTGTGGCTGAGACAGGTACTGCACTGCAGGAAACGCGGAAGGTGCTGAGGAAGGCAGGAGACCATTAGAACGTCCTTGTAGCCTGTTCAACACTCCTCCCTTTGGGTCTTGAGGAAAATTCCTCTTCCCACCTCACCTCTGAGCTGCTGACTAGGACTGTAGGCAGGCTGCGTGGGTCCATAGTGAGGTGGGGGTTGAGCAGTCCCATAGGCACCACCCGGGCTACCTTGGAATTGCCCATGTTCCGGGGTCCCTGCGAAAGCAGCTGCTGAGCCGACGTAGTGCCGGGTCTAAGAAGGAAGGATGAGAACTTACTGCCTGTCAACTCCATGAAGCAGAAATTTAAGTGACTGCACCCCCATTCCCCCTATTCAGGATGTAGACACACTCAAAACTTGAGTGCTGGCTGGTGAAGATGCTAGGGTCTGGTTGGAAGTAGGAAAAAAAAATTCAGCCTAGACACCCAATCTTCCTGCTCTTACCGTAAGCACCTGGGGTCCAAACATCTGTTTGGCTCTGTCAGCTGCCATGAGGGTGCCTGGGCGATTGTGTCCTCCAGGGCTCCCTAGAGAGGGAGAGGGGTGCTTCATGATGTTGTAACTCCCAGGAGGGCCCATTCTGACCAGTAGTTTCTTAACCCTCACCCTGCATGCTAAGGAGGTGAGTTCCGGTGTGAACTGTCAGGCCTTGCTGGTATGCTGCTGATGTCAGAGTGGTCAGGTCACTGGAGCGAAAGGAAAGCAGGTCAAAGACAAGTCTGTCATGTCCCCACCCCCACACACTCCCCTTCCCATATGCCATTAAACACTGATCTTTTGTTACCTGATCCCTGTTACACTTTGGCCTCGATTTTATTTTTAGCTCTTTAATCTCACCTCTGCTCTTTTCGCCTCCGTTTTTCTTCCTCATGTAAAACTTTCTTGAGCTGCAGGAAAAGCTGATGCTTCTCTTCCTGTAGAGCTAAAAGCTTCTCCTGCAACTTCAAGATCTGGGGAGGGGAGAAAAGATGAAAGCAGGAGAGCCAAGAGACGAAAGAAGGGAGAGATGGAGGGACTGCTTACTTGTTCCTTGGTCTCCTCTAGTGACATTCTTTCTTCCATCTCCTTTTTCTTCCTTCTCTCCTGCTCTTCCTTCATCTTCTGTTCCATCATCTTGTCCACTTCTTCCTCCTCTGGAATAAGAAGCAGAATGGGCAAGCAGGGTGTTAAAATATTAGAACATTAAGAACTGAAGACCAGCAAAAACTGGTTATTCCAGTGCTCTGGAACAGGCTTCATCTCTGTTGGGGGCTGGAACGGGGAAGTTTATTAGGTGCTCTCCAAGGTCCTTCCCAGCTCCAGGCGTGGGCTTTTTAATTCCCACCACCATCACCACGGGGCTAGCTGTCCCTCTGGCTTCGGCCGCCATGCACTGGTCTGCCCGTGGTGGGGGTCACCGTGGACCGCGGGTGCGCCCGAACCGTGCGTCCTCCCGTTTTGGGCCCGGCTCACCCTGCCGCTTGCGCTCCCGCTCCATCATGATGTGTCGGTGCAACGCCCTGGCCATGGCGTTGGACAGCTTCGGACGCTCCAGAAGTGCAGGCATGGTGCTGCTGGGGACGCTCGGGCCGTGAGCGCCCGGCTCTGTCGCTGGCTGCCAGACCTCCGGCCGGGCCTGCGGGGAGGCGGCAGCTCAGTGGGAGCGCGCCGGGACCAGGCGGAAGCCGCCGCCCGCCGCCCCGGTCACGTGTCGGCCGCCCGGCCGGGCCCGCAGCGCGGCTCTTTCGCGTGCGCGGGCCTGGGTCTCGGCATCCGCGCTCCCGTCCCTGCCCGCCACCCGGGCTCCCGCCCCACCCTACCCGCCTTCTCGTCGCTTTCTCTGTGGCCTCCCGAGCGGCAGGGCCGCGGCGTCACATCCGGCCGCTAAGCCGAATCCTTCCGGAGTCGGGCCGCCGCGGGCTCGCTGGTTGGGCGGAGCGGCGCAGACGGAAGTGCCGGCGACGGGTGCCCGTGGCGTCCAAACCCCGCCTATGTGCCCCCACGAGACTTCCCCAACCCGACCTGCCCAGCGGGCGGAGTCCCCGAAGTTGGCGGGGCCGGGGCTCCTCCTGCGGGCGAGAGGCACGCGAAAGAGGGGCCGAGGCGGCTGCTCTTTGACTGCGTTTATTGGCTCCTTAGAAATCAGAGTCAGTAACAACTGTACAGAGGCCCGAGCCCCGGCCCCCGCCTTCCCCACTCCCGCCCGGGCCGGAACAGCAGCTTCGTTGGGGCACGGGGAGACGCCTCTGGGATTCACAGTAACCAGGGAACAGAAACGGAAATAAATTAAGTGTATGGGGGAGGAGTTGCGGGGAGTCATGCTCCCCAGATCAGTGCATGGAGAGGGTTTCCCGGGGTCTGCGGCCGGGGTCCCCGCTGCGCCCTCACCTCGAAGGGAGGGACGTCCCCTTCCAGCCGGGGCACGGAGCCAAGCTCCGCTTCCCAGCTAGTCTTGAGAGCCTGCCCACACGCTCCTGTGCATCTGCCAGGCTGAGCACCATGCATGTCGCGGGGCGCTGGAATGACCTGGAGGCAGTCATCATTCCGAGTCCACGGGCCGAGGCCCAACTGTGCTTGTAGTGGCGCGGCCTCGCCCCTCACTCCACCCGTACCAGCAGGGCATAGAGGAGCGTGGCCCCTTTCTCCTTGGTCACCCACTCAAGTTCGGCTGGGCTGAAGTGCGGATCGGGAGGCTCTCTGAGGGCCGCAGAAGGGGGTCCCGGGGTGTAGGAGCCAGGGCGCACACACACCTGGAACGCCACCTGGGCCTGGTGCGTCCGCTGGGATTTGGGGTCCCGGAATCTGTCACGTAACAAGCAGAAATAGGGCAGTGAGGCCTCTGGCCCCAGTACCTCTGCCCCTTGGCACCTGCAACCACCGCAATTAGCAACAGGCCCTGCTGTTGCTGGTAGTCACTCCTTCCTTATAGGGGCTTGGCTGCAGCCTCATCTCTACCTGAAATGGTATTCCTCCCAATGCCTGCTCGACTGACTCCATGCTGCCAGTCTTTGCTCAGATTCACCTTCTTAGCGATATCTACCTGGACTACCCTATCTTGTGTGCTCCAACCACACTCCTGATCCACTTCACTCTGCTCTACTTTTCGCTTCCATAGTACTTACTTGTCACCTTTAAAAATACTAAATAACTATGGATAAACATTCTAGAGCAAGAGAGGACATAAGTTCCACGTGACCAGGGTTCCCTTCTTTGTTCTTTGTGATAGAACAAAATAAATGGTACTTGTACAAAGACTGTGAATGAAGGGCTGGCTGGAGACTAAGGCACTAGGGAGACAAGGTGGACAGGAGGGAATCATGGAGACCCATGTGGCCCTGGGGCCCCTCCCATGTACTCACTGCACTTTGGATGCCAGGGTCTCAGCCCCAGCATATTGAAGGGAGGGGGAAAGCAGCACTGGAGGGGGCTGCTCCTCCCGGGGAGGTGCACAGTTCTCTCCAGGCTCCTCAAACCCTGTCCCAGGCTCTCCCTTCAAGGGCCGGCAGCTCAGGATGGAAGCAGTGCCTGCGAGGGAGGAGAGCTGGGTCAGGGTGGCCCTCCTACCACCCACAGGCCCACCTGCCCTGCGTCTGCTGGTGCTACGTACCTGCCCCCAGCTCCCCTCGGTCCAGCACCCTCCGGACAGCCGCCACGTTGCTTCCATGGTAGGCCATGTGCCACTTCTTGGTTAGTGTCCCAGCCTCCAGGCGGGGGTTCACCCTAGCAGGTGGACAGACAGGACAAAGGTTATTGGCTCCCCAAGGTCATTCCCCAGACAAGAAGGTTTGTCTTCCACACATCCTCTCAGGACATTTTCCCAGGGTGGGTAAAGGATAGTGCAGGAGGTGCACAATCCTTCCTTCTACATACCTGAGGTTGAACCTGCACCAGCCAAAGGGCAGAGCGTATTCACGGGGGGGCTCCCCTCGGCGCCTGTGGGCCTCATCCCCTCGAAGTTTTCGGCAAGACTCACAGTAGCACAGGCTACGCTTCGGCGGAGGCATGAAATAGTCCTCTGTGGAGAGTGAGCAGCAGACTTTGTGGCATGGCCCCCACCCTGGGGCTCAGCCACAGCCCGGAGCTGGGCCGGGGATAAGGGAGGTTCTGGGGGCCTGGGGACTCACCAGGAAGCAGCAGCAGTTCCTGGAAACGGGAGCAAAGGGCGTGATACTCACAGCTTTTGAGGGGGCTAGTGGTGGGCGGTGGGCCCCAGCACACACTCTCCTTGATACCTGAGGGAGCAGAGTGGGCCCATGTCACAGGGGCTGGAGCCAGAAGTACAAAGTCAGGGTGAGGTGGGCCCTGGCCCCTTGGCCTGGCTCACCATCCACCATGTCAGCTTTCTCCATGTCCCCTTGGGTTCCAGCACTTTTCCCACTGGCAGCCCCTGGTTCAGGGCTCACGATTGTCACCTGCAGAGAAGAGGCGTGGTCAGTCAGGGTGTGACCAGCCCCCAGGGCCTGCTGATCCCTTCCATGAACTACTGGCTTCCCCTTTCCTGGGACCGCCCAGCCTCCCAGGTACCACTCCTCTCCTCCCACGGCCACTCACCTGCTCACACTGCCCATAGAGGTCCACGAGCGCATGGCAGGGCTGGGGGACATCTGGCACAGCCACCCCCTGGTCCATCCCGTTGATATGGAGGTGCAGCCCCCCAGAGCTGTCCAGCCGCAGTCCCAGGATGGTGCCTTCTGGACACGTGTCCAGATTCGGACCAAATTTCTCACAGATCTAGGAGGAAAGATCTATTGTCTTCAGGGAGATCAGACTCCCAACTGGCAGCAGCCACCGCCGCCCTTCACTAAGCTTTGCCAGTCCCTGGGTTTTGCCTCTACCCTTGCCCACTGCTTCAGTTACCTAAAGTCCACCTTCCCTTTCCCCCCTTGTGACATTCTCAATGGCAGGGATGTCGGAGGAGGCAGTGAGCCTGAGACTGTCCAGGTAATGGCACTCACAGCTCTGCCCACCTGCTACAGGGCCACTATACACCTGTGCTCCTACCTCCAGGGCTCAGGGCCCCTCTTCTCCCTCGGCCAGCCACTCCCTCTGAGAGGCAGGGCCCTCTCCCTGCTCCCCACCCACCTTGAGGCCATTGTGGAAGACCCCTCGGCCCCGCAGCAGCCAGGCTGCCCGTTTGAGGGCACAGGCAGAAGCAGGGAAGTTGAGCCTCTCCGGTGGGCAGGTGATGACTCCCAGGACAAGGGAAGATGTCCACTGCCGGTTCAGGAAGTCTATCCGCACCTGGGGAGAAGGCAACTGCTTCACAATCATAGCCTCCTGCAAAGAGGTCCCCCATCCAGCAGGACCGGGCTCCTCACCCCCGCCAGGGAGAGAAGACGGCACCCCAGAGTGCAGCCTGGGATGCAGCCCGTTCTGATACCTGGAGGGACCCGAAATGGCCAATTTGTTTGTGTCCTTCCCTCTTTCAGCCTTGGTCTTGCTATAAAGGATTCTTGTCCCCGGGGGTTTCCTTCACCTGCCTAACTGACATCTTCACAGCATAATGCCCCCTCCCCTGGAAAGCATGCCCCGTTCCCACATACAGCATCAGGAGCCTTCCTGGCCTCCCCAAGCCCCTCCACACTGCTTCCCTCATCACAGCCCTCAGGTGGATACTTCCTGGAAACTGATCTACAACTCCTACCACAGGATATGAGCAAACACCCAGAAAGCTAAGGGGCATGCATGCCTTCCACTTCACCCTCCACTTGGAGAAAAAAAAGCCTTTCTACAGGAGAGTTGGCCCCGGGTCACCTGGAGCAAGAGGAGCTAGGGATAAGGAGGTGTAGCTCACCTGGACCAGCAGCTGGGGCACCAGGGGCTGGTTGATGACAACTATGCCCTGGTTGTAGCTGGCCACTCGTGTGGCTGTACGGTTCCCATTGGACAAGAGAATATTCTTCCCATGGTTCTCCAGGAACTCAAGGGCTGTGGGCATAATGGCCACTTGGTTCTGGCCCTGGTAAGGAGGAGAGACTGAGCTGCTGGGAGTGCCGACTCAAAACCGAAGCCACCCCACCAGGATGGACATAGAGCCTGCCAATAAGCCTCTGGCCATCCAGGACTAGATCAGGGAATCCGAAAATGACCTGGTGGCTGATGGCCCACCAACAGTCCATCCCTGAGCCCAATGGTTCCTGCTGCCACCTCTTACTTCCAGGCCATGCTCCTCGCCTTCGTCGTCCTCCTCGCCCTCACTGCCGGTGTCCGAGCTGGGGGAAGGAGGCTGAGTGCCTTCTGGCTCATCCAGACGGGTGGAACTGACAATAGAGACACTCCGCACTGGCCCATATAGATCCAACACAGCCCACACGCTCTGTAGGCACACAGACCGGAAGTTAGGAATTAGCGGAGGACCTTGATCCTCCTCCAGGTCCATGGAAGGTCTGGGGTCTACCTTGGCAATGCCGGTGGCTGCAGGACCCATATCCTCTCCATCTACCAGGATGTGCATTGTGTCATCTGCCCCTCGGCGAATGCCCACACGGCTTCCCACCTAGGGCCAAGGCATGGCAAGGACAAGGGCTCAGCCCACCTCTCCCCGCCGCCCCCACTCCCAGGCCCACCTGCAGCCCTGGGGTCAGCTGCCTCACCCCCAGCCTCTCCAGGTTCCGGCCATAGTTCATCCTCTGGAGTTGCCCGTCGCGCCTCACTTCACAACTGGACACCATCCAGGTGGTCTTTGTCCGGAGCTCTGGCAGGGAGGGAGGCAGTCCCGGGCCCCCACCTGCGCCGGGCCCCATGTCCCCAGGCGCTAGCGTGGTCAGCCCTAGGCGGAGGGAGCCGGCCCACTTCTCATCCAGCTCCTCCACCTTCACCTGGGAGACAGAGGAACCCTCAGCGCACTGCAGGAGGATGGGAAGCAGGCTGGCCCTGCCATGGAGGTTTGGTGGCCCCCTGGGTCACATTGCCACAGCCCACCTCGAAGATTTCCTCACTCTTGAGCTCCTTGGTGCTGAAGACGAGGCCATGGGCATAGCCGGCTGCTCGCACTGCCCTCGTGCCGTCTTCCTCCAGAGCAATGTTCTTGCCACAGATGCTGTGGAATCGGTGGGCCACGCCAGCCACTGTGGGAAGACAGGACCAGAGGAAGGGGAGGATTGGGGCAGCAAGCTTCAGAAAGGACAGGGCGAGGCTTTCAGATGCAGCAGGAAGTCGACATGATGGTCCCACCTCCGGTCTTCCCTCAAGAACTTTGATACCTCTTTGACCACAGCAGGACTCAGTCCCAAACCTGCCATGCCCAGCGATGGTGTCCCAGCCCTTTGGTGGCAGGGAAGCATCCAGGCCCTGTGTCCAGGTGGAACTTCCTCCCCTCTTCTTGGCTGCTCCCCACCAGGGGCTGAGCCCTCCCCCTTCCCCTTGGTCTACCACTGCTGCAGCCAGCCTGTCTAAACAGCTTGCCTGACCTGGAGGCTGTACCCCTCAGGCCCACCACAGGCAGACAGAGCCCTTCCCCGCTCCCTCCCTGCCAGCCTCCCTCTCTGCCAGCTAAACCTGGGGAGTGCAGGGGGAACGACTTCTCAGTGGCGGTGTTGCTGGTCGCTAGGCTGTTGTCCATGGGGCCGGTGGCATTGGTGATGGACACTTGGACACACTGGCCGTACAGATCCACTACTGCATACACTTCTAAGTAAGAACAGAAGGTGTCAGCAGCCCAGTAGCCTGGGATGGACTGGGCCGAAGGTGGCAGGTCGAAAGCCACAGAATAGTCACCTTTACCGGGAGGCAAGCCTGAGCACGCAGCGCCTTGGTCCTGGCCGTTGATGAAGTAGTGCAGGTCGCCCTTAGCCGTGCGCATCATACCGATGCGGGCTCCAGTGCCCAGCGCGTCAAGATCACACCCGTAGTTGTTGCGCATGGTGTTCCCATCTTGCATGATGGCTGTGCCGCTGCAGGGATAACAGAACGGGTAGATCGGCCTCCCACCTTCCTCCCCACACAGGCCTCTGCCCCATCTCTGCTTGTCGGAATTGTCCAGGGCCTTGGACTGGGATTAACCTGGGGTGTGAGACCCAATCTTGTCTCCTGCACCCTGGAAACCCCCCAGGCAAAAGTAGAAGCTACCCTAAGGGTCTAGGGGGAGGGAACAGCCAGACCACCTAGGTCTGTCATGGTCTACACCTACCATAGGCCCCAAACCCTGCTTCCCTCATCCCGGCCAGCTCCACCAAGCTGGCTGCCAAAGCAGACAGCCCAACCTCAGCATCCACGTGTCATAGTCAATGTCTGTCATAGTGTTGGGGAATTCAAGGTCCTCCGGCCGAATAGCGGTCACTCCTAGAAGGAGGCAGGGGTGGGTCAGAGCCAAGTCCCCAGCCTCTGGCAGCCAGCACCTCCCCAGCACATGTATACATACACACACACACACACACACACACGCCCCTCACCAGCCTCAATGGAGCCTGACCAGCGGTCCACCATCTTCTGAATGACGATTTCAAACAGCTCGCCATCTCTCAGGGCTCTGCCAGGAGAATGGCCGTCAGACAGGCCCCACTTGGGTGGCTGATGCTGAGCAGTAGGGAAGTAGGGACATAAAAGTCCAGATACTGACCGGTTGGAGATGACGATGGCATCGTTGAACTCGCTGCGGCAATTGTGGCGGAGTGCAGTACGGCCCCCGTTGGTGATGACCGCATTGCTGCCATGCAGCTGGTGGAAGCGGAGGTCCGAGCCCCCAGCCCCAGACGATGGAGAGCTTGGAGACACCTGGTTGTTCCCCTCAGGGAGTGGTTCAGGGACTTGGGGCACCTCTGCAAGTGGACATCACCCTTTAGGCCTACAGTCATCTCTGAGGCCTCCCAAGGCCACCCCAGGCCCTGCCCAGCCCGGCCCTCACCCACGTCGTCCACAATGGTGGCCTGGGCCGCCTGGCCATAGAGATCCACTACAGCATAGACTCCTGGGGGCACATTCCAGGCAGCGGGACCCTGAGTCATGCCGTTGACGAAGAAGTGGAGAGTCCCGTCCTCCCGCCGCACAACGCCCACCGTGTCCCCTGCCTTGGAAGAAGGGGGGCTGGAGTGAGGAGTCAGGCTGAGTTCCTACCTGGGCTGGTCCTTCAGCAGCTCCACCTGGCCTGCCTCCCCGCTACCGACAGGTGCCAGTTCCCCCAGTCTCCCACCTTGAGTCGGTCCAGGTTGTGCCCATATTCATCCAAGATGGTCGTCCCATTGTGCATCACCCCATTCCCTGTCATCATCCAGGTCCCTAGTGAACAACGAGTGGCAAAAGCCATGAAGAGGAAGCCAAGACTTCTTTCCTTTACACAGTAGTCCCCCAGTTACTTCCGGAAGCTACCAGTCCAGCCTGCCTTTTCTTCTCAGGGCAGAGCAAGAAAATTCTGCAGTTCTCACACCAACCACAGGCCCTATCCACATGGCATGCCTCAGGCACTGAATGTGTCATCACAAACGTGACAAGTGAAAGAGTCTGGAAAACAGGGACGGCTTCCCCCCTAGCATCTTATCCTGGCCCTGCCCTTCCTGGGAGCTCACCAGAGCGCAAGTTGGTCATGGTGGAGGGCAACTGGAGGTAGGCAGGGTTGTGGGTGGTGACGCCAATCTCAATGGAGCCAGCCCACTTGTCCACCATCTTGTCGATGCGCACCTGAAACACCTCTCCATCCCGCAGGGCTCTGCTGCTCAGCACCACACCATGATTGAAGTCGTCGGTGGCACTGAGGGCATGGCAAGTGGGGACTCAGATCCCACCACACACAGTGCCCCAAAGCTCAGCCCTGCAACGCCCAGTGACACCCACTGCCCAGGTCAAGCACCCACGGTCCACACTCCAGGAGGCCCCCCGACCAGACTCCCACGGCCTCCCATTTGCCCACCCCTCCCCCAATCCCCTCATAGCCCCTCCGCAGGCTTCTCCCCACCCCATGGGCCATACTGGGGCCTCAGGGCAGTGCGTCCCTCGTGGGTGATGGCTGCCTTCTGCCCACAGTTGGGGTGGAAGAGCAGGCGCTCGGGTTCTGCCTGGGTTGTAGGAGCAGCCCGGCGGAGAGCACCCTCAGGGGACAGAGCCCGCAGGATGGCATTGTTCCGGCGAAGGCGGTCACTGTGGTTGTTATTGTGGACGATGGTCACCTTCACGGCCATCCCATACAAGTCCACCACACCGTACACCACTGGGGGTGTCAGGGGGGTCGCCACACCTGCAGGGGTGGAAGGCACAGGGAATGGAAGAATGACGGCCGTCTCATTGTGCATGGGACGAGGGGAGAAGAATCAATAAAGGGAGAATGAGATAGACCCCCCCTCAGTGAAAGCCCTGGCCCAGCCGCCCTCTCTGAGCTTCTCCTTACCCTGATCAATGCCATTAATGAAGAAGTGTAGGGCAGAGTTGGACTTCCTCGTGAGACCAATGTGGTCACCCTCCTATTCAAAGCAGAAAAATAAAAACCTGGAATCTTTTGACAGCTAGGCTCCAGACTTGTCCTGGACACTGAGAACAGAGTAGTCCTCCAGCCTTCCCATCAACCAATGCGACAGGGGAACAGCTCCAACTGGTTCCCATGCATCTCAGACCACTCCGAATGTTCAAGGCAAGTCAGGCACTATGTTAAACTATCTTATCAACACCAACTCAACCTTCATGGCACTCTATCAAATAGTACCAACAGGCTCATTTTCAGACATTAAGAAAAAAAAAAAAAACTACCCAAAAAGATGAGCTTCTGGCCACAGGTCACCACCACCAAAGGCCAAACTGAAAGAAGAATGGAACCCATCTGACTGCAAAATTTGAGTGCTTAACAGTTGGGCAGCCCTGCCTTCTCAGAAGGAAAAGTGAAAGTCAATCATTTGTGTCCAACTCTTTGTGACCCCACGGACTGTAGCCTGCCAGGCTCCTCTGTTCATGGAATTCTCCAGGCCAGAATACTGGAGCGGGTAGCCATTTCCATCTCCAGGGGATCTTCCCAAACCAGGGATCAAACCCAGGTCTCCTGCTTTGCAGGCAGACTCTTTACCATCTGAGCCCACCAGGGAAGCCCTTCTCAGAAGGAACCTTCAGACAAAACATAAAGGGCCTTCCTCCACGTCAGAGAGTACGGAGCCCAGGCAGGACTGCTCGGTATATACTGGGGTGCCCCTGGAGAGAGGCCGGCGCTGTGTCCACCCTCACCTGCAGCTCATCCAGGCTGAATTCACAGTACTCCCGGCGGGTGCCCTTGCCATTGGTCAGGATCCCACAGCCGCTCATCATGATGGTACCTGGGAAAGCAGACACCTTGGTTAGGGTATGGGCTCCCTGCAGCTTGGTGACCACAGGCCACGCCCCCACCATGCCAGGGGCTGGTACCTGACTGCAGGTTGGTCATGGTGGCTGGGTACTCCAGATTGTTGGGGTTGTGGGTGGTGACACCAATCTCAATGGAGCCTGACCACTTATCTACGAGCTTATCGATGCGGATCTTGGGTGGAATGACAGTGTAAGGGAGAGGAGAAATGTAAACGCAGAAAAAAAAATCTCTCCACCCTTTGAGCTTCCCTAAGCCACCTCCACCCTCTGCTAGCATTGGGGATCGAGCCCCATCTCTAGTTCCCAGAGGGTGAGACGCTGGCCAGGCCCCAACACCTTGCACACCTCAAACATCTCATTGTCCCGGAGTGGGCGATTGGTCATGACAACCCCATTGTTGAATTCATCCAGGGGCCGGCGGCGCTCAGCGGTCTTATTATTGTTGCTGAGCTTGATGAGGGTTCCACACTTCTCATGGAAAAGCAGAGCATCGTTGGAGGTGACAATGGGCGAGGTGGCAGCACCGCTAGGCCCCGGTGCTTCAGGGGGGGAGCTCAGGTTCACATT
The DNA here is from genome assembly GCF_019923935.1 of Bubalus bubalis. Classification (NCBI taxonomy): domain Eukaryota; kingdom Metazoa; phylum Chordata; class Mammalia; order Artiodactyla; family Bovidae; genus Bubalus; species Bubalus bubalis. The sequence goes on along the minus strand of NC_059159.1, from coordinate 36,076,490 downwards.
CAGGAGCCCCCCGTTGTACGCAGACAGGATGGCATTGCTCACCACCTCGGAGAGCTCCATGCCGGCAAAGTCTGCAACAGCAGGACACAGGAAGGAAGCAGAAATGCGTCTTCTCAGTCTCAGGCTCACCATGCTCTCCCTACCCCTCTCCTGAGGTCTCCCCCCGCCACCCCCCCCACCATCCACCTCATGTCCTGCTCCCTTTCCCAGGCCTCCCAGGAACCCTCACCATTATGCGACTCAAGGCTGTTAGGAAACATCTCCGGCCGGGCCTGCGCTGGGGATACCATGAAGGCTGAGGACCAGGTGGAATGGGAGGGGAATAAGGGTTCAGCCCCTGCTGCAGGGACCACAGCCAGGAGACCCCTCCACTAGCCCCTGCTCTCCCAGCCCACACCCAGCCTCACTTGTCATTGCCCTGCCCCGCCCCCGTCCCTTCAGCCATTCCCTCTGCCCCGTCCCCCCACCACTGCCCTAGCTGCATTCTCACCTTCATCCCCAGAGGTCCCTTGTTCAGCCAAGGCAGAATCTTCAGCGGGGGCAGAAGGCTCAAGGGGAGGAGTGGGGCTGGGAGTAGGGGGGCTGAAGCCCGGCTCAGGGGGGAGCACAGTGATCTGGGTGCACTTGCCGTAAAGGTCCACGACGGCCCAGACACGAGCCGGAAGGCCCGTGGCAGCCACGCCACAATCCCGCCCGTTCACCCAGAGCCGCAGCTCCCCGGCAGCCGTGCGCTCCACGCCCACACGGTCCCCTTCGCCAAGCTGGTCAAGGTCCTGCCCATACTCCTCCAGCACAGACCGTCCATCCCTCAGCACCGAGCAGCCCGACACTACCCACGAGCCCCCCTTCAGCCCTGTGGCGCTGCTTGGAAAGTCCAGCACATTGGGGTCCAGTGCCGTCACCCCAATCTCAATGGAGCCACTCCAGGAGTTGACCTGTGATGGGGCGGTAGACAGTGCCTCAGGGTGGGCTACGAATGGGTCTCCTGCATTTCACAGGCCACTGTGTCCCCCTCTTCCCACCTCTCAGACAGCTAACTGGGCTTTTCTCTCTTGAAATACAAGGCATCCCCAATCCAGAGATCCAGTCCCACAAAGTATTTTCTGGACTCTGGTCTCAGGGAATGATTAGACTTGCTCTCCTTTAGTAACTCTCTTCTGTACTCTGGGTGCACGCTGTCTATGATTCCATGCTCTTCCCACGCTGGCTCACCAAGCTGGCTAAATTCCCTGGCTCCAGGCTCCTGCCATCTCGAACTGCTCTGGTCTCTGTGGCTCCTCAACCAAATTCACAGCTCTCCATACTTGCTGGTATATTGCTCGTTCTCTCTCTATGGGCCTCTCTCCTAGGCTCTGGCTGCACTCAAACTCACTCTCCTCCCAAATTCTACCTCTGTGCACCTGGCATTTCCGCCGCATCACCGCAAAGGCACACACATCTCTTGCTTTGAGTATCTCTCCTCACCCATCTTTCTGTCCCCTTCGGTGTGCTTTTATTCTTCAATGGTTGTTCTTTTCTTGGTTATCTCTCTTCTTCCATCATATATGTGACATCTCTCCATCCTCCATCTCCCAGAAATTATCCCAGGAGGATTGTTCTCTAATCATTATAGTGGGTGGGGCCCCGTGTCCCTTCCCTGCTCCTGGATCTTGACAAAACTTAAGCTCTCCTTGTCTCCTTCTCTTTGTGACTTAATGTTTCCGCTCTATGCTCCCTTCCTGCTCATCACCTAGTGTTCTGGCTAGCGGTTCCCTCTCGGTATCTGGTAATGTGGGCTACCCTAGCTGTCCTCCCCCATCGCCTTCTGGTCCCCTCCCACCACCCTTCACATCTCGCTTCCGCGGCCCCAGCTCCGCACCTTGCGGTCGATGCGGACGGTGAAGACGCGTCCATCGCGCAAGGGTTCCCGACTCAACACCAGCCCGTGGTTAAACTCCTGGCCTGGCTGCTGCCGCCGCGCCGTACGCCCACAGGCCGACAAGCTCACCAAGCGCCCGGTGCGCGGATGCAGCTCCCCGCTGCTGCCCAGACCCCCGCCGGACCCCGGCCCTGGGCCGCTCCCGCCGGGGCCACCACCCCCACCCGGCCCCGGCCCGGGGCCTCCCCCGGAGCCCCCATTCCCACCCGACCCCGCCGCCATCGCCGCTGACACCGGGGCCGCGCGACAGCCGCGCTTGGCGGCACCGTGGCAACCGCGGTGCACGGACGCCCTAGGGGAATAGGACTCGGGGGCTGGGGCCAGATATGCTTTACGGCAGTGCCGGGCAATAAAGCATCCCGGAGTAGGGAACTAAGGACTACTACGGTGGGAAGAGAAAGGACGACAGAGTCGGGCAGGTTTGCTTTACGGCACGGGCGAGGGAGTGGCTCCAGAGGGGCGAAGACGGGCCGGGAGCTTTTGCGACAGTGGAAGAAACGACTGCCGCAGGCCCTTTTACGACTTGGGGGTGGTGCCCAAACACTTTCAGCTTTGCGACACCGACGGCCCTGCCTTCGTTGAGGACAAGCAACACTTTGAAATATTCGCTTTACGGCAAGAGGAGGCGGGGTCTTTCCTTCGTTCCGCGCGCCTCTAAGCGGTGTGAGCGGGTCCTGAGCACATAGAGGTAGCTTTGTAAATAAAGAGGGTCACACTCGGTACCACTTGAGACCGGATATGTCTTTCGACAGTGTCGCAATCCTTCCACTTCTCCGAAACAGAGCGGGCTGGCTTTTGGGGCGAAAAGAGTTCGCGGATGTTTCTAGACAAGCCCATCTTGAACTCTAGTTCAACCAAACTTAGGTTTTAAAGCCACGAATAAAGAGTCCAAAGGAGCCCTGGCAGGTAGTTTCAGGCAACGACGCTGACAATCCTCAAAGACCGCCACCCCCAGAGCTATCAACAACCCCCCAGCAAGACTCCCCAGACGCTACGCTTCAACTGGACTGTGTGTGACGTCACAATTAAGTTTCTCGCACGGCGTCCGGGACACCTGACTGATTGGATAATTCGGATGAGGGTGGTGATGGGGGAGAAGGGCGGGAACAAATCCCAGAGACAAAGAAGGGTTTTAGGGTGGGACAGAAAGGGAGGGGCAACCTGAGAGGCTTCCAGTCGGAGGTCCCTAAACAGTTTTGATTCCGCCCCCCACGGCTCCAGGGAGCGGTGGGGGAGGGGACCCAGACCTCGCCCAAGCGTCCCCCTCCCGCCGCGGTGGGGGCGGGGCCTGGGGCGGGGCTATGTGGAGCAGGGAGGCGGGGCGAGGTAGCTGAGAGTGGCCCCCTAGTGGGGCCATGGAGAAGCAGGAAGGTCTGGGGGCTACTGGCGGCCTCAATGGAGAATCCCCTGGTGGGGGTATCAGCGGGGTGCCAGGAGGCATCGGAGGAGTCGAGTCAGGCGCCGGGTTGCTCTCCGGAGTAACCATGTTTCACGGTTCTGGGCCCCCCACGCACAATGGGGGAACTATAATTCGCAGTCTTGATTCTAGCCAGCCCTCCGGAGGGACAGCAGTCCTCGGTTCCAGGCTCAACCAGCATCCTGGGGAAGTCGCGGGCCACAGCTTTGGGTCCCGTACACAACCTGTCGGATTTAATCCCCACTTCCCTGGAACCAGTGTATCCGGGACGTTCAACCCGGGGTCCGGGGCGTCTGGGGTGTACAAGTCGGCAAACATTACGCTATCCGAGTCAACTTGCACGCGCCAAGACAGACCCTGTGAGGACCGGCCCCGGAGCATCCTAAAAAACAGCAGCTCCATCACGGTGCACAAATCCCCCGGGGCGGAGAAGTAAGGAGCCGGGGAGGAAGAAAGGGATTCCAGACGCAGGAGGAAGCCAAGGCAGGGGAAGGGGGTGGAGTCTCAAGAACTAAAAGTGAGAGTAAGTGGGGGTAATTGGGTGGGAAATCCGAGGTTCCTAGCCTTTGAGAGAGCGGCAGGTACAGGATAAACCCTTGATTACATAGCACGTGATTATTGTCAGGTGTAACCCCACCCCAGCCTCCTACAGGTCGGAAAACGTTTTGAATAACTGAAAGAGGGAGGACTCTGAGCACTAGGAGATTTCCTCCCCCTTCTTTTGTATCCTTTCCTCACCCGAAGGAGAAAGTCTCAGCACTGGGATGAAATGAATATCCTGGCGACCTACCACCCTGCTGACAAGAACTATGGCTTTATGAAGGTGGATGAGCCCAGCACTCCCTTCCACAGGTGCGAGTCTGCAGCTCTAGCCCTTCAGCTCCTACTCTTTTCTCTACTCAGAGGAGGGGAGTGCCTGGCTGCCTGCTCTGAGGCATTGCTTCCTCCCTCTCTTGCAGGCTCCAAGACATTGATGAAGACCTGCTTGCCGGGACCTCTCATGCAATGACTCCTGAGAAGTTAGCAGAGAGGTGAGAGTCCTGCCAGAGGTCAGTAGAGACCTGCAGCCTCCTGCCCCCTCCACCCCTGAACTAGGGTCTGAGCCAGCTCTGCTTTTTGGCTCTCCAAATGGGAGGTACTACAATTTGGATCAGGACTCACTCAGGCCAAGGTGGGGGAGTCAGCCAGCTTGGCCCCAGCTACCACCTGCTCCCATTTTTTGTTCTCTCTGTTCCCCCAACTGGTCTCCCTCCCCTTCAGGTTTGCAGCAATGGACCATTTCTTCCCCAAGGTCCTGTACAGCGATAACAGAAGCTCGGGGTCTTCAGACAGCTTTTCCAAGACACGTGAGATGAGGGGTGGGGTTAAGTGGAAGGGGAGGTGGAGTGAGAGCTCAGCGGAGAGCCTGGCAGGAAAGCCATGCTCTGACACTGGCCCACAGAATCCGATGATTTTGAAAAGCGCCGCAAGGCACACTACAATGAAGGAAAGTTCCTGAAACCTCAGAAAAACCTTCCCTTGGATAATAGCGAGAACAGCAGTGTGGGTAGCGTGAGTATGAGCAGTGGCAGTCGAGGAGCAATGCTGGACTCAGAGCCCAGGCCTGTGGAAAGAGGTGGGGCAGGAAGAATGACTGGAGGAGTCAAGGACCAGATTGGCCTAGTGGCCAGAAACCACATCCTAGAAGCCAAAGGTTAGCTATGGTGGGGCCCCAGACACCCAAGGGAATTGTAGTCCAGAACCTTCTCCACCACAGCTTGTCTTCCTCAGTGGGTGTCAGCCCAGAGCCCTGCTGCCTAAGAGGGAAGTCGTGCTGGCTGGTGTCCCCAAGGTAGAAAGAGGGCAGCTGGGGTGGGGTCCCCATCAGGATAGGCCCCACAGAAGGCTGGCTGGGAAGGAGGAACAGAAAGCCCAACAGAACTCTGAGGGGGTGGAAAGGTCACTGATGTTTTTCTAAAATGGGAGGAGGGGATAGAAGTGAGATGAGAACCTGAGGCTTGACCTTCTCATGGCTGCTCAGGGGTCACAATGAAGCTGGTGCCCTATATTCTCTAGGTGTCCTTATGACTCAGACTGATTTGGGTGATTCCTCAGCTTCCGCTGCCTTCATAAATCTGTCCCCAACTTCATCCACCACTGTGGTGTTGGAGAAGGAAATTGGTCTGCAGCGCAAGGAGTATTACAGCAAAGGAAGATATCTGAGGTGCTGGCCCCACCCCGAGCTTGAGGAGGACACAGAAGATGAACAGCAGAGCAGTGAGAGTTCAGCCGGGTCAGCCCAGGAGCAGGAGGGCTAAGAACCAACAGACTGATGGATGTGCCAACCCTGGTCCTCTGATGCTTGCAGGCTCCACAAACTTGAACTGGGTGACTGAGAGTCCCGTGGGCACTGAGGTCCGTCTGGTGGACCACACCCGAAGCTCCTCCCAGGATTTCCAGGCCACTGAGAGCTCCCAGAAGGTGATAGTGACATCATCGAAGCCTGGTGAGGGCACCAGGCCACCATCTCACCAGGCCTGGCTCTTGGCAAGCTCCCATCTTCCCAACCCCTGACTCCCTTCAGGCCAGCAGATCGGTAAAGGTGATGAGTGAGGCCCTCCACATTCTTGTGTGCAATGTGGATTTTATGGAGAGGACCCAGGGAGGCTCAGAGGGATGGGTACCAGCCCCCCAGCTTGGTACCACTGCTGCCCCCATGCCTCCTCCCTGATTTCCTCTCTGCCACCTACCCCACTCCAGGTACTGCCCAGTGCTCCAAAGATAGTGGGTCCCAAGCAATGTCTGACTGGTGTCAGTGGCTGGTATCCAAGGGGCTGAACTGGCAAAGCATGGAAGGCTCAGAGAGGGAACCTGGAAGTCACCCAAACTTCCCAAACCAAAACCAGCACAGACGTGAGCCTGAGCAGGGGCAAGGGGATGGCCGGGGAGCGCGAGGGGCTGAGTGGGTAGGTTCTAGGGAGTCTGGGGATCGTGGGCCACATCTTCTGCCTGTGGCAAGAAAGCCACTAACCCAGCCCCTCCTCTTCCAGATGAAACCCTGCAGCTCCAGTGGACTCAGGAGGAGGAAACCAAACAATGGAAACTGTAGCCAGCTGGGGATGGGGTGGGAGCCAACTTTCCCTGCCCTCACCACCCTCGGTCAATCGGAGTAGACAATAAAGAGAAGAGCAGGAGTCTAGGTGCTGTGAATTGGGGTCCCAGGCTGATCCTGAGCTGTCGTTGAGGAGAGCGGGGGCAGAGATGAAAATTCACATGCAGGAAACCACAGGCAGAGCAGAGCAAAAAGCTTGGCATAGCCAGGGGGACTGGGCTCAACAGGCACCCAGGAGCCCAGGAAGACCCACCTGCAGTGGGCTGACAATGACATGTGTGATTCAACCACACACTTACCAGTATCGTCTTTAAAAAACCACCCTGGAGGTAGGAGTTATCGTCCCCATCTTTCAGATGAGGAAACTGAGGAATCAGCTTGCCCAGGGTTAGGCAATCAGGATTTGAACCTGTATCTCTCAGGCCTCCACGACTCAACCACTGAAGGAGAACAAGCGGAGAGAGACCAGGGCCCTAGGAAGGTGACTGCAGATAGTCTCCGAGGGCGGGGCTGTGGCTTCTCTGATCTCAGGCCCTTCTCCACCCCCGGGCCCCGCCTCCACCCCTCCCAGCACTGCCTGAAAGTGAGGGGTGAGCGCTCCTCCTAGGACACCCCTTGCACTTAGGGAAAGAATCCTGTCCCCCACCCCCAGGCTCTACCCAGGGGAGGACTCTCCTTCCTCCCTCATCAGCACGTCCCCAGGCCAGGGGAGTGCCTGTACTTGCAGCTCCACCCTCCAGGCCCGAGGGCCCACTGGCCCCGGAGCGGTCTAGCTGAGATGACGGTCAAGCTGGATTTTGAGGAGTGTCTTAAGGACTCACCCCGCTTCCGGTAAGTGTATACACAGGTGTCCAGGGGCAGAGGTGGGGAGGTCCGATGCTCCGTAACATACACAACCTTCCCCATGTCGGACGGAGGATGTCTTTTCAGGGCGTAGGTCTCAGAGGGGCAAGATCCAGCTTAGAAATCAAAGCCGTACCTCTGGTATCAAATTCAGTGCTCTGATGCTTGCCACCCTCTGCCAGTGTGGAGGGGGTCCCTCCAGCCTCTCTCAACCCCAGAGCTGGCACTCTCTCCTCCCTCTCTTGGGGACCCCTCCCCTCCCCCAGCACCTGCTCTGGGCGGTTAGCAACTTCCTGCCCTCGCCACATCCACCCTCTTTCTACCTTCCTGCTCCGGCCTGGGCCTTAGTAGCTCCTACACTGCAGAGTGAGCGAGCCAGAGGGGGTGGGTGGGAAGTTCTTAACCCATCAGCTTTTTATGTCTGTACCCTCGGCCCCCAACCCCAGCCCCTGACCCTGCCGACTGGACAGATCAGATAGGCCCAAGCTCTGTTCCCGTGACACTGTCCCTCCTTTCCCAGAGCCTCTGTCGAGTTGGTGGAAGCCGAAGTGTCAGAATTGGAGACCCGGCTGGAAAAGGTGATCCGAATGTGGAGGGGTGACCTGGGGTGGGAGTGAGACGAGAGGGGTAGGGCCAGGGAGAAAAGTAGAGACCAAGTATAAATTCTGGAGATTACTGAATGTTAACCAGGTTGGGTAGATACTGGGGACTACAGAAAAACCAAAAGGTGGTTCTGTATCCTTAAGGAGCTCGGAATCTTGGAAAACAAGACTCATCTGTGAACTTTCTTCTGAAGACCTGCGTTATGCGGGACCCTGAGCCCCCAGAAGTTTCTGCCCTCAGGGAGCTCTCAGACTGTGGGCAACAAATCAGTAAAACACTGACACGATGCAGTCAGGCCTTCCTGGCTGCTCTTTACAAAAGCAGCAGGCTCCCATCCCCCTTATTTGGCTTTTTTTTTCCCCCTCTACAGCATTTATCTCAACTATGTTTTGCATTTACTTGCTGTATTAGTTTTCTATTGTATAACAAATGATTATGCATTCCGTGACTTCAAATAGTGCACAGGTATTAGCATAGTCGTGGGTCTGCACAGCTTAACTGTGCTCTGCTCTGCTCAAAGCAGAGTTCCAGTCCTTGCTGTTGTGGGATTGAGGCCCTCATCTCCCAGAGGCCACCCACAGTTCCCTGGCCCGGGGCCCTGTCCATAGGCAGTTTATTTCATAACAGCTTGCGTCTTCTTCAAGGCCAGTAGTAGGCTTTCCCAAGTGTGTGCTGACAAGATGCCATCAGTTTACATCAGAATGTGATCATGGGGCAAATCCGTCGCCTCTGTCATTTGGGGGCACCATCCTGTTGCTCTTGCCATGTGGTGAGAAGCATAATCCTCACTCACCCACACACAAGGAGTGAGGATTATGCAAAGGTGGGAGTCACAGGGCTTCCCTTAGCCTGTGTCTGTCCCACTTGCCAAGTTTGTTTCTTGTGTACTTTTCCCTACTGGACTGAAGTATCATGAGGGACTTTTACATTTCCCCCTCCCCCGCCCCCCCTCAATCCCCAGGGCCTTTGCCATGACCTTAAAGTTAGTAAGTAACCAACTAATAGATACATTTATTAATGAAATAGATACATTTAAGTTGGTGTATAAGCTGATTTACAATGTTGTGTTTCTGGTGTACAGGAAAGTGATTCAGTTGTACACATGAATATATACATATATTTTTAAGTTAAACTTTTTATTTTTAACTAATTGCAGATCACAGGAAGTTGCAAAAATAGCACAGAGAAGCACAGGTACCCATCTCCCAGCTTCCCCCAATGGTAGCATCTTCCATAACTGTAGTCACACCAGGAAATTGCTTCTGGCATGATACAGTAAGCTGTCTAAAGACTTCACTTGGATTTTACCTGCTTTGCATATACCCTTAAAAAAAAAAAAATCATGTATTTACTTAGCTGTGCTGTGTCTTAGTTGCTGCACATGGAATCTTTAGTTGCGGCATGTGGGATCCAGTTTCTGACCAGGGATAGAACCTGGGCCCCCTAACACTGGGAGGACAGAGTGTTATCCACTGGACTCCCCCAGGGAAATCCCTGAATATACCCTCTTAAAAAAAATCTTTGTGTATAATTCAGTGGCACTTTATCACATGTATAGATTCTTATAACCAGCATCACACTCAAGATACAAAACTCCTATCATCACAAAGAAACTCTTTTGAGCCGTTTTTTTGTAATGTTACCCTCCCTCCCCACCCCCTTCCTTATCCATGACAACCACTCATCTCTTTTCTATCTCTAGACTTTTCATTTCTAGGTTATCTAGGTGGAATCATACAGAATGTGACCTTTCAAGATTGGCCTTTTTTTTCCTCTCAAAATAATGTCTTTAGGTTTATTCAAGTTGTGGCTTATCAGTAGTTATCAGCAGTTCATTAATAGTTGATGAGGAGCTCATGCCTTTGGCATTGCTGAGCCCGTGGTATTGTATGGACGTACCAGTTTGTCACTAGTTCAGTCTTCTGAAAGTTCCTTATTCAACTATTTGGGCAGGCAGGGTGAATAAGGGAAAAACTGGACACTCAGTCTCCCAGGGGAGTTGTGATCCTCTGGGTCCTTGTCCCTTATTATGGACACCCAAGGGTGACATCTGATAAAATTTGATCGTGGTCTGTTTCCTGACTGTTACTGACCCTGCCAGCCATCTTCAAGTCAAGCTATAGTTCCCTGAAGCCTTCACTAGCCTGAAAAAGTGTTTTTCAGTTCAACAAAAGTTCCGTGAGCAAACCTCTGTAGCCCATGTTTTCTGAGCCCCTGCTACCCAAGATTTCCTCATAGAACTGCCCTGGTGGTCTCTAGATCCCCAGGCTGAAATGACAGGCTCCATCAACTCTTGCCCCTTCCCAGATACAGTGACTCAGGGTGGAATCAATGGTGTCATCTCTAGGAGCCATGCAGTTTCTGCAGGTGAAAAGAACCAGGGGTCAGAAAACCTAGCTCTGGCTTCTGAGTCGGCCACCTCAAGGAGTGAGTTGGGAGGGAAACCAGTCTTCAGGCTATTCCTACTGCCACAGGGGCCTCCCAGAGACCCTCCTCAGGCCAATCACTCGTCCTTTGTTTATGAAGCCTCCTAGGCAGGTGGAATGAACTGGGAGATTGGGATTGACATATATATTTAAACTATTAACACTGTGTGTAAAATAGATAATTCATGAGAACCTACTGCATAGCTCAGAGAACTCTATTCTGTGCTCTTTGGTGCCCTAAATGGAAAGGAAATCTAAAAAAGAGGGGATTTATGTATATAAACAGCTGATTCACTTCACTGTACAGCAGAAACTAACATTATAAAGCAACTATACTCCAATATATTTTTTTTTAAGCCTCCTTGTTTGTAATTTAGGGCCAGACAGAATGGGCCCTAAGAACACCGTCTCTGCTCTGACCCTATGGCCTGGCTGACTGATTGCTATTTATGAGGAAATGTTCACTAAGCACAGAATGGACACCTCCAGACAGTAAATATTGTATAGAATTTTTTTTTTTTTTTTTTTTGCAAGGCATGTGGGATCTTAATTCCCCAACCAGAGATCATACCTGGGCGCTTGGCAGTGAGAGCTCAGAGTCCTAACCACTGGACAGCCAGGGTATCCCCCATTTCTGTAGAATTTAATAATGAGCAGGTAAAGCTCAGGTTTCATCCTGAGAGCCAGACAGTGTTTGAGGATGGCGTTTCTGGGAACTATGGATCCAAGCAGATGTCGCAGGGCAGGAGAGATGTCCAAGAGGTGAAACCGACTGGCTCCGCTGTCAGACTGAGAGGAATTTTGATCCAGGCCCAGAGCAGTGGGAGGAAAGAAACCAAGATGAGAATGCAGCTGTGTGTATTAGAAAGCAGACTGGGCCGCAGAGAAGTGTAGGTGGGGGAGGGAGGGGCACAGCCCTGGGAAGGGGGAGACAAGTCAGACAGGAGAGGAGCAGCACCGGCACGACTCCCTGTTGCTCTGTTGTTTCCCAGCTCCTCAAACTGGGGAATGGCCTCCTGGAAAGTGGGCGGCACTACCTTGCCGCCAGCCGGGCCTTCATCGTGGGCATTTGTGATCTTGCCCACTTGGGACCACCAGAGCCCATGATGGCGGTATGTGGAGGGTCCAGACCAGGCTGTGGTGGGGTCTGGGATGTGGAAGAGACCCTGGGGAAGGTGAGGGGAGGGTCGGTCTGGGGTCTGCCAGTCCCAGGTCAGAGGTCTTGGGGTGGGAGGACCCGACTGCCCTTGTCTGGTACTCTCTTTCTGCATCTTCTTGCCTAGGAGTGTCTGGACAAATTCACTCAGAGCCTGAGCCACAAGCTGGACAGCCATGCTGTAAGTTGGGGGGTGGCCTGGTTGGGGGAGCAAGAAAGTCTGTGGTCCTGACCCCCACCTGCCAACTTCTGCTTCCCTCAGGAGCTTCTCGACGCCACCCAGCACACACTGCAGCGGCAAATTCAGACCTTGGTCAAGGAGTGAGTTGGGAAGGAAACCAGTCTTCTGGCCTCTCCCACTGCCATGGGGGCCTCCCTGAATAAAGGAGTTGTGAGATTGGAGGCTTCTGGTGGCCTGATCATTATCCCCTGTCTCAAGGATCCCCTCAAAGTCCTGAGTGTCCATAGCTACAAGGCTGTGAATGCACCTTAGGGATTTCTCTGCTGGGGTCGGTGGGTGTATGGGTAATTCTGTGTTATTCCTACACCTCCAGAGGTCTCCGGAGCTTCCGAGAGGCTGGCCGGGATTTCTGGCGGGGGGCCGAGAGCCTGGAGGCTGCTCTTACCCACAATGCAGAGGTTCCCAGGCGCCGGGCCCAGGAGGCAGAAGAGGCTGGAGCTGCTTTGAAGGTTGCTCGAGCTGGGTACCGGGGCCGGGCCCTGGACTATGCCCTGCAGGTGCCTGCCCCTACCTGTCCTCCTGGGGTACCAGGGCCTCAATCACCTTGAGTCTGGAGTCACTGGTGTGCAGTGGGAGGGGTTGGGTCTGTGTCTTCAAGACTGACCTGAGATCTTTTGGGCTCTCAGATCAATGTGATTGAGGACAAGAGGAAGTTTGACATCATGGAGTTTGTGAGTCGAGGTGGGGGTGGGGGTGGGGGTGGGGAGGAGCCTGCTGATAGCATGAGGGACCGGGGAAAGAGAAGGGTCTGCCCCCTGCCCACCTTGTCCCCAGGTGCTGCGTTTGGTGGAGGCCCAGGCTACCCATTTCCAGCAGGGCCATGAGGAGCTGAGCCAGCTGGCCCAGTATCGCAAGGAGCTGGGTGGCCAGGTAGAGCCCCAGGGAGCAGGAAGGTGGAAGAGGGAGGGAAGGGGCTTTGAGATGACTCTGGGTGAGGGTGGGGCCATCTGAGATACCCCTCCTGTGCTTAGTTACACCAGCTGGTCCTGAATTCAGCCCGCGAGAAGAGGGACATGGAGCAGAGACATGTGCTGCTAAAACAGAAGGTGAGGACTGGGGCTGCAGACAGGAGGCGGACAGCCCTGGGCCCTTGGTCTCTGCCCACTTCAGTTGCCCTTTGACACTTTTGTGCCCCCAGGAGCTGGGTGGGGAGGAGCCAGAGCCAAGCCTAAAGGAGGGGCCTGGTGGCTTGGTCATGGAAGGACATCTCTTCAAAAGGGCCAGCAATGCATTTAAGACCTGGAGCAGGTGAGGAATGAACATCCCAATCGGTTTTGGGGGTTTTTTTGAGTGGTTATAGTGTGTTAAATGGGGCTTCCCAGGTGGTTCACTGGGTAAAGAATCCTCCTGCAGTAGAGGAGACCTGGATTCAATCCCTGGGTTGGGAAGATCTCCTTGAGGAGGGCATGACAATCCAGTCCAGTATTCTTGCCTGGAAAATCCCATCGAGAGAGGAGCCTGGTGGGCTATAGTCCATAGGGTCACAAAGAGTCGGACATGACTGAAGCAACTGAGCATGCACGCATGCACACACCATGTGTTAAATGCAGCCAGGAAAAACAGACAGACTGCCCCTACCCCCCACCCCACTGCTTCCTTCAGAGACTTTATATTCCATCAGCAAAGATACACAGTGATATGGTAATTAAGTGAATTACATGTTATCTTAGACGGTAAGAATACCATAGGCAAAAAACAACAAAGAAGCAATGTGGACACAGCCGGAAAGGAGCTGTGACTTTGAGTAGGGTGGTCAGTCTAGGCCTCCTGGAAAGGTGACTGCTGAGTGAGGACTGGAAGGATATCTAGGGGGAGAATGTTCTAGGCCTAAGGAGGAGCCCTTCCAAGGCCCTGAGGAACCTGGAGGGTTCCAGGAACAGAGGGGAGGTCCTGGGTGTGGACAGAGGGAGGGAGGAGGAAGTGGTAGAAGATGCAGGTGGAGCTAATGGGGTGTGAATCATGATGGCCTCGTTGGCTGTGCTCTGAGGGAAGTGGGGCGCCATGGGAGGGTGTGGAGCAGGGTTGTGACCTGCTCTGATGTGACCCCTTCCCCTTCCAGGGCCACCGCCAGCCCCTGAGGGATCTTTGTGCAAATTAAGAAACGGAGCCCCTTCTCCAAGATACTTATATTTGCCAAAACGTTGTAGTAATTATTTTATTAGACAAAGCATTTTTACTGCCATCTGCTGGAAACTTGTCTTTGTGAATCTATCACAACTGGGTGCTGAGATGTGATCAGCACCCCTTACAGGTCCCCGGCTGCCCCTCCTCTGCAGCATCTCCTGGGATGGGCAGCCCAGGGCTCTCTCTTCTCAGTGAGATTCTATGAAGCTGAGAGCACCATATTCCTCCTGTCCCTCTCCTGAGCCATACCCCCACATCACGAATGCTATTTCCACCTCTTCCAGACGCTGGTTCACTATTCAGAGCAACCAACTGGTCTATCAGAAGAGGTACAAGGTGAGTAGGCTGGGTCCTGGCTACTGGGCCCCAGGAGGACTCAGCCCTGCTGTGGCTGCCTGGACATCTGCCCTCCCCCCGCCAGGACCCTGTGACCGTGGTGGTGGATGACCTTCGCCTCTGCACAGTGAAGCTCTGTCCTGACTCAGAAAGACGGTTCTGCTTTGAGGTCGTGTCCCCCAGCAAGTGAGTACAGTGCCCAGGGCTGATGGCCTGTGTGTCTCAATCTTACCGGCTGGCAAGGGTCTTGGAGGCCCCTCATGCTGCCCCAGATGTTAACCCTGGAGAGTATAGGGCAAAGGGGCATATCTAGAAGGGTATTACCAATTGGTGCAGAGGTATTTCCATATGACTGGCACCAGCCGCACACTTGCTGAATGTCAGCTTGCCCATCCTGCCACTTGACTCCCTAAGCCTCAGTCCCCTCCCTGCTCTCCATTCCCCTCTGGTCCAGGTCCTGCCTCCTGCAGGCTGACTCAGAGCGCCTCATGCAGCTGTGGGTCAGCGCCGTGCAGAGCAGCATCGCCACAGCCTTCAGCCAGGCTCGCCTTGATGACAGCCCCCGGGGTCTAGGCCAGGTACCTTAACTGGCGGTGCAGGGCTGGGCTGCCCAGCGAGCTAGGACATCCCTTCCCTCGGAGTCACTCTTTCTTCCCCTGTCCCCCCAGAGCTCAGGACACCGGGCCATAAGCTCCGCTGCCACCCTGGGCCCTGGTGGGTTGACCAGGGGAAGAGAGCCTGGTGGAGTGGGGCACGTGGCAGCCCAGGTGCAGAGCGTGGACGGCAATGCCCAGTGCTGTGACTGCCGGGAGCCCGCCCCTGAGTGGGCCAGCATCAACCTCGGCGTCACCCTCTGCATTCAGTGCTCTGGCATTCACAGGTCTCTCCCCCCAGGGTCCCAAGCGTGGGCCCCTGCTCCTCCTGGGTTGGGGGCGGGAGACTTGCCTGGGTTTCCTCTCGCACTCTGCCTGTTACCTGGGCCGAGCCTGTGGGGCCCAAGGTGGACCCAGGTGGGCCCAGCCCCTCCGTATCCTGGTCTGGCCAGGGCAGGAGGACACCCAGGGGAGTTGATTGACTTGTCTGGAGGAGGGGTGGGGTCAGGACTGCTGAGGGTTGGGGAGCTGATGAAAAGCAGAGAGAGATGATGTTATGAGGCCTTAGCAGGTCTATACAGCCCTCAGGGGGGAGGGGGGAGGGGGGAGGGGAGTGGCATGGCAAGAGTTGTCCAGGCCAAAATACCTGGAGAGAGGGGAGGTGGCTGGAGAGGATGAGGAGAAGGGAGGAGAGGGAATGGTGAACAGGCGAATCTTGCTCGATCCAGGTCAAGACCACGTGGCCCTGGCTGCCCTCTGCCTCCTGGCCCAGCGCCTCTGCCTAGGCCCCCACACGCAGGACCTTGCCCCTAAGTCTTTTCAGGAGTAGCAGCTGCCCCCACAGAGGGCCTAACATATCTCCCCTTGCTCTCCAGGAGCCTTGGAGTTCATTTCTCCAAAGTCCGGTCTCTGACCCTTGACTCATGGGAGCCGGAACTCGTGAAGGTGACTTGGGATGCTGTTGAGTGTGTGGGGGTGGGGTAAGGGCAGGGCTGCAGAGTCCTGAGGGCTCAGACACTCACCCACACCCTACCTGTCTGTCTCTGCCTCTACCTGGGCCGTCTGCAGCTCATGTGTGAGCTGGGAAATGTCGTCATAAACCAGATCTATGAAGCCCGAGTGGAGGCCATGGCTGTGAAGAAGCCAGGACCCAGCTGCTCCCGGTGAGGCTGGGGCCACCCTCCATGTGGGGAGGGAGGGAGGAGGGCCCAGGACGAGAGGAGGGAAGACTGTCTCCTTCCCCTGCAACGCTCCCCCGCCAGGCAAGAGAAGGAGGCCTGGATTCATGCTAAATACGTGGAGAAGAAGTTCCTGACTAAGCTTCCCGAGATTCGAGGGCGAAGAGGTGGCCGGGGGCCCCCCAGGGGACATCCTCCTGTGCCCCCAAAGCCAGGGCTTATCAGGCCCAAGCCGGGGAGCTTCAGATCCAAGCCAGGTATACGGTTGGTTGGTTGGGCATCTGTGAGCGCCTGCTGGGCACTCAGCACAGTGCCAAGCCCAGTGGGGAGGCACAGAGTCCTGGGTCCAGGTCTTCCCCTTGAGAATGTTCGGGGGGCCAGACCGTACCAGCTCTGGTTTTATAAGGCAAGAGTTTCAGGGATTAAAGTGAAAGATGGGAAGGACCATGGGGCTGGGAGGAAGCAGGAAGGGCTGTGTGAGGGTGCCAACAGCCTAAGATGAGTCAGGAGAATGAGTGAAGGTCTCCAGAGGCCTGTGGATGAGGGTGAGAGCTTGGCTGGAAGAGAGGGAATCAAGAGAGCTGAGGTTGACTATCAGCTCACCCTCAACATCCCCGCCAGTTGAGGTGGTCAGACAGGAAGAAGTGAAAGATGTGTCTATTCTATATGCCTAGGGACCTGGCCATATCCTCTCACACCCTCCATCACCCCCCACCACAATTCCTGGTCTTGGAGTCCTCCCCACAATTGAGAAGTGACCTATCCCGTCACAATATCAGGGGTCTGTGCTGAGGGTTTTCTTCCCAGGTTCATAGCTGGTTCCCTTTCACAGAGCCCCCCTCTGAGGACCTGCAGAGCCTGCACCCTGGGGCCCTGCTCTTTCGAGCTGCTGGGCACCCTCCATCCCTTCCCACCATGGCTGATGCCCTTGCCCATGGAGCCGATGTCAACTGGGTCAACGGGGGTCAGGAGAATGCCACACCGCTGATCCAGGCCACAGCTGCTGTGAGAGTCTTGGTGACCTCCCTACACCACCTTTGGTCTCCTCCTCTCTTCCCTCTCCTGACCTTGGTCCCAGCTCTTAACCCTCTCCCCAGCCCCTAGGGAGTGATAACCAGTAGAGCCTGATTGCTAAGAGGGTGAGATTTGGAGGCTGAGAAACCTGGTTTGGATCCAGACCCTCACCACTTACAGCTGTGAACCTCCTTGTGCCTGTTTCCTCATCTGTAAAATAGGGATAACATGCCTTATTAGGTTGTACTATGGATGTAATACATGTAAAGAGCCAGAGCAGAGGGACTTCCCTGGTGGTGGTCCAGTGGTTAAGATTCTGTGCTTCCAAGGCAGGGGCTGCGGGTTCAATCCCTTATTGGAGAACAGATCCCATGTGTCCCGTGGTGTGGCCAATAAATAAAGCTTAAAAAAAAAAAAAAAAAGCAGAGCCTGCCATCCCATACCACTGAACTGACCCAACTCCAAAATATCTTTTAATTTGTCTCTAATTTGCCACGTCTCTCCCCCTTCTCTATTTCTCCATGCAGAATTCTCTTCTGGCCTGTGAGTTTCTCCTCCAGAACGGGGCAAACGTGAACCAGGTGGACAACCAAGGCCGGGGCCCGCTCCACCACGCGACAATTCTTGGCCACACGGGGTAGGGACAACAGGGATGATGGCCTCGGGAGGAAGGCTCCAGACGGGGTGAGGGGCCGGCTGAACTTGGCTATCTTGTACAGGCTGGCCTGCCTGTTTCTGAAACGGGGAGCCGATCTGGGAGTTCGAGACTCTGAAGGCAGAGACCCCCTGACCATCGCCGTGGAAACAGCCAACGCTGACATCGTCACTCTGTGAGGGTGCCTGGGGAGGCGGGGCTCGCGCTTACACTATCCACTTGGGCGGGGCTTACGCCAGACCCCAGCTTGCCAGGCGGGGAGGGGCGGGGCCAGCTCCTGGACCAGACTGAGAAAGGCTCCTCCAGGTGTTGACTGAGGCTTGGAGTAGGAAGAATAAACTCACCTTCCTTGGTGATTTATTCTGAGAGAGGCATTATTCATTAACGTTGTCGGGCATCTTTAAAGTACTAGACCCTGAGGAAACAGGTGAATGAAACAACCCAGCTCAAAGGATGGGAAGGCGAGGGTGGGGGTGGGGTGAGAATGTCATTCATTCCTTAATTCTCTCCCCCTTCAGGCTACGATTGGCAAAAATGCGGGAGGCCGACGCAGCCCAGGGCCAGGCTGGTAAAGTACACCTCCCCTCCGCCCTGCACAACATTGTAACTGTGGGCTTCTGGCCCCTGGTGACCTGTCCCCAACTCCTTGTCCTCAGCTTCATTGATCAATTACATTATTTATTCAACAAATACGTATTGGGCGCATCCTACGCTCCAGGTCCTTGAAACAAAGCAAAGAATAGGCGAGGGCGCTGCCCTGACAGTACAGACATCTCCTCCACCCACGTTGGAAGCGCGTGCTTTTACCAGGCCGGGCTGTCCCTATTGTGCTATTTGTGCTAGGACCCAGCCTCTCAGCCCTTTCTCCCTCCCCTCAGGAGACGAGACATATCTTGACATCTTCCGTGATTTCTCCCTCATGGCATCTGACGACCCGGAGAAGCTGAGCCGGCGTAGTCATGACCTCCACACGCTTTGATCCCAGGCCTTCAAGGGCTCGGACCCCCATCCCTTCCCTCCCTACCGCCCGCCCTTTCCATTAAAGCCTTTGTGCTTTGCTCTTCAAAGTTCATTTATTGGCCACCCCCTTCCGGCTGGTGAGATATAGGGCACTGCGACTCTTGGGGTGCAGGAGCGATTGGGAGTTTTTGAACTGGAGTCACTGGAGGGGCAACTCTTGGGAGTGAAGCGGGAGCTTCGGCCTCTAGGGCGGGGGCTCGCGGGCTCAGGCGACGTGGCCCGACCCGTCCGGCTAAGCAGAGGCGGCTTGCGTGGCGTGGGTTGGGTCTAGCCTTGGGAAGAGGGGGGCGGCTGGCATCCGGGCTCAGGCCACCCTGGCCCGGAGGCATCCCTGGAATGTGGATGCTCAGCACCCGCCCCCTCGGGAATTCCCCCGGGGAGTGACTGAAAAGGAACGGGTCCTCAACCCCTGCCGTCCGGCCCTCAGTTTCTTGAGCGGCGGGATAGGAGATGCCGGCGTCCACTGAATTGCAGACGTGAGGTCGGGCACACCTGGGGGCCCGTGGGGCCGTCGCGGGTACATCCGGAACGACGTGACTGAGTCACCCTCAGGAACCCACCCCCGCTAGCGTGCGCTGGTCCAGCCTGTCGGCCCCGTCTCTCTGGTTCGCCATTCGGCTTCCACCGCCGGCGGGGCGGGGGCGAGGGGCGGGGCGCCCAGGGGGCGGGGCTGCCTCTTAAAGGGCCCCCGGCCGCTGCCCTTAGGCCACTTCCTGGGGGCGGAGAGGACTTAAGCGGTTGCAGCCAAACCAGAGGAAGGCGTTGGCGCCCGGGTCCCGAGACTCCCGGCTGCTTCCATCGGAGGCCTCAGACACTCCCAGCTTGTACTGAACGTGCATCTGCGGTCCCCAGCCGATACAGAGGCACCCCCGCCATCGGCTCCGATCAGCCTCGCCTCCATCTCCTGGGACCCGCGCCAGAGTCAGGCAAGGCAAGGCCTCAAACTGGCCCCCGGAGCCCTGCGTGGACTTGCCCACAGTGACAGCGATCTGCCCGAGAAGCTGGACCCTTCAGAGTCGGCCTTGTGCTCGCCACCGTCACCTGCTGGTTGGATTCTGGAAAGCCACTGTCTGAAGACCACAGAAAGGAATCGCTGACCACCCAGAACCGGATCTATATCTCCCGTACCTGACTTCCCTCAGCTCTTTTCATCTGTTCTCTCGACCTTTCCGGCGTCTCTGTGCCCAGAAACCATCCCCCACCACCAAGGCAGCTAGGGTGAGCCCCAAATCTTGCTGCCTTGTACTCCAACTTGTGCCTCCCACTCAGAGACAGTCTGAACCTTACCACCCACTTCTGCACACACCCAGGAAGTTCTACCTTTTCTTCTCTTTCGGTGTCTTCTATACTCCTCAAAATTTCTCCTCCTCCTGTGCCCTCTTCGCCCCCCTCCTTCGGGGGCCCCGTGACCCTGAATGTCGGGGGAACGCTATATTCCACCACGTTGGAGACCTTGACTCGATTCCCAGACTCCATGCTGGGGGCCATGTTTAGGGCTGGTACCCCCATGACTCCCAACCTCAATCCCGAGGGAGGTGGCCACTACTTCATCGATCGAGATGGCAAGGCCTTCCGGCACATCCTCAATTTCCTCCGGCTGGGCCGCCTAGACCTGCCCCTTGGATATGGGGAGACAGCGCTTCTCAGGGCAGAGGCGGACTTTTACCAGATCCGACCCCTCCTGGATGCCCTGCGGGAACTGGAGGCCTCTCGGGGGACCCCAGCTCCCACAGCCGCCCTGCTCCATGCAGATGTAGATAGCAGCCCCCGCCTGGTGCACTTCTCTGCTCGTCGAGGCCCACACCACTATGAGCTGAGTTCTGTCCAGGTGGACACCTTCCGGGCCAATCTCTTCTGCACCGATCCTGAGTGTCTGGGTGCCCTGCGGGCCCGATTTGGTGTGACCAATGAGGACAGGGCAGAGGGAGGCCCACACTTCCGTCTGGAATGGGCTCCCCGCCCTGCGGAACTCCCCGAAGTGGAGTACCGCAGACTAGGGCTGCAGCCACTGTGGACCGGGGCACCAGGAGAGCCACGGGAGGTGGTGGGCACACCCAGCTTCCTGGAGGAGGTGCTGCGGGTGGCTCTGGAGCATGGCTTCCGTCTCGACTCTGTCTTCCCTGATCCTGAAGACCTGCTCAACTCCCGATCTCTACGCTTTGTTCGGCACTAGGAACTGAGACCTGGGAATGCTGCCCTCAGTTTGACTTCATGGAGGGGCAAGGGAGGGGGTAGAAAGAACGGGTCATTAAAGGGGTTGAAGATTCTCCTGAGGCCTTTTCCTAGCTCTGCTCCGGGAGCTGTGAGAGTCAGAGGCCCCACTGCACCTGACTGGAGAGCCCAAGTATGGACAGGAATCCCCACACTGGAGGGAGCCCACCAAGAGCCCACAAGATCAGTGGGTCTGGACTGGAGCAGATCCTAGGAGGGCTGGGGAGGCTTCCCTGGCTGGTCCTGCCTGAGTCTGGGGACCTTCGGTGTTTCCTTGCTTGGAGCTCAGTATTCAGAGTCAGGAAAAGCAGGTATGCTTCTCTGCCTAGGCTCAACTTAGCAGGACTGTGGAAGGATGATGAGGTCTGAGGAAAAGAGGAACTTTGGATTGCTCTAATGTGGTCTCCTGGACTGTGACTTCTGGAGATGGCCTCGCCTGGCCTGACAAATGAGAGGTCAGAACACTGTGAAATATGGGAAGGGAGGTTCTTTGCTGTGTCCTAAGCCACCACTGAGGGAGACAGGGAGGGCTACGCCCCACCTTAGGTTGGCTTAAGGGAGCTAGGAGAATCCCCATTAACTGTGGGGCTGGAGCGTCCCTCTGGAGATCCAGGTGTTTTAAAGAATCCCATGTTGAAGGTGGGGCTGGCTACAGGGAGGAGTGGGGCATCGTCTTGGGTCCTGGCCTTCCTTCCTTCATGTGTACGTGCCTGTCAGCCAGTGGCTCTGACTGATGCGTGGATCCCTGCATCCTGGCTCTCAGCCATGTTGCTGGAGGTGGTGTCTGTGTGCTGGTCTTTCTGTGGCCTCTGCATGTCCAGGCCCGTTTGGGGTTGCCCAGCAACTGTTTTGGTACCAGGTGTGTCTGTGGTATGGGTATGAGTAGACTGACAATTAGTTTAATCACAAGGGGTGTGTGTGCACATGTGCTTCACACATCCACGTAGGCAGGAGGGGCCTGCTGAGTTTGAGTCACTAGGATCTTCTAATGAGAGGTAAGAGAAGTCAACTGGGCTTAGCTGGGCCTTGGAGGCCTGTATAGAACTCTCTGTTGCTAAGGCAACCATGAGCCTGTTGCTAGGAGATAGCTGGGAAAGGCCCAAGGCTGCTCAGGGCGAAGAAGAGATGAACAGAAGAGTTTGAAAGAGTGGGGGAGGATGTGGACAGGCATGGGTTTCTGAGTCCCTGGGGGTACGGAATACTCACAAACAGCTTCTTCACTGGGGAGTCACTTACTGTTTATCACTGGTCATGATTTACAGGAAGAAAAATAAAATTGCTTTCGGAATCACCAACTCATGAAAGCTGCTGAGGGCTAGGTTGGGGGTATAGCAGAAGCCCTGCTTTCTCTATCCATCTCCCACTAGAAGAATCTTCTTCCAGTCCTCAATTCACTGGGCCCCAAGTTTACCCCAGCCAGAGATGGGGCAGTGTCACTGTGCTAGAATGCTCTAGAACCTCCAGACAAAAGGCTGGAACCAGGATCACAGAGCATTCCAATGCCTTCCCAGCCTAGGTGGGGCCAGCCCTCCCTCCAGCAGCCCCCAGCAGGCCTCATGTGGACACTGGCACTAGGTGGGATCTTCCTGGCAGCCGTTGAGGCCTGTGTCTTCTGCCGCTTCCCAGACCGTGAGTTGTCGGGCCGCCTGGCTCAGCTTTGCAGCCAGATGGAGGTCCAGTGGAAGGACTGTGAGGTCTCCTGGACATTCTCGGCCTTTGCCTTAGGTAAAATCAGACATCCAGGGATGGGCCTAGCAACAATCACCCCTGTGCCCCAAGGGGCCTGCAAGTGGCCTCACAGCTCTGCCTCTCAGCCATCTCCTCAGTCCACAGCCCTCTCTGTGGAGCCCTCTCTCCCTCTGGGAGAGCTTCTTTGGACCCCGGGAAAGGGCCCAGAACCTTTTTCCAGGTCAGTGAGGGAATCACCCGGTCCTTACCCATCTTCACAGATGATGCATCCTTGAACAAAATCACAGAGAAGACTCACAGAGTCCTGAGAGTCATGGGTGAAGTCAAGGGGGAAGGCACAACCTAGGGGCTTGGAAGGCACAACCAAGGAGGGGGCTGGGGAGGTGGAGTAGGGACGGGTGGGGGGCAGATGGAGACAGGAGAGTGTGATGGGGTGGTGCTGGGCGAAGGGGTGGAGGCCCTGGGCACTCTAGCTGCTTTCTGCCTCCCCAGAGATCAAAGGGTCTCTCTACTCACTCCCTTCATATTGGCAATGGCTTCGAAAGACCAAGCTCCGGGAGTACAACAGAGAAGGTACGGATGAGGGGAAGGACCAAGGGGTGCCTAGGTCCTTGGGCAAAGGGGTGTATGGCTGAGCTCATCCGCCACCCACCCTGCCTTGTCTCTCATTTCAGCTCTCTGCCCTCCCGCCTGCCGTGAGTAAGAAAGGGAAGGGGTAGCGAGAGCCGGGGGCTTGGGGCACTTGAGGAGAGCAGCCACGGAGGGCGGTGGGAGCAGAGAGGAACGGAGGCTTCCCGCCGCACTGCCGGCCCTACTGTATCCTGCAGGGGGCAGCACCATCCTGTACAACTGTTCCACCTGCCAGGGCTTCGAGGTGTACTGTTGGCCCCGAAAGCGCTGCTTCCCAGGTCCTTACTCCCCACCTCTGCCTCACCCCCACCCAGATCTCTGAGCTCTGAGGCTTCCCCAGCATCGATGGGTATGGTCCCCGGGATCACTCACTGCCTCCTGGGTCCCTTATAGGAAGTCACGATCTTTGGGAAGCTCGGATCCTGCTCCTCTTTGTGTGCGGAACTGCCCTGCTCCTGGGTGTTCCGAGCCTCGCGGTGGAGTGAGTTGGGGGATCAGGGCGGGAGACAGCCTCATCACTTCCCACCAGTACCCCCTCATCCTTCCTCCTGCCCTCGCGGCCCTTTCCTCCTCCCTTCCCAGGCCTCCCACCCTCTGTTTTCCCTCAGGTACAACTACTTCCAAGCAAAAAGTTGACTTGTGAAAACGAGAACAGAGCCTAGCCTCCAGTTCTAAGGAGCTCGTGTGCTCACAACATCCACTTCTCTCTTGGGGTTGGGGGTGGGGTGGGGAGGGCGGGGGACAGCCCAACCCTTAGTTCCAGCCCCAAGTGGTTCAATCTTCCAGACCCTGATACTCAGACATACCCCATAGTCCCAGTGTCAGATGGTCCAGGGACCCAGGCACCCACAGCTGGAAAGCTCCTCCCCTTCATCCCTCAACCAATCAGACGGGGGCAGTCCCCGTGCCAGGAAAATATCTACAGAAGGAAAGAATCCCCTCTGCTCACCACCACTCCCACATCTCCTTCTGCCTGTTCCCGGAACGTGGGGGCTGCCAGGCCCCAGAAACTCCTCTTGGCCCTCCTGTGACTGATTGGGAATCCGGGAATGAGTGTTCTGGAAAAGTCCCTCCCCCTAGAATGAGACCACAGCAGTCAGCCTGCTGGCATGCTCCCCTTCCATTTAACATTGTGAAGCCTCCCACAGAGAGAGGCCTCCCTCCTGCCAGGCCCAACTAAACGTGCTGTCAAATGGCCTCCGCCTCTGCCTGGCCTCTGTCTGCAACTGGGGAGGGCAGGGGGAGAGGGAGGCTCGTGTAGCACAGTGGTTCTCAACTTGGGGAGGTGGGGATTTTGCACCAGAGGAGATGTTTTTGATTGTTTTGATGGGGGTCGGGGGGGAATGTAGTACTGGCATCTAATTGTTAGAGACCAGAGAGCTGGTAAACATCTGAAAATGCATGGGAATGTCCTCCAGGACAAAGAATGATCCGGTCTGAACAGTCAGCAGTGTGTGGTTGAGAAACCCTGGTGTCTGGTCCCTTGGTTATCAGGAGTTTGGATTTGGGGGATGGGAGATGGGACATATAAAGAGAGGCCTATCTCCAACTATAAGTCACAGTCCAAGGGCCTAGGCCTGGGAGGGATCCTTGCCTTCACACAGCCCCATGGTTTTCAAACTGGATACTGAAGTTCAAACTGGATACAGAAATTCAAACTGGAACCGAAGCTCCCAGTTCTCAACCAGCTGCGTGTGTGCGTGCTAAGTCACTTCAGTCGTGTCCGACTCCACGACCCTATGGACTGTAGCCCACCAGGCTCTTCTGTCCATGGGATTCTCCAGGCAAGAATACTGGAGTGGGTTACCATGCCCTCTTCCAGGGGATCTTCCCTGCCCAGGGATGGAACCTGCGCCTCTTATGCCTCCTGCATTGGCAGGTGGGTTCTTTACCACTAGTGCCACGTGGGAGACCGCATGTAGAGTCATCTGGTCATCTTAAAAAAACTACCTGTTGCTGGGTCTTGTCTCCAGAGATTCGGAGTTTAGTGGTCTTATATGGGGCCTCAGTTAATCTAATTTACAGCCAGCCAGGGTTAGAACCACTGTTTGGGGGAATCTGTAAAGGTACTGGGGATAGAGAGAAAGGAGTAATTTATCCCTTCTGGAGAAACATATTCCATTTTATTTTACACATTCTAGTCCAATGCTTTCATTTTATACCGAAAAATGGAACCCAGAGATCATATGGCATGCCCAAGCTCATACAACAATTGAAACATTCACTCATTTGATAAATACTAAGTGATTGCCAGCCAGGCACCGGACAACGCTGCCGCCCATACTGGGGTGAGAAGCACCCTGCTCACGCCCCAGCCACAGCAGCTCTCCTTTGTCTCTGGGAGCTGTCTCAAGCCCCCAAGAATGTGCCCTCTTTCCAGGCTCAGCATTTTAGCTGTCCTCCTTCTCACACCCAACATGCAGTGGGTCAACAGCTCTGCCCATCTCTGAAGGACCTTGCTCCTCTCTGCCCCTCCTCCTGCTCTATGGGTCCCAGCCCTCTCTGGAACCCTCTTTCTCCCTGTGGAGCCCAGTCTCCCAAATGTGCATCTGACTCTGCTAACTCCCCTAAAGCCCACTCTGCACCCTTAGCAGCCACACTGTTTTGTTTTTTTTTTTAATATTTACTTTATTTTCCTGGCTGTGTTGGATCTTAATTGTGGGGTGGGGACTCTCTAGTTATCATGCATGGGCTTAGTTTGCCTGCTGCTTGTGGGATCTTAGTCCCCCGACCAGGGCTCGAACCTGTGCCCTCTGCATTGGAAGGCAGATTCTTAACCACTGGCCCACCAGCGAAGTCCCCACACTGGTCTTCTTAAAACTCCACATCACTCGACCCTCCTGGCCAGCATCAAATGATGCTTGAAAACTTAGGCTCTGGAGTTGGGCTGCCCGATTTCAAATCCTGGCTCTGGCACTTACCAAACCTTGGGAAAGTTATTTTTCTGTTCCTGTTTCCTCATGTTTTAAATGCAGATCATGCATTTCTTTGATTCCTTGGCCTTTTTTCCTTAGATCTACATTTTAACATCTCTGAAGAACCCATTTTAAATTGAAGACATGTCATAGCATAATGGTATATATTACAATTGAAAATATCTTAAATTCAATGCAGTGGCACTTTCCTTACAGAATGACTGTGAGGTCCAAATCAGTTCATATAACATGCTTGGGACTTTGCCCAACATGTAATGGGCCCTCATTAAGTATTAGCCATTATAATCTCTTACTTAAAATCTTCCCTAGCTTGTCTTTGCCTATAGAATATAGAGTTGGCCCTTGATCCTGACATTCAAGACTCTCTACCCGCAGCTCCCCTCATCTTCTTTAGTCCTCAGACCAGAACTGTCCGGACACAGAGCTGGAATCCTGCTTGAATGCCCCACAGGCATCTCAGACTCCACATATCCACCTTTCTAGACCTATCTTCCTCCCACTCCCGGGATTTCTCAGGTTTAATGGCATGGCTGACAGGGTCACAGTCATCCTCCTCCCCTCATGCCATACGCCCACTTCTTACCAGTAAGTGGTCTAGCTCGGTAGGTAATGCTTCTTGGAACCTGACCCCCTGGTGTCCCCTGGGGCTTCACCTCAGCTCTGCCCACCCCACAGCCACCCTGAGTCACTTCAAGTTGCCCAAATACTGTTACCTCATATCTCCTTCCTTTGCCCAGGCTTGTTCCTCTACCTGGAAAGACTTTCTCCTTTGGCTCAGATATCCCCTCTTCTGAGAAAACTTCTCTGAGCCCCCAAGGCTAAGTGGAGTGAGTCTGCTCCAGGCTTCTCTTGTGTGGCACCTGTTTACCTCGGGTGGTGGTGTTTCTTTACACATCTTCCTGCTGTACCACACACTACTCTCTAAAGCCACTGCTTAAGGTTCTGGGTCTGTTTCCTCAGAGCCTGGCACATGGTAGATGCCAGGAAGTGTCACTGACGACTGCAGCACCTTCTCTGAACCCTTGTGATATGTCTTCCCTGGGTAAGCCCTTCATGAACACTTCGCACAGGAGGCTGGCAGAGTTAGTGTTTGTTTTGTGCACATGAGGCCAACCTACCAGAGTGTGGCCTGTCAGGGCAGGGACGGTTTTTCAGAGCCCCTCACCAATCAGGAGGCTTCTGTGGGTGTGGCAGTTTTAAACAATGGCCCGTACCCTCTGACATGCTGCCTACCTAGAGGTAGGTGCTATGTATCCTTGCCTTGAACCTGGGTTCCATGGCTAGCTGGCTCACTGAATGTGGCAGAAGCGACACTGAGCCACTTTCTGAGCCCAGGCCTTAAGAATCTGTCACCTTCTGCCTTTTGGGTCATTCACTCTGGAACTCAGTCGTCATGCTATGAGGATGCCTGGCCTATTTTAAGGGTTCCCATGGAGGGGTTTGGCCAAAAGCCAGTATCTGCTGCCAGATGTGTAAGTAACGCAGCCCTCTGCTCTCAGATCATCATCCCCAAACTGTCAGGTTTTCCACCCAAGGCCGCAGACATAGTAGAGCAGAGATAAACCATTCCCACAGTGTCCTGTTGGAGTTCCAGACACAAAGTCCAGAGCATAATAAAATAGTTATTTAATACCACTAGGTATTGTTACTCAACAATGGATAACTGGATGGTGGGGCAGAAAGAAGAGCCTAGAACCTGGCACTAAAAGCCCTGGGTTGGGACTTTCCTTGGGGCCCAGTGGTTAAGACTTGGTGCTTCTACTGCAGGGACCTTGGGTTCGATGATCCCTGGTCAGGGAACTAAGATACTGCATGCCATGGTGATGTGGCCAAAAGTAATAACAACAACAACAAAAAAAGGCCCTGGCTTGAGGATATGGCTGGCACTGCCACTTCCTATTAATAGCTGTATATGTACATGAAAAACATCAGTTCACCAGCCTGAGCTTCAGTCTTCCTACCTGTAAGATGGAGTTAATGATGGTTAACAGGTATGGAGACTATGTGTCAGACTATGTGTTATTTACGTATAGCTGTGTAACAAATTATTCTAAAACTCAATTGTCTGAAACAGTAAACCCTTATTATCTCATGGTTTCTGTGAATCAGAAATTCAGAAGCAGCTAAAATGGATGTTTCTGGCTCAGAGTTTCTGGTAAGGATGTCCAGATGTAGGTCAGGGTTGCAGACATCTAAGGGCTAGTGGATCAGCCTTCAAGATTCCAAGATGGCTCACTCGAATGTCTGTCTGGCTGGTTGGTGTCAGCCGATGGTAGGAGCCCTCAACTTCTCGACAAGTGGAGCTTCTCCATTGGGCTACTTGACTGTCAGGACATGGTGGCTGGCCTCCTCCAGAGTGAGTGA
The DNA here is from genome assembly GCF_019923935.1 of Bubalus bubalis. Lineage (NCBI taxonomy): Eukaryota > Metazoa > Chordata > Mammalia > Artiodactyla > Bovidae > Bubalus > Bubalus bubalis. Next base: position 36,048,045 of record NC_059159.1, on the reverse strand, counting down.
TCCAAGAGAGGGAGGTGGAAGCCACACTGCCTTTCACTACCTAGCTCTGAGGTCACACACCATCCTCACAATATCCCATTGATTACACTTTTTGTGACCCCATGGACTATAGCATGCCAGGCTCCGTGTCCATGGGATTCTCCAGGCAATAATACTGGAGTGGGTTGCCATTCCCTTCTCCAGGGATCTTCCTGACCCATGGATCGAACTTGTGTCTCTTGCATCTCCTGCATTGGCAGGCAGGTTCTTTACTACTGCGACACCTGGGAGCCCCATTGATTGCACAGATCATTGTGGAAAGGCATGACACTGTGAAACCAGCTGGGGAGGTTCACTGGGAGCTGATTTGGAGACCGGCTACCACACACATGGGCACAGTTAATTCTTCAATAACCCCGCAAGGTAGATACTCCTAATAATCTCATCTTGAAGATGAGGAAACAGAGGTGTACAAACATGAAGTAACTTGCCCAGATTTATAGGATGTTAAGTGATCAAGCTGGGATCCAAACTCAGGTAGTCAGACTCCGAAAGTGAGCTCTCAGCTACTGGTTTCAAAAATAATAATAATTAATTAGGCTGCAATAGATCTTAGTTGCAGGACATGGAATCTTTAGTTGCAGCATGCAAACTCTTAGTTTCGATATGTGGGATTTAGTTCCCTGACCAGGGATGGAACCCGAGCCCCCTGCATTGGGAGCTTAGAGTCTTAGCCAGTGGACCACCTGGGATGTCCCAGAGCTACTGTTCTATAAAGGCCCTCAGCTCCATTATGAGCCTGTCGGAATATGGAAGATTTAAGACTGCTTCCACTTTGGAAAGAAAACCGTCAGACAGATACAAGGTGGTGGGCTGGTGACTCTATTAACTAGTGAGCAAATGTAAACTGGAAAAGAATGGGACCTCAGGGTCCTGGGAGATGGAGATGGGGTGATGGAACAAGAGGATGTTACTCAAGGGTCTGGGGAGAGCTAACTATGTGGGGCCAGGGAATGTCACGGGGGGAGGGGGCAGGGTTGGGTTCACCAGGAGAACACTTATGGATTAAGTTTAGAAACTCCCATCCCCATTACTCTCACCAAAGGAGCTCCTGATGTCAAAAATCTCCTTTGCTTTACTCTACCCAGATGACTCTGTCTCGTCCATTTGTTCAACAAAGGTTATTGAGCACTTATCATATGAGTCAGACACCATACTGGGCATGGGGGACATAGCAATGCCCAGAAAGATGAAGTCATTTTCTACCTGGAGCTTGGAATCTAACAGGAGAGATAGACAAGTTACTGGCAAATTCTATCAGAGCAATGAGTACAATGAGAAGAAAGCACAAGGATCTTAGGGTGTAGGGGAAGAGTCCAGACCAGATTAGGGGTAGGCTGCCTGCACTTAGCAAGGCCAGATTTGGAGAAGGGTAGGAAGACTTTCAAGAAGAGGGAATAGTCATGCAAAGGCTCAGAGGAGAGAGAGAACCAGAATGTTGGGGGGCTTTCCTCTGCTGAGAGGTTGATGTGGTCAGGGAGAAGGGGAAAAGCTCAGTGATCTCAGGGATCAGGGCAGGAAGGGAGAAGGCAGAGGCACCAGGATGGTTCCTGCAGAAGGATGGGTCCTACCTGTCTGCCAAACCCAAGGTGGGGGAGGGGAGGTTGGCCACCGGCCGCCCTCTCTGCTTGTCCTCCTGGTTCTCTGCCCTGTGGGGAAAAACATGGCTCTGGTGGTGTGAATGTGTTCATCTTTCTCGGATGCAGAGCCTGCAGGGCCAGGCAGAAGTTGGGGAAAGACAGATGGAGAGGGTGGAGGGGGTGGTGCTCTGGGCCTCCAAGTTTAAGTGTTAGCTGGATGCCCCATCTCAGCCTGGAGGTAGGCCTCCAGAGGCAGGGTGAGAATCATCAGGCTCTGCTCCTCCATACCCCATCATCTTTATTGGCAAAGGTGGGGGAGGAGAGACGTTTAACTCCAAAAATAAGAAACAAAGGGGGTTAAAGAGGCCTCTGATTTCCTGGGGTTTTTCCAAGTCAAAGACAAAGGTGGGTGGAGCCTCTGCCTCTGGTTTCCTGCTGGAGCACAGGCCAAGAGTTCAGTCAGGAGCGCCCCCTCCTCAGTCTCCTCTCCATCCCACGCCAAGGATGGCAGGGCAGCCTCTCTCCCCTGAGCCAATGGTCAGTGTCTCTTCCTTGAGTTCCCTCCTTTTTCTCTCTCACCTTTTCCCAGCCTCTTTACACCTAAGGTTGGTTCTGTCACTCCCCTGTTAAAACTTTTCAGGGGGTACCAAAGCCCTAAGGAAAGGCCTGAGCTGACCACATTCTGCAAGGCCCTGCAGACTGAACCCAACCAGGTCAGGGATCATGCCAGCTTGTTCACTTGGCTCCCCAGAACCTGGCACAGTGAAAGCCTGCTGGAAGGATGATCTGACACCTAGTTTGGCTTCTGCCAGCCTCTCCGGCTGCATCGGCCTTCATATCCCATCATGTGCTCCACATGCATGTATTAATTCATTCAATACCCAGAGGACTTCCAGTGCGCCCAGATCTGTGAGGACACTGGACATCCAGAGGAAAATCAGGTTTCACCTGCTCTTTCCTGAAGATGCTCATGGAACTGCTGTTTCTCCCATCAAAAAATTGGAAAAGGGACTTCCCTGGTGGTCCAGTGGTTACGAATCTGCTTGCCGATGGAGGGGACACAGGTTCGATCTCTGTGCCAGGAAGATCCCACATGCCACAGGGTAACTAAGCCCACTGGCCACAACTACTGAGCCTGTGCTCTATAATTTGTGAAACTTAGAGCCCATGCTCTGCAATGAGAAGTCACTGCTATGAGAAGCCCAACCACCACAACTAGAGAATAGCCCCCTCTCTCAGCAACTAGAGAAAGCCCTCCCGCAGCAACAAAGACCCAGTACAGCTAAAAAGAAATGAAAATTTGGGAAAAAAGAAAAACCCCAACCAAACAAAAAAATGTTGAGTGAAAGAAGCCAAATGCAAACAGTAAAGTGTGTGATTCTGTTGACCGAAAGGTCAAGAGCAGACAGAAACCATCTCTGGGTTTTAGAAATGGGAATAGTAATAGCTGGGGAATTCCCTGGAGATCTAGCAGTCAGGACTCCACACTTTTCACCGCCCAGGGCTCGGCAGTTAGACTGAGCAGACTTCTTCATAGACAATATGCACTGTACCTATTATAGGCCTACATTGTCCCAGGTACCTTAGGACACCTGACAGATCCAGCCCCTCCCGTGTGGAGCCAGTCCATAGTAAATAAAAGATGAGACATGTGCAGGGAACAATCACATCTGTTATCTGCCCTGGTGGGAGGGCAAGAGAGCTGGCAAGAAAACCACAGAACTGTGAACTACGATTTTCCCATCAATGCTGGAATTTTCCATGTTTACCAAGGTGAGGGGGCTTTGCCCCTCACAGAACTCTGCAGACTACATCTGCTATGCTCACACATCTATCCCTGGGACAGAAGGACATAGGCCAGATGGCCTAAGACTGGTCCTGAGACCCGTGAGGGAAAGGGAGAGGGCATACTCCTTCTCAGAGCCTTCTTGGAGCCAGACTGTGTCCCCGCCCCACAGGGCAAGCAGAAGTGTACAGAACCCTGGTGTCAGCAGAGGTAACAGGTGGGAGGGGCCAGAAGGAGGCCAGGAAGTGCCAGAGATGGGAAGTTGTGCCCTGAGGTATGGAGCGCTGCCCTGGATCACCAAGACCAGGTACCAAGCTGGAATCGGGCTGAGGAGCCACTCAGAAGCTGTCTCCACCCCACTTGCTCCAGAGCCCCCCCCCCGCCCCCATGTTCCACCCTGGGGAGCTTCCCAAAAGGTCCATTTCGGGGGCAGCACATAAGACTGGGAAAGGACATTCAGAGCAGGGGGAAAGGCCAAGGGCTTTAATCTTAGACACTCCGTGCGGTCTGGAGCTGACTACCTGCGCCACCATCAACACCTCGGTCGTGGCGCCATTTCACAGCCCAGAAAGCTGCTCCAGGCCGGCTTTCTGCATCAGAGTGCCATGAAGCCCTCTCAGGGACTCTGTCCTGTTTAGCTTTATCCCCGGGCCCTGGGTGGGTATCTCTACCAGGGGTTATTCATTTCGTGGGTGGGGCGCTGGTTGAGGGAGGTGGAGGATTCGGTTGAAGTGGGCACGGGGCAGGGGTGAAGGGGGAACGAGACACCGATGAGGAAGTCTGGGAAGGGGTGAGAAGTTCTTTGGAGAAGTCTGGAAAGAGGGCGGGAAGGTGGAGAGAGGGTGGGAAGGGGGCGTGCAAAGGACCGGCGAAGGGAGACCCCCCAGGGTCTGGCCTGGCTGGCCGGCCACCAGCACCAACCCCCACCTCATCCACCCTCTCACCCGCCCCCCGCCAACCACCTCATCCCTAGGGGAACCCGGGCCAAGCCGCCAGGCCCCGCCCCGCGGCTTCGGTCCTGCCCTCCCCGGGATTTAGTCCCGGCAGCCTGGGCGGCTCCCAGCCGCTGCTTCCGCTTTCGCCAGGTGAGGGTCCGGAGAGGCAGGGGCTCTGGGGGCCGGGCTGGCGGGGCGGCCTTCGTTTGGGGGCGCGTCCGGGGGTGCGAGCCTCCCCTCCCCGGTCCTTCTCTTCCGCGGCCACGTCTCCTCCTGTCCCCCATCTCGTGCTGTCCGTCCCCTTCTCACCTGGCCACTGGTCCGGATGTGCTTAGCACCCTGAACTTTCTCCTCCCCCCGCCCCTGCTGTGGCCCGCGGTTCCTCGCCACCTCCGAGCGTCCCTCGGGACCCAGCCTGGGGCCCTTCGCTTCCTCCGGGCTTAACTAAGTAGGGGTGGGAGGGGGGCAGGTGTGTGTGAGGGAGAGTGTGTGCGCAGACAGCCGGCACCGAGAGCCTTATTGAATAAAGACTGGTGGAGTTGCCTGGGACTCACGTGTGCCAGCCGGGCTCTGTCTCGGGATCTGAGCTCAGGTGGGTGGGGAAGGGACTGTGTACCTGGCAGCCTGGGTGTCTCTGAGCAGTACCTGAGGTTTACCGCCCGTCACAAATGCCCGATTTGATTTCACATGTTGCTGCCTAGGGTGTGGAAGAGGCAATGACTCTGGGCATCTCTGGGCAGAGGGGGCAGCCTACCGGCATATCTCAGGTACATGTGGACACCAAAGCTTGATGTCTTGTGTGTCATGTGGACCTAGGTGTCTCACACGTGAGGGCCGGTGAATCTTGAAGGCAGTAAACTCAACATGTCTCAAGGGGGTGTGTGAAGGGTACGTGGCAGGAAGCCTGGTGTCTTGCGGCAGCTAGTATATGCCTCAGCTGGGAGTGGACATGTATCATGTGTCTCTGGTGTCTTTTGCATCATATCTCTAGGGGATCTATAGGTGTGATGTGTGTGTGTGTTGTACCTCTGTGTCTGAAGTGTGGTTAGCGTATCTGGGCATCTCTGGAGTGTATGTGGTGGATCAGAATGTCTCCGGTGTACCTGAGTGGGTATGTACAAGGGTGCACCTCAAGTCTAAGAGGCAGTATATCTGGGTGGCCTAGGGGTACAGGCAGGGCTTCCCAGGTGGCACTAGAGGTAAAGAACCCACCTGCCAAAGCAGAAGACATAAGAGATGCGGGTTCCATCCCTGGGTCGGGAAGATTCCCTGGAGGAGGGCATGGCAACCCACTCTAGTATTCTTGCCTGGAGAATTCCAAGGACAGAGGAGCCTGGTGGGTTACAGTCCATAGGGTTGCAAAGAGTTGGACATGACTGAAGCGACTTAGCATGCACGGGGGTACAGGCAGTGTGCCATATCTCAGAGTGGGGCCACACGCCTGAAGTCTGCTAGGTGCTAAAATCTTAGGTGTGAGGAGAACGTTCTTCCTGGGTGGGGTTTGTGTGTATGAGGGGCAGGATTTCTGGCTGACCCTGAGATCCCTCCCTCTGTACCTGAGTGTTTCTGAGGGTTTGCGGGTGGAGCTGGCAACCATGTCTCTGGTGCCTGAGTGTCTCAGGTGACTACCCTGGACCATGTGACTGGAGGACGGGGCCTCACAGGGGTCCCTCCTCTAGACATGCTCCCCGAGGCGGGTTCCCTGTGGCTGCTGCGGCTGCTCCGAGACCTCCAGCTGGCCCAGTTTTACCGGCCCATCCTGGAGGAGCTTAACGTGACTCGGCCGGAGCACTTCGACTTTGTAAGAGCTGAAGATCTGGATGGCATTGGCATGGGCCGGCCTGGTGAGAGTCCCCTGCCCCTAGGCCCTACTGTTTCCTTCCCCAGCCTGTTAGTTGCGACTCTCCTCCAACCACCACACACCCCAGCCTTCTTCTTGCTTGTAAATCCCTTGCATCCTGCTCCCTGCCGCCCCCATTACCCCATCCCTCTGATTCTGGCCTCCCTCAGCCCAACGTAGACTGGCTGAAGCTCTGAAGAGGCACCGTTCGGGGCTCAAGTCTAAGAATTGGGTCTACAAGGTGTGTGTTTTGGGGTGGGGGCGAGAGGCTTTTCAGGGCCAGCTCAGGCCCGGGTAAGGGACAGGCTGAGTGGCAGAGAAGAGTGTAAACAGGGTTCCACACACCTAATTTCCCATCGTTGTTTCAGATCCTTGGGGGCTTTGCCTCTGGGCAAAAGGAGACCACCCCACCCTCAGATAGCCTTCCATCCCTCCCTGAGCCAGATGGGAGACTCAAGTGTCTGATCCCAAACCGGGCTGTGTGCCGAGGGGAGCTTTTGGGCTCCGGCTGCTTTGGCATGGTGCACCGAGGGCTGTGGACACTACCCAGCGGCCAGACTGTGAGTGTCCAGGGAGCCTACTTCATTCTGGGATCTTGGGCCAGCTGCCCCCTCTCTGAGGGCCCTCTCTGCTCTGGCCTTGGCTTAACTGTTTGCTCCCGTGCCTGACGGTGCTTCCCCCCACGCCCAGGTCCCAGTGGCTGTCAAGTCCCTCCGGGTGGGTCCTGAAGGTCCCGAGGGCACTGAGCTAGAGGACTTCCTGAGAGAAGTGTCTGTCATGATGAACTTGGAGCATCCACACGTGCTGCGTCTGCACGGCCTTGTACTGGGCCAGCCTCTGCAGATGGTGAGCAAACCCCGACGCTGGCACCTGGGACAGTTCCCGGGCCGATGGGCTACAGGAGAATGAGCGCTAGGGTCTCATGGGGCCGGACCACCGCTCACACCGACATGCTCCTGCAGGTGATGGAGCTGGCGCCCCTGGGCTCCCTGCACGCGCGTCTGACGGCCCCGGCCCCCACGCCCCCGCTGGCCCTGGCCTTGCTCTGCCTCTTCCTGCGGCAGGTGGCGGGGGCCATGGCGTACCTGGGGGCCCGTGGGCTGGTCCACCGAGACCTGGCCACGCGCAACCTGCTGCTGGCTTCACCGCGCACCATCAAGGTGGCTGACTTCGGGCTGGTGCGACCGCTGGGCGGCGCCCGGGGCCGCTACATCATGGGCGGGCCCCGACGCATCCCTTTTGCCTGGTGAGAACCTGGGCGGAGGGGCAGGATCTGGGGGCAGGAGCCGAGGGGGTGGTCCTCTGAGGGAGGCGGGGACTAGAGGAGTCTTCCGGTCTGGAAGGGCTGAGAAAGGAGGACTTTGGAAGGAAGGCAGGCCGGCCGGCAGGCCGCATTAAGGGGGCGTGCCCAGTGGCAGGTGGGCGCTCCGGGCGCACACCCTGCGCACACATATGGCCCCCTTCAGCTCCGCTTCCGCAGGTGTGCGCCCGAGAGCCTACGCCACGGGGCCTTCTCGTCTGCCTCGGACGTGTGGATGTATGGGGTGACGCTGTGGGAGATGTTCGCTGGGGGCGAGGAGCCCTGGGCCGGGGTCCCGCCATACCTCATCCTGCAACGGCTGGAGAAGGACCGAGCCCGCCTGCCCAAGCCTCCTCTCTGCTCCAGGGCCCTCTACACCCTGGCCTTGCGCTGCTGGGCCTCCCACCCTGCTGACCGGCCCACCTTTTCCGACCTAGAGGGGCTGCTCCAAGAGGTGGGAGCTCCTGCCTCCCCGGAAACCCCCAGTCTCTCTTGCCTCTGCTTCCTTTCCCAGGGTCCCATGCACCAGATGGACGTATACTGACTCCCAGTTTGGGGTCTGGGACCTGACTTTGTACAAAGCAGATTCATTCCCCACCTTTAGGGTCCTCAGAGCCCCAGGGAGACAGCTGGGGTCTAGTTTCTGCTGGCTGGGGGCTGGGGAAGAGAGAGGGGAGCCCAGAGCGGCAGGATGCAGTGGGTGTTTGACAGGCAGAGGAAAGGTTCAGCGTGGGAGGGGGAAGTACAGTGACCAAGGTGGCAGAGGCACTTTCGGGGTGCACCAAGGAGGGACTTATAAGACAGGGTAAATAACCGGTGCTAGCACTGAGAGTGCCTGTTATGTGTAAGATACTGTACTAAGTGCTCTCCATGTATCCTGATGCATCTTCACTCATTCAGGCCTCACAACAACCCAGCTCGATCTTAGGGAGGGGGCAGTTAAGACACTGACAGTTTAAGTGATTTGCCTAAGGTCACACAGGAAGTGGAGGAATGGAGAGCTGAACCAGTCACTGACTGCAGAGCTGTGCCCTAAATCACTGTATACTCTAACATTAAAGGAGTTTAGTCCTTAACTCTGAGGACATCTGAGGGCCACGTAAGGGTTGTGAGCAGGAAAGTTACAAGCCATCCTTATATATATGTCACTCTGGTTTCCTTGGTGGTGTTAGTGGTAAACAATCCGCCTGCCATGCAGGTGACGTAAGAGACATGGGTTCTATCCCTGGGTTGGGAAAATCCCCTGGAGGAAGGCATGGCAACCCACTCCAGTATTCTTGCCTGGAGAACCCCATGGACAGAGGAGCCTGGTGGGCTACAGTCCATGGGGTTGCAAAGAGTTGAATACAACTGAAACAACTTAGCATAGCACACACTCTGGTTTGGTGCAAGAATGGATTAGAAGGATGAGACTGAAGATGGGAAGACAAGTAGACTGCAATGACTGTGAAGCAGAAGTGAGATGAAGAGGTCTGGATGAAGGTGGAGGCAGTGGTGCTACAGAGAAGTGGAGAATTCCCAGAGGTGCTTGGGAGGCAGATCTGATGGGCCTGGGTATGGAGTGAAAGTGTACAGGGTGACTGTCCCCTTGGCCCCCTAGATAGAGGCAGGGTCCCCTTTTGTTGCTTCCTGACCCCTGGGCTGTGTCCAGCTTGGCATGGAATCCAGGTCTGCCTCCACTGGATTACAACCAAGAGACAGGGACCATCCCCTGCTGGGCCCAGGACACACCTGGTAGGGGTTTGCTTGATTGGGTGCATGAACAGTCTCTCCTCTGTTCCCATGACATTACCCTTGTGACTCATGTCACAAGCCCACCCACCCTTTCCTCCTGTCTCTACAGGCCTGGCCTCCTGAGGGACGTTGTGTGAGGGAGGTCATGGAGGCCGGTGCCCTGAGGATGGAGCCTGGTGACCCCATCACTATCATTGAGGGCAGGTGAGGGTCTCATGCTTCCCACCCAGCCCCAGGAGGACACTCTTCCAACCCTCCTGATGCTGGTCCCAGCTCAGCTTCCCCCCAGTTCCTTGAACCCCAGGCCTCTGCCTCCTCTCCCCGCCTCGAGCGCTCTGCCACAGTCCTGGCCTCCCCCCTAGAGCCACCGCTGGCCTATAGAGCCCTTTTGTGTTAAAGAGAAAAAAGCGTCCCTTCCTCCAGGCAGATGTGGCTCCGTAGCGCACAGCTTGTGAGCTGAATGTGGACCGGGGCCCAGCCCCCACTCTCCCCTGGCTTCCAGCCCTTTCACCTCTTCCCACAGCCCTGACTCCACAACCTGGAAGGGCCAGAACGGTCGCACATTCAAAGTGGGCAGCTTCCCAGCCTCAGCGGTGACACTGGTAGACCCACCGGCCACCCGCCCCGTCCTCAGAGGCACCCCTGCCCGGGGAGAGCGACGCCAGAGAAACGCAGATGGGTAAGGACCTGAAAGAGTGGGGGCCAGAGCTAGGCTAGGGAACCAACCAAGCCCAGCAACTTTCCTGGAAGGGGAGCCTGTGGGGGAGGTGAAGGTGGAGGGGAGAAAGGTGAAGTTGGAGGGAGGTGGGTAAAGATGGAGGGGAGGCTGGACGTGCCTCAGGTCTCAGCCTGCCTGGAGGCCCCAGAGAGGGGAAGCTGGAGGGGAAGGGGTAAAGGTGGAGGGGAGGTTGGACGTGCCTCAGGTCTCAGCCTGCTCAGGTCTCAGCCTGCTTGGAGGCCCCAGAGATTCTTTGGGGGAGGGCACTGCTCTCTGGGGTGGGGGTGGAGAATGAACTGGAACACTCTCCAACAGGGACAGAGGGAAGGCAAAGCTTCAGGATGCCCCTCAGGCTCGGGGCCAGAGAAGGAATGTGGCTCTGCAGAGGACTAAAGGTGGGCGTGGCAGTGGGGACAGAGCCTGTGGTGTCTCCCAGGAGGTCTGGAATCACCCTCCAACAGTGCCCCTTGCTCTGATTATATCTGTGATCTCCCCACCTATCGTGTTCTGCCCTTCCTCTGCCTGCTGACATGCTGGTTGGACTTTGGGCAGCATCTCCCCTCTGCAGCCCTGGTCCGCTCTCTGGGCCCCCTGGCTGCCTGGATATGGGCATCCGTCCTGCACATCTGGGTTCTGGTCCGCCTGGACAGAGGACCACCCCAAGGACAGCACAGATAGCCAGAGAAAGAAGGCAGCTCGGCTTCCTCTCAAGTTGTGGTTTCTTTCTCAAATATGCAGGCATTTCCAAGAGTCTGGAGTCGGTTCTTTCCCTGGGTCCCCGCCCCACAGGAGGCGGGTCGAGCCCCCCTGAACTTCGACATGCCAGAACTGGGCCCCAGGGACCCCCAAGCCGGCCACCCCGCCTTCCCATGGCCACCAGCTCTTCCCAGCCTCCCAGGGAGCGGCCTCCCTGGTCCAAAAGAGAATCCCCCCACAGTCACCCCGTAGGAGCACCTGGAGCCAGCAAAGCCGCCATCCCCTCCGGAGGACCCGTGTCTGACCCCGAGCTGCAGAGGAGGGTTATGGAGGTGAGGTCTCCCTGAAGTGGCCCGGTGTCCAGAGGGGCTACAGACTGGGGAAGGGGCCTAAGTGCGGCTTCGTCGCCGGCAGGTGGAGCTGAGTGTGCACGGAGTCACCCACCAGGAGTGCCAGGCTGCTCTAAGAGCCACCGGGGGAGATGTGGTTTCTGCCATACGGAACCTCAAGGTAAAATCCGACCCTTCCCTTGGTTCCCGCCCTTCCTGGCCCTGCCCTCTGGCAGTCAACTGCCTATCCTCCCACCCCCACAGGTAGAGCAACTTTTCTACCTCAGCAGCTGGTCCAGAGCGGACTGCCGGCGCATCCTGGAGCGTTACCAGTGGGACCTCTCGGCCGCCAGCCGCTATGTCCTGGCCCGGCCCTGAGCTTTGTTCCTTTGGGCACAGACACCAGACAGACCAAGGGCCTGGCCACATGAGACCAGGCAGAAGCAGAACAAGGTCCCAACAGGCCTGTGATAGGTATAGGAGGAGCCCAGCATCGGGCACTGGTGTCTCCTCACCTGCCCCTTGGCCTCTGAGGGCACAAGCTCCCTTGGCCATAGGAGGATCTAGTCCACTCTGCCCAACAAGAGGGCATACTTGGAAGAGCGGAGCTGTGACACATCATACCCACAGGAAGCTTCTGTCACTACAGAAAATGAGCACAAGGCCATTCTGGGTCACGGGAGAAGCCATCCTGAACTGCTATCAGCTACCACACTGGGCTCTGTGGGGGCAGCCATCTTGGATGACTTGGGGAATACAGCCTCAGCTGCCTTGGCGTGGTCTGGGGCCATCATGGGTGATGAAAGGGGCTCTCTTAGACTCAAGGACACATGATCTTAGCAGTGTGGATTATGAGATGGGCCAGACCCTGCCCATCCCAGCTGTCATATTTCCCTTTGTCTCTTCCCACACCCAACTCTTTCTCCTGCCCTCTCCTATCACATACATCTTCCAGTGTGCAAAAAGTTACAAAGTTTATACGAATGTAACATAAAAAGATACAGCTTCCTTCCTGGGACAAGGGAAGGAACAGGTGGTTAAGGCACAGGAAGTTGCAGCAAGCACCAGCTGAGGGAGAGGAAGTTGGCACTGGGGTCCTGGCCCTAGTGGGGAGGTAGGATGCCCTCAGAGTGCCATCGTCTGAGGCTGAATGAATTGGCCAAGCGGATGCAGGGAAAGGGTGGCCAGGTCTGCCATCTTTGGTGCCTTTCCACCCCCAGCCCTGTCAGAAAACCCCAGAGTCCTGCATTCTAAGGCCTCATCTGGAGCAGAGACCCTGGAAGGGATTGGGAGGAAGTGGGTAGGGAACATTTGAAAGCCGATATGCCTGCATGCTGAGGGACCACTGGAGATGTGGGAAGTAGCAGGGGAAGGGCTCTCATACATACCCTTCTGTAGGGTGAAGGAGGCCAGGGGAGCAGGGGAGGGATGGGGCACCAAGCCCCCCAGCCTCACAGGCTTCCCTGTCTCTCGCCTGCAGTATACACGGAGGAAAGGGGCTGCCTCTGAGCAGGGGCCAGGGCGAGTGACCATCCTGAATTCTGGTTGAGTTGATGGTCTCCTCACCCAGAGAAGGCCTCTAACTGGTGATGGCAGAGGGCCCAGCGCCTCCTCGCTTCTCGAAGAACATGTAGTCCTAAGGGGAGGGCATGGTCAGTAGGATATCTGGCTGGGCCAGCCTGGCTCAGCTATTACAACCCAGGTCTGGAACCCCAAACCCCTAAAGACTCTGTCCCTGAACCTCTCCTAGCAGGAGGCCAAGAAGCACTCAGAACCTCTGAGTGAGAGCAGAAGGGGTAGTTGGGGGAGGAGCAAGGGCCGCCGACTCACAATGAGGAACGTGGCTCCGAGCAGCACAGCCTTCACCCTCACGTCCAGGTCCAGCGGGAACTGCAGGCCGAAGTCATCTGTGTCAGTGAGGGCTTCTCGGAGCAGGCCCCCCCACTGCTTGCTGATGCGGCCCACACTGCGGGATTCGTCTGGGGTCTTCACCTGGCAGGAGAGAGGGAGGAAGGGAGATCCCACATGGAAGGGGTGTGCCTGATCTCATCTGTCTCCAGTCCCACTTCCACAGTCCCTGGTTATGAATTGTGCAGGCTGTACACATAGTGAATCCTCCCAAAGCCTTTGGGTTCCATGTGACATCGGGACGCTGAGCCACCCGAAGTTACCCTGTGAGTCCACAAGAAAAATCAGGATGGCAACTTGCATCTGTTGCTCTTGAAAGGCCACCCATGACTACTAAACATCAGTGTTGGGAGAAACAGAAGCACAATACAATCTAATCTCCTTAGCGGATGGCCAGTTGCTAGGTTTGTTTTGGTTACCAAAGTCCTTGCCACCAACGGTTGGTGCAGTTTGTGCCCTGTACAGAGTAGCCTGGCCAGAGGGGCTAAAAGAGGCTGCTAAATGCCTGATTGTGCTCAGCCAACCAGGCTCCTAGATGGCCCAGAGGGGTGTCCTCTCATCTGCAAGGTAGTGAGGGCTCTGTCTAGTGCAGTATGCAAGCCTCATCCTGGGTGGATTCAAGTCCATCCAGTGGGAGGAGGGGGCAGCAGAAAGTGGCCTCTCTGAGCCCAGCAGCAACAGGCCCTGCCAATGTGGGTGGTAATTCACAGTGGCCACCTGGACTTTATCCTCCGCTCATTCTCCTGTGGCTAGAACTGGAGTGATGTCCTGCCCATCCCCTTCCCCGAACATTCTACAGCCCTGGGGCACTTCCCGCAGTCCAGTCCCAGGTTGGGCAGGGCCTCTCCCAGCCAGCCCTGTGGTCCCAAGGGCACAACCCCAAATATGGACCATTCATATTACATAAAAGGAAGACTGACCTGATGAGAACCATGCAGTCTACATATTCCCATCCAGAGATCACCAAGTTATCTCTTTGCCAATTAGTTCCTATCAAAGAAGCTTTCCCCAGGTACCAAGGTGACTCAGTTTTAAAAAGTAACCTTAGGCAGAGCACCTTATCAGAAGCCTTGGAAAGCCTACCAGACTATACCTGTCATTTCCTCCCTTACCTACACATATAATTATCTCTTAAAGTATTCAAGTGCCTTTATCTTCTAGAAAAGAAGGTGCTTCCCAGGCTTTATTCTTAAATGGTCACCACTTGGATTCTCTAGGCTCCAGGTTGGTGACCAGAATGTATGGTAAGAAGGACATCACCTGGATTTCAGACTAGGGGTGGATGGGTGGACATTTGGCAAGGCAAGCCACAGGATGTTAACAAGTGAAATCAGTGTTTGTTCCAGGGCCTGGGCTCACGAACTCACACACACAGCAGCCATGTGGGCCCAGCCCAAGGCACACTCAATAATCATCCTTCACCCTAAATCCAGCCTGGCCTAAGATTATTTTTCTCTCCCTCAACATAAGGTTGCAGATTGCAATCAGCATTGGCCCTTAAGATGAAATCCTCTCAGCCATGTTTTTATAAGACCCTGGTCCATCTTATTTCTGAGTAGAGGAAAGCCAGCAATGTGGTAGGCATCACAGCAGGTTTGGATTAATGAGCTCTTGACTATCCTGCCTCATGAATGCCTTGGTTTATGAAGGTCCCAGGAATCTCCCCTTATTCCTGATACCTCAAAGTTGGTGTCTGTGCCACAGCCGCACGTCCAGCAGGGCCCCACCACTCTCAGGAGGGTCTGGCGGTCAGCGTCCTGAATGGAGAACTTGGGGATGAAAGGATGCCAGGTCTGTAGAACATGGCCAATGGTGGTGCCCGGTGGAGACTGAACTTCCATCTGGAGTGGGAAACAGACAGAATCACTGCCAGCCAGGTACCCTGGCCCCCAAACTCTCACCAGTCTAGCTCTATCATCTGTTTCCCCTCATGAGACCTCCCATCCCCTTCACTAGACCACCTGTCTTCCCTCTCACTAGGCCTCCCATCCCACCTGCTGCTGGCCAGTCCAATCAGAAGACGATCTCATCCCATTCCTCACCCAAGTTCTGCCGCCATCACTGGCCAGCCCCTTATCCAAGTTTCTCTTTGGCTCCAGCCTTCTCCACTCACCTCCTGGAGGCCACACGGACAGCAGCTGCAGCCACAGTGGAGGGGGCGGAGCAGGCGCAGCACCTCTCTGTCCCCGGGGTCCACCAGGCGAACCCGCAGGGGCCGGCGGGCACCACAGCACAGCCGGGCACAGCAGTTGCTCTCCTCCGCCGCCTGACCCAGGGGTTGTCCAGCCCCGGAGCGCAGTTCGTAGCGGTTACAGGTCTCCCAGCCCAAGACCGCTGCCAAGGGGTGACATGCTGAGGCTCCGACACCAGCGCCTGCCCCAGAGCCCACTATTTGCCCCCGTGATGAGGCCCAACCTATTCCTCCTTCCACTCACTTTCCACTGGTTCAGCCTTCTGGTGAATCAAGATCTGATCAATCTGGAAAGACAATGGGGGCCAGGCGGACATCAGCTGGCCGGCCTAGTTGCCTGGGCCCCTCCCTGCCACTCCTCCCTTCCTTCCTTCCTTCCTCCCTCCCTCCCACTCACCTGCACCAGGAATTCGAGGCCAGAAGGCACCCCTGGCAATGGCAAGAAGGGGGCAGCTGGTCCCGGGGCCCCAGGGCCAGGCGAGGGGAAGAGAGCAAAGCCCGGCGCAGGGGCAGGCACGTGGACAGGCACTGGTGCCTGCCCGGGCCCGGACACCTGGCCGGGCCCAGGCCCAGGATGCAGTGCCTGCTCCGGGTATCCAGCAGTCACAGGGTAGGGAGGTGGGGGCGAAGGGGCATAGCCTTTGGGGGGCAAGTAGCCTGTGGGGGGGACAAGAGTAGGTTAGAAGGGGTCCCTGACTTCATCCCTTTACCCCTTGGCCCACAGGCCGCGAGGCTGCGGGGAAAATGTGATGAGAAGAGAATGAGAAAGATGGGGCGGGGGAGCAGGGCGGCGGCTTCTCGGGGAGGAAGGGAGGGGCCCCACACAGCCAGTCCGAGCACATTCCCGGAGGATGCGTCTGACACCGGGCTACCAAGTCCGTGGGGGGATAACGGAGACCCTCGACCTTGCGCCCACTTACCTGCCATGGGAGAGGGGCGAGGATTCGCGGGATGTCGGTGTCCCAGAGGTTTAGTTCTAGAAGTGGAGGCAAGCTCGAAGACAGCAGACAGACACAAAGACAGACACAAAGACCGACAGGCAAACGCGGAGAGGCAGCTGCGCCCAGCGCCGGCCCAGGGTCTCTAGGGCGGCGCGTCTGACTCGGGGAGAAACCGAAAGTGTCAGCGGGCAAGGCGGGGGCGCTGGGACCCTGGATTCCCGCAGGGGCCCCAGTACCGCCCCCTCCCTTTGTTCTCCCATTCTCCGCGTAGGCGGCTGTTGGCAGACGGCAGGACAGATGGGCCTGCAGTCAGACCGACGACCCGACCTCGAAGGAGGTCTCCTGATCCCTCTGTTCCCCCTGCTCACCTGAAGCCCCTAGAATATCCCGGGTGCCCAGCACTCGGCGGCCCGAGGAGCTAGTGGAGGCGGGCCCAGAGGTGACTCCGCCCCCGACCCGTCCAGGCCCCGCCCCTCCCGGCCAGAGCGGCGCGCCTGCGCAGAAAGAATGCCTGCTTGCTTTCCTGTGGGGCCGCAGAGCTCAGGCCACCCACTCCGTGGCTTGGCGGGCGTCCCCGCCCTTTCCGCTCCGATGCTGAAGCTCGCCTGGGACGGCAGCCGGGTGAGACTTAGCCCTGCGACCCCCGCCAGTTCTGCGGGCGGAGAATGACCAGTGACCCTTAGTGGGAGCGAGGGCCGATCGCGCGGCGCTGGACCCCAGGCTCCTCCTCCTGAGGGCGGTTCGGTCCTCGCTGACGCAGCGAGCACCCTACACTCTCACCCATTGGCTTTTCCGACTGGCTCCTGGCTCCCCTTCTGCCTCCTTGGGGCTACCTTGCCCGTCTTCTCTACCTGACGCAGCAGTGACCCACACGGACACTTTGCCATTACAATACTTACTTCAGGCGCCCCCAGCCACGCGACACGCCGCCAGACAGTGTCAGTAACGAGCGTGTGAGAGGCGAGGCTCAGGAGGCTGAGTAGGCAGCCCGGACGCAGGCAGGCCTTCCCCAACAGGCATCATTTCCTCGGCTTGGAGTCCTGAGCCCAGGCCAGGAGGTGTGAGGGGGTCCTGCGCCTTGGGGGCTTAAAGGCTTAGTGGCAAGAAATGCCCTTTTAGATAAGAATCGGGGCCACATGCGCAGAAGGCCTTGTGGGAGCTGGGCTTTGGCCCCCCAGGGCAGCAGGAGCCCACTGATTTTCCGACGACGGAGGGAAGTCAGCTATTTTAGAAAACCATTTAAACTGCGTGGTGGAGAACAGAGGCACCTAAGACTGGGTTGTTGCCAGTAGTCTGGGGGAGGGGATGGCTGTGAGTGTAGACAGACGGCAAGCGGCAGACTTTGGCTATATTTAGACAATAATAAGAGAACTTGCTTGAGAGGTGAGATGCGGAGGTGAGGAGTCCAGGATGACTTCTGTTGCCTGTCTGGTGACCAGGCAGATGGAGGTCTCACCCAGCAAGATGAACATAGGGAGAAGCAGGTTTGCCGGCTCCTCTGTCCCTGTGTCCATGTTCCTCTGGGCTGGTCCTACACCTTCAGTCATCATCTGCTTCAAACCCAAGTGCCAGACCTCTCTCCTGTATCCCTTAGGGCCTCAGATTCTACCTGGCCCAAACCATGCGCCAACCTCCACCAAAACACATACAGAAATTCAGTTATTCAGCGGAGATTTAATGAGCCCCTACTGTATTTCAGACAGGCAATAAAAAAAAGTATGTAGCATTTTTTTTAAAGTAACAAAATTCCTAATCTCCCCAGGAAGAAACAATGTACATAAAATACATCAGAAGTCAGAGGGTAACAAGTGCTTTAAGGAAAAATAGAGCAGGGAAAGGAGAATGGTGAGCAGGAGTTGCAATTTTAAAGAGGGTGAACTAAAAAGGTGTCACCAAGGTGATGGTTGAGCACAGACCTAAAGAAGGTTGAGGATTAAGCCATGCAGATTGCTAAATGAAGAGTTTTTCAGGTAGAGGGGACAAGGGCAAAGGCCCAGAGGTAGAAGTGTATCTTGTTTGTTCAATTAACCCAAGGCCATTGTGGCTGCAATGAAAAGAATGAGGAAAGAGGTCACAGGAGGCCAGATCACATATGGCCCTGTAGTCCACTGGCTTCTACTGAATGAAAGGCAAAGTGTTGGAGGATTTGGCCAGAGAGGAGACATGAGATTCACATGTTGAAAGAGTGGTCCTCAACCCTAGCCACAAGTTCAAATCATCTGGGGTGCTTTAAAAAGTACCTCTGGGACTTCCGTGGTGGTCCAGTGGCTAAGACTCTGCGCTCCCAAAGCAGAGGGCCCAGGTTTGATTCCTGGTCAGGAAACTAGATCTCACGTGCCTCAACTAACAGTTCGAATGCCACAACTTAAGATCCCACATGCTGCAACAAAGATAGATGATCCCAGGTGCTGCAACTAAGACTTATCATGGCTAAATACATATTAAATCTAAACAAATCCCATGGACAGAGGAGCCTGGCGAGCTACAGTCCATGGAGTCGTAGTCAGACACGACTGAGCAACTAAACAACAAAACTAAAAAAACCTCTGGCTGGGTCCTACTTCATTTCAATTACATTAGAATATCTGAAGTAAGGGCTTCCCTGGTGGCTCAGACAGTAAAGAATCCACCTGCAATGTGGGAGACCAGGTTCGATCCCTGGGTTGGGAAAATCCCCTGGAGAAGGGCATGGCAACCCACTCCAGTATTCTTGCCTGGAGAATCTCATGGACAGGTCCTCTGTAGGCCCATGGGCTACAGTCCATGGGGTCACAAAGAGTCAGACATGACTGAGTGGCTAAGCACAAGCACACATCTGAAGTGAGGTACAGACATAGGAACCTTTTGAGAATTCAACAGGGAACTCAAGGGAAGTTCTTGCAAAAAGCTAGATGAGATTTGATGGTGGCTTGGACCAGCTGTCAGGTTAGTAGCAATGGAGGTGGTGAGAAATGGTCAGTTTCAAGTTCTGTATTTGAGCCAACAGGATTTCATGATAGCTTGGATATAGGACATAAGGAAAAGGGAAGTTAAAGCTGACTCAGACTTGGTCCAGGAGGCCCTTCACTCTTATTGCTTGGTCATTTCCTGCCTGCCCATTCCATCCTGAGCTCCAAGCACTCTGATTTTCCAATTGACTTACTACCAGGATAATCTAGTCTCCTTCTCTGGTGAACTATGCATGCTGAACTCAGCAAATGAGTCTTACCAGTCCCCAAAGGCAAAACAAGTTCAGTATCTACTTGTAACCTGAACACACTATATCAAATTAAAGGGTCTGTTAATTAAGGATTTCACTGCTGAAATCTTGAGTTTCTTGGTACATACAAAGAAAAAAATCTTAGCTTTGGGAATTGGACAGAAGAGAGTTTGAATCACAGCTTCCCCAGTCTTGGCTGTAGGATATAGGGCAAGTTGCTTCACCTCTCATAGCTTCACTTTCCACTGTCTAGTAGGACTGTTCAGTGGGAAGTGGACACAATGTGCAGTAATTACCAATTACCACGTGGGCCTTGTTTAGCTTGGTTCCTCAAGAGTCTGACCCACTTGGAGGATAAAAGCAAAGGTAATAGGGATACAGTCTATGGACTGTCAGGGTGTCCTCTGCCCAGAGGTTCCCTGCACTCCAAATGCTGCCTTAGATGAAGGGCACTGGACTGGGAGGTAGGAGCCTGGGGATCCAATGTTGGCTCTGCCACTGGCACTCTGGAGATCTCCTGAGGCCTTATTTTACTCTTCATTTTTTTGGCCACACCATACAGCTTGTGGGATCTTAGTTCCCTAACCAGGGATTGAACCTGGGCCCACAGCATTGAAAGCACAGAGCCCTAGCCACTGGACTGCCAAGGATATCCCCTCATCTTTACAATCAAGTGATATTTTGATCCTCTACTAATACACCTCAGTTTATGCCTCCCCTCTGGATATAAATGCTCCAGCCACCACACCCCCCATTACCCTCAGAAGAGTCCAACCCCTCAGCACAAGGCAATCCATCATTTGGCCCCATCTGTTATCATCTTTCACTGCTGACCATCTCATGATCTTTAAGCCAGCCACCAGGAATCCTTTCCAGTCTCGAAGGCATGGGGTTCTTGCCTCCAAAGCACTTGCCCTGGTCTGGAAGATGCCCCTTTCTCTCCTCATCACCTAATTCCTACAGGTCTCCACTGAACACTATGATACACTGTAGATGCTACAGGGGTATGGAGTTTAGCACGGACTAGGGTCAGAGATAAATTCTGGATTTAAAAGTATGGAGGGACTTCCCTGATGGTCCAGTTGCTAAGACTCTGCATTTCCAATGCAGAGGGCCTGGGTTCTTTAGTCTCTGCTTGGGGAACTAGATCCCATATGCCACAACTAAGACCTGGTACGGCCAAATAAAAAGAAGTATGCAAGTTGTAATTAAAGCTATAGGGCCAATTACCTAGAAACTATCTCACTCAGCTGAATGGTCTGCACTTTTTTGAATGCACCCCTTCACAAAAATTACGTATCCACTGACAGGATACTATACAGATATCCACGTTTATAAAATATACACAAAAATAGACATTTTAAAAGGTGAAATTAAAGTATGTATACATTTACATATGAGTTCTCTTTTAATTAAAATTTGGTTAAACCAGGTAGACAAGAATCTGGTAAAGCAGCCATACAGAGAGAAGACCAGGAGAGTGGTGTCACCGAAGAAATAGGATGTTTTTGAGCACAGTGTGGCCAACTGTGTCAAATGCTGCAGAGGCTGAGGAAGATGAGACTGAAAACCATCCACTGGGTCTGGCAAATGAGATCATAGTGATTCATGGATTCTTTCCCATGAATGGGGAAGAGGTGGGATAGAAGACTGACCAGAGAGGGTTGTGAAATAAACTTGAGGCCAGATCTCTCTCCCTGAGCTCCCCAGTTACCTGCTTGGTATCTCCACTCAGATGTCTCCCAGTCATTTCAGAAGCAACAGTGTCCAAAACCGACCTCCTTCAATCTGTCCCTTCCTTCAGTGTTTCTTATCTGAGTAACAGCACCTCCACCTAACCAGGTGCATAAACCAGAAATCTCCCTCTCTTTCATCTTCTAAATTGGACCATTTCCACCACTTCTTTCCCCCTCAGCCAAGCCACCATCACCATCTCACAGCTGGACCTCCAGTGGCTTCTGGGCTGGTCTCTGTTGGTATCCTTGCTGTCCTCTGATTGGTTCTCCAAATCTTTTAAACATGTAAATCAGACTCTAGCACTCTCTCACTTTAAACCTTTCAATGATTTACTGTCGGACTGCAAATAAATTCTGAGTGCTTCACCACCACTGCCTGCAAGGCCTGCGCTGGCCATGGGAAACTCTCTAATCACTATATGTCAGCCAAGCTGCTTTTGCTCTTTCTCCAATCTGCTCAATTCTCTCTAGCCTCAAGGATTTCAAACTGCTCCATCTCAGCCTGTTTACCAGGTATTCTTTCTGCCAAAAACCACATTTCCCCACCACTCTGTGCATGGTTGATTCCAGCCTTAAGGGGCCCTGCTCTGTGAGGCCTTCCTAACTCAAGGGACACACCCAATGGACACACCCTGCCCATTGTTCTGGCCTCCCTATTCTTTTCCTTCAAGCACATAGCACATCTCATAGTGATATATTTGTGTTCAGTTGTTGAATGTCTGTTTCCAGTACTAGATGAAAACCCCACTAGGGAAAGATAATATCTGTCTTGTCCAACCATTTGGTTCAATTTCCTTGTAACATGTCTGACACATGACCCAACACTTGATGAACACTTTAATAAAAATTAGTCCCCTAAATACCATCCAGTCCTCTGCCATGGGTGCTACTCCAGCCTGCTTGGCCACCTTTTCTCACTCCTTTTCTGCCTTAAGAAACTCAGCCCACACTGAGGACTCAGGTGGCCCCATGCCCCTCCCTTCCTATCTCCTTCTCTTTATTCCCTGTGTTTCAGCCACACAACAGAGCTCTTTTTAAGAATCATCTCAAGCACTGTGAAGCATTTTCTGACTCCCAACACATGATGTTCGGTCTCAGTTTTGAACCCCAAAGTATTTTGTAAGTAATGACACACTTCCCATCCCACCTTGCCTTAACCTTTACTTCTAGAGTAAGTGGGTGCCCCAGAAAACCACTACCCTACCAAAATCTAGTCTTAATGCCTGTGAGCATCAGTACCACAAGATGAGCTTGTTAGAATAGATTCCCAGGCCCTGAAGAGGGCTTTGGTAAGAATCTGCGTTAGTTCAAGCGTTCTTTATGACTCTAATGCCCGCCAGTTTAAGAACCTCATAACAAGTTAACCTGAAGTGAACAGTGACTCTCCACCCAAACCCAAGTTTTGCTGATTCGGTCTTGGGAAAGGGAAGGAGTTCAAAGATTGACAATTTTTGCCCTTTCTCTTTTAGGAAGTTAGATGAACAAAAACTCCAAAGTTCTTTATTTGCCTTTCTCTTTTAATTCCTTCCCTGCTCCAATTCTTAAAAAAAAAAAGTACCCAGAAATTAAACACAAGAAAGTTCAAAGAGCCAAGGCAAGCCAGCCCAAGAATAGCAGGCTCCCTCCTACAGGAGCCAAATTCTGGAAGCTGGGGTCTCCACTCAGAGCCTGGTAGTAAAAGGTGGTGCAGAATAAGGTAGTTCCAGAAGCTAGTAGTAACCCAGCCTGAAGGAGATACAAGGCAGAATTCAGGCGAGTAAGAACCCGGCGGGTTAGAGGGAATGGGTGGGGCTTGGTCAAGGTTAGGGGTGGGGATGGGGGGAATTACCCAGACGGGCCTTCTGCACAGGGGTACCGCTAACAGGGCCAGGCTGTGTAAGAAGTGGTGTTTGTTGGACTTGTCAAAGAGCTGTAAGAAAAAAAGAAATGGGGGTACTTCCTAAGCAACGCAAGACACCGGAAGCTGAGACAGAGTCACAGTGGACAGGAACGTCCAACTCGATCTCTCAAGCCCCAGCTTGCCCCTCCCTGAGGCACCCAGGCCTCAGACTTCCATTCCTTGCCACTCCAAAGACCCGCGTTTCGTCCCTCCCCTCCTCTCAGGGACCCCAGACTTTGCGCCCTTCGAGGTCTCAAAGTCGAGGAGCCCCAGCACGGTTACTTCACCTCCTTCCCGTAGGCATCCGGAAACTGGGCTCCTGTGGAAAGGAGAAGCAAAGGTTACCAGTCCTAGCGCCAACCCAGACAGTCCCCACTCCTGTGGTGGTGGTGGTGGACCCGGGTGGACGCCGACGAGAAAGGGAGCCCCAGGAGGCTTCTGATTGGTGGAGACACGCACGGACAGTTCTGGGAACCCAGTGGACCCGGCTGAGAGGTTTTTTAAAAGGTTCAGGGTTCCGCGGGCAGTCCGGTCGATGGGAGGGCCGACATTTCCTTTAGACTCTGCCTCTGCACCAGATCCTAAAGATCTCCCCCAGCACAATCCCAGTTCCATCCCCAGCCCCCTGACCGTGCGCCCCGTAGGAGGCCAAGCCTAAGGCCCCAGCTCCGGACAAGGCACCCAGGCGGCGGAAAGCAGCCCCGGGACCCGCCATGGCTGTCGACGGTCACGCGCCGAACGAACACCGCCCGGGCCCCCCAAGAAGCCAGCCAATCCCGATTTCCCATGCAAATAAGGTCTACGGGTGCCCAATCCGGGCCGTGTTCATTTTAGCGTCCAGGTCCTCACCCGGGTACTTGGACCTTTGTAAAACCTCTGTTGAGTGGCGAAGACGTCTAGCGGGCGGAGAAACCAGAACCAATTAAAAGCGAAGGAGCTGAGCAATGT
Source organism: Bubalus bubalis (assembly GCF_019923935.1). Lineage (NCBI taxonomy): Eukaryota > Metazoa > Chordata > Mammalia > Artiodactyla > Bovidae > Bubalus > Bubalus bubalis. Next base: position 36,024,286 of record NC_059159.1, on the reverse strand, counting down.
AGGCGGGGTTGTGGGGGGCGGGACTAGAGGATTTGCGTCACGGATTGGCCCACTTTCCAAGTTGATAGCCTCTCCCAACACCTTTCCCCCCCTCAACCACCGGTCAATTTCCAAAGATCCCGGTCCCTAGGCAAAGTTCCGCCCCTTTCCCCACAAGCTCCTCCTCTTCAGCTTTAAACCAGACCCACTCCCCAAAAGAGGCGGGCCCACGGATAACGAAGCCCCACCCATCATCGTTAAACCACGCCCATTAACCAAAGCCCCGCCTCCGGACCAGAAGGCTCCGCCTTCTTCGTGTGATGCCCCGCCCCCTAGAGTTCACCACCCCCGCCCCCCAACTAATAGCCAGAACCCCCGAGGCTGGGAGATCACGGGGTGGGGGGGGGTGTCTCCACCCTGCCCTGGCCTGCTTCGTCCATCCGTCGGTCTGTCCACTCCCGCCCCTTTCCACCTTCTCCAGTCCCCCCACACACTGGAGGGCGGGCGGGCAGGCGGGTGTTAGCAAGGGGTGTGCGCCGCTCTCTCGGCAGGGGGCGGGGGAGGCGGCCGCGCGGTGACGCGCGGGGCTGCTGCGGCTGCTCCGCCGGCGGATCATCACTCTCGGGCTGGGATGGACGCGGGGCGGGAGGGCCCTGGCGCGCGGGGCCAGGAGTCCGGGCCTCCCGGCTGCTGAGCGTTCCCCGAAGCCTCTCTCTTACCCCCAATTTCCCTCCTAGGATTCGCGCCGACCCCCGCCCCGGGGCTCCAGACTCGGCTCCCGCCCTCCTCCGACTCCCTGGACCTCCCCCTCCCGCCCGCCCTCGGGATCGACTAGATCCCTCCCCCTCCCTGAGGATTCCGGCTGGATCCCTGCCCCTGCACCGCGGATCCTGCGCTCCCGGGCTTTGGGCCCCTGGGGATTGCCGTGGACTCCTCCTCCCGCACCCGATCCCGTAGGATCCTCCGCCTGTACCGCCTTCTAGCCCCTCGAAGCCAGCCCACGGAGCCAGTGGATCCCCAATCCAGCCCTGTCCCGTTGCTCCCTCCTCCCTCCGTCCCCACTGCGGGGTTCCCTGTTCTTGGGCTCCTCCTGACCCCATCCCCTACCTCTCGTTTCCCCGGGGATCGACTGGATCCCGGCCCCGCCCCCCGGGGCTGGGGCGAACCCCCTCCCCCGCCGGGTGAGGCGCTGCGGGCGGGGGCTGGGCCTGCGGGGCCGCGGGGGCTCACAGGCCGCCGCCCCCCTCCCGAAGCCCGTCCGCCCCCTACTCGGAGCCCTGGATGGAGGCACCACGGCCCCAGGGCTGAGCCAGGTAGGAGCTAAGCCGGGCCGGGTGAAGGGGGCTGCGTGGCGGTCCAGTGGGGTCTCTCTTCTCCCCCTCTCTATCCCTGCGCCTCATTTCCCCCAGCCTGCTCTGTCTGCGTGTCTCCGCCTAGGGATGCTCTCGCCGTGTCTCTGCGTCTCGGTCTCTTTGTCTCTGCCCCTCTCCAGCCCATGAATGATCCTTTGAATGGGCCCACAGACCCCATGTGTTCCCATCTCCCCCTCCCCCTCCTTCTCCCCTTCCCGGCCAAGCCATTTTCCCCACTGCAGGAAGAAGGGGGGGGCCTGCGGCCTGAGCCCCCGTCCCTCAACTCTCCCGGCTGGGGGAGTCAGGCCTGGGCAGGAATGGAGCGAGCAAGGCAGAGGGATGTGAGGGGTGGGGGGGGCGGTAAGAGGTGGCAGACAGAGATGGGGAGAGCAGGGAAGAGAAAATGGGGGAGACAGATCTAGGGAAAGAGAGAGAGAAATAGAAGGGGCTTGAGGGAGAAATTTAGGAAAGGGATTTGAAGGAGAGAGAAAGATGAGAAACACCAAAAGGGAGGTGTAGAAGATAGAGACGAAAAAAGGGGCGAGAGACTGAAGGCAAGAGCTGGAGCAAGCTGGAAGAGGCCTCGGAAAGATGCTCTGAGGGAGCGCTATGGAGAGGAGCTGGGGGAGGGCTCCAGTGGGAGGGAGGAAGGCAGAGAGGCTGGCAGGGAGGAGGCCAGGGGCCCAAAGTACCTTAAAGGAGAGGGGGTCAGAGGCAGACCTTGTTCATGGGAGGGGGAGGGGGCAGCAAGGCCATGGAAGCAGAGCCTAGCCTGGCACAGGCAGAGGAGAACCTGGGAAGCCAGCTCCAAGCCCCTTCCAGGTGTCAGGGGAACAGGAGCTTGAGAGGACCTGAAGAAAGGGAGGGCATGACTGGGTGTGTGTGGTAAGGATTCCCGTGTCCTCATCTCTGGAATACATTGACACCTGCAGAGAGCCACCCGCGGGCTGGCGCCTGGCTCTGAAAACCCCGCGTCAGCAAACGGCTCTGGCGGCTGTTGGGGAGGTGGGGGGGCGGGGGCTTGTTGAGATGACCTGGGTGTCTGCCCCTTTAGTCTGACCTGTTCCCGTGTCCTGCCCCTGCTGCCCTGAGTACCCAGGCATCAGAACAGCAACTGTGGGGGGCTGGCAAGGGGAAGGGGAGGTGAAGAGCTGGAAGGGGATGTAAAGAAGCCATAGTTTGCCCCCAGGGCAAAACGGTTTACCCCTATGGGTCAAAATGCCAGGCATGGAGGAAGAGGTGTCTGGGGCTCAAGGCTGTTCAAGACTGTGGAAGGGTAACTGTTGATGGGTGCATCTGATTGCCCTCAAACCCACCCCAGCACCCCTTCTCTCCAGCCAGAGGCCTGGTCACTAGGGCTAGGTTCTGACTGGCCAACAAGGGGCAAGAGGTGGTTCTTTTAGGGTTCTCTGCCCCCAGTCTCCAGCTCCCCCCAACATATATACTTCTTCCTCTATGCTAAGACTGGGGGAAACTCCAGCGTTCTGACTCACGCCTCTGCTCTCCTCTTCATGCCCTGAATGGACCCCATAACCCATCCAGCCCCTTCCCCTCTTCCTCCAGACCCCTCCCCCTCTGGGGTTAAAGCTGCAGCCCGTTGCCGAGGTAACATTGCGGGGCAGCATCCTGTCGCCCGGCAACCGGCTGCAGGATCACACATCTGTCCCCAGATTTGCCCCTCCAGCATCTCCTCCCTGTCTAGACCCTGCCTCAAGACACCTTAACTTCTGAGGAGAGAAATGAAGAGGGCCTGGAGTAGAGGGGTCTCCCCCACTACACAGACCCTTCAAGAATGAGATGTTGAAGGAAAGGGAAAGTGCTGGGGTTGTGCAGTCCCAAGAAAGGCCCAAGTCTGGCCTAGGGTGGGGGTTCAGTGCCATGAAATTACAGCTGGGGAGTAATTAACACATATAAACAAACCCGCCACTTCCTGCTAATTAATGACTTGGTATTTTTATTTTCTCTTCCTTGTCTATCTCATCCCTCCCAGGGAGGTGAGAACTAGGACTCCTGAGTCCCCAGAGGAGAGCCTGCCTGGGAGGGATCGACCCCTGCTGGAAGGGGGTGTGTTGGGTGGTCTGGGAAACTGGCCCTCCTTCCCCTCTGGCTATCCTAGACATTTAACACATCTTGACCTCACCTCAGCCTCAGACTTTTCTACATGGGTCCCTGCAGAGGGGAGGGGGGTGGTTGGGGTGGGGGGAGATGCCAAAGGGGCAGGGGGATGGAACGAGGGGGGGCAATTTGGTCTGAATTCCGAGTCACTAACCACCTGTCTCTTCTGTTTCCCCATTCCCATCTGTCTGCCCCATCCAATTTCCCTTCCCTTCTTGCACCTCTCCTCTGTCTTTTTCTGTCCGTCCGTCTCCATCCCTCCTCCCCGCAGGTCGGGCCTGCCTTCGCCTTCTCCCACTTCTTTCCCCTTCCCCACCCCTCGCCCCCTCCATGGAGAGGAACAGACCCCTTCTCTGTCCAGTCTAACCCAGGTCCCTCCCCAACCCCCTCCTCCCTCCTTTCCCCCGCCCCCTCCTCCCTCCTGGGGCGAGGGGGGCCTCCCTCCCTCTCCCCCCCCTTCTCTCTCTCTCCGAGGGGGGGGGGTCCCGGGGAGGGAGGGGGGGTCCCCCGATCAGCATGTGGCTCCTGGCGCTGTGTCTGGTGGGGCTGGCGGGGGCTCAACGGGGGGGAGGGGGTCCCAGCGGCGGCGCCCCGGGCGGCCCGGGCCTGGGTCTCAGCGGCCTCGGGGAGGAGCGCTTCCCAGTGGTGAACACGGCCTACGGGCGAGTGCGCGGCGTGCGGCGCGAGCTCAACAACGAGATCCTGGGCCCGGTCGTGCAGTTCCTGGGCGTGCCCTACGCCACGCCCCCCCTGGGCGCCCGCCGCTTTCAGCCGCCCGAGGCCCCCGCCTCGTGGCCCGGCGTGCGCAACGCCACGACCCTGCCGCCCGCCTGCCCGCAGAACCTGCACGGGGCGCTGCCGGCCATCATGCTGCCCGTGTGGTTCACCGACAACCTGGAGGCGGCCGCCACCTACGTGCAGAACCAGAGCGAGGACTGCCTGTACCTCAACCTCTACGTGCCCACCGAGGACGGTAAGGGCGCGGGCACCGGGCCGGGCCCCCGGTGGACACAGCCCACAAATGTCCACGCAGACCCTCTGGCGCCGGCACGCCCCAGGGAGGGAGCTGGCCCTTCGCGGGGGGCCATGAGGGGCGGTGCATCCCTGCGGACTCCCAGGATGGTACCGGTCCCTGCTAGGCAGTCCAGAAGCTCTTTGTGTGCCTAGAAAGCCCATGGGGAGGGCTGCAGGCACTAAGCTGGGCTTACCCACCCCCTCCCCAGGGAAGCACAACCAGAGGGGACACAGGGGCGGGGGGTGGGGGGGGGGAGGCGGGGGGAGCGGGGGCGGCGATCAGGTGGTGGAGGCATCCATCTGCTGCCAGGACAGCCACTCCAGCTCTGCTCTGACTCCTGCCCCCTAGGCCTGGGCTTGTCCCCAGCAAGTACCCACTTTACCTACACCTCCACTGGAGGACAGCAAAGACTCCTTCTCCCCAGGCCAGCATGGGCAGAGGTCCTGTCACATACAGGGCCCCTCACCTGAGGTGAATACATCTTCCCCAGGAGGCTCTGTCCCCTGATCCGTATGCACTCCCAAAGGATCAGGGAATCGTCTTGCCAAGGGCCCCTCCACTCACAGCACTGCCCACCCATCCCCAACAGAACACCTTCCCCAGGGTTCTGAGCTGGCTGTTCTTGAATGAACTCTCCAGTTCACTAGCTGCTGGTAGTCCCCAGGACACTCCCCCAGACAGTTCCCTGCCAGCCAACCTTCAGCACACCAAGACCATCCAGAGTGTCAACACTTTCCAGCAGCCCACAGCAGAGGGCAACTGGCAGGCCCGCAGCCACCCCACAGACCATCTCACAAACACGTTATCTGTCTAACACCCTATTTACTGCTCCAAAACACCCCGACACCCACAGAGAACATCCACTCCCATAAAGTTCCCCCATGGGCCATCTTCCAATGAGTGTAAAAATAGGTTTCATACCCAGGAACCCCACTGTACACCCAAAACTCCCATATTATGAACTCAGGTCCCTCTACAGACCAGGCAGTTCAACTATTCATCACTCAGGTCATGTATCCAACCAACCAGCACACTAACCTTGTGCTCTGTGCTCAGTTGCTCAGTCGTGTCCGACTCTTTGCGACCCCTTGGACTATAGCCCACCAGGTGCCTCTGTCCATGGGATTTTCCAGGCAGGAAGACTGGAGTGAGTTGCGATTTCCTCCTCCAGGGTATCTTCCCAACTCAGGGATTGATCCCGTGTCTCCTGCGTCTCCTGCGTTGGCAGGCGGATTCTTTACCACTGAACCACCTGGGAAGCCCAATCTTGTGCTCTAGCATCCCACATATCAAAATTCCCAGCACCTTCACACAGCACACATGCCAACACTTCTCTGGAGTTGTGCGCCTTGTCACCCACATAGACCTGTGCTCCCCATGATCTCTGGGTGTATAGATCTTGTGGCCTTGTAACACTCATACACGGACCATCACCCCACTAACTCTGCACCTGCACCATATGCTCCAGCCAGTCACTCACACCACAGTCCTCTGCGCTCTCAACACCTCTCAGACATTGCTTACCCCAACTCCTACCCCGAGGTCATCAGTTTCGTACCTCAGGCTGTGACAACACAGGTGACAGTCCTGCACCCTACTCACAGGTCAGGTACTCCAGTGCCTTGCTCCCTGAACCCAGAGGACCTGCCAATCACAGAACACTCGTGCACCTCAGCACTGTCACTACCCCTCCCCATATGAGCCACGCCTCCAAGCAACCCGTATACACAGTGCACAGAAGTTCCTACTCCAATGCTATTCAGATTCCAGCCACTCTAATAGACTACCCCAATACACTCCAGACATCCTCTCTAATTCCCCAGCACCACCAGCATGAGAATTGTCCACTCCACCTTCCCCTGCCTTCTCATGGACCACCTACCCCAGTGCCCTGCTACCAGTGAATCATTCACCCCCATGCCTCCAACAGACCGTCCATCACAATGCTCTCCACTCGTGGACTCACCACCCACATCTTCATGTAGAAAGCTGTCCCCCATCCCTTCACCAACGCCCTGCTCAGTGGGCTATTGTCTCATCACCCCTCATGTGAAACATCCACCCAGCACTTCTCACCGAGTTACTGTCCACCCCAATACCTCCACACAAATTGCCCACCCTGCCCCCATACCACCCAAGCCCACACCTTCTGTATTTTTAACCATCGCTTATTGCAGGCCTGCTTGGGGCCTGACACATTCAGGTGATCTCACTAAATCTTCACACCAGCTCTGGGAGGAAGAGGTTGACTCAGGCACACACACACCCGCACACTTAATAATATTCTCACGCGCACACATGCCCTACTGACTTCATCCCCATCCCCAGCCTGTCAGAGAAGAACAGGCCCTGATCCTAATGCGTCCTCATGGGGCCATCATCACCAGTTGGGGAGAGCTTTTCAGAGGCTGACTTTGGCCTTGCTGACCCATCTCTCCCCATGCTGATCCCCATGCTGCTGAGGAGAAATCGACCAGCCTGGGGGAACCCCTCAGACCTCTGGGTTCCAGCTCTCCCTTGACTGATCCCCCAGTCTTCAAGAAGCCTAGAGCCAAACTCTGAGCCCAGTCTGGGGCCTTTCCTCCACTGGGGACACATTTTGTGCCTCCTAGCACCTCCTGGCACCTTATGTGTCAGGGCAGTGTGTTTCCTCGTCCCTATTTGTGGATTGAATCCTCCATTGGGGTGGGGGGCTTTTGGCATTAGAGCAGGAATTGGTGGCAGGGTGGGGGGCTGGTGCCCCTGGTGGGAAGTTTACCATCTGTGGGGAGGAGGACAGCAGACCTGGGTAAGGGATGAGGTTGGGGAGGGGGGCCAGAGGGAAGCGGTGGAGTGGAGGGCAAGACCTGATGACCCCTTTCCCTGCTTCGCCCCACACTGGGGATATGGGGTGAGAGTCAGGCTCGTCTGTGCGGATGGAAGTGAAATGCTGGCTGGTGAGAGGCTGGGAAGGTGGTCAGGCAGTGCTCACTGACCTCCCCTCCCTGCCTGCCAGTGGAAAGCTAAGGGCTTTCAGGGGCCATGAGCTGTGGGTTTGGGCTGCCCCAATTCCAAACTACCCTCTGCCCTCCAGATTGGTCCAGAGAGAGGCAGAGTTCTTTCTGCTGCAACCCCTCCTGTCTACAGCCTGGGGGAGCAGGCAGGTGCTTGGCTGGTCCTGAAGAGGGCCTGCCTGAGTGGTGGCTACCCCCCTTTGGGGGGAGCACAGCTGGCCTTGGGCTCCCAGGCTCCTGGGTTGGTTTCCCCTCCCCTCCCACCCACCCTCACCTCTAACACCGTTTCATTTCCAGCAATTAGCAAACACTTGGACAAGCCAAATCCTTTCCAGCCAAATCAATATGTCTTAAGACAGGCCTCAGCCCACTCAGGCACCCCACCCCACCCCCACAAAACCAGCCTTTTCTTTGGGGCATGACTTTTTCCGGGGAGGGGAACAAAATTTGGGTTGTAGAAACGTTTTTCTCTTTTCTTGGTTTCTTTTTCTTGCAAACAAATTTTGCTTTTTTTGGCTTATTTTTTCTGCCCCTCACCCTCCCCTTTTCTGCTTTCTCTCCTCCCCTCCCCATCCACCACCTCCCCCCGACTCCCATCTTTCCCCACAAAATTGTCCTTTTTTCTCTGTTTTGTGTTCCCGGTCTTAGGTCCGCTCACAAAAAAACGTGACGAGGCGACGCTCAATCCGCCAGACACAGGTAGATTTAAAAATCCCGCTGCTGCATGTGGTTGCTGATACGAGGATGTTCTCGGCCCTGCCCTAACTAAATGCCCCCACAGCCCTCAAGGCCCCTCAGTCGTTTTCCCAACTAAAAACGAAAAAGAAAAGAAAAATTTGTAATAATTGGAAAAAAGAATTATGAAAACTTCAAACGAAATTTGAACAATGTTGGACCCACTAGAAAACTAGCAAGAAAAGCTTAAACATGGCGAAAATAAAGTGAAAAAAGAAATTGGAATGTCAGGGAAAAAAAAACAAAAAAACAAAGAATTGGATAAAATGTTTAGTTTGACAGAAATTTGGACTGTTTTGAAACTTGTGAAATGTAACATTTGAAAAGACAATTTTAATTTGGAACAAAACACCAGTCAAAAAAAAAATTTCAAGTTGGCAAATTGATGACACAATTGAAACATCGCTACGATTTCCAAAAAAAAAAAGCCTGTCCGATGCAGAAACACATATTTGAAGCAAATTAAAGAATTTGGAAATTTTTGAAAACAGGGCCCAATATCTTGAAGTTTCACCACAAAATTTTGAAAAAGTGCAAAGAACTTTTTTCTTTTTTCCTTTTTTTCCAAAAACGGATCTTTTTGGTTTTTTGGTTTTTGTTTTTCTTTTCTTGTTGAATCTGCCCCAGAGCTTCTTGCTTTTTGGTTGTTGTTTTTTTTTCTTTCTTCTTTCTTGATCCTGTTTTTTTGTTGTTGGTTTTGAATTCTTGTTGCCCCAGCCCCCTTTCCTGCTCCTTCCCTTTCCGACTCCCCCTCCCCCCACACTGGGAGTGGAGGTGCTGGGTGGGGAGAAGGGGACGGACTGAGGACATTTAGGACAGGACCTTGGAGGGAAGGAGACCAGCCTAAACCTGGAAGGCCACTGGAGGTTCAGGAACTGAGGGAAAAACAGGATTGGGGGAGGGCACCGCCCACCTAGGAGCTTCTGGCCAAAGTCAGGTGGAAGGATGTGGCAGAGAGGGTCCGAAGAGATCCAGGGTAGAGGGGAGTCTCTTAGTGACCTGTTGGTTGACCTTCTGCCAGGAGGGAAGTTTCCAGTGGGATGAGGGAGACAGGCAGAGGCTCTAGGGACCAGCTGTGGAGGCCCAGGCTTGGCTCTTATTTGCCGATTGCCTAGGCTGGTCAGAGATGGCAAGTGTCAAGAGAGAGGAGGGCCTGGAGGTATTGTGGCTCCATCTGGAGGAGCTGCAGGGGCGGGGACCCTGACAAGCCCTCTCAGACTCCCACCCTCTTCTGGAATTAGTTACCCTCCAGTCCAGTCTGGAGTGCCCCAAGGGCCTACTCCATATGGCAGTGATCATGGGATCCTTTGGGGACAGGGCAAGAGAGGGGTCCAGAACTCAGGGCTCAGGCTGGTTTCGGGGGCCCAGACTAGTGAGCTGCACCCTGGCTTCATTAAGTAGGCTCTTTCCCACCCTGCCTCCTCCTGCCACAGTAATTAGGCTGGGGGTTGCCATGGTAACTTGGGAGGTGACCTAGAAAGGAATTAGGGCGGGGAAGAGACCAAGCCCCCAGGGACCCTAGGGCCTGGCACCCCCTCACCCACAGACCAGGCTACCATGTTGAGCTGAGGCCCAAGGCCTGAGTCTGAGGAAACGCCAGGACCCTCCCAGCATCTCTAGCTCTAGTGCCAGCCTTGGGAGCTCATGCTTCCTAGGAGCAGGAAGGAGATTTGCTGTGTGTGTGTGGGGAGGGGTTCCCCCGGATCCAGCAGGTGTCCTGAGGAGGGCCACCCCCCCACCCCTGCCTCTGTTAGGCTTCTTGAAAGCTCTGCCAGGCATTTGGAGAAGTGCTGTGGGGCATGCCGGCAGGAGGTGGGGAGGGAACTTCTGCCAGGGCTAGCTGGGGAGGGAGGGAGGGGAATCCGGTCTTGCCCCCCAGGGATGGGAGTGACATGTCCCCTGAGCTCCCGGCTGGAACTCAGCAGGCCTGGGAGCTGGGAGGTGCTGCTTCTGGTCTGACTGTGTCCTTGTCCCCCACCCCCTGGCCCATCCCCCCCACCCCCTCCCCACACAGATATCCGGGACTCCGGGAAGAAGCCAGTGATGCTGTTTCTGCACGGTGGCTCCTACATGGAGGGCACGGGGAACATGTTCGATGGCTCCGTCTTGGCCGCCTACGGCAATGTCATTGTAGCCACGCTCAACTACCGGCTTGGGGTGCTCGGTGAGGGTGGGCAGCCAATTCTAGGGGCTGGAGTCCTGGGAGGAGGGCCTGCTGGTAGGGTTACACTAAACCCAGCTGAAGCAGAATGGCTTCTGGGCTGGATTGAGATGCCCAGAAAGAGAGCAAGGGTGCCATGACACCTCCAGGAAGCCCCCTCTCTTCCTCTGCTCCCAGGTTTTCTCAGCACTGGGGACCAGGCTGCAAAAGGCAACTATGGGCTCCTAGACCAGATCCAGGCCCTGCGCTGGCTCAGTGAGAACATCGCCCACTTTGGGGGGGACCCTGAACGCATCACCATCTTCGGATCTGGGGCAGGAGCCTCCTGTGTCAACCTCCTGATCCTCTCCCACCACTCGGAAGGTACGAGCCACCTCCCCAGCCTGTCCCTTCTGTCCCCTTCCCCAATCTCTGGCCCTACCAGGTCCCCCTTCTCCCTCGGGCTGATACAGCCCAGCCTAAAGCCTGTTTGTCCTGACAGGGCTGTTCCAGAAGGCCATTGCCCAGAGCGGCACTGCCATTTCTAGCTGGTCTGTCAACTACCAGCCACTCAAATACACGCGACTGCTGGCTGCCAAGGTGGGCTGTGACCGGGAGGACAGCGCCGAGGCTGTGGAGTGTCTGCGCCGGAAGCCCTCTCGGGAGCTGGTGGACCAGGACGTGCAGCCTGCCCGGTATGGGGCTGGGTCCAGGCCTCCACTCTCCTCGCTGGGTCCAAGGAGGTTGAGGGTGGAAGGTGCCTGCAGGCCACAAGCTGTCCATTTAGCCAGGGGAGGTGGACTTCAGGCCTCTCCCAGGGACCTACCTTCCCCCGGAAGCTTTTCCGAAGCAGAGGTGCCTAAACAGAGCCTGGGTGCACCAGACGCCAGGAAGTGCTTCAGGGAGGACTTCCTGAGAGGCCAGGTGCCCTGAAAGGGCCCTGAAGGTTTTAACTAGGGGAAAAGGTCTTCCGAGCAGAGGGCTCAGCAGGCTGTGGGTGGAGAGGAGGCCAGCCAACAGGTGACATGACCTTGACGTCTTCTCCCCAGCTACCACATCGCCTTTGGGCCTGTGGTGGATGGTGATGTCGTCCCTGACGACCCTGAGATCCTCATGCAGCAGGGAGAATTCCTCAACTACGACATGCTCATTGGGGTCAACCAGGGAGAGGGCCTCAAGTTCGTGGAGGACTCGGCAGAGAGCGAGGATGGCGTGTCCGCCAGCGCCTTCGACTTCACAGTCTCCAACTTCGTGGACAACCTGTACGGCTACCCAGAGGGCAAGGATGTGCTACGGGAGACCATCAAGTTCATGTACACGGACTGGGCAGACCGGGACAACGGCGAGATGCGGCGCAAGACCCTGCTGGCACTCTTTACCGACCACCAGTGGGTGGCACCGGCTGTGGCCACCGCCAAGCTGCACGCTGACTACCAGTCCCCTGTCTACTTTTACACCTTCTACCACCACTGCCAGGCTGAGGGCCGGCCCGAGTGGGCGGATGCAGCGCATGGGGATGAGCTACCCTATGTCTTTGGTGTGCCTATGGTGGGTGCCACCGACCTCTTCCCCTGCAACTTCTCCAAGAATGACGTCATGCTCAGTGCCGTGGTCATGACCTACTGGACCAACTTCGCCAAGACTGGGTGAGGGCCAGAGGGGCTGGGTGGGGCACCCCTGCAGGTCAGGGCACACACACACCCTCCATCCTCAGCCCCTTCTCTCCCTCTTCATCACACGGCCATCATTTCTCCATCAAGGCGCTCTCACCTTCTCGACTCAGACACCTGCCAGACAGCTCCTCTGTGCGTGTTGGAGATTCAGAAATGTTGGACCAAGAGGTCCTTTCCGGCGGGTGGGCTCAACTTGATGGCTTTGGCTCTGTGTCTATCTTTGCATACCCATACACCACTCTCTTTCTCTTCTGAGTTCTCCCGTCTGTGTTTCTGAGTATGTGTATAAGAGTTTGTATCTCTCTCTTTATTGCTGTCTCTAGCTCTCTCTCCTGAAGTCCATTAATATCTCTGCTCTCTTTGATCTGCTTACTCTTTGCTCACTGCTTCCCCCCACCCCCCAGCTGCCTCTCATGGGCTTTTGTCTCTCTGTTTCCATATGTCTCTATCTCATTCACTCTGCCTGTGTCACTGGCGGTCTGTCTGTCTGTCTTCTCTGTCCCTCTGGCGTCATCTCAGGCCGTCTCTCTGACAGTCTGGCTTCATCCCTATTTGTCTGCCTATCTCCGTCTCTGGCAGTGTCTCTGTCTCTTCGTGTCTGTCGCTCTCTGCCTCTCTTCCTGTCTCCCCAGCTCTCTGCATCTCTGCCCATCCCACTCCCCGTTGGTCCCACAGCCTCCCCGCTTCTCATCAGGACCTCACCCTCACTGCTTTCCCTGCCCACCTGTGTCCACAGCGACCCCAATCAGCCGGTGCCACAGGACACCAAGTTCATCCACACCAAGCCCAACCGCTTCGAGGAGGTGGTGTGGAGCAAGTTCAACAGCAAAGAGAAGCAGTACCTGCACATCGGTCTGAAGCCGCGCGTGCGTGACAACTACCGCGCCAACAAGGTGGCCTTCTGGCTGGAGCTCGTGCCGCACCTGCACAATCTGCACACGGAGCTCTTCACCACCACCACGCGCCTGCCGCCCTACGCCACGCGCTGGCCGCCTCGCCCGCCCCCCGGCGCCCCCGGCACGCGCCGCCCGCCGCCCCCCGCCACCCTGCCGCCCGAGCCCGAGCCTGAGCCGGGCCCCCGGGCCTACGACCGTTTCCCCGGGGACTCCCGAGACTACTCCACGGAGCTCAGCGTCACCGTGGCCGTGGGTGCCTCGCTCCTCTTCCTCAACATCCTCGCCTTTGCCGCCCTCTACTACAAGCGGGACCGGCGGCAGGAGCTGCGGTGCCGGCGGCTCAGTCCCCCCGGTGGCTCGGGCTCTGGGGTGCCCGGCGGGGGCCCCCTGCTCCCCGCTGCCGGCCGCGAGCTGCCACCCGAGGAGGAGCTGGTGTCACTTCAGCTGAAGCGGGGCGGGGGCGTTGGGGCGGACCCTGCAGAGGCCCTGCGCCCCGCCTGCCCACCCGACTACACTCTGGCCCTGCGCCGGGCGCCGGACGACGTGCCTCTCTTGGCCCCCGGGGCCCTGACCCTGCTGCCCAGCGGCCTGGGGCCACCCCCTCCCCCGCCGCCCCCCTCCCTCCATCCCTTCGGGCCCTTCCCCCCGCCGCCCCCCACAGCTACCAGCCACAACAACACGCTCCCCCACCCCCATTCCACCACTCGGGTATAGGGGGCGGCTAGGGGAGGAACCCCTCCCCTGCCCTCCCAGATGCAACAGGCTTTTCTCGTGTGGAGCTTTCACACGTGGACGAGCATTAGGTGGACATGGGTTTTCTCACGGCAATGCGTCTCTCCCGAGCAGAGAGGCCCTTTATCTTCTCCGGACCTGGGCCTTTGAACAACTGGGGGGGTGGGGGGCGGTGTTTTCTCCCCTCTGTTGGGACACCCACACGGAGGTGTGCTTTCTCACAAGGGGGTGTGTTTTCCCATGTGCAGGGTGAAGTTTTTTTTGGCCACCCTGGACACATGTTGGCTCCCTCAGAGAATTCCTGTGGGGATTTGTACCCCAGAATTCTGTTCCCTCATGCCTTCTCCCCACTGCTCCTTCCTCCCACCCCCTGGAGACCCTGGAAGTGGTGTGTTGACAAACAGAGACCCCTGGCCACCAGATGACACAGGGTGGTGCCCAGAAGTACCGAAGAAATAAATCACAGCTCCCCCTCCCGCCCCGCCCCCATCCCCTCCCACCCCCAGCGAAGCATGTGTATCCCCGCTTGGCACAAATGAGGTGAAGCAGGTCTTCCCAGGCAGGCCTTGCCTTCCACCAGACACAGAGTCCCTGCTGTGGGGGGCAGGGAGGAGACCCTGCAATCTTGTGCTGCCTGGGACCGTGTCTTCCCATGGGCCCAGGTCGCATTTCTGAGTGGAATCATGTTCTTGCATGTGGATGTATGTTTTCCCATGCAGACAGCCCCTTTCTCTCCAGCATTTCCCTGCGTCTTCCCGACCTCAGGCCCAGCACTTCTCACACAGCAGGTGGGAATGGACTTCAGACTGACAGAAACTGAGGGGGATGGACAAGCCCTGGGTTGGGAGGTCCCTCTGCCCCTCCCTCCCTCCCTTCCCTGGAGGGAAGCTGGAGGGTGGAGGGTGAGTGTGGCACCTGCCACCCACAGAGGCCATGCTTGGTTTGACCAAAGCCCTCACTGCAGTCTGAGGACAGCCCTTCCCTCAGGCCATTGCTCATCTGTGCCAAATCAGTGAGGTGGGTTTGAGGGGGGAATACCCCCAAAGTGTGGCAAGGACCCTCCCCAGTCCTGGGCCCAGGCAAGTAAACGTGGGCAGGTGGGATACAGGAGGGGGGGAGGTGGCAGCCTAAGGGGTCCTGCCTGTGTCCCTCTTCTCGCCACGTGTCATCCCTCCCTCTCGGCCTCTCTTCTGCCTCCCCGCATCACTGTCCCCCCAGGAAGCCATCCCTTCCTGGTGTCCAACCAGCTCCTTCCTGCAGCTACCCACCCCTTCCTTTGACCTGCCCCCCCCCACTCCTGCCTTGCTCCCCTGGGCTAAAGGAAAGGAACAGAGGAGAGGGGAGGAGAGCAGGGGAGAAAGGCTTCCTGGGACAGGTTGGGGAGAGAATGGGGTCAGCTGTACTGAGGAACAGATGGAGGGGGCAGTGGGGGACGGGGCTTAGGCAGACACCAGCAGGAGGAATTTGATTTTGAAAGGACGCATGTAAGGTGACTGCCCAAAGAGAAAGGGTTTGGGCCTCTGGGGAAGAGAACCGTGTGGGGAAGGGTTTCAAGGGACGCCAGCGGAGAAGAGTAAATCCTTGTCTGCTGGCATTTCGTGGGTTTGTTAGTGCCAAATGTGAGTCAGGGGTGGAGTGCTGTCTTCCACTGACACCCAGTTTCAGAATCCCTGGTCTTGGCTCCCCAGAACTTTGCCTCCTGACTGTCCCTTCTGCCCCCACCTTCACCCATGGAAACTTGGTTCTTTTCCCTCCCCTTCCCCTGCCTGGGCTAGCTCCTTTCCAAACAGCCATGCCCTCTAAATGCTAGGAACCTGGGCCCTGAACCCTGTAGACAGATGCCCCCCAAGTTGGGGCATGGGAGGGGGGCTGGGGGACCCCATGATTCAGCCACGGACTCCAATGCCCAGCCCCTCTCCCCAGAACAATTCCCTGACAATCCCATGTCCCTATCCCAACCCTTTGCGGCTCTGTACACATTTTTAAACCTGGGAAAAGATGAAGAGAATATTGTAAATACAAAAGTTTAACTGTTGGTTTTGCCTGCTGTTATGTTAGGTGGGGCTGGGGGGCTCCAAAGAAACAAACCTTGGAGAAGTGACTCGGCCTGTGAAGGGGTAGGAGAAGAGGGTCCAACCCTTTTCAGTGAGGAGGTCTGAGAGAAATGGGCAGTGGGTGCTGGGGTGTGGTTGTCATGGCAATGGGGTTGTTTGGGGAGTTAAGATCAGAACCAGTGTCTATGGAGGGGTCAGAGCCTGGCATAGAGGACCAGGCGGGGACTGATGGGGGCAGACACCAGGCAGGCCAGAGAGCCCACAGGATGCTGCCTGTGGCTGACTCCAGGAGAGGCATGCAAGGTGTAGGGTTTGGTCTCTGCTAAGACCTGGCCCAGGCTGGAGGCTCAAACCTGGGCCCAGGACTCTCTTGGCACATTGTGAGGGATAGCCCCACACCATTGTGACCCGTTTACCCCAGGGGACAGGAAGGTGGGCTGGTGGATACTGTGGGCACAGTGGGCTGGGGGCCTAGGGGCCCTGGTGGCCCTAGGGACCCCCATGGCCATGGCTGAGCGGCCACGGCCCGGGTGGGCCTCGTATCACAACCCTAACACCAACAGCTGCCAGGACCTGGGCAACTCCATCCTGCTGCTGCTGGGCCTTATCATTTGCATTAACATTGGCATCAACATGGTGACGCTGGTCAGGGTGGGCCCGGGCGGGAGGGTGCTGGCAGGACGGCTGGGGGGCAGGCCTGATGGCCAGGGCCTATCTGGGGTCACTGTGTCCTTCCTCACCTAGCTCTGGCGCAGACTCCGTGGCTTCTTACACCAAGTGTTCCGTGTTATTTGTGAGAAAGGTAAGTGGGGGATGGGGGGGGCATGGGAAGGGCAGAAATCTAGCATTCTGTCCCTGTCCTTAAGCTGGCCCCTTCCCCTCCTGCTCTCCCTCTCAGACTCCATAACTACGCAGCTTCTCTTCCTTGCACCCTGCCTATCCATCCCTGTAGGAGCCAGGCTCCCCACCAGCCTCTCACCTCTCCTCGATCCACAGAAGCTTCTAAGTTACGCTCACCTGGGAAGCAGACCCAGCCCTCAAAGCATAGCTCTCCAGCAGTCCACCTACGATGCACCATGGACGCTGTGAAGATGACGGTGACCCCCCCACCCACTCGCCGCCGTCGCCTTCGAGGCTCTTCATCGCGCCGTGCCCGCCGCCCAGTGGCCTGGGCCCCTGACACTGACGACGATGGTGACGAGAAGCCCCCACATCAGCACACAGCGGCCTGCTCCCACAACTGGGACTACCCTGAGGATTGGGAGGGTTTACAGACTGCCCAGAGGTTCTGGACTCCCTGGGCCCAGGACACCTTGGAGCCTCCTACCCAGACCATCCGCTTCCAGCAGACTATAGAGGGAAGGCCCCTCAAGAGAGAGATGCAGTCTGATCTGGGCCTAGAGGCCTACGTGTACCCTGTGAATCCCCCACTCCCCAGCCCTCAGATCCTGAGCCACAAGAACAGTGGAGGGGGGGCAGGGGCCGGGGCCCAGGCGGAACAGGAGCAGTGCGCACCAGCTGAGCCACCCATCCTGGGCCCGGCCAATGTCCCGGACATCCCCCGGCGCCGCTCCTCAGGGCGCGTCGCCTACGATGCCAGGGACGTAAGGCGGCGGCTGCGGGAGCTGACCAGGGAGGTGGAGGCCCTGTCTCACTGTTACCCTCTGGCCTCTGGATCCAGCACAGCTGAGGGGACGAGAAAGGACTGGGTATACCATTCCCTGACAGAGAGGTGACTGGGAGAAGAATAAAAAAAAGAGAGGAGGTGGATTGTGGTGGTGTGTGTGGAGGGTGGTGCCAGGGCCCACACAGCACCCAGAAGCTTGGTTACTAAGGAAATGATCTCCCTGGCAACAGGGCCTAGAGAGCCCTGAGGCCCCTCATCAACCTCTTGGCCCCAGGCCCTGTCCTCAGCCTTTTCCCAGGCCTTTCTTGGTTCCCAGGCTCCTGCCTGCCTCTGCTCCATTTTCTTTAGTGTTCGGGGAAGCACCCCCCAAATCCCACTCCCGATCCCCAGCAGTACTGCACTTGAGGGGAGACCCTCATCCCATGGCTCCACCTCCTCATGAGGTCTGGCTCTTGCCAGAGCCCAGGTTCAGGCTGCAGCTACAGGTGAGGCGTCGTCCCTTAAGCCCTGGATTCTTTGGGGAGGGATGGCTGAGAGTGAGGGTACCCCCACCCTCACAGTTCTCCTGTCAGAACCCAAAGCTCCTGTACCCTCGAGCAGGCTTGGAGCAGTGATAAAATACTGAGGACGCTGTGGCCCTCTGTGACCTCATGCCTCTGCTCAGCATTTCCATGTCACAAATGAGACGGGCTCAGAGAGATCACGTGACTTACGGTCATATGGACTCTAAGGATCAACTTCATGGCCTCAGATCCTCCAGCCTCTGCTCCCACAGGTAGATCCCCTTTGCTTCTGAGTCAGCTTGGCCCATCAGAGTCTCCTATCTTCTTCAGTTTCTCATGGATACTCATCAGAATATTCCATCCACTGGACATCTGAGAAACCCAGGTCCTACCTACTTCTAGACAGTTAGGATCACCAACACATGCTCAACTTGTGAACAAGGAACCAGGCTGAAGGACTAGACCTCACCTTCCATACCAGATGGGTTCCTGGAATGTGAGCAGATAGGCCTTTTATGAATCACCTCGCTTCTCTGCCATTTTCCTTTGACCAACATTATTGATCATTTTAAACTGACTCCACTAAGTGGATCTATTTTGAACACCTACTATATGTTTGGAGGCTGGATGGGAAATGCCAACTGGGTGTTCCTCTATTTTTTCCCCTCTCTTTTTGACCACACAGTGCAGTTTGTGGGATCTTAGTTCCCTGACCTAGAGAAGGCAATGGCAACCCACTCCAGTACTCTTGCCTGGAAAATCCCATGGATGAAGGAGCCTGGTAGGCTGCAGTCCATGGGGTCGCTAGGAGTCGGACACAACTGAGCGACTTCACTTTCACTTTTCACTTTCGTGCATTGGAAAAGGAAATGGCAACCCACTCCAGTATTCTTACCTGGAGAATCCCGGGGACAGGGGAACCTGGTGGGCTGCCATCCATAGGGTCGCACAGAGTCGGACACGACTGAAGTGGCTTAGCAGCAGCAGCAGCAGCAGTTCCCTGATCAGGGACTGAACCCAGGCCCTTGGCAATGAAAGTGCAGAGTCCTAACCATTGGACCTCCAGGGAATTCCTTGTTCCTCTCTTTCTGCTAAGTTGTTCATTGTACAAACAAAATGACCTGAGGTCCCCTCAGTACCATTTTCTTGCTGCTGCTGCTAAGCCACTTCAGTCGTGTCCGACTCTGTGCGACCCTATGGATGGCAGCCCACCAGGTTCCCCTGTCCCCGGGATTCTCCAGGTAAGAATACTGGAGTGGGTTGCCATTTCCTTTTCCAATGCACGAAAGTGAAAAGTGAAAGTGAAGTCGCTCAGTTGTGTCCGACTCCTAGCGACCCCATGGACTGCAGCCTACCAGGCTCCTCCATCCATGGGATTTTCCAGGCAAGAGTACTGGAGTGGGGTGCCATCACCTTCTCCACCACTTTCTTAGATCATAGCAATGAACCCAGTTTAAATCATAGATTCCTTTTGTCATATCAACAAGTACATCCAAAGTTTGTGCTTTGTGAATTTCATGTGGTTTTCTTAAGATGGCAACTAATCCTTTTTCAAGTTGGAGGGGTGGCTCAGTGGGAGAGCAATTGGTTAGGAAGGCGAGAAACCATGGTTGAGGGGTGGTCTCTAGCAAAGGCAGCAACCTCATGCTCTGAAGTAAAGGGGCCGGTTGGCTCAGTGATCACCAACAGCAAAGACTGCAATCCCTGGCCAGGAAGGGATGGCCATGGTGGGTGCTAGAGGGCTTATGACAAGGAAATGGGCAGAACTGGGAGGGAATGGTGCAGTGGGGTGACCCCAGAGTAGACTCTTACTGTCACCCATCCATCTAAACACCCTAGCTGCACGCTGCAAGCAGGTGTGGGTAGGGAGTCCCAACGGGCTATAAATTGCCATATCTCAATGAAATGGAGGAAATCCTTTATGCATGGCTCAGTCCCTATGAAGACTGAGCACTGTAGTTACATTTTCAAATCGAGTTAGGCCAGCCCCTACAAAGACAGAAGGTCACACTGAACTCTGGGGGCTGGGCTCCATTAGTGGGAGCCAAGGGCAAAGATGGCCACATCAAGGGCCAGCTGAGTGGATGAAAGACGTGCCATCTCTGCATTGTGACTCCCTGCAACATGCCTCATTGTGACCGTGCTCCCTCACCTGCTGGTAGGTATCCCAGGTCCCACCATGAGTGCAGTGTGGGTCAGGGCCGGTGGGGGGGGGGGCGGCGGGTGGCCCAGGTGGCCCTAGGACCCCCCCACCATGGAAAATCAGCTCTGGTCTGACAACCTGGGGTGCTGCCATCAACACCAAGAAAGTACCCAGGATGTGGAGGACTTCCTGCTCCTGCTGCTGGGCCTTGTCATTCTTGTCAACATCGGGATCAACGTAGCAACTATGGTCAGTGATGGTTGGGGACACCCTGGGGGTGAAGAGGGCTGAGGGTGGGAGTCAGCAGCTGGCACTTGCACCTGCAGAAATGGTCTTGGCTGGGGCGGGGTTGGAGTGGTGAGTAGGGAGAGCCTGGCCTTCATTCCCACTCCACCCACCCCACTCCACCCCCAGATGTGGCACAGGCTCCAGAATGTCTTAGACAACAGCATCTGTTGGATTAATCAGAAAAGTAAGTATGGAAGACAGGTGGGGGCATCTGGCCCCTGCCACTCCCAAGACACCAGAAACCCAGGTCCCAATCGTTCCCTGACCCTGAAATCTTCTGACAGTTGCCGGGCCCTCACAGACTCTTTCTTGCCTCTCCTAGATGAAATCTTGCAGGCTTGTGAAAGTTCCCCCAAATATCCTCCAGCCAAGGCCAAAGACGTCCACATCCACTGTACCCTGGACCCTGTAGAAGTGAAGATGGCCAGGCCCACTCACTGCTCCTCTTCCTCCTACCGCCGTCCCCGCAGCCGAAGCCGCAGCCGAAGCCTCAGCCGCCGCCCTCGCTGCCACCAACCTCGCTGCCAGGGCCGCAGCCGAAGCCGTCCCTGCAGCCACCAGCGGAGGTCGAAGAACCGCAAACAATTCCCCTACAGTTGCTCGGTCTTCGGTAGGCCACGTCACAGCCACAAGATGTCACAGCTGCGAGCGAGGCCCTCCTTTGATCGGGAGGACCTGGACTCCTACCTGGAGGAGGACAAAGACCTTGCCTTCCCACTCCCCAAGTACCCGAGGCGGAGCTGGGGAGGGCTCTACCAACGGATGGGCCTACCCTCCAGCGTGGGGCTCTGGGGCCGCCAGGGTGGGATCCTGGCCAGCCTGCCGCCACCTTCTCTCTACCTGTCACCTGAGCTGCGCCGCCTGCCCAAGCGTGTGGAGGCCAAGTCTGAGCTCAGGCTGCAGTCCTTTAGGCCCCTCTGCTCACCATCCCACACCTGGGGCAATGTGGAGGTGGACCAGTGGACCTCGTCTCCACCGCCTCCCCGACGGCTGCCCCCCAACCCCTCATGGGTTCCTGCAGGGCACAGCCCTTACCCCTCAAGGGGCCAGCTCCTGTATGACAACTGGGATCAGCGGCGACGTGGTCTGGAGGCTTCTGAGCCTCCCTCCGCCCTGTTGACCCGGGTCTCCCGGCCCGAAGCCCGAGAGCACTACTCCCCACAGGTCCACCGACGGAGCCTCGTCGGCCATGCTCACGGCCAGCCCAACCACAGCCCCCACCCCTCCACGGGACACTTGAACTACTCCCGGGATCCGCATGAGGTCCGGCGCCGGGCAGCCGAGTGGACTGAGACACTGCCCACTAGGCACCCTCTGACCACCTCCACCTCCCTCACTGTGCTGGGCGAGGCCTCGTACCAGCGGGCCCTGGCTCCCAGCTCAGCTCTGCTCCTCCGCTCCTCCCAGCCCCTGCCCGAAGTCCAGGCTACAGAGCCACCCCAGCCCACCTTTATGCCACTCAGCCGGAACCCAGGGGGCAATGCCAGCTACCAGGTGTATGACAGCCTGGAGCTGAAGCGGCAGGTGCAGGAGAGCAGGGCGCGAGCCAACTCGCTGCCACCTTCCAACTCGGCCTCCAGGCCCTCTCTGCATAGAAGCCGGACTGGGAAAATTCACTGACCGGCAGCCAATGGGGGCGGTGGGGGCCAGGGCATGGAGAAGGGAATAAAGATCAAGAGTCCAGGAAACGCTGGTGGTCTGTGGCTTGGAAGCGCCGCTCCTTCAGCCTGGGTCCCTGCCCTTGGCTTCCTGAAGCCAGTGTCTCCTTCTTGGCCTGAGGGTCCCCTTGGCTTAGTGGCCACAGTCCTGCCAGCAGGCCCCTTCTGGGCTTATACTATGAACGAAGTAGATTTGCAGGTGCAGACTCCAAACCACTGGTCTCTGGGCACCTACTGTGTTCTCAGCTGTCCCTGTCCCCAAAGCTCATATAAGAAGCTGCTTCCGAAGTGGGAGGGTCCCCATCTGAACAGATCCAAGTCCACACCCAGTGAAGGGCATGAAGAAGGCCAAGGCTCTGGACTCCAGCCAGGCCTTCCCCAGGGTTCTGATGCCAGGGGTCTTCCTTGTCTCAGGAGAGGCCAAGGAGATGGAATGTGTGGTTTGAATGAGTGACTCAGTGGGCTGTGAGGGAAGGATTGATGGCTTGAGGAGAGGTGTGCTGGCCTCTGGGGCCCTGTTTGACTGTCCAGGTTCAGGCTGCCTGACCCCAGTTACCAGGGAATGCCACTCTTGGCCCTCTTTATTCTCCTCCTCCCTCATTGTGACCCCACCCCCCTCCCCATTATGACGCAGTCCTTCTCCCCCTCCCCCACCAGAGGAGTCTGGCTCCTAGTGAGTATGTGGGGGCCAGGGGGCCCAGGTAGCCCTGGGACCCCCAGCCATGGGTGAGCGAACCTACCACAGAGGCCAAGCGTGCTCTGGCACCAACCCCAGAAAGTGCCAGGACCTAGGAGACTCAATTCTTCTGATCCTGGGCAGCTTCATCTTGCTCAACGTGGGGATCAATGTGGTGACTCTGGTCAGGGCAGAATCTGGGCGGCAGTATTGGGGGAGCCTTGGGGTCTCAAAGGGGCTTAGGTGGGAGGGCTGTTGGGGTGTGGCCAGACAAGGATTGGACTTCAGGGCTCACCCTGCTCCCGGACTCTCCCCTCCTCTGCTTCCCTCAGCTCTGGAAACACCTGAAGAACTCCTTGCGGATTCTTTTCCGTCATTTTTTCCCCAGAGGTGAGTGGGCCCTGGCATGGGCTCCAGGGATATGGACCTCTCCCCTTTCTTCTATCCCCGTCCCCATCCTCAGCCCCTCAGGAACCCAGGCTTTGTCACATCTCGCCTTTCCCTGCAGACAAGCAATCCAGCTATGCAGGCAGCCATCCCATGTGCATGCGTTGCTCCGTGGATCCCAAGAACCCGTGCTCAAGAGTCCCGCCCCGCTTCCACTGCCGCCCAAGCTTCCTGCTCAGGCACCCTAACCACCTGGACTCCTGGATACCAGACACGAACGATGAGAAGGCTTCTAAGTGCTGCTGGATGCCGCCTCAGTGTGGACATGTCAGGGCTCCCGTGGAGGTGCCATGGGGACTGCGGAAGGAGGGGCTAATGGGAGCTGGGGAAGACCCTCAGATGACAGCCTTAAAGGCCCAAGCCACCTTCTACTCTAAGCCGGAGACATCTTCCAAGTTCCGTAGGATGAGCAAGGTGGACATGGTTCCGCTGCGCCTGCCCCAAGAGAGCAAAACTAAGACCCCAGACCATGACCCAGCCCAGGCCCAGACCCACTCCCTGGTCCAGTCTCCTGGGCATGCTCCTACCAAGGCCCAGACCTTCTCTCCAGCCCACCCCCCTGAGCCCACCCCAGCCCAGACTCAGACCCACACCCCCATTTATCCCCCTGAGCATGCCCCACCTCAGGCCGAGACTGACTCCCTAGCCCTTGGCCCTGAGCACAACTCTGCCCAGGTCTGTGGTCCGGAGCACACCTCAGCCTATACCCCGGACCTGGCCCCCTCACAGGGCCCAGCCCAGTGCGAGGGCCACACGCTTACCCACACTCTGACCCATGCTCATCTAACCTATACCCATGCCCAAACTCTGATCCCTCCCCCAGCTTCTGCCCCAATCCCTCCCCCAGCCCCTCCCCCAGCTTCTGTTCCAGTCCTTCCCCCAACTTCTGCCCCAGCCCCTCCCCCAGCTTCTGCTCCAGTCCCTCCCCCAGCTTCTGCCCCTGCTGCTACTTCTGCTCCAGCCCCTACACCAGCCCCTGTTCCCATGTCTGCCACAACCGCTGTCCCTGCACTGGTCATGGCCCTGCCGACCACTCCAGTCCCTTCCACACCCACTTCCTCCATCCTAACTTCTATTCCCTCTACTTTGTCTGCCTTCAGCCAAGGCCTCTCCACTGGCCATGTGGTCTATGATGCCCGCAGGGTAAAGCAGAACTTATTCCATGTACGTGCCCCTCAGAACTCTGGGTATTCCAGAAAGGACTTAGGTACACTCTCCAGGCTCCAAGAGGGGCATGGCCTGGTGAGCTCTGGTGCAGCTGAGCAAACACTGAAGCAAAGTAGTGAGGACAGTGCCAAGCCCTTCACAGGATCCATATTGGGTTACCTGGAGTTGGGGAACATGGAATGGAAGCTTTCAAATGATGTCAAGGATGAATCTGTGCAGCCCAAGACCTTCCCTTACTGCAGTTTCCACCCTTACAGCTCTGAGAAGCAAAACATGGACTCCCAGACTCCAGTCTACCCCAAATTCCTGGTGTACTCCAAAGATGCTACCCCTTATCAACCTTGCTTCCATGTTCCAACCAGTACCCAGAACTCAATGAGTACTGTGCCTCCACCCTGCACTCTTTCTCTGCCTCTCATTTCTCCTAGATCCTTTGTTGTTCATCAACACAGCAACCACCAGAAGCCCTCCACCTTAGTACAGACCCCCAAATTTCCCCCAACCTCCAAGTCTCCTCAGTCTGTCCTCTCTTCCCAGGGTCCCATCCCTCCCCAGTTCTCCACTACTTCCCAAACCCAAAACCAGCTCCAGCCCCCTGAACTTCATGAGAATCTAGGCCTCAACCAAGACCATGGTCTCCAGAAGACCCCAGGCCTTTCAGAAGACACTAGAGTTCCCAGAAAGCCAGAGTTTACCCCGAATCCAAACCTCCACATGAACCCAGGCTTTACTCAAAACCCAGGCTTCTACAAGAGCCCAGGCCTTGCTCAAAATCCAGGCCTCCACAAGTGTCCAGTCTTTACCCAAGACTCAGGCCTCCACAAGAGCCCAGGCCTTGTTCAAAATCCAGGCCTCCACAAGAGCCCTGGCTTTACCCAAGACCCAGGCCTCCACAAGAGCCCAGTCTTTGCCCAAGACCCAGGCCTCCACAAGAGCCCAGGCTTTACCCAAGACCCAGGCCTCCACAAGAGCCCAGGCTTTACCCAAGACCCAGGCCTCCACAAGAGCCCAGACCCAGGCCTCCACAAGAGCCCAGGCTTTACTCAAGACCCAGGCCTCCATAAGAGCCCAGGCTTTACTCAAGACCCAGGCCTCCACAAGAGCCCTGGCCTTGCTCAAGACCCAGGCCTCCACAAGAGCCCAGGCTTTACCCAAGACCCTTATCTCTGCAAGAATCCAAGCCTTTCCCAAGATTCTGACTTTCACAAGGATTCAGTCATTACACAAGATTCTTGCTCCCGGAGTTTAAGTTCTACTCAAGAGGGAAGTTTCTTTAGAAGCCCATATCTCACCCAACCTTCTGGTCTCCACAAGATCACACCATTTCTTCAAACTTCTGACATTCAGAGGAGCTCAGGCTTTAGGCATGACTCTGGAGTCTGTAGAAATCTAGAACAAAACTTCTATAGAAGTCAAGAGCTCTCCCAAAAAACTGGTCTCCATAGTATCCCACACCCTTCTCAAGATTCTGGATGTTACAAGAGTAGAGGTAATGCCCAAGATCTAGGAGTGTCTAGGAGTCTAGGCTTTACCCAAGATTCTGAACCACAGAAGAGTCCATGCTTTGTCCAAGACTCTGGAGTCAATAAGAACTCAGGCCTTACCCAGGAATCTGGTCCCCATGAGAACCCAGGCTTTGTGCAAACCCCTGGCCTCTATAAGGACTCAGGAGACTACAACAATCCAGGCCTTACTCAAGATTCTGGAGTTTACAAGAGCCAAGACCTTACTCAAGATTCTGACCTCCATAAGAATCTGGGCCTTACCCATGTCACCGAAGTCAAAAGATGTGATGTTCCCCAAGATGCTAAACTTCACAGGAGCCCAGAACATTGCTACAACCCTAACCTCCACAAGTACCCAGGAGTTATTCAACATCCTGGCCCCCAGAAGGGTCCAGCCCTTACTCAAGACTCTGGCTTCTCCAAGACTCAGGACTTTATCAAGGGATCAGGCCTCCAAGAGGACTCACACTTTGTCCCCAATCCTGTCCTCCACAAGAACCCTCTGGGAACTGACTGTGTCCAAGTTTGGGGCCCACTTCAGACCCCAAAGTCATTTATATCTCAGAAGATTCCTCAAAGGCATGATGCCGGGCAGCATGTTCCAGGGACTTCTGTCCCACCTAGCCAGCCCTCCTCCCCCGCCAAGGCCCAGGAGGTCTACAATAATCGACAAACCTTCTCAGAGGTGCCTGTGCTGATAGAGCTGCAACCACCCTCCCGGCGAGCAGGCAGCCAAGGCTGGGTGTACCGCCCCGTGGACACAGCTCCTGCAGCCTCCCAGAACTATCGCCAGATGTCTGTGCCTCCCCAAACCAACTGGAAGCCCCACTGCCCAGGGTCAGGCACCCGGGTAGGGCATGTGGTCTTTGATGCCCGCCAGAGACAGTTGGGAGCAGGCAGGGACAAGTGCGAAGCGTTGTCTCCCAGGCGCATTCACCGAGAGATATCCAACAACTCACCAGAGATGGCCAAGGCGTGGGGATATCAGTGTGTGATGAGAAACTTAGAAAAAGAGGGGACCAATGTGCATAAAGAATAAAAAGGCAAGAGAAGTGTTCTGTGGTTATTTGAGGCCGTCCACCCCAACCCCACCCCTCAGGTGGGGGATAAGGAATGAAACCCCCAGCTTTCCTGCTGTCGCTGTCTTTCCTTAAGCTTTTATCCCCAAGGCCCTAGAGCTGCATTCTCCATTACAGTAGCTACTAGACAAATATGCCTATTAAAATGTAAATGAGTTTAAATTAAGTAAAGTTTAAAAGTGTTCTCAGGGAGTTCTCTGGAGGTCCAGTGGTTAGGATTCAGCGCTTTCACAGACATGGCTGGGCTTCAATCCCTGGTCAGGAGTACTAAGATCCCGCAAGCTGCAAGGAACAGCCAAAAAAAAAAAAAAATCTGTTCCTCAGTCTCATGATCTAAGTGCTCAATAGCCACATGGAGCTATTGGCTACTGTATTGGATGGCACAGATTTAGAACATTTCCATCATCACGGAAAATGCTACTGGAGAGCAATACTTTAGAGTTCAGGGCAACTTTACTTTCCCTGTCAGCCATCTAAAGCATAGCTGCTTTAAGATGGGCTTTCCTTGTGGCTCAGGTAGTAAAGAATCCACTTGCAGTGTGGGAGACCTGGGTTTGATCCCTGAGTTGGGAAGATTGCCTGGATAAGGGAAAGGCTACCCACTCCAGTATTCTGGCCTGGAGAATTCCATGGACTGTATAGTCCACGGGGTCGCAAAGAGTCAGACACGACTGAGCAGCTGTCACTTTCACTTTCAGGGAGCTTTAAGAGGCCCAGAGAACTTAGTTCTTTTTAGGCTGGTTCAGAAGCCACCATCTAGGGAGGAGGTTAAGATGTAGGAATGGACGCCCAATGCCTGATTTCCCCAGACTGTGAGAAAGAGCCTAGGCTTCAGTTTTCCTGATCTGGTCTCTTGGGTCACAACCTGTTGCACGGAAATTTGCCTTCCTGGTTCTGGGCTGTGTTTGGGGCTCTTGGCAACAGAGGGAGAAGACCTCTCTTTGTCAGTGATTAGGAACCCCTGAATTTTAGGCTCCCCAAATTGGACCCTGGATTCTGAGGGTCCCCTCCTTTTGTTGTTCAGTCGCTAAAGTCATATCTGACTCTTTGTGACCCCATGGACTGCATCATTCCAGGCTTCTTTGTCCTTCACTATCTCCCAGAGTTTGCTCAAATTCATGTCTGTTGAGTTGTTGAACAGGCCTTTGATTTGTTCTAAGTGTCTCCACTTGCCCATTTTCTTGCCCATGGACTTAGCCCTAGTTTACTGTGGAGACAGACCCCTGGGAAAAAGGACTATAAGAATTCCTGGTCCAGCATGCACTGGTCTAATCCGTGAGCTTGTCTCTGGTTACCTATCTTTCTGTCCTATTATTCTGGCTCCTAGTTTCATCCTGGACTTAAGCTGTGTCCATGATAGCACTGGTCACTGAAAGCAATTTTCTTCCCCTGATACTTTCTCATTGCCCTGCCCCAGCCCACCTGGAAGTTTCCTCTGGACTTGATTTTCAGCCCTGATAACTCTTCTGTATACACACCTGAGCTGCGAGATTCCAAAGTGTTTGCCCTGATACCATTTGTGTGTCTGAGGTGGCCATCACTACTATGTCCCTTTGGATGTCAATCCCTGGGTCATCACTACCTACGTGTTCTTGTCTAACATTATCACCATTGATTCCAAAGATATTCATCCCAGTTGGGAAACCCCTTTCCAACACCTCTCTTGCTCGGTGCTGACCTTGGACAAGTCATGTGGTACCTTCCTAGGCTAGCAGTAATTGCATGCAAGGACTCTTCTAGATTTAAGTTACCAGGGCACCTCTACTCCCTCAGGCCTTGGGCTATGTGCCTCATTATCATTTGCTATTTGGATCCATCCTATTATGTCTCTGTTCTAAGCCCAAGGAATGTTTGCGATTGACCTGGCCTTGGAAAGACACACTATAGTTTATTTCCACAGAAACTACAACTTCCATCAGGCACTATTTCAACGGAACAGGAAAGGATCTGGGGGCGTGGCTCTAATGCCCTGGTAGCTTGGAAGACAAACTACAACTCCCAAGATAGCCAGGAGATCTCTGCAAAGCCAAAGGAGAGATTGACTGGAGGCCGGGCTGGTCCGGAACCACCTCCAGAAAGGGGCGTGGTTGTAACGTAGGGGCGTAGCCTTGTGAGCAGCAGGAAGAAGTTACCTGTTGAATCTTCCTATCCATTTTCTCTTCAGACCTTGCAGCTACCCCTAAGAGGGAAGCTGCAGACCACTAGCCTCTTCCGAAAAAGAGGTAAGGGGAGGTAGACAGGGGGCGGCGAAGGAGGCTATTGCATTCTGTAGGAGGGGCCAAACAGCCACTTTAACCTGCTGAGTCAGGTGAATCGGTCCATGGGGGTGGGGACTAGCATATGAGAAAAGGGCAAGGACGGAGGAGGTATTTGTTTGCTTTCAAGGCTAAATTTAGAGCCCTTCATCTGCAGACCCATTGGTAGATTGTGTCTTGGGCACCCTCTGGATCTCGGGAAGAGAACGGAGGGGCGAGTTTTCCACAGCAGAAGGAACAACGTTTCTGGGCTTTCCCCTGTACGTGTATTTCCTAGCCCCCAAACGATAGAGCCATATGGCTTCTGCAGTCTGGGGGAACGCTCCCTGGTGGAGCCCACCGCCCCCAGCCCCAGCCCGGCCGCTCACAGACATCGACTTCTGCTCTGGAGCGCAGCTGCAAGAACTAACCCAGCTGATCCAGGAGCTGGGTGTGCAGGAGAGTTGGAGTGATGGGCCCAAGCCAGGACCAGATCTCCTCCAGGCCAAGGATTTTGTGTTCTCTTTGCTTAGTAAGTAACCCTCTTGCTGCTCTCAGCTCCGCCCCATCCCATCCTGGGCTCTGGATCATGCCTTCACGATCCCTACTCTTCCCTTAGGTCTCATTCATCGCAGGGACCCTCGCTTTCCTCCCCAGACAGAGCTCCTGCTGCTTCGTGGTGGGATTCGAGAGGGCTCCCTGGATTTGGGGCCTGCGCCTCTAGGTCCCTACACTCGGGGACCTCACTACGATGCTGGCTTCACACTTCTGGTGCCCGTGTTTTCTTTAGATGGCACTGGGCAGGAGCTGCAACTGGACATGAGATCCTGTTACGCATGGCTCTGCCTCCCAGAGCAGGTACGCGGAACCTCGGTCCGGGAAGCATGGCAGGATTGCCTAGGACCCCCAGTCCCAGGAGGACGTGATTGGATCCACCCAACTGATAGCAGAGAGAGTCCCCGGGACCCGCAAAGCTCCGTGGACCAGCCACACAGTGACATCACTGAGCCTGAGGCACACGAGTCTTTGGAAAAATCACCTAGTAATGTTTCAGTGCCGGAGTCACCCCAGCAAAACCTAACCGATATTGGCTTTCCCTCACCATCGGAAGAAACGAATGATGACGTCACCAAAGCAGCAGATGTTAGCCCAGGGCCACAGCCGTCGGAGGCTCGGGAGGCATGGCCCACATTGTGCCCCGCCCAGGTGGCTGCTTGGTTCTTTGCTTCGCTGGCTGCGGTCGCTGAGTCCCTATTCCCCGTCCCGGGTGCCCCGCGCTTGGTCCACGCAGCCCGCCACGCAGGGTTCACTACCATCCTCCTGGCTACACCCGGGCCCCCGCGCCGCCTCCTGCTTTTCGACCTGATCCCCGTGGTGTCTGTGGCCGGCTGGCCCCAGGGGGCTCGGACCCACTCGTGGGCCGGCCCGCTGGCCTCGGAGTCGTCCTGCTTCTACCTGGTGCCCGGCGGCGGCGGCCAAACGGAGCGGCCGGGAGCCTCCGGCTGGCAGCTCTGCTTTGCCCGCCAGGAGCTGGCGCTCAAGGCGCGCATACCCACTCCGCTGCTGCAAGCGCACGCGGCGGCCCAGGCGCTGCTGCGCCCGCTGGTGGCGGGGACCCGGGCCGCGGCGCCCTACCTCCTGCGGACGTTGCTCTACTGGGCGTGCGAGCGGCTGCCCGCGCTCTATCTGGCGCGGCCCGAGAATGCGGGCGCCTGCTGCCTCGGGCTGCTGGATGAGCTGGGCCGAGTACTCGAGGCGCGGACGCTGCCCCACTATTTTCTGAGTGGCCAAAAGCTCCGTGCGGGGGACGGCGCCTCTTCGCTGCTCGGGGCGCTGGCCCTGCTTCGCGGGGACCCTGCCCGGGCCCTGCGTGCCGCTGTGGAGGAAGCCAAGGCTGCGCGTAAGGGGGGCGGCTTAGCCGGCGTGGGAGCCGGGTCCCATTAAAAACGCTGTTCGTACTAACGCGGAAAGTGCTTCTGTTGGCCAGCGGGGTGTGGAGGGGACTGCTCTTCCTTCACCTGGGAGACGGGCTGAACCCCTTGGGCCCGAAGAACCCGCGTTCTAGAAGGCCTCCTGTCTGGTTCCTCCCCATCCTCCCACTCTCCTCCAGCACCATCCCTGGCACAGGTCGTTCCATTCCGGCCTCTCCACTTTCCACATCTGTGGCCAGCACCCTTCTTGCCTCGGTGCTGCCCCGGCATCTAACTTCTGGCATCCATCTCTCCCCAGTGCTTATGGTCTTTTCTCTTAAGGGTCAATAGAGGTAATATATTTGCTGAAAAAAGACGTGAAAAGGAGAGAGGTATGGAGATCAGGGACTGACCAATTTGGTTCACACAAAAGCAGAGATATTAAGGAGGCCGGATTTCACCCCAGGCTAGTCCTCGCCACCACCGCTATCCCCCACTTTCCTCATTAAGTGATGTCGATCCCGGGCAGTAGGGTCCCTTTCTCCATTCTCGAGGCGTCCACCATTCCATCTACCTAAGCCCAAGCTCTCCCCTCGTGCAGATTTGCCTTCTGTAGAGTCGCCTATTTGTCCCTCCTCCACTGAACCCCGAAACAGGCGGCTCCGGCTGCCTCTAAGACCGTCCCCACTCCCTGGCTCCAAGGAACCCCGGGGTTCCGCCCGCCCAGCCCCCTCCCCCCCCCCCCCCGCCCCACGGCTTTTCCCGGCGTCTCCGCCCCCTGCCCCGCCCCCGGGCCGGCTCTCGGAGGAGGGGGAGCTGCTGTCGCCGCCGCTGCCGCCTCAGCTTCCCACCGCCGCTACTGCTGCCGCCGCTGCCGCCGCTGCACTCTGTCCAGCCGCCAGGCCCAGTGTTCACTTCGCCGGACCAGGGCGCTCTGCGGAGACACCCTCACTCCTTCCTGGGGTCTGGGACGCCTAGCCGGGCGTGGGGGGAAGCCCCGTTTGCGGGGTACAGGGAGGGAGGAGCCTGGAACCGGAGCCAGCGCCAGCCGTCGCCGGATTGACAAGACAGGACAGGTTGAGGGGCGTCGGGGAAGGAAGAGGGGGTGCTGTAGGCAGTCCCCGGGAGGAAGAGGAAGCCCTGTCGCAGAAAGCTGGGATGCGCTCTGACTTATAGGGGGTCTGTTCACATTTGTGGACCCGTGACAACGTGGGTGCACTCCTCTCCTGGGGGGCTGGTTGGATTGGAGGGCCTGGGATCTAAACAGTACCAGCTGTCCCCGAGGAAATTAAAGGGCTGCCAGAAAAAAAACACACACACACACACACACCCAAAACCCCAAAACCTATGCTCCTTATTCCGAGGTGGCAGAGGGCCCTCCAGACAACCACCTGGTGTAACCACTAGGAAGGGCGGATTTGGAGGTGACTTCAAAAGGAGTGGAGGGTAACAAGGTGAGGAAAGGGGCTCAGCACCTGGAACCCTCTGCCACTAGAAATGGGGGTGACTTGGTAAATACTGGTTTTGTCCAGAGACAGGGTCTGGGAACCTCTGCTTGCTGAATGGGGACAGTCTGAATATCTCGAGACATAGTTTTTGGGGGATTTCAGTGAAAAAAGTGGGGGATTCTTCACTTAGAGGGTGGCAAAGGAAAAGGAACCAAGGTTGGGTTATTCGCTGACATTGGCAGCACCCCAGCAGGAGTGGGGTGAGTGAATATCTCCAAAGCTAAGGACCCACACCCTTAAGATTATAAGAGTGGCTTTGTCAGGAACAGGGGGCCTGGAATAGGCACCTGGAAAGGTGCCTGGGGATATTGGAACCACGTCTTGGAAAATCTGAGGGTCTTGCCTTTGGGATAAGGTTAGTGGGGGACAGGGACACTGGACACTAGAGAAGGGGAGAGTATTCTGTAGGGGGCAAAAGTCGAGGGTGGGGTCCATTGAGAGGTAAATAGGCTGCTGGGTCCCACGAAGCTAGTAGGAGGCCCAAGGGTGGGAGCTGGCGCCTGGGGTGGGGGTCCTCTAGGGTTTATCCTCAGGTCCTGCGGGTAGGGCGGTGAGTCGGGACCGGAGCGTCCAGAGCATGTCCTGGTGAGCGAGCGGGCTTCTCTAGGGGAGGGGGTGCCCAGCGCGCTCCGGGCGCCTGCCGGTTTGGGGGTGTCTCCTCCCGGGGCGCCATGGCGGCACTGGCCAGTAGCCTGATCCGGCAGAAGCGGGAGGTCCGCGAGCCCGGGGGCAGCCGGCCCGTGTCGGCGCAGCGGCGCGTGTGTCCCCGCGGCACCAAGTCCCTTTGCCAGAAGCAGCTGCTCATCCTGCTGTCCAAGGTGCGACTGTGCGGGGGGCGTCCCGCGCGGACGGACCGCGGCCCGGGTGAGTGGCTGGGGCGGGGTCTCCAGGCCTGGGGTCTCTCTGCCTAGGAGGTTGAGGCCAGGAACTCCCGAAGAGCGGGGCCTGACCGAAGTGGGGGAGCTCCCCGAAAATGAAAGGGGGTGGGCCTGGGCCACCAACTCTCAGCCAGACGATGCCTCAGTTTCCCTTTTCTTTCGCCCGTAACCCCGAGTCTCCTTGCTTTCGAGGGCAAGGGGAAGGCACGAGGGGCTAAGCTGGGTGCCCCGAAGCTTGGCAGCTCCTTCTCGCCGCCTCCCCCGTACCCAACACGAGTCCCCACCCCCACCATCCTCCGCCTACGTGCCGGCTCTCGCGATTCTTTCAATCCCGAGTGGAGGGGCCTGGGGGTTCCGGACGCCTGGGTCACCCCGAGGGTTTCTGCGGCTCCGGCAGCCCCGCCCCCGCCCTGGTGCTCCCGCTCCTCCGAGCTTTGGCTCCGTTCCTCCTGGCCGAGCTTGCCTGGCTCGGCGCCAATCTCCCCAGCTCTCCCCCGGGTGTCCTTGCAGCTACCTCTCCAGCCCGCCCCTCTGTGTGCCCTCCTCCCGTGACCTGCGCTCCAAGAAAGGAGCTGGGCACCCCCCCCCCCCCCCGGTGACCCCCTACGCGACTCCAAAATCGGGCTTCACGGGCTCAGGGGACCCTCTGCTATGAGGGACTCAGACACAGTACACTGCTGGAGACCCGCATGGAGACTGAGGGTCGTACCACCTACGAGGGGGTACCGGGAAGTCGGCCGGGAGCAAGCCTCGGGGGACGAGAGTTGTGAGGGTTAGCGTGTGGTCCCCGTCCAGGTGCGACAGTCAGGGAGTCCCTCTGGCCTCTCTCTCCCCCGCTCCCAGCTCCCCTAGGGAGAGACTGCCCCCCTCCGCGGTCCTTCTCCCCCCTCCGCCGCCGGCCCTCCGTAGTGGTACGGTCCGCAGCCCACCCTTTGAGTGGGACCCGGTCCCCACGTGATTCAGCCTGCCTCGCCAGCTCCCCGGCCCCCTCCCCCATTTCCTTGGTATGGTACCGAATGTCCCCCATCCCAGGCGGGTTACCTGGCTGAAGGGGAGAGGCTGAGGCTCAGAGAGGGCTGGGCCCTCGCGAGCCAGTAGACTGACAGACAGACAGACAGACAGATGGGTCAGTGTCAGGCCGGCGCTGGGCCAAGGAGAGGCCCGCGCCAAGCAAGCGGCAACCGCAGCAGCAGGTGCTGAGTCAGCGTCAGACCCAGTCCCACCCCCATCCCTGAGGAGGCGCCCCTACCCTGTGGTCACCTTACTGCCCCCACAGTCACACACACACTGCCCTTTCAGCAGGCCTGCTGGTCTCCCTCTGTCCTCTACCTTTCCATGCATCTCTACCCTCCTCTTCCCTCTTCTCCCCTCCCCCCCTTCTGGTTGAACTGTAGGGTAGGAATTAATCATTTAAATAAATTTCAATAAATTAAACTGAAAACTGGTTAGAGGCAGCAGAAGGGACCCACACCCCAGCTTCCTCTGGTGTCTGAGAGAGGTGGGAAAGAGCTTGCTGGGAGGGCCCTGGGACCGACCCTCTTCCTTCCCTCCATTCTCTTTTTCTTTCTCTCCTCTGATCCCGCCAAGTGTAGGAATGTTTCTGGGAACAGAGATGTGATGTTCCAAGATGAATGTCTCTCTCTCCAGAACCTCAGCTCAAAGGCATCGTCACCAAACTGTTCTGCCGCCAGGGTTTCTACCTCCAGGCGAATCCCGACGGGAGCATCCAGGGCACCCCAGAGGACACCAGCTCTTTCAGTGAGAGGGGAAGCCAGCTGCCTGGTGGGAAGGGGGAGAGTGGGCACAGGCCATGACAATACTATTCCCGCTTCAGGATCCATTGGCTCTTTGACTCCCAAGGGAAGAGCTGGAACTGGAATGGGGGTGTGTGTGTGTGTGTGCTCAGATAGGAGTTGGAGGTCTGGGGTACTGAGGCTCCCTCTCTCTACCCCCAGCCCACTTCAACCTGATCCCTGTGGGGCTGCGAGTAGTCACCATCCAGAGTGCCAAGCTGGGTCACTACATGGCCATGAATGCTGAGGGGCTGCTCTACAGCTCGGTGAGACAAGGGGGTGGAGTGGCCTCGGGTCTGGGGACTCCTCTAGGACAGACTTCCCAACTACAAGTATTTTGCAGCTCAGAGCTCCCTCTCCCTCCAGCTCTTGCCAACACCCTGTCCTCACTGCCCACTCAGGAGCACCTACTCTAGAGTCCCTTTAATCTCTCCTCCTTGAACAGCCCCCGGTGTACCCCCAGGCTCTTTGAATGTCCAACTCCTTCAGGCTTTTAGGATCCCTGTGTCTCCTCCTACCTCCTCGAAACTTCATTATTACTCACTATCCCAGAGTCATTTGGGATATTGGGAAAGGATTCTGGAATTCCTCCAAGCAGGAATTCCCTCCAGGTCCCCTGGATGGTGAGAGGTTGGGAGTGGAGTAGATTAGAGAGAATGTATCTTCTTATTCCAGGCCCCCAGAAGTCTAGTTCCTGGCCTTTGGGGGCCACCAGACTCTTTTTCATCCTCCTTTTGTCCCAGTTCCTGCATGGACTCAGAAGTTGGTTCTCCTCACCTCAGATATATGGATTGCATCCTGCCTTGTTCTTCCCAGGGCTCCCTTCTAGTCCAGTGATGTGTCTTTTTGTCTCTCTGTCTGTGTGTGCCTTTCTGGGTCTTTGTCTCCTCAGCCGCATTTCACAGCTGAGTGTCGCTTTAAGGAGTGCGTCTTTGAGAATTACTATGTCCTGTACGCCTCTGCTCTCTATCGCCAGCGCCGTTCTGGACGGGCCTGGTACCTGGGCCTGGACAAGGAGGGCCGAGTCATGAAGGGAAATCGAGTCAAGAAGACCAAGGCAGCTGCCCACTTTGTGCCCAAGCTCCTGGAGGGTGAGTATGGACCCTCTGGGAAGAGACAGGCCACATGGGAGGGTATTGACCTTGACATGGATATTTAATGACATACAGCTCAGGGGTTATAAGTGTTTTAAGAAGATACCTGTTATGACAGGCCAAGCCAGGAAGACTTTGGCCTTGAGGGATTTGGGGAGATCTCCTTTTGTGGGTCGGGGTTCCCAGAGGCTGCATGGAGGGGAAGGGAGCCTATTCAGAGCTCTCTGGGTGCCTAACTCTCCTTCCTGCTCCTCTCTCCCCACTTCACAGTGGCCATGTACCGGGAGCCTTCTCTCCACAGTGTCCCTGAGACCTCCCCTTCCAGTCCCCCTGCCCCCTGAAATGTCATTCCCGGACTGGAGGCTCCCTGCACTCGCACAGAGCCAGCCACCACCACAGCCTGTCTCCCAGCCCTGCTCCTGGCCCTGCTCTCACCGCCGCTGCCACACTCATACCCTGTGCAGCCAGGTCCCACCAGGTGCTCTGCCCCGAGGGAGCCTAGGGGCCACTGTGACTTCTGGGCCTGCTGAGACCCTCAGACTCTTAGGCCCAGGGTTGGGGGTCAGAGAGGAAGATGTCTGGAAATGGTCCTGGCTGATCACTTCTTTTCTTCCATGCTCACCCCTCCAAAGCCTTTTTCTGAGATGATGCTGGGGGTTCCAAAACTGATAGAACCAGGGCATAAATCCTCCCCATCCTGGGCTCAGCCAGTTCCTGGAACCCTTTTCCCTTTTCATTGCCACTGAGCCATAGATCTGTAGGTCCACTGGCGCTCAGGATCATTCCTTCTTTCTCTACTCCACCTTCTGCCTTGTTCCAGACAGGTTCCAGAACACAAGGCACCCCAGCCAGGGCTACTTCTGCACTCAGGCTCTGTGCTGGAACACAGGCATGCTGCCAGGCTCTGTTCTGGATCCATCAGGCTTCTGTCCTTGACCCAGATGGACCCCTGACTTCAAAATAGAGAGAGGCTGGATTTGAGCCCTGTCCAGCTTTTGGCCTTGGCCTGAACTGGGACCAGTCTCAGATCACCACAGTTTGAACTTTCTTATCCCAGAGACACCCAATTCTAGAGCATGGTGTTCTAGACACATATGGAGCCATACTTCCTTCTGAATCTTAGCTCTATGACATAGACCAGGGCTCTCAGCCCTTTCCTTCAGAATGGAACGGGGGTGCTATATAGCCATATTATTGCTCTAGAGTAAGTTCTAGACCCACGTTCCCACCTTCTCTAGTGATACCTGTTAAGCATGAGCTCTAGAAAGGACCCAGCTATGATTCACAAAAAACTAGGTTCTAGATGGATCAAGAACCACTTCTTATTTTTCCTAGATAATTTTCTAAAACTCTTAGTCTGCCTGTAGAATGCTAACCTTATTTTTACATGCAGTTTCTAGTTCCTACAGCTCAGTTGGGGTCCTGCCGGGAAACAGAGTCTGAGGAAGGGCAAAGGAATTTCGGAAGGAATCCCTGGCTCATAGTAGGGCAGCTAGGATGGGGAAGGGACCAGAACCATGGAGTGACTGGACCTGTGCCTGGGTTGAGGGGACATGAATACATAGCTACCTCAGCAGGAATTCCTTCCAGGTCCCCTTTAAAGCTGAGGTCTTTAGGGTAATAGGTCTGGAATAAAAAAGACAAATGTGACATAGCCTTGACTCCTACCCACCCACAATGAAGAGACCCCAGTTCAGCAATAAGCCCCACCCTTCTCCCCTACAGATCAGGCTAAGGAGGGTGAGGGCCTCTTGGGTTCTAAACCTCATACACCCCCACAAGCTTCTAACTGAATAAAATTTGCTTTACCTTAGAGCTTATAACCTCAGCTGGGTTTTAAGCACCCAAAAAGGGCCTGACTAGATTTTTCTGAAAACATACAGAGAGCTCAGGGCAGGCCTGAAAAAGATCAGAAGCCCATCAGTGAACTGGGAGGGATACTCTGGGTGGTGGCAGACTTGGTCAGAGTAGACTGAAGAGGCATTAAAGGCAGACTTGGGCAGAGTAGACTGAGGAGGCACTAAAGGGAGGGGCTAGGGCTCAGAGGCAGGTTGCCTTTCCTCAGGCTCTTTTTACTTCTGGCTTGTCCTAAGAGGGGTGGATGCTCCCCTCACCCACACAGACCCCGCTCAGGCTCCACCCATCTCCTGGATCTGCTCCCAGGGGACCAGGTCTCTAGTCCACGCTTTCTCAATTAAAGACGATTTATACAACTGAAGTGTTGTCTGTCATCTGTGGGTGGCAGGCTTTGGCAGTTGCTCGGGGCGGGATCAAGTCCCAGGGGCGGAGCGGGTGGGCTGGCAGCTGCCCCCCAATAACAGGTGCACATTCCTGGGCGCCTCGTCACTTCCCCTGCTCTGGCTGTCCTGGCGACTCACCCAGCGGACTCACTGAGCGACGCGGGCGGGCTATGACCCCAGGGGCGCTGCTTCTGCTCCTGCTGGGGGTGCTGGGGGCGCATCTCGTCCCGGGTAAGTGTGGGCCTCAAAGGGGCAGTGACAGGGCCAGAGGTCGTGGCCGGGCACCAAGGCTTCACTCAGTTCTTTCCTCCTCCAGGCGCCCGCGGCTCGGAGGCGGAGGGCCGACTCCGCGAGAAACTTTTCTCAGGCTATGATAGCACGGTGCGGCCGGCGCGGGAGGTGGGAGACCGTGTCTGGGTCAGCATTGGTCTCACCCTGGCGCAACTCATCAGCCTGGTGAGGGCGCACGCGGGGAGTTGCGTCCGGCCACTAGGCGACTAGGGGCGTGGCTTTAGGCAGGGCGGGACCCAGGGACCACTGGGGGAGGGGTCCGGGGCGAAGCCAGACTAGGAGACTGACGGGATATTAGAGCAGGTTGGGTCGAAATTGGACCAATGGACAAGCTGTGGGCGTGGCTGCTGGACCGACCCGGGTAGAGCCGGGTAAAATGATGAACAGGCCTGTGGGCGGATCTTGAAGTGAAGCTGGAGTGGCCAGAGGGCGGGTCTTGAGGCGGGGTCACAGGCTGGGGCGGAGCTTGGTGCCGGACAGAGTTAATAAACAGCAGATGGAGATTCAGTCCGGTCCGTGTCGGGACTGGTAAATGAATTGGCTGGCCATAAGGACCGCAGGAAATTTGCGAGATAGGGTTTAAATCCACGCAGCTTATAGGAGATGGGGCTTGAACCCAAGAGAGTGCGACTCGGAAAAAGAAGGGAGTTTCCAGGGGGAGTTTGACCTACCGAGCCCCTTATTTCTCTACACTTACATCATATCTACCCTTAAAACTTTTCCCTTCTAGAACGAGAAGGATGAGGAGATGAGCACAAAAGTCTACTTAGACCTGGTACGGAGACCCCCGCAGGGTGGGAAAGGGCGAGCGACCTTGCTGTCTTTACAATTTCCTCGAATGTCCCGCCCAATAAGAATTTTTTTTTTTCCATCATGACCTCAGAAAACACATTTGTAACTGAAACAGAAGCTTCAGAAAAGAATTTAGACCCTGCTTTGGGGCCACTCATGTGATTCCTGACCCATTAAAAGGGTCGCTAATTGCGGTTTGAAAATCACTATTTTAGAGACTAGCTCGTCAACCCCCTCGTTTTTACAAAATGGAAAAATTGGGGCCCGATGCGAGGGAAGGAAAATTAGTTAATGGGGTCCCAAAGAGTGCACGTGGAACCGGAATCAGAGCCCAGGCCTCCAGAACCACACCCCATGCCTGCGGGGTTCTCCTCCCTTGCATTCCCTGCCCGGGCTTCCCGCGCACATCCCAAGGCTCCTCCCAGCCTCCAACCCCAGACAGCCCCTCAGCCTCTGCCTCCCTAGGAATGGACTGACTACAGGCTCAGCTGGGACCCTGAGGAGCACGAGGGCATCGATTCACTCCGCATCTCAGCGGAATCCGTGTGGCTACCCGACGTGGTGCTCCTAAACAAGTAGGATGTTCCCAAAGTTTGGGAGACGGGGCAGGGCCTCCGGAGGGGAGCGGCCTCCGGAGGACTGGGCCTGATCCGAGTTGATTTGATTCTTTTCCTACAGTAACGATGGAAATTTTGATGTTGCTCTGGACATCAACGTCGTAGTGTCCTCCGACGGCTCCATGCGCTGGCAGCCCCCGGGCATCTATCGCAGCAGCTGCAGCATCCAGGTCTCCCGGCTCCACCTGGGAAGCTCAAGGCGCTCGTAGAAACCCTCTCTCAGACCTACTCCTCCATTATCCCCATGACCTTCACATCCCTCTTACGCTCCGTTGAGTTTCCTCTTCTCTGTCCACTTTCATTGACTTCCAGTCTTCCTTAGTGACCTTTCCTCCAATGTCCATGGCCTCCCCAAACAACCTTCTGATTTCTCTATGACTCCACTTCTAGGTGATCTCCCTTGGTGGTCTCTAGCTCCTGAGGGGCCATATCCTCTGACCCCTGTCTGCCCTGTGACCTCCCCAACTCCCCCAGCCCCAACCAGCTCTCTGGCAGCTCTAGTGACTCTCCATTCCATCCAGGTCACCTACTTCCCCTTTGACTGGCAGAACTGCACCATGGTGTTCAGTTCCTATAGCTATGACAGCTCAGAGGTCAGCCTGCAAACTGGCTTGAGTCCTGAGGGGCAGGAGCGGCAGGAAGTGTATATTCATGAAGCGACCTTTATTGGTGAGTGGGCATGACTTCCACGTCCATGGGCTTTATGATTTCCAGTTTCTAACAGGCTGATAAACATAATCCATCAACAAGTCCCTGTGAGGTCAGCAAGATAGATATAACTATCTATATTTTGTGGGTATGGAAATTGAGACTCGTTCAAATAGAGATGGGCTGTCCAGCCCAGGGTCTATAGCTAGCCCCTTATTGCCCCTTATTACATAGGTCTCCTCTGCTCTAGGATATGGTGGAGAAAGCCATATCTGGGAATTTCCTGGCAATCTAGTAGTTAGGACTCTGTGATTTCACTGCTGAGGGCCTGGGTTCAATCCCTGGCTGGGGAACTATGACAAGCAGCATGGAGCAGCCAAAAGAAAAAGAAAAAAAAAAGCCATATCTGGCACCAACAAAGACATGTCTCATATCTGTCACCTTCTCTTCTCCCCTCTCACCCCACCAAGAGAATGGCCAATGGGAGATTATCCACAAGCCTTCTCGGCTAATTCAGCCTTCAGTGGATCCTAGGGGAGGCGGGGAAGGACGACGTGAAGAAGTCACCTTCTACCTCATCATTCGCCGGAAGCCTCTGTTTTACCTGGTCAACGTCATTGCCCCATGCATCCTCATCACTCTCCTGGCCATCTTTGTCTTCTACCTG
The DNA here is from genome assembly GCF_019923935.1 of Bubalus bubalis. NCBI lineage: Eukaryota > Metazoa > Chordata > Mammalia > Artiodactyla > Bovidae > Bubalus > Bubalus bubalis. The sequence goes on along the minus strand of NC_059159.1, from coordinate 35,982,837 downwards.
CCACCGGATGCAGGTAAGGGGAGGAGGAGCCCCAGCTCTCTTACTTACCAATAGTTCAGCTTCTTCCTCTTCACCCATAATACAGGGAAGTTTTTCCTGCCAACTCAGGCCATCAGGAGTTTTGCTTCAGCAATCCTACCTAGGTTTTCCCTTCAAGAAGAGCCTTTGCATCTGCATTCAGGTTTCCCCTCCAACCTCAAGTGCTATCTCCCCTCTGCTGCTCATTTCTCTGTATCTAGTAACTTCTGAACTCTTCCCTTCAGAATCCTAGGATCTCATCCCTGGAACTGCCACTCCTCTGACCTGCAAGCTCCCATGCTTAGATAACTGTTCCTTTCCTTTTTCCCATTCTTGGCATCCTCTGTCCCCTCACTTGTCAGATGCCTGCTGCTGCTGCTAAGTCACTTCAGTCATGTCCAACTCTCTGTGACCCCATAGACGGCAGCCCACCAGGCTCCCCCATCCCTGGGATTCTCCAGGCAAGAACACTGGAATGGGTTGCCATTTCCTTCTCCAATGCATGAAAGTGAAAAGTGAAAGTGAAGTCGCTCAGTCATGTCAGACCTTAGCGACCCCATGGACTGTAGCCCACCAGGCTCCTCCATCCATGGGATTTTCCAGGCAAGAGTACTAGTCCCTAAACCTCCCATCTCCCTAGAAAATAATATCCAACAGTTCTCTGGAATACAGCACAAAGTGCCAACGGAGTAACCTTGGGCAAATTCCTTAATCTCTTAGTGTCCTGATCTGGAACTAGGACACCCACTGTCCCTGTCATGTAGGACTATTTTGAGGATTAACTGAGTTGAGAGAACCAAGCAGGGTACTCTGTAAACTTTGTGTAAGTGTATGTAATTTGCTAATTTTGAGCACTTGCTATTAGATAATACAAATAATATGTTTTATATGTGTGCGTGCACGTGAAGTCACCTCAGTTGTGTCTGACTCTTTGCAACCCTATGGACTGTAGCCCACCAGGCTCTTCCGTCCACGGGATTCATATATTAACTCAATTCTAATCTTCACAACTCTGTGAGGTAGGTGCTGAGTTGTCTTCTTGTTTCACAGAGGAGGATAAAGAGGCTAGGAGCATTTGTCATTCAGCTGACCTTATAGAGAGAGAGGTGGTATCGCTATTCCAACCCTGGTTAGTACCAGTTTGATTCAGAGACTGATGTCCTAAACTCTGGTATTCAAAACATGCTTTTCCCGGGAGTTCCCTGGTGGCCTAGTGGTTAAGATTCTGGGCTTTCACTGCTGTGGCCCCCAAAACAAAATAAACAAAAAACACATGCTTTCCTTCTCTCTGGAATCAAGTCCTCTCTGTCTAAGGGAAGGAGAGTGATGAAGCTCTAGAAACACTTTCACATGTAACTTCTTCTTCTTGGAGCAAGGCAAATCTTGGAAACCAATATTATAGAACTAAACTAGAACAGACCATAAATGTTATTTATTTCAATACCTTCCCTGAAGTTCGCAGTACCTGTTGTATGTCACAAGAATAACCAGCCACCTGGCATATTCTTATATACTTTGTTTCATTTTTAGATCCTTCAATTTGCTATGTAGTTTGTGCTACAGGGGTTGGTTTATTAATTCATGCAACAATATTTGTGGAGCATCTGTAATGTGCAAGACACTGGGAATACATCAGTGAATAAAACAGACAAAAATCCCTACTCTCATGGAGTTTACATTCTAGTGGAAGAGACAGTCTAAGCATAATAAATAAATCCATTAAACAGTATAGTGGAAGAGGTCAAAGGACTTCTCTGGTGGTCCAGAAGCTAAGACTCTGACGTCCCAGTGTAGGGGCCCAGGTTTGATACTTGGTTGGGGAACTAGATCCCACATGCTGCAAATAAGAGTTCATATTCCACAACTAAAGATCCCTCATGGTGCAACTAAAAATTTCCACATGCTGCAGCAAAGATCAAAGATCCTTCATGCTGCAACTAAAACCTAGTGCAGCCAAATTAATAAATATTTAAAAAAAGAAAGAAGAAGAGGTCAAGTCCTAAGAAGGAAAATGAAGTAGGAGAAGGGTTAGGGGAGGATGAGGATGGGAGTAGGGGATGCAAGTTATTTATTTATTTAAAAAATTGTATTGAAGTATAGTTGATTTACAATGTTGTGTTTAATTTCTGTTGTACAGCAAAGTGACTCAGTTATACATATGTATATTCTTTTTCATATTCTTTTCATTATGGCTTATCACAGGGGTTACAATTTAAAAATAGGCTGGTCAGTGAATGTCTCACTAAAAAGGGAATATCTGATCAATATTAGAACAAAAACTTGAAGGAAGTGAGAGAATGACCATGGTAGATATCTGAGGGAAGAAATTACCAGGAGGAGTTAACAGTGAATGTGAAGACTCTGAGGTGGGAGTATGCCTTGCATATTCAAGAAATAGCCAATGTAACTGAATCAAGTTAGCAAGAGAGAAGACAGTAGGAGATGAAGTCAGATGAAGTCAGAGAGTTCATGGGAAGACCTTGCTGCAAAGTAGACTTTGGCTTTTATGCTAAAGGAGATGGGAAGCTACTGGAGTGTTATGATCTGATTTACATCTTTAAGGGATCCGTCTGGATGCTCTGTTGAGAACAGTCAGCAGGGGGCAAAGGATGAAGCAAAGAGGAGGCCTTTATAATAACTCAGACCTGAGGTAATGGTGGCTTGTACCAATAAGGTTTGGTATGGGTTGGATATGGGATGAGAGGGACAAGAGCAGAAAATGACTCAAAGGATTTGGCTTGAGCCACAGGGAAGATGGAGTTGTCATTTATGAAATGTGGAAGACTGTGGGGAGAGTCTGCAGTGAGGGAATTAAGTATTGGACATGTTAAGTCTGAGATGTTGGTTGGACACCCAAATGGAGGAGTTAGGAAGGCAAGCGTGGAATTTAGGGGAATAAGTCCAGGTTGGAGGTTTAAATGCAAGAGTCATTTGCTTGCAGTTGGCCCTTCCAAAACCCTGTCTGAGTGGGCTGGAAACATGGTCACTGATTATGCCAGGGAGATCTTCTTCTGACAAAGCCTAACTCTTCCACCTTCCCCTCTGTCCCCCAAGGAGAGAAGATGGGGCTCTCCATCTTTGCCCTGTTGACCCTCACTGTGTTCCTGCTGCTGCTGGCAGACAAAGTACCTGAGACCTCCCTGTCTGTCCCCATCATTATCAAGTACCTCATGTTCACCATGGTCCTCGTCACCTTCTCAGTCATCCTTAGTGTTGTGGTCCTCAACTTGCACCATCGCTCACCCCACACCCACCAAATGCCCCTTTGGGTTCGTCAGGTAAGAAGACCTCCTCCTTCAACCTGTGTTAACTCTCAGTCCTAGTATTTGGATTTTTGTCCAGGCTTCGCTCCTCTCTCCCATCAGCTTCAACCTTCCCTTTCACAGACCCGAGGGAGACTACAACTTCAACTCCTGGTAGAGTGTCCGAGTGCCAGGGTCTTTGGGTGTTGAAATGTTGCACAATTAATTTTATCCTCACATTATTAACTCTGTGTGGATTCCAGACTCTCTTCATCAATACTGCCCTTTGTGGGGTGGGTCCCAGGGAAGCATTCCAAGGGCTAGGTACTTACTATCAGGGTGGGAACCCTTAGAACTTTTCTTTCCAGTCAGGATGTCTCCTAACCCACTTAAGAACTCTGGGCCCTGTGAGACTCAGGCACGCTTGGCAGGAGTGGGCACGTACCAGGGGGGTGGGTTGTGGCTTCTCTTCTGGTCTCAAGGCCTGAGAACCCCCTCCAACATGCCTGTTCATCTACTCTGCAGATCTTTATCCACAAACTCCCTCTGTACCTGGGTCTGAAGAGGCCCAAACCTGAGAGAGACCAGATGCAGGAGCCACCTTCCATAACTCCCAGGGATTCTCCAGGAAGTGGCTGGGGTCGGGGAACAGATGAATATTTCATCCGCAAGCCACCAAATGATTTTCTCTTCCCCAAACCCAACAGGTAATACCTACTCTCCGTCGCCCACATAAAAGGGAGAGGGGAGAACTACAATTCCCAGAAGACTGTGCGGTGCAGGCGGCCTAAGCTCCCGGAGGTTGTGGTTGAGCATCATGGGAGTTGTAGTATGCCATCTGTTGCCCACTTTGTGGAGAGGTGGGAACTAAAAAGCTTAAGAGGTTAGGAAAAATTGCAGAAGGTTAGAGAGGTCGCCGCCATCGGCGAGAACCGGAGGGACCCTCTCAGGTTTTGAAACATGGAATTGCGTTGGAGGAGGGAATTGGGGCAGGGGCTAGAGCACCAGCCCAGGCTGTCTTTGCGCCTTGGGCGTGGCCAAACAGTCCCGCCTCTTCCAGGTTCCAGCCTGAACTGTCTGCTCCAGACCTGCGACGATTTATCGATGGTCCAAACCGGGCTGTGGGTCTCCCTCCTGAGCTACGGGAGGTCGTTTCTTCGATCAGCTACATCGCTCGACAGCTACAGGAACAGGAAGACCATGACGCGGTATGTCCACCGAGGGTGGACCAGGGCAAGGCCTGGGGGGCCTTGGCTCCACCCGCAAACAGGCTCCGCCCCCAGCACTCGGTGTTATTTTTATTTTTTTAATTATTTATTTGGCTATGTCGGTCTTAGTTGTGGCATATCGGAGAAGGCAATGGCAACCCACTCCAGTACTCTTGCCTGGAAAATCCCATGGATGGAGGAGCCTGGCAGGCTGCAGTCCATGGGGTTGCTAAGAGTCGGACACGACTGAGCGACTTCACTTTCACTTTTCACTTTCACGCATTGGAGAAGGAAATGGCAACCCACCCCAGTGTTCTTGCCTGGAGAATCCTAGGGACGGGGGAGCCTGGGGGGCTGCCGTCTATGGGGTCGCACAGAGTCGGACACGACTGAAGCGACTTAGCAGCAGTTGTGGCATATGGGGTCTTTGGTTGTGGCATGTGGGATTTAGTTCCCTGACCAGGGTTTGAACCCGGGGCCCTTGCATTGGGAGTGTGGTGTCCTAGCCACTGGACCACCAGGGAAGTCCCTTGGGTTTATTTCTGAGTGGAAGTTTGCCTCACTGGGTCCTGTCTTTACTTTCCTTCTTGTTCTTGATTCACATCCATCGCCTGTGGTGGCTCTGCTATGCTGAGGCCGGCCCTTGTCTCAAAGCTGTGGTGGGAGGACCTGGATGGGGTACAGAGCTCTGGGGCAGCCGTTCCTGGGGGTCGGGACTCAGGAACAGTTTCCTCTGCCTAACCCCAGCTGAAGGAGGACTGGCAATTTGTGGCCATGGTAGTGGACCGCCTCTTCCTATGGACCTTCATCATCTTCACAAGCGTTGGGACCCTTGTCATCTTTCTGGATGCCACATACCACTTGCCCCCCGCCGACCCTTTTCCTTGAGGCTGGGACGAAGGTGGAGATCCAGATCCTTGGCCAGGTGAATTGAGAGTTTGGCAGGGCTCTCAAGCCCTATACCTTTCTGCATCTTAACTCCATCACTAGGAGTCCAGTTCTCTCATCATTTCATTTCTAAGGAGGGAGCCTAAATGGGACTAGGCATTTGGGGGCTTGGGCCCACCTGAAATGCACTAACTGTTTATTATTCTTTGGCTTCTTGAGGAAGCTCCGTTGGATGTTAACACCTATGCTGGCAATGAATGGAACAAACAACAAGAACTAGACTGTATGCCTTCTAAGGGCAGAAACTCTGTCTTGTTCACTGTAATATCCCGGGCACCTAGCACAGATCCTAACCTATATAGCAGTTACCTCTGGTTGAATTAATAGGGATTTTTTTTTTCTGTGAGGAAATACACTAAGTAGTGGTGCTGAAGTTTGCATGTTGGTACTAGTGATCATTTTTTGTTTTTGCCTTTCTGCAGTTTATCATATTTTGTAATATGTAATATCTTTAGGATTAAAAAAGAAAAGGTTATTTCTAAAAAGATGCATTTGTAAAGAGGATAAAAAGCACACTTTTAAAACTCCAAGTTCCAGCTTTGGTGCTCAAACTTTGGACAAGCTACTAAACTGCTCTGTGCCTCAGTTTCCCCATCTGTAAAATGAAGCTAATATTAACAGTATTTAGAATCTGGCCCCTAGACTGAGCATCATATAAGAAAACAAAAACATTATACATCAGAGTTACACACTGATATGTTTTGTTTGGCTCATGTTGTTGGCCAAAATTTTAAATCTGGTTTGCTACTTTTAAAATGTAAAAAAAAGACTCTCCTTTGGGGTCGTCCTGCCTTCATGCCTCAAGGGTGTACTATCCTTTGTTGACCGAATAAAACTCTGAGCTGTAAAAAAATTATAAATAAATTAAAATGTGGATATTTCACAGAGAAATTTGGATTTCTGGCTTCTCTTGAAAATTTTTTAAGGTCTACAGTAACACCAGATCTGATTCCCCTGTTGGCAGCAACCTGCTAGAGCTGATTTGTGGCCGCCCACTCCGGTCAAGGTATTTGTATCAGAATTCCTCAAAGCCCCCACCCACCTAACCATTCTTTTACCTTGCTCATTCCTGAGTAACACTAGACAAAATACAGCAGAAGGACAGGGGATGAGGAGTTGAAGCTCATGGAAGCCCAGGAGTGGAACAAGAAAAGTGTCACTTATGGCCGTCACACATTTTGTGCCTCAGTTTCCTTTCAGTTTGGAGAAAAGGCTGTACCTGGTTGGAGGCATGGCCCTTCTGGGACATGAAGATCGTGCCCAGCAGGCTGTGTGAACTGGACTGTGTTAATGTTTCTGCCTGGAGGTCAGAGCAAAGTCAGTTTGAGCTGAGTGGCTGCAGCAATTACAGTGAAGGACCTAGGGTCAACAGGCGCTCACACCTACTCAGTTGCTGGAAGTTCTTGTCCTAAAGAGGGAAAACAGGGCTAACCTCGTAGGGATCCCTGTGAGTTGAGGTTAGCGTGTCCCTGTCCAGCCAGACCTACCAGCCACGCCAATAATTGCACCTGGCATCCCACTGCGGAGCACGTTCGTTTGTCTTGTTGGTTTATTGGCCTAGAGAGTTGGACACACACACAAATGCGGAGATAAATATTGGTCAGTTTCTCTAAATCTGGGTCCTCACTACATATAGAGCTAGAGTCTGTAGAATTCTAAATCTTGCGTGCTGTGGCACAGAACCAGTGGCCTTCCCACTCCACCATCACCCTTCTTCCCAGGGAACATGGGGAAAGAGGGCACAAACTGACAAGACGTGATAATTTTCAAAAGACGAAATTGCAAAATCCCAAATTTCCAACATCTGAAATTCACAATGTTCAAGTTCCCCAGCTCAGATACATGTATTTTAATCTCCATTTCGCCACAATCTCCTTTGTTGCCCAGAACCACCAAATTCTGGAAACTATTTTCCTAAATCAGATTAAAAAAAAATAATAATAAAATAAATGTCTACAGTCTCAGTTCTCCCAAAATGTCCATGGTTTTAGAATTTTGACCTGTTGTGAAATTCAATTCCCTGGTCCATCCTCAACCCCTTCCATCTCCTGTGCCGTTCTGCCTCAGAGGAGTGCAGGTTAAGGATATAGGGGCACTGCCGTTGCACCCGCCCCCTGCCTCCAAGGCCTTCCTCAGTCTCTCTTGTGGTTCCGCTGTGTATATATATATATATTTATATATATAATTTGTGTGTAGATATATATATGTATTCTTTATTATGTACTTTTTTTTTTTCCGCAGTTTTTCTAAAGTGCCAGAAACAAGATTTGTGGGAATTTTTTAGTGATTTTTTTTTTTTTTTTTTGCAATTTTTCCCTGTTTTAAACTTTTCTCCCCCTTAAAAATTGGAACTCAGTACATTCAGTAGGAAACTCTTCACTCGGACTGCGGCCAAGACCAAGAAAAGTGCAAAGAGACGGAGGAGGAGTGAAGGAGCGACACTCCTCCATGGTTAACATTCAGGGAGCCTGTCGAAAACCTCCCTTTCCGTTTGCTGGGAGGGTGTGAGGAGGCAGGAGGCTGCTCCTGTCCCTCCCGCCAAACCACCTCCCTCCAAAAGCCATGATCTTGCCCTTTCAGCATCAGTTGAGAGGGCAGCCATCTTGGCCCCAAAAAACAGTAGCTGGGAAAAGGACTGCCATTTTGATGATGGCAACTTTTCCCCTTTTTAAACTGCACTCCTCTAATTCCCATTTATCAAATTTGCTCCCCCAAACTGGCTCTCCCCTTGTGAGCTTTTTGTGTGTGTGTTGGGTGTGGTGGTGGGGGAGGTGGGTGGATGGGAAGTGTTCATTCAATCACAGAGTGGGGAGGCCCAGTTATCAGAATTAGGAGTGAACATTTCTTCAACTCCACCACTGGAAGGAAACATAGGGACCCCTGACCAGGGTTAACTAGTGCAAATTAGGGATTAGGGACTTACAAGGTCCCTGTACCCCATCCCTAGGCTGGGATCTTTGGGTGTGGGAAACTGAGTCAAAGATGGGGTGTAAGGTGCTATTTTGGAGGGAAAGTTGGTGGGGATACCCCAAAGCCCACCAGGGGAGTATGATGGTTCCCCAAAAACCATCTGGAGTAATTGGTGAGGGAAGTGATACTGGGGGGAAAGAGGGCTAAGGTAAGGATGGGAGGTCGTGTGCAAATCTCGGGCTTACCTACCCATCCAACCCCCATAATTTTTCTGGCTATTTGGTCTAGTCTGGGAGAAACCATTGGGGAAAAAAAAACAAGGAGGAAGTAGGACCCCTCCCCCATCCTATATAGAGCTTCTCCTTCCTGGCCCCCAAATCTGGCTTAGCCCAGATGAGGCCATATGCAGAGGCAGGAAGAGGTGCAATCCACTCACCTCTTTCGCCGTGAAGAGTCTGGGGCTTACTAGATTTGAGGGTCAAAGCAGGGCTGAGATTGGTGCTGCCTGGGCTGGGAAAGAACTCAGCCAAGGAACAGATAGGTAGCCCTCCCTCCCACCCCGCTCTTTGACCAGGATGGGAGAGCCATCTCCACAGTCTTGGAGTAGGAGGAGGAATATGGAAGATCCAAAGGCGTAGAAGCCAAGGAAGGCATGGCGTCTTAACGTGAAGGGAACAGGGACACAGAAACCCACCCTTGGGAAGAATGGCATCTGAAGCCCACTCCCAGGTGGGTAAGTGTTGGGTATCACAATGGTCTGGTCCAGGCCCTGGGCCACAAAAGGATGGAATGTGCTAGGAAGCATCTGGGCAAGGGCTTAGAGAAAGCTTCAAGATGCAGGGTGGGGAACATTCGGGGAGAAATGTGGTTTCCCCCTAAGTTTAGGAATCAGGGGGCGGGTTAGACATTCAGAGCTGGTGGGGGCCGTGAGTAGAGATTCATGGAAGTATATTGCTCAGTTGCCCCAAGGGCTTGAGGAGGGATGAGCTGGCCCTGCCCCTCACAGAGGCCATTCCCTGGAGGAGAACTGAGAGGGGAACCACCGAAGACCCCTTCCCAGGTGGTGGGAAAACTACAATCTCACACAAAGCAGCCTGACCCCTGAGCTCCAGAGGCCCCCAGATCCCTGCACAGGAGTGTGGAGGGGCTCCCAAGGGGCAGGGAGGCCGGGGAGCTGGTAGTGGCGGGGGTTCAGGGAGGGTGGCATCTGGTGAAAGGGGGGATCTGGGTCCAGAGCTCACCCCACATCTCCCTTCTGGGTTCTTTCAACCCCTGCCCTCTCCCCTTCTCCCTTGGGGGCAACCGGTGGAGGAAGAGTTGGGGGTGGTGGGGTTGGGGGGGTAGGGGCTGCTGCTTGAGGATTGACTGTGTAGCCAAAGACCCCTGGTAGGAAGGGAAGGGCCCCCCCACCCTTCTCATCAGGTAGGACCATGTTAAGAGCGACCGGGAGAGCGGCCAGGTTGCTGAAGTTGTAAGGGTAGGCGGCAAGGAGCTGGGGACCATAGACGAGTGGGTAGGGCTCAGGGTAGAAGGTGACTTTGGCAGCCCCCATCGCCTCCATCCGGTCTCCCCCGCCAGCCCCGCCTGGCCCCTCACTCCCACCTTTTCCCCTGCCACTGCCTGATTCCCGGCCGCTCCCAATCAGAGCCAGTGGAAATTCCTGCACAGGTGGGTATGCATAGGTGGCCCCTCCTGCCCCCACGGAGGGCTCCTCCCCTCCTGAGATGACGGGGTCCTGGAGCGAGGCAGGCTCAGAAGCTTCCTCAGCAGGAGCACTCCCGCCTCCACCACCTGCCTCCCCGCTGGAGGAAGAGACCTGCATCTCTTGGGGGGCCTCCTCCTTAATCTCCCCGGCTCTGGCACCAGTGCTACCCTTTGAGTAGGCAATGACAGGCGTGGGGGTGCCCCCGGGTCTCTCGGCGGCGTGCCTCTGCCCATGGCGGCTCAGGGCAGCGGCCGTCTTGCACACCTTGGCGCAGTGAGGGCAGGTGAGGCGGGTGGAGGGCTTCCGTCCAGACCGGGAGCTGTGGGGGTCCCCGCTGTGGGACTCCTGGTGCTTGCGCAGCTTCCTCAGGCTGGCGAATGTCTGGGCACAGTCCTCACAGCGGTGTCTCCTCTCGCCACGGGTACGCCCCGTGGGGCCGTCGGCTGCTGGGGTCTCCTCCCAGCTCCTCCGTTCCAGCTTCTGTCTCCAGCGAGGTGGCCGGCGGCTTCTGGGCATCCCGCTGCCCCCGCTGCTAGCCAGGGCCGCGGCTCCAGCCTTGCGCTTGGGCTTGTAGGAGTAGTAGGGCCTCCAGAGCTGGTCCTCCCCGCCAGCCTTGGACTCCCCCTGCCCCTCCTCCTCCTCCTCCTCTTCCTCTTCCTCGTCCTCCTCCTCCTCCTCGCTCTCCTCCATCTCCTCGCCGCTTAGCTCCCCGGGACGCAGGTCTGTTTCTGAGATGCGGCGCTTGACAATCGCCTCCTCACCGATTCGCACAGTGATCTGACACAGTGGCGGTGGAGCCTGGAGCTGAGAGGGGCCCCGGCCAGGCCCTGCAGGGGGACCCGCGCCCCCGCCAATCCCGCCAGCTGGCTTGGCGGTGTAGGTCAGAGTCCTCGTGGCCCGTGGGTTCCGGCCCTTGGCCTCCTCCGTGGCTGTGGCGGGCCCTGCGGCTGTGGCTGGGCTGCCTGCTGTGGCTGGGCTGGTTGGTGCAGCTGCAGGTTCGGGGGGGGGAGGTGGGTACTCACGTTTTTTGGGGGGCCGTGGGGGAGCAGTGTAAGTGATGACTGAGGCGGCTTGGGCCCCCCCTGTGCTGGCCGGCCCACTCCCTGCTCCACCGCTGCTGCTGCCCCCATGTACAATGACTGAGGGAGCCGGGTGGGCAAAAGTGATGACAGATGGTGGGGGGCCAGGCTCTGGGGCAGGTGGGGGTCCGGGTGGTGAGCTGGCTGGCATCGCCACAGGGGCCGCTGTGTTGAGGCTTGGAGAGAGGGGGGCCTCGGGGGCTCCCTGGCTGTAGGTCTTGTAGGGCCGCTTGGCCGCCCGCATGGGGAGCAGGCGGTACAGCTTGAGGGTATTGAGCTTGGGCTTATAGCCTCCATTGGGCGTCTTCTCACTGGCCAGGAGGCTTGGGCTAATGCCGTGGAAGGCTCGCTGGTGGGTCTTCAGGTTATAGTAAGTGACAAAGGTCTCCCAGCAGAAGATGCACTGGTACCTGGGCCAGGAAACAGGGTAGGGACAGAGCCAGTTGAGTCAGGGGCCCTGAGGCTAGGGCCTTAGCTTCCCATTTTCTCTCCTGTCTCCGCTCAGACCTTGAACTGCCCCAGCCATCTGCTCACCCTTCTCTCATGCTGCTTGTCTCACCCCACCAGCTTCAGAAGGGACACCAGTCCTAGTTCAGTGTCCCCCACTGGCTGTGCAATGCCAAGCCTCAGCTGTTCCATCGGTGAATTGGGAATAATCACGTACCTTGCCTAACTCCCAAAGCCGCCTTCTGAAGCTCACCTGACAGATGGGGAAGTATCTTATCAACAAGGGTACATTAGAACTGTAGATGGACATGCCTGTGCTTCCTATTGTCCTGCCCCATGAGGCAACTTTCTGTTTCCTCCTTGGCCTTTTCCACATCACCAAGCCAGGACGTGACACCTGGCGGTGCTAAGAAATAAACATCAGTGGGAGGAAACGGGGCTGGAGGGAGGCAGAAGGGTGAGTGACAGAAAGCAGATGAGCAGGGGCCAGTGGGTGAGCAGGCATCTGAGAATGGATTTCTGGGCCCCATGCTCTGCCCATTCCCTCCCTTGTCCATGTGGTCCCTAAGTGGACTAGGTCCCATGTGACCTCTCCACCCCCATCCACCCCCAGTCCCCGGCCGTCCAGAGCACTCACCTGCGCTCCCCGGTGTGCCACACCTCGTGTTTGGTTCGGTACTCAGCCAGTGCGAACACCTTCTCGCAGTAGCGGCAGGGGTACTTCCTCCGCCATGAGTGTACATTGCTGTGCCGCTTTAGGCTGGACAGGGTCACGTAGGAACGCTCACAGGCCGCGCACACATAGAGCACATGGCCACCCACCACCTTCACCACGTGCTCAGGACCACCTCGGAAGCCTACCGCTGGGGGCAGGGCCGAGGCGTCCACTCCTGCAGGGCCACTGGGGACAGAACCCCTGGCTCCCAGCCCTGCGGACCCCCGAGCGCTGGCCTCCCTCCGGCACTGGGCCTCATGGGTCTGTAGCCGCTTGGGATGGATGAAGCTTTTCCCACATCGGGGGCAGGGGAGGGGCCGCCGGGACAAGGCAGGCTGTGAGTCAGGGCCCTGGGCCTCAGCCCTGTCCCCCTCCCATTCCCCAGCTGGCCTAGGCCCAGGCCCAAAGCTGTCCTCCTCAGGCTGTGAGGTGGCCATGGGAACTGGAGCAGGAGGCACCCAGGCATCACCCCCCTCCCCCAGGCCCTGCAGGCGGGAGATGCCCAGACGCCGTCCCAGAGCACCGATCTCTGCCACAGCTGCCCCGTCCCCTCCACCACCAGGCAATGCCAGCCGGGCACTGTAGATGAAGTTGAGGACATCAGAGAAGGCAGCTGCTGGGACCCCTGGCAGCTCCAGGACCCGAGGTGGGGATGAAGCTGAAGGTGAGGCTGGAGAGGGAGAGGAGGAAGAAGAGGAGGAGGAAGAGGAGGAGGAGGAGGAGGAAGAGGAGGAGGAGGAGGCCGCTGTGGTGGTGGTGGGGTTGGGGGCTGAGCCCCCAGTGATGGGTGGGAGAGGCAGTGGAGCTGAAGCCAGCAGTGCCTCTCTGAAGAAGGGACTAGAAGCAGCCAGGACGCTGCGGTGAGCGGGGAACTTGGTATCTCCGGCTATGAGGGTGACGTCACAGAAGAGGCCGCGAAGCCGCTGTTCATTGAGCTGGCGCAGAACGGCGGGCGCATGGGACGGGTCTGTCACCTCTGCTGGGGGTGGCATGGCGCCAGCCTAGATGGAGAAGAGGCCAGGGGAGGATCTCAGAGGCTGGGCGGAGGGCAGGGGGCTTTCAAGTCAGAGGCGAGCTGGGCAGGGGTTGGAGGCTGTTGGCCAGAGGCTGGTGGAAGGCTGACTGACTTCTGATCATGGAAGTTAGGGGTTAACCTTAGCCACCCCACATCCGGCCAGTGTCAGACATCTGGGGCTGAAAGAGGCCAGGGATTCCTCAGGTCTTGATGAAGGTCAGGGGTCAAGACTTCCAAGTCACAGACTAATGGGGGGAGCAATGGACACCTCTCCCCCACTGGGAGGGGGTGGGAGCCCCCACAGCTGATGGCCATTTCCCAGGCCTCCTCAGCCTGGAGGATATGGCTGCTTTGCTCGCCTGCAGCCTCAGGCCCAGTCTCCCTCCCAGCAGACCTCTCACCCGTCTCACCTGAGAGCACAGCCAACATGGAGTGGAGCGGAGGTGGCTCAGCAAGTCCCTTCTGCCGTGCTTCTTCCCTCTGTGGAGAAACAGAAACTGCGTCCTCAGGAAGGGAACTGGGAGGGAGGCTGACCCAGGAGGTGGGGAGTGGTGCCGCATGCAGGGTCAGAGAGGCCTGGGCAGCTCTAGAGACCCTGATCCTCCTGGGAACCAATCAGGCTACTTGCTCAGTGGCCTCTAATCGGACCTAGGATGTCACAGATTATTGCAAAGCCTGTTCTGCTGGCCCCCAGAAGTACAGTAATAAGATAATTTGCATATCCCCAATTTGCCTCAAAACAATCCAGCAACTTCAGTTCAATCCAGTAGGTCCAGGGAAGCCTGCTGATCAGTCTCATGTCCCTTGAGCCTAATCTTTGGGACTCAAAAGGAAATCAAAGATTTGCATGTTGTCTTTCATTATAACAGTCTTATTTACATATCAAAATAGATTTGTTTGACCTTTTTCATTGGACCAAGCTGCTAGATATTCAAATTAGCAGAGGACTTCATCACATAAATCTTAGAGAGGGTTTCTAGGTGCCAGGGGACCACTGAAGACCACCATCTCGAGCACACGCGCCAGCTTGCTCCAATCTCTGGGAAGGCCAACCAGACTGGAAGTGAGGAAGCTTGGGTCCCCCTCCTTACTCTGAGAGGTGGTGGCTTTGGGCCTTTGGCTTAAAAAAAAGGGGGGGTGGGGCGGGGAACACAACCCCTACCTAACCTCTTGCTGGGAGGCTCATCCAAAAGGAATAGCAGGTAATCCAAATGTAAGCCATGGCAGTCACTGCCCGCAAGGCAACTCACAGACTCAGCTTTGGGGGCTCAATTTTCAGTTGAAGATCTCAGTTCCAGAGCCATAGAGTAACTTAGCCAAAGACACACAGCTGGTCATAACAGGTGGGGCCTGTTCACAGAGCCAGGCCTGCTGGCCTGAGGGCAGAGCTCTCAGCCCCTCTTGTCCACCCTCCACAAAGCCTGGGGGGCCTCCCCTTCCACACGCCCGGGGTCACACATGACCTCCGAGGTGTCCTGCGTCAGGAGTTCCTCATGCAATTCCCACACCACCCCCCCAAAATGCTCTCTTCCTATTTATTACTCATACTGTCTGGACTAAGAGGCCTTCTCTCTTCAGCCAAAAGGCGGCCCTCAGTCCTCTCCTGGAGGAGGAGGTAAACAGGGATGAGAATCAAAGTTTCTCACAGCCCTGAGTGCCAGGCACACACCTAAGTCGAGTGCTACCCCATCAGTTGATGGGCTGCAGGTGGGTCAGGAATCCAGGGGAAGGATTCCTGGGCTAGTGTTCACATCTGTTTGCAAAATGGGGAAAGAGAACAAGGTCCCTTCCTCCCTTCTGTGACAACCACCAGCCAACAGGGACCCCCAAGAGTCGGTGCTTCACTGGCATTACCTCATTTGCTCCTCATCACCACCCTAAACTGTGGCAGTTAGCTTCACTTTAAGTGACAGGCAGGGATTTCCCTGGTGGGGCAGTGGATGGGAATCCGCCTGCCAACGCAGGGGACACAGGTTCGATCTCTGGTTTGGGAAGACCTCACATGCCAAGGAGCAATTAAGCCCAAACACCCTAGAGCCCATGCTCTACAAGAGAAGCCACCGCAATGAGAAGCCCGTGCACCGTAAGGAAAAGTAGCCCCCGCTTGCCGCAACTAGAGATATATGAGATCAGTTAGTCGCAGGGCTGGGATCTGTTTGGCTCCAAAGCCTTCATTCTTGATTATATCACATGAGGATGAAAGAGATGTTTACGGCTGTGATACTGTGATATTATAAGAAATTAAGTTGACCCTTGAACAACACGGGTTTGAACTGCGTAGGTCCACTTCTATGTGGATTTTTTTTTTCAATAGTAAATACTACAGTACTACAAGATCTGAGGTTGGTTGAATCTGAGCACGCACAAGAACCTTGGATACGGACGGCTGACTGGGCCTTCAGCCTTGCCCTGAGGGGTGCCTGGCAGGGCTCCCCCGTGCAATGTCTGCCCTGTCCTCCCGCAGGCCTCCTGCTGCAGGAGAGACTGCCGGGTGGGCCTTCCAGGTGGGTACTTTGTGTTCAGCAATAAAGGTTCTGTCCTGTGGGGAAAAAAAAAAAAATACTATAGATTTTATATACTTAGATTTTCCACTGGGTAGAGTGTCCGTGCCCCTAACCCCTACATTGTTTAAGGGTCAGGTATAATATATTTGGTCCTGGTCTCCACTCTTTTTATTTTAAAAAATATATATTTGGCTTTGCTGGGTCTTAGTTGCGGCATTTGGAATCTTTTAGGTGCAGCTTGTGGGATCTAGTTCCCTGACCAGGGATCCAACCTGGGTCCCCTGCGTTGAGAGTGTGAAATCTTAGTCACTGGACCGCCAGGAAGTCCCCTCTGTTCCCATTCTTGACACAGAGCTCCTAAAACTCTTGTAATTTCCCAAGTGATAGGAGCATTGTTGTTTAGTTGCTCAGTCGTGTCTCTTTGTGACCCCGTGAACTGTAGCCCGCCAGGCTCCTCTGTTCATGGGATTTTCCAGGCAAGGATACTAGACTGCCATTTCCTTCTCCAGATGGGGGTGCTAGGGGCATCTTATTCTAACATTTGACCCCAGTTCCTAACATCTGTTCCTAACATCAAGCTCCTAAACTAAACCCCTTGGAATTTCCTGGGTGACAGGAGTGTCTCTTGTTCTAAAGAGGTGACTGTCCATGGAGTCCTGGATGGGGGCTTGTCACCGGAAAGGCCAAGCCATGATGAGAAGTTTGGAACTTTCAGCCCCAGCTCCCATTGCCTCTGGGGAGAGGAGAGGGCCTGGAGACTGATCATGCCTATGTGATGAGGCCTCCATAAAAACCCCTAAACTATGGGGTTCAGAGAGCTTCCAGTTCCTAAACACATCTCCATGGTGAGAGGGTGGCACAGCCCAGCTTTGTGGAGACAGAAGCTCCTGCACTCAGGACCCTTCCAGACCTCTTCATCTGGCTATTATCATATCCTTTATTATATGATAAACCAATAAACACAAGTATTTCCCTCAGTTCTATAAGCCATTCTAGCAAATTATCAAAGCTGAGGAGGCAGGTTGTGAGAAAGCCTGATTCTTGCTGGTCAGTCAGACGTACAGGAGGTTTGGGGAATTCCCTGGTGGTCCAGTGGTTAGAACTCTGAGCTTCCACTGCAGCGGACATGGGTTCAATCCCTGATCTGGAAACTAAGATCCCACACACAGCATGATGTGGCCAAAAAAAAGTTAATAAAAATTTTAAAAAGCTGTAAAAAAAAAAAAAAGTACAGGAGGTCTGGGCTTGCAAACTGCTATCTGAAGTGGGGGCAGTCTTGTGGGACTGAGCCCTTAACCTGTGGAATCTGATGCTATCTCCAGGCAGATAATATCAGAATTGAATTGAATTTTAGGACACACAGCTAGTGTCAGAGAATTGGCCAGTGTGGGGGAAGAAACTCCACACGTTTGGTGTCAGAAGTGTTGTGAATAGAGTGTATAGGATAACAGTTCTGTTTTTCTTGAAACAGAACCCACTAGGGCTCCCCACTAGCCCATCTAGGATCTTTGTGAAAATTAGAGGAAGGGGAAAAAATAGAGGAAAGGCCTCTTCAAGGTAGCAGCTCTGCACAGGTGAGCAAAGAAAAGGTTTGATTCCAGCCCCTACTCACCCTTTGGCCCGGCCTGGCCACTTGCATAACCATATGGGCTTGGTACCTACCCAGGCATGGCTGTGTGCTGACTGCCAAGATATATGGACAAGGCCTATCCAGGCTTTTTCAGAACCACAGAGGTCCAAGGCTGTCCTGGCCCTTGGAGATCACCTAGAACCATCAACGTCATGATACTTGGAGCTGCCGTTGAGATAAACATTGTGTCAAATCTGGCACTAAGCATTTTATCTGCATCATCTCATTTCAGCACTCAAAAGGACCACAGGGAGGCAGGGGCTAGTGTCAACCCCATTGTACATATGAGGAAACGGAGGCTTTAAATACTCTAGATGCCACACGTGCAGGCAGAGAGAATGTAGTGGTGGGGTGACTTGTCCCTGGACTCTCTACTAACCAAATGGGGTCTGGATCTGGCTCTCCTGAGTTCAACTGCCCCACCACTGGCCACTGCCCTGCCGGGGTTATACGAGGTGGAGCAGACGACACTGGTTATGGGACCCTGGGCAAATTATTTCACCTCTCGGTATGTCGGTTTCCTTGTCTATAAGCTGGGGATAATGAAGTGCGCCCATTACGTAGAGCTGTAGAGAATAAACAAGCTGATGACCGGCTGTACCTAGAACAGTGCTGGGCACGCAGCAGATGCTCAGGAAGTGCTAGCTCTTATTATCATCTTGGAACTCAGTCCCGGAAAATGGTGGGGGGAAGTGGTGAAGAAAAGGGGCAGAAATCAGGCTTCATGGTAGGTCTGATGGCTCTGTGGTTTTAGTTTTTTTATTTGTTTTTACCGTTTCTCTACTCTTAACTGGTTGTGTGATCTTAGAGGTGTGACTGAGGTGGGGATGTGAGCACCACCACCAGATACCCTCCACCTCCAGCTGTTCCCTGTGCCTGGAACATTCTCTCCTCAGGCAGCCTCATGTCTTGCTATCCCACCTCCTTTCAGCTTTGACTCAAAAGTCACCCCCCCAAGGCCCTCCCTGGCTGCCCTGTACCTCCCCAAGCTTCCTATCCCCCTCCCCTACTTTATTTTCCTCCTTGGCATTTATTAAGACTACTGCTCTTTCATCTCTAGAAGGCAAGCTCCAGGGGACGGATGGATTTTTGTCTGCTTTGTCCGCTGCTCCATCCAGTACTTAGAACATTGCCTGATACATGGTAGGAGGATTCAAAACATTTTGGGTAAATGAATGAACCTGCTTTCTTAAAGCCTGCCTGGACTGTGTCCACCTTTAGGAAGGACACCATCCTCAGGCCAGGACTGAGTTGGCCAGGAGCTGGGGGTGGCAAGTGTAACTTGACCACTTAGGGGCACTTGTGTTTTGCCTAATAACACCTCCAAGGCTTTATTTTTTATTTATCTATGTTTTTTACTCCCAGGGCTTTACATACATTGCCTCATTTAATGGTTTCCTCAGCCACTCCAAGTTGGCATTTACATTATCCCAGTTTTACACGTGAGGAAACTGAGGCTCATAGAGGGATTTACCTTGCTCAAGGTCACACAGCTTGTGAACAGCAGGGTCAGAATTCACATCCAGGCCCATGTGAACCCAGATGCTGGGTCCTCCCCTCTGCCACACCACCAGGTCCTGCCTTAAGGGTGCTGGGGCCAGCTAGCAGGCTGCCAGAACCATCATACATACACACACACACACACACACACACACACACACGAGCTCATGTGCTAAAGGCTAATTGTGTCAAGTCTGACTCCTCCCTTGCCCTTGCTCCCCACGTCTAGCCGTCACCGAGTCTGGTCAGATCTGTGGCCTAGCTTGGGAATGGCTCTGGAAGCCTTCCCTCTACCCTACCTCTGGCCCCCAAACTAGCTCAAGGCCTTGTTAACAGTCTCATGGTTCAAGGCCAGGGCTCGCAGCTAGTCCCCTGCTTCCGGTCTTAGCATCTACCATCCAGGCTTCCTCTCACTGAGAATCAACAGCCCCGAAGCAGCTCAGGCATTGTCACTCCTGGGCTCTGAACCCCTCTCTAGCCTCCACTCCATAATAAAGCTCAAATTCACCAGCTGGGCATTCAAGTGTCCAGTCCCCATCTTCCCCTCTCCTCTTGCCTGGAGTGAATCTCCCCTCCAGCTTCTGGTGTGCTCTCCAGCCTCAGCATTCCCACACCTCCAGGCTTCTGCCTATGCTGGTTCTCCTGCCAGAAATAAAAACTTTGCCCAGCCTCTTCTCCAAATACCTCCAAAATGTTGAAATTGACCTCAAATGCCACCTCTGTCTTGGTCCTCCCTGACTCTCAGAACAAGGACAATCTCTCCTTCACCCACTTCATCAACATTTTGTGCCCGTGTGGCCAGTACCCAGCAGCAGATGCTAAGTTCTCCCTCCCAGGCAGGGACTCCCTGAATCACTGTTGAAACATACCAGTCTTCTGAAATGAATTATTGCAGGTGTTAAGTTCTGAAGAAATTGGGCAGAAGTGTGTGTATGTATGTGGTGGGGGATGCATGGAGAAGCCCACCACAAGCAGCAGGGGACAGCATATAAGAGCCCAGGATCTGGAGTCAGATTGCCTGGGTTCAAATCCAGCTTTACCTCTTACTAGCTAAATGGCTTTGCGCATATGACTTCTCTGGACCTCGGCTGTCTCATCTGAGAAAGGGAAGTAATTAGAACTCCCACTTTCATCCAGCATTGGGAAGACTAAATGAGTGATCATATGTAAAAGCATTAAGAACAGTGCCTAGTACACAGTAAGTGTTCAATAGGTGTTTCCTGCTGTTATTATTAACCAAGCCCCAAGAAGGGGCTCAGTGCTGGCAGAGGGCTGACAGTGGCTGGCATGGGCATAGTCCCCAAAGTGTAGCTACTTTCCAGGTATGCTTCCCATGTGCTACGTACCTACAGCCCTGTTGGAAGACGGACAGGGAAGGTGATTAGCCCCATTTTACAGATGAGGAACTGAGGGTCACTTAGGGAAAGTGCTGGCGAGGAAGTGGTAGGGCCTGAACTCCTCAATTCTCATCTAGGCCTCCTTCCCCTCCACCAGGCCATGGTGCACCTGTTGTGCAGGCCTGACACAGCAGCCAGCACGCCCCCGGGCAGGGGGCCTAGCCATAGCGTCCACCCAGCCCCCACGCACATGCCCCCTCCTAGCCAGGCCAGGCACAGACCACAGGGTGTGCACACTTGGAACAGACAGACACACACACACACCCCTACAGAAGGGCCAGGGCCCCAAAGGTGAGGAAAACCTGTTCTGAGGAATCTGCCTAGCGAGCAAATTCCGTTTCCAGACCCTTCCACAGTCGCAGGAGTGGCCTAATGTGCGTCACAGAAGAGATGGAAAAGCAGAGATACCAGCAAGGGGGACAGAGAGAGGGTGAAGCAGGAGGAGGAGACTGAAAACTTCGTGTTTCTTTTTTCCATTTCAGTGACAAGAGTCACACCCGGCCTTTACGTAAACATGGCCAAGGAGCCACTCTGTCCAAGCTGAGTTTCCTTGCAGCCGCCAGGCCTCTCCTCCTGGTGACCCTGACACGCTGGGCGGGCCGGCAAGGGGCAAGCACGCAGACCCTGCACGGACTAGCCGGGCCACCCGACAACACCCAGGCCTCCCGCCTGCTGCCCTTGCTCTGCCCCATATTTATCTCCCCGCCTTCTTCATAACACATACCCGGAGCGGCCCCACACAGCCACTTCAACACGCAGGAGCAGGCACGCACACACAGCTCGCGGTTGATCTCCGGAGTCTGAGGCCCACATTGCCCTTGTCACGCCACCTCCCTCCCCACAACTGTTTTCTGACCAGCTTGCCTCCCGGCCCAACAGCACGAAAGGCTCCCACAAACAACGTCACAAAAGAATCCCGTAGGGAATGTTGCAAACACACAACCTTCCCCTCGCTCGGCTGCCCATGATCCCATAAACACAACCTGCACATTCCACCCAGAACCCCAGGCACCAGTACCAGCTGCCCCACGGGTACCTGAGACACACCCTGGGGGTTCTCACTTCCCACGGGGCCTGCAGGACCCGAGTTCTAGATACGCACCCCCCCTTCCATGCCACCCGATCGTCACACGGACCCACAAACCCATCCAGTAGGCCATCTTCGCCAAGACTGGACCACACCTCAGCAGGGCCGCAGAAACCGGACGGGACCCAACACCTTCTGACTCAAGGGTACACAACTGCCCCCTCCAACTGAGCACACACACCCAGCACTTGGGTGCCCTCCACAGCACTTACCCGTCACCAGCTCTGCAGAAAACAACAGTTCACAAATAGTTCATGTGTGCAGGACCAGACACATATGTGCAAGAAAACACACCCCGATATGAAACATACATAAAACCCCACACCTAACAAACTCCGCAGGTATTGTGCGCAGCTTCAAATGCGGACCTGTCACCCAGAGCCACAGGGCCACATCATGTCATTCTGCCTCACAACACTGGATACCCTTCCATCTGGCTTTGTGTCCCCATGGCCTGGGAGGGCCCTGCTGGACCCCTGGCTACCAGACCAGCAAACAGTGGTGATCAGGAGAGGTTTACCTTGCCCCACAACACAGCAGGAGACACACAAGCTCCGGGACTCACAGCCACAACCCTGCCCCGACGGCGCAGCGGCTCCCGGGCCCCTGTTCGCCCTGCGCACCCCGCACACCCCAACTCTGGGGCGCTCGGCGGCCCACCCCTCCCCCCTTCTGCCTGGCTCCTACGCCATCGCCCTCCCAGCAGCTTGCAGCGCCGGCCCGGGCTCACACCAGCCCCACCCCACCCCCAACCTGCCCCACGGGGGGAGGGGGACACCGGGCTGCAGAATTAACCCTTCAAGTGAGGAGTGAGCGCGGCCCTTTCCACGGCCCCAGGCGATCGCAACCCGCCGCCCCCCCCTCTCCCGCCCCGACCGCCGCCGAGTCGGACGCCGTACCCGGGCCCCCTTAGCCGCCCCCCAGCGCCCTGCGCGCCTGGAGGCGGGGCCAGACTCAGCCCCCGACCCCTGAGCCCCCAGGTCAACCCCAAAGGGGAGCGGTCGCGGCTCGGGGCGCGGCCCGGGCCCCCGCGGCACCGGGCAGCGGGGAGGGGGCCCGGCTGTTGGCTCCGGTCCGCCCTGGCCCTGCCCGGTTCGCCCTGGGGCCCACCTGACTGCGATGGCGCCGTGTCCGCCAGGCCCGGCTCATCACCGTGGCCGCCCCCAGCCGCTCCGGTTTCGCCCGCCTCCAGCTCCGGCTCCGGCTCCGGCCCCGGCCCCCCCCAGCGCCCGGCCCCGGCCCGTCCCCGCCGCCGCCGCCGCCGCTGACATCATCGGCTCCCCCCGCCCCGGTCCTACCCCCACCCCCACCCCCGGAAACAGTACCCCCCCAGCGCCGCCGCCGCTGCCGCTGAGAGGAGGCCGGCGCAGCGCAGCCGGCACAGACACCAGGCTCCTGGCTCGGGCTTGGGGCGCCAGCACGCCCGACGGCCTGCGCCCGGTCCGATCCTGGGAAGGGACCGGGGCCACGCAAGGCCGCCGGACTAGTGGGCACCAAACCGGGCTGCGGGCCTGATTATACTGTGGGAAGGGGCTTACCCTCCCCTCCCGCCCCCCTGCAGCGCTTCACTCAGTGGTGCACACAGCCTAGAACATGCACACCCTCTCCGCAGGCACACAACGTGGCAGGCTCACAATCAGGCCCAGTGGGACCCGCAGACCCAGCTCAACATACTCACAGGGGCAGCCCTGGAAAAACACCCACACCCACTCCCTCTCCAGAAATGCACAGGGACCCCCGCCAGACCTACAGAACAGGTACACCTAAATGACTACCAGTGCAGACAAACACACCCGCTTGCTATTTTGTTCCCAGAGACTGAAACACCACATCCATGTACTCTGTGTAAATGCAGGGGCCTTGGTGTGGACCTTCTGGGGACAGCACCAACAACCCCAGGTGGAAGCACACAGAGAAGAAACACATTCCTGAAACTCCAGAGGGACAGTCCCGAAGACTCCTCCCTGCTGTTCAAAAATTCCAAACTCAGGAGACAGGAGCTGGCCCTCAGAGGTGCTGTCCATAAAAGCTTTCTGAAACAGGGCAAGACAAATTAACTAAAAACCAAAGACGTCTCATCACAGACATGGTTGAAAAGAGGAAAAAAGGAACCAGATAGACTTTAGAGTCACAGAGAAATAAAGCAGAATTGGAAACAAAAAAATTGGCCCACTCCCACCTGAGGGAGGTTCTAGGGAAGAACCTCCACCCCCACCTCAGGAAGGTTCCAGGGAAGAACCCCTCCAACCAGGTCACAATGGCTGGAGCTCTGAAGGGCCCAGGGTCTCTGAGTCAGGAGGAGAGGAGGAAGTCCAAGGAAAGATGGTGAGTGTTGGGGGGCAGGGGAACAGAGCCCCCCTTCCCTGTAGCTCCTGGCTGCTTCCTTTCCCCTCTTTCCCTGAGACTGCCCAGCTTTCCTAGACGCCCTCAAGTGAAATACATCACGGTGTTCCTAGATGTCCCTGGAACCCGTGACATCACACAGACAAACAGCACCTGAGGCTGCCTCCCCTTCCTCAAACCGACAGAGCATCCCTGGGTCCTCTTTTTCTCCAACCAGGAACAACTTACCCCGAGAAACACGATGCTCCAGGACTGCTCACTCCCTGCTTCCTGCTTTAGCGACTCAAGGCCCACACTGTACCACCTCATCTATCTTTTAGGCCCTGACTAGTTCCCAAGAGTTCCTCAGCAAGACAGCCTACCCCTCTACTGTCCCACAGGGTCCCAGAGCTCAGCCTGGCATGTGCCCTGCCCCATGTCCCCTGGGCTATGGCTGCCCTAATGCCCGAGCTCCTTTCTCCCTAACAGGCTGGCAGTCACCCCTACTTCAACCTGCCTGACTTCACGCAGCCATCACCGCCCTCCACTCCGCCCAGTCTCTCATCGCACCAGCGCTGCTGGCCCTCCGATGCCACCAAGGGCCTGCTCGTGGCCCTGCTGGGTGGGGGCCTACCTGCTGGCTTCGTGGGCCCCTTCTCCCGTATGGCTTACCAGGCTTCCCACTTTCCCTCGCTGGAGCTGCTCATCTGTCGATGCCTCTTCCACCTCCCCATTGCCCTGCTACTTAAACTTCGTGGTGACCCCCTCTTAGGACCTCCCGATGTCCGGGGCCGGGCCTGCCTTCACGCCCTGCTCAACGTCCTCAGCATCGGATGTGCCTACAGTGCAGTTCAGGTGGTGCCTGCCGGCAACGCTGCCACTGTCCGCAAAGGTTCTTCCACTGTCTGCTCTGCTCTCCTCGCCCTCTGCCTCGAGAGCCAGCGTCTCAGCGGCTATGACTGGTGTGGCTTGTTGGGCAGCACTCTGGGACTCATCATCATTGTGGGACCTGGACTAGGGACCCTGCAGGAGGGGACCACAGGCCTCTACACTGCCCTAGGCTATGTGCTTGCTTTCCTAGGTGGCCTGGCACTGTCACTGGGGCTCCTGGTATATCGCTCCCTGGACTTTCCCTCCTGCCTACCCACAGTGGCCTTCCTGTTTGGTTTGGTGGGGCTGGTGGGCTCTGTGCCAGGCCTCTTTATGCTGCAGACCCCCGTGCTGCCCAAGGATCCTCTGAGTTGGAGCTGTGTGGGGGCAGTGGGGATCCTTGCCCTCGTCTCCTTTGTGTGTGTGAGTTATGCGGTCACTAAGGCCCACCCCGCCCTGGTGTGTGCCGTCCTGCACTCTGAGGTGGTGGTGGCCTTGATGCTGCAGTACTATGTGCTCTATGAGACCGTGGCACCTTCTGACATCATGGGGGCAGGGGTCGTTCTGGGCAGCATTGCCATTATCACTGCCCAGAACCTCAGCTGTGAGAGGGAAGGGCAGGTGGAGGAGTGAGATCCAACTTGAGAGCCTGGGGGTGGGGGGGGGCTGGGTAAATAGAAGGAAAAACTGGAATACAAACATGGGAGAAAAAGTGACTAGGAAAGAACTGGTGTGGGAGAGGGATACCCCTTCGAGTCAAGGATGACTTGGGGACTTGGTGGAGAGGGACTGCTGAGATGTCTTGGAATAAGCCTGCAGACCAACATATTTGTAGTCTAGGCTGGGGCTTGAAGGGAGGTCTGAGGAGCAGGTCCAAGGAAGGGGCTGAGGCAGGCAGGCCATGAACCACGGAGAGGATTTTTCCCTGGGCAGCAGAGAGAAGAGCTTTGGGGCTGGAGTGCTTGGGGCTTTCAGGCAAACGGATCAAGCAGCTGCGCTGGGGGAAGGGACTGTGCTTTTCTTTCCCTGGGCGATGGTTTCCCTTCCTCGTGGTTATGCCTCCCCACCTTGGGGTGGTGACGTGATACTGACATCAAACAAGGATCACTCTGAATGTGGCTGTGCAGTTGGTGTCATCTCTGCTTTGGAAGGACAGTGGAAGTCCCCCCTTTTCCCCGGCTTGGAGAATCCCCTGGGATCCCCGCACCCTCCGCCCCATCTTATTTTTGAAATATTCTAGAAGGGGGAGGATTTCCTAATGTTCAGATGCCTTGACCCCTAGTCCCTCAGGACTTCTGTGTCCCGCCCAATGGTTAATCTGCTTTTCTTGGATTGTCGCGATCCCGTGATCTCTCCCGGACGGCGGTGGCCAACGTCCTTCCGGAGCAAGCCCCTGAGCTGAGGCCTCTGAGCGGCTCAGGTAGGGGATCCAGAACTCCATACAGCGCCCCACTAGAGGCCAGGAGATGCCCACCCGTCCCAGGAGGCCGCTCGACAGCTATCGGCTACTTCCGGACCAGCAATCGGCCACGCCATCTTGATCTGTTCTTGCATATTCAGAGCGATTACTGCATATTCATGACCAAGAATGGCCCCCGCACTCCCCTACTCCGGGAAGCCACTTGGGAGGATCCGACGGGCCCCGCCTCCTTCATTACCGATTCTCAGAACAGACCATTTTCCAGCGTGGGGGGTTATATTAATAAGAAACTTTAGCTAAAGATGAAACCACAAGCCAAACTAGAATAAAACTGGCCTATATTTATCCGCGAATCTGTAAACCTTAAACCTCGGTGCTGGAGGGAGTAACGAAGGGAGGCGGTGGGGTAAAAAAGTTCCCTTCCCCATCGTCATTTCAAAAGGTAACCCAGCCAGGGAGCTGAGAAGCGACGAAAACGACTCGAGCTCGCGCCCCGTGCACGCCGGCGCAGGCGGCCCCGTAGCGCAAAGGAGGGCGGGAAAGGAAGGGGCGGGGGAAGCTGGGGCGAATCTATAAAAGGCGTCATTCGGCCAGTTCTCTCCTCAGAAGCGCCGAGAGCGCGGCCGGGACGGTTGGAGAAGAAGGCGGCTCCCGGAAGGGGGAGAGACAAACTGCCGTAACCTCTGCCGTTCAGGAGCCCGGTTACTTATTTATTCGTTTCCCTTTTTCTTCTTCTTCCCCTGAAACCTTTTCCTTTCCCTTCCTCTTTTTTTTCTTTTTGGGAGACGGAAAAAATCTCCGGAAAGGCGGAGGAGAGCTCCTTTCACCCCTTTTCGTTTCCCCGCCTCCTTCCCTCCCCCACCTTTCCCTCCTCCGGCTTTTTCCTCCCAACTCGGGGAGGTCCTTCCCGGCGGCCGCCCGGACGGGGTCTGAGCGCCTAGGTGGAGGCGGCGCAGGCTTTTTGTACTGAGGTTTGCGCCTGCGCAGCGCGCCTGCCTCCGCGATGCACGGGGGTGGCCCCCCCTCCGGGGACAGCGCATGCCCGCTGCGCACCATCAAGAGAGTGCAGTTCGGAGTCCTCAGTCCGGATGAACTGGTAAGCGGCTCTGCCCTCCCACTGCTCCTCCCTCCCGCGTCGCGGGCGGGGCTTGACGATAGCCGTGGAAACTTGGCACTTCTTTCCAAGGGGACCGGATGGGTTAGTGGCGCCAAGGCAGTGCTGGGTCCAGCCTCGGCTAGCCAGAGTTAAATTTTCCTAGGGGGTCAGCAAGTTTAGTGCTGTGTCCGAGCTGGGGGCCTGGCAACAGGAGGGGCTGGAGGGTGAGCAGGAGGGAGAGAAGGGGAGTGATTGGCTCCACACCGCAGTCACCAACGTTAAATGAGATGACACGAATGCTAAGAGGTCTTTACAAGTTTGGATGAGAAGTCGAGCCCCCAATTTTTTTCCCTCCCCCTGCTACAAATATTAACTGAGTACCTGCTACGCAATAGGCAGAACAGACACTGGGGATATAGAACTGAGAAAGACGAGGACCCTATCTTCTAGAATCTAGAGCACTTTCTTTGAGAAGGGGCAGGGAAGACAGACAATAAACACGAATAAACGAACAGGATAATTCTGTTAAGGGCAAGTGCCTTGAATAAAGTGAAACGGTGTTATGCGATGGATAGTGAATGAGGTGAGGCTTCTTTAGATGGGGTGGTGTCAGGGTCTGGAAAGGCCTGAGATGACATTACCCGAATATGGAGAAGCAGCCAGTCTCCTAGGCCATAGGTCCCCGGACAAGAGCTTTTCAGGCAGAAGAAAGAGTAAGTGCAAAGGGCCTGAGGGAGGGTGTGCCCTGGAAGCTGAAGAGTGACCAGGGTGGCTGGGGTTTAATGGTGAGGAGAGTATTTTTAAACCATTACTGGAGACGCATGAGGTGGGGCAGGCCAGGTGGGATATTGTAAATCATGGTAAGGAATCCGGATTTCATTTTGTTTTCAATGGGAAGCTATTGGAGAAGCAGGAGAGGGATATCAAATTTACATTTAAAAAACAATGACTTGTTTGATTGTTCTATGAAGAACTGACTGGGGAGGACTAAGAGTGGAAGCAGGAGGGACCAGGGAGGAGGGAGGGCTATGGGCGAATCAGACTCCTTTGTGGAATGAACTGGAGGAAGCCAGCGAGCTGGAAAGAAAGGAATTGAATAGCTCTGTGATGGAGACAATTTTGCTAGAGGCAGGGGCTATACGAAAGTTGTGCCAGGAATTAAAATGTCCTGAACTCATACCACACAGAATAAATTCCAGATGGAGTGAGGTTGACGTCTAAAAAGCAAAACTATAAAGCACTCAAAAAGTATAGACAGCTTTTGGAGGATGATACCAGGGGAAAATCCTTAGAAGGAATGAGTGAATTATGGGTAAATTTTATTGAGTGCCTGTTATGTGATAGGCACCCAGCTAAGCATTTTATCTACAAAGAAGAGCAAGGCAAACTTAAAAATAAGAGCCACTTCTGTTTGTCAGCGACACCATGAACAGCTGAAAAACAGATTGGGAAACCGTATTTGCAACGTGAGGGACAAGGTTAGGTTCCTTAATGTATAAGGAACACTTAGAACTCAGGAAGGCACAAATCTAGATAAGAGGGTCAAAGATAGGAATAGGCAGTGCGTAGAAGTACTACAAATGGCCAATAGAAATATTCAACTTACTAATAGAAATATGCAAATTAAACACAAACTTTTTTTTTCTTACCTGATTTTTCCCTGTTGACAAAAGCACTGGGAAGTAGGCATGCTTACACAATTTTTGGTAGGGACAGATGGGTGTATAACCTTCTTGGAGGACAGTCTTGACAGTATGGATTGTTTAATATGCATATTATTTGGCCCAGGGCTGCACTTCTAAACATTTATCCTTAAATAAAAGACTATTAATGTCTCTCCTCAGGTATGCCCCTGCCCCAGTCTTGCCTGGTTCAGCAAGCAGGGAGGGCTCCACAGTGCCTCCAGTGGCTCCCGTCCTAAACCCAAAAGCCATCTTTTTGACTCTTCCCTTTCTCCCAGCCTCTGCTCAGTCTGCCCGCCAGTCTGTTGGTTCTGCCTTTCCAAATGTGGTGGAATCCAGTCATTCATGACTGGCTCAGCCACCATGGTGCACCCCACCATCGTCTTTCCCACGGGGTGCCACGGTAGTCCCCGACCCTAGTTGTTTGTGTTAGAGTTTGCAGAGCAGCTAGAGACATCTTTTAATCGTATCTCTCCCCTGCATGGAATTCTCTTCAAAGGATCCAGACTCCTTACTCTGTTCTGTGAGGTCCTGTGCTTTCTGACCCCTGCTGACCTCTCCATCACATTCCCAATCTCCTTTTTGCTCTTTAACTTCCCTGACCTGCTGGTTGATCCAGAACTAGGAGCTCATTCCTGCCTCAGGGATTTTATTATTCACTGTTCCTGCTGCTTAGAAGAACATTGCTCAGACCTCAGCAGGTCTGTTCCTTTATGTCAGTATGTGTTCTACTCAGATGTCGTATCCTTAGCCGCTGATCCCCAACCACCCTATTTAAGTAGCATCTTTTTGCATTCTCTAACCCCGTCTTGACTTTATTCTACTTCATAGCTGCTCAGTACTTGAAAGGATTAGTTTTTTTGTTTCTTACTTCCTGAATAGAATGTAAATTTCATGTACGACTTTGTTATTCACCTCTCTTCCTCCAGCCTCTCAAATAGTGCCTGGCACATAATAGGCATGTAGTAAAAGTTACTCGAATAAATGGGTGCACGAATAGTTGGACATGTACATAAAAATACACATAGAAGGATTTTTACTGCAACATTATTTCTAAATGATACTGTTTGAAATTATAAGTCACGTGTTTACTAAAAGGAATTCTATTTAATAATACAGGCTTTATTAGAATAAGACTTTCTTAATAGGTTAAGTCCCCTAACTCCCTATTCGAAAACTCCTGAGGAACCGCAGCACCCACAGGGATCCAGTGAGAGATTTTTAAATTTTAGGAGAAGCAGAGCTCATCTGCCTGATGCCTTGGGAACCACTGGATTGGGCAGCTTTCTTTTCAGCATTAGATGGCGCCAGATCCCTTTCGATGACGTCATATCTTTGTGAAGCTGGGGTTTTAGCTGTTGCTAAATACTGGGCAAGAATCAGTGTGGAACCAGAGATAAGAGTGGTGTCTGATTCTAAGATTTGAGAAGCATGGTGCGCAACAGGTGTCATAAGTAATTGTGGTTATTCTGGATAAGGAAAAATGTTATTTTATAAGTAAAAATGTTATTTTTATTTTAATACATTAGAATTTGTCTCAGTTTTTGTGTATTGTTTTTTCAAAGGGCTGTTAAGTTGCTCTCATGTAAATCGTTACTAGGTTGTTTGGATCCGGGTATTTAACAAGTGGATCTCTCTTGGCTGTGAGAGGTAGTGAGGCAGTAAGGGCATTGTGAACCGCTAAAGTTTAGGAATCTGGAAAAAGGAAAAGGTTCCTCAACAGTATGCAGAATGAGGCTCCGTTTATGGAAGAATGGGAATATATTTGTATTTTTTGAAAAGCATGGAAGGCTGTTCACAAAATTTCACAGGAGGCATCATCTCTGGTGTGTAGGCTTTACCGAGACTGATTTTGGTCTGCAAGGCTTACTGGCTTACCATTTATATCATACTTCGTCTTAGAGGGAATAACAAAGTTCCACCTAGGCCTGGAGAAGCCTCTTGGGGCACAGATAGTATTAAAGGTAAATATTTTCCAGACGTCTTGACAGTAGTGTATGTGTTGAAATAGACAGGGCTCTTAGGTTGACTGTAAGACACAGCAGTCTTTGCTGTTTGAGGAAGGTTTTGGCTGTTGCCAAGTGAGGGGAAGGAAGCAAGGAGGGTTGCTGCTGAGGCTTTATGCAAAGCTTGTACAGAGTCCAGGGAAGTGGGCTCCTGATTACATTTGAAGGCGTTGCCCCCATTCATTAAAAGCAGTTGTCCACCGTGGAAAGCATAAGTCAATTTGTTGATACTCCAACTTATTCCAGGAAGAATTTAAAACAGTAATAGACTCTTTTAGGTGGAGTGTGGGCTACAAAGGGTGAATCAGAAGGTTATCCTGGTCCTCAGATTATTTATAACTCAGTGAGGGGTTTCCTATACATGCAGCAGGTGTTCACTGAGCCCCTACCCTGTGCTGGTTACTTTACCAAACAAATGAAACGTGATCCTTGCCCTCAAGGATTACAGTCCAGTGGGAGAGACAGATGTGTAAACAAGTAATTAACGTTGGGCTGAGAACTTTGCTGGGGTGTAGATAAGGCTAGGAAGAGTTGAGAATGCTCTCTAAAGAGGTGACATTTGAACTGGGCCTTGAGCATAAGTTTGCTGGAAAGGAGAGCATGTGAAGAAAAGGAATTTTGAGAACTCTATTGTAGTTGGAGCAGAAGTGTTGAGCCCTTAGAAGTCAAACCTTTACCATATGGGCAGTGCGAACCGATAGATGAAGGATTGGGGGCTGAAGTATTTTGTGTGTAATCCAAAGTATAACTTAGGTAGAGGGGTTAGTCCAGAACATTCCAGGACAGCCCCTGGCCCACTCTCAATGCCTGGAGGCAGAGGGAGTCTTTAGAAGGTAGCTGGCTTGGTGAGCATGGACTTGGAGCAGGGGGACGTGAAAAGCCTTGAGTGTGATTTCCTTTGGGCTTGTCTCTAGTGACCTCTGGGAAGCCAGATTTAGGCCTGCTCCTGCTTCGTTGTGTTTGATTCAAGGCAAGCAAACACTTCTGTTGTGTTTCTCACCGGACACGATGCAGCTGATGGGGTCTGGCTTCGTGAATTTAGTCAGCACAGGACCTGTCTCCTTGAGATTTCATCAGGTCATCTGGATGAACATTGTGGATGTTCAGAACCTCTTAGCCCTATATCTGTAGAGCACTACCCAGCAGTGGCTAATCAGATTTCATTATGAGAGGAACATTGGTTTGAATATAAGGGAACAACCTTTCTCTTTTCAAGTTCTTTGAGGGCACTTCCCTGCAGTGGAGGGTCCTAAGCAGTTTAGATCAGTTTCACATGATCCAGGATAATAGAGGAATGCTACCTGCCCGAGAGATGCTTAGAATCTATGAGGAAGACAAACCCCAGTAGATAAACTTCATTGTGTTATGAGATGTGCAGTGATGGAAGGGTGTGGAAGCATGGGAGGGGCACCAGTCTGCCTGGGGAGACTGTGTAAAGGCTTTCTGGAAGAAGTAGTGCCTGAGCTGAGTCTTTTATTTTTTTAATTATTACTTTTTGGTCTTTGTTGGCGTGCACGGGCTTAGTTGCCCGGCAGGATGTGGGATCTTAGTTTCCCAACCAGGGATCGAACCCGTGATCCCTGCACTGGAAGGTGAATTCTTAACCACTGGACTACCAGGGAAGTCCCTGTATCATATTTTAGATTCCACATATACGTGATATCATATGGTATTTGTCTTTCTGTGTTTGACTTCACTTGATATGATTATCTTTGGGTCCATTCAGGTTACTGTAAATGGCATTATTTCATTTTTCATAACTTAGTAATATTCCATTATATATATGTATCACATCATCTTTAGTCATTCATCTGTTGATGAGCATTTAGGTTGTCTTGGCTGTGGTGAATCGTGCTCTGGGTGACCTTGAGTTTAATTGTTTCCGCTGCAGTACCGTAGGATGATGAGCATATGTTTGGAATCAGAGAGAGCTGGATTTGACTTCTGCTGGCTCCTTGAGATTGAGGCCTTGGGCAGTCACTTTATATAGCCTCAGGTTTCTCATGTCAAAGAGATGGGAATTTACTTACAGCAGGTTAGTGGTTAGGGTTAGACAAACAAGGTATATTAGGTGTGTTTAGTGCCTGGCATGAAGTTGACACTCAAACTAGAAGCTTTTATTAAATTCTTTTGAGTTCTTCTCTGGAAGTTTAGTGGACCAAAGCTTAACTAATTTTAAAGTTTCTGGTTTTCAGTGTGTGAAAAGTTGCCATGGGTTTCCTTGAACAGCTCAGAGCAGAAGTCTCTTCTCAAGTTGTATCTATTTCTGAGCTCTGCCTTCTCTCCCTTTCCTCCACTGAATTGGTCCCATTGAGTCCTGGCTGTACCTTCCCCAGGATTCTCACCAAGGGCCAAAACCCTCAAGCCATCTCCTGAGGCTCCAGGGTTCATCCTGAACATTTTCTGTGCTCCAGACAATTTTCACCAACCCTTTGCTCTAGCGCCGCCTTCTTCTGTCTTATCCTAAAATGTCTGAACGTAGAAGGGATTCAGGCTGGCCCAAGCCCTTGAGAAAGAGGAGGTGACAAGGATATAGGCAAAGAGTGCCTAACTTTAGAAGGTGAGGTTAGAGTTGACAAGGCATGTCTTGGGGCAGCACACCTGGGCTGTCAAGGTGTGGTGGCCATACGGGGAAGTTCCTGCCCAGGGACCCCAATTCTGGCCTTGGTTTCAGCTTTGGGAAACAAACAAGACATTGATTTTTTCCCTTTTCTTCCCCCCTCCTTGAAACAGCTTTATTTCTTTTGTGGTTAAATTCTATGGATGACAGTGGCCTAGAATTCAACCCAGAGGAATGAATAGTGTGTGTGGAGCCCAGAGCTGCCCACACACTGGTCTGCATGCCCTGTCTCACTCAGAAGGTGATTGGAATGAGCTTCTGACTTGTGGTATTTGACTTTGGCATTTTCAGAATCAAATATCACACACACTGACCTCCCACTCCTCTCACTCCAAGCTAAACCTGCTTAGTTCTTTTGTAAGTAGTTTGGGGTCCTTTGAGACCTCAGTATAGAGCTCCCCAGCCATGAAGTCTGAGGGATTCAGTTCAGTATTGGCCTTTCTTTTCCACAGAAGCGAATGTCTGTGACAGAAGGCGGCATCAAATACCCAGAGACGACCGAGGGAGGCCGCCCCAAGCTTGGGGGGCTGATGGATCCGAGGCAGGGGGTGATTGAGAGGACGGGCCGCTGCCAAACCTGTGCGGGTGAGCGGAGGGGGGCTGGCATGGACCCTGGAGGGAGGGAGAGGCTTGACCTCATAGAGAACTGGGGTTGAGGGTGGAAGCACAGAGATCTGTTCTCTGAGGTGAGTGCTGGAAGGAACATGTCGCGTGTGTTTTCCCACAGGAAACATGACAGAGTGTCCCGGCCACTTTGGCCACATTGAGCTGGCCAAGCCTGTGTTCCACGTTGGTTTCCTGGTCAAGACCATGAAAGTTTTACGCTGTGTCTGCTTCTTCTGCTCCAAGTTGCTTGTGGACTCTGTGAGTGGGAGACAGGCTCTGGCCTGGGGGAGGGGTTGCTGCGGGGTGGTGGGAAGGCAGGGGAGCATCCCCAACTGACCCCACTCGGTCTGCTCTGTTCCCAGAACAACCCGAAGATCAAGGATATTTTGGCTAAGTCCAAGGGGCAGCCCAAGAAGCGGCTCACACACGTCTATGACCTCTGCAAGGGCAAAAACATCTGCGAGGGCGGGGAGGAGATGGACAACAAGTTTGGTGTGGAGCAGCCTGAGGGCGATGAAGATTTGACCAAAGAAAAGGTAGCTGGGGCTGCCCAGACTGTTGGGAGCAGGTGAGGGGCAGGGTAGTCTTGGGAAAAAGGGAAGAAGGCAGCAGAAGCGGCAGGACCTGAAGGTCACAGAAGAGTGAGGGGCTGGCCAACCTACCCTCTGGGCTCTGATGGCCTCTCTGTCCCGTTGGTAGGGCCACGGTGGCTGCGGACGGTACCAGCCCCGGATCCGGCGCTCTGGCCTGGAGCTATACGCCGAATGGAAGCATGTCAATGAGGACTCTCAAGAGAAGAAGATCCTGTTGAGCCCCGAGCGGGTGCATGAGATCTTCAAGCGCATCTCCGACGAGGAGTGCTTTGTCCTGGGCATGGAGCCGCGCTACGCCCGGCCTGAGTGGATGATCGTCACTGTGCTACCTGTGCCCCCGCTCTCCGTGCGGCCTGCCGTTGTGATGCAGGGCTCTGCCCGCAACCAGGTCGGCAGCTGTGGGACCCCACTTCATAGCTAGGCTGGGTATCTGGGCAAAGGTGTGTGTTGGGGGTGGGGTGGGGAAGGTGTGCGGGGTGCCAGACAGATCGTCCTAGCCTGAAGAAACCTGCTATTTGCTGGCCGTATGACCTTTAGTGAGGCCCTTAAGGAGGTTAAAGCCCATCAAGGTGCTTCTGGATCTGTGAGCCCAGAGCTGCCACCCAGGGTGGTGGTAGGGGGCAGGGGTGAGAGACGCTGTATGCTGGCACGTGCAGGGTGGCTAGACAGTGACAGTGCTGACTTCTGCCTTAGGACGACCTGACCCACAAACTGGCCGACATTGTCAAGATCAACAATCAGCTTCGGCGCAATGAGCAGAACGGTGCAGCTGCCCATGTCATTGCTGAGGACGTGAAGCTCCTCCAGTTCCACGTGGCCACCATGGTGGACAATGAGCTGCCTGGCTTGCCTCGTGTGAGTCAGCAGGGTCCCCGCACCTGGAGCCTGGGAGAAAGGGGAGGGGGCCAGGATGGGGGCCAGTGCTGACTGCTGGGGTGCCCCCTGCCCTTTGTCTCCTCACAGGCCATGCAGAAGTCTGGGCGTCCCCTCAAGTCCCTGAAGCAGCGATTGAAGGGGAAGGAAGGCCGTGTGCGTGGGAACCTGATGGGCAAGCGGGTGGACTTCTCAGCCCGCACTGTCATCACCCCCGACCCCAACCTCTCCATTGACCAGGTCGGCGTGCCACGCTCTATTGCCGCCAACATGACCTTTGCGGAGATCGTCACCCCCTTCAACATTGACAGGTGTGCTCAGTTCAGAAGCCCTGCCTGGAGGTGCCAGGAAGACAGCGGTGCTCTCCCAGCTTCTAGAGAGCTTTGAAGTTGAGACATTCAAGTGCCACTTGTGGCCTTGGGGGAGGAGTGACGACAGGGCTTTTTGGAGAGTGATTATTCATTCCACCTCTCTCTAGACTTCAGGAACTAGTGCGCAGGGGGAACAGCCAGTACCCGGGAGCCAAGTACATCATCCGGGACAACGGTGATCGGATTGACCTGCGTTTCCACCCCAAGCCCAGTGACCTTCACTTGCAGACTGGCTACAAGGCATGTAACAGGCTGGGGGTCCGGCTGGAATGGGCCAGCTGAGGCTATCCTGTTATTAGAATCTGTGTCTTTTTAAAAGACACCTGCTGTCCTAGGCAAGCTTGTAGCTGCCAGCTGCTGACATTGGCAGTGAGGGTGGGGGGTCACAAAAACCCACGGGTAGCATGAGGGACACATGGCAGGAAAGGGAGATTAGCCGGGGTGGGGGGTGCCTGGAGCAGAAGGTTTCATTGTCAGAGTACCTTGAGGTTTTCTCCCCCAGCGGACTTCCCTGAGGTTTGGGTATCATGTCTTCGTTTTCTCTGATAACCTGGAATCTAGCCTAGGACCTGGCCCGAAGCAGGCGGTTAATAAGCATTTTAAATGAAATGACATCACAGCATCGCCTGTCTCCAGAACCTCAGGTCCACTATGACTTCACTCTTAGCACCCCTCCTTGACTGAGGTTTCTCCCGCCTCTCACCTCCCCAGGTGGAACGGCACATGTGTGATGGGGACATTGTTATCTTCAACCGGCAGCCAACTTTGCACAAAATGTCCATGATGGGTCATCGGGTTCGCATCCTGCCCTGGTCCACTTTTCGCTTGAATCTTAGGTCCGTCCGCCTGCTGAGTGAGGTGGTGGGTCTGGGCTGCTCCCTGGGTTTCACTGGAGCATCTCCCCGACTCACCCTCCTCTTTCACTGTAGCGTGACAACTCCATACAATGCTGACTTCGACGGGGATGAGATGAACTTGCACCTGCCACAGTCCCTGGAGACACGGGCTGAGATCCAGGAGCTGGCCATGGTGCCACGCATGATTGTCACCCCCCAGAGCAATCGTCCAGTCATGGGCATTGTGCAGGACACATTGACTGCAGTGCGCAAATTCACCAAGAGGGATGTCTTCCTGGAGCGGGTGTGTGCTCTGGGACAGGTGGAGGTGGGGAGAACCTGACCTGGGTGGGCAGGGCCCAGCACAGCAATGACGGGGGAAGGGCAGTGACCTGCTGATTCTCTTTACATTGTCCTGTATGTGTGGAGAAGGCAGTGGCACCCCTCTCCAGTACTCTTGCCTGGAAAATCCCATGGATGGAGGAGCTTGGTAGGCTGCAGTCCATGGGGTCACTAAGAGTCGGACACAACTGAGCGACTGCACTTTCACTTTTCACTTTCATGCATTGGAGAAGGAAATGGCACCCCACTCCAGTGTTCTTGCCTGGAGAATCCCAGGGACGGGGGAGCCTGGTGGGCTGCCGTCTATGGGGTCGCACAGTTGGACAAGACTGAAGCGACTTAGCAGCAGCAGCAGCAGACCTGTTTGTGAGACAATGGAAGGGAACGGGCTTAGCAAAGATCAAGGCCAAAAACAGTGCATGGCCTTAGCTCCATGTTAAATTCCTTAAAATGTCATGTAATTTCAGATATCCTCTGGAAAGTAAAGGCAAAGAGAGAAATAAGACTTTGTTGAAATTCAATTTGTTTTTCCTTTGTCTTTATTTTCTAATTATTAAAAGTAGTTTGTAGTTGCTGTTTAAAGAAAAAATGACTCCGAAATTTTAAACTATCATAGTAAATTTTTTCAGTGAAAGTTTGGCAGAGACTTCCTTTGCCATTTTTTTGCCTCCAAAATCTGGCTTTCCCCCTTGGGCAGGGAGGCCTCCCTTGACATTCACAAGCGTGGATGCCTGCAGTTTTGACTTCCTGTCTCTCTCATTCTCTTCCTCCCAGGGGGAAGTGATGAACCTCCTGATGTTCCTGTCCACGTGGGACGGGAAGGTCCCACAGCCAGCCATCCTGAAGCCCCGGCCCCTGTGGACGGGGAAGCAGATCTTCTCCCTCATCATACCCGGCCACATCAACTGTATCCGCACCCATAGCACCCACCCCGATGATGAGGACAGCGGCCCTTACAAGCACATCTCCCCTGGGGACACTAAGGTGGGGCCTGACTTCCTGAAGTAAGGGTCTGAAGGGGCAGGGCTTCAGACCCGGGAGCACCAGCAGGGGCCGTGAACGGTGCGCTCTCTGTAGGTGGTGGTGGAGAATGGTGAGCTGATCATGGGCATCCTGTGTAAGAAGTCTTTGGGCACGTCAGCCGGCTCCCTGGTCCACATCTCTTACCTTGAGATGGGTCACGACATCACTCGCCTCTTCTACTCCAACATTCAGACTGTCATCAACAACTGGCTCCTCATTGAGGGTAAGTCTAGGGCTCCACCAAGTTCTGTCTACAAATCCTGTCCCTCTCACTGCTGACTGCTCTTCTCCCCTCCCCTTCTCTTTCCTTCTTGGGTTTGGTTCCCTCCATCTATATGCTCTTGGCTGTGAATCCGTCTCATGTTTCTTGGGAGCCCAAAGAAGGTGTTGCTGATGCTCCTTCTCATTTCCAGGTCATACCATTGGCATTGGGGACTCCATCGCTGATTCTAAGACTTACCAAGACATTCAGAACACGATTAAGAAGGCCAAGCAGGATGTAATAGAGGTGAGAGCGGAGGCTGGGCAGACACTGAACCAGGGGCTCCTAGTAGCTTTGAACTGAGGAGGAGTGAAGGGGACATGGGGCTGGGAGGGACATGGACCAGTAGAGGTCAATGTCCCCCTGAGAGTTGCACCTCCTTCTTTGCACCAGGTCATTGAGAAGGCACATAACAACGAGCTGGAGCCCACGCCAGGGAACACCCTGCGGCAGACGTTTGAGAACCAGGTGAACCGCATTCTCAACGATGCCCGAGACAAGACCGGCTCCTCCGCCCAGAAATCACTGTCTGAATACAACAACTTTAAGTCTATGGTCGTGTCTGGGGCCAAAGGTTCCAAGATCAACATCTCCCAGGTGGGGAGCCTTTTTTTTTTTTTTACCAGCAGAGGGTCCCTTGGATGTGGGAGGAGAAATGGAGGGGTGTGCTGCTGGGGGATGCACCGAGAAAACCGAGGGAGGGGATGCAGCCCAGCTTTTCTGTTCCCCAGGTCATTGCTGTCGTCGGGCAGCAGAATGTGGAGGGCAAGCGGATCCCATTTGGATTCAAGCACCGGACCCTGCCTCACTTCATCAAAGATGACTATGGGCCTGAGAGCCGAGGCTTTGTGGAGAACTCCTACCTGGCCGGCCTCACGCCCACTGAGTTCTTCTTCCATGCCATGGGGGGCCGTGAGGGGCTGATCGACACAGCTGTCAAGACTGCTGAAACTGGTGAGGCCCCAGCCACCAGCCAGTCCCAGGGAGGAGCCCAGGCAGAGAAGCCTTGGGGGTTTGAGTAAAGTTCTCAGGCTGAAGTCTTCAGTTTCCAGGGAAGTAATTTTGGCCTCTCTGGAAATAGCAGAGACTAAAGGTCGAGTTAGGCAGACCTGGCTGCGCTGTGGCATGCCATGTCATGGGGATGGAGCCTGAGGCTCTCTGCTCCTGACAAGTCACGTGGGGATGGTTCCTCGGAGTTTCTACTGGGCCCTGGTTGCATCTGGTGGTGGGCATGGCTTTCCCTGGGAGGCCTTGGGGCTGAGGGGCCACCAGCTGGCTCCCCTGAGGACCAGAGTGGCCAGCAGCACTCTTCCTAAGGTAGAGTGGCTCCTGTTCTTGCTCTGGGCCCCTCAGTTGATTCTCTGCTCCCAGGATACATCCAGCGGCGGCTGATAAAGTCCATGGAGTCGGTGATGGTGAAGTACGACGCCACCGTGCGCAACTCCATCAATCAGGTGGTGCAGCTGCGCTATGGCGAGGATGGCCTGGCAGGCGAGAGTGTCGAGTTCCAGAATCTGGCCACCCTCAAGCCTTCCAACAAGGCTTTCGAGAAGAAGTGAGGAGGCTGGCGGGTGGTTCTTGCCCCTGGGGCTCGGGCCAGGGTTGTAGGAGTCCCTGTTGCCCCACCCACCCCCCCCCAAGGTGAAATCACATTGACCATATCTTGCAGTGAACCTTAACCTTATCATGCTCCTTCCCCACCTCTGTGGCAGCAGCCACATGATGGAAGAAGGTGGGCAGAGAGCTGAGACTTTGGGGCCTGGCGTTGGTGCAGAGCAAGCCCAGAGGGCAGGCAAAAGCTCAGGGCTGCTAGACAGCCTTGGCTCTGGATCTTGTTTCCCTCCCAAGATCTTCACAGCCCGACGCGTAGAAGGAGCCACACCCTCTTCTGGCTGGGATCTGCACCTTGACTCTACCCCTGCCACCTGCAGGTTCCGCTTTGATTACACCAATGAGAGGGCCCTGCGGCGCACCCTGCAGGAAGACCTGGTGAAGGATGTGCTGAGCAACGCACACATTCAGAATGAGCTAGAACGAGAATTTGAGCGGATGCGTGAGGACCGGGAGGTGCTCAGAGTCATCTTCCCAACTGGCGACAGCAAGGTGCGTGTGGGCACGAAGGGCTGGGCTGGAGAGGGGCTGGCCCTGCACAGCTGGCCCTGACTTGGGGTCCTGCCTCCCTGCGTTCCTGCCCTAGGTTGTCCTCCCCTGCAACCTGCTGCGCATGATCTGGAACGCTCAGAAGATCTTCCACATCAACCCTCGCCTTCCCTCTGACCTGCACCCCATCAAGGTGGTAGAGGGTGAGTAGCTGCCGCGGAGCCATGAGGCCAGGCTCTGCTGGCAAGTCCCGGTCTACAAGCTCTTTATCTGTTGCTTGGCCCCCAGGAGTCAAGGAGTTGAGCAAGAAGCTGGTGATTGTGAATGGGGACGACCCCCTGAGCCGGCAGGCCCAGGAGAATGCCACCTTGCTCTTTAACATCCACCTGCGGTCCACGCTGTGTTCCCGCCGCATGGCCGAGGAATTCCGGCTCAGTGGAGAGGCTTTCGACTGGCTTCTTGGAGAGATCGAGTCCAAGTTCAACCAAGCCATTGTGAGTCCTGTACTCCTCACCCCAGCCTCGATTCTTTCTTTTGACCTGTTGACTTCTCTGGGCTCTGAGAACCTCCCAGCTCTGCCCACAGCTGCCTGATAGAGTTCTCCTTCATTGAGACACTGTTGTGAACCAGGTCCTGTGTTGGGGGCTTTATTCCTGTATTCCTCAGGAGTCTTAAGATGACCCTCATAGAGGAGGGGTTGTTAGTGTTAGTTGCATGTTGCAGAGATAGCTGCTGAGTCTTGAAGTGGTAAATGCATAAAAGATGCTCAACATGATCAGTCATCAGGGAAATGCAACTCAGAACCACAGTGAGATTCCACTTCATGTCTGCAGGATGACTAAAAGAAAAAGTAAATAAGTGTTGGTGAGGGTGGTGGAGAAATTGGAGCTCTCGTACACTGCTGGAGGGGGTGTTGCAACTGCTTTGGAAAACAGTCTGGCAGTTTCTCTCGAGTTTAAACATAGAGTTACCATCTGACCCAGCAATTTCATTCCTAGGGACAAACCCAAGAAGCATGTGTCCACAAAAACCTGCTGCAGGTGTTCACAGCAGTTTATTCATAACAGCCAAGCAATGGAAACAACCTAAATGTGCATCCATTGATGGAGGATAAACAAGACAAGAGCATATTATTTTGTGATAAAGTAATGAGCTGTCAAGCCGTAAAAAGTCTGTGATCAACCTTAAATGATAGTATTACTAAGCAAAAAAGCCTGTTTGAAAAGGCTACATACTGTATGATTTCAATTAAAAGATTATCATTTATGGTATGTGATTAAAAGACTGTTATCAAGTGAATATTTACCTCACAATTAGCATGCAGTGCTTCTCGAAATGAAGGTTTTAGATGGCATAGTCCCTTTTCCTGGGTGTGCAGCCCATCAGGCACTGAATGGCGTGTGTAAATTGAAATGCTGTCTGAGGAATGGGATGATCAAAGAGACTCTGATGTTTAAGTCTCTCCCAGTTGCAAATGCTTCTGTCCAGCCCTGACAGCACCTCACTCTTGTTCACTGGGGGTGGTGGGGTGGGGGTAAGCAGGCAGATTTTCTCTTGTGAGAGCAGCTCTTTTTTCTCCCTATCATCCCCAGGCCCATCCAGGGGAAATGGTGGGAGCTCTGGCTGCACAGTCCCTCGGAGAACCTGCCACCCAGATGACCTTGAACACCTTTCACTATGCTGGTGTGTCCGCCAAGAATGTGACTCTGGGTGTGCCCCGACTTAAGGAGCTCATCAACATTTCCAAGAAGCCAAAGACCCCTTCACTTACTGTCTTCCTACTGGGCCAGTCTGCTCGAGATGCGGAGAGAGCCAAGGTGGGACTTGGGTAATGGGTTTCTGGGTGGGAGGAGGAGGGGACCCCTTCCTTTCAATGAGGGTTTGGAATTCCCTCTCCAAAGGGGTTTGAAGAGGCCTTCAGAGCCACCTGAATGTCAAGAATCCCTCTTTTCTCCAGGATATTCTGTGCCGCTTGGAACACACAACACTGAGGAAGGTGACCGCCAACACGGCCATCTACTATGACCCCAACCCCCAGAGCACCGTGGTGGCCGAGGATCAGGAGTGGGTGAATGTCTATTATGAGATGCCTGACTTTGATGTGGCCCGAATCTCCCCCTGGCTTTTGCGGGTGGAGCTGGACCGGAAGCACATGACTGACCGGAAGCTGACCATGGAGCAGATTGCCGAAAAGATCAATGCTGGTGAGGCCAGGAATTCTGCCTGGGCTCCCCTCGCTCCCCATCCTGTCCCTGCACGCTCATCCCAGACATGCTGCCTAAACCCACCAACTTCCAGGCACTGGTTCTACTTCCCCAGGGCACCTCTTTTCCAGGTCCCTTCTGCGCTGCAGGTTCTTCTCATTCTCTCCCCACCCTCTTTCTAGAAGGGTTCTATGAGGAGGCAGAAGCCAAAGGAGAGCCCCCTGGGGAGAACAGCGGCACCGCGAATGGACGTAGCGTTGCAGCTGCCGTCTTCCTCACTCATTCTCCTCAGGTTTCGGTGATGACTTGAATTGCATCTTTAACGATGATAACGCAGAGAAGCTGGTGCTCCGGATCCGCATCATGAACAGTGATGAAAATAAGATGCAAGAGGTAAAGGGGACCCAGGCAGAAATTGTGTGTCAGACACAGGAAACCATTAAATCTGGTTCCTGACCATGGAAATTAAAATGAAGGCAGCATTGAGTGCCAGTCACACCATCTGAAGCGGAGATGGAGGGTGGCTAACAATGATTTTCAAAAGTTCTAGCAGCAAAAAATCTATCAAATGTGAACTAGTGCCACATGGATAAACAGCTGGTGTTGATGTGGGGGTGTCCCCGTGGCCCGGTCACCTGGTTCTCTCCTCCCCGAGGGCAGGGCAGACAGTAGGAACGGCTACATCCTTGGGAAGGTGGGGTTACAGTCCTATAACGAGACCCAGGAAAATGCTTGACCAGTGACTTCATTCCTGGGCATGGCTCCTAAAAGATTGTTCGGCAGATGTGGATGCCTGGTGCTTTTAATAATAAAAGCTCAGAGCTTCGTATGAACTAGTGGAGAGTAGTAACATGTGGATGCGTCTTGAGCGAGGACAATACACCTCTGTTCCATAGGGTGACACGTCAAGGCATTGGTGGGTGGGTGGTGGGTGTGCGACAAGGACCAGGACGAGAGTGGAGGCACCATGTGCTTGGTTCCAGCCCTGGGAGTGCCCAGAGGGTGGGAATGGTGTCAGGCTAGTGGGGTGTGGCTGTCTTTTCTGAGGTTTCTTTAAATACCATGGTAAAAACACGTTAGAAAGTAACTTTATTGGAAGGAAGAAGGTAGGTCTGGGCCAGGCCCGGCTCTGTAGCTCAGGCTGTGGTCTGGGGTGAGGCCGGGGGGGCTGGAGGATTCTCAGAGGTCTGACTTGATTCTGCTGCAGGAGGAAGAGGTGGTGGACAAGATGGATGACGATGTCTTCCTTCGCTGCATCGAGTCCAACATGCTGACGGACATGACCCTGCAGGGCATAGAGCAGATCAGCAAGGTCAGCCGGCCATGCCCACTGCGCGTCCAGCCCTGCACCCTCCTCCCCCCACCACCCGCCCAGCCTGAGCTTGCTCTGCCCCTTGCCAGGTGTACATGCACTTGCCGCAGACTGACAACAAGAAGAAGATCATCATCACAGAGGACGGAGAGTTCAAGGCCCTGCAGGAGTGGA
Organism: Bubalus bubalis; assembly: GCF_019923935.1. Taxonomy (NCBI): domain Eukaryota; kingdom Metazoa; phylum Chordata; class Mammalia; order Artiodactyla; family Bovidae; genus Bubalus; species Bubalus bubalis. The sequence goes on along the minus strand of NC_059159.1, from coordinate 35,938,720 downwards.
TCCTAGAGACGGACGGCGTGAGCCTGATGCGCGTGCTGAGTGAGAAGGATGTGGACCCTGTGCGCACCACATCCAACGACATCGTGGAGATCTTCACGGTGAGCCCCTGCGAGCCGGTACCCTGCAGTCTTCTGGACCCCCTGGGTCTCGGGCAGTGGTTGTGGTCCATGCTCTCCCTTCAGGGCATTTCTCTGATCTGGTTGTTTCATGCCTGAATCCACTGTTGTATTTGGGCTTCATGGATTCCTGACTGTGGATCTGGGTGCTGGTAGCAGTGGGAGGAGAGCAGAGTTAATGGGTCTTGAGCCTTCCCCTGCATCTGCACGCCAGGTGCTGGGCATTGAGGCCGTACGGAAGGCCCTGGAGCGGGAGCTGTACCACGTCATCTCCTTCGATGGCTCCTACGTCAATTACCGGCACTTGGCTCTCCTATGTGACACCATGACCTGTCGTGGCCACTTGATGGCCATCACTCGACACGGAGTCAACCGCCAGGACACTGGACCTCTCATGAAGTGCTCCTTTGAGGAAACGGTATGAGAGACGTTCTGAGTAGGTGGGGAGGAGGGCTGGCTGTGGGAGGAGGGCCTCCTCAGCTGAGTGATGGGCCTTGGTGCAGTTCCTCCTCTGTTGGGTGGGACTTCGGGGGTGGGGTGTGACAGCGTTCCTCCTCTTCCGAGGTTTAGGTGGACGTGCTCATGGAAGCAGCTGCGCACGGAGAGAGTGACCCCATGAAGGGGGTATCTGAGAACATCATGCTGGGCCAGCTGGCTCCGGCTGGCACCGGCTGTTTTGACCTCCTGCTTGATGCAGAGAAGTGCAAGTATGGCATGGAGATCCCCACCAATATCCCCGGCCTGGGGGCTGCCGGACGTGAGTATGAGGGTCTGCGAGGTGGAGGTGGGAGCAGGGAGGCCTTGGGTGGGAGGGCAGCCAGGCCCCGGATGTTCTTCTTCACGAGTCACCATGTGCCTCTCTGCAGCCACCGGCATGTTCTTCGGCTCGGCCCCCAGTCCCATGGGCGGAATTTCTCCAGCCATGACACCCTGGAACCAGGGTGCAACCCCAGCCTACGGCGCCTGGTCCCCCAGTGTTGGTGAGTGGCTGCCTGGGAAGACAGCCCTCTGGGTGGTTCTGAGGGTGGGTGGCCTGGCTCGTGAGGGGTTCCCATGTCAGGGTGCTGGGGGCCCTGGAGCCCTGGGAAGGTGTGGGGCTCCAGCTCTGGTTTTAGCAAACGTCTGTCTCTTTGCAGGGAGCGGGATGACCCCGGGAGCAGCAGGCTTCTCTCCCAGTGCTGCCTCAGATGCCAGCGGGTTCAGCCCTGGCTACTCCCCGGCCTGGTCTCCCACACCAGGCTCCCCGGGCTCCCCAGGCCCCTCAAGCCCATATATCCCCTCACCAGGTGAGTGGTCCTTGTCTGTCAAGGCCAAGTTCATTTTTTCCTTGGTCTTGCTTTCTGGATGAATCTCTCAAAACTTAACACCTCTCTGCTTCTCATCCACAGGGGGTGCCATGTCTCCCAGCTACTCCCCCACATCGCCTGCCTATGAGCCCCGCTCCCCTGGAGGCTACACACCCCAGAGTCCCTCTTACTCCCCCACTTCCCCCTCCTACTCCCCTACTTCTCCGTCCTACTCTCCAACCAGCCCCAACTACAGCCCCACGTCACCCAGCTACTCCCCGACCTCTCCCAGCTACTCACCCACTTCTCCCAGCTATTCACCCACGTCTCCCAGCTACTCTCCCACTTCCCCAAGCTACTCTCCCACATCACCTAGCTACTCACCCACATCACCCAGCTACTCGCCCACCTCACCCAGCTACTCGCCCACCTCGCCCAGCTACTCGCCCACCTCGCCCAGCTACTCGCCCACCTCGCCCAGCTACTCGCCCACTTCGCCCAGCTACTCACCGACATCTCCAAGCTATTCACCGACATCACCAAGCTACTCTCCAACTTCTCCAAGTTACTCACCCACCAGTCCTAACTATTCTCCAACCAGTCCCAATTACACCCCAACATCACCCAGCTATAGCCCAACGTCACCGAGCTACTCACCTACTAGTCCCAACTACACACCAACAAGCCCCAACTACAGCCCAACATCTCCAAGCTACTCTCCGACTTCACCCAGCTACTCCCCAACCTCGCCAAGCTACTCTCCTTCAAGCCCACGATACACACCACAGTCTCCCACCTACACCCCCAGCTCGCCCAGCTACAGCCCCAGCTCGCCCAGCTACAGCCCGACTTCACCAAAGTACACCCCAACCAGTCCTTCCTATAGCCCCAGCTCACCAGAGTACACCCCCACCTCCCCCAAGTACTCACCTACCAGCCCCAAATATTCCCCCACCTCCCCCAAGTACTCACCTACCAGCCCTACCTACTCCCCCACCACCCCAAAATACTCACCCACATCGCCTACTTACTCACCAACCTCTCCTGTCTACACCCCAACCTCCCCCAAGTATTCACCCACTAGCCCCACCTACTCCCCCACCTCCCCCAAGTACTCACCCACCAGCCCCACCTACTCCCCCACGTCCCCCAAAGGCTCTACTTACTCGCCCACCTCCCCCGGCTACTCGCCCACCAGCCCCACCTATAGCCTCACCAGTCCAGCCATCAGCCCGGATGACAGTGATGACGAGAACTGAGGGTGAGCTGTGCGCAGCGGCACCTGGCGAGGTGGAGGGCGGCCCTGAGGTACCCTGCCGCTCCGCTCCCCTGTGGGGTACAGCCCCAGTCTGGCTCCCTTGTACATAGCTCCTTGTGACCGTCCCCTGTTGAGGTTCCAGACCCATTTCTGCTGGGGATTTTGTTTTGTTCTCTACTTGCGCTATCTCAGAACCCACTCACCCTCTGTGGTGGTCTCCTTCCTGCCCCACTACCCCAGGCCTGTCCCCAAATCAGACATCCTTCTCGCTGTGGCTTGAATGGGGATAAAGGGTATTTTCACTTCTTAGGGGTAGGTCCAGCTCTGGATCGTCACATCTGATCCTCGGGAAGAACAAAGCGAAAGCTGCCTTTTGTCTGTTATTTTATTTTTTGAACTTTAAATAAAGTTTACTAGTTTTGACCAAAAGTGTGTCTGTTGAGTGGTTTAACGGGAGGCAAGAACATCCAGGCTCAACTCCCTGCCTGGGCTGTTATTGCATTTCCAGTGTCAAGGCTGATCCCTGCTAATGGGCAGGAGCAGGAACCAAACACAGACAGTGCATTCTTTCATCGAACAAACTGCACCAGGCATTGCTCTGTCTTGGCTTTGGGGTCGAACAAATAGGCCTCGTCCTGCTTTAAAACAATATTGACATAACATCTTTTTCAGCAGTTCTACTGATTGTCTTATTATATGGGCTTCCCTGGTGGCTCAGGTGGTAAAGAATCTGCCTGCCGATGCAGGAGACAAGAGTTCAATCCCTGGGTCAGGAAGATACCCAGAAGGATATGCAACCTACTCCAGTATTGTTGCCCGGGAAGTTCCCTGGACAGAGGACCATGGTGGGTGATAGGCCATGGGGTGGCAAAAGAGTTGGGCACGACTTAGCAATTAAACAACGTAATTTTAGAAAAGTACAGAGGTGTAGTACAGAGGCAGAAAAGTTATTACCCTTACCATCGCCACCAGGAGGCATATTTTCTTTGGGTATTTTTCTTAGAGGGTTCTCAAGTCACTTCTGATCAGTCTTTGTTTTGGCCTCAAACCAACAATGAGATTATGAATACTACGGTATTTTTTAAAGCTGAAGTTAAAGGAGTTGCTGATAATTTTTTCAGTTGGCCATGTCATATTTTGTCTCATGAGTTCTTTTTTAAATTCTTACTTTGGCCTCACAGCTTATGGGATCTCAGTTCCCTGACCAGGAATTGAACCCCAGGTCCCTGGCAGTGAAAGGCCAGAATCCTCACCACTAAGCCATCTGCGAACCCTCTGAAGTATTTCAAATAGTTTGGAAAGTAACATGGCCAAGATCTATTTACTAAGATTATAGATGGTAGATACCATTTTGCAACATTTAATCCAGGTCTTAAATTGTTTTGATAGATGACTTTTTAGTGACTTTAAAATTTATTTTTTATTGAAGGATAATTGCTTTACAGAATTTTGTTGTTTTCTGTCAAACCTCAATATGAATCAGCCATAGGTATACATATATCCCCTCCCTTTTGAACCTCCCTCCCATCTCCCTCCCCATCCCACCCCTCTAGGTTGATAGCACCTGTTTTGAGTTTCCTGATCCATACAGTAAATTCCTCTTGGCTATCTATTTAGTGACTTGTTTTTATAAAAGGAAAAATTTTTTTTAATTTTATTTTTAAACTTTACAAAATTGTATTAGTTTTGCCAAATATCAAAATGAATCTGCCACAGGTATACATGTGTTCCCCATCCTGAACCCTCCTCCCGCCTCCCTCCCCATACCATCCCTCTGGGTCGTCCCAGTGCACTAGCCCCAAGCATCCAGTATCGTGCATTGAACCTGGACTGGCAACTCGTTTCATACATGAAAAAGGAAATGTTTATTATCGAAGATGCAAGCATGGCAGAAAATTTCCCGAATCCTCTGAATTACACTTGGTTGTTGGTGAACATAATCCCAGACAGGTCTTTCATTATATAGAAGGATAGAAATTTAAATAGAAATGGCTTGTTTTTTGGTGATAACTCAGGATTTACTCTTTTTTTTTTTTTTTTTTTTAAGATTTATTTTATTTATTCTGGTTGCCCTGGGTCTTTGATAATGTACAGGCTTCTCTAGTTGCAGCGAGTGGGCTTCTCATTGCTGTGGCCTCGTTGCGGAGCGCGGGCTCAGGGCGCCCGGGCTTCAATTGTTGCTTCATGTGAGCTCGGTAGTTGAAGTTTGCAGGCTCTGGGGCTCCGGCTCAGTAGTTGTGACACCCGGGCTCAGCTACCCTGCAGCGTGTGGGATCGTCCCAGACCAGCGGATTCCCAACCACTAGACCACCAGGGAAGCCCAGGATTTACTCTTAACAACTTTCCAGTATACTGTATAGCCGTCGCCATGTTGTATACGTGACATTCCCAGTACTTTACTTACAACTGGAACCTTGTACCTTTTGACCACTGTCATGTAATTCCTCCATCCCCTGGCCTCACCTGGTAATCACAAATCTGATTTCCTTTTTGATGAGTTTAGTTTTTGTTCTGTTTGGTTTAGATTTGGCATGTAAGTAAGATTATGTAGTATTTATCATCATGACTTTTTTGGGCTGTGCATGTGGCATGCTGGATTCTAGTTCCCCATCTAGGAATCGAACCTGTACCCCAACCTCTAGGAAAATCCCTACATAATATTTCTGTTTGACTTATTTCACTTTGCATAATGCCCACAAGATCCATCCATCTTATTACAAATGGCAATTAGATAAGTGAACTCTTTGCCAGAGCCAACCTCAGGAGAGGCAAACAGGGCACTTTCCACAGGGACCAAATTTAAGGGACAACAAAAATCTCATAAGTAGTACTTTAATGCAGTATTTTAAAAATTAAAATTAATGTAAAAATCCATGATGGAGTAAAGAGTACCAGTTTTTAAAGATTTTTATTTTTTTTGGATGTGGACCATTTTCAAAATGTTTATTGAATTTGATATAGTATTACTTCTGTTTTATGTTTTTTGGCCCCAAGGGGATCTTAGCTTCCTGATCAGGGATCAAACCTGCACCCCCTACATTGGAAGGTGAAGTCTTAACCACTGAATTGCCAGAAGTGGAAGTCGCTCAGTTGTGTCCTACTCTTTGCGACCCCATGAACTGTAGCCTGCCAGACTCCTCTGTCCATGGAATTCTCCAGGCCAGGATACTGGAGTGGGTAGCCATTCCCTTCTCCAAGGGATCTTTCCAACCCAGGGGTTGAACCCATGTCGCCCGCATTGAAGGCAGATTCTTTACCATCTGAGCCACAGATCAGATCAGATCAGATCAGTCGTTCAGTCGTGTCCGACTCTTTGCGACCCCATGAATCGCCGCACGCCAGGCCTCCCTGTCCATCACCAACTCCCGGAGTACGGGGATGCCCCTAAAATTGCCAGGGAGGTCACCAAATAGTAACATTTGAAATTTTGAAAGGATCTATATGAATCCCCCACCACGGCCCCATCTTTGCCTCTGGCCCCACTGTGACTGGACACAGCGCTGGTCTTCACAGGTGTCATTCTGTGGTCTCTTGTCTCCTGCGATGACTCTTGATGCCTCATTTAAGGCTTGTGTGTGTGTTTTTGCTTTAGATTGTGCGCTGCTCTCTTTCCTTGGAACTTAATCTTTGGGAGAACTTTGAATCTTTGATGGAAGTGGCCTACCTATAGAGAGAATTATATTTGCTTTCTCCCAGCCCGAGGCTGCACTAGCAACCTGGGAACCCTTTGCATTTTGTGAAGGTTTTCTTAAGCTCCTCAAGTGGGTGAATTGCAGCACAAACTATGGAAGGGCTGGGTTGTAGTTTCAGGTTTTCAAGAAAGATTATTTTTTCCTTCCATTCAAGGTTGAGCCAGGCAAGTTCCCTTGCTCCTTCCTTCCTAAAATGGATTTTGGATTTGGTTTTCCTGTGTCTTTATACTGAGCTTGCAGGAGGCCCTGATTATGTGCCGAAGTCTCCCACTATCTTGGAGCCTTGGGCTTTAGCTCCTGTCCCCTGTAGCCCAGAAAACAGTCTGGACAAAACTCAAGGTCTCTTGTGTTTCACAGAAACCCTTGGGAAGAAAAGCTGACTTAGGTGCTCGCTTACCTCCCAGGCTTCCTGAGTTTACTGCATTTTCGGCCTCTGTAGAAATATTTCTATTTATTCCAGCTCAGTAGTGTTTATTTTCTTTCTTTTTTTTTTTTTTTTTTTTTTTACAAAATATTTAATCCACAAATCTAGTCTTTTCAGTTAGGAAAGCCATGTAGGCTAGCTAGTCAGCTGATGGCCATCCTACCTCGCAAGTATGGCTTTTATCCTTTTTTGGTCAGGTTTTATAATATTTACTTTCTGTTCTGCAAATATAATCCCTGCAGTTATGCCCTCTTATTGATGTATTTAAATGGCTCATCTTTAACTTATCACGGCTCCTTCCCTATCATCTTTTTTATTCACCTCTCTAGGATGTTTTTCAGAAAGGGCTCATAACTGCTTCATTATACTCCCTGAATCTTTTATTTTTGAAACTCTTCTGTAGCCTTCAAAACTGAAAGCATATCTTGGCCGGACATTTCTTTCTCTCATACTTTTGTGGACGTTGCTTGATTTTTGTATTGGTCAGAGTTCGCCAGAGACTCAGTAGCATGAATATGTATGTGTATATGTATATATTTCAGAGGCTAAAAATGGATGATTTTCATTATCATCCACTTGCAAGTTGGATACCCAAGAAAAATAGGGGTGTAATTCAGTCCAAGTTCCAAGGCCTGAGAAGATTAGATGAGATATCCCAGCTCAACCAACTGAGGCTGGAAAGAAAAGGACTGAATTTCTCCTTCCTCCATCTTTTGTTCTATTCAGGCCTTTGATGGATTGAATGATGCCCATCCACACTGGGGAGTGCCATCTGCTTTACTGAGTCTACCAGCTCAAATGCTAATCTCATCAAGAACACCTTTACAGGCATACTCAGAAATAATATTGAACCTGGGCACTTCGTGGTCAGTCAAGTTGACACATAAAATAATCACGACCAGTCTACCCCTTTTCAATTTGTACCCCAATGCATCTCTTTAAACCATATTTAATCTCCAAATAAAGATAATAACAAGATCATAATTCCATGATACAACTGTCATGTGTACAGCTGAAAACACACTAACCCCTTCCCCGGCAAAAGAGCTAAAGTCCTTGAGTGGTATTTACTCTTCTTGATATGCCCTAACTTAAATACTATGATGTAAAATTAACAATACTTAAAAGCTATGATAGCTTCCCTGATAGCTCAGTTGGTAAAGAATCTGCCTGCAATGTAGGAGACCCTGGTTCAATTTCTGGGTCAGGAAGATGTGCTGGAGAAGGGATAGGCTACCCTCTCCAGTATTCTTGGGCTTCCCTTATGGCTCAGCTGGTAAAGAATCCACCAGCAATGTGGGAGAAATGGGTTTGATCCCTGGGTGGGAAGATGCCCTAGAGAAGAGAAAGGCTACCCACTCCAGTATTCTGGCCTGGAGAATTCCACGGACTGTATAGTCCATGGGGATGCAAAGAGTTGGACACGACTGAGCGACTTTCACTTGTCACTTAAAAGCTATGATGTAAAGTCAATACATCTTCAGTTACATGATAAGACAATAAGAGAGGAAAGAAAACAGAGATACACATACAAACACATATGCATCAAAAATAAAATATTCACAACAGTTATAGCTATAACTAGCCATGTGTTCATGTGAAGTCGCTCAGTGTTCATAGCTGGCATTTATAACTACCTTCTTCTAACCATTCTGTAATGTCTACCTTCAGCAAGCACCTCAGGTGGTTGTGATTCTTTACTTGGTGGGATGACCCAAACCTTCATTTTTGAATATTTTTATTTATCTATCATATTTATTTATTTATTTTGCCACACCACACAGCTTATGAGATCTTAGTTGCCTGACTAGGGATTGAATCTGGCAGTGAAAGCTCTGAGTCTTAACCACTGGACCACCAGAGAAGTCCCCAAACCCTCATTCTTGAAGGGTTTTAGACCATTACTAATCCTTCCTCCGTTGGATTGTTGTCATTTTCCGTTGACTTGAATTGCAGGACATGGTAATACTAAGAGATGCCCACACACACGCTTCCTTACCTCCATTGTCGATAGTAGTCCAATTTCTGCTTGGCAGTCAGGATCTATGACTCTAGCCAGCCAACATCATAACTCCCTTCTTTGCCTGTTGAGTCATGAGATGCCCAAAGTGGCTGGGTGGCAGTCTTAACTTCAAGTGCAATGAAATCTTTATTGTGTCTCCTGGTGGAAGCATCCTTCCCTCTGGAAGAAGGCCTCTAGGTCAGCAGAGCATAAAGTCACAGGAACAGGAAGCAAAGGTCTTGCTGCTGAGTCATTAGGGGAAATAGGGTGCCACTCCCTTGATTCCTGGACCCATGAATCCTGGCTATCAGAGAATCAGCACCATATATCTAATGCTGATTCAGAGCACACACAGCCTCCTGGAGAACCTTGCCCCAGTCCCAGAACTGTGAAGTGAGTTCTTCTTTTTCTTTTCTTAATTGTATTGTTTATTTTTGCCTGTGCTGGTCTGTGGCTGCATGAGGGCTTTTCTCTAGTTGTGGTGAATGAAGGGCCACCCCCTAGTTGCGATGTGTGGGCTTCTCATTGCAGCGGCTTCTCGTTGCAGAGCAACAGCAGTAATTGTGGTGCCTGGGCTTAGTTCCCCGTGTCGGGTCTTAGTTCCTGGACCAGTGGTTGAACCCACGTCCCCCGCATTGGCAGGCAGATTCTTTACCACTAGATCACCAGGGAAGTGCCCCACCACAGTTTAAACTCATCTGACTCTGGTTTCCATGCTTGCTCTGTCTCTTCAAACTGTTTTAACTTTTAGTATGCCTGTAAATTGCTGCTGAAAGCCAGACAAGATGCACTGGATAAAAGGAATTGCTATAAACAAGGCTTCAGTGATGTTGCCTTGAAGTCTGTGGGTAGAGGAAGGGAAGCATTCTACAGCCTATGAGTAGGTCTCACTATTTTAGTGAGCCGATGCCCTGGGCGACAAACTTCACAGGTGTTTCTCCAGTTTTGGGGATGGGATTGTTAGAGAGCGCTGCTGCTGCTAAGTCGCTTCAGTCATGTCTGACTCTGTGCAACCCCACAGACGACAGCCCACCAGGCTCCCCCGTCCCTGGGATTCTCCAGGCAAGAACACTGGAGTGGGGTGCCATTTCCTTCTCCGATGCATGAAAGTGAAAAGCGAAAGTGAAGTCCCTCAGTCGTGTCTGACTCTTAGCGACCCCGTGGACGACTACAGCCCACCAGGCCCTCCATCCATGGGATTTTCCAGGCAAGAGTGCTGGAGTGGGGTGCCATTGCCTTCTACAGTTAGAGAGCGCTAGGATTGGGTATTTCCTTTCTCCCAGGTGGGTTAGGCTCTGGTAAAATAGCTTCTCTTGAGGGCAGATCTCATTAAGAACAGAATGCTCTGAGGGTGTCTCAAAATGGCTGCTTTTCCTCTCCTCCTGACAGAAGCAGATTTCTCTCTGATCTTCACTTTAAGAATCTGGTGGAGTTCCTGGAGGTAAAACTCACAAAGAAAGGGCCACTCCATCTAAGCCTGGGCCCCCTGGAGTTTTAAACCCTTAGGTTTGTCCACACTGAGCCTCCAGCAATTCAATGGCCAGGGGTGTTTTGTTTGTCTTTCTTTAAAATTTTGGCTGCATTGTTCAGCATGCAGAATCTTAGTTTCCGTACAAGGATTGCACTCGAGCCCCCTGCAGTGGAAGCGTGGAATCTTAAATTCTGGACCGCCAGTGTTTTGATATTCCGACCCTAATGGGGTTCTAGTGGAGGCGTCTGTTCACATGTTTCTGCTCTGGTTAAGTTGTAATTCTTTGTATGTTCCTGTCTCTCTCTCCAACTGGGAGGGTGGGCAGGCAGAGGTTTATGCTCTGACCTCAATTCTCTAATGGATCTAAAAAAAAGGTGTTGATTCATTTTGTTCAGCTTTCTACTCTTTAGGATAGAGTGACAACTTCCAAGCTCCTTACATGCCAGACAGGAAACTGGAAGTCTCTCTCTCTTTTTAAATGACAGCTTTATTGAGATATAATTCATATATAACAAAACTCACCCTTTTAGACTGTAAAATTCAGAGGTTTTTAGGATAGTCACAAAGTTGTGCAATCCTCTCTGTTTTGTTGTGCTCAGTTGTGTCCAACTGTTTGCGACCCCATGGACTGCAGCCCGCCAGGCTTCTCTGTCCATGGGGATTCTTCAGGCAAGAATACTGGAGTGGGTTGCCATTTCCTACTCCAGAGGATCTTCCTGACCCAGGAAGATCGTGTGTCTTGCATCTCCTGCATTGGTAGGCAGATTCTTTACCACTGAGCCACCTGGAAAGCCCTTCAGATCAGATCAGATCAGTGACTCAGTCGTGTCCGACTCTTTGCGACCCCATGAATCGCAGCACGCCAGGCCTCCCTGTCTATCACCAACTCCCGGAGTCCACTCAGATTCACAAACATCGAGTCAGTGATGCCATCCAGCCATCTCATCCTCTGTCGTCCCCTTCTCCTCCTGCCCCCAATCCCTCCCAGCATCAGGGTCTTTTCCAATGAGTCAGCTCTTCGCATGAGGTGGCCAAAGGACTGGAGTTTCAGCTTTAGCATCATTCCTTCCAAAGAAATCCCAGGGCTCTCCTTCAGAATGGACTGGTTGGATCTCCTTGCAGTCCAAGGGACTCTCAAGAGTCTTCTCCAACACCACAGTTCAAAGCATCAATTCTTCAGCGCTCAGCCTTCTTCACAGTCCAACTCTCACATCCATACATGACCACAGGAAAAACCATAGCCTTGACTAGACCGACCTTTGTTGGCAAAGTAATGTCTGTGCTTTTGAATATGCTATCTAGGTTGGTCATAACTTTCCTTCCAAGGAGTAAGCATCTTTTAATTTCATGGCTGCAGTCACCATCTGTAGTGATTTTGGAGCCCAGAAAAATAAAGTCTGACACTGTTTCCCCATCTATTTCCCATGAAGTGGTGGGACCGGATGCCATGATCTTCGTTTTCTGAATGTTGAGCTTTAAGCCAACCTTTTCACTCTCCACTTTCACTTTCATCAAGAGGCTTTTTAGTTCCTCTTCACTTTCTGCCATAAGGGTGGTGTCATCTGCATATCTGAGGTTACTGATATTTCTCCTAGCAATCTTGATTCCAGCTTGTGCTTCTTCTAGTCCAGCATTTCTCATGATGTACTCTGCATATAAGTTAAATAAACAGGGTGACAATATATAGCCTTGACGTACTCCTTTTCCTATTTAGAACCAGTCTGTTGTTCCATGTCCAGTTCTAACTGTTGCTTCCTGACCTGCATACAAATTTCTCAAGAGGCAGGTCAGGTGGTCTGGTATTCCCATCTCTTGAAGAATTTCCCACAGTTTATTGTGATCCACACAGTCAAAGGCTTTGGCATAGTCAATAAAGCAGAAATAGATTTCTGGAACTCTCTCGCTTTTTCCATGATCCAGCGGATGTTGGCAATTTGATCTCTGGTTCCTCTGCCTTTTCTAAAACCACCTTGAACATCAGGAAGCTCACGGTTCACGTATTGCTGAAGCCTGACTTGGAGAATTTTGAGCATTACTTTACTAGCGTGTGAGATGAGTGCAATTGTGCGGTAGTTTGAGCATTCTTTGGCATTGCCTTTCTTTGGGATTGGAATGAAAACTGACCTTTTCCAGTCCTGTGGCCACTGCTGAGTTTTCCAAATTTGCTGGCATATTGAGTGCAGCACTTTCACAGCATCATCTTTCAGGATTTGGAATAGCTCAACTGGAATTCCATCACCTCCACTAGCTTTGTTCGTAGTGATGCTTTCTAAGGCCCACATGGAATGAGGTTCGTGACATTGTACAGGAGACAGGGATCAAGACCATCCCCATGGAAATGAAATGCAAAAAAGCAAAATGGCTGTCTGGGGAGGCCTTACAAATAGCTGTGAAAAGAAGAGAAGCGAAAAGCAAAGGAGGAAAGGAAAGATATGAACATCTGAATGCAGAGTTCCAAAGAATAGCAAGAAGAGATAAGAAAGCCTTCTTCAGCGATCAATGCAAAGGAATAGAAGAAAACAACAGAATGGGAAAGACTAGAGATCTCTTCAAGAAAATCCGAGATACCAAAGGAACATTTCATGCAAAGATGGGCTCGATAAAGGACACAAATGGTATGGACCTAACAGAAGCAGAAGATATTAAGAAGAGATGGCAAGAATACACAGAAGAACTGTACAAAAAAGATGTTCATGACCCAGATAATCACGATGGTGTGATCACTGACCTAGAGCCAGACATCCTGGAATGCACCTTGCTAATTCTTACTCATTTTTTTGTGGTTGCTCTTGTTAACATGTATTTTCTTTCTTTCTTTTTATTTTTGCCTGTGCTGGGGCTTCGTTGCTGCTCGGGCTTTCTCTAGTTGCAGAGAGCGAGGGCTGCTCCCTAGCTGTGGTGCGAGGGCCTCTCGTTGCAGTGGTTTCTCTTGTTGCCCAGCGTGGGCTATAGAACGAGTGGGCTTCAGTAGTTGCGGCGGCTGCTGCTAAGTCGCTTCAGTCGTGTCCGACTCTGTGCAACCCCAGAGACGGCAGCCCACCAGGCTCCCCCGTCCCTGGGATTCTCCGGGCAAGAACACTGGAGTGGGTTGCCATTTCCTTCTCCAGTGCACAAAAGTGAAAATTGAAAGTGAAGTCGTTCAGTCGTGTTGGACTCAGCGACCCCATGGACTGAAGCCTGCCAGGCTCCTCCGTCCATGGGATTTTCCAGGCAAAAGAGTACTGGAGTGGGTGCCATTGCCTTCTCCAGTAGTTGTGGCACTTGGGCTCAGTAGTTGCATTTTGCAGGCTCTAGAGCACTGGCTCAATAGTAATGGTGCACAGCTCAGTTGCTCCGCGGTACATGGGATCTCCTCAGAGCAGGTATCGAGACTGTGTCTCCTGCGTTGGCAGACGGATTCTTTACCGTGAGCCACCAGAGGAGCTGCCTGACTCATTTTTAACAAGTCAAATCAAACATCTTCCTCAGTGGTGCCTTCCCGACCATCCTGCCTCCCTCTGCACCCAATTAGTTAAGGCTTTTGTAATGTCATCCCCAATCCTGGTTCACAACCCTCTGTATGTAATTATTTACCTCCCTCCTGCTCCATGTCTGACTCTGTAGATTCAAACCCTCTGAAGTCACTGTAGCATTTGAGTGCCCTGTATCTGGGTCCCTATAGGATATCCTCAGCTCTTTTTTTTTTTTTTCTTTTTTTGGTGCAGGATCTTGGTTCCCCAACCGGGGTGGAACCTGCACCCTTGGCAGTGAAAATTTGGAGTCCTAACCACTGGACCACCAGGGAATTCCCAGCTGCTGCCCTTTTGAAGGAAGGTTTTCTTTGTGGTGTTGGTTTTGCCTTTCTAGGGTGACCAGATCGTCTCTATTTCCCTGGCACTGGAAGTCTGGGGTCCCAAGGAACACCTCAGTCCCAGGCATGTGGGTGGTTGGTCAGCTGACCGTTCGTGCTCTGGGACAGGTTTGGGTCCTGGGTGGAGGCTCTTGCGCCCAGGCCTGAGTCCTTGTCATGCTCCTCAGCTCTCCCCGGAGTCTGTGAACCTGACTCCTCCTCCGTGTCTGTAGAAAGCAGAGTCTATGCTCCACTGACCACGGGGGTTTCCTGGTGACCCTGTCGCCACCTCACTGCCACTTGTCAGGCTCCAAGGTCTGCAAGAGACAGAATCCGAGAGGCAGAATTCCTCGTACACCTCCTGTTCTCCTAGACAGCCCGGGCCAAACCCAGAGGCAGAGAGTCAGCGAGAGGTCAGGGCTCATCACTGATGTCCAGGCTGCATCTACCAGACTGTGCTGCAGGCCACATGGAGGGCTTTTTAAGAACTACCCATGATTCTTCCTCTCAAAGCTTCATGAGAGGTCAATTCCTTTTTTTATTTCTACTTAAAAAAATTTTTTTAAATTTAAATTGAAGTATAGTTGACTTACAATGTTGTGTTAATTACTGCTGTACAGCAAAGTGAGTCAGTCATATATATATATATATATATATATATATATATTCTTTTCATTATGCTTTATCCTAGGATATTGAATATGGTTCCCTGTGCTATACAGTAGGACTTTGTTGTTTATCCGTTCTCTATATAATAGTCCCCATTTGCAAACCCTCCCCTCCCACACCATCCATTCCCAAGCCCCGTCTGCTGTGGCCACCACCAGCCTGTTCTCCATGTCTGTGATTCTGTTTCTGTTTCACTGATAGGCTCGTTTGTGTCATATTGTGTCATGTTTTAGACTCCACATGTAGGTGATATCATGTGGTTTTTGTCTTTCTCTTTATGACTTATTTTACTTAGTATGACCATCTCTGGTTGCATCCATGTTGCAGCAGATGGCATTCTTTCATTCTTTTTGAGGGCTGAGTTGTATTCCATTGTGTATATGTACTGTACCTTCTTTATCCATTCATCTGTCAATAGACATTTAGGCTGTTTCCTTGTCTTGGCTATTGTGAATACTACTGCTAGGAACACAGGGGTACATGTATCTTTTTGAATTGTAGCTTTGTCCAGATATGTGCCCAGGAGTGGGCTTGTGGGATCATCTGATGCTTCTATTATTAGTTTTCTGAGGACCCTCCATACTGTTTTCCACAACAGCGTAGGAGGGTTCCCTTTTCTCCACATCCTCTCCAGCATTTTGTTATTTATAGACTTTTTAATGATGGCCATTGTAATTGGTGTTGTACCTCATTTTAGTTTCAATCATATTTCTTAAAAAATCAGGAATGTTGAGCATCTTTTCATGTGCCTGTAGCCATCTGTCTTCTTGGAGAACTGTCTTTTTAGATCTTCTACACATTTGTGAATAGAGTTGTTTGTTTTTTTGTTCTTGAATTGTGAGCTGTTTATTTATTTTGGAAATTATGCTCTTGTCAGTCTCATCATGCAAATATTTTTCCCATTCTGTAGGCTGTCTTTTTGTTCTGCGTATGATTTCCCTTACTGTGCAAAAGCTTGTAAGTTTAATGAGGATCCATTCGTTTATTTTTGTTTTTATTCCTATTGCCTTGGGAGTCTGACCAGGAGGTCAGTTCTTTACCCAACCTGCTAGGAGGATCTCAGGAGAAATGTCTCCATGGATTGATCCTAAGACCAAGAGCAGAAGTTTCCTGAGCAGTTGGTTGGTTATTAATCTCAGAGACTCTTAGAACCGTGTTATTGAGCGAGTCATCCTTCCTTCATCAGCTGTGGGGGATGTCTGGAGCACACTTGTGTTCCACTCCCCCAGTGCAAAGCATTTAGGACATCGTGGTCCCCACTTTGTCCTTGTTCCTGGTGTGTGATGGCCCCACCTTGCTATTTCATTCCTCTTTCCCCTTCTTTGCTTTATTGACGTAAAATTACATCCAGTGAAACTGCACACATCTTACGCATACAACTGGATGAGTTTTGACAACTCAAATGTTGACACCCATGTACCAACGCCCAAATCAAGAAAAAGCACATTTCTATCACCCAGAAAGTCTACTCATATTTCTTTACGGCCAACTTCTCACCCTGAAACTATCCTTTCCCTGCTTTTAATACATTCTCTTACTGCTTTTCATGTAGTCTCCCCCACCCCCACTGGTTGTAGTTACTATATATATATATATATATATATATATATATATATTTTATTTCCTTTTTGGTAGTTCCCTGACTGGGAACCAATCCCAAGCCCCTTGCAGTGAAAGTATAGAGTCCTAATCACAGGACTGCCAAGGAAGTACCCATGTAGCCTTTTGAATATCCTAAATCTTCTCTTGCAATGAGAAAGAGCATGAGTAAGGAGGGTATTGTAATGAGGGTGATGTCCCAGCCCTGGCTCAATATTGTACAGAGCTTCCCTCCCACCTGGGAGAATGACAGAGCGTGGAGTGCTGAAGAAGCTCAGATCCCACCATCTGAGGCCTTCTGACCACATCCAGGTTCCCTGCCACACCCTCCTCCCCTCTGTGTGTCTGGAAGCCTCCTCCATGTGGTGCTGCCCAGCCTGGGGGTGCTTCCCAGGACTCCTCCTCGTGGGTGACTTGTGTCTTTGTTCACTGTCTCCCCCCTTGATAACCATCATGGATGCTCCCCTTCCTTCAATCCAGCCCCAAACTAGTCTTCACATTTCATCCTGCAAACCAGTGCCTGCCACTGTGCTGAGTGAGGGAGACGCATAGACAAGGCTGAGATGGTTTTGGCCCTCTGGGAAGTAAGGGGCTTGCTCACGCATACATGGAGAAGTCACCTCACAATACAAGACTGCGTGTGACCTCAGGAGAGGAGAATTACTGTGCATTTATGCACACGAATGTCTGCAGCAGTCTAAGGTCCTCGAATTTATTAAGCCATTCAAAAATATTTATTTAATTTTGCTACATGCAAAGCACAGTTCTATAATTTTATTTTTTTTGGCCACGTGGCATGTGGGATCTTCATTCCCTGACCAGGGATTGAACCAGCAGGCCCTGCATTGGGAGGGTGGCATCTTAACCACTCAACCAGGGAAGTCCCCAGGCACAGTTCTAGACACATCAGTAAACTGTGAGGTCCCCTGCCCTTGGGGAGCTTGTACTGTCATGGGAGAAAATACACAATAAATGTGAGAAATCAGTAAATCGTGTAGACTGTGAGAAAGTAACCATTGCTATGGCAAAAAGGAAAAGAACAGGATCAGGGATCAGGAATTTGGGGCGGCGGGCCTGATGCAGGATTAAATGAGGTGGTCTGGGTAGGTGTCACGGAGCAGGTGAGATTTGAACAAAGACTTGACGGGGGAGGGAGAAAGCCAAGTGGGTATCTAGGAAAGCCCATTCTAGGCCAGGGGTTCTCAGTCTGTGGTGATTCCTCCCTAGTACTCAGGAGACTTTTTGCCAACGTCTAGAGACATTTTTGTTGTCACAACTGTGTGTATGTTTGGGTGCTGCTGGCTTCTACAAGGGAGAGGCGGTAAACATCCCACAATACACGCAGGACAACTCCCACGACAAAGAATTAGCCAGACAGCCAATGGTGCCAAGGTGAGGAAGCTGGTCTGTAGCGGAAAGAGCCAGCGCAAAGGATCTGTGGCAGAAGCATGCCTGGCATCCATAGAAGTGCCGGGAACCCATATGGCTGGAGGGCGGAGACAGAAGCCAAGGTGAGAGGCAGGCATGCCAGCTGACATAGGGCAGGGAAGCAAGAGATGACTGACATGAGTCGTCACTGCAGGGTTTGAAGTGGAGGTTGATGTCATCTCACTGAACATGTTTGAGTCTCCATCAGGCTGCTGTGCTGGGAACAGGCTGTGAGACCGAAAGCCAGTGACCTGAGAGCCAGTTTGGACTTTCCCCTCTTTCTTCCCCATCGTCTGCCCCCGCTCACTCCCAGCTGCCTCAGAGCAAAAGCAGCAGCTGTGAGATGTGCCCCCCTCCCCGGTCCCCACCCCCGTCCTGTCCTTTCCCGGCACAGGGCACAGGCCAAGCCCCAGGCAAGGGCTCAGGATTCCCCTCCAGTGCATCCCTTCAGTGCGCAGGCGCACGCCCACGTCTCCCGGATGAGAGAGACACTGCCCAACCAGCCCCAGACGCAGAGCTGTCCTTCAACGCAGGAGAGTCTGGGAGGGGGTCACCATCATCAAGTGCCAGCCTTTCATAAATTGAATCTCTTTCTTATGAAAGATCCTAGGGGTTCCCTGTACCTTACTGTATGACTTCTTTATGAGCAGCCATTCCTTTTCCAGATAAAACAGAAGCAAAGAATTAAAACTATGTAACAAAAATAACTAAAAAACACCCTCCACTGGCCCTGGAGCCCCTCTTCAGCTACCATCCCCCCTCCTCTCCTCCCTACCCCTTTGCATCAAACCTCATCTTCACCCACTGCAGTCTGGTTTCTGCCTCCCCCACTGCACCCAAACTGTTCTAACCTCTGTGTTCTTAAATCAACCCAGTTGACAACCTCCTTGCTCCCTGACAGCCGGTCTTCTCCTCCTGCCCTACCTGGGCTCCTCTTCTGGTCTTCTGGAGTTCCTCAGCGGGATCTTAGTCCATGACAGGGACTGAACCCAGGCCTCCTGCATTAGCAGTGTGGAGTCTTAACCACTGGACCGCCAGGGAAGTTCCCAAACAGCCTCTACTTCTCTCCCTCTGGGTGATCACCTCCCACAGATCCAAATAGCATTTACATTCATTTAAAATATCATTTATAGGGGCTTCTCTGGTGGCTCAGTGGTAAAAAATCTGCCTGTCAATGTAGGAGACAAGGGTTTGATCCCTGGTCGGGGAAGATCTCACATGCCTCGGAGCATTTAAGCTCGTCCACCACAACTAGTGAGCCAATGCTCTAGAGCCCAGGAGCCACAGTGACAGCCCATGTGCCGCAACTACTGAAGCCCACGCACCAAGAGCCCATGCCCCACAGCAAGAGAAGCCACTGCAGTGAGAAGCCCGAGCACCACAGCTAGAGAGCAGCCCTGGATTGCCACAACTAGAGAAAAGCCCGAGCAGCAAGGAAGACCCAGCACGGCTTAAATAAATAAACATTTTTTAAAAATATCATTTATAGCATCAGCCTGACTCCAACCTGAAATATCCAAGCACTAGGCTTCCCTGCTTGGGCATCTCACGGGTACTTCAGACCTAGCAGGATGGGATGGAACTCTGTCTCAGACTTGTTCCTCCCTGGAGGTCCCCATCTCAATGCATTGCACCCACATCCACCAGGTGCTTGTTCTGTCTTTATGATTTTGAGTACTCTAGGTCAAAACTAGTTGCTGCTTAGCCTCTTGGGGTGATCCTGTTTCTGGCACCAGTCACGCAGGTGAGTTTGGCCATGAACACACAACATCTTTGTTCTTGTCATCTGCTGTCCCCACACCGCACCGCTGGACGCACAGCAGCTCCTGAACTGACAGGTCAGGTGAATGAAAGCTTCAATGAGGCATTCTTCCTGCTCCCTGAAAAATGGGGCCTGCTCCTCCACTGCAGGGAGAAGCCTGAAATGCTTTTTCAGAATCATGCCTAGTCAGACTACAGAGTACATTTCTTATATCCAACTACAATTTCCTCTTTGTATAATGAAAATTGCTTTCAATGCTCCTTGCATCCAAATGAAGGCTCAATAACTATTTGTTAGCAGTGAACAGAGAGTGATACCTCAGTGATTGTTAGCTGATGGGCGTGAACATGACTTAAGTATAAGCAAAATGTAAAGAAACAAGCCTTAACCTCCACCAAAAAGCTAAGGACAAAGCTGCCACCAGCGTGGGCATTAGGTCTCATTTGGAAGCCAAGAATCTGATCATCTGTCTGGGCAATTTCCTACCATAGGCACGTTGCTAGGAGGTAAAGCCTTCCACCCTCAGTAGAGACCCTATGGCCAGAGGTTCACTTTCCCAGCACCCCTTGCAGCTGATGGGGGTGACACATGACCCAGGCTGAGTCAGGTGGACCACTGCCCCCTGAGATTTTGGTTTGAAGGCTAGAGAAACAAAGCCACATGAAGCGTATCCATCTCAGGGCCAGCGGCGGCCTCCAGCGTCCAGGGCCAGTGGTGCTGGCAGTCCTGGCTGTGCATCTGTGTCCTGCAGGGCCTGTGGCGGGCCTGCCCTCAGCAGGCCAGATCCGCAGTGAACATTGCTCCCTGTCCATGCTGTGACTCCCTTGACTAGGTTTGTTTCCTGAGCCTGGCTATCCAACCTTCCCGGAGATTCTGGGAGCCTATGGCCTTCTTTCTGATTGATTTTTGCTGCACCGCACAGCTTGTAGGATCTTGGTTCACCTACCAGGGATCGAACCTGCACCCCCAGCATTGGAAGCTCGGAGTCTTCACTACTGGACCGCCAAGGAAGTCCCCCTACGGCCTTCTGATAAACTCCTTTCCGGCTTGTAATCACCAGGGATGGTTTTTATTGCTAAAAACTCTAATAACTCGCCACAGACAAGAACTTAAGGGTGAGGTGGAGGCCTTATATCCTGCTCATCTGAGAGCCACGCATCAACTCCAGGCTCAGGCTCTGACAGGGGACTCCTCCAGCAGAGCCTGAGCAGGACCCTGAAGTGGTGGGGTCAGAGGCTGAGAAAGTCCTTCCTAGAGTGAGGTCCCCAACCAGCAGTGGAGGCGTTATCAGAAATGCAAATCCCCCTTCCCGGATCAACAGAACCAAAGGTGCCGGTGGGGGCTTCTTGGTAGTTCAGTGGTTAAGACCCTGCCTTCCACTGCAGGAGGTGTGGGTTCGATTCCTGGTCAGGGAACTAAGATCCCACATGTCACAGGGTGCAGCCAAACATTAAAAAAAAAAAAATGCTGGTGGTGAGTCCCAGCAATTGACACTTTAAGGAGCCCTGTAAGTGACTCAGATGTACCCTAAAACTTACCCTGGAACTTCAAGGAGGAGCCATGTGCAGCAGAAAAAGCATCAGATAGAAACTAGAGACCTGGTTCTAGCTCCTAACTAGTTGACTTTGGACTCATTTGCCTTTTCTGAGTCTAGTTTCCTTTCATCTATAAAACGGGGCTTGTGACATCACCACAGAGGCTTTGTGTGAGGATCAAATTAAATAACACTGTACACATACGGTGCCAAGCCTGATAACGGGCCCCAGGAGACGCCCAGGAAACGACAGCCGTCACTGTTCAGAATGGTTGCAACTCGTTCTCTTAGTAGACATCTGTGCAAATTTGGGCGGGGACCCTAGTGTCTCAGCCTCTTTTTCTCTCTGTAACATGCAGATAACAAGCCTCTCCTCCTAGGCTGGTTAGGAGAATCAAGGAAGATAATATATGAAAGGAACGTTTTGTCCAAACTGAAACATGAAACTGTGAAAACGCAAAATGAAATAAAGTTCAGATATATTCTACCTAGGGGACGTCCCTGATGGTCCAGTGTCTAAGATTATACGCTCCCACTGCGGGGTTTGATCCCTGATCAGGGAACTAGATCCCACATGCCACAGCTAAAGATTTTGAATGCCACAACAAAAATTGGAGGTCCTGTGTGCCACAACTAAAACCTGGTGTAGCCAAATAAATAAACAAAAATTTTAAAAATAAACCAAAAGTATTCCACCTAGACAGCAAGATACCAACACAAGGCGAGGAAGGGCTTTCTTACGGGTTTCTCATGAGGCCTGGGCTCCCACTGTGGGTGGAGGCTACATTAGGCATGGAGGATCCAGCAGTGAACTGGCAGATAATAGTCTCTGCCCCTGAAATTGTTCATGATTTAACTCTCAACTCATTCAGGCCAGAGTGCTGCTCATATTTCTACAGTAAAACATTTATGTAGATCTGCCTCTTGAGAAATTTGTATGCAGGTCAGGAAGCAAAAGTTAGAACTGGACATGGAACAACGGACTGGTTCCAAATAGGAAAAGGATTTCGTCAAGGCTGTATATTGTCACCCTGCTTATTTAACTTATATGCAGAGTACATCATGAGAAATGCTGGACTGGAAGAAACATAAG
This sequence comes from Bubalus bubalis, assembly GCF_019923935.1. Classification (NCBI taxonomy): domain Eukaryota; kingdom Metazoa; phylum Chordata; class Mammalia; order Artiodactyla; family Bovidae; genus Bubalus; species Bubalus bubalis. Next base: position 35,916,557 of record NC_059159.1, on the reverse strand, counting down.
CTGGAATCAAGATTGCCGGGAGAAATATTAATAACCTCAGATATGCAGATGACACCACCCTTATGGCAGAAAGTGAAGAGGAACTCAAAAGCCTCTTGATGAACGTGAAAGTGGAGAGTGAAAAAGTTGGCTTAAAGCTCAACATTCAGAAAAGGAAGATCATGGCATCTGGTCCCATCACTTCCTGGGAAATAGATGGGGAAACAGTGGAAACAGTGTCAGACTTTATTTTTCTGGGCTCCAAAATCACTACAGATGGTGACTGCAGCCATGAAATTAAAAGATGCTTACTCCTTGGAAGGAAAGTTATGACCAACCTAGATAGCATATTCAAAAGCAAAGACATTACTTTGCCAACAAAGGTCCATCTAGTCAAGGCTATGGTTTTTCCTGTGGTCATGTATGGATGTGAGAGCTGGACTGTGAAGAAGGCTGAGTGCCGAAGAATTGATGCTTTTGAACTATGTGTGGTGTTGGAGAAGACTCTTGAGAGTCCCTTGGACTGCAAGGAGATCCAACCAGTCCATTCTGAAGGAGATCAGCCCTGGGATTTCTTTGGAAGGAATGATGCTAAGGCTGAAACTCCAGTACTTTGGCCACCTCATTCGAAGAGTTGACTCATTGGAAAAGACTCTGATGCTGGGAGGGATTTGGGGTGGGAGGAGAAGGGGACGACAGAGGATGAGATGGCTGGATGGCATCACTGACTCGATGTTCGTGAGTCTGAGTGAACTCCGGGAGTTGGTGATGGACAGGGAGGCCTGGCTGCTGCGATTCATGGGGTCGCAAAGAGTCGGACACGACTGAGCGACTAAACTGAACTGAACTGATTATACGTGTGTGTGTGTGTGTTAGTCATTTAATTGTGCCCAAATTCTTTGTGACTCCATGGACAGTAGTCCACCAGGCTTCTCTGTCCATGGAATTATCCAGGCAAGAATACTGGAGTGGGTTGCCATTCCCTTCTCCAGGGGATTCTCCCAACCCAGGGATTGAACCAGCGTCTCCTGCATTGCAGGCAGATTCTTTATTGTCTGAGCCACCAGGGGAGCCCAACATATTTATATATACACACATGTATATTTATATATATTCATACATATGTGCTTGTGTGTGCTCAGTCGCTTCAATCATGTCTGACTCTCTGCGACCCCACCAGGCTCCTCTGTCCATGGGATTCTCTAGGCAAAAAGACTGGAGGGGGTTGTCGTGGCCTCCTCCAGGAGATCTTCCCGACCTAGGAATCAAACCCGCATCATCTCCTGCATTGCAGGTGGATTCTTTACCCACTGAGCCACCTGAGATAACATATAAACCTTTGTTTCTCTGCATGTGAGTGTCAAATTTGTGTGCGTATATATAATTACATAGACTTGAGTTAGATTTAAACTGAAGAAAGATTTGGAAACACAGATTTTAAAAACTGTGGTGCCAATTCCTTCCTTACTGTATTCATTTGTTTAGACCAGATGACACATACACATGGCTATAGAAATCTATGGCGACTCCAGTGCTCTTGCCTGGAGAATCCCAGGGACGGGGGAGCCTGGTGGGCTGCCATCTATGGGGTCACACAGAGTCGGACACGACTGAAGGGACTTAGCAGCAGCAGCAGCAGCAGTACAGTCCATGGTGTCGCAAAGAGTCAGACACAACTGAGCGACTTTCACTTTCAGGACCTTTGCACCTGTTGTTACCACTACCTAGGTTATCCTATATCCTTAGTAACCCACTTCACCAGGCTGACTTTTACCTACCTTTCGATTTTTAGGTAATCCTTCCTTGAAGTTGAGAAGGATGAAGAAATCAGCGTTAGGAATTCCTATTACAAAACCTCTTGACATGTATTTTTCCAGCACGGCACTTGCCACAATTGTAATTGATGAAGTGTGTCTTTGTCTAACAAGCTGGAAACAACTCCTTTAGGAAAGGAGGACTGTGTGTGGGGTGGGGCTAGGTGTGGTTTACCTGGTTCCTATGTGGGACTGGGAGAGGATATGATGGATACTCTGGAGCAGGGAGAAAGGAACAACCAAACAATGGGGAAAGATTACTGTGAAGCTTTTGCTCATGACCCCCTCAATCCACAGCAATGCTAGAATAATTCCCGAAATGAATCTTATTTCTAGTAGAAATGGGTAGTGCTGCTGCTGAATTTCATAGTCAGGATGTTACCGGGTGAAATAGAGATGGCCTTAGAGGATGCAGGAGGGTGGTGGACATGTGATGCATAATAAGTAAGCAAACCTTGGGGAACCAATAAGAAATTTTGGAGAAGGAATAAAGTTGGCATGCGGCCAGGAGTGATGGCTCTCTAGGGGGACAAGTGGATTACATAGGTTTAATGTCTGTCTCCCCTAGACAGTAAACTATGTGAGGTCAAGGATGGTCTCTTTTGTTCTCTACCCTTTGCTCAGCTCACAATAAAGTACTTCTCACATGGTAAATACAATTAAATATGTGTTGAATGGAAAAAAAAAGAAATATATGGCGAAAATTCTCTCTCACCACAGACGCTCAGATTCCCAGCTCTTCTGCTGCAGGGGGAATCCTGGTACCAATTTCATGTGTCTCCTTCTAGAAACATAGGCTGCGCTTATGCAAGTTACATGTGTGTGTATGTTTACATGTGAGTTTCCATATTTGCTCTTTTAATGATATATAACAGAGCTTGTTCCTTAAACAGCTGCACGTGTAAATTAGGTTTTGTCCACGATATCTTGACCTCAAGCAATTCAGTTCAGTTCAGTTGCTCAGTTGTGTCCAACTCTTTGTGACCCCATGGACAGCAGTACGCCAGGCTTCCCTGTCCATCACCAGCTCCCGGAGCTTGTTCAGGCTCATGTCCATCGAGTTTTTGCAAGCAATTCTTCGACAACAAAACACACTGCTTGAAAGTCTGCCATGGACTGCCTTGGTGGTCCAGTGGCTAATACTCTGCACTCCCAATGAGGGGCCGAGGTTAGATCCCTGGTCAGGGAACTAGATCCCACATGCTGCAACCAAGAGTTTGCATGTTGCAACTAAGGATCCAGTGAAGACTGAAGCCTTCAGTGAAGACTGAAGCCCCCACATGTGGTACGGTCAAATACATAAATAAGTTCAAGAAAAGAATGCCACGATGTGATCCTAGCTCTCCCCTTTACCAGGATTCCCCTCTAGCAGGATTCCCCCCCACCCACCTGGCTTCAGGCCTGATTTCTTTCAGCACGTTTTACCATTTGAGACTCTGAAAGCTGGACGGTTCATCTGAGGCCTTACCAAAGATCTGAAGCCAGTGGGGACCAGAATCCAGGTTTTCCATTTCCAGGCCCACTTCCAGCCAGAGGCTCAATGGCTGTTGGCAGACACCACAAGTGTATTTTGTTGTTTGTGACTGACTGATTCGTGCGTTTACATTTGCCTTCCCCAAGAGGGTCTGAGGTGGCTGCCAGTGAAGTATCAGGACTTGTGTTTGCTTTTACCGTTTTCTCCTGCTTGGAGGGAGGCCAGATGGTCTGAGCCATTGCAGCGAAGCTAGAACTGAGTCAAGCTGCAGCTCAGGGCCAAGGCTGAGGTAGGTGCCAAGGGCCAGGGGCCAAACTAGATAGACCATATTAGTTATCAGGTCAATCTCCATGTTGCCGACATAGCCAAGTCTGAGCCTCAGGCCACAGAGCTAGGCCAGAGAGTGGTGTCCTGAGCGCACACCACCCAGGAGCCTGGCCCCCTCCTGACATTCAGTACCATCTGGGCTGAGTCTTACGCTGAGGCAGCTATGAAATGGACGGAGAGCTGAGGATAAAAGTAAAAGCCTTGTGGGGACTTCCCTGGCAGTCCAGTGGTTACGAATCAGCCTTGCAATGCAGGTGATGCAGCTTCGATCCGTGGTTAGGGAACTAATTTCCTGCAAGCCTTGGCGCAACTAAGCCTGCATGCTCCAGGACCTGAGCACCACAGCAAAAGGTGTGGCATGAGGCAAGGAAGATCCCGTGTGCCCCAGCTAAGACCTGATGCAGCCAAATAAAACAAATGTAAACAACAACAACCATGACCTTATGACTGAAACCCTGAAATAGAGAAGGTACAAAGTCAAAGGCACAGATGACAGTCAGGCTAATCATTGCTCATCTAACCTTGGAAGGCTGATCCTTCTCTCTACTCATCAAATCCTACCCAGTCTTCAAGGCCAGTACTTCTTTCCCCTCCTCTGGGAACTGATGGGACACATAGGGCAAGGGGTCACCTTGGAGTCCCAGGTTTGAATTCTGGTACCTTCACTTCCTGGCAAAATCACTCATTCATACAAGGAGTATCTATGGAGCATCTACTATGCGTGCGGCATTAGCTGGGGTAGGGAAACAAAGATAAATTGATCACAGCCCCTGTACGCATGAAGCTGACAATAGGGAGTCAGATGAGACAACAGACGAAAATGTGGAGGGATAGTGATGTGATAAGATAAGAACAGGCAGCTGGAAAGCAGAGCGAGGCCCTAACCGTCAAAGGATGCACAGGGACCCAAAAGGTCCAGGCAGAATCCTTTGGAGAATTCCCTGGGACCAACCAAGGAAAAGTAGCCATTTATTCAACAAATACATGGAGTGCGTTACTGTGTGCCTGGCAAGAAATAAGGCACTGGAGATACAATGGTCCTTAGCACAAAGAACTTCACACTCCAGTGAGGGGATGCCCAATGCCTATGACTTTTGCCTGGACTTCCCTGCTGGTCCAGTGGTTAAGACTCCACGCTTCCAACTCAGGGGACCTGGGTTCGACCCCTGGTTGGGGAACTAATATTCCCACATGTCACATGGGACCACCAATAAATAAATCAGTTGGGTCAAGTGCAATGATAGAAACACAGCATTGTGATCAAGAATAATGCTGGGGATGTGAAGGGGATACAACTGTTGGAGGGAGGATGAGGAAGAACCTTGTGGTGTTAGATTGCAATGAAAAGCGTCATAGGAATTTATTATATGGTATGTATCCTATCTATGTCTGATAAAGGGTCTAGAAACAGTGGTATTTCCCAAACTGCTGACTTTACTTTGTGCTTAGATCTTGGTTTCTCATAGCCCTCTGTGTGATAGGAAACAGAATTCTTTGAAGAAGTCCCAGGGCTGGTAGAGAGGAAGTACAAAGGGCACCTGGAAGAGAGAGGTGCAGGGGTTGGGGAGAAGAAAGAGAAAAGGGAGGAGAAGGTGAAGAGGAAGAGAATAAAGACAACAAGAAGGAAAGGCTCAAAAACTAAAGAGGGTGCAGGGATCAAATGAAAATATCTCCCACTGGATGAATCTGGACAATATAAATATTGAAATGGAGGATGACTTAATAGGTTATAATACATGAAACAATACGTAACTAATGGGCACATGGTTATCCTAAAACTAAAGACAAATAAGCTGGGGAAGGAGAGAATTTATAGTATACCGTAGTTTATAAATACAGAGGGACAATTACGAAGTCCACGTCTTTAAACCAACCTAGTATTAATTGATTCAGGCAAGAATCATTAAAGGATGTTAAAATCTTCAGACAAAAGTTTGTTGGAGGACAGGATATTTATTGGGTCTCAAATGTCTTTCCACAGATTTTTTTTTTTTTTTTCCATGTGGCCTGTGGGATCTTAGTTCCCCCAGCAGGGATCAAGCCTGCGACCCCTGCAGTGGAAGCAGAGTCCTAACCATTAGATCATCAGGGAATTCCCTCTACAGACTATTCATTCACTTCAAAAATGATAAATGTAACTTTAGAGTGGAGGAGCCTGGCACACATGACCTTAACCAAGGGATCAAAGTTAACATCACCACTAATGGGATGAATTATGACCTGTGCCTCCTGGTATGAGGCACCAGGAAGGACACTACAGCATTTCTAGGTCTTCGCTGCCAAAAATGTGCAATCTGATTTATTCCTTAAAATAAAGAAAAAAATAAGGGATGTTCTGTGATATTTTGTTTTATAATAAGAAATATATATTTCATCTTTGTCTCCATTTCTGGCCCAGAGTGCCTGAAGCCCTTGGAATTTCCCAATCCATAAGAGCAATGGGAATATCTTTTCTTTCAGCATTTGGTCTTTTGTCCTTGGGCTCTGAAAAAATGCCAGGGCCATAAAGGCGAAAAGAATGTGTCATAACAAGTGTCAACAAACCCCTTTCTACCACACGTGAGTTTATGTTAATGGAGTGACTTTTGGAAAGCCTCTGGGGATGGGGGCGGGTTACCAGGGAAACCAGTCATGTGATTAGAGGGTTGGACTTTCAATCCCAAACTTCCAGGGAAAGGCTAGAGATGGAGTTCAAGCACCAATGGCTGATGATTTGATCAATCATGTCTATGTAAAAAAGTTTCCATAAAACTGCAAAAGGACCAGGTTTATAGAGCTTCTGGGTTCAACGGACATTTGGAGGAGCTGGGAGGGTGCATGCCCCTTCCTACATACCTTGCTCTGTACATCTCTTCCATCGGCTGTTCCTGAGTTGTATCTTTTTGTAATAAACTGATAATCTAGTAAGTAAATGGTTCTCTTGAGCTCTGTGAACCTATGTAGCAAATTAATCAGTGATTAATTAACCACTGCTTCATAGCTGGTTGGTCAGAAGCATGGTATCAACCTAGACTTTCCCTCAGTGTCTCAAGCATATGGGGAGGGGATAGTCTTACAGGACTGAGCCCTTAACCTGCGGGATCTATGCTATCTCTAGGTAGATGGTGTTGGAATTGGAGTTAAATTGTAGGAAACTCAGGTGGTGTCACAGAAATGCCTGATGTGTGGGAAAAGTGCACATCTGGTGTCAGAAGTGAAGTGGAGTAGTAGGAGTACTGACAGTAGAGGAGACACACAACAGGAAGTGAGTTTTTCCTCTACACCATCTGTAAACCAGCAACCTGGACACAAAAAACAACAATGTCGTGAAAGACAAAACAAGGCCAAGAAACCAGTCCCAATAAAAGGAGCCTAAAAAGGCATGACACTGTGACCTGTGATCCTAGATCAGAAGAAACAATTGCTATAACACACATTATTGAGACAATCAGGGAAACTTGAATGTAGATTTTATACAAGATAATGATGTTGTGTGTGTGCATGTGCGCTCAGTCGCTCAGTCACTCAGTCGTGTCTGATTCTTTGCGACCCGATGAACGTAGCCTGGCAGGTTCCTCTGTGCAGGGAATTTTCCGGGCAAGAATACTGGAACAAGTTGCCATTTCCTACTCCACGGGATCTTCCCGACCCAGGGATCGAACCCAAGTCTCTTGAGTCTCTGGCATCTCCTGCGTGAGCAGGCAGATTCTTTACCACTGTGCCACATGGGAAGCCCCAGTGGTGTTGTCCAGATATTAGGTATCCAGATTTGATAGTTACATTGTAGTTAGGGAAGAGAAAACCTCTGGGAGGTCCCTAGCCATCCAGTGGTTAGGACTTGGTGCTTTCACTGCCATGGCCCGGAGTTCAATGCCTAGTCATCTGGGAACTAAGATCCTACAAGCTGCATGGCACGGCCCCACAAATAAATAAATAAAAAATAAAAGAATTTATTTAAATAAAATCTTTGTTCTTAGGAGAGCCAAGCTGAACTATGCAGGGTAAAATCTTGCAATATCTGTTACTTACTCTTACATGTATCAATAAGAATAAGAAGATGAAGTATATTAATGTATATATATGAAGAGAAAGGTAAAATAAGTGTGGGAAAAGCTGGCCACTGGTGAATACAGGGGGAAGGTCTAAGGGTGCTCATTACACTACTGTTGTTTAGTCGCTAAGTCGTGCCTGACTCTTTTATACCCCGTGGACTAGACCTGCCAGCCTCCTCTATCAGTGGGATTTTCCAGGCGAGAATATTGGAATGAGTTGCCGTTTCCTTCCTCAGGGGCTCTTTCTGAGTGGGTTCAAACCCACGTCTCCTGCATTGGCAGGCGGATTCTTTACCACTGAGCTGTGAGGGAAACCCTCATTGTACTATACGTGCAACTTTTCTGTAGGTTTAAAATTGTCCAAAATAAAGTTTCAGAATAAAAAGCTGGACTTCTCTGGTGGTCCAGTGGTGAAGAATCCACCTTCCAATGCAGGGGACATGGCTTCAATCTCTGGCCGGACAACTAAGATCCCACACGCTCCAGGGCAGCTAAGCCCTCGAGCCGCAAGGAAGACTCAGGGCAACCAAAAATAAATGAGTACTAAAAATAAATCAAAAGCTAAAGCCAGTTCCAATTTAAAACACTTTGGAGTGAATTCAGTGATCAAGTGTGAAATTTCTGTATCAGCTCAATTTATGATACCAAGTTTGGTAAAAGAAATGAATGAACGAACTTAAGGATAGTGCATTTATCTTCCTTAAAATGACTAATAAAGGAAATGAGAAGCCAAAGAGGTAGAGGCCAAGGAAAGAGGGCTTCAGAATGAGAGTGAAAAACAAAGACGCTACGAAGAAGTAAGATGTGGGCTAAGGTATATCTGCTGAGGTGAGTAAAAGGGAGTGGTCTTCCAGCAATCCCATGACTGGGGGTATACCCTGAGGAAACCATAATTGAAAAGGACAAATGTACCCCGGTGTTCACTGCAACACTATTTACAATAGCTAGGACATGGAAGCAGCCTAGATGTCCATCCACAGATGTATAGATAAAGAAGGTGTTGTACATATATACAATGGAATATAATTCAGCCATAAAAAGGAACACATTTTGGTCAATTCTAATGAGGTGGATGAACCTAGAGGCTATTATGTAAAGTGAAGTAAGTCACAAAGAGAAAAACAACTCCTGCATATTAATGCATATATGTGGAATCTAGAAAGATGCTACTGATGAACTAGTTGCAGGCCAGTAATGGAGATGAAGATATAGAAAACAGACTTGTGCACACAGTAAGGGAAGGAGACGCTGGGATGAATTGAGAAAGTAGCATAGAAATATATATATATATATGACCATATGTAAAATAGGCAACCAATGGGAATTTGCTCTATGATAGGAAGCTCAAATCCGGGTGCTGTCTGACAACCTAGAGGGTTGGGACATGTGTATACCTATGGCTGATTCATGTTGCTGTATGGCATAAACCAACATAACATTGTAAAGCAATTATCCTCCAATTAAAAATAAACAATTTTTTTAAAAAAGAAGGAGAGGTCTTTGGTGGAGCATCGGTTCAGCTGGCTGGTGGGTGGGGGGATGCATAGGAGGGAGGGCCAGGAATCATCAGCAAAGGGATGGTTTTGAATGTCTGGGGAAGGCTGAGGATGGGGAATAGGAGTGGAGGATTTCAGGTGTTTTCTTAATTGATTAGGTTTTGAGCATACAAATTTTGACCAGAAGTGTGTGGGGTGGTGGCTTGGGAGGGTGGTTATGAATAGCTAGTCCTCTCCTAGGCTTGGTACCAATTCATTCCTGTTGCCTGGGATTGTTCCAGGTAAGCATCACAAGTTCCCCCTCCTAGGAACCTTCTCAATCAGGCTTGTTACTCTCCACTCCCAGGCTGCTCCCACCAATAAATATTCCCTGGTCACTGCCAGCCCAGGAGGTTAGATTGTATTTATTCATTCAACAAGCTTTTGCTGGTGCTGAAAATATGGTGGCCAGCAAAGCAGACAGCCGCCACCCTTACAGACCATGTGAAATTCCTTCTTTGCATTGAAGTGGTATTAATAAAATTGGGCCTCTTTAAAAAAAAAAAATCTCATTTCTCCTCATCATAATGTAGAAAACTTGAGAAGAAGCGCGTAAAAAGGCAGAGGAAAAAAAAAATCACACTGGCAGATTTCCTCTCAGTATTTTTCCTACACATTTCCCAAGTCACTTCCGATCAGTGTCCAAAAAAATGCAAGTTAATTTTAATTTTGGCCGCAAACCAAGAACAAAAAGGTTAAGTGCATTGAATTATTTTTTCAAGCTCAAGTTAAAGGCTCTGAGGGTGATCTGTTGTCTCCAAGGGTCCAAACCTGTTTTTTTCCACTAGCAGGTGTGATCACAGACCTGGCCCAGGTGGGAAATGACTTTCTCTCCTCAGCAAGGCTTCCAGATTTGCAATTTTTCTTATCCAAATTAAAATGCTGTGTTTACTTGCTAAAGAATCAAGCAGAACAGAGGCCATTACCCTGAGAAACAACAGAGCCTCACCCCTGCCCATCCTGTTCCACCCCACTCCCTCGACCTAGAGGCAACCTTTTTTAACAGTTTCTATTTTTGTTTCTTCTGGAAGTTATTTCCAAAAGTCCTAGCTCAAATGCCCATACTTTATTTCTTTGTATTCTGATTTCAGTGACCGTTGACGTTCCAATATAAAACATGAGGCATTTAACTCATTTACATTCCCTCTTGGTCTCTTCTTCCCAATGATGACTATCTATATTATTATTTTGTTTTTATTATTTTTAATTTTTTGGCCAGGCCTCACGGCTTGTGGGATCTTAATTCCCTGATCAGGGATTGAAGCCCTGGCCCTTGGTAATAAAAACACAGGGTCCTAACCACTGGACAGTGAAAATGTTAGTCCCTGACTCTTGAGACCCCATGGACTGCATCCCCTGGCGAAGGGATAGTCTACCCACTCCAGTATTCTTGGGCTTAGCTGGTAAAGAATCCACCTGCAATGTGGGAGACCTGGGTTCGATCCCTGGGTTGGGAAGATCACCTGGAGAAGGGAAAGGCTACCCACTCCAGTATTCTGGCCTGGAGAATTCCATGGACTAAGGCCACGGGGTCACAAAGAGTCTCAGACACGACTGAGAGACTTTCACCTTCAGCTTCAGCTTCACTTCCTATGTTGCAGGCAGATTCTTTACCATCTGAGCCATGAGGGAAGAAGACCCCTAACTACTGGACCACTAAGGATTTCCCTATTTTTGCTTTCAAATAAATTATTATATTTTGGTTCCATCTCTTTTCCTCAGTGTCTCTAGTGAGAGGCCAGTTTATAACTCCTCATTCTCTCCACACTTCCACATGCAAACTTTTTCTCAGCCTTTCATTTACATATTCAAGATTTTGACTATTTACAATCATTCCAGCCACCAAAACAAAGTCTTCCAGATTTTTCTACATTGATTCTAAAGGTTGAGGTCTAATGAACAGTACTTGTGAATACTGGTCGCACTCAGGCCAAACAATGGGCAGGATTATATTTTCTATACCTTGCCTTCAATTCTACAACCCAGGAGAATGTTTCAAGCACATGGTCAATTAAATTAAATTAACACTAGGTCAGTTAAACACCATCATGTCATATTATATCTTGCCTATCGCTTACATCAAGAATTTCTTTTTCAGTTTTGGCCTTTTCCTAGAGATTCTGATGACTTTTCTTTCTTCTTGTATTCCTTACATATACCACATCTTTTTTTTTTTCCCCAAGTGATTGTTCATACCATTTATTCAGTTCAAGCTCCATTTGCCTCTTCGTCGAATTAGAACCCATTACTCCTTAAGTTTGCTCCACAGTCATCATCCTGGCATCTTCATGCACTGATCTTTGGGCTTAGATCCACTGTTTCCTGTGTCTTATTTTGTCTTCTTTCTGGTTCTCTACCACATTTCCTGGTATACACCCTCAACTTTCTAGGAGTGTAGAAGCCAACTCTGCATGTCAAAACAAGCCTTTATCTGTTTGACTGGATATAGAATTCTAGATAGAAATTCATTTCTCTCAAAATTGTACAGGCATTTCTCCATTTAATCTTCTAGGATTCAGTGTTATTGATGCAAAGTTTGTGGCCATTTTGATTCTTGTTCCTTTAGAGATGAATAGTTTTTCTCTTTAGAAATGTTTATCATCTTCCCTTTATTCCTGATATTCTGAAATTTCATGAGGAAGTATCTAGATACAGATGATTTTTCATTCATTATCTTGAGCACACAATAAACCCTTTCAGAATGGAGACATTAGTTTTAGTCTTGAAGTTATCCCTTATTCTTTTCTAAGATATTTTCCTTCACTTCAATTTATTATTATTTTTCTGGGGTTCCTAATAGCTGTACGATCCTTCTGGATTTGTCCTCTGTGTTTGCTGTCTTTTCTCTGATTTCCAATTGTCACTCTTTTGCTCTCTATATTTTTTCAAGTTTTATTTATTTATTTTTGGCTGTCCTGGGATTTCATTGCTGAGTGCAGGCTTTCTCCGGTTGCAGTGAGCAGGGGCTACTCTAGTTTGGAGTTCGGGCTTCTCATTGTGGTGGCTTCTCTTGTGGCTCGTAGGCTCTAGGGCTCGTAGGCTTCAGTAGTTGCAGCACATGGGCTTAGTGGCCTCCCAGCATGTGGAATCTTCCCAGAGCAGGGAGAACCTGTGTCCCCTGTGGACCACTGGACCATCTTGCTCTATTATTTTTAGAAATTTCCCCCCCAACAACTCTATGTTTTAATCCTTCTAATGAACATTTTACTTTTGCAACCACATTTTTAGTCCCTGCAAAATAATTCTTGTTCTCTGTTTCTCTTTCATACAGTATCCTGTTTTGGTTTTATGGATGTTTTGTCTTCTTGAATCTCTAAGTATAGATATTTCTCTTTGTACTCTGGATTATCTCTGTTTTCTTGTGTTACCTTTTTTTTTTTTGCTTATTTTGGTCTTTCTTTGCATGTAGATTCTCTTTATATGCATGGTGATCATTGGTAATATGTGATAAAGAACCACCTAGGTATCCTCTGTGATGGCATCCCCAACTCGATGGACATGAGTTTGAGCATGCTCCAGGAGTTGGTGATGGACAGGAAAGCCTGGCATGCTGCAGTCCATGGGGTCGCAAAGAGTCAGACGCAACTGAGCGACTGGACTGAGGTATCCTCAATTATATTATTTCTTCTCTACATTTCTCCCTGGTGGAAATTTGGCCTAGAAATTCTCTGTGAATCAAGATAAGATAAGATATATAAACTGAAAGGCTTCAGTAGGGATAGGGAGAGTTGGTGGTCAACTGTCAGTTTATTTTTCCAAGAGACTTTTGCCCAGGAAGATGAATGTTCCGAATTAACTTTACTGCTTATTCTAGGAACTTCCAGTAAGACCCATTAGCTCTTCAATAGAAGGTATCAACTGATGAAGGAGGAAACAGACAGAGTTGGACTCCATCTTAGGCCTGGCTTCGAACATTAGGCTACACTCATGGTCACCCTCCCAAAGGACTTTGAACTTTGTGCCTGGTGTCTATAGAAATGGTATACCCATGGAAAACCAGACCCCTGGATAAAAGAGCCTCAGGACTTGTACTTGTACTCTCTGTTGGCTAAAAGAATATGCTAATTATCTCTGTAACAGAACAAAGTGGTAAATTCCATTATGTTTATCAGGATATTGAAGGAGGAAACAGACAGAATAGGCTCCATCTTGAAAGCAGGACTCCATCTTGGGCTGGACTGTGGACTTTGAGCTAGATGCCCAGTATCTATGGAAAGAACACACCAACTGGAAAGCCAGGCCCCCTGGATGGAAGAGCCCCAGGGCTCGTACCTAGACTCTCTGTTGCCTAAAAGAATACCCTAATTATCTGTGTAACCGAATAGGATCATAAATTCTATTATGCTTATTGGGGTATGACCACATGCCTATTGATAATTGTCCACTGATAACTACCTAGGCTTAAGGCATATAAATCACGGGTTAACTTTGATAGTATCTTTCTTTTCCTTTGTTCAGACTAGTTTCAGGGAATTTGGGGAGGTGGGTTTGGGTACGTACATTTAGGGTATATAAGTTTTCAGAAAAACTGGTCAGGGTCCTTGGCTAAGAGGAGACTCTGCCTTGGGCCGGCTGGTGCAATAAACGGCACTCCACTATCTGCATTGACCTTCTGAGTGAGTTTGTTTCCCGGAACGCGTGGCCACAATATTTGGTGCGTGGGCCAGGAAACTCTTCACTTTGAGGAGACAAGTCCCATTTGGGACTACTCTGAGGCCTTGCAGCTCGAAACTTCTAGGGGAGGGAAGGCACCGTGCCCTTCTGGAAGGATTCTGCTTCTCAACGCCCAGACCTTTCATGTTAGCAGGTAGTGGACGGCAGCAGGGGAACTGAGCGCTCAGGTGAGGAGGAACCCACCCTCCTCCTCCTCAGGGGGTGGAAGAGGGGGCCTGATCACCCCCCTGGGAGGGACTAGAAGGAAGGGAACCCACAGGAGCCTGGAATAGGCAGGTGGCAATGATTGCTTGGTACACAGGTTGACGAGTGTGTTAGAGCTTAGGAAGGAAACTTGTGAAGGTCATTTAGGAGGTGGTGTCCATGCCGTCTTGGGGAAAATTATTACCAAGAAATTGCGAGGGGATTTTTAGGAGAAGAAACTTGGTTTTTGTGTGCTCGTATTCTGCCCTCCCCATGGAGGCGTCCCATCTGCTATACAAATCTTGACCCCCTCGGAATTGTCAGGCTAGAAGGAGGGGGGTACATAAGTGAGTATGAATTGGCTTTTCCGGAGACGGCCTGGGACGTGGGATATTTAACCCATCTGTACTTTTATCCGCACCTGATCAAGCCCACCAAGGCAGAATGGACTTTAAAAGTTAAGGGAGAAACAGTCTTGGATCATGTGGTGTTCTGGTTTGGCTGTGCTGACCGGCAGGTGAAGACACGCCGATTCCCCCTTCTCCCTCTGGGATCTGGCAGGTAAGGCTCTTCTCACCCCAATTAGGGAGGAGGCAGAATGGCAATTTAAGTGTCATTGAGTGGAAATATCAGAAGTCCATAAGGTACTGAGAACTTCGTAGACAGAATGAAAAGAAAAAGTAGAAGAAGGTATGAGAAGGTAAGCAAGATGGAGGGAAGTGAATCTAAGGCATGTATTGGCGTGCATGATTAAAAATTTAAAGAAGGGATTTGGAGGAGACTATGGGGCTGCGATTCATGGGGTCACAAAGAGTCAGACACGACTGAGCAACTGAACTGAACTGAAATGAACTGAACTGATGGGGTGAAGGTGAAGCCTAACCGCCTCCACATACTCTGTGAGGTCGAATGGCCCCTTATGGGAGTAGGATGGCCACCAGAGGACACCATGAACTTAAAAATAGTGGAAGCAGTCTATACAGTAGTCACAGGAGAGCCAGGACACCTGGATCAATATCCATATATTGACTCATGGCTAGGGTTATCTCAAGACCCTCCTACTTGGATAAAGTTCTGTATCCAGAAGGGAAAGGGAAAAATATTAATGGCACAAAAATTGACTGATGATAAAAAAGGAAATTCTACAGGATTTGGACGGGGATGACCTGACCCCTCTCCCATACTGGATGATGTCGCGCCTGCCTCCCAGTGCTCCACCAGGACCGGAGGTCGCCTTAATGCCCAATCCAGGGCCAGGTGAAGTTCCTGCAGCAGCCACTGCTCTTCCACCAGCTCTCCCGGAGTTCGTAGAGCCGCTGTTTCAGCAGGATCCAATCCCAGCAATGGAGACCTCTGGATGCCCCCAGAATTCCACCTCAGCTGGACCTCCTAGATTGTATCTACCTCTCCCAGTGAGTACTGATGGGAAGAAAACACAGCAATTAGACAGAGGCTGCGCTCCGCCAAGGAACAGGGGGAAAAACCCCACTACAGATGCCCCTCAGAGGGTACAACAGCCTCCACTTCAGGACACGTGGGGCACTACCATCAGCCCCCTGTAGCCTATTATTACCAGCCATTTTCCTCTACGGATATATTAAACTGGCAGAGACACGCTCCACAGTACTCGGGGGAGCCACAAGCCATGATTAGGCTAATGGAGACTATTTTTCGAACCCACTGCCCTACATAGGATGGCATAATCCAACTACTAGTCTCCCTTCTCAGCACTGAGGAAAGACACAGGATCCTAACTGAGGCCAGAAAATGGCTAAGAGAAATGGCCCCTGAGGGTACTGCAAACCCACAGCGGTGGGCAGAACTAGCCACCCCCGATGAGAGGCCCAGTGGGGACTGTAACACAGAGGAAGGGACGAGCCACCTGGAGAGATATCGGGCGGCTATTTTACAAGGTCTCAAGATGGGGGCCCGAAAAGCTATGAGTATCACAAAACCCTCCGAAGTGATTCAAAGGGAAAGTGAATCACCCTCTGAGTTCTGTGAAAGACTGTGCGAGGCCTATAGACTTTATACGCCAATAGACCCAGCCAGAGGCTGCTGGGTCTCGGATGGTGGTAACTGCAGCCTTTGTGTCTCTAGCCTGCCCTGAAAATGTCAGATGGGGGGACACCAAGTGACTCAGGAATTTTTATACATCCCTGAATGCCCAGTACCTTTATTAGGAAGAGACTTGCTGTCTAAATTGGGGGCACAAATGACCTTTCCCCCCACGAAAGACTCACTGTTCGAGTGGGCTTAACCACCTATTTACTCTTCCTCTCAGTAACCCCTCAAGATGAATGGAGGTTGCACAACCTCCCGGAAAGGAAATCAGACGGGCTAAACAGTCAAGAGAGAGAGTTAACTCAACAATTCCCTGAGGTCTGGGCGGAAGACAACCCTCCCCCAGGCTTGCAAAACAAGTCCCACTGGTAATAGAACTCAAACCCAGTACAATTACGTCATCATCCGCCTTGGGCCTGCCAGACCTTGCTAAGCCATTGACTCTTCATGTGACTGAAAAGGACAAGGTGGCTATTTGTCCCAGACTATGGGGACATGGGGCAGACCAGTGACTTATCTCTAATCAGATGGACAGTGTTGCCACTGGGTGGCTGGGATGCTTATGGGCAGTTGCTGCAGTTGCCTTACTGGTCTGGGAGGCAACCAAGCTGACTTTGGGCCAAGATTTGTTCATAAAAGTTCCACATGAGATCAACACTCTCCTGCGAGGGGACCCCCATAAGGGGCTGTCAACATCCCGGATTACTCAATACCAGGGACTGTTATGTTAGAACCCCCATGTTACTACTGAGACTTGTCAGGCCCTGAATCTGGCCACTCTCCTTCCTGTGGGAGAAGGTGGGCCCTCACATGATTGCAAGGAAATATGCCAGCAGACCTGACTTGAGAGACCAGCCAGTCCCGGACCCAGATTGGGTCCTGTACACCGAGGGCACCAGCCTGGTGAAACAAGGACAATGACTGTCGGGATATGCAGTAGTCATGGAAGAAACCATCGTTGAGGCTCACTCTCTGCCATCACACTGGTCTGCTCAACAGGCCGAACTATATGCTCTAATTCAGGCCCTCCAGCTGTAACTGTAAGAATACAGTTACACAGACTCCAGGTATGCTTTTGCCACACTACAGGGCTCTGTATAAGGAGAGAGGCCTTTGACAGCTAGTGAAAAAGATATTAAAAATAAGGAAGAAATTAAGACCCTGTTAGATGCTGCCTGGGAACCAGAAAGGGTTGCAGTCATACACTGCTGAGGACATCAAAAAGAGGATACCCCCCGGGCTCAGGGTACAGACTGGCAGATAAGACCGCTAAACAAGCAGCTGAGGGCTTGGGGGTGACAAGTGAAGCCCCTATTAGAGCTCTCATATTGGTGGAGCTACCTGAGCTAACGCTAGACTCTCCAAAATACACCAAAGCCCAAAACCAACTAGCCAAAGCAGAAGGGGCCATCAAGACTGAAAAGGGATGGTGGGAATTGCCAAGTGGTAAATTATTGGTACCGGAGGAGCTGGCACCCACTGTGGTAAGCCAAACACACCAAGTGACCCATCTAGGCCATGATAAACTGGAAGAGCTAATTTGAAAATATTTCTTGGTTCCCTGCTTCTCTTCCCTATGCAAGACAAAATCTGCCTGCTCACAGGTCAATGCTGCCTCTCGGCACAGACAGAAACCTGCAGGGATTCAGGTAAAAGGCACACTGCCCTTTGAACACCTGGAAGTGGACTTCACTGAAATGAAACCTCACCAACACTACCATTACCTGCTGGTCATAGTATGTACGTTCTTGGGATGGGTAGAAGCTTTTCCTACCCGGACTGAAAGAGCATCAAAAGTAGCCTGGTGCCTGCTTAGGGAGATAGTTTCCAGATGTGGATTTCCTACCAGCATTGGATAGGACAATGGCCTGGCTTTCGTAGCTGAATTAGTATAACAAATAAGCAAAACTTTAAACATCAAGTGGAAATTACATAAAGCATATGGACCCCAGAGTTCTGGGATGGTGGAAGGAACCAACCAGATACTTAAAGAGACACTCTCCAAGTGGATCTTAGAGACTGACTGTTCGTGGGTAGACTTGTTTCCGATGGCTCTGCTCAGACTCAGGATGACCCCACAGTCCCAAGGCTCTTCTCTGTACAAAATTGTGTATGGGAGGCCCCCTCCCATAATAAAACAGGTGTCAACAAATTTGCCTCAGGTAATGGGAGATGAGATTTCACAGCAGATGGAACAACTGGGTAAGGTAATAAATCAGGTAACTAAGTTTGTACAAGAAAGGGTGCCATTCTGCCTTGGGGAACAGATTCACGACAAATTTGTGCCCGGGGATCAGGTGTGGTCAAGGACTGGAAACACGACTCCTTGGCCCCACATTGGAAGGATCCATATACTGTTGTTCTAAGCAGCCCTACTGCAGTTAAGGTTGCAAGTGTCCCTCCCTGGATCCTCCACATGAGGGTGAAGAGAGCATACCATGAGACCCGGAGGACGCCGAGCGGACCACACAAAAGGACCCCACTGATCCCCGTGAAGCCAAGATCATCTTAAAGAAGAAACAGAGGTGAAGCTCTACAATCAACTGCTGCTACAAGGACTTGCTGGTATCATCTTGAGACTAACCATAGTTTCAGTACAAAGAGGGACCTGGGCTCTAATTAAAGTTGAATGTTGTGTACATATTCCTGATTTATCTGGCTATATATCAGCCACCCTAGATGACATGAAAGGTCAGGTAAAAGCTATGTCTGATGATAATCTTCCTTTTTGAACTTCGGTCCCATCTGGGTGAAGGGTGATTGGTGGAAAACTATGTTTACCATTGTTGTAGTTGCCTTGATAGTTCTGCTTTGTGGACCCTTTATTTTACAACATATGATGAACTTTGTAACCCAAAGGTTGATGTCTTTCTCCCAAATTGGAGGTCGGAGAGTCGGAGGTCGGGTGCAATATATCCCTATGAATGATGCTCATACTATGAGTTAAGAGCATCAAGAAGGGGGAATGAAGGAGGAAACAGACAGAACAGGCTCCATCTTGAAAGCAGGACTCCATCTTGGGCCAGCCTGTGGACTTTGAGCTAGAGGCCCAGTATCTATGGAAACGACATACCAAATGGAAAGCCAGGCCCCCTGGATGGAAGAGCCCCAGGGCTCGTACCTAGACACTCTGTTGCCTAAAAGAATACCCTAATTATCTGTGTAACCGAATAGGATCATAAATTCTATTATGCTTATTGGGGTATGACCACAGGCCTATTGATAATTGTCCACTGTTAACTACCTAGGCTTAAGGCGTATGAATCACGGGTTAACTTTGATAGTATCTTTCTTTTCCTTTGTTCAGACTAGTTTCAGGGAATTTGGGGAGGTGGGTTTGGGCACATATACTTAGGGTATATAAGGTTTTCAGAAAAACTGGTCAGGGCCCTTGGCTAAGAAGAGACTCTGCGTTGGGCCCGCCAGTGCAATAAACTGCACTCCACTATCTACATTGACCTTCTGAGTGAGTTTGTTTCCCGGAATGCATGGCTACAATATGGCCACAGGCCTACTGATAAATATCCACTGTTTATCTAGTCTTGTGACACATGAATCATGGGTTAACTTTGATCGTACCTCTCTTTTATCTTGTCCAGACCAGTTTCAAGGACTTTGGGGAGGTGGGTTTGAGCAAGTACACTTAGGGTATATAAGGTTTTCACACAAACTGGTCGGGGTCCTTGGCTAAGAGGAGACTCTGCATTGGGCCTGCCGGTGTAATGAACTGCACTCCACTATCTGCATTGTCCTTCTGAGTGAGTTTGTTTCCTGGAATGCGGGGCTACAACACTTGGTGCATGGGCCGGTAACTCCTCACTCTGAGAAGACAAATCCCATTTGGGACTACTCCGAGGCTTTGCAGCTTGAATCTTCTAGAGGGGGGAAGATGCCTTGCCCTTCTGGAAGGATTCTGCATCTCAACGCCTGGACCTTTCATGTTAGCAGGTAGTGGACGGCAGCAGGGAAACTGAGTGCTCAGGTGAGGAAGAACCCAGGTGGAGGAGGGAGCCTGATCACCCCCCTGGGAGGAACTAGAAGGAGGGAGGACCCACAGGAGCCTGGAATAGGCAGGTGGCAATTCCTTGGTACACAGGTCAACGAGCGTGCTAGGGCTTAGGAAGGGAATTTGCCAAGGTCATTTAGGAGGTGTGTCCACGCCGTCTCAGGGAAAACTATTACCAGCGATCACCAGGGGATTTTTAGGATAGAAAACTGCTTCTTGTATGCTCATATTCTGCCCTCCCCCAGGAGGTGTCCCATCTGCTGTGAAATGCTTGACCCCCTCAGAATTGTCAGGCTAGAAGGAGGGGGATACATAAGTGAGTATGAACTGGCTTTTCTGGAGATGGCCTGGGACATGGGATATTTAACCCATCTATGTTTTCATCTGCCCCTGATCAAGTCCACCAAGGCAGAATGGACTTTAAGGGAGAAACAGCCTTGGACCACGTTGTGTTCTGGTTCGGCCTTGCTGACCGGCAGGTGAAGACACGCCGATCCCCCTTCTCCCTCTGGGATCTGGCAGGATTTGGACAAGGATGACCTGCCCCTCCCTGATACTGGATGATGACTCGCCCACCGGCCCAGTGCTCCACCAGGATCGGAGGCCGCCTTAATGCCTGATCCAGGGCCAGGTGAAGTACCTGCAGCAGCCGCTGCTCCTCCGCCAGCTCTCCCACAGGTCGTAGAGAGGTCACCTCAGCGGGCTCCAATCCCACCATTCTGGATTCCTTTTCCCTATTCTAACTACCTAACATTCCCATTCAAACGCAAAGATGGGCTGTGACGCTGGGGCGAGGTGTATGCAGAAGAAAGCATCCTTGAGATCTAGGCAAGTATAAACTTTAGTCCTCGGTGGGAAGTGGAGACACTGGAATTAAGCAGAGACTGCGCTCTGCCAGAGAGCCGGAGGGAACAGACAAGAGATTTGCAATGCTAGCTGCTGCTCTGGGAAAGTCTATCTCGGGCCCTCTGGAAACCTCCTCTGCCCCAGGGACAGGACAGTCCTTCAACCAGTCCCAACGGAGGACCCGGGGCCCCATTACAGCCAAACCATTGTGCCTGGTGCCCATGTTTTGGCCACTGGAAGAATAAATTCCCTAAGGCAAGAAAGGAAGAGGAAGCTCCCGCAGTTGTGGGGCTTGCTGGCTTGGAAATTAAATAGGGCTGCCAGGGCTCAGAGATATCAGGTCCCCGAGAGCCCATGGTAACCTTAAAAGTGGGGGACCAAACAGTTACTTCATGGTGGATACAGGAACAGAACTGTCAGTAGTAACAAAACCTGTGGCACCGCTGTCCAAAAAGACTATCGCTGTAACTGGGGTATCGGGAGAAGAGATGATTAAATCGTTTTGCCAGCCCAGAAAATGTCGGATGGCGGGGCACCAAGTGATTCATGAATTCCTCTACCTTCCGAGTGCCCAGTACCCCTGTTGGGAAGAGACTTGCTCTCTAAACTAGGAGCACAAGTGACTTTCTCCCGAGGAGAGGCCCACCTTCCAGATGGGCACTATGACTTATTTGCTCTCTCTCTCAAGACCCCCCCAAGATGACTGGAGGTTGCATGGCCCTCCGAAGGAAGAATCAGGTGGGCCAGAAGAGCATGAGAGAGAGCTAACTCAATTATTCCCTGAGGTCTGGGCAGAAGACAACTCCCCCTCCCCCTAGGCTGGCTAAACATCAAGCCCCAGTGATAATAGAACTCAAACCAGGCACCATCCCAGTTACAAAGCGCCAGTACCTGCTACTGATAGAGGCTTGGGCCGGCATACTGCCCACATCAATAGATTAAAACAAGTGGGCACTCTAGTAGAGTGCCAGTCGGCTTGGAATACGCCGATCCTGCCAGTCAAAAAGGAAGGAGGACAGGACTATAGGCCTGTAGAAGATCTCAGGCTAGTCAACTAGGCTACTGTGACTTTACACCCCACTGTTCCAAACCCCTATACCTTACTTAGCCTACTCCCGCCGAGGACTAATAAGTTTATACTTGCCTAGATCTCAAGGATGCCTTCTTCTGCATACACCTCGCCCCAGCGTCACAGCCCATCTTTGCCTTTGAATGGGAATGTTAGGTAGGTAGAATAGGGAAAAGGAATCCAGAATGGCGGTGGCTAAAAGATAAGGAAGAGAAAAGCCCGCGAAAATAGAACAAAGAAAGGTCCCAGGACTGGAGTGAGGACCTCAGGTAAAACAAACAACACTCCTGGCTGGCCCAATTTACATAGGACAGGCCCAGGGGAAAAAAAAACACAAACATATAAAAAGAGGATCCCAAAAAAAAAAAAAAAAGAGGATCCAAAGCTAGCTCTCTGTCTGCCGCATGCTGGGGCGCTCTTCTCTTTGCGTCTTTGAGTTCACATGCTCTCAAGCCTTGATGATGGATTTCTCGGCTATCTTCTAAATAAAATAGAGCTGTAACACTGATTTGTCTAAGAGTTATAATACGGTCTGTCCAAGACCTGAGAGCTGTGACACACCGAGGGGGCTTTAATACTCGTCACTCTAAATCTTTGTTGTGAGGAGACGAAAACCGAGGAGCACGCACTCGCCTGACAGGAAGATCCAGTCGGGGGCTGGATCTCCCAACAACAGCTCATCTGGACTCCCCCACAAGGGTTTAAGAATTCCCCAGCCATTTTGGGGGAAGCCTTGGCTTCTGACCTGAACTCATCCCATCCGGAAGAGTATGGATGTTGGCTCCTACAATACGGGGATGACCTGCTGCTGGCTGCTGAGACCGAGGAAAAATGTTGGGAAGGCACAAAAGCACTGCTCCAGCTGCTGATGGAAGCAGGTTACCGGGTGTCAAAGAAGAAGGCACAGATCTGCAAGGAGGAGGTAAGGTATCTGGGGTTTGTTTTAAAGAAGGACACAAGGTTCCAGACCCTAGTTGGGTCCTATATACTGATGGCACTAGCCTCATAAAACAAGGACAACGGCTGTCAGGTTAGCCAAAGCGGAAGGGGCCACCAAGACTAAAAAGGGATGGTGGGAATTGCCAAGTGGCAAATTATTGGTACTGGAGGAGCTGGCACGCACTCTGGTAAGCCAAACACACCAAGCGGCCCACCTAGGCCATGCTGCCTGCTCACAGGTTAATGCTTCCTCTCGGGTATTCAGACAAAATCCTCCGGGTATTCAGCTGAAAGGCACTCTGCCCTTTGAACACCTGGGAGTGGACTTCACTGAAATGAAACCTCATCGACACTACCGTTACCTGCTGGTCATGGTATGTATGTTTTCGGGATGGGTAGAAGCTTTCCTACCTGGACTGAAAGAACATCAGAAGTAGCCCGGTGCCTGCTTAGGGAAATAGTTCCCAGATTTGGATTTCCTACCAGCATTGGATCAGACAATAGCCCGGCTTTTGTAGCTGATTTAGTACAACAAGTAAACAAAACTATAAACATCAAATGGAAACTGCACACTGCATATAGGCCCAGAGTTCTGAGATGGTGGAATGAACCAACTGGACATTAAAGAGACTCTCCAAGTGGATCATAGAGACTGACTGCTCCTGGGTGGACTTGCTTCCGACGGCTCTGCTCAGACTCAGGATGACCCCACAGTCCCAAGGCTCTTCTCTGTACAAAATTGTGTATGGGAGGCCCCCTCCCATAATAAAACAGATGTCAACAAATTTGCCTCAGGTAAGGGGGGATAGGATTTCACAGCAGATGAACTGGGTAAGGTAATAAATCGGGTAACTAAGTTTGTACAAGAAAGGGTGCCATTCCCCCTTGGGGAACAGATTCATGAGTTTATGCCTGGTGACCAAGTATGGGTCAAAGTTTGGAAACTTGATTTGCTAGCCCCTTGGTGAAAGGGCCCTTATGTTATTCTAACTACCCTTACTGCAGTTAAAGTTGCAGGTATTGTCCCTTGGATCCATCATATGAGGGTGAAGAGAACATATCACGCAGATCCAAAAAACGCTGAGTGGACTGCACAGAGGGACCCCACTGGCCCTTGAGAGACTAAGACCATCCTTAAGAAGAAGGAAAAAAAGATCCTGGACCAGCCCCTTCAGGATGAAGCCGCACAATCAACTCCTGCTGCTTGGCCTCATCAACGTGATTTTGAATTTAACTTCCGTTCAACTCAGGACAATGTTTTCATCTCATGGGCACGTTCCTACGCAGACTTCCACAGCACTTCCAACTGCTGGGTACGTAGGGCTATGCCTCTGTCAGTGATGGATGGACTTCCTTGGTGGGTATCACCGCTCTGCCAAGGACATTTTAAACCACTCTGCTCTTTTCTGGGATGACAAAAAGAGACTTTCCTCTCTCTTGTCAATCATAACCTCTCCTTGATCTCTTGGTGTAAGACCTACAGTCAATAGACTTGGGTCATGGGGTTACATTTGATATAAATGCCAGTGTAACAAAAGCCTAACCTACAACAAGCCCCGGTAAATCTACCTTATTTACATGCTAGGTGGACAAGATCCGTGTTTCAGTGGTATGAGTATATTGCTGCCTTATTCGTACCCTCTATAGGGACAACAGATATCATGATTCAAGTAGAGGCCTTCACTAATTTCACAAAACAGGCCCTCCTAGATAGAACAAAAGCCATCCAAGCCTTAAATGAAAAGCAAATCCAAATGAGAAAAGTGGTAATTCATAATAGAATGGCTTTGGACATACTCACAGCTGCTCAAGGAAGGACCTGTGCTATAATTAAGGTTGGATGTTGTGTATACATTCCTGACATATCTGGCAATGTATCGACTGCTTTAGATGACATGAAAAACCAGGTAAAAGCAATGTCAAACGAAAACATTCCTTTCTGGACTTTGGCCCTATCTTGGGTGAAGGGAGACTGGTGGAAAACTATTGTAACTGTTGTTATAGTAATCTTAATCACACTGCTTTGTGGGCCCTGCTTCTTACAATGCCTTGTGAATTTTGTAACCCAGAGGTTGATAGCGTTCTCTTATGTGGGTGGCCGAAGGACTAAGGTGCAATAGATCTCAATGAATATTGCTCATTACAGAAACTAAGAGCATCAAGAGGGGGGAATGAAGAAGGAATTCATAGGGCCTGGACCCCATCTTAGGCCTGTTCATGCTGATCATGCTCGGCCACCACTCCAGTGGACTCTGGGCTCTGGGCTTAGTGCCTATGGAAACTACAGTAGAAGGATAAGACCCCCTCTGGACAGGGGAATCTTGAAGATCACATCCAGGTTACTCATCGCCTAAGAGAAAACATACTCTAATCACCCCTGCCTCTGGCCAGGTCATAAATTCTTTCTGTACCTATCAGGGTGTAACCGTAGGCTTATTGATTATTAACCATTTGAACACCTAACACTTGAATGATGGGGTTATTGTGATTGTATTTACCCTTCCTTTGTTTTATGTAAGTCTCAAGGAAATTGGGGTGGTGGGTTTGGACACGAACACATGGGGTATAAAAGATGCTCACAAATGCTGGTCAGGGTCCTTGGCTAAGACGAGACTCTGCCTTGGGCCCACCAGGGTAATAAACTGCACTCCACTATCTGCATTGTTCTTCTGAGTGAGTTCGTTTCCCAGAACGCATGGCTATAACAACGACAGCTCTGCTGAGACTCGGGATGACCCCACATCCCAAGGCTCTTCTCCGTACAAAATTGTGTATGGGAGGCCCCCTCCCATAATAAAACAGCTGTCAACAAATTTGCCTCAGGTAAGGGGAGATGAATATTGAAAAGCAGAGACATTACTTTACCAACAAAGGTCCATCTAGTCAAGGCTATGGTTTTTCCAGTTGTCATGTATGGATGCGAGAGTTGGACTGTGAAGAAAGCTGAGCACCGAAGAATTGATGCTTTTGAACTGTGGTGTTGGAGAAGACTCTTGAGAGTCCCTTGGACTGCAAGGAGATCCAACCAGTCCATTCTAAAGGCGATCAGCCCTGGGTGTTCTTTGGAAGGAATGATGCTAAAGCTGAAACTCCAGTCCTTTGGCCACCTCATGCGAAGAGTTGACTCATTGGAAAAGACTCTGATGCTGGGAGAGATTGGGGGCGGGAGGAAAAGGGGATGACAGAGGATGAGATAGCTGGATGGCATCACCGACTCAATGGATGTGAGTTTGAGTGATCTCCGGGAGATGGTGATGGACAGGGAGGCCTGGCATGCTGCGATTCATGGGATCACAAAGAGTTGGACACGACTGAGCGACTGAACTGAACTGAACTGAAGTTTGTACAAGAAAGGGTGCCACTCCCCCATGGGGAACAGATTCACGAATTTGTGCCTGGGGATCAGGTGTGGCCAAGGACTGGAAACACGACTCCTTGGCCCCACATTGGAAGGCCCATATACTGTTGTTCTAAGCAGCCCTACTGCAGTTAAGGTTGCAAGTGTCCCTCCCTGGATCCTCCACATGAGGGTGAAGAGAGCATACCATGAGACCCGGAGGACGCCGAGCGGACCACACAAAAGGACCCCACTGATCCCCGTGAAGCCAAGATCATCTTAAAGAAACAGAGGTGAAGCTCTACAATCAACTGCTGCTACAAGGACTTGCTGGTATCATCTTAAGGCTAACCATTGTTTCAGTACAAAGAGGGACCTGGGCTATAATTAAAGTTGAATGTTGTGTATATATTCCTGATTTATCTGGCTATATATCAGCCACCCTAGATGACATGAAAGGTCAGGTAAAAGCTATGTCTGATGATAATCTTCCTTTTTGAACTTCAGTCCCATCTGGGTGAAGGGTGATTGGTGGAAAACTATGTTTACCATTGTTGTAGTTGCCTTGATAGTTCTGCTTTGTGGACACTTTATTTTACAACATATGATGAACTTTGTAACCCAAAGGTTGATGTCTTTCTCCCAAATTGGAGGTCGGAGAGTCAGGGTGCAATATATCCCTATGAATGATGCTCATACTATGAGTTAAGAGCATCAAGAAGGGGGAATGAAGGAGGAAACAGACAGAACAGGCTCCATCTTGAAAGCAGGACTCCATCTTGGGCCAGCCTGTGGACTTTGAGCTAGAGGCCCAGTATCTATGGAAACGACATACCAACTGGAAAGCCAGGCCCCCTGGATGGAAGAGCCCCAGGGCTCGTACCTAGACTCTCTGTTGCCTAAAAGAATACCCTAATTATCTGTGTAAACGAATAGGATCATAAATTCTATTATGTTTATTGGGGTTTGGCCACAGGCCTATTGATAATTGTCCACTGTTAACTACCTAGGCTTAAGGCGTATGAATCACGGGTTAACTTTGATAGTATCTTTCTTTTCCTTTGTTCAGACTAGTTTCAGGGAATTTGGGGAGGTGGGTTGGGGCACGTACACTTAGGGTATATAAGGTTTTCAGAAAAACTGGTCAGGGCCCTTGGCTAAGAGGAGACTCTGCATTGGGCCTGCCGGTGTAATAAACTGCACTCCACTATCTGCATTGTCGTTCTGAGTGAGTTTCTTTCCCGGAACGCGTGGCTACAACAATATCACAACCCTTCCCAACCCTGAGCAACCCCTGTTCCTACCCTAGCATGCAAAAACCTGCTTTAAACCAGATTTCAAAGTCTTAAGAAATGTTGTGGCCTCACTTATTTCCCTGTGAAGTGTTGTCAGACTGTCAAGGGATAAGTAATAAACTTGGCTTTAGGTGGTCCAGGGTTCAGTCAATTCAGTTCAGTCACTCAGTTGTGTCCGACTCTTTGCGACCCCACGAATCGTAGCTCGCCAGGCCTCCCTGTCCATCACCAACTCCTGGAATTCACTCAGACTCACAAACATCGAGTCAGTGATGCCATCCAGCCATTTCATCCTCTGTCATCCCCTTCTCCTCCTGCCCCCAATCCCTCCCAGCATCAGAGTCTTTTCCAATAAGTCAACTCTTCTCATGAGGTGGCCAAAGGACTGGAGTTTCAGCTTTAGCATCATTCCTTCCAAAGAAATCCCAGGGCTGATCTCCTTCAGAATGGACTGGTTGGATCTCCTTGCAGTCCAAGGGACTCTCAAGAGTCTTCTCCAGCACCACAATTCAAAAGCATCAATTCTTCGGCACTCAGCCTTCTTCACAGTCCAGCTCTCACATCCATACATGACCACAGGAAAAACCATAGCCTTGACTAGACGGACCTTTGTTGGCAAAGTAATGTCTCTGCTTTTGAATATGCTATCTAGGTTGGTCATAACTTTCCTTCCAAGGAGTAAGCGTCTTTTAATTTCATGGCTGCAGTCACCATCTGCAGTGATTTTGGAGCCCAAGAAAATAAAGTCTGACACTGTTTCCACTGTTTCCCCATCTATTTCCCATGAAGTGATGGGACCGGATGCCATGATCTTTGTTTTCTGAATGTTGAGCTTTAAGCCAACTTTTTCACTCTCCTCTTTCACTTTCATCAAGAGGCTTTTGAGTTCCTCTTCACTTTCTGCCATAAGGGTGGTGTCATCTGCATATCTGAGGTTATTGATATTTCTCCCGGCAATCTTGATTCCAGCTTGTGTTTCTTCCAGTCCAGCGTTTCTCATGATGTACTCTGCATATAAGTTAAATAAGCAGGGTGACAATATACAGCCTTGACATACTCCTTTTCCTATTTGGAACCAGTCTGTTGTTCATGTCCAGTTCTTTTTTTTTTTTTTTTTGATATGTTATACAATTTTAATGGTTATATTTATGAATGCTTGTATTTATTTTTTTTACAGTGCTAGAACTTTACTTTTATTATTTTATTTTATTTTATTTTTAAACTTTACAATATTGTATTGGTTTTGCCAAATATCTAAATGAATTCACCACAGGTATACATGTGTTCCCCATCCTGAACCCTCCTCCCTCCTTCTCCCCATACCATCCCTCTGGGTCGTCCCAGTGCACCAGCCCCAAGCATCCAGTTTCGTGCATCAAACCTGGACTGGTGACTCATTTCATACATGATAGTATACATGTTTCAATGCCATTCTCCCAAATCTTTCCACCCTCTCCCTCTCCCACAGAGTCCGTAAGACTGTTCTTATACATCAGTGTCTCTTTTGCTGTCTCGTATACAGGGTGATTGTTACCATCTTTCTAAATTCCATATATATGTGTTAGTATACTGTATTGGTGTTTTTCTTTCTGGCTTACTTCACTCTGTATAATAGGCTCCAGTTTCATCCATCTCATTAGACCTGATTCAAATGAATTCTTTTTAATGGCTGAGTAATACTCCATTGTGTATATATACCACAGCTTTCTTATCCATTCATCTGCTGATGGACATCTAGGTTGCTTCCATGTCCTGGCTATTATAAACAGTGCTGCGATGAACATTGGGGTACACGTGTCTCGTTCCCTTCTGGTTTCCTCAGTGTGTATGCCCAGCAGTGGGATTGCTGGATCATAAGGCAGTTCTATTTCCAGTTTTTCAAGGAATCTCCACATTGTTCTCCATAGTGGCTGTACTAGTTTGCATTCCCACCAGCAGTGTAAGAGGGTTCCCTTTTCTCCACACCCTCTCCAGCATTTATTGCTTGTAGACTTTTGGATCGCAGCCATTCTGACTGGCGTGAAACGGTACCTCATAGTGGTTTTGATTTGCATTTCTCTGATAATGAGTGATGTTGAGCATCTTTTCATGTGTTTGTTGGCCATCTGTATGTCTTCTTTGGAGAAATGTCTATTTAGTTCTTTGGCCCATTTTTTGATTGGGTCATTTATTTTTCTGGAGTTGAGCTGTAGGAGTTGCTTGTATATTTTTGAGATTAGTTGTTTGTCAGTTGCTTCATTTGCTATTATTTTCTCCCATTCTGAAGGCTGTCTTTTCACCTTGCTAATAGTTTCCTTTGTTGTGCAGAGGCTTTTAAGTTTAATTAGGTCCCATTTGTTTATTTTTGCTTTTATTGCCAATATTCTGGGAGGTGGGTCATAGAGGATCCTGCTGTGATGTATGTCGGAGAGTGTTTTGCCTATGTTCGCCTCTAGGAGTTTTATAGTTTCTGGTCTTACGTTTAGATCTTTAATCCAGTTTTTTATTTTTGTGTATGCTGTTAGAAAGTGCTCTAGTTTCATTCTTTTACAAGTGGTTGACCAGTTTTCCCAGCACCACTTGTTAAAGAGATTGTCTTTAATCCATTGTATATTCTTGCCTCCTTTGTCAAAGATAAGGTGTCCATATGTGCGTGGATTTATCTCTGGGCTTTCTATTTTGTTCCATTGATCTATATTTCTGTCTTTGTGCCAGTACCATATTGTCTTGATGACTGTGGCTTTGTAGTAGAGCCTGAAGTCAGGTAGGTTGATTCCTCCAGTTCCATTCTTCTTTCTCAAGATAGCTTTGGCTAATCGAGGTTTTTTGTATTTCCATACAAATTGTGAAATTATTTGTTCTAGCTCTGTGAAGAATACCATTGGTAGCTTGATAGGGATTGCATTGAATCTATAAATTGCTTTGGGTAGTATACTCATTTTCACTATATTGATTCTTCCAATCCATGAACATGGTATATTTCTCCATCTATTAGGGTCCTCTTTGATTTCTTTCACCAGTGTTTTATAGTTTTCTATATATAGGTCTTTAGTTTCTTTAGGTAGATATATTCCTAAGTATTTTATTCTTTCCATTGCAATGGTGAATGGAATTGTTTCCTTAATTTCTCTTTCTGTTTTCTCATTATTAGTGTATAGGAATGCAAGGGATTTCTGTGTGTTGATTTTATATCCTGCAAATTTACTATAATCATTGATTAGTTCTAGTAATTTTCTGGTGGAGTCTTTAGGGTTTTCTATGTAGAGAATCATGTCATCTGCAAATAGTGAGAGTTTTACTTCTTCTTTTCCAATTTGGATTCTTTTTATTTCTTTTTCTGCTCTGATTGCTGTGGCCAAAACGTCCAAAACTATGTTGAATAGTAATGGTGAAAGTGGGCACCCTTGTCTTGTTCCTGACTTTAGAGGAAATGCTTTCAATTTTTCACCATTGAGGATAATGTTTGCTGTGGGTTTGTCATATATAGCTTTTCTTATGTTGAGGTATGTTCCTTCTATTCCTGCTTTCTGGAGAGTTTTTATCATAAATGGATGTTGAATTTTGTCAAAGGCTTTCTCTGCATCTATTGAGATAATCATATGGTTTTTATTTTTCAATTTGTTAATGTGGTGTATTACATTGATTGATTTGCAGATATTGAAGAATCCTTGCATCCCTGGGATAAAGCCCGCTTGGTCATGGTGTATGATTTTTTTAATGTGTTGTTGGATTCTGATTGCTAGGATTTTGTTAAGGATTTTTGCATCTATGTTCATCAGTGATATTGGCCTGTAGTTTTCTTCTTTTGTGGGATCTTTGTCAGGTTTTGGTATTAGGGTGATGGTGGCCTCATAGAATGAGTTTGGAAGTTTACCTTCCTCTGCAATTTTCTGGAAGAGTTTGAGTAGGATAGGTGTTAGCTCTTCTCTAAATTTTTGGTAGAATTCAGCTGTGAAGCCGTCTGGACCTGGGCTTTTGTTTGCTGGAAGATTTTTGATTACAGTTTCAATTTCCGTGCTTGTGATGGGTCTGTTAAGATTTTCTATTTCTTCCTGGTCCAGTTTTGGAAAGTTATACTTTTCTAAGAATTTGTCCATTTCTTCCACATTGTTCATTTTATTGGCATAAATTGTTGATAGTAGTCTCTTATGATCCTTTGTATTTCTGTGTTGTCTGTTGTGATCTCTCCATTTTCATTTCTAATTTTATTGATTTGATTTTCCTCCCTTTGTTTCTTGATGAGTCTGGCTAATGGTTTGTCAATTTTATTTATCCTTTCAAAGAACCAGCCTTTGGCTTTGTTGATTTTTGCTATGGTCTCTTTTGTTTCTTTTGCACTTATTTCTGCCCTAATTTTTAAGATTTCTTTCTTTCTACTAACCCTGGGGTTCTTCATTTCTTCCTTTTCTAGTTGCTTTAGGTGTAGAGTTAGGTTATTTATTTGACTTTTTTCTTGTTTCTTGAGGTATGCCTGTATTGCTATGAACTTTCCCCTTAGGACTGCTTTTACAGTGTCCCACAGGTTTTGGGTTGTTGTGTTTTCATTTTCATTCGTTTCTATGCAAATTTTGATTTTTCTTTTTATTTCTTCTGTGATTTGTTGGTTATTCAGCAGCGTGTTGTTCAGCCTCCATATGTTGGAATTTTTAATAGTTTTTCTTCTGTAATTGAGATCTAATCTTACTGCATTGTGGTCAGAAAAGATGCTTGGAATGATTTCTATTTTTTTGAATTTACCAAGGCTAGATTTATGGCCCAGGATGTGATCTATCCTGGAGAAGGTTCCATGTGCACTTGAGAAAAAGGTGAAATTCATTGTTTTGGGATCCATGTCCAGTTCTAACTGTTGCTTCCTGACCTGCATACAGGTTTCTCAAGAGGCAGGTCGGGTGGTCTGGTATTCCCATCTCTTGAAGAATTTTCCACAGTTTATTGTGATCCACACAGTCAAAGGCTTTGGCATAGTCAATAAAGCAGAAATAGATGTTTTTCTGGAACTCTCTTGCTTTTTCCATGATCCAGCAGATGTTGGCAATTTGATCTCTGGTTCCTCTGCCTTTTCTAAAACCACCTTGAACATCAGGAAGTTCACGGTTCACGTATTGCTGAAGCCTGGCTTGGAGAATTTTGAGCATTACTTTACTAGCGTGTGAGATGAGTGCAATTGTGAGGTAGTTTGAGCATTCTTTGGCATTGCCTTTCTTTGGGATTGGAATGAAAACTGACCTTTTCCAGTCCTGTGGCCACTGCTGAGTTTTCCAAATTTGCTGGCATATTGAGTGCAGCACTTTCACAGCATCATCTTTCAGGATATGAAATAGCTCAGCTGGAATTCCATCACCTCCACTAGCTTTGTTCATAGTGATGCTTTCTAAGGCCCACTTAACTTCACAATCCAGGATGTCTGGCTCTAGGTCAGTGATCACACCATCGTGATTATCTGGGTCGTGAAGATCTTTTTTGTACAGTTCTTCTCTGTATTCTTGCCACCTCTTCTTAATATCTTCTGCTTGTGTTAGGTCCATACCATTTCTGTCCTTTATCGAGCCCATCTTTGCATGAAATTAGCTTAGGTGTGGTGTTTTGGTTTTGCTAAAGGTGGCTCCCCACAAGGGACTCCATCTGGGGTCGATTTAAAGGGACCTCCGTGACCTCCTTGTAGCTCCTCGCTGAGCTCAGGTAACCCCTATTATTTGCATAAGTGGCTCCTGTGTTTCCAGAGAAGTGCATTTGGGGAACACACTTGGGGTGGGGGTGTGGGCACACAGCTCCCGGCACACAGTTCTAGAAGCTTGCGCTCCTCAGGTGCAGGATCCTGGGGTTTAAATCAACTACCAACTGATTTGCTAAAAGAAGTAGAAACCCAGCCTGCATTAATTCCAGACCTCAGCTCTTTTCGTTACTTGCAGGAGGAGGATGTCTTTAGGTGCGGCTGCTAAAATCCGAATGTGCCTTGGCCTCCAACTGTGTTGACTGAGGGAATAATAAGACCAGCCACATGTGGCCTTGTCACCTTGGCCTGCAGGCCTAATTTAGCAATCTCACTCGGGCAGGACTAGACCCGCCGCAGCCGCACTTGCGGCGGTGCTCCCGCCCCGCCACCGTCACCCAGGCCGCGTGGAGTTTCTGCTGCTTCAACCCTCGCTCCCTCTCTCCCGCCGGCCGGCTGCCCGCGTGGAGAGAGCTCAGCCGCACACCCCAGCGCCCGCTGCACACTCACACACACACATCGCCACGCTCTTCCGCGGTCGGAGGTGCGTGCCACCGGCCGGGACCCGCTCTGGGCTCTGCAAGCCCAGCGGCGCGTGCCCCGCTCCATGAACTGCACTTGGCCAGGCTCGGAGTTTAATCACAGTGTCAGGTTTCCTATCCTCATCCCCTACCCACCCCCCACCAGCTCCCGCCCCATTTCCCTGGCCCCTCCCTCTCCCCGGCCAGATCCGCCCGCCGGCTCCCCCTCCCCCCATGCCTAGGGTCCAGGGATGGGGGGCCCGGTGAGGCAGGCACAGCCCCCGCCCCGTGGCCACCCGTTGGATCCAGATGCTCCAGACGTGGAGGGAGCGCCGAGAGGAGCCCGGCACCGCCCTGCTGGCCCTGCTCATGCTGGGCCTGGGCCTCCTGCTGGCCCTGGTCAGCCTGGGGAGCTGGGCATCGCTGTTTGCCCAGGTGAGGCCCGGCTGCACACCCCTCCCTGGGACTGTGCCGAACATCTGATGGGGCCGGTGGGCAGGGGGGAAAAGGGGCCAGGAATGTGGGTGGAGGGTGAGATGTCAGGTGGAGAAGGACAAGGTAACGCTGCCTCCTTCCCAGCAGGAGCCTTCCCAGAGGGACCTGGTGGCAGAGGAAGACCCGGACCCAATGGTGAGTGGGAGGTGGGTGCTGACTCCATGGTTGCTCGGCATGGGAAGTGTGTGCCCTGCTTGTGCCAGCCATGTGTGTGTGGGGGGTGTGCATCAGCCCTCTCATGCCTAGGTACATGAGTGACAACTGTGTGTAAGGGGTTTGTGCCCCCTTGGTGTCAACCAAGTACAAAGTGTTTATTGGCCTTAGGGGATGTGGGAGTGTGAGATGCAGGAGCCTGCTATGGAAGAGGGATGCTGGCTGTGTGCGCAGGGTGTGTACTCATTTTGCACACTTACTGGGTGTGGGCGTGTGTGTGTGATGTTCCAATTGCTGGTTGAGGGGAGCAGACTAGGGGGATGTGGCTGGTTTTGGGGAGAGGGGTGAGCCCTGACCCCAAGAACTTGCCTCCAGGTGGCCTCGGCCGCTCTTGGCTGAGACTCGGTCCTTTCGCTGACTGGGCCTCTCCTGACGGGCCCCCTGTTGGTCTTAGCTTGTGTCTTTGGAGTCCCTGGTGAGATCCTGGTTTAGCTCTGCCCTTAACGCCCTTAGGACCTGAACCCCCAGCCCGAGGAAAGCCAGGATGCTGTTCCTTTCCCGAAACTGGTTTGCTTTGCAGAAATGGTGAGCAGCCCTTTATCCCAACCTTAGGAATCATATCATGGTGGCTTCTGGACTCACTGTTTTGTTCATCATAACAGCCCTGTGAAGCAGGCAGAGCAAAACCCATTATCCTTGCATATGGGTAGAGAAACTGAGGCACAGAGAGTAAAAGAGGGGTTCGGAGTCACAGAGACTCAAACCTAGAATTCTGACCCTCCCTCTGAAGCTCCTTCCATTGCATAGACCTGCTTCTCACTCAGACCCCACCCTGAATATGAAGGTGGGTGGCCAGGAGTTAGGAGAGCTCCTGAGGTCCTGCTGAAGACAAGGTAGGGGAATCAGAGGCCCGAACCCCCTAAAGCAAAGACTTATGACTGGGATGACCCCGTGACCATGTATCCAGGCTTGCAGGCTTACACCTGTGGGCTCAATGTGATGATTAATAATCCCCTCTTGCGCTCAGAAGCATCCCACTTTGGATGATAAATTATCAGTGGCTATAACTGTGGAGGAAGATACAGCCTGAGGTTCTGAGACCGGGAGACTGAACAAGAATAAAGATGCCAGGGTACTGGGGGGAACAGGGCTGAGAGAGTAGCTCCTGGCCACCAAGCCCCCAGAACTGGGGACTGCTTGGCCCATCTGTCTTTCCCTGATCCTCAGCATCTAAAGGCCAGAAACCACGGGCGCGCAGAGCAGTTGCAGCCCACTATGAAGGTGGGTGATGGGGAGCCATGCCCAGGGAGAAGGGGTGGCTGGGCGCAGGGCAGGGCTCACCACCCCTTTCCTGTGTCTTACAGTTCGCCCACGACCAGGACAAGATGGAGCACAGGCAGGTGGGGCCCCGCCCCACCTCTGAGCTCTTCTCTTACCCTCACAGCCCTGGCCTTCTGGACAAGGGACCCCCTCCAAAACCTTGATTCCCAGCCCCATCCCCACCTTCAACATCAGAAACTCCAAAAGCCAGTTCAGGAAAATGCTTAGGGCTCGCTTCTCTTGGCTCCCCAAACTGGACTTTGTCTGCGACTCAGACATGGGACCCCAGGGAGACCCCTTCCCCTTTCAGAGACCAGGCAGATCCCCCCAGCAAAACACCAGCTGGGCTTCTCCTCCAGTCCTCGCTCATCTCCAAGAAGCATCCTTGATTTTTTTCACTCTTCTTTCCCCTCCATATTCCAAGAGTTTTTGTGCTCTGATCATTTTTCTCTAAATATTTCCAATCTCTGATCTTCTTTTCCATCCCCACCCCACCCCACCCCCACCTCAGCACCATGATCTCAAAACCTCAAACTCAGTCTCCAGCTCCTTCCCCATTCTAGACTTTCCCCACCCCTACCATGTCCCACCTGTGTTGCCAAGTTCAGCCTCCTTAAGCCTGTCTCTCATTCTTCTATTGCTTTTCTGCTTGGCTTTCAGCCTCTCCACGCTCTGGTCTCAACCTCCTTTCCTGGCACATCCGTATGCCCTCTCCACACTTGTTGGCTGACACCCCCTCCCCACCAATGTGCTTCTTCTGGACGTTGGACATACTGTTCGTTCACCTGGAATTCCCTTCCATGTGACAGGCCAGGAGCCAAGATACGAGAGTGACTTAGTCTTGGGTTGGCAGCTGAGACGGAGAGAAGTCAATGGATTGAGTGTGTAGTTTGAAGAGAAGGACTTGGTGGAGCAGGATTAAGGGGTGGGGGGGAAGGAATGACTTCTAGATTTTTAACTTGGGCATCTTTGAGAATAATGGTGTCTTTTATTAAAGTGGTGTTAACCAGGAAGGAAATAAGTTGGGGGGGGCATGTAAATTAATAATTGAATTTGAGAGCTAATAATAACTAAGTGGATAAATAATAATAAACAAGTGAGTTTCACAAATAGTTAGCTGGACTTGGTGAGTGGCTCAGGCCTGGGCAGGGTGTATAGAGTCAGGAGTCATCACCAGATGGATGGTATTTAAAGCTACAGGACTGGATGAGACATCCACGAGGGAAGGGGGCTCCGCAAGGAAAGCCCTGAGGCTCTTGGGGCAGAGT
The DNA here is from genome assembly GCF_019923935.1 of Bubalus bubalis. NCBI lineage: Eukaryota > Metazoa > Chordata > Mammalia > Artiodactyla > Bovidae > Bubalus > Bubalus bubalis. The sequence continues at coordinate 35,879,538 of NC_059159.1, read as the reverse complement.
GGGAGAATCCAGCAGAGACTGAGAAGCAGCCAGAGAGAGGGGAAGAAACCCAGGGAGGGCAGTGTCCTGGAGTCTCAGAGAAGACATAGTTTCAAGGAGGATGTGGCTGTCTATGTTGAATGCAGCTGAGTGGTCACATGAGATGAGAACAGAGAAATGACCGCTGCATTTAGTAACATTCAAAGTCAACTGGTGACCTTGACAAGGGCGGTGGCTGGTGTGGTTAGGTTGGAAGCCAGTGTGGACTGGGTTAAGAGAAAATCGGAAATAGGAATCAGAGACAGTGACAACTCTCTGCACAAGTTTCTCTGTGACAGGAGCAGAGAAATGGGCCAGGAGGTAGAGAAGGATGTGAGTCCAGGCAAAGTTCAGTCCTTAAGCAATACTGCCTAAATCATAGCTACCTATTCAGGTTTTAATCTCACCTAATCCTTGAAAGAGTCCTAAAAGGAAGATAATCCAGCCATCTGCTTTTTACAGAGAGATGACGGTAACCTGTCCAGGTCATGATGATGCTAAGAGGTGGGGCCAGGATTTGAATCCAGCTATCTGTGCTTGTGTTCCAGACATTGCGTGAGAGGCGATTGCCAGTGCAGGGGTGGGGGCACCTGCAGGCAGCATCCAAGGAGGTGGGAGGGGGTGGACTCCAGAAGGAAGAAAGGCACGGGACGTGTCATCTCATCTCCATAAGAGGGTCAGTGGTGACCACGAGAACAAGTCGGTTTGTGGTTTGGGTGGGAGGACAAATGGTAGCCCTTACCTGATGCCTTCGGGGTCCTCTGGAGATCAAGGGAGATGGGCAGGAGGGACAGTGAAAAGCAAGCCTAGCAGGGAAAAAAGGATGGTTGCTGGGCAATAAAGAATGAAATTGAGTGATACCATGGTCTCAGGCACACCATGCCCTTAGCCACAATGAGCTCACACTAGTTCCCTAGCCAGGAATGCCCTTTCTCCTTCTCTCCCCTACTCTTCATGCCTCAGGCCAGCTTTCCTCCCTTCTGACTGGACCATTATTTCAGCAGTTACCCAGACATTTACTTATTCGTTGACTCAGCACACATGAGCTGAGATGCTACTGTTTGTATGGACCCAGCTAGGTGCCCACACGGAGTAATATCCAGACCTATTTGCAAGGAACTGCTGTCTAGGAGAGGAGGCAAGCATATACATTTGTAAATTACAATGTGATATGACAAGAATAATAATGAAAGTAGCAAGAGACACATGGCCAGTACAGAGGAAGACAACTTTACAATGGAGTCAGGGACTCTTCCCCAAGGAGGCATGGGCTCTTACCCAAGTGTGAGTATAAGATGGACAGAGGGGCAGGGCCACTTGTACAAAAGCCCAGAATTTGCCAAGAGTCTGATGAGGCTGGAGGACGGGGAGCAAGCGGCTCGATGTGATTGAGGAGACAGATCCAGAAGAGCAGGATGGGGTGAGGCTGGAGAAGCATATGGAGCCAGGTCACAGTTGGAGTCTGGAGGTTATTCTGAAGTCAAAGCAGGACGAAAGTCTCGCGTCTGCATTTGAGAAACATCACTATGCCTCTGTGTAGTGTGGCGAGTAAACTGGAGCAGGCAGTTTACTCCCGGTGGAAACAGGGAGCCTAAAGAGGAAGGAGCCTGAGAAGAGTCCCAGTGAGAAATGGCCGAGTCCACACACACAGGGGAAGGAGACAGCTACTTAGGTGGCAGGCTTGCTAGGAACTGGTGATCAGAGGATAAAGCTGGTGAAGGAGAGAAAGGCTTGGGTGCTTGATAAGAGGTAGGACCAGGAGCCCAATGTGGAATGCAGACAGTCAAGCAAATTTGGGGTTGGGGGTGGGCAGGCTCAGTTTTGGTCTAGGTGAGTTTGCAGTGGGGAGCATGGGGAGGTTACTCTAATGGCAGGCAGGTAGCAGTGTCAGGAGGGGCAGGCAGGGGCAGAGCTGGAGACTCAGATTGGAGTCTTGCGAAACAAAAGCCAAGGCACCCATATAGGTAGGGATGAAAATGCCCTGTGAGCATTATGTTCTTGAGAAAGGAACCAGGAGAGCGCCCCGGGGCAGGCAGAAGATGGGGGTGCCGGGAAGGAAGCTTCCCAGGCTACTGAGACGAGGTGCCGGAAGCCCCTGAGAGCAGCCTGCGGACCCAAACAAGAGACAGCTGCCTCTACAGCCTCTTCCTCCCCTGTTTTCTTCCCACCAGCATGTGCTTGGTGTCTGCTCAGAGCAGGCCCAGCTGCAGGGCCTGGGGTGCGGTAACCAGACCAATTCCCCTGCTCCTTGGGGGAGGCAGACCCCAAACTATCACAGAAGGAAATAAAGATGATTTCTGTCCTTGGTGACTGCTATGAGAGAGATGCGGTGAGTGGAGGAGAGTTTAATGGAGACTAGCTATTAATATTTCAGACTGGGAGGCCTGCGGAGGTCACTCAGAGCGACCAGACTGAAGGGAGGGTGGAATCCTGCGGGGAGGCAAGAGCAGTAAAACCCTGTGGAAACAGTGAGCTTGGTGCCTGGCAGGAACAGAAAGTGGGCCTGAGGGCCTGGAGTCTTGTGACTTGGAGGAATGTGTGAGATTAGATCTGAGAGGTAAACAGGGGCGGCTCATGGAGGACTGGGAAGTCACTTGAGACCCTGCTTTGTCATTTGATTATTTGTCTTCTTTACACTTTGCAATTACCTTTACTCTGGTTTTGTTGTTGTTAACGGCTTTATTGAGATATAATTCACATACTATACAATTCACCTTTTAAAAATGTACAGTTACGCTTTTAGTATAGTCACAGAATTGTATGACCATCACTACAGTAATTTTAGAGAGCTTTCATTACCTCAAAAAGAAACCCTGTATGCTTCACCCACCACACTGTATTTCCCTGATCCCCTCCAGCCCTAAGCAACCACTAATCTACTTTTTGTCTCTATGTATTTGTTTATTTGGAAATTTCATGTGCATGCGTGTTCAGTCGCTTAGTCATGTCTGACTCTTTGCGACCCCATGGACTGCAGCCCTCCAGGCTCCTCTGTCCATGAGATTCTCCAGGCAAGAATACTGGAGTGGGTTGCCATTTCCAACTCCAGGGGATCTTCTAGACCCAGGGATCCAACCCCCATGTCTTGCGTCTCCTTCATGGGCATGCAGATTCTTTACCATTGCGCCACCTGGACAGTCATAGAACATGTGATCCTTTGAAAGATCCTAGCTTCTTTCACTTAGCACGGCGTTTTCATGTTTCCTCCACATTGTAGCATGCATTAGTACTCCATTTCTTTTTATGGCTGAATAATATCCCATTGTATGGACTTAACGCAATTTTCCTTATCCATTCACTAATGGACATTTGGGTACCATTTTATTATTTTTAATTTTTTGTTTTTATCTTTTTCCCTTTTGATTATTTTTTATTTTAGTAACCCAAGTTATATATGATTTAAGTAATGCATGCATACCTTCTCCAAGTAAAAGAGCAAATGGTGCAGACACAACCTATAAAAGCCCCCGTGCTTCTTGAGTCCTACTCCTCTCTCCAGAAGCAGCTGGTGAGAACTTGCTGTCTATCATTCTAGTCCTCTAGGTCGGGTTTCTTCCCTTCCTATCACACTCCCAGCTCCCCAGGCCGCGGCTCCTCCCTTGCCCTGGGCCTCCTAGGTATCTTCTGGGTACAGTGGGCCCAAAGGTTGATATACTCAGTGTCTCACTGGCCAGTGTGAGAAAGTTCTATAGAGGGATTTCCCCCTGTCTCTGAACACCCACATTCAGGTGTGGACGGGACGGTGAGTGGCTGGGAGGAGGCCAAAATCAACAGCTCCAACCCCCTGCGCTATGACTGCCAGACCGGGCAATTTATGGTCACCCGGGCTGGGCTGTACTACCTGTACTGTCAGGTAAGCCCCACCTGGCTCCACGGGTAAAGCCGGAACTGAAGGAGAAGGGCTGGGCTTCGGGGTTGGGGGCAAGTTAAAGGTGGGGAGGGGAGGGTGGGGTTTGGGCTGAGAGGAGCCTTGGGCCTCTAAGGACACCTGAGATGAAGCCCAGGGCCAGCAGAGGCCTGGACTCCGCCCCTCCCCTGCCCGCCCCAGGTGCACTTTGATGAGGGGAAGGCTGTCTACCTGAAGCTGGACTTGCTGGTGGATGACACGCTGGCCCTGCGCTGCCTGGAGGAATTCTCGGCCACTGCGGCCAGTTCCCCTGGGCCCCAGCTCCGTCTCTGCCAAGTGTCAGGGCTCTTGCGCCTGCGGCGAGGGTCTTCCCTGCGGATCCGCACCCTCCCCCAGACCCAACTCAAGGCTGCCCCCTTCCTCACCTACTTTGGACTCTTCCAAGTTCACTGAAGGGCCCTGGTTTCCAGGTGGCTTGTCCCCATGGCCGCTCTCTGAGCACCCCTGTCCCCTCTGCCCAACCCTGAGCTGCTCCTCCCCCAGACCTGCCTCTCTCCCCGGAAGGCTGCCAGGGCTCACGTGAGGTCCATGCCACACCAATATTCCCAGCTCTTCCCACCTCCAGCTCTCCACCTCACTAGCTCCCCAGCCCCATTTATCTCCTGACTCCCCAACCCCGGCTGCAGCCCCCCAGGACACTGTGTTGACTGTACTCTGGGTGATGATGGGTCCTCCATACCCCCTCTTCAGCCACTAAGAGGGGCCGGATGCCAGAGAGACAGGGACTAGGCCAGGAGTTCCCGAATGTGAGGGGTCAGAGACCAGGACAAGCTCCTCCCCTGATAATTCCCTGTGAATTTTTAAAACAGATACTATTTTTATTATTATTGGGACTAAATGTTGATAAGTGGATATTGAAGAGAATAAGTCATGGTTGCTCTCTTTATTGGGGCTTAGGGGGTATCCTCAGGGTAGCTGAGGGCCAATGGAAGGGCGGTCTGGGAGGTGGGGGTGTGGGGGCGACAGTCACCTGAATTCCAGGTCGACATCCAGGCTTGGGCACGGAGACCTACGTGCCTTGAAGCCCCAGGCAGGAGAAGAGAATCAAAAGGCAAACTGCCAGGGGAAAACAAAAATCAATTCTCTGCCCAAGGTCCAGCAGAAGTGGCCTGATTTACCTAGGAGGCGGGCTTCCTCCTGTGGGGAATCGCTGGGCTGGGAGGAGCAGCGGCCCTTCCCTTGGCAGCCTGGGCACCTGCAGCAGGTGCTGGCACCAGCTTAGGCTGGGACTTGGCGCAGGGAGCGGGGGGGGGGTGGGCAGGGAAGCAGGCGCGATGTGGGGGCTCAGGGTCAGGAAGTGGGACACTAGGGCCCAGGAACATGGGAAGCTGCGCCCCAGGGTCCAGGCAGGAGTCCTACAGTGGTGGGGCGCTCTGGCTGTCTCTTTCTCATTTGTCCAGAGCCTTATGTAAGAGCGTTTCTGGGGAAACAGGAAGTCCCGCTTGCCAAGTTCAGCAGAGAGAGTAGTGCAGGCCTCCTTCCAACACACCCGGCCTGGCCCTAACCCCGTAACTCAGCCAGTTCCTTGCTTCCCCGACCCTGGTTCTCCTCCCCACTGACCCCCTCTCCTCCCCTCCTCGCCCACCTTCAGTCACGGTGAGCAGACTGCCCCGGAGATCTCACCTGTGCCTGGGCGCGAGGGTCTTCCACTCTCCGCCCTTCACCCTCGGTTTCCCTTTTTCTTCTTCTTCCCCCGAAACCTTTTCCTTTCCCTTCCTCATTTTTGTCTTTTTGGGAGGCGGAAAAATCTCCGGAAGGTCGGAGGAGAGCTCCTTTCACCCCTTAACGTTCCCCCGCCTCCTTCCCTCCCCGACCTTTCCCTCCTCCGGCTTTTTCTTCCCAAATCGGGTAGATACTACCCAGCCGCCGCCCGGACGAGGTCTGAGCGCTTAAGTGGAGGCGGCGCAGGCTTTTTGTACTGAGGTTTGCGCCTGCGCAGCGCGCCTGCGTCCGCCATGCATGGGGGGTGGCCCCCGCTCCGGGGGCAGCGCATGCCCGCTGCGCACCATCAAGAGCGTGCAGTTCGGAGTCCTCAGTCCGGATGAACTGGTGTCCTCCCACTACTCCTCCCTCCCGCGTTGCGGGCGGGGCTTGACGATAGCCGTGGAAACTTGGCACTTCTCCTGCCCAAGGGGACCGGATGGGTTAGTGGCGCCAAGGCAGTGCTGGGTCCAGCTTTGGCTGCTGCTGCTGCTGTTGCTAAGTCCCTTCAGTTGTGTCCGACTCTGTGCGACCCCATAGACGGCAGCCCACTACGCTCCTCTGTCCCTGGGATTCTCCAGGCAAGAACACTGGAGTGGGTTGCCATTTCCTTCTCCAATGCATAAAAGTGAAAAGTGAAAGTGAAGTCGCTCAGTCGTGCCGGACTCTTAGCGACCCCATGGACTGCAGCCTACCAGGCTCCTCCGTCCATGGGATTTTCCAGGCAACAGTACTGGAGTGGGGTGCCATTGCCTTCTTCGCCAGCTTTGGCTAGCCAGAGTTAAATTTCCTTGGGGGTCAGCAAACTTAGTGCTGTGTCCGAGCTGGGGGCCTGGCAACAGGAGGGGCTGGAGGGTGAGCAGGAGGGAGAGAAGTGGGGGTGATTGGCTCCACACCCCAGACACCAACGTTAAATGAGATGACACGAATGCTAAGAGGTCTTTACAAGTTTGGATGAGAAGTCGAGCCCCCAATTTTTTTCCCTCCCCCTGCTACAAATATTAACTGAGTACCTGCTACGCAATAGGCAGAACAGACACTGGGGATACAGAACTGAAAAAGATGAGGACCCTATCTTCTAGAATCTAGAGCACTTTCTTTGAGAAGGGCCAGGGAAGACAGACGATAAACACGAATAAATGAACAAGATAATTCTGTTAAGGGCAAGTGCCTTGAATAAAGTGAAACGGTGTTATGCGATGGATAGTGAATGAGGTGAGGCTTCTTTAGATGGGGTGGTGTCAGGGTCTGGAAAGGCCTGAGATGACATTACCCGAATAATGAGAAGCAGCCAGTCTCTTAGTCCATAGGTTCTCGGACAAGAGCTTTTCAGACAGAAGAAAGAGTAAGTGCAAAGGGCCTGAGGGAGGGTGTGCCCCGGAAGCTGAAAAGTGACCAGGGTGGCTGGGGTTTAGTGGTGAGAAGGAGAGTATTATTCAACCATTCCTGAAGACGCATGAGGTGGGGCAGGCCAGGTGGGATATTGTAAATCATGGTAAGGAATCCGGATTTCATTCTGTTTTCTATTGGAAGCTATTGGAGAATTTGTAAGCAGGAGAGGGATATCAAATTTACATTTAAAAAACAATGACTAGTTTGATTGTTCTGTGACTGGGGAGGACAAAGAGTGGAAGCAGGAGGGACCAGGGAGGAGGGAGGGCTATGGGCGAATCAAACTCCTTTGTGGAATGAACTGGAGGAAGCCAGCGAGCTGGAAAGAATGGAATTGAATAGCTCTGTGATGGAGACAATTTTGCTAGAGGCAGGGGCCCAGCTATAGAAAAGTTGTGTCAGGAATTAGAACATCCTGAACTCAGACCACACAGAATACATTCCAGATGGAGTGAGGTTGACGTCTAAAAAGCAAAACTATAAAGCACTCAAAAAGTATAGACAGCTTTTGGAGGATGATACCAGGGGAAAATCCTTAGAAGGAATGAGTGAATTATGGGTAAATTTTATTGAGTGCCTGTTATGTGATAGGCACCCAGCTAAGCATTTTATCTACAAAAAAAAGCAAGGCAAACTTCACTACATAAAAACAAGAGCCACTTCTGTTTGTCAGCGACACCATGAACAGCTGAAAAACAGATTGGGAAACCGTATTTGCAACGTGAGGGACAAGGTTAGGTTCCTTAATGTATAAGGAACACTTAGAACTCAGGAAGGCACAAATCTAGATAAGAGGGTCAAAGATAGGAATAGGCAGTGCGTAGAAGTACTACAAATGGCCAATAGAAATATTCAACTTACTAATAGAAATATGCAAATTAAACACAAACTTTTTTTTTCTTACCTGATTTTTCCCTGTTGACAAAAGCACTGGGAAGTAGGCATGCTTACACAATTTTTGGTAGGGACAGATGGGTGTATAACCTTCTTGGAGGACAGTCTTGACAGTATGGATTGTTTAATATGCATATTATTTGGCCCAGGGCTGCACTTCTAAACATTTATCCTTAAATAAAAGACTATTAATGTCTCTCCTCAGGTATGCCCCTGCCCCAGTCTTGCCTGGTTCAGCAAGCAGGGAGGGCTCCACAGTGCCTCCAGTGGCTCCCATCCTAAACCCAAAAGCCATCTTTTTGACTCTTCCCTTTCTCCCAGCCTCTGCTCAGTCTGCCCGCCAGTCTGTTGGTTCTGCCTTTCCAAATGTGGTGGAATCCAGTCATTCATGACTGGCTCAGCCACCATGGTTCACCCCACCGTCGTCTTTCCCACGGGGTGCCATGGTAGTCCCCGACCCTAGTTGTTTGTGTTAGAGTTTGCAGAGCAGCTAGAGACATCTTTTAATCGTATCTCTCCCCTGCATGGAATTCTCTTCAAAGGATCCAGACTCCTTACTCTGTTCTGTGAGGTCCTGTGCTTTCTGACCCCTGCTGACCTCTCCATCACATTCCTAATCTCCTTTTTGCTCTTTAACTTCCCTGACCTGCTGGTTGATCCAGAACTAGGAGCTCATTCCTGCCTCAGGGATTTTATTATTCACTGTTCCTGCTGCTTAGAAGAACATTGCTCAGACCTCAGCAGGTCTGTTCCTTTATGTCAGTATGTGTTCTACTCAGATGTCGTATCCTTAGCCGCTGATCCCCAACCACCCTATTTAAGTAGCATCTTTTTGCATTCTCTAACCCCGTCTTGACTTTATTCTACTTCATAGCTGCTCAGTACTTGAAAGGATTCGTTTTTTTTTTTGTTTCTTACTTCCTGAATAGAATGTAAATTTCAGTCAGCTCAGTCGCTCAGTCGTGTCCCACTCTTTGCGACCCCATGAATCGCAGCACGCCAGGCCTCTCTGTCCATCACCAACTCCCGGAGTTCACTCAGACTCACGTCCATCGAGTCAGTGATGCCATCCAGCCAACTCATCCTCTGTTGTCCCCTTCTCCTCCTGCCCCCAATCCCTCCCAGCATCAGAGTCTTTTCCAATAAGTCAACTCTTCGCATGAGGTAGCCAAAGGACTGGAGTTTCAGCTTTAGCATCATTCCTTCCAAAGAAATCCCAGGGCTGATCTCCTTCAGAATGGACTGGTTGGATCTCCTTGCAGTCCAAGGGACTCTCAAGAGTCTTCTCCAACACCACAGTTCAAAAACATCAATTCTTCGGTGCTCAGCTTTCTTCACAGTCCAACTCTCACATCCATACATGACCACAGGAAAAACCATAGCCTTGACTAGACGAACCTTTGTTGGCAAAGTAATGTCTCTGCTTTTGAATATGCTATCTAGGTTGGTCATAACTTTCCTTCCAAGTAGTAAGCGTCTTTTAATTTCATGGCTGCAGTCACCATCTGCAGTGATTTTGGAGGACTTTGTTATTCACCTCTCTTCCTCCAGCATCTCAAATAGTGCCTGGCACATAATAGGCATGTAGTAAAAGTTACTCAAATAAATGGGTGAACGAATAGTTGGATAGGTACATAAAAATACACATAGAAGGATTTGTACTGCAACATTGTTTCTAAATGATACTGTTTGAAACTATAAGTCACGTAAGTATTTACTAATTCAGTTCAGTTCAGTCGCTGGAATTCTATTTAATAACACAGGGTTTATTATAATAGAATAAAACTCTCTTAATAGGTTAAGTCCCCTGACTCCCTATTGGCAAACTCCTGAGGCACCGCAGCACCCACAGGGATCCAGTGGGAGATTTTTAAATTTTCAGGAGAAGCAGAGCTCATCTGCTTGATGCCTTGGGAACCACTCGATTGGGCAGCTTTCTTTTCAGCATTAGATGGCGCCAGATCCCTTTCGATGACGTCATATCTTTGTGAAGCTGGGGTTTTAGCTGTTGCTAAATACTGGGCAAGAATCAGTGTGGAACCAGAGATAAGAGTGGTGTCTGATTCTAAGATTTGAGAAGCATGGTGCGCAACAGGTGTCATACATAAGTAATTGTGGTTATTCTGGATAAGGAAAAATGTTATTTTTATTTTAATACATTAAAATAATATTTGTCTCAGTTTTTGTGTATTGTTTTTTCAAAGGGCTGTTAAGTTGCTCTCATATAAATCGTTACTAGGTTGTTTGGATCCGGGTATTTAACAAGTGGATCTCTCTTGGCTGTGAGAAGTAGTGAGGCAGTAAGGGCATTGTGAACCGCTAAAGTTTAGGAATCTGGAAAAAGGAAAAGGTTCCTCAACAGTATGCAGAATGAGGCTCCGTTTATGGAAGAATGGGAATATATTTGTATTTTTTGAAAAGCATGGAAGGCTGTGCACAAAATTTCACAGGCATCATCTCTGGTGTGTAGGCTTTATCGAGACTGATTTTGGTCTGCAAGGCTTACTGGCTTACCATTTATATCATACTTCGTCTTAGAGGGAATAACAAAGTTCCACCTAGGCCTGGAGAAGCCTCTTGGGGCACAGATAGTATTAAAGGTAAATATTTTCCAGACGTCTTGACAGTAGTGTATGTGTTGAAATAGACAGGGCTCTTAGGTTGACTGTAAGAAACAGCAGTCTTTGCTGTTTGAGGAAGGTTTTGGCTGTTGTTGCCAAGGGCTTCCCTGGTGGCATAGAGGATAAAGTGTCTGCCTGCAATGCAGGAGACCGGGGTTCAATCCCTGGGTCAGGAAGATGTCCTGGAGAAGGAAATGGCAACCCACTCCAGTACTCTTGCCTGGAAAATCCCATGGACAGAGGAGCCTCGTAGGCTACAGTCCATGGGGTCACAAAGAGTCGGGCACTTGGCTGTTGCCAAGTGAGGGGAAGGAAGCAAGGAGGGTTGCTGCTGAGGCTTTATGCAAAGCTTGTACAGAGTCCAGGGAAGTGGGCTCTTGATTACTTGAAGGCGTTTCTCCCATTCATTAAAAGCAGTTGTCCACCGTGGAAAGCATAAGTCAATTTGTTAATCCTCCAACTTATTCCAAGAAGAATTTAAAACAGTATAGACTCTTTTAGGTGGAGTGTGGGCTACAAGGGTGAATCAGAAGGTTATCCTGATCCTCAGATTGTTTATAACTCAGTGAGGGGTTTCCTATACATGCAGTAGGTGTTCACTGAGCCCCTACCCTGTGCTGGTTACTTTACCAAACAAATGAAACGTGATCCTTGCCCTCAAGGATTACAGTCCAGTGGGAGAGACAGATGTGTAAACAAGTAATTAACGTTGGGCTGAGAACTTTGCTGGGGTGTAGATAAGGCTAGGAAGAGTTGAGAATGCTCTCTAAAGAGGTGACATTTGAACTGGGCCTTGAGCATAAGTTTGCTGGAAAGGAGAGCATGTGAAGAAAAGGAATTTTGAGAACTCTATTGTAGTTGGAGCAGAAGTGTTGAGCCCTTAGAAGTCAAACCTTTACCATATGGGCAGTGCGAACCGATAGATGAAGGATTGGGGGCTGAAGTATTTTGTGTGTAATCCAAAGTATAACTTAGGTAGAGGGGCTAGTCCAGAACATTCCAGGACAGCCCCTGGCCCACTCTCAATGCCTGGAGGCAGAGGGAGTCTTTAGAAGGTGGCTGGCTTGGTGAGCATGGACTTGGAGCAGAGGGACGTGAAAAGCCTTGAGTGTGATTTCCGTTGGGCCTGTCTCTAGTGACCTCTGGAAGCCAGATTTAAATCTGCTCCTGCTTCGATGTGTTTGATTCAAGGCAAGCAAACACTTCTGTTGTGTTTCTCACCGGACACGATGCAGCTGATGGGGTCTGGCTTCGTGAATTTAGTCAGCACAGGACCTGTCTCCTTGAGATTTCATCAGGTCATCTGGATGAACATTGTGGATGTTCAGAACCTCTTAGCCCTATATCTGTAGAGCACTACCCAGCAGTGGCTAATCAGATTTCATTATGAGAGGATCATTGGTTTGACTATAAGGGAACAACCTTTCTCTTTTCAAGTTCTTTGAGGGCACTTCCCTGCAGTGGAGGGTCCTAAGCAGTTTAGATCAGTTTCACATGATCCAGTATAATAGAGGAATGCTACCTGCCCAAGAGATGCTTAGAATCTATGAGGAAGACAAACCCCAGTAGATAACTTCATTGTGTTATGAGATGTGCAGTGTTGGAAGGGTGTGGAAGCATGGGAGGGGCACCAGTCTGCCTGGGGAGACTGTGTAAAGGCTTTCTGGAAGAAGTAGTGCCTGAGCTGAGTCTTTTATTTTTTTAATTATTACTTTTTGGTCTTTGTTGGCGTGCACGGGCTTAGTTGCCCGGCAGGATGTGGGATCTTAGTTTCCCAACCAGGGATCGAACCCGTGATCCCTGCACTGGAAGGTGAATTCTTAACCACTGGACTACCAGGGAAGTCCCTGTATCATATTTTAGATTCCACATATACGTGATATCATATGGTATTTGTCTTTCTGTGTTTGACTTCACTTGATATGATGATCTTTAGGTCCATTCAGGTTACTGCAAATGGCATTGTTTCATTTTTCATAACTTAGTAATATTCCATTATATATATGTATCACATCATCTTTAGCCATTCATCTGTTGATGAGCATTTAGGTTGTCTTGGCTGTGGTGAATCGTGCTCTGGGTGACCTTGAGTTTAATTGTTTCCGCTGCAGTACCGTAGGATGATGAGCATATGTTTGGAATCAGAGAGAGCTGGATTTGACTTCTGCTGGCTCCTTGAGATTGAGGCCTTGGGCAGTCACTTTATATAGCCTCAGGTTTCTCATGTCAAAGAGATGGGAATTTACTTACAGCAGGTTAGTGGTTAGGGTTAGACAAACAAGGTACATTAGGTATGTTTAGTGCCTGGCATGAAGTTGACACTCAAACTAGAAGCTTTTATTAAATTCTTCTGAGTTATTCTCTGTGCAAGTTTAGTGGACCAAAACTTAACTAATTTTAAAGTTTCTGGTTTTCAGTGTGTGAAAAGTTGCCATGGGTTTCCTTGAACAGCTCAGAGCAGAAGTCTTTTCTTGAGGTTGTACCTGTTTCTGAGCTCTGCCTTCTCTCCCTTTCCTCCCCTGAATTGGTCCCATTGAGTCCTGGCTGTACCTTCCCCAGGATTGTCACCAAGGGCCAAAACTCTCAAGCCATCTCTTGAGGCTCCAGGGTTCACCCTGAACACTTTTTGTGCTCCAGACAATTTTCACCAACCCTTTGCTCTAGTGCTCCCTCCTTCTGTTTTATCTTAAAATGTCTGAACGTAGAAGGGATTCAGGCTGGCCCAAACCCTTGAGAAAGAGGAGGTGACAAGGATATAGGCAGAGTGCCTAACTTTAGAAGGTGAGGTTAGAGTTGACAAGGCATGTCTTGGGGCAGCACACCTAGGCTGTCAGGTGTGGTGGCCATACGGGAAGTTCCTGCCAGGGACCCCAATTCTGGCCTTGGTTTCAGCTTTGGGAAACAAACAAGACATTGATTTTTTCCCTTTTCTTTCCCCCTTTGAAGCAGCTTTATTTCTTTTGTGGTTAAATTCTATGGATGACAGTGGCCTAGAATTCAACCCAGAGGAATGAATAGTGTGTGTGGAGCCCAGAGCTGCCCACACACTGGTCTGCATGCCCTGTCTCACTCAGAAGGTGACTGGAATGAGCTTCTGACTTGTGGTATCTGACTTTGGCATTTTCAGAATCAAATATCACACACACTGACCTCCCACTCCTCTCACTCCAAGCTAAACCTGCTTAGTTCTTTTGTAAGTAGTTGAGGGTCCTTTGAAGCCTTGGTATAGAGCTCCCCAGCCATGAAATCTGAAAACTAGGGATTCAGTTAAATATTGGCCTTTCTTTTCCACAGAAGCAAATGTCTGTGACAGAGGGCAGCATAAATACCCAGAGACGACCGAGGGAGGCCGCCCCAAGCTCGGGGGGGCTGATGGATCCGAGGCAGGGGGTGATTGAGAGGACAGGCTGCTGCCAAACCTGTGCAGGTGAGCAGAGGGGGGCTGGCATGGACCCTGGAGGGAGGGAGAGGCTTGACCTCACAGAGAACTGGGGCTGAGGGTGGAAGCACAGAGACCTGGTCTCTGAGGTGAGTGCTGGAAGGAACATGTCGCATATGTTTTCCCAGCTACTCCCCGACATCGCCTGCCTATGAGCCCCGCTCCCCTGGAGGCTACACACCCCAGAGTCCCTCTTACGCCCCCACTTCCCCCTCCTACTCCCCTACTTCTCCGTCCTACTCTCCAACCAGCCCCAACTACAGCCCCACGTCACCCAGCTACTCCCCGACCTCTCCCAGCTACTCACCCACTTCTCCCAGCTATTCACCCACGTCTCCCAGCTACTCTCCCACTTCCCCAAGCTACTCTCCCACATCACCTAGCTACTCACCCACATTACCCAGCTACCCGCCCACCTCTCCCAGCTACTCGCCCACTTCGCCCAGCTACTTGCCCACTTCGCCCAGCTACTCACCGACATCTCCAAGCTATTCACTGACATTGCCAAGCTACTCTCCAACTTCTCCAAGTTACTCACCCACCAGTCCTAACTATTCTCCAACCAGTCCCAATTACACCCCAACATCACCCAGCTATAGCCCAACGTCACCGAGCTACTCACCTCCTAGTCCCAACTACACACCAACAAGCCCCAACTACAGCCCAACCTCGCCAAGCTACTGTCCTTCAAGCCCACGATACACACCACAGTCTCCCACCTACAGCCCCAGCTCGCCCAGCTACAGCCCGACTTCACCAAAGTACACCCCAACCAGTCCTTCCTATAGCCCCAGCTCACCAGAGTACACCCCCACCTCCCCCAAGTACTCACCTACCAGCCCCAAATATTCCCCCACCTCCCCCAAGTACTCACCTACCAGCCCTACCTACTCCCCCACCACCCCAAAATACTCACCCACATCGCCTACTTACTCACCAACCTCTCCTGTCTACACCCCAACCTCCCCCAAGTATTCACCCACTAGCCCCACCTACTCCCCCACCTCCCCCAAGTACTCACCCACCAGCCCCACCTACTCCCCCACGTCCCCCAAAGGCTCTACTTACTCGCCCACCTCCCCCGGCTACTCGCCCACCAGCCCCACCTATAGCCTCACCAGTCCAGCCATCAGCCTGGATGACAGTGATGACGAGAACTGAGGGTGAGCTGTGCGCAGTGGCACCTGGCGAGGTGGAGGGCGGCCCTGAGGTACCCTGCCGCTCCGCTCCCCTGTGGGGTACAGCCCCAGTCTGGCTCCCTTGTACATAGCTCCTTGTGACCGTCCCCTGTTGAGGTTCCAGGCCCATTTCTGCTGGGGATTTTGTTTTGTTCTCTACTTGCGCTATCTCAGAACCCACTCACCCTCTGTGGTGGTCTCCTTCCTGCCCCACTACCCCAGGCCTGTCCCCAAATCAGACATCCTTCTCGCTGTGGCTTGAATGGGGATAAAGGGTATTTTCACTTCTTAGGGGTAGGTCCAGCTCTGGATCGTCACATCTGATCCTCGGGAAGAACAAAGCGAAAGCTGCCTTTTGTCTGTTATTTTATTTTTTGAACTTTAAATAAAGTTTACTAGTTTTGACCAAAAGTGTGTCTGTTGAGTGGTTTAACGGGAGGCAAGAACATCCAGGCTGCTATTGCATTTCCAGTGTCAAGGCTGATCCCTGCTAATGGGCAGGAGCAGGAACCAAACACAGTGCATTCTTTCATCGAACAAACTGTGCACCAGGCATTGCTCTGTCTTGGCTTTGGGGTCGAACAAATAGGCCTCGTCCTGCTTTAAAACAATATTGACATAACATCTTTTTCAGCAGTTCTACTGATTGTCTTATTATAAGGGCTTCCCTGGTGGCTCGGTGGTAAAGAATCTGCCTGCCGATGCAGGAGACAAGAGTTCAATCCCTGGGTCAGGAAGATACCCAGAAGGATATGCAACCTACTCCAGTATTGTTGCCCGGGAAGTTCCCTGGACAGAGGACCATGGTGGGTGATAGGCCATGGGGTGGCAAAAGAGTTGGGCACGACTTAGCAATTAAACAACGTAATTTTAGAAAAGTACAGAGGTGTAGTACAGAGGCAGAAAAGTTATTACCCTTACCATCGCCACCAGGAGGCATATTTTCTTTGGGTATTTTTCTTAGAGGGTTCTCAAGTCACTTCTGATGAGTCTTTGTTTTGGCCTCAAACCAACAATGAGATTATGAATACTATGGTATTTTTTAAAGCTGAAGTTAAAGGAGTTGCTGATAATTTTCTATTTTCAGTTGGCCATGTCATATTTTGTTTCATGAGTTCTTTTTTAAATTCTTACTTTGGCCTCACAGCTTGTGGGATCTCAGTTCCCTGACCAGGGATTGAACCCCAGGTCCCTGGCAGTGAAAGGCCAGAATCCTCACCACTAAGCCATCTGCGAACCCTCTGAAGTATTTCAAATAGTTTGGAAAGTAACATGGCCAAGATCTATTTACTAAGATTATAGATGGTAGATACCATTTTGCAATATTTAATCCAGGTCTTAAATTGTTTTGATAGATGACTTTTTAGTGACTTTAAAATTTATTTTTTATTGAAGGATAATTGCTTTACAGAATTTTGTTGTTTTCTGTCAAACCTCAATATGAATCAGCCATCAGATCAGATCAGATCAGTCGCTCAGTCGTGTCCGACTCTTTGTGACCCCATGAATTGCAGCACGCCAGGCCTCCCTGTCCATCACCAACTCCCAGAGTTCACTCAGACTCACATCCATCGAGTCAGTGATGCCATCCAGCCATCTCATCCTCTGTCGTCCCCTTCTCCTCTTGCCCCCAATCCCTCCCAGCATCAGGGTCTTTTCCAATGAATCAACTCTTCGCATGAGGTGGCCAAAGGACTGGAGTTTCAGCTTTAGCATCATTCCTTCCAAAGAAATCCCAGGGCTGATCTCCTTCAGAATGGACTGGTTGGATCTCCTTGCAGTCCAAGGGACTCTCAAGAGTCTTCTCCAACACCACAGTTCAAAAGCATCAATTCTTCGGCGCTCAGCCTTCTTCACAGTCCAGCTCTCACATCCATACATGACCACAGGAAAAACCATAGCCTTGACTAGACGGACCTTTGTTGGCAAAGTAATGTCTCTGCTTTTGAATATGCTATCTAGGTTGGTCATAACTTTCCTTCCAAGGAGTAAGCGTCTTTTAATTTCATGGCTGCAGTCACCATCTGCAGTGATTTTGGAGCCCAGAAAAATAAAGTCTGACACTGTTTCCACTGTTTCCCCATCTATTTTCCAAAGGTATACATAGATCCCCTCCCTTTGAACCTCCCTCCCATCTCCCTCCCCATCCCACCCCTCTAGGTTGATAGCACCTGTTTGAGTTTCCTGAGCCATACAGCAAATTCCTCTTGGATATCTATTTAGTGACTTGTTTTTATAAAAGGAAATGTTCATTATCGAAGATGCAAGCATGGCAGAACATCTCCCGAATCCTCTGAATTACACTTGGTTGTTGGTGAACATAATCCCAGACAGGTCTTTCATCATATGGAAGGATAGGAATTTAAATAGAAATGGCTCGTTTTTAGGTGGTAACTCAGGATTTACTCTTTTTTTTTTTTTTTTTTAAGATTTATTTTATTTATTCTGGTTGCCCTGGGTCTTTGATGATGTACAGGCTTCTCTAATTGCAGCGAGTGGGCTTCTCATTGCTGTGGCCTCGTTGCGGAGCGCGGGCTCAGGGCGCCTGGGCTTCAGTTGTTGCTTCATGTGAGCTCGGTAGTTGAAGTTTGCAGGCTCTGGGGCTCCGGCTCAGTAGTTGTGACACCTGGGCTCAGCTACCCCGCAGCGTGTGGGATCGTCCCAGACCAGGGTTGAAACCCATGTCCCCTGCATTGGCAGGTGGATTCCCAACCACTAGACCACCAGGGAAGCCCAGGATTTACTCTTAACAACTTTCCAGTATACCGTATAGCCGTCGCCATGTTGTATACGTGACATTCCCAGTACTTTACTTACAACTGGAACTTTGTACCTTTTGACCACTGTCATGTAATTCCTCCATCCCCCTGGCCTCACCTGGTAATCACAAATCTGATTTCCTTTTTGATGAGTTTAGTTTTTGTTCTGTTTGGTTTAGATTTGGCATGTAAGTAAGATTATGTAGTATTTATCATCATGACTTTTTTGGGCTGTGCATGTGGCATGCTGGATTCTAGTTCCCCATCTAGGAATCGAACCTGTACCCCAACCTCTAGGAAAATCCCTACATAATATTTCTGTTTGACTTATTTCACTTTGCATAATGCCCGCAAGATCCATCCATCTTATTACAAATGGCAATTAGATAAGTGAACTCTTTGCCAGGGCCAACCTCAGGAGAGGCAAACAGGGCACTCTCCACAGAGACCAAATTTAAGGGACAACAAAAATCTCATAAGTAGTACTTTAATGCAGTATTTTAAAAATTAAAATTAATGTAAAAATCCATGATGGAGTAAAGAGTACCAGTTTTTAAAGATTTTTATTTTTTTTGGATGTGGACCATTTTCAAAATGTTTATTGAATTTGATATAGTATTACTTCTGTTTTATGTTTTTTGGCCCCAAGGGGATCTTAGCTTCCTGATCAGGGATCAAACCTGCACCCCCTACATTGGAAGGTGAAGTCTTAACCACTGAATTGCCAGAAGTGGAAGTTGCTCAGTTGTGTCCTACTCTTTGCGACCCCATGAACTGCAGCCTGCCAGACTCCTCTGTCCATGGAATTCTCCGGGCCAGGATACTGGAGTGGGTAGCCATTCCCTTCTCCAAGGGATCTTTCCAACCCAGGGGTTGAACCCATGTCGCCTGCATTGAAGGCAGATTCTTTACCATCTGAGCCACAGATCAGATCAGATCAGATCAGTCGTTCAGTCGTGTCCGACTCTTTGCGACCCCATGAATCGCCGCACGCCAGGCCTCCCTGTCCATCACCAACTCCCGGAGTACGGGGATGCCCCTAAAATTGCCAGGGAGGTCACCAAATAGTAACATTTGAAATTTTGAAAGGATCTATATGAATCCCCCACCACGGCCCCATCTTTGCCTCTGGCCCCACTGTGACTGGACACAGCGCTGGTCTTCACAGGTGTCATTCTGTGGTCTCTTGTCTCCTGCGATGACTCTTGATGCCTCATTTAAGGCTTGTGTGTGTTTTTTCTTTAGATTGTGCGCTGCTCTCTTTCCTTGGAACTTAATCTTTGGGAGAACTTTGAATCTTTGATGGAAGTGGCCTACCTATAGAGAGAATGTATATTTGCTTTCTCCCAGCCGGAGGCTGCACTAGCAACCTGGGAACCCTTTGCATTTTGTGAAGGTTTTCTTAAGCTCCTCAAGTGGGTGAATTGCAGCACAAACTATGGAAGGGCTGGGTTGTAGTTTCAGGTTTTCGAGAAAGATTATTTTTTCCTTCCATTCAAGGTTGAGCCAGGCAAGTTCCCTTGCTCCTTCCTTCCTAAAATGGATTTTGGATTTGGTTTTCCTGTGTCTTTATACTGAGCTTGCAGGAGGCCCTGATTATGTGCCGAAATCTCCCACTATCTTGGTGGAGCCTTGGGCTTTAGCTCCTGTCCCCTGTAGCCCAGAAAACAGTCTGGACAAAACTCAAGGTCTCCTGTGTTTCACAGAAACCCTTGGGGAGAAAAGCTGACTTAGGTGCTCGCTTACCTCCCAGGCTTCCTGAGTTTACTGCATTTTCGGCCTCTGTAGAAATATTTCTATTTATTCCAGCTCAGTAGTGTTTATTTTCTGTTTTGTTTTGTTTTGTTTTGTTTTTTTACAAAATATTTAATCCACAAATTTAGTCTTTTCAATTAGGAAAGCCATGTAGGCTAGCTAGTCAGCTGATGGCCATCCTACCTCGCAAGTATGGCTTTTATCCTTTTTTGGTCAGGTTTTATAATATTTACTTTCTGTTCTGCAAATATAATCCCTGCAGTTATGCCCTCTTATTGATGTATTTAAATGGCTCATCTTTAACTTATCACGGCTCCTTCCCTATCATCTTTTTTATTCACCTCTCTAGGATGTTTTTCAGAAAGGGCTCATAACTGCTTCATTATAATCCCTGAATCTTTTATTTTTGAAACTCTTCTGTAGCCTTCAAAACTGAAAGCATATCTTGGCCGGATATTTCTTTCTCTCATACTTTTGTGGACTTTGCTTGATTTTTGTATTGGTCAGAGTTCGCCAGAGACTCAGTAGCATGAATATGTGTGTGTATATGTATATATTTCGGAGGCTGAAAATGGATGATTTTCATGAACCTCCACTTGCAAGTTAGATACCCAAGAAAAATAGGGGTGTAATTCAGCCCAAGTTCAAAGGCCTGAGAAGATTAGATGAGATGTCCCAGCTCAACCAACTGAGGCTGGAAAGAAAAGGACTGAATTTCTCCTTCCTCCATCTTTTGTTCTATTCAGGCCTTTGATGGATTGAATGATGCCCACCCACACTGGGGAGTGCCATCTGCTTAACTGGGTCTACCAGTTCAAATGCTAATCTCATCAAGAACACCTTTACAGACATACTCAGAAATAATATTGAACCTGGGCACTTTGTGGTCAGTCAAGTTGACACATAAAATAATCACGACCAGTCTACCCCTTTTCAATTTGTACCCCAATGCATCTCTTTAAACCATATTTAATCTCCAAATAAAGATAATAACAAGATCATAATTCCATGATACAACTGTCATGTGTACAGCTGAAAATACACTAACCCCTTCCCCGGCAAAAGAGCTAAAGTCCTTGAGTGGTATTTACTCTTCTTGATATGCCCTAACTTAAATACTATGATGTAAAATTAACAATACTTAAAAGCTATGATAGCTTCCCTGATAGCTCAGTTGGTAAAGAATCTGCCTGCAATGTAGGAGACCCCGGTTCAATTTCTGGGTCAGGAAGATGTGCTGGAGAAGGGATAGGCTACCCTCTCCAGTATTCTTGGGCTTCCCTTGTGGCTCAGCTGGTAAAGAATCCACCAGCAATGTGGGAGAAATGGGTTTGATCCCTGGGTTGGGAAGATGCCCTGGAGAAGGAAAGGCTACCCACTCCAGTATTCTGGCCTGGAGAATTCCACGGACTGTATAGTCCATGGGGATGCAAAGAGTTGGACACGACTGAGCGACTTTCACTTGTCACTTAAAAGCTATGATGTAAAGTCAATACATCTTCAGTTACATGATAAGACAATAAGAGAGGAAAGAAAACAGAGATACACATACAAACACATATGCATCAAAAATAAAATATTCACAACAGTTATAGCTATAACTAGCCATGTGTTCATGTGAAGTCGCTCAGTGTTCATAGCTGGCATTTATAACTACCTTCTTCTAACCATTCTGTAATGTCTACCTTCAGCAAGCACCTCAGGTGGTTGTGATTCTTTATTTAGTAGGATGACCCAAACCTTCATTTTTGAATATTTTTATTTATCTATCATATTTATTTATTTATTTATTTTGCCACACCACACAGCTTATGAGATCTTAGTTGCCTGACTAGGGATTGAATCTGGCAGTGAAAGCTCTGAGTCTTAACCACTGGACCACCAGAGAAGTCCCCAAACCCTCATTCTTGAAGGGTTTTAGACCATTACTAATCCTTCCTCCGTTGGATTGTTGTCATTTTCCGTTGACTTGAATTGCAGGACATGGTAATACTAAGAGATGCCCACACACACGCTTCCTTACCTCCATTGTCGATAGTAGTCCAATTTCTGCTTGGCAGTCAGGATCTATGACTGTAGCCAGCCAACATCATAACTCCCTTCTTTGCCTGTTGAGTCATGAGATGCCCAAAGTGGCTGGGTGGCAGTCTTAACTTCAAGTGCAATGAAATCTTTATTGTGTCTCCTGGTGGAAGCATCCTTCCCTCTGGAAGAAGGCCTCTAGGTCAGCAGAGCATAAAGTCACAGGAACAGGAAGCAAAGGTCTTGCTGCTGAGTCATTAGGGGAAATAGGGTGCCACTCCCTTGATTCCTGGACCCATGAATCCTGGCTATCAGAGAATCAGCACCATATATCTAATGCTGATTCAGAGCACACACAGCCTCCTGGAGAACCTTGCCCCAGTCCCAGAACTGTGAAGTGAGTTCTTCTTTTTCTTTTCTTAATTGTATTGTTTATTTTTGCCTGTGCTGGTCTGTGGCTGCATGAGGGCTTTTCTCTAGTTGTGGTGAATGAAGGGCCACCCCCTAGTTGCGATGTGTGGGCTTCTCATTGCAGCGGCTTCTCGTTGCAGAGCAACAGCAGTAATTGTGGTGCCTGGGC
The DNA here is from genome assembly GCF_019923935.1 of Bubalus bubalis. Classification (NCBI taxonomy): domain Eukaryota; kingdom Metazoa; phylum Chordata; class Mammalia; order Artiodactyla; family Bovidae; genus Bubalus; species Bubalus bubalis. Next base: position 35,857,272 of record NC_059159.1, on the reverse strand, counting down.
TTAGTTCCCCGTGTCGGGTCTTAGTTCCTGGACCAGTGGTTGAACCCACGTCCCCCGCATTGGCAGGCAGATTCTTTACCACTAGATCACCAGGGAAGTGCCCCACCACAGTTTAAACTCATCTGACTCTGGTTTCCATGCTTGCTCTGTCTCTTCAAACTGTTTTAACTTTTAGTATGCCTGTAAATTGCTGCTGAAAGCCAGACAAGATGCACTGGATAAAAGGAATTGCTATAAACAAGGCTTCAGTGATGTTGCCTTGAAGTCTGTGGGTAGAGGAAGGGAAGCATTCTACAGCCTATGAGTAGGTCTCACTATTTTAGTGAGCCGATGCCCTGGGCGACAAACTTCACAGGTGTTTCTCCAGTTTTGGGGATGGGATTGTTAGAGAGCGCTGCTGCTGCTAAGTCGCTTCAGTCATGTCTGACTCTGTGCAACCCCACAGACGACAGCCCACCAGGCTCCCCCGTCCCTGGGATTTTCCAGGCAAGAACACTGGAGTGGGGTGCCATTTCCTTCTCCAATGCATGAAAGTGAAAAGCAAAAGTGAAGTCCCTCAGTCGTGTCTGACTCTTAGCGACCCCGTGGACGACTACAGCCCACCAGGCCCTCCATCCATGGGATTTTCCAGGCAAGAGTGCTGGAGTGGGGTGCCATTGCCTTCTACAGTTAGAGAGCGCTAGGATTGGGTATTTCCTTTCTCCCAGGTGGGTTAGGCTCTGGTAAAATAGCTTCTCTTGAGGGCAGATCTCATTAAGAACAGAATGCTCTGAGGGTGTCTCAAAATGGCTGCTTTTCCTCTCCTCCTGACAGAAGCAGATTTCTTTCTGATCTTCACTTTAAGAATCTGGTGGAGTTCCTGGAGGTAAAACTCACAAAGAAAGGGCCACTCCATCTAAGCCTGGGCCCCCTGGAGTTTTAAACCCTTAGGTTTGTCCACACTGAGCCTCCAGCAATTCAATGGCCAGGGGTGTTTTGTTTGTCTTTCTTTAAAATTTTGGCTGCATTGTTCAGCATGCAGAATCTTAGTTTCCGTACAAAGATTGCACTCGAGCCCCCTGCAGTGGAAGCGTGGAATCTTAAATTCTGGACCGCCAGTGTTTTGATATTCCGACCCTAATGGGGTTCTAGTGGAGGCGTCTGTTCACATGTTTCTGCTCTGGTTAAGTTGTAATTCTTTGTATGTTCCTGTCTCTCTCTCCAACTGGGAGGGTGGGCAGGCAGAGGTTTATGCTCTGACCTCAATTCTCTAATGGATCTAAAAAAAAGGTGTTGATTCATTTTGTTCAGCTTTCTACTCTTTAGGATAGAGTGACAACTTCCAAGCTCCTTACATGCCAGACAGGAAACTGGAAGTCTCTCTCTCTTTTTAAATGACAGCTTTATTGAGATATAATTCATATATAACAAAACTCACCCTTTTAGACTGTAAAATTCAGAGGTTTTTAGGATAGTCACAAAGTTGTGCAATCCTCTCTGTTTTGTTGTGCTCAGTTGTGTCCAACTGTTTGCGACCCCATGGACTGCAGCCCGCCAGGCTTCTCTGTCCATGGGGATTCTTCAGGCAAGAATACTGGAGTGGGTTGCCATTTCCTACTCCAGAGGATCTTCCCGACCCAGGAAGATCGTGTCTCTTGCATCTCCTGCATTGGTAGGCAGATTCTTTACCACTGAGACACCTGGAAAGCCCTTCAGATCAGATCAGATCAGTGACTCAGTTGTGTCCGACTCTTTGTGACCCCATGAATCGCAGCACGCCAGGCCTCCCTGTCCATCACCAACTCCCGGAGTTCACTGAGACTCAAGTCCATCGAGTCAGTGATGCCATCTAGCCATCTCATCCTCTGTCGTCCCCTTCTCCTCCTGCCCCCAATCCCTCCCAGCATCAGAGTCTTTTCCAGTGAGTCAACTCTTCACATGAGGTGGCCAAAGGACTGGAGTTTCAGCTTTAGCATCATTCCTTCCAGAGAAATCCCAGGGCTGATCTCCTTCAGAATGGACCGGTTGGATCTCCTTGCAGTCCAAGGGACTCTCAAGAGTCTTCTCCAACACCACAGTTCAAAGCATCAATTCTTTGGCGCTCAGCCTTCTTCACAGTCCAGCTCTCACATCCATACATGACCACAGGAAAAACCATAGCCTTGACTAGACCGACCTTTGTTGGCAAAGTAATGTCTCTGCTTTTGAATATGCTATCTAGGCTGGTCATAACTTTCCTTCCAAGGAGTAAGCGTCTTTTAATTTCATGGCTGCAGTCACCATCTGCAGTGATTTTGGAGCCCAAAAAATAAAGTCTGACACTGTTTCCACTGTTTCCCCATCTATTTCCCATGAAGTGATGGGACCAGATGCCATGATCTTCGTTTTCTGAATGTTGAATTTTAAGCCAACTTTTTCACTCTCCACTTTCACTTTCATCAAGAGGCTTTTTAGTTCCTCTTCACTTTCTGCCATAAGGGTGGTGTCATCTGCATATCTGAGGTTACTGATATTTCTCCTAGCAATCTTGATTCCAGCTTGTGCTTCTTCTAGTCCAGCATTTCTCATGATGTACTCTGCATATAAGTTCAATAAACAGGGTGACAATATACAGCCTTGACATACTCCTTTTCCTATTTGGAACCAGTCTGTTGTTCCATGTCCAGTTCTAACTGTTGCTTCCTGACCTGCATACAGATTTCTCAAGAGGCAGGTCAGGTGGTCTGGTATTCCCATCTCTTGAAGAATTTCCCACAGTTTATTGTGATCCACACAGTCAAAGGCTTTGGCATAGTCAATAAAGCAGAAATAGATGTTTTTCTGGAACTCTCTTGTTTTTTCCATGATCCAGCGGATGTTGGCAATTTGATCTCTGGTTCCTCTGCCTTTTCTAAAACCACCTTGAACATCAGGAAGTTCACGGTTCACGTATTGCTGAAACCTGGCTTGGAGAATTTTGAGCATTACTTTACTAGCGTGTGAGATGAGTGCAATTGTGCGGTAGTTTGAGCATTCTTTGGCATTGCCTTTCTTTGGGATTGGAATGAAAACTGACCTTTTCCAGTCCTGTGGCCACTGCTGAGTTTTCCAAATTTGCTGGCATATTGAGTGCAGCACTTTCACAGCATCATCTTTCAGGATTTGGAATAGCTCAACTGGAATTCCATCACCTCCACTAGCTTTGTTCATAGTGATGCTTTCTAAGGCCCACATGGAATGAGGTTCGTGACATTGTACAGGAGACAGGGATCAAGACCATCCCCATGGAAATGAAATGCAAAAAAGCAAAATGGCTGTCTGGGGAGGCCTTACAAATAGCTGTGAAAAGAAGAGAAGTGAAAAGCAAAGGAGGAAAGGAAAGATATAAACATCTGAATGCAGAGTTCCAAAGAATAGCAAGAAGAGATAAGAAAGCCTTCTTCAGCGATCAATGCAAAGGAATAGAGGAAAACAACAGAATGGGAAAGACTAGAGATCTCTTCAAGAAAATCCGAGATACCAAAGGAACATTTCATGCAAAGATGGGCTCGATAAAGGACACAAATGGTATGGACCTAACAGAAGCAGAAGATATTAAGAAGAGATGGCAAGAATACACAGAAGAACTGTACAAAAAAGATGTTCACGACCCAGATAATCACGATGGTGTGATCACTGACCTAGAGCCAGACATCCTGGAATGCACCTTGCTAATTCTTACTCATTTTTTTGTGGTTGCTCTTGTTAACATGTATTTTCTTTCTTTTTATTTTTGCCTGTGCTGGGGCTTCGTTGCTGCTCGGGCTTTCTCTAGTTGCAGAGAGCGAGGGCTGCTCTCTAGCTGTGGTGCAAGGGCCTCTCGTTGCAGTGGTTTCTCTTGTTGCCCAGCGTGGGCTATAGAACGAGTGGGCTTCAGTAGTTGTGGCGGCTGCTGCTAAGTCGCTTCAGTCGTGTCTGACTCTGTGCAACCCCAGAGACGGCAGCCCACCAGGCTCCCCTGTCCCTGGGATTCTCCGGGCAAGAACACTGGAGTGGGTTGCCATTTCCTTCTCCAGTGCACAAAAGTGAAAATTGAAAGTGAAGTCGCTCAGTCGTGTTGGACTCTTAGCGACCCCATGGACTGAAGCCTGCCAGGCTCCTCCGTCCATGGGATTTTCCAGGCAAAAGAGTACTGGAGTGGGTGCCATTGCCTTCTCCAGTAGTTGTGGCACTTGGGCTCAGTAGTTGCATTTTGCAGGCTCTAGAGCACTTGCTCAATAGTAATGGTGCACAGCTCAGTTGCTCCGCGGTACATGGGATCTCCTCAGAGCAGGTATCGAGACTGTGTCTCCTGCGTTGGCAGACGGATTCTTTACCGTGAGCCACCAGAGGAGCTGCCTGACTCATTTTTAACAAGTCAAATCAAACATCTTCCTCAGTGGTGCCTTCCCGACCATCCTGCCTCCCTCTGCACCCAATTAGTTAAGGCTTTTGTAATGTCATCCCCAATCCTGGTTCACAACCCTCTGTATGTAATTATTTACCTCCCTCCTGCTCCATGTCTGACTCTGTAGATTCAAACCCTCTGAAGTCACTGTAGCATTTGAGTGCCCTGTATCTGGGTCCCTATAGGATATCCTCAGCTCTTTTTTTTTTTTCTTTTTTTGGTGCAGGATCTTGGTTCCCCAACCGGGGTGGAACCTGCACCCTTGGCAGTGAAAATTTGGAGTCCTAACCACTGGACCACCAGGGAATTCCCAGCTGCTGCCCTTTTGAAGGAAGGTTTTCTTTGTGGATCTGGTTTTGCCTTTCTGGGGTGACCAGATCGTCTCTATTTCCCTGGCACTGGAAGTCCGGGGTCCCAAGGAACACCTCAGTCCCAGGCAATGTGGGTGGTTGGTCAGCTGACCGTTCGTGCTCCAGGACAGATTTAGGTCCTGGGTGGAGGCTCTTGCGCCCAGGCCTGAGTCCTTGTCATGCTCCTCAGCTCTCCCCGGAGTCTGTGAACCTGACTCCTCCTCCATGTCTGTAGAAAGCAGAGTCTATGCTCCACTGACCACGGGGTTTCCTGGTGACCCTGTCGCCACCTCACTGCCACTTGTCAGGCTCCAAGGTCTGCAAGAGACAGAATCCGAGAGGTAGAATTCCTCGTACACCTCTTGTTCTCCTAGACCGCCCGGGCCAAACCCAGAGTCAGCGAGAGGTCAGGGCTCATCACTGATGTCCAGGCTGCATCTACCAGACTGTGCTGCAGGCCACATGGAGGGCTTTTTAAGAACTACCCATGATTCTTCCTCTCAAAGCTTCATGAGGAGGTCAATTCCTTTTTTTATTTCTACTTAAAAAAATTTTTTTAATTCAAATTGAAGTATAGTTGACTTACAATGTTGTGTTAATTACTGCTGTACAGCAAAGTGAGTCAGTCATATATATATATATATTCTTTTTTATATTCTTTTCATTATGATTTATCATAGGATATTGAATATGGTTCCCTGTGCTATACAGTAGGACTTTGTTGTTTATCCGTTCTCTATATAATAGTCCCCATTTGCAAACCCTCCCCTCCCACACCATCCATTCCCAAGCCCCGTCTGCTGTGGCCACCACCAGCCTGTTCTCCATGTCTGTGATTCTGTTTCTGTTTCACTTAGGCTCGTTTGTGTCATATTGTGTCATGTTTTAGACTCCACATGTAGGTGATATCATATGGTTTTTGTCTTTCTCTTTATGAATTAATTTACTTAGTATGGCCATCTCTGGTTGCATCCATGTTGCAGCAGATGGCATTCTTTCATTCTTTTTGAGGGCTGAATTGTATTCCATTGTGTATATGTACTGTACCTTCTTTATCCATTCATCTGTCAGTAGACATTTAGGCTGTTTCCTTGTCTTGGCTATTGTGAATACTACTGCTAGGAACACAGGGGTACATGTATCTTTTTGAATTGTAGCTTTGTCCAGATATGTGCCCAGGAGTGGGCTTGTGGGATCATCTGATGCTTCTATTATTAGTTTTCTGAGGACCCTCCATACTGTTTTCCACAACAGCGTAGGAGGGTTCCCTTTTCTCCACATCCTCTCCAGCATTTTGTTATTTATAGACTTTTTAATGATGGCCATTGTAATTGGTGTTGTACCTCATTTTAGTTTCAATCATATTTCTTAAAAAATCAGGAATGTTGAGCATCTTTTCATGTGCCTGTAGCCATCTGTCTTCTTGGAGAACTGTCTTTTTAGATCTTCTACACATTTGTGAATAGAGTTGTTTGTTTTTTTGTTCTTGAATTGTGAGCTGTTTATTTATTTTGGAAATTATGCTCTTGTCAGTCTCATCATGCAAATATTTTTCCCATTCTGTAGGCTGTCTTTTTGTTCTGCGTATGATTTCCCTTACTGTGCAAAAGCTTGTAAGTTTAATGAGGATCCATTCGTTTATTTTTGTTTTTATTCCTATTGCCTTGGGAGTCTGACCAGGAGGTCAGTTCTTTACCCAACCTGCTAGGAGGATCTCAGGAGAAATGTCTCCATGGATTGATCCTAAGACCAAGAGCAGAAGTTTCCTGAGCAGTTGGTTGGTTATTAATCTCAGAGACTCTTAGAACCGTGTTATTGAGCGAGTCATCCTTCCTTCATCAGCTGTGGGGGATGTCTGGAGCACACTTGTGTTCCACTCCCCCAGTGCAAAGCATTTAGGACATCGTGGTCCCCACTTTGTCCTTGTTCCTGGTGTGTGATGGCCCCACCTTACTATTTCATTCCTCTTTCCCCTTCTTTGCTTTATTGACATAAAATTACATCCAGTGAAAATGCACACATCTTACGCATACAACTGGATGAGTTTTGACAACTCAAATGTTGACACCCATGTACCAACGCCCAAATCAAGAAAAAGCACATTTCTATCACCCAGAAAGTCTACTCATATTTCTTTACGGCCAACTTCTCACCCTGAAACTATCCTTTCCCTGCTTTTAATACATTTTCTTACTGCTTTTCATGTAGTCTCCCCCACCCCCACTGGTTGTAGTTACTTTATATATATATATATATATATATATATATATATATATATATATTTTATTTCCTTTTTGGTAGTTCCCTGACTGGGAACCAATCCCAAGCCCCTTGCAGTGAAAGTATAGAGTCCTAATCACAGGACTGCCAAGGAAGTACCCATGTAGCCTTTTGAATATCCTAAATCTTCTCTTGCAATGAGAAAGAGCATGAGTAAGGAGGGTATTGTAATGAGGGTGATGTCCCAGCCCTGGCTCAATATTGTACAGACTTCCCTCCCACCTGGGAGAATGACAGAGCGTGGAGTGCTGAAGAAGCTCAGATCCCACCATCTGAGGCCTTCTGACCACATTCAGGTTCCCTGCCACACCCTCCTCCCCTCTGTGTGTCTGGAAGCCTCCTCCATGTGGTGCTGCCCAGCCTGGGGGTGCTTCCCAGGACTCCTCCTCGTGGGTGACTTGTGTCTTTGTTCACTGTCTCCCCCCTTGATAACCATCATGGATGCTCCCCTTCCTTCAATCCAGCCCCAAACTAGTCTTCACATTTCATCCTGCACCAGTGCCTGCCACTGTGCTGAGTGAGGGAGACGCATAGACAAGGCTGAGATGGTTTTGGCCCTCTGGGAAGTAAGGGGCTTGCTCACGCATACATGGAGAAGTCACCTCACAATACAAGACTGCGTGTGACCTCAGGAGAGGAGAATTACTGTGCATTTATGCACACGAATGTCTGCAGCAGTCTAAGGTCCTCGAATTTATTAAGCCATTCAAAAATATTTATTTAATTTTGCTACATGCAAAGCACAGTTCTATAATTTTTTTACTTTTTTTGGCCACGTGGCATGTGGGATCTTCATTCCCTGACCAGGGATTGAACCAGCAGGCCCTGCATTGGGAGGGTGGCATCTTAACCACTCAACCAGGGAAGTCCCCAGGCACAGTTCTAGACACATCAGTAAACTGTGAGGTCCCCTGCCCTTGGGGAGCTTGTACTGTCATGGGAGAAAATACACAATAAATGTGAGAAATCAGTAAATCGTGTAGACTGTGAGAAAGTAACCATTGCTATGGCAAAAAGGAAAAGAACAGGATCAGGGATCAGGAATTTGGGGCGGCGGGCCTGATGCAGGATTAAATGAGGTGGTCTGGGTAGGTGTCACGGAGCAGGTGAGATTTGAACAAAGACTTGACGGGGGAGGGAGAAAGCCAAGTGGGTATCTAGGAAAGCCCATTCTAGGCCAGGGGTTCTCAGTCTGTGGTGATTCCTCCCTAGTACTCAGGAGACTTTTTGCCAACGTCTAGAGACATTTTTGTTGTCACAACTGTGTGTATGTTTGGGTGCTGCTGGCTTCTACAAGGGAGAGGCGGTAAACATCCCACAATACACGCAGGACAACTCCCACGACAAAGAATTAGCCAGACAGCCAATGGTGCCAAGGTGAGGAAGCTGGTCTGTAGCGGAAAGAGCCAGCGCAAAGGATCTGTGGCAGAAGCATGCCTGGCATCCATAGAAGTGCCGGGAACCCATATGGCTGGAGGGCGGAGACAGAAGCCAAGGTGAGAGGCAGGCATGCCAGCTGACATAGGGCAGGGAAGCAAGAGATGACTGACATGAGTCGTCACTGCAGGGTTTGAAGTGGAGGTTGATGTCATCTCACTGAACATGTTTGAGTCTCCATCAGGCTGCTGTGCTGGGAACAGGCTGTGAGACCGAAAGCCAGTGACCTGAGAGCCAGTTTGGACTTTCCCCTCTTTCTTCCCCATCGTCTGCCCCCGCTCACTCCCAGCTGCCTCAGAGCAAAAGCAGCAGCTGTGAGATGTGCCCCCCTCCCCGGTCCCCACCCCCGTCCTGTCCTTTCCCGGCACAGGGCACAGGCCAAGCCCCAGGCAAGGGCTCAGGATTCCCCTCCAGTGCATCCCTTCAGTGCGCAGGCGCACGCCCACGTCTCCCGGATGAGAGAGACACTGCCCAACCAGCCCCAGACGCAGAGCTGTCCTTCAACGCAGGAGAGTCTGGGAGGGGGTCACCATCATCAAGTGCCAGCCTTTCATAAATTGAATCTCTTTCTTATGAAAGATCCTAGGGGTTCCCTGTACCTTACTGTATGACTTCTTTATGAGCAGCCATTCCTTTTCCAGATAAAACAGAAGCAAAGAATTAAAACTATGTAACAAAAATAACTAAAAAACACCCTCCACTGGCCCTGGAGCCCCTCTTCAGCTACCATCCCCCCTCCTCTCCTCCCTACCCCTTTGCATCAAACCTCATCTTCACCCACTGCAGTCTGGTTTCTGCCTCCCCCACTGCACCCAAACTGTTCTAACCTCTGTGTCCTTAAATCAACACAGTTGACAACCTCCTTGCTCCCTGACAGCCGGTCTTCTCCTCCTGCCCTACCTGGGCTCCTCTTCTGGTCTTCTGGAGTTCCTCAGCGGGATCTTAGTCCATGACAGGGACTGAACCCAGGCCTCCTGCATTAGCAGTGTGGAGTCTTAACCACTGGACCGCCAGGGAAGTTCCCAAACAGCCTCTACTTCTCTCCCTCTGGGTGATCACCTCCCACAGATCCAAATAGCATTTACATTCATTTAAAATATCATTTATAGGGGCTTCTCTGGTGGCTCAGTGGTAAAAAATCTGCCTGTCAATGTAGGAGACAAGGGTTTGATCCCTGGTCGGGGAAGATCTCACATGCCTCGGAGCATTTAAGCTCGTCCACCACAACTAGTGAGCCAATGCTCTAGAGCCCAGGAGCCACAGTGACAGCCCATGTGCCGCAACTACTGAAGCCCACGCACCAAGAGCCCATGCCCCACAGCAAGAGAAGCCACTGCAGTGAGAAGCCCGAGCACCACAGCTAGAGAGTAGCCCTGGATTGCCACAACTAGAGAAAAGCCCGAGCAGCAAGGAAGACCCAGCACGGCTTAAATAAATAAACATTTTTTAAAAATATCATTTATAGCATCAGCCTGACTCCAACCTGAAATATCCAAGCACTAGGCTTCCCTGCTTGGGCATCTCACGGGTACTTCAGACCTAGCAGGATGGGATGGAACTCTGTCTCAGACTTGTTCCTCCCTGGAGGTCCCCATCTCAATGCATTGCACCCACATCCACCAGGTGCTTGTTCTGTCTTTATGATTTTGAGTACTCTAGGTCAAAACTAGTTGCTGCTTAGCCTCTTGGGGTGATCCTGTTTCTGGCACCAGTCACGCAGGTGAGTTTGGCCATGAACACACAACATCTTTGTTCTTGTCATCTGCTGTCCCCACACCGCACTGCTGGACGCACAGCAGCTCCTGAACTGACAGGTCAGGTGAATGAAAGCTTCAATGAGGCATTCTTCCTGCTCCCTGAAAAATGGGGCCTGCTCCTCCACTGCAGGGAGAAGCCTGAAATGCTTTTTCAGAATCATGCCTCGTCAGACTACAGAGTACATTTCTTATATCCAACTACAATTTCCTCTTTGTATAATGAAAATTGCTTTCAATGCTCCTTGCATCCAAATGAAGGCTCAATAACTATTTGTTAGCAGTGAACAGAGAGTGATACCTCAGTGATTGTTAGCTGATGGGCGTGAACATGACTTAAGTATAAGCAAAATGTAAAGAAACAAGCCTTAACCTCCACCAAAAGGCTAAGGACAAAGCTGCCACCAGCGTGGGCATTAGGTCTCATTTGGAAGCCAAGAATCTGATCATCCTGTCTGGGCAATTTCCTACCATAGGCACGTTGCTAGGAGGTAAAGCCTTCCACCCTCAGTAGAGACCCTATGGCCAGAGGTTCACTTTCCTAGCACCCCTTGCAGCTGATGGGGGTGACACATGACCCAGGCTGAGTCAGGTGGACCACTGCCCCCTGAGATTTTGGTTTGAAGACTAGAGAAACAAAGCCACATGAAGCGTATCCATCTCAGGGCCAGCGGCGGCCTCCAGCGTCCAGGGCCAGTGGTGCTGGCAGTCCTGGCTGTGCATCTGTGTCCTGCAGGGCCTGTGGCGGGCCTGCCCTCAGCAGGCCAGATCCGCAGTGAACGTTGGTCCCTGTCCATGCTGTGACTCCCTTGACTAGGTTTGTTTCCTGAGCCTGGCTATCCAACCTTCCCGGAGATTCTGGGAGCCTATGGCCTTCTTTCTGATTGATTTTTGCTGCACCGCACAGCTTGTGGGATCTTGGTTCACCTACCAGGGATCGAATCTGCACCCCCAGCATTGGAAGCTCAGAGTCTTCACTACTGGACCGCCAAGGAAGTCCCCCTATGGCCTTCTGATAAACTCCTTTCCGGCTTGTAATCACCAGGGATGGTTTTTATTGCTAAAAACTCTAATAGCTCGCCACAGACAAGAACTTAAGGGTGAGGTGGAGGCCTTATGTCCTGCTCATCTGAGAGCCACGCATCAACTCCAGGCTCAGGCTCTGACAGGGGACTCCTCCAGCAGAGCCTGAGCAGGACCCTGAAGTGGTGGGGTCAGAGGCTGAGAAAGTCCTTCCTAGAGTGAGGTCCCCAACCAGCAGTGGAGGCGTTATCAGAAATGCAAATCCCCCTTCCCGGATCAACAGAACCAAAGGTGCCGGTGGGGGCTTCTTGGTAGTCCAGTGGTTAAGACCCTGCCTTCCACTGCAGGAGGTGTGGGTTCGATTCCTGGTCAGGGAACGAAGATCCCACATGTCACAGGGTGCAGCCAAACATTAAAAAAAAAAAACAAAAAATGCTGGTGGTGAGTCCCAGCAATTGACACTTTAAGGAGCCCTGTAAGTGACTCAGATGTACCCTAAAACTTACCCTGGAACTTCAAGGAGGAGCCATGTGCAGCAGAAAAAGCATCAGATAGAAACTAGAGACCTGGTTCTAGCTCTTGACTAGTTGACTTTGGACTCATTTGCCTTTTCTGAGTCTAGTTTCCTTTCATCTATAAAACGGGGCTTGTGACATCACCACAGAGGCTTTGTGTGAGGATCAAATTAAATAACACTGTACACATACGGTGCCAAGCCTGATAACGGGCCCCAGGAGACGCCCAGGAAACGACAGCCGTCACTGTTCAGAATGGTTGCAACTCGTTCTCTTAGTAGACATCTGTGCAAATTTGGGCGGGGACCCTAGTGTCTCAGCCTCTTTTTCTCTCTGTAACATGCAGATAACAAGCCTCTCCTCCTAGGCTGGTTAGGAGAATCAAGGAAGATAATATATGAAAGGAACGTTTTGTCCAAACTGAAACATGAAACTGTGAAAACGCAAAATGAAATAAAGTTCAGATATATTCTACCTAGGGGACGTCCCTGATGGTCCAGTGTCTAAGATTATACGCTCCCACTGCGGGGTTTGATCCCTGATCAGGGAACTAGATCCCACATGCCACAGCTAAAGATTTTGAATGCCACAACAAAAATTGGAGGTCCTGTGTGCCACAACGAAAACCTGGTGTAGCCAAATAAATAAACAAAAATTTTAAAAATAAACCAAAAGTATTCCACCTAGACAGCAAGACACCAACACAAGGCGAGGAAGGGCTTTCTTAAGGGTTTCTCATGAGGCCTGGGCTCCCACTGTGGGTGGAGGCTACATTAGGCATGGAGGATCCAGCAGTGAACTGGCAGATAATAGTCTCTGCCCCTGAAATTGTTCATAATTTAACTTTCAACTCATTCAGGCCAGAGTGCTGCTCATATTTCTACAGTAAAACATTCATGTAGAGTTATGCCGGAGAATTGATGCTTTTGAACTGTGGTGTTGGAGAAGACTCTTGAGAGTCCCTTAGACTGCAAGGAGATCCAACCAGTCCATTCTGAAGGAGATCAGCCCTGGGATTTCTTTGGAAGGAATGATGCTAAAGCTGAAACTCCAGTACTCTGGCCACCTCATGCGAAGAGTTGACTCATTGGAAAAGAGTCTGATGCTGGAAGGGATTGGGGGCAGGAGGAGAAGGGGACGACAGAGGATGAGATGGCTGGATGGCATCACTGATTTGATGGACGTGAGTCTCAGTGAACTCGGGGAGTTGGTGATGGACAGGGAGGCCTGGCTGCTGTGATTCATGGGGTCACAAAGAGTCGGACATGACTGAGCAACTAAACTGAACTGAACTGATGTATACGTGTGTGTGTGTGTTAGTCATTTAGTTGTGCCCAAATTCTTTGTGGCTCCATGGACTGTAATCCACCAGGCTCCTCTGTCCATGGAATTATCCAGGCAAGAATTACTGGAATGGGTTGCCATTCCCTTCTCCAGGGGATTCTCCCAACCCAGGGATCGAACTGGCGTCTCCTGCATTACAGGCAGATTCTTTATTATCTGAGCCACCAGGGGAGCCCAACATATTTATATATACACACATGTATATTTATATATATTCATACATATGTGCTTGTATGTGCTCAGTCGCTTCAGTCATGTCTGACTCTCTGCGACCCCACCAGGCTCCTCTGTCCATGGGATTCTCTAGGCAAAAAGACTGGAGGGGGTTGTCGTGGCCTCCTCCAGGAGATCTTCCCGACCTAGGAATCAAACCCGCATCATCTCCTGCATTGCAGGTGGATTCTTTACCCACTGAGCCACCTGAGATAACATATAAACCTTTGTTTCTCTGCATGTGAGTGTCAAATTTGTGTGCGTATATATAATTACATAGACGAGTTAAATTTAAACTGAAGAAAGATTTGAAAACACAGATTTTAAAAACTGTGGTGCCAACTCCTTCCTTACTGTATTCATTTGTTTAGACCAGATGACACATACACATGGCTATAGAAATCTATGGCAAAAATTCTCTCTCACTGCTGACACTCAGATTCCCAGCTCTTCTGCTGCAGGAGGAACCCTGGTACCAATCTCCTGTGTCTTCTTCTAGAAACATAGGCTGCGCTTATGCAAGTTACATGTGTGTGTGTGTTTACATGTGAGTTTCCATATTTGCTCTTTTAATGATATATAATAGAGCTTGTTCCTTAAACAGCTGCATGCGTAAATTAGGTTTTGTCCACGATATCTTGACCTCAAGCAATTCAGTTCAGTTCAGTTGCTCAGTTGTGTCCGACTCTTTGTGACCCCATGGACAGCAGTACGCCAGGCTTGCCTGTCCATCACCAGCTCCCGGAGCTTGTTCAGGCTCATGTCCATCAAGTTTTTGCAAGCAATTCTTCGACAACAAAACACACTGCTTGAAAGTCTGCCATGGACTGCTTTGGTGGTCCAGTGGCTAATACTCTGCACTCCCAATGAGGGGCCGAGGTTTGACCCTGGTCAGGGAACTAGATCCCACATGCTGCAACTAAGGATCCGGTGAAGACTGAAGCCTTCAGTGAAGACTGAAGCTCCCACATGTGGTACGGTAAAATACATAAATAAGTTCAAGAACAGAATGCCATGATGTGATCCCAGCTCTCCCCTCTAGCAAGGTTCCCCCTACCCACCTGGCTTCAGGCCTGATTTCTTTCAGCGCGTTTTACCATTTGAGACTCCGAAAGCTGGACGGTTCATCTGAGGCCTTACCAAAGATCTGAAGCCAGTGGAGACCAGAATCCAGGTTTTCCATTTCCAGGCCCACTTCCAGCCAGGGGCTCAATGGCTGTTGGCAGACACCACAAGTGTATTTTGTTGTTTTTGACTGACTGATTCGTGCGTTTACATTTGCCTTCCCCAAGAGGGTCTGAGGTGGCTGCCAGTGAAGTATCAGGACTTGTGTTTGCTTTTACCGTTTTCTCCTGCTTGGAGGGAGGCCAGATGGTCTGAGCCATTGCAGAGAAGCTAGAACTGAGTCAAGCTGCAGCTCAGGGCCAAGGCTGAGGTAGGTGCCAAGGGCCAGGGGCCAAACTAGATAGACCATATTAGTTATCAGGTCAATCTCCATGTTGCCGACATAGCCAAGTCTGAGCCTCAGGCCACAGAGCTAGGCCAGAGAGTGGTGTCCTGAGCGCACACCACCCAGGAGCCTGGCCCCCTCCTGACATTCAGTACCATCTGGGCTGAGTCTTACGCTGAGGCAGCTATGAAATGGACGGAGAGCTGAGGATAAAAGTAAAAGCCTTGTGGGGACTTCCCTGGCAGTCCAGTGGTTACGAATCAGCCTTGCAATGCAGGTGATGCAGCTTCGATCTGTTGTTAGGGAACTAATTTCCTGCAAGCCTTGGCGCAACTAAGCCTGCATGCTCCAGGACCTGAGCACCACAGCAAAAGGTGTGGCATGAGGCAAGGAAGATCCCGTGTGCCCCAGCTAAGACCTGATGCAGCCAAATAAAACAAATGTAAACAACAACAACCATGACCTTATGACTGAAACCCTGAAATAGAGAAGGTACAAAGTCAAAGGCGCAGATGACAGTCAGGCTAATCATTGCTCATCTAACCTTGGAAGGCTGATCCTTCTTCTCTACTCATCAAATCCTACCCAGTCTTCAAGGCCAGTACTTCTTTCCCCTCCTCTGAGAACTGATGGGACACATAGGGCAAGGGGTCACCTTGGAGTCCCAGGTTTGAATTCTGGTACCTTCACTTCCTGGCAAAATCACTCATTCATACAAGGAGTATCTATGGAGCATCTACTATGCGTGCGGCATTAGCTGGGGTAGGGAAACAAAGATAAATTGATCACAGCCCCTGTACGCATGAAGCTGACAATAGGGAGTCAGATGAGACAACAGACGAAAATGTGGAGGGATAGTGATGTGATAAGATAAGAACAGGCAGCTGGAAAGCAGAGCGAGGCCCTAACCGTCAAAGGATGCACAGGGACCCAAAAGGTCCAGGCAGAATCCTTTGGAGAATTCCCTGGGACCAACCAAGGAAAAGTAGCCATTTATTCAACAAATACATGGAGTGCGTTACTGTGTGCCTGGCAAGAAATAAGGCACTGGAGATACAATGGTCCTTAGCACAAAGAACTTCACACTCCAGTGAGGGGATGCCCAATGCCTATGACTTTTGCCTGGACCTCCCTGCTGGTCCAGTGGTTAAAACTCCACGCTTCCAACTCAGGGGACCTGGGTTCGACCCCTGGTTGGGGAACTAATATTCCCACATGTCACATGGGACCACCAATAAATAAATCAGTTGGGTCAAGTGCAATGATAGAAACACAGCATTGTGATCAAGAATAATGCTGGGGATGTGAAGGGGATACAACTGTTGGAGGGAGGATGAGGAAGAACCTTGTGGTGTTAGATCGCAATGAAAAGCGTCATAGGAATTTATTATAAGGTATGTATCCTATCTATGTCTGATAAAGGGTCTAGAAACAGTGGTATTTCCCAAACTGCTGACTTTACTTTGTGCTTAGATCTTGGTTTCTCATAGCCCTCTGTGTGATAGGAAACAGAATTCTTTGAAGAAGTCCCAGGGCTGGTAGAGAGGAAGTACAAAGGGCACCTGGAAGAGAGAGGTGCAGGGGTTGGGGAGAAGAAAGAGAAAGGGGAGGAGAAGGTGAAGAGGAAGAGAATAAAGACAACAAGAAGGAAAGGCTCAAAAACTAAAGAGGGTGCAGGGATCAAATGGAAAAATCTCCCACTGGATGAATCTGGACAATATAAATATTGAAATGGAGGATGACTTAATAGGTTATAATACATGAAACAATACATAACTAATGGGTACATGGTTATCCTAAAACTAAAGACAAATAAGTTGGGGAAGGAGAGAATTTATAGTATACCGTAGTTTATAAATACAGAGGGACAATTACGAAGTTCACGTCTTTAAACCAACCTAGTATTAATTGATTCAGGCAAGAATCATTAAAGGATGTTAAAATCTTCAGACAAAAGTTTGTTGGAGGACAGGATATTTATAGGGTCTCAAATGTCTTTCCACAGATTTTTTTTTTTCCATGTGGCCTGTGGGATCTTAGTTCCCCCAGCAGGGATCAAGCCCGTGACCCCTGCAGTGGAAGCAGAGTCCTAACCATTAGATCATCAGGGAATTCCCTCTACAGACTATTCATTCATTTCAAAAATGATAAATGTAACTTTAGAGTGGAGGAGCCTGGCACACATGACTTTAACCAAGGGATCAAAGTTAACATCACCACTAATGGGATGAATTATGACCTGTGCCTCCTGGTATGAGGCACCAGGAAGGACACTACAGCATTTCTAGGTCTTCGCTGCCAAAAATGTGCAATCTGATTTATTCCTTAAAATAAAGAAAAAAATAAGGGATGTTCTGTGATATTTTGTTTTATAATAAGAAATATATATTTCATGTTTGTCTCCATTTCTGGCCCAGTGTGCCTGAAGCCCTTGGAATTTCCCAATCCATAAGAGCAATGGGAATATCTTTTCTTTCAGCATTTGGTCTTTTGTCCTTGGGCTCTGAAAAAATGCCAGGGCCATAAAGGCGAAAAGAATGTGTCATAACAAGTGTCAGCAAACCCCTTTCTACCACACGTGAGTTTATGTTAATGGAGTGACTTTTGGAAAGCCTCTGGGGATGGGGGCGGGTTACCAGGGAAACCAGTCATGTGATTAGAGGGTTGGACTTTCAATCCCAAACTTCCAGGGAAAGGCTAGAGATGGAGTTCAAGCACCCATGGCTGATGATTTGATCAATCATATCTATGTAAAAAAGTCTCCATAAAACTGCAAAAGGACCAGGTTTATAGAGCTTCTGGGTTCAACGGACATTTGGAGGAGCTGGGAGGGTGCATGCCCCTTCCTACATACCTTGCTCTGTACATCTCTTCCATCGGCTGTTCCTGAGTTGTATCTTTTTGTAATAAACTAATAATCTAGTAAGTAAATGGCTCTCTTGAGCTCTGTGAACCTATGTAGCAAATTAATCAGTGATTAATCAACGACTGCTTCATAGCTGGTTGGTCAGAAGCATGGTATCAACCTAGACTTTCCCTCAGTGTCTCAAGCATATGGGGAGGGGATAGTCTTACAGGACTGAGCCCTTAACCTGCGGGATCTATGCTATCTCTAGGTAGATGGTGTTGGAATTGGAGTTAAATTGTAGGAAACTCAGGTGGTGTCACGGAAATGCCTGATGTGTGGGAAAAGTGCACATCTGGTGTCAGAAGTGAAGTGGAGTAGTAGGAGTACTGACAGTAGAGGAGACACACAACAGGAAGTGAGTTTTTCCTCTACACCATCTGTAAACCAGCAACCTGGACACAAAAAACAACAATGTCGTGAAAGACAAAACAAGGCCAAGAAACCAGTCTCAATAAAAGGAGCCTAAAAAGGCATGACACTGTGACCTGTGATCCTAGATCAGAAGAAACAATTGCTATAACACAGATTATTGAGACAATCAGGGAAACTTGAATGTAGATTTTATACAAGATAATGATATTGTGTGTGTGTGCGCGCTCAGTCGCTCAGTCACTCAGTCGTGTCTGATTCTTTGCGACCCGATGAACGTAGCCTGGCAGGTTCCTCTGTGCAGGGAATTTTCCGGGCAAGAATACTGGAACAAGTTGCCATTTCCTACTCCAGGGGATCTTCCCGACCCAGGGATCGAACCCAAGTCTCTTGAGTCTCTGGCATCTCCTGCGTGAGCAGGCAGATTCTTTACCACTGTGCCACATGGGAAGCCCCAGTGGTGTTGTCCAGATATTAAGTATCCAGATTTGATAGTTACATTGTAGTTAGGGAAGAGAAAACCTCTGGGAGGTCCCTAGCCATCCAGTGGTTAGGCCTTGGTGCTTTCACTGCCATGGCCCGGAGTTCAATGCCTAGTCATCTGGGAACTAAGATCCTGCAAGCTGCATGGCACGGCCCCACAAATAAATAAATAAAAAATAAAAGAATTTATTTAAATAAAATCTTTGTTCTTAGGAGAGCCAAGCTGAACTATGCAGGGTAAAATCTTGCAATACCTGTTACTTACTCTTACATGTATCAATAAGAATAAGAAGATGAAGTATATTAATGTATATATATGAAGAGAAAGGTAAAATAAGTGTGGGAAAAGCTGGCCACTGGTGAATACAGGGGGAAGGTCTAAGGGTGCTCATTACACTACTGTTGTTTAGTCGCTAAGTCGTGCCTGACTCTTTTATACCCCGTGGACTAGACCTGCCAGCCTCCTCTATCAGTGGGATTTTCCAGGCGAGAATATTGGAGTGAGTTGCCGTTTCCTTCCTCAGGGGCTCTTTCTGAGTGGGTTCGAACCCACGTCTCCTGCATTGGCAGGCGGATTCTTTACCACTGAGCTGTGAGGGAAACCCTCATTGTACTATACTTGCAACTTTTCTGTAGGTTTAAAATTGTCCAAAATAAAGTTTCAGAATAAAAAGCTGGACTTCTCTGGTGGTCCAGTGGTGAAGAATCCACCTTCCAATGCAGGGGACATGGCTTCAATCTCTGGTCGGACAACTAAGATCCCACACGCTCCAGGGCAGCTAAGCCCTCGAGCCGCAAGGAAGACTCAGGGCAACCAAAAATAAATGAGTACTAAAAATAAATCAAAAGCTAAAGCCAGTTCCAATTTAAAACACTTTGGAGTGAATTCAGTGATCAAGTGTGAAATTTCTGTATCAGCTCAATTTATGATACCAAGTTTGGTAAAAGAAATGAATGAACAAACTTAAGGATAGTGCATTTATCTTCCTTAAAATGACTAATGAAGGAAATGAGAAGCCAAAGAGGTAGAGGCCAAGGAAAGAGGGCTTCAGAATGAGAGTGAAAAACAAAGACGCTACAAAGAAGTAAGATGTGGGCTAAGGTTGGCACCCCACTCCAGTACTCTTGCCTGGGAAATCCCATGGATGGAGGAGCCTGGTAGGCTGCAGTCCATGGGGTCGCTAAGAGTCCTGCACGACTGAGCGACTTCACTTTCACTTTTCACTTTCATGCACTGGAGAAGGAAATGGCAACCCACTCCAGTGTTCTTGCCTGGAGTATCCCAGGGACGGGGGAACCTGGTGGGCTGCCAGACGTCTATGGGGTCGTACAGAGTCGGACACAACTGAAGCGACTTAGCAGCAGCAGCAAGGTATATCTGCTGAGATAAGTAAAAGGGAGTGGTCTTCCAGCTATCCCATGACTGGGGGTATACCCTGAGGAAACCATAATTGAAAAGGAAAAATGTACCCGTGTTCATTGCAACACTATTTACAATAGCTAGGACATGGAAGCAGCCTAGATGTCCATCAACAGATGTATAGATAAAGAAGGTGTTGTACATATATACAATGGAATATTACTCAGCCATAAAAAGGAACACATTTGAATCAATTCTAATGAGGTAGATGAACCTAGAGGCTATTATGTAAAGTGAAGTAAGTCACAAAGAGAAAAACAACTCCTGCATATTAATGCATATATGTGGAATCTAGAAAGATACTACTGATGAACTAGTTGCAGGCCAGTAATGGAGATGACTGAGCTCCTTATTGCCAAATTCAGACTTAAATTGAAGAAAGTAGGGAAAACCACTAGATCATTCAGGTATGACCTAAATCAAATCCCTTATGATTATACAGTGGAAGTGAGAAATAGATTTAAGGGACTAGATCTGATAGAGTGCCTGATGAACTATGGACTGAGGTTCGTGACATTGTACAGGAGACAGGCAGGGATCAAGATCATCCCCATGGGAAGGAAATGCAAAAAAGTAAAATGGCTGTCTGGGGGGACCTTACAAATAGCTGTGAAAAGAAGAGAAGCAAAAAGCAAAGGAGAAAAGGAAAGATATAAGCATCTGAATGCAGAGTTCCAAAGAATAGCAAGAAGAGATAAGAAAGCCTTCCTCAGCGATCAATGCAAAGAAATAGAGGAAAACAACAGAATGGGAAAGACTAGAGATCTCTTCAAGAAAATTAGAGATACCAAAGGAACATTTCATGCAAAGATGGGCTCAATAAAGGACAGAAATGGTATGGACCTAACAGAAGCAGAAGATATTAAGAAGAGGTGGGAAGAATACACAGAAGAACTGTACAAAAAAGGTCTTCACAACCAAAATAATCATGATGGTGTCATCACTCACCTAAAGCCAAACATCCTGGAATGTGAAGTCAAGTGGGCCTTAGAAAGCATCACTACGAACAAAGACTAGTGGAGCTGATGGAATTCCAGTTGAACTATTCCAAATCCTGAAAGATGATGCTGTGAAAGTGCTGCACTCAATATGCCAGCAAATTTGGAAAACTCAGCAGTGGACACAGGACTGGAAAAGGTCAGTTTTCATTCCAATCCCAAAGAAAGGCAATGCCAAAGAATGCTCAAACTACCGCACAATTGCACTCATCTCACACGCTAGTAAAGTAATGCTCAAAATTCTCCAAACCAGGCTTCAGCAATACGGGAACAGTGAACTTCCTGATGTTCAAGGTGGTTTTAGAAAAGGCAGAGGAACCAGAGATCAAATTGCCAACATCTGCTGGATCATGGAAAAAGCGAGAGAGTTCCAGAAATCTATTTCTGCTTTATTGACTATGCCAAAGCCTTTGACTGTGTGGATCACAATAAACTGTGGGAAATTCTTCAAGAGATGGGAATACCAGACCACCTGATGTGCCTCTTGAGAAACCTGTGTGCAGGTCAGGAAGCAGCAGTTAGAACTGGACATGGAACAACAGACTGGTTCCAAATAGGTTGTATATTGTCACCCTGCTTATTTAAATTATATGCAGAGTACATCATGAGAAACGCTGAGCTGGAAGAAGCACAAGCTGGAATCAAGATTGCCGGGAGAAATATCAGTAACTTCAGATATGCAGATGACACCACCCTTATGGCAGAAAGTGAAGAGGAACTAAAAAGCCTCTTGTTGAAAGTGAAAGAGGAAAGTGAAAAAGTTGGCTTAGAGCTCAACATTCAGAAAACGAAGATCATGGCATCTGGTCCCATCACTTCATGGGAAATAGATGGGGAAACAGTGGAAACAGTGTCAGACTTTATTTTTTTGGGTTCCAAAATCACTGCAGATGGTGACTGAAGCCATGAAATTAAAAGACGCTTACTCCTTGGAAGGAAAGTTATGACCAACCTAGATAGCATATTCAAAAGCAAAGACATTACTTTGCCAACAAAGGTCCGTCTAGTCAAGGCTATGGTTTTTCCAGTGGTCATGTATGGATGTGAGTGTTGGACTGTGAAGAAAGCTGAGCGCTGAAGAATTGATGCCTTTGAACTGTGGTCTTGAGAGTCCCTTGGACTGCAAGGAGATCCAACCAGTCCATTCTAAAGGCGATCAGTCCTGGGTGTTCTTTCGAAGGAATGACGCTGAAGCTGAAACTCCAGTACTTTGGCCACCTCATGCAAAGAGTTGACTCATTGGAAAAGACTCTGATGCTGGGAGGGATTGGGGGCAGGAGGAGAAGGGGATGACAGAGGATGAGATTGCTGGATGGCATCACCGACTCGATGGACGTGAGTTTGAGTGAACTCCAGGAGTTGGTGATGGACAGGGAGGCCTGGTGTGCTGCAATTCATGGGGTGGCAAAGACTCGGACATGACTGAGCGACTGAACTGAACTGAACTCAACTGTACTGAATGGAGATGAAGATATAGAAAACAGACTTGTGCACACAGTAAGGGAAGGAGACGGTGGGATGAATTGAGAATGTAGCATAGAAATATATATATATATGACTATATGTAAAATAGGCAACCAATGGGAGTTTGCTCTATGACAGGAAGCTCAAATTCGGGTGCTCTCTGACAACCTAAAGGGGTGGGACATGTGTATACCTATGGCTGATTCATGTTGCTGTATGGCATAAACCAACATAACATTGTAAAGCAATTATCCTCCAATTAAAGATAAATAATTTTTGTAAAAAAGAAGGAGAGGTCTTTGGTGGAGCATCGGTTCAGCTGGCTGGTGGGTGGGGGGATGCATAGGAGGGAGGGCCAGGAATCATCAGCAAAGGGATGGTTTTGAATGTCTGGGGAAGGCTGAGGATGGG
Source organism: Bubalus bubalis (assembly GCF_019923935.1). Lineage (NCBI taxonomy): Eukaryota > Metazoa > Chordata > Mammalia > Artiodactyla > Bovidae > Bubalus > Bubalus bubalis. The sequence goes on along the minus strand of NC_059159.1, from coordinate 35,834,469 downwards.
GAATAGGAGTGGAAGATTTCAGTTGTTTTCTTAATTTCTTAATTGATTAGGTTTTAAGCATACAAATTTTGACCAGAAGTGTGTGGGGTGGTGGCTTGGGAGGGTGGTTATGAATAGCTAGTCCTCTCCTAGGCTTGGTACCAATTCATTCCTGTTGCCTGGGATTGTTCCAGGTATAGCGTCACAAGTTCCCCCTCCTAGGAACCTTCTCAGTCAGGCTTGTTACTCTCCACTCCCAGGCTGCTCCCACCAATAAATATTCCCTGGTCACTGCCAGCCCAGGAGGTTAGATTGTATATATTCTTTCAGCAAGCTTTTGCTGGTGCTGAAAATATGGTGGCCAGCAAAGCAGAGAGCCGCCACCCTTACAGACCATGTGAAATTCCTTCTTTGCACTGAAGTGGTATTAATAAAACTGGGCCTCTTTAAAAAAGAAAATCTCATTTCCCCTCATCATAATTGTAAGAAAATTTGAGAAGAAAAGCGTAAAAAGGCAAAGGAAAAAAAACCCACACTGGCAGATTTCCTCTCAGTATTTTTCCTACACATTTCCCAAGTCACTTCCGATCAGTGTCCAGAAAAATGCAAGTTAATTTTAATTTTGGCCGCAAACCAAGAACAAAAAGGTTAAGTGCATTGAATTAATTTTTCAAGCTCAAGTTAAAGGCTCTGAGGGTGATCTGCTGTCTCCAAGGTTCCAAACCTGTTTTTTTTTTTCCTCTAGCAGGTGTGATCACAGACCTGGCCCAGGTGGGAAATGACTTTCTCTCCTCAGCAAGGCTTCCAGATTTGCAATTTCTCTCTTTTTCCAAATAAAATGCTGCATTCACTGATAAGGAATCAAGCAGAACAGAGGCCATTACCCTGAGAAACAAAAGAGCCTCACCCCTGCCCATCCTGTTCCAGCCCACCCCACTCCCTCGACCTAGAGGCAACCCTTTTTAACAGTTTCTATTTTTGTTTCTTCTGGAAGCTATTTCCAAAAATCCTAGCTCAAATGCCCATACTTTATTTCTTTGTATTCTGATTTCAGTGACTATTGACGTTCCAGTATAAAACATGAGGCATTGAACTCATTTACATTCCCTCTTGGTCTCTTCTTCCCAATGATGACTATCTATATTATTATTTTGTTTTCATTTTTATTATTATTTTTAATTTAATTTTTTGGCCAGGCCTCACGGCTTGTGGGATCTTAATTCCTTGACCAGGGATTGAACCCCTCGCCCTTGGTAATAAAAATACAGGGTTCTAACCACTGGAAAGTGAAAATTTTAGTCCCTCTTTGCGACCCCATGGACTGCAGCCTGCCAGGTTCCTCTGTCCATGGAATTCTCCAGGCAAGATTACCGGAGTAGGTAGCCATTCCCCTCTCCAGGGGATCTTCCTGACCCAGGGATTGAACCCAGGTCTCCTGTCTTGGGCTTCCCTCATAGCTCAGTTGGTAAAGAATCCACCTGCGATGCAGGAGACCCTGGTTTGATTCCTGGGTCGGGAAGATCCACTGGCGAGGGGATAGGCTACCCAACCAGTATTCTTGGGCTTAGCTGGTGAAGAATCCACCTGCAATGTGGGAGACCTGAGTTCGATCCCTGGGTTGGGAAAATCACCTGGAGAAGGGAAAGGCTACCCACTCCAGTATTCTGGCCTGGAGAATTCCATGGACTAAGGCCATGAGATCACAAAGAGTCTCAGACACGACTGAGAGACTTTCACCTTCACCTTCACCTTCATCGATCCCTCACTTCCTGTGTTGCAGGCAGATTGTTTACCATCTGAGCCATGAGAGAAGAAGCCCCCTAACTACTGGACCACTAAGGATTTCCCTATTTTTGCTTTCAAATAAATTATTATATTTTGGTTCCATCTCTTTTCCTTGGTATCTCTAGTGAGAGGCCAGTTTATAACTCCTCATTCTCTCCACACTTCCACATGCAAACTTTTTCTCAGCCTTTCATTTACATATTCAAGATTTTGACTATTTACAATCATTCCAGCCACCAAAACAAAGTCTTCCAGATTTTTCTACATTGATTCTAAAGGTTGAGGTCTAATGAACAGTACTTGTGAATACTGGTCGCACTCAGGCCAAACAATGGGCAGGATTATATTTTCTATACCTTGCCTTCAATTCTACAACCCAGGAGAATGTTTCAAGCACATGGTCAATTAAATTAAATTAACACTAGGTCAGTTAAACACCATCATGTCATATTATATCTTGCCTATCATTTACATTAAGAATTTCTGTTTCAGCTTTGGCCTTTTCCTAGAGATTCTGATGACTTTTCTTTCTTCTTGTATTCCTTACATATACCATATCTTTTTTTTTCCCCAAGTGATTGTTCACATCATTTATTCAGTTCAAGCTCCATTTGCCTCTTCGTCGAATTAGAACCCATTACTCCTTAAGTTTGCTCCACAGTCATCATCCTGGCATCTTCATGCACTGATCTTTGGGCTTAGATCCACTGTTTCCTGTGTCGTATTTTGTCTTCTTTCTGGTTCGCTACCACATTTCCTGGTATACACCCTCAACTTTCTAGGAGTGTAGAAGCCAACTCTGCATGTCAAAACAAGCCTTTATCTGTTTGACTGGATATAGAATTCTAGATAGAAATTCATTTCTCTCAAAATTGTGTAGGCATTTCTCCATTTAATCTTCTAAGATTCAGTGTTATTGATGCAAAGTTTGTGGCCATTTTGATTCTTGTTCCTTTAGAGATGAATAGTTTTTCTCTTTAGAATGTTTATCATCTTCCCTTTATTCCTGATATTCTGAAATTTCATGAGGAAGTATCTAGATACAGATGATTTTTCATTCATTATCTTGAGCACACAATAAACCCTTTCAGAATGGAGACATTAGTTTTAGTCTTGAAGTTATCTCTTATTCTTTTCTAAGATATTTTCCTTCCCTTCAATTTATTCATTATTATTTTTCTGGGGTTCCTAATAGCTGTATGATCCTTCTGGATTTATCCTCTGTGTTTGCTATCTTTTCTCTGATTTCCATTTGTCACTCTTTTGCTCTCTATATTTTTTCAAGTTTTATTTATTTATTTTTGGCTGTCCTGGGATTTCATTGCTGAGTGCAGGCTTTCTCCGGTTGCAGTGAGCAGGGGCTACTCTAGTTTGGAGTTCGGGCTTCTCATTGTGGTGGCTTCTCTTGTGGCTCGTAGGCTCTAGGGCTCGTAGGCTTCAGTAGTTGCAGCACATGGGCTTAGTGGCCTCCCAGCATGTGGAATCTTCCCAGAGCAGGGAGAACCTGTGTCCCCTGTGGACCACTGGACCACCTTGCTCTATTATTTTTAGAAATCCCCCCCCAACTTTATGTTTTAATCCTTCTACTGAACATTTTACTTTTGCAACCACATTTTTAGTCCCTGCAAAATAATTCTTGTTCTCTGTTTCTCTTTCATACAGTATCCTGTTTTGGTTTTATGGATGTTTTGTCTTCCTGAATCTCTAAGTATATTAGATCTTTCTCTTTATACTCTGGATTATCTCTGTTTTCTTGTGTTACCTTTTGTTTTGTTTTCTTTTGCTTATTTTGGTCTTTCTTTGCATGCAGATTCTCCTTATATGCCTGGTGATCATTGGTAATATGTGATAAAGAACCACCTAGGTATCCTCAGTGATGGCATCATCAACTCGATGGACATGAGTTTGAGTACGCTCCAGGAGTTGGTGATGGACAGGAAAGCCTGGCATGCTGCAGTCCATGGGGTCCCAAAGAGTCGGACACAACTGAGCGACTGAACTGAGGTATCCTCAATTATATTATTTCTTCTCTACATTTCTCCCTGGTAGAAATTTGGCCTAGAAATTCTTTGTGAATCAAGATAGGATATATCAACTGAAAGGCTTCAGTAGGGATAGGGAGAGTTGGTGGTCAATTGTCAGTTTATTTTTCCTAGAGACTTTTGCCCAGGAAGATGAATGTTCCTAATTAACTTTACTGCTTATTCCAGGAACTTCCGGTAAGACCCATTAGCTCTTCAATAGAAGGCATCAACTGATGAAGAAGGAAACAGACAGAGCTGGACTCCATCTTAGGCCTGGCTGTGAGCATTAGGCTACACGCATGGTCATCCTCCCAAAGGACTCTGAACTTTGTGCCCAGTGTCTATAGAAATGGCATACCCATGGAACACCAGACCCCTGGATAAAGGAGCCTCAAGACTTGTACTTGGACTCTCCTTTGCCTGAAAGAGTATGCTAATTATCTCTGTAAGAGAACAAAGTGGTAAATTCCATTATGTTTATCCGGATATGACCCCAGGCCTATTGATAAACATCCACTGTTTATCTAGTCTTGTGACACAGGAATCATGGGTTAACTTTGATCCTATCTCTCTTTACCTTGTCCAGACTAGTTTCAAGGAATTTGGGGAGGTGGGTTTGAGCAAGTACACTTAGGGTATATAAGGTTTTCACAAAAACTGGTTGGGGTCCTTGGCTAAGAAGAGACTGTGCCTTGGGCCCGCTGGTGTAATAACCTGCACTCCACTATCTGCATTGTCCTTCTGAGTGAGTTTGTTTCCCGGAACGTGTAGCTACAACATTTGGTGCATTGGCCAGGAAACTCCTCACTTTGAGGAGACAAGTCCCATTTGGGACTTCTCCTAGGCCTTGCAGCTTGAATCTTCTAGAGGGGGGAAGATGCCTTGCCCTTCTGGAAGGTTTCTGGGTCTCAATGCCTGGACCTTTCACGTTAGCAGGTAGTGGACGGCAGCAGGGAAACTGAGCGCTCAGGTGAGGAGGAACCCAGGTGGAAGAGGGGGCCTGATCACCCCCCTGGGAGGGACTAGAAGGAGCGAGGACCCACAGGAGCCTGGATTAGGTAGCCGGCGATTGCTTGGTACACAGGTCGACCAGTGTGCTAGGGCTTAGGAAGGGAATTTGCCAAGGTCATTAAGGAGGTGTGTCCACTCCATCTCAGCGAAAATTATTACCAGTGATCGCCAGGGGATTTTTAGGATGGGAAACTGGTCCTTGTATGTTCATATTCTGCCCTCCCCCAGGAGGTGTCCCGTCTGCTGTGAAATGCTTGACCCCTTTGGAATTGTCAGGCTAGAAGGAGGGGGATACATAAGTGAGTATGAACTGGCTTTTCCGGAGACGGCCTGGGACATGGGATATTTAACCCATCTATGTTTTCATCCGCACCTGATCAAGCCCACCAAGGCAGAACGGACTTTAAGGTAGAAACAGTCTTGGACCACGTTGTGTTCTGGTTCGGCCTTGCTGACCGGCAGGTGAAGACACGCCGATCCCCCTTCTCCCTCAGGGATCTGGCAGGATTTGGACAAGGATGACCTGCCCCTCCCCCATAATGGACGACGACTCACCCACCGGCCCAGTGCTCCACCAGGATCGGAGGCTGCCTTAATGCCTGACCCAGGGCCAGGTGAAGTACCTGCAGCAGCCGCTGCTCCTCCACCAGCTCTCCCACAGGTCGTAGAGACGCCACCTCGGCGGGCTCCGATCTGCTGGCAGAAGCCTCTGGCCAACACTTCCAGGATCCGGCTCCAGCCGAACAGCCCAAGCTATACCCACTTTTCCCGGTGAGTATGACAGGAAGGGGAGGGAGACGTTGGAATTAAGCAGAGACTGAGCTCTGCCAGAGAGCCGGAGGGAACAGACAAGAGGTTTGCAATGCTAGCTGCTGCTCTGGGAGTCTATCTCTGGCCCTCTGGAAACCTCCTCTGCCCCAGGGACAGGACAGTCCTTCAACCGGTTATAACGAAGGCCCCGTTACAGACAAACCAGTGTGCCTAGTGTGGAGGTTTTGGCCACTGGAAGAATCAATGCCCTAAGGCAAGAAAGGAAGAGGAAGCTCCCGCAGTTGTGGGGCTTGCTGACTTGGAAATTAAATAGGGCTGCCAGGGCTCAGAGATATCAGGTCCCCGAGAGCCCACGGTCAGTAGTAACAAAACCTGTGGCACCGCTGTCCAAAAAGACTATCGCTGTAACTGGGGTATCGGGAGAAGAGATGATTAAATCGTTTTGCCAGCCCAGAAAATGTCGGATGGCGGGGCACCAAGTGATTCAAGAATTCCTCTACATTCTGAGTGCCCAGTACTCCTGTTAGGAAGAGACTTGCTCTCTAAACTAGGAGCACAAGTGACTTTCTCCCGAGGAGAGGCCCACCTTCCAGATGGGCACTATGACTTATTTGCTCTCTCTCTCAAGACCCCCCCAAGATGACTGGAGGTTGCATGAGCCTCTGCAGGAAGAACTGGGTGGGCCAGAAGAGCATGAGAGAGAGCTAACTCAATTATTCCCTGAGGTCTCGGTGGAAGATAACACCCCCTCCCCCCAGGCTGGCTAAACATCAAGCCCCAGTGATAATAGAACTCAAACCAGGCACCATCCCAGTTACAAAGCGCCAGTACCCGCTACCGATAGAGGCTTGGGCTGGCCTACTGCCCCACATCAATAGATTAAAACAGGCAGGCACTCTAGTAGAGTGCCAGTCGGCTTGGAATACACTGATCCTGCCAAAAAGGAAGAAGGATAGGACTATAGGCCTGTAGAAGATCTCAGGCTAGTCAACTAGGCTACTGTGACTTTACACCCCACTGTTCCAAACCCCCATACCTTACTTAGCCTCCTCCTGCCAAGGACTAAAGTTTATACTCGCATAGATCTCAAGGATGCCTTCTTCTGCATACACCTCACCCCAGCGTCACAGCCCATTGTTGCCTTTGAATGGGAAGATCCAGTTGGGGGCACCAAATAACAGCTCATCTGGACTCCCCCACAAGGGTTTAAAAATTCCCCAACCATCTTTGGGGAAGCCTTGGCTTCTGACCTGAACTCATCCCATCCGGAAGAGTATGGATATTGGCTCCTACAATACGGGGATGACCTGCTGCTGGCTGCTGAGACCGAGGAAAAATGTTGGGAAGGCACAAAAGCACTGCTCCAGCTGCTGATGGAAGCAGGTTACCGGGTGTCGAAGAAGAAGGCACAGATCTGCAAGGAGGAGGTAAGGTATCTGGGGTTTGTTTTAAAGAAGGACACAAGGTTCCAGACCCTAGTTGGGTCCTATATACTGATGGCACTAGCCTCATAAAACAAGGACAACGGCTGTCAGGTTAGCCAAAGCGGAAGGGGCCACCAAGACTAAAAAGGGATGGTGGGAATTGCCAAGTGGCAAATTATTGGTACTGGAGGAGCTGGCACACACTCTGGTAAGCCAAACACACCAAGCAACCCACCTAGGCCATGCTGCCTGCTCACAGGTTAATGCTTCCTCTCGGGTATTCAGACAAAATCCTCCGGGTATTCAGCTGAAAGGCACTCTGCCCTTTGAACACCTGGGAGTGGACTTCACTGAAATGAAACCTCATCGACATTACCGTTACCTGCTGATCATGGTATGTACGTTTTTGGGATGGGTAGAAGCTTTCCTACCTGGACTGAAAGAACATCAGAAGTAGCCCGGTGCCTGCTTAGGGAAATAGTTCCTAGATTTGGATTTCCTACCAGCATTGGATCAGACAATGGCCCGGCTTTTGTAGCTGATTTAGTACAACAAATGAACAAAACTATAAACATCAAATGGAAACTGCACACTGCATATAGGCCCAGAGTTCTGAGATGGTGGAATGAACCAACCGGACATTAAAGAGACTCTCCAAGTGGATCATAGAGACTGACTGCTCCTGGGTGGACTTGCTTCCGACGGCTCTGCTCAGACTCAGGGTGACCCCACAGTCCCAAGGCTATTCTCCGTACAAAATTGTGTATGGGAGGCCCCGTCCCATAATAAGACAGGTGTTAACAAATTTGCCTCAGGTAAGGGGGGATAGGATTTCACAGCAGATGGAACTGGGTACAGTAATAAATCAGGTAACTAAGTTTGTACAAGAAAGGGTGCCGTTCCCCCTTGGGGAACAGATTCATGAGTTTATGCCTGGTGACCAAGTATGGGTCAAAGTTTGGAAACTTGATTTGCTAGCCCCTCAGTGGAAGGGCTCTTATACTGTTATTCTAACTACCCCTACTGCAGTTAAAGTTGCAGGTATTGTCCCTTGGATCCATCATACGAGGGTGAAGAGAACATATCACGCAGACCCAAAAAACGCTGAGTTGACTGCACAGATGGAACCCGCTGACCCTCGAGAGACTAAGACCATCCTTAAGAAGAAGGAAAAGACGATCGCAGATGAGCCCCTTGAGGATGAAGCCACATAATCAACTCCTGCTGCTTGGTCTCATCAACGTGCACATTCCTATGCCAACTTCCACAATACCTCCAACTGTTGGGTATGTGGGGCTATGCCTCTGTCTGTGATGGATGGACTTCCCTGGTGGCTGTCACTGCTCCGCCAAAGAGATTTTAAACCACTCTGCTCTTTTCTGGGACACAATCATAATCGTTCCCTGCTCTCTGGGTGTAAGCCAGACCTACAGTCAATAGACTCAGGTCATAGGTTTACATTTGATATAAATGCCAATGCAACAAAAGCCTAACCTATAATAAGCTCTGGTAAATCTACCTTATTTACATGCTAGGTGGCCAAGATCTGTGTTTCAATGGTATAAGTATGTTGCTGCCTTATTCATACCCTCTATAGGGACAACAGATATTATGATTAAAGTAGAAGCCTTGACTAATTTCACAAAACAGGCCCTCCTAGATAAAACAAAAGCCATCTAAGCCTTAAATGAAGAGCAAATCCAAATGAGAAAAGCAGTAATTCAAAATAGAATGGCTTTGGACATACTCACAGCTGCTCAAGGAGGGACCTGTGCTATAATTAAGGTTGAATGTTGTGTATGCATTCCTGACTTATCTGGCAATGTATCAACTGCTTTAGATGTCATGAAAAACCAGGTAAAAGCAATGTCAAATGAAAACATTCCTTTATGGACTTTGGTCCTATCTTGGGTGAAGGGCGATTGGTGGAAAACTATATTTACCATTGTTATATTTGCCTTGATAGTTCTGCTTTGTGAACCCTGAATTTTACAATGTATTCAATGTATCCCTATGAATGATGCTCATAATATGAATTAAGAGCATCAAGATGGGAGAATGAAGGAGGAAACAGACAGAGCTGGACTCCATCTTAGGCCAGGCTGCAAACATTAGGCTACATGCATGGTCACCCTCCCAAAGGACTCTGAACTTTGTGCCCGGTGCCTATAGAAATGGCATACCCATGGAAAACCAGACTCCTGGATAAAAGAGCCTCAGGACTTGTACTTGGACTCTTCCTTGCCTAAAAGAATATGCTAATTATCTCTGTAAGAGAACAAAGTGGTAAATTCCATTATGTTTATCCGGATATGACCCCAGGCCTATTGATAAATATCCACTGTTTATCTAGTCTTGTGACACTTGAATCATGGGTTAACTTTGACCCATCTCTCTTTTACCTTGTCCAGACTAGTTTCAAGGAATTTGGGGAGGTGGGTTTGAGCAAGTACACTTAGGGTATATGAGGCTTCCCTGGTGGCTCAGACAGTAGAGCATCTGCCTGCAACGTGAGAGACTCAAGTTCAATCCCTGGGTTGGGAAGATCCCCTGGAGAAGGAAATGGCAACTCACTTCAGTACTCTTGCCTGGAACATTCCATGGACTGAGAAGCCTGGTAGGCTACAGTCCATGGGGTCGCAAAGAGTCGGACACGACTGAGCAACTTCACTTCACTTAGGGTATACAAGGTTTTCACAAAAAATTGGTCGGGTTCCTTGGCTAAGAGGAGACTCTGCCTTGGGCCCGCCGGTGTAATAAACTGCACTCCACTATCTGCATTGTCCTTCTGAGTGAGTTTGTTTCCTGGAAGGCATGGCTACAACACTGACAGGTTGCATCCTAGACTATTTGAATCCCTTACCTGAAAACCTTCATTTTTCTGGTGTTGATTCTAAGTTATTATATTACAACCCTTCCCAACCCTACCAATCCCTGTTCCTACCCTAGCATGCAAAGACCTGCTTTAAACCAGATTTCAAAGTCTTAAGAAATGGCCTGGCCTTACTTATCTCCCTGTGAAGTATTGTCAGACTGTCAAGGGGTAAGTAATAAACTTGGCTTTGGGTGGTCCAGGGTTAAGACTTAACAAACTGGAGGTCCAGTGGTTAAGAATCCACACTCCCAATGGAAGGGGCATGTTTTCCATCCCAGGTCAGGGAGCTAAGATCCTGCAGGCTGTATGGCAGAGTGTGAAAAAAAAAAAAAAAAAAAAAATTCCACCAAGTAAATTTGAAGATCTAATTGGCTTTATTCAACATTCACGAATCAGGGATCAGAAAACATCCCATTTAACAAGCAGACAGGCCCTAAAGGAAATAGACGGATCTTTTATAGAGACAAGGTGTTTATCAGCAAAAGAAAAGAAAGAATTGTTTCAGGCAAGGTTACCTGGTCACCTTTCCTTTGGGGCGAGGAAGGGCAGGGGTCTTATCCAGCAGACTACCTCCTCATTAGTATGCATCAGGGAAATTCCAGACTAATTGGTTTAAATCTCTGCTCCTAGGAGAGGCTGAAACTTCAATTAGCTTAGACATGGTGTTTTGGTTTTGCTAAAGGCGGCTCTGCACAGGGCACTCCATCTGGGGTCGATTTAAAGGGACCTCCGTGAGCTCCTTGTAGCTCCTCGCTGAGCTCAGGTAACCCCTATTATTTGCATAAGTGGCTCCTGTGTTTCCAGAGAAGTGCATTTGGGGAACACACTTGGGGTGGGGGTGGGGGCACACAGCTCCCGGCGCACAGTTCTAGAAGCTTGCTCTCCTCAGGTGCAGGATCCTGGGGTTTAAATCAACTACCAACTGATTTGCTAAAAGAAGTAGAAACCCAGCCTGCATTAATGCCAGACCTCAGCTCTTTTCGTTACTTGCAGGAGGAGGATGTCTTTAGGTGCGGCTGCTAAAATCCGAATGTGCCTTGGCCTCCAACTGTGTTGACTGAAGGAATAATAAGACCAGCCACATGTGGCCTTGTCACCTTGGCCTGCAGGCCTAATTTAGCAATCTCGCTCGGGCAGCACTAGACCCGCCACACTTGCGGCGGTGCTCCCGCCCCGCCACCGTCACCCAGTCCGCATGGAGTTTCTGCTGTTTCAACCCTCGCTCCCTCTCTCCCGCCGGCCGGCCGCCCGCGTGGAGAGAGTTCAGCCGCACACCCCAGCTCGCCCGCTGCACACTCACACACACATCGCCCCGCTTTTCCGCGCTCGGGAGGTGTGTGCCTCCGGCCGGGACCCGCTCTGGGCTGTGCAAGCCCAGCGGCGCGCGCCCCGCTCAGTGAACTGAGCTCGGCCCAGCTCGGAGTTTAATCACAGTGTCCGGTTTCCTGTCCTCATCCCCCACCCCCCCGACCAGCTCCCGCCCCGTTTCCCTGGCCCCTCCCTCTCCCCGGCCAGATCCGCCCGCCGGCTCCCCCTCCCCCGATCCCTTGGGTCCAGGGATGGGGGGCCGGTGAGGCAGGCACAGCCCCCGCCCCATGGCCACCCGTCGGATCCAGAGGCGGAGGGAGCGCCGGGGGGAGCCGGGCACCGCCCTGCTGGCCCCGCTTGTGCTGGGCCTGGGCCTGGTGCTGGCCTGCCTCGGCCTCCTGCTGGCCGTGGTCAGCCTGGGGAGCCGGGCATCGCTGTTTGCCCAGGTGAGGCCCGGCTGCACACCCCTCCCTGGGACTGTTCCGAACATCTGATGGGGCCGGTGGGCAGGGGGGAAAAGGGGCCAGGAAGGTGGGTGGAGGGTGAGATGTCAGGTGGAGAAGGACAAGGTAACGCTGCCTCCTTCCCAGCAGGAGCCTTCCCAGAGGGACCTGGTGGCAGAGGAAGACCCGGACCCGCTGGTGAGTTGGGGGTGGGTGCTGGCTCAATGGTTGCTCGGCATGGGAAGTGTGTGCCCTGCTTGTGCCAGCCATGTGTGTGGGGTGTGTGTGCATCACCTCTCTTATGCCTGGGTACATGAGAGAGTGACAACTGTGTGTAAGGGGTTTGTGCCCCCTTGATGTCAACCAAGTACGAAGTGTTATTGGCCGTGGGGGACGTGGGAGTGTGAGATGCAGGAGCCTGCTATGGAAGAGGGATGCTGGCTGTGTGCGCAGGGTGTGTACTCATTTTGCACACTGACTGGGTGTGGGCGTGTGTGTGTGATGTACCAATTGCTGGTTGAGGGGAGCAGACTAGGGGGATGTGGCTGGTTTTGGGGAGAGGGGTGAGCCCTGACCCCAAGAACTTGCCTCCAGGTGGCCTCAGCCTCTCTTGGCTGAGGGACTCGGTCCTTTTGCTGACTGGGCCTCTCCTGACCGGCCCCCTGTCGGGCTTAGCTTGTGTCATTGGAGTCCCTGGTGAGATCCTGGTTTAGCTCTGCCCTTAACGCCCTTAGGACCTGAACCCCCAGCCCGAGGAAAGCCAGGATGCTGTTCCGTTCCTGAAACTGGTTCGGCCTCGCAGAAATGGTGAGCAGCCCTTTATCCCAACCTTAGGAATCATACCATGGTGGCTTCTGCACTCACTATCGGTTTTGTTCATCATAACAGCCCTGTGAAGCAGGCAGAGCAAAACCCATTATCCTTGCTTATGGGTAGAGAAACTGAGGCACAGAGAGTAAAAGGGGGGTTCGGAGTCACAGAGACTCAAACCTAGAATTCTGACCCTCCCTCTGAAGCTCCTTCCATTGCATAGACCTGCTTCTCACTCAGACCCCACCCTGAATATGAAGGCGGGTGGCCAGGAGTTAGGAGAGCTCCTGAGGTCCTGCTGAAGACAAGGTATGGAATCAGAGGCCCGAACCCCCCAAAGCAAAGACTTAATGACTGGAGTGACCCTGTGACCATGTATCCAGGCTTGCAGGCTTACACCTGTGGGCTCAATGTGATGATTAATAATCCCCTCTTGCGCTCAGAAGCATCCCACTTTGGATGATAAATTATCAGTGGCTATACCTGTGGAGGAAGATACGGCCTGAGGTTCTGAGACCAGGAGACTGAACAAGAATAAGGATGCCAGGGTACTGGGGGGAACGGGGCTGAGAGAGTAGCTCCTGGCCACCAAGCCCCCAGATATGGGGACTGCTTGGCCCATCTGTCTTTCCCTGATCCTCAGCATCTAAAGGCCAGAAACCACGGGCGCGCAGAGCAGTTGCAGCCCACTATGAAGGTGGGTGATGGGGAGCCATGCCCAGGGAGAAGGGGTGGCTGGGTGCAGGGCAGGGCTCACCACCCCTTTCCTGTGTCTTACAGTTCGCCCACGACCAGGACAAGACGGAGCACAGGCAGGTGAGGCCCCGCCCCACCTCTGAGCTCTTCTCTTACCCTCACAGCCCTGGCCTTCTGGACAAGGGACCCCCTCCAAAACCTTGATTCCCAGCCCCATCCCCACCTTCAACATCAGAAACTCCAAAAGCCAGTTCAGGAAAATGCTTAGGGCTCGCTTCTCTTGGCTCCCCAAACTGGACTTTGTGACTCAGACATGGGACCCCAGGGAGACCCCTTCCCCTTTCAGAGACCAGGCAGATCCCCCCAGCAAAACACCAGCTGGGCTTCTCCTCCAGCCCTCGCTCATCTCCAAGAAGCATCCTTGATTTTTTTCACTCTTCTTTCCCCTCCATATTCCAAGAGTCTTTGTGCTCTGATCATTTTTCTCTAAATATTTCCAATCTCTGATCTTCTTTTCCATCCCCACCCCACCCCCACCTCAGCACCATGACCTCAGAACCTCAAACTCAGTCTCCAGCTCCTTCCCCATTCTAGACTTTCCCCACCTCTACCGTGTCCCACCTGTGTTGCCAAGTTCAGCCTCCTTAAGCCTGTCTCTCATTCTTCTATTGCTTTTCTGCTTGGCTTTCAGCCTCTCCACGCTCTGGTCTCAACCTCTTTTCCTGGCACATCCGTATGCCCTCTCCACACTTGTTGGCTGACACCCCCTCCCCACCAATGTGCTTCTTCTGGACGTTGGACATACTGTTCGTTCACCTGGAATTCCCTTCCATGTGACAGGCCAGGAGCCAAGATACGAGAGTGACTTAGTCTAGGGTTGGCAGCTGAGACGGAGAGAAGTAAATGGATTGAGTGTGTAGTTTGAAGAGAAGGACTTGGTGGAGCAGGATTAAGGGGCGGGGGGGGGGAAGGAATGACTTCTAGATTTTTAACTTGGGCATCTTTGAGAATAATGGTGTCTTTTATTAAAGTGGTGTTAACCAGGAAGGAAATAAGTTGGGGGGGGCATGTAAATTAATAATTGAATTTGAGAGCTAATAATAACTAAGTGGATAAATAATAATAAACAAGTGAGTTTCACAAATAGTTAGCTGGACTTGGTGAGTGGCTCAGGCCTGGGCAGGGTGTGTAGAGTCAGGAGTCATCACCAGATGGATGGTATTTAAAGCTACAGGACTGGATGAGACACCCACGAGGGAAGGGGGCTCCGCAAGGAAAGCCCTGAGGCTCTTGGGGCAGAGTGGGAGAATCCAGCAGAGACTGAGAAGCAGCCAGAGAGAGGGGAAGAAACCCAGGGAGGGCAGTGTCCTGGAGTCTCAGAGAAGACATAGTTTCCAGAAGGAGGATGTGGCTGTCTATGTTGAATGCAGCTGAGTGGTCACATGAGATGAGAACAGAGAAATGACCGCTGCATTTAGTAACATTCAAAGTCAACTGGTGACCTTGACAAGGGCGGTGGCTGGTGTGGTTAGGTTGGAAGCCAGTGTGGACTGGGTTAAGAGAAAATTGGAAATAGGAATCAGAGACAGTGACAACTCTCTGCAGAAGTTTCTGTGACAGGAGCAGAGAAATGGGCCAGGAGGTAGAGAAGGATGTGAGTCCAGGCAAAGTTCAGTCCTTAAGCAATACTGCCTAACTCATAGCTACCTATTCAGGTTTTAATCTCACCTAATCCTTGAAAGAGTCCTAAAAGGAAGATAATCCAGCCATCTGCTTTTTACAGAGAGATGACGGTAACCTGTCCAGGTCATGATGATGCTAAGAGGTGGGGCCAGGATTTGAATCCAGCTATCTGTGCTTGTGTTCCAGACATTGCGTGAGAGGCGATTGCCAGTGCAGGGGTGGGGGCACCTGCAGGCAGCATCCAAGGAGGTGGGAGGGGGTGGACTCCAGAAGGAAGAAAGGCACGGGACGTGTCATCTCATCTCCATAAGAGGGTCAGTGGTGACCACGAGAACAAGTCGGTTTGTGGTTTGGGTGGGAGGACAAATGGTAGCCCTTACCTGATGCCTTCGGGGTCCTCTGGAGATCAAGGGAGATGGGCAGGAGGGACGGTGAAAAGCAAGCCTAGCAGGGAAAAAAGGATGGTTGCCGGGCAATAAAGAATGAAATTGAGTGATACCATGGTCTCAGGCACACCATGCCCTTAGCCACAATGAGCTCACACTAGTTCCCTAGCCAGGAATGCCCTTTCTCCTTCTCTCCCCTACTCTTCATGCCTCAGGCCAGCTTTCCTCCCTTCTGACTGGACCATTATTTCAGCAGTTACCCAGACATTTACTTATTCGTTGACTCAGCACACATGAGCTGAGATGCTACTGTTTGTATGGACCCAGCTAGGTGCCCACACGGAGTAATATCCAGACCTATTTGCAAGGAACTGCTGTCTAGGAGAGGAGGCAAGCATATACATTTGTAAATTACAATGTGATATGACAAGAATAATAATGAAAGTAGCAAGAGACACATGGCCAGTACAGAGGAAGACAACTTTACAATGGAGTCAGGGACTCTTCCCCAAGGAGGCATGGGCTCTTACCCAAGTGTGAGTATAAGATGGACAGAGGGGCAGGGCCACTTGTACAAAAGCCCAGAATTTGCCAAGAGTCTGATGAGGCTGGAGGACGGGGAGCAAGCGGCTCGATGTGATTGAGGAGACAGATCCAGAAGAGCAGGATGGGGTGAGGCTGGAGAAGCATATGGAGCCAGGTCACAGTTGGAGTCTGGAGGTTATTCTGAAGTCAAAGCAGGACGAAAGTCTCGCGTCTGCATTTGAGAAGCATCACTATGCCTCTGTGTAGTGTGGCGAGTAAACTGGAGCAGGCAGTTTACTCCCGGTGGAAACAGGGAGCCTAAAGAGGAAGGAGCCTGAGAAGAGTCCCAGTGAGAAATGGCCGAGTCCACACACACAGGGGAAGGAGACAGCTACTTAGGTGGCAGGCTTGCTAGGAACTGGTGATCAGAGGATAAAGCTGGTGAAGGAGAGAAAGGCTTGGGTGCTTGATAAGAGGTAGGACCAGGAGCCCAATGTGGAATGCAGACAGTCAAGCAAACTTGGGGTTGGGGGTGGGCAGGCTCAGTTTTGGTCTAGGTGAGTTTGCAGTGGGGAGCATGGGGAGGTTACTCTAATGGCAGGCAGGTAGCAGTGTCAGGAGGGGCAGGCAGGGGCAGAGCTGGAGACTCAGATTGGAGTCTTGCGAAACAAAAGCCAAGGCAACCCATAGGTAGGGATGAAAATGCCCTGTGAGCATTATGTTCTTGAGAAAGGAACCAGGAGAGCGCCCCGGGGCAGGCAGAAGATGGGGGTGCCAGGAAGGAAGCTTCGCAGGCTACTGAGACGAGGTGCCGGAAGCCCCTGAGAGCAGCCTGCGGACCCAAACAAGAGACAGCTGCCTCTACAGCCTCTTCCTCCCCTCTGTTTTCTTCCCACCAGCATGTGCTTGGTGTCTGCTCAGAGCAGGCCCAGCTGCAGGGCCTGGGGTGCGGTAACCAGACCAATTCCCCTGCTCCTTGGGGGAGGCAGACCCCAAACTATCACAGAAGGAAATAAAGATGATTTCTGTCCTTGGTGACTGCTATGAGAGAGATGCGGTGAGTGGAGGAGAGTTTAATGGAGACTAGCTATTAATATTTCAGACTGGGAGGCCTGCGGAGGTCACTCAGAGCGACCAGACTGAAGGGAGGGTGGAATCCTGCGGGGAGGCAAGAGCAGTAAAACCCTGTGGAAACAGTGAGCTTGGTGCCTGGCAGGAACAGAAAGTGGGCCTGAGGGCCTGGAGTCTTGTGACTTGGAGGAATGTGTGAGATTAGATCTGAGAGGTAAACAGGGGCGGCTCATGGAGGACTGGGAAGTCACTTGAGACCCTGCTTTGTCATTTGATTATTTGTCTTCTTTACACTTTGCAATTACCTTTACTCTGGTTTTGTTGTTGTTAACGGCTTTATTGAGATATAATTCACATACTATACAATTCACCTTTTAAAAATGTACAGTTACGCTTTTAGTATAGTCACAGAATTGTATGACCATCACTACAGTAATTTTAGAGAGCTTTCATTACCTCGAAAAGAAACCCTGTATGCTTCACCCACCACACTGTATTTCCCTGATCCCCTCCAGCCCTAAGCAACCACTAATCTACTTTTTGTCTCTATGTATTTGTTTATTTGGAAATTTCATGTGCATGCGTGTTCAGTCGCTTAGTCATGTCTGACTCTTTGCGACCCCATGGACTGCAGCCCTCCAGGCTCCTCTGTCCATGAGATTCTCCAGGCAAGAATACTGGAGTGGGTTGCCATTTCCAACTCCAGGGGATCTTCTAGACCCAGGGATCCAACCCCCATGTCTTGCGTCTCCTTCATGGGCATGCAGATTCTTTACCATTGCGCCACCTGGACAGTCATAGAACATGTGATCCTTTGAAAGATCCTAGCTTCTTTCACTTAGCACGGCGTTTTCATGTTTCCTCCACATTGTAGCATGCATTAGTACTCCATTTCTTTTTATGGCTGAATAATATCCCATTGTATGGACTTAACGCAATTTTCCTTATCCATTCATTAATGGAGATTTGGGTACCATTTTATTATTTTTAATTTTTTGTTTTTATCTTTTTCCCTTTTGATTATTTTTTATTTTAGTAACCCAAGTTATATATGATTTAAGTAATGCATGCATACCTTCTCCAAGTAAAAGAGCAAATGGTGCAGACACAACCTATAAAAGCCCCCGTGCTTCTTGAGTCCTACTCCTCTCTCCAGAAGCAGCTGGTGAGAACTTGCTGTCTATCATTCTAGTCCTCTAGGTCGGGTTTCTTCCCCTAACTTCCTATCACACTCCCAGCTCCCTAGGCTGTGGCTCCTCCCTTGCCCGGGCCTCCTAGATATCTTCTGGGTAAAGTGGGCCCAAAGGTTGATAAACTCAGTGTCTCACTGGCCAGTGTGAGAAAGTTCTATAGAGGGATTTCCCCCTGTCTCTGAACACCCACATTCAGGTGTGGACGGGACGGTGAGTGGCTGGGAGGAGGCCAAAATCAACAGCTCCAACCCCCTGCGCTATGACTGCCAGACCGGGCAATTTATGGTCACCCGGGCTGGGCTGTACTACCTGTACTGTCAGGTAAGCCCCACCTGGCTCCACGGGTAAAGCCGGAACTGAAGGAGAAGGGCTGGGCTTCGGGGTTGGGGGCAAGTTAAAGGTGGGGAGGGGAGCGTGGGGTTTGGGCTGAGAGGAGCCTTGGGCCTCTAAGGACACCTGAGATGAAGCCCAGGGCCAGCAGAGGCCTGGACTCCGCCCCTCCCCTGCCCCCCCCAGGTGCACTTTGATGAGGGGAAGGCTGTCTACCTGAAGCTGGACTTGCTGGTGGATGACACGCTGGCCCTGCGCTGCCTGGAGGAATTCTCGGCCACTGCGGCCAGTTCCCCTGGGCCCCAGCTCCGTCTCTGCCAAGTGTCAGGGCTCTTGCGCCTGCGGCGAGGGTCTTCCCTGCGGATCCGCACCCTCCCCCAGACCCAACTCAAGGCTGCCCCCTTCCTCACCTACTTTGGACTCTTCCAAGTTCACTGAAGGGCCCTGGTTTCCAGGTGGCTTGTCCCCATGGCCGCTCTCTGAGCACCCCTGTCCCCTCTGCCCAACCCTGAGCTGCTCCTCCCCCAGACCTGCCTCTCTCCCCGGAAGGCTGCCAGGGCTCACGTGAGGTCCATGCCACACCAATATTCCCAGCTCTTCCCACCTCCAGCTCTCCACCTCACTAGCTCCCCAGCCCCATTTATCTCCTGACTCCCCAACCCTGGCTGCAGCCCCCCAGGACACTGTGTTGACTGTACTCTGGGTGATGATGGGTCCTCCATACCCCCTCTTCAGCCACTAAGAGGGGCCGGATGCCAGAGAGACAGGGACTAGGCCAGGAGTTCCCGAATGTGAGGGGTCAGAGACCAGGACAGGCTCCTCCCCTGATAATTCCCTGTGGATTTTTAAAACAGATATTATTTTTATTATTATTGGGACTAAATGTTGATAAGTGGATATTAAAGAGAATAAGTCATGGTTGCTCTCTTTATTGGGGCTTAGGGGGTATCCTCAGGGTAGCTGAGGGCCAATGGAAGGGGGGGTCTGGGAGGTGGGGAGTGGGGGGCGACAGTCACCTGAATTCCAGGACGACATCCAGGCTTGGGCATGGAGACCTACGTGCCTTGAAGCCCCAGGCAGGAGAAGAGAATCAAAAGGCAAACTGCCAGGGGAAAACAAAATCAATTCTCTGCCCAAGGTCCAGCAGAAGTGGCCTGATTTACCTAGGAGGCGGGCTTCCTCCTGTGGGGAATCCCTGGGCTGGGAGGAGCAGCGGCCTTTCCTCTTGGCAGCCTGGGCACCTGCAGCAGGTGCTGGCACCAGCCTAGGCTGGAACTTGGCCCAGGGAGCGGGGAAGCGGGGGGTGGGCAGGGAAGCAGGAGCGATGTGGGGGCTCAGGGTCAGGAAGTGGGACACTAGGGCCCAGGAACATGGGAAGCTGCGCCCCAGGGTCCAGGCAGGAGTCCTACAGTGGTGGGGCGCTCTGGCTGTCTCTTTCTCATTTGTCCAGAGCCTTATGTAAGAGCGTTTCTGGGGAAACAGGAAGTCCCGCTTGCCAAGTTCAGCAGAGAGAGTAGTGCAGGCCTCCTTCCAACACACCCGGCCTGCCCTTAACCCCGGAACTCAGCCAGTTCCTTGCTTCCCCGACCCTGGTTCTCCTCCCCGCTGACCCCCTCTCCTCCCCTCCTCGCCCACCTTCAGTCACGGTGAGCAGACTGCCCCGGAGATCTCACCTGTGCCTGGGCGGGAGGGTCTTCCACTCTCAGCCCTTGACCCTCGGTGCTGCCCAGCATGTCTCTCCATCCCGGCTCCTGGCACCATGCCCCAGAGCCAGCCAACCTTCCCTCCCCCACTTCTGGGGCCGCCCCGGGGTTCCTGCGCTCTGGCCGCTCCCCCTGGGTGTCACTGGCAGCCCTGTCCTTCCTAGAGAGACTAACACCAAATTCTTCTGAGGCTGGAGGAGGTGAGGGGCTCGGGACAGTGCTGGCCCCGCAGCAGGGTGCCAAGAGCACCAGCAGTGCCCCAGCTTGCTTCCCGCCTCCCTTCTTTTTATTCTCAAGTTCCTTTTTATTCCTCCCTTGCGTAACGCCCTTCTTCCCTTCTGCACCACTGCCTGCACCCCCACCCTCCCCGTCACCTCCTTGCCATCCCACTCCTGAGACCACAGCTGTTGGCAGAGTCCCCAGCTCATGCCGGCCTCATCTCCTTCCTTGCTAAGCCCGAAAGGGCCCCAGGGAGACATGGGGGGCCCCGTCCGAGAGCCGGCGCTCTCAGTTGCCCTCTGGTTGAGTTGGGGGGCGGCTCTGGGGGCTGTGGCTTGTGCCATGGTTCTGCTGACCCAACAAACCGAGCTGCAGACCTTAAGGAGAGAGGTGACCCGGCTGCAGAGGAATGGAGGGCCCTCCGAGAAGGGAGAAGGGAATCCGTGGCTGAATCTCCAGGAGCAGGTGAGTGAGGGGAGAAGCATGTCTGGCAGAAAAGGATGCGTGGCAGGGCGGTCTCTGGGTCTCTCGGTTCTAGCTGCTTGGTCGGCAAAGTTTGGAATGGGTGCAAGAGAGGGTCCCAGGGTTTACAGGTCAAGGGAGCAACCATTCCAGGAAAGGAAATTGTTAAAGATTAATGCTTCTCATACCTAACAGATTCTGGAGGAGAGCCAGTACCCAGACTCAGGTTGCTGGGGAAAGGTGCAGGAGAGATGTGAGGCATTCCTGGGGCAGGTGGGAGGTGGGGGGTAGGGCTGGGGAAAGGCTTTCTGGGACCCTTACATCTTAGCCTAACCCTGACCCTCTTTCCATGAGCAGAGCCCTGATGGCACAGAAGGCCGGGAGAATGGGGAGAGATCCCGGAGAAGGAGAGCAGTGCTCACCCGTAAACAGAAGAGTGAGGCCTCCGGGGTGCAGCAGGGGTGGGAGGTGATCCACAGCAGGGGGATCTGGAGACTGCAACCCTGAGCCAGGGCGAGGGCGGAGGGCTGACAGCCTTGCAACTGCTGAGATCTCTCTCTCTCCCCAGAGAAGCGCTCAGTTCTGCATCTCGTTCCCATTAACATCACCTCCAAGGGTGAGCACTATTTCCAATCACGGCTTTGGGGTTGGGGGCAAGATCTAGGAAGTGTGGGACTGGCACATTGGCCAAAGAGAACCTTAGAGAATAAGTGTCTGAGTGTGCACAGAAATCGTCACTGCCACATTCTTTGCCTCCAGAGGACTCTGATGTGACAGAAGTGATGTGGCAACCAGCTCTCCAGCGTGGGCGAGGCTTGGAGGCCCAAGGATATATTGTTCGAGTCTGGGATGCTGGAGTTTATCTGCTGTACAGCCAGGTAACCCCAAATATCCCCTGAGCCTCACCTGAGGGCCTGGAGGTCTGTTTTCCCAAAGCCTTGTACCCCAGCACTGAGGTTTCTCAACCCCTATTTATACCCCACTTAGAGGGCCCTTCTTCATTCCTCTGCTCCTTTGTCAGGGCTCCTGAGGCTGTCCGGACCCAAGCCATGCCAGCCCACTTTCTTCAGCATCCCCTCCCTTCCCTGTCAGGTCCTGTTTCATGATGAGACTTTCACCATGGGTCAGATGGTATCTCGGGAGGGACAAGGAAGGCAGGAGACTCTATTCCGATGCATACAAAGCATGCCCTCCAACCCTGACTGGGCCTACAACAGCTGCTACAGTGCAGGTGAGAGGTGGGTGGGCGGTGGAATGTGCATGTGAGGGGAGCAGATCCCTGACCTGGGGCAACAGTGGGGGAGCTATGGCAGGGGCTTGGAAGCTGGGGTATAGAAGAGGAGGTGAGGAATGAAGGACAGAATGCCTCCTTACAGGAGGCAAACATAAGGTTGAGCTGGATAAGGGAGGGGAAACAATCAGATTATCTGTATGGCTGTGCTTCACTGAGCATCTGTTTTCTCCCCTTTCTCAGGTGTCTTCCATTTACACCAGGGGGATATCTTGAGTGTTGTAATCCCTCGGGCAAGGGCCAAACTTAGCCTCTCTCCACATGGAACCTTCCTGGGGCTTGTGAAACTGTGACTGTGTTGTAAAAGGTAGTTCTGAGCTTGGAAGACCAGGGTGGGTACACTTTGGAGATGGCCAAGAGCTGATTAGACAAAGGACAGGGAACAGTCAGGAACAGAGGCCTGCCTCTGCCCCCAGGTTTGACAGCTCATGACTCTCCCTTCTTCCCACCCTCACCCCCAGGACTTTGAATTCACGGATATTAAAGAGGTAGAATAGCTTCTTCTTATTCTCCATCCAGCCCCAAATTCTTGAGGGAGTCGGGTAGGGGTGGGGGTGGGAAATGCTAGGCTTTGTCTAGACTTGCTCTGGGTCCCACTGGAATGCTTCCAGAACAGCACCACCATCTAGCGGCGGTTTGAGACAACCATCCTGTTGGCAAATGTCCACGAGTTCTTCCTCCGCTCAAACTCCTGGTTCTTAGGTACCCTCTGCCTCTTCACCCCACAAGAAGCCCCATCTTCACTTCGCTCTCTCCATCTACTGGGCTCCAGTTTCCATCACTATCTCCAGAGGTGTTGTTAGGCGCCGGTCTGCAGAGGGTGCCCGATGACGACGGCCCCCTTTCAGTGAGCCACACCATAACTCTTCAGGTCCCAAGTTTTGCCTTCACTCCGTCCACTATCGTGGCCCGGCAGGCCGGGTCGCCTTGGCTAAATCTTACGCCCCAGTCCTGATCCTGACTCACTCCTCTGATCTCTACTTTCTGCGCAAGCCCTGCCTAAAATTTAAAAATAAAGAATAAATAAGACCTTGGATCCATTTCCCCCACTGCTGTGCCTCAGCCCCGTCCACGCACCGGGACCTCCCAGCCCTCTTCCGACGCGCTTCACTGGACCCACGTGTCAGGGCCCCCAGTTCAGGCCGGGGTGCGTGGAACACCAGGATACACGGCACGGGAGCGGAGGGCGGAAGAGCGGCACGGGACACGCAGGCGCAAAAGAACTAATGGAGGGGCTGCCTGGCGCAGCTCGGGTTCAGCGGGTGTGCGCAGGCGCATCCCTGCGTGGGGCTTGTGGGCTGGACGGTCCCGGGGCGTCTACGCTCTCGGGTAGGCGGAGCTAGGCGCGTGGTGGCCCCGCCGGCGCTCTTCGCCGGGTGTGACGCACTAATTGTGCGCCACCGCGGCCGGTGGGCCTGGGGCTAGAGGGAGGGGAAGGAGGAGGGGGAGGTGGAGGTGGAGGCTGAAGCAGAGCAAGAGGCGGCCACGGCGGGGCGGCGCGGAGCGCGGCCCAGAAGCGTTGGAATCCTAAATTGAGACGGCTGCGCCTGAAGACAGCAGAAGTGGTGGGGCCGCCGCCGCCGGAGAGATGAGCCGGGAAGCCTGAGGCCGGAGACGCCCGTCCTCGGGCCTGTCCGCCCGGCTTCCCCGCTCTGGGTGAGGACGCCCCCTCCCCTCCCCCCAGCTCTGCCACGGCCTCTCCCATTTCTGGACCCCATTCCCACCTAATGGGGACCCAGGAGGCCCTCGAAGGGGCTTTATAAGGCCCTTGCACGCGGAGTCTCCCTATCCTGTAGGACCACACCGGTGCTGGGACGTATTCTGGTCCCCAGGACGGAGCAGGAAGGGGGCTGGGCCAACCTGGCTCGGCTGAGTTCCGTCTCAGCGCGCCTTGACTCGGCTCCTTAAGCGCCATCCGGTTCTCTTTCAGTTTCCTCTAAAATCCTTCCCTTCTCATTAGATTCTATGACCTGAACCGTAGCCCTCGTATCCCCATTCCCTCCTGAGACGACCCGAGCATGCCCCATTCATTCCACGGTGATGGAGAATTCTCTTCTCACTCTCGTTTACGGATTCCCGGCGGAAGTTGTGTTCTCACGTATCTCTGTACCATGTCAGTATTCCCGTACTGAGCCATTTCCCTTGTTAGCTCTCAATTAGGATATCCCTTGTGCCAATAGACTTGTGTTAGTGCTCAGTCGTGTCCGACTCTTTGCTACCCCATGGACTGTAGCCCGCCAGGCTCCTCTGTTCATGGAATTCTCCAGGCAAAAGAATACTGGAGTGGGTTGCCATTTCCTTCTCCAGGAGATTTCCTGACTCAGGAATAGAACCTAGGTCTCCTGCATTGTAGGCGGATTCTTTACCGTCTGAGCTACCAGGGAAGCCCCTGGTGGTATTCAAGTAGAGAAGTGGAGCCTGAAAATACTAGGCTTGATGTGGGGATCTGAGAAATAAGAGCCCTGAGGCCTGTTGCTTAGCCATTCTTCCTTGCCTCAGACTCTAAAGGGCAGCTTGTGGACCATGTTAACTATAAGGAAGATCTGAAGTTAGGAGTAGGCAGAGGAGGGGGTGGGGAGGGCTAAGATTCTGGGAGAGCAGGAGTCTCTTGCTGTGTTAAGAGCTGGGTCTAAGGAAAGGGAGTCCTGGTTTAGAAAAGCCGGTCGTGTCTGCTTGAAATCTCTCTTTTCAGTAGTTTGTGTCTGATTGCAGAAGACGCATGCTGAGAAAGAGAGGTGGGATCTGGGGTGTAGGATGTTTGGATTCTGACACTCCAACTTTTGTTTTCCAGGCCATTGGAAGATGAAAGAGACTATACAAGGGACTGGGTCTTGGGGGCCTGAGCCTCCTGGACCCGGCATAGCCCCAGCTTTTTCAAGTCCCAGGCGGGAGCGTCTTCGTTGGCCCCCACCTCCCAAACCCCGACTCAAATCAGGTGGAGGGTTTGGGCCAGACCCTGGGTCAGGGACCACAGTGCCAACCAGACGCCTCCCTGTCCCTCGGCCCTCTTTTGATGCCTCAGCTAGTGAAGAGGAGGAGGAAGAAGAGGACGACGAAGACGAAGATGAGGAGGAGGAAGTGGCAGCTTGGAGGCTGCCTCCCAGATGGGGTCAACTGGGAGCTTCCCAGAGGCCTCGCCCTCCCCGCCCTACTCATCGGAAAACCTGTTCACAGCGCCGTCGCAGAGCTATGAGAGCCTTCCGGATGCTGCTCTATTCAAAAAGCACCTCTCTGACATTCCACTGGAAGCTTTGGGGGCGCCACCGGGGCCGGCGGCGGAACCTTGCACACCCCAAGAACCATCTTTCACCCCGGGAAGGGGCTGTGACACCACAGGTGCCATCCCCCTGCTGTCGTTTTGACTCACCCCGGGGACCACCTCCACCCCGGCTGAGTCTGTTAGGTGCTCTCATGGCTGAGGATGGGGTGAGAGGGTCTCCACCAGTGCCCTCTGGGGCCCCCATGGAGGAAGATGGATTAAGGTGGACTCCAAAGTCTCCTCTGGGCCCTGACTCTGGTAAGGTGGGAATGGGGCAGAGGAGAGGGTGGAGAGGGCTAAGATCCTGGGAGACCAGGAGTCTCTTGCTGTGATAAGAGCTGGGTCTAAGGAAAGTAGGAGGGCAGAGAGAGAGGTTGCAGAACAGTTGTGCAATGTTTTAAGCCCCACTCAGAGCAGGAACTAAGTCTGGGAAGAGAGTCAAGGCCTGGAAACAGGATTCCTAAGTAGGTGCCCTGTGCATAGATGAGAGAGGGAATCATGGTTTAGAAAAGCCAGTCATGTCTGCTTGAACTGTCTCTTCATTTGGCCTCTGAGGGTGAGTGCCCCATGCATGTACATCTCATTTTTAGAGTGGTGGGATGGACCTCTCTGGGTAGAGGAGTATGTCACCTGGACAGTTGTGTGTGACATTCTCACTCAGAATGTTTCTCTTTTGGAGAACCCCAACTAAACAACATCAGGCTCTGTCTTTATTAATTATTTGATTATTTATTGAGTCTTTGCTGTATACCAGGTACTATGCTAGTATGCGAGGCATTATGAGAAATATCTTTGAAATTTACATCTCTCTGAAACCTAATGTTTTCTTGCTTTCCTCCTGTTTTTGAGTACAGGCATACCTCATTTCATTGCGCTTCACTTTATTGTACTCCAGAGACATTGCATTTTTTACAAATTGAAGGTCTGTGGCAACACTGAGTAGAGCAAGTCTTATCAGTGCCATTTTTCCAACAGTATTTGCTCAGTAGCATGTCTGTGTCACATTTTGGTAATTCTTGAAATATTTCATTGCCTCCACCCCTGAAAAGATTACTGCTCACTGAAGTTTCAGATGATAGCATTTTTAGCAATGAGATTTTTTTAAAATATTTTTATTTTATTGGGATATAGTTGATTTACAGTGTTGTGTTAGTTTCAGGTGTACAGCAAAGTGATTCAGTTATACATATATTCATTCTCTTTTAGATTCTTATGCAGGTTATCACAGAATATTGAGTAGAATACCCTGTGCTATATATACTAAGTCCTATATTATATGTAGTAGTGTGTATATGTTCATCCCAAGCTCCTGATTTATCCTTCCCCTCCACATTTCTCCTTTGGTAACTATAAGTTTGTTTTCAATATTTCTATAAGTTGGTTTCTGATTTGTAAATAAGTTTATCTTTTTAAAAAAATCAGGTTCCATATACGCGTGATAGTGGTTTGTTTCTCTCTGACTTCACTTAGTATGATAATCTCTAGGTCCATCCATGTTGCTGCAAATGGGAGTTTTTTCACTCTTTATTTTATGGCTGAGCAACATGCTGGTGTTTACATGGGCCGCGTCTTCTTTATCCATTCATCCATTGACGAACGTTTAGGTTGTTTCCATGTCTTGGCTGTTGTAAATAGTGCTGCAGTGAACATCAGGGTGCAGGTATCTTCAGATTAGGGTTTTCTCCAGATGTATGCCCAGGAGTGGGATTGCTGGGTTACCACGTAGTTGCTGTTTTTAGTTAAGGAACCTCCATACTGTTCTCCGTAGTGATTTTACCACCTTATATTCCCACCAACAGTGTAGGAGGGTTCCCTTTTCTCCACACCCTCTCCAACGTTGTTTCTAGACTTTTTTCTTTTTAAGAAGACAGAGGGGTTTATTTATTTTTTTGACTGTGCTGGGTCTTTGTTGCTGTGCATGGGCTTTCTCTAGTTGTTGAGAGTGGGGGGCTCTTCTTCGTTGTGGTGGCTTCTCCTGTTGTGGAGCACAGGGTCTAGACACACGGGCTTAGTTGCTCTATGTCATGTGGACTCTTCTCTGACCAGGGATCACATTGGCAGGTGGATTCTTATCCACTGTACTACCAGGGAAATCCTCGTTTGTAGACTTTTTGATGGTGGCCATTCTGACCAGTGTGAGGTGATACCTCATTGTAGTTTTGATGTGCAGTTCTCTGATGATTGGTGATGTTAAGCATCTTTTCATGTGTAATAAAGTATTTTTAAATTAACTTTTTGGATATAATGTTGCACACTTAATTATAGTATAGTAAAGGTAAGTTTTATATGCACCAGGAAACCCCCAAATTTGTGTGACTCAGTTTATTACAATATTTGCTTTATTGTAGTGGTCTGGAAGCAAACCTGCAATATCTCTGAGGTATGCCTGTAATAACTCTTCCTCTCTGTCCCTTATAACCTCTTGAACATAATTATCTCATGCTTTAGGGTTTTCATTCTTTAGTGTTTGTACTGGTAGATTTTGTTTCCGTTCTTCCTCCTCGTGGTCTTATAATTTGCGTGCCTCATTTACTCTTCCCATTGTTCTTTGATCTGAGCGAGTTTCTTGCCTCTATCCTATTTCCCCTGCTTTGCAGGTCTCCTCTCTTGTACTCTGCCCAATGGCTTTGGGGGACCACTTGGGCCAGAAGGAGAGCGAAGTCTGGCACCCCCTGATGCCAGCATCCTCATCAGCAACGTGTGCAGCATCGGGGACCACGTGGCCCAGGAGCTTTTTCAGGGCTCAGATGTGGGCACTGCAGAAGAAGCTGAGCGGCCTGGGGAGAAAGCTGGCCAGCACAGCCCTCTGCGGGAGGAGCATGTCACCTGTGTGCAGAGTAAGGAGCCCTCCGTGATCTCGTCTTTCCCCTCAGCTGACTGTGAGATCGGAGTCTGGAGTCTCACTTTTCTCTCCTCCCTCCACTCAGGCATCTTGGATGAATTCCTTCAGACTTACGGCAGCCTCATCCCCCTCAGCACTGATGAGGTAGTGGAGAAACTAGAGGACATTTTCCAGCAGGAGTTCTCTGCACCTTCCAGGTGAGGCATGAAAGAGATGCCCTTTGGAAGAGGGCTGGGACCTGAGAGATGGGGAGAAAATGCTGCTGCCTTTTCTCCCATAGGGATGTAGTCGGGGAGGAGGAGGAAGCTAGAACTGAAGGGGAGGAATCTGCAGACAAGGTGCCAAGCTCCCGTGAGCCACCCGGGAGGGCCTTTACCTGGGACCCTGAAATACCACGTGGACCTAAGTATTCCTGTGCTTCTTACAGGGGAGTGTGCCTTTAGCAAGTCCTCAAAAGGACCCATGACCCAAAGAAAAAGTTTTAGATTTATTCTAGGCAGTAGAAGGTACTTCCGTGTGCCCAAGCCACCGCCCCGTCCCCAATCTGTTGCATGACTCAACCCTTGGCCTATCCAGGAAGGGCCTGGTGCTGCAGTTGATCCAGTCATACCAGCGGATGCCAGGCAATGCCATGGTGAGGGGCTTCCGAGTCACCTATAAGCGGCATGTGCTGACCATGGATGACCTGGGAACTTTGTATGGACAGAACTGGCTCAATGACCAGGTAAGGAGGTGTGGAGAAACAGGCCCAAGAGTGGGTTTGGGGAACAATGTATTTGGGGCCCTCTCTGTGGGGAAGCCCTGTACCCATGCCACACCCTCCATGGCAAGTGGCCTCCCATCTTCTCCTTAGGTGATGAACATGTACGGAGACTTGGTCATGGACACAGTCCCTGAAAAGGTAGGCCTAACTAGATACTTCAGTCCCTGGAAAAACTTTTGAAGTTTTAAGCAGCTTTTTCAGTCTCTCATGTCTTCCATTTTACGTAAAGAGGGTCTTTCTTTCTGGGAAGAGGCAGTAGAAGGTAATTTGTTAAATTCAAATTTGTAATCTTGGTCCTGAACTTTTCAATTCTAGTCCTTTCCCCTAGTCTGTAGTGTTTTTCCCCAATGGCTAACCCCACAAATCAGGGTGGGAACTTATGAGGTTGAAAACAGTTTGTGCTTTTTACCTTTAGTAAGTTGGACTGGAGTTTGTGGAAACCAGTCCTTAGAGCCGTGATGAAATGGAATGGGCGGGGGAGAGGACATGTGGCAGGAGGCCCTGCGGTCTGTTGATTCCACCTGGCTCTTTTGTATCATTGGCACAGGTGCATTTCTTCAACAGTTTCTTCTATGATAAACTCCGTACCAAAGGTTATGATGGGGTGAAAAGGTGGACCAAAAACGTGAGTTATGAATTCACATCTTATGTAACACCTTGCCTCTAAAGAAGAGTTCTGTTTCCTATGAATCCTTTCCCCAACCCTGTTCATTCAGACTTTCAAGTATTTATTAAATGTCTTTTGTGTGCCAGGTACTGTTCTGGGCATTAAGGATACAGTATTAAATAAGGAAAACTTATTGCCTTTTAGGGGTGAGAATCAATAAGCCAGTTAAAGTACAGCTAGTGATAATTTGCTGTAAATAAAACAGTAAGGTGGTAGCATGGGGCTGGGTACTTCAGATAGGGTAGTTTGGGAAGGCTTCTCTTAGCTGATACTTTAGTGAGCCAGCCCTGTGCACATCTGGGCAAGGGTATACTAAGCAAAGGGAACACCAGGAACATGGGACACAGAGCAAGAAAGAACATTTGAGGATCAGAGGGCCCGTGTGGCTGCCTGTGTGGTTGGAGCAGAATGAGCAAAGGAAAAACCATAGAAAATTTGGTCAGAGAGTAGATCATGTGAGGCGTGGAGGGCAGGTCAACCAGGGTAGATTTTATTCTTTGTGGTCTAAGAAGCCATTGAACAGTGTCGAGCAATCTGGGAAGTGACTCATGTTTTAAACTCCTGTTTCGGCGATGGAAAGGGGGCAAGAGTGGAAGCAGGCAGACTAAACAGAGTAGCTGAGAAGTCCTGATGAGAAACTTGGACCAGAGTGGTCAATGTGGAAATATTGATAGAAGTAGTTTTATTTAGGGTAGCTCTTGCAGGTAGAACCAATAGGACTTTCTGATGGATTGGACATGAGAGATGAGGAAAAGATATGATGTCTAGGTTTTTGGCCTAAGTTACTGGGGAATATAATTAAGGCGGAGGGCAGCAGGTTTGGTGGGGTGGGAAAGAGTTCTTTTCTCCATTCTGATTAGTTTATCTGTCCTCTGATTCAAAGGCCAGGAAATTCCAATAGTGAGGTAAGGCCATTGCCTCTAGCATTTCTTAATTCCTGTTTCCCTGTAGAGGTGGGGTGACATGCATTGGAAAGAACTTGGCTTTCTATATGCCTGTGTCCTGTGTTTAAATTCCACCTCTGTCATCTCTCATTTCTCTCACCTTGAGCAAGTTGCTTTACTTTTCCAAGCCAGTTTCCTCATGAGAACTTTGTTTCAGGATTGTTGTGTTAACTGAGCATCTGTTAGGTGCCATGCATTGTTCTTAATGTATTGTGGATATTAACTAGTTCAATCTGTGTAACAAACAGGTGAGGATAGATACTGTTATTTTCAGTCTTACAGAAAAAGGAATTGAGGTATAGAGTTACTAAGTAACTTGCTTAGTAACCCAAATAACTTAACTAAGTAACTTAGTAACCCAAGTTACTTAGTTACTTGGGTCATACATGGAGGAGCTGAGTTTGAACCCTGAGAGTCTGGCTCCAGGATCTTGAACCTACTAAGCATTTGTACCTTTAATGCGTAAAAAGTACCTGGCCTATCCTGGGCCTTCCAGTGTTTGTTTTGTACCACCTCCTCTGTCTTGCTTTCCTCCTTAAGCCCAAGAATCCAGACATCCAGATGCTGGGCCTTGCCTCACGGTCCAGGGGCTGGGAGTTGAGTTCTTCCACTTAGCTCCTTGCCTGCTTCTCCTCCTGTGCTATCTTACCTGACCTCCAGCCCTGCCTCCTTAGGTGGACATCTTCAATAAAGAGCTCCTGCTAATCCCCATCCACCTGGAGGTGCATTGGTCCCTCATCTCTGTTGACGTGAGGCGGCGCACCATCACCTATTTTGACTCGCAGCGCACCCTGAACCGCCGCTGCCCTAAGGTTTGAGAGGGGAGGCAAAAATGGGCAGAATGTGGGGAGGAGATCCAGTGGCAAGGCATTTCAGGCAGAAGGTTGGGTTTTGGGTCTCTGATGAGCAACCTGGGCTTGGTGCCTGTGACCAGCATAGCTTGGGTTCAGTTGGGAAATGCAGAGGCTCACTTCCTTTCCTCCATCTACATAGCATATTGCCAAGTATCTGCAGGCAGAGGCAGTGAAGAAAGACCGGCTGGATTTCCACCAGGGCTGGAAAGGTTACTTCAAAATGGTAAGTTCCTAGAGGAGGTTTAAGTAGGGTTGAGGTGGTGGGGGGTGTGGTAGGAGGCAGAAGCTGAAGCTATACCCATAGGGTCTCCAGGAGAAGGGCTTACCTTCTTCTTCTTCTCCAGAATGTGGCCAGGCAGAATAATGACAGTGACTGTGGCGCCTTTGTGTTGCAGGTAAGCAGACACTAGGTGGGTTAAAGAGTTGGGAGGGAGGGGAAGCTGTTCGGCCTCCTTCACTTGACTTAGAACCACTTATGTAGCAGGAGTAACCCTATGTGTTCGAATGCAGAAAACCTGATTTCATTGGTCATCTCTTGGCTTCTCCATACCATGTTGGGACTGGATCCTTGGGCTCTGGCCCTGATACAGCTGCCTCTGATCCCCAATGCAAAGTGTTTTCTGTTAACATTTGATATTTTATGTACCAAATAGGAACCTTGGCTTTACAGTCAGACTTTTTTTGAACCCCAGCCTATGGGACCTTGGTTTCATTTGTTTTTGAAATGGGAATATTCTTGGAAAGATCCAGTGAGAGGTGTATCAGAAGAAATATGTAGCACAGGTCCTACTAGGGGTGGGGGAGCAGGGGAAGGGGCTGTGCTCAGTAGGTGGTTCTCATGGCCTGCTTTATTAACCCCAGTATTGCAAGCACCTGGCCCTGTCTCAGCCATTCAGCTTCACTCAGCAGGACATGCCCAAACTTCGTCGGCAGATCTACAAGGAGCTGTGTCACTGCAAACTCACTGTGTGAGCCTCGTATCCCAGGCCTCAAGCCCATTTGTTAATGGGCAGGGGAGCATGGGAGACCCTTCCCAAGAAACTCAAGTTCCTTTTGTCTTTAGCCTCTTTCCACCCAGTTCCCTTTGGTTTTTCATATTTAAATGTTTTGATTTCTGTATTTTTTTTTCCCTTTGAGAGAATACTTGTTGATTTCTGATGTTCAAGGGGTTGGCCATGGAAAATCCCCTATTTCCCGCTGTCTGCAAGGGAGTATGGCCTTGTGGCCTGGGTGGCCAGTCATCTCCCTTCCATGTGCAGGGGCGGGGGTGGGGGGGTGGGGGGCAGAAAAATCTAGGGGTGGTGGGCGGGCAATGGGATTACTGCCTGCCAAATCGTCAAACATTTTTTATATATATATATATAAATGCCACGGTCCTCCTCTGTCAATAAAGGATCCTTTGGAGATAACATAGTGGTGGTCTTCCTTAAGGGGCCTCAACCTAGTGGATATGCTCTCAGGCTTACCTCCAGCCAGTGCTGTTAGCTTCCCCTTATGGGATTTAAGACTCCTGGGGCGAGCTTTCCATTAGTGGCTCAGACAGCACCACCATGCCGTCCACAAAAAGAATCCCCCAGTGAGGGGCGCCAGGCTGGAAGTACGGAGGGTTGGTAGGCCTCAAAAATAAGGGAGCTTGAGAGGTGCTAAAGTTGGGGAAACAGCACACTTAACGGGGCCGGCAGTATTTATGACAGCAACCCCAGATGCTAGTAAACTCATACATCAGTTTACTCCATCCCTTCTTCAAGCCCAGGAACCCTCCTAGCCGCTGGGGTATGGTTCTTGATTCCATTATCTCTGCACATTCGGGGTTGGGGTCCGACTTATCGTTGGTGCAGGAGAGAACAAAATTAAACGTAGGTCCAGTGGAGACCTGGAGTAGAGATGGACGAAAGTGGTAGTCCCGGGAGCCCGGAAGTCCTTGGAGGCTGAAACCTCGCCCCCTTTGCCTGATAGGGCGCGCTAGGCCACATGACCAGGGCACTATCGCCTCCGCACGTGTAGGGGTGCAGGGCCCCAAGATGGCTGCCAGGCCTCGAGGCCTGACTACCGTATGTCACTTCCGTACCGGCAAGAAAGGCGGGTCCTTTAGCCAATGAGGCTGCGGGGCGGGTCTTCATCTTGATAGGCGCTCAAGTTATCCAATGGTGGCTGCGTGCCAGGGCGCCTACGAATTGACGTCACGCCGGGTTGCTCAGAGGCGGCAGGCGGGGCCGAGGCGGTCAAGCCAATGTGATGGCTGGGGCGGGGTCGGGCGCTCTATAAGTTGTCGATAGGCGGGCACTCCGCCCTAGTTTCTAAGGATCATGTCTGCGAGTCAGGATTCCCGGTAAGAAAGATATTTGCAAGAGGTTGTGGCTACTTACCTTGCTACCCTTGCCGAAGACTCCAGTGGGGGGAGCTCAGGCCCCCCAAGCCCCAGGCCCCCCAGGGTTGAGGGGAGACTCAAGACGGGAGGACCCGTCGCGTGGGGGGGGGGGGGGGGGGGGGGGCGGGTCCACGACCGACGTTGCCGCCAGGCCCTGGGAGAGGCCGAGGACAGCTCGGCTTTCGGGACCTAGCTCGCGAGGTTAGTGAGGGACCCTCGACCGACGCAGTGCGCGAAGCCCCATCACTGAGTCGGGCGGCGAGGTCGCGACTTTTAGTGGGGAAAGGTAGAGGCGGGCGTGCGTGGCCCGAAGCCGCCGGTCCGATTGCCTCACTGCCGGAGGGAGGGCTCGCGCGCTTGGGGTTCCGGGGATTCTGACGGTACCACTCGCCGAAGGCGGGAGTCCGTAGGTCTATAAATCCAGTCGCTTACTCGCGTGGAGCTATGGGTCGGGGGAGAAGAAGCCGGCCGTTCAGTGTGCTGGTTTTCTTGACGGCCAGGACCGAGCCTAATCCCGAGGAGCGGCCGCGTGAGGCACCGGGAGCCCACCCGGCGCCGGGCGGGCGGGTCCATTTTGCCGCACAAGTCGGGCAGTTGGCAAACTGCGGATGGGCAGGTCCACTTTCCTTCAGGGGTGAGCGGCCTGAGGTATGGGAGGGCGACGCTATTTCGCGACGGGGGCGGGCGGGATGTGGATTGTTCCCTGTAGTGTGTGTGGGGGGGGGGGGGGGGCCGTCGCCGGGTGGTCGAGGGAGCAAGCACATGGCTGCTCGAGGCGTTCCCCTCCCCCAGTCCGCTTCGCTGCTAAGTGTTGTGCAATCTCCCCCTTTGCTAGCTCGGCTGGGGCTCATTGTGCGTGAGGCCGCCACCGCCCGCGGCCTCCCACATCCGGGCACTGCGAGGGGGGGAGAAGGGCTGGAGGGAGTGGGGGAGGTGCGGGCGGTGTGACGTGGGGGGAAGGGGATGTCCTACCCCGGCGTCTGGGAGGTGGAGGGCGGGATTTCCGGCAGGCAGGGGCCACGGTGGGAGGTGCACGCGCTTGGGTTTGGAGCGCCGGACCCGGGACACGTGGGCCGGGAGGCAAGCACCACCTCCGCGCCCCTTAAGCGCAGCGCAGTTCCTTCCAGCCTTTGGGTCTTCACGGAGCGTTACTCCATCGTGTCGGGGGTGGCTTCTCCTGAGCCGCTCCCGGGATGGGGCAAAGGCTTGACTCAGTTGTAAAATGACTTGCGTCTTACGGGAACTCGTGGGGGTTGGAATAGGGAGTGCAGGCTGATGGCATCATGCAAAGCCGGTTGCTGGTAGGAAGAGATTGCCTGTCAGGATTTCTACATACTCCTGTTTTTAAACCAACAGATCTAGAGACAATGGCCCCGATGGGATGGAACCCGAAGGCGTCATCGAGGTGAGGCTGGATCCCTCCCACCATTATCTTTCAACTCTGGGAAAGCCAGTGCTGGTAGCATTATTTCGATTTTGCACTGGGGGTTTAATGAATAAAACCAGAACCCAGGATTCCACTGTGCTACTTAGCTTAAAACCCCCAGATAGGTGGGAAATTCTAATTCCTTTATGGTAATACATAATACTTAATGTTTGAAACATGTCATCCAAATTCTGTTCTCCCTTAACAGCCAACTTCACTGTTTACAGGTGGGCTGACCCCCTAGGGTGGTTTCCCAGGCTGAGTAGAACCAACCAGCTGGCTTCCTTGGGTTGGAGAGAGAGTGTGGTTTCTGAAGTTTTGGTGCAGGTACAGGGGCTTGTTTGCTCTTATACAGGAGCACAGCCCCATTTCTCTTGATTCTTTGGCTTCCTGCAGAGTAACTGGAATGAGATTGTCGACAGCTTTGATGACATGAACCTCTCAGAGTCACTCCTCCGTGGCATATATGCCTATGGTTTTGAGAAGCCCTCTGCCATCCAGCAGCGAGCCATTCTTCCTTGTATCAAGGGTAAGATCCCTCTGCCCTAGAACAAGTTCTGAACTGTCCCTGACCTGGGTAGAGTGGCACCTGGTTGGTGGCGCCTGTCTCATTATCAGTGAGGGACAAAACAATTCCTTGTTTATCCCAGCTTGGCTTTTGCTCTGTGCCCATGCCTGGTTCATGCCCTGGACACATGGATTGACTGCTGGTTTAATCTCTGAGGTAGTGTTTTGGCCATATCATGTTGGCTTTTTACAGCTATATTTCTAGACTAATTTTGTTGCAGTACTAAATGACTGAAACTTGGCCTAGTTTTCAGTTCTGTTCCTGTTTGGGTACTACGTTGTCAAAAAGTCTGAAGCACTTACTGCTGAGCACATAACATCTCTGTTGGTTGCTTGCTGATCTCATTCAGCAGGGCTTTTGAATGTCCCATGATTCCCAAAAATGCTTTCTACCATATCAAATTTCTCTCCCAATTTGTGTTTAGGTTATGATGTGATTGCTCAAGCCCAATCTGGGACTGGGAAAACGGCCACTTTTGCCATATCAATTCTGCAACAGATTGAATTAGATCTAAAGGCCACCCAGGCCTTGGTCCTGGCACCCACTAGAGAGTTGGCCCAGCAGGTGAGTTTACTTTGCTTCCCTTGAGGGACTCATTTAGAAATGATCTGCAGAAACCAGAAGTATGTACCCTAACTACCACTGTTTCTAGAACTGAAGTAAGGGGAAAACAGGTGATGTGAAGTTGGTTGATGACTTCCAGGTCTCAAGACTTATTAGATTAATTATAAGCTTTTTTCTAACCAAACACTAAAAGCATCCCTTACTCCACCCATTTCCTGAGTCAGATGAAAAGGCTGCTGGGTGGAGCCTAGCTGGCTGGGCAAGTCTGGCCATTTTATGAACAAAACTCCCTGGCAATGGGCAAAGAGGCACCTGGTTGGTGGTGTTGCTCTTATATCAGTCAGGGGCAAAGCAGATGTCTAGTCCTTTGTTCATCCTAGCTTGATGCCTGGATTGGTGGCCAGAGCTATTTCATGCCTGGGGCACATAAAATGTAGGGCTGTTTTCCTTAGTCTTGAAAAGATCAGAAACCCCTGTGTCATAAGTTGACTGCTAATTGAGTTTAAGGGAATGTATTCTTGTACTTCTATGGAGGTGTCATGATCATTCTGTGCCTGACTTCTGAACACACATAATGTAAGCAAGAAGTTACCGTAAAGCTCTCCTCTGGGGCCTTAGGGTCTAGAATATGATTCGAAAGTGAAGATCTAACATAGGTTCTCTGGCAGGAATACAAAAGGATACAGGTGACCATACAGAAATTATTTCAGGGCTGTTTTTGTGAGTCAGTGTGTACATTGAAGAACCATCCTGAGTTCAAATTCTGAGTCTGCCTTTTACCAGCAGAGATCTTAATCTTACATGGTATGTTCACCGGGTTTCTTGCTTGAGGGGGGTTAGCTTAATAGTGTTAGGTCTCAAGAGTTGGAAAGAATGACTTTAAAATGGGGCCTGGCAGTTGGAGCTAATATACAGGCACTGTTCTTATTCTGATTCAGATACAGAAGGTAGTTATGGCCTTAGGAGACTACATGGGTGCCTCGTGCCATGCCTGCATTGGGGGTACCAATGTACGTGCTGAGGTGCAGAAGCTGCAGATGGAAGCCCCCCATATCATCGTGGGTACCCCAGGCCGTGTGTTCGACATGCTTAACCGGAGATACTTGTGTGAGTGCATCAGTTTTCTAGTCCTCTGGGTCACTTCCCTATGCATGCTTGGTTTGGTTATAATTTCATTCCCAATGATATCCTCTGAAAGAGCTGCTCTGTGATGAACTCCATGCGTGTCATCTGAGCCTGGCTTCCCTGTCATCTCAGCCCAGGTAGTGTTCTACTTCCCAAGGCTGTTGTCTGGCCTGGAAAAGGGATCCCAGGCAAAGGATCAACCTTTGTATTCTGAGAGCAGAAGACTGCCTATTCTCTGTTCTTTATCAGGGTAGTTAGGTATATTTCAGATTTTTAAATAACTACCCGTTGGTGTTTCCTTTTTCTTGTAGCTCCCAAATACATCAAGATGTTTGTACTGGATGAAGCTGATGAAATGTTAAGCCGTGGATTCAAGGACCAGATCTATGACATATTCCAGAAGCTCAACAGCAACACCCAGGTGAGGACAGGACATTGGGGTTGTCTTGCTTGTATGGCTGATAGCTTTGCATACAGGTTGTGGTATGCTTGGGGGTGATGATAGGAGCATTTATCAACTGCCAGGGAAACCATGGAATTCTAGAGTATTTCCTACCCTGAAGCTGATTTTATTTTTCATTAGGTGGTTTTGCTGTCAGCTACAATGCCTTCTGATGTGCTTGAGGTGACCAAGAAGTTCATGAGGGACCCAATTAGAATTCTTGTCAAGAAGGAAGAGTTGACGCTGGAGGGTATCCGTCAGTTCTACATCAATGTGGAACGAGAGGTGGGGCCCAGTGCAGGAGGCGGACCTGGTGGTGAGTTGTTGGGTATAGCCCCTGACTGATCTCCCCACCCCCACCCCCCAGGAGTGGAAGCTGGACACACTGTGCGACTTGTATGAAACCCTGACCATTACCCAGGCAGTCATCTTCATTAACACCCGAAGGAAGGTGGATTGGCTCACCGAGAAGATGCATGCCCGAGACTTCACCGTCTCTGCCATGGTGAGGTTTCTCTGCGTCATTTACCAGCACAGTAAAACATGACAGAGTATTACTTACAGCCAGTTCTCTCAGAAGCAACAGACCTACCCTTTACACCATTTCATTTCCTGTTTTAGCACGGAGACATGGACCAAAAAGAACGAGACGTTATCATGAGGGAGTTCCGCTCTGGCTCCAGCAGAGTATTGATTACCACTGACCTACTGGTGAGTAGAGGGGCATTTGGACAAGACTGGAAGGAAGAGGAGAGAATCCAAGATGATTCCCTCTTCCAAGGGGCCTACTAGTGCCCCTCTTCAGGAAAGTAGCAACTTGGAATAAAATCTGGCACGCCTCAGGCTTCTGAGGAAAAGGGGGTGTTTTATTTCCTTTGCCTTCCTTTGGCTGCCTACATGTATGGTTAATTCTGGATAGACTTGTGCTTTCTCATTCACACCCTGAAACCGCCTTCTTTCTTTACATAGGCCAGAGGCATTGATGTACAGCAAGTTTCCTTAGTCATCAACTATGACCTCCCCACCAATAGGGAAAACTATATCCACAGGTAAATGAAAATCTGGTCTTGTTAACCAACCCAGTTCCCCTCTTGCCCAGTCCTCCCTACAGAGAAGCTTCTGATTTTTCTATTTTCCTTATCCTCACTTGTTCCAGAATTGGTCGTGGTGGACGTTTCGGCCGTAAGGGTGTGGCTATTAACATGGTGACAGAAGAGGACAAGAGGACTCTTCGAGACATCGAGACCTTCTACAACACCTCCATTGAGGAAATGCCCCTCAATGTTGCTGACCTCATCTGAGGGGGGCTGTTGTGCTACCTAGCACCAGCCAGGGATGAAACCTTGGAGGGGGCTGAGGAGCAGCAGGAGGGGGGAGGGAAGGGAGCCAAGGGATGGACATCTTGTCATTTTTTTCTTTTTTTTTTTTCTTTGACTCTTTGAATAAATGTCACTTTTTGAGGCAAAAGAAGGAACCGTGAACATTTTAGACACCCTTTTCTTTGGGGTAGGCGCCGTCTTCTCCCAAAAACACTAATCCATTTCCCTAACCTAGTCAACCTCCAAACCCCAGAGGCTCTCCCACCCCAGCTGAATTCCTCTGAAAACATTCATTCAGTAGGGGCTACAATTTTGCTCCACCTCATCTGCTGGGCCAAATCTGGGGGGTGAACCCCTGAGCTAGGTAGCCCAGGGGGTTGTCCTCAGGTTGGGGGAGCAGGGGAGAGAAAATGGTAGCCATTTTTACATTGTTTTGTATAGTATTTATTGATTCAGGAAACAAACACAAAATTCTGAATAAAATGACTTGGAAACTGCCTGCCTTGGCTTCTCATTTCTTCCCTCCCACCTGCTGTTGGGTACATCTCTACTGCCCCCTGCCCCCACTAATAGTTACTTTCTGTTGTGCTTTCTTGTTGACTGGAAAATGGTCATGTTAACTAGCGGGTATGACCTTTCCATAGGGGTTGAGCAAGGACCATCATAAGCACCTCACATGTCTCAGCAAAGAGGAAGTGATGGAGGCAAAAGGGAGTGCTCTGAATTTACATCCTAGTGAGCTCTCCCATAGAGGGGCTGCTGCCTCTGTAATCACTTGTTGCAACTGCCAAGCATATTTTGCTGAAGAAGACAAATCCATAAGGATCAACTTCCCCAAAACTCCCCATCTCGCTACCCACATGATGCAGCTAGCTCCTTTGGTGACACCAAGGCCAATCACTTAATGACTAAGAGATCACGGTGGCTGGGGCTGAGGTGGCTGAGTCAGGCTGGGGGTGGGATCACCTCGAGTTAACAGGAAGTCCGAGATTTCCTCTTTTTTCCAAACAGAAGGCAGAGGGTACAGGGTTGGTTGAGCAGGCAGCTGGTACTAACACTGCTGGACTTGGGGTGAAGGCTGTTCTGTCATGAGGTTGGCTGTGTTCTTCTCTGGGGCCTTGCTGGGGCTACTAGCAGGTAAGGAGGAAGGGGACGGGGAAGGGGGGCCCTGGGAAGAAGCCAGCCCTGGGTTGCTAACCAGTTTTTTCCTCAAAGCCCAGGGGGCAGGGAATGACTGTCCTCATAAAAAATCCGCCACTCTGCTGCCATCCTTCACGGTGACACCTACAGCTACAGAAAGCACGCCAAGCCCTGGAACAACCAGCCACAGAACTACCAAGAGCCACAGAACCACCACTCGGAGAATCACCACCACCACGCATACAACCACCACCACAGGAACCACCAGCAGCGAGTCCCCAACAGCCACTCATAGTCCTGCCACCACCACCAGTCATCAGAATACTACAGTTCATCCAACAAGCAACATCACTGCCACGAGTCCAGGACCCTCCACCAGATCCCCCCACCCAGAACCACCACCCTCTCCAAGTCCTAGCCCAGGCTCCAAGGAGGCAATAGGAGACTACACTTGGAGTAATGGTTCCCAGCCCTGCGTCCGGCTCCAAGCCCAGATTCAGATTCGAGTTCTGTACCCAACCCAGGGTGGAGGAGAGGTAAAGCTAAAAGACAGTGGAGGACATAAAGGGAAGGGGCTGAGGCCTGATATGATTCAGAAGTGGGGGAGGAAGAGCAGAGGAGACAAATACAGATTGAAGACAAAAGGAACATGGAATGGCAGAGCTGTGTAGTCTTGTGACCTCTCATTTTTAACTTCTACAGGCCTGGGGCATCTCTGTACTGAACCCCAACAGAACCAAGGCCCAGGGGGGCTGTGAAAGTACCCATTCCCACTTGCTCCTCTTATTCCCGTCCGGACAGCTCAGCTTCGGATTCAAGCAGGTACTAACCCTCATCCCTCCCTGTCACCCTATCCCTACCAACCTCTTGCCATACCCCTTACTCTATACCTGGATGCAACTCCCCCCTGCTGCCCTGAGTCTTCCTGGTCGCCTCCCCAGGATCCACTGCAGAGCGCAGTCTACCTGAACTATATGGCTGTGGAGTACAACGTGTCCTTCCCCCAGGCAGTGCGTGAGTAACCTTCCCTTTTCACCACTTGCACTAGATATTTGGGTTCCTGAAGGGACCCAGGCTAGTGGGTGGAGATGTGGATATGGAGCTAACTCTTCCTCATTCTTTTAGAATGGACATTCTCAGTTCAGAACTCATCCCTTCGAGATCTCCAAACCCCCCTGGGCCAGAGCTTCAGTTGCAGAAATGCAAGCATCATTGTTTCACCAGCTTTACACCTTGATCTGCTCTCCCTGAAGCTACAAGCTGCTCAGCTGTCCCCCTCAGGGGCCTTTGGACCAAGTAAGACCTACTTCTTCCCTCCTCGAATTTTCCCATTGCACTGAACGCCCCAACCCAGGCTTATAATCTCCCTCCTTGCACCCCCAAATCTCCTCCTCTCAAGCTTGTCACAGCTTGGGTAACTGTCCTTCCTCCTCCATAAGGCTCTCCCCAGGCTCCCCTTTGTTTCCCGCTCCGAGACATCTAGGTGAGCGCCTACCAATCTCTACTTCCCAACATCCCCTACATTCCTTCCTCCCACCTTGATCCCAACCACCACCACTGTGACACCCACTTGACCTGTCTTTCCACCAGGTTTCTCTTGTCCCAATGATAAGTCCATCTTGCTGCCTCTCATCATCGGCCTGATCTTACTCGGCCTCCTCACCCTGGTGCTTGTTACCTTCTGCATCATCCGAAGACGCCCACCCACTTACCAGCCCCTCTGAGCATTTGTCTCAATATCCAGGGCACCAGGAGGTCCTTTCATTTCTCATCACTCAACTGACTTAAAGAGATAAAAGTTATCATCCTTCCCTATCTTGATGAACAAAGAGATAATGCAATTGGGAGGGATGAGGGGAAAGATGCTTATTAAATATGACTGATTCCCCATCTCCCATGGGAAAATAATAAAACTTGCTCAAATCTTTATCCTTGGTTTTCCTTGTCCTTCCTGCCAGGATTAAAAGCCGTTAAGTTTCTTGTCACACACCTTTTGGTACCTTCCATGGTTGAGTCTAAGGGTCCTAGAAACAGCTCACCAGGAGCGATGAATATGTCACTTTGTGGAGCAGTGCCCTCATGGAGTCCTCCTTCAAAGTCTGGCACAGCTGTTGTCAAACTGGCCTTGCCTCCCTTGCTCCTCTTTTCCTGGGGTCTCTGGCTGTTCCAGTTACCTCTCCTCCAATCCAGGGGAGCCACCCATCCCAGCAGCCTGTCAAATGCTCTGCCCTACCCACTGTGTCCGGGCTAGCGAACAACCCAGATTAAACTCTGGCTGCATCTGGGATACTCCTATCTCACCTGCAAAGGATTTTCATCAACAACAGGAGCAATGCGTACTGTGACTTCCATAAAATATCCTTTATGCTCCTGGGCAACCCACAGTCCCTGGTGGTGGTGCCCCCTAGTGGTGGTGGGTGGCACCCCCTAGGACAGCCCCAGTGTGGAATCTAAAAAGGATCTCCCCGACCGCCCTAGCCTGAACGACCAGACCAGGAGTGCTAAATTCCCCTTTACAGTTCATGGCCCTGTGAGCATCGCCAGGACCAGTATGGGGCCCTTCCAATTGTAGGAGCCTTGTAAAGCTACAGAAAGCAGCCGCCGAGACCGGCGGACCCACCCCTTTTGAGGGAGCACGTGGCCGAGACCCAGCAAACACACCACCGCCTTGCGACACCTCATAAGACCCTGCAGACTGTGTGGCGCAGAAGTCACCGAAGGGTGTGGTATTCCCAGCAGGTGCCCAGCCACCAGAGCGCGATGACCAGTGCCATCTCCACCAAGACTTAGTGTCCCGGCACTGGGTGCCAGAAGGCATCGCTACTGCTGGGTAGTCTTGAGATGTCCCTAGGCGAGATGCTAGGGCGCCCCCATCTGGCCCAAATCCTGGCTAAGCACGTGGTGACAGGAGGCCGAGAAAGGGGCCTTGGCCCAGAGGTGGCGCCCTCGGGCCAGTGAGGTGAGAGGGAACCCCGGGGCCTTCGTTTCACAGAAGCGGCCAGGACTGGGCCCATATGGGAGCTAGGGACGCTGCCATCTCCCGAAACCGGGCTCTCCTTCCCCACCACCCCTTCCTCTGCTTCACTGTCCTGGCCCAGCGCACCCATTTGCCAAGGCCTCGGCGAACCTGAGGGAGAAGCATGGGCCTTGCGCCTAAGGTGAGCGGCCTGGCTCACACTGTCTCGCTCCCATCGGCGCCATGTCCTCTGGAGACATCGAGAGTACAGGAGGTGGAAAGCTACACCGCCCACACCCAACGCCATTTTGGAGACTCACGCCCCTTCTCTCTCAACTTCGAACAATGTAGTAAGCTGGAAGAAGACAAGATGGCGCCGAGCAGGAGGAGCGGAGAAAGGAAGGATAAATCTTACTGCGTAAACAAAGGCTCGAAAAATGAAACTGCGCAGGCGTACAGCTTTGGCACGCTTTAAAAATTCGAGCAGCAGGGAGGGAGCGTCCAAAAACGTGGTTTCCAGGCGAGACCTATTTTACGTTAACGAAGGTGGGATGGCGTAAGGAAGAGCTGGGGCGGGAGGCGGGGCGCGGTCCTGCTTAGTGGCGGGAAGGCGGGAGGCGGAGCACTCGGAGCGCGCGTGCGCACCGTCAGTCAATGGCGGTTTGAGGGATTGGCGGAAGTTAGCATTGCAATATGGCGGCCGAGGTAGATGGGCTACTTAAACCGGTGCTGGTGCCGCTTCTTTTACCTGAGAAATGCTACGACCAAATTTTCGTCCAGTGGGACTTGCTTCATGGTAAGTTTTATTTGGCATCGGGTCAAGTTTTGCGCCAGCGCTCTCCGGCCGTAAAGGGGCCATGAGTGCGGACTAAGTGACGGCGCTGACTATTGCCACAGCATTCCGGGCGGAAGTCGTGTCCGAAAGGGGCGGAAGTGTCTCGGGCTCCGTAGAGTGAGGTCTCCATATTTGGGCGAGAGGGAAAGTCGCCAGGTTGGGAGTACTTTGCTTTAGCGACCGAAGAAAGACGGAAAGACTCAAAGTTTACAAAACACAGTTTAAGATCTGATTAGATCGTTCCAACATCTAATAGGTCTGTACACCTTCAGGAGCAATGCTACAAATGATTCAAAGCCTCTTATGAATCAAGGCCTTCTGTGGCACCCCCAAGGCTCCTGCCATCCTAATGGCTTTGCTCCCAGCCTCCACGTTTGCTCACGGTGTAATTTTGGACTTAATTTGTCTGGCTTCCTTTTTCTATCTACTAGGCAACGCCACAGCCAAAACCCGCCTCTGACATCAGACCTTTAGGGAAGCCTTTACAGTCCACCCCCTTCAGTTTTTTGGTACCCCTCTGTTCTCCCGGGACAGTGTTTTTTTTTTAGCTGCGTCCATGACCCATGATAGTCAGACTACCACTGGGGCAAACACTTTGGGGGTGGACTTCCAGGCTAGAGAAGATGTTAGTAGCTAGAACATAAAAGCGGGCCGTGGAAGTTCCTGAGTAGGGGCCAGGGACAGTGTTCGAGAATGAGCGATATAAAGGAAACCTATCCTTGGAGAGAAAAGACGTGTGGATTGCCTACTTGCTCACAGGCGGG
Source organism: Bubalus bubalis (assembly GCF_019923935.1). Lineage (NCBI taxonomy): Eukaryota > Metazoa > Chordata > Mammalia > Artiodactyla > Bovidae > Bubalus > Bubalus bubalis. Next base: position 35,789,644 of record NC_059159.1, on the reverse strand, counting down.
GAATAAAGGATCAGAGGACTCTTGGGCCTTGTTCAGCTCTACACAAGGAAGCAGTGGAGAGCCTTGGAAGTCAGATGAAGGAATTTAGGTGTGATGGGCAGGGAATGGAAGAGTGGGTCAGAGGAAAGAAAAGGTAAAAGCTGTTTTGCAGAGTCACCTTGTCTGAACGTGATATGATTTGGAGTAGGAAGAACTAGGCCTTTTTCACCTGCCTTCAGACCACCCAAGATTTCCTTTTGTGGGTATGTCAAGATCTTAAAGCACTTAAAGCCTTTAGGCCTGCAAGTCCTGGCCTGGGTTCCAGAGGTCTCATCTCTGCTTAATTTCTCTTCTTAGTTCCCTGCCTCAAGATTCTTCTCAGCAAAGGCCTGGGGCTGGGCATTGTGGCTGGCTCACTTCTGGGTATGTTTCTTATCATCTTCAAGTCCTGCTGCTGGGAGGTGGGTAGAGTGCTGAGATAACATAAACTGAATGGGTCCCTTAACTAGAAGTGGGGTTAACATGCCTCCAGGTCTGCTCTGTGGCTGTCCTGCTGTGCACCCAAGGGATGTCAGCTCCTCAGCCCTGCCCTTCTCATCGTCTTTTCCCAGTAAAACTACCCCAAGTGTTTAAAATACTGGGAGCCAAGAGTGCCGAAGGATTGAGTCTTCAGTCGGTAATGCTAGAGCTAGTGGCGTTGACTGGGACCATGGTCTACAGCATCACCAATAACTTTCCCTTCAGGTAAGGGGCCCTGCCCTTTATCTCCAAGGGTAAATGCTCAAAACTCTAGTGGGGGTTAGAGGGAGGGAGGTAAAAGGGCAGGAAGACTTAAACCTCTCTGGAACTCTAGTCATCATCTATGGTGATGATGAGAGGAGGTGAGCAACCCAAGAACACCCAGTTTCCAATCCTGAATCAACTGCATGGGGGCTGCCGGGAGGCAGGAGGTAAGGGATCAGTAGGGCTGTGGCGGATAGGGAATAATCAGAGAATTGTGTCCCCAAGATGGACGGGCTCTGGAGGCTTTCCCTGCCTCTTCCAGGCCCATCTTTCTTCCTTCCAACTCTTGACTCTGCAGCTCTTGGGGTGAAGCCCTGTTCCTGATTCTCCAGACAATCACCATTGCCTTCTTGGTCCTGCACTACAGAGGACAGACTGTGAAAGGTGCTGAGGATTGACCCATGAGCTGGCTGCCAGCTCTCAGGAACCTTGCTGGGAAGGCAGGCTTGGGGAAGCCAGGGGACTCAGAAGTTGACACGAACTCCTTATTTCCGTCTCCCAGGTGTTGCTTTCTTAGCGTGCTACGCCTTGGTCCTTCTGGTGCTGCTTTCACCACTGACGCCCCAGGCTGTAGTCACCCTGCTCCAGGCCTCCAACATGCCTTCGGTGGTGGTGGGAAGGGTGGGTGCTGGGAACAAGGGAGAGGATGTTGGGAAGCGGGGTGGGTAAAGAGTAGAGGAGAAACCCAAAGTTTGCAGGGGGTGGGACTGAGAGAAATGACATGGGAACATGGAATGAGTTCAGATGACAGAACAAAGGGTGTCTCAACTCTTCCCTTAGCTGCTCCAGGCAGTCACCAACTACCGCAATGGGCACACGGGCCAGCTCTCAGCCATCACAGTGTTTCTGCTCTTTGGAGGGTCCCTGGCCCGAATCTTCACCTCCATTCAGGTGAGTGCACCTCCTCCCCTCTAGAGGGCACCATAACTTCACCTTACCTCTCCCTGCCCGAGGACTTCAGGCTGCCTCTTTTGGAACCCTTTCTCACTATGCTTAAGTGACCCTAGCTGTGTCTCTCACCCAGGAAACTGGAGACCCCCTCCTGGCTGGAACCTTTGTAGTCTCTTCTCTCTGCAACGGCCTCATCGCTGCCCAGGTCCTCTTTTACTGGAATGCCAAGGCTCCCCACAAGAAGAAAAAGCAGTAGAGTTGAATGGGCTCCCTGAGTACATTCCATGTTTGCATTCATCCACCCAACCATGGGGTCCTTCCCGTCTGGATCAGTTTGCTGCTGTCTTTTAACCATTCCCGGTCTTCTGCAATTGCAACTTTGGCCCAGATCCTTAGGATGGGGTAGAAATTTTCAGGCTGACATTTGAACATTGTGTGCTGTCCTGTGTATATGCTCTGGAGACATTTAAACATTTGGCTGAAATTCTTCCTTTAGCAGAAGTTTCTAGCTAGTTAATATATTCTGGGCAAAAGTCTTACCCTGTCTTCCCCATTTCCCCACTTTCCTTCTGACCCTGAAGGACAGAGCCTGGACAGTGGAAGGGACCAGGTGCTTATGGTTTCCTTCCTCCCCCAGCCTGGCTCCTGGACCCCAGTGCTTGGGGGTGGGGGGGTGGTAGAGGGAAGGGGACAGAAGAATGACTCAGGCAGGGCCCCAGGGTGGGGTGAGGAGGTTCCTGCTCTGGCAGGTCCAGGCGGAAGGGAGTGGAGACTGCTGGTTCCTGCTGCAGTAAAGGGGAACAGAGATGGAACAATAAAAGACTCAGAGACATGGTTTAATTGTACAAAACTGTATTCAGCCTACAAAAAAAAAAAAAAAATCTGTGGGTGTTGTTCCCCCTAGCTTTCTGGGGTTTGAGGAGTACTGCTCATCTCTGAACGGTGGTCCAACACAGTTCTAAAGAATTTGCAGCCTGGGAGTGGGGGTGGTGGTGGTCTGGGTAGAAACATAGAAAAGGAGACTGGAAACCTTTCTGGGTGGTCCACGTCTGTGAGGGTTAGAGGTGGGTTAGGGGCAAGGGGGTCCCTGAGAGGGGTGGGTTGTACAGAGGGGGAGAGCCTGGGGGTAGGTAGGGGCTGTAAGCAGGGAGTAGCTCCCCCTGGAGCCTTGGGTTACTCTGAGGGAGAGAGCACGGCGAGGGGCCCTCCGGTTTACAGTGGGAAGAGCTGCAAAGAGAAACACTATGGTTAGAAGGCATTTGCTCCCTGGATTGGAGGTGCCAAGTAGGGTCCCTGACTCGTACGTGGGGGTAGTTCTGACCAATTCTGCACAGACAGGTGGAATTAATCAGCCACCCATCCATCCCTGGCTATCCGGACCCCCCCGAGTACCAATGGTAGGGAAGGGAACCCCAGGATGGCTTAGAGCTGCACCACCACAACCATGTCCGGGCACGCTCAAGTGCGAGCTTGCGTGCTGCGCGCCTGTTTTTCTCTTTTGGGGCGGCAGGCCAGGAAGAGGTAGAGTTGGGCTTGGCCTGTCCTTGCCCCGGGGCTGGGAGAGGAAGCCGGGTCACACGAGGGCCAGAGCGGGGGCCGGGGCGGGGGGAAGGATGGGAAACTCAAGTAACTAGAACAGAGTCACATCCAGGTTGCTGCTCTTGCGGTGTCACCACCAACAGACTCTGATGGAAGAAAGACCCTGGCTCCCCTGAAGTCTCCCACCCTTCATCGGGCACCCTCCAAATTCCTCCGTGAAGTGTCCCCTACTTGGGTGGGCTCAGGACCCCTGCCAGCCAGGCTCTCTGGTATCTGCCCCCACCCAGACTCTAGGACAGGGGCACAAGTTTCTGTCATCCTGTTCTCGGGTACTCACCCATAACTGCCAGGAAGGTAGGCTGTCGAGTAGTTGGGGGGCTGGTACCCAAAGCCTCTGCTTCCCTGGTTGGCTGCATATCCAGGCCCCCAGACTGGCCCGCCGCCAGCCACGCCGCCGCTTCCCTGGCTGAAGTGGGGCGACCCGGCGCCCGCGCTCTTGGTCTTGCGCCGGGGCCTGTACTTGTAGTCGGGGTAGTCGCGCAGGTGTCGGGCCCGGAGCCGCTTAGCCTCCTCCACAAAGGGCCGCTTCTCATCCTCGCCCAGCAGCTTCCATTGCGCGCCCAGGCGCTTGGAGATCTCCGAGTTGTGCATCTTCGGGTTCTGCTGCGCCATCTGGCGGCGCTGGGCGGAGCTCCACACCATGAACGCGTTCATGGGCCGTTTGACCTTCTCCAAGGGAAGCCCCCTGGAGACAACTGGGCTCCCGGCGCCCTCCCGCTCCTGGGGGCCCGAGGACGAGGAGGTAGGGGCCGTCGGAGTGGGAGGCTCCAGGTTCCAGGCCTGGTCGTGTGAGGAACCCGGTACCGCCATGGGGGTGCCGAAGGGAAGCCTTCAGAGGACGTTTCTACACGCCCTCTCCTCCGAAGTGAAACGTTGATCCCCAAACCCGGTATCCTAAGTGTCTTTCTAACCCGGAGTCGTTACAGAGAAACTCGTGTCCTTTATAAACCGTCCCAAGTTCAGAGTCCTTATAATGGAGCCCGTACTTTCAACCAATCCGGCACTTCTGGGGAGTCCGGCGCAAAAACCGCTGCCTGGTACCCGCTCCTGTACAGGTTGTGCTCTTTCCTTGTGGCTGCGAGGTTCCCGGCGACCCAGTCTGGCGCCCCCTGCCCGCTGCCCGCTGCCCGCCAAGGGCCCGGCTTCGGTGAAGGCGGTAAACCTCTGCGATCGGGGTCCCGCAGCTGCCAGGCAGCGTAGCCCAGGTGCCACAGCCCTCTCTCACCAGGTCTCAGCGTCTGTGGCTGGTGGGTGGGCCAGGCTGGGGAACAGCTTTTAACGACTGACTCCTCCCCACTCCCTCCCAGCCGACCGCGCCTCCTTAAGGGCGCCAACATCCCCCTCCCTCAGGCCAACCCAGGTGTCCCGTTCTTCCCAGCCCCCAACTCTCCCCCCAGGGGACCACACCCCCTCTCCACCCAAGACCCAGAAGTCAAGCCTTCCAGCCCCAATAGCCTGAACATCTACCCCTCCCTTCTTAAGCACAGCGATTTAAAGTCAATATCTTTGCACAATGGGATCAAGTAGAGGGGGATCAAGAGCCCTCAGGGTCAGAGTTGTGCTGGGAAGAAGGTGGGAACATCCAACCCACTAACCCAAACCTTTTTCTGGTGCCTACAACTCCTCAAGCCCCTGACCAGCCCGGGGGCAGAAAAGTCAGGCAGTCAGGAGGCAGGCAGGCAGGCCATTTTTGTTTCCTGAGTCATCCCAGCAGGTGCTTGGGTGGCGATACAACCCCTTGCCAGGTGAGAAAATTTAAACCCTCACCACTGTAGCCCCTAAACCTAGGTTTCTCCACATGTTTTATCTCTAAACCTCAGAGCTGGGAGGCAGGGCACAAGGAAGCCCAGGAAGAACCAAGGCTGAGATCAGTGATATGGATGCTGCAGAGGAAGCCTGGATCCAGAGCAGAGTACCAGCAGGAATGAGGGCTTGACACCTAGGTTCCAGGGGCTGTCTTGAGGGAACCCTGCTCCCCACACTCCCCAAGGCCCAGCCCAAGCCCCAGGCCTCGGGTAATCAGATTAAGCAGCCTGCCTTGGCTCTCAGCTCTTAGCAGGAACAGCTCCAGCTCTGAGCAGCCCTACCTAGCCTGCTGTGACTCAGGGTATAGGAGTGGCCTAGCTCCCTCTACCAGCAAACCTGGGGGAGGGGAGAAGCAGCAAGGCACCAGCTGCTTTTCTCTAGACCAGGAGGGTACCTGGGCCTGGGGAATTCAGGAATGTCAGAAATTCCTAGACGTAGACCATCTCTGGAATGCTAGAGAAGCCAGCTGTGGTGATACAGGAAACAAGGGCCAGGGCAGGTCACTCCTATAGAAACAGATGGACCAAACTGGGCACAAGGAAGGTACAGGAACCGGAGAGCCATTTGGATTTTTTTTATTCTCTTTTTAAATACTGTACAGTGAAAAATAAATACGCCTTCTCATCCACCAGACAAGGTTGGTCCCCCCCTCCCCTGGGGGACCTTGTCACCCCCCTTCATACACACCCCTGGTTCTACTCCAAAACCTTCCCCATGCCTCCCACCCACTTATACCCTTACTATCCCCGTCTTCCACAGTGATGAGGCCCCAGAAATGGGGAGTACAGGATGGGAGGAGGGATAGCAGGGGAGCCCCCCTGAACTGTCAAATCTGGGTGGGTCAAGGAGCACCCCGCACCAACAGGCGGAGAATGGGGGTGTTCAGAGAGAGATTGGGGCATTAGAGGATAAAGGCACATCCAGTCTGATGGGGAAGGAGAGAGGCTCCCCTCACCCTGGGGGTAGGGTGGACAAGAGGGAGGGGGTAGGACCCTGTTACACACCCCTCCACTAGCTCCTGGAGGCTGGGGGGGACCCAAGCTGCTGTGCCACCCCCCTCCCCCCTAGATAAGAGCAGCTCCAGCGCAGGTCAGTCGGGCCTGTGAGGGCCATTGGTGTTGGGCAGCAAGCGAGATGGAGAAGGGAGGGATGCGGGCTGGAGGGTTTATGAAACCCCATTCACCAAACTACCCAACTCCAGGGGGGCGGAGAGCTCCCCATTCTCTGAGGGGCCCTTAGGAAGCTTGCTGACAGAGTCACCCTGAAGGGAGAGTGGGAAAGAAAATGGAGAGGAATGAAAGGAGGTCAGTAGAAATTCAGGTAATGCCATTCCCTACCACCTAAGAGCTCCAGGCATCTGGTGGGACCCAGGGGTTGGTTGCCAGTAGTCACTTTTACTGGGATCCCGAAAATATGAACCAAATGGCCCTTTCTCTTCTATACAAACTTTTCACTATTCTACATGCAGCCTAAACTCCAGCTGCATGCCTTCCCTGCAATTTCACAAGCGATTTCTTAGCGAGTTTTCATGTGCCCCCTACTCCAGAACAACACAAAAGGTAGTGGGAGTAAACTATGTCTTCCTTGCCTACCTTCTGCCCTGAAAGAGAATCCTCTGAAGGTTTAGTGCGTTCCAGGGGTGGCCGCTGGCGGCTCTGAGACTTTGCTCGGGAGATATAGTCAGCCACAGTCACTGGAGAAGACAGAGGATCAAGTTTCAGAAGGAACCCAGGTATCCAGCCCCTAGACCCTCACTGAACCCCTACCGCTAGTTTCCACAGGATAGGAGGCATCCTGTTCTCTGAGGCAGTCTGCTGGAATCCAGTATTAGCTCACCTGGCTGACGGTCTCCACTGATAGAGCCATCAGTCCGGTTACCACGGTTACGGCGGCGGCGGCTCCGGTTACGACGCTGGGGTCTTGACTCATCTTCTGTGGGGCAGGGGAAAATGGAACTGTGCATCAATCGCCCACCCCCTCAATTCTTTCCCAGCTGTAGCCTTTCACACCCTCACACACCCCTTACCCAGGCCATTCTCTGTCATGCCGGGCCCGTCGGATTCCAAGCCTCCGTCCATGACAGTCCTATCCTCGTCTGTGCGGCGGCGGCGCGAGCGGCGGCGTCTGGCGCTTGCTGGGGGGGGTTCCCCCGGCTCTGAATCAACTGGGGGCTCTGGTTCGGATGTGTCCAGTAGGCTGTAGGGATTACTGTCTGGGTCCTTCAGCACTGGTTGGAGGAAGAAGGAGTTGGGAGTCAGGTGTCCACCATCTTTCTTTTTGGCCCACATTCATGAGCCCAGCTGTCTGCTTCTACCTGAGCTAATCGATGAAGAGTTGTATCTTGAGGTGGGCCGGGGGGCAGGTGGGGGTCCCCTACCCCGGCCTCCTATAGGACGCCTCCGGCTTTCTTCCCCCCGGGTTGGGGGATCCCGGTCGCCAGGCCCAGCTCGGGTGGGCTCCTCCCTCTTCTCTGACTCCGTCTCAGAAGCTGTGGATAGGTCTGAGTTGGGGCCTGAAGAACATAGTGGTGTTCAAACAGGGTCCCTCACCCTATCCCAGGATCCATCCCCACCCCCAAGCTGGAAAATTCTCCCTCACTCCTTAGTCCCTTAGCCAATCACTTCATCTTCTCAATCACCCTTTCCTCAAGCTTCCACCCAGGCCTCTGACTCCCACAGCCCACCACTGCTCACCCCCTACTCCCATAGCTGTCTCACCATAGGCAGGACCGCCTGTCCTCCGGCCCCGGCCCCGGCCCCCATAGCTGCCCCCATAGGTTCGTGTGGTATGAAGGGAAGAGGAGGAGCTCTCATCAGTGGTATATCCAGCCTTGTCACTGCTGCCGCTGCCCCGCCCACTTCCAGGAGGCCGAAAGCCCAGCCCAATCTGCCGAAGCTGCTCATCAATCTGCAGCCTCTCCAAGCGGAGCTGCTCCACCTCCTGGTTGGGTAGAAGATGGAGAAAAACAAGGAAGGAGAAGTGTAAGATCAGTAGTCTCTCTTCACACTTCTCTGCCCCCTCAACTGTCCCTAGGGACCTGAACTCTCAGGAACACAACAAGGCTTAAAACAGGGGAAATAATGGGTTCCAACTCCACAGCCCCAATTTTCCACCTAACAGTTTCTGTTCTACTCAGAGACACAAACTGGAAACCACCACTTTTAACTCCATCCAGCATGCTCCTCAGACCCCTGTACACGTGGGTTTTTCCTCTCCCAGGCTCCTGGCTCGGGTACCTGCAGGTAGGAGAGGTGATATTCCAGCAGAGCCTGAGCATTGCTGATGTTTTCTCGGGTGCCAACAAATATGAAAGGAACCATGCCCTGGAGAGCAAAGGACACAGGGATTAGAAACAGACTCAAATCAAGTATTAAGTCCAGCTTGTCTTCTAGAGAAGCCTACACAAAAAGGATCTTTCTGGGCTCTCCATCTACTAGGAAAAACCGAAGTTCCCATGTCCCATCCCCTAGAAATCCCAGCCCTCAAGAGAATGGCTTGGAGAACAATCACATCTACTCTGGAAACCAATCTCTAGGTGTAATTGCCCCATACCTCTTCCCTGGGGTTCTTCTTGTCATTATCACCTTCAACTCGAACCCTCACCACACCAGATTTATCCACAATCTCCTGGATCACTTTCCCGTTCTTTCCAATCACTTTGCCTGAATAGGTAAAGGAGGAGTTAGGCTTTTTTTTTTTTTAAAGGAAAGAAAAAAGAGCAAAAACAGACAAGTTTTCCAGCTTGTATGAAAGAATTCTGTTTAATGAATCTCCTGCTTCTAGGCTTCTAGTGTGTTTTCACAGGACAAAATACCACAATCCCTAGAAATTAGTTCTCCCATTTTTGTCACTCCAACTACAGACTGTTTGGTCTGTCCTCGTGAAAAGAAGTTCACCGGGAGGTGCGAAACCAGAATCATTTTAGAGCATCTCACATCTGGCCCCCAACATGTTCTCTTATATACATACACAACCCTAACTCACCAACCAGGTTCCTGGGCACTTGCACGGAGTCCTCAGAAAACTCAAGATAGCTCCGGGCCTGTCGGCATGCTTCAGGAGTCTAAGAGAAGAATGGGGAGTTATTAATAAAACAGAGGACCTGGATCTCAAACAGTGATCTTCCTGCCACTCTCTGTCTTTGGGAAAATGTGCTGCTGCCAAAGTCTGGGAGGGAGGAAGCAACTATACTCCAGTTAAAGAAAAGAAAAAGGTATGCACATTATTAAAAAAAAGGGGGGAGTGAAGTGAACACGACAGGCTTCCTTTCTATTTCACACACTCTTCTTTCTATCCCCGAAGGGACTTAGATGACAGGTATCTTTTGCTGACCTCCCCATAGATTCGGAAAGTGCAGGTCTCTTCACCCAATTCAATGGCAGTCACCCCAGGTACTTTTCGGGCCTGCTGGATGTTGGCACCATGAGTCCCAATTGCTAGTCCCATCAGGTCCTCTCGCACTGTGAACTCCTCTTGGAAAGCTGCCGCCAGCTGCTTACTTGTCTGAAAGAAAAAAAGACACTGACCTATAGGAATCATGGTGAAATTTCAGACATCTGTCCCGGGAATCTGACGCTTTGCATAACTTCAATAAGAAAAGACTGTGAAAGAAAGCCAGAACTATCTGGAAGTCCACTGACCACCAGGACCTGTGTGGAGAATTTAGGAATGCTTCATTCCATTTCTACCTCCTCAGTACCAATGGCTTGGTGGGCAGGGGAGGTAATGATGGCAGGGTTTGGGCTAGGAGCCATCAAAGTTCTGGATTTAGCTCTAACACTATCTGGTTGTATAATCCCAAACAAAACATACTCTTTGTGCCTCTGTTGTTATCCACTAAATGATTACACCTGACCTCTGTTCCATTATCCACTAAATGATTACATTTGACCTGCGCCATTCCCAGACTAACAAGAGGATTAAATAAGACTGGTGTTTAGAAAGGACTTTTCACATGGTAAATGCAAGTGTAAAGAATATTTACCTTATCCAAACCAATACAAACTCCCAAAATAAAACCCAACAAGTTGAGGAGAAAGCAAGAGGTTAAGAAAAGCATAAAAAGAGGCTATGACACACCATGCTACCACTTCATTTCTCAACCAGTCCTCAGAGGGAGGCCTGAGTACAAGGGCAGGCAAAGGGAAAGGCTCTGGCAGCACCCTGAGGAGCATCCCTGGAGAAGTACAGAGTACCATGGGCCAGAATTTGCACAGGCTCCCATAAAGATCACTTGAGTAAAAGGAAATGGAGGTTCAAATAACACATACACATGTGCACCTCATTTAGGACAGTATAATTCCTAAGGGAATCTGATCATAAGATGTCAGAATTCAAAAAGACCTTGTATAAACACTCTCCTTCAACTACCTCATTGTCACAGATAAGGAAGAGAAAACTCACTGGAATCAAATTATTTGCCAAAGGTCAATTATTTGACAAAGCAAGCCAGGATTGATTCCAAGACCAAGGATCTTTTCCAGTGTACAAATGGCTCTCACAAAGTGGTTTCGTTCTCAGAGGTAATTTGGGGGCACCCAGTGGAGGTAAGACCCACACCCTCTTCCACTTTTAGACAGACTTGTTCTGATTCATCTGTCTTATGCATTGTGCTTTCAAGTAAAATTTCACTTGGTCACAGGGTCCCGTAGCTTAAAAAAAAAAAAATAGCTTCACACTAAAAACATGATGGAGCTCTGCCATCCGGAGGAGTCTGAGATGAAATAGCAGACCAAGGTTTAATGGCCCAGAAAGACCTTAACCTCTGTTCTATAAACATAACAGTATGAGTGGAGGATGAGGTGGGAGGAAGACAGCAATACCATTCAGCAGTAAAAAGTGGAGCCCAAACTTACCTCGAGGTGCTTGGTAGCTTCTTCATTGCGCGACATGAGCAGCAATTTGGTGCGCAGGCTTCGAAAATGCATATCACCCAGCAGGGATGCTCGCTTCACAGGGGCTTCCGTGGTTGACTGGAAAGAAACCAACAAAAAAGTCACTAAAAACTGCCTATGTTTTAGAGGAGAGTTAGGAACTGGGAATCAGGACACCTGAGTCTCTGGAAAAGGGCAGGAGTTTAAGAAACAAAGTTGAGGAAGAGAAAATCATTGTTGGTCTCACAAGGGCCTACTATCTGGGTGCCTGTGGGAACTGATTTTACATGGCAAGCACAAGTGAGATTCATACTGTTCCTGAGAGTCCAAATATGCAAGAAGGGTCCTTGACCCAAACTGCAATATGATGGTCAGGTTGAAAAAAAATTAAGGTCATACATGAGAAAGACTAAGGAATGGTAGGGCTAACCTGGGTCCACAGGAGTCAGGAGCAATAAAGTCCTCTCTGACAAATAAATATAAGCACACTTTAGCTCTTCCCTTCTTGCAAAAGAGTTAAAAGGGGAGAAGGGCTTAGGTGAAGTTCAGGCAAAATAAACTCACCAGGATGAAGAGCTCACTATTTGTGATGTTGAGAAAGATGCAGTTTGCTCCCAACGCTTTCTTGAACTCTTTATGGACGTTTTCATTGGAGCAGCTGCAGAGAAAAGAGAACAGTGCTCAGTGGGCAGAGTGTAGAGTATAGCTGAACATTCAGGGGAGAGAAGGGGACTGCAGTTAAAGAACAGAGATGAGGAAACAGAACTGGGAGCAGAGAGGACTCTAGAGGGCCAAGGGAACACAAAACACACTGGGAGCAGGGCCTGGGACAAACGTGTGCAGAGATGAGGACCATAAAGGGGGTCCCCCACATCCAACATCCCAAACACTCACGCCTCTCTCAGATCCTCAGGCACAGCCATGGTAACCTTGAAGAAGCTGCCTTTGGTTGCAAGGGGATTGGGATTAACTGGCCGAAGCCGTTCCAGGGTGACAATCTCATTGTAAGTGGCATCGCAGGCAGCATATTCAATAACATAGAACTGGCAGAAGGAAAGAAAGAAGAAGGTGTGGATAACATGAGCTTCTATCTCCCAGCTTTCTCTGACAAAAATGTTTCAGCAGTTCCCCCAAAGACCTTGACAATCAGTCACTCACATCTCCCTTCATCATCCGCACCCGGGCCAGCCACCAGCCACAAGGCTCTTGCTCATTGGCTCGAGAATAAACCTGAAGAGAAGTTGAAAATAAAAGAGATCTTGAGGCCCATCTAAAACCATCAAGAATAGAATGAGCATTAAGACACTTGGGAGGCATCCTAGACCAAGATGAAGGAAATTAGACGAAGGAGCTGCTAGTTAAAATCAGAGGACACTGGAGTTCAGATGCTGTTATCGTAAATGGAAGAAAAGTGGATCCCCTGAAACTGGGAAGCTCCCTAAAGGCTTGATTGATCACAATGGTGATGGACAGAAAACTGCTGCACTTCACTGCTCCACAGACTGCCTAGCTGGATGGAGGAAGGAGAGTGAAACAAGCAGTAAGGAGCCTATGATACCTGTATCAGGGTAAGGGAGATGCAGAATCCTGGGAAAAGTGATGTTTAGAAAAGGTGGACTTCAGGCCCTTACCTCCACTTCATCCCCTTCTGTGATCTCCTTGTTATAGTCAGCTGGAGGTGGTAGCCGGACATCCCCAAAAGGAATCTGTCTCTCACTCTGCCAGCTGCAAGGGAAACAGTGATATGATAGCTATTCAGGCTAGTGTGGTTGCCTGTTTCTTCAGAAAAAGGTAACTTCCTCCACTGGACATTTTCCACCTTCCCTGGTGATTAGAAGCTAAATTCCAGGCTCTGCTCCATACCAGTGTCTTCCATCTCTTGCTAGAACCTAAATACTGAGTCAAATGCCCCTACCAGCACCATTTCCTCTCCTAGGATCCATACAAGTCGCCCACCCAAACCCCTGGCTCTCGCCCACCTATTACATGCCTCATGGGACTCAGTCGCCCCTTCTCCACTCTCCTTCTAGGACCTAGTATGCTGGATTCTCTATTCCCAAGGTCTTACTTGTTTTCAAAGAAGATGGTGACAGAGTCTTCATGGACATCCTTCACAAAGCCCTAGAATGGATTTTAGAACCAAGTGAAAAGACAAAAAAAAAAAAAGACAATTAACCACCACCTCAGCCATTAGAGGAACAGACACCTTTGCAGCATCTTATACTAGAGGTTGGGCTTCTCCGGTGGATCAGTGGTAGAGAATCCGCCTGCCAAGCAGGAGATGTGGGTTCGATCCCTGGGTGGGGAAGATCCCCACGAGGAGGAAATGGCAACCCACTCCAATATTCTTGCTTGGAAAATGCCATGGACAGAGCCTGGGGGGCTACATACACTCCATGGGGTTGCAAACAGTTGGACCCGACTCAGCAACTAAACAACAAAACTAGGGTTTCTTTTTCTGGCCGCACCACACGGCTGGTGAAACAGTTCCCCGATCAAGGATTGAACCCAAGGCCATGGCAGTGAAAGCCCAAATCCTAAACACTAAGCCACAAGGAAATCCGCCCCCCTCTTTTTTTTCTTTTGTAAAACTAGTTTTAGATGGGAACACAAGCAATCTAAAAACCGGGCTAGGGAAAGCTGCACTGGGGAAAGAACACAAACGGTGAGGTAGCAAGAAAAGAAATAATACTGGCATGGACAGAGATGTTACAAAATCCAGAAATAAGATGAGACAGAAATTAAGTAGAAGGGAAAAACATCACCTGTATCAGAACAGCCTGGAAACTAGTGGTCTCCTATAGCTCCCACAGGGGCCTCCCTATCTGTCTGCCTCCTGCTGTACTGAGCAGCTTGCCAGAGTTCAATTAAAATACCAACAACATTCAGCAAAGCTAAGAATATCCCATGAGACAGTGTGAGGCTGTCCTGGAACACCTAGAGGACATCAGGATCTGCCAAGAAAGGGTCTAGCTCCTAACACAGCAAGAGACCTGAGCAAACTTGCTGCTTTGATGCCTGGGCCATACAAAAATAATCAGAACACTGGAGAAGTTCAAAATCCAAAAACAACCTACAGAAAGAAAAATTAGGATTTAAAAGACATGAGGGAATTCCCTGGTGGTCCAGTGGTTAGGACTTTCACAGCTGTGGACCAGGGTTCAATCCCTGGTAGGGAACTACAATCCTACAAGTCATGTGGTACAGCCAAATAAATAAAGATGTAAGATTTTTTAATGCTAGACTATGACACTACCTTTTCTATTTTTCAAATACTCAAAATTAGGGATTGCTAATTTTGATAAAGTCCAATTTATCAATTTGCTCTTTTGGTTTCATATCTAAGAAATCTTCACCTAATCCAAGACCACAGAAGTTTTCTCCTATGTCCTTGTCTAGAAGTTCTATGGTTTTTATTTTACATTTAGGTCTATGATGCATTTTGAGTTAAATTTTTTAATATGGTGCCAGATATGATTAAAGTTCATTTTTAACCTATGGATATGCAGTTCTTTAAATACCATTTGTTGAAAGACTATTTTTTCCAGTAACTGCCTTTTCATGTCTGTCAAAAATCAGAAAATTCAAACTAATGTATAATGACAGAAAGCACGTTAATGGAAGACTTTTGGGAATGACAGAAATTGTGGTGATGGTTCATTTTATATATATGTCAAAACTTTGTATGCTTTAAATTTGTATGCTTCATTGTATGTCAATTATGCCTCATTAAAGCTTTAAAAAAAATTAGGGGTTTCAAAAAGCATATATATATAAGAACTATTCCTAAGGTTTGCAGATAGGAACAAAACATGGGCTTAGGAGAGAAAACACCAAAAATGCACACCTGTGTCACTCCCACCTCAGGGAGAACTGTTCAATCATAAACACTTAATTCACTGTTCCTTCCTTAAATCTAAACCTAAAATTTCCCTCTTTATATGAGCCATCTTCCTCTTCTTTTGAGAAAGGATCTCATTATGGAGTCTTACTACTGCCCAGGACTCCTGGTCCTGCCTAGCCTTACATACCCATGCTTTAGATTTCTCTGCCATTCCCTTCCTCGGAAACATTTTTCCCACTCTTCATTCAGCTCCATCAATGCTCACTCTTCCTCTTCTCCACTCACAACTGACGCACTTTTACTTTTCACTGTTTGCCCAAGTTCCTCTTCTCTTTTGGGTTCTTCCCTTTAACTCCTCTCCCACCCCCCCACCCACCCCCACTTCTTTTTTCCTTAGCTCTTTTAAGTGTCCTCATCCCCTCCTCCCACAATGACTATTATATCTCTTCCCTCTCTTTTCTTCCTTTATAAGGGTCTGTCTGGATTTCTCTAAAAATTTCATCCAGCCTCTGCAGCTGACTTTATCCAAAATGTCTATCTCTAAGCTTTAGAAACAGTTAATAAAGAGAAAGTTAGCTATTTTCAAAACATTTCTAGGATGAGATAAAACACTGTGGAAAAGATAGAAGAGAGTCACTTGCCTGCCTTTTTTGTGAAGAGATTCCCGACTCCTAGATATAATCATTCACAAAAAATGCACTTTTCCCTCACATTACTCAGCAGTTCAACAAAACATCACTCATTCTTATATTTCTAAGGTCTTTTTTTGGTCAAAGATTCTCCAAAACAAGCTTTCTCCTCAATTCATATTCCAATTCACTCTCTGCTCCTTAATTCCACTCATATTATCCCAGTTTTTTCCTTCATAGATACCAGTGGTAGAAAGTGAGTTCCTCGTTCTGCTCAGTCCATGCTCACTGAGAAGATAAGCAAGGGAGGGCAAGAGCAGTTGAGTGAATCTCTAGAAGGCTACCTAGATCCAAAGGATGACTCAATTCAATAGTCATGGCAAATGGGCTTTGGCTTATAGGTGGATGCTGTATCCTTAACAAAGGAGTAGGTATTGGGATATCCAGGTAAGGTCTGGAAAGTTGGATGGCCGTGCCCTGGAAGATGAACAGGTATTTCACTTGGGAGAGTACACCTTAAGGAATAATGTACATTAAGTTCTGACAGAAAAGGAAGAGTTGATGGGATAGCTACAAGATAACTTCTGATATTTTCAGTTCTAGCCTGTAAGAAGAAAAACAACAGGACCCAATTCTGAGAGGGATGAAAGGAACCTCCCCAGATTTATAGTTCTAGAAGCAATGTAAACACTCCTTGAACCACACCGAAGTCTGCTGAGTCATGAATATTAAATCAGCAGCAAGGTCAGATTCGGTAAGTATATGGCACTGAAAGTTGAAGAAAGATTACTGAATTTAAGGATGTTTTTGTTATTCAAATGAGACAAGGAGCAGAAAGTGCTAAAGTGGCCAAAATACAAACTCCATATTACCTGGCTTTTAGCTGAACTCCAAACTCTATTCTCCGATTCAAAGCATCCTATCTTTAACTCACTGAATCAAGTCTATCACTGCCATATAGCCCACAGGAGAAAAGGGAAAGATTCAGAGACAGACTTTCTACTGGATACTTATACGTGGAAAGGGAAACATGCCCCTTCCCAGCAGTCTCACACAGTTAATTCGAACTGGATACTGATCTTTCCCATGCTTCCTGGAACAAAAGCAAACATTATATCTTGATCTCAGACTCAATTTAAGACGCACTTTCTTGGGGCTGGGAAGGACCCTGATGAAGGACAGGATACTGTGGGAAATGAGGTTAAAATCTTATGAGAAAGGGTATTTCAACAAAGGTAATGCAAGCTTGAGGGGAAAGGATATAAGAGACAAATGTACTCTATCAGAATCAGAAAGGAACCAAGAGACTTTGCCAAAGAAAACAAATGCTATGGAGGCACGCTAGAGAAAAAAGTCCCATGAGTTAGGAAAGTATGTAGAAAAAGAATGAAAGAAGGGGTAAGTTGGGAGCTTCCTTCTTCCATGTTAGCTGGGTCATGGGAATAGGTAGTTTTGGGGGATTATGCAGAAATACTAGGATAAAAAGCCACAGACTTAAATTGAGAAATTAAGACAGATGTGGGTACCCATAGGCACTGAAGAATATAAAGAAATCTGGTTGAGGGGAAGTCAGGCAGGAATGAATAGGCATTTAGAGTGGGTCAAAAATGACTACACTGAACTTATCAATTAAAGCTGGGGCAGAAACCTACTCCAAGGGCTAATATGAGACCCTTTCCAGTTATAGCAAGATATGACTTCACATGGAAGGAGTTGGAAAAAGTCATTTCCCAGGTACGAAGGTGGAGAGGTCCACTATGGGAGGAAAAGGCTTGAGGGGAAGTGGAGGAAAGGGGGCTCTTATCCTCACAAATAATGGATGAGAAGGTAACTGTTCCTGCTCCTCAGGGCAAAATGAGAGAACAAGACAGGAAGCAGGAAAGTCTCTGAGACAATCCCAGGCATAAAGTACAAAGCGGTTCAAAATAACAATATAACAACAGTGGCATAAAGAAAAATTCCTGAGAGGCAAGACGGGTCTCCCTCTAGCTTAATATAAATGAAGGGGGAAAAAAGTGTCCTAAAAAATAGATTCAGGGGACTTCCCTGGCAGTCCAGTGGGTAAGACACTGCATTCCCAATGCAGGGGGCATGGGTTTGATCCCTGGTTGAGGAACTAAGATCCTGAATGCTGCACAGCCAAATAAATAAATATTAAAAATGTAAAGACAGTCCTCTTCTCCTTAAAAAAAAAAGAATAAATAGACTATTGGGTTTCTGAATTGGGCAAGTTGACCAAAAGTCTTCTAGAAGTGGAAATCCTTAAGAAAAAGATAAAACAGAAGGAATCCTCATGATATCTCATTTTAGACGGAGAGTAGGAGTATGAAGCTTACACTCCTCAAAATGAAGAAACTATATGAATGATCTAAATGTATGAGGTCAAAGTGAGATGACAAATACAAAACCATCCTCCAGTAGAAGAGCAGACCAACTAGTCTTGGAAATAAAGGGGTGGGGTGAGAGAGACTTGTGAAAAGATGCCACCTTACGGCTAGGAGGCAACTAGACTGATACAGCCCAGAGTTCCTGAGGTCAAAGATACTAAATGTCATAAACAGCTTCTGACCGTTTCTCCTTGGGGTGGGAACAGAAATATAAGATGAAAGTGGAGTGAGTCTTCCAGAGCCAGTAGGCAGAGGCCTCTCCGAGGAAGATGAAAGGATCTAATATGGGACGGCCTTCCCAAGGGGGTAATAGGGGAGAATAAAGAGAATTCTCCATGTGCTTGGACTGTGGGGAAGAGGTGATTAAGATCCAAGGTATGCCTTCTATTAGGAGAGAGGAAAAGTCAACGAGACGCTGGGGTAAATGGGGTCTCTCCTGGGGGCTGCGGGGGCGCTGATCCAAGCACAATAATGCCCTGATGTCCATTACCAGAGATGCGGGTAAAAGCAGGTGTAACAGAGGGGCCAAAAATAAGAAGGGGTTAACTTCCAGAGGTCTCTCCCAAGGAGGGCCGCGGGTGGGATCGTGGGTCCAAGGTTCTAAGGGTCAGGGCTAGCTCAGAACCTCGATCCCACCCCACTCTTCCCCGTTCTGGCTGGAGGGAGAGGGGTGAAGACCGCGTCCCTGGCCGGCGCGCCGCCTCACCTTGTAGAAGGCCCCGTTGGAGCCGCGCACCTCGACGGGCAGTCCAGGCTCCACATCCCCCCCCGAAGCCAGGCCGCCCATGGCGCCGCCACCGCCTCCGACTCCCCCGGCGGCGGCTGCAGCAGCGCTCTGAGTACGGGCCGGGCCAGGTCCCCGGCGTCTCCCCGGAGGAGGAGCTGGAGGGGGAGCCGCGGGGGGCGGGAGCCGGGCCGGCCCCACGGCGGCCCTGCCACAGCCAACGAGCAGGGGGCCGGGGCCGGGCCGCTCCCCGTCCGCCGCCGCCGCCTTGGTCTCCGCCACCGTGAGGAAAACGGCCGCCGCCGCCGCTGCCTTCGTCACCTCAGCTTCCGCCCGCCGCCGCCCCCGCTGCAGCCTCAGTCCCGGGACCCACTGCTGCCGCTGCCTCTACACGGCCTCCTCCTCCCTCTGCCGCCGCCGCCACCTACTGCGCAGACGCACCGGGCACCCGCCCGCCGCGCGCGGGCCCCGAGGGCCACGGCGCACGCGTCAAGGCTGGCGACCCAGCTCTCGCTGGCCAGCGCATCAGGGCTTCCACACTCCTCTTCCCTCTCTCACGCCCCCTCCTGGTCGCTGATTTACGCTTGCGCAGAACCAAACTGATTCTCTTTCTTCGCCACCCAACCATTCCACCGCCCCGTCTCTTCCTTTCCCCGCCCCACAACACAGAGAGCTAACCAATCATGGGGAGGGAGGGGCAGAGCTCACTCAATCGGATTGGGCTTCTGATGCTCCTTGGTCAGACTACAGCCACTTCACCGCTGTGCGCTCCACCAGGCTTGGAGAAGTTAGGGACGGGCATGCGCCTGAATGATTGCTTGGTCACTTTCTCCACCTTTGTCTTTTTTGGTGCGCACGCTCCGGGGGAAAAAAAAAGGAGGAGTCGAAAAGCAAAAATGGGCCTAGCGCGCGTGCGCTGGGCCTTACAGTCCACATGCCGATATGGACTCTTGAGTGTTTCTGTTTCTAAGCGTTAAGATTTAAATTAAGAGTCACTTTCTTGCCTTGAGAAGATTCTGATGCTGCATATGATGAAAGGTTAAAGAAAGATTTCAAGACACTACCGAAAGGCAAATGCAATTTGGCACAAGATTGATATCTAAATGCTGAGAGATTTCAAAATGGGAAAAATTGTTACTGAGAAAGGATAGTTGAGGGGAAATTTAGGGATTCATAAACTAAGTAAGAAATTTAAGTAGAAGTGAATAAAATAGCCAAGAAATTAGGATCATGTGTGTGCAGCTAATCATTTAGCAAATATTTATTTAGCCCTCACTGTGTTCCAATTGGAGAAGGCAATGGCACCCCACTCCAGTACTCTTGCCTGGCAAATCCCATGGACGGAGGAGCCTGGTAGGCTGCAGTCCATGGGGTCGGTAATAGTCGGACACGACTGAGCGACTTCACTTTCACTTTTCACTTTCATGCATTGGAGAAGGAAATGGCACCCCACTCCAGTGTTCTTGCCTGGAGAATCCCAGGGATGGAGGAACTTGGTGGGCTGCAGTCCATGGAGTAGCTGGGAGTCGGACACGACTGAGCGACTTCACTTTCACTTTTCACTTTCATGCATTGGAGAAGGAAATGGCAACCCACTCCAGTGTTCTTGCCTGGAGAATCCCAGGGACGAGGGAGCCTGGTGGGAGGCCGTCTATGGGGTCATACGGAGTCGGACACGACTGAAGCGACTTGGCAGCAGCAGCAGAAGCAGTGTTCCAATTACCCAAAACAAGAATTTTATAATATATTGGAAACAGTGCAGACAATCACATTTAAGTAAATAAAGTGATTAGAGTTCATCTGAAGATGTGTTAAAGATGAGGACTAGGATAGAGGGAATCCCAAAGACACAAACAATGGTCAGTTGCCCTTCAGCATGATAGGGAAAGACCACTGCAGGGGAGGTGATGCAAATTGAGATTAGAGGGATAAGCAGGCATTTGCTAGAGGAAAAATGCAGTAAAAATATTTTTAAGAGAACAAGGAATAAACAGTGCAGAGGAGCAGAAACAAAACAAAACAAAACATGTCCTTTGGGGAACCACAACTAGTTCAAATAGCATTTGGCTTGAAGTAGGGAAGCTAAACTGTGAAGCACTTATAAATCAGGTTAAGGAGAATAGCCTTCACTTTATCAATACTACAGAGTCACTGAACAATTTTAAGCAGTAGTGTAAATGCAGTGGCTCAGCAGTAAAGGGTCTGCCTGCAATGCAGGAGCCCCAGAAGACACCGGTTCAATCCCTGGATCGGGAAGATCCCCTGGAGATGGGAATGGCAGCCCACTCCAGTATTCTTGCCTGGCAAATCCCATGGACAGAGGAGCCTGGCGGGCTACAGTCCATGGGGTCACAGAGAGTCAGACACAACTGATCATAAAGCACACGTCATACATGTCCATCCCCAACTCCCTAACTATCCCTTCCCCACATACTTCCCCCCTGCAACCATAAGTTCGTTCTCTGAGTCTCTCTTTTGTAACTTCATTTGTATCATTTCTTTTTAGATTCCACATATAAGGGATGTCATGCAATATTTCTCCTCTGTCTGACTTACTTCACTCAGTATGACAACTAAAAATAATTTCTTTAGCCTTCCATTATGCTCACACTAGGTTAGGTCTTCTACCTCATGCTGCTAAAGCATCGTATACTCTTTTACGGTACTCATCGTAGTTGCACTTTTCATCATTTCTCCAATGTTTGTCTTCTGCCGTCACACTATAAGTAAACCCTGTGAGATCAGAGACTGGGTTCCACGAGTCTGTTTGTCCCCAGTATTGTATACCCAGTACTTAGCACAGTTCCTGGCATAGCAAGTAATAACCAAAGGAACCAGTGTCCTGTAGGTCAATGGATGTAGCCCAAGACAGGTCTGGGCTAGAGAGGTAAATGTGAGAATTATCATCATATTGGTGGTTTAGTCGTTGTGTCCGACTCTTGCGATCCCATGGACTGTAGCCCACCAGGCTCCTCTGTCCCTGGGATTCTCCAGGCAAGAATACTGAGTGGGTTGCCATTTCCTTCTTCAGGGGATCTTTCTCACCCAGGAATTGAACCTGGGTCTCCTGCATTGCAGGCAGATTCTTTATCAACTGAGCTATGAGGGAATTCCATCAGCACATTAGACATAGTGAAAGCTATAAGAGAAAATTAGATGTCTAGAGAAAAGTGACTTAGAAATGAATTGGATCCATGATAGAACTCTCAACTACAACAGTGTTTAAAGGACTGGCAGGGAATTCCCTGATGGTCCAGTGGTTAGGACTCTGCACTTCCACCGCAGGGGACACCAGTTACTTATTTTTTGGGCTGCACCGCACAGCATGTGGGATCTTAGTTCCCAGACCAAGGATCAAACTTGTGTCCCCTGCATTTCTGCATTGTAAGCACGATATCTTAACCACTGGACGACCAGGGAAGTCTTAAGGAGGCACCAGTTAAATCCCTGGTCCAAGAATTAAGATGCTATGTGCCATGCAGTGCAGCCAAAAATTACAAAATAAAAAAGTAAATGAAGGGCTGGCAAAAGAAGAGGTGCGTTCAAGAGTGCCTGAGACAGAACATCAGTAACTAAGATGGCAGAAATGCTAAAGTGATTAGACTATCAGCATTGATTCTGATGGGGCTTCCCAGGTGGCACTAGTGGTAAAGAGCCTGCCTGCTAATGCAGGAGACTTTAGAGATACAGGTTCGATCCCTGGGTTGGGAAGATCCCCTGGAGGAGGAAATGGCAACCCATTCCAGTATTCTTGCCAGGAGAATCCCCATGGACAGAGGAGCCTGATCGGCTACAGTTCCTAGGTCACAAAGAGTCGGACATGGCTGAGTGACCTAGCACACAGCGCAGTGATTCTGATAAGGAGTGCTGCTGCTGCTGCTAAGTTGCTTCAGTCATGTCTGACTCTTTGCGACCCCATAGACGGCAGCCCACCAGTCTTCCCCATCCCTGGGATTCTCCAGGCAAGATCACTGGAGTGGGTTCTGATAAGGAGTAGAGCGGGAGAATCAGAGAAATTAAATTATCAGGAGGGCTGGCTGTCAGACTAAAAAGTTTGGTTTTGGATCCTGAAGCCACAGGAGTGTCAGAATTTTGTTTTGGAAATGGCACCATCATAACTTCCAAGCATCTGGCAGCATCAGTCCTCTCAGATTTGACTTGTACTCTTTTTCATCTCCTCCTATCATTGTCCAGAATGGCCAAGGATGAGAGTTGGAAAACAGGGGACAGCATTTCAGAAGGGGGATGGCATGTGCAAAAGGCCTAGAGGGGAGAGTACAGTGCATCTGAGAGTACAGTGCATCCAGTCTCCACGAACTGTCTTAAAGAGGACACAAGGCTGGAATAATGTTTCAGATGATGGAGGTTTGGGCCAGAGCCTGGAGGGACTGGCAAGAGGTTTGGACTTTGTGCTAAGAGCAGTGGGAACGGTGACTGGATTTTCAGCAGACTTGCCTTTAGGTGATATTATTTTAGCTGGACTATACAAGATGTGCAAGACGTGTCAACAGAATGCCACAGGCTGCCTTAGGATTTTTTTTTTTTTTTTTTTTTTGCTACACCATGTAGTATGTGGGATCTTAGTTCCTAGCCAGGGATTGAACCCGCTGCCCCTGCAGTGGAAGCATGGAGTCTTAACCATGGACCACCAGGGAAGTCCTGCCTTAGAACTTCTAAATACTTAGAGAGTTTGGGAGGAAGATAGAAAGATGGATAGATTGATAGATAGCTAGAGAGATACGAAAAATGGGGATTAAATGAAAGTTTACAGATTGAATGTTGAGACTTGCCCCAGACTCCCTCTTCACCCAACTCTGTGTACAATCAGATTTATACCCTCCAGGCAGGAGTTTGGAAGCATCTCTTCTGGGAAATCTGAGCAGACAAGGAAAAAGACCTAAGGGTTCTGACATTAGGGGTTCCTCAAGGAAATGGCCTCATGAATCACCCTATAGTAAAAGTTCGAAGTCCACATGCCTCTCTACCT
This sequence comes from Bubalus bubalis, assembly GCF_019923935.1. Taxonomy (NCBI): domain Eukaryota; kingdom Metazoa; phylum Chordata; class Mammalia; order Artiodactyla; family Bovidae; genus Bubalus; species Bubalus bubalis. The sequence continues at coordinate 35,766,142 of NC_059159.1, read as the reverse complement.
CCTATACAGACACAATCACAGTTGCTGATCAGTACCTCATTGTATAGATCTTAAATATGAGCAGACAGCTGAGGATTACCAGACATTTGAGGAAAGTCTTTAAAAGAAAGACAAAGGCTAAACAAACAGAGAAAGAAAAAAAAAAGCATAGAGGAAATAAAGACTATGAAAGAAGGAAAACACTATTTTAAAAACCTATGAATATTCTCAGACAAGAAAAGAACATTTATCCATGAAACAAAAACAGAACATTCTTAAAATGCAGAGAACAAAAGAGAGCTCTTAGAAATTAGAAACATAAAAGCAAAAATAAAAACTCAATAGGAGGCATGTAATATATGGCATGATAAATATAATTAACACTACTGTGTGTTACATATAGAGCTTCCCTGGAGGCTCAGTGGTAAAGATTCTACCTGCCAATGCAGAAGACTTGAGTTTGATCCCTTGGTGGGGAAGATTCCCTGGAGAAGGAAGTGGCAACCCACTCCAGTATTCTTGCTTGGAGAATGCCATGAACAGAGGAGCCTGGTGGGCTATAGTCCATAGAGTCGCAAAGAATCGGACACAACTGAAGTGACATAGCGCAGTACAGCACTTCAACTCTCTAGACACCATACAATCTGTTTCTTACAATTTACACATTTATGTCACCTGCTTATCCTTGTCCAGTGTCTAAATCATGACCATTTAACCAATGGTTATTCCACAGAAGGAATAATAAGTCACCATTGAAAGTGACGATGTGTTTAATAGCATGGGAAGATGTTTCTGGTTTATTGTTAAATGAAAAATGTTTGCAAAGGAGTATGATCCAGTAAAACCACACACACTTAACTAGTTATATGTATGTTTATATGTATACATATACATTGAAAAAAGTCTAAGGAATTGATACCAAAAGGTTAAGAGTAATGATGTAAGTAAGGCTATGGATTCTATTTTTATCAGTTCAGTTCAGTCACTCAGTCGTGTCCAACTCTTTGCAACCCCATGGACTCCAGCAAGCCCGGCCTCCCTGTCCATTACCAACTCCCGGAGTTTACTCAAACTCATGTCCATTAAGTTGGTGATGCCATCCAACCATCTCATCCTCTGTTATCCCCTTCTCTTCCCGCCTTCAATCTTTCCCAGCATCAGGTCTTTTCCAATGAGTTAGTTCTTCATATCAGGTGGCCAAAGTATTGGAGTTTCAGCTTAAGCATCAGTCCTTCCAATGAATATTCAGAACTGATTTCCTTCAGGATGGACTGGTTGGATCTCCTTGCTGTCCAAGGGACTCTCAAGAGTCTTCTCCAACACCACAGTTCAAAAGCATCAATTCTTAGATGCTCAGCGTTCTTTATGGTCCAACTCTCACATCCATACATGACTACTGGAAAAACCATAGCTTTGACTAGATGGACCTTTGTTGGCAAAGTAATGTCTCTGCTTTTTAATATGCTGTCTAGGTTGGTCATAACTTTTCTTCCAAGGGGCAAGCGTCTTTTAATTTCAAGGCTGTGGTCACCATCTGCAGTGATTCTGGAGCCCCCCAAAATAAAGTCTTTCACTGTTTCCACTGTTTCCCCATCTATTTGCCATGAAGTGATGGGACCAGATGCCATGACGTTAGTTTTCTGAATGTTGAGTTTTAAGCCAACTTTTTCACTCTCCTCTTTCACTTTCATCAAGAGGCTCTTTAGTTCTTCTTCACTTTCTGCCATAAGGGTGGTGTCATCTGCATATCTGAGGTTATTGATATTTCTCCTGGCAATCTTGATTCCAGCTTGTGCTTCATCCAGCCCAGCATTTCTCATGATGTATTCTGCATATAAGTTAAATGAGCAGGGTGACAATATGCAGCCTTGACGCGCCCCTTTCCCACATTTGAAACCAGTCTGTTGTTCCATGTCCAGTTCTAACTGTTGCTTCTTGACTTGCATACAGGTTTCTCAAGAAGCAGGTCAGGTGGTCTGTTAGTCCCATCTCTTTCAGAATTTCCCACAGTTTATTGTGATCCACACAGTCAAAGATTTTGGCATAGTCGATAAAGCAGAAATAGATGTTTTTCTGGAACTCTCTTGCTTTTTCGATGATCCAGTGGATGTTGGCAATTTGATCTCTGGTTCCTCTGCCTTTTCTAAAACCAGCTTGAACATCTGGAAGTTCACGGTTCATGTACTGTTGAAGCCTGGCTTGGAGAATTTTGAGCATTCCTTTGCTAGCATGTGAGATGAGTGCAATTGTACAGTAGTTTGAACATTCTTTGGCATTGACTTTCTTTGGGATGACCACTGCTGAGTTTTCCAAATTTGCTGGCATATTGAGTGCAGCACTTTCACAGCATCATCTTTTAGGATTTGAAATAGCTCAACTGGAATTCCATCACCTCCACTAGCTTTGTTCATAGTGATGCTTCCCAAGGCCCACTTGACTTCGCATTCCAGGATGTCTGGCTCTAAGTGAGTGATCACACCATCATGATTATACTTACTTACAAAAAAGTAAGTATACAAAACTATACTTTTTTTGTATGGTTATTCTGTGTATTCTTGCCACCTATTCTTAATATCTTCTGTTTCTGTTGGGTCCATACCATTTCTGTCCTTTATTGTACCCATCTTTGCATGAAAAGTTCCCTTGGTATTTCTAATTTTCTTGAAGAGATCTCTAGTCTTTCCCATTCTATTGTTTTCCTCTACTGCTTTGCATTGATCACTGAGGAAGCCTTTCTTATCTCTTCTCGCTATTCTTTGGAACTCTGCATTCAAATGGGTATATCTTTCTTTTTCTCCTTTGCCTTTTGCTTCTCTATTTTTATATGTCCCTTCAAACTTCTCTACAACAAACCTGCATGACTTGTAATAAAATAGCATGAAAGTGGGAAATGAGTCTGTTTGCCTTCTTGTCTCCATGGGTCCTAAAGGTTTATTTTAGTTCTACTAAACTGAAAATAAAGACTTTGTGACTTTTGAAAAAGAAAAAGCACTCCCTAGCTGCGTGGATTTTTTTTAAAGTTGGGGCAAGTGGTCCTTCCTGCTGCTGCTGCTAAGTCGCTTCAGTCGTGTCCGACTCTGTGCAACCCCATAGACAGCAGCCCACCAGGCTCCCCCATCCCTGGGATTCTCCAGGCAAGAACACTGGAGTGGGTTGCCATTTCCTTCTCCAATGCATGAAAGTGAAAAGTGAAAGTGAAGTTGCTCAGTCATGTCCGACTATTAGCGACCCCATGGACTGCAGCCCACCAGGCTCCTCCATCCATGGGATTTTCCAGGCAAGAGTGCTGGAGTTGGGTGCCATTGCCTGCTCCAGTGGTCCTTCCTAGTGTCCCTGAAATGCGGCCACCAGGTGGCAGCCTGCTCCATCTATTGAGTTGGTGGGCCTGGCTCAGTCTTAAATTCCATAAGTCCAGGCCAGATGTGGCAGGCCTTTGTCCAGATCCCAAACCTGACCAACAAGCCTGATGCGCAAGCTGATTGATCCCTTCCCTTCTTTTTCTATATACCACAGGCCAGAGTCAGTACTCCGGTCTATTGAGGGTAAAAGTCATCTTGTTGTTTAGTCATTGAGTTGTGTCCGACTCTTTTGTGAACCCATGGACTGTAGAATGCTAGGCTCCTCTGTCCATGAGATTTCCCAGGCAAGAATGCTAGAGTGGGTGGCCACTTCCTCTTCCAGGGAATCTTCCCCACCCAGGGATTGAACATGCTCTCCTGCATTGGCAGGCGAGTTCTTTACCACTGAGCCATCAGGGAAGACCAGAAATCATCTTAGGCCCACTTTTACCCCCAGGAGCAACATCCACTGACCAGAATGCTGAGGAAGGGGAGCTGAAGCTTATAGAATCCTCAATTCTTCTACCCAACACCACATCAACATACAGGAGGAATTCTCATTTATTTTTCACGCTTAACAAGGAGGTGGGAAGGCCTGCCTCTTCCTCACTTCTGCTCTTTCTATCTGGGAATATTCACCTCTGACCCTCCTTCCCTTCCTTCAGGGAGGCTTTGGTCAGTGGAGACAGTCTCTAAGGAGTGTTCAGTTTGTGGGGATGGAGAAGCTGAAACAGCGATCCCCCAGGGGTGGCATCACTTTCCTGCCAACTCCCTCATCGCCTCTCCTTCAAAGCGAAAGCAGTGCCAGCCCTCAGCTTCTGTCAGATCTTGGGCTCCAAGGGCCTTGTACAAGTCCATAGCCCTCTTGTTCCAGTCCAGGACTGCCAGGCGTAACTGGGAGCAGCCCTTATCCAAAGCCACCTGTGAGAGAAGACACTGCTCACTTTCCTGGGGTCAAAAAGGAAAAGACTTTCTCACCCTCCATTCAACCCAGGTGCCTCCCATACAGCTTGGCTTTGCCAGGGCCCAACTCCTAGTGCCATCCCTCTCCTCACCTCAGCCACTTTTTTGATTATTTTGGAACCAATCCCTTGACCTGATGTGGGGAGAAAAAAACAAGGATTGTTTGAGTTGAAGAGGTACTCCTCTTCAGGTCATAAGCTAGGATTAAGAGACATGGTCCCTTTATGGGTTGCTTTTCTCCCATCTTGCCCTCTTCCCAGTACCTCGATATTCTGGCTTCACATAGATGTCTTCTAGATAAATATTTCGTCCCTTCCATGTGCTGTAGCTGAAGTAATACAGGCCATAGCCCACCACACAGGGCCCTGCGAGAGAAAAAAAGAAGGATCAGGCCTCTGGGCACCTGGGGGAGAGACCTTTGAGGCTGATTGGAGAGGGCACCTCTAAAGTCGGGGTATTCTTACCCTGTGGCTCCCCTGGTGCAGAAAGAATCTCTGCCACCAAACAGTGATAGAAAGGAGTCTCTCCAAAGCCATCTGCTCTCAGGGCTGCAGAGATCGGGTTTGGGATAAAGAGATAGAGAAAGAAGGATTGGGTGTGTGCCCAGCCTGTAGTTATTGCCTGGGGAGCCCATCCTTCATTTCCTCCCCAGCTTCCGTCAGGACTCGAGTTGGGTCCCTACCTTCTTCACTGATCTTCACTTGGTCTGAGAGTTTCTCGTACTCAGCGAGTTCCTACAGCGCGGGGGCAGAGGCTAGATGAAGGCAGGAGGGCCTCGCTGCTCCCTCAGCAAGACCTCAGGGCGCGCTCCTCCCTCTGCTCCCACTTCCTCTTCCTCCACGCCCCCCACCCCAGCCACTCTGACGCCCCTCTTTGGACCCTGGTTTCCAGCCAGCAGCCCTCACCCGAATCAGCCTCAGGATATTTCCACAATCTCCCTCCTTGGCTTCTCGGATCATCACGAAAGCCATCCTGTTCCCCAACGTCAGAGACCGAAGTCCAGGATCCCCACTTCCGTTCTGCTGAAAGGGGAGACGAGCAATTCGGACCCTTTAAGGGGCCTACAAATTCCGATCCCCGAAAGCCCCGGGAATGGCGGGGAGCGAGGCGGTGGGGGCTCCGGGGGCTGGGAAGCTGAAGCCCGATTCTGGCTACTGCGGAGAGAGAGGTAGGACGAAGTGGTCCTCACTGTCTGGGCGCCCCTAATTTCGGCCCCAGCCAGCGCGCACCTGCCAGCCAATCAGCTTGCAGAACGGGTATGTCCCCACCCCCGTCCCCCGTCCCCCCTCCCCCGACTCTGCCCGACCCTGGCCGAGTCTCGTGACCGCGCCCGTGGGCAGGGGTCAAGGCTGTACTGCAGAGGCTTTCTCGTCCGAGTTATCTGGGTGTTCCAGCCTGCAGTGGAGAAACCCCACGGCTCCAAAGTTACCTCTTTGTTTAACTGAAGAGTGCAGTGATTATCTGCTCTTCCCTTCGCTCAAATTCACCCATTCCAGCCCACCCAGACTCCAGATTCGGGGTGAGCCCCAAGACCTCCAGCCCTTTCCTACTGGCTCAAAGTGTGACTTCTTCTGGGGGCATTTATATTTTTAAATGGGTGAGGGAGAGAGGGATGAATTTCTGTTGGTTAGGCGTTGTGATAAACGGATAAGAAGATAACGGGGTGGGAGGCAGAACTCCTAGTATCCACTGAATCACACTCGGAAACAATCCCTCCCTAGAAGGCAAGCCTCAGAGGCCTGGGAAAACACCGAGGGAGGAGCTCAGAGCAGATACCAGGCTTTGAATCTGCATTATCTCCATTCACCCTCCTTCACATTAACCCCAGAAAGTAGCTATTATTTTTCACATTTTGCAGACAGGACACTTAAGCACACTGGTGGGGTGACTCACCCACAGCCAGCCAGCTGGTGTTGGGATTCCATGTCTCAGCTCTAGACCTTATAGAAGATGCTACTTGGGTAGCCCGGCAGGATTGTTTCTAGATCTCGTGTTTGTCATCAAGGCAGCCTCTGCAGGTAGGCTTGGAGGACCCAGGAAGGAGAGTGCAAGTGAGGTGTCCTCTCCCAGCTCATAAACTTGCCCAGCAATGGGGGAGGGTAGTGGAGAAATTCTGTCCCTCACTCCATTTGTCCTCAGAGGGGCCAGAGGGTCAGTGGCCCTGTCTCCTGCCTCCCTTCTTCCCCCAGGGCAACCTTTAACCCTCCAACAACAATGTGGAAGGCTGCCTTCCCCCACGCATTTGCCCCGGAGTCATTGGAGGCTAAAAGAGGACCGCAGCTGATTATGGTGAGCAGAGGTCCACTGGCCATTTGGCACGGGCTACTGCTGCTGCTGTTGCTACCACTTCCAAGCCACGGAGGACCGGCCCTGAGACCTCCTCTCCCCAGCCAGGTGCAGGAGTGGGACAGGGTGCTATGCCCTGCATGTGTTTCAGTGAGCTACGCTGGGGCTTTGCCCTCTTCTTTGCTTTCCTCCTCTGGCCTGGTAGCAATGCCTCTCCCTCCATCTGTCTCTGGCATGTCCTTATTTCGGCTTACTTTTTCTTCAACAGACAGCTGAAGACTCTCCTGCTCTGCACCTCAGCAATGGTCCTGGACAAGAACCTGTTACCATTATGACCTTTAACCTCACCAAGATCACAAAGTATGAGATGGACCTAATTCTTTGACCTAGTCTCCTGACATCACCCTCTCTCCATCAGCTCTTCTTTTTTTGCTTTATTTAATTGAAGTATAGTTGATTTACAGTGTTGCATTTCTGGGGTACAGCAAAGTGATTCAATTATATATATTTATAAAACGTGATATATATATATTCTTTTTCAGGTTCTTTTGTATTATGGCTTATTATAAGATATTGAATATAGTTTCCTGTGTTATGCAGTATGATTTGTCAACTATCTATTTTATATATAATAGCTTGTATCTGTTAATCCCACACTCCTAATTTATCCCCCCACCTTTCGCTCTTTGGTAGCTGTGAATTTGTTTTCTATGACCGTGACTTGGTTTTGCAAATAAGTTCATTTGTATCAGTTTTTAAATTCCACATGTAAGTGATAGCATATGGTGTTTATCTTTCTGTCTGATTTACTTCATTTAGTATGATAATCTCTAGGTCCGTCCAGGTTGCATTGTTTCATTCTTTTTATGGCTGAATAATATTCCATTGTGTGTGTGTGTATACCATGTACATATATATATATATGTACGTGCATGTATATATATACCATGTCTTCTTTATCCATTCCTCTGTTGATGGACCTTTAGGTTGCTTCCAAGTCCTGGCTATTGTAAACAGTGCATCAGTCCCTCTCTTTTCCTTGTCTCTCTGTCCTCTACCTGAACTCCTCCTCCCTCAACCTCAAGTCTATGCTCAAAGCGCACGCCCCCTACACAGTCCTTCCTTTCATGTCCTTCCAGAATCTCCTCCTCTTTTGAGTTTCGGACTTGGGATCCAGAGGGAGTCATTTTTTATGGTGATACCAACCCAAAGAATGACTGGTTTATGCTGGGGCTTCGGGATGGCAGGCCTGAAATCCAGCTTCATAATCACTGGGCTCAGCTTACAGTGAGTGCTGGACCCCGGCTGGACGATGGGAGGTGGCACCAGGTAAGCCAGATTTGGTCCTGAGGGAGGCATATCTTGAGCTGGTCTGAGGGAAGGAATGGAACCAAGTCATTAGGCATCCCTCTGCCATTGTCACCACATTGAATCCACACAGGAGCCCTATGAAGTGGCTATTCTTGTCCGCATTTTTTTCAGAAGGGAGTTCTGAGGCTTAGTCAGTTTGTAAGTGACAGGTCCAGAGTGAGCTGGGAGTACCAGCTCACCCTTCAAGTACATATTCTTTCTGCCAGACTAGACTGCCTCTCTTAGGTTCCAGGTTTGGTTTGGTTTGGTTTTGGTTGATGATTGTTCAGCAGTTAGTTGTGATTTGGGATAATCGTGATAGGAAGTGAGCTTGAGTCCTTCCACTCTGCCATCTTCAGTATGGCATATTCTAGATCACCTCTGAATAAAGCGGTAGAGGCAGGCTCCAGGGACCTCTGATTCCTCTTCTCATTTTCTTCTCACAGATGGAAGTGAAGATCCATGGGGATTCCTTGCTACTTAGGGTGGATGGGGTGGAGGTGCTGCGTCTGAGACAGGTCTTTGGACAACAGGCCAACAATTCCCAGCTCATCATGAGGATTGCACTGGGAGGACTGTTGTTCCCTGCCTCCGACCTCCGATTGCCGGTAACTGCATCCCAGGGTCAGGAACCGTGACCAAAGCTGATAAAGCATTGCTGGCTGGGTGGCCATAGGGATCTGCATCTACACATTTCAAGGAGAGGGGATGGGGTGAGAGATGCATGGGGGAGGGCAAATGCTTGGGTCTTAGAGGGGAATAAACAGGGTGGGGAGGCTGAGACTGGGGCTCAGATATCCTGATTCCAACATTCTCTGCATCTTCCCTCCCGCCATGGGCTCCAGCTGGTCCCTGCCCTGGATGCCTGCCTGCGCCAGGATGACTGGCTGGACCAACAGGCCCAGACCTCGGCATCTGTCCCCACTAGTGTCAGAAGCTGTGCTGTAGAGTCTCAATCTGGAATATTCTTCCCTCCAGGGACTGGTGCAGAATTTGGTCTCCAAGGTAAAGGCTATTTTTCCCTCCATGACCAGCTCTGTGTCTATCTCCCTCCACCACTAGCCCCTTCTCTCCATGAATCCCTAACCTTAAGACCTCAAGAGGATCGTTTCTCCCCCCAGAAATTCCTCGGCCTCATGCAGAGCCCTGGGCTTTCTCCTTGGACCTGGCACTCCAGCTGGCAGCAGGTTCAGGCCGCCTCCTTGCTCTTGGGACGCCAGAAAACCCTTCTTGGCTCAGCATCCACCTCCAAGATCAAGTAAGGCGGGGGATGCTGCCTGTACTCAGTGGAGCCTAGGAGCAATGGGAGAAAAGGAAATTCCAAAATGTCAACAGTATGAAGGCTTCGGGAGGTTGGGGGGGGCATGGTTTGCAGAGACACATATTAAAGCTGCCCACAGCAAGCAAATGACCTTTACTTAAATTATATATTTTCTTGGGGGTGGGTATGGTTTTATAGAAGGCCAAGACAAGACAGCTGAGGCAGGACTGAGGTGGTGGGAATGGCCAGAGATGGATAGACTGGATAGACATAGATAGTGTGGCCGAGAGGAAGAATCCAGGCAGCCAGGGATGGGGCTACGAGGAGTGGATGCAGTTCGTTCTTCCCTCCCCCACTTATGTCCCTTCCCACACACTCTGCAGAAAGTGGTGCTGTCTTCTGGGTTGGGACCAGGGCTGGATCTGCCCCTCGTCTTGGGGCTCCCTCTTCAGCTGAACTTGACTGTGTCCGGGGTGGTTTTGAGCCAGGGGGCAAAGAAGGAGATCCTTGCTCTGCCTCCCACGGGCCCTGGCTCCCTCCTTGATCTCTGGGTCCAGCCGCAGGGGCGTCTCTTCCTAGGGGCTTTGCCAGGTAAGAACGAGCAATGGTGAAGATTCTCAGCACACCATGGGAAACGGCTAAGGGCAGGGGGAGAAGCGGCAAGGGGCACATTTTTAGGGGAAGGAAACCTCTGGGAGGGAAGAGAAGAGAGAGAATAAGGGGGTAGTGGGAGGAAGTGCTTTCAAATATTTAAGTTGGAGAACTGAAAAAGTGGGGAGGAGCTTCTGGATCCAGGTTCCCCCACCCTCAGTGTCCCCTCCATGCTCCCTCTCTCTAGGAGAGGCCACTTCTGCCTCCTTTTGCTTGGATGGCCTTTGGGCACAAGGCCAGAGTCTGGACATGGACCGGGCCCAGAGCAGAAGCCTGAACATCTGGACTCACAGCTGTCCCCAGAACCCAGGCAATGGCAGTGACACCACCCATTAAATCCCCACCTAAGAACCTCCTTTGAATGTTACTCCTTCATTTATTCAGCAAATGCTTAAGGTGTGTCTGCAATGTGCCAGGCACTGTGCTGAGCACTGAGTCATACTAAGGAGCCAAACTAACCCTGCTTCCTGTCCTCTTGGTGCTGTGGTCCCCTGGGGGAGGCAGGCATCCATCAAAGACTAACAAGTGAGTAGATAATTGGAAACTCTGATAAGTACCGTAAAGGAGCAGTCAGAGAACTGAGAAAGCTCAAGGGCCAGTGGCCTTGACCTACACTAGGGATCAAGGAGGGCTTCCTGAGCAAATGATGACTTCTTAGGCTGAGACCCCAGTAACAGCACCACAGACACACACCCAAATACCAGTCACCTTCTGGGAGCCAGGAGCCCACCTCCCTCTCCAGCAGCAGCTGCCTTGGAACTTGAGCTTTGTTGCTCTGAGGCTGGTTCCCAGAAATCAGGAGGGAAGGGAAGACATGGGATTTTTCTTGTCCTTTAGTCAGGCCACTGCTGTCCCAGACAGGAGCAGCAGGGGGCGTGACTGGGTCACAGAGAGATGGTGGCCTTCTGGGACAAGGGGTGGAGGCAGCAGGGAGAAAGAAAAAGGGGTTGGGGGGCGGGGTTCGAGCAGAGGGAGAAAGACGCCTCTATCTCTCCTCGTCTCGGCCCACTAGCTTCGTTCCCAGAAGAATTTGTCTTTACTCCATTAAACAAGAACTGGCTTGTGCTGGTCCCACCTGGAAAGAACAGACAGATTCAGGAGTATCTCTGCCTTCAAAGAATATATGGAGACCTAGCCCTCAGCCCCCAGACCCCTGGAGATTCCTGGTGCCCCATCTCCTCCTTGGGGTACTCTCCTGCCTCAGTCCCCAGCTCCCCGGGAAACTTCATTCCCATCCACCATCTCCAGATCCCATGGGGATCTCAGTGTCCCAGCTTCCTAGGTTACGAGGATCTGCCTACCAGTAACCCAGGCAACAGGGTGAGTCACTCATTGGACCTGCTGTTCCTCTTCTACAAGGATTAGCCAGGACCTGAGTGACCCCAGTGTAAGAAAGCTTCCAGAGAGTCTCTGGGTTGGAAGACACATCCTAGGTCCCTCCTTGAACCCTTACGGTCTGAAGTTTGCAAGGTCTACACTGTCTCCATCCAGTCAGAGTGTTTTACAGGAATGTACTCAGCATGGCCAGGGAGTCCAGATTCAACTCTGGTCCCTGGGCAGTGTTCAAGGTCAGCCTGGGCCACTGGGATAAGTCCATTCAACTGATATTTATAGAGCACCTATTGTGTACCAGGCACTGTTCTAGACCCTGAGAATGCCTTGATGAAAAGGGTAGTCATGAGGACCTCCCTGGTGGTCCAGTTAAAACTCTGTGCTCCCAAAGCAGAGGGCATGGGTTCAATCCCTAGTCAGAGAACTAGAGCCCACATACCACAGCTGAAGGTCCTGTGCACTGCGAGGAAGATCCCGCATGCCTTGATGAAGACTGAAGATCCTGCATGCTGCAAATGAGACCCCCAAAAAAAAGAAGAGAGAGAGGGGATGGTCAGACAACCCATAAACCGAAACAAATAAGCAAGGTCATTTCAGGTAGTGATTATCTCAATAAAGAGAGTAAAATCCTGTAGTCAATCAGAGGTGGTAGGGGAGAGGCAGCATTAGCCAAGTGGTCAGGGAAGGTCTTTCTGAGGCAGTGTCACTTCAGCAGAGACCTGAATAATGAAACCAGTCCTGTGGGGTGCCTCAGGTATGAGCAAGCCAGTAGGGGCAAGAGGCAAAAGGGCCTGAACACGCCTGGGTCCCCACCAAAGGGGTTGTTCTGAGTGGCAACTTCTTGGCCCCGGGTCCCTGAGGAATCTCCTGAGGGTTGGTTTTTCTCTCCTCCCTCCATCCCATCCTGTCCAGGACACTGTGCCCTCAACCTCTCTTTCTTCAGCCTGCCCTAGATTCCAAGATTCCTGATTACCATCCAGAGCTGTCTACACTCTTTCATTAAGACTGATTCTGCTTTGACACAGACTCTGCCAGGCTCCCACCAAGGGCACCTACAGTGCCAGTCCAGTGTCCCTGCCTCTCTCGCACCCCTAAAAACCTTTCTGGAGCTTGGCAGCATATGGTGTAGCCTCCAGACCTATGCCATCCACTCACTCCACCATGTGTGTTACCTCTCTCCCCTTCTGTCTTTCCTTCTCTCTCTCTTTTTCTTTCAACTAACATTTATTGGCCCCTGACAGTATGCCAAGGGGCTTCCCTGGTGGCTCAGCAGTAAAGAATCTGCCTATAATGCAAGAGACTTGGGTTCAATTCCTGGGTTTGGAAGATTACCTGGAGAAGGAAATACCCACTCCAGTATTCTTGCCTGGGAAATCCCATGGACAGAGGAGCCTGACGGGCTACAGTCCGTGGTGTCACAAGAGAGTTGGACACGACTTAGTGACTACACACAAACACACACACGACAGTATGCCAAACACTGAGTTAGGCAGTCTACAGGGACTCCAAAAATAAATAAGACTTGGTCCTGGCCTGGAGAGTAGTGGTCTGGGGAGAGAAACCCGACATGTAAAATGCTTTCATAGGGATCTCCTAGGAAGTGCGAGGAACTCGAACAAATGACTAGTCCTCTTTACTTTCAGTTTCCCCATCTGCAAAATGGGCAGGTTACCCTACTCAGGGTTGCTGGGAGGGTTTGATGGAATCACATAGGTTGGATGTGTGGCATATAGAAAGTGTTTCACGTACCAGAGGTGTTGCTTTTGTTGATGTCATTACCTTTGTGTATAATTCTTGAAATGTAAGTCTCAGCCTTCTGGGTACGGAATATAAGGAAGGGTGTGTGATGTGACTGAACTGGGGGCAGGCTGAGATGGAATGAGGGCAGACTGGGGAGGCTCCTTGTGCCATGGCGGGAGAGGCCTTGTATGTCCTCCTGGGGAGTTGGAGCTTGATATGGTTAGCAGAGGAACTTCTGTGTCTCTTTCCTGTTTGTTTGTTTGATTGTGATAAAATACACATAACAAAATTTGCCATCTTAAATGTTTTGTTTTGCCTCACCACATAGCTTGTAGAACGTTAGTTCCCTGATCAGAGATCAAACCTGTCTTAACCATTGAACCACCATGGAAGTCTCCCATCCTAACCTTTTTTTTTTTTTTAAGATTTATTATTTATTTATTTTGGGTTGTGCTGAGTCTTCGATGTAGCAGGGGCTTTCTCTAGTTCTAGCAAGCAGGAGCTTCTCCTTAGTTCCAATGCACAGGCTTCTCATTGTGCTGGTTTCTCTTGTTTCAGAGTTCGGGCTCTATTTGTGTGGGCTTCAGTAGTTTCTATGCAGGGGCTTAGCTGCCCCAGAGCATGTAGGATCTTCCTGGAGTAGGGATCAAACCTATGTCCCCTGTATTAGCAGGCAGACTCTTAACCACTGGGCCACCAGGGAAGCCCCCATCTTAACCATTTCTAAGTGTCCTGTTTAGTGACAATAGACTTCACAGTGTGTGGAACCATGAGCTCCAGAACTCTTCTTGTAAAACCGAAACTCTGTACCCACTAAATAATAACTCCCTGCTCCCCTCCCCCTTTCCTTGTTCTTGTCTTTACAAAGACCCGTCTTGTTGGGAACCCAAACAGCTGAGTCCCTGGGATTTGATTGAGAGGTGGAAGGAAATCACTGGGCACAGACCTCAGGACAGGCTCTGGGTGTGGGTGAGGGGAGATGGGAGCTCTTAATCCCTTCCTCCTTTCTGGAGGTGCTGGAGGAAGGCCTGAGTTCCAGGGAGAGGCTGGAGGTTGTAACGGCTCTTTGCCCCCACACCCTTCCTCGGCTTGTTGCCCTGTGAACACTAGTGCTGCATGGTGTCGGGGGTTCTTCCCCCCCAACTCCCAACCCTCCTCATGTTGACCCTCACCTTGACGAGCAGGTGTGGAAGGGAGCAACATTATCTAAACATATAGAAGATACTCGTTCTTTCTTTTTCAAGTGACCTTGGGGTTCAGGCAGGGCAGAGACTGAACCAACAGTCTTGAAGCCACCCCTGGGCCTGTTTGCCAAGCTGTGTGTGTTGAGGGTAAGATCCAGGCTCATCTCTCTAGATTGAGGCTGGCCCATTACTCTGCTCCCTATCTGATGAATGGGACTTCCCTGTTGATCAGAAGATAATGAATCTGCCTGCAATGCTGGAGACCCAGGTTTGATCCTTTGGTTAGGAAGATCCCCTCAAGAAGGGAATGGCAACCTACTCCAGTATTCTTGCCTGGAGAATTCCATGGACAGAGGAGCCTGGCAGGCTATGGGGTCGCAAAGAGTCAGACATGACTGAGTGAATAACACTTTCAGAACTGTCTGATGAAGGAAAAGGCAAGTTGGTTCACCAGGGCTTCACATAGAAAGAGCTATTCCATGTTTAAGCCTAGTTCAGCAACCAAGGGGCTTCCCTGGTAGCTCAGTGGTAAAGTATCTTGTTGCAATGCAGCAAACTTGGGTTCAATTGCTGAGTCGGGAAAATACCTTGGAGGAGGAAATGGCAACCCACTCTGGTATTCTTGCCTGGAGAATCCCATGGACAGAGGAGCCTGGTGGGCTACAGTCCATGGGGTCGAAAAGAGTCGGATATGACTAAGCACGCATGAAGGGCGGGGCAGCAACTAGGCTTTATCTTGGGTAGCTCTGTGGGTTGCTTGGATATGGGGGATATATACAAAGTGTAAGACAGGGACTTTCTTGGTGATCTAGCAGCTAAGAATTCATGCTCCCAATGCAGAGGGCCTGGGTTTGGTCCCTGCTCAGGGAACTGGATCCCACATGCTGCAACTAAGAGTTCACAGGCCCCAACTCAGGATCCCAGATGTGGCAACTAAAGATCCTGCATTCTGCAACTCAGACCCGGCGTAGCCAAATAAATACTGAAATAGAACAAAAACAAGGTCTAAAGCAAAGGCCTGTTTTGAAAGAACTTACAGCCTGGTTGCAAAGATAAAATAGAAGAGTTTTCAGCACAGTTGAAGACAAAAACCTAGGCAACTAGCCATGATTGCTCTCTCTGTCACCTCCATTGCTCACGACAGATCCTGAACTTCTGTCTCCACTTGTAAAGCTGCTGGCTTGGGCCAGGCTGTCCATATTTCCCACCTGGACTGCTACAAAGCCTTGCTCTCTGGTGTCCTTGCTTCTCACACAGTGGCCATGGTGATTTTCATTACATTTAACTGTGTCGATTCCCTGCTTAAAATCCTAGAATTGTTGCTGTGATGGTTGGATTAAAATTCAAACTGCTCCCTTTGGCTTACAAGGACCCTTACGATTTGGCCTCTGCCAATCTCTCAGATCTCTTGCTGTCCCAGTCTTGCCTTTTTCCCTCACGGGAGCCCAGCCTTTGCACTCACCCCTTCCTCCTCCTAGAATGCTCTTCCCCTACAGTTCCCCATAGCTTCTTTGCATTACTTTGGGTCATTAAAAGTTACCTTTTCAGTAAGACCTTCCCTGAACACTCAGGCACTCTCTGGCACATCACACTTTTACTTTTACACGTCTTACTTTTTTTTCTGCATAATATTAACTATTTAATTTTAAATTTTAATTTAATTAATGTATTTATTTACTCTTGGCTGTGCTGGGTCTTCGCTGCTGTGCGCGCTTCTCTCTAGTTGTGGTGAGCTGGAGTTACTCTTCGTCGCAATATGCAGGCTTCTCATTGTGGTGGCTTCTCTTCTTATGGAGCGCGGGCTCTAGGGCATGCGAGCTTCAGTAGATGCGGCATATAGGCTCAGTCACTGTGGCTCTCGGGCTCTAGAGCACGGGCTTGATAGTTGTGGTACATGGGCTTAGTAGCTCCTTGGCATGTGGGATCTTCCAAGACCAGGGATCAAACCCATGTCTCCTGCAGTGGCAGGCGGATTCTTTACCCCTGAACCACCAGGGAAGCCCTGTTTAAAATTGTTATTGAAAATACTTATTTTATTCCTGCTCTAAAAGGGTGAACATCTTTTAGGTATTGCCGCACTGCTGATTTTTTTTTAAATGAATTTTTACTGGAGTATAGTTGATTTACCATGTTGCGTTAGTTTCTGCTGTACAACAAAGTGAATCAGTTACACTCTTTTTTAGATTCTTTTCCCATATAGATCATTACAGAATACTGAATTCCCTGTGCTTTACAGTAGGCCCTTTTTAGCTATCTATTCTATATATAGTAGTGTGTGCATGTCAATCCCAATCTCTCAGTTTTTCCCTTGTCCCCCCAACATTTAATTTGTTTGTTTTTACTGTTTATTAGAACGGGAGCCCCAGGAGCATAGGGACAAGAACAGCGCCTGGCTCTAAACAAATGCTCATTAGATACACATTGAACGAATGAATGGGAGTTGGGGCTGGACTGTGAAGAGTGGGCAGTCTTCCAGGACTCGGAAAGAAAATGGACAAAGGTATAACGTCAGGAGTAAGCACAGCTTGTCCCAGGAATGGCCAGCTCAGCTTCAGCGGAGGGCTAGTTGGAGCCTAGAGGCAAAGAAAGTTGGGGGCACAGACTGGGTCTAGATTGTGATGCACCCTGAAAGTTAGACTAGGGATCAGAACTGCATCCTGCAAGGTCACAGGAATCCATTTGAAGCCCTTTGAGCTGAGGGGTGGCCTAATTAAAACTGTCTTTTGAGAAAATTAATCCAGAGTCTGCTGCAGAAGGGATTGAAGTAAGACCAGCTGCCTAATTTGTAGGACCCAGTGCAAAATGAAAATGTGGAATCCCTTATTCTAAAAGGGGAAAGGACTTCCCTGGTGGTCCAGTGGCTAAGACACTACACTCATTGTGCAGGGGGCCTGGCTTCCATCCCTCGTCAGGGAATCAGATCCCACATGCCACAAGTGTAGGTCCCACATGCCGCCTCCAAGGGCCTCCTGATAAGAATCCCAAGTGCCACACCTGAGACCCGGCACAGGCAACTAAATAAATACTTTCGAAAAAAGGCTGGAAAAAACTGGTGTTCCATTTAGTAAACTGGAGAATTCCATAGACAGAGGAGCTTGGCAGGCTATAGTCCATGGGGTTGCAAAGAGTCAGACATGACTGAGCCACTAACACTTTAACTTTTCACAAGGTACTAAAATATAAAATGCTTTCCTTTCTTCCACGATTCTTCTCATGACTTTTCATGGTGTTTTTAATTTATTTAATGTTATTTTAAATAAAGAAAATAGCACTTTTTAACCTTCAGCTTACTGATGACTGAAAGGAAAACAGAATTGTGAGTTGCCCCAATTTTCCCTCTCTGTCATCATTGGCAGCAGAAGTGGTTGGCTACAGCAGTGAATTAATGTGACTGGGAATGGATATGGTAGGATGCCTCCCATCATCCATGTCTCCTAGAAGACCATTGCCTTCTTTCTGGATTCAGAGCAAGTTCTGTTTCAAACGGAACAGTAGCCTCTCAGCTGTCAGCCCCTACACTTATTCAGGTGTAGACATGACATGCTTATCTTGTACTCACTTTTTTTGAGTCTCGCTGAACTCCCATGCATGGTGGGTCCATCAGAGTTCTCTGCTCTTTGTAACCCCATGGACTACACATGGAATTCTCCAGGCCAGAATACTGGAGAATAGGGTTGTCTTTCCCTTCTCCAGGGGATCTTCCTAAACCAGGGATTGAACCCAGGTCTGCCACATTGCAGGCAAATGCTTTACCAGTTGAGCCACAAGGGAAGCCCTCTGTGCTCATAGAAAGTAAAGTGAAAGTAAAGTTGCTCAGTCGTGTCCGACTCTTTGCGACCGCATGGACTGTAGCCTACAACGCTCCTCCGTCCATGGGATGTTCCAGGCAAGAGTACTGGAGTGGGTTGCCATTTCCTTCTCCAGAGGATCTTCCCAACCCAGGGATTGAACCTGGGTCTCCTGTATTGTAGGCAGATGCTTTACCATCTCATGGAGCATCCCAAATGGCATGTCAGGCTTGTCTCCTCTACTCACACATATGGTCTATTGTCCCACTGGACAAAGCACAAGTTCAAAAGTAAAATTATTAAGAAATCCAAGATGGTGGCCACAGAGCACAAGACCAAGCACAAGGCAATTCTGAGCCTGGGGCTCTGAAACAGGAGGGAAGGGGGCAGGACATACACTTTAAAAGAACGACATAGCCTAAGGACAGGACATAACTAATGAGAACAAAATAAATCCAAGATGGCTGACTTCCACTAGACTTTGAGCCTCAGAATGAAAGTGTTAGTCTCTCAGTCGACACCAGCTCTTTGTGATCCCATGGATGTAGTCCTCCAGGCTCTAATGTCCATGGAATTCACTAGGCAAGAATACTGGAGTGGGTTGCCATTTCCTTCCTCAAGGGATTGTCCCAACCCAGGGATCGAACCTGGATCTCCTGCATTGCAGTAGGATTCTTTACTGTTGAATTACCAGCAAAGAGCCTCAGTATATGCTCACTGTAACACATCTGCAAGGTAAGTGACACACCCACCAGTGCCATGACCTTTCTGAGGACAACAATCAAAGATTATAAAGTGGGCAGTGGCCCAGTTCCTGGAAATCCCCACCCCTTCCCCTGAAACAGAATAATCCTCCCACTCATTAGCCTATGAAATTGCCCAGCCCACAAAACATCAGTCAGTTCAGTTCAGTTGCTCAGTCATGTCCAATGCTTTGCGACCCCATGGACTGCAGCATGCCAGGCTTCCCTGTCCATCACCAACTCCTGGAGTTTACTCAGACATGTCCATCGAGTCAGTGATGCCATCCAACCATCTCATGCCCTGTCATCCCCTTCTTCTCCTGCCTTCTAATTTTCCCAGCCTCAGGGTCTTTTCAAATGATCAGTTCTTCATATCAGGTGGCCAAAGTATTGGAGTTTCAGCTTCAGCATCAGTCCTTCCAATAAACACTCAGGACTGATCTCCTTTAGGATGGACTGGTTGGATCTCCTTGCAGTCCAAGGGACTCTCAAGAGTCTTCTCCAACATCACAGTTCAAAAGCATCAATTCTTCAGTGCTCAGCTTTCTTTATAGTCCAACTCTCAACATCCATACATGACTACTGGAAAAACCATAGCCTTGACTAGACAGACCTTTTTTGGCAAAGTAATGTCTCTGCTTTTTAATATGCTGTCTAGGTTGGTCATAACTTTTCTTTCAAGGAGCAAGCATCTTTTAATTTCATGGCTGCAGTCACCATCTGCAGTGATTTTGGAGCCCAAGAAAATAAAGTCTCTCACTGTTTGCACTGTTTCCCCATATATTTGCCATGAAGTAGAGATCTCTTCAAGAAAATTAGAGATACCAAGGGAATATTTCATGCAAAGATGACCACAATAAAGGACAGAAATGATATGGACCTAACAGAAGCAGAAGATATTAAGAAGAGGTGGCAAGAATACACAGAAGAACTGTACAAAAAAGATCTTCATGACCAAGATAATCACGATGGTGTGATCACTCATGTAGAGCCAGACATCCTGGAATGTGAAGTCAAGTGGGCCTTAGAAAGCATCACTAGGAACAAAGCTAGTGGAGGTAATGGAATTCCAGTTGAGCTATTTCAAATCCTGAAAGATGATGATGTGAAAGCGCTGCACTCATATGCCAGCAAATTTGGAAAACTCTGCAGTGGCCACAGGACTGGAAAAGGTCAGTTTTCATTCCAATCCCAAAGAAAGGCAATGCTAAAGAATGCTCAAACTACCGCACAATTGCACTCATCTCACACGCTAGTAAAGTAATGCTCGAAATTCTCCAAGCCAGGCTTCAGCAATACGTGAACCGTGAACTTCCAGATGTTCAAGCTGGTTTTAGAAAAGGCAGAGGAACCAGAGATCAAATTGCGATCATCCACTGGATCATCAAAAAAGCAAGAGAGTTCCAGAAAAACATCTATTTCTGCTTTATTGACTATGCCAAAGCCTTTGACTGTGTGGATCACAATAAACTGTGGAAAATTCTTCAAGAGATAGGAATACCAGACCACCTGACCTGCCTCTTGAGACCTGTATGCAGGTCAGGAAGCTACAGTTAGAACTGGACATAGAACAATAGACTGGTTCCAAATCGGGAAAGGAGTAAGTGAAGGCAGTATATTGTCACCCTGCTTATTTAACTTATATACAGAGTACATCATGAGAAATGCTGGGCTGGATGAAGCACAAGCTAGAATCAAGATTGCCGGGAGAAATAATCAATAATCTCAGATATGCAGATGACACCACCCTTATGGCAGAAAGTGAAGAAGAACTAAAGAGCCTCTTGATGAAAGTGAAAGAGAAGAGTGAAAAAGTTGGCTTAAAGCTCAACATTCAGAAAACTAAGATCATGGCATCTGGTCTCATCACTTCATGGCAAATAGATGGGGAAACAGTGGAAACAGTGGCAAGCTATTTTAGGGGGCTCTAAAATCACTGCAGATGGTGACTGCAGCCATGAAATTAAAAGATGCTTACTCCTTGGAAGGAAAGTTATGACCAATATGCTGCTGCTGCTAAGTCACTTCAGTCATGTCCAACTCTGTGTGACCCCATAGACAGCAGCCCACCAGGCTCCCCCGTCCCTGGGATTCTCCAGGCAAGAACACTGGAGTGGGTTGCCATTTCCTTCTCCAATGCATGAAAGTGAAAGTGAAGTCGCTCAGTCGTGTCTGACTCTTCACGACCCCATGGACTGCAGCCTACCAGGCTCCTCCGTCCATGGGATTTTCCAGGCAAGAGTACTGGAGTGGGGTGCCATTGCCTTCTCCGATGACCAACCTAGACAGCATATTAAAAAGCAGAGACATTACTTTGCCAAAAAAGGTCTGTCTAGTCAAGGCTATGGTTTTTCCAGTAGTCATGTATGGATGTGAGAGTTGGACTATAAAGAAAGCTGAGCACTGAAGAATTGATGCTTTTGAACTGTGATGTTGGAGAAGACTCTTGAGAGTCCCTTGGACTGCAAGGAGATCCAACCAGTCCATCCTAAAGGAGAGCAGTCCTGAGTGTTCATTGGAAGGACTGATGCTGAAGCTGAAACTCCAATACTTTGCCACCTGATATGAACGGCTGACTCACTTGAAAAGACCCTGATGCTGGGAAAGATTGAGGGCAGGAGAAGAAGGGGATGACAGAGCATGAGATGGTTGGATGGCATCACTGACTCGATGGACATGTCTGAGTAAACTCCGGGAGTTGGTGATGGACAGGGAAGCCTGGCGTGTTGCAGTCGGTCCATGGGGTCACAAAGAGTCGGACACGACTGAGGGACTGAACTGAACTGATGGGACCGGATTCTATGATCTTAGTTTTCTGAATGCTGAGTTTTAAACCAACTTTTTCACTCTCGTCTTTCACTGTCATCAAAAGCTCTTTAGTTCTTCGCTTTCTGCCATAAGGATGGTGTCATCTGCATATCTGAGGTTACTGATATTTCTCCCGGCAATCTTGATTCCAGCTTGTGCTTCATCCAGCCTGGCATTTTGCATGATGTACTCTACATATAAGTTAAATGAGCAGAGTGACAATATACAGCCTTGATGTACTTCTTTCCCAATTTGGAACCAGTCTGTTGTTTCACGTCCAGTTCTAACTGTTGCTTCTTGACCTGCATACAGATTTCTCAGGAGGCAAGTCAGATGGTCTGATATTCCCATCTGGTTGAGAATTTTCTAGTTTGTTGTGATCCACACAGTCAAAGGCTTTTGCATAGTCAATAAAGCAGAAGCAGATGTTTTTTCTGGAACTCTCTTGCTTTTTCAGTGATCCAACAAGATGTTGGCAATTTGATCTCTGGTTCCCCTGGCCTTCCTCAGTGATCAATGTAAAGAAATGGAGGAAAACAATAAATGGGAAAGACTAGATATCTCTTCAAGAAAATTAGAGATACCCAGGGAACATTTCATGCAAAGATGAGGACAATAAAGGACAGAAATGGTAGGGACCTAACAGAAGCAGAAGATATTAAGAAGAGGTGGCAAGAATACACAGAACAACTATACAAGAAGGATCTTCATGACCCAGATAACCATGATGGTTTGATCACTCACGTAGAGCCAGACATCCTGGAATGCGAAGTCAAGTGGGCCTTGGGAAGCATCACCATGAACAAAGCTAGTGGAGGTGATGGAATTCCACCTGAGCTATTTCAAATCCTAAAAGATGATGCTGTGAAAGTGCTGCACACAATATGCCAGCAAATTTGGAAACTCAGCAGTGGCCACAGGACTGGAAAAGGTCAGTTTTCATTCCAATCCCAAAGAAAGGCAATGCCATAAAACATAGACACCCCATATTTTGGGGCCTCTCACCTCTGAGATGGCCCACACTCTGTGGAGTGTATTTCTTTTTTAATAAATCCATTTATCTATCACTTTATTTCTCACTAAATTCTTTCTGCACTGAGACACAAAGATCTTGATCCTCACTAAGCCCAGACACCAGGTGACTCATTCTAATTAAGACAGTGCGAGTTACACGGCTTCACCTTGTTCGACTGAGCAGATCCTGAGTCCATGAAGCCTGCCCTGACCTGCAGGGGGAAAGTTTGAAGGGGAGGATGCTAGAACAGGAATTGTTGGGGAATAGAGCCAAGAGTGTAAGGTAAGAGTTGAAAAAAGAAGAAAAATCTCTCCAAGCAAAAGTGACAAGATTTGAAGAGACATGAAAAGACAATGAATCTTAACAGGAGGTCTTTAGAGGCCCTTGCACCTCCCTATCAGACTGTGGAAGCCCCGTTGAGAACCTCAACTTTACCTCTCTAGGGCTGGGTTGCACAAGGTCTCTAGCAGGTACTCAATAAATGTTTGTTGACAAATGGGCAAATGAGGAGGGGAATGCAGAAAGCGGTGGGGCAGGGGGTGGGTGGTGGGAGGAGACAAAACACCAAAGCATATGGGGCTCCAGGGCTGGGGTCTCAAGGCAGGGCTGGGGGCTGGGAAAGTGGTGTTGGAAGGGCTTCAGAGGGGTGTGGGAAGGCAGGGAAGCCCCCAGCCTTGGTGAGAACCAGGTGTTGGAAGAAGAGGCTGTGGGACCGGAGAAGGTGTTGGGGACATTGGCAGCATCTCCCTAGAGGGGAATTTCCATCCTGTGGTGGCCTCTATGGGTCTCCTGTTGGCATGTTCTAACCTCCAGCCCCGCTAGTGTAGTATCCTGGCTAGTCTCTTTAATCTATTTTTCTTGATCTCTGGCTCCTTCTCTGTTAGTCTCACATTCTGTCCTGTCTCCAGGATCTTAGTTTCTTTCTAACTCTCTGCCTGGGGCCCCTATCTCAGCATATATCTGCTTTCCTCTCTGTCTGCTGTGTCTCTCCGGAGTTATCTTTCCATTTTGCCCCGACACGCTTTCTATACTCTCCACCCACCCAGATCCCGTCCAGTACCTGCCGTGGGAGTAGGGGAGAGCCTTGGTCCTGAGGAGGCATCAGGGGGCGGGCCCAAGCCCTCTCCAAATTTGCATATGCATGAGGTCGCCCAGGCCAGAGAGAGGAGGTGGGGCTTCTGGGGGCGGGGAAGGGGGCGGGCACCCTCGGAGCCACCGAGTATAAAGACCGCGCGCTGTCGCTAGCCCCGCACTGCTGAAGAGCAGAGCCTCCGCCCGGAGGACCCCTATCCCTGCCTGTCCCCACAACTGCGCGTCCCCACCCCACCCCCGTGGCCGAGCCACCTTTGGTGTGGCGGTCTCCACTCGTCAGAAGAGCCTTGAACAGTCACCCGACTCCTCTCCACAGCCTCTTTGCATCTCGGATTTCGGGGCGGCCCCCTCCCCCACCTCTCCCTGCCTCTTGGCACCCCGATTTTTCTGCGCTTCGCTCGGGTTTTGCAGCCGTCTATTTTTGCATCCCTTTTCGTTTTGCTTCTGAGAGGTCTAGGGGGTGAAGCTGCGTTCGCACCCTTCGCCTTTTTATCCTCCCCTGCTCGGACAACCCCCCTTTTCATTGCAGTGGGGGTGCCTAGGATCTGTTCATCTTACGCCGCGCCGCCAGCACCCCGCAGCGTGTGGCCTTGCGCCCCGGAATTGACAGCGGCTGCATATCTGAGGGGGGGGGGTGTCTCCCTTGGCCCCGCTGCCTTTGCTCCCCGTGCGTTCCGGTGCGTGAGGTGGGCTTCAGCGCGCCGCACCCCGGCTTCTCCATAGTCCCCCGCCCCGCGCGGGACTTGCCCCCCGCCGTCAAGATGGTCATCCAGAAAGAGAAGAAGAGCTGCGGGCAGGTGGTTGAGGAGTGGAAGGAGTTCGTGTGGAACCCGAGGACGCACCAGTTCATGGGCCGCACAGGGACCAGCTGGGGTATGCGGGGCCGGCCGTGCGAGGGGCGGGAGGCGGGGGGATCCGCCTGGCGACGCCCGGGGAGGACGAGGTCCCGCCGGCGCAGCCCCAGCTCGGTTCCCGGGTTCCCGGCGTCCGGCCCCCCTGCCGGGCTCCGGGCTGGGAGGGGGCCGAGTCGCCGGTCTAATCTCCCTGGCTGGCCGCTGCGGAGGCGGAGAAAGTAGGTCACTGCCGCCTTCCCGCCCCCCGCGGAGCCCCCTCGCGCGGGGGGTCGCGGGCTCTGCGCGCGTGTGCTCGCCGCGGCGCTTGCGCTCCCTGTCGGGGGCCGGTCAGCTCCACACGGTCGCCCCCCTTCTCCAGAAGAGCGCCCCTTCCCTCCCTCTGATTCTCACTAGCTGGCCAGGCCCGTCTATTTTTAGCTCGTGCCCACCCCTTGGACCCTGGGAACATTCATGAGGGGGCGGGTCTTGGGGAGGTGGGGTGTGTGTTGGAGAGGGTTCTTCACAGCGGAAGTTGTCTGGATCCCACTGCCTTGTGTTTTGGAGCCTTCTGTGACTGCTTCGTGGGTGGGGGGCTGTGGGGCCGGGGTGCCACTGGGAGGTGTTCGGGGCTGGGTGTTGGGCTCAGATGTCACAAGCGGAGGGAGTGGTCACTGGTGGTGAGATGTGTGCATCATCTGGGCCCTGTGTCTCAGGGCTTGGATGGCCAGGCACCTTCCCCACCCATACCTTGGAGGTGGTGTGTGGGACCACATATTCAGGACATGTGGAGGGACTTGCGTCTGGTTGAGGGTCCGGTGCTGGGCATAGATGCCAGTGAAGGGTGATTTCTTCCAAAAGGGATTTTCAAGCTGGGAAGTTGAAGCACAGGAGACATTGTGTGGCACAATTTACAGTTCATCCACACTGACTGAATGCTGTTCCCATTAGCCCACCCCGCCAAGGGGCCCTTAAAGTGGGTCTGATGCAGTCCTTATGCAGGAAACGTGAAGTTCAGTCCGTGGGATTGGAGGGGTCCTTGAGTCCTTGGGAAGATCTGGGGAGGCTTGGGGAAGTGTCTTCTGAGATGGAAGGACTTGCGATCTGGGGGAATGGAAACAGCAGGTACTCACACTAGGCTGAGGAGTGACAGTGACTTGTCACATCCACCAAGAATCCACAGGCTCTCTGCCTGGAAGGCTGTGGAAAGTCTTCCTTTACACCTGCCTTTGCCCTGAGTGCTGAGTGTGAGCTGGGGGTGGGGTGACTGTTGAAGGCTCTGGACAGCTATCTCTGAGAGACTTTGTAGCTTTGGCTGGAGACTCACTCAAGTTTCAGCTCTTGTAGGGCTCAGAGAGAGAAGATTTTGCTGTTTGAGTGTGAGGGTCCATACCCTGAGAGATGGTTTGAGAGTTTGGTGGTGAATTGGGGCCAGTGCCAGCTTGAAAAGTCATCGTGCTGGACAACTTCAAACATGAGTACCCATATAGCAGTAACAGATGGTATGCCTCTTCAGGGCCATGAAGGTTGACAAGTTGAGAATATAATTTGTGGCAAAATGACTGTGGCCTATACAAGGTGTTGTCCAAGCAACAAGAGTTTAGGTTTCTTGTGTCCTCCACAAAATTGGGCTTCACTGTGTTGTAGGACCAGAAGGGGCTGGGAGCCATGGCTGGAAGCCAGATACACTGCCTTTTTCCAGCTTGTCTCCTTTTGCTCCCAGGGGAAGGCTCCCTGGGGCTCTGGGATCCTTTCCTGGGCAGAACCTCTGAGTGGGGGAGGGGCACGTGGACAGGTCGTGGATGGAGACCTGGAACCTGTTGACCCTATTTCCTCCTCTTTAGCCTTTATCCTCCTCTTCTACCTTGTCTTCTATGGCTTCCTCACCGCCATGTTCACCCTCACCATGTGGGTGATGCTGCAGACGGTCTCCGACCACACCCCCAAGTACCAGGACAGATTGGCCACACCAGGTGAGTGATGAGACTCCCCCACAAGCCAGGCTCACTACTCTGATGCCCCTAAGCCTCCCAAAGGAACTCGCAGGTTGAGAACTGTCAGCTCTTAGAGGTTTGGTTCTGATAAGCCAGTCACCACGTGCTGGGCAGTTCTTCTTAAAGGCCACCTTCACATTCCCCACAGCTGAGAGCTATGTGATCTGGGGAGGTGGCAGAGGGTCACAGGAGATCTCCCTCCCCGGAAGGCTATCTCAGATCTTCCCGTTGTCCCTCACCCTGTTGTTCCCCATGTCCATCTTCTTCCCTCTTTGTGTGGTCCTTTGTCTTACATATACCCCCTCATTATTGCCTCTGCTGACTAGGCTTGATGATTCGCCCTAAGACTGAGAACCTCGATGTCATTGT
Organism: Bubalus bubalis; assembly: GCF_019923935.1. Classification (NCBI taxonomy): domain Eukaryota; kingdom Metazoa; phylum Chordata; class Mammalia; order Artiodactyla; family Bovidae; genus Bubalus; species Bubalus bubalis. Next base: position 35,739,419 of record NC_059159.1, on the reverse strand, counting down.
CAATGTCAGTGACACTGAAAGCTGGGACCAGCATGTTCAGAAACTCAATAAGTTCTTGGAGCGTGAGTACGGGCTCGATGGCTATGCAGGACTTTGGGCAGGGGATTGGGTACCCTGGGAGCAGAACATGAGGTCCGTGACTCTCTCTCGCCCACCTCCTTAGCTTACAATGACTCCATCCAAGCCCAGAAGAATGATGTCTGCCGCCCTGGTCGCTATTACGAACAACCAGATAACGGAGTTCTAAACTACCCAAAACGTGCTTGTCAGTTCAACCGGACCCAGCTGGGCGACTGCTCTGGCATTGGGGACCCTACCCACTATGGTTACAGCACTGGACAGCCCTGTGTCTTCATCAAGATGAACCGGGTACTCATATCCTTAGTCCCCAGGGAGAATGGAGGAGGGAGCTACCATCTGCTGGCAGTTGCTTTCTTTTACTGGGGCTCTTGGTCTTTGGGAGATTTTTAGATGTTTGAGTGGCGAGAGAACAAGAGAGATGTGACTGCTGGAGGCTGATATCATGGCTGGGGGGCTGGATATTTCTGTTTTTGACAACTTCTTTTCCTAACCCTCACCACTGTGTCTCCTCACTCCAGGTCATCAACTTCTATGCAGGAGCAAACCAGAGCATGAATGTTACCTGCGTGGGGAAGGTGAGTTTGTTGGGCCTTGTCCATCTGTTTGTTCTTATGGTTTCCATGTCATTCACTCATCTCTCCCTATCTTCTTTACTCCCAGAGGCCCCATAACTCTAGGGACAAAGGGGTAAGCATGGGCTTCAATATGGCTCAAACTCCAAGGCGCTGCCACCCCTCATGCTTCTGTCTAGGATGCAGAAGTCTGCTCTTTTATATGGATAGACACCCTCTCCCTGACTCCACCTGAGCCCCTGCCTCTGGCTTCTCTCCATGATCCTCCCATCTTCTCTATTCCCTGACCATGTCTTCTGTGCTCAGTCTCATGTCTCTTCTGCCCTCAGTTCTTTTTAGGTATCTGGTAGCTGCTGGTCTGTGAGCACCACCTGCCACCACTAAGTTGTCCTTGGAGCCCTGCTCCCCCCACCTCTGTCCCTCTAGGAGCTTCCTGCTCCTCTTGCTTCATCCCCCTCCTTGCTTCCTACTGAGCTCTTACTCATTGATCTGTTCTCTCTTGGCTCCGCTCCAGAAACCGATTCCTGAGGATGGGGTAAGAATTTGGGGTGGGAGGGCAGTAGAAGGCTTCGGGCTCCTTAGCACCCTGGAGGACTTCCCAGTCTGATGGAGGAGACAGGATACCCCCTCCTGTGCAAGCGCAAATATACCAGACTCAACAGCTCAAGGGATACGGATTTGAGAAAGCACAATCGGGATGAAGGAGGAACAAAGGGAAGTCAGCTAAGTTCCCGCCATCCCTAACATGCTCTCCTCCACCCTCCTGCGTCCCCCACAGCGAGATGAAGATGCCGAGAATCTCGGCAACTTCGTTATGTTCCCTGCAAACGGCAATATCGACCTCATGTACTTTCCCTACTATGGCAAGAAGTTTCATGTAAGTCCTGCGGGAGGCCGGGTGCTGGCTCCTCCAGGGGAGCAGGGTGCAGGGTTGGAGGCCCAGCTGCCTCAGGCCTGGAGCCTCGCTCTCCTCCTCTGGCCCAGGTGAACTACACACAGCCCCTGGTGGCCGTCAAGTTCCTGAATGTGACCCCCAACGTGGAGGTGAACGTGGAGTGCCGTATCAACGCTGCCAACATCGCCACTGATGATGAGCGCGACAAGTTCGCGGGGCGTGTGGCCTTCAAACTCCGCATCAACAAAACCTGAGGCCCCCTTCCTCCCGCCCCCACCTCTTTCCTACGGATGCTTCTGGAATACCCCTGACCCCGCCTGATCCCTCCCTCACCCACCCCAAAGGTATTTTTTATAACAGAGCTATGGCTTGTCTGAGCCTCGCGCCCTTTTCCTTTCCTTCTGAACCCGGCCTGACATCTGTTGTGATTCTCTGGTTGCACACACTTTCCACCGTCTTCTTCCTGCCCGAGCTCTGTCAGAGACAGGGAGATGGAACCCCCAAGATGGTCATAGAGTTCGGAGTCTTTCTAGTCCTGGTGTAGCTGTGAGTGGGGTGTCCTCACAGTTCCCCACCCATCCTGCCCTCCTGTCCCAGCCCTCCAGAACTATAGAAAATGCCCACCCGTCCACCTTGGGCTTCCCTCATAGCTCAGTTGATAAAGAATCCGTCTGCAATGCGGGAGACCCCGGTTTGATTCCTAGGTTGGGAAGATCCCCCGGAGAAAGGAAAAGCTACCCACTCCAGTATTCTGGCCTGGAGAATTCCTTGGACTGTATAGTCCATGGGGGTCACAAAGAGTCGGACACAACTGAGTGACTTTCACTTTCTTTTCTTTTCACCCACCCACACACAGACGGCAATCTCTTCATGCTTATCTCCAGACAGAATGTGGCACTCCATTCTGTTTTTTAAAATAACTGAAGTATAATTAACTTACAACACTGCTGTTAGTTCCAGGTGCACCGCTTAATGATTTAATATCTCTATAGGCTACAGAGTGGTCACCAGTGTGACCCTCTATCCTCCTATGCCAGCTTAGCCGCTGTCCCCTCCCCTGTCTCCCACACCTTCTGCCTTGTCTACCACAGTCGCTGTCTCAGTGGCTTTTGACTTGTGTGACTCCTTGGTCAGTCTTTCCCCACTTCTCTATCCCCATTCCCTCCACTGAAAGCGGGACCACTTGTAACTGAAGACATGGTGGCTCTGTGGCCTTTTCCTTCTTTCCTGGCACAGCTGGTTTCTCACTCCACGTTGAATATGTGAGCTGGGAATGAGGGTCTGAAAGAAAAATCCCTGTTGATTCTTGAAAATTCTCTTCCCGGTCTCCTATCACTCCTCAGAGGGGCGGGGTTGACCTAGGCTGAATATGCACTTTGTTTTTGCCGATGGCTCCCTCCCCTCTGTTCCCTTTCCCAGAATATCCTGCAAGTTCTACTTCCCAGGCGCCCTGGGGGAGGGGCAGCCACTTTGGCTGGGTCCCCAGTGGCCACCTTGGAAACGTCAGCTGGTTATGGGACTATTCCATCTCCTTCCCCTCCGCCCTGATCTGCTCCCCCACCCCCATCCTCTCTGTGGCTTCTCTTAGCAAGTTATCAACTAATCACAAACTAACTCCTCCCCTTTCTTCCGCATGCCAGCCTGAAAATTGCAGATACCTCCTCCTTTTAAGACTCTGAATTTCTTGGCTCCATCTCCTTCAGACCCCTTTGCCTTCTTAAACAACCCCATAGTGCCCATAGAATGTTAAATGAGGGACCTCCTGTGTTCTTGAGTTATAGAGGCATTTTAACTCTTTCTTCTCCCACGCCCTTCACTTCCCCACCTGTAATTTCCCTGTTCTTTTTTTGATGCTGCAGCTTCCACACCCCACCCATGGGTGGACCCTTCCCTGTTTTTCTCTGGCTGGATCTGAGGCTCTTCCCTTTGGATCCCATTGTTTTCCTGCACTCCCCTCACCCAAGTGGTCTCTCTCTGCAGTTATTTAATGCCTGTGTCTGATCTACTGTAAAAAGAGGATAAAGTACAATAAAATTAGAGCAATTATATATATATATAAATATATATATCATACATGGAGCCCTGCGTGCAGGTTGTTCCTTTCTGAGCTTTTGGAGGAGACCTGGGAAGGGGGTGAGGGGTGGATTTGGGTGATCTGAGGGATACCCAGCCTTTGGGAGGACCACTTCCCTGCTTTGATCTCTTCTATCCAGTGTCCAAGCATCTACCTCCTAGATTGCTCCATCACCCATACTGTCTTGAGATCAATCACTCAATACAAGACAGGCAAGAAGCCTATGTCTTTTTCTACAGCTATACTTATAAAGTGCCTACTATGTGCATTCTAGGCATCGTGAAGATACACTTATGAAAGAGGCAGAGTTCCTGCCCCCAAGGAGCTCCCCAGTATAACAGGAGAGGGGAGGAGCACTCGAGAAACTCTCAAACCAGGTAGACCTAAACGTATTTCCAGGAAGGAGAGAAAGCTGGTGAGGACAAAATTCAGAGTGGTCAACCACTCTCTGGGGGGTCGGTGGGGGGGTTCATAAGGAAGATTTCTTAGAGGCTTAAAGGATGGGGTGGCTCTGGGGGAGAGGCTAGCATCAGCAAATGCCCAGAGACAGATGAGGACAATTGACTGGAAGAAACAGATCTCAAAATAGAATGAACCATAGGATCCCAATTTTGTGTATAAAAAAAGCACACAAGCATAGAAAAAGGATGGATGAGTCTGTACAACTATTTATTGTGGTATTTTGGGATGGGTTTATAGCTAATTTTTATTTTCTTGGGGTTTGTTTTTGTTTGCAATGAGTTGGCCTGGATGTTTGCCTTGAAAAAATAGCTTTATTACTTGTGCATACACATATATATAGTTTTATCTTGAGTGCATAGTACACACACATGGATTGCTGGGTTTTAGTCATATAATGCACATTATACATAAAATGTGTGTGTGCGTGTTAGTCACTCATTTGTGTTAAACTCTTTGTGATCCCATGGACTGTAGCCCGCCAGGCTCCTCTGGACTGGGTACTGGAGTGGGTAGCCATCCCCTTTTTCAGGGGATCTTCCCGACCCAGGGATCAAACCCGGGTCTATACCTGCATTGCAGGCAGATGCTTTACCATCTGAGCCACCACAGAAGCCCATACATATTATATTAGATATTATAGACAATTTTGTGCATTACACTTGTTCATTCAATTTCACCTGGCCTGGTAGAGCTCTAATTCATTTTTTTAAATGGCTGCATAATATTTTTTTCTATTGGGTTGTTCTTGTTAATTTCTTAAAGCTTCTTGACAGTTGTAGATATAAACTGTTTTCTGCATTGTAGATTTCCCCCAATCAATTGTTTGTCTCTTGAGTTTGTGGTGGCTTCTTTACTGTTAAAAAGTGGTTTCTTTCTTTTTTTTTTTTTTGGCCACACTGCGTGGCTTGTGGGATCTTAGTTCCCAGACTAGGGAGCAGAGACAGAACCTAGCCCTCAGCAGTGAAAGCATGGAGTCTTCACCACTGGACTGCCAGGGAATTTCCAGAAGGCTATATTCATATTTTGTAAAAATATTTTGGGCAGGATTTTATTTCATTTTAATTTTTACATATGCCTTAATTCCTTTGCCTATTTTTTAAAAAACAATACAACTAAAAATTTAATTTATTTACTTATTTATTTTCGGCTTCACTTCTCAGCTTGAGGGATCTTCCATGACCAGAGATTAAACCCTGGCTTCCTGCAGTGGAAGCTTGGAGTCCTAACCTCTGGACTGCCAAGGAATTCCCACACTTGGTCTATTTTGATTTCTTTTTGTGTGGTACAAATGAAGAGTCTCGTATTATTTTATTAGGGTGTCAGCTTCCTTAAAAAAAAATTCTTAATTTACTTCCTCCCATTGATCCTCCAGGTCAGGAAGATCTGGAGAAGGGATGGGCTACCCACTCCAGTATTCTTGGGCTTCCCTGGTAGCTCAGATGGTAAAGAATCTGCCTGCAATGAAAGAGACCTGTGTTTGATTCCTATGTGGGGAAGATCCCCTGGAGTGGGTTGGAGGAGGGCATGGCAACCCAATCCAGTATTCTTGCCGGGAGAATCCCCATGCACAGAGGAGCCTGGTGGGCTACAGTCCATGGGTTTGCAGAGTCAGACACGACTGAGCAACTAAACACATTGAACTGAAATGACAACTTTGGCTGTATAATACATTTTACTATATACTGAGCTCTTCTTGATTCATTGCTGGCTTGTCTATCACTCCCTATACCAAGCCATATTGATCTGATGCCAGTTGATTTTATAGTCTGTTTTCTGATACCTAGCAAGGCAAGCAAGCCCTCTGCCCATTCCTTTTTAAAAACAACTATTGGTTATTTGGGGGCACTTATTCTTCTCTATAAATTTATGACAAATATATCCAGTTCTCAAAAACAAAAGCCATCAAGACTTGTTGAGATTCTGATTGTAATTGCATTGTATCTTTATTTCAGGAGAACTCGTCTTTTTTATCAGATAGTAAGTTTTCCCATGTAAGAACAGGTTATCATTTCCTTTTGTTTGGAGCTTGGTTTATGTCCTTAGATAAGGTTTTATAATTTTCTCCAAATTGAGTCTGTGCCATTCTTTCATTTTTTTGTGTGATTCTTGTGAAACTTATCCCTAATTATTTTATTGCCATCTACTATCCATCTACCTTATTAAATTAGCTTAATTCCATCATCTATTATTAACTAAGAGGTTAGTTTTTAGGTACATAAGCATATGATCCAAAAAGCAAAAATATTTATTTTTTAACCAATGTTTTGTTTTCTTCATTTCTAAAAATCCTGTTGAGTGCTCTAAAACTGATGTTAGTGGGCATTCTTGCAGTGAAAGTAAGTCTTAACACTGCCACGGAAGTCCTCTTGTATAGTTCTAATTTAAATTGAAATGACCTTAGGGTTTAACCATTAGGATAATACCAGTATTCCATTACTATTTTTTTTTGGCCAAGTGGAATGTGGGGTCTTAGTTCCCTGACCAGGGATCAAACCCAAACCCCCTGCAGTGGAAGCACAGAGTTTTAACCACTGGACCACCAGAAAGTTCCTCCATTGCTATTTTCTTTTTTAAAGGAATGGCTGCTGAAATTTAATCAAATTCCTTTCAGCATCTGTTGATATGATCATATTTTTATTCCTTAATTTATTAATACAATGAATTATGTTGACAGACTCTCTATTAAACCAATTTTATGCTCCTGGAATAAACCCTACTTGGTTATAATGTTAATATTCTTTTGATTCATCAACATATATTTTTTGATACTATTTAGATATTTTGCATCTCTATAAATTAGTTTGCTTTTAATTTTTTAGTATCTTGATTAAGTTTTAATATTAATGAAATCACAAAAAATTTACATGAATTGGAGATTCCACTTTTCCTATGGTCTGGAATAGTTTATTTAAACATTGGATTAATTTGCTCTTACTCTTCCTTTTTTTCTCAAACTCTTGAGTTTTTCTCTTTGTTTAAAGTGTATCTTTTCTTCCCCCCCTTGAGTCCTGCTTTTGAATTTATTCTTTCAACCAACTTGGCTTTCTCTTTCAATAAGTTATATCTTTAATTTTTAGGCTGCATGCTAGCTTCCTTTTTCTTTTTCTAAATAAAGAAAACATTTATGGCTTTACATTTTCCTCATTGTACAACTTCTACTGAGTGTTATAGATTTGGGGCCCCTGTGTTCCTGAAATCAAGGAGATAAGTTTTTAAAATTATTCTAAAACTTAGCGGAACAGGACTTGGGCTCTTTGAGTGTGAGGGCAGGGCCAAGTCTGCCACTGGTCCCCACAACATAGGACAATCCTGGGCACACAGTAAGGCATCAGTCAATGAATATCTGCTGGCTAGATTGTCAGGAGGGAATATAGCCAGAGGGAAGGAAGTAAGCAAGTAGGACCAGAGAGGTCAGGGACTCATTGGAAGTCACATAGCTTAGTAGAACTGGCCTGAAAACCCAGGGTTAATTCTCAGACCAGTAACCTATCAGGGTTGCAAAGAGTCGGACACGACTGAGTGACTGAACTGAACTGAACTGAACCTATCAGGACACAAAGGGATTGGCAGAGCAAGGAAGGGTCTGCTTTGTGAAGGAGTAGAGCAGAAACAAAAAGAGCTAAGGACACACTCTAGAGAAATGTGGAGTGTAGGGGAGTGCAGGACACTGGTCAGAAAGAGGCTCAAGGTGACCTGTCTACAGGAGTGAGGCAAGGAAATTTCGAGTTTCAAGTGCTGTGGTCTACCAAGGGCCTGGCTTGTGAGGAGAGATGGCAAAGTTAAAGATCTCTACAAGAGGTGGTTCTGGGTATCCTGGGGAATGTTTGGCATTCTCCAGAAAGGAAGAAAAAGTGTGATTTCGAGGGCAGGGAGCTGGTGGCTTCACAGCTGTCTGGGATCTTCAGGGTAAGCCTGGGGATTCCCTCAGGGACTTTTAGCCAGGTTGAGGAACAGTGGTCCCAGAAGCCCCTCTGGACCTTATTCTGCTCTCTCTGCCCCCAGGGAGGAGGCAGATGAGCTGTGTCCCCAGTCTGGCCATCCTTCTCATGCTGGCTCAGGCAGCAGTGGCGGGTGTGGGGTGATGGGGAAAGCCTGCCCCCAGCCCCGCTCCCTGGGAGCTGGCAGCCCTAAGGAACAGAACGGGTGGAGGCGGGTGCAGGGCTCCCCAGCCTCGACTCTCCTCCCTACCCCAAGAAGCCCTTTGAAAGGTTTTCCTGGCAGAGTTTAAAGCTTCCATTCATTCAGCTGGCTGGCACAAGGCCCGGGTGTGGGGACGCCGGGAAGGCCCCAGTCCCATGTCCCAGCCCTCACCTTAGCTGCCCCCACTTCCTGGGGACCCTGGCTGGCAGGCCTTCTCTCTCCTCACTATAGCACCCACCGTCCTTCCCCTTGAGAACCCAACTATCCTGCCCCTTTCCTGGGGAGCAGATGGCCACCCCGGAGGCTCAGGCTTACTAAATCAGACATTTAAATCCCATAATCCTTGGTGAGGCTGAGAGGGGGCAGCAGCCCAATCCTAGAAGCAGGAGCAGAGACCTTGTGCCAGCCCTTGCAGGAGGGGAGGGGGGACAGTTGGTTCCCAAGTTATGAATGGAGGCACCCCTTCCCTTATTGCCATGCAGCCTGCAGACTGACCCAGTCTCCAGGCTTTGTTCTCCTCCAGGAAACCAGGCACTGGCGCCGCCTGCCGCCACCCTCCCGCCAAAAAAAAATGTGCTCCCTGAAGACTCAGGTGGCTGCTTCCCAAACTCACTCCCTTAATTCACCCCTGCACTGACCCCAATCTCTCAAGACACACAGGTGGTAGCAAAGTTTTATTGTAAAATAAGAAATTGATATAAAAAATGGGATATAAAAAGGGAAGAGGAGGGGTGTGGGTGACACATGGCGATGTGCCTTGCAGAGTACAGAAGAAATCTGCGGAAGCATTTGGGGGAAATAAAACAGGTACTGGCAGCTACAGCAGGGGTGGAAGCCACTGGGATCCAGGATAAGGTGAGCTTTCCCCTTCGGCACGAGGTTCACCAAGGGGTTATGATCTGGCAGGGCCAGGAGAGAAGGGACTTGGAGACTTCTTCCCTTTAACCAGCCATTCAGTCAGAAACTGTCAAATCATCCACCCAGGGGGACAAAGAACCAGCACCCACAAAAGGCACTAAGTCCCAGACATTATGTAATCAAATGATGGTTTTGGGGCCAGACATACATTATTTCATTAACCCTCACAACAAACCCCCCGTGAGGTAGGTATGATTATCAGTTTTTTATAGATGTGAACAATGAAGTCAGGAGAAAATCGAACAACTTAAGATAGCTTCCCTGGCTAGTATGGCAGAGGACTGAGTTTTCCAACCCAGTGTATGGCTGGTTATAAGATGTTCCTCACATGCAGGAACACATTCTGACCTCTCCCGAACACTGCTCACAGTAAAAACCTTGAAAGCTAAGCTGGAAAGCGCCAGCACCCCCCAAATCCCCAAAAACCATGAGCGCAGGTCTGCCTCTTTGGCAGAGCCACAGGCTGAGCAGATGAAGAATCCCAGGGGGTTTCTAAGGTGCACCTGCACCAAGCAGAGGTCTAAGCACCTGAATCTCAAAAAATGCCAGGGAAGGGGCAGGGGATATGGGTGGGGATGTCAACAGGTGACAGGAAGCAGAAGACATCAGTCTGAGTCAGGCCCCTCTCTCTTGAGCATTGGTTTTTTATGGCAGGAGGGAGAAGGCCTCTTCTTAGACTTCAGGTGGCTGAGAGGAGAAAAGGGAGGGGAGGAGATGACATCATCTGAGTGAGAAGCTCTGGGCCCCTCTTCCTGGACCTAAGCTTCAAAGGGCCTGAGGCAGGAGCAAGGAGAACTTACGTTAAAATGGTCACAGCCAAGGGCAGACATGCTGACTGAGCACCTTGGGGTACTTGTGGGTATAAGTCTCTTAATCTTCCCTTACCCCAGTTGACACATGAGGAAACTGAGCCCGGGAAGGGAAGTAACAAGGCCAACATGACTCTTTAGTATTTTGGATGGCTGAGCATCTGACTCCAAGGCCTGATATCCCACAGTTATCAGGTCTCTATTTGAGACCCTAGCTCTGAGAGTCTAGGGTTTGCTAGAATAGGCAAAGAAACATCCATGCCTCGGAACCCCGGAGGCAGGAAAGTGGAGGAAGCCTAAAGAATGTCTGGGCAGGGTTGGGACCCAGCTGTAGGGTATCAGCTGCCTTTTACCTTGAAGGCAGGACCAGAATGGAATACCATGGCTTTCTAACACAGGAAAGCAGCAGATATGTGTGTGTGTGTGTGCCCGGGCACTGGGGAAGACCTGGATCACTCACCTAGAGTGAGCCCTGCTTTCCCCTGGTTCCCTTCCATCCAGAGCATCCTTCAGCTCCAAGGCATCATTCAGCTCTCGGAACATCTCATAGCGTTTAAGCCCACGGATCTGTGTCAAGGAAGGAAGGGAACAAAGAAATATTAGACAAAGTCACTACAAGAACCAAGGGGCTTCCCCAGTAGCTCAGTGTTAAAGATTCCACCTGCCAATACAGGAGACATGGGTTCAATCCCTGGGTGGGGAAGATCCCCTGGAGCAGGGAATGGCAACCCATTCCAGTATTCTTGCCTGGGAAATCCCATGGACGAGGAGCCTGGCGGGCTACAGTTCACAGGGTTGAAAAAGTCAGACACGACTGGGTGACTAAACCCCACAGCCACCATCACCACCACCAGTGAATCATGGCCATGGACAGAGGAAAGGATGACTAGAAAAAATGGGCTTAACCTCACATCTGCTACATTTATATTTTTTTCTTCCTTTATCCAACCCCATGGAGTGAGGGTGAGAGACTGCACCTCTCTCTCCCCCAGACTTGGTACCTGAAGAGTGAAATACTCTTCATCCAGTCGTTTCTTCTTTTGCTGTGGAGAGGAGCTGGTGTTGGTAGGCAGTGCTGGGAAAGAGGCAAGGAAAGGTGAGAAAAGAGTGAATTGGGGGCAGAACTGCACCCTTGCTGCCTCTTCTACCTCCTGCTCACCTCGCTTAGTGCTCCCAGGGGGTGGCTCGGGGCAAGACTGCCCCTTCTTGCGAAAATTTTCTTCCTCAGTGCGGCGGTCTCTCCCAGGACAGGCACAAACTCGCACCTCAAAGCTGTTCCGTCCCAGCAGGTTACCACTACCAGGGTAGGAAGAGGAAAGCAGGAGGCAATCAGAAAGGGGGACCCTGTCTCTGTGTTCTCCTGTGAACCGGGACCCACCTACTCCCAACCACCCCCATCCCAAGGGGAGCCTGAGCGCCAGCTCCAGACTGAGAAGACCCCAGCAAGAGAGGTCCCAAAGCTGGAGAAAGGAGGGAGGGAGCAGCAGAGAAGTCCACAAAGGGAATGCAGAGAGAGGGAACGCTAGTGTGGGAGAATGTGGTGAGGGGCGGGGACCCGGGGACTGGCAGGCGGAGGTTAGGGAGCAAGCTAGAGTGGAGGGTGGTGTGTGGTCCCTACCAAGAGTCTTCCAGTGTGATGATGGTGAGGATGGGCCGCCGGTTCATGCCCCCCATACAGGAGCTGTTACACATGAAGTTGTAATGGATGGTGGTGCACTCAGAGTCGATCTGGGAGAGAGCACAGGCCCGGCGTGAGGCTACCCAGCCCCAGGGAGGCTGTCAGCCTCTGTGAGCCTGTTTCCTCAATTGTGGAATGGCAATAACCCATCTGCTCTGTGCACCTAACAGGCTGTGGGAGGTCAAGTAAGAAGGAGATAGCCCCCTCCCTCCCACCTAGGGTGGTCACAGACAAACCCCCCCCCCGGAGACCCCAGTTGCCAAACCGGACCTCGGGGGACTCATAGGGCACCACCACACTGTGTCTAAAGGTGTTCCGGTCGTCCAAATACTCTGCGCGTAAATTCCCTTCCACCCGGATAAGGTGCTGAGGAGGGGCCAGACCTGAGAGCAATCAGGGAGGAATTAGGGGCTTGGGGGCTCCGGGTTCCAGGCCGGTCCCATCCACAGTCCCCGCCGCTCACCATCGCTATAGTCAGAGGAGCGCTCATGGTGGGGACAACGCCTCACAACCTCCGTCATGTGCTCCAACTTCTTGTAGATGGCCATGGCGCGGACGCGGGTGCCGGGCGGGGGTGGCGAGTCGACCCACAGCTGCACTGGGCAGGTCTTGGCCAGCTGACAGAACAGCTTGTTAAGGGAAGGGGAATACTGGAGGAGAAGGAGGAAGAATGAACGGAGGGGTCAGGGGACAAGTACCCAAGGGTCGAATGTACAAGCACCAAGTACTGACTGGAAGCGGTTTCCTGTGAGGGCAGGGTAGCTAGAGATGGTGGGGGTGGGGGTCCACATCCCAGAAGTGTACTTCCAATAGCTACAGAATGAATAAGTGAAGAAAAAAGGAAGAAATGGCTTCACAACAGATACTGAGAATGTGACGGGAAGGATGAAAACCCAAGGGTCAAGGGGAAAACGCAACATTGGGATGGAGTCAAAGGTCACAAACTAACTAGGTAAGATCTAAAAAGACTGACAAAAAGGCAAAGGCTGAAGTGGAACCCCAAACTTCTGAACAGAAAACCCCTAGGCTGTATGGCCAGGTACTGATAGGGAAGTCGGCTCCCCAGGGCCACTGACCGTGCAGGTCACAGACTTGGCTGTTCCGGAATGCAGGAACCCTAGACGGAAACCGTAATTGCCAGGGTAGGTCTTCTGGGAGGGGACAAAGGATGACAGGGGCCAGGAGGTGGCTGGTGCTGGGGTGGCTGGTGGCGGGGCAGCTGGGGCAGAAGGCTCTGGCATTTGGGGCACTTCATTCGGACATTCATCCAGCCAGGTGGCAACATCTGTGTACGGGAGCAGGTCATCCACGGGTGCAGAGAGCTCGGAGGACTACAGATGGGAGGAGCGTGTCAGAAGGCCCAGTTCCCACCCTCTGGACCCGCAGCCCCAGGCCCTGCCCGTGCCCCAGGCCTTACCAGAAGGTTATTTTCAGGAAGTCTGAAAGAAAGGAGCAGAAAGTCAGGACTGGCTTTTGTTTCTCCCAGGCCTCTACCAGGGGGCTGGGGACCATGGTAGGGCAAGGTTATTGGAGGCTGAGCAGTGAGCCTGCCCTCCCTCCAGACCTCCACTCACAGGTTCCACAAGTCGGAAAATGTCTCCTGACTCAGAGGGGGCTCCACATTGAGTTCTGCCTGCGATTCTTCCATTGTAGCTCCCTGGAAGGTTGTGTGGCCGCTGGAGGGAGAAAAGTGAGGATCCAGCCTGAGACACACCCAACCCTGGGTTACCCAGTCCGGAGGCAGGAGGGACCCCCTCCGCCCACAGCACACCTGGAAGCTGAGGATCTGCTGGGGGGTAGGGGAGGCACCTGCCCCACCCCTCAGCAGTCTTATCACACACTTCCTCGAGGGATAAAGGCAACCAGAGAGGGACTTCCAACCTTCCCACCATTGAATCCACAGGCCTTCCTCGGTGTATATGTATTTCTGCCCCCTTTTGCAGTAATAAGGATGAAGTAACTCTCGGCTCATTTCCTCTGCCCCCATCCCTCTACCTGCTCCCCTGGGATGGTTCCTCACCCTGGCTTACAAATCCCTCAGGGCCCAACCCCTGCCCACCTCTCTGACCTCACCTCTTGGCACCCTCTCCCTTTTCTGGCTTCCCTGGTAGCTCAGTCGGTAAAGCGTCTGCCTGCAATGCGGGAGACCCAGGTTCAATTGCTGGGTCAGGAAGATCCCCTGGAGAAGGAAATGGCAACCCACTCCAGTACTCTTGCCTGGAAAATCCCATGGACAGAAGAGCCTGTAGGTTATGGTCCATGGGGTCGCAAAGAGTCAGACTTCTCTTTCCTTTTCTGATGCTTATCAGACACTCCCAGTTCACTGAACTCGGGACCTTGGGCCCTGCATGCCTACAGGGTAACCTCCTCACCGACCTCATCATGAACGTCGCACCTTAGCAGGGATGTTTCCCTGGACTTCTCCATCACAGCTAACCAGCCAAACCCTGTCACCTTATTTCAATTCAGGTCACCCTATTTTAATTCTTGTGGTAATTGTACTATGTTACCTTTCCCTGCTCATTTTGCCTGTTTCCTCTATTGGAATATAAATGTTTTCAGGGTAGGGATGTTGTCTTGCTCACCAGTTACTAGCATAATGGCTTGCACCTGGTCAGGCTCAATAACTGGGGTGAATAAGTGAATCCTCATACCCAGCCTGTAAGCTGGTTATGAGCAGTCAAGGGAGCAAAGGGGACAAGGGGGTGGCTGTGGCCTGGGCCAGGGCCCTGTCACCACCAACTCATCTCCCAGGCTAGCTTTCAAATAGTTTCAACATGCCATCTTTCTTGATGCCAAATTTGTCATCAGCTTTGCTCAGAACCATGCCCATTGATGAAAGTCCATGTTCACTACACTTTTCTTCTGTGTCCTTGGTAATGACAACCCCCTCCAAGCAAGCAGCTCTTAAGGGCTTCTTTGGTGGCTCAGATGGTAAAGAATCTGCCTACAATGTGGGACACCTGGGTTCAATCCCTGGGTTGGGAAGATCCCCTGGAGGAGGGTATGGCAACCCACTCCAGTATTCTTGCCTGGAGAATCCCCATGGACAGAGGAGCCTGACGGGCTATAGTCCATGGGGTCACAATGAGTCGGATGTGACTGAGCGACTAAGCACACACACACACACACACACACACACACAAAGGTTCACCTGCACCTTTCTGTTGATATAGGGTCTGCATACTTATGTAGAGTGTGCAAAATCGTTTCACGTGGGGTATCTTGTTGTTCAGTAGCTAAGTTGTGTCCGACTCTGAGACTTCATGTACTGCTGCACACCAGGTTTCCCTGTCCTTTACTATCTTCCGGAGTTGGGTTATCTTACTTGTCCGGATAACCACACCTGCCTCTTGACAGGTGAGAACATCTTAGAGAGGTTAAGTGATCTGCTCACCATACATATAGGTGAGTGAACGAGCTTTTATGAAAAATGACTGTTTGAAGGTCTGGGATTAAGATGCTTACTTCATTACAGACTACCTTGCAGAGCTGTCTTTCGTAATTGGTTAAGTCTAGAGGAGATTTTTGCTGATGAAAGTCCATCAACTGAGAGGCTGGCAAAGTGCCACTTATCATAGCTCCCAAAGCTGATGGGGGATGGACTCTGAATGCACCTGGAGGAAGGCAAGAGGGGACAGCAGTGGGATGCCAAATGTTTGCCTTGGGGGAAAGGACCAGGGTTTCCCCTAGATCGATGATCAAAATAACTTTTGAGACTATTATGGAAGGGAAGCTGTTTATGTAGAGATGGGGCGCAGAAGTCAAAAGCCCAGGGTTTGATGCTGTATCGTCAGTTAAGTTTGCTGCATGACCGCACTCATCTTAAATCTTCCAGGGCAAATATGGCAGAGCATGGGCTCTGCAGGCAGACAGGCTAGGCCTGTGTCCCGAGCCACCATCTAGTAACTGTTTAACTTTGGAAGGTTGCTGATCCTCTCTGTGCTTCCGTGTCCTTTGCTATAAAATAGTATCCCACTTATTATGGGAAATATAAAGAGTTGAGAAAAGCACATAGCAAGAGCTCAATAAATGCTTCTCTTTATATGGTTATCCCAATTTTACTTGTTCTATATTATTGCTGGAGAGAGCTTTGTGACTGGGAGCGGGTGGGGCTTTTATGGTCCTGCTGGGATCTTTGCTAGTTCACCCCCTTCAGGCAACTGTGTTCAGTAAACAGGTTGAGAGGGGCTGTTCTGGGAGGGTGGGCCAAGGTCTCAGTCCCACAGGGAGAGGGATAGCCCTGTGGACCTAGGAGGTCTCCCTCTCTCAGTCCTTGGTAGCAACTGAATTCTCATTTTCTTTCTCTAGGAAACCTCTTCAGAGCAGATACTTCCCGTGGGTGTGAACATCAGGGGGTCATAATTCTAAATTGTCAGAGGCTGAACCAGACCCTCTGGATGGCTGGGGAGGCGGAGCCTTTCCAAAACAGCCCCCTGGGAAGGCAGTAAACTCGGCTGGGGCTTAAAGGAGAGGCAGGCCTATCACTATCCTAACAATGGCTGCTGTTTATATAGACCTCCACTGCTTTCAGTGGCTTATCTCAGTAATCCTCTCAAAAAGCAAATAAGGTAGGTACTATGATCAGAGGAGAGAACAAGGTTAAAGGAATTACCCAGGCTCAGAAAGCTCTCCAGAGTCAGGGCCAGTGATTTGAACACAGGCTGTCTGAAGCCATACCCAAGCTCTAAATAATTATGCTCTGGCTTCTCCCAGGGCCTGATGTTTGAAAAAAAAAAAAACAACTTTCTGTTGGTTGGAAGCTGTGTAATTGAAAAAAATTGATTCTTGGAAGAAATAAGGGAGCATCTTGTAAAACTGAAAACCATACCTCTTGCTACTTAGCAAAACCGTTTCTCGGTGGATGTCTTAGAAAAATGACTGCAAGGGGGCAATAGGAGTCTTGCACAAAAATGTTCATGACATTATTGTTCCTAGCGGCTGGTGACAAGAAACAACCTTGGTATCCATCAATAAGGAATAGGTAAATGAAGTGTGGTGTATTCATTACAGTGGTTTACGGAAATGAATTTTATGTGTATATGTAACCTGTTACAGTTCAGAAACATACTGGGTGAAAATACGATTTGCAAGAAAAAACAAAACACAGTAATTTAGTCTATGGAAATCAAACACATAAAATGATTATTTATTGCTTATAAATATATATATAAAAGCATGAAAGGCAAGAAGACTACAAATTCACAAAATCTTTAATAGTGATGATATTCTCAGGGAGAGGGGATGTATGCTTAGGGTATTGGGGGTAGTAGAGTCAAAGGGGTTTTAGTTTTTCTTCCCCCTTTGGCTGTGCCTTGAAGCTTGTGGGATCTTAGTTCCCCAACCTGGGATTGAACCTGGGCCCTGGAAGTGAAATAGTCAGGGAATTCCTGGTTTTAGCTTTATTAACAAAGAAAAAAATTTTAAAGGTGGTATCTATACATTGCTTGTGTAATTAAAATAACATAGAGACAAAAATAAGACAAAATGTTGTTAAAAATTATTTGGTGGGAATGTGTTACTCTTGTACTCTTCCAAAATAAAAATATTGATGGAAAAAAATTATGGATATTTTAATCAGATTTTAAAAAGTAAACAGAATAATGTCCTCCCCAAGTACCCATCACTTAGCTTCAAGAATAATCAAGCATTTTGCCTTTATCGTCTCACCTGTACCTCTAGTCACTCCCCACAACCCCACAAATGTTTTTGAGGTGAAACTTACATAGGTTGAAATGGTATCATACTATTTTGATCACAAAATCTGACAAACTTTGATAAAGCCGTGTAACCTACCCATACCAAGACAAAGATACTGTGTTCTCTTCTGAAAGTTTTATGTGTGGGTTTATTAACCACATCAAATTGACTGTTGTGTATGGTAAGAGGTGGGGGCCAAAATCCATTTTTCTGCTCCAGTTGTTTCAGCACCATTTGTTGAGACTTTCCTCTCCCCACTGATTCACTCTAGTACCTTCACAGAAAATCATTTGACTACATTTATGTGTCTTTTCCCAGACTCTATTCATTGATTGTTGTTCTACTGCAACTTTATTATCTTTTAAAGTTTTATTACTGGAGTACTGGGGCTTCCCAGGTGACACCAGGGGTAAAAAATCTGCCTGCCAATGCAGAAGACACAAGAAATGTGGGTTCAGTCCATGGGTTGGGAAGATCCCTTGGAGGAGGAAATGGCAACCCACTTGAGTCTTGCCTGGAAAATATTGTGGACAGAGGAGCCTAGCAGGCTCCAGTCCATAGAGTCGCAAAGAGTCGGGACACAACTGACCATACATAAATGGGAGTATAATTGCTCTACAATGTTGTTAGTTTCTGTTGTACAACCAAGTCCTACTGTAACTTTACAGCAATCTTGAAATCAGGTATTTTAAGGCCTCCAACTTGTACCAATGTTTTGTTTCAGAATCAGCTTGTCAGTTTCTACATTTTTAAATCATTGAGTTAAATCTTTCTGAAGAGTACCGACACCTTAACACCATTGAGTGTTCCAATTCATGAATATGCTAAAATTTCCTTAAATTCTCTCAGCACTATTTTGTAGTTTTCTATATAGAGCTCTTGTCCATTTTTTGTTAAATTTATCCCTGAGTATGACATGTTTTTCACCATGGCTTCCGGTGGCTCAGTGGTAAAGAATCCGCCTGCCAATGCAAGAGACACAGTTTCGATCACTGGGTCAGGAAGATCCTTTGAAAAAGGAAATGGCAACCCACCGCAGTATCCTTGCTTCGAAAAACCCATGGACAGAGGAGCCTGGTGGGCTACAGTCCATGGGGTTGCAAAGGCTCAGACATGACCTAACACGTCAGGTTTTTGAGTTTAGATTCAAGGTTGCTATTATATAAAAATACAATGTATGCATATTGCCTTTGAAAGTTGTAACTTGCTTTTAGTTTTAGCTTTCACTTGTTAGTTCTCATAGTGTGAAAATGAATTTTCTATTAGGACTTTTGGTATACACAGTCATACCATCTGTGAATAAATCCATTTTATTTCTTCTTTTCCAACTGTTATGTACATATTAACAGCATTAGGCTGGCCTTATAAAATGAGTTGGGCAATGTTACTGCCTCTCCATTCTGAAAGAGTTTATGTGAGATTGGTATTGTTTCTTTCTCAACTTTTTGAATTGAAGAACAAAGGAGACAGATAGGAAATAGCACTCAGACCCAAATGCTAATAATTGCATTAAATGTAAATAGACCAAGCACTCCAATTAAAGCAGTTCAGTGGGGGAATGAAGGCTATTTCAACAAGTGGACCTAGAACAACTGGCTAGCCATAAGAAAAAATAAAACAGAACCTTGAACTCACAGCATGAAAAAAATTATTTCTTGACTAATAAATTATGGCTCACAGACTTAAGTGTTAAATCTAAAACTAGAAAGATTCTCAAAGAAAATATATGAGAAACTATAAGAAAATATCTTCATGACCTTGGGGTAAGATCTCCTAAACAGGTCAAAGAAACCACTGAAAAGAAAAATGAATCTTCTGTTCCTTGTAAGAGTTGTTAGACAAGCAAGAGGTCAGGAGAAAACACATGTACCTGACAAAGGATACACATTATTCCTATCCAGAATATACAAATGACTCCAACACCTCAAGGACACAAAAAGCAAATGAACCCATTTTTAAAATGGGGCAAACACTTGAACAGTCTCTTTATATCTGACACAGAAATGGCCAGTAAGCACATGCAAACTGTTGGAACATACTTAACAGAGAATTGCAAACTAAAAACCACATTGATATGCCACATTAGAAAGCCCGACAAACCAAATCCTGAGACAGGTTCTATCTTGCTGGTGGGAGTGTAAAACAGTACAACCACTTTGAATAACTAGAACTTTTTAATATAATTAAAAAATATAAACAAACACCTCACTCTATGACCAAGCAATTCCACTAAGTATCCAAAAACATAAAAACATGACTACAAAAATAATTTTAAGAATGTTAATAGCAGCTTTATTCAAAATAATCTTAAATGAGAAGCCACTCAAAGGCCATCAAAAGGAGAATGGATAAACAATCAATGGTTTATTTATTCAGTGGAATATACTAAAATATAAAGAAACAAAGTATTGGTAACGCTGATACATGCAATAAAATGGGTGAATTTCACAGACGGAAAGAAGCCTGACACAAAGGAGCACAAACTGTATGATTCCATTTATAAGAAGTTCTCCAACAGGCAAAACAAATCCACGGTGACACAAATCAAAGGCGGTGGCTGTAAATGCTACTCCTAACATAGAAAAAAGCAACGTAAGTACCGCGCAGTGTCATGTTCGTAGCAGGTGCGTGGTAAGTGACCGCGCCCTAAATAATGAAGATGCCGGGAAAATTGGTACGAGTAGAACTCCTAGGCCGGTCCGCCGCCTCCCGCGGGCAAAACCAGCCGAGACGGAACCGCAGCTTCGAAGACCTCGGCCCCGCCCCTCTCCAAGCCCCGCCCCTTCCGCTTCACGACGTTCACTCTGCGTCCGAGAAGGGAATGGTTCAGCCCAAAGCCAGATACAGAAGAAGTTGTTTCTCCGCCGCAAAAAACGACCCTTCGTTTTTCTTCTATCGTTTAATTCTCAAATGTATCCATTCTCGAAATACCCAGGGTCTGCCCTCTGACGCTAAAAAAAAAAAAAAAAACCCAAACCGTCCACGCAATGGTAGCGTCCGCCTGGGTAGCGGTCGATCGGGATGGAGCACACCATTCAAAGAGGGGGAGTGATTGAGGTTTGCATCAAAAAGAATACCTCTTCCTTTCCAAAAGCGGTAGCTAACCAGGCTAGGAGGGGGAAAAAAGTAGAGGGGTTAGCAGCCTCCTTTCATAAGTAATGAGGACCAGTATAAAAGATCTTTTCTCTTTCTACTTCCCTCACGTTGAGTGAATAGTGGGCTGCTCCGAAAAAAAGAAACCGGAAATGCTCCCGCAGTGGTAGAAATGTAAATGTACAGCCAAACAATAACAGGGCCTCTGAGGCCCGGCTAGTTCTGCAGGGCTTCGCGGGCAAAACTCTTGTTTAGCACGCCCCCCCCCCCTCCCTTCCACGACTGACAGCCTTTAACCGGATTTTCTCCATCTAGCGGAGCTGAGAGCCAGTGGGAAAGATTACTCCGGGAAGGACAAAGGTCCGGAAGTTATGGGACCTTAGCAGCTTGGACTTTCCGGATCACCCCGAACCACTTCGGAAAGGAGCCCGAGGTTCCATTGGGATGCTGCACGTTCTAAAATCCTGAGCCATGAATCCCCGAGCTTTTGACATCCGAAAGTCCCAGACCCTGATGCTTTGTGCATCTTATTTCACACACCCTGGGATGGAGTTAGTGGTGGTGGGGAAGAGCCCCTTAGGCCGGCTCAAGGTTCCCCAAAGCCCCATTCCCCCGCCCAAGTGTTCAGCTTCGAGTTCGGCTGGTCTTAACATACCAATCGTCTACACTCGGGCCTGCTAACATTGCATTCCTGTTGGTGCCGCTAGCCAAGACCCCCGCCCTCCCTGCCGCTAATCGTTAACCCCCCAGTTACCGCCCCCCAGCCCTTTATCCCCCCGAACTGAAAATACAAGGAGCCAAGAGCCCGTGACTCATAGAGGACTCATCAGTCTCAGTCAAGAGCTTACCCGAAGCTCAGGGGAGGGTGTCACCGTCCTGGGATGCACGCTCCGAGGTCGGACGCTAGATGACCCCGGAGACCAGCGGCCACCTGCGGCCAGGATGGTGGCTCTGGACTTTTGAAGAGCTCAAAACTTTTAGCGCCAGTCCGGAGCACGTGGGAGGGGAAAATCCCAATCCCAGCAACCCTCGCGAGGCTCCTGGCACAAAGCTGGACAGTCGCCATGACAAGTAAGGGCAAGCAATTCCCCTGCGGGCGGAGGCGAAGGGAAAGGAGAGTAGGAGAGGAGAGTGCGGGGAAAGTCAGGATTCTCGCCATATTGGTAGTGTAGCTAGTGACCCGTTTGGATTGGGAGAGTTCGACAAGCGAAAACCGTAACGGCCGAATTGATGGAAACCATTTTGGAAGATTTCTGCCATTGTTTCATATATGGTGAAAGGAAGAAAGCCTTTGCACTTGCATTCTCTGCCTGGAACACTCCTCTCCTAGATAGCTGGATAGTTTTTACTCATCAACTAAACTGTAAAGTTTTAGGAAGGCGTTCCATAATGTCCCTATTTAACGTATACCTCCATATGCGCTATATTACACCATCTTAATTATCTTCACACCCCTATCACTTTCTGAAGTGATTTGTTCCTTGCCTTCAATACATAGCAACCTAAGACTTAGAAGGGCAGAGGCCTTGTCTACAATCTTATTGATTGTTGTTTCCAAGTACCTAGTACAGTACTGGGTAGCAAGTAAGAGTTCAATAATAAATATTTATTGAATGAATGAAAAGAGACGGATGTCTGAAAATTTTAGATAATGAGATGCAAAAGAGGCGCAAAACCTGTAACATCGAATAGAGCGCTGGCGCCCTCTGCCGGTTGGGGAGGGGAGTAGGTGCTTTAAGAACTATCGCGGAAGACCGCAGGGGGCGCTCAAGCACTTCCCGTCGAGGCGGAAGCTTTCGGACTACAGCTCCCAGCAGCCACTTCAAACTTCCCAGGGCCCCAGGGCTTAATGGGAACGATTACCCGTGACCTGTTACGTTCCTACCCCGCCCGTACCTTGGGTTGCGCGCGAAGTCTGATCAGGGATGCGGAGGTCCAATGGAAAGGTGGACCCAAATCCCGCGAGAACTGGTGGCACGTAGCTACCGACTAGGCTTAGGAACGCTGTTTATTCGCAGGGCCTTGTGCCCCCTCCCGGGAGGAGGAACACACTGGAGCTTTTTTCCAGTTCTGCGTCCCAATCCGTGCGAACTTTGAAGCGGTCTCGGCTGCTCCGCGGGCCCGGCCTCTGGTAGCCGCCGGGAAGAGGGCTGCCTGGCTGCGGCCAATGTCTGCCGCGCTTCCTCTGCAGTATGAAGACACCGGAGGCTCCACCATTAGCTCCAGACTGCCTTCCTTCAGACCAGGCCCCAGCTCCAGCCTGTCTGTCTCATCAGGCTTCCCCGATGGATAAAAATACAGACCCTGAACTGATGCCAACGCCACGCGATGGGGATGATCCGCCCCAGGTGTCCTCAGATCCCATGGCTGGCTTAGCTCTATCCCAGGAGCTGGAGGAAGGGGTCCCAGCTTCTCTCTCCACTCCCCTGGAAATAGGGTTTGGTCCTCCTAGTGAGTTGAGGAGTCGAGTCGAGGAGAAAGAACTATCTGAAAATGTGAGCCTTCCTGCAGAAGAAACAAACAGGCCAGAGTTGGGGCCCGGAGAAGACGTGGAAGCTGTGTCTGAAGAACTCACTCCAGAGGATGAGGGATACACGTAAGTGGGGCCAGCAGTTGGCTCAGGAGTCTGAGGAGATTGGGAGTGTGAGGTAATCTCATAGGCCAGTCCTCAGCCCCATTTTTCCAGGCCGATTTCCACTTCGCTTTGGCGACCCAAGTTTGTTGTCCACCCCCCCATCTTCCTTACAGCATTTGGAACTACAACTTCTCCCAAGTACCTCGGTTTCTCAGTGGTTCCTGGTCAGAGTTCATCACCCAACCTGAAAACTTCTTGAAAGGCTGTAAGTGGTAAGTAAGGATTATAGGGCAGGGAGAAAACCACGCCCAGGATTTCCACCTTAAAACAGCCCAGTTATCTGGGAGAAGGATCTACCATGGTGGGAGAAGGAGTAAGAATTCCTGGCCTGAGCTTCAGTTGCATTTAGGATTGTGTGTCTTCTCTCTTCAAGGTCCTAGGGCTGTTTATCTATCCCAGAGGTCAGCTCAGCCCTAGCCCTGCACTTGGAAAATCTAGGTCTGTCCAGCTTTCTAACTCTTTCATCCTCCTAGGGCCCCTGATGGTTCCTGCATCTTGACCAATAGTGCTGATAATATTCTGCGGATTTATAACCTGCCCCCAGAGCTGTACAATGAGGGGGAGCAACTGGAATATGCGGAAATGGTAAGGGCAGGGGCTAAGAGCTAACTGCCACTTCATCAGACATTGCACTTTTAAGGCCTTCCTGTAGATGGAGAAAGAACAGTCCACATGTTTCCTGTTCTCAGGCAGGACACTTTGCTGTGAGTTTCCACAAGTAATATTTCTAGCCTGAATTCCGAAGTCACTTAAAGAGATATTTGTCCTTCTTTAGTTAGGAATATGTGTTTCCCGTAAAAGAGTAGTGGCTTTCTTACTGTGGTTTTTAATTGACTTACAGAGATGTGTTGGAGAAGGAAATGGCAACCCACTGCAGTACTCTTGCCTGGAAAATCCCATGGACGGAGGAGCCTGGTGGGCTGCAGTCCATGGGGTCGCGAAGAGTCAGACATGACTGAGTGACTTCACTTTCACTTTCAACTTTCATGCATTGGAGAAGGAAATGGCAACCCACTCCAGTGTTCTTGCCTGGAGAATCCCAGGGACGGGGGAGCCTGGTGGGCTGCCGTCTATGGGGTCGCACAGAGTCGGGCACGACTGAAGTGACTTAGCAGCAGCAGCAGTATTCACTTACTGTGTTGGGTATTGGGATAAAGTGATGAATGAGACAAAGAGCTGGTTTGCTTTTTTTGTGTGGGAGACAGACAACAAACGTGTAAATAAATAATGAAGTTCTTTACATATGATAATAAGTCTGTGAAGGAAATAAGTAAATGCTATGAAGGAAATAAACAGAACAAAGACTAACTAGAGAATGCTGCTTTATTTTTACCTGTTTGTATTTTTGAATAGTGTCATTTTATTTACCTATTTATTTAAACTTTACTTATTTATTTGGCTGTGCCAGGTCTTAGTTGTAGCACACAGGATCTTTTAAGTGTGGCATGTCAGATCTAGTTTCCTGACCAGGGATTGAACCCGGGCCCCCTGCATTGGGAGCTCAGAGTTTTAGCCACTGGACCACCAGGGAAGTCCTGAGGATGCTGCTTTAGATTAAAAAAAAGGTCAGGGGAGGGGCTCTCTGAAGAAGAGGCATTTGAGCTGATATCTGAAAGATGACGAAATCAGTCATGTGAAGTTTTCCAAGAGGCAAAAATGCTATTATACAAAAACCTAGAGCTGGGAAAGAGCCTTGTGTGTTCAAGCAACAGAAAGCAAGCCAGTGCGCCTGGACCAAGGCCAGTGAGGGGGAAAGTGTGGTGAAGATGGCAAGGTGGCTGGCAGCCACATCTTGTGGGTAGGGCATTTGAAGTGTTTTGAGGAAGCCGTGGGAGAGATTAAAAGAGAGGAGTGAAATGATGGCTGAAATCTAGAGAATGGATTGTGAGTGGGCAAGAGTGGAGATTCATCTAGATGTGTATCCCACAGTCCAGGTAAAAAATGATGTTGGCTTGTGCTAGTGTGGTATCAGGAGAGATAGAGGTGGGTGGTTTTGAAGTATATTTCTTAGGACTTGGAAGTCAGTTGGGTGGATGGGGATACAGTTTACTCAGAGGATATAAAGAAGTGTTGGGACAGAAGTAAGGATTTTTAGGTACTTTAAATGTGAAATGTAAACCTAAGGAGAGACTTGGAGAAGGGTGCTGGGGATATACTTTGAAAGTGGGAGAGCATGTCGATGGTATCTTGGAATTGAGAATGGAGTCAATCTCAAGAGAGAGTGGAAATGGAGAAGAAGGCTCAAGCAGATGGAACACTCCGGCACATGGAGATGGGTACAGGAGAAGTTACAAAAGTGGAGGCCAAAATCACGTCTAATAATTCTGATCATGTCTAACCATGTTGAGAGTGAGGGCAGATTTAGAGAATGACCCAAGAAAACATTAATGACTTTAAGAAAAGCACTTTCAGAGAAATGTTGGAGGCAGAAGCTGATTGTAGGGGGATGGAAGAGAAAATTCTTTGAAAGTGTTTCCCTGTGAAAGGGAGCTGAGAAATGGAATGGTGACCGGAGGGAATGTGGGGTTAAAGAAAGGTTAACAAGATGCTTCTGTGAGGTCAGGAATAGCCAGTAGAGAGGGAGGAATCGCTGCTGTAAGAGAGGGCTGTGTGACAGAGTCCGTGCGTGACTGGGAGAAGACAGGATCCAGAGCACATTGAAGGACTAGACTTTGACAGGTGCAGAATCCTTGCTCGCCGTGGGAAGAAAGGCAAAGGCTGTGTTCAGAGGAAGTTGTTTGGTCATGGGAAGATTTGGGTGTCTCAGTCTCTTGGCTTCTCAGGGAAGCATAACAGGAGGCTATCAGCTGAATGAAGGGGGCTGTGGGGAGACAGCAGAAGGTGTGAAATGATCATTCCCCAGGGAGTAGAAAATCAAAACCACCAAGGAATGCTCGATGTAGAGTAGCAGTGCTCTTTTTTTTTCCCCGCTCAGTCGTGTCCATTCAGTCTTTGCAACCCCATAGACTATACAGTCGGAGAAGGCAATGCACCCCACTCCAGTACTCTTGCCTGGAAAATCCCATGGGCGGAGGAGCCTGGTGGGCTGCAGTCCATGGGGTCGCAAAGAGTCTGACACAACTGAGTGACTTCACTTTCATTTTTCACTTTCATGCATTGGAGAAGGAAATGGCAACCCACTCCAGTGTTCTTGCCTGGAGAATCCCAGGGACGGCGGAGCCTGGTGGGCTGTCATCTCTGGGGTCGCACAGAGTCGGACACAACTGAAGTGACTTAGCAGCAGCAGACTATACAGTCCATGGAATTCTCCAGGCCAGAAGACTGGAGTGGGTAGCCTTTCCCTCCTCCAGGGGATCTTCTGAACCCAGGGATTGAACCCAGGTCTCCCACATTGCAGGCGGATATGTTATCAGCTGAGCCACAAGGGAAGCCCAGCACTACTTTTTGCTCAGTCCCCGCTAGAAATTTGTTATCCTTCATTGAAAGTGAGACCAGTTAGCGTGGTTGTGCATCCTTCCTCAGTAAGTTGACTATAGTTTCTCTGTTTGTAAAATGAAGATGGTAATAATAGCACCCACTTCATAGAGTTGTCGGAGAAGGCAATGGCACCCCACTCCAGTACTCTTGCCTGGAAAATCCCATGGATGGAGGAGCCTGGTAGGCTGCAGTCCATGGGGTCGCTAAGAGTCGGGGACGACTGAGCGACTTCACTTTGACTTTTCACTTTCATTCATTGGAGAAGGAAATGGCAACTCACTCCAGTGTTCTTGCCTGGAGAATCCCAGGGACGGGGGAGCCTGGTGGGCTTCCGTCTCTGGGGTCGCACAGAGTCGGACATGACTGAAGCGACTTAGCAGCAGCGGCAGCAGCAGCATAGAGTTGTGGTGAGAATTAAAAGAATTAGGGTAAAGTGCTTAAAACAGTGCCTGGCATGTAGTCGGTGTTCAATACGCACTAGTAGTCCTTGGTGTTAGTTGAGTGCAAGCAGGGTCTAGGAGGAATAGGAGGTCTGTCTGGGGTTTGCCAGGAGAGAAAGACCAGGGGTGTTTCGAGAGTGTCTGCCGGATTACCCCTGTCATGGTTGACCAGCATGTAAGGTGGGTAAGGAAATGGGTTGTAAACGGGTTTCTGATGAAGCTGAACAGAAATTCAGGGAGCCAAATGGGTTGGATGTTCTTTTTTTTTCCCCCCAACCCAGGCCCTCCCTTGGCAGTGAAAGCAGGGAGTCCTAACTACTAGACCGGTGGGGTGTCCCTGGATGGGTGGAGATGATGGCCAGAGATTGTGGTGATGACTCAGTTGTGGGTGTGGGCAGCTGGTCCAGAGTGGAGGTGGTGGCCGTGGGTGCTGAGGAAGTCCAGGAATGGCAGAGGCCAGGATGTTGGGCATTTTTATTCATTCTTTCATTGCTGATTCATTCAACAAATATTCATTGAGCATAGTCTACATGCCAGGCCTGTAGGTCAGTGGGAGTGCAGGTCTTGTGAAAGAAGGGTCTCCTGTTCCAGGGATGGTCCTGAATGCCTGCCTATCCTGCATCTCTGTGAGCTTGGAGACTGCAGACATGGTAGTTCTTTGTGCAAGGTGTAAGGCACACCTTGCCCTGGTTTCTGCAACAGAAACCAGTGGTGTCCAGAAACCAAGACCAGGTGGGCATGGTGCAGCCAGCCTGAAAGAGTTCAGGAGCACGGATAGTTAGAGGAGGCTGGAAATGTGAGAGCTCGAACATTTATTGCACACACTTGTTTTAGAGAAATGAGAATGGTACAAAGGGGGAAACGTCATTGTTTTCTACCACTCTACAAAATTCAGCCCTTTATGTTTTTATATATTCTTTCTAGTTGTTATTGTTCAGTCGCTCAGTCATGTCCAACTCTTTGCAATCCCATGGGCTGCAGCATGCCAGGCTTCCCTGTCCTTCACCATCTCCTGGAATTTGCTCAAACTCATGTCCATTGAGTTGGTGATGCCATCCAACCATCTCATCCTCTGTCATCCCCTTTTCCTCCTGCCCTCAGTCTTTCCCAGCGTCAGGGTCTTTTCCAGTGAGTCAGCTCTTCGTATCAGGTGGCCACCATATTAAGAGCTTCAGCTTCAGCATCAGTTCTTCCAATAAATATTTAGGGTTGATTTCCTTTAGTATTGACTTGTTTGATCTCCTTACTGTTCAAGGGACTCTCAAGAGTCTTCTTCAACACCACAGTTCGAAGGCCTTAGTTCTTCGGTGCTCAGCCTTTTTTATTGTCTAGCTCCTGCATCCATACATAACTACTGGAAAAACCATAGCTTTGACTACACGAATCTTTGTAGGCAAAGTAATGTCTCTGATTTTTTTTTTTTAAATTTTAGACTTCTCAGTATATTTAAGGAAATGAGTGGTAGCATTTTTATGGGCATGTTTGCATGAAATTTCTTTTTTTTTTTTTTAAATTTTATTTTATTTTTAAACTTTACAATATTGTATTAGCTCCTCCAGACATCGAAATGAATCCGCCACAGGTACACCCGTGCCCCCCATCCTGAAGCCCCCTCCCTCCCCCCTCCCCACACCCTCCCCCTGGGTCGTCCCAGTGCACCAGCCCCAAGCATCCAGTATTGTGCATCGAACCTGGACTGGCGACTCGTTTCATACATGATATTATACATGTTTCAATGCCATTCTCCCAAATCTCCCCACCCTCTCCCTCTCCCGCAGAGTCCATAAGACTGATCTATACATCAGTGTCTCTTTTGCTGTCTCGTACACAGGGTTATCATTACCATCTTTCTAAATTCCATATATATGCGTTAGTATACTGTATTGGTGTTTTTCTTTCTGGCTTACTTCACTCTGTATAATAGGCTCAAGTTTCATCCACCTCATTAGAACTGATTCAAATGTATTCTTTTTAATGGCTGAGTAATATTCCATTGTGTATATGTACCACAGCTTTCTTATCCATTCATCTGCTGATGCTGATGGACATCTAGGTTGCTTCCATGTCCTGGCTATTACAAACAGTGCTGCGATGAACACTGGGGTACACGTGTCTCTTTCCCTTCTGGTTTTCTCAGTGTGTATGTCCAGCAGTGGGATTGCTGGATCATAAGGCAGTTCTATTTCCAATTTTTTAAGGAATCTCCACACTGTTCTCCATAGTGGCTGTACTAGTTTGCATTCCCACCAACAGTGTAAGAGGGTTCCCTTTTCTCCACACCCTCTCCAGCATTTATTGCTTGTAGACTTTTGGATCGCAGCCATTCTGACTGGCGTGAAATGGTACCTCCTAGTGGTTTTGATTTGCATTTCTCTGATAATGAGTGATGTTGAGCATCTTTTCATGTGTTTGTTAGCCATCTGTATGTCTTCTTTGGAGAAATGTCTATTTAGTTCTTTGGCCCATTTTTTGATTGGGTCATTTATTTTTCTGGAGTTGAGCTGTAGGAGTTGCTTGTATATTTTTGAGATTAATTCTTTGTCAGTTGCTTCATTTGCTATTATTTTCTCCCATTCTGAAGGCTGCCTTTTCACCTTGCTAATAGTTTCCTTTGTTGTGCAGAAGCTTTTAAGTTTAATTAGGTCCCCTTTGTTTATTTTTGCTTTTATTTCCAATATTCTGGGAGGTGGGTCATAGAGGATCCTGCTGTGATGTATGTTGGAGAGTGTTTTGCCTATGTTCTCCTCTAGGAGTTTTATAGTTTCTGGTCTTACGTTGAGATCTTTAATCCATTTTGAGTTTATTTTTGTGTACGGTGTTAGAAAGTGTTCTAGTTTCATTCTTTTACAAGTGGTTGACCAGTTTTCCCAGCACCACTTGTTAAAGAGATTGTCTTTAATCCATTGTATATTCTTGCCTCCTTTGTCAAAGATAAGGTGTCCATATGTGCGTGGATTTATCTCTGGGCTTTCTATTTTGTTCCATTGATCTATATTTCTGTCTTTGTGCCAGTACCATACTGTCTTGATAACTGTGGCTTTGTAGTAGAGCCTGAAGTCAGGTAGGTTGATTCCTCCAGTTCCATTCTTCTTTCTCAAGATAGCTTTGGCTATTCGAGGTTTTTTGTATTTCCATACAAATTGTGAAAAAAATATGGAACGCTTCACGAATTTGTGTGTCATCCTTGCGCAGGGGCCATGCTAATCTTCTCTGTATCGTTGCAATTTTCGTATATGTGCTGCTGAAGCGAGCACTGTCTCTGATTTTTAATACACTGTCTGGGTTTGTCTTTGGTTTTCTGTCATTGTCGTTCTTCCTAAGCTCTGTCCAAATACTGAAGCTTTCTCTGTGGTTGTAATACTATGGTAGATGGTTTTGTACACTGTTACTTTTAACAGTCATATCATAAATGTTTTTTGTGGTCCTCCAGTCTTTGTGGTTATCATGCTTAATGGTTTATGATATTGCATTGAATGCTTATGATAGTTTTCTTAACTCTTCCTCTGTTTTGGACTTTTGGATTGTTTTCAGGGTTTTTTATGTCATAAATTATTTTTCAGTGAACATCTCCATGTGTTTTGATGGAGATTCTTCAGAGAAACAGAGAAGTTTTATAAGAAATACCCTAGGTCGGAGAGTATCAGTATTTTTTTTTTATGTCTTGTAATACCAATAATCAGTTTGTTTTCAAAAGCTTTTTATGCTGTTTATTCTTTTTATTGTTATTACTGGTGTTGGCAATATGAGTATACCAATTCTATCACAGCCTCACTCATTAGCTATTTTCTCTTTTAAGTCTATATTTAATTTGTGGCATTATTGTTTCTGTTTCACATTTTGGTGTTTTGGCCTTGAGGCATGTATTTTCATTTTTAATGTCTGAAAGTTTGATATGGAAATGGATAGCATTTATGTAGGTGGGGAAAGTGGGGGACGGTTTGGGGGTATTTTTGTGCATCTGTGTACTGCTTCTTCTCAACATAGTTTCCCAACTCCTCCCTTCCTTTTTCTACCTTTTCACAGAGCTTTCTGGAATTCCTGTTTCTATGTCCCCGCCTCTTCCCTGAGTACTTTGCCTACCCTGTGGCTCTTGCCTGAGGTCTTCCCTTTTCTGTACCTTCTCTAGGGGAGACTGTGCAACCTCTGTGTCCTACATATCTCAGGTTGGGGAAGGGGTGTCCTCATTCTCAAATGCTATATCCACACAATTGCTTTACTGCTTTGTAAAAACTTGTCCTTTGTGGCTTAGGCTGTCTGATTCTCCCTAACTCGCTGAGTACCTTGGCACCTCAACTCTCCTGTGCATGCCAAGTCCTTCCACCATCTTGGTGACCTTAGGTATCCAAACCAGGATCTCATCCTTTAATCACCCTCTCCTAACCCCCACATCCAATTAATTACCAAATCCCATCAAGTCCACCTGATCTTTCTAATTTATCCAATTCACTCTGTTTTAATTCAAGGTGCTATTATTTTGGGCCTTATGTTATTGGGACAGTCTTCTATTTCCATTTTCCCATTAAAACATTTGACTGCTGATTGTGCTGATTCCTCAGTAGGTGTTGGGGAAACAGTGGTAAGAGAGACAGAAATGATTCCTGTCTTTTGCAGAGTGGAGACACAGAGGGCATTTGGAACATGGTTCAGGAGGAGGCTTCCCATGGGGAGAAGTGTCTGAGAGACCCAAAGGATGGCTAGGATTTGACCAGGAAGAGTTGTTGGGGGAAATGAGGGAAGGCTGTTCCAGACTTGGAGTCTAGTGTGTATGAAAGCCTGCAGCCCAGGAATGCAGTGAGTTGGCACCTTCTCAGAGCTGGGAATCAGGATGGTGGGGTGTGGAGATGTTACAGAAAAGAAGGCAGGGGTGAGGGATGAGCCTGGAGAGGTGGGGGTGGGGTAGATGCTTGGTAAGGGAAGGCTTCCTAGAAGATTGGGTTTTATACTGAGGGTTATGAAGAAGCATTGCAATGCTTTGAGCAGGAGAATGGTGACAAGAGTCCAGGGCCTCAGTGTGGCTGAAGAGTGGAAATTTGAGTGGCAGGATAGAGTATGGGGAGGAGGGAGGCCAGGGTATGTGTAGAAACACTGGCAAGAAGGTAGTGGCTACACGTGGAATCAAAGGTAAGGAGACATGTTCAAGCGAACCTAGGAGGTGGAATCGGCAAGCTCTGGCCTTGGGTTGGACCAGGAGAGGAAAAGGCGTGAAGAGAGTAGTAGTCAGGGTGCTCAGAGTTCAGGCTTGAGAACCGGGTGGAAAGCCCAGGAGGAGCAGCAGATTCAGAGGCAGCAGAGGCTGGGTCTATCCCAGCTAAACTGAGTTTGAGGAGCCTGTGCGATGCCCTAATGGAACTTTACTCCATGCAGTCAGATGCAAGGATTAAGAGTGGAGATGTGGACCTGCAGTCACAGCTGGGTGACATCACCCCAAGGGCCAGCAAGTAAGTGACAAAGGACTTGTATCCTGTTGATGTGAAGATTTCCTTCAAGTCAATAAGTCAAAGACAACAACCAAGGAGAAAACTGAGCAAAAACTATGAGAAGGTGCCCTTAAAAGGAAAAATGTCTTCACTTCACTGGTAATGAGAGATGCCAGTTTATATTGTAATGAAATACCATTTCACAGCCTTCAAATTGAGAAAAGCATGGAAGTCTGGCAACAGCAAGAGGAGGCAGAGCAATGGGTGCTCCTACATGCTGCTGTGGGGAGAATAAATTGGGATGAGCACTTTGGGAAAAAAATGTGACACGATCTCGTAGAGTTGGCAGAGCGCATACATGGAGCCCAGTGGTTTCCCTCGGTAGCAGAAACTGCAGAGAATCCCTCCCACATGTGTACCAGATTGTTAAAGTGCACTTGCCAGAAACTGGAAAAACATCAGTGACTGTCAATAGAGAACGATGCGTGAACGGAGTGCTGTGAAGCAGGGAAAATGCGTGAATTCAAGCTAACTTTGTCACCATAAATCTCATAATCGCGATGGGATGCATACAGCTTGGTACCATTCATATTAAGTTTAAAGGCAAGCGAGACCATGCTATATATTGTCTTTCCTCTATGAATATATTCCTAAAGAAATATACAAGAATGATAAATTCAGGATAGTGTTTCCCTCTGAAGGAGGATTTCATTGGGAAGAGGTTTTTAACTGTTTGGTAAAATATTTTGTTTCTTAAGCTGAGTGGAGGCCTCACAGGGTTTGGTTTGGCTTTGTTTTAATACTTCTTTGCTTGTTTGAACTGGTCGATAACTTTTGTAAAGGATCCAATGGCACCTGGTAGGTGGCTTGGTGGGTATTTGCATCATTGGCTGGTTCTTTGTCTCTGGGTTGGGGTGTTATTTGTTTCTTCCTCTCTAAGTGTTGACAAAGCAAAAGGATAAATCTGTGTGGCGTTTAGTGGCCCAAGTCTGATGTGAAAGTCTGAGCTGAGCCTTGAAGATCAAGGTCTTGTTCTTGTATTTGCCTGATCTGCCTTCCCCTGCCTGGTTAAGTGCCCACAGAGTGTCTCCCTCTGCCGTAAAGCTGCTCCAGGTCCGAGTGGGCCTCCTTGTACTACCAGTGACCCAGGCATCTCCGCATCTCTGTCTAGGCCCCCGTCCTTCGAATGGTGGAAGGCGACACCATCTATGACTACTGCTGGTATTCCCTGATGTCTTCAGCTCAGCCGGACACCTCCTAGTAAGTGATGTCTTTTGCCTGCTTTCCCTCCCCACCCCGTTTTAAGGGGACCCTCTACTGAGAGACGGCCAGGGGTTGTGGGGTTCTCAGGAGGAGGGACGCTTGCTTTGACCTTCAGATGTGAGCTGAGAGGGCCGGTCAGTTGGCTTCCTCCCCTTCCTTTGACAGCACCGGGGCCTCAGTGTCCGTGTCTCTCTCAGCGTGGCCAGCAGCAGCCGGGAGAACCCAATTCACATCTGGGATGCCTTCACTGGAGAGCTCCGGGCTTCCTTTCGCTCCTACAATCACCTGGTAGGGACTCTCCGCCCAGCCGCAGGGCTTGCCCTGGCCCAGCTCTCCTTCCTGAAGAAGGAAGAGGCTGTGTGCCAGGCCTGTTTCCAGCCCTTCCCTTCCCCTAGGATGAGCTGACGGCAGCCCACTCGCTCTGCTTCTCCCCGGATGGCTCCCAGCTCTTCTGTGGCTTTAACCGGACTGTGCGTGTCTTCTCCACATCCCGGCCTGGCAGAGACTGCGAGGTCCGAACCACGTTTGGTAAGCAGTCTGCGCCTCCAAGGGAGGAGAGGAAGGGGCCCAGCCAAGAGCAGAGGGGCCCTGTGGTCGTGTGCGGAGGTGGGGGGTTGGGGCTTGTTATCCTCACAGCCCTGGGAGGTTGTACCCAGTAGGCAGAAGAGAAAGCAGACTCAGGGAGGGGATAAAACTTTCCCAAGGTCAAACTCAAGTCAAGAGCTGGTTCACTCCTGAGCCCTGTTGGTTCTTTACCTCTTGGTTCCCAAAGTCTTGGTTTTTCCAAGAAACTGGAGAAGCTGATTCTGTTTGCCTATAAGTCTCAGCTTTCTGACCCTTCCAAGGAAAAATTGAGGGGACTTCCCTGGCAGTCCAGTGGTTAAGACTGAGCTTCCACTGCAGGGGGCACAGGTTTGATCCCGGTCAGGGAACTAAGATCTTGCATGTCTTGTGGTGCAGCCAAAGGAAAAAATAAAAGCAGTAATTGAATGCTTATTAGGTGTTGGGCTGGGGAAACAAATAAGATGGGATTTTTTTTTTTTGAATTTTTTTAAAAAAAGAAAAATTGAGGTTTGAGAGGGAAGAGAGTGGGGCTTGCATCTTTCAGTCCTTGGAAGGGGATAGAAGGATTTAGGGAGCATCAGAAGTTTTCATCCTGCTGAAAATGAATGGGGTGTGGGGGACACTGAGTCCAGCACCTGGGCTCTGGGACAGGAGACAGAGGTACACCTCTGATTAGCCTGGTTAATGCTGGGTACTCTTGCCCTCTCCCCCACGTTGTTCCTTCCCCTTCTAGCAAAAAGGCAGGGCCAGAGTGGCATCATTTCCTGCATAGCCTTCAGCCCAACCCAGCCCCTCTACGCCTGTGGCTCCTATGGCCGCTCCCTGGGCCTGTACACCTGGGAAGATGGGTCCCCTCTTGCCTTGCTGGGAGGACACCAAGGGGGCATCACGCACCTCTGCTTTCACCCCGATGGCAATTGCTTCTTCTCCGGAGCCCGCAAGGTAGGGATCATATTCTGAGGTAGTGGGTAGAAGGCAGGAGTGGGGATGTAGTCTGCTGTGTTAGGAGATGGGCATGGGGGGAAAAAATCAACCCAGCTAAAGGAGTGCTTATAACCCTGGAGGGAAGCAGGCGTGTCTTGGAGGCAGGGGAGTGAAGGGTGGATTCTAGGCTCCTATTTTTTTTGTTCTCAGGATGCTGAGCTTCTGTGCTGGGATCTTCGGCAGCTTGGGCACCCACTGTGGTCCCTGAGCCGCGAGGTGACCACCAATCAGCGTATCTACTTTGATCTGGACCCGTGAGTGACTAGCAGCCCTCTCTGCTGGGGCCTTGATGCCCCTGGGATGCCAGAGCCCAACTGCGGGATCCCAGCCCTTGACGGTGAAGGGTTCCTGCCCCGGGTGATGACTCCATGTCGGCAGCCCTCTCTCCTCTCTCCTCCAGGACCGGGCAGTTCCTTGTGAGCGGCAGCACCAGCGGGGCTGTCTCTGTGTGGGACACCGGAGGGGCGGGGCTTGAGAGCAAGCCGGAGCCAGTGCTGAGTTTCCAGCCCCAGAAGGACTGCACCAATGGCGTGAGGTCACGAGTCAATTTTGCACATTTGGGGGCTCGGTTTGGGAGGGAGGTAAACCTGAGGGAGTGGCATCCTGGCTCAGGGAACTGACCAGCGCCACCCATCTCTCCCTATAGCCTGCACCCTAGCCTGCCTTTGCTGGCCACCGCCTCCGGGCAGCGTGTGTTTCCGGAACCCACGGAGAGTGGGGATGAGGGGGAGGAGGAAGTGGACCTTCCTCTGCTCTCCATGCGCCACGTGCACCTTGAATGTCAGCTTCAGCTCTGGTGGTGTGGGGGAGGCCCAGACACCAGCATCTCAGATGCCCACCAGGAGGAGATGGGACAGGGAGGGACAGAGGGAGGTGGGGGCGAGTTTACATAAAAAGATTTTATATAATACTAGAATCTTTGTGTCTCTTTGGGGAGGCAGGTGATGGAGATGAGGCTGGGAGGGGTACCAGTGGGCTCCGGAGTCCAGCAGCGGGGACTGGCATAATATTCCTGAAACCAGGGTTGAGAGGTGGGACTAGGCGGGAACCAATGGGGCTGCGAAGCTTCGTGTGAAGTCAAGCCAGTGGGGGGTGGGGCCTCATACCATTGACTGGCGGGTTGCTAGGCAACTTGTTAAACTGAAGGGGGGAAACCTGTTTGAAATCTCAGTCCCAAGGTGGGGGCGACAGGGGTCACGGTGAGTGTGGCTGAGCAGGAGTGGCAGGAGCTGTGTGTCAGACTGTTGGGTGTGACTATGTTAGACTGTGCAGACGGTGACAGACGAGACACCCGCGCTCTCCCGCTCGACACTTTACCCATCATTCGGCAGCAGAGGGACCGTTAGTCAGCTCTGGGGGAAGGAGAGCCAGAGAACCGCCTCCCCTCGCCTGGACTCCCCGAGAGGGAGTAGCCAGAGTCAAGGGCACACATGAAAGAGTAAAGGTGCCTAAAACCACAGACGTCACGTTCTGTATTCCCGTTAGATGCACGGCAAGGGCGAGTCATTCAGCAGCTGTCACTCGTCTGGTTTCTCCATTTATCTGCTCTGTCATGGTTTGAGGGGGGGGGTGTTGTTTCAAGCAGTGGCTCCCCGCTTCCCCCACACACACACCTTGCCAGACACCGAGAAGAGGTCTCTGAAGAGAGACTCAGCAGAGGGTTTGATTGTGGACTCCCAGTCTGAGGGGAGAACGGGAAGCCTGTGACGACGACTGGAGAGGAGTGAGGAATGTCACCTCTGCCCAGAGGTGCTGAAAGCCGGGGCTCTTACACCCAAAAAGGCAAAGCCTCCTCCCTTCCCCCAGGATAATTGGAAACAGCCCTTCCGGCTGAACGCGGGTTTGGGGTTGTAGGTTTTGCCTTTCCTCTCCAGACCCGTTTCTCCCCACAACCATCTAAGAAGGGCCCGCGTTTACCCCCTAATCTCTTGCCTTTCATCAACGCCCAGGTAGCAGTAAAGGGTCGGGGAGGCTGTGACAAGGGACCCCAAGGACTGGGAGTTCGGCAGGCTGGGTTTGGTTTCAGCTTCATCCCAGATTCTCGGTGTGACCTTGGGCAAGTCACAGGGCCTCCCCGAGCCTCAGTTTCTTCATCACTGCAATGGGGATCCTTCCGCTCTGCCTCTCCCACCTCACAGGTAGTCTAGTCGAACCACTCTGCTCCACTCTGCTCGCTCCCAAAGTGCGGAGCCTTCAAGGTTATTATTATGCTCTCCAGACCTCCCAAGAGCAGCGGTGTTGTTTTGGGATGGGGGAGGAGGCGGCTGCGGGAGGGAAAGGCGCTGGGTTCCTCGGGATGCAGAGGGCGAGAGAGCCTTTCTGGATTTGAGAGAGCGGAAGATTCCAGCCGTCCGGGCGATCCCAGGGCAGGAGGGGAGATGGGCAGAAACTAAGCCAGAGACCGAGAGTTGCAGAGACAAAGGGGGCGTGAGAGACCGTGCAGGGGAGCAAGGCGGGGCGCGGGGTGAGACAGCTGGGCGGGCGGGAGGTGCGCGAGGTGAGAGGGGTGGGGGACTTGGGCTGCGATCCTGCCGCCCGCTCCGACTAGGGCTCCAGCTCCGGTTTTTCCCTCCGCCATCCTCTCCCCCTCCCCGCCTCTCCTTTAACTCCCCCCTCCTGGGCTCGGGACTGGTTTCCTCCCTTAGCCCGCTGCCCTCAATCCCAGCGAGGCTGGGGCTCCGGCTCGGCGCCCCTTTCCCCGCTCCCTCCCCTGGCGCCCCATGCCGCCCCCGCCCGGCCCCCGGCTCCCCCAGTCCCCTACTTAGGCCCGCTCACCGATCCCGGGGTGCCGGCGCGTGGGCCGGGGGCATAGGGCGCCTGCAGACCGCCCCTGGAAGGGCTCCTGTGGGCTGAGAGCTCCGGAGCGGGGGCACAGGCGGAGCAGGAAGCGGGTCCGCGTGGGAGCCGGGGGCATCTGCCACCCGGGCGGCCCGGGCAGAATAGCCCGGGCGGCCAAGGCAGTCACCCCCTGGGGGTGAGCGACTTTGGGGGAGTTGGTGCCCCGCCCCCCAGGCCTTGGCGGGGTCATGGGGGCCCCCCATTCTGGGCCGGGGGGTGTGCGAGTCGGGGCCCTGCTGCTGCTCGGGGTTTTGGGGCTGGTGTCTGGGCTCAGCCTGGAGCCTGTCTACTGGAATTCGGCAAACAAGAGGTGAGCGGCCCCGGGCTGGGGAGACCCCACACCTCCTGGGCAGGAAGCTTGGAAGCTTTGGGGACTTTGAGGGGCTGGGTTCTCTGAGCTGGGAGGAGGCTGAAGGGAGGGTGCTGGTGTGTGGATGTGAGCTGATGGGTAACCAGACAGAGGTGATCTTGGGAGCCAGATTCGAGAGTGGCACACAGAGCTGGGTGGTGATAGCCATGTGTCAAGAGTTTGAGAGACCCCCAAGGGGCAAGGATTTGAAAGTTCCTGGGTAACCCGGAGGGCCAGGGAGCGGTTATTTGGGTTTGTGGGAGACTTGAGTGGTGTCAGGGGCTGGGCTTAGAGGGAGCCTGGTTAATGTCAGCTCTCAGGAGAGCAGCTGAGTAGGTGCTGCTGAGGCGCTGAGAGGAAAGGGGGGTGCCTCCTTCCTCAGAAGAGACTCAGTGGTGGAGATGCGAGGGGAGGGGCTCAGGTTGGGGTTTCAGGGACAACTCACCCATGCCTGTTTGACTCTTCTTCACTCATCCGTCTCCCCACTTGTGCCCACAGAGGGTCGGTGAGCCCTTGGTGGAACAATTTCCCAAGCAGATTTTACTCCCTTCCTGGCCTGGGGATTTCTCTCTGGAAGAAGTCTGGAA
Source organism: Bubalus bubalis (assembly GCF_019923935.1). NCBI lineage: Eukaryota > Metazoa > Chordata > Mammalia > Artiodactyla > Bovidae > Bubalus > Bubalus bubalis. The sequence continues at coordinate 35,700,482 of NC_059159.1, read as the reverse complement.
CCCCTTAAAGCCCCCATGTTCTCTCTTGCATCTGGAGTCTTGGGGACTCAGTTGCCCCTTCCCCCATCTCTGCTGCAACCTCTTCCATCAGACCTCTGTCCCATGGCATACTTCCTTTGCTCTGAAGAAAGGCCAGGGATCAGATGAAACTTCAAGCCACCCAGAGTAGGACAGAACCCTTGGGAGGTCCTCCAGGTCCCTTGACTCCATGCAGATCCCATTCCCCATGAGCAAAAGAGTTCTGGGTCTTGAAAACTTTCTACTTACCCGGGGAGGCTGTGTGAGGCCATGGGAAGAGGTCCTGCTTTGGAGCTCATAACCTTCTAAGTCTTAATCCTAGCTCTGTGGCTTTCGGCCATGTGGCCTTGGGCAAGTCACTTAGCCTTTCCAAGTTTGTATCCTCAGTCCTTACAGCCTTTATGAAGATTAGAGGTAAGGTATTTGAACACATTATAAGCTCATTAAAGGAGAACAAGGGTGATTGTTCTTTGGCCTCTGTCACATTTCCCTGGCCTGGCCGCCTCCCTCCCCTTTCTCTTGGGGTCTAATCTCAAATATCTTTTCCTCTCCCAGTATCCTACCCACCAGCTCCCACATGCAGCTGGAGTATCAACTGCAGTGTGAGGATATAATTTCGGCTTATTCTGATAGAGTTGAGAAAAGGGAGTTAGAGTGTTCTGGGGGATCTTTGGGATGTTGGATGGGAGGGAGTCTGGGAAGATACCAGCAGCAGTCCCCTGTGACCAAGTTCGGAGACCCTCTCTGCCGTTCATGCACAGGGAGGGGCTGCAGTTGTTGGCAGGTTAGGCTAGTGGCCACTGGGGCCAAGGGAGACGTGGGCTTGTGTCAGCAGTGGGTAGAATAGTCAGCTCTTTCCACTCCAAAGCAATAGGTCACTTTCCCTAGGAAGTGCGGGACCTGGGGGAAGATGGGTGCTGAGCAGGGTAAAGTCTGGGGCAGCTGGCCCACAGACCCTGGTTCCCATTAGCCCCATTTAGGGCCATTGCCAGGTTTGCCTTCTGTCACATTGCCTGGCCAACTTGGGTCACTGGATCACCCTCCACACCCTCCTCACATCCTGCCCCTTCTGCCTTGAAATCCCTGAAATTCAGTGGTGGCCTGGGGGAGGGGAGGCTCTGCCCCCATCGTTGACTGCCATGGAATAGTGAAATCACCTGGGAGGGTGGGCTGTGTGGTTCCAGAGAGGCCAGCTCCTTGGTAACTGGCATCCTGTTGCCATGGCAACAGGGCTGGTGATGGAGCGAGAGATGGCAGTGTGCATGTGGTGAGGGCGGGCTGAAGAGTGCATTTGGGCACACCAAGGGGCAGGAGACCTCTGAGCTGGGCCTCCTGCTGCTTCCCCAACGTGAGCTTCCAGAGCCCTTAGTGCCCACACTGTCAGAACAGACTCCCTACTCAGACAAAGGCTGTCCTGCAGGGGTGGGGAGTGAGGAAGGCAAAGCTCAGGGACCAGACCTCTGACACCTCTCATCCTTGTCCACCTCGCCCTCCTCCCCACAGGTTCCAGGCAGAGGGTGGTTACGTGCTCTACCCTCAGATCGGGGACCGGCTAGATCTGCTCTGCCCCCGGGCCCGGCCTCCGGGTCCCCACTCCTCTCCTAATTATGAGTTCTACAAGCTGTACCTGGTAGGGGGTGCCCAGGGCCGGCGCTGTGAGGCACCCCCTGCTCCAAACCTCCTCCTTACTTGTGACCGGCCAGATCTGGATCTCCGCTTCACCATCAAGTTCCAGGAGTATAGCCCTAACCTCTGGGGCCACGAGTTCCGCTCACACCACGATTACTACATAATTGGTACTGCTGGGCAGAGGGCAGGGTCTAGTGGGAAGGTACCCCTGGGATTGAGGGCAGATAAGGGAAGGGACCCTTGGAGCCACCTCGGATGGTGTTAGGGCCAGGAGTGGAGATGGAATAGGGGTAGCTCTGAGCACCAAATTCTCCCTCTGGTTCTCTTCCAGCCACATCGGATGGAACCCGGGAAGGCCTGGAGAGCTTGCAGGGAGGTGTGTGCCTCACCAGGGGCATGAAGGTGCTTCTCCGAGTGGGACAAAGTGAGCGGGGCTGGGGCACACCTGCTAAGGGCTGAAGGAGGCTGGGGCAGTATCTTCATGGTCAGGGGGCTGCTGTCTCAGCCCCTCTCTCAGGTCTTCCCCATCTCCAGGTCCCCGAGGAGGGGCTGCCCCCCGAAAGCCTGTGTCTGAAATGCCCATGGAAAGAGACCGAGGGGCGGCCCACAGCCTGGAGCCCGGGAAAGAGAGCACTGCAGGTAGGAACCAGGGGTCCAGCCTCCTGCCTTCCCTCCTCCTCTGCTCTAGGACCCTAGCTGCCCTGCCGCCACCCTCTCCCTCCCTCTGCAGTTTTGGGGGCAATGATACAGGAAAGAGGAGAAGAGAGGATGGGAGGGTGGGATGGGAATGGAAGCCAAATGAGGAAAAGACTCAATTAGAACTAATTAGCCAAGTCAGTGCTTCAATCAGCGCTGTCAAAGAAGGGGGGAGGACTGCCTGGCACGGGTTGAAGGGCTGGACACACCTGGATTCCGAATGGGGCTTGGCGGGGAGGGGAAGGGCTTAGGGTCTCCAAAGGGCCTGAGCACTACTGGGGAAGCCCATGGGAACCCCCAAGGCTGGGTGTCCAGATGCCCAGGTGGCTCCTTCAGCCCCTCCCCCTCTTTCCTCCTTCACCCCTTCCCTGCCAGGTGACCCCACCAGCAATGCAACCTCCCGGGGTGCTGAAGGCCCCCTGCCCCCTCCCAGCATGCCCGCAGTGGCCGGGGCAGCAGGGGGGCTGGCGCTGCTCTTGCTGGGCGTGGCAGGGGCTGGGGGTGCCATGTGTTGGCGGAGACGGCGGGCCAAGCCTTCGGAGAGTCGCCACCCTGGTCCTGGCTCCTTCGGGAGGGGAGGGTCCCTGGGCCTGGGGGGTGGAGGTGGGATGGGACCTAGAGAGACTGAGCCTGGGGAGCTAGGCATAGCTCTGCGGGGTGGTGGGGCTGCAGACCCCCCCTTCTGTCCCCACTATGAGAAGGTGAGTGGTGACTATGGGCATCCTGTGTACATCGTGCAGGATGGGCCCCCCCAGAGTCCCCCAAACATCTACTATAAGGTATGAGGGCTCCTCCAACCTGGCTCTCCTGGATCCAGCCCTTTGTGGGGTGCTTCTCCAGTTTAATTCATGGTTTGAGGGACACCTCTAGCATCTCCTTGGCCCCCTTTGCCCCATCAGCTTCTCTGCTCCTCCTGGCTCTTGCCTCTCCTCCACTTTTAGGATTCCCTGAGACATCCACCCAACTATCGCCTGCCCTCTGGTTGGCTGTGTGTACCCTTCTGTCTCTGTGTTTCTGGGTCCTGTTCCCCTGGGGAGGGGGCAGAGACTCAGCCTCCTCCTCTAATCATGACCCAGAGATCCTTGTTCCCCTCACCCACTGAGAGCTAGGGGTGGGAACAGTCTGTCTTTTGGTTGGTACTTCTCTTTCTGCCTCTCACTGTTTTTCTCTTCTCCCTCTCTTTTATTTTCTTTCTCTCTCCTCTGTCTCTAGGTCTGTTCCTCTTCCCTAGCACCCTCCTCCCTGTATCTCCTTTTACTTACCCTCTTGGCTTCTTATCCTGTGCCCCTCCCATCTCCAGGGTCGGGGCATCAAAGCATTTCTCCCCTCAGCTCCCTCTTCTGACTTCTCTTACCAACCACTCCCCTTAGTCTGCCAAAAATGGGGGCCTTATGGGGAAGGCTCTGGCATTCCACCCCAGCTCAGGGCATGGGTAGCAGGACTCCTCCTCTGCCCTGCCCCAGGCCTCTACATACTTACTCCAGCCATTTGGGGTGGTTGGGTCAAGACAGCTACCATGAGAAGAAATATGCTGTTTTATCCAGTGGCCAATAGCAAGCTATGAACCGGTCGGGACACTTATGGACTTGGTCTGATGCTGAATGGGCCACTTGGGACAGGAAGTGACTTGCTCCAGACAAGAAGTGACCAGGCCTGGACAGAAGTGGCCTGGGAAGTGGCAGAAGCAGTGCAGCAGGAACTGGAAGTGCCTTCATCCAGGACAGGAAGTAGCACTTCTGAAATAGGAAGTGGTCTGGCTGGAACCGGAAGTGGCTTAGTCTGGGGGGTGGGGGGAGGTGGATGGTTCATACTCTGTGGAGAAGGGGTGGGGGGGCAGGAAGAACTTCCCATTTCAGGAGGAAGCTGGAACTTAACTCTAAAGAAGATCAAGTGGACTGAGGAGGGTCTTCCTAGTATTCAGTGGCTTGTGCCAGGATCCCCCTTCCCCTGTTCTCTGTGCTGCTTTTAGGACAGCTAAGGTGACTGCCATCTGCTGTGGCAGGCTCAATTTGTCTTGTTTTTCCCTTTCCATATTCCAGTATAGTCCCTGTTACCCAACAGGGTGACCCCAAGAACCCATGTGTTGTCCCCAGTAACCCAGATGGCTGTGTTGTTCATCATATCCTCCCTATCCTACTCCCTTCAAACTCAACACAGCTCCCTTCTTAGTGACCAAAATGGTGGCCTATTGACTGGTCTAACTGATGGTGGTCCTTAGCAACAGCCACTCTTTTCATAGTGACCAGCTGATAACCTCTTCCAGCCCTCTAGTGCACAATTGGATGTTGCCTCAGTTTCCTCCCAGCTCATTTCCATTAGATCAGAGCTACCCTTGAGCACCACATCGGCCACCTCAATCACCAGCCAAATGGTTGCTTTGTCCACCAGAGGTCATCTCTCTGGTGCTGTAGTTCCCAGCTCCTTCCTGATTTTTCTAATCACTCCTTCCAGGGAACAGGAAGTTGATATTGCCATGGGGGAGGTGGCAGTATATGGCCATCACCTCAATAGTTTTACTGTAAAAGGGAAATTTGAACAACAAAAAACAAAAAAAAAGAAAAAATGAATAAAAAACTTGAAAAGTTGACAAGAAGGCTGGAAAATGTTTGGACATGAATTGGGATGGGGAACTGGTGGTTAGAATGACTTTCCAGTTGAAGGTTGGACTGCATGAAACCAAGGAGTAGGGAGAGGGTTGGGTGGGATCATTGAGGTGGATAATGCATGATCTGCTGAGGGAAGGGGATGGGTTGGGTAAGGCAGTGAGTGAGAAGGCTGAGGAAGGCAGCCACTTCCAATGGAGGGAGAGAAAAACCCAGGTGGGAGTGGGAGTTACCAATACATCCTATTGGGGATGTCTGAATATACATTCACACATGGGGGAAAACCTAAGAATCTATTGTTAAACCAAAGTACCAGACTCAAGGCAAGTCTCAGAAACAAAGTGGAAAAAACATGTTCACGTGTTCAGTCTATACTCTCCTACCCTGACCCAAGGCACTTATATGTCCAGAAGACTCAGGGACCCAGGCATCAAGCTGCCTATCCCCTGGCTCCCTGTGTACTAACCCAGGCTCTTCTCCCCATAAAACTTGGGTGCCCAGCCCCCTAGACTCAACTCCATTCTCCAATCACAAAAGCAGCCGTCAGGAGCATCGCTGGAGCCAGTCGGCAGGGGTCACAACCTCTGCCCTGCCCGCCCCTCCCTGACTTTAGGTCCCCTCCCACTGTCTCCCATCTGCCTGGAGGTCAAGGAGTCCTCCTGGCCCGCCTCTATCCGGTGAGACCCCTGCCCCTCCCCCTGTTTGAGCAAGATGCCTGGGTCCCAAGAGGTGCAGGTGCTATAGGAAGGGAGTTGAAAACTGGAAGGCCAGGTGCTGGGTTGTCTGGAATTTACTCCTGCCTTCTAAGGCTGCACTGGAGCTTGCCTGAGGTGGGGAGGCTGGAGGCGGGTGTGGAAGGGCTGGTCCCTGCCCCTTAGTGGGGGTTGGTTGTCATGGCAACATCCCCTTCTCCACACAATGGGAAGCCCCCCTCAGCCTCCCGCGTGGATGGAGCCGACAGCCCCATCGCTGGCTATCAGCCTCAGGGACTTGGCAACCGTCACTATGGCAACACAGAGCCCAGCAACAGGGCCCAGTGAACGAGGGAGGGGTCCATGACTGGGGCAGGGCTGTGTGTGAGAGGGGGCAAGAGAGCCAAGGAAGACTCCCCCTACACATATATCCAGAGGAACAGGTGGAGAGAAGAGAGGGAGAGCAGTGGGGATAAACAGTCTCCGTGACAGACAAACATCTCACCAAAGCAGCCGAGACATCACAACATGCTGAGAGACAGGAAGACACCTGGGGACAGATGCACAGCTGGGGAGAGGAACAGTGCATTCTGCAGTCCCTGCACTACCCTGGGATACACCCCCTCAGAGCACTGGCATCTATGGACTTTCTCTCCCCCAACACTGACAACACAAGACCTACAGCCTTCCACATGTGTGGTGACTTGTGTATCTTTTGAGCTATTGATATTTGAAAGCTCAGGGACTTCATACAGAACAACACACGCCATCCCATTTGCCTTCTAGGTATAAATACACAAACACACTCCCAGGATATCAGCTATAACAGAAAGAAGAGGGGCAGAAAACATTCATTTATTCATTCATTCGATCAGCATCATATTAAATGTCTACTTGGTTCCAGGTACTATTTCAGGCACTAATAGTATGAGGTGAATAAGGCAAAGTCTCTGCTTTCATAAAGTTCACATTTTGGTGGGACAGCGTAATAAAATTTCTGGTAGTGATAAGTGATGTAAACAAAACAGCAAGGGGATGCAGAGGGTGGAGGGTATCAGGGAGATGCTTCAGGTTAGGAGGGTCTCTCTGAAGAGGGACATTTGCTCAAGACCTTGAATAATGAGAAGTAAGGAAGGCAGGCAGGCTTCCCAGGTGGCGCTAGTGGCAAAGAACCCGCCTGCCAATGCAGGAGATCCAGGAGATGTGGGTTTGATCCCTGGGTCAGGAAGATCCCCTGGAAGAGGGCATGGCAACCTAGTCCAGTGTTCATGCCTGGAGAATCCCATGGACAGAGGAGCCTGGTGGGCTACAGTCCATAGTGTCACAAAGAGTCTGACACAACTGAAGCAACTTAGCATGTACATAAGGAAGGCAGACACTATGGGAAGGGCAGAGCAGAAAGGGGGAACAGAAAGTGCGAAGCACAGAGGGGAAATCTAGGCGGGCTTGGGAACAGCGAGGAATACATCACAGCCACACACATGTTCTAGATGTGTCCTGTCCTTCCCCAGCCTCAGCCTGCAGGGCAGCAAATGACTAAGAAGAATCCATGATTAGGAAGCTGATCTAACTTGGTCTTCTATGTTGCCCCTTTGTTTCTTGTGCAGGTGTGAGTTGTGTTTTCCTTAACTAAATTTTATACTCTGGGAGGGCAGGGATGATGCCCTGAGATTTTGGGCTGCTGGGACAGAGTTCAGAGCAGGCAGGCAGAGTGGAAGTAAAGGATCTGAGAGAGCTGGGGACCACAGAAGGTAAAGCCCTCACCCAGCATAGGATGGAGGCTGCCCTGAGGGCTCTGCTGCAGATGGAAGCTCAGACTTTCTAGCCTTCCAAACAGAAGCAGGATGTAAATTAAGTTGAGGTGTTTGTTTGTGTATGTGGTCAGTGTTGAGGGTTTTAAGAAAAGGAGAATAGAGCAAAGGATTGCAGTGGGGATTTCTGATGGAGGATGATTGACACCACAACTGAAAATTTAGTTAGAATGAAAAACGGAGCTTTCTAAAGGGAATCATGAACATGGGGCATCCCCTTCCCCAGAGAGTCATTTCAAGATCTGTAGGCAGGCTGGGAGAAATGTGGCAGGCTGGTTTGGAGGCTGGGGGTTGGCTGAGATGGGTTGAAGGAGTTGGGCGGGGGTAGGGAAAAGGATGCAGACTAAATGGGAGGGAAAACTTAGCACTAGGGAGATGTTTAAAAGGTAGCAGGGAAGGTGGAATACTGAAGGGAGTTTTGAGGGGACCAGGTCCCCGGGTCCCAGTAGGATCAAAGCCCTTTGTGGTCTGGCTCTCCCATTTCCTTCAGTTGCCATCAAAAACTCAGGCATAGGTTCCCTCCAATCCCAGTGGCTGGTGGTGGTGGTGGTGGGGTGGGTAGATCGAGCAGCCTGTGGGGGGGAGCAGCAGCTGGTGAGTGGGGAGGAAGCTGTGTGCTCAGCAAACAGCAGCCTCAGTGCCCAGTGGCTGCCTCCTCCCTCATCAATCAGCTCAGCCAAATGTCCTTGCATTCCCACCACCCCAAGGGGACTGGGGCTGGGCCAGGGTCCCCAGGGGAGTGAGATGGGATGGGTGGGGGGAGATGAGGGTGGTGCTTGGCTCCCCATCTCTTGGCCTCTGTTCTCTCTTCTCCTGGAAACTCAGCTACTCCTGTCATGGAACAGACTCCCTCCTGGCTGCGACCACCTACCACTGTGAGGGCATCAGCTACAAATCACCTGTGGGGGTCTGTTGAGCGGAGGGATGGGGGAGGGGAGGAGGGATGAGTCAGGGCTGAAGAGGAATCTTGTTTTGGTTCTCACGGGACCGGCCCAGGGCAGTCAGCAGGGAGGCTGCTGGCACAGAGGCTTTGTGCTTCCAGCTGGCCTCTCCATCCCTGATGATGCCCTGGACAGCAGGCTGAGACCTGGACCCCGGAAATGTCCTCCCACTACCCACCTTGTTCTAGCCCCCAGCCCTTATCCTCTGCTTCCTACCATCATCCAGAGGGCCAGCCCCCAGCTTACCCTAAATCTGCTGCTCCCCTTTGGGGACTGGGGCCTCCAGACCTTAGCCTCTGGCTCCCTCTCCCTCCTCCTCTGCCCTTGCTCCCCTCAGGGACCCAGGCGTCCTGCCCACTCCCTTCACCATAACAACCATTCTTTTGGAGTTGCTTAAGACTTTAATATCATTTCATTAAATCAGCTAGTTCAGAGAAGATTGGGAGCACAAAGAGCCTGGGGTGGGCAAAAAAGGGCCAAGGTAGGGGGGCTCCAGGGGAAGAGCCCCCTCTCTCCGTGGAGATGGCTCTGAGAAATCAAATATTGACAGTGAGAGAACAGGACTTATTAAAGCTGGGACAGGGGTGTGTGTGTGTGGAGTTGTGGGAATGGCCAGATGCCTGGCTTCTGAGGGTAACGAAGGTTCTGGGAGGAGGGAAACCCTGAAGCAGTGTGGTACAACTCTTCTGCCCATTTCCTCTGCCAGGTATTGAGTCTTGCTACCCTGGCTGTTTCTCAGCTGTCTCCTAGAGCCCCTGGGCACAAGACCCCCATCACAGATGTGATTGCCCCCGATTCAGCCCTTCCCCTACCTTCACCTCTGTTGATGAGCTTCAGTAGTGTTTAATCGGATTGAGGAGTAATTAGCAAAGCGAGATGTTTGATTACCTGTTTAGCATAATGTAGGGGGCTGGGATCCCTAGGCACAGCCAAGGTTGTGGGTGTGTGTGTGTGGGGGGGGTGTCAGAAAAGAAATGGGGTCTACACAACATTCCTTTCCCTGAGGGAGCCATGAACCCTGCTTATAAGTCTCCCCATCTTATGCCTCCCCTCAAATCGTCACTCCTTTGGGACTTCTCTCTGGGGGATCTGACCAATCACGTCACCTCTCTGCCACCCACTGCCTAACTGGTTAGCAGGGTAGCCCTGCTTGCTGTGCAGCTGGTTGTGGGATGTGGCAGGATCCCCCTCTCCTTCAGTCCTTGCCCTCAGCAACATGAGTGTGGGCTGAGCGGAAGCCCAGACACCCACTTTGAAGATAATGGGGGGGCATGCCAAGGGGTAGGTAGGATGGTGAGGTCAGAGCTGGGTCTGGGTGTGTATTAATCCACAGACCCTTCAGGAGTACCAGGGGCTGCCACTCCTCTCCTGCCAGAATACTGGCATAATGAGACCCGTCAGGTGTGAACATCAACCAGGAAAAAGGGGAACTAAGGTGCCAGCTTCGCTCCTCATCCAGCAAAGAAATTGTCATCAATTTAGCTCCTCATGGAAATGTAATCAGTGGGCTCGCTGCTGGCTTTGTCTTAATTAGGCACTATTGATGGAAGCGGGGAGGGTGCCCTCCCATCCCCCTGACTCGCTTCCTCCCTCCATCTCCCAGCCCTCCCTAAAGCTTCTACCGCCCCAGGTACAGCTCAGTCTTCCAGGCGCCTCTTCTGGCAGAACAGGCCTGCAGCGCCCCCTAGCATCGGCCGCGGTCTGCCCCTCCTCTCACACTCCTCTCCTCCTGATTCCCCAGGACTCAGCCTTTGTTCTTATGGAGAGCCGAGCCCCTCCCCGGCCCGGTCACCTTCCCCAGAGAGTCCCCGCCTCCTGTCTCCCCCAAAACGAGGGACGCTTTCTAAAGTCAATCCTCAGATTCCAAAAATTCCAGTTCCGTTCTTCCTTCCCTCCCCCGCCCCGTGCTGCCCGGCGATCCTAGACCCCAGTCCGAACTAAGAAGGGGGATCGAGCGGGAGGGCAGGGGTGCTCCAGCCCCGGTTTTTCCCCCGGACTCAGCTGCAGCCACGGCTGCCTCGAAATCCTGGAGCTCCTTCTAGAGCGCGTGTGAATCTCGCAGGCGGGACCTCGGGCGCCATCTGCTGGACTCGCCCGGGATGGAGCCCGCAGACCCGGGCGCGGGGTCGGGCGCTTGGGGTTCCCCCAGCCTTTTCAGTTGTTTCCAGCTCCAGTTCGTCCAGCCCATTCCCAGACCAGCCCCCTTCCCTCCAGCTTGCCAGATTTAGCGGCTTTCCCTTGCCCCCCAGCCTTCTTGCCCCGAGTCCCCGCTTGGGTGACGCGGACGAAGCCGTGCCAGCAGCCGCGGGCCGGGGTTTCTCTGCGCCTGCGCAGAGGAGACTGGTTCCGCAGGCTCGGGCCCCCGCCACTCCCTTCCCGCCCCACGCCCAGGGTTGCCGAGGCGACGCGTGCAGGCGCCTGCCCGAGAAAGTCACGCGGGGCAACTTCTTAGCTAGAGTGACCGGTCGGTCGGTCTAGGGAGGAGAGGGTCGGCATCGTGAGGTGTGTGTTGGGGGCAGCGGGAAGCGGGGAGAGGAAGAGTGGGAAGCTATGGGGAGAAGGGGAAGTGGGGAGGGGGTGCGAGGGAGAGTTGTGGGGGGACGGGGAAGAAGGGGCAGTTGTGGGGGAGGGGAGAGGAAGGGGCAGTTGGCGGAGGAGAAGAAGGGCCAACTGGAGTTGAGATGAGGAACCGGGGACAGTTGTGACAGTTGGGAGGAAGCGCCTTTGAGGGGAGGTTTGCCCACTGGTAGCCACTGGTGGTTGGAGGAGAGGGCCGACCCCTCGACTTATTTCCTGAGAAATAGAGCGAGTCTAGTAGAAAGCGCCTCCTTAGGCCACGGTGTGGATCCGGGGGTGAGCCCCTAGGAGAGGGGGCTCCCACCCTGGCCGGCGGAATGTTCCTGAAGCTCCCGCCGCTGGCAGGGAAGCACAGCCTGACGCTTCTCTGGAGACTGGTGGCAGAAGCCACACTGCAGTAATTGGTTCAGTTGATGTGTTGGCCTAATAGAACGATTTTCCTTGGAGCAAAGTACAAATCCTTCAAGTCTGAGACTCATAACGATCAATGCCTGTGGCAGCCTGTGGGGAGGAGGAAGAAAAGCCACAGGTGGCTGGCTGTCAGACTGGAGCTGAGTGAAGAGGGACTGCCCAGCCTTCAGACATTGCCCTGGGTGCCTGCCAGAGATGCCCTGCTTCCCACCATCCCACTTTTCTGAGAGAGACGTTCCTGGGGCCTTCCTCATCACCCCGTTTCTTCCTCCCCCAGACACAATTCCAAGTTCAGTATTGAATGACTTTTGTCCTTCATTTTTCCAGTCTGTTTTCAGGGCATCCGAAATTGAATGATATTAGTCTTCATTAATTGGTCAGCACAGAGTAACTCAGCCAGCTAGGCTAAGAGACCTTTCAGAACACTCAGAACAGGGTTCCTATCACTCAGGAATGGAAAGCTAAAGAGACACATTTCAATTACTAATTTTTCCTTGTTTAAGGAGGTCACAGATTTTAGTGTGGGTAGGAGGGACATTTTTCCCCCTCCTTCCAGCGGGGAACTTGGGAGGAAAGGAGATACATAGGAAAATCATCTTGGTTGCTTAGTGACTTGACACAGTGACAGAGAGTGTGGAAAAAAGGAACCTGAGGACAGTCTTCCCTTCCCTGGGCCCTTGCTCACTCACCATGGCCCTGAGTGATTGAGGGTGTGTGCAGCCACACCTCAGCTGGTAGATCTTTTCTTAATTATCTATGTTCTCACACCTCTGGGCAGAGATAGGGGTTCCTACATCCTCATTAGTGGGTGTCTGCCATACCATCATTTTTATCAGTTTTATTTCTTGGCCATGCCTCGGGGCAGGCGGGATCTTAGTTCCCCAACTAGGGATGGAACCCATACCCCCTGCAGTGGATGTACAGAGTCCACTTCCATTTATTCCTAATGTCTTGAGGGACTGATTTTGATTTTTAACCCAAGGCCCTGAAGAAAGTGGGGGTATCCCAGGGAAAGGACTGAGGTTTGGGGATGGAACTGGTTATGGACCCCCAGCATCTGTGTATCTGCAGGTTTTGCCTACGTGATGTCCAGCAAAGCTGACAAAAAGCGGAAAGTGACTAGCCGGGGAAGCGCCCGCCGGCGAGCTGCCCAGTCTACTCTGGATGCACAGGTCGAGGAGATCTCCTTGCCGGCCAGCAGCGAGGTCCAAGTGGAGCCCGAGACCGTCAAGGAGGAGGCTGGTGGGTACCTGCTGGAGAGAGACGTGGAGGCAGAATGTTTGTATTTGAAGAGAGTTTTAGGGCCGGGGAGCAGGTTCTGTTTCTTCTGGGTAAGAAGAAAGGAGTTTAGCTGAATTTCAGGCCGCTGCTAGGTCCCTTGTTTGGGGTTTTCCCTCCTGGCCAGCCTTATACTTGTTCTTTCAGTCTTAAAATTTCTCCCCAGTGCACCCAGAGCTCACCAACAAATCTTCTAGCCTCTTCCTTCTTATTTCAAGTGTTCCTGGTTGCTCCTAGGCCAGTGAAGAGGGTTTGATCTCTTCCTTTTTCACCCTGGGTGGCAAAACAAATAGTGGTTTCCTCTCATTAAGCCCATCACCATGGAGACTCAGCCTGCCTTGCCATCCTTTGAATCCTAAGCCCCACTGAATCTTTCTCCCATCTGTTTAAGGTTGTGTGTCTCCGCCCTCAGTTTGGCAGGGTCTTGGTAGACTAAGGATGTTCCGGTTCAAGGCCACAGGAAAAGAAGCCTGACGTCTAGATTGAGGAAGAAAAGAGTTTAAAGAGTCTGCCTCTTGTGGCTTTGATTTGGGGGGATTCCTCTATGGTGGGTGAGCTGAGGCCATTAGGGTTGAAAGGTGCTGTTGCTGGGCTGTCCCTTAGAGTGCTGGCCAGTGTAGCTATGACTGAGCTACAGATAGCCCTGCCCTTCTACCTGGGGTTTCCTATACTCCTAGCAGCCTGTCAAGATGGAGAGAAATAGAATCTCCTTTTAATAGTAAAAGGTGAGAGATTAGGCGTGGGCGTGGGAGAAAGGTCCAGGGTACAAAGAGCCTTGCCCTAGGATCTAGACATTAGAAGCGTACAGTTTTTTTTTTCTTTTGAGTTCTTAAAAGCTGTTTAAAGTGGGACTGGCTTCTAGAAGCTGGGTACCAGAAGCAGCAGGAGGAAAGAAGGAAGGCATTGAGGTTCAATTTGGAGAATCCTCTGGGATGGGAATGGAAGGAACTTCTAAATGAAAGCATTAACGCCAAACACCAAGGATCTCTTTAGCTCCAAGCCTTTTAATTGTTTGATTGCTTTCTAGCTGACACTTGATAGAGGTTCAGAGAAGACTTGGGTCTCCAAGGCAGCCCTGAAATGAATATTAATTCTTGCAGTCTTTGGAGTTGGGAGGAATTGAAGCTTGTCCTACTGGAGGCAGAGGGGGCCTACTATGGTCTGAATGTTTGTGTGTCTCCCTGCCCAAATTCATATATTATAATTTTAATGCCCAATATGATGGTGTTACTAGGTGGGGCCTTTGGGTGGTGCTTAAATCATGAGGGAACTGTCATGAGTGGGATTCATGCCTTATAAGAAACAACCCGGAGAGAGTCCGTGTTCACTTCCACCATGTGAGGATACATAGAGAGGTCTGCGACCCAGAAGAGAGCCCTCACACAGCCTTTCTGGCACCCTGAACTCAGACCTCAGCCTCCAGAACTTTGAGAAATAAATGTCTGCTGCTTAGAAGTAAGGGGGGAAAGGGGAAGCAGTGACAAACTTTGTTTTCTTGCCCTCCAAAATCGCTGCAGACAGTGACTGCAGCCGTGAAATTAAAAGATGCTCCTTGGAAGAAAAGCTATGACAAACCTAGACAGTGTATTAAAAAGCAAAGGCATCACTTTGACAAAAGTTCATATAGTCAAAGCTATGGTTTTTCCAGTAGTTATGTACGGATGTGAGAGTTGGGCCATAAAGAAGGCTGAATGTGGAAGAATTGATGATTTTGAATTGTGGTGCTGGAAAAGGCTTTTGAGAAGTCCCTTGGACTGTAAGGAGGTTGTAAACCAGACAATCCTAAAAGGAAATCAACCCTGAATATTCATTGGAAGGATTGATGCTGAAGCTGAAGCTCCAATACTTTGGCTACCTGATGCAAAGAGCTGACTCACTGGAAGAGACCCTGATGCTGGGAAAGATTGAAGGCAAAAGGAGAAGAGGGTGACAGAGGATGAGATGGTTAGATAGCATCACCAACTCAGTGGACATGAATTTGAGCAAATTCCCAGAGATAGAGGAGGACAGAGGTACCTCTTGGGCTACAGTTCCTGGGGTCCCAAAGAGTTGGATATGACTTAGTGACTGAACAGTGACAACAACAAACTGATATTTTGTTATATTAGCCTGGAACAGACTAAGACCAGGCCTAAACACTTCCGGGTGAAGAATGGCAGCTTAAAGGGCACACACCCTTTTGAAGTTCTAATTGATAGCCATTTCCACTAAGAAAAGAAGGAGAAGTACAGATTCATGATCTCATATCTGTAATTTTAAAAAGCCCTGAGAAATAAAAGTCCCCCCCCACCCCCAGAGTTTGGCATCCAAACTTATTGGGTGGTAAAATATAACCTAAACTGACTTGAGGTATTTATAGTCTATTTAAGCCACTTAGTATACATTTTCCTATCTTTTACTGCAGGAATACTAATATGAAAAGTGGAGTGCTGCTGTAGAGCCCCCGGGAGGTGGGTGGGGGTCTCACATCCCATACTGTATTACAAGTCTAAATGCTGAGATATATGTGAAGCTAAGAGTTTTGGATGAGATGGCTGGATGGCATCACCGACTCGATGGACGTGAGTTTGAGTGAACTCCGGGAGTTGGTGATGGACAGGGAGGCCTGGCATGCTGTGATTCATGGGGTCGCAGAGTCAGACACGACTGAGCGACTGAACTGAACTGAACTAAAGAGTTTTGGACAAGGACAAGTTTTGTATTTCAGGCAAATAAGAAAAAGCGTAGAGAACAAGATAATGAACACCCATGTACCCATTACCCAATGTGTAAATTAATCACGATAGCAACAAATGAATCCCTCTGTCCCCCTGCCCCGCAGACCCTTCTCTCCTTCTCCAAAGGTCACCGCTATCCTGAGTTGATGTTTGTCATTCTCAAGCTTGTTTTTTAAATTTTTACTGCATGTATCCATGACCATCACATATTAGTATCATATTGCATGGTTTAGACTTATATAAATTTTACTATAGAAGAGGAAACCTGTTTACTCTTGAGATGGTCTAAGTCTCGTTCTCTCTGCCTAGTTCCTGTCTGAAACCTTGGATGCCCTTGGCTTTCTCGAAGGGCCTTGGCTGTCTCAGTCACTCATCCCTCTCACTCCTGAGCTCCTAGAGTCAGCTGTTCCATCTTTCTCATGATTTCCTTCCTCAACCTCTGTGCCTTACTCCCCTCTTAGGTTTTCTTTCTGGAAGTCTGAGTGTCCTGTTCTCTGAGTGTCTTATTCCCCAAAGTCTTGTGGTTCCATCCCATTAGTTCCTTCTTCCTTTCAGCCCACAGGAGATGGGAAACCCACCTGTTTTGCCCCAGTCTTCTGTGTGAAAAACAGATCATGAGGGAGAGAAACACCCCCTTGACTTTTATGGCATCCAGAGTTGGGGTGGGGGTGCTTGGAGAGGGGCCAATTTCTGAGGGTCTCAACTTTTCAATGTGGGAAGAGGCTAGGGGAGGAGTGGCAGGCCGGAAGCTGAGTGGCTGCTGCTGCTGCTGCTGCTAAGTCGCTTCAGTCGTGTCCGACTCTGTGCGACCCCATAGATGGCAGCCCACCAGGCTCTGCTGTCCCTGGGATTCTCCAGGCAAGAACACTGGAGTGGGTTGCCATTTCCTTCTCCAATGCATGAAAGTGAAAAGTGAAAGTGAAGTCGCTCAGTCGTGTCCGACTATTAGCGACCCCATGGACTGCAGCCTACCAGCCTCCTCCGTCCATGGGATTTTCCAAGAGTACTGGAGTGGAGTGCCATCGCCTTCTCCGGAGTGGCTAGAATAACCTTAATACTGACTGCCTTCATTCCCCTGCCTCCCTCTGCACCCCTGCCAGCTTTTTAAAAGAAAATTAAGATATAATCCACTTACTATAAAGTTCATGTGTTTGGGACTTCCCTGGTGGTCCAGTAGTTAAGAGACCACCTTCCAATGCAGGGGACATGGGTTTGACCCCTGGTTGGAGAGCTAAGATCCCATATGCTGCCAGGCAAGTGCCACAACTAAGACCTAATGCAGACTAAATACATGTATCAATCAATCAATCAATATTTTTTTTAATTCATACTTTTAAAGTATATAATTCAGTGATTTTTGCTGTATTCACCAGCCTATGCAACCATCTCCACTATCTAATTTTAGAACATTAAAAAAAAATTTATTTATTTGTCTGCATCAAGTCTTAGTTTCAGCATTCGAGATCTTTAGTTATTGCGTGTGAGCTCTAGTTATAGCACGTGGGATCTATTTCCCCAACTAGGGATCCAATGGGGGCCCCCTGCATTGGGAGTCTTAACCACTGGACCACCAGGGAAGTCCCTAATTTTAGAGCATTTTAACCCCTTCATCAAAAGCCACTTCAGGTACCTTGCGAAACTGGCACCCGATGGCCACTGTATCTTTACTTCTACGTTGTGTGAGAGCTTAGCCTCTTAGCAGTCACTCCCCATTCCCCTTTCCTCCCAGGTCCTGGTAACCATTAATCTGTTACTTTCTGTGTCTTTGAATTTGCCTATTGTGGACATTTTATATAAGTGGAATCATACAATATACTGTCTTTTGTGACTGGCTTCTTTCACTTAATGTTACATTTTCATCCACATTGTCATATTGTAGCAGACCCTCATTCTTTTTCATGGCTGATTAACATTCCACTGCAATTTGTTTATCCATTCATCTTTGGTGGAACCTTGGGTTGTGTCTGCTTTTTGGCTGTTGTGAATAGCAGTGCTGTGAACATGGGCATACAAATATCTGTTTGAGTGCCTGCTTCCAGTTCTGTTGGGTATACCTAGAATTACTGGATCATATGGTCGCAAAGAGTCGGACACGACTGAGCGACTGAACTGAACTGAACTGACTGATGGTGACTCTATATTTAATTTTTAAAGGGATGCTTTCATTTTTGAATTTTCTTCCCAGAGCCAGTATTGGAGCAACCTGAAATACAGAAAGAAGAATTAGAGGAGCGTGAGGTAGATGTGGTAAGTTTGGGTTGTTGTTGAAACAAGTATTCCTCACCAGCAATTGGTGATTCAAAGGATCAGTTGCAGAATGGTGTTTGAGGAATTCTCTTCCGTCTCTCACTTGATACCTTTTCTTTCTACCAGCAGAAACTGGTAGCCTGCTCACTGCAAATCCAGTACACTGAGTAAAGGGCAGAGTTATCCATGCCCCCTACTCCTCCAGTAGAAGAGAGCTTTCAGGAGGGAACGGGACTTTTAGCAGGCCCTTCCTCGTCTCTCCATCTTGGGTCAAAATGTGACAAGCTTTATCTGTCGAATGGGTGAACATCTGGACAAGTTGAACAAGCTGGCAGACACTGTCCTAATTTCTAAGGCATCCTCTTTCTTCCTGCCCTTCGGTGCTCTCCTTTGGCTGAAAAGTTTACAGAAGCCACTTGAAATACTTTCAGAAATTGACACTCCATGACCCCTATACCTTTATTTTCAAGCTGCATCAGAGCCTGGGGACACCTTCTAACCTGGGTTAGAAGAATAGTGACCTTGAACTTTCTAGAAAGGGAGAGCAAAATAACAACTACTCATTAAAGAAAAAAACTGGAAGGGATAGAAAAGTAAAACAAAGAAAGGGAAAATGAAGTTATGACTAAACACATTCAATGTTAGTAATTGGGTATATGTCCTTTCTTTCTGTAGATTTGAGAGTTATTTTGTTTTCTAACAATCTTAACTATACTACAGATTATACTTTTTAAATTAGGCTTTTTCACAAAACATTTTATCATTCTTCATGTTATTACATTCTTAAAAAAAAAATACAGGGGATTTCCCTGGAATTACAGTGGTTAAGACTCTGTGCTCCCAACGTAAGGGGAACTAGGCTCCTTAAAAAAGGACCTTAAAAAAAAATTGGGATGCTATTATTTTTTATCAGAAATACATAAATCACAAGACGCCTCTTTTTTTGGGCTGTGCCTCGAGGTTTGTGGGATCTTAGTTCTCAACCAGAGATTGAACCTGGTCCTGGGGAAGTGAAAACGTGGAGTCCTAACCGCTGGCGTGTCTGCTATGTCACTTCAGTCCTGCCTGACTCTTTGTGACCCTATGGACTGTAGCCTGCCAAGCTCCTTTGTCCATGGGATTCTCCAGGCAAGAATACTGGAGTGGGTTGCCATGTCCTCCTCCAGAGGATCTTCCCCACCCAAGGATCAAGCCCACGTTGGCAGGTGGGTTCTTTACCACTAACACCACCTGGGAAGCCCCCTAACCATTGGATTGCCAGGGAATTCCCTGTAAGTACCATTTTAAATGTTCACACAGTGCTTGATAAGGTATATGTACCATAGTTAAATCCTTACTCTTGGACATTTTTCCATTTATGATTTTTTTTTTTTGCTTTCATAGTACTGTGATGAATTTTATAAATAAAACTAACATATTTTGAAATACTTAATATTTCCTAAAATTAGATTCCTGGATATGGAGTTCCTGAATCAAAGAGTAAAGAACATTTGTAACACCTTTAATACATAATGCCAACTATTGTTCAAACAAATTGCATTTTTTGCCCTCATACTAGCAACAAACCCTTTCCAAGCCTGGGTGTTAGCAGTTTAGCAGGTTTTTTTTTTTTAAATAATTATATGCAATACATGATATACTTTTGCTGTGTTTATTTTTATTTCTTTAATTTCAAGTGAAATTGAATATTTTTCCACATTTTCATTTTTTTTCTGTCTCTTTTTTTAATAGCATGAAATGTTTGTTCATGTCCTTAGTGTTCTTTTCACTGGGTCTTCATACATGTCTTTTAAAAAAATTAATTAATTAATTTTAGTTGGAGGGTAATTACTTTACAATATTGTAGTGGTTTTTTCCCATACATTGACATGAATCAGCCATGGGTGTACATGTGTCCCCCATCCTGAACCCCCCTCCCATCTCCCTCCCCATCCTATCCCTCAGGGTTGTCCCAGTGCACCGGCTTTGAGTGCCCTGTTTCATGCATCAAACTTGGACTGGTGATCTATTTCACATGTGGTAATATACATGTTTCAATGCTATTCTCTCAAATCATCCCACCCTCGCCTTCTCCCCCAGAATCCAAAAGTCTGTTCTTTATATCTGTGTCTCTTTTGCTGTCTTGCATAAGGGTCATCGTTACCATTTTTCTAAATTCCATATATATGCGTTAATATACTGTATCGGTGTTTTTCTTTCTGACTTACTTCACTCTGTAGAATAGGCTCCAGTTTCACCCACCTCATTAGAACTGATTCAGATACATTCTTTTAAATAGCTGAGTAATATTCCATTGTGTATATGTACCACAGCTTTTTTATCCATTTGTCTGCCAATGGACATCTAGGTTGCTTCCATGTCCTAGCTATTGTAAATTTTTAAAGAAATTTATTTATTTATTTATTTTGCTGTGCCAGGTCTCAGTTGTTGCACTTGGGATCTTTAGTTGTGCCACGTGGGATCTAGTTCCCTGACTAGGGATTGAACTCTGGTCCCCTGCACTGAGATCACAGAGTCTTAGTCACTGGACCACCAGGAAAGTTCTTTTATGCATGTCTTTATATATGAAAGATTTTGGATCAGTGGTTAAATTTTCTTGACCTGGAAACTGTAAGCAAAAGGGATTGCTTTTCATCTTCTAGGAGTACTGGGAGGACAGAGGGACTTCTCCAGTTCACTGAGCTAGGTCTTCATATCCTGTAGTTTTCTTAATTTATTTAATGCTGTTCTAAATAATGCTATGTTTTTTTCTAGCCACCAGTTATGACTTATTTTCCATCCAATTGATTTGTCCTTTGTTGTTTTCCAGTTTTGTCTTTTCCGCTCCATTTTTCTTTTTTCTAGCTGCTGGGCCAGTTGACTTTTGCCCAGTGTAGCAAACTTATTCCAGTATTCTGTGGAGGCCACATCATGGAAAAACTGCTCTTCTACCTTTATTCTTTTTCCAGCTTGTCATCCTCTTGCCCCTAATTTCTTGACTGAGGCTAATATCCTACATGTTCCCTTAATTTAGTTTTACTGTGAGGTTGAAAGTTTTTTGATAAGACATTTTTACAACCACAGGCATAAATGAAATATTTCAGAAAGATACTATCCCTAAGTCTTCCTCTATGATCCATTCTATTTTTACTCATAGAGGGAAGAGGATCTTATTGTCTTGTTTCTTCTGAAACCTATCAGTCAGTTGGGCCTCAGCTTTTTCTTGGGAACCTAGCTGCCTGCCCTCACTCCCCATGACTCCCACACATGGCAGTGGAGGGGAAGTGCCCCACACTGACAGCTGTGCCTGCTCTGGCCCTCTGCTCTCCTTCCGCAGAAGCCCCTCCTCCTGTCCCGAGCTGTGCTGACAGGACTGGCGGACGCCACATGGACAGAGGAGCACAGCGCTGTTCTGGAACACTTTGCCCAGGACCCTTCGGAACCCATCCTCACCATCTTCATCGACCCTTGTATGGGGCTGAAGCTAGACCTGGGAATGCCTGTGCAGGTGCGTACTCCACCATCCAGACCCCAAGGTGTTCTCCCCAGGGGGCTGCGGGTTCCGCAGACCCCAGTCATCTGTATCTAATCTCTCATGCCCAAGGTCTGTTGAGCCTCACAGTGTGTGGGACATCCTGCTTGGCAGCAGAATACAGAGAGAAATGAGGCAGGGTTTTGCTTTTGATGATCTCATGGTCTAGTGGGGAAGACAGACATATAAAAAATATTTACAATATATTATGATGCCTGGACAAAGCTTTATAAGAGTCTTATGGGAGCAACTAATGTAGCCCCTGGAATGCTGGCAAGGCCTGGTGATGGAGGAGATATTTGAGTTCGGGATGAAGGGTAAGTAGGATTTCATCGAGGATGAGTAAGAGCATCCAGGTAAAGAACACTTTATGTGCAAAGAAACGAGGAGTTGGGGGAAATGATACTAAAAAGGTAGGTTGGTCTCTGCCTCTGAAGGGCCTTGAATGTTATGCTAAAGAATTTGGCTTTATTCCAGAGGGAACTATTAAGGGCTTTCATGAGTTAGATAGGTAACTATTTCAACAGTGGGGGAGGATACATTAGTGAAAGGTAAACCACAGGTAGGAAAACAGTTAAAAGACAGATGTATAGTAAAGTTAGTGGTAGAATATGGGTGGTGGGTGTACAGGTTATTATTGTAAAATTCTTTTAGTGTTCCCGTATGTTTGAAATTTGGGGAAATAAAATTTTGGAAAAGAAAAAGGCTATTGCTTGGCTTTTATTGGTCCACATACAAAAATTGAAATGATAATGAAGAGTAGCATGGTCCTGTACAATGACACAATTTGTAAAGCTTTCCTTATTAAGCAAAGCCCAAAACAGGCTATCTCTTTTTCCTGTATATTGGCAATAATTGGCTATAAAGCATCACACAAAAAAATTTCATTCAGAAAAGTAACAAAAATATGCCAAAAACTTAGGATGTATATGAAGGAAAACAACTTTGTTGCAGGCCACAAAAGAAGATTTAAATAAATGATGAGCCCTATCCTGTTTCTGAGTGGGAATCTTAATATTATGTAGATCATTCCATCCAATTAAATGTACCATTTTATTACAACTCCAATCGAAGTACCACAGTCCCTAGATTGCTAGTGTAAAGGATTTTTAAAAGTATATCCTGAAAAATAGCAAAAAAAAAAAAAATGATTAAGAAGGAAAGTGATGAAGGAGACCTGTGAATGAAAATCTTTTATTAAATTACAGTAATTAGGACTGGCCTGGTGGTCCAGTGGTTAAGAATCTGCCTGCCAATGCAGGGGATATGGATTCAATCCTTGGTCTGGGAAGATTCTACATCCGGGGCAACTAAGCCCGTGTGCCACAACTACAGAGCCTGTGTTCTAGAGCCCGGGAACCGCAGATTCTGAGCCCATGAGCTACAACTACTGAAGTGTGAGCATCCTAGAGCCCATGATCTGCAATGAGAGAAGCCACTGCAATAAGAAGCCTGAACACTGAGCAGCTGGAGAGTAGCCTCCACTCACCGCAACTAGAGAAAGCCTGGGTGTAGCAATGAAGACCTAGTGCAGCCAAAAATAAATAAATAAGAGCAATTAAAACAAAGGTCCATCTAGTCAAGGCTATGGTTTTTCCAGTAATCATGTATGGATGTGAGAGTTGGACTATAAAGAAAGCTGAACACCGAAGAATTGATGCTTTTGAACTGTGGTGTTGGAGAAGACTCTTGAGAGTCCTTTGGACTGCAAGGAGATCCAACTAGTCCATCCTAAAGATCAGTCCTGGGTGTTCATTGGAAAGACTGATGTTGAAGCTGAAACTCCACTTTAGCCACCTGATGCGAAGAGCTGACTCACTGGAAAAGACCCTGATGCTGGGAAGGATTGGGGGCAGGAGGAGAAGGGGATGACAGAGGATGAGATGGTTGGATGGCATCACCGACTCAATGGACATGGGTTTGGGTAGACTCTGGCAGTTGGTGATGGACAGGGAGGCCTGGCGTGCTGTGGTTCATGGGGTTGCAAAGAGTCGGACACGACTGAGTGACTGAACTGAACTGAAAATAGACCGGGGCAGGAATATGTATTATATAAGCAACAGCAAAGAAGCAGAAAGAAATGAAACATATAGGCAAGCATTTTCAACAAAGCTAGCATTTAAAATCTGTGGGGAAAGATGGATTATTCCATGAATAGAATTGGGGAACATGGAAAACAAAGGTTTTCCATTTAAAAAATGTAGATAGCTGGGGCAAGAGGAAAAAAGGGAGCTGTTGATCAAAGGGTACACGGTTTCTGTCACTACAACAAAGGCAACAAAAGCAAAAATAAACAAGTGGGACTATATCTAACTAAAAAGCTTCTTACACAGCAAAGGAAAAGCATCAACAAAATGAAAAGGCAGACTATGAATGGGAGGAAATATTAGCAAATCCTATATCTGATAAGATTTGAATACATGTCCAAAATATACATAAAGAACTCATACAATTTAATAGTGAGAAACAAACAATCTGATTTAAAAAGGTGCAGAAGAATTGAAAAGACATTTTTCCAAAGAAGATATACAAATGGCCAACAGGTACCTGAAAAGGTGCTCAGTGTCACTAATCAGAGAAATTCAAATCCAAACCACAATGAGGTATCACCTCATGCCTGTTAGAATGGCTGTCGTCAAAAAGACAAGAGATGACAAATATTGATGAAGGTGTGGAGAAAAGGGAACCCTTGTGCACTGGGAATGAAAATTGGTGCAGTTGTGGAAAACAGTATGGAGGTTCCTCAAAAAAAAAAAAAATTGAACTACCATATGATCTAGCAATTCCACTTTTGGGTATGTATCCAGAGGAAATGAAATCACTCTCGAAGAAATATTGGCACCCCCATGTACTATAGTACTATTTATAATAGCTAAGATATGGAATCAGCTTAAGTGTCCATCTATTGGATGAGTGGATAAAGAAAATGTATATGTATATACACACACACACACACATACCATACATACACACACAATGGAATATTATTCAGCAAAGAGAAAGACAAAATATCTTGCCATTTGCAACAACATAGGTGGCCTTGGACTTCCCTGGTGGCTCAGACGGTAAAGCGTCTGTCTACAATGTGGGAGACCTGGGTTCAATCCCTGGGTCAGGAAGATCCCCTGGAGAAGGAAATGGCAGTCCACTCCAATACTCTTGCCTGGAAAATCCCATGGACAGAGGAGCCTGGTAGGCTACAGTCCATGGGGTCGCAAAGAGCTGGACACAACTGAGCGACTTCACTTTCACTTTCAGGTGGCCTTGGAGGGTATTATGCTTAGTGCAATAATACAGAGAAAGACAAATACTGTATGATCTCACTTATATGTGAAATCTGGAGAAAAAAAAAACAACAAAACTCATAGGAACAGAGAACGGCACAGATTGAGAACCAGAGGAGGGAAAAAGAGGACTGATTGGTGGTTGCCAGAGTTGGGGGTGAGGGAGTACAGAAAATGGGTGAAGTTGGCCAGAAGGTACAAACTTCCAGTTATAAGTTCTGGGGATGTGATGTACAGTACAGCATGGTGATTCTAATTAACAATAGTGGATTATATATTTGAAAGTTGCTAAGGGAGTAGATTTTAAAAGTTCTGATAAGAAAAAAATTGTAACTATGTAAGCTGATAAATGTTAGCTGGACTTACTGTGGTAATCATTTTTGCAATAGATATACATATCAAAGCATTACATTGTATACCTTAAACTAATACAGTGTTATAGGTCAATTATATTTCAGTAAGACTGGGGGGGAAATGATACAGAATTTCATTTATGCAAGGTTAATAAGTTCTGGAGATCTAATATACAGTGTGGTAACTCTAGTTAATATTACTGTATAATTTGCTAAAGGGTAGATCTTAAGTGTTCTCACTACAAAAAGAAAGGAGAATGGTAACCATATGGAATAATAGATATGTTAATTAGCTTGATTGTAGTGATCATTTCGCAGTGCACATTTATATCAAAACAGCAAGGAAAGTGAAAGTGGCTCAGTCATGTCCGACTCTTTGCGACCCCATGGACTGTAGCCCACCAGGCTCCTCTGTCTATGGGGATTCTCCAGGCAAGAATACTGGAGTGGGTTGCCATGCCCTCCTCCAAGGGATCTTCCCAACTCAGGGATCGAACCCAGGTCTCCCACATTGCAAGCAGATTCTTTACCAGCTGAGCCACCAGGAAGCCACAAAACAGCAGGGTGTACACCTTAAACACAATTTTAATTTGTCAATTATGGTTTGGCAAAGCTGAAAAAAGCCTTTTTAGCATGCCAGAATATATTCTAGGGCGTCCCCAGTGGCTCAGTGGTAAAGAATCTGCCTGCCGATGCAGTAGACACAGTTTGATCCCTGGTCTGGGACGATCCCACATGCCAGGGAGCAACTAAACCAAGGTGCCGCAACTGCTGAGCCTGTGCCGTACAGCCAGCGCTCCACAGCAAGATAAATCAGCGCGAGGAGAGGCCAAAGCACCGCAACTGGAGAGTGGCCTCTGCTCGCCACAAGGAGAGAAAAACCCTCGCAGCAGTGAAGACCCAGCACAGCCCCAGATAAATAAATTCTAAATAGATCACGGATTTAATTGTATTCTCCTAGGGCAAGAAGGACAGTTGAAAAACTTCCTTAGGAAATTATTTCTTTTGAATACTTGGAACAATAGCAAAAAGTAAAGCCAGAAAAACAAACAAAAACAAGCACCCAAGAGTAAACAAACTAGGAAAGAAGCAAAATCTGAAAGGTCTATGCACTGATTTAAGGAAACCATTCTCCCTGCAGGAATGGTGGACACCCCTCCTCACCACCACCAGCAGTGAAATGGAGTGAACCTCAGAGTATTTAACAAAATCTGAAAAGAGAGAGCCTATGCATTTTAACAAAGATTTTACACTGTTTTAAATTGGTCTTAACTACCTGCCCATCCTCTCACGCTATTATTTTAGTCTAGAGAAAAGTGAATGGAACGTAAAATACCCACTCATTTCGCTTTAACTTCAATGAGGAAGTCAAACTGGGCTTTCACAGTGGGACATCAGGAAGTCACCCACAGTACTTGAAAGCAGAAGGAATGAATTCAGAGAGCGGAGCAAGCAGGAGGCAAGTGAAAAGGAATTGCAGGGCAACTGCAAGCATACTACATCAAGGAAGAAAGAGAGCAGAACAAAGCGTGCACGTGAGGAAAATGTAACTGAACAGAAGGCAGTTTTTCACACCAGCATCATGTTTTAATACGACTTAATAAGAATTTAATTTTTTAAAAAGCTGAGCGACGAAACAATAAAATGTGAGAATGAGATAAAAGAGCGATTGCAGATTTTT
Source organism: Bubalus bubalis (assembly GCF_019923935.1). Lineage (NCBI taxonomy): Eukaryota > Metazoa > Chordata > Mammalia > Artiodactyla > Bovidae > Bubalus > Bubalus bubalis. The sequence goes on along the minus strand of NC_059159.1, from coordinate 35,674,033 downwards.
GAAATAAAGCAGCCTGTTTACATGTTAAAACTAGTAGGTTAGAAACAGCAAGGGACTGAATAACTATTGCTGAAAATATGAATGGACATAGAAGAGAGGCTTGAGATAATTACAGTGTAGGGAAAAGAAAAAAACCAATGACAATACGATTAGAGAGAAGTTGATACGTGTGAAAGACAGACACAGGTAATCTAACAAAGGGAGCCAGCTAATGAAACAAAATATAAATTTTAAAATAGAATACAGAGAATTTCCCTGAACTGCTGAAGGAACTGAATGGGGGAACTGAAAGGACATACTTTATTCCACAAAAATTTGTTACACAATGTTTAATGTCAACACATGTCTTAGTTAAGCTGATTACATTTAAGGAAATTAATTCTTTGGAAACATCACCTATGTGGTATTCCTGCCAAGAATATTTAACTTGCATCTAATAATGAGGAAACAATCCGACAAATTAAAATTAAGGGACGTTTTGAAAATCAACTGGCCCGGAGTATTAAAAATATCACTGTCATGAAAGAAACCTTGTGTGATCTGAATTGGATCCTGGGTGGGAAGAAAGCAGTTGTAAATGACATTATTTGGACCACTGGGAAAATTTGAATGTGAACTGTGTATTATGTAAAGTATTAAATGAAGTTCAATTTTCTGAGTGTGATAATTACAGTTTGGGGAGTGTTGGCGAATATCCTCACTTTTAGGAGCCATATGCTGAAGTATGTAAGGGTGTAGTTTTATAACGTCTGCTACTAGCTCTGAAATGGCTGGCTCAGCAGAGAGAGAGAGAGGATGTGAGACAGAGATGGAGAGAGAAGAGAGTGCCATCATGCACACATGTGGCAAAATGTTAACAATTAGTGGATCTAGATGAAGGGCATGTCAAAACAATAGTATAACAAAAATTGGGAAGTGGTAAGACAATGAGAGAAAGTATGAGGATGCATGCCCATGTTCCTACCTTTCAAAGCGGTGAGTCAGTTGAAGTTAAAGTTGAAAGGTAATGAGAAAACTAACCTTTGTTTTTCAGCTACTTGGGTTGCGGGATCTTAGTTGCCTGACCAGGGGTTGAACCTGGGCCAACAGCAATGGCAGCGATAAGTTCTAACCACTGGACCAGGGAATCCTGGAAAAAACTAACCTCTTAATATTTTTCATAATCTTTCTTACAACCTTAGAAAGGGGTCTTTTAGGAAGAAATCTCTCTTACAGCTAAAGAAACATTTATTTGGAGCTCAACAATTTATCAATGTCTTTTTATTCCATTAAATTCAATACTTTTAATTAAAAATAGCATGATCCTAAAGCAATAGCATGATCCTATTTTGAAATAATTTTTTTGTTTTTCTGTATATATATCTACAAGAGATGTCTAGAATAATATTTTCTCTAATGATAATGATTAGTGTCTAAATGGTGGAATTTTAACGACATTTAAATTTTTATCTGTGTACTTTTCTGCATTGTTTCAGATATTTATAAATAACATAATTCTAACAAAAATAATAGTTGTTTATCTTTTTAAAAAATAAATACAAAATGCCAAAATTTAATTCTGGGTAACGGGAAGATGAATGATTATGAATTTCTTCTTTGTACTTTATTTTCAGTTTTTAAAGTTAAATAAATTGTAAAGAATAGTTACAAAAGCACTAAAGAAAAAAACAGTGAAACTGTTCTTAGAGTAGGAATGACTTTTCTAACCATGTAGAAGTCAGAAACTAAGAAGTTTTAACAACATGAAAGTTATACATTTTTTAATGTAAACAATAAAAACTCAGCATAAACAAAACTGCAGGATAAATGAAAAATTAGGGGAGGGACTTCCCTGGAAGTCCAGTGGTTAAGACTCTAAACTTCCAATACAGAATGTGCAGGTTTAATCCCTAGTCAGTGAACTAAGAACCCACATGCATCATGGTCAAGAAAAAAATTGGGGGAAAAGTTATGCAAGTGAAAGAAAAACCTTAGACAATTGTCTCTTACCTTTGGTTCATCTCCTTTCTGCTTTTCCTGTATCTTTTTCATTCCATTTATCCATCCATCTGTCATTTATGGAGCATCTAGAGTGTCCCAGGCACTGCTAGGTTCTGTAGAGAATACGCAGTCTTTACCCTCAAGGAGTGCTCTCTGCATTTCCTCCACAACCCTCTGGATACAGAAACTGTTGTGTCCCTGACAAGAACAGGAAACATCTCGTGTTTCTTATATTTGGAGAAGGATCAGGATTTGCTAAGGGGATGCGACCAGGGTTTCATGACTGGAGCCTCAGATTCCCTTGGGTAGCATGGCTGGGCCTGGACCCTGAACTCTGCTCTACTGTCTTCCATGCAGACTCAGAACCAGATTGTCTACTTCATTCGCCAAGCCCCGGTCCCCATCACTCCAGAGAACTTTGAGGAGACGGTGCAGTTTGGGACAGTGCGGGGTGCCTACATCCCAGCCCTACTTCGGCTGCTTAGTGGCGTCTTTGCCCCTCAGATCTTTAAAAACACAACCTGGCCCGAGAGCATTCGAAATCATTTTGCTTCTCACCTGCACAGGTTCTTGGCCTGCCTAACAGGTGAGCAGAATGGCCGGGGTGCCTGTTTTCTCCCCATTCCCCACCAATAGTAGAGCGAGTGAGGCAGGTGGGAGATTGATCCTGAGTACCTGCGTTGCTTGGCACAGAGTAGGTGCTTGGAATGTGTTTGTTGAATGAGTGAAACAGGGTCTGCAGTGTGCCTTCTAATCTGGATACAGTTTTCTGTGGTCCAACAGTTGCCCAGACTTGCTCAGAGTTGGAAATTTCCAAGAGTACATGTGGGATTAGGGAAACTGGAGGTAGTGTGGGGGCAGCAGGGGAGTGCTTGTGTCCTGGAAGAGAGTGTCGAGGGCATTGTATTGCTCTCAGACCTCATTTTATGACAGTCTCTTATGACATCTCAACGAGGTTTTCCCTCTTGCCTTCTGTCATTTTCCTGATGTCAAAAAAGCATGAGTCCTAGTTTCTCCTGCCTGCTCTCCTGAGATGCACATAGCTCCTGGGCCCCGGATCATCAGCCATGATAGGAACTAGGGTGACATAAACCCGTCACCCTCTGTGAACTCTCCTGGTTCTTTCGTTTCCTCAGACACTCGGTATAAGCTGGAGGGGCACACCGTCCTCTACATCCCCACAGAGGCCATGAACATGAAGCCTGAGGTCGTGGTTAAAGACAAAGAGCTGGTGCAGCGACTAGAGAGTGAGTGGCTGGCGTTGCTCCTGTGTCAGGGCTCCTGAGGGGGAGGAGTAGGGATGGGCAGCGCAGAGGCTGGGACAGGAGGTGGTTTAGGAGGGTTCTGTTGCGGGTGGAGGGAAGGATGAAAGTGGGGAGCGCTGCAAGGAAATGCAAGAGGTTTTGTCCTCTCCCCGGCAGCCTCCATGATCCACTGGACACGGCAGATAAAGGAGGTGCTCAGTGCCCAGGAGTCGGTGGAGACAGGAGAAAACTTAGGTCCTTTGGAGGAGATTGAGTTTTGGCGCAACCGATGCATGGACCTGTCTGGCATCAGCAAACAGCTGGTGAAGCCGGGAGTGAAGCACATCGAGTCCATCCTGCGTCTCGCCAAGTCATCCTATCTGGCACCCTTCATGAAGCTGGCCCAGCAGATCCAGGTTTGTGAGTGGATCGAAGGATGCAGACTTGGCAGAAAGTGCCCAGTGGTGGGGATAATGTAAGGCACTAAGAAGAGAGAGTCAACATATTCATCAGCCGCAGAGATAGACGCACCCAGTGCTTGGACTTGGGCTTGTGGGAGAGTATAAACATAGTAGAACACAAGGCCTCAAGGAGCTTATAGTTTAACTAGGGAGACACCTAGTTACTTGCCAAATGTACTATGTTGAGTGCCCTCTAGGAGCTCAACCCCTACAATCCAGCTGAGAAGGAAGGCTAACACAAAAGAGATGACTATGTGGCCTGGGGTCAAAGGCGAACCCATTCAGTTCAGCAAAGAGAGCTGCAAAAGAAACACTTCAAAAATTTATATTTGAAGGCTTCTTTAGTGGCTCAGGGGCTTCCCTTGTGGCTCAGCTGGTAAAGAATCCTCCTGCAATGTGGGAGAACTGGGTTCGATCCCTGGGTTGGGCAGATCCCTTGTAGAAGGGAAAGGCTACCCACTCCAGTATTCTGGCCTGGAGAAGTCCATGGACTGTGTAGTCCATGGGGTCGAAAAGAGTTGAACACGACTGGGTGACTTTCACCTCACTTGGTGGCTCAGTGATAAAGAATCCATTTGCCAATACAGGAGACGTGGGTTTGATCCCCGATCCAGTAAGATCCCACATGCCATGGAGCAACTGACTTCATGTATCACAACTGTTGAACATGTGCTCTAGAGTCTGGGAGCCGCAACTCCTGAAGCCTCTGCACCCTAGATCCTGTCCTCCGCAACAAGAGAAGTCACGGCAATGAGAACCAGTGTGCCACACACAACTAGAGAGTAGCCCCCGCTTGCCTGATCTAGAGAAGAGCCTGTGCAGCAACAAAGATCCAGCATAGTCAAAAATAAAATTTTTTTTAAATTACATTTTATATAATATGACAAGCTGATTATATTAGTGTTGTGACAGACAGAGATCAGAGATAATCTGTAGAATACAGAGAGAGAAGCGATCTCTTCCTAGCAGGAATTTGAAACTGGTATTCATGGAGGCCTGGTGTGCTGCAGTCCATAGGGTTGCAAAGAGTCGGACATGACTGAGCGACTGAACTGAACTGAACTGAAGGGAGTTTGGGGCTTCCCAGGTGGCGCTAGTGGTAAAGAATTCACCAGCCAATGCAGGAGGTGCCAGAGATACAGGTCGATCCCTGGGTTGGGACCATTCCCTGGGGTAGGAAAGGCAACCCACTCCAGTATTCTTGCCTGAAAAATTCCATAGATAGAGGTTAGAGGAGCCTGGTGGGTTACAGTCCGTGGAGTTGCATGGAATTGGACACGATTATTCATGCACCCACACACTTTAAGGGGAATTGAGCCACAGTTAGATGGAGAAGTCTAAAATTATCTTTTGAGAACAAGGTAGTGAAGGGGGGGCTATGGTGGGAGCCACAAGGTGGGATGAATGCAAGTGATGTCTGGTCAGTTGATCAACAGCTCTTGAGCGTCTCCTTGGTGCAGAGTTCTGAGTTCAAGGGGAAAAACTAGAGGAATAGACACGAAACCTGAGTTAGAAACTAATCAGTGAGGAAAAGTAGGCACGCACACACTCTGGTCCCAAAGGGTTGCAGAGACCTGGGGTGATGGGGTCTAGGTAACGTTAACTGGGAACACTTGCCGGGAAAGGCAGGTTGGCTGGAATTCGAGGAGGACCAGAAGCACTTGCTTTGAACCTGTGCTTTCCAGGGGCTAAGTCTTCTCCTGATTTCTCTTTACTGCCAGGATGGCTCTCGTCAAGCACAGTCAAACCTGACTTTCTTGTCGATCCTGAAGGAGCCTTACCAGGAACTGGCATTCATGCGGCCGAAGGACATCTCTAGTAAACTCCCGAGGCTGATCAGCCTCATCCGTATCATCTGGGTCAACTCTCCCCACTACAATACTCGGGAGAGACTGACCTCCCTCTTCCGGAAGGTGTGTGTCTGCAGAGGGTGGGACAGAGGGTGGTGAGGGGGTGGCCATGTTGGTAGCACGCAGATTTCTGGAGAAGGTGGAATTCACTGGGCAGATCTATGGTGAAAAGGTAGTGAACAATGCTGTTCGGGTCAGACAGAGACCACGGGCCCTTTGCCTGCATCATCTACTTTAGTGAGGCTCAGAGTTGGGACCTGGACTGGACACTTTGCTTCCAGATGGATGAAGCCTGGGTGGGAAGAGGGGGACTTTGTGAAGAGGTGTTGATGGAGCACAGGGAGGGGGCCAGGAAGGTCTGACTCCCAGGCTGAGTTGTACAGGAGGGGAAGACCTGCTCTTTCTCATTGCCAAAGATGGACCTTGCAGTGAGTGAGAGGCAGATAGATATAGGAAGGAACACTGGCTTTTGAGGAGCAGAACCCGGCATATTTCATTGGGGGAGGGGCAAAGAGTGGGGAAAGGGTGCTGAGCTGAGCACTGGCTGGAAATGAGGTGGGCAAATGAGGTGGAACCCAGAGGCGCTGCCGCACCAGCAGTGGAGGACCAGGGACGAGAGGAGCCGTGGGTATCAAGAAGTAAGAGCCCGAGACCTGAGTCGTGGTCTTGGGGGCTCCAAGAGAGGGTCGGTGCAACTAAGGCTGCAAACTGAGATTGTCGGGACTCCTCCCGCAGATGAGCAATGAGATCATTCGCCTGTGCTGCCATGCCATCTCCCTGGACCGCATCTTTGAGGGCTACGTCATCTCTAGCAAGGAGGACCTACAAGGCTGCATCTCTTGCTGTCACGCCTGGAAGGACCACTACCTTCGGGCTGTGCAGACACATACCCAGTACGACATATCTGGACATCCTGTGTGTTACCACTTGTCATGCCTGGAGCGGGGAGATTTTGATCTCTTCTGCTTGTACTTTAAGGCTGTGGACTGTATTTTTTTTTCTAGAGTTTTTACATGGTCCGAGTTTTCTCTCTGGATGCAGATATTCTAGCTCTCAGTCCTAGGTCCTCCTAACTCTAAGTAACCTCCCCTCCCTCAACCCAGGAATCCCTCCTGGTCTTTTCCTCCTTCCTTGGCTCTAAAGTCTAAAATTTCATTGTGTGTAAACTTTCTCTTCTGGAGGAGGAGATGGCAACCCACTCCAGTATTCTTGCCTGGGAAATCCCATGGACAGAGGAGCCTAGAGGGCCACAGTCCATGTGGTTGCAAGAGCCAGACACGACTTAGAGACTAAACCACCACCACCACCACCACCACCAAACTCTTTCTTAGAACCAAGATGTTTTCTTTTTCTCTCTGGCTCTCCTCATCTTGTGTTTCTTTACTTGGCATTCAGAAAAACTGTTTCTTGGGGTCTCCTTTTCTCAGGCTCCCTTTGAACCAGAATTCCTGGTTCTAGCCTGGCCTGGGGAGGTAAATGCCTCATGTTCCCACTTCCAACTGGTCAGTCTTTCTCACGACAGGTTCTCCACCCGGGGCTGGATCCTAGACCAGACCAGCATATTTGCCCAGGTCGATGCCTTTGTACAACGCTGCAAGGACCTCATCGAGGTAGGAAGACTGTCAGGGAGACTGAGAGCCTACAGCAGATGCTCCAGAATCCTGGCCCAGGGGCTGGGGGAGCTGGGGCTGGGGGTGAGGCTACACACAAAACTTGCCTCTTTGGTTCTTATCATATGGCTGTGCACCTAGCCACCATGCTGTGCTAAGAGACTCTTGCCTGTTATCACTGCCTCATTTCAGTTCAGTTCAATTCATTCGCTCAGTTGTGTCCGCCTCTTTGCAACCCCATGGACTGTAGCACGCCAGGCTTCCCTGTCCATCACCAACTCCTGGAGCTTGCTCAAACTCACGTCCATCTAGTCAGTGATGCCATCCAACCATCTCATCCTCTGTCGTCCCCTTCTCCTCCTGCCTTTAATCTTCTCCAGCATCAGGGTCTTTGCCAATGAGTCAGTTCTTCACATCAGGTGGACAAAGTATTGGAGTTTCAGCTTCAGCATCGGTCCTTCCAATGAATATTCAGGACTGATCTCCTTTAGGATGGACTGGTTGGATCTCCTTGCTGTCCAAGGGACTCTCAAGAGTCTTCTTCAACACCACAGTTCAAAAGCATCAGTTCTTCAGTGCTCAGCTTTCTTTATGGTACAACTCTCACATCCATACACAACTACTGGAAAAACCACAGCTTTGACTAGATGGACCTTTGTTGGCAAAGTAATGTCTCTGCTGTTTAATATCCTGTCTAGGTTTGTCATAGTTTTTATTCCAAGGAGCAAATGTCTTTTAATTTCATGGCTGCATTCACCATCTGCAGTGATTTTGGAGCCTAAGAAAATAAAGTCTCTCACTGTTTCCATTGTTTCCCCATCTATTTGCCATGAAGTGATGGGACCAGATGCTACGAGCTTCGTTTTTTGAATGTGAGTTTTAAGCCAACTTTTTCACTTGTCTCTTTCATTTTCATCAAGAGGCTCTTTAGTTCTTCGCTTTCTGCCATAAGGGTGGTGTCATCTGTGTATCTGAGGTTATTGATATTTCTCCTGGCAATCTTGATTCCAGCTTGTGCTCATCCAGGCCAACATTTCACATGATGTACTCTGCATGTAAGTTGAATAAGCAGGGTGACAATATACAGCCTTGATGTACTCCTTTTCCTATTTGGAACCAGTCTCTTGTTCCATGTACAGTTATAACTGTTGCTTCTTGACTTGCATACAGATTTCTCAGGAGGCCGGTAAGGTGATTTGTATTCCCATCTCTTTAAGAATTTTCCACAGTTTGTTGCTTTGGCATAGTTAATAAAGCAGAAGTAGATGTTTTTCCGAAACTCTCTTGCTTTTTCGATGATCCAGTGGATGTTGGCAATTTGATCTCTGGTTCCTCTGCCTTTTCTAAATCCACCTTGAACATCTGGAAGTTCTCAGTTCATGTACTTTTGGAGCCTGACTTGGAGAATTTTGAGCATTACTTTGCTAGTGAGATGAGTGCAATTGTGCCGTAGTTTGTGCATTCTTTGGCATTGCCTTTCTTTGGGATTGGAATGAAAACTGACCTTTTCCAGTCCTGTGGCCACTGCTGAGTTTTCCAAATTTGCTGGCATATCGAGTGCAGCACTTTCACAGCATCATCCTTTAGGATTTGAGATAGCTCAATTGGAATTCCATCACATCCACTAGCTTTGTTCATAGTGATACTTGCTAAGGCTCACTTGACTTCTCATTCCAGGATGCCTGGCTCTAGGTGAGTGATCATACCATTGTGGTTATCTGGGTCATGAAGATCTTTTCTGTATAGTTCTTCTGTATATTCTTGCCACCTCTTCTTAATATCTTCTGCTTCTGTTAGGTTCATACCATTTCTAGTCTTTATTGTGCCCATCTTTGCATGAAATGTTCCCTTGGTATCTCTAATTTTTCTTGAGGAGATCTCTAGTCTTTCCCATTCTATTGTTTTCCTCTATTTCTTTGCATTGATCACTGAGGAAGGCTCTCTTATCTCTCCTTGCTATTCTTTGGAACTCTGCATTCACAGGGGTATATTTTTCCTTTTCTCCTTTGTCTTTAGCTTCTCTTCTTTTCTCAACTATTTGTAAGGCCTCCTCAGACAACCATTTTGCCTTTTTGCATTTCTTTTTCTTGGGGATGGTCTTGATCCCTGCCTCCTGTACAGTGTCACGGACCTCGGTCCATAGTTCTTCAGGCACTCTGTCTGTCAGATCTAATCCCTTGAATCTATTTGTCACTTCCACTGTATAATAATAAGGGATTTGATTTAGGTCATACCTGAATGGTCTAGTGGTTTTCCCTGCTTTCTTCAATTTAAGTCTGAATTTGGCAATAAAGAGTTCATGATCTGAGCCACAGTTAGCTCCCAGTCTTGTTTTTGCTGACAGTATAGAGCTTCTCCATCTTCAGTTGCAAAGAATACAATCAATCTGATTTTGGTATTGACCATCTGGTGATGTCCATGTGTAGAGTCATCTCTTGTGTTGTTGGAAGAGAGTGTTTGCTATGACCAGTGCATTCTGTTGGCAAAACTCTTATTAGCCTTTGCCCTGCTTCATTTTGTACTCCAAGGCCAAATTTTTTTTCATATTTCATTGTGCAGCTAAAATTCACCCCAGAAGCCCCTTGCATCTGGTGGGTCCTCCTTAGTTTTTTAGCCATTTTAAGCTAAACCAGTAGTGAGGGACAGGGAAGCCTGGCCTGCTGCAGTCCATGAGTCATAAAGAGTGGGACATGACTTAGCAACTGAACAACCACAACACAAGCTAAACCAAAGAACTTGGGACAGGAAGACTCAGACAGGAGGGCAGGAAGCCTCATGCTGACTTCTTTGCAGGTATGTGACTGTCAGTACCATTTTGCCCGCTGGGAAGATGGAAAGCAAGGACCCCTCCCCTGCTTCTTCGGTGCCCAGGGGCCCCAGATAACACGGAACTTGCTGGAGATTGAGGACATCTTTCACAAAAACCTGCATGTGCTACGAGCTGTCCGCGGGGGCATCCTGGACGTCAAGAACACCTCTTGGCATGAAGACTACAATAGGTGAGAGGGTCACAGACCACCCCCTCCATAGACAGGGAAGGGGGGCAGGGGAGACCAGAGCGGAGTGTGGGGGCAGCAGGTCAGAAATAGGGGGCGAGCAAGGGAAGCGCACGGTGGCTGCTCAGATGTAGGGTGCCACAGCCAGCCTTTCTGGCCTTGGATCCCGGTTCTGCCACAGACTAGTTAACATGACTCTGGACAGATTGCTCTACCAACCTGGACCTCAGTTTCCTCATCTATAAAATCCGGTTAGCAATACAGCCTACCCCACTGAGTTGTTTTGAGGACTAAATGGATTCCTGTGTGTGAAGCACTCAGTGCTGACACTGAGGATCCCCTCCGTACATAAAACATTGGAGTCGCACTCAGGGAGGTTCTTGGGGCCAGGCCACGTCGCCCACCCTTCGACACGCCTCTTAACGGTGCAGGTTCCGGGCTGGAGTCAAGGACCTGGAGGTGATGACTCAGAACTTGATCACTTCAGCCTTCGAGTTAGTCCGTGACGTGGAGCACGGGGTGCTGCTGCTGGATACCTTCCATCGGCTCTCGGCCCGAGAGGTGGGACTGCCCACCAGCTTCCTTCCTCCACCCCTGGTTTGCTTGAGCTTTCCTTCACATCCTCCTGGTCCTTCCAGATACCGTCCAACCTCCATTTGTGCTCTCACCCATGTCCTAAACTGCCAGCGCTTCTTTTCTTCCTCTGTCCCTGCCCGCCCCCTCCCCCTGGTGTCCGGAGGGCTTGGGGAGAGGACTCCCATGGCAGGGGTTTAGCTTTCTTCCAGGATGGGGAGCTGCAGGGACCCCATATCCCTGGTTATGTCATTTACTTCCTCTTCTTCGTCAGGCCATCAAGCGAACATATGACAAGAAGGCCGTGGACCTTTACATGCTGTTCAATAGTGAGCTTGCACTCGTAAACCGTGAGCTGAATAAGAAGTGGCCCTACCTGGAGCCCTACATGGCCCAGTACTCAGGGCAGGCCCACTGGGTGCGCATCCTACGGCGTCGCATCGACAGAGTCATGAACGTAAGCCTGGCCTTTCCTGGAACTTGTTCTCAGTGCCATGACAGAGTTTGCAGGCTGGGCCCTAGGCTGGTGGGTGGGAGCCCTGGGGGCCAGTCCAGAGCATCTTCCTGGAGAGATTTCCTGACCTGAGACTAAGTGGGTGCAAGGGGCGTGTCAGAGGAACTGGCCTGTCCTGAGGAAGGGCTCATGCTTGTTTTTGACCTTGTGTCTCTTAAATCCTTCACCTCCTGTAATTGACTTTCTTTTCCCAACTGTTTTCCTCAAGCTGAATGTCTGTACTTCTCTTTCTTATTTTATTTTATTATTGGAGTATGATTGTTTCACAGTGTTGTGTTGGCTTCTACTGTACAGCAAAGTAAATCAGCTATGTGTATCCATATATCCCCTTCCTCTTGGACCTCCCTTCCACACCCGGCCCCCATTCTACCCCTCTAGGTCATCATAGCACACTGAGCTGAGCTCCCTGTGTTACACAGCAGATTCCCACTAGCTACCTATTTTACACACGGTAGTGTATGTATGACAATGTGTGCATGTGTACTTAGTCGCTTAGTTGTGTCCGACTCTTTGCGACCCTGTGGACTGTAGTCCCCCAGGCTCCTCTGTCCATGGGATCTTGCAGGCAAGAATACTTGAGTGGGTTGCCATTTCCTTTTCCAGGGGATCTCCCCCACCCAGGAATCGAATGCATGTCTCCTGGTCTCCTGCATTGGCAGGTGAATTCTTTACCACTGAGCCACCTGGGAAGCCCGTATATGACAATGCTGCTCTCCGAGTTCCTCGCACCTTCCCCTTCCCTGTCTTCATTTTGACTACCTCTTTCGCTGTGCCTGGTCTCTTCCTCTCACCTTTCCTTCTGGCTCCCCTTTCCCTCCCAGTAGTCAAAATTGATCTCCATGGTCTGCTTTACACATATAATCGGGGTGTGTGTGTTGGGGAGTGGAATAGGGCTCTCAGGGCGATGATAACACGGAGGAACGTGGCAGGTGGATCCCAGCGTCCCTGGTTCTCCTCCACAGTGTCTTTCCAATGCTCATTTCCTGCCCCACATCGGGACCGGAGAGGAGAGTGTGCACACCTACCAGCAGATGGTTCAGGCCATTGATGAATTGGTGCGAAAAACCTTCCAAGACTGGACAGCCACACTGGACAAGGACTGCATTCGGCGGCTGGACACGCCATTGCTACGAATCAGCCAGGAGAAGGCGGGCATGCTGGACGTGAACTTTGACAAGTAGGAGACCCTGCCCGCCCCTCTCCCCCTCCGCTCGTCCTTTCTATGGCGCCTTTCCCTTCCCCAGCCCTCCTGAGAATTTTAACTCCCGTCTCCTGGTTCCTCCTCTCCATTCCTCTGATTCTCTCTTACCCCGTAATATGTTTCCTCCCACTTCTTAGTCTTAAAAAACAGAACAAAACAAAAAAACAACTGATTAAAAATAGAAAATCCGCTGTCACCTACTACACCAGTGATGTAGGTGTCCTGCCACTAGGTGGCCACGGTGTCTCAGCGAAATCATGCCAACCATGAGCCACCGAGGGGGCTTTCCCGAGAGTCAGTGGGGCTCTCAGGTCACACCCTGTCCTATAGTTGTAGAATCATGACATTCTCATATCACCAGGTTTTCAGTTTAACCAGTCTATTCATTAGTTATTCAAAAATATATAGTGAGTGCCTTCCATGTGCTAAGAACCAAGATGGGCACAGGGGATGTGTCCAGTGACGATGTCCTTGCCCCCTGTTGCTCTGTAAGTGAACAGTTATACCCTGGATCCCTGCCTCCTTCCCAGATAAGATGCAGAAGAGAGAAATAAAAAGAGGGAACTTGGTAAGGTGGCCTTCTACAGAGATGACAACCCTTCTGATGACAATGTTTTCCTAATAGGAAGGAAGTCACTTTCTTCCTGATAGGTTTGGGCTCCTTGTCATCAGCAAGCCCCTATAGTAAGAGTGGCTTCCCAGGCTTCTAGAACTGGCATTAACTCATGGAATGTCCTTATTTGTTGGGGAAAATGTGGAAGGGGCTTCGCCAGAGAGGGCCTGTGTGGAGATGGACAGAGAGACTGAGTGTGTCTGTCCTGGGAGCCAAAAGCAACCTAACTGGGAGAAGATGACACATGATGTTTGAAGCAAAAAAACCAAAACAGGGAGACAGTGCTGAGTGTCAGGTCAGAGGGGTGAGGGGGAGGCAGTAGTGAGAAGGACAGAGATGAGAAGCCATATGGATCAGGAAGCAGGTGACAAGCAGGGTGTGAAGACCAGAGGGTAAGAGGTTTGAGATAGGCCTTTGACCAGGGAGGGGTGTTGAGATCTGCTTTGATAGGGCTCATGGTTTTTTGAGGTATGGCCAAGCAGGATCCTATAAAATGGCCTCATAAATCAACAATAATATTTATTTTTAATATTTATTTATTTGGTTGCACTGGGTCTTAGTTTTGGTATGCAGCATGTAGGGATCTTTAATTGTGGGATTTAGTTCCCTGACCAGGGATTGAACCCGAGTCTCTTGCGTTGGGAGCATGAAGTTTCAATTACTGGATTGCCAGGGAAATCTCTAAAGTACTTTTTAATATGAATAGTAGCATACTGTTCACACTATGGAGAAGGCAATGGCACCCCACTCCAGTACTCTTGCCTGGAGAATCCCATGGATGGAGGAGCCTGGTAGGCTGCAGTCCGTGGGGTCGCTAAGAGTCAGACACGGCTCAGCAACTTGACTTTCACTTTTCACTTTCATGCATTGGAGAAGGAAATGGCAACCCACTCCAGTGTTCTTGCCTGGAGAATCCCAGGGACGGGGGAGCCTGGTGGGCTGCCGTCTCTGGGGTCGCACAGAGTCGGACACGACTGAAGCGACTTAGCAGCAGCAGCAGCAGTTCACACTATTCTTTACATCTGAAGTGTTCTCAAAAGATTTATTTGATTTTTTTCTATTATAAAATTCTTGATCCTTTTAGAAAATTTGCAGAATGCATAAAAGTAGAAGGAAGAACAAGATTCCCCCAAAGATAACCACTCTTAAAGATTTGGTTCATGTTCTCCCCATTTCATATGCTTCATATGGTTATTTTTCTTTAATTTTTAGAATCTTTTTTTTTAATTTAAATTTATTTATTTTAATTGGAGGCTAATTACTTTACTTAAAAATGTATTTATTTGGCTGTGCCCGGTCTTAGGGTCTTAGCTGTGGAATGCTGGGTCTTTAGTTGCAGCATGTGGGATCTAGTTTCCTGACCAGGGGTGGAACCCAGCCCCCTTGTATTGGAAGTGAGGAGTCTTAGGCACTGGGCCACCAGGGAAGTCCCTCTTTTTTTACTTTTTAAATTAAAGAATTTAAATAACAGAAGTAGTGCATGCTCACTGTAAAAGAAAAAAAAAAAAAAGAGAGATTGATGTATAGAAGAATATAAAGGAAAAAGTGAAAATCCAGCACACAGCTCCACTCCCTAGAGGTAACCATGATTACCATGTAATCAAAAATACACACTGCACACATAAAACAGGATCCCATTATAAACAGCATTTTTTAACTTGCTTTTTTTGAGGTTAACAATATGTGTGGGAGATTTTCCATTCTGTGTGTACAGAACTGCATAATTACTTTTCATGGCTTACAGCTTCCCATGCTTTGACTGTACCATAATTTAATCTATCAACCCTCTACTGGTAGACCTGGAAGTTGCATTGTTTCCACGAGGGTTCTGAGGCTTTCCAGGGGCTTTCACCTGGACTCCCTGAGTCTTGTTCCCTTCTCCTCACCGCGGTGTGTCCACCTGATGTTTGAGCTTAGCACCTGGCCACGTAGCCCCAATAAGCTTAGGAGACTGCTTTCTGTCTGCCGTGATCATCTCTTGTCGAGAGACACATTGGATATTTATCTCAAATACCGTTTGCACAATCTTTATGCAGTCTTTTTGGGCCAAATATTTATGGCCTGGGTTTAGCAGAAACTCAAATAATGGCTAAAACACTTCCTCCAGAGAGAAGAGGTACCCCGATCCTTTGGCAGTTGTTGTCTAGAGGGATCTGTTATAAGCTGCTTTACATTTTTGTGGCTTTAAGCTAAAACTACCTCAATCCAGTAAATAATGTATGGGGGAAAAAACAAAAAACCATGATCACAGGGAAGGATTTTGAAAAGTCTGGGCTCATTAAACCAGTAAAGACATCCAAGACAGTTTCAGCTTTTCTAAACCAATTGACTCCTCCAACGAGGAGCAGATAACTTTATCAAGTCTACTTTTTTGTGCTCATGATCTAGATAAGGTCTTGAAATAAGTGTGCTCTTCAAATGCCCTGATTATCCTCAGAATTACCTGGCTCTCCCTCCATTCTGGGAGACTTCCAGTCCCTAACAGCACTGATCTTATCTTACAAAGGGTTTTGTTGTCCCACCTTCTATCCCAAATATTTGAACTCTGAAGTCCAAATTGGCTTTTACCACATTTTACAACCAGACCAGCCTTACAGATTGCACTTAACACAAACATATTCCAGATGGCGTCTGTACCCTGGCTGAAAAAAGTTGTGTTATCGCTGTGTAAGTAGCCAACTCCTCTGTGTAGCAGGACTTCTCCAGGGCAGGACAAGGGACACTGGCGTCTGACAGTGTTTTGCGACTGGGACTTCCTCTTCCTCCATTTCTCTCTGGTCTGACAGCATTTTCTCCATCAGGTCAATTCATTCTGGGCTGTCAGCACCAAACCCAGTCAGCCTACTTGCCCTGGCTCCATTGCCTGAGCACTTGTCCAAGGAAACAGAAAATATTTTACAAAAATAATTCCCCAGACTGATTTTTTAAAATTAAATTTTTTTGACCATGCCATGACGACGAGGCATGTGGGATCTTAATTTCCCAACCAGGGATCCAACCCATGCCCCCTGCATTGGAAGTACAGTGTCTTAACCACTGGACCACCAGGGAAGTCCCAGACTGGTTTTGTTATTTGTTTTTTTTTTTTAAGAAATTTTATGTATCAGGAAAATAAATTTGCATTCCAGAAACTTCTTGACAAATTTCTGGCTAAGCCTGAGCATCATTGTGAAAAAAATGTCCTCATAGGGTTTTCGGCTCAGCATCAGGAAGGTGTTTTTCAAATTCATCGTATTGACTGACAGGTTAAAATTTGATAATTTGGCTTAAAGTTATTTTGAAAAGTCTTGTCAAGATGAGGAAATGAAGAAACAACTTAGTGCACTGTTGGATAGTATCCAGGCTTACCAAGATGTTGACAGAGTCAAATTCAAGGCCTCCAGCTTGAAGAACATAAGAGAATATGATTCTGTTACTAGAAGTGTTCCCATACGTATTTACACCCCCCCACCCTCCTGGTATAGCTATGATAGAATTTGTGGTTAAACTGACATTCAGTGTTTTTCTTAATATGACTCTGTTAGTATTGTTTACTGTGGAGCCAAATCATGTTCAGTTGTTGCAGTTCTCTCCTTGCTTGTATGACACTTGTTTTTTTTGGAAATAACAATGACCTCACTGTTTTTGTTAGCACACTATTCACTATCATTAATTCTTCCAGACCAACCAATAAAATTCCTTCGGATAATATTTTCCTTTGCTATCTGACTTATCACGTATGTTATCAATTTTGTGTTCTTAGCGCTATCCCTCCTGGAATTCCCTTGTCCTCTTTCTTCAGTCCACCTGGTTGGTTTTGAGGCCAGGTGTCACTCTGGGACTTCTCTGAGCCTTTTTTGTTATTTGATTCCCCCTTTCCTTTGTCTTCCTCTTTCTTGGTTTATGCTCTTACTTTGGTGGAGTACATTCTTTAGTAGCTTTCCATGGTACATGGGAGGTAAACTTTTTGAATTCTTGCATGATTGACAACAACTGTTTTCTGCCTGACACCTGTTAGTCCTTCATGGGATTCTAGATTGAAAGCAGTTTTCCTTCATTTTGGCTCTCCTTTACATTGGAGGCTTTCCTTAACTGTCCAGTAATCTGCTGTTCATTCCTATTTGAGAGAGCCTTCTTCACTTTGAAGAATTTTGACACAGTTTCAAAAATAACACATACTTCAGTCAAGATTGTCAAGGTGTGAAAAACAGCATTTGTTTGTCCACAGTCTCTTAAAGCACATATCACAAATGAGTGCTTGATAATAATTTCCTTCCTTGGTAGAGTCCTCTCCAGTAAAGGTGGAAAACTTGCACTGTGATGTCATGTCCTATATTGCTACTGTAGTGTTTGCTTAGTAGAACAGACACAAGATATTCTGAAATTTTCACCTCAGTGTTCTTTTAAGATGACATCTTGGTGATATTCAGGATATAAAGCTTCATCAGAGTATCTTGAGATTATGGGGCTTTTTATCCTCTGTGATTAAAAAATGTAATTTCTTTTTTTTTTTCCAAAAAAAGAAGAAAACACACAGATTTACAAAGTCAAATGACTCTTACTCAAGATGTAAAAGTGTTTAAAATATTACATATTTTCTCCTGGCATTTTGTGATTTTTAGTCTTTACATTTGGTTCTTGGATCCATTTTCAGTTTATTTTGATTTAGGGAGAGAAGTGCAGATGCAACTTGAGTTGGTTTTGTGTTTTTTAAAATATATCCCCAGATGGCTAGTCAGTTGACCCAATCTCATTTATTGAACTGCTATCTTTATAGTATAACAAATTCCCAAGTATGTCTGTGTCTATTTTGGGATTCACTATCCTGTTCTGATACGTCTATTTATTCATATGTAGAGACCAAATTGTTTTTATTATTGTCCTCATTACTCTCCTTTTTAGATTTTTTTTCTTGGATATTTTAAATATTTATTTCTCATAAGTACATTGGAATCTCTTTGTTTAGTTCCCCAAGTAGTCCTATTCCTATATTTGGGGGGGAGGGGAACAAGATTGGGTTAAATTTATAGGTTAACTTAAGAAGAATGAACATCTTTAAGATTTTAGTTTTTTCTATCCAAGAATAGCATTTCTTTCTTTCAATTTATTTAAGTCCTGTTCTTTTGTTCATAGATATTTTTCATACATATTAACCGACTAACAAAAAATGTGATAATATATATTAACATCTTTTGGTGATCTCTTAATTTTTGGTATTTGATTTTTGTTGTTTTAATTATCATTGGTTTCTTTTTCTCCATGATAATATTGAACTGGTTATAGTTTTTATATTGGAAAACTTTGATTTTAATAAGTTAATTTTGTACCCAGTCCCTTTTACAACTAATTCCCTTGTTTAAAATAATTTTTTCCTTTTTAAAAATTTGCTTATTAATTTTATTTTTGGCTGCACTAGGTCTTTCGTTGCTTTCTCTAATTGAAGCAAGTTGGGGTACTCTTTGTTGTGTTGTGTGGGCTTCTCTTCCCAGGCCGGGGATCAAATCCACGTCCCCTGCATTGGCAAATGGATTCCTATCCACTGTGCTACCAGGAAGGTCCAGTTTTTCCCTTTTAAAACATTTTTTTAATTATGAAAGATCATATCATACATATAGAAAATTACTTAAAACCTACATGTTCAATGTAATCTATAGGTATAAAATAAACACCCTTGCTACTGTCACCTAGGTCAAGGAAAGAATGTGGCCAGCAGTCCAGAAGCCCTTATACTTATATTTTTCAGTTGAACTACCTGTCAACACTTACAATTCAGAAGACTTTATATAAAAATTCACTTTCTGGCCTCTCTTGAAATCACACCGAGCCCATATCCCATTTGGCAGCAAATGCCTGGAACCCTGGAGCAGTGACTCTTGTAGATGGACCTCTTGCTCTTTCTCCCAACTTTAGGCCAAAACTCAGTTGCAGTTTATCATTGCATTAGAGCTATGCTTGCCTTGGAGTAAGTGGAATTCCTGAACTTTGCTTTTGATGATGAAATCCAAAGGAGCTGGTGCTTGGTTGGGTATTGGAAAGTCGAGGTGAGGGAGGACATGGGTTCTGGCCCAGACAGTGGGGCGGGGCCATTTCTGCACGGATGCAGATGTCCTTGGCTGAGAGAGGCAGCTGAAGCCGCACAGTAGGTAAGGTCATCCAGGGCTAGTGTGCTGGGTGTGCGTGACCTTGAGGGGCTGGCGTGCCAGGGAGCTGTGGGGGAGGTGGATGCTTCGCTGAGTCTCCAGAGTCAGCTGGATGAGATTTCCAAGGGACCCTGGAGAGAAAAGGCTGCTTATCCTGATGGGTGGAGCTGACAAGAGAAGCACCGAGGTTCAGAAGCCAGGGAGGAAGGCAGAGAGGAGGCCACCGGATGTGAAGACTTAGAGGGGAGGGTGAGGCCAAGGAGGTCCTATGAGGAATCCTGGGCAAGCTAGATGGAAGCAGATTTAGGGACTTCCCTGATGGTCCAGTGGCTAACACTCCATCCATGCTCCCAATGTAGGGGGCCCAGGTTCAATCCCTGGCCAGGGAACTAGATGCCACATGCTGCAACTAAGAGTGGCATTCAGCAACTGAAGATCCTGTGTGCCACAAGTAAGACCTGATGCAGCCAAATAAATAAATAATTTAAAAAGTCTTTTAAAAACACAGACTTAGAGGGGAAGGTAGGAGGCAGCTCTCAGGGGACTGAGGAACAGGAAGAAAAGAAAGGAAGGGAATTCAGGAGGCCGATTTTTCACAGAAGGCAGGCTATGAAGAGGGCAAGCAGCGTGGTGCCAGGATGTGGAGTCAGGGTAGGTGGTGTTTTGATTTTGTTTTAAGATTGTAGAAACTTGGCTTATTTAAACATTGATGGAAAGGAACGAGTAGGGTGGGAGTGTAGGCAAGCTGGAAAAGATGGTGTCTGAGGATGCAGAGGGAAGCTGGTTGGGAAGGACTTGACCTTGGATGCCAGGAGGGCCTCTTCTGTAGTAAACGGAAGAAATCATAGGTATGGGGTCAGTTATAAGTTTTAGAGCAGGGAGCATGTGAAGTTCTCCCCGGTGGCTTTCGTATTTCTTTGAGGGAAGAGGTGGGGCTTTCTGCAGAGAGTGAGAGGAGCAGACCAGGTTTGAGAAAGCAGAGGATTTGCAAACAGTCCCTGTGAGAACAGGAGGGCCAGCAGATTGGGGAAACCCCAGGGGTGCAGCTTGAGAGGCCAGCTGGGACCAGAGACCTTGAATGTGCAGCCTGCTAATCTGTGTAGTCGTGTGATCTTCTCCAGCTTTGCTTGGCCACCTTCACATGGCCTCAGCAGAGAAGAGAGTGGACAGAGCCGGGGATGGGGTTTGGTCAGGTGGCTTAGACTAAAGAAGGAGGCGAAAGACTGAGAACTGGTGAGAGAGCAGCGGAAGCGGACAGGGTCCTTGGAGGAGGGGATGGAAGTGGAAGGGGACAAACAGGCAAGAAGAAAGGCCAGGGGTTAGTGACCTGAATGTTCCCATGGGATCAAAGGTCAACTGGGAGGACTTGAGTGCAAGTACTGGGATGGGTGAGGAAGGTGAGCTGGGGAGGGACCATCTGCTTGGAGACTGACCTTAAAGGTGGTGGGACATGAGTTCCAGGGCGTGGCCACTGAGTGGGGAGGAGAAGGTCAGGTCACTGGGTGTGAGGTGGCAAAGGACACTTAGGACAAGGGCCACAGACACAATTTAAAAAAATTTGGAAAGAAACAAGTTAAATGAATTTTAATTTTCAACCCGATATTCCCCATATATTACCTTGCCAATATGTAATCAATGTAAAGAATTGTTCACAGAGAGTTTTCTATTCTCTTTTTCATGCAACATCCTCTTTGCCTTTCATGTTTATGTCTATCTCTATTTTATGAGGGATCTCTGTCATTTATCTTGTATCTTTCTTTTGATTTAAAAATTTTCTGCTTTATTTTTAACTTCCAAGAGCTGTCTTCGTGTCCCTTTTATAGCATCTTGTTTCTGTCTCACGGACACTCTTTGTTTCTTATCTCTCTCTGAGGATGCTCGCTGTGATTCTGTTTGTTTTTTCTTTCGAGGGTGGGCCACCTTTCTGCATCTCCATCCCCTCTCCTTCTCTTCTGGTTGCTTTTTTCTGTTTAAGGAAAGATAGACCCATATGAATTCAGAGTTCCAAAGAATAGCAAGGAGAGATAAGAAAGGCTTCCTTAGTGATCAATGCAAAGAAATAGAGGAAAACAATAGAATGGGAAAGACTAGAGATCTCTTCAAGAAAATTAGACATAACAAAGGAACATTTCATGCAAAGATGGGCACAATAAAGGACAGAAATGGTATGGACCAAACAGAAGCAGAAGCTATTAAGAAGAGGTGACAAGAATACACAGAAGAACTATACAAAAAAGATCTTTATACTCCAGATAATCATGATGGTATGATCACTCACCTAGAGCCAGAATCCTGGAATGCAAAGTCAAGTGAGCCTTAGGAAGCATCACTACAAACAAAGCTAGTGGAGGTGATGGAATTCCAGTTGAGCTGTTTCAAATCCTGAAAGATGATGCTGTGAAAGTGCTGCACTCAATATGCCAGCAAATTTGGAAAACTCAGCAGTGGCCACAGGACTGGAAAAGGTCAGTTTTCATTCCAATCCAAAAAAAAGGCAATGCCAAAGAATGCTCAAACTACCGCACTATTGCACTCATCTCACATAATGCTCAAATAATGCTCAAAATTCTCCAAGCCAGGCTTCAACAGTACATGAACCGTGAACTTCCAGATATTCAAGCTGGTTTTAGAAAAGGCAGAGGAACCAGAGATCAAATTGCCAACATCCGTTGGACCATAGATAAAGCAAGAGAGTTCCAGAAAAACATCTATTTCTGCTTTATTGACTATGCCAAAGCCTTTGACTGTGTGGATCACAACAAACTCTGGGAAATTCCTAAAGAGTTGGGAATACCACCTGACCTGCCTCTTGAGAAATCTGTATGCAGGTCAGGAAGCAACAGTTAGAACCGTACATGGAACAACAGACCAGTTCCAAATAGTGAAAGGAGTACATCAAGGCTGTATATTGTCACCCTGCTTATTTAACTTATATGCAGAGTACATCATGAGAAGCGCTGGGCTAGATGAAGCACAAGCTGGAATCAAGATTGCTGGGAGAAATACCAACTCAAATATGCAGATGACACCACCCTTATGGCAGAAAGCGAAGAAGGAACTAAAGAGCCTCTTGATGAAAGGGAAAGAGGAGAGTGAAAAAGTTGGGTTTAAACTCAACATTCAGAAAACTAAGATCATGGCATCTGGTCCATCACTTCATGGCAAATAGATGGGGAAACAATGGAAACAGTGACAGACTTTATTTTGGGGGGCTCCAGAATTGTGAGCCCAAAAATGGTGACTGCAGCCATGAAATTAGAAGACACTTACTCCTTGGAGAAAAGTTATGACCAACCTAGACAATGCAGAGGCATTACTTTGCCAACGAAGGTCCATCTAGTCAAGGCTGTGCTTTTTCCAGTAGTCATGTATGAATGTGCGAGTTGGACTATAAAGAAAGCTGAGCACCTAAGAATTGATGCTTTTGAACTGTGGTGTTGGAGAAGACTCTTGAGAATCCCTTGGACTGCAAGATCCAACCAGTCAGTCCTAAAGGAGATCAGTCCTGAGTTTTCATTGGCAGGACTGATGTTGAAGCTGAAACTCTAATATTTCGGCCACCTGATGTGAAGAACTGACTCATTGGAAAATGACCCTGATGCTGGGAAAGATTGAAGGCGGGAGGAGAAGGGGAAGACAGAGAATGAGATGGTTGGATGACATCACCGACTCAATGGCCATGAGTCTGAGTAAACTCCAGGAGTTGGTGATGGACAGGGAGGCCTGGCATGTTGCGGTCCATGGGGTCGCAAAGAATTGGACACAAATGAGCGACTGAACTGAACTGACTCCCACCTTTTGTGCAAGGAGAGGCAGAGACCAGTGTTCTGAGACCCTTGGTTGTCTGATTGTATTTCAGGGACGGGGGCTGGAAAGCTGATTGGCAGCTCTGCTGAGCAGGAAGTGGGGCTTCTCAACTGCAGGCTGTCTGGATGGGCTGTTTCCTGGCAACTCCAGAGGTCATCACCCTCAGCACGTTTCCATTTAGGCTGGTCTGAGGTCACAGAAAACCATCTCTCAAACTCTGTTCCAGAGGATATAGGTCCCGGTGCCAGAGTACTGGCGTCTGGGTGGGAAGGGGAAGTGGGGGTCTTAACATTCATGTGTACGTGGTGACTCACCACCCCTGCTTTCAGTGTGTTACTCTCTCCTACATCTGGGCCTGGGGTCCCCAGTCCAGGGACCCTCTGTTTGTCTCTGCACTGCTTCCCCAGACAAGAAGCCTTCAGTCTTATGCTGGGGCGAGAAGGGGAAGCTTGCTTAACTCCGCAGAGTAGGGCCGCTTCCTAAACTTTCAGCTATTCTGCTTGTTTCAGTCCCACCATCACGCCTTTCCTGAGATCCTTGGAGCTACGGGCCCCCTGAGCCTTTGCAGGGGGTTCTTAGCCATCTCTGCCACTAGCTGAGGACTCTTCTTCTGCTCCTTATCCATCTGCTCTTCCACTTTTCAAATGTTTTCAGTTATTATCTCCTTGTATTTGTGGGCTTATGCCTTAAACAAATGAAACATTCTTTACTGTTGTTTTAGTGGTTTGGGGAGAGGAGCAAAAGTCCAGTTGCCTTCTTTACCCGGAGGTTCTGCTTCATTTATTTTTATCTATTTCCTTAGCTGCACTGGGTCTTAGTTGCAGCATGTGGAATCCAGTTCCCTGACCAGGGATTGAACCCAGGCCCCCTGCATGGGGAGTGCAGAGTCTTAGCCACTGGACCACCAGAGAAGCCCCTCTGCTTCACTTCTTACTTTTAAATGTCTCCATGCTCCCCAACTCCATACCTCTTGAACTGGTGTTGGTTCTGGCTTGCGCCCTTGCACAGCCACCTCAGAGGCTCTGCCTGTGTTTCTCCTCAAGGATCCTGTCGATCCTCTTTGTGGAGATCGACTACTGGGAGCGGTTGCTGTTCGAGACGCCCCATTACGTGGTGAATGTGGCTGAACGTGCCGAGGACCTGCGCATTCTTCAAGAAAACCTGCTGCTCGTCGCTCGGGACTACAACAGGTGGGGCCCTTTCCTCACTGAAGCCCTCCTGCATGCCACTTCCTGCCCCTTTTTTGTCTTTTATCTGCCCCATGATATTGTCCATTTCCTACAGTACACATCCTTCATATTTTGTCCATCTCAAAAAAAAAAAAAAGGTTTCCCGTTCTCTCTCATGTGGCCCTACGATTATTCCTGTCCCTTGCAGTGTTGTCTTCTATCTTTAGAGTACAGAGCAAAACAACAGGTCCCCTCCCACCCCATCAGGCACTTGGACCATGTATATTGTTGGCTTGAGTCACTTCTCTGGGAAGGAAGTTGATGGCATTAGGTTTATGGGCCCATATCAACATAAGGTTGGTTGAACCAAGCAAGGCCATGCTGGCCCTCCTCTTAATCCCATTGGCACTCATCTCTGAAGTGTGGCTTTGCTTGAAATTGGGTACCTTTCTCAGGCCATTTCAAGTGCAAAGAGATGGGACCAGCAGTCTTGTTTGGGTGTCTAGAACTGTGGTGTCCAATACAGTAGCCACTAGATGCATGTGGTTTTTTTTATTTAAGTTAATAGAAATTAAATAAAAGTTTAAAAATCAGCTACTCATTTGCACAGGCCACATTTCAAGTGCCCCACAGCCACATGTGGCTAGTGGCTGCCATACTGGGCAGCACAAATGGCAAAACATTTCCACCATCACAGAAAGTTATATCGGAAAGTCCTTGCCTAGAATCACGAACTTTCAGATTTCTCCACCAAGTGTCCTGGTGTGGAGGTGAGGTCTGTCTGAGCTCATCCCCATTAGCTACTGGCCTTCTCTTACTCGCAGGATCATTGCCATGCTGTCCGCAGATGAGCAGGCCCTGTTCAAAGAACGTATCCGGTTCCTGGATAAGAAGATTCACCCTGGGCTCAAGAAGCTGCACTGGGCCTTGAAGGGGGCCAGTGCTTTTTTCATCACAGAGTGCCGCATACATGCCAGCAAGGTAGGCTGTGGTCATTAGACCCTAAAGGTCTGTAAGGCTGACTGAAAAGCTGACATGTGGGTACTTAATACCCCAGTCTTGGGTAGTGGCAGAGAGACCAGGGGAATTGTGTGAAAGAAATGAAGTGTGTTTAGTGAAGGACTTTTCTTTTTTTTTTATTGTCAGTAACTCTAGCTAGAGAATAGATGGGAGGATGGAATTAGACCCAGAGGATCTGTTCCCAAACTCCCCCATGAGTGTGGTCTGACTCCAGGTGCAGACGATCGTGAATGAGTTCAAGGCGTCCACTCTGACCATCGGCTGGCGAGCCCAAGAGATATCAGAGACACTGCTGGTGCGCATCAGCGGCAAACGGGTGTACAGGGACCTGGAATTTGAGGAGGACCAAAGAGAGCATAGGGCAGCCATGCAACAGAAATTGATGAGCCTGCATCAGGATGTGGTGGCCATCATGACCAACTCCTATGAAGTCTTCAAGAATGACGGCCCCGAGGTAAGGGTCCTGTGGCCAGGGCTTTGTGGGTGAGCAGATCCCCAGTTCCCCCAGCCCCATCAGAACCTTCTCTTGGTCGTCCCCCTCCCTCCCACCCTGATTCTGTGTATGCCTCTCAAACATCCCACTCTAGCCTTGGATTCACCCAACCTTCAGCTTTTCAGCCTCTTCCTTCAGGACTTTGTATCTGCCTTTCTATTAAAACAACTCGTTTCCCTCCCTGCTGGCTGGTTCTCATTTCCCAGGACCTGCTCTGTTTTGCCTGAGGGATTCTCTTCCCCACTCTTCCCACAGATTCAGCAGCAGTGGATGCTGTACACAATTCGGCTGGACCGCATGATGGAGGATGCCTTGAGGCTGAATGTGAAGTGGTCTCTGTTGGAACTGTCCAAGGCCATCAATGGGGATGGCAAGACCACCCCCAACCCACTCTTCCGAGTGCTTGTCATTTTGAAGAATGATCTTCAGGGAGGTGTGGCCCAGGTGGGTGGGAACCACTTTGCCCCAAACATCTTGAAATCATCACACTTTGTCAGTTTCCGTTAATCCTTAGATGTGGCCCTAGGCTTTGGCTTTGTCCTACAGCCTCCAGGCCTGGTTCTGAGGTGTCCAGCCTGCCTAGTCCTGAACTCCCCTACTCCAGAGCCTGTGCTGAGCCCTCTCCCTGGTGCTCCCACAGGTGGAGTTCTCACCCACTCTGCAGACCTTGGCAAGTGTGGTCAATGACATTGGCAGCCACCTCTTCTCCACCATCTCCGTCTTCCGCCACCTCCCTGAAATTCTCATCAAGCGCAAGTTTCAGCGTGAGCCCATCCACACCATCGTGGGTGAGTAGGCATCCAGTACAGGGGTATCAAAAGCCTAGGACCAGATGAGGGAACTCCCTGGCAGTCCAGTGGTTAAGACGCTGCACGCGCTTCCAGTGCAGGAAGCGTGGGTTTGATCCCTAGTTGCGGAACTAGGATCCCACATGCCACGTGCTGTGACCAAAAAAAGAAATTAATTGAAAACAAAAACCAAACCCTAGGACCATGTGGAGCTAGGAGGAGAGACCAGGGCTGTTTCCAGACATACCTGGCCAGTTGTCTCCATGGATTTGGAAAACCCAGGTCTAGGTGCTGGATTGGGGAAGGGAAACAGGACACAGACAGGGGTCAAAATTAGGTGACTGATGCTCAAGGGGTTTGGAGTTTGGGGTGAGGAGACCCGGAAGGAATTGTTTGGGTAACAGGGCTGGGATGTAAGAGGCCTGGATACCAACAGGTGAGACATCTGATCCCCCAGAACAGAGTCATTCTTTTACATTCTGTTTCCTCCTTCATTTTCTACTACTCACATTTGAGTGTGTTTTTTTGGGGAAGTGATGTTGGAGGGGAGACTCTGGGGCAGTAGCCAGGGGCTGGGCTGGAGCTTGAGTCGGGGTGGAGGTTAGTGAGAAGTATCTTGCTGGGTCTTGAAGAGCGGGATGAGGACATCAAGAAGATCCAGGCCCAGATCAGCAGCGGCATGACCAACAATGCAAGCCTGCTGCAGAACTACCTCAAGACCTGGGACATGTACCGCGAGATCTGGGAGATCAACAAGGATTCCTTCATCCGCCGATACCAGCGCCTCAACCCACCTGTCTCTTCCTTTGATGCTGACATTGCCCGGTAAGGAGCTGTGAGGATCATAGGAGGGGGTCTGGCCTGGAGACTGAGGGGTGGGAAGGAAATGAGAAAAAAGGCACTGGACCTTTGTTTCTTAAGGAGGTAGGGATCCAATGAGAGCTGGGAAAAAAAGAAACGTCAATTAGATTTTTTTCCCACCAATCTGTTTGCTGAAGCACCACATCAGCAATTTAGAGTTTCCATCAGTCTTCTCAAAAGAGCATATTAATAATGATTTATTATTATATGCTTGAAATTTATAAATGAGTCTAGAACGTTCTGTCACAGTCAGTTCATTTCAGTTCAGTTGCTCAGTCGTGTCCGACTCTTTGCAACCCCATGGACCGCAGCATGCCAGGCCTCCCTGTCCAACACCAACTGCCGGAGTCTACCCAAACCCATGTCCATTGAGTCAGTGATGCCATCCAACCATCTCATCCTCTGTCATCCCCTTCTCCTCTTGCCCTCAATCTTTCCCAGCATCAGGATCTTTTCAAATGAGTCAGCTCTTCGCATCAGGTGGCCAAAGTATTGGAGTTTCAGCTTCAACATCAGTCCTGCCAATGAAGACTCAGGACTGATCTCCTTTAGGACTGACTGGTTGGATCTTGCAGTCCAAGGGACTCTCAAGAGTCTTCTCCAACACCACAGTTCAAAAGCGTCAATTCTTTGGCACTCAGCTTTCTTTATAGTCCAACTCTCACATCCATACATGACTACTGGAAAAACCATAGCCTTGACTAGACGGACCTTTGTTGGCAAAGTAATGTCTCTGCTTTTTAATATGCTGTCTAAACCTAGACAGTATAACTTTCCTTCCAAGGAGTAAGCATCTTTTAATTTCATAAGTACAGTCACCATCTGCAGTGACTTTGGAGCCCCCCAAAATAAAGTCTGTCACTGATTCCCCATCTATTTGCCATGAAGTGATGGGACAAGATGCCATGATCTTTGTTTTCTGAATGTTGAGCTTTAAGCCAACTTTTTGACTCTCTTCTTTCACTTTCATCAAGGGACTCTTTAAAGTAAACTTGTTTTTTTAAAAAAAAATACTTAAAAATCTTGCTGTCATTCCAGAACTCTCTGTACACCTGTACAAATTCACACATTGTCATTCATATAATTAGAGTCTTAAGAAATTAAGTTAATATGGAATCCATTTCTCACTTATGTTTGAGAGCATCATTAGAGTTTATGGCTTTTAGAAAGTAAAATTTGCATGTGGTTAGTAACTTAAAAACCCTATAAAGCAATTATCCTCCAATTATAAGTAAATTAATTTTAAAAAACCCTAAAGAGTTGTCAAATTAAAAATAAAAGACTTTTTACCAAAAAATAAAAAAGATTTAAGGGAAAAGTTGCTCTTGTGGGGAGTACCATAGGATCCCACTGGGAGAAGAGAGATGTTAAGGATCTGAAAGGTAAGAGATGTGAACAGTTTCATTTTAAAAGTGCAGACAGAAGTTAAATTGAAGAAGATTCTATTAAAAAATTATTTATTTAATTTACTTATTTTGGGCTTCACCTTCGTTTCAGCACATGGGCTTTGTCTTGTTTTGTGGCATGTGGGCTTAGTTGCTCCACAGCACATGTGATCTTAGTTCCCTGACCAGGGACTGAACCCACGTCCCCTGCATTGGAAGGCAGATTCTTAACTACTGGACCACCAGGGAAGTCCCTGAAGAAGATTCTTAAATTCTGATCTGAACCCTCATCTCTTTGTCCTCTCGTTATTCATTCATTTGTTCAAAAACCACCATTGTCTTATGGATCATGAAGAATAAAAAAAAAGAGCACGTTTTTTCCTCCCAAGGGCTCTAGTGCAGTGGGAAAGACACAAATATTGCTGACAGGGCAGTGGCTGTGGAGTCTTGAGGAATGTTGAAATCCCATCTCCACCATTTACCAGCCGTATAATCTTAGGTCGGTTCCTCTCATTCTCTGGGCCTCAGTTTTCTGTGAAATTGGTGTTGTACTATCAACCACAAAGGTTGTGAGATTATTAAGTACATGTGGAAGCACTGTGTGAACTCTGAAGCCTGCATGGGCTAACATGCTCATTGCTCTTATATCGGCTTCCCTGTGATCAGCGCTGTGGATGAGGCATGCAAGGTCCTGGGTGGTTCAGTGGAAGGGGAGAGAATGTCCAACTTGGGAATGTTAGAAGAGGAAGCACGTGGTTGAAAGGAGTGACTTTGGGGCTGGCCTTTTTGGAATGGATAGGATGCCAGCAGGCAGAGATGGGCAGGGAGAGCATGTTCACCAAATAGTGAGCATCCAGGAAGGAAGTCAGCAGGGGGTATTATGTACAGCGGCCACCGTCATCCTCTCCACAGCCTCACGGGGTGGGTTCTGTTCTCATTGCCATGTTACAGATGAGGAGACTGAGGCTCAGAGCCGTTAAGTAACCCGCCTGAGGGCACAGAGCTAGTGAGCAGGACTGTGTGAACTCAGCCTAGATCTCTGTGCCTTGAAATCAGACCAAGGAGTCTGAAAGCAGTGGAGGGGAAAATGACACCATCACAGCAGTTTGCCCCGGGCAGGTTGAAGTGGGGAACACCCGGAGGCAGAAGGATGCTGGGTGGGCGGAAAATACCACCCAGTCAGGGCGTCCGGCACGTCTGCCAAGGAAAAGCCGTCCTAGCGGGGATGTGTGGGCCCTTTCAGCTACACAGAGGTGGCTAATAATGTGCAGAAGGAGGAGACGGTCCTGAACATCCAGTTTGTGCTCCTGGACTGCTCGCACCTCAAGTTCTCTCTGGTGCAGCACTGCAACGAGTGGCAGAACAAATTCACGACTCTGCTCAAGGAGATGGCGGCCAGGCGGCTTCTGGAGCTGCACACCTACCTGGAGGAGAACTCGGAGAAGTATGTGGAGGGGCCATCGGTGGGCGGGGGCACACTTGCTCAGGCCACCGGTTGGGGAGAGTAGGCCTGGCTTTCCCACCCACCCTCTCTCCCTTCCCCTGCCTGCAGAATCAGCCACCCTCCCCAGACCCTGGAGGAACTGGGGGTCAGTTTGCAACTCATGGAGACCCTGCAGCACGAACTGCCCACCATAGAAACCCAGATCCCTCCCATTCACGAGCAATTTGCCATCCTTGAGAAGTACGAAGTGCCAGTCCAGGACGATGTGAGTTCCAGCGGCCCATCCCAGCCCCAGGCCCTTGGCTGTCAGGAGGGAGAGCAGAGAAGTGAGTGGGGGAGAAGGCGCAAGGCCCCAGAGACTCTGAGAGCCAAAGTTAATTCGTGTGCTTTTTCAGGTCAGCTGGAGGATTTCTGTCAGGCCCAGCAACTGCTTGATCTCTTTGGGCCTTGTTGCCCAAGAGCTTGGAACTTGGCCACAGACTCTGGTCTAGAGGATTGGAAAAGAGTTCTTCTGGGAGTTGGTGGGACAGGAAGAGCTCTGTGGGCTACCCTTCTCTTTGTGATGTCCCCAGGTGCTGGAAATGCTGGACAGTCTCAGTGGGGAATGGGTTGCCTTCCAGCAAACACTGCTGGACAGTGAACAGATGCTGAAGAAACACAAGGAGAAGTTCAAGACAGGCCTCATTCACTCAGCTGATGACTTCAAGAAGAAAGCACACAATCTTCTGGAAGAATTTGAAGGCAAAGGTACCCTTCTCGAAATCTTTCCTTCTGCTTTTCCCTTGTCTTGACCCAGTCTTTCAAAGTGTGGGTCCCAGGAAAGTGCCAAACAAGGGAAAGAGCCAGGCACTGCTGTCAGTGATAAACCTGTTGTCACTGAGTTTTGGCTGGAAGGCAGCAGCCCTGCTCACGTCTCCAGTTTTCTTACACCAGCTTTTCATCTCACTCATCACTGACTCTCCAGCCACAGTTAGTTTCAATGCATTCTTTTCATTGGGTCCCCTCTTGTTTTCCTTGTCTTGTGGGAAGAGAGAAGTGAGATTTATACACAAAGAGGTAGGCGAGCCACAATGGCCTTTCAGAGGACCTTGGCCTTGAGTGAGAATCTGAACCTCACCTTGGACACCCCACAGGCCCCTTCACCAGCAATGTGGGTCATCAGGCAGCCCTGGAGCAGATCGCCCACGTGCGGGCCATGCTGAATGCCATGCGGGAGGAAGAAAACATCCTCCGTGCCAACCTGGGCATCTTCAAGATCGAGCAGCCAGCCTCCAAGGACCTGCAGAACCTGGAGAAGGTGGTGTGCCTAGCAAGGCCCTCATGGTGACCCAGGAGAGGGGGTAGGGGGCAGGAGAAGGGGTCCCATGGGCCTCAAAAAACACCTGGGACCAGGAAGATGGGTGCACGAGAAGCTTTTTTAAAAAAATAGAGGTAAAACTCGGGTAGCAAAAGAGCCATTTTACAATGAACAGTTCAGTGGCATTCAGTGCATTCACAATGTTGTACAACCATCACTTATAATTCTACAATATTTTCATCACCCCCCAAAGAAAGGCTTTAGCAATCATACCCCACCCCGTTCCCTCTCGCCCAGCCCCTGTAGACCACTAATCTATTTTCCATGTACAGTTGACCCTTTAACAACACTGGGTTTGAACTGATAAGGTCCGCCTATACATGGATGTCTTACAATAGTAAATACTGTAATACTACACGCTGTGTGGTTGAATCCACAGCTGGGAAACTGTGGCTGTAGATAAACTGCAGCTATGGAGGGCAGACTATAAGTTACACACAAATTGTCCACTGCATAGAGGGTTGGTGTCCCTCATCCTCATGGTTTTTAATGGTCAGCTGAGCATGGATTTTTCCTATTCTGTATATTCCATATACATGGAAGCATGCAATATGTGACTTTTGTGTATGGCTTCTTACATTTGTCTAATATTTTCAAGGATCATCCATGCTGCAGCATGGGTCAGTATCCCGTTCCTTTTTATGGGTGAATAATATTCCATTGTATGGATATACCACATTTGTTTATCCATTAACCTGTCAATGGGCATTTGGATTGTTTCCACTTTTTAGCTACTGTAGGGAGTGCTGCTCTGACTATGCCTGTACTTGCACATGTTTGAGTTCCCATTTCCAATTCCTGTGGGTATGGACGTAGGAGTGGAATTGCTGATCACATGGTAACTCTGTGTTTAACTTTTTGAGGAACCTCCAAGCTCTTTTCCACAACAACTGCACCATTTTATGCTCCCCCAGCAGCGTACAAGGGTTCCTATTTCTCCACATCCTTGTCAACACTTCTCCCTTTATTTTTGGCCCTAGTCATTCTGGTGGGTGTGAAATATCTCCCTGTGGTTTTGATTTGCATGTCCCTACTGACTAATGAACTTCCCTGGTGGCTCAGACAGTAAAGCGTCTGTCTACAATGCGGGAGACCCTGGTTCGATCCCTGGGTCGGGAAGATCCCCTGGAGAAGGAAATGGCAATCCACTCCAGTACTATTGCCTGGAAGGCTACAATCCATGGGGTCACAAAGAGTCGGACATGACTGAGCAACTTCACTTCACTGACTAATGGCATTGAGGATCTTTTCAAGTGCTTGTTCCTTGAGGCGCTCTTAAAGCAAGAGAGTGGAGAAAAAAGTGTGAACTGAGGAGGAGGCAATTCTATTTTGCCGGGAGGGAAAATCTCCTGAGGATGAGAGGAGGCGTTTGTCAGGGAGAAGGAGGGTGGGAGTTGCCTGACTCTGTCACCCGTCTGGTCTGGGCCCCAAAGGAGCTGGATGCACTGCAGCAAGTCTGGGAGATCACCCGAGACTGGGAGGAAAACTGGAACCAGTGGAAGGTGGGCCGGTTCCTGACCCTGCAGACAGAGGCCATGGAGACCATGGCCCATGGGCTGTTTCGCCGCCTCACTAGACTGGCCAAAGAGTACAAGGTGTGTGAGGCGAGGATGGAGGGCCGCGGGCAGGAGACTGAGGAAGGAGGGCTGTGCTGGAAAGGAGGGCAGGTCTCCTGATATCTTTTGCTTTTGCTCAGGACCGAAACTGGGAAATTATTGAAACCACTCGCTCCAAAATAGAGCAGTTCAAGAGGACCATGCCGCTCATCTCGGACCTGCGAAACCCTGCCCTTCGAGAGCGGTGAGGCTGCCCCTCACACCCTGGTCTGGCCTGGTTCTCCCGGTTGTTCCCTCCATCGCGTTCCCACCTCGCTCTGCTCCTCTGTCCACCAACACACACCCTGAAGGAGGCTTCCCAAGAGCCCATTGCCTTCCCCTGTCACACTGTTCTGGGTTCTCTGGCCTTCTTGGCTCTTTCCCTTCTGTCTCCTTTCAATTTATGTTGTCTATCATAGCTCTACTTGATGTCTTCTGTCCCACAAAAGCCTGAATTTTGTAGTCCAAATCTAACATTTGTCCTTTAGGGTTTTTACTTCTGTGCCTTAAGAGGCCCTCGCGATCCCAGAGCTGTCAATGCAGTTTCTCCGTACTCTCTTCGCATACTTTATAATTTTGCTTCTCAAGTTTAATTCTTTTAATGCATCTGGAACTTATCATGTTATAGAGGAGGACTTTGAAACTGTTGAGGCTAGCATAGACTATTTCATATGTGGTGTTTTAATAATTGGATATCCATTTAGGAGTAAATAGTTTTACTTCTTTTATATTGCCTCTAGCATGATGTTTTTGGCAGTGCTTCACTAATATCTATTATACGATAAAGTATAACCTAACCACTTTATTTGCTTAAGTTATTTAACCTCGCTAAGCCTCAATTTCTTCACCTATAAATGGAATAACATTTATAGAGTGACCATGAAAATGAAATGCCTCATGTAGTGCACTTGGCCCAGAGCCTCATCTCTAGTAAACCTGCGATCATCCATCTGAACTCCTTTTCTAGAGTCAGCAGCTCAATCTCTGTATTCCCCACAGTGCCTAAAACGGGATCTTAGAGCCTATTTAGGAAATATCTGTTGAATCTCGGATTAATAAAGGCACGGAATCATAACATCCCAATGGAAGAAAGCTAGGGAGCAATGCTCACACTTCCTGGTAGGCCCTGCTGACTTTTTGTCCCCAGCTGATCTGACCTTTTGTCCCCGGCTACAGGCACTGGGATCAGGTCAGGGATGAGGTCCAACGTGAGTTTGATCAGGAATCAGAAAGCTTCACCTTGGAGCAGATCGTGGAGCTTGGGATGGATCAGCATGTAGAGAAAATTGGGGAGATCTCTGCCTCAGCCACCAAAGAGCTGGCTATAGAACTGGTATGACAGAGTCCTCTCCCATACTCCCCTGTTTCCTCAGCTTTCTGGAGCAAAGGCTTCCAGCTTTTCATGATCCGAGGGTCCCTCCCAGCTCCTGTTACCCTTGGGGACTAAATACCTGATTGATCTGCCCCCCACAGGCATTACAGAACATTGCCAAGACCTGGGATGTGATTCAGCTTGACATAGTGCCCTACAAGGATAAGGGCCATCACCGACTCAGGTAGACAAGGCTGTGGGACCTGGGCTGCGGAGTGGGGACCAGGTTTGGCAGGTGGGGATAGACTATGATTCTGATACGTTTCACCCCAGAGGGACAGAAGAAGTATTCCAGGCCCTGGAAGATAACCAGGTGGCTCTGTCTACCATGAAGGCATCTCGCTTTGTCAAGGCCTTTGAGAAAGATGTGGACCACTGGGAGCGCTGCCTCTCCCTCATCTTGGAAGTGATTGAGATGGTGCTCACAGTGCAGCGTCAGTGGATGTACCTCGAGGTTAGGATCACCACCTGAGCTCTCCCTATATCCTGTTTTGGCTCCTTTCTTTGCAGAGGATCTAGATAGTTGCCCTATTATCAGCTCCATTGTCCCACCTCTAAAGCCGCTTTTCATCTAGGACCTAAGCATCTGACCCTGAGCTCTTACCTCTCATCTTCAGCTTCCTCCTTGAAAAGCCTTTATTCTCCTTCCATTTTTCTTCTTGAACCCATATACCTGGCCTCCCAATCCCAAGTTTGGTTCTAGAACCTAAACATCCCTTTGGTTCTTCTTTAATTTTTTTTTAAAATTTTACTTATTTATTTATTTTTGGCTGTGCTGAGTTGTCACTGCTGCATGGGCTACTCTCTCGTTGCTGTGCTCAGGCTTCTCATTGCAGCAGCTTCTCTTATTGTAGAGCACTGACTCTAGGGCACTTGGGCTCAATAGTCATGGCTCCCTGGCTCAGTCACTCGGTGGCTGTGGGATCTTCCCAGACCAGGGACCGAACTCGTGTCTCCTGTGTTGGCAGGTGGATTCTTTACCACTGAGCCACCAGGGACCCCCTCACCCTTTGGTTCTGATGCTTCTTCTCTTTCATTGTCTCTCCTGGTCTAAGCACAGGGAGCAGAGAGTGGAGAGGGTGTGGGAAACAGCCTCTCACACCCTTTATTGGCCCTTCAGAACATCTTCCTGGGAGAGGACATCCGGAAGCAGCTGCCCAATGAATCAGGCTTATTCGACCAAGTCAATGGCAACTGGAAGGCCATTATGGACCGGGTGAACAAGGACCCCAATGCTCTCCGGAGCACCCACTATCCAGGTCTGAGCCCTGACAGAGCCTCGGCAGGTGCTGTGTGTGTGTGAGGTCATGGCCACATGCTTCATGTTTTTTTAAAGTTTTAAAAAGAATTTTATTTATTTTTGGCTGTGCTAGGTCTTCATTATTGCATGGCTTTTCTCTAGTTGTGGGGAGCAGGGGCTACTTTCTTGTTGTGTAGCATAGGCTGTAGGCGCAAGGGCTTAGTAGCTGTGGCTCCCTGGCTCTAGAGCACAGGCTCAGTAGTTGTGATGAAGGGGCTTAGTTGCCCCTTGGCTTGTGGGATCTTACTGGATCAGGGATCGAACCCATCTCTCCTGCATTGGCAGGTGGATTCTTTACCACTGAACCACCAGGGAGGCCCCACATTCTTCATTTACTGAAAGACTGACCATTGTACCCAACTGTCCTAAGCATTACATAGTAGTTCTGTAGATTAAACTCAACACATATTTGAGCAGAGTACAGTAGAGCAGTGAAGAGGATGGAATATGGAATGAGACAGACTTGAGTTCAAAATCCTGCCTTCCTGATTGCATGCCTTCAGGCAGCTTGTTTCCTCCATACTGCAGCTTCCTTGCCTGTAGTATATGTGTGTGTGTGTCAGGGGCGGGGAGCGTATTTTATTTTACCTTTTATTTTGGCCTTGCCAGAAGGAAGATGTAGGATCTTAGTTCCCCAACCAGTGATCAAACCCGTGGCCCCAACATTGGGAGTGTGGAGTCTTAAGTACTGGGCTGCCAGGGAATTCCCGCAGTGAGGGGTTAATGGTAGCTATTTCTTGGGGTCTTTGTGAGGGTAATAAGGAGTGTATAGCGCTCAGTGCAGTGTCTAGCATAAAGGTAGTGCTGTTATTAGCGCTGTGTCTCAAAAAACTCCGATTAAGGAATCACTCTTCTTCTCTATGTGGTTCATTCAATCAGATGATGTAGGTAAATGAGATAATGCAGATAAAGCACTTATCCCATTAAATGGCACAGAGAAAATCTTTGGTTACTAGGCGCTATTGTTATTACCTTGACTTTAATTGGTTTGTTATTAATAGAACTAGTCTTTAATGTAGACACTTTGGTAGACATGGGGATTGGGTAAGGAGATGGGGGGAGATATATGCATACATGGTGAGGTCTGGTTATTTGTGGTCATTAGGGGTAAAGAACCAGAAAGTCAGGTTGGGCAATGGATGGGCGGGTAGATAGCCTGAGAAGAGTTTTGGCAGGGGATACGGAAGACCTGTTTATTTGCCTGGGCCAATCTAACAATTGAAAAATTTTCCCAAGAACCTTAACTCTACACAAAAACACTTTATTTCAATTACTCTGATAATATATAAATATTAGGATGTGCAAAATTGAGTGAGAACTTGAATTTTTATTAATAATATTTGAGATAATTGACACAATTACATTTTAGAACAATGTATACTGCTACTGCTAAGTCAGTGTATAAGCAGAGCCATAAAAAGAACATTCTCTCTTGGTTGAACACACAGAACAAACCCATGTTGTCTATGGCTACCAGGTCTCCTTGTGGTCTCCAGGGGCTACTCAGGTGGTCATTCAAAGGCTCTAATGGCTTGTAGACTCTGTCCTTGAAGGCCTGAGGGTCACCTAGTTCAGACTCTAGGGCATCCATAGTTTCTTCATAAAGCTAGAAACTGGGAAGACCAGGGGATAAGCCAATCAAAATCTAACTCTAGGAGGAAACTAACATTATTGAGAACCTATAGATGTGAACACAGTTTATTTTATGTCTCGAATTATTCTTTGAAGTGGATCTTATTACTATTTTACAAAGAGGTAAAACCTCCCTGAGGTTAACTGACATGCTAATTAATGAAAGACCCACATCTGCCTCCCAGTCAGGTGCATTTTTTTTTTTTTGTACCATGTAGCTTGCAGACTTAGCAGCAGCAGCAGCTTGCAGATCTTACTTCCATGACCAGGGATTAAACCCGTGCCCCCTGCCATGGAACTCAGTGTATTAACCACTGGACTTCCAGGGAATTTCCTCTAGAACTCTTTTCACTCTATCACGAGGAACAGCGGCAGTCCCAGTGATGGTGGACCTTTTTCATTGTGCACATGTGATGTGTATTTAAATCTTAAATAATCTTAAATGATTTAACTTGCTGAATTGTTTATGGGCAGAACAGCCTCTCACTTTCAGAAGCTCTTGAGATAATTGGCAGAGCCCCCACTTCTTTGGTGGAAAGAGACTGATGGGATATGTAGTTATATTAATGGAATCACATATGCATAATTAATTATAATGTATAATATGTACCATAGTGTATAATGAACACTTAATAATGAGTTCATGAGGAGGATGGGAAAAGAGTGATTAGGGGGTACTTCTCTGCTTCCAAAAATCATATGGCAGTCTGCACCCCATCATTCACTAGCTGGCAGAGTGGGTATGGTTTGAGGCTCCAGATCTACTCAGGGCAATGGTAAAAGGGCCATGACCAATGTCACTCACTGTTCTCCTCCCCAGGCCTCCTGGACACGTTGATAGAAATGAACACAATCCTTGAAGACATCCAGAAGTCCTTGGATATGTATTTAGAGACCAAGCGCCATATTTTCCCCCGCTTCTACTTCTTGTCCAATGATGACCTCCTGGAGATTCTGGGCCAGTCCCGCAACCCGGAGGCTGTGCAGCCACACCTCAAAAAATGCTTTGACAATATTAAACTGCTGAGAATGCAGAAGGTTGGTGGAAGTGGCCACGACGGGCAGGAGGGTGGGGGAGGGATGGTGACATCAGTGAGTTCATGGCCTCCGAGGAGACCATGCCCCTCCAAGAGGAGGGGGATAGTAATGATTCTGGTATCTGGGACAGAACTTTCTAGAACTGGTAATATAGAGGGGGAGGTGGGAGGAGCAGAAATGACCCCCAAAGGGCTCAACAGCTTCCTGCTTCTGCAGGTTGGGGGACCCGGCAGCAAATGGGAAGCATTGGGAATGTTCTCGGGTGACGGTGAATACATCGATTTCCTTCACCCAGTGCTTCTGGAAGGGCCTGTGGAGGTGAGCTGTGGCCAGGGACTAAGAAGAAATCTCGTTCTTCTAACTTTGCTGGCTCTATAAGAAGAGACCATCTCTGTGAAGGGGCCTTAGTCACTTTGTGCCTCCCACCTGCCATGCCTAAAACTCTAACCTCCACCATGCTCTCCTGAAAGTCTATCTGACCCCGGTCTCCATCCCCCTCAGGGATTTGAGCCAGCCACTACCCAGCTTCCACTTTTCTCTAGGGCCCCAGAGCCCCCGGGGTCCTCCTTCCCAATCACCTTTGCTCTGGGCACTCTTTACTCTGGTCCCAAGGCCGAGCCATCCTGTTCTCGCCTCCCCCCCAGTCCTGGCTTGGCGATGTGGAGCGGACCATGAGGGTGACCCTCCGGGACCTTCTCCGGAACTGTCGCCTGGCCCTCAAGAAATTTCTCAACAAGAGGGACAAGTGGGTGAAGGAGTGGGCTGGCCAGGTGAGCTGGGGTCAGTAGAAATGAGGGAACAAGGAGGACGGAGCCGCAAGGGAGCAGCCAGTGTAAAGACAGAGTCTGGAGTCACCCAAAAGGCAGGTGTCCTGCCCCCTGTCCTGGGCTGTGACCTAGAAGCCTGCATGCTGGACTCTTAGCTCCTAACTTAGGCCCATGTCCACCCTCCAGAACAGGTCAAGCGTGTTGAGAGGGGAAGCACCTGGTCCCGAATGAGCCAGGATATGGGAGTTGGGCTGTGTGGGTGGCCAGGGATGGGCCTTTGGAATAGAGCCTCCATACGTGCCCCAGATGGTGATCACCGCCAGTCAGATCCAGTGGACAGCCGACGTTACCAAGTGCCTGCTGACAGCTAAGGAGCGGGCAGACAAGAAGATCCTCAAGGTTATGAAGAAAAAGCAGGTGGGGAAACGCCACCAGAATGACAAGGGCCTGGCGTCAGAGCTGGAAGGAGGGGCTGATCAATTGGAGTGAGAATTAGCAATGAGCTGGTGGGAAGGGGTCAGAATGGGGTGCATTATGGGAGATGTCCAGCGAGGAGAGGTCAGGTGGGTCAGAAGTATGTCTCCCTGGGCTGATGTTAAGGGTCAGGAACTGCAGTGGGGGTGGGGTCAGCATCAAAGCTGGAAGAACGAGGCTGGGACAAAAGCGATTAAGGCTTGGTGGCTCAGCCCACCTTCTCCGCTGCCTCATTCCACAGGTGTCAATACTGAATAAGTACTCTGAGGCCATCAGGGGGAACCTGACCAAGATCATGCGCCTTAAAATTGTGGCCCTGGTGACAATAGAAGTCCACGCCCGGGATGTGCTGGAGAAGCTTTATAAGAGTGGCCTCATGGATGTCAGCTCCTTCGACTGGCTCAGCCAACTGCGCTTCTACTGGGAGAAGGTGCGAAGGGCCAGCTTCCCATTCTCGTACCCTAAACCCGATACTGACGCTTTGATGAAATTCATTTTCTCTAAAAAGAGTAATATCTCAGCCCAGCCCTCAGTCCTCTCCCATCACCCTAATCCAGCTGGTAACTCTCTCTTGGATCTGCCACATCAGGAATGGCAAGAGCCATGTTTCCAGGGAATACCCACTCTAAGTGTTCCTTAATCAGCAGCTGCTGCCATGGACTGGACTGGACACGTGCAGCGCAATTGCCAGTTTCCATCTGAGCTGTATACCCATCCCTCCTTCCAACTCTAAACGGAGCCCCCAGTCTTCTCCCTGATGCTTCCAGCACCCCTGTCAGCCACAGCCCTGACTCTCCCTCCATGCCCACCTCTGTCTTACTCTGCCCTGTTTCCCAGGATCTCGATGACTGTATGATCCGTCAGACCAACACACAGTTCCAGTATGGTTATGAGTACCTGGGTAACTCTGGCCGGCTCGTCATCACCCCCCTAACCGACAGGTCGGCCGTGGGGAATGAACAGGGTACTTGGGGTGGGGCCAGTGAATGCTGAGCCAAGGCTTCTAGGAGTCTGGCCTGAATCCTGTCCTCCACTCACAGGTGTTACATGACACTGACCACGGCCCTGCACCTGCATCGAGGCGGATCCCCCAAAGGTCCCGCGGGCACAGGGAAGACTGAGACGGTCAAGGACCTGGGCAAGGCCCTCGGCATATACGTTATCGTGGTCAACTGCTCCGAGGGCCTGGACTATAAGTCCATGGGCCGGATGTACTCAGGCCTGGCTCAGGTCAGCATCCTGCCAGCCTGGCCAGGAGGCCCCCTCCATATCTTTTAGTTTCAGAAAATCAGCTGAAACCCAGATCTGGTTCAGTGCCCTGTAACTGATGACACTGCATCACCTCAGTTAGTTCTTACAACTGGGGAAGTCCCTGCGCTTCCCTGAGCTTCACTTTGCTTATTTGCAAAATCAGAAGGTTATGTAAGGATTCAGTAAGAGAACTAGTGCATGCTGGGGGCGCTCAACACCCACAAGTTCCCTACCCTGCTCTCTTTCCTACCCATGACTCTCAGGCATTCTCCTAGATCCTTCCTGTCTGATGAAAAGTTCTGGCCAGAAACTACAAAACTACAACAGCCCCTTCTCACACACACGCACACATACACACTTGCACACATTCATTTTAGAGGCCGCTGTTCCTAGCCAAACACTTCAGGGGGAGGATAGGTTAGTCACAGTTTCTAGTTTTTCCCAGTCCAGGGTCACTTGTCTTCCTCCCAGCAACTCTGCCCCTCCTCCCCTCAACTACAGACGGGTGCCTGGGGCTGCTTTGATGAATTTAACCGCATCAATGTGGAGGTGCTGTCGGTGGTGGCCCAGCAGATCCTGTCCATCCTCTCTGCCCTGGCTGCCGGCCTCACCCGCTTCTATTTCGAGGGCTTTGAAATCAATCTGGTGTGGTCCTGTGGGATCTTCATCACCATGAACCCTGGTAAGGGCCTGGGAGTAGAGTAGATGGGGCTCCTGGGGGCAAATGTCCGTGCATCTTCCCTCTCCCCCACCCCAGGCCAGTGCATTTAGCCAAGTGCAGTGCTGCTAAAGGCAACAAAATATGAGAAAAGGATGAACACATGCATTTCTAGGAGAAGGGGAAGCAACCTTACTGTCTTTCCTAAAGGGATTAGTGTTGGCTCGGGTGCATAGATGTCATCCTAGTCTTTCAAGGTACTTAGCTTTTTTCTTCTGTTGAACTAGCTCCTAGAGTTCTGGTCTATCTGCCATCCCTTTTGCCAGATGAGAGAACCTCCCTGAAGTGCAGGGCCTAGGGTCTCTCATCACTGTTGCCTAGGAACAGCTCTGTGGGTAGGATCTAGGAGAAAACAGGAAAGGGCTTCCGCACTAAAAGAATCAGATAAACAGCTGTGATTTCTATTAGCACCAAGTGAGTTATATTGGGTCAGCCACAAAGTTCATTCAGGTTTTTCCATAACATCTTAATGAATAAACCTGAAGAAACTTTTTGGCCCACCCAATCCATGAAACTTGGAGAGATGGGAACAAGACAGCTCTGTAATTTGAGTCTGAAGCAGGGCCTTGCAGCAAGTAAGGAAAGGGCCAGGGGTAGGAAAGAAGAGCAGAGAGGTATAGGAAAACCAGGGCCGAGATGAGAGAGGAAGAGATCTTGGAGTTGGAGCTGGGGAGAGAGCTCAGGATGAAGCAGAGAATGGGGAGAATGGGATTGATGGGGAAGTAGGTCTTTGGGAAGCAGTGTCCCCTGGAGAAGGGAATGGCTACCCACTCCAGTATTGTTGCCTGAGAATCCACGGACAGAGGAGCCTGAGAGGGTTTCAAAGAGTTCATAGGGTTTCAAAGAGTTGGACACGACTGAGCAATCAACACTTTTGCTTACTCTTTCATGGATTCTGAATACGTGGTGCTGTTTTCCAGGCTATGCTGGGCGCACAGAGCTTCCTGACAATCTTAAATCCATGTTCCGGCCAATTGCCATGGTAGTGCCCGACTCTACACTTATTGCAGAAATCATTCTTTTTGGGGAAGGCTTTGGCAACTGCAAGGTATTCTGATTATCTCTTGTCTCCGATACTTTATTTCTCATCCATGATTACCCTCTGGGCCCAAGAAACCCCCTCCCCCAAAGTCCTCACAATCATTTTATCCTACAAGAAATGTACCTGACTCTCAGTAGGATATTGGGGCAGGAGAATCCAGAGGAGAGAGGTCTTCCCTCTATCACACCACTAGTCCTTGATGGCACAATTCACAAGATCTTCCCATCCTTTGTCCCCCAGTTGCTTCATGCCCAGGCACCCACCTTCTTGTATCTGTAACTGTCCCTACATGAAGCAGAGGGATTTATGGGGAAATGGATGGTTCCTTCCTCTGTTTTGGCCTCCAGGTTCTGGCCAAGAAGGTGTACACGCTTTACTCGCTGGCTGTGCAGCAGCTCTCCAGACAAGACCACTATGACTTCGGCCTGCGTGCCCTCACCTCCCTCCTGCGCTATGCTGGCAAAAAGCGCCGCCTGCAGCCCGACCTGTCTGATGAAGAGGTAGACTGAGGACGCCGTCTTGACCCTTAACCACCACCATCACTGGTCCTCTGCACCTTCACTGGAGTTTTTCACATCCTTACTTTCCCTCAATCAGTTTTCCCACTCTTCCAGCCCTCCTTGGTGTTGCCCAAGTTCCACCTGTCCTGTTGCTCAAGACTAGCTTGGGTGTGTCCATTGTTCTTCTTTCTTATTTATTTATTTTTGGCTGTGCTGGTTCTTCATTGCTGCATACGAGTTTTCCCTAGTTGTGGTGAGTGGGAGCTACTCTTTGTTGCCATGCATGGGCTTCTCATTGTGGTGGCTTCACTTGTTGTGGAGCACGGTCTTTACATGCCTGGGCTTCAGTAGTTGCACTCGGGTTCAGTAGTTACGACTCCCAGCCTCTAGAATGGGGGCTCCAGTAGTTGTGGTCCTTAGGCTTAGTTGCTCCACGTCCTGTGGTATCTTTCCAGACTAGGGATCAAATGCATGTCCTCTGCAATGGCAGGCAGACTCTGGTTCACTGTACCACCAGGGAAGTCCTCCCTTGTTCTTAGCTCCTGCTTCTCACCCCTCTAGAGAGGAAAGGCCTAATGAAGAGCTGGGCCCTGGCTCCTCCAGCCTGAGTCTCTGTCTTTCCCCTCCAGGTTCTGCTGCTCTCAATGAGAGACATGAATATTGCCAAGCTGACTTCTGTCGACGTGCCCCTCTTCAATGCCATCGTGCAAGATCTGTTCCCCAGCATCGAGCTGCCGGTCATTGACTATGGCAAGGTATTTGATCCCCAAGACTCTCCCTGACCTCTTGTGTGAATGTGGATCCTGTGGTGTCCTGGGAACAAGACACCTGG
This sequence comes from Bubalus bubalis, assembly GCF_019923935.1. Classification (NCBI taxonomy): domain Eukaryota; kingdom Metazoa; phylum Chordata; class Mammalia; order Artiodactyla; family Bovidae; genus Bubalus; species Bubalus bubalis. The sequence continues at coordinate 35,630,027 of NC_059159.1, read as the reverse complement.
CTTCCAGGCCTTGTTCTGCCCTTCACTGGCTATCCATTCAACTGGCTATGACTTTGAGCAAGATGGTTACCCTTTCTTTGGGCTACTTTATCTATAAAGTGGGACTCCCTGGTGGTTAGTGAATGATACAAACTTATTCCAACACTCTACATTCTCCCCTCAACTCCCCAGGCCCCGACTCACCTGCTTAAGGACTTCTACTCATCAGTTCCTTGACTTCATGGAGATCTCTGGTCCACTGACCTTTCTACTTTATACCCATCGGCCCTCTCCTGTCTTCTGCCTCTGTCCTCATTCAGGGAGTTTTGAGGAGAGACTGCTAGGAGCTGTTTGATAAGGGAGAAGAGTGGAATGGAAAGGGCCAGGGGAGGAGAATTGTAGAATGTGTAGGAATTTTCTTGTCTGGCAATATGGCAGTTTAGATATCCTGAGTGATCCTTTCCATTGAAACCACTAAAATGCTGTATAAAAACATAAAAACACACCTTTTAAAATGTATTGCTAAAGAAAGAATTCTGGGATGAAGGAGGGGAAGTAAAAGCAGGGAGGCAAGTGAATTGCAAAGCTGGCTTTCTCCCTGAAAGGTTTTGTTGAACGTAAGACACTGAGGAAAGGAGATAAAGTAGCTCGGGTTTTGAGGTATAACAGAAAACCCAGTCGTGCGTAGACTTTGGCCCACAAGGGAAAACACCTTCAGTAAGTGGGAAAGTGAGAAACCCACCACTGAGGAGGGTCCGTACAGTAAAGAAACTTGCTTGTCACGACCACTGGCAGTGAGAGGAAGGGGTGGAATCTCCTTTGAGACTTCCTAACCTTGAGTCAGCCCTCACATGGCTTCTGGTCATCATTTATTTTACTGTGTACTCCCCCCAGATCTCAAATTTAGAATTTAATTTGAAGTATTTCCAGGTTGTTAGTGTCTTCCCCAAGCGACTGGCAGAAACAAATGCAAATTATTTCTAGAAGAATGAAACTTCAACTTAAAAGCCCAAAGAATTCTCATAAAAGCCTAAGAAAATGAGCAACTTCTGGTCAAAAATCACAAAACAAACGAGGAAACAAGATATCATGAAGGGAAGCCAGAGAACAACAAAACAGCGCAATCAGACCCATGAAGACTACAGATATGGACAATAATCAGCACAGAATTCTAAAAGTACCTACATTTAGTATGTTTAAAGAAATAAGAGAGAAGTTTGAAACTGTGATCTAGGAACAAGATACTTCTAAATAGAGTAGACTTGAAAAGAACCAATAGAATTGCTACAAATGAAAAAATATAATTGAAATTTAAAAAACCCAACAACCTCATTATATTCAGAGAGGACTTCTAGGTAAAAAGGTGGATTAAAAACAATTTTGTTTCCTTTTGAAAACCTGCTGCAACTACTCTAAAGGGATGTTTTTTTAAAAAGGCATCTTTACCAGGAAGGATGGGGTGAATGAGAGAGGCGATAACAACAGAAGTATAGACATAGGAAATAAATGAATCAAGTAGTGACTTGTGTTGTGACTCTCAGCAAACCTGAGAGGCTGGAAGTAGGGAGAATTGTTAAGTAGGAAGTAGGTGTTGGGGGTGCTAATCCTCAGTCACTTAGTTGTGTCTGACTCTGCAATCCTGTGGACTGTGGACTGTAGCCCGCCTGTGGACTGAGCTACAAGGGAAGCCCAAGAATAGTGGAGTGGGTAGCCTATCCTTCTGTCCATGGGATTTCCCTGGCAAGAGTACTGGAGTGGGTTGCCATGCCCTCCTCCAGGGGATCTTCCTGGCCCAGGGATTGAACACACGTCTCCTGCATTGCAGGCGGACTCTTTACCGCTGAGCCACCGAGTAAAGGAATTAGACTTGTGGAAGCCCAAGAATACTGGAGTGGGTAGCCTGTTCCTTCTCCAAGGGGATCTTCCTGACCCAGGAATTGAACCAGGGTCTCCTTCTTTGCAGGCGGATTCTTTATCAACTGAGCTATCAGGGAAGCCCACTGAGTAAAGGGGATGTAGCTAAAATAAGAAGGATTGGAGGCAAACTGTCTCGAGAGCAGGTCTCCCCTTCTCTGTGTCCCTGGATGGCTGTCCCTTTCCCACTTTGGCAGAAGACTAGAGGGTAAAAATAGTAGGTCTCTGGTTTGGGGGACACAAAATATAGTTGAGGAAAGGAGAAAACCCTGTTAAAAATGGAGATTAAGAAACTTTCCTGGTGATCCGGTGGCTAAGACTGCACTCCCAATGCAGGGGGCTGGGGTTCAATCCCTGGTCAGGGAGCTAGATCCCATGTACCATAACTAATGAGCCAGTGTGCTGCAACAAGACATGGCACAGCCAAGTAAATAAATTTTTTTTTAATTAAAAAAAAAACAAAACTTGGGGCATGATGCTTAATACACATACACACATAAATACACACAAACATGATAATACAACTAATTCTCAGACAGTGGAAGGAAGTAGTAGAAGTGAGGCCTCTTAGTGTATTTGAGAGATACAAGTAAAATCCTGCGTATTTTTGAAATTATTTGGTTCCATTGGCTGTGTATTTTAAAATGTCACACTCTTCTGGGACCCACATGTGTCATGGTTCTATAAGCATTCGCTTATTTTTTATTTTTAAAAAAACTTTATTGAAGCCTAGTTGATTTACAGTGTTGTGTTTCAGGTGTACAGCAAAGTGATTCAGTTTTATATATATGTAAATCCACATATATATGTGTAATATAATTATAATAATTTATTTATATATAATAATTATATACATACATACATATAAGCCCAGGACCAGACGGCTTCACAGCTGAATTCTACCAAAAATTTAGAGAAGAGCTAACACCTATCCTACTCAAACTCTTCCAGAAAATTGCAGAGGAAGGTAAACTTCCAAACTCATTCTATGAGGCCACCATCACCCTAATACCAAAACCTGACAAAGATGTCACAAAAAAAGAAAACCACAGGCCAATATCACTGATGAACATAGATTCAAAAATCCTTAACAAAATTCTAGCAAACAGAATCCAACAACATATTAAAAAGATCATACATCGTGACCAAGTGGGCTTTATCCCAGGGATGCAAGGATTCTTTAATATCTGCAAATCAATCAATATAATACACCACATTAACAAATTGAAAGATAAAAACCATATGATTATCTCATAGATGCAGGGAAAGCCTTTGACAAAATCCAACATCCATTTATGATAAAAACACTCCAGAAAGTAGGAATAGAAGGAACATACCTCAACATAATAAAAGCTATATATGACAAACCCACAGCAAACATTATCCTCAGTGGTGAAAAATTGAAAGCATTTCCCCTAAAGTCAGGAACAAGACAAGGGTGCCCACTCTCACCACTACTATTCAACATAGTTTTGGAAGTTTTAGCCACAGCAATCAGAGCAGAAAAAGAAAAGGAATCCAGATTGGAAAAGAAGAAGTAAAACTCTCACTGTTTGCAGATGACATGCTCCTCTACATAGAAAACCCTAAAGACTCCACCAGAAAATTACTAGAGCTAATCAATGAATATAGTAAAGTTGCAGGATATAAAATTAACACATAGAAATCCCTTGCATTCCTATACAATAACAATGAGAAAACAGAAAGAGAAATTAAGGAAACAATTCCATTCACCATTGCAAAAAAAAGAATAAAATACTTAGGAATATATCTACCTAAAGAAACAAAAGACTTACATATAGAAAACTATAAAACACTGGTGCAAGAAATCAAAGAGGACACAAATAGATGGAGAAATATACCATGTTCATGGATCGGAAGAATCAATATAGTGAAAATGAGTATATTACCCAAAGCAATCTAAAGATTCAGTGCAATCCCTATCAAGCTACCAAAGGTATTTTTCACAGAACTAGAACAAATAATTTCACAATTTGTATGGAAATACAAAAAACCTCAAATAGCCAAAGCAATCTTGAGAAAGAAGAATGGAACTGGAGGAATCAACCTGCCTGACTTCAGGCCATACTACAAAGCTACAGTCATCAAGACAGTATGGTACCAGCACAAAGACAGAAATATAGATCAGTGGAACAAAATAGAAAGCCCAGAGATAAATCCACACACCTATGGACACCTTATCTTTGACAAAGGAGGCAAGAATATACAATGGGGAAAAGACAATCTCTTTAACAAGTGTTGCTGGGAAAACTGGTCAACCACTTGTAAAAGAATGAAATTAGAACAGTTTCTAACACCATACAGAAAAATAAACTAAAAATGGATTAAAGATCTAAACGTAAGACCAGAAACTATAAAACTCCTAGAGGAAAACATAGGCAAAACACTCTCAGACATAAATCACAGCAGGATACTCTATGACCCACCTCCAGAGTAATGGAAATAAAAGCAAAAATAAACAAATGGGACCTAATTAAACTTAAAAGCTTTTGCACAATGAAGGAAACTATAAGCAAGGTGAAAAGACAGCCTTCAGAATGGGAGAAAATAATAGCAAATGAAGCAACTGACAAAGAATCTCAAAAATATACAAGCAACTTCTGCAGCTCAATTCCAGAAAAATAAACGACCCAATCAAAAAATGGGCCAAAGAACTAAACAGACATTTCTCCAAAGAAGACATACAGATGGCTAACAAACACATGAAAAGATGCTCAACATCACTCATTATCAGAGAAATGCAAATCAAAACCACAATGAGGTACCATCTCATGCTGGTCAGAATGGCTACTATCCAAAAGTCTACAAACAATAAATGCTGGAGAGGGTGTGGAGAAAAGAGAACCCTCTTACACTGTTGGTGGGAATGCAAACTAGTATAGCCACTATGGAGAACAGTGTGGAGAGTCCCTAAAAAACTGGAACTAGAACTGCCATATGACCCAGCAATCCCACTGCTGGGCATACACACCGAGGAAACCAGAATTGAAAGAGACACGTGTACCCCAACGTTCATCACAGTACTGTTTGTAATAGCCAGGACATGGAAGCAACCTAGATGTCCATCAGCAGACGAATGGATAAGAAAGCTGTGATACATATACACAATGGAATATTACTCAGCCATTAAAAAGAATACATTTGAGTCAGTTCTAATGAGGTGGATGAAATTGGAGCCTATTATACAGAATGAAGTAAGTCAGAAAGAAAAACACCAATACAGTATACTAATGTATATATATGGAATTTAGAAAAATGGTAATGATAACCCTATATGCAAGACAGCAAAAGAGACACAAATGTATAGAAGAGTCTTTTGGACTCTGTGGGAGAAGGCGAGGGTGGGATAATCTGAGAGAATGGCATTGAAACATGTATATTATCATATGTGAAACAGATTGCCAGTCCAGGTTCAATGCATGAGATAGGGTGCTCAGGGCTGGTGCACTGGGATGACCCAGAGGGATGGGATAGGGAGGGAGGTGGGAGAGGGGTTCAGAATGGGGAACACATGTACACTTATGGCTGATTCATGTCAATGTATGGCAAATACCACTCAGTTCAGTTCAGTTTAGTTCAGTCGCTCAGTCGTGTCCGACTCTTTGCGACCCCATGAATTGCAGCACGTCAGGCCTCCCTGTCCATCACCAACTCCCGGAGTTCACTCAGACTCAGGTCCATCGAGTCAGTGATGTCATCCAGCCATCTCATCCTCTGTCGTCCCCTTCTCCTCCTGCCCCCAATCCCTCCCAGCATCAGAGTCTTTTCCAGTGAGTCAGCTCTTCGTATGAGGTGGCCAAAGTACTGGAGTTTCAGCTTCAGCATCATTCCCTCCAAAGAAATCCATATTGTAAAGTAATTAGCCTCCAATTAAAATAAATTAAAAAAATAAAAATTAAAAAATAAAACACACACACACAAAATTTTTATTGATGCCTAGTTGATTTACAGTGTTGTGTTAGTTTCAGGTGTACAGCAAAGTGATTCAGTTTTATATATATGTAAAACCACATGCTACTGCTGCTAAGTCGCTTCAGTCGTGTCCGACTCTGTGCGACCCCATAGACAGCAGCCCACTAGGCTCCCCCATCCCTGGGATTCTCCAGGCAAGAATACTGGAGTGGGTTGCCATTTCCTTCTCCAATGCATGAAGGTGAAAAATGAAAGTGAAGTCGCTCAGTCATGTCCGACTCTGAGCAACCCCACGGATTGCAGCCTACCGGGCTCCTCCATCCATGGGATTTTCCAGGCAAGAGTACTGGAGTGGGGTGCCATCGCCTTCTCCGAAATCCACATATATATGTGTATATATAATTATAGTAATTTATAATTATATACATATTTTATATAATGTATAATTACATATATATTTACACGTATATTATTTTTCAGATTCTTTTCCATTATAGGTTATGACAAGATATTTTATATGGTTCCTTGTGCTGTAAAGTTGTTCAGTTGCTCAGTTGTGTCCGACTCTTTGAGACCCCATGGACTACAAAACGCCAGGCTTCCCTGTCCTTCACCATCTCCCGGAGCTTACCCAAACTCATGTCCATTGAGTTGGTGATGCCATCCGACCATCTCGTCCTCTGTTGTCCCATTCTCCTCCTGCCTTCAGTCTATCCCAGCATCAGGGTCTTTTCCAATGAGTCAGCAATTTGCATCAGGTGGCCAAAGTATTGGAGCTTCAGACTCAGCATCAGTCCTTCCAATGAATATTCAGGACTGATTGCCTTTAGGATTGACTGGTTGGATCTCCTTGCAGTCCAAGGGACTCTCAAGAGTCTTCTCCAACACCACAGTTCAAAAGCATCAATTCTTTGGCTCTCAGCCTTCTTTATGGTCCAACTCTCACATCCACACATGAATACTGGAAAAACGAAAAACTACTGGAAAAACAAAGGTCTGACTATACAGACCTTTGTTGACAAAGTAATGTCCCTGCTTTTTAAAATGCTATCTAAGTTTGTCATAGCTTTTCTTCCAAGGAGCAAGCATCTTTTAATTTCATGGCTGCAGTCAGCATCTGCAGTGATTTTGCTGTAAAGGAGGTGCTTGTTTATTTTATATATAGCAGCTGTATCTGCTAATCTCAAACTCTTAATTTATCCCTGCCCTTTCCCCTTCTGGTAACCATGAGTTTTTCTTCTGTGTCTGTGATTCTGTTTCTGCTTTGTAAATAAGTTTATTTGTATAATTTTTTAAGATTCCATGTAAGTAATATCATATGATATTTGTCTTTCTCTCTGTGACTTCAGTTCAGTTCAGTTGCTCAGTCGTGTCTGACTGTTTGTGACCCCATGGACTGCAGCACACCAGGCCTCCCTGTTCATCACCAACTCCCAGAGTTTACTCAAACTCATGTCCATTGAGTCGGTGATGCCATCCTACCATCTCATCCTCTGTCGAGTTACTTAATCCTCTGTGTGACTTACTTAATATGATAAAATCTAGGTTCATCCATGTTGTTGCAGATGGCATTATTTCATTCTTTTCTACCACATCTTCTTTATCCATTCATGTTGATGAGCATTTAGGTTACTTCTGTGTCTTGGCTATTGTAAATATCACTGCTGTGAACACTGGGATGCATGTATCTTCTCGAATCAGAGTTTTCATCTTTTGTAAGCGTTCCTTTTTAACTTAGTTGGTGAGTTGATTAATGTCTGGCTCCCCCACTAGACTATGGACCCTGCAATGGGATGAACACTAATTTGTTCTCAGCACCAAGCACACTGCTTGGCACCTACTTTAGAGGTTTAATAAATGTTTTTTGAATGATATTAGAAGATATTTGTATAACTTTGTATCAGACATTGTGTTTCGTGTTGACTATTTTATTGAATACAACAGCCCTGAGGGTGAAGTACTATCATGACTTCCAGTTAACAGATTAGGAAACTGAGTCTCAAAGAAGTTCACTCACACAGGTTCACATGGCTGAAACCTGCGGACCCAGACTGGCTGACTCCAGAGCCCAATCTCTTAACTCTGCAATTGGCCAACTTCCCAAGGAAAGAACAACTGCCAGGGTGCAAAGGGCCCTGGTGCCATTTTTTAAAACCATTTGAGTATTATCCTCGCAGACACTGGGGAGCTTTTGAAAGCCCTGTATATGCCTCACCCTTTTCTTCCGTTTCCTGTATTTCCTCTTCTCTCAGCTGCGGGAGACCATTGAGCAGGAGATTCAGGACATGGGCCTGCAGCCCACCCCGTTCACCCTCACCAAGGTCATCCAGTTGTATGAAACCAAGAATTCCCGCCACTCCACCATGATCGTGGGCTGCACAGGCAGCGGCAAGACTGCCTCGTGGCGGATTCTCCAGTCCTCCTTGTCCTCCCTGTGCCGTGTGGGGGAGCCCAACTTCAACATTGTCAGGGTGCGGAGCTGGGGCAGTGGGACTGCTGTCTGAGACTTGAGTAGCAGGCGGGGGCACCAGGATGTAGGGAGGGCAGTACAGACCAGGAGGGCGGCCTGGGAGGGGTGAGAGAGACCGAGGCTGAATACAAATACCTGGAAATAAAGGGACAGCCTGGGATTTGTGTCTGCCGGCAGCTCAAAACTCCCTTCCTGTGTCTATTTTAGGAGTTCCCTTTGAACCCTAAGGCACTGTCCCTAGGGGAGCTGTATGGGGAATATGACCTCAACACAAATGAATGGACGGATGGCGTCCTGTCCAGTGTCATGAGGACAGCATGTGCAGGTACCCAAGGGGTCGTGGGGTGGGGAGAGCAGATGTCTGAATTTCCTGAGGGGGTGGGCAGTGTGGGGGTAGAAAACTCAATTTGGGGGGGAAAAATGCTTGGAAATGCAGAGATCCCAGGAAGCAACTGGTTGCGTCTCCAGGGAGATGAGCATGGAGGGAGGGCGCGGTAACAAAGCTGTGGTTTCCTTCTCCTCCACCTCCTACCAAGACGAGAAACCAGATGAGAAGTGGATCCTTTTCGATGGCCCTGTGGACACTCTATGGATTGAGAGCATGAACTCCGTCATGGATGATAACAAAGTGCTGACCCTCATCAACGGAGAGCGCATCGCAATGCCTGAGCAGGTTGGGGGGTGGAAACTGGAGGGCCCTGGGGCAGGGCTAAGGGGAAGAGCAGGGGCAAGAGAAAAGAGGAAATTCTATAGGAATAAGAAAGAGGAGGAGGACACCTCAGGGCAACCTGAGACTGAAGAAGAGATGCCTGTCTGCCACGGACGCTGAGGACAATCGTATAGAGAACTGTGTACCAGGATGCGCTGTGGCAGAGACTAAGGCAGCCTCATTGCCACTGACATATGGGGGAATGACCCGCCCTTGTGCACCTGGGCTATAATTTATGAGCTTTTGTAAAGAGCCCACCCTTTCCTACCCAGTCAAACAATGTGAGGGGAAGAGAGACTTCTCATAAGGATGACCTTGAATAAGCCCTAATTTTTTTAAATAAGCAAATCATTTGTAAAGCTTAGGTCCTTATTCATCCTGCCACACGTGGTACTCAGTAGAGACACCTTGCGGCATCAGAATTCTGGGTGTTTTTACTATTGAGGGAAAGACAAGGTTCTGACCAAGTATATCTGTAGGTGTCTCTCCTGTTCGAAGTGGAGAACTTGGCAGTGGCCTCCCCGGCCACCGTGTCTCGTTGCGGGATGGTGTACACCGATTACACAGACCTAGGCTGGAAGCCCTATGTTCAGTCATGGCTGGACAAGAGGCCAAAGGTATGAAGGAGATGGAGGAGCGGGAAGTAACCAGTGGGGCCTGGGGGGTTGCACAGAATAATTCAGAGCCTCTGCTCATTCAATGCCAGGTGGAGGCTGAGCCCCTTCAGCGCATGTTCGAAAAGTTCATCAACAAGATGCTGACCTTCAAGAAGGACAACTGCAATGAGCTGGTGCCCCTCCCAGAATATAGTGGCATCATCTCCCTCTGCAAGCTGTACTCCGCCCTGGCCACTCCGGAGAATGGGGTGAGAGGGGGCTAGGGCAGGAAGGGCTCTCAGTCTCCCGGGAAAATGTCCGGGAAACGATGTGTCTGAGACACAATTGGAACATGAGGCTTGAGTGGAGCAGAGACTCCAAGAGGAGGCCTCACCAACTGTGGAGGCAGCAAGGGTGTGTGTATGCATGCGCACGTGTGTCCATGTGGGCACACGCGCTTCGAGGCCAAACTATGTATTTATATCCAAATCAGATAGAGAGCACAATGGGCCTCACTATAATTTCCTGCCTGTATTTAAGAGCTGAGGATAGTTCATTTGGTTCCTCATTTCTCCATTCTTTCTGAAATTAAGTATTAAATCTTGGAATCTGTGAGCCTTTGGGATACTGTTTTTGCTGGGAGGAGCTCTCCAATTAGTCTGATGAGGGGCTTTAGAAATTTCCAGATTAACTGATATTGAATAACATTTTTGTTTAGTTTAGAATTATGGTGTAAGGACCAAAATTGGATATTTTTCTGCTGAGATTATATCACTGCCTAGAAATGGTTCATGTTTTTAAGGGCATTGCCAGCTCATTCAACTATTAATATACAGTTATATAACAATTAAGATCTATAACAGTATATGTCATTCCCGTTATGATTAATATAAATTAAAACTATGTAGGTGAACTTGCAAGGTGACGTGTAGGAAAATGATAGTAATGTAGTATCAATGGCACTCAACTGCTGAGGAGGACTGCTGGGGGAAGAAGGCTGAACAGAACAAAGAGAGGAGGGCAGTCTACGCAAACAGAATGACTTTTGCAGAAACACAGATAGGAAAGCCAGCCCCTCGCTGGGCAGGGTGGGCTGATGGGTGGTGTTGGTGTGCAGTACCTCTTAGCTGTAGCAGAGACCCTGAGAAGAGGATGGTGAGATGTGTACAGGTGTGAGCTGGAAGGACAGAACAAGGACTCTGGATTCAATATGGCAGACACCAGAGTCTCAGCACAACTTCCCGTGGTGCTTTTGTAGCTTAGTGAAGTGAAGTCGCTCAGTCGTGTCCGACTGTTTGCGACCCCATGCCCATGGACTGTAGCTTATCAGGCTCCTCCGTCCGTGGGATTTTCCAGGCAAGAGTGCTGGAGTGGATTGCCATTTCCTTCTCCAGGGGATCTTCCCGACCCAGGACTCGAACCCGGGTCTCCCACAATGCAGGCAGACGCTTTACCGTCTGAGCCACCTGTAGTAGGTTTGTAAGCTGTTGTAGCTTAGTAGGTTTATGTAAATGTTTTGATTTAGGTTTCTCTACAACTACATGGTTTTCCAAACAGAACCAGGAAGGGAGGGAAATTTTAAGTCTTTGTGATGAGTTGCCAAAGTAGACCCCTCCATCTCTCTTTCAAAAAATATGTATTTATTTGGCTGTGTTGAGTCGCATGGGCACTCTAGTTGTGGCACTCAGGCTTAGTTACCCCACAGCATATGGGATCTTAGTTTCCCAACCAGGGATCGAACCCAAGTCCCCTGCATTGCAAAGCAGATTCTTAACCACGGGACCACCAGGAAAGTCTCTTTCTCTCTTTTTTCTATTTACCTTTATGTAGCTTAAAAAAAATTTTTTTTTATTGAGGTATAATTGATTTACAATGTTGCATTAGTTTCAGGTGTATGGCAAAATGAATCTGTTATACAAATGCATACTTCTACTCTTTCTTGATTCTTTCCCCATATAGGCCATTATAGAGTATTGAGAAGAGAGATCCTGTGCTAGAGAGTAGAGCCTTGTTGCATAGCTATTTTATGTATAGTCATGTGTATATGTTAATTCCAACTTCCCAATTTGTCCCTCTCCCCAACGTTTTCCCTTTGGTAACCATATGTTTGTTTTCTATGAATCTGTTTGTGTTTTATAAATAAGTTCATTTGTATCATTATTTTTTAGATTCTTCACATAAGTGATATTTGTTTTTCTTTGTCAGACTTACTTCACTTAGTATGATAATCTCCAGGTCAAACCATGTTGCTGCAAATGGGATTATTTCATTCTTTTTAAAGGCTGAGTGATACTCCATTGTATATCTGTATCACATCTTCTTTATCTAGTCCTCTGTTGATGGACATCTAGGTTGTTTCCACATCCTCGCTATTGTGAATAACGCTGCAATGAACATTGTGGTGCATGTATCTCTTCAAAGTATGGTCTCCATCTCTTCAATTAATAGACTTAGGATATTTCCTCTTCTCCTTTTCCATGCAGGTGAACCCAGCTGACAGTGAGAACTTTGCCTCCATGGTAGAGCTGACGTTTGTGTTCAGCATGATCTGGTCGGTGTGTGCCTCTGTGGATGAGGAGGGCCGCAAGAAGATCGACAGTTACCTCCGAGAGATCGAGGGCACTTTTCCCAACAAGGTCAGGGCCCTCCAACCCAGCTGTCCTATTTTTCTATATCTTTGATCCTCAGACATCTTGAGCCTCAGCCTGCCACCCAGCTCTCTTTCTTCCTCCCAGTGATCTATGAGTGCTTTTTCTGGGCAGGGAAAGCCAAAGGCAGGCTTTGGTAATCTGACACACATTTCGTCCTCAGGACACAGTGTATGAGTATTTCGTGGACCCAAAGATCCGGAGCTGGACATCGTTTGAGGATAAGCTCCCTAAGAGTTGGCGCTACCCTCCAAAGTCAGAGCCGGGCCTGGGGGATGGGTCAGGCTTAGGATTGCGGTGGGGGGAGATGTGGCGAGAGAGTTGAGATGACTTTCCAGGACAGGAAGCAGAAGCTAGAGGAAATGGGACAGGGTCCCTGAAGAGAATGCCTGATCCCCAGGCCCCACAGGAGGAAGGGTGGGTGATCAGAGAGCAGTGATGCCGGAGGAAGAGTGGGGAGCAAAAGGAAGCAGGAGTTAGAAAAGAGTGGGCCATGATCTTGAGACACAGTCCCTTTCCCCACCCCCAGCTCCCCCTTCTATAAGATCGTGGTGCCCACCGTCGACACTGTCCGCTACAACTACCTGGTGAGCACCATGGTGGCCAGCCAGAACCCTGTCCTGCTGGTGGGTCCTGTGGGGACTGGAAAAACCTCCATCGCCCAGAGTGTCCTGCAGTCCTTGCCCTCCAGCCAGTGGTCAGTGCTCACAGTCAACATGTCTGCGCAGGTGTGTTGCAGGACCCCCGGGCCAGGTCGCCAGCCCCTGCTCTCTCCCTGTCTCTGCTCCCCTTTGGGAGCCCAGTGCCCACTGGACATGCCTTTCTAACCTCGGATTTCTCTCCTGGGACCCAAGCGTTCATTCTGTACCTTTCCCACCAGACCACGTCTAATAATGTGCAGAGCATCATTGAGAGCAGGGTGGAGAAGCGAACCAAGGGTGTCTATGTGCCTTTCGGAGGCAAAAGCATGATCACCTTCATGGATGACCTCAATATGCCAGCCAAGGACATGTTTGGGTCCCAGCCCCCGCTGGAGCTGATTCGCCTCTGGATTGACTATGGCTTCTGGTATGATCGAACGAAGCAGACCATCAAGTACATTCGAGTAAGCATCCAGAGAATCTGTTCTTCAAGTCTCTGTTTTTTCCTGTGATGGGTTCTGTCCCCGCTCCACTGGGACCCCAGGATAAAGTCCTGTAAGCCTGTGTTCCTCCCCACAGAGGAGGGTCCTGCCTTTCTTAGGACCCAGACATCTGGCTCCTCGGTCAATTCCTATCAGTAACTCTCTTCATTGACTGCCCTGTGCTTTGTGACCAAGGGAGCCTGTCCTCCAACTTCCACTCCTTTCCGAGGCCTCTTACACCTTGCTTCCATGGCAATGCTGATGCCAACCAGAGCCGCCCACAACACCCCTCTCCAGGCCTCTCCGCCTCCCATTGTTTCAGGAACCTACCCCCTGGTACCAATTCTCCACTCCCCACCCAGGATCCAGGAATCTCCTGTCAGTCCTGGCTGTTCTCCCATGGGATCCTGAGCATCTTGTTTTTTTTCCTGAATCAGTGGGCAGTCATTTCAGCCTGATTTCTGGGGCACTCATCTATCTGACACTCAGGGTTCAAAATTTAACTAATAATAGATTCATATGTTTCAGAGAAAGAACATACATACACAGATACAAGTATATATTAATATATGTGTATATTAAAATAGAAAAAAATGTCCAGAAGATGTTATCAAATGTTGTGTGTGTGTGTGTGTGTTTTTTTTTAACTTTATTTTCCAAGTTGGGAACATGGATTATAATGATGAAATAAGAACAAATAGGGAATTCCCTGGCAGTGCAGGGGTTAGGACTCAGCGCTCCCACTGCCAAGGACCGAGTTTCAATCCCTGGTCAAGGAACTAAAATCTCACATGCTGAATGGCATGGCCAAAAAAAGAGAAAGAAATAAGAACAAATTAGTTGCCTTAGTAACTCTGGACATTAAAAGTGTCCCAAATGCCTTCCTTTCCCTCACCTTTCCCTGTCCCCATTACTCCATGTTTCTTCCTGCTCTTCCCTCTTCCCATTTGTCCCTCCATTCCCTCTCTTCCTCCTGGCTCCTCTCACATCCTCCCTATTTCTTTGCCCCTCCTCTTCCCCTCCTCCTGTCTGTCTCCCCCAACCCCACCCACCCCGTCTGGTCTTTGCTGTCTAGGACATGTTCCTGATGGCTGCCATGGGCCCTCCTGGGGGTGGACGGACCGTCATCTCCCCAAGGCTGCAGAGTCGATTTAACATCATCAACATGACCTTCCCCACGGTGAGGGCTTCCTGGGGGCTTCAGGAGGGGCTGTAGAAGGCAAAACCACCCACGTCTTAGAGAACAAGGGCACAGATCACAAGCTGCATCCAGGGAGCTCTGATACTTGGAGGGGAGACTCTCTGCTCTCTGCAGGCACCTTTGCTTCTGCTGAGCTGGCTGTGGTGTGTGAAGCCTGACAGTCCCAGTGGGCAGAGAGTGGGGCCCAAGCAGATGAAGGAAGGCACACCCTCCAAAGAGGAGACTAGAGGAGCTAGGGGAGGCAAGGGAGGAACCCAGGGGTGTCCCCAAACCTCAGAAATCAAGACAAGTAATAATGCAATATTTTTAAAAATCAATACCAAAATTCAGGATGAACAAAACACCAACATTTTAAACAAATACAAGGTCAGTATAGTGCCATGCTGAGCTACATGAGAGCCCAAGGCAAAAGGAAAAAACCAATAGTACAGATCCTGTCTTTATTTAAAATGTTCACATTTGTTCATCGTGGACAGTTTGCATTAATTCTGATTTTTAAATATTACACTAAAGCATGACTTCTGTTGATTTCTGAGGGGTTTTTTGTGCCCCCCTCCCCAGTCTGCTCCCAAGTACTTTACTCCACTGACCCGAGTCCCTGCCTTGGCTGAAAGGCCAGGAGCTGCGAGATTGAGTCTGAGGGCCTGTTTCTAGGAGTCCCAGATCATCCGGATATTCGGCACCATGATCAACCAGAAGCTCCAGGACTTTGAGGAGGAGGTGAAGCCCATTGGGAACGTGGTGACCGAGGCCACCCTGGACGTGTACAACACTGTGGTGCAGCGCTTCCTGCCCACACCCGCTAAGATCCACTACCTCTTCAACCTTCGAGACATCTCCAAGGTGAAGCTCCATCTGACCCTGCCCCCGGGCCAAGCACAGCCTCCTTGGAGGTATTCTCCCCTCCTCAAAGTGAGCCCCGGAGTGCGGGAGCATCCCCCACACCCCAAATCACCCCATCCTGGAATGCCACTTCAGCTAAAACTTCTGGATGGGACCCTCTTCCCTCCCTCCATCCCACTGGCCACGCCCCTCTCCCAGGTGTTCCAGGGTATGCTGAGGGCCAACAAGGACTTCCACGATACCAAGTCCAGCATCACCCGACTTTGGATCCATGAATGCTTCAGGTGAGGGTGCTGTGCCCCACCAGATCCAGGCCTCCCCAAGCCCAAGCCTCCACTCCCCCACCCCCACCTCCTGCTCCCCTCCCCAGGGCCACTCTCCTCTTCAATCCCAGATCTAACCCCAGCTCCCTCCCAACAGAGTCTTTTCTGACCGACTGGTTGACACCACAGACATGGAAGCCTTCGTGAGCATCCTAAGTGACAAACTCGGCTCCTTCTTTGACCTGACGTTTCATAACCTTTGTCCCAACAAACGTTCTCCCATCTTTGGTGAGCCAGGAGCTGTGGCCTCTGTAGGCTGGAGAGTCTTAGGAGATGGGTTAGAAGAAGAGGTGGGGCACTGGAGCCCAGGGAGGAAGGGCCCTCTGGGGAAGCCTGGGGAGGACCAGGCATTTGGAATCTGCCCCCTCTTGCCACGGCCCAGGGGACTTCCTGCGGGAGCCCAAGGTGTACGAGGACCTGACGGATCTGACGGTCCTGAAGACAGCCATGGAGACGGCACTCAACGAGTACAACCTGTCACCCGCTGTCGTGCCAATGCAGCTGGTGCTCTTCCGAGAGGCCATCGAGCACAGTGAGCACTTCCTGTTCCCGGCCCTTCTCCAGCATCCAAGTGACAGAGTACTCCAAGGAAATGGGGATCTCTTCCCAGATCGTTCCCAAATTGAGCCCCAGAAGTTGCCCTCCTCCCTGACCCCAGATGCGCTTGTGTCCGTGGGTGGACATTTTCTTTGATGATGGTATTTAACAGACATGGTGAAGGTTGAATGTTGAATCGCTACCTAAGCTTCAGGCACTACCTCTTCCCACGCTGGTGGGTCCCTCTACTGCACCTCAGGTGTCCCAGCCCCCAGCCTAGGGCCTGGAGGTCCCCTGAGCTTGCTCAGCCAACTCATTATCCTCCCTCTTTCCCTCCAGTCACACGGATCGTGCGGGTCATTGGACAGCCTCGGGGCAACATGCTTTTGGTGGGTATTGGGGGCAGCGGGCGGCAGAGTCTGGCCCGCCTGGCCTCATCCATCTGCGAGTACATCACCTTCCAGATTGAGGTCACCAAACATTATCGGAGGCAGGAATTCCGAGAAGGTAAGGCTGGGTTTCTGAGACAGAAGTGAGTTTGGGGCTGAGAGTGAAATAGCAGGAGGGAGGGAAGCCAGGTAGGGAGGATGGTGTCCTGTATGTGTCCCTGGCTGGGGGAGGGCTTTCTAATCAGTAGAAGAGGAAAGACAGACAGAAGGGTGAATCTGAAAGGTCTGTCTCCTCTGGCCCAGATATCAAGCGTCTGTATCGCCAGGCTGGGGTGGAGCTCAACGCCACGTGCTTCCTTTTCGTGGACACCCAGATTGCTGACGAATCATTCCTAGAGGACATCAACAACATCCTTAGCTCGGGCGAGGTCCCCAATCTCTATAAGGCGGATGAATTCGAGGAGGTGCGATGCTTCTACACCCACTACCAGTTGATTCTGGCTTTCCTAAGTCCAGACGATGCCGCTGTCGCGCCCCCTCTCCAGCTCCTCCCTAGGTGGAAGAACTGCTCCTCTTGGGCCTTCTTCCCTCCCCGGACCCTGGTGGGCAGAGCGGCCTTAAAACCCACACCCCGTGTCCCCCGCTGTTCCCTCCGCCCTGGGTGCTGTCCTGGAAACCTCCGCCCTCTGACTGTGGCGCCGGCGCTCACCAGATCCAGACGCTCATCATAGACCAGGCGCGCGCTGAGCAGGTGCCGGAGTCCTCGGACAGCCTCTTCACCTACCTCATCGAGCGCGTGCGGAACAACCTGCACATCGTCCTCTGCCTCAGCCCCGTGGGCGACCCCTTCAGGTGACTCCCGTGTCGGCCTTCTTCTCCCTCGGGAATTGGGGCGGGGCGGGGCGGGGGGCACTCCTCCCCGCTCCTGGTCTCCCTGCCTTCTGCCCCCAAGACTCCGGAGTAGCGCCGGCCTGTCCCGCTGCGCCACACGCGTCTCCGCGTCTACTTGTCGCAGCCTGCGCCCGGGCGTGCTTCGGCCTGCGGGATCTTTAGTTGTGCCATGCGGGATCTAGTCCCCTCACCAGGGATCAAACCTGGGCCCCCTGCGTTGGAGGCGCAGAGTCTTAGCCACTGGACCACCAGGGAAGCCCCAGCCTGTGCCTACTTTCAGCGAGTTCCTGTTACTTACATGGGACTCATCCTCTCCTTTTTGGTAGATCAATTTTGTTTATTTTTCTGGAAGGTGAAGGCTGTTTTTTCTTTCTTTCGTTTTCAAGTTTTAAATTGTGGTTTAAAAAAACTTAAAATTTTACCATTTTAACTGGTTTTAAGTACATTCACGCTGCTATGCAGCAGATCCCCAGAGCATTCTTGTGCGAGGCTGTAACTCAATACCCAGTGGAAACTGCCCACTTCTCCCACCACCCCCAGGCCTTGGTAGCCACCCTTCTACTTTTGGTTTCTCTGAGTGACCACCCCTAGATACCTTATAGACGTGGAATCAGGCAGTACTTGTCATTTTGTGACTGGCTTATTTCACTTAGCATAACGTCTTCAAAGTTTATCCATGTAGCCAGCATCAGAATCCCCTTCCCCTTTAAGGCTGAATAATATTCCCTGTGTGTCTGCACCACATGGGATCCATTTTCCGTATTTTCAGGGGCATCAGAAGGGAGGGGAAGGACAGAGAACTTAGGCAGAGAGGCAGTTGGGGTCACCAATTTGTTTATCTTTGAATATTTTTGGCTTGTGTGTTCACCATGTACCAAGCTCTGGGCTAAGCATCCTGCATGTGTCACCCCATTGAATCCCCTAACAACTCTAGTTAGTATGCTTTGTTATTTGTTATTCGAGGTGAGGAAACTGATGTTCAAAAGGTTATGCCACTTGCCCAAGATCCATATTTGGTTGGTGTGAAACTGGCTCTTTCTGACCCCAGAAGCTGTTTCTAAATCATGCACCAAACCAGCTTTGAGGGGAGCAGAATCTGGACAAGGCGACACAGGAGCACGAGGATGGGGCTTAGGGGTTCCTAGGGAATGAGTGAACCTGTGGCAAAGACCGTCGCTGAAGGCCGAGTCTGCAAATGTACTTAACTGCCTCTCACAACCCCTACCAGGAACTGGATCCGCCAATACCCAGCCTTGGTGAACTGCACAACCATTAACTGGTTCTCAGAGTGGCCACGCGAGGCCCTGCTGGAGGTGGCTGAGAAGTACCTGATGGGAGCTGATCTGGGGACCCAGGAGAATGTGAGGCCCTCCTCCCCATCTCTCCTCACCCCCCCGCACCCCCACCCATTTCCGTTCTCTGTTTGTCTCTACTCCTTCCCTGTCTCATAACCTCTATGCATCGATCTCAGATCCACAAGAAAGTGGCCCAGATCTTCGTCACCATGCACTGGTCAGTGGCCACCTATTCCCAGAAGATGCTGTTGGAACTTCGAAGACACAACTACGTCACGCCCACTAACTACCTGGAACTTGTGTCTGGATATAAAAAGTATGATGGAAGAGTAAGGGGCACAGAGGGCCTGGGAACTTGGAGGATTTTTTGGTTTTGTTTTGGCCGCACCTTGTGGCATGTGGGATCTTAGGTCTCTGACTGGAAATGGAACCTGTGCTCTCTACAGTGAAAGCACTGAACCACTGGGGAATTCCCAGGAGCTTGGTGTCTTTTGAGGGCTATTGGTGAAACGATGTTTTGAAAAATATCCAGGAGCTGGCCAAGGGGACCGACTTGAGGACTGGGATCTGAATAGCAGAGAGGCGGGGGGCTTGTTTCTGTCCAGGAAGTTAAACCAAGAGAGGGGTTCCAGGGGATGTGGCCATCTCAGGGGCCCTCTGGCTGTGACCCCTTTATATACTTCTGTGTCCTTGTCTCCTGGAATAATGATGTCCTTGATCATAACCACATTGCAACTGTGACATTATATCATGGGTATATTTGGCAATATATAGCCTCTTTTCTCTGCCTTTAATATCTTCTAGACTTTCCACCATTCCCAAGTTATTTATTCATTCATTAAGTTGTATTGACTGTCTTTTTATGTGCACAACACAATAATTTGCTTTGAAGGTTGTAAGAAAAAGGTAAAAAAAAAAACAAACCTCTTGTTTATTGGATTTAGTATTTCAATCAAGGTGAAGAAAAAGCCATTTGTAATAATAATGATAGCCAACATTAATTCATTCATTTAACAAGTATTTTGAGCATGTACTCTGTGCCAGGCACTATTTTAGATACTTGTAATATGTATGTCAGTTAACAAAATGAAGTCCTTGCCTTCGCTGGGTCCATAGGTTTACATCCTGTTTATGATTCTGAGTCACTTTGTTAAGCAATTTACATGCATGTGCTTACGTGCTCAGTTACTCAGCCATGTCTGACTCGACCCCATGGACTGTAGCCTGCCAAGGCTCCTTTGTCCATGAAATTTTCCAGGCAAAAATACTGGAGTGGATTACCATCTCCTACTCAAGCGAATCTTCCCAACCCAGGGATCAAACCCTCATCTCTTGTGTGTCCTGCACTGGCAGGAGGATTCTTTACCACTGCACGACCTGGGAAGCCCATATTTAGTATTTAATTCAGAAAACAATCTCTTAGACATTTTTTGGGGGACGGCACAACATTAAAACTTTGTGAATGAGTTGCCAACATTTAAAACTTGAAGCCTTGGAAAACTCCAGATTTCCAATCTGTCTTGAAACATCAGAAATTGTGGCAATACAATTCCACATTCACTCTCAAATGGAAAAAACCAGGCTGAAGCCCAGGGCTTTGTCCACAAAGGTCCGTCTAGTCAAGGCTATGGTTTTTCCAGTAGTCAGGTATGGATGTGAGAGTTGGACTATAAAGAAAGCTGAGTGCTGAAGAATTGATGTTTTTGAACTGTGATGCTGGAGAAGACTCTTGAGAATCCCTTGGACTGCAAGGAGATCCAACCATTTCATTCTAAAGGAGATCAGTACTGGGTATTCATTGGAAGGACTGATGTTGAAGCTGAAACTCCAATACTTTGGCCACCTAATGTGAAGAGCTGACTCATTTGAAAAGACTCTGATGCTGGGAAAGATTGAGGGCAGGAGGAGAAGGGGATGACAGAGGATGAGATGGCTGGATGGCATCACTGACTCAATGGACATGGGTTTGGGGGGACTCTGGCAGTTGGTGTTGTACATGGCGTGCTGCGGTCCATGGGGTCGCAAAGAGTCGGACACAACTGAACTGAACTGAACTGAAGCCCAGGGATGGCCACCCCCTTGAGAGAAGTTTGTATTTTCTGGTTCACTGAAGCCCCACTGCCTGCTGCACAGTGGGGAATTGCTGCACAGTAGAAAGGCCTCAGGTAGGGAAGTGGTACAATGAAAACGGTAGCCAGCACGCCAACCCTGACAACGGTGTGTAGAATAAATGAGAGGGACGAGAGTCCGGAAACAAGAAGACCAGTCGGGAGGCTGTTGCCAATGATCCAGGCAAGGAAATGATATAGATCTGACTAGGGTGGTGGTGGTGGCAACAAGCAGAAAGTCAGGGACCAGAGCCATGCTGGGAAGGGAGACTACATGGGCCTCTCCTTTCTGGGGGCCCAGCCTCCTGGGGTTCCTAATCCTACTCTGTCCCCTAGGTTGCTGGCGGAGAAGCGGCAGGAGCTGCTGGACCAGGCCAATAAGCTGCGGACAGGGCTGTTTAAGATTGATGAAACTAGGGAAAAGGTGGAAGTGATGTCCTTAGAGCTGGAGGATGCCAAGAAAAAGGTGGCTGAGTTCCAGAAGCAGTGCGAGGAGTACCTGGTCATCATCGTGCAGCAGAAGCGGGAAGCGGATGAGCAGCAGAAGGTGCCCCTGCCCCCCTGGATCGCCCCTGCCCCTCGCGTCCCCTATTCCCTGTGCCCACTGGGCAGAGGGGCTTCCCAGCCTCCATCAGTTATAGGGCAGGGGTGCCAGTCCCACTCCTCAAGGCTTCTTTAGCTCTTGCATCATTACCACTAGCACCATCACCCCACTGCTGCTCAAGGTGAAGACAAAAAGCCTTGTCTTCTCTTCATCCGTAGGCCGTCACAGCCAATAGCGAGAAAATCGCGATTGAGGAAGTCAAGTGCCAGGCACTGGCTGACAATGCCCAGAAGGATTTGGAAGAGGCATTACCAGCCCTGGAAGAGGCCATGCGGGTATCAGGATGGGAAGGCACAGGAAGGAGACTGGGCTGGCCTTCCTTGTTCTCAAAGTCCCCTTGGAAGGGAGGAGGAGGGGAACTACAGCTAAGTCCTGTCTCCATAAAGGACCCATATTGCCACCTGAGTTGACTCTGGTCCTCAAGTTCATCCCTTTTCTCAGGCCCTGGAGTCTCTGAACAAGAAGGACATAGGAGAGATCAAGTCTTACGGACGCCCCCCGGCCCAGGTGGAGATGGTGTTGCAGGCAGTCATGATCCTTCGAGGCAATGATCCCACCTGGGCAGAGGCCAAGAGGCAGCTAGGTGAGCCAGGAAACCGGAAGGTAATTTATGCCAGTCCGCCCAGCATTCCTCTGATCATCTACTGGACGTCAGGCACTCAGAAAGACAGAGATGAAGGATGCAATGTGCCCACTCTCAAAGCACAGAGCCTGGTGGGGAAGACGAGGCATAACCATCAGTTAAGGTCTTTGGTTGTAGGTAACTCATCTTCATTTATGAAAGAAACGAAAGAAAAAAGAAAGAGGGACTTCCCTGGTGATCCAGTGGTTAAGACTGCACTTCCAGTGAAGGGGAGCGGGTTCAATCCTTCGTCAGAAGATCCCACATGCCCCATGACTCAGCCACACACACACACACACACACAAAGGGAGAAGTTGTAAGGATATTGGAATGTATTTCAGAATCTAAGGACAGGCGTGCCTTTGCTCCCCACCCCGCAAAAGGACAAGAATCAGAAAAGGGAAAACAAGGGTCTGTTTTACTCTTGTGATATTTTTCCTGCTCTGAGTTCTGTTGGTGGAATGTAGCCTGCAAGCAATAGTTTGGTGACCCCCTGCCCTAGAAGAAGGTGCAAAGTATATAGACAGAATGGTGTGTGGGACGGGTGGTCAGGCTGAGAGGGTGGAAGGTACGTGATGGGAGTAGAGGCTGAGGAGGTTGTGGAGGCTCTGGGAGCCTCAAGGGTCTAGATGAGGGAGCACGGCCAGTGGAGGGACTGTGGGTTGAGGTCAGGCCTTGGGAACTGAGCCCAGGAAGCACATGGCTGTGCCTGAGCAGTGGAGGTGAGGCCCCCAATCTTCATCCCCCAGGGGAACAGAACTTCATCAAATCACTGATCCACTTCGATAAAGACAATATCTCAGACAAGGTCCTGAAGAAGATCGGAGCCTACTGTGCCCAGCCCGATTTCCAGCCTGACATCATTGGCCGTGTGTCACTGGCCGCCAAGTCCCTCTGCATGTGGGTTCGGGCCATGGAGGTAGGCAGTGACAGGCAGGGTGGGAGCAGTGAGGCCAGGTGGGAGGAGGGGGATGGAAGGCTCCTGGCAGGTGAGTGGTGGCGAGTGAGAGGGTGCCTGCTGTCTCCCCGCAGCTCTACGGGCGGCTGTACCGGGTGGTGGAGCCCAAGCGGATCCGCATGAACACCGCATTGGCCCAGCTTCAGGAGAAGCAGGCGGCCCTGGCCGAGGCTCAGGAGAAGCTGCGTGAGGTGAGCCTCATACCTATGTTTTCCGTTTTCCTAGGTGGTAGCTCTCCCAGATTCCCGATTTCTAGGATGCTTCCTTTCTGTTTATTTCTCCCTGTCTAATTCTACCCCCTCCTCCTTATAGTCCTGCTGCCTCCCACTCTGCGCCTTGTTTAGATGGCTGCCTCTGGCTCAGAAAGCTAAGTCAGTGAGAGGGTTACAAAGGCACAGGGGCGCTGTCTCTGGGGAGCCCTTCCCACAACTGACCTGGAGCTGGCAGTGTTCGCCATCCTTTGTTGGGGCCCTTTGGAGAAGGTCCTTGAGACAGTAACTGATGAAGTCTGTGTGGCAATGGGTCTTTGCTCGGGGGATGGGGCAGGGGTGTCACACTGCTGCTTGGACCTGGAGGAATACGAGGGTGTTGGAGCCTGGGGTTGTCGTCTGGAGGTAGAGAGGGTTATTTCCTGTGAGAGGGCTAGATAATCCAAAAGGTGCTGTCCTACCAGATACATGCACAAGTAACTCTCATTCAGGCAGAATATAAGTGCTATTATCAAGAGTTCAAAATTCTTTCAGTCTATCATTTAATTTTCTATCATTGATTTAATAGGTAGTGTAAATATATCCACATGGTTTGAAATTCAAAAGGACAAAAGCGTATCCAGTAAGAATTCTCCCTTTCACCTTCTGCTCTCTAATCATCAGCTCCCCTCACTTGAAGGTAACTTCTGCCTTCCAATGCAGGGGATACCAGTTTGATCCCAGATCAAGGAACTAAGATCCCACATGCCTCGGGGTAACTAAGCCCATGTGCTGTAACCAAGATCCAGCGTGCACACACATACACACAAAGAAGATTCCATTCTGACCCATTTCAGAGGCTTCTGGGCAGTTTCCAAACCAGGGGTCCCTAACCTTCGCTGTGTGTCAGAATTGGACCTAGGGAAAAAATATATTTTCAGGGATCCAAGCAAATGAGAAATGGTTAAAATTATTTACTCAAGATTTGGATTGAAATGTAATATAGCTGGACTCTGGGCCTCTTCCCAGACCTCTAGTGCTGTGTTCAGGGTTTCCCATCTCTGGGCGACCCTGATGGAGAAGAAGGCTTCAAACGACTGATTTCAAGGCTCCCCCAGAGATTCTTACTTAGTTGGCCTGGCAGGAGCCCAGGGTCAGCACAGTGCTAGCTGCAAGCAGGTGGCTCAGCGTGCCTGATTCTGAAGTTCTATTGAAAGCTATATTTGCATCTTACACTTTCAGTAACAAAGGAGAAATTTCAGTTCCCTGTTTGCGTACTGTTACCAACTAGAGGTCCTCAAGATGCGGTGTGAGATCCCCCACCAGCAACCTAACACGAGGTGTCCTACAAATGCTTCTCCCAAGAATGACGCTGTTGGCAGCTGACCCTACAGGCCCATTTTTTTCCCACATGTGAAGGGGACAACCCCTAATTATCTGGCCCAGGATATGATTCATCCAGAGGTGAGAAACCTTTCCTAATGGATGGCCATACCTGTGAGTGTTTAGGCTTGAAAAAAAGAGGAAAAGAGTGAAGATTTCAAGAGAGGTTGAGAGGTAATGATGAACCGAGGTGGTGGGGGATTGAAATCAGGAGGCGAGGTTCTAGCCCCAGCACCGGCAGTAACCAGCAAGTCACTTAATCCCACTAAATCTTGGGCATTGGAAGGCACATTCTTAACCTCTGGACCACCAGGGAAGTCCCAGAACAGACTCTTCATCCACCACAGAACTCTTAATTAAGGCCACCCTTGCAGACTACATCTCTCCCCTGTCCAAGCCCCATTTCCTAGAAATTGTCTTGCTTCAAACATCTGTCTCTATAGAGAAAGTCACTCATTCATAGACAAAGCTACAGCCATCTGCCAAGGTCAGAATAACACAGGGTTGGCCTAAAGACTTTCACTGAAGTCATAGAAGTTAAAAGTCAACCACACAAGTGTAAAAACCCACTGGGCCTAACATGAGCCTTACTCACCTTACTTACCTTACTCAGAACACCTGTCCACACGCTGCAGTCTGATCAGGAAACTCCCAGCACTGTCAAAAATGTTTTGGGGGATTTTCTGGTCTGCATATATGTATACTCTCTCTTTTTTTAAACCTGTGCCATTGTTTTTTTTTCATTTTCTCTTTTTTTCCATTTTTTCATTTTTTGGCCATGCCATATGAGTTGTGGGATCTTAGTTCCCCAACCAGGGATCAAACCTACACACCCTGCATTGGAAGCATGGTGTCTTAACCACTGGACGGCCGGGAAAGTCCAAAAGGTATACTCTTGAAGGGATCTGAGAACTAGTAGTCTTATTCTATGCCCGAGTTCTAAGCAAATTGAGAAATAAAAGGCATTTGGCCAAAATATAACCTATAAAGTCTAGGCTGGGGGATGTGGGAGATGTCTGCGAGCAAGTGGCCCTCCTAGTGGGGACCCGCATCTTCAGACAGACCTACCTGGCCTTGGGCGTTGTTGGGGGGGGTGGAGTGGGACTTGTGCTCACCCCTAAAAAGAAAGGGCATGAGCTCAGTTGAGCATTCCCAGTTTACTCTTTCCAATTTTACCAGTCAGATCAGTCACCACCTCCCCTGGAGAAGGGTGAGAAAAAGTCCTGGAGGAAGTCTTCCAACACACAAGGGAACGACCAATACAAACAATTGTAACAAGCCATGACCCCAGAGGAAAAAATAAGCCCAGAGAAAATTCAGGTTATGAAAAAACTTGAAAAAAGTAGACCTCTAATTAGTATCATCAGAGAGAGTGATTAAGAAAGAAATGACATCCACAGAATAAAAATAGGATGATGAAAGGCCAAACGAAAAGGAAGAATTCTGGGAAATTTAAAAATGATCAAAGTGTGACATTTGGTAGAAGGGTGGGAGGACAGCATCACAGAACGTAACACAAAACCAGAGACAGAAAGCAGAATAGAGACACGACCAACCTGTAAGAATTTCTGAAAGAGAAAACACATCAGGGATAATAGAAAAAGTATTTAACAACTGGTTCAGCCCACACAGTGACCTGTCTGAGTGGGTCTCACCACGAGGAGCCCAGCCTGGTTCACACTGGACACCAACCCGGATCATGATGACATTGACGCTGTTTGTTAGCATTTGACCTTTATAATCAGTCTAGAGATGGAGCACAGAAGACCCAGTGTGGCCTCTCTGAATGTCAACCTCAACGATATAAAAATAAAGGTACCGCCTAAAAATTGGGGAAGTGGACACAGCTGGGAAAAGACAGGGCAGTGCTTTTGCAGCAGATAAAATAGGACACAGTTTTAACGTGTTGGGACTTTCCAGTTGTTAAGATTCTGCACTTCCACTGCAGGGGGCACAGGTTCAATCCCTGATCCCTAGTTGGCAAACTGAGATCCTACATGCCTTGCACAGTGGCAACAAACAAAAAAATATGAATTTATTACTTATAACACTAGAATGTTATTTAACATTATATAAAGGTAGCCAGTAAGAGAGATTAGGAACTATTAGGAAATTTGGAGAGATCGTGTGTGCTTGCTAAGTAGCTTCAGTCATGTCCAACTCTTTGCGACCCTATGAACTGTAGCCGGCCAGGCTCCTCTGTCCATGGGATTCTCCAGGCAAGAATACTGGAGTGAGTTGCCGTGGCCTCCTCCAGGGAATCTTCCCAACCCAGGGATCGAACCTGCTTCTTTATGTCTCCTGCATTAGTAGGTGGGTTCTTTAGCACTAGCGCCACCTGGGAAGCCCTTGAGAGATTCTAAATGCCCTTGAAGTGGTCTTTGTGGGTGTGAAACAAATGGTGAGAATTTTAATTGGTCCCTCTTATTATAGTATTGAAATGAAGTCCACTTAATTTATCCAATCATGTTCATGTCCTGATTTTATAACTTGTATCTATCAATAAACATTGTGATATTTGGGGAAAAAAAGAAAAAACGACTAGATGTAGAAAGAAAGGGATGAGGTGTGTTGGTATAAGGGAATCAGATCTTCATCTATCATAGCATTAAGTCCATAGAAATAGTCTAACGTTGATAAAGCAGGAAACAGCTGTATAAAATATACTTGTAGTATCCGTAGAGGATGAACTAGAAACAGGTCACATTGGCTACCTCAAGAAGGAAGCTGGGTAGATGGAACAGAGGGTTGGGAGGAAGATTTTTCATGCTTTCATGCCTCTTGAATTTTTAAGTTACCTATTCACAAAGTAAACACAATTAAAATAGAAAAGGACTAGCATCGTCAAGATGTGCTTATGCAAGTACAAGGATACTCATTACAGCTTCGTTAATTATAGAAAACGTTGGGAAGACACAAATGTCCATCAGTAGGAAACTTGTCATATAAATTGTGGTTCCATCATACACAAAATTTGCAGCTGTTAAAAAGAATGAGACAGCTTGACAAGAATGGATTTGAAGACAGGTGAAAAATAGTAAAGTATAAAACAGTGATATTGAATGTTACCATTTATCTTTTTGAAAACAAATCATCCATTCAAGAAAGATTTATTGAGTGCTGGACACTACCTGGGTCTGATTCAGTGGCGAACGTGGCGCTCCCCTCACGATGCTCACATTTTTACTGTTGATGGACTCGGTCTGGAAAGTTACACTAGGAACTGCTGACAGCGGCTCCCTCTCAGGCTGGGGCTGAGCTGGGGTCGGGAGTGGCAGGAGGACAAACCCCAGCACGCTTTTCTTCCTTTGGAATGTTGATTTGTGTGAAACATATTCACCATTCAAAAAAAAAAAAAAATACAAATGGGACAAGTTATTTTCAAAAAAAGTTAAAAATGTTAGGTGTGATGATGGTGTTATGACTATGTCCTTTTCTAAAAAGCAATGTGTTATGAGGTATTTAAAGTTGAAATGTCATGAGTTTGTAACATTCTTTAAAATACTTTGGCGAAAAATAAGTAGATGGCGTAAATACAGCAAAATGTTAACAACTGTTAAATCTGGGTGATGGGTGTGTAGGTATTGCTTATATTAGTCTTTTTCTTAGGTTTGAAATTTCTCATAATTATTTTTAATTAAAAAGATTAAAGCTGCAAAAATTTAAAGCTGTATATAAATACACACACACACACACACACACACACACACACACACATCCAGTAGTTGCATAAGCATAATAGTCAGAGATAGGGAGATAATTACTTGAAGAAATAAAAAGAGACACGGTTAAAAAATAATTTGCTACTGAAGAATGGAACTAAGTAGGAAAGTGGGCTAGAGGACCGTTGCTTTTCCTTATAACCTCTTTTATTATTTAGGTCTTTAACCCTGTGCATATATTTCTTGTGTAGAAAATCAAAACAGTGAAAACATGCAAAATAAATAATGAAATATAGATCTATCACGTAGGTTGGCTGCCTCCCCAGAGCCCAGTCTCCACGGGAAGCCAAATTATAATCAGAGTGTTGCTGATGAGTGTGGGCTCAGTGCATGGAGGTGGTTGCGTGAACCTGATGACAAGTGTCATGCAGTAGAGCCTGCCAGATAACCCAGCACGTGTGTGTGAGGGCCAGAGCACCCTTTCCCTGTGGGCCCCTAGCCTCTGAGTGGCCTATCTGATCCCTGAGCGACACCTTCTTTCTTTAGATGCTCAAGTCACTCAAGGGTGACATTTTGAATCTCCACTTTGCTTTAAAAAATGTTCCCTGGAGGGAATTCTCTGGTTGTCCAATAATTAGGGCTCCACATTTCCACTGCAGGGTCATGGGTTCAATTCCCGGTTGGGAAACTAAGACCCCCACGTGCCTCCTGGCACAGGCAAAAATAATAATAATAATGATAATTCCTTGGAGAGCTACTTATCTCATTCTCAAGTTCTTGGAAGTCAACCTCAATAGTTGGGAAAAAACGAAAATTTCCTTGTGATGAGAACTCAGGAGTCACTCTCTCAACAACATGGAATGGCGGTTATTTTTGTGTTATCTGGTCCTCTCTTGTCAAAACATCCTATGTGGTTTATCCCTGTGCTACGAGAGGCCCATCTCTTCCTCAGCCTTGAGTCCATGACCAAGCAGTTTCCAGTCTCAAGGAAGGAGTGGTGGAGTGGTGGAGGCTCAGGAAAGAAAACTCACCTGATCACATCACATACATTTGATATTGTTTTTTCCTTCACAACAACCCTGCAGGGTAGGTGTTAATTTTTTGTACCTGAGGAAACTGAGGCTCCAAGAGCTCATTTTTCCCAGAGGTCATAGAGCGACAACATGACAGATGGGTAATCCGAAGCCAGAATTGTCTGGCCTCCAGCCTGTGTTAGATCCCTATACTCTGATCCCTCCCAGGTGGCTGAGAAACTGGAGATGCTGAAGAAACAGTATGATGAGAAGCTGGCACAGAAGGAGGAGCTTCGCAAGAGGTCCGAGGAGATGGAGATGAAGCTGGAGCGTGCTGGGATGCTGGTGTCCGGGCTGGCTGGCGAGAAGGCCCGATGGGAGGAGACAGTAAAGGTGAGGCCAGCTGCGCCCCCTGGCTCTCCTCGCTGTTGCCCACCACTGCGACCAGCTCCCGGCCCATTTAGGTGGAGGGACAGGAGGGGAAATGATGGTGATGCTTGGGTGTAGGGACACCCAAGAATGGGGCGTTGGGCATTCTTCCTCTCCCATTTGGTGAGAACAGTGGGAGGAGAGGCTTTTGTGCCAGGAGTGATCTGCCTCCTTGTGTAGGTGGGGCTGGAAAATACTCACGAGGACCCTGATAGAGCCCACTGGCCTGACTGAAGCCAACCTGGGGCATCTCATCTCTGATCTCAGTGAGCTCCTGGCTTCACAAGAGGGTTAGGCCTTATCACAAACTAACACTGCTGAATTCTCTGGTGGTCCAGTGGTTAAGACTCCATGCTCTCACTGCCGAGGGCCTGGGATCTAAGATTCCACAAGCCATGTGGCACGACCAAGAAAAGAAAGAGAGAAGAAATAAACATTGCTGTTAAAGTTGTGGAACTCAAGGAAGTCCCCTCATGGTCTAGTGGTTAGGGTTTGGCGCTACCGCTGCCACGACCTGGGTTTGATCCCTGGTCAGGGAACTGAGATCCTGCAAGTCACATGGGACGGCCAAAATATGAAAAAAATAAAACATGGGGAACTCAAAAGTTGTGAGGGTAGGGTTGAGTTCTTGGGGCACAAGGATTTAGGAGAGGGAAAGACTCCCTCTGATCTGGACAGTGTCCAGAGGGGAGAGTGCCTTCAGACTTGTCCATGTGCCTCCAGTAATGGGGCCCAGGAAGACTATACTTACCTCCCCTGCTGTCCTCCAGGGCCTGGAGGAGGATCTGGGCTACCTGGTGGGAGACTGTCTCCTTGCAGCTGCCTTCCTGTCCTATATGGGGCCCTTCCTGACCAACTACCGGGATGAGATAGTCAACCAAATCTGGATCAGGAAGGTAAGGCAGGGCTCGGGTGTGATGCATGAGTTCCTGGGCTCTAAGATCACAGCCTCTGGGAGTAACAGATGTTGGGAAGGGGCAGGGGTGCTGGGCTCTGATATCCAGGCTGACGCTCCGGGCTCCTTCCATCCAGATTTCAGAGCTGCAGGTTCCTTGCTCACCCCGCTTCACATTCGACAACTTCCTGTCCAATCCTACCAAAGTTCGGGACTGGAACATTCAAGGGCTGCCCTCGGATGCCTTCTCCACTGAGAACGGCATCATTGTCACCCGTGGCAACAGGTGAGGATGTTGCTGGGAGCACAGGCCCAAGTGAAGGCTAAGCCTATCTTCTGACTCACACTTCCTCCTTAGGTGGGCACTGATGATCGATCCGCAGGCCCAGGCCCTGAAATGGATCAAGAACATGGAAGGAAATCAGGTACAGGGCTGGGGATGGGGGAGGGCTGATTCGTCCCCTTAGATTCTCTTCCCAAGTCTGACTCTTTCTGAGGTCCTACCCTTTGGCTATTACCCATCTTGTATCCCTCAGCATTTCTTCCATAGTTTTCCTTGCTTTCCAGGGCCTACAGATCATCGACCTGCAGATGAACGATTATCTCCGAATCCTAGAAAACGCCATCCAGTTTGGATATCCAGTTCTGCTCCAGAATGTGCAGGAATATCTGGATCCCACACTCAACCCTGTGCTCAACAAATCTGTAGCTCGAATTGGTCAGGGCCCAGGCTTATGGTGGGGTTGGGCTGAGACCAGCGAGGTCGGACCCATGGCAGGAAAGCGCTAGGTCTTTGGCTGTGTCTCCTACTACCTTGTCCCTGTATTCAAACACACCTGGGTTGGGGCCGTAGGCAGGCTGAGTCCCTGCTACTGGATTCCAGTTGGGGAACAATGGGTCAGCCCACACTTGGTCCTGTGGAGTCCCTGCCCTTGACCCTCCTGTCAGTGCAGGTGGTCGGTTGCTGATGCGCATTGGAGATAAGGAGGTGGAATACAATCCCAACTTCCGTTTCTACATCACCACCAAGCTCTCCAACCCCCACTACAGCCCAGAGACCTCAGCCAAGACCACCATTGTCAACTTCGCTGTCAAAGAACAGGTGGGTGGGGGCCGATGCCTAGACTGAACCAGGGTGAATCCAGAGGGCTGTAGAATTGGCCAGGACTGAGAAAAGGCTGAGATTGTGTCAGCAGCTGGGGATGTGGGGCTTGAGAGGTGTAAAAGGATGTAAAGGGTAAAGGTCACCAGATTGGGGTTCTCACCACGGGTCCTGGCCATCTCAGGGCCTGGAGGCCCAGCTGCTGGGCATTGTGGTCCGGAAGGAGCGGCCGGAGCTGGAGGAGCAGAAGGACTCCCTGGTCATCAATATCGCCGCTGGCAAGAGGAAGCTCAAGGAGCTGGAGGACGAGATCCTTCGGTGAGACCCTGCCTCCCCCAGCCCACAGCCCGCGGGGTCTGCTCGAAGGCTTGACTACAGTCCTGGGGGCAGGGAGGGGGGCGCTGATGATGGGTCGCCCAACCCCTGCTCCCGGCCAGGCTCAACACCCGCTGAAGCCCCTTTATACACACTCCTCTTGGCTTTTCTCCAGGCTGCTGAACGAGGCCACGGGCTCCCTGCTAGACGACGTGCAGCTGGTAAACACCCTGCGGACCTCCAAGATAACCGCCACCGAGGTGACCGAACAGCTGGAGACCAGCGAAACCACGGAGATCAACATCGACCTGGCCCGAGAGGTGAACCACAGCGACCTCCGGCCCCGCCCCCTCTCCGAGCCCCCGCCCCTCCGACCCTGACTCCGCCCCCTCCACAGGCTTACCGCCCCTGCGCCCAGCGGGCCTCTGTGCTGTTCTTCGTGCTCAACGATATGGGCCGCATCGACCCGATGTACCAGTTCTCCCTGGACGCCTACATCAGCCTCTTTATCCTCAGCATCGACAAGAGCCATCGCAGCAACAAGCTGGAGGACCGCATCGACTACCTGAACGAGTACCACACCTACGCTGTCTACAGGTCTGGGCGCCTCACCGCGCCCCGCGCGCGCCGGGTGTGAGGCCCAGTGGCTCTGTGCCCACCAACCCCTCTGGTTTTGTGCTTTGGAGCTGCCCCTGCCACCGCCCCTGGTCCCCTGCTCTTCTCACCATACACCTCCCCTGGACAGTGTCCACCCTCTGGCTGACCATCAACATGGGCTGACCAGTCCCAGTCCCAGTGTCTCCCTTGAGCATTAGCCTTGTGTGGAGGACCTACCCCTGTGCCAGCACTTCTCAAAAGGTTAATGTGTCCATGACGCAGGTTAATGTAGACTCCAACTCAGTAGGTCTGGGCTGGGACCTGGGAGCCTGCATTTCTAACAAGCTCCCAGGTGAAGCTGCTGCTCCTGGTCTGTGGCTCTGACTTTGAGTAGTGAGGTTCCTGACCCCCCGCCTGGACATCCCACAGACCCTTCAAGGTCAACCTGTTTCACATCCAACTCGTCTCCCCTCTTTCTTCAGGGGCTGCACCCCTGAGTTGCACCAACAGCCACCTCCCAAGCACCTGAACTGGGAGAGATTCCTGGTTCTTCACTGTCCCTCACCTCTCAGATCAGTCCACAGGTTTTGCTCATGATTCTTTC
Organism: Bubalus bubalis; assembly: GCF_019923935.1. NCBI lineage: Eukaryota > Metazoa > Chordata > Mammalia > Artiodactyla > Bovidae > Bubalus > Bubalus bubalis. The sequence continues at coordinate 35,596,696 of NC_059159.1, read as the reverse complement.
TGCACACTGTTCCCCCATCCCACCCAAGTCTCTCCACTGCCATGACTCACTTCAGTTGAAGTCACCGTGATCTTTCTGAATTCCCCCATGGGTTCCCAACAGGTCCTTCTGCCTCCAGCTCTGTCCCTCTCCAATCTGTCCTGCGGTCAGCAACCTGAGCCTTTCAAACACACGCATCTGGCCGTGCCACCCAAGCCCCGGCTTCTATTCTGTGGTGGTAGTTTTGTGTCCAATAGCCATAAAGTCCTCCATACCTTGGCTGCCACCTGCCCCGCAGCCTCACCTTCCGTCTCCTTACACTGGACCCTGAGCATCGCTGATGCCCTGCACACCATGGTTTTCTCACCACCACTGCCTCCTTGGCCTGTATCTGAGCTCTCCCTGGCGTCCTCCCCTCTCCTCTCTGCCACATCACGGTAACTCTGCTGCACCTCCGGCTCCGCTCCAGGCAGGAGAGTGCTGCCACTCATGTATAGGATTCATCTTGTCACACAGTAACCTCTCATGTCCTCTCATATGGTCCCTCACTTGTCCTCCCCACTCTGCCTGACTTCCTCCAGGACAGCAGGACAGAGACTGTATTCGTTCACCTTTGTGTCTTCAGGACCTGGCAGTGTACCTGGCACATAGCTGGGGTCCAGTCAGTGTTGAGGAAATTCTGGGAGAATCACATCCTCTCTCTAGAGCCCTGAAGGCTAGGCTGTTTACAGGAGGTTTGGATTAGAGGTTGATGAAGGTCCTCCCTGTAGGCAGGGCTCTGTGATTGTCGGGTCTTCACTCAGGAAGCCTCGATGCTGAGTATTGTGCCTCCCAAACCCCCACCCCCTGTCCCCTCCCAGGTACACCTGCCGCACGCTTTTCGAGCGCCACAAGCTGCTATTCAGTTTTCAGATGTGTGCCAAAATTCTGGAGACTTCTGGGAAACTCAACATGGATGAATACAACTTCTTTCTACGTGGGGGCGTGGTGAGTTGGGTAGAGAGTGTATCTGAGCGTGGGGTGAACAAGGTCGGGAATGGACCCCAGATGCAGAGGGTAAGCCCAGGATCCAGCAAGTGAGCGGAGGAAAGCTGCCAGGAGCAGATGTATGACAAGCTCCCGGGGGCCGTGGGGAGTGGCTTGCCCGAATTACAGGTGGGGCTTTGAGCCCCTTTCCTGTGACCCACTGATCAGCATGACCTGGCCACTCTTTCACTGACTCTCAGGCCACTCCTTGCCTATCCTGAATTCCGTGGTCACTGTTACACTCTCTCCCTTCCAAACACCCTCAGCCCCTTTGCCTTCTCCTCACTCCAGCTGCACAGGCTTCTCACTGCCGCAAGCATGTCCCACCCCAGAGCCTTCACACCAGCTGTTCCTTCTGCCAGAAAATTGTTCCCACAGGTATACACTGTGCCCCTCCCTCTCCTCCTTTAAGGCTTGATTCAAATCTCACCTCACCGAAATTTCCTTTACTGTGTTAATATTTCCAGCTACCCTTAAGCACTTCCAGTCTCCCTTAATCTTCCTCAACTTATTCTCTTTTTCCATGGCACTGCCATCTTTAACCTACTAGATAATTATTTGCTGTGTTTTTGGTTCATTATCTGCCGTTCCATGTGGGAAAATAAGCTCCTCAAGGGCAGAGGTATTTGTCTGTTATGTTCAGTGGTGTGTCTCGAATGTTTAAAACATAGTTGGTGAACACTAAATATTTGTTAAATTAATAAGTGACAGTGAACAGGTTGTGCTTCTTAAGGGTGCAGCTGCAATTGCCATCATTCAGGTAGAAGGCAGTATTGCCAGGATACCACAAGAGGGCGCCCGCTTCCTAACTTTGGACTGTGCCTTCACCCACATGGTGGCTCAGATACACAGGCTCCCCCTTTCCTACCATTTATTTCCCCAATAAAGGTGGATTCCAATCCATCTCAGATTCCTTTCTTTCATTTCTTCATTTTGTTTCATGAAATACTCATCTTGGCTTTTTCACCTTGAAATAAACAAAAAAACCTATTATTTTGGGATCAGATCAGATCAATTAATCAGTCATGTCCGACTCTTTGCGACCCCATGAATCGCAGCTTGCCAGGCCTCCCTGTCTATCACCAACTCTCGAAGTTCACTCAGACTCACGTCCATCGAGTCAGTGATGCCATCCAGCCATCTCATGCTCTGTCGTCCCCTTCTCTTCTTGCTCCCAATCCCTCCCAGCATCAGAGTCTTTTCCAATGAGTCAACTCGTCGCATGAGGTGGCCAAAGTACTGGAGTTTCAGCTTTAGCATCATTCCTTCCAAAGAAATCCCAGGGCTGATCTCCTTCAGAATGGACTGGTTGGAATCTCCTTGCAGTCCAAGGGACTCTCAAGAGTCTTCTCCAACACCACAGTTCAAAAGCATCAATTCTTCGGTGCTCAGCCTTCTTCACAGTCCAACTCTCACATCCATACATGACCACAGGAAAAACCATAGCCTTGACTAGACAGACCTTTGTTGGCAAAGTAATGTCTCTGCTTTTCAATATGCTATCTAGGTTGGTCGTAACTTTCCTTCCAAGGAGTAAGCATCTTTTAATTTCATGGCTGCAGTCACCATCTGCAGTGATTTTGGAGCCCAGAAAAATAAAGTCTGACATTGTTTCCACTGTTTCCCCATCTATTTCCCATGAAGTGATGGGACCGAATGCCATGATTTTTGTTTTCTGAATGTTGAGCTTTAAGCCAACTTTTTCACTCTCCACTTTCACTTTCATCAAGAGGCTTTTGAGTTCCTCTTCACTTTCTGCCATAAGGGTGGTGTCATCTGCATATCTGAGGTTATTGATATTTCTCCCAGCAATCTTGATTCCAGCTTGTATTTTTTCCAGTCCAGCGTTTCTCATGATGTGCTCTGCATATAAGTTAAATAGACAGGGCGACAATATACAGTCTTGACGTACTCCTTTTCCTATTTGGAACCAGTCTGTTGTTCCATGTCCAGTTCTAACTGATGCTTCCTGACCAGCATACAGATTTCTCAAGAGGCAGATCAGGTGGTCTGGTATTCCCATCTCTTTCAGAATTTTCCACAGTTTATTGTGATCCACACAGTCAAAGGCTTTGGCATAGTCAATAAAGCAGAAATAGATGTTTTTCTGGAACTCTCTTGCTTTTTCCATGATCCAGCGGATGTTGGCAATTTGGTCTCTTTTTCCTCTGCCTTTTCTAAAACCAGCTTGAACATCAGGAAGTTCACGGTTCACATATTGCTGAAACCTGGCTTGGAGAATTTTGAGCATTACTTTACTAGCCTGTGAGATGAGTGCAATTGTGCAGTAGTTTGAGCATTCTTTGGCATTGCCCTTCTTTGGGATTGGAATGAAAACTGACCTTTTCCAGTCCTGTGGCCACTGCTGAGTTTTCCAAATTTGCTGGCATATTGAGTGCAGCACTTTCACAGCATCATCTTTCAGGATTTGAAATAGCTCAACTGGAATTCCATCACCTCCACTAGCTTTGTTCATAGTGATGCTTTCTAAGGCCCACTTGACTTCACATTCCAGGTTGTCTGGCTCTAGGTGAGTGATCACACCATCGTGATTATCTGGGTTGTGAAGATCTTTATTGTACAGTTCTTCTGTGTATTCATGGAAAAGAAATGCAAAAAAGGCAAAATGGCTGTCTGGGGAGGCCTTACAAATAGCTGTGAAAAGAAGAGAAGCGAAAAGCAAAGGAGAAAAGGAAAGATATAAACATCTGAATGCAGAGTTCCAAAGAATAGCAAGAAGAGATAAGAAAGCCTTCTTCAGCCATCAATGCAAAGAAATAGAGGAAAACAACAGAATGGGAAAGACTAGAGATCTCTTTAAGAAAATCAGAGATACCAAAGGAACATTTCATGCAAAGATGGGCTCAAAAAAGGACAGAAATGGTATGGACCTAACAGAAGCAGAAGATATTAAGAAGAGATGGCAAGAATACACAGAAGAACTGTACAAAAAGATCTTTTGGGATAGTCTGGGTCAATGCTTTTCTCCTCTCTCGTCCCCCTGCCCCAGGTCTTGGATCGTGAAGGCCAAATGGATAACCCTTGTACCACCTGGCTCGCAGACGCCTACTGGGATAACATCACAGAGCTGGACAAACTAACCAACTTCCATGGGCTCATGAACTCCTTTGAGCAGTATCCTCGGGACTGGAACCTGTGGTATACCAATGCCACCCCCGAGAAGGCCATGCTGCCAGGTGCCTGGAGCCAGGCCTCCCTCTCCTTTCTCTTCCTTCCTTCAGCCTCACACCTGCTCTTTCCTCTAATTCCTCCCTTGTCTCTCCCAAGTTCCCTCAGCGCATCTGCCCCCTGGCCCAGTGTCCCCGCAGGCGTCTCTTTGTTCAGATTGCCTGCTCCTCCGGGCTCACTAACCTTAACCTTAACCTTGTCCCCAGGTGAGTGGGAGAATGCCTGCAATGAAATGCAACGAATGCTGATTGTTCGCTCCCTGCGCCAGGACCGTGTGGCCTTCTGTGTAACTTCTTTCATCGTCTCCAACCTTGGCTCCCGCTTCATTGAGCCGCCTGTGCTAAACATGAAGTTGGTCAGTGGCTCTTTTGCCTTCCCACCTGCTTCTCGCTGTCCCAGTCTGCCACCCGCACTTCCCCAGTCTCTCCCGAGACCTCACCTGGCCTTCTGCCTAAGGTCACACCCTGTGCTGCTGGCAGGTGATGGAGGACTCGGCCCCACGGACCCCACTGGTGTTCATCCTGTCCCCCGGCGTGGACCCCACCAGTGCCTTGCTCCAGCTGGCTGAGCATACAGGCATGGCCCAGCGCTTCCACGCCCTGTCTCTGGGCCAGGGCCAGGCCCCCATCGCGGCTCGGCTCCTCCGAGAGGGTGTGGTTCAGGGTCAGTGTCTACCCAGTTCTTCTGCCCCCAACCATGGCCCTGGCCTGACTGTCCACCAGCTCCCACCTGTCACCCTGCTGTCACTGCAGCTCCCGCTCCTCCAGAAGGCCTTGGGGGTTGGCACCTCAGCACTTGGACCCTCCCCCTAAACTGGCCCCACAACCAGAGGAACAGTGCGGGAACAGACGGGGCATAGGGAGTGGTTCCCACCACATCAGCACCCCCTTGCAGGACACTGGGTATTCCTCGCCAACTGCCACCTGTCGCTGTCCTGGATGCCGAACCTGGATAAACTGGTGGAGCAGCTGCAGGTGGAGGATCCACACCCTTCCTTCCGCCTCTGGCTCAGCTCCAGCCCCCACCCAGACTTCCCCATCTCCATCTTGCAGGCCAGCATCAAGATGACCACAGAGCCACCAAAGGTATGGGCAACTGTAGACAGCAGCAGTGCCCACACCAGCAGGCATACCTGTCCTCCTCCTGGCCTCAGAGAGAGGGTTTAACCTTAACAACAAGGCTGCTGTTCTGATTCTACTGTCCTCTAAGAAATTCCACCTCTGCATGCCAAACTCTTAGAACATAGTAGTAATAGCTAACTTTTTTTTTTTTTAATAGCTAACTTTTTTTGAGTGTTATTACATGCCAGGCATTGTTCTAAATGCTTACGTTTTTTAATTCATTTAACATACACACACACACTTGCCTATCAGGTAAGTACTATCAGCCCCATTTTACAGGTAGGAAACTGAGGCAAAGGAAGAGTATATAACTAGTGTGTGGACCTGTCAGCCCCTTCCTCCTCCGGACACTTCCTTACATTCTCTCCCTACTGTCATTTCCTGGCCTTTCTCCTTCCCTCCAGCTCTACTGAAATTTTTATCTCCAGTACTACAAGGTCACCTTGGAATGCAATCATACCAATCTTTTAAAATCTGATCATGTCACTACATCCTGCTCATTTACCTCTGCTTAAATTATTTTTGGAGGCAGTGGCACCCCGCTCCAGCACTCTTGCCTGGAAAATCCCGTGGATGGAGGAGGCTGGTAGGCTGCAGTCCATGGGGTCGCTAAGAGTCGGACAGGACTGAGCGACTTCACTTTCACTCTTCCCTTTCATGCCTTGGAGAAGGAAATGGCAACCCACTCCAGTGTTCTTGCCTGGAGAATCCCAAGGACGGGGGAGCCTGGTGGGCTGCCGTCTATGGGGTCGCACAGAGTCGGACATGACTGAAGCAACGTAGCAGCAGGAAACTATTTCAGTAGCTTCTCGTTGCTTTTAATCAAGTTCACAGCCCTCTTCACATGGCCTGTGTGCCCCTGCGAGCACCTCTCCTGCTTTGTTTGTCCAACTTTCCCCTTCGCTTTCTTTACCTACACCATCAACTTTTAAAATTGTTTCACTGTTCTTCCTTGACAGACTGTGTTCTCCAGCCTGGTGCTTTTTCATGAACTGTCCTCCCTATTTTCCTCCCCACCCCCTTCTTTGCCCCTTCAGGTCTCAGTCCCACCAGCACTTTCTCAGGAATCCTCTTGACTGTTCCTTCCAACCTTCCACTGCAAGAACTTTACACCTATTAGTGTGATTCTGGTTAATACCTGACTTCTCTTCTAGACTGTAAGCTCAAGAGGGCAGAGACTGTGTCTTTTTCGTCTCCCTCACCATTTTGCTCATCCTGTGACCAATGCAAGGACCTGTTTGTAGTAGGTGCTCAATAAACGAGAACTGATCAGATGCACAGGCATGCGGATGTCTTTCATCATTAAATCCTTCTTTGGCCACCTTGGGGAGGCTACCACAGTTGACTGTCCCCCTAGTTTCCCTGATACACTCCTGGTCCTCCTTCTGTTTCTTGCGACATCATCGATTACTTCTGTGTTTCTTTCTCCTCCTGTCCTGTCCTCATTCTACATTTCCTCCCTTCACAAGTTGATGGAGAAACTGTCCTCTTCCTGATTTCAAGCCCAATCCCCATCCCTGGCTCCATTACTGAACTCAGTGCCAGGTGTGAATTCCATCTGGTTACAAAGTACTTCTTTTTGGCACTCCAGCATCATAAATTGCTAGCTCTCAAAACAAGTCTTCAGCTCCTGCAGGCAGATTATCTCCTTGGCCCATTTTTGTTAATCAGTCAGTTCAGTTGCTCAGTTGTGTCTGACTCTTTGTGACCCCATGGACTGCAGCACTCCAGGCTTCCCTGTCCATCACCAACTCCTGGAGCCTACTCAAATTCATGTCTATTGTGTTGGTGATGCCATCCAACCATCTCATCCTCTGTCATCCCCTTTTCCTCCCGCCTTCAATCTTTCCCAGCATCAGGGTCTTTTCAGTGAGTTGGTTCTTCACATCAGGTAGCCAAAGTATTGGAGTTTCAGCTTCAGCATCAGTCCTACCAATGTACACCCAGGACTGATCTCCTTTAGGATGGACTGGTTGGATCGCCTTACAGTCCAAGGGACTCTCAAGAATCTTCTCCAACACCACAGTTCAAAAGCATCAGTTCTTCAGTGCTCAGCTTCCTTTATAGTCCAACTCACATCCATACATGACTACTGGAAAAAACCATAGCCTTGACTAGACAGACCTTTGTTGACAAAGTAATGTCTCTGCTTTTTAATATACCGTCTAGGTTTGTCATAGCTTTTCTTCCAAGGAGCAAGTGTCTTTAAATTTCATGGCTGCAATCACCATCTGCAGTGATTTTGGAGCCTAAGAAAATAAAGTCTCTCACTGTTTCCATTTTTTCCCCATCTATTTGCCATGAAGTGATGGGACCAGATGTCATGATCTTAGTTTTCTGCATGTTGAGTTTTAAGCCAACTTTTTCACTCTCCTCTTTCACTTTCATCAAGAGGCTCTTTAGTTTTTTTCTTCACTTTCTGCCATAAGGGTGGTGTCATCTGTGTATCTGAGGTTATTGATCTTTCTCCAGGCAATCTTTTTTTTTTGTTTTTTTTTTTAATTTTTTAAATTTTATTTTATTTTTAAACTTTACATAACTGTATTAGTTTTGCCAAATATCAAAATGAATCCGCCACAGGTATACATGTGTTCCCCATCCTGAACCCTCCTCCCTCCTCCCTCCCCATTCCATCCCTCTGGGTCGTCCCAGTGCACCAGCCCCAAGCATCCAGTATCATGCATGGAACCTGGACTGGCAACTCATTTCATACATGATATTTTACATGTTTCAATGCCATTCTCCCAAATCTTCCCACCCTCTCCCTCTCCCACAGAGTCCATAAGACTGTTCTATTCATCAGTGTCTCTTTTGCTGTCTCGTACACAGGGTTATTGTTACCATCTTTCTAAATTCCATATATATGCGTTAGTATACTGTATTGGTGTTTTTCTTTCTGGCTTACTTCACTCTGTATAATAGGCTCCAGTTTCATCCACCTCATTAGAACTGATTCAAATGTATTCTTTTTAATGGCTGAATAATACTCCATTGTGTATATGTACCACAGCTTTTTTATCCATTCATCTGCTGATGGACATCTAGGTTGCTTCCATGTCCTGGCTATTATAAACAGTGCTGCGATGAACATTGGGGTACTCGTGTCTCTTTCCCTTCTGGTTTCCTCAGTGTGTATGCCCAGCAGTGGGATTGCTGGATCATAAGGCAGGTCTATTTCCAGTTTTTTAAGGAATCTCCACCCTGTTCTCCATAGTGGCTGTACTAGTTTGCATTCCCACCAACAGTGTAAGAGTGTTCCCTTTTCTCCACACCCTCTCCAGCATTTATTACTTGTAGACTTTTGGATCGCAGCCATTCTGACTGGCGTGAAATGGTACCTCATAGTGGTTTTGATTTGCATTTCTCTGATAATGAGTGATGTTGAGCATCTTTTCATGTGTTTGTTAGCCATCTGTATGTCTTCTTTGGAGAAATGTCTATTTAGTTCTTTGGCCCATTTTTTGATTGGGTCATTTATTTTTCTGGAGTTGAGCTGTAGGAGTTGCTTGTATATTCTCGAGATTAGTTGTTTGTCAGTTGCTTCATTTGCTATTATCTTCTCCCATTCTGAAGGCTGTCTTTTCACCTTGCTAATAGTTCCAGCAATCTTGATTCCAGCTTGTGCTTCATCGAGCCTGGCATTTCGCATGATGTACTCTGCATATAAGTTAAATAATCAGGGTGACAATATACAGCCTTGATGTACTCCTTTCCCGATTTGGAACCAGTCTGTTGTTCCATGTTGTTAATGGCACCACTAATTTTTTAAAATCTATGTTTAAAGTTGATTTTTATTTACCTTTATTTTCTTCTGCCAACAGAAGTAGTCTGTCTTCCTGTTAAAAAAATGTCAAACAGTTCAGATATGTGTTGTCAAAGAGATGCAACCCTTCTTTTTTAATTTGTTAAGAGCCTTTCTTACTGCTGTCTAAGAGAGGCATGTGCCTTGTAGCCAGAGGGCCTTCTGTTGTCTGAACTCCACCCTCTGTAATGGGTAGAGGTGTGTTGGCCCTGAGGTAGGTGCTGTTTAGGTCGGTTTAATAAGCAGTAACCATGGAGGCTAGGAAACTTATGACCAACCTAGATAGCATATTCAAAGCAGAGACATTACTTTGCCTTGTACTTGGGTTCGATCCCTGGTTGGGAAACTAAGATCCCATATGCTGTGGGGTAACTAAGCCTGATATAAGCATCTGAATGCAGAGTTCCAAAGAATAGCAAGAAGAGATAAGAAAGCCTTCCTCAGCGATCAGTGCAAAGAAATAGAGGAAAACAACAGAATGGGAAAGACTAGAGGTCTCTTCAAGAAAATTAGAGATACCAAGGGAACATTTCATGCAAAGATGGGCACAATAAAGGACAGAAATGGTATGGACCTAACAGAAGCAGAAGATATTAAGAAGAGGTGGCAAGAATACACAGAAGAACTGTACAAAAAAGATATTCATGACCCAGATAATCACGATGGTGTGATCACTCACCTAGAGTCAGACAACCTGGAATGTGAAGTCAAGTGGGCCTTAGAAAGCATCACTACGAACAAAGCTAGTGGAGGTGATGGAATTCCAGTTGAGCTATTTCAAATCCTGAAAGATGATGCTGTGAAAGTGCTGCACTCAATATGCCAGCAAATTTGGAAAACTCAGCAGTGGCCACAGGACTGGAAAAGGTCAGTTTTCATTCCAATCCCAAAGAAGGGCAATGCCAAAGAATGCTCAAACTACCACACAATTGCACTCATCTCACAGGCTAGTAAAGTAATGCTCAAAATTCTCCAAGCCAGGCTTCAGCAATACATGAACTGTGAACTTCCTGATGTTCAAGCTGGTTTTAGAAAAGGCAGAGGAAAAAGAGACCAAATTGCCAACATCCGCTGGATCATGGAAAAAGCAAGAGAGTTCCAGAAAAACATCTATTTCTGCTTTATTGACTATGCCAAAGCCTTTGACTGTGTGGATCACAATAAACTGTGGAAAATTCTGAAAGAGATGGGAATACCAGACCACCTGATCTGCCTCTTGAGAAATCTGTATGCTGGTCAGGAAGCATCAGTTAGAACTGGACATGGAACAACAGACTGGTTCCAAATAGGAAAAGGAGTACATCAAGGCTGTGTATTGTCACCCTGCTTATTTAACTTATATGCAGAGTACATCATGAGAAATGCTGGGCTGGAAGAAGCACAAGCTGGAATCAAGATTGCTGGGAGAAATATCAATAACCTCAGATATGCAGATGACACTACCCTTATGGCAGAAAGTGAAGAGGAACTCAAAAGCCTCTTGATGAAAGTGAAAGAGGAGAGTGAAAAAGTTGGCTTAAAGCTCAACATTCAGAAAACAAAAATCATGGCATTCGGTCCCATCACTTCATGGGAAATAGATGGGGAAACAGTGGAAACAATGTCAGACTTTATTTTTCTGGGCTCCAAAATCACTGCAGATGGTGACTGCAGCCATGAAATTAAAAGATGCTTACTCCTTGGAAGGAAAGTTATGACCAACCTAGATAGCATATTGAAAAGCAGAGACATTACTTTGCCAACAAAGGTCTGTCTAGTCAAGGCTATGGTTTTTCCTGTGGTCATGTATGGATGTGAGAGTTGGACTGTGAAGAAGGCTGAGCACCGAAGAATTGGTGCTTTTGAACTGTGGTGTTGGAGAAGACTCTTGAGAGTCCCTTGGACTGCAAGGAGATCCAACCAGTCCATTCTGAAGGAGATCAGCCCTGGGATTTCTTTGGAAGGAATGATGCTAAAGCTGAAACTCCAGTACTTTGGCCACCTCATACGAAGAGCTGACTCACTGGAAAAGACTCTGATGCTGGGAGGAATTGGGGGCAGGAGGAGAAGGGGACAACAGAGGATGAGATGTCTGGATGGCATCACTGACTCGATGGACGTGAGTCTGAGTGAACTTCGAGAGTTGGTGATAGACAGGGAGGCCTGGCGAGCTGTGATTCACGGGGTCACAAAGAGTCGGACACGACTGAGCGACTGAACTGAACTGAACTGAACCATGGAGGCAATGATGAATGGGAGCAAATCCCAGGAGGAAAGAGGAACCAGACAGGATGGCTTTGCAGTGAGTGGGTCACCAGGGGAGGCAGTCCTGTTGGAGGTCAGCCCAGGAGAGCTGTCCATGAAAGGCTGCCTGCTGGTGATGCGGAACCTTCCTGCAATCCACCGAACCTTCTAAGAAAGGACATTCAGGTGTGCTTGGTGCAACTGAATTCCTTTTAGAAGCTGACAAAGAGACCAATATTTAAAAAAATTTTTGAAAATAACTTTAAATTTACAGAAAATTTGTAAGAATAATAGTACAGAGAACCCCCTATAGGTTACCCAAATCCATCTGTAGTTAACATTTTGTCCCAATTGCTTTATCATTTGATCTCTGTTTTTCTCTCTCTCCACTCACACTTCTGAAACATTTGAGAGTAAATTGTATATCCTGGCCCTTTACTGCCACATACTGTAGTGTATTTCAGTGGAAAGGACTCACTCCTAAGAATCAGGGTGTTCTCTTATATAACTGCAACATGGTTGCTGACTTCAGTAAATTGATACACTATTTTAATCTAAATGTATTACATGTTCCAATTTTGTTAAGTGTTGTAGTCTTCATATACATATACAGATGGGTTTCTAGGCCCTTTATGCTGTTCATTGATCAAGTTGTTTATCCTGGGGTCAATATACACTGTGTTAATTACTCTCTAGCTCTATAATAATTCTTGATGGCTGGGGAAGGCAAATCTTCTTACCTTATTCTTCTCTAGGCTATTCCTGATCTTTTATTCTCTAACATAAATTTTGGAATTACCTTGTCAAGTTTCACCAAAAAAGTCCTATTGATCAATTTGGGGGAAATCAACATCTTTAGGATATTGAGCTTCTCAATCCATGAGTACAGTAGGTCTCTCCATTTATTCTTTCTTTTAATAAAATTTTGTAAATTTTCTAAAGTTATATACATTTATATTAGATTTATTCCTCAGTGCTTTACATGACTTGATGATGTTATAAATGATAGTTTTAAAAATCAGATTTTCTTTTTGTTCCTGGTCTAACCAATGTTCTTACTTCTGTTTTCTCCCTGCTCCCTTTTGTCCATCATGATGAATCTCCTTAGAACACTGTTTCAATGTATCACTGTCCTATTCAAAACAGAAATGGCTCCAGGGTTCCTGGTGAATCGGGTCCAGTCAGCTCAAACTGCCCTTCTTACTGTATTGCCATCTGCTCACAGTCCTTCTTACCCTATCTGAGCACTTCACTTGATTTCAGAAAGATCCTCTTCTCACTTTATCTCCCCTTCGTGCCTTTATTCCTTCAGTTCTTCCCATCTCTGGACAGCCAAGGCCCTCCTCTCAGCCTCGTTTCATCCTTCCTATTTATAAGACTTAGCCAAACCCCAACCTGCTCATGAAGCCTGATAAATCCAATCATATAGCTCATTCCTCTTTGATGATATGTCACTATATACTAACCCTTTGCACAAAATTGTGTACATTTCTTATTAATTCGGCCATGTGGGGTCTTAGTTGTGCCACACAAGATCTTATATTGTGGCATGTGGATTCAGTAGTTGTAGTGCAAGGGCTCAGTCGCTTGGCAGCATGTGGGATCTTAGTTCCCTCACTGGGATCACACCCACATCCCCTGCATTGCAAGGCAGATTCTCAACCAATGGACCACGAAGGAAGTTCCCATATTTATGTTTTTGTTCATATTTTTTGGCACTCACAAATTGAGTTGGCCTACCCACCACTGGGGAGAAGGCAATGGCACCCCACTCCAGTACTGTTGCCCAGAAAATCCCATGGATGGAGGAGCCTGGTGGGCTGCAGTCCATGGGGCTGCACAGAGTCGGACACGACTGAAGCAACTTAGTAGTAGTAGTAGTACCCACCACTGAGAACATCACGGTTGAGGGGATCAAGGAGTGGGGGTGGAGATGAGAAGGCAGGGCTACCACGAGTCCATACAGCGCCCGTGTGTGAAGAGGAGGACGGCAAGCCCTGTGGATGAGTGCATGTCTTGGCATGCAGCTCAAGGGCTGGATTTCAACCTTCACTCATTTCTTCAGCCAGTGCCCTTATGCAATGACCAAGCTCCACAACTGAACACGATGCTGCTAGTGTTAGGACCATGCAAGATGCATGTCATCCCATCTCTGTACGTCCTTGTCCCCAGGGCCTAAAGGCCAACATGACTCGTCTTTACCAACTGATGACAGAACCACAGTTTTCCCGCTGCTCCAAGCCCACCAAGTATAAGAAACTGCTGTTCGCACTGTGCTTCTTCCACTCTGTGTTACTTGAACGCAAAAAGTTCCTGCAACTTGGCTGGAACATCATCTACGGCTTCAATGACTCTGACTTTGAGGTTTGTGCTGACCAGGGTCCCTCACCCCACCCTCCCTCCTTACACTTTCTGCCCCGAGGCTGCCCTGCAGGAATCGTCACTGACTGGAAGCCCCTGGAAGAATTCCTGCCATAACTGTGTGTGGGGCTGGGGGCGTGGGCTGGGGCCATGTACAGGTGTCAGAGAACTTGCTGAGCCTCTACCTGGACGAGTATGAGGAGACGCCCTGGGATGCACTCAAGTACCTCATCTCTGGGGTCAACTATGGTGGACACGTCACGGATGACTGGGACCGGCGCCTGCTGACCACCTACATCAATGACTATTTCTGTGACCAGGCTCTCTTGACCCCCTCCTACCGGTGAGGGGGGCACTGAATGGGGTGCCAGGTGGCAGGATTGGGGGTAGGGGCAGTGTTTGAGGAGTGAATGGGAGATTGACTTGGGAGGCGAAGTAAGAGCAGAGAGTTGGATGGATAGGGCCTTGGCCTGGCATGGGAGCCCCAAGTCCCCACAGTGCGGTGATAATTCTGCACTGACTCCCCAGGTTGTCAGTGTTGGAGACCTATTTTATCCCCAAGGATGGGAGCCTGGCCTCGTACAAAGAGTACATCAGCATGTTGCCTGGCATGGACCCCCCAGAGGCTTTTGGCCAGCACCCCAATGCCGATGTGGCCTCCCAGATCACAGAGGCGCGCACTCTCTTTGAGACTCTGCTTTCCCTGCAACCCCAGATTACACCCACCAGGGCTGGAGGCCAGAGTCGGGAGGAGAAGGTAAGGACAGACAGACAGTCACCTGGGGGAGGGAAACCAAGGAGGAAGAGAGGTCTACACTCAACATTCCTGCCTCGGCAGGTCCTTGAGTTGGCTGCCGATGTGAAACAGAAGATCCCGGAAATGATCGACTATGAGGGGACCCGAAAACTACTGGCTATGGACCCCTCCCCACTCAATGTGGTCCTTTTGCAGGAGATTCAGAGATACAACAAGCTGATGGAGACCATCCTGTGAGATGGGGGGAGGTGGGGCTCTGTGGAACGCAGGGATGGGGCAAGAGGAAAGGCCTTCACGCCCTGCCTAGGATGTCTCTCCCAGGCCCATCCCATCTATGACCCTCCACCTTTCCCCATCCAGCTTCTCACTGACAGAACTAGAAAAAGGCATCCAGGGCCTCATCGTCATGTCTACCAGCCTGGAAGAGATTTTCAATTGCATTTTTGATGCCCATGTCCCTCCGCTCTGGGGAAAGGTAAGATTATCTCACTGTTGATCCTTCTCCAACAATGAACTCTTCTTTTACCCCTGGACCTGCAGCCTCCTGGTCCTAGGGAAGCCTATAGCAGAAAGCAGTGAGCCTGGGCTTTGGAGTCAGACAGGTTCAAGGTTGAAATCTGATTCTGCCCTTCACTGACTGACTTTGCAAAGTTGTTAACATAGAAACGTACCCAGGGCAAGTCCCTAAGTTTCTCCAAGGATGTTTCAAGGGTTCCTGGTACTGTGCACCTTAAAAGGTGTTTCATTAATGGTAACTGGTTAGCATTGCTGGTGCTGTTGTTAATAGTTGTCATTTTATGCTCCTTTCCTGGAAATTGGCTTTTGGAGAGCTTTGCTGAACTATGGTTTGGGGAACAGGGGCTGACACTATATTCTTCTATCTGCTTCAAGTGTTCACGGTAAGAATTTGAATGCATGAATAAGTGAATGAATAAACACACACTACCTCCTGCTCCAGGCCTACCCCTCACAGAAGCCATTGGCTTCGTGGACCCGGGACTTGGCCATGCGTGTGGAGCAGTTTGAGATGTGGGCCAGCCGTGCACGGCCTCCTGTGATCTTCTGGCTGTCTGGCTTCACCTTTCCCACTGGCTTCCTCACTGCCGTGCTGCAGTCTTCAGCTCGCCAAAACAATGTGAGCCATGTGGACAGTGTGATGGGAATGGATACTGATAATATGTAATCAGACAGAACTAGATACTGTAATATGCTCTCCTCTGTGTGTGTGGGAGGATCCTCCCTTATTCTCACCTTCAATCTCCAGATTTCAGTGGACAGCCTCTCTTGGGAGTTTATTGTTTCCACTGTGGACGACAGCAACCTAGTGTATCCACCCAAGGTGGGTGCCACATGTGCTTAGGGTTCTGAGCAGAGGGGAGTCTGGTGGAGGAGGAGGGGCTGGGAGCAAAGATGGGAAACGACTGGTTGAGAGGGAGGGGAGGAAAAAGGGGGCAGGACAGGGGTGGGGGCATTGGCAACTGAGGGTCTGAATTTACCCACAACCTGTCCCCATGTCTCCCAAGGACGGTGTCTGGGTTCGGGGTCTATACCTGGAGGGTGCCGGCTGGGACCGGAAGAACTCCTGCTTGGTGGAGGCAGAACCCATGCAGCTTGTCTGCCTCATGCCCACCATCCACTTCCGGCCTACTGAGAGCCGCAAGAAGAGTGCCAAGGGTGGGACAGTTTGCCCCCTCCCTAGTTTGCCTGCCCCCTCCCTAGTTTGCATCCTAACCCAACCTCCGCTCCCCAGCCGCACCCCCCGCCCACCCACCCCCACCCCCCCCCCGCCCACCACCTGCCCTGCTTTCCCAGTGGCTCCAGGGTCTGACTCATTCTCCTGTCCTTTCCTGCAGGCATGTATTCCTGTCCCTGCTATTACTATCCCAACCGGGCAGGCAGCTCAGACCGTGCATCCTTCGTTATTGGCATCGACCTCCGCTCTGGGACCATGACCTCTGATCACTGGATCAAGAGAGGCACTGCTCTACTCATGAGCCTGGATAACTGAGAGGGCCTCTTCTTCTTTCCGTTTGGGGGGGGTGAGGGTCGAGGACTTAAGGAGCCAAGGCTGATAATGTACCTCGGACAGAGACCAGGCTTCACTCAGGCCTTTACCTCGGTTGAATTTGTCGTGTGATGAGGCCCTGGTAATACCTAGTCGTGTTAATCGTAAAGAATTGTATCGGAGCCCAGCTCAGTAAAACATCCCCGACCACAAGCCCCAAGTCTCTCAATGGGTTGGTTGGGGTTTGAGGGGCAGGCGGGTAGTCGGGAGGAAGCCCAGGCCTTACGGAGGATGAGCGCTCCTGTGGGCTGCTGCCGGATAGGGAAAGCAGCAAGGGAAGTGGGAGGGAGAGGAGGCGTGGCCTCGGCGAATGGGCAGGGCAGTGGGGCCTAAAGAAGGTGTGGCTAAATCTCTGGGCAGTACTCGAGCAGGTGGGGCGGGGCTTACTTTGGAAGGGCGCGTGATCCAAATGGAATAGGGGTTTGTCAGTCAGGGATCCGTGCTGGACCCCGTACCTTGCACCTTGAACCCTGCACCCCGCACTCGGCATCATATTCGGCACCTGTGCAGAGGCGAGCAGGGCCGGCAGAAAGCGGGGCGGAGCCCGGGAAAGGGACTCCCGGCGCGAGAAGGGGCGGGACCACGAGAAGGGGCGGGGCTGGGGCGCGGGGGGTGGGGGGGCGGTGTTTGTGTTGGAAAATCCAACTGCGCCACGGGGCGGAGCGGCCCCCCCAGCCCCGGCCTGGGAGAAGGGGGGGCCGCTCGACCCCCTGGGCGACCTTGGGGAACCTGAACACCTGGGACACCCCAGAACCAGGTAACGGGGAGCCGCGAGGGTGTCTGGAAAGAGGGAAACCGTCTCGGCGCAGGGGGGGGCGGGACGCCTGAGGCGCAGGATGGGTAGAGATGAGGATGGACGTTCGGGTCTCTGGAGAGGCACTGGGAAGAAGACTGGGTGCAGGACGTCTGGATCCTCTAGAAAAGGGTAGGGCGGCGTGAGGGAAGAACTGGGCGGCAGATGTCTTGGGTTCCGGATGTTGAGGGGGGCCTGAAAGGACTCCCTGTCCCTCTTGGGCTGGGATTCCCCTTCCCGACACTAGGGCGGGGGCGCGGCGCTGCGGTCCCTCTCTGAAGGGCAGGACTAAAGGTCAGGGTTTGCAGTTGGACTCTTGAGGGCGGGTGTGGTCAGAAAGGGATGTGTCGCAGGTCCTGGGGCCGCGTTAAGCCTCCCTTTGGTTCTTCCCACGGATGAGGTGTGTATCCTCAGCTGTGACTCTCACACCCGCAGCCCCGACGGCCTCCCAGCGGTAGCCTTCGCCCCATCCCTTCCGCGGCACCTCACCCCGCTGCACTCGGCCTCACCGCGCTAGTCTCCCCATCCCCAGTCCTGCCCCCACTCTGCCACCTCCGGTTACGAGCTCTCACCTAGCTCGGGCCCTTCTCCACTGAACCTTCGCGACGTAGCCGCGAGATGGCGAGAGCGAGACGCGCACAGCGCGACTCAGGGTTCTGGGGTGGGGGATGTGGCCTTGAAAACAGCCGAAGCCCCTTACCCGGCCAGAGAGAAAGGTGGTCTGAGGTGCTTGTTTGACTTCCTGTCATCTCGGCCCCCTCACAGGAAACTGGGCGGGAGGGCGAAGGGCAGGGGCGGGAGAGGGGCTCGGGGCTCATTCTCCGCCTCCCCGATCTGCGTTAAATAGTGGGGAGGGGGCACGCGGGCAGGTTACTAAGCAACAGAAATTCGCTTCCTGTCGGCTGCGGCTTGTGGCTGACTTAGGATGGGAGTTGGCAGGGTGGGGGGCTGGGAGACCGCGGCGAAGGTCGAGGGCAGGTCGCCAGGTTCTCGAGACACAGAGAGCCCTAGGAGGAAGCCGGGGAGCAGCGAGCTGCGCTGCCACAGAAACGGACTCGGCGTGAGTCCGGAGGGAGGCGGGACCCAGGAGCGGTGATGAGCTCCGTTCCCCTTCCCTCTTGGGGGTTGCTTGCCCTGTTGCCAGAGTAACTGGAGAGCTAGACTCCGGGGCCAGATTCCCGAACTCGCGCGTCCGCCCAATCCACTCCAGCGGCTGCCCCTGACATCAGGGCCTTGGCAGCCAATGTGGAGGAGGCATCTTAGAGCGAAAGGAAGAGAGAGAGGGGAGGGGAGGGGTGGAGGCGGGGAGGGGGGAGCTGCCCGGGACCCGCACGTGCACTCCCACACGCTCGCGCCCACCCCCCTCCCTCCGCCGCACGCGCCCACCCCCCTCCCTCCGCCGCACGCGCCCGAGTACCCCACCCTGCGCTTGCGCGGCGAGTCAGCGCTCACCGCGCGCCCCACTTTCTCCTTTCTAGAGAGTCGGTTCGCAAACGAGTACCGGGCTGCGCTTCTCAGCCTCTGGGAACCCAGACGTCTGGGTCCGCTAGCCTTCTTCCTAGGGGTCTCGAGCAGTTAATGCCTGGCGTGGGAGGAGCCAGCTACCTGTTCCCCACCCCAGCTGGAGCCCCACTCTCCCAGGTGGGCTGGGCGGAGCTGTGGTTTCCGGCCCCATCTGCTCCACCGCTGCCGTCCCGGGCTCTGGCTAAAGTTGCCTCCCCAAGAGGAACCGAACGGGTATCAGCACCCCTTCCCGAGGCTTCACGCGCTCGGGCCCGGCTGCTGTTGGCAGCAGGGAAGGGCACTGCGGGGAAGCCCCGGACGCCCCAGGTGACTCTTCCCGGAGCATCACAACCCGTCTTCGCGTGAATTCCTCCCCTTTGATGTGCACCGAAATCTTTCCCATCCCTAACGTTTCTTCCCCACTCGCCCTGGTGCTCTTTGCACCTCCCTCGGCTCCTTTCGGGCTGTCTCTCCCGGTCCTCACTCGTCTTTCTCGGCTTCTCCCAGTTATATAACTCTTCCTCTCGCCGTGTCCTGATTTCAACTCCACAGACTCCGCCCTGGAACAGCGCGGGGAGGGGCAGGAGAGTTGGGACCCAGACAGATTCCGGCTGGCGGCCGGCTGGGCACAGGGGATCCCGCTGATGGGAGACGGAGCCCCGCGGGACCTGGTGCCCCCGCCCCCCACCTCTCGCCCCCCCCACCCCCCACGCGAGATCTCGCCCAGGAGAGAGAAGGCACAGTATCTCAGAGGCGTGTCGGGACTCCGTCAGAAATGTGGGTTGGGAGGTCAGGGCTGGAGGCGGAGAGGAGGAGCCGAGAGGCCCGAGTCCCTGGGATTGGAGCCGCGTAGGGGGCAAAAGATAAGGGCGGGACGCCTGGGTTCTTTCCTTCCTCTCCTTTTTGGGTTCCCAGAATTCCTGATGCTATTTCCCAGGAAGCTTAGCCCGCGGCTCCTCTCCGCCCCTCGGGGTCAAAGGTCTGTGTTAAAGGTGGCCTGGGATGATGTCACCGTGCACGTGCCCTGGGATAGTTGCCAGGCGTTGAGGCCTCCACCCCTTTCCATTCCAGCCCCCTCCCCCCACCACAACCTCCGTCCCGAGTCCAGCTGCAGCCCCGTGCCATCTTTCCCCCTCCTCCGTTCCCTTGGCCTTAGCGTTCTGCAGGTGGGAAACCCTGGCCTGGAGTTTTTGAGGGGGAGGGGCACGGGTGTGGTGTGGTGGACTTTGCTCGTTTGCTGGGCTAAGTGAACCTTGGGTCACTTTTCCCTAGATTGGCACAGAAGAGCTTTCCCTGCAAGTCCCCTGTACCCCCTGGAAAGAGCCTCCCAGCAGTCTTTTTCCTTTCCCACCTGCTGCATTGCCAAGAGGCTCATGGCCCCCACCCCTATATTGAGTTGAAGTGGGAGTGGTTGCCAGCCCCCTGGAGAAGAGCTGTGTGGTATACATCTGGACGCCAGCTCAGCCCTGACCTTAATCAGTGGCACCCCACCCCCACCAGTGAGGAGACGGGTCAAGAAACTATATGAGACTGAAAAGTCAGGGTCTTTATTCTGTGTAGGTGTATGGATCTCTCTCTTGAAGGAAGGGGACTCAGTTGATAGCTACTGCGGCCCTTCTCTATTGAGTTAAATCCTGGGCTTGCTTATGGTATTGGAAAAAATGGGTTTCTCTTTTCCTGTACCTTTAGGGCTTGGGTTGTCAGATCAGACCTGGATTCCATTCTCAGCTCTGCCACTTAGTGGCTACAGGAACTTGGAAAGGTCACAACCTCTCTGAGCCTCCTGTTCTTAGTCTGGAAAATTTAAATATCAATACTTACCTTGTAGGCAGTTGATAGGGAAAAAAATGAGATAATTTATGCAAAGCACTTAGCACAGTGCCTGGCACAGAATGAACACTGAATGCTTGTCATGAAATGCTTATTATTTTTAAATGCTGTTAGTTATTATTTTTATTATTCTGGTTGTTAGGCCTGGTTCAAACTGGCCAAGACCTTAGGAGTAGGTCAGGGAGTGGAGAGTGTGTGCTAATGTGGTCGGTGGGGGGAAGGGGGCTGGGGATTAGCTTCCCCTGCATTGTGCACTTTATTTGATGAGGGCTTTCCTTAGATTTGTATTGCTTTCATTGGGATTATTTTTTTCCCTCTTCTTGGAGAAGAAACAGCTAAGACTATTCCTCTGGCTGTGGAAATAAAATAATTGTATTGTGGTTCTTGATTTTTGAGCAAGACCCCAGTCCCCTCCCATGTTCTCTGGAGCCTTTCAATTTTGCCAAGGGACTCTACAGTTTCCTTTGCGGGGACAGGGCTGGCTGAGGGGTGTGTAAAAGGTTCGGGTGGGTGGGCAGAGAGACTAGTGCAGGGGGCTGGGGGGGGCGAGTAGTTAAAGGAAGAGACCGGAAGGGAGGAGGAGGGAGCCTGCTGGTGGGGAGGGAGGGAGGGGAGGAGGAGGTGGAGGAGGAGGAGGAGGAGGAGGAGGAGGGAGGGGGTTGGGGAGAGCCTGCTACAGTTCTTTGTTTGACTCCGGGACTCAGGGACGGGGAGGAGGAGGGAGGGAGGCCGAGGCTGCAAGCGCCGGGGCAGGCCCAGGAGGCAGAGGAGGGACCGTCTCCCCCGCCCCCCCAGCCCCCACTCCCCCCCCTGCTGCTCCCCCCCTCCCTACCCGGACTCCGGGGGCACCGCCGGGGGACAGACACCCAGCAGGTAACCCCGGCCTGGCTCGCCCTCCCCTCTCGGGTTTTCCTCCACACCCTCCCTGTGACCCCTTTCCCCGGTTCCGTCTCCCCGTTTCCCCCGGGCTTGCCTCTTTCCCCGTGGCCCTCGGTGTTCCATCTCCCCACTTGGGGTAGTCGCCCGCTGGCCGCGCGGCTCTCTCATGCAGCCTGACTCCCTTCCCCTCGACCGACAGCTTGTGCACCCCAGGTCTGCCTGCGGCACCTTTCGGGGCTCTGTCTGGCCGCTTCTCCAGGCTTTGCTTTCCTTCCGACCTATCTATCCCCTGGGGCTCTGAGGAAGGAGGGGAGTCCCTGTCCTTTTCTCGCTCTCCCAGTTCCCCGCCCCCCAACTCTGGCCCCTTTTCTCCTTCTAGCAGTCTCTAGGGGGTGGGGAGAGAACCGGAATTTGGGGGGCCCTCTGGAGGGGCAAGGGGCTGTATGTCTGCGGGCGAAAGGGGCTGTGAGTGTGTTAGGGTGGGGGCGGGGGCGGTTAGAGACCCGGCTGCCTGTCTGTTGTCCCTTTAAATGGCCCTCACATTTCTGGGGACTTGTAGGGGGGAGGTGGCCAGCCGCCTGCCTGGGGGGCAGGGCCCTCTGTTCGTCCACACAATCAGGGGTGGTAATGATTTAAAGGGACAGCCTTGGTGTGGCCGCTGCCACCCTTGGCCAGCTGGAGGGGGAGCCAGCAGGCCTTGTCTGGGGAGGCTTGGCTGGCAAGCAGGGCATTTGAGGCTGAATCCGTCTCAGGGCCTGCCAGGTCTGGGACAGTGCTTCGGCTGGGACCTGCACGGAGGGTGACAGCTTGCCTGGGGGGCACTCAACCTGGGCATTCTCCAGGGCCCTGGTCTTTGGGTTCAGGGACTCCTTGGCCGAGAATCCTTGAGTCTAAACTACCGAGTCTGTCATCCACCAGGTGGGGGGCACTGGCAGGTCTGCAGGTGAGCGGCCGGCCAGGCACACTGGAGCTGGCCCTTCAGCTCCCCCTTTTGTTGTTTGGCTCTGTGCACAAGAAAGCTCCAGCCCCTCCCCCAGCTCCCCCTTCCCGTCCACATGCCCCCCCCCCCCACACACACACCCACCCCAGCTGTTGGACAGATGAATTACAGCCTCCGGCTTGGGGCCAGGACTGGTGAGGGATTAAAGCTCTGGGGCTGGCCCTTTAAATGGCTGTTGGCCCCTCCCCCACTCTAGTGTCCAGACACCCCATACACACCCTGCTGACCCCCTTGGACCCCCCTCACTTCTCCTCTTGGTCTGTCCTAAGGCCTGCCGCTCCCCATTTTCTAGGCTGGACTCTCCCCAGCATTCCCTTCTCCCCCAACATAACCATATATACAAATGCCACAGACTGCACACACATGAACGAACACACACACTTACTCTCTGGTCTCACATTCTGAGAGTCCCTGTCCTGGAGGGTTCCAGCCTCAAGCTCCTTTCCCCAGCAGAAGGACCTTGCCTGCCTGGCCTCCCTAGCCTGCAGCTGACCACTACCCTGGCCAGGTGAGGGGCCTTGCATAGGTTAGAAATAGCACCTCCCTGGGGGCAGTGTCATCAGCAGCTGAAGCGGCTTGCAGCACATTGCATCATGGAGGCTGGGGGCTGGGGGCTGGTGGCCTGAGTCTCTGGGGCAGTGGGAAGAATGGGGGCTGGAAGGCCAGAGAGTGGAGAGGCTAAATGCTGAGCCCAGGTGTCTGGGTCCTTAAGGGCAAAGAACTGTGGCTAAGAGGGCAGAAAACAGGTCCCTGAGGAGTGAGTTTGAGGTGAGGGCAGACAGGTGTGACCCCTGGATGGATACCTGATTTTTGGCCCTGGACCTAGACACCTACCTTCTTGTCTCTGAGAGTTAGGAGGGGAGGGAGTGGGCCCCTATCGCCTTCTTGGGCCACAGAGAGGAAGGAGGTGATGGGGAAACAGGATATGGCCTTGATGGGTGGATGGAAGGGAGGCTTGCAGCAGAGGCCACTTCCAGACCCAGGCCTAGAGTCACAGTCCTTGATGAGGAGGAAGGCTCCTCCCTGCTGGGCCCGTTCATCTAGTCTGGCCACCTGTACTGCTCACCACGACCTGCCTGCACCTGCCTAGGGGAAGGCAAGGGGGCAGAGTCCAGAGGGTGGGGTTGACTGGTGTCTTGATAAGGTTAGGGAGGAGACAGCGCTGAAGGAAGAGTTTCTGCAAGCCTGAGGCCAGGACTGAAGCTGACTTGGGTGAGATGTCAGAGGTGGTTGGGACTTCTTTGGGGCCAGGGACTCTGAGCAGGAAGGTCCAGTCAGAAGAGGGATCATGGGTTGGGTGTCCACTGTGGACTTAACACCAGTGCTGTGGCATGTGCCCTCACTCTCTGGTCCAGGCTGCTTCCTAAAGGGGAAGGCTCTTGGATTGGCTTTTTCTGGTTGCCATGGAAACAGATTCAGATTCTCCCATCCCATCTGACCACCAGAGCCAGGTTTCTCCTCAATAAGGGGATGGGAGCACAGGAAAATTCTCCAGCCTGGGAGGTCCCACCTCTAACTGGCTTTTTTTCTTTTAGGTTCCCCCAGGCACCATGCCAGCCCCGTAGTACCACCCACCTCACCCACTGTGGTCTGCTGCACCCTACTGCTGGGATACTGGTTCCAATGATACAGGGCACACCAAACTCCACCTGGTAAGTACTGCCCTGAGCAATGCAGTACCTCTCCCCAACAGTCTCAACTCTGCACCCCATGCAAGAAAGATTGGTATGATCTAGATCATGCCCACGCCTCAGAATGGTCCAGTCCAACTCTGAGCATCCCCCCACCATGTGGTGATTGAGTGGTTCAGTCTTCCTCATTTATGGTGCTCCCCTCTGTTGCCTATGAATGGTTCATCCCTGTACTTCACCAGACTCTTAACTACCACCAAAAAATCTATCCCCCTTCCCAAGCGCCTCAACTCACTTACTTATTGAATTAACCTGGGGTTTGCAGGGCAGAAAGTAGAGATAAGATAGCTGGAGGGATTTTTTTTTTTTTCTTCTTCTTCTCTTTTTGGAATGAGGAGGGCTTTGCCCTGGTAAGAATTGTTGAACAGCTTGGCTTATGGAGGGTGATTGGAAACTGAATTAGAGAGATGCTGGAGGCCACTGTCATGAAAACCTGCCTCTTCTGCTTCCCTGTCTCCTCCTGCCAGTTCTCTGCCCAAGGCCCTGCTCCATCCCCTCCCCCATTCTACAGAAGAAATTATACCTAAGCTAGAGACCTAAGTTCTCTTAAGTGCGTGTTGTTCATCTCCACTACTCAGTAATACTGTTTTGAGTGGGACTTAGAGAGTTTTCTTCTATGTATCTCATTGTTTGGCAAGATGGTTGGCACATTGGGGTGCCTCGGCGGAATTGCGTTGAATTTGTTAACTGAGTGAGCTTCATGGCCAAGAAACTGATGGCTTCTGAGAAACGCTGCACAGCCTCCTACCTACATCTTCTCTAGAGGACGTGAGACATTTGGGATGGTAACATGGGGGAAAGCTGAGGGACAGGCTGACCCCGGAAACATCCTGTGAGGATAAAACCAACAGGGAATAGTACAGAGGCATTATAGAAGAGTGGTAAGAAGAAGGCTCTGGAAAGAAGCCTAGCTCTTACTCAAGGACTTGACCAAGTTATATAACCTTGCTGAGCCTGTTTCCTCATCTGTAAAATGGGGTAGTACGACGTCAGGTTCTAGAGAGGAGTTTTTAAAAATGTCTATAAAGTGCTTAACACTGTACCTGGTACATAGTAAGTATTCACTAAATGCTAGCAATTAACCATCACAATGGGAGCCACAGGGAGCTGTGAGGATAAGCAAGGTTGTTGAAGAATAGGACATAAATGAAGGCAGTGCCTGCACCCTCAGTCATGTCTCACACTTTGCACCCCCAAGGGCTGTAGCCTATGGAGTGGGTTGCCATTGCCTCCTCCAAGGGATCTTCCCCACCCAGGGATCGAACCCACATCTCCGGCACTGGCGGGCGGACTCGCTACCACTGAGCCACCTGGGATGCTCCACAAATGAAGGCAGGCAAACCTCTAAATACTTGACTCAAACAGAAGGCTCACTGATCCAGCAAGATGCGGGGGATCAGGATGCGGGGGAGTGGGGCGAGGAGTCAGCAGGGTCAGCCTGCTCCAGTGTCTCCCTGACTCTGTTCAGGAACATGAAGGCAAACACAGAAGGGCATGTGCAGAGAGACACACGTGATCACGCAAGTGATGCAGAGGCAGTCCCAGACAAAAGACCGAGACAGGAGCCAGGCAGACACACAGACTGTGTAGACAGGCGTAATGACAGGAACGCGTCAGACAAGGCACTGAAGGAGACAAGATGAGCAGATATGCAGGTGCGCACGGAGACAGACACCGGGACCCACACATTGCCGACCTTGTCAGACAGACTGGTGAACACAGCGGTCCAGTCAGAGGCAGACACAAGGCTCGCAGTGACACACAGCGGGCCGGGGCCGGCACTGTCACTTCTCGGTGAGGGGCGGGGAGGGGCCAGCAGCGGGGGAAGGCTGGGGAAGGGAATCCCGAGCGGGCTGCCTGCCCGGGGTGGCTGAGTCACAGCGGAGCCCCAGCCGGCGGCCCTCCCCTCGCCTCCCCCTCCCCCAGGTAAGAAGCGAGCTGTAACCCCTCGCTGCCACCAGGCAGAACGGGGCCTGACAGCCAGCGGGACGAGGCAGGGTTCCCGGGCCGGCTCCACCTCCGCGCGTGCCGCGTGCCTGCTGACGGCCTGCTCGGTAATACCCTATCTGCGGGGTCTTGTCTTTGGCCGGCACGTGAATCTGCGTGCTCACGTCTGGCTCCTCATCCCGCACGGCAGGAGCGGGGTGTGCTGCTCCTCCGGCCTCGCGCCCAGAGAGAGTTAAGTGGGTGTGATTGATAGAGTGGGTTTCTCTCGGGGCTCCAGGGGGAGGGGGGCCGGTTAAAGTCCCCGAGTCCAGAGCCCGGATGGAGGGGGCGGAGCTGGGCTTAGCCGGGAGTGCCCGGATGGAGGGGGCGTGGCTTCGGCTGGAGAAGAGTTAACCCTTTCGGAGCGGCTGACTCCCAGGACTCTGGGTCCGACGGGAGAGG
The DNA here is from genome assembly GCF_019923935.1 of Bubalus bubalis. Classification (NCBI taxonomy): domain Eukaryota; kingdom Metazoa; phylum Chordata; class Mammalia; order Artiodactyla; family Bovidae; genus Bubalus; species Bubalus bubalis. The sequence continues at coordinate 35,570,089 of NC_059159.1, read as the reverse complement.
CTGGAATGCCTGCCAAGAAGTGTACTGTCCTCCCAGCCTGGCTTTGGCTGCGTGCGTCTGCCTCTCATCTGTGTTTGAAGAGCCTGTGGGTGTCTGTGCCTGCCGGTGATTGTCCCCTCCCCTGGGTTAGTACGGACACCGGGAGTCGGGGCGGGCTATTCTGCCCCCAAAGCGAGAGTGGTGAGAGTGGACCGCGGGCGGGCCGGCTGCCGGCCGCTGGGGAACAGGTGTGAGCGCAGCGTCGGGGCTGCCCGGCGCGGGGAGGGGCCGTCGTGGGGGAAGACGAGAGGGGAAATTCCGCGGGACCGGTGGGGAGCGGTGTGTGGGCTGAGTTGTGTCTGCCTCTGACTGTGTGTGTGTCTGTGTGTGTTCAGGGAGGCGGGGGCTGACTCAGTGGGAATAAGGGGAAGGTTTTCTGGGTGACTCACGCTCCCCCACACCAAGCCTGAATCACACCGCGAGGGAGGGCTTTGTACAGGAGGCGGATGGGAAGTCAGGCGCCTGGGTCCCGGGTGGGGACAAGGACCCGAGGTGGTCGACGAGAGTGAGTGTGTGTTTAGTGTACAGGAAGTTTTTGTTCTCGAGAGAGAGAAGGCTGTTGTATTCCGAGTACCGGCGTAGGGGTTTGTGGACAGAGGTGGAAAGGAGCTGGAGGACGGGACTGGCTGTTTTAGGGAAAGCTGAGTCAGTTCCCCGTGGGAAAGGGGAAGTGGTAGAGGGGAAGTGTCATCATCGCAGAAGGGGAAGTTGCATTTCCTGGTAACTGGCAGCGCCCTCGGCACCACTTCCCAGTCGGGGGTCTGTTCCTCAGATGTCCGGACCCTCGGTTCCCCGTTTTCCCTTGTCTGCTCCCTGAGTCCCAGGACTTGGGTCAGGGCAACTGGCCAGGGCTATGCTTGACCGCAGTTAAGCGCTGTACTTGATCCAGGGCTTGGTAACTGACATACAGGCTGTTTGGTGAGGAGATAGTTCTGATCGAAACTCCGCGTGAATCGCGGAAAGGGTCCGCAGAGCCCCAGCGCCTACCAGGGCTCGCCGGGGACCTGTGGGGTCCAAGCGCTTGCGTGCAAACAGATGACCTTGCCCTGCGGAGGGTGGACTGTTTTCACCAGAAACCTGCCTGCCCTTGTGGGCTGGGTGGAAATTTCCCTACAGGGCAGACTTCTCTCGGCGAAGGCGAACTTTCCAGCCGCCCCCAGCCCCTCGTCGCGTCGCGCGTTCTCCCCCGGCTTCCTGCCCGGCGCTAGCTCCAGCTGGAGCGCTGGCCCCGCCCCCGCCGCTTTGTACTCTACACTCGCCTCTCGCAGCCCTTTGTACTCTAGACTCTGAATGGACCGATCCTGGAGCGGAGCCGGCTTCCTACCTGCCGGGACGCTGGGTAGGCGAGGAGGCGGCGAGGGGACCGTGATCCTGGGCTCAGAGAGCCGAGAAGGAAGAACTGGGGCTAAAGGGAAAGTGCCCAGGAATGGGAGCGCTGCTCCCTTCGTGGGTCTAGCCAGCACCGACGGGAAAGGGTTGGGGGGCGGGGTGAAGGAGGAAGTGAAACGGGTTCTGGGTTCTTTAAGGGAGTGGGCGGTGAGAGTGGGACAAGGGTGATGTCACCGCCTGGCGGGCCCCGCCCTCCTCCCTCCCGAAGGACCCCCCCCCCACTCTTACACACGCCGCTTCCGCTGCGCAAGTAGCCACGTCACGGGCAACCCCCGAAATCCCCCCTCCCTTGGGGGGCGGGGGCCACGTGGGCCGTGGGGAACCGCGTGGCCCTGGCGGGTAAGGGCATAGAGGATACGGGAGCCACGCGAGAGGGGCCACTCGGGACCGCAGTGCGCGACTTCTCAGAAGTTGGGGGCTTAGAGGGGGGTTTTGGTTTTGGGGGTCGGTTGGTATTGAAGACCTACAGAGCCAGGGGAAGTGGAGCTGGAGGAACTGGGTATGAAGCTGGGGACTTGACCATGTTTTGGGATGGGGGTCAGGGGTGGGGGGTGGAGCGCTCAGATCGCGGCGCGGGCGGGTTTGTGTGCCATAGAAGTTGCCCTGAGTGGCCAGCCCTAAGCAGTTCCTAGAGGGTGGGGAGGTCAGAGGCTGGGCGAGATGAAGTGAGGAGGGGTAGCGACGGCTATGTTGGAATTGTGCATCCGTGTGCCAGCCTTTCGTCTTAGGCGGCGGGGCAGGGGGCGTTTCGGGCTGTCTAGCGCGGACCACTGGCGGCTCTGTGTGCGCGTGGGACTTACGGGTAGCTCCATGCTCCAGGCTGGCCCGAGTGTGCGACCCGCCGCCTTCACCCGGATGGGTCTCAGGCTTCGCTTGCCTTGCCCGATCGAGTGTCAGCTTGGAGATGGAGACCCTAGGTGGGAGCCGCGGGGTCACGTCGGGGTCACCCCGGGCAGAGCCCGTCTGACCGGCTCCGCCGCCCCTCCTCCCCCGGCAGCGGCCGGGCTAACCTTGCTCCTATTGGTCCCAGCCAGGCTGTTACTGAGGCGGAGACACGGGTGATGATTGGCTTTCTGGGGAGAGAGGAAATCCTGTGATTGGTCAGGTCTCCGGAGCTCGCCGACGCCGGGAGAGGACGCTCCCACGGAGGCCGGGTAAGCGGCCGCTGCGCTGCAGCTCGGCCCCGGGGCTCCCGCCTGGAAACCTGGCAGCGCAGCCACCCCTTCACCCCGGCTTGCCCTCCCGCGTGCTCCACTCTTCTGGGTCTCCGAGGGTTCCTTAGGCCAGGTGGACCGCTCCTCGGGGACAGTCATCTCTGCGCAGATCAGAGACCTGTAGGGGCCACAGCCGGCGGCCCCGACTGTGTGCTGGCCAGCTCACCTCACTCCTTTTCCTCTCCTCTCCGTAGAATTGGCTGTGAAAAGCCCTGGGCGACTCTCTGGGAGCAGTGTGCACTCCTGTCAGAGCGGCTGGAGAGGGACCATCGCTCCAGGGAGCTGGGGCAGGGGGCCGTGCCCGATCTCCAGGGCTCCTGGGGCCACTGCTGACCTGGTAAGGGAAGACTGGGCCCGAGTCGTCTGTGTGAACCCTGACGGCTCAGTCTTTGTCCCCCGTAGGATCATCATCTCTTCTCTTTGATTTAGGCTGGATGCATCGGGCAGTGGACCCTCCAGGGGCCCGCGCTGCACGGGAAGCCTTTGCCCTTGGGGGCTTGAGCTGTGCTGGGGCCTGGAGCTCCTGCCCGCCCCATCCCCCTCCTCGGAGCGCATGGCTGCCTGGAGGCAGGTGAGAACTTGTTCAGTCTCTGCCTCCAGGCACTCCTTTTCCCATCTCTGCTCCTCAGCCTCTGTCATCCATCTGGTGCCATCCCTCTCTTCCGCTGTCCGTCTGGTGGGCCTCAGTGTAGCCCTCAGCTGCTTTCTCTGTTTTCCTCACAGCTTTCCTCTTCCCTAAGTAAAGAGAGACAGGGCTGTTCCACCTTGCTGTAGAGTAACAGAGTCCTTCTCTCTCCAGGTGCTCTGCCAGCCTCGGGCAGCCCCCACTGTCTGCTCCCCTACCCCCTTCACACGGCAGTAGCTCTGGGCACCCCAACAAACCGTATTATGCTCCAGGGTGAGTGAGGATTGAAAGTTGCTGGGGATGGGAAGTAAGGCTGGGCCTTGTTCCTCAAGCCTCACCACCTCCCCTCCCTTTCTGCTTTGTAGGACACCCACCCCAAGACCCCTCCATGGGAAGCTGGAGTCCCTGCATGGCTGTGTGCAGGCATTGCTCCGGGAGCCAGCCCAGCCAGGGCTGTGGGAGCAGCTTGGGCAGCTGTACGAGTCAGAGCATGATAGTGAGGAGGCTATTCGCTGCTACCACAGCGCCCTTCGATACGGAGGAAGCTTGGCTGAGCTGGGCCCCCGGGTCGGCCGACTCCAGCAGGTGGGATGAGGCAGGACACAGGGAGCTGGGGTTGTGAGTTCTGACTCATTGTTCTCATCTTCCATCTGCTTCTGCCCTGTCTTCCGCACTCTCCCCCCACCTTCTCAGGCCCAGCTCTGGAACTTTCACGCTGGGTCCTGCCAGCACCGACCCAAGGTCCTGCCCCCATTGGAGCAAGTGTGGAACTTGCTGCACCTTGAGGTGAGGCTGGGGCTGGGTGGGCTAGGGACGGGGGCTGGGCCAGGTCTGCACCTGTGCCATTCTCTCTCTCTTTTTTTGTCCTTAGCACAAACGGAACTACGGGGCCAAGCGGGGGGGTCCCCCAGTGAAACGAGCCGCTGAACCCCCAGTGGTGCAGCCTGTGCCTCCCGCAGCACTCTCAGGCCCCTCAGGGGAGGAGGGGCTCAGCCCTGGTGGCAAGCGCAGGAGAGGCTGCAGCTCTGAGCAGGTATGATGGCACCTGGGTGGTCAGCAGTGAGCGAGCAGGGCTGGGGTGAGGAGTGGGACTCTCACACTCTCTTTTCTTCCAGACGGGCCTTCCCCCAGGGCTGCCACTGCCTCCACCACCATTGCCACCACCACCACCACCCCCACCACCACCCCCACCCCCTCCCCCACCTATGCCTGGCCTAGCCACCAGCCCTCCATTTCAGCTGACCAAGCCAGGGCTGTGGAGTACCCTTCATGGAGATGCCTGGGGCCCCGAGCGCAAGGGTTTAGCACCCCCAGAGCGCCAGGTGAGCTCCCCTCTGTGGCTGCTTGCCTCTCAGCTCGGTCCCCATGTCCTTCATTTCTCATGCGGTATCCTCATTTCTCACTGACAGGAGCAGCGGCACTCGCTGCCTCACCCATATCCATACCCGGCTCCGGCTTACCCTGCTCACCCCCCTGGCCACCGGCTGGTCCCGGCTGCTCCCCCAGGCCCAGGCCCCCGCCCCCCAGGAGCAGAGAGCCATGGCTGCCCGCCTGCCACCCGTCCCCCCGGAAGTGACCTTAGAGAGAGCAGAGTTCAGAGGTCGCGGATGGACTCCAGCGTTTCACCAGCAGCAACCACCGCCTGCGTGCCTTACGCCCCTTCCCGGCCCCCCGGCCTCCCCGGCACCACCAGCAGCAGCAACAGCAACACTGGTCCCCGTGGCGTGGAGCCGAGCCCAGGCATTGTGAGTGACAGCCGCAGGTGGGGGCGGGGTGTTGTGCCTGGAGCAGCCCTCTGACCATGGTCCTGCTCCTCTTGCAGCCCGGCGCTGACCATTACCAGACGCCCGCGCTGGAGGTCTCCTCTCACCAAGGCCGCCTGGGGCCCTCGGCACACAGTAGTCGGAAACCCTTCCTGGCGGCTCCTGCTGCCACTCCCCACCTGTCCCTGCCACCTGGCCCCACCTCACCTCCTCCACCCTCTTGTCCCCGCCTCATACGCCCCCCACCCCCTCCTGCCTGGCTGAAGGGCCCAGCCTGCCGGGCAGCTCGTGAAGATGGAGAGATCTTAGAGGAGCTCTTCTTCGGGGCTGAGGGACGCCCCCGCCCTCCCCCTCCCCCACTTCCCCACCGCGAGGGCTTCTTGGGGCCTCCGGCCCCCCGCTTTTCTGTGGGCACTCAGGATTCGCACACCCCTCCCACTCCCCCAACCACCAGCAGCAGCAGCAGCAACAATGGCAGCCACAGCAGCAGCCCTACTGGGCCTGTGTCCTTTCCCCCACCTCCTTATCTGGCCAGAAGTATGGACCCCCTTCCCCGGCCCCCCAGCCCCACACTGAGCCCCCAGGACCCACCCCTTGCACCCCTGACTCTTGCCCTGCCTTCAGCCCCTCCCTCCTCTTGCCACCAAAATACCTCAGGAAGCTTCAGGCGCCCGGAGAGCCCTCGGCCCAGGGTCTCCTTCCCAAAGACCCCCGAGGTGGGGCCGGGGCCATCCCCAGGCCCCCTGAATAAAACCCCCCAGCCTGTGCCGCCCAGGGTCGGGGAGCTGCCTGCCCGAGGCCCTCGACTTTTTGATTTCCCTCCTACCCCTCTGGAGGACCAGTTTGAGGAGCCAGCTGAATTCAAGATCCTACCTGATGGGCTGGCTAATATCATGAAGATGCTGGATGAATCCATTCGCAAGGAGGAGGAGCAGCAACAACAGGAGGCAGGCGCGGTCTCCGTCCCCCCGCCTCCTCTGAAGGAGCCCTTTGCATCTCTGCAGCCTCCGTTCCCCACCGACACAGCCCCAGCCACCACTGCTGCCGCCGCCACCGCCACCGCCACCGCCACCACCACCACAGCCACCCAGGAAGAGGAGAAGAAGCCACCAGCCCTGCCACCACCGCCGCCTCTAGCCAAGTTCCCCCCACCACCCCAGCCACAGCCGCCGCCACCCCCGCTCCCCCCACCAGCCAGCCCGGCCAGCCTGCTCAAGTCCTTGGCCTCCGTGCTGGAGGGACAAAAGTACTGTTACCGAGGGACTGGAACCGCTGTTCCCACCCGGCCTGGGTCCTTGCCCACCACTCAGTATTCCTCTGGTCCCTCATCAGGTGCTACCGCCCCGCCACCCACCTCAGCGGCCCCGAGCGCCCAGGGCTCCCCACAGCCCTCCGCTTCCTCGTCATCTCAGTTCTCTACCTCAGGCGGGCCCTGGGCCCGGGAGCGCAGGGCCAGCGAAGAGCCAGCCCCAGGCCCCATGGCCCCTGCCCCGCCGCCCCCACCCCTGCCTCTGCCCCCTGCTCGCTCTGAGTCTGAGGTGCTAGAAGAGATCAGTCGGGCTTGTGAGACCCTTGTGGAGCGGGTAGGCCGGAGTGCCACGGACCCGGCAGACCTGGTGGACACAGCAGATGCAGCGGACAGTGGAGCTGAGCGATTGCTGCCTCCAGCTCCGGCCAAGGAGGAGAGCGTTGGGGTGGCAGCTGCGGCAGGACTCGGGGGCAGCAAGCGGCGGCAGAAGGAGCACCAGAAAGAGCACCGGCGGCACAGGCGGGCCTGCAAGGACAGTGTGGGGCGGCGGCCCCGTGAGGGCAGGGCCAAGACCAAGGCCAAGGCCCCCAAAGAAAAGAGCCGCAGGGTGCTGGGGAACCTGGACCTGCAGAGCGAGGAGATCCAGGGTCGTGAGAAAGCCCGGCCAGATCTTGGTGGGGCCTCCAAGGCCAAGCCACCCACAGCTCCAGGCCCTCCACCGGCTCCTGCCCCCTCTGCCCAGCCCACACCCCCGGCAGCCCCTGCCCCTGGGAAGAAGGCTCGAGAGGAAGCTCCAGGGCCACCAGGGGTCAGCCGGGCTGACATGCTGAAGCTGCGCTCACTCAGCGAAGGGCCCCCCAAGGAGCTGAAGATCCGGCTCATCAAGGTAGAGAGCGGTGACAAGGAGACCTTCATCGCCTCCGAGGTGGAAGAGCGGCGGCTGCGGATGGCAGACCTTACCATCAGCCACTGTGCTGCTGACGTTGTGCGTGCCAGCAAGTGAGTTGGGGGCTGTCATCTGGGAGGCTGTTGGCCTGGCCTGGCCCAGCAGGACGGCCCCTTACCCAGCCTACTGATATTTCTGTTTTAATCATTTTGCTGTCCTTTCGCAGGAATGCCAAGGTGAAAGGGAAGTTTCGAGAGTCCTACCTGTCCCCTGCCCAGTCTGTGAAACCGAAGATCAACACTGAGGAAAAGCTGCCCCGGGAAAAACTCAACCCACCCACACCTAGCATCTATGTATGTGTGCTCTGTATGCTCAGAACCGCCCCCGCCTGTGGATTTTAGGGCAGGGTTGGGGCTGTTGGGCCCTGAGCCTAGGATAAGGCTCTGACCCCAGCCCCATCTCCTTGATTGTCCCTCAGCTGGAAAGCAAACGGGATGCCTTCTCGCCGGTGCTGTTACAGTTCTGTACAGACCCTCGAAATCCCATCACCGTGATCAGGGGCCTGGCAGGCTCCCTGCGGCTCAGTGAGTGTGTGGGCAGAAAGGTGTGGGGAGGGCTGCAAGGATCTGGGACTTTGGGGACCTCTGAGAGTCCCTCCTCTGGAAGACTGGACCACGGCTATAGTGAGCTCTCCTTAGTCACGTGTAAGCCATATTGGACAAGTGCTCTGAGTGGGGGGTTAGCTGACCTCAGGCTTCCCTTCCATCTGTTTGAACCCAGCAGTAGGCAAGCGGAAAGGGAATGTATCTCAGGATCTGGTTAAGAGTCATTTCTCATTTTCTTGGTGATGAAGAATGTGAAGAATATAGATGGTGAAAAACCTGAGAAGCCTCATGGTTTAGGGCTTTCTTCTTTTTCAACTTTTTATTGTGCACAATTTCAAACAGATAGAAAAGTAAAGGGAAACCATACAGAATTATAAAATCAGTTTTGTTTCTTCTATACTTGTAGCTCTCTGTTACCCACATATCCTCCCCTTCCTTCACTTTTACTTGAAGCGCATTCTAGGCTTTTACTTGACAGAAAGAAACCTTTCATTGGATCCTGTGATAATGTAAAGAAACTCTTCTTCATTGAGTATATAGTGTGTCAAGTGTTCTGCACGTGCAGCCTCATGTATACATGAGGACTCTGGGGGAGGGGCTGGGACTCGAGCAGCAGCAGGAGAAAGGGGGTTGACTCTGATCCAGGTAAAGGCCAGGTTAGGGAGGGCCTCCCAGCTTCATGAGGGGCTGGGGTTTTCACCTGTGCTTGCTGGGTCGCGCTCTGAGAAGCCTGTGTCCACCTCGTCAGAGGTGTGAGGAGCAAAGAGGGACAGGGTGAGTTGGGGCCTCACTCCCTGCTCGGCCCTCCCTTGCAGACTTGGGCCTCTTCTCCACCAAGACTCTGGTGGAGGCGAGTGGAGAGCACACGGTGGAGGTGCGCACCCAGGTGCAGCAGCCCTCGGATGAGAACTGGGATCTGACGGGCACACGACAGATCTGGCCCTGCGAGAGCTCCCGTTCCCATACCACCATCGCCAAGTACGCACAGTACCAGGCCTCATCCTTCCAGGAATCCCTGCAGGTGAGAGCTGCCCACGCAGGCAGAGGCGGGGGTGTGGGATCAGGAAACTTGGAGCCCTGGTTGTGGTGGGCAGACCCCAGGAAGGTGGCTGACCCAGGCCTGCCTACCCCTGTGGCCGAGCAGGAGGAGAAGGAGAGTGAGGACGAGGAGTCAGAGGAGCCGGACAGCACCACAGGAACCCCTCCTAGGTAGGACGCTTTGCCCCTGCTGTTCATGACTCCTTCCTTCCTCTCGCTTCCCCACCAACCTTTGCGCTTCACTCCTGCAGCAGTGCACCAGACCCGAAGAACCATCACATCATCAAGTTTGGCACCAACATCGACCTGTCTGATGCTAAGCGGTCAGTGGGGCTGAGGCCAGGCAGCTGGGGCGGGAATGCCAGCGGGTCAGCAAAGCCCAGGTAGTCGCTCACCTGGCTGTCCACCGCCCCCGCCCCCGCAGGTGGAAGCCCCAGCTGCAGGAGCTGCTGAAGCTGCCCGCCTTCATGCGGGTCACCTCCACGGGGAACATGCTGAGCCATGTGGGCCACACCATCCTGGGCATGAACACGGTGCAGCTGTACATGAAGGTGCCCGGCAGCCGAACGCCAGGTGCGCTCCTAGCAGTGCTGCCGCTGGTGCTCCTCTGTCAACCAATGAGCGCCCAAGGGCGGGCTCATCGCGCAAAGCAGGTCGGCTCCCACTGACCTTGCAGTTCTCTGTCGCCTCCTGCAGGCCATCAAGAGAACAACAACTTCTGCTCGGTCAACATCAACATTGGCCCAGGAGACTGCGAGTGGTTCGCGGTGCACGAGCACTACTGGGAGACCATCAGCGCCTTCTGCGACCGGTGCGCGCCGCCTTCCGCCCTTCTTCCCCCTCCCCAACTAGATAAGCCCGCACGTCCCGTCCTTGGATCCCCAGATTTCCATCTGACCCTGTGGCTCTCCTCCAGGCACGGCGTGGACTACCTGACGGGTTCCTGGTGGCCAATCCTGGATGACCTCTATGCTTCCAACATCCCTGTGTACCGCTTCGTGCAGCGCCCCGGAGACCTGGTGTGGATTAATGCGGGCACCGTGCACTGGGTGCAGGCCACCGGCTGGTGCAACAACATCGCCTGGAACGTAGGGCCCCTCACCGGTGAGAAGTGGGGCCAGGTGGTGGGGTGAGCCACTCAGCGGTGAGGGGCTGGGTCTCTGGGGAGTGAGCCCTGTAGAGGGGTGGGCTTGGAGAGCGCCAGGCTGTGGCCCAAGTGGTCACCTGTCGTGACCCTTTCTGGCCTGCAGCCTATCAGTACCAGCTGGCCCTGGAACGATATGAGTGGAATGAGGTGAAGAATGTCAAATCCATTGTGCCCATGATTCACGTGTCCTGGAACGTGGCTCGCACGGTCAAAATCAGCGACCCCGACTTGTTCAAGATGATCAAGTGAGGGAGGGCCCTGTTTGGGAGGGAGCCCATCCCCATCCGACCTGGCCCGCGGAACAATTCCTGGTTCCACCCCTTCCTCCAGCCACCTCTCCGCCGGGTCAGTCCTGCGGGGCTGCTGTGCTGGGTCGGCTGACAAGGCCCCTGCCCCAGAAGCTTTGTTCTCTCGCAGTCTGAGTACATGAAATTTCTCCTGTGACAGGGATGTGTCGGGCGGTGACCGGGGAGGCCTGGCCCGCCCCACCATCCCTTCGCCCCGCCCGCAGGTTCTGCCTCCTGCAGTCCATGAAGCACTGCCAGGTGCAGCGGGAGAGCCTGGTGCGGGCCGGGAAGAAAATTGCCTACCAGGGCCGGGTCAAGGATGAGCCCGCCTACTACTGCAACGAGTGCGACGTGAGTGCCCCGTCCCCACTTCCCTGAGGGCCGGCGCTGTCCTCGGGCCTGCCTCCCTGTGACCGCCGCCCCCTCCCCGCCGCAGGTGGAGGTGTTCAACATCCTGTTCGTGACGAGCGAGAACGGCAGCCGCAACACGTACCTGGTGCACTGCGAGGCTTGCGCGCGGCGCCGCAGCGCGGGCCTGCAGGGCGTGGTGGTGCTGGAGCAGTACCGCACCGAAGAGCTGGCGCAGGCCTATGACGCCTTCACGCTGGTGAGGGCCCGGCGCGGCGCGGGGCGGGCAGGCGGGGACTGCGGGGGGCGCCGGGGCGGGCCGGGGGTGGGCGACCGCGCCCCTGAGCCCCGCCCGCTCTCTCCCGCAGGCCCCCTCCAGCACGTCGCGATGAGGCCGGACGCCCCGCCCGCCCGCCAGCCCGCAGGGCGCCGCGGGGCCACCAGCACATGCCTGGGCTGGACCTAGGTCCCGCCTCTGGCCGGGAAGGGGGTCGGGCCCAGCCCTTCCACCCCATTGGCAGCTCCCCTCACTTAATTTATTAAGAAAAATAATTTTTTTTAAGCAAATATGAGGAAAAAAAGGAAAAAAAATGGGAGACGGGGGAGGGGGCTGGCAGCCCCTCGCCCACCAGCGCCTCCCCTCACCGACTTTGGCCTTTCTAGCAACAGACACAAGGACCAGGCTCCGGCGGCGGCGGGGGTCACATACGGGTTCCCTCACGCCTGCCAGCCGCCCGCCCGCCCGGCGCAGACGCACGCGGCTCGCGTATGTACATAGACGTTACGGCAGCCGAGGTTTTTAATGAGATTCTTTTTATGGGCTTTACCCCTCCCCCAGAACCTCCTTTTTTACTTCCAATGCTAGCTGTGACCCTTGTACATGTCTCTTGTTTATTCACTTGGTTATGATTTGTATTTTCTGGGTTTTTGTTTGTTTTTTTTGGTTTTTAATTTATAACAGTCCCACTCACCTCTATTTATTCATTTTTGGGAAAACCCAACCTCCCGCACCCCAAGCCATCCCGCCAGCCCCTCCAGGGACCGCCCGCTGCCGGTCTCTCCCTGCGCCCTAGTGTGTGTCCGGCCCGGCCCGACCGTCTCCGCCTGTCCGCCCGCCCGCCCGCCCGCCCGCCCGCGGCTCCAGCCGGGTTCTCATGGTGCTCAAACCCGCTCCCCTCCTCCTACGTCCTGCACTTTCTCGGACCAGTCCCCCACTCCCGACCCGACCCTAACCACGCCTGAGGGTGAGCGACTCCTGTACTGTAGGGGAAGAAGTGGGAACTGAAATGGTATTTTGTAAAAAAAAAAAAAAAAAAAAAAAGAAAAGAAAAAAATTTTAAAGTTTTAAAGAAAGAACTATGAGGAAAAGGAACCCCGTCCTTCCCAGCCCCGGCCAATTTTAAAAACACGGACCTTCCCCTCACCACCCCACCCTCCCCTCTTTTCTTTTTAAGCGTGAAACAGCCCAGGCCAGGGCCTCACTGGGGCAGGGACACCCCGGGATGAGTTTCTCTGGGGCTTTATTTTCGTTTTGTCCGTTTTTTTTTTTGTTTGTTTTTTTGTTTTTTTCTCCTCCATGCTGGGGCTGCGGAGGGGTGGGGGATTTACAGTCCCGCCCCCTCGCACTGCACTGTCTTTCTGCCCCAGGGGCAGAGGGGTCTTCCCAACCCTACCCTTATTTTCGGTGATTTTTGTGTGAGAATATTAATATTAAAAATAAAATCAGAAAAAAAAAATCCTGTTTCGGTAACGTGCTAGTGGTAGCAAGGAGAGCCCTGGGAGGAGGGCAGCGAGACCTTGATTGATGGGGAGGGACTGCGCAGACCCCGGCTAGGGGAGCCCCTCCCCGGAGGCGCCTGTGGAATGTCCAGAGCTCCGGTCTCTCCTTGGTATGGGGGGGGTGCCTAATCCTGGAGTCGCATTCCAGGATAAGGGGGGGGTGGGGTGGGGAGAGGCTGGGCCGGGGGAGGGGCAGGAAAGAGGGCTATAAGGGCCGCGGCCCAGGCGGGAGGGAGCCAGGCGGGCCATGGCGGATGTCCCCGGGGCGCAGCGACCGGTTCCCGGCGGCGGCCCAGAGCCCCGGGACCCCCTGGACTGCTGGGCCTGTGCTGTGCTGGTCACGGCCCAGAATCTCCTGGTGGCCGCCTTCAACCTTCTCCTGCTGGCGCTGGTGCTGGGGACCATCCTGCTGCCCGCTGTCACCATGCTAGGCTTTGGCTTTCTCTGCCACTCCCAGGTGAGCATGAGCCCGCGTTGTCGGGGAAGGGTGGCGGTGGGGTCTGTGGGCCGCAACGTCGCCGGGCCCGGGCTGTTTGGCTTGGGCCTCACGCTGCTTCTCCTCCTACAGTTCCTTCGCTCCCAGGCACCCCCTTGCACCGCGCACCTGCGGGACCCGGGCTTCACAGCCCTGCTGGTCACCGGATTCCTGCTCCTCGTGCCGCTGCTCGTGCTTGCCCTGGCCAGCTACCGCCGCCTCTGCCTGCGCCTCCGCCTGGCCGATTGCCTCGTGCCTTACAGCCGAGCCCTCTACCGGCGCCGGCGCAACCCGCAGCCGCGGCCAGCCCGGTCCTCGCCAGGGCCCCAGGTTGCTCCAACCTCAGGAAAGGTCTGGGTCTGAGGACCCTCGAGTCAAGAACAACCCTGAGGACTGCCCTCCCTCCCGGTCGGCCCAAGGACTTGAAGCTTATCCTGCCCTCACTCGTGCCTAAACCGTGTCCAGCATCCCCTTAGGCAACTGAACATCTGTGGACCCAATTCTGGTGAAAATCTGCCACACCCTGAAAACCCACTTTCGTCTCACTACCCGTATCTGAATCCTGAACATCTGGGCTGGACCCTGCATCCCCGCAGCCCGCTGTGAATAGACCTCGCTGGTGCGCTGGTGCTCTCCTTTTCCGGTGCTGCTCCTAGTATTTACGGACTGGGAGGCGGGGGGGAGGGGTGGCGAGGTTGGAGGGGAAGGAGTCATCCATCACACATCAATAAAGAATTATGAACTGAACGCAGTCCTGGGATCCTGTGAACAGAGGGACGGCACAAAGACTATCATTCCTGAAACGTGCCCAGGAGCAGGAAACAGCGAACGGGTGGGGGGCGGGGTAGCTCTAGTTCGCAGGCCCGAGCATCCTTGAGTCTCCTGGCCTTCCCTTATCGCATTAGCCCGCTCTTCCTGGCCAGACCCCAGAGCTCTGTCCCTGACCCCAAAGGCACCTTCTCACCAATAGAGTGAAGGGGGCCCGGCCTCTGTAGCCTGCCCTGCTCCCCTTGGGGACCCAAGTCTTTTCTCTGACCCCAGCTTAAGAGGAACTCGGTGTTGCCAGGCCGGAGAGGGAAACAATGGGCCTTCCGGAGCAGGATGACACCCCCCTCCTGCCACAATTCTGGAGCAGCTGCGTGGGAGGGAAGACGGAGGGGCCCATCCTAGGGCCTGTGGATCTGAGGTTCAGCCTGTTCCCCATCCTCACCTCGAATGTGAGAGAACCTTTGCAGTTCTGGACATCCAGGTTGTGGAAGGAGGGCTGAGTGCTCCCGACCTCATATAAGCTTGCTCTAGGAATGGGCTGTGCAATCCCTGCCCCAGCATCCCAGCTACACACAGACACAGGTTACGGTCAGTTACAGGTTTAATGAGGACTGAAAGGCATGTGCGACAGGGCTCAGAGATAGGGAGGCCCCGCCAGGCTCTCTCTTTGCACCTCAATAGAAACGATGTGGTGTCCAGGTACCATGGCCAGACCCAAGACACGGGGTTCCCCAGCAGAGAAGGAATCTGGAAAGGAGAGAGAGCATTAGGCAGGAAGGACAGGGTCGGCCACGCCCCCTCTGAGCCACAACTTCTAGCCTCAGAAAATAGGGTGTGCAGCCAGGCACTTTAGGGGAAATGCCTCGCGTGAGGCTCGGCCGCATTCCCCGGTGGGTGTGCATTCCCTGAGCACTAACCCGACGGCTTGAGGAACTCCTGCGCCGAGCCCAGGATAACGTTGCAGTCACGGTCGGTGCAGAGGAAGCAACCGACCAGGGTCCGTCCATCTGTCATGCGAATGCGCATAGTCTTGTTGAGCAGCGCCTCCAGCTGCTGCCTAGCGCGCGCAGCCGGCGAGTCCTCCTCGCGCTCCCCATCAGAGTCCTGTGCAGGGCGGGACATGCGCTCAGACCGCGCCGCCCAGCTGCAGCCTGCCTGCGGAACCACAGTTCCCGACAGCCTGCGGGGCGCTCACACGAAGCCCAGAGGGTGCCGGGCATGCAGTTCCCCTTCCGTTCCCCCATCTTGCTCCCCGACAGCCCCTCAATCCCAGAACCCGAGCTAACCCCGGCGCTGGAGCTGCTTTGACGTCGGCTGCAACAGCCATTTTCCTCTCGTAGCAGCATCGTTGGTCCAGCTCCGGCCATTTGTTCCCGGGCCTCCTCCAAGTCCGTCAACTTCCTAAGAACCTTTTGAGTCCGGTGGTCTGAGATATCGCGAGCGCTCCCGACCTATTTTTTTTTTCGCGAGATCACCTCTCCAGTTCTTCGTCTCTTCGGCAACTGCAGAGATCTCGCGAGCTTCTCCTACACCAATGCTGCGGCTCAAGGAGGCCAATTACGCCAGACGTATTAAGATATCGCGAGAAATTTTCAACTATCTAGAGTCTTACCGGTCTCACTGGAATTTAGCGACAATTTCATAATTACACTCCTCCCCTTAGTTTTTTTTTTTCTGCCTCGCGAGATAGTCTGTCCTAAAGAGTCCCTGTAGCCCAGACCACTGAATAAATTAAAACGGAGTGTGTTCTCTTTCCTCGGACCTCCTGAGGACACAACTACTTGAACGCCGGGATCGGACTACGTTTCCCATGAGTACCCGCAGCCCACGCCCCTCTTTGCCTGTACAGAGTTTAATCTCAGTGGACGGTGGCCGGAAAGGAATAATGGTTTCCATGTCAGCGGATAAACGCGCTCGCCTTAGCTACCGGACGAGGGAGGATGCAGTAGTGCGTGCGTGCTGAAAAGCAAGGAAGCAACTAAAGTCAGTGAGCAATAGAGCAAGAGCTATGCCAAGCCGGGGCCTAGTGGCCGGGCCAAACTTTGAGTCTTTTCAACGTCGCTATTTCACGCCGGCCGAGGTGGCCCAACATAACCAGCCGGAAGACCTCTGGGTGTCTTACCTGGGAAACGTGTACAACCTAACCCCGTTGGCACAGGAGTACAACGGTAAGGGCCACACTTTGGGCCAGCGTCGGGGGTGTGCTCGGGGGTGTTTGGTTCTTGGATGGCTAGCAATGACGGCGGCTGCTCCTTCCCAGGAGACTTGCTGTTGAAACCCATCGTGGAAGTGGCGGGCCAGGATATCAGCCACTGGTTTGATCCGAAAACCAGAGACGTGAGTTCTTCTGGAAACGGGTTGAGGGGAGGAGGCGCTGGAGGGTTGAAGAGGAAAAATAGAGGCCAACCAGAGCCCGAGATAGTGACTGCTCCCACCCTCCTCCCCTGCTTTAAAGATCCGAAAGCACATAGATCCGCTGACCGGTTCCCTGAGATACCGCACCCCCCGGGGCCGCTTTCTGCACGTGCCGCCTCAGCTACCCCGTTCGGACTGGGCCAATGATTTCGGGAAGCCTTGGTGGCAAGGGTCGCGTTATGAGGTGGGGCGGCTGTCCTCCAAGACCCGGAATATCCGCATCATTAACACGCTTACGTCGCAAGAGCACACATTGGAGGTGAGAACTGGTGCCTGGGGTCAGGATAGAGGGAACTAAGAACCCCAGCAAAACTCCAAACAGCTCTGCAGGCCAGCAGCTCTCCACAGCCAATGGAAGCTGTGTTTTCTTCCCTTTTAGGGGTAACCGAGGAAAGGTTACGTGGGCCCTGGGGGCTGGGAATTTGAGCGCAGGGCGACAGTTTGTACATCTTAGATGGTGGTCCCCAGAAGCTCTTTCTTGCTGAGTTTTTGTACAGCAGTTGCAAGTGCACTCTTAATAGTCTACTTTATTGTGGGGATGAGGTCAGGGCAGTGACGTTTGGGCCATCTGTTTATTAGAAGTGGCTGCCACAAAGGCAGATAGGACTCGGGGGCCATTCATTGCATGCTGGAGCCTCAAGTTTATTTCTGGGACCTGGAGTGCCTTAAGCTGCTCTATCTGCCAAGGGAAACACTCTAACCCCGGCTCTGTCGCCTTTGGGGCTTCTGGCGCGCGCGCGTGTGTGTGTGTGCGCCACCCAGAATTCTGGGGTGGGGTGCTTTCGTGTTCTCCAGGTGGGGGCCCTGGAATCGATGTGGGAAATACTACACCGCTATCTCCCCTATAATGCACATGCTGCCAGCTACACGTGGAAATATGACGGCAAGAATCTGAACATGGATTATACTCTGGAGGAGAATGGGATCCAGGATCAGCAGGAAGAATTTGATTATCTCAATATGGACAGTACACTTTACACACCTGCAGTACTGCTGTACTTCAATGATGACCTCACAGAACTATAGGACGGGAGGTGTATGCTCCTGTAGACTCAAGACAGATTTGGAATTTAGCGCTTTCTGTTCCCTGGAGGAAAAGAGGTGGGGATGGGGAGGGGCCATGCCTGGACCTAGACCTTCTTTCCACTCTGGGAGCTGGCATGAGGTTCCCATGCCCTACTGAAGTGTAAAGATCTTGTTCCTCAGGTTCATTAGCATTTACTCTGAGAAAGCTAGGGAGAATGCTAGAAGTAGATTCATTTTTAGGAATGATACAAGAAAATAAAGTATCTTAGATCAGGGAGATGTAGAAGATAGTCAAATAGAGCTCAGGCAGAACTTTTCCATAGTAAGAGAAAGAGAAGTTCTACACAGGGATGAGGGATGGAAGAACTTTTCTGGCAATGATGGAAATGGCATGGCTGCAGAAAGATGGAATTTACAAAGACAGAAAGAGGAGATGTCTGCCACTGGCCACACAAAACTGGTTAGTCTTTCTTCTGAATAGTATTTGCAGCTGAAACCGAAGAGGAAGAGGGGAAGTGAATGGTCACCAGGTAATTCAGGCCAAATATTATGCTATATATGCTCATTTAATATAACTACCCATAAGACAGATATCATTCCCACTGTTCTACAGATAAATCTTTTGAAGCTTAGCAAGAAGCTTAATTGCACAGAAGGTACACTAGTTCGCAACCAGAATGGAAATGCAGGTCTTCCCAGTTCCAAAGTCTGTTTTCTTTTCAATATGAAGAGAATATGTCAGTGTCCCAGCTTACTGCATAATGAGAACCTATAGGCCTATTGTGTAGTCAGCCATGGTGTGGTTTTTTTGTTTGTTGGAGTTATTACCTCTGGAAGGAGTTAGCAGAGTTCTCCTGTAGCAGAGAGGACACAGGGAAGGCTAAGTGTCAGCTAAATAACAGCTATTGAGGCTACTTCATGGTTAAACCCACAGCAAACCTTTCCTGACTCTTCTGAGGCACAGAGGTGGGTATACACTGACTCCAGGAAAACGAGAATGGGAAAGGGCCACTGGATAGGCCACTTTGGATGCGGTACAAAAAGGAAGCATCAGCATGTATATATTCATGATGGGCCTGTGCTTTTGACAGGAAGGTGAGGAAGACGGGGTTGGCCTTGCCAGATGGTGACTCTGCAAGAAGGGGCTTGACAGGGGTGATGCAAAGAGAGAAGCTAACTAAGTCAACTAAGCTAACTAAGTTCTCAAAAGAGAACAACCATGGAGGGCAGGGGCCAGATTTAGTCCCCTATGACCTAAGCAGGGAAGGGGAAATGAGAATAACAGGTGAATTTCTTGACAGTTTCAGGCAAAAAAGGAAGCAGGGAGATGATAGTGCATCTTCCTGGAAGGTGGCCCCCTAGGAGACAGTGGGTGGGCTGCACAGGAGCGTGCTGAGGGGCTGATTAGGAACAGCACGGATAGAGGTGGGGACGTCTGTGTCCACCTTTGGCTTCAGCAGTGTCTGAATTCACTGTGAGACAGCTTCCATTCAGTCCCATGTAATGACAGAATCCATGAATTATCTGAATCATTTTGGCGTTTCATCAGCTCTGCAGCTGTTTCATGTATATCTTGTTTGCTCAGTTCTATTTGAGAACCAAAACTATGCTGTTGCTCTAGCCTTGGCCTTAGAGCCTGTGCCTATGGGATCTGCCCAAACTTGCCCCTCTGCCCAAATTTCCTACTTCAGTACCTTTTGCCAGACACACATCTCTGTCCTCACACACAGTCACTCTCCAAGCAGATTATATCACCTAAATATCTCTGAGATCCATCTGCTTTTCTCAAAGCTGTCATTACTTCTGGTCTGGAATGCTTCCTAACCAGTCCTCCCATATCCACTTCTGTCCTCCCTGGTGGCTCAGTGGTAAAGAATCCACCTGCCAATGCAGGAGACACAGATCGATTCCTGGATTAGGAAGATCCTCTGAAGAAGAATATAGCATCCCACTCCAGTATTCTTGCCTGGAGAATCCCATGGACAGAGGAGCCTGACAGGCTGCAGTCCATGGGTTTGCAAAGAGTCGGACACGACTTAGTGACTAAACAACAGCCTCCACACAGAGCAGAGTGAGCTCTGGAAAACAAACCTAAACATCTAACTTTCCTCCTGCAGATATCTCAGGGGCTTCCAGTTACTTCTGGAATAAAATCCTAAATCCAAAGACATTGCATAAATCAGCCTCTACCTGGCATCATCCCATCTTCATTCCCTACCTCCCAGTCACACTGGCTGGCTTTCTGTTCACTAAACGCCTTTCTGCCTCAGAGCCGGCACACAAGCTGTTCTCCCTGCTTGCGACACTCTTCCATTTCCCACCTTTCTAAAAGCGTTTCTTCCGCACAGCGACCTTGTCTGATTTCTCCATGTAGGTCAAGACTTTCTGTTAAATCTTCTCTTAGCACCAGGCCTATTTCAGAGTGCTTATTACAATAGTAACGTAAACATTATGGATGTAATTGGCTGGCTGGCTGCTAGATTGTAAGCTCACAAGAGCAGACAGCATGTCCATCTTGTTCACTGCTGTATTCCCAGTGTTGGGCACACAGTTGCTGCGCAATAAATTTTGATGAAGGAACTCAAATGTTAAGTGAATTCCTCTGCCTGTAATAACTAGTGGATGGATGCTGTGTCCTGCGGGGCAAGACGCAAGCAAGAAATAGGATGTCTGGGTCCTGAACTATATCTAACTACTGGTTTCTTTCCTTGCTTGCCATAGATCCAAGACCAAAAGTTACTCCATAGACCCTCACAGAGATTTTTTGGGGCAATTGACCTGTCTTTTCTCTATATGGCCACCAGGTGGCTATAGTCACCTATAGAGTGAAGGGAGAGGGGCCTGGACGAGGAAAAACATTTCCAACTTCTCAACAGGTTAGAATTAAAGGTGGCCCATGGAAATGCATAGGTGGAAGGAAAGGATCAGAAAAAAAGAGAAAACAACATGGCCACTATTCTGTTAGCATTAGGTTTGTTCCTGTTTTTAATTTTTTTCATAAGCACATGCCAGAAAAGGAGTGTAGTTTGAGAAATAAAACTCATGGGATAGGCCATGAAGGGGGTCTGATTACAGGAGTGGGTGTATACAGGATGAGGCACAGAACTATGAAAGGGATAAAGATCACAAATTTTTCAGATAATAGAGTATGTTCATTTATTCTTAGTGGGTTTTGTTTTGTTTGTATACAGCTTTCTACTGGGCACTACCTTGGTTCTCTAGATATCCAAGACTGGATATTTGCATGAAGAGTATGTAAATAATGCCTGTTCCTAAAACCTAGATTCTAAATAGAACATGAATGTAGGCTTCAGGTACTTCTGTGAGTGTCTCTTGTTTTGGAGGGAGGTGGGGTGGGGGTGGTATATTGAAAGAACAGTTTCCTATCCTAAGTAGATCACTGCAGCTTCAAAGAATTCACCTGGCGAATATTTCCCACAAACCTCAGTCACTAGATGCACATATCCTTTGCAGGAAGTTTGCTCACTTAATGGGCTACAACATGCACACATGAAAAAGATAAATGAATGGTAAAGGACAAAATTATGGCAAATCACAATTAGCCTGGGCCTGCAGAAATGATTTCTAAATATTGTGTGTATGTGTTTATGTCTGCATGTGCAGAGATGGAGATGTGTATTATTTTGGAGAAAAGTGTTGTAATTTCCATTGGAGTCTCAAAATGGCCCAGCCCGACCCTGAAATAGTACACACATAAGCACAATCATAAAGACCCCAAAAGTAAAATATCAAAGGTGACAATACAATGTGGTCCCAGGATTCCTGTCACCTGCCTCAATGCTCTACTTCAACCTGATACAAGACAGTCTTTGAAACAAGATAGTAATAGGCCACGCTGAGTGGCATCACCTTCCTGCATGACAAACACAGGCCGCTATTCCAGTCACCTGCTGTTGCTTAAAACTATGCCCAAACTTAAGTGGCTTCAAACAACCACCATCATTTATTTTGCTGAGTCTGTAACTTGGGCAGGGTTCAGTGGGGACAGCTCATTTTCACTCCATAAAGTGTCAACTGGGTAGATTACTAGAAGCTGGATAATTCACTTTGAAAATCACTCACTTGCAAACAGCTGTAAAGTTGATGCTATCTATGGGCTCTTCTCCATGAGGGCCCCTTCTCAGCTTGGGTGGGCTTCCTCAAGGCATGGTAGCTCAGTTCCAAGAGCAAGTCTCCCAAGAGAACCAGGAAGAAGCTCAAGCAGTTTTTATAACCTCACCTCAAATTCAAGGGGAAGGAACAGGCCTCACTTCTCAGTGGGAAGAGTCAAAGTCACACTGTAATAAAAACATGTTGGATGTGAGTTATTATTGTGACCATTTTTGGAAAATACAGTTGACCACAGATGCCCTGGAGGCAAAAGGAGGGACATCCAGTCAGTCTTGGGTAGCAGTGGGGTGTTGAGTCTTTCTGAAAACCAAAGTTGGAATCCTGGTTCCAACATCCACTTCAATTCATTAACCCAATACTGAGCATCTGCTGATATATCAGGCACAATACTGGACTCTGTAAATACACTAAATAGTAAGACGTAACTTCTGCCCTCAAGGAGCTTACAGGATAGTGGGAGATTCATAGAAGTCTGTGAACCTCTTAACCAGTCATCTTGCTTCCACTTGTACAAAGCAGCCAAGGGAAGTATTTTGTTTGTTTATTTTTTACTGGCATATAATTGATGCTTTTGAACTGTGGTGTTGGAGAAGACTCTTGGAGAGTCCCTTGGACTGCAAGGAGATCCAACCAGTCCATCCTAAAGGAGATCAGTTCTAAATATTCATTGGAAGGACTGATGTTGAAGCTGAAACTCCAATACTTTGGCCACCTGATGTGAAGAGCTGACTCATTTGAAAAGACCCTGATGCTGGGAAAGATTGAAGGCGGGAGGAGAAGGGGACAACAGAGATGAGATGGTTGGATGGCATCACCGACTCAATGGGCATGAGTTTGAGTAAACTCCGGGAGTTGGTGATGGACAGGGAGGCCTTGCATGCTGCAGTCCATGGGGTCACAAAGAGTCGGACACGACTGAGCGACTGAACTGAACTGAACAAAATGTGTGTCAGTTTCAGGTATACAGCCAAGTGGATCAGTTACACATATACATATATCCACTCTACATTCTTTTCCCATATAGGTCATTACAGAATATTAAGTAGAGTTCCCTGTGCTACACAGCAGGTCCTTAGGGGGAAGCTTTTAAAGTTCCCCTGTTTAAAGTCTTCAAAGGCCTTTACTATTGTCCTCAAGGCCCTGCATGATCTGGCTCTTCCAGACTCTTCTTTTTTAAATTTTACATCTATGTTATTGAAGTTGATTTACAACACTGTGTTAATTTCTACTACATAGCAAGTGGTTCAGTTATATACACACGGAGATCCTATGGACTGCAGCCCCCCAGGTTCCTCTGTCCATGGGATTCTCTAGGCAAGAATACTGGAGTGGGTTGCCATACTCTCCTCCAGGAGATCTTCCTGAGGGACTGAACCCATGTCTCTTATGTCTCCTGCATTGGCAAGCAGATTCTTTACCACTAGTGCCACTTGGGAAGCCCCATATACCTATCTATATCTATGTGTGTGTGTGTATTCTTTTTCATTTTTTCCATTATGGCTTATTACAGGGTACTGAACATAGTTCCCTGCACTGTACAGTAGGACCCTGTTCTCTGTCCATCCCATATATAATAGTCTGCATCTGCTCATCTGAAACACCCAGTCCCTCCCTCCCCTGCCCCACCTCCCCCAGGGTCCTCTTTATCAGTTTCTGACACTCCAAGCTCCTTTCTGCCAGGGCCTTCTAACATGCTGTTTCTCTGCATGAACACCACCCTCCACTCATCACTTGGCCAACAGCTGCCCTTAAAGTCTTTGCTTAAATGTCACTTTTTCAGAGAAGTCTTCCCTGGTCCCTTCAATTATGTCAACTCTTTGATCACACCCTCTCAGGATGCCATGAAACATCATAATTACAATAAAAATACCTAGGGTAATTTGTTCTTTAATGTCCATATTCCTCCCTTTTTAGAGTATAAGCCCCAGGGGAACAGAGACATGATCAATATCTAGCACCCAGCCCCATGCTCAACCCAGAGCAGTTATCCAACATTCATAAAGTGAACACATACAATGTTACAAATACTACAAAAGGGCTAAGTATGAAATGCTTTAGGAGTATCTAATCCCAGTCTGGGGAGATTATGAAAGGCTTTTTGGAGAGGCATCATCTCCAGGTGAGACTGGAAGGACAAGGAGGAAGTAGCCAAGTGAAGAGGTGAGAGGGTGGGAGGAAGAATAGACAGCAGAGAGTGCATCGTTTAGAGGTGAGGTTGTGTGGAGAGCTCAGAGGCAGAAGGAAGTGCAGAACGGTAAACCAAGAGGAGACTGACAAGAGACGGGAGGCCTGAAGAGGGTGGGCAAGAGGCATTGAGGCCGGAACAGGTCCTGTGAGACTTTGTAAACCAGGTTTTTTGTTTTTGTTGTTCTTAATTGAGATATGGTTCACATACTATAAAATTCACCCTTTCAAGCATACAAGTTGGAGTTAAGGGTTTTATAAGGAGACTGTCATGATCAGAATTGCATTTTTGAAAAGGTGACTTGACTACAATGTCAAGAGAGAATGGATGGGAGTGGAGAAAAAGAACAAAGTGGAGACAGGGAGATGGTGCCGTTACGGCAGTCCACGGAAGAGAGGGAAGGTGGCTGGCGTGAAGTTTGTGGCCGTGGAGGTCAGAGAAGATGAACTCAAGTTAAGAGAGAATTGCACAACCCAGTATTTTATTGGGAAGGGTCTGAGGCAGGGGGAGGAGTCAAGGATGACACCCAAGTTTCTGGCCTGGGTGACCAAGAGGATGATGAGTCCACTGACAGAAGAGGGAAATGATTGGAAGGAGAGTTTCATGGGCAAGGAAGATGGTGCGTTTTTAGTTAGCTGTCTGAAGTAACTCTGGAGCATGGAAATAACAGATATCCAGATCTTACCAGGTATGTGGTATGAGATCCTGAATAGAGTTAAATTATCAGCAGTAACTATTACCAAAGTCAAAGATGAAATCACTTCAAGAATAAAGTGTGATCTACATGGAAGGCCTGGGAGGAACAGTATCTAAGGGGGAGGACGAGAAGAAACTCAGAAGGATGAACCGAAGTGGTTAAGAGAGACCCTGGAAAATGGTGCTGGTGAAGCCAAAGACAGTATTTGAGAGGAGAGAACAGTCAACAGTGTGAAACGTCACACAGTCAAGTAAGGAGAACTTGAGCATCCACAGATTTAGCGACAGCAAAACAGTGGTGCCTTAGAGAAGATGGTAGATGGATGAGGCATGAATGAGGTCTTCACAGAATTCCAGCTGCAGAGGAAGGAGCTTTCTGGCTTCTTAACTACACACAGAATATCCTTCATTTAGGTTCCATTTCTTCGATCACAAAACATGAACAGAAGAAGTAGAGAAGCACTAAGGACAACAGGCATAAACCGGGTTATGGTCCCTTAAAAAGAAGTTACCTTATACTGTTGAGAAGATTGACTATGATAAGGTATGGGGAAATGCCTAGCAGTATAAAAGGTCCTTGGGACAGACACTCAAGATTTTTCGTTTTCTTTCCCTTTCCTTATGCGATCCATTCCTTATTTACTAATGTATGCTTTCCTTGGGATTTCCTGAGATTCGACATTATTTAGCATCCAGGTAACATCTGTCATGATTGGAAAATTAGTAGACTATGTCTGTGACTAACTGGTTTCCAACCTAACAACAGTATTTGTGCCTCCATTAGGAGAACTGCTGCTGCTAAGTCGCTTCAGTCATGTCCGACTCTGTGCGACCCCAGAGATGGCAGCCCACCAGGCTCCCCTGTCCCTGGGATTCTCCAGGCAAGAACACTGGAGTGGGTTGCCATTTCCTTCTCCAATGCATGAAAGTGAAAGTGAAGTCGCTCAGTCGTGTCTGACTCCTAGTGACCCCATGGACTGCAGCCTACCAGGCTCTTCTGTCCATGGGATTTTCCAGGCACGAGTACTGGAGTGGGGTGCCATTGCCTTCTCCGAGGAGAACTGAGCATAGTAAAATGTGGTTTGTTTCACATGACACCAGAACTGAGCTTATTTAAATAAAGCAGAGGAAAAGTGAGGAAATGGAGCCAACTGTTGGGAACAGGGATAATTAAAGTCAGCCCTTTGCTCCTTCAGTTTAAGGTGCTGCATATAACCCAGGTCGTGAAACCCCACACCTTACAAGCATCTTAAGTGGATCTCTCTGAAGTGAGAAATGGCTAATAGTACACGTGACTGTTTAGAGCACTAGCTACCTATTACCAAGTGCTTTACAGCCAGTGCCTTATGTAAGTTATCTTCGCTGCTGATCTTCGCTGCAGCCCGGTGAAGCAAGCACTTATATCCCTGCTTGACAGATAAGGAAGCTGAGATGCGTGGGATAAGCTGCTTCCCCAGGGTCACTGTTAGTAAGTGGCAGAACTTAATTTCAGATGCTACCTGAACCCAGAGCTCAAATTCTTCCTTACTTGGCTATGGAACACCTATTAAGAGTTATACAGTTTTGGAACATGGAATTTTTAAAAAAGTAATTTTATTAATCACATCCAGTTTACTCTGAAATTAAAATTACTCTTCCTATCCAGAGAGCTAGGTGGTGAAAGGGCCTATGAGCAGGCAAAGGAGCAGGAGGACAGCTTGGGGCTCTGCAGGAAAGGTGTCAGGGCGGTTCTGCTCAAACAGCCAGGGCTTAACAACCGATGGAAAGTGAGGCATCCTGGCTGGCCAGTCAATAAAAAACTATCGAGAAATTGTTAAAAAGGCATTGTGAAAGAGGAAAAGATGTTTAGTTTTTGCTATTTTGTATAGAATTGTTATATTCAGTTTCCATCATAGTGATCAATCAAAGCAGGTCTAAACGAAAATGGAAGGGAATTCCCTGGCAGTCCAGTGGTTGGAACTCTGTGCTTTCACTGCCAAGGGAGCAGGTTTGATCCCTTGATGAGGGACTAAGATCCTGCAAGTGGTGCAGCAAGGACAGAAACTGGGAGAAGAAGACAAAGATAAAAGTTTGGCGATAAATCTTCCTTTTTTTTTTTTTTTTTTCTGCCGGGAGTGCAGAGTCCCAACCACTGGACTGCCAGGAAAGTCCCTTCCTTTTCTTCCAAGGTATCTCCTTTCTCAATGAAGAGCAAAGAAAAGGTTTTAGGTAAAAGGCAGCAATAGAAGGATGAGCAGATGTGGGATCCCAGACTCACACCGATCATAAAAGCTTTTTCAAGAAGCAGGTGTTCAAGTTAAGAACTCAGAAATTTCCTCTTAATTTAGTAACCAGGTTGTTGGTTATCTTATGAAAGAAGTTTTCAAAGAGAGGCTGGACAGAGGGTTGGAAAATGAGCAGGCAAGTAAGGTAGACCATTTGAGTATAGAGAATTCTTTCAGGAAGTGCGGCTATGAGTGGGCATAATAGTGAGGTAGGGTGACAGCTAAAGGGTCCAGAGTGTCTCTTTTAGAGTTAGTTGAGATTTATACATTTAAATGTGGTTGGGGGGAACTTCTGTGGTGGTCCAGTGGCTCCAGTGGCCCAGCCTCCGTATGCCCAATGCAGGGGGCTGGGTTTAATCCCTGTTCAGATAACTAGATCCCACATGCCACAACTGAGACCCGGCACAGCCAAATAAATAAATAAATATTTTAAAAACCTATATTGTTAAGAGAAAGAAAATAAATATGGCTGGCAAGGAGCAAGTAGAATGGGAGACAAAGGAGAGTTAGGGGATCACTGTTAATCATTATAGCTGGGAAGGTGGCAAGGCTGGGAGCCCAAGTGTAGGTATTAGCTTTGGACAGAACAGGAAGGAGGAAAGGATGAATATGAATACAATTAAATATGTAGTTTTAGTGTCAGTATTTCAAGGGAGTTCTCATCTGATGATCTGTCTCCCAGAAGCATATGAGGACATGGTGGAGCTGATTAGGACAAAATGGAAGAATTCAGGTGTTATAGGGTCTCACAGGTCCAAGAATAGTGAGTAGAAGAGAGAGCTGGAAGGATAGAAAGCTGCAGCCAAAGTAAGAGGCTTGAATTTAATATTTCAGAAGAAGTACTACTTTTTTCAGAAGAGGTAAGAATTTACTAGTTCCTAGAGGTGGGAGAGAAAAGTGGAATGGCGAGAAAGATCTCTAGATAGGATATCAAGGGCAGGATGGAGCCAGGGGTCAGTCTTCAATAAAGGAGGAAAGCAGATGACAGCCAGGGAGAGAAGTGGAGGGGTCTAAAAGTCAGACTACTGGAGCCTTAAAGAAATAGGGGCTTTGCACAGAAGATGGGTGAAATCTGCAAACAACCCTGGAGAAAAAGAATTAGATTCCTTCAGATGTAAGGTCTGTGTTGCTGTTCAGTCACTAAGTCATGTCCAACTCTCCGTGACCCCAAGGATTGAAGCATGCCAGGCTTCCCTGTCCTTCACTATCTCCTAGAGTTCGCTCAAACTCATGTCCATTGAGTCAGTGATGTACAACTTCTGAACCCAGGTTTATTTTTCATATTATTGTGTTTTAAACTAACTTTTTGGGACTACCAAACTTTATGAATGAATGTTTGATACTGTCTCCTATTCTCTTTCCATGTATTTTTAAAATTAATTTTTAAAACAAATTAAAATTTTTTTTCTGTAACACATATAGAATATGTGTTGTTTACAGAAAATTCCAGGTAGAAGAACATAAAGATATAAACCAAAAATCACTTATTCCTATCACTCAGTAGAAACGAGTATTAACATATTAACCACTTCCTTCCAATATTTTCCTACATAGTCATGACTATACTACATACATGACTTTATATTGTTTTATGCAATTAACATTAGATCATAAGCATTTGCTCATGTAATCCTGTCATTGTGGCAAAAGGTTAAAAATTAGTAAATCTAAGTGAAAAGGAAGTGGATATTCATTGTACTCCAACTTTTCTGTTGAAGTTTTTCAAAATTAAGAAGTTCCAGGTGGGAGGAGGGATAAATTAGGAATTTGGGATTAACAGATACACAGTACTATATATAAAACAGATTAACAACAAGGAACTATTGTCTATAGCACAGGGACCTATATTCAATATCTTATAATAATAACCTATAATGGAAAATAATCTGAAAAAGAATATATATATATTTATAACTGAATCACTTTGCTGTACACCTGAATGTAGTAGGCTTTTTGTTTATATATTTTGTGGGATCTTAGTTCCCCATCCAAGGATCAAACTGGTGCCCCCAGCATTGGAAACCTGGAGTCTTAACTACTGGACTGCCAGCGAAGTTCTTACTGTATACCTGAAACACTGTAAATCAACTATACTTAAATTAAAAAGAAAAAAGTTACAGGTGGGAATGGAACTAATCATAGAGAAAAAGCAAGTGAATGATAACACAAAATTCAGGATCCTGGTAGGATAGGGTAGGAAAGGAAGACCACTATGAGGCTTTGAAGATATTTCTAACGTGGACTTCCCTGGTGGTTTGGTGGTTAAAAAGCCACCTTCCAATGCAGGAGACCTGGGTTTGGTCAGGGAACTTAGATCCCCACAATGCTGTGGGGCAGCTAAGCCTGTGAGCCTCAACTACTGGCACGTTCCCCAGAGAAAGATCCCACATGCTGCAACTAAGACCCGACACAGCCAAATAAATAAATACACAAATATTTTAAAAATAAAGACATTACTAATGCTATATTTATTAAACTAATACTGGATACATGTGTTCATTTTAACATTTTCTGTGGCTGATATATGTGATACATACTCTTTTGAACCTGTGAAATAGTTCTCAATAATACATATATTTTTAAAATTAAAAACCTATCATGAACTTACTAGATAAATGAGGTCCACATACTACTTGCTAAATACTTTCCTACTCAACTTAAAACTGCTCTTCCTCCTCTCTACCACATAAATCTTAGTTATCTTTTGGGGCCTACTTCAAGTACAACTACATCTGAAAATCCTTCCCTCCCTAAGAGCTCTTTTCTCTGAACTTTATTTTTACTACGACATATCCTTAATTAACTTTTTTGTGTGTTTATGTCTGACCTCAAACGGTTCTCTTCCATCCTCCTAACTAATCCCTTGGTCACTAAAATTTTTCAAGTTGCTTTAAAAGATGCACAATGAAAAATTGTTTCCCTTCCCAGGGGTAATGACTACAGTTTCTTGTGTATTCCTCTAGGAATATTCTATGAAAATTCACATTTTTTTCCCTTTCATCAATGGTACCATATTATATATGCTCTTCTATAACTTTCTTTTCTACCCTTAATATTTTAGTTAGTTTTAAAACTAGAACCTCACTGTTGTTCTCAAAAGTCTAACTATGTTACACACACTGATTATACTTTGTTTCCATACTTTTCTCTTTAAAGAGATGAGTGGGAAATTATTTCTTTAGAGAAATCACACTACTTTCTGTCCCATTTGGCTTCATTTGTTAATGTAATCATTGAAAGTGAAAGTGTTCATCTCTTAGTCATGAAGGATTCTGCAATCCCATGGACTGTAGCCCTCCAAGCTCCTTTATCCATAGAATTCTCCAGGCAAGAATACTGGAGTGTGTTGCCATTAGGCTACATAAATTTGTTTACACAAGTAATAAATAATACGTTCTCATTGTAAAAATTCAAAATTATCAATAAAGCTAAATATCTTGACTATTATTTCCTAAAAGTAACCACTGAGACCAATTTCGTACGTACATGTCCAGAATTTTTTAAAGGAATTTATAAACATGTAAATGTATCTCTTGAAACATATAGTATTGTTTTTAGTTTCTTTGAATATAAATTAAATGATATCATAATGTTTATATTGTTTTACAGCATGTTTTCCATTCAATAATACAGTAAGGAATCTTACTATGTAGATGTAACTCATTTTTCTTGATTGCTGTGTAGTTATTC
Source organism: Bubalus bubalis (assembly GCF_019923935.1). Lineage (NCBI taxonomy): Eukaryota > Metazoa > Chordata > Mammalia > Artiodactyla > Bovidae > Bubalus > Bubalus bubalis. Next base: position 35,540,070 of record NC_059159.1, on the reverse strand, counting down.
ATTACTGTTGGAGATTTAGAGTGTTTCTAATTGTTTGCTATTACAAACAGTGTGTAATGAACATCTTTGTACATTTTACCTCATGCACAAATGTAATAATGGTTGTTTCTCTAGAGTAGATGATAAGAGGTGGAACTCTGTATCAGAAAACATGTAAGTTTAGTAATGTACTTACAATTAAACTGACCATTGCCAGTTCTGTAGTAGAGCTGTTAAACAGATAGTAAGGTAATAATTGTGACCATTAATTCTACATATTACTTCCTTAAAAAAAACCCTAAAATATCCATTGATTTAGAAGTCATTTAGTAGACAAAAAAAAGAACAGCAGACTAGAAATTTTAAGATACAGATTCAAGTTCTGCTTCTGTCCCTAACAACTAATTTGATCTTGGGCAATCCTTTCCTGGGCCCATTTCTGTACCTACGAAATTCAAGTGATGTTTCGTAAAACACAGTACTTATACCACTGGTAGCATGCAGGTTGCTTTTATTTTTATGGACTTTTTAATGATTATTTGTATTTTAAAATAAGTTTAGAAAATTATAATAACCCATCAAATCAAGGATTTATGGGATTATTTATTAATATAAAATTTACTTTTTAAAGACCATTTAAGTTAAAGAAAAGTGAATTGACTTAAAGAAAAACAGTATGCATATAACAGTATAGGTAGCATGTAAATATGGCAAGTCATGACTATGATGTATGAAGGACTGAGATTTCTTTCTTCACAAAATCAAAAAGTTAGATTAAGGCAGTAGATCCCAGACTTTTAGATTACAGTGACCAGTAAAACATTAAAAAAAAAAGTTAGTGATCAACATGGAATTGTTTTTTATTATGCTAAATAATGACATTAAGAGCAACAAAACCCAAACCATTATCCATCCATATATATCCATCACCATTATCTCATAGAAAGATATTAAAAATATTTTATAATTATAAAACAGTACCTGTATGTTGAAAAATTTTCAAGTTGTACAGAAAGAATAAAAATTCATTTCCTTTCTCTTCCTCTCTCTCTGTAAAATCTGTCATGGACATCCTTCCACACAGATCTACCTCATTTTTAGAAAAGACATTTTAAATAAATATACTGTTAAATACATTAGCATGTATAGATATATATACATATATTACAGATGTTACATATAAATATAGCATATTACCTATTTTATATAAATGTAATAAGTATATAATTGCAGAACAAAGGACAGGGCTTCCCAGGAAAGGACCAGTGGCAATCTTACTTAGCCATTTGGGAAACACTGGTTTGGATGACCTTCTATCTTTAAAATTCCATGGTTAAGCCTAGAAAATCCTCAGCGTTTACATGCCTTTCATTATTACCACTAACTTTTATATTTCAAAAGACAACTAGAAATCGCTTTAACATCTCGTTTGGTAGAAAAATCATAAGACTGCAAAGTGCTTTTTCAGTCCTTTGATCTGCTTGCTGCATGAGTTCATGCCTCTGCTCTATCATTCTCATTGGTTTCCTACATCAGAGTTGTAACTGGGCTCCATAGGTTTCAGGATCATATATGTTGTATTTTGTGTAGATACTATTTTTCTGGGGAAAGGGTTTATAACTTTCTATGATACAAAAAAGGTTAGCAACTATAGCTCTGGATGTTTCTAGCTTTTGCTTAATCTTATTATTGGCTTCAGAGTCCCTTACAATTTTTTTCTTGTTCTTTTTTTTGCACCAGTGGTGGGCGTGTAATTTCTGGTTTGCATTTGACAACTGCACTCCTAAGTTCCTTGTTCTCACCTTAATGGTCTTTTCATTAAAAAAAAAAAAAAAACTCTCCTACCAATTAGTCATATGGTATTTTAATTTTTTATTTTCTTTTTATTTTTTGAAGATAGAAAAAGGCAGAAAGTGGTGCCCACTCTGGAACTGACAGGCAGGGAGACAAGCAGCTAGAGACAGCAAGACACACAGGCACAAACAAAAGAACTAAGGACAGACAGAATGGACAGCTGAAAGACAATGAAGAGGAACCTGTAAACACAGAAGAGATATAAGAACCAAACAGACAGAGAAGAAGGATGGCAAAAAAAAAAAAAAAACAGACAGGCTGGCAAGGAAAGGATTACTGACACAGGCAGGCAAAATCACCAAGAGGGATGCAGACAGACAAACAGAAAGGGGGAGAGAGAAAGAAGGAAAGCAGGCTGAGATAGAAAAACAGTTAAGTACAAAAAAGAGATAAAGTGATAATAGCGTTTTATACCACACATTGCTTTATAATTTATAAAGTGCTATCACATATATTACTGCAAGCAGACAGGGAGAATCCAGCAGACAGATGGGGTGATGGAGGGATACAAGCCAATCAGACAGAAGAGAGGGAGGTGGCCAATCAGAAAGAGGCTAGAATGGAGACCAAGACAGTTAAGAGGAAAGAGAACCAAGAAAAGAGAAGTAAGAGAGAAAGAGGGAAAAAGAGGAGAGAAACAGGCTGAAACAGTTAAATTCAGGAATACAGGCAGTGAAAAAGCAGAAATGAAAGAATAGTGCACTGTGTGTAAAAGTTTTAGCATCATTTTTCTGACGAGACCTGGATACAGGCTGTTGTCTCTGCTTACCCCAGGGAGTTATAATATCTCTAAGGTGACATGTGAGAGGAGTCAGAAACAAGGATGAAAAAGGGAGAAAGTTTTAACAAGAAGCAAAATCTTTTACACTAGGAGGAAGACAAACTTCTTGAACAGGTCTAGATCTAACAGCCTAAGGGTGCTGCGGAGCCTAAAAGGATCTAGATTCATATTCTTTTAAAGAATTCATACAGACTTGGGCAAAGGAGAATGGGACCCTGTCTACTCCATGTGCATGTGAGCTCAGCTTACAAACCATCTGTACTTCTTAACTGTTCCTATATTTATAAGGTATTTTTCAGTACCGCCAATGGTTTCACCAGCAATGCTGTGCAGTCATCAGGATAACTCACGACGCAGAGCGGAATAGGATATTAGGAGACAGCAGGCCCTTCCTAAGGACACCTCAGGTTCTGGTAGTAAAAGCATGTAACTAGCAAGCAGTCAATCAAAAAGACAAGTGCCATAAAACAGAATCAAAAAGATAAGAAGCAAGGAACGACAAGCCAGTGAAGTAGGAGGGAGTACTGACAGACTGACAGGAAGAAGCAACCAGCAAAACTGGGAGAGAATAAGGAAAGAGTAGAGCAAAAAGCAAGCAGACATATATGTATAGGTTCCTCTCTCAAATAAGATCAAAGGAATGCACACTGACTATCTCTGAGGAGAGGAAGAAGGGGTAGGAGGGAGGCTTATGCTTACTCTTACACAGAATACTTTTAGTTCTATAAAAAATTTGTACTGTGTGTGCATGTGTGTACACGCATATGCTCAGTTGTGTCTGACTCTTTGCGACCCCAGAGACTGTAGCCTGCCAGGTTCCTCTCTGTTCATGGAATTTTCCAGGCAAGAATATTGGAGTCGGTTGCCATTACCTACTCCAGGGGCTCTTTCCCACTCAGGGATCAAACCCGCGTCTCCTGTGCCTCCTGCATCGGCAGGCCAATTCTTTACCACTGCGGGATTCTTTACCACTGCTTCACTTGGGACACCCTATTGTATGCACTACTTAAAAGTTGATAGAAAAAAAGAACGAAAAAAAGCAAGCAGAGATGTGGACAATGAGAGCCAGCTAAGTAGACAGAAAAGAGAAAAACAAAAAGACAAGGAGAGACTGGGAAAATGGCAAAAAGATTGAGGCAGGCAGACTATGTGAGGAACCAGAAATAGAAAAAGAAAGAACAAACAGAAGCAAGCAGCGAAAGAAGGCAGGGTAAGGGATATGGCAAGAAGGCAAGTTTTGGGGCAAGGGGGTCACTGACAGGTCTGTGGTAGTGATACCATAAACACTGATGGGATATTGGGATAGGGGAAGCCTAGAGAGAAAAAGCTGATAAACAGACATATTGAAAAGATAAAAGCATTAAACAGTGGGAGAGCAGCAAACAAGTGGGGTAGACAAGCAAGAAGACAGACATGAAGGGAGGCAAGGAGATAGCGTGAACTAAATAGGCATAAAGAAGAGAAGGAACAAGTAGAAGGGCAAGATAAGAGGCAAACCAAGACAAGGAACCATGGTAGGGCCTGGAAGGTAGACAAACCAAGAGATGGAAACTAAAAAAGTGATAGAGACAGGCAGGCGGGGAGACAGATGGCTACAGAGAGAGTGGTGGGCAAACAGCCAGAGAAGCAGACAGACAACCAGAGAGAGAAAGAGGCTGCCAGCCAGTCAGGGAGGAGCAGACAGGCAGGCAGGCAGACACCATAATAGGAGCAAGCAGGTAGGGAGGCAGGGGGAAACAAGGAAAGAAAAGAAAAATCACGGGGTCAGTAGGGAGAGAAAAGAGAACAGGAGATGAAGGCAGGCAGAGGAGGAGTTGGACAAGAGGGAGAATCAGGCAAATGAACAGATCCATATGCAAAGCACACTCAAGAGAATGATGAATGTGTGTACAGGGATGCACATGGCCACCTTTAGCCACCCACACCTGCAGCTCATGGTTCATGTGGCAGGCAGGCAGAGGCGCTCAGCACAGAGGGAGAGGGTGCACAGGCGGAGAGACTGCGGCGCACCATGATGTGCAGGGCTGCCCACATGCACGTGGGGACACTCTTCCCAGACACATGCAGAGGGGCCAGAAAGAGGGGGAGTCAGGCACACATGAGGAAGAGGCATATGCAGTCAAGAGCCAGGAAGACAGACGTAAACAGAAAGAAGACAGAGATGGAAAGTCACTTAGAGGTGACAGGGCCTGAGTGTCAAGGAATGAGAAAGTCTCGGTGAAAAATAAAGACACACATACACAGACGCCCATATACAGAAAGGAGGGGATACCCAGATGGACTACTACAGAGGGTCTGAGAAAGGAGACTTAATGAAATCAAATGGAAGAGAAATAGAGGAGTTACACCCAGTACAGGAATGATATGGGAGCTGAGGCAGAATTTCAAAGTTCAGGTTAAGAAGAAGATGGAAATCAGTGCTCGATAAAGTCATTAGCTGGGGCTGAAGAGTGGCACATCAATAAAGAATATTTAAGCCTTGTAGGTAAAAATATACCTGTCACTATTATTTTCTGGTTGCTGCCTACCCACCCCTTCCTCTTAAGGTGTTTCCAAACCCTGCAGGGGCTGCTGAATGGCTGGCAGCTATACTCAAGAGATAGAGAAACAACCCAGGAGAGAAATGATTCCACAGGCATGTGTTGGGAAGCAAGGGAAAGGTCAAAGTGAGATCAAAAATATGGGAGGAAACTGGAGTAGTAAGAAAAAGGATGACAAGAATGAAACAGCATTGAATTGAGCTATCTGCCCTCCTTCTTTTGCAAGCACTACTCAACTGGCAACGTTTATTTCATGACTACTATGACCAAATCTCTGGATGAGAAAGCTACTTTTGGACTCCTTTTCAATCTTCCATTTGATTCCTGGTATCACTTTAAAGATAAACATTGGCATATAGTGGGAAACCGTAGGTCAGAAAGTCAAATGAAAAATGTGAATGTAATCCCCTACCTCTTTTTTTCAGTCCCAGTTACTTTTCTGTTTCTTGGTACCTCAGTTTCTTCCACTTTATCAGTGTTGGAGATCATGGAGGAAGGGAAATATACTGAAATGGGAGAAAAGAGAAAATAATTTCACAATCTTCAGACTTAACTCTCCTTTATTCTAAAAATCTGTTCTATTTACTCCTAAATTAATTTCCCAAGTCCGATGAATTTTATATTCAAGTAATTGGGGGAGGGCAGGACGAGGTAAAGGAGAAAAGAGTGAAGATAAAATTTACAATTATAAATCACTGAAAAGGCTGGGCAAAGGGGAGAATCAAACATGGATTCCTTTGAAAAAAACTCAATCATCGTATCTATTCATATCTCTCCCCCAAAAGTCACTAGGATTTCTATCACTTTTTTAAAAAAAGAAAAAAAAAAAAATCCAGTACCGCTTCTCACTTAAAAGATACCTACACAATTAAATGCGTTTTGACTTTAATGAGGTATGTAGAAACAGAGTTATATATAAACATATATTTCATCTTTTTCCTTTTCAATGCCTGAAGGGGAAAAAAAACCTTCACATCAAACCACTCCCTTCTGAAGTATTCAGAAAAAAAAAAAAAAAGCTTTTCTTTAAGAGAAGGGAGGTGGGGAGGAAGAGACTAGTAAAGAAAAGAAAAAAATTAAATCTAGTTGGACTAGTATCTAACTAGTTAACCTTTAACAATTTATGCTGATGTCAGACTGAGCATGAGTACTGATTAATGCCCCCCCCTCAAATATTTTTTTATAAGGGGGAGTTAGTCACAGCAGCCATTTTTGTTTTATGCAGAAATCCTTCATGCCCCCCCCAACACGCACACACACTCACTCACTCACACACACACACTCAGTACACAAGGAAAATATCTCTATTAATCTGTGCACTAATCAGTTATGAAAAAAGGGAGAAATTTGTGGGTTTCTGGGTAGAGCTTGGAGATGGGGGTATAACAGGGAGGAGAATGGGGGGGGTGAAAAATGAAATATTAAGCCAGCCATTTTGTTTTAAAAGGGGATTTTTCCCCCCTCTCCCTTTCTTCATGGAGGGGGTGGCGGTGCTGGAGGGGGGGTTGTTTTAAAAATAATTTCCAGGCGGCCATCTTAGTGCCTCAGCTCTGAGAAATATTTCTGAGCGCCCCCCTCAGAATTTAAATATATTTAAAGCCACGAAGAAGGGGGTAGAGAGAAGTCGAAAACTTTTATATATATATATATATTTTTTAATCCCGCTCTCTTGTTCTCTCGGGAGGAAGAGAGAAGGAAAAAAAAAGTCCTCAATTTTTTTCCAAGAAAAATTTTTAGGGTGGTTTTGGCCCCCCTCGTCAGACGGCGGCCCCGAGGGGGGGTTTCGGAGGGGGGTGGCCCGGGGGTTTGGGGGGCTGGGGGAGGCGGTGAGGAGGAGGACGAGGACGCCGCCGCCGAGGAGGAGGAGGAGGAGGAGGAGGTGGTAGCGGTGGGGGAGGCGGGCGGGCGGTGGGTGGGGGGGTGGTGGGGGGGCCAGAGCCACAGGATGGCTTCCCCTCTGAGGGACGAGGAGGAGGAGGAGGAGGAGATGGTGGTGTCGGAGGAGGAAGACGAGGAGGAAGAAGAGGGCGACGAGGAGGAGGAGGAGGTGGAGGCGGCCGACGAGGACTACGAGGAGGACGACGACGAGGGAGTACTCGGGCGCGGGCCGGGCCACGACCGGGGCCGCGACCGCCACAGCCCCCCCGGCTGCCACCTCTTCCCGCCGCCGCCGCCGCCGCCGCCACTGCCCCCGCCGCCGCCGCCCCCGCCGCCAGGTAAGCGGCCGCCGACTCCCTCCCCCAGCCCGAGCCGGAGCCGCGGGCGCGCGAGGCCCGGGCGGGGGCGAGGCACCCACCGCGCGGCCGAGCCGAGGCGAATCCGGGGCGCGGGGCGCCGTCTGGGGCCCGTCGCCCCGCGGCGGTCCGAGCGGTCCGGGCGGGCGGCAGCGGCCGCCCGGCCAGGCCTCCTCCCCTCCCCCGCCGCACCCCTCCCCCGCCGCCGCCGCCGCCGCCGCCGCCGCCGCCGCTGCCGCCGCCCGGGCTGGAGAGCGCTGGGCGCGAGCTGCGCGCGCGGACCGGGCCACTCGGTCGCGGCTTTCGGGGGAGGAGGAGGAGGAGATTTTTTTTTTTTTTTTTTTACCCTCGGCGGGGAGGGGGTAGGCAGGAAACGGCCGAGGCGAAGCCAGGGCCCCCTCCCTGGCCGCGCGAGGGACCGCGGAGACCCTGGCGGCCGGACGGCGGCGTGGGGGAGGGGCGCGTGGGGGAGGGGCGGCCGCGCGGGCGCCCCTGGGGCTCGGGCCCCGGTGGGGTTGGACCGCGGGGAAGTGGGGTTTGCCTGCGAAGAACGGACCACGGCCCTCACAAGCCCCCGTCAGGGGTTGGGAAGGCTAGGGGGGTGGCGGGTGTCCATCGGACCCCCACACCTGTGGGGACTTCGATGCCCGCCAACTCTGGAGCGTGCGGTGGCACGTGGGGGAGGGGTCGTGTGAATGTTTGCGGGCGGCTGAGGACTAGGGGCAGGTGGTGGCCACACTTCATGCAGACCACTTCCTGGAATGAGACTGGCCCCGGCCCCCTCTCCCCCACTCGTACTAGGGAGCGCAGCTACTGGAGATTGGGGATCGAGAGGCGAGTGTCTGGGACACCAGATGCCCCCAATCCCACCCCTTTTATCTCTCCTCTGCCCTGGGCTCTTTTGTGTCAAGTGCGCCCCCCCCCGCCACCCCCCCCCATGACCCCGTCAGTCTGGGGTGGCCGAGCTGCCCAGCTGTGACTCTCACGTGGCTGCCATTCACTGTCACTCTCCCGCTGAAACCACCCACACCCTGACCACGTTGGGGGGCGTGAACTGCCCACCCAGCTGTTGTGCAGCTTGACCGTCACTCAGCACCCCTCCCCGGGGATGACAAGTCATCCGCACTGTCTAGGTAGTTCTGCCCCGCGGTGAAGGGGCCTGACCGCTGCCTCGGGTCGGGGGCCCAATAGTGGCCCCCCTCTGGCCATCCTCTAGAGTGCTCTGCTAGTGTTTTTCAGGATAGAGCATCTTTCGGGTGGTCACACCCCCAGGCCTCTGGATGCCTTGCAGCAGAAATGCACCAAACTTCAAAACATCTAACATCATACCCTTTGTAAAACTGTCATATTGATCTGTGTGGCTTCTGTGGGAAACGTTCCTGTCTAGTGGAGACAGCCTTTGAGGGACTGAAGCGCGGCGGGGTGGGGGGCCGGGGGGAGGTACTTTCTTGGGGCGAAGGGGGAAGGGGGTATCTAATGGAAACAGGATAAAGTCCACTTCCCCCCTCCCGGGCTTGTCTGAAAACGGGAAAAGTTTTTAAAAAGTTATCCCGAGAGAGCCCACTGATTTTGCAGAAGGGAAAAGGAATAAAGAACTGTGGGGAGGGGGTTACCTGGAAGACAGCAGAGGTGCTAAAGAGAAAGCAAGGATGTCAGGTTAAGTTAGGGGATGAGCAGTTCTCCCATATGTCTATTCCGAACTTAGAATGGGGTATTTGGGGGCTTTTGATCCCGGATTTGGGTCTGTAAAGGGGAGTGGATGAAAGAATCTGAGGTCGAGGTGGGTCTTTGTGTCAGTACTCCCTCCCCTTTTCCCTCTGCTTTCTAAGCATCGTCAAATGTTTTAAAAATTGTATATCTGAAATGAAAACCCACCTCCTCTCTCTGGCAGGGCAGTTTTATCTCCCTTTTAGCCCTCCAAGTCAAAGGAGTGACCCAGATACACCCCCTCAGATGACTTTCTGAGCTAAAACTTTGGCAAAATATTTTTAGTCTGCCCATTATTTCTCTCTACATAAGTGTGGGCAAAATAATCCTCCTCTGAGGCAATTTGTTTGGGCTGCCCCCCACCTCTTTCTCTTTAAGATGAACTGATAGCCGTTAGAGGTTCCTATTGTTTTTCATTCTGACGTCTTTGATTCTCACCATTTTGTTTTACATTCTTACCCAAGACCAATTTTTTCCCTTCCCCCCTCTCCAGTCTCCTTACATTGTTAAACGTTTAAAATAATAGCTCTCGTGCTGATGGGGGAAGGGAGCAGGAAGCCCAAAACTCATTTCTTCGCCCTCCCTCTTCTGGCAAGTCTAGAGAAATAATATAACATAATATATAGATGTGATTCCTTGTGGGTGGGGGTGGGGAATGATTGTGGGTGGTGCGGAAAATTCTGGTAGTTTCTTTGCAAAAGGTCTGAAAATACAAACCCACCCCCTGCATGCAATACGCATGTGCAGCAGACCTATTATGGTGGTTCGTTGTGGGGGAGGGAGGGGAATTTGAGAAAAAATAAATATATGTGTGAGAGATTGATGGTGAGATTAGAAGAAGAGAGGGGCGGGAGGCGAGGCTCTCGGCGAGGCCCCTCCCTCTCTCCGGCTCGCCAGGCCCCGCCCGGCCCCCTCGCCGCGCTCCTCCCTCGCTGTCTTCCGAGATCTGAGCCGGGATGTGGGAGAGTCTGGGCGCGCGGCCAGCATTGAGTGGCTGGTGAGGCAGAGGTTGGGACTTAGATTTGCTTTCATGCCTTCCCTCTCCTTTCCTCGCCGTCTACTTTGCGTCCCCACAGCACCGCCGTCTTCCCAAGTTGGGGAACCTCCCGCTGGGGTGGGGAGTGGAGTTAACTGGCTGCGAGGTCCCAGGGCTGGTGTCCACCCCCCACCCCACCCCACCCCCAGCTGGCGAAGACCGAGGCCATTTTCCTGATCCTCAGCCAGTTGGCCTGCCCTTGCCACTGCCCCGGCAGCCTCCGTTTCCATGTTCTAATATATTAGCGGGAGTCCCTGGGGTGAGGGACCGCTGGCTGCGGGGCACGGCGACTTACTGACTTCCTATTACGGTCCCCGCTCTGTTTTCACACCTCGGGCTGCCTGCAGGCACCTCCCCCGACTCCCCCGCCACAGCCCCCCAATTTTAAAGTGCTGTCCCGCGCGACAGGACACAGGATGCCGGAGCTGTGAGGAGAAGTAGCATTGAAGGAAGGAGGCGCCGCGATTCTGAGGCGCTGGAAACCGAGGCCTCCGGTGTAAATTGTGGCTAATTTTCCCTTGGCTGTGGTGGGGAAAAGGATTGTGTGTCCTAGAGCAAGGGGCTGGGCCCTGCCCAGGCTTTCCCCTCCAGCGCTGCAGCCTTTGCCTGAGCAGGACAGGTCTGGCTGGTTAGTCTAGTGCTTGCTGAGGGAGGGAGGCCTCACACCAGGCCCTCACTTCTGTGTGGCATCGGCTGTGTCTTCCTCCTGAAGTAGTTACTCTCTGAACCCTAAGCCTCCACAGTGTGGCAGGGGTCATGGAGAATGGGGAGCGGGGGACATCTGGGAAGAACCAGCCCCGGCCTGTCTGACAGGGACATCTGGAGAGAAAGCCAGGGACCTAGCCCTGCTAAAAGCATGTACAGACTGTCCTCTGGGTTTGTGCTCATGAGTATGTGATGCTTGTGCATTTGAGAACGCATTTGAGGGGTGTGTCTATGCCTGTCCAGTGTCTTTGTGTGGGTCTCCCATACTGCTTAGATATGAATGGGTTAGAATGCTTGAGACTACATTTGGAGGCAAGGGGTGAGACCCGGGGACAACGGGTAGGGTGCCTGAGTTCTCAAAGGGAACAGGGATGTGGATGTAGATTTGAAGGCACAATTGAGGCTGCTTGGGAGGAGGAGGGATGTTTAGGTAATTGTGGAGACCTTCTGTGGGGCTAGGGAGTGACAAAGGAGCCAGACACCAAGATCCTGTGGGCCAGAAGTGAACATGGCTGACTGAGGGTTTCTTTTCCTCCAAGGCTATACTGGGGTGACAGGAGTCTGGGTGATTATCTGAGGAAGTGTAAATAGAGGCCTCACTCCTCACAGAAAGGATGTCAGGGCCCCAGGGTGTTAGTGTGAGAGCCCAGGTGTCCACCTTTGGCTCTGCCTTCTCAGCATCTGGCTTAGGGAGCTGCCAGCTTGTGTCTCCCCACTCCAAGTGCTGGGGTCAGGCCAGGCCAGCAGCTGGGCATGGCTTCCCCAGTTCCTGGGCAGGATGCCAGCTGGCTAAGTGAGGGGGAAGGCAGGAGGAGCCCTGGCGGCGACTAAAAGGACCTGCCACAGTCAGAGCCCATGGCCTAGAGCCTGGTCCCTTGTTAGTAGGAGGGGAGAGACAGGAGTGGTTTGGCTGCTCTCCTCTTCTGACCCCTGACCTCCCATTCAGAACCCAGGCATCCCAGAATACTCGAAACACTCTCTGTTTGCGTCCAGCAAAGGGAGGCAAGGTTTGGAAGAGTTAATGCCGGATTTCCTAGAGAGCAGGAACCAAGGAGGTGAGGGAGGAAAAGGGCTGCAGAGGCTGGGAGCCTAGAGGCTTAGGTTTTCCGGTGCTGTCTGCTCCAAAGATAAGGATGACATTCGACTGCTGCCTTCAGCATTGGGCGTGAAGAAGAGAAAGCGAGGACCTAAGAAACAGAAGGAGAACAAGCCAGGAAAGCCCCGGAAACGCAAGAAGCTTGTAAGTGTTATGCACGCCTGTCTCTACAGTGAGGCTTGGAGACCCGTCCCAGAGACCTACGATTTCTCTGGGCCTGATTGCCATGGGGACCCTGAAGTCAGGGAGACCTGACTCCCTCTACCTGCCCCCACTCCCACCCCTGCTAGGCTGTATCTCCCAGGTCTGGGACCCATCCTAGTGAAGAGCCCTTTTGTCAACTTTACTTGCCCTGCAGCACGAGAAGCTGTTGGAAGCACTGGAGGTAGACTGCATGAATTCACAGCCCAGCAGTCCTCTGTCTTCTTGGGTAGCTTACTTACCTCTCTGTGCCTCAGTTTCTTCTACAAAAAAAAAGTGGATAAAAATAGATTAGTTGCTGTCTCATAGGATTGTTGTGAAGTTTAAAAGAGACGATGATATTTTGTGCTAGGAGGAGTTCCTGGCACATGCTAGGGCTCAAAAAATAGTATTTTTATTTCTCTCCCTTAGGACAGCGAGGAGGAATTTGGCTCTGAGCGAGATGAGTACCGGGAGAAGTCAGAGAGTGGAGGCAGTGAATATGGAACCGGACCAGGTCGGAAACGGAGACGGAAGCACCGAGAAAAAAAGGAGAAGAAGACAAAGCGGCGGAAAAAAGGGGAGGGAGAGGGGGGGCAAAAGGTGAGTAGATTTGGGGAGTGAGGGGAGAAATCTGTATCAATGACAAGCCTGAAGAGTAGGGGAGGGAGAGCCCTGGGCGAGCAGGGTGACAAATGGAGAGGCTGTGGTTTATGAGGAGTGGGATTGGACTGGGAATGGAGCAGAAAACTGGAAGCCCAGAGAAGCTGGTGGGTGGGCAGAGAGGCATGTCAGGGGGCGGGGGGAGTCCAGGACTGGAGCTGGGAGAGCACCTGCCTAACAGAAGCCTGGTATCCTAGCAAGTGGAACAGAAGTCATCAGCAACCCTGCTTCTGACCTGGGGCCTGGAGGACGTGGAACATGTGTTCTCCGAGGAAGATTACCATACACTCACCAACTACAAAGCCTTCAGCCAATTCATGAGGTACGGTAGGGCTGGGGAGCCCTCACGAGCTGACGCTTTTAATTTGGGGGAGGCCCTGGACCCCTCTGGGATCTGATGAAAGCTGAAAAATGGCTCTCCAGAGAAATTCACAGCACAGACACACAAAATTCCACATGTAATTTCAGAGAATTCCTGGACTCCCAGGATCCAAGCAGTCTAGTCAGGAACTCTTCACTGGGGATCAGAGTTCCATGGCTAGGTTAGAAAACTGGTGACCGATGGCCTTCTCTGCTCTTAATAGTTCCAGTTTATCCTGCCTGACTTTTCTTCAGACTGGAGTGGAGAGGTGGCATCAGTGTTCCCCAGTTTCCTTTCCTCAGTTATCAAGTCTTCTCTGCCCTTCCCTTAGACAGCAGTAGTAATGGAGGATGCAGGCCGAGAGTAGAACCTGCGAGTCAATAGCTTCTAAAGTAGAGGAGAACAGTAGAGATGCCTTTGGGGAAGCAGGCACTTCAGCAGAGCCCTTCAGCGCTCTGGAGACAGCCTGCTAAAATTCAGGTCCTGGTGCTTCTTGGGCAACTCACTTCTTTGATCTTCAGTTTCTGCATCTGTAAAATAGGCAAATAGTATGTACCTTTAGGAGGGACTGGCAACCCACTCCAGTATTCTTGCCTGGAGAATCCCATGGACAGAGGAGCCTGGGGGCCTATAGTCCAAGGGGTCACAAAGAGTCAAGACATGACTGAAAGGACTAAGTGGGTACTTTGGTTGGGTTTTGATGGGGTGGTGGATGGAAAGCTCAGCCCATTCCATATTCTGGGGCCCGGCAGAGTTCAGTCCCTGGTAGCGGTCATTAGTCCTGGTGTCTTACAGCTTCTCTACTAAAGACAGTGCTTCTGTCAGCACCGGGGTCACCTGTGTCCTCACAAGAGCTTAATACCCACCTCAGAGCAGAACAAGTGTGGCCCATCAGACTCCACCTAATGGGACCCTTCATTAGGTTCTACCAAGGCCTGTGGAACTCATGAGAAAAACACAGAGAACCGTAACAGCTCCTAGTAGTGTTGTGAGGATGGAATTAGATACGGTGTGTGAAAGCGTTTTAGGAACTGTAAAGTAGTTGTCAGAAGTAGAGCATTTTTGGTAATCTTGTATTTTTTGGCTTTATCCTATTTAATCTGCATTTAAATTTTATTTTGCCTATTTCTTTTTTGTTCTTTCATACGTTTTTCTTGTTCTGTTAAACTTTTAAAAACTTATTATTTGTTTACTTTAAAATTGATGTTACTCATGAGAGAACATGTTTACACTACCCAGGAACCCTAGCTTGTACATTGACTTTATTGCTGAGGGAAATGGCAATATTCCCTGACCATCTATCTGTGAAGGATCCGAGTCTCCTGCCTCTGTATTTACAGGCCCCTGATTGCTAAGAAGAATCCGAAGATCCCAATGTCTAAGATGATGACCATTCTTGGGGCCAAGTGGAGAGAGTTCAGCGCCAACAACCCCTTCAAGGGGTCGGCAGCGGCTGTGGCAGCGGCAGCGGCAGCAGCAGCGGCAGCTGTAGCTGAGCAGGTGTCAGCCGCTGTCTCCTCGGCCACCCCCATAGCACCCTCCGGACCCCCCGCCCTTCCACCACCCCCTGCTGCTGATATCCAGCCCCCACCCATCCGAAGAGCCAAAACCAAAGAGGGCAAAGGTAAGAAATCTTCTAGGTCGAACAGCTGTCACCCCACCCTCCAGACTGCATGTTCTCAAATTGTAGTCCAGAATGCTTGTCTCCTTGGCCCTGGTGGTTGGAAAAGTGCTTCCTAGGAAGGGTCTCAGTAAGACCATAGCCCACTAAGAGGCTCAGAGACCTTCATGGCCTCCCTTATTCCAGGATATCATGACCTCAGGCTTTTGTCCCTCACCTGCGTTCCTCACTCAGGTCCAGGCCACAAGCGGCGGAGTAAGAGCCCCCGAGTGCCTGACGGACGCAAGAAGCTTCGGGGAAAGAAGATGGCACCACTCAAAATCAAGCTAGGGCTGCTGGGTGGCAAGAGAAAGAAGGGCGGCTCGGTGAGAGGCCCCTCCGGTCTATTAAACTCCTGGGGGTGGTCAGGGACCTGGGGTCCAGACACATGGGTCCGTGAGGACAGCTGAAGCGGGAGCCCAAGGCCTGGGGAGGGGAGTGGAATCCAGCCGGCGCCCCTGACAGCCACGGGGCTATGGGCAGTATGTTTTGCAGAGTGACGAGGGCCCCGAACTGGAGGCCGAGGAATCAGACCTGGACAGCGGCAGTGTCCACAGTGCCTCAGGCCGCCCCGATGGCCCCATCCGCACCAAGAAATTAAAACGAGGCCGGCCCGGAAGGAAGAAGAAGAAGGGTGAGGGGCGTCAGCTGTGTGTGGCCCTGACAGTTAACTTTCCTCTCATTCATTTACTGTCCTTATTTTCAGTTGTGACTTCTTTATTCAACCCTTTTCTCTTTCTCTCCCCTCCCCCATTCATTTCTCTTGGCTCCCTTGGCCTCCACTCGGATGTATGACAGTTCTGGGCTGTCCCGCTGTGGCTGGGGAGGAGGAGATTGACGGCTACGAGACAGATCACCAGGATTACTGTGAGGTGTGCCAGCAGGGTGGGGAGATCATTCTGTGTGACACCTGCCCTCGTGCCTACCACCTCGTCTGCCTTGATCCTGAGCTTGACCGGGCTCCTGAGGGCAAGTGGAGCTGCCCTCACTGTGTGAGTACTGGAGCCGCCTCTTCGCCCCTCAGCGACCGCCTCCCCCATCTCTTTCCTCCATGATATCATTTGTCATCTTCCTACCCCCAGCTGCCTGGGCCTCTCAGCAACAGATGTTTAAGGGTCTAGGATCCTGTGTGTTCCTCTCCCTCATCCCCTTGGCCCCACCAAATCAGCATTTTTGAAAACTAAGGTGTCCTGTTTGTTCGTTCCCACCAGTCTTCTCTGTACTTCTAGGATCTAGGCTTCCTGGTTGGTCTCTGTCTTCCATTCTCACTCCTTATCTTCTTTTTTGTGTCCTTGTCTGTCCTTGGCTTCCCAGGAGAAGGAGGGGGTCCAGTGGGAAGCCAAGGAGGAGGAGGAAGACTATGAAGAGGAGGGGGAGGAGGAAGGGGAGAAGGAGGAAGAAGATGACCACATGGAGTATTGCCGCGTGTGCAAGGATGGCGGGGAGCTGCTGTGCTGCGACGCCTGCATCTCCTCCTACCACATCCACTGTCTGAACCCCCCGCTCCCCGACATCCCCAACGGCGAATGGTTGTGTCCCCGATGCACTGTGAGTGGACCCGTCTCTCAGGGTTTCTTGTCAGCCCTGACTCCTCCTCCATCTTTGGGGCCCAAACGTCCGGCTCTTTCTCTTCTCTCCCCACACCAGACCTTTGATTCCCTTGTGGGACTCCCCCACCCTCCTACTCTAACGAGGGACTCTTTATGCCTCTTTCTTTCCTGTTTGTATCCACCCCGAAGTGTCCTGTGCTGAAAGGCCGTGTGCAGAAGATCCTGCACTGGCGGTGGGGGGAGCCACCTGTGGCCGTGCCAGCCCCCCAGCAGGCAGACGGGAATCCGGATGCCCCACCGCCACGACCTCTTCAAGGCAGATCCGAGCGAGAGTTCTTTGTCAAGTGGGTGGGCCTGTCCTACTGGCACTGCTCCTGGGCCAAGGAGCTACAGGTACAAGGGTGTCTCTGTCCCATCTCCTGTGGCCCCATTCACTGCTGCTCTCCCTCTCTCACCCACCTCTTCTCCCGTCTTCTGTCCCTCATATTAGGTCTCTGGCCCCCAGACCCTACCAGCTCTCTTAGTTTCCGTACTTGGGTCTCTTGGTCTCTGGTTGTCTTTCCCTCAGTCTCTGTTAGACTCCTCCCCTGAGGTGTAACGGAGCCTTCCTTAGCCTTCCTTAATTCCCATGTCTTATCCTTTATCTATCTTAACCATGTTTTACCGACACTCCCAGTCTTAATAACCTGTTCCTTCCTCATTTTACTTATTACCTCCCCACTCAGGTCCTGTCTCGGACTCCGTTCTCTTGCATGTTACTCATTTTCTTGCTTTGACTTTAACTTTCTGTGTCCTTCATCCCACCGCTCCCATGGCTCATTTTCCCATACCATTCCCCCTGCCAGCCGCTGCCCCGGCTCCTTGTGTCCCCTCAGGATGTCGGGACTATCTCTTCCCTCCTCTCTACCCCACCAGCTGGAAATCTTCCACTTGGTGATGTACCGAAACTACCAACGGAAGAATGACATGGATGAGCCCCCACCCCTGGACTATGGCTCTGGTGAGGACGATGGCAAGAGTGACAAGCGCAAGGTGAAGGACCCACACTACGCCGAGATGGAGGAGAAGTACTATCGTTTTGGCATCAAGCCAGAGTGGATGACCGTCCACCGGATCATCAACCACAGGTAAGCCCTTGGTCCACGGGAAGGCCGACCTGGGTTTTGCCACTGTTCTTGTTGCATTATGGCCCCATGTTAGATAATTGACCTAACTGGGTAATTCCCACCACAGCCCCAGCCTCTCTGGCTTTGTTTCCTCTATGGAGGTGGGAGAAACCAGGAAAAAAGTCCAGCCCAGCACGAACACCTTTGTCCTTGCTTCCTCTAATCTCGAACAGCTTAAGAAATGACACAGGAGTCTGGGGATTTGGATGTGATAAAAGCAAAACATGATTTATACAGACCGATGTTTCTAGTACTTCTGTCTTCATAGTACCTATCATTACCAATGTTTTACTGTCCTTTTATTTTTCTGTTTCATCACGGTCTTCTCGAGTAGCATGTGAGCTCCATGGGAATCAGTCATCTGTCTGCTTAGTTCTACTGAATTACCTATGCCTGGAACAGTGCCTGGCATGTAGTAGATGCTTAGTAAATATTGATTGGATGAAAAAATGACGTTAAGGCTGGGGATGTTTCGTGATAGTTGATTTTTAGGAAGTCATCTGGAAAAAGTTAGGATAGTCCTTCAGCCTTTCTAAACTCCCTTTCAGAGGCCCACCATTGAAGATTAGGTGACAAATTCTGTGTGTTAACTGATAATTGTGTTTATTATGACTCTTTTCTACTTGTGACACATTATTTTTCTCCTCCTGCCTCTTCTTCTGGCTTCCCTCTTCACAGTGTGGATAAAAAGGGGAATTACCACTATCTAGTGAAATGGAGGGACTTGCCCTATGACCAGTCCACATGGGAGGAAGATGAAATGAACATCCCTGAATATGAAGACCACAAGCAGAGCTACTGGAGACACCGGTGAGTGAACCAGATCATGGGTTAGAGGGCATCTGAGGGTGGGGGCATTAAATGAGGTGCAGTAGGGACAGACTCAGTCTAGAATTTAGGGTAATGGGAGCTGGGGCTAGGTTGTTTGCAGTGGGGTCCATAAAGAGGCAGTGTGAGGAACAGAGATAAGATCTAGCCTGACTCATGGGGAAGAGGATGCTGAGGAGTGGGGAGGGTGGTCTCTAGAGCTGAAATCCAAGGGGTGAGGCTAAAGAACCTGGGAGAAAGGAAATGTATGAAAATCCAGATTATGGAAAGTGGGAAGTAGGTCTGGAATTGCTTCAGAAGACGGGGGTCCCAAGGCCCCAGTCTCACTCAGACCCACTCTTTTCCCAGAGAACTAATTATGGGGGAAGACCCTGCTCAGCCCCGCAAGTATAAGAAGAAGAAGAAGGAGCTGCAGGGTGATGGGCCTCCCAGTTCACCTACTAACGATGTAAGTTCTCCACTTGGCCTGTCTCTCATTTCTGGAGCCTCAGGGATCGAAGATTTCCTGGGAGCTTCTGACAGAACACCCCATAGGTTCCACAGCTTCTTTGAGCTCTTCCTTCAGTCAGCTTTGCCCTAGGTTTACTGGGGATTTGCACACAGGAATAAGAGTCTCCAGGGACAGCTGTACACAGGCCTCTTTTGCCGTTTCCTTCCCTGCAGTACTCCCAGGTCTTGATTCAAGGAACAAGAGGGAGGCACTGCAGACTAGAACTTTTCATAAGCTCAGGCCAGAGGAGAGGGACTCGCAATCCCACTTGATACCAATGCCAGGGACAGGGAGGACGAGACCAGGACCAGATGAGTGGCTGCTGGTTCCCTTGAGCTTTTTGACTTGATTCTACAGCCTACAGTGAAATATGAGACTCAGCCACGCTTCATCACAGCCACAGGAGGCACACTACACATGTATCAACTGGAAGGATTGAACTGGCTACGCTTCTCATGGGCCCAGGGCACT
The DNA here is from genome assembly GCF_019923935.1 of Bubalus bubalis. Taxonomy (NCBI): domain Eukaryota; kingdom Metazoa; phylum Chordata; class Mammalia; order Artiodactyla; family Bovidae; genus Bubalus; species Bubalus bubalis. Next base: position 35,520,769 of record NC_059159.1, on the reverse strand, counting down.
GATACCATTTTGGCTGATGAAATGGGGCTGGGCAAGACCATACAAACCATCGTCTTCCTCTACTCACTCTATAAGGAGGTGCTGGCTCCTAGGGCCCTAGCCTGGACTGGGGAAGGTGGGAGTGGAGGGTGAGGGCAGAGGACTAGGGGAGGGGCGTGGCAGGCAGTGGAGTTGGGTGTACAACCGCAGGCCTCAACTAATGGGGCTCCCTCTCCCCACCTTCCACTCCCAGGGTCACACAAAGGGTCCCTTCCTGGTGAGTGCCCCGCTGTCCACCATCATCAACTGGGAGCGGGAGTTCCAGATGTGGGCACCCAAGTTCTATGTAGTGACATACACGGGTGACAAGGACAGCCGAGCCATCATTCGTGAGAATGAGTTTTCCTTTGAAGACAACGCCATCAAAGGTGGCAAGAAAGCTTTTAAGATGAAGGTCAGACTCCCTACCTCATGTCCTCTAAAGTCCTCAGATCTGTCATTTCATTGCCCCAACCAGAACTTTCTTATATTCCTCATTCAGCTTTCTCCCTCCTTCCCCCACCTTCCCTCATGCCTCTGCTCTCCAGTCCTGGAGATGTAGCAGGTTATTCCCGGGGGCACTCATGGATCGCTTAGAACTGGACAGGTGGGGGAAGCTTGGGGGCCACATCCTATAGTCCCTGCGTGGAGTCAAGGTTGGAGGCTTGGGCTACCAGCTGCCTTTGGGAGTCTCAGGACAGGGTGTCTGGGTAGAGAATGGGGGTGGGGGTCTAGATGCTCGGGTGCAGGCTGGCAGCCACAGGGACCATGGTTTTGTCAACAGAGGGAGGCACAGGTGAAGTTCCATGTTCTCCTGACATCATATGAGCTGATCACCATTGATCAGGCAGCTCTCGGCTCCATCCGCTGGGCTTGTCTCGTGGTGGATGAGGCCCATCGGCTCAAGAACAACCAGTCCAAGGTGAGTGAAGTACCCAGGCCTCAGAAACTTGAGGCTCTGGACTCCTACTTGCCCCTATCCTAAAACACAAAGCTTGGGGGACTTTAAGCAGCCCAGGAGGCAGTGCAGGGAGAAGTCCAGTTTGGAAGCAAGACAGGACTAGGGGTCTGAGGGCATCTGATCCTGAAGGAAGTAGGAGCTGGAGGCAGGGAGAGCCGAGGGCCAGCTGCTTGTCACTGATGGACCCTTTCTCCTGCTTTTCCTTGCCCCATTTTCTAGTTTTTCAGGGTTCTCAATGGCTACAAGATAGATCATAAGTTGCTGCTGACAGGGACTCCATTGCAGAATAATCTGGAGGAGCTCTTCCATCTGCTGAACTTCCTCACCCCAGAGAGGTTTAAGTAAGTGATGGCTCAGGAGGGTGGTCTGCAGAGAGGAGAGGTGGAAGGTCTGAGAAAATGAGAGCGTGCAGGAGTCATCTAAAGTGAAGACTAGAGCCTGAGGTCAGGGGCAAAGAACCTAATGCCCGTTCATGTTTTAATTTCCTTCTGGCTACTAGCAACCTGGAGGGCTTCCTGGAGGAGTTTGCTGACATATCCAAAGAAGACCAGATTAAGAAACTTCATGACTTGCTGGGGCCACACATGCTGCGGAGGCTCAAGGCAGATGTCTTTAAGAACATGCCAGCCAAAACAGAGCTCATCGTTCGTGTGGAGCTGAGCCCCATGCAGAAGTGAGATGCCGAGCGGGTTCCCTGGACCAGGGTTGAGGATGTGGTAACAACTTTGCAAGCATCGGTGACCAAATGTAACCTCACAATTGCTTCCATTATTGTGTCTCTTCTGTGCACCTACCCTGGGCTTTAGGAAATACTACAAGTATATCCTGACCCGAAATTTTGAGGCCTTGAATTCACGAGGTGGTGGGAACCAGGTGTCGCTGCTGAACATCATGATGGATCTTAAGAAGTGCTGCAACCATCCGTACCTCTTTCCTGTGGCTGCTATGGTAGATACGGGAGCTGGGACGGTGAAATGCCTGGCTGTCTGGAAACAGGAGCAGCCAAGAGTGCAGGGCTGGAGCTAAGCTGGGAGGCCAGGGACTAGATTTCTGAGAGGAGTAGTAATTGCAAAGGTGTGGAGCCTGGATTTGGGCTTCCAGCTTTCTAGACGTCATCAGAATATGAGAGTGTGTTTCCTGACCCTCTCCTCCTCCTCTTTCCCTGCATTTTTTTTTCAGGAGTCCCCCAAACTTCCCAGTGGGGCTTATGAGGGTGGGGCACTTATTAAGGCGTCTGGGAAGCTCATGCTGCTGCAGAAGATGCTGCGAAAGCTGAAGGAGCAAGGACACAGAGTGCTCATCTTCTCGCAGGTGACCAGTGCCGGTAGTTCCTCCCCACCATCAGATAATCCCTTTCCTCGTTCCTGTGGTTGCCCCGGGATGAAAGGTTAGGCAGTTACACCCTTAAGGGTTTCTGGAACAGCTCTGTTCATCTTGGCCTCCAGTCCGTGTTCTTAATTCAAGCCATTGGAAGCTGTAGTCCAGTTTCTTTAAAGCCAAAAGGGGAGAAGGGGGAGGGCGAGCCATCTGCCTCCTAAAGGAGTCTCTGGGGCTGGGACTGTTTTTTAATCTTCCTAGGGAAGGAAGAGAGTGCAGACCTTTTGGAAATCTGATGAAAGCGGTGGGTCTGCTCTCCAGAAAACTGCACACACGATGAGACAATCTTGTACAGATTTTCAGGGGGTTCATAGATTTCCCTGCAACCGTGTTATGGGTGTCAGAGGAGAACCTCTGCTGTAGGAGAAATGGTCTTAAATCAAGAGAAAATGACAGGGTATCCCAGGAGGAGCTAGGGGTACATATGACAGGGCAGGGGTACAGGTGTAAGGACTGGGGTTGAGGGAGAGTAAAGGACAGGGCAGAGTGCAGCCCACCGCCTCATTGTTCTAGACTCCTGCCTCTTCTCTTTCTCTAGATGACCAAAATGTTAGACTTACTGGAGGACTTCTTAGACTACGAGGGCTACAAGTATGAGCGCATTGATGGCGGCATCACTGGTGCCCTGAGGCAGGAGGCCATTGACCGCTTCAATGGTGAGGGGGCCTTGGTCCTGCTGGGTGTACACAGCCTGAGAGACCTGTGCCTGGGTCCCTGGGAGGGTGTGGGCCTGCGAGGATGTCAGTTACCTTGGCTTTTTCTTTTTTTGAAATATTTTTTATGGCTGTGCTGAGTCTTCATTGCTTTGCTGGCTTTTTCTCTAGTTGTGGCGAGTGGGGGCTACTCTCTGGTTGTAGTGCTCAGGCTTCCCATTGCGGTGGCTTCTTTTGTTGTGGAGCACAGGCTCTAGGCACTCAGGCTTTGGTAGCTGCGGCATGGGGGCTCAGTAGTTGTGACTCCAGGGCTCTAGAGCATAGGCTGAGTAGTTGGGGAATCTTCCCAGACCAGGGATTGAACCTGTGTCTCCAGCATTGGCAGGCAGATTTTTTACCACTGAGCCACAAGGGAAGCCCCCACCTGGGCTTGTGAGTTGAAGGCATTGTTGTTTGTAGTCAGGCAATATCTGGAAGCAGGTAGCCAGAACTGCTGGGTACAAGAAAGGCCTGATCTGATTCTTGTCTCCCAGCTCCTGGGGCCCAACAATTCTGTTTCCTCCTCTCCACCCGGGCTGGAGGCCTGGGCATCAATCTGGCCACTGCTGACACTGTCATCATCTTCGATTCAGACTGGAACCCCCATAATGATATCCAGGTAAGAACTCCCCTCCTGGAGCCCCTTGGAGCAAGGAGACATGGGTATCTGTGCTAGGGTCAGAAATTAACCTCTTGAGGGGGAGAAGGCCCTTCCTTGTCAGCCTTTTTACCCCTCCCCTGGCCCATCCCTTCTTTCCGACCCCTGTAGGCCTTCAGCCGCGCTCATCGGATCGGCCAGGCCAACAAAGTGATGATTTACCGGTTTGTGACTCGCGCCTCGGTGGAAGAGCGAATCACACAGGTGGCCAAGAGAAAGATGATGCTGACCCATCTGGTGGTGCGGCCCGGGCTGGGCTCCAAGGCGGGCTCCATGTCCAAGCAGGAGCTGGACGACATCCTCAAATTTGGTACCGAGGAGCTATTTAAGGATGAAAATGAGGGTGAGAGCCTTTTCTGCAGCTCCCTGAAAGCAGGTCTCTGCTGTCTGTGAGCACTGCTGAAACCTCCCAAACAAAACCTCTCCTCTGCATCCTTGGAGGACGGCTGGCTCCTTTCCTTACCTACAAGGTTGACATAATACACATTTCTGTAGACACCCAGGGAAGGGGCCTCCTCCAGAGCTCTGTGGGAAGGAGGCAGAGGGAATGGCTTTCCCTGAGCTTTGTAAAGTTCTGCCTGAGGTTCTGGTTGGAGCTCAGAGTTCACTCTCGTTCCCTGACTCCACCAGGTGAGAACAAGGAGGAGGACAGCAGTGTGATTCACTACGACAACGAGGCCATTGCTCGGCTTTTGGACCGGAACCAGGATGCAACTGAGGACACTGACGTTCAGAACATGAACGAGTATCTCAGCTCCTTCAAGGTGGCCCAGTATGTGGTGCGGGAAGAAGACAAGGTGAGTGGCTTGGGGCCAGACACTGGCCACCCGGGGCCATCTCTGAAGGGTGGTGGCCAATGTCCAAATAGGAGGATCCCCCTTTGCTCTTGTTTTTTAATCTGATCTCTCACCCCAGTGTCTAGCAAAGAGCAGTCAGTTGTGGGACCTCAGACAACTTGGTCTGAAGGATGAGACTGGACACTGGAGAAAACATAGGCACAGAATGTAGTGATCAATTTGGAAGGCTGCCTTCTGAATAGAGTAGGAGGGAGGCATAGGGAACTGGAGGAGAGGCTTAGAAAAGAGAAGCAATGGGGAGGAGAAGCAAATTGCAGGTAAGAGATGAGGACAGTGTGCCGCGTCTGGAGGATTTATGTGTCTAGAATGACGAGGTCTGGGGCTGGGCTGCAGCAGGAGAGCAGGGGTTTGTGGTTGTGGAGGGCTGGGTAAAGGGGCACAGTCTTCAGTGTGGGTCCTGCTGCCCTTCAGATTGAGGAAATTGAACGAGAGATCATCAAGCAGGAAGAGAACGTCGACCCCGACTACTGGGAGAAGCTGCTGCGGCACCACTATGAGCAACAGCAGGAAGACCTGGCGCGGAACCTCGGCAAGGGCAAGCGGGTCCGCAAGCAGGTCAACTACAATGACGCTGCTCAGGAGGACCAAGGTGACGACTGTGCCCAACAGGGGAGAAGGGGAGCGTGCTGAGAAGGGGTTTGGAGGCTGGGGGCATTGAGAGGAAATGAGTGGCTGAGCAGTCAGGGCCTTCCCTTCTCAGGGGAAAGAGATTAGGACCCTAGGAAGGGTCACCAGGGGCTCCCCGGAGGCCAGGTGGATTTGCAGGTGACCTGAGCGCTCTCGCAGTCGCAGAGGGCACCGATGGACACGCAGGGGCCTTTGTTTAGAGTGGGTTATGCAGGTATCAGGCAGTGGGGGTGAGTGGACCTGCCTTGTGGCCCAGATTTTGGGCAGCCCTCCAGTATCTCTAGGAGGGCCGAGGCCAGAGTGAAGGTGCAAAAGTCTCTGAGGGGAGGTGTCCAGGCAGAAAGGGCCCCATGTGGGCTTATCCAGGGAGCCATCACTGACCACTGAGCCCTTCTCCTCACAGATAACCAGTCAGAATACTCAGTGGGATCAGAGGAGGAGGATGAAGACTTTGATGAGCGTCCTGAAGGTGGCATCTATTTTCCTTTTTCCCACACCTCTTCCCATTTCACTTCCTATTGTCTTTTAAGCCTACTGTTTTTATACAGAATGCTCACTTGTAGGAAAAGTAAAGATTTCAGATAAGCAGAGAAGAGAAAATATCTATAATTTCGTTACTGCTAAAATTTGGAATATATTACCTTGTAGGCTTTGACACCTAGATGAGAGATCAATAAAGGTTACATCATTTTACACTCCCAGCAGTAATCTTGGCTTGCATCCAATAGTTGCTACTGATTGTTTAGAATGACTTGATTCTTTTGGACCTACTGGGTTGGTAGTTCTGGGAAGAAAATTAGAAGCGCCTCAGACACAACAGGCATTCCTTGTGTTGCATGTTCTATGGACGTGGAGAGCTAGGAAAGAATGAGGGGTGGAGGACATGGTGGTTTACTAACGAGGGTCACCATCTCCCCACCAGGGCGTCGACAGTCAAAGAGGCAGCTTCGGAATGAAAAGGATAAGCCACTGCCTCCACTGCTGGCTCGAGTTGGGGGCAACATTGAGGTGAGAGCTGGCCTAGGCCCCTGCGGAGAGAATGAGGGGAGTTGAGGCTGAGTTACTGAGGGCAGAACAGACCAAGAAATGAGGCCCTGGACATTCATCATCCACTCCCTCCTTGCCCCCATCCTCAGGTGCTGGGATTCAACACCCGTCAGCGGAAGGCCTTCCTCAACGCAGTGATGCGCTGGGGCATGCCCCCGCAGGACGCCTTCACCACCCAGTGGCTGGTGCGGGACCTCAGGGGCAAGACTGAGAAAGAGTTCAAGTGAGTGTGGGTGACCCGGGGCTGAGCTGGGGGGAAGGGCAGGAGCTTTAGGTGTTATTTCTTCCTTTCGGCCACCATATGATGTGACCTTACTCACCTGATCACCACGCTCCCTGCCAGACGTTTCCTGGCTCGGTTTCCTAGGGGGTGGGCTCAGCCTCTGCCACCTCCCCTCAGCTGAGCCTAGAGCAGAGAGGCCAGGCGCTCCCTACTGTGGGAGAGGCAGGTGAGACAGGAGCCTCGCCTGGGCTGTCCTTGCCTCACAGGCTTTGGCCACGATAACCCAGCAGGGGAGCTGGTGGGAAGGATGAAGATCAGACTGATGGGGCCTAAGAGTGAAGTACCACGGGGGGGCCGTGGCAATGTGGTGGGGGGCAGACAGGGGAGTTAGGATTTGGGGGAGCCCACGATGGTGAAATTGAAAGACCCAGGGAGGAGCCCTGGAGGTACTCAGGAGCTCCGGTTCAGGGTTCAATCATCCCTGTACCCCCTTCACTGCCTTTTCCCCTCCTAAGGTCTCCTGACCCACCTCCCCCGCATGCTCCTTAGGGCCTATGTGTCTTTGTTTATGCGCCATCTTTGTGAGCCCGGGGCGGACGGCTCTGAAACCTTTGCGGACGGAGTCCCTCGGGAAGGGCTGAGTCGCCAGCAAGTATTGACTCGCATTGGAGTCATGTCTCTCGTCAAGAAAAAGGTATTGGTCTTCCCCTCACCCAAAGAGTCAGGTTGGCTGCCTAAGCCCCATACATCCTCAGCCTTCTATCCCTGGCTCCAGGAGCCAGAGTGGAACTGACCCCTGTCCTGCAACCCCCCACACCCTGCAGGTACAGGAGTTCGAGCACATCAATGGGCGCTGGTCTATGCCGGAGCTGATGCCCGACTCCAGTGCTGACTCCAAGCGCTCCTCCAGAGCCTCCTCTCCTACCAAAACATCTCCCACCACTCCTGAGGCCTCGGCTGCAAACAGCCCTTGCACCTCAAAACCTGGTAATCAGCTCAGGATGACAGGAGAGACCGACGGGGCCGGTTTCCATCAGATGCAGAGGGCATGGAACTGGGGTGGGGAGTTCCTGCCTTCTTCACTCTGCCTTACCCCTGCAGCTACTCCAGCTCCCAGTGAGAAAGGAGATGGCATAAGGACACCTCTGGAGAAGGATGAAGCAGAAAATCAGGAGGAGAAGCCAGAAAAGAATAGCAGGATTGGGGAGAAGATGGAGACAGAGGTGTGTGGCTGCCTGGCTGCCTTGGAGGCAGTGGCAGGGTCTTGGAGGCAGGAGCCTGGAGCCCTCCAGGTCATCCTGACTCTGCTCTCCTTTTACAGGCTGATACCCCTAGCCCAGCCCCATCCCTGGGAGAGCGGCTGGAGCCAAGGAAGATGCCTCTAGAGGATGAGGTGCCAGGGGTACCTGGAGAGATGGAGCCTGAACTTGGGTACCGGGGGGACAGAGAGAAGTCAGGTGGGTGCATGGCCTTAAGTGTGATGGGGCTTAGAATTTGGGGGCTCCCTCTTCCAGGGTCAGGGGATGAGGGTGACATCCTCCCTTCCTGTCCCCTGCCCCCTCCCACAGCCACGGAGTCGACGCCAGGAGAGAGGGGGGAGGAGAAGCCGATGGATGGACAGGAACACAGGGAGAGGCCGGAGGGGGAGACGGGGGATTTGGGCAAGAGAGGTAATGGGTGGAAGAATGGGACCCCTGGGTCCTTGAGGGATCAGGGGAGGTGGAATATGGGGAACCAAACGCTTGGGTGGGTAGCTCTTCAAGGGCCCGTACAGTACAGAGAGGAGTCCTGGGACCTGGGTGGAGACTGTCCCCCGAGATGTGAGCTCTGCCCTGTCTGCCGCAGCAGAAGACGTGAAAGGGGACCGGGAGCTTCGGTCTGGGCCTCCTCGAGATGAGCCACGGTCCAATGGGCGACGTGAGGAGAAGGCAGAGAAACCGCGGTTCATGTTCAACATTGCAGATGGTGGCTTCACAGGTGGGGGGCTCTCATTGTCTCCCAATCCTAACTTGAACCTTGTTTGTAATTAGTTTGTTCCTGACCCCTCTCTTCACCTTCCTCTCGAAGAGCCTGTGGTCCTGTCACCTGTTCACTTCCCTCCTCTGTACCTGTCTGTGGGGCTGGGCATGGTTCTCAAACCCCTGATGCCGTGTCTGTCCTCTCTCCTCTCTGCAGAGCTTCACACGCTGTGGCAGAATGAGGAGCGGGCGGCTATTTCCTCGGGGAAACTCAACGAGATCTGGCACCGAAGACACGACTATTGGCTCCTGGCTGGTATTGTCCTGTATCCTTTGTTACAAATACGAGGAAAGAGATGTTTTCTCCGCCTGGAGTGAGGAGAACTACAGAGGAGTCCATCTCTAGGGAGGGGGGCCTCATGCCACACTTTGGGGCAGTCAGGCCAAAAGGAAGGTATGTGCACAGCCCCTACCAGCCCTGTTAAGTTCCTTGATGGTCCCCTTCCTTCGTCGGCAGCCATGGCTACGCACGGTGGCAGGACATCCAGAATGATGCTCAGTTTGCCATTATCAATGAGCCATTTAAAACTGAAGCCAATAAGGGGAACTTTCTGGAGATGAAAAATAAATTCTTGGCCCGGAGATTCAAGGTGAGGATGAGGGAGGAAAGGAACAGTGTTGAAGAGGGGTTTGAGTCAGAGGTAGGACCAGATCTGGTTGGAATGTAGGCAAGGTTGACCCCTTGAGAGCCGAGGCAATGCTTGAGGCCAAGACACCCGAGTGTCACCTTGTGTTTGGGCCCGTGGTCTGGATCAGGGTGGAGCTGGGGTTGCTCTGGACCAGCGAGGGGGCGGGGGGGCAGTGTGGGTCTCTGCCCCTAGTACTCAGCAGCCCCTGCCTGGGCCTCAGCTCCTGGAGCAGGCGCTGGTGATTGAGGAGCAGCTGCGGCGGGCGGCCTACCTGAACCTATCACAGGAGCCGGCGCACCCCGCCATGGCCCTCCACGCCCGCTTCGCCGAGGCCGAGTGCCTGGCCGAGAGCCACCAGCACCTCTCCAAGGAGTCGCTGGCGGGGAACAAGCCGGCCAACGCCGTCCTGCACAAGGGTAAGGGCCGCGGCGGCCCCGCGCGGGGGAGGGCCCACAGCGCTGCGTAAGTCTTCACCCCGCACCCCTCAAAATCTCCCCACCCCTCCGACCCCTTTACCCTCTGAACCACCCCCCCCCGACCTCTAACCCCACCCCAACCCGCCTGGTACCCCCTCGGTTTTTAGCCTCTAGAAATTGTGCAGCCAGCCCTTATCCATGCCTAATAGCATTCACATCAGTGCCCAAAAGTGGGATCCCCCAACCCCTTGATCTCCCCCATCTCCATGAGACTGTGCCACATCCCCTCCATGGGGCAGAACTTCTTCACTGACCCACACACCTGCCATACTGTTCATAGCACCCTGTCCGGGGCCTTGGCCTGTATATAGTCCACAAAAGTTCTTATCCTGGGTCCCACAAATCACATTCCTCACATCTCGTTCACCCCACAAGGCAGAAACCACTACCATCCCACCCTCTGACCCTACCCCATGAAATTTCCCTTTGATCTTCAACCCTTCCTCCCAAACCCTCATGCCTTGATAATAGTAGATTAAGTTCCAAAGCCCTCTAACCGTCTAATCCTGACTGACTCCTGGCCCCTTAGACTCCTGTTCTAATTCCTTGAACTTGTAATGCTGACCCTCTAACCTCCCCCCACCCCCGCCCGACATATTAAAACCTTGATTCCTTAAGTCTTTGACATCATTTACCACCTCCCATGCCTCCTATTTCCTCCCCATCATCCCCAACCCCCAAACTTCCCTCTTCCAATATGGGATGTTCTGACAACTCCCCGCCCCGTGTTTTCCAATGTCCTCCCTGTCTCCCTTTTCTCCATATTCCCTTTTCCTTCCTTCTCTCTCTCCATCTGTCTTTTGTGGTGATCTGGTCTCTTTGCCTCTTTACCTGACACTTCTTTTTCCCCGAGCTGCTCTCTTTTAATGTCTACTTCTGTCATTTTCTTGGTCTCTGATTCTTTGGCATCTGTGTCCTCTCTATTTCTCTGGCTGTATCTGTTTGCCTGACTCCACATCTTTTCCTGGCTCCATCTATCTCTTTCCCTGTCTTTCTCTCGCCTTTCTTTCTCCGTGGCCCGGGCCCCAGTTCTGAACCAGCTGGAGGAGTTGCTGAGCGACATGAAGGCGGACGTGACCCGCCTGCCAGCCACGCTGTCCCGAATACCCCCCATCGCAGCCCGCCTTCAGATGTCCGAGCGCAGCATCCTCAGCCGGCTGGCCAGCAAGGGCACAGAGACTCACCCCACACCGGTAACCCTTCCCCCGACTCCACTTTCCCTGTTGGTACTCCTGCACACAGACAGATGCTTCCTTCAGAATCCTATACAGTGTGGAAAATGCCCACACACACTCCTCAGTGTGGAGTCCCCCTGCCTCTGCCATACCCCCCAGTAGCTCTGGATTTCTCCCCTACAGCTTCTCCCTCTCAGGCTGTGGCCCCTCTAACTTGGGCTCGCTCTCTCTTCCAGGCCTTCCCCCCGGGTCCATACGCTACACCTCCGGGGTACGGGGCGGCCTTCAGCGCCGCACCCGTCGGGGCCCTGGCCGCCGCAGGCGCCAATTACAGCCAGATGCCAGCAGGGTCCTTCATCACAGGTCAGCTGCTGACTTCCCGCCTCCTCCTCATTGCCCTCTTCCTTTCCCAAGCTTCACCCCTGCTCAGCTGCCCTTTACTAGTCCAGCCCATCTCACTTCCTTGGATGTGCCCAGGGTTTCATGGAATGGAGTGCTTCTAGACTTTATTTTTCCCATCCCTAACTTCTCTTCCATCCCCATCGTCAGAAACCTCATCCAGGGCTTTACTGGTTCTGTGGACTAGTACCTGAGCCACCTACTCCTGGGTTACTTCAGAGAAAGAGTGTGGAATCAGAAGGGGGTTATAGTGAATGCTGGAGCACGAGTCCCATCACACACACAGTGGGGCGTCTTAGGAGAGGGGTCCGCCCTGCTCTGCACACTCTAGAAAATTGGACCTGGCATGAGGTGACCTAGAAGTAAGAACATAACTGTGGTCAGGAAGCAGTGGACGATGTGTAGAGAAGTAGGGATTGACCCTTCCTTACCCCCTTCCCAAACAGCCGCCACCAACGGCCCTCCAGTGCTGGTGAAGAAGGAGAAAGAAATGGTGGGGGCACTGGTGGCAGACGGGCTGGATCGGAAGGAGCCCCGAACCGGGGAGGTGATCTGTATAGACGACTGACCGGATCCCAGGCCTGCCCTTCACCCAGGTCCCGGCCCCGAGGTCGACCCCCAGCTCAGGCTCTGGGGCCTGCTGCCAGTTCTCCACCTTCCCCACCCCTTGGGCCACCACTGGGCTAGGAGCCCCTCTGCCCCTCTCTATAGTTCTCTTCAAGAAGGGCCCTTGTTTTTCTCCACCCCATGCACCTTTCCCACCGCGCTTTGAAGACTGTGCTGGTGAGAAGGGGTCTGGGTGGAAGGTGGTGAGCAGGGTCTTCCGAGTACCTTTATCCCCCACTGCCAAACACACGCAGCTTCCCAATAAAATGGTTCTGGGGAGGAGAGAGGTGGAGCCTCCCCAGGTTTTACTCCTGCAACATCAACTCCATCTCTTGCAGAAGTGGGGGGTTAGCTTTGCCTGGCTTGTAGGAACTTTGGTGGGGAAGAGCTTTGAAGAGAAGCAGGTGACTTTTAGAGAGGGGTGACAATGAGCCCTGGGAAGGTGGAAGAGGAGGGGCAGCTCCATGTTTCCTTCCCCTCCCTCCCTGTAGATGGAGGGTGGAGCAGTTATCAGGGAGGGAGTCCATTGCTGTTCAGCCTCAGAATAAAGGCGCCATTCACTGGCTCAGTTACCTCCTGCGTACCGGCATCTTGTGTTGGCAATCTTCCCCCCTCCCTAGGGACCAATGACCACCCCTGCAAAGAGTAACATTTGGGTGATACTCCCTTAAGCCAAAGAGGAGCTCCCCAATCTGTTCTAGGGACCCAAGTAACCTAGATAGGGTGGCAGAGAACACAATGGGCTAGACATGGGGGGAGCCCCCAGTTTTGGGGCTCAGGTTCTTGGAGGATTTCTACCTTCCCTCCTGAAGACCTGGATGTGGACTAGAGTGGGTCAGGCAGGGGGCCTAGTCAGGGGACTACCTTGCCTTCAAGACTAGAGCAGAATAGCAGAGGGCAGGCTGGGGAGATATGGGCACACCCTCCTCCCCAGGAGGGGCTGGGGAGAGTGGCAGTTTGCATGGCGAACCCCCCACTTCCTCTTTGCTCCCCTTCACTTTCTGGCTGCCCCTCTCCCAGTCTCTTTGTCTCCCACTCTCTTCACACCCACTCCGGGCCTGTCCCAGTCCCCTCTTCTGTATCAGGTTTATTGGTTGTACATATAAATTATACTTTCCTTTCTGTGTGCTCTGTTATTTTTGAGTGGGGGAGTTCTTTGGTTGTGGGGAGGGGGAGGGATAGTAAAAGGAAGGGTGTTGATTTCTGCCATTTTCTATTCATTTCTCTCTTTAAAAAATCTTGTTGACTTTCCCTTTTCTTGTTTTTATTTCTTGGATCACAACTAAAATTCCAAGGACCCTTTTCCAACCCTAACCCCGAGGTGATGAGCTCAGTGTGGAGGGTGACAGCAGGATACCTCACAGCCCCCAGGGTGGGGCCAGCGAGGCGGGGTTCACTGGACAGAAGTGGAATGGGAGGGGCGCCTGACAAGGTCCACAGCTGCCTTCAGGCATCCTTTGGAGCATCCTTTCCACCTTCAGGTTGTTTAGTTCTGCCAAGAGTCAGTAGAGGTCACTACAGCTTCACAGGTTCAGTTCCCAGTTTGCAGAAGCACACTTATATTTTAAAGGAACTGGGGGGAGGGGGTGGTGGTCATTCCTGCATAGCTTGCCAAAGATGTGAACTGCTAGACACTGCACCTTGACATGTATTGTTCACTACCGGAGCTTCTTAGAAGCTGAGACCAGACACTTAAATTTTTGAGGCTATTATATTAAAAACTGCAATTCTAACAAGCAATCAGAAAACAGCAGGCTGAAGGCTGAGAAAGGGCTCCCCAAAGAGGGAAAATTTAAACTGAGACAGCAGACTTAAGGATAGGAAAAAGGCAAAAACAGGATTAGAAAAACTGAGGTTTATTAGTAAGTTCACATTTTTAAAACTCAGAGGAAAATTCAACACATTAAACTATGCACACAAAGTTTAAATTTCTTCAGTTAATAAGAGTGTCATTTTAGGAACCTTGAATAAAATTATATCATTTATATCAGTTGTGTTTTAAATATTCAAACCACAGATGGTGATATCCTAGATAGTCTAGAACCAGGACCAGTGCTTCTTAAATTTTTATTTAAATGGATCACCTGGGATTCCTGGTAAAATGCAGAGTCCGAGTCAGTCAGTCTAAACTGAAATCCTGAGATTCTGTACTTCCAACAAGCTCCCAGTGATGCGGATGCTGTTGGTCCTTGACTGACTATATTATCATGAGAGATTAACAAGATTTTTAGCTAAAACTCACACCCTAAAAATCGGTGAAGTCCAGTTATGGGACACAAATTTAAAACTGTATTATGAGCATTTTTCGGTAGTGACTCTTTCTTTGGGGCTGTAAAGATAACAGATCGTATTAAAGGTTTACAATTCAATGTCTTTGCCAAATGGCACTCGTTTCTCTCCTTGATAAGCACTAATGAGCTGACTCAGATAAATGCCCTTTGGACCTTCTCATGCCTGCCCGAACTAACCAGTAGATTCTGAAATGAAGCAAGGCTCTTAATCTCATAGGTAGGGATGCATCTTGATAATTTTAGAAACAGTTCTGGGAATGGGGAAACAGTAGGCATACCAGTGGAGGAGGGTAGGGTGGGTACAGTGTATTTTTCTCACTTCTCTTAAGTGCTAGAGAAGTGAGATTAACACGACATGAAAATCGGCCTCTTCTTTCCCGTTCCATCTTTAAAATCATTGACAGAATTGCTAAAATGGGACCTGTTGCTCCCACACACCAGAGCTGCCCTGGAGAAAAGCCAAAGTCACAGCTAGGGAAACAGTCTGTCTTCTTCCCCCGAGAACGGAGACTGTTTCCATCATCCCTAAGCCACTCCATCCTAAATACGCAAGGCTGGCACAGTCAGTAGACGGGGGCGATTCGCCTAGGAGCCTCTGCAGCGCAGTATTAACACCTCCCAGGGTGTTCCCTCCTGCCCTTGGCTCACCTCCCTCATCCATGCCAATCCAGGATGTGACGGGTGGTAGTCTTGGCATCAGACTACCATCAGTACTACAGCGCGCCCCCGAGAACGCAGCTCCCACCTTTCTTCTGCCGTAGCTTCAGAGTTCCCCGGTCACGGCGTGCAGCGGGTCATGTGGGCCAAGTCCTTGACCTCTGGACAGTACAGCACTGGGGGAAAGGAGGGTTAAGGTCAGTGGAAAGACGCAGCCGAACCCGGCGTTCCCTGGTGCTCTCCCTCCACGGCCTCTCGGGTGGCCCCTCACCGTTGCTAGGCAGCGGGCGCCGCCACCCGCGCGCAGGCACCAGCACCCGGGTCCAGAGCCGCCGGAGCGCGCGCCACCCTGCGCTCCTAGGCCCCGCCCCTTTCTCGCTCTCCTTTTCCTCGTCATCGGTCTCTTGGTTCGCATCGCCACCCGCCTCATCAGATTCGCGCCTGACTTTTGCCTCCAAGCGCGACCATAAGTCTGGGTCGACAGAAATCTCCGCGACCCCGCCGCGCGGGAGCCGGGTGGGCGCGCGACAGAAGGGGCACGTGATGAGGCGGCGCAGGCGCACCACGCGCGCCGACGCCCCGCCACCGTCGCCGCGCGCCGCCAGCTCGCGCAGGCACGCGGTGCAGAGCGTGTGGCCGCAGCGGGCGCGCGCCGTCCCGGGCAGGCGGCGGGGCGCGCGGTCCCCGAGGTTGAAAGGCCGGTAGCAGATGTTGCAGTCCAGCTCGCCGTGCTCTGGAAGAGACGGTATCCTCACCAGGAGCTGCATCTTGCCCGCCGCGGACTCGAGGGCGTCACTCACGAGACCAGCTGTGTGAACAGACCTAGCGGGCCCGTCCTGGGGCCCGCCCCGCGGCCTCTCGCCTCTTTTAAATAATGAGACCCCGCCCCTTCGCGACGTCACGTCACAGTCAGGCTCCTCCCCGCGGTGGCACGAGCGTGGGTGGTGGAGGTGCGAGGTCCGGAATGCCTGCCTCGGCGAAGCTGGGGCGGGGAGGCCGCCCAGGTGGTGCCTGGACTGGGGACGGGGAGGTGCGGCACCTCCAACTCCAGGCACGCCTTCCTTAATGCCCCCACGCAGCGCCAGCGCTCCTTAATTGTACTGTGTGCAACCCCCCAGTTACTGAGCCTGAGCCCTCAATCACTGAACGGGTTTCTCAGGCTCTTTGACAACATACTTCCAAAGCCAGTGACACTGCCAGTTCTGCCCAATCTTTAGAAGGTCCCCGGGCGTTTGAGCAGACGCTGCGCTCCATTGCCCTTATATTCAACCTCCCTCTGTTCTTGTAAGGCTGGCTTCCCAAATTTTATTCTCCTCAAACTTGAACTCCCAGCCGACATCTCAACCTAAGGAAGGCCCTAGATACCAGGCCCAGGAATGCTGGGAATCTTCTCTTTCCTGAGTAGCCAGGCCTGGACACCCACGCACCATGATGGCTCCAGCAAAGCAACCCAGCCTAAGCGCTGACTCAGGGGTCCGACTTCCGCCACGGGTAAACAGGACATAGTATTCACAGCCCACATTCCCTCTTGGTGCCGCACCCACCCCAGCTCCCGCCTCACCTGCCTCTCCTGGACCCACAGTCTAGGCACTGTTGTGGAGGTTCATAGGACAGGGCCTAGACCCAGTTTACCAGTTGTGACACTTTGAGCAAGTTACCTAACTCTGCTGGGCCTTGGCTTTCTCATCTATAAAATATGGATGATAATAGGATTGAATCAGCTTACATATGTAAGGTGCTTAGAATGATGCCTGGCACACAGTAAACACATATTAGCTGCTATTATTATTTTACGCCCTGTCCTATATTGTGTTCACTTTAACCTCTTGGCACCCAACATATTCTTTTCTTTTCCTTTTTTTTTTTTTTTGGCATAACCGTGGGACATTCAGGATTTTACAGTCCCCAACCAGGGATAGAATCCTCACCCCATTCAGTGGAAGTGCACAGCTTAACCACTGATGGTCCAGGCACAATATTCTCAACCCCTATTTCTTTTGGTGAACACAAGATGGGATTCTCCACACTCATGGCATTTACTGGCTGTAACAGGCAATATAAAACTGGTTTTTAAAAACTAGATTCTTTAAACCTTAGAGAGTAATCTTTTGTGAGAAGATATATCACTATTTTTAATTATTTTATATCTTTTCAGAACTAAGTATTATTGTCTTATGGTTACTTGGAGGAAGCTATTTATTCCAATGATGCTGTCATAACTCACATTTGGGGGGAACTTCTCTTTGTAATGGTGCTTAGAGATCTCACATCTTTTAATATCTTTGGTTCGTGATTAAGTCTTTTAAGGTAAATTTGACTATATAAATGCTCCTAAAGTGGTAGCCAAAGCCTTCTAGCTCTAGACCTGGACTATCCAGTCGCCTGCTCAGCTTCCTTTCTTGTTTATCAAGAATCCAAAATGATGATCTCCCCATCTAAAGCAGCATCTCTTCCAATTTTCTTATCTCTTTACCCAACACCAGAAACCTAGGTGTCAAACCTAGATCCCTTCCTTGAGTTCACGTTCCTTTACCTCCCTTATCACTAGGCCTGGTACATTTTGCCTCCTAAAACTAATTCATCTGCTTTTCTCTACCTCCAGTATACCACCCTGGTTCAAGCTGCCATCATCTCTTCTGTAAACAGAAGCCTCTTCACCAGTCTGTCCACAGTTATTCTGGCCTTCTGCAGACTTCTCTCCACACTGCTTACAGTGATCTTTCCAAAACTCAAGGCTAATTATGTCCTACCGTATATCCCTTCCATTCCTGTTAAAATCTGCCTGCAATGCAGGAGACCCAGGCTTGATTCCTGGGTCAGGAAGATCCCTGGAGAAGGAAATAGCAATCCCCTCCAATATTCTTGCCTCCCATGGGAGAATCCCATGGACAGAAGAGCCTGGCAGGCTACAGTTCATGGGGTCATAAGAGTCAGACACAACTTAGCGACTAAACCACCACCACCACATATCCCTTCCATTCCTGTTAAAAACAAAAACTTTTACAGCAGGTGGTCCAGTGACTAAGACTCTGAGCTCCCAGTGCACAGGGCCTGGGTTCAATCCCTCGTCAGGGAATTATACCCCACATGCCATAACTAAAGAAAGATCTTTGTGCAACTAAAGCTCACGCTTGCCTCAACTAAGACCTGGCACAGCCAAATAAATATATAAACATTCTTTAAACAACAAACTTTTAATGCAGTCATGGTTTAATACCCCCAAATTCCTAGGATATGTGACTTTGCTGCTTCTCCCATCAAGAATTGGAATCTGTTCCCTCTCCCTTGAACCTGGGCTCACCTCATGACTTGCTTTGACTAATAAAATGTGGCAAGAATGATGATGTGTGAGTTCTGGAGCATCATTCCTTCAGAGGCCTTATGGCTTCTGCCTTTGGAACACTGCCCTGAGACCACCATGTAAGGAGGTTTGCTGGTGGATGAAGCCACTTGGAGAAGGGAGGAGCCCAGTCAACAGCCAGCACTAACGGCCAGGTGTACCAGTGAGGTCACTGGATTTTCCTGTTCAGCTGCTCTATGGGCTGAATGCAGCCACGTGAACGAGCCCAGGTGAAAACAGCAGAAGACACTCCCAGCCAATCCACAGAATTGTGGAGTAAAAATAGTTTTAAAATGTTTCTTTAAGCCACTAAATTTGGGGGGTGATCTGTTGTGTATCAAGATGACGGATTTTGAGGGTTTCCTGCTGTCCGTAGGATAAAGATAATATGCTGAAGTCCCTACAAGGCCAAACATGCTCTGAAACCACCAAGTCTCACATTCTGCTTGCCTTTCTTCTTTACACATTCAGCCTTTGGAGACCTCTGACTTGTCTGTTTCCCCCACAAGGTTTTCCCGTGTGCTGTTCCCCTAACCTTGCTTTTACCTTAGCAACACCCACTCATCCTTCAGCTCTCTTTGCAGCCTCACCATGTCAGATACTCACTGTACACTCTGGTAACACCAGTGCTTTCCTCTGGACTTCGGACAACCTAAGTTTGTGTGTGTGTTTGGGGGTTACTTTGCCTTCCCCATCTGTAAACTCCACAAAGGTTGCTGAGCCAGGTTTTGTTCACCACTGTGTCCCTGTGCTGTACCATAGTAGGACCCAATAGATAAGTTCTCATTCAATTAATGACTGAGGTGAATGATAAATATGGTATGTGAGGGAATTTGCCAGTGGTCCAGTGGTTAGGACTTGGCGCTTTCACTGCCCAGGGGGGCCCCAGTCAGGGAACTAAAATCCCACAAGAGGAGCAGCATGGCCTATATAACAAGGTGTGACAATAAAGGAAGGTTTCTTACAAGGGGTTTATAACTGCCTCTGAAGGTAATTTTAAGAGGACTTTTAAAAAATGTTTTGAGCAATGAAAGAGGCATTAAATGAAGGAGGTTCATGACCCTCCAAGGTAACTATTTAAGGAGAGTACCATTTTGAATTTATAAATTCTCCTATGTTTGTTACAGAATAACTAAGCTTAGCTTAGTCATACATTTTACCCCTTTGTTTCCTCTACAGTCTTCCCAAATGAGTGGGAGATGATAGCGGTTGTAAGTGTTCATTAGTTGATCCGGTTGGTTGCTAATCCAGTAAATGGCATGCTGCTGACTTCTCTCTTTTGGAAATTGGTTTTACTCTGTTCTCCAAGCTTCAGGATCAAGGAAGGGTGAGGATGGGAAGAAGGGAGATAGTAAGGTTATATTTTAAGGAAGGCAGAGCTCATCCTCCCCTGCCTTGTGGTCATTAAAGGTGGTAACTTTCCACCCACTTTCTGTCCCAGGGAAATCAGAGTTCTTTAGGGAAGAATAAGGGTAAGTATCTGACATAATCCCATTTGATTCTGCTTTTCTGCCACTCTCACACCTGATCTTTCACTTGTTTTCTTTTTATAACAGCTCTATTCTCTCTCCCTGCATCATTTCAACTGTAGACCAGTTTTCATTTTACCTCTCCTTCCCCAAGTCCTCCATCTGAGAACAGTGCCTCCCACTCAGCTACAAGAAAACCACCCAGACAGTTTTTTGGATAGTGTGGGTATCAGGCTTCCCAGGCGGCACCAGTGGTAAAGAACTTGCCTGCCAATGTAGGAGACATAAGAAACACGGGTTCGATCCCTGGGTCAGGAAGAACCCCTGGAGGAGGAAATGGCAATCCACTTCATTATTTTGCCTCGAAAACCCCATGGACAGAGGAGCCTGGCAGGCTATGGTCCAGAGGGTTCCAAAGAGTCAGCCATGGCTGAATCAACTTGGCATGCATTGGGTATCAGGAAAGAGGGAAATAAGACTTTTGGCTAATATAACTTTTCAAAACAAAACAAGAGTAAGAGTGTCAGAGGGAGGAGCAACACAGCTATGAAGCCAGACCTCTGGGTTCCAAGGCATGTGGTGACTGAAAGAAGAAAACCTGGTCTTTGATGAGATCAGTGACTAGGAGCAAGATGCCTGGGTCACTAAGGTACATGAGCAGTGGAGAGGAAGAGTCCTGGAGTTTTCTACTGGCAGGGGGCTAGGGAGTCAAATAGGTGAGACTGAGAGCCTAATGCTCAACCCCCAGCAATTTCAGACGCAGTAAGTAATGATCAAGCTGAGATTTTATTTACAGTTCCCTGGGAAGTCTTGCACAAGAGAGGCCATCATTATTGCTTTAAGATTATTGCCAGGAGGAAGACTACAGTCCTCCCCTGCCAGGTAGGAAGTCCTGCTCAAGGCTCAAAAGTTTATCCCCAGACCTTTTATGTTAGCCCCATTTCCCTGCCGTGACCTAAAGGCTGTCACTGTTTTCTGCGAAGTGAGGCCCAGTGTGCTTTCCAAGGTCTTCCCTGGCCACTTCCGCCAGGACACTCTATACAATGGCCATCAAATTTCCCTCACTGATGCTTTGCTACTGCACTCCCCAGTCTACCCCTCTCCGCAAGAACAAAGCATCAATACGAATTCTAGTTTTATGCCTTTTTCCACCTCCTGGCTGAGGCAGGGTCCCGGTTTCCCAAAAGTCATCATTTACTTCCTGCCAGGACCAGCCTGGCTTCCTTTGTAACGAATTTAAGAGTCCCATTTCCTTTTTTCCAAGTGACATCACAACTCGCTTCCTATTAGAACTCACAACTCCTTGATGACATTTCAAGGGCCACTTTTCGAGGTACTCTGCATGGGTCTTGTATATGCCTTTTTGTTTTTCCCTGGACCTCGGCGATTAGGGGAAGAGAAAAGGAGCGAGACCAAGTAGCAGAGAGGGGGCGGCCCAGTAGCTCATGCCCAGGATTAGCAGGAAGGCCTAGGTGGACGTAGCAGGGGGCGGCGGACTACTTTCCCTCTCAAGCCCCACTGCGGGAGAATATGGCTTTGTTCAGGCTATCGCTACCTAAAGCTGGAACTCGTTAGTGGGCGGGGTCGCCCTGTCTCAGCCGCTGCGTGGAGGGATCCGGAGCGGGAGGGAGGCAGAGGCGGGGGACGCGTTTCTGGGAGTGCAGCGAAACCGGATCCGGGTTCGGGTTCCTGCGTCCCCGGATTCGGGTTCCTGCGTCTCCGGATTCGGGTTCCTGCGTCTCCGGATTCGGGTTCCTGCGTCTCCGGTGGACTATTTCTTGGGATGAGGCTTGTTGCCCAGGAGCCCGTCTATCTCCATCACCGTCTGCGGGGTCAGCTGACTCAGCACCTGGAATTGAATGGGGTGATGGAGAGAATGGTACATGCAGGGTCCTTGAAAGAGGGCAGGAGGTTCGAGGACCCGGGGAGCCTCACAGCGCGGCGAAGTCACAGCTGTGCTTCTGCTTTACCTTCTCGCCCTTGGACCGCTCATTTGCAAAGTGAGGTGACTCACCTCAGGCCCATTCTGGGTTGGACATCAAGGTCTTGACTGCTGGGGAAGGGGACAGAGATGAGCTCTGGCTCTGAGTCCCTCGCTCACCTGCAGGGCGCCCAGATGCTCCACCAGCTGCTCCGCACTGGACACCCCCAGCAAGACCGAGCTGACCCCTTCACTGCGGAGACACCACGCTGGGCCCGAGAAGGAAAAAGAGAGAGAGAACTGGTGGGAAACAGTGAACACCCAGACTTCAGAGGGGTCTCTGAGGAAGAAGGACCGCCCAGGAACAAACCAGTCTATGGTTTGGTAGCTCTTAGGCGGAGACAAGGACCCTGCAGGGTCCAGGGCTGGCAGTGTCTCACCAATAGCAAGCTGTGCCACAGTGCAGCCCAGCTGGTGAGCGATGGGGAGAAGGTCCATGACTTTGGCTTGTTGTTTCTTGCCATCCTCACTTTGCACTTTGTCTTTGTGCCACTGGTAGCCCTGGAGGCCAAGGAGATTCATCAAAAGACCACTTCTCACTCAGTCCACTCCTGCCATCCCAAGCCCCCAGATCTCACCTTGATGGTGGCCCTGCAGGTATCTGAGACTCGCCCATCATACTTGCTAGTGATGAGGCCACAGGCCAGAGGGGACCAGGTGACTGAGCCAACACCTAAGACGGAGAGGACCGGATGTGGGAAGGGGATCTCAGTGATGGTGAAGCCGAGGGAAAGGCAGGGATGAGGGGACTGCGAACCAATCTTGTGGTAGAGCTCTGGCAGCTGCATCTCCACTTTCTCTCTCTGAAACAGGTGGTGCTCAGCTTGTTCACACACTGGAGGGATCAGATTGAACTGTCTGGCCATGGAGTAGGCCTCCTGGGTTGGGGCGGGGAAGAGATGGGGGTCAGAGCACTCCTTCCATTGTCTTCCACTCCCCCTCCTCCAGCAGAGTGGGTTTGGGAGTGGTCATGTGAAAGGTGGTAACAAGTTGTGAGACGGGGGCAGTAGGTGGCACACTCACCATGATTTCTGCAGCCCCCCATCGGGATGTCCCCCAGTATAGGGCCAGGCCCTGGTTGATGACGTAGGTCATGGCTCGCACAATCTCTAGGCACATAGGAGAAGGAAAGCTTCACTCTCAGACCCCTGGCCTCCTGAGTTCCAGATCTGCAGACCTCCACCTGCCCCACCAAGACCCCACTCATCCCTGTGAGAGGTTGGCATCTGCTCTTCACTTCCCTCCCTGTCCAAGTCCTGGGGTCTGAGCCTCCACTGTAGAACTTGGGAGACCTCCTGAGCAGGGCCTGGCTTCTGCTGAAGGTTTAAGAAGTGCTCAGTTTTGAAGGGCTGTCAGGGTTGGGGTGTTGCTTTACCCTCCATGGGACTGTTGGGATCCGAACGATTGGCAAAGACGATGTCCACATATCCCAACTGGAGGCGTTCCAGGGATCCTCGCAAGCCTGGGGTAAGCACAGGGAGAGGAAGGTAAGCTCTCCAGCTTTAGCTGCCTAAGAATTCAGACCTTACCCTTCTGCCATGGACACCTAAATCCCAGCTTCCCTATTCAGAGCCTCAGACTTATAGCTTCAGAGAATATTCCCAACTTCTCTAGCTTCCGTCCTTAGCCAGCTCAGATTCCCAGTCCTCACCTTCAATGATGTGTTTGCGGCTCAAGCCTCGCTCGGTTTCTGCCCTGTAGGAAAAGATAAGTCAAAGATGAGGTGCGTCAAAGATAAGAGATCATGGCTGGCCTGGAGCCATGAGGAACCAAGGTGGTAGGGGTCCTCAAAGGGAGGAGGCAGACCTGGGGGAGCAGGTGCATGGTCTGCTTTCCCCACCCCATCCCATGCACCTTCACACAGTCTGCAGATCTTCTCCCTAACTATAGTGACTATAGTGAGGCAGCCACTTACTGTCCTCCCCAAAAAATCTTGGTGGTGATGACATAGCTTGATCTCCTGGAGAAAAAGAGAAATGGGAGACCCAGCCAGAAAAGGATGTGGGGATGATCATGTCCCCAGCAACTCCCCACACCCCCAAACATGTCTTACCTCCAACCTTTGCTCTTGAGGATGTTTCCTAGGGTTCTTTCAGCCCTGGAAGGAAAACAAGGCAGAAATACTGACTCCTTCAAGATGGATCAGTTTCTTTCCTTCCTCCCACCTTTCCCTTCAACTAATTTCTCCCTTGTAAAATGGAACATAAATGAGAAGTCCATTGGGCCATCAGTCCCACTCTAAACTAAATAAAAGGGGCTCCTGGAAGTAGGGTTACAGTCGTACATTTTCATTCATTCATTCAACAAATATCAGTTGTGCAACAGTGAACCTCTATTCTGGGTGCTGAAGGGATAGAATAGGATGAGAGAAGAGGGACCAACTACAGTGATGCTGGGGAGGATACTGTCTCATCTGTTTCCAACAATCTGTGTTGCCTTCCCCCTTCTTTTAGTCTCTGCAAAATCCCACCCAGGTCTTCTCCCGCATTGCAGGCGGATCCTTCACCAACTGAACCACCAGGGAAGCCCAAGAATACTGGAGTGGTCAGCCTATCCCTTCTCCAGGGGATCTTCCCGACCTAGGCATCAAATTGGGGTCTCTTGCATTGCAGCTAGATTCTTTACCAGCTGAGCTACCAGGGAAGCCCGTGTAGGTACTTAGGTGACATGAGAAAGGACAAGTTCTATGGAGGGAGGACCCTCCTCGTTGAGCAGCAAA
This sequence comes from Bubalus bubalis, assembly GCF_019923935.1. Taxonomy (NCBI): domain Eukaryota; kingdom Metazoa; phylum Chordata; class Mammalia; order Artiodactyla; family Bovidae; genus Bubalus; species Bubalus bubalis. The sequence continues at coordinate 35,496,549 of NC_059159.1, read as the reverse complement.
TATGGCCTTGTAAACCAGTAATTGATGAACCGTGTGTCAAAGGGCAGTGTAAAGTGCTTTGGGAGCTGAGGAGGGTAGTGACCAACTTTGGGGAGTTGGACAAAGGGTTCTTGGGAAAGCTGACATCTGGGACAAGTCTTAATGATAAGCAGAAGAGTTTGCCAGAAGAGATGGGGTAGGTCATCCAAAGTTTTTATTATTCCCAGTGGGAAGCCATATGTGCTGTGGTTATGGTATGTTTGAAAATTTAGCTTTGTCATCCTCACATAGTTGCACATAACTGATATCCAAGAAATATTTGGTTTTATTTTGACTGCACAGTATGCCCTGTTGCCCTCAAAACTAGAGGGAGACACATGTTGGGACTATAGTTCCCAACATGCTTTGGGGGCCCATTGGCTGAAAGGCTAGAACTTAGTGATGCTTTAATTCCCAGAGTTCTTTAGGGGGGAAACCAAAAAGCCCTGCTGTTCTCTCAGCCTTCCAAGTATAACTTAGCTCTTTCACCCCAGTCCTTACTTTCCTGCGGCATACACTTCGGCGGTATCAAACAGGTTTACACCGTGCTCATAGGCTACTGTCAGCACATCCTCTGCTGTCTAGGATGGTGAGAGAAAGAGTTGGAGATCAACCACCAGCCTCAGTTACCTTCCTCACTGCACTCTAACCCATCACACCTCAACCTTGGTTACCACATTCACTTCCCTTTCCCCGTTCTCCAGCCTCAAGTCCACCATTCTCCATGCTTGTTGTCCAAACCCCTAGCCAAGTCCGTTTTCCCCCCTTTTGGGTTCCCTTATACCCCCTCCCTCTGCTTCTAGGTCCCATCACTTATATCAGTACCTCATCTGAGATCTGAGAACCAAATGTGACCCAGGTACCTGCAAGAGAGAAGCCAGGAAAATGAGACCAGGGTAGGGGGAGGCGGGCAGCCATGAAAGAATGCCTGCCCCTTCCCTTAATTCCTCTTCTTTCTAACTCACCTAGGCCTAGGCAGGATACCCGTAGACCAGACTTTCCTAGGTTCCTGCAGGACACAGAAGCAGCAGGAAGGGGTGGAACCTCCATTAGGGACATAGATTATCAGCCTCCAGCTCCTCTCATTCCAGACTGAGATGCCCTCAGGGTGTCTCAGTCCAAAGAAACTAGACTCAGTGGGCCCACTGAATTGGGCAGTGCCACGGCCATAGAATAAGTGAACAAATAAGAAGTGTTCCTCTGGAGCCATGGTCCAGTGCCTCTGTTCCCTCCTATCACACTGAAGATGTGCTGCCTGCTTAACGCTGCTTCTGGTGTGTCCTGGGTTCGTTTGCGTCATCTCTGGGATGTGTGGAGTTGGGGTAGAGGGTGGCTGGGAGGAATAGGACTGGCTAATTGTGATGAGTTTGTGAAAACAGATTCTCAAGAGAGTGCTGTGCTAGAGGGCAGACACTGGGGTGGAAGGGGGTAAACCAAGTCAAGTTCAGGCATTCAGGCAGGCAAGGTCCTTGAATAGGCTAGGCAGACCGACCTCCAACAAAGGCAGGTAGGACACCTGGGTGGGGAGTTTGAGAGGAAAGACCAGTTCTCCCCCTTCTTTCTACTTGCTCTGCTCCTGTTGGCTTGTGAAGTCTGTCTTCAAACCAGAGAGCCCCCTCCTCCCCGCCCCCCCATCCAGGTACTCCACTCAGCTTCCCAATCAGGGCTGCCATATGGAAGGGATCAAATTCCTCAAGTGACAAAGCCACTTCAGATCAGTGACCTCCACTCACTCCTGAGCAGGAGCCCCTCCCTTCTCCCCTACTGGTAGTCCTGAGAGCTCAGCGGTTCTCGGAGATCAAGTCGGTTACATTTCATTCCATCTTCCCCACCTGGTTCCTGGCCCTGGGCATGGGCTTGAGAGATGTGGTGCATCCTTCGGAGGTCCCCACTTCCCTCCCCACCAAGAAAGGGTGCAGGAGACCTTGGGGTATGTGGGGGCGATATCTGGGTCAGGCACCCTGAGCAGGCCAGAGTGAGAAGCCGTTTTCTTCCCCTCTCTTCCCAGGACACGACCCAAGGACACTCCATCCGAGCTGGGTGGGGTGGTGTGTAGCCTGGAGATCTGCGTTTCCCTGGCCTTCCTGGGGGTAAAGAGGAGCATCCCTTGGGTCTGACAGGCCTGGTTAACCTCAGTAAACTTGATTTTCTACTAGGCAGGGGAATGGACAGAGAGCAAAAAAAAAAAAAAAAAAAGGACCGTGTAAGGGAGTGCCAGCGATGGGAAGAAGAGATGGAATGAGCCGGGACCTCCTTAGTTAAGTTTGAGGGGGGTCCTGGCAGCATCTTAGGAAGCCTCAGGGGTCAGGAAAGGGAAGCAGATGTGGCGGGCGGCCAGGCCACCCCCATACCTGTATTTCATGCCAGTGCCTCGGCCGGTGCTCTCTCGGAGGGCCCCAGCGGGCGCTGGGGGTCGGGGGACCACGGCGGCCCGGGCCTTGGGGCCCGACCCTCCTCCCCCTGGAGGATTCCCATGCCCCCCGCCGACCAGCCCGCCGTTACCGCCCCCGGGGCCCGGCCGGGGTCCACACAGACGGTCCTCACTGCTCCGGCTGCGAAGGTTCTGTTCTGTACATGCGATAGACACCTGCATGCCTGCCGGCCAAGGCGGGGGAGGGGGCTCCGAGGGGGCGGGAGGAAGAGGGAACCGGGAAGCCCGAGGGGAGACACCCGAGGGTGTAGTGGCGCGAGCCCTGGGAGAGCGGGAAGGCTGAGGAGGTTGCGGCGGGAGCCGCCAGGCAGGATCGGGCCCGTGCGGGCGGGCTGCTGGAGGTCGCGGGGTTTGCGGCGGAGAGGAGAAATGAGGGGGGCGCCACGAGTGGAGCGATTAGGATTCGGGGGCACTGGCGCGGAGAGGAGAGGGAGAGATGGACGAAGGTGAAGGTCGAGGGCGATTCTGGGAGGGTAGGAACTTAGGGACAAGGAGGGGGCGGAAGAAAGATGCCACCTCTGCCCAAAACGCAGCGGGACCCGCTAGGCTCCCAGCCGCGTCGGCAGCCTGCCCAGCTAATCAACATGCAGGCACCGCCCCCTCATCTGCATAAAGCCGCCCGCCTCCCAGACCAAACCTGCAGCTTATCTGCATAAACCCCACCTTCCGGAGCGCTGCAGCTTGAGTGTTTCGTGGGCTCATAGCAACCAGAGAGCAGCACCCGGAGGGTGGTTCTATTCTCTGGACCTCGAGGCTGATCTGTCTTCCACCATTCCAGTGGTTTTCAATCCAGGAGCTATTTTGTCCCGTGGGGGACATTTGGCAAGGTCGGGAGACTTTTTTTTTTTTTTTTGCCTTGATGCATGTTGCATCTTAGTTCCCTGACCGGGGATTGAACCCATACCCCCTGCATCGGAAGCATGTAGTCTTAACCACTGGACCACCAGGGAAATCCCTGGAGACAATTCTGACTGTCACGACTTGGACGCGGGCATGCTACCAGCATTTAGTGAGTGGCAGTGCAGGAAATGGCAATCCACTCTGGTATTCTTGCCTGGGAAATCCCATGGAGGGGCTTGGTGGGCTACAGTCCATGGGGTTGCAAAGAGTCAGACAAGACTGAGCGACTAACACTTTCACAGGCAGAACAGAGTACCTGACAGCCCTCCCCCCTCTCCCCCCAATCAAGGTATTACCCAGCCCCAAACATCAGTCGTGTTGTTGTTGTTAACAAACCCATGGAAAAAGCCTCTTTTTTGGCTCAGAGGATGCAGACACCCTGGTTCACGCCTCCATGAGAGGGGCAGGCCCCGATCAACCACTCAAACTGACACGCTAAGGTCCCAGAGGGTGATAAAAAGTTTATTCTGTACTTCTCACAGAATCAGGTAGGGGATCAAACTGGAGAGAGGACCTGGTTTGGAGGTGTAGGGACTCTAGTAGGCTGCCTTCCTGTGAAGGGCTTTAGGCTGTTCCCCTAGGAGGGCTACCGAGGGGCTTGATGAGGCTGGGGGACTGGGGTGGTAGGGTTTGCAGCAGGAGCCCTTGGGTGATACAGGTTAGGTTGGGCCCCAGGCAGACAGCGATTCTTCTGAGGGGTGAGGTAGAGTGCTTCCTTCAGCCAGCCCGGGCGGAGAAGAAGGGCAGAGAGCGGACGTAGGAGTCCAGTCGGGAGCGGAAGAGCTCACTTTGCACAGTCTGGCCAAGCGGGCACAGGGGATTCTTCACCACCAGCTCCACATACAGCTGTGAAGAGGGAGGGTGTTAGAGCCAGGCTTTGTACACTTCTTTTCAACCTCACAGGTGTGTGAATGCACAGGGATCAAGGGCTGGGAGGCAAACCCTTTGAGGAGAAACTGCAGGTGGGAGTGTATAAAGACATAAAGGTCCAGAGAAAACCCAGGGTGTCTACTGTACTGTAGAGATACAGTACAGTAGGATTAGGGCAGGGATGGAGTCTTGGGGCTCTGAGTGATCATGGCTGTTGAGGCTTTGGGAGCAGGGTCGGAGGGACTGGCACTGACCGCACTGTAGATGTGGTGCAGCACATCTCGGATGGGCCCCACGCCCAAGTCTGTATTCATGACAACCTTGATCCCAGTGGGCGTCTCGTAGTAATGCAGTTTGTAACGGCTAGTTTGGAAGGCCAGGAAGCCGTCCTTCCTGCAGGGATGGGGAGGAATGTTAAGGAATGGGAGCGGAATCTCTCCCAAAGAGATACTTCTGATCCCCTCTAGATAGACTCCCTTTTAGACACCTCGCAGCTTCACCTTTCACTGTAGCCCCCGTGCCCAACCTCTCTAACCTTCTCTTCCCCACGGCCGCTTCGGCCAGGTCCTGAATTCTCGCTCCTGACTCAGCCTTTCTCTCTGTCTCCTTACCCTCTCTGGGGACAAAAGCCCCTCCCACTCCAGAAAGTACCCCCTCCCCATCTGTTCCCTCCTTCCCTCAACAACCCCTCCGACTCCGCGTACATGTCTAGCGGGGACATCTTGCTGACAAAAGAGCGGATAGAGAAGAGCATCCCGTACATCAGCTTGTACTCCTGGAAGGAGAGGGGGCAGAATTAGCTCTCTGTTGTAAAGGAGACGGGGTAGGGGTGGGAATGAGCCAGGGTTTGGAGAAAAGGGGCTGGACTGGGACTATGTGCATTTGGAGATGCGAGGTCACCCAAGTGGCGCGGGGCCCTCTCGTCACCTCCTCCTTAGGGATCCCTGCTTGCTTCTTGCGGTGCCACTCGCTGTAATGCAGACACACTCCATTTCGGTCAAACAGGTACAGGTTGTGGACAGTCATCTGCAAGGCAGAGAATGTGAGCCTCTCCCCGGGACCGCCCACACCCCGTCGGCTCCAGTTCTCAGTCACGGATCCCTCCAACCAGACGGGGGTCCCCTCCCCCGGACTCACCGGAACTGCTCCGAGTGCCCGTTACTCGACACTTCCGGTTTTCGCGGAGCCCCGCCCCATCGGGTCAAAGAGTCGCAGCAATAACTCCGCCCCATACCTGCTTCAGCCAATCCGTGGCGCCGGGTCTGGGCATGCGCGTGTAAGGCTCTCCGCTCCAGAAGCTGGAAGCGGCTGAAAGCACTGTATCCTGGGCTGGTGACGTCATCGAAGCGAGTGAGGAGGAGCTGCGGAAGGTGGGCGGGAGACTGCCAACGGTTTTGAGTGTTGGGAAGGGCGCGAGAAGAGGGGTCTTTTGGGTGTGGGCCTACCGGGTCTCAGGGGGAGGGGGCATTCCCTAGTTCCCACCTTGGCAAACTGCGGGGCTGAGGACTGGAGGTGTGGGGAGTAATCGGAACGGGGTGATCGAGGTAAGGGATCTCAGGCTAAGCTGGAGCGCCTGAGCGTATTTTTTAGGGCCATCAGAGGGCGTGACTTGAGTGTTCACAAACTTTCTTTTGGGTTAGTAGGGAGGGAGGGATTCTAGGGAGCCGTGCTACGGCTTTCTTGCCCGGAGGGATCGGAGGGGATATACCAGACAGTTGATCCTGTATGGGTGCATGGCGAAGAGGAGAGGTGGGGAGCGTGAGGTTCCTGCCTCGCTGAGACCGGAGCCAGTTGAGGGGCACGTAAGACAGCTGGGCGGAAATTAGGCCCCTATTGGATTTGGGTCCTTTTCAGTTTGCGCATTCTGGGTGTGAGAACTTAAGAGTTCAGTGGACTATGAGAGCCTGGCCCAGAAGTTGAACTGCAGCTTTCAGCGCTCCAGAGGAACTGCAGTGGTGCGCCTGCCCCGCAGTAGGTCTTCCATCCCCACCTTCTCCTCGCTGCACCCGCCTTTTCTACTGTTCCCAGGAGCTGTGGAAAGAAATCCTTTTGTCCTCTCCCATGGCCTCTGGAACTGTTGGAAACCTTTCCTTTAACCAGAAAGGCTCCATACCCTCATTCAGCAAGAATCCTTCGCTCGGAGTCTTCCTCATTTCTCCCAAATCTTCCTTCTCCCGGTACTTACTCCCCTGGGCTCTCCTAAAGCAGAACCAGGAGTTCCCACCTCTGTTGTCTCCAGTTGTCTCTTCCCTGTGGTCATGGCAGCATCAGCTGCCAGCCCCACATCACCCCTACGGGCCAAGGACCTCCTGAGTGAGTCATCAGAAGCCCCTGGGCTGAACCAAGTGTCCTCTGAGGTGACCTCCCAGCTGTATACTTCTTTGCACCTCAGTCGTCAGGCAGAGAGCACAGCCCGAGCCCAGCTGTATTTACCTGCTGCCTCCCCACCTCCCCATGAGGTGTTGGATGGCTTGGCCCAAGAACTGAGTCACAGCTTGTCAGTGGGATTGGAGAACAACGTGAAGAAAAAGGTGAGGGAGGTCTGTCTTGGACACCTCTAGGGTCTTGGGATTGGGGGTGGTAAAAAAAAAAAAAGAGCTTTACTGAGATTTGAGCTCCTGTTGTTGGATTCCATAATTTCTTTTAATTACACAGTCAGCCATGCTTGTTCCTGTGAGCAAATGTTGATGAGAGTACTGCGCCCATAAGTTGGAAAATTGTGAGACTTCCTAACTTTTTTTTTTTTCTTCAGAGACACCCATGGGGTAGGTTGCTGTGCGTTAACTGGGATGTGGGTACTGGAAATGAGGATAAGGGTTCTTCATCCCAAGAGGAAACTAAGGATTTAAGGAAAATATTCTAAGATCCTTTCATCTTGAAACTGTTTTGATTGTATGGTTCAAAATTTGGCATGTAAATCATTAAAACATAGTTTAATCAATTATACATGTTACAGAGAAGATAGTGTCAGATAGAACACATATCATAACCATTCTGCAGACTGGCTAGGCCTCCCAGAGTTTGAAAAACTGATAGCTTTGGACAGCAGAGTCTTTACACAGGATATTTGCTCTCTAGTTGGAAGGAATCCTCACCACTCTTACCTTAAGATGCCCAGTTAATTCATTTGCATTACCCCTCTGGCTTCCATAGACAATTGAGTTTCTCCTTGAGTCAGTTCTATTTTTCTTGCTTTCCAAGGTGTGAGAGTAAAAATACTTGGGCCTTAGGGGCCACTCAATGCCATCTACCCTGGATGCAATATGGATTATTGCATCTTATTTCTGCATTGTTTTTTTCTAGGATGGTTCCAAGCATATCTTTGAGATGGAGAGTGTTCGGGGTCAACTCCAGAGCATGCTCCAAACCTCACGTGATGCGGCTTATCGTGAGTGATTTTCTATAAAGGAGAACCTAGATTTAAGCAGTGGGAAAAAGTGGAGAAAGTTGCAGAATATATATGGGCTGGAGACCTAGACTCAGAGATAAGAGATTTCAGGAGAAAAGGCTCCCATTCTTAGGGAGAGAAGCAGGAGGAGTGGGTGAAGTAGAAAGGAAGGACCACTCCTCTTCTCCTTCAAGTGATCCCTGTTCCCATCCTTACCTGACCCTGGCTGTGGGTCCCTCTGGCTGCCTGCAGGGGATCCCCCAATTCCAGGTGCCGACTCTGAGAGACGGGAAGAGGACTCCTTTGACAGTGACAGCACAGCCACCTTGCTTAAGTGAGTTCTCCTTGGGGTTCTCCTAGCTGCCTTTCTCTCTTTCTTGGAAAGCCAAGTGTTCTATCGCTTAGTTCTCCCTTTGCTGCTTTTGTACCTCTTAAGGACCTAAGCTGCTTGTCACTTAGCTTTCAGTTTTTACCCTTTCTTGCCTTTCTTCTATCCTGCTTACTCCTTTGGGAACATAGGCATCCACTGCTTAGTACCTGGCTTTCTAGGTCCTTCCTCCTCCAGAAGAATTAGCTCTTTTCTGCTGTGACTCGTGCTGCAGGGAGCATGGAGTAGAGGAAGGAGTACTATAGAGTGACTCACAAAGCTTGTGTGCTCTCTAGGGCTCTATCATTTCTCTATGTAACTTTGTGACTTTGGGCTTGGCTCGTGCCCTGAGTTGTAGTTTCCTTATTTGTAAAATGTCTGGAAATGGGACTCTGGGTCTCTAAAGCTTTCCCATCGCTACTGTTCTCTACCTGATCTATTCAGCACCCGACCGCTGCAAGACTTGTCTCCATCCAGCTCAGCCCAGGCCTTTGAGGAGTTGTTCCCCCGCTACACCAGCCTTCGGCCAGGGCCCCCACTCAACCCCCCAGATTTTCAGGGACTGAGAGATGCACTGGATTCAGAGCATACTCGTCGCAAGGTGAGATATAAAGGCTTCCTTTTGACAGAAGCAAAGATTATAATTAGGGCCAAGTGCTAAAAGATTAAGGTCTTGCAAGCTAGGATTTTACTCAAATGGCTCTCCTGTGAGGAAAGCCTTATTTGACTACCCTGTCTAGGATGGCACACCTCCCTCCAGGCATTCCTTCAGATCATTCTGTTATTTCCTTCGTATAGTTTATCAAAGTCTGGTATGTCCTGTTTGTTTCCCCTCTTTAAAACCTAAGCTCCACATGGGTCATACCTTATCTTATTCAGCAGTGTCTTCCTAAAGTCTAGAACACACCCAACACAAACAAATACTCTACGTGTTTGGTGAATGAACAACACGTTGTTGGCTTGTGCAAAGCTACTGGTGATATAATGAGCTTTGTTTCTGGAGCCTCAGCCTATCTGAAGGGGGCAGAGAGCAGGATGAGGCAGAGGAAAAGTCGGAATTATTGATCATGTTGTCATTTTTGGAACCTTCTCTTCCTCTATTTTAAACGGCCTGGGCGTGAATGAAAGGCTTTCCCCTTTCCCCTTGCCACACTGAATCATTGTGTCCAGTATGCTTCTTAAGGCAGGGGTAACTTCCCACTCTTTGCAGCGTGGACTACTGCACCCCTGCCGAAAGGTTCATGGAAGTTTTTCCTCAGGAGATCTAGGAAAGGGAAGAGGCTGGAAACCAAACCCCTGCTTCCTGAGGTGGTAGAGGAAGGCGTTAGAGATCTCAGGCTCTGCAATTCCTGACTCTCCCTCTTCAAACCTGTTCTGTTCTTGGGACCCAAGCTCCCTGTCTCCAGCCCATTTCCCCCATAGAGAAGCTGGAAAGTTTGGAGCTTTGGTCAAACTAAGGGTGGCAACACCCAGACCCCCTCACCCTTCTTCCCAGCATTGTGAGCGCCATATTCAGAACCTGCAGACCCGTGTCCTTGAGCTTCAGCAACAGTTAGCTGTGGCCGTGACTGCTGACCGAAAGAAAGATATCATGATTGAACAACTGGACAAGGTGCCAGGGGAGTGGAATGTGGATGGGTCTCTCCATGGGGGGCACCAAGGAATACAGGGGGAGGCCAACCAACATTTGTTTGTTCACATTAGGAATTGGGGGTGGGTAAGTGCTGGGTCTGCTGACCACTGGAAGAAGGTGGCTGTTGGCCCTGTTCCTGTGGACACAAAGAGGGAAGAAAAATTATTTGAAATTCTATGTGACCTCCTTCCTTTCCTGAGACCCTGGCCCGCGTGGTGGAGGGCTGGAACCGGCATGAAGCTGAGCGGACAGAGGTGCTTCGGGGACTCCAGGAGGAACGGCAGGCAGCTGAACTCACTAGAAGCAAGCAGCAGGAGGTGGGCAACCAGGATCACGAGGCATTAGAAACTGGGTCACCAATGGCTGGATCAGGGAGGAACCAGGGTTCCTCTCAGGTTGACCTCCAGCTTGCCGTAGCTAGCCTGACAATTCTTCTCCTGTGTCCTCTCCCTTCAGTGTTTCTGCTGTCAGACTTGCATGTTTGATGTCCGCTCATCTCGTCATCCCTCTGGCCCCCAAGTCATTTAGTTAATCCTTGCTTTTAAACTTTATGTTGTTAATGATTTTCAAAGGGTGGCATGCAGGGATTCTCCTCAGTTCCTCCATCCTGTGTTCTCTCCCTGAAAGACAGTAACCCGCCTGGAACAAAGCCTTTCTGAGGCCATGGAGGCCCTGAGTCGTGAGCAGGAAGGTGCCCGACTGCAGCAACGGGAAAAAGAGACACTGGTGAGAATGCTTGCCTGGGTTAATTCCAATAAAGGCTGGTCATTACTTCTAGAGGGATATGGATTTTTTTTTGTTTGTTTGAACCCATGGCATGCAAGATCTTAGTTCCTCGACCAGGGATTGAACCTGGGCCCCCCAAAGTTGGGAGCAAGGAGCCTTAACCACTGGACTGCCAGGGAAGTCTGGGGATATGGGCTTTTGGTGGATTGTGGGAGTTCATAATTTGAGTTGCACCAGAGCAAAGTGTGTTCATCAAAACACTAGTGCTGCTAGGTACTCTACAAAAAAGTGAGCTCTGCCATCAAGCCAGTTTGAGAGATTCTGCAAATTGAATCCTCATTAGAATCATTTGGGAATTATTTTTAAATATAGATTTATTGGGTCCTTTCCCTGAGGTTTTGATATATGAGGGGTTGGGGAACCTAAATATTTTCAGAAAGGTGTAGGGGTGAGACTTAGGTTTCTCATTGCTGAAATGATAAGATGATTACCCACATGAATTAGTAGCCAGGTTTAGAATTTCTTGCATGCATGACACATGCTTGCTACATGCATGCTGGTACTGACATTCCTAACAGTCCAAGAGTGCTGGTGCAGCTGCTGGTTGGCTAGTACCTGTTTGTAAGGCTGAATTTTCTAGTCTTTGTGGAATTTCTTTTTGGTGACAGTGGTGACAGCTATCATATATTGAGTACTTACTACAGGCCAGACATTGTGCTAAATGCTTTACATACCCTTGTAACTTCAATCCACATAAGGTGGACTGTAATATGCCCACTTTACAAGTAAGGATGTGCCTCAGAACCCAAAATAAATGCAGAGCTGGGATTCAGACTGAGATTTGAGCCCAGGTCTACCTAATTCTGGTACAGAAACTCTTATTTACCATATTGACATCCTGTGGGCTTCTTAACTATTGCGTTTTCATGGATATAATTCTCAGCCGGCACATTGTGTGGGGGTGAGGAGGCAGGTTGCTGGTCTCCTGAGGGCATGCTAAAATCTTGGTTTTCTCCTGGGGCTGTAGGAGGAGGAGAGGCAGGCTCTGACCCTGAGCTTGGAGCTAGAACAGCAGCGCTGCCGAGTCCTGCAGGAAGAACGGGATGAGGCCCGGGCGGGGCAACTCAGTGAGCATCGACAGTTGGAGACACTGCAGGTGGCCCTCGAAGAAGAACGGCGGAGCTGGGCCCAGCAGGAGCACCAGCTGAAGGAGCGCTACCAGGCGCTGCAGGAGGAGAGCCAGGCTCAGCTGGAAAGGGAGAAGGTAGAAGGGGCAGTTGAGGAACAGATGAAGGACAAAATAATTGAATGAGATGGATGTCAGAATACACAGTGTAGTGGAGCAGGAAGGAGAGTGAAGGAGAGAAGACTGAGAGGGTAGGGCCTGCAGAAAGGGCCGGGGGCATCAAATATACGGAAAACTGAAGTGTGAGATTCAACAGAGATGAGGAAATAGGTCACAGGTGAAGAGGAAGGGAGCTTGAGTCTTAGGGTATGGGAGGGTGAATCAGGGAGTCAGGAAATGAGATACAAACTGAAGTCTGATTGCCCTTTCCTAGGGGAACACCCAGAGGGAGGCCCAGGCCGCCCGGGAGGCCCAGCAGCGGCTGGCCTTGGTGCAGTCTGAGGTGCAGCGGTTGGAAGGAGAGCTGGATACAGCTCGGAGAGAGAGAGACGCCCTGCAGCTGGAGATGAGCCTGGTGCAGGTCAGGAGGCTGAGGTCCTAGGGGAGTGTTCCTGCTGGGGAGACAGAGGTCTGAGGTGAAGTGGCTTCAGGAGTCAGGGCAGACACTCCCATTTCTAACTAAAATTTTGGCCTTTATGGGTAAAATGTATGTTAGGGGCAACTTAATGAGTTTCTGAGAGACTTCTTTCCTTATTAATAGTTGACTTAGGGAGACACCCAATTTCTGGGTTAGAGAGGCCAGTTTTGAGAAAACACACTTTTCACTTGGCCCATTGAATTGGAGGGCTGACCACATGGAAACTAATTTATCATGGAGGGCCAAGGCTAAAGACATTAGTAAACAATTCAGTAGTAATTTATAAGCCCCTAAACTGGTGCCAGCCACATGCGTGTATGTGTGCATTCAGTAAACCTACTGAACAACTCCTGTGTGTAAGCTCTGGGCAGGGATAATCCTAACACAGTCCCAGCAATAGGGAGCCCACCAGTTACACGGGGAGCTTGTCTAGCACACACATTTTTGAAGCAGTATGATTAATAATTAAGAAAAGTGTTAGTCGCTCAGTCGTGTCCGACTCTTTACAACCCTATGGAGGGAGGGCCAGGCTCCTCCCTCCATGGGATTCTCCAGGCAAGAATACTGAAGTGGGTTGCCATTCCCTTCTTTAGGATTCCCGATCCAGGGATTGAACCCAGGCCTCCTGCATTGCAGGCAGATTCTTTACCACTGAGTCACCAGGGAAGCCCTAATAATTTAGAGTAAGAATAACTATTTTTAAAAATGTTTGGCTGTACAGTGTCTTAGTTGTGGCATGTGGGATCTAGTTGTGTGACCAGGGATCAAACCCAGTCCCCCTGCAGTGGGAGCACAGAGTCTTAGCTACTGGACCACCGGGGATGTCCCCTTTATATCTTATTTTGTCTTGCCTATTGGGTGTTTATTTTTCTTTCCTTTCTTGTCATCTTTTAGAGTCATTATTCTCATTTCACTTTTTTTTCAGTCAGCTTATTTTAAAGTCTTAAACTCAGTTTCTGTTTAAATTCTCAAAGTTAATTTATCAGATGTAAATATCCAAGACAGAAAGGAGCCATCAATTCTATATGGATGGGTCAAGGTAGTCTTCCCAGAGAACTCTAAAAAATATTTTTAAGATATGAATAAAAGTGATCTGTAATACAAGCTCAAGTGTACAGAAGTACACAGTATTGGTTGCCTTCTCATATCATATCACTTTATGTGTATCCTTTCAGAACTTTTTCATATGTGTTTATGGGCTGGTGCTTTTTTAAAAAAAATGTGTGTGTATATATATATATATATATATATTCACTGCAACTTGTTTTTACCTTGTAATATATCATAGACATCTTTCCATGTTAACACATACAGATGTACATCATTTTTTTAAAGAATTATATTGCAATAAATGTATGAATCATCCTTTTGATGAGAAATTTACCCTGATGCCAATTTTTTTTTTTCACTATTAAAAAGAACACTGGGGACTTCCCTGGTGGTCCAGTGGTTAAAAATCTACCTTGCAATGCAGGGGACAAGGAATGAATCCCTGGTCCAGGAACTAAGATCCCACATGCCACAGGGCAACTAAGCCCATGAGCTGCAACTAGAGAAGCCTGTACACTGCAATGGAGACTCAGCACAGCTTAAAGAAAGACAAAAGTGCTGCATGGAATTCCCTGGCTGTCCAAAGGTTGGGACTCCACGCTTCCACTGCAGAGGGCACAGATTCAGTCCCTGAATTTGTAGGTCAGGGAACTAAGATTCTGTAAGCCGTAGCACGGCCAAAATTAAATAATGCTGCAGTGAACATCATTGTACATGACTCTTTGGCATTCCTTCTGAAGGATAGATTCCTTAAAGTGAAATTGCCAGCTCAGAGGGAGAGTATATATCATTAAGATTTTCCATTAAAAATTTTTGGGTGGGGATTAATTTATAATGTGTAATCACTAAGGCACTATGTTGTATACCTGAAACTTAAAAAGTTAGGTAATGAGATACCTAGAACAGATAAAATAATTCATGGAAACAGAAAGTAGGGTGGGGATTGTTAGGGGCTGGGGAGGGAAAATGGGGAGGAGTTGTTCAGTGGGTATAGAGTTTCAGTTTTACAAAATGAAATTTCTAGAGATCTGTACAACAATGTGAGTGAGTATATGTAATGCTACACTTTAAAATGGTAAGTTTTGTATTACCTAAAAAGGTAAGCTTTGTATATGCTTCTTACCATAATTTTTAAAAATTAAAAAGAATTTAGGTAATTGCAAGGAATTAAATAAATAAATAAATATTTTTTTTAAAAGCATGAAAAAAACATTTGTATTGTCCAAGGTCATGGTTTTATAAGGAAGAGAAACCGCTTTCACTCCTCGGCGCAAAATTCTCTTTCTTTTGTCCCCTCAGACGTACGAGGGAATGTTGGTGCATGGATCTTTTTTTTTTTAATCTCAGTTTTATATATTTATTTTACTTTACAATATTGTATTGGTTTTGCCATACATGGACACGAATCCACCATGGGTTCCCAATCCTGAACCTCTCCTCCCACCTCCCTCCCCATCCCATCCCTCTGGGTCATCTCAGAGCACCAGCCCTGAGCATCCTTTTTTTTTTTTTTTTTTTTTTTTAATTTTTTTAAAACTTGGGAGCCGGAAAGAACTTTATTTTTAAAAAAATTTTTTTATTAATGAGCATCCTTTTTTAATCTGCCTTACATCCTCCATACCCTTCTAAGCCCAAACAGAATGGAGCTGATGATGACCTCCCCCACCCACCCACTTGCTTCACTCCCAGGCCCGGTATGAAAGCCAGCGGATCCAGATGGAGTCGGAGCTGGCGGTGCAGCTGGAGCAGCGGGTGACCGAGCGGCTGGCTCAGGCGCAGGAGAGCAGCCTTCGGCAGGCAGCCTCCCTGAGGGACCATCACAGGTGCTTGGAGCTCGCCGGCTGCTGCCTCTCCACAGCCGCAGCAGGTGGTGGGGGTGGACCACCCAGACCCTTTCAGATCCCTTTACCAGCTTCCAACACACCGGCTCCTGTCTGTCTCTCGGTGGGAGACCTGCCTCGGGTTCGTAGGAGAGCCAGACCTTGTTGGGGATTTTCCGCTTTCCCCCCATGGGAAGGAGCACTTAGCCAATAACTGATGGCTGCAGGAATACCAATTTCTAGCTCCCTAGCCCCTGGTGTGTACAGTGCTGAGCTGAGACCTGCAGCACGTGCACACGTGCCCTTCTCCCTTCCTTCCCCTACTCTCCTACCAGCTTTTTTTTTTTCTGGAAATGCTTCTTAAATGAACCACCTTCACATAAGTCCTCATTTAAGTGTCTGCTTCTAGGGAACCCATTCAGCCGTCCTGAACAACCCCGCCCCCCAACCTTGCCAGGGCAGGGCTAGCTGGCTGGCTTGCTCGCTCACTCTCCCATGCACACATGCTGGCTTTTTCTTACGGGATGACTTCCTTCTCCATCTTCAGTCCTTTCTTCTCACCTGTGTCCTCTCAGGAAGCAGCTGCAGGAGCTGAATGGACAGCACCAGCAGGAATTGTCTACCCAGTTGGCTCAGTTCAAGGTGGAAATAGCAGAGCGGGAGGAGCGGCAGCAGCAGGTGGCTCAGGACTATGAGCTCAGGTACCAGACCCTGGAGTCTCCATGTCAGGCCTTGGTCCCTTCCCCTGCAGCCTTGGTCTCTTCTGCACTGGCCCCAGCTCCTCTCACAATTTCCCGTGTCCCACCTTTCCTTGTGGGCCTTCCTGTTGTCCGAGTCTCTGCTTTCTTCAAGGCCCGACATCACCTCTCGCATCTTTCCTCTCAGACTGGCCCGGGAGCAGGCGCGAGTGCGGGAACTGCAGAGTGGGAACCAGCAGCTGGAGGAACAGCGGGTGGAGCTGGTGGAGCGGCTGCAGGCCATGCTGCAGGCCCACTGGGAAGAGGCCACCCGGCTGCTCAGCACCACCACCCTGCCGCCCCACCCACCGGTAGGCTGTCTGGGTTCTGTTTAGACCCCTTCTTGGGACATCTAGCTCCCTCCCAAGGAGAGTCCGAGTTCAGCTCCTAGGACCTGCGTTAAGAAAATTCTGTGAGCTTTCCCAAAGAGTAACTATCTCATCAAAAGCCATCTTTTTGCCGTGGCTGCCACTTCCCTAGACTGGCCCCACAGCACTGGGCACCAGCCTCTTCTCCCAGCCCAAGAGAGGGTAACACATGATGCTAGTTTTGCCAAAGGGCAGCTGAAGTAACTGTGATGGAAAGAGTCCGAAATTGTTGCTCAGTCCTGCCCTAGAGGAGTCCTGCCCTAGGGGTTTTCAACCCTTGCCCTTCTTCTGTTGGCATCTCCTACGTCCTTCTTTTACCAATTAAGTTTTTAATATTAGCTAAAATATTTTTGGGGATAGATAATAATATGCACATAGTAATTTTACAAAGCAAAAGGGACGTCCTCAGTGGTCCAGGGGTTAAAGCTCAGCCTTCCGATGCAGGGGCACACGTTCAATCCCTGGTTAGAGAGCTAAGGTTCTCACATGCCATGCGTGCAGCCAAAAATTTTAAAACATAATGAAATAAAATAAAAAAAACAACCAAATTGTTCAAAAAGGTATATGGTGAAAAGTAATCTCCATACTATGCCTGCACCTCAGTCTCCTGGATCCTCCCCCAAGAAGCAGCACCTGTTACTGGTGTCTTGAGTGTATCCCACCCCCAGCTCCACCCTGCCACCCCGCACAGAAACATTGCCCTCTATACACAGTTGTATGACTTATTTAACCAAGTGTTTGTTGGTGGATATTAAAGTTGTTTCCTGTGTTTTGCTTCTACAAATAGTGCTGCAGAAAATGTCATTAATATGTCTTGGTTCAATATATCTATACAGTTTCCAGAAATGGAATTGTAGGATCAAAAATATGCGTTTTAAAATTTGTCAGAAATTTGATAGATATTCTCAAATCCTCTTCTAAGGACGTTCTACTAATCTGCTATCTTATTAAAGTGTCTGTGGCACGTCTCATCTGTTTAAGTGCACCCTCTCTTGTGCCCAGGTTCCCCCTGCCAGCCCCTCCAGCCCTGGGCCGCAGGAGCCAGACAAGGGGGAGAGGAGGATCTGGACGGTGCCCACCATGGCCGTGGCCCTGAAGCCCGTGTTGCAGCAGAGCCGGGAGACGCGGGAGGAGCTGCCTGGGGTGCCACCGCCTGTTCTCTGCAGCCCCTCCCCAGATCTTAGTCTCCTGCTAGGCCCCACTTTCCAGAGCCAGCATTCCTTCCAGCCTCTGGAGCCAAAGCCGGACCTCACGTCATCTTCAGGTGCCTGGGGACAGAAGTCACCGGGTTCCCCTTCCCCGCACTGACTGTCTCTCTCTTAACCTAACTTCCTGTCTGCTGGGGGCTTGAGCATTCTGTTTCCCAGATGTCTTAGTGACTGTCCATTACCAGGAGCAGAAATCCACTCTAGTTGGTTAAAATACAGGCAGTAAGACTCTAGGAAATGGGACATATCTGTGCTTAATGAGAACCGAAGTTGGCACCAGGGGCTGCTGGGAACAGCGCAGCTGTTCCTCCTTGCTCTGGGCCTACCTGGGCTCTGGACTCCGCTTTTCCTCTTGAATGACCGGCCCTCTCTCCCCCTTGGGTTCTTGCTCTCGCTGCTTTGGTTTGCATGTGGCTTTGAGCAGCTGTAACACCGACTCTAGCAAGACTCTAGACAACCTGCCTTTGTTTCTTAGGTCCAAGTTTAAAGAGAGGCGGTCTGGTGGGTTGGTAACCGTTCCTCAGATCAGCCGATCTTGAGTTGTGACTTGGGTGCATGGGGTGCTCTGTGTGGTGAAAATGAGACAACCCAGGTTGAAGTAAGCATGAGGGCATGTTTTGGTGAAAGAGCCAGAACATGTCTGTTTATCTTAAAGCATTCTGTGCTGTGGCGGGATTTATCCATTCAGCATCCAGGGACCACAGCCTTCCCCTTCTGTCTACTTTTCTGTCTTAGAATTCAGCTGTGCCCAGCTCCCAGTTGCCTTCAGTCCTTCCCTCTCCAGCTGTTTTCAACTGTGATCACCTTCTTCTAGCTGCGAAGCCCCACTCATGTATGACAGGCCCCATCCTTCCAGGCCTTGAGCGAGCTGCCTGGTGGAGGACCCCTCCCCCTACAGCACACACCCCCTGTTTCACTGTACAGTGGAGGCCTTCTCTTCAGTTGGGACCTTCCATCCGGATCACCGGGCAGAGCGACCATTCCCTGAGGAAGACCCTGGGTCTGAGGGGGATGGCTTCCTGAAGGAAGGCCTGCCGCCCCCTTCCCAGTTGCAGGGCCTCAAGCATTTTTTGCACCAGGTGAGAGGGCCCACCTATTCCATCTTGCTTTCTCCGTCCCTTCCTCATTTTCTCTTTCTACTCTGAGAGGTGAGGACTCTGGCCTTTTAGGACTAAGACTTCATCCCAGTTTCTGCCTCTCCCAGTCCCCCTTATTTCTGCTGCAGCAATTCCTTCTGGAACTTAGGAGACCAGCTCCTACCTCCTCCCCGCTGCTTCCTGCAGACCCTGAGGTGTCTTTCTTCAGTGGTCCTCAAGGAGCCCTACTGTCTTATCCCCCCAGCTGCTGGAGACTGCACCCCAGAGCCACGAGAACCCCTCCGTCGATCAGCTTCCCCCTAAGCCTGGTGAGTGCCAACTCTGAAGAAGTGTGGGGCTGAGCCTGAAAGAGGCAGGAGATCCACTTACCAGGACTAGGTCTTCAGGAGCTGGCAAAGGTTACAAAGCCCATGAAGGCTAAGGCTGTTGGGATTCCTTGGCTTTTGCCCCATTTCCTCATCCTGAATCTCATTCCTTTGGCTAGGTCCTCTGACTGCGCCATCTTGGGAGGAAACCCCTCAGGTGCCACGCCTCCCGCCCCCCGTCCATAAAACTAAAGTTCCCTTAGCCATGGCGTCCAGTCTTTTCCGGGTCCATGAGCTTCCCTCGGCCCCTTCACAGAGCAGCGGTCCCAGCGGTGGCTCCCCAGAGAGAGGTAAGCAGGTCCTGGTTTACAGGTGTGGAGCCGGTACCTGGAACCGAAGGCCCTTCTGGGCTCCGGGAGCTGGAATAAGGGCTGGGTCCAGCCCAGGATGATGATCATTCCTGATGGATGTCTCAGGTGGAGATGGGCCCGCATCCTCGAGGCAGCTGATGGAAGTGTCTCAGCTGTTACGACTTTACCAAGCTCGGGGCTGGGAGGCGCTACCTGCTGAGGATCTGCTGCTTTACCTGAAGAGGCTGGAACACGGCGGCGGCAGGTACCACCCTGGGAGGGAAGGGAGGAGGGACTAGGTGCAAGGCATCTGGACTGTGAACGGGAAAAGTGTGGAGTGTGTCTATTGAGTAGTGTCTTCTGCCCTTTTCTGGGGAAGAAGTGAGGGTGGTTGGAATCTCCTCTTCCTCCATCTCTCACCCTTCCCCACCTTTCTTTTGTCTCTTCTTTTCTTTTTGGTTTGTTTTTCGCTTCTTAAAAAATCTCTTCTGCATGTTTTTCTACTTTAATTTTTCCCTCTTTACCCTGCAGCTCAGAACTGAGAGTCCTAGGACTGTGATGACTTAGTATAACTCAGTTTGTGACTCCACTCATGTGTTTCCTCTTATTGGATCCCCGGGTCTATCTTGTTTGTTCTTGTTCTTAAGAGACAGCACCGGGAAGTAGTTCTTCTCCCCGAGTGTTGGGGAGAGTGGGGAGCAGCTGCCCCTCCTCATCCCCTGATCTGTATGGCAGGCCTGACAGCCGAGGGGAAAATGCCCCCAGAAAGAACACAGACTCCCGCTTGGGTGAGATCCCCCGGAAAGAGGTGAGGAAAGCAGGGCTGGGTGAAGGGGTGGGGGGCTCTCACTGACTCGTCCCTCGCCCTCCACATGATCGCCCTGACCCCACTGACTGGGCTCCCATTTTCTGTAGTGTGGTCCTTCCCCTTTGCTGTCTGACTCCGGCCTTCCCCACACACAACACCTTTCCTCAGGAGTGGGGTACTGGGAGGACATGACACTGAGTTTTTCTTCTCTCTCCCTTCAACTCTTAGGTTCCCTCCCAGGCTCTCCCTCGGCGCCTCGCTGTAGCCCCTAAGACTGACAAACCTCCAGCTCGGAAGAAAAGTGGGCATCCCGCCCCTGGTGGTGTGAGAAGTCGGGGGGGAATCTGGAGATAAGCCCTTCACCTTTCTCTTCCTTGGCCTCTTCTTATTTTTATTATTATTATTTTAATAAATCAGGTAGTCTGTATTAGAGTCTCTGACTCATAGGCACTCGGAAAAGGAAGGATTTCTAGGAAACCACTTTGTGAAGAAACCTCATTCTTCTCTTTGAGTATGTTTTTTATATGTTTCTATTTCATATTCTGTGGAAAAAGACATGACTGCTTTGAAACAAAACAGTCTGTGGCTAGATTTCCAAAGTGTAGGTGAGCGAAGGCTTGGTGTTTCCAGAGTAAAACCTACAGAGTGACTAGCTCTGGTCAGTTGTGGAATTATTTATTTTCTTTTATATATCTCTGTATTTTCCAACTGTTCTGAAACACATATGTGTTACTTAATAATCAGAAAAACACTTAATTATAAAGTTATTATATAAAGAGTTTGAATAAAAATGTGATATTGGGAAGACAGTTTTCTCTTTCAGGAGCAGATAATTCTTTCAGTTGTGTTAGTAGGATCCTAAGTGTTAGATTCTGCTCCAGCCAGCCCACATATTATGGCTTCACTCTTCTGGCTTTGAAATATGTATAAAAGACTAGAGTGCTGGCAAGGAAAAAAAGGCCATGATTGTGAAAACTTTCATCGTCATAACAAAATGAACAAAGAGAAACAATATTAAAGAAGAAAATGAGATTAGTGTGAAACTATGAAAGGCTGTGAAGAAAGCTGAGTGCCAAAGAAGTGATGCTTTTGAACTGTGGTGTTGGAGGAGACTCTTGAGAGTCCCTTGGACTGCAAGGAGGTCCAACCAGTCCATTCTAAAGGAGATCAGTCCTGGGTGTTCATTGGAAGGACTGATACTCCAATACTTTGGCCACCTCATGGGAAGAGTTGACCCATTGGAAAAGACTCTGATGCTGGGAGGGATCGGGGGCAGGAAGAGAAGGGGATAACAGAGGATGAGATGGCTGTATGGCATCACTGACTCAATGGACATGAGTTTGAGTGAACTCCGGGAGTTGGTGATGGACAGGGAGGCCTGGCGTGCTGCGATTCATGGGGTCGCAAAGAGTCAGACACGACTGAGCAACTGAACTCAACTGATGAAAGGCCCCAACTTCATAGTACAAACCCTGAAAAACCCATAGAACAATTTAGATGAAACTGAAGGATGGTGCCTTGGGATCTTCCAGCTCCAGAGCTCAGTGCTGAGTGGGGATGGTGGTAAATATGATTGCGAATGGCCCGGTCCTAGGTGGGCGTTTGAGGGACAGAGCTTACTGGATTCCGTGAGGAGGGTGGGGTTCTTCTATGTGTCCCTAAATTATTTGGTTAGCTCCAGGACAGACTTGACAGAATATAGATTCACATACTGTTTTATAGTAACAATAGTCAGCCCTCCATACCCTTGGGTTCTCTATCTGCAGATTCAACAAACTTCGGATCAAAAATATTGGGTGAAAAAAAATTACAGAAAGTTTCAAAATGCAAAACTTGCATATGCTGCACACCAGCAACTAACTTTTACATAGCATTTACATTTTATTTATAGCTATTTATATAGTATGAGATAAGTAATCTAGAGATGATTTAAAGTGTATGGGAGGGTGGGGACTTCCCTGGTGGTCCAGTGGCTAAGACTCCCAATGCTGGGGACCCCAGTTCAATTCCTAGTCAGGGAGCTAGATACCATATGCTGCAGCTAAGCATTCCATGTGCTAAAATGAAGACTGAAGATCCTGCACGCTGCAACCAAGACCTGGTACAGCCAAATACTTTTCAAAAATAATCAAGTGTCCAGGAGGATGTGCACAGATTATAATGCAAACCTTTCGTTGTTTTTTATGTAGGACTTGAGCATCTGTGGATGTTGGTATCTGCAGGGTGTCCTGCAACCTATGCCCTACTTTGGATATCAAGGGACCAGGGTATTTTCTTCCACCTTAAAGTAACTTTCTAGCTCCCAGGGGAGGAAAGAGGAGACGATGAAAAACCCACGAGCAGCAGGTGTGCTGGTTCTCCTGCTCCGGCTCAAGGGGACAGCTTGTCATCGGTCCTGCCTAGTATCCTGGCAAGGAAACAAGAGTTGCATCATCTGGGGAACTTTTCAAGGCCAATCTCAACTCACTTTTGGAAATGTTCGCTTTTCTTTTTTACCTCAAGTGCCTAGAATTATTTGACCAAACTCTGTGATTGATGGCATAGTACCAGCATTGGGAGGAAATAGTTTTATACCATTTTTAAAAACTGGCAAAATGAACACCCAGTCATACCTCATTATCTTTTGGATTCCAACCTGCCACCCTCAGTCAACATGCCCTACATTTTTCTTGACATGAAGGACGGTGTGGAGAACATTTCCCAGCTCTCCAGAACTAAATCAGAAAAGGGCACAGTGCTGACTTAACTATTTTGTAAGCTAGTTATAGTAAGACAACTTTGATTTTTTTAAAATATATTGTGCCCCCTTTAAAAGTCTGTTTCTTCACCAAAACACAGCAAGGAGGCTGAGGAGGAGGAGGAGAAAACCCAATCACTTTCTTCTTCCATAATCATCTTGACAATGTTCTGAGAGGCGAAGAAACCAAAAGGAAAGATTTGGGGAGCTCCATAAAAGCACACATACAGAGAAGTTGGGGACAGTCTTTAAACTCTGGCCACCCTTGGTGCAGACATGTGGTATGGGATTTTGTCTCCTGAGAACTCCCACAGCTGCTGGGGGTGGGGCTAGGGGTGGTTCCAGTGGAGTATGTGAGAGTGAAGGCTGAAGGCTAAGATGCTATAAACAAGTCCAGTGGCTTTGGGCAAGGTTTATTTCCTGGGTAATGGTCCACAGCAGTGGGATAGTTCTGCTCCATGTGGCCGCCTGGGTCTCAGATGTTTTCCATTTTGTCACCCAGCTGTCCCCAGATCACTGTCACTGTGTGTGCTGTTGAAGCAAGAAATGGTGAAGTGTCCTGTTGCCATGTAGGACTCTCAGCTGGCAAGAAGGAGAAAGAGCTACAGGCAATGTATTAAGACCCCCCCCACCCCCATACTTGGAAATGCCACACATCAATTTTGCTCATATTTCATTGGTAAGACCTTGGTCACATGGCCATGTCTGATTGCAGGCAAGACTTGGAAAGATAGCCTAGCTGGCTACCATGTATACATGGATTGATTACTCCATTACCGTGTAAGCGCTAAGGAGAAAGAGACAATGGATTTTGGTGCTTGCAGGCAGCTCTAGGGAGTGGGACCTCAGTGAAAGTAATTGCTGGGACAACCCAGGGTCATCAGTATTGACTGACTGTGCAGATGATGAAAAAGCATGTTGGACATACGTAAATTAGTCCAAGCTGCACAATTGGTCAAAATAGCCCCTACAAAACAGAATCAAGGAAGGAAAAAGGAGAGAACTTAAATTCTAACCAGGATTCTTTTTGAGAGAAAAAATATGGAAAAGAGAGAACAAGAGATTTGGGTTAAGAAGCTAGCTTGAGAGACTTCTGTTTCTAGAGTTTGAGCCTCAAGTAAATATTGATAGTAAAGGATTATAATCCATTCAATAAAATAAGAAATCATGGGTCCACACAGATACAAGTAAACTAATACAAGTTTGGGGACTCCCTGGTGATCCAGTTAAGAATCCGCCTTGCAATGTAGGGAACTAGGGTTCAACCACATGCCACAGGGCAGCTAAGCCAAGCCCTGAAACCAGAGAAGGCTGTGCCACAACAGTGGTCCTGCGTGCCACAACTAAGACCTAACACAGCCAAATACTTTTTTTTTTTTAAGTTTTTTAAGTTTGACAAGGTACAGGGTAATTACACAGTTGCAAAGTACATCCCAGGGCTTCCCAGGTGACACAGTGGTAAATAATCTGCCTACCAATGCAGGAGACGCAGGTTCTAGCTTTGGGTCAGGAAGAACCCCTGGAGGAGGAAATGGCAACACACTCCAGTATTTCTTGCCTGGAAAATCCCATGGAGAGGGGAACCTGGCAGGTAACAGTCCATGGGGTCACAGATTCAGACACTACTGAGCATGCACACACACAAAGCACATCCCTCAAAGTACTAATTACAAAGGGTAACTTTTCTGGCCGAGCCACCTTCATCAAGTGATCAAAGTGAACTTCACCAGTATGGGTCAAATCTAAATCGTGTGCAGCTTGAGAAGATGCAAGGAGAAAAGAGCATCTGGCCAGATTTCTGCCGAAGGTCACAGCCTGAATTTAATTACGAAGAAATGGCAGACGAGCACTAGCTGAGAGACACCCTTCAAAATCATCGTCCTGTCATTTTCAAAATTGTCAAAGTCATGTAAGTCAAGAAAAGCAACCACCACAGACATGAAAGCCGAACACGGCACGTGATTCTGTACTAGACCGTTCCTTTATCCAGAACTTCTTTAGGACAATTGGTGGAACTTGAAAAAAAAAATTTGAGGATTAGATGGTAATGATGGGTTAATGTCAGTTTCCTGATTTTGATGTTTGTCTTGTGGTTTTGTAGGAGAATCTCCTTGTTTGCCAGAAACAAGACTCCAAAGTATTTACAGGTGATGAGGCTTCCTGTTGGCCACTTGCTCTCAAATGACTGAGGAGAACAATTTATTTGTATAGTACCTGCAACTTTCCTGAAAAGTTTGAAATTATTTTTTAAAAAACCCAACCAATTTTTAAAATACCATTTATGTAGCATCATATACTTAGAAATTTAGCCAGATAATAAAACTTCTATAAAGGAAAAACTAACCAAGGCAAAAATAAACTTTGTGCTATTTAGGAATACCTACATTATAGGGTAAGGCTAAAAAAAAAAAACCCAAAGAAACAGTACACACCAAATTCAGGATGGTGGTAACCCTGCGGGTGTGGGAGAAGGTGATGTCACAGGGAGGACCCACACAGCAACATGAGGGTGTAAGTGATATTCCACTTTTTCAAATAAAGATGTTTGTTATTGTGCTTTATAATTCATGCACACAGAGTGGTTGTATTTTTCTTGTATATCAAATATTTCATAGTAAGGAAAAAATACATGATGTTATTGCATTTATAATAGAAAAACCATATATGTATAGAACCATATATGTAAAACTATGTATGTGCATCTATGTTTATAAAATATATAGAGAAAGGACTAGAAAAATACTAACAAAAGCAAAATGCCTTACAAATTTATGTTGAAGCACATGTCAAATTTTATTAAGTTGCTGACAAGAGAAAATGGGAAGAAAAAAGTATGCCAGCTTGGTGGAAAGTTGCTGCTGTGGACTATAAATACACTGATGACAGGGGCTGGGAACCTTCACCATTCAAGAAAGAGGGCAGGCTTCAGAATGAAGAAAGATTAAGACAGGAACTTCCCTGGTGGTCTAGGGGCTAAGACCCTGCGCTTCCAATGTAGGGGCCCTGTGTTCAATCCCTGGTTAGGGAGCTAGATGACACATGCCATAACCAAAGATCCCGAATGCTGCAACTAAGATCCAGTGCAGCCAAAAGATAAATTTTTTTTTTTAAGAGAAGAAAGATTAAGACAGTTGAAAAGCAAGTGTAATGCTCTATAATTCTTATTCTCTATAAAACCTCACATGATCTCACTCAGTTCAGTTCACTCAGTCGTGTCCAATTCTTGGCGACCCCATGGACTGCAGCATGCCAGGCTTCCCTGTCCATCCCAACTCCCAGAGCCTACTCAAACTCACGTCCATCAAATCAGTGATGCCATCCAACCATCTCATCCTCTGTTGTCCCCTTCTCCTCCCGCCTTTAATCGTTCCCCGAATCAGGGTCTTTTCCAATGAGTCAGTTCTCCGCATCAGGTGGCCAAAGTATTGGAGTTTCAGCTGCAGAATCAGTCCTTCCAATGAACATTTAGGAGTGATTTCCTTTAGGATGGACTGGTTGGATCTTGTTGCAGTCCAAGGGACTCTTAGGAGTCTTCTCCAACACCACAATTCAAAAGCATCAACTCTTCGGTGCTCAGCGTTCTTTATAGTCCAACTCTCACATCCATACATGACTACTGGAAAAACGATAGCTTTGACTAGATGGGCCTTTGTTGGTAAAGTAATGTCTCTGTTTTTTTCTCATTAGTGGTATCTTAAAGTGTATGCTTCTTTTATTTGGGTACAGAGACAACAGGAGACTTCCGTGTAGCTCAAATGGTAAATAATCTGCCTGTGAGGCAGGAGACCAGGGTTCGATCCCTGGGTTGGGATGTTCCTCTGGAGGAAGGAATGGCAATCCACTCCAGTATTCTTGCCTGGAGAATTCCATGTACAGAGAAGCCTGGCGGGCTACAGTCTGTGGGGTCGCAAAGAGTCGGCCATGACTGAACGACTAACACAGTCTACACAGAGACAACATTACATTTAAAATGTAAAGGCTTAAAAATAAATGAATGAAGTGTTAACATTTGAAATGAACCACAATTTTTGTAATTCTCTTTGGCATTTCTTTTTTCACTGTAATATCTGGAGCCTCAAGAAAAAAAAAGAAGTGGCCCCAGCACCACCCCACTCTGTCTTCTGAGCAACTCTCACTAGACCTTATTGGTACCACTTATTACCATCTGAAAAGTCTTTTTCCCACATACATAGATTTTTCTTTGAAAATGATAAGGTAGCAAATGTATCTAAGGGTCAAGAATTGGTGAACAAATGTCTCATTGTATCTGTGCTGAAATGATTGAGGGCTGGCTCTGGGCTCTAAGGCCAGGATTTCAAACCACATGGTTTGGCTTCAGCACTGGTGTTTGTAGTTGTGCCACATCAGAGCAGAAAGTGGTGCTACTGATGCTGATAACCATTCATCACCCCTGTGTTGTGGGATAACTGAGGAAGAACGACCAACGGCCGTGAACTGAGTGTTTGTGGGTAGCGTACTACTAGGGCACTGGGAGGCGGGGAGAGGGTGGGGTTGGCAAGGAACTCATGTGGAACATGAATATTTATAGGCCGTATTGGAATTTTCCAGAGAAAGAGGACAGGATGTGTGTGTGTGTTTACAGAGAGAAGAGAAGGAGGCTTCTTCTTCTTTTCTTAAAAAAATATTTATTTATGAGGCTGAGCCAGGTCTTAGTTTTAGCATATTCGATCTTCCTTGTGGCACGTGAACTCTTAGCTCTATGTGGGATCTAGTTCCATGACCAGGGATTGAGCCCAGGCCTCCTTGTTGGGAGCACGGAGTCTTAGCCACTGGACTATTGGGGAAGACCTGAGAGGGGCTTTTTTTTAGGGACTTGGCCCACTGCAGAGGCTCGGCTAGTCCAAAGTATGCAGGGTAGGCCTGCAGGCTGGAGATTCGGCAGAGCAACCACTGGTAGAATTCCTTCTTGCCTGGGGAGGTCATTTCTAGTCAGGCCTTCAACTTATTGTATGAGCTTACCACACTACGGAAAGAAAGCCGCTCTACTCAAAGTGTATCAGTTTAGTGTTAATCTCATCTTTAAAAACACCTTCACAGAACATCTAGAATGTTTGAGCAAATAGCTGGGTTCGTGACCATAAAATTAACCATCATATAAATTCTGGACCAAAAGATGCTTTTCATTCTTGATCAGGTGACCGTGGAGAATCTCCCATAAGCCATCAGCACAGCGGGTGGCAGCATGACAGATTCAGTCCTCAACTTTTTAATATATCTTTTATATAGATAATTTATGTACTGATAACCCCAAACTGCCATTTTAGGCTGGATTTGGGCCTTTGTACATCAGCAAATGGGCCAACATATCAAGGTATGTGATAGCAAGTCACATCAGTTCAGTCACTCAGTCGTGTCCGACTCTTTGCAACCCTATGAACCGCAGCACGCCAGGCCTCCCTGTCCATCACCAACTCCCGGAGTCCACCCAAACCCATGTCCATTGAGTCAGTGATGCCATCCAACCATCTCATCCTCTGTCATCCCCTTCTCAAACTCCTATCTCTGTTTACTAAGCCAAGTTATTTCTTTGTGAGCTGCCTACATATGTGAATAAGCTTTGTCTTTTCTAATACATCTTTTGTCAGTTTAATTTCTTGGCCCCCATTATAATACTACTGCAGTAGGTTACCTAAGGCTAGAATCCCTCTGAAGGAGCTGGAGTCCCTAAATCCTACCTAAATCTTTACAAGAAGATGCTAAAATCAGACTTCCCTGGTAGTCCAGTGGTTAAGAATTTGCCTGTCAATGCAGGGGACCCAGGTTCCATCCCTGATCTGGGAAGATCCCCCATGCCTAGGGGCAGTAAACCCCGTGTACCACAACTGGTGAAGCCTGTGTGCCTAGAACTTGTGCTCCGCAAGAAGAGAAGAAGCCACTTCATTAAGAAGCCACACACCACGATGAAGAGTAGCTCCCTGCTCGCTGTCACAACTAGAGAAAGCTCTTTTCCTCCACTCTAAGTTTTATAGTGTGGATGTTACAAATAAAGCTATGGTGAGCATCATATGACTTACGGACTGAACAACAAACATTCTAGGACTTCTTCGGTGGACAATACACTTATTTGTAATTTGGAATTGCTGGTGGATTTGCTTAGACAACAGTCAATGGTTTCCCACTCGCTATCCTTACCAACATTTGGTATTGTCAATCTTTTTCATTTTCGCCATTCTGGTGGCTGTGTGGTGCTATCTCATTGTGGTTTTAATCTAAATATGCACATTTCTATTAGTAAAGTAATATATATATATAGAAAATTTCATAAGTACAAGAAAGAAGTAACTAAAAATCATTTCTATCTTCTCATCCTCTTCTCCCCCCACCTCCTGCCTCACCAACTTTACTGGATTTGGAGTGTGTACAATACAATTTTAAGCTTGTACTGATTTACATTCCTGCCAGCAATGCATGAAAATTACTCTCTTATTTTCTGAACTGGGATTACTGTTAACTGTCAATTTGTTATTTTGGTGTCTCAT
This sequence comes from Bubalus bubalis, assembly GCF_019923935.1. Lineage (NCBI taxonomy): Eukaryota > Metazoa > Chordata > Mammalia > Artiodactyla > Bovidae > Bubalus > Bubalus bubalis. The sequence continues at coordinate 35,467,473 of NC_059159.1, read as the reverse complement.
TTATGGTTTTATTTAGCATTTTTTTCCTAGTGAGGGTGGAGGGGGTTTTTTTATTGCTATTACTTTTACTTTTTGTGTAAATTGCTTTATTTCTTTTGATGAAACAGATTTTTGATCGTCACATCTAACAAGAATAACATCAAAAAAGAAGTTGACAGGGTAATCTCATGAATTAATAGATGTGCAAAAATTCTAGATAACATTTTAGCAAGCAGAATATAACTTTAAAAGCAACATATACTTTAACCATTTCTATTTTTCTCCCACTAAAGCTCAAGTCAGCGTAACCAATATTATTACTGGAAAAATTGTAAAAATTCATATAATTATTTCCATAAATGCAAAAAGGGAATTCTTTTTTAGAACTCTTCCTAAAAGTAATAAAGGGTTGCCTCTTTAACATGACAAAAAGGCTCTATTGAAAACCAAAAATCAAAATTACACTTAATGGAGAAATAGGAATTATTCCTCTTTGAAACAGGAACATGCACAACAAGGCTACATTATCAGCACTCTTTAACTTAGCTCTAAAAATTCTGACAAAGCTTTTTGAGAAGAGAAAGAAAGATATACATAAGGAAAGACAAGACATAAAGCGATAATGTTTCTTAAATGAGATGAAAACCATCTCAAAATGACTAGTGATAATAAATGAAGGCATCAAAGAAACTAGATAAAACACAAGTTAATTTAGGAGAATTTTCATCTTTACGACAGTGCATCTCTCAATGTTTGTCATTTCTTTAAATTTATCATTTCTTTGTTTATTCTTTAGTAAAACTTTATAACTTTATTCCTATAGGTCCAGCATATTTCTTACTAAAATTTTCATAGGGATTTAAAAGCTTTTATTGCTACTGTGAATGGAAACTTTTTGTCATTGCATTTACTTTCTTATTCTTAAATATTTAAAATAAGGCATTTATTATATGTGCTGATGATAGCATGATATTTGAACTTATCTGGAATTGTCTTTCACATCTATTTTTTCTTTTTAATATTTAGTTATTTATTTGGCTTCACCAGGTTTTAGTAGCCGCATGCAGAATCTTTTTTTTTTTTAGTTGTGGCATGTAAAGATCTAGTTCCTTGACCAGGGCCCAAACCATCCCCCATCTCACTGGGAGCCAGGAGTCCTAGCCACTTCCCTAGCCATCAGGGAAGTCCCCACTTCTATTTTTCTATCATTTACAAGCATCAGTCATTCCCAATCATTAATGATACAGGTGTGTCACTGACTCTAGTGATAAAGTCTGGTTTAAGAAGGTATTGCAGTTGAATTTTGCTGGCTTTCATGTTATTAAGATGCTCCCATTTTTTGTACTGTTTTTATCCTCTCTTCATTTTCTTCAGTGATATCTTGAACCAGGTAAATGTCTGGAAGGCACCTTAAGGAGCTTTAAATTATTATTTGGTTAAAGAATTTTTGCCCACCGTGACCTCTGATTTCAGGCAGGTATCAGCCAACTAGTCTAAGGGAACTGTGGTGTTCTGGTCATATATTGTTATGTAACAAACTGTAACTTTGATCTACTTTTCTGGTTTTGTTGTTGCATTGTGTTTAGTCATGTCTGACTCTTTGAGACTCCATGGACTGTAGCCTGCCAGACTCCTCTGTCCACGGGATTCTCCAGGCAAGAATACTGGAGTATTTGCCATTTCCTCCAGAGGATCTTCCCAAACCAGGGATTGAACTAGAGTTTCCTGCACCTCCTGCATTGGCAGGTGGATTCTTCACATTTATTTGGCTGGGGCGGGTCTTAGTTGCGGCACTTGGGATCTTCTATCCTTTTTGAGGCATTTCAGGATCTTTAGTAGTGACATGTGGAATTTTTTTACTTGCAGCATGCACTCATCTCATACGCTAGTAAAGTAATGCTCAAAATTCTCCAAGCCAGGCTTCAACAGTATATGAACCATGAACTTCCAGATGTTCAAGCAGGTTTTAGAAAAGGCAGAGGAACCAGAGATGAAATTGCGAAAATCCGTTGCATCATCGAAAAAACAAGAGAGTTCCAGAAAAACATCTACTTCTGCTTTATTGACTACGCCAAAGCCTTTGATTGTGTGGAGCACAATAAACTGTGGAAAATTCTTCAAGACATGGGAATACCAGACCACCTGACCTGCCTCCTGAGAAATCTGTATGCAGGTCAAGAAGCAACAGTTAGAACTGGACATGGAACAACACACTGGTTCCAAATCGGGAAAGGAGTACGTCAAGGCTGTATATTGTCACCCTGCTTATTTAACTTATAATGCAGAGTACATCATGAGAAATGCCAGGCTGGATGAAGGACAAGCTGGAATCAAGATTGCTGGGAGAAATACCAATAACTTCAGATATGCAGATGGTAGAAAGGGAAGAACTAAAGAGCCTCTTGATGAAAGTGAAAGAGCAAAGTGAAAAAGTTGGCTTAAAACTCAACATTCAGAAAACTAAGATCATGGCATCTGGTCCCATCATTTTATGGCAAATAGATAGGGAAACAATGAAAACAGTGCAAGACTATTCTTCTGGGCTCCAAAGTCACAGCAGATGGTGACTGTAGCCAAGAAATTAAAAGATGCTTGCTCCTTGGAAGAAAAGCTATGACCAACCTAGACAGCCTATTCAAAAGCAGAGACATTACTTTGTCTACGAAGGTCCATCTAGTCAAAGCTATAGTTTTTCCAGTAGTCATGTATGGATGTGAGAGTTGGACTAATAAAGAAAGCTGAACACCAAAGAATTGATGCTTTTGAATTGTGGTGTTGGAGAAGACTCTTGAGAGTCCCTTGGACTGCAAGGAGATCCAACCAGTCAACCCTAAAGGAAGTCAGTCCTGAATGTTCATTAGAAGGACTGATTCTGCAGCTGAAACTCCAATACTTTGTCCACCTGATGAGAAGAACTGACTCATTGGAATTGACCCTGATGCTGGGAAAGATTAAAGGTGGGAGAAGGGGACGACAGAGGATGAGATAGCATCACCGACTCAACGGACATGAGTTTGAGTAAGCTCCAGGAGTTGGTGATGGACAGGGAAGCCTGGTGTGCTGCAGTCCATGGGGTCGCAGAGTCGGACACTGAGCGACTGAACTGACTGACTGATGGTCTTTCGTGACTGACTTTTTTCACTTAACATAATGCTTTCAGGGTTCATCCATGTTGTAGCATGTATTTATATTTCATTTCTTTTTATGGATGAATAATCTTCCATTGTCACCCCTTGATATCCACAGGGAATTGGTTCCAGGACTCCCTTCAAATACTAAAATCCACAGATACTCAAGTTCCTGACATAAAATGGTGTAGTATTTGCATATAGTATAGGTTATATATGTAACATATACATAAAGTATATCTCCCGTATATTTTAAATCATCTCTAGATTATTTATGGTACCTAATATATTTAAATGTCATGTAAATAGTTATAAATACAATGTAAATGCTCTGTAAATAGTTACAGTAAAGTTTTGCATTTTGGAACTTTCTGGATCTTTGTTTTTTGGCTGTGCCCAGGCTTAGTTGCAGCATGCAGGATTTTATTTTATTTTTTAGTGGCATGTGGGATCTAGTTCCCTGACCAGGGATTGAACTGGGGCCCCCTCCATCAGGAGCACAGAGTCTTCGCCACTGGCTCACCAGGAAAGTCCTTTTCTTGAATTTTGTCCCTAAATATTTTCCATCTGCTGTTGGTTGACTCCACAGATGTGATACCAGCAGGAACATAGGGCCAACTTCACCACATTTTTTTATCGGCTCATTAGCAATGAGCACTTGGGTTCTTTCCACTTCAGGGCTCTTATGAACAATAGTGCTATGAATATTTGTGTGTAAGTTTTTGTGTGGATACATTTTCATTTCTCTTGGGTATGTACCTAAGATAGAAACTGCTGGGTCATACAGTAAGTCAGTGTTCAAACTTTTGAGGAATTGCCACACTGTTCTCAAAGCGGATGCACCATTCTACATTCCCACCAGCAATATGAGAGTTCCGATTTCTCAACAATCCCCTCCACATTTGTTACCTACCTTTTCTGATAATAGCCATCCTAGTGGGTGTAATGTGATATCTCATTGTGATTTTTGACTTGCATTTCTCTGGTGGCCAACAATGTTGAACATCTTTTCACGTGCTAATTGGCCTTTTGTGTATCTTCTTTAGAGAAATATCTATTCAGATCTTTTACTCATTTTGAAATTGGGTTGTTTTTTGTCTTTTTATTATTGAGTCATATCATGAAAATTTAAAAAGAACAAATTGCTAATTTCCTGAATCGCCCAGAAGCTGACTTCTTACTCATTTCCAAACCTGCTTTTGAACCAGACCAGACTTTTTCCTCAGAATTGCATTTTAGCATTCATGTGATGAGAGTGCAAGCAAGTTTAAAAACAGAAGTTTCCCCTGTTCTCAGCTGGAGAAGCAAAGTGGGAAAGGCAAAGACAGGCAAGTTTCCATAGGATCGTTTGAAGAAATGGTACTTAAAAGGTGTCAGGTGGTTCTTAACTTTTAAAACAAGAACTGTGGAAGTCTTAGAGCCTCATCTCAGAGAGCGCCAGGCGGAGAAAGGGACTAGATGAATGGCAGGGTGAGTTGATCTTTGACTCAATTAGGCTGAATCAATCTTGTCATTGAGTTCCCAAGGAAATTCAATTACAGGTCAAGTGCACGAAGCCCAGTAATTGTGGCTTAAGCAGCAGAAATGACAGGTGATCGATAGCAGCCTGGGGATGAATTTGACTTCAAAGCCCCTGAATCTCTGGTGGGAAGAACAGGCAGGAGAGTTGGAGAGAAGAAGAGGCTCTCTAAGGCAACCACTGAGAAGTTTGGTGGATGAGGTGCCAAGACAGTGGATGTGGCACTGCCAGGCATGCCTGCCCCCCCAGGTATTGACCTGACTGTGGAGACTCTCTGGGCAAGAGACTCATAGTGGCAGGGGGTGGGGTGGGGGGCGGTGGTGGTGGTGAGCGGGGAGCTGGGCAGGGGTGTGGGGGTCATCAGACCATGTTGGGAGCCTCCAGCAACAGCGCCTTCAGCTGACCACGGCTGCAGGCAGCCAGAAACTATACTACCCAAGTCAGCGTTAGAAGCTGGGGCTGCAAGAACTGGGCTCTGTGGGGAAAGCAAAAGGCGGGATGTGGGACAGGAAACAACTCTGGAGAAAAGAGCATCTCTCTAGAAATCCCCTTTCCCTGCAAAACAAGGTGTAAAAGATTCATAAAAGTTTTGCTCAGCGGTAAAGAATCCACCTGCCAATGCAGGAGCTGCAGGTTTGATCCTTGGATCAGGAAGATCCCCTGGAGGAGGAAATGGCAACCGACTCCAGATTTCTCGCCTGAGAAATCTCATGGACTGAGGAACCTGGTGGGCTATGGTCCATGGAGAGTCGAACAAGACTTAGAGACCAAACAACTCCTCCCTCTAGTGGTGATGTACGTATTGCAAGAGGGGCTTCGTGACGGAGTAGAAATCCAGAAGCTATAAAGACTGATACGTTCCACCGCCTTAGAAAAACAAACCCCCCCAAATACCTGATTTTTTTTGTGTGGCAAAGAAAAATATTTTGCACTAAGTTTTGCAAGATAATACCGTTGGAGGAAGCTGGATAAAGGGTACACAAGATGGCTCTGTATTATTTTTTACTACTGAATCTCTACTATATTTTAACTATGTGAATCAATCCTTACCTCAAAATAAAAAATGTAAAATAAAAGGTAGCCCATCGACTAAGGATCTGCACTCCCAGTGCAGGGGGCTTGGTTTCCATCTCTGGTCAGGGAACTAGATCCTGCATGCTAAGACTAGAAGTTCATGGGCCGTAGCTAAGATCTTGAGTGCTGCAACTGAGACCTAGTGCAGCCAAATAAATAAATAAAAATAAATATTTTAAAAAATGTATAATAAGTAATGAAACACAGCCTTAAACCAAAAAAAAAAAAAAAAAGTTGAAAAGGAAAGGCTTGGGGGAGAGAGGGAAAAAAAATAAGAAAAGACTTGAGTCCTTTGGCCCCACCTCTGGCTGGGGACTCACAGCCATGAGTAGGTAAAATGGTCAGGAGATAGAGAGGAGACTTTTCTGGGACTCCCTGACATGAAGGCCCCATACACTATGGCTCCAAAGCCTGTTGATGAGTCCTTAGGGGCTATCGTTAGACTGGGAGAATATGGGAATGTAATAGGTGATGAAATTAAAGTGAAGGTTTGGATAAAAGTCGTAAAGTTTGAACAGGTTTCATGTGAAGTGGTTTTGCCCCCTTTACCTGGGAGGGCAAATGTACTGGGGGATAGATGTTGCATCTGATGGGATAAGGTTCCCCTTACTTAGTATCCTAAAGCAGAAGGCACTGGATCCTGCCCTTCTGTCAGTATAATTGGCCATGCTAAATGAAAACCAATAACTGCCTGGGGCTTCCCAGGTAGCTCTAGTAGTAAAGAACCTGCCCGCCAATGCAGGAGACATTAGAGTTGCGTTTGATCCCTGGGTCAGGAAGATCCCCTGGAGGAGGGCATGGCAACCCTCTCCAGTATTCTTGCCAGGGAAATCCCATGGACCAGAGGAGCCTGGTTGCACAGAGTCGGACATGACTGAAGCAACTTAGCATGCATGCAACTTCGCTTGAGCCCGCAGAGGTTATTAATTTAAACAGTGTGGACTACCTGGTGGACAGAAGGAGATGACTACTTTAATGCTCTGTTAAAAGATATAGTCCTGATGTGGACAGGTCGTCTGTACAGTAGCCTCGTATGCAGTGCAAACTTGGGCTATGGCAAAATACCACCCAGCAATGACCACTGGGATTTTGGATCAGAAAATTTCCATTTACTAGCTTGCTATTGGAAATGGCAACCCACTCCAGTGTTCTTGCCTGGAGAATCCCAGGAACGGCGGAGTCTGGTGGGCTGCTGTCTATGGGGTCGCACAGAGTCGGACACAACTGAAGCGACTTAGCAGCAGCGCAGCAGCAGCTTGCTATTGGACCTTAATGGAAACTATGCCTATAACTAAAGGATATAAAATAATCTTGAACCTTAAATACTTACAATATCTTGGGTGATGTCCACTCTCAACCTCTGCTTCTGTCATCTGGGTTAGGCTGTCTCTCCCCTTAGCCCCAGGTAACCCAGGCCTCACCAATCCAGCGTGTGGCCAGGTGACTGAGATGGGCTCAGAACTGGATAATTAACCAGATCAAGCCAACCTGAATGGGGACTCAAATCTCAGACTTTTGTTGAGGACTTTAGGAAATGGCAACCCACTCCAGTGTTCTTGCCTGGAGAATCCCAGGGACAGAAGAGCCTGGTGAGCTGCCGTCTATGGGGTCGCACAGAGTAGGACAGGACTGATGACTTAGCAGCAGTAGAAGTTAGGTAAATGAACTCTTTGTTTGCTGGAATTAAGCCTGGGGGGATAGGAGAACTGCTCAAACCAATTTGCTCCTAAAAGAGGAGGGCTTTTTGGACAATACAGCCAGTCACAGAGGTGGGAGAGCAGAGTCTGAGGCCTGAATGTTTACACCTGAATCCAGCTATGCCTGAAGTAAACCCTATTCTTCAAGTTTTCAGTTACAAGAACCCATTAAATCTGTCTGCTTTACCCTGTTTGTCTTCGAGGGCCCTCACAGAATCAAGGAGAATCATATTTTAAGCGGGGCGGGAGGGGGGGGGGGTGACACACGAAAGACACAAAGAAACATTTCTCTTAAAAAAAAAACAGAAACAAAAAAGGAACTTCAGACATAGCCTACAGCTCCCCCTAGTGGCAAACATTGCTTTTCAGCCCCGGATAACATGCCACCAGGTTTCCCAAAAGTCTGTGTATATCGAGGTTAATTTAGAACATCTTTCCTAGTTCAAAAATATATAATTTCTGCTATTTATAATCCTGATCACAGCTCTGTCCCATAATATTTTGTAGTTCAGAACTATAATCCTGAACGAAACATGTCCCCAAATCATGCAGTGAAGTGAATTTAGAAGTGCTAGATCATTGGGCTTAGTAGCTCAGCTGTATCCAACTCTCTGCAGCCCCATGGACTGTAGCCCACCAGACTTCTCTGTCTATGGAATTTTCCAGGCAAGAATACTGAAGTGGATTGCCAATTCGTACCCCAGGGGATCTTCCTGACCCAAAGATTGAACTCCCATCTCTGGCGCCTACCATTAGCAATCATATTTTATAGCTATCAAAAAAGAGAAAAATAAGAAAGACAAAAATATATAGTTCCGTAGAATTTTAATATCCAGATAAAGATAACTTTCTTGGCTTTCTGTCTCACACCTCCCACCCCTCTTTTTTCTCCACCTCTCATGAAAATGATCAAAGAGAGAAATACAAAACAAAACAAAACTGTCCCAGCAAGCAAAAAAAACTGGAGAAAATGCTATGAACCGAACTGAATATTTGAGAGATTTGGGGTCCACTGCTGAGGCTAGAGCAGGGGAGGCTGGGGAGAGAAAGGCGGTGCTCCACCTTGGCTCCATAGAGCAGTGGGCAGAGTAGCCCCAGAGGGCTGGGGTCGTACTGCTCCAGTCCTTGCAGCACCACCCCTTATTCTTGGGGCCGGGGTGTCTGGTCCTGGCCCTGCAGGGAGATGTGCTTTTGCCTCCCCTCTACTCACACAGCATCCAGCCGACAGCCCGTGGCTGTGCTAAGGTGGTCCTACGGAGGGGAGAGGGTCCCAAGGAGGAAGCACAAGATGCTATGTGCAGACATGTGGCGAGCCTCCATTCCTGTGCACTTCCACCCAAGTCCAAGTGTGAACATCCAACGGAGAATCACTGCATGAGTGAGAACCCTCAGCATCCTGATAAAGGTAGATCAGGAAGGGCAATCTGGACAAGAACAGTCCCCAGGGACTTCCCTGGAGGTCCAGTGGTGCATACAAGGCAGGAGTGGTGGGTTCAATCCCTGGTTGGGGAACTAAGATCCCACATGCCCCAGCATGATCAAAAAAAAAAAAAGCAAAGTAAACTGTCCCCAGTGGAATGAAGGAAATACAAAAGTTCTTAAAATATTCGAATCAATGTCTTCAAAATTATGTATGACAGAATACTGTATTCATAAAAAAAAACCTGGGACACAAAATGTGGTAAATACATGCAATGGGACATTATTCGGCCCTAATAAGGAATGAGATTTTGATATATGCTATATCATGGGTGGACCCTGAAAGTATTGTGCTAAGTGAAATAAGCCAGATACAGAAGGAAAAAATCATATGATTCTACACATATTAGGTACTAGACTAGACAAATATTCAGGCACAGAAAGTAGAATGTGATTACCAGGGGATAGAGGGAAAGAAGAGGGAAAGTTATTGTTTAATGGGTACAGAATTTTTGTTGGCGATCATGAAAAAATTTTGAGTATAATGGTGAGTTATACAAAATTGTGAGTATACTTAATGCCACTGAACTATACACTTAAAATGGTTAAAAAGTAAATTTTAGGTTATGTATATTTTACTACAATAAAAAATACCCTCCCCAAACCAACCTGTTACAGAAAAAGGAACAATTGGAGAAAAAGTGTTCTTAGAAATGTAGAGTATAAAGGCAAAAATTTTAAAAACCCAATAGAAGCAGAAAATAATGGAACAGGCACTGCTTTTAAAAATCTTGTCATTTTAGAAGGCCAGTTAAGGAACTCTCTTAGAATATTTTTGAGGACTCTGGCTTTATAATTATTTCCATCCTTAGTAAGTCCTGGTTCCAAACAAGTCTGTGGCTCCAATGTAAAAAACCAGGCCTGTCAACGCAAAAGCATAGTATTCACTCCACAGCACAAAGAAAACGGCCCCTGTACCTCATGGCAAGACTGAGTGGCAAGACTTAGGGTCCCTTGGGGGAGAAAGGAGGGCTGTAGGGGCAACCCCAGCTGAGAGAGAGTGTTTTTCTCTTAAGGAAGTCAACCCAACTCTTCAGGCCCTGGAGGATATGAAAGAGGAAAAGAAAGAAGAAAGTCAGGCCCACATGCTTTCCTTTTTGGCTGCACCATACATCTTCCCCAACCAGAGATGGAACCCGTACCCACCCCCTGCATTGGGAACTCAGAGTCATAACCACTGGACAGTCAGGGAAATCCCACATGTTCTTGTTTCTCCTTCTTGGTTTGGAAAAGGGGAGTCCTGGCTTGGTGGAACCATCCAGGTGGATGTGGGGCAGGCAGGGCTCATGGAATATACCGGGAGATACCTCAAAGCAGGAGAAGCCTCTTAGGTAGCTGCACCCAAAAGGTCTTTAGGAAAAAGTGCAGAAGATGCAGTGGGAGGAGGAGAGAGAGAAGAGCCTTAAGATGTGGTGTGATGTCCAGGACTCCCAGCTCGACACTGTGAGGGATGCCAATCTGCTGAGAGGCTTCTGAGCCAGCTGAGGCCTTGGGTGGAAGAGAGGAGTCGTTAATGGCCACGGGCATAGAGGATCAAAAGCTGTGGCTGCCGTGACATGCCCGAGGCCAGATGGGACCTGTTGTCCCCAGCACATACCACCCAGAGGCTGGCCCAGCCCAGCCTGGATAAGAAACCAGCTGGGGACAGCACAAGGGTAGCCCCCATCTGCCACCATGTCCGGATGCCACCTTGGGAAAAGCACGAGAAGGGGAAAGACAGCCCTGCTGCAAAGACGAACTCGGAAATGACTGAATCTTTACTTCAAAGACAGCATCTAATCTGGAGGAGACAGAGATTCCGCCCTCAGGTTCCCGTCCTTTCAACTGCTGCCAGCATGAGAAAGGAAGGAAGAGCAGTCACAGACACGAAACGCTGGCATTGTGTGTGCATCTGAGTGTGTGTGCAAATTTACAACCCTGCTACACAAACATGAATCAGGGATGCGAACACAGTAAATGGTAAAACACGATGAATAAAAAACAATGGTGAGAGAGGAAAACAGCAAAACATGTGGTTAAGTCTTAACTCTTGCTCCAAATTTTTGAGAAACTCAAAGCAACTGATTAGAGTCATAAAAACAGAAAAGACATTTAAAAAAATAAAAGAGTATTTTTTAAAACCTGAAACTAAAATTCTAGAATCTAGATTCTTTGCAACTTGGATTTGGGGTAGGGGGAAGGGATGATGGTGAGTGGAGAGGAAGATGAGAAGTTTCAAAAGCAAGCCAGATGAAAAACCAAAATAAAATATCACCTCATCTCTGTTAGGATGGCTCTTATAAGAAGAGATAAAGAATAACAAGTGTTGGTAAGGATGTGGAGAAAAGGGAACCCTCGTGCCCTATTGGTTGGAATATGAATTGGTGCAGCCACTATGGAAAACAGTAAAGAGGGTCCTCAAAAAAAGAAAAATAGAACTACCATAAGGTACAATAATTCATTTACAGGTATTTCGCTGAAAGAAATGAAATCACTGTCTCAAATGGGTATCTGCACCCCTACCTTCACAGCAGTGTTATTTACAATAACCAAGACAAGGAAGCAACTTAAGTGTCCAGCAACAGATAAATGGATAAAGAAGACGTGGCACATACACACAGTGGAATATTGTGTGTGTGTGCTAAGTTGTTTCAGTAGTGTTCTGATTCTTGGCGACTGTATGGACTATAGGCCTCCAGACTCCTCTGTCCATGGGATTCTCCAGGCAAGCTTACTGGGGTGGGTTGCCATTTCCTCCTCCAGGGGATCTTCCTGATCCAAGGATCAAAACCACATCGCTTACATCTCCTGCACTGGGGCAGGTCCTTTACCACTAGCGCCATCTGGGAAGCCCATACAATGGAATGTTATTCAGACATAAGAAAGAGAAATCCCGCCGTTTGCAACAACATAGATGAATCTTTAGGGCATTACGATAAGTGACATAAATCAGATAAGGAAAGACAAATACTTGTATGATCTCATATTTAAAGAAAAACCTGAACTAGGGCAGGAGGTGGGGTAGATGAACAAACCTGAATTTACAGATACAGAGAACAGATTGGTGGTTGCCAGAGGGGAGAGTGGGGAGAATGGGGAAAACGGGGATGTGTGTATGTCCAGTTGCTAAGTGTGTCCGACTCTTTGCAACCCCATGGACTGCAGCATGCTAGGCTTCCCTGTCCTTTCCTACCTGCCGGAGTTTGCTCAAATTCATGTCCATTGAGTCACTGATGCTGTCTAACCATCTCATCTTCTGCCACCCCCTTCTCCATTTGCCTTCAATCTTTCCCAGAATCAGAGTCTTTTCCAATGAGTTGGGCCAAATAGGTAAAAGTGGTCAAAGGTACAAACTTCCAGTTATAAGGTGAATAAGTCCTGGGGGTAGAATGTACAGCCTGGTGACTAAAGTTAACAATGCTGTATTGTATATTTGTAAGTTTCTAAGAGAGTAGATCTTAAAAATTCTCATCACAGGAGAAAAACTTCATGTGGCAATGGATGTTAACTAAACTTATTGTGGTAATCACTTTTTAATATGTACATATAGCAAATCATTCCATTGTACACCTAAAACTAAGACAATGTTATGTGTCAATTATATTTTTTAAAAAAAGAAACAAACGCCAAGCCAGTCTATGGTGAGAGGAACATGGGGTTGCACAGGGCTGGGGATGGGAGAGAACTGACTGGAAATGGCCACAGGAGAACCTTTTTTTAAAGTATTTTTTTTTTTAATTAAAGTACAATAGATTTACAATGTTGTCTTAGTTTCTGCTGTACAGCAAAGTGACTCAGTTATACATATATATATTCTTTTTCACTACGGTTTATCAGAGGATATTGAATACAGTTCCCTGTGCTATACAGTTGGACCTTTTTGTTTATTCCAGTTTGCATCTGCCAATCCCAGCCTCCCAACCACATCCCTCCCCCATCCCCACAAGAGAACCTTTTGAGGTGATGAAATGTTCTGTATCTTGATTGGGGTGGTGGTTACAGGAGCATCCATGTTTGTCATAACCCCATCAAACCATATATTTAATATGGGTGCATTTATTGTTTGCAAATTATACCTCTTTTCTGGCTTTTTCCAGCTTCTAGAACTGTTCTCCTGTGTTCCTTGGCTTATGGCCTCTTCATCCATCTTCAAAGTCAACAGTGTCTTGCTTCAGTCCACCACTCTCTTCTTCTGTCTCAATTTCTCTCTGCATCCCTATTTTTTGGGGGAGTATCCCTTGTGGCATGTGGGATCTTAGTTCCCTGACCAGAAATTCAACCCATATACCCACCCCCCAGCATTTGAAATGCAAAGTCTTAACTACTGGTCCGCCAGGGAAATCCCACCTGCCTCCCTCTTTTTTATTTTTTTTATATTTATTTATTTTTGACTGTTGTAGGTCTTATTTACAGCATTTGACCTTGCTTCTATCACCAGTCACATCCACAACTGGGTGTTGTTTTGCTTTGGCTACATCCCTTCATTCTTTCTGGAGTTATTTCTCCACTGATCTCCAGGAGCATATTGGGCACCTACCGACCTGGGGAGTTCATCTTTCAGTGTCCTATCTTTTTGCCTTTTCATACTGTTCATGGGGTTCTCAAGGCAAGAATACTGAAGTGGTTTGCCGTTCCCTTCTCCAATGGATCACATTCTGTCAGACCTCTCCACCATGACCAATCCGTTTTGGGTGGTCCCACACGGCATGGCTTAGTTTCATTGAGTTAGACAAGGCTGTCGTTCGTGTGACCAGATTGGCTAGTTTTCTGTGATTGTGATGAACTATGGATGGAGGTTCGTGACATTGTACAGGAGACAGGGATCAAGACCATCCCCAAGAAAAAGAAATGCAAAAAGGCAAAAAGGCTGTCTGAGGAGGCCTTACAAATAGCTGTGAAAAGACGAGAAGTGAAAAGCAAAGGAGAAAAGGAAAGTTATACCCTTTTGAATGCAGAGTTCCAAAGAATAGCAAGGAGAGATAAGAAAGCCTTCCTCAGCAATCAATGCAAAGAAATAGAGGAAAACCATAGAATGGGAAAGACTAGAGATCTCTTCCAGAGAAGGCAATGGCAACCCACTCCAGTACTCTTGCCTGGAAAATCCCATGGACGGAGGAGCCTGGAAGGCTGCAGTCCATGGGGTCACTGACAGTCGGACACAACTGAGCGACTTCACTTTCACTTTTCACTTTCATGCATTGGAGAAGGAAATGGCAACCCACTCCAGTGTTCTTGCCTGGAGAACCCCAGGGACGGGTGAGCCTGTTGGGCTGCCGTCCATGGGGTCGCACAGAGTCAGACACAACTGAAGTGACTTAGCAGCAGCAGAGATCTCTTCAAGAAAATTAGAGATACCAAGGGAATATTTCATGCAAAGATGGTCTCAATAAAGGACAGAAATGGTAGGGACCTAACAGAAGCAAAAGATATTAAGAAGAGGTGGCAAGAATACACAGAAGAACTGTACAAAAAAGATCTTCACAACCGAGATAATCACGATGCTGTGATCACTCACCTAGAGCCAGACATCCTGGAATGTGAAGTCAAGTGGGCCTTAGGAAGCATCACTACGAATAAACCTAGTGGAGGTGATAGAATTCCAGTTGAGCTATTTCAAATCCTAAAAGATGATGCTGTGAAAGTGCTGCACTCAATATGTCAGCAAATCTGGAAAACTCAGCAGTGGCCACAGGACTGGAAAAGGTCAGTTTTCATTCCAATCCCAAAGAAAGGCAATGCCAAAGAATGCTCAAACTACCGCACAATTGCACTCATCTCACACGCTAGTCAAGTAATGCTCAAAATTCTCCAAGCCAGGCTTCAACAATATGTGAACTGTGAACTTCCAGATGTTCAAGCAGGTTTTAGAAAAGGCAGAGGAACCAGAGATCAAATTGCCAACATCTGTCGGATCATCGAAAAAGCAAGAGAATTCCAGAAAAACATCTACTTCTGCTTTATTGACTATGCCAAAGCCTTTGATTGTGTGGAGCACAATAAACTGTGGAAAATTCTTCAAGAGATGGGAATACCAGACCACTTGACCTGCCTCTTGAGAAACCTGTATGCAGGTCGGGAAGCTACAGTTAGAACTGGACGTGGAACAACAGGCTGGTTCCAAATCGGGAAAGGAGTACATCAAGCCTGTATATTGTCACCCTGCTACTTATATGCAGAGTACATCATGAGAAATTCTGGGCTGGATGAAGGACAAGCTGGAATCAAGATTGCTGGGAGAAATATCAATAACCTCAGATATGCAGACGACAACACCTTTATGGCAGAAAGTGAAGAACTAAAGAGCCTCTTGATGAAAGTGAAAGAGGAGAGTGAAAAAGTTGGCTTAAAGCTCAACATTCAGAAAACTAAGATCATGGCATCCGGTCCCATCATTTCATGGCAAATAGATGGGGAAACAGTGGAAACAGTGGCTGACTTTATTTTGGTGGGGGGGGGCTCCAAAATCAGTGCAGATGGTGACTGCAGCCATAAAATTAAAAGACGCTTGCTCCTTGGAAGAAAAGCTATGACCAACCTAGACAGCATATGAAAAAGCAGAGACATTACTTTGTCAACAAAGAGCCATCTAGTTAAAGCTATGGTTTTTCCAGTAGTCATGTATGGATGTGAGAGTTGGACTATAAAGAAAGCTGAACGCCGAAGAATTGATGCTTTTGAACTGTGGTGTTGGAGAAGACTCTTGCGAGTCCCTTGACTGCAAGGAGATCCAACCAGTCCATCCTAAAGGAAATCAATCCTGAATATTCATTGGAAGGACTGATGCTGAAGCTGAAACTCCAATACTTTGTCCACCTGATGTGAAGAACTGACTCGTTGGAAAAGACCCTGATGCTGGGAAAGATTGAGGGCAGAAGGAGAAGGGGACGACAGAGGATGAGATGGTTGGATGGCATCACCGACTCAATGGACATGAGTTTGGGTAAACTCCTGGAGTTGGTGATGGACAGGGAGGCCTGGCGTGCAGTAGTTTATGGGGTCACAAAGAGTCGGACACGACTGAGCGACTGAACTGAACTGAGGTCTGATTTGCTGTGCTTTCTCTAGTTGCGGTCAGCCAGGTCTACTCTGTTGTGGTGCACGGGCTTCTCACTACCGTGGCTTCTTTTGTTGCAGAGCACAGGCTCTGGAGCCCGGGCTCAGTAGTTGCGGCACATAGGCTTAGGAGCTCCATGGCTTGTGGAATCTTCCCAGATCAGGGATCAAACCCATGTCCCCTGCACTGGCAAGGAGATTCTTATCCACCTGACCACTGGAGAAGTCCTCTGCCTTCCTCTTATGAGCACATTTGTGATGGCATTTCTGGCCCACTCATATAATCCAGAATAATCTCTCCATCACTAGATCCTTACTTTTATATACATTCAAACAGAAAAACACAGTTTAAGGAAATGAGGTAGGTCTATATGCAAAAACACAGGAAAATGAGGTAAATCTATATCTAAGAACATGAGAAAATACCCAAGGTATGTTATAAAGTAAAAATAGAAATTAACAAGCAGCAACAAATTAGAAGATATAAAAAGAACATTCTACAAGAATAATTAAAATATAAAAATGCCAGGGCTTCCCTGGTAGTCCAGGGACGAAAACTCCATGGTTCCAGTGCAGGGGTCCTGGGTTTGATCCCTGGTTAGGGAAATAGATTGAAGATCCCATGAGTTGCAACTAAGACCCAGTACAGCCAAATGAATATTTTCTTTAAAAAAAGACAAAATACTTTCTAATAAACATAAGAAAAACCATATCATACCTACATTAAAGAAAAATCTAAAACACTCCAAGATATAACAGTACACTTGAAGAAATCAACATGTATGTCATATTCTTGCATAAAGGTTCAGGAGTATAACATATGAATATTCCATAAATTAATTTATAAATTTTACATCGTAACAATGAAGGTACTAAGTCTTTGGGAAAAAACTTAGACAACATGATTATAAAAACTATATAAAAAAACTCTGTGCATAAGAATAGCCAGGAAAATTCTGGAGAAGAAGGGCAATGAGACAAAGAGTGGAAGTAGTTTTCTTCATTATTTAAAAATCTTATAATGTTTTAATAATGAGAACAGTATGGTGCTGGTTCACATAAGGCAGACTGACCAATGGAAGAAGAGAAAGCCCAGAAATAGATGCATATACATTCAGGAGTGTTCTTTATGATTAATATGGGGGAAAACTGAATTAATTCAATGAATAACAGTAAGACAATGACAGCCAACCAGCAGAAAATAAAGTTGGATCCATTTCTGATGCTTCACCTCAGGATAACTTCCAAGTGGGTCATCAAAGGTGAAACTGTAACTCCTTGAAGAAAACATTGGAGAATTCATTTATAACCTTGGCAAAGCAAAGGCTTTTAAGACAACGACTTAATGTCCAAAAGGACACACACATACATTTAAAAATGTGTTTGGCAAAAACATATCTGCATTATAAGCAACCACTAGACAAATAAACTAGGAAAAATTTTTTTTTTGCAAATTGTATCACAGATCTATAATTGTCCTAACGTTTAAAGAGCTCTAAAAACTTATGAGAAAAAGACCAATAACTCAATAGAAAAATGAGCAAAGGATATAAACTATCAATTCACAGAAAATGATATTCAAATGGCTTCCAAACATGAAAATATATTCAGTCTCACTCATAAGGGAAATGCAAATTTAAACTACACTGAGATATTTTTATGCCTTTTTTTTCAAATATCAGATTGAAAAATTTTAAAACCAGGCTGTGGGCAAAAAGATGTTCTAGTTATTGTTGGTAAATTGGTATAATCTCTGTAGGGGATAATTTGACAACATCTGTCCAATTTACAGTGCACAGGCCCTTTGGTTTTGCAATTTGCCCTATAAATGTGCTTGTACTAGGTTTGGACATGGTTATTTACTAGAGCAATGCTAGTAATAGCAAGATAACTAGTTAGCCAAGTTATCATATCTTCGATCAATAGAATATTATGCAGTTTTAATCAACTCTATATGAAACAAGAAATGGAAAGTCCTCCATGATCCATTGTTAAAATAAAATAGCAAAGTGTAGAACAGTGTCACCTTTTTCGTAAATAAGGCAACTATGAGAAAATACATTGAGGGACTTCCCTGGTGGTTCAGTGGTTAAGACTCTGCACTCTCAATGAAGGAGGTGCAAGTTCGATCCCTGAGTCAGGAACTAAGATCCCTCCTGCCACACAGAACAGCCTAGACAAAACAAAAAACCCTCAGGCAGAAGATATACTTTTATTTGCTTGTGTATGTAGAAAGACCTCCAGAGGATACACAAGAGTCTAACAATGGCTGCCTCTTTGGGGGAAGTGAGACGACAGGAGACAAGGGTGAAAGGGAGACTTTCATTATATTCTCTTTAGTTTTAATTGCTTAATCTATTTAATTATTATGTTTTTGATCCTGGCTGGCAGGATCCTATTTCCCTGGCTGGCAGGATCCTATTTCCCCGACTAGGTACAGAACCCGGTCCCTCAGCAGTGAAAGCATGGAGTCCCAGCCACTGGACTGCTAGGGAATTCCTTATTTTATTTTTAAACATGTAAATGTATTATCATTGATTAAAAATATAAAATAAATATTTTAAAGAAGGGAAGCAGATTGTAAAGCAGTACATAAAATGATTTATTTTCTCATATATCCATTTTAAAAGCTATTAACAGCAAGACTTTCATTTTTTACTTACATATTTTTGTAAACTTTCATTTCTACAAGAAACGTGTGTTATTTCTGTAATCAGAAAGAACAAAATGGTGATTTTAAATTTATTTTCTAATTGAATAGGGGAAAATGATATATTTGTATGTTCCCTCCTCACTCTATTACAACTGCGAATGAATGGAATCCTGGTTTTCATCTTCTTTTAGACTCAGTGTTCTTTTCTAATTCAAATGGAATTATTTTTTAAGACTTCAGTTCCTCCAGGAGTTGACTGCTGCCCTGAGATTCAGGCCAGATTAGTTTCAAAAGTCCTTTGCCTCATATAAATTTAAGGAAGCTTTTGTTTGTTTGTTTTGTTTTGCCTACTATTGCAGTGACTATTGCAATGTCTCCACAAACTTTTAATTCCTTCTATCAGCTCCAAATTTAATAGCTTTATGGGAGACCCGGGCGGGGGGGCGGGGAGGGGGGGAGGGGGGCGGGGAAAGAGACTACACATCTCAGAAGACATTTTCCCTTGCCCCCTGGTAACTCAGATGGTAAAGAATTTGCCTGCAATGCAGGAGACTTGGGTTCCATCTCTGGGTAGGGAAGATCCCCTGGAGGAGGAAATGGCAATCCACTCCAGTATTCTTGCCTGGAAAATCCCATGGAGAGAGGAGCCTGGGAGGCTACAGTCCACCGGGTCACACAGTCGTACACGACTGAGCATGCATACTGATGAAAGAGAAGAACCAGCACCTGCCAGAGGGGGGCGCTCAACGTATAGCTGCAGTTATTTATAGAGTTGGATTTAAATGTCTTTCTGCCCTCTGGTAACTCTTATCAGAACTGCTCCTTTAAAAGCTGGCACCGCCCCTTTGTGTAAGAAGGCTATTTTGCTTCGGTACTTTACAGATAGAATACAAATTTAGCGGGCAATGGAGGAGAAACATAAACAAGCTCTGGTATGGGTCTCTGGAAGGGAGGGTGAAGTCTGGCTGTGTAATCTCAGAATGAGGACCAGGATGCATTTAAGATATTTTGCTGCCTCTCCTCTTCCCCCAAATATAAATTGGTGCAGCCTCTGTGGAAAACAGTATGGCAATTCATAAAAAAAAAAAAAAAAAAACAGAAAAATTATCATCTGATCTAGCAATTCCAGTTCTAGATATATCCCCCAAAGAATTGAAAGCAAGGACCAGAACAGGTATTTGTATACCTCTGTTCACCAGTATTATTCACAGTAGTCAAATGTCCAGGGAGGGTTGAATAGATAAATAAAATGTGGTCTCTACATGCGTGCTCAATCGCCTCTTTGCGATTGTATGTAGCTCCATGGACTGTATGTAGCTCGCCAGCTTCTCTGTCCATGGGATTATCCAGGCAAAAATACTGGAGTGGGGTGCCACGCCCTCCTCCTGGGGATCTTCCTGACCCATAGATGGACCGGTGTCTCCTGCATTGCTGGCAGATTCTTGACCGCTGAGCCACTGGGGAAGCCCAGTCTCTACATATAATGGATTATTCAGCCTTACCAGTGAAGGGAATTTTGATACATGCTACAACATGCATCAAATTTGAGAACATTATGCTAAGTGAAATAAGCCAGTAACAAAACGACAGATACTATATGCTTCCACTTACATGAGGTACCTAGCCTAGTCAAATTTATAGAGTCAGAAAGTAGAAGGGTGGTTACCAGGGGGGTAGAGGGAGGGGAAATGGGAATTATTGCTTACTGGATAGGGGAGTTTCAGTTTGAAAAAGTTTTAGAGATGGATAGTGGTGATGGTGGTCCAACAATGTGAAAATATTTAATGCTATTGAATGATATGCTTAAAAATGACTCAAATGGTAAATTTTATGTTATGCATATTTACCACAATTTTTTTTTAAAGTTGCTGAGTCATGTCTGACTCTTTGTGACCCCATGGACTATATGGTCCATGGAATTCTCTAGGCCAGAATACTGGAGTGGGTAGCCTTTCCCTTCTCCAGAGAATCTTCCCAACCCAGGGATTGAATTCAGGTCTCCCACATTGCAGGCAGATTCTTTTTCAGATGAGCCACAAGGGAAGCCCTATTTACCACAATTTTTAAAAGTAAAGAAAAAAAAAACTCTGCTCCTCATCACTACCTACATTAGTTGTCACTTCATGGACCCTAGGAGAAAATCAGGAGATTTTGGAATAAGCCAAATCAGTCTCTGGGCCTCAGTCTTATCATCTGTTAAATGAAGGAGTGGGATGGAGAATCCATGATTGCTAGAGATGTTGTGTCAGAAGAAGAGAGACTGGGGGAAATAACCCTTACTTCTGTAAAGAAAATTCGGAGCCCAAGACCATATAAATGAATATTGATACCTATTAGATTTTGAGACTACTGCTTTTTTTTTTTTGCCATGTCATGCTGCATGTGGGATCTTATTTCCCCTACCGGGTATCATACCCGCTGCCCCCAGCAATGGAATCTTGGAGTCTTAACCACTGGATTGCCAGGGAAGTCCAAACTTTTTTTTTCAAACAATAAAAAATTTTTTTGAATTACCAGACATTTCAAACATACAGAAAATCCCTAAATACAGTGATTAAGTCCATCTCCATGAGATCTTAACTGTTCATTCACTGCTTTATCCTCAGAGGCTAGAATAGTGCCTGAGACATAGTAGAAATTCAGTCAAAGTTTTTGAATGTCTCCTTATATGTCTCTTCATATACAAATAAATGTTAGTTTCTCTAGGGTAATTCTTACAAATGGACTTGCTTCAACTTTACTAATTGCCAAACAGCCCACCAATTTACACTCTTAACATACATAAGTAATACCAATTTGTATTGGTACTACATATGTAGTACATAATACATATGTATTACACATATGTAATACCAACTCAAATTCATACCAACATTTGATATTGTCACACTTTATTTTTGCCAGTCTGATGGATGCTAATGGTATTTCATAGTTTTATCTTGCATTTCCTTTATTAGTGAAGCTGGGCATTTTTCCTTAGGCTTTTCTTATAACTTGTCTGTTCATTTCCTATGCCCATTTTTCTACTGGGTTTTAGTACATATGCTGCCAAAGCAAACACTCTACTGGGTTATCTTTTATCATACCCCATATATATTTTGGATACTAATTCTTTGTTAATGTTTTGAAATTTTCTTCTTCTTGTTGGTGGCTCATGTTTTCTCTATGTGATATGATTTTTTTGACCGGAAATTTTAAGTTTACTATTTTCACATTTATGACTATTTTCCATTATGGTTTGTACTTTGTCATGTTTAAGAAATTCTTTCCTATTCTGATTGATAAAGACATTCTCTTTTTAAAAACAATTATTTTTATTTATTTGGCCATGCTGGGTCTTAGTTATGGCATGCAGGATCCTTTTTTAGTTGCAGCTAAAAAAAATGTTAGTTCCCTGACCAGGGAGCAAACCTGGCCCCATGCATTGGGAGTGCAGAGTCTTAGCCACTGGACAACCAGGGAAGTCCCCATTCTCTTTTTATTAAAAGTTTTTTATTAAATCTTATTGGAAAATAACTTCAAATTTACAAAATGCTGCAAAAATAAAAATAATATGAAGAACATTCATATACCCTTTACTCAGATAGTGTTAACATTTAATCATATTTGTTTCATTTGATAAATATATATAACATATAGTATGTAATATAGAAGACAAAATATATACACATATTTTCTGAACTGTTTGAGGGTAAGTTACACACATTATGGTGCTTTACAGCTAAATACTTCAGTGTATTTATTCAAATACTTCAGCTAAATACAAATAGGGATAGTACAGTTCAAAATTTACATTGATAAAATACTTTGATCAAATCTCCCAATCATATGATGACCAATGTCATCAATTGACAGATGTTAATACACTCTATAGCATTCTTATATCCCTATGAACCCTATACTCATATGAAGCTTAAAAGACCCTTTGGGGACTTTCCTGGTAGTCCACTGGCCAAGAGTCCATGCTCCCAATTCAGGGGCCTGAGGTTTGATCCCTGGTCAGGGAACTAAATCCCACATGTTGCAACTAAGTTCAACAACTAAGAATTCACATACCGTAACTAAAGATCCTGCATGCTGCTACTAAGACCCAGTGCAGCCAAATAAAAAAAAGAAAGAAAGAAAGAAAAAAATCCTTTGTACAGGCTCCAAACTAGAGGCAGGCATTGCATTTAACTGTCATGTTGTTTTAGCTTCCTTTAATCCGGAATATTTCCTCAACCTTTATTTGTCTTTTATGATGTTGACTTTTTTTTTTTTTTTTTAGAGTTCATGGTTTATTTATTTATTTATTTAATTTTTTAACTTTACAATATTGTATTGGTTTTGCCATATATCAAAATGAATCCGCCACAGGTATACATGTGTTCCCCATCCTGAACCCTCCTCCCACCTCCCTCCCTGTACCATCCCTCTGGGTCATCCCAGTGCACCAGCCCCAAGCATCCAGTATCGTGCATGGAACCTGGACTGGCGACTCGTTTCATATATGATATTATACATGTTTCAATGCCATTCTCCCAAATCATCCCACCCTCTCCCTCTCCCACAGAGTCCAAAAGACTGTTCTATTCATCAGTGTCTCTTTTGCTGTCTCGTATACAGGGTTATTGTTACCATCTTTCTAAGTTCCATATATATGCATTAGTATACTGTATTGGTGTTTTTCTTTCTGGCTTACTTCACTCTGTATAATAGGCTCCAGTTTCATCCACTTCATTAGAACTGATTCAAATGTATTCTTTTTATGGCTGAGTAATACTCCATTGTGTATATGTACCAAAGCTTTCTTATCCATTCATCAGCTGATGGACATCTAGGTTGCTTCCATGTCCTGGCTATTACAAACAGTGCTGCGATGAACATTGGGGTGCACGTGTCTCTTTCAATTCTGGTTTCCTCATGATGTTGACATTTTTGAAGAATACAGGCCCATCCCTTTTTTTAGTAAAATGTCCCTCATTTTGTGTTTATCTGCTATTTCCTTGAGATTAGATTGATGGAATGTACTGGGGAATCCCAGTGGTCCACCTGTCAATGCAGGAGATGCAGGAAATGCAGGTTTGGTCCCTGGCTGAGGAAAATCCCCTGGAGAAGGAAATGACAACCCACTTCAGTTTTCTGGCCTGGAAAATTCCGTGGACAGAGGAGCCTGGCAGGCTACAGTCCCCTGATAGGCTACAGTTCCGTAGGGTCACAGAGTTGGACTGGACTGGGCACAAATGCACACACTCTCGGCTGGAACACTGCATAGATGAAAATCGTGCAGTATTGGATCTGTGCAGTATTACTGTGTCCTTCTCAGGTTACCATGTCTGGAGGTACACAATGTCTATCTGCCCCTTACTGGGTGACCAACACTGGTCAAAGTGTTGTCCCATTTCTCCACTGTCTAATTACAGTTTTTTATTTATTTTTTTGTTCCCTTCCAAACTCATAAGCAATCTGTGGGGACATGTCTTAAGACATGCAAATATCCTGCTCCTCATCAAAATTTCTGCCTAGCTTAGCATCTACTGATGATTCTCGCCTGAGCCAATCTTTGTCGTGATGGTTGAAAAATGATTCATTTCAAGTTTAAAATTTTGTTTTTAATGTATGTCTTTAACCTGGAATTGATTTTGTGTAGTGTAAGATAGGGATCAAATTCTGTCTCCTCCGTCCCCCTCTCGTATGGCTAGCTAATCAGCTCCATTTGTGGAAAAGCTCCTTCTTAGTCCACTTGTTCACTCGTCAAATTTCCATTTCTGCTAAGTTTGTTTCAGTGCTCTCTATTCTGTCCAGTTGGATTATTTGTTTACCCCTGTACCAATACTACAGTCTTTTTTTATTATTTAAAAAAATATTTGTTTATTTGCCTGTACTGGATCTTAGTTGCAGCACACAGGAGGATCTTTAATTGCACCATTGAACACTTAGTTTCAACATGTGGGATCTAGTTCCCTGATCAGGGATTAAACCAACCCCCCCTGCATTGGGAGCATGTAGTCTTAGCCACTGGACCATCAGGGAAGTCCCTACAGTGTTTTAATTATTATAGTTCTGTAATAAATTTTGATATATAGTAAGACAAGTATCCCATTACAGTCTTCTTTAAAATTGTTTTATCCGTTTTTGTCATCCCGGCAATTATAGTCTCGAGAAGGCAATGTCACCCCACTCCAGTACTCTTGCCTGGAAAATCCCATGGACAGAGAAGCCTGGTAGGCTGCAGTCCATGGGGTGGCTGAGTCGGACACGACTGAGCAACTTCACTTTCCCTTTTCACTTTCATGCATTGGAGAAGGAAATGGCAACCCACTCCAGTGTTCTTGCCTGGAGAATCCCAGGCACGGCGGAGCCTGGTGGGCTGCCGTCTATAGGGTCGCACAGAGTCAGACACGACTGAAGCGACTTAGCAGCAGTAGCAATTATAGTCATTGTCACAAGTAATTTCCACAACAACCTTCAGAGAGCTTAAGAAACTTTCCCAAGTTCACAAAGCCAATAAGGAGGAATCTGAGCCCAGGTCAGTCCAAGTTCTTTCCATTACTTCCTGGAGTTCTGCCTTCCCAAGGCCAAAAGGATGGTTATCTAGGCATGGAGATGTGGAGGTCAGAGAATCAAGTGTGGGCAGGTGAGAGAAGCCAGGTATCACGCTGGTTTGGGTTTGGTCTCTGGGTGTAGACTTTGCCAGCCAAGGGATGGGCTTGGACTTGGCTGGCAGAACTGGGAACAAGAGTGGAGGGGATAGGACCCTAGGACTGATCACCCGCAAGTGTCCGTGGACATATCCTGCGGCTCCCCAGGCCTAGCAGGGTAGTGTGGCAGCAGCCTGAGAGGAGGACCTGCAGCTGCTTTTATGTTGAGGGTTGTGGTGAGGGGCTTGGGAGGCAAGGAAGGGAAAGAAGCTGGCTGGCTGTCTGGAAGCCAGGACAGAGCCCACCCCAGGAGGCCCCATCCTCCACCAGCCCCTTCCTGCCTGATTAAGAGACCCTAATCAGCTTGGGGAGATTAAGGGCTCTGGCCTGCTGTTCCCACACCCCCCGCCCTGGGCCCTGGCAAAGGAGACCTGTGGGAGGGCGTCAGAAGGATCGGCCCTGTGACCCCTCACCCTGGCCCTGGGCCCGAGCCCCGGACTTTCCGGTGAGTGGCAAAGCCCCCTCCACGCGGACTCCAGGGCCCTTTTGCCCGAGAGAGACCATGGAAGGGTATAGGAGTGTCCCTACTGACCACCCCCCCCCACCCCACCACGGCTCTAAGAGGGGGGAGGGGCAGACAAGGGGGAGCGAAAGCAGGGGTGGTGGGGGGTCACGGGTACTTCTAGGCTATACCCCTGACCCTATATAGAAGTCCACGCAGGGGCGGGAGGCGCGGTATGGAAGCAGAGACAACCCGCAGGTTAACTGCGCTTTGAGAAAGTGGAGGGGGGCGTGGGGGGGGTGGTGGGGGGCGTTGCGGAGAGCCCTAGGAGAGCTCTGGGGGTCGCATCCGCTCATGCTGCTCGGTTCGTGCTCGCAGAAGCCGGCAATGACCCCCTGCACCTTCCTCGCGGGTGGGCTTCGGGACCCCAGACTCTGCGCCCCCACGAGGTGGGCTCCGTCTCCGCCCGGCCTTCCCCCGATCCCGCGCCGGCCCCGGCTTCGGCTGAGGCCACTGCTGCTGCTGCTGCTGCTCCTGCCGCGCTCCGTCCTCTCGGCCGTGTTCACTGTGGGGGTGCTGGGCCCCTGGGCCTGCGACCCCATCTTCGCGCGTGCCCGCCCGGACCTGGCCGCCCGCCTGGCCGCCTCCCGCCTGAACCACGCGGCTGCCCTGGAGGGCGGCCCCCGCTTCGAGGTCGCGCTGCTGCCCGAGCCGTGCCGGACGCCGGGCTCGCTGGGGGCCGTGTCCTCGGCGCTCACCCGCGTCTCGGGTCTAGTGGGGCCGGTGAACCCCGCAGCTTGCCGGCCGGCGGAATTACTAGCCCAGGAGGCGGGGGTCACTCTGGTGCCCTGGGGCTGTCCCGGGACGCGGGCAGCGGGCACCACGGCTCCGGTGGTGACACCCGCGGCCGATGCCCTCTACGCCCTCCTGCGCGCTTTCCGCTGGGCGCACGTGGCCTTGGTCACCGCCCCCCAGGACCTGTGGGTGGAGGCGGGACACGCACTTTCCACGGCGCTCAGGGCCAGGGGCCTGCCCGTGGCCCTGGTGACCTCCATGGAGCCCTCCGACCTGTCTGGAGCCCGGGAGGCCCTGAGGAGGGTCCAAGATGGGCCCAGAGTCAGAGGTAGGCTCCCCTGCAGGATGCGAGGGCGGGGATCGATCGTCCAGGGAGCAGAGGACAGAGTCCCTAGCTGGGTCTCTGTGTCCGCAGCAGTGATCATGGTAATGCACTCGGTCTTGCTGGGCGGCGAGGAGCAGCGCTGCCTGCTGGAGGCTGCAGAGGAACTGGGCCTGGCCGACGGTTCCCTGGTCTTCCTGCCCTTCGACACTCTCCACTACGCCTTGTCTCCAGGCCCTGACGCCCTGGCGGTGCTCGCCAACAGCTCACAGCTTCGCAAGGCCCACGATGCGGTGCTCACCCTCACCCGTCACTGTCCCCTGGGAGGCAGTGTGCGGGACAGCCTGCGCAGGGCCCAAGAGCACCGGGAGCTGCCCCCGGACCTCAATCTGCAGCAGGTAGAGCGACCAGGGAGGTGGGAAGAGGGGAAGAGAGCCGGGGGAAGAGAGCAGAGAATCGCCAAAAGCGGAGATGGAGGCTGGAGGCAGTGGGAAGGGAAGCGGACAGACCGGATGGAATGAGAGGAGCATGCAATCAATGGGAGGGAGGAGGTATAGGGAGAGAAGAACCACCAACTCTCCCTGTCCTGGGAATGTCAACTCTCCCTGTCTGACCTTGCTTGGAGCATCTTAGTGTATTGGAATTGCTTCCAGAGAGTAGGTAATGAGACCTCTCACGGTCAGCCCCAAGGAGCAAACTCTTCAGTTCAGTTCAGTTCAGTTCAGTCGCTCAGTCGTGTCCGACTCTTTGTGACCCCATGAATCACAGCACGCCAGGCCTCCCTGTCCATCACCAACTCCCGGAGTTCACTCAGACTCACGTCCATCAAGTCAGTGATGCCATCCAGCCATCTCATCCTGTTGTCCCCTTCTCCTCCTGCCCCCAATCCCTCCCAGCATCAGAGTCTTTTCCAATGAGTCAACTCTTTGCATGAGGTGGCCAAAGTACTGGAGTTTCAGCTTTAGCATCATTCCTTCCAAAGAAATCCCAAGGCTGATCTCCTTCAGAATGGACTGGTTGGATCTCCTTGCAGTCCAAGGGACTCTCAAGAGTCTTCTCCAACACCACAGTTCAAAAGCATCAATTGTTCGGTGCTCAGCTTTCTTCACAACTCTCATATCCATACATGACAAGTGGAAAAACCATAGCCTTGACTAGATGGACCTCTGTTGGCAAAGTAATGTCTCTGCTTGGATGGCTTACCTATTCTTTATTCTTCCTCCCTTATTAGCACCCCCGGGTGTCCCACTACAGATCAGAATAGCTCAGTGCTCCCTCTCATCTGCTAGGATCATTGCTATTTATACTTACTTAAGCACAGAGTCGGAGAAGGCAATGGCACCCCACTCCAGTACTCTTGCCTGGAGAATCCCATGGACGGAGGAGCCTGATGGGCTGCAGTCCATGGGGTCGCTAAGAGTCAGACACGACTGAGCGACTTCACTTTCACTTTTCACTTTCATGCACTGGAGAAGGACATGGCAACCCACTCCAGTGTTCTTGCCTGGAGAATCCCAGGATGGGGGAGCCTGGTGGGCTGCCGTCTATGGGGTCGCACAGAGTCGGACACAACTGGAGTGACTTAGCAGCAGCAGGAGCAAGCACAGAGTGGAAACAGTGTCAGACTTTATTTTTTTGGGCTCCAAAATCACTGCAGATGGTGATTGCAGCCATGAAATTAAAAGACGCTTACTCCTTGGAAGGAAAGTTATGACCAACCTAGATAGCAAACTCTTAACCAACTCTATAGTGCAACATCTTTTGCAGCCTACTTTTAAGTAAACCCACTTCCAATAGGCTATGACCTACAGCCTCTAACAAAGAGCTGGTGTTCTTAAAAGAGAGCTGGAAAAAGAAAAAGAGAGAGAGAGAGCCGGAAGGAGGGGGAATACAGATCCAGCCTCCATGCCCAGTTCAGAGGTATTTCCCCTGAGGCTTCATCTCAGGTCTTAACTTTTTGAGAGCTTACATCCTGTGAGAAGCAGAAAGGTCCCTGGGTGGAGCCAAGGGCTTTTATGAACATTTAGATTCACAGCTTATTCCCAAGAAGCAGCTAATACTCAGGACTCCCTGAGAACAGTGATGAGATGGGATGGAGGGCAGGTGAAGAAAGAGAGGCGAGGGAAAGGGTGGAGAACACCCTTTTCAGTTCTCAGTAAGTAGCACAGCCACTTAGCTGCCCAAGTGAGAGCCCTAGGAGTCACTTGATTCCTCTAACCCTTCCTTGGATGTCCAGACATCCAGTCCTGTCACCTTTGCTTCCCAAAAGCCATTTGAATCCATCTATTTTCTCCATCCTCGCTGTCAGTCCCCTGGTTCAGGCCACAGCACCTCTGGTCCAAATACCCAATGAAATCTCCCAGTGGTCTCTACTTACCTACCCCAGGCCTTTCTCCACCCAACAATCTGATCAAACTTCAGACACAGATCTGACTATGTCACCCCAGTTCAATTCTCCCAGTGGCTTCTCTTGCCCTGGAGAGATATAGGTCTCTACTTGATTTATCAGGTATATGTCTTCCTCTCTCTTTCTTCTTTCTTGAACTTCAGTCAGACTGATCTCCTTTGGGTTCTCCAGATATGGTCATCTGCTTCTGTGCTACAGGACTGTGCTGCTCCCTCTCTCCTCTCCCTACACTCCCCCACATATTTCTGATTCATCCCCTAAGGGATGGTCACTTCTGGAAGCCCCTTCCTCTTCCTCCAGCCTGGGCTGGGGCCCTCTTTCCTGTCTCCTCAGCTCCCTCAGTTACCCCTACCCTCACTCCTTAACATCCCTCCAGAGGAAAGATTCCTTGAGATAGGGGCTAGATTCTTCGAGATATGGACTCTATCTTGGATCCTGATATATCCCTAGTGCGAGATGGGAACTGGGAATAATAGAGAAGCTCGATGAGACCAGGTGGTTGACTTGGGGAAAAGAAAAGAAGGAAAAATAGAAGCCAATCAAAAGACAGCAAAGAAGGCTTTCAATGAATAATAGGCAATTATTTTTAAAATATATGCAGGGCAACCAAAAGGAGAGGAAAGAGAGGAGATGTAGATGATGGAATCGGAAGTAATGAATTATAAGAAGACCTTAAGAATCCTGAAGAGGGAAGGGCAGTGGCAAAAAGAGATGGGATAGCCAATTAGGGAGAGGAAGAGAGAACCAATGGAGAGAGAGGAAGAGAGCCAATGGGAAAGATATGGAACCACTAACTAGGAGGTGCAGTCAATTCACAGAGGGCTTGAAGGGCCCAGTAGAAGAATAAGCGGGGACAGTAAGTCCCTGTCTTTTTATGGGCCTTGACCCCGAAACCTGAGGGCCCTACCCTCTTTCCCAGGTATCCCCTCTCTTCGGCACCATCTATGACTCAGTCTTCTTGTTGGCTGGGGGCGTGGCGCGAGCACGGGTGGCCGCAGGTGGCGGCTGGGTGTCCGGAGCAGCGGTGGCCCGCCATATCCAGGATGCCCGGGTCCCTGGCTTCTGTGGGGCCCTGGGAGGAGCTGAGGAGCCCTCGTTTGTGCTACTGGACACGGATGCCACGGGGGACCGGCTGTTCACTACATACGTTCTGGACCCTACCCAGGGCTTCTTCCACTCTGCTGGAACCCCAGTGCATTTTCCTAAAGGTGGACGGGGGCCTGGGCCTGACCCCTCGTGTTGGTTCGACCCAGATACCATCTGCAACGGAGGTGAGGGCGAGCGTCCCAGCCCCCACTGGGACAGTGACCATGAACCCTCCAGAAAATGGTGAGAGTAAACTCTCATCCCGTAATTCCTGTTGGAGGCCCTTCCAGGTCCTCCTCAGAAACCCCTGGCTTGTGCAGGACCCCTCTATTGTGGAGCCCCTGGAGCCCTTTTGGAAGCTTTTTAACATTCCCAAGAACCACCCTCCCACCTTTTGCAAGACCCATGACTTTTCCCTCGGTCCTGTTCCGAGTACCCATCCCCCTTTCCTGGAGCCTGCAGGGTTTGACAGGACTGCATACCTCCCTAGAGAAGGTGCTCCCCTCTGCCCCCTGCATGGCCCCCAGCCTCTCTCCTCTCACTGCCCCTCCAGGAGTGGAACCCAGCGTCGTCTTTATTGGCTTCCTCCTGGTGGTTGGGATGGGGCTGGCTGGGGCCTTCCTGGCCCATTATTGTAGGTGAGTAGGGGAGTGAGCTAAGTAGGAGATGTGCTTGGCTCTCCACCTGCTGGAAATGGGCAACTGTGCAGCAGACTCGGCCCGCTCAAGAGTAGATGAAGGGAAAAGGGGAGAAGGAAGGAGGGCTGGAGGGCTGGTGGAGTCCCAGGGGACACGTGATCTGGGGGTGACTGCCCTCCCTGAGACAGCATTACCCCCCCACCCCTGCATTGGCCTCCTCTCACGGACCTTGGTCCTCTTGGTGAAGATGACTTCCTTTCTCTACCAGGCACCGGCTGCTTCACATCCAAATGGTCTCTGGCCCCAACAAGATCATCCTGACTCTGGATGACATCACCTTCCTCCACCCGCATGGGGGCAACTCTCGAAAGGTGGGGGAGGTGGGGATCCAGGAGCCAGTTGTCCTCTCTTGCCTGGGCCAGCCCTCACCCCAGCCCCCACCTGGGAAGGCCTGCTTTCTGCCCTCGCTCTGTCCCAGGTCTGAGCGCTGGGATAAGCCCTCTCACGTGTGCAATGAGGGTATCAGCCCCTGTCCTGACCACTTTCCTGAGACAGCGTGAAGCTCCAACAAGAAAATGAATATGTTTGTTTTGTAAACCGTGAAGCATTCTGTACATAGGAAATAATGTCATTATCACCTTCTCTAATTAAGGTTTCTTCCCTTCCCTTCTATAATCCTCAGAACTCAGCCTGACCTCAACCCAGGACTCTGACCCCACAGTGTATTTTGACTCTGTTCTTTGATCTCTATCCTCCAGGTGGCCCAGGGGAGTCGAACCAGTCTGGCTGCCCGCAGCATATCAGATGTTCGCAGCATCCACAGCCAGCTCCCGGATTACACCAACATTGGCCTCTATGAGGTGAGCATGATTCCCAGGCAGGCCGAGCTCTAGTCCTGGAGACAAGCCGAGGAAATGGGGATAGGAGCCCAGGATGGAAACCCCGAGAGGGTTCGGGGATTCCTCCTCAAAGCGGGGCATCTGGGAAGCCTTCCTGCTGGGGATTTCCCCTTAGCCATCATCCAAGCCACGGCTTTTCAAAGGCCTATCACAGTGGCCTAAAGACTGGAGGCCTGGGACTTCCTGGGTGGTTAAGAATTCACCTTCCAATGCAAAGAGCTCACATGCCTCTAGGCTAAAACACAAACAACAACAAAACCTCCAAAAACACCCGCCCCAAAAAAGAAGCAAGATTGTAACAAATTCAATCAAGACTTAAAAAATAAAAAGGCTGTCTCTGACTCAAGCCAGACCCACATCTTGACCCAACCCAGCATTTCTATCCCAATCAGTCTCTGGAACAGCAAGACTTAGAGTGGAAAAAAGAAAGTCACAAGAGGGCATTAGGACGTTAACTATGAAGTCTGCAAATCTGAATGTGGTGGGATGGGTGGGAGATAATGAGATCAGATTCAGGGAGAGCCAAGAGAGCTTGGCTAATCAAGAGGGAGGGAGATTCAGAGCAAATATCAAGCTCCCTGCTCCTGCTGCTCCTTTAGCTGTGGTACTCGGGCTTCTCATTGCCGTGGCTTCTCTTGCTGTGGAGCATGAGCTCTAGGACACGTGGGCTTCAGTAGTTGCGGTTCCTAGACTCTAGAGCCCAGGCTCAGTAGTTGTGGCACACGGGCTTAGCTGATCCATGGCATGTGGAATTTTCCAAGATCAAGGATCAAACCCGTGCCTCCTGCATTGGCAGGCAGATTCTTTCCCACTGAGCCACCAGGAAAGCCCCCATAGGGTTTTAAGAAACCAAATTCATTACTCCTATCTCTGCTCCAGGGAGACTGGGTTTGGTTGAAGAAATTCCCAGGAGATCGGCACATAGCTATCCGCCCAGCAACCAAGATGGCCTTCTCCAAGGTGGGAGTGGGTCTATGATGGGGTGTGGGGTGGCCGTCATTTCTTCCCTCCTTGCCTTCTCTTTGCAGCTGAGTCCAAGTAGGCCCCACTGTGGGGGAGACCAAGAGCTCTGAATGAAGTGTCCCCTCTTCTCTAAAGCAGGTTTCCCATCATGCTCTTACAACACTAGTTCTTTTCTTTGAGATGGTTGTATCATAATTAGTCATCGTCTGTCCACCTGTGTGTGCTTGCTTATTTCTTATCTTCCTCCCTCCCTGAACTGTAAGCTGAGTGAGAACTTTTTCTCTATCCCCTCCATTGTATTTCCAGCACCCAGCAGGGTGTCTGGGACATTAGAGACACCCAGCGAATGTTTGTTGAGTGAACAACAGAAAATAAATGGGCTTCCAGTTCTGTCAGACTGCTTGTGCAGCATGGCCCAGTTGATGCATATTGAAGGAAGTGGAAAACTGGCAAGGAGGCTATAAACTGGTTTATTCTGGTATTTCCAACCTTAATGCCCTCCTTACTCCTAACACTGTACAGCCCTGGTCTGGCCTCCTTCACAGATGCCTCCCAGAAGCTCTGGGTCACAGCTGCAGAATGACTTAAGTGGACTACCAGTAGTCAACAGACTAGGTTTAATAACAGACCGTTTAATAACAGGCATTTAAGATGAAAAGAAGCCCCTTGTGGGACCAAAGAAAAGCTAGTAAGGGCACCGGTCACCCACTAGCCCCCTTTTTTGCAGCCAGATGGTGAGGGCCTCTGTCCTCCTGGGGGGGTGTGACCTTGTTGATGGCTCCTCTTGGACACAGCCGGACTGCTTAGTCCTTCCCTAACTTGGGGAACAACATGATGGGGGTCTCAGAAATATCTGGTGCAATGATGTAACCAAGCAGAGAGGCCCTGTGCTGAGTCCCCAACACAAGCCATTTTGGTGACTTTTGAAAATAGTGCAGTGTCTGCCTGATTCTCCCCCAAAGGGCTGTTGTATCAGAAGGCAGGGTGGTACCAGGAGCTTCTCTTTCATCAGGTGTTTTCCTTTAAGACCCATCAAATTCAAAGTCTTATGGTTAATAAATCAGAATCTGCCTGGGTCCTGATTACCAGGGCAAGGTTGTCTTTTCATTCATAACTTTTAAATTAAACGATGTTCAGGGACTTCCCTGGTGGTCCAGTGGTTAAGATTCCGCGCTTCTACTGCAGGGGGCGCTGATAAGGGCCGGGAGAACTAAGATCCCTGCAGGCTTCGCGGTGGGGCCAAAAAAACAAAACCAAAATCATGTTCGGTGTCTGAACGGTGGCCTTTGACCATGTTGTCTTTTCCAGAGAGAGAAGTTACTGTAGAAGGAAGCCCCTTACATGCCCTATAGATCTTTCCACTCACCATTCTTATCCCATCCTCCGATCAAAGCCAGACCTGAATAACAGCCTCCGCTCCATCCACCTGGCTCCTAGGACAGAAAATGCCTGTTAAGTGCCCCCCCCCACCCCCCTACAGATCCGGGAACTCCGGCATGAAAACGTGGCCCTCTACCTGGGCCTCTTCCTGGCGGGAGGAGCTGGCGGCCCCGCGGCCCCCGGGGAAGGCGTGCTGGCTGTGGTCTCGGAGCACTGTGCCCGCGGCTCCCTCCAAGACCTCCTCGCCCAGAGAGACATAAAGCTGGACTGGATGTTCAAGTCTTCCCTCCTCCTGGACCTCATCAAGGTGTGCGTGTGGGGGTGAGTGGGTGGGATGCAGCGGGGAGGAGCCAAAAGGGGACCCGCGTGGGCTGAGTCTGCCCTTTATGACACCCTTTCCAGGGAATAAGGTATCTGCACCATCGAGGGGTGGCCCATGGGCGGCTGAAGTCACGGAACTGCGTGGTGGACGGGAGGTTCGTGCTTAAAGTCACCGACCACGGTCATGGGCGACTGCTGGAGGCGCAGAGGGTGTTACCTGAGCCACCGAGCGCGGAGGGTAGGCGTCCCCGGCTGCCTCCTGTGCGGACAAGCATCCCCCGCGTCCCCATTATTTCAAGCGCCTCTTCTTTCCTCCTTCTCTCGAACTCTCTCCATCTCACATCCACTGGACCCGACTCCTGAGACCGAAAAGGTCTTGTGACCTCTGAGACGAAGAGGGAACGCTGTGGCTGGGGAAGCGGGGCTTGTTGGGGGAGCGGGAATTGTTAGGGAGGCGGGACTTGCTAAGGGGGTGGTACTTTTGCCTGAGGGCGGAGCTCCTGCCTCTGCTGGGAGTCCTGTTTCAAATGGGGCTTTACCTAATGGTTTGGCTTGTTTCCAAGGGACCAAATCTTCTCTGGGCACCGCTTTGTCTAAAGGGAAGGACTATTTCCAAAACTTGTTTAGGGTTTCTGGTAGTTTCTCTTGGGGATAACTGCGAGCAGTAAGGTCAGACACAGGCTGAGAGTTTGAGCGAGGGCGAGTCTCGGCTTTCTGGTGAGGGTGGGGGGTCTGTCCCCAGGGCCTCCGCGGCTCTCCGCGTGCCTACACCCCCTTCCCCGACCTCAGACCAGCTATGGACAGCCCCGGAGCTGCTTCGAGACCCGGTCCTGGAGCGCCGGGGAACGCTGGCCGGCGACGTCTTCAGTCTGGGCATCATTATGCAGGAGGTCGTGTGCCGCAGCGCCCCCTACGCCATGCTGGAGCTCACTCCCGAGGGTACGGCGGCCCCTTGCCTGGTGTTGGGACTAGAGACCCAGCCTCGCTGGGTACTGACACTTATGTGCGCCTGAAGGATCAGGGCAGTGGAGAGCCAAGCATCAGGATGGGAGGGGCGACCTTTCAGCGCCCCATGGTTTCCTCTGTTCTGATCCTGGACCCCTCCTGCTCCCCCAAGGCTAGTAGCACATTCCTGTCTGGTTCTTAGGGGCCCCAGGGAGACAGCAGGAGAGGGGAAGAGGGGGAAGAGAGCAGCTGGATCTAGTTCAAGTCCATATTATCATCTATGATGGTGCTGGTGGTTTAGTCACTAAGTCGTGTCTGATTCTTTGCGACCCCATGTACTGGAGCCCACCAGACAGGAAACAGAGAACTACTCGATCAATCTAACCTCTGCTTTTCTTATGTGCAATAAATAAGGCAGTCTCTTTGCCTGACACCTCTTACAGCCCCCTGCCCCCCACCCAAAGGTTCAGGGTCCTCTTGCTGCTCCCAGAGTCACTTCCCACACTACATTTCCTCATCTAATGAAGCTCTGATTTAAAGGAATCCCAGACCATATCCAGTTCCCTCATTTCAAGCTGCAACAATCAGGCCAGAGTCAGAGGTGGCTTCTCCTCTGGTCCATCTCCTCTCTTGGTCCCTTCATACTTCCAGAAGTGGTGAAGAGGGTACAGAGCCCCCCTCCACTGTGTCGGCCCTCCGTGTCCATAGACCAGGCGCCCATGGAGTGCATCCAGCTGATGAAACAGTGCTGGGCAGAGCAGCCAGAACTTCGGCCCTCCATGGATCGCACCTTTGAACTGGTCAGGGGCTGGGCTGGGCACTTGCCAGAAACCTGGGGTGGGGCTGGGGGGCTGCTGAAAGGCAGGCTGGCAGGATCTCTGACCTTCCAGGCTACTTCCTAAGGCATTGCCTGAGGACTAAGGGTTTGGTAGGGACAGAATTAGAATGGGGGCTGTGGAGACCTTTGGAATGGGAGATGGAGCTCTGGATGAGATAAAAATTTAATTCAATTAAAATAACATTTATTGAGTATGTATTTGGCCTGGTGTGGGGAAGAGACCCTTGGCTTGGGAGTCCAAAGACTGGGCTGGTTTCAGTCCCTTGTCAGTTACTAACAGAACAGCTGACCTGCAAATAATGTGTGAAAACACAGTGCCCAGCACAGGGTGAGGTGTGGGCTTGACGAGGATGAGATGAAAGGGGGTGTGGACAGAGGATCAGGCATAATATGGCCGCATGAGAGGGGCATGGCAGCCCAGGTCCCCAGCAGCCCCACCAGCTTCCTCCTCCTACTAGTTCAAGAGCATCAACAAGGGCCGGAAGATGAACATCATCGACTCAATGCTGCGGATGCTGGAACAGTACTCCAGTAATCTGGAGGACCTGATCCGGGAGCGCACAGAGGAGCTGGAGCTGGAAAAGCAGAAGACAGACCGGCTGCTCACACAGATGCTGCCTCCGTGGGTGTCGATGGGGAGAGATGACTGGGGAGGACAGCTGGAGTCCAGCCAGCCTGGGGCAGCCTCCAGGCAACCTCACCACCTGCCATCCCCAGGTCTGTGGCAGAGGCGCTGAAGATGGGGACACCTGTGGAGCCCGAGTATTTCGAAGAGGTGACACTGTACTTCAGTGACATTGTGGGTTTCACCACCATCTCAGCCATGAGTGAGCCCATCGAAGTGGTAGACCTGCTCAACGACCTCTACACGCTCTTCGATGCCATCATCGGTTCCCATGATGTCTACAAGGTGAGGTGTGGAGGGGACAAGCCCTCCTTCAGTTTCCCCAGCCCCCAGCCCTTTCTGCTCAGGTCCCAGACCCACTATCCAAGTCCACCAGCACAGTCCTCTTTCCCAGCCCTCCTGTTCCTTTTCTCTGCTGCCAGTCCCCCACTCAGTCCCCTGTCTGGAAGGCCCCCAGGATCTCTGCACTCACCCCAGTTTAGGCCTCCTGACCAGGGACAGTGGCATTGGTGGGGGAGGCTCAGTACTGAATTCTGGCCTCAGGTGGAGACAATTGGGGATGCCTACATGGTGGCCTCCGGGCTGCCCCAGAGGAACGGGCACCGGCACGCGGCAGAGATCGCCAACATGGCTCTGGACATTCTCAGCGCCGTGGGCACCTTCCGCATGCGCCACATGCCGGAAGTGCCCGTGCGCATCCGCATTGGCCTGCACTCGGGTAACTCTGTCCCCGCACCCGGGCCTCCCTGCCCCCCGGGCACTCCAGCCCCTCTCCCTAGTGAGGGCAGGGCTCCGCTTTCCTAGATAAGAGGCAAACTTGTGGAGGGGGCGGGGGGAGGAGGGGAACTTGTTTTGAAGCCACCTTTTCACACCAGGGGCTCCATGGTAATTGGGAGGGCATGCTTGAGAGGGTGTCTTTGGGGAGCCAGTGGAGATTCTGGGAATGCTAAAGACCACTGAGCCCTACTAGGTGCCGCCCAGGCCCGCAGGCCCGCCAACCCTGCGCCTCTCCACAGGCCCGTGCGTGGCGGGCGTGGTGGGCCTCACCATGCCCCGGTACTGCCTGTTTGGGGACACGGTCAACACCGCTTCGCGCATGGAGTCCACCGGGCTGCGTGAGTGTGATGGGGCGGAAGGGGCGGATGGGGCAGAAGGGGCGGGTGGGGCGGGGGCGCGGGAGGGGTGTCCCCTGAGGTCACGGTGTCCCCTGCTCTCCCAGCTTACCGCATCCACGTGAACAGGAGCACCGTGCAGATCCTCTCCGCCCTAAACGAGGGCTTCCTGACTGAGGTGCGGGGCCGCACGGAGCTGAAGGTGAGGCCAGGCTGGAAGACACGCTTCCACTTTGACCTGGAGCGCCACCGGCCCTCACCCCAGCCCGCCTGAGCCCTCCCGTCCCGCGTGTCTCCCCAGGGCAAGGGCACAGAGGAAACCTACTGGCTGGTGGGCAGACGCGGCTTCAACAAACCCATCCCCAAACCACCGGACCTGCAACCTGGGTGAGGATTACTCCCTTGGTCCCCTCTCCCCACTCCTGCCCAGCACGGCACTGGCAAAGCAGGGTGGCGTGGGTTTTGCCCTCCTACCGTCTCTTCTCCCTTCCCCACAGGGCCAGCAACCACGGCATCAGCCTGCACGAGATCCCCCCTGATCGGCGCCAGAAGCTGGAGAAGGCGAGGCCAGGCCAGTTTTCTGGGAAGTGAGGCTGGGTCTGGAACAAGGTACTGCGCCCCCCTCCCCCCGGCTCCTAGGCCCCTCAGACCCCGGGGACCACACATGCTTCCCGGAGGACAGACAACCCTTCCCCTGACTTGGTGGGCTCAGGCTGCTTCCTAAACCCAAACATTTCCCCTGGGAGGGAAGCACCAGCCACAGCGATTCTGGTTTTGGAGCTCTGGAGTGGTCCAGGAATCCAGACTTGGGAATACCTTTCAACATGACCTTCTGGAACTTTCACTCTGACCCCCTCTCCCTTTACTTCATTAACAAGCCCTTCCTCTGGGCCTCTGGAACTCAGTGATCCTAGGATTCACTAGAGGACCAGTTGACTGTTGCCTCCAGAGCTCTGTTCCAGCAGACACCCAGCCTTCTGCCCTCCAGGAAACTGATCCATGATTCTTCCCTACAGAGGAGAATCCCCATGACCCCTGTCCACGATTTCCCTCTGAGACCCTCCTCTTTCCCTCAGGATTATTCCGGAAGGTCCTTTTCCTGAACGTTGCTGCTGTAAGTGATCAAAAACCTGGCTAATACCAGTGACTTCTGTCCAGCTCTGCCTCAAAGGATTATGAGCCTTTACAAGAGCTGGTTGCAAACCAGTTGTGTGACTTTGAGAAAGCCTCATGCACTCTCTAGGCCTGGGTTCCCCTTCGGTGGTGACATGAAGAGTGGCCTAGGTGGTTTCTGCACACCCCAGCTCCGACAGCTGGGCTTCTGAGTGGTTGGCCTTGGGATATGGGGCACGGGGCACATGGCCTGCAGCCCCAGTGACCCTGAGCCCATCAGGAAGGCCCCAGGAAGGAGGATCTGGGATTGGATGTCCCAACCCCAGAGGAGGTGGAGCCCGCCTATTCCACCAGCGCAGGGGTTGTCACGTGGTTGAGGATTCCAGGGCTTCTATTTAGTCTCAAGCATCCTTCCCTTCTCCATCCTCCACCAGTTGGAAACTGGCTCCTTTGGTGGCATCACCACACACCTTGCCCAAGTGCAGAGAAAAAAAACTTGGTTCCTGGCTTTGGGGAAAGGCATGTAAACAAACTGCACCAAACCTTTACTAACCAGAACACCCAGGAATAGTAGTATTCTCTGTTTAACTGGTCGCTGCTGAGCAGGCAGTTGGATGGAAAATCCTTCCTGCTTAGATCTTTGCCACAAGCATCAAGCCATCCCATCCTGGTGGGTCTCTAGCTGAAGTTTCTTTTGTGGTACTTTGATATGCCAGAGCCTGGGCTTTGGCATGTTGGACTCTGGGTGGCAGAAGTTAGCAGCAGCTGCAGCCACTCAGGCTGTCTCTCTAGGTAGTGAGCCTCCAGTCCCTGGTGGTATGTGACAGAACTGGAGCTAGCTGTGAGCAGCGATAGTACCATCAGATGGACTCCCTAGGCGGAAGGTTGGACTCAGTCCTCACCACACAGTGTGGTTGGTGGGCCAGCAGCAGTGACATCGCCTGGGAGCTTGTTAGCAATACAGCATCTCAGGCCCCGTTTTATGGAAACAGAATCTACATTTTAACAGAGTTGAACAGAGTTCCTTGAGACTATGTATACATACTTTTAAGTTTCTGATTCATGTAACTAAATGATCTTAGGAGCTCTAAAATCTCAGAATTGCTGAGAGTGGATGGCTGAGAAATACTGGCATGGGTTGCCATTTCCTTCTCCAGGGGATCTTCCTGGCCCGAGGTCAAACCCAAGTCTCTTGCGTCTCCTGCACTGTCAGAAGGATAGTTTACCATTTGCACCACCTGGGAAGCCAGAATTTCTAAGATTTCATAAGAACCAGGCTAGAAACTAGTCTCGAGACTTGTTTGGCCACTGGAATGGTTTTCTTTTTGTCTTGAGCTAACATTTAGAAATCAACAGAGGCCCCATTGTAAAAATGTCTACCAAATTTCCTTCTTCTCTGAAATCAAAATCCCCACACAGGGGCAGCTGCAACTTCCTGCTGGAGCTAAAGAGCAACCATCTCCCCACCCCACCCCTCTCTCCAGGTTTCACTCTTCCATTCGCACTGTGCCCGCCACTCCCCATGGACTCCAGGACACCAGGATTCTCTGAACTCTTACGTGCCTGTCAGGTGTCTGTAGACATCAGACCTCAGGACCCTGGAGTAGCTGATGTCGGGACTATGGATGAGCCTGTGGGTTGAAGGGTTGCTTTGCCTGACTCGTGAAACCCACAAATTTAGTGGTCTTTTCCTCCTTCCTAAAGGCAGAGAAAGAAGAAACCTAAGATTCAGCAGCTACAAGTTCAGGTTACTTACGGTGGTGCTGCTATAGTGAATAATATGGTATAATTTAAAAAGCATTTTTAACCAAATTCGGAGATGATGAATTAAGGATTTCTTTTTTCTAAAACCCTGATGCACTTACACACACAGTATTTTAAAAATTACCTACATTCTGAAACATCTCTCTTTAGACTTTTTCTCTGTACTTAGGTTGCAGGGATTGAAGGCCAGCTCCGCATTGCTGGTGCTGGACCTGACATGTGGACATAGCTGTCTCTCCCCTGCCTCTTCCCTCCTTCCCGCCCCACCCCACGCCACCCCTTCCCACTCTTTTCCTCCCAGCCTGTGTGGGGCCTAGGATAGTTACTAGCCTGTGATTCAGGGGAGCTTCAGGAAAGAGTTGACTTGGGGTTAGGTGGAGGATGATTGATGAGAATAGGCTGGGGTGGGGCACCCCCAAAGGGGAAGGAGGATGAGCTGGGGCCAAGCCTTGTTTGGGGCAGAGGTGGGGAAAACAGGGCTGAGCCAGTTCCTTCCCATTGTCAACTCACCCTTGTTCTCAGGTGCATGCTCAGTCGCTCAGTCATGTCTGAATCTTTGCAACCCCATGGACTATAGCCTGCCAGCCTCCTCTCTTCATGGAATTTTCCAGGCAAGAATACCAGAATAGGTTGCCATTTCCTCCTCCAGGGGATCTTCCCGTGGAGGATCAAGCACGTGGAGGATCCCTGGACATAGGGATCAAACCCATGTCTCCTGCATTGGCAGGCGGATTCTTTACCACTGAGTCACCTGGGAACTCAGTCTGAAAGGAGACCATGCAAGTGACTGGGGGAGAGCCTGGTAATGGAGAGGCCTGTCTTCCTCCCCAGTCTGGAGAACTCAGGGACCACCCACCCTAGAGCTCAGAGGGCTGGTGGGAGTGGAGGAGGGAAACGATCAAGCCACGGTCTCCTCTCTGCTCCTAGTCTCCCCTCTCTGCCTGGAAGTTTCTCCCTGTCTTTCTCCTCCATTTCTGTGGAACCTTTTTTCTGGGCCCAGGCAGTCTCTGAGAGCACTCCTGTCCTCTGACCCAAGTTCTGTCCACCAGGTCACCCCTGTTGTTTCTGGGACCCCAGCAACTCCCAGCTCAGAGAGCACCCGGCTTGGCCAGTAGGCTCCCCTCACCTTTAGCCGTGTTTACACTACCTCTGCCGCTGGCCTTGCCTTCAGGATGGCTCTGTAGCCAGGACCAAAGACGGCCAAAGCCGGGATCTCCTGCAGCTGCTGCTGCTGGGTCCCCACCCTGTAGCTGGGGCAATACTTCACGTCCTGGGGCTCACCTGGCACCTTTCGTTTGTGCTGCTTCTCAGGGACTGGGCTCTGCTCCCCACCCCCACCTGCAGTGTACCCCAGGGGCCCACTCTGGGGGCTCTGGAACTGGGTTGTGTGGCCATGTTCACCAGGATCTTTTGGACTGTGTGCTCTGGACACCAGGCCATATGCCGTGGTGTTGGGTCCTGGAATAAAGGTGTGCTTTCTTCCATTTCTTGGTATGTGGTCCTTTTGACCCAGATGATCTGAACACCCCCATCCCTGGAATGTTCGAACCCGGCATTGCATTGCCAGGGAGGACTTCAGATATGGGGTGAACCCTAGAGATGGCCCAGGCAGGGGAAGGTGATCTCAGGACTGCAACCCCATGGGAGCCCCTCTGCTCAGGGGGTCTGCTCTGAGGGGACAAAGCAGGGAAGCCACTGGACTTTCAGGCTTCTAGAAAAGACCAGGATCTCTGAGGCTCTGGAAATGGGTAGCTGGCCTCATCCTTTGGTCAGAGGCATGAAAGAGGAAGGAAGAGAAGGACAGAGCTTGTCCATGGCCAAGACCTGA
This sequence comes from Bubalus bubalis, assembly GCF_019923935.1. Classification (NCBI taxonomy): domain Eukaryota; kingdom Metazoa; phylum Chordata; class Mammalia; order Artiodactyla; family Bovidae; genus Bubalus; species Bubalus bubalis. The sequence continues at coordinate 35,424,754 of NC_059159.1, read as the reverse complement.
GATCCATGGAAGCCAGAATCCAAGACTGAAGGATCAGGGCCCCCAAATGGGGAAGTTGAGGTCCACTGGTCTCTGGACAAGGTCTCACCAGCAACCCACACTCTACCTCCAACCCTCCCAGAGTCTGGGGCATTAGAACAGGATAGACCATCCCAAAGCCACCCATATGCAACCAGCCCATTGGTCATCCATTCTCTTTGAGCCCAACATCCCTGCTGCCCCCAGGCTGTTTTTCTAACATGACCTTCCTAGCATCCGTGTGATGGGCATCCATCATTGCCCCATTCTCAGTCCTTGTGGAACTGACTCAGACCTCCCCATCCAGTCCTGCCCCATCATTCCATTCCTCTGGCCACCAGGATCGCTTCAAGGACAAGTGGATGATCCAGGCCGGGCAAACAAGGCTTCACATTGAGACATTGCTAGAAGCCAAGGGCAGCATTGCAAGAGGATGTGAAGCTGAGTGGTCTTGCCACCACAACGATAGGATTGGAGCTGGCAGACCTTCTCGCTGCCACTTGTTTTAGCCTCTGCTCCTCACTGGGCCTAACCAGATTCCGCTATTCGAGGATGATGGGCTAGCAAGTTGTTTTCCTTGCTTAAGCTGAATTGAATTGGGTTTTCTGATGATGGTCACTTCTCAAAAGAATTATGGAAAGCAGTAGGGGTTAGACTGGTTTAACAGGAAGGAAAAGGGGCATTCTTGGTGGCTCAGATGGTAAAGAATCTGCCCACAATACAGAAGACTGAGCCTGGGTCAGGAAGATCCCCTGGACAAGGGAATGGCTATCCATTCCAGTATTTTTGCCTGGAGAATTTCATGGACAGAGGAGCCTCTGTCCAAAAGAGCAACTAACACCTTCACAAAGGGGAAAAGCACTGGCTTAGGAATGGGGAAGGAGTGAAGGACGGATGACAGAGATGATGTTTCTCTTCAAGCCCTGACTCCATCGGGGTGGCAGGACTTCCTGAAAATCCACCTACAGGAACCTAACCTGGGAGAGGTTGGGACATTGGGGGAGAGAGCGTGCACAGTCTGGTAGCCTTGTCAGAACTCTCATGCTGACTCAACATTGAGAATGAGAGGGAATCTTTCAGGGCCTGCCCTCCCAGAGGAGACAGTGCAAAGGAGAGTGAGGCAAAGTCTCTAAGCTCAGCGTGTCTTGCCTCTCAACATCCTTGTGAGTTAGTGACTAGAGCTTGACAAGGAGGTTAGAGTGGGACAGGCGGCTCCCCCTGCTCCTGGAGGGGGAAGGGAGTACAGAGAGAAACTGGGGAGAAGAACAGCTGTGAGGTTCCCACAGAGAGGAGCCTGTTTGTCACATCTAGAGACTTGCCCATTCAAACTAAAGCTATTTTGTCACCTCCACCAGGGACATTGCACTTTATCACCTACCCCTGAGTCTGGATCTCTGGATCCAGAGAAGGGCATGCCATCCAGGCATTTACCCATGTGTCACAGGGAACATAGATCTCACTGTCTAAAAACCGTGTCACCCTGGACTTCCCTGGTGGTAGAGGTTGAGAACCCACCTGCCAATGCAGGGGGCCTGGGTTTGATTTGTGATCCAGGAAGATCCACATGCCAAGGGGCAACTAAGCCCATGCGCCACAGCTACTGAAACCTGCATGCTCCTAGAGCCCGTGCTCTGCAACAAGAGAAGCCACTACAATGAGAAACCCGAGCACCACAACCAGAGAGTAGCCCCCGCTCGACACAACTTGAGAAAGCCCATGCACTGCAACCAAGACCCAGTGTAGCCAAAAATAAGTAAATAAAATTAACAAACAAAAAGCACGTCTCCATATACAGCCTGTAATCCTCACATGACCCATCTTACACACACGGAAACTGAGGCTCCCAGTTGTGAAAAAAACCTTGTCAATTACCGCAGGTCCACCAAGTCCTGGGATTAGGAAGCAAACTCAGGAGTTCAGGCTTGGGGCCCCTGGGTGCCTCTCACGATGCCCTGGAGTTTTTTCTCTCACAGGTGGTTGGTCCTGCTTCATGACCCCTTGATTCTTTTCTGCAAGAGCATGACTTAAACTCCTAGTCAATGTCTGTGTAATCAGATTGTTACAGACTTCTGATTTGGTGGGACTGGGATAGGAACATGAACACATTTTAGATTTCTCCAACCAGTACCTCCAAAAGTCCAGTCCAGTTGATAACTCCCATCTCCTATCTGCTCTGAAGGTCTGTTTCTCACCGCACTCGTCAGGGTCCTGGTTGCGGGTGGGAGGAGGCACAGGGGGCTGGGGTGGGGGGGAGGAGCGCATGCCTGCTTCTTCCCTCCACTCCCAACTCTGGATCCTTGATCAGGATAGGAGGGACGTGGTGTATGTGTGCTAGGTCACTTCAGTGGTGTCTGACTCTGTGCAATCCTATGGACTGTAGCCCGCCAGGCTCCTCTGTCCATGGGATTCTCCAGGCAAGAATACTGGAGTGGGTTTGTTATGCCCTCCTCTAGTGGATTTTCCCAACCCAGGGATCAAACCCAAGTCTGTTACATATTCCGTATTGACAGGTGGTTCTTTATGACTAGCGCCGCCTGGGAAGCCCATAGTGGGGACATAGGGGCATAATTTGATCCTGGGATCCCCCACCCATACCCACCCCCTCATTCTTCAAGGGAGGAATACAGCAGAAGCTTAACTGGTTGCTGACTGACTGGGAAAATTGCCCTGGTCTCGCTTTGGCTCTGCTGCAGCCGACTCTGTCTGGGGGTGCCATCCTATCTACCTGTGCAGAAGTGATTTCACTACAAAGCTAATAAAATTGAAACCTCACAATCTTTCACCTGCACAAGTCCCTTCCAAGCCCCACTACCCAATTTTGTATTCTTCTTAGAGAGGACCTTCAAAATTGGATAAGCTTCGGAATTCCCTGGCAGTCCAGTGGTATGGACTCTGTGCTGCTGAGGGCCTGGGTTCAACCCTTGGTCGGGGAACCAAGATCCAGCAAGTCATGAAGTGTGACCCAAAAAAAAAAAAAAAAACCACCCAAACGAAAACAAAAAAAAGCTGGACAGGCTGAAGGTCCCTGAGACATTTGGATCCATCCTAGGTACAGTCCTCTGGGGCTTGGGGATCTACTTCCCTAGCGTTCTTCAGCATTGAAGACCCCTCAGAAGACAGCAGCCAGGTCTTTCTTTAGCCCAGCATTGGTTGGCACCCCCATGCCCTTCTCTGGCTACCATTGCCTCTGTGTGTCCTGTGGCAGCCCCCAGCTTCAGTCGCCCTCTGACTGCTGTCCTCCTCCATGAGGATTTGTGGGAACTGACTTCTTTCTCACCGTCTCAGGCCACGAGGGGACTGGGCGGGGAGCTGCCACTGCCTCCGTCACAGCCCCTGCTGTGGTTCTGTGTTCTGCAGCCCAGCTCCGTTCAGCCAACAAGGAGATGTTCTCACCCTTGAAGACATCTCCAGTCTCCAAAAATGGTTCTTCCAGAAAGTCGCTGCTTGGCATTTGTTGGCAAAAGGGTAGCCGTCAGCCCAGGTGCTCCCACCAACTCCGGTTCTTTCCCTCCTTCCCTGTGTTCAGCTCCCCAGCAGCCTGGGGAGGAGGAAATGGGAGTATAGATTATGGCTGGGCCAATTCTACAAACTCTCAGAAAGCCCTTGGGATGGGGATGCAGGTGAGAGTAACTGAGTCATTTGTTGGTTTCTATCTTTATTTTATTATTATTATTGGCTGCACTGGGCAGCATTTGGGACCTTAGTTCCCCGGCCAGAGCACCCTGCATCGGAAGCGCCAGGTCTCAACCATTGGACCACCAGGGAATTCCTGGGTTCCTCTCTTTAGAATGTGGAGTACTTAGAACTTAACAGTTTTAGCTGAGAGCTCTAATTCTAATTCTGTGGCCACAGAAGAAGTTTTACTCAACACCTGTTACACCAGAGTTAACGATGCATTTCATGAATGGGTTACACAATCAGCATTTTCTAAAATGCCAAATGAAATTACCTTTTGAGAAGGAAATGGCAACCCACTCCAGTATTCTTGCCTGGAAAATCCCACAGACAGAGGAGCCTGGCGGACTACATTCCATGGGATCCCAAAGAATCAGACACGACGGAGCAACTGAACACCCGCACACGCATCTACCACAAAACTCTTAATTTTTTTCATCATGATGAAATATATTGGTCTATTGGATTAAACTGTGTTCATGACTACAAGTTCAACAAAGGGCTTTCCCTTCTACTCTACCTCATTATCCAAACCACTGCTGCTGCTAAGTCACTTCAGTCGTGTCCGACTCTGTGTGACCCCATAGACGGCAGCCCACCAGGCTCCCCCGTCCCTGGGATTCTCCAGGCAAGAACACCGGAGTAGGTTGCCATTTCCTTCTCCAATGCATGAAAGTGAAAAGTGAAAGTGAAGTCGCTCAGTCGTGTCCGACTCTTAGCAACCCCATGGACTGCAGCCTACCAGGCTCCTCTGTCCATGGGATTTTCCAGGCAAGAGTACTGGAGTGGGGTGCCATTGCCTTCTGCAATCCAAACCACAAAGCCAAGCAAATAAATGTTCACAGTCATCCAATTTATGGCCTTGCGGCACCATTGTTCTCTTCATCACCGGCAAGCCCAGCCAGCACACCATCTCCTCAGGCCACTCTCTCGGTCCTGACCATCTGCTCCTCAGTCATGAGCCATCCTCAGAACTCCCAGGTTACTACAGTCAACGTCCTGCCTGATTTAGGGCCCCGTGGGTTCTCAGGCATAATGTTGACAGGTCTTCCACTTTGGCCTCTGAGGTCACCCCCCTCTCCAGGGTTTAGCCTCTATTCCAGGAAAAATGGGCACTCAGAGCTCTTGCCACACTTTCTGCCAGGGCAGGCCATGGCCCCAGCTAAAACAAGGCCCAAGGGGGCCACATTAGCAACAGGAAGGGCCAGCAGCAAAGGGCTCCAGGCTAACTTCAGTGACAGAAGAGAGGCCAATACTGAACACTTCACCCTCAGCACTGCCCCCCAAGGGATGGAGGACTTCTTGGCTCTTGGAGAAAAGGCCCCAGTCTGGGCTCCATCTTGGTGGTCTCCTTGGGCCCTGGTGCCCAAGCCTGGGGCAACACCCACGTATGCCGAGGCAGGTGGACTGGATGATCATGGATCACTGATCAGAGCCGGTCCCAGAAACCAGTCCTTCCAGCAGTCGGGGCCTTCCAGAGAATGCTGGAGGGCACACCCTGTGATGACACAGCTGTACAAGATGTTCCTTCAGTAGCGAGAAAGGAAGCTAGGTAGGTGAGGGTATTGCGAGCCTTTGTGAGCCCATCAACAGTTCATAGGAGGGACTTCCCTGGTGGACCAGAGATTAAGAATCTGCCATCACCCCCATCCCCTGGACTTCCCTACTGGCTCAGTGGTAAAGAATCCGCCTGCTAATGTAGGAGACATGGGTTCTATCCCTGATCCAGAAACTAAGCCCACTCACCACAACTATTGAGCCTCTGCTCTAGAACCCATAGAGCTGCAACATCTGAGCCACGTGCAGCAACTACTGAAGTGCCCTAGAGCCTGTGCTCCACAACAAGAGAGGCCTGCACCCTGCAACTAGAGAGTAGCCCCCGCTAGAGAAAAGTAGCCTCAACTAGAGAAAGCCTGTGCACAGCAACAAAGGCTCAGCACTGCTGCTGCTGCTGCTAAGTCGCTTCAGTCGTGCCCGACTCTGTGCGACCCCATAGACGGCAGCCCACCAGGCTCCCCCGTCGCTGGGATTCTCCAGGCAAGAACACTGGAGTGGGTTGCCATTTCCTTCTCCAATGCATGAAAGTGAAAAGCAAAAGTGAAGTCACTTAGTCGTGTCCGACTATTAGCAACCCCATGGACTGTAGCCCACCAGGCTCCTCCATCCATGGGATTTTCCAGGCAAGAGTATTGGAGTGGGATGCCATTGCCTTCTCCTGGGTTTCTATATTCTCAGTAAAAAAAGAAATGCAGTCACCTTCAGAGTGTGTGTGCAAAGGAAGGAGTGATGTTTTATTGGGTGCTTCTTACGGGTCAGAAGCTTTACTTGTGAAAGTTTAATACCCTTCACAACTTTATTAGTCAGACACTATTATAACTCCATTTCACAGGGGATAACATTGAGGCTCAGAAAGGTGGTATGACCTGTCTAAGAGCACCTGGTTACTAAGTGACAGTCAGGACTGTGATTTTCCCAAGGTATTAAATCCTACACTGTGATTAAAAAGACAAACACTGACGGGAACCAGTCCCTGAGGAGATGAAAGTAACTTTAGACAGCTGTTCACTTCAGTTCAATTGCTCAGTAGTGTCCAGCTCTTTTCGACCCCATGGACTGCAGCATGCCAGGCTACCCTGTCCATCACCAACTCCCGGAGTTTACTCTAACACATGTCCATCAAGTCAGTGATGCCATCCAACCATCTCATCCTCTGTTATCCCCTTCTCCTCCCACCTTCAATCTTTCCCAGCATCAGGGTCTTTTCAAATGAGTCAGTTTTTCACATCAGGTGGCCAAAGAATTGGAGTTTCAGCTTCAGCATCAGTCTTTCCAGCTTTTAAAGCCTTTTATTTAGAGCCTTTTCCTCTAAAGCAGGAGGTGGGAGCAGGAAAGGTGAAGTCCGTACCTTTAGTGGGAAGAAAAGGAGGAAAAGAGCTTCCTTTTCTGTGTCCTTGGTGTTGTCAAGGACAAGGATGGCCATGTGTTTGCCAATAGCAAGATGAGTGGAGGAAGGGGTGGCAGGTGAGGATTTGGGGTGACTTTGGTGAAGCTGGGAGTCTGAGAGAAACCTCAGGAAACCCTGAGGAAAGAGCCATTCCCTGGTGTTAGGTATTGACTGTATCCCCAGAGTCTAGCCTTCCGGATGTTCACCTTGAGTTGTCAGACACAAATCAAGTCTTCCTGAACCTTGTACTCCAGCCCATCGGCCCTGAATACCACCAAGTACCTTTGTAAGAGGGATTTCCTCAATGGCTCAGGGGCAAAGAATCTGCCTGTAATGCAGGAGACTTGGATTCAATCTCTGGGTCCGGAAGATCCTCTGGAGGAGGGCATGGCAACCCACTTCAGCATTCTTGCCTGGAGAATCCCTTGGACAGAGGAGCCTGATGGGCTACAATCCGTAGAGTGCAAAGAATTGGACACGACTGAAGTGACTGAGCATACATCTTTGTAAGAGCCAAGTGAAACTGAAGGATCACCCAGGGGAGTCCTGCCCAAATGTCTGTCCTGCAACATCATGGGATATAATAAAATGGGTTTTAAGTTATTACATTTTAGTATAATTTATTATCCAGTAATGGATAACCAGAACAAACCTCTCAGTTTCAGAAGCCCTCTAAGACCTGGCTGAGAGTTTTGAAAAACTCAGATCAGCAATCCACCAATAGATGGTTTCTGAGAGGGACTCCTCTCAGAAAAGGCAGAATATACATATATTGTTTTTGCCTATTTTTTCCCACATCTGAAATTCTTTCTTGGGATCTACCCATTTCCACCCTCAATCCATATAGTTTGTATGGAGCTAACTCTAGCCCCAGTTCCAGAGTCTTTGACCAAGTCCAGTTCAGTGAGGATCAGTCCAGGACATTTGAAGTTAGAGGGGGACATGGTCTTTGCTAAACTGGGTTGCTAAACTGGCAGGAGAAAAGCCCAAAGCTGCTGGTCATCATTTCTGCCACCACTTAGGAAGAGCCTGCCTGAGAATAAGCCAACACAGTTCAACACAGAAGAAAGTAGAAATGAAATATTGAGCCATGGCAATTCCTGACACATGTCCTGGGCACCTGGATCCATCCAGGCCTGAAGCCATTACTCCTGAATTTTCCAGTCACATAAACCAATGGGTTCCTACATTGTATCAAACTGGCTTGAGTTCATTTATTTATTTTTAAAATTTCTTTCTTTCTTTATTTGGCTGCTTCATCAAGTGGGGTTCTCTCTAGCTGTGGTGCATGGGTTCCAGAGCTGGGCTCAGTAGTTGCAGCTAGGGGGCTTAGTTGCTCCGAGGCATGTGGGATCTTAGTTCCCCAATCAGGGGTCGAACCTGTGTCCCCTGCACTGGAAGGTGAATTCTTAACCACAGGACCACCGAGAAAGTCCCTGGTTTGAGTTTAGATTATCCTGTTTGTTCATCTCTGCCTATTAAAACTTCACCAGTTTTTCATGACTAGTTTAAAACTCACCTCCTACAAGAAGCTTTTCTTGAATTATTTAAGGGATATTTGTTGTTTGGGGTTTTATATTGACCAGAAAAGACCTCCTCACATACTTCTGAAAAATCCACACAACCCCCACAGCTCATCAGCATCACCAGCATGACTGTGATGGACACAGCTGCCCTGGCATCTTGTGTGGTCCCTTCCTCCTGCTGCACAGCAGTAATTGGACTAAGGGTGGATCTCTGTTCTAAACTAGGTCAGTGGGAATCCTTTGCCAGGGAACTTGAAATTTGAACCAAGACACTATAAACCTATCTACTCTCTTAGAGGATATATAAACATGAATTGTGTGGCAGCTATCTCTGTCATGTGAGCTGGAAAACAGAAAGAATCAGTCAAGGGAGACAGAGAAATAATGAGACAAAACAGACATGCAGAGAATAGAGATGGAGAGAAATTTCCTGAGTCCCTACAAAGCTTCAGCTCCTGCCTCTAGACGGTCCCTGCGGTCCAGCTGTGTCCTTGTAATAAATCCTCCTTTGAAGACAAGTTCCTTCTTGCAGGTGTCTATTACTTTCAAATGAAAGAGTCCTAATTAACTCCATTTTCCCAGCCTCTAGAGTAGTTCAGTCTTGTCTCCCTTCTATTCTGGATCTGCGTTGCCCTGCGCCATATCTTACCTTGAGGTTGACCCTAGACTTTACCTTAAATGCCAGTCAATTGGTTGTGACTGTCTGGAGTGCTGGGATGACAAGGCTGCATCTGAGACTATATCTGGGCTCGAGAAGAAAAATACATGGATTGATGGGCAATGTCTGCCATAGGTGTGAGGTGGGAAGGGGCTGAATGCTCACGTTGTCTGTTTTCTGACCTTATCAAGCATTCTTCTCCTCCCATACAACACCCAGCTCTGAGCCTCACTTCACATAAGCTCAGAAGATGAACTTGTTGGATGGAAACGTGACAACAATGATTGTCTATGTGACCCATTCAGTGGGATAAGTGACAGGAAGTGGAAGATGAGAGGATGAATTGGACAGAATAGACAGAGGCATCTCCTGCTGTCAGTTTTGGGATCAAATACACCAGTGTGGTGGCAGGTGGGATTTACAGAGCACTTCCCTCACTTAGCAAGTCTGCCTAAGTCTTGCTCATTCTACCAAACTCAGTGTGAGCATTCTTATATGAAGGAAACTTTCTCAGACGTGCCCCACTCCCATGTTTGAGATAGTTGTTGTTGTTCAGTCACCAAGTCGTGTCCGACTCTTTGTGACCCTATGGCCTGCAGCACGCCAGGCTTCCCTATCCCTCACCATCTCCTGGAGTTTGCCCAAGTTCATGTCCATTGAATCAGTGATGCCATCCAATCATCTCATCCTCTGTTGCCCTCTTCTCCTTCTGCCCTTAATTCTTCCCAGCGTCAGGGTCTTTTCCAGTGAGCTGGAGACTTCTGTACTAAGGAAGATTCTTCTTTAAAAAAAATTTTTTTGGCTGCCTCAGGGTGCATAGACTCTCTAGTTGTGCTGTGTAGGCTCAGTAGTTGCGTTGTGCGAGCTCAGTTGCTTCTCAGTATGTGGGACTTTAGTTCCCTGACTAGGGATTGAACCCACATCTCCTGAATTGCAATGCAGATTCTTAACCACTGGACCACCAGGGAAGTCCCAAAAGAGGATTCTTCTGATTGAAAGAGTTCCATTTTCTTTCAAAAGAAAACTTTTAGTTCAGGTAATCAAAAGACCATGAGTATGAGGCATGACTGGATCCAGGTGTTCACACGAGGGGGGCTCTAAAAATTACTCAGCTATATTTTTCACCATGTTGTCTTCATTCTCAGGTGGGTTCTCCCAAAATGGTTATGCAAATGACTAGCAGGAGCTTCAAGGCTTGCTTACATCCAGAGCGACTTCTAGGAAATGAAAGTGCTTTAAAAAAATTATATCAGCTACAGAAAAACTCCATGGCTGATTCTGACTGGCTTGAACAAAGCCACATATTCATTCCCTTACCAGTTCTCCAACTCTGCTCAAGTCTGTTTGGCCATGTGGATCACATGCCCACCCCAGGAGTCAGAGGATGCAGTCAGCTCCATGGTGTCCATATGGGCTGAGAATGGGGAACAGACTAGTCTCTATAGGAAAATGAGGTTGTGGTTACCAGAATAAGGGGCACGGATGCTGCTGTCCACACGATGTCCTTTATGTTCCCTGGGGCTTTTGCATCAAATTACGAGCTGCTGGGGAACAAGGACTTTGTCCCACTTATCTGTTTACCTCCAGCACCCAGCTCAGGACCTAACACAGAAAAGTTCCCTGACCCCTCTCAGCTCGTGATTTTACTCATGACTCAGCGACAGTGACATAACCAGGAAGAAGCTCCCACACTATCCTTCATCCAGACAGTGACCTCTCTGTGACTGTACCCATGAGTCTAACCCTGTCTTTTACCATGGAAGGCATGTCCTGCTCTGTCATGAGTGTGCTTCATTGCCTTGCCTTGGTTTCTCCTCCTCCTGGTGCCAGGTCCTCCTAACCCTAACCCTTAGGAAACCACCCAGTCTCATTCTTAGCCACATACTTTGAGTGGGATTAACTCCATCCTCAATTCCAGGGATACACCTTAGTCGGTGCATGATCAGGTCATTTAAGATGGCTGTTTTCTTGCTCTCTATACACCCTCTACTCAACCAGACCTGCTTCACTCACATGACTGTCCGATGCTCTTAATTATAGGGTTTAAACAGTAACTGCCTACGAGTTTGCCTCCCATCCTGACTGCTGGTTTCCCTGGTAACCACTGAGCCAATCTGATGTCAATTCCTCCTATAAATGGTAACCTCCTTCTCCCCGGAGTAGTGAAGGCTACCTCCAGGTCTTGCCTGCTGCCTGCCGGCCACGCGGAGTGTTGCTCCAGGACCCTTTATTTTGGACATGTTAGATCCCCTGTCCGGAGAAGGCAATGGCACCCCTCTCTAATACTCTTGCCTGGAAAATCCCATGGACGGAGGAGCCAGGTAGGCTGTAGTCCATGGAGTCCCGAAGAGTCGGACACGACTGAGCGACTTCACTTTCACTTTTCCCTTTCATGCATTGGAGAAGGAAATGGCAACCCATTTCAGTGTTCTTGCCTGGAGAATCCCAAGGACGGCAGAGCCTGGTGGGCTGCCGTCTATGGGGTCGCACAGAGTCGGACATGACTGAAGCAACTTAGCAGCAGCAGCAGCAGCAGATCCCCTGTCCATCAAACCACTGAGGTCCCTGTTGCTGTCTCCATCTCCAGGGCAGGCAATTACAAACCTTGCTGGTCTGCCAGGCTCAGCCCAACAACGTTCCATCCTCCAGGGTACATTGGTTAGTTCAGGGAGTGGAGTGTAGCCCATTTGGAGAAATGAAAAAAAAAAAGGAGGGGGTGAGGAGACACTAGCCAGAGTTTGGGCAACTTCTACAAGTGCTAGGGCTTCCCAGGTGGCTCAGTGGTAAAGAATTTACCTGCCAATACTGGAGATGTGGATTCAATCCTTGGGTCAGGAAGATCCCCAGGAGAAGGAAATGGCGACCTGCGCCAGTATTCTTGCCTGGGAAATCTCATGGACAGAGGAACCTGGTGGGCTACAGTCTATGGGGGTCACAAAGAGTCAGACACAACTTAGCAACCGAGCATACACGCATGTGTGAGTGCTACCTGAAAACACCCCTCTACTGGTTGGTGTGGTGGCCATCTCATGCCCTGAACCAATTTACATTATCTGAGGAAGAAAGAAGGGAGAATGGATATTGGGTGGGTAATTCACTGTTTGTCACACACCTGCCTCTGGATATTGAAGTGGTTTGCCACTCCCTTCTCCAGGGGACCACATTTTGTCAGAATCCTCCACCGTGACCCGTCCGTCTTGGGTGACCCTACGTGGCATAACTCATACTTTCATTGAGTTAGACAAGGCTGTGGTCCATGTGATTAGTTTGGTTAGTTTTCTGTGATTGTGGTTTTCATGCTGTCTGTCCTCTGATGGATAAGGAGTAACAGGCAAATTTGGCCTTGGAGTACAAAACAAAGCAGGTCAAAGGCTAACAGAGTTTTGCCAAGAGAACGCACTGGTCATAATGAACACCCTCTTCCAACAACACAAGAGATGACTCTACACATGGACACCACCAGATGGTCAACACTGAAATCAGATTGATTATATTCTTTGCAATCAAAGATGCAGAAGCTCTATACAGTCAGTAAAAACAAGACCAGACCAGGAGCTGACTGTGGCTCAGATCATGAACTCCTTATTGCCAAATTCAGACTTAAATTGAAGAAAGTAGGGAAAACCACTAGACCTAAATCAAATCCCTTATGATAATACACTGGAAGTGACAAATAGATTCAAGGGATTAGATCTGATAGACAGAGTGCCTGAAGAACTATGGATGGAGGTTCGAGGCAGTGATCAAGATCATCCCCAAGAAAAAGAAATGCAAAAAGGCAAAATGGTTGTCTGAGGAGGTCTTACAAATAGCTGAGAAAAGACGAGAAACTAAAGGCAAAGGAGAAAAGGGAAGATATACCAATTTGAATGCAGAGTTTCAAAGAATAGCAAGAAGAGATAAGAAAGCCTTCCTCAGTGATCAATGCAAAGAAATAGAGGAAAACTATAAAATGGGAAAGACTAGAGATCTCTTCAAGAAAATTGGAGATACTAAGGGAACATTTCATGCAAAGATGGACACAATAAAGGACAGAAATGGTATGGACCTAACAGAAGCAAAAGATATTAAGAAGAGGTGGCAAGAATACACAGAAGAACTAAACAAAAAAGAACTTCATGACCCAGATAACCACGATGGTGTGATCACTCACCTAGAGCCAGACATCTTGGAATGCGAAGTCAAGTGGGCCTTAGGAAGCATCACTACAAACAAAGCTAGTGGAGGTGATGGAATTCCAGTTGAGCTATTTCAAATCCTCAAAGCTTCCCAGGTGATTCTAATATGCTGTCAATCTTGAGAACAACTGCCCCCAAGGCATGTTTGTGTTGTTGGGAATGAGGCAAGGAAACTGATGTGGGAGGAGAAGTGCTAATCTCAGAATTAAAATCCTGGACAAGAGAAAGAAGCAGGATCCAGAGCACAAGTGGGGACAGGACCCCAGGCTCTCACAGATACAAAAAGCCGGAGGTTAACAGGTTCAACAACAGAAAATTCTAACCAGAACTGACTTTAGCAATTCACTTGGCTACTGTAACTGAAGTATTCAGCAGCAGTCAGTCAGTTCACTTGCTCAGTTGTGTCCAACTCTTTGCAACCCCATGGACTGCAGCATGCCAGGCTTCCCTGTTCATCACCAACTCCTGGAGCTTCCTCAAACTCATGTCCATTGAGTCGATGATGCCATCCAACCATCTCATCCACTGTCATCCCCTTCTCCTCCTGCCTTCAATCTTTCCCAGCATCAGGGTCTTTTCCAGTGAGTTGGTTGTTCTCATCATCAGGTGGCCAAAGTATTGGAGTTTCAGCTTCAGCATCAGTCCTTCCAATGAATATTCAGGACTGATCTCCTTTAGGATGGACTGGTTGGATCTCCTTGAAGTCCAAGGGACTCTCAAGAGTCTTCTTCAACACCACAGTTCAAAAGCATCAGTTCTTCGGCCCTCAGCTTTCTTTATAGTCCAACTCTTACATCCATACATGATCACTGGAAAACCCATAGCTTTGACTAGACGGACCTTTGTTGACAAAGTAATGTCTCTGCTTTTGAATACGCTGTCTAGGTTGGTCATAGCTTTTCTTCCAAGGAGCAAGCGTCTTTTAATTTCATGGCTGCAGTCACCATCTGCAGTGATTTTGGAGCCCAAGGAAATTAAGTCTCTCACTGTTTCCACTGTTTCCCCATCTATTTCCCATGAAGTGATGGGACTGGATGCCATGATCTTAGTTTTCTGAATATTGAGCTTTAAGCCAACTTTTTCACTCTTCTCTTTCACTTTCATCAAGAGGCTCTTTAGTTCTTCTTCACTTTCTGCCTTAAGGGTGTTGTCATCTGCATATCTGAGATTATTGATATTTCTCCCAGCAATCTTGATTTCAGCTTGTGCTTCATCCAGCCCAGCGTTGCTCATGATGTACTCTGCATATAAGTTAAATAAACAGGGTGACAATATACAGCCTCAATGTACTCCTTTTCCTATTTGGAATCAGCCTGTTGTTCCATGTCCAGTTCTACCTGTTGCTTCTTGACCTGCATACAGGTTTCTTAGGAGGCAGGTCAGGTGGTCTGGTATTCCCATCTCTTGAAGAATTTTCCACAGTTTATTGTGATCCACACAGTCAAAGGCTTTGGCACAGTCAATAAAGCAGAAGTAGATGTTTTTCTGGAATTCTCTTGCTTTTTCAATGATCCAACGGATGTTGGCAATTTGATCTCTGGTTTCTCTGCCTTTTCTAAAATCAGCTTGAACATCTGGAAGTTCACGGTTCACGTATTGCTGAAGCCTGGCTTGGAGAATTTAGAGCATTACTTTACTAGCATGTGAAATAATCGCAATTGTGCGGTAGTTTGAGCATTCTTTGGCATTGCCTTTCTTCAGTACTGAGAGTCATTTGTAAGAGTTGGTCATCTTGAAACCAGCTCTCCTTTCATGCCATATCCTCCAATATTGCCCTATTTCTCTGCCTCCCCCTTCAAAGAAAAAATTTATCAAAAAAAAAATCCTCCTCCCTGTTTCTACTTTCTTAACTTTTTGTAATTTTGCAAGTTTAGGAAACCAGATAAGATGCACACAGGAAAATAAAATGAATGCAAACATTTCGCAGTAGACCACATCATTTGGTTCTAGTTCAACCTTCTTCTGATTCCCCCCCAAATTTCCCAGAGCTAAGAGAATGTAACTGTTGCCTGCTTCAAGGCAGGCAACTGCTCCTGCTTCAGCAGAAATATACAGAAAACAACAAAAGGTAACAGAATGGGGAACAATGGATAGATCTAGTGGGGATTTAGGCATGGAGAAATGCAACAGGTTGATCTTCTAAGTTATTCTGGATAAAACAAACATTGGCTTTTGCCCCCTCCCCAAACTCCACTAAAATGGCAGAAAATGGATTCCACCCCTCTCCCCCGGCCTCTTGCCCCGCATACAGGATCTTAAGTTTCCTGATCAGGGATTGAACCCGTGTCCCCTGCATTGGAAGTGCCAATCTTAACCACTGGATCGCCAGGGAATTTCTCTGCATAGCTTTTCAAGGCTAAGAAGGCAAAGAAACAAAGAGGTGGACAAACGAACCCCTGAGCTCCACTGGATCCCAATTCCCTCTGGCCCTGCCCATCACTGAAAGGGTCTGTCTCCCAGACCTCAGTCCCTGCACGTCCCAGGGCGGACCAGCAGACACAGCGGCTTGCCTCTCTCCCTGCCTCTCAGCCACGCCCTCTCTGCCCTGGGCCGGGGATTGCTTTTTAAGGCGGTGATAGGCCCCACGGGAACTCAGAGTTGCCTGGCCAGGGTGCGGAGGTGCATGTCCCTGGGGGTGAGCAACTGGGCTCTGCAGTCCGATCAGCAGGACAGAGCCAGATTCCGGCTGTCCCCATGGCCAAGTTCAGGGTGAGGGTATCCACCGGAGAGGCCTTCGGGGCCGGTACGTGGGACAAAATGTCTGTCAGCATCGTGGGGACCCGAGGAGAGACCCCACCACTGCCCCTGGACCATCTCGGCAAAGAGTTCAACGCGGGCGCCGTGAGTGCTTGGGAGGTAGGGGTGGGGGCGGAGGAGGGAGTAGGAGGGACGACCCTCTAGGACACTAAACGTCTCCTCCCCACAGGAGGACGACTTCGAGGTGACGCCCCCCGAGGACGTGGGCCGGGTGCTGCTGGTGCGCGTCCACAAGGCGCTCCCAGCGCGATCCCGGCCCCTCGCGCCCTCGGCCGGGGACGCCTGGTTCTGCCGCTGGCTCCAGCTCACGCCTCACGGGGCCCCGCCGCTCTGCTTCCCCTGCTACCAGTGGCTGGAGGGCGAGGGGAGCCTGGTGCTGCGGGAGGGGACAGGTGACGGGCACACAGGAAAGGGGGGGTGGGGTGGCTGGTGTGTTGGAGAAAAGGGCAAGGGAGGATCGGAGAGATGAACCGGTGTCGCTAAGGCGGAGGGACAGGGGCACAGGGTTGGGGGGCGGGGCGGGAAGGGGAGGTTGGGGGAAGGGGGAGGTGGCAGTCTAGAGTGGGAGAAGCCATCCTTCTGCGGGCAAGGGACCTTGTAAGGGGTGAATCAAATGGAGGGGGGAGTAGCTGAGGCCAAGGGTCGGGGGCTTTCTCTGCCCTCCTCACCTGCTCCACTCCTCCCACAGCGAAGATCTCCTGGGAAGATCACCACCCCACTCTCCAGCAACAGCGCAGGGAGGAGCTGCAGGCCAGGCGGGAGACCTACCGGTGAGGAGGGGGCTTCTGCGTGGAGAGGGGGTGGAGATAGGTTGCCTGCGCGGACCAGGGTCAGCCCTTTCCCGCCGGTGATGGTGTCTCCATTTGGTCCTCTGTCCTTTCCGAACACAGCATCACCAGGATCTCCTTAGAAATGCAGATACTCAGAACCTCCTCAGACCTCCCGAATCAGATATGGAGGGAGGAGGGCGGCAATACTGGTGTTTTTTAATGAAGCTATGGTAGATGTAAAATATTATATTAGTTTTTGGTATACAGCATAGTGATTCAGGTTGTTTCTAGATTATATTCCATTATAGGTTATTACAGGACTTCCCAGATGGCTCAGATGGTATAGAATCTGCCCGCAGTGCTGGAGACCCGGGGTCCGATGCTGGGTTGGGAAGATCCCCTGAAGAAGGGAAAGGTTACCCTCTCCAATATTCTTGCCTAGAGAATCCCATGGACAGAGGAGCCTGGCGGGCTATAGTCTACAGGGTCTCAAAGACATGACTGAACGACTAAGCACACACACACACACACACACACACACACACACACACACAGGTTCCAGGCATAATTTTTTATGTGATACAGTAAATCTTTGTTGCCAGCGATACTGTATTAAGGAGATTTTCAGGTGACTCATGCCCACTAAACCTTGAAACCTACTGCTGTCAATGCCTTAATCTTGCTGACATCTTTCTTCCCCTGGGGCTTTTTCAAACATCAACATGTTGTGTTCTCCTGGAAATAGGGGCAGAACCAGAAATATGTCACCCCAACCCCCAGGAAACTCATCCTCCAGGGTGGGCAAGGGATGGGAGGGAGCTCTTTCTCTGCTCTGGGCTCAACATTGTTGGAGGTCAGCTGGGATAGCTGAGTCCTAGAGGGCCCCCTGGCAGAAGGTGGAGGGCTGCAGAAGGGACTGGAGCCTCTGGGGTCTCCTGAGGCAGAAAGCCAGGGACCCCACTCAGGAGCAGGTTTTCAAAAGGTCATGATCTGGCCAACCGGGCTGTGTCTGAAGCCCGGGCTGCAGGCTTTTGCTTCAGGTCTCTGGGGGCACAGCAGCTGCAGGCTCATTTGGCTGCTGGTGCTTCCACATGTGTTGTGAATTATATCCCTGAGAAAACCATGAGGCCCAATCTGCCAGCAATGGCCCCAGGTGAGAGAACAGATGGAGACAGCTGTGTCCATGGAGTGAAGGAGTGCTTTCTTCCTTTCTTGGCAAAACAAAGACACAAGAGTCAGGAGATGCAGGGTCTGCCTCGGTGCAGGGCAGGAGATGTAAAAGGTTAGGCAAATTCTTTAACCTTTCTAATCCTTATTTTCTCCTGCAAAAGAAGCTAAGAATACCAGTCTGATCTGTGTTTTTAGGAAGAACAAATGAGAAAATGGTTATGAATACAGCTTGTCAGCTGCTAAGCCCTGCCCAAATGTATAGACTGTTGTTCATAATGTCCCTCAGTTACCTCTGCTCCCGGTGGCTACACCTTCAATACTCAGAGCAAGGTCTCAGATCCACAGAGTCAGCAACACCTGGGAGCTCGTTAGAAATGCAGGGTCTTGGGTCCACCCATCCCAGACCTACTAAATGAAAATCTGCATTTTACCAAGATCCCTGGGCGAATTAAATTTTTGTGCATTGAAGTTTGAGAAGTAGGGTTTGGCCACCACTTAGTGGCAGTGTACTTTAATTACAAATTGATCTTTGAAGGTGCCTGTTCGAACCCAAGGCAATGACTGAATGAACTTAAGAATGAACAAGGGAAGGAATGAAAGGACGACTGGCTGGGGTCGACTCAGCTTTGCAGGGACATGATTTTACCATTTCACCCAAAGATCTCAGGCTGTGTTGCTGCTGGATAAAGGGATTTAGAGATGCTTTAGGCCAGACCAGAGGAAATTTCTAGGTTCCCTCAAGCTACAGAGGCTGAAGTGTCTCTCCATGGGATGCCTGCCAAACGCAATTGATGCCTTCACACACTCCCACCTTCAGGACAGTGTCCCCTCTGCAATGCATCTCTGTTGGTCGGGAGTTTTGCAAAAACAAAAACAGACTCCAACTAGCAGACAGAAAAAAAAAAAAAAAAAAAAAGGAATGTGTCAACAGAGATATTCACAGAAGTGAGGGCTGGAAGTGTAGCCAAATCTCAGGGGCCAGAAACAAGGTGAGTCTCTTCCCTGTCCCTCGAGCCCCCAAATGCTTCTCTCTCCTGCTTCACTTTTCTCTCTGCAGAACAGCTTTCTTTGTTCCCAGGCCACATAATGGGAAATGGCTGTAACTAATAGTCCTGATGTTTACATGTTATAACCCAGATACCCAGAGAGAGAGAGAGAGAGAGAGAGAGAGAGATGTCCCCAGGTCCAGCCCCAATCTCTAATTCCCCAAGAAGGATTCTGATTGGCCCCTCTCTGGCCAGATGCCCAACCCTGGACCAATCAATGGACCAAGGGAGGAGTCTCCCAGGGAACATGGCAGCTCTCCCTGCAGCATTGAGGGTGGAGGGGAAAAGCAGAGCCCAGAAAGACTCCTGCCTGTGGAAAGGGGCTGGCCCTGATCAGGGCCTTGAAGAGTCTGCCACCCCCATCCCTTGTCAGTGGGTTCTCTGAGGCTTCTTGCTGACTGCCTTCTGGCTCTTCCCTCCAGGTGGAAGACTTACATCCCAGGCTGGCCTCGGTGCCTCGACGAGGAGACCGTAAAAAACCTGAACCTCAACATCAAATATTCTGTGGCCAAGAACACCACCTTCTACCTGCGAGGCGGCTCTGCGTGAGGACAAACCCCTTCTCCTGTCCATGGGTCTCAGATGCCCTAGGACCCCTGCCTTCTGCCCTCCCCACCATCAGGAATATGGGTCACATGACCCTGCCCAGGGCAAGGCCTCTACTCACCACCTATTCCCCCAGGGTGATGGCAGCCTTGGGGTAGTGACTGCCTTGGGCCCCAGAAGCTGGTTTGGAATCCCAGGAAGGATAAGCCTAGCTGACAAGGGAGGGTCTCCCAGGGCCTCTTGCCTCCCCCACCTGACCCCTCACATCTGGCAGGTTGGCTGAGCTGAAACTCAAAGGGCTGCTGGACCGCAAGGGGCTCTGGAAGAGTCTGAAGGAAATGAGACGGGTGTTCAACTTCCGGAAGACTCCAGCTGTAGGTGAGGGCTGCAGACCTCTTCCCTGCGGCATCAGCTCTTGCTAACAGGAATCTCAGAAAACCAAGCCCCAGTCCACTGTGTGATCCTCATTGAGCCTTATTTTCTCCCCAGACACAAAAGAGGATGTGTATTGGGGGCATCTCTGACCTTCTAATGCCTTTTAATCCATCAGACGCTTTTTGGCTACTACACACCAGACAGTGTCTTAGGGGCTGTGGACACAGTCCTTGTCCCCCCAGAGCTTCCAGTTGAGCAGGCAAAAAGCAAAATAGGCTCAAAAGTAAATCAAGAGGTTCACTTGTGAAGCCTGCACATCGCGGCTCCAGTGAGAGTGTGTAAGGGGCAGCTATCTTGGTCCAGCTAGGGAGTGACCCACAGAGGTGACTTTAGGCTGAGTCAAAACTTGAGACCTCAAAGTTGGGTAGGTGTCAACAGTGCTGGGCGTGGTGTAAGGGAGCAGAGGGTGCTTCAGGTTCGGGGGGTGGTGCAGGTGAAGCCCCTGAAGATGGAAGGAGCAGAGACCTCCTAGGGGCAGAAGATGCTGCTGTGGCCAAAGAGTATTGATCCAGGGCAAGAAGATAGGAGGCGAAGCAGGGGAGGTGTCTGGGCCCCCAGATGTGCAGAACTGCAGAGGCCATGGTAGGAGCTCGGGCCTTTCCTATATGCAGTGGGAAGTTTCAACCAGCTACCTGTTGGGGAATGTGTGGCCAGTTGTGCCACAGGGGATGGGCTGTCTGGACAGAAGTGGAAGCAGGACAGGACATGAGGCTCTGGTCGTGGTCAGCAGAGGATGGAAACCTCAGCAAGGCAGTGCTGAGTGGATGGGTGGACCAGGAGCTACTGAGGATGGAGAATGAACAGGACTTGATGGGAGGAGGATGCGGGGAGCTGCTCTGCCCCAGGTAATCTGGTGCATGGAGGGGCCATTCCTGGGAAGCCAGGCAATGGGGCGGGGCCTGGGCTGGAGCCGGAGCCCATGTTCAGCCTCAGATGTGCTGTGCTTGAGTCACAGAGGTGGGGATGGCAGGGAGGTGGTAGGCCAGGTGGTCTGGGGACGAAGATATGCTGCTTGGGTGAACTGAAGCCAAGGGGTCAGAGGAGGTCACCCTAAGAAAGGTACAGAGCGAGAAGAGAGGGGCACACAGGACGGACCCAAGAGAAACTCCATCATGGTGCCTAGGGGGCAGTCCCCCGGGGGCTGGGGTGACCAGTCCCATCTCCCCTGCCCCTCCCCACAGAATACGTGTTTGAGCACTGGCAGGAGGACGCCTTCTTTGCCTACCAGTTCCTGAATGGCCTCAACCCCGTCCTGATCCGACGCTGCCACCACCTCCCCAAGAACTTCCCTGTCACCGATGCCATGGTGGCCCCGGTGTTGGGCCCTGGAACGAGCCTGCAGGCCGAGCTGGAGGTGAGGGGCAGGGGGTCCCAGCCCTGCACACCCCCATCTCAGTCCTTCAGGCCCATCCCTACCAAAAAGGAACCGTACTCACATTGGTTAAGGACCTACGGTGCACGGTGTGCCAAGAACACCCTCTCTCATGTACACTCTACTCCTAGCCCCGCATCCTCTCCCAAATTCCCATACTCTCCACCTGCAGAGAGCCAGATGGCAGCCCAGGCTCCTCTGATCTCTCCCGCAGAAGGGGTCTCTGTTCCTGGTGGATTACGGCCTCCTCGCTGGTGTCCGCACCAATGTCATCAATGGGAGGCCTCAGTTCTCCACGGCCCCAATGACCCTGCTATACCAGCGTCCCGGCCGTGGACCCCTTCTGCCGCTCGCCATCCAGGTCAGCAGCTGGCAGGTGGCAGGGAAGGGGTGGAGAGTGGTCTGACTGAGAGTGGGCAGACACTCAAGGCTGCCTCTCCCCACCGACCCCTACTACAGCTCAGCCAGACTCCTGGGCCCAACAGCCCCATCTTTCTGCCCAGTGATGACAAGTGGGACTGGCTGCTGGCCAAGACATGGGTGCGCAATGCCGAGTTCTCCATCCACGAGGCCCTCACACACCTGTTACAGGCACACCTGGTGCCCGAGGTCTTCGCCTTGGCTACGCTGCGCCAGCTGCCCCACTGCCACCCCCTCTTCAAGGTCAGTGGCTCAGCAAGATGGCCCAGACTGTGCCCCAAGCCTGTGGGTCCCTGCGCCTGGGCCTGCCCCTCGGGGTGCCTCATCCATGAAGCCTGTCCCTACATGGCCCTGTCCTTCCAGGCCAGGATGCTAAGCCCCCATCCTGCCTCAGTAGCAACTCCCTGCACAACTGCCCCAAAGGGCTGCTTTCCGACAAGCCCTAAGCTGGTGTAGGGTGATAGGGACTGGGGATAGAGGAAGGACCGCATGTGACAGCAGGTTGTGCCCCAGAGAGATTCCCTTCTAGGGGAGCTCAGTCCAACAGCTGTCACAGGAGCCCAGCTCCTAGGAAAGGAGAGACCTGGGGCAGACAGATGCCAAAGTGAGAACATGGCCAGCAGGTTTTCTGCAGATCGGTGCAGAGATGGGAAGCCCTGAGAGAGAGACTGGTGTCTCTAAGGTGGGCTTTGCTAAGCCATCAGATGGCCCAGATTCATCCCCTCCAGGGGCCTGGAGCATCTCCTCTGTCAGTGTGATGGGTCCACAGCTGCTGAGACTTTCTGATTCTTCCTTAGACAGTCCCCTAGATCCTGGATGCAGGCCCTACCCTGTCCTCTTCAATCCAGGCTGATTCTGACAATCTGCAGCTCCCAGGGCCTGGCACTCAGTGGTGGGCTCTAGGGGATGGTTCCGCATTGCCAGGCCCACAGGCCCTGGTTTTCATGGTGCTTTGCCTACCCAGGGGTCAGAAAATCACAGGATGCTGGAGCTGCAGGGATTCACAGAGCTCATCCAGATGAGCCCTCTCATTTGCCCAGTGATCTGATACCCAGAGAGAGGAACACACATGGTCAAGGTCACAGAAAAGGATGCTGGTGGATCTCGGCCCCCATCACTGGGCCTAGAGCCCTGATCTCTGTACCAGGCAGCCTCTCCTGTCACTGTCATCTCTTTACATGAGTGATTTACAGGACCGGGTGCCTCTGTGAAGCAAGACGTGGGACCAGAGATACTCAGGTTTTACCCAGCTCTCTTCTCTGGCCCTTACAGCTGCTGATCCCTCACACTCGGTACACCTTGCATATCAACACGCTGGCCCGACAACGGCTCATTGCCCCTGGGCAGGTGGTGGACAGGGTAAGGACTGCTTTAGGGAGAATGTGGGTGGGCTAGTCCTTCAGTATGAAGACTCTGAGATCCTGGGGTGGGAGTGGCCCTGTCTCCCCACACAGTATTACCTCCTGCTTTTGGGGCAAGGGCTGTGGTAACCAGGAGTCCAATCTCCCAGTCCACAGGCCTTGGCATTGGAGGCTTCTCTGAGCTGATACAGAAGAACATGAAACAGCTGAACTATTCTGCCCTGTGTCTGCCTGATGATATCCGGGCCCGAGGAGTTGAAGACATCCCGGACTACTACTACCGGGATGATGGGATGCAGATCTGGGGTGCAGTGGAGCGGTGAGGGATCCAGCCTCAGAGAGCTTCAGCCTTGGGGGCAGGGAGGAAGGAGAAGGAAGGCTCACAGAGGTGCCCACCAGGAGGAGGGATGGACATTAACAGCACCAGGACTGGGCAGGGGCGCTTCTCAGGGATGGTTGGGGTTGACAGCTGGGACGGCAACCCCATGCACCTTGCAGCTTTGTCTCCGAAATGATCGGCATCTACTACCTGAGTGATGAGTCTGTCCGCGATGACAGTGAACTCCAGGCCTGGGTGTGGGAGATCTTCTCCGAGGGCTTCCTAGGCCGGGAGAGCTCAGGTAGGGGGACCTCAGTTCTTAGGTCCTACCCTCAGACCTCTGCAGCATTGTCCTCAGGACCCTTACAGCCCCATTCCCAGCCCAGCTCTCCCTGCAGGTCTACCCTCCACCCTGGGGACGCGGGAAGCCCTGATACAGTACGTCACCATGGTGATATTCAACTGTTCAGCCAAGCATTCAGCTGTCAGTGCAGGGCAGGTGAGAAGGGTCAACGTCGGGGGGCAGGATTGGGGAGGAGGATGGGCTCCTAACTTCACTCTGCCCTCTTGACTGTCAGTTTGACTTTGCTGCCTGGATGCCCAACCTGCCACCCAGCATGCAGCTGCCACCGCCCACCTCCAAAGGCCAGGCCAGGCTGGAGGGCTTCTTAGCCACCCTCCCACCAGTCAATGCCACGTGTGATGTGGTCATTGCCCTCTGGCTGCTGAGCAAGGAGCCTGGAGACCGAGTGAGTGTGGGGCTGGGAACCTGGCTGGGCCAGCCCTGGGGTAAGGGAGGCGATGCTGTTTACCCTTCCTGACCCAGATCCTACTCTGTCACACACCCCACGGAGCCTTCCCAGGGGGACACATGGGCCCTGGACATCTCACAAGGAGGGCCAAATGAGATGATGCAGAGTCACCCTTCACTGCAAGGGAAACGTGTGATAAGTTCCAGGGTGGCCAGGCCCCCTGACTTGAGCCTTCAACCTCAGAGCTGCCCACAGTAATCGTCACTGTTCAGGGGAAGGTGGCTCAATCAGAGGCTGCTTCAGGTCCCGCTGGATGGATGGCTAAGGCAGGTCGCAGCTGCATAGCAGCCCCTTCACCCACCCTTGTGTTTGGTTCCCAGAGGCCTCTGGGCACCTACCCGGACGAGTACTTCACCGAGGAGGCCCCGCGCAGGAGCATCGCTGCCTTCCAGAGCCGCCTGGCTGAGATCTCGCGAGACATCCAAGAACGAAACCGCAGCCTGGCACTACCCTACCCCTACCTGGACCCCCCCCTCATTGAGAATAGCGTCTCCATCTAACTGCCCTGGGGAACAGGGCCCCATGGGGGCATCGCTGTAGGCTACCTGCCACCCAGAGAAAAGGACTCCCCAGAAAATCAGGCCCCCCTATGCCTCTCCTAGGGCAACAGCCTGGTACAACTAACCCCCCAACACACACATGGCGAAACAAAAACAAAGCAAAAACAAAACCCCAGAGAACAGAACCTCATTGGAGGGCACCATTGTGCCTTTTGAAGACTCTAAGCCTCAAAGTGCCTACGCACCTGCAGCCCCCTGGAAGGGTTCCATGGGGGGAACACAGTCCTGCCCCTGGTCCCACTGACCACAGCTGACTGGACCAATGGTCACCTGACTCAAGGGCAGCCCTCCTGAAGACTGTCTGCCTGAAAACTGCCAGAGAAGTTGATAGTGACCTGTGGTCACAACTTTGAAAGGAACAACCCACTGAGAAAGGGCCACAGGAAGCAAGGCAGGAGGACATACTGCCCAGGACAAGCAGGCAGTGCCCACATCCACTTTCTAAATAAACATGCCCCAAAGTTGGACAAAAGCCTTGCATATAATAAAACAGTTTCCACTTCTGGAGACTTAGGCGATATCATATTATTCATCATACACTGCCTTCTACATTCAATCTTCAGTGACAGAATTCCAACATTTCATATACATTCTTCTAGTTTTCTTTTTTCTTGTTCTGATTCAGTGAACATCCATTAAGGCCAAAAATGTGTCCCCTTGAATTCACCTGATGATTTCCATCTCTGTCTCACAGTGTAGGCAATAGAGCTCTGGTTTTTTCAGTTTCCCTAATTTTTATAAAACACTGTAGACAGATACAATATATATTGGAATAATTGCACAAACATGGCCACTGAAATAAATAGAACAATGCTTCAGAAAGGGGAATGCTGCCCAGGTCACAGAACTGGAACTGTTCATTCTTTATTGAGATTCAGTGCAGCCCAAAATGATTCAGATACAGCTGTCAAGCTTCTTTTGTTTAAAACAATTCCTGCAAACTCAAGCAATAAAGGAATTTGTGAAAAAGAAACCGAGTGTTTTGAGGGACTGGAGAATGGGTTAAACACAGTAGGAGTTAAACTCAGTTAGGAAGGACCAGAAACTGGAAACTCTAGGCACAAGAACCAGCGGACCCTGTCCTCAGGCACTGCCACAGGATGACGAAGCTCCTCCTACTTTTTGTCCTGGGCTCAGTGTTCAAACTCCAGGAGGAAGAATCTGCGCTCAACAAATATCTACTTCCCCGTGTTTCCCAGCCTACCTTTCAGTTAGGTTGCAGTCACGTGATCAATTCTGGCCAATGGACTGTGAGAGGAGTGATGTAGGAGGGACATCCAAGATGAAGCTGGCATGCCGCCTCCATCGTTCATTTGCCCTTGAGGCTACCGTGGAGGCATGTTTCAGAACTCCTGAGCCCTGTCCTTCCCTCTGTCACTAGATTGTAAGCTCTCAAGGACAGGGTTCGTAACTGCTCCCCACACTGTAGGTGCTCAGGAGGTGTTGAATGGAGGAATTAATACATGCATGATTCCTAAAACCCTCCAATGTCCTTTTTCATTTACCTGTTTGTCCTCTCAACTAGACCATGAACTTCTGGAAGGTGGGAGTCATGGAAAGGGAAAAGAGGAAGGATTGTATGGTGGAAGGTCCCCAAAGCTGGGGGAGAGCCCAGCTTACCTCCTTCCACTCCTTGTCTAGTGTTCCAAAATAGGGTGGAGTGCGTCACCAGAGATTGTCATTGTTCAGTCACGCAGTCGTGTCTGACTCTTTGTGACCCCATGGACTGCAGCACACCAGGATTCCCTGTCCTTCACTATCTCCTGGAGTTTGCTGAAACTCAAGTCCATTGAGTCAGTGATGCCATCCAACCATCTCATCCTCTGTCTCCCTCTTCTCCTCCTGCCCTCAATCTTTCCCAACATCAGGGTTTTTTCCAGTGAATCAGTTCTTCTTATCAGGTGTCCAAAGTACTGGAGTATCAGCTTCAGCATCAGTCCCTCCAGTGAATATTCAGGGTTGATTTCCTTTAGGATTGACTGGTTTGATCTCCTTGCTGTCCTAGGGACTCTCAAGAGTCTTTTTCAGGATAATAACTTAAAAGCATCAATTCTTTGGCACTCAGCCTTCTTTATAGTCCAGCTCTCACATCCGTACATGACTATTAGAAAAACCATAGCTTTGAGTATATGGACCTTTGAATACATTGTCTAGATTTGTCATAGCTTTTCTTCCAAGGAGCAAGCATCTTTTAATTTTGTGGCTGCAATCACTGTCCACAGTGATTTTGGAGCCCAAGAAAATAAAATCTGTCACTGTTTCCACTCCCCCCCCATCTGTTTGTCATGAAGTGATGGGACCATGATAATAATTTTTTTAATGTTGAGTTTTAAGCATAGAGAAGGATAAAGCCCTGGGTAGGTGGAGGTAGAAACAGATGCAACACTATAAGACATTAGCACAGAAGGAGGATAATGAGACAGTGCAGACACAAGGGTTGTGGGACATAAAAAGTAAAGGCAAGGAACCAAAGGTGTGGATGGGTGTGAGAGGTCAAGGGTCACAGGTGTGAAGCCACAGGGCCCTGGTGAAACAGTTGACAGTGTAGCTTTGGAGGATAACTCTTTAAGTCTCAAACTTCAAAATCTAATGTTTACAAGATGTTCTATGCAATATTACTAATAATAGGAAAAAACTTTTAGAAATTTAGGAAACAATCCAACTAAGAAAAATAATGTAGCTAGTAACAATTCAATCCTCAAATGCTGATACGGAAAAAACATCCATGATATATTGCTATGTAGGTGGAAAATTACTTGCACAATGATTATCATGGTATGGTCTCTCTGATGGTAAAAAAAAAAAAAAAAAAAAAAACCCAAGTAGTGGGATTCTACAACAGGGCCATGATGAGGCATAAGGGAATGGGGACTTTACACTGAGAGTGGAGGCGGGAGATGGGGTGGGGGGAAATCCCAGAAAAAGAGAGCTATTTGCCTGATATATCCACAGGAACAGCCTTATTAAGAAAAAAAAAATGTATATATATATATCCATGGGACTTCCCTGGTGGCACAGTGGATAAGAATCCATCTGCCAGTGCAGGAGACACAGGTTCGATCCCTGCTCCAGGAAGATTCCACATGCTGCAGAGCAACTAAGCCCATGCACCACAACTACT
The DNA here is from genome assembly GCF_019923935.1 of Bubalus bubalis. Taxonomy (NCBI): domain Eukaryota; kingdom Metazoa; phylum Chordata; class Mammalia; order Artiodactyla; family Bovidae; genus Bubalus; species Bubalus bubalis. The sequence continues at coordinate 35,397,066 of NC_059159.1, read as the reverse complement.
GAGCCTGCGCTCTAGAGCCCACAAGCCACAACTACTGAGTCCACATGCCACAACTACTGAAGCCGGAGCTCCCAGAGCCTGTGCTCTGCAACAAGAGAAGCCACCACAATGAGAGGCCCAAGCACCGCAGGGAAGAGTAGCCCCCGCTCTCGGCAACTAGAGAGAGCTTGCGCGCAGCCAAAAATAAATAAATCTCAAAAAAGAAAAAAATATCCAAAACTGATCAACAGAACAACTGCCTGTCCTTTCAAGGATAGTTTTCTAGAAGAATGTATCATTGCTTGATTTTGCTAGTCCATGTAAAGTTCACATAACTTGTGTCTGGTAGAGAGGCAAATGATTTCTGTTCGGTAAAATAAGATAACCCCAAAGGAGGTAGTTTATCACCATGTAGGACAATAGCTAGTTTGGTATCTCACTCAGCAATTTTATACTTAACATCCTTTATAAAATTGCCTGCAAATAGCAGCTCCTCAACTGTTCATGGAACCAGCATTACCACTTTGATGAGTTGAATGATTTTGTGCCATTCAGCTTTGATTTATGTTCACTCTAATTTGTATGAATCATGGTTTTAATTTTTTTTTTCGAGTATAAGAGAACTATTTTTTTTAACAAGAAAACTAATTTTATTTTATTGATTAAAAGTAAGTATTACAGTAATCTCATAACAATTTATATTGAGCTATCATGACGAGGTAGAATTCAAATGTTTAAAAATATAGTATATTTTAATTAAAATTGCTACTGATAAGAGAAACACACCTACTAATTTTTTTTTATGGGTCATGATGCTTATTTTTTATTTTATTTTATTTTTAAACTTTACATAATTGTATTAGTTTTGCCAAATATCAAAATTAATCCGCCACAGGTATACATGTGTTCCCCACCCTGAACCCTCCTCCCTCCTCCCTCCCCATACCATCCCTCTAGGTCGTCCCAGTGTACCAGCCCCAAGCATCCAGTATCGTGCATCGAACCTGGACTGCAACTCGTTTCATACATGATATTTTACATGTTTCAATGCCATTCTCCCAAATCTTCTCACCCTCTCCCTCTCCCACAGAGTCCATAAGACTGTTCTATACATCAGTGTCTCTTTTGCTGTCTCGTACACAGGGTTATTGTTACCATCTGTCTAAATTCCATATATATGCGTTAGTATACTGTATTGGTGTTTTTCTTTCTGGCTTACTTTACTCTGTATAATAGGCTCCAGTTTCATCCACCTCATTAGAACTGATTCAAATGTATTCTTTTTAATGGCTGCGTAATACTCCATTGTGTATACGTACCATAGCTTTCTTATCCATTCATCTGCTGATGGACATCTAGGTTGCTTCCATGTCCTGGCTATTATAAACAGTGCTGCGATGAACATTGGGGTACACGTGTCTCTTTCCCTTCTGGTTTCCTCAGTGTGTATGCCCAGCAGTGGGGTTTTAATTTTTTTAAAAACATACTTTGACAGGCTGGAGGGAGGGGCGGGACGTCCCACCCTTGCAGTGCCTAGAGCCTGTGACCTTTCTTTCAGTGCAGGGTCCTCTTCCAGCCTCTCCCCCACCTTTGTGCACCCCTGCTCTCTCCCCTATCCATACTAGACTTCCTAGAAGCCTGGGATCACTACCCAGCAAGGATGCAACAGATCACGCTGCTACCGAGAGAGCTCTGAGGCTAGGCACCAGACCACAGGCTCAGAAATGAAGAGAGGGCCTGGCTGGCAGCGGGAGGACACGGGGTGATTGTGTGCAATAAGAAGAGTGGTTACGTCCCTTCCCCCCAAGGGCTAGGCATTCTGGTTTAACAAATTAGCCAGACTGTCCAGTGGCAAAGGTATGGAGGGAGGAGGCGGAGTTACCTGGAGTAGCCTTAAGCAGACCCCCTTTAAGGGAGGCAGAGCCCCTTAGACAACAAGAGGAGCTAAGGTCAGACGGCGGGCTGCAGGAGAAAGCCTGGGTGGCGGGGAAGTGCTGGGCGGGCTTCGGGGTCACAGCTCCAGGGGAGACCCCTGGCAGGGCACAGGCCACGGGGCCCCAGCCTGGCACATGGGGCCTCGTGGAACCGCCCGCCCCACCTCCCCAACGACTCTCCTCCTCCCCTTTTCCATCCTCTCCCTCATGCGGCCAGCCAACCCTGCCTCATTCCCTGTGGCACTTTGGACCCCTAGATGGCAAGTCATGAGCGAGTACACTGTGCGTGTGGCCACCGGCTCCCTCCTGGGCTCGGGGACCTGAGACAGAGTGTCGGTCAGCCTGGTTGGGACCCCAGGCAAGAGCTCCCGCCTGAGGCTGGACGGCTTTGGGAAGGAATTCCGCCAAGATGCAATGAGTACAGTGCTGGCTGAGACGCCCTCACTCAAACCCCCATGGACTTCAAGGTGACGCCCCCCCAGGACGTGGGCCCAGTGCTGCTGGTGCGTGGGCACAAGGTGCCCCCAGCACTGCCCGGGCCCCTCGCGCCCTGAGCCCGGGATGCCTGGTTCTGTCACTGGCTCCAGCTCACGGTGCCTCGGGGCGCACCCCTCCGCTTCCACTGCTACCAGTGGCTGGAAGGCGAGGGAAGCCAGGTGCTGCGGGAGGGACAGGTGAGTGGGGGACAGGCTGGGGCCCTCCCACTGAGGGAGGCTAGTGCGGGTCGAGGGCACCTGTGGGCTGGTGTGGCCACTGGTGGGAGGAGGGGAAGGTGGAGGAGGGGAGATCACCTGGGGGTGACAGTAGGGGCCCCTGGGAAGGAGGGGTAATGGTTGGGAGAAATGATACTGATTCGAGGAGAGAGCTGGTGGAGGGGCCAGTCGGGGGGAGGAACCAGTGGTTCAGACAAGAGTATGAATAGTGGCAGTGGGTGTAGTGAGTGGAGGAGGGTGGGCCTGGTGGGAAGAGACCAGGAATGTGAAGTGGAGGGAAAGGGTGGAAAGAAAGTGAAAGTGAAAGCAACTCAGTTGTGTCCAACTCTTTGAGACCGCAGGCCAGCATCCTGGAGAGGGTAGCTGTTCCCTTCTCCAGGGGATCTTCCCAACACAGGGACTGAACCCAGGTCTCCCGCATTGCCAGCGGATTCCTTACCAGCTGAGCCACAAGGGAAGCAAGGGAAAGGCTGGGGAGGCAGGCAACCGGGGGTGCACAGAAGAAGGGCCTGAAAACGGTCAGCACGCCCTTCTCTCTAGCTCTGCTCTTTGCCCCCTCCTCATTGGCCTCAGCTGTTGAGCTGGGGTCAGTGACTGGGAGGGAGCAGGCTGCAGTTTGCTGAGGCGGGGTCTGCCTGGAATGGAGGGGCTTTTCCACCCCCCAGGAAGAGGTAAAAGAGCAGGGAGGCCAGTGGCTCACTGATGCTCCAGACCAGAGTTGCCCACCCCAGGTCTGAGGAGAGGAGGGGGAGAGGCTGGGGTGCTGAGGATTGGGGCCAGGTTCCCCTCTTACATTTTCCCTCTTCCAACCATAGTCATCTGGCAGGACAGCCACCCTCTGCCCTGTGCCCAGAGCCAGGCAGAGATTATGGCGAGGCAGCAGAAATACCCATGAGCAGTTCAAGGAGACTTCAGGCTGGCCGTCCCTAGGATCCCCACTTCTTAGTTTTTGGCTAACAGGGGGACCACTTGGTCCTGTTTGCTGAGGTCAGCTGAGCCTCAGATCTGACCCCCTCCCACCCCCCAAGACAGCACACACGTGAGGAGCTCCAAGCCTTGGGACAGCCCTCCACCCACCTTGCCATGCCTGAGCTTCCCATCCCAAAGCCCTCCCTTGTACAACCAGGCCCAGGAGCCACCAGCACCTCACTTCCATCTCCACCTCTGCCCGTTACAGGTGGACTGAGTTTTTCCCAGGGATACCCCACTGCCTGGATGCTGAAAACCTCAAGGAGCTTGATCTCAGTCTGCACTACTCAGTCGCCAAAGCAATGGATCAGAAAGGCTGCATCTTCTCCCTGTGAACTGAGTTTCCACATGTATAGTTTGGACCTATAGTGCACCCAGGAAGAGACATGGATATTGGAGAGTGGAAACTCCTAAATCCTTCGACTTAGCCTGGTTTTCAAGCCTGCATGCAAGGCACAAGGCCCCCAAAAGGTAGGTGGCAATTTGAAAGGAAAAAGTCTTTCTGCTTCAGGTGTTTTTTCCTGATGCCTGCCCCACCCAACACCTTCCCCATTGCAGCCCCTCCCTCAGGGTGGACTAAGGCCCACTGTTCTTGGAGCCATTCTCACCCATCAGGGCTTCAGCAAGAATGACCAGGAAGTAAGTTCTAAGAACGCTCCTTCTTTGTTAACACAAGTACAAACACTTTCCTGCTATCTGCTCTAACTTCACCATTTCTGAAAGCCTGCAGCCTCTGCCCTGTGGGTCTGTTTGCTGGTCATTCCCCTCCTCTGACTTTGTAACTACATCTTCAAACTGTCCCTAACAGTTACTTGTTCTGAACATCTGGAAACATGCGTCTCATGAATATCCTCAGCCATCAGGAAAAACCACCTGAAGCAGAAAGACTTTTTCCTTTCAAATTGCCACCTACCTTTTGGGGGCCTTGTGCCTTGCATGCAGGCTTGAAAACCAGGCTAAGTCGAAGGATTTAGGAGTTTCCACTCTCCAATATCCATGTCTCTTCCTGGGTGCACTATAGGTCCAAACTATACATGTGGAAACTCAGTTCAAAACCCACTGGACAAAAAAAAAAAAAAAAGCCATGGGTGATCCTTGGAGGTCCAATGGCTAAGACTTCACATTCCCAATGCAGGTGGCCCAGGTTTCATCCTTGGTCAGGGAACTAGATCTCATATGATGCAACTAAGAGTTTGTGTGCTGAAATGAAGCTTGAAGATCCTGCGTACCACAACTAAGATCCAATGCAGCCCAATAAATAAATAACCATTAAAAAAATAGCACTTTTGCCACAGCCCAAGATGATGAAAACTCTCTTTCTCAATGATCGCTCTGGTTTAACAAATTAGCCAGGCTGTCCCAGGGCAAAGGTGCAGGAGAATCAGTCATTGTCCTGGTGAGTTTTAATTTTAACAGGGAATTAGAACCCCTCGTAGTTCAGAAGCCAAAACAGAATGGGCTTGGACACTGCTGTTGTCCAGCATTCCTCAGTCTTCTGACTTTCTCAAATTCTACTCAAATACCAAATGCAGTCAGCGCATATCACAGAGTACCTGAGGTTCCCCCAGAAATGGGTGGGGCTGAAAGAGTGGGTAAGTCCTTTTGAATTTGACTCTAAATTCTGATCCCTTGTTTTCTGAAAAACCACTTGCTAGTGACGTCATCCATCTAGCTGGGGCAGGAGAAAGGGAGCATCTTGAAGTGACGGTGCTGGAAGCTGGAGATCTGGGTCCTGGGAACAGTGGCAGTGCTGAAGGAAGGGGACTTGGGTCCCTGGTCTCCAGGGCAACCCTCTGCACACCCACCTCCTGCAGAGTATGTGTTTCAGCACTGGAAGGAGGACACCTTCTTTGCCTATTAGTTCCTGAACGGCCTCAACTAGGTCCTGATCCAACACTTTCACCACCTGTCCAAGAACTTCCCTGTCACTGATGCCATGGTGGCTCCCATGCTGGGCCCCAGGACCAGTCTTCAGGTTGAGCTAGAGGCGAGGAGTGCAGGGGGTCCAGGCAACCTTCCCTCCCTTCTGGGTGTCTTCAGAAGCCCAGATGCCCTGGCTCCCAGTCCCCTAGATCCCTTCTCTTCCACCCAGCCCTGACCACCCTTCACCCTCTCCCACTCCTTTCCCGGCTAGCTCAGCCATGCCTTTAAGTCAACGTCTCTTGTTCATCCCTGGAGGGAGGTGTGTTATTCTTCGAGGGCAAAGATGGAGCGGGCAGGGCTCAGTGTGGAATGCTCTCTCCTGGTGCTTTGCCAGGCTCCCTGCATTTGGTGGGACCTTACCATTCAGAAAATTGATTCTCATGGTTTCTGAGGATGCCCTGCTGCTGGTGAACAAAGTGCTCCTCAGAGTTGCCGTCTCCTCCAACTCTGGGCTACCAGGAGAGAGGAGCCCTCACCCCTGAGGGTACCTCCTGCATCCCAAGGTGCCATCCCCCAGCCGGGCTCCCTCTCTCCCTGTCTGTCCTTGAAGTTTGGGGCTGGCCACAGCAGAAGCACCTCCAATACTCAGGCAGAGATCTCTCTCTTTTTTTGGCCCTGGGCTAGAATACCCCCTGGCTCCAGGGAATAGGATTAAAAAATGATGGTGAAGTCACTTAGACATGTTCAACTCTTTCCAATCCTATGGGCTGTAACCTGCCAGGCTCCTCCATCTATGGGATTTTCCAGGCAAGAACAGTGGAGTGGGTTGACATTTCCTTGTCCAGGGGATCTTTCTGACCCAGGGATCCAACCCAAGTCTCGTGGGACTTGCAGGCAGACCCTTTATCACCTGAGCCACCACTTCCAGTTAAATTGGGGCTTCCCTGGTAGCTCAGCTGGTAAAGAATCTGCCTGCAATGTGGGAGGCCTGGGTTTGATCCCTGGATCAGGAAGATCCCCTGGAGGAGGGCATGGCAACTCACTCCATTATTCATGTCTGGAGAATCCCATGGACAGAGGAACCTGGTGGGCTACAGTCCATGGGGCTCACAAAGAGTTGGACACGACTGAGCGACTAAGCACACCCAGCACACCAGTTAAATATTTGCAAGTGCCCCTACCCCTCGCTGCCTCCCTCAGCCTCCCAGGACTGCCCCCGTCTAGCCCTCTTCCCCATCCTCTCCTCCTGTGGAGGGGCTCTCTGTACCTTGTGGACCACGCCATCCTCGAAGGCATCCGCTCCGGCATCATCAATGGACAACCCCAGTTTTTGGCTGCCCCCTTGACCCTGCTGCGCCAGCGTCCTGGTGGACCCCTGCTACCTCTCGCCATCCAGGTCAGCAAGGCAGAGCCCTGGGAGGGAAGGGGGAGGCATGTCAACTGCTCAGGATGACTGAAAGCTTTTCCCCTTCCCAATGCTGCTGTTTTAAGTGCTGAATATGATGTATTGTCTCATCCTACCCAGCCCTTCCCAGCCCCTGCCCCACACAACCAGGAACCTGCATGACTCTGTGCTGGTCCCAGGAGCCCTCAACTGGGCTTTCCCACATGTGCCAGCAAGGTGGCCTTTGATCATTTTACCTCTCAGCAGTGTTTCCTCTCTTGTAGTGGATGTGATCACATGTAGGAAACACTCCTCTGGAGTTTACTGCATGCCCAGGACTGTTCTAAGTACTTCACCAGCATTAACTCATTAAATCCTCAGAGCAACCCAATGAGAAAGATTATGATCATCAACTTTATTTTACAGATAAGGAACCTGAGTCACAAGGAGGTTAATTAACTTTCCTGGGGACGCGGCTAGTAAGGGAGCTGACCATGTGATCTGGTCCCATGGGCAGGGTGACAGGTCACACTTGCTGCACCCAGTTTCTGCTTGACACCTGCCCACCTCCCCCATACCCCCGATTCCAGCTCTCCCAGACACCTGGCCCAGACAGCCCCATCTTCGAGCCCAGTGACTCGCCTGAGGACTAACTCCTGGCCAAGACCTGAGTGCGACATGCAGAGTTCCTGGTGCACGAGATGAACACACATTTGCTTCAAACCCACTATCTGATGGAGGCCTTTGCTCTATCTGATGGAAGCCTTTGCTCTGGCCATGCTATGGCAGCCTCCCATGTGCCACACCATCTTCAAGGTAAAGGACCCCACCTCTCAGTGTCCAGAGCTGCGGGGGACCTGACACTGCCTCATCTAACCTCAGACTCTGGTTCTCCCCAGCTGCTCATTCCTCATTTCTGCTGCATCTTCCACGTCAAACTTTATGGCTGCACTAGGCTTTTTGCACCAGGAAAGTTCAGCTGACCAGGTCAGGCCTGGGATCCTGGTGGTCAGCAGAGAGAGCCAGGAAGGGGCCAAGGCTGGTCCTGAGCCCCTTGCTCCCAGAAGCTGTAGACTGTCTGCTCATTACAGATAATGTCAATGGGACGGCTGGGCAACCTGGAACTGATGGCCAAAGAGCTGGAAACTCTCACCTACTGTTCCCTCTGCCTGCCCTACCAACTACTGACCGTGAGGTTAAGGACCTTGCCAACTACTACTACCAAGACAACGTGCTCCGGATCTGGGCAGCCATAGAAGGGTGAAGCTTCGGAGCCTGAGGGCTCCACACCTCACCCTTGGCTCCATCTGTCTTGGTTTGTTCTTCGACTTCTTCTCATCTTCTCCCCAGACACACTGCTGTCTTGCAGTCCTTTCCTGCCTCCTCTTCCTTCCTAGCTGTGTGTCCTTGGGCAAGTCAGTTAACCTCTTTGTGTCTGAGAAATGCTGGGCTGGATGAAGCACAAGCTGGAATCAAGATTGCTGGGCTGGATGAGCACAGCTGGAATCAAGATTGCTGGGAGAAATATCAATAACCTCAGATATGCAGATGACACCACCCTAATGGCAGAAAGTGAAGAAGAACTAAAGAGCCTCTTGATGAAAGTGAAAGGGGAGAGTGAAAAAAGTTGGCTTAAAGCTCAACATTCAGAAAACTAAGATCATGGCATCCGGTCCCATCACTTCATGGCAAATAGATGGGGAAACAGTGATGGACTTTATTTTTGGGGGGCTCCAAAATTACTGCAGATGGTGACTGTAGCCATGAAATTAAAAGATGCTTGCTCCTTGGAAAAAAGCTACGACCAACCTAGACAGCATATTAAAAAGCAGAGACATTACTTTTGCCAACAAATGTCCATCTAGTCAAAGCTATGGTTTTTCCAGTAGTTATGTATGGATGTGAGAGTTGGACTATAAAGAAAGCTGAACACCGAAGAATTGGTGCTTTTGAACTGTGATGTTGGAAAAGACTCTTGAGAGTCACTTGGACTGCAAGGAGATCCAACCAGTCCATCCTAAAGGAAATCAGTCCTGAATATTCATTGGAAGGACTGATGTTGAAGCTGAAACTCCAATGCTTTGGCCACCTAACGCAAAGAACTGACTCATTGGAAAAGACCCTAATGCTGGGAAAGATTGAAGGCAGGAGCAGAAGGGGACAACAGAGGATGAAATGGTTGGATGGCATCACCAACTCAGTGGACATGAGTTTGAGTAAACTCCAGGAGTTGGTGACGGCCAGGGAGGCCAGGCATGCTGCAGTCCATGGCGTTGCAGAATCGGACACAACTGAGCGACTGAACTGACTGAACTGTGTTTTCTCATCTGAAAATGGAGCTGATAGGAGACCTACCTCAAAGGTTATTTTCAGAATTAAATGTAAAGCCCTTAGCACAAATCTCAGGTGACTATGATATGCTCTTTGAGCATTAGCCATTATTATTATTATTCCCCTCAAAGACAGCTGCCTTGTCTCTAGACTTCCCTTCTAAGTCTCCTTCACTGGAGACATCCTTGGGATGTACCTCTGGCCTCCACCCTGGAGGCCAGGTGTTTTTGATGTCTGGCTTCTTTGTGGGTCCCCATCCCGCAGTTCCTGAGCATAACCACCTCCCTTGGGCACTGGGCTCTGTGATAGCTGTACTTCGTGAGCCTCACGTGGCTTCATTTTTTGTCACATGAAAGGAAAGGTTCACACGGCATCTCTTCCCTAGAGTCTTACCCCCTCCTTCCACTTTTTCTGCTCAGCATACATGGGTCCTAGGGAGGCTAGGCACCCTGATTCTCTCTCTCTCCCTATCCAGACACTGCCTCTTGCTCAAGCCCAGCTTATACCCACTTCCCCTTGAAGTCCTCAGGGACTCCCCACAATGAATTTGCATAGCTGGAGGTGCCCGTCTCAGAACTCTTCTTAGCAATGGCTCGTGCGCTCTGCCATGGTTGGGGTGGACGCTGTGGTGAGTGGGGCAGGCCCTGCTCTGCCCTTGGGGAACTGGTGGGGGACATGGACGCCAGCATCCCAGTCCCAACAGAGAGGGCCTGGGGTCCAATCCTTCTTCATAGTTTGATGTGGCCTAGACGACTGGAAAGCCGAAGCCTGCAGGGCCCGTGAGCAGCCAGCCACTCACGTTTCTCAGATGAGGACAATAGTGACTCAACTATGACTAAAACGAGAGCTTTAGAATTTTTTGGAGAGAAACCAGCCATTTCTTAATATTTAAATGTTGGCCACGGATTCAACTTGAAAAAGAAACCAAAAACCTTGGTAGTCAGTCAAAACACAACTGCAGACCAACCATGGCTCTCAGGGCCCTAGTAGAGACCGAAGCCTCAAGGTCTGAAGCTTGGCTGGTGCTTCCTAGAATGTGAAGTTGCCCATTTTCCTTCTCTGGCCTCAGTTTCCTCCTGTTAGGGCAGCTGGTTTCAGTGGCCTCTTCCAACCCCCACCCCGGGGCAGCACAGGCTCCCAACTGTGTCACCACATACTTCTGTCCCCCTCCCATCGTTGGCATCTACTACCCCGACAACCACGCTGTGAGCAAGGACTCGGAGCTGCAGGCCTGGGTCGGGGAGATCTTCCTGAGGGGATCTCTTAGCTGCATGATGTTCACCCCTGCCTGCCACCCTCGAGACCCCACTTTCCCAGGACAGCAGACCTCGGGCTTCAGCTCTGCTGCCTCCGCCCTGTCTCCATCCGGGGGTGTCTTCCAGCCTGGACAGCTGTGCTGACCTGATCGAGTTTCTCACCATGACCATCTTCAGCTGCTCAGCCCAACACACTGCTGTCAATACTGGTCAGGTGAGGGGGGACTTTGTGGGGGACAAGCCAGGTCATGGGGGATGTGGGCCTAGCAGGAGTCCTGGCAGCCTTGTGCTTACTGAGTCTAGGGGGTCAGTTTGATTTCAGTGGCTGGATGCCCAATTCTCCCAGCACCATCCGGCTCCCCCCGCCTACCTCCAAAAGCCAGAGCACGACAAGCCTGGTGGCTTCACTCCCTGAGGTCAACATCACGTGCCACTCCCTTGAGCTATTCTGGAGTGTCAGCGATGAAACCAAGGACACTGTAAGGTCCAGGGTGGGCTGGGGTCTCAGGTTCTGGGAGAGTGAGTTGGGTGAAGAAAGGCTGCTGGGGACACTGCATTACTTGGAGGGTACACCGAGCAGACTGGGCTTCTGGGGGGCAGGGCCTGGAGTGAGGTAGTTGCTGGGGGGTGTGGTTTAGGGTGGCAGGGGTTCCTAGTAGGTGGAACTTAGAGTGGTCTGGGTTTCAAAGGGCTCATGGCTTGGGAGGTCTGGGTAGGCTGGATGGAGGGTGGTCTTTTGCCTAGACTGGATGGTGGGGTTGTTTCAAGTTGAATGGGTCTTGGGTGGTCTGGGTTCTTAGGTAGGTGAGTGGGACTTGGGTGGTGGTCTGTGTCCTTGGGTGAATTTTCTGGCAGTCTTGGTCCCAGGAGACTCCAGGTGTATCAGAATAGCTTTTACTTGAAAGATGGGGCCGAGGCTTGCGGGTCAGGAGCTCCAGCCTTCTCTCCTACCATCCCCAGCGGTACCTGGGCACCCACCCTGATGAGCACTTCACCGAGGAGGCCCCGAGGAAGAAGGCTTCTGTCTTCCACAGCCACCTGGCCCAGATCTCATGGGACATCCAGGAGCAAAACCGGGGCCTGGCGCTGCCGTATGAGTGTACCTGGACCAGGCTTTGGTGGGAACAGCATCGCCTTGTGAGCATGGCGCGCCCCAGCCCCGGCGTGCACCCACAATAAACACAGAGACAGCCCCCGGGCTTGTGTTTGAAGTGATTTTATTGGAAAACAGGCGGGTGCAGGGCAGGAAAGTTGAGTGGAGAGGGGCCATCCTAAATAGAAATGCTGTTCTCGATCAGCACGGGGTCCAGATAGTAGTAGGGGATGGGGAGACACTTGTTGCGTTGGCGGATGTTGTGTGAGATCTGGGCCAGGCGCTGGCGGAGGGTCTCTATGCTCCTCCGCGGGGCCTCCTCCACGAAGTGGATGTCCGGGAAGTGGCCCAGGGGCCGCTGCGGGCACAGAACCAGGCGGCTGGAATTGAGCCCCACCCCTCCCCACCCCTTCTGTCCTTCCCCTTCAGCAGCCTCCCTCCCTGCCTCTTGCCCTTGACACCCCCCTCTCGTTGGGCTCCCAGCTCCCCAGCTGCCTGCCTCTGCTCAGAGGTTCCCCACCCCAACCTGCACCCCATGCCCAGGACACCTTGTCGTCGGGCTCCCGACTGAGTGTCCAAAGCACCAGTAGGGTGATGCATGTGGTCTTAATATCCGGCAATGTGTCAAGAAAGGTCTCCAGTGTGGTCAGCCCCTTGGCCTGTATTGGTGGGTTCCGCATGGATGAGGGGAAGTTGGGCATCCAGGCGGTGAACTCCAACTAGAGGTGGAGTAGAGAGGGGCTTCTGGGTCAGAGGGCACCCCGAGACCCTCGGGTGTCGATGGAGGCAGGGATTGAACTGGGGACTCTGGTTGAGACAGATCTGGGCCAGACTGGGGATTATGGCTGAGGCAGAGTTCAGACATTGGGGCTGGGATTAAGGTCAAGTCTGGGCCTGGGGCAGGGGCTGGTGAGTCCAGGTACCTGCCCTGTGTTGACAGCTGCGTGCTTTGCAGAGCAGGTGTAGATGACAATGGTGATATATCGGATCAGCTCAGGCAGAGTTCGCAAGCATGTGGGGAAGCCTGGGGGAAGGGCAGGTGCGGGCAGGTAAGGCCCAGGCCACATCAGTGCTGCCCAGGTCCTGGCTGGCCCACAGAGAGCATGGCCAAGCCCAGCTCACCCTGTTCTTCCAGCCCTCCATGCTGCCCCCAACCTGCCTGTTTGGCCCTTGTTTGGCCACAACCCCACCCCTGCCACCCCCAAGGTGGGGTTCAACTGGGCCTTGGTCAAATGTCCTCGGGGGCTTCTCCAAGCTTGCTTCTCTTTCCTGTGCCCCACCTGAGCACCTAGCTCTGGTTGCCATGGTGAACCCAGGTTCCAAAAGCCCAATACATTCAAACCAGACCCTTCCTCCAGTCATCTTCCTCCCTCAACTGCTTCTCCTTCCAGGCCCCCAGCTCAAAGAATGATACACACTATCCACCTAGTTTCAAAAGCCCAAAATCCAGGAGTCACCTTTGGCTCCTCCGTCCCACCACTCAGCCCCCACCGACAAACCCAAACCAGTCAGCAGGTCCTGTCATTTCTGTCTCCCAGCTAGCTCTGGCATCCTCTTCATCCCCAGAGCTCCCTCCCAGGGAAGGTCCCTGTCATCTCCCTCCTGAACACCACAGCAGCTTCCCAAACTGTTCCCTGACCACCAGTGCAGTCTGACATCCTGCTGTGCACGCTTTATCTCCCCAGACACCCCTCGACGGCTCCCTCTGAACGCGGAGGAATTCCAGATTCCTTAACCTGGCTGCAGCACCCAGCCCCTGCTCCTGGCTTCAGCCTCATCTCACAGGAGGCTGCCCCACTCCTCCTGCCCCAGAACCCCAGCTGCAGGGACTTATCAGCAGTCCCAGAACTAACTCTGCTCAGTCTGGCTTTCAGGCCTTTCCACATGCAGCTCCCAAGTCAGGACTCTCCAACCCCACCTCTGTCATCACCTGGCTGACCTCCCATTGCACAAATCTTAGGACACGACTGAGCGACTTCAATTTCACTTTTCACTTTCATGCATTGGAGAAGGAAATGGCAACCCACTCCAGTGTTCTTGCCTGGAGAATCCCAGGGATGGGGGAGCCTGGTGGGCTGCCGTCTATGGGGTCGCACAGAGTCGGACACGACTGAAGCGACTTAGCAGCAGCAGCAGCAGCAGCTTGCTGCTACCCACCCCTCACTCTCTACCTGCCAGCCCTCCCCAAGCTGGGGTAGGTTCCCCTGCCCCATGCTGGGTTCCTACAGCCCCTCCCTGGCTTCCCCACAAACTGCACCAGTCTTACACCTGCCCGTTTAGAGTGAGCGGCTACCCCTAGAGACTGATCAACTCAAGGGCAGCGCCTTCAGCGTCTCTTTCCCTTTGGCCTCCGCAGTAACCAGTACAGTGTTCACCACATCACAGGTGCTCACCAAATACTTGTTGAGTGGGTGCCCAAGTGGCACGTCTTCAGGATTCGCTCCCCATCCCCTCCCTCTCCTGAAGCCTGCCTGCTCCTTGCCAGCTCCCCCACCACCAGTACACACTGGCCTGGCCTGTTGGAACTCATGCCCCATTTCTCAGCCCACAAAGGTGTTTTTTTCTTCTGAAGCAAGAGACTGGGATCTCTCCAGGTATCTACCAAGATGACCCACAGACCCTGAGCTCAGACAGGGACCCCCAGCTAGTCAGGCTTTCCTCCCCAACCTCTCTGAGATACCACTGCTCCAGCGGCCAGCGAAGAGCTCTGTCAAATCCTAGGGCTGTCTTTGGCCTCCTTCAGCCCAAAGTGAGACTAGCTCCAGCCCACCCCACGCCACAGCCCCGGGTCCCTGCTGGGGGTCAGGCCCATACCTGAACTCTCACGCCCTAGTAGGCACTCCTTGAATATCTCCTGCACCCAGGACTGCAATTCCAGGTCACCTTCCACAGCAGCGTCACACGGGTAATAGTAGGTGATGATCTCTGTCACATACCTGACCAGGGGACAGGACCTTAGTTTGAACCCCCAGTGCCTTCCCTCACCATGGTTCTCCCACTTCCTTCAGGATGCCCCAGCATTGGCTGACCCAGAGCAGCCTGAGGCCTGTGGGTGGGCAGAGGTAGCAAGAGGAGCAGCTGGGCAAGGTCAGAAAACACTCAGAGTGCTCCCAGTAAGGATCAGATGAGGCCCACAGGCAGCTCAGAGCCCAGACAGGGTCTGGCAAGCAGAGGCAGGCTGGGGCCAAAGCAAAGAAGGGGGCCATCAGGCCTCAGAGGCCCCACGCAGAGTGTGAGCACATGTGTGATCCCCACACACATTCCAGACCTTATCCCCAAGCCCCAGGATGGCACCCCTGGTCCTTAAAAGCTCCCCAGACTGCCTCTAACATCCCAGGGTGTGTTCCCCTCAAGTGGCACCCATTGCTGCCCTGACCTCACCTCTCCAGTGCGTCCCACACTGCCAGGCTGTCCTCACGGTAATAATACCCTGGCAGGTCCTGAACCCCACGTCTCACGAAGTCGTCGGGGAGGTAGAGGTTGTCATAGTTGATCTCCGACAGAGCCCGCACCATCGCCTCGGCAAAGCCCGCCAGGCCCAGGGACATGCTCTGTTAGGGACCAGGCAGACCTTGGAGCACACTCTCTAGGGATCCTCTCACTCCAGACCAGCACACCCAACTTGGCCTCTGGAGCCTGGCAGACACAGCACCCGTCTTAACTGGTCCCCTTCCTCCATGCCCACTCATGATCTAAAGGCAGCTGGGAAGTTCAGCTTTAGTCAAACCGTAAAGGCCAGAAGGGAAACACATGTCTTGTGGGGTTGGAGAAAGAAGTCTTACCCTGGCAGAGAGCCCCCCTTCATTAAGGAGGACAGCCCGCCCGATGCTGTTGATCTGGATGGTGTATCGGGTGTGGGGGATGAGGAGCTGTTGGGGGGATCAAGGAAGATGATGAGAGAGGGCTAAAGTCATCCCCCACAGAATGTCAGCACCCCCTGTTTCTGCAACATCAGACCCCTCGACAGCCCCCCAAGCTGCTTCCCCAAGTCTAGCTGGAATCCTTCTGACTGCTGAGCAAACCAGGCAGCTTTCTGGGGATGACTGAGGGCAGCGATGTTTCATAGAGGCCCCTTGGCCCAAGCCCATACCTTGTAGAGGGGGTGGCACATGGGTAGCTGCCTCAGCATGGCCAGGCAGAAGGCCTCAGCGATGAGGTGGGTCTCCAGTAAGTGGGAGATGCCCTCGTGGCAGTAGAACTCAGCATAGCGCACCCATGTCTTGGCCAGCAGCCAGTCCCACTCGGAGTCACTGGGCAGGAAGATGGGGCAGTCGGGCCCGGGGGTCTGGCTGAGCTGGGGGTGAGGAAAGAGAAAGTGTTAGGTGAGAGCAGAGACCCACATACACAAGGCCCCCACTGCACGAGGGAGGCAGAAGGGAGACCAGCGGGTGAAAACCCCAGCCCCTACACTCCAGTCCCTCTGGTCCTCTGAGCACACCAGGGCCTCCCCTCCCTTCTCACATCTGCTCCTGCTCGTCCCTCTGCCTGTGCTACCTTCCCCCATCCCTTCCTCTACCTGAAAGCTCCCACTCATTCTATAAGAACCAGCTCAAAGTCTGCCTCCTTTGAAAACCCATCCTTACCTCAATCCCATAGTCGCCACATTCAGCTGTGCAGGCTGTGCAGCGCACAAGGGCACCCAGCTCCCTGGGGGTTAGTGGTTCATTGAAATCTAGTCTGCACCACTCCACTAACAAGCCAGGAGCATCAGAGCTGGCTGACCCCCACTCCCACCCCAAGGGGTGACTAATTCAGACCTGATCCTGCTGGAAACCTCTGGGAAGAAAGCATCCCAGTTTCCCTTCCAGCCAGGCCACACTCTCGAGGCAGTGGCTAAGTTTGATTAGCACAGTTTTTCTAGCAGATAAGCCATAGCAGACACTGACTTATCAAGCAGATGGATGAATGGAGTCAAAGAGACAGGCTTATTCCTACCTGGTCACTTCTGTGCATATAGACACAGTACCCACACTCTACACACTGGGGCTTACACACGAGTGTACCCACAGGGACTCAACTTTATGCAGCATGGGCATCCAAGTGGCAGCACAAAGATGCACCCATGAAGGGCGCCTTGGAGACTCAGTCTGGTGCTCACAGCCATACACTAGGCTCACCACTAGCCACACACACAGACAGAGACATACATAAACACAAGTGTATTCTTAGATGCACACATAGGAACATAGACTCACACAGGCACACATGCCTACACAGAGATAATGCACACTCACACAGGCACAACCCTTCACAAATAGGTACACACACAGGGACATAAAGTTCACATACACACACATACACAGGCTGACCGACTGACCATAAACTCACACAGATAGACGTATACAAGTGCACACACCAGCCCATGCAATCACACATCTCTTCATGTACACACAGAGGCTCACCCGCTGGCAACACTCACACAGCACCCACCCCCAGACCTGCACCCCAGGCACCTGGATGGCAATAGGCAGGAGGTTCCCTTCCCGGCCAAAGTGCAGCAGGCAGAGTGGGGCACAGTGGTACTGCTTCTGGCCGTTAAGTTCAACGGCGGGAATGCCCTCCAAGATGCGGTAGTCGGCCAGGTAAATGTTCCCCTTCTGGAGGGGAGCCGTGATGAGTGGACAGGTAGGCACCCAACACGTGGTACCCATGACCCACGCCTTGAGTGCAGGGTGCTCTGGCTCCCCAGGTGTGAGGTTGGCCAGGACCCGAGCAGGGGGGTTGGGTAGAGGGTGGGGGTATGCCGAGGAGTTGGTGGGGAGAGACAGGGATGCCAGGAGACAGGGAGGAAGGGAGGCTGTGGGGGGCTCAACTCCAGAGCAGGCTTCACCTCCAGTTCCGCTTGTAGGCACGTTCCCTCGCCCAGGAAGGGGGCCACCATGTCGTCTGTGACCGGGAACTTGTCCGGGATCCGCGTGCAGCGGCAGAGCAGGCCTGGGTTGATGCCATTGAGGTACTGGTACCCAAAGAAGCTGTCCTCTGCCCAGTGCTCAGCCACGTACTCTGGGGGGACAGCGCGGGGACGTCACGAAGCCACCCACTCCCCCTCAGGGTCAGAGAGGACGAGAGCTGAGGCCCGGGGAGAGGGAGGAAGGCCATGGACCACGGAGGTTTCGGGAGGAAAACCGAGCCGCCGGAGGGGCGCCGGGCGGCGTTTTCCAAGGAGCCGTCAGAGGGCGCGCTCGCCTGTGCGAATTCCGGCCTCAGGTTCTCTGTGCGGCTCCCACCCCACATCCCACGCGAGGGTCCTGCCTCCTGCCCGCGGCTCGAGCACCTGGGGCCCGATCTCGCCCAGCTTCCCCGTTCTCGTTCCCACCCCATACCGAAGACGACAGATTTATTGCCAGGGAAAATTTTCTTAATGTCCTTCAGTCTCTTCCAGGACCGTTTGCTGTCCACCAGGCCGCGGAGTTTGAACCCCAGTGCCCTAGGACAGGGGATTCGAGGGGGAGGCCGTCAGAGATGGGGTCCAGTGCCCCTGGGATGGCGGTAGAGCTGCCCCACCCCCACCCCCAGGGTCTCTTGAGTCCCTGAGTCTGGCGCGGGGGTGGGTCTCCGGGTCGCCCCGTGGCACAGCTCAAGGCCTTCCTATGTCTAGCTCTTGGAGTGTCACCTCTAAGGTTCCCTAACCCTCTCTTTCCGGCTCCCGCTGCCCTCCTGGCCATGCTGTGGTGGAGGCGGGAGCGGGACAGTCTTTACAAGAGCCCTCACACCCCGCCCCTCACACACACTCACATGGGGCTCAGGCGGAGGAAGAAGGAGGCCGTCTTGATGAAGGAGTAGCGCAGATTTAAGTCCAGGAACTTGGTGGCCTTAAAGTTTATGAGAATCGGGAACCCCGGGATATAGCCATTCCACCTGTAGGGAGGAGAGCAGGGCTGGGCATCTGGGGTCCAGGGCACAGGGAGGGGGCAGAGAGCAGGTGTCAGCCGTGGGAGGGGCCCTTGGGCAGCCCCAAGTCCTTACTCCGGCCGGTTGGGGTTTCTCCGGGCAGGAGGGCGGTAGCTGGGAATGTGTACGTAGTTGGGCAGGCCAGGAACAAAGACTCTCCATCTGCAAACAGAAGCCGAGCCGGTCGGTCCTGATGGCCACGCACCATCCCAGGGCACAACCACCACTGGCCCCCTGACCTTCCACAGCCCCTGCCCCCCACCCCCCTCACTGGTAGAAGTCCTGCTTGGCTCTGAGCTCCTCCTTTCGGTGTTCCAGAAGGATCGGGAGTGTGTCATCTGCTGCTGTCTTTCCTGTAGGGAGACCAAGGAGGAGGCTCAAGATCTGCCCCTGCCCACTTCAGGGATCAGAATTCAGCTTCTGTCCTCAAGGTCAGCGCTGTGGGGAGGTGGGACAGGGCCAAGGATGGGGAAGGCTTACCCTGGGAGAGAGAGGGTGTGTCTTCTCCCAGAAACTCAGATGAAAGGATCAAAAGGATTATGGACCACCCTTCCCTGTCCTTGCTCTACCCTCCCAGGGGGCTCTGCTGCAGGGAAGTCCCTCTTCTAGAACTCCTGGAACATGAATACCTAACAGTTATTTAGAACTTACTGGGTACCAGGCACTTTCTAAATATTGTGTTAATTGCTCAATCATGTCTGACTCGGCAACTTCATGGACTGGGGCCTGCTGGGCTCCTCTCTCCATGGGATTTCCCAGGCAAGTATACTGGAGTGAATTGCCATTTCCTTCTCTGGGGCATCTTCTTGACCCAGGGATCGAACCCAAGTCTCCTGGGTCTCCTGCATTGCCTGCGGATTCCTTACCGTCTGAACCACCTAGGAAGCCCTTCTAAATACTTATGTCAATAATTTAATTTGCACAACAACAGTTTGAATTATGAGGCAGATGACTATTATAGACCCACAGTCTGATCTCCACAATTTCAAAAGGTCCAGAAATCAAGTTTTTGTTTTTTATTATTATTTTTTTCCACAAATAGGCACACACTTCTTGGCCAATCAAACCTGATCTAAATTTACCTGAGGCTGCGTAGGGTCTTGATTTATATCACTCTGAAACTACTCAGTTTTGGCTTGCAGAAACATTTGACATATTTTCAGTTACCCTGGCGGATGTATCATGTAACATACGGTATGTGTGAGTGTATAAAGAATATATGCATATATGAAGATACATTTGTGTAAATACATACAGGGAGTCCCCTTAACTGTAGTTTCACTTTCCCTAGATTCAGTTCCCTGCAGTCAACCTCAGTCCAAACATGTTTAAAGGAAAATTTCAGAAATAACATTGGCTTCTCGCATCAACCCCATGAAGTAGGTTCTGCTGTCAGCCCAGTTTGACAAATGAGGACACTGAGGTTTAGAAGAACTTGGAAATGAGTCCAGATGTCCAGCAAGTGGTGAAGCTGACACTCACATCCTGGCTGGTAGTCCCAGGCTGGCAGGTGCCTATTGCTACCTCCCTATCATTTTCCTTCACAGGCCACCTTCCTTCTCCTTCTATCTGCCTCAGCTCACATTGCACTCAGGGTGAACAATGCCATCTGGAGTTGTATGACCCACAGACTCAGTTCAGTTTCATCCCTGGGGTGGGAGCCTTCATCCTTGAAGGTCCCAGCCGGTCATTCAAGTCTCCCTGCCCTGGTATTTCATGGCAGCTGCCCCACCCAACCCCATTCGTGACTGCCTCCCAGCACTACCCTGCCTGTCCCGTTTCCATGCCACTCAGACCTATCACTGTGGGAAGATGCTCTGCGTCCTCTGTGAGGCCCTCTCCTATCGCCCCCACCTGGCCAGGCCTGCTTCCCTCTGCCCCTGACTCCTTTCCCCAGCTCAGGCCCTGACCCCCTGCTCCCAGGGCAAGGACTTGGCCATGGGGAAATGAGAGAAGGGAGAGGGGTGGTCAGCCTCTGAGAGGAGGAGCTCCCTACCCTGGGGCTCCCTCAGCCCTGCCTCCCCTCTCATCTACCTCGGAGGAGGCCAGAGGAGCATGGCTGGTTGAGAGAGGGGAACAAAAGAGGACAAGAGTGCAGTCTCCTTGGAGCAGCCACACAGGGTGGATATAAGGGTGGATGCAAGGGACTTGGGCCCTCAGGTCCTGTCCCTTTTCCATGGCAGCAATCAAGTGGCTGGGAATACAGCTGGGGCAGCCTTGACTGGCCACCTCAAAGAACTCTGACAGTCGATATGAGTAACTGGGCCTTGGATTGGACTGTGAAGGAGCCTCACTGAATAGGGGGTGGAGTGGGCAGTGAGTCCTTTGAGGGAAATAAGGTGTCCTTTTGGGGTGATTGGAAGCCCATTGGAGCCACAGAACATCCCATCAGTCTAAGAAATGCTCAATTAGAAATCCAGGGCATCATGAGAAGGTACAAGACCTCCTGTTGTAGGGCCTTGGAGGGCTGTTGAACCATCAGGGCTTCTTCAGAAAATAACAAGGCAACAGGTGGAATCATGGGAAATCCTATCAGAGTAACAAGGCATCCTGTTACAGTAACAGCACCCTGAGGGGGTAACAGGGAGTCTTCAGAGCAGCAGCGCCTGCTGCTTGGCATACACAGGGCATCCGATCAGAGTCCTGAGGTCTGAGAGTAGCCAGGCTTCCTGTGGGCATTGAGGGGAGGACTGTAGAGGTAATGGAGAGCCTGCTCTGAGAATGCTGTCTGCAGTCAGACCCTGGGGTCCAGAGAGTAGCGCCTCGTTCCTCCAGGCCGCAGCCTTGAGCCGGGCCCAGCAGAGCAGCATGGACCATGGCTGGTGTGGGAGAGTGACAGGTGTGCCTGGTGCCCCTGTCAGGCTGGCACTAGGCTGGCTGGCTGGGAGCCTGGGGTGGCCACGCTGGGGTGGCCAGGCCAGAGCGAGGGGCTTCATCGTATGGGATGGAGACAGAGAGGGCTTACCTGTAGCCTCCCGGAGCGCCAGGGTCCCATAGCCGTCTATCCACTGGTAGGCAGGGAAGTGGTAGATGCGGCCATTGGGTGCACAGACCTGCACGTAGTTGCAGTACCAGGGGTTCTTGGGGAAGAAGGAGTAGCGCTCCTTGTACAGGCGGACGATGATGAGGTCCCCCAGGTCCTGCTGACACTGGACAGTGTAGTCGTCCACCTGGGCGGACACAGGGCCAGCTGAGCGGGCCAGCCTCCCACCTGCCTGCCCCCTCACCCAGGCCCCACTCATGCTGGGCAATGCTCACCTCCCTAGACCGGGATGAGCTGATTGTTGGGGTCTCTGTCCCTCCCACCTGCCTGACCCCACCTGGGGAGGACTCCAGGCCCTCCCTCTCTCCATCCTCAGCTCCTGAAATCCCCTCCTCCCACTTCCTCCTCCCCAGCCACCTGAGGCTTCAGGAGCCATGCAGACCCCCAGGGACTGGTGTACAAGGGGTCTATATAGAGCCCCCCAAGCCTCCTACATCCTTAAGAGTGGGCAGAGGTGGTCCAACCAGCCTCCCGTTTCCTCCCACTTATCAGTGAAGATGTGGAGATTCAGAAATGTCTACAAAGATAGAGTGAGCTACTAAGGTCACATAGCAGCAGGTGGCTGGACCTGACTCAAAATTAGGCTGAGGGCCCAGCAGATGGGGCCTTTCATCACAGAGCAGGACAGTCCCTGCTGGACAGCTGGTCTGATGCCTTGTATGACACAGAGAATCCAGTGGAAATTTAAGCCAGTGATGCTGAAGCTTAACAACTTACTGACCAAAGACACATCAATAAGTCTTTTGTTACCTGAACATTATTTACCAGGATGGTTCAGTACTCACTTACATAACAAATCACTGACCATGGATCTTATTTTGCAAAAAATCCCCTGGTCGATAATGTGTTAATTTAGGAAGGGTGAGTAAGAATGGGAGAGGGAAGCATGAGGAAGAGTCTGAGAGAGGAAACAGGAAAGGGATGAGGGAAGAGGGGGTGGAAAGAGACTGGAAAGCAGGAGAGATGAAACAAGCGAGAGAGGGTTGAGAGGTGAGGGATGTGGGTGGGTGATGACAGCAAGGGATGAGGAGAGAGAAAAAGAGGTGAGAAAAGAGCAGGGGGAGGAATGAGCAATGATGGCAAAGAAATGAGAGGTGACGGGTGGTGGGGAGGTGGTGGAAGAGGCTGGGAGTCAGGTCTTGGGTGAGGGGCCTTTGAGCCATCTTGGAGCCTCGCTGCTTTCAGAGTCCTGTACCCCTCCATACCTCCCCTTTCTCCCCAGGCACACTCACTCACACACACACACACACACACACACACACACACACTCACTCACCGCACCAGTTGCAAAATCTCTCCCAAAGTGATTCAGCAGCTGCTTATGGCTCTCTCCCTGAGTCCCCACGATGATCAGAGAGATGGAGTCCATGGTTCCCGACAAGAAATCGGTGCCTGTGGCCACCCTGACTTTGTAGGTGGCCATGGTTGCTCTTCAGGAGGCAGGAAGGGGGCTCAATCACAGACACGGTGAGGGGGGCCACAGGGGGGCCCAAGCCCGGCAGGAAAAGTCAGACACAGACAGGAATGGAAAGGTCAGCCTTCCGAGGTGGAGAGGTGAAGCAGGGACCCAGAGGCTGGTGAAGCTGCTGCCCTGGACGGGGGTGGGGGTTGCACCAGGTCGGGTGCAGGACAGGAGCCTGGCAGGCTGGGGTGGGGCTGTGCTCCAGGGCCAGTGAGCAGGCGTCTGGGCTGCGGGCCTTCTGGGAGCTGGCAGGGAGGGACAATAGGCAGGGTGCTGGGCCTGCCCCTGAGAGGGCGGGTAGAAGAGGCCTTGGATGGAGGAGACTTCAGGGTGGAGGAGCCAGTCCAGCCTGAGCCAAGGCCCCAGGAAAGTTAGGGGGAGGGCCCCCAGATCTTTATCAGTCAACAGTTCCTTCCTTCTGCCCACCCCTATTGGCTACAACACTGGGCACTGCTGAGCAGGGCCATGGACAGCGGATCACTGGTACTGGTTCTGGGGGCTCCGGTGGGTGGAGGTCAAGGGAGGCGGACGCAGCATAAACCCACTGTTCACCTGGCCTGTTGCTTTGCCATTCCACTCTGGGAAATGGGGCAGTTAGTGCCCAAAGTAGGAAGGCTGGCCTATCCTGTCCCAGGGCCCAGAGCCCACAATACAAAGGGTGATGGGTGTTGAAACTAGAGCTTGGGGACCCTAAGGGACACAAAATCTCCAGGAAGGGGTCAGGGATGGGAGAGGGGTTATCTGTGGTTTTCTATGGGGCCATAATCAGCCAAAGAGGGATTGGGATTGAATACAAATGTAGAAGACTGTTGGAGTGAAACTTGGGGCATAAGAATTAAGCTAGAGACTTCCCTTGTTGTCTGTTGGTTAAGAATTCACCTGCCAACGCAAGAGACATGGGTTCTGCCCCGGTCCAGGAAGCTCCTACATGCCACAGAGCAGCCAATCCTTACACCACAATCAGACCCACAAGTTGCTCCTACTGAAGCCTGAGTCTAGAGCACATGATCCACAACAAGAGAAGCCTCCTACTCCAGATCAAGCAGATCAAGCCTGGTGGTGGCAACTTCTCACCTTTGGGACAATGACTTCATCCTGTCACGTGGCCCCCAGGGCCCCCTTCATGGGTCTCATCCCCCACCACATTCCCCTTTTCTCTCTTCTGTCTGGGACTAGGTGGCTCTCATTCATTCACCAGCAGACACTATGGAGCCCCCTCCTATGTTCCCTACAATTTATTTATATATTTACTTTTGGCTGCTCTGGGTCTTTGTTGCTGCGCACGGGCTTTCTCTAGTTCAGTGAGCGGCTGCTACTCCTTTTTTCAGTGCACAGGCTTCTCATTTCAGTGACTTCTCTTGTTGCAGAGCATGGGCTCTAGGGCTCCGGGCTTCAGTAATTGCAGCACACAGGCTCAGTAGCTGTGGCACTCAGGCTTACTTGCCCCCTGGCATGTGGGGATCTCCTCGGACCAGGGGTCTTTTGAAACTATGTCCCCTGATTCTCAACCACTGAACCACCAGGAAAGTCCCTTCCAGTATATGTTTAGGGCTTCATAAAACAAATCCCTTCTTGCCTTCATGGAATTTACATTCTAGTAAAGGAAACAGACAATTTTACCTAATAGCCAGGTAAATCAAGTACTATGTTAAAGAGTGATAAGAGCTGAAGAGAAACTATAAAGTAGGGAAATATAATAAAGTGTAAAAGACTACACTTTAGATATAGAGTAGCCAGATGTCAGGGGGTTCCCTGGTGGCCCAGTGGAAAGAATCCACCTGCCAATGCAGGAGATGTAGGTTCAATCCCTGGGTTGGGAAGATCCCCTGGAAAAGGAAATGGCAACCCACTCCAGCACAGTCAGTTCAATCGCTCAGTCATGTCCGACTCTTTGCGACCCCATGGACTGCATGTCAGGTCTCCTTGTCCATCACCAACTCCTGGAGTTTACTCACACTCATGTCCATTGAGTTGGTGATGCCATCCAACCATCTCATCCTCTGTCATCCCCTCTCCTCCTGCCTTCAATCTTTCCCAGCATCAGGGTCTTTTCCAATGAGTCAGCTTTTCCCATCAGGTGGCCAAAGTATTGGAGTTTCAGCTTCAACATCAGTCCTTCCAATGAATATTCAGGACTGATTTCCTTTGGGATGGACTGGTTGTATCTCCTTGCAGTCCAAGGGACTCTCAAGAGTTCTCCAACACCACGGTTCAAAAGCATCAATTCTTCAGTGCTCAGCTTTCTTTATAGTCCAACTCTCACATCTATACATGACTACTGGAAAAACCATAGCCTTGACTAGATGGACCTTTGTTGGCAAAGTAATGTCTCTGCTTTTTAATATGCTGTCTCAGTTCAGTTCAGTTCAGTCGCTCAGTCATGTTCGACTCTTTGCAACCCCATGAATTGCAGCATGACAGGCTTCCCTGTCCATCACCAACTCCCAGAGTTCACTCAGACTCACGTCCATCGAGTCAGTGATGCCATCCAGCCATCTCATCCTCTGTCGTCCCCTTCTCCTCCTGCCCCCAATCCCTCCCAGCATCAGAGTCTTTTCCAATGAGTCAACTCTTCGCATGAGGTGGCCAAAGTACTGGAGTTTCAGCTTTAGCATCATTCCTTCCAAAGAAATCCCAGGGCTGATCTCCTTCAGAATGGACTGGTTGGATTTCCTTGCAGTCCAAGGGACTCTCAAGAGTCTTATCCAACACCACAGTTCAAAAGCATCAATTCTTCGGCGCTCAGTTTTCTTCACAGTCCAACTCTCACATCCATACATGACCACTGGAAAAACCATAGCCTTGACTAGACGGACCTTTGTTGGCAAAGTAATGTCTCTGCTTTTTAATATGCTGTCTAGGTTGGTCATAACTTTCCTTCCAAGGAGCAAGCGTTTTTTAATTTCATGGCTGCAATCACCATCTGCTGTGATTTTGGAGCCCAGAAAAATAAAGTCTGCCACTGTTTCCACTGGTTCCCCATCTATTTGCCATGACATGATAGGACCGGATGCCATGATCTTAGTTTTCTGAATGTTGAGCTTTAAGCCAACTTTTTCACTCTCCTTTTTCACTTTCATCAAAAGGCTCTTTAGTTCTTCTTCACTTTCTGCCATAAGGGTGGTGTCATCTGCATATCTGAGGTTCTTGATATTTCTCCCACAATCTTGATTCCAGCTTGCACTTCATCCAGCCCAGCGTTTCTCATGATGTACTCTGCATATAAGTTAAATAAGCAGGGTGACAATACATAGCCTTGACGTACTCCTTTCCCTATTTGGAACCAGTCTGTTGTTCCATGTCCAGTTCTAACTGTTGCTTCCTGACCTGCATACAGGTTTCTCAAGAGGCAGGTCAGGTGGTCTGGTATTCCCATCTGTAGCACATGGGGTCTCAAAAGAGTTGGACACGATTAAACAACAACAGCCAAGCAACAGCTCTTTGAGAAGGGGGCTTTTGAGTAAAGATATAATGTGAAAGCAGCTCTTTCCAACCACAGGGACTTTGCACACACTGTTCCCTCTTAGACCTGGTTAATGTTTCCTCTTCCTTTAGACTGTAGCTTGATAATTGCTTCATCAAGAAAGGCCAGGTTTAGGCAGGTTCATGTATATACCTATGGCTGATTTATGCTGATGTATGGCAGAAACCAACACAACACTGTAAAGCAATTATCCTCCAATTAAAAATAAATAAATTAAAAAGAAAGACCAAATTTAACTCTTAATGTCTCCTAGAGCACTGTAGTTAACATCTTAGATGAATATCTGTCTTTCCCACTAGAGTAGAATGTCCGTAATTTGGTTTTCTCCAAACCTCCACGCACAATAGCTGGTACCTGGGAGACTCTCAAACTATGGGTTGGCGATAAGGACAAGATCAGGGGTGGGAACTGAACCAAGAATGGGATTGGAATTAGGGTGAAGATTCAGAAAGGATGAGGTGAGGGCTAGAAAGTGATGTGAGGCAGGGGGATGGGTTAGGGGGATGGAGGCAGGACGAGGAAGAGGCTGGGGTGAAGGTCATGTGCCGAGGCTCTGTGACTGGCAGGGCTGTCTCATTGCCTGGGCACAGTGCTCTCTTGGGCTGTCAGCCCTGTCAGGCCTGCCCTCCTGGGCTCTACTCAGCCACCATGACTCTTGGATGATGCTAGGAACCTGATGATTCAAATATGCATCTTAAGATGCAAACTCGAAGCAAATTTTCCCAGTCACCTGCCTTCTAGCTACTCCTCTTCCCCTGAAACTGTGTCCTCAGGGGGCTGCTAAGTCTCCTTGAGGGGCAGGGCCAAGGATGAGGAATTGAGGCTCAGGGGCTTGGGATGCCAAGTCCTAAAGGAGCAGGGTTAAGTGGCCCAGTCTTAACTTTCTAATCCAGTGGTACAGTAATATCATTCTGTGGGGCGTGGAAGGAGGCAGGGGCACCCAGGCAGCCAGGAGGGTAGCCTGGGAGGGGACATGGGGGGAACGGGGAGGGAACTGATGGTATAGAAGAGTTTGGATGTCACACAAACCCGGGGCATCTACCACCATTCTCCAAATCACAATCCACTACCAATAGATCTCCCCCAGCCAATTCCTCGGTCCCCAAAAAAGCAGGAGTGGTGGCTCTGGGTTTGATCAGGGCTCCAGTCTGGAGTGGGGATTCAGTTCTTAAGGGAAACAGAGATGAAGATGGGGATGGTGGGGATACAGACATGGCCGGGGACATGGAAGGGATTAGGCGTAAGGAGATAGATGGGGCACTCCTTAGTTACAACCAAAAATGAGGATGCGTGACCCTGGGTAGGTGCTCATTGGGCTGAAGAACTGGTTCTCCTTGACCAGGGCTGGACCCAGGGAGCAGAAGAGGCCCCTGGGAAGGATGCAAGCTCACTGAGTTGGCTCACAATAAGCCACCCACACAGGAAGCCGAGCCCTCACTGCTGGGGCACCCCCCACTGCCTTACCCCACCCTGAGCCCTGTAAGGCAGAGGAGCAACCCTGGGAGCCCCACCTCCCCAAGACAGAGGGAAAAAAATCAAGTCGGGTCACATCCCTACTTTAAGCCAGAACTTAAAACCGTTTTGACCTTGAATCAAATCCAAAGACTTAACTGCAGACTGTAGGATCGTGCATGACCCAGCTTCTGTCCCCTCCCCAGGGTCACCTATTCCAGCCACTCTGGCCTTGAATGCACACCCTTCAGGACCCTTGCACTTCCCTGACCACACACACCTGGTGCCCCTTGACCCAGGCATGCTAAGCCACCACCTGGCTGCATCTCCTGACTGCTTTCACAACCATCTAAAAGGATTTATTTGTTTATGTGCTGTTTGTCTGCCCCCATAAGCCAGTTGAAGTAGGGGTCATGCCAGGGGAATTCACAGCCACATCCCCCACAGAGTGTCTAGGGAGACAGGAGCTATGAGGCAAGCAAATCCTAGAACATTCATACTGGAAGGGACTTTCCTGATCTTCCCGTCCCTCCCATTTATCTGACACATCTGGGCCACTGAGGCTGAGGAATTCGCTCAAGCCCAGCGAGGGAAAGGGAAAGAGGGCTGGATGCTTCCCCTTATAACATACCAGCTGCCCTTCAGACTGATGGAAAAGCACAAAGGGGTCCAGAGTGCCAGCCAGGGGCCACTGCCTGTCTGACAAAGCAGGAGCTTTACATGGGCCCCCTCCCTACATCCTGTCCCCAGAGGTGTCCAGAGCCCACACAAAATCCTACGTGTAGTCAGGTGTGTCTCCGCAATAAATCTCACTCCAAGCTGGCTTTCTGGGGAATCAGATTCCAATGACCCTCCCTGGTCCCACCCTCTCCAGCTCAGGGCATTTTTCAGATGAGGCATGTCTTCTAATGCTAATTTTGGTGCAGGCCAAATAGCATCCCTCCTCGTGGAAAGACAAGCTGCCTGTGACTTCCCTGGTGGTTCAGGGGCTAAGACTCTGTGTTCCTAATGTGAGGCTTGGATTCGATCCCAGGTTAGGGAACTGGATCCCACAAGCTGCCATGAAGATCTACGATTCCACATGCTGCAACTAAGACCTGGCACAGCCACATTAAAAAAAAATTATCTGACTGTGCCCTGATATCATTCCAGTGTATCTTGGTCCTGCTGTTCTAAGTCAAAGCCCAGTTTTAAGAGGTGGGCACACCCAGCCTTTGCCACAGTCCTTCTGGCCACAAGGTGGCGACGTTGGGTGTTTCTCATTCTTTGATTTTATTCAAGCATGAACAAAATCTGGTGCGACATCCCCGGACACCTCTTCATACACAATGCCACGGCGATCCTCTTCTTCCAGCATCACAGGTGCAGGAAGTAAAAATTCAGTCTTTGGCAGAGCCAAATGCTACCCCACACACACTCCCCAAGACACTGTGACTCTGGCCAGAGAGAGACTGTGACCAGGATTTGGTCAGGTACAGAATTTGACTCAGGAGGCAGAAGAGGGGAGGGGGGCTAGACGTGAAGTCTAGGAAAGCAGGACTATGGGAAAGTTGGATGGCTGTGAAGAAAGATCTGGATGACTGACTTAAGGGCTGCACAAATCTCTATTTTTAAGGGCTACAGGGCTGGAAGGGAGAATATTAGCCTCCGCATATTACTATCAGTTTCAGTCAGGGTGGGCTAGACTATGCTGCAACAACAGTCCCCAAATCTCAATGGCCTAACTCAGCAAAAGTTTATTTCTTACTCAGCTCCATCCCCAGCTCAGGTCAGCAGGGGGCTCTGCTCTAGTTCCTCAAAGACAGAAGCTGATGGAAGCACCCTCACATTACTGGCTTCTAGAACAGAGGCCATCGCCATGAAAAAGAAATGCAAAAAAGCAAAATGGCTGTCTAAGGAGGCCTTAGAAATATCTGTGAAAAGAAGGGAAGTGAAAAGCAAAGGAGAAAAGGAATGATATACCCATTTGAATGCAGAATTCCAAAGAATAGCAAGGACAGATAAGAAAGGTTTCCTCAGCAATCAATGCAAAGAAATAGAGGAAAACAATAGAATGGGAAAGACTAGAGATCTCTTCAAGAAAATTAGAAACATCAAGGGAACATTTCATGCAAAGATGGGCTCAATAAAGGACAGAAATGATAGGGACCTAACAGAAGCAGAAGATATTAAGAAGAGGTGGCAAGAATATACGGAAGAACTATACAAAAAAGATCTTCATGCCCCCAAATAATCACAATGGTGTCATCACTCACCTAGAGCCAGACATCCTGGAATATGAAGTCAAGTGGGCCTTAGGAAGCATCACTATGAACAAAGCTAGTGGAGGTGATGGAATTCCAGTTGAGCTATTTCAAATCCTGAAAGAAGATGCTGTGAAAGTGCTGCACTCAATATGCCAGCAAATTTGGAAAACTCAGCAGTGGCCACAGGACTGGAAAAGGTCAGCTTTCATTCCAATCCCAAAGAAAGGCAATGCCAAAGAATGCTCAAACTACCGCACAATTGCACTCATCTCACACACTAGTAAAGTGATGCTTAAAATTCTCCAAGCCATGCTTCAGCAATACACGAACTGTGAACTTCCAGATGTTCAAGCTGGTTTTAGAAAAGGTGGAGGAACCAGAGATCAAATTGCCAACATCCGCTGGATCATGGAAAAAGCAAGAGAGTTCCAGAAAAACATCTATTTCTGCTTTATTGACTATGCCAAAGCCTTTGACTGTGTGGATCACAATAAACTGTGGAAAATTCTTTAAGAGATGGGAATACCAGACCGCCTGACCTGCCTCTTGAGAAACCTATATGCAGGTCAGGAAGCAACAGTTAGAACTGGACATGGAACAACAGACTGGTTCCAAATAGGGAAAGGAGTACGTCAAGGTTGTATATTGTCACCCTGCTTATTTAACTTATATGCAGAGTACATCATGAGAAACGCTGGGCTGGATGAAGTGCAAGCTGGAATCAAGATTGCTGGGAGAAATATCAATAACCTCAGATATGCAGATGACACCACCCTTATGGCAGAAAGTGAAGAAGAACTAAAGAGCCTTTTGATGAAAGTGAAAAAGGAGAGTGAAAAAGTTGGCTTAAAGCCCAACATTCAGAAAACTAAGATCATGGCATCTGGTCCTGTCACTTTATGGCAAATAGATGGGGAAACAGTGGAAACAGTGGCTGACTTTATTTTTCTGGGCTCCAAAATCACAGCAGATGGTGATTGCAGCCATGAAATTAAAAAACGCTTGCTCCTTGGAAGGAAAGTTATGACCAACCTAGATAGCATATTAAAAAGCAGAGACATTACTTTGTCAACAAAGGTCCGTCTAGTCAAGGCTACAGTTTTTCCAATAGTCATGTATGGATGTGAGAGTTGGACTATAAAGAAAGCTGAACACTGAAGAATTGATGCTTTTGAACTGTGGTGTTGGATAAGACTCTTGAGAGTCCCTTGGACTGCAAGGAGATCCAACCAGTCCATCCTAAAGGAGATCAGACCTGGGTGTTCATTGGAAGGACTGATGTTGAAGCTGAAACTCCAATACTTTGGCCACCTGGTGGGAAGAGCTGACTCACTGGAAAAGACCCTGATGCTGGGAAAGATTGAGGGCAGGAGGAGAAGGGGATGACAGAGGATGAGATGGTTGGATGGCATCACTGACTCAATGGACATGGGTTTGGGTGGACTCCGGGAGTTGGTGATGGACAGGGAGGCCTGGCATGCTGCGGTTCATGGGGTTGCAAAGAGTCAGACACGACTGAGCGACTGAACTGAACTGAACTGAGAACAGAGGCAGAGAGGTCTCAAGGGCTTATGCCAGCAATTAAATACTCCTGCCTGGAGATGACCCACATCACTTCTGCTCTTCACTTGTTGGTCAGAACTCATCCACGACTCCACCCATGCACAAGAGCACCACAGCTTGAGTCTTCCATGAGTTCAGAAGAGGAACCAGATCTCAGGGGCAATGGTGACAACCTGACACCCAGAAACTGGATTCTCAGGCTTTGCAAAATACCTTTTTTTTTGTAAGAATGCCAGATTTATTCATATTAGAAAATCAGCATAACTCACTACATTAACTAAAGGAGAAAAAAATATAGGCTATTTATGTATTTTATTAACTTTTTATTTTATATTGCAGTAACAGCCAGTTAACAATGTTATGACAGTTTCAGGTACACAGCAAACTCACTCAGCCATACCTAATACCTATGTTTTTTGTATCGACCCCTTGAGTCTAGCGGAGAAGGCAATGGCACCCCACTCAGTACTCTTGCCTGGAAAATCCCATGGACAGAGGAGCCTGGTAGGCTACAGTTCATGGGGTCGCTAAACCCTCTCCAGTGTTCTTGCCTGGAGAATCCCAGGGATGGGGGAGCCTAGTGGGCTTCCGTCTATGGGGTCGCACAGAGTCAGACACGACAAGCAACTTAGCAGCAGCAGCAGCTTGAGTCTGGATACTCTTTCACCTCCTGATGGATGACACACTCTGTCTGGGAGGTGAAGGAATGTAGGGCCTGGCTAGGTAATGGGTTGAGCTGGGAGGCTTCCTGTCTCCAGAGCAGCTTTCTAGGGACTCATTGTGGCTCCTTCTTTCTCTCATCTCTGAATACCCCACCTATCTACATACACACAGGTACAAAAAGGAAAATGAAATGGGAACCAAGTATACTGATTTTGGGGCTTCCCAGGAGGTGCTAGGGGTAAAGAACCAGACTGCCAATGCAGGAAATGTAAGAAACATGGGTTCAATTCCTGGGTGGGGAGGTCTCCTGGAGGAGGGCATGGCAACCCACTAGTATTCTCTAGTATTGTTACTTAGAGAATCCCCATGGACAGAGGAGCCTGGCCGGCTACAGCTCATAGGGTCCCAAAGAGTCGTACACAACTGAAGCGACTTAGCATGCATAGTAATTTTTATTGAAGTTTCTGGGCTTAAGGACAGAAAGTGGGTGGTGGATGATAGTCAGGATAGGACAGAGTTGGGGAGAGACTCTCCACACACACACACACACTCAAGCCAGGAAGCTTGGCCCTGAGAACTACAGTTAGAGGTACAGGTAAGCTGGGCTCTAATTCTAATCCTTCCGTAAAGATGCAGGGGTCAAAGTGGACCACATGGCAGATCCAGAGCACACATCCTTCCTTGTCCAGTTTCCAGGTTCTTTCAAAGGAGGAAGTTGGATTGGGTTGGTCCTAGGATGGGAGGAAGGTGGAAACAAAGAGGTGAAGTAGGAGAAAGAATTTAGGAATGAGAGAGGACTGGGAAGGCGGGGTCAAAATTCCAAGCTGGGCCTGATGAGAGGAGGTAGATTTTTCATAGAATACGGGGAATAGGCTAGGCTTTCACAGGAGGCTGCCCAAAGGAGGACAAGGGATGATGGAGATCCTTCCTTTCGAAGAGCCTGTTGTGCGTTTGACTTCAGTCAGCAGATGCTCATCGCGGACACTGCCGGACTGGTCCCTCCCAGCTCAGGGCCCAGTTCATGCGATGCTAGAGCCATCGTGGGCACAAAACGCGTCGAGAAAGTGAAGGCTGATCAAGAACAAAGAGGACAGAAGGGCCTGGAGGACCCTGAGAAGCTGGCCCACCTCACGCTAGCGCTAGCGGTAAGAGGAGGGGGTTAAATGGAAACGCTGTTCTCAATGAGGGGAGGGTCCAGGTAGGCGTAGGGCAGCTCCAGGGCCCGGTTCCGCTCCTGGATGTCTCGCGAGATCTGAGCCAAGCGGTTCTGGAAAACAGCGATGCTCCGGCGCGGGGCCTCCTCTGTAAAGTGCTCGTCCGGGTAGGTGCCCAGGGGCCTCTGAGAGAAAATCACGTGTGGGGTCAGGATGATGTTCAGGGCCACAGTTGTCAACAAATGCAGTCAAGGTGGCTTCTAAAGGCAGGCGTCACCCAGCCACGGCCACTATAAACGCAAACTCTTGAAACCCCGGAACCACCGTTCCAGCCACCTGCGCAGAGCAGCCCGCTGATCCCTTAAAATGTCCCTTGCTGTGCCTGGGCCACTGCTCTATGAATGAAACATAACCACGTGCTTAACACTACTGAAATCAACATAAACGTCCCACCAGATATGCCCAAGAATACACAAAAGGCAACCCCTGAAGACAACCAGTTCTGAGGCGTCTCCCAGTCAGCCACCGTGCTTTCCAGCCTAGCCAACCTCTATTCAACAATAGCGCAATGAACTGGTCAGTCCCACCCTGTGGCAGAACAGGACTGCCCCTCTGGGCTTGACCGCAGTGCACCACTGGCTCGCCGTCAGGGTTCCTGGGGCCAGCCTCTTAACCAGCACACGCTGCTCACATAATAAAACTGGTGCCAACAATCTGATGTTTAAAAAATTCTTTGCCTTGTTTTATTGCACCAACGGAGCCTCCTCAAACTGTTAAATCGCAGCCTTGTTTTCTCCTCCCTGACTTTAATGACTTCTATTGTTTCAACATAAGGCCAGTGTTTTCTTTTCTGAAATATCAAAACTCCATAAGGGAGTTTCATCTTATACTGAGTTTTTATTAGTAATGGCCATTCTCATTTATCAAACACTTTTCCAGCATGTATTGATTGAGATGATTACATGGTGTGTTTCTTTACTGATGTAATGATGGATATTGTTAGATTTCATCAAGCTGAACCAACCTTTCATTCCTAAGTTAAACTATACTTCATCATGATGAATTATTGTTTTACTATATACTATTGGCTTTCATTGGCTAATGATATATTTTTAAGATTGTTGTAGCTAAGTGGAATGAGTTTATAATTTTATTTTCTTAATTACAGTGGACATGTTGCAAGAGCTTTACATGGACCATCACAACAGGACAACAATCCGATAAGACAGGTACTTCATCATTCCCACTTTACAGATAAAGAAACTGAGGCTTAGAGAGGCCCGATTACATATCCAAGGTCACACAGGTGGGAAATGTGGATCTGGGACTAGAACCCTCTATCTGAGACTCACTTCTCTTTTCTTAAGAGCACTGCTCTTGCCAGGTGCTGGTATCAGGGTTACCAGTAAAATGATTTAGGAAGCTTCTACTTTTTTCTATACTTTGAAGCAGTGTGAATGACTTAGGAATTATTTGTTCCTTGAAAGTTTAATAGAATCTCCCTTTACAAGGAGAGGGATCAGATCTTTTACAACCCTTTTCATTTATGTATGGTTTTCACCTCTTCTGGTATTTTGCTTTTTTTTTGTTTGCTTGGGGTTTTTTAAGTTTTCCTAAAAAAATCACTTATTTCATCTAGGTTTCCAGATTTGTTTGCATAAAACTATAAGTAGTATTTTCTTCTAATTTTTCCATTCTTCTCATACCTTTTCCATTCCTGATGTTGTACATTTATGTTAATTTTTTTCTTGATTTGAATCATCTCTGGTTTCTTTATTTTATTGGTATTTTCAAAGAATCAGTTTTATGTCTTATTTACCAGATCAACATCTAATTTCTGAAACTATAGTGTCACTATTGGTAAAGCAGAGCACAGAAATCTGAATGACTGGGTTCAATGCCTAATTACTAGTTGTGACCTTGGGCAAACTGCTTGGTGTCTCTGAACCTCAGTTTTCTGCCCTGTAAAATGGAGCTACTATTTGTTGAACACTTATACGCCAGTCACTGTATTAAGCATATTAAATATAGCCCCTTACTTATATTTGTATTTTGAAATAGTGCACATAAGATACCTGATTTAATGACTGATACATGATAGATCCTCAGGAAGTGATAGGTGCTGTATATTATTGTTGTTATCCTTATGACTTTCCGGGTTAGGCTTCCCACTGGCTTATGAGAAAGGGAACTCTCCACCCTCATCCTCTTGTGTACTCTTCCCTTTCCAGTGTGGTTTTGTGACTTATAATAAGAAAAATATATTTGGTTTTGTGTTTCTAGCACGGAGCTCTTAATACCCTTATAACTGCATAGTGATAGAGTGTTAAGGGTGTCTTTTGTTATTCATAATAAGCCCTTTTCAACCCCACCTGAGCTTCTGTTAACCAGGTGACTTCTGGAAATTCCCTGGGGTTGGAGGCTGGTTGCCAGAGGGATCAACCTTGTGATTAGGTTAGAACTTGCAGTCTCACCCCCCAGTCTCTGGAGAGGGGGGAGGAACTGAAGGTTGAATTAATCCCCAGTGGTCAATAATTTAATCAATCATGCCTAGGTAATGAAGCCTCTATAAAAATCCCTCATGTACGAGTTTGGAGAGCTTCCAGATTGACACCCGTGTGGAGGTGCTGGGACAGGGCCCAGAGAGGCATGGGAACTCCACGCCCTTTCCCACACTCCTCACTCTCTGGAGCGCCTCCATCTGGTTATTGCTGAGTTGTGTCATTTTAGCATGCGCCAGTTATCTAGTGAGTAAATATTTTCCTGAGCTCTGTGAGCTGTTCCCAGCAAATGATCAAAACTGAGGAGGGGTTGGGTAGAAACTCAGATGACGAGCTGGACTTGCAATTATCAGCTGAAGGGGGTGAGGAGGGTGGAGTGGAGGAGCAGTCTTGTGGGACTGAGTCCTTCACCTGTGGGATCTGACACCTCTCCAGGCGGACAGTGTCAGAATTGAGCTCAATTAGAGGACAATTGTTAGATTTCATCACGGGCTTCCCTGGTGGCTCAGACCCACATTGACACCCATGTGGAGGTGCTGGGAGAATCTGCCTACAATGCGGGAGACCTGGGTTGGGAAGATCCCCTGGAGAAGGGAATGGCAACCCACTCCAGTATTCTTGCCTGGAGAATCCCCATGGACAACGGAGCCTGGCGGGCTACAATACATGGGGTCACAAAGAGTCAGACACGACTGAGCAACTAACACAGAGGACACCCAACTGATGTTGAACTGCTTGCTGTGGGAGCCACCCCCACACATTTGGTGGCTGGAAATATTGAGAGAGAGTATTGAGAGTAGCAATGTAGTGTTCTGTGAGTAGACAAAAAAAAAAAAAAAAAAAAAAACCAGTGTTTTTCCTTTGCAATGACTGAAATGAATGTCTCCAAATCCTTGGGAAGTGAGACCAGAGAGGAGCAGCATCCGGGGATGAGTTCTTGCATTCCCAGGCAATGAGATGATAAGTTGAATCTTGTTAGGGAGATAAAATATTTGTGCCAAATGGAGTCAAGGGTGAGAAATGAGGATATCACAGCAGAGAGCTTGGGGACAAGACCAAGAGGGCAGAGGCATGACTGATGACCCAATGTGTAAATGGAGATAATGGTAATTGGTGATTCAAGGGCTGCTTCCCTGGCCTGGCCTATCTAATAGCCTCCTTGCTGTCGGTCCTGCCTCCAAAATTACCCTTCCCATCCATCTGCATAGCCACAGAAGCGCCCTTGCAAAAACACAAATTCAACCATGTCACCCCAGGCTTAAACCCTTCAATGGTTCCCGTTTGTCTTTTGAACAAATAATTGCAGCCACACTGGGCTGTTTATGCTCTTGCAAATGCACCAACAGACTCTCACCTTCACTTTGCTTCACTTGGTAGTCTTTCCCTCTGTTTAGAAACTAACCCTGCCCCTCTTTTGTCTGCCCAACACCTCCCTGCCCGAAAGGTTTCATCTTAGATGTCACCTCCTCCAAGACGTCTTCCCAGGTTTGCCTGGACTTCGTCAGGTTCCATGAGGCCCCATCCTTACCTCTTGTCACTGGGCTGTAAGCTTACGTACAACATCAAGGTTCATATCTGCCCACCAGTATCTGGCATTTGGCAGGTGCTCAAGAAGTATGGACTGAATGGAGGAATTCATGAATAATTCCTATGACACTGTGGTGCCCTTTTCCTTTCCCTGTGTGTCTCCTCAAGTAGACCATAGGATTCTTGCAGGCAGAAAGTTCTCACTCAGAGTTATGTTCCCAGTGCCCAGCACTGTGTTGACACATGGGAGGGATCCGGCAAATGTCTGGGTGAATGGATGAGTGACTGATGGGTGAGTAAGTGGTTGGATGGACGGATAGGTGGATAGACTGGTTAAACTGGTGAATTAGATGGAAGTTGTGACCCAGCCACTAAACTGGTATTTGCTTAAGTGTGTCTCTGAGGCCCAACTATCATTTCCTGAAGAAACTGAAGAACTCAAGGCAACTCAGCATAAATGCCAGATGTTGGCTCCCAAACTCCCTTGGACCGCTACCACCACCTCCACTATCCAGGCCCTGCAAATTCCCCCCAGCCCCAGACACCCCACCACCACCACCGCCACTCACCTGATCCTTGGGCTCTTGGCTGACCAACCAGAAGAGGAGAATATTATTACAAGTGGTATTCACTTCTGGGAGCGTGTCCAGGTAACTCTTCAGGGTGGTGGTCCCCTTGGTCTGCGGTGGGGGCTGCCTCATGGATGACGGGGCATTGGGCATCCAGGCCCCAAAGTCATGCTGTGGAGAGCCCCCAGCAACCCAACTGAGTCAGTTGGCCAGAAAAGAAGGACCATCTCCCTCCTCAACATCCCTGTTCCTGCCCATACCATCCTAGATCTTGCAGTTGGGAAATAAGGTGGTTGTTAAAAGGGAAGTGAGGAAGAGGGTGACCCAGGTTGGGTCACCCCTTGTTACCCCCCTACCCAGTGTTCCAGGACTGGGTCGTGTGAGTCACCCAGGAGGGAGGAGGACCCAGAGTAAAGAGGTCACTGAGAAATGAGCCTTGGGCTGGCCTGCTGCTCCACCTGGCCGCATCCTGTCCACAACAGGAGCCCCTCAGTTACTCCCTCCACAGCCCAACTTGAGTCATCATTACGAACTTGGACCAAGCTCTACTCCAGTCATCATTCAGCCCTAGTGCTGCCCTCCACCCAGTCGCCACTCCAACCCCAGCCCTATCCATAAACCTATCACAGCCTTGACCCTCCCATGCTCTCAGCCCGAACTCTGGCCTCACATCCACTGCTGAGGCTAATCTTACGTGGCCCAGTGTCCCCCAGGCCTGCCCTCTGCAGCCTCACCTGCCCACTGTTGACAGCGGCATGTTGGGCAGAGCAGTTGAAGATGATTGCAGTGAGGAATTTCACCAGCTCTCCCTGGGTGCACAGCTCGTGTGGGAAGCCTAAGAGTGAGGGGAAGGGAAGAGGGTGTGGATGGAAGGGACCAGATTCCTGAGGGAAGCTCAGGACTGGGGCTCGCTGCAGGAGGAAAGAGAGCTGCTGCTGCTGTGTCACTTTAGTCGTGTCCGACTCTGTGTGACCCCATAGACGGCAGCCCACCAGGCTCCCCCGTCCCTGGGATTCTCCAAGCAACAACACTGGAGTGGGTTGCCATTTCCTTCTCCATTGCGTGAAAGTGAAGTCACTCAGTCGTGTCCGACTCCTAGCGACCCCAGGGACTACAGCCTACCAGGCTCCTCCGTCCATGGGATTTTCTAGGCAAAAGTACTGGAGTGGGGTGCCATTGCCTTCTCCGACAGGAAAGAGAGCAATGCAGACTAAACATGTGGCTGCCACTGTCTTTAGACTAGTATTGGGATTGGGCTGAGGTTAAGGATAGGGGCTTCCCAGGTAGCTCAGTGGTAAGAATCCTCCTGCCAGTGCATTAGACGAGGGTTTGGTCCCTGAGTCAGGAAGATCCCGTGGAGGAGGAAATGGCCACCCACTCCAGTATTCTTGCCTGAAAAAATCCTATGGACAGAGGAGCCTGGTGGGCTACAGTCCATGCGGTCGCAAACAGTTGGACACAACTGAACGACTGATCATCACCCCAGGTTACGGATGGTCATCACCATGGTGTGGTCTCTGAACCGGGGGACTGGGGTAGGACTAGAAAACGCCTAGCCAGCTGAGGTCATAACAGACGAGCCAGGTTCAAGGGAACAGCACTTCTGTCTGCAGCTCGTTTTAGTACGTAATGATAGAATTCTACCCAATTCACCAAGATTTGCCTGAGCACCCAGGAGCAGATCATCTCATCCGCTGTTGGGTTTAGTGGCAGAGACAGATGGTCAGAGAGGGTGCTGCTTATAAGCCCACAGTGATGGAAGCAGAGGAAGGTTT
The DNA here is from genome assembly GCF_019923935.1 of Bubalus bubalis. Taxonomy (NCBI): domain Eukaryota; kingdom Metazoa; phylum Chordata; class Mammalia; order Artiodactyla; family Bovidae; genus Bubalus; species Bubalus bubalis. Next base: position 35,357,214 of record NC_059159.1, on the reverse strand, counting down.
AAGGCCAGGACTCGGCCCTTTGAGAAGATGGCAGGTTCAGCAACGGGGCTGGGTAGTTAGAGGAGGCTTTCCTGGAGGAAGAGAAGGGGCCTCCCTGGGTAGAATAATGGGGTGAGCTTCAAATGGAAAAAAAGAAGAGAAAGGCATTTTCAGGCTCAGCCCTTGGCCTTCTTTTCTGTGATCTCATTGGTCTCATCCAGGACTGTGGCCTTCACCACCTCTCACTGGCTGATGATTCCCAAGTTCACATCGCCCCTGCATGCTGGACTTGATAGTGGGTATAAATCTGCAGCTGCTAGCTGACACCTCTGCCTGAGTGTCTATGAGGCGTCTCAGACCTGACACCCGCCAGACCTCAAGCTTGACTCCCTACCCTGCACATTATTGAAACCTGTCCCCTGTGGCCACCAGTGGGCCCACTTCAGCGCTCTCCATTCAGTTGCTCCAGCCAAAATCTGTGCACTCGCTCCCCCTTTTATCTCACACCGCACAAGTCAGCAAAGTCTTGCAGAAGCCATCCTCATGCCATCACCTCCAGTCTCCACACCACCCCTTCTCCATCGTCTCACCCCTGGATGAATCTGACTGCCTCCACCCTTGCCTCTGACAGTTTGTTCTCCACATAACAGCCAGATTGAGTGATCCTTCAGAATTGTAAATCTAGTTATACCACCCCTACCTAAAATGCATTGAGGGCTTCCCACCTCACTTACCTCACCATGGCCCTGCTTAAACTGGTTCTTATTCCTTCTCTGACTTCATTCCCTTCCCCACTTTTCTCCTTCTCACCTACTCTACTCAGCTACACAGGTCTGCTGATTCCTTAAACCTGCCTGCACATTCCCACCTGAGGTCTCTGCACTGACTCCACCTCTGTCCCTACACTCTTGCCCTAGTTATCCATAGAACTAGCTCTCCCTTCCTTCAGTCTATAGCAGACAGCACCTCCTAAAAGAGGCCTTCCCTGACCTCCTAACTGAAGTAATCTCCCTACCTTGACCTGCTGTATCCCGATACTGTTTTGTTCTTCTTTTTAACCACTTGACATATTTGCTAGTTTATTATCCATATCTCCCCACAAGAATGTTAAGCTTCTTGAAGGCCAGGATTTTTGCCTGTCATGTTCACTGCCAAACCCCAGCACCTAAAACAATACTTAATAAATATTAACAGTATTTAATAAATATTACTGATTGAATGAAGTGAATGCACGAGAGGATAGGAAGCCAGAGTGGTCAGGCACAGAATCAGAAGCAAGGTGAGGGGACAGGGAGGGGACTTAATTGGATATGAGGTTACAGCACTTTGCCAGGAAGGGTGGTTTCTAGGGACTATTTCAGAGGATTACTGGGGCGGTGGCCCTGCCGAATTGGCGGCGGGCGAGTAGAGAGAGGCTGGGAGAGGTGGGATAGGTTGAGAGGCAGCTGCCACGTTGCAGGAGTAGTGAGAGGACTAAGACTAGGTGGTGGCAGTGGGAAATGATGGGTACAATAGCACCAGCCACTTAACTGGATTTAGAGAGAGAGGAAGACATCAGGAAACATGAGTCAAGATGGCACCAAGGTTTGGAGTCAGGATGACGGGAAAGAGGCTGCAACAGAGCAGATGGGGAGGCTTGAAGGAAGGACTGGGTATCTGTCTGCCTGGGAGTGTGTGGGAATTTTCCAAGTGTGCCGTTCATGGAGGATAGAATAAAAAAGCAAAGTCAGACGACATATGGGAATTCTTCTGTAGCGCATATTATTTTTTCCCTTTGAAATGTGGAAGCCAGAGGCATGCTGAGGTTAATGAACGAATGTGTTTTACCTGAAAACATGAGTGTGGTGTAAGTGTGTGCCGGTTGGAAGAGACGTTTGTCAATCTGAAGAATGTCCTGATGTGTTAAATCAGAGACAAGTTGAATAAAGAAAGACAAGACAGTTGATCCCACTCTGTGTGTTGAATAGGAAATAGATAACCCTGAAGAGAAAAACAGCTGCCCCTAGAGGAGAAGCAGTCAGGATCAGGATGCTCCCTGATTAACAGTAGTTAATCTAAAGTAAAAGAGACTTTAGAATCAAAATGAACACATATGTCATTTGGTCCTTGACTGGCTCCAGAATCAACAGGACCAACTGAAGGAGAATGGGACAAGTAAGAGCGTAACGTTGGAGATTAATTGTCAATTTTGTTAAACGTGATGCCAGCATTGTGATTGTGTAGGAAAGTGTTGTGGGGTTTTTTTTTTTTTGAGATGCATATTAATTAGAGGTAAAATGTGAAATATGTGTAAATAAACAACAGCAACAACTTAATCAAATATGGCAAGATGTTAGGAACTGTATTTAGGTGGTGGGTAAACTGCATCTAGGTAGGTAAAAGTAGAGTATCATACTCTCTACTTTTCTATATGTTCAAACTTTTGTTTGGAAAAAAAAAAAAAAACTGGAACTTCCTAGTGGTCCAGTGGTTAAGACTCCACACTTCCAAAGCAGGGGGTACAGTTTCAATCCCTGATCAAGGAAATAAGATTCCCAAGGGACTAGGCAAAAAAAAAAAAAAAAATGCTTTGGAGCCCACTACAGGTAGGACTACAAGAGCTGTTCATTCTGTTTCCTGGTGACCTGAGACCGTGCCTCCTCCTCAGGTTTCCCCAGGCAGGAATTGCTCTGGGTGGCCACCAGAAGTGCTGAGTCAGCTAAAAGTTGCATTTTCCCACCCCCCCCCCCACCCCCCGCTAAGAGAAGACATCCCAGGCAGTAAGAGTCTCCCTCCCTCCAGCTGGGGGAACTAGAGGGTGGACATTTGTGCCACTTTGAGCCTTTCATTTTCTTCCACTCACCCAGATAGAGACGCCTTGTCTGCACTTTCCAGTGCCTGAAATACAGACCGTCACACACTGGCGCCTGGGAGGTAGGCTGTGAAGAGTAGCAATGGCATGTGTAGCAATGGCCAATCGAGGCCAGAAGTCCTTCTACAGAGGATGACTTGTAGTTTTCATGTGCTGGTCTCAAGAGTGACAGTGAGACAGCCAACAAGGAAAGTTTCATCAGGGAATGGGGAAGGGGGGATTTCCAAGTATGGAATCAGCTATAGAGGAGAAACAGGAGAAAGGATCGTTCTGTTAGGGAAGGGTAGAGCGAGAGGAGACAGAGATCCAGGACAAACCAGAGCTGGAATCAGGATCAGGAGGCGGCAGAAGCCCTGAAAGAAAGGGGAGGTCAGAAAGACACACCCTTCCTGGAGCAAAGGGAAGACTTTAAGGAGGGGAGGGCAGTCGGGGGCATCTGCTTGCACTTAGGTTAAGCAAAGGAGGCCTAAGAGGACTGGTCGGTTGGGTCTCAAAGGCCTCTCAGGCAGTGTCAAAAGAGAGGGGAGAGCCAGGGACAGGTGACACGTGTCAGTAAGGAGGAATCAGGCAGCAGCAGCACCAAGCTACTCCATGAAGCCACAAGTGAGAGAGGTTGGTGGCTGGAGGGGCCACCTGGCAGGATAGGCATAAGAGGGTATGAGAGAGAGTCCCAGAGTCCTTAGTGCTGGAGGCTGGAGATGGCTTCTTTTTTTTTTTTTTTTTTTGGAGATGGCTTCTACCATAAAGCAACACATCCCCAGATCTCAGCAAGTGAAGGTGAATGGGTGGCAAAGGTCGAGCAGGGACCATGTAGTGGCTGAAAGCAAGGGTACCAGAGATGCTGGGAGCTGGCTCTGGGCCCTGCCTCTGCCACTTACTGCCAGTGCGGCCTTCTCTACGCCTTCCCTTATCTATCCAGTGGGGCTAATGATGGCATGTGCTTTAAAGGCTGCTCAGTGAATAAGAACTGGGGGCCTGGTAGGGCCAAGGGGGACAGCGGGTCATTGGGTCTGTAGCTGGGGGGACGGGGAGGGGATACCTGAGCTTTCCCGGCCCAGAAATGCCTGAGCAAAAATCTCTCCAACCCAGGCCTGCAGCTCTGAATCCTGCTGCACAGATGCGTCACTGGTATAATAGTAGCCCACGATTTCTGAGACGAAGCTGCAGGAAAAAGATGTCCCTGCTCCAGCAGTGACTCTGGGTTCAGGCCGGCCCCAAAATCAAGGCCCAAGGCTTCTCAGGCTAGTGCGAGTTAGCTGCCCAGAGTCCACTGCGAGTCCATGGAGGTTCAGTGGGGACCCCCATATTCAGTTGGAACCACAGTGCCCAGGCTTCCTCAAGTCTCAGCGCCACTCCAGAGTCATGGGTGCTGAGGAGAGGCTGACATGAGGCCTCCCCTCCCGACCTGGGAGAAAGGAAGACCAGTCCACCTGGAGGCCCCGCCCACATCTAGCTGTTGCCCCTGCCCTGACCTCTCAGGACTCCGTGTCCTTCCCGTCCTCTGCCACATTCACACACAGCCCAGGCCCTCCCCAGCCCACAGCTACCTGCCATTTCATGAGGAACCCCAACCCCCAATTCTCACCCTTGCGGTGCCCCATGCTGCGCTCTAAACACCTGAAACCCCGGAGCACCAAGTGCCCCATCCTACATGAGCACACAGATCCACACTGTTCCCTTGGCCAGGAGGCCCTGGTGGGGCCAGATTGGCCACAGGCCCCAGGCCCACACCTCTCAATGGCCGCCCAGATCTTCAAGCCGTCATCTCGGTAATGGTAGTTGGGGATATCCAGGACACCGCGGGCCCGCAGGCTGTCCGGAAGGCAGAAATTGGTGTAGGTGAAATGGGCCAGACCGGTGCTCATGAGGTAGAGGAGGCCCTGCCTCCCAATGGACGTGACCTGAGGACACAACACAGCTGGTCTCCGCAACCGGCCCAACCCCCACCCCAGAGATGGGCCTAGAGACTCAGCAGAGGGAATTTTCCAGTTAATCAAGCATCCAAGACCAAGAATTAAACACCCATAAGAGCAGGACGTGGGCTGCGCAGGCTGCGGCCTTACTGCATGCGTAGGAGGTAATCCTTAGCTGTTTGGTAACTAGAAGAATGAACTGAATCCCGGGCGAGCCGGGAGGGGAGCGCCAACGCGGGGTCAGCGGGCAGGTGTGCTCAGGCTGGGGTGCCTTGCCCACCTCCAGGAGCCTTTGGAGTTGGAGCCTGATGAGGTGGGGCGGGTGGAGGGGATTGGAGGGAGGGAGGCGGGGTTGCGGGCGGGGCAGGTAGAAGACTTGTGGAAAGGGGTGGACCGGGAATGGGGAATGGGATTGGCGGTCCCATTGTGGGCGGGGCAAGGTGCCATCAGGGGCGGAGCCCCGGGGAAAGGCAGGGTAGAGGCCACACCTTGTCCACAAGGCCCTCAGGATTGAGCAGCGTAGCACGGGCGATGGTGTTCACCTGCAACGTGTAGCGAGTGTGGGGAAGCAGAAGCTGCAAGTGGGATAAGGTCACAAGAACCGAAGGTCAGGGGAGAAGGCCACCGTGCCCCGCCCCCCCACCCGAGGGTCACCCAGACCTTGTAGATAGGATGGCAGAGCGGCAGCTGACGCAGCGTGGCCATGGCGAAGGCCTCGCACAGCAAATGTGTGCACAAAAAGTGCGTGTTGTTCTCGTGCACCAGGAACTCAGAGTTGCGCACCCACGTCTTCGCCAGCAGCCAGTCCCAGTCGGTGTCAGTGGGCAAGAAGATGGGACTGTCGGGCCCAGGGGTCTGGCAGAGCTGCATCGAGGAATAATTAGGGGGTGAGGCTTTAGACTGATAGGTGCCCCCCGAGGCCGCGTTCCCGAAGCCTGGTCCACACCCCCTCAAAGCCAGCCGCAGGCTCACCTGGATGGCCAAGGGCACCAGCGCCCCCTGGGGGTTGAGCCACAACAGGCAGAGCGGGGCGGCCACGTACTGGGGGCGGCCGTTTATGCAGTGGACCGGGGCCTCCGCCAGGATCCAGTAGTCCGCTAGGAAGATGTTGCCCCTCTGGGGAAGTTGCACGGAGCCTTAGAGTGTCTTCCGTACCCGCGCTCTGCTCCCCTCTCCGTTCTCTGTCCACTCCCACTCCAGCCTGGGCCTCAGTGACGCGTGGTGCCTGCACTAAAGGCCAGTGTTGGGAATCTCACCCTTCCCAGAATGTCCGGAATGAGGTCCAGCTGAATCCTTCCTTGTGCAACCTCTCACCTGGCTTCCCAGCCTCTTGGACAAGCCAGCATCCTCTCCTCCTCTCCCCATCACTGGTCCTTCCTATTCTGTCAACTCAGATGACTTGAGTGTATTTAGTATCAATAAAATCAACACAGGAAGAGAATTCGCCAACCACAACTCCAGCCTTCTGGAGGATGCCTGAGGGCTTGACTGGGTCAAGATCAGAGACTGTGTGGGTCATCATCTTCTCCCATACCCCCAGAGTTCCTACTTCTCCAGGATTGTCCTTACTCTGTCTAGTGGCACTGCCTTTGGCCTGTCCTAAAATGGCTTTCTTTGGGCCTCAGCACCTGGGATCTTGGAGGCCCCAGAACAGGGGCAGGGCCTCTTCCTCCAAGCTGTCACGTTCATGCATACCAGTTCACCAGGCCCTGTCTCATGCCTCAAGCCTGAGGCCCATCTGGGCCTTACCCATAACTATTCTGCTTAAAAGGTGCCAGGCTGGGGATGAGGCCTACAGGCTGGATGCAGCCATCCCACCCTTACCCTCCACACCCGTCCCTTCTCCCTACTGGCAGCTTACCCACCTCTAACTCTGTCTGCAGGCAGGTGCCTGGTCCCAGTGAAGGAGCCACCATGTCATTGGTGATAGGCAGCTTGCTGGGCAAGCTGGAGAGGCAATGGAGCATGACAGGGTTGACACCGTTCAGGTACTGGTACCCGAAGAACTGGTCTTCACACCAGTGCTCTCTGACGTACTCTGGGGGACAAGAGAGGGGGCCAGTTGGGCTGAAACCACTTCACTAGATCCTGCTCAGCCCAGCACTTTGCTAATCACTATGGTTTAGTCTTTCCTCCCAGCAGTCCTATGAGTAGGTGTAATTATATCTTCAGTTTAACATGGGACTCTAAGAGGCAGAGTGACTTGCTCAGTTGGGTGGCAGACTCGAACATATGTCTGGCCCCAAAGCCCAAACCTCTTGATGACAGGGGTAGGGGAAGAGAGGTAAGTGCACCTGACCAGGATCAGGACTCCCTAAGTGACCCTTGACCCCCGCTCTGTCCCCACTTGCCTATTCTTGTCCCCACCCAGAGGAAGGAGAGATGGGTTCCTGAGAGGAGTCTGGGAGAGGGCCCCCAGTGAAGTCAGGAGCCCTGCCCACTGGAATCCCACAACCCAGAATTCAGCTTTTTCCCAGCTTGAGGCAGAGGAGCCTGAGTACAGGGTCAAGTGGAGAATGGACCTCTCCACCTGGCTCTGCACACCTGAAGTGAGGGTCTTGTGGCAACGCATGATATTCCGGATGTCATCCAGCTTCTTCCAGGAACCCTTGCGGTCCACTAACCCTCGAAGCTTCATGCCCAAGGACCTATGGGAGGGGAAGTTGGGCTTGGGGCTGAGGGCTGCCATGGGCACTGTGCCCCCAGCCTAGAGCCCTGGAGGAATTTCCCTGTCCAGGGCTTGTTAAGCTGTGCCTGTCCTAGAGAACCATCTCCTACATCTCCACCACATATCGACTACCTGTCCTTCTGTGTGCATCTTAGATGCAAAGTCCTTCATGAAGCATTGTCCGATCACCCCTCAAACATAGACCTTGTGTGTATCTTTCCAAAAATACCCACTACTTCCTTCATTATATTGTGAACCCTTCATTATGTCACTACTCAAATCAACTCCTATTATACTGTGGGCTCCTTATGGCCAGGACTGGGCTGTGTTGCCCTGACATACCCAGTTTGTAACAATCGCTCACTAGCTAGGCCAAGTCAAATGGAAGGGAATGGAACAGAGGACAGGCAGGTGTGTGGCAGTCGGTCAATAAAGTAAGCTGTGGAAGGAGGCAGATGTGTCATGAAGAGTGTGGGCACCTGGAGAAGGCATGGGGGGAAGGGGGCAATAGTGACCTGACAAGCCCCGGGACAGTTTCCTATGTGCTCGGTAAGGAGCCACTCACTCCTTCCATGAACCTGTGCTGAGCGGCTGCCCCCTAAGATCCTGCTGCTGCTGCTGCTGCTAAGTCGCTTCAGTTGTGTCTGACTCTGTGCGACCCCATAGACGGTAGCCCACCAGGCTCCTCCGTCCCTGGGATTCTCCAGGCAAGAACACTGGAGTGGGTTGCCATTTCCCTCTCCAATGCATGAAAGTGAAAAGTGAAAGTGAAGTCACTCAGTCGTGTCCGACTCTTCACGACCCCATGGACTGCAGCCTACCAGGCTCCTCCGTCCATGGGAGTTTCCAGGCAAGAGTACTGGAGTGGGGTGCCATTGCTCTCTCCTTCTAGGGGATGGGAAAAACTCAACAGGAGCATGATCATTAAAACAGAGGCTGAGGAGGCAAGAGAGGAGAAATAAAAGGCCTTCCTTTTCCAAGGCCTGCCACTCACGTCCTTTAGGGCACCCTGCAATCACGCCACACTAAAGCCCAGTGACTCCCTTCCCTCCATAAATGACCAGAGACTGCCAAATGCCAACTCCTCTTCCCACTGGACCTTCTCTGAGCCCCACACCGGCACTCCACATGGTCTCCTGGGCCCTCCCCTGCCTCGACCCACATATCCATCTGGGGACCAGCTCAGGTGATACTAGCTTCTGAGATGCTCCTTAGTCCTGCCGGGGCCTCTCAGTGGGTCCTTGTCCTGAAACCTGAGCCCCCTTGTGTCTGCCTGTGGACACACGCAAGCTCCATACCCCGCCTCACCCCTACATCCCCTTCCACTAGTTCTTCTCCAGAAGAACGGCTGTGGCACCGAAGCCCAGAACATGAGGATCCAGCTCCTTGCTGTGGCCTCCTCTGGGCCTGCTGATGCAGCAGGTAGCAGGTGGCTGAGCCCCACAAAATGACCTGGGTCTTCCCAGGACCCACCCATTCCCCTCTCCTTTCCTCTCTCCCAGCCCAAAGCTTCAATCCCATCTGTCTCCCAGCAACCACCTCCTGACCCCTGCTCCTGTCAGGACCAGATGTCAACTGGATCCCCTCCAGCCACGTCACACTCAGAACCTCAGACTTGAGCTGCCCGTGACCCCACCAATATTAACTAACACCCACCAATATTAATTAACTGCCTTGCAGATACATCTCCCCAGGGGAGCCCGAGCCCGTGAGTCCATCACAGCCAAGACTGTATCCTAATACTACAACTTTTTGTGCTGGATATTAGCTTTTTTTTTTTTTTTTTTTGGCTGCACTGTGCAGCCTTCAAGATCTTAGTTTCCTGACCAGGAATCAAACCCGTGCCCCCTGCAGGGGAAGCATGGAGTCTTAACCACTGGACCACCAGGGATGTTCCCTGGATGTTAGCTCTCTAAAGTTTTCCCCTACACCTATGAAGTCAGTATGAATATTATTGTCATAAATGAGAAAACTGTTTAAAGGCTATATGAAAATCAAGGTCATAAAGCTAGAAAGCATTGGCCAGGAAATTGAACCTGAGGTGTCCTGACCACCTCCTTAAATCTTAAAAGACTGGCCCTCTCTGGTCCTGCTCAGACTGGTCCCACTAGCAGTGACTGGGACCGTGCTCTGCTCAGGGTAAGTGCTCAATTAATTCTATTGGTTTGAGGACTGGAAAGAGAAGGAGAGTTTAAGAGCTAAGAGGTGATGATGGGGAGCTAGAGAAGAGTTGCTTAAAAAGAGAGTGGAGATGGGGCAGGGGGAGATGAAGGAGAGACTGGGGGTGGGGTGGATGGAGGGGAGACAGGGGCAGAGATGTAGATATGATTGATCAAAGGGACAGAAGCAGAGGGAGAGGGAGCAGGAGTGCAGAGAGGGCAGTGGCCTCACGTGGGGATGGCGTTGAAGAGCAGCGAGGTCGTCTTGGTGGCGGAGTAGCGAATATTGGGCTCCATGTGCAGCAAGGAGGGGATGTCAATTTTCATGGGGAAGCCAGGCAGGTACTGATTCCCACTGCTGGGGAGCAGGGAAGCAGAAGGGCAGAAACCAGTCAGAGGGACCTGCAGTCCATTCCCCTTAATTCCTCCTCTCTCTCCTCCCAGAGAGTCCCCAGGCCTCTGCTTACTCCAGGTACCTCCCCTGCCCTCTCCCCTCCTCTCTGCCAGACTCCTGGGGCCATCCCCACCTATTCTGCTCCAGACACTTGAATTAAACTGCATTTGTCACAGACTATGACTCCCAAGCTGCCCAGCCAAGTCCTCACAGCAGACCCTTCACTTCATGCCCTTCCAGCTTCTTCCCCAACTCTCAGTCCACCCTCACCTGTCACCTGGGTCTGCACAAGGCGCTGTCTTGGTCAAGGCAAATTTCTTATCTGACTCCATCTCCTCAAAGCTGCTGACATCTATAATGCGGGGGAAGCCAGGGGCGTAGACTTTCCAGCTTCCAGGGGAAAGAGATTGAAGTGGCAAGTGAAGGTTAGGGTAAACAGAAGCCTTAGCTTTTAAAGACACAACTTTAAATTAAAACTCCCAGAAACCACCCACTTTCTGAGCAGGTGACAAGGAATTGAAGTATGTTTGTTTTTTTTCCCTGAAGACACTGGGCTTCAGATCTGGGTAGTATTTGAGGATGGCATGAATATCCAAGCTGGTTTAGAGTTGGGTTTGTGTTGAGATCAAGATCATGGCTGGTTTGGGGGTGAGGCTCAGGATGGGCTGAAGTTGGCCAATCCTAGGGTCATGTCTGGTATCTGGGTCACATCAAGGACAGCTGAGGGTTGAGTGTGGATCCATTGATGGTATTGGGGACACTTATCAGTACTTGTGTTTTGGGCCTGGACTCAGGGTCAGCATTAGATTGAGATTTGAATGAGGGTGGTGATCAGAGTTGGGCCCCCAAAGTTGGAACTGAGGTTAGAGTTAGTAACAGTCTGATTAAGGATCAGGTCAGAGTAAGATGGGAAAGAAGTCAAATTAGGCCACCCTCACCGGTAGCATTCCTGTCGGGCCTGGAGTTCCCGTTTCCTGTGATCCAGAAGGAGGGGAAGGGAGTCCTGACAAATAGTTCTTGCTGTGGGTAATGAAGATTACTCATTGGTAAGTCTGTTTTCAAATGACACCCCTCCAGCATGCCTTTCCTGAACCCCAACCCTTGAACCCAGTCCCTCAGGGTTGTCCCCCATTCTTTGTGCATTCATCAGTAGAAAGGATTTGGGGCAGCTTTACCCCCAGATTATAACAACTCCCTAATTGTTTACATGTGTGTCTCCTTTTCAAGACTGCAAACTCCTAGGGGGCAGAAGTCACATGGTATTCATTTTTTGTATTCCCAGCATCCAGCATGGTGCCTGGCACCATGCACAAAATGCATATTTGACACAGGACTGGTGAACAAACATGTCTTGTGAAGTGACTGGTGGATGTGTTGTGGTGACGATAGGGATTCGGAGTGCAGTCTGTGAGGAACTCAGTGTCAGCAAGGGTAATGTTCACTCACTGCACCTCACCTGACATCATCTCTCAGCCCTAAGACTCATCTCCACACTCAGACTCACCCTAGTCTTGCCTGTCTCTGGATGAGATAGCTCAGGAGATGTGGGTACGGGAAGTGGGGGGGTGGGGGCGGGGGTTGGGAGGGAAAGGGGTCCAGAGACTGAAGTAGCTTCAGTCCAGCATCCTTCAAAGCCCCCCACCCAAATTCAAGAAAGAACCTGAACAGCACCTCACAGAACTTCATCCACACCAGGAAAGCCAGTACTAGTGGCCCAGGGCCTGTCCAGCTAAATTCTCTAAACATTCAGGGCTTCTCCCCAGTTGAAATTCAATAACTCCACTTGCAGGTTAACTCCTCTCAGAGGAATTGACTCAGGAAGGAGCAGGGTGACTGTGGCGAGCATACCACCATCTCTGTGTGTTTCTGTGCGTATGACTCTGAGTGGTATGAGTGTATGTGAGTGCACACCTAGACTGGGTGTGTCTCCAGAGGGGTACATACTGCCCAGAAAGTGCCTGCATTTCAGGGTGTTCGAGGCTTGAATTTTCAGAAAGCACCTACTTGGGACCCTGAGTTGCAGTTACCCTAACTCCAGCCCTACTCTCTACACCCTGGGCTCTGTGACAGCCAACCACCCCCACCCCCCACCATCTCTGCTGCTCCCAGCAGGTGCTTCCGAAGCCCAGGCCAGCCCCTGCCTCTGACACACCTGTTCCTGGTCGAAGCTCGATAGTGCAGTAGCCCTCCATCCACTGGTAGCAGGGGAAGTGGGAAAGGGTGCCATCGGGGGCACTGACACAGATGCAGCTGCAGTACCAGGAGTCTTGGGGGAAGAACGCATAGCGCTCCTTGTGGAGCCGCAGCAGCAAGAGCTCACCCAGCTCCTCTGAGCAGCGCACCTTGTACTTCTGCACCTGGGGTGGGGGCAAGAGAGCAAGCCGGTGAGAGGCGAGGAACAGCCTAAGTCGTCCTGCACCTTGAAAAGTGCACCTACACCTACGCCTTCTACACCTCCACCTTGCCTGACAAGTACACCCGAGCTGGCTGTACCCCATGTAGTGCCTTGGCGTGTATTACAAAAAGGTATCCTTCATCTGGCAGAATCTGCTGCAGGAGCCCTGTGTGAGCAGGCTGCATTCTGACTCTCCCAAGCCTCCTTGGAGCCCCCACCCGATGTTGGCCATCTGCCAACAGTGCTGGGGCCTGGCAGAGTCAGGTAGACCCCTCTGGAGAAGAGGAAACCCAGGCTCAGAGAGGGCAAGCAGCTTCCCCAAAGCCCACCTTCAGTTATTGGAGAAGGAGCTAGGAAGCCAGTGGAATTCTCTGGAGCCCCTGCCCAGGGCTCCTTCACGGCCCTGCCTGGGTAGGATTTATGATCCCCAGGAAAGGCAAAGACCAGAATGGGGTGGCCACAAGGTCAGGGCCAGCATCCTGAGTTCTGCAGGATTTGATGAGCCCTGGGGAGAAACACCCTCCCCTCCTTCAGGATTCCCTGCACCTGGTGGCCCTCAGGGTCGCCACCTCCCTTTCTCCTCTACTCACCGATCCAGAGGCGAAGTCCCTGCCCATGCGATCCAGTCGCTGCTTGGGGCTTTCACCACATGTGCCCACCAGTGTGACAAAAATGTTGTCCAGTGTGCCAGCCATCAGGTAGGGACCGGTGGTCACACGCACGCGGTACAGGGCCATGATGGGAGGAAAGAAGGGATGCCCCAGCAGCTGGCCTGGAGGAGGTGAGCCACAGAACATGCAGGGCTGGGCTCCTGGTTTGCCGACCCGCGGGGCCTGGTTGGGCAGGATGGGCCTTTGAGGAAAAGCCCAGCTCTCTCTGGGATGCTCTAGGGCCCACTCGCTGGCTCTCTGTCTCCAGAAACTCTCTGTCCTTGCTAGCTGCGGGCTGGCTCTTCCCACCCACAGCCTTTCTCCCTACTAGTTGCTTGTTCCCCTCTGGCAAAACCGGTCCCTCTGACTGGCAGGACCAGGTTCACCCAGATAGCTATCAGGAGCCCGGGTCCTATTGGGAAGGGAGGGACCAGATGCCAGAGGGAGACAGGCATTAGGTGACGCCTGCGTGATTGGGACATTGATCTGTTCCTGGTCAGAAGCCAACTGATGCCCTGTCCGCCCACTCCTCAGCCTCTCGGAAAACCTTTCCTTCTCTCTCTCCGTCAGAACTGGGCACAGGGCACCCGCATTCCTAATTGTGAATCATGCATGTGAATCACTATACACAAGTGAGCCATAAATCACACGTGACTACAGCCACACGCGAGTCTAACATGCATCTCTACACATGGCATAGGGGTCATAAACAACCCTCCTGTCACCTCCTGAAGTTGGTACCCCCCTCACCCCCAACCCGGCCCTGTGTGTCCCGGATCTATGGCACGGCGGAACTCTGTGCCTCTCCCTTGGAATGTGGCCGATCTGGGGACCGAAGCCTTCTCCGGGAACACAGCATCTGAAGGCTTCATGTGGCATCCTTTTCTCTGCGCGGCCCGCCCTTGGCTTTGGGGCGGTAGGCAGGGTACCTGGGCCAGGTACGTGGGGTGCCTGGGATCTAGGTCATCGGACTGGGAAGAAACTTGTCCCAGAGGGAAGCCCTCTGCGGAAGCGCCCCCGCGCGGCCGTGCCGACGCTGCACCCACCCAGCTTCCGCGGCGCTTAGGCTCTAGCGTCCTAACACTTGCTGTGCTGAGGGGGGTCCGATAAAAAGCAATCACCGGTTACTGGCTTCACCAGCTTTCTCTCGGTTTCTTCTGGAGTCCCTTGCGTACACACATAACTACAGCCACTTCGCTATGCGAATGAATTTCGTCAATAGAAAACTCTTATAGAAAGTAGAACAAACTTTCAGGGAGAGCCCGGATAGCTCAGTCGGTAGAGCATCAGACTTTTAATCTGAGGGTCCAGGGTTCAAGTCCCTGTTCGGGCGGTTTCTTTTTCTCTACTGGTTGGTGCACGACAATCTTTGGACTTTTCAGTACCGTAAATATTTGTATTCCTTCGAACATAACAGAGGAAAAGAATAATGCAAGTTTGTTAGATGGTGTTAAGAGGAAACGAAATTAAAGTAGGTCAGGGTTTTATTCAGAAGGCAGAAGGAATGACAGTGGAGTGAGAGCGGAGATGTTTTAGAGCAGTACATATGCGAGCCATACGTGTGAATTTAATTTTACTAGGAGCCACACATTAAAAAGAGTACAAATAGATGAAATTATTTTTTGAAATTAATTTTAGTAAAATTTTATTTAACCCAATATATCCTGTCTTATCATGTAATCAATATTTTAAAATTATTAATGAAATTTAAACTTTTTTCATACTGTCGTTTAATTATGGTGTGTATTTATAGTTAAAGCACATTTAGATTCATATTTCAGGTGCTTGAAAGTGGTATTCATCTTATTTGACAACTCCGTTTATTTTGCTTTATCTCCTGAGAGTGGCAAAGTAGAAACGGACTAGAACGTTTGATAATATATACATAGTCTCTGAAAGACGGTGGAACGTCGTCGGTTCCATGGTGTAATGGTTAGCACTCTGGACTCTGAATCCAGCGATCCGAGTTCAAATCTCGGTGGAACCTTTGCGTTTTCTTTTCACTCAATACCAGTGTGTTCTATTGTATTATTTATGAGTTTTGTGTATGAAATTCTCTTATGTTCTGAAAGGATCTGAAAGAAAATTAAGCTGGTTCTTACCTTTTGAGCTTTCCAGACTAGATAATTCGAGCCTCTACCACGCCTTTAGGAGAATTTACAGAGAGTTACTTCAATATATAGCAAATTGTTTTGAATATTATCTTATGACATGTCAAAGCGGAGATCGATAATGGAGATCCGAGATTTTTTTTTAGAAGTTTCCATTTTGTATTAATTTTGGGCTGGGATGCAGACTTAAGTTCTGTCTGGAATACAAGTTGGTGAGACCGCTACCAGTTTTCATAAAACTAAATTATATTCTACAAAGAACTTCCTGAATGGTGCTTAAACCTAGAGAAAAACTCTGGTCTGGCAGCGGTGGGATTCGAACCCACGCCTCCGAAGAGACTGGAGCCTAAATCCAGCGCCTTAGACCGCTCGGCCACGCTACCTGCGTGGGGGACAGCCGTCCTCACAGTCTTCCTAAGAGACTAGAAGGGAGCGGGGTGGCTCTACGAATGATTGCCCTAAATTGGCTGCTTTTCTTCTGAGAATTATGGAGATTCCTTCGGACAGCAGAGCAGCAGATGACAAAGCAGATAGACCAGAAAAAACAAAGGTACACAGAAATTAACAACAAAACAAGTTTATTCTTAGAGATGGGGCCACATCCGGGAGTGGGGTGCGCCTGAACTAGAAGCATTTCCCAAACCTCCAGCGAGCTCCATACTCGCTCGTTGGCTCATATTCCGTTGCGCTGTTTCCTCCACCCTTGTGCGCCCTCACTCCCACTTCGTTCACACGCTTTGCGCACGCTACCTCTTCCATGGAGGCCTCTGAGGTCCAAACCGCGCGCTCCTGCCACGCCCCGCCCAATTCCCTCAAAACCCTCCCCCTCCCCCCGCCCGCTTCCCATTCTAGTACCCGTAAGCCGTCAGACGCTGCCGCCCGCCAGGTGGCTCTGTGGCGCAATGGATAGCGCATTGGACTTCTAGTGACGAAAGAGCGATTCAAAGGTTGTGGGTTCGAATCCCACCAGAGTCGATTTTATTTTATTATTGTTCTTTTTTTCTTTTCCTCTTTATCCGGCTTTTTCTTAAAAGGCTCCCACCCTTCTCCCCCTACCCTATCTCAGTGTTTTTCAGCTGGTTTTAGTTCCCACCTCAGCCTCCGCTCTGCTCTCTTCTTTACTTACCTGTCTGCCCCGGGGCTCGGGCCGAGGAGAGCAGGACTGGGGGCGGGAAACAGAAGGGGAGGGAAAGTGGGCGTGGACGCCGAGATAAAGGCAGGCCCCTGGCTCGGGGACACACGGGGATTTGATAACCACTTTATTCCATGCACTAGGGACTCGGGAAGGGACTGGGGCTGGGCTGGGGGCAGAGGGTACAATCCTAGACGCCAGGGGGTGGGGGGCAGGGTGAAGGGACAGGAACCAGGGAAATATATATTTATATAGATACTCTAATATAAACCACATCTCACCCGCGCGCGGCGCCCGCGCGCCCCGCCGCCCTCCCCAACACCTCACCCGGACACCCGGGTCCCTCTGCTGCCCTCGGGCTGGAGTCTCTACCCCTCCCCCCAGCCCCCGCCCCCACCGCCCCCTCAAAGCTCAGGGCCAAGGTCTCCAGAAAGCGGGCGGCGGGGGCGGCGGGGCCTTGGGCGCCCCGTCTTGTCTGTGAGGCGGCGGCGGCGGCAGCAGTCCGGTGAGGGGGGCCGGCGCGCCGGAATCACCGGCTCGGGGGGAGCAGGGGGACGGGGACCGCGCGCAGCGCGGGCTGGGGGGGCCCTTGTGAACTGGGGGGCGCTGGTGGAGCGCGGGGCCGGGCGCTGGGGCGGCGGGGTCCAGCGGTAGGCGCGGCGCGGGGGGCCTGGGCTCTCCCGGTTCCGGCCGGGGCGGCTTGGGGCGCAGGTAACCGTGCAGCGCGGAGAAGAGCTGGGCGCGCGCGGCCGGGCTGGCGTCTTGCGCGAAGGCCGCCAAGCGGAGCAGGCACTCGCGGAATCCCGACAAGTAGCAGCTGGCGAGCGCCTCGGCGTCCTGGGCTGGGGATCGGGGAACCCCTGAAGGTGCGGCCGGCGGGAGGACCGGCGGGCCGGGCAGGGGGTCCCATCGGGGAAGAGGGAAGGGGCGGGGCGCAGAGATACCGAAGCCGGACAGGCGCAGAGACAAGAGACAGGAAGCCAGATGGACAGACAGGAAGAAAAGGAGGGAGACACAGAGACAGACACGCGCGGGTGTTATTATTAACCTCGCCTCGGAGCAGAGCCTGCCACTCCCCAAGCCCACCATCCTCCGCGGGGTCCTCCCCGTCTACCCAGACCCAGGCCCCAGTGAAACCACCCGCTCCCTCCCTCCGCTGCCCCACCCCCGCGCTGTACCCGGGGGCTCCACCCGGCTTCGCTCCCTCAAGTAGCCCACGGCGAACTCCAGTATCTCTGCTTTCTCCAGCTTCGGGTTCCGGAGGTTCTACAGATGGGAGGGGAGGGCGCAGAGACAGAAAAGGGTGGGGAGAGAGGGGGAAAGTGGCAGGGGGAAGAAGGGAGGGGGATGCGGGAGCTGGGGGTGCCCCCGGATCGCGTTTGCGCGCGGACCGCAGAGTGCGCTACGGAACACCGAGTGGAGATGACCAAGAACGGTCCTGGCCCACCCTGAGACGAAACTGTCCAAACCGAGGGGATGAAACCAACCCATATAGTGCGAGGAAGGGATTTGAACAGCAAACCTAGGGAGTGAAATTAACCACCCCGCTGCCTATCTTGGGGAGGGGTCGGAGAAAGGGGAGGGGGGTGGTAGGAAGGAGAACTTACAGACCCAAAGATTGAAACTGACTGACCCTGGGAGTGAAATTTAGAGCAGGGTATTGAAACTTACAGACCCTAGGGGTAGCGATGAAGATCGCGTTCTGAAAGCGGGAAAGGGGGCTGGGCTGGAATTCCAAGGTCCCTTGGGGCCAGGGTCTCCAAAGCAGCAAATGTCCCTACCCAAGTGGGAAGCCCTGAGACGCGAGGACGGAATGTTTAGGGGCCAGGTGATGGCAGAAGAACTGACCTGGTCCCGGGTCCGCTCCAGCAGCAGCAGCCTTAGTTCTTCCAGGCTGCGGTTGATGCGGTCCCGGCGCCGCTTCTCCACGAGCGGCTTCAGCATCTGCGACCAGCAGGAAAGGGAGAGCGGGGCCGACCCGACCGAGACTCAGCGCGGCCGCGGGGGCGTCGGGATCCCGCCGCTGGGATAGGCCGGCCTCCACCCCTTCCCCGAGACCCCAGAGAGCCTAGGGCCAGGCCCATTCGACCCCTCTCCAATCCCCCTCCCAACGCCCCTGGAGTGAATTTCTGTAGCTCGCCTCCTCTCTCTCCCGGGTCTTCTGCTTTCTCCTCTCTCACTCTTGTCCTCCCTCCTCCCCTCTCTGTGTCTTTCTTCCTCCTCCTCCTCCTTTCTCTCTACGTCTCCGTCTCGTGCAGTCTTTCTCTGTCTCAGTGGAGAACTTTGGGGGCCCTCTTTGCGCCCAGACGCGTGGGCCGCAAGGTGCCGGGCTGAGCTGGCGGCCCTGAGTGTAGAAAGGGAGACACCCAGCGCGCCCGCGCCTCCTCCCCTCCCTCTAACCCGTGTGTGCGGTCACCCTTCTCCACTGGTTCTGAAGTCTTCCACCCGCGCTCGGGCCTCTGGAACCTTCTCTTACAAGGCTGCATTGGGCCAGCGCCCTCTCACAGCCCGCGTGGAGCGAGTGCCCATCCTCTCCGATTTTTGTTTCCACCCTCCTCCCTTAGCTCTGTGCTCCTGCTTATTTTACTCAAATTCTGCCGCCCCCCACCCCAAGCCCTCAAAGGCACAAGGTGTCAACTGCCATCACCCACACCCAGACCTCTGCCTCTACCGCCCACCCAGTTACAGCTCTGACGCTGACCCCTTCTCCATAGTTTGCAGCTTCCTCCCCAGCCCCTGGCTCCTCGGGTCCCCCCTTCCAGCCCCGCGTCTCCAGCCTCTTCCCTGACCCTCAGGGACCCTGTCCCCTCCTCAGTCCAGGACCTCTGCTCCCTCCCCGCCCTCCTCTCACCTTGGGGCCGTCCCTATTCTCGGCTCGATCCCGGGTGACCATCGCTCCTCCGGACCCTAGTGTGGACCGAGTCTCCGCTCTCCTTGAGCCTTATATCCCTCAGGCCCCGAGAAGGGGGGAGGTTAGGACCCGGGCCCGCCCCTTCAGGATCCCACAGGACTCGACCCTGGGCACGGGGCTCCCGGAAAGGGGAGGGGCACAAGGGAGAGGGTGAAAGGTGGAAATGGCCTGTGAGTGTGGGAAATGAGGGGCCGGTGCGGCACCGGCTGGTTTAAGGACCATAAGGCTGTATAATGAGGCGGGAACCTAGCTGAAGGGAAGTTATTAGAGGAAGAGGGAGTTGGAGTAATTTGGGGACAGAACTCAGGAAGGGAGTTCAGAGTTCCCCCCCCCCACACCCCGCACCCGTTCACTATTTCAGTTTTCTTGGGAGCTCACTGTACCCCCACTAACACTGAAATAAAAAGTTAGCACCCCTCAGCCCCTAAGCTGGATCCTATACACCTCTCCCCCAAAGTCACCTCCTACTTGGGATAGAGAGTCACCTGAGTGTGCTGGCTGGATCTAATTCATCAGGGACTTTGTCTGGAGGTGGAAGAAGCTCTGTGCTATCTAAGTCAGTCATATTCAGTTCCCCCAACATCTATGCACTCATTGTGACCACTGGGCACCGGTCTAGGCTGGTCTAGGCTACCCTTCATGCTGAGATATAGGCTGGAGGCCTGGTTTATCCCTGCAAGTTTCAGTGGGAAAGAGGATGTGTTATCAAGTAGCTATTTTAGAAGGACGGTGAAGTAGGTGCTCAGGGAAAGGGTCATCATCATGAAGGATGGCTAGAATGGGGCAGGGGGAAACCTCATGGAAGAGGTGGGGAGGCTTTGAAGCACCGGTGAAGAGCTCTTTCCAGTTAGAAGTATTTGATTAAAAACTAATCATAGGAGATTCAGGCCCAGGGCTGCCAGGTCATCACCTGACATAAGTGTGCTCCGGGGTTCTTCGCTCCTCCGGACCCCTCGTGATTATAGGGGAGCAAAGAGCAGGCAGTTTTCTTTAAAAGATAAAAAATGGAACAAAAAAGGGATCAACACCCACCTCAAACCAAGAGCATGACACAATGCGGAATGATGCCTGAGAAGGTACAATCAGAGATTTAACGGGACGGCAATACCAGGGACGGACACAAAACAGGGTTGCAGACTGAGTCAGAAGACAGCTTCGTAGTCAGAGACGGATGGGGCTCCTCCGAGCCCTCCCAGCTCCCGTCCACAACTTGGTTTTTTCACGGAGCCTGCCTTGGCAAAGTCCGAGCTAGAGGAGCGCAGACCTTGGGGAGGGCGCTCCCATTTGCAGTCAGGAAGCCCAGCACATGCCACCTCCCGCTATCTGAGCCAAATGGGAGCGCAGATGTATGGCCTCAGCAGCCCCGCTGCCCCCCTCCTTGGGAACCTGGGCTCGGGTTGAGTTTTTGTCACCTGCACGCGAGGCTCGGGCCCCGGGCAGTTCGCACCCGGGTGTGGGGCCGCCCCTGGCCATATGGGGCGACTTTATGGCCGGGTGACCGGATCCAGGCGGAAGGAAGGATGGCTCGGGGCTCCACCCACGTCTACTATTGGGACTGTTCCTCTGCCTTGCCCCTGGCTAGAAAGCTACTTGGAGATGGTCACCACGATGCTTTACAAGATGAGGCAGATCCAGGAGGATGCGGGATACGCTTGCATTGGTGGTTCAGTGGTAGAATTCTCGCCTGCCACGCGGGAGGCCCGGGTTCGATTCCCGGCCAATGCATCGGCTTGTTTTTTTTTTTTTTCCTTTCCCCCAAATATGTCTGTATTTCTTGTTTAAGATTTCTACCAAATATTATCCTGGAGAAGGAAATGGCAACCCACTCCAGTATTCTTGCCTGGAAAATCTCATGGACAGATGAGCCTGGTGGACTAGAGTCTGGCATCGCAGAGTCGTACACAACTTAGCAACTGAACAACAACAACACACAATCAGGCAGATGGTGATTTGGGGAAATAGTTCTTGATGGAAATGTGACATAAAATGAAGAGTGAAGTGACCTAGCAATATGGAATACAGAGTTTTGTAAGAAGTTAACATTTGTGTATAGAATAATAATTGCAAATATTCAAACAATAAAGTCCATGGCTAAAAAAGCTCAAAAAAAAAAAAAGATTTCTACCAAATATTAATATTTAACTTTTTTACTCTGTGTCAAAGTATGAGGCTTTGGGTCGAGACCCTGATTCCGAACGTCTTCACACTCCCATCCTCCCAGCCTGGGGTGGCTGTCCACACCCCTCCTTCTCCCCACCCCCCCCTTCCCGCCCGCACCTCTGCAGGCGTGACCCTGAGAAAGGACCGCGCCCTGGGATCCCTGCCCCGGGGGTCCTTTCAGCCCTCCGCGGGGGAGGCGCGAGGTCGTCCCTGCTCTCAAGCTCTAAGACTCTGGCTTTTCTTTCCTTTCCTCTTCTTCGCTCTTTCTCTTATTTTCTGTCCTCTGGAACCCGGTTTCTTTTTCTAAGTCCACGGTCACGGCCTTTTCTTGTCCCGCCGTCTTTCAGCGTCTTTGTCTCCGTCTTTTTCACATTATTTCCAGGTCTCCTGACTTCTGCGCTGGGTCTCTCTGGGTCTTGCGTGGTCTCTGCATGTCTAGCTCCGGGTCTCCCAGGTCTCTGGGATGGTCCCTGCAGTACTCCGTGGCTGCCCGGCCCTCTGCGCTCCCACGCTCCGGCCATCCCCTGGGAAGCTCGCTCACACCTCCAGGTTCCTGCCACTCCCCGCCCGCCCCTTCCCAGCCGCTTTGATCCCGCACGCGTCGGGTCAGCAGGTGGCCTGGCTCCCGCCGACTGCCGCGGCCACTTGTGAGTGAGGGCAGGGGGCCAGGTCCCTCAGGCTCCCTCCGCGCCCCTCCTCCGGACACGGGCTCAGGCTGCTGCGCGCCCGCGTCTCTGGGGCACTGAATCTGGGGTCTGCATCTTGTTTGTCTCGGTCCCTCTCTCAGGAACTCGCCCGGAGTCCGTATCTCTGTCTCTGGATCCTGACTCCTGTCTCCTTCAACTTCATCTGGGCTAGGCTCGAAGTCTCTCTTTTCCGCTTCTGGATTGTGTGAGCGACTGGGAATGCTCTCTTCTCAATTCTAAGCCATAACAGTGGCCCCTAGAAGGAAACTCTACAACAGTCTGAGTATTTGTATGTCTATGTGAGCAGCCCCTGTGCTCAATCACGAAGCCGCTATTTCTGGTGGGCCTCTTGTGCACCAAGTGTTGTTAGGCATTGAGGGTACCTTGCAACTGGACTCTCCTGATACTTACATTATGGTGGGGGTAGGGGAGACAGAAAATGACTAAGAAAACAGAAAGTAATATAAGATGGCTATAAGGGTGGGGGAGGGGCAGCCAGTCATGGCAATGACTTGAGAGTACAGGGCTAGTTTACTCTGGTGATCATGTAATAGGGAAACTTTTGTATTCTGTGACAACTTAATCACTAAAGGGATGTTGCCTATAAGCTTAAGTTACACATAATGGCCCATCTTTGGGAGCCCTGCCTCCCAGGTAATGAGCATTAAGTTAAAACACCTTTGTTTAGCTCCCAGGAAACATCCTGACCTGGCCTTCCTGTCAGTGCCTGCAGGAAGAAATTAACACAGTTCTGACCAGAACTAAGAAATGTTTAACTTTATTTCTTCCCTTTTTTGGTATACAAGAAGCCTGAATTCTAACTCAGGCCAGATGGTTCTTTGAAACAGGAGTCCACCATCTCCTTGGTCTGCTGGCTCTCCAAGTACAGTAGCCCCCAACAACTGTCTCTCATTTTATCGGCTTGTAGCTACTACAAGCAGTGGGAGTTTGACTTGGTAAGCCAGTAAAGAACCTTGCTGATCATGGCCACCTGGGCCTGGTTGGGGACTCCTCCAGTAAGCTGCCAGGACCGCTTGTCCGGAGGATCTGCCCTTCAGAATTCCCTGGAATGGCACGGTGTGCCCTAGCGCTTGACAGCTGGATGGACATTTGAGAGCTAGCAGGCTCCATACTGTTGGGTAAGTCACTCTGGTGTCTACAGCCATAAACCTTATTTCCTCTTTCTTTGGGACTTTTTCTCTGCAATACGCCAATTTGTTTTGTATTTGAGTAAGTATCTTGTTGGAGAGAGGCAAGCGTTGTTGAACTTTTACCTGGTTTGTGAACTGGTTCCTTAGTTTCTTTTTGTGTGCCATTTGTGGGGTTTTTTTGTCTTGTATTTCTGTATTTTGAAATGGGAGAAGGGACTTCTTGGTAGTCCAATGGTTAAGAATCTGCCTTGCAATTCAGGGGACACGGGTTTGATCCCTGGTCAGGGCAACTTAGCAGCAGCAGCAGGGAGCCAGGATCCTACATGCCTTGGAGCAACTAAGCCCACTGGTGCTCCGCAACTACTGAAGCCTGTATGCTGCAATGAGTCGTAGTTGCAGCCAAATGAATAAAATAAACAATTTTAAAAACATAAAAATAAATGGGGAATGTTTCAGCTATCTCTAAAGAAAGTCCTCTGATGTACATTTTGGATAAATGATCTGATTACAGCCGAGAACTGAGAACTCATGAGTGTGAAGAATATATTTTACTGAAGCAATGCATGGCCACAGTACCTGTTAGGATCTCTGAAAGGGGTTTAGGCACAGTTATCTTGGGCCCCTGTGCACCAAATACTGCTACCCTTGCTGTGCTAATTATGTCATTTGCAGTCTCCTATGTCATTGGTATATGTAAAACCCCAAGACCGAACTTGAGGGTCTGTTTAGGGTTTTCTGTTGTCCTTTGGGTTTTACATTTCATTTTGTTTGGTGCTGTTTCTCCATTTACAACCAAATTAATTTTGTGATATTTAGAGCTTTTTACTGATGTCAAATGGAAGAAAGTAACAACGGGGCGGGGGGTGGGGGGGGGGAGAAATCTGTAGAACAGTCCTAGAGAGAAGAGAAAGATTCCACAGGGTTCCTAAAATCAGCAAAAGCCCCATCCCAGAATTCAGCCCAGTTGGTTGATGCCAAAGCAACGAGTCCGGAGAAGGCAATGGCACCCCACTCCAGTACTCTTGCCTGGAAAATCCCATGGATGGAGGAGCCTGGTGGGCTGCAGTCCATGGGGTCACTAAGAGTCGGACTGCTGCTAAGTCGCCCTGACCAGGGATCAAACCCGTGTCCCCTGAATTGCAAGGCAGATTTTTAACCATTGGACTACCAAGAAGTCCCTTCTCCCATTTCAAAATACAGAAATACAAGACAAAAAAAACCCACAAATGGCACACAAAAAGAAACTAAGGAACCAGTTCACAAACCAGGTAAAAGTTCAACAACGCTTGCCTCTCTCCAACAAGATACTTACTCAAATACAAAACAAATTGGCGTATTGCAGAGAAAAAGTCCCAAAGAAAGAGGAAATAAGGTTTATGGCTGTAGACACCAGAGCGACTTCACTTTCACTCTTCCCTTTCATGCATTGGAGAAGGAAAAGGCACCCCACTCCAGTGTTCTTGCCTGGAGAATCCCAGGGACGGGGGAGCCTGGTGGGCTGCCGTCTATGGGGTCGCACAGAGTCGGACACGACTGAAGTGACTTAGCAGCAGCAGCAGCAGTAGCAGCAGCAAAGCAACGAGTCATCCTTTGGATAGTTAGAAATGATCAATTGCTATTTATGGTTTTATGGTGGCTATTCTGGGAAGAAGTAGGGAAGAATGATGAAATCCTTTATGTGTAAGCATTTGTGCTATTACATCAGGGAAAATAAGAAAAGGAAGGGAATGAGAGTGAGAATATGTTGTTTCAAACCTTATCTCCTAAAGCCAAGCAAGCTGTCTTAGAAATCCACTCCTTTTACCATCTTCTATTCCTGCTGCTGCTGCTGCTGCTAAGTCGCTTCAGTCGTGTCCGACTCTGTGCGACCCCATAGACGGCAGCCCACCAGGCTCCCCTGTCCCTGGGATTCTCCAGGCAAGAACACTGGAGTGGGGTGCCATTTCTTTCTCCATTGCATGAAAGTGAAAAGGGAAAGTGAAGTCGCTCAGTCGTGTCCGACTCTTAGCAACCCATGGACTGCAGCCTACCAGGCTCTTCCATCCATGGGATTTTCCAGGCAAGAGTACTGGAGTGGGGTGCCATTGCCTTCTCTGCCTTCTGTTCCTACCTAGCCCCAATTCCTGACTGGGGCTCAGGACTTCCCCTCCTCATAGGGATCAATTAGGAAATCCTGTGTCTGCAACCCACTCCAGTATTCTTGCATGGAGAATCGAATGGACAGAGGAGCCTGGCAGGCTGCAGTCCATAAGATCACACAGAGTCAGACAACTGAAGTGACCTAGGACGCACACAGGTATGTGTTAGTTTCTGGGGCACAGGGACTTGGTCTGGTAATATAAGACCCAACAGGGCACCCAGTTTGGGCCAGAAGCCACCCCTGGGGCAGGACGATTTCTCTTAGGTTATCTCATAGCAGGCCTGCAAATGACCAGCTGGCCGGGCTTCTCAGACTTGTTTAATTGGAAAGATGGAAACCCTCCTTCATAGGGAGGATCTGCTATTACTGAAGCACACTTGACCCAGAACCAAACTGGAACCCCAGTGAGAGGAGAAGGGCCTTATGAGAGCACCACTTATTAGTGCATCTAGACAGGGCCTTGCAAAGGAAAACCAAAGAAAAGAGTCTGAACAAAATTCAAGAAATTCAGCAAAACAAACGAAAGCCTTTCTGAATTTTTGGAAAGGATTTATCAGGCTTACAAACATAATACTATGCAGATCCCGAGGCCCCTGAAATATTAGAATGGTAAAGTGCCTCGGATATTAGGAGAAAGTTGCAGAGATGAACTGGGGCATGAAATGAACCCTTCTGAATTGATAGATGTTTCTTTTACACTGTTTAACAAGGAGTGCATGCTTCGGCAGCACATATACTAAAATTAGAATGATATAGATAATATTAGCATGGCCCCTGTGCAAAAGGATGACAGGCAAATTCAATGAATTTTTTTTTTTTACTATACTTCAATAATTTTTTTCTTTTTTAAGAAAAGAATAAACTGGGACTTCCCTGGTGGTCCAGTGGCTAAGATTCCTCATTCCTAGTGCAGGCAACCCGGGTTCAATCCATAGTCAGGGAACTAGATCCCACAAGCTACAACTAAAGATCGCTCATGCCACAACTAAGACCTGGTACAGCCAAATAAACAAATTTTTTAAAAAAAAAGAATGAATCAAACAAGCTCATTGCTGGAGGGGAGAGTGCTGCAGCTCCTTTGAAGAGAAAGAAGGTATGAAATGTTCATTTTGGAGTATAGAAAAGCAAAGCTTCTAGGATAGAATAGGATTTCGAGGCAGGCTGCAAGTCCACTTGAGATGTGCCGTCAAAAATTACAGTTTCAAAGGTGAATTCACCATGAAGCCAATGAAATGTACACTTTAGGCCCCCTCACTTAAATACACCTCTGTGAGGGTCCTAGCAACAGGCTCACATGACCATATGCTTCTATAAAATTGGCCAAAATAGATATTTTAACTGCAAACGGTAAAGACCACTGTTTTCACTCCCAACTTCCCCTCTGTCACGCAGTCCCCCTGTGTTGAAGTGGCTGTGGGCATTTGGGGATATGTAAATTGCTAATTCGGTTATTGTGGTTCCCAGTCACTTCCACACAAAGTTAGCCCAGCCATCCTGCTGTGGGAATGGCTTCCAAGGAAACTCCTGTCACCTGTGCCCACTCACTAGACTTCCTGCCTTGCAAGCGCAATGCCAGAGGGCACAGGTGACATAAATGATCCAGGGGCTCTTGTTAACTGTAAGTATATGGGTGGTAGAGGAGAAATGAGATTTGAGATATACAAAGTCAGTAGCCAGTCTGTTGAGAGTATTAGAGGTGTAGGCAGGCAATTAGTTAATACCAGTAAGTTATTTTTTCTGGTCTTTGTTTCACTGTAAATATTACTTTTTCTACCTAGTTTAACATTATTTTCTTTAAAAGCTCTCACCCCTGCCCCAAACAATCATATACACTTCAGGCTGGTTGTGACACCAGTTGGACTGGTTGGGTGATTGTTCTCCAGCTATTCCTCCTAGAGGGCATTTCCAAGGGCATTTCCAGGGTCTAAGGGGATGGACTGGGGTCTGTGGATGACACACCTCCATGTCAGTGCAGGCCTGTGTGCACGTCCGTTTGTGGTTGTGTCTATGTATGAACATAGTGTGTGTATGAGTGTCTGGGCCTCCAACCTCTTCCTGGGCGCCGGCTTAACACCGGGCAGCATCTGGGCTTGGGGGAGGGGAGCTCGTGTCCCACACGCGCTGGGGCCCTAGGGAGGAGGAGGCGGGGAAGGAACGGAGACAGCACAGCTGGCCTAGTGTGGCGCTTCCCCTCCCCCGCTGTGACGTCTTCCCAGGCCTGGGATCCGAGGCGCAGCTCCTCCCCCTTTGTTCTTCAAAGAGCAGGCTGGCTTCCCGGGACCCCCTGGGTCCTGGGAAGACGGAGGTTGGGGTGCGGGGGGGTGCGGCGGGGGGGTGGGCGGAGGGGCAGGGGCTGGAGGGGGCGGGGGCGGGGGCGGGGGCGGGGGCGGGGGCGGGTGGGGTGGGAGGCAGTTCCTGGAGGATTGAGACCTGGGGGTTGTGGGTGGGGAAGTAGGAGGCCCAGGCCCCTAGGCCAAGGGAAGAATCAGGATAGAAGACCTCTGTAGAGCCCCAAACAAAACAGGCAATAATCCCTGCCCTTCTGGGGCACAGGTTCTTGTGGGGAAAACAGTCAAAGGTACATTATACTAAATTTATGATTTGTCAGTTGGTGATAAGAGCTAAAGAGCAAAGTGAAGCAAGAAAGCGGAGTGGAGATTGGGAATTGTGACTTTAAGGCTAAGATCAGGGAAGGACTCACTGAGAAGGTGAAATATAAAGAGGTGAGGCCAAAAATACCCACGTTGCTTTCCAGATACGAAAAAAGAAAAAAGTTGCTTTTCAGATACAAAAAATAAAGAGGTGAGGCCACATGCCACAGGGCCACTGGAGGGAAGAGGATTCCAGTCAGATGGACAGGCTGACTAGGACAACCTGTCAGGCTTGTCAAAGGAACAGAGAGCAGCAGAAGGGGCAGAGTGGGGTTGTCTGGAGTGGAGGTAGCAGGAGTTGTAGGAGGTCAGATCAGAGCCACAAAGTGGGAGGCTGATTATGTAGAACCTTCTAGGCCATTGCAAGTGCTTTGTCATCTCAAAGTAATGTGAAGCCATTGGAGGACTTTTCCCCCTTTTTTGTTTTATTTTTGGAAATTTTAATTTTTATCTAATTTCAAACTTTCAGAAAAAATACAAAAATAGTACAAGGATTATACATCAACTATACTTCAATTAAAAACAAATAGAATAATACAAGGAACTCTTGTATATGCTTTTCACAGGTCTATTAATTGTTTACATTTCTTACATTTGTTTCATTTGCTTTATAATTTCCCTCCAAATATAATATAGGTATAAAATATTTGTTTTCTGAATCCTTTGGGGGTAAATCGAAAACATCAAGTCCTTTTGCTTGTTGTTACTCAGTATGTTTTCTGACAAGGACATTCGTGGTATAATAGTACAGCTATCAATATCAGGATATTAAAATAAACATAATACTATTATTTAATGCCAGTCCATACTTAAATTTCCTCAAATGTTTCAGTGGTATCTTTTATAACCCCTTTTTCCCAATCCAGGATCCCACGTTGCATTTAGTTGTTATGGCTCTTCAGTTTCACTTAATCCAGAAAATTCTTGATCTTTAGTTTTTTAATATAATCCTGGAATTCTTTAAAAATTTTACTGAAGTATAATTGATCTACAGTGTTGTTAATTTCTGCTCTGCATCAGTGTCTGTTATACACATATGTATTTTTTCATATTCTTTTCCATTATCATTTATCACAGGATATTGAAGGTAGTTCTGTGCTCTTACAGTAGGACCTTGCTGTTAATCCATCCTACATATAATAGTTTGCATCTACTAATCCCAAAGTTCCAATCCTTCCCTCCCCACTCCTCCTCCCCCTTGGCAACCAAGTCTGTTTTCTCTGTCTGTGAGTTTCTGTTTCATAGGTATGTTCATTTGCATTGTATTTTAGATTCCATGTATAAGTGATATCATATGGTATTACTATTTGTCTTTCTCTTCCTGAATTACTTGACTTAGTATGATAACCAGTAAGTCCATCCATGTTACTGCAAGTGGCATTATTTCCTTGATTGATGGCTGAGTAATATCCCATTGTATATGTACACATCTTCATTATCCATTCATCTGTTGATAGACATTTTTGTTTCTATGTCCTGGCTATTACAAGTAGTGCTGCTATGAACATAAAGGAGCGTGTATATTTTCAAATTATAGTTTTCTCCAGATAAATGCCCAGGATAGGGATTGTAGGATCATGTGATAACTTTATTTTTAGTTTTTAAAGGAATCTTGATACTTTTCTCCATAGTGGCTGTACCAATTGACATTTCCACCAGCAGTGTAGGAAGGTTACTTTTTCTTCACACTCCCTTCAGCATTTATTATTTGTTGACATTTTGTTGATGGCCATGCTGACCAGAGTGAGGAGATGCCTCATTATCATTTTGATTTGAATGTCTCTAATAATTTGTGATATTGAGCATTTTTTCATGTGCCTGTTGGCCATCTGTATGTCTTCTCTGGAGAAATGCCTGTTTAGATCTTCTACCCATTTTTTGCTTTTTTTCCTAAATACTGAACCATATGAGCTATTTGTATATTTTGGAAATCAGTCCCTTGTTGGTTGCATCCTTTGCAGATATTTGTCCTGTTCTGTAGGCTTTTTGTTTACGGTTTCTTGTGCTGTGCAAAAGCTTTTAATTAGGTCCTATTTGTTTGCTTTTGTGTTTATTTGCATTACTCTAGGAGACGAATCCAAAAAGATATTGCTGCAATTTATGTCAAAGAGTGTTCTGCCTATGTTTTCCTCTAGGAGTCTTAGAGTCTCTGTTCTTACATTTAGGTCTTTAATCTATTTTGAGTTTATTTTTGTAGATGGTGTTAGAGAATGTTCTAATTTCATTAATTTACATATAGCTGTCCAGTTTTCCCAGCACCTCTTATTGAAGAGACTGTCTTTTTTTTACATTGTGTATTCTTGCCTCCTTTCTTGTAGATTAATTGACATAGGTGGGTGGGTTTATTTCTGGGCTTTCTATCCTGTTCCATTGATCTGTTGGTTTTTGTGCCAGTACCATATTGTTTTAATTACCTAATGCCTTTTTAGCACAGTGACATGGGAAGTAAAGCAGAATGAGGATGATGGTATTCCTGAAAAGAGTCGGAGGGTGAATGGATAAGGAAATGTGATATGATTGCTAATAGCACTGAGAAACCACGTGAGTTTGGAGTTACGAATTCAAATTGGCAGTTAACAGGTTTTTGCAGGACAGAACCTTTGGGGAAGAAGCAGGAGCCTGAGGCCCGCAAGAGAGCGCTCGCGGGCAGATCCTGGAATTCCCTAGAGGCTCAGAATAAAAGTGGAATCAGCACTAGAAAAATTAATTGCTTCTTTCCTGTCCCCAAAAGTACTGACGCTGTGAGCAGGATTCGAACCTGCGCGGGGAGACCCCATTGGATTTCGAGTCCAACGCCTTAACCACTCGGCCATCACAGCCGCGTGCGGCCCTGGGCCTGCGCAACTATAGCTGCCTATCAACACACCCGTCTCCAGCGAGTACCGCCCTGCTGGCTTGATATGTCAGTGCGCATGCGCCTGTGAGGCAACGGAGAGGCAGCTTTCCAGTCCTTGCTCCCTACCCCAAGACACCATGCAAAACGGGCCCAAATCTGAGTCAACATTCTCATATCCTTGTAGGCAGACAAAGGGAGGCCGTAACCATGGTTCATGAAAGCTGGAGTTGGCCTCCAAATTTGCACTAAAAGTGCACAGGGATGGAAACTCAAATGGCGAGGAACTGGCTAGATAAGAATAATCTTTGGTAAACTGCAGTAGAGACGGCGAGGGTGGGGGAGGGGAGAGTCGCCTTGGGAGTCTGGAAACGTGTTGCTTTCGCAGCAATAATATACTACAGTCAATTACCACAGGCACCGCTGGGATTCGAACCCAGGATCTCCTGTTTACTAGACAGGCGCTTTAACCAGCTAAGCCACGGCGCCGGCGACGGGTTATTTGCTTCTAGATATAGATCAGCTGTTCATGAGGGGGCACTAAACGAGAAATAACCGGGATAAAGGTTGCCATCAATTTCTTTCCTTTCCAAGTTCTGAGCCAGAGTGTTAACACTGCACCAGCTTCCCTTCTCCCACACCGCTTCCCAACCCGACTATGAATGACTGTGGAATTCCGTATCTTAGCCACCTAGACCTGCCTTCTCATTGGGAAAGGGTGTGGGGAGAAGAGGGATATGGGTCCTCAGGGGAGGGAATAACTCATTCTATTACGTTCCAGGAAGGGGAGGGAAAGAGCCTCCCCCCTCTCCCCCTCGGGGGTGCAACCCAACCCTCAAACTTTATTCCACAAAGACCTGGTATTTTTTTCCTTTTTGTATTAAAAATAACAGACACGATATCAAAAACACAAATGCCATCGGTAGAGGGTACAGCTGAGAACACCTGGGTCCCACCTGAGGGGCAGCACCAGGGACTCCATGGTCCACCAACCTCCCCCACCCTGGAGCAGCTAGGGGCTTGGACCGCAGGGTCCTCCTTGGGCCTCACACCCTCCTCCTGCCTTCATCTGGGGAGGAGGTGGGGGAGAGGGCTGACTCCCCCAATAAATAAATGCAGCCCCAATCCCCAGGGACAGGAACTCCGGCTCAGCTGGGACTTGGAGAGACCACTTCAGCAGCTTGTCAGCAATCTTGTCCAGGAAAAGGAACGACTCCTCACTGGGGATGTGATGGGAGGCTTCTCTGGGCTGGGCTGGGCTGAAGAATGACACCCTCTGTTCCCAAAGAGGCCAGAGGCAGCCCCTGGGTCCTGGGCTGGTGACAGGGGCCCTGCCCCCCTACAGCAGGAGAAGCCGGGGCAGTTCTCTTATTGGTTGGTCCAGCCACATCTGAGTTCTGAGAGTTGCGGCATGAGAGAAGGAAGCTTCTCATGCACACCTGGAGGTGGCCCAAAATGGAGTCTAGCTGGTGCCATTTTCTGTGGTAGGTAAGGCTGGACTGGGTGAGCTCCCACCTTGCTCCTCCTCTTCCATGGCCAGGTCCTGAGAGCTCGAGACCCTGGCCCCAGCTTGGGCCTGGGCCTCATCGCTGCCCTCACCCTCACCACCACCGCCACCACCCTCGCCTCCGCCCTCCTCCATGGGCTCCAGCCCCAGTCCATCCACTTCTGAGAAGAGAGGGTCATCAGGATGGCCAGGCTCTTGGGTGCTGCTACCGCAGTCCACACAGGCCTTGGAGGAAGGAAGGGTATGGGTGAGTCAGACAGATTCTCACTACTGACCTGCCAACCCAGCTCCCCTTGTCCCCAAGCCCCAGAGTACTTTCCAAACTGTATGCCTAGGAAATACTAATTCAAGTGGATGCACATGGGGTCAACAATATTGGAAAATGCATCGCATCCTGTCTCCGGACCCCACTGCGGGACAGCCACAATGTACATCAGTACAGGACTGGCCCAGAAAAGGTCCACAAAATTCACATGGTTTAACACTAAATAACCCAGAAGCAAGCTCAGTGGAATTAACATCCTTCAGAATTAATGATCCAAGGAACAGTGAAGGGATCAGCCCTTAGCCTCTGTCCTTTCAACTTGAGCTCAATTCCTTCTTCACCCTCCTGGCCCGGACTTCTCCTCTCACCATCACATCAAGGGCCCGAGGCAGTTGACCTTTCCGGACCCAGGAGTGCACAGCACCCAGTTCCCTCCGCTGGTCCTCCGAGAACCGAGGCTGCTGCTTCTGCATGGCCCGGAGCCGCTCCCTGTCCTGCTTCAGCACAGAGGCCATGTCCCTGCTCCAGGAAGAGGTTCAGGAAGTAGAGAATGGGAGCTGGGGCCAGGGCCCACAAGGAGGCTGGCACTTTTCTTCTATTGCAGCTCCCCACTAGGTGCCTCATGCTTCTCCCCAGAAACGTGTTCTGAGAGTTCAGGCCTTCCCAAGGCCAAGAAAGCTGCTCTCAGCCTGACTATTGCTGGGGCTCCAAGGGGCAGGAGACAGAACAGGAATGCCCCAGGGCAGAGCCAGGCCCAGAAAGAAAAATCCAAGTTAGCTAGGGAGTGAGGGGGGCAGCCTCCCCACTCCTCTGAAAGGGAGGCAAGGAGTGCTCCCAGAGTCCTCACCTGGAGGGCACCTGGTAAGTCATCATGACACGCTGGTCAGCATTGGCCATGAGCAGCCAGATGGGATCCTGGAGCACATACTTAATGACCTGGTCCGCAGGCTCAGCCTTGGCCTGGGCAGCCCCAGCCTCAGCCTCTGAAGAATCGATGCTGCCAAAGTACTTGCTCGTGTGGCTGCTCTGACTGCTGCCTGTAGAGTGAGAGGCAGGCAGCCAAAAGTCAGGCCAGCGGGTGCTCCACCAGGCCTCACTCAAGGTTGCAGGTCCAGCCCACTGGCCTTAGAAAGCAGGGCATGGACCCAAGCCACTCAGCCAAGGTGCAGCCTGGCTTCCCAACTCCCCAGACACTGACCTACCCTGGAAAGTATCTGGGGGGGGCGGGCACTCACGCGTGATGCTGGCGGAAGTGCTGCCCCCTTCATGGGAGCCTGAACCAGAGCCCAAGCCGGAGCCCAAGGAGCCTGAGGCAGCAGAGCCCGTGCCTGATCGTGAGTCCTCTTGTAGCAGCAACTCCAGCAGGTCACTGGAGCCCGAGAGAGCATCCTGGTTGGAGGACTCAGTTACCTCCGCCTGGGGGAGGGGAGGCGAGGGGGACAGGGAGGGATTAAGGAATCAACACCTAGGCTTCCCTTCTACTGCTGCCACTGGATGGGGGCACACCCAGCCCAAGTGGTCTCTTCCCACTCCACGACAATGGGCTCAGGCTGAGTGAGAGGAGAACTGGCGAAGAGGAGGGACGTGACGCTGGACCCCTTCCAAGTGGCAGACGCACTCTCAGAAGTTTATGGGGATGTCCTCGCCACCTGTCAGACAGACAGGACTGTCCCCACATCACAGATGAGGCAGCTGATTTCTGCCTTGTTCAGAAACTCAGCTGGGGTCTCCCACCCCATGACCCCATCCTCTGGGGACAACCAGGAGGGCAGGAAGAAGCGTGAGAGGGGAGGACCAGGTGGTGGGGTGGGGGAGAGAGCCATGGGGGGGCCTTAAGAGGATGGGGGCGGGGGGAACCGGGTCAGAGCTCACCAGTCTGGCCTCTGGTTCTGCCATCTCCTCGCTGGGAGGGGGGTGCCCAGCACTGCTCCCAGAGCCCCCTGCCGCTGCACCCCCCTCACCGCGAGGGGCCTCCTCAAGCTGCAGCAGGTTTAGCTGGAGTGGGGAGCTGCATCTTGAGTTGAAGAGCGGAGAGTCGGGGCGGTGGGGAGGGCTGGGGGGCAGCGAGGGCAGGGACGGAGACGGGGAGCGGGAGGCAGGGGTAGGAGGCCCCTCGGCAGGCATCTGGGGTGCCCCGTAGGGGTAGGTGGATGGGGTAGGGAACAGATAGTTAGGGAGCACCAAGGCCACCATGGGGGTCACCAGGGGGGCAGGGAAAGCTGCAGGAGGCACAGATGTGGGAGCAGGAGGGAGAGGCTGAGGGCCACCTCTCGGGGGGAACACGGGGAGAGGGTATGGCTGAACCACAGCTGGGAAGGGAGGAGTGGCTGGTGGCGGGGGCCAGGGGGCAGAGGGTGGCACAGGCGAGGGCTGGGAGACGTAGCCGGGGGCTTCAGCCCGAGCTGTCTGGTGGTGACGTGAGCGCTTGGCTTTGGATCGGCAGTGGTGGCGGCGGCCGGGGATGGCAAGGCTGTGGTGGCAGCCTGAAGGGAGAAACGAGGGTTAGCAAGGCCCTCAGCCTGGGGGTTAGGCCCCTGCAGCCCCCACTGCCCTGCCACTCTGACCAGGGAGAGGGTAGGTAAAGGATCTCTGGCTCCCTGGCCCACACATAACAGAGGGGACCCGGGGAGGCGGGGAGCCTTCAGGGAAGAATCACAGCGACAGGGGAGGATTTATGGACAAAGGAGCCAGGGAAAGGAGAGGTTACATGAAGGGTTGTGCTGGGGGTGAGCAGAAGACAGGCATGCTGGCAGAGAGGAGGCGGCAGGGTAGGCCCATGCATGAGTGAGCAGGTGGCTCTGACCCCTCTGCCAAACTCCAGCAGGCACTGCCAGCCTGGGTGATCCTCCTGCCAGTCGGGCCGTGCTCTGCCTAGCTCACAACGGAGCAAAGAGGTGGGCAGGAAAGCCCAGTCCTGAATCCTACGTCTGCCTTCAGGGAGCCTCCAGCAGGCACCTGGAGGGCAGCCAGCTGCCCCGAAGCGCTGATCCTCTGCCCCCTGAAGTTGCCCCAGTCCTCCTAGCCAGTCTACATAGACCTCCCAATCAGCAAACAACAGAGTCCTGAGTGGGCACACTTCCTGCCCCTACACTGGGCCTGGAGCGGCTTACCTGAAGCAGAGCGCCTCGGCCTGCCTCTGAGTACAGCTCCCCAGGCTGCCCTTCTTGGGCAGCAGCCCAGACCCCTGCCCTGGTGGGGAGGGGCTGGCGAGGGGCCTGTCCCTGGGCAGGGCCCTGGTGGTGGAGGCGGCAACAGCCTGGGTCCCTGGAGCAGAAGCCTCTCCCTCAAGAACTCCCTCCCCTGACATTCTGGTCCTCGACCGGGCCACGGGCAGGCTCAGGGGCATCCCAGGTGGCTACCTCGCTCGCCAGGGGCCGATGGGGCTGTGGAGGAGCTGTCCAGTCCATGCAGCCTGCTGAAGTCACGGAAGCGGCTGAGGAAGGCCTGCTCCTCCTTCTGTGTGTGCAGGGACAGCACAGCCTTGGTCAGGCCCACTGGGCGGTAGGCATCTGGGGCTGGGTCAGGGGCTACTGTAGGACTGGGGGCTGGGCTGGGAGCTGGACCGGGAGGCAGGCTGGGCAGGTCCTCCATCATGATGATGTCTGAGGATGAGATGAGGGAACGGTCAGGAGCACCTCACAATTAGCACACCTGCACCAACCCCTCCACGTCCAACAGCTTAGCCAAACCCCCAGCCTCTACCCTGTGGCCAAGCCTAGGCCTCCCCTGAAAATCCTGGCCACCTCCCCCAAAGGACCGGTTCTGGGCAGCTCCATGCAAAGGTGTCTCAGGGTAATAAAAAAGAACACTCGGTCCCCTCCAGGGGCCTTACCCAAGGATGACACCCCCATGACCCTCCTCGGAGGGGAAGCCCACCCTGACTCTTTCCTCACACATTTTCCAGGTCAATGCCCAAAGACCCTTCAAGGGTTTTACAACAGTGTTGCCTTCAGCCCCTCTGTGGGGAGCACCTTAGGTTGAACCCTGCACCCCAAATTTTGTGTGTGAATTGACAGTAAGAACACAGGAAGCAAGGTGGGGGACAGACAAGGTGGCGAAGGCTGGCGGGTGAACAGAGTGAGAAACGCTAAGACGGAGGCTCCTTCTCTCCATTTGGGGCCAGAGGGCAGGAAAAGGCAAGGAAGGAGGGAGCTCTGGCTGAGGGACCAGATGGAGCCCTGGTTCTGCGTCTCCCAGCCACACCCATACCCGACTCCGGGGGCTTCTTGTCTCCCACATGGACGATGGTGGAGCTGAAGCTACACTGACTGGTGATGGACACCACGCTCTCCGCCTTATTGGCCAGGGCGAGCGGGCTCAGGGCTCCTCCTCCCACCACCGGCTCCTTCAGAGGGGTGGCCCCCTCCCCAGGCAGCACTGCTGATGGATCTGTGCAGAGAGATGGTGCCAGTTACTACCCCGCCCCCCGGGTGGCTGGGAAAGGAAAGCCCAGTGCAGAGGAGATGGATGGCACAGGGGAGGCTGGCAGGGGGACAGGACAGAGTTGAGGTGGGGGCCCCAAAGACATGTAGAGGCACAGGGCCAGAGGACAGGGCCGCGGGAGCAGGGCAGGCCCGAGTCTTCACCTTTCTTGGTGCCCACAGAGACTGGGCCTGCCCGCTGCTTGTCGTCGTCGGAGGCTGAAGAGGCAGTGCAGGAAGAGGAGGAGGCACATTTGCGCTTTGCCGTGCCGGGGAGGTTACAGCTCTCCAGGTACCTGAGGAGGCACCAGAGGACATGAGGGCAGGTCTGGGTGGGGCGGGGCTGCGGCCCAAGGCCTTCAAAGGTGCCCGGATGGCCTGACCTGAGGATGCTGTCCAGGCAGTTGATCTGCTGGTAGGAGCAACTGGAGGCTTCTTTCCGCTCAGCCTCCTCAGCGGCCAAGGCCACTGGGGCCTGGATTGGAGCCGGGGACGCCTCCAGGTCTGGGGATGGGCAGGGAAGGGTCTTGGCCTTGAATGTGCCAGTAGCTGAACCAAGAAGAGAGAAACTCCTCTGGGTTGGGCTGAAGGTCCAGGGACCCCCCAGGCCTCGCTCCCCACCCACACCCTCGCCAACTCACCAGGGACACGGGGCCGGGGCAGAGGCCGGGCCCGGGACTCAATAAAAAGCTGCTGCCCCTGATGCTTCACCAGGTGCACATCCTTACAGATCTGCTGGAAGGTCACCTGTGGGACAGGGCGGGGAGTGGGCAGCACTGGGGGGCCTGGCCAGCCTCGGGAGCCCAGAGCGTAGTACAAGAGAAAGGCCCCAGTGGGAAGATTATGACGCGAGCAGAACAAGAAAGGAAAGGAGGTGGACGACGCTCCCCTGGGCTTGGCAGTGCTGACTCTTGAGGACAAGGGGACAGGACAGGGGACTCAAGGGCCACTCACCGGGGCAGGAGGCCCAGGTCCCTCGGCATCACCCCCATTGCTGTCACTGGAGGAGCCAGGGCTGAGGAGAGGGCCAGAGGAAGGCACGGGGCCTACTCCACAGAGGCCCGTGGGGCTGGGGCTGTGCACAGGCTGAGGCAGGGAGAGAGACTATGGGTTACATGGTCTGAGGCCCGCTCTGCCCCCTTCCTTGTCTCCCAAGCCCCCTCCCATCAACCCTTACCTGTAACAGCAGCCGGTGGATCTGCTCCGAGAGCTCTTGGATGTCAGAGTCCAGGGACAGAGCGGGGCTGGGGACCGGGGGAGTGAATACATCTTCATTTAGGGGCGCCCTGTGGGGTGTGGGAAGGGAGTTGAGCCCTGGCCCCTCCACGCTGGCCTGCCCTCCAGGGCATGATCCACTTACATGCCCACTTACGTGCGTACTTTGTGGCGGCCCAACACAAAGGCCACCTTGCGGCTCCAGGGGTGCACGAAACCAGCCCAGCTGGTGTCCATGGTGACGTACTCCCCGTTACGGGCACAGAAGCGAATAGGGGAGTGGTCAAAGGGCTGGCCGGCCAGCTGCAGGACTGAAGGCCATGGGAAACAAGGTGCAGGTCAGTGGGAGGGAGGGCTGAGTGAGGTGGAATCCCCCCAACCCCGAGAGACACAACCACAGGAGCAGCCCCAAGGAAGCCCTGGAGACAGCTGGAAGCGCGATCAGGAAGAGAGAAACTCACTCTTCTTGTGAATGGCCAGCATGAGGGGTCGGTCCTCCGGATGCAGGAAGAGGAGCACTGGGGCCCCCAGGAGGTCCTGGGGGAGGTAGCCCAGCAGCGGGGCGGCCCTAAGAGGAGAAGGGGTGTCAGAGGGGCCAGAGCCTCGGCCCTGGCCACCTCCTTTTCCCCCAGATCCTGACCTCACCTCTCATCCACGTCCTGGAAGAGGCAGCTGGGAGTGTGCCGTGTGGTGAAGATCCTCTTGTCCGGGGGGATCCGGGGAGCTGAGGCACAGGGGGCGAGGCCATTGGATCTCAGGCAGAATTCTCCCGCTCCCGGGCCCTCCATGTGCTGCGTCAGGCCTAGGCTGGCTGGCAGATGGTTCCCTCCACAGCTCTCCCCCAAGCCCCCTGGCCTCCAGAAATGGTCTGGACTATCTCTGTGCCCCATGCCAATAACAAAACTGAAAACCAAGGCACTTTTCTTTGCCTTCTCCTAGCTTGGAGCTCTTACCCAGCTCGACCTCTAAAGGGGTGTTCAAACCCTCATCCTGTTTCAAAGTTGTCTCCCAGACTCCTGTTCTGCCTCACCCCCAGCCTAGAGGAGGCACCCTTCCTCCTACCCCAACCAGGTCAGGCCTG
This sequence comes from Bubalus bubalis, assembly GCF_019923935.1. Lineage (NCBI taxonomy): Eukaryota > Metazoa > Chordata > Mammalia > Artiodactyla > Bovidae > Bubalus > Bubalus bubalis. Next base: position 35,317,941 of record NC_059159.1, on the reverse strand, counting down.
GGGCTGCCCACCTTCATAACCAGAGTGAATGCGCTCTGCAATGAGCAGGCAGCATGGCTGGGCAGGGGCCCCGTCAGAGACCCGGATCTTGGTCACATATGGGGTTAGGCGGAATGGCTGGTACCGAGGCCCTGGATCCCGGTCAGGACCCCCTCTAGCAAGGAAGAGAAAGGGGCATTAGAGATGATCAGTGAAGAGCCACCCACCCTCCAGCTCAAGGTCATAGCTGACCTAGCAAAGAAGGGTGGGGGAATGGGAGGTGGAAGGGGTCTGCTCCCACGTCCCCCACCGACCTGATACGACAGAAGACAGACTTCTCCTGGGTGAAGTCCTTGAGGCCTGAACCTGAGACAGACCAGGAGGGCAGTGAGTACGGCTCCACATCCCCTCCCTGGGCTGAGAAAATCCCAGCGAGGAAAAGCCTGGGTCCCCTGGCCCCTCACAGCAGTTGCTTCCGGGGACTGCTCATCTTCCCCCGAGCACTTAGGGACCTCACCTGTGGAGGTCCCTGGGCCCCAGGTGGGCAGGCGGGATGGGGTGGTGGAACCGTAGAAGACGCCCACGTCCTGGGGTGCCAAAAGCTCTGAGAAGCGGGTGCCCCGGAACACATCCCGCTTGCAGCGCAGCAGGACACCCGCCTGCTCGGAAATGTAGACGATGCGGCCTGTCAGGAAGGAGACAGCCACGGAGAAGGTGTCCTAGGCGAGAGAGTAAGGATGAGCACAGGTTCAAGAGCTGTGGGAGCGGGGCTGAGGGCATGTCGGGGGCGGGGGGCGCACTGACCTGGTTGCGGAGTGTGTACTCAGACGTGACGTGCTCCAGCTCCTCCAGAGTATAGGTGGACATGTCCATGGCACACGGTTCGCCCTCCTCCAGGCTCCATTGCTGGTAGAACTCCTGGTTGGCTGCAGGGGTGGGTAGTGGTTTAGTCCCTCAGTCATGTCCGACTCTTTGCAACCCCATGGACTGCAGCCCACCAGGATCCTCTGTCCATGGGACTTCCCAGGCAAGAATACTGGAGTGGGTTGCCATTCCCTGCTCCAGGGGATCTTCCCAACCCAGGGATGGAACCCAGGTCTCCTGCATTGCAAGCAGATACTTTAACGATTAAGCTAGAAGGGAATCCCTATGGGGTGTGGGCAGCAGTGCATTTACCGAGGAGACAGCTCCCCACGGTCACCCAGAACCTGACCATTATCCTCCCAGGAGCACCACTCACCTTGCACCTGCTTGACACAGGCCAGCGCGTACTGCAGTGTGGCCAGAGTCCCGGAGCGGCCCTTGCCCCTGCGCTCCGGGGGCAGCCGAAGCTTGAGCTCTCGCAGTGCCGTCATGAGTTCTTTCTGAGTCCTTGCCCGAGCTGACTGTTCACTGCTGCAGGGCCCACAAGGAGGGAGGGGGTACAGGCATTAGCCCCAGAGCCTGGCCTTCAGTCCCCTTGCCCCCGTCCTCCCTGCCTCCCCCCACAAACCTGCAGCCACTGGTAGAAGGGTTGTCTGGCTCAGAGCTGGCACTCAGGAGGCTGTAGGCAATGGAACTGCTGGGTGGGGATGGGCTCTGAGAATTCGTGCTACAGGAGAAGCAACAGGCACACGATGAGCAGGCCAGCAGCTGGGGCCTGTCTCCCTGCTCAGACGGCTCCAGAGACCACCCCCAGAACCTGCAACACCCATCCAGACACACCTCTTGCTGCTCTCAGTGGTCTCCAGCAGGGCTGAGTCCTTGCCATTGCCGGAGGAGGAGCTGTGCGAACTCCGCTGAGATGCACCCCTGGACTCGGGTCCATTGGACTCATTGCCGCTAGAGCCATTGCTGTTGGCATCCGTGTCATCAGCCAAGCTGGGGCCAGGACAAGGTCGGTGCTCTGGAGGCCCAGGGGATGGACCCCCTCCAGGACAAAAGGGTTCCCCTGGCCTGGGGTCCCCTCCCCCTTCAGCCCCTTCTAGGGGGCCGCTCCTGCTCATGTCTGGGCCATGGGGAGGGCAGGAGAACGGGGAAGGTGGAGAGGCCACCACAGACGCTCAAGGGGCTAGAGGAGGGAGATGGGAGACCCAAGCCTCAGAGGGCTCAAAAGTTTGACCACAGTCAGCACCTGAAGAGACCAAGGAGAAAAACCTGGGTTGTAACTTCACAACACCTGTCGGCTTCACTCGGACCCTCCCTTGCAGGCTCCCATACTCCTGGGACCCAGGCTTCCAATAGGCAGCCTGGGCAAGTTCTGTTCCTGTCCCCTTAGCCGGGGCTGCAGGTGGGTTTCCCCCCAACATCCCCTGTCAGTGTGGCCTGGGTTAGATAGAACCTGAGCGGTCGACTAGGACTACAGCTGTGAGCCACAGCCTGGATACCTCCCATCCCCAAATTCCCATCAGTGCCCCCCCACCCCGGCCTGGGACATCAAGGCCTCAGAGCAGGGGTTGAGCCTGCCGCCTCCTATATTTAGGCCTCCGGGCTAATTTTACCCGGGGGCGGCGCCACCTCCGCCGCACATGCGCGCGGACGTGCGCGGCCCCACCACGCGCTTCCGCCGCCGTCGCGGTCGCCAGGGAAACCGACGTCAGCGGCTGAGCTCAGCGGTTGCTGGAGGGCCCACAAGAGGGCGGCAGGGGCGACCCCTCCCCCCTTTCTCGGCGGAAGCAGGGGGAACGCCACCCTCCCATACTGGCAGACGCAACCAGGGGTCGCCCACCTCTAATACATCTCAGGTTCCCGGAGGCCTTGGTGGCTACAGGAAGAGGGGCGGCCATCGGAGTTTCAGAGGCTGGCCTTGCTCCCCAGGGCAAAATATAATCACCGCCGCCCTCGGCGCAAAAGCCTCGGCCGGGCATTCGCCAGGATCCCAGTTATGCTGGTCGAGATAACACAGCCTTCCCTACTCCGGCCCCTGCACCCTCTCCCGACCCACAGGACCGAAGCCGGCACCTGCCATTGTTAGGAACCCAAGAATCCTCTCTCCTCACTCCCCTACTTTTCTGTACACTCACCACCCCACCCCCCTCAACATACACACCCATCCGAGGCAGACATACTCAGCTCTGACCAAGGGACACACAATAGCTAGCAGGTAGGTAGTTCTTCCCTTCTCCAACCACACCCCCAACCCCAGAGCATTTTCTGAGCTTCAGGAGAAAAGGGAAGGCTGTGGCCAACAGCAGGAACTAGCACCGGGAACGGGATGTTCCAGCTTGAACCGGGCTGACATCACGGCCGGCGCGAGGCCAGGGATTGGAGGAGGGAGCGCAGGGAGAGCGTAAAGCCCGAAGAGGTCCCGGTGCTGGGGCAAAACCGGGGACCCCCGAGTGACAAAGGCAGTAGGGGAATGCCTGGGGAGGGAAGGGTGTGAGGCCGGGATGACTGGGAGCCGGGAGAAAGCTTGAAGTAAGGTAGGCAAGCAGGAGTGCGGACGCTCAGTACACGGTTCGAGGAATACCTACGTCCCCGGGGACAGAGAGGGGGTGGACAACCGCAAGCAAGGCGGATTACTGGTGTGCCGTCTAAGCGCCCGGGCCAAATGCGGCCCATCAGGCTGCAAGTGGCGGCAATCCGGTTGGAGGCCGAAGACTGGCCACTGTTGTGGCCGCGGAGATGCTTACCTGGCCGCGCGAGCGCCCTCCGGCCGCCTGCCTGCCGCCGTTGCAACCCGCAGCGGAGTGGAAGCTCAGCGGGGCCAGGAGGCGGGTTGCATAACGCCAGGCACTGCCCCTCATTGGCCTCCTGCCGGTGGAGCCGCAGGCCCCACCCCCAATTGGCTGGGGATCTCTTCCCGGCGCCTGATTGGCTACTGGCCCCCACTGAGGTCAGGGCTGTGTCACACACACGGGCGCACGTGGATCTGGGTGCTGGCACTGGACTGAAGGGCCCCAGACACCACAACCCAGCCAATGGGCGCAGGACGCCTTGCACAGTAAATAATGGAAGGGAGGGGAGGGGAGGTAAGCTGCCCCTATTCGGGGAAAATACCTGGGCCACAGTAGGTATTTAAGAGGGGTCTACTCCCTGAACCGACCTGCCCTGCACAACAGGACACCCTGGCCTCGCCAGAGCGTGGGCAGAAAGAATGCAGACCTTAGGAGGTGGGCCAAGCTGGATGAGATGACTGGTCCTTGGGAGGAGAGGGACAGACAGAAACCCAGCTTGGCCTTTCCTAGGTTCTCCTCCCCAGCCTTGTCGTCATCATAAAGCCATATCCAATCCCTTCCTCTGACACTTCAAATCCTGTGGACAGCTAGGAGGAGGGCAATTTGAGGAGGGAGTGGAGTGGGATGATGGATGCCAAACAATGGAAGCGTCAGATAGAACCCAACAGAGGCTGTGAAGGGAAACAATGGCAGGTGCTTCCATGCCACTCTGAGCAACCTACGTGGTGACTAGTGCTTTTCTCCTGAGGATGCAGCCACCCACAGTTAGGGCTGGCCCCTAAGTGAGGGCCAGGAAGCCAGGGCTACAGGGCAACAAAGGGAGTGGCTGAGAGAAGAGACCTTATACACAGAAAATGTGGGGTAGTAAGACCTTCAAGTCCCCACCACTAGGAGAAGACAAAGCCAAGCACCTCATCATCTATCTCCTTAACTGTATTTCCCAGCCCCTAGAAGAGAGCCTAATACACAGTAGGGTGATAATAAACATGGTGACTTTGTTGTAAATATAGCTAGGGGAGGAGGAGGGACATCAGCAATAGAGAAGGGGCTGGAAATTATGATTTATTTTTAAGAGGCAAGGAGCAGAACCCTGAATCCTAATTTGGGGGAATAAAGTGCCAATTTGAGCCGCAAAGAGCTGCAGTTACACAGACGCCCTCCAATCAAGACTGAGCTGTAGTTCCTGTAGGGCTCCCTGGAAACGTGGGTGGCAAGTGAAGAGGTTGATGCTGACGTAATCAGCTGTGGGTGCACACCCCTCATTGTCACGTGGCCTAAGCTGTCCTTAACAGTGGTGTTCCCCATGGGGGGGGGGGGGGCGGTGGCAGAGCAAGGGTCTGTGGAAAAGCTAGACGCAGGAAGGTTACAGAATAACCCAGAAAAAAAACAAAGCAAGAAGTCACAGGAAATAGAGAATTCCGGAAGCTGAATTCTCAGTATTCTCTCTGAAAATGGCCCCCCAACTCATATACTGTGGTCCAGTCCCTTGTCTCCTTTTCAGACACCTCCTCTCTGGAAACCGCTTTTCCTCTTCTCCGGCACTCCTCAGGGCTCTAGAGTGATCTGCCCCAACACAGGCGGTCCTTGCTGTCCACCTCCACCTCCATATTTTTCTTTTTCGTAGACAAAAAGGTCGCGCTCCAGCAGCCCCCACCTGCTCTCAAGGCCCTAACCAGAATCCTGCCTCACAGTCCCCACAGTAACCAGGCCCTGCTGCCGTCAATGGAGGAGAGGGGGCGGGAGGCGGCGGTGACGTCAAGGCGGAGGAAGGGGGCGGGGCGAGGCAGCCGGGGAATGTGGGGCAGGGAGGCTGGAGAGGCAGTGGTTTGGGAGACGGCCAGCCCGAGAGGGCGGCGGCCAGTGCACTTGGGAACATCGTGTACTTTTGGCAAGTATCCCAGGACATGCACCCGCCTGGGCGCCTCCCCCAGCCCCACGACAGCCGTCCTGTCCCCAAGCCAGGGATTCCTGGAGAGAGGATTAGGAGGAAGGGTTCCCCCCTCCCTCGCCCCCAAGCTTGGCTCTCCGCTCGAGGCTCGCATCCGCCCTCCCCCTGGCTTGCTCCTACAGCTCCTGGCATTGGCTTTCCCCCTCTCCCAGACTGTACACATCTGCTGGCCCAGTCCCAAAGCCAGGGCGGGGAAGTTGGAGGCCCAGGTTCTGCAAGAGAACTTTGCTCTTCCCTGAGGCCCCCTTCAGAGCCTGAATCTCTTGTTACTATGGCAGCAGAAAGAGGGAGGAGGGATAGGGAGAAGAATGGGTCTAGGATGAGGAAATCGAACGGGAAAAGAGCAAGTAGCCCAGGCTGGAGCCTGGATCTTGGGAGAGGAATAAAAGGGAGGAATAAGCAAGCCTGGCACCTCAAGACCAGAAGAACCAGGAAGAGGGAAATGGGGAGGACGTCACCACAACTTGAAAAAAAAAAAAAAAAAAAAAAAACCTTAAGAATGTGAGAATAGTTCCCAACCACAGCATTCACATAAATCTTACACTCTGTCACTGTTATTTTGTCACTCCATAGCCATTTTTTTAACCTAAAAAAAAAAAAAAATTAAGACACGACCCAGGCATTGCACTGAGCACTTTCCATACGTTATCTTCTTTAATCTTCAGAACAATCCTGTGAGATGGGCATCACTATCCCCATTCCACAAGGACCAGCTAAGCCTCAGAAATTACTAAACTTGCCTAAATTGCTTCATAATATGTTCTCAGGCTCTTAATAAATGGATTTAAATCTGAGCTGTCATAATGGTTCGTAATTCTGGCCTCTTACCCTTCAGGAACCTGTTGAGGTGTTACCAACTCTGGGAACCTGGGCCTCTCAAATACCCAGCCAATTCTAAGTTTGGTGCCTGAAACACAGACTCCATCCACTCTCTCTTCTCCCTTAGGACATTCAGTTGGCACTCTCCACACACTTCAAATCATCACAGTCCCAGTTTTCACATGCTCACAAAGTCCTTGAAAACACCCTAGCAGCCACCGGCCCCCCATGATTTCGTAGGAACCCCACTTCCTCAGTCTTCCACCTTACAACAGGTCACTTAACCACAGGCCTGGCTGCTTGTACAGACAGATACACCCTGCAGGTGCCTCCTCACTCCAAGAACTCAGGAAGACATTATGTACAGCCAATCTGCACAAGCCCATTCTCCCTCTCAGGATCTGACAGTTGCTACCTCACGTTTACTCCCAAGAATGGCTCTGAAGCCCAACCCCTCCCTTTTACACATAAGAAAGACACCTAGAGTCGAGATTTGATTAGCTCAGGGTCACACACATCACCCCACCTGCAGCAACCGTTTGGTACCCTCCCACCTGCCCTACCAGGGCCTCTCTCCAGCCTCAGAACCCCTGCCTATTTCAAGTGCTTAAGGTGCCTACTCAAACAGCAGTCACGCCCTGGAACGCCCCCCACCCCCCCGGCCCCGGCTCTCAGGGGTCCTGTACCATAACTCCCTGGGAGCAGGGTTCTCAGCTCCCCCAGTTCGCTAACTTCCAAGACCCTCCCCGGGGCAATCAGGGGTCCAGGGTCCTTAGGGCATTGAGGGATCTGATGTAAGGGACTCCCGCTCCCACCTCTCTAGAGTTGAGTTCGCAGTCCCTATTCCCCCACAACCATCAGAGCTCACACCGCGGTGATCACGCCATTTGGAAGATCCCCGGAGAATCTCACGGACAGAGGAGCCTGGTGGGCTGCAGTCCAGTGGGTCGCAGAGTCGGACCCTACTGAAGTTACTTAGCACGCACGTTTCACTACACTGCACTAACACCCCTCCTTACAGAACACATCACCGTGGAAAAATCCATACCGACGGCCGCTCCTCACCCGCCACGCCGGAGCACTCACCGCTCGGCGTGCACGCCATCCAATTTCTTCCCAACTAGGATCAAGGGTTTTTCGCTTCTCCAGGCCCGCCCGCCGACCGGGACGCCACGCCCCTGGAGCTTATTGGCCTAAGAGCGCCGACCCATGCCCCGCGCCGCGTGCGGCCACCCAGGCTCCGCACTGCCACCATTGGTGCCGCCCGCCTCCATCATCTTCTCATTGGTCAGTTCGCCAACCAGCAGTGACAGATCCACGTGCTGGAGGGGCCTCCCTAGCACGTTAATTGGAAGTCTGATCGAAAGCCACGCCTCCACCCACCTCCGAAGTCCTTATTGGCTGTGGCAGCATTGCCTACCCCCACCCCCCCGACCTGCCTAGGATCGGTGACGCAAACGCCAGTCCAGCCCTTAAAATTTTCTCATAGGCTGAGGTGTCTCGGAGCTGTAGAGGACACGTGCGGGCGATCTCACGCGGCAACTTGTTTACCTAAAAGGTGGGGATTTTCCTTGACGAGTCTTCCTAAAGACTGTCGAGTCTGCGCCTGCGCAGATGTGACCGGTCGTGGCTTTGGTAGGGGCACTTTGTGAGCCGTCAGGTGCATGACAAGAGCGCCCCCGCGCTGGGACTTCGGACCTGGATTTCTGAAGTTCCTTGAAGCTGAAAGGTGGGAGCGTTAGGGTGAAGCCGTCTTCAGGTCTCAGTACCCTGTCATAATGATGACAACGATAGCCACCTTCCAGGTTATTTTTTGTAGGCCAGGAGGTGCACTGCTTACAAACTCGGGAGAAGGTAGCTGACTTAACTTCCTGCTGCCTCATAAATGAGACAGAGAGGTTACATAATCGGTCCGGATTAACACACTAGTTTCTAATGGGGTCAAGATTTGGTACCCTCGTATCAGGTCCCTGATAAAGTGGGTCCTAAGGCCTGCAGTAATCCTACACCTGTAAATTACTCAGTAGATGAAGCGCGAATAGGCCCTGAGCACTGTCTCAAAAATAGTAAGCCCTCGACAAGTGAACATTATGACTGTATACCTAATTGTAAGAATTATCTGGCTCCTTTACAACTGCTGAATCGATCTCTGGGGAAGGAGCTTGAAAATCTATTTTAAAAAAGCGTTCCTGGTAGTTCTTAGGAGCCCAGAAGTCTGGGAAACACTAAGTTTCCTGTGCTGTTGAATCCTCATGCTGCAGCCCAGAAAAGTGGGCCCTCCAGAACTTACCCAGCACTCTCCACGTACTATTAAAGTGCCTGTGGGCAGGGATGCTAGGGTGCCACATCATGTGTTATGGAGCTGGAAGTTAAGGAGTTCAGTATAGTGTCCAGGGTCACCAGTCCCACAACAGAGCACAGGAGTAGCAGGCCATCTAGCCCCAAGAGTGCAGGGATGGCAGGCCATCTAGTCAGCTCCACACCACACTTGGCTGGGTCGCCCTGAGAGGTTTTGTTCAGTAAGTATTTATGAACTCCTTCTGGATGCTGGCACTGTGCTAGTCAGAATGAGGGAGAGAAATTTCATGGCTGCCCATCTACTTCAGGCCTAGGAATAAATGACCACAGGAGAGAATGAAACCATCCGAGAGTTAATCAAGGAGTAGAAAGGGATCCAGTAAACAGTGGAGTATGCCCTCAGGGAAGGGAAAGCAGGGAAAGCTGGGGAGCCATGCTTCCAGGTTTCCAGTGTCAGGGTTCACCATGCTGACACTGGGATCATGAACATTTTCTATTACCAACTCCTTGTGCCCCCTCGTGGCCACTTTGAGGATCATACTTTGCCTTTGCCCTGCCCTGCCCAAGGTCAGGCCCCTTGGCAAAGCTGTCTCTTCCAGATGTATCCTCTCAACGTTCCGGTTATACCTGCAGATCCAATATGCTTCCCACTGGTTAAGAAAAGATCTTAGAACATCATCTGGTTACTCATTACACATTTATTGTACATTTTCACAATCTGGATGCGCCACAGAATTGGGGGCATGGGGTGAGGGAAGGGGGGCAGGGGATACTGGGATAATATGGGGGGTCTAGAACACAGCACCCCCACCCCCAGCATCTCTCCCTACCCTTTCACACCACAGCTTAGATCTCCCTGCTCCCCCTCCACACAAAAACCTCAAGTGTGGGGAGAAGAAAGAGTTTGGGGGTCCTCTCCAGTGGCAGGTTAAGGGAATTCACCCTCAGACCCCTAAAATTGTGCCATTTAAAAAGACATTAGACCATTCCTTTACCACTTCACCTAAGGGGGAGACAGCTCTCTCTGGGCTTGACCGCCCTGGAGAGGGGCAAGAATCCCCATCTTCCAGCAAGTCCCATATGCATATTGGCAGTGACTAGTACCCCCGCCCTAAATTCAAGGGGGCAGTCAGAGGAGCTGGGCAGTGATGGGGTAACACCCCCCATATGAGGGAGGGTTTTCAATTCACCCCCCAGCAGGGGTGGGGCCAGAGATTTCAGGCAGGATTTGGGGGGATGATGCACTGCCCCATCCTCCCCAAGGCAGTGATGACCCCTTCACACACTGTAGCCACCTCTCCCAAAACAGATCGGATTGTGGCCAACCCCCAACTCTCCTGGTGGGAGGAGGAGGAGGCAGATCAGGCAGACAGGAGGGAGGGAGACCCCGTGGGAATGTCAACCGAGCGCCCCACATGAAAACTGGGGAGCAGGAATGTGGGGAGAGACTCCAAGTGGCAGAATTATTGGTCCATCATAACACACTGAACTCCAATACACTTACACACCAGCTGGGGGGAGGGAAAGGAGGGACAAGAGGTTTGGAAAACTGGGATGGGGATGCAAACTGGACTAGAGGGGCTGGAGGGGGTGATTCTGGGGGCCAGAACAGCCTGGCTCCCCAAAAGCCCAGGCTCCCCACCACCTGCAAGTAATGTCATGCAAATGAAAGTGTGATACAAGGACCAATAGGGACTAAATCCTCAGTAAAAAAGAAACACAGGTTGAAAGACTGAACAGAAAAGTGATGAGGGAAAGGAAACCAAAAGGGATGTCAGTAGGCAAATGGATGCTAATTAACATGCTGGAAGCTCCCAGAAGACCATGGGATTCTTAGGACCAAGAGGGACCAGTCTCAGAGCCTCCCAATGATGCAAAGAAAATGCACCTTGGGAAGCCTGGACAGTTGCTTTTTGTCTTTTTTGTATGGGGGGTGGGGGTGGAGGTATGGGGAAGGCCAGGGTGGGAGGAAGGATCAGCTAAATCCAAGGGAAGGAGAGGAAGAGGGACTATTGCATAGCAGATGCAAATGAAGGGGACTTGGGGTTGGTCAGGAAGAGAGGGAAAGGGAAGGAGGGAAAGAGGAAAAGGAGGTGATGGGAACCTCAGGAAGGGGTGTTAAGGACAACTGGAAAAAATCTTCTAGTAATAAAACTACAAACAGACCAAATATATATAATATTATATATGTATAAATAACAGCTGGCTATTTACAAGGGGGCACACACACGACACACACACACGGATCCGGGGGAGGTGGGGCTGGAAGATATGGCTGAGAGGTGGAGGAGCGGCTGGGGGTTGGGGGGAGAGGCCCTTCTCTGGGCAGGGCAGGCTCCTCAGGGGTTTAAGAGCTGAAGTAAACTGCGGAGAGGGAAAGAGAAGGAAGAAGACGGAGAAGGGAGGAAGAGAAAGAGAGAAAGCAGTGTGTCAGCCCAGCCCTGCTCCCACCTTCCCCACCTCCCAGCTAGGTGACATCCCTTCCCCTCTTGGCCTCAGGTTCTTCATCTGTAAAGCAAGGAGGCTATACAGATCGGTTCCAAGGTCTTCTCAACTCCATGGTATGGCCTTGGGGCCACAGACCCCTAATCCTCTGAGAGCACAGCTCTCAAACAATGGGGTGGTTTGCTTCCCAGCTGTTTCTCAAGCCCCTCGGTCTCTGCTGCTCTCCCACTCCCCAATTCCAGGTTCCCAGTCTATTATGCTCTTAGGCCTAACAGGGCCTCAAGGGAGCCTTGGGGATCCACCAGCTTTCCTGTTTTTGAAAATCTTAACAGAAATTGCCCAGAATCAGGTAAAGTGCAAGCTAAACAACTTCAAGGTTTGGGGCTCTAGATGAACCAGAACTGCTATTGGCAACCATATATGCTTTTTGCTGAATACTAAAATCTAGGTTAATGACCTTCAAAACCCAGAAACCGCAGGGGAACCCTCTCCATGAAAGGGCCCTAGCCACTCCCACCCTACTCACCGATGATGATAATGAGGATGATGGCGCAAATCACTCCCAGGATGATCATCATCTGGGGATGAGAGGGAGGCTCAGTGAGACAGACCAGGATACTCCATTCACCCCCCTCCTCCCTATCCTCCCGCCTGCCTCCACCCTTACCTTGAGGTTTTTCCACCAGTATTTGCGCTTGAGCTTGGCTGCACTAGTTTCAAACTGGGAGGCCCCCGCCTGGAGGGCGTCGGCACGGTCGTCCAGCTCCGACAGCTTCTGGTCCCGCTCCAAGACCTTGTCTACGTTCACCCTCATGATGTCCACCACCTGGGGGAAGGCCCACAAGGCAGGGGGGTGTGTGCCAAGGCCCATCTCAAAGGGCACTCCTCCACCCACCATGAGCTCACACAGGGAACAGGCACCCCCATGTGGCCTGGCTAACATGCCAAGGACATACACAGAACATGCCTAGCACACCAGAGAAATGCAAGCAGCACACAGCAGGTGCATGTGGTAGCCAGACCGCTCAGATGTCACAGCACCACCCTCTATTTACCGAGCCTCAAGCAGCCTGCCGTTCACCAGAGCATCCACCCAGGGTGAAAACACCCCAGGTTAGCCAGACCAACATCCCCACAGGCCCTCCCGTACTTGCATGCTGACAAGGACGGACCATGGTATATTTTCGTACCCAAACATGAACTGCCATCACCCCCCAACCCAAGATGGACCCCCGTACCGGTTTGTCAACCCTCAGGATCCTTCCCACTGTTTCTGACACCACCACCCCTACTCACCTCATCCACCTGGGCCTGGGTCTGCTGCAGTCTCCTGTTACTAGTGAGGTTTGGAGGGGGCGCAGGAGGGCCTCCCTCCCCAGCCGGGGCAGCAGGGGGGGCGGTGGCAGCGGTAGCCGACCTGAGGGGCAGGGGCGGATTACGAACCAAGGCCTGCAGCCCTTGGCCCCGCAGCCAGGGCTCCGCCCATTCGCTTGTCCCTTCATCCGTCCCTCCCTCCCTTCTTGCCGGGAAGAAAGCCACTCGATGCGAGCCCTGGCCTACGTCCGGCCCCGCAGGCGAGCTGCTGCGTGACCTTGAAGAAGGCCCCCTCCCCCTCGGGCCTCAGTTTCCCCGCCTGTCAAATGAGGGCGACCTCACGGACACGGTCCGAGGTGGACCCAGCAGCGATGACAGAGGCGGAGTGGCCAGACGGGGAGTCCGCTCCCTCCCGCGATAGGCCTCCGTGCCGCCAACCCGGGACGCGGGGCTCTCCTGATGCCCGCGCGCAGTCACAGGCGCCAGCCTGGTCTCGGGACGCGGGGCGCGTGGGGGACGCGAGTCGAACCCCGGGCCCTCCCCAGGCCCGGGCCTAAGGGCGGCGGCCAGTGCCGGCCACCCGGTGCAGGTGCGGGCGCCGACTCACATGGCGGGGGCAGCGGGCGGAGGACTTGGCAGCGGCAGTGATGGCGGCGGCGGCGGCGGCGGCTCGAGCTGGCTCCGACTGGCGCTGGCTGCCCGGGACGGGAAGATGGCGGCCGCACGTCACCCACATCCGGGCACTGCGGGCGGGGGCGGGGCGCGGCGGGCCACTAGTGGGTAGCCGGGCCGCGGGGGCGGGGCGCCGAGGGCGGGGATCGCGGCCTGCCAGGTGGCGGGTCCGGCGCCACAGGGCCCCAGTCTCCCTCGCTGCGTGCGAACCCTGAGCCTGAGGGCTGGGCTCCCTGCACCCACCACGAGCCCACCGGGTCTGACCCCAGCCCTCCCCGTCGTCCTCGCCGTCCTCCTGCCCCCACCGCCTGGCCCTTAAGGCGCCCTTCAGCCCCAAACACATCCTCCTCCTCGGTGAAAGCCCTCAACCTGTCCGCACGCCACGCAGCCCCAGGTCCCAGCCTGCCCCCACGTCCCAGTGCGGGTTGAGCAGCCTTGAGCATTTGAAAGGGGCAGGGGGGTTGGAAATCAGAAGGGGCAAGTGCAGGTCGGAGGCAGTGTGAATAGCTGGGACCCTGGGAGTGGTGGGAATTGATCCTCAACCCTCTGCCTTGCGAGTGGATATCCAAAAGGAGGTCTGGGAACCGTGATAGCAACCCCCTCCTCGCAACTGAGGTTCATACCAGGGTTCCTTGGCAGGTGAGGCCTGACTGAGGTGGGGCAAGCTTGGGAACCCCGGAGGAGGGCACGAGGCTGCCCGGTGGGGCCGCTTCATGTGGTGGCTGCAGACTGGCGGAAACCTACCTCTGACCCAGAGTTGAGTAGCTATCCTGGCAGCCGGAAGAGGCCTCAACCTCTGATCCCAGGCACCGGGCTAAAGGACAAGACTTACGCATTTTATTTTTTTATTTTTTATTTTTTTGGCTTTTCTTTAGCGGGAAGGAGAGTAAGTGGGCAAGGGCGGCACCGGCGGTACCCAGGGACTTGATACTACTTTACGTAAGGATTAGGCTCATGGGTGTGGCATAACAGCTCCTGTCCGACCTCTAGACCCAAAATGTATTAGGTGTGTCGAGTCTATACCTATATTTGTTAAATGGCTAGATGTAAGACATGGTAGGGAATTATCCACAGCCCTTTCCACACCTGGTCTCTGTTTAGGTCCTCTAAACCGGCCCAGCATCTCCCACCTACCCACCGTGCTCTTTCCAGCAGGAGTGGCCCCTCAGGAAGGAGACGATGGGTGTAAATGAGCTGCCTGTCCAGTGGGTTGTGACAAGACAAGCCTCAAGAGTGAAGAATGAGGCCCAGTGGCCCTGTTAGAGAAACCGTGGCGAAGGAAAGAGGAGATGCGGAACAGCCGGGTTTATTCCGCACTGGTGCAGGCACAGCGGAGTCGGAGTCGCCTCCAGAGGCTGAGCACGTGGGCTTTGTTCTGGGTATCTTTTATATGGCGCGGGCTTATGGGTTCTAGTGACTTTCCCGCCTAAGCAGTTTGGCTGACACAATAAGCAAGCCGGTTCACAGAAGCAGAGGTGGTGAGCAGCAATAAGCAGGCCAGTTTACCAAAGCAGAAGCGGTGAGCAATGAACATAGCAATAAATTTAAGCAACTATTTTAGTTTATTTTTTTTCTCCTCTTCATTCCTCCCTCTTGATACTCAGGGTGCATCTGCAGCCTCAGAGAATATCATCATCTGCTCACTGCTTATATGTAGTAATTGAGTGGTCATCTTTGTTTCAACACCTGTCTCTATGAAACTTTTTACAGTGCTGACTAGGAGGGGCATGAGACAAGGAATAAGCACGCATCCAGCGAGCATGACCATGACTACCCCAATAATTGTCTTGATTCCTCCTAGCCAAGAGAACCATCCTCCAAAGAGGCCGTTTATGTCCCATCCCTTCTAGGTCTGAACCGGGACATGGGCAGTCTTTCTGATATTTTTAGCTATGTCTGTTAAGGCCTTTCCGTTTAACTATATCTTTAACTCCTTCCTTCCTAGCCTGGTTCTGTTTCCTGCCCCCATCTGACATCCCAGAATGAGTCTGTCGAGTCCAGCAGGCCATCTGTCTTGGGATCCATAGCACGTTTGGCCTTTCACACTGCAGGCTTTAATTATTCCCTTACAGTAATGTTTCCCTTCCCTAGTGCATGGAGAGGCTGAACTATAACATGTGGCTGGTTGGTATGTATAGTAAGTGAATCATTGGACCCGTTTCTCCTCATGGTAGATTCCATACATTCACAACAGTCATCCTCACTCTCAGATGAGGCGGGGATTTTACAAATTAACAGAACTATAAGGCAAAAATATGCTGTTTTCATATTTAAGCTGATCACAGTAGGAGGAGACTCCAAAAAATAAGAGCTATGAAGAGGTAGGCAAAGCAGAAGGAAAGTTTCTGAATGATAGTCCACTTAATGGGAGACACAGAGTAGAGTCCTATTTCTAATAAGTAGGAGGAATCCCAGTCTAATTAATAACCAGTACATCTGTTGTTTGCCAGTCCTACCAGTTCCTCAAGCTTCAGCCATAACTTTGACTGACCAGTTTCCAGTGTGGCCAGAGCAGGGCTTTGGGGTCATTGTTTCCTTCTTCGCAAGGTCAGGTGCAGGGGTTCCTCTGGATTGAGGGCTGCTTCCCACTTCCCTCGGCTATCGGTTGGGCCTGCAGGTTTGAGTCTGGAGTGATGGATCCAAACATATATTCCTGCCACCTTGAGAGCAGTAGGGGTGCTTAAGATTACAGAATAGGGCCCTCTCCACATGGGTTTTAAAGGCTCTTTTCTCCAGTCCTTTACCCATACTTGGTCCCCTGGTTGGTGGAGATGTACTGTTATGCATAAGGATATGTGTAAAATTCTATATTACCTACTTACATATTTGAGAGATGGTATGTCCTAACCCTTGCAACTGCTTATGTAGTCCCTCAGTTCTCTGGCATCTCCCCTTAAGCTAACTGGCAGGGACCATAGTCCATACAGGATTTCAAGTGGTGAGAGTCCTAGCCCTGCCTGGGTTGAGCATCTCACCCTCAAGAGGGCCAAGGCTAACATATCTACCCAAGGTAAGCTCATCTGACATAGTTTAGCTAGGGCTTGTTTGAGGGTTCAGTTCATGCGCTCTACTTTCCCCGAACTCTGGGGATGGTAAACAGTCTGCAATTTCCACTAGGTCTTCAAAGCCCTTGCCACCTGTTGTACTGTCTTGGCTACAAATGTTGGTTCATTGTCCAACCCTATGGTCAGAGGCATTCCATATCTGGGGACAATGTCTCTCAGGAGTGCCTTGTTTACCTCTCTTCCTTTTTCAGTTCGGTTAGGAAAGGCCTCCACTCACCTTGAAAAGGTGCAGATAAAAACTAAAAGGTATCTGAATCCTTGACTCAGAGTGATTTCAGTGAAGTCCACTTCCAAATCCTCAGATGGGGATAGTCCACAATGTTGGGTCCCTGCTGGCCTACTAGGCCCCTGGTGAGCTTTGTATTGTAAACAGGTTGCACATCGCTGGGAGACAGAAGAGCAGAGTGTGGGGAGGCGAGCGACGAGATAGTACCCGCCTAGCAAGGTCTCGCTAAGAGTCAGACAGGACTGAGAGACTTCACTTTCACTTTTCACTTTCATTCATTGGAGAAGGAAATGGCAACCCACTCCAGTGTTCTTGCCTGGAGAATCCCAGGGACGGGGAAGCCTGGCGGGCTGCCATCTGTGGGGTCGCACAGAGTCGGACACAACTGAACCAATTTAGCAGCAGCAGCAGCAGCAGCAAGGTCTCTAAGGCAGTCTTGCCCATATGGGTCAGTTCATGTTGTTGGTGGACCATCTTGTAGGGTAGCTGCCCTGGAATATAGACTTGGTGGTCTTGTGTGATCCACCATCCCGTCTTGGCCTTGGTTCCCAGTTCATTTTTATCCATTTCTCCTCTTTGGGAGAGTACCTGGGGGCAACTGATATTTCCTGGGCTAACAGGACTTTTGGTTTGTCTGGCGGCTGCCCTCAGGCAGCCTGCTTGGTGACTGCATTGGAGTGGCATTCCCTTTAGCCACTGGGTCCCCCCTCTTCTGGTGACCTTTGCAGTGGATAACTCCTTCTTCCTTCAATCCCCATATTACCTCCAGGAGCTTCAAGATTTCAGCTTGGTTCTTGATCCCCTTTCCTTCTGCAGTAAGGAGTCCTCTTTCCTTTTATAAGGTTCCGTGAAAATGTAGAGTAGCGAAAGCATACCGTGAGTCTGTGTAGATGTTGACTTGCTGGTCTTGGCTGAGTTTCAATGCCCTGATTAATGCCCACAACTCCACTCTCTGCTCTGACCATTCTTGAGGAAGCGCCTCTACCTCTACCACTTCAGAGTCAGATGCCACGGCATACCTGGCCATCCTTTTCCCAGTCTCCATGAAGCTGCTACCATCAGTATATAGGACCAGGTCTGGGTTTTGGAGTGGTTTATCAGTCACGTCTGGTCTGCTAGAAAATACTTCATCTAGTATTTCTAAGCCGCTGTGGTCCAAGGGCCCTGCTTCGTCTGGTAGGAAGGTAGCTGGGTTTAGAATTTGTACAACTTCCAGTTTTACTGGCGAACTTTCACATAGTAATCCTTGATACTGAGTCATCTGTGCATGTGTGAGCCAATGATGGCCTCTGTAATCTGACAGGGTTACAACTGAGTGTGGGACCTTAACATTGAGGTGTTGCCCCAGTGTTAACTTGTCAGCTTCCCTCGCCAGTAAGGTGTAGGCCGGTAGTGCTCAGAGGCAGGGCCATCCGGCCGTGAATAAGTCAATTTGTTTAGACAGGTAGGCCACTGGCCTTTACCAAGATCCAAATTCTTAGGTTAGGACTCCCAAGGCCATTCTGCTCTTTTCATGAACAAAGATGTTGAACTCTCTGGTTGCATCAGGAAGTCCTACGGCTGGGGCCTCAGAAAGTTTGGCCTTAACTGTTTGAAATGCTGCCTCCTGGCTTAGTCCCACTTAAGGGGGGCCTTTTCTTCTCATTTTAGAGCCTCATACAGGTGTCTGGGCAAGTCTGAAAATCCGGAGATCCACATCCTTCAGAACCTTGCTGCTCCCAGGAACTCACAGACCTTCTGCCGAGTGGTAGGGGTAGGAATGGGGCAAACTGCTTGCTTCCTTTCAGTTCAGCATCCGCTGGCCCTGCATGATGCTGCTGCTGCTGTTAAGTCACTTCAGTCGTGTCCGACTCTGTGCAACCCCAGAGACGGCAGCCCACCAGGCTTCCCCGTCCCTGGGATTCTCCAGGCAAGAACACTGGAGTGGGTTGCCATTTCCTTCTCCAATGCATGAAGGTGAAAAGTGAAAGTGAAGTCACTCAGTCGTGTCCGACTCTAGCGACCCCATGGACTGCAGCCTACCAGGCTCCTCCATACATGGGATTTTCTAGGCAAAAGTACTGGAGTGGGATGCCATTGCCTTCTCCGTGCATGATGCTAAAACCTAGATATTTGACTTGTCTTTTACAGATTTATGCCTTTTTCTTTGATACCTGGTACCCAGCTTCCATTAACAGGGAGAGGAGGGCCTTTGTTCCTTCTAGGCATTGAGCCTGTGTTGTGCTGGCCAGCAGAAGGTCATTGACATATTGCAGCAGGGCACAGCTTAACTCTTGTCCAGGAAATTTAGCCAAGTCAGCGGCAAAGTCTCCGCTGAAGAGAGTAGGGGAGTTCTTGAAGCCCTGAGGAAGCCTTATCCAAGTGAGCTGTTCCTTGTTTCCTGTATGTGGGTTTTCCCATTCAAAGGCAAATAGTGGTTGGCTGACAGGTGCAACACAGAGGTGGAAGAAGGCATGTTTTAAGTCCAAGCAGGTAAACCATTTGGTTGTGGAGGGGATCAGTCCTAGTAGGGTGTACGGATTAGGCACTGGCAGGTGCAGAGTAATTGTTGACTCTTTTACAGCCCTTAGGTCCTTAACTAGATGGTAGTCGTGTGTCCCCAGCTTTCTTACAGGCAGCAATGGGGTGTTCCAGAGTGGCTGGCATTTTATCAGGAGTCTGTGTTGGAGTAGTCTGTCTAAATGAGCCTGGGTTCCCAGTTGGGCCTCTCAGGGAGTCAAGTACTGTCACAGTTTTCCAGGCTGAGCTCCCAGTTTGAGATCAATCAGGATGGGGGTGTGATGTTTGCTAGGCCTGGGGGGTTCTCCTCGGCCCAAACTAGTGGGTATTCAGTCTCTAATTCAGGAGGAATGGTCCTCTCTTCTGGAGGGGAGGAATACAGGCACCATTCTTCTCTCCATACTGCAAGAGTCATAATCAAAGATGAGGGCGGTCCTGTTTATTTGAGCTGGGCTGACCCTTTGGCAGAGAAGGAAGTTTGGGCCCCCATCTTGGCAAGCAGGTCTCTTCCCATCAAGGGCACAGGGCAGACAGATAGGTAGAGGAATCCCAATACTACTTCATGGCCCCCTAATTGGCATCGTCAAGGACCACAGAAGGGCCTGTGGGTCTGAGTGCCTGTGGCCCCGATGATAGTGGTTTCCTTTCCCAAGAAGGGGGCTACTTGTTGAGTGACCACCGAATGTTCAGCGCGGGCATCCACCATAAAGTCCACTGGATGGCCCCCTACTTGAATTCTGACCATAGGCTCTCGGGGGCCCAGTTGGAGAGAGCCTGGTCCTCTCTAGTCGGATTCTGCTCCAGCTAGCCTGATCAGATTAGCACTGGGTGGCTCGGGTTGATATTGGCTCGGCAGGCCTGCTGCTTTGGTTTTCTTCTCGGGGTGGCTGGGGCACTCATTCTTCCAATGTCCCTTCTCCTTGCAATAGGCACATTGATCATGGCTGAGGGAGTTCCTCTTTCTCAGATCTGGGCCTTTTGACTTATGAGGTGGCCCCGCTGGGGTGCAGGCTTTGAAAGGGCAGCTGCCAAGAGTGCAGCTTTTTGCTTCATCCTCTTTTCTGCTCCTTGCCATGCTGTTTGGTCACGATCAACAAACTTTGTTAGCTATTTCTAGCAGTTCTGTGGCATTTTTTTCCTGCAAAAACCCTTCTAACTTCTGTAATTTCTTCCGGATGTCTGATTGGCCCTGTCCCACAAAGACCACATTTATCATCCATTGGTTCTCAGGGGCTTCAGGATCAAAAGGGGTGAAGGCCTCACATAACCTCTCGTAGAAGTCAGCCGGGCTTTCATCTGGTTTTTTGAAGCACTTCAGTGATCTTGGCCATGTTGGTAGGTTTCTTAGTCCTGGCTTTTACTCCCTATAGGAGGGCCTGTCGATACCTGTCCAGCCGGTTTTCTCCCTCCCTTGGTGTTGGGGTCTCAATGGGGCTCTTCTTCTGGGAAGGCCTCCCATACCAGTTCTCCACCTCTAATTAACCCCCTGGAGCCATTCCCGAGCCTCTGTCATGACTCGTTGGTGCTCCTCAGTGTTGAACAGGGTGAAGAGAAGCTGCCAACAGTCCACGCAGTTGGGGCGATGAGTCTGGAAAATGACTCTAGGAAATGGATCAGCACCTGAGGTTTTTCAGAGTATGAGGAGGGTATGATGCTTCCAGTTAGAAGATCAGTCGTGGAAAATGGTTGGTGGTAGAAGACAGTTCTCCTCTCTTGTAGAGTCCCATCAGGGGCAATACGCTGCAGTCTCTGGGTCTCTCTTAGAGGCATTTGAAGTGTTAGGGCAGCTGCCCCTTGAGCTGACCGGAGATGCCTGCTCACTGGCCCTGGGGTGGCTGGTTGTTGGGGCTTCAGGAGCATCAGGAGGAGGAGGTGAAACGGAAGAAGGTGGACTGTCTGCTAAATGCAGATCAGCCGCTCCAGGCAGGGGAGCTATAGGGACGTAAGGTGGGGGCATTGGAGGCATGTCTTCAGCCTTGCCCTGGAGGATAGGCAGTTCCTTTTTCTGGCATGAAGCCTTTTTTTCCGATTGAACCACAAGAACCTTATATTGCCCCTGACTTGTCATGCAGAACCGAACCCAGGGAGGCCTTAGCTGGACGATTTCTAATCATTGGTCAATATATGGAAATTGGTCTGAATGGCCAGGGTCTTAGGTCACAACTCTATATTGCTCGGACAGTGGGCACATCTAAAGTCCCCTGTGGGAACCATCCGACACCAAAGGAGGGCCACTCTAGGGTACAAAGAGTGCGCAGCTTTCCAGGGGTTAGTTTCACACCATATTCTCCAGAGAATCCTTTGTTAACATTTTTAATCATGCATTTTAAAACAGTAGGTTTTGAGGTTGAACTGCCCATTAAGTGAGAGTTCCCACCCTGTGGCGGTGCCCCACAATGAACAAAGGGAAACACTCACTTTTGTCTGCCTGGCCACACCCCTTGTGGACATTTAGGCTCCTCTTAGCATTGGCAGGTCAGTATAAGCCCCTGACTTGGACCAGCCTCACAGGGAGAGTTTAGATCCCCCAGAGACTGGTGCTGCCCTAAGCTGTATGAGGTCACTGCGGAATCACAGGTTGGAACTCACTCAGGCTCTGTAGTCAAAGACGGTGGTGCACGGGCTCTCGTTCAACACAAGCACACATCCAGTGCACACCAGGATTAACAGACCACCCGAGGGAATAAATCCTATTCTGAGTGACACTCTGGTCACTGGGAGGTGATCAGGCTCCTCTTCTGCCATATGAAGGGTCCTGACTCGGGCAGATGTCCCCGGGGCACTCACCCATCTGACATCCTGTTCTGGAACCAGTTTCTGCTCTCCTGCTAAGTCTGTGTGGGAAGCGGCGTGGGCCATGGCCAACGCAGCCCGTGTGAGGGTCAGTTTAGTTTAGTCACTCAGTCGTGTCTCTTTGCGACCCCATGGACTGCAGCACACCAGGCTTCCCTGTCCATCAGCAACTCCTGGAGCTTGCTCAAACTCATGTCCATCAAGTCGGTGATGTCATCCAGCCATCTTATCTTCTGTCGTCCCCTTCTCCTCCTGCCTTTAATCTTTCCCAGCATTAGGGTCTTTTCCAGTGAGTCAGTTCTTCGAATCAGGTGGCCAAAATATTGGAGCTTCAGCTTCAGCATCATTCCTTCCAATGAATATTCAGGACTGATTTCCTTTAGGATTGACTGGTTTGATCTTCTTGCTGTCCAAAGGACTCTCAAGAGTCTTCTCCAACACTACAGTTCAAAACCATCAATTATTTGGTGCTCAGCTTTCTTTATGGTCCAACTCTCACATCCATACGTGACTATTGGAAAAACCAGTAGTTTTGACTAGATGGACCTTTGTTGGCAAAGTAATGTCTCTGCTTTTTAATATGCTCTCTAGGTTGGTCATAGTTTTTCTTCCAAGGAGCAAGTGTCTTTTAATTTCATGGCTGCAGTCACCATCTGCAGTGTGAGGGTCGGTCTCTGACAGCAGGTTGGCACCTGTCTGTCTGTCACAGGGCCAGTGATTCCTCTGGTTCCCTGACAAGGGTGGCACAAGGGACCAGCTCAGTTGTAGTTTCCTGGCCAATGCATCGCGCTGACGGAAAAAGACAAGCAACACTTGGAGATGGAGAGCAGCAGGGTTTATTCAGCACCTGTTCAGGCTCAGAGGTGTGGCCTCCAGAGTGCGGGCTTCCCGGTCCTAGTGACTTTCCCACCTAAGCAGTTTGGCTGACACATAGGCCGGTTCACAGAAGCAGAGGTGGTGAGCAGCCATAAGCAGGCCAGTTTACAGAAGCAGAAGCGGTGAGCAGTAAGCATAGCAGTGAACTTAAGCAACTATTTTAGGTTTTTTTTTTTCCTCTTCAGCCCAAAGGGGTGTCACTGCATTCCTGGAAGGGGGCAAAGGGGGCTGATGGCCATAGTCTCTGAGACAAACAGCTTGCTTCTCCCCTCCCCAACCCAGGCTTCCCAGGGCCTGGGGTATGACAACCTCCCCGGAGCTGCACCCCACCCCCTCCCAGCAGAAGCTCGGGACTGGCTGTGTCACCAGAGGTGTCATTTCGCAGCTCTCTGGGGGAGTGAGTGAACCCCGGGAGTGTGTGTTGGGTGTGAGGACTCAGCAGATCTAAGATAAGATATTCTCAGCTCCCTCCCTGTCCCTGGCACAGCCACTTCCCTGGTCCTCAGGCACTGACGCGGAATGTCTGGGTGGCTCAGCCTCTGTGAAAAGGAAGAAAAGAGCAACTCCCCTGATGATCTCAGATGATGCTGTGGGAGGATAGCTCATGGTTTTTGGCTCTGCGACTACTCTACTTTTTAGTCAGAGAACAAAGATACCAAATTTCAGGCTTTTAGGTTCTGAAGCCACAGCTTCTGGGTCTCAGGTGAGGTTGAAAGGAGGTATAAACAGGCAGAACTCCCCACCCCTACCCAGCCTCAGCACCCTACCCTAGCAGGGGAGCAACTAGTGGAGGATTAGACAAGATGTTAGACACAGGTTTAGGGGTCATTCTCATTCCCGGACAGCCAAGTCCAGGGGATATGGAAGGGACAGAATTCAAATACACTGGGGTAGCCAAGGCCATGGGGTGTGGCCTGGAAAACTGGCACATTGCTCTTACTGTTGGATTCTGGGGACAGCAGCAGCAGGATAGAAATGAGAGCGCATATGATCCATGGAGGCGGGGACCCAGGAT
This sequence comes from Bubalus bubalis, assembly GCF_019923935.1. Taxonomy (NCBI): domain Eukaryota; kingdom Metazoa; phylum Chordata; class Mammalia; order Artiodactyla; family Bovidae; genus Bubalus; species Bubalus bubalis. The sequence goes on along the minus strand of NC_059159.1, from coordinate 35,294,336 downwards.
GATTTATCAGGAGGAGAGGACTCTCATTGAGCAGCCCTCCTCACTCACCCCATCTATGCTGTGGTGCTAAGGTACTCCACAAATTTAGATCAGTGGTGGAAGCAGGAGAAGAGGCGGGGTGGGGAGACTAAGTTCACCTGGAAATGACTAAGAGAATGTTTTCTGCAAGCAGGTAGAATGGAGACCCAGATACACTGAACCAAAAGAAAAATCAATATATTCGTATTAACTGAGATCTTAGCTTCTACATTCACCAGATCAATCTCCAGGCCCCACTCCCAGGGCTCATTCAAAAGATGTGGGAGGAGGCCCAGGGTCACTTCTAACAAGCACTTCCAATGGTTCTGATGTAGGCAACGTGAAGGAGACCTTTAATAAAGGTTTTTTTTTTATGGCTTTTTCCTTTTCTAACAGCTGACTTTGAAGTTGGGGTTGAAGGAGGCCGGGTCATTGTCCCACTGACTCATGAACTTGCTCCATCCACATGAGTCAAACTAGTAATTCATTTCAGACACCGTGTGTCCCTCAACACAGCGTGTACAGAAAAGGCCTTCTAATCTGGAGTAGGAGCAGCAGGCCTGAGGGAGCACTGCCTGGAGTGGGGACAAGGGCTTAGCCCCACCGCTCTCACTATCAGCTCCTCAAACCTTGTGACCTCTGACTTTGCCCTCCAATCTGGAAGACTCGGGGCTGCCTGCCAATCCCTGGGTTCCTGGAGGGGAGGGAAACTGCCAAGTACCTACTGCCTGTGAGGAACTTCACGTAGATTACCCCCCCCCCCCCCCCCCCCCCCCCGCCAGGGTCTTTTTTTTTTTTTTTTTTTTTGGTTAGGGTATAAACATTTATTACACATACAGAATATTACCACTAACAAATGCAGACAGGCGAGGACACCACGGGACAGGATGGAGCACGGCTAGCTCTTTGGAAAGTGAACAGGTTGGGTGGCTTGGAGCCTCATGCCACGCGGGTTGGCCAGTCAGATGGGAAAGCACATGCCGGACTCCAGGGACGTCGGGGCGCCCAGTGACCACTCTGGGTGTCGGCGGCCTTCCCATCTGATCTGGGGCTTTGAAGGACGCCACGCCCAGAAGCAAGGAACTGAAGCGAGGGGGCTTCCTAAGGTGGCCCAGGCTCGCCTCTGGAGTCACGGCAACACCAGTGTCAGCGGTGTGTTTAACTGGATGATTTCCACAGACTACACACGACGCTTCTAACCATCACACTTCAGTGAAGTACAAAACATTAAGTTACAGGCTGTGGGAAGAGAAGGCAGCACCTTCCGGTCCCAGTTGGTCTGAGGGGTGAGGGTCGGGGGAGGTTTATTTTTAAACCGAGCCCCTCATTTCAATATACAAAAGAATTACTCTGATCGGTATTAAATTGTACTGAAAACAAAATGGACTAAAAAGCAAATACTATTCTATGTTGGGGTGAAAATGGGAGGAAAGAATGAGTCCTTCAAAGCAGGAGGGAGACAGTTGGGGAAGGTTCTGTGGCCGTGACCCTTGGCGGTCACTCACGCTGCTCCATTTTTACTTTTGGTGGTCTCAGGAAGGTCCAGTTTTTCTTCTCTTTCTTTCCTTTCATATTGGCTTGGAAGTTTCGCCAGCTGTCCACGCGACCATCTCGACTTTCCTCAAAATTTTTCTGCCACTCCCTTTCTCGTTTGGCTTTTTCTTGAGCTTCAATCTCTTCCTCCCGTTGTCGCTTCCTTTCATGCATCTCTTTGGCTTCTCTCTCTTTCCTTTTAATTTCCAGCTCAGCAAAGAGTTTCATTGTCTGTTTGTATACTGCTTGTTTGAACAGCTCAGGGTCATCCTCCTCCACATTTGTAGGCTTTCCTTCCTTCTTTAATTGCTTTTTTCGCTCTTTCACGGTGTGTTCCACGTATTCTTTTCCTGCCTGAATTACATCCAGGGCCCTCTTTTTTTGTTCCTGATCCAGTAGCAACTTGTAAGCTTTGTCCACAGCTTCAGAAGCCTTTTGTGCTCTGTCAGCATCATCTTGATTTTTGTCAGGATGCACCAGTATGGATAACTGCTGAAACCTCTTTTTTATTTCTTCATCTGTCACTTCAGGATCTATCTGAAGAACCTCAAATGGGTTCAAATTGAAGTAGGAGGAACCAGGACGAGTCAATCTTTCAATCTGATTTTTGGATATTAGAACTGAATCTCTCTTCTCTATTTGTTTTACCTCACTGTAGAAGGTCATAAATGCTTCCTCCGTGCTGCCTCCTCCACCCGAAGCCCCGCTCTCTCCTGGAGCCGCCATTTCCCCGGCCCAGCGACCACCCCCCAGTGTCTTAATTACACAAATAATGTGACTCCATTCTCCTCAAAAAAATATTAGAACACTAGACATAAAGCTGAGGTCCTCTTGAATATCCCCCACTTTGTCTTTTTGTTTTACCTTCTGGCAGTGTTCATGTATTCCTCCTTTTGGGAAAATAAGTTTTCTTGTTTTATATTTTTTTCTACTCTTCTATATCCTTAAATATAGATGTTGATTATCTTTTTAAAAAATTTCCAAAATGCAAGATCCTCTCACATCTCTTTGTATCTATCTTTTAAAAATTCAGCATTATATTGTAAACTAAGAAATTGGTAACGTTCAAAATTTAAAAGGTACAAAAGAATGTATAGCAAACCTTTGTCCTGAGCCACACAAGACCCCTACTCCATATAGCTGCTATCTCCAGTCTTATAAATCCTCTAAAATGGTCAGTGCAGAGACAAACATAGACATAGACATAGATACTTATTTTCTCTTGAAAAATACAAATGGTATCAGACTATATGCATTGAGTTTCCCTCCAGTTTTCCAATTATAGACATTTTTTTTTTCTCTTGTGCTCCCTAGTATCTCTGTTTTTTCCAGACTTCTTGGTAGGCTTTCTTAATACATGGGGGGAAATATATGGGAGGAATCTCTCTTTTATTTTGGAGGCTTTCTTTAAATGTCTGCTGGTCCTTGGTTCTCTTGTTAACATTTAATAGGGAGCCACCAAGAAGCAGAGTGGAAGATATGTGTGTGTGTGTGTGTGTGTGTGTGCACGTGCAGGGGAAGGGCACTCATTGACTGGGCTTTGCTGTACCACAGTGGAAGCCTTTTCATGCAGACCCCCAAATGTTGACAAGTGACAGACTTTCTCTGGGGCCACTCAGTTTTTTGAGAGGAAAACATCCCCCATTCTCTGTCTCTGCCCTGTGTGTGTGTGTGTGGCGGGGGAGTGGGTTTGAGGGTGGTTCCTATTTCTAGCCTCAAGCCTCACCCCTGTGGTGCCTGGGGTCCCCACGTCCAAAGCCTCCCCCAAAGTGAGCAGGTGGAGGGGCAGTGTTCGTGACTCGGATGTGAGAGGATAAAGGAGACCAGAGTGTCTCTCAATACGCTGAACACAGGCTCTCAGCCCCCTCTGTGTTCAGCCAGGCCCTGACCCGGAGTCTGGGGAACTCCAGGATCTTCTGGCATCATGTCCTATTTGGTCTGGGTCTGTCAAAACCCTTAGTCCACTGTCCAGCCTCCAAAGCCTTGTTGAAATCTTTTAATCCACTGTTTCTTTAGTCCTTGTAGACATATGCCTGTCTGACTCCTGTTATCCACTTAAGTTATGGAAGGCGCAGAAGACAAATGCTCATGGCCAATCTTCCATGCTTATAAGTCTCACCACAGTTTCTTTAACTAGTTCCCTCAAGGACCAGCTGTGGATTTTCTTTTCTTTTGGCTACCAGTGGGAGAACGTGATCTTAGCTCCCTGACCAGGGATCCAGCCGGGGTCCTCTGCACTGAGAGTGTGGAGTCTTCACCCTAGACCACCAGGGAAGTCCAAGGACTGGCTTTTAGGTGGTTACCAATTCTGTCACTGTTACAACAGTGCTTTTAGGAACATTGTTGTAAATACCTCCCATGACCAATCAGCCCACAGGGCAATCCTGTGACGTAGGCCCCGTTTTTGTTTTTTTTTTTCCCTTTTTTTTTTTAACCAGGGCCCCACGCCATGTGGGTTCTTAGTTCCCCATCCAAGGATTGGACCCATATCCTCTGCATTGGAAGTGCAGAGTCTTAACCACTGGATCACCAGGAAAATCCCAAAGTAGATATTGTCTTGATTTTACATCTGGAGACACCTAGGGTCAGAGAAATGCCTTGATAGGGTCTTTTTTAAAGTTGGTTAGTCAACTTTTTTTATATATATAGAATATCTCTTAAAAATTTTTTGTATAAAACATAATAAAGTGATGTCTTTTAAATCTGTGTAGTTCTCCCTGCTCTGCACAGAAACCAGACAGGCAAGTAGATAATGAATGACAGTGAAGCATGGTCTCAGTGAGGAGTGTTTCAAAGGAGAACCCAGCACAGCAGGCCTGAGAGGCCTCCTGATCCCAAACTCTCATTCTGCAACCTTCCATTCATCAGAAATTCACTGGGGTTAGCAAGCTCCTCTATCAAACACTTGCTGAATTGAGTCAGCTGATCTGACCTGATAGCCAGGAGTCTCGGGTTCTGGTCCCATCTCTCTGTTTGAGCGATGTCCTGAAGAAAGCTGCTTTCTCCTTGGGCCTCATTTTCCTTGTTTATTAAATGAGGGCTCTTTCACTCTACTATGCCAAGCACCATGCTGGCACCTAGAGCTACACTAGTATATAAGAAAAGAGTTCATGAGAACACAGCATGGGAAGTTCCCTGGTGGTCCAATGGTTAGGAGTCTGCTCATTCACTGCTGAGGGTGCACATTCAATCCCTGGTCTGGGAACTAAAATCCCACAAGCTGTGAAGCACAGCTAAAAAAAAAAAGAAAGAAAGAAATGTTTGTCAAGTACACCTCAATAAAACTAAAGGGAAAAAATGAAGCACCCACCGGGATTTTTGATGGATGTAATGAGCAAGTGATCAAGACACTTGCCAACACGGCTCAGACAGACTTAAACCAGAAAGGAGACTCTGAGGGCTCACATGACTGGAGAGTGACTGGAAACAGCAGGATCCAGGTGCTTGTATGATGTCATCGGTGATGGGTTTCTCCATGTCCAGCCCTGCTGGCCTCTGCCTTAGCTTCATTTCCAGACAGGGAATAGAAGCAGCTGCAGGCTCACAATCTTTTAAAATACTAGGTTTTTTTTTTTGTTTTTTTTTTTAATGAATATGGTTCAAAAGAGCAGATGGAGAAAGTCTCTCTCCCACCCTTTTCCCCAGTCCCCCAGCTTCCACCACTCAGCCACCAGTCCTCCTGGTAGTTTGCCTCCTTCCAGATGCTCTGTGCATATTGCTTTCCGTTTTTTCTTTTTTTCCTTTGTTTTTCCTTTTTTAACACAAATGGAAGACCACTACACGAACTGTTCTGCAACTTGCTTTTGTCACTTAAGTATCTTGGAGATTGCTCCAGAACCATGTATAAAGTTTACTTTGCTCCTGGCTGCACAGTATTTCATGGTTATGTAATGATACCAATCCCCTGTTGACAGACATTCGTTTCCAATCTTTTGCCAATACAAGCAAAGCTGCAAGGAATAATATACACATTCCCATTCTACCTATGTGCAAATGTGAAGGGCTAGTTTCTAGATGTGAAAATCCTAGGTCAAAGGGTAGGTCTTGGTCTTTGTAGACCTAGAAAGGGTAAATCCTAAGTTTTTGTGATGGTGATTTTGATGGAATATTGGCAAATTGATCTCAGGTAGATGTGTTATTTTTTTTTAAAAAATGAAAGGTTTATTCAGGGATCTATACACTCATTACACAGAGTGTGGGCCATCTCAGAAGGTGAGAGGCACTAGGGTATGGGGTTGTGTTACCAATTGTTACTCTCACCAACAAACAGATGAGGCCTGTTTACTTAAAGCCAATACCCTCTTCAGCTCTATGAAATTTTTTTGGTCATTGATGACGTAAGTTAAGCATGATCTGCATTTCTCGTGTGGTGAATAAAGTCAGCTATCTCTTCAAATACTTGAGAGTTCTTTGTCTTTCCTTTTCTGTGAAATGTCTACCTAATTTTTTGTACATTTTTATTGAGTTGTTATTTTTCTTATAGATTTGTAGGACATTTTTATGTATCAAATTTAGCCCTTTCTAATATGTTATAAATATCTTCCTTTAGACTGTCATTTACCTTTTAACTTTAGCTTATTTTTTTTACCATACATACTTTTAACATTTTAAGTATGTATTTAAATATATCAATATTTTATGACTCTTGAATTTTGTTGAAGTCTTCTTCACTGCAAACTATTTACTTCTGTGGTATTCTTACCAAAAATGCATAACCTCAATCTAACCATGAGAATACATTGGAAAAATCCAAACTGAGGGGCAATCTGCAAAGTAACTCAATAGTACTCTACAGATGTGTCAAGGTCATGAGAGGGAAACAAACAAACAAACAAAAAACCAAAGGACTGTCTCAGATTGGAAAAGCCTAAGGAGACATGCAGAGAAGGCAATGGCACCCCACTCCAGTACTCTTGCCTGGAAAATCCACGGACGGAGGAGCCCGGAAGGCTGCAGTCCATGGGGTCGCTAGGAGTTGGACAGGACTGAACGACTTCACTTTGACTTTTCACTTTCATGCACTGGAGAAGGAAATGGCAACCCACTCCAGTGTTCTTGCCTGGAGAATCCCAGGGACGGAGGAGCCTGGTGGGCTGCCGTTTATGGGGTCGCACGGAGTTGGACACGACTGAAGCGACTTAGCATAGCATAGCAAGGAGACATGACAACTAAATGCAATGTGAAATCCTGGATTACACCCAGAATCAGAAAAAAAAAAAAAAGCATCAATAGGAAAACTGGAAAAATTCAAATAAGACTTGAGGATTAGTTACTAGTATTGTATCAACACTAACTTTCTTGTTCCATAATTCTAACCATAGCTATGCAAGATGTCAATATTTGGAGAAGTTGGGTGAAGGGTATATGGGAAATTTGTACTATTTTTGAAGGTTTTCCGTGATCTAAAGTTATTTAAAATAAAAAGGTTAGAAATGTCAAAGTTTCTTTAAGTGCTTTTGTGGTTTTATTTTTCAAACTGTAACCTTTTATCTATCATTCATATTAGTATAAGGTATTGATCCATATTTTCTCCAAAAGGCTACTCAGTTCTTATAAACTCTTTTTTCCTTGCCTTTTACTTTTTCTGCACTGGGTTTTGGTGTGGCATGTGAGCTTTTTTCTAGTTGCCAGCATGGGCCTAGTTTTGCCCTGCAGCATGTGGGATCTTAGATCCAACACTAAGGGGATGGAACCAGCATCCCCCTGCCTTAGAAGGTGGATTCTCAACCACTGAACCACAAGGGAAATCCCTAATAAACTTTATTGACTAATGATTTTCCCCACTGATCTTTTTTTCTTTTTTTTTTTTACTTTTAAATCATAAAAAATACATAACATAAAACTTATCATCTTAAACATTTTTTTAAGGAATTTTTTTTAAGTTTTTTTTTTTTTAATTTGGACCATTTTCAAAGTCATTGAATTTGTTACAATATTGCTTCTGTTTTATGTTTTGGTTTTTTGGCCACAAGACAGGTGGGATCTTAGCTCCCTGACCAGGGGTCAAACCCATACCCCTGCATTGGAAAGCCAAGTCTTAACCACAGGACTGCTAGGGAAGACCCCATTTTAACCATCTTTAACTGTTCAATTTGGTAGGGTTAAGTATATTCATATCATCATACACCCAATCTCCAGAACACTTATCACCTTGTGAAACTGAAACACTACTCACTAAACAACTCATTTTCCTCACCTCCCTCCCCCCTCACCCACCACAACCTTGGCAAGCACCCTTCTATTACATTCCATCCCTCTGCTGCTGCTGCTGCTAAGTCGCTTCAGTCGTGTCCAACTCTATGCAACCCCATAGATGGCAGCCCACCAGGCTCCTCCATCCCTGGGATTCTCCAGGCAAGAACACTGGAGTGGGTTGCCATTTCCTTCTCCAATGCATGAAAGTGAGCGAAGTCGCTGAGTCTTGTCCGACTCTTAGCGACCCCATGGACTGCAGCCCTCCAGGCTCCTCTGTCCATGGGAGTCTCCAGGCAAGAGTACTGGAGTGGGGTGCCATTGCCTTCTCCGTCCATCTCTATGAATTTGAGCCAACTCTTGGAACTCATATAAGTAGAATCCAGCGGTTTTTGTTTCTTCATGATTGACTTATGCTGATTAACAAGGCACTAATTTCACAATAAAATGAAAACCTATTTTTGATGCTAATTGGCAAAGCGGCTGGTGTTGACTAAGAGATATATAGTTGAAGTGGATGAAGAAATCAAGGCACAAAGTGGTTAAGTGACTTATTGGCCATCACATTACCTTGGAGGAGAGCGGGTACACTTTAAACCGCTCCATAGCTCAATTCCGGTCTCTGCCCCCTGCTAGGGCTCACAGAACAGAGCCAAGCCATGGAAACCAGCACCATCTAGGTGATGCTTGAAGACAAGAGGTGGATGAAGTCTCCAAGGAAGAGTGACCACCATTTACAGGGGAAAGGGAGGAGACAACCCTATAATGTGTCCTCAGTGGCTGGCCAGCTGTGGGTTTTCAATCAATATTCATTAGATGAGTCTAAGAAGGAGCAGCCAGAATAGTTGGAGGTAAGCCAGGGGAGCTAATTTTCAGAAAGGAAGGAAGAACAACTTTCAAATGAGGGTAATGGTCAACATATAGAAAGGAGGTCGAGCCAAAGTCTGGAAAGAACCTCTGAATTTAGGAACAAGGATGATGGTGATCATCATCACTGGTGATGAACGATTTCTTAGGACTGGAGGAGCAAGAAAGTGCTGGTAAATGTTTAACAACCCACTCTCCAAGAAGAGTATGTATTCAAATATGTACATAAGTTTATTATAAATTTTGCTGATATAAAGGATGTGCAACAGAATCTGCAAATAATAAAATATACAATATTCTTTATTGTAAATTCTACTCTTGTATCCATAATTTCATAAATGGAATTATATCATAAGTATTAATACAAAGATAGTAACATAAACATTGGTTGATATTTTTATTTACATTTTTGATTAAGATAAAAATGAAACACTGAAGATATGTTGAAACTTCACAGGTTCCTCAATGACTTGAGTGATTCTTTGCTGATAAGTTTTCAAATCCTGGGGGAATACTTCATTGTTGTGTGTGTGTGTGTGTGATATTTGTAGTATAACAGTTACAGACATGACACTTAAAGACTTAACCTGCATTATTTAACATTTTCCCCATCACTTTTTAAAATCTAGACAATCAGCAAAGCCTGATATGTAGTATTTGCCAATTTGGGGAGTATAAATACTCCCATTTAGGCCAGTTTCAAATTACTAACTTAATGTCACTAAATAAATTGGAAAGAGATACAAAGTAGTACATCATTTCTTAGTATTCCCACCATACAGATACCATAAATGCAAACAACCTCAAAACCATATAATAGTAAATTTATAAAATAACCAGGAACTGATGAGTATTTCTTACTCTGGTTTTGGGTTTTCTGTTTTTTTGGGTTTTTTTAGGTCTTAACCATTGGACTGCCAGGGAAATCCCCCTCTGTTTTAGAAATATTATTTATTTAATTGCAAGGTTACATATTCAATATTTGATATAGCTGTTTTTAACAATCAGTCCATGATGTTTCTGGAAAAACAAACAGCTTTCACAAATCATTAGCACACCACTGGGTGTGGTTAAAGTCAGGCTGTCATGGGATGTAACTCTCCTGGTCAAGCCTGTAACCATGACCGGCAATACCCACCTTTCTTGCCTCCTGGACAATCTGCTCCTCTCTCTGCTTCAGCCACACTCCAAGGCCTCACTCAAACTGCTCCTGTAGGAGCAACACTCCTGCCACCTGGAGCAGATTATCCCTACTCCATAGCATCTGCAAGTCGAGTTTGAAACATTTATCATAATTTGTTATTAAAGTACTCTGGGAGTACCAGAGATTGTTCTTTGTCCCCCTGAGCTATAATATCTGTGATGGCCCAGGCCGAGTATAGGTCACATTCACATCTATTTCCTGGGTACCACTATAGTGTATAGCAAGTGCTGAATAAGTATTCTCTGAGTGAATACTCATGAAGAAGGGCTGTGTGCAGAGACAGAAAGCATCACTTGAGGGGGCTCCACCAGAAAAGATCTCCTTTGATGACTTTTGCTTATTTAGAATGGCGTGGGCTCCACCATTTAGGACTAAAAAGTATAGATTAAAACGTCTACACTGAATCTTTCCTTAAAAAATGTGCCCCTGTGAGAACACTTACCCTGTGACAAGGTAGAACTTTCTTCTCTAATGTCAAACAGTGTGTTTCAATAACTTTCTTTTGAACATGTTCTAGCCAGGGGCCACCAGACAAAAACTAGGGTGGGTGTTCTAATCAGACTACTGAGTACACAGGTAACCTTTGCCAGGTTTCTGGGTTGGGCGCCCCAAACACCAGGGAAGTCTACCCTTTAGCACGTGACCCTTCCTGGCATGGCGAGATAGAAGTTTTGACAGCCATCCATTCACGACACCCCAAATTTGACAGACATTAAAAGAACCACTTTTTGGAATATCGGAGGTACACAAAACATGTCCCCAGATAAACTTCATGAAATTAAGAAAAAAAAAAAAAAATCAACTAGCAAATTAGGATTCATGCAAAGAAACGAATCGTGGTTTAAGGTCCCTCGAGTTGGGAATAAAACTCCTGAAAAACCATACACTACACAAACATACCCAAACCAAACACTCTTAGAAAAGAAAAAAAAAAAATACAACACACCCCAAACCTTACAGACGCCATTAGAACTAACACTGCTGCTGCTAAGTCGTTTCAATCGTGTCGGACTCTGTGCGACCCAAAACACGGCAACACACGAGGCTTTCTCATCCTTGGGAATTCCCCAAGCAAGAACACTGGAGGGGATACAACTAACAACAAAACTCAATCTGATCTTAAGAGTATATTAATATTACGGATCGTCAGGAAGAATCAGATAGGAGCAATCAGGGTGTTGCAAGTCCTGATTACGCAGAGCCGTTAATCACGAATCATGCGAACTCCAATCATCATGTTCCATTCTGCCCTCCAAAAGGAGGAACAGGTAAGGATTATCCTACCTGACGATACCGAGAAGGCTGCAATATTCCGTACTCCGGAAATACGACTCCGCTAACAGGGAGGGTGAGTAAACGACATGTTAGTCCGAGCAATCTAAAGCTATCCAGGTTCTTCCACTTCTGTTGTTCAATTTATTTGCAGATGTTTTTAAATATATTTTTCCATTTGGCTGTCAAAATAGCAAACGCTAATCCCTCCCAGAATGCTTCACTCTCTTAAAGAGCTCGAGGTACTACCCTTAAGCATCACCTTATTTACATATCTCCGCCCACTCCCTTCCGCCAAAAATCTACCGTAATAACTAAAATAGAAGCGACATTTAGTGTCTTAACAGTACAAGGCTGGAAAACAGCCTTCCATTTCTATAGCAGTTTGGCCACCCCAATTTTCTCCTGAAATTTTTGTCTTGATTTCTTTTTTTTTTTTTTTGGCCACGCTGCCTACCATTCAGGATCTTGGTTGCTCCACCAGGGACTGAACCCGTGACTGCTGCAGTGGAGGCGTTGGGTCCTAACCACTGGACAGCCAGGGAATTCCTGTAAAATTTCTGTAAGTTTTGATCTTATCCTAAAATATATTTTATTACAAAGGACTGTAAACAAAACGCAGATAATCCCAGACTCGAGAGATAATTACCCTAACACTGACATCCTTCACTAAATGCAGTGTTAGAAGTAGGGCTGAAGCCTTCCTCTTCCAGAAAGGGTGAGTGGTCCTTCACTGCTTCAGCCTTCATCCCTACTTCCAGTCACGAAGGTATCAGAAAGGTTTCTTTTTCAGCCCAAAGACACTGATGAATAATGTCATTTCGGTGACAGCTGGGAGGGCACTGAGGAAGGTAGGTGATGGGTTCAGAGTTCCTTCTAATAAAAATACCCAGATCCTCAAGCCAGCGATCCCACCCCCCACCCCCTGAAGTGCATGTGTGACAGTGAAGTCACTCACTCGTGTCTGACTCTTTGCTCCGTTCATAGGATTTTCCAGGCAAGAACACTGGAGTGGGTTGCCATTTCCTTCTCCAGGGGATCTTCTCGACCCAAGGATCGAACCTAGGTTTCCCACATTGTAGGCAGATGCTTTACTGTCTGAGCCACCAGGGAAGTTTTAGGAGTGCAGGAGGGGAGGACTTCAAAAAGACTCGGGAATGTGGAGTGGATCTGGTATCTTACACATGGAGTAAAGGGCTGGGTAGGAGAAATCTTCAGATTTAAAGTAAACCTCCCTTCCCCGTCCTCAAACATTAGGTGCTACCATACCTGCAAAAGACAAAAATGTACCAATACGTGGTGCACTCCCAACGCTCAAATATGAAGAAGGCCAGGGCCACAGATGCACCACAGTGAGCCCCGATGGCTTGGGAATACACCAGAGTCAAGGAAAGCTTTTGGATCAACAGGTAGTGATGAGCCAGAAAAGGCCGGTGATGGGCCTGGCATCTGCATTCACAATCAGCTCCTGGTGAGCAAGGCATCTCTCGCTCCCTTTACCACACTGCAAAGGCCAGAGCCAGAAGCCCAGACTTTTGGGTTTTAGGATGGCCATGTGTAGAGGCCAGAGCTGAGCCTGCCCTGCTGGGAAACCAAGCTACCTCCATCCCGTATCTAGTTTGGACCCTTCAGGTGAAGTAGTAGACTCCCGATCTACTCCAAGCACACAGAAATGCTCACAGGGACACAATACACTGCTGGGATCACTTTTCAGCACCCTGGTGTTGAGAGCCTTCCCTGATCCATCTTCCTCACTTCCTTTGTCTCTTCTGCTTTCCCAAAGTGCTTTGTATCTTTACATCTGATGGCACCCGTGCTTATCACACTGAATTACAGATGTCTGTGCGTCTCCCTTTTCCTCAAGATAGAAAACTATGTTGTACTCCCATCTTGAGATCTCCAGTGCCTGGTGAGTAGCAGGAGCTCAAAAAGTGATCCGAGATTGTATTAAATCTTCCACATTGCCTAACATCTCTCCACAGGAGGGATTCTGTTTGCCTGTTAGAGCAAACACCATTGTGCCAGAAAGGCCTAGTTAAGTGGCTGAAGGGCGTTATGGTGGACAAGGACCGAGGAGGAAAGGAGTACACGTAGAAAGGATACAGATGAGGCTCTGGGTGCTGTTGAACATGGAAACTCCTAAGAAGAAACCAGCCAGCTCCACTGCAAAGAGGGCCAGGGTGACAGAGAGCGCTGCCACCAGCCTGCAGAAAAGAAGGAAGTGGCTTAGGCCTTCTGGACTTTTTCTAAGACCCCTTCACTCCCACTACTGCCTAATTCTGCCCACCCTGTCCCACATGCTCACTGAATGTCCTGCTTCTCATACTCCTCAGGGGTGAATTTGAGAGGCAGGCAGGCCTGGATGTTGCTGTCCTAGGGCGCAGGGCAGAAAAAAAGAGAAGTTGAAAGAGGGTCTGGCGGCGGGATATGGGAGGACTCCACCGTGTAAGGCTCCGGGGGACAAAGGGTGGGGCGGGGCTGGGACCACCCCAAATTGGAAGGAGGAACGAGAAGAGGGCCATGGGTCTTACCCTGGACCAGAATAAGGTGATGACGACCACCAGATGCGCCAGGAGCGTCAGAAAGCGAGAGGGCACGAGCCCCGAGATCCGGCCCATGGTCCCCAGGGGAAGAGGTACTGCCTGGAGCAGAGGCCGTTTGTCTCTGGGGCTGGAAGCTCAAGGAGGGTCACTTGAGCTAGCAGACAAAAATTCGACGTACGCCGCCTTCCCCGCTTACGCCGGCACCGCTCAGTTGCCTTGGTAACCGCAAAAACGAGGGCTCCGACGGGACCTCTGAAAGTCTCGCGAGAGCTGCAAATTATCGCGCCGCCGCCGGCCCTCTGGGAAACGTTGGTCCGGGTCCACAATACCTTGTGCAGACCCCGAGCGGATGCAGAGAATCGAGCCGCCGGCCTTCCCGCGTGCAGACGAGTTGTCTGCACAGCCTGAGAGTGTGTTGTGGGGCTGCCCTGCATTGCCGAGTCAGCCCACACAGCACTGGCGCACGGAAACTCGGACACTCGCTCCTCCGGGTCTCCCCACGCCGGGAGCGGCCTGGGCCCCAGCCCCTGCTACTTTGCCCAGGATGACCCTCCGGACGCCACAGTCACCACCACTCCAGCCTTAGGGCGTCAACATGCCCGAGGCCTGGACACTCTTTTCTTCCATCCTCCGCATCCGTGTAGCTTCTCCCTGACCTAGGCCGAATTTGGAGAGGTGGATGCCCCTTTATTGTCCCGGAGCCCCTGGTTGTTGGCCGACCGTGTACCTGAACTTTTCCTTGATTCTGGTTCCCGCCCCGCCGCCAGCTTGCTCAGATTGGCGAGGGGTTTGCAGAGTACAGAAAAGAGCCCCTCTCCTGAACTAGGGTGTGGATGAGAGGCGTGTTGCGGGAATGAAGTGGACAAACGGTATCAGAAAAGGGAGTGGAGGAAGAGAATGAAACCCCGCGTCGCTGGGAGGCAAGAGTCGAGGGCGGAAATTCAGACTCTACGATTTCCTTATCTCTTAGAGGTATGGCCAGCTATAGTCTCTTTGCCCAGCTATAGTCTAAGCATCTCTCACGATTGGGACCTCACGGACCTTCGGACCTTATAGGTGATTTCCTGCAGAACGGAAAGTTCTCGCCGGAGTTCATGGCTAACAGTCAAGTCACAACTTCCAGCCCCCACCCCCACCCCCACCCCCTACCAGATCATCTCCCAAGAATAATAATGGATAATCCATAATAAGAATAGAAAAGAGTTTTATTTGAGCCAAACTAATGAGTAGACTGGAAGCTCCTTTCCCAGATTACTCTGAGAAACTGCCCCAGCGCAAGCATCGTTTTCAGTGCAGTTTTGCATTTTGTAAGAACAAAGAACTTTATACAAGTCAGGGTTACATTTCTTTTTTTTTTTCTTTTTTAAGGACCAGATGATTAATATACAGCAGGTCAGCATGGCCTTGGCACCTGGAAAGCATCTCTTATCATCACATCAAAGGTGTCCCAGGAAAGGGGCATTTAATCTTTATTTTTAACATGGTCATTTTTTACTTCTGGTCAACGTACCCTTTCCTTTAATTAAAGCAGATATACAAAGTGTGTTTGATAGACCACAAGCAGGCTATTTTAGTTAGGATAAAATTCAAGTTGTGTAATGTTTAAGCCATAATGACTTCCCTATATATTTCAAAATGTGAACACTTCTTTTATTACTACTCTCCATCTCAGTGCCTCTTAGGTCCAAACTACAAGCCCAAGAGGCATTTTTTAATTTCCTCATTCATTCATTCATTCATTCAACAAATAAGTCCCAGGCACTGTGCTGGGCTCATATCCTTGAGGAACAAGGAAGAAGTCTCTACCTTCCTGGGGTCAGAGAGACTGACAACAAACACGTCAACAAATAATAAATCTGCACGGTAAAAGTTGTAATAAATAAATTTTAAAGGAAATAGTAGAACAATATGATCAAGGAAATTTTCTTTGAAAATAGATCATTTGTTCTTAAAACTTCATTTTAGGAAATGTGGTCAAAACAGAAAAAATGTTTTTCTCTCTTGCAGGTCCCCAATGTACTAAATGGATTTCCTTTTTCTAAACCAGTGTGTGAAAAATTTCAGATGTCAAAGAGATAGTCAAAAGATGTTTCTTCAAGTTCCTTGAAGTTCCTTGGCCAACCTTGTTTCAGCTATATTCTGCCTCCCAGTCCCACTGGATTATTTTGAAGCAAATCCCAGACATCACCAAATAGTTCTGTCCAGGTGGAAGAAATTTTCATCCCACTGTCTTGAGTACTTTTAGCTGATCTAATAATTAAATTGACATAAGATAGATTGATAGGAGGGAAAAAATCCAATTTAATTCATACACAGGGAAATCTCACAGAAAAAGGACTACCAAAGAGACCAAAGGAGGCTGTTTATATGTTGTTTTTTGACAAAGAAATATTGTTTGTGAAGAATTAACAAAGGGGTTTGTGCTTGGGGTAGCAAACTAAAGAAATAGCAAAGTTTGTTATGTAGCTATCTTAGCCTTGAATTCCCTCACTCTGGTGATAAAACAAAATTTATATTTAAAGGCAGGATAAGAAAAACTGAACATAAAATTCTCTCTCTGTGTTTGTTTGGGCCTCTTCCTTCCCTCCCTAACGTGCAGTGTGCACCTGCGTTACATATTAACCAGATGGGAGTGACTGCTCAACTATACAGATCAATTTTTTCCCCTTTCTTCTAATGCTACAGTGTAACTTTTATTTGCTGTTGTTACTTCTTAAAACTTAAAAGAATAGCATTCTTTCTCAACTCTGTAGAGGGTCGGGAGTCATGGTGACTTGTTGCTCACTTTGTAAATGCTTACTTGGACTGTTACCTTGGTAAACCTTATGTAAATTATCAGTATGGCATTTTGATGTAGGATCCTTTGTCTTGAAAATGTACATGACTAGTGCCTTGGGCTTTTAACAGGCAGCACACCACGTTTGCTTGTCTCTCTTTTTCTGGTGTTTAATCTGAGCTTCGGGTTCAGGAGTATGCAGACTGAAGCAACCATTGAACATTTCCCACCAGTTTTTCACACCAGGTGAGCAATTTAAACTAGAAGACAGTGGGTTCAAGTCCTAACCCAAGGGTTCAAGTCCCAATCAGTTTTGGCTGGGTTTGAATCCCGTCTGAGTTGTGCAGTTTCAATGGGGCATTGATTTTAAGCCACAGCATGATGGAATCATGTTAGCATTTTAAAAGATGATTCTCTTTGACTGTTCTGGAGACAGAGACATTAGGGAGGAGTCTACTACAGTCATCCAGCGAGATGGCAGTGGGAATAGGGAATGAGGGCTAACAGGAGAATTATGAAGGAAATGAAATTGAGTGAACTTGGTGACTAGAAATGGGAAGCGAGGAAGGGGAAAGAGTCAAGATGAATCCAAGCCTCAGCTTGGCCTCTAACTGAGAGTGCAGAAGACTGGGAAGGAAATGAGACAAGAGGGAAGGGGACAGGGCACAACCTTTACAAGAATGATGCAGCTACTGAGAACTGGATAGGAGAGAAAAATGGTTAGAACCGTTCAGGCCCAAGATGGCAGAAGATTCAACTTCCAGTAGACCTTAAACCTTATTACATGCCCATCCTGTATATTAACATGTTGAAGGACACACCCACAGGTACCATGACACTTCTGAGGCAGACCATAAAAGGCCAAAAAGGGGGGCAGTGGCCCAATTTCTGGAAATCCTCACCCCTTCCCTAAGTAGTTAGAATAATCCTCCCAATTGTTACCCTCTGAAATTACTCAGCCCATAAAAACTTACCACATTATATTTCCCAGTGCTCTTTCAGAGATGGCCCACACTTTTTATGGAGCGTGTTCAGTTCAGTCGCTCAGCTGTGTCCGACTCTTTGCAGCACGCCAGGCCCTGGAGCCTACTCAAACTCATGTCATGTCTCTCTCAATAGATCTACTTCTTACCTATCTCTTTGCCTCTCCCTGAATTCCTTCTATGCCGAGACATAAAGAACCTCAGCTTCATAAGTTCTGACAGGAGGTGTACTGTTTCAGCTGGGAGATTGTGGGTTTGAGTCCCGCCTGAGGTGGGAAGTTTTCGAAGGATGACAGGGTCAAGTGAAGGTGTCCAGCAGGCACTAGACTGAATCCAGAGAGGTGGGAGCAGGATTCAGGAGCCCTCAGCACAAAAGTGATGGCTGACTCCAGGGAAGGGTTTACTCCAGGGAAGGTGTGCAGCATAAAGAGAGAAGCCAGAACTCCTAGGAAAAAAGGACAGAAAAAGAGTCTGGAGGGAGGGGGACGGTAAGATAGGGGAAAGCCAGCAGACAGAAGTGTCATGACAACCAAGGGGGAAGGCTCTTAAAGGATGTTGCCCAGTCAATTAAGGTCAGGCTTCTCCGCTGGCTTTGACTTGTCTGTAGTCCCTGATAACTTTCTTTGGCGGTACTGGACCCTTGAACTTCTTTCACCCTTCAAGAAGCAAATGAGCAAATGTGTGTGTGTGTGTTTGGGTGGGTGTGTGGCGGAGGGGGGGGGGGGTGGGTGGCGTTCTTCCAGCTTCTGGTATTCCTCTTTATAAGTTTCCAGCCTGGTCTCACCTGGGGAGCTTTAACAGGTACAGATATTTATGTCAACGGAAATCAGAACAGTGGTTGCCTCTGTGAAGGGCGGGGGGATCGACTCGTAGAGGATAAGAAAGAACCTTGTAGGATGAAGAAGATGTCTTCTATCTTGAAAGGGTTGTGGGCTGAATTCTTCAAAACGCATCAAAATAAACACTTAAGATCTGTGCATTTCATTGTAGGTAAGGGATTCCTCAGAATCGTCAAAAGTGACAAAATTACCGATGCCAAGATTCTACCCTGGATCTTTAAACCCGAAACTCCAAATTTGGGGCCTGTGAGTAGCTATCTGGAAGGCTCCGCAGGCGGCTGTTAAGGGCTGGAAAAGCTAATCTCTGTCCCAGACGTGCTTCCATCACCTTCGGCCTGGTATTCCCAGTCCTTCCACACGTTTCTGTGCCAGTCCGTCCCCGCTGGGCTGTGAACTCTGGGACCCCCAGCGAACCAGCTCTAGGCCGCCTTATGGTCTGCAGGAGGACGGCGACGAGGTCGGGGCACCGATGAACCCGGAGCCCACAAAGCCGCTGCCCTCCGGGTGGCGGGCCCTGCTGGTCCCACGAGGCCGGAGGGAGAGAGCAAGCACCACACCGGGGGATTTTAGAAGTTCCAGAAGGCCCTCAGCATCTCGATCGCCACAGCCGGCCGCCTTATCGTCCAGTCGTCATGGGGAGACCTGTCCACCCCCGTGGCCGGCCGACCTCGTGGCGCAACGGTAGCGCGTCTGACTCCAGATCAGAAGGTTGCGTGTTCAAATCACGTCGGGGTCAGCGTTCCCTTTTCTAGAGCTCGGGTAGCTTTTATTTATTCTTATTTGCAACTCTGTTGAGGTCCCATCCAGCAGATTAGAGAAGAAACACTTCACAGGGGCCGGAAGGGGAGGGTCCCTGGCTCCAAGTCCCGAGCCGCCCCGTCGGGGGTGGGGAGCTCCAAGATCTCGCGATAGTTTTTACTGTAGATCCGGGGACTGTAAATCTGGGCGGATAGCGGGGTTCCTGAGGAGTGACGCACGCCCCAGAAATCCAACCCCGAGTCGGGTGCTCGCGCAGGCTAGGATATCGCTCGGCAGCCAGAGCCCTGCGAGTCGTCCTCGCGGTGCCGGGCGGGATCCCTCAGGACACCATCCCTACGCGACGTAGTTAGGTTCACGCTTTCTCCGAGAAGGAAGAATCCAGACCCCAGAGAGGAGATCCTAAACTGCTTTCCTGTGGACGAGGTGGCCGAGTGGTTAAGGCGATGGACTGCTAATCCATTGTGCTCTGCACGCGTGGGTTCGAATCCCATCCTCGTCGGCCTGCGATTTCGCAGCTGTCTTTATATTTTATAACCTTGTGTGTGCCAGGATTCAATTTCTGTGTCATCCTTTCAACCTATCCCGTTTTACAGCCGCGGATTTCGCACCTTCTACCTTGTTTTCCAGTACGACCGAAAATTAGAAAGGTATCCCGGCATTCATTCACCTAACCTGGAACTGACCTGGCCAGGGAAATGAGGTGGGGAGGTGGTTGCGCGCGGGCGCCGTGGCTTAGTTGGTTAAAGCGCCTGTCTAGTAAACAGGAGATCCTGGGTTCGAATCCCAGCGGTGCCTCCCGAGGTACGGGTTGCTTTTACACCTCGAGCAAAGAGTCGTAGGCTTCTGGCTTATATATAATTTTCCACATCTCTTAGGGAGTCTACCGTGGCCACCAGACGGCCTTTTCTATTGCCGGTTGTGCACCTCAACGCTAGGTGCATGCTGTCAGCCTTGCGCTCTATGTTGGCACGGCGACCTGCCAGTCAAGCACCTATTTGCATTATCTGTGTTTGCCACTATTTTGGCTTCGCTTTTACTTCCCGAAATGATAAGTGATTCCGTTTTCGTAGTCTGTTTCCCTGTTTTCCCAAATAAGCTTACCCGTTTTGAGATTTTCTCACAGATAGGACTGATTAGTAATTTGTATTTTACATAGATCCATATTGAGAAAGTTTCTTGTCGACTGGCCGGTTAGCTCAGTTGGTTAGAGCGTGGTGCTAATAACGCCAAGGTCGCGGGTTCGATCCCCGTACGGGCCAGAGCCATCGCCTTCTTTTAAAGAAATTACTGTCAATTTTTTGTTGTTAAGGAAGGTGTGGGGAGCAACATCTCCAATTCCGGAACTGTTCACACCTCGAGGCGAGGAATAACGTCTTTAAATTCAGCCCAAAGACCTAGTGTCTTGAGTTACAGGAGGAAAGTTTAACGGAACTAGATCCCTATTGTGATCTGTTTCTAAATCTCACCATAACGGGAGCTTCTGAAATTTACTATGTGACTGTAAACGGAAGGCGGCCAGCAATTGGCACAGATTGTCCTAGACCATTCATAGGGCACTGATCAGCAGAGTGTGAGAAATGGGGTCAAGAATGGAGCTAGCAAGTGTTTCTAGTCTTTAGAGCACAGATGACCAGTTTGCCCAGTCCCTGCCTGTCCACTTCAGGAACTAAGACAACCCTTCCTCCCTTTTTTCTTCTAGATCTCCTTGCTTCTGATTCTGCTTTTACTGCATCTCTCAGCCCATACCTGTGTCTTACCTTTCCTCAGATCTGCTGTTTAGGAGTAGGACATATCCTTCCATATGTGGCCGGAGACCCCCACCCCACTCCCAGCACCAGCCCCAAGAAAACTCCACGAAAAGACTGACCCTCATTCCCATTACTTTGGTTCATCAATCCCTGTAACCCCACACAGACACAGCCTCAGCCTTAGCAGCAGCAGCACTTTAATTCCACAAAAACTCAGAAAGCCAAAACTGATTAGAACATTCCACAACAGGTGGGCTTCAAAACCAGCAACAATTCTATCTGAACCCTGAGAGCAGAGAGACCCCTCCCAATGCACCTCCTCTACCACGCAATACATTCCTTCTAGCTCCGCCCAGGTTATGACTGGGGAAATGGGATGGTAGAGGGCCAGAGGGCAAAAGCAGGAGGTTATCCATCTTTAAGTATGCGTCCTTGTCTGCGTGGTGTGTGGTCTTTGACCACACAAGCTCCCACAGCCCCTGGCACCTGAGATGTGACTACTGGAGGTCAGAGTGGCCACAGTGGGGGCTGGGGTCTCCTCTGTTCTCCTTTCTTGATAACATATGACAGTCACATCTCCCAAGCCCAGACCAAAAGCCCCGGGTTTCCAGAGATGGTGCTCTAAAGAGAGTTGGGAGAACAAGGTAGCTGCAGATGGCCAACTGAACAGAAGCAGAGCATCATACCCTCCCACCAGGAGAGCCTTTAGAACTTCCCGATATACACCTGCATAAGGCCCAGCGAATGGTCGCCGGCATGCTAAACGTATCTGGAAGAACCTCCCATATATAGGCCTCCCTCCTCTCAGCAGGCGGGTCCCACCAGGGCTCCTTGAAGAGTCCTTAAGGATCCTGCTGGTCCCTGGCGTTGCCAGGCCTCTCCTGCCTTCCCAGTCACTTGCACAGGGCCTCCAACACCTCCAAGGTGCGTCGGATATCCCGGACTTGGCGCGCCAGTCCCTGAACCGGTTGCAGAGCCCGCTCCAGTTCTTCACAGCGCGCCAGCAGGGTGTACATGCCCTTGATGCTCATGTCCACAGCTTCACCTAGAGAGTCCACTGCATCGCGGTAGGTTTGGATGCAGCCCACGCTCAGAGCTGTCAACTCCTGCACCGCACCTCCCAGCCCGCGAAGCAGACGGTCCACCCTGCCGCCCAGCTCCCGACTCAGCCGCTCCAGGTCCCGCAGCACGTCGGGGTCGATGGGAGGGATGGCCGGAGTGGGTGTGGGAGCTGAACAGGGCCGCGTAGGGGCAGGGAGCGGAGGTTGAGGGGCGCCGCTCAGACGGATCTTGAGTTGCAGGTTGTTGGCGACAAAGTGGGTGAGGTCGCCATGGCGGCTCACCGTCCCTTCGAGCTCCAGGGGGCTGGAGATAGTGGCGCGCCGCCCGCCGCCTGCGCCAGATTCTGCACCCCCTGAAGACGCGGGGCCGCCGCACGCCCCGCTCAACCCGTCCAAGCTGCGGCTGTCCTGAAGGCGGCTGGAGAACGAACGGCCACCCCTGCCGGCTTCCGCCGCCTCGTCGTCGTCTTCCTTCTGCTCAACATCCATCCCGCTGCCTACAGGGCTCCCTCGACGGCAGACCCTCTCGGATTCAGCCTTGGCCTCCGGCGGCTCAGGGTCCTTGAACCGGGAGGACCCGTGCAGGTCGAATTCGGGATCCGGCGCCCCCAGGAGGCTTCCTGCTCCAGAAAGCGTCCCTCCACGGCCCGGCTTGTCCTCCGGAGCTTCCCATTCCGGAGGGTGGACAAAGCTGCAGCTCGAAGTCTTCAGGGACGCCTTGGGGTGGCAGCTCGCGCCCCCAACGTTCTCTGCCTCTTCCTCCTCGGATAGTCGGAGGTCTGAGGGCCTCTCAGAGGGCGTTTGGCCCGGGCCGTCGCCGAAGATCGCAGCTTGCTGTTCCCCCAGAGCTAGCAGGTCCGTCTCGGGCCCAGGCCGCCCCCGGGGCGACTCCATACTGCAGTTGGGGGCAGGAACCGAGGAATTGGTTCGCCCCGGCTCGGGAGGCCTTGGCGGCGCCTTTAAGGGGCGTTTTAGAGGCGCGCCGATTGGCCTCGGGCTGACAATGGTCAGGATGTGAAGAGCACTCTGATTGGTCCCAACAACCAGGAAGTCCCAGAAGACCAGCTGTCATTGAGTTACCGAACACACGTGAGAGCCAGCAGGGCGGAGAGAAGGAGGTAACAGCTGCGCTCGTTGCCCCGCCCTTTCGAAAAGTTGAAAAGGCAGATCTTAAAGATGAAGATCCTGAACCGCCTGAGTCCTCCAGGGGCGGAGCTAGGCTCTTTCCGCCCACATTTGTTGCTTAGTAACCGCTTCTAGTGGGGAACCAGGATTGGGTTTCTTAAAAGAGGTTCTTGGGATGAAAGTAGTATATCCTGCTTGGACCGTCGGGATTGAATCGCACCTTAGTTGATCAGGATGGAACCAGAATTCTCATTTGCTCCTCTGTTCTCTTGTCTCCTGCCCCCTTCACCAGGTTTTGAGTGTCTCCTCTTGGAGGATGGTGTGTGATTTTGCCTTTAGGTAGAACATTAAATTAGTTAATGGCCCTTAAGGTCAGAGCCCTGGTACCATTCTGATCTCTTCTCTTCCTTCTCTTCTCACTGGTCCTGCCAGAGGCACTGGTCTTCTCACTGTTCCTGTGACAAGACAGACATGCTGCCGCCTCAAGGATTTACATTTGCTCTTGCAAATGTAAAAGCAAATGGGTGGCAGCTCGCGCCCCCAACGTTCTCTGCCTCTTCCTCCTCGGATAGTCGGAGGCCTGAGGGCCGCCCAGGGGGCGTTTGGCTGGGGCCGTCGCCGTCTCAAGGACGCCCGTCGTCCTCTCGGCCCACCCCTTTTTTTGAGGCCGAGTCCACAAAATATATTAAAGGTCCGTATAGTCAAAGCTATGATTTTTCCAGTAGTAATGCACAGATATGAGTTGGACCATAAAGAAGGCTGAGTGCCAAAGAACTGATGCTTTTGAATTGTGTTGCTGGGGAAGACTCTTTGAGAGTCCCTTGGGCTGCAAGGAGATCAAACCAATCAATCCTAAAGGAAATCAGACCTGAATATTCATTGGAAGGACTGAAGCTGAAGCTCCAATACTTTGGCCACCTGAAGTAAGACTCTGATGCTGGGGGAAGACTGAAGGCAAAAAGAAGGTAGCAGAGGATGAGATAGCATCAGGGATTCAATGGACATGAATCTGAGCAAACTCGGAGATAGTGGAGGACAAAGGAGCCTGGTGTGCTGCAGTCCATGGGGTTGCAAAGAGTCAGACATGACTTAGTGACTGAACAACTACAAAGAAAAATGTTCACCTTTTTTCTCCATCAAGTCCTTTTTCAAATATTATCTTTTCAGTGAGGCCTCCCATTACAATCTGTTTACAACTGCAACCACTTTTTGCAAGCTTCCTGTGTTGAGGATTTTTTTTTTTCTTCTCATTTATTCACCCCTCAGCCTCTAGAACAGCACCTGGGCTGCAGAGAGCACTCAGTAACTATTGTCAAATGAATAAATCTTAACCAAAATTATGATATAACTACACCAGAAGGATGTAGGGACAGAAAATGCCCTTGTTTCTGGTGGCAGTGGAGTGAAAGAATGAAATCCTTACATTCGCATCAGGAAAATGATAGATAAAGCCTAAAACTGAAAATGTAAAGTAGTGACAGAAGCATGTGATTTGGAGATACAAAGTAAATACCAAAAAAAAAGCAAAACTGTAAAAGGATTTGGAACAGATCCAAAAGGATTTGTCTCTGGGGAGAGAGAAATGGGAAGACTGTTGGTTTTTTGTTTTTTTAAGCCCTATACTGTCCTTCAATTATTTTAATTTGTGGGCATATGTAGTGGGTTGCATGGTAGCCCCCTAAAAGATATGTCAGTGTCTTAACTTCTGGAAGCAATGAATGCAGTGTTTTTTGGGAAAAGGGTCTTTGCAGATATAATTAAAGATTGAGAGATAACATTACCCTGGATTATCTAGGTGAGCCATAAATCAAATTGCTAGTGTTCTTTTAAGACAGAGGAGAGAAAAGCTAAGACAGGAAGGTGTGTGAAGACAGAAGCAGAGCTTGGAGTGATGTAGCCACAAGCCATGAAGTGCCTGGAGTCACATGAAGATGGAAAAGGCAAGGGAGGATTTTTCCCTAGAGGCATATATGGGAGGGTGGTGCTACTGACACCTTGATCATGGACTTCTGGCCTCCAGAACTGTCAGAGAATCCATTTCTGCTGTTTAAAACCACCCAGATTTGTGGTAATTTGTTACAGTAGCCCTAGGAATTGAATATAGCATGAGTATCTGAGATGAAATAAAAATAAGAAACGTTATTGATGTTCTACACAACATGGCTTAAAAGTACAAATAATAAACACATGCAGAAAAAGCATTAGGTGAAACTCAACACCTATTCATGCTTCAAAAAACACCAAACCCTTAATGAACTAGGAAGAGCCCAGGCCTTCCTTAACCTAATAAAAGACATGTATCAAAAACCTACAGCAAGAGATTTCCCTGACAGTCCAGTGGTTAGGACTCCAAGCTTCCACTGCAAGGGGAATGGGTTCGTCCCCTGGTCAGGGAAACTCAAGATTGTGCATGCTGCTCTGGGTGGCCAAAACAAAAGAACAAAACCTACAGGAAGCACCATATTGCAAGCATCATACATAGCAGTGAAACCTTAGGTCAGGAACTAGACATCATCAGCTTCTATTTATTCCTGTGCTAAATCCTCACCAGAGCAGAAAAACAAAAAAGACAACTTTAATTGCTCCTAGGTCAGCAAGACTGATCCAGGAAAGGGAAAGATTAGAGGTCAACTAAGAGGGAGTAATAGGAGAAGGTGGGTGGAGACGGTTGGTGATGGCTGGTGTGCAGGCATAGCAGAGTAGAGCCAGGTCCCCAGCATCCCCAGGCCTGGGAGCCAGAGCAGGGGAAAGAAAAGATGTGGAAGTGTGATGGTTGGGAGCTAACCAGATGGGGTTAGAGCTGAGAGGTTGCTCTCAGTGCTAAAGGGTGCTCCCAGGGGTGGTGATGCAGTGCCCATCCCACTGCCCAGCACGGGCAACTCCCTCGCCTCCTCACCACAGATGACGACTTCCTTCACAGCAGTCTCCACCTGTAAACATCTACACTCATCAGTAAAAAAAGCTTCAGCCTTTATTAAATAAAGACGAGGTAAAAGACAGATGCAGAAACAGACTAGGGACCCCCTCCTCCTAACTACACATATACAGACACAGACACAACTGAGAAAAGGACAGGGACATTTCAGGGGACAGACTGAGGGGCAGAGGGAGGCAGCACCCTGCGAGAGTGGGTTCGGACCCAAGGGTGGGCCGAGACCTGGGCCAGCGGCAGGCGTTCTGAGGGGTTATGCTTGAGCAGCTTGGAGATGAGGTCCTGGGCTCCCAAGGGCACAGAAGGAGGGAACTTGAGGTCCACCTGCAAGAAGGAGAGAAGGGCTTCATCCTGGCTGCTTTTGCCTCCACTTCCCACTCTATTAGCAGGGTTTAACATCAACAGCAACAGTGTGCCCACTCCCCGCCCCAGCCCCTGAGCTGACACAAACTCCAGCCAGACCCCAGGGGCCAGCCTCCCACCTTGACGATGCGCCGGTACGTCTCATTGTGGGAAGCACTCTCGAAGGGCGGGTTTCCCACCAGCAGCTCGTAGCAGAGCACACCGATGCACCACAGGTCCACCTTCTCATTGTGCGTGCGCCCCTCAATCATCTCTGGGGGCAGGTAGTCCAGAGTGCCGCACATTGTCTTCCTCCTGGGGCGGGGACAGGGATCTCAGATCCAGACTTTCCCTCCTTCCCTGCAGCCTGACAGGGAGCCCAGACCCACCCCAGGACGTGCCAGGGGTCTTCCAACCAGGCCCTGATGGGGTCTTTGGGGTAGGAGGGGGACTAACACTCTGACTGCACTTCCACACTGAGGGCCGCACCTTAAAGTAAATCAGATATGAGGGCAACGTTCACCTTAGGATTAAAGGAAAAATTTCAGATGTTCATCAACCACATGTTGCTTAATCACGTTACATTTCTACTGTGCAATACTATGAAGCCACTAAAAATGATGTGGGAATATTCTCAGTGATATGGCAAGAAGGTCCCAATGTTTCAAGTGAGAAATCTGGGTAACAAAACTGAGTCTCCTATTTTTGTTTTTGGCCACACTGCATGGTTTGCAGGATCTTAGTTCTCTCGACCAGGGATTGAACCTGGGCCCCCTGCAGTGAAAGCTGGAGTCCTAACCACTGGACCAGCAGGGAACTCCCAGAGTCTCCTATTTTTGTAAAGATATTGCTGTGTCTATATATTTACATGAGAACAACCCAAAATGTCTCTGGGTAACAAGATCTGGAGTGGTTTTATTTTGAATGGCTTCATACCCAGGGCTGGCCTTCTGGCCCACCATACCTCAGGGAGGGGGCGTGCACCGACCAGCCGAAGTCAGCAATCTTCAGCTCTCCCCGGAGCCCCAAGAGCAGATTCTCTGGCTTGATGTCTCTGTGAATCACCTTCTTCGCATGGCAGTATGTCAGAGCATCTGCCAGCTCCTCCATGATCTGGGGGGCCAAAAACAGACAGTCAGACAAGGACTGACCTCGGGCTGCAAATGGCATCCCCCCAGCCTCCAGGCCCCTGCCAGTGCCCCAGGTGCCCACCCGCCCCGACCGTGGCTGTTCGCTGCTCATCAAAAGTTCGGCTCTTCTGCAGCTCCTTGTAGAGCTCCCCCCGGGGGGCATACTCCAGAATCAAGTAGATCCTTCGCCGGTCATAGAAATAGTTGTAGAGACGCAAGATGTTGGGATGTCTGGGAGAGGAGACAGAGGAGGCATCAGGCTGCATTCTGGCCTAAGGAAATGGGAAAGATGACAGGTCGCATTGGGGCAAAGTGGGTCAGGTCTGGGCCAGGTAGGGGAAGCCAGGTGGCAGTCCTAAGTGGGGACTGGAGGTGATTTTCTGGATTCAAGGCTCTGGCTGGGATTGAGAGCTCATTGGGGCTGCGTGGCCACAGCTGCAGAGAAGACAGTCCAGATGTGGTGGGGTTGGAGGAGGAGTGGGGTTGGGGCGGCAGGGGTCTCTGGCTCAGGGGACATTAAGCGTACTGCAGATGCGCTTGGATTTCGATCTCTCTACGCAGCTGGTGCTCCACACCCTCCTTCTCGATCTGAGACTTGAAGAGGACTTTGAGCGCCACGATGAAATGGCTTTTCTTCTCCCGAGCCAAGTACACATTTCCAAACTTGCCTTTGCCCAGAGGACGCCCAATCTCAAAGTCATCGATTGTGAAGGAACGCCTGTTTGGGAAGCAGTGGTGGAGCAGCTGAGTGGTGGTTAGTCGGTCCTCTGAGGTGTTTGCCTTCTCTCTGCACCTCCGCCCCTCCTGCCTGTAGTCCTGCTTCTCTTCCAGGGGAGCTGAGGATGGATCAGGCTTTCTCGCCTGCATCCCTCCTCCTCCTTCCTTTATTCCACCCCCTCTCTTGCTACACCAAAGCTTGCGGAGCTTACTTTGGGATGTTGGGGTTCCCACTGCTGTTCTCCACCACCTTCTGGCCAGGGGCAGCTAAGGAAAGAACAGGGAAGTTGAGGCCATCCTTTGACATTTTCATCCCCACCAACCCTCTGCAGACCCTAGTTCCCTCAGGTCAGTCCCCTCCCTTTGTGCTAGTTTACCTGTGGGTTGGGCATTGGAGCGACTCATGAGGACAAGTGCCAATGGGGTGACAGGCTCCTTCCGGAGAACTCTCTGGGGCAGGGTGTTCAGGCCAGGCTGAGACTGAGAAGGACCAGAGGGGAGCTCTGAGGGTGCCTTTATCCCAGTGACCGGGTTGGAATGCGCTACAGGCAGCATTTCAGGCCTTGCTATAAAGCCACCCACCTACCCCATCCCATCCCCAGTTCAAAGAGGAACAATGAGACCACAATTTTGCTACTCAGTCTTGTCCATAACACCACTCATTTACCCAGCCCCCTACCCCAGGGGGCAGTAGAGGCTGGGGTAATGAACACCCACAATTCAAGGAGCTTCAGAACAGAGGTATTCTTATAGTCCCCTAAGCTTGGTCTGTTAAGGCTCAGATAAGATCCTTGGGGCCTTGAGTGTTCAGCAAATCTCAGTATTTACCCCTTTGCAACAACAGGCTTTAGGGACACTGAAGGCTATTCTAATGGTCCTGGAGCACTTGTCACTTTCAACTTCTGAGTAACACACACCACTTTCTTTTGGGAGTGACTGGTGTAGACATGACAGCGTTATCTCATTCAGCCTCCCCATTCAGAGCTTCACCAGGGAGGAAGCTGGTGGACAAGGGGATAGAGTGACCCTCCAGGATACTCAAGCCCCACTAACACAGAACAAAGCTCATGTAGGGCCCCTTCTTTCTTCCTTAACCAAGAGAGAAAGAGTCTCAGTGCTCCTACAGACTTGTTCACAAACAGCGAATTTAGGATTTACAAATAAGCAAGTTGAACAAAATGGAGTCCAGAAATAAATCCACATATATGTGGGAATTTAATATATACAATAATGCTAGCATTTCAAATCAGAGGATAGATTCTTCAATTAAAGGTGTTAGGACAACTGGAAAATAAAGCTTTTTAGATGCATATGTCACACCAGTCATTAAAATCCAAATTCTTAAGTAAGACTTCTCTTGGACCTTTTAAACTTATGAACTCATCTAAATAGCCTATATCTATTTCCTGCCTAGCCTATTTTTTCAGGACAACAGTTGAGATTCATGGCCTAATAGGCCAGACCCTGCCTGCTCAGTCCCAGACGCCATTTGTATGTGACAAGTAGGCTCAGCTCTTCAGAGGTCCTCACAGGCTGGTCAAATTCAAACTGGTAGCATCGGATAGGATGTGGCTACAAATGACCTGACTGGGGCCCATGCGCTGGTGCAAAGCCAGGAGAAAAGTGCTAAGAGGATCGCCATCTGCAGGATCTCGAATCTGCAAGCAGGAAGTCGCCATGCTGGTGGGGAGAGGGGAAGTGAGAAAGCCCTTACCGTCTGCCGGCCATAGGGCCAGGGGTAGGCGTTCTCCTTCTGGGCCATCCGTAGAGGGAAAGGGGGAGGGAACTGGGCAGAGAAGAGAAACAGAGCCGTGAGAAGCAAAAAAAAAGAGAGAGAGAGTAAGGGGTCGGATCGATCTAGCCGGAAGTGTTTGCCCGGGCGGGGCGGGGGGGGGGGGCGGTGCTGGTGAAAGGGCGCAAGTCCAAAAGCTAGCTTCATCAGAGCGCATTCACGCACTCGCCTCTCCGACCCCACCCTGCTACCGGCCTCACTCCCTTCCAGGACCCTTTCTCCACCCTAGAGCAACCAACCTGCCGGATCACCTGGCCTCTCCCGGAGCAAGAATCCCGAAAGAAACCCGTGGTGCCTTGGCCGCTGGCAACAACTGAATCTGTCCGGCCGCACCCCCTCACCCCCGCCGAGGTCCTTTCAAATCTCCCGCCCGGGTCCCATTGGCTGAACATACCGCCCATGCCCAATTCTCATTGGCTAAGTATCCCATGACGTAGATCCAGGGGCCCAATGGAAAAGGCGGAATGAGAGCCACGGGCAACCAGGGTTTTAGCTTAGGATAAGTTTTCCTCAAGCCTCAAATAGTCTTACTGGTGTTTTGTTTTTAAAATTTAAGTCATCAATATAAACTGGAATTTATTCTTGTGTATATGTATGAACTGGAAGAACTGTACAAAAAAGATCTTCACGACCCAGATAATCACGATAGTCTGATCACTCATCTAGAGCCAGACATCCTGGAATGTGAAGTCAAGTGGGCCTTAGAAAGCATCACTACGAACAAAGCTAGTGGAGGTGATGGAATTCCAGTTGAGCTATTTCAAATCCTGAAAGATGATGCTGTGAAAGTGCTGCACTCAATATGCCAGCAAATTTGGAAAACTCAGCAGAACTTCCACAGGACTGGAAAAGGTCAGTTTTTATTCCAGTCCCAAAGAGAGGCAATGCCAAAGAGAGGCAATGCCAAAGAATGCTCAAACTACCGCACAATTGCACTCATCTCACACGCTAGTAAAGTAATGCTCAAAATTCTCCAAGCCAGGCTTCAGCAATACGTGAACCGTGAACTTCTAGATGTTCAAGCTGGTTTGGAACCAGAGATCAAATTGCCAACATCCACTGGATCATGGAAAAAGCAAGAGAGTTCCAGAAAAACATCTATTTCTGCTTTATTGACTATGCCAAAGCCTTTGACTGTGTGGATCACAATAAACTGTGGAAAATTCTGAAAGAGATGGGAATACCAGACCACCTGACCTGCCTCTTGAGAAACCTATATGCAGGTCAGGAAGCAAGTTAGAACTGGACATGGAACAACAGACTGGTCCCAAATAGGAAAAGGAGTACGTTAAGGCTGTATATTGTCACCCTGCTTATTTAACTTATATGCAGAGTACATCATGAGAAATGCTGGGCTGGAAGAAGCACAAGCTGAATCAAGATTCCTAGGAGAAATATCAATAACCTCAGATATGCAGATGACACCACCCTTATGCCAGAAAGTGAAGAGGAACTAAAAAACCTCTTGAAGGTGAAAGAGGAGAGTGAAAAAGTTAGCTTAAAACTCAACATTCAGAAAATGAAGATCATGGCATCTGGTCCCATCATTTCATGGGAAATAGATGGGGAAACAGTGGAAACAGTGGCAGACTTTATTTTTGGGGGGCTCCAAAATCACTGCAGATGGTGACTGCAGCCATGAAATTAAAAGACGCTTACTCCTTGGAAGGAAAGTTATGACCAACCTAGATAGTATATTGAAAAGCAGACATTACTTTGCCAACAAAGGTCCATGTAGTCAAGGCTATGGTTTTTTCAGTGGTCATGTATGGATGTGAGAGTTGGACTGTGAAGAAAGCTGAGCGCCGAAGAATTGATGCTTTTGAACTGTGGTGTTGGAGAATACTCTTGAGAGTCCCTTGGACTGCAAGGAGATCCAACCAGTCCATTCTGAAGGAGATCAGCCCTGGGATTTCTTTGGAAGGAATGATGCTAAAGCTGAAACTCCAGTACTTTGGCCACCTCATGTGAAGAGTTGACTCATTGGAAAAGTCTCTGATGCTGGGAGGGATTGGGGGCAGGAGGAGAAGGGGACGACAGAGGATGAGATGGCTGGATGGCATCACTGACTCAATGGATGTGTGTCCGAGTGAACTCCGGGAGTTGGTGATGGACAGGGAGGCCTGGCGTGCTGCGATTCATGGGGTCGAAAAGAGTCGGACACAACTGAGTGACTGAACTGAACTGAAAGCAGGAGACGCTAGTTCTACTCCCTGTCGGGGGGATCCCCTGGAGCAGAACATGGCAACCCACTCCAGTATTCTTTCCTGGGAAATCCCATGAACAGAGGAGCCTGGCAGGCTGTAGTCCATGGGGTCGCAAAGAGTAAGACACGACTGAGTGAAAAGAGAAAAAAACAAAAGCAACTAAGTTTTCTTCCATGAGCCAATCTGTCTCCTTCCCTAATGCACTAAGTTACGAGTTTTGGTATTTGCTGTTAGAAGCATACTAACCGATACGCATCTACAGATCTAGAGAGTTAGTAGTTATTTGGGTTGAATGATGCGATACTGACAATCTGACCTACAGAAAACACCAATTTCATATGATTCAACCCAATGTAAATTAAATAAATCCAAATGGGTTTCTAGATCAGTTCACAATGCTTTTGGCTACAAGTAATAGGAAAGTCAGTTAACAATGGCACATACAACAGACATCTATTTTCCCTTCCACAACAATAAACCAGAAAAAAAGCCTGTAGGTAGCTGGCTCAGGAACTGAACAATGTTAGAGGTCTGCACTGACCTCTTCTGTGATTCTCTTAACATTCCCCTTCTGACTTCAAGATGAATGCCAATTGTCTCTGTTTCTTTTAACAGACAAAGCAGAAGCCTTTCTAAAAGTCCTCAGTATAGGAATTCCTTGGTGGTCCAGTGGTTAGGACTCGATGCTCTCATTGCGGAGGGCCAGGGTTCCTGGTGGCCCCCTGGTGGGGGAACTAAGATCTCCAGAAGCCACACATTGGGGCCAAAAAAAAAAAGTTCTCAGTAGATTTCTCCTGGGCTAAAACTGTGTCAGGCTTCCCTATCACATGACACTACTGCAAAGGCGGCTGATAAAGTAACTTTGTCTTCCAGCCCCTACAGTTAAAGCAGCTAGGGGCCACAGTGGTAGAAACTGCAGGGTGCCAGAGTTGCTTACAATTTTATTGTTGGGAGCCCATGATTTTTTTAAAGTTGTAAATCTGTGCATGATGTCTCTCTAGAGATTTGATGAATATGGCCACCAGTGAAAAAGCATTTTGCTTCTAGAAACGTGATGCTGTTTTCACTCAGGGTCAGCCCAACACCACTTCCCAGAATCAGAGATCCCATTTTAATTTCAGTGCCTTAGAGTTTTTCAGTGCCACATATGTGGCATAGAGTGACTAGCTAATGAAGAGCTTTAGAAAGATCCTATCACTTGCAGTATACTTTATCCCTCATAATCTAGTGAAATGAGACTTTTCTAGAGCTTGTCAGGGACCTTGTGCATGGGTGGGATATGCCTGATGGATCCCCATACAGTTTCTCTGTCCATTGGAGTCTTTAAATTCCCACTTGCACATTACATCAGAAGGCATTTGGCCCTTCAGAAATAGTTGATGGGCCAGTATAAAATCGAGATTTGCATTATTCATAAAACACAAAGCAAAACAAAACCTATCTGTTCTGGCAGCTAGGCAACCATCAGCTCCCTGTTCAAGTTAGTGAACAGAATCTCCATTATTCACCCCAGTGCTTCTCAAATGATCAGTAGGGAAGAACCAGTTTTCATTATTTTCAATCTATCACAAATTGATGCTTTTACAATTTCCATTAAAAATAAATTCCTTGAAAAATAAAGTATAAAAATTACA
This sequence comes from Bubalus bubalis, assembly GCF_019923935.1. NCBI lineage: Eukaryota > Metazoa > Chordata > Mammalia > Artiodactyla > Bovidae > Bubalus > Bubalus bubalis. The sequence continues at coordinate 35,260,662 of NC_059159.1, read as the reverse complement.
AGACGACATATTTTTTGGTTATAAATAGTATGTATAATGGCAATCCACTTCAGTATTCTTGCCTGCAGAATCCCCCGTGGACAGAAGAGCTCTGCGGGCTACAGTCCATGGGGTCACAAGGAGTTGGTTACGACTGAGCGACTAAGCACAGCATAGCACACTATTTATAAAAGTACTCTGACAAATGCTGTAACAGTTTTTGAAATACTTAACTCTCAAATTCTCTACTCATCCTGAACCTGAAAATAACATTTCATGAAGTGGCACCAATCTGTGGACCACAGTGAGTACCACCAATCTGCCTCCAGTCCAGTTCAGTTCAGTTCAGTCGCTCAGTCGAGTCCGACTCTTTGCAACCCCGTGAATCGCAGCATGGCCAGCTCTCCCTGTCCATCACCAACTGCCGGAGTTCACCCAAACTCATGTCCATCGAGTCGGTGATGCCATCCAGTCATCTCATCCTCTGTCGTCCCCTTCTCCTCCTGCCCCCAATCCCTCCCAGCATCAGAGTCTTTTCCAATGAGTCAACTCTTCGCATGAGGTGGCCAAAGTACTGGAGTTTCAGCTTTAGCATCAGTCCTTCCAAAGAAATCCCAGGGCTGATCTCCTTCAGAATGGACTGGTTGGATCTCCTTGCAGTCCAAGGGACTCTCAAGAGTATTCTCCAACACCACAGTTCAAAAGCATCAATTCTTCGGCGCTCAGCTTTCTTCAGTCCAACTCTCACATCCATACACGACTACTAGAAAAACCATAGCCTTGACTATGTGAACCTTTGTTGGCAAAGTAATGTCTGCTTTTCAATATGCTATCTACTTTGGTCATAACTTTCCTTCCAAGGAGTAAGCGTCTTTTAATTTCATGGCTGCAGTCACCATCTGTAGTGATTTTGGAGCCCCCAAAAAATAAAGTCTGACAGTGTTTCCACTGTTTCCCCATCTATTTCCCAAGAAGTGATGGGACCAGATGCATGATCTTCGTTTTCTGAATGTTGAGCTTTAAACCAACTTTTTCAGTCTCCTCTTTCACATTCATCAAGAGGCTTTTTAGTTCCTCTTCACTTTCTGCCATAGGGTGATGTCATCTGCATATCTGAGGTTATTGATATTTCTCCTGGCAATCTCAATTCCAGCTTGTGCTTCTTCCAGCCCAGCGTTTCTCATGATGTACTCTGCATATAAGTTAAGTAAGCAGGGTGACAATATATAGCCTTGACGTACTCCTTTTCCTATTTGGGACCAGTCTGTTGTTCCATGTCCAGTTCTAACTTGCTTCCTGACCTGCATATAGATTTCTCAAGAGGCAGGTCAGGTGATCTGGTATTCCCATCTTTTTCAGAATTTTCCAGTTTATTGTGATCCACACAGTCAAAGGCTTTGGCATAGTCAATAAAGCAGAAATAGATGTTTTTCTGGAACTCTCTTGTTTTTTCAATGATCCAGCAGATGTTGGCAATTTGATCTCTGGTTCCTCTGCCTTTTCTAAAACCAGCTTGAACAACTGGAAGTTCACGGTTCACGTATTGCTGAAGCCTGGCTTGGAGAATTTTGAGCATTACTTTACTAGCGTGTGAGATGAGTGCAATTGTGTGGTAGTTTGAACATTCTTTGGCATTGCATTTCTTAGGCATTGGAATGAAAACTGACCTTTACCAGTCCTGTGGCCAATGCTGAATTTTCCAAATTTGCTGGTATATTGAGTGCAGCACTTTCACAGCATCATCTTTCAGGATGTGAAATAGCTCAACTGGAATACCATCACCTCCACTAGCTTTGTTCGTAGTGATGCTTTCTAAGGCCCACTTGACTTCACATTCCAGGATGTCTGGCTCTAGGTCAGTGATCACACCATCGTGATTACCTGGGTCAAGATCTTTTTTGTACAGTTCTTCTGTGTATTCTTGCTACGTCTTCTTAATATCTTCTGCTTCTGTTGCTGTTGCTGCTGCTGCTTCTAAGTCGCTTCAGTCGTGTCCGACTCTGTGCGACCCCAGAGACGGCAGCCCACCAGGCTCCCCCGTCTCTGGGATTCTCCAGGCAAGAACACTGAGTGGGTTGCCATTAGGGCCCTACTATTTCTGTCCTTTATCGAGCCCATCTTTGCATGAAATGTTCCCTTGGTATCTATGATTTTCTTGAAGAGATCTCTAGTCTTTCCCATTCTGTTGCTTTCCTCTATTTCTTTGCATTGATCGATGAGCAAGGCTTTCTTATCTCTCCTTGCTATTCTTTGGAACTCTGCATTCAGACGCTTATATCTTTCCTTTTCTCCTTTTCTTTTCGCTTCTCTTCTTTTCACAGCTCTTTGTAAGGCCTCCTCAGACAGCCATTTTGCTTTTTTGCATTTCTTTTTCTTGGGGATGGTCTTGATTTCTACAAGTTAAATACAAAATATTTTATTTAATACCCCTATGTTTTACTTCATGGAGAGAACATCAGAGATGATTAAAACCATTTAAAAAAGTGAACCAAATACAAGAACACAATAATTAAAACATACTTGGTCCTTTAAAAAGAGAGAAAATGAAAGAAAAAAGAAAAATCGCTTTTAGTTGAAAAATTAACAGCCTTTTGGACAGCAGTACAGTTAGCTGTTCAGTTAAGGAACTCTTTGAACCCTGGAATTGGTGTTTCAGGAATTCATGTTGTAGACCAAATTCAGCAGAGGCAAAAAGAAAAAAAAGAATGTACATGATAACATTTTAGATAATGAGAAAAAACAAAACTGCAGTTAACAAGATAGCCAGAATGTCTAACTTCAGAATTGTTTAATGACTTACAGCATTGTCCTTGAATTCAGATGTTCTTTAAAATGATAATTACAAAGACAATAGAATTCTATTCTGATCACAATGACAAGTGAAAATAATGGAGTACAAAATTATGAACACCACTGGCAAGTGGAACTTAAACCGCCAAAAATTAAATCACTCCTTTAAGAGGACTATGAACAATCATTATTACTTTAAAATTATTCACTATTGCTACTTTTTTTTCGATAAAAAAACATTTATTGCTCCAAAATATATTTTCTGAAGAAGAATTTCTGTGTTAAGATATCTAAAATATCTATGAGATTAAAGGTATTACTATTTTAATTGGTTGATTTGAAGGAAACAGTAAGATGAAAATAAAAGTTTCAAAATTTTATTTTAGGAGAAAACTCAGATGCTTTAGGGAAAAAAAATTACAGAAACACTCAGGTTTCCATATTTTTCCATATAATAACACGATGCTTTTTTTTTCCCCCGAAAAAGAAATCTCACTTGAAAAGCTTATCCCACCGAAAATAACACTGTGACCCCGACGTGATTTGAACACGCAACCTTCTGATCTGGAGTCAGACGCGCTACCGTTGCGCCACGAGGCCTTTCCGAGGCCGCGCCTTGACGGTTCTCCTGAACAGATGCATCGTCATCATTAATGGGCGGGGTTTTATTCTTAGGCCTCACCCCGGATTGTCGTCGTGGTTCTTCGAGCGGCCAGTGGGCTGGACCCGCGTTCACTGCGGGATTAAAACCATCCTACTGATATATCGTGGTTAGGGGCACTTGGTTTAAGGCTCAATTCTTTAGCTTTGGTGCACGTTGTCTTCGGTTACTCAACAGAGAAACAATTTCACGTGTTTGAGATTTATTTCTGGAGTTTCCGGGGCTAATAAAGTGTCGGTGCACAACTGGCGCCCTAGACAAATTTTAGATTTAATCTCTGCTCTTCCTTTTCTTGGCCTCTCTTTACTTTGGTTTCTATCTGCTTATAATCACACAGTCTCTAGCGTGGTGACTGCCCCGCATTGGCGGTGCCCAGAGCCACGCGCCGCTCACACGTGGGTACTTCGTACACCACATCCGTTATTTCTATGTTTTCGTCGCTCTCGTCCTTCCCTCAGCCTAGGTCCTAATTCAGTTCCAGTTTTGGATCACTGAAACCAGGACCCTGTAGATCTAACTATTAAGGAATTCCGGGAATTCTCTTATAATGTGCAGCGTTGGTGGTATAGTGGTGAGCATAGCTGCCTTCCAAGCAGTTGACCCGGGTTCGATTCCCGGCCAACGCAAAGTTGTTTTCCTCTTCTTTTTTTTTTTTAAGATTCCTCATGAATTACACTGGTGCAATTATCTTCTGCCTCCCTTCTTGTGTTTTTAAAATTATCGTCAACTGAACGGGTCTAATAAGCTTACTGAACGGTGAGGATAATGGCTCATAAAAGTATTGAATGGAGAGAACAATTAATTTAGCTGCACATTTAAAATGCAAGTTACTTGAAATAAAACATAAACTTGAAATTTAGAATGTGAGTTTGTGAGTCAGGACAAACCATTCCTCTTCTGCTTTTCTTTTTCTTCCAGTCTTCTTTTTATCTCTATCTCATGACTAGGGACAGGTACTTCAGAAATAAACATAGATTTTAACAGCTGTAAAAAACGAGGAAGGACAAAACAGGAAATATACACTCCTCCCCGTCGGGGAATCGAACCCCGGTCTCCCGCGTGACAGGCGGGGATACTCACCACTATACTAACGAGGAGTGAGCTACAGTGGCCTTACTCCAAATCCTTGATCTATATCTTACCGACCTCAGCGTACCAAGGGCGAAGTTCCTGGGTGGGGATGCTGTCCTTCCGTCCACTAAGATATGCTGACCCAATTCTATGCACGTTCTAGACGATAACTGAGTGAGAGTCCCCAGAAGGGCGAAAACGTGCAGGTGTTACTGAGACACAGACCTCCAAGGCTGCAGACACCTGAATTCTGACAGTCCTTGGTCTCTCCCAGACATAACTGAATAGGTCCCAACCCGTTTCACTACCTGTCATCCACTACTACAAGTTGACGGACATCAATTAAACCGCAACCAGGCTCTGGCGGTCGAGAGGTGGCACCAAGCAGTATGTGAGGAAGCAGAAAGCGAGTGCTTGCCCAAGTTCGTAGGTGCCTTCCCTCTTCTCGGGACACTGAGGAGCCCCTTCCTGACACCCGGGTGTCTACTCAGAACAAAAGAGCTGCCTGCACACTTTGAAGCGCTCAGTTCACTCGGATCCCTTTCCAACCCAGCCTCAGTGCCCTTCCAAGTGAGAATCACACTGGGGCGTTCTGTCTGGCTTCTGCAAAAACCGAAGGCCGGGCTCGTCCGGGATTTGAACCCGGGACCTCTCGCACCCGAAGCGAGAATCATACCCCTAGACCAACGAGCCGACGTACAAAACTAACCGCGGACGACTTTAGAGGTCGTCCCAGGCTTTCTGCGGTCCTAGGGCTGTGAATCACGGTGGCCTGATTTTGGTGGGCACCCAGGGACCACCAGCCCCGACGCAGAACACACTGGAGCAGGGGTCTGGGATTCTCTCTCTGCTCTTGACCGCGAGCTTCGACTCCTCCCAGGAAATAACGTCGGGGAAGTAGGAGGGAGTGGTCTCGGCCTCTCCCACAAGCAGCCTTCCAGGACTGCCTCGAGCACCAGTGTAACCTGCTTCCTAGGATCACTGTTCAGGTGCCACTCCGTAATCCGGGGTCTCCACTCTTCTTGCTTCTCCCGGTCGTCCTTGGACTCAGCCCTCTGCGCAGGGTTTTGAAGATTAGCGGTAGAATTGCCTGTTTGGGGACAATTAATGAGTCCTGAAATCTCTCTGGGAACACCAGTCCCTCTTTCGGTCCCTGCGTCTGGAGCGACCGACACTGCGAGAGCCCACAGTCTCCCCAGACCGCAGGGTAGTGTCCAGGCGAGGGAATAATTCCTGGGGCCAAGAAGACCCACGAAGGGGGCGTCATTGAGATGAACGGCTGGCGAGGTCGGGTTGGGGGGATCGGCTTTCCAAACTGCGAGCTTCTAAGGTTTTAATACACTTCGCCTGTTCTCACTTGGGGGCCGCCAAGAGTCCATCCAGGCAGGACCTGGTGGGGTCAGTTGCTCGCCAGCTTAGTTCCTGCTCCTGAGTGTCTTCCCAGAAGGGTTCTGATCTGCCCCTGAACTCGACCCCCTCGTAGCATCTCTGGACTGAACCATCTTGCTTTACAGCCCAGTCTTATGGTTTGTGGAGCCAGCCCCTTCTTAAAGCCCTACTCACAGATACTTCGTTGGAAGGCGGGGAGGTCGGGGAGGGGGGCCGGGGGAGGGGAGGGACTTCAGTGAAGGGTTCAGCTCTTTGCTTTTTCTTTCTCAGGCGTCCCTGGCCGGACAGTGGGGTAGGGCAGCAGAGAACACCCCATCCTTTCCTGTCAGCCTCCCAGGCCTTCCAGATGGGTGAGGAGTGCTGCAAGGCATCACGTTCCCTCTAGCCTTTTCCATTTCCTGTCTCCCCAGTCCTGGGCACCAGCCTTCCCCAAGTCTCTAGTCACCTCTTTCTTATCTACTGTCAGGCACTTAATCGGCACAGAGGCCAAAACCTAAAGCCCTTATATAACACGATGAAGGCCTCCTTTTCTAGAAAAATCCATACAGTGTCTATGGACCTCACTTTTAGAATCCAAGAACTAAGGTGTAAACAACTGATGTCATTTCAACTTTGGTGCAAATATTTTACATTTTAACAGGAGTCAAAACTTTACAAGGAAACACTGAATTCTAAGGTATAACTTTGGGCCCTCACCTCATGGGTGGTTTGAAAGAGAAAGGGTGAAAAAAAAAAAAAAAAAAGAAAGAGAAAGGGTGGGAAAGGGTGAAAAGATATTCTTGGTAAATTTGAGAAGACAACATCCTGACCTTCTCCCTTTTCCTCGGACTCCACTTCGGATCAGTTACTGAGTCCTAGTGTGTTTTTTATACTAAACATGTCTCGAATTCATCCCCTCCTCTCCATCTCTCCTATAGCTGCATTGGCGCAAGTCTTTGACACTTCTATAACCGAACCCTGTCCTCCTTGAAGTCCCTTGCCTCCCCCACCCCCCACCCCCATTCTATCTGATCCCTTGTGTTATTCTTCTATGTAGCATTTACCTAGCATATCACATCATTTAATTTTAAAAACATTATTGTTGTGTTTATTTTTCTCTGCTGTATTCCCAGGACATTGAACAAAGGTGTTAGAGAACAAAGGTGTTTAATAGAACTCAGGCAAATTTCCACATGGTCTTTTTAAGAGTCTAAGACTCAACTCCAGAAAGCCTCCCCTGATCAAAAGCCTCCCCTGATCAATCTCCACAATCAGGCTCGATGAGGTGCCACTTCTTTTTTCCACCTTATCCCAGTGCCCAGTCACTGCCCTTGGGGCACTGTGCTGTGACTTCATCCTCCTTCCTATGAGGAAAGAGGTTTGCCTTATTCATCTGGTCATGCACAGTGTGCAGTTCAGTGCTTGGCACAAATCTAGTCCCGGTGGTGCTGCTCCACTTACTTGACCTGTCATCTCGATATAGCAAGTACTTCAAGCCAAATTTGTGCTCAGACATCTGGCAGTGGTTCCCAGGCCAAGGATGGTGTCCAGACCTTTCTGCCTAACTTCCAAGAAGGTTCGGACCCTGTCAACTGTGCACGGATCCTACTTCTTGCCTCCTTCTCCGCAGCATTTCCTTCTACTCTTACAAGCTTGGCTTCAGTGCTCCGGAAATGTGGGCTGCTCTTCCACCCCTGGCTCCCTGGAGACCCCACCAGATATGTTCTCTTCTACTTCATTCTGTCCACAGGATCCCAGCCCTTTCACGTCCTCTTGCGGGAACCAGAGGGCGCCATACTAGCCGTTGCTGCTGCTGCTGCTAAGTCGCTTCAGTCGTGTCCGACTCTGTGCGGACCACAAAGACTGCAGCCCACCAGGCTCCGCCATCCCTGGGATTCTCCAGGCAGGAACACTGGAGTGGGTTGCCATTTCCTTCTCCAATGCATGAAAATGAAAAGTGAAAGTGAAGTCGTTCAGTCGTGTCCGACTCTTCTCGACCCCATGGACTGCAGCCTACCAGGCTCCCGTCCATGGGATTTTCCAGGTAAGAGTACTGGAGTGGGTTGCCATTGCCTTCTCCGTATAATATATATATAAATACATATAATTCTGAGGCCTCAAAGCCAAAAGAACTTTAATGAAGAACCAAGCAAAACAAACCGACTCAAGTTCTAGGGATGTCCCGGGGTAAAGAAAGATGTCAAGGCTGTGGGAAGGCTGCTAGGGCTGGTTCACCAGCACCAGCGCCGTGTGGCGTCCTCTGGGCAAAGGAAGGTGCAGGCCTGCACTGGGTTCCTTCCCTGGTCACTGCGGAAGGTTTTGGAGCAGTCTAACGGTGTTGGAGAGTCCCTTGCACTACAAGGAGATCCAACCAGTCCATTCTAAAGGAGATCAGTCCTGGGTGTTCATTGGAAGGACTGATGCTAAAGCTGAAGCTCCAATACTTTGACTATCTCATGCGAAGAGTTATCTCATTGGGAAAGACTCTGATGCTGGGAGGGATTGGGGGCAGGAGGAGAAGGGGACGACAGAGGATGAGATGGCTAGATGGCATCACCGACTCGATGGACATGAGTTTGGGTGAACTCCGGGAGTTGGTGATGGACAGAGAGGCCTGGCGTTCTGCAATTCATGGGGTCGCAAAGAGTCGGATACGACTGAGCGACTAAACCGAACGGAGCGGGGAGCTTCTCTCAAACGGTGATAAGGGCGTTCAGAGCGCAGTAATGGCAACCTTGGGTCTTCGGATCTAAAAGCAGTTAATTCATTAGGATAAGAAAACAAACTCATTCTCGCTTTTTAAAGGCACCGCTGGGATTCGAACCCAGGATCTCCTGTTTACTAGACAGGCGCTTTAACCAACTAAGCCACGGCGCCAAAGACACACAAAAGTTCTCTGAGGGCGTATACACAAATTTACCACCGGGATCCTGGTCACAATTTATTTCTCTAAACTTAATTTTGATAAATCATTGTTTGACATCAAACATCCATTCAAGAGCTGCCCCGGATATTGAAAGAAGCAAATTAAAGACCTCAACCTTAGCAAGAAGCAGGTGGTTGGAGGGTGTCTGTGGCGCCGACTGGATCAATCAATCCCCGTAGAGGTCTAGGACAGAAGGCAGGTAATTGTAGAGCGCGTCCGGGAAGAAAAACGAATGCGTAGTCGGCAGGATTCGAACCTGCGCGGGGAGACCCCAATGGATTTCTAGTCCATCGCCTTAACCACTCGGCCACGACTACATATGCGTTGTGCTGTTACTCACTCTCACCCTTTCTTAGTCCCCAAGTTCCGCACATACTTTATCCCTTTTATAATTCCGTGCTTCCCGGGCTAGGAGACTGCTCAGCAAGAGCACCAAAAAACAGAATTGTGATTGACTTCACACTGGTGGCCCCGCCCCATCTTTCCGGGATGCTCCCCCATTCTCTCGCCCGCCTCCAACAGCACGCTCTCAGGGAAGAGCAGACGCGGAAGCTACCCTAAGCCCGGCGGAACGCCCTTCCAAGCCCTGGACTGAGCGGGCAATTTGGGTTTTGAAAAGCAGTGGGTTCGTTGTCGTTCGTGATTGGGAAGGTAACTAGCTCTAGGTACAAACTCCCGGGTATATTGGAAGGAGTAAATTTAGTCCACCGAATCAGTGGACCTCAAACTCCGGGCGATTGTGAATAGGGAAGCCTGGCGTGTTGCAGTTCATAGGGTCGCAGTCGGACATAAGTAAGCAAAAGTAGCCTTTCTGGCCCGTACGGGGATCGAACCCGCGACCTTGGCGTTATTAGCACCACGCTCTAACCAACTGAGCTAACCGGCCAGCTGCTTAAGAGTTGTTCTTTGAATGTATCATGTATCACTGAAGTACGGCAAACCCATTTTTTTAAACACCCTAAACTTTTGCTATGTAGCAGGTTCCAGAGACCTTTCAAACACGAACTAAAACAGATTCCTAATGCGCACGAAGGACAGTGCTCTGCAAAGCGTTTGGAGGCGTGGCTAGGCTCTACCTCTCTATGTAGCAAGCAGCTCCCAGGCAAGAAATGGCTGAACACCAAATGCATGAGCATCTTCAAATAACTACTCCTGCAACCCCTAATTCTGTAGGTTCTTCCTGCCGGTCTCGAGGTGTTAATCAAGAATCTGCCTTAGGTCTGGCCCAAAGGTAACCCACAAGACTGACCCCCTGTCGGAGTTCCCACATCACGGGGTTCCTCACATGCCCCGCCTAACAATCGGTGCTTCCCTCTCGCCATAATCACCTTGTACTCAGCAATAACTCTAGACCTGACTACTTCTTCGGGCCCAGCTTCGCTAACCGAGGCCATCAGGGAAATGTCTAACCTGCACTCTTCTCCCTAATTGACTCCCTGCACAGCCTGACTTCACTGGACCAGAAGAAGTTCTTCTCCAAACCTGTTTTGGCACTGATGGCAAACAAGGCCAAAATGATGGTAAACGATGGGTGGGTTGCCAGGTCATGAGGCCTGAGACCCACCTGAGTGAAAGCGAGAAACATCCCAAGAGCTTTATTGTAGAGCAAGGAACCTATCAGGAGCAAACCCATGAGGGGTAAGTCCCTGCCACAAAGACAGAACCCAGGTGCTCAGGACCACCTGTGAGTACAGGTGCCTTGACACCTACTAGAGAGGAAAGGCAACAGCACTATGATTTCCACAATTTCCTCAAGGCAGGCTGGCATTAGAATACGGAGCAATAACAGCAGGGTAGCATTTTGTGAATCCAAGGATCTGGGGTCCTGGTTCAGTTTCAGAGAAGGTAAGGGCCATGACCAGGGAAAGAAGTTGAAGCCCAGCCTCAAGATCTCCAGCCACTGCAGTTTCGGTTAGCAGGAGGAAACTAAGGCCCCCAGGGCATTGGGGTGCTCAGGCTCCTGGATAGAGAGGCATGACAGTCGGATCTTGGGGTTCACTCGAGTCAGGAAAGGGGACTCCCCACACTGGAATCGCTGTAGCCGAGGAGCTTCTGAGATGGAGAGAGAGAAAAACACAGGTCCTGTGTATGTGATTTTCAGTCCCCACCCTCCATTCTCCTCCCAGCTTCAGAAATTCCCTGTCAATCCCCCCTCCCTCTTCCTCTTGGGACCCATCAATCTACACCCCTGCCCTTTGACCCTCACCTAATGGGATGATCTTGGAGGGTTTTCTCTCCAGCTCAAAAGAAAGCACCATAGGGCGGAGGACAGAGAAACTGGTACAGAGGGTCCAGAGGAAGAGGGTCAAGGGCTCATCCACCTCAGCTGAGGACTAGAAAGGGAAAGAGGTTTCATCAGGACTCAAGCTTCTAACCAAGCTCCCAGGGAAATGGCTATCTGAGCCCCCACCTCCCAGCCACATCTCACCTCAAGTTGGGCTCCAGGCCCCGTAAATTGCAAGGCCACTTTCCCCGGCCCTCGGACAATCTCGAGGAGGGAGGTCCACTCACTGGGACACAGCCCTAGAACTGCTGCCACTTGATGATTTCTACAGGTCACCACAGCTTCTGCAGTCCCATCCTCCACCAGGAGCCTGGGAGCGGGGGAGCAGGGGCGGTTAGGAAATAGAAACTCGGACAGCAAAACCCAGGGGGCCAGTCACCCAGACCCAACAGGAATCTCTTTACACCTTGTTAGCTCACTATATCCTCATCCATTCATTCTAAAATATTTATTAAGCAATTCCCACCATTCAGGAATTGTGCTAACATCAGGACAGCAGACAGTCATGGAAATGGTGCAATGGGTGCCCACTTTGTGCTCTGCTCTCACCTGATGCTGGCCTGGCTTACAGATGTCTGAGTGGGGCAAGCGGGGCTCTGACGAGGACACCTTCCCTGGGATGAAGAAAGTGGTTGGCAAAATCCCCTCGCCACATCACAGCCCTCTTGGCACCCTGCACCCAGCTTAGCCTGTCCCCGCTCTTACCTGTGGGCAGATGCTGGTACAGTGAGCACACACCCAGAGGAGATGAAGGCTGAAGACAGAAACGACATGGCAAGAAGCAGTGGCCCGAAATGGGGCCTTGTCACCTTGCAGAAGTTCAGTCAGGTAGATGTGGGGCAGGGGGGCACTAAAGAGAGAAGGGGGGTTCAAGAAACAGCCAACAGAGTTCTAAAAGCAGAGTTTGTCTGGAAGGACTCAGCAGACGTGAGGACAGGGACAGCAGTGGCTTCTGTGCTCTCCTGGAAGCCCCAGGGCCTCTCCTTTCTTTTTTTATTTTTTAAATTCTCTAAGTATGAAAACACATTTACAGGAGATATGGCAAATACAGAGCAAAGGTACAAATAGGTCCACTATATACTACAATTTTTTTAAGTAGATAAATTAAGTTTTTTTTGGTTGGAGTTCAATATCAAAATCTAAAAAATTAACAGAATGGACAGAAAAGTAGAAGGACATAGTAGACTTGAAATACTCTATGAACCAATTCAACATAATTAAGATTTATATAATTTTCACACAATAGCAGGATACAAATGCAAGTTCCCCAGGGCCCCCATTTATTTTGATTCTTGATCTCTGATTGTCATCGATTATTTCTCAGGCTTGAAAAACCAAGATATTAGCTAAGAAACATGTTTGTATTTTGGATTGAAAACCCTTTAAAATCCCAGAACTCTAAATCTTCCTGGGTAGAACGATATGTATGGACATTTTTCATTTGAAGCAGAGGAAATCCTTCTGACTACACACATTGTACTAGGAGGGGAGAAGCCTGGAGTTATGGGAAAAATTCCAGAGCCTGGAACAGCTGTGGGGTTCAGATGTGAGGCTGTGAGGTTTGGAGATGGGCTTTGGGCCACTGACCTGACCGTAGTATCCGGGGGGAAATGCAGGACCTGCACACAGGTTGACGACCGGAAGCAACAATAAACGTTGTGGGACCTGCAGGTGCAGGAGGGAGAGAGAGGAGGAGGAGAAAGAAGTCAGTCTGAGGTAGGGGCTGGGACGGTGTCACAGGCCGAGCCACTCCCCCTGAGGGACGTGCCCTGACCCTGGCAATATCAGCAGAGGGCAGACAAAGGGAAGGGCTAGTCTGGAACATACTGCAGGGGCAAAGGGCATACACGGCAGAGAAACACAGCAGACCTAACAGCAAAGAGAAGCTGTCATTGCCACACAGGTAGGGGCAAGCATTCAAGAGAAGCGCATCAGGAGGGAGGGGAGGCCAGGCCAGGCCATCGACACAGGTCTTCACCTGGAAACCCTTTTCTCCAGCTGGTGAAAGTGGACTCGGGCTCCGGGAAGAAGTCCCAGTGGGGGCGGCAAGTGTGGGTCTTCAATATACACATCCAAGTGAGGGGGGAATTTGTAGTCGGCAGTCTCCAGAGCTACGGTGAGCTTCACACACCGTCTCACAGTCCCAGAGCTCCCTACAGTAGGAATGGGGAGGGGTTAGTGGTCCCTCTCAGGATCACTAGGTTCCACCACTCTATTTCTTACCCTTTACCCAAACAGGTGTTATTACCAGGCTTCATCCAGAGATGTGACACAATCTCAGCTGAAAAAGACACCAAGGAATCTGCGAAACTGGAGGGTCAGAGAAATAGAGTGAGAATGGAGTCAGATCCCAGGACAGAAAGGAGTTACAGTAGCTGCTAAAACTTTACCTATGAGGTCCTGGAAAGCCTTGAAGTGTCTCAAACCAAATACTAAAAGTAACAGGGCTTATGGGAAAAACAGGGTTGTAGCAGATCACTACACACACACAAACCCAAAACCCAATCCAGCTTTGTACACAGAGGCCTCACCAAAAAATACCCCAGCAAAGGTGAATCTCCACTTGCATTTACCCTAGAATCTCAGTCAGCCCATCATTCTCAGCTTTATACACTGGGGCCCAAGCCCCCTCCTTCAAATCATAGGTCCTTGAAAACTTGCACTTCTAGGGAAGTTTTGTAAAAGTTACACATATAATCCAATATGGTGTTTGTTTGTTTGTTTACACAGGGGGAAGTATCTCTGCAGTGTCTTCAACTGCACTGCAGCTGCCCCCAAAAAAGCTTACATGAGGAAAGTAAAGCTGTTCCTGAAGCTATAAGCCAGTCAATTCTTGCACTAAAGGAAGGTCCTTCTCTAGAGATTTTTAGCTTTTGTCCTTGCTTTTTTTGTTTGTTTCTTATATTTCCTTTTACTGCTAAGCTTTGTTCTCAATTGTGAGAAAGCCTGCTCATGATAATGTCAGAGACATGCTGAACGGGGGCGGGGGTAGGGGGGGCAGCACTGGTGATCAGGTATGAAACACAGCTTCTATCTTACACCGCCATCCCTCCATTCATTCTCTTTCACATTCATGAAACACACACTGTAGCAGGAGACAGACAATTCATCCGACACAACCACGGCAGAGGAAGAGAGAGCAGCCAAGCGAGCTGGAGAAACTGGTGGGACATTTACTTGCCACTGAGCAGGTCAGTCAGTGAGGATTCAGGCAGTGTCGGGCGGATACCCAGCACCTCCGGGATGTCCTGAGAGCTTGCAAGTTCCACAGTCCATTCATCCTGGACAGTGAGGCAGGATGCACAGCCAGCCAGCTCCAGAGGATGCTGCGACACGCAGGATGAACCACCCTCCTCGAACATCAATGTCTGCCAGGAAATGGGGACATGACCATCTCCTAGTGTGTCCTGGTCTGGAGAGAGGTTCCTCACAAACTATGACCCAATTCTGTTTCCTCTCTGGGGCCTGACAAAGGAAGTGGTCTAGACACAGGCAGGCCTTCTATTTGATCTACATCCACCTTTCTTCCAGGAGACTTAGAACTTCCTTTCCAGACCGCAAGCCAAAATACAAGGGTGTGGTGAATTGGGGCACTCACGGGAGGGCCAGAAGCCACGAGCCGGTACACGTGCCCTGGGTGCAAGAACTCAAACCAGCGGACTGAGGAGCCGAGGAACAGAAGGAGGACCTGACGGGGAGAGCAGAGTCCCTCAGACGAGAGCAGGGGCTCAGGAGGGCAGATCAGAGGTCCAAGACCCCAGTTTACCTTCTGATCTGAGTTTTCATCTTCCTTGGGTTCAGGTGGGCCCCATCCAGTTCCCTCCTTCCTCTGGGTGCCCCCAAGCCAGCTCCCTAATACATGGAAACTGAGGGTAGGCTGGGGCATCTCTGAACTGGCACTTGGGGGCACAGAGAAGTTCCTCTTTATCAGTGCCTCCTTGTGGGACAGCAAGAACAGCCGGCTCTGTTCTATGTGGGGACCCTCTGGAGGGGAAGGCTCTGTCCGAGGTGTGGAGGAGGTGGCTGAGTGAAGGACGGGTCTGGGCACAGACAAGATCAGAGCATCGGCCAGAAGAAACTGGACATAGACTCTGTTGGGAGAGACAAGGAAGAGGTTTCTTAGCGATGCAGGCATTGTGCCCCAGTGTTCCACCCCTGCATGGAGACTTCCCCTTCCACTTCCCTGGTGATGGGACCCAGAGGACAGCCACCACCCTAAGGACCTACCTGGCCTGCTTCTTCTGGATGAAGTCTGTGGTGCTCAGCTCCTTCCAGGAAGGGAAGCTGCTTCTGACATTCCTTTCTATGACCAACTGGAATCTGTCTGTCCTCACCAGGCAACCTGAGAGGAAGACAGTTTTCTATTTTGGCAAGAGGAGAAGACTGTGGGCTGGGCAGAGAAGCAGCCCACCCCACAGGTCTCATGCTCAATCCAGGCAGGAGCTGCATGCCTAACACAACGTGAAGGCCCAGGCCTGACCCCCATCTTGGAGGAGTGGTACCTCCAAGGGAGAAACTGTTTCATCAGAGCAGCCAATCCCACCCCTGGCCCCCTAGGTTGAGAGGCCTGATTCTTTCTCATAAATCCCTAAAACACCTGTTCTGAGGTCTGAGAAGCTTTTCTCTCCAGGGTTTCCCTGGCCACAAGCCTCAATAACTCCAAGACCATTCCTCTTCCAAACTAGGGATATGAGAAATGGATGCTGTCATCCTGGTGTGTCTGTGAGGAGTTACAGAGGGAGAAATGAATGTTGGGAATTGTGATTCCGGCCGGGAACCCCTGGTTCCTTTACACCACCTGCCCATACCAGCCTCCTAAACCACTCCCCAGACTTGTTGATCAAAATAAGCCACTTGAGCATGTCTACTGAATCCTGGCAGAAGCTCTCTCCTACACTCCCCAGTTCAGAGACCCTCTTTCCCACTCCCATCATCTTCTCTCCACCACTGAACTCCAAACCTATGAGCCTGGGGTCAGTGAGGGGCTGCAAGGGCTGGGCCAGGAGTAGGCAGGACAGGGAACCGCTCTGGTCCCGAAGTTGCAGACACCCTTTACGAGATGAAGGCACCAGGATCCCAAGTAGTACCTGCAAGGAAATGAAGGCCTACGCATCAAGTTTCACTAAACAAATACACAAAGCATCTACCATGTGCCAGGCATAGTGTTAACTGTTAGAGCTATAAAATGAACCACAAAGACATGATCTCAGAGCTTCAAGAATTTATCCTGAAGTGGGGCAGAAAGACTGGGGAAAATGCACTTGCATTCACACATTTAGCAGCCAGAGGGAAAGTTTACAGATCGAGGTTAGAGCCAGGAAACCATGGGGGACAAGACACAACAGGGGGTTTGGGTTTGACTTTATACACTCTGGGAGAAACAAGAGAAGGATTTAAATTACGAGTTTTGTAAACCACGTTACATTTTACCCCACCCATTTCTAGTCATTGAAGGGGAGTGGATTAGAGGGGTCCAGGAAGAGATGGTGCGGTCTAGTAAGAAGGCTAATGCCATCAAAATGACAAGAAAGGACTATGGCACAAGTAGTGAAAGTGGCAAACAGAGGAAGTCTCCAGACCTCTGCTGGAGCCATACTCACCGGGGCAGGGCGGAATGCAGAAGGCAGCAGACACTGCCAGGACCAGGCCAGGCGCTGATTGAGTTGCCAACTGGGCAAGTGAGAAGCCTCTGGGAGGGGCAGAAGGGTCTTAGGGTCAAAGGAGGCCCAGGCCCTGTGCTTCGCTTCCTCTTTCAGGAAGGCCAAAGTAGGGAAAAAGCAGGGAGTCTGCAGCTGGGTGTACTGTCCAAGAGATAAGACATCAGGTTATGTGTCCCCTGTGCCCAGGTGTCCCCCAGGGTGTTAGATCTGCCACCCATACCCCAACATTTTCAGACCTTCTGGAGTGGACAGTGATGTGGCTCTTCAAGGATTTCGCTGTGTGTGTTCCGACCAGGGCAGCCAGGTGGAATAAGAACCTCCAAGATCGGGGCCAGGATCTGTAGTCCCAGGCTGGGGTCCCCAGGTGACGAATACTTCAGGAACTGGTGGTATCTCAGCACGTGAGGACACAGCCTTGGCCACGCAGAGAAGTGGAGTCACTTCCCCCAGAGACTCTTTCAGAATATGGCTTCCCTGAGACAAAGTGGCCCACCCCTCACCACCTCCCCAGCCCCAATCCGCGTCCTCCTCACTTGCAGGCCAGATCCTCCAGGGCCTTGGTGGCCCACAGGTAGATGGGGAGTCCTAACTGATGCTCCCATACCAGCTGCTCATACAGGGAGGCCTGGGGGACTTGGTGGGAAAACTGAGTCTCAGGCACCTGATGAGAGAAGCCGCGAAGCAGAACGGCACCACGAAGGCAGGGAGCTAATATGGGTCTTCTCGTCCCCCCGCCCACTGACTGCAGGAGGTGAACATCCAGGAGCTGCGGAGGCAGAAGAGGTGAAAAAGCAACTCAATGGTCCCAGACAGAGGTAAATGCAGTTTGCCACTGCCTGGCTCATAGGAAACACACAATTTCTCTTTTACAGATTACTTCCCTCCAGTTCTGTCTTGCTTTCCATCATGACCCACTCCCCTGTGGTAAATAAGCCTTCACCTCCCAGAAGCCACACTCAGCCTTTCTGTGGGCCAGAGGGCTCACTGGGCTGCCTGAGGTCATCCTGGCCCCACACCTGTGCTTCAGCTCCAATATCTCCTCCTCCAGTGAGAAGGTCCTTCTAGAAAGGAGATGCTCTGGATCCACCTGCTCCTTCCAGGGCCCCAATCTCCACTCCTGATCTGAGCTCTCGTCCAAATCATTATTTACAAAAGCACCTCGCACTCCAACACATTTAATTATTTTTATAATTTTGTTGTAGGGGTGTCGACCTGCTCAAAAAAAAAGACCAACCCATAAAGGTAAGAGAGTCTCTCTTTGTCACCAGCCCTGACCCCCTCACATACCTCCAGACGGACTCCTGGTCGCACCACCCTCCTGAGGCCACGGAACTGCTGGTAGGCGAGGCAGAGCTCCAGCTTCCTGTCCAGCTCATAGAGGCCCGCAGGCTGATTCAGTGTGTCAGTGACCATTCCCTGCAAAGAAGCCGAAGGGCCAGGTGATCCCCAGGCCCTTCCTCTTTGAAGACCCCACAATTCCTGCCCCCTCCAGGCTCAGGAACCTCTCCCTCATGCGCACCGTGTAGGATAAGAGTATGGAGTCCCGGACGAGACAGTCTGGACCCGGATGCTTCTTGTCCTGGGGGCTGCTGGGCCGGGGCAGTGATTGGGGGTCGGCCTCCAAGGGGACTCCGGCCAGCTCCAGTTCCAGCTCTTGTACACATTCTGGTTTCAGCGGCAACAGCTGGGAGGAGGTGCTGGTCATCCACACCCGGTAACGGTGACCAGGGAGCTTGGACACTCGCAGTTCTGTCAGCACATAGGCTCTACCAGGACAGAGGGCTCGGTGCCACACCAGCTGGGCAGGGACCTGGCTTATGCAGAAGCAGGTGACACTGTATGTGAGAGGCTTCCCATGTCCTGTCCCTCTGCAGGAGCTCCTTCCCATCACCATGTCACCTCAAGGACTGGCTGCTCGAGAGCCTTTCCTTTCCTCTTTTTTTTTTCCTTTTCCTTACTTCTTTATCTTTCCTGTTTGCCAATTAAATCTTAAGCCTCAGAACTCTCAGAAACTCTCCCCTCTCATAGGAGATGGCAAACATTTCCTAATCCCTCCCCCAAGGCACATACCATCTGTACAGCTTCCTCCAAAATATATAAATATTTCGTGCAGACAATTCTGCCCCTGCATTTCCCCTATCCCACCCCGCCATACAGACCAGCCATGCAAACAATTTTCACTTATTTAATCAATATGAACACGTATGTATGTATCCAGTATGGGGACAGACAGATGTTAAGGGAAATAACATAGACTGTTCTCTCTTCTCTAACATATATCAAACCACTGGGAAACATAAATGATCAAGTGGCAAAAACAACACACTTTTGTAAGGTTTCAGAGAAAGAAAAGAGGTCAGGATGGGCTGGGATGATCAAGAAGGCCAAGTGACAGAAGCTGAACTTGCCAGGGTCCTGAAGGCCATCTCTGGTTTGCTGAA
The DNA here is from genome assembly GCF_019923935.1 of Bubalus bubalis. Classification (NCBI taxonomy): domain Eukaryota; kingdom Metazoa; phylum Chordata; class Mammalia; order Artiodactyla; family Bovidae; genus Bubalus; species Bubalus bubalis. Next base: position 35,241,482 of record NC_059159.1, on the reverse strand, counting down.
GTGGAGACGAGAGAGGAAGGTGTTTCAAGAAAGAAAAAATAATACAGAAATGTTCAGAACTCAGAATGAGCAAGGCAAGGAAAACACTAGCCAGGACAGAGGAGGAATGTTCTTGGGGGTGGCGGGAGACAAAACGGAAGAGCCAAGATGAAGAAAAAAATCCAGAAATAACATGCTGAAGACTTTTAATCAATCGGAAAGGGAGAATCATCCAAGTAGGAAATAAATAAACCCCAGAAGGTATCATATGGAATGTACAAGGGGCTAACAACGGGTTATTGAAGAAATTTAAGCAAAAATTACATAGAGAAGACCATTAATAAATATAACCATCTTTTAGGGCATGTTCCTCCCAGAGCACAAATGCCATTCTCAGGGGCTTCGAAACACAACTGATGACTCAGGAAACCTGAACTTCACAGTCCCAGGTGCTCAGCTTCACAGACCCTCATTTCTACTTGAAAACACCAACCAGGCCTCAACGTCACCACTCATAGCTAAGACCTCACGAGTTTACTGCTTATACAAAACCAGTAGTTTATGATGGTTTGACTGAACACAGGAATTTACATACACACACTGCTGCTGCTGCTGCTAAGTTGCTTCAGTCGTGTCCAACTCTGTGCGACCCCATAGACGGCAGCCCACCAGGTTCCCCCGTCCCTGGGATTCTCCAGGCAAGAACACTGGAGTGGGTTGCCATTTCCTTCTCCAATGCATGAAAGTGAAAAGGGAAAATGAAGTTGCTCAGTCGTGTCCGACTCTTAGCGACCCCATGGACTGCAGCCTACCAGGCTCCTCCATCCATGGGATTTTCCAGGCAAGAGTACTGGAGTGGGGTGCCGTCACCTTCTCCAACATACCCACACTACTATGCATAAAACAGGTAACTAATGAGAACCTACTGTACAGCTCAGGGAACTCTACTCAATGCTCTGTGGTGACCTAAATGAGAAGGAACTTCAAAAAAGAGGTGACCTATGTATATATATAGCTGATTCACACTGACGTACAGTAGAGACTGTATTTACAATATTTACAATATTGTAAAATTATACTCAATAAAAAAATAAATCATATCAGTTGATGTAAAAAGACTCAACAGTAAGCACCAAGTTTTTTTTTTAAAGAACATGTTATTCCATGTTTTAATGGTGTTCAGATAAATACTTTTCTTTGTCACTCTTCTGGGGGAAAACAGGTGATTCTGGCAGTTTTTCAAAATGGGATACACGATACAGAAGCTGTTTCCTTGAATGAGCGGGGAAGTCTTCTCCCCATCTTCTATACGCAGGGAAGGTACCACATGCACTCTTCCCTCAACTGCACTGTTCTAGAAGCAAGTCTCTGAAGCTGTCCTCCTTTCCCACATGGTTTCTCCTATGATGCTATCTTACCTGTTAGGAGCCTGTACAGCCCACTCGCACCTCCACACTCCTCAACTGACCCTAAACCTCACCTGCACAATGACAGACACCTGGCTGCCAGCTGGGGAGGATCCACCAAGAAACAGGACAAAGTAAGCTTTCTTCTGACTTTTCACCAGAGCACTGAATCGAATTAGATTCCCAGCAAGGTTTGGCTGCACATTTCTGTGCTTACTTCTAAAAAAGGTAGAGAGAAGAGCAGTCATTTTTTATCTCTTCCTCTTTTTTTCCCCCCTTACAAATGCCTTCCTTTCCACTACAATCTCAGTTCACTTCAGTTCAGTTGCTCAGTCACGTCTGACTCTTTGTGACCCCATGGACTGCAGCATGCCAGGCCTCCCTGTCTATCACCAACTCTGGGAGTTTACTCAAACTCACGTCCATTGAGTCGGTGATGCCATCCAACCATCTCATCCTCTGCCGTCCCCTTCTCCTCCTGCCTTCGATCTTTCCCAGCATCAGAGTCTTTTCAAATGAGTCAGCTCTTCACATCAGGTGGCCAAAGTACTGGAGTTTCAGCTTCAACATCAGTCCTTCCAATGAATATTCAGGACTGATTTCCTTTAGAATGGACTGGTTGGATTGCCTTGCAGTCCAAGGGACTCTCAAGAGTCTTCTCCAATACCACAGTTCAAAAGCATCAATTCTTTGGTGTTCAGCTTTCTTTATAGTCCAACTCTCACATCCATACATGACCACAGGAAAAACCATAGCCTTGACTACGTGGACCTTTGTTGACAAAGTAATGTCTCTGCTTTTTAATATGCTGTCTAGCTTGATCATAACTTTCCTTCCAAGGAGTAAGCATCTTTTTATTCCATGGCTGCAGTCACCATCTGCAGTGATTTTGGAGCCCCCAAAAATAAAGTCTGCCACTGTTTCCACTGTTTCCCTATCTATTTGCCACAAAGTGATGGGACCAGGTGCCATGATCTTTGTTTTCTGAATGTTGAGCTTTAAGCCAACTTTTGCACTCTCCACTTTCACTTTCATCAAGAAGCTCTTTAGTTCTATTTTTTTTTTTTTTTTAGCTCTTTAGTTCTTCACTTTCTGGCATAAGGGTGGTATCATGTGCATATATGAGGTTATTGATATTTCTCCTGGCAATCTTGATTCCAGCTTGTGCTTTTCCCAGCCCAGCGTTTCTCATGATGTACTCTGCATATAAGTTAAATAAGCAGGGTGACAATATACAGCCTTGATGTACTCCTTTTCCTTTTGGAACCAGTCTGTTGTTCCATGTCCAGTTCTAACTGTTGCTTCCTGACCTGCATACAGATTTCTCAAGAGGCAGGTCAGGTGGTCTGGTATTCCCATCTTTTTCAGAATTTTCCACAGTTTATTGTGATCCACACAGTCAAAGGCTTTGGCATAGTCAAGAAAGCAGAAATAGATGTTTTTCTGGATCTCTCTTGCTTTTTCGATGATTCAGCGGATGTTTGCAATTTGATCTCTGGTTCCTCTGCCTTTTCTAAAACCAGCTTGAACAACTGGAAGTTCACGGTTCATGTATTGCTGAAGCCTGGCTTGGAGAATTTTGAGCATTACTTTACTAGCATGTGAGATGAGTGCAAATGTGCGGTAGTTTGAGCATTCTTTGGCATTGCCTTTCTTAGGGATTGGAATGAAAACTGACCTTTTCCAGTCCTGTGGCCACTGCTGAATTTTCCAAATTTGCTGCCATATTGAGTGCAGCACTTTCACAGCATCATCTTTTAGGATTTGAAATAGCTCAACTGGAATTCCATCACTTCTATGAACTTTGTTTGTAGTGATGTTTCCTAAGGCCCACTTGACTTCACATTCCAGGATATCTGGCTCTAGGTGAGTGATCACACCATCATGATTATCTGGGTTGTGAAGACCTTTTTGGAACAGTTCTTCTGTATATTCTTAATATCTTCTGCTTCTGTTAGGTCCATACCATTTCTGTCCTTTACTGAGTCCATCTTTGCATGAAATGTTCCCTTGGTATCTCTAATTTTCTTGAAGAGAAATAGGGATGTAAAATTTCCATAGCCCAAAGCCATTATTCTAAAAGCTTCTTTCAAACTCTACCTGCCCTTAGATAAGGCTTTTCTTGAAGAATCCTCCATTGTTTCCCTGATTTGGAACATTCCATCTATATCACTTTCTATGCCTTTCTTTCCCTCCTTCCACTGATCCACTGTCCTCCCAGTTTTACAATGCTCCCTCCTCCCTTGGATGGAAGAATTACCTGTACCTGAGCAGGCGGGAAGCCATTTCTGGGTAGACAACAGGGATGGGGGTGAGAGGGCCAGGACTGATGGTCAAAGGAAATACTGGCACGGGGGTATCCCAGAGCTCCACGTGCCCCTCTCCTGGAGACTTCATCGGAGAAGGGAGGTAACTCCAGTTGGGGAACAGAAAGAGATGGCCCAACCAAGAAAGGTCCAGATCTATGAGCTAGAAAAGACCAAAGGCAAGGATTAATCAGGATCCTGGCACCCAATGCATCCTGCTCCATCTTTGTACCCTCAGAGACTTAACTGTCTTGCTCCCTAGATGCCATTCTTATTAGGATCTGAGGCATTTGACCACCCCCTTCCTACTCACCTCACAATCCAGGGCACCAGTGTTGTCTCTTATATAGAGGCTTCCATTCCTGCACTCTTGTTCCAAGTTCCCTGATAGGTCGGTAAGTGTCCCTAAAAGTAACAGTCGTTCCCGGGGCAGAGGAACCCCACGTGGTCCAGCCTCTTGGGCCCAAGCCTGATACACAGTACTGCTCCAGGACAAGTGGCTGCAGCATGGGAGACGCTGGTGGGTCCTGAGGTCCTTTACTGAGACAAAGCTGCAGAGTGAAGAGAACAGAGGTTCTGTATAGCTACATCCAAGCCTACGAATTATCCTCACCCTCCACAAATCCCCCAAGATCCTAAGGAAAGATCAATGGGGAACATGGACTAAGACAGTTTGTTTGATTGATTAAAGGGAAAAAATTTGGGAGTGAGGGCCTAAGAAAATGAGGAGGAAGTCTGGGTCCAAAGACTGGGTGGTACTTAGGGAAGGCGAGAAGAAAGTCTGCTGAATGAGATTCTGAACAAGATAGTGTCACAGACAGAATCTAGAGAAATGGAGTGGGAATGTAAAAGCAGCCTGAGGGGATGAGCACGTGGGGAGAATGCTTTAGAGACCACACAAACTGCTCCCTTGACAGCATCTCAGCTCTCAGCCTCCACAGAGAACTCCAGTGGAGACACTAAGACATCTGCCTAATGGCTCAACATCATTGGCCCCAATCAGGTTCCTTTCCTAATCTAGAATATCACAGCACTGGAGACTGGCTGGGAGGTTGAGGCTGAGGGGGAAGTTGGTATCACGAGTTCCCAGCTTTCAAGAGATGTTTGAGACCAGCCATTCTCAAGCAAAGTGCTGCAATACTGCTGAGTCAGTATCCACTGTGAGGTATCTCACAGAGAATGTAATACAATTTATCAAAGTAGTGACAGTCACACTTTTGTAATACCATTATTCCACTCACTTACATTCCCATGGTTTTTTTCCCCCAGTGGAAGAGAAAAAGGATAAGGTTACAAAACATAACGATTTGATCTCCTTGTTGTGCTCAAGAACATAATCCCCATGTGAGTCCTAAAGATTAGAAATGCTATTTTAGATGGCCCACTCCCCTTCTGCATTGGCCTCATTCTTTCCCAGTGACTTCAGAGCAAATAAAAGGCAAACCAGACACTAATATGCAGTGTGCCCCTGCTGTGCACATATTATACTGGGTCCATTCATGCTTAATATTGCATTGAATCTTCACCAAAAACCCCTGGAAACACCACCAATGAAGAAATTCAGAGGTTCAGATACACAGTAGTGTAGGTGGCAAAGCCAGGCATGTCTCACTCAGAAGTATTTCTATCTTTCCCTACTTCTATAAAAGCCTAAGAAAAAGCGGCTAGAGAGAACTGTTCCTTCACCCAAAGCACCTGCAGGACAAAAAACAGTAAGGACAGGGTCACTCTTCATAGATTCTTCAGGGTCCTGTCCTCCAACTTTCAAGGAAAGTTGAAAGTTGAAAGTCCCATGTATGCCATGGGATCTGACATATAGCATGCATTCAATGAAGGGAAATGGAAAAATGCAAAATTTTCCTGTCAAATAATAAATTGAGAAATTTGTATGCAGGTCAGGAAGCAACAGTTAGAACTGGACATGGAACAACAGACTGGTTCCAAATAGGAAAAGGAGTACGTCAAGGCTGTATATTGTCACCCTGCTTATTTAACTTCTATGCAGAGTACATCATGAGAAACGCTGGACTGGAAGAAGCACAAGCTGGAATCAAGTTTGCCAGGAGAAATATCAATAACCTCAGATATGCAGATGACACCACCCTTATGGCAGAAAGTGAAGAGGAACTAAAAAGCCTCTTGATGAAAGTGAAAGTGGAGAGTGAAAAAGTTGGCTTAAAGCTCAACATTCAGAAAACGAAGATCATGGCATCTGGTCCCATCACTTCATGGGAAATAGATGGGGAAACAGTGGAAACAGTGGCAGACTTTATTTTTGGGGGCTCCAAAATCACTGCAGATGGTGACTGCAGCCATGAAATTAAAAGATGCTTACTCCTTGGAAGGAAAGTTATGACCAACCTAGATAGCATACTGAAAAGCAGAGACATTACTTTGCCAACATAGGTTCGTCTAGTCAAGGCTATGGTTTTTCCTGTGGTCATGTATGGATGTGAGAGTTGGACTGTGAAGAAGGCTGAGCGCTGAAGAATTGATGCTTTTCAATTGTGGTGTTGGAGAAGACTCTTGAGAGTCCCTTGGACTGCAAGGAGATCCAACCAGTCCATTCTGAAGGAGATTAGCCCTGGGATTTCTTTGGAAGGAATGATGCTAAAGCTGAAACTCCAGTACTTTGGCCACCTCATGCGAAGAGTTGACTCATTGGAAAAGACTCTGATCCTGGGAGGGATTTGGGGCAGGAGGAGAAGGGGACGACAGAGGATGAGATGGCTGGATGACATCACTGACTCAATGGACATGAGTTTGGGTGAACTCTGGGAGTTGGTGATGGACAGGGAGGCCTGGCGTGCTGCGATTCATGGGGTCACAAAGAGTTGGACACGACTGAGCGACTGAACTGAACTTAACTGACCCATCAAATAATTTTTACTTTATCCTCACCCACCATCTTCTACATATTGTGCTATCTACTCTACATTTATCTTGAAGAATAACAAGAAACTTAAAAAGGTTGCAAGTTTCCTAAAAATTGCTGATTTACCACTTTTCAATGATTCTTTTTGATTTTCAATTATTGGGAAACAACAAATTAAACTAACCTAAACAGATTTCTACCTTTTTTAAAAAAGAAAAAACAGTGATATGTATATTCACTTGCTGCTGCTGCTAAGTCACTTCAGTTGTGTCTGATTCTGTGGGACCCCATAGACAGCAGCCCACCAGGCTCCCCCGTCCCTGGGATTCTCCAGGCAAGAACACTGGAGTGGGTTGCCTTTTCCTTCCCCAATGCATGAAAGTGAAAAGTGAAAGCAAAGTCGCTCAGTCATGTCTGACTCTTTGCGACCCCATGGACTGCAGCCTACCAGGCTCCTCCGTCCACGGGATTTTCCAGGCAAGAGTACTGGAGTGGGGTGCCATTGCCTTCTCCAATATTCACTTGACAGAATAGCATACAGCAGTTAAAAATATGACCTAGAGCTATCAATGTGAATAAATCTCAGAAGGTTAAGCACAAAAAGCAAACTGCAAAGGATTCATAAGGTACTGGACCATTTACACAAAGTCTGAAGTCATGTAAAACCACTATATATTGCTTAGGGATAGATTCATGTATAGAAAAAAATATAAAGATATTCACAAGAATTCTCCCATATTCCAGATAGTGGTTACTTTTATGAAGAGATAAACAGGTTTCTTTTTGGAGGACTTTTCAGAGCCTTTAACATGTTAATGAGCCTCATGACTCTCCTAGAGAAGATTATCACATCCAGTGTCTCTCAAGCATGTTTGGCATGGAACCCTTTTCCTGTGGTACTTTATTAACATTGCCTAGAACAGTTTTGGAAATGGTACGTGCTTGCGAAGGTGCTTTGGTCATGTTTGACTCTTTGGGACCCTATGGGCTGTAGCCCACCAGGCTCCTCTGTCTGCCCAGGCAAGAATACTAGAGTGGATTGCCATGCCCTCCTCCAGGGGATCTTCCCAACCCAGGGATTGAACCCACATCTCCTGCAGCTCCTGCAGTGCAGGCGGATTCTTTACTGCTGAGCCAGCAGGGAAGCCCTTAGGAAATGGTAAAGTTTTTAAAAATAAAATAAAATAACTCGGCTTCAGACCTCAAACTCAGGTCTCCCAAAATACAATGATCTGCACTTGCTGAAGTCACTGTCTATATCTTAGTTTCCTAGCACAAACAAATGAAATAGTATCAGCCTCTCTCCCCACTTTGAGGGTTCTTTTCCTATATTTTTTATCTTCTCAACCCCTTTTCCTTGTCTCTAAACACAACCTGAGCCAAATAAGGAGATCAACAGTTAAAAGGAAAGCTTGATGGAGAAGGAGAAGGATTGGCAAAAGGAGGTTTTATTTACACCACCTTTTTCTCACCTCAGCAAGTTTCCCCTCACTCATCTCAAAAGATAAGTCCTTTGTTTTCAATCCCAAATTTAACTTTCCTGTGAACCCCACCTCTTCTTACCTGTAGCTGAGGGGCAGTGTTAAACCCTGGCTCGTTCCCTGGGACAACCAGGTAGTCTTCACACAGTCAATGACCAACTGAGTCAACTGGACATCAGGCTCCTTGCCAGGTGGACACAGGGTCTCTTGGATGAAAGCCTGGGCGACCTCAAGCCAGGCTTGCTCCTAAGGAAAGTAAAGCTAATTAAAACACCTTCCTGACTATCCTGCCCACCAGGGAAATTTAGGAAAGAATAAAGGAATAGATTACAAAAAAAAAGTTAAGAGGGAATGTAAATGAATATGTAATGTAAAGGAGTTTAGAGTTTGAAGAAACCTCAGAAGTCTTAGTTTCAGACAGACAATCAGATTAGACAACTGGCCATTCAGCTTTGGCCTTGCCTCTTTAACAAAACCGTACCAATCCTTAAAGCACTCAATTAGAATAAATATTCCTTGTGAAGTCTTCTCTGAGCATCTCCGAGAGAATCCTGCTCCCTTCCTTGGGGCTCCCACAGTACCTTGCATACGCCTCTATTAAGAGCAGTGATCAGCAATGGTAGCCCATCTTATATGGGGTCTGATTCTAGTTTTTTTTTTTTTTTCCCCTTTGGCCATGCTGACTGGCTTGTAAGATACCAGTTCCCCAACCAGGGATTGAATCCAGACCCTGTGCAGTGAAAGCACCGAGTCCTAGCCACTGGACCACCAGAAAATTCCCAGGGGTCTGATTCTAAAGCCAGGAAGTGGAACAAAACTGGTCAAAAGTCACCCTCAGAATCTGCTTGCCAAACAGGAGACACAACTTCAATCCCTGGTCTGGGAAGATTCCACATGCCTCAGGGCAACTAAGCCTTCCAGCTGCAACTACAGAAGCCCTTGCACCACCTAGAGCCTGAGCTCCACAAGAGAAGCCACCGCAATGAGAAGCCCATGCAGCACAATGAATAGCACCCACTCGACACAACTAAAGAAAGCCCTGGTGCAGCAAGGAAGACCCAGAGCAGCCAAAAACAAATGAATAAATTAAAAAAAATAAAGTAAAAGTTTTGTTGCTATGTTAACTTTAAATAAAGTCACCTTCAAAAAAAATCCTTTAAATTGCTCATCAACTATAGTACATAGTACTGTATAGTAACATGTATATGGAAATGTGCTTAATAGACGTTACATAAGAGAACATAGTATAATGTTTAATCATTCCCCCCTCTTTTTTTCTAATTCTTTTATTAATCCCCCCTCATTTTTTAGTGCAATGTATACATTTGAGGTCCTATAAACCGATTATATGTAAGATACCATTCCCCTGGAATTGTTTCCTGTTCTAGTAATCTAGTAGATGTTAACCTTGTAGCTAAGGGGTTTCCTAAGAAGGACAGGAACCATCTTTGTGTATGTGCCAGATTTTGTTGCCTCTGTATATAGATAACTCTCTGGGAGGGGACCACTCTGGCATACTCTCAGTGCTAAGCAGGTTTATTTAAAAATTCCGACAGATTCAACAATACTTAGGTTTAGGACCTTTATCCTTCTTGATCCCCAGAGATAATCTTCAACCATTACAGCTTTATCCCTGTCCCTCCAATGCTCTTCTATGGTCAGTCCTCCACATTCAGTTAACCTTTGTGTGCTGTTCAGTTGCATCGGACTCTTTGTGACCCCATGGACTGTAGCTCACCAGGCTCCTCCGTCCATGGGATTTCCCAGCAAGAATACTGGAGTAGGTTGCCACTTCCTAATTCAGGGGGTCTTCCTGACCCAGGGATCGAACCCATGTCTCCTGTATAGGCAGGCAGATTCTTTACCATTGCGCCAAATGGGAAGTCCCCAATTAGCCTTTAGCAGCTTGAAAAACCAGGATTCAAGTTCTAGATGACTTCAGGGTCCTTGTGAACAGTGCTATCACTGACCTCACCTTCACCCCACCTCAGTCACTCTTGTTCATGGTCAGGGTTCTCAAAACTGGACCAGGTCATCACTCAGAACTGCCCACCAACATAATAACAGCCCAGACTCCCACATTTTTTGTCTTCTTCTCTTGGTCTTCTCTTTTAGCTCTATTGGCACATAGAATACTACTGTTTCTCAAAGTGGTACTGCTGCCTCAGAATCACCAAAATTTTGCTTAAAACGCAGTTGATTTTTAGGTGGTTCCATCTATTGAATCAGAATCCAGGAGTGGGTGGGGTGGGGTGAGGAGGTTGGCAACAGTGTATATTGAATTTGGGTCTCCTGTAGGGAAAGGAAGAAGTGAAAGAGGACATCCATATTTCAAGGTAGAACCATTGGGTTGAGGATATTTGCAAAGCCAGTGAACATCGTAAGAGATGTGGACTTTGTGGAAAAGTTCAGTGTTGGTATGTAGGCTGGCCAGGTGGAGAATCTGGTAGGCAGATGGATATAACTGGGCTCAGGAGAGAGATCTCAGCTAAAGTATAGATTTAGGAAAACCAGGACCCATCACTGGCTATTAAAGCCATCCAGTCAGTGGATGAGGTCGAGAAAGTATTAACCTGGGAAGTTTACTTAATTTAGATTCTATCTCCTCAATAACTTTTTAATGTCTTCACGTTTGGAACCTCAACATTGCTGCGGGGTCGGGGGTCACCACCACCTCTTACTACATATAAACCACAGTCTTTTAACTGATACTCGCTAGTCCACTCTCTACATTCCTACCTAAGGAAACAAAAATGAAACTCAACCGATCACTCTTTCGCTGAAAACGCTTCAATAACTCCCAGTTATCCTCAGGTTGAAGTCGCTGCCTACCAAGACTTACAAGACTGTCAGCTCTGACCCTTCCACCACCACCCAATTGAACTTCTTGAGTTTTTCCAAGACATTGCTCTATTTCTAGCCTTTGAAGAGATTTTTGCTTGCTCCTTGAAACCTCTTTTATCTCCTTTGTTTTTTAAACCCTGCTAACTCTTATACGCACTTCGGGTATTAGAAGCTTTTCCGGATTATCGGTTACCCATTTTCTCTATAGTTATGTCAGGGGTCTCCCCCAGGAACTCACAGGCCCACAGGTAGCCGTTAGTGTGATCCTGGCTTCCCATTGGGCTTGAAACCTAAACATTGGACAGAGAAGTGTTTAATGCTCACAGACGGCGCCGCAAGCATAATGGAATAAATACGCAGAACCAGTGAAAGGGGCGGAAGAAATAGCGTCACAGTCCCTTTCCCCCGGGAGAGGCCAGCGACGTCAGGGAGGCAAAGAGGCAAGGAGGAGTTTACAGGGGGAAAAAAGAAAATCTGGAACAACAAAAAAAGAGACGAGGGACAGAGAACAGCACTCACAGAGCCAGGAGCCCCAGGCCGGCAGCCCGCCATGACGCACCCGCGACTGCCCCCTGCGAAGCGCGCGGAGACTTGAAGGAGGGCTGCTTCGTGACGTCATCAGCGGGCGCGCCCCTGGCTCCACCTCCGACTCCTCCCCATTCAGCCTCAGTACCGCTCTGCTCTGACTCCCACCCCTGCCCCCTACTCTGGCATACCTAATCTCTTCCCCAGTGATACCTCGGAGAAGGCAATGGCACCCCACTCCAGTACTCTTGCCTGGAAAACCCCACGGATGGAGGAGCCTGGTAGGCTGCAGTCCATGGGATCGCTGAGGGTCGGACACGACTGAGCGACTCACTTTCACTTTTCACTTTCATGCATTGAAGGAAATGGCAACCCACTCCAGTGTTCTTGCCTGGAGAATCCCAGGGACGGGGGAGCCTGGTGGGCTGCCGTCTATGGAGTCACACAGAGTCGGACACGACTGAAGTGACTTAGCAGCAGCAGCAGCAGTGATACCTTGTCTTGCATCTCTGGGATGAGGGAGTTTAGGAGCGCAAATACAACCGGCCTGGCTGATAACGCCTAAGCATCTTTCCATCTTGCTGATCCTGCCAAGTAGAGGAACAGTTTCCTCCTTAATGCAGCCAGAGTACATCATTCCTTTTTTTTTTTTTTTTTTACTGTCAGTCTCCATGTTCTAGAATTAAGCTCCATGAGAGCAAATATTTTTATTTGCTTTCTTCACTGCTATACCCCCAAAGCCTAAAATAGTGCTGACACATAGTTGCATGAATTCTGTGCACTCCACTGCCTATTAAGCCATAGGTTGATTGGTTGGTTGACTAAATTAGGAAGAGAAGAGGCTTTCATTAGTAAATACACAAAAATTTATCAGCTTCTTGTTTGACAAGTACTGTTCTAGGCATCAAATACAAAGAAAAATAGATTAGGTTAAAACTTCTAGGTCAATTCAGTTCAGTTCAGTTCAGTCGCTCAGTCGTGTCCAACTCTTTGCGACCCCATAAACCGCAGAACGCCAGGCCTCCCTGTCCACCACCAACTCCCGGACTTCACCCAAACTCATGTCTGTCAAGTCGGTGATGCCATCCAGCCATCTCATCTTCTGTCATCCCCTTCTCCTCCTGCCTCCAATCCCTCCCAGCATCAGGGTCTTTTCTAATGAGTCAACTCTTCGCATGAGGTGGCCAAAGTATTGGAGTTTCAGCTTCAGAATCAGTCCTTCCGATGAACACCCAGGACTGAGCTCCTTTAGAATGGACTGGTTGGATCTCCTTGCAGTCCAAGGGACTCTTAAGAGTCTTCTCCAACACCACAGTTCAAAAGCATTAATTCTTTGGTGCTCAGCCTTCTTCACAGTCCAACTCTCACATCCATACATGACCACTGGAAAAACCATAGCCTTGACTACATGGACCTTTGTTGGCAAAGTAATGTCTCTGCTATTTAATATGTTGTCTAGGTTGGTCATAACTTTCCTTCCAAGGAGTAAGCATCTTTTAATTTCATGGCTGCAGTCACCACCTGCAGTGATTTTGGAGCCCAGAAAAATAAAGTCTGACACTGTTTCCACTGTTTCCCCATCTATTTCCCATGAAGTGATGGGACCAGATGCCATGATCTTAGTTTTCTGAAGGTTACTTCCAGGTACTCATAGTCAAATGGGGGAAATAGTAAAGTAAAATGTGTAGAATGTGAGTTATAGGTGCTGAGGAATGCAGGGGTGTCCCTTTTATATAGTGAAAGCCTTACTTAAACAATGATTTTCTATTTAAAAAATTGAGAGAAGTGAAGGATTCATATGATGGGGATTACAGAGAAAGAATGGACAGGTGAAACAACAAAGGCTTTGTGGTGGAAAAAAATGCAGAAGTCAGTGAGGCTGGAGGGAAGGAGGGGAAATTAAAGGTATGAAGTGAAAGAAGAGCATCAAAGACCATTGTTTACTTGCAGCAGCTTCAAATCATTTTTAGAGCAAGATAGAATAACATTTATTATAAATAACTTGGCACCACAATGTATAACTAGTTCATGTAATAAGGAATAGAGAGCTTGTACTGAATGAAATTGAATTAGGGGATACCATAACTTGTAGAATTAAAATTTCTTTAAATTTAATTGTATTTTTTATTGAAGTATATTTGATTTACAATGTTGGTGCCAAGTTATTTATAAGGCAAATATATGTTTGCAATTATTTCCCAGTATTACATCAGAGATATGTCCCTTCCATTTTCATCAATACAACAGGAATGAGAGATTCCCCTAGAGGAGGTGAAACCTCTCTCTCACTCCACTCCAGCCACATTGACTCCCTAATTAGAACACCAGTCAGAGCCTAGTCAAAATCCCAAACCTAATCATTCCTATTGCATTCAGTATTTTTTTTTTTGCATTCAGTATTTCTAAGCTCTAGAAGACCCCCCTCTATTTACCAAGTCATGAAGATGTGCTCTATATTCTGCAATTTACTTTTGATAGTTCATGAAAAGGAGAGTTGAGCTTAGTCTACAGTGATCAGACAAAGTTGAACTGGATCCACCACCACCCTCATTGGTATGATTTAAATGTTAGGTTAATTGCTTAATCTGGTGGCAGCAGGCAGGATCAAATGAGAGGGCCCCAAGGTCTGTCACAGAGTCTGGTGTTGGGGGGAGTATGGAGAGTTGGGAGCTGGCTCAGATCAAGTAATTTTGAATAGGTTATGCTTGTTCAGGGGGCAGCTGGAGATATAGGAACCAAGTCAGGAGAAGGATCAGGACCAAACTGATGAATCTGGAACTCACTGTATGAAAGTGAAAACTGGAATGTTACAGTACACAGGGAGTGCTAAAATGTGGAAGAGACAGGCCCAGACAGAGAGCTGAGCAAACCCCCAGAAGGAGCTGGAAATCAGGTATGTGATGGAACCAGGGAGTGGCTGGAGGGAAAGAATTCCAGGAGTACTCAGATGCCAAGAGTCAACAAGTGGTCTCTGTCAGAAGTGAGTCCCAAGTACAGCCTGGAATATTACCTACCAAACAGGTAATAACTGTTATATCTGGGACAGGGATGGAATTAGGGTGAGATAAGTGAGCCACCTAAAATATATTAAATGTTGCATCCCAAGTGCCTTACTTACCTCACCCTAGGCTTGGCCCTATACTGGGGAAGGGAAGAGAATGGGGCAGGAGAGGGATAAGGATAAAGACTTTTAACTTTTTCCTGTGAGTATTTCTGTGTTGCCTGACTCTTTAGAAAGACCACCGGACTGGGTACCACAGTACCAGTCCTAGCACTCCATTCCAGCTTTCTTGCCCACAGGCTTCAGGTTAGGTTTGGCTAATGGGAGACAGAGACATTTTGCAGGGGGATTCAGGACTGATGGAGAACTCACTGTTTATTCTATTTCTCTCTCAACACTGAGCTTGTGGCAGTAGTTTCCTAGGTCTACTGAACACCCTTCTTTCATGGCTCCACCTCTCTCGAAGCTCATAACATTTCTCCCTTCGTACTTTCAAGCTTGGAGGTGCTAACCACTTTATGCTGTTGCTAGGCTCTGGATGGCCCATTGCACTTTGTTGTTCCTTAATCCTGCCCATATCTCTTTAAGTAGACTATTAAATTCTTACTGACTAAACCTTTCTGAGTGTGCTGTTTTCTGATCCTGATTAATACAATCATGTATGTTTGTAGTTGTTGTTCAGTTGGTCAGTCCTGTCAGACCCTTTGCAACCCCATGGACTGCAGCATGCCAGGTTTCCCTGTCCTTCACCATCTCCCAGAGTTTGCTCAAAGTCATGTCCATTGAGTCCACTGAGTTGATAATGCCATCCAACCATCTCATCCTCTGTCACCCCTTTCTTCTCTTGCCCTCAATCTTTCCCAGCATCAGGGTCTATTCAAATGAGTCAGTTCTTCACATCAGGCGGCCAAAGTATTGAAGTTTCAGCTTCATCATCAGTCCTTCCAATGAATATTCAGGACTGATTTCTTTTAGGATGGATTCGTTTGATCTCCTTGCAATCCAAGGGATTCTCAAGAGTCTTCTCCAGCACAACAGTTCAAAAGCATCAATTCTTTGGTGCTCAGCTTTCTTTATAGTCCAACTCTCACATCCATACATGACTACTGGAAAAACTATAGCTTTGAATAGATGGACCTTTGTTGGCAAAGTAATGTCTCTGCTTTTTAATATGCTGTCTAGGTTTGTCATAGCCTTTTTTTCCAAGGAGCAAGCATCTTTTAATTTCAAGGCTGCAGTCACCATCCACAGTGACTTTAGAGCCCAGGAAAATTAAGTCTGTCACTATTTCCATTTTTCCCCCCATCTATTTGCCATGAAGTGATGGGACAAAATGCCATTTCCTTCTCCGACTTAGCAGCAGCAGCAGCAGCAGATGGGACAAAATGCCATGATCTTAGTTTTTTTTTTTTTTTTTCCTTTTTTTAAAATATAAATTTATTTATCACGATCTTAGTTTTTTGAATGTTGAGTTTTAAGTCAATTTTTTTCCACTCTTCCACCTTTATCAAATTTGGAAAACTCAGCAGTGGCCACAGGACTGGAAAAGGTCAGTTTTCATTCCAATCCCCAAGAAAGGCAATGCCAAAGAATGCTCAAACTATCACACAATTGCACTTATCTCACATGCTAGTAAAGTAATGCTCAAAATTCTCCAAGCCAGGCTTCAGCAATATGTGAACCGTGAATTAACAGATGTTCAAGCTGGTTTAGAAAAGGCAGAGGAACCAGAGATCAAATTGCCAACATCTGCTGGATCATGGAAAAAGCAAGAGAGTTCCAGAAAAACATCTATTTCTGCTTTATTGACTATGCCAAAGCCTTTGACTGTGTGGATCACAATAAACTGTGGGAAATTCTTCAAGAGATGGGAATACCAGACCACCTGACCTGCCTCTTGAGAAACCTGTATGCAGGTCAGGAAGCAACAGTTAGAACTGGACATGGAACAACAGACTGGTTCCAAATAGGAAAAGGAGTATGTCAAGGCTGTATATTGTCACCCTGCTTATTTAACTTATATGCAGAGTACATCATGAGAAACGCTGGACTGGAAGAAACATAAGCTGGATTCAAGATTGTTGGGCGAAATATCAATAACCTCAGATATGCAGATGACATCACCCTTATGGCAGAAAGTGAAGAGGAACTAAAAAGCCTCTTGATGAAGGTGAAAGTGGAGAGTGAAAAAGTTGGCTTAAAGCTCAACATTCAGAAAACGAAGATCATGGCATCTGGTCCCATCACTTCTTGGGAAATAGATGGGGAAACAGTGGAAACAGTGTCAGACTTTATTTTTGGGGGCTCCAAAATCACTGCAGATGGTGACTGCAGCCATGAAATTAAAAGACGCTTACTCCTTGGAAGGAAAGTTATGACCAACCTAGATAGCATACTGAAAAGCAGAGACATTACTTTGCCAACAAAGATTTGTCTAGTCAGGCTATGGTTTTTCCTGTGGTCATGTATGGATGTGAGAGTTGGACTGTGAAGAAGGCTGAGCGCTGAAGAATTGATGCTTTTGAACTGTGGTGTTGGAAAATACTCTTCAGAGTCCCTTGGACTGCAAGGAGATCCAACCACTACATTCTAAAGGAGATCAGCCCTGGGACTTCTTTGGAAGGAATGATGCTAAAGCTGAAACTCCAGTACTTTGGCCACCTCATGCGAAGAGTTGACTCATTGGAAAAGACTCTAATGCTGGGAGGGATTGGGGGCAAGAGGAGAAGGGGACGACAGAGGATGAGATGGTTGGATGGCATCACTGACTCGATGGACATGAGTTTGGGTGAACTCTGGGAGTTGGTGATGGACAGGGAGGCCTGGCATGCTGCGATTCATGGGGTCGCAAAGAGTCGGACACGACTGATTGATCTGATCTGACCTTTATAAAGAGGCTCTTTAGTTCCTTTTCACTTTCTGCCCTTAGGGTGGTATCATCTGCATATCTAAGGTTGTTGACATTGCTCCCGGCAATCTTGATTCCAGCTTGTGCTTCCTCCAGCCCAGCATTTCACATGATGTGCTCTGCTTTTAAGTTAAATAAGCAGAGTGACAATCAACAGCCTTGATATACTCCTTCAATAAATGCTTCTGATCATTATTACTGTTACCTTAACTAGCTATAAGTTAAAAAATATAGGTCTCCCACTCCGCTAAAAAATAAATTAGTTCATTTAGAAAAGACAAAAGTGAAAGAAAGCAAGTAAAGCGAGTAAGGGGGGTGGAAACTGAGTTCTGGACAGGAAAGGTGTGTTTTATTCCTGCATTCAGTGTTTCCCTCACACTTTGCACGGGGACAAGAGAAGCGGGGACCTGAAACTGACTTTATTTTCACAAACGTTAACTGAATATATATTTCTGGAATGAACCTACTGGGTGTAGAAATTGCCCTAGGAATTGACGTAGCAGGGCTGGGGAGGCACACACCAGGGAAAGAGGGAGGGGCGGGGCACCCTTAGACCCCGCCTCTTCCTGCGGCGCATGCGGATGACGTTAATCTGCGCGCCAGAATTCGAGGAGCCGACGTACTGGGAGAAGTGCTACCACGAGGTAAGGCTGCCGCGCGCGCTCACAAATCCGGATACTCCTACAAACTGAACCCCGTAGCTCCCCATGCCAAGCTTGATTTGGGCGGCTGCAGGATCCCTACCAGGCAGAGCCGCGCCCAGCGGAGGCCTGCGTGCTTGCCTTAGTGCAGGCGTCCATTTGCGTTTGTTGGTTCCCCGGCACGGGATCCCCCACGTAAATTCATCCCCTCTCTAACAATTCATTCAACCAGCGAAATAATCTGTTGGCCTCCAGTTTTATGTCAGGTACCATGCTGGTCTTTGGGGAGACAGCCCTGATGTAGACAATCCTGTGTTTGTGCTCTTGGAGCGTCTATTTCACTGGGAACGATAGACGAAAGTCAACTGCTTTAATAATCAAAATGATTTCGGGATGTGATCATTCCTGTGAAGGAACTATGGTATAGAGAATAACTGAGGCGTCTATCTTTAGAAAGGGTCATAAGGGAAATTCCCTGACGGTTCAGTGATTAAGACTTAGCGCTCTCATTGTCGAGGGCCTTGGTTCAATCCCAGGTCGGGGAACTAGCATCCCACAAACCTCGGCAAATAAATAAATAAAAATAAAAAAAATTAAAAACCGTTAGCATGGGGTAGAGGCTTAAAGAAGGCAGAATCAAGATCTGGCAGGAGCATCCGTGGCTGAAATAAGATCTGTCCTGGAATTTGTCAGTCTACAAGTTTTTGAAATATTTTTGGTTGATAAACCGAAAGGCTTCCCTGCTGGCTCCAATGGCAAAGAATCTGCCTGCAGTGCAGGAAACCAGGGTTTGATCCCTGGGTCAGGAAGATCCCCTGGAGGAGGGCATTGC
The DNA here is from genome assembly GCF_019923935.1 of Bubalus bubalis. Lineage (NCBI taxonomy): Eukaryota > Metazoa > Chordata > Mammalia > Artiodactyla > Bovidae > Bubalus > Bubalus bubalis. The sequence goes on along the minus strand of NC_059159.1, from coordinate 35,222,684 downwards.
TACCCACTTCAGTATTCTTGCTTGGAGAATCCCATGGACAGAGGAGCCTGGTGGGCTGTGGTCCATGGGGTTGCAAAGAGTTGGACTCAACCTAGCATTCACACATCTGGGCTTTTGGCTCAAGCAATAGATTGGATGAGGGTGGTGTTAACTGAGATGGGAAATGGGAACTGAAGTTCTGGAGAACCGATAAATCAAATTTTCTGTTTTGACCAAAGCAAGCTATTCAGTGTTTATGAGACTTCTCCGTGGCAATGTCAACTAAGGATTCGCATGTGTGTGTTTGGAGTTTTCAGGGAGAGTCAGAGTTGAATAAGCGAGGTGAAAGTCACTCAGTCATGTCCGACTCTTTGTAAGGTTATGAAATCTGTTGGCAGATATCAACTCAAATTGTGTAAAATTGTCATTTTTAGTCAAAAATGGTTGAATGATGGCAGTTTCATTGGTTCAGTCTAAGACATGATATTTAAAGCCACAGGTCTGAATGAAGTCACTTAAGAAGAGCATTTAGAAAGAAGAAAACAAAGGACAAAGCCTTGGGCACCCACTCTTTAGAGGTGGAGCAGAAGAGTAGGAGCTTCCCTGGTGGCTCAGCTGTAAAGAATCCACCTGCCAGTGCAGGAGATGTAGGTTCAATCCCTGGATTGGGAAAAATCCCTGGAGAAGGAAATGGCAACCCACCCCAGTATTGTTGCCTGGGAAATCCATGGACAGGGGAGCCTTGTGGGCTACAGTCCATGAGGTCATAAAGAGTCGGACATGACTGAGCGACTAACAACAAGAAGAGTAGGAGCCAGCACAGGTGACTGAAATGGAGCAACCAGAGGTAGAGGAATACCAGGAGAGTGGTGTCAGGAAGCCGAGAGAGGAGAGTGTTTTAAGAAGTAGAGAATGAGTAAGTCATATGCTGCTGAGAGGTTGAATAAGGTAAGAAGTTAAGTGACCTGGAAATTGGCAACGTTGCAATCTTCATTCAGTGACCTTGACAGAATAGTCAGATTCAGCCCTGAGTAAGTTAGATTTGAGATACCTGTGAGTTGTCCAAGTGAAGAAGTGAGGCAGTGAGCTTCCCACTTGTTTGGGAAGAGGCTTTGTACACCTGGAAGTGCTGTGTGCGCGTGTGTGAGAGAGAGAGAGATCAGAGCTGAATGAATGGTGCGAATCAGAAGCTCTCCGCTCACATAGGAGGGAGGTGTCCCTAAGCACTGGAGCAGCGAGGAGGGCTTCAGAGTTGGTGCCACCTGTACTAACCTCAACAAATGGGAAAGCTTTGGATAGGATAAAATTAGACATAGACATTCTAGGATGGGGCAAAGGAATGGCGAGGAGGCCAGGCAGTGTTTAGTGAGTGAAGCCAAGGTCCTTTTGAGAAGCAGTGGGATCAGAAGTTGAAAAGTAGTTGGGGATAGACCTGGAGGGTCTTTGACTGTCAGGCTTTGCATTTACCTTGAACAGGGACGTAATATTTTGAAACACTGAAATAGAGGAACTGTCGTTTGACTTTACTGGCCAGCCCAGTCCAGCTCATCCTTTAGGTTTACACTTAGATGCCACCTCCCTTAGGAAGTGTTTCCCACTCCCACCATGCTAGGTTTATCCCTTCTTCAGGGGATTCTTCCCAACCCAGGGATCGAACTCAGGTCTCCTGCATTGCAGGTGGATTCTTTACCAGCAGAGCCACCAGGGAAGCCCTTCCCTTAGGAAGTCTTTCCCACTGCCACCGTGCTAGGTTGGTACCCCCAGACCCTTGACCTTGACCGTACTGGATTGGAAATGTCTGGATGCGTTTATCCCTGAATGCCCCCAATACTTTCCTCCACCCCATCCTTAATGTCTCCAAAGCCTCAGCTGAACTGAACTTGAAACCAGTTCAACAGATAGGCTCTAGTTCATGTTATTTTTTAGGAACCTAACTCGTCTTTCCAGCAACGGACACCTGCAGAGATGTCCTCCGTCCTTCACTTCTATGTCCGCCCCTCTGGCCACGAGAGGGCAGCCTCTGAATACATTCGAAGGAAGCTGCAAAGGGAACTGCCAGAGCTGCAGGGTGTCAAGACCGAGCAGTGCTACAATGTGAACTGGACAGGTTGGGCCAGTTACTGGATTCCTGGGCAAAGTACCACTTGCCAGCGGCAGTGTCCCAACGTCTCCATGCCCTGTTTCCCTGCAGCTGAGTCCTTCCCGAGCAACAAGGAGATGAAGAAGCTGACATGGCTGTTTGGCTGCCCCTTGTTATTGGATGATGTTGCTCAGGAGTCCTGGCTCCATCCTGGCCCCACAGACCTGCTGCTGGAGGTCGGACCCAGGCAAGTGTTTCAGCCTCGAGCAACTTGTTCCATGGTCCAGAGCCCTTCCAAACACTCTGCCACGCCTGCCACTCTTATGCCTCTTCCTCCTCTTGTGATCCTTGGGAGATTTGTTTTCCCTTCACCCCACTCCCCACTTTGAAGCCTGAGGCAGCTCCCAGGCATGTTCTGGAAATATAACAAGTTGCATTCCTAGACATTGAAATTGAAACATTTTGATACTGCAGGAACAGTTATGGTTTGATTTGAATGACCTTTGAAAGCACGTTTCTCAGTGCCCAGATCTAAGGCTGGAGGCCAGAGGTATGGGTGGGGGTGGGGGTGGGGAGTGGAGGTTGGAGACTAGCTGGACAGCAGTGGGCAGGATCCACCTTCTCAGCTGGGGCTCAGGTCCTAACCATCTGGTCCTAACCAATCTACAGGCTGAACTTTTCCACCCCGACATCCAGCAACATCGTGTCAGTGTGCCAGGCTGCAGGGCTGGGGGCCGTGGACCGCGTGGAGCCAACCCGGCGCTACCTGCTCTCGGTGAGGCAGTAGGCAACCAGGTGGAGATCCAGAGGAGGAGGTGGGCAGGAGATTGGGTCCTGCAATCCAAGGAAATGATGAGAAGCAGGGGAAGCAGTTTCTGATTTGAGGCCTGCCCTATTTGCAGCTTGTTCACTGCTTGAGGCTGCCTGGTCGAGAAGTAAATAGGATGGAAATCCAGCCTGTGCTCCTGTTTCTAATGTGTGCCTGCTGACAGGCACTCATGCCTGTAAGGGGCATCTTTTTCTAATCTGAGCAAAGGTGCTGGAGAGGCTAGCAGTGGGCTGGCTTTGTGTGGCTTGGAGGAGCAAGGACAACCATTTTGTCCATTCTTCAACCCTGCACCCCTCGCCCTCACTGTGTGTCTCCACCCCTAGTTTGCCCACCCACCTTCAGCTGACCTGGAGGCCATTGCCCTGGCTACCCTGCATGACCGGATGACGGAGCAGCACTTCCCCCAGCCCATCCAGAGCTTCTCTTCAGGGTGCATCCCAGCACCCCTGAGCGGCCCAATTGACGTACTGGCTGAGGGCCGGTCTGCCCTGGAGAAAGCCAACCAGGAGCTAGGTGAGCAGGGGTCCCGAAGGAAGGCCCAGGCCAGGAGAATAAGGGTGCAGTGTCCCACAACCAGCTTCTCTGGGGGTTGTCTCCTAGGTCTGGCCCTAGACTCCTGGGACCTGGATTTCTACACCAAGCGCTTCCAGGAGCTGCAGCGCAACCCCAGCACTGTGGAAGTCTTCGACTTGGCTCAGTCCAATAGGTGGGGAGGGATGGGGACATTCTGGTGTCTGAGTCTGTGGAGGTTGGAAGATCATAGGGACCCTCCATGGCTCCTTCTTGGCCTAAGAAAGTGAAAGTGTTACTCAGTCATGTCCAACTCTTGGTGACCCTATGGGCCATAGCCCGCAGGCTCCTCTGTCCGTGGGATTTCCCTGGCAAGAATACTGGAGTGGGTTGCCATGCCCTCCTCCAGGGGATCTTCCTGACCCAGGGACTGAACCCACATCTCTTATGTATCCTGAATTGGCAGGTGGGTTCTTTACCACTAGCACAACTTCTTGGCTTAGGTACCTCCCTGAGTCTGAGTACCTGGGTTCCCCATCCATCCAATAGTCTGCATCACATCTTGGTTTTATCTTCACTCGGGATCTGGATAATCCACAGTGACAGACCATTGGAAGCTTATGACTTTCTGAAATCTGTTTTGACCTGTGGCTGTAACTCTGCCTTTTATGCTGATGAGGAGAAGAAGTGGCAAGGCCTGAGACATGACCCATGTTTCCGCCCTGCCCTCCCCTCCTCACATCATCTCGGCAGCGAACACAGCCGACACTGGTTCTTCAAGGGTCGACTCCACGTGGATGGACAGGAGCTGCCACACTCACTGTTTGAGTCCATCATGAGCACCCAGGCGTCCTCCAACCCCAACAACGTCCTCAAGTTCTGTGACAACAGCAGGTGGGTGGTGCCCTTGGCTGGGCACAGGGGACAGGGTGCCCCAGGCTCCAATGGGGTAAGTGCAGATCCCAGCAAGGAAGCCAGGCCCAGAACGATATGTCCACAGCGCCATCCAGGGGAAGGAAGTCCGATTCTTGCGGCCTAAGGACCCCACACGGCCAAGCTCCTTCCAGCAACGTCAGGGGCTGAGACATGTTGTCTTCACGGCAGAGACACACAACTTCCCTACAGGTGAGCTGAGTACCCAGGAGGGAAAGTGAGATCAGAGTGTAGGGAGGGGCAAAGGTCCCAGCCGCCCTCACCCTGGGGACCAGCAGGTCGGCTGCAAGTCCTTACTTTCAGCGGGGTGGTCAGTGGTGGACCTTGCTCTTCAATAGCCATACCTCTCTCTCTCCTCACAGGAGTAGCCCCCTTCAGTGGTGCAACCACTGGCACAGGGGGCCGGATCCGAGATGTCCAGTGCACAGGCCGAGGGGCCCACGTGGTGGCTGGCACTGCAGGCTACTGCTTTGGAAACCTGCACATCCCAGGTCTCATCTCTTTGCTCTCTACCCAGATTCCTCCTCCTGCCAGGCACTGGACACTTTTATCTCCTAAGTTAAGCAGTCATCATGGGCACCTTTTCTTGGGAGAAAAGGCTCTAGAGTAGCTGGCCTTTCCCCAGCCATGGTCATGAGGACAGTGCGCCAAGAGAGACCCACGTCTGGCTTTGCAGAACTATAGTTTTCTTAAAAAAACAAAAAAACAACCTAATACAGAGTTGGACTTTTGACCATCAACTGCCCCCAAAATCCAATTTCTTAGAAAGTGTTAAGAGCTCTGATCCCAAGAGTCAGACTCTTCCTAAAGGGTCCTGGTTCCTCTGACTTCCATCTTTACCATCCATCCCTCTTCCTCTTTCCTTCCCAGGTTACAGTATGCCCTGGGAGGATCCAAGCTTCCAGTATCCAGGAAACTTTGCCCGACCCCTGGAGATTGCCATTGAGGCCAGTAATGGGGCTTCTGACTATGGCAACAAGTTTGGGGAACCAGTGCTTGCTGGTGAGGCTGGAGGGTGTAGGGGACTATTATCCTTGACATGGATATTAGTCCCAGAGGCAGGGTGGGGTGTGTGACCCAGTAAGCGCTGAGGAGCCTGGATGACTAGACCCTGTGCCCTCTCCCTGTTGACGTCCATGTTCCAGGCTTTGCCCGCTCCTTGGGCCTTCAGCTCCCGGACGGCCAGCGGCGTGAGTGGATCAAGCCCATCATGTTTAGTGGAGGCATTGGGTCCATGGAAGCTGAGCATGTGAGCAAGGAGCCCCCAGAGACAGGTAAGAGCCCCCCACCTCTCTCCAGGTCCCGCCAGCTTTTTCCCCAGCACATGGCTACTGCAGGAGTGGAATCTCAGTGGTTTGTTTTGTATCTCCTGGCTCCTGTCTCTTCTCCTCTGGACAGGCTTTTAAGGTAGGGCAGGGCTTTATGCCAGTTGGGCAGGCTCAGTCTGTGAGGCCTCTGTCCTTTCCCCAGTTGACTTCTCCATGGCAGGGGCCCACCCTGCTTAGTCAAGGCAGCCAGTGTTTTACGCAGCACCTCTTGTTTTTATCTGCAAGTTCAGTTTTTTACCCAGTACCTCTGTTTTTATCTGCAAGTTCAGTTCAGTTGGTCAACATTTACTGAGGGCCCATTGGGTGCTGAGCACTGTGCTAGGACCTGTGGTGGAATCAAGATAAAGGCTGGGTACCATTTATTGAATGGTGACCAGTCACGTGGCTCAGAATTTAAAAAGCAAAGAAAGATTTTACAGTGAAAACGCTGCTCTCCCTGACCTCCAGCCACCCAGTTTCCCTCCCTAGAGATAAGCAATGTTAATTGGTCATTCTTGTACCCTGCCAGAAGTACTTCCTGCATACATAAACAGCCCATGTGTATATTTGCCTCCTCTGTTAAAACAACTAGCATGTGTACACACTTTTTTTTGGCTGTGCCACACAGCTTATGCGATTTTAGTTTTCCAAAGACAGATTGAACCCCAGGCCCCAGAAGTGAGAACATAGAGTCCTAACCACTGGACTGCCAGGGAATTCCCCACCTATTTTTTTAATAACCATTTTATTGAGATAATAATTCATGTACCATAAAGTGTGCCCTTTTAAAGTGTATAAGTCAGTGTTTTTAGTATATTCACAAAGTTGTGCCTTAAGCACTAATTCTGGAACATTTTCGTCACCCCCGGAAAGAAACCCTGTATTCACAAGCAGTCACTCCCCACGCTCCTCCTTTTGGCCTCTGGAAACCTGTAATCTATTTTCTATCTCGAAAGATTTCCCCGTTATAAATGTGTTTGGCCTCTTTCACTTAACATGACGTCTTTATTCGTATTGTAGTATGTATCAGTACTTCATTCCTTTTCATGACTGAATAATATTAATATTCTATTATGTACCTATAACACATTTTCTTTATCCACTTATCAGTTGGTAGACAAGTGGGTTGTTTCTGCTTTTTGGCTAATTATGAATAATGCTGCTATCAACAATTGCGTACAAGTTTTATTTTGTATTTATGTTGTTATTTCTCAAGTGTGTAACTAGGAGTGGACTTGCTAGGTCTCATGATAACTGTATTCAGTCTTTTAAAAAAACCTACCACACTGTTTTCCAAAGCAGATGCACCATTTTACATTCCCCTCAGCAGTGTGTGAGGGTTCCAGTTTCTCTAGATTCTCATCAACACTTGTTATTATCTGTCTCTTTGATTACAACCATCAGAATGCATATGAAGTATCAATAGTATCTCATGGTGGTTTGGGTTTGCATTTCCCTAAGGACACATGATGTTAAGCATCTTTCCATTTGTGTGTTGACTATTCCTATGTCTTCCTTGGAGAAATATCTGTTGAGACCCTTTGCTCACTTTTAAATTGGATTATTTGCCTTTCTTATGGAGTTCTAAGAGTTCTTTGTATATTCTAGATATTAGCCCTTTATCAGGTAGATACATGATTTGCAAGTATTCTCTCCCATTCTGCGGGTTGTCCTTTTTCTTTTTTCATGGTGTCCCCTGGATCACAAATGTTTTTAATTTTGGTAAATATAGTTTATTTATTTTTGTTTTGTGGCTTTTGGCTTACAGTGCCGTGACTAAGAAACCATTGCTGAGTCAAGGTCACCTGGATTGACTTCTATATTCTCTTGTAATACTTTCTAGCTTTTATCTCCTACATTTAGGTCTCTGAAGCATTTTGAAGTTTATATATAGTATGAAGTAGGGATCCAATTTCCTTATTTAACATGTGGATATCCAGTTGTTCTAACAACCCTTTTTGAAAAAAAAAACCTTTTAGCTCTGTGGTAAGTTTAAAAGCAGAAAGTATGAGTCCTTCGATTTAGTTCTTTTTCAAGATTGTCTTGGCTTTGTTCTAGGTCTCTCAGATTTCTGTATAAATTTTAGGGTCAGCTGGTCCATTTCTTTGAAAAAGGTGGCTGATTGTGTTAGCTTGAAGATCACTTTGGGGAGTATTGCCATCGTAACAATATTAAGTCTTCCACTCTATAAACATCAGATCTTTTTCAATTTATTTAGGCCTACTAAGGTATTTCATGATTTTCAGTGTATAAGTCTTACATTTCTATTAAGTTTATTCCTAAGTATTTTTTTCTTATTGATGGGGTTCTAAGTGGGTATGTATACATCTGTACTTTGCTTTTTTTCAGCTTAGCAATATGCTTGGAAATCATTTCATACTGATGAAATCATTTTGCTTCATTATTTCATATGTAATTTTCTTTTGCAGTGAAGCTGAAACTTAGTTTTTCACTGTATGGCTTATACCATAATTTATTTAACCAGTTCTCTGTCATTCAGTTCAGTTCAGTTCAATCACTCAGTCATGTCCGACTCTTTGCGACCCCATGAATTGCAGAACGCCAGGCCTCCCTGTCCATCACCAACTCCCGGACTTCACCCAAACTCATGTCCATCGACTCGGTGATGCTATCCAGCCATCTCATCCTCTGTCGTCCCCTTCTCCTCCTGCCTCCAATCCCTCCCAGCATCAGGGTCTTTTCCAATGAGTCAGTTCTTCGCATGAGGTGGCCAAAGTATTGGAGTTTCAGCTTCAGCATCAGTCCTTCCAATGAACACCCAGGAGTGATCTCCTTTAGAATGGACTGGTTGGATCTCCTTGCAGTCCAAGGGACTCTCAAGAGTCTTCTCCAACACCACAATTCAAAAGCATCAATTCTTCGGTGCTCAGCCTTCTTCACAGTCCAACTCTCACATCCATACATGACCACAGGAAAAACCATCGCCTTGACTAGACGGACCTTTCTTGGCAAAGTAATGTTTCTGCTTTTTAATATGCTATCTAGGTTGGTCATAACTTTCCTTCCAAGGAGTAAGCGTCTTTTAATTTCATGGCTGCAGTCACCACCTGCAGTGATTTTGGAGCCCAGAAAAATAAAGTCTGCCACTGTTTCCACTGTTTCCCCATCTATTTCCCATGAAGTGATGGGACCAGATGCCATGATCTTCGTTTTCTGAATGTTGAGCTTTAAGCCAATTTTTTCACTCTCCTCTTTCTCTTTCATCAAGAGGCTCTTTAGTTCTTTGCTTTCTGGCATAAGGGTGGTGTCATCTGCATATATGATGTTATTGATATTTCTCCCGGCAGTCTTGATTCCAGCTTGTGCTTCTTCCAGCCCAGCGTTTCTCATGATGTACTCTGCGTATAAGTTAAATAAGCAGGATGACAACATACAGCCTTGACGTACTCCTTTTCCTATTTGGAACCCAGTCTGTTGTTCCATGTCCAGTTCTAACTGTTGCCTCCTGACCTGCATATCTCTGTCATTAGCATGTAGATTATTTCTTGTGTTTGGTAACACAAATAATGCTATTGTTTAAGTTTGTTCATTGGCTATTTTGCGCATGTGAATAATCTGGAGGGTAAATTCCTTGGAGTGTATTTAACTCAATGAATGTTGACAGATACCTCTAATGTTGGCTTCCCTTTATCCTCACACTGCTTTGTACTTGTACTAACTGTCATTCCCTGAGTGCGCTGATTCAGCCCTCCTTCTCGCAGGCATGGATGTCGTGAAGGTTGGCGGTCCTGTCTACAGGATTGGAGTTGGGGGTGGAGCTGCTTCGTCTGTGCAGGTAAGTGGGAATAGCCCAGATGCCAACTCCATGATCTCTCGGGGCCCCATGCATGGGTGAGGCGTGAGCTCCCAGCCCCCTGAACTGAGCTATGCTGTCTATATCTATCCCCCCAGGTGCAAGGAGACAACGCCAGTGACCTGGATTTTGGGGCTGTGCAGCGGGGAGACCCAGAGATGGAGCAGAAGATGAACCGTGTGATCCGGGCTTGTGTGGAGGCCCCTGGGGGAAACCCCATCTGCAGCCTCCATGACCAGGGTGCTGGTGGCAATGGTGAGAAAGGGGGTTGGGACAAGGGACTGGACCTACCTGGTCTCTGCTTGGTTCAATTTAGGGAGAGGCTCAGCAGTTGGTTTAGGTTGAGGATCTGTAATCAACCTGACAGCTCAGGGTCCCATTCTCCACCCACTACACATTCTGAACAGGCCCAGGGTTGAGGGTGGGAGCCTGCTACCATGGGATAGTTGGTGGAGAGGGTGCAGCAGCGGTTCAAACAGGGATGCACAGAATTAAGGGCTCTTCAGGAGGCTGGGAACAGCCTTTTTGTTTGCCCGGTGCCTACCGTGGCCATGTGAGCACCTCTCCCGGGAACGCCCCCACCAGGCAATGTCCTGAAGGAGCTGAGTGACCCTGCTGGAGCCGTCATTCACACCAGCTGCTTCCAGGTAGGTCGTCCTCTGTGAAATCTGCCCACCTCCCTGCCCGTGCCAGTCCCAGCAGCCCCACCCGTCTTCCCCTCACTCCCAGCAAGATCGTAAGACTTGGGAGCAACCGCTGACCCTTCTTTTTTGTCCTCCCTCATGGATGTGCAGCTGGGGGACCCAACCCTGAATGCCCTGGAAATCTGGGGGGCTGAGTACCAGGAGTCGAACGCACTTCTGCTGAGGCCCTCTGACCGGGACTTCCTGAGTTGTGTCAGCGCCCGGGAACGCTGCCCAGTCTGCTTTGTGGGCACCATCACTGGAGACAGGAGAGTGAGTTGGCCCGGGGAGTCAGCAGCGGATGCTGTAGGTGGACTTGAGCTGCCGGGGCCCAGGAAGGAGATGAACACAGGGGAGCCGTGGGGAACAGCATGTAGGCTGTGGGGGTGGGGGTCGGGGTGGCTCAATAGGAGAAGCCAGATGGGGTGGAAAGAGCACTTCTGCCCTGCTTTCCAGAAGAGTTCACTCCCTGCTGGTGGTCATAGCCTCAGCCCCCCTCGGTGGTGTCCCTCTGGTCTACAGATAGTGCTGGTGGATGATCGGGAGTGGCCTATGGGCACAGGTGGCCAGGTGGATGCGCCCCCCACTCCTCCCCCAACCCCTGTGGACCTGGACCTGGACTGGGTGCTGGGCAAGATGCCCCGGAAGGTACGTGGGGGCAGGAGGCGTCTCCCTTCCCTGGCCCGGCCCCACCCTCTGCCCCACACGTGCCTTGTCACCTGTATGCCCAGCGCTCCACCCCAGTGCTCACACCCCTGTTGCTGTCTGTGTCACAGGAGTTCTTCCTCCAGAGGAGTCTCCCCTTGCTGCAGCCTCTGACTCTGCCCCCAGGGCTGAGCGTGCGCCAGGCTCTGGCGCGGGTCCTCAGGCTGCCTGCCGTGGCCAGCAAGCGCTACCTCACCAACAAGGTCCTCCCTGCACCCTGCTCCACCCCCTTAGCCCTCTGCACCCCTCCCTCTGCTCGCCCACCCCAGGAACGGCTGCGGGGGTCCATCAGGGAGGGAGAAGGGTCAGGACAGAGGCCTCACCCCCTGCTGCCACCCCCGTCTTGCATGTTCAGGGTGAGCCAGGCCACCCCCTTGTCCCTGAGCCTCTGGCCAGCTCCCCCCGGTTCCTCAGGTGGACCGTTCCGTGGGCGGCCTGGTGGCCCAGCAGCAGTGTGTGGGACCCCTGCAGACCCCTCTGGCAGATGTGGCGGTTGTGGCACTGAGTCACCAGGAGCTTGTAGGGGCCGCCACAGCCCTGGGAGAGCAGCCAGTCAAGAGCCTGCTGGACCCGAAGGTTGCCGCCCGGCTGGCTGTGGCCGAAGCCCTCACCAACCTGGTGTTTGCTCTGGTCACCGACCTCCAGGTGAATCCCCTGTGGCTTCTGGCCTGGAACTCCAGGCCTGTGGGACACAACCACATTCACCATCCACTTATCTGCTGGCCTCCAGCCTCCCTACACCATGCTCTCTCTCTAATGCAAGTCTGCACTTCCCAGGATGTGAAATGCAGCGGGAACTGGATGTGGGCAGCCAAGCTCCCAGGGGAGGGTGCAGCTCTGGCTGACGCCTGTGAGGCTATGGTGGCAGTGATGGCGGCCCTGGGTGTAGCGGTGGACGGTGGCAAGGACTCCCTCAGCATGGCTGCCCGGGTTGGCTCTGAAACCGTGCGGGCTCCTGGTGAGGTCTGGGTGCCAGGGGGCAAGGGGCAGGCCTGTGGGCTCGGACTCCACCTCACATGCTTATGCCTTGCTCTGCAGGGTCACTGGTCATCTCAGCCTATGCTGTCTGTTCAGACATTACAGCCACTGTGACCCCAGACCTCAAGCGTCCTGGAGGGAGAGGTATGGTTTCTTCCCCCTCCTTCATGCGTTGTGTATTCACAGCTCAATCCTTTGTTTGGGGTCTGCTTAATGAGTGCTCAGGTTGTCTCAGCACTGGGGCTGTGGTGCCTTCCGGGGCTGATGATTGGGGTATCTTACCACATCCTGGGAGCCTCAGTGACCCTGCATGGCAGAAACGGGTTCTTCTGAGCCATTGGTCTCCCCTCTGCCATCCCTCTTCTCCCAGGCCACCTGCTCTACGTGCCACTGAGTCCTGGGCAGCACCGGCTGGGGGGCACAGCTCTGGCTCAGTGCTTCTCCCAGCTTGGCGAGCAGCCTCCCGACCTGGATGTTCCCGAGAACTTGGTGCGAGCCTTCAGCATCACCCAGGGGCTGCTGAAAGGTGAGTGGGGCTCTGGGGGAGATGGTCCCTGAGGCTGACATGGGAAAACAGGCAGTCATCAGCTGAGCCTGTGAGAGTGGGGCAAGAGGGACCCGATCCCTTTTTCTCTGGTTCTCTGCTGTAAGCCCACATTCTCACACTTGCCCTCTCCTGACTGTCCAGAAATGGGGGTGGGGCCGCCAGGTTTGGGTCTCAACACCACTAAGCATTTTTCTCCTTCCTCCAGACCGCCTCCTCTGCTCAGGCCATGATGTCAGTGATGGAGGTCTCATCACTTGCCTGCTAGAGATGGCCTTTGCTGGGAATTGTGGGATAGAGGTGGACATCCCTGCACCTGGGGTCGATGGTGAGGTCTAGATTCGAGCAGGTCTGCCTGTCCCCATCCTATGGACCCTGTGTCCCTTGTTTAAAGACTGGAGTGTCCCCAACTCCTTCCCTCCCGAGTCTCCTTTTGTCTTTACTGATCACTGAGCCAGGTGACATTTCTGTTCCTAACTGCACCCCTCTGAGAGAGCCTCACCCCACCCCGATCCCTGCCTTTGTTCATACTTATCCCCCGACTCCACCTCTGAGTCCCTACCAGTACCCCAGTCACCTTGATGCCCCTGTACTCTCCCAGCTCTGCCTGTGCTGTTCGCCGAGGAGCCAGGCCTGGTGCTGGAGGTGCAGGAGCCAGACCTAGCCCAAGTGCTGATGCGTTACTGGAATGCTGGCCTCCACTGCCTAGAGCTGGGCCTCACAGGCGACACAGGGCCCCACGCCATGGTGAGGAAGTGAAGAGTGGCAGGCCTGCAGAGGGCGGGTCTTGGTTCGCCTCTGCCAGCCTTGGAGGCACCCAAGGTGGACATCCTGAAAGATTTGCACCCCCTACCCAGGTCCGGGTGTCGGTGAACAGGACGGTGGTTCTGGAGGAACCTGTTGGGCAGCTACGAGCCCTCTGGGAGGAAACCAGTTTCCAGTTGGAGCGGCTACAGGCAAAACCACACTGTGTGGCCCAGGAAGAGCAAGGGCTGAGGGAGCGGGCAGGGCCCACCTACTGCCTGCCACCTACCTTCCCCAGAGCTTCCGTGCCTTGCGAGCCTGGTGAGGGAGTGTGTGCAGAGGCTTGGCTTCCCTGGCACTGTGGGCCTTGGGGAGGAGCCTGGAGCCTGGATGTGGGATCCTGCCCTGGACAAGGTGTCTAGGGGACTGGGGTGCAGAGGTAGCCCTCTGACCCAAGGACACTCCTGCTCCTCCCCCAGGTGGTCCTGCCCCCCGAGTCGCCATCATTCGGGAAGAGGGCAGTAATGGAGACCGGGAGATGGCAGATGCCTTCCACTTGGCTGGATTCGAGGTGAGTGGGGTGCCTGGTGGAGCCGGGGCTGGACTCAGGCCATGGGCCTTCTGATGCCTCTCTTCCCCCTCCTGCCAGGTGTGGGATGTAACCATGCAGGACCTGTGCTCTGGAGCCATCGGGCTGGACACATTCCGCGGCGTGGCCTTCGTAGGCGGCTTCAGCTATGCGGACGTCCTGGGCTCTGCCAAAGGTGGTTGTGGGGCCTCTGCCCACCCGCTCCCCACATCTTCCTAAGAGCTGCCTTAGCCCTCTTCCCTGCCTGAGAACTGGCCTGTCACCTCTGCGAGGCCAGCTAGGAGCCAGCAAAGGCCTGCAGTAGCTTAATGAGGCTGCGGGCTGGGTGACGCCCTGTCAGACGCAGCAGCTATCGCTCAGCGTGGCTAGGGCTTTCTGTTTTTCAAGAGAAGCCCAAAAATCCAAGTTAAATGTTAGGCGACTAAATAAAAAATTTTGAAAATGCTCTGCTGGCTAAGCAGAAAGCTCGTCCTGGGCCATCGCGGGCCCAGGAGTTGGCAACACCTGTTTCAAGCAGGTAAACCTTCCCTGGTGTTTGCCAAGAGCTCCTTAGAATGGGGGAGATCCTGGGCAAGTGTTAACAGGGCATGCTAGGACAGAAAGATGACAGTCCCCTCTCGCTCCAGGTCTCACCCCAGCTTCCTGTTCCCTCCTAGGCTGGGCGGCTGCTGTGACCTTTAACCCGCAGGCCGGGGCTGAGATGAAGCGCTTCCGCCAGCGGCCAGACACCTTCAGCCTGGGAGTGTGTAACGGCTGTCAGCTGCTGGCCCTGCTGGGTTGGGTGGGAGGCAGTTCCAGTGAGGAGGCAGTGGAGATGTGCCAGGAGTCCTGGCCGGCCCGGCCCGGTCTCCTGCTACGCCACAATCTGTCTGGGCGCTTTGAGTCGCGCTGGGCCAGTGTGCGCGTGGGGCCCGGGCCAGCCCTGATGCTGCGAGGGATGGAAGGCGCGGTGCTGCCCGTGTGGAGCGCTCACGGGGAAGGTCAGGCTCCGGGAAGGCTGGGGTAGGGGGAGGGCATGAGGGAGCTTGCTCTTACATCCCTTGTCCCTGCTTCATCACAGGTTACATGGCATTTTCTTCTCCGGAACTCCAAGCCCAGATGGAGGCCAGGGGCTTAGCTCCCCTGCACTGGGCAGATGATGATGGGAACCCCACGGAACAGTATCCCCTGAATCCCAACGGCTCCCCAGGGGGTGTCGCTGGCATCTGCTCCCCCGATGGCCGCCACTTGGCCCTCATGCCTCACCCGGAGCGGTCTGTGAGGCCTTGGCAGTGGGCCTGGCGACCTCCTCCATTTGACACTCTAACCACCTCCCCCTGGCTCCAGCTCTTCATCAATGCCCGGAACTGGACCCAGGAATGCAGCTGCTAAACAGGCCGGAAGGCTACCCTGGGCCCTGTGGTTCGTACCCAGGGTATCTTTAGAAGTACCTCATCAGTTCAGTTAAGTTCAGTCGCTCAGTCGTGTCTGACTCTGCAACCCCATGAACCGCAGCACGCCAGGCCTCCCTGTCCATCACCAACTCCTAGAGTTTACCCAAACTCATGTCCATTGAGTCGGTGATGCCATCCAACCATCTCATCCTCTGTTGTCCCCTTCTCCTGCCTTCAATCTTTCCCAGCATCAGGGTCTTTTCAAATCAGTCAGCTCTTTGCATCAGGTAGCCAAACTATCACAGTTTCAGCTTCAACATCAGTCCTTCCAATGAACGCCCAGGACTGAT
Organism: Bubalus bubalis; assembly: GCF_019923935.1. Lineage (NCBI taxonomy): Eukaryota > Metazoa > Chordata > Mammalia > Artiodactyla > Bovidae > Bubalus > Bubalus bubalis. The sequence goes on along the minus strand of NC_059159.1, from coordinate 35,207,266 downwards.
TTCCTTTAGGATGGACTGATTGGATCTCCTTGCAGTCCAAGGAACTCTTAAGAGTTCTCCAACACCACAGTTCAAAAGCATCAATTCTTCTGCACTCAGCTTTCTTTATAGTCCAACTTTCACATCCATACATGACCACTGGAAAAACCATAGCTTTGACTAGATGGACCTTTGTTGACAAAGTAATGTCTCTGCTTTTTAATGTGCTGTCTAGGTTGGTCATAACTTTCCTTCCAAGGAGTAAGCGTCTTTTAATTTCATGGCTGCAGTCACCACCTGCAGTGATTTTGCAGCCCCAAAAAATAAAGTCTGACACTGTTTCCCCATCTATTTCCCATGAAGTGATGGGACCAGATGCCATGATCTTAGTTTTCTGAATGTTGAGCTTTAAGCCAACTTTTTCATTCTCCTCTTTCACTTTCATCAAGAGGCCCTTTAGTTCTTCACTTTCTGCCATAAGGGTGGTGTCATCTGCATATCTGAGGTTATTGATATTTCTCCCGGCAATCTTGATTCCAGCTTGTGCTTCTTCCAGCCCAGCATTTCTCATGATGTACTCTGCATATAAGTTAAATAAGCAGGGTGACAATATACAACTTTGATGTACTCCTTTTCCTATTTGGAACCAGTCTGTTCCATGTCCAGTTCTAACTGTTGCTTCCTGACCTGCATACAGGTTTCTCAAGAGGCAGGTCAGGTGGTCTGGTATTCCCATCTCTTTCAGAATTTTCCACAGTTTATTGTGATCCACATAAAGGCTTTGGCATAGTCAATAAAGCAGAAATAGATGTTTTTCTGGAACTCTCTTGCTTTTTCCATGATCCAGCGGATGTTGGCAATTTGATCTCTGGTTCCTCTGCCTTTTCTAAAACCACCTTGAACATATAGGAAGTTCATGGTTCCGTATTGCTGAAGCCTGGCTTGGAGAATTTTGAGCATTACTTGACTAGCGTGTGAGATGAGTGCAATTGTGTGGTAGTTTGGGCATTCTTTGGCATTGCCTTTCTTAGGGATTGGAATGAAAACTGACCTTTTCCAGTCCTGTGGCCACTGCTGAGTTTTCCAAATTTGCTGGCATATTGAGTGCAGCACTTTCACAAAATCAAGTACCTCTTATTATTCCCAAATGTGTCTTGAACAAACAAGGACCAAAATGCCAAAAAAAGACCTCAGCTAATTTTATTAATCTGCCTCCCTTTGTCTTAGGATGTTGGATCTGTTTTCAGTCCTGTTCTTGATGGGCCCAGGAAGCAGCATGTGCTTCAGAGAAAGAGCCTGCCTGGGAAGTTAGGATGCATGCAGGCTGGGGGTTTCCATTGCCCCACTTCACTGCACCACGTCACTCGTGTCACTTATCTGGGTTCGGAGGGGAAATCCTGTGTCCTATCCCCCTATCATCAGGGTTTAAGGGGATGGGGGTGGACAAAAGCTTACAAGTCAGGACCTGGGGGTTCTCATCTGAAAGACAGCTAAAGCTTTCTTTTTAAATGGATTCTTTTTAAATGCAGCTCTGTGCTAAGTGGTAACAGACTTTGGCAGCCTCTCTGATAGTGTTTCCAGCTGTGTCATAGGGGTTGCCCTGGTGCTGGCCTCTGAATTCAGTACCCCTGATTTTTGCTTCTCCTAATTTAGCAACTCCCTTCCTGACAGAAGTGGTCAGCACTCTTATCCCCAGCACTGAGCCTTTAATATTCATTCCTTCATTCATTCCATTCATGTTTGATGATTTGCAACAGTGCCAAACACTGTCAGTGCTGCCAGGGACCTTATAGTCCAACAGGATCTGTATGTGGTGTGTATATATACACAACAGATTATTAGAGCTGCAAGAAAGAAGGAAATCCTGCCATTTGCAACAACATGGATGGACCTCAAAGGCATGAAGCTAAGTGAATAAGAAAAACAAGTCCTGTATGATCTTACATGTAGAATCTAAAAGAAGCTGAACTCATGGAAACAGGCTAGAATGGTCGGTGGGGGAAAAGGGAATGTTGGTCAAAGGGTACAAACTTCTAGATTATTTGATGAATAACCTCTTGGGATCTAATGTAGAGCATGGTGATTGCAGTTAATAACTTGTGTACCTGAAAGTTGCTGCAAGAGTAAATCTTAAAGATAGTAATTATGTGATGTAGATATGCGTGTGCATTCTAAGTCACTTCAGTCATTTCTGACTCTGTGACCCTGTGGACTGTAACCCACCAGGCTCCTCTGTCCATGGGATCCTCCAGGCAAGAATACTGGAGTGGGTTGCCATGCCATCCTCCAGGGGATCTTCTCGACCCAGGGACTGAACTTTCGTCTCTTGTCTCCAGCATTGGCAGGCGAGTTCTTTATCATTATTGCCACCTGGGAAGTCCAGGTGTGAGGTATGGTGGTAATCATTTGCTAGTGTGTCAAGTCAATACATTGTACACCTTAAACTCACATAATGTGATGTCAATCATATCTCAATAAAACAAAAAAATACCAGTATATGGCACCTACCATGAACCAAGCATATGCTAGGCATTTATATGTATCTAAATTATTTTTCATAAGAGTTCAGCAAGGTACTTGATAGCCCCCTCCCCACTTTTTAAAACAAAGGAAGAATTAAGGTTAAATAAATTGCAACATCTACTTCCTACTGTCCTAAAGTCACATTTCCAGGAGGCAGCATTGTCAGGACTTCTTGCTGACAACCATCCTTGCTTCCTTTGTCCAGAGAAGTGCATGTGGAAGTTCTCATGACTGCGTGACTGTCCTGTTATACAGCTCCCTAAGTAGCTCACCATCTTGGAAATGTCTCTGAGGGAATTCTTTGGTGGTCCATGAGAGCAGGAACTCCCTTGCTGCCCTCCACTGTACCCAACACCTAGCACAATGCCTGTCACCTACATGGTGCTCAATAAATATATATTGAACAAATGAATAAATAATGTTAAAATTAGTTAAGGTTGATAACATTTTTTCCCTTAATAGAAGAGTGAACTTAATGAATTGGGCTTATGGGTGGTTTTGTTTTGCAAGCCTTCAGTCATTTCCCCTTTTTACTTCCTTTCTCCAAAGTTGCAAGCTCTTGTCATTGTGTCAAATGAAGGACAGCATATGCATGTGTTGGGGCAGATGGAGGGGTGGGTGGAGAGATGGGGAGAACCAGTAAGTCTTGTCTCTCTTAATTAAACATCTGCCTGGCAGCCAACAGCCCCCTTCAGTTTCACAGAAAAAGCACTAAACTGAGTGTGTGTCTAATATGTGTTGGATGAGGGTTCCAGGGGGTCCAGGCAAAAAGAGGGGGTTGTGTGTGCAGAGGTCCAGATAGGACCCTCCCAGAGAGGGACTCCAGGCAGTTGTGAGTCTGTGGGAGGAGGACATCTCCAGCAGTTGAGGCTTCAGAGGCCCCAGGACCCCATAAGATGTATTTATTTCTCCAGCACGTGCTGCATTCAGAACGCTGGGGCAGAAATCAAAGAAATCTTCAGCCTGTCGTTAGACACTTGAGGGAAGCAGATAGCCAGAAGGTAGAGTCTGGGGCACTGCTGTGGTGGGGCCTGGGTTAGAGACCTATCTCAGGCTTCAGGAAAGACCTTCCTGTGTGAGTGGCCCACTAGGAGTACCAGACACTATGGGCCGTTTTCCCCCAGAAGGGGTGGCTTTGTACAATTTTGTCTGCCTGGTCAGGCTGGAGGAACAGCCGGTGGCTACACCGACAAAGGGTGTAAAAGAGAGAGTCCTGCCCCACCTGTCACCCAGGTAAGAAAATTGTCAAGGGCCTCCTCCCTGGGCAGGTGCACACATGGAGGGAGACAGACATGAAGCAAATCATTTCAATGAAATATCTTTTAGAGGAATCTCAGGGTGCAGGTGGGAGCTCACAGTAGGGGATGCAGCCCAGGCTGTCAGGATCAGGGGAAGATTCCCCAGATTAACTGAGACATGAGGAATGAGCAGCAGCTGGTTACAAAAGTCAGGAGGGAGTGAAAACTAAAGATACTTGCAAAGCCTCAGGGGCAAACAGTAAAGCGAGTTAAGGAACTGAACAAAGATGAGTCTGTCTGGGACATTAAAACAGGACAGGCACAGTTAAGAGCCTAACAGAGCATGTCAAGGAATCTGCATTTTATAAACCACCTGAAGGGGGTTAGATGAGAGCAAGACATGATCAGTCCAGCTGCAAAGAAGACAAGAGAGGATGTGAGAAATCCCATAAGCCAGAAGGTAGAGTCTGGGGCACTGCTGTGGTGGGGCCTGGGTTAGAGACCTATCTCAGGCTTCAGGAAAGACCTTCCTGTGTGAGTAGCTCACTAGGAGTACCAGCCACTATGGGCCAGTACTTGCTCCAGGTACTTTGCATGCTCCAGGCAGAAACAGTGATAGTCAGGACTAGGGTGGTGGTGGTGGGTAGAATCACCAGGAACTGGATGTGAAGGAAAGATAGGGGAGTTGATGATGAAGTGCAGATTCTTTGCTTGGAGCACTGGGTAGGCAATAACTTCATTAACTATAGATGAAGATGGTGCATGCATGGGAGGAAAATGATGTGCTTTGCTTAGGACTGTTGAGTTTGAGGTGTCAGGGGGACACATGTTTCCACTGCAGGGGGCGTGGGTTTGACCCCTGGTCAGGGAACTAAAATCCTGCATGCCACATGGGTGGCACAGCCAAAACAACAACAACAACAGATCTGGGATACAGATGGAGATGAAGGTTTGGGAGGCACTGGTCTATGTGTGGGGAAGATTAATTGGGAGCAGTGAGGAGAGCCTGGGAACATTGAAGGGACTGGCAAAAAAAGAGGCTGAGAAAGAATGGCATCACTAACCTCACAGCCTAACCAACTGGCTTCCCACTGCCCATGTCACTGGAGCATCCTGGGATGCCCCTGGGAAGGTATCCAGGGCAACAGAAGGGACTAGGGAGTCATCCTGTTCTCCTTACCACTGAGTCCTAGCTCTGCTGACCCTGTCTTCACAGCGAGGCGAACTCCTCTCACTCCTAGATCGTTTCCCTAAGTAGTACAGACAGCCCTCCCCACTCCCAAACACTACATCTGGGGAAGGTGACAAGGAAATGGCTTGGCAGAACAAAGCAGATGAAAAGGCTAAATTATATGCCAATTTGGAACTTCCTTGATGGTCCGGTGGCTAAGACTCCGCACTCCCAACACAGGGGGCCTGGGTTTGATCCCTGGTCAGGGAACTAGATTCTGCTTGCTCCAACTAAAGATCCCATGTGCTGAAACAAAGATCAAAGATCCTGAGTGTTGCAGCCAAATATTTAAAAAATTATAATAAAAACATTATTATGAGTAGGGCTCCAAGGGCTTCACCAAACTGTCAAAGAGGTGCATGGAAGCAAAAACATTAAAAACCCCTGCTTAAAAAAATAAATAAATAAAAAATAAAAAATATAAAAACCCCTGCTTAGTAGAAATATACATTGCCCTTACTCTAAAGGGATGCTTGACTTTGGGTGTTGAGTCGCCTCTCTGATCTGAGTCCATCACTTCCACCTCTTGGTGGCCCCAAAGGTAATGGGGTGGGAGCCTGGGGACACCTGAGCCCAAAATAAAAAACTGCATCAGATGCATGCAGAGCGCTGGAAGAAGGACTATCCCAGGGGTACAGAATCAATCAGTTGCAGGCCTACTTCAACAGGTGAGCCAGGAGCTGGACATATGTTCATACCCTCTTGAGAAAAGTGGCCTAAAGAGATCTCTCCCATGATACTGGTCATCCTAGTCACAGCCAGATGGACAAAGAAGAGATCTTATCTGTGTCTGGGTATTGGCCTGGGAAATGGTGGACAAAGAAGAGATCTTATCTGTGTCTGGGTATTGGCCTGGGAAATGGCCAGGCAGGACAGCTGGTCAAAGAGGTACTTTCAAATTGGATGGCAAAAAACTGGCCTAATTAGATCCGGCCTCTTGGGAAGTTTGAACTTGAACATGTAGAAAGAATCAGCTGTTGGGGAGCCCATTAGTGACAGACACAGAGGAAAAAAGGTGAAGGGTAAGGGAGAGTCAAGAGCAGGAATTTGCCAAGTTAGGGCTTCCTTCCACCCCACTCCCAGAGGACGTCCAGCCCTGTACCTCTGTCACTTCCTGGAGGACTGCTTCCTACCATCTGGAAGAGCCCACCTAACCTGTGCCCCCAGAGCTCTGGAACTGTGGAGGGCTAGGCCTCCCCAGCATGTCATAGCAGAGCATGACACCTGACATGCCATAGATCCAAAATGAGGAAGTTGGGGGTATTTTCCTCAGTCTCCATAGTCTAGTCTCACCTCTTCCTGGCCCATGAATAGGCCCTCACCCCTTGTGCCCGGTGCTGGGGCTCTGTTAACTTCTATGTCCTTGCAGGTCCCTTTCCAAGGACTCCCTATCTGCTTGACTGCTCACAAAGCAGCCAGAGCCAGTATTGCCTCTAGCAGGGAGGACAGGGCAGAGGGCAAGCCAGTAGAAGTGGAGGGAGGGACAGAGATGCTGAGGGAGGCAGCAGGGTTGGCCCTGTGGCTTGGTTTCCTTGGTTCCCCTTGTCCGGACTGCTCCTCTTCCTCAGGCTTCTGTAACACACCCCTCCCTCTTTCTAATTTCTCCTGGATCAAACAGTCTACTCTCTTTGCCTGAAACAGATTTAGATTCAACTACATCTATACTGCCTTTAATTCTAACAATGTTTTAGTTGATGAGGCTCAGAGAGAGGTCTGATGCTGGCTTTCGTAAGTGAGGAGTCCACACTTCTTAGCATGTTCTATGAACACCTTGCACGTGACCAACTGTCCAGCCTCAAAGCTCCCTGCCACGGCACCCTTGCCAAGCTGATATGCTTACATTCCCCAAAACATGCCCTCTCATTTCCAAGTCTTTGCTCCTGATGTTTGCCTTGGCTAGAATACCCCTAACATGACCTGGTGAATTCTGAGGCAACTTTTAAGACTCAAGGTGGGGCTTCCCTGGTGGTCCAGTAGTTAAGAATCCACTTGCCAATGCAGGGGACCTGGGTTCGGTTCCTAGTCCCAGAAGTTCCCACATGCCTCAGAGCAACTACACTGGCGTGCCACAACTACTAAGCCTGCATTCTAGAGCCCGGGAGCTGCAACTACTAGAGTTCACATGCCTGGAGCCTATGCTGAGCAACGAGAAAGCCCTAAGGCAGCAACAAAGACCCAGGACAGCAAAAACCAAACAAATCTTAAAAAAAAAAAAAAAAAGACTCAAGGGATCTTCCCTGGTGGTCCAGTGGATAAGATTCCAAGTTCCCAATGCAGGGATCCCAGGTTTGATCCTGGATAAGGGAACTGTCAATAGATTCCACATGCCACAACTAAAGATCCTGCATGCCACAACTAAGACCCAGCACTGCCAAATAAATAAGTAAAAATTAAAAAAAAAAAAAAAAAAGGCTCAAAGTGTGCTCCACTGTTCTTTGTAAATTTCTGGTTGGGTAAGGGCTGGGTCCTAGATAGCCTTTGTATATCCAGCCCTTTGCTTAAGGCCTGGTAAGATGAGGGAATCAAAGAATATGTGCCCCTTGGCCTCAGTGTTACAAAATTATTAGGGTCCAGAAGTATGATGCATGGCACTTGGAACCTAGTGGGTGGGATGGCCTCAGGATGAGAATACTCTAGCTCAGTTTTTGGTTGGCAAGTAGATGACATCTAGAGCCCCTGAGGGTATGGGTGGTCCCCTGGGTCCCAAAATTCACCCTCTTGGGTTTATTCAATCACTCAACAATACATGTCTGTTATGCGCTAAACACTCTGCCAGGTGCTGGGGCTCAAAGATGAATGAAGCAATTAGCTGGGAGGCTACACCTGAGCTGAAATTTTAAGAGCACTCTAAAAATCTATAAAAGAAAAACAACAGAGTTTATTTCGTGCTTCCGTCCAGGTGTGTCTGTGTGTGTAGGGGTGGGGACCGCCTCCTCCCCACACCTCCATCCCTTCACCTCACCTCAGCTCCCGAGGGAAGATATGAGAGGATTAGATATATAATCCCCAGGTTGGGTCTTGCTTTCAGGAAGGCGTGAGGCCTGAATCCTAACCCGATACCCCCACACCTGGCCCCATTGTTTACCTAATTCCCTGCATCCGGGAATTAGCGATCTGGTTGGCAGTCCGTTCCCTGTCAAGAGGCCCCGAGAGTGATATGGGGAGACCCTGAAACTATCCCCCCTCTACACACCTCAGGAGACCCCACAAACACGTCAGTCCTTGGATGAGTAACGGCCCCTAAGGAGGTTCTCAAGCGACATTCTTAGAAAGCGCGACCCCTTTAAAACGAGGAGGCCGATGGGCGCGGGCTAGTGACCAAGTGGGCGTCACAAGTCCTAAACCGAGGTCTTAGCTCCTAGCGGACCCCGCGGTCCCGCCCCGCGCCCTCGCCAGAGCTTGGCTTCCGGGAGCAGCTCCGCTGGGGCAACGCCCCCAAGGCGCGGGCGCCAATTGGCCAGCGCGACCGCGGGGCGGGGCCAAATCTTAAAGAGTCGGAAGCCAAGGGCGACCTGGAGGTGGCCACGGCTGCAGAGAAACGCAGGGAAGTGATGGCACGTGGCCCCATGTGAGTTTCTTTTAAATCTCTAATGCCTATACTCTAGTCTCAGGCCCATGGAGCCCACGCGAGACTATCCACTGTTCGGGGGCGCCTTCTCCGCCACTCTCCCTCCGGGGGCCATTGACGTAAGGTGAGACGGCCCAGGCACCAAAGGAATTTGACCAGGTGGGTTGCGGGAAGAAACTGGGGTCAACCAGGGTCTACCTCGCCTCTCTCCAGCGACCTCCGACCGGTCCCGGACAATCAAGAAGTTTTCTGCCATCGCGTGACAGACCAGAGCCTGATAGTCGAACTTCTAGAGCTGCAGGCCCACGTGCAGGGCGAGGAGGCTGCCCGGTGAGGGAGGCGGGCCCGCGGCTGGCCAATGGGAGGGCCGGAGCCGAGGGAGTGGGCGTGGCCTGTGGCTGGACGGTTAATCAGGGTAATGAGAACTCCAAGGGCAACATGTTATCACTGGAAGCGAGAGCAGCTTAGGATTTAACAGATACTTGAAAGGGCAGTAACAAATGCCCCTCCCTGACCCTGCTCCCTCAACTCCAGGTACCACTTTGAAGATGTTGGCGGGGTGCAAGAGGCTAGGGCTGTGCAAGTGGAGACTGTGCAGCCCCTAGTTTTGGAGAACCTGGCCCTGAGGGGCTGCTGTCAAGAAGCCTGGATCCTCTCTGGCCAACAGCAGGTAGCTAAAGAAAATCAGCAGGTGAGGGTCAGAGAAGTGTGAGACGTCCTGGAGGGGTTAAGGGGGTGGCACTGGGGAATCAGGTAAGCATCCGGACTCTGATCCCTTTAGGTAGCCAAGTATGTGACACTGCATCAGGCTTTGCTGCGGCTGCCCCAGTACCAGACTGATCTCCTTCTCACCTTCAATCAGCCCCCGTAAGGATAGAAAGGGCACGTGGATAATGATTGGGTCCCCAGGGGAATTAGGCTTGGAGGGGCAGAGTAGGGAGACTGGCTGGTGGGGGCTTCCAAGGAAGTGGGAGTGGGCCACGAGTTTGGGGTCACAGATAACCAGGTCTTCTGGGGAAATGGGAGCTTCAAGGCCTAGATGATGTTCTCTATCTGTTCCCCACCCCCAAGCCCTGAGAATAGGTTATCTCTTGGCCCGGAAAATCTGTCAATTCCTCCCTGGAGCCTGGGCGACTTTGAACAGCTTGTGACCAGTCTGACCCTTCACGATCCCAACATCTTTGGTCCCCAGTAAGGATGCTGAAATGCTGCATAATGCTTCTGAAGACCTGAGGCTTCTGTTCTGCAAGGGGAACAAAGGGTTGGATACACTCCCCTAATTCCTTTCCAGTGCATAAACACAAGACACCTCCTCTCTGCAGAAATAAACTTGCTTTATAACCAATATAATCTCTGTGCCTTTGAAATCTAACAGAACACCTGGGTCCCCTCAATTCCCTTTGGTCTTGGACAGGTGAAGTTAAAATTATACATGGGATCAGAAGGGACCCAAGGCCGGCAGTGGAGAAAGGGAGGAAACACACTTTGGAGTGACAGGTTCAGCCCTGAGAGAGCGGTGTGAAATGTGTAGGAGTACAGGCAGGGAAGGTTTAAAGCAACACCCAAGAAAGGGAGGGAAACTATCCCTTGTAGTGATTCAATCCTGAGAAATCAGATGGGGAGTGGTGTTGGCGGTCCCCCTCGGATGGATGAAAGGTCATCTGGTCAGAAGTCTCCCGGTAATAAAAAATGGAGTCGGAAGAGTCCAAGGAGTGCTGATTTGCTGGAGTGGGGAAGAGCGGCTGTCGTTATTTGGTGTAGGTGTAGTAGACCATGCGCAGCTGGTCCCAGAAGAAGAGGGAAAGGATGGTGTGGGGGCCAAGGCGGAAGTAGGAGGCACCTATTCCCTTGTACATGCCAAAAATGCCCTCTGTCCGAGCCGTCTGCAGCAGAGCATCCAGTAACCCCCGGTACATGAGGCCCTGAGAGGTGGGAGAGGAAAAGCAGAGAGAAGGAGTTTGTCAGAACCCACCAGGAGCCTCACCTCAGTAGGCTGCATTTTAGGGTTCCTACCTCCACCCACAATCTGCTTTCCCCCATCCCCCAGCTCTCCCTGCCTGCCCACACCCCAGGGCACTCCCTTACCTTGCCCTGAGCATCTGTGGGCTGGTTGTACAGCCTGGTGCTGACCACGTCAAAGGGTGTCATGGCCAGGACCACCGCAATGCCACTCACCATGGCAGCCGCCAGAGCCACCTTCCAGCTCTGGGGTGGAAATATCTAATGGGGGAGGGAGGGAGAACTCTGTCAGCCAATCGTTCAACCCCACAGAAAGGCCAGGCCCTGCACTGGGGATACAGGAAAGAGCCGGTAACTCAGGGAGCTTCCACTCCACCGGTGATAACACTGACGGAGAAAGAGTACAAGGCACTGAGGACTCAGGCACACCTGGGTGGAAGGCACAAGAGAACTGTGGGAAGGTTAGAAAGAGACAGTGGCCCCCCAAGACTACCTGCTACCCCCTCACATTGAACGTTGGCACTGTCCCACTTCAAACTGAGCCCGCTTCAGGTTGCCCCCCGCACCCCTGCCCACATTCCCAGGGTGGCCCCACCCCTTCCCCAGGCAGTACCTCCCACTGGGTCATGAGGTCCTTGGTGGAGGAGAAGGTGCACAGCTGGGTGGAGGAACCGACGATAACTCGGGGCAGGCCGCCCAGGGCCCCACGCCACAACCCCACCAGACCATGTTTCTGGCCAATCTTGGTTAGTGCCTGAAACATGCCCTGGTGGGGGCGGGGGGAAAGACCATGGGGGCAGGGTTCAGTCACCCAAGCATCAGGGGCTGCTACCTCCTAACAGTGACAAGGATGGGTCCATCATAGGCACCCCAATGTCTAGACAACCAGTTCTATGTAGGCTTCGAGCATGAATGTGGCCCTCAGTTATCGACCAACCTATCCTTCTCTCCCTCGCCACCCCAGAACAGGGCAGGGTGTATGCAAGTGAGGACACTAGCAGGTCAGGAGGATGGGGCAGGAGAAACAGGTGCAGAAGACTAGAGGAACTGGGAACATATGGGAAAGAGGGTTTGGGTGGATTCCAGGGGTGGAGTAGGGCTGAACTGATGGGCAGAGCAGATCTGTGGCTGGGTTGGAGCTGCTGGGTACAGGCAGAAAGCTGGGGGAAGAAGGGAGAGAATGGGCAGGGACTCAAGCCAGGGGTTGGAAAACCCTCACCTGATGATTATACTGGTGCCCCACAGCGATTTCTGTGGCTGCCTGTGCTTGGAGGTGTGTCTTCACCTGGGAAAGACAGAGTATTACAGCCTATGGCTCAGAGGTCAGCCTCCCACCTCAGAAACCCAAATGCCTGACCCCCTCACACTTTCTCTAGGGTATTCAGCAATCAATATCCTTCTAATCTGATAATTATTGTTGTTCCTACTTAACAAATTGGTCATGAGACTGTGTTCCTTGGCTCCAATCCCGGGGGATGGATCTCCTAGCACTGTGAGGCACCCCACCCCCTCTACATCCTCCCTCCCTTGGGGTAGGGGTGGGGGATGGAAAATGGCAACATTTCCTAAGAATGTTCACATTAGGCGAGACCTGGTGTCCAGCCTCTCATGCCACCTCCTGTTCTCAGACTGGCAGACAGAATCTTCAGCCACTACCATGACCAGGCTCCAACATCAGACTCTGGGGCAGGTTGTGAGGGGTCCCCTGCAAAACTTGCTCTCTGGCCTCCAGCTGGCTTTGGAGAGATCACTGTCCCTGAACCTCATAACCTGGGAGGGAAACCAGATTACCTTTCCTTCTACAGACCTCACTGCCTCACAGTGTCTTTCCAGAGAGAGAGCTAAGCAGAGCCTTGTTCTTCTTTAGTCACTCAGTAGTGTCTGATTCTTTGGCGACCCCATGGACTATAGCCCGCCAGGCTCCTCTGTCCATGGGATTTCCCAGGCAAGAATACTGGAGTGGGTTGCCATTTCCTTCACCAGGGGATCTTCCCAACCCATGGGAAGATCAAATTCACATCTCCTGCATTGGAGGTGAATTCTTTACCACTGAGCCACCAAAGAAGCCAAGCAAGGACTGGACTGGTCCTAGCAATAAGCAGCTGTGTGACCTTGAGCTAGTCATTTCCTTTTCTGGGCCTCAGGCTTCTGACCCTTCACCTATACCAGATAACTCAGAGGCAGACTACAGGATGGTAATTCTGTGATGCCCAGGACCTCCCCCAATCCCCAGACTCGCTGAAGTATGTTAATCAAACCGCTCATCTTCCCCCTACACAAATCCACTTCCAACCTCAGTGAAGGCCCAGGCACCCACCCTGCACCAAGGATCTTCCTGGAAGGCCCCAGGCAAGACCCTTCTTCTCACCATGTAAATGGGGCTCCCCAAGTAGGCTCCCATGACCCCAGCCAAGGCCCCAGCTGCGGCGCTGCGAACAGGGTTGAGCGTGCCTTCAGCCGTATGCAGGTAGCCCCCAGCTTCTGCCAGCCCGTAGGTGCCCAGCCGGATGCCGTTCATCAGAAACTGGTATAAGAGGGCAGGGGCCAGGCCCTTCTGCAGGGCCGCCAAGCCGTCCACCTTGCCGATGGTGATGAAGGCATGGAAGACGTTTCGGTAGTGCCGTTGGTAGGTGCCGGGGGCCCGCAGTTCTCCCTGCAGTTGCATCCTGGTCTTCACCACCTCCAGGGGATTGGTGAACAAACAGGCCCCGCAGGCTGCCAGGCCGCTCATCAAGAAGTCCATGGTGGGACAGCAGTAGCAGGAACTGGCCCAGGGGTAAGAAAGTTAAAATTAACTTCAGAATTGAGGTCAGAATATCCTGGGGAGAGCCTCAGTTCCAGCGGTCCAGGCTGCAGGGAGGTAGAAATTTAGAGGTCTGGAATCTATACAGTGTCAGGGTCAGATGTCAAGAGGTCAAGGGTTAGCTGGAATTTGGGAGTCAGGAGATGGTAGAGAGAAATATGAGTTTAGGAGAGTCTGGCGAGAAGGCTATGACAGGGACTTGTTAATTAAGGGATTTGAGGTCAAGGAGGGACAGAAGTCAAGAGGACAGCAGGTGGGATGCTTACTTAGGATGGCCAGACACGGGGGCCGGGAGTAGGGGAGAGAAAAGCAGAGTTGGGAGACGCGTGCGGGGGAGGAAGGGAAAAGAAAATCAGCAGATGAAGGAAGGAGAGGACCAGGAGAAGATCCGGTAGCGTCCCCGGGGCAGCAGCGAGGTCTGAATCCGGGAAGGAAGTCCAGACTCAGCAGAGGATGAGCGCCCCCAGGCATCTGCTGGAGCCCTCAGCAGCTTCACCCCGGGTAGCCTACAGAGGCCTGGCCACCACACTCCAATCACTGGAGAGCAGCGCCCAATGAGGAGCCTTGGAGAGGCGTAGCCGAGAGCCGCAGCCAATCAACGCCGAGCCGGCTCGACGGCCAATGGGAGGTGCTCCAGGCGACCCGGCCCCCGGAATCTGCAGAGAAGCGGTTGGAGTTAACTCTCCACACCCCGGCACCGGTACCTGGGCTGTCGACTCGGAGTGCTGGGAGGGGTCCCCCAGGAGCAGAGTTTTTTGTTTGTTTGTTTGTTTTTTATCACTGGTAGGGAGGAGGAGAGGTTAGACCCTGGGTCACTGGACAGGCGCAGAAGCCGAGTGCGGAGACAGCAGTTCATCGGCCTGTTTGGGGCTGCTCCTTTTGCCAACCGAGGGCTCCCCTTCTTCTATTCCAGGTCGTCGCCGGGTGGGGCTGCCAAACTGTATATCCACTCCTCGGATCGACGTCAGGTGAACTCGCCCCTGGACTGAACAGATATCCTTAGACTGAGTAAAATGTTTGCATAATAGGTTCCAGGGCGGGGATGTGGTGCCTGCGGGTGCAGAGGAAGGGGTCCTGAAGGATCGCAGGGAACATAGTCACATCCTTATACTCTTTTGATCCTCACAGCAACCCAGAGGAGAAGGGCAGGCAGGCTGAGTAGGGTGGGATTTTGATCCCTGAGCCTAGGTTATACAAGGCCAGCAAGTGGTGGAAGAGGTCTTGAGACTCTGGACTCCTGTCCTTGTTCATGAGCCTGGTAATGGTTAATTATGCAAGGACTTCTGAGAAAAGAGGGGGAAGGCTTTGGAGAAAGATAGCAGGAGAACAAGGGATGTCTTCTGGGGTGAGAGAAGGAGTTAGGGGGGCACAACTGACCTAGAGAATCTTTAGAGGTCCAGTTTGGGTCTTCCTACTTACCAGCTGGATGGCCTTAGGCAAGTTACTTAACATCTCAGAGCTTTGTAAAATGGGAATGATAATTATGTATTGCGTAAGCCTGAGTGAAAGTGTTTTATTTTCTCTATATGCTCAATTAGTCTCCTTGTGCCCTTGCATATCCTGTTCCCACAGCACCCTTATCCTGCTACTGCTGCTACTGCTAACCCTTATCCTGGTAACCTCCAAATCACTCTTCAACTTGAGTTTCATCTCTCCTGATCCTTGAAGCTTTTTAGCCACTTCCATCCTGCTTTGTTGCTCAAGTAAGTGAGAAACCTTTGTTTCTGATTTGATTAGCAATTGTTTACTCTGACTCCTCCACTACAATGGGAGTTCTTGAACACTCCCAGGGCTGGGGAGCTGAGACTGAGTCTTTTCTCACCAGTTTACTGCTAAATCACAGATTTTGAATCAGGTAGGAGGTGTGGAGCAGATAATGGGGCTTCTCAAGAGAGGGTCTGAAAAGGTCCCCTGAAAATGTCCAAGGAATGCTCCACAAATGCCTCCCCCTGCTGGCTGGGATTATTACCTGAAAAACTGGATTTGTCTCAGTGAGTGTCGAGTCAAAAGACACAACCAAGCTAAAGTGTGAGAGAAGGAAGACTTGTAAGTAAGGAGAATACCAGTAATATTTCCCAAAGCAGTGTTTCCCGAACAGCAAAATTAGGAAAATTTGAAGCTAACGGTATGTGCATATTCATGAAGAGGTTTGGCTGGGGTTTGCTTATACATGACGGGGCTTGAGCAGAAGAGAATCCTGCACAGAGTAGGGGCAAAAGTCCAAGCTTTCATTGATTGAAATCACAAACGACAGAAGAAGGTTAACATCATCATTCCTTAGGTTCCCACCCGTCTGCAGGTTTTAGCCAGAAGTTACCATTCCCCACCTGTGTGTGGGGGCCTTTGTTCCCCTAGAACAACTCAAAGATCAGATTGTTATGTATATCCTTTGAGGAGGACCTCAGTTCAGTTCAGTCGATCAGCTCAGTCGTGTCCGACTCTTTGCGACCCCGTGGACTGCAGCACACCAGGCTTCCCTGTCCATCACCAACTCCCAGAGCTTGCTCAAACTCATGTCCATCAAGTCAGTGATGCCATCCAACCATCTCATCCTCTGTTGTCCCCTTTTCCTCCTGCCTTCTATCTTTCCCAGCATCAGGGTCTTTTCCAATGAGTCAGTTCTCTGCATCAGGTGGCCAAAGTATTGGAGCTTCAGCTTCAGCATCAGTCCTTCCAATGAATATTCAGGACTGATTTCCTTTAGAATTGACTGATTTGACCTCCTTGTGGTCCAAGGGGCTCTCAAAAGTCTTTTCTAACACCACAGTTCGAAAGAGGAGGACCCAGGACTCTTGTTTTGTCACTGAACTGTTGCTTCTAAATGCTTTTACTCTGTTCATGCATTCTTTTGTTCCTCTATGATTTTAATTACTGAGATCTGTTCTAGGGTAAACATTGTAGGCAGGCTTGGATCACAAAATGGCTTCTCTTGTCAAGAAAGCCATGTGGGGTTCTCTCTCTCCCAGACCCCTACCCTATCTGCTTGTAGGATGAGAGCTCATCGTTGCTTTAATTTTTGAGTTTATACCAGTGGTTCTCAAAGTACAGTCCTTGGAACAACAGCAGCAGCACCTGGGGACTTCATGTGTGTGTGTGTGTGTGATGTGTGTGATGTCGTGTCCAACTCTTCCTCACCCCATGGACTATATGTAGCCCACCATGTTCCTCTGTCCATGGGATTCTCCAGGCAAGAATACTGGAGTGGGTTGCCATTTCCTCCTCTAGGGGATCTTTCTGGCCCAGGAATGGAACCCGCGTGTCCTGTGTTTCCTTCAGGCGGGTTCTTTACCCCTGAGCCACCAGGGAAGCCCCAGGGGACTTCATAGCAATGCAGATTCTCTAGTCCCACACTAGATCTCTGGTGCTGAAGATGGGGCCTGATGAGACGCTTAACAAACCCACTAAGATATTTTGATATGTGCTAAAATTTTAGAATTACTGGCTGAAGCCTTTCATTTGTAATATCCAGACATCCTATAGATAGACAACTTTTAAAGTGTTATTATTTTTAAAACAATCTTAATTTTTAAAACAGTTTTAGATTTATAGAAAAATTATAAAGACACTATGAGACTTCCCACATCCAATTTCCTTCATTCAGTTCAGTTCAGTCACTCAGTCATGTCCGATTCTTTGCGACCCCGTGGACTACAGCACGTTAGGCTCCCCGTCCATAACCAACTCCCTGAATTTACTCAAACTCATATCCATCGAGTCAGTGGTGCCAACCAACCATCTCATGCTCTGTTGTCCCCTTCTCCTCCTGCCTTCAGTCTTTCCTGGCATCAGGCTCTTTTCAAATGAGTTAGTTCTTCATATCAGGTAGCCAAAGTATTGGAGTTTCAACTTCAGCATCAGTCCTTCCCATGAATATTCAGGACTGATTTCCTTTAGGATGGACTGGTTGGATCTCCTTGCTGTCCAAGGGACTCTCAAGAGTCTTCTCCAACACCCCAGTTCAAAAGCATCAGCTCTTTGGCGCTCAGCTTTCTTCACAGTCCAACTCTCACATCCATACATGACTACTGGAAAAACCGTTTCCTTCATTATTAATATCTTACATTAATATTGATGGGAATAGAATAGGGTGGTTATACAGGTAGTTGTAGACATCCCAGTAGGGGACTATAGACAGAGAAGGAAACCTAGAAAACTTTGGGAGACCACTGTAAGTTAATGATAACTCAAGAAAGTTATTGGAACATTGTTCAATGAAGCAGGCTTGCTTAACTATAAAACCATAAACAAAACCACAAGGCCATTAGATGGGAGAAAAATGTCACCACCCTTCTACTAATGCAGTAATCCTAGTTTGACCTCAGAGGGTCAGACACTTTCCTGCCTAATATGAAGGAGGAGCTAGTGATGCATGTCTGCATCTATGTCTTCTTGAAGAAGGCAGTCTTTTCCCCTCCCCCTTTTTCATTATAGAATTGTAGCCCATTCAATCCCCGGGGCAGAGTTTCCCAGCTGCCCAGAAGCATCTCTCACAATAAATCTACTTGCCTATCACTTTGCTTCTCCCTGAATTTCCTCTGCACTGAGACACAAAGAACCTGAACCTCAGTGAGTCCAGACATCAGGTGAGTGATTCTAATTAAAAGGTTGTGGGTTCAAGTCCCAGACTTGGTTTTGGCTGGGTCTGAGTCCCAATCTGAGGTAAATGATTTCAATATGATATATTGATATTGTTACAATTAATGAACAATTATTAATGCATTATTGACATCCATACTTTTCCAGATTTCTTTCATTTTTCTATGAAGTTTTTTTTCTGTTTTAGGATTCCATCCAGGAATTGCATTCACTTGTGGTTTCTCCTCAGGCTCTTCTTGGCTGTCATGGTTTCTCTGACTCTCCTTGTTTTTGATGACCTGGGCAGTTTTGAGAAGTACTGGCTAGGTATTTTGTAGAATGTCCTTCTATTGTTTTTTTTTTCTTTTATCATGACTGGAGTGAGGTTGTGGGTTTTGGGGAGGCAGACCACACAGGCAACA
The DNA here is from genome assembly GCF_019923935.1 of Bubalus bubalis. NCBI lineage: Eukaryota > Metazoa > Chordata > Mammalia > Artiodactyla > Bovidae > Bubalus > Bubalus bubalis. The sequence goes on along the minus strand of NC_059159.1, from coordinate 35,188,968 downwards.
GTCATTCATCACATTATGTCAAAGGTGCTACTGCATACATACTGTCTGTCAAAATGACATCACTGTTGATATTGACCTTGATCACCAGGCTGAAGTAGTGTCTGTAGAAAATTTATTAGAATTTTTTCCTCCTTTCCACAGTGCATTCTTTGGAAGGAAATCACTACATACAGCCCACATTTAAGGAATGGAGAGTTAGACTCCACTTCCTTGAGGGAGAAAAATCTATATAAATTATTTGGAATTCCACATGGGAGATTTGTTTGCCCCATTTATTTATTTATTCAACTATTTATTTCTATCTATGGAATCATGGATATTTATTTTATACTTTGAGTTATAATCTGATATACTTTATTTTGTTGTTTATAATGTTCTAACTTTGGCCTTTGAGAACTCTTTTACTAGATTTCTATGTTTTCTTTATTTTTTTGGCCACACTGCCCAGCTTGTGGGATGTTAGTTCCCTGACCAGGGATTGGCCTGAGCCCTCAGCAGTAGGAATGACAGAGTCCTAACCACTGGACTGCCAGGGCATTCTCGATTTCTATGTTTTCTTGACATATCCTCATCAAATCTTTTTTAAATCAAACTATTTATTTTGTGAGCTGGATTCGACTTTGAGATCTTTCCCCCACCAGGGATCAAACCCTGGCCACAGTAGTGGAGGCGCAGAGTCCTAACCACTGGACGGTCAGGGAAGTCCCTATCCGTCCAGTGGTTAAGACTTCATCTTCCAATGCAGAGGGTGCTGCATTGATTCCCGGTTGGAGAACTAAGATCCCAGATGCCTGACAGCCAAAAACATAAAACAGAAACAGTACTGTAACAAATTCAAAAAAGGCTATAAAAAATTCTTGTAAAAATTTTGTTTCTTTACTTTTTGGCAATGTAAGATGCTCCAGGCTCATTTTGTGTATTTTCTGCCCTAGTTCTAGTGTCAGCTATTTGTCCAAGGAGCCCTAGTTTGCTTTATTGAGGAATAGTATTAGAACTAAAATCTGAGCACTGGCTGTGCTTGATGCCATTACGTGCCATTACTTCTAGACTCTCTCAGCGGGAGTGCATGTATTAACATGTTCTGTAAGCTTTAAGGCTTTTGACAAATGCATTATATGAGTAGTATTATACAAAATATTCTCATCACTTCCCCCTTCAACCCCCGCCAAAGAAAATCCTCTGTATTTCACCCGTTCAACCATCCCTGGCAACTACTGGTCTGTCTATTGTCTCTGTAGTTCTGCCTTTTCCAGAATATTATATAGTTGGAATCATAAAAGAATGTAGCCTTTTCAGACTGGCTTATTTGACTTAACAATATGCATTTAAGTTTCATCAATATCTTTTTAAGCCTTGATAACATTTGATTATTGAATAATATTCCATTTTATGAATGTACCACAGTTTGTTTATCCTTTCATGTGTTGAAGGACATCTTTGTTGCTTCCAGTTTTTGGTGATGATGAATAAAGTTGCTATAAATGTTTGTGTGCATTTTTTTTATATATATAGACATTTGTTTTCAAATCAGTTGAGTTTATACCTAGGAGTACGATTGCTGAATTGATTGGTAAGACTATGTTTAGCTTTGTAAGAAATTGCCAAACTCTTTTTTTGCCATGTAGGTTATTACAGAGTATTGAGCAGAGTTCCCTGTGCTATACAGTCATTCTTGTTGATAACCTATGTTATATACAGTATTGTTAATTATAGTTGACATTTTGTATATTAGATCCCCAAAACTTATTCATCTTATTGTTGGCAATTTAAACCCTTGTATATATTATATTCTTTAGTGAGGTGTCTATTCAGATCTTTTCCCTGTTTTTAATTGGATTGGTTAGCTTTCTGGTTGTTGAGTTTGAGTTATTTGTGTATTTTGGATAACAGTCATTTATCAGATATGTTTTTTGACTATTTACTCCCAGTCTATGACTTGTCTTTTCATTCTCTTAATAGTATCTTTTATAGAGCAGAAGGTTTTAATTATAATAAAGTCTAACATCAATTTTTTTCTTTCATGGATCATGTTTTAGGTGTTGTAACTAAAAACTTACTGCCAAACCTAAGGTTGCCTAGATTATCTCCTACATTTTCTTTTAGAAATTCTGTAGTTTAGGTCTATGATTTACACTCAGGTCTATGATCTTTTTTGAGTGTGAATGAGGTAAGGTCTGTGTCATTTTTACATATGGATATCAGTTGTTTCAACAACTTTTGTTGAAAACAGTAGCCTATCTCCATTGAACTGTCTTTGCTTCTGCTGTCAAAAATCAGTTGAGGGCTTCCCTGGTGGCTCAGTGGTAAAGAATTCTGCTGCCAATGCAGGAGACAGGAGTTCAATTCCAGATCCAGGAAGACCCCACATGCTGCAGAGCAACTGAGCCCACGCAGCATCACCATTGCACCTGGGCTCTAGAGCCTGGAACCACAGCTGCTGGGCCCACGTGCCGCCGCAACCACTCAAGTCTGCACACCCGAGTTCCACAGCACCAGAAGCCACTGCAATGAGAAGTTCACCCACGGCAACTAGAGAGCAGCCCCTGCTCCCTGCAACTAGAGAAAAGCCCAAGTAGCAACGAAGACTCAGCACAGCCAAAAAGAAAAAAATAAATTATTTTAAAAATCAGTTAACTCAGGGAAAAAGTCAACATTTTATAACTATAAATGGAATATAACCTATAAAAATTTTTGAATCACTATGTTGTACACCCAAAACTAATATGGTAAATCAGCTATACCTCACTTTTTCAGTTCAGTTCAGTCGCACAGTTGTGTCTGACTCTTTTCGACCCCATGGACTACTGCACGCTTGGCTTCCCTGTCCATCACCAACTTCTGGAGCTTGCTCAGACTCATGTCCATTGAGTTGGTGATGCCATCCAACCAACTCATCCTCTGTTGTCCCCTTCTCTTCCTGCCTTCAATCTTTCCTAGCATCAGGGTCTTTTCCAATGAATCAGTTCAAAACACCTCAATTTTTAAAAAGTTGAAAAAAAAATTCAGTCAATATTTGTGTTAGCCCATTTCCGCTGGTCTGTGTGTGTATTTTTTCACCAGTACCACGCTGTGTTGATTATCATAGACTCTTTTTTTTCCCCCTGAGTGTGAATGTCCTGAGACAAATGTGAGAGGAGTGGAGGAGGGGAAGCACAAAGATGGCCCCAGGTATGAGAGAAGGGGTGAAACCACAGAGAGAGGAGGGTGGACGGTACAGAGGCCTGGAGGACACCGGGTTGTGCCTCTTCTGCACCTCTGGCTGGGGTGGCCTACATATCAACAGATTCATACCGGCTGCCAGGCCCTACACCTGAAGTGCTCAGACTCCACCTGGTGGCAGGTAAAGAGAATCCTCCATTCTCGCCTAGAAGAGAATCTGTAGGGATTCCCAGAGAAGGCCAATGGCTCACCACAGGCAGGCTACCTACCCCTACTGGCCTTCTAGACAGAAAAGAAGCCCCAGGTGTTTTGTACTCCATGAAGGATTCCACTGGAGTTCAAGGTCCTGGCCCTACCAGAGGCTAGTGGAACTCAACACTTCTTTCATCATGAGCTCCTCTCCACTGGAAGGGACTTTTTTTTTAAGCCACACTGCATGGTATGCAGAACGTCTCCAACCAGGGACTGAACATGGGTCTCCTGCATTGAAAGTAGGAATCTTAACCACTGGACCACCAGGAAAGTCCCGGAAAGGACTTTTTTACATAAAGTATGCTTTGGCCCTGCTTGTGTCACGTGCTCATGCCTGAACAAGTCTCAGTGGCTAGGGGAGAGGAAACGTGCTGACTGGCTGCTTCTGGTTCATACACTTCCCCAGAATGTACCGTGTGAACCTAGAAAGATGGAAGGGTGGGTCCCTAAAAGGAAACTTGGTGCTGGTGCCAGAAGAGGGGGGACTGGGTGGGGAACTGGTTAAAACTCTTGCTGTCCACTCCCCTACCTGATCAGAAGCCTCAGTGCCTGCTCAGCCCTGTCTGGTTGCCTGCAGGGTGGCCTCTGTGTGTTCCTCCTGCCCCACACCCCTCTTTCCATATCAGCTAAGATTCCCTTTCATGGTTCTCCAGATAGGCCTACTTCCCTCTTCACTGTGCCTGTACTTCCGCCATCTCCCCAAATGGTCACCCATGCCTTGCAAGATCCCCTGCAGGAGGGCATGGCAACCCACTCCAGTATTCTTGCCTAGAGAATCCCCATGGACAGAGGAGCTTAGCGGGCTACAGTCCATAGGGTTGCGAAGAGTCAGACACAACTGAAGCAATTTAGCATGCATATGCCTTGCCTCTTAGCCTGGCCAAACTCTACCTGATTTTTAAGGAATAGTCTAAGTGCCTCTCCTCCATGAACCCTTTCTTAACAGCCAGGTGAGTGACGTAAGGAGGACTGAAGGAGGGTCAAGGTCGTCTGATGTGGAGGTTTAATAAAGGGGTGAAAGACAAAGATCTAAGGATTCCTCTAGCCTCCCAGAAAAGAATCTTTGGGCAAAATCAAGACCAATCACGTTGAAGTTTCATTTTTATTTTTTTTAATTTCCATTTATTTTTTGGTCTCGCTGCACGGCTTGCACAACCTCAGTTCCCTGATCGGGGATTGAACCCTGGCCACAGCAGTGAAAGCCTGGAATGCCAACCACTAGGCCACCTGGGGACATTCCTTAATCATTTTTAAATTGAAAGTATTTTTGTTTTTCACAAAGATGTTTACTGCAGCATTCATTGTAATGGCAAAAACTGGAAGCTGTCCAAATGCCCTGCACTCAAGAATGAATTGAAGCATTTAAGATTCTTTCAGCAGTAAGTGACAGAAACCCAGCTCAAACTAGCTTAAGCACAAAAGAGAATTCAGTGGTTCCAGAAGCCGGGCAGTGCAAGGGGCTTAAGTGATGTTGGCAGGCCGTCTCCATCTCTTGCCTCTGTCTGCTTCTCTCCTGTGTGAGTTTCATTTTCTTCCACTATTGGCCAGGAGAAGGGAGGCCAAGATGCAGATGGCTCCTGACTCATTTTATTCCTGCTTTGTGACCTTGAAAGAAAGAGAAAGCTGTCCTTTCCCAGAGATCCAGGGCAGGAGGCTGTCCTGGCATGGGTGAGTAGCCCATTCCTGGGCCAGTCTCTGTGGTCAGAGGAATGGAATCCTGTAATTGATTGAATCTGACTCCAGTGGCCAGGAGGAGGCTCCTGGTGTTGGCTGTCCCACTGGAACCACATGGAGTGGGGTGGGAGAATGAGGATTTTCCCAGGAGACTTTACTGTTGTTACCAGGATGGCAAAATCTAGTTGGTACAACATTACATTCCGGGAAAAAATACAGTTGCACAGACTGTGTAGTAACATGGCAAATAGTGATGAAGCAATGCTAGAAGAAGGCAGAAAACAGTATTGAAACTATGCTGGCACCTTTGGAAGATGGAAAAATAGAAAACTTTTGTTTGTTGTGGAAGAATGTATCATAATAAAACCTTTGGTGCCTTTGCAAAAACATTTGTACGATACATAAAATGTGTTTGTGCAAAAATAATGTGGCACACATGACAAAGTATGATTTTTCAGAACTCAGTTTCTTTTTGGAATGAGATGAGGGCTTCCCTGGTGGCTCAGAAGGTAAAGAATCTGCCTGTAATGCAGGAAACCCAGGTTTGATTCCTGGGTCAGGAAGATACCCTAGAGAAAGGAATGGCTACCCACTCCAGGATTCTTGTCTAGAGAATTCCGTGCACAGAGGAGCCTGGAAAGAGTCAGACATGACTAAGCAACTAACACTTTGACTTTTGGGGCATAAGTCATACTTTTCATCTTTCTGGCTGCTTTGAGCAGGGGACCCAATGGAATCTGTTTGTCACGAGTGCGACATCCTCATTGTAGTTCCAGGGAACTTGAGTTTCCCAAAGCATGCTGGCTTGCCTTCAGGAGTACAGGAAGTCTCTCCCCAACAGGTGGGCAGGTGAAAAGCCTCCAGGTGGGTCTCTGATAAGGATAGAGAGAGGACAAGGAAATAAGCTCAGGAAAGCCAGGAAGACCAGGTAAAAGTCCACAGGTAGGCCAGCCCACATAATTCCTCTTTTTCTGCTTACATCCTCACACAGACCTGGGGCAATTCAGGTAATACCAAGTGCCAACATGTTTGTAGCTAACAACCAGCGCTTTTGGGTTAATTTTCTATTTTTCTTTTTGGCCTCTCTGTGTGTCTTCAGTTCAGTTCAGTTCAGTCACTCAGTCGTGTCCAACTCTTTGCAACCCCAGGAATCGCAGCACACCAGGCCTCCCTGTCCATCACCAACTCCCAGAGTTCACCCAGACTCATGTCCTGGGTAATGTCGGTGATGCCATCCAGCCATCTCATCCTCTGTCGTCCCCTTCTCCTCCTGCCCCCAATCCCTCCCAGCATCAGAGTCTTTTCCAATGAGTCAACTCTTTGCATGAGGTGGCCAAAGTATTGGGAGTTTCAGCTTCAGCATCAGTCCTTCCAATGAACACCCAGGACTGATCTCCTTTAGGATGGACTGGTTGGATCTCCTTGCAGTCCAAGGGACTCTCAAGAGTCTTCTCCAACACCACAGTTCAAAAGCATCAATTCTTTGGTGCTCAGCTTTCTTTATAGTCCAACTCTCACATCCATACATGACCACAGGAAAAACCATAGCCTTGACTAGATGGACCTTTGTTGGCAAAGTAATGTCTCTGCTTTTCAATATGCTATCTAGGTTGGTCATAACTTTCCTTCCAAGGAGTAAGCATCTTTTAATTTCATGGCTGCAATCACCATCTGCTCTGATTTTGGAGCCCCCCAAAATAAAGTCTGCCACTGTTTCCACTGTTTCCCCATCTATTTCCCATGAAATGATGGGACCAGATGCCATGATCTTCGTTTTTTGAATGTTGAGCTTTAAGCCAACTTTTTCACTCCCCTCTTTCACTTTCATCAAGAGGCTTTTTAGTTCCTCTTCACTTTCTGCCATAAGGGTGGTTTCATCTACATATCTGAGGTTATTGATATTTCGCCCAACAATCTTGATTCCAGTTTGTGCTTCTTCCAGCCCAGCGTTTCTCATGATATACTCTGCATATAAGTTAAATAAGCAGGGTGACAATATACAGCCTTGATGTACTCCTTTTCCTATTTGGAACCAGTTTGTTGTTCCATGTCCAGTTCTAACTGTTGCTTCCTGACCTGATATAGGTTTCTCAAGAGGCAGGTCAGGTGGTCTGGTATTCCCATCTCTTGAAGAATTTTCCACAGTTTATTGTGATCCACATAGTCAAAGGCTTTGGCATGATCAATAAAGCATAAATAGATGTTTTTCTGGAACTCTCTTGCTTTTTCCATGATCCAGCAGATGTTGGCAATTTGATCTCTGGTTCCTCTGCCTTTTCTAAAACCACCTTGAACATCTGGAAGTTCACAGTTCATGTATTGCTGAAGCCTGGCTTGGAGAATTTTGAGCATTACTTTACTAGCATGTGAGATGAGTGCAATTGTGCGGTAGTTTGAGCATTCTTTGGCATTGCCTTTCTTTGGGATTGGAATGAAAACTGACCTTTTCCAGTCCTGTGGAAGTTCTGCTTAGTTCTCCAAATTTGCTGACATATTGAGTGCAGCACTTTCACAGCATCATCTTTCAGGATGTGAAATAGCTCAACTGGAATTCCATCACCTCCACTAGCTTTGTTCGTAGTGATGCTTTCTAAGGCCAACTTGACTTCACATTCCAGGATGTCTGGCTCTAGGTGAGTGATCACACCATTGTGATTATCTGGGTCGTGAAGATCTTTTTTGTACAGTTCTTCTGTGTATTCTTGCCACCTCTTCTTAATATCTTCTGCTTCTGTTAGGTCCCTACCATTTCTGTCCTTTATCGAGCCCATCTTTGCATGAAATGTTCCCTTGGTGTCTCTAACTTTCTTGAAGAGATCTCTAGTCTTTCCCATTCTGTTGTTTTCCTCTATTTCTTTGCACTGATAGCTGAGGAAGGCTTTCTTATCTCTCCTTGCTATTCTTTGGAACTCCGCATTCAGACACTTATATCTTTCCTTTTCTCCTTTGCTTTTCACTTCTCTTCTTTTCACAGCTATTTGTAAGGCCTCCTCAGACAGCCATTTTGCTTTCTTGCATTTCTTTTCCATGGGGATGGTCTTGATCCCTGTCTCCTGTACAATGTCTTGAACCTCTGTCCATAGTTCATCAGGCACTCTGTCTATCAGATCCAGTCCCTTAAATCTATTTCTCACTTCCACTGTATAATCAGAAGGGATTTGGTTTAGGTCATACCTGAATGGTCTAGTGGTTTTCCCTACTTTCTTCAATTTAAGTCTGAATTTGGCAATAAGGAGTTCATGATCTGAGCCACAATCAGTTCCTGGTCTTGTTTTTGCTGACTGTATAGAGCTTCTCCATCTTTGGCTGCAAAGAATATAATCAATCTGATTTTGGCGTTGACCATCTGGTGATATCCATGTGTAGAGTCTTCTCTTGTGTTGTTAGAAGAGGGTGTTTGCTATGACCAGTGCATTCTCTTGGCAAAACTCTATTAGCCTTTGCCCTGCTTCATTCTGTACTCCAAGGCCAAAGTTGCCTGTTACTCCAGGTGTTTCTTGACTTCCTACTTTTGCATTCCAGTCCCCTATAATGAAAAGGACATCTTTTTGGGGTGTTAGTTCTAAAAGGTCTTGTAGGTCTTCATAGAACCATTCAACTTCAGCTTCTTCAGTGTTACTGGCTGGGGCATAGGCTTGGATTACAGTGATATTGAATGGTTCGCCTTGGAAATGAACAGAGATCATTTTGTCATTTTTGAGACTGCATCCAAGTACTGCATTTTGGACTCTTTTGTTGACCATTATGGCTACTCCATTTCTTCTAAGGGATTCCTACCCACATGTGGCTTACGGGAACTTAATTCCCCAACCAGGGATTGAAACTGCATTCTCGACAGTGAAAGCACAGAGTCCTAACCACTGGACCACTGTTAGGCACTGGACTGCCAGGGAATTCTCAGTTGTTATTGTTTTTTTGGCTGTGCCATACAGCTTGCAGTCTCTTAGTTCCTCAACCAGGGATTGAACCCAGGCCCCAGCACTGAAAGCACAGAGTGCTAACCAGTGGACTACCAAGGAATCCACACCTCCCCTGCCATTCAGTTATCTTTAAATGTTGAAGTTGCAAACCAAATAAAGCCATTCCTATTTTAGTGAAAACAAAAAGCAGGATTTCTTTGGCTGCACATGTGCATTTAGCTTTCTCGATAGGGTCTCTGAGGCACTCTTGTAGAGGTTTCCTTTTCCTGGAACCCGGCAAGCATTTAGAGGTGAGGGCTGGGAGGTTGGATGTCTGGTCTTGGTGTGTGTGTGTGTGTGTGTATGTGTGTGTGTGTGTTGGGAGGTTGGAAATTTGGTTCTGGGTATATGTGTGTGTGTTGGAAAGTTGGATCTCTGGTCCTGCATTTGTGTGTGTGTGTGTGTGTGTGTGGCAAAAGCAGGCACCTGGGTGTGGGCAAAGACCGCCAGAGTTCCTCACTGCCCTCCCTGCCTCTTCCTCCCACTCCCATCTTCCCATCTTCCCAGGATGGGATGTGGCTCATTCCACCCCGTCAGCTGTTCTTATGACAGACACGGAGGCCTGGGAACTCTTCAATCACAAAGCAAATTACAGGTGAGAGGGGATCTCCTCCACCCCCGCCCACCCTCCCAGGGGTACTGACTCTCAGCCAATCAACAGCAAAACCTCTCAGTGGGACCTGGAGAGTCATGGGGCTGGGACCTTGAGAGACAGGGACTGAGAATGGGGAGCAGGCAGGGGGCCCAGCCAAGGGCATACCCACCTGGGGAATACCAAGACCTCCCCACTAAGTCCCACATCTGCATGTGCCACCTTCTTCCTCCTTTACACACACACACTCTCCCAACACAATGGCTGGGTGGGGCTGAGGAACTGGCTTCCTTTGCAGAGATCTGAATCTAGGCCCACAGTTCCCGCCCCAGAAACACAGGAACAGACACACTCAGAGACCCGGCCTCACATTCCTTGCTCCAAGGGGCAGGCAGGACAGGCTGAAAATAGAAACTGCTTCCAAAGAGATAAAGGTAAATTCAGGGAGTGCTACTGCAGAGTTAGGGAGGGGGCAACTGGGGTAGGGATGGGGTTCCGTGGTGTGAAATGATGGGCTGGCTCACACCAAGGAGACAGGCTGGATACTGAAGGGATGGGCTGTCTCGTAAGGTGTGGGAGAGATGGTCAGACACGCTGTCAGGGGACACACACACCACACCACAGCGACCCAGGGGTGTCTGGAGCCCATGCTCTACCTCCAGCCCAGCCGGGGCCATGGTCACCCCATCCTGACCCCACCCCTGTCCAGCCTTGGCCCCCACGAACCCCCTGTCCATGCAGCAATGTGGACCCAGGACAGAACATGCGCATACACAACAGTCCACTCTCCATGCCTGAGGTTCATCCTTTCCACAGACTCTGTTATCCTTGGAAACCTGGCATTCGGGGTCCCTCACATCTTCCAGAGCCCCAGTGTGCGCATGTGGAGTGTGCTGTGGTTGGGGGGGGGGTGTCCGGTTGGGAGGAGGATCCGATTCCTGTTTCCTGCTCCTACTCACTCAGCCCCGGGAGGTGACCGAGAGTGGAGAGGACTTGAGGGTGAGTGCTTGGGCCGAGTACCTGGGTCCCTGAGAGAGGCCTGAGTGGGGGGTGGGGGAAGGAAGTAAGAGCTGATACCTGAGGGGGGCAGGGATCCCGGAGGGGGCAAGGCTGGGGAGGAGCTGGCCAGCTGGCGAGGCTACTGCCTGGGTCACCTAAGGAGCTTCCTCCCAGAACACAGAGGCCATTGAGCCGCGAGACTCGCGGGCTACAGCCCCCAGCCCCCACCCCGCATCATTTCTCAGAAACCAATGTGGGGCTTAGAGGGACCTGACTCTCCTGCTGACTCCATAGGGAATGTGGGGGCGCAGGTCTTCCCGCTTTGACCCTTCAGCCTTCTCAGGCTTACAGGAGGCAGTGAGCCCATGCCCCAGCATCTTGCCCAAGTGGTCCTCACCTTCAGTCTGATCTGATCTCCTTCCTCACCACACTCTGGGCATCCTGGCACGATCCAGGCTTCTACCCACTGGGGCCTCTCTCTGGGACCAGGTGGGGAGCAAGGAGGCAGACAGGGATGAGGATGGGGCAGGAGAGACCATGCCCGGGGCCTCCTGGTCTCCTGGGGTCAGAGGCTCCAGGAATCTTCATGGCAGGAAAAGGAGACTAAAAATAATCCGGAAAGGGAGAGTCCGGAGAGAGGAACTGGGAAATGGGGGGCGGAGGGCCCGCAGGAGCAGGGAAGCTGTGATGTGGCCCAGGCACACACAGCACATACGCCCCACAGAGAAAGCACAGAACACACGCCCAACACCCCCATCTCACTCACCCCACACACTGTGTACCCCATTCTACCACTTTGTGCTACATATGATAGATACACTTTTTTTTCTCCCCAAATATTTATTTGGGCCAGATCGAGCTCTTAAGTTGTGGCACACAAACTCTTAGCTGAGGCATGCAGGATCTAATTTCCTGATCAAGTATCGAACAGGGGCCCCCTGTACTGGGAGTGTGGAGTGTTAGACACCGGATGGTCAGGGAAGTCCCAACAGATACGCTCCTGAAACACCGCATCCAACACCCGGTTCATATATTAATAGCAGCAGCAGCAGCACACACACGCCATGTCCATGCTTAAACCACACACACAAACGTTCACAACACATACTACAGACACGGAACACAATTCCTGAGGTAGACACTTAGCTGCATGCCCTATTTCCCTTGCTGATCCAGTCCTCTTGTGCTCCTCTCCCAACTTGGGTCTCTATCCAGGTGCCCCCTCTCTGGCCTCTGTCTCCTCTGGCCTGATTGTGACAGCAGAGGTCAAAAGATGGAGCGAGATGGAGGCTGGGGGGTGAGGGGGTGGGGTTTCAGAGTTCTCAGGAAACGGAATAAGGAGGATTGAGAGGTAATGAGAAAAGACAGTGGAAATAGGGAGGGAAGAGAGGAAGTGCCCCCACCTCTACTCCTGAGCCTAAAATCTCGGCTCATTTGCCTGCAGACATTCTGCTCAAAGGTCTTGGTCTACTCACGCAGGAGCGTGGGGGGTGCAAAGGGCACTAAGAGTCTCTCTTTCTGCCCCCTCTTCCTCAGGGGATGACTCCAGCAGTGTACCCCACTCCTTGGAAGAGCTCAGAGGAAGATGTCAGCCCAGTCTCTTCCGGAAGCAACACCCCCCACCCAGAAGCCCCCTCGGATCATCCGCCCCCGCCCCCCTTCTCGTGCCCGAGCTACCCAGTCCCCAGGGCCCCACCACAACGGCTCCTCTCCACAAGAATCTCTCCTCACCGACAATGAGGCACCAAGCCCCATGTGCACCCCCATGTTCTGGGAGCCCCCGGCCCCATCCCTCAAGCCCCCCGCCCTTCTGCCCCCATCAGCTTCTAAAGCCAGCCTTGACTCCCAGACTTTTCCAGACTCTTCCGACACCCCCAGCCCAGTGTCCCGGCGCTCCATCTCCCCAGAGACTGCTCCCCGGTCTCCAGTACCCCCACCCAAACCCTCTGGGTCACCCCGCATGGCTCTGTCCCTGCTCCCCAAGACCCAGGTCCCCGACCAGGATGACTCTGCCTCGGCCCCAGGCACTGTGCGCAGACTGGCTGGCAAGTTCGAATGGGGGACTGAAGGCAGAGTCCAGGCTGAGGACACCCTGGAGCCAAGTCCCCCAGGGGGAGTGGATGTGAATGGGGAGAGAGAGACACCCCAGGGCAACCTCACTGGGAGCGGGTCCCAGGAGAACGGCACTCCAGGTAAGCTGGGCTGGGCTCAATCCAGCTCCTCTTTTTCGTTCTCAGGGCTTTACGATTTTTTTTGGAGGGGTTGGAGTTACACCCCGGGGGTGTAACCAGGGATCGAACCCATGCCTCCAGCATTGGAAGTGCAGAGTCCTAACACTAAACTGCCAGGCAAGTCCCTTAGATTGGGTACTTTAAGAGGCTACTTTTTAAAAAATGGATTCCATACTTTGAAAATCTGGTTTTAATACCTCTGGAGCTTTGAAGAGAGCCTGGAGGTGAGAAATGCCTAGCACTGACCTCCAGTTCCTGCTGCCGCGCAGGTTAAGGGGAGGGAGGAGGCCTGGGGAGGGGGGCTGTCCTAAGGAGGCCCCTGTCTCCCACAGGTGCTGGGCTGGCCTGCCCTCCCTGCTGCCCCTGTGTCTGCCACGTGGGCCGGCCTGGCCTGGAACTCCGATGGGTGCCAGTGGGGGGCTATGAGGATGGCCCCAGGGTCCCTTGCCGGGCCTCCCCACTGCGGGCCTCCCGCTCCCGCCCCAGCCCTTCAAGCCTCAGCCACCCCCCAGTTGTCCTCACATCCTACCGCTCCACTGCTGAGCGCAAACTCCTGCCACCCCTCAAACCCCCTAAACCAACTCGGATCAGACAGGACATCACCATCTCTGGGGAGCCCCCACAGCCTGATCTTGATCCGCCCTCTGAAGATGGAATCCAAAGAGGTACAGGGCCCAAGGGATGGACCTCAGGGCTGGGAAGAGACTGGGTGGAGGTGTAGCATTCTAAACACCAACTCACTACAACCCCCGACAAGCCCTGGGCTTCTTGTTCCTCCATCAGTTGCTACTCCGGGGCTGACAGTTGTAGTTTCTATAGTAGCAGTCTTTGCTGGGCTGGGGTCAGGAGTCCTGGGCTGGTGATTCTTCACTCTGGGTTCTCTCTTAGGGGACAGTCCTGATGGTGCTTCTCAGAATGATTCTCCAGCCACCACGGAGGGCAGGTACTGAACACCTAGATACTCCTTCCTGAAAACAGACTAAACTTTGCATGTGGATGTGTGTGTGTGTGCTAAGTCACTTCAGTCGTGTCTGACTACTGCGACCCAGAAGCCTGCCATGCTCCTCTGTCCATGGGAGTCTCCAGGCAAGAATACTGGAGTGGGTTGCCACGCCCTTCTCCAGGGAATCTTCCCACCCCAGGGATGGAAACCTAGTCTCTTTAAGTCTCCTGCATTGGCACGCAGTTCTTTACCACTAGTGCCACCTGGGAAGCCCAGACTAAACTTTGGGTCCACCTAAATCCCACCCCAAGCATGGAGTGAAGAAGGGCTGGGCCTCTAGGGACAAGCAGCCCCAGTTTCTAACCCCAGCTTTGTCCCTTATCAGCTATGTGACCTCAAACATTCACTTAACCTTTCTGGGTCTCAGCCTCCTCACCTGTGAAATTGGGGTAAACATACCAAATACTTAATAAGTTGCTGGGGTCTGATACTGGTGAAGAGTAAATCATTTTAGTTGCCCCACTTTGAGCCTCTATTGAAATTATTGTCCACAAATCCATGTGGCAACCAGGAACATTTCTCCTGTGTTACCTGGGCCCATCAGTTCTTTCACCACCATCATCAGAGTTAATCTGAGACCAACCATTTATTCAGCATTTACTGGAGTTTAGTCTCCTGGGTTTTCACTTTGGGTGAATAGGTGTGCGGTGGTGCTGATGACCAGAACAGAGTTGGGGGGAGGTGTAACAGCTGGAGCTGAGTTGCACTGAGGCACATACAGGACATTCCAGACAGTGGTCCTTCCATGAAAGCCCTGGAGATGGAGGCTAGAAGTGTACAGTGCCCAAAGATTGAGATAACAGGAATGGACGGGGCCCACTTAGGGCCTCACATACCACAGGCACATAAAACGAGCTGGGGTTTGGCTAGGGTCCCTACATACAACCTGGACGTCGGTTATGTACCCCTGCACAGCATCATGTGAATAGCTGTGTTTTGAGGAACTCCATTCCTTTCTCTTTCCACAGAGAGGAAGAGGAGCTGGAGGAGCTGAAGGAGCAGAACTGGGAGCTGCCCCTGCAGGATGGTGAGGGCTGCTGGACCCCGGGGTGCCTGCTGAGACCCAGCTAGCGGCGCGGACCGGCTAGGTGGGGCACGGGACTTCTCTGACGTGCCTGTCTGCTCTCCAGAACCGCTTTACCAGACCTACCGCGCAGCCGTGCTATCAGAGGAGCTGTGGGGGGTCGGTGAGGACGGGGGTCCCACTTCAGCAAACGCTGGGGAAGCTCCCACCTTCGCCCGTCCCCCGGGCCCTCGAAACACGCTGTGGCAGGAGCTTCCGGCTGTGCGAGCGAGCGGCCTCCTGGACACCCTGAGTGCCCAGGAGCGGCGGATGCAGGAGGTGGGCGTCCCTGGGCTCGATGCGGGGCGTGGAGGGGAGGAGCCTGGGCCCCAGGCCCGGGCTGGGAGCTGGGCTTTCCATTCGCGCCCTGCGCATCCTCCTTAGAGCCTGTTCGAGGTGGTGACGTCGGAGGCCTCGTACCTGCGCTCCCTGCGGCTGCTGACCGACACCTTCGTGCTGAGCCAGGCGCTCCGGGACACACTCACCCCCCGAGATCACCACACCCTCTTCTCCAACGTGCAGCGAGTCCAGGGAGTCAGTGAGCGGTCAGTGGGGTCCCCACCTTTCTGCTGGGCAAGCCTGGGGTAGGGGGAAAGCACGGCTTCTCAGCTCTGTCTCGGGGGCCTTCCCTCCAGAAGTCGGGGGGTGGGGCGGTGGGCACCCCAGGCTCTCTGCCCCGCCTCCAGTGCGTGTTCCCCACTCCCGCAGTTTTCTGGGGAAGTTACTGTCCCGGGTGCGCACTTCCCCCCACATCCGTGACCTGTGCGACGTGGTGCACGCGCATGCCGTGGGGCCTTTCTCCGTGTACGTGGACTATGTGCGGAACCAGCAGTATCAGGAGGAGACCTACAGCCGCCTGATGTGAGTGTAGTAGTGGAAGGGTCACCCGTGCGGGAGGAAGCCGGGGTACAGGAGCAGGGTCCAGGCCGGGGCAGGTCGCGGGTGATTAGGGCCTTCAACCAGAGGCCAGCCTGCTCCTGCCTCCGCAGGGACACGAACGTTCGCTTCTCCGCGGAGCTGCGGCGGCTGCAGAGCCTTCCCAAGTGCCAGCGCCTCCCGCTGCCCTCCTTCCTGCTCCTGCCCTTTCAGCGCATCACGCGGCTCCGCATGCTGCTGCAGGTACCGCGTCCTGGCCTGGGCCCTTTTTGGCCCCACCAGCCCTGATGGGGCCTCCTGCCCCGCCATCACCATTTCCCGCCCCACCAGGAACACAGCAAAACCCTAAGTTAGGACTCAAAATCGGGGGCCCTCCATCTAGGACACCCCCTACCCCCAAGCCCTATCTGGAGTTACCCAAACGTTTCAGAAAGTGGTCTGGTGCAGGAGAAGAGCCTCTGGCTAGAGACCTGAGTTCTGGTCTTAGCTCTGCTGCTAACTGGCTGAGCCACTCTGGGCATGCCCCCTTTTCTCTGTCCAGGTCTCAGGGTGAATGTGGTGAGTGGTTTTTGAGGTCTTCTCAGGCCATATCTTTGACTGTATGCCTTCCCAGTGGAGATGATATCATCTCCAAGGAGGCAGAAACTTCTCCTTTGAGGGGTATAAACATCTTAAATATTCCACTGGTTATGGTACTCCGAAAGGCCAGAGTACCTAAATAGATATACAGTGTATCAGTGGTATTAAAATTTCATGGTGGGGGGTGGGGCAATGTCTAAATAGGCTCCTTAGAGGGGTGATACTGAAAAAAGTGGTGAGAAACACTCTTCTACTGTAGAGAAGAAAATTCTCCCTGAACCAAGTCACCCAATGTGGGGATCTCAGGGTGAAGAGCCCTCAGTTATGTTTCCAGTGTCTTAATGTCTTATTCAGCTTTATATAGGAGCTGCCCTGCTGGCTCAGTGGTAAGCAATCCCCTTGCCAATGCAGGAGACATGGGTTTAATCCCTGGGTCAGGAAGATCCCCTGGAGGAGGAAATGGCAACCTACTCCAGTATTCTTGCTGGGATAATCCCATGGACAGAGGAGCCTGGTGGGCCACAGTCCATGGGGTTGCAAAGAGTCGGACATGATCGAGCTCACACACGCCACCTTATATATCCCCAGTGTAGACAACAACAACAAAATTATGATCAGGAGGATGGCTCTAAATCATAATAGCTAAGCAACTCTTGAGTGTCTTTTCTAGATGTTCTAAGTGCTACACACCTGTTTAACCTTACTAATGACTGTGTGAGGCTAGGAACTATTGTTGATCCCACTTTATAGATAAGGAAACTGAGGCTCAAAGAGGTTAAATAACTTGCCACAGGTCATACAGATAATATTCAATAATTGATGGAGACAGACTTCAAATCCAGGTACTCTTAATTCCATGCTATGTTGCTTCTACTAATTATTTTTTTGTCGCTCAGTCATGTCCAACTTTGGGACACAGGCCCGAATACTGGAGTGGGAAGCCTTTCCCTTCTTCAGGGGATCTTCCCAACCCAGGGATCGAACCCAGGTTTCCCATATTTCAGGCAGATTCTTTACCAACTGAGCTATCAGGAAGCCCTCTAATATAATAATAGTTGTGGTTAATAATTATTAAAATAATAGCAACCTTCTTTTCAGCATTTACTATGTCCCAAAGACTATGCTAAGTACTTTATATAGATTTCCTTATTGAATTCTCACAATGCTATTGATTTGGTCTGTAGAAATTATCCCCATTTTACAGATGGGGAAACTAAGAGAGGAGAGGTAATGTGAGTTGCTCAGGGTTATGCAGACAATGAGTGGCGAGGCTAGTGCCCCAGCCCTGTGAACCCCAAAATGCCAAGCCAAGTGGGGTCCTCTGAGTTGCAACCCCTCTGAATCCCAGGGCTGCAGAGCAGGGGTCCAATTACCCTTCCTCTTTGTTCCCGACAGAGGATGAGATGGTTGGATGGCATCACTGACTCAATGGACATGGGTTTGGGTGGACTGCAGGAGTTGGTGATGGACAGGGGGGCCCGGCGTGCTGTGGTTCATGGGGTCGCAAAGAGTCGGACACGACTGAGCAACTGAACTGAACTGAACTTTGTCCCCAGAATATCCTGCGCCAGACAGAGGAGGGGTCCAGCCGCCAGGAGAATGCCCAGAAGGCCCTAGGTGCTGTCAGTAAGGTGGGAGGGGGATGCTGGGGCTAGGGGAGGTGAGGAGGTGGGAGGCAGGGATGGGTGGAAGGGGTGAGATGGGTGGATGGGGTGGGAAGGGTGGGTGATTCGGCTTCCCTTACCCAGATCATTGAGCGATGCAGTGCCGAGGTCGGACGCATGAAACAGACAGAGGAGCTGATCCGGCTCACGCAGAGGCTGCGCTTCCACAAAGTCAAGGTTAGCTCCCGCCCAGGCTCTGGGCTTCCCTTTCCCCATGGTGCTCTGAGGTCAGAATTTCCTCCCTGCTTCTTCACAGGCCCTGCCCCTGGTCTCCTGGTCCAGGCGCCTGGAGTTGCAGGGGGAACTGACAGAATTGGGGTGCAGGAGGGGAGGTGTGCTCTTTGCCTCACGCCCCCGCTTCACCCCCCTCTGCCTGCTGCTCTTCAGTGACCTGCTGCTCATCACTCAGCCCAAGAGGTGGGTCCCAGGGAGGGAGGGAGCCCAGGCAGGGGTGGGGAGGAGGAGTCCAGCTAGACCCCTGCTCTCCCTCTGAACCTCCTCTTCCCTGGGCAGTGGACAGCGGCTACAGGTTCTGGATTATGCCCATCGCTCCCTGGTCCAGGCCCAGCAGGTCCCAGACCCATCTGGCCCCCCTACATTCCGCCTCTCTCTTCTCAGCAACCACCAGGGCCGCCCCACACACCGGCTACTCCAAGCTTCATCCCTGTGAGTTGTGTCTCCTTCAGAAAACACTCTGGGCAGGGTGTGTGTGTGAGTGTGTGTGTGTGTGTGTGTGTGTGTGTTTTCCTGGTGGTCCAGTGGTTGAAACTCCATGCTTCTACTTCAGGGGGCACAGGTTCAATCTCTGGTCAGGGAACTAAGATCCAGCTGGTGCCACGGAAAAAGAAAACACCCTGGGGGACCCACTCCTGACCCTTACCTGACCTCTCAGAGTCCACCACCCTCCCCGCAAAGTCTCTCCTCCTAAGCCCCTGGCTAACCCCCAGGAGGATCTCCTGGGCCATAGGTGACCCCCTTCCCTATGTTCCCACCAGATCAGACATGCAGCGCTGGCTGGGCGCCTTCCCTACCCCAGGCCCCCTTCCCTGCTCTGCAGACACTGTCTATGAGGACTGTGGTGAGTGTCCCCAAGAGGGGAGGAGGGAAGGAGAAGGGAGTCTTCAAGAAATATGGGGGAGAAGCTAAAAAGAGCCTGGATCCCACTGTGATGTCACCCACCCTGACCAGACTGTTCCCAGGAACTCTGTTCGGAGCCTTCCACACCCACCAAGACAGAGGGACGAAATGTGGAGTCCAGGGCTCCCCCCAAGCACCTTCACAAGAACCCTGAAGGTGAGAGATTCTTTTATTCATTCATTCAATAAATATTTATTCAGCATTTATGAGATACCACTCACTGTTCTCAGCACTGTGTACCAGACACGCAGATACCCTTGCCCTGCTATACTATACATTCAAGTAGAGGTAAAACAATAAAGAACAAACAAGATAAATAAGGTGATAAGTGCTGTGGAAAATCAAAGGTGAAGCAGAGTCAAGGAGGTTAGGAGTCTCCAGGTTGGGTAGGGTTACACGTTTAAACAGGGAGGTCAAGGGACTTCCCTGGTAGACTGGTGGTTAAGATGCCGCACTCCCAATGCAGGGGGGCCTGGGTTCAATCCCTGGTCAGGGAACTAGATCCCATATGCTGGAACTAAGAGTTCTCATGGTGCAACTAAGCCCCTCTGCAGCCAAATAAATAAACAAACAAACAGTAAGTAGAGAGGGTGAGGCAGATCTCACAGGCACCCTGTGGACAGTGGCTTGGTGAAAGAATTTAGGCACATGGTCTCTGGTGTAAGAGTGTCCCAAAGGGATGCAGGAGTCAGGCCAGTGTGTTTGACGAGTGGTAAGAAAGCCAGTGTGACAAGAGGGAGTGAGGAAAGGAGAGAGAAGCAGATGAGGTCATAGGGGTAATTGGGATCAGGTCACGAGGGTCCTCATAGGTTCCTGTAAGAACTCTGGCTGTCACTCTGAGTGAGATGAGCAGTCAACGCAGGGCTTTATGGGAGGGACCCCACCTCTCTCTGATGCTGCTGTCACATCCACCTCTAATGGCCTCCAATGCTCCAAGGCTTTTCCACTAATTCCCACGCCTGCCACGGCCCTCAGGCATTAGACCCCACTGGGCCTCCCTTCCCATCCCCCCGCCCCCCGCCCTGCCCTCTGCCCTGGACCCACTTAGGCCCTTGTGTCTTCTTTTTTAGGCTGGCTGAAAGGGCTTCCTGGAGCCTTCCCTGCCCAGTTGGTGTGTGAAGTCACAGGGGAACATGAAAGGAGGAAGCACCTTCGTCAGCACCAGAGACTCCTGGAGGCTGTTGGGCCGTCTTCAGGCCCCCCCGATGCCCCCCCACCCTAATGCATGATGGTGTGTGGAGGGGAGCAGCGCAAGTCAGGACAGCTGGCAGCCTGACACAGAGAGAACAAAGCCCATCCATGCACTGGATTCGCTGTCAGTGGAAACGCTACCTCAGTGGCAACCAATAGGGACTGAGCTTCAAGACTGGGCAGCCAATGAAAACAGGGCCGTCTGAGCCCACGCAGGAGGGAGAATGAAGATGGCTTGAGTGGGTTGCCAGTGGAGGCAGAGGCTTAGTGCAGAGCGGACAGTAGGTGGTGAGCCTCTGGCCAGTGAGTATCCCTGCTATGCTCACAGCCAAAGAAGAGAATTCTAGGTCAAGGCAGTTAAGAGGGCTGCATTTGAGATAAAGTCCTAGGATCAAATAGCCAATAGCAGGGATACGTCCAGATGGTGATCTGGGCCCAAGAGACCAATAGGAGCCCTGCTTGGTGCTATAGCAATCACTGTCTTGTCTTTTGAGTCTGGGAAGTATTAGATTCCATTCCTGGGGTGCCTCCTGTATCCTCTTAAGCCACTTCCTCTCTTCTAGAAGAATCCAGAGTATGTCTCAGAGAATCTGTGTGTGTGCATATGTCTGTATATGTATTAAGGAGGGCGATTTTTTGGAACATGGTGTGTATGGTTTTGCCTCCTTGCCAGATAACCGAGTGCTCTATTTCTTCCCTCACCCCTCATTTTCCCCATTAGTCTCCTCAAAAAGACACTAGGTCTGAGCTCCAGAGGCAAATGTGCTGGGTATGGCTTGGTAGCCAGAGGCCAGAGCTGGGGATGAGAGAGTCCTGGGTTCTGGGTCTCTTGGAGGCCAGAGACACCAAGCAGCCTTGCAGAGGAGTCTGAAGGACTGAAGATGGCCAGTAGCTGGGGTCTGAGGCCTCCTGAAGTTTGTAGGCCCTTCTCCTTGCCCAAAGCTTGGCCCCCATAATCCCTATCTGCAGATCATCCAGCCTGAACCATAACCAGCCATCCAGCCTCAGCCTCGGGCTTCAGACTGGCTCTGGGCCCCAGGATTGGGTGAGCTTCAGCTGTGGCTCTCGAGCCAACTGAGCCTCTAGGGCTTTCTTGCCTTCATCATGATCCTTTCACAGAAACACTGGCCCAAGCAGTGGGAGAGAACAGAGAACCAGTGTTGCTGCCTAACCCCACCCAGAGCATCTGCTTACAGATGAGAAACTGGCACGATGCCAGAGGAGGAAGTGAGGGACAGACAGAGCAGAGCAGACAATTGTGGGTAACTGGCATCACTTCTTCCCTTCAGCTCACGCATGGCAACTTGCCTGGGACAGAAACTGCCATGCCCTTCACAAGAGAGTGCAAGAACTCTGAGGGATCCAGAGGGAGAAAGGTACTGGCATTTGGCTTGTCCATGACTTTGGAGATTGACCCAGCACAGTGCCTGGCATATGAGATGCCATGCCATGCTTAGTCACTTAGTCGTGTCCAACTTTTTGCAACTCACTGTAGCCTGCCAGGCTCCTCTGTCCATGGGATTTTCCAGGCAAGAATACTGGAGTGGGTTGTCATTTTCTTCTCCAGGGGATCTTCCCAACCCAGGGGTCAAACCTGTGTCTCCTATGTCTCCTGCATTGCAGATGGATTCTTTACCCACTGAGTCATCACCATCAATAAATATTGGTGGAGCTGTGTTGAGGCTTTTTGGGAGACCAAGTTTTTAAAGCAGGAGTGGTTGCTAAATGTGACTCTATTAGGGGAGCAGAGCTGGTTGAAAAGGTATTTTTTGAGAGCAGGGGTCAGCTCTGCTGGGAACTGGGGCTTGGAGAGCAGGTGCAAGTCCTGAATGTGCTGATGCTCATAGCTTCCGAGGGATCTTGGACAGTATGGTGGTGGGAGAGTTTCAGGTGCTGGAGCAGGGAGCTGCAGGTTGGGAAAAGGACAGGTAGAGCCAGATATAGCTGGGACTTGGGCAAGTGAAGAACACAAAAGGCAATCAGTCAGCAATAAATGTCTTTTACTGAGCAGCCATGCATCTCTGTGTTTAATTCATTTCTACATCTGTTCATTGAGTGCCTTCTATGAGCTAGGCACTCTTCTAGGATCTGAGGATACAGAGATGAAAAAGACAAGGACCTTGCCCTTAAGGAGCTTACATTCTGGGGAAGTTGCTAAGTAAACAATTTAATAACTAAGATAAGATCAGATAGAAGTGATTACTTTGAAGAAAATGCAAAAAAAGGCTATGATACAGAGTAGTGTGTGTGTGTGTGTGTGTGTGTGTGTGTGCATGTGTGTGTGTATGCATGTGTGTGTGGCTTTGGGGAAGAGCCTGGAGGAGATGACGTTAAACTGAGACCCAAATAACCAGAAGGAAGCATCTGGGAAGATCTGAGCAAAGAACACCCTAGGGGTGGCAACAAAGGGACTGAAGTCCAGGAAGAGAAGGCAGTGGTCATGGGGAGGGAACTGACCTACATGCTCACAAGTTTCCTGGGGGCTGGGGGGGTGTCACTCCACAGAAACTCCCCTCGTCCTCTGATACTCAGAGACACACAGACACATCCAGAGGCAGGCAAAGCTGCACATGTATCCCACATATATGTTCCCTCCCAAATCCTCAGTCCCTTCCCGAATCCTGCCACTTAAGGAAACCTCCAGGCTCCAAGCCAGAGGTTCTGATATTGGGACAATAGAAAGACGGAAATCAGTTAAGAGTTTTTTGGGGAATTGCATTATGGCTAAGACTCGGAGCTCCCAATGCAAGGGGCTTTGGGTTTGATCTCTGTTCAGGGAACTAGATCCTACATGCCACAACTAGAGATCCCAGCGTGCTGTGTGCTCAGTCACTCAGTCCTGTCCGACTCTTTGTGGCCCTTTGGACTTTAACCTACTAGGCTTCTCTGTCCATGGGATTTTTAAAACAAGAATACTGGAGTGGGTTACCGTTTCCTCCTCCAAATGCCATAACTGAGACCTGGCACAGCCAAATAAATAAACTGGGGGACGTGAAAGCATGAAAATATAACCACATGTTCCAAAGAGACTGAAAAGACAGGAGGGGAGGGGACTGTCCTGTTCCTGTTATCTCAGGGGTCCCTTTCCATTTTGGGGTGACCTGAGTGTGTGTATGTGTATGTGTATGCAGAGTCCTGGAGAGGTCTGCATTTTGCATGTCTGTTGGAGAAGACCAAGAGGCAGAAAGCACAGTGATACAGCAAAGAAGCAGATGTGAGAGAATGAGAACTTCATGGGAGAAGGAATGGGGCCCAGGCAACAAAGACAGAGGAGATGGAATAGTGTAGTGGGTAGAGGTGGTCCAGGTGGTAGTGAGTGACTTGGGTCTCATACATTCTCTCCCTCCCTCTTCTGAGCACCTTCTGCCAGGTGTCCACCTCTCTGCCTTAGCTATCTACAGCCTTCTCCTGGTGTCCATCACCCTCTCTGTTCTGTGTTGTCCCCTGCCCCGATTTTTTGCCCCTCTGGATTGCCTTCTGCAGTTTCCTGTAGGAAGGCCCATGGGAGGAGAAGTCTCTCTCAGTGCTGCCCTGACTGACATTCCAGGCATGGTGGTGGGGGTCATGGCTACAAACACCGAGGTGGTAGAGAGGCTTACTGCCTGGCTAGGGGCATCCTTGGAGAAGGCAATAGCACCCCACTCCAGTACTCTTGCCTGGAGACTCCCATGGACAGAGGAGCCTGGTAGGCTGCAGCCCATGGGGTCGCTAAGAGTCGGACACGACTGAGTGACTTCACTTTCACTTTTCACTTTCATGCATTGGAGAAGGAAATGGCAACCCACTCCAATGTTCTTGCCTGGAGAATCCCAGGGATGGCGGAACCTGGTGGGCTGCCGTCTACGGGATCACACAGAGTCGGACACAACTGAAGTGACTTAGCAGCAGCAGCAGGGGCATCCTGGAGCTGCCATTACCCCATTCCTCATATTCTATCATCTGAGGGGGTGGAAGAAACAAACATTTTCACAGGCTTAGGAAAAGCCTTCCTACTCGTTGGGAGGACTGATGCTGAAGCTGAAACTCCAGTATTTTGGTCATCTGATGTGAACAGCTGACTCACGGGAAAGTCCCTGATTCTGGGAAAGATTGAGGGCAGAGGAGAAGAGGGTGTCAGAAAATGAGATGGCTGGATGGCATCACTGAAGCAACAGACATGAACTTGGGCAAACTTCGGGAGATGGTGAGGGACAGGGAGGCCTGGCATGCTGCAGTCCATGTGGTCGCAAAGAGTCGGACATGAATGGGTGAGCAAACAACAAGGAAAAGTGCACGTATATCTCAGACCTGGAAGAAGTGACTCGGGGGACAGATTGGGGAAGCCAGGCCTCTGTTGGGGGTAGTCAGTGTGTGTTCTCTCTACTCACAGCTCTGCTCCTCATGTTTGTGGCACCATATTTGGGGAGTCAATGAGAATACAGGTAGGATTGGGCACTGACCTCCCTCTGCGCTGACCCTTCTATGAGCTCTGGGTCAACATCGTCGTGGCCACTGTTTCCTTATTGCAGGAGAGGTGGGCTGCAATCATAACCTTGAGCAGCAAGTGAGTGAGAGGAGCCTACTTTTCCCTGCAGCCATTCCACAGGCTGAGCTGAGGTTCTAGTAGTCACAGGTTCCAGTAGTCACAGGGACACCTGGCGAAGGCAACATGCTGTACATTGGACAGTGCCTGATAAAATCCTTTAAAAATGTGCCGAGTCTATGAGGTTGATGGGGTGCTATGTTTTTAAATTTTATTTACTTATTTATGGCTGTGCTGGGTCTTTGCTGCTGTGTGGACTTTTCTCTAGGTGTAGAGAGCTGGAGCTACTCTCTAGGGTGTACTCAGTAGCTATGGTGCATGGGCTTAGTTGCTCCATCGCATGTGGGGTCTTCATGGATCTTCCGGGATCGGGGCTAGAACCTGTGTCTCCTGCACGGGCAGGCGGATTCTTTACCCCTGAGCCTCCAGGGAAGCCCGATGGGGTGCTATTTCAAAAATGTAATTCTTTTCACTTGAAAAAAAAGGTGTAATTCACATGCAGCAATATCCACCCTCTTTCCTGGTAGCTCAGCTGGTAAAGAATCCGCCTGGAAGGCAGGAGACCCTGGTTCAATTCCTGGGTCAAGAAAACTCCCTGGGGAAGGGATAGGCTACCCACTCCAGTATTCTTGGGCTTCCATGGTGGCTCAGGCAGTAAAGAATCCATCTGCAATGAGGGAGACCTGATTGGGTTGGGAAGATCCTCTGGAGGAGGCCATGGCAACCCACTCCCCTGTTCTTGCCTGGAGAATCCCCATGGATAGAGGAGCCTGATGGGCTCTACAGTCCATGGGGTTGCAGAGTCTTGGACACAACTAAGCACACATATAGTCATGTAATCACTACTGCAATCAAGATACAAGAGTTTCATTGCCCCCTTAAGTTCACTTGTGCCCCTTTGTGCTGAACCCCTTATCCCACCCCAGCCTCTGGCAACCCCTTGTTTGTTTTCTGTCCCTACAGTTTTGTCTTTTCTATAATGTCATATAGATGGACTTATACAGTAGGCAGCCTTTCAAGTGTGGCTTCTCTCATTTAGCAAAATGCTTTTTGTCCACCTTGTTGTGTCAACACTTTTCTTTTTATTGTCGAATAAGAGTCCATTGCATGGATGCACAGCAATTGTTTATTCATTCCCTAGAGTGAAGCATGTTTGGGTTGTTTCCAGTTCGATTTTTTTTTAACCATGTAGTCTTGTGGGATCTTATTAATAGTTCTGGGAGCAGGGATTGAACCCACATCCCTGGCGTTGGAAGCATGGAGTCTTAACCACCAGGGAAGTTCCTGTTTCCAGTTTTAAATGATTACAAATAAAGTCACTGTTAAGTATTCTTGCATAGGCATTGTGTTTGTTTTGTTTTTTTTGTTTGTGGATACAACTGAGCGACTGAACTGACTGACTGACACCATGCAGCTTGCGGGATCTCAGTTCCCTGAGGGACTTGAACCTAGGCCACAACGAGAGTGCCGAATCCTAACCACTAGACCGCCAGAGAACTCCTTCCTGTATAGGTTTTTGGATGAATGTAGATTTCATTTCACTTGGGTGCATACCTAGGGGTGGGATTACTAGGTCATATCTCTGCCAACAAAGGTCCATGTAGTCAAGGCTATGGTCTTCTTAGCAGTCATGTATAATTGTGAGAGCTGGACTGTAAAGAAGGAGGAATGCCAAAGAATTGAAGCCTTTGAACTGAGGTGCTGGAGAAGACTCCTGAAAGTACCTTAGACAGCAAGGAGATCAACCTGGAATAGTCACTGGAAGGACTAATGCTGAAGCTGAAGCTCTAGTATTTTCGTCATCTGATGCGAAAAGACAACTCATTGGATAAGTCCCTGATGCTGGGAAAGATCGGGGGCAGAAGGAGAAGAGGGCGTCAGAGGATGAGATGACTGGATGGCATCACCAATGCAATGAGCATGAACTTGGGCAAGCTCCAGGAGATGGTGAGGGACAGGGAGGCCTGGTGTGCTGCAGTCCGTGGGATTGCAAAGAGTCGGACCCGACTGGGGGACTGAACAACAACAATAACAATGGTAAGTGCTTAATTTAACTTTATTGGAAACCGGCCATCTGTTTTCCAAAGTGCCTATACACTTTGCATTCCCACCAGCAAAGTATGAGTGTTGTGGCTGGTATCCTGCTCTGTGTCTTGGCCACTAATTGGCATCATCAGTTTTGTTGTTTTGTTTTGCATGACAGTCTATTAGGTGTGTAGTGGTATCTCGTGGCTTTTAATCTGCCTTTCCCTAATGACTAATGATGCTGAGTATCTTTTCATGTGCTTATTTGTATATCTTCTTTGGTGAAGTGTCTGTTCAAAACTTTGGGCCTTTTACAAACTGAGTACTTTGTTTTCTTATTATTGTGTTTGGAGAGTTCTTTGTATATTCTTGATATAAGTCCTCTATAAAATATATGATTTGAAAATATTTTCCCCCAGTCTGTGGCTTGTCTTTTCATTTTTCTAAACTGCATTCTTCTAGGAGCAGAAATTCTTTTTTTTGCAGTCACTTCACTTCTTGCTTTAAGCAGCCTTTTTTTCTTCTTACTTCTGTTTAGTTGGTATATAGAAGGCAATGGAATGTCCCACAGAGGCAGAACCAAGCAAGCAGGACACACACAAGCAAGCCTGTCTGCCCATCATTTTCCCATGTGCCCAAAGCCTAAAGGTCAAAGGACATCCTGGGAGGAGAGTGGATCTAGCAACCTAGATCTTCTGGAGTCTAGTTCTTTATTCAGTGTGCTATCCTTAGAAAGGCAGCATGGGCACCACCCGGGGGCTTGTCCAAAGTGTGGCATCTGCATTTTAATGAGATGCCCAGACCAGGAGTACACACATTAGAGTTTGAGGAACATCACCTTCGACAGGCCCACATGAAGGAAGAATGTATATTTCACAGAGGCAAAAGGGAGGGACCTTGCAGCACGTGGATTCTGGCCACAGAGATATCCTAGCAAGGCCAGGGGTCTGGGAGCTCATCACAGAGGAGATTCATGCTGGGGTTTCTACTGGGGTGAGCTGGCCTGAGACAGGACTGTTTCTGAGTGTCACGTAGGCAGCAAAGCACATCCACGTGGATAGTCAAGGAGTGACCAATAAGCTTGTGTTCTCGAGTCCATGTTCTAAGCCCAAGTCCCTATTCTCCAGGTGCTACTGTCCTAGAAGCATGGGTAAGCACCTGCCTTTACTGATGCAACAGTGGGACTTTTTCCTTTTCAGAAATCTCCCAGTCTTGCACTCCATTCTGGCTACCACTCCATACTTGGGTGAGCACGTGATCATCACTAGTCGGCTGCTCAGCTTCCTTTCTTTCGGGGAACGTGATCCCTTCCCACGCCCATGTAGTTCATGGGTTGTCAATCAAGGCATCTGAGCCAGTCAGACACTTGGGATTTGGAATCCTACCTAGAAATAGAGAAGGATGGAGGTTCGGGGGGATCTGGGGGACAACGGTGGGTAGAGAGACCAGTTCTTTTTTATTTTTAAAGAAACTTTAATTTTTATTTATTTATTTTATGTCCTAGGTCATGCACGGATGTGGGATCTTGCTTCCTCAATCAAGGATCATATCTGTGCCTCCTGCTTTGGGAGTGTGGAGTCTTAACCACTGGACCACCAGGCAAGTCCTGAGAGACCAGCTCTTGCTAATGATTTGTCCATGCTCCTCTGGTCTCTGTTTAGTTCTAGGCCTGGATGTTCTGCTTTCATTTTGAGTCTGTGCTTACTCAGTATCACCCAATATACTCCTTTTTGCCTAGCTTAGTCAGTCTGGGTTTGTGCTTGTAACCAAAGAACTCACAGTGATACAAAATCTTACAAGATAATTGGTCAGTGCTGCTGCTAGCCCACAAGGGCCCTTTGTGCCTTTAACCTTGTGGTTAACAGGCGGCCCTTCTGAACAGATGTAGGGTTAGTTGACTTGGCAGGGAGCAGCACCTTTATGTAGATGTAGAACAAAGTGCATCTTCCTCCAGGCCACTGGGGACCCCTTGGTGGGGTATGGCTGATTGAGCAGAATGAAGACTAGAGTTCAGTTCTTACCCTCTTTGCCATGTGCTCTTGTGCAGAGCCCATCCTGCAGCCTTACATGGAGACTCTCTTGTCAGATCCCTCACCCTTCCTTTGGCTCTTTCTCTTCCTTCTGTCTTCCAGTTCACCTCTTCTAGGCTTTTATTCTGGCAACATCAAGGCTGATAACAGCTATGTTTACTTTCATAGCTGTGGTTGAGTCTTCCGTGCTTTGTCCATCTGTTGATTCTAAAATTGAAACTCAATAAACAGTGTTTACCTTATATATTGTGACTGTATAAATATCTTTCATTGCAGAGCTAGTAATCACTAAGATTACATTTCCTTTCTTGAGGAAATTGTGTTGGACTATTTTTAATTACCTTTTGAAAAACTGTATTTGATACATTCACAGGTTTATATGAAATATACATTCACAGTTATTTGTTGTTATTAAGTCATGTCTGACTCTATGACCCCATGGACTGCAGCATGCTGGCTACCCTGTCCCTCACTAACTCCCAGAGTGTGCTGAAATTCATGTCCATTGAATTGGTGATGCCATCCAATCATCTCATCCTCTGTCGTCCCCTTCTCCTCCTGCCTTCAATCTTTCTCAGCATCACAGTCTTTTCCAATGAGTTGGCTCTTCACATCAGGTGGCCAAAGTGTTGGAGCTTCAGCTTTAGCATCAATCCTTCCAGTGAGTATTCAAGGTTGATTTCCTTTAGAATTGACTGATTTGATCTCCTTACAGTGCAAGGGACTCTTAAGAGTCTTCTCTAACACCACAGTTTGAAAGCATCAATTCTTTGGCACTTGGTCAAATGATTCTAAATGATTCTAATGTAATGAATACCCGTGCACTCATCACACAACTCAGGAACCAACAGCCTATTGCCTACTGGTGTATGTACCAGTGTAACCCTCTCTGTCCCATTTCCCTGCCTCCCCTGAGAAATAGCCACTATTCTACATTTTGTGTTTATCATTTCACTGCTTTTTAAAACATGCCATGCAATCATAATAGAATGTATGTTTCAACAATGTTTGGCTTAGTTGTGCTTATTTATAATCTTTATAAAAATGGTGTCATATCTGTGGCATACTTTTCTGGGAGCTATAGTTCTCAGGAAGCATTGTATTGCCTAGATTCTTCCATAGTGTATTGTGCTGCATATGATTTCTCATTCCTAGTAGGGCCAGCCCCTTTCCCACAACACTGGTCCCTCCTGGCATAGAACACACTTCACAGTTATTCCTACCTGTAACTGAGGAAGCTAGGGAATTTGCCCACCAGCTCCCTATCTGTCATTAGTTTGTAGGTCAGCCTTCAGACTTGGGTGACCCTGACCATGGTTACTGGTGGGGGCATAGGCTTGGATTACTGTGATATTGAATGGTTTGCCTTGGAAACGAACAGAGATCATTCTATAGTTTTGGAATTGCATCCAAGTACTGCATTTCGGACTCTCTTGTTGACCATGATGGCTATGCCATTTCTTCTGAGGGATTCCTGCCCACATTAGTAAATATAATGGTCATCTGAGTTAAATTCACCCATTCCAGTTCATTTTAGTTTGCTGATTCCTAGAATGTCGACGTTCACTCTTGCCATCTCCTGTTTGACCACTTCAATTTGCCTTGATTCATGGACCTGACATTCCAGGTTCCTATGCAATATTGCTCTTTACAGCATCGGACCTTGCTTTTATCACCAGTCACATCCACAGCTGGGTATTGTTTTTGCTTTGGCTCCATCCCTTCATTCTTTCTGGAGTTATTTCTCCACTGATCTCCAGCAGCATATTGGGCACCTACCAACCTGGGAAGTTCCTCTTTCAGTATCCTATCATTTTGCCTTTTCATACTGTTCATGGGGTTCTCAAGGCAAGAATACTGAAGTGGTTTGCCATTCCCTTCTCCAGTGGACCACATTCTGTCAGACCTCTCTACCATGACCCATCCATCTTGGGTGGCCCCACATGGCATGGCTTAGTTTCATTGAGTTAGACAAGGCTGTGGTCCGTGCGATCAGATTAGCTAGTTTTCTGTAATTATGGTTTCAGTGTGTCTGCCCTCTGATGTGCTCTTGCAACACCTACCGTCTTACTTGGGTTTCTCTTACCTTGGACGTGGGGTATCTCTTCACGGCTGCTCCAGCAAAGTGCAGCTGCTGCTTCTTACCTTAGACAGTATCATAGTAATCCAAGCCTATCCCCCAACCAGTAACGCTGAAGAAGCTAAAGTTGAATGGTTCTATGAAGACCTACAGACCTTTTAGAACTAACACCCCCAAAAGATGTCTTTTTCATTATAGGGGACTGGAATGCAAAAGTAGGAAGTCAAGAAACACCTGCAGGAACAGGCAAATTTGGCCTTGGAGTACGGAATGAAGCAGGGCAAAGGCTAATAGAGTTTTGCCAAGAGAACGCACTGGTCATAGCAAACACCCTCTTCCAACAACACAAGAGAAGACTCTACACATGGACATCACCAGGTGGTCAACATGAAATCAGACTGATTATATTTGCAGCCAAAGATGGAGAAGCTCTATACAGTCAGCAAAAACAAGACCAGAAACTGACTGTGGCTCAGATCATGAACTCCTTATTGCCAAATTCAGACTTAAATTGAAGAAAGTAGGGGAAACCACTAGACTATTCAGGTATGACCTAAATCAAATCCCTTCTGATTATACAGTGGAAGTAAGAAATAGATTTAAGGGCCTAGATCTGATAGATAGAGTACCTGATGAACTATGGACGGAGGTTTGTGACACTGTACAGGAGACAGGGATCAAGACCATCCCCATGGAAAAGAAATGCAAAAAAGCAAAATGGCTGTCTGAGGAGGCCTTACAAATAGCTGTGAAAAGAAGAAAAAAGCAAAAGAGAAAAGGAAAGATATAAGCATCTGAATGCAGAGTTCCAAAGAATAGCAAGGAGAGATAAGAAAGCCTTCCTCAGCTATCAGTGCAAAGAAATAGAGGAAAACAACAGAATGGGAAAGACTAGAGATCTCTTCAAGAAAATTAGAGATACCAAGGGAACATTTCATGCAAAGACGGGCTCGATAAAGTACAGAAATGGTAGGACCCTAACAGAAGCAGAAGACATTAAGAAGAGTGGCAAGAATACACAGAAGAACTGTACAAAAAAGATCTTCACGACCCAGATAATCACAATGGTGTGATCACTCACGTAGAGCCAGACATCCTGGAACATGAAGTCAAGTGGGCCTTAGAAAGCATCACTACGAACAAAGCTAGTGGAGGTGATGGAATTCCAGTTGAGCTATTTCACATCCTGAAAGATGATGCTGTAGAAGTGCTGCAATCAATATGTCAGCAAATTTGGAAAACTCAGCAGTGGCCACAGGACTGGAAAAGGTCAGTTTTCATTCCAATCCCAAAGAAAGGCAATGCCAAAGAATGCTCAAACTACTGCACAATTGCACTCATCTCACACGCTAGTAAAGTAATGTTCAAAATTCTCCAAGCCAGGCTTCAGCAGTATGTGAACTGTGAACTTCCAGATGTTCAAGCTGGATTTAGAAAAGGCAGAGGAACCAGAGATCAAATTGCCAACATCCGCTGGATCATCGAAAAAGCAAGAGAGTTCCAGAAAAACATCTATTTATGCTTTATTGATCATGCCAAAGCCTTTGACTATGTGGATCACAATAAACTATGGAAGATTCTTCAAGAGATGGGAATACCAGACCACCTGATCTGCCTCTTAAGAAACCTGTATGCAGATCAGGAAGCAACAATTAGAACTGGACAGGAAACAACAGACCGGTTCCAAATAGGAAAAGGAGTACTTCAAGGCTGTATATTGTCACCCTGCTTATTTAACTTATATGCAGAGTACATCATGAGAAACGCTGGGCTGGAAGAAGCACAAGCTGGAATCAAGATTGTTGGGAGAAATATCAGTAACCTCAGATATGCTGATGACACCATCCTTACGGCAGAAAGTGAAGAGGAACTAAAAAGCCTCTTGATGAAAGTGAAGGAGGAGAGTGAAAAAGTTGGCTTAAAGCTCAACATTCAGAAAACGAAGATCATGGCATCTGGTCCTATCACTTCATGGGAAATAGATGGGGAAACAGTGGAAACAGTGTCAGACTTTATTTTTGGGGGGCTCCAAAATCACTGCAGATGGTGACTGCAGCCATGAAATTAAAAGACGCTTACTCCTTGGAAGGAAAGTTATGACCAAACTAGACAGCATATTAAAAAGCAGAGACATTACTTTGCCAACAAAGGTCTGTCTAGTCAAGGCTATGGTTTTTCCTGTGGTCATGTATGGATGTGAGAGTTGGACTGTGAAGAAGGCTGAGCGCCGAAGAATTGATGCTCTTGAACTGTGGTGTTGGAGAAGACTCTTGAGAGTCTCTTGGACTGCAAGGAGATCCAACCAGTCCATCCTAAAGGAGATCAATCCTGGGTGTTCTTTGGAAGGACTGATGCTAAAGCTGAAACTCTAATACTTTGGCCACCTCATGCGAAGAGTTGACTCATTGGAAAAGACCCTGATGCTGGGAGGGATTGAGGGCAGGAGGAGAAGGGGACAACAGAAGATGAGATCACTGGATGGCATCACCGACTCGATGGACATGAGTCTGAGTAAGCTCTGGGAGTTGGTGGTGGACAGGGAGGCCTGGCGTGCTGTGATTCATGGGGTCGCAAAGAGTCGGACATGACTGAACTGAACTGAACTGACCATGGTTAATGGGATGGTACTCGTCCCTGGCAGGGCCAGAGAATATTTGGGCTTGGAATGGAGCGATCTTTGCTCTAGCAGCTAAAGGTTTAAGATGGACTGTGCGGGCTGTAAGGGCCACATTTCTCATCATGTGGATGAAAGAAAAGGAGGAGGGTGGTTTCCAGAGAAAGAAAAAATATCAGGGAGGGACTTCCCTGGTGGCACAGTGAATAAGAATCCACCTGCCAGTAGAGGGAACACAGGTTTGATCGCTGGTTCAGGAAGATTCCATGTGCTGCAGAGGAGCTAAGCCCATGTGCCACAACTGCTGATACATCTGTGTGTCTGGAGCCTGTGGTCTGCGCAGCAAGACGAGCCACTGCAACGAGAAACCCCCGCTCGCCACAACTAGAGAAAGCCCTGGAGCAGCAATGAAGACCCAGCACAACCAAAAGTAATAAATGCATTAATAAAAAAAAAATACATTTTTTTAAAAAAGATGCTCAAGGAGGAGCAAGACCAGAGTCCAAGTTTGTGATCTGAATATTTGTGTCCCCCAAATTCATATGTTGGGAAAGTAACCCACAAGGTGAAGGTTTGAGGAGGTGGGAGGCTCCACTTTAATGAATAGGATTAACATCCTTATAAAAGAGACCCCATAGGGATCCCTAGCTTCACCTGAGGACACAGCAAGAAGTCTGTGACCTGGAATTGGGCTATTGCCCAAATATGCCAATTAGGGTTGTGTGGCACCATGATCTTGGACTTCCAGCCTCCAAAACTATGAGAAATAAGTTTCTGTTGTTTATAAATTCTACAGTCTATGAAGCCTGGTGTGCTGCAGTCCACAGGGTTTCAAAGAGTCGGACATGACTAAGCGACTGAACAACTCTATGGTATTTTGTTGTAGCTGACTGAATGGATTAAGACACAGAGGAAGATTCCTCACAGGATTTGAATTCGTGATTCTAATTATTCTGAGTTCCAGCTGTGTACATGACCTCATGATCTATAATTAACTCCCCTTTGGCTTAAATTAATTTCAGTTGCATTCCATCATTTGCAGTCACTCGTCAGCAAGGATGCCTGCTAAACACCTCTATGTTTTTGCTCTTTCTTCTATGCTTGCTGGTGAGAGTGCAAAACAATGAAAACAATAACAATAATGATGTTGCTTTGGCCTTCCCTAGTGATCCAGCTGGCTAAGACTCTGTGCTCCCAATGCAGGGGGCCAGGGTTCAATCCCTGGTCAGGGAACTTGATCCCAGATGCTGCAGCTAAGGCCAGGAACAGCCAAATAAATAAATAAGATAAATAAATATTTAAAAATAATATCTCCACTTTCTGGGAATTTACTATGAACAAAAGATTGCTTTTTGTTCATTATCTTATTCAATACTCAAACCAAATCTAGACAAGTATTGTCCCATGTTACAGATGAGTAAACTAAGACACAAAAAGAAGCTATATGATTCTTCCAGGTTCATAAAGCCATTAAGAGGAAGACCCCTAATTCATCTCTTGGGTTGCTGGACCGAAAGCCTTTGTTCTTAACCATGTGTATCACTCTCTTCACAAAGTGAATCAACTCTGATGGGATTCAGACTCACAGCCTGAATTTGAAAGGCTTGTTCTTCACAAGAATTCCAGGCGCTAACTGAGGTCTGGAAGCCACAGTGATCAGGCTGCCTCAGGTCACTCAGATTTATTTTCCTACAGCTCAAAAGGCAGCTTAGGAAAATCTCCGACTGTATAACACTCTCATGGCCCCTCCTGGTCCTGTGTCTTTCCCCTCTGGTGCTGAGGAAAAAAAAAAGGGGGGGAAAGTAAAAAGAGGGGAAGGGGTGGGAACTGTGGACCAGAAGTGAGTAAAGGTGGGGGACGTAGGGAGAAGGTTGGTGACACCTGTGGGAGGCATATCCAACCGTCTCCCTGGGGATAAGCTCCTCCCCTTCTCCTGCTCCATCCGCGAGTACTTGGGGGTGGGGTTAGGGCAGAGGATGTGGGAAGAGCAAAGGAGACCCTCAGCGACCAGGGCTCTTAGAGGAAGGAGGCATCACACGCACAGTTCTGAGTTGAGGCCCCAGAGGAGCAGGGTTTCCAGAAAGAGTTTGAGCTGAAGCTGTGGG
This sequence comes from Bubalus bubalis, assembly GCF_019923935.1. NCBI lineage: Eukaryota > Metazoa > Chordata > Mammalia > Artiodactyla > Bovidae > Bubalus > Bubalus bubalis. Next base: position 35,153,213 of record NC_059159.1, on the reverse strand, counting down.
CCCCTTCCCCGAGTTGATGCCCCCCCTCCCTCCACAAAGGAATATTCCATGGCAGTTAGGGGCCCTCTCCTGCTGAATGGGTTGTTATTTTCCAGACGCCAGGTGCTGTGGTGGCCACTGCTCTGCCTGATGAAAATATTTAAATGATGAAGGACAACTGACACTGGCAAGGGAAGGGGGAGATGGGGTGGAGGATAGAAGCAGAGTCAGGGAGTACTCAAGATGGCGACAGGGAACATTAGGGATGAATTCCCTGGGTCAGGAGGAGAAAGTGATGAACATCAGAAGCCTGGAAAGGGCTGGGAGGGCTGGAAAGCAGGATGGGGTGGCGGTGAGCCCGGGACAAGAGGAAGGGGTGGAGAACTGTGTCTCCACCCGTGACAGTAACTGGCCGGTAATTAAGGACCACAGCGTGAAGCTCCACAGGGTTTCTCCACTGCTCCTGCAGTGCAGGATCACACACAGCTCCCGCTGGATAGCGCAGGTGTTGGCCTCAGAGCTCAGCCTGCTCGCCTTCATCATGCTGGTGGTCATGGTCTTCTCCAAGAAATGGCTATGCTTCGAGAGGATCCGTTTCTACCAGCACTGGCCCATGAACGTCACCACCAAAATCTACACGTCAGTTCACATAATGTCCCTGGGGCTCCTGCATATCTACAAATCCAAGAGCTATTCCAACTCAGAATGGGAAAGGTGAGACCCTTACTCTCATCCCACCCCAGGGGCTCCAGGAGGAGCCCCTTGCCTTGGCCTCGACCTCTGTACCCCAGTATTCTTGGCCCTTCCCTCTGGTCAGCCCCACTTTTTTTGACCAGTAAGATGGTTCTACTGGCCCTGAGACCCACCCCCCCTCCCCAGGGATCATTGTTCCTCCTCAGTTGGGCAAACCACTTCTCCTGCCCCAGTGGGAAGGCTCGCAGCCAAGTCTGTGCTTACAGAAATATTGTGAGGGACTTGGATTCTGGGGGTTTGTGAATCACTCATTAATGACACAATTCACTATTATCCTGGGAGAAGAGCCCTAGGGGGTTGGGAATTTCCTTCCTCAGGGCTTTCAGACCCAGAGCTTGAGGAGTCCTCAGGATGCTCTCCTGCAGGCCCACGTTCTCACCGCTGTTCTTCCCCAGCCACAGGCTTTTGCTCTTCTGGGCCAGCTCTGTGTTTCCACCTCTGGTTACCTTGCTCCTTCCTCCTTCCCAGAGTTCTTGGAGCTACTCCATTTCCTATTCTTGTTAATTTCACCTCTGCTGTCCTCTCACCTCCCAAGTTTGGGTCCCCTTTCTCAACATTTGTGGAAAACCAGAACTTTGGATCCCCGAATTTCACTTCTTGACCTTATTAACTTTTTTTTTTTTTTTAAAGTTACACAGCCATAGACGACTTCCCTGGCAGTCCAGTGGTTAAGCCTTTGCCTTCCAATGCAGGGGTGCAAGTTCCATCCCTGGTCAATGGGAGCTAAGATCCCATGTGCCTGGCAGCCAAAAAATCAAAACAGATAACGGAAGCAATACTGTAACAAATTCAATGAAAGCTTCAAAAAAAGCTCCACATTAAGAAAAAAAGTTACACAGCCGTTATTTACTTTCATTATGAAAGTGGTGGTGCTTTAGTTGCTAAGTTGTGATTAACTCTTGAGACCCCATGAACTGTAACCCACCAGGCTTCCTCAGTCCAAGGGATTTTCCAGGCAAGAATACTGGGTGGGGTTGGGGGCGGGGGCTGCCATTTCTGTCTCTAGGGGATCTTCCCAGCCTAGGGATCGACCCTGTGTTTCCTTCATTGCAGACAGTCTCCTGCATTAGCAGGCAGGTTCTTTACCACTGAATCACCAGGGAAGCCCCACCATGAAAGTAATACATCCTTATTCCAATAAATGTGGGGCAACAAAAGCTATCATTATTTGCAACCTTATTCTATTTGCTTAAGTTAATCCCCTATCAACTCTAAGAGCTAGGGATAATTATCCTCATATTACAGATGAGGAAACTGAGACTCAGGTTACCTTGCTCAAGATCATAAAGCTATTAGGCTGAACCACAAGACAGGGCCAATTTTTGACCTCTTTTCACCTGAGCAAATTCATACATAACAACCTAATAATGGCAGGTTTACAATCATAACTCATATGTGTCTGGCTCAGAAACGTAATCAACTACATGAGTTTTTGTTCTATAGGTTACTCAAAGACAGTCACTACTGGATGTTTATGCAGCACTCAATTTTTTTCCAGCCTTCTTTTTAAAAAAATTGAACACGTTTTGAGTAATTTTCACATAGTTATATTGATTCTTCACAAACTATTTTATATCTTTTAGATTATTTTTATTACTTGTTTTGTATTATTTTAAAATTTATGAGATATAATAAACACCCCATATTAAGACTATACTATTCAACTTAATAGATTTATTAATTGTGACTTGACTATCTTATTTATCTATTCTTGGCAAATTTATTTCCAGTTTCATACTTAAGAAAAAAGGACCAACAAAGCTTACTAATCATGAAGTTTTTCCTGTGTTTAGTATCTCTGGACTAGATTTCCTAAAGTGGGTTTAATGGATCAAAGATTATAACTATCGTAAGGCTTTTTAATAAAATTTTCCATGTTGCTTTCAAAAAGTATGAAAACAATTTATGCTTCCATTAACAATGTATGAAGAGGCTGTTTCATTGTAACTTTGTCAGCAATGACTGTTTATTATTTTTTTTAATTTTATTTTATCAAAGTATAATTGATTTAAAATGTGTTAATTTCTGCTCTATAGCAAAGTGATTCAGTTATACACATGCATATTTTTTCATATTCTTTTTAAAGTTATGACTGTTAACTTTAAATACATGAATATATTATTTTTTTAATTTAAAAAGTTGCACAATTATTGTTAGAATGCAGAAAGTTTAAGAAAGAAAATAAAAATCACCTAAAATTTCTTCACACAGATATAATCACAGTTGACATTGTAATGGATTTACTTCCAGTCTTTTGTGTATCTATATAAAATAAATACAAATAAATATATATGTAGCTTTATTTTTGTTTTAACAAATATATATTTTAATTTTTCAAAGTTGTAATCATTTTACATGCTCAGTGTTATAAACTCCACTTTTCAGTGGTAAGCATATTATTTGTATCATAAAATAATTATTCTATAAATATCTATGTTAAAAATGTACTTGATTACATAGTATACGGACACAGTGAAAATTCAAAAAACACAACAGATTAAAGTGAGCCTTTCACCTTCCAGGTTCCCTCCTTAGATTCTATCTGGAGACAATGATCTATCATATCATGGTTTTTATTTTTTATTTATTTATTTATTTTTTTTAGTTCTACCAGTTTATTGCTACCAACCCGTGACCCTCCACCCTCATGCACACATGCTCAGTCATGTAACCCCATGGACTGCAGCCAGCCAGGCTCCTCTGTCCATGGACTTTTCCAGGCAAGAATACTGGAGTGGGTTGCCATTTCCTTCTCCCATATCATGGTTTTTAATGAACACATAATAATCTAATGTGTGGGTACCTTGTAACTTAACAGCTCTCTTGTTAGACATATAAATAATTTTGGAAAGAAGATCTCTGTACATAAATTTTAATGCATATCTTAGATTGTTTCTTTAACATAAATTCCAAGAGGATGTATTACTGGGGCAAAGGGTCTTAAAAATTTAGATTTGGGTAGCATCTCTGATCACACATCAGAGATCCTACCAGTGGTGTGTGAAAGCACCTCTTTTCTCTAAATCCTTTCTTACACTAGATATGATCAATTTTGTTTTGATCTTTGCTAATTTGATAGACCAAAAAAAATCACATTTAATTTGCAGTTTTTATTGTTGAGTCTCACGTTTTTATTGGACATTGGTATTTTTTTTGAGAACTGCAGTTCAAGTCGTCTGTCCAGCTTCTCCTTTGAGGCATTTGTTTTCATATGGTTGGGGTTTTCACACAATCTCCATATCAAGAATCTTTGCCTATTTAATAAGTGAAAATGATATTTTATTATTGTTATCTCAAATGTGCATTGTCTGGTTGTTTCCTTGTATTTGCTCATTCGATTATATTTTGTCTTTTGCAAATCTTTAGTTCATCCTGTTTTCTCATTTTCCCTAGACAGTTTTAAGCTATGGACAAATCACCCAGCTTTTGGGGTGGCCAAGATTACCTTCTGCCTGGCCTTGGGGCTGGGCATCATCCTCACCATCTGGTTGCACCTGCCGTACATACCTGGTCTTCAGAAATTGCCCTTTTTCGGCTGGATTGGGACTGTCATGAGCTTCTGTGAAGGTGCCCTCTAGCTCTGGAAAAGGTCCTTAGTTTCTCCTAACACACATCTTCCTGGCACTTCTTCCTCTTCCTTTCTTTGGGAGTGGGGTCTGGGTTTGTGGGTGGTGGGAGAACAGAGCTAGTAGCTGTTGACTGAGAACTGAGTTCCATTGATTCCTGGTCACTGGTAGGGTGGAGGTGGAGAGGTCAATTCCCATGAACCTCTGGGACCGCGTGCTCTGTGTGTGCTGATGGGGGTTGTGGTTTGTGACTGTAGTTCAGCAGGTGAGGAAGAATGCTTGTGGAATTCTCAAGTGAAAATAAGACCCCCTTACACCCCTTTGTCTCCTAGCTTTCTTCGTTTTCTTCACCCTCATACTGTTCCCTGTTAACGTCTGGCTCTTCGAGTTGAGAAAGAATTTATCAATCCCCCTCTGCTGGAGCTACTTCATTGGTTGGCTGGTGTTTATCCTGTATGTCATCTGTGGTGAGTGGCCCAGAGGACCCTGGGAAGCGGGAACACAGGTGGGTCGGGGCAGAGAAAGTGTGGAGGGAGAGGGCTGTCAATCCCCAGGGATAGGTTCTTAGGGACTTTTCTTCCCCTTGGCCTCACTTTGCTTGCCACTTGTTCCTCCCAATCTCTGACTTTCTTCTCCCCTTTCTCCTTGTCCTTTCCCAGCAGTCCTCTGCTACTTCAACCATGGAAAGTTCTGGTGTCTGATTCTGAGCCATCCCGCCAGCAGCAGCAGCAGTTCCAGCTCCGAACATGAATCTGTGAGTGAGCTGGCTACCTCCAACACAACTGTCAGCCAGGAGGAAGTCCTGGACCCTGAGAAAAAGAAGGCATCCTTGGCTCCAAGTCCTGTTTATTCTTCTAAATCTGCCTCCTCATCCTTCCCCTCTCCAAACACTGAAGTAGGTTGGCCCTCATCACTGCAAGGAATTAGAGAGGGAGGACTTTAGGCCAGCTCTGCACACCTCGTCCTTGTTCCTGCCTTGCCTACAGCTTAGATGATGTAGAATAAATTGTCTCTTATTTTTCATGTCCAGCAGTTGTTGAGACAAGACAAGAGCTTGGAGAAGGAGAGGAAGGGAGGATGAACAAGTGTGTTTCCCAGTTCTTTCTGCCGAGGGGCCTTTTGGCATACTTTGGTCCTCAAGCCTGCCCATCTCTCCCCCCAGCAAGCACACTTGTAAACAGGCAAACACCTCTGGGAGCTAAACTTCTTTCAACTTTGTTACCTCTGCCCTAACATTTGTTATTAGTAGCTGGAGAGTCATCAGGAGAGAGATATCACTATTGAACTTGATGGTTTACTCATAGTGAAGGGTTCAAAAGCAAAATGACCCAAGGGTAAAGAAGCAGGTTAAACAAGGAGAGCACAATAGAGGGTATGGTTGTGCCCCCAGCAGCAATCCCACCTGCAGTGTCCAGCTCAGATGACTGAGAACTCAAAAAGCCCTGTGTCTGGGTACCATCAGCATCAACTCAAACTGTACCACCGCCACCTTCACCAGCTCCTCCACCACCACCTCCACCTCCACCACCTGAAACTCCTCCATCACCACCCCTAACTTACCTCCCTGACTCTCTGGATGTTACAGCTTTCTACTCCATCTCCCATGCCCACCACTCTGTAACAACAAGACTGACACAGAGCAAGAAAGGAAAACAGTAGGATCAGGCCCTGTGGTTAAAAGACAAGTTACACATGTGTGCTATAAACCCAGGCTCACAAAGACATGTGGCCTCTGGTTTAGGCAGCAGTGATGGCCGAGACTATTGGGATTTAGATATCTTGCATTTTGCTGGCCTTGTATGACTGATCCATATCACGTTATATCCCTCCAGCTAGAGCCCTGATGCCAGCAAGCTGGAGGAGTTCAGGGACAAATTGTGAGTGGATTGGATATGTTAAAATATATATATATATGTGTTATTATTGAACCATATGATATCATTGTTTCAGCAGTTAAATATTGACAATTTCATATGATTCAACCTAATATATATGCAATTTCATATGATTCAATCTAATATATATGCCTGATATCTATTTTATTTGAGCTTTTTTTAAAAAAGATTCCTATCTTTACCCTACCTGACTAGCACTGTGGAATTTCTAACCTAGCTTCAAGCAAATATTCTGAACAAAGAACCTAATGCAGTGTCTTGACAATTAGGCAGAACAGACATTCCACAAACCCCTACTCAGGGTCCTCCTCACGCTCCTCCCACAGGTAGCTAGCAAGGGTTTGTGGGAGAATTTATTGAATCAGTCATCCTGGGGAAGGGAAGGGACATAAAACATAGGTGTGTCATGACCACTGCCTTAGAAAGAGATAAAATCTAATTAGAGAAAGTGATTCTGTAATTCTGTAGGAGTCATTCACTCAAGTGCCCACAGAGGCTAGGGAGGTAATCTAAATAAATATGGGGGCCACTATTCCAGTCTATATATAATTTTCCTCTTTTGATAAAGACCTGGTGTATTGTTTATTGCTGGATAACAAATTACCCCCAAATTTAGCCACTTAAAATAATAAATATTTATTATCTCGCATGGTTTCTGGGGTCAAGAATCTGGGAGCAACTTAGCTGAATTGTTCTTGCTCAGGTTCTCTCATGACATGACAGTCAGGATGTCAGATGAGTCATCTGAAGTCTGCTGATGTCATCTGAAGGCTTGACTGGGGCTGGAGGATCCACTTCTAATATGGTTCACTGGTAGGGCTGCTGGCAGGAAGCCTCAGTTCCTTCCCACAAGGGCTTCTTCATGTGCTGCTTCAGGGCTAGCTACCCCTACTGCTGCTGCTGCTAAGTCGCTTCAGTCGTGTCCAACTCTGTGCGACCCCATAGATGGCAGCCCACCAGGCTCCCCCGTCCCTGGGATTCTCCAGGCAAGAATACTGGAGTGGGTTGCCATTTCCTTCTCCAATGCATGAAAGTGAAAAGTGAAAGTGAAGTCACTCAGTCATGTCCAACCCTCAGTGACCCCATGGACTGCAGCCTTCCAGGCTTCTCCATCCATGGGATTTTCCAGGCAAGAGTACTGGAGTGGGGTGCCATTGCCTTCTCTGACAGAGAGCCATTGAAGAGAGCAACGAGGAGGAAGCTCCAGTGCCTTTTATGACCTAGTCTTGGGAGAAATCCTCCATCACTTCCATCATAGTTCTATCGGTTGGAAGCAAGTCACTAGGTTCACCCCACACTCAAGGGGAGGGGAGTTAAGATCTACCTATTGAGGGAAAGAGTATCAAGAATTTGTGGGGGAACTTCCTTGGTGGTCCAGTAGTTAAGACTCCATGCTTCCACTGCAGGGGGCACAGGTTAGATCCCTGGTTGGGGAACAAAGATCCCATATGCCACACAGTGTGTCCAAATTAAAAAAAAAAGAGAGAATTTGTGGGTATATTTTAAAGTCACCAGAGTCTGCCTTCTGGTCATACATTATTTGCATTCCCCCTACAAGCAAAATATGCTAACCTATCCCAAGGCCCCCCAAAGTATCATCCCATTCCAACATCAATCAGCTGAAACTTCAGAATCTTGCTGTGTTATAAATGATGGAGTTAAGTCCCCCTTGTGAGGTTTTTAAGAACTGTTCCAACTTGGCTGTGGCAATGCCGCTTGAGAGGCAAAAGAAATTAGAGGCCCCTATGGGATATCCTCTGGTGGTCTGGTGGCTAAGATTCCTTGCTCCCAATGCAGGGGGCCTGGGTTCAATCCTTGGGTCAGGGAACTAGATCTCACATGCTGCAACTAAGACCCAGTTCAGCAAAAAAAAAAAAAAACCCAAAAAACCCAAATATTAAAAAAAATAAATTAGAGGTCCTAGAAGAGGGGGACATGGCATGACATGTGGGAAGAACACCTTGGGAACAGGCTCAAGTGAGCAGATGGACAGCTGAGAGAGTGTGAGGACCTGGGGGCAAATGTCATTATTGGGGTCAGGGTGGAGCCCACAAGCAAAAGGCATGAGGGGATTTACTGGTGCATTAGAGTGTCACTAGGTCACAGAGAGGGGAGGTCCAGAAGAGGAACTTGTGGCAGGAACTAAACCAGCCAGGCTCCACTGGTACACCTGGTTACCTGGTCACCTGGTGAGGCATCAGGAAATTATGAATGTTCAGAATTTTGCAATACATTTGCCTGATGTTATGGACTGAGTTTTGTTTCCCCCCAAATTCATGTGTTAAAGCCTTAATTCTCAGTACCTCAGAAAGTGACTATGCTTGGAGACAGGGTCTTTAAAGAGGTGATTAAATTAAAATGAGGTTATAGGGTGGGCCCTACATGAACTGACTGGTATCCTTATAAGAAGAGACTAGGAATAGAGACATCAGGGTTGTGTATGCATAGAAGAAAGACCACATGAAGACACAGAGAAGGTGACCACCAGCAAACCAAGTAGGAAGATCTCAGAAGAAACCAAACCTGTGTATACCTTGATCTTGGCTCTAGTCTCCAGAAGTGTGAGAAAATAAATCTCTGTTGTTTAAACCATCCAGTATTTGGTCCTTTGTTATGGCAGTCCTAGAAACCAACACGCCATCTAAATCAAGTCCAAGAATAGATGAGGCTCTTCGGATGTAATTCCCTAAGTACATCTCCTGGACACCTGTGAGCTAAAGAGACAAGTGATCATCCCCCGCACACCCAGGATACAAGGGTGGGACAGTCAAAGGATAACCATGGTACACATTACCGTTTAAAAAGGAAGGACATAAGGGACTTCCCTGGTGGTCCATTGGTTAAGACTCCTTGCTCCCACTGTAGGGGGCAAGGGTTCGATCCCTGGTAGGGGAACTAAAATCCTATATGCTGCAATGTGCAGCTGAAAAGAATAAATAAATAATTTTAAAATAAAAAGGAGAGATATGAGAGGCACACAGGAGTCACTGGTTCATAGCAGTTCTGAAATCCAGCTGGGAAGATGTTGAAATCTCCTTGATTAGGACTCAGCCTATCTCTGCCCAGGAGTGAGTCTCCATGAGTCTCTTTTTTTTATTTATTTTTTTTTCTTTTCTCTTTTTATTATTTTTTAAGATAAAATCCATATACCATAAAATTTGCCATTTAAAAGTGTACAAGTTGGTAGTTTTAGTATATTTATGTTGTGCAACAATCACCACTATTCAATTCTAGAACATTTTTACCACTCAAATCACTCCGCATTCCCTGCCCAGTCCCTGGCAACTACTAATCTACTTTCTATGGATGGTCTATTCTGGGCAATTCAGTTAAATGGAATCATACAATATGTGACCTTCTGTATCTCGCTTCTTTTATTTAGCATAATGCTTTCAAGGTTTGTTCATATTATAAAGTATGTCACTATTTCATTCTGGTTTATGACTGAATAATATTTCACTGCATGGATATGATATATTTTATTTATCTATTTGTAAGCTGATGGACATTTGGGACTTTGGGCTCTCATGCATAATTTTACTATAAACATGAATATGTAAGTTTTCATACATAATGTTTTCAGTTTTCTAGGGAATGTAAATAGTGGAATTTCTGGGCCACCTGGTAATTTCCACAGTATCAAATGTTGGCAGTGGTGTGGAGTAACAGGAACTCTCCTTCATTGTTGGTGGGAATGCAGAATGGTGCAACCACTTCAGAAGACAGTTTGAAAATTTCTTACTAAACTAAATTTACTGTTACCATATGATCCTGCAGATACACACCTAGGTATTTACCCAAATGAACTGAAAACTTATGCCCATACACAAACTTGCATTTAATTATAGCAGCATGATTTATAATTGCCAAAAATTGGAAGCAACCTAAATGTCCATCAGTGGGTGAATGGAGGGAATTCCCTGGTGGTCCAGTGGTTAGGACCGGGTGCTTTCACTGTCAGGGTCCTGGGTTCAATCCCTGGTCAGGGAACTAAGATTCCCACACACAAGTCAAAAAAAAAAAGACTGTTTGCATGGAATCCTGTTTCTGCAAGCCCAAGAGTTACTGCCTTGTATCCTCATGTTCATAGGTTCCTAGGCCTAAGGACTGGTCACAGGAAGGCAAAATTGTCTGCCCTCTTTGTAGGACTCTGACAATTAAAAAATTGGTGGGTGGGGGAGACATAATTTCAAATTTACAGAAAAGTTGCAAGAACAATACAAAAGTTGCAAGGACAGTACAAAGAATTCCTTTGTATTCTTCACCCAGATTTCCCCAAATGTTAATATTACTACATTTGCTTTGTATCTTTCTTCCCTCCTTACCCTTCTCCCTCGTTCCCTCTCTCCCCCTCCACACCCTTTTTTTTCCTCTACTGTTTGAGATTAAGTTGCAGACATGATGCCCCTTTACCTCTGAATATTTCAATGTCTAGTTCTTAAAAACAAGATGCATAACCACATCTTGTTTTCCATAACCACAGTGTAAGTCTCAAGACAGGAAATTCCACACTGATATCATAATATAAGCTTCAAATAATATTCAGATTTTGCCAATTGTCCCCGTGATGTCCACTATAAAAGAAAATCCTGGATCACGCATCATATTCAGTTGCCACGTCTCTTTCACCCACTTTAACTGGAAGAGTTTCTCAGTCTTTCAATGCCTTCCTAACATTGACCAGCTATTTTGTAGGATGCCCCTCCATCTGGTTAGTCCCATGTGTCTTCATAATTACATTCAGGTGATACATTTTTGGTAGAAATATCACAGAAATGTTGCTGTTTTCTCAGTGCATCATATCAAGAGGCACTGGCACCAGTACCAGTAACAACACTGGCATGTTTATTTGATCACCAACTTAAGGTGGTGTCTGCCAGGTTCTTCTACTGAGGATCTGACCAAGTCTACTTCCCCTGCTAGAAGTCCTCTGATGCAATTGAGGCAGAATGGAGACTGTTCACTGCTGAACTGCAAACAATCCATCAAAATTCAGCTGAAGTGACTTTTCTGTGGATCCCTCACCGAGCTTCCTTTTACAGACTTGAAGTCTTTACTGGGACTTTGATGGTGGGCCAATGGTTAAGACTCCACACTTTCACTGCAGGGAGGAAGATTTGCTTTCTGGTCAGGGAGCTAAGATCCTGCATGCCACCTGGTACGATCAAAATATAAAATTAACTGGCTTCCCTGATGGCTCAGTGCTAAAGAATCTGCCTGCCAACACAGGAGACACGGGTTTGATCCCTGATCCAGGATGCCCGTGCTCTGCAACAAGAGAAGACACAGCAATGAGAAGCCTGCATATTGCAACTAAAGAAGGGCCTTCTCTCGCTACAAAGAGAGGAAAGCCTGTGCAGCAACGAAGACTCAGCACAGCCAAAAGTAAATAAACAAAATTATTGGAAAAGACCTGGATGGTGGGAAAGATTGAAGGCAAAAGGAGAAGGGGACAGTAGAGGATGAGATGGTTAGACAGCATCACCAACAATGGACGTGGGTTTGAGCAAACTCAGGGAAATAGTGAAGGACAGGGAAGCCTGGCGTGCTACATTCCATGGGGCTGCAAAGAGTCAGATACAACTTAGCAACTGAACAACAATAATATTAAAAAAAAAAACAACACACAAAACAAACAGAAAACAACCAAACCTTTGCTTTGTGCCCTATTTCAGCATTTAGCACTCTCTACTGTGACTGCTGGGGAGAAGGCAATGGCACCCCACTCCACTACTCTTGCCTGGAAAATCCCATGGACGGAGGAGCCTGGTTGACTGCAGTCCATGGGGTAGCTAAGAGTCGCACACGACTGAGCGACTTCACTTTCACTTTTCACTTTCATGCATTGGGGAAGGAAATGGAAACCCACTCCAGTGTTCTTGCCTGGAGAATCCCAGGGATGGGGGAGCCTGGTGAGCTGCCGTCTATGGGGTCGCACAGAGTCGGACACGACTGAAGCGACTTAGCAGCAGCACCATGACTGCTGACTTGATGGTAATCTAACGCACTGCCGGGCACACGGTTGGTGTTTGTAAGTGTCTAATGAATGATTGAAAGTGAGAGGCTAGAGAAGTGGGTGGCTGAGGAGAAAATAAAGAGGGAAACCAAGATTGATCAGTTTCCAGGAGGCTCTCTTCCTGATACAGGGAGTACCTGTATCTGGAGAGGAGGAAGGGTGGCTGCTTCCAGGCATCAGGACTGGCTCCCTCCACTCCACTCAGGGCAGAGGCAGTGTTTCAGGACTGGAGGCTGGTGGGTTATTACTGGTGAGCTGGGTTAAGTGTTGAGGCAAGATCTTAGTGGCCCCTGCATTCAAGGCAGCCATTTCCAGGATTCCTGTCACTGCACCAGGAAAAAGGCCTAGAGAAGGCGTGACATCCTCTAAAGAACCGTATATTCAGTGCTGAGAGGGCATAGGGGGAGGGGAGAGAGGCAAACATCCGGTCACTGGATGACCTGGCTATGCAAAAACCCAAGGAGGAAAGCTGATAAGACCTCATCTGCTAGTCGTGATGAGGGAAGTGTCTAAAAGTGAAAAGAAATCCTAGACCAAAGTTCCAGGTGTGGAGAAGTTATTCTGAGCATGGAGCTCCTCGACAGAAAGGATGCAGAAGTTCAAACTGAACAGGAAGATTCTACAAAGGAGCCTTGGGGAAGCAAAAGGCAAAACATCAGGACCCAATTTCAAAAGGAAAAAAAGAGAAAATAGAATTAGATCTAACCTATATACTTGTGTGTGTATATATATACATATAAAACATATTATATATATAGTTAATTATAAATAAGACAATTAGACATAAGATAAACACACTTGTAAAAGGCAAAGCCTCATATTAAAGCGGGAAGCCAACTGGCTCAGGAAGTTCATATTTCCTGCTCACTTTGTTTGCTTGGAAAACACAGCAGAGCAGACCATCTGGGGTAATTAATTCTGGGGTAAAAATGTCAGAACTTGGGTAAACAAAGAGTAGTGCCAAGATAACAGCAATCAAGTGGAACTAGGAACTGAAAACAGAAACCAGGTTTCACGAATTCAAAGGAACAGAGTTCTGAACAAAATTCAGAAGAAGATTCTGGGGACAAACCTATTCTACGTTGGCCAATTTTTGAACAACAGAGGGTTCTTACTTTTACATTTCAAGGTAGCTCAGGTTTCAAATCAATTTCTATAAAAATTCTACAAAGAAAAGATGTGTAAATCACATATTCAAAAACAGCTCCTCTCCCCATAAAACCTTTCTCCTCAAAATTCCACAGCCCAAAGCCACCAAATCTGAAATGGTTAAAATAACTGTGCAGAAGTCACTGGCCTACACAGTGGTGAAGCTCACCTTGGTGAACCACGCTTTAGTTGTCAGCGGCACACGTGTCCAGAAAGCCTGCAGAAAAAATTGGAAGCAAAAGTTTAAAGCTGAGCTTCTCAGATACCTCCCCCTTCCGGTCTCAGTGCCAACTAATGACATTCCAATGTGTAGCCTCAAAAAACTACTGGGAATAGCATCTCAGAAATAACAAAAGAAAATGTTTCTTCTTCCCCTAGAGCTGAAAAAAAAAGCAGATTCTATTCCACAATATAAGGCTGCTGCTGCTGCTGCTAAGTTGCTTCAGTCATGTCGGACTCTGTGCAACCCCATAGTTGGCAGCCCACCAGGCTTCCCCGTCCTGGGGATTCTCCAGGCAAGAACACTGGAGTGGGTTGCCATTTCTTCTCCAATGCATGAAAGTGAAAAGTGAAAGTGAAGTTGCTCAGTCATGTCCGACTCTTAGCGACCCCATGGACTGCAGCTGACCAGGTTCCTCCGTCCATGGGATTTTCCAGGCAAGAGTACTGGAGTGAGGTGCCATTGCCTTCTCCTCAATATAAGGCTAGCTTTGACAAAGTTGTAAGTAGAAAACACTCACTAAAGCATCAATCTGAGTCTCCCATCTTCTATCAAAATTTTATATTTGCAAACCATATGTCTGATAAGGGGTTAATATTCAAAATATGAACTTCCAGATGTTCAAGCTGGATTTAGAAAAGGCAGAGGAACCAGAGATCAAATTGCCAACATCTGCTGGATCATCAAAAAAGCAAGAGAGTTCCACAAAAACATCTACTTTTGCTTTATTGACTACACCAAAACATTTGACTGTGTGTGGATGACAACAGTTGAAAATTCTTCAAAAGATGGGAATACCAGATCACCTGACCTGCCTCTTGAGAAATCTATATGCAGGTTAGGAAGCAACAGTTAGAACTGGACATGGAACAACAGACTGGTTCCAAATAGGAAAAGGAGTACGTCAAGGCTGTATATTGTCACCCTGCTTATTTAACTTACATGCAGAGTACATCATGAGAAATGCTGGGCTGGAAGCACAAGCTGGAATCAAGATTGCTGGGAGAAATATCAATAACTTCAGATATGCAGATGACACCATCCTTATGCCAGAAAGCAAAGAAGAACTAAAGAGCCTCTTGATGAAAGAGAAAGAGGAGAGTGAAAAAGTTGACTTAAAACTCAACATTCAGAAAACGAAGATCATGACATCTGGTCCCATCACTTCATGGCAAATAGATGGGGAAACAGTGGAAACAGTGTCAGACTTTATTTTTGGGGGGCTCCAAAATCACTGCAGATGGTGACTACAGCCATGAAATTAAAAGATGCTTACTCCTTGGAAGGAAAGTTATGACCAAACTAGACAGCATATTAAAAAACAGAGACATTACTTTGCCAACAAAGGTCCGTGTAGTCAAGGCTATGGTTTTTCCAGTGGTCATGTATCGATGTGGGAGTTGGACTGTGAAGAAGGCTGAGCGCCGAAGAATTGATGCTCTTGAACTGTGGTATTGGAGAAGACTCTTGAGAGTCTCTTGGACTGCAAGGAGATCAAACCAGTGCATCCTAAAGGAGATCAATCCTGAATATTCATTGGAAGGACTGATGCTGAAGCTGAAACTCCAATATTTTGGCCACCTGATGTGAAGAACTGACTCACTGGAAAAGACCCTGATGCTGGGAAAGGTTGAAGGCAGGAGGAGAAGGGGATGACAGAGGATGAGATGTTGGATGGCATCACCGACCCAATGGACATGAGTTCGAGTAAACTCCGGGAGTTGATGATGGACAGTGAGGCCTGGTGTATTGCAGTCCCTTAGGACTTCTCTAAGGGTCCAGTTGTTAAGAATCTGCCCTGCAAGGCAGGGGTGTGTGTTCTTTGCAATGCAGGGGGTTCAGGTTCGATCTCTGGTTAGGGAACTAAGATCCCACACGCTCATCAGTTCAGTTCAGTCGCTCAGTCAGGTCTGACTCTTTGTGACCCCATGGACTGCAGCATGCCAGGCCTCCCTGTCCATCACCAACTCTTGGAGTCCACCTAAAA
This sequence comes from Bubalus bubalis, assembly GCF_019923935.1. NCBI lineage: Eukaryota > Metazoa > Chordata > Mammalia > Artiodactyla > Bovidae > Bubalus > Bubalus bubalis. Next base: position 35,137,648 of record NC_059159.1, on the reverse strand, counting down.
CCATGTCCATTGAGTCGGTGATGCCATCCAACCATCCCATCCTCTGTCGTCCCCTTCTCCTCCTGCCTTCAATCTTTCCCATCATCAGGGTCTTTTCCAATGAGTCAGCTTGATCTCAGACATGTGACTCCAGAACTGTGACATAACATATTTCTGTGCCACCCAGTGGGTTATGACAGCCCCTGGAAATAAATACTGCTGTTCCATATAGAGCACGACCACTACTGGGCTTCCTTATCAGTCAGGTTTCTGTTAAGACAGCATCACTAGGCATTTGCCTCTTCTCCCACATGCGTGGCAGGAGAAAACAAAAAGCTCACGTAACTTGAATCTGTTTCTTTTGAAAGGACAGCTCTGATTGGGTGACAAGTCTGACCTGCTTCCATCCCACCACAGTTGCACCAGGGTACAGCTGTTTGTTTTCCGTCCACCATTAACCTCTGCTCCTTTCCTATTGGTTGCTCTTCTCATTGTTAACTTGCAAGCGCCCCTTTAAAAATTAGGTTCTGTGGACAAAGAATGTCCCCTGCCATATCAGTAAACAAAGGATCCTGTGGCCATCACATCATCAGCCACTGCAGCCACCCAAGACTGTGCACTCTGAGATTTAGGATGGAGAAAAACAGGATACTGGTTCCTAGTTAAGATGCATATCAAGAGAATAATTTCAATAAGCCCAGACTCTTGCATCTTCCTATACACAGAAAAGTGCTAAGTCCATTAGAGAGAACTGTTTTTTCTCTAGTTGACACTAATCTTTTGATGTTCAACTACCTTTTATTTATTTGTGGTTTCTTTTTTGCAAAAATTTCTTTATATCCTGGCTCCTCCCTCACCTCTTTGGAACAGTCCCTCAGAGTTTTAAGAGAGACTGTAGCCTGGGGCTTAAGTCCTCAGTAAGTCTGCTCAATAAAAACATAATTCTCAACTTTTAGCTCATTTTTTTTTTTTTCCAGTTGACAGTACCTTATGTCTGTTTTAGGTGTTGCAAATGTTTTCTCCCAGCCTGTCATTTACTTTTTCTCAATTTTTAAAAGGCATTATTTTTCATAAATATTTAAAATTTTTATGTAACCAAGTATATTAACCTTTTCTTATATGGGTTTCTCCATTTCAAGATCACAAAAATCTCCTATTTCTTTTCCCCAATATTTTTAGTTTTGTTTTTTATGTTTAGGGATCAGACTTTATTTTATTCCAGTTGGACAGCTCTATGATCCAGCACTGCAATTTTTTAAATTGAGGTATAATTGATCAGCACCATTGACTGAATAATACAATCTCTCCCACAGATGTGAAATGTCTTTTATCATAAATTCCTAGATACAGGGGTCTGCTTCTGGCCTTTATTCACACTGACTTCATTTGCCTTTCTTTAGCAATCGACCATAGAAATGTGTCTGCAAACAATCTGAACGGCCCAGACGGTGGACTAGTGTAGAACGCAGGCCTCGACTGTCTCCTGGGGGTTACCACTTGGTTGTTGGCTGCCATGCAAAAAATGTGGGAGGTCAGATCTTCTAAATTTTCAAGAAGTGCTAGACATTCAGATTTTTATGTGAAATCTGCTTTGAAAGTGATGGCAATTAACTTCAAATTTAAAAGACATTATATGGACAAAACATACTTGCAAACTGAAAGCAACTGGTTCCGCTCCAGATGCTGAAATGTGATAACACAGAGGAAGGCTGGGCTGGGTCTAGGTGTCCTCCTCCAGGTCCCTCCACTGTAAACACTAGGGAGCAGAAGAGGAAGGCTGAGGTAGCAGCTCCGGAAACCTCCGTTATTTGCAGCCACCCCCTGGGAAAGACAGTAGCATAGTGCCTCCTTTGACCTCTTACCCACAGGAGCTGATGGTGTAGTTCCTGGTTTGCTCTGCCATCAGGAGGTGGTAGGTCAGCACGGGGTGGGGACAGGGGGCAACATCAGTCAAGTTGGGCCTCCCAGGCCCTGATCGGCTGAGTGATACAGGAAGGGGACATGAGGTACTGGCCGAGGATGAAGCCGAGATTCTGGTCCTCCAAGACAAGCTGGAGAGTGACATCACCTCCTGTCTAATAATAGTGCAGATTTCCTGGATGTCTAGCTTAACACTGTTTAACCAGCAAAGGAATGGCAACAGTGATCTCCAACTCTCATGATGAGGGTAAGATCTGAAGGTAGCAAGGACAACTCACATCTTAGAACTTTGCAAGCATTATCTCACTGTCTTTCCCAACCACCCTGTGAGGCAGGCATCATCAGGAGACTGCTCTTGGCCCAAGAGGAAGCCAAAGTTGGGGGCAATCGGAATTTTTTTTTTGGCGGTGCCAAGGCACGTGTGGGATTTTACTCCCCTGACCAGGGATCGAACCTGTGCCCCTTGTACTGGAAGCACAGAGTCTTAACCACTGGACCATCAGGGAAGTCCCCCAGAATGGTTTGAGATGGTTCTGGGATATGCAGGAAGAAAGAACTGGAGAGTCAGAAACTGCAGGCCCCTTCTCCTTCCCTGCATCCATGTCTGTAGAATCATTTATTCACTCAACAAACCCTTACTCAACACCTCCGAAGGGCTGGGTCCTCTTCCAGGCCTTGAGAATACAGCCGTGCACAGATCCTGGACATTACCCTCCCCTTTCCTCTGAACTATGACCCAGACTGGCCTGTGCTCTATTCTTCTCTGGCTGAAGCAGTGACCTCAGGCCAACTTTTGCAATTTGCTCCAGAGTCCCTAGTTGTTTCCTGGCTATTGGTCACTTCCTGGAATGTATGACCGTTCCAGGACTACACCACGTCATGCTGTGCTTGAGGCACAGAACACCAGCAGGCTCAGACCCAAACCCCAGCCATGCCTTAATTTTGACCTATTTTTAAAATACGTTTCAGGCAGGTCAATTCCTGTGGATGCCATTGTGAGAGCAGGGCTGGTACATCAGGTTTCTCTTGAAGCAGGAAACAAAGCTCAGCTGGTGGGGCAGCCAGTCTCTGAGGCACATGAGCTCAACCTCTTTTCCTCTCATTATTTGTCCTTCATCTACATCTTTTTCTGTGATGCCCCCATCTTTTGGGTTCTGTGCCTGAGGAGCAGGAACAGATACTCAATACATGCAGGGCAGTCCCACCAGCTCTACAGGGCTGAGACCCCATCAGTTTATGTTCTGCAAGCAAACATCCTCTTCCACTGACTGTAGTTGGTAGAACTGTGTGCATGCTCAGTCGCTACGCTGTGACAGACTTTTGCAACCCTATGGACTGCAGTCTGCCATGCTCCTCTGTCCATGGGATTTCCCAGGCAAGAATACTGGAGCGAGTTGCTATTTCCACCTCCAGGGGATCTTCCTGACCCAGGGATCAAATCTGAATCTCCTGCATTGGCAAGAAGGTTCATTACCCCTGAGCCAATTGCAGTACAACTGCAGGCCCCCCCCACCAAAGATATGTCTAAGTCCAAACCCCGAGCAACCGTGAATATGAACTTACTTAGAAACAGGGTCTTTGCAGATGAAATTAAGGTAAGTATCTCGAGATGAGATCATTAATTATGCTGGGCCCTAAATCCAACTACATAGATTTGGTGTCCAACGGGGTCCTTGTAAGAGACAGAAAAGGAGCACACACAACCAGGGAGAGAAGGCCACGTGAAGACAAACAGAGGCTGGATCTGTGCTACTCTGAGCCCAGGGATGCCAAGAATTGCTGACAGCCACTAGAGAAAGGAGGAAGGCCTGGAATGGATTCTCTCTTGGAGCCTCCAGAAGGAATGAACCCTGCCAACACCCTGATTTCAGACCTCTGGCCTCTAGGACTAAGAAGAAAGTTTTTTTTTAATCCTTTTTTTTTTAAATTTTGGCTGTGTCCTCAGCATGCAGGATCCTAGTTCCCCAAGCAAGGGTCAAACCTACTCCCCCTGCATTGAGAGCTCACTGTCTCAACCATGGACTGCCAGGGAAGTCCCCAAAGTTCTGCTGTTTTAAGCCTCTAGGTTTGTGGGAATTTGTTAGGGCAGGTGAGATCAGAGACTGGAGCCGCCTCCCCCTCTGACTCAGGGCTATCAAGAACAGTGTTCCTGAGAGAGTGGCCTTCACTCCTTTCATCTGGAGTCTTGGTTACAGCTCTCAGGTGGCTCTATGGTATCCAGAAGCACTAAGCGTCCACCCAGCAGATGTCTGTTCACCAGGAGAAGAGACCTGAGGCTGCCTGGGAGGTGCTGGGCTCTGAGGCTTCGAGAGGTGTGGGATCAACGTCCTCGTCCATGTCAGACCGGTCTGCTCCAACCTCAGCCCTCTCTTCCTGCCTGACCCAGAGGCTGCTTTCCAGTTGTTCTTCGGCAATTTCCAGCTCCTCCTCTGTGTGTAAAACAGCCACGGTTTCCCGGGGCAAGTGTGAGGAATAGAGTCCAAATTTGGCTTTACAACCAAACATTGCCTCATACGGACTCTGCTGCAAGGAACCATCAAAGGCCTGATTCCTTACCATCTGCATGAATCGCAGGCCTTCGGTCCAATGACGGGAGTGGTTACTCTGCATCCAGGCACTCAGCATGGTCTTGACATCACGGCTTGCTCGCTCCAGGAAGCCCTGGCCTTGGCCAGGGTGGGACTTACCAAGGACAATCTTTAGGTCTGGCCATACCTCGTTGAGCTCATTAACAACCTGGTTTGTGAACTCCATGCCGCTGTCAGATTCTAACACGCTGGGTGGACCAAGAATTGTGAAAATATCCAACAGGACGCTGACTACCTCGTGGGCCTGCTTGGCTTTTAATGGCCGTAAAATAATGAACTTGGTTAAGTGGTCCTGGTAATACAAAATGAACTTGAACTCTCCATCAGCATTTGACTGCATATCAAGGATTTCAACTTGGCATCTGGAGTCATTGTCCTTACATGGCATGGGCTTGGGTGCAAGGCCTCTCTTGGGTACTGGGTTCTTCTGGTGGCACTGTTTACACAGAGTCAGATATAAGACAATGACTTCTTTGGTGACATTCCCATATTTGCCTTGCAGTTCCTTGAGCATGCGTGTCCGCCCGCCATGGCCAATATTGAGATGTGTGTCGTGAAGGATGTCAAACAGCTCTTCCTTGTGTACGTAATACCGTATCCGATCTCGTTCTCTGTGAGCAGCCTCTATGAGTTTCTCTGTGCCTGCTACAGAAATCACATCATATTTTGCTGCACGGCGATAATCACGTGATGACTTCTTCCCCTTCTCCTTAGCTTCTTTGACTTCCTTGATTGTTTGAAAGTACTTTTCTTTGGAAAATACCTTGCTGTTGTAACTTTTGCTTTCTACCAACTTGGTCACACTGGCGAGAAACTTTTCTCTCATGGTACTTATCTCCGTGTCTGTTTCACTTGGATTTGAAACACCAGGGGGATCATTTCCCGCTCTCTGTGGTGTCGTGGAGAATTGTAAGAAGTCTCCTAAAGAGATGGAGAAAGAAGTGAACAAAGTTGCATTTGATGATATACCACCTGGATGGCTTTCCCGCCAAAGTTCTTTATAATTCTTTCATCTGATTTTTGAAGATATGGAAGAAAGATACTAGAGTGCTGGTATAAAGCAGTAACAGAATAAAAATACTCAGAAAGCCCACTAGGGCCATTCAAAACAAGAGCATGTCAACAGAATTTTATTTATTTTTAAAAAATTCAATGTATTTATTTTGGCTGCACCCGGTCTTAGTCGCTGCATGCAGGATCTTTAATTGTGGCAAATAGGATGGAAACTGGACCCCCTGCAGTAGAAGCACATAGTCCTAACCACTGGACCTCCAGGGAAGTCCCGGGATTTTTTTAAATGATGACTTTTCCCTGTCAGTTGTACACACGGTTAGTAAATGAAGACTGAGTCCTTACCCTGAGGGACCGTGTTCTCGTAACTGTTCAGCATTATGCCTCTGCTGCAGTCCTTCTGAGGGGCTTCCTAATACTTCCAGTCTTTGGTCAGATCCTCAAATGTTGCTGCCTCCCCAGAAGACATTATCTATTGCCACAGGGACTGCTGTGCCTTGGGGCCTGGGCTGAGGAGCAGCTGCAGCAGAACTGGGGAAGAGACCATGGAGGTTCTGGGAAAAAAGGCATGCCCACATACATGACTGAATGTGAGCATGTGAATATCACACAGAAGAAAAGATAACAGGGTAGAGGAAAGGTCTCAGGTCCAGTAAGACGAATCCAGCTTTACAGTGAGGAAGAGGGGTTTTGTCCTCTTGGAGGGTCTGCAGGCCTGGCCTGTCTTGATACTGCCTGAGCTGGAGCCCACATATTTTTTTTCCAGAACGAAGCAGAGTGTCCAACTGAACCTGAGCACTCCCAAGATTGGGAGACACTTCCAGGTACAGGTTTAGTGGTTCTGAATAGAGGCAGCAGGGCCTGTTTTCAAAAATGGACAAATTATACCTGGGGATAGAGAGCTATGTCAGGAGATTATCATGCCAAAGAGATATCCCAAATGGGGTCCACACACCACCAAGATTGGAGAATTCCTCTGGAAGAGAACTTGATACTCGGGTGTCTAAATTGAGGTTCTTTAGGACAACTCCGGGATATAAGATGTGATGAGGCCAGGGGAAGCCTTCATATGATGATCACAGGAATTCCAACAATCTTTCGAAAACAAGATCCCCAAGATGCCAGCCATCACATGAAAAGCTGAAGGCCAGGGCAGAATCCTAAGAAGCAGAGAAAGATGGAAACATTTAAAAGCTCTAAGCAAGAGTCTCAGTTAAGCAAAGCTTGATTCCAGGTCCTGAATGTCCTCCACTAAAAAGACTTCAGATTTCTTTACTTGGCATCATTGGTTAACTACATGACATTCCTGATTCTAAAGACACTTCTGACATTGAAACTGCTGATTTAATGACAATTTTCTTTTCACAGGGAAAACAGAGACCCTACATTAAATGAACACATCCAGATTTTTAAAATGTGAAAAATATGCATTTTAGAATCAAAGAAACAGAATGTTTGTAAAATACTCTTTAAGCCTGAGCTCCACATTCTCAATGCAAATGGACATTTTAATGGCTCTGAAAAGTCCTTCAGTTAAACAAAAAAGAGGTTTCATCCATTAGTCCCATATAATCACTGACATGGGGCTTTGTTTCCCAAGGACTATGTATTATCATCCTACAGTCCTTAGAAGACACTTGAAACCACAAGATGGTCAATGCAAACCAGGAAGAGCTTCTAGACTACTCACTGAAGCCAGCATCTCTCAGAAACTGGCTGCCCTGGCTGCTATTTGAGGCCCTCAGGCAACTACACAGGAAGGAAAAGTCTCACCTCCATCCTATAAAAGAATGAAGACAGGCTGGAAATAATTTATAATCAAAAGATGGAAAAATCTCAGTCTTCAACATGCGAAATTGTCCTTACCCAATCCCATGAAATTCTATAGCTGGAGAGTCACATTTGGCTAATGGACATATTTCGGGTAGCCTACCCAGTGTTTGTTTTTTTAAAATTGGATGAGTTACCTATATTTACAGACTGGGGAGTTCACTTAAAAATCTAGATTTCTAGCTTTCTTGAAAAATGGGATGATCCGGTCACACCGGGAGCTGTTTGGCTTGGCAACATCTGTCTTGAGTGGAGAGGCAGTAGCTCCTTTTGGACAGTCCACACTCTCTGGCTTCCCACAGTCTCCAAGCCAGCTACTAACTGTCACTTTAACTACCCACCCCTGCAGTAAACTGAGTTTTCAACACCTGTTCTACAGCAGAATGAAAAAAACAAGGCCCCAAAGAAAGGCGGCCAGCTTCCTGGTGTGATCTGTTCTGGTGGGGTAACTGACAAATGACCTTGTTCACAGAAAGCTGAAAAGATCCTCCTTCCTCACTCACCTGTGAGTCTTTGCTTTGGCTGCCCCCGGCCTGGAATGCCTTCCATTGATCTTCCAAATCACACCCAGCTCAGGTCAGCATTCTTCCTGATGCACTCTGATTGCCATCTGTCTGTCCCTCCTCTGAACAGCCAGCACCCCTCACGGGAGCGCTTTGCCTTTTTAGTCAACTGGTTCGGGTGTACACAACCAAGGAGACTGAGGCTGGGGCTTCTATCTCGCTGTATCCCCACGAATACAGAGCTGAACAAAAGATGTTCAAAGAATATGTCAAACAGTTGGCTTACAGAATAGTAGAAAGACAGTGCAGAGGTATGGTTGAGTCTAGGCTTGGGAAGTCGATTTCTGACTCATCACTTATTGAATAAGCGGAGCAAAGTTACTGAGGATTCAGCTTCCACAACAACAGAATGGGGAGAGTGCTAGTCTACATCACTACAGTTGTGATAATGCAGGTAAAGCACTTAGCACAGTGCCCCGCACCTTAAAACAACCTCCCGCTTATTCCTGAAGACCTGGCTCGGGCATCAGGTCCTTTGTGCGGTCCTGAGTCCCATGGTCTCCGCAACACCTCGCCCTGGTGCCCGCGGGTTCCTCTCGGCAATCGGGACCCGCCTACTCCCCCAATTGAATTAAAGAGTCAGGTCGGGGGAGGAGAGACCGATCTAGGGATTTTTGCAAGAGAGGGAGGCCCGGAAGAAGAAAGAGATGAATCAAGAGCACAGGGTCGTGAGCCGCCTCAGCCCCAGCCCGCTGCACTGGCGCCGTCCGGAACCCTCCTGCCCACGAGCTCCTGCGGCTCCGTCGAGCAGACGCGCCGGAAACGGCTCCGCGCCGACCGGAAGCCCCGCCCCTCCCGAGGGAGCGCTCAAAGGTACAGCGGCGCACCATATTCTCGGCTGAGACACGGTGAGGTTCCTGAGGTGAAATCTGGGGCTGGTCGAGGTGCGACCTTGGCTAAGGCAGACACCGGCTCGGGTCTCCGCGGCAGCAAAATTGGTCATCTATTTCCCTACGTTGTTGTTAAGGCCCCAACATAAATAAATGCTCGCCTCCAGCACGGAAAGTACGTTTATGTGCTTAGTCTAAAGTGAGGAAGGGCGGCGGCACAAGTGTTGCCAACAACTTATCCTGCACGGCATCACTTCCTCCTCTCAGAGAAACTGCTTTTTGGGTGAGTAGTTTTTGCCTCAGATTTTAAGCTAAAGATTTCTTTTGGCCTGACACCACTCACTCAACATCAGTGCAGAAAACAAGGTGGTAAAGGAGGCCCTCGGGTATTTCGCTGCATCCCCAAAGTGCTGCTTCCTGCTGTTAAAAAAAATTACTATATGAGTCCAATATTATTAGATGCTCAAAGTTGGTTAAAAAGCCAGCTTTTTCCAAACGGTACTTTTCATTAGTGCAATCAAGCCACAAGATAAGGATGGTCTGCCCCTAGGCAGCTAACATGACCAGGACTTCCATGAAAACTAACTAGGCCTTGTCCCAAAGCACCACACATAAAGACTCTTCATTTTAACAGTTTTTAATGAAAGCTGTAGACATGATGACTTTATTCTTGCATCTTCTCAATTGTTTCTTCCTTATATTTGCCCTTTTCCTTTCCTACTTGGCGAGATTTGGCTTTACGTTCGAGGATCTTTTTGCGGTCTTTGTCCAGTTTTAGTCTGGTGATAACCACCTGCAGACGAATAAGGAAAAAAAAACAAATTTTAAGCTTTAAACAATCACCAATACAGAACACATGGGAAGGTCCAACATTCAGTCCCCTACTTGTGGGAGTGGATTGCTTAAGCGCTAGAAATGATTCTTTACCCCCAAACAAACCTGACTTAAATGTTCACTAATGTTCAGCCCACAAAGGAGAAGGCAGTGTGGCACTGGTGGTTCTTCTCACATCTTCTGTGATAAATATCAGCTGCTTCTACTGCATGTATTTCAATAATTCCACTCCTCACCCCAGTTTTATAAGCTAACTAAATCATAGACATTTTTATTTCCACAGTATCTTTAGTCTCGTAAGTCTGGAAATTAAATGCAGCCTTCACACGTTTCAACCTGCAAAACTTTTAGGAAAATCATAGAACAGACCCTATTCCAACAGATTTGTCACTAAAGGTATCCAGATTATGACAGATTTTAGTGTTAGGAAGGAGAAGATAGCAGTGAACAAGGTCTGGGGATTCAGCATAGTGACCAAAGGACAATCTCCACTACCATGGAGGTTCTATTTAATGAGATGAAATGCTGGAGGAAAGGGGTTAAACCCCCCAAAAAGGGCTGTGCCTGAACAGAGACCTGAGGAGCAGGTAGAAGCGTTTCAAAGAGAACAGCAAACATTCAAGTCCAGAGGCAGGAGAACTTCCAAGTTTAATAGGTGTTTCTCAGATCTGAGTGTGTCTGAAGGGCTTGTTAAAATAGATCCCTTGTTCCCAAATCCCATGGGCGGAGGAGTCTGGTAGGCTGCAGTCCATGGGGTCGCGAAGAGTCGGACACGACTGACTTTCATGCACTGGAGAAGGAAATGGCAACCCACTCCAGTGTTCTTGCCTGGAGAATCCCAAGGACGGGGAAGCCTGGTGGGCTGCTGTCTATGGGGGTCGCACAGAGTTGGACATGACTGAAGTGACTTAGCAGCAGCAGCAGACCTGGGAACAGAATATACAATTCTGTGAAGCTGCCAGGTGGATGCTGCCAACCAGCACACAGAGTAGCATAGTTACAGGAACAGCAAAGAGGCCAGCAGACTACAACATGGAGAGTGAAATCATCAAGTAATAGCTGCTGAGTGAACCTCATATGGCTGCGCCAGGTCTTAGTTGTGGCATGTGGGATCTAGTTCCCTAACCAGGGAACGAACCCATGCCCCCTGCACTGGAAGCGTAGTCTTAGCCACTGGACCACCAGGGAAGTCACTGGAGATGAGCCTTGTAGGCCACTCTGATGGTAACAAGCAGACGGGATTCTGGATATAATGTGACAGGAGTCAACAATCAGTAACAACATGCTGGCCTAAGCAGTTGAGAAGGACAGAGCCGTCACACACAGTGTTGGTAGCAGACTACCAAGAGCAAGAGGGTTCAAGAACAAGCCAGCAGTTTAAACATGTTGGGTTTGATATTGATGAGATATCCAAGTTGAAATGCAAAATCGTCAACTGGATATTGAGGTGTGTTTGGAATAAGAGATGAAGGTAAGTCAAAAGAGGGAGATCAATGGTGTCAAACACTACATTAAGTTCAGAAAACACTAAGAATCGGTCACTGTATTGGTGACTTTGACAGCGGCTGATCCAGTCCTAGGGGCAAAAATAAGGTTATGTAGTAGAGTGGGAAAGCCCTTGCTCTTAGGAAATGCACTCTGTCATAATGCTTGTAATCCATTGGAGGGGTAGGGAAGAAGGGAAAGAAAATGGTAGCTGTGAATTCTAGGTGAAAAGATAATGCAACAGATGTATTAGTCTTTCGACTTTTGTGTAGTCTGAAGATTAGACTTATGGTGCCAACTCAAGATCTTAAAAAACCAACACCTCAGTATTTGAACAGGCACCAAGTGCATTTATTACCTTTTAAGAGACAGCAGTATTGGAGAATTCACATTGAAGTCAAGGACAGGAGAATTAGATTGTATCTTCTATCAATGAATCTAGTCTCTGAGCTCTAGATCTGCAAATGGATTAAGACCTACTTTCCTTACAGCTTACTCAATTCTGTTTAACACACAGGGTATGACCTCCATAGCATCTAAAAATTACCCTATTTCCTAGATTTTAAGATCTATTCATGTTAGATTGATCAATCAGCTTACCAATACTTTTTAAGAAAAAGGTATATTACATATACCTATATATATATATACACATATACATGTGTATATATATATATACACATACATATATATATACATACACATATACATTACATATACATACAGGATACCTGTTAAAAGACACCTGATTTCAGGAAAAAATAGTACTGGCTTTAAGACTGATTTCCAGAACACTTAAAATCTATTTCTGTCAACAAGCAGTCACATTTGTCAGCGATTGCTGTAATTTCTTTCCCCCATCTCAAGCATTCTCAAAAACACCCACCTTGCTGGGGTGAATGCCCACATGGACAGTTGTGCCATTAGCCTTCTCCCGCTGCACTCGTTCAATGTAGATGACGTATTTCTTCCTGTAAACCTGGACTACTTTGCCAATTTGCTGCCCTTTGTAGTGCCCTCGTACAACCTTAGTGCAAATTAAAACATAACATATATGCAGATAAAGGAACATTAAACTTCTAAACCAGTAAATCTATGAATCAGGTAAACCTCATTCCCTCTATCATATACATATACAGACCCTTCCAATTTTGAAAGACCTAATGGTCAATGGAAATGTGCCAGTAATTCTCTCTGGCTTCAACTAACCTGCAAGGAAACTATGCCCCATATAAATCTACAGTGATGGACAGTGCATCTCTACAACTGATGGGCCACCAGCGGTGGTGGGCTTGTTTCAGGGTTAAAAATGAGCAACAAGCCCACCTTGTTTTTTTGTACCAGCTGACAAGGAAACTGTCACTTCAAAGGGAACAGGCCACAAATATTTAAATTCACAACCTACTAAAGGGTCCTACTAAGTGCCAGAGCATGGGCAGCAGCTAATACTTCAGGAACAGGCTAATTCTCTCCCAAAGGTTAATGAACATCATATCATTCTCTCCCCGATGATCCTCAGCCAGCCAGTGTTTCTGAATAGATGCTTCTTCCCAATCACAGACTTTCTCAGATTAAACTATCTTGGAAGCAGAAGATGGGCTCTCAAATCTACCAGCAATTTTAGCATCAGCACAGGAGCGAAAAATGGCTGTTCACCTCATGAAATGTTGGTAACATGGAAGCTGCTTAATAGATGGCTTGAAATCTTTTCTTAACCCATGCCCCCTGCATTGGGAGTGCCGTCTTAACACCCAGACCGCTAGTTCCCTGGAACTTGTGTATCTGAATTTTGATTTAGACACACAGAATTGTTTACTGGTTCCCAAATGCATCTCTAACGACCAAACATACCCAGAAAAAGATAATCCCAAACCAATATACTAGTTCCAAACCATCTTTCTTCTGTTTTATCACGACTGCAACCTGATGCTTGGGACAACAGATTTTCACCAAAGAGTAACAGTGGAAAAAGCAGTTTATGTTTCAACCTATCATCTGTTAATAAAGTGCAGGATATTCGACAATATGACCTGAACACAGGCACATACCTGAACTTCATCATCCTTTCGGATGGGCATGGATCGAACGTTGTACTTCTGTCTTAGCTCTTTAGAAAGAGGAGAAGACATAATTTTCCTGCGAATGTGGGAAGGCGCATTGAAATGCCTTTTTCGATTCTTGCTTCGGTCAGAAGTCACAAAGGGATTGAACTTCATTTTGGCTAAATAAAAAGTTAAAAGAGGTGTAAACCCTTAAAGGACCAAAATCTCACTCAGTTTACAAACAAGCATCTGCAACAATTTCATCTTGAAAGTTTACAATGCTCACAAAACCTGTCACATTAACTTCATCAAAAGCTGCTTGAGCTGAATTGCCCCACTGGGATTTTTTAAATTATTTAATTACAGAATAGAAGAATTTCCCATAGCCCACAGACCTATTGGAATTAATCTTTTTGTTCACACTCTCAAACTCCATGTGTTAGTCGCTCAATCGTGTCCGACTCTTTGCGACCCCACGGACTGTAGCCTGCCAGGCTCTGCTGTCCATGGAATTCTTCTAGGCAACAACACTGGAGTGCCTAACCAGCCATTCCCTTCTTCAGATCTTCCCGACCCTGGGGTCGAACCCGGTCTCCTGCATCGCAGGCGGATTGTTTACCGTCTGAGCCACCAGGGAAACCCAAACTCCATGATTACCGCGTAAGGAAGCTAAGACAGTGCTTATATCTCTGTTCATTAGGGTAAAGGAGACTTGACGACTCAATTCAAACGTATTACCACGTTTTAGAAAAACCAGTCAACGTTAATCTACAGAACGGAGCCCGAACAGATGAACTCTCCTCCCAAATGAATGAAATCAGGTCCTATATCCCGAACCTGGAAAACGCACAGAACTCAGGTCCAAAAAGTCTTCCAACGGGCGTGCGAGGCCTGAGAGTTTAACCAAGAAACTACCCGAGACCATTCTTTAGGAAACTATTCTGCCCAGACTAGACACCATCGCCACAGGCTCTCTACCCTTCAGCTCCCGTTTCCAAGTCTCAAAACCCTCTTTCCTCCTCCTTCCTCCGGCCCGGCGGCCCTTGAGCTTAGGAGAAAAGCCAAGAGCATCCTGGCCTCCCTCCCTGGCTGCTACTCGGCCGCCGGAACAGTACTGGGGCACTCCGGGTCGAAAGCCACGGTGCCCGTGAACAGATGGTTGCGGATTATACGCTTTGTCCCGGGAAACTCTTACCCGCTAGCGCTTCAGCGATGGCCACAGAAGGGAAGAGATCTGCAGGCTGCTTCCGGTTCTGTAAGTTTCCGCAAGATCTCGCGAGACCGATGTTTCTTGAGCAAGAGAGGCGCGGAGTTTGAATGCGTAGAGGAAACTGGGGAGACAATGATGACTAACGCCCTCTCGTGGCCCGGAGGGGAACTACGAGGGACTGCAAAACTTCTCCAGGTCCTGGAGCCTCCAGTGGGAGTCCTGGATTTTGCATCTGCGTCCTCTGGGAACGGTAGTTCCCGGGCGAGTGGGGGTAGGGGGGAGGGGACTGTTCGGGGTCTTACTGTCGTGGAGGGTGTTGAAGTGAGCGGCCCCAGGGACCTGTGTCCCTTCACACCCGAACACCAGGCAGGAGGGTCCTTTAACCGAGAAAAAGGCGGGTCATATATTTGACCGCCAGGTGGCGTTGGGACTCCAGCTAGCTGGTCACCTCGGTTACCTGGACATCCCAGGCAAAGGCCCTGGGCCTGTTGAGTATCCGTGTCGCGTAAGCGGCTCCAGCCGGGCGCGTGCTGCCGCTTGAACACAGCCGAATGTGCGGACTCTTTCGCGGGGCCCGCCAGCGATTCAGCTCCCGCCAGCGAGGGGCCTTTGAGGACTTGGACCGCGAGTCCGTCCCTCCAAACCCGGGAAAATAGGACTGAACCCGGGTTTCTAACGCGCTCCTAGGTGATTCCGGGAGTGCTGGTCCGAGACCACACCTTGAAGGAGCGCGGCGTGAGGAAGCCTCTCCACGCTGAGAGCTGTGCCCTTTTCCTCATTTTACCGCTTGCTTTCATTCAGTTCAGGATCTGATGGAAGCAGGGCTAAGGGGTGCGCTCCCCTGCAAAAGGATTGCAGTGCAGGGTGAACTCCCGCCGCGCGTCCGGCCGCGCACCTGGTAAGGGACCGGTTTCTGTTGAATGAATAATACAGGTGTCATAGGAGGGGAAGACGCGCGTTTCATGATGCTTAAGACCTGGTGAGCTTGCAGAGTCCTATGGGCACTCACTGCATTTTTAACTCCTTTAATCCACCAAAGAGTCTTGCAATCCTGGTATTGTTCCATATTACAGATGGGAACACTGAGCCACAGAGAAGTGAGAGGAGCTCGTGCAAGGTTATACAGAACCCATAGGATATAGACAAACCCCTGAAGGCTGGCTTCCCAGCTCCTTCTGGTAATTTCCTAAGCGGGCCTGATTTGTAAGAACCCAATTGGGTCACGTCAGAGTGAGAAATCATACTCTTGAGGGCCCACAGTGGAGTCAGTCAAGATTGTGTGGGTTTTTTTTTTTTTTTTTTTTTGCTACACCTGCAGCATGTGGGATCTTAGTTCCCTGACCAGGAATAGAACATTTGCTCCCTGCAGTGGAAGCTCAGAGTCTTAACCACTGGACCACCAGGGAAGTCCCAAGAACGTGCTTTCATGATTTAAAAATAGTTTTGTTCTTAAATATGCTGTGAAGATACAGTCCAGTATTTTATTTGTGGTTCAAAAATTTAGGGAGAGCAGAACTCCTCTGCCGTAATTCTTTTCAACAAATGTTCATGGAACATCTTTTATGGGGCCAGCCTAGAGTTGCACACTGGAGTCGCAAAATGAAACTAGTCAAAGTTTCTGCCTGCAGGAAGTTCACTGTCTAAGAGGAGAGATAAACAAGGAAATCAACCACCTTAGAAGCCCAGAAAAGTGCTCACTGAGCCCAGCTGCCCTTGGGTACTTCTGTGCTTGGAGAACAGAAGAGAACTCCCGGGTCAGGGAAGACCTGGGGTAAAGTCACCCTTGACTGACTTTTGAAGAATGTTACAATTAGCTCCTCCTGTTGATGTATGACAGAAACCAACACTGTAACCAACATTGTAAAGCAATTACCCTCCAATTAAAAATAGATTAAAAAAAAATTAGCTCCTGGAGGCAGTGGGAATAGCTTGAGGGAAGTCATGGAGGTGTGAGTCCATGACACTGTGTCTCCAGGAGCCAGGTCCTTGTGGCTGGCATGAGAGGCATTCAGACAGGAGCCCATGGGGTGCTGGGGTTGAGCTGAGTTTGAGTTGCATGTGGATAGTCATGGGAGCCTCTGAAGGCTCCTGCCTTCCTACTTGCCTTCCTTTCTGGTCCCTACTGTCTTACCCCCTTCTCTTTCTTCTTATCTCTTCTTCAGGTCTCGCCATCATCTTCCTCTCTTCCCACCAAGGTCTTCTCTGTTTCTTCAGCCTCCCCATCATTCTTTGCTGTCACCCAACCCTCTCAGGCCTCTTTACTTCCTTCTCTCCATGCAACACAGTCCTCGTAAACTTCAGCCCACCACGTGGAAGCATAATCCCTTTATACAGTATGAAGATGGATGGAAATTGTACCCACAGAGGGAGGTGACTGCTAGCCTAGTTATAGTCTGTTTATCTTCACTAGTGTCTGTTGGGTGTCATGGCTCCACCCCACTTGATCCTCTAGGCCTCGCCTGGCTGCCCTCTCTCTCCACGTTCTTCTTACATGAGTCCTCTTGTTGTTGTTGAGCCTTAACCACTGGACTGCCAAGGAAGTCCCCACAAGTGTCTTTTCTTTTTTTAAGCATGATTTATTTATTTATGGCTATGCTGGGTCTTCATTGCTGCATATGGGCTTTTTCTAGTTGTGGCAAGTGGGGGCTACTCTTCCTTGCAGTGCACAGGCTTCTCACTATGGTAGCTTCTCTTGTTGAGAAGCACAGGCTTGAGGCACATGGTTTTCACTAATTATAGCTCTCGGGCTCAGTAGTTGTGGCACGTGGTCTTAGTTGCTCTGCCACATGTGGGATCTTCCTGGAGCAGGGATCGAACCCTTGTCCCCTGCATTGGCAAGCGGGTTCTTGACCATTGTGTCACCAGGAAGTCCCCCACACGAGTCCTTTTAAACTGGTTCCTTAGGGTCATCCTGACAGTGGTCTTTGAGTAGCCCTAGATGGTTGGATGGCATCACCCACTCAAGAGACATGGGTTTGGGTGGACTCCAGGAGTTGGTGATGGACAGGGAGGCCTGTCGTGCTGCGGTTCATGGGGTTGAAAAGAGTTGGACACGACTGAGCGACTGAACTGAACTGAACTGAAGACACTAAAGAGGGTATTACCCAGGTTTCATGCCTGCATCCCTGGACTAAACTTTTTTTCTGGACACCAGGCCATCATGTTTGTTTGTTCACTGGTTCATTTGTTTATCCATTCACTTATGCATGCTTCAAATATTTATCCAGTTTTGACTCTTTGCTAATGATCTTATGAAGATCAGTGAGATCTAGCCTCTCCTCAAGGAGCAGGCCATCTAGAAGAAGGAGACAGACTTGTAATGAAGCGTCCAGGGAGGATGATGGGATGCGGGGGAGGGCACGGGGCAGGACACAGTGGAGAAGCAGAGAATTCAATACATGTTGTGTGATGTGGCAAAAAAAAAAAAAAAAAAAAAATAGGTTGGACCCAGAGAAATGCATAGGAACTTAGGAATGCTGACAATATCAAACTTTTTACCTTCCTTCCTGGGGTGCCCGTTAAGCCTAAGATGTCACTCCTGGGACCAGACAAACCAGCCCCTCGGAGCCGGTAGCTGACACTCTGGAACCACAGACAAGCAGTCTGGCAGCTCTCAAACCTTCTTGGGGCCTGCTCCTCACTCACCAGGCAACAGGTGTGTACACTGAAGATATATTTAGCTTCTAATATAATTTTTCAATTTAATGTTTGAATAATCCATACATTTACTTGGCTCAGATATCCAAAAATGCCAAAGGTGAAGAGAGAAGTTCCTTTCCTGTTCCATCATTTTCTCATCCCCTTCCACAACTGATCACTCTTTCTAGTTTTTTTTAAATCTTCCCAGTTGCTTTATGTGCAAATAAGCAAATCGGAAAGTAGATTCTTTTTTTATTCTTTCAGCTATGCCCCACAGCATGTGGGATCTTAGTTCCCTGACCAGGGCTGGAACCTGGGCCCCCGCATTGGGAGTGGGGAGTCCTGATCGCTGGACAGCTAGGAAAGTGCCCTGGAGAGTAAATTCTTATTCCTCCACTTTTGACACGAATTGTATAATTGGACATCCAGCATTCCACCCCTGGCCTTTGCCTATTGGCCATTGGGTCTTGCAGACTTTCTGGGTCGGTTTGCAGGTCCTTCCTTGTTCTTTTCACAGCTGCATGGTATTCTCTGCATCGCTTGTGGGGTTTTCCGATTCCTGGTTTTTAGGAACAATAGTGCAATCGTATAACATATGTTGATGCCCCAACATGCAAGCATATTTATTGGATACATTTCTAGAATTTCTGGGTCCAAGTGGACAAATTTCCCTTCCTATTTTTTTTTTTAATATTTATTTGGCTGCACTGAATCTTAGTAGCAGCATGAAGGATCTTTAATCTTCGTTGAGGCATGTGGGAACTATTTCTCTGACCAGGGATCGAACCCAGGCCCCCTCCATTGGGAGTCTTAACCACTGAACCATCAGGGAAGTTTCCTTCTTAGGGGTTTTATCAATATACCTTGCTACTGACCCCACCTGGGCTTTCCAAGTGGCACAGTGGTAAAGAATCTGCCTGCCAATGCGGGAGACACAGGTTTGATCCCTGGGTGGGGAAGATCCCCTGAAGTAGGAAATGACAACCCACTCCAGTATTCTTGCCTGGAAAATTCCATGGACAGAGGAGCCTGGTGGGCTACCAGGATCGCAAAGAGTCAGACGTGACTGAGCACGCACGCACACAAGCACACCAGCCTCACCTCTGTCCCTCGGCTTTGGCAACAGTGGGTTTTGAAACCTTCAGGGTTTGACAGTTGAATAGGGTGAAAATTGAGATGCCAAGCAGAATTGTAACTTGCATTCTTTTCCCAAATGTGGCCGAGTAGATGTTTAAGAGCCATTCAAATCTGAGTTTTCAGACCATTTTTTCATCTAAAATGAACAATCCTAGAAGTCCAAGCTCAGCCCTTTCACATGTATCTGCAATTCATCTTAAATTTTTGAGAAAATATAGACCTTTATTAAAAAAAAATAACAGCTTTTGACATTCTTTGAAAATGAAAGAAGTTCCATCTATAAGTCACTGCTGAACAGTATGGAAACACTAGAGGTATTTTGAAATTGACTTTTGGCAAACACAATAGAGTCTGCAAAGACTTAAAATCAGGTCCCCAGAAATTCATGACATTGTTTAAAGCAGCCTGGCTGTGATTAAAACGGATTCAGTAGAGCCTTTGTAAATTTAACATTTTATTTCCTATAATAAATATTTTCCCCATGAATTCACCTGTACTTCCCCCAATAGCACCTGTGTTCTCTTGACTTGAAAATATCAGAAGGAAGCCCAGAGGTGCTTTAGATCAACTCACCCTGTGCCCTGACCCCCGCTGTAGTGTGGACCCCCTCCCCTAATGGTCCCCAAATGACCACATTACGGACAGGCTTTTAGGAACCAGGTGAGCGGCAGGGTGGGCTTCCCAGGTGGCTCAGTGGTAAAGAGTCTTCCTGCCAATACTGTAGGTTCGGGTTTGGTCCCTGGGTCAGGAAGACTCCCTGGAGAAGCAAATGGCAACCCACTCCAATATTCTTGCCTGGAGAATCCCATGGACAGAGGAGCCTGGTGGGCTATAATCCATGGGGGTTGCAAAAGAGTTGGACATGACGGAGCCACCAAACAACAACCAGAAGCAGGGCTCTACGTCTTTCCCCATGTGTAGCAAGCTCCGCTGAGAGAGGCACGTGCTGTGGAGGGCACGGCTGCTGGAACACCTGGGCTGCAATAAACCACCCATTCGAGAAAGCTTGGGGTTTTTGCTGTTTTTAACCCTAAAATTAAGATGATGGCCCATTGACTTATGGGCCTTAATAAACACGAAATAGCTGTTCCCAAATGGCTCACTCCCCAGATAAGGCCCAACCTGAGCCTTTTCTAGTGTCCTCCTCAAGGACCCCCAGCTCAGGTGGCATCCCCAGGTGACATGACCTTGGCCAGCGGCTGATAGCAGCTGGGTTCCGTGTTCACTGAGATAGAAGCGTCCCTGCCAAGCACAGCTGTTTTCCTCCCCACCCTTCCTCACCCAGCCCAGCCTGGGAATCCACCCCAGGAACTGGCCTGGCTGGTGTGGCCTCTAATGAGTGGTTGGTCACAGGCTGGGCGGGAGGCGGGAGCCCCCAGGGGCTCATGTGCCCACATAGTTCTCAGCTGACTCAGGTCCCAGCCAGCAGGCAGCTCCTGCACTGCCCACCTGGCAGGCCATCCTTGAAAACCCCAGGACTCAAAATCTGGGCCATTGTTGGGCTGGGAGGGCTTGGGGAGCCGTCTAGCTCTGTTCGTGGGCCATTCCGCTGGCCTCCACCTTTGTCAGCAAACCTTTAATTCCTGACGTGGCCTCAGCTCCCCTTTTCTGTCCCTTCTCCCAGGAATTCTGGGCCGCAGCCCCTGAGCTCAACCTCTCCTTTAGGGAAGACCTTCCAGACTGGTGGTTCCAGGGGTAGGAAGGCACACACCCAACTGTGGGGGTCAGAGGCAGCGGGGCGGGTGCTGAGATTCTGGGGAGCACATGTGCCTTGGCCCCTGTGCCACCCCATCCCTTCTGTCTGTTCCTGGGAGCACGCCAGGGATCCTGGCCCAGAGTTCTGGCCTGGAGGGGTCTCGCCTGTGGTCCCCCTCCAGCAGGAGGTGCCCCGACTCCGAGTCCCACCTAGCTTTGGGTAGGTCACCTGGCACATGGGGACACCCACAGGTGGGGCAGCTACCCACCCCACCCCCAGCCTCGCTGGGTTCTAGCCTAGAGGAGGGACGTCTATCTGCTGAGGTGTACCCCCGCTGTGGTTTCTGAGTAGGGGTGTCCATCACTTCCTCCCTGGCTTGGAACCTGGAGTTTCCTTCTCAGCTCAGAGTTCCCCTGCCCCACCCAAACTCTTGCCTCAGAGGTCCTGCCTCCTGGTCCTTTCTGATCCCTGCTGGGAGCAAAGAGCCAGGTGATGCCAGTCAGCACCCTAACACCTCATCTCTGCCCCAGGCTGCCCCTGAGGCTCCGTTGGCCCAAGGCCGCACTGGCGCCCCTCCCAGGCCACGGCCAGCCTGGCTGTGCGAGCGGACAGCTTCCAGCGGGGCTCTCCGACTGGTGCCCCCACTCACGCCTGCTTCCTCACCAGCAGCACCCAGGGGAGGATGGCGGCCACCACAGCCACCACGGCTATGAGGGTGATGAGCAGCAGGGCCCGGGAGCGGCAGCAGAAGGACCGGGTGGAGCTGGGCGCCGGGGAGGCCCCGGAGAGCTCTGCCAGGCTGCGCCGCGGCAGGACGCTGTCCTGTTCCCCAAGGGGCATCCCATGACGGCTGATGATGAAGATCTGTGGCTCCCGGGGCAGGCCGGGCGGCGGGTCCAAGGGCAGCTGGCCACCTTGGCCTGGGGATGATCTCCAGACGGGCTGGGAGAGAGCCAGGGGGTTGGCGTGGCCCAGGGCATCTGGCAGTGGTGACGGGGGCAGGCCCACGGGCACGGCCAGGATCTGGGAGCTCTTGTCCAGCTTGGCGGGCCAGCGGGAGCTCTTCCTGCTGAGGAAGGTGACGTAGCGGCAGATGGGGCAGACAATGGTCCTCTGGACCTGGCCATCCACGCGCGTGGACAGGAGGTACTTGACCAGGCAGTCATGGCAGAACACGTGGCCGCAGCTCAGCGTCCGGCTGGCGCCCTGCAGCTCTCGGAACTTCTCATAGCACACGGGGCACTCGCTGCCCGAGCTGTCCTTGCTCTCGCCCTCAGACATGGCCGAGCAGGAGGGCAGGGCCCTCGCTGTGGGCGGGAAGGGTTGAGCATCAGTGCCTTTTCTGGCTTGGTTCCCCTGCCTGCCTCCCTGCTGCCTCTCCTGCCACTCCTCCTCAGGGGCCTCCCCGAATCACACCAGGACCCTGGGGAGGAGATGAGAGGGCACTTCTGGAAGGGGAGTTGGGGGACTGGCAAGCAGAGATCCCAGCCACCCCCCACTGGAAGGAGGTATGCGGAGACCAAGGTGTAGCCCCTTGATCCCTCACCACCACATGTGCGTCGCCTGTGGTCATCCCTCCCCTCTCCTTGGTCCCAAGCCCCCAATGGAGGCAGCAGGACCCATTCCCCATGGGAGGCAGGTGGCTAAGCCGAGGTTGCCCCCACTCCGCCTGGTCCAGGTTCCAGTGGGGGCTGTGTGTTGTGCCCATTGTGGCCATTCTCCAGAAAAGCCTCTGCTGCCACTCCATCTCCCCGCTCAGGCTGGCTGACCCATACAACTGTCCTCAGCCCCTGGCTCCCATCCCTCTATGCTAAGTGCAGCTGGAGAGCAATGAGGGATTTGAGAATAAAACTCAAAACTTACATCCAAATGCCGGCTGGCCAGCCGCGCGATCACGTCAGGGAGCTGTGGGCTCCTTCCTCCGCCCACCACAGCTCAGTCATCCTTCAGATTCTTCTCGGCAGCCTGCCCAAGGTTGCGAGAGAACCTTCCAATCAACCTCTGTGAAGGCAGGTTTTCATCCTTCGAGGATATGTCTGGTATTTGGAAATGGCCAAAGGTCACCTGGTGCCCAGTCTGGTAAAAGCAAATGAATGCCCAAGTGGCATGAAATTATTTTAAATCAAAGACACAGAGTCACCATGAAGTGACAGGTGGGTTTCAGATGTTATCTGAGAGCTAAAGAGAGGCTCCAAGGACGCTCTGAGCAGTAGCAGTGTTGTTGGATTAAGTGCAGTTCCCCAGGTGACGATTTGACGGGAAGCCCCTGTTTGGGTGTGTGACGCGGTGCCGGTGTTCTCATTCCTCCACACGTTCCCAGTATTGCAGCTGTGTCATCTAAGTCCATTTCCAACAGCCTGTTTATTTATCTATCTATTTATTGGCCTCACTAGGCAGCGTGTGGGATCTGACTTCCCTGGCCAGGGGTGGAACCCATGTCCCTGCACTGGGAGTATGGAATCTTAACCATTGGATCGCCAGTGAAGTCCTAGAACAGCCTCTTTAAAAGGACTGATCAAATGGTCACGTGATTGCATGGTCCTGCTGAAGGGTTACTGATGTGATATATTCTTCCATCAAAACACCCCTGGACACACTGAGAGCTAGAATGGTGTGTGGCAGCCCCCAAACCTGAGAGATGACACTGTTGTTATTGTTTAGTCCCTCAGTTGTGTCTGACTCTTTTGTGACCCCACAGACTGTAGCTTGCTGGGCTCCTCTGACCATGGGATTCTCCAGGCAAGAATACTGGAGTGGGTTGCCATTTCCTTCTCCAGGGGATCTTCCCGACCCAGGGATTGAACCCACGTCTCCTGCATAGCAGGCGGATTCTTTACTGCTGAGCCACTGAGAGATGACATAGTGGGAACAAAACTAGTTAATGGGGAAGGACAGACGAGAATTGGTTCAATCACCAATTGAACGCTCTCTTCCCTGTTAGCTTGGTTCCAAGCCCATTTTGCCAAGTTGAAAATATCCCATAACCAACAAAGGGCACAAATATGTAGAGGTGGGGGTAGGGGACCGGGCACCCTGGTGGCAGCACCAAAGCCTTTGCAGGTGTTTTCAAACCTCGATCTCCAAGGTGGTCAGTGTGGCCTCCAGGCCAGGGGAGGGGGTTCAAGTACTCAGACCCTGAAGCTGCCTTCAAATCCTTGATATGCCCACTACTGTCTGTATAACCTATTTGAGCCTCAGTTTCCCATCTCTAAGGTGGGGCTGATAATAATAGTACTGGCTTTTTCTCAGAGTTGTCCAGAGCATTAAGTGAGGTGCCATGAATGAAAAATCTGGCACATAGTAAATGCTCAATAAATGGCTGTTGTTCAGTCACTAAGAAGTGTCCAACTCTTTGCAACCCCATGGACTGCAACACACCAGGCTTCCCTGTCCTTCACTATCTCATGGCAAACTCATGCCTGTTGAATCAGTGATGCCATCCAACCATCTCATTTTCTGTTGCCCCCTCTCCTGCCCTGAATCTTTCCTAGCATCAGGGTCTTTTCCAGTGAGTCAGCTCTTCACATTAGGTGGCCAAATATTGGAGCTTCAGCTTCAGCATCAGTCCTTCCAATGAATATTCAGGACTGATTTCTTTTAGGATTGACTGGTTGGATCTCCTTGCAGTCCAAGGGACTCTCAAGAGTCTTCTCCAGCACCACAGTTCAGAAGCATCATGTCTTTGGTGCTAGATTGTTGTCAATCAGGCTCAGTCCTTTCTCTTCCTAGCACTTGCCTTCCCTCTCCTCCCCAGATGTTTCTTATCATGTAGATGACTAAAAACACTCATGCCCCTGACAAAGGGCAGCTCCCCTGGAGTTAGAATAACAACCAGAAAAGATGATAATGGAATAGGTAAGTGATGGGCAATAGGTTATTAAGTTGGTGTTCCAGTGTCTCAGACATTTCTGTTTCATAACATGCAGCTATCTAAACAGGTTTTTCTCAGGATGACCCTGATTTTCTTAAGCTGACCAACTGCTAGCATGTCCCCCTGCGTTTCATAACTCCCAAGAGGCGTATGGTGGCAATTCCATCCATCCACCCACCCATCCATCCATTCATTCATGTATCCAGTTATTCAACAATTATTTATTGAGTGTTGCTGCAGGCTAAGTACTGAGCCAGACATTGGAAATTAGCAGTGATTAAGAAAACCCTTCAAGGGTGTTCCCTGGTTGTTAGGATTGAATTCTGGGCTCTCACTGCCATGGGTTTGATTGCTGATCAGGGAACTAAGATCATGCAAGCGTGGCATGGGGGCAAGTGTCCTTCATGAAGCTTTTAGAATCTAGTGGACATTTATAAAGTTCTTGAAGAGAGATTTTTTTTTTAAAGGAGGAATGATGATCAATACCCTAAGTTGTTTGGAAAACTGAGAAGTGAGGTATCAAGATAGGCAAGAGAATAGAGCAGATAGATTCGAGAATGCTGGAGGGGAAAGGATGTTGGAGGTCATTTAGTAAAATCGAGTGTTATAGATGAAAAGACCCAAGCCCAGAGAAGGGAAGTGACTTGTCTGAAGTCACCTTGGGGAGGGGTTGGAGAGGGAGATGGGAGTGGGGAGATATTCATTGATTTCCTAGAGAGTGTAGAAAATATTTGAATCAGTTGATAGATTGGGTGAGTAGATATTAGCTGCGGCAGGAAGCGCTGTCCTCCTTGGGTTGAGCAGGGGAGCAGAGAGAACTGAGTTTGAGAAATAATGGGACGCGGGGGATGCAGATGACATCCCAGATCCCTGCTGATGGCCTCCTGTGCAGTCCCTTCCCATCCTGTGCTTCGGGAGAGCCTTGTCCTTCACGTCTGGGCAAGGCCACCCGTCCTCCATCCCTACCTTCTTGCCTCCCATGCTCAGTCCCTCCCTTTCTCTTCATACCATTTCATTCTCCATCCTTGAGTTCTTCCGAACCTGACTCTGTCTCAGGTGCTGGGGAGAGGGCAGCAGAAGAAATCTGAGGAACACGCTCTGATTGGGGCACAGACTAGCTAAATGAAGGGGAAGACATTATATTCAAAGGCATCCCCGTTGGTGCTTCAGGAAATTTTGGGGAGAGGAGGGCTGGAAGGTCTTCCTAGGTGAGGTGGGACCAGTGTCCAGCTAATAATAAATAATTACAACAGCAGCTATTTATTGAACACTAATTGTGTGCTTGGCATTCTGCATCCCTTCCTCATTTCATCGTCAACAGCTCCAGGAGGTAGATATTATCTCTGTTTTACAGACGAGGGAACCAAGGCTTAAGTAACTTTGTTCAAAGCAGGCTGCTGGGACTTCCCTAGTGGTCTAGTGGCTAGGACTCTGAGCTCCCAATGCAGGGGGGCCGGGTTCAACCCTTGCTCAGGGAACTAGATCCCTCATGCTGTAACTAAGACCCAGTGAAGCCAAATAAAGAAGCCAAAAAAAAAAAAAAAAAAAAGAATAAACAGTATACGGTGGGAATTAAAAGAAAGTCCAGGGCAGATCCAGGGTTCGAGGCCAGGTCAGCCTGGCTACACTGTGAACCACCCCATCCACCGAGAATGTGCATCCATGGAGGGCGTTCCAGAACTCGAGTGAAGGAGTAGGTGAAGAATTGAGAGCAAGATAGCATTACTAGGAGGTCCCAGCCCTTATGCCTCTACAGAAACACCAATTTAACAAACAACCAAGGATGAAAATGCCTCCTGAAAACTCCAGAATCCAGTTGTATATGTTAAATATGTACATCTTGTTGAATGTCAATCATACCTCAATAAAGTTTTTTTTTTTTTAAAGAATGATGAGGAAACCTGTATGGGAAAGTGACCCTCCCCCAAACTTCCCTCCTTAAAGTGACTGTAACTGGAGCTGCCCCTCCAGCTATGAGAGGCAGGGGGAGGGGGAGGGCTGGCCCAAGGGGGGCCGACCCCATGAAGCCCCAGGGCCTGGCTTCACCCTCAGCAGCAGCCCACCACCCATCTTGAGGACTGGTGGGGGGTGTCACCAGCTCAGGTGACCCCCACCTCCCCACCTTGGGACAGTGAGTCTGTGAGGCGGGGTGACACCTGTGGGCACCTAGGTTTCCCTCCTGGATTCCCAATGCTTTATAGCGTCCGCTGTCTCTCTCTCTCTCACACACACACCCCTGGCATCAGTGCAGAACTCTGCCAAGCTCCTTCCCTGCCCCCAGCCCGGCCCCCAGACTCACTTTGGCTGGGACCAGGGCGAGCAGCATCCACCTCTCCACCCGCAGGCCTCCACAGAGCAGATCTGAGCCACCCAGAAGCACTGGGCGGGCGGCACGTCCTCCTGCTGCTGTTAGTGTGACAGCCGCCGCCGCCGCCGAGGCATTTGCTAATGACTGAGCAGGTCGCCCAACCCGTTTGAGGCCAGGAGGCTTTGGCGTTGCCCAGGGGTTTGGCCCCTGTTGGAGTCAGGTGATCTTGATGAAGATGCTCAGAGAGGAGGGATCCCCCACCCAAGGAGGAGTACAAGGATGGGTGCTGGAGACAAGCACAGGGTCTCAGTATGGGGGCAGTGACCCAGGACCCATCCCCAAAGATGAGTCTCCACGTCCCTCCAATAATGAGAAAGTCATACAGTCCTCCAGCCTCCAGAGTTCATTTTGGTGATCCTCCCGTTGCTTCCTGCTCCCTTGCCATGCCAGGGCGCAGGGCGAAGGGCTCAGATCAGCCTCAGTAACTCTTTGCCACCCAAAGTCATACACAAATATTTGGGTGATGTGCTTATATACACTTGTCTTTCATCTCACACTCAGAGGGGCTCAGAGCTCCAAAGATCAAACACCACAGGGATAAAGAAGGAGGCACAATAAAACCAATAAAGGAGAACTGTCCCTGATACCATGTGAAACAGAAGTTTCAGAACAGTCTGTGTGACTCTATGGAAATGATAATATATGATCGTTTTTATAGAGGAAAAATCTGGAAGTAGACACATCAACTTGTTAGTGGTTATCACTAAAGAAACTTTCTGACTCATGCATTCCTGTGATCGTTGAATGTATATTTCTTTCATGATCAGGAAAAAATAATCAAGAATAAGGCAGGAGTTGGGACTTCCCTGGTGGCCCAGTGGTTAAGAATCTGTCTTGAAATGCAGACTGGGGCTTCCCTGGCTGTCCAGTGGTTAGGACTCTGGGCTCTCACTGCCACAGGCCCATTTTCAGTCCTTGGTGGGGGAACTAAGATGTCACAAGCTGTGCCGTGAGGCCAAGAAAAATTATATTACCCACTCTATAGGATTGTGATGATGATTAAATAAATGGATACAAATAATGTGCCTGAACCTACAAAAATGGGAGGAAATATTTGCAAATGATATGACTGATAAGGGATTAATATCCAACATATATAAACAACTCATACAACCCAACATCACACACACAAAAACCCAAGAAAATGGGCAGAAGAACTGAACATTTGCAAATTGGCCAACAGGCACACAAAAAGATGTTCAGCATCAATAATCATCAGGGAAATGCAAATCAAGTGTCCACTTAGCCCATTGCAGGCTGCCCTGTTTGGCTCCAGGCAGATCAGGGGTATCTGGGGGTTTCAGTTCATTCCTGCCCCCGTGAGTTTCCTGGACTCACCCCCTCCCGCCAGGCTGCCCATACATCTGAAATCTCAGTCTTACCTGTTCTCTATGGCCGACCCCCTGGCTCTCCTTCTATCCTTACATAGCCTGGGGCTGCTGGTACTCAGGGGAAACCTGGGGCCTTTGAGTAGAAAACAGGCCCTGCCAGGGCACCCAGCTTGGAAGGTGGACAGGGGCTGCTTTCATTCCCAAGCCCCCCGCCCCCGGCCCTCAGCCCCCTCTGTCTAACCTACACTGAAGCAGCCACAGAACATCTTCATGGGTGTTCCTCATCCCTTCCCTCCCTCTAAAGACTTCCGTGGCTCCCCACTGCCCTCGGTACACTGCCCACCCTCCTCAGTCCGCACATGAGGCCCACACTGCCTTTCTCACACGTTTTCTGGACAGTCCCCTTGCCCTGGGCCATCTCAAGCCACACAGCACAGCCGCAGGGCTGGCTTCTAGTTCAGATCCCTTGAGGCCTTGGGCTTCTGGGGCTCTGTGATTTTTTTCCTGCCTTTTTTTTGTCTGGCTGCAATGCCTTTCTTCCTCATCACTTCCCCACTGGCATCTTTATCTTTTAAGACCTTGAAGGAGGAGTTCCTAACTCATCTCTGTTGACTGTAGCACAGGGTCTTGTGTCTGGCAATAGTGTTTACTAAGTGAGTGTTTGTGAAATGAATAAATCCAACTTCTCAAGCCTAGCTTATATGCATGAGGTTGTGTGTGTGTGTGTGTGTGCACGCCTGCACACGAGTGTGTGTTTAGGCAATCAAGTCATTTACCTTCTATTTTTTTTAATAGTTTTATATATTTATTGGCTGCACAGGGTCTTCCTTGCTGCCTGGGCTTTTCTCTGGTTGCACAGAGTGGGGGCTGCTCTAGTTGCCGTGCTCGGGCTTCTTGTTGCTGTGGCTTCTCTTGTTGCAGAGCACAGGCTCTAGAGCACAGGTTCAATAGTTGTGGTGCACAGGCTTGGGCTTAGTAGCTCCATGACATGTGGGATCTTCCTGCACCAGGTATCGAACCAGTATCTCCTGCATTGGCAGGCAGGCAGATTCTTTATCACAGAGCCACCAGGGAAGCCCCTACCTTCTATTCTAATGGCTTTTGGAATCTACACCAAAATTCTCCCCACCCCCTCAAGTCATAATAGATTGAGAACTTCCGGTCTGGCTGGAGATGGGAGGATGAGCTCACCATTGGGTTAGAGCCTTACTTAGGCACTGTACACCAATGTTGTCTTTGAAAAAGCCTGATCTCTGGCAGATTCTCCAGGAGGTGAGTCTGGGAAGGGGAGGGAAGATGGGCTAGGAAAGGAGGGACACGTGATGGAATCTGAAGCTTTTAAAGAAGAAATCCCCCAGGGAAAACTTAATCTAATGGTTTGTCTTGGTAATTTTTGCCACGTCAAAGTACTGCATGTACAACTGTTGATTTTTCTTAAAAGAAGAACAAAAATAACAACAAATAGGAGCCATATTTTAAACATAAATATTTACTCTCACCTCATTCTGAGCATCCATACTGTGAAATCACAGGTCTGATGTTCTAATCATATTTTTAATAAACAGCAATATGAATACATACTAAGTAAAAAAAAAGATTCACTTGGGTACCACCGGAAGTGGTGGCGTGCATAGGCCTCTGAACACGCTGATCTGAGACGTGCACGGACCTTTGCACACCCTGATCTGAAACGTATGAATGGGGATGACGACCCTGGGAGCTACAGAGGCTCAGGATGGTCTCAGAGCTGAAAGAGTCCACTTCAGGACTCTTGAAGGCTGAGCCCAAGGCTGGTTTCAGTGCTTGACAGCCCACTGGCCGGGAAGCCACAGAGTGGGATCAACCAAAAGAATCCTGCGCAAAGGAGAAAACTAGCTTGGACTTGAGGATGAAACTGGCAAGGACCGACGGTGACTCGAGGGTGCTACGGGCTGCGGGAGGAGGCCGAAGGGAGCAGGGGTGGGGCACCGGGAGAGCAGGAAGGCTGAGTCACGTCCCAATCGCGTACGAGGCGGCGTGGATTGCGTCCTGCAGCTAACTCACCTGGGCTGCGTGCGCCCCCGCCCCATTCCCTGCACCGTCGTAAAGCGCCAACCGCAGGGGCAGAGATGCTCTGGGACAGGTGGGGGAAGGGAAGCTCAAGAGCGGGGAAGCTCGGAGATTTGTTCGCCGGGCGGTTCGTGGAAGGGAAACTTCGCACTTCCTGGGGGTGGTGGCAGCTGCAGGAGAAAGACTGTTTGAAATCAGCTCTTTGTTGGAGGATTTTCTCAGCCTTCACTCTTCATCCGGAGCTGAATGCCTCCCAGACAGCTGAGAGTCCTCAGTGCTTGAGACAGGTAAGGCCAGGGTCGGGGAGGAAAAAAATCAGGAATCAGGAGAGGAAGAAAACAATTTTTTTTTTAAATAAAAATAGCGATTAGTGTTGAAAAAAAGTGGAAATTTCATAAAAGCACACATGAAAACATCAGCTTTGTGCCACCTCTACAGATAAATATAAATATTTTGATGTATATTTTTTCAGCTCCTATATATATTTAATATATATGTAGCCAGGCTAAAAATAATTATATATTATGTATAATTATAGCATGTAATGATTTTAGAATAAGTGGAATCACACTGAACAAACACTTTTAGGACCTGATTTTTTCAGCATCTGAAAACTATTTTCTTTTACACCCTTATTTTTAATGGATTGTTGTTGTTCAGTTGCTGAGTTGTATCCGACTCTTTTGGACCCCATGGATTGCAGCATACCAGGTTTCCCTGTCCTTCACCATCTCTTGGAGTTTGCTCAAACTCATGTCCATTGAGTCGATGATATAGTCATTTAACTAATGTATCTATTGATTGATATTTAAGTTTCCAGTTTTCCCCTATTATAAAATTTTCTGTAATAAGTGGCTTTTTTTTTAATTGCAAAATCTTGGTTTTATTTCCTTTGTCAAACCTAAAAATAAACAGCCAGTTATATTGCTAGCAAAAAAAAGTTTTTGTTTTCTTTTTTCCAGAATAGTAGAGAAATTGTAATTTGGGGCAAGAAAGCTATAGCAAAAGTCATAGGCAAGTCCAACAAAGGAGAGGAATGTTACTTTGTAGAGCAAAAGGAGGCAGTTGGGATGAGTTAATTTGAAGTCCATTGGGGGAAAAGGAGAGTCAGGCTGGTGGGCACTTCCCATTGGCTGGGCTGGTTGCTGGCTGAGGAAAATTCTTCCTATTGGGGTCTGTAATTGATGTGGAGTGGTAGCATGTGAGTTCTCCCTTCTGGCCACCCAACTTCATTTAATTAAATTAATTAATTTAATAGCTTTTGGCTATACCACAGGGCATGTAGGATCTTGGTTCCTTGATCAGGGATCCAACCCATGCCCCTTGTAGTGGAAGTGGGGAGTCTAAACCACTGGACCATCAGGGAAGTCCCTTAGCTTAATTTTAAATGAGGTTTCCTGGGAATTCCCTGGCAGTCCAAAGATTAGGACCTGAGTTTTTGCTGCGGAGGCCTTGCAGGCCAGCCAAAAAAAAAAAAAGAGGTTTCCTTTCTTCTGTTTCACACTTTAAATAATTATTAGAAATGGAATTGAGGAGTCAAAGTATAATATAATTTCAAAGACGTGGTAAAAATTGTCAAATTCCCTTTCATAAACCATGCCAATTTAAACTTCCTATAGTAGCATATGAAATTGCCTCTTGTCTCACTCACCTTGCTTGGGTATTATTATAAATTGGTCTTTACCCCCACTCTCCCCAGTACATTCAAGAAAGTAGATGGAGAACTAGAAACAATTTTTTTTTTTTTAAAACTAAGTGGAAATTCTAGAATCGAAAAATATAATTCCTTAAAAAAACCACAACTCTATAGATGAGTTTAACAACAGGTTACTATTTTTATTGTTGTTGTTGATTATTTTTTGGCCACACTGTGTGGCTTGTGGGATCTTAGTTCCCTGACCAGGGATTGAATCTGTGTCACAGCAGTGAAAGTGCTGAATCCCAACCACTGGACTGCCAGGGAATTCCCAGGTTAGATATAACAGAAGACAGGATTAGTAAACTGAAAGCTAAGTGGGCAGAAAATACTCAGTCTGAAGGATGGGACTGCATTGGGGGGGAAAGATGGAAAATACAGAAAAGAGCGTAAGAGAATATGGAATGTGATGTAAAGGTCTAAATACATTTAATTTGACTCATTTAAGGAGAGTGACTTGTTCAGAAGCAATAGATGAAGAGTTGTGGATCACAAATTTTACAATATTAGTGAAAGACATTAAACCACAGATTCAAGAAACTCTACAAATCTCCAGCAAAATAAATACCACCCCCCCAAAAAAAAATTGCTACCTGACCACACTGTAGTAAAACTTCTGAAAACCAAAGTCAAAGATAATTTTGAAAAATTGTCTGAGAAGAAAAGACACATTACCTTCAGAGAAGCAAAATAATAACTTCTCATTTTCAAGATAAATGATGCAATCCAAGAGAGGGTGCATGTCAAGAATACATGTTATAATCTTTTAAGGACTGAAAGAAAATAGCTGCCAATCTAGAATTTTATTCAGAGAAAAATATTCTTAAAAAATGTAGGTGGAGGGACTTCCCTGGTGGTCCAGTGGTTAAGACTGTGCACTTCCATGCAGGGGGCAGGGTTTGATACCTGTTCAAAGGAACTAAGATCCTACATGCAGGGTGGCTTGGCCAAAAAAAACCCGAAAAATGAAGGTGGAATGAAGAAGTTTACAACTGAAAATAGAATTCACTGCTGAAAGAGCTTCACTAAAAGTCCCTAAATAAACAAATGATACTACTAAATAATGTTCTTTTTTATTTTTAATTTTTATTGGGGGTAGAGGACGTTCTTTAGACAGAATGAAAATGATACCCGTGGAAGCAAAATCATACAGGAATGAATGAATGACAGGAGGTAAATGAGTGGGGAAAATACATGAGTATTGATTGCATAAAATAAAAATAATATCTTTAGAGTTTAAAAGTTCAGAAAAATTAAAATACTTGATGAAAATAGAAAGCAGGAGGAGGATAAATGGTGTTAAATTGTAATATTCTTGCATTATTCTGGGGGTGGGATTGCTTGATAACCATTAAAATGATAATGTACTAAAATAATAAAAGTATAATTAGGATAATGGAAAAAGCAATAATTTTTAAAATCTAATTCAAAAGAAGGTAAGAAAGGTTTAAAATAGGGACATTTCTTTAAAATGTCTTTGACTAATGGTATTTCTTCTGTTATGAGCTTACCTATATCTTTTGCATAATACTCTGTTTAGATATTTTCCTTCTGTGATTGACTTTAGATGGATATAAACATAGGTAAATAGAAATATGTCCATGTGAATTCTTTCTTATACAGGTCAGTTTTAAATCTTTATGCCTTGTTTATAACTCTAAGGTCTCGGTTTCTCCACTTGCTTTGATGTTATTGAAAACAGAAATGGTCAAGTCTTAGGCTTTGCACCCCTGATGAGCTGAACTGAATTGAGGTCAAGGGACTAAGCAAACATGAAGTGCTGTATTGCTGTCATTTAGACAGCAAGGAGGAGAAGGCAGTGGCACCCCACTCCAGTACTTTTGCCTAGAAAATCCCATGGACGGAGGAGCCTGGTAGGCTGCAGTCCATGGGGTCGCTAGAGTCTGATACGACTGAGCGACTTCACTTTCACTTTTCACTTTCATGCATTGGAGAAGGAAATGGCAACCCACTCCAGCGTTCTTGCCTGGAGAATCCCGGGTACGGGGGAGCCTGGTGGGCTGCCGTCTCTGGGGTCGCACAGAGTCGGACACGACTGAAGCGACTTAGCAGCAGCAGCAGCAGCAGCAGCAGACAGCAAGGAGTTATCTGAATCAGTGACAAGAATAACGAATGGTGAGTGTTGAAGGGTAAAGAAGGGAGAGAAATAAACTGCTGGGAAAAACTACAGAAGTCCCAAAGAAAAGGTTTAGCCCCTGCAGACAAGTAGCCGCCGCTCTGGGATGGGATGCCTGGAGCCCAAACTTGTGATGCATAGCTTAGCATGACCAGAAGGTGGCGCTCTAAAGCCATCCGATTGCTCTCTGAACTTCCAAAGTTGAGATTTTGCTTGAGGACCTAGAAAGCGGAAACTGAGGCGAGGAGGGCCCCAGAGCCCTAAATTTTTGTCTCTGTTCTTTCTCTAGAGGCAAACCCCCCAAGATCTAGAGCCCTGCCGGGTTCTTTGTCTATGCTTACTTTGCTTGTGGGTCCGTGTCTTGCGCTACCCATTCAATTCAATTTGGACCAAGGCTCAAATGTTGATGAGCAAACCAATCACCTGGTTCTCTTGTGAAAATGCAAATTCTAATTCAGTGGGACTGGGGTGGGGCCTGAGGCTCTGCATTTCCAGTTAGCCCTCTGGTGATGACTCAGGCTCAGTAGTTCCAAAACTTTGAACAGGCTAACTACAGAACTCCCTTCTCTGTGAGACATGGAGGTGGGAGAGTTTATAGCTTCCTGGAATAAAATCCCACTGAAATGCCTTCAAGTTAAAGTTGGGCCAGTTGTGTGACCTCTTTGGGGCTCAGTTTCCTCATCTGTAAAATGGGAATAGCAACAGCCTTTACTTGGAGAGTTATTTGAGGGTTAAAGCAGGATATTATATGTAAATCACTTAGCACACAGTAATTCTCTGCAGCGGACACACCGATTCCACTGCAGAGGGTGTAGGTTCGATCCCTGTTGGGGGAGGTAAGATTCCATGAGCCGTGCATTGCTTCCAAAACAAAACACACTGAGCACAGAGCCTGGCACCCAGTAAGCCTCAACAAGGCCTGGGGTATACTAAGAGAAATGTGGAGGTGGGCAGACTTGGTGGGGTGGTAAGTTGGAGGGAACAAGAGGTGAGGGGCAAGGACTTCCCTGCTAGTCCAGTGGTTAAGAATCCTTGCAATGCTAGGGAACAGGGTTTGATCCTTGGTTAAGGAATTATCACTTCATGGCAAATAGATGGGAAAACAGTGGAAACAGTGACAGATTTCATTTTCTTGGGCTCCAAAATCACTGCAGATGGTGACTGCAGCTACTAAATTAAAAGACGTTTGCTCCTTGGAAGAAAAGCTATGACAAATCTAGACAGCATATTAAAAAGCAGACATTACTTTGCCAACAAAGGTCCGTCTAGTCGATGCTATGGTTTTTCCCATAGTCATGTATGGATGTGAGAGTTGGAACATAAAGAAGGCTGAATGCTGAAGAAATGATGCTTTTGAACTGTGGTGTTGGAGAAGACTCTTGAGAGTCCCTTGGACAGCAAGGAGATCCAACCAATACATCCTAAAGGAAATCAATCCTGAATATTCATTGCAAGGACTGATGCCGAAGCTGAAGCCTCAGTACTTCGGCCACCTGATGTGAAGAGCTGACTCACTGGAAAAGACCCGGATGCTGGGAAAGATTAAAGGCAGGAGGAGAAGGGGATGACAGAGGACAAGATGGCTGGATGGCATCAGTGACTCAATGGACATGAGTTTGAGCAAGGTCTGGGAGATGGTGAAGGACAAGGAAGCCTGGCATGCTGCAGTTCATGGGGTCGCAAAGAGTTGGACATGACTAAGTGACTGAACAACAACAGGGAACTAAGATCCCACATGCCATGGAGCAACTAAGCCTGTGAGCCACAACTGAGAATCCTTGCACCACAATGAAAGATCCCATGTGCGGCAACTAAGACCCGATTCAACAACAACAACAAAAAAGTTAAAAAAAAAAAGAGGTGAGGGGCGATCCTTACGATGTCATCTCAGCTATCAAGATATCTGTCACCTGAAAAAAAGGGGACCAGGGAGCTGAGGACAGAAAGCCAGGAGGACTGGTCTCCCAATCAGGTGGCAAACCTTAGGCTGCTTTTGAGGGAGATTTATGTATTTTGCAAGCTACCCAGGCTTTCTTCTAGAGATGAGGGCAGGAAGCAGGATTTCCAGGCAGCTCGAGCTACAGCATTCAGCATCTTCCCCCACTTCACATCTTTAGTGCTTTTAGGGATTGTGAGAGGAGCTAAGAGGAGCCAAGGATCACCCAGGTCCTGCCTTCCTGCAAGGCTTTGCCACAGCCTGCAAAACTGTTGCTATGGTGACCTCAACCCAGGTGCAGGAGTTTACCAGAATGCTTTAAATAGGTTGGTGTTACCATAGCATCTTTTTTTTTTGCACTGAAGATGCATATTTTAACAGCTTTACATGTAATATTCATATATAAAAAAAACTTCAAGTGCTTTCAATTTAAAAAAATCTTAAAAATTCCAAAATAAGGCATTTAATATTTGAAAAAAGTACAGATGTACAAAATGTTATTCTGTCATGAAAGCTCCACACCAACATTATACGCTTGGGAAAAAAATACAAATAGAATATATTACAAATTTATGTAAGCAATAACTTAGTTCATACCATGCAACAAAAAGTACGTTCATCAAGATACACAAGCTTTTGTGTGTTCTAAATTGAAGGGCTTTTTTCCCCCCTGCAGAATCCTTAAAACTGGTGGCACCTGAAATATGTTAGCCTTTCTACTGAGAGGTAAATTACAATGATGAAAAAGATTAACAGACCATTTGTGTATTATGAATCATTCCAGCCTTATTCAACAATGGCCAAAACTCCTTTCTCATATTCTCATTTGTTTTCCTGATAAAGCTGTGCTGCCTGATTATTGGCTGGACTATTTGGATTTAGTTCATCCAGCAGAGACTAAATTGGTGTTAAGATAGAAGGTCGGACTCCACCAATTCTGAAGGATATCTAAACACCTAACAGTTGGCTTTTTTTTTTGGATATTCTTCAGAAAATTCTATTACTAGTTTAAAAGTACCATCTTCAAAGAGTGTCCCTTCTGGTCCAAATACAACTGCATTGCACTGCAAGATGTTTTCAGATGGTGCGCTACTGACACCCACAGGTGAGTCCGCTTACCATCAAGTGAAATCCTGCATAAGCCTCCTGTAGGCTGGAGACACGAGAAGGCAATGGCAACCCACTCCAGTACTCTTGGCTCTGAAAATCCCATGGGCGGAGGAGCCTGGTAGGCTGCAGTCCATGGGGTCGTGAAGAGTCAGACACCACTGAGCAACTTCCCTTTCACTTTTCACTTTCATGCATTGGAGAAGGAAATGGTAACCCACTCCAGTGTTCTTGCCTGGAGAATCCCAGGGATGGGGAAGCCTGGTGGGCTGCCGTCTATGGGGTCGCACAGAGTCCGATACGACTGAAGTGACTTAACAGCAGCAGCAGCCTCAGGCTGGAGACAACATGCTCCTGAGCTGCCCTGAGGTCAGTCTGAAACCTTCATAGCATCTTAAAAGCCCATGAACATTTATGGACTAACTTCCAGTGCTCTGGTAGATGCTCCTGGGGAAACAGAGACAAATCCACGCAGCCCTTACCCTCCCTGGGTAACCTTGGAGAGATAAACAGCCCCATGGGAAGGAATTATCGGTGAAGGGCCTCAGTCGTAGTTCTTAACCGTGGTGCTTCTCCTATACTGTGGGACTTAGTGACATATTTGACCTGCAGCCACTGTGGAGGCAAGAAGTGACTCCAGACTAGGGTGGCCTGACCTGCCAAAGACTTAAGGAGTGAGTCAGATTTGGAGAGGCAGAAAGGAGGGGGGATGCCACAAACCACTGAAGGGAATGATTGGATGTATGTGAAGCCAATTACACATGTTATCTCATTTAAGTCCAAACACCACCATGAGGTCAGTACTGGTGTTACCTCCATTTCATTTTGCAAAGACGAGACACAGAGACACACAGCAACTCATTCAAGGTCTTGCCACCAAAAGTGGTAGGTGGAGGCTACCACTATCTGACTTCCCATTCTCTGAAGTGCCACATGTGTGCTTTGCCAGGTTCTGGGCATCTCCTGTGTGCTCAGTTGCACAGTCGTGTCCGACTCTTTTGCAATCCCGTGGACTGTAACCCACCATGCTCCTCTGTTCATGGAATTTTCCAGGCAAGAATACATGGGTTGTCATACCCTCCTCCAAGGGATCGTCCCAACTGAGGGATTGAACCTGAGCCTCCTGTGTCTTCTGCATTGCAGGTGGATTCTTTACGCAGTGAGCCACTGGGGAAGCCCTACCCTTTATTTATTATTTTTGGCTGCACTAGGTCTTTGTTGCTGCACATGGTCTTTCTCTAGCTGTGAGCAGGGGCTACTCTCTTGTGGTCCACGCGCTTCTCTTTGCAGTAGCTTCTCTCGTGATGGAGCAGGGGCTCTAGGGCACTAGTGTTTCAGCTCAGTAGTTGTGGAGTATGGGCTTAGTTGCCCTGGGGTATATGGGATCTTGGTTCGCGGACCAGGGATCGAACCTAGGTTGGCAGGTGGATTCTTACCACTGAATCAACAGGGATCCTGCATCTCCTACCCTTAATGTGGGAAAGCTCTCTTTCTCGCCTTTCCCCTCTAATACAGGGCTGGAGACAGACAAAGGGGAAGCTTGAAGTTCTGGCTAAAGAGTTAGGGCTTGAGTTTCTTTTTCTACTTCCTCAATGCTGAAGTCTTGCTCAATAGCAGCTGAGCAGTGGGGCTGCAAGGTTGCCTCACTTCTAGAAGGCCGGCCGCAGCCTTCCTGGCCCAAACCCACTTCCGGTCTTCGTGCCTCTTTTGTCACAAGGTGATTCTCACACTTCCTGTTGATTTCCACTTTGTTTCAGCTGCTTCAGCTCCAGCCACTTTGCGCTGCTGTTTATCTGATCTGCGGGGCCTGGGACACAGGACCAGGTATGTTGGGATGGTGGGGGCTGGGGGGTCAGCTTGGATAAGATCAGGGCCAGAGTGGGGGGCTCCTGGTGGACCCTTTCTGTTCATTGTGGGGGACTGTCAGAGGCTGGGGTCAGTTTGTGAAGTTGGTTATGTCCCTGTGAAGGATGGTACCAGGGGTGGCTTCCTGAAACCACATCATTTGACCTCTACTGCCCCTAAAATCTCATCACCTTGATTTGGCTGTGTGTTACCTGAGCTGCCCAGGTAACATTTTTCTAGGCTGTAGAGAGAGCTTCTTGAGTTCTGACAGGCTTCTCTGGGATTGACTTTGACACAGCTGGTGTGATGCTTGAAAGTTTGCTGAGCTGACCAAGCTGGGGCTTGTGATTAAGTCCTGGCTCCTTGTCTTACTGATGGGCAATTAACACTGTCCTCTGAACCTTTCTGGTCTACACAGTTCAAAAATGTCTCTGTTTTGTGGGATGTTGGTGATGCTTAAGCAGGACGATGACTGTGAAAGTGTTTTGTAAACTGTAAGATGGCATTCTCAGGGTGTGAGGTTACTTTCATTTTCTAAATGGAACTAGATACCTTTTTTTCCTGATAGTGGTAATTGGTGAAAATCTAAACAGAGAAAGGGAAAATTTTTACATAATTCCAGTCCCAGAGATTATTAGTGACACTGGTATATAAATTTCTACTTAAAAAATTGAAAACTTTTTTTATTTTGGTAAAATATACTGATTCAATGGACACGAACATGGGCAAACTCTGGGAGATGGTAAGGGACAGGGAAGTCTGGTGTGCTGCAGTCCATGGGGTCACAAAGAGTTGGACACAACTGAGTGACTGAACAATAACAACAAAATATACATAAAATAAAAATTACTGTTTTTAAGCATACAGTTTAGTGGCATTAAGTACATTCATGTTGACATGCACCCATCACCAAAATCCATCTCCAGATTTTTCTTCTTCTTCTCCAAGTGAAACTTTGTACCCATTAAACAGTATCTCTCCAGTCTTCCCCACCCCCAGTCTCTGGCAACTACCACTCTCCTCTCTCTTGAATGGAACCATACAGTATTTGTCCTTTGATGGCTGGCTTATTTCACATAGTGTAATGTCTTCAAGGTTCATGCATGTTGTAGCAGGTGTCAGAATTTCCTTCCTTTTTTAAGGCTGAAAAATATTGCATTGTCTATAGACACCACATTTTGTTTATATCATCTGCTGATGGACAGGATTGCATCCACCTTTTGGATATTGTAAATAATGCTGCTGTGAATACGAGTGTACATATGTCTACTTGAGTCCTTGCTTTTAATTTTTTTTCGTATATACTCACAAATGGATTTGCTGGATCATATGGTAATTCTGTGTTTGCTTTTTTGAGGAACTTTCAGAATGTTTTCCATAGTGGCTGTACCATTTTGGAGTCCTACCAGCAATGCACAAGGGTTCCAATTTCTCTACATGCTTACCAACACTTATTTTCTGGTGGTGGTGGTTTTCTTCCTCCCAGTGGGTGTGGTATCTCATTGTAGTTTTGATTTGTGTTTCCCTGATGATTAGTGACGTAGACCTCCTTTATATGTACTTGTTAGCCATCTGTATACTTCTTTGGAGAAATATCCGTTCAAGTTCTTGGCCCATTTTTAAATCGAGTTGTTTGGTATTTTTGTTATTGAGTTGTAGTAGTGGTAGTTGTAGTAGTTCTTTATATATTCTGGAAATTAACTAGCCTTCTAAAACAATATTTCTTGTGTCAAACTGTATTTACTATTCTCTAACCATTGTACAAAAAAGATCTTCAAGACCCAGATAATCACGATGGTGTGATCACTGACCTAGAGCCAGACATCCTGGAATGTGAAGTCAAATGGGCCTTAGAAAGCATCACTATGAACAAAGCTAGTGGAGGTGATGGAATTGAGTTGAGCTATTCCAAATCCTGAAAGATGATGCTGTGAAAGTGCTGCACTCAATATGCCAGCAAATTTGGAAAACTCAGCAGTGGCCACAGGACTGGAAAAGGTCAGCTTTCATTCCAATCCCAAAGAAAGGCAATGCCAAAGAATGCTCAAACTACCGCACAATTGCACTCATCTCACACACTAGTAAAGTAATGCTCAAAATTCTCCAAGCCAGGCTTCAGCAATACGTGAGCCGTGAATTTCCTGATGTTCAAGCTGGTTTTAGAAAAGGCAGAGGAACCAGAGATCAAATTGCCAACATCCGCTGGATCATGGAAAAAGCAAGAGAGTTCCAGAAAAACATCTATTTCTCCTTTATTGACTATGCCAAAGCCTTTGACTGTGTGGATCACAATAAACTGTGGAAAATTCTGAAAGAGATGGGAATACCAGACCACCTGACCTGCCTCTTGAGAAACCTATATGCAGGTCAGGAAGCAACAGTTAGAACTGGACATGGAACAACAGACTGGTTCCAAATAGGAAAAGGAGTACGTCAAGGCTGTATATTGTCACCCTGCTTATTTAACTTATATGCAGAGTACATCATGAGAAATGCTGGACTGGAAGAAGCACAAGCTGGAATCAAGATTGCCGGGAGAAATATCAATAACTTCAGATATGCAGATGACACCACCCTTATGGCAGAAAGTGAAGAGGAACTCAAAAGCCTCTTGATGAAAGTGAAAGTGGAGACCGAAAAAGTTGGCTTAAAGCTCAACATTCAGAAAACAAAGATCATGGCATCCAGTCCCATCACTTCATGGGAAATAGATGGGGAAACAGTGGAAACAGTGTCAGACTTTATTTTTTTGGCCTCCAAAATCACTGCAGATGGTGACTGCAGCCATGAAATTAAAAGACGCTTACTCCTTGGAAGGAAAGTTATGACCAACCTAGATAGCATATTCAAAAGCAGAGACATTACTTTGCCAACAAAGGTTCGTCTAGTCAAGGCTATGGTTTTTCCTGTGGTCATGTATGGATGTGAGAGTTGGACTGTGAAGAAGGCTGAGTGCCGAAGGATTGATGCTTTTGAACTGTGGTGTTGGAGAAGACTCTTGAGAGTCCCTTGGACTGCAAGGTGATCCAACCAGTCCATTCTGAAGGAGATCAGCCCTGGGATTTCTTTGGAAGGAATGATGCTGAAGCTGAAACTCCAGTACTTTGGCCACCTCATGCGAAGAGTTGACTCACTGGAAAAGACTCTGATGCTGGGAGGGATTGGGGGCAGGAGGAGAAGGGGACGACAGAGCATGAGATGGCTGGATGGCATCACTGACTCGATGGATGTGAGTCTGAGTGAACTCCGGGAGTTGGTGATGGACAGGGAGGCCTGGCGTGCTGCGATTCATGGGGTCACAAAGAGTCGGACACAACTGAGCGACTGAACTGAACCATTTTTAAACTTATTTTTTATTGGCTGTGCTGGGTCTTTGCTGCCTGTGAGCTTTTCTCTAGTTTTGGGAAGTGAGGGCTACTCTGTGGTGCTTGGGATTCTCATTGCAGTGGCTTCTCTTGTTGCAGAGCACGGGCTGTAGGGCACGTGGGCTTCAGTAGTTGTGGTGTGTGGATTCAATAGTTAGTGGTTACCCGGCTTTAGAGCATACGCTCAATATTTGTTGTGTGCAGACTGAGTTGCTCTGTAGCATGTGAGATCTTTCTGGATCAGGGATTCAACCTGAGTCTCCTATACTGGCAGGCAGATTCTTTACCACTGAGCCACCAGAGAAGCCCTCTTTTTTTCACTTAGTATCACTTGAGTATCATCTCATGTTAATTTATAAAATCTTCCTTGTCCTTCCTAACAGCTGTGTAGTATTCCAGTGCTTGGATTATACTATGATTTATTAAATGAGTCTCCTGGGTGTTTAGGTTGTTTCCAGTTTATTGGCATAATGATAAAACAATGCTGCAGTAAACATCATTGAACATGTCTTTGCATATTACTTCTATAATTTCCTTAGGATAAATCCTTAACAAGTTGAGTGGTGGGTAAAAGGTTATACATATATTCACAGTTTTAATTCATTTGTCCAGATTTCCTCTAATAAATGTCATACCATTTGTTTTAAATTTCATATCCACTTTTATTA
Organism: Bubalus bubalis; assembly: GCF_019923935.1. Classification (NCBI taxonomy): domain Eukaryota; kingdom Metazoa; phylum Chordata; class Mammalia; order Artiodactyla; family Bovidae; genus Bubalus; species Bubalus bubalis. The sequence continues at coordinate 35,094,511 of NC_059159.1, read as the reverse complement.
AAGCAATTACAAAGATTACATTGAAGAATAGCAATTCCTTGCCTCTTCTCCCCTCTTCCAAGTTCTCCCTACTACACACAACATTTCCAATTATTTTAGTTGTTTCTATTTCCAAATAAAGTGCCTGTATGACTAGTTTTTTCTGTTTTAGTTATCATCTATTGACTTTGTATTATGAAAGGTAAGAACACAGCACTCTTACCTGATCCACATTATTGCCCACCCATCTTCCTGATGTGGTTAATCACATATTTGGTGAAATTAACTTTCATATAATATCCTTATTTCTCTAAAGATATTTATTAAAGTTCTTTCTCTTTCCAGAGTATTTCTGCTTCCAGTATTGTATTCATTACTCCTAAATTTCTTTTGTGTTATTTGCTATTTCACGTTGGAGAGTGTTTGGTGGTTCCTAGTTGAATGTTTATTTTTATGACCAGGGAACTCGAAGCTGGTTGGAGGCTGTGTGTGTGTGTGTGTGTGTGTGTGTGTCTTGGGAGTTGGAGGCTTGTTGACTGTTGGAGGCTGTGTGTGTGTGTGTGTGTGTGTGTGTGTGTCGGGAGTTGGGGGTTTGTTGACTGTTGGACCTGTGTGTATGTGTATGGGGGGAGTTGGGAGCTTGTTGACTGTTGGACCAGGGAACTCAAAGCTGATTGGAGGCCATGTGTGTGTGTGTGTGTGTGTGTGTGTATGGCTGGAGTTGGGGGCTTGTTGACTGTTGGACCTCTCTGAGTGATCAAGTGGACAGGCCAGGTCATGTGGTTCTGTTGAGGAAAATTCTTTGATCTCCTGCCTGGAGGGCAGGCTGCCGCCAACATTCTTGGAGGGTCGGTAGGGGAAGGAAGCTGCGTTCTCATCATTTGATACACAGCTTTTGAAGAATCCTCCCTCCCTCTCTCCACTTCCTTTTGTAGTGTAGTGACAGCCTTGCCCTCTGCTATGCCCAGGGTCCCAGGTCTGGAGCTTCTCTGGTTTAATTTCGCCAGAGAAGGCTCCTCCTGCTGGGCCGGTGCTTTGGCTGGTCAACTGCCTGGGCTGTGCGGTCCAAGTGCTTTTGTAAACACACTGGTGCTTTCAACAGCCCTTCCTGTTTTCGGTCTTACCCCACTCTGCCTTCTGACGTAGCTGGTACCTCCAGTTCCTGGGCCTCTCTGCGGTTCACAGGCAGACCCCCACTTGCTTCCAGTTGGCATTCAGTTTCCAGCCTTCTCTGATACAGTCTGTCAGCTGCCACTCACCAGTCTGCTCTCCCTCTTTAAAGATACTGTTGACATCTTGCCCTCTGTGGTCTCCTCTCCTGTACTCCGTCTTGGTGGGTTTCTGCCTTTTAAAATTTCCGTCCTGCCTTTTTTTGTGGCATTTCAAGAGGAAGAGGAGATATTTAGATTCAATCCATCGTGGTAACTGCTATGGTTTATCGCATTTTTCACTCAGATCAGTGTTGTCTGAGAGTGTTGGCTTCCTCACACTGTATCAGCCCTGGATATTATCATTTATTTATTTACTTGGCTGCACCTCACGACTTCAGGATCTTAGTTCCTCAATCAGGGACTGAACCCATGCCTCCTGCAGTAGAAGCATGTAGTCCTAAACACTGGACCACCAGGGAATTCCCCTATCATTTGTTTTAAGCTCTGCTAATCTGCTAAGCAAATAAACAGTATCGCCTTTGTCATTTTAATTTACATTTTAAAAGTTATTAATGAAACGATTGAGAGTCTTCTCACATGTTTACTGACCATTTGTATTTCTTCAGTGAACTACTTATTTGTGTTAACTGGTCATCTTTCTACTGGAGTAGGATAACTGTTAAATTGCTAGCATATGGCCAGCTCAGGAAAGAGGTTTGTGGTTGATTCCTTACTTTTCTGTATGTGCAATCTCAGAATACAGGCTTCAGAAAACAACAGTTCTTAATGACAATGTCAGCAATTTGAATTTTTTTCTCCTTTGGATTATGAAAGTAATCTGTGTTCACTGTAGAACATTTGGAAGATACAGATAAACACAAAAAAGAAAATATAAATCACCTAGAGATAGCTACTGGGGCTTCCCAGGTGGTGCCAGTGGTCAAGAGCCCGCCTGCCAATGCAGGAGACGTAAGAGAAACAAGTTTGATCTCTGGGTCAGGAAGATCCACTGAAGGAGAGCATGGCAACCCACTCCAGTATTCTTGCCTGGAGCATCCCATGGACAGAGGAGCCTGGCAGGCTACAGTTCACGAGGTCACAAAGAGTTGGATGTGACTGAAGCAACTTAGCACACATGCATGCACGCACACACAGAGACAGCTACTAAACACATCTCTTTTCTTCCCGCCTATAGATATATACTTATAAAAATGCAGAGTCATTTTATTTTGTATTTATGCTGTCGACTTACTAATCATAATTTGTTCTCATATTGTTATACAATGTTCTATGACAGTCATGGCTAGCCAGTCTTCCACCGTGTACAATCACTGAGTTTACTCAGTTCCCTTTGGACATTTAGGGTCTTACTGGGTTAAAATTTACATTAACATGTTCCTCTTTTGATCACGACCCCACCTAACCTTGTTTTCCACTGACTATCTGCTTAGCAATCTCTTTTTTTGTGGGGAAAGGATGAAGGTAAACTTTAATCTTTTTCTGGTTAAATTATGACTCATTCCAAATTAATGAATACAGACTCATGGAGATTTTCTAGCACTTTTTTTTCTGTAGGTCAGAGGGACAGATGGTGAAGGATCACCCTAGGATTCTCATTAGATTCCTCCACAGCTTTCAATTAGACAGAAAATGATGAGTGACAAAAGCACCAGGGAGGAGAGATGTATGCAATGATGAGAAAAAAGAAACCGATCAGGCAGGCCTCTGAAAAAAAAAATCATCCAAGAAATAACAGCTTACAAGAGAGAATCTGAAAAACAAACAAGCATGAGAGTTGGAGAGCCAAATTCTGTCCCTGAGTCTGCCACTAGCTGCGTGCCTTTGGGCAGGTTGCTCAACCTCTCTGGTTTCCTCATTGGCATTCCTCATCTCAGGTTGATTTCTACGTTCTCTTGTATCTTTTTAAGTACAGACTTTGTCGCGCTAGCTGTGTGACCCTGGACAACTTGCTCAGCCTCTCTGGGATGTGGTGTTCTCATCTGTAAAGTGGGAACACTTATAGCTACTTCATAGCGTTGCTGTGAATGGATATGTGTAACCCACTCATCACAGGGCCTGTCCCAGATGAAGTATCTAATAAATGAAAGCTATTTTTATTGCATGTCAATCATTATGTAAGAGGAGGGCCATTATATCATCCCACACCCTGTGGATGGAAAGGACTCTGTCTTCTTAAAAGCCATTTCCAAGTCCAATCAGCAGCTGGGACACAAGCCAAGGGGCACAGTACAAAGTCACCACCAGCACAGACCTCCCTTTGTAGCGTATCCTTCCCCAAGACCTGGATGCTGTCCAGATGTAGGTCAAGTAAACACCCTCTGCTCAGCACTGATAAGTAGGATGCATGAATGTTGGTCCACAGGGGAGGCAATAGGAAACCCCACTTTCCAAATATAAAATATCTGTGAGTGTAGCAGAAGGGGAACTGAGCCCCAAATGATATGAATCACCGAGGGAGGGATGCTATTAAGAAAAAGCTGACATCCTTTCAAGCTGTGATTAATGACCACGGAGACAGGAGGAAGAAGTCGTGGGTGTAGCCTTGCTCTTTGCTGCTGGTGACTTCTTGGACAAATTACCCTCTTCTGTAAAATCAGGAGGCTGGATTTTTGTTCCCCAAAGGATAGTCTGTGTACTGGTGGCACACACAGTGATGTTATGCGGTGCACAGATAAACATTTGACATCTTGATAGTCGTGTATTTATGAAATAGTAGGGAAAATATGACTAGCCATCAACTCTAGGATTTCATAGATATTATTTTTATAAAGTTCATTATTTATTTTGTATTGGGGTGAAAGTGAAAGTCCTTGACTCTTTGCGACCCCATAGATTATACAGTCCATACAGTCCATGGAATTCTCCAGGCCAGAATACTGGAGTGGGAAGCTGTTCCCTTCTCCAAGGGATCTTCCCAACCCAGGGATCAAACCCAGGTCTCCCACACTGCAGGCGGATTCTTTACCAGCTGAGCCACCAGGGAAGCCCTAAGTTCGTTTTTTAGAAAGTGGTCTGAATCAAAGAAAAATTCAAAGATGATATGCAGAAATGGCAAATATTGTGAAGGTGGTAACGTTGGAGCATGAGATGTAGTAGGCAGCATAAAAGCCCCCCAAAGATGTCTATGTCCTAATCCTCAGAACCTGTGAGTATGTTACCTCTTTTTTTTTTTTTTTTTTGAGTATGTTACCTTTTATGGCAAAAGCACTTTGTGGTAGTGATTCAGTTAAGGATTTAGAAATGAGATGATTCTGTCAAGAAAAGTTCTCCAGGGACCTTCACTGGTGAGCCAGCGTTAGGAATCCTCCTTGCAATGCAGGGGATGGGGGTTCAACCTCTGGTGGAGGAGCTAAAATCCCACATGCCATGCGGCAATTAAACCCACACCATGCCTAGAGAGTCTGTGAGCCGCAGTGGAAAGACCCAGCATGACACCACAAAGATCTGGGTGCCGCAACGAAGACCTAACACAGCCAGATAAATAAACAAAAGGTCTCTGATCTCCTGCCTAGAGGGTACAGGCTGGCATTCTGGGAGACCATCAGGGAAGGAAGCTGGGGTCTCATCATTTGACATTCAGCCTTTGAAGAATCCCATTCCTCTCTCTTGCTTCCTTTTATATTGGACTAACTTAGCCTGGCTCGAGCATGCCCAGTGGGGCTTCCCAGGTGGCTCAGTGGTAAAGAAACTGCCTGCCAGTGCAGGAGATGCAGCAGACACAGATGTCATCCCTGGATCGGGAAGATCCCCTGGAGAAGGGAATGGCTGCCCACCCCAGTATTCTTGCCCGGAGTATCCCATGGACAGAGGAGCCTGGCAGGCTACAGTGTATGGGTTGCAAAGAGTCAGACATGACTGAGCTACTGAGCATAGTATGCCCAGTGTCCCAGGTCTGGAGCATCTCTGGTTTAGTTTTCCCAGAGAATGAACTTCCTCCTCTTCTCCCGCTGGGCTGGATTATCTGGATGGGCCCAATGTAATCAGAAAGGTTCTTATAAGAGGGAGGTGGAAGGAGTCTGTGATAACAGAAACAGCTGCTGGGGTGATGCGGCCATAAGCTAAGGAATGCTGTGGCTTCTAGAAGCTGGAAATGGCAAGGAACTGATTCTTCCTGGAGCCTCCAGAAGGGACCAGGCCTGCCAACACCTTGATGTTAGCCCCGAAAGTCTCACTTTGGACCTCTGACCTCCAGGACTGTAAGAGAATCAATGTGGGTTGTTTTAAGCACTAAGCTTGTGGTAATTTGTTACAGCAGCTTCAGGAAACGAATACAGCAGACATTAGATGCACTGGAAGGCGATTTATTCTGCAGGTTCAGCGATTCCCTGGGTGCAGCAAAGGGATGTTGGCAGGAAGGAGAATGTCCTTGGTCAGTGGCCCCCATCCATCTAGGACTGGGCTGACCCTGCCATCACATTGGGCAAACTGGCCAAGGAGAGGGAGGGTCTGAGCGCCCCCAGGAGGGTGCTTGGCACCTGGAAGACAGGGTGGGTTCTGACTCACGGGAACTATCAACATTGTCATCTGGTCCAACCATCACATTTTACAGAAGAAATTGAGGCTCAGAGAAGGGAAGCAGAGTCACCTGTGATGGGGCTGATTTGGCAGAGAAGAACAAACACCTGAATTCCTGAGGTGCTGGGAGGGAGGAGTTGCAGGTGGGGCGGGGCTGGCGTCTCACACCAGGGTGGGGAGCCTGAGAAGGGGTGGGGCCTGCACCTTTGGCTGGGGGTGGAGGGTGGATCTTGCCACCCTTTGATCACCTCCTCTGTGTCTGGGGCCTCTTTCACACTGCTTCCTCTAGCATCTTTTTATCAGGGTTTTAATAATCATCTGTCAACATAAGACTTTGGAAAGTTGTTGAAACAGCAAGATGCTTGAAGAAAGGGTTTCCTTGCTCCCCGCTTATCCTGCCCTCAGCACTTTCACGTCTCCTTTTCTGCCTGGCCTGCACCCCTCCAGAGGGATGCTCATTTGCTTTTCATAGAAGAGACACTTCTACTGTAATTAATAGCAAACCTGGGATGTTTTATTTCTGCATTTAAGCATTTATGGATCAAAATTGGCCTCTGTGGTCAGGACTCTCCTGAGTAAAGCCTTTTCTTCTAATTTTGAGGGGAAAATATTTTTTCATGTAAAGGCCCCCAAGCCCCCTTGTTGTAATCTTCAAAGAGGAGGGATTTCCCTGGAGGTCCAGAGGTTAAGCCTGTACCTTCCAATGCAGGGCATGCAGGTTTGATCCCTGGCTGGGGAGTGAAGATCCCACATGCCTTGAGGCCCAAGGCCAAAAAAAAAAGTAAAACAGAAGCAATATTGTAACACATTCAACAAAGACTTTAAAGATGGTCCATATAAAAAAAGAGATCTTTAAAAAAAACAAGACAAACCCCCAAAGTGGACATCAAGGCCTGTGTTGTTTTTATACAGAAATAGATGAAAACTAATGTGAAATTTCCTCTGAGATCCCATGGGCTGTCATTTTACCATAATAGGTTGTAATGATAAATGGTCAAGGTATCATTCCCCTATCATTAGACAATGGTCACCAGGCAAGTTATCCCTGGAGAAGCAATCCTTACATTCCAGATTAGTTACGGTTGACATCCCAGGTGGTTCTACCAAAATCCCAAATATCATTATGCTGTCAGTTAAAGGATGTGCAGCAGATACAGCATCGAAAAGATTGTAGGGGGGTTCCCTGGTGGCACAGTGGGTAAGAATCTACCTGTCAATGCAGGGGACACAGGTTCGATCCCTAATCCAGGAAGATTCCACATGCTGGGGAGCAACTAAGCCCATGTGCCACAACTACTGAGCCTGTGTTCTAGAGCCTGTGAGCTCTAGGGCCTGTGCTCTGCAGTAAGAGAAGCCATAGCAGTGAGAAGCCCCTGCACCACAATGAAGAGTAGCCCCTGCTCACCGCAACCGGAGAAAAGCCCATGTGCAGCAATGAAGACCCAGCGCAGGCAAAAAGAAAAAAAAAGTTTCCTTAAAAAAAAAAATAAATTGTAGGGTGGAAGCTTTACACCTGTGGAATCAGCACATACGTACAGGAGAGAATAACATCAGATTGGGCTAACTAGGGAGTCAGAGCGGAAAGACTTTTTTTTTTTGGCTGCACCACATGGCTTGTGGGATCTTAGTTCTCTGACCAGGGATTAAACTTGTGCCCACAGCAGAGGAAGAGTGGAGTCTTAACCACTGGACCACCAGGGAATTCCTAATTGCTCATTTTTTATTAGAGGAGTTTTTAAAGTTGAGAGTTCTAAATGATAAAAGTGCTCTGATGAAAGAAAAAAAAGAGAAAGCAGAAGAGAGCAATGAAAATAACTTATTCACTGCAAGTTTTTTATTCTTCAACAAATGCTAAGAGCCTACCACATGCCAGGTGCTGTCTTAAATGCCATCCTAAATATAAAATATTGAAAAGCTCTGACTCCTTTTTTCTTCCTCAGTACTTATCACTGCCTGACGTGCTAATGTTTTTTAATTTTTGGTTTCCATTCTTTCTCTTCCCTAAGCTTGTTTTGTTGCCTGCTGTATCTCTGGGGCCTAGAACAGTGTCAGGCACTCAATTATATTCATTTAATGGTTGAATTAATGATCTTTTATTCCTGGTAACTTTGACTCATTGGTTTACTGGTCATGGGAATTTGGGTGAATTGCCTGATGACAATCAGCTCAGGTTGCTGGTAAGAAACACTCCATTTTTCTTCCTAGCCCTGTCATTCCATTAGAATGGTTGGGAGTAGGCAAAACTGGTGCCACCTTGTCTGTGCAAAGGTGTATGAGCAGATACTGCTTTTGTCTGGGGACAGTCACACTGTTTATGTAGGTGTGATGTTAACAGCCCTTGGCGTTGCCAGGTGTTAACCCAATTAGCAATTAACAGTGTTGTGCCAGGCTGTTCCATGGAGGCAGCTGTCACTCTGGGGTGTGGGTAGGGACCATGAAGGGGTTGGGGTGGGGGACGGGGCTGACAGTGAAGACCGGCACTCAGGGGAGTGTAGGCTCTGAAGCCAGGAAGCCCTGGAGGCTACAGACAGTTCTGGAACGGGAGGAGTCTGCTATTCAGGTAGGCTTCTGGGGAAGAAATGGGGCAGCCCCAAGAAATTCACGGGGCACAGCAGGATCTCAGGTTCCACTAACAGGGGAAAGAGACTCTGGTGACATCAGTTCGTGCCCCTGGATGAGGACAAGGGTAGCTTTCCTTCCAGCTACCAGTAACGGGGGCAGCACCCTGGCAGGAAGGGCTTTTGCAGGCTCAGCCTAAATTGTCCTCATTTTTCACACCTGCAAGAGCCCTTTTCAAGGCCCTCAGAGGGGGGACTCTACCTCCCCACTGCCCTGCTCTGGCTAGGGCAGAAGCAGGCTGCATTTTCAGACATACCACGCAAAGGAAGGAATGGCAAGGAGGTTTGGAACCTAAACCCCTCATAGCAAATTCTCAGCATACCCATGTCCTGCCTTTCTGTTGACTTAACAGCCAAATTCTGATAGAAGCACTGATTGGGAGTTTGAGTTGCTTTGGATAATTGGTGAGCTCCGTTTGCTCAAGATGCTACCAAAGATGCAATAAAAGCAACAAATGGAATTTTCTTTTCCCTTTGGCACAGGGATACCCTAGGCTGAGCTGTTGATGGCTGGCTGGGTCAAGGGTTAGGGACCCACCAGAAGTGGGAATTTTAAAAAGTTATTTAAGAAAATATTTATTTATTTGGCTGCATCAGGTCTTTTGTGGCATTCAAACTCAGTTGTGACATGTGGGATCTAGTTCCCTGATCAGGGATCAAACCCAGGCCCCCTGCATTGGGAACAGAGAGTCTTATCCACTGGATGACCAGGGAGGTCCCTAAAAAAATATTTTATTGAAGTATAGTTGATTTACAATGTTGTATTAATTTTTGCAGTACAGAAAAGTGATTCAGTTTATATATATATATATAAAATACATACATTCTGTTTCATAGTCTTTATGAAACCATTATGGCTTACCACAGGATATTGAGTATAGTTTTCTGTGTTATACAATAGGACCTTGTTTTTATCTGTTCTGTGTATATATGCAGTTTGCATCTGCTAATCCTGAACTCCTGCCTCCACCTTTCGTCCCCCTTGGCAACCACATCTATTCTGTACATCTGTGAGTTTGTTTCTGTTTTGCAGATAAATTCATTTGTGTCATATTTCAGATTCCAGATATAAATGATATGATATGTCTCTTTCTTACTTCATTTAGTATGATAATCTCTAGGTCCATCCATGTTGCTGCAAATGGCATTATTTCATTCTTTTTTATGCCTGAGTAATATTCCATTGTATGTGTGCCTGCATAGATCTATACATAGATCTCTCTCTCTATATCCAGATTATATCTAGATATCTCTCTCTACATATCTAGATATATATACCATCCCTCCTTTATCCATTCATCTATTGATAGACATTTAGGTTGTTTCCATGTCTTGACTATTGTGAACAGTGCTGTTAGGAACATAGGAGTGCATAGAAGTAGGCATTTAAAAAAATTATTTTTCGGGTTTTCATTGCTACACATGGGCTTTCTCTAGCTGCAGCTAGCAGGGCCTGCTTTCTAGTCGCAGTGCATGGTCTTCTTATTGCCTTGGCTTCTTCTGTGAGGCACGGCCTCTAGGGCATGAGGGCTTCAGAAGCTGCCCTGCAGCATGTAGTGCAGGGATCAGAACTGTGCCTCCTGCATTGGCAGGTGGATTCTTAACCACTGGATCACCAGGGAAGCCCTGAAGTGGGCATTTTTGAATCAAACATGGACTGGTTATTCCTTATCTTGGAAGGGTAAATTTACCATTTGGGTCCAGGTTGGGTGGGAGGAGCAGTGGCCTCGGAAGATGATGCCAACACTTTCTGCAGGGCCTGGCCTGCCATTAGGTGACTCAGTGTGTTTCCCAGGACTTCAGCCAGGGACCAGAGTTGCAGCCTTTATTTTTTCCTCTTGGGGTGGGACTTGTCTGTCTTGGCACCAGATCTGCAGGAAGGCCTCCCTGCTTACTCACCTCTGGGGCTCTGCTTTCCTGGCTGGGGCTGTGCTCTGGAGGATGAGATCATAGGCTTCTGTGATGTCCCAGGTCACTGGGCGTGGACTGAGACCTGTTTGGGTTTAAACCTCAGCTCCCCTTGGCCTCAGTTTTCCAACATATAAAATGGATGTAATAATTTCAGTCTCACAAGCTGCTTGTGAGGAGATGTATGTAAAGCTTTCAGCACAGTTCTCTAGCCCAATAAATGGTAGTTATTAATAGCCCTCTTTTTTTTTTTGGTTGTGCCACATGGCATGTGGGATCTTAGTTCTCCGAGCAGGGACTGAACCCGTGCCCCTCCAGTGGAAGGGCAGGGTCTTACCGACTGAACCGCCAGGAAGTCCCAATAACCCCCCTTCTTTAGTGGAAGTACAGTAGTGGTTAACAGTCTGGTTTCTAGAGTTAGACAATCCAGACTAGGTGGGTTTGAACCTTAAGTCCTCTTTTTATCTAGCTGAGTGACCTTGGGCAATTTCATCTTGCTGAGTCTCAATTTCCACTTGGTAAACTGGGAGTAATAACGGTACCTATATCATGGGGTCATTGTTAAGAATTAAATTATGCAAGCCAAGCATTTAGCACAATTGCCAGTACATACAAACGGTAGAACAAAAGCGAACTAGTCTTATTATCATGAGCTTTTCAGAATCTAGTTCAAGGTGTCAGCTTTCCCACAACCCCATTAATTATTTCTTTGATTTTCACTGACTTGGATACCTCTTATAATCTATCTTGCGCTGTTCCTGTTTATGTCCATGCCCTCAAAAATATAACTGAACCTCTCAGGCTCACCTTGTTCTCACCTTGAAATGTCTTACACATCACTGTGTCCAAAAACCTCATATACCCAATCCCAAGAGCGCTGACATCACAGAGAAGTATGTTTACGTTACACAGCAAAAAGTTCCAAAAATTGTCAAAGCTCTATTCAAGTTTCCCCTCCCTAAGCAGATACCCATCATTCTCCTTCTGAGGTGCCCACCTTGGGCTCCGCTATACATATTCCTCCTGGGGGGAATATGTATAAATGAAATGGACTCCATTAGTTGGAGGTCTTAAGGGAATGAACACACACACACACTTACATAAATATAGGCTTAGGTATATAAAATATACAAGTGGAAATATGTGTATTTCTTTGGTGCCCTCAACGAGTTCAATCAACAAATATTTGAACGCCCACATTGTGCCTGGCACCAAGTTATCTTCTGGGAGACATAAGGAGTGAGGTCCCGATTCTCATGGAACTTACGTTTTACTGGAGGAAGACAAGAAGTAGTATAAAATTTCGGCTAATTTCAGCTAGCGGGATTGCTGTAAAAACAACACAGGTCTTTGTCAGAGTGATGGGGCCTAGGATACGCCTGGTATTCCACTGCGTGGTGGAGGTGACTCGGAGGTAAAACCTTATTATATATGGGAACACTGAAACAGTCACTTGCGGGACTCGGTTAGTGGCTGAAGATGGGGAGGCAGGTTGTCACCCACGGTGATGCCACTTTCCCAAAGTCAGAGCCTTTCCGGGATACCGCGAAGGTCGCAAACTCACCTGCGCAGACGGCCGCCGCCTGCTTAACGTCAGCCCGTCGGGCCTGGCCCGGCCCCCTGTGACGCCATTCTCTCGGCAGCCCCGCCCAGGCCGCCCCCACGCTCGCGCGCATGCTCAGAACCCCGCCCCCGTGCGTCACAGAATGGCCTCGGACACCCAGGCAGCCCCTGACGTGTCGGGGAGGAGCCGGGCGCGGAGGTACGCGGAGTGGCGCTCAGGGTTGCGGAGGGGAGCGGAGCTGAACGGCTGGGCGGGCCTGGCCTGGCCAGCAGAGCGGAGACGTCGGTCGAGCGGCGGCGAACATGCGCTTTTGACACATCGGAGGTGAGTCTGCGGTGCGGGGCCGCTCCGGAGGGCGCCGGGCCGAGCCGGTTACGCCTTAGGCCTGTCCCGGGGGAGCCTTGCCAGCCCAGAGGCTGTGTCCGAGGCCGGGCCGAGCCTGGGTTCCGGGGCGGCCAGTCCGGGGGTAACTGTTCCAACCGCTTTAACTGCCCCTTCCACGCCCTGGTCCGAGGTGTGGCCCACCGGGGGCGCCTGGAAGGAAGCGAGCCGGGCGGTCTCGGGAGGATGTGCCCGCGTCCGGGGGAGGGGTGAGAGGTGGCGGGGACGGAGGCCGGGATGTGGCACCGTGGGCCTGGGCGCTGGTGGCGCAAGGAGCGGCTCCGTTGAAGGTGGCAGCGGCGAGCCCAGCCCGCCCCCCTCCCCCATCCCTTCAGCTGGGAAGGTGGTTCGGAGCCGGGTTGGATTTTGAACTCTCCTCGCCTCTTTCCCGCGGGGTGTCGAGGGCGGAAGCTGCCCACCTTGGGCTCCGCTGGCTTTCTGACTGTCCGCCTTTAACTGCGGACACTTCTGGAGTTCAGAAACGTGTCACCAAACGGGTTCGGACTGCTTGTGCTCACCTCTTTTTTTCCCCCCCCCCCGCGTTGGTAAGCAACAAAGTAATCTTAAGTTTGCTGAGGAATTGAGGATTCTTTCAGTGCTGATAATTTCATTACGTTTCTGTAGCGCCTTCACAGAACACTCTTGCTCTTTCCTTTTGTAACCTCGTCACCTAGTTTTAGTGGTTGTGCCTGGTTCTCATATCGCCATTTGACGGATGGGGCAATTGAGAACAGGTTGGGTGGGGGCTTAAGTGATTTCTACTGTGGACTCTCCCAACCCGTGAGGGGTTTCATTTGGTTCAGGATTTACGATTCCTGGCTTGGAGTTCTGGTTTCTTTTAGTGGAATTTTTCTACCTTTCTCAGGTAGAAAGCAAAGTAGAAAATCTGGCTTGCTAAAAATATACCAGAAGCTAGTAGATTTATTCAAATATTTTTGAGCAGACCCACCTAGGATAAGAACTGCTACTCAGTTATAAGAGAAATTCTACGCTGGAACTTGTTCATGGTTGCTGGCTAATTATTTTGTCAGATGAGTTGTCTTGCTTTTTATCGGTTTATCAAATAGGGCACTGGTTTTGCTAAATCATGAAGTTGGTGAAGTAAAGCAGCATTAGGTCATGTGTTGAAGAGAATCAAGGGGAACTAAGATACCTCCTCTCAATCTTTATTAAAGTTTAAAAGATCAGAAGGAACAGCAACAACAACAAAAAACCTTTGGCTAGTCCTAGTTGCAAGTTGACCTGGCCCAGATAGAAATCTTAGGAAGCATTTGGTTTTTAGTTTTGTTTTGGCTTTTTAAATTGAAATTCGATGAGGAACACTTAAGTAGAAACCTCAGTAAAATCTTAAGAGCTTGCTTTCATGACATCTCCAAAGCTTATTTTTATTTGCGTCTTAAGTCATGCTGGGATAAATTTGGTCACTGAAGCTTAAAATTGCTTCTGACATAAGTTTCTGACCACTTCATGATGTGGAAAAAGAAGTTTGATAGTCAGGACCAAAAGGAGGACCATATTTATGACTGACTTAAGAGTTTAAAATTCTGTAATTGTCACCTTTGAAAGTAGAAGAATTTTGGTAAAAAAGTATTGGTTATCTGTGGTAAGTTCCAGAATAACTCTTCCAGTCTCACTAGTTGATTCTATAACTATTAACAAGGAGGCAGTATCATATGAAATGGATTTTCTTAGCATTGTGCAAAGAATAGTTTCTTTGTAAATATAGCATTTAAGACAGGCAGTTTTATGCGCAGTTGCTAGGTATCTGAAGGTCACACACAGTATGCCCCATGTAAAAGTTGTCATCATTTTGGGATTCACACTCCATCCCTGTGAGACAGGATATTGAGGGAAAATTTGGGTAGTGGGGAAGAGTATGTAGTTATCTACCTTCATTTCAGCTTCAGGAGATTACAGATGTGTCATTAAAGCATTTTTTTGGTAGCAGTGTAGTTTTCTGTATTGGCTAATTTTCTGTGGCCTAATATCTCCAGTTACATAGTTTCAAACAACACATCTTCCTGCTCTAACTTGAAGCAAAATGAACAGATGTCTTTATACCCCCTGAGAAGGCCTTTTGAATGTCTGCAGTGGTGGCAAATTTTTATTTGTGAAAAACCCAATTTTTGGAAAGGATAAGTCTGATGAATAAGATTAGAGTGATAAAGCTGGGTAATACCAATTAGGAAGCAGTAGAAATGAAATGTGACCACAAAGAAAGGGTTTTCTGTTTATTTTTTAATCTGGCTCTTCATGGCTGTTCCAAAAGAGATTTTAGAGATGTTTTCAGTAATGGTGGTGTAACTAAAATATGCACAGAACTTCTGGAGGTTTGTTTAATTTTAAGGAATCATTTGTTTTAAATTCTGAAGCATTGTGGTTATACTTCACAGGCCTGCAACTGAATGACCAGTTTTTAAGAATAATGAATTTATGCTGTGTTTACTGTGTACCAGACTCTGTACTTAGTAGTTGTAAATATTCACTCCCTTAATCTTCTTTACAACCCTATTTTAATTATTATCCCCATTTTACAGGTGAGGGAATGGGTCACTGAGTGGTTAAGTAACTTGCTCAAGGTCGTGAGTAGAGGACTCTGATTGAAATCTGGGCAGTTTGGCTCCAGAGTCAGGTCTCCTAACTGCAAGTCAGTTAAGAGCCCAGACTGAGCTACTGCTACCACCTGTTACCCTCTTACGTGTTTTTAATTGGCTTTTTCTGGAAAAGCTGGTCCTTTAGTAAAAGGCTTCTGACATAGATTGTTTGAAGGACCAATAAGCGAGTTCTAAAAGTAGCCTGTTAATTAGAAAAAATGTAGTCAACATTCAGTTCACATAAGATTCAGGAAAAAAAAAAAAAAGCAGAAGCCTGTGTGAAATAAAAACACATTAAAATAATTTTGCTAGAGTCATTGGACTTTGAGCTAAGTAGTTAGACAAGGAGGGTATGAGAAATAGAACTAGATGCTCAAGAAATTTTACAGGAAGCGTTAGTGTCAGTGCAGGGGCCCCAGAAATTTCCATCCCTGGGTTGGGAACTGGATCTCACATGCTGCAACTAAGATTGAAGATCCTGCAGGCTGCAATTAAGACCCAAACGAAGATTAAAAAAAAAAAGAATTAAGGGCTAGACACTGATTATTTTAGGTAGCTAGTGTGCAGGGTATCTCTAAGGCTGTCCCCAGTAAGCTCCATCAGCTCCCTATTCTGTGATGTGGAGCTTATATTGAGCTTTATAAGTTGTATTAATATGGCCCTATTTGAGAACCAGAAAACCAGGAACAAATGGATACCTTATAGTATACCCACAGGTGTAAACAGTGAGATTGCTCAGGGAACCGTTCTTAACAGTCTTCAGAATAGTAACTGCCGTAGGTCTTCTGATACTGTATAAATGTGTCAACAGCTAAAAGCCTCATACAGAAAAGTCTGAAACTGGGCATGTGAATGATAACATTTATAGATAAAAACAACTCTAACCGTATTTGTAGAAGGGTTGGCTCCACATTCAAATACGTTCAAGTAAACACTAGATGGGCTTCCCTGGTGGCTCATATGGTAAAGAGTCTGCCTGCAATGTGGGAGATCCGGGTTCGATCCCTGGGTTGGGACGATCCCTTGGAGAAGGGCATGGCAACCCACTCCAGTATTCTTGCCTGGAAAATCCCATGGATGGAGGAGCCTGGTGGGCCCCAATTCATGGGGTCGAAAAGAGTCAAGGTACGACTGAGCTACTGACACACTCAAGTGTTAGATGCCAAAGAAGGCATCTAGTAGTCCTTACTGCTACTGCTACTGCTACGTTGCTTCAGTCGTGTTTGACTCTGCGACCCCAGAGACGGCAGCCCACCAGGCTCCCCCGTCCCTGGGATTCTCCAGGCAAGAACACTGGAGTGGGTTGCCATTTCCTTTTCCAATGCATTAGGGACTTCCATAAGGACACTTCCACATGGTCACCAGAATCAAATGCTGCATGCTGACAGAGGGAGTGCTGGAAATTTTTAAAGTATCCTACCCGTGAATAAAATGTTGATATACCGAAGTAGCATCAGTTCCTTGCCTTCAGAAAGGCATATATGTAACCCAGAGAAAGTCCAAAGCATGACAACAAAAATATTTAAGGGACTGAGATAGCTGTCAAGTGAACATAAAGCTAAGAAGACATCTGGGCTGAGTGACTCTCTGGGCGCAAGGGACTAGGCTTCATCTTGGGTGGTTTCTTCTTTGCAGTCCTGGGTTGGAGCCACTGTTTCTTGCACCCTGTGCCGTCCAGTTCTTGGTTTTCTCTCTTCTTTTGTAGCTGTCTAAACACTCCTCTAACCCTCCTGAGGTGTTTTATGAGAAAAAAAGTAGTTCTCTCCTTTCCTGAATTATGTTTCCTCTAGGTTCCATAGGTCCTTGGATTTTCTTACTTATGCTACTGGCTTTTCTCATTTGGTGGTTCTTGGTTGTCCATATATATTTAAGAATTTAGGGCTGGGGAACTTCCCTGTTGGTCCAGTGGCTAATACTCTGCACTCTGCACTCCCAGTGCAGGGGGCCCAGAAATTTCCATCCCTGGGTTGGGAACCGGATCTCACATGCTGCAACTAAGATTGAAGATCCTGTAGGCTGCAATTAAGACCCAAACGAAGATTAAAAAAAAAAAAAAAGAATTAAGGGCTAGACACTGATTATTTTAGGTAGCTAGTGTGCAGGGTATCTCTAAGGCTGTCCCCAGTAAGCTCCATCAGCTCCCTATTCTGTGATGTGGAGCTTATATTGAGCTTTATAAGTGGCTGTGAATGCGGCTTGGCATGCCTCAGACTGATAATTTTGTCTAGCTGAGAATGGTAGGTTTTTATAATCCTGGTATAATACATGGTGGTGTGTTGTGAGGTAGGAATAAACTACCCTTACATTTCTGAAATAGAAATTTCAATATTAGTAACGGAAAGCAGTACTTTGGGAGCAAAGAGGGAATAATTTTAAAAGATTGTAAGTCAGATTCAGATATCGAATTTCTACTGTGTTTCATGTTTCTGATAATGCAGAAGGGATTTATAAGTAAAACACAGGTCCTGCCTTCTCAGAAACTCTTTGCGACCCCATGCACTGGAGCACGCCAGGCTTCCTTGTCCTTCACCATCTCCCGGAGTTTGCACGAACTCATGTCCATTGAATTGGTGATGCCGTCCAACCATCTCATTGTTGCCTCTTTCTCCTGCCCTCAATCTTTCCCAGCATCAGGGTCTTTTATTTGTTAATTGGAATATTGACCAACATGCCAAAAGTAGTAATGGATAATGTGGTCAGGAAAGACTTAACTAAAACCAGTTTGAAAAAATTGCTGCTGCTGCTGCTAAGTCGCTTCAGTCGTGTCTGACTCTGTGCGACCCCATAGATGGCAGCCCACCAGGCTCCCCCATCCCTGGGATTCTCCAGGCAAGAACACTGGAGTGGGTTGCCATTTCCTAGGCTGCAAAGGCATTACACTGAATGTATATGGTTATATTTTAATTTTATTCAATTAAAAGCCATTCTTTTCTTTTGTATACCTCCTCAAGTTGAAGTTGTATATATACTCTTGTCTGTGTCTTTTCTAAACATTCATGAGTAGTGGGTTGTGCTGGATGAATTCTACATTCTCTGCAACTCCCAATTTGTATTAATTTACTTTTAAAGTTGGCCTTGAATTCTCAATACCCATTTTGGATTAGGTTGAATCAATTTTGGTTTAATTTAATAAATATTATTGAGTATCAGCTATAGTACAGGCAGTGTGCTGGAGTTGAAATCAGTAAGAATAATACCAGCCTAACAGGGGACACAGAGTTGTAAGCAAGTGTATTACTATGTGTTAAGTGTATTCATGTAATCTTATGCATAGAGGTATCCAAGATGCTGGGAGATTTTGGTGCTGTATTGGTGAGGACAGGAAATGCTTTCTGGAAAAGATGACAGCTGGCTTTTAAAGGATAAATAGGAGCTTTCCAAATGCACAAGGAAGGAGAGCCATTCCAGGTAGGAAAAATATCTAGACCGAAGCAGAATGGTGCATTAGGACAGTTTTGAACAGTATTGCTGGAATATAAAGTAGAGGAAGTAAGACTGAATCACTTTGGCGTGAATCTGGGACAAGCCCAGCGTCTGTGGTATTCTTTTGGGCCTGACAATCAATTGGGAATTTTAGGTAGTCAGTCCAAATGCAAGGTTAATAACTAAACAAATACTTGTTTCACCCACTCTGAATGCGTTGGAAGAAGAACTGAGATGAAACAATATTGAAATTTGAGGATTAGTGGACTTTAATGGAGGAAGCTTGGGACTTTTAGAAATGTAGTGATTTAAATTATTGGGAATGTGCTTGATCTCCTGGCAAGGTCACCTGGCATAAAATGTTTCAAGCAGGTGTTTTGAAGCAGTTGTATCAATACAACAGAGAAGGACATGCAGGTAATAGCAGCTCTGATAATAAACTTGTTTTCTGTCACCTGATTCCCAGAAGATCAGTTAGCAGTAAACCAGCTGCAGGCAGATCTGTGGGGCCAACCCCAAAACCTAGTGCTATCACCAAAAGTGCTTCACCTGGCTTCCGTGACCTTGTTCATCTCCTCTCCTGAGCTTGTCCATGATGTTGGTGGTCCCTGCAAGTGGGGCAGCCAAGTGATTTATGTGACTGAGTTTATTGTAGTAGAGTGTTAACCCCTCAGAGTCTTTCATGTTTGACTCCCTCCAGAATGCTGCGGATTGAGTGTTGTCCCAGGCTTTATCCTTTTACTAAGATTCCTATGTTCTCAATTTATTTTCCTCTTTAACATTTCTCAGGCTTTCTTGATCATGGATGGTGAAGATATACCAGATTTTTCAAGTTTAAAGGAGGAAACTGCTTATTGGAAGGAACTTTCCTTGAAGTATAAACAAAGGTAATGCCAGAAAGCATCCTAGAAATAGAAGAGGGCTTTGGAATACATAATCTCTAACTTTTTGCTCTTTTTTCTTTTGTTTGTTTTAACAAAGCTAAATTTAGAGTTTCCAGTATAGGATTGGGATTCTAGAAATAGTCATAGCAAAATAACATTGCTTGTATTTAAGATAAAGTGCCATAAAAGCTTACATTACTTGAATTATTAAAATAGTAAGAAGACAGTGTCATTTATGATTTCTTCTGGTAGCTTACCTCCTTTTAGAAAGCTTATTATTGCTCTTGGCTATCTTTGGCTTGCTGGGTGTGCACTGATTCTGTCTCATCTTTTTGGTCTTTTGGAGATTCTAATAAGCTCTCTGGGACTCCATAGGGCAGACTCTCTTTGGGCAGGTGTTATCAGTGTCTGGAGCCAACAAAGCTTTGAGGGAGGGACAAGAGCTTCGGGGGTATATGGAGTATTTTAGAAAATCTCAATTATTTCAGTTACTTGAGAGAACTTTTAGGTAACCTTTTAAGTAGTAAAACTTAAATTTCTTTTAAAAATGACATCTTTTAAAAGTATATATACATCTTCCTACTTTGGTTAGCAGTTTACTAAGACTTATTAAACCTTTTATTGCTATTTCATTATTGCTGAAGCCAGTTGTTGTATCATGCTAGTTATATGGAAGGTGTGTCTATGGCAAGACTTCATAGTCCTTTTTTTGTGCCATAGATACATTCTCAGGCTGGGAAAATCTACGGAATCCTTCTCAGAATAACATTTTTAATGCATAAAATTAAATAGAATTACAGAGGAAACCAATTATATTGGAAAAAACACATCTAAATGTTAAAACTGATTTATGGATAGTCATATGTGCTTTGTCAATATGTTAAATAAGAAAGGAGTGAGTGTATAAAACGTGAATCCTTCTACGGCTTATAACTTACTTCATTGAACCCTGAATATATAGAGTAAGAGATGCAAAATAGATTGCCTTTATTGTTTAGTATATTTTATGGTAGCATAACACTCAGGTGAAAATTTTTGAATTGATATATAATCATCTTCAGGATGATCCTTACGGTTTCTACTATAACTGATCTTTCCCACTTTGTTTCTGATTAGCTTCCA
This sequence comes from Bubalus bubalis, assembly GCF_019923935.1. Classification (NCBI taxonomy): domain Eukaryota; kingdom Metazoa; phylum Chordata; class Mammalia; order Artiodactyla; family Bovidae; genus Bubalus; species Bubalus bubalis. Next base: position 35,074,351 of record NC_059159.1, on the reverse strand, counting down.
GGAAGCTCGGGATGAGCTAGTTGAATTCCAGGAAGGAAGCAGAGAATTAGAGGCAGAGTTGGAGGCACAATTAGTACAGGCTGAACAGAGAAATAGAGACTTGCAAGCTGATAACCAAAGACTGAAGTATGAAGTAGAAGCATTGAAGGTAATTGTGGCAGTATAAGCTGGTGTCTCTTTGGCTGGGTTTTGTTAAAGTGAGAAATACATTCTTACAGGTAGAGCTTAAGAGCAGCAGGCAACATAAAAATGTAAAAAGGCCTAAAGTGAATTTTTGACATAAACTGTTTTCATGGAACCAAGGCAAAGGTGTTTTAGAATTCAGAAAATCACTTCAAAACTCGGTAGCTGTCAATTTTTTTAGCTATAATGTTCCTAGCTCTATAATATTATGTTGTAGTTCTATAATTTTCAAAAGCTGCCTGGAAAAAAAAGGCTGCCTGATTATTTGTTATGATAGAGTGCCTCGTTCTGTAGTACTTTAAAATTATCTTTGTATGACATACTTTTATTTCATTATGGTTTATGGTCACTTTAGTTTTGGAGTTTAATTTTTAAAAATTCCTTTCTAACAAGGAATTTTCAGGAGTAGAAAGGTTAACCTCTCTTGCTGTTGTTCATCACATGCCTAAGCCAAATGTTTGGGGTGTTCCTGTGTCTGGGCAGGGGGTAGGTTTAGAGAAGATGAGATTGGGCAGGCAAGGTGTAAGAAATTTGAACTCTGTCACTCAACTGCTTTGTGTTTACCCTGGGCTGCATTCAGCCGAGAACCCAGAGGTTTTTAAGGCAACAATTTTACTATTTTACCTCTTTTCAGAGAGATCATTATTAGATTTCTTTAAGAGAAGTGATTGACTAATATATGAATTAAAGCACTGGAAATGAATGTGTCATTTTAACATTTTAAAAAGGAGAAAAGAGTACTATCAGATTGTGGGTGAATTTTTTTGGATCCTTCCACAGCCTGCCTCTTATTTGGGTTACTTCCTTTATTAAAGAAAACTATATGCTAATGATGCGTTCTTTCCTTCCTATATACCCACTCCTTCAGGAGAAGCTAGAACATCAATATGCACAGAGCTACAAGCAGGTCTCAGTATTAGAAGATGATTTAAGTCAGACTCGGGCCATTAAGGAGCAGTTACATAAGTATGTAAGAGAGCTGGAACAGGCCAATGATGACCTGGAGCGAGCAAAAAGGTAAGTGAATGATGTGCATATTGTTAGAATAACCAAAGTTGGCAATCTGTGATTAAAAAGTTGTTTTAGATTTAACCAGTTACCTAAATCTTAGTCCCAGAACAATTCCTTTTGGTATTTCAAGTCACCTGTAAGTCCTCACATTGAAACTTGCCCCAGATCCTTATCTCCCTAGATAATGCCCTTCCAGGCTTTTCTTTCCCTTTTTCCTTCTTTCATGTACCATTGTGGATCCTGTTGGTTTTTCTTTAAAAGGTCTCATTCATTCCTCCGTCTTCCCTCTGTGTTCTCAGTACTGCGACACTTTTTGAAGGTCCTCATGTTGTATACCTGAATCCTGCAGTTACTTCCTAACTGATCTGTCTTTAAGTTTTCACTCCTTTTCTCTTCTGTTTTAATACTTACCAATGAATTTTCTTGAAATAATGCTTCTATTATGATTTTGCTGAACAGCCTATAGGAACTTGCCATTACTTTGCCAAGATTTCATATATCTATCATTACTTCTTAACCATCCCAAATGTAATTTGTATTACTTTACAGTCATTGACTGAGATTTCTTTCCTTAATATTTGAGTAACTCGGAAATGCTTGGCATGATGCTAGAGTTGAGGATACAAAGATAAGCTTGCCATTGCCCTTGGGTATGATAGAAATGGACAGTCCATGTGATAGCACTGGTATTAATACAAAGAATGTACAAGCTGCTCCAGGGAATAGAGAAGGGAGCCGCTCAACTACCCTTAGTAACCGGGGAAGCTGGGTCTGCAAGGAGTAGATGTTAACTGATGAAGAGAGAGATTCAAAGGCAGAGAGGCAGGAAGAGGGCATGAGGTGCTTAAAGACAGTTTGGCTGAACAAGATAAGACTGGAAGGTGTTTGGGGCCAGGTTGCAGAGAACCTTGTGCTTGGCTATGTTTGAAAGTCATTCTGTAAGCAAAGGGGCACTCAAGAGTTTTTTAAACAAAGGAGTGTTATCAGATTGTGATTTGAAAGATTTGAGAAATTAGAAGTAGGGAGGAGAAGATGTGAAGACCATTTTGGAGTAACCTAGATGATGTTTTGGTTTGTCAGTAGCTCAGTTGTGTTTGACTCTGCGACCCCATGGACTGTAGCCCACCAGGCTCCTCTGTCCATGGAATTCTCCAGGCAAGAATACTGGAGTGGGTAGCCGTTCCCTTCTCCCGGGATCTTCCCAACCCAGGGATCGAACCTGGGTCTTCTGCATTACAGGCAAATTCTTTATTGTCTGAGCCATCAGGAATGGGTGAAGAATTAAGCCTGGGGCAAAAGATTGGAGCTGAGAGACAGTTGACAGGACTTGGGAAAATTGGACATGGCATTGAGAGTTCTAACTTGAGGTTAGGAAATTTTAATTCTGTAGCAGATAGCACATAGTGGATAGAGGGCACATAGTAGGTACCTGTCAGTGTTTGCTGAATAAATGAGAAATGCAGGAAGAAGAAAAGGGTTGATAGGAAGAAAGTATGTGGATGGGGACCTGGGACTGTGTTTTAAACAAATTCTTAGTACATTTTTACATATTCTTATATACTCTGAAGCCACTGAACAGTTTTCTTCCTGAAAATGTGTAAACTTCATTGAAACGTTTAAAATTCAGTGGGGAGATATAACTTGTATAAAAAGTAGCCTGTCTTTGAGAAACTTGAAGGAATTTAGATAGGAATATAAAAGAAAAGAATAGATTGAATGGCCAAATGATAATAGAGACAGTAAACGCACCAGAGATCAGAAGGGGTGAGATCATTTTCTTTCAGCTGGGCCAGGCTTTCTAGGTCAGGAAATAGCACGAGATAAACTGTTTCCTTTTGTAGTAGCTAGTTGCACATTATTTGTTTAATTCTTGGACTCTAATTTTTTTTTTTTTTTAGGGCAACAATAGTTTCACTGGAAGACTTTGAACAAAGGCTAAATCAAGCCATTGAACGAAATGCATTTTTAGAAAGTGAACTTGATGAAAAGGAATCTTTGTTGGTCTCTGTGCAGAGGTTAAAGGATGAAGCAAGAGGTAAAATTTATAACTTAAAAAATATTTATTACTTACTGTCCCTAAGCCAGAGTGCTAAGCTTGCTTCAGGATCAACTTTTTAAAGCTGTTCATTTGTATGCTCTGGTCAGACACTATGCCACATATTTTTAGTCTGTTAACTTAATAGCTATATCATCAACTCTAGGAGGTAGGTATTATTATACCCATTTTATAGGTTAGAAAACCAAGGCACAGTAACTTTGGGTTTTGTCCAAGGTCTTCTAGCTTGTCAGTTGGGATTCAGACCTGGTCTGTTTCCCAAAGTCTTAATCATCACCACTGTGCAGATACTGCTTGGTTTATTTGGATATTTTCCTTTTTCTTGTACCTAAATAATTTTGTGTTAGGCACGTAATAGCATTATATATGTGTGCATATTGCAGTATCAGTTCAGGTCAGCTCAGTCGTGTCCACCTCCTCGCAGTGTCATGGATTGTAGCACTCCAGGCTTCCCTGTCCATCACCAACTCCTGTAGCTTACTCAAACTCATGTCCATTGAGTCGGTGATGCCATCTAACCATCTCATCCTCTGTCGTCCCCTTCTCCCACCTTCAGTCTTTCCCAGCATCAGGGTCTTTTCCAGTGAGTCAGGTCTTTGCATCAGGTGGCCAAAGTATTGGAGCTAACATTCCAGTGAATATTCAGGACTGATTTCCTTTAGGATGGACTGGTTGGATCTCCTTGCTGTCCATAGGACTCTCAAGAGTCTTCTCTAACACCGCAGTTCAGAAGTATCAATTCTTCGGTGTATATTGCAGTATACCATGTGTATAATACATAGAGTGAATATATACTTTTCTTTTAAAATTTTCCTTCCCTCCCTCTTTTTTTCTTTTATGCATGTTAGAGTGCAGAGCATTGTAAAGAAGAAACTGAAAGTCACTGTTAATCTCTTTATCTTGAGAGAATTCACCAAGAGTTTGGTGTCTTTCCAGTCTTCCTATAATTATACATAAGCATACCTGTTTGTTTTTTTCCTTCATATAATTGAACCATTTTTTTTTTTTTTTACTCCTTAATAGGTCCTTTGTTATTGGAAGTTATATTTTTGCTATACATAGTGCTGTAAATAGAGTCCTTGTACATAATATTTGGGGGTATCTTTGATTTTCTTAGACTAGATTCTTAGAAATAGCAAAGAATATAAGTGTCTTTAATGGTTGTAACAGATGCTCCTAAATTACTTTTTAGATAAATTGATACCTTTACTTTGGTAGTGATTGAGAGTCCTCTCAGTCGTCCTCACACTTTACTAGTATTGTGAATAATAAAAATAAATTTAAAAATTATTTAAAAATCTGTTTGAAAATTGATATTATTTTTATTTATTTTTAAATTAAAAAAAATTTTTGGTTGTGTGGTCTTAGTTCCCCAACCAGGGATTGAACCCCAGCCCTTGATGGTGAAAGTGAGGAGTCCTAACAACTGGACTACCAGGGAATTCCCAATATCACACTGTTTGGTTTGCTTTTTTAAAGTTTTTAAAATTTTACTTATTGTTTTAAACTTTTTATTTTGTACTGAGATTTAGCTAAATACCAATGTGATAGTTTCAGATGAACAGCAAAGGGACTCAGCCATACAATACATATATACATTTTCCCCCAAACCCGCCTCCCATCCAGGCTGCCACATAACACTGAGCGAAGTTCCATGTACTCTACAGTAGGTTATTGTTGATTATCCTTTTTAAATATAGCTGTGTACATGTCCATCTCAAACTTCTTGTCTAATATCACCTTGGTTTTAATTTGTAGTTTTTTGGTTGGTACTTGTGAAAACTTTTTGTCTGTTTATTGGGTCTTTTAAAAATTCTTTTTTCAGGAATTCTCTGGCAGTCCAGTGGTTAGGACTCAGGTCTCACTGCTAGGGGCCTAGGTTTAATCCCAGGTCAGGGAACTAAGATCCCACAAACTGTGCAGCCAACAAAAATTTTTTTAATGACTTCCTTTCTGAGGGGGGGCTTTATTCATTTGAAGAACTTCTCATAATTTATATAATGTATAAAATAATAACTTTATCCTATTCTAAAATTTACAATTATGGTTAAAAGTAACATAAAATTTATCATCTTAATGATTTTTAAGGGTACAAGTCAGTAATGTTAACTATATTCACATTGTTTTGTAGAGCTCTAGAGTTTTTTCATCTTGTAGTATTGAAACTCTTTGCCTGTTGGACAACAAATCCCCATTTCTCCCTTCCCGAGCCCTGACAACCACAGTTCTACTTTATGTTGTTATGTGTGACTACAGTAGTCCCCCCTTATCTGTGGTTTTGCTTTCCATGGTTTCAGTAACCCATGGTCAGCTGCAGTCTGCAAATATTAAGTGGAAAATTCCAGAAATAAGCGATTCATAACTTTTAAATTGTGCACCATTCTGAGTAACAGGGTGATGTTTTTTGCTGTCTCGTTCAGTGCATCATCCGCTGGGGGTCTTGAAACATACCCTCCTCAGATAAGGGAGAACTGCTACATTTTAGATGCCTTATATATGTGGAATCATACAGTTAGCAAGTATTCTTGATATTGGTCAGTTGCATTACAGGAAAAGAGAACATTAATTTTGGGTTAAAAATTCAATATTTGAAAACCAGAAAGCAGTTTGCAACTATTTTGACTTCTTCCTTTCTAAAACAAAATATTTCATAGGAAAATGAGTAAAAGAATGTCAACCCATTAAAAATGACAAAATTGCTCTTCATTGATCTTGTAATAATCCCCAAACTACATCATCATTTCAAAATAAATGCAAATAAGTTGGTAAAGAATACGTATATTTGTGTCGTACCTGTTCACTGTGAGTTCTGCTTCAGACTCTGCCTTATTTTTGCATAAAGGCAGAATAATTGTTACATTTATAGAATTTTAAAATTCTAAATGATCATTTAGACAATAGGGTTGTCATTTTTATTCCCTTGGAAGTAAAAATTATTAAATATGAAAATCATTTTTGAGAAGTAATTTAGGAAGAATGTCTTTATGGCATCTCAGATGTAACTTTCCTTGATGTATTTGCTCCCTCTAGTGAATATTGCTACCTTTGCAACATTTTACAGATTTACGGCAAGAACTAGCTGTTCGGGAAAGACAACAGGAAGTAACTAGAAAATCAGCTCCTAGTTCTCCAACTCTGGACTGCGAAAAGATGGATTCTGCTGTCCAAGCATCACTTTCTTTGCCAGCTACCCCTGTTGGCAAAGGAACAGAGAACAGTTTTCCTTCACCGAAAGGTTTGTAATGTCTTTTCTTTCTGAACCTATGGCTGATTATCAACTAAGAGGCTTTGCTGATGAAGCGGGGGTTGCTAAGGTTTAAGCAGTCTTTTTAGTTTAAAGGTTGGTTTAGTCTAGCTCTTTGTGAAACAGAAGGAATTGTTCTCCTAGACCACTCACTCATACATAGGAACCAGTGAAGTGAGAGCTACATTTGAGACAAGAACAGCTTAATAAATTGAAATTTTAAAAAGCTGAAGATCTTAAGGAAATTTGTTTTGATTATAGCAGTAACACATGTTCATGTAGAAAAATATAAAAATATAAACGAGAAAAAGAAAATAAAATTATCTGCAATCTTAGTGTTTAAAGTCAACTATTATTAACACTGAATTTTTTTCTATTGTGTGTACTTTTTTGTGTTCATGCCACTTTGTTACAAGTTTGGGGATCATATTTAAATGCAGTTTTATTTCTGGCCCCTGCCACTGAACATATCATGTGAGACTAGAAGCCTTTATACATGAAAAGTGCAGAGACTCATTGAGTTACCATTCAGGCTCATCTAAGTTGGCTTGGATGGGCATGTCCATTCTGTGACATGCCTCAGTAGCTGCCATATTCACAGGTGAGATACTATTCATAGGTGAATAGTGCATAAAAAATATTCCTTTTGCCATCAGTCAAGGTGTTTTTTAAAATCCAGATAAGCAAAAAAAAAGGATTAAGTAGGCACTAGATGGAATGTTAAGAATGGAACCCTGAAACTCTTGAGATTTATTTAGTTTTTGCAGCTTGCAGATCATATTTCAGCTACTTCGACTACACTGTACTTTCTTCTTACCCTTTTTTAAAATACAGGATTTTATCTTTCAGAATGATATGAAGTAATTTCAGTTAGTACAGTTAGCCCTCTGTATCTCCATATTTGTGCTACCCAATACAGTAGCCACTCAAATGTGACTATTTAAATTTTTATTAATTTAAATGAATTAAAATTTTAAACTGAGTTTCTAATTGTGTTGGCCATACTTCAAGTGCTCAGAAGCCCTTGATTAGATAATTCACCCTTTTTTTGTCTTTTTATGAGGGTGAGGTGAGGTAAGGTATGTAAAAGTTCTGTGTAATTTTGTTGCTGATTGCAGCAGTATGTGTGGAGTTTGCTGCTGAGAATACAGAGTAGGCAGTATATAGATTACAGCAGGCATCAGAAGCTGTCACTTCAGAATGGCTGCTTATATATTTGAGGACCTTAGAATTAGTGGCATATGAGAATTAGCATTTAAGATCTGTTTTTTTTTTAAATGTTACTAATTAGAATTATGTAGATAAGTTCTGAAAATTCTTCAGCTAAGCACTAATTGGAATTATCTGGAGCCTCAAGGGGCTGTCACTAGGACACAGAGCTTGCTGTGGCACAGAAGGAAGATATGTCAAGCCTAAGGCAAGAATATTTGTCCAGAGAGACACATTTTTAGATTGGAACTGATGGCATGAACTTTCGCTGGCCTAAAAGCTGCTGTTCCATCACAAGGAAGTTGGCACACAGACAGTGAGAAGCCGAAGGTTAGAGAAATCAGTGGCAGGATTGAGGAGCTGATCTCTATGAAGTGGTCTGGCTGTAATTGCATTTCATTGATAAAATGCCTGTTTCCAAAAAACATTTAAAACAACTTTGCATAAAAGTACAGATTTAATAATACTGAAAATATAAAATTCGAGTAGAATAGGAACAAGATCCAGAAATCCCTGCCAAGGAAAGTATAGCACTTTGTATCACATTGGGCACCTGTTAAGTGCCATGTATTACTCAGGATGCAGGGAGGAGGGTGGTTAGACAAAGTTGTGACCTTTGGGACTTCCGTGGCGGTCCAGTGACTGAGACTCTGTGCTTCCACTGCAGAAGTACAGGTTTAATCTCTGGTTGGGGAAGTTTCATGTACTGCATAGTGTGGCCAAAAATAAATAAATGTCACATTGGGAGATATATGTAAGAAAAAGGATGAATATCTGTATATCTGTACCCAGCAGGGTTACAAGTGCTCTTGCAGGCTGATGAAAGAAAAGACAACCCAGTAGGAAAAAGGGCTGAAGATAAAACAGATGACTTCCAAAAAAAGAGATTTAAATGACTCTTGGATTAAGGAGACAAAAGTTAAAGTGACTAACAAGTTGGACGCAAAAAAAAAAGATCTCTGATATTATTGCGAGCACTACCATACGGACCATTATATCTACTACTGCGGGCAGGAATCCCTCAGAAGAAATGGAGTAGCCATCATGGTCAACAAAAGAGGCCAAAATGCAGTACTTGGATGTAATCTCAAAAACGACAGAATGATCTCTGTTCGTTTCCAAGGCAAACCATTCAATATCACAGTAATCCAAGTCTGTGCCCCAACCAGTAACGCTGAAGAAGCTGAAGTTGAATGGTTCTATGAAGACCTACAAGACCTTTTAGAACTAACACCCAAAAAAGATGTCCTTTTCATTATAGGGGACTGAAATGCAAAAGTAGGAATTCAAGAAACACCTGGAGTAACAGGCAAATTTGGCCTTGGAATACGGAATGAAGCAGGGCAAAGACTAATAGAGTTTTGCCAAGAAAATGCACTGGTCATGGCAAACACCCTCTTCCAACAACACAAGAGAAGACTCTACACATGGACATCACCAGGTGGTCAACACCGAGATCAGATTGATTATATTCTTTGCAGCCAAAGATGGAGAAGCTCTATACAGTCAGCAAAAACAAGACCAGGAGCTGACTGTGGCTCAGACCATGAACTCCTTATTGCCAAATTCAGACTTAAATTGAAGAAAGTAGGGAAAACCACTAGACCATTCAGGTATGACCTAAACCAAATCCCTTATGATTATACAGTGGAAGTGAGAAATAGATTTAAGGGCCTAGATCTGATAGATAGAGTGCTTGATGAACTATGGAATGAGGTTCGTGACATTGTACAGGAGACAGGGATCAAGACCATCCCCATGGAAAAGAAATGCAAAAAAGCAAAATGGCTGTCTGGGGAGGCCTTACAAATAGCTGTGAAAACAAGAGAAGCGAAAAGCAAAGGAGAAAAGGAAAGATATAAACATCTGAATGCAGAGTTCCAAAGAATAGCAAGGAGAGAGAAGAAAGCCTTCTTCAGCGATCAATGCAAAGAAATAGAGGAAAACAACATAATGGGAAAGACTAGGGATCTCTTCAAGAAAATCAGAGATACCAAAGGAACATTTCATGCAAAGATGGGCTCGATAAAGGACAGAAATGGTATGGACCTAACAGAAGCAGAAGATATTAAGAAGAGGTGGCAAGAATACACAGAAGAACTGTACAAAAAAGATCTTCACGACCCAGATAATCACGATGGTGTGATCACTGACCTAGAGCCAGACATCCTGGAATGTGAAGTCAAGTGGGCCTTGGAAAGCATCACTACGAACAAAGCTAGTGGAGGTGATGGAATTCCAGTTGAGCTATTCCAAATCCTGAAAGATGATGCTGTGAAAGTGCTGCAGTCAATATGCAACCAAATTTGGAAAACTCAGCAGTGGCCACAGGACTGGAAAAGGTCAGTTTTCATTCCAATCCCAAAGAAAGGCAATGCCAAAGAATGCTCAAACTACTGCACAATTGCACTCATCTCACACACTAGTAAAGTAATGCTCAAAATTCTCCAAGCCAGGCTTCAGCAGTATGTAAACTGTGAACTTCCAGATGTTCAAGCTGAATTTAGAAAAGGCAGAGGAACCAGAGATCAAATTGCCAACATCCGCTGGATCATGGAAAAAGCAAGAGAGTTCCAGAAAAACATCTATTTCTCCTTTATTGACTATGCCAAAGCCTTTGACTGTGTGGATCACAATAAACTGTGGAAAATTCTGAAAGAGATGGGAATACCAGACCACCTGACCTGCCTCTTGAGAAATCTGTATGCAGGTCAGGAAGCAACAGTTAGAACTGGACATGGAACAACAGACTGGTTCAAAATAGGAAAAGAGTACGTCAAGGCTATATATTGTCACCCTGCTTATTTAACTTATATGCAGAGTACATCATGAGAAACCTGGACTGGAAGAAGCACAAGCTAGAATCAAGATTGCCGGGAGAAATATCAATAACCTCAGATATGCAGATGACACCACCCTTATGGCAGAAAGTGAAGAGGAACTCAAAAGCCTCTTGATGAAAGTGAAAGTGGAGAGTGAAAAAGTTGGCTTAAAGCTCAATATTCAGAAAATGAAGATCATGACATCCAGTCCCATCACTTCATGGGAAATAGATGGGGAAACAGTGGAAACAGTGTCAGACTTTATTTTTTGGGGCTCCAAAATCACTGCAGATGGTGACTGCAGCCATGAAATTAAAAGACGCTTACTCCTTGGAAGGAAAGTTATGACCAACCTAGATAGCATATTCAAAAGCAGAGACATTACTTTGCCAACAAAGGTCCGTCTAGTCAAGGCTATGGTTTTTCCAGTGGTCATGTATGGATGTGAGAGTTGGACTGTGAAGAAGGCTGAGTGCCGAAGGATTGATGCTTTTGAACTGTGGTGTTGGAGAAGACTCTTGAGGGTCCCTTGGACTGCAAGGAGATCCAACCAGTCCATTCTGAAGGAGATCAGCCCTGGGATTTCTTTGGAAGGAATGATGCTGAAGCTGAAAGTCCAGTACTTTGGCCACCTCATGCGAAGAGTTGACTCACTGGAAAAGACTCTGATGCTGGGAGGGATTGGGGGCAGGAGGAGAAGGGGACGACAGAGGATGAGATGGCTGGATGGCATCACTGACTCGATGGATGTGAGTCTGAGTGAACTCTGGGAGTTGGTGATGGACAGGGAGGCCTGGCGTGCTGCGATTCATGGGGTCGCAAAGAGTCGGACACGACTGATTGTCTGATCTGATCGGACCATATGGACTGCTAATATTGACACAACCTAGAGAGCACTTTAGTAGGATATTAAGGTGAAAACTTGGGCATGTCCTCTGACTCAGCAGTTCTAATTTTAAGAACCTTTTCTCTAGAAATACTTGTCTAGATATTTTAAGGTTATTTGTCCATTTAGCATTGTTTATAATAATGAAAAATTGGATATAACCTAAATATCCTTTGGAAAATGGTTAAACGTATTTGTGATATTTCCACTTTATACTATGTCCACAGTTTAGAATATTATACTGATTTTTCATTGAGTGTATACTGCTTTGTAAACGGAAACAAAACCCAAATGTAAAGGAAGTTGCCAGAGTAATCACTCGCCTTTTACCTTTCTCTAGCTATACCAAATGGTTTTGGTACCAGTCCACTGACTCCTTCAGCTAGGATATCGGCACTGAACATCGTGGGGGATCTCTTACGGAAAGTAGGGGTAAGCATTTCATTATTTATCACTAGGTGTTTCAGCTGCCAAGGTACTGAATTGTTTCTTACCTTGAAGTGAGGGTGAGGTAAAGGCTGTAATTAAGCTTAGAAGCAAGAGCATCCATTGACCACCTGAGACTAGTTCAGATAACACCTCTGGGCTCAGCCTGTCAAGTGCCTCTGCAGGAGGTCGCTGTACTGAACTCCCAAGTCCCTGCTGGGCCTTTGTCATGCTCCCTCTGGGTGTCTCTAAAGCATTGACTCCTCCCACATTCTCTGAAGGCCTGCTGTGTGTCTTATCCCTCCCTCTGTTCTGTGCTTTGCCTGCTGTCCTCCTGGTTATCGCCTGGGTTTCTCTTCAGAGGACTCTTGCATTGGCTCATGGCATGACTTTTCTGCTCTTGGTCACCACCTTACTGCTGCCTGGCCATCTCCACTCCAGTGTCATCTCCTTGGCTCTAACCTTGGATTCCAGAACATTTCAGCTTTTGGAATATTAAACCTGGTTTTCTACTTAGTTTTTTACATTGTATAATATCTACTCTTTGACCTTACTGAGAGTAGTAGTTTGTTGTGATTTTTTTTTTTTTTTTTAAAGTCATCTCTTGCTTTCACTTGGTTCCTACTTATCTATGATCCATAGGTTACTTTCTCAGTCACTCTGGACTCCTGGTCTCTTTGGTCATAGGGGAGACCTGCAGGTTGGATTAGTCAAGCAACTGGACTTCTTTCTTGCATCAAGATCATTGGAAACATTTATGTAACCTGGTAGATTTTTAAGCCACTATAAACTTAGAATTTCTAGTATTAGTTTCCTGGTTCCCTCAGTGACTTATTTCTGTGATCCATAATCTACCCCTGAAACTTCCGATTCTCCACTGCCCTTTCACTTATTTGTGTGTGTGTGTGTGTGACTCTGAAGAAAGCAGAAATTATATTCTACTTTATATAAAGAAGTAACGGGAGGCCAAGATATGAGATCCTATGTTTACCGTTTCTGGCTCATAAAATTATTTTCTGACCATCAATAACTGCATTTTAAAGTTGCTGTAACAAGTCGTGCACACATCATTCATGCAGCACATAGAATAATCTTCCTTCACTCCTACCATAATCTTTTTTTTAAACCTATTTGTTGTAAAAACTGTGTTGTAGTAGTTTAACCTATTTGTTATAACCTGTAATTTGAAATAATATACTTGCTTTTCAGTGTCTTATCAACTTTAAGAAAAAAGATAACTTTACTTCTCCTAATTTTTAAATTTTTCTTGGTTATTTTTGTAACTTTATTTAAATAAAGTCTGTCCGTTCTTGAACTCTCCATTAGTAGTGCTGAGAATTAGTCAGCAGCACCTACAGTATTATGCCCACCTGTGTGTTATTTCCTGCAGAATCATAGAGGAGAAGCTAGGCTCTAGGGCCATTTTACTTATAGTACTCAACAGATGCTTCAGGCATTTTATTCTTTACCTGTTATTTTACTCAGAAGCATATTATTAATAGATTTTTTTTTTCCTGTGTGTGTGTCATAGCTGACATGTATGCCTTTTTAACATTTTTAAAAATTGGCCATCTTTTTATTATTTTCACTGCAAAACAGTTTTTACCAAATCACAATAAAAAGAAAAAAGCTCTTGAAATCCTGTCATTTCAACAGATTAAGCCATTTTCATTTTTAAAAATTGCACTCAGCCTTTGTATGCATATATAACTTGTGTATCAGTGGATATTTTTGTTCATGGTTCTTAGCATTTCTGATTACTTTTTTTTTTTCACTGTGGAGAGAAGAAACATACACTTTCTTTGCTGTATGTTGTATCTTCCAGCTTCTTCACAGCGTTTGCTGAGTGCCCTGATGTGCTTCTAGGGTGGCAGCGTGCTGTCATCCTCGAATTTCTCTTCATTATACTCGTAGGTTAGTTCTGCCTACTTATTCCTGGACCTCTGTTGCCATCTTTCTTTTGTTCCCTGTTTTGCTTTAGTATCTCAAGTAATTTATTCATAAATGGTGCATGAAAGTTGAACTCGGAGTCCTTGCATTGTTTACCCATTCAGCAGACAGTTTGTCTTTTAAGGTGTCATTAGAATTTCTGCCATTCTCCACCAGCCCCTGCATACTTTTTTGAATGTTTCATCCCCTACTTCTTTGTCCTGTTTTGCCACTGACTTCACTTGGAAGCCCCGTCCCCCTCTGACATCCTCTTCCACTGAGAAATCAAGGCTGTCTATTTACGCTTTGTTTTCTTCACTTTTCTTCTTTTAGTACTCTCCTCTTATTACTCTGTTCTTCCTTTGTGTCTCAGTGGTGAAAGTATCACATTCCTGCTCACGGCTAATTTTGTCCCTCTGTGCTTTGCATCTCATTGCCTTGTCATCTTTATATCTCCTGTATTTTCAAACTTTTCCTGTATATTTTAATATTTATATTCAGTGTTTATGTATACCATATTATGTAATATAAATATATATATCAGTTCAGTTCAGTTGCTCAGTGGTGTCCGACTCTTTGTGAGCCCATGGACTGCAGCACGCTAGGCCTCCCTGTCCATCACCAACTCCCGGAGCTTGCTCAAACTCATGTCCATCGAGTCGGTGATGCCATCCAGCCATCTCATCCTCTGCTGTCCTCTTCTCTTGCCTTCAGTCTTTCCCAGCGTTGGGGTCTTTTCCAGCGAGTCAGTTCTTCGCATCAGGTGACCAAAATATTGGCGCTTCAGCTGTCATTGTTTCCACTGTTTCCCCATCTATTTGCCATGAAGTGATGGCCCCAGATGCTATGATCTTATTTTTTCAAATGTTGAGTTTTAAGCCAGCTTTTTCACTCTCCTCTTTCACTTTCATCAAGAGGCTCTTTAGTTCCTCTTTGCTTTCTGCCATAAGGGTGTTGTCATCTGGGTATCTGAGGTTATTGATACTTCTCCCGACAATGTTGATTCCAGCTTGTGCTTCATCCTGCCTGGCATTTCACATGATGTACACTGCATATAAGCTAAATAAGCTGGATGACAATATACAGCCTTGATGTAGTTCTTTCCCAGTTTGGAACCAGTCTGTTGTTCCATGCCTGGTTTTAACTGTTACTTCTTGACCTGCATATAGATTTCTCAGGAGGTAGGTAAGGTGATCTGGTACTCCCATCTCTTTAAGAATTCTTCACAGGAGGCTTTGGTGTAGTCAATAAAGCAGAAGTAGATGTTTTTCTGGAACTCTCTTGCTTTTTCTGTGATCCAGCGGATGTTGGCAATTTGATTTCTGTTTCCTCTGTGTAATGTGTAATATGTGCTGGATGAAGCACAAGCTGGAATCAAAATTGCTGGGAGAAATATCAATAACCTCAGATACGCAGAAAGTGAAGAAGAACTAAAGAGCCTCATAATGAAAGTGAAAGAGGAGCGTGAAAAAGCTGGCTGGAAACAGTGGCTGACTTTATTTTTTCGGGCTCCAAAATCACTGCAGATGGTGACTGCAGCCATGAAATTAAAAGACGCTTACTCCTTGGAAGGAAAGTTATGACCAACCTAGACAGCATAGTAAAAAGCAGAGACATTACTTTGTCAACAAAGGTCTGTCTAGTCAAGGCTATGGTTTTTCCAGTAGTCATGTATGGATGTGAGAGTTGGACTATAAAGAAAGCTGAGCACAGAAGAATTGATGCTTCTGAATATCAATTGTGTTGATGTTGGTGTTGGAGAAGACTCTCAAGAGTCCCTTGGACTGCAAGGAGATCCAACCAGTCCATCCTAAAGGAAATCAATCCTGAATATTCATTGGAAGGACTGATGCTGAGTCTGAAGCTCCAATACTTTGGCCACCTAATGCGAAGAACTGACTCACTGGAAAAGACCCTGATGCTGGGAAAGATTGAAGGAGGGAGAATGGGACGACAGAGGATGAGATGGTTGGATGGCATCACTGACTCAATGGACATGAGTTGGAGTAAACTCCGGGAGTTGGTGATGGACAGGGAGGCCTGGCGTTCTGCGGTTCATGGGGTCGCAAAGAGTGGGACACGACTGAGTGACTGAAGTGAACTGAACTGAATGTGTGATATATAAATGTTAGATATACATACTTTATATCTAATGTTTATATATCTAACATTTATATATTACACATTATACAATTTTTTAACCTTAAAAGCAAAAATAAAAGCAGTTATTCTTTCCTTCTCTCCTGTGTCTCTTTTTAACTTTCAGTTTGTCTCTTTCCTTCCCAGCCAAGCTTTTGAAAGCTCGTTTCCATGTATTTATTGTTAGTATTTGTGACGGCATACTTGCTCCCCAGCTAGCCTCGTCTGGGCTCTTGTTTCCTGCTCACTCCACTCAAATTGCTCATTGATGATCTCAGCGCTGTCAAATCCATTGGATGCTGCTCTGTCCTCATTCTACTTGAAACGTTCAATACTGACTTTTTTTTTTGAAATGCCTACTTTCCTCTGCTCTTCTGATGATGTGTCATGTCTGCCTCGCATCTTCCTGCCCATTCCTCTTTGTCATCTTGTTGCCCTTTCATCTGCCTGCCCTTTCAGTATTGACTTTACTCAGAGTAGTTCTGACCTTAATTTTCTGATTATCTCCTTCACAGCCATGATTTCATCTCCTACTTGGTGTGGATATTGTTTTAAATCTGATTTCTAGGCTATTGTTTTTGAGTGCCAGGCCCAGAACTTGTATTAGTTTGTCTCACTGATGCCTCAGATACAACTTGTACCTATTATATGATAGATCCTCATCTAATATCTGAATGAATGTTTTGAATATAGGAAATTAATGGCTCTCAATTTTTACTGTGTATGTATCTGTATAATAAGATGTGGAAAAAATGCTTATTTAGAGCTTATCCAACCTCTTTTCCTTCTTTTGGTATTTTACTGAGTCATGGTGCTGTTGTTTTAGGAAAGGAGAAGAGAAGGAAGTTTCAGTCTGTTTTTGTCGCTGTTTCTTAATAGCTCTTACTGAAATTATGGGAGGAGGGTTCTCAGGGTGAAGTATGTTAGCTGTGGATTTAATTTACCAGTGCATTCCAAATCCCTTAGTGTCAAGGATAATAGGATTGGAGTGGTTTTTTTTTTTTTTTTTTTTGAGTGTTCTTTGCCCTTTTTTCCCCTCATGGATTATAATCCCCTTCCTTCTCTCTCTCTCTTTTTTTGCAAGGAGAGGGGTTTGATTTGGCAAAGTGTTTGTGGGAAGGGGGAGTTGGTGATACTTGTGTGTGATGGAAATTGATGAAAAACTTCTCTTCGTGTCATCTGTTGGTTTGTAGAGGCTGGCACTGGCCAGGTGTTGTGGTGACAGGTGCTAAGCAGGCACTCAGTTTAGAGGTAAATGCTAAAGGGCTGGTGTCACTTTCAAATGAATTATTTAATTATAAGCAGAGGGTATAGACGTTTTACAGTGTGCTCTCAGAAGCAGAATAGAATTTAACTTCACACGAGGTGTTGTAAATGCTCTTATCCATTCTGATACACTAGAAACTAACGTGAAGCCCTAAAGAAAGAATTAGCCACTTTAAAAAGTCCTCAATTGATGTTTTTGCGTTTTTTGTAATGTTTGCTTCCAAAACATATGCACACACCCAACCAGCCAACTAACAGTCCAGAGGTCAGAGGGAAAACAGTGGATTAGGGCCAAGGGACCTGGGATCCATCTCTATCTACTGTGCCACGTTTCTCTTAGTTGTAAGGTGAGAATTATATCTGTATCCCTCAATAATACCAAGGGATAAATATTCTGAGTTCATTAGAAAGGGAGCCAGCGTGAATATCCCCTCTTCCTACTAGAAATTGATAATGGCTTAAATAGCCATCATTACCAACTGAGATAATAAAGTTTGAGTCTTGAAATAGAAATGGTTTGAAATGCAGATTTTTATGTGCAGCTACTATTTTGACAACCTAATCATTCCTTCTTCCTTTTTAGGCTTTAGAATCCAAATTAGCAGCTTGCAGGAATTTTGCAAAGGACCAGGCATCACGAAAATCCTATATTTCAGGGAATGTTAACTGTGGGGTGATGAATAGCAATGGCACGAAGTTCTCTCGATCAGGGCACACGTCTTTCTTTGACAAAGGGTAAGTTTTGGAAATTCTACATGTTAATTTTTGGGTTAATAAAGTTACATATTATTTAAGTGAGTTTATTGAACTTCGAAAAGATAAACTCAGTTTGATGAATCTACCTGAATGAAGTGTTATCATTCAGATCTTAGGGGATGTGAAGTCTGTTATGTCTTCTAGTCCCCATGGAGTCTGTTGCCCTGGGAACCATGACTCTGAAGCTTCTGTCCTGGGAAGCAGACTCGTGAAAGGCAGCCAGGGATTAAAGATGAATGTGATATGGTCCTTGTGTTTTCTCAGGGTGCTTGCAGGATGGTAGACTATCTTGGCAAATATTTGCTAAGAGTAGAAGAGACCATGGTGATCACGTTAGTGTGAACTCGTCAACAAACCTTCTGTCTGAAGATTTTAGAAAAAATATAAGACCACTGGATCAAGTACAGTTTAGGACATAAAAAGTTGTGTAGGATGTGAAGATATTTTGGGGGGAATTGAGAATTAAAAAATTGTCATAAGATTAAAGCAGCAATACATTATTAATACAAAAAAATTTTTGGTGCAGAAAATATATAAAGTAAAAATACGTGTCATCTGTTTTCACACTATTTTTGCATCTGTACAGTTACTCATGTATTCATCTATACAGTTAAGCACGTAAAATCATCTTATGCATCTGCTCTGCTTTTAAAAACTTATGAGATACCTTAAATACTGCTTGCAACATGCCTATGGTGACTGATACTGCCAGTAGCTTTCCGTGGCAGTACATATTGTTCTGCTTCAATTAAAGGGAAAAAAAAAAAACAACACAAAACGCTGCATGGTTATATTGTTGTATGGGTGTGCCTTGGTCTAGGTAACTGGTTAGAGCCTGTGGTCTGGAATGCTGACCTTGTGACTTAAGGTGGCTGGCAGTAGAATTAGCAGCTGAGGCACCAGTGGTCTGTGTCTCTGCTTTGAGTTAGAGGGGCCATAGGTTCTTGTTCTGTGAAAGCAATATAGAAATCTTCATAGTTACCTAAAGGAACTTATATTTTCTGCTTTCCTCAGTGACGGTGGTACATTTGTAGAGAACCTGATTTTTTTTTTTTAATTTATTTTATATTGGACTATGGCCGATTAACAATGTTGTGATGGTTTTAGGTGGACAGCAAAGGGACTGCACCATACATACACATATGTCCATTCTCCCCCAGTGGAGGACCTGATTTGATACGTAGTCCACTGTGTAAGGAGAAGGCAATGGCACCCCACTCCAGTACTCTTGCCTAGAAAATCCCATGGATGGAGGAGCTGCAGTCCATGGGGTCGCTAAGAGTTGGACACGACTGAGCTACTTCACTTTCACTTTTTACTTTCATGCTTTGGAGAAGGAAATGGCAACCCACTCCAGTGTTCTTGCCTGGAGAATCCCAGGGACGGGGGAGCCTGGTGGGCTGCCGTCTATGGCGTCACACAGAGTTGGACACGACTGAAGCGACTTAGCAGCAGCAACAACAGCAGCAGCCACTCTGTAAAGCTTTTTGTTGTTCGTCCTTGTGGAGTGGAGTATTCTGGTTTCTCTCTCTCCCTCAAGAATTCTACCTCAAAGTACGTGTATTTCATTAGGGAACATATTCTCAAATAATATATAAATCAGGGCTTTCTTTATACACATTTCATTAAAAGCCCATTCTAAAATATCAACATATAAATCAGAATTTTATTCTAACCATTGGGGCTCCCCAGTGGTGGTAGGAATAAAATTAATATTCCTTAGGTTTAGGAGTTTCAGGCAACCTTGGGGAGTGCCATTTTTCTACTATAATGGTACTTGTGAAATAAAAAGGTAGATATATTTACATTAGAGGTGGCGTTTCCCCAGAACAATACAGGGAAAGTTTAAGGAAGTATTCATGAGTGTTGGAAATAGTGCCTAATGATTTTTCCTGGAGCTTATGACTATTTCCAAACAGTAGTTATTTGTTTGTCTGGAATATTTCTTAATGGGCCATGGGCCTCATGTGATGTGAGAACAGGCAAAACTGTAAATAGATGCCTTTGCAAAAAAATAGTTCTTAGAACAGTCATGACGAAGGAGGCATAATATCATCAGTTCAGGCTCACCATTCTGTCTTCTTACCAGGGCAGTGATTGCCCAGAGAGGAACCCAGTCTAGGCAGATGGCAGAGGACTCAGGGTCACCTGAAACCAGGAGGGGCCCTGGGCACTGTGACAGAGCCCCTGAAGATCCTAGGTGTAGGATAGGCTTTATGTCCTGAACTGAACCTGGAAATATGCTTCTTGATAGAAATAGTTACAGATGGTGTTTAGAATTGTGGAGGACCTGATTAAATAGTACAGATTTTTAATTTTACTCTATTAACAATAAATACTTTTTGTGGACTGGCCTTTTCTTAAGTGTTGAGTTTGTATGGTAAATAGATGGTATATGCACACTCAGATATGAACCTGTCATTGCTCGAGTTGTGTGTATCTAGTTGTTGTCTTCCTGAGGATAACTCTTGTGTGGATTTTGCAGTGTTCTTCCTTCTTGATCCTTTGCTTTGATTCTGGCTTCTTTCTGGCCTGCCTGGCTTTTTACCTCTGGCCTTCCTTTCTGCTGACCTAGCAACTAGATAAAAACCATGATGGCTTATACCTGCTGCAAAAGGAAGGGGTAAATATCCCCACTCCCAACTCCATTATTGCATCTGACTGGTTGAAAGAAAAAGTGCCAGTTCTGGTAGAAACGTAGCTTGTAGTTTCAGCATGAGAAGAAGCTTTTCATTGGAGAAAAAGCCTTTGGCTCCAGAAGTTGCCTGGCATGCCTCTCACACCTAAGGAGTCTGTCTGTGGCACTGTTAACTGTAGTTTTCCTGACGCTCCTAGGAGCCCACAGAACCGTTGTTTGGGAGAGTTGGTTTGCATGCGTGTGCAAGTATGTGAGTGTACGTGTATGCACTGTACCCTCCTGCCTCCCACAGAATCCTCAGATGGGGTGAGTCTTGACCACATAAACATAAAGCCTTCTTGTTATATATTGCTTTATGGGTTCTGAAAATATTGTGTAAGTTCTGGTTAGTGGAGGGCTTCTTGGAGTCAGGATTTTATCTAGTCTGTGTTCATGTCACCAGTTCCTAAAATGTGGGTCGCCAGGCCTGTTTCTCCCTGTTGCTCTGCTTCCTCCAACCTGTACCAGTTGTTCACATCACTCATCCATAAAGACACTAGTTCACAGGTAGCACAGCTACTTGAGTTTCCCCCAAAATGTTCTTTTTCCTCCATAGCTTTTATTTAGTTTCTTATGCCCTAATTTTGTAAGCCAGCGTGATTTCTTTCAGGCTGTGTGTAGGTGAGTGTAGGCTAATTTTAGGGCATAGTGTGAAAATAGTATTGTATTACTGTTTAATGTTTTTTCCTTTTTTTATTAGGCAAGAAAAAGTCATATTTCCCACGTTGTTCATGGGTAACTGAATTTGTTTGCTGTGCTCTTTTATTCTTAATCATGGTGTGTGGTGGTAGACGCATTCACATTAACAAACCGGGTTTACTAACTGCATGGGGCTGACTCTACTTTAACCAGCTTCCAGCCCATGAGTGAACTTTCAAGTTTTTGTTTGGTTTGACTGTGTACATTATTATTAGTTCAGCTGTGCAAACAAAAACAAGCAAATGGTAGTGGTCCTGGGGCGGTTGTGAATGGGCTGATGTACTCCTGTACAGGGTGCTGTAGAGAGGACGCCAGCAGTCTGGGGTGGGGGCCAGGGTCACTGCCAGGCTCTGGGACCACATTTGACTGCCTCCATGGGCCTGGGGTGCTTCCTGTTACCCCGTGTCTTCTGTTTTCTCAGCACTGGTGATAGTGGATTCTTGCTGTGTGGGGCCTCTCCTCTGCTCATGCTTGTGTTCCCCAGGAAAGTGGAGTGGTAGCTGGGGACATGTGTGTAAAATCTACCTTCCTTTTGAGGAATGTATGTTTCAGTCTGCAGAGCCTGGGCTGAGGACTGGAGCTGTGCTGGGCTTCCATTTCTCCTTCTAACTGGATGGACGGGTCTGGAGTTGGCCTGTCTGCTCTCCTGAACTAGCTGTAGCGCCTCTGTTCCTTTTCTCTCCTGCCCTCTCAGGTGAACTGTCCTTACTCTGGCCAATTTAGTCCCCAGGCTTTATCTATATTGTGTTAATTTTATTGTCCTTCTGACCAGCTTCTAAACCCTTCTTTTAGTTCTTCTGTTGCCATTTACAACTGACCTTCATTCCTTGTCTTAGCTGGGTTTTCTATTTTCAGACTCTTAAACTAGATTTTCATGGTAAGATCATGAAATTTCATAGCTTCTGGAACCCTTTTTACATAGATGATTCCCAGATCTGTATCTCCATCCTTGCCCATTCTTTCTCTCTTTGGTCCGGTATTGTCCACTGGGACATTTCCCTTCGGCTTTTTTGCTGCTCCCTGAGACCACATGTGGTGAGTATGGAGGTGTTTCTTCTCTCAGAAACCTTTCCTCATTGCACACTTTGCAGTTCCCTCAAGGGACTTCACCAGACTGAGAATTCTCCCTCTGGGTTCAGCTTCCTTCTGGTCTTTTAGTAATTTCCTGACTCAGAGAGGTCCTAGGGAGGACCCTGCTGGATTGTTGTTCTCTCTTCCACCCAACTTTCAAAGTCAGAATTCCCATTTCCAGCCACACAAGGAAGCTACTTAACTTAGTTTCTTGGTTTCTTTTCATATTTTGGATTGCACTGTGTATTTTTCCTATTAGAGCTGACCTGTATTGGGAGCACCAAGTTGATTGCGCATGGAGCTTCTCGGACGTCCTTGGGTGGGAGGAGGCTGGGAAAGGATGTTGGCCTGGGTATGCGGAGGCAGATTGTGGGCCCAGGTCCCCAGTGATAGGCTCACGGGGTGAGCTTGGTGAACAGTGGACCTTCTGTTTTTATTTCCTTGGCAATATAACAGTGGAGATGAACTTGACATTCCTTAAAGGTCCATTGCGCTTGAAAATGCAGAAAGCTCAGTTCTAAACCTACGTGTGGAGCCATCCTCAAATTTGCTGCTTTTGCCCACCCTGTGGAACAGGGGTCAGGTTCCTCTCGGTACCCAGCAGTGCTTCCTTCTGCCAAGTTTTGGGGGCTGTCTCTAGCCATGCCTGCTGCCGTTCTCTGACAGGCTGGGAATCTGATGGTCAGTGTTCAGGGCTGAAGCTCTTTGTGAGGCTGCCTAGTTCTCCCTGAGGCTCTAGAAGAGGCAGGCATTGGGGCTCGGGGTCCAGGCAGACAAATGGCTGCTTCTGAGAGCACAACAATGGCATATAGAGTCTCTGTCCCCAGAAAAGAGGGACAGGCACTTACTCTTGAGAGGATGGAGAGGGATGATTTCAAGTTTTCAAATGTGATGAAGCTCAAAGATCAGACCTCCCCAGCCCAAAGAGAAGAGAAAATTCTGAGTGTGCATCTCTGAGGTGGGGAGAGAACCCTTGTCAGAGCCCCTCCCATTGCTCTTGGCCTGTGTGGGAGGCTTGATTTCCAACTCGAAATCTACACTCAGGTTAGTTCTTTCAGATGTGAACTGTTTCTTCAGAGTAGTCAAGGGTCATTAGTCCAGTCTCTTTGCATGCCTGTTTCTCCATGAGATTACCCTCACCTCTGCAGTGTATGAAACCGTCATCTTGGTGGTGAATGTGTGTCTGTGTTTTGTTTTGTTTAAGAGAATCTCTGTCCGTGAGTCTATATATTCAACTCCCTGGGCCCCTCAGATGAGTAGGCCAGTGCGGACAGTGGTGGGCACGTGTGGGGCAGTCGGCCCCTTGCAGTTGGCTGCATCTCCCAGGCTGTGAATGAGACCCATTTCCCTAGGAAGTTTTTCAGTATGGAAGGGCTGCAGTGGCTTCCTGGGAGGGGTTCCAGGCCTTGCACTCACTCCCTCACGCCTTCCTGCGGCTGCACTGCCAGGTGGCTGGGGCGGGGCAGGGTCTTGGCTGTGGGCACTTGTGTGGGCGGGGCTGGTGTCTCCTGAGCCTGCAGAGAAGCCTCCCCATCTGGCTTGCTTGCTGAACCATCTAAAAAAGTTATTTTTCTCCCCCTTATTTGAGATATTCATGTACATAGGAGATTTGGAAAACAAAAAAAGTACAAAGTAGTAGATAAAATTTATCCACAACTCAGAGGGAAGAAAAGTAACTACTGTTAAATTTTCCTTTTATGATATATGTGAGTGTGTGTGTATGAGTGCCCGCATCCTCACACATTCTAGATTTAGCTCTGTGGATAGCAATGTCTAGCTATATAAGGGGTTATAGCCCAGAACGTATGCTGTTAATTTTTTTCTTCATATTGTTGAGCATATCCAGTTTGGTAACCTCCTGCTTTTTCCACCTAGCATTAATTGCATTTGGAATATTTTCCATGCTGTTAAGAACTCTGAAATGTATTTTTAAAGGCCGTGCAATATTTCACTGGTTGTACCCTTCTTAGCTGGTTCCCTACTGGTAGACATTTAACCTGCTCTGTTGGGAAGTGAGTCAGGGCTGCAGCCACCATGGCCAGCGTGATGAGGTTGCTGGGAAGAGAGTCATCCCATTGCTGTGGGACTGTGGGGTGCTCAATGCCGTGCTCTCCTTTGGGCCATCAGGATTCTCCTTGGGGCCAGGAAGAGGAATAGTTGTAGAGAGCAGATGAATTATGCTGTGTGTCGAGTGATTTTAAATGACACTCTCTTTCTCTTCTTCCCTTCTCCGCTCTGGTCACCCCCACAGGGCAGTAAACGGCTTTGACCCGGCTCCTCCTCCTCCTGGTCTGGGCTCCTCGCGCCCGTCGTCAGCACCGGGTATGCTGCCGCTCAGTGTGTGAGTGCCCGGCCTCCAGCTGGGGGCTCCTGCCCCCCCTCCAAGCACCAGGACACCCACGCCTCACCCCTCGGTGCCTGGGCCCAGCTCGTGCCCCTCCGCCCGCCTCCCCACGGCTGGCAGAGGGCAGGCTGCATGCAGTGGCGGCTGCTGGGCCCGGTCCGGCTCCAGGACTCTGCGCGATATCAATACTGGCTATTTTCTCTTCTCGCCGTAGTGCCGTTGGTTTCACATGATTGCACTTTTGTGGGTCACAAGGTGATACATGCGTGTATTACTCGGTCACTGGATGCAGAAGTACCCATTCATCACAGCATCTCCTAGCCCCGCCCTGCTGTACTGATAGGATTTAGTTGTGTTTAGGACATTGCAGATCTTCTAGAAGTTCTTCCCCAAATCAGGTCAACTTGTGGTCTCCTCCTGAGCTCCCAGCCAGGCGTCTCCAGTGCTGATGATCATGTGTTCCCCCCACCCCCCCAGGTTGGGCCTGTGGCTGGTGAAGAGTCAGGAAGGCCACTGAACTAGGGAGCATTTTCTGCACCTTCTGATTTTACTTTCTCAGTTATCATTCCATAGACTTGCCTCCCCGAGCAGCCACAAAGGCCCGTCTGAGATAGCAGGAGCTTTGGGGCCTGAGTGCTCTCAGGGCTGGGCCCTGCCGTCTCCTCCTCTACTGCCTCAGACTTGGGGGAGGGGGTGGCGGCCGCCCCCTTGGCAGCTCTCTGGTCCTTCAGTGAAATGACATCTTCAGAGCGCTTTTGTTTTGTCTCCGGAGGGCATGTCCTGTTGTGTCAGGAAGGGTTGCGTGGCCTGATTCCAGGGGCCGGCTGGCGCCAGCTCCGGGGGGCAGACTGACCATAAGTGGTCCTCCCTGTGCATCCTTTGATTACTCTCATGCTGCATTTACTGTTTACATTTGTTTTATTGTACATAGGTTTGTAAACATTATCGCCTAAGATATTTGTATATAACTTGGGCTTTGTAGCTTTTATTTATTCAGAACTCATATGGCATGTTAAAGACTTAACAATGGTGTCCTACTCCGGGCAGCTGTATAGGGTCATCATGTGGTTAAAAAAAATACTTCCCCTCGAAAAAATCTTTTAATGTGGAAACAATAAATTTCACAGAAAAAAAAAAAAAAGGATTGAGGTTGCTTTATTGGGTTTCTGCCATCCTGCGAGAGAACAGCTGGAGTGGCAAAGCCAGGTTCCAAGTTCGTTTCTGTTCTGACATGGGACACAGGATGGACAGCAGCCACAGAACCGGGCATAGAAAATTCTTGCAGCCTCATGATGTGTCTAATGTGCTGAGCAGATGTCTTCATGCTGATTTTTATCTTTTTTTTTTTTAATTGAAGTATGGCCCAATTTTACACAAATTGCAGATATACAGTATTGTGGTTCACAGTTTTTAAAAGTTATATTCCATTAATAGTTACAGTAGAATACAGGCTATATTCCCTGTGTTGTACAATACGTCCTTGTGGCTAATTTATTCCTCAGGATGACTCTGGTTTCTGCTCTTAGCTGTGATTTCCGGGAGCAGCCTGAGAATGGCCCTGGCCCTGTGCAGACCTCTGGCAGGAAGGGCCTGGACTTTGAAGGAGACGACTTGCTAAGTCCTGGAGTGACTGCAGTGGGTCCAGGAGACTGGTCCTTTTGTTGGACTGCCTTTCACAAAACTGCTGGTATTCTGGGATCAGAGGTTACTTGGGTCTGGGCTTCTCTCCTCATCCCTTGATAGAACTTGAGGAACAAGTAATACTCGGGGGGTCTGTACGACTGTGTTAGATTCTGAGCTCCGCTTATAACAAAGAGCATAAACAGAATCGTTTTTGTCATTTAAAAACTATATGTAAATGAAAACTAAGTGATTCCAGTTTCTAAGTGAATAAACATTGAGGTGTAGGATACATTAAAATATTTTTCTTCTGTCAGTTCACTGGCAGGAATAGCTCCTCTGAGTTCCTGGAGATTTTGTCATAAGCTGACCCACAAGAGATGCGTGCGCGCGTGTGTGTGTGGTGTGGTGTGGTGTGGTGTGGTGTGTGTGTGTGTGTGTGTGTGTGTTCGTTCTGCCCAGCCCTGCTGGCTGAGTTCAGAACTCCAAGCCTCTCACCGACAGGCAGTCTCCCAGCTTCTCTCCCGGCCATCATGGAAGGGCTGGATGAGGTCAGAGGTGTCAGACCTCTGTCTCTATGCAGGAGCCCCAGATCTAAAGCACGACACACAGAGCTGCTCTAGTTAAAGCGAAGATGAGTTCTGGAGCTTGAATCCTTGTCCCTGGCTCCCCAGCGATGTCCCGGTTCCTCCCCAGCTGTGGACTCCTGGGATCATCTCACTAGACGGCTGTCAGTTGTTACTCAGGCAACGGCTGGGAGTGGGGCCTGTGTGGTGTTCTCTGATGTCACCACTTTTGCTTTGGGTCCAGGAGAGCACAGGCCAGGTCTGTGAAAGCATGGTGGAGTAGGCTGCCTGGCTTACCTTGTGGGGGTGGAGTGGGAACTCCCTTGAAGTTCTGGTTTTGTTACAACTGCAGCACCGTTGGCATATGACCCTGAGGAAGCTGCTTGATTCCCTGGGCTGCTTTCAGCTTTCCAGGTCTTCCTCCACCTACAGTCGGACACTGTTCTGATAAATCCATTCATTGTAAATTGAAAATGCATTTACTACATCTAACCCCCTGACCATCACAGCTTAGCCCTGTCTACCTTAAACATGCTCAGAACATTTGAATTAGCCTACAATTGGGCAAAATCATCTAATACAAAGCCTGATAATAAAGTGTTGACTGTTGTATATAATTGATTGAATACTGTACTGAAAGTGAAAAATGGAATGGTCATCTGGGTGCAGAACGGTTGCCGTCGTATCTGTTACGTGGCTGACTGGGAACTGCCCTGCTAGTGTTGTGTGAGAGGATAACACCGTGTATCGCTAGTCTGGGAGAAGATGAAAATCTAAAATTCAAAGTGTGGTTTCTGTTGAGTGTTTGCTTTTGCATCATGGTAGAGTCAAAAAATCTTTAAGTCAGACCATTATAAGTCAGTGACCGTTTGTATCTGGCTCATGATGCTGCTTTGTACATGCTCAGAGAGAGCCATTGCTTCCTGGTCTGCAAGATCTGCGTATTTGCCTGTCTACTTTATCTCCTCTGAGTGGGCCCTCCTCCTAGCGCTGCAGGATTGCCTGTGTGTGCCGCTCTCACTGAAACCTCCAGGAATGAGCCCTCCCCCGGGGCTGGTTCCATGTGGTGGTCTCCCCCCATGTGGGCATGAAGGGGCTGAGCTTCCCAGTGGCCAAGGACAGCTTCTTGCCTCCAGGTATTTTCATCTCACTGCTCATTCCCATCCCTTGCTCCTGAAACTTCGCAGTCCTGCTAGGTGCCAGAGCTGGGGTGTGGCGTCACCAGTGAGGCGAGGGAGAGCTATATACTGTGACCCGGGAGCGGGATGAGCTGGTTTTTCCTCAGTTTACAGAAGGGAAAGCAGGCCCAGGGTTTAGGTGACTGGCCTGAGCTCACACAGCTGGTTCATGGGAAAGCCAGGTTTGGAAAGGGGCCCAGTGTCCTTTTCTGCTGTTTACCACTTCATCAGACTGGAGGCTTCGCTGGTCTTGACTCTGATTTGTGTCTCAGGAGGTGAGCTGATTCTGAACGCTCGTAAATGATGCTCGAGGGGGCAGCAGCAGGAGCACAGTGGCTCATGGCTCATCCATGCGCCTTCTCTCCCTGTGTCAGTTGGTGTTGGCTTTGTTTCTCTCAGAGGCTGCCTTGGAGCTGCCATTAGCATCTTCTGAGAGCCATGGTGGAAGCTGGCACTTGTGGGGAAGGGGACGTGAGGACATGACCTTGGGTGGAGCAGTGGCTTCAGAGACAGCCTGTAGCCAGGGAGTATCCATCTTGGCTGCTGGTGGGAACAGGGCCCGAGGGAGATGGGCCCAGGCTGTCAGTTGTCAGCATTGTTTGCCCAGATGATGCTAAGAAGTCTTTTCTATGTTCTTTTACTTCATGGATTGTTTTTCTCTCTGTATCTGCCTCAAAATTTGAAGCAAATTGAAGGCACTAGCTTGGCCTTTGAAATATAAATGTGTTACTTGATTTTTTAAAAAAAAAATGAGAGTGGAGGCAGGAGGCATCTTTGTAAGTCATGTTCCTGTAACTTAGAGCATCTTATCTGAAAACTGGTGCCGTGGCTGTTAAAAATATGATATACGGGGATGTGTGTGTGAGTCACTCAGTCGTGTCCTACTTTTTGAGACCCATGGACTGTCGCCCACCAGGCTCCTCTGTCCATGGGATTCTCCAGGCAAGAAATACAGTAGCCCTTAAAAATTTTTTTTTATAATTTTATTTTTGGCTGTGCTGGGTCTTTGTTGCTGCTCATGAACTTTTCTCTACTCTTCACTGCGGTGCACGCGCTCTAAGGCGTGCAGGCTGCAGTAGTTGCGGCTCCCACACTCGAGTGCAGGCGCAGGAGTTGTGGTACATGGGCTTCGTTGCTCTGCAGCATGAGGGATCCTCCCAGATCGGAGATCGAACTTGTGTCTCCTCCATTGGCGGGCAGAGTGTTTACCACCGAGCCACCAGGGAAGCTCCTCCTCTTGATTTTAAGGAGGAAAAGCCTCTAGTAATATTAATGTAACAGGCTTCTTATGTAAGATAAGCCCACATGAAGAGGAGGCCAATTTGAAAACAGGACAAAGCTTATGGTGTTGGTGTTCTGCACGTGGGGTAATGCTTTAGTCTGCTGCCCGCCTGCACCCATGAGAGTTAATGTTTCCTGTCAGCTCTGAAGTCTTCACCAAGGGAAGCTGAACAGATGTTTCACTTGTTCACTTGTGGGGTGTTTTCAAGTTTGCTGCCCCTGTTAACATAGGGGAGATCCTGCCCGGATCATGGTTTGCAGGCGGAGGCCTGGGATAAGGGTGCTGGGCTGGCAGGCCTGGGCAGGTTTTCTGGCACATGCCTGGATCAGTAGTGATGTCATGTAAGGCTCAGAGCCTGAATTACTCTCTGTAAATTTTGACTCAATCTAACAACGTGTGATAAGCTGTAACAACTCGTCTGTGGTAGTAAGAACAAAGTCAGTCTCAGTAGCACTAATACAAAGGTCTGCTGGTGGGGGAATGGAGTGGTTAGGATGACTGACTGCTCAGCTGGACAAGTGACCATGGAGCCACCAACCTGTAAGTCATGCTCATCCATGCATCAATAAGAAAAGGACACAAAATCGATGAACATGCAGTTGCAGCTTTCTAAAACGGAAGTGAACCGAAAAGATGGGACTAGTTTTACTCTGTGGATTCTAAATTTTCCTGTAAAGTGGCCCAAATTTTTAAAAAATTGAAGTCACGGGACTGATTTTCTTTCACTGAAGACATGTGCTAGGAGTTGTGAGATCTGAGTTAAGTAGCACAAAGCAGGGGCTCCCTGGACCTGCCAGGTGACTGGGCTGAGGCCGCCTTGGGGAAATTTTGCCACGCAGATGCCCTTAGGTTCCACCCCAGAACTGCCTAGCGAGGAGAGTTGTGTATTTCATAGACACTGAAGTGCCAGCGATTATAAGACACACCTTTATTTTGTAAAGCAGTAGGAAAAGTGTGCAGTTGTAACTATGAAAATGCTTAAGACTTTGTATTTAAATTTGTTTGGCTGTGCTTTGTTGCTGCTTGGGGTTTCTCCAGTTGGGGAATGTGGGCTTCTCATTGCGGTGGCTTCTCTCGTTGCAGAGAACGGGCTCTAGAGCTCAGGTTTCAGTAGGGGCTTTGCTGCTCCGCGGAATTTGGAATCTTCTGGATCAGGGATCAAACACATTGTCTCCTACATTGGCAGGCGGATTCTTATCCACTGAGCTGCTGGCACAGCCCCAAGACTTTGTATTTATTTAAAGAGCCCTTCTAGACTTCTTTATGCAGATTTTCATCGTATCACACTTATTTAATTCATGTACAGAAAGGAAAATGTGAGACATACTCCTAGACTTCACATTGTAATTCCAGCGTTCTGAATTGTGTCTTGACCCAAGTGGTCCTTGTACATGTTTTCCTGAGCAATGTCGTCCTCTGTGGCATGGTGAGCACTGGCCGTGCAGCTCTGCTCTGCTGCTGGCTCCAGAACTTTCTTCTAAGCTGCTGATACTCTCACTACAAGATCTGGTGCTGGGCTTTAATGACCTCACCAGGAGTCAGGCAATGACAACCACATGACAGCTGCCACCTCCTGAAGGTGATTGTGGGGCGCCTGAGTTTACACACGTGAGAACAGGAGCATCTCAGCTTCCGTATGGTATGGTCCTTGATGGAGGCAGCACTCTGCTCGGATGTCCCAGTCAGATCCAGTGTTTAATAGTCTGATTATGTCACATTACATCTTGAGTAGGCTTCACGACATCCAGTTAGTGGGCATGGAGTTCATTATTGGGCTTCTTTGAAAAAATCAACAGGCCTCACTGCCTTAATGCATCAAACGTGAGTTTGTAGTCTTGGTTTAAGGCTTGGGGACATGATCATACTTGTACATGTGGTACACAGACGCTGTAATTATGGTAATCATACTTTGTGTGGTACATGGTTGCTATAATTACGGTAATCATACTTTGTGCATGTATGTGGATGCTGTAATTACGGTAATCATACTTTCTACATGTAGTACATGGTGCTGTAATTAGGGTTAACATTCTTGGGAAACTGGTATTATGTCAGTATACCCTTATCGATAAGTTTCGTATTACATTTCTGAAAAGGATTGTATGAGACATTTCACATGATTTGCTAGATTCCCAAATGACCGGTGGCTACACAAGGAAGTAGACTGTCTGGTTGGTCCTGATGGTGCACAGATGCAGCATTTCAGCAAATGCTCAGAATTTGGGAAAGGGGCCGGGATTGGGAAACCTCTGTGGATGGAGACTCCCCTCAGGTCTCGCCATGGGCTTCCCTCAGGCCTGCCTGCCTGAACTAGGGGGTGAGGAGCCATCGTGTCCACTTTCTAGATTCCAACCCATGGACTGTTGTGATTTTTTTTTAGGGGTGGGGCAGGAAGTGGTGGTTCCTAGAGTCTGAACTGTGGGCTCTTCCTGTCTTGATAAACATGTCTGTTGTCATAGCAACAAAGGCTTCAGGAGGAAAGGGCCATGAGTTAGTGATACCCAGAACCATAGGGAAGGCTGGTTAAGAATTTGATTTCCACCTCATTTCATCTTAGTTGAGGTTTCCAGGGAGGGGGAAGGTTGGTGACAGAAGGGATGCTTGTCTTCCTGATGTCAGCATGCCTAGGATAGGCAGGCTAGGAACAGGTGTGTTATTCCTACTAAAGTAAGAGAGTCTTCTAGAGTGTCTGCATTTTAGGCAAGGGCAGACAGAGCATTTCAAGTGTATGTGACCAAGTTATAATCCTAAGAGAGCTCATCTAGACTGCATTCTACAAAAGGCTAAGGCTTCTCCACACATTCTGGAACCCCTCCTCACATCGGACCATATGCCCGTGGTTGGGCGCTGGCCAGCTGCTTTGTCTTTGACATGCCCAGAGCCCAGGTCCCAGCTATAGTTGTGTTTCATGAACCACCTCAGACTATGAAGCAGTGGTTTGTTTAGTGAAGAAAGGTCCCGTCTAGTTGGCGTCTTTGTGGAATCAGGAATTGGAATCTGTTCATGTAGGTCATGTTTCTCCTGAGCTGGCAAACAGTATGACGTGAACACCAGTTAAACCAGCTAGCAAGGAAGAATTCTTTTTCAGAAAAGCCTCTGAATTCCACAGACCCTTAGACTGAGACACCAAAAGCAAGGGTGAGGACACACATGAGAGACGGTAAGTGCAACTCACCTTTTCTCCTGTGGTGGTGACGATTTTGAGAAAGGGAACAGTTCAGCCCATTTTTCACGTCCTCACAACTGCCAAGCAGCTTCAGTATGTACCTCAGACCACTGGAACCAGCCTAACTTGAGCCTATCATAAAAAAACCCCAGCATGGCCCCGTGACTGTGTTCCCCTAGATTTCTCTCCAGCCCATCCTACCTGGCCCACAGCTGCCCGTGGATCTCACCACCGAATCCTCCCAAAAGCATTTTTAACGTGCATCCTGCCTGAAAATAGCCTGAAACTTCTCAGGCCTCTTGAAATACTCTAATCCAGTAATGGGCTTCATTGATTGGACACTGAAACCTTCCTCGAGACTTCATCCCACAGTCCTGGACTGCTCATCGGGAAAGCAAGACAGCCGCCAGCCCGCCCAGAGAACTCACCTGTCACCTGACAGTTTCTGGGCATGCGGTGCCCTTGGAACAAGCGGCCTGGCTATCAGCACGGTAAGTCTATGTAGCGTCCAACCAGAACAGAAGGTGAGAAAACATTGCACATTCACATGATTATTCTTGTTTATTGAGGTCTGTTTATTCTCCACGGGTGCTTTTTCCTCCAAGTAAACAGAGCAGGCGTAAATATCTATAATGAATAAATTTATTGTCTTACAAAAATCATTGTCTAGAAATATGGGAATACAAGAAAAGATATTTGCAGTCAGGTGTCTGGTGGTCAACAGCCAGTACAATTCATAAAGGGGAAAAAAATCAACGATTCCAAACCCACATGACAAATTCTTCCCAACAGATGTTAAAGCTTTTAACCCAAAAGGTTTGTGTTTTCAAGCACGTTGCAGAGGATCAAGGATTTATAATTAACACTGATTCATTGTCACTGAATGTTTATAATACCACTTTGACTAGAGAGGTACATGATATGAAGCACAGTCAAAACTTAATACATTAAGTTGTTACAGAGGCAAATAATATATTTAACATTGTCTTAGTACTGTAGTGTCTAAGGCACTTTCTGTAATGTCAGTTTGATTAACTATCAACCCAAAACAGAATGCTAAATGTTTACTGTAACACTGTCCCGAGGGGGTGGGGAGGGAGAAATGAAAAAGGAGTCATCCACTGGCATGTCAACATTCAGGCGGGTGGCCTCTGTTCCCGAGGTGCTGTCCCCCCTCACTGACAGACTTGAACAAGTCTCGGACACAAAACCAATCTTCCCATTTTGGGCTCAAAGCAGCGGCTGAATTTGCAAGGTCAGCATGAGAGCCTGGCTGGCGAGGAAGGGTGTCCCCCTAACTGGGGGGGGCCTGTGGCTGCAAGGAGCAGGCCATCCAGAAGTCACTGTGATGGCTGCTCCTGGGCCTCGGCTGCATCGTGGCCACTGTCCTGTTGGCACAGAGCAGCTCTGGCTGAAGACAGTTCACGTGAAGAGATGCGGGGACCCCACGACTTGAGGGAGAGGGGCACTGCAACCCCCATGGATGCTGCTTCCCCCAACCCACCCCCCCCATCTCGCTGAAGCCCCTTTCACAGTTTGCGCACTGAAATAGTGTCGATCATCATCTGAAGGAAATGAGAGCTACAGGTGCAGTTTAGGTTCCATAACGTTCTAAGGGACTTGATGTGGCTGCGGAGGCAGGGGCCACGTGAACACAGAACTAAGGTAGCTGTCTGTACGACAGAGCATGCAGAGCAACGGGGCGGCAACCGCTAGGCGGCCCCATGACCCAGCGACTGGCAGCGGGTCTGCAGTTAGTTTGAAAAAGGGTTCTCTTAACATGTATTATAAAATGGTCTCTTGGTGGATATATGGAAAATAGATGCAATGATGAGGCGATCTGTTTAATATGTGTAGGTTTTGTGTGTATATATATATATATATATAAAAAGGGGAGCAACTGTACCTAAATCTGAAGCAGGAGACGTGTGTGTAGGCCATGAGGCCTTAAGACACAGTTGATCTCTCAGGAAGGAGTCTCGCAGCTCTCCGGTTCCCCAGATCTGCAGGAGGCCCCAAGGTGGGGGCGCCAGTGACTTCCTGCATATCCCGCAGTATTGCTTCCTCCAGCTTCCTTGGACTTACTCGGATTGCGGCGGCTGTGTCTCGTTGATGTCACTGGTCTTACTTTCTGTGTCGTCGTCTGACAGCTCCAGGGACGTGCCCTCAATGTGCAGCTGGCGCCGGCCTGATCGGCTGGAGGAGAAGCTGATCGGGCCGCCTCGCCTGGAGGGAACAGAAAGCAGGTGCACGTGGCCGCCAAGTCGTCCACCCACCTGAGGACTCAAACCTCCCCGCCCAGGACACAGCCCCTGGGGTGGTGGGGCGATCAGAAGGGCTCTGTGCTTAGCCACCACTGCCACCCACTGGGCATCGTCCTGGGGGCCATGGTGGCTGGCCCCTGCTGTCCCAGACACAGTGAGGACAGCACCACTGGCTCATCCCCGGCCAGCCGCTCCCCAAAGGGCAGAGGGAGAGGAAGTGCTGTGTGCAGGCTTTGTGGGCCTCCTAAGGTCTCTGCTGGTCTTTTTACAACCTTTATCACTGGCAGCGTATGAGCAGGGCAGACAGGCTCCAGCCCACAGGCCACAC
The DNA here is from genome assembly GCF_019923935.1 of Bubalus bubalis. Classification (NCBI taxonomy): domain Eukaryota; kingdom Metazoa; phylum Chordata; class Mammalia; order Artiodactyla; family Bovidae; genus Bubalus; species Bubalus bubalis. The sequence continues at coordinate 35,039,229 of NC_059159.1, read as the reverse complement.
CTGTGCCAAGCTGTCCTTCTGGGGAGAAGCCTTGGCTCCCTGTGTCCTGGGGTGCATCAGGTCTGCTGTGGAGAGGCTGCCCCCGCCCACAAGGGACATGGACAGACTCCTGGGCTGGCACGCAAGCCTCAAGCCATGCATTCGCACACCTCTCAGTAAACACAGAGCCAGTGAGTGAGTGGCCTGTTGCTTCCCCGCTCTCCAGACCACCAATGGTCAGGAGTCCTAAATAGGTACATGCCAAGGAGGACCTGCACACTTGGCCAAGATAAACCACAGTGTCTGGAGCCACTTACCTCAGCCGGTTCTTCAGGGTGCTGACCTCGCGGCTCAGGCCCTCGTTGGCCTCAGTGGCATCGTCCAGTTCCCGCTGGAGTTTGCGCCGAGATGCGTTGGCACGTGTGGCTTCTTCCTCTGCTTCCTCCAGCTGCCGCTTGAGCTGCTTCATCCTGGCGTTGGCCTTCTCCATCTCAGGGAAGTTATAGGAACCGAGTCAAACCAAACTGCTGAATCCAAACTCACATTGCTGTGTCCTCAATGTTTCAGCACAGGCCTCTGCCCCACTGGCCACACGTGTGTGCACACGCAAGGGCCCAGCCTGAGGCCTTTTGAACAGCCTGCCATTCTCTGCACAACCGTGTCTACACAGCATATTAGGCTAAAGGAAACTTTTAAACAACTGAAAACCAATTTTCATCCCTGAGTTTTCTACAGAAAAATGACATCTTCACATGAGTGATCTATGGAATTATGAAAGGAAACTGCTATTACCAGCAACACAGATAGTCTCGACCCCTAGGAGATGGTGTGTTCATTTTACACCTCTTTTCAACACGGGCATGTCAATATTCTAAGTACCAAGCCACTCTGGAAAACCAAGTGAGAACTTGGCCTGCCACTAGCCCGCCCACTCCTGAGCCACAGAAGCTGGCCAACACCGTGCTGGTCCAGTTCACACCCACCCAGAACTGCTCTCGGAGTTGCTAGGGTCTAGGCTAGAGGCAGTGGATCCTCAGGTTTCCCAGACGAGCAAGAGCACAGCCCCCCAAGCTGCAGCCAGTACAGAGCTGACATGCCCTGACACTTAGGAGACAGACGCCTGGACGCAGACGAGGACGACCCCTTGGGTCCCACGTGCAGTGCACGCGCTTTTTCTTCCCTTCCCGCTACCTCCTGCATCTGCCCCTCCACCCAGCCCACGTTCAGTTCAGTTCAGTCGTGTCCGACTTTGCGACTCCATGAATTGCAGCACGCCAGGCCTCCCTGTCCATCACCAAGTCCTGGAGTTCACTCACATCCATCGAGTTGGTGATGCCATCCAGCCATCTCATCCTCTGTCGTCCCCTTCTCCTGCCCCTAATCCCTCCCAGCACCAGAGTCTTTTCCAATGAGTCAACTCTTATGACTGCCAACTACAACTTTTCTAGGCATTCAGAAGACAGTGGGTAAAACAGGCAGAAATCTCTGCACTCATGCAGTGTCCACTCTAGTGAAGGAAACATGGTAATAAGATCAGTTCAGGCCTCCCCACTTCAAGCCTTCCTCAAGGCTCTTGCCCACCCTTTCTCAATATGTATTGTGGGGCAGGGCTGTGTCCTAATCACCTCTGTATCCCCAGCACCCAGGAGTGACCAGCAGGAACAAGAAACAGCTTGTGTATTGAAACACTAGAAGAGTTTCAAACAGCTCTTCCTAAGTCAGCAAGTCACATAGTAACATGGCTGGTCTTGTATCTGTGTTCCTGTACAGCATTCAGGGTGGAAGACGTGTTCCCTTTACGTGCCTTCTCTCCTTACCTGTTCTTTATACTGGTCAGCATGGCGGCGTTCATCTTCAACCTGCATGAAGATTTCTTTCAGCTTCTTCTCGGTACGACGGACTAGTTTATTGGCAGCGGCTCTTTCCCTGTGAAAATGATCCACGTGTTCATTTTCACAGTTCTTGCAGTAGAAATATTTTAAGTCCTTTTCTCGATGACACGTTGGAGTGCTTTCCAGGACCCCTGTATCATCGTGATCAACATAGCCCAGAAACTTCTTCCTTCTGGTCGAACCATGGATTGCCTTTAACGTAGTCTAATGCTGATAGGCAGAACACCTGCATTATTCCCTCACGCATGGCTATTTATCACCTTAGTGATCTTCTGAAGATCAAAGGTCATTTACATCGAGTGTAGAATTTTTGGAAATAAAAACCTTAGTTGGTTACTCTCATCACCTAACATTTTAGCCTGGAAAACAAAACAATTTATTGTTTCAATTTAAAATTACTTCCCACTGACTTGGAGAAGGAAATGGCAACCCACTCCAATATTCTTGCCTGGAGAATCCCATGGACGGAGGAGCCTGATGGGCTACAGTCCACGTGGTTGCAAACAGTCAGACACGACTGAGCGACCTCACTCACTCACTCCCACTGACTAAGATTCCCTGGAGAAGGGCAAGGCAACCCACTCCAGTATTCTTACCTGGAGAATCCCACGGACACAGGAGCCTGGCAGGCTAGTCCACAGGGTCGCCAAGAGTCTGACATGACAAATGACTTGGCACGTACTTACTAAGATGCTAGAGCAGCTGAACACTGAAACAACTCCCCCCACTTCAGGTAGGAGTTAAGGCACCATGTTCTAGACAGGCCTCCACTGTCCCACGTGAAGGAAGGAGAGTTAACTTACTTGGAGAACTCCACTGAAAACACAAAAGGATCTTTTGTTCCTTCACAAATGTTATGCAAAAATGGATAGGATGGAATCAGCTCAAAGGACCAAGTCATGTCAGTTACAACTAACAACAAACAAACCCTTAGCTGTTACATTTGAGAGCAGGGGAACAAAGTTTTGGATGCTAGGCCGGGGAGGACTCTGCACATAGACCCTGTGTTTCTGGGCCCCCAAGCTCCTCAATAAGAGGGTGAAGTTGAAAGTCTGCTCCAGCTCTGGCCATCTGAGATTCTATTCTAATAGACATGCAAATGCCTGCCAAAAGCTGCTTTGTGCAATTCCTCATAAATTTCAGAATGAATGGTATACGTCACCAGAATGGAAACTGTTGAGCAATCCTTTCTTAAAGGAGAAAAAACTTGTGTTTTTTGTTACACTGCATTTCTTCTATGCCAATACACTGTTGCATTTCACGTGATGCCGTGAACTTGGGCTCAGCCTTGGGCAGAGATGTAAACTATGGCACCAGCGAGTCATGGGGCACACACAGCATGATTAGCCCTCAGCTGAGCCTGGGAAGAGCTGACAGGCGAGCCCAGTGCTCCCTGAGGGCTCACACCAGCTTCTCCGGTTATATGTGCCCTTGTGATTCTTCCCCCGGCAACGAAGCTCCCCTAGGACAAGGGCCATTGGTGTCATCTCTATAAACCTGGACCTGGTCTGTAGCAGAGATACTGTAAAAACCTTTCTTTGGCTTACAGCACTGAAAACCTCTTACTTGGCTTCCTGCTCAAGCTGCTCCTCCAGCTGCCCAATCTTGGCTTCTAGGGCAGAGATGGTGGCCTTGAACTTGGACTTGACAGCACCTTCCAGCTCCTGCAGCTTGGCCTTCAACTCCTTGTTCTGCCGCTCCAGCTGCTGGCGCGCATTATCGCTCTTCTGGGCAGCGCTGCGCTCGGCCGCCAGCTCAGTGTTCAGCGTGTCCACCTGAAGGGGAGATGGGTCAGTTGTGCAGGGGATGACACAGTCCCTCCTGGGGTGAGGGGACATGGCAGGCCCACCTGCAGTGTGGTCTTGCGGAAGCGGTCATTGAGCAGCTCCATGTTGCTCTGCTCCTCCTCCAGCTCCTCCTCTAGCTGTGCGATCCGAGCCTCCAGACGCCGCTTCTCATCCAGCAGTGCAGACCTGCAGCCGAGGCGGTGACACTCAGCACAGAGAACTCCCCAGGGCTCCTCCACCCACTGTGCTGCCATTAGCATTCTTAATTTTTCTCTTTTCCCTCCTCCCACCCCCGTCTGCCAGGTCCTGTTGGTTTTGCTTCCAAACACACTGCCCACTTCTCACCATCCCCAGGCCTGCTACCTGGCCAGGCCCCGCTATCTTGCGCCTGGATTGCTATGCAGCCCTCCAGCTTTGCCCCACAGCCAGTGTCAGCTTTAAAAGTGCAAAAAGATCCTGGTGTTCCCTAGCTTCTCTAGTGCACCAAGATCCAAAGCCAGCTCCTCACCATGGCACACTAGAAATTGACCACCATGGATCCTTAGGACAGCCATTAAATGGAGAAAGCAACCTCTTAATTGTAAAAAAAAAAAAACCCCAAAAATCTGACTTTTAATGAAACATACGTTGCGGGAAAGAGACCTAAAGAATGTGAAAGTGAGACCCTGCACTGCAAGGCTGTGCAGTCCTGTGGAGGCCAGATAGGTTCTGAAGGCCTTTCCTGCACACCTGTGTGGACGTGACTGGTGCAGGGAAGTGTGACCTGGCAGGGCTTCAGCCAGTTGGCTGAGGCCCAGCATCTCATGCTCATCTCTCCAGACTTTGAACAGATAAGCAAACCAACCACTGACTCCCCAATGCCAGATGACCCCTGTAGCTGACTTAGTGCCTGTGAGGACCAGTGAGACACCCACCCCTTCCCACCTGTTCAGGAGACTCACTTGCCGGAGGCGCTGTTGGCGATCTCGTCCGCCAGCTCGTCTCTCTCCTGCTCAGCATGTCGGCGGGCTCGCTCGGATGAGGCAAGTTCCTGAGTGAGTTCAGATTGTCATGTAAGCTCTGGCTCCTAAGTTTCCTTAAATGTGAGGTCTGACAGTGCCTGTAGGCTGCTGCCACCTTGCTTGAGGCACCAAGTGTGCCTCAAACTGTAAACAGATTTGAGAAATACACTATTCAACCTCTCTGTTTAGTAGAACAATATCAAATGGGACCACTTTGCCCAAGTGAAGCAGTAAGATGGTCCAGCACCATATTAAAAAATGATCAGTGAGATTACACTGGCTACAGAAACACTGAAATGTATTTATCTGGTCTTAGAGAAATTCCAAGGGCAAATATTTGTTAAGCAAATAAATGAATAAACAAACACAAACCTCCTGCAACTGAAGGATTTCTGCTTCCAGGCTTTTCAGTTTCTTCTCACTCTCTTTGGATTGAGCAAAAATCTCATCCCGGGATGCACGAGCTTCTTCTAATTCACGCTGGTAGTCCTTCATCTGAGCCTAAGCATTAGGAGGAGGAAAGTTTTAGGGTAGTGTTTATTCTTATTTAAACATACCTTTCCCCCCAGATTATAAAATATGAATTTATTATAAACATAAATGTAGAAGTGATAAAAAAGAAAACATTCAAGTCAATATCCCTTATGAATATAGATGCAAAAATCCTCAACAAAATAGAAACCAACAAGATCCATCAACACATCCAAGTGGGATTTATCTGAGGAATTCAAGGTTGATTTGACATCCAACACAACTATGTGATCACTTCAATTGACACAGAAGTCACTTCAACTGACACAGAAGCAATCTAATACCTTTCAATATAAAAACACTCAATAAACCTTTGACAAAATTCAACATCCATTTATGATAAAAACTCTCCAGAAAGCAGGCACAGAAGAAACATACCTCAACATAATAAAAGCCATATATGATAAACCCACAGCAAACACTACCCTCAATGGTGAAAAATTAAAGCATTCCCCCTAAAGTCAGGAGAACAAGACAAGGATGCCCACTCTCACCACTACTATTCAACATAGTTTTGGAAGTTTTAGGCATAGCAATAAAAGAAGAAAAAGAAATAAAAGGAATCCAGATTGGAAAAGAAGTAAAACTCACTGTTTGCAGATGACATGCTCTGATACATAGAAAACCCTAAAGACTCCACCAGAAAATTACTAGAGCTAAATCAATGAATATAGTAAAGCTGCAGGATATAAAATTAATACACAGAAATCCCTAGCATTCCTATACACTAACAGTGAGAAAACAGAGATATTAAGAATAAAATACTTAGGAATAAATCTACCAAAAGAAAAGACCTATATATAGAAAACTATAAAACACCGGTGAAAGAAATCAAAGATGACACAAATAGATGGAGAAATATACCATGTTCATCAGTGAGAAGAATCAATATAGTGAAAATGAGTATACTACCCAAAGCAATCTATAGATTCAATGCAATTCCTATCAAGCTACCAATGGTATTTTTCAGAGAACTAGAACAAATAATTTCACAATTTGTATGGAAATACCAAAAAACCTTGAATAGCCAAAGCAAACTTGAGAAAGAAGAATGGAACTGGAAGAATCAACCTGCCTGACTTCAGGCTATACTACAAAGCAACAGTCACCAAGACAGTATGGTACTGGCACAAAGACAGAAATACAGATCAGTGGAACAAAATAGAAAGCCCAGAGATAAATCCAGGCACCTATGGACACCGTATCTTTGACAAAGGAGGCAACAATATACAGTGGAGAAAAGACAATCTCTTTAACAAGTGGTGCTGAGAAAACTGGTCAACCACTTGTAAAAGAATGAAACTAGAACACTTTCTAATACCATACACAAAAATAAAATGGATTAAAGATCTAAATATAAGACCAGAAACTCCTAGAGGAAAACATAGGCAAACCACTCTCTGATGTAAATCATAGCAGGATCCTCTATGACCCACCTCCCAGAGTAATGGAAATAAAAGCAAAAATGAACAAATGGGACCTAATTAAACTTAAAAGCTTTTGCACAATGAAGGAAACTATAAGCAAGGTGGAAAGACAGCCTTCAGAATGGGAGAAAATAATTGCAAATAAAGCAACTGACAAAGAATTAATCTCAAAAACATATAAGCAACTCCTGCAGCTCAATTTCAGAAAAATAAGCGACCCAATCAAAAAATGGGCCAAAGAACTAAACAGACATTTCTTCAAAGACATACAGAGGGCTAACAAACACATGAAAAGATGCTCAACATCACTCATTATCAGAGAAATGCAAATCAAAACCACAATGAGGTACCATCTCACACTAGTCAGAATGGCTGCTATCAAAAAGTCTACAAACAATAAATGCTGGAGAGGGTGCGGAGAAAAAGGAACCTTCTTACACTGTTGGTGGGAATACAAACTAGTAGAGTCACTATGGAGAACAGTGTGGAGATTCCTTAAAACACTGGAAATATAACTGCCATACGACCCAGCAATCCCACTACTAGGCATACAAACTGAGGAAACCAGAATTGCAAAAGACATGTGTACCCCAATGTTCATCGCAGCACTGTTTACAATAGCCAGGACATGGAAGCAACCTAGGTGTCCATTGGCAGACAAATGGATAAGAAAGCTATGGTACATATACACAATGGAATATTACTCAGCTGTTAAGAAGAATGCATTTGAATCAGTTCTAATGAGGTGGATGAAACTGGAGCCTACAGAGCGAAGTAAGTCATAAAGAAAAACACCAATATATTAACGCATATATATGGAATTTAGAAAGATGGTAATGATGACCCTATATGCGAGACAGCAAAAGAGACACAGATGTAAAGAACAGACTTTTGGACTCTGTGGGAGACGGTGAGGGTGGGGTAATTTGAGAGAATAGCATTGAAACATGTATATTATCATATGTGAAACAGATCACCAGTCCAAGTTCGATGCATGAAACGGTGCTCAGGGCTGGTGCGCTGGGATGACCCTGAGGGATGGGATGGGGAGGGAGGGTCAAGATGGGGAACACATGTACACCCATGGCTGATTCATGTAAATGTATGGCAAAAAACCCACAATATTGTAAAGTAATTAGCCTCCAATTAAATTTCAAAAAAAATTAAAAAAAAAAAAACAACAAAATAAAAACAATAAGATAAAAACAATGAACTGAAGGCAACTTCCCCAACTCTGATAAAGGGAATCAATGAAATGAAAAACTAATATCATACTTAATGGTCAAAGACTGAATGCTTTTCCCTACAATAAGCAATGAGACAAGGATGTTTTTGCCCTTGCCATTTCTGTATAACAATGTAATGGAGATGCTAGTCAAAGCATTTAGGCCAAGACAGGGAAATAACAGATACCCAGATTGAAAAAGAAGAAATAAAACTTAGCTCAACTTGCAGATGAAAATATATAGAAAATCTTAAGGAATCCATTAAAAAAAAGTTACAACTAATAAACAAGTTCAGTGAGGCTGCAGTATACAGGATCGATCAATACGGTTAGTTCTCCATACCTGAGCTCCACACCATGGATTCAACCAACAGTGGGTCACAAATATTCAGAGGAAAAACATTCTCAGAAAATTTCAAAAAGCAAAACTTGAATTTGCCACGTGGGCAACCATTATCTTGTATCAGGTTGTTATGAGGAAACTAGAGTAAACTACAGATGATTTAAAGTATATGAGAAGATGTTCACAGGTTATATGCAAGTAATACACCATTTTATATCAGGGACTTAAGCATCAGAGGATTTTGGTATCCACGGGGGCAGAGGAGTTGGTCCTAGAACCAATCCCTCTCGGACACTGAGGGACAACTGTACAAAAATAATTGAAATTCAATACACTAACTGTCAAGACTGTAAATATTAACAAAGCAGCTATACTTAGCATCAAAAGGGTAAAATTTAGCTAATGTATAAGACTTGTACGCCAGAAACTAAAAGCATCATAGAAAAAAGTGAAATAGCTAAATGGACTGATAGCCATGTTCATGGACCATGTTCGTGGAAAACTCAATACCTTTGTGAGGATGGTAATACTCTCCAAATTGATGTACCGAGTCAATGTAAAATAAGAATCCTAGCTGGCTTAGGGGAGGCAGGGGGCAGAAACTGACAAGCTGATCCTAAATGGAATTGCAAGGAGCCCGGAACAGCAGTTATGGAAAAGAAAGTTGGAGAAGTCATACTTCCCAAGTGCAAAACCTGTAAAGCCATGGTAACCAAGACTGTGTGGTCCTGGCAGGACATAGAGATCAAGGAATAGAACTAAGAGTCCAGAAACAGACACAAGTCTGTGGTCAGCTGATTTCTGACAAGAGGGCCAAGAGAATTTCAATGGGGGAAATCTTTTTAACAAATGGTGCTGGGACGATTGAATATCCATATCCCAAAGAATGAAATTGGCTTCATATATCAAACTACATAATAAAAAATGAAATGGATTTAGAAAGAGCCAGAAGTATAAAACTCTACAGTCATGTCTGACTCTGTGACCCCATGGACTACATACAACTCTTAGGAGAAAACACAGGACTAAATCTTCAGGACCCTGGATTAGGTAGTGGCTTCATAAATAGTAAAAACAGAAGAAACAAAAAATAATCTGAACTCCATCAAAACAAAAAACTTTTGCACTGTAAAACAGTACCACCGAGGGAGTGAATAGATAATCCAGAGAATGGAAGAAGAGGCAGAATCACCAAGGCCAAAGGAATGGAAATTTTCTAAAGCTTTTGTCTTTCCCTCCAGAGAAGTGTGTCCTTGTACGAGAGAGCCCATCACATCCTGCCAATATAGCAAGTTACTACAGAAATCACTTTGTCACTGTGACAGTGAAAACCAGCATGCCATCTGAGTAGCTAAAGCGATGCTGACTGGACAGAAAGGCGCAGCTGGAGGAGGAGCAACATGGAGCTGCTCAACGACTGCTTCTGCAGACCACGCTGCAGGTGGGCCTGCCGTGTCCCCCTAACCACGGGAGCGGCTCACGGCCCTGGTCGACAAAGTCGACACCACCTACTCTCAGTGGGTGGCTGTGTGTTTAGTTGACCACGAGACGTTATTCAGAGCCCCAAGAGCTTGTCCCTCAACGAGTGCCCACCTGGCAACTCTACCTCACTCAATCCAAATGGAGCCAAGCCCACCCTGTAGACACTGAGCTATACACCTACCATCTTTATGGCTTATGGCCCCAGCCTACAGCTGAGGATGACAGCAGCCCTGTGCCCTGCAGCAGTGACGTGGCAACACTGAGCCCGCCAGCATGATGGAGGCTGGATGCTGCCCAGAGCCTTCTCTCCAGCATCACGAGCCATGTCGTGCTCAGTGGTCTCAGCAGGGCCCGATGACCCCACCATCACACCCTGATGGCTGGTGGCACTCACCTGGAGTTTGCGGAGCTGCTTGATCACTTCATCCCTTGCTTTGTTAGCTGCCTCGATTTGAGCCTCCAGGTCCTTCAGGTCTATTTCCATTTTCTTCTTTGAGGCAACAGCCAGGGCCCGCTGTTTCCGCTCATCCTCCAGCTCTGCCTCAAGCTCCCGCACCTGACAGGCAGTGTCAGGATACATCAGACCCGGTATCCTCACACAGAGAACAGGCCCATGGGGGCTCGGCTTACTCAGGAGGGGGGCTCTCTGCCTCCAAGCAGTTATTATTATTAGCAGCTGAATTTGTACAGAGAAATCTATAAACATCTCCACCTGGTACAAATCATTTCCACTGACCGACTGACCGTGGCGAGAGTGTGTAAGGAGGCAGAATCCCTGATCTCAAGCTCCTAGTCCAGGTGATGCAGCGAGATTGGAAGGCACAAGACAAGCTCCTAGGGAAGCTCCCCACTTGCCCCACAACGGGGACACCCCAGCCCCAGCAGAGGGTCCCACGTGTCAACCACATGGGCAAACAGCTTGGACGCACTCCCTCCAGCCCCAGTCAGCCCTTCAGATGATGGATGCTCCCTGTTAATAAGCTGATTCAGAATTCCCAACTCACAGAAACTCATTTAATGTGTGCTGTTTTAAGTCACTAAGCTTGAGCTAATCTGTTATCTAGCAATAAATGACTAATAAAATGTTAGTGGACCAAAAATAAGAAAGTGTCCCAGATCCAAGATTTGATACCATGAACTCCAAGGGAATGTTAAAGTGAAAGTCGCTCAGTCATGTCCGAGACTTTTCAACCCCATGGACTATACAGTCCATGGAATTCTCCAGGCCAGAATACTGGCGTGGGCAGCCTTTCCCCTCTCCAAGGGGTCTTCCCAACCCAGGGATCAAACCCATTGCAGGTGGATTCTTTACCAGCTGAGCTATCAGGGAAGCCCTTGGGAATGTTTCACTTTAAAATTTTAAATTAGAAGTTTAAATGCACTCAGAAAAGTATATAAATTTTAAGTGCCCAAGCAATGTTTTCACATAACAAAAATGTAAATACCTAGAGTTTTCCCTTTAGAGTGGTTTAAAGAGGACATGCAATCTGACCTTCAGAGTATTCTGAATCACCTTGTCAGGTATGTACTGATTCTTCCCTTTACTGACACTTGTAAGACTCCCAGAACTTGAACCTGACTACATGTCCCTGGACAGCCCACTGGCTTTTAAGTAGTAATGATAATCTGAGAAATAGGAAATCAAACCCAATTACATTATATTTTAAAGATAAAGTTATATGACCCAATAAATTTCCTCCAGCTACTATGTTCCAACGCAAATATCACTGGCCAAAAACTGGTCTTTGAGCACAAACAAGGGCCTGTTCTGGGGGCCACACCTCTAAGATCTACCTGTTTAATGAGCAGCCGCTTCTTTTCCTCATTCTGCTCATCCCTGGTCTGCAAGTCTCTCTCAAACTGGGCCTTCATGGCTTGCATGTTGACCTCTAGGCGAAGCTTGGCGTCTTCTGTAGCCTGGAGCTCATCTTCCAGCTCCTCCAGTTGGGTCCTCATTTCCTCCACCTGCTGCTCTAGGGCCCGTTTGGATTTCTCAAGTTCATGAACCTAGACCACAGGAAGAAGCACAGGTATGACCCTTGGAGGGACATGCATGGACAGTAGTTCCTGTTATATAGCCAACCCCCCAGGCATCCCCCAACCCTGACCTGGCCGCTGCACTAGTCATCTCAGAGTGCACCATCTGAATGATAGGCCTGGCATCATGCACGTGTGCTCTACCATGGATCATGCAGCTGAGAGATCTCTAAAAGCTGATGATCAAAGAAGAGCATGGTGTCAGGGCAATGGCCTGTTGATTGGCCACTGGCCTGCGGTCTCACAGCACCTCCCTCTTGCTGTGGTGAAGATCATGTGTGTTGGAAATGCACATGTGCAGATTTTTAAATATGAAGGTGTGTGAATCCTAGGAAGCAGGGTACAGCACGATAGAGGCCTGACCTTTCTCTGGACAGAGATCCCCACCATGCACACATTTACTAAGTTCTCTGTGCCCAGCACTGCGCTGGGTGCTCCCCGTCATGTTCCCTTTGATCTCAGAGACAACCCTCAGGCAGGCATGTGCAGGCACTATTATTATGTGTCCCTTTGGGGTTCATGGCCATGTTGGTTCTCCTGAGGACAGAAGACGCCTTAGGACATGAGGCCTGTGTCTCTTGGTGCCTGGCACTTCACAGGCACAGAGGAAATGTTTTTGGAAAGAATGTGTGACTATCATTTATTCTAGAGAAAACCAACAAGGAACAAGAAGACGGACTCAGTGCTGGAATTTTCTCTTTGCGCTTTACTATGTAATCCTGGCCATTTCTATGCTAGGGGGTTCTTGTCCACTGGGCTGTAGAAGATTCAGCAGGAAGGGCAGTCCCACACCCTCATTATATGGCCATACAGCCCGTGTTCCAGGAAAATGAGATTTTATTTTTAGAGAGGACTGTGTTTTTCAGAGCACATCTGTAGCAGCTTCATGAAATAGCTAAGTATCATGTCCATTGGACACAAAAGGAAATGTGGAGAGGCTGAATGGAGCTGGGGGAGAGTCAAACCCTGAACCTGTTCTGACCCCCAGGCCTGGGTCCCCATTGCTGTCCTCAAACCTTCGACACTGAGGGAGGGATACAGGGTGAACAAACATCAGGGCAGCATCGGGGAAGGCGTGTGCAGCTGGGGGATAAGGGGTTCCCCTGGCTCCTCTCCAGGTTTCCCACTCTGTGCAGGAGACAGACCCCACTGCCCTCAATCTGAGGCAACTTCTGATACTTGGGTTTGATAACCACCCATGACCCAGGGACAAAGAAACACTTCATTCACAGGGCCCCTGCGAGGATACAGGTTACGGTGGGGAGGGTCCATGGAAACCACGTGAACGCCCTGCCTGGCTTTGGTGCAGGTAACTGGGAACAGACAGGAGAAAACCTGACAGCTCATCCCGGAGACGCTGACATGATGGGCTGAGACCACCTTGTCCATGTCGCTGTGGGCTGGCCCTTCCCAGAGCTGCTGACCCCCAACGGCCTGGGCCCTGGCACTCACGTTCTTGCCCACATCGTCCTTGGAGCTCATGAGGTCCTCCATGTCCGCCCGCAGCTGCTTGTTCTGTCGCTCAGCCTCCTCCCTGGCCTCCAGGGCCTCCTCCAGGGCGCGGGCCAGGGACAGGGCTTTGGTCTCCTTCTCTCGGGCCTCTGCCTCCGCCCGGTCGCGCTCTTCTGCGTAGCGGGCAGAGATGTTCTTCTCTTCCGCTAACAGCTACACGGGATGGCGTCAGGAAACAGTAAAGATCAATGTTGGACTTCTCTCATTTGCTGCATGTCTGACTTCTAGCGGAGAATACCACTAGATCATGGGTGTTCTCCTATTTCCTCCTTTATACTGAACTTTTTCCAGTTTTGCTACAAATACACCTTGTTTTAAATAAGGGATTATTTTAAACCCAAATGATCAAAGTGAGGGCTATGCTAGGAGGAAACGTGGGGTGCTGGCCCTGGAGCCTGGGGTTGGTAGTGTGGGCCCCACCTGATCAAACTTCTTCTGCTTCTTCTCCAAGTTGGAGACGATCTGGCGCTGGTGGTCCAGGTCTACCAGCAGGTCATCCAGCTCCTGCTGCAGGCGGGTCTTGGTCTTCTCCAGCTTGTCATAGGCCAGGGCCTTCTCCTCCAGGCGCTGGCTCAGCACCTCCACATCCTTGAGGAGCTTCTTCTTGGCTTCTTCCAAATTTTCAATTGTCCCCAGGTCATCATCTACTTTCTTCTTGGTATCCGTCAACTAAAGGAGAAAAGATCAACATTAAAGAGCTCACCTGAATTACACATTTGAGGAAAAAAGGTAAAACTTGTTTTCATTATCTTGTGAGAAGAAATAAAACAAGTCAATACTTTGTGACGCTGAGCAAATGAATCTTAGACCATAAACTTCTTCACTAATCATCTACACACAATGAATGGACTGGAACCTTACATCTCCCAGCATTGTAACCAGCATAGGGTTAGTGTGTGATGAGGTTGAAGAAAACACACTTAAGGGGTTTCACTTAGGACAAGGCCCACTTAACTGTCCCAAATGGAGCTGGAACCACCCAGCAGGACAGGGACATGACCCACGTGGAGGCCCACAGTCCCCACGGCCTCGCACACCTGGGCCTGCAGGGCCTGCAGCTGCTTCTCCAGGCTCCTCCTGGCCTCCTCCTCTTCCTCCTGCTGCTCCTGGAGGCTGCTCCTCTCCTCCTCCAGCTGCCGGATCCGACTGCTCAGGTTCAGTTTCTGGCGCGTCTCCTCCTGAAGAAGCTCCTGTTCATTTTGATAGAAGGTCAGTACTCAGGTTATAGTCATTACCCAAACCACCATGTCCTTGTTAAAAATACGGAGTGTGAGGAATACCCAGTGATAATAACAAGTGATTTTAAAACACATGATCATTTAAACAGCACCCTTAATACAAGAGTGCTTTAAACTTGTTCACTGGGGAATACCCTGGTGGTCCAGTGGTTAGGACTCTGAGCTTTGTCACTGTCCAGGGCATGGGTTCAATCCCTGGTTGGGGAACTAAGATCCCCAAAACCAAGTGGTGGCCAAAAAAACACCACCACAAAATCAATCCTGTCCCCAAGCAATGGCAACACCACCCCCAGGGGCCGGGGCCGGGGCCGGGGCCAGGGCCAGGGCCAGGGACCTGCAAGCTTCCCTTTCCCACATCACTTCATGAATCCCTTTCTGCTGCTCTCAGGTCAGCGGAATGGGTCAAAAACCATAAGAAAACCATCTCATTCAACATGGCCAGCAATGCAAGAGTGTACAACAGGACCACCGCCTGGTGAACCACACCCCAGGCAGCGCCCAGGTGGCTGGCCAGAGCCCTCTCCCAGGCGCCCACACAACCTACAGACAAGGAAACACGGGCTCTAGGGGAGGGCTCTTCAAGGCTTGTGGTATAAGATGGTTGAAAATAAAAGTAAAACAGGAAATCAGAAAGAGGTGATAAGAGGCCAGTTCTGGGATGAGCGTGTTTCACCAGCTCACAGATGATAGAAACAGGAGAGTTATGATGAACACCCTTCCCACCCCCAGAATACCTGTGTGTCTTGGAGCTGAGACTCCAGACCAGCTGCATCCTTAGCAAATTTAATACCCTTCTTCTCTGCTTCTTCTAGAAGAGTTGAGACATTATCCAATTCATTCTGCAAGGAGGAATAAAAGATCAGACTCCCTTCAACAGTGGTCAGATAGAAAAGAGTGGTGATTCTGTTATGGAAAAACTGCATCTTTTTGACCAACCCAACAGTGTCCGCAATCACGTGAGCAAAGGGACGGCACATGGAAGATGCAGCAGTCTTGGCCACAGAGGGTGGGGAAGGCTCTGGGCTGCCTGTCTGCAGCTCTACCCCTGAGAACTGCCAGCTGAGTCCCAGAGGCAGTCGAGCTAGTCACATCCTCATCTACCAGACTCATCTGGGGGTGATGTGAGCTGTAAGTGGGAGAACCAACACAAGGAGTCTAATGTGTGCTGGGGCTGCCTGTGTGCCCCTGAAAGTCAGTCCCTGCCCGACACTGAGGGTGATGTCTGGGAATGGTTTCCCAGGCCTACCTGTAACTTATTGGCTTTCTCAGCCAGCTCCACCCTGAGTCTGTCTCCCTCTGAGACCTTGGCGTGGAGTTCCTGGACCTGGGCATCCAGCTTCTTCCTCTTGTGCTCGGACTCAGCCTTGACCTGCTGCAGCACCTTGACCTCGCACGCCAGCTCCTTGTTGTCTGTCTCCAGGCCCTGCTTGTTCTTTTCCAGATTTGCTTTGAACTAGGAGAGGGGAAGAAAAACAGTTCACTAGCAGTTTTATAATGAAGGCCACAGAGGGCGCTGCTCTGGTATCTGGAGAACTGTGCTGGCACTGGGTGAGCCTGCAGTCCACGTCTGTTGAATGAATGAATGCAAACACTTGTTCTGAGTGTGGAGATGTCTGCTGCAGGAACATACCACTCAGGACAGCAGATACAGATAAGGGGGAGGGTGGGGGGGCCTTCTGGAAGCCAGCACGAGACCTGGAAGTGGGAACAACGAACAAAGGTGCCCTGTGTGGTGCCTGGGACAGATCAGAGGTGGGGGATGGGGGTGGGGGAGGCGCCAGGTGAGCGAGGGCAGGACCCCAACTGTTCAAGGTTTTGCACTGAGTCATCAGGAGGAAGCAGGTGTCAGTGAGGAGACACCGAGAGGACCAGGACTGGAGACCAGAGCTGACCCACCCAGCTCAGGGGTGTCTGGCTCTCCCAGGCCAGCAGCGTGCTTTCAGAGCCCAGCCGCTGCCATGCCCCGCGGCCCCCTACCCTCTTGGCCTGCTCCAGCTGCTCCGACAGCTCCTCCAAGGCGGTCGCATGCCTCTGCCTCATGTCCTGGATCTGAGCCTCGTGGCTCTTTGTTTCCTCCTCGAGAGCCTTCTTCAGCTCCGCCACTTCTTGTTCTCGTTTTGTACTACAGACATTAAATTAGCTCAGAGTTAGTCGAATGATTAAATTACAGTTCTGCTTTTGTCCAAAATATGAGTGGGTTCCTCTGGCTATCTCACATGACGTTTTCCAGCAGGCTGGCACGTCCATCACTGTGAGCAGCTTTCTCTAGAAATGGGGCTTTCTGGTCACCGACCCCCCACCCCCCATGCGCCCTGTGTCGTCCACCCGCACACCTGTGCTCCTGCCACAGGCTGGATGGATTCTGACCACCGAGGTGTGGTTACTGCTCCACCCGCCGTTGTCTCCAGGAGGGAGAGGGGCTGCTGGACGGAGGACATGCCCCGCCCCCGCTCACCGCAGTTCCTGCTGGGCCGCCGTGGTGTCCAGCGTGTCCTCCAGCTCCGTCTTGAGTGCCTCCAGCTCCTCACTCAAGTCCCTCTTCTGCTTCTCTGCTTTGTTCCGCGAAGCCTTCTCAGATTCAAAGTCCTCCTGCAGCTCGGCGATCTGGGCCTGCAGCTCTCGCACGACTTTTAGTGCGTTGTTCTTGTGTAGTGTCTCGTCGTCACCCCTGCGCAGGACACCCGGGCACAGGAGGCACTCAGAGCCAGCGCCCGGGGACTCCTCCCATAGGGGCCCCATCACACACCCCTCCACCCTCAGTCATGGCCCGGGCAGGGGTGGCTGCACCCACGAGTGGCTTGGGCCCAGAGCTGCTATGGGGATGGGGCTCAGGCCCTGTCCAAAGGGCTCATGGGCACAAAAAGGTAGGACCTTCTCACTTTAATGATTATTTAAAAATTCCCTCAAGCAAAATGTTCCTCTAATTAAGCAGAGCCACCACCTTCATTCCTTCCACCCTGTGCTTCTCGCTCCTCTGTGCACCTTTATGTTCACATGCGGGATTCAGTGTAGGTGGAGTTCTGACTGGGGGAGGTGGGACGCTGATGCATTACGGGGGTGGAGAACTGTAGTTCTGGGTTCTAAGCAGTCACCTGCTAAGGGGCCAGAGTCCAACAGCAATTGCAGAGAAGAATTTCTAAGATTTTCCTGATCATAATAAATTATCAACAGCCAAATATTAATAGTTATCTTGATAAAGAAATGAAGTATCAGGTATAACTATACTTATACTATATGACTTCCATTCTATAACTGAATGTTTAAGGACTGAACACCGAACTATGCTAGACGCAGGAGGGAGGGATTTAATTCCTGAAAAGTGATTTCCTCTTGTAAAACATATTGTTTTGCAAGTTATACTGTACAGAAACCAGAATATTTGATATGGTTAAAACCATTTGATCTGGTGTAGATTTCCAAGGATTTCATGATACGACTCGTGATTTTTGAATATAAATACCAAGAAAGGCTGGTGAGCTTTTCTGGCTGCCTTGACACAAAGGCTCCCAAGTTCCCCAGGTCCTTATGTCATCCTAATAACCAGGAAGCCATGTGTCTAGCGCATACCTGGCCAGGGCGCCCTGCAGCTCCTCCTCTTTCTTGGCCACCTGGATCTTAAGCTCGTCGATCTGCGCCTGGAGCTCGGCAATCTGGTCTTGCAGGTCCGTGGTCTCCCCGTCCAGTTTCCTTTTGGCCTTCTCCAGCTCCTGGCGCGTCTTCTCCTCCTTCTTTAAGCGCTCTTAGGGCAAGATACAAGAAGCTCTTCAACACACTGAACATCACTCCATAGGGACACATTCAAAACACAGACTGGTTAGAGTCGAAAACAAGCCACTGTATTCTAAAGCCTGTTGCTGCCTTAGTATCATCTGCGGGTAAGAATGGTTTATGGGAAGAATCTCATGCTGAGAATGAGGACAACAAAATCCCAAATATTTTCTAGAAACCACTTATTTCCTCCGGTTATAAAAGATCTGGGGACAGCAGGGTGATTGGAGCTACACTCTTGCTCCCTCAGACACCTGTGTGCAGCTGCTGGTCAAAGGGAGGGTTTTCTGTGCTCCTAACTTCCACCCTGATGTTTCTTTTGCATAAGGCAATGATTCAGATTTTGCAAAAAATTCTAGCATTTTCTGACATGACTTGGGCCATCAGAGTGAGACACTGCCATCTCCACATACTCTGTCTCTGCCCATTTCTGTGTCAGCAGTTGTCCCTTTGTGAAGTGAGAACCAGGCACCTTAACACAGCATTTAAACACATACAAGTCCAACAGCCTGCATGGCTCCAACTTGACTTAGATCCCAACTGTGCCCACCAAAGGGCAGTGTGTGTTACCACAGAAACTGACTTTAAAAAATCAAAGTTTAGAGATAATTTAGTGCCTTTCCATCATAAATATTAGTATTTGGTGACTAGGCAAATGACAGTCCCATTTAAGAGGCCTAGTCTAGTAAACCCAAACTGATGAGCAATCCTCATGTACATTTACTATTACAGCATGTTCTGATGTAAGTTATCTGGGCTTCCCTGCTAGCTCAGTTGGTGAAGAATCCATCTGCAATGCAGGAGACCCCAGTTTGATTCCTGTGTCGGGAAGATCTGGAGAAGGGATAGGCTACCCACTCTAGTATTCTTGGGGCTCCCTGGTGGCTCCACTGGTAAAGAATCCACCCACAATGTGGGAGACCTGGGTTTGATCCCTGGGTTGGGAAGATCCCCGGGAGAAGGGAAAGGCTGCCCACTCCAGTATTCTGGCCTGGAGAATTCCATGGACAGTATAGTCCATGGGGTCGCAGAGTCAGACACCACTGAGCAACTTTCACTTCACTGATGTAAGTAAAATCTTAAAGGCTAACATGTCATAGTCCTACAATTTCTCTAACCCCCAAATACTAACCTTCTAAATCCGAGATCATCACTTCTTGCTTATTCCTGATTTTGGCCAAGTTTTTTGCCTTTTCTTCCTCTTCAGCCAGCTGAGAGGAACATTCTGCAATGCGATCTTCCATGAGTTTCTTTTCCTGAACAAGAAAAACAGCTTCAGAAAAGGCATTCGAAATGACAATTGCATTTGACTGTTACTTAGGAAACAAGTATTAATAATATGGCACTATCTCCCCCAGCAGACTGTATATTCCAAAAAAGGGCAGAAAAGGAAGGACCACTTGTTGTGGGACAACCCCCGGAGCTCGGCCTGCAGAGCCCCACAGCCAGTGCTCGATCAGTGACCACAGAGAGGGGATCAAAGTGAGGGAGCCACGTGCAGGTTAAACCATCTCAGAGATTACAAGGCTGTCTGGTGAATTTAGAAAGTGAAATAGTTTCTGCCTTTAGACATCTATAGTCTGTGTAGTACAGACTATAAATCCAGAGAGACTTAAGAGAGAAAACTGAGTAAATGAAATCCCGAGATTTCCTGAAAGTGTTGACATTAAGTATTTTCCATATTTTCAGATCAGCTCTTCAATGGAAATACTCCCTTACTTTGATAAACTTGGAGTTCTGGTCCTCCAGAAGCAGAATCTCTTCTTCCATCTTCTTGATCTTGGCCTCCGCCGTCACCTTCTCCAGCTGCAGCTTCTGGCGAGCCCCCTCCTCCTCATCTAGCTGCTCCTCCAGGTCCTGGTAAAGGAGCCATGTGGTCAGTCTCCCTGCTTCCTCCACGAGACTCCGTACACACCAACCATCAAGGAGTTCAGGTCACAACAAAATACCAAGTTTTGATTTTCAAAATAGCAGGGATATTTTTTAAAATGTAAAATGTAATTATGTGAAACAGACACTTGTATGCACTATAGGTTAAGTACAAAGTGGATCAATCCTTCTAGAAGCCAGCATGGAAAAACAGCTGCTCTGAAAAAGAGCATTTCTTTTAAAAGGCCATTTCAGGAAAAGTCATATGTGACTTTTTTAAAAACCTTGTAGCAAAGTGTTATTTATCATATCGAGGAGCTATAAACATACTTAAAGTCTTGGTAATTAAAAGTGGGTATATTTGTAAAATGGAATAACATATAGTAATTACAACTCATATTTTAGAATAGTTAACACAGGACACATACTTACCTCATTGATCAGAGATGTATTTATATGTATTTGGGGCCACAAATGTTAGTTTATGCAAAAATCACTGTCAATCATGTGTTGATTTATTCTACTATGTATGTCTGGCTGATAGAGAAGAGAAAGAGAACTCAGAAACAACAGAAACAGTACAGGTGGTTGAGGAAGGGCTGCCTCAGGTCACGTCAGGTTCACAGCGTGAATGCATCACCAAACTGGGTGGGATTCCAGCATTTACGCACAGTTTTACTGCAATGGCTTCTCTTTATTTCAGACTTTACCTTAGTGTAGCTAATAAACACGTGTATCAGAACAGGATTCGACATAATTGCTGAAGTTTATCACAACTGGTTTTGGAATGAAACCTTTGCACTAGATTAACTACTGGGAAAAACTTCAAGCGCACAGTAAGTTGACAGTAGCATGGTGAACTTGACACAGATGCGTCAGCCCACACTGAGTGAAGTAATACCACGGAAATGAGCACACGCTCATCAACCAAGAGAAGATGGAAACTGTCGATAATACCACCAGAACGCACCACTGTTGGTGAATATTATTCTAGGGCTTCTGCACAGTCCCGTATAAAATCATATGTAAAGTTTATAAGTTATATATAAATACTTTTAGTTAGAGCTTATTGTATATATTCTTTTACAACTCTATTATGTTATTAATACCCGTAAAAATAAACATCTTTTTAATTTAAAACTGTATATTACCATAGTTTAAGAATCCCCCATTGTTAGATAGTAAGTAGGCTTCCATTGATTTGTGGTTAGAATAAAGTCCTAGAACTAGAATTGCTGGATTAATGTGTACTGTTTACAGTTTTTGTGTTACTCTGCCAACCTACTAGAGGATGCTTGAAAGCTGTCTGTTTTGAAGAGTGGAGAGAGTCTGGATAAACTGCCATACTGGGTATTTGTCAAGGAAACAATACGGTCTCTTTCATGGCTTTGAGAAATGTCTGAATTGTTTGTGCTTTGCAAAGATAACCTAAGTGATGGGAAAAAATTAAGGGAGAGACCTAGAAGAAAGCAAGTCTGGCCCTAGACCCATGAAAAGTGGTGTTAGATATAGAAACACTGACGCTCAAGGAAGGCCATACTGGATAGGCTGGGGTGAGGTTCAAGGAGAAAAAGCAGTGGGTGAGCTGCAGGGTACAGGCATAGTTACTGCTGTCTCTATCAGTCGTCTGGGTATTCAGTCAGAGAGAGCGCTGTGCTTCATGTGAGGGCAGCTCGATCTCCATAAGGAAGCAGCTACCAGGGACTTCCCTGATGGTCCACTGGCTAAGACTCCACACTCCCAATTCAGGGGGCCTGGGTTCAATCCTGGGGGCAGGGAACAAGATCCTGCACACCACAACTAAGACCTAGCACAGCCAAATAAATAAATAAAGCAGTTACCACAAAGGGCGGCTCTGTGGCTTATTCTGATTCCTGGCCACCTCCTGCATCAGCACTGAGCTTTTCTTATGACCAAACCACCTCGCAGGCGCCTCACTAATGACTGGAGTGAGCAGCAGAATTAATTGTATTAATGGTAACACAAAGGACAAGGTCAGCCTCAGCCCCCACAAACCCTGGCATGTTTCTTCTCTGAATCACGTTGCATCCTATAAGGTGTTAATAAGAACATAAGGGGAAAAAAACCCAAAACAGTCCCATTCAAAAGAACAAATCTATATTTGAAGGAACCCAGTACGTGTGTGGTTCGAATGCTGGTCATCTTTTAAGGGTGGGGACTCATCACTTAGGCTCCTCTTGCTCCTCAGTGAACACAAGAATCCAAACCCACAACATCTATTCACTCAACAGATACACTTGGAAAACCCAGACCGGAATCCTATGAGAACGGCCACCGATACCTGAATGTGTGCTTGCATTTTCTTCTTTTCATTTTGGAGGATTTGGTTTCTTTCTTCTTCTTCTTCTACCCTAGACTCCAAGTCATGGAGAATCTCTTCTAATTCCTGCTTCTTAGCGGCAAGTCTGGCCCTCATCTCCTCTGCTTCGGCAAAGAGCTCGGTCTCCGCCTGCAGCTGCTCTGCCAGGATATTCTTCTCCTCCAGCAGCTGCAATCACAAAAAAGTGCCCACTGCTGTGACTGGCTGGTTAGCACGAGGGACGGTCACTGGAGGGACTGCAGTGGTCAGGGCACGTCACCAAAGAAACCCAGGGTTAAACGTATATAATATCACGGACAACACTTTCAAAATACGTCTTCAGTGCAAGCAAAATAAGCTGAATGAAAACATTATGGGTTGTTTTTGTTGTCTCAAGTTATCCTGAATAGTACACATTAAATTCATGCTATTTTAAGAACTCCTGTTCTTACTATTAAGGTAATTCACAAAAGGGCCAAGGAATTGGAGGAAAACACTATGCAAATGCTATCAAGTTAGCACAAAGACAGTGACTCTATACACACACACACACATATATTCTGGCCTCTGTTATTACAGTTTTTGGCCCTGAACACATTAGTCCTGTCACTTCAACCACAAACACTTCCCAGATCTCTGCTCTGTCCATGAAGCACAGTTCCTAAGAATGGGATGTGGACGCCTGACCACTGTGGCTGGAGAAGAGGCAGGTGGGAGCCTTGAACAATCTCATCCTTTTACTTTTTTCTGTTTCCCTCGTGAGCCACAGAAGGTGACAATACTGGGAGGAGTCTCACAGGTGTTAAACACACACCTGAGAGCAAGTGTGATCACTTGTGTGTCAAAGAGTGACCGAGGCAAACATGCAGGAAGTCAAGCTGATTCCTATGTATAGACATCCCAATGCCTGGCCTAGGGCATCTGCTCCCTCTACGTTCAAACGGCTGTGCTTTGGAAAGGAGTGGAAAATACACATAAAGTAAGACGCTGTTTACTGATAATTCACTGGGTGGTTCCTGCCAGCAGGAACAAGCATCTTCACTCAGGGCCATGTGGGAGCTGGTGAGCCGTACCTGTTGGTGCTTCCTCTCCATCTCCTCCAGCTCCCCTTCCACCTTCGTCTGCTTCTCTTTCACCTTCAGCAGCTCTTCATCTTTGGCCTGGAGCTCCTCCTCTTGGCGAGTGACTTGCAGGAGTGGTTTCACCT
Source organism: Bubalus bubalis (assembly GCF_019923935.1). Lineage (NCBI taxonomy): Eukaryota > Metazoa > Chordata > Mammalia > Artiodactyla > Bovidae > Bubalus > Bubalus bubalis. Next base: position 35,015,611 of record NC_059159.1, on the reverse strand, counting down.
AGGACAACAATGCACACCCAAGGTTGCATCCCCGCTACCCCCGGGGCTCCCCGGCCCCACCTGCCGTCCGGGGAGCCAGGTGCCCACCTTGGTGAAGACGCGCCACCACTGCCAGTGCCGCAGCTTCAGGTAGGCGGCACAGTTGCGCTGCAGCACCTTCAGGGCACTCAGCTGCTGCTGCTTCTTGGCGAAGGCCCTGAAGAAGAGGAGGGAAAACTGGTTCAAGAAACCCTGTTTGTGTTTTTGTCCTGCTGATTAACAATGACAGTCACCTCTCCCAGGTCTGGAGGCTGAAGGCCACGCCGTGGTCCTGGCAGATTCCCTGTGTGAGGACCCACTTCCTCACCAACAGCTGTCTTCTCGCTGTCACCTCACATGGTGGAGGGGGAAGGAAGCTCTCTGGGGTCTCACTCACAAGGGCACTAATCCCATTCATGAGGGCCCTACCTTCATGCACTCATCACCCCTAAGCACCACCCCTCCGCCACAAACACTATCCCTCTGGGGATTAGATTCCAACCTAGGAATTTGAGGGACATATCCAGTCTATGGCAAATAAGAGAACTGTGTTAGACAGCTGTTGTCATGGAGACTTACTAGAGGCAAATGATCCAGGAGGGCTGGGCTGGCGGTCAGGGATGTGATCACATCCCCGCTGGATCACTGGCCTGCTCAGCTGACCTCGGCATGTGTCACAGGACCTGGCACTTGGTTCACAGATGCGGTCCAAATATCCCCTGCCAACTACCTCCATACACGTGTGTGTCCGTGTCGGTCTGAACAAGGCTCTACTCCCCCTTTCCTGTGCCGTGCTCATCACTCCTCTGTTACTCTTTTCTTTCTGGATCTGTCACAGGAGAAACATTCCTATCTCTAAGGTACTCTTTCTCTTCCCTCCTGGAGGTCATCACGTTGATGCCTCTCATTCACAGGCCAAGGCTCAGAGAAGCCTTTGTGGAGGACCTGGACTGAGCAGGACCCGACCCTGCACTGTCTCTCTCAGCCCACTATTTATGTCCTTATTTAGAATGTGTTATCTGCTTACTTGCCTCTCAGACCCCGAGGACAGGGACCTCACGTCTCACATGCCTTTGTATTATTTCTAGTACAAAACACATCTCAGCACAAGCACACACTTCAAGCATTTAGTTCATGATTTTCTACTCACTTTCTGGCTAAATAACCCCTGCAAACAGCCTGGAAGAAGATAATGATGTCAGTAATTTTTAAATCTCGTTCTTCCTCTAAGTGTGCCAAGACTCCAGCTCTGAAAAATATCTTGCTCTGTCCAATTCTGTACAAGTTTGGGTCCAATTCTAAAGCCCGGATCTAAAAGAGAAAGTGTCTGCTTATTATTTTTGCTATAGGAAAGATTGCATCAACAGTCCTCGAACCAGAAAAATCCAGAAGGGCTCACCATTCGTTCACAAGCCTGTTTGCCATCCATGAAACCCTTAGGGATAGCATTTGGAGTGAGGATCTCGTATCTGTAAGAAAAGCAGCCAAAAAGCCTTTTGTCAAAATCTGTGGAAATGTTCACCTACTAATGATGAGTTCTGCTTTCTCTAAGAGGCAATAATATGATGGGCAATTGTGTCAAATTAAGAGTAAAGAAATGACCAGCTGATGGTCGGAGGTTTTCTGCAGATCTAGTTTCTACTTCTTAAAAGTGGCAAAGTGAAAAATGCAGTGAATTTCCAGGTCAGAGACCATATTTAAGTAGTTGTGGCAGAGAAGAATCAAAAACATGGTGATGAAAAAACCTTCTGTTTTTGTTTTTCATTTCCTATAAAATATCCACATCCTTAAGATGCAAGGAGAATCTGACTCTGCATGTTCAGTCACTGTCAGCTTGTAGGCACTTACCAGATAACAGGAAAAGCTGTGAGAGCAACATTCAGAGGCCTCTGTTTAGAACATGAGGAAGTACTGGGGTGACGCAGAACAGTGCTGGGCTGGGAGCACAGACGCTCACTGACCCGCACACTCAAGGCCCATTTAGTGTGTGTGGGTTATTCTCCAAGAAAATGTTAGTACAAAGACAGTGACTATATATATGTATGTTTTCAATATTTATTTGGCTGCACTGGGTCTTAGTTGCGGCATGTGGATTCTCTTTCTTGCAGTACGTGGGATCTAGTTCCCTGACCTGGGATTGAACCTGAGTCCTCTGCATTGAGAGCATGGAGTCTTAGCCACTGGACCATCAGGGAAGTCCCAGTCTCAGACAATGACTGTATTAAAAGACGAATCCTGGCTACGTGAACAGTTTTCTGGAAGCTGGTTACTGTGTTTCCTTTTCTCCTGGTAAATGGCTGGTAGTGAAACGCTGCCAGCCCATTTATCATATAGTGGGGCCACGATAAGGGTTTCCCTGAACACCTGTAAGGACTGGAACACATTTTCAACTGGTTTCTCTCTGGAACAGTGGGAGGAAAGGCTACTCTTTGACCTACAGTCCTGTTTATTTTATGGAACAACAAATGCTATCATACTTGGAAACCTGATTTCCAGGAGAAAAAAGGCAAACCAGACCATTTAACAAAATCACATTAACAGACTCTTAAAATAACTGCAGCCCATCATATGTTTTTATCCATTTCTACCTCACCTGATCTTCTCTCTTGTCTTTTTCTTAGTTCTCCTTTTCTGATCTCTCCTATTCCTATTCTACTTTAGTAAAAGGACTGTAGTACACACTGATGGGCGTGCACAGCATGAAAACACACATCCATACACATAAACAGATACATTCATTGAAGAAAGACAGAAACATCCCAAAACACTTTCAGGAGTCACACCTGAGTAATTCTTATTTACCTTTTACATGTTTAAAACATTTCCTAAAAGGAACATACATTATTCATATATTAAAAAAAACATTAGTTTAAATCCCAGGTAGAACTGTCTGAATGAGGGAACTGTATGTTCTCAGCTCTCAGTGTTTCCTCACAACTGCCTCAGCACCCCGAGGACAGGAGTTGTCTGTGCTGCACCCACAGAAGTTATCAGCACCCTGCCCCTCTGCAAAGCAGGCAGTCGATGTTACTGACCAACGAGAAAGGTAATGATGACGACGACCCCCTTCCTTTGTGAAAAGAAAACAAGAGACTCTCTGGGGAACAAGGAAAAGTTTTTCCTCATCATCACACTGTTGGATATTCAGGTAAGCACAGGTCAAGATGAGCAATACCTCTGTCTGAATTCCTGGAAAACGATCCGGTTGGGGAAGCCCTGGCGGCAGATGCGGATCCCTTCCAGGACACCATTGCAGCGTAGCTGATCCAGCACCAGGTGTGGGTCCAGTTTCCCAGCCTAATCAAGCAGACGACAGTTTCAGAGCCTCATCTCTGTGAGCTGGCCCAGATCCGTCTCCAGTGGCAGCACCTGCTCTGAAACACATACCCGCTTCTCGTGATTCGGGATGATGCAGCGCACGAAGTTCGGGTTGGTGTTCCGGAGCGTCGCCATCAGCTTGGTGAGCGATTCTTTGTAGAGCTGCCCGACGGTGCGGAACATGCCCTTCTTGGTTTTATAGGCGGAGCCGAATGCCGTCTCCGTCATCCCCGTGACCTGATCCAGACCCACGATCCGGTCCACTGGTGGAAATAAGAGAGACAAGGGAAAAGAAGTCAGACCTAACTCTTTAGCAGGGAAAGAAAAGACAGAGTGAAAGTGCAGCAGCACAAGCTTTGTGGGACAGATGATAGGAGATGCCATAGAGGTAAGGCAGTCAGCATATTTAGACACTGCACAAGCCGTGAACTAACAGCCACACACTTCCAGGGAGGATACGGTAGTGCTTTGTACCACATACCAGCAGGTGCCTTCCGCTGCGCTAGTGTCAGGAACTCACTGTCTCTGATAACATCTGCCTGTTACATATACAATTATTTGGTAAATGAAAGGTCATTGGCTGGCATTGCTAATACAAACTGGCACTGTAAATCTCAAAATAGGAAATGGCTTCTAAAAACTGTACATTAAAACTTATGACTGTACAAAGCAAATCCACTGAGTGAATATGCTCCAATTAAGGGGCCAGAGTCATTTCTTATTGGTTGTTTGATTGCCAATGAGAAAAGCCAACAAACGCAGGAAGGTTACAGCAAATCAGCTCAGATTTTCAGGGATGAGTAAGCTTCAGCTCTCTCTTCAAAGCACCAGGACATGCATGAAAGGGCCAGAATGCAACATTGGAAGGCTGTTCTGTAAAGAATCAGTGCCTGAGCTGAGTTCAACGAGGGCTAAACCACTCAGACACGATGCTCTTTATGAAAGCAGCCGTCAGCGTCCACTGTCCATGTAGACCCACTGCTTCAAGTGCCAAGCTCACACGCAAGAGCGCAGCAAGTGGACCAGCTGCCGGCCAAATGCTTGGTGCCTAATATGCTCTCATTTAAAAGCATCTAATGAAAGAATAAAACACTCAACTGAAATAGTATTTTGAAAAAAAAATCAAAATAACAGTTGCACTAGCCTCATCACCACTCTTTGACCTTGTCGGTCCCGTTTCTTTCATGTGTTCTCCAGGGCAGAGAGCATGCAGGGACCTGGCACCATGTGAAGTGTGCCCAAGTCACGCAGGCCTGCTGTGGAAGGCGCGGGAAGGCTGGGTGGTGCCCGCACACGCCGGGACAATGAACTTGTGTGACCTCCTGCTTCGTCTCCTTGAGCCTCTCTCTAGGGCGGGCCCCACACGTGCCACTCACTCCTCACCCTTCCTCTTCTCTCTGTGCAGCCAGCTGGCTTCCAGGCCTCCCTCCTTCCCATCCTTATACAACCCCAGTCCAGGGCTTATCTCACTTGACCCTGGTCCATTTAAAACCCCTGCTGACCATCACAGCAGCATTCTAGAGTCTCCACACCTGGCTTCTTTGTGAACTGTGAACCCCACTGTTTGCTGGCCCTCTACCCACCTCTCTAACTACTATGCGCTCCTTGATGACCTGACTGCTGCTTCTTTCTGTATCTCACGATGCTCACTAGGGGCCCAAACTCAGCTCACCTGAAATCCTTTTTACACTAAGGCAGGACACAAGCGCACTTGACCTTCTGCCTTCCTCAAGCCTCAGTCTCCTCCTGGGCATCTCATTTATGCCTTGAACTCCTATACCTGACTACCCAGCACCAGTCACCAAACACCTATACTCTTCTGTCTACCAGGTCACAAAGAGTCTCTCAACATCTGTTTTTCCTCAGTATCACCTCCCTCTAACCTAGTACAATGTCTGGCACATAACCTGCTTGATACACATATGTTAGCAAATAAATGTGGTACAAATTAAATGATTTCAGAACTATAACTAGTGAGAAATGCATCAAAAGAAAAGAACAAGATGCTTGTTCAGGAGCCGGGAGGCGAAGACACGCCCACAGTAAGAGGGTGGACTGGGAAGGGATCAGCAAGATGACAGGGACCCATGTCGAAGTCCAGGCTCTAAGAGACATGATGGTAGCCTGAACTTGTGAGATCACGGAGGAGATGGAAGAGGAAGAGGATTCCAGATGTACTTTTGTGGGAGAATTGACTTGCTCTTAGGATGAACTTGACATGGAGAATCAGGTAGAGGGCCAGGGCAAGAATTCCTGGGATCTGGGCTTGAGTGGGTAAGTGGCTGGTGGTACCATGGGAAAGATGATGAGAGAAAGGGGTTCTGTGGGAGGGGAGACAGACCCAAGCTCTATGTAAGTCTGGGTGCCCGTGAGACACTGAGGTGGAGATGTTGAGTGGACAGCGGAACATTGCCGTCTGCTGCTAGGCAAGTAGGTCTGAGGGAGAGAAGGCAGGTTTGGGAGGTGCCGACTTTCAGGTAGGGTTTAAAGTTACAGGGCTGGATGAGCCCCTTAAAGGGTGAATGAACAGAGATGGGGGTGCCAGACAAGCCCCAAGGAGCTGGAGCAAGGAGGAGCTGGTCAAGAGGGAGGAGAAGGGGCTGGCAGAAGAGGGGAGCTGAGGTCCAAGTCCTGAACTGAAGCAGATGCTCCCTGTCTCTCCTCCTGGGCAGATGTGGCCACTGGTGACTCCAGCCAGAAACCCAGAGTCAGCGTCAACGCCCCTCCCATGTCCAGCCTCTGATTTATGGGAACCTCAAGACAGACCACCAGAGTCTTTGCCCTGGTCTGTGTGACGACACCCTTCCTGGCTCCTTCCTCCCGTTTCATCCTCCCACCCCTGCAGCCACACTGTGCTTTCCACTCATACCTTTAGTTCCAGTGTCATGATTAACAGATATTTCTAAAACTAAACAAGCTACTTGTTTCTAGACTTAAAATCCTATTTCTCCTATAGCCTGTAGGACACGGTCTAAGTAGCCCCAGTGGGAGAGTGCAAGGATGAGGAACTCCACCCAGACAAACTCCTGCCAGCCACAAGCTGTGTGATCTTGGGTTAAGTCACCCAGCTTCTCCAAGCCTCAGTTTGTTTCTCTGTGCAATGGAGCCAAGGAACCCCGCCCCCACGCAGGGGTTCCCAGCAAACTCATAATGGCTTTTAGGTCTCCATTCCTTTCCCGCCACCTCTTTTTAGGCTCCAACATCCACCTACCTCCAGACTAAACAGGCCACTCCCTCCCCTAACCTTCCAATCACAGACCCCATACTCTGGGACAAACCTTCCACTCTGTTCCATGGATATTTCCACTGGACTGAGCTTCTGGGGACGTCTCTCCAGCACTGAACACACAAGGGGTCCTGAGAGCTGATCCCCAGTGTCCTGGGGCCCCTCTGATCACCAGCTCAGACAGCTTCTTCTGCCCATCCCACTGCCCGATGTTGGCCTGAGTAGGGTCCCTGGTGCACAGTAATTTTTTTAAACAAATATCCACTGAATGAACACAAAATGATCCACAGGAACGAGTCATGCCCACAATAAGAGAAGAAGCACCACGTGAACTCTGGGGATTCAGCCGTACTGGTCTGCAGGGACCCACGAGGCAGTTCCAAGGAAGGACAATTTTGGTTTTTTTTAATAATAAAAAAAAAAGAACCTGATTTTCAAATTTAACTCTAATAGGGGTAAGTCCAAGCTAAATACACAACAGTTTTAAAAAATTAATGCTTTAGACTTTCAGGCTTTTTAATTGAAAAACTTAAACTTGGGGTTAGTTTCTACCACTGAGCAAAATTATCTTGTAGGTAAAACAGAAACACTGTGGGAACTTCATTAAATAATCAGGGCCCCATTACTCATACAGTTTAACTCAAAAAACCAAGACGAAGAAATACCTCTATTTAAAAAAATATTTTCTTGTTAAAAATTACAGCAGCAATCAGGAAAATGCAGACAAGATCCTAGCAGTTCCCTGAGAAGAGCAGCACTGCTTCTCCCAAGACCTAATATCGCTACTAAAACCTCAAAGCGTCTCACAGCCCCAGCCCAGGGCTTCAGGGTAAAGAGTGGCTTTGTTTCTCCTGCTGCTCTTCTATCTGAGGGGCCAGGCAAGGCCGGTTAGGGTGCTGGTGGGCACTGCAATTCATTACTTGGTTGCCTGGTAGCCTGTAAAGAGTTCAAAGTATTTCACATCAACGCTTCATTTATTAACAAACTCCATGTGGACAGTCAGAAATGAGATGAGCTCCACACACCTGGGACCTTAAGGGTATACACACAGTTTAAGAGAAAAAAAAAATGCAGCTGTAATCACCCATCTCATAAAACTGCCATCAATAGTTTTACATAAGGAATGGCATCGTGTGGGGCCAGAATGCTTAACTGGCTCTTCTTCTAGCAGACAGTCTCAGGAGACAGATGTTTGTGTTCTTTAAATCTGTGCATGGGACAAAATACTAGTGATCTAACAGCACTTGACACAGTTAAGCCAGTTCTTCAGAAATTCTCTCTAGTTAATAGAGCTGGAAATCAAAAAGGGGAGTAGAAACCTATTTTAAGGTTAACTTTAACACCCAGCCTTGATGAGCGGGAACTCTATCTCACACTCCTACCCGAGAGAGGCCCTCAGCGCTCATTCACACCGACTAAGACAGTTCTACTGTGAGGTACACGAAAGCATTACTAAGTCAAGATTCTGAGGGACTTGCCTGCTGGTCCAGTGATTAAAAGTCCACGATTCCACTGCAGGGGGCACAGGTTGGGGAAATAAGATCCCACATGCTATGCAGCACGGCCCCAAAAAAGGGTTCTGAAACGAACATTTAAGTACTGTGCATTTCCAGAAACAACCTTAACATTGAGCAGACTATCTCCAGTGTACCCCCTATTATATAGTAGTAACAAATTTATAACGGTTACCTAACTGGGTTGTAGAACCAATCTCTTAAATGTTCTAGAGTACTTATAAGAATTCCAGGAAGCCTGGAGGTTGACAGGGAGCATGTGATTTAAGGAGAATGCAACCTTGCTTCTCCCAAGCACCAGTGTTGAGCTGACCTTGAATCTGTCTCCTTTACTGTCCCATCTGTACTTTCTGTCCCTGCAGAAGCCAGTCTGGGCACAGGGAGCCCCTCTCCTCGCCAGTGTCTCCTGCATGGCTGTTCCTGTTGATGGTCCTTACTACCCCGTAAAGGAAGTGGTAGGTGTCAACTAGCGTCAGGGCAGACTACACACAAGTGTCCCCTGACACAGGATCAAGACCAAAGCCATGGACAGCCGCCCCTGTCATCACAGGCCTTTTAGTTTAAAAACCCTGCCATTCATTTTGATGTCTGGCAAAACTATACAATTATGTGAAGTTTAAAAATAAAATAAAATTAAAAAAAAAAAAATCCCACCTACAACTCTGAGGGTTAGGAAACTGTTTAGCTAATTCATTGCATCCTCCATTACCGGTTTATCCCAGGAGTCTAGACTTTCAAATTATTTGGAAGAAAATACAGATCTTTGGTTTACAGCAGAAACTTGCATGACCTCCTTATTCTGCCTCCAGGAATTCTGTTCCATTCTCCCCGTGCTTGTTTTTTGATGGTTTTGGAAACCTCTCTTTACCCATCTCTCATTTTTAACCTCAAAGACCTGCATGTTCTTCCGGTGGCGTCTTCCTAATGTCCCGACTGTACTTCGAGGCACAGGGCCCGTGTGAGCACGTGTCCTCTCATTCAGAGGTGCCGCCACCTCAGCGCGTCAAAGGCCATCATGATTCCATGCCTAGGATCCCTCTCATGTCTCCAGAGAAATCACTGAGAATACTAATGCCGGTATTTTCATTGAAAGCCTGTTACCCCTCCTTGGGCTTTGATTCCATAAGCAGATGTTGAGGAGAACATTTTTGCTGTAGAAATATAACACATAGCTTCAAGACCACATGGAGCCATGGTGGATGGAAGGCTCATCAGGAGGAGAGACTGAGACCCTGATACTCAGGTCAGCGGAGCGACTCAACCAGGGGCCACCTCACAAGAGAGCTGGACCAGGCATGTTTCCAGTTACAAGGCCAGCAGCGGGGGAGGGGTGAGCTGGCCCCCTGTGGGAATGCTGTCATCCAGGGTAGCCACGGACCCGATCCTGCAGGTATGGAAAGCACCTGGTCCACAGACCCCAAAGATCACAGCCGCACAGGAAAGAGCCTCTGTGCTGCGGGAGAGGGAAAGGCTGTGGCGGGAGGCTGGGCGAGGCTGTTGCGCCCACCCAGCCCCTCCCTCTGTGACTTCATGGTGTGCCCCCTTGGTGCCAGGAGCAGGGGAGTGACAGTGGGCAACAAGGGCCCGCAGGCTGGAAGTCTCTTAAACTAGAAACCCAAGAGGTAGAGGAATGAATTTAAAGAGGGCACTCTGCTTTGGGAGCAAGTCCAAAAGTTCGACCGCTGACCTTTTATCACAGCACAAGTCTCAGGCAGACCACAAGCATCAAACCGCCTCCTGACTCCCTCTTCGCTTCCTCAGCTCCATCAGTACCAGCTCTCCCCACCCCCACCCCCAAGGCCAAAGACGACCTACTGTGCAGGCGTCTCCTGTGGGCAGCCATCCCAGCTCACGGAGCAATCTTCGGCATCATCTATTCCTCCCTCCCACACCCTCACTTGCAACCTATTTTTTTCACAGTAGGTGATCTAGAACTGACAGCAGGAATCTTGGGTTAAAATGGGCATGTTTGTTTTAACATATTTTTTAAAACCTTTTGAGATGGATTTGGATCTCAGCATTATGTTCCAAAATCATGAAGGAAATTTTATAATATGAATTTGGCTTTATCTGAATTTTCACTTGACAGTTTCACTAAACAAGTAGGTTACATGATCTTCATTTACATTAGCCTTTGCCATGTTTAGGCTGTATTCTTTCTCGTTATTTATTTTTAAAGTACAGTTGATCTATAGGTTGGGCTGTATTTTAAACAGGGCTATGGACTCAAACCTTTAGGCTCAAATGTCTAATACTCAACTTCAGGTTCAAGGTACAGGTTCTAACACTCCACTCTTTGTCTCAATGTGCATAAATCTAGCCTTGTATTGACAGGTAGTACCTGGTCAGTTCAAAAGAAAACGCCAAGTAGCCAGATATGCACATCAATTCCAATTAAAAGGCATAATGATGAGTCCAACAAACATGAGATAATTATGCAATTAATTGTTCACAAAATGTTAATGACTTGAAAAAGAAAAAAAAAAATTCCTCCTTGGAGTTCCTTAGAGTTGAAAATCTAAAGGTAACTCAAAGACAAGGGACATATTATTTGGCACATCAAGCCCTAACAATTCCCTTAGAGGACTGGGTATCAGATGGCACTACTGGAAAAGGTGGGCACAGACCTTTTGCTATGCGGTGCTTTGGGCTACGCATAAAATAAGAAGCGATGTGTAGGCAGTAGCGATTGAATTGTTTATGCGCTCAAACAGTTGCCTTTAAGGATAATAAAACTGAGCATGAAATGAAGGTTCATGCAGGTCTATGAGCAAAACAAAAACAGAAACCCAGAAACCACCCCCCCACCCTTCCAGCCCCCCTGCCAGCCCCCCGCAAGTGCCTCCTCTGGGTTGAAACCCTTTGTGTCTGGAAGACCTACAGGCTTTATCCATTCACCTGGTGGCTCATGAAGACCAGAAACACTGTCATAGAAAGAAGCTCTCTGAATATTCTGAATCTCTAAAGCAGAGAAACAGCAAAAACAGGAGGACAGAAGGGCAGATACACAAACACTTCAGTTAGTGTGAGAGACATTTGACATCACAAGTCAACTTTGCAATCGGGCTACAGAAGTAGCTCGTCCAGGGCAGACCCCATGCAAACATTACTGTTTCAGAATTTGCACGTCTGGACAAAGTTCTTTACAAAATAAATGAATACAGCTGAACCACTCCCAGCTCCAGGTGTGAGCATTATACAACGTATCAAAGGCAAATGGTTACCCCCATGTAAATGCAGGATGAAATTTAAGAGCAACAAGATACCATGTGCATTGTCTTTTATAATATTGTCTTGCAAATTATTAACAAATCAGGACAAAACTAATAGTAAGTTAGATTACTCTGAAAAAGGGGGCATTTACTATTAAAAATACACTGTTCTGTAATTTTATTTCCAATTCAGATTTTGGAAATATACTTTACTTCAAATACAAATAGTAACTACCATTATGGAAAACAAAATTCTGTTGTATAAAATGTTAAAGTAACAGTCAAATAATAACTAAGACGATACTTATTGATCATACCATTACTGATGAAAATATCTCAGGAGGCACATTTACAGGAAAATGTAATTTTTAGGTCTTTTCCCCCTGTATGTTAGCCCCTACAAGTAGTAAGAAATCACGTGTAGCTGCTAAGAGATTCCATGACATCTTTTAGCAAAAAGTTGGGCACTATGAGTCTCTAGGGCAGGGCTGCCACCAATAAATCTGAATTCTCCTGATCTGGCCTGGAGAAAACTCTGACACAAAGTCTATTTTAACACGAGTGTTTTATACTCAAGGTATTGCATCTTTGCAGGCAAACTACACTCACCCATCATATCCTCAAACATTCAGTCAACTTGTCATTTTCTGCTTTTGTACTGACATGGCTATAAAAATATGCAACTATTTTTACGTTTTTTTCCAGGACTATTTTTTTCCCAGAAGCTCTTCTTCTCCCAAGACATCCCTACATCTAGAGTGAACAAGATGAATTCTCCACCCTACAACCCTTTTCAAACTCCTGGGCCTGCCGCTGAGCTCACACATAAAACACGAAGTCCTCGAAGTCCTCGCAATCGGGGAAGCCTGGCATTCGGTTCTGCTTGCCCCGCCCCCGCCCCACCCAACGGTGGGTCACCTTCGAGAATCTGTCACTCGGATTACACCAAGTGACTGCACCTGAGCTGACGGATGGCAAGACCTCCCGCTAAGAGCAGCAAACACGCAGGATGACTCTGGAGCAGACACTGGCACAGCCAGGGCACGCTCGGGGTAGGAGTCCACTTGGCCTGTTCAGACCGAAGTGGCGACATGTGCTCCCGAGCTGCCTGTGGAGAAGGGTGAGGCCCCGGGAGAGTAGCGCAAACAGCTGAGGACAGCTGGACAGGGCCCGGGCAGGACAGGAGGGCCCTGCAGGCCTCATGCCTTTCAGAGTTTCTGTCATCAAGTGAAAAACCTCTCTACAGCTCATTCGGGAAAGCATAAACAGACAGGTAAAGGCTCTCCAGACAGGGTCCTCCCTGTACCTGCGACATGGATACGTGTCACATCTTCACGGCAACTGCAACCTCCCCCTCCCTCCTCCACCAGATCTCTCATTCCTGAGACTTCTGACCTGGTGCGGACAAAGGCCCTTCTGTACCTGGACGGGGAGGGTGGGGCTGAGGAGGAGCTGGGAAGGAAGAAGCCAAGGCAGAGGCCCCTCCGTCCCGCTCCCGCTTCTGAGTGTGTCCTGGGAAAGCCCTGGGCGGGCGCAGAACAAGTCTTTCATGGTTCTGGGATCCGCCTGACTGCGGATGATCCTGGAACTTAGCTTGAGGCTGGACGAGTGAACGGGTCAGGGACTCAGCAGGTGATTCCCACCAAACTGCTTTTGGTCAAGCCCAGGACCTCCTGCCATGATTCCCCAAACACCTGCTTCTCTTCTCATTCAAAACGAAGAGAGAAAACCCACTTTTGAGACTTTAACGGTAGACCACTAGTTTCCTCTGTTCCTTTTCTCCTAGGCTTTGCTCTTCCATGCCCACTGCTTTTGTCCTCGGTCACCTTGCTCTGAACTCCTTGCTTCTGTGGTCTTTCACCCCAATCCATCCGACAAGCCACTGCCTGCTTTGCTTCTTCAAGTTCACACTGTGTTCCTACCCTGACCTACAAGCCTACTGATGCCATTCAGTTCATGAAGGCAAATCCATGGTACTGGCCAGAGGGTTTCTCTGTGGTCCAGCCTCCTCTGTCACCATTCTCATTTCCTGCAAAATTCGCTCCACCTTCTGGTCCCAGCCCTGCCCTAAAGCCTCAATGGGATTCTTACCCTGAGCTGGGATTTTCCACTTCTTCACTGTGATCATTCCTTCCACTGGCTCAACAACCCCTTTGCGCACACAAACATCACTTCTAAAAACACCACCCACCCCGACATGAGTTCAGGTAAACTTTGTTACTCTGTGGTTACGGCCCGATCAGGATGTAAATGCTCACTAGTGATGCTGGGAGACTGCCAGGCCCTTAGCACGTGCTCAGGAGACACTGGCTTTGTTTTTTCAACAAATTATTATTTTTTGAGGACAAGAAAGACTGCCTCCTCCTTCGTGACATCTGACCTTAGCACCCCAGGAACAAGGCAGGCCCCCTCCATTCTGCATGTGACAATCATCTCAGGGGTCACCAACACTCAGCAGTCATCCACATGTCTCACCCGCTTTGCTCTGAGACCTGAGCGAAGCTGGGGGGCCCCACACTGCCCAGGGCAGCACAACAATCCATTCCTGACTGAACACTACATTCCTGCCAAGCAGCGTCAGTCATTTTTGCCTCCTCTTCTTGGGATGTTTCCCACTGACCTGTGTGGTCTTCCTTGCCCTGTGGACCCAGTGGCCACCAGATCTCAGGGTCCCCTTTTCCACTCTAGACTCACAGCTCAGACCCACTCTCATACTTCCCAGAGCACAGGGCCGAGAGTCCCTCTGCTGCATGGGCACTGTGGACGCCACCTTGGGGTCCTGCCCTCTCCTCAGACCTCAAAGGCTGCCTTGGTGAACCAAGTTACTGCCAGTGACAGCGAGCAGCAGCGGCCACGTGCAGATGTCCACCCAGAGGGACAGTGATGAAAAGCTTGTTTCACCTGCTGGAAACCGCACCTTTCCCCTAGTCCCTGCCTGTGCAGTCTCACAGCCACAGTCTCTCTCCAGGACTCGTGCTGGAGCACATGCGCTGTGCCCACCCCCGCACTTGCTGGAGCTGACCTAAGTGACCTGACTAGACGGTCTTTGACATGGTCATCATCCCCAGCTCACTGTCTCTGTGGTCATTCTTTTCTTTCTCTTTGCCCTGATGGCCCTAAGCCCTCTGCCTTCTGGGTTTCTTTCTCGCTACCTGTGCAGAGACACCTAGGTGACGAGGTCTTGAGATGCTACAGAAAAAGCAGAAGTGAGCTGACATGCCTGGGGTCAGGGTCACAGCCTAGGCAGGGACAGACTCGAAGCTAAGGTCCTCATGACCTGAGGCCAAGTGAAGTGGGGGGAACAACCAGGATGAAACATGTAGACAGCTAAGCTCAGAAAACGCTGGTCCCACTACAAACATGGACACAGGTGCTTTGCTCCTCTGGTCTACGATAAAGCCACTGAAACCGCCACCTGAGGACTGGTGGCGATAAAGACAACTGACCTATATGCAGATGGTCTGAGAATGCCGAGGCTTCCAGGGTTCTGCATCCCAACACCCCTGGGTTACGACTGTGTGGGGACCAGGGTGGCCTGAGGCAAACGTGCAGGTCTTATGGCTGTGCTACTAGAATGTTCCCACAGCATCTGACCAAGAAGGCAGATCTTGTTACTCAAGTTTCCTTAAAGTGGGTAAAATCCGACACAACGGCAGCCCTGCTCTAGGGAAATTAAAGAGCTTTAAAGTAAGAAAATATACACACATCTCTATGTAAAAGAACCGTACATAAGCCTTAACTGTAAAAGATTCCAGTCAAGCTCGATGACAAACACGAGCACATTCTTACCATCCTTCCAAAGCTCTGCCACGAATCTGTCAGAGGACTGGTGCAGGAGGGTGGCCACGTTGTCATTCAGGGGGTCCATGTTCTTCATCAGCCACTCATCTGCCTTGTAGTCCACCTGCCAGACCAGAGCCAAAGGCGGCAAGAGGGGGAAAAAACAAAAGCAAGAAAAACATATTCAGCCTTAACCCCAAACATTCACAGAACCTCTGCCAGGCAGAAGATGGCAACTTCAGGCTGAACCCAGGGTGCCTGGAGCACCACCCTGTTCCCTCCCCAGCAACCAATCAAAAGGAAGTCACATATCCTGCAGCCTTCAGCCTCAAAACCTTCCTCCCAAAGCACTGGGGAGCCTGGGGATTTTAAGCATGAGCTGCCCATTCTCACTGCTTGGCCGTGCAATAATCACCTCTCTCCCCGCTTCACCCCCTCCTCTCCCCCTCCAAAATTCACGGAACAGTCCAAACAATGAGTGGTCCCAAAGGCGACGCATTTGCAGTAGGCACTGTATCTAAGGGTTTATAAACGTATGCCAGCACATTTGTTACAACCCTCACCAAAGGTAGCAAAATTTCAAGCATGGTACTTTTAATGGAATTCTTTCACTCTTACCTTCCCTGCATAATGGATAATGCAAAAATCAGCTTTGTCTTTCAATTGACGTGGTTTCTGAAACTTGGAGTGGGACCCTTGCTCTTGAACGAGCTTTTCAACAAAGGTCTTATCTGTGGCTTTAGGGAACCAGCACTCTTCATCCAGAAGGGCCAGCACGCCAGGAGGGTTAGCCTGATAACAGAGGCAAGAAGAACTGACATAGTTTGCACATCACTGCACGTGTAAGGATGTTTTCCACTGGGTTTGGCAGTTTAACTTCCAAAACAATTAGAGTTTCATGAATATCTATGGAAAGCAAACTTCGAGGATAACAGGTACTACCAAACTATAACTGTAACGCAAATGCTGAGATCTCAAATGGAAGTAGCAAATAAGAGACACCAGAAAGGAAACGGAAGGTATAGAGAAACTTAGTCTTTATATTCAATAAACCCTCCACAACCTGCTTCAGACATTTTATATCCTATCCAGGTCAATTTAAGATTTCTGTTTAAGTGATGATTAAATGAGCATTTCACACCTTGTGAAATATTTAAAACTACAGTTAAGTAGAATATATGGAAGGTGATGATATAATTTATCAATTACTTTTCAGGTTTGTGTTGAGAGCCTGTGTTATTTCACTCAACTCACTCACTGAAAAAAGCCTGAGAGACACAAAGACAGAAAGTAGACTAGCGCCTGGGGTGCTGAGGAGGGAACGGGCATGACCGCCAAATGTACCAAGCTTCTTTCTGGGATGATGAAAATGTTGTGGGATTAGACAGCGCTAATGGCTGCACAACGCTATGCTGAAGCTCACTGAGTTTTGTACTTCAGAAAAAATTTTAGGGTAGTGAACTCTGTCTCAAATAAAAAAATGTCCGGAGCGTGCTATTCTGGAAGGTCAAAAACCAATGGAAGGACTTCCTTTTTTGGGAAGCAAGTGGGCGTATACCTGAAAGCTAAACGAAATATTACGACAGTGACGGCCTACGCTAGAGAGGTTTGGGGTCATGGCTTACTGCCACACTGCAAACATGGCAAGCTTCTGATCCAAGACTGAACAGACCAATTCTAGGGTACCACGATGAAATCAGCATTTGGGATAAATCCCTACCAGTTTTCCTCAACTCACAGGCCCTTTGTATTTATTAGAGAAGAGCTAACTCTGTACAGATGATTAAAAAGTAACTGGAAGGACGTCTCTAGTGGTCCAGTGGTTATGTATACTCCTTGCAATGTAGAGGACATGGGTTTGATCCCTGGTCAGGGAACTAAGATCTCACATGCTGTGCAGCATCTAAGCCACAGCTACTGAAGCCTGTGTGTTACAACTAGAGAATCTGTGCGCCATAAGGAAAGATCTGGCATGGCGCAACAAAGATCCCGTGTGCGGCAACGAAAGACCTGATACAGCCAAATAAATAAACATTAAAAAAAAAAAAAGTAACTGGAGGTCCTAGTTAAACATGATTGAAATGTCATAACGTGGTCAGAGAAAGGCTGAGGTTAACAGAACAGGAGCAGGTAGAAGCAGCTGAAAGCCCAGGACTAAGACCCTCACTCCCCGGCTGTCTAGTTCCTGGCTCCTCTATCTAAAAGAATTTGCAGGGTTCAGAGATGCTGAAAGAACACTATAATCAAAGGCAAGCAGGTTTTTTTTTTTTTTGGCAAGCAGGTTTAGTAGGGATCCTACAGAAGAGATGGGCCAGAGAGGCATTTAACTTGATTTTACCCACTCACAACAACCTTGAGAAATGAAGTTCTGGACTAAGGTAGGTGAAACACACATCTTTCTGCCATAATTTTTACATTTTTACTTTCAATGAAAATATTTCTAAATTCTCAAAGAGGAGCCCAAATATAATTTAATCTTTTCTAAAGGACTCCAAGACAGCATGACTCAGAAGATCCATAATTTTGTCTCCTTTTTATTTTTCCGATTTCATCCTTTAGTGTCAAGATCTCTGTTATCACTTTTCCTTTTAATTGAGGATTTCCAAAGAGTTGTTTGGGAGACGATGTTTTGCCTCCTGGTCAGAGTTTCAGAAGAAGCTGGCCAGAGGCTGGGTTACGAGAGATCAGGACAGATGACAGTCTGGCAGGTGCCCCCCCAGAGTCATTGTTTGATATTTTCTTTCCAGAAAATACTGCCCTCACTCTACATTCTGAAAGGCTCCTCAAACGAATCATAATCCCGTATCATTCTACATGTTATTGTTAAATGTTTTACGATTATAAACTCATACAAACATTGTAAAAGAGCACCTTTGTACTTATGAGGATAAGCTTTAGTGATCCCCCAAAATGGATCTGCATGACCCACCTAATTCATAGCTAGACATGGAACCGGTAAGTCTTGGACATGTGCCTGGCTGAGCCCCACACCCACGAGAGGACAGGACACGACTGAGAGAAAAGACAGCTCGAGAAGGGTGTTACTTGCAGGCTCTTCACTTTTTAAATGGGTATTTCATCAAAGCATCCTAGTAAATTTAGATCAGAAAATTATCTTCACGCTGAGACAGGAACATTTCTGTCTCAGTTTATGGGAAGAAAAGCTCAAGGCACCGCCTGAACCCGGGTGGAGAGCTGGCCGGCAGGAGAGGGTCTTACAGGTCTCTCGATGAGGTCAATGCAGGGCTGCAGGTCGAGGCCAAAGTCAATGAAGTTCCACTCGATGCCCTCGCGCTGATACTCCTCCTGCTCTAGGATGAACATGGTGTGGTTGAAGAGCTGCTGCAGCTTCTCGTTGGTGTAGTTGATGCACAGTTGCTCGAATGAGTTCAGCTGCAGAAGTGGGGCGGGGGAGAAGGAGAGGAGGGGGAGGAAGAGAGGACCAGTCAGCTTGTTCTCAAATGTTCTCGAGGAGTTATTAACCAGGTCTCAACTACCCTAGACTGATGAGGAGCTCTCTTAATCTGTGCACAAGCCCCGCCCCCAGATCATGTTACTGAGAAGCTAAAATGAGAACATGATAAACTCAGTCTGCTATTGTAACTCAGTTCAGTTCAGCCGCCCAGTTGTGTCCAACTCTGCGACCCCATGGACTGCAGCACGCCAGGCCTCCCTGTCCATCACCAACTCCCGGAGTTTACTCAAACTCATGTCCATAGAGTCGGTGATGCCATCCAACCATCTCATCTACTGTTGTCCCCTTCTCCTCCTGCTTTCAATCTTTCCCAGTATCAGGGTCTTTTCCAACGAGTCAGTTCTTCGCATCAGGTGGCCAAAGTACTGGAATTTCAGCTTCAGCATCAGTCCTTCCAATGAATATTCAGGACTGATCTCCTTTAAGATGGACTGGTTGGATCTCCTTGCTGTCCAAGAGACTCTCAAGAGTCTTCTCCAACACCACAGTTCAAAAGCATCAATTCTTTGGTGCTCAGCTTTCTTTATGGTCAAACTCTTACATCCATACATGACGACTGGAAAAACCATAGCCTTGACTAGACAGACCTTTGTTGGCAAAATAATGTCTCTGCTTTTTAATATGCTGTCTAGGTTGGTCATAACTTTCCTTCCAAGGAGCAAAAGTCTTTTAATTGCATGGCTGCAATCACCACCTGCAGTGATTTTGGAGCCCCCCAAAATAAAGTCTGACACTGTTTCCCCATCTATTTGCCATCAAGTGATGGGACCAGATGCCATGATCTTAGTTTTCTGAATGTAGAACTTTAAGCCAACTTTTTCACTCTCCTCTTTCACTTTCATCAAGAGGCTCTTTAGTTCTTCACTTTCTAGCATAAGGGTGGTGTCATCTGCATATCTGAAGTTATTGGTATTTCTCCTGGCAATCTTGATTCCAGCTTGTGCTTCATCCAGCCCAGCATTTCTCATGATGTACTCTGCATATACGTTAAATAAGCAGGGTGATGTACTCCTTGCCCTACTTGGAACCAGTCTGTTGTTACAGTAGCTGACATACTCCTTTCCCTACAGATTGGTTCCAAATAGGGAAAGGAGTACGTCAGTTACTGTAACTGATTATCTACAAATAAAACCATTTTTACTAGTAAATGGTTAATGAAGAGAAATGAATAAATGAGAAAGTGAGAAAAATGAAAAAAGACTCGGGAAGGTCAGAGGCCGAGGAGGCAAGCGCATCTCTGAGCACTTTGCGGGTCTGGAGAACAGATGGGCTGCCGTCCTGTCCCCTCTGCTCCTTACTCAGGCCAGTAGCTCCAGAATGAGTTAGGAAAAAAATTAAAAAAAAAAAAATTTTCATCTGTTACAGACATTTCAGTTTTCCTCTGTGTGAACTCTGCCCATTTCTCCACGGTGCTGAAGTACCAGGGGTAATTTTCTTAAAGCAACTGTGTTCTGTGGGAAGTACTCAGCCTTTTTTTCTGCCTCCATGCTGTACATACAAGTACCATGGGGCCATAAATAACCTCTTTCATTATAAAAAGTGATCTTCAATTACAGAAGGTTTAATCAATCCCCAAGGAATAGACTTATGGTCTGAAAAAGCCATTCCAATCTTCCCTGGGAGGTGCTGCACTCAGTGTTTCAGAATGAGCTCATGCTAGGAGGGCGGGGCAGCGTCTGCCTTGTTCAATGCTGTATTTCTGGTGAACCGCATCAGCATTTGCAGAGCGCCTGATAGTGGTGATGTTTATGTGAATGGATTTTTCTCTGCCTTAAGATCATGGGCTCTACTTAGTGCTCTACTCAGCCTGAGCTACCATGTATGACGGTATTTTTGTTGAATAAATGTCTACTTGCCTTCCATATTTAAGCTACTAAAAATATTTTTAAATTATTTGTTTTTAAATTGGTTAATGCCTGGTATAAAATTTGAAATGTACAGAGAGTTGCACTGAGAAGTCTCACTCTGATCACCTGCTTGATCACTCTAATCAACCACTGTCACCTATTTTCTGCAATCTTTCCAGAAAGTCTGCGCACTCATAAATGTGTGTGCTACCTCGGCTTTTTAAGCTTAACAAAGTATCTTGGGGTCTGTACTATAAAGCCACCCCATTCTTTACAATGGGTGCACAATTCTCTACTTCATGGATATATGTCATAATTAATCAAATAAACCTCCTGTGGTGAACATAAATCTCCTAATGGTGGACAGTTAGGCCTTTTCCATTCTTTTCCCATGATAATAATGCTCACTAAATAATTCTGCATTTTTAGTATCTAAAACATTTTTCTACTATGTATATTCATGTCAAATCTGAAGTTCTACAGCTTTATGTTTTATATCTCTTAGTATCCTCTTTTCATTTCTTTTTCAGAATTTTACTATCTATGCTTTATTAATTTATTTTTCAAATTAGTTTTAGAAGCAGGTCACCTAGTCTTCCTCTACCCCTTAAAATTCCTATGAATAGTTTTTAAACAAGTATGTTCTATTTCAAGATAAATTTGGGGAAGATTTACACCCTTATAATGCTGAATTTTCTCACCCAAGAACAAGGCACATTTTTACATTTCTTCAAGTCTTTTGTTTTTTACAGTAGCGCTGTAAAGCTGTCTTCAACTAAATCTTGCCCTCTTTTTCTCAAATTTATTCTTAGGTATTTCATCCGTTTTTTGCAGTTGGAAGTGGAGGTCTTTTTCTTCATTGTATCTGCTGATTGTTTACATACAGGAAAGCAACAGACATGCAATTTGCATGCAGCCACCTTTCATGATTTTTCAGTTATTCAGAAATCAATACATATTAAAGCAATCTCTTATAGTGTTAGTGGCAGTTTGGTGGATAAAACTAAACTACTATACCATAACCCCAAAAGGGTTCATTTCAAAACAAGACAATTCAATATCCAATTGGCCAAAGTATCACCCTGATCCCAAGAAGTATTTATGCCTTACTATATAATCGATCTATCAAAAGAGAGATAAAGTTTTACATTTTTAGGAGACCAAAATTTTATCTAGGTTTTAGCAAAACCACAGTAGGTATGTGAATACAAACCTTTGATGGATTGATGCTGTTTGGAGAATCTAGTCAGATTAATAATGAAATATATTGAAACACATCAACAAATGCTGTGGGTGTGTCTTCAGAACAGAGACAATCACGTCTCTTCATTTCTCCATCTCACACGGCTGCTCCCAACCCCCACCCAAACCACCATCATCTGGCCCCTGAACTCTGACACCACCACCCTCCACACTCTCCCCATGTCTGCTTTTCCATCTCACACTCTGTTTCCAGCTCCTCTGCCCCTCTGGTCAGCTACGTCTAGTCACCCTGGCTTTTGGCGGTTTCTAACATCTAACAAATTCTCTCCCACATAGGACCACTAGACCTACTCTCATGTCGCCGGGGATTCTTCCTGAGGCTGGGCTTCTCATGCTGAGCTCTTAACAGGTGCAAGCACACTTTGCACTGTGGGTCTCCCCAATTCCTTCCATCACAGCCCCTTTCTCACTTCATTATTCAAAATCCCGAGAATTTGGTGGTTTTTCAGTTTGACTCTCTACTAGAACGGCAGGGACTGTACCTGCTTATCTGCCGTCATATCCCTGGTGCCTGGCACTGCAGTTGGTACACTGCGAGCCTGGAAGATTATTTGACGAAGGAATAAACAGAAGCAAGAAGAGCAGGAGGGAGAGTGACATACCTCAAAAATCTCAAATCCAGCGATGTCCAGGATCCCAATGAAGGAGGCCCCTTGCCGTTTGGTCCTGTCCAGAGCTTTATTGATGCGGTGAACGAGCCAGCGGAAGAGCCGCTCATAGGTAGCTTTTGCCAAAGCTTCTACTGCAAAATCTGCCTGTAATTAGACAACAGCAACCTTTTAGTCTGAAAATAATCTCAGCAAAACAGTAAAAGCTGTTAGATGGAAGGAATTTAATGATCTACAGTGCCGTCCAAACCCTAAAAGAGTACTTACCGCTTAATCATGTCTCAGTTTTATACATCAACAGAGGATATTAGTACAATTAGATACAGAGTGGAGATAATCAATGTAGGAGATGGATGAAAATGCCCAGTAAAAATGACTTCCTCCCTCTGCCCCTGGGCTTCTGTGCAGCATTATAAGCCCAGAGTTCACCATGAAACAGGTGATTCTAACTCATACATTCCCGGTGCTGTGCCCTCCTCCCCTGACAGGAACAAGGGATCAGTCAGGGCAACCCCCACTGGGTGGGATGCCGGGGTACACAGCTTTTTCCTCCTGGATGGTTCATCTACCTGGGGAAAATTCAAGGTTATATTTCAAACTTCCTTTTTTATAAGTCACCTCTAAAAATTTTCTGTGAGGAAACAGTCAACTAGTACCAAGAAACATCTGGACGATGGAGCTTTTATTGGTTCCATTTGCTACATGCCAATCAGAAGGTGTCATGACCACAGTTATCAATCACTCAAGCAACTGTGTGATAACTGCGTTAAACTTACTTGTTCTTTGGTCTGGGCTTTCTGCACGTAGTCTCGGCCGACCTTGATCCGGGGGGTGAGAATGGCCCGAGTGAACTCCATCACATTCATGCCAAGAAGATGGCAGAGCTTCTGTGCAACTAGAGGGTAAAAGGCCTCCTAAATACCAGGCTTCTCCTTACCGATCTACTCACAGCACATTCAATAAACACTTGAAACACCTTAGTAATCACCTAATTGTATTAAGAAATTAAATATAAGTTTTAAAGTTAGACAGGTGTTAGGTCTCATAAAAACTACCTTCATCCTTTCATATTAACAACACTTATCCTTAGGCCATAAGAGATGATTAGTCAGCAATTACTTACTCTGGATAGCTTAATTGAAGTTACTAAGTCTTAGAACTCATGGATAATGCAGAGAATGAGAAAAATGGTGTTCAAAATATTTTAAATCATCATGTTACCAAGATAATTTGTCATGCTTACAGAGTGATCCTAGTACTTTAGTAGGCAAGAAACCTAAGGGATTTTAAAAATCAATTATTTGATTACATGGCTCACATTAAAAAGCTGCTAATTTTGTTACTGTGGATTCTCACCAAATTTAGGGCACTTTCCTCAACACAAGTTCACTGCCTAATGTCACTAAGGTCCAACAAGTGTTCCAATTACTAATAAATGTTTAAGGGTTAAAATAACAATAAAATTCTCTAAGGAGGAACACATTTGAGTCATATAAAGGCACAACCAAGTTCATTCTCAAAGATGCACTGCATCCCACTCCCCTGATCCAAGTCAACTGCTGGCCGCCCAGCAGCACCCCTGGGTGGGCAGGGAGGCTGTGCCTCAGGGAACACTTTCTTTGGTTTATGAGTCTTCTCAGCAACTACCCTCCTCACCCTCTACCATCCTGGCCCCTTTCAGTTAATGTACATATGTATGCATGTGTGTACGTGCTGGGAAGCTGAAAAATACACACAAGTAGAAAAAGCAAATTGCTCACATTCTTCTTTGTGATGATAAGCTTCATTTTAGCAGCTAAAAAACACACTTTATAGAGTGATTCTATCTGGGCTTACTCTCCTCCACAAGGAAAACAAGTTCCCTTACTACATTTTCTACTTCTAAGCCTTATTACTCTGCTATTTGCCACTTTTGTTTTTCTTTATAGTCATTTTCAATCTAAAAGGTAACAATCGGCCTACATCGCCGAGGAAACTCCAGTGGGGAGCAGGTAAATGTCTGGGTGTCACTGGGAACAGAGCCCTTCTCCCTGACTGTGCCCCGTGGGCACTGAGCACATGCCTCTGGCGCCCGCCACCCCACAGATCAGCGGTTAGACCTGGCAGACTTTGCTTGGTTTTCATAGTGGCAATAATGACCCTAATTTCCCAGTTCTCACCTGCTCTGTTTGTGACTGTTTTTCCAGATTTTAATCTAGTTTCACATTCCCTTATATCCAAAGCCCAGTAACTGGAATGTGCTCTTCCTTTTGGTTCATTATTATGTTTGTGATAAATTTCTGTGACTAGACGTACTTTTCTTGTTCCAATCTGTGGTGCTTCTGGTGCTACACGTTAACAGCTATTTGCTGTATTTACCTTATTCATCGGTGTGAGGGGGTGGGTATGGGGTGGGGAGGATGAGGAAGAATGGTCCGGAGTGATGTGCTAATGAAGGTAATTTTAGTTTTAGTCCTATTAATGATAGCAGAGAATAAGACTTTTCTGAAAAACGCCATTTTGATACCAACATGTAAAAATGCCATGGGAAATTAACATATAATAATATATTAACCTGATGAAAAAAGCCGGTCACAAAAGACAAACACAGAATGATTCTACTTATACAAGGTACCCAGACTCGTCCTATTCATAGAGACAAAGTAGAATGGCGGTTGCTGGGGGAGGGGGATATGGGGACTTGTTTTAGAGTTTAAGTTTGCAAGATGAAGTCTAGAGAGTGACTGCATGATAATGTGAATATATATTACTGAACTATATGCTTAAAAAAGGGTTAAAATGACAAGTTTTGCTATGTGTAATTTTACTAGAATAAAAAAACTTTAAATACTGATAATCTGAAAGACTCTGGTAAGAGAAAGCAGAAATATCACCAATACAAACAGAAGTCCAGGTGTATATATCCACTTCAAGCCCTCATTTTCTGATCCTGAGTTGAGCATCAGACTGAAATGTTTACAAATGAAGTATCTGGGATTTGCTTTGAAATAATCTAGGGAAGGGGAAGTGGTATAAATGAAACACAGGCCATGGGTTGGTGGTCGTCTACGCCAGGAGACAAGAACGTGGTAGGAGGTCCTTCCACTTTGCTCTCCCCTCTCACACGTTTAAATTATGCTGTAATTAAAAAGTACAAACTCCGGCACACTGCAACAGTGCAAGTGTTAATTAACCACCGCTACTACCTAATATAGGTAATAATTCAAGAAAATTTATAGAGTTGTAATTTTTTAAAGCTTCTTATTCAATAAAAAGCAATTAATTTGTTACTTCTATTACTGGGGATGTAATGAACAGCCATGAGGCAATGACATTGGAGCCATTTTGGCTTTTAAAAAACAGTTGTTCTATAAACGAATCAGGAAAGGAAAAGGAGAGAAGGATGCTCCTGGGAGGCAAAAGAACGTTCTGGTGACCAAGCACTGAGTCAACACACAGATGCGTCAGCTTTGTGTCTCCAGACTGTCGGAAGCAGACCTCACAAGGCTTGCAAACACATTTTGAAGTGAAGTCGCTCAGTCGTGTCCAACTCTTTGCAACCCCATGGGCTGTAGCCCACCAGGCTCCTCCATCCATGGAATTTTCTAGGCAAGAGTACTGGAGTCGGTTGCCATTTCCTTACGGTTCACAAATTTTTGTTTGTAACTGCTGTGAATTTCAATCCATTTTCAATATTTACAAGTTTGAAAATTTTCTATTAAAATCTAGGTTTCCACCTTTCTCTGAAAAATCAGTTCTGGTTGGCAGCCCTGGACCTGCATTCTGGCAAGGAGAAAAACGGCTGGAAGCCAACAGCTGCAGCTCCCTTAGGGACGAGCCGTGTGGTCTCTTCAGCCCACCCCCAAGTCCTAACCCCCGTCACTAAGGCAGGGTCCCCACACCCGCTCCTCAGCTGGCACTCCATCCTCCTCCCTCCTTTCTGGAATCAGACTGACCCTTATGTAGGCATGTGGAGCCTCGTGGGAGACACCTCAAGATGCTTTTATGCTCGTGTTGTAACACATTTTTGGAGAACACAACAGGCCACAGAAACAGAAATAAAATCAGTGTACATCAGCCTACCTGTATTTTCCGGCATGGAGGCTTGATCAGTGTTTCGCTCCTTTTTGAAAGAAATATTTCCAAACTGAAGCACTGAAGATACCACTTTAAGCATTGCTGTATGTTGATATAAAAAGAAAAAAAAAGTAAGATATGACATTAAAACGTAGAGGACATATTCTAATGTATTTTGTGCTAAAAATTAGCTATACAAAGCTTTTCAGAAAGACGAATCTCAGGATTTCATAAAATTAAGAGGCAGGTCCCATTAATTTCACAATCATTTTCTAGTTTTGGTTTTTTACCCCTAATTTATAAGTCTTGGTAAAACTGAGCATCAGAATCTTATTAGAGAAATCATACATACACAGAATCTCTTCATGGGAGAAGCCCATTATATGCATTGCCTCCATTGTCTCCTGGAAGTTATCTTTGTCTTGTTGTCCCGGAATAGGAATATAGCCATTGGAGAGAAATCTGTAGTTATTAAATCCTTCAAGGAGCAAATCAGCTGAAAGAAAACAGAATACAATATCATAAATAGTCATCAACAGACTGAAGCACAGCCCCATCTTCAAACTGGACCCACAGGACAGAAAAACATCTAATCCACCACCACCACCGGCTTTTGCTTCCTTTACATTCTTACATTAAATACAGTCTTCCATGATCTGTACAATGAAAGAAATGATGATGTAAACAACAGAAATCTCAACAGGGGCTTTGGGGACAGTGGTTTATACAATATTATATTTGAAATCAGATAGCTGGGAAATGATACCAATTTTCCAGATAACTAAACTTTATTGTTTTCAGATTTAAATACTTCAGACATCTTTTGAGGAGAAGCCTTCAAACCCGTATTCTATGTTCCTGGTGTGGAACATGGGCCCGCCAAGTCCTGCGCCCAGCCAGCACCCTGGACCCTTTCTCCAGGCCAGGCTGCTTAGTGGTCCATCTGCCTTTGAGAGCGAGGGCTGACGTGGCACTAGTCTGACAGGGTATTATAACAGACACGCCCACTGACTCTTAACTTCAGGGGACATGAATAGGCAAGAATAAGCTCCTTTTCAATAAATGTGTTCTTAAGAAAAGAAGAGCGTGCAAAATAGTAAAACATGGTTTTCCTACAATAGATGTTATCTGTGCTTCTGGCTTTCTATGTCACTGGCTCTCCTGCAGAGAACTCCTGATCACACCAACCCCTTAATTCTTATCTACATCACATGGAGCTTCCACTGGGTATTGCTTTAAAAAAAAAAAAAAAAAGAAAATTCCTTCTTTTAACAGTTATTTTCTTTTTTTTTTTTTTTTAACAGTTATTTTCTTGATTCATTACTGCTTTCAGTCTGCCAGGCTGAAAATGAGGGTTTTCTTCCCTTTAGCATTACCCACTGTATAACCTTGAAATTTTAGTCTCTCAACGGCAATTACTCTATTTATTGCTTTTTTTTTTCCTTGCAGGTCTTTAACTAATTTCTGAGTTTAATGCTTCCACAGATGATCCATGGTTAGTAAAAGCCTAGATCTCAAGTGAGAAAAATATCATAGGGTTTTATATGTCTATTGTGATATCTAAATAACATACATACTAATTCTAGAGAAGCAGCATTTACTCTGAGACTCAGAAGAAACCAAAAAGTTGTGCATCTTCTTCTGACCCAGCAAAATTCTGACCCAGGAAAGAACTTACTTTTTACCTTGTCCAACTCTAAAGTTCTGGTCTTTGTGATTCACAAAATAAATAAAAATCCACACAGGCTCTTTCTAGTACTACTGGAAGCATAACATACATTCAGTTGTAAATCTAGGAATACACACATGTATTCAATTTAACTTTATTAAATAAATTTATTTATTACTTTTATATTTACAAATTTTGAAACAATATTTGTATAAAACACATCATATGCCTTCAAATTTAAAATTATTTTAAAAGAAAAGTACAAAAGATAATATAACACCACCCATATGCCTGCCACTTAAAGTACCTATCCCATGGCTTGAAGTTCAATTTCACTTTCATAATTGAGCCAGCTAGAATTTTGGTGTGTGTGTGTACATAATTCTACAATTGTTCTCTTTCTCAAAAAAAAGTATTATAAAAGATAGTCAACTGAACATAAAACAGTAAAAAAAAAAAAAAAAAAAAAAATCTGTAACTTACACTTCAGATGTTCTCCTGCTCCAGATAACAATTGGTAAAAGATATGAAAAGTACGCTCATCTTTTGCTTGACGAACAGCACGAGATTTTTCCAGAAGGTCTGAGCAACGGTGGTTAAGGGTGACAATGAAAAGGTGGTCTCCTCTCAGTGTACACATTTAATTTGTAAGATTTTTCTTTCTTTAGAATACAGTAACTAATCTGCAATGAATCACTCTAAATGATGGAATTTTGTATGTGGAAAAAGAAAAGACATGCAATTTCTGTTTCTCACTAATCTTCTAGAACCTCTGAACTTGCAGGGAGCTTGAAGATCAGAGCGCTTCCCTAACCCTCCCTCCACCCACACTACCCTGACTTGGATTATGTTCAAAGAACACAGCTCTACACAAGGAGCCGTGAGATGCTGTAAAAAAAAAAGGGAAGCCAAAAAAAAAAAAAAAGGGAAGCCAAGTTGTCTGAGGTGGAAAAGCCTTTAAACAGCAGACTTATTATTGCAATTTCACAAAGAAGGAAACCAGGGCACAAAGAAATTACTCAAACAGCACAGTCAGAAACCAAAACTTTGCTGGACTCCAAAATGTGTGTAACTCTGGTACCACTCCAGTCAGTTAGTACCCGTGTGTCAGAACACCGCAGCCCCGTGTGGGTATTTGGGGCGCGGATCTGGGGCCTGTTTGGTTTCTCTGTCCACTGAGTCTGGATGCTCCTGGAATATCTCTGCATTGACAGTCACACTGGACTCCCAAGAGTCTCAGTTCCACTGCTTTGGGAGGGAATTATCTCTGAATTAAATCTTCCTGGGGCCACCAAAGCAAACTGTGTATGTGCATATAGCCTTATTTTAATTAAAAATTGGACTATCCCAAATACACCCTCCACATTCGGTGAAGAGTGCATGCACATGAAGGATGCTCTTCAACATGAAGAGACTCTAGCACAGCGGTTGCCAACCCTTTTGGCACCAGGGACTGGTTTTGTGGAAGATGATTTTTCCATGGCCCAGAGTGGGGGTGGTCTGGGGATGATTCAAGCGCGTTACATTCATTGTGCACTTTTTTCTATTATCATTACATTAGTTCCACCTCGGATCTTCAGGTGTGAGAGGCTGGGGACCCCTGCTCTGGATCCATGTGCCTGTCATGTTCAAGTGTTTGTTTTGTTTTCTGGCTCTGAGCATATTTAGAGACATAAAATATAGTTCTGAATTAACAGGAAAAATCCAATCCATCCCTGACCCGAGGGACAGAAACAATATCTATCACAAAGAGTATTAACAAGTATAGAGAACTTCAGCTGTTATTTCCTAACTGGGACATTATCATTCAGAATCATTTCTAATTTATTCTTTTTAATCAAACTAATTCTCTCTATAGATCCATCATTCCTTAAGGCTACTCTATGCTTGTGACATTTCTTAGGACTAGTCTACGTGTTTGACCTTTTTTTCCCCTCTGACTTTATTCTGCTTAACACTAAGTGAAACTGCTTCAACTCTGTAGATTATAAGGTTTGTCTCAATGGGACATGGTCACTCTACTAATATCAAAAGTAGATAGGGGAAAAAATGGGCTAATACAGCAGGAACTGAAGATGTTATTCACCTAAATGTGCTATGAGCACACAAACACTTCCTGGGTCCATTTGCCTGTTCAAATGCCTGTACAGATGTACAGGTGTTCTCACCTTAGTGGGACCCTCCACTTGCCCAGCCACACGACCAGATCATGACCCAGTGTCAAAAACAAACAACAACAAAATATCACTTTGGAGTTCATATTCAGTAGTTGAAGGTATCTAAACAAGTCACAATTTCTCTGGGCTTAAGTTTTATCATCTGGGAAATGGAAGAGGCGTCACAGAGGATGGCCACCAGGCCGCAGGAAGATTAAATCATTCTCTATTTTGAATAATGCAATTATGAAAAAGGATACATGTTTCAATGTTGGCCCCAACGATATAGCCAGTTACATCAAAGTTGATCCGAATAAACTTGCCCTGAAAATAAATTACAAAAAAAAAAAGCTGAAAATAAATTAAGGACACAGGAGATCTGAACACTATAATAAATAAGCCAAAGTTACTCTGTCATGTATCCACAAGTTGGTTACAAAAATGGAATCTTAAATATATTATCCCAAATAAAAGGAAAAGAAAAAGCCTCAATAAACTTAGGGCTGGGGAAGGTTACTTTACTGGACATAATGAAAATAAAATGCTAACCATTTAAAACTTTTTAAAAGCTCTTCTAAATAATCTGAAAGATTTTAATAGCTTTAAAAGAACACTGCATCCAGTCCTCTAATGCTAGATTTGAGAAAAGTGAAAAATAAAGATGATTTTCTAAAAAAACAGAAATTCATTCAAAGAAAAGCAAGAGAAAAGTTGAACAGACCATAAACACAGAAAATAATAAAATATAATTACTCCTTTAAAAATGATGGCTTGGTCTTAAATAGTTTAGCAAATTCCTTAGGGAATATTGAATTGTCTTACTACACACATAACTGTTTCAGGGAAACAGAAAATAGTGATTCTTTCACAATCCATTTTATAAAGTTATCATAACACTGAATACACAAGCTGGCAAACATATCATAAAAACATATGAGAAAGCAAAATAAAAGTAAATACCTTACTTGCAAATATAGATATAAAAGGCCAAATTAAATATACTTTGTAAAACCAAGAAACACAACAATGATCGAGAATCCCAGGACTGCTAAGGACTGATATTCGTAAACATACTACAACTATTCATCACAGGAAAAGGCAAGGGATGGGACGACTTTCTCGGTGGACGTGGACAAGCAGATTCCAAAATTTAAGGGAAATGAAGAAGACCTAAAGAAAGTCACAATGATTTTGAGAGCTCTAGGACTCGCACTACTTGATTTCAAGAAGCTATAGGATAATTAAAACAGCTATAGCATTATTAAGAAGGTGTGGTACTGGTGTACGGACAGAGATACAGCTCAACAGAGCAGTGTACAGTCCAGGAACTGAAAGCCTTGCTCTGCGCAGGAAAGGCGTGGCTAGTTGATACAGCTCAAGTATCATGCCATCACAGTGACAGATGCACATTGCACTCCGGGTCTGCTTTGGAGGCCACTACACCCCAAAGTGTTTGAGAGGGAGGTAAAAAACATAATTCCTGGATGAAGCAAAAGCATTGTGTGAAAAACAGCCTCTTAGCACCTCTCAAATAGTTATGTATAAGTCACTCACTATGTTTATAAATTATCAAAACACTGGCTAAACTGAAACAACTCTGGACATGGGTCTAACATCTGTAACTGAGTATATGTGGACAACAGAATACATTAACAGAACGCGAAGCTGAAAAAGAGGATGGTGACACCAGTATCAGCAGCACCCTCAACCTAAAAGCGGATCTTTGTGTCACAGAACTTAAGGAGGCAACACTTTAAATTCTATCGACTACCACGCAAATCCATCTTTAAGAGGCTGCTGTGAGCATTTAGCAATTACTTCCATAGAGAATTTGTTAATTACTTTAGAGTCACAAAATAAAAATGACAATTTGCTTGCTTATTTGCTTAGTTTTATTTCATGAAGGGAGACAAAGTTTTGTTTGGATTTTTTTTTTAAACAGGAGAAAAAACTTTTCCTCCTTTTCAGATGGACTAGTGATATTATGTAAGCGGACTTAATAATAACAGTTAATACAAATAACAGTTAATAAAAATAAAATGGTTGAGGCATTGAGAGACGCTGACACAATGCTCCCAACTCCAGGAGAAGCAAGGCCGTGCTTTTTCAGCACCTGCAGAACAACGTGGCCCAAGCGCGTCCAGGGGGCTGAGAGACAGTGCTAAGGGAACAGAGAAAGGATTCCCCTGATAGTCGGGTGGAACTGATAGTCTTTCGGTTTATCAAGTACATTCATTAGCTTCAAGATGAACAGAAATTTAAAGGGAGGTTCTGTGCTTGTCTCGAGTTCTCTTAAAATAAAACTACTACAGAGAGTAGCAGTCCATGATAACAGTGCAGTCTGATTTCAACTTCTAAATTGTAAGGGAAACTACTCCATTGTTTTCAAGTCTGGGCACATAGCTATTCAGAGTGGCAACCATAAACACCTTTATTCTCTTCTGACAACAGCTTCTCACTTATTATTGCCTTTGCATTGTCAGAATGCAATACTGGAAGAATACCTAAAGCGTCTGACAGTCTGTAATTCTGTGAAGAGAGGAAGATCTTTTTTGATCTAGAACTGTAAAACATTTTCATTTTTAGATTTACAAGCACCAATTAGAATGGTCAATCCAATGAATCTCTTCATTTCGACACCATCTACTTCCCTTGAATCACTTTGATATACAATTTTGCCTTCAGCATTTGTCCTTTTATAAACCATACTGGATAAATGCTGATCCACAAACATCACAAAAGATGAAAGAGCACCATCACTCGGTCATTCAGAACACCAGTGGTCCAGATTCTTATTACAACATTCTCAGTGAGGAAATTCTTCCTCTTGAAAGACTAACTGGATGCCAAAGACATATTTTCTTTTGGTCTTTAGAAATACACTGTTCTTGGAGCTGAGAAAATTCAAGGCTACACCATTTGGAGACTCAATCTGAGACTTCTGGAACCAAGTTCACCATCATCGTTCAGAGTCTACAATGCTGCCTGTCTCTCTGCATTCATCTCATTCATCTAACGCTTGTGAAATGTGTTCCTCTGTCATTCTTTTCTCTTGGCCATTTTGGTGAAAACTTTTGATTTTTCAACTGTGTTCACTGAAAGCTAAAAGTAGACTAAAAAATGCTCTCTGCAGTACTCTTTCATACCTTCTTGAAACATAGCACAATTCGTTGGGCAATGTAATAAGCAAACTAAAGGACGATGCAGTAGTCATCGTGATAGCATCCTACCAGGCAATTCCGTTACTCTTTACTATTCTGGTCTTGTTTTAACACTGTTGGGGATAGCTGATGAGTAATGATGAATCAATTCCCAGGATGATGAAATAGCAAAATGTTACAAAATACAGAAAAGATCACTAATATATCATAGTGATAAGATTACTAAAACCCCTAATTTTTCTTAGATTTATATAATGGTCCAAAGGAATCATATGGTAATTATGAGAGAAATGGGTTTTACTCTGTTTTTAAAAATGTCAATTGCATCCTTTTTATGTGGAAGACCCTTAAGAAAGAATAAAGTTTAAAAACTAACAGTCCTTACAGATAGTTAGAACTGCTCAAAAAAGAAACTAAATTAAAATCAGGTCCTGATGGTTATAATGAGGATTACAATTCTTTACTACTTTTAAATAGCTGTATCATTTATACAATACTTCACTGAGCTAAAAAAAAAATAGCTATTTTAAAAGAGAGTAGTCAAGATAATGTTATTACTTCAAAACTGCAAAGAATAAACTGCCAACCCACTGCTCAGATACTTTCTCAAACTTTTCTTTAACACTGTAGAAAAGTTAATCAAAATCATATCATACCACCTAATTCTTGCTGAGTACTTCACTTAAAACTTTGTTGTAGAGTAATATAAACTTTCAGCTTTCAATAAATTGTCTAATTTCTTTATTATATACTAATCTACATGCTGTTTAAGCTTTCAACTTCTTATACTATTTTCTATTCCCTTTTCTTTACACTCTACATCACAAGTTCAAAATTCATTAAAAAATTCTTTATTTGGGCAAAAGGACAAAGTTACCATACTGGCAATGTTGAACTCTAATAACTTTAAAATCTTACACTGAACATAATCCATTTTATATTTGGTGAGCTTATTTTTCCTTTACATCATCGGAGAATATAAACTAAAAAAAGGAAGTTACATTCAGAGGAGAAACTGGAAGGAAAAAAAAAAGCACACTAAATTTTGGGCTTCTGAACAAGTAACCTAAAAAGAAATGTCCCAGGTTATTTTAGACATGTGCTCACTTACTTGGATAAATAAGCAAAGTCACCAACACACAACACCTAACTTTCATATCGGCTCCCTAGCCATCGGTCCACTTTCCTTTTCATAACCAGCACCTGTAGCTGCTCTAACCATTACAGTTAATGCCAAACAAGTATCTTTTGGCTGAATGAAAAGGGCCAGGCAAAAAATCATGAAGAAAGTGGGGTGAGCGAGCCTACATGTGGAGAGGGAGCAGACGGGGTGTTCCTCTAGCCCTCCCCTGACCCCAAAGGAAATTAGTACCTCCTCACATACCCAATCAGTACTCTTTCAGAATTAACATTTTGTTAACATACAAATCTAGACCAAAGTGGAAAACAAGTTGAGTTTTACTATTAAGTGGGTTGGGTCCTCTAATCTTTTAAACACAGTATGAAGAAACTTGTGGAAGATTTTGTTGTTGTTCAGTTGCTAAGTCATGTCCTAAGTCAGGACTCTTCGTGACCCCATGGACTGCAGCATGCCAGCCTCCCCTGTCCGTCACCTTCTCCCAGAGGATGCTCAAACCCATGGCCATTGAATCACTGTGGAAGATGTCTGCTCTGTATCTGATTCCCATACAGGTCAGATAGTCAAACCAGGATTTCGTCAACAAAGACAAAAACAAAGGAAAAAGCAAAAACAGGACAAGTATTTTACATTATGTATGAATGACAGAGGATGCATTTTGATGCCATGCACATTGTGTTCCGATCCAAGGACAACTAAGACAGTGTGTTACCTGCAAGAGTCTGAACAGCAGACAACTAGCATCCTCTCTGTTATGTAAAACTGAAACTGTTAAGAATTTCACTCAAAAGAGGCAATAGGACAACTTGGATATTTTGATACTATTAAGAAAATAAGAAAATTATCTTAAAGAATTTTATCCCCTCTGAATTGACATCGACTTTCTAGAGCTTTTTCTGGTGGGTGGTTACAACATATCCATAGTAATTAAACCTACATCGTTAGCACCTTACTACAGGGACAATGCAGTCTTCACGCTCTGAAAATCCTTTTTTCCTTCTTCCTAATTTGTATTTAAAGTTGTTGTAAGATCTGTACTTTGCTAGAAAACACAGTAGCCTAGACAGTGTGCTGTGTGTGTGAGTGAGTTTGCTCCAGGAAGAATCTCCAGTCTGGAGGTAGCTATTTGCCCTAAATGGGAAAACTCATTCGGGAAGTAATTAGCCAGGACACAATCCCGAGGCCAGATGGCTATTTTAAACGCTCCAGCTATTTTAATCTCCGAACTACACCAGAAGCTTTGTTAATTAGTAAAATGAGTTTTCTTATGAATTAAGTGGCCTTGTTACTTAGTATAATGGATGTTTGAAATTCCTGGGGGAAAATGAGTGACATTAAGAGCCCTGGTCTGACTGGAAATACACAGATGTCCGCCAGCCAGTCTGGTGTGGGCTGGGTGTCAGGGCTGCAGCAAGCCCCAAGGGCTGGGAGGGCAGCAGCTCGCTTGGAGGACGAGGGATGCCCGTGTAGACCCCATCCTGTCTCAGATGCCGTCACGTTGGCCTCAGTAAATCTACAGAAAGTCTGGGTGAGGGTACTAAAGACAGAGCATCGACCGTGTTCAATTTACCTACAAAACTGATTTTGGTGCCTCCTGGCCAATACAGGTCAGGGTACAGGACTCTGACTCACTTTCGTTGTAACTTGGTAGCCAAGCAGTAGGGAGATCACCTGGAGCCTTTATCTGGCTCCAATGGTTGGAAGCTAATTAGCTATTAATACCTTGAGGTACATAACTTGGGAATTGCCAAACTGGCTTAAATCTTTACAAAAGAAGGAAAAAAAGAGAAAAGAACAAAAAGGGAAAAGATGTGAGGAAGTATGGAGCGTGATCCCCACTAAAACTTTCTGAGGGAAGATGTATCTGCCGATACAATCATTTTGAAATTGAAATCCCTGTTTCAAAGTTTCATTACAAGAGATTCATTTTACATAAACCTCTCCATCTGGAATGCATCTGACTTCTCAGTAAACAGAGAGCTGGCCTAACTGTGAACAATTATTTTCATAAGGGTAATGCTCTCCTAAAGAATCTCCTTTAATACAAACCATATGCTAGCATCTTTGGAAAAAAAGATATTCTTCAGGAAATTACTCGTCTATATCACATCAAAGAAATGGAAACAAATGGATTCTAAAGTTTATGGAATTTATAGTTTCAAATATTTTCACTGCAAGCACGTGGCTTTAAATGACTACATGGAATTCCACTGGACACACAATTCATCTTTTAACATCACACTGCTCTTTCATGTTGAGGTCCAACACCAACCCCAACCCCAGGCCTGGCCTAGCCATGGTGCCAGAGCCTCCCTCCTGGCCAGAGCCCCACACTTCTAAATCTGGGGCTTAGGCACTATGGAAAGCAGTATGGAGGTTCCTTAAAAAGCTAAAAATAGTCATCATATGATCCAGCAATCCTGTTCTCGGGCATATATCCAGAAAAGATGAAAACTCGAATTCAAAAAGATAATATGCACCCTAATGTTCATAGCAGCACTATTTATAATAGCCAAGACATGGAAGCAGCCTAAATGTCCATCAACATGTTTATCAACAATGGATAAAAATGTGGTGGGGGTGTGTGTGTGTATATATATACACACACATAAATATACACGTACACAATAGAACTCATTCATAAAAAAGAATGAAATTGCCATCTGCAACAAGATGGATGGAGCTAGAGATTATCATACAGAGTGAAGTAAGTTAGACAAAGAAAGACACATATATGATACTGCTTACATGTGGAATCTAAAAAATAATGCAAATGGATTTATTAACAAAACAGAATCAGACTCACAGACATAAAAAACAAACTTATGGCTACCAAAGGGAAAGGGAGGACAGGGATAAATTAAGAGTACGGGATTAACAGATATATACTACCACATATGAAACAGATAAGCCACTAGGATTTACTGTATAGCACTGGGAATGATATAGGTTAATATCTTGTAATAACCTGTAACAGAACAGAATCTAAAAATATATATATATGTATAACTGAATCATTTTTGCTGTATATCTGAAACTAACACAATGTTGCAAATCAACTATTAAAAAAAAAAGGCAAAAAAATTAGGGCATGCATATTCCCTGAGAGCCTGGCACGTGCACATGCTACCTGAGCTCAAATGTATGTGATGGCAAGTGATCAAAAAGTTAAAATGAAGGTGAGCTCTGTCCACTGATTAGTCCAAGGGTCTAAAGGAGTGTCTAGCACTTAGTAGACAACCACACTGTAACTGAATGGATTCCAAAGACGTCTACACACCTATGTACGTGGGAGGCACAGAGCCAGTGACTAAGGATCTGGAAAGCAAGATGGGAAGGGCCCCTACCATCAGGGATCTTATATCCTAGCAGGAAAGAAATCACAGATGAGCACAGCACAAACCACAGACTGTGGGAAGTGCTATGAAGGAAAACAGCAGGAGGCTGGGAGAGGGAACACAGGGAAACCTCCTCAGATCTGATTTAGGTTTTGAGACAAACGAAGAGTATAGGGGACAAAGATGGAGAAACTTGGACAGACTGGAAATACGTTCTGGAAGTGGACCCACACAATTCACTCCTGGCCTGGACATGAACAAAAAGTCAAGGATGACTCCTAGGTATTTTGGTTTTCTAGGTTTTGTTGATTCTATTTTGTTTTACGCTTAAGCAACTGGGTGACTTGATTGTATCGTTTATTCACCTAAGACTTACAAAAAGATACTTTGAAAGAAAAAGAAAAAAGTTCCATTTGGAATATGTCAATTTGAGAAATCTATTAGACATCCAAATGGAGATAACACGTAAGCAGCACAGTGACCAGCAAAGAATAGGTGCTTACTTAATAATTAACTGAAATGCACAACAAAAAAATCCAATCATGTAAAATTTGAAAATGAGTCTACACTGGCTACTGTCTAACCCCCTGAGAACCAGGGTTGGCAACATCCACTGACCACTGCTAAAATGTTTTAACTCAATGTGGAATGAGAGTTGATCAGTGGAACTAATATTGCTAAAATCAACCTTCTTGTGTTATTGTGCAGTTAAAGCCTTATGATAATAGTAACTGGTTACGAAACTCTTTCTTTAAAAAAATACTATACATATCAACGTAAAGTTGACTTTCTAAAAATTAAAACTCAAAGTCAACAATTTAAAGGCATCTTTGTTTCTTGGTTGAATGATTAGCTATGTCTAACAACACTGCCTTAATAAAAAACCTTTTCTAAAAAGATCAGCTTTTACTATTAGATGGTGCATACTTAGTGATGATTATTCAGTAGCACAAGCACTTTGGAAGGTAGAACCTCAGCTGAATCAGGGTTTGTTGAGAATTTACACTGATGTATGATTCTTGCTAGAATCAATTTTCCTGGAAACAATCTAAGAAATTCTTCCCACCAGTAGAATGTATAATAACAAGTTCCCACCAGAATAATCTTTATCAACCTTTGGACAAGCTGTGCCAATAACAAGCATTAAGGGGACTATGTACAGTTACTACTTTACAATGAATTTCCTAATTTAGACTACCATTTAAAGGAGAACATCAGAGGAGTTTCTCAACCTCCATATAACTGATGTTTGGGGATAACTCTGGTGTGGGGCCTCCTGTACACTGCAGAACGTTCAGCAATATGCCTGGCCTCCACCCACGAGATGCCAAGTGTAGGAACCCTAGGGGATCCCAAATTGAGACCCACTGATCTACAGTAATGCAAATTACAGATTTGTTATTTTAGATGCTAAGTTGCGTCTGACTCTTTTGCGACCCCACGGACTGTTGCCCACCAGGCTCCTCTATCCATGGGATTTCCCAGGTAAGAATACTAGAGTGGGTTACCATTCCTTTCTCTAGGGGATCTTCCCAACCCAGGGATCAAACTTGTGTCTCCAGCACTAGCAGGCAGATTTTTTTTTTTTTTTTTTTTTTACCTCTGAGCCACCTGGGAAGCCCGTGGAACTGAGGCCTCTTGCCAAAAGCTACCCGAGTAACAAGCTGGGAAGCTAAGCTCCTCCAGCCTCAGCAGCCTTCAGATGCTTAGCGCTAGCCAATCACACGGTAATGACGACCTCCTGGCAGACCCTGAACCAGAACCAGCACCCAGCAACACTGAGACAATAAATGCTCTACATCACTAGGACTTACGGTATCTGGTTACAAAGCAGTAGACTCTAATACCTGTCTCTCTGTCCCAAACACAAGATCCCCATCAGCTGAGTCCTTACCTTTTAATAATGGGATCACCACATTCTAGACCAAAGGACAGGTCTGGTTAGTTGCAGTTTACCTTTTCTAGGCAAAAGTGAGACAAATGGGCACAAAACTGTTTCTCTTGGATTTGGAATGTGGTTTGGGGGAGGGGGGTGTTTAGAAATCAGGACAGACTGGCACCTTGATTTATGTGGTAAAATAAAACATTATCCACTACGAAGTCCTTGAAAATCTTTACAACACTCTCATACCAAAGCTGGTAGCTATCTCCCGCTCCATGACATAGCCACTAAACACAGGGCTTTCAGCAAAATTTAAGATTTAATTGTGGCTCAGATTCAACTCTGATGATCCATGGAATGACAGAAACTCTAAACGCAGCTCAATTTCCTCAGATCTGAAAGCCAGAGCCATGCTTCTTACTGACACAGGCATATTTGTTATCCCACTCGGTAGAGAAAAAGCTAAAATAATTACTAAACGAA
Organism: Bubalus bubalis; assembly: GCF_019923935.1. Lineage (NCBI taxonomy): Eukaryota > Metazoa > Chordata > Mammalia > Artiodactyla > Bovidae > Bubalus > Bubalus bubalis. The sequence goes on along the minus strand of NC_059159.1, from coordinate 34,975,467 downwards.
CTTGGACTAAGCAGATCTTCAGATTTTATCTTACTAGGAATAAACAGTATTCCAAGCAAATACGCCCCTACTACTTTTCACATAACCTGGAAAGCCTCCTGCACTTCAACTACCTCTGAGGGTATTAGGTGTTAGGGTGGAGTTGTCCCCACCACCCCCAAATTCATATGCTGAAATCCTAATGTCTACTAGCTCAGAGCAAGACTATATTTAAAGAAAGGGTCTGCACAAATGTAATTAAGTTAAAATGAGGTCATAATGGTGGGCTGAATCCAACGTGACTGGGGTCTTAGAAGAACAGAACAAACATGCAGAGGGAAGACCACATGAATTCCCAGGAGATGGCTGTCCACAAGCCAAGGAGACAGACCTCGGAAGAAACCAACCCTGGCCACACACTGATCTCAGACTTTATCCTGCACTGTGAAAAAACACAGTCTGCAGTGCTCTGTTTCGGCAGCCTGGGCACAAGTAATACAGAGGGTTATCGGCTGCCTTTGTATACCGGGTCCCCTATGGTCTGGTCACTCACCTAGAGTCAGACATCCTGGACTGCGAAGTCAAGTGGGCCTTAGGAAGCATCACCATGAACGAAGCTAGTGGAAGTGATAGAATTCTAGCCGAGCTATTTCAAGTCCTAAAAGATACTGTGAAAGTGCTGCACTCAATATGCCAGCAAATTTGGAAAACTCACCAGTGGCCACAGGACTGGAAAAGGTCAGTTTTCATTCCAATCCCTAAGAAAGGCAATGCCAAAGAATGTTCAAACTACTGCACAATTGCACTCATCTTACACACTAGCAAAGTAATGCTCAGAATTCTCCAAGCTGGGCTTCAAAATAGTACGTGAATGGAGAACTTCCAGATGTTCAAGCTGGATTTAGAAAAGGCAAGAGGAACCAGAGATCAAATTGCCAACATCCACTGGATCACAGAAAAAGCAAGAGAGTTACAGAAAAATATCTACTTCTGCTTTATTGATTACACCAAAGCCTTTGACTGTGTGGATCACAACAAACTGTGAGGAATTCTTAAAGAGATGGGAATTCCAGACCACCTTACCTGCCTCCTGAGAAATCTATACGCAGGTCAAGAAGAAACAGTTAGAACTGGACATGGAACAACAGACTGGTTCCAAACTGGGAAAGGAGTACATCAAGGCTGTATATTGTCACCCTGCTTATTTAACTTCTATGAAGAGTATATCACATGAAATGCCAGGCTGGATGAAGCACAAGCTGGAATCAAGACTGCCGGGAGAAATATTAATAACCTCAGATATACAGATGACACCACCCTTACAGTAGAAAGCAAAGAGGAACTAAAGAGCCTCTTGATGAAAGTGAAAGAGGAGAGTGAAAAAGTTGGCTTAAAATTCAACATTCAAAAAACTAAGATCAAGGCATCCGGTCCTGTCACTTCATGGCAAACAGATGGGGAAACAACAGAAACAGTGACAGGTTTTATTTTTTGGGGCTCCAAAATCACTGCAGATGGTGACTGCAGCCATGAAATTAAAGGATGCTTGCTCCTTGGAAGAAAAGCTATGAACAACCTAGACAGAATATTAAAAAGCAGAGACATTACCTTGCCAACAAAGGTCCATCTAGTCCAAGCTATGGTTTTTTTCAGGAGTCATGTATGGATGTGAGAGTTCGGACCATAAAGAAGGCTGAGCACCTAAAAATTGATGCTTCTGAACTGTGGTATTGGAGAAGATTGGTGAGAGTCCCTTGGACTGCAAGTAGATCCAACCAGTCCATCCTAAAGGAAATCAGTCCCGATTATTCATTGGAAGGACTGACGATGAAGCTCCAAAAGACCCTGATGCCAGGAAAGGTTGAAGGCAGGAGAAGGGGACGACAGAGGATGAGATGGTTGGATGGCATTACCGACTCGATGGACATGAGTGTGAGCAAGCTCCAGGAGTTGGTGATGGACAGGGAGGCCTGGCGTGCTGCAGTCCATGGGGTCACAAAGAGTCGGACACGACTGAGCGACTGACATGAACTGAACTATAGTCTGGTGGTTTCTAATTCCAGAAACCACGTCATCAGACTATTGTATGGACCGCAACTTTACACCCCCATGGTAAAAAAAAAAAGTCACAGTTATCCTGATTTCCAAAAACCGCCCATTGAGGAATCGTTAGAATTAAAGTTGCTTTGATTCTGGCCTTCTTAACTTTAACCAAGACGTCTAATACCAGAGGAGGGAGGAAAAACAGAGAAACAACTCCAGCTATTGAAGCAGAAATAGCAGAAGCTGAACAACTTGCTATCCAAGTATTGACTCTGAGAAGCTGGAAAAGGGAAGGCCATGTCCTGTGACACTGATCTTGCTGTCATTCAGGAAAATGTCCCTAGACGAGCTGTGCGCGCTGAGGGAGAAAGTCAAGTTTTCACTGAATTCAGCGAGTGGAATGGCTGAGAAGAAAATTTTAGAGAAGTACCATCCCAATATTCCGTGATAATCTATATGAGAAAAGAACCTAAGAAATGAATGAATACATGGGCCGGTATAACTGAATCACTCTGCTGTACACCTGAAACTAACACCACTCTGTAAATCAACTATACCCCAATAAAACTAAAATATTAAAAATAAATAAAGAGAAGTAATGGTAGTGATAAATTATTCTGAGATCCATATATCATAGAAACAGCAAGGTACAAAGACAACAATTTACCACATCAAATTCCAACTTCACTTTGTTCAGGGTGCCCAGTGCTACATTAACTACTTGACATGCACCTCATTTAATCTCCATGACCAGCCCAGAATCATTTATATCATCCCCAACTAAAGTGAAGAAATAAGTTCAGAGAGGTTATAACAACACAACCACAGAATACATAACTATATATTTATATATAATAAACATACGATTTAAATTACTTTCCCATTTGTTTTTTCCTCCTTTTTTTTGCTTTTCAAAATGTGACTACTAGGAAAATTTTAATTACATGTGACTTGCACTGTATTTCTATTCACTGTTCCATACTACATCTGTTAGGGAGGAAGATACTTTATTTGCTTAATCATAGTAGACATTTAACTAGAAGTCTGAGGAACGAAAGGTTTCTGGCACTTTTAGACTTACAAAACGAGATGAGTTATCATTTTTCACAGTCTTTGCGTTTCCAAATGATTCCAGGATTGGATTTGCTTGCAAAAGCTGCCGTTCAAGTTCCCCCTAAAAGACATCACACATAAACACAGACATAAATAAAAGCAAATGTATGTTAATCTCTCTACTCTGTTCCTCAAAGGAAAAGCAAACAAAACACTGCCTCTTTCCTCAGTTTTCTCATTTGCCATCTAACAAATTTTGTTGTTGGCTTCTTATTCTCGGTCTTATGGGCTCTGCTAAAGGGAAAAAAAAAAAAAAAAATCAGCCTCTATCAACTGACCACAAGGAGAAGAAGATGTCACATTGAACAGAGATGCTAAACATAAGGTAATAAGACTTGCCATTTCCCAAGATTTAACATGTTATCTTAATGACACAGGCAGGGCAACACCCTCATCTCCAAATTCAGAGATGACAAAGATGGTGAGGCTACAGAATTCTTGCTCAAATTTAAAAAGCTAAGCATATCATATTTGGTGTAATGTATGCTTTATTCAGTGTCCTTAGTTACATGCAAACTGAACTGAAGTCACTCAGTCGTGTCCGACTCTTTGCGACCCCATGACTATAGCCCACCAGGCTCCTCCGTCCATGGGATTCTCCAGGCAAGAATACTGGAGTGGGTTGCCATTTCCTTCTCCAGGGGATCTTCCCAACCCAGGGATCGAACCTAGGTCTCCTGCATTGCAGGCAGACGCTTTAACCTCTGAGCCCCCAGGGAAGCCTACTTACATGCAAATTAAGCTATAAAACAGTTCACAAACAAAAGATGTAAGTATATTAATATGTGCTTTAATCATGAAATACAACAGAAAGCTGCATGAGAAAGCATGAAGCCATTTCTGGCCATAAAAAGCACTACAAAATGACCCTATGCCCGGGGAATATAATTTCAGAATTATACTGTAAGACTTAAAATCCTTTTCCAAACACAAATCTTACCTGTGTATTTTAAAATACCCACCATTATTCTAAACCTAAATAAAGAAATAAAAAACACTAATATGCTTCTCTAAGCAAAAAAAAAAAAAAAAAAAAAAAAAAAAAAAGAGTATAAGGAACCTCAGGTAAGATTTTTAAATGAATGGCCGGTTGCTATCATCAAACCCAAAGCCAGGAACAAGTATATACCCTAAGGCAGTCTCAGCCAGTGTGGTTAGACGTCAGGAGGTGCCGTTCCCTCCGGGAAAGGGTGGGGAATGTGCCTGAGACCGTGACACAGTGTGTGCTCTGGAGCACTTATCTGGACTGCCGGGTTTCCCAGGGCTTCCCCACAGTCCACAGTTGTGTCAGCAGAAACCAGTCAAGGACTAGCGCTGCCACGCGAATGTCATGACACAGCGTCAACCCACGTTCTCAGCTCTAGATAATACGCTCCCTGTACAGGGAACCTTCCTGTTTATGGACTTCAAGGGACACCAGACTATTTCTGATGTAAATCTTTCTAAACTCTATATGCTATCAAAGTTTCTCAAACACAGTATCCTGAACCAATGTCAACAAGGCTGAAGGTCATCATTAAGGACAGCAGCACTGTGCTGTGATACAACAGAGAGCCTTCTCCCTCGAGGTCAGAGGTCACAGCCATCACAGTCTGTGGCCACCATCTCGCAAAGCCCTTGGTGCACTGGCTCTGCAGCAATGCTTTGGGCTGTATGATTCCTTAACCTCACTGGGTGATAAGGGTGTAGAAACTGTCCGAAAAAATACTGCCTGACAGATAGGTGGGGCATTGCATTTATCTGACACGGCCACAGTTAGCTCAAGGAATCAGAACATAAATTCCTTAAAACTACACACTATCCTACCAAATCATAATAAAAACACTTCCAATAATAATTTATCTTTAAACTGTTCTAACTTGAAGACAAAACAAGTATTGTATACCTCATTTTAATATTCCCTAGACATGGCTTCACAAGAGTTGTTTGGGTCAAGATAATTGTTTTTTTTTCCCCTCCCTGGCATGTATATGTTGTGTGTGTGTGTTTGTGTGTGCACACACTGTGTGCATGTGATCCACTGATCTTGATCCCATTCTTTCATTTGGTTTAAAGGCACCGGTTGCATCCTCTACATCAAGTCAAAATAATGTTCTGTGAATGTCTGCTGAATGGACAGATAATGACAGGTCCAAGCACACTCTATCAGTATCTGGGGAGGGGATGGTGGTGAGCCAGAGGTGGCAGGAAGATTTGGATTAAGGATCTTCATAGTCATTGTAGTGGGTGTGGAGATGTGGGTCCCAGCTATGGGGGCCTCTCCATTAACAGGGATGTGGTGGTACTTCTCTTCCAGTGGGTTTCTGACATGATTGAGCCCGATTATAGATCTCAAAGACTCAGGAATGAATCATATAAAGCTTGACCCAAAGCTAGTACTATACGATACACAAAAATGATCTTTAGGTAAGAAATTACCACTAAATATGATCATTGCTACACTGAATAATTCCATACTTAGGTAGAAAGTGCTTACAGCTCCCAACCAAATTATGAAGCCATTTATAAACCTCCAGGGGCAGTGACTAAAGTGATAACCTTTCCACTGGAACAGCACGGGCAAAGTTCCTCTATTTCTATTCTATGTGGTAACAAGAAATGTCACTGTGGAACATGGGGAAAAGAAATTACTATTAACTACTGAAATTATTTTTAAAGTTCTAAGTATTTAAATTATTAGTGCTTTAAAGGTTTGCCAATTCTGATAAAAACTACACCCCCGTGTTTATTACATAATGTATTACATGTACTTGCTATATGATAGATACAGAATGAGTTTGAAGTTGGTGAAAATAAAAAAAAAAACACAAAAAAACCACACACACACATCTTTCAAAATTCCAGTTCAGCCAGCAAGGGGACTCCAGCTGGCCTCCTGCTGCTCTCATAGGCCCAACAGGCAAAGCTGTGGCTTTCCCACTGACCACAGAGTAGGGTTGGAAGCTGGTGAAAGTGAAAGTCACTCAGTTGTGCCTGACTCTGCGACCCAATGGACTATACAGTCCATGGAATTCTCCAGGCCAGAATACTGGAGGGGATAGCCTTTCCCTTCTCCAGGGGATCTTCCCAACCCAGGGATCGAACCCAGGTCTCCCACATTAAAGGCGGATTCTTTACCAGCTGAGCTAGAAGGGAGGCTCTAGAATACTGGAGTGGGTAGTCTATCCCTTCTCTAGGGGATCTTCCCAACCTAGGAATCGAACTGGGGTCTCCAGCATTGCAGGCAGATTCTTTAGCAACTGAGCTATCAGGAAAGCTGGTGACGGCAACTAATCACATGTTGAGAACCAATCTCTAGGATAGGCTATAATTTCTGTGCTTGCCACTTGCTATCTGTTACCCTTCTGTCTCAGTTCAAGGCAGTTTAGACCAGTAGATACAAAGTCATCTGGAAGCTGCCATCTGACATGGCTGACTGAGCAGTCAGTGGGGAGGTGGGTGGGCCTGAAGAGGTCATTCTCGGGGGATGGTCAAGTTTAAGAAATTAGTTGTCTTCAAACCCGCTCTGAAATTGCACCTTGTCCAGGCTTCAGAGTGGCCTTGAATACCATGCCAGACAGCAAGGGTCTGTAACAGCGACACACGACGAGGGAACTTGGACTGAAGATGGACTTGCAGTCGGCTGGGGCATTAAGCCAAATGACAACTCATTTTGTTACAACAAGTAAAAGTTTACAGGTAAATGTTTTACTTCTTAAATACTGTGGCCTTAATTTTGAAAATTTATATTTGTTCATATGTCTATAGTGAAGATGAAGTTATAAAATACATTAAAAAAAAAAGAACACTTCACAGTGCTAGGAGGGCCTCAATAAAAAGACAATGACAGGTATTGACTAGGATATGGAGAAATTGGCACGCTCATACGTTGCTGGGAATGTAAAGTGGTATAGCCTCTATAGAGAAGTCTGGCAGTTCCTCAAAACGTTAAACAGAAAGTTTCCACAACCCAGCAATTCCACTCCAGGTATACACCCAAGAGAAGTGAAAAGGTATGTCCATGTGAAAATTGATACATTGTGGCATTATTCATAATGGTCCCAAAGCGGAAACAATCCAAACGTCCATCAACTGATGAATGGATAAACAAAACATGACGAATATAATATAACGGGTTGTTATTTGGCCATAAGAAGGAATGGAGCACTTACACATGCTCCAACAAGGACAAACCTTTGAAAACATTATGCAAAGTGAAAAAACAGTCACAGAGAACCACATGTTATGTGATGCCATTCACATAAAATCCTCAGAATAGGTGGATTCAGAGAGACAGAAAGTGATTAATGATTTCCAGGGGGGACATGGAAGGTGATTCCTATGGGTAAAGGGTTTCTTTTTGGGGGTCATGAAAATATTCCAAAATTGATTGCAGTAGTAACTGTGTGACTAGACTAAAAAATAAACAAACCCCACTGAACTGTATGCTTTAAAAGGGTGAATTTTGTGGGACATGAATTTAAACCTCAATAAAGTTGTTAAGGGAAAAAGAGCCAAGAGCAAATAAATTAAAGATTCACAAAATCTGGAGGCTACAAATGCCTTTCCTTTTTTTTTTTTTTTTTTACAATTTATACTGCTGTTTAGTGATAAAATGCTATCAATTTATACAAATGGTTCCTGGGAATCCAAGTAAGTTTTGCCTATAAGGTTCAACATAAATTCAGAAACCACTTACAGGGAACCAAAAGAAACACTGACCTTACAAAGTAAAACCATTATTTTATGACAGTCATCCTCACAATGGGGTGAGGAAATCAAGCCTAGGGGCACTTGGGAAAGGATGGGGGTGTAGGGAGAGAAGTAAGTTCTTGAGATGACCCTCCCCAGGGTATGACCAGTAGTCTCTAGGCTCAGGAGTGTCTCATATTCCTCAGTGTGCTGGGGAAGAAAAATTAATGGAGAACCAGTGGTCTCCTCTTGTTTCTAAAGACATGGCATAACTACTACTTGACTAGTGTTAAAATAAACTTGGGAAAGCAGCACAGAAGAGTCTGCACAGAGAACATGCAAAGACATGCAAGTCAGTAACAACAGCGCAGCACGGCCCAGAGAAGCTGGTGTCTTCTGGAGGGAACCCAGCTTGACTGGACCCAAAGCAAAATCTCGGGGTAAGCATGCTACTCACAGGGGTCCACTCGGTAGTTGTTTCTGACATTGAAACAAAACGTTAACGATGATGATGTATGTAAGCCAAAGGATTAGGAAACCTAAATCTGTAGGTTAATTATTTAATGCTATTTTGCTAGTGATCTAGGTACATATTAAAAGGTCATTTAGCATGTACTCTAAAGCTCAAAGAAAATCTGGTTGCTGGTCTAGAGATTCCTTCTTTAACTGGCCAAAGAGCCATTCACTATCATGTAGGATAGTGATGATTTCATTCATCCTCCCAATTCGCATCACTGGTGTGGTCTACAGTTAAAAGCAAAGGAACATCATGGGATTTAATGGGTGTGGTACAAGCTTTGGCATCTGAGAATCTCTTAAGAATTCTAAAGAAAGGTATCTGAAAATCTGTCTGTGACTATTCCTTTAGAGGCTTCTGATTGCTTCTTCATGGTGATAGGTTGTTTTCATAGGACTATCATTTACTGCTTTATGCTAGCTTTGCAGCAGCATGCTTGCAGAAAGACATACAAACCAAAACCATTCCAATGCTAGGGAAAGGGTCAAGTCCAGGTGCAGACACCTCAGTCTATCTAAGGCATGTGGCTCAGCCCTGCCCTCCTCCTCTATCAGGACATGCTCTGGTCCATGGTCTGCCAGATGCTATGCTCTGTGGGGCTAAAAGCAAGGCATCTGATAGGAAGAATAACACTCCTCTACAACTTGCCCAGGACAAAAAAATTCTAAATTTATATATTAAATACAATGAGACTTTCAGGTTACACATATCAGACCACACAATGTTAACAGATCAGAAACTGTTACAGTTGCAACCCTAAATTCAAAATTTGATATATGGCATGAAGTTAGGTTTCCACATGCTTAAGAAGTATTAAAGTGATTCTGCCTGGCCACTGACACATGAAACCCTAAGTTTACAGGCTTCACAAACATATGATTCCAAGTCATAATGAAAGGGTAAATAAACATCAAAGTTCCTCTAGAAAACAAAGGTAAAGCAAAAGGGCATGCTGCTTCTCAGGAACAGTGAGCCTCAAAGCAACACATTTTCAAAAAGAAACATTTTGTTCATAAGAGATTTCACTCAGAGCTAATGGTATTTGTGCCTAGTAGCGACTCAGTCTAAAGACAGAAATTACTGCAAACATTCATGACTAAGAAACAAAGAAAAGCACTTGCCTGGTGTTTCACTGGTTTAGGTGATTCCTGCTGCTCAGTTACAAACAGACAAATGCAAACGTTAGCAAGTTTGGGTCTTTTCCTAGCAGTAAAGCCACATCCAAAGCACCAAGTCAGCGAGAGGGTTAGAACTGTGAAAGCGGGCTTGGCTGGCGTCTCTCAGGGGGTATTAACGACTACATCTGCATATCTACAAGTCAAGGATAACTGACGTGTTATATTCTTACACCTTTTCTGTCATCAATTCTCCCCCAAATTTCTATCCTGCCCTCAGGCTGCTGTTGGTGGTAGCTCTCTAAGTTCAGAAAGAACCACTGAAAATATCTGAGGATATTTCTCTGGTAGTTAAAAACTGAGAAGTCTTCATGAGCCTTGCTTATTGACTTCTAACAATCCTTACCACAACTCTGCAAGAGATCAGGCTTTGAGTTACAACCATAATTTCAGTTTGCCCTGTTGGAATTGCCAGTTACCAGCAATTTCTTGATGTCCTAGCCCCTCCTTGCTGGGGGAGACAAGGAAGCTGTCAATAAAGGCAGCGCACTGAGCACCCTCACTTCCTTATTCTTGTTTCTGAAATTACTAAAGAATAAATCTAAGGGTTTTAAAAACAAGGGCAGAACAAAAACTTACAGGAATATTATGGTCCTTTCGTCCTTTATGTGAAGAAGCAACATGAGCAAGGTACTGAATGACTTTCTTAGTGTTTTCTGTCTTCCCGGCACCCGATTCGCCCCTGGAAGATATAGTAACACAGTCTGCTTTAGAAAACACAGCACACACATTCCCAACCTGTAATCAACAAAAGTAAACTGATTTGAAACTAGAATTAGTAAGAAGTAAAAAGAGAGTAAGTAGGGGGAAAAAAGAAACAAAACACAACACTATCACCAGTAGCTGGAAAATGATTTTTAAATGGTATAAATTAAATACGTTCTTTTGGTAGATGCCAGTTAAGAGGACAGAGGAAAATGTTCACGACACTTCCCCACCTGTGCTAGGTATCAGTGGCTCTGCCAGAAAAGTGAAGTTTATTAGAATGTTTACAAAGAAATTCCTCAGCACCAGAAATATATCCAGCACTAGAACCAGAATTTCTAGAACAATTAGACTAAGGTAACTGAATCTGCAGGAATCGAATGAATCCTGGGATCCCCGCTGATCACGGACAGCATCTTCAAGGCCTGAATACCTTTTAGGCTCATCCCTCAGAGCTGATGATGGTTCACTCCCCTGGACCCACAGAGCATCTTGTACACACCTCATACATACAGCTTTTCTATTACTATCACCTACACTGTTAAATCTATCTGTTTTCCTTCCAGGACTTTGATGTCTTCACTTTTTACAACTATATTTTAATTAATCGAAAAAAATGTACAGTCTGAGGTCAAGTTGTTATTTTTTTAACTTTATTATTTTTGGCTGTGCTGGGTCTTTGTTGCTCCTTGGGCTTTTCTCTAGTTGCAGCAAGTGGGGCTACTCCCTAGCTCAGTACATGGGCTTCTCCTGTTGCAGAGCATGAGCTCTAGGGTGTGTGGGCTCAGGAGCTGCAGCTCCCTGGCTCCGAGCACAAGCTCAGGAGTTGAGGTGCATGGGCTCAGGAGCTCCACGCAGAAGGGATCTTCCTTGATTACGGATCGAAACCATGTCCCCAGTATTGGCAGGTGGGTTCTTTACCACAGAGCCACCAGGGAAGCCCTGAGGTAAATATTTAATCTCATTTTCCATTCACATGATTCAGCTCACATCCCATTATCAATGGCTGACCAAGACACTGATTATCTTGGTCAAAGTGATTTGAAATGTTATCTTTACCTTACACTTATGACTTTATTCCAAAGCCAATACCCTAGGCAGTATTTCTGAAGTATGACTAACCACATTACCCATCATTGTTTTTTAAAACCTCAGAGACAAGTAGTCTCTGAGGTTTATTTTTTCCAGATAAATTTCAAGTATTTTGTTCTGCTATATCCCTCCCCTGTCTCCTCCCACCTGCCACCTCTATAAAAACAGGCAGACAAAAAAAAAAAAAAAACAGGCAGACAGAATTTTGAGCTAAATAATATACATGCTGTTTTTAGGAGAAATGATGGCTTCATCGCTCAGTTAAATTCTGTATTTTTCTAAGTTCAAAACAAGCAAGGACCCAGGTTTGTCTTATTCACCTATTAAGTCATAGTGCCTAGCACAACAAGTACTCAATACATTCTGTTGAAAAAAGAATGTAAGTCTTATATGAGTTTATTTCTCGGCTCTATTTGATATTTTTGGTCCTGTCATTAATGTCCTTTTATCACCATTATACTTTCTACTTGGTCATCATTGGTATTTGCTAATGAGTTTCGTTCATTCCTTTATTCAACACATTTCCAAATCAATTCAGGCATCCCTTAAGTGCTAGAGATTGAGCTGTGGATACAATCTTCCTGGAGCTCAAGATTAGAAGAGATTTAAAACAAACAAGAAAAACAAATTGGGCCTCTGTAGGATGTGAGGAGGGTGACGAAGGAAACAAGGTGACTGAGGGGGAAAAGGCAGAAGAGCAAAGGACAACTCCCTGGACAAGGTGGCGGGGGTGGGGGCACTCGACTCCTGAAAGCTGAGCAGGACCAGGCACGAGAGGGCCTGAGACAGAGCATGGAGGCAGATGGAAAGACAAACGCAAAAGGCCTCAAAGCAGAAAAAAAGCTCGGTATATTCCAGCAACCAGCAGCCGGAGTACAGGATCTGATATAAATAACCAGCCGGGCAGACACAGCAGGAGGGACTGCCGCCGAGGTGGAAAGGTGTGGATGGGACGTACCCTGGAGCCATGGGAATGAATCTGGATTTTACTCAAGTGCAATTTCATAAAAGCTATGCCAGTGGTTTTCTCTGTTGTGTTCTTAACTTTATTTAAAATACCTAGTGTTTCAAGCTAATCATGATGTTGGCTGTTGGTTTCAGATAATTTTTCAAGATGCTAAGAAATGTGCCTCATGTAGACTGACGATGACTTGTCTTGAAGCAGTTATGATCGGTACTCATCAGCTTGGTTTGCCTCTGCGGTTTCTTGGCTAACCCCTCTCAACTGGACATACTTCAGTGTATCCTGAAAGCATTTTTTTCCCTGTCACACTTACTCAGCTGTACTGAGCCGTCCGTCAACAACTGCCTATGAGCTCTGCTAAATTTTCTGTATTTCAGGTCTAAGATACCTCTGCTAATATTACACATAAGGCTGTGTTGTAAAGGGAAAAAAATACAATCCATCTAAAGCACATAATTGGGCTTTCCCAGTGGTTCAGTCGGAGAAGGCAATGGCACCCCACTCCAGTACTCTTGCCTGGAAAATCCCATGGATGGAGGAGCCTGGTGGGCTGCAGTCCATGGGGTCGCTAAGAGTCGGACACGACTGAGCGACTTCACTTTCACTTCTCATTTTCATGCATTGGAGAAGGAAATGGCAACCCACTCCAGTGTTCTTGCCTGGAGAATCCCAGGGACGGGGGAGCCTGGAGGGCTGCTCTCTATGGGGTCGCACAGAGTCGGACACGCCTGAAGCGACTTAGCAGCAGAAGCAACAGCAGCAGCAGTGGCCCAGTGGTAAAGAATCTACTTGTAACGCAGGAGCCGCGGGTTGGACTCCTGGGTCGGGAAGATCCCCTGCAGGAGGGCATGGCAACTCACTTCAGGATTCTTGCCTGGAGAATCCCAAGGACAGACAAGGCTGGTGGGCTATAGTCCTTGGGGCCGCAGAGTCATACATGACTGAAGCGACTTAGCACACACAAAGCACACAATTAGTATTCAATACACATTACCCATTATTGTCCACTCAGCTGTTCATCCACCATATAGAAGGGAATTTGAATTACCAAACTCTAAATTACTTCATGAATCTATCATGCTGGTAAAGTGGTTAAGAAGTGGGCCATGGTATCTTGATGACTGCTGCTACTGCTAAGTCGCTTCAGTCGTGTCCGACTCTGTGCAACCCCATAGATGGCAGCCCACCAGGCTCCCCTGTCCCTGGGATTCTCCAGGCAAGAAAGCTGGAGGGGGTTGCCATTTCCTTCTCCAATGCATGAAAGTGAAAAGTGAAAGCGAAGTTGCTCAGTCGTGTCCGACGCTTAGCAACCCCATGGACTGGAGCCTACCAGGCTCCTCCGTCCATGGGATTTTCCAGGCAAGAGTACTGGAGTGGGTTGCCATTTCCTTCTCCGTCTTGATGACCTACTTAGATTCCAATCCAGCCTACCACTTCTTAGTTATGGGGCTTTGGGCAAAGTGATTGGCCCCTGAACCTCGGTATGAAGTGAAGTGAAGTCGCTCAGTCGTGTCCGACTCTTTGCGACCCCGTGGACAGAAGCCTACCAGGCTCCGCTGTCCATGGGGTTTTCCAGCCAAAAATACTGGAGTGGGCTGCCATTTCCTTAGACTCCTTTAAAATGAGATCTGGTTACTCTGCAAGATTGAATCACGCCTGCAAGGAGCCTAGCATGGCACCTGACCAGAAGCATGGCACCTGGCACTATGATGGTCAACAGTGTTGATGAATAAATTGACAGAAGTAGAAAGATGATAACCTCTGATTAGAATATGAAAGACACAGCAGAATCATTTTGGATAACGGTCCTTTAGCAGTTGTGTCTTCCACAAATATTTCTTCTCAGTCTGTGGTTTATCTTCTCAATCTTTTAACACTGTCTCTGCAGAGTGGAATTTTTAATGAAGTCTAGTTTATCAGTTATTTCTTTGATGGATGTCTCTGGTTTTGTACTAAAAAGGTATTACCATGCCCAAGGTCATGTAGGTTTTCTCTTATGTTACCCTCTAGGAGTTTTATAGTTTTGTATTTTATATTTAGGCAAAGAGTTGGACATGACTGAGCACACACACACACAATCAAATGAAGTGAGGGTAGGAATTTGCTGCGTACAGGAGGGAACTTTACAGGATGATCAAAATGATAATGTTCTCTATCTTAACAGAGGTTTACGTTATACAAATAACTCAGCCCATATATACTTAAAGTACATAAATGTTTAAGAGTTTTGCATTCTGTTATACCGTAAGTCCCCTACATATGAAGGAGTTCTGTTTCGAGAGCACATTCAGAAGTCCAATTTTTTCCTAAGTCCAACAAAGTTAGCCTAAGTACCTAACACAATGTGCTATATAGTACTGTACTGTAATAGGTTCATAAGACTTTCCACACAAATCCACAAAAACAAATAAAAAATAAAACATTTTTAATCTTACAGTATAATAGTACCTTGAAAAGTACAGCAGTACAACAGCTGGCACACAGAGCTGTCATCGAGTGAAGCAGCAGGAAGTGTTACCAACTGGAGGAGGGAAAGGACGTGGGAGACGGTAGAGCTGAAGGATCGTCAGCAACAGGAGACGGAGGGCAAGCTGCAATGTCACTCTCGTCTGATGTTGATGGAACACAGGTTCATATCTTTGAAAGTTCACAACTTGAAGGTTTGTATGTAGGGGACTTAAGTGCATGTGAATTTTGTCTCAAAAAGATAAAGATGTAAATCCTGAACTTTACTTAATGTTATGTATGCTGAAGTATTTAGGGGGAAGCACACTGATCTACAAATGCATCAGATGAAGGGATTAATAGCCCAAAGAGTGGTTTTTCAGTTGAAAATGAAAACATCTGATCAATCAGCAGTCACCGAAAGAAATACCATCCAACCTTAAGCAGTGAAAGTGTTAGTAGCTTAGTCGTGTCAGATTCTTTGCGACCCCATGGAATGTAGACCACCAGGCTCCTCTATTCATGAAATTCTCCAGGCAAGAATACTGGAGTGGGTAGCCATTCCCTTCTCCAGGAGATCTAACCAACTCAGGGATGGAACCCAGGTCTCCTGCTTAAGCTGAGCCTCCTGAAAATGCAGCTCCCATGGAACCCCATCCCAAGGAGTTTCCAGAGCGGGGGAAGTCTGACCCTGAGCACCAGCAAGTACAAATTCAGCTGTCCACTGGCATCACAAAGCCCCATAGAACCCTCCATACTCTACCCTAGAAGCCCCAATCCACCTACACCACCCCTGTTTCTTAAATTTAGTATGGAAGCCTTTTATTTCTGGTTTTCAGCAAGTTACTCATCACTGAATACTCCCACACGTGTGCATACATAAACTCTGTCTTTTCTCTTATTAGTCCACTATCAATTTGTAGATCCCCAACCACAGGACCCAAGTTGGAAAAGTTTCCCTCCCAACACAAACAATAAAATGGATAGAGGGATGAACAGATCAATATATAATAAGCAAACATAGTAAAATGTTACTGGCAGAATCTAGATGGTAGATATATAGAACTTGACTGCAAAAATTCTTTCATCTTTATGTTTGAAAATATTCCTAATAAAATGTTGAGAAAACTCAAAAAAAAAAAAAAAAAAGCAAATATGGTTTATCTGATGACTGCTACTTCATCACACAAAGAGATACCCCAGCTGCTGTAGCTCATAAGCCCACACCTCATCACTGATGCATACATCAGTCTCAAATGACAATGACCATCTAATTATAAGTGCTAGAGCTTACAATGGTCACTTCTGGTGACAAGAGTAAATCAGTGCTCACTAACCTTAGGTTTTGTCAAACAGCAGTCACTCCCTCCCCAAGTGTTTCCTGCTTCCAAACATTCCAAACAGTCCTCATCCAAAATAATCATACAAGCTCACAAACCACCCAAAAAGGAGAGGACTGTGTCCTGTCCCTCATCCCCTGTGCACTGCAGGCAGGGTCACCGTGACTGTGACACTGCAGGCAGGTGACACAAGCGCTACTCCTCTCTCACTTGTGAGCAGAAGCCGTCCTGGGCCCCGGGGGCGGGAAGGAAGGGCCCGGCTCACATGCTGGAAGCACCGCCGTTCTTGCTGGGGCTCTGTGAGCCGTCCAGAGGCCCAGGGAACGCGTGTGAGGAAGAAAGGGGGGCGGATTTACCATACCTTACCATACTCATTTCATGGAGCTTCAGTGGTTAGATTCTCAGAGCAGTTCTCCTCTACTAACTGATGCTCTATAAAGAACCTGGGTGCTCTTTGTTCCTGATTCTTGGGAGGTCTGGAGCCTCTAGGTACCTGGAATGTTAGGTACCCACCATATTAGTCATGGTGGGCACTTGGCTAGCTATAGGATGGGGACTGGACAAGCTGAAAAACCAAACGGGCAATTAGAGGTTTGTGCCTTTGATCCAAGTGACCCTCCTGGGAGGGGAGAGGGGATGGACACGGATTCAATCAACCGTGCCTACATAGTGAAGCCTAATAAAAACTCTTTGAAGCTAAGGTGAGCTTCCTGGTTGGTAATACACGCCGATGCACTGAGAGGGGAAGTGACCAGAGCAAATGGAAGCCGTGCCTTTGGGAAACTCCAGCTCTCACCCTCTCTAGCTCTGATTTGTCACTCTAGCAAAGTATTGAATCTGAGTGGGTAGTGGCCACCCTCAAATGTGTAGCTATTTGGTCAGAAGTACGGGTAGCCTGGGAACCCCTGAGCTTGTGGCTGGTATCTGCAGAGGGAAATCAAGGTCAAAACTGCTTCAAAACCAGTAGTTTTAAAAAGATGTTTGCAGCTCCCTTTCTGAATAACTGACTTTTCTGAAGAATATGCCCAGTGGAATAAAATAAAATAAAAAACTGAGCAGACTATTCTAGAATATAGAATTAAAATGAAGATACATAAGGAATGCAAGGAATGAGACCTGACAGGATTGTGGATCTTTGGAAGTCATAAGAAACACGTTGAAGACTATTATAGAAATTCACATATGGATTTCATATGAGACAACATTACTGTTTCATTGTCAAGTATGACAATGTGTGTTATGTGGGCACACCCTTGCTCTTAGGAATCACCTGTGGTGTCAGAGTGTCTGCAAACAGTCCTGTGTGTGTACAGAAACGAGGGACACATTTAGATAAAGGGTACACGAGCACTTAACGTATCACTTTCAACTTTTCAATAAAATTTAGGTTTGTATTTGTTTTACAAGAAAACTTGGGAGAAATGCAAAGGTTTAAAAAAAAGAAAAACATAAAATTTGGTAAAATTTAACTCACTGAAGTTAGGGGATGGGTATCTGGGGGTCTCCAACTATTCTATTTTTGTGTAGGTTTGAAATTTCAAAATAAAACACCTTTATAAAATGGTATCAGAAAGGTTTTACCCTTTGAAAACACATACAGTATTCAATTGTTTCTAAAATTTCCTAATCTTAAGCCTGTTTCCTTGGTTCCTACTTAATTAAGAGATTCATTGTTTTGTTTGCATTTTTATCCATTTACTTAGGATGCCCAAAAGTAGTGTTCCAGGTTCTCAGAGGATAATTAAAAAGCAATCAAAGTCACAGTTCCTACCCTTCTGTCTAGTTGTAAAACAAGACACAAAGACCCAAATAGGTAATGAATCACAGCGTGTGAGGAACAGGGCCTGACGAGAGGAAATCAGTGTGGGCTGGAGCCAGCTGTACCATGAGGCTTATGTCCTCCTTGGAGGGAGAGAGAGGAGAAAGGCAAGGGAGTCAGCCAGGATCCCAGAAGATGGGGCAGACAGTAGGTGCTGGGCGGGGCTAGGGCAGGACAGGACAGGAGAAATATGAAGTGAGACGACAACTGGAAACGGGAATGAAAGAGAGCAGGGAGTCAAAGCAGACGGCAAGGTTTTAAGCCTTGAGTCTGGAAACACAAAGCGCTGATGATGGAAAGATAGATACTGGGAGACCCATCTTGTTTGTGCGAGAACAGAGGTTAATTTGTCAGCGTGTTCAGTTTAAATTGGCTTTTATTTCCTACTTCACAGCTTGTGCTCCAGGAAGACCCAAACACCTGTAATTGCCTGACACCTTTCTCACCTTCCGTCCCCTGTGCCCGTAAGGTTCACTGATTCTGTAAGAAGCTACAACAAATTGTGACAAAGATGAAGGTCCAGAAACTCATCTAGCTGTGGGGCCACCCACCTGAGCTAAAAAACCCCTGGAAGCCAGTAAGGCCCAGCCTAGACTGCCACCTCCCATGGGCCCAATCCCCCCACCCTGCCCCTGCCAGATCCACCAGGGTCCAGAGGTGAGCTCTGCAGGGGCCTTCAGATCGTACCCCCGTCAGCCTTGGTCGCTGCTCAAAATGCAGCTCCTCTGGCCACTCTTCATTCTTACCCTCTGTTCTCATTTTCTTTCTCCTGATTCCAAACCCAACTATTTTCTGCTCTGCTACTGCGTCGCTTCAGTCGTGTCCGACTCTGTGCAACCCCATAGACAGCAGCCCACCAGGCTCCCCCGTCCCTGGGCTTCTCTAGGCAAGAACACTGGAGTGGGTTGCCATTTCCTTCTCCAATGTATGAAAGTGAGAAGTAAAAGTGAAGTCACTCAGTCGTGCCCGACTCTTAGCAACCCCATGGACTGCAGCCTACCAGGCTCCTCCGTCCATGGGATTTTCCAGGCAAGAGTACTGGAGTGGGTTGCCATTGCCTTCTCCAATGCATGAAAGTGAAAGGTCAAAGTGAAGTCATTCAGTCGTGTCCGACTCTTAGCGACCCCATGGACTGCAGCCTACCAGGCTCCTCCGTCCATACGATTTTCCAGGTAACAGTACTGGAGTGGGTTGCCATTGCCTTCTCCGATTTTCTGCTCTAGCCCCCCTCTTTTCCTCCATACTCTGTGGGATCCCCATTCCACAGTGTGCAAAGTCACCCACGTTCTCAGCTTCCTGACTGAACACTCCCCTCCGCTGGCCGTACTTCACATCACACACCTGTGTGAGCATACACACACATATACATCATCACACACACACGTACAAACATCAGGGGCATCCTTCTCACTCCCCCAATACTGTTTCTAGACTCTCTTGTTCTTCTTTTTTTTTTTTAGACTCTCTTGTTCTAAAAGCCCCTACCTCTCACCTCTCTGAGGTCACACACAGCAGGAGCAGTGGTTCTGACACTGGATTTATTTTGCTTAGTAAGATCTCAAAAAACAACACCCCCTCCCCCCCGCCCCCGCCACCCACGCTGTTTCAAAAAAGAAAGCACTTTTATTTCCAAAGAAAACAGGAAGGGTCTTATCTTGGAATAAAGGACATTCCTCTAAGTCAAATAATTTAGCTTTATGAAGGGCTTATCAGAGGCCACTGCCCTCATACCATCACTTGTGTGTGTGTGTGTGTGTGTGTGTGTGTGTGTATGTCAAAGCCCCTCCTCTCCTTGTGTGAGCAACACACCCAACCCTTTGACTCCGTGACACCCTCCACTCCATGCCCTCCTGCCCTACCCCCCACTTCTCAGCTGCCCACTCCTTCGGCCACACTGGAGGAGCTCCCTCCCAACACCTGCGGCCACGACGCCTGTTCCTGCTCCTGCTTCCCCAGGAGGCCCTGCTCTCCAGTTTCCTGACCCATCTCCCTCCTATCAGTCCCCCGTCATGTGCCACACCCCATGGTCCATCATGACAGTCTCTCTCGCTGACGTTCTCAGTTCTTTCATCTCAGTGACCCCCACCTGAACCCACTTATAAAAACTTTTGGTGGATTAAATATGATTCCCCATTTCGACACCCTCGTAGGGGCGTGTCCACAGCAAAGGCCCCAAGGGTCTCACACTCCCTCCCCTCCCCCACTGACCCTGGCCTTGGCCACGTGTCTGGCCTGGAACCTGAGAGCACCAGGTGTGCACACCCTTACACACTGGCACTCGCATCTGTACGGCTCTGGGCAGCCAGGGCTAGCCCACTGGAGAATGAGAGGAACCACTAAGGCACCCCAGTCAACAGTCAACCAGCCCCCTGGCCCTCAGCTGCCCCCAGCCGCGGGGTGAGCCCCAGGTGAGATGGCTGGGGCTGGCTCGGCTCAGCAGACAGGCCCAGCTGAGTCCAATCCAAGGGCTTGGAGAACTGCTTTCAGTCACTAAGTGTCTGGTAGTTTGTTGTTTAAGAAAAGCTAATTCGTATAACTCAGAGGCTAAACATCGCTGGAAGAAAATTTACATGAGACAGGCTTATTTTCTACTTCTCTTATACTTCTTGTTATCAAACACCAAAGTTTCTATGGGAAAGAAAAGCCAAGAGATGAGAACTTTTTCTGTTTCTGGTCCCCCCCACCCGCCCACATCAGGCCCTGTCTCCTCCCTGACCCTGGACCTCTAGGGGCCCTGACTCCCACCCATCTTGTCCTACCCCACCCCCATCAGTTTAACCTCTCCTACCTTAAAGACACCACCAGTAACAACAAAAATGGATTCCTTACTGCTTTTCAAATGCTACAATTTTCACTCTAGAGCTATTTGGAAGTTGTAGGCCCAGACTTAGCTTTTGCTGCTTTTTAAAAACTTTCTCTCTCTCACACACATACACCCATGTCATTCCTTGACTGCCGTCTGGCCTGACTCCCTGCCCACCCAGTGCACTGAGGGGACCATGACCAGCCTCCCTCGCCCAAGTGAAACCCCAGGCATGTGTTCCTGTGTATTTCAGTCTCTATGGTGTCTGCAGCCTATGGCTTGGGCGTCTCTGTGGAGTCTCACCCGCCTCCCCACCCTTGAACCCCGTCTGGGGATCCCACACTCTGAGGGGACCTCACTTACCGCGTGGCTTCTGTCATCTAGGCCGCCGGCTCTGCATTCCAGGCACAGCTCTGACTCCATGTCCAATAGCCTAGAGACGGCTCCCCCAGGAGCGCCTCAGGCACCTCAAAGTCAATGTCCTCTACCAAACTCCTTCCCCTTTGCCCTGAACCTGTTCCTCCACCTTCCCGCGTCTCTGAAATCCACACAACTCCACCCTCTCCGAGCTCCTCTTTCTCAGGCCTGTCTCGCAACCTAAGCCCCACTTAGACACGCCCACTTCCACGAGCACCTCCCCACCTGAAGGCACTTCCAGCTCTCACGTGGGTAACTTATTAGCCTTCCACTCGGTCTTCTCGCGATAACACTTCCCGGTCCTCCATCTTCCCCACTGCAGCTAACATGACTGTCCTAACCAGGAAAAATGATCACTTCCTGCTGTGGATGTTGTATTCAATCCTGACTTTCCAGTACTTCACACACTGGCATGTGATAATCAATAATGCTTCCTGGGTGATACAGGGAAATTCCTGAAAAGTCCAGGAGGTCAACACTTGGACAAACCAACTAAAGATGTAAGTTTCACAGATTAACATTATGAAATGTGTGAAAAGCCCAGTTTGACAGCCAAACAGTAACACCAAAGCTAAGCAGAGCTTGCATACCTTAGACTTAAAACAGTTAACAGCAAGGTTTACATCAATCTCTTTAAATTACTGCTCTCCTGTCCCCCTTCCTCTCTCAAATACCAAAATTGCTTTTACTTTCCAACAGAATAGAAAAGAAGTCTAAACGTTTAACATTTACTTACGTGCAAAGAATTGACTGGTCCTCACGATCTAGAAAACAAAATAAACAGAAAGACATTGAATATCTGCCTGTTCTTTAAAATATTTGATAAATAATAAATAGCCTGATAGCCTCTAAAATACTAGGAACTCTGCCCCTCTTAGGCCAAGTTAACGCTTTCCAATCCTGTTATGCATCATACAGTCCTAAATTCAGTCAAGTTCATCATTCTCACGCCAGATTATCTGGGGAAGGTAACAATGCAGGCTCAGACAACTTTATATGCCTAATGAACCTGGATTCTCGAAGCCTGGTGCTTATCAGAGTCAACCAGGAAATTTTATAGAAACAAACTTCCCAGAGCTCCACCTATAGGGGAGGGACTGAAAACCGCTTTTTACTTAGGTTCCCCAAGTGATTTTGATGCAGGGCCAGCCAGGCTTGGAAACCATTACCTTACAAGAAAACCCACAACCAGAGAGAAATCGTTATCAATATACACCTTAAAGAAGAAAAAAAAAGTATCAAATACTGAGTGGAAAAGAAGATTAAGGGAGGATAAACGTCTGTAAGAGTTTAACCACTGTATGAAGTCAGAACATTAAATAGAGCAAAAATAAGGAAAGAATATAAAAGGAAAAAAACTATCATGACTTTAAAGTGATAAATAATTTAAGTACTCATATTTAGGGCTTCCCTGGTAGCTCAGCTGGTAAAGAATCCACCTGCAAAAGCAAGAGACCCCAGTTCGATTCTTGGGTTGGGAGGATCCCCTGGAGAAGGGAATGGCTACCCACTCCAGTACTCTGGGTCTGGAGAATTCCATGGACTGTATAGTCCATGGGGTCCACATATAAAAAGGTTAAATGCAAGCCAACAGCCTTTCTTGGGCACGACCTTCCCGGATCCACAAGCACTTGGATGATCTCTGCCTGCCCTTCCTGCTCAGCTCAGTTGTATCTCCTCTGTGGGTCCCCTCCAGACCCTCTTCCTCAGGCTCCTCACTGCTTCCTTCTTTTGACCATATTTTGGGGTTAGACAAACAATACTGCCAACTGCCTGCCCGACTAGTATGTGCTAAGATCAGAGCCCATCTTGCTTCTTTACTCCCAGACTTAACACCAGCCTTAGGTCAACTGAGAGAATCCAGTGCGAGGAGCCAGGCAGGGCACTGGCAAGACACTGGGAACTGGAATCTTCTGTCCTAGTTCCAACCCTGCAGCAAACTGCCCACGCATCTATAAATGGGACGTTGATTCCTTGCTGGTTTTGGGCTCTTCACCTATAAAACTAGGATTTTACCAAGTTTTTAAATATTATTCACTCTAAATATGAACCCTCGCACCCCAAATTCTCCTGGTCTGAGAATGTTTATAGAACTCCACTTTTCCAAGTTTTCAGGGCTTTGCTGAACTAGTTTACACATTAGAGAAATCAAAACACACGCCAAAAAGCAACCACAATCAAATGGCCTCCTAACTTATTCAGAGCAGCTTTCTTCCTGCATCTGGACATGCTATTTTCATTGTGTGAAATCTGAGCTCTTCACAACCACAATCTACCCTTCAAATCTGCTCTGTATTTCTTCTCCCCATGCTTCTCATCCTACCCCACCCCAATAAAACAAAGGAACTCTCTTTGCAGGTGGACCCATCTGTTCTTGTCATGTCTTGCATCAGCTTTGGGCCTCAGTTTCACTATCAGTACAATCAGGTGAGGGCTTGGCAACCTCCACGATTCCCTCCATAGAATACTCTATAACTGAATCATTCCTTCTTTCTGCTTCACTGAATTCTCTTCACCTTCTGAGGATCAGCTTAGGCACCCCAGATGTTTCCAGTGAACTTTATACTCTAAGAACCTATCAATGTAACCAGACTCAGCATATATCATATATTATAGTGACATTTAAGGGAAATACTTTACGTTCAGAAATGCAACTGGCCTTCTAAAGAGGAGCGATTCATTTGATAGCTCAGTTACTGTCTACAGCACCTCCCCAAAACCATAAATGGAGGTACTCAATAAATCCATGTTGAATTAAATTGTATTTTCAACAGTGAAAATGATTTTAGGTCAGTGACCTCAGCTCCTACCTTAAAAAACTAGAAAAGAACAAATTAAACCCAAAATGAGTAGAACAAAAAAAAGTATAAGGAACAAAAATCAGTGAAATGGGAAAACAGGAAAAGAAAACGGTGGCCAAATGCTGGATCTTTGAGGTAAATCTCTAGACAAAATGATCAGAAATAAGACACAAATTGCCAACATCTGGAACAAGAAAGGGAAAACCACTATAGATCCCAGAGATACTAAAAGGATAATAAGGAACTATTAGGAGCCACTTTCTGCTAAAAAATTCGACAACTAAAATGAACAGAATAATTTCTTTAAAGGATAGACTACTAAAGTTCACTCAAGAAGAATCAATAACCTGAACAGATGTAGGAAAGACATTCACTAAAACAACATCCATTCATGAGTGAAAACAAAAAAAGAGAGCAAACGAGGAATACAAGGGAACTTCAACAACTTCATAAAGGGCATCTACACAACACCTGCAGTGAATATCATGCTTAATGGTGAAAACTGAATGCTGTCCCCAAAGACCAGGAATAAGACAAGAATGTCTGTTCTCACACCTATTCAACATCACAAATAAAAATAATTTAAAGGCATACACCTGAAAAGGAGGAAATAACAATGTCTATCTGCAGAGGACATGACTGTCTAGAGATAATTTCAAAGAGTCTACCAAAAAACTTTCCAGAATAAGTGACTTCTGCAAGGTTACAAAAGATGTCAATATATGTATTTTTAAAATAATATATATATTTTAAATTTCTATATATCAATAGTGAACAATTGGTAATTAAAATTGTAAAGTTCCATTTAACACTAAAAACATGAAATGCTTAGTTATCCTAAGGTATATGCTACACTTATAATGAATATGTGCGAGATCTATGTGCTAAAGACTGTAAAACACCAATGAAATAAAAGAAGACCTATATTAACAGAGAAACAAACCATGTTCATGGATTGGACGACTCAATACTCTTGTCAGTTCTGCCCTTTTTGTTCTATAGATTCAGTGCAACCCAATCAAAACGTGAAAAGTGGGCCATTCTTAGAAAATGGCAAGTTGATTTCTAAAATTCATATTGAAAGACCAATGAACAATTTAAGATTTATTATATGACTATTATAATCCAGATGGTATGAAAAAGGACAAATGTACAGATTAAAGGAACAGAATCCTGACAAAGCAATTCATTGGAGAAAAGAAATGTTTTCTCAATAAATGATGCCAAGATCTACTGGATATTCACATGCAAAACAATGAACTTCAATCCATACCTTGCACCATACATGAAAATTAACTCAAGATGGATCACAGATTGAGTGGGGAAAAAATCGCAAATCACTTATCCAATAAAGGACTTGTGGCTAAAAAAAGAGTTCTCAAACGTGAATAAGAAAACAAACCATCCAATTTTTTTAATGGTTAAAAGATTTGAACACTTCACAAAAGAAGACATACAGGTGACATAAGCACATCAAAAGATACTTAATATCCTTAGTCACCCAGGAAATGCAATTTAAGACCACAATGAAATACCACTGCACACTTATCAGACTACAATTTAATAAACAACCGACAACACCAAGTGCTGACAGACAGCAGAACTGGAACTTTCACCCACTGATGGTAAAGAGGAAAAATGGCACAGCCATTTGGAAAAGAGCATGGTAGTTTCTTACAAAGTTAAAAATACACCTACCGTGTGACCCAGCAATCCTACTCCCGATTATTGAGTCATATGAAATTAAAACTTACCCTCACAAAAACCTAGTACCCAATCGACCCTAGTGTCTTACTGCCAAGAAACATAAACTATCTAAATGCCCTCCAGATAAGTGAGTGAACAAACTGTAGAACATGCATACGATGGAAGACTCCTAGAAACCAAAAGGAGTGAACTACTGGTAGGTGACGCTCAAGTGCACTGCGTCAGTGAAAGAAGCCAGACTGACAAGGCTAACCTGTGTCTGATTACATGACGTCCTGGAAAAGGCGAAACTACAGTGACAAAGGAAAAAATCGGTGGCTGTCATGGACTAGGGGAGAGGGAATGACTATAAGGAGCGTGTAGAAATTTGGCTGGAAGATACAACTGTTCTATATCTTGACTGTAGTTATATAACTAGATGTATTTGTCAAAACTCAAAGAACTATATGCTAAAAAGGCTGAATTTTACTGCATATAAATGATACCTTAAATAAAAGTACATATATTTAGTTTTCCCATGGAGCAACATGTTACATATTTCTCTACACTTAAGACTTCAAAAATGTTTAGCAATATAAGAAATACTGCCTTATATTTGGGTTCTACCTATTTTTGCTCACTGCTAACATTTATTGGAGAAGACCCTGATGCTTGGAAAGATTGAAGACAAAAAGAGAAGGGGTCAACAAAGGGTGAGATGGTTAGATAGCATCACTGACTCAAAGGACATGAATTAGAGCAAACTCCAGGAGATGGTGAAGGCCAGGGACGCCTGGCGTGCTGCAGTCCATGGGGGCGCAAAGAGTCAGACTTAGCAACTGAACAACAACAATATGTATTTTTGGCTAGAGGATAAGCACATGGTCAAACTTATCGCCCCGTCAAATCACCGCCTCTCCCCTCACGAGCCCTTTCGCCTCTGATGCGCGCGCCCCCTTAGTTGTCTTCGTAGCCCTTACCACATTATGATAGTGTCTTCATTTGCTGGTATCCTCAGTGAGATAACAGATCTCTAACCAAGTCACTAGAAGGGTTTGCCTACGTTTCACAGTTTCTCAGGGTAACGAGTATTACTGTTTCCCACCGTCTGTATTTCCACATTATAAGAATCAATACATAGATTCAAGGCAACTATAATTCATTATAAAACATTCTTTCACCTAACATAAAATAATGCCCGTTGTCCACTTCTGCTTTGACTTCTACTCTGGACCTGAGGTGACTTAACTGGCGCTTTCTTTTGTACTCACTTGGCTGAGGAGATGCTCACCACTGCACTGCTACTATTCTTCTACTTGGAGAGGTCTCTCTTGTAAGGGGCATATGATTGTATTAGGCTCTGCTATTTATAGGGGGTTAAAGAGTTGACTCATTGGAAAAGACTCTGATGCTGGGAGGGATTGGGGGCAGGAGGAGAAGGGGACGACAGAGGATGAGATGGCTGGATGGCATCACTGACTTGATGGACGTGAGTCTGAGTGAACTCCGGGAGTTGGTGATGGACAGAGAGGCCTGGCGTGCTGCGATTCATGGGGTCGCAAAGAGTCAGACACGACTGAACGACTGAACTGAACTGAAAAGTATATTTACTGCTGTAGTTCGTGTTACCTGTTTTCTGACCTTTCAAGCCCTTCCTTGATGTTCCTTTTAAAAGATGGTTTGTTTTCCTTGCTTTTCTTTCTCCTAACGGGGTTTTTTTGGCTTCAAGGCACGTGGGATCCCACTTCCCCGACCAGGGATTGAACCCTCACGCCTTATATTGGAAGGTAAAGTCTTCAACCATTGAACCGCCAGAAGTGAAGTGCAAGTCGCTCAGTCATGCCCGACTTTTTGCAATCCTATGAACTGTACAGTCCATGGAATTCTCCAGGCCAGAAGACTGAAGTGGGTAGCCTTTTCTCCCTAATCTACATGTAAAGGTTCACATTTTAATGTATATCAATCCTAGTCTTAAAATACTTATTGGAGAGAGGGGTTGGTATATGTGATTATTATTATTATTATACTAGTACATCACTCGGTGTATCAGACATAGTTTCAAGACAGCCGCTCAGGATTCCACTATAGAAATGAGCCATCCAGTAAGTAGTTACTTACTGGTAGAACAATTGGTTATTTTCAGTGTTTCACAGGAAGCTGTGTCGGACTCTTTGTGTCCTGTGGATTGTAGCCCGCCAAGCTCCCCTGTCCATGGGACTCTCCAGGCAAGAATACTGGAGTGGGTTGCCATGTCCTCCTTCAGGGGATCTTCCCAACCCAGGGACTGAACCCGTGTCTCGTATGTCTCCTGCACTGGCAGGCAGGTTCTTTACCACTAGTGCCTCCTGGGAACCCCTGTCAAGAAGCTACTGGAGGTCATTCTCCATCCAATATACAGCCTATAGGACCCATAAATTAAGACAGGAAAACAAGCAAGGAAAGAAGCAAGGGATTTCCAGGGTGCAGGCACAGGCAAGTCTGAGGGGCACTAAGCACAGAGTGGAGGACAGAGGGTCCCGGGAGGCGTGGCTCTGGCGGAGGAAAGACACACCGATCACTTACTTGATACACGTCTCTGTACTGAAAGAAGACCTGTAGTTCTGTCAAATCAATGCTGGTCACTGCAAAACTCCTTTGTTCCCCCCAAAATAGGAAAATTACTAACCCCAGGGAAAACAGCAAATTGTGTAAGAAGAGAAATGTGATCACAGGAGAAACAGTTTACACATTGAATACTACTAAAATGCCAAAAAATGTTGACTTAACTTCAATCAGGAAGATGGGGGGAATGTAGTTAAAACCTTTTTCCATAGTAGGAAGTCTATAGAAAACAACATAAGTTAAAAAAAAAAATATCATAAGCCTATTACTCATAAATACATACAAACACAAGACGAAACAGACAAAATGACTTCCTCTTAAGAGGAAATCCAGAATGGGCAGGGGGAGGACAGGTATTTGTTTTCTTTATCAATAACGTAAGCCTTGTTGTGGGCTTCCCAGGTGGCTCAGTGGTAAAGAATCCGCCTGCCAATGCAGGTTGAATCCTTGGTCCAGGAAGATCTCCTGGAGCAGGAAATGGCAACTCACTCCAGTATTCTCGCCTGGGAAATCCCATCAACAGAAGAGCCTGGTGGGCTACAGTCCATGGGGTTGCAGAGTGGGACAGAACTTACTGACTAAACAACAGTGACAATTCCTGCTACAACATGTGTTTCATTGTTTAACTATCTTTATGCATTATTTTTTAATAAAAAGTAAAAAGTAAGCATTCAAAGTCCTTTGGCAGCTTCTGATCTTGATGTTATCCAGACTATTCTGCATTGTCTAATGGTTTAAAACCATTTAGATAACACAGGAATTATTTAGTCCTCCAGATTAGAGAGACTTCATTGTTGAAATTATTTGGGCCTCATGTCTTTGGGACATAAAGGTAAATTTCTCACAACCTTTACCATTTCTCCCACTGGCATTGTTCAGAGTTTTCCACCTTATTTCAAGGCATTTTTGTCTCTGTTTATAGTATTATAAAACCTTTATCCTTTCTGGTGATTCTCTCTTCTTAGTCACACTTGCCAAACACTTGTCTGTTTTATGGTCTTTTTGTGGAACCAGTTCAAGTTTTACTTAATTTTATGTTTTTCCTCTTATTTAGGTTCATTTCATGCTGTACTATTTTGTTTAAATTGAGGTATAACTGATAACATAACATTATATTAGTTTCAGGTGTACAACACAATGATTCAATATTTGTATATACTGTGAAATGATCACCACAGTTACATCTTAAGTTAACATCCAGGCTGTATTTTTAAAGGACTTTTTTATGTGTGTGAAATGAAACACAGAAAACCTCATGAGATGAAAAGCTCAGTAAATTATCATAAAGTTGCCTTTTATCTACCTTGTGAGTAAAAGGTCTGTGTATACATTTTTATTTACTAATAAAATATAACTATGAATTATTTCTTAAAGCGGTTTTTGCCATAAGCCATCAGTTTTTTACACATGATATTTTGTTGTGATTAACGTCTAAAGAATCTGTAATAGCAGTTTTGATTTCTACTTTTACCAAAAAGCCATATGGATAAATGGTTAGCCGCAGAAACAGTAAGAAGTCATTAAGCAGCACTCGCACCAAACAGGTGGGAATCTGTAAATACCTTGTCTTACTGCACTGTGGTTGGAGAATGTGGCCAGATCTGAGATTTTTAATGGTGATTTAGCATCAAAATTGCAAGGTGAGGTTGTAAACCTTCTTTCTGGTTGATGGGCAGTAGTCCTGTAAGTAGCTTTCAATTCAAGCTTGCTAGATTGTGTTGATCACATTCTTTATGTTCTTTTCCCCCCTACTTATCTCAAATTCTAAGAGAAGCACATTAAAGCTCCCCTTCTAATTATGGGTCACATTTCCTTTGTATTTCCAACAGTGACCCAACGTCAATGATGCAAATGTAAGTATTGCCTGACTCTCCTAGAGAATTCCATCACAATGTTTCTCACTTAAATCTCCAATCTCTGCTCCCTCCTCACTCTTAGCTGAGACCCTGCTTCGTGTTTCCCTGAGAGCACAGGAGCAAGCGTTTTCACAAGTTCCTACCCAACGACTGGCAGATGCTTCCAAGAAATCTGGCTGTGAAGGGAAGGAGAGGAGGGAAGAGAGAACTTTCTAAAGTAACGGAGAAAACTTCAGCACGTTTAACGCTAACATTAAGAGCCCGTACAAAGGCAGGCAGAAGACAATGGACACTGTGAGCTTCCTGAGACGGATCCCGGGAGACGTGACAGGCGTCAGAGGTGAAGGAGGTGGGAAGACTGGCCTCGGACAGGAGCGGGTTCAAGAGAGGATGGTTTGTAAATGTGGCTCAGGAGACTGGGGCGTTTCCACTCGGGTGGCTTCTAACTTCTCCATGGAACAGGGGAAGCAGCCATCAGCTGGGGAGGAAAGCAGGGACCCACGAAGCTGCAGGGGGCAGAGGCCTGAGGCAGACATTAGGGAGAATGAGATTATAACCTTAATAGACAATCAAGGAAGGATTAACAAGGGTGTTCTGTGTGGAATCTGGGCTTGTGGTCACACAATTACAGGAGTACTGATTCAATTGTATGAAGAGAACTCCAGAGGCATCAGCAACCCAAGTAAGAGCATTAAAAAAAGACAAACAACTTGATTGATCTGGGGTGAGAATTCTGCCAACCAAGTATAACTTCCCTCGTGGTCCAGTGGCTAAGACTCCGTGCTCCCAATGCAGGGCACCTGGGTTCCCTGGTCGAGGAACTGGACCCACATGCCACAACTGAAAGATCCCACGTGCCCCAAATAAGACCTCGTGCAGCCAAATAAATAAAAAATTTTTTTTAAAGTATAACAAAAGAGCAAAGGGATAGGGTGTAGGATACGGACAAAGATGGCTGAAATGATACTATGAAATCCAAACTAAGTGAGGAAGAAAGTTAAGGCAGTACTGATAATACACAGGGGAAAAGCAGAGCAACACATGGGCCCTGAGATCTAAACAGTCAAAGAACACGGTCAGGAGACTTGCTGACTGAGCTGCCAAGATGGAAGGATTTTGCAAGAGAATTTCTGAAATACTATTTGAAAAATAAGATCAATTCAGAAGGCGGCAAAGTCTAGGGTGTCAGCAGCATAAGTGAGAAGAGAAGAAGATTAAGGATCTGCGAGACCAAGGGGTTGGCTGTTAATGAGAAACTAGGAAGTAACACAGGGTTATGTCAGGCCTTGAGGCAGAGAAGAAATGACATGTTGGGGGCCAGACCAACCAAATAATGAGCCGAGGAGGAGGGAGGAGGGGGCCCCAGAAGAAAGATGCTACAGTGATGAGGGCAGGCAGAGGAGGGGCAGCATTTTCAAGGGGTGAAGAGTAGTTAATGAACAGTCCAGCAGACGCCCTGGGAGTAAAGACAGTGACCTCGCCTCCCAGTGCATAGGGTCTGAGTGCAGGAGCCATCGCAGGGCAAAGCCAGGTTTCAGTTAAAGCCCGGAGGAAAAGAAAACATTCGATGCAGACACTGAATGGGTAGGGAGGTTTGCACATCACGGAGTGGGAGTAAGGCTAAATGAAAAGAGAGCTTTATGGAAACAAAGATGTGGCTGGGAAACTGAAGACCAAGATGTGGACTTCATTCTAAGCCTCCAGGGAGAGAGCAGAATCTCAGTTCTTGGATATTCACGGTGGCTCCTGCAACTACTGTTACAGCAGAACTTGCCTTTAGGTGTGTCTAGGTCACCAGGTCGGTGGCCGTGAGGGCTGCTGCTGAATGGAGGCTTGCTGGGGTGGACGGCCATGAGGGGGCGTCAGGGTCCAAGGAGGAGGAGTGACACCCCAGGGAGCCCGGGGTGTCAGTAGTCTTTGGGCCCCTCGCATGGTTATGTACCAGGCACAGCCCTCAGAATTGCTGGGTTCAGCTTCTAACACATATGACTGCAAGTGAGAAGTCTGAGCCCACGGACTCCATAGGGAAAACATGACTGTGCCCTGTCCACACCATGCTGAGACCCAGCACGGGTCTCCTTTCAGGATCCCTGCCTGGCACTTAGTGCACCCTCTGTCTCAAGACTCAAGACTTTCTTCAGCTCTGGTCAACTTTTTCAAAACTATCACTTCTTTCTTGGCTCTTGAGAGCCACAGAGTTTTGATTATATTGGCCTGCGGTAGAGTTCAAAAATATATGAAAACGGGATGCTTTTAAACATAAAAACTAACACGATGTATTTATGAAGCAACACGCATACTTACCAGCTGCCTATAGAAAACAGCCGTGTCACCCAGTCTAACCTTAAGAATTCACAATTTTCCTACAATAAACATCTATTACTTTTCCTTTAATCTTTAAAAAAAAAAAACAAAAAAAACAACCTTAAAGCCCTCTGTAGAGAAGACAGAGACAGGGCTTCCCTGGTGGCTCAGTGGTAAAGAATCCACCTGCCAATGCAGGAGATCTGGGTTTGATCCCCAGTCTGGGAAGATCCCGTGTGCCGAGCAACTAAGCCTGCATCCCACAACTACTAAGCCTGTACTCTAGAGCTCAGGAACTGCAACCACTGAGCCCGAGTGCTACTGAAGCCCGCACACCTAGAGCCTATGTTCTGCAACAAGAGGAGCCACTGCTAAAAGAAACCACACACTGCAACGTAGAGTAGGCCCCACCTGCCACAAGCCTGCGCAGCGATGAAGACCCAGCACAGACAAAAAATAATTTTTAAAAAAAGGTAAAAAAAGAGACAAGGCTGAGACATTAAACAACAAAAACCCAGGTTACATTGAAGAAATTCTGAGTATTCGGCACTGCAAACGTCATTCCCAGTTACCTTGAAGCATGCATCTGTAAGCAGATTCTGATATAGCGTAGATGTGTGGAGGCATCTCGTGACGCTTCTTCCCTCTGTACATTTCAATAATATTCTCAGAGTAAATTGGAAGGTTCTTGTAAGGATTTATGACTACACAGAAGAGTCCAGAATAGGTCTAGAACAGATAAAAATAAGATACAGTGTTAAAAACTACTGCATGTTATCAGGTGGGGTCCAATCAGGAGACAAACCACACAGTAATGTGAACAGGGGATCTTTATCATTTGCATAATTAATCTATCCCTGAAATTAAATCTAGCCTGTAACGGGCAATTCCAAACCACAAGCGGTTCTCCCACAGATGCGATTGCTAAATGGTACTTCCTTAGATTCAATTCCCTCATCTGTCAAATGGAAATAATAATAAATGCTTCATGGCTTTGCAGGGTCATTATTCAAACAGCATGTCATTTGCTTTTTCAAATTCATTCTCTTGAAAGTGTACGAGGTATGAAAAGTCCATCACGGTGGTTTCAGGTTCCACTCTGCAATTCATCTTGAAGGAAATACTCATGGTCAAATTTGGGTATAATATCAATGATATCAATGATAATATCAATAGATTTTTTTCATAACAATAATTTATGTCAACTTGTTACAGGTTTATTTTTAAATGAGGTAATAAACATTTAAAATATTTAATTTCTAAACACAGTAAGCATCATTAAAAATAATGCACATAAACAGCTCTTTGGAGGTCCTCAATAATTTTTAAGAGTCACAAGTCTAAGAAGATAAAAACCCTCCTCATCAGTAGGGTAATCATTACTCAGAATTAATAGTAGGGGCATTTTTGCCTTTGATTTTTTTTTTAATTCACACAGACGTGATTTCTGAGAACTGACTCTGGGAATAATGGAAAAACAAGAGTGGTTAGGACTGCTGCCAGACTCTCTGGTCCTGGCGGGGCTGAACGCACCTCAGCTGCACTGGAAACCAGACCCTCTACTTTGGGTGATTCTAAGTCTAAAGGTGAGAGGACCCTAGAAAAGGCTGAGGACCAATGATGCTAGTCCCCTCATGGAGCATGGAGGGGCCTCTAACCATCGGCTGTTTAGAAAGGCTGAAACCCTTGACAGTGGCCACCAGGGGGCACTGTCGAGACCATGCTGCTCTGAATGCAGCAGTTAATGATGCTGAAAGGAAAGGCCGCAGGGGAAAAAAAAAAAAAAAGTTGAAGTGCTCAGAACCACCTCTCTAGCTGTTCTTTATCTTTGCTTCCCTCCCAACAGAAGATGGAATGCACTTCCTACCTAGATTAGTGCTTGGGACTAAAACAAAGGCAAGCAAGGGCCCCCTGCCTGAGCTCACCGATTTGGCCTGACTTCTAAACTGACCAGATGGACACCCTCCCTGTTTGCCTGTGGCCACAGTAATTACCTGCCCCTCCCTAGCTGACCCCTGGGTCTGCAGCCGCTGGCTTTCTCACATCCAGCATCACTCTCCGAGATGCAGGGCTGGCTCTCAGTCTTGCACCCAGCACCCTGACACCTTCCACCAACCTTCTACCAACAGGTCTCTAGTCTGACTAGCCCAGCCTCTCTCTGCCACCCACAGGACAAAAAGGAAACAAGAGATGATTAAAAACAGATTTTATTATTGGCGAGAAAACTAAAAGGCAATCTTAACATTAAAATTTTTTGAGTTTCATTTACACACAGTAAATTTGACCAAATCATAACTATATCTCAATGAACTGTAATATACAAACATCTACTTTTTTATTCAAAAATGAGATGATATCTCTATCATGAAGTTACACTGCACTTTCATTTGTAAGAGGCAAATAATTGCAGACTAGCCCAAAATGAGAACAAGAACTCAAATGAAGTTAAAATGTGCAAATTCAGTTTAACACCCCATAGCATGTACAGTATGCTAACAGATCCTAACAATGACATTTGTAATCAGAAATCATTCCCCATGTGTCTACCATGTGGTGGAGGCTTTTCTGAGAACTAGGATTACAGATGAGTAAGTCTCACAAATATGATTAAGTCATCAAAAAACAAGATGGAATAATCATCAGTATTCTATGCTTGCCAAAGAGGAGCAGTGACAGAGGTTTAAGTGAAGATACTCAACTGAGGTGCTTAAAGAGCTAAACTTCTATCTCAAAATTAGCTCAAACGCTGGGCTCCTGCATTAACTGATCACTGCACTTTGGTCTTCCCCAAGTCACATGGAAGAAGAGCGATAGGGATGTTAAAACCATCTTCCTGGAGGCCTCAAATTCAAAGTAGGCTTCATTACTGTTTGAATACACACACAAGATGTTAAGCACCTTTAAGAAGAATACACTCTAGGGATGAACACAATAAAGATACATTAAACAAGATGCAATATAAGGTATTAAAAAGAGAATGATACAAAAAGAAAAAGATGCACAGGTCTTTGCAGTAGAGAAAACTCTGGAGCATAATAAACAACAAGCCTATGGCCACCTTGTCAGAAACAGTAAAACCAGGTGCAAAGTCCAGGCCCAGAGGGTTGCTGATGTTCTTTCTAAAGACAAATAGGTCAAAACGAAGGATAAAGGAATTCCTATTAAAACAGTAAGAAGGTACAGCCTGGGAGGGTACATCCGGGACAGAGTGAAGGGCAGTGTAGCTGACAATGGTCTGTTCTGCGGAAGGTGAGAGGGAAGAGACTAGACAGGCAAATGGCAGCACTGAGATTCTGTCCTCTCCAGGTGATTAGGTATCCAGGCTCAGGGAGAAGTGTGATGGAAGGGAAGAGGCATTCCTCACACGGTA
The DNA here is from genome assembly GCF_019923935.1 of Bubalus bubalis. Lineage (NCBI taxonomy): Eukaryota > Metazoa > Chordata > Mammalia > Artiodactyla > Bovidae > Bubalus > Bubalus bubalis. The sequence continues at coordinate 34,939,766 of NC_059159.1, read as the reverse complement.
TAAATCTGGCAGCCACATGGAAGAGAGCCTGAAGAGGCAAGAGGTGGGAAGCAGAAGGTGGAGGTGTCTCCAGGCACAGTAACAGGCCTGCAGGAGAGAAAAGCAAGACAAGAACGGAGCAGCGGGACACTTCCCTGGTGGTCCAGTGATTAAGACTCAGTACTCCCAGTGCAGGGGGCACAGGTTTGATCCCCGGTCGAGGAACTAAGATCCCACACGACACATGGCATGGTCAAAAATAAATAAATTTTTTTAAAAAAGAGCAGAAGTGAGTCATGAAGAAAGTAGACTAAAAACTCAATAGCACTCAGAACTCTGACTAGAGAAATCCATTCAAGGAGTGTGTTAAAGTTGACTCCAAGGTCACCAAGCTTCAGAGAATGGAAAAGTTATGGGCGGACAGGAAAAATCATTTGACTTGTGGGGAAAGATAATGAATCCCTCTTCAACATATTAAGACTGTGGCATGTTAAAAGGAGAGTCATTACAATAGGGGAGCCCAAGAGAATGAATGCCTACTGAATAGTCAGAAACACTGAAATCCTAAAGTCATGAGAACATTTTGAAAAACTGCAAAGGCTTGAAGAAGCTTGTACAGGTTTTAGGACAGCGAGTAACAGTTATTAAGGTGAAGGGGGTGGCAGAAGATGAGATGGTTAGATAGCATCACTGATTCAATGGACACGAATTTGAGCAAACTCCAGGAGATGGTAAAGGACAAGGAAGCCTGGTGTACTGCAGTCCTTGGGGTCACAGAGAATCGGACAGGACTTACTGACTGAACAACAAACCAAAAAGAGACATACAAAAATACTAGCACACAAAAGAGACTCATTAATTTTTCAGCACCCTATGCTGCTGAGTTGGTGACGGACAGAAGTCTGGTGTACTGCAGTCCATGGGGTGGCAAAGAGTTGGACAAGTCTGAGCGGCTGAACTGAACTGATGCTGCTTTCATGCTTCCAAGCTTCTCTATATGCTTATCACTCTGCTTAGAACATCCATCTTCTATCCAGTATTGGAAAATGTTACTCATCCTTTAGGGCTGGGCCTCAGTTTAAGAAAGCAGGGATACGTGTATACATTATTACTTTGAAGCTTTGAAGGATTAGAGAATCAGAAAACTAAGGCCGGTAGAGATGCCAGTGTAACGGAGCAGATACGACAGTCTCCTATTAGAGACAGGGCACTGAACTGGGAGCATCACACAAACCTCCACCCCAACCACAGCCCTTGGAAGAAATCACACATCCACCCGAGAGGAAAGGAAGAGAAGAAAGAACAATTCACTCACACCATCTGCAAACACCACACCTGGATGAAATTCACATGTGGCTTAGTGGAAAAGAACCTGCCTGCCAATGTGGAGACTCGGGTTCGATCCCTGGGTCAGGAAGATCCCCTGGAGAAGGAAATGGCAACCCACTCCAGCACTCTTGCCTGGGAAATCCCATGGACGGCGGATCCTGGAGGGCTACAGCCCATGGGGTCAGAAAACTTACCAACTTATGACACAACACAATTTAAAAAACAACAACAACCCTACATAATGAGGGAAAGTTCATCATCCAGAATATTCAGAGAGAGAAATGACCTCTGGACATTCTCTACAAAATAAGCTGAAAGAAAACTTGAAGAAATAGATTTATGGCTACAACAGAATGGAGTATGATGTAGACTCTTAAAGACACAACAAAGGTAGATAATAAAAGAAAAAGGAGGTACAGAGATAAAAATAATTTGACAAATATGAAAGCTAAATTGAATAAATTAAAGATGAACATGAAGAGCACAGAAAGGATTACTAAAATATTCATCATTATCACTCCTTAGGGGGGAAAATGACCAAAATTCTGTAAAAAGAACAACAATAAAAAATAAACTTAAAGAAAACTGTGTGTGTGCGGGAGCTGCTGCTGCTGCTGCTAAGTCACTTCAGGCGTGTCCGACTCTGTGCGACCCCATAGATGGCAGCCCACCAGGCTCCCCCATCCCTGGGATTCTCAAGGCAAGAACACTGGAGTGGGTTGCCATTTCCTTCTCTATTGCATGAAAGTGAAAAGTGAAACTGAAGTCGCTCAGTCGTGTCCTACCCTGTGTGATCCCATAGACGGCAGCCCACCAGGCCCCCCCGTCCCTGGGATTCTCAAGGCAAGAACACTGGAGTGGGGTGCCATTTCCTTCTCCAATGCAGGAAAGTGAAAAGTGAAGGTGAAGTCGCTCAGTCGTGTCTTACTCCTAGTGACCCCATGGACTGCAGCTTACCAGGCTCCTCCGTCCATGGGATTTTCCAGGCAAGAGTACTGGAGTGGGGTGCCATTGCCTTCTCTGTGTGTGGGAGAGGGGCAGGTAATACACAGTGAGCTAATAAATAATTCATCAAGCCAATAAACATAGAAGGAATGACATTAAACTATCACCATTTGGCTTCCTAATGAAATGATGGATCAGGACAGTGCCCATCACAGGTGCTAAAACCCTTCAGGAAGGGCAGACATTCCTAAAACAGGAATCAGGCCGACAAAGCCCAAACTGACTCACTGACCCATCTCAGCATCGTGAAGTGAGACAGCCGGCATCCTCTGCCTCTGGAATCCGAATGTGATCAAGCCTCTGCATTCAGTTTACAGGAGGCACCATGGGAATGCAATCAACAGAATCCAGACTATGGGAAACTCTACAGCACAACAGACCTTGTTTCTTTACAAAAAAAAAAAAAGCCACCCAGGAGGACGGTAAACATCCCAGGCTTTCAGCTGGGACCCTAACTGATGTACCCTGAGAGGTTAGAGGGTACCAGAAATAGACCAGCCCAAAGCCGGGGAGGGAGGGAGGTAAACCCCTGAGCGACCTACACGCACACTCGTTCCCCTTAATCTAACTGCCTGCCCAGAGTGTGAGGTCACCCAGAGCCTCAGATTACCTCCACAACCTCTCATATACTGTAACTGGCACAGAGGCGACGGTTGTAACTAAAATCCAGAATAATATGTGGGTCTCCTATGAGTCTGGAGAAGGCAATGGCACCCCACTCCAGTACTCTTGCCTGGAAAATCCCATGGACAGAGGAACCTGGTAGGCTGCAGTCCATGGGGTCGCTAAGAGTCGGACACGACTGAGTGACTTCACTTTGACTTTTCACATTCATGCATTGGAGAAGGAAATGGCAACCCACTCCAGTGTTCTTGCTTGGAGAATCCCAGGGAAGGCGGAGCCTGGTGGGCTGCCATCTATGGGGTCGCACAGAGTTGGACATGACTAAATCGACTTAGCAGCAGCAGCAGCAGCTCCTATGAGTCTACTTTTAATGCCCTTGTATCTTGTATCCTGGACAATTATAGGCTCAAGTAATGAAAAGACATGATTGAAATTAGTTAAATTGATAAGCCTCTGGTGAGACTCATTTTAAAAAGGGTAGAACAGATGGTCAGTATTGGGAATGCAAGAGAACATCACAGCAAATCCTACAGGAGAAAAGAGGGTTATTAGGAACAACATCAGGCGAATTAATTTGAAAATTTAGATGAAATACACAAATTCCTAGAAAAACTCAATTATCAAAACTGTTACCCAAAGTTTTTAATCTGAAAAATTCAAGAACTATGAAAGAAAAACTTCCCCACAAAGGAAACTATATCATTATTTTTAAATGAAATAACATCAATACTATTCACACTCTTCCAGAGAAAATACAAAGATAAAATAGTCCCAGATTCATTTTAAAAAGCCAGCATAATTTTGACAGCAAAAAATGACAAGGACATTATAAGAAAGGAAAATTTTCAGTCGATCTCCTTTATGAATATAGATACAAAAATTCTACACAAAATATTAGCAAACAAAATCGAGGAATCCAGTAATACATATAAAGAATATTGGTCCTTGCCAGGTTAGTCTACCACTAAAAAATACAGTATACGATTCACCACAATAAACAAATAACCAGAAAAAGCACACTATCGTCTGATCAGAAGCTGAAAAATGTTTGATAAATTAACACCCAGTCAGTATTTAAAATGGCATAGAAAATGGCAATCCACCCCAGGATTCTTGCCTGGAAAATTCCATGGACAGAGGAGCCCAGCGGACTATGGTCCATAGGGTTACAAAGAGTTGGACAGGAATCGGTATGTAAACAGTATTTAAAAAAACTCATCCATGCAGAATAAAAACTAGCAATAGAAGGAAACTTCCCTGAATCTGATAAAAGAATATTCAAAACAAAACAAATCATTCTTAGTAGTGAAATGTTGAAAAGTTTCTGATACAAAGATGCCTTCAATAACCACTACTATCCAGGAAACATTTACTGAACTTCTTAGACAATGCAATAAAGCAGTGTATAAGAATTAGAGAGGAAAAAATAAAACTGTCATTTGCAGACAACATGAGTGTATTCAATATCCATAAGACTCAACAAAACTATTACAATCAATAAGTAAACTTAGTAAGGCTGGTGAATATAAAGTCAATATATAAAAGTTAACTGTAAAAACATGGCAACTGTATTCCTACCTCATGGTAACAATTTAAAAACATGTAAAACACCACTTAAACAGCATAAAAAATTAAATACCTAAAAAAAAAATCCAATACAGGATGTACAAAACCTAAAACATATTGCAAAAGATTAAGAACTAATAAAAAAAGAACTAGAGGAACAGATACTGTAGAGATCTCATTTCTCCTCTAAGCTGATCTACCGAATCAGCAAAAATCCAATCAAAATTCCAATCAGGTTTTGTGTGTATGAAAAACTGACAAGAGGGTTCTAAAATTATACTGAAATGCAAAGGACCTAACAACCAAAACAATCTCAAAGAACAAAAGTGAGGGTTTACCATACTGGATACCAAGACATACTGTGTGTGTGCAAAGTCGCTTCAGTCATGTCTGACTCTGCGACCCTATGCACTGTAGCCTGCCAGGCTCCTCTGTCCATGGGATTCTACAGGCAAGAGTATCAGAGTGGGCTGCCATGCCCTCCTCCAGGGGATCTTCCCCACCTAGGGATCGAACACACATCTCTTACGTCTCCTGCCTTGGCTGGTGGGTTTTTTACCACTAGCACCATCTGGAAAGCCCATAAGACATAGTATAAAGCCGTAAGAATCAAGATAATGTGACATCAGCCCAAGGATGGGCATAACAGACCCATGAAACAGAACAGGAAGTCAAGCACACATGTGTGAGCACCTGATTTATGATAAAGGTGACACTTCAGCGCAGTGGAGAGAGGGCTGTGTTTCAATAAATGGCACTGGACTAACTGAATAGACATCTGGGGGGAAAAAATTAACCTTGCCCATACCTTGTACCATACACTAAATTCACTTCCCCAAATAGAACTGAGACTGACTCGAAGAAATATATCATCAAATTCCCTTTCCTCTGAGTCAGGCAGCAAGAGACTGAGGGTGGGGAGAGAATGAGGCCAGGATGTTTACCCCCCAGGCCAGGGCATCAGGTTCCCTCTGAAGGCGGCCAGTTTCCACCAGGAAGCCCTTTCCACAAAGCATCCTCTCCTGATCAAGGTACCAGCTCTTTGTTTCTTTAAAGATCAAGGTGGGTCCAGGGGTCTCAGCCATCAGTAGTGGCAGGATACCGCAACATTTCTGCATCTGTTTTCTCAACTCTATTCACGTGTTTGTAAATCCTCCCCTTATTAAATGTGCTGAATACCTATTTAGAGGGCCGTGTGTTTCCTGATGGAATCTATCTCAGGTATTATCTAGAAATGCTCAAAAAAAAAAAAAAAAAGAAATGCTCAAGATATGAGTTAAGGATATGCATGTTCTGTGTCACCCAGAAATTCCACTCCTGGTTATATACCTTACAGAAAGCCATGCTTATATGCACCAGGACATGACCAAAGCTGTTCACTGAAGCAGTGTTTGCAATAGCCCCAAACTTGGGGGGAGACAGGGGGAATGTTCAAAATCAGTTGAGAGGATAAATAAATTGGGACAAAAATCTTACACTGGAACATTACATTCCACAAAAATGAACAAAATACTTTTATAGTTCAGGGCACTTGACTACTCTTAGAAACTGTTAAAGATCCCCCAAATCTTCTGTATTATGTATTTTTATATAAATATACAAATATCAATAAACTGGGTTTTTAAATGTATATTTATTTGTTTAAAAATAAAAATAATATTTTTAGGAAAAATAACCTTTTGTTTTCTAAAACAAAAGCAAGAAGCGTGGCACTGCTTTTTATTTGCAAATCTTTTGTCTGGCTTAATAGAAAACACTCAATTTTCTTAATAGAAAACATTCAACATTCTGTTTCAGCATTCAATCTATTTGTGATGTTGTTTTGACTGAAATACATGAAGTATCTTACACTGATACTTAATTTGAAAAGGGAGGAGTAGTTTAGCAGTCTTTTCATGAAGTTATAGATATTTCTCTTTGATACTACACCAAAACTCGACAAGTGAGAATTTCTCAAAATGAGATGCAGTGTAACATCTGACACCCTGTCGGCGAACTTTCCATATTCTGTCACATCAAAGTCACTGGCTGAACACTTGTATGCTGAACCAATCTTTTGCCCAGGCATGATTTTGTAACATCAGGTACACATCATTTGGAAAACTTTGGCTCAATGCATTATACAAGTCTTCCAAATGATAACATCTCACACTATATGACATTGTAAAAAAAAACATTCATTAATATTGCCATCTACCTCATCAGAAAGGTTTTATGTATTGACAAGGTATTTTCAGTGGCAGATGCAACTTTTAATTTTCATGTGGAAAATCAAATTTTATCATTATTGACAAATATATTCAATTGTTTTCTTTGAAGTGTCAGGCTCACTCCATTCATTTTCTTTTCACCCCACCATGCACAGTGTGTGGGACCTTAGCTTCCCAACCAGGGTTAGAACCCACATCCCCTAAACTTGAGGTGCAGTCTTAACCACTGGACCACCTAGGAAGTCCCTGTTCATTTTCAAGAAAATGTCTGGCCAAGTACCCTGGTGTCAATTAACCACAGCTTATCTACCAGTCATTCTATCAAATAAAAATGGCATTCTATTAAAAAAAAAATGGCAAGTTTAGCTTGCAACTCATACAGCTCTACATACATGCTTTTCGTCAAAGCAACCATCCTAGTTCAATATGCAGAAGTGTTTTATGCTACTTATCATTTAATCACAAAGAATATTAAAAGACACGTTCCCAAGAGCTGAGATTTAATAAAACCCATCATTTCTCCTGCTTTATCAAGGACGCTCTTGAACAAAACTAGATCAGCACAACTACCAGGACAGTAGGGGTTACTGCCTCATCCGTGATAAGGGGTCAGCCGTTTTCCTCACCACGGCTTTTGCACCATCAGTATCCGTGTCAACAGTGAAGGGGCAAATCAAGCCATGAAAACAGTTTTGGTCTCGAGGATGTCATGAAAGGGTCTTAAAGAAGCCCCTAGGTGTCTATGAAGCACCCTTTGAGAACTACTGAGTTACATTAACACAAAGTAACATGAGTGAATCTAAAAAATACAATGCTGAGCAAAAAAAAAAAAAAAAAAGACACAAAAAGGAATATATTAAGACATTCATTCATATAAAAACTCATCAACAGGCAAAACTATATTTTTCAGGAATACGTACGTAAGTTTGATCAAACACACTGGGAGTTTTTAAGATACTTCTCAATAACACATAGACAAGAAAAAAAATCAGTAAAGTTTATACAGTTAAAAAGCTTAGTCTAATGGCCACATATAGAACTCCGCACCCAACAGTAACAGAATACACATTTTTTTTTTTCCCAATTGTTTGAGTCTGCAAAAATCAAAAGGCAGTGACAGACAGCTAACCCATGGTGCCCTGAATGAAAACAAGTCAGTTTAGATATATGATGGCCTAAAATCCCACTACTTAAGGCTCCACGCAGTGAGCAGAAGAGCCATCAAAAGAGAATATACGTTCTTTACAAACATACAGGACACTCATAAATGTGACGGTGTGCTACAAGCAGCAAGTCTCAACAAAAGCAAGGAATGATAAATACTATGTGGACTATATTCTTTGACTAAAATGAAATTAACTTAAAAATCAGTAACAAAGATAACTTAAAATCCAACGTTCAGGTACACTTTTAAGTACACTTTTAAATGGTTCACAGGTTGATGAAGAAAGAAGTTAGAAAATATTTAGAACTGAACAATAAAAATACTACACATCAAAATCTGTGAAGGGCATGTGTCCACAGGGTTGCAAAAGAGTTGGACACGATTTGGCGACTGAACAACAACAACAAACAAAGCTAAAATGTCAGTAGAGATGACATTTGCAGTTTTTAAGTGATTTTATTAGGAAAGAAAATGAAAATCAATGACCAGAGAGCTGGATGTTGGGGAGATTAAATCTAAAGATATAAGGAAGTAACATAACCAAACCTGTTAGTAACCTAAGTAACTTACATTGTATCTTACCTACAGAAATATATCCCAAAGGTCCCAGCCAAGCTATTAGAGAGTCTGTAACATGGTGCCTCAACTGATCAATTTCAACTGCCTGGTAAATTTCAAAGCCCAACACACCTTTCATTCAATGCTTGGCAATCATGGCCACCCACAGCCCCATTCCTTAGGTTTCTTTACAGTCAAGTGCTCCGACCTGAATCTTCTGTAGGAACCTTTTCTCCACCCCACTAACTGAAGGTATGATCCTCCTAAACCCTCACCTCTCTTGAGACCCTAGAACTTCTTACAAAATTTAGATTCTCCTTTTCTAAAGACCATGCGGCCACGCTTTGAGAAGAAATTCAAGATAATTTACTCATGTTGACCCTGAATTAAGCTGGAAATGAGTCAAACTCAATAAAAGATACTTGCAAAGTCTTAGAGTTGTCATGAGGAATAGCTACAATAAACTAAACTGCCTTTCCCTTCATCCTTCGCTTTTACCCACAGCCTCCTACCCCTCTATTTCCGTCCTCTGTCCTCAGTGCAGTTGCCCACAGGGGCCAGGGGGAGTCAAGGTGAAGACAGACTCCTGTTCTCAGGGCAGTGTTCCACACCTTTTTGGCTGTGTCCCTGCTTTTCCAGCCCTTCACAATTCACTGCATGGGGGATCATCCAAAATGGATCCCTCTCTGATCTCAACATTATGATCTGCCCACAATCCCTGCATGTAGCAGTTTTCTCACTCCCTCTCTCCAGGCAAAAATATACTCGGCTGCTCAGTCTCCGCTGGATTCCCAACGCTGCTCTCCAACTGTTTTCTTATCCTTTGCTTCCTCCCTTTTCCAAGGCATCCCCATTCTCCTCAAGCCACCTACCCAACCCTGGTGCCTCTTACTCTTACTTTGCATCCTAACTCACAGAGAAAAAATAAAAGAGACCATCAGGATTGATTCAAACCACTCTGGCAAAAGTCAGGAATGAACTACTCCTTCTCAGATGCTCCCATGGCAAACTCCTTCCTACCAGCCAGATTCTAGCTCAAATGCTACCTTCTCAGAATCCTTCCCATACTCACGGGGGAAAGCCATCCCCACAGTCCGTTTCATTTCCTTATAAGGAAGTGTCACGAAGGCAGGGATTGGCCTGGCCTGTTCCCTGCACGCTCTCAGCACCTGGAACATAGTTGTTGTTCAGTCACTACGCAGTGTCTGACTCTTTTAAGACTCCATGAACTGCAGCACGCCAGGCTTCCCTGTCCTTTACTATCTCCCCGAGTTTGCTCAAACTCATGTCCATTGAGTCATCCAACCATCTCATCCTGTGCCACCCCCGTCTCCTCCTGCTCTCAATCTTTCCCAATATCAGGGTCTTTTCCAATGAGTCAGCTCTTCACATCAGGTGACCAAAGTATTGGGCCTTCAGCATCAGTCCTTCCAATGAATATTCAGGGTAGAACATAGTAGGTGCTCAGTACATATCCACTAAATAAACTAATTCTATGGGAAAATGACCTCTGAGTTGCTTAAGTTCTGACTTACGCCTGAACATCAGTAGTACAAATGCTACCTCTGCCTAAAATTCAAGTGGTTTCCCAAATTCAGACCATTAAAATGTCAAACCTTTCTCTCAACGTCTCTTCTTTCTAAATCTACCTTCTATCTGTCGTGCCTTCTTTATTCTTTTACATTTATTTTATTGAAGTATAGTTGATTTAAAATGTGTTAATTTCTACCATACAACAAAGTGATTCATATATACATATACATATATGTAAAAGAATTTGAAAACGTGTACCTACACACACTTTTTCATATTCTTTTCCATTATGGTTTATCAAAGGATACTGAATACAGTTCCCTGGGCTATTCAGTAGGAACTTGCTGTTCTTCCATTCTCTATATGATAGCTTGCATCTACCTATCTCAAACTCCCAAACCATCCCTCCTCCACCTCTCCCCCATGGCAAACACAAGTCTGTTCTCTAGGTCTGCCAGTCTGTTTCTGTTCTGTGGATAAGTTTGTGTCATATTTTAGATTCCACGTATAAGTGATATCACATGGTGTTTGTCTTTCTCCGTCTGACTTACTTCATTTAGTATGATCATCTCTAGGTCCACCCACGTTGCTAATTAATTACCCTGCCTTCTTTAAACCAAAGCCACCACCTGTGTCTACCATCCCTTCAAACATATTTTGGCTTTCTAGATTCTTGCAGTATCTGGCTTTCATATTTCTTCTCAACCTTACCCCTATTATTTTCGGGAACTTGCATATGCTCAGCAACATTGTCAGTGACTGTGACATGTGTCAACTACTAACCACAGGACAGCCCCAGCTTCAATCTGACCCTGAACTGTTTCCTCTTAAAAACCTCAGCATTCAGCTTTCCCACTTCCCTGTACCCAATGCCCTTGGTCTCGCTCTTCACTGAAACCTCTAAGCTCGCAGCCCCGCTTCTTTACACCCCTGGGTGTACACTAAAAACCCACTGTATTATCCTACTGTGAATGCAACTCTCATTACCATGTTAAGCTCCCTGATCTTTCTGCCACATGCTCTCCTCCATGTTATTAGGCTCCAGAGCACCCCTACACAAAAGTCTCAAATCCGTTTTAGTGTATTTAATCCAGACTGAATTATTTAAAATTAAGATTTAAAGCAAAGTAAGACTTGGGGCAATCTTCCCATCTTTAGTACAAATAGTCATGTTAAACAGAGACAGAGAGTATTCCACATTGATTAGGGCAGTATGTACGATTTTCATGAATTCCCAGGCACCAACTCACATGATTATTTAGAGGGCATACTTACATAGATAAGTCCTGAATAGTAACGATCCTTCAGATTATGTAGAACAGAAGCTTCGTTCAAGCATGTCAATTCTGCCATATCCTCCACCTTGGAAAATTTAGGTGGGTTCATCTTCTGAATATCATCTTTGTTGACCATTGCTTTCTTTCCATTCTCCGCCAACTCCACCAGAACTTCATCTCCCCGTTCTTCTTTGATACTAGCTGCCTCAAAACCATGGCGTTCCGACGGGATCCACACTAGCTTTTTGGCCGTCCAATCAGCCTGAGTGGCAGGGTTGTAAATGACTGCCCTGTCCACAAAGAGATACCTCTCTGGATCTTCGAGTCCAGTTCTCTGTGCCATTGTAAACAGGAAGCTCCAAGAGCGATCGCCTCTACGAGAAGAGGAAGAAAACAAAGTCAGATATTTAGAAATAAGCTATGGTTCACAACTCTTCTAAGAAACTTAAAAACAAAAGCTCTGGTAAACAAAATGCATGAACTTGGAGTAAAGAAGCTGGTGTAGCCCCCTCCAGGGTTACAATAACTGGGTTTCCAAGATAAACTTCAGGAGTGACCATAAATGATGACTGGTTCTCTGAGGACCACTCAAGATGTACCCTCAGTCACTGAGGGCTGAAAAACAAGTGGAAGAAAACAGCAAAGTTGCAATTGGACTCTGTTTTTCTCTTCATCTCCTATTTCACCCTCACCACAAATTAAACAAGGAGAAGAAGGGAAAGGAAAACTAAGAAAACGAAAACAGAAATTCAGGATAAAAGACCCCGGGAGTGGTGCTGGAATGACTGCAACCACCTGGATGTCACTACAGAAATGCATGGTGACTAGCAGTGGAGCAAACCTCAGGTCTAGAACGTTCCTCCCATCCTGTGTGTGTGTGCACAGTCACTCAGTCACGTCCACTCTATATGACCCCATGGATTGAAGCCCGCCAGGCTCCTCTGTCCATGGAATTTCCCAGGCAAGAATACTGGAGTGGGTTGCCATTTCCTCCTCCAGGGCATCTTCCCAACCCAGGGATCGAACCTGTGTCTCTTTGTTTCCTGCGTTGGCTGGCAAATTCTTTACCACTGTGCCACCTGGGAAGATGCCCTTCAGACAACAGACTCAACACTCTTATGATTCCCCTAAGCCAGCCCCCTGCAGCTTCTCCATGGCCCACGTGATCTCAGTGTGATCCCATGAGGCCACAGAGGGTGAGTGCATGAGTTGGTGTCACACCCAGCCTTTCAAGTATGTGATGGTGGCGGTACAGGTCTCCACTCCCAAGGCCTGCAGCTGCTCCCCTCCAGCTCCTCTTCTGCATTCCGTCCTGCACCAAGACTCACTCCCCCACTCTGGTCTCTCCCCTCGAAACAGACTCCATGTGTTTACACCCCTTTAGAGGGGCCGGAAGCAAACAGAATATTCCAGACGTGGTGTGACTGGTGCAGAAGAGAAAGGAACTGTTCACAGCCTCAGCCCTGGCAGGGAGAGCAAAGCATGTTTCTGGGACTTCTACAATGACTGTATCTAAGACCTCAGCGGTTTATTGAGTGCTCACTGCTGGCTCACATGGAGCTGTCAGCCAAAACCCGACGCACAGTCCTTGAAGCTACTTCTCCTCTCACGCTTGTGGGACTGACTTTGCAGATCAAGTGACAGGATTTTACATTCGTCACTCACCTTTCTGACGTGACTCATCATTCCTGCCTGACAAGTGTCTTTCTGGAATCCAACACCATCATTAAACACTTCCCTTATGACTTGGAGTAGTAAGTCGTTTTCCAGCCAAATCCCAGGTTATCACAAACCTCACTCAGATCAATGCAAGAAGGCAAGGGAGCAGCTGCTCTTGCTCCTCCATCCAACTCTCCCAACTTCTCTCTCTCCCCCAAATGAGGGGGATTCTTGGTAAGCTCTTGCCTGTCTGCCTACCTACCTACCCACCTCTTAGATGGAAGGCTGCAAGGGAAATAAAAATCACCGCAGGTTGTGAAGAGGTTTTTTTTCTTTTTTTTTTAAATTTTTTTTGGCCATGCCATATGACATTTGGGACCATAGTTCCCCAACCAGGGATTAAACCTGGGCCCCCTGAGGTGGAAGCATGGAGTCCTAACCACTGGACCACCAGGGAAGTCCCATCAAGAGGTTCTTAACCTTCAGTGCACAAAGTTCAGGCTTCATGAAGACACTGAAATGGGTCTAAATACACTGTATAATTTTTTGTAGACCTGTGCTTTTCTGAAGAGAACACTCATAACTTTCTTCAGATTCTTAAAGAGATCTAGCTAGTTTTATCCTAAAAGATTAAACACTGATAGAGGAAACAAAATACTAGCCCTTTCAGGCCCAGTAAGAATGTACTAGAATCAAATAGCTAAGATTCTTCAGAAACTAGGTGTTACAATGTCAAGGATTACAAACACTCATGGCCTGGAGCAGGGTTCTCAAACTTTGGCTCTTACATCAGCAACACCTGAAGGCTTTATTAGCAGACAGACTGCCAGGCCTTATTCTCAGTAGGTCTGGGGTGGAGACCGTTGGTCATTTGCATTTCTAACAAATTCCCAGATGCTGCTGCTAATGCTGGTCCTGGGAGCACACTTGGAGAACCATCACTCCACAGTTCTCTGGTTGCCATGGTGAACCACTGCTACCACCAGGTATGTTGGGAAGGCAAAAAAGGTTGAAAACCAGTGTTTCAGACTAATTCATTAACTGAATTAGAGGATATGCTTACCAGTTTTAGGAGTATACAATCGGATAAAACAAAAATCACAAAACATGTAACATTAAGACTTCTACCAACAGATTTACTAATATGCTTTCTAACTAAAAGGCATCCATGTGGGAGAAGGCAATAGAAAAAATATTCATGCATATATGTACATTCTGAAGCATGGTTTCAAAAACACATCACCTCTCCAGACTGCACTAATAAGATTAATAACAAGTCTTCTGTCTTCCCAACCTATATATTACCCACCGCTAGGAAGAAGATGGCTCTGAAGTGGAAATCACCCTGGATAAATCTGGATAGACTATAGGACACATTCTGCCTTAGGAAGAACAGTCTCTTAGAGAAAATGTCCAACTAGAACAAAAATAGGATAACAAGTTACTCTTATTATCCATATTAGGTATAAACTGTATACCCGATACAATACTTCAGAAAAATGCATGCATTTCTTTCCTTTTACAACGGGCATGTAAATTATCTGCTGAGATTTAGCAAGTGACTATAAATTAGAATAACTTAACAGGTCATTTCTAGGGCAGGTCTTTTTTTTTTTAAGTAACTGATAGACTTACAAAATTATTTGATCAAATCAATACATTTTAAATGTATTAGTATGTACTACTGCTAGGTGGGGAAACACCTGTAATTTAACATAAGAAGAAAAGGGATCACAAAAGTGTGATTATAATATGTTCCCAATTTTGTGGGGAAAAATTACATATAAACGTCTTTTTTTGTTTCAAAGGGAACAAATAGTCACTGGGTCTTCACTGGATAGTGGGATTACAAGCTTCTTTTACCTTTTACTTTTCCAGAGTTTTCCAAAACTAACTAAACGCTGCAAGGATGGTTTTGTCCTTGCTATACGGTGAGCTGACTCCCTGGTCCACAGGAGGGCATTTATATACCTACTGATCAACATTACATGAACGGTCCTGACCCTCAGAGTAAGCTTCGGCTTCTCCACCACCAAAAACTGACCATTCCTTTAAATCCTGACCCAAATGCCATCCTTTCACAAGTTCTTTTCAGGTCAACTTGGCAATTTAATCCTTCTCCTCCTCCTAACATTTTGTGCTGCTCTTCTGGCACCCTTCTCGTCTCTGTACCAGAGGACTCAGCAGGCAGTAGTAGGTGGTCAAATCCTTGTTTAGATGGTAGAGTCCCTGAGGCCAGGGAAGAGGTTTTGTTCATTTTAACTGTTCACTTGAGGTTGCCAAACATGTTGTATTTTTCTCATTCCATTGTACATTTGGCAACTTGTCTTGATAATGCTGGTATTTAATAGGGAAACCACTTTCAAATGCTTTGCCTTGTAGGAAGGGTAACATTAGAATTTTGAAAACAGCAAATACTGTTGTTACATACCACTAATGATGGCCAGGCGCTATTCTTAAGTGGTTTAAGTGTATATATATCAACTCTTAATCCTCACAACAGGCTCACCAGGCAGGTGTTTTTAATATCTCCATTTTACAGGTGAGGAACCCAAGGTTCAGAGAAAGCCAAAAACTGGCCCAAAGTCACAGAGCTAACAAAGAACAGAGCTGGGAGGAAACCCAGAGTTCAGCTCCAGAACACGTGCTACAAGGATGGAAGGTGAGGAAGGGAAAATTTTGACATGCCTGTCGATCAATGATCAATTATGGTTTCAAGAGTACATGCTCAGGGAATTCCCTGGCAGTCCAATGGTCAGGACTCTGCACTTCCACTGCTGGGGGCCCAGGTTTGATCCTTGGTTGGGGAACTAAGATCCCACAAGCCACATGGTGTGGCCAAAAAAAAGAAAAATGAGGACAGGCTCAGCCAATGAACACACTAGCACAATCTGGCAAAGGCTTTACATTTCATAAAAAAGGAATCAATAGGAAACTCTTTGTAACAGACAGACTCTGAAAGTTCTTGGTGTCCTCTGAAGTAACTGTCTAATTATACTTAAATCATTTATCAGCCGCCCCCCACCCCAGAGTCAAAGCCCCATCACCTTCACTGATTTTTCGACACACACACACACCCCTGGGGGTTCATCCCCAAGGCCATCTTTTACTCCCAAAGAAACACCACCCACTAAGCTTCTCAACTGCCTCCCAGCGCCTATGGTAGGTAGAGGCACAGGGAAAGTTTTATAACTATCTTGCATACCAAAATCCAAACAAAAACGATGGATAAATGATCCATGATAGCACATCTCCCTGAGACAGATAAACTGAAACAGAATCGTCTACAATTTGTGTAAAGCTACCACTGAGGTCACTCATCTTGAGTGAAAGTCTGTTCACATCATGTTTGACCAAAAATGAGCAGAAATGCAAATCAAGTGCGAAAGGACACTACCGCTCTTCAAGGCCCAAGCCACCTCTGCGAATATCTTCACACTGTGTTAAACGTTTCTGAAGCGGGGAGACTGACATCAGGAATTTTTATTCTTCCTACATGACAAGAAGGTACAGAATCCGCTGAAGACTACAGTCTTTCACCATACAACGCGCCCTTGAAAATTTCCTCTGTCTCACCTTCCATCCAGCCTGTCTTCCTTGAAATGATTTCCCTAAGGGGCCCAAGTAAAAAGGCAAGCTCTCGGGTCACATCTCTTTGCTGCAAAAGCTGGTGCTATATCGCCCAATTACACCATATGCTTTCTCCAGATAAGGACGGAGAGGAACTGAATTTAAGATGCAGAAGTAAGGAGATGCATAAAATGGCCACTTTTCCAGGATCCGTGACAGACAGGGCATACTTAAACATCAAAAGCATGGGACTAAAAGGATAATTAATGACGGCCGATGGATGAAGGAAATCAAACAATAAATAGATTAAAGTTTTCCAGAGTGAGACACTACCAAGAATAATGAAGCCCGACTTAAAGAATCCTCAGTTTCAATGTTAAAAAACAAAAATCTCGGCAAAACTGAAGTATTAAATTTGGCATTATATTATTCAGCGAAAACAGCCGTCTTTGTTTCTTTTGCACTAGGGATCTACCCGCCTGCTTTCCCCTACCCACCCCACCCCACCCCACCCCCTTTCATCAACCGCAGTGATCTTGAAGGGAGCTGCAGAGGCCCTAAGAAACGGAGATAACGGTCATAGGCAGAGGCCACGTTAGCCAAAACTCACCAGCCGAGCTCAGACCCGCCAGGTCGCCAGCCTCCTCCCCAAGGCCCCGGTTCCCAGGCAGGCCGGGCTGGGGGCCTGGCCGGTCCCCGGGCCGCATCCGCCCACCGCAGGCCCACAAAGCCCGCGCGGACGCCGGGACTCGGCGCTTTCAACTTCCCTCCGACCTCGTTCCAGGCCGATTTTATGGGCTCAAGGTTGGACCCCCCCACTGCAGAAGGCCAAGAAGAGACTCCGCGGCGAGCCATGCCCAGATCCCTTACACAATAAAGGGATCCCAAAGCAAGGGCTGACCCTCCCCCCCAGCCGCCCTGCTGCAGCGCGCCCCCGCCACATTTCCCGCCTCGCCCTCCCCAAGCCGCCCGGGCCTGACCGGACGTCCACCCCCGGCCCCAGCAAACCCCACAGAGCCTGGTCTGACGCCGCCGCTCCCGCCCTGCTCCCCCGGGACCAGCGGAGCCCGACCCTCCCCAAGCCCGCGGCCGGCTGATCAGACCTTCACCCGCCGCGCGCTGCCCCGGCCGTGCGCAGCCCTGCCCTCGCGTCCCTCCTCCACCCAGCAGGTCCAGGCGCGCCGCCCGCCTTCCGACCCCTCGGCGAACTCCGCACCGCACTCCGGGTGCCGCAGCCGGCCTAAGCCACTCAGCAGCCCACCCAAGGGCCCTTCCCGTCCAGCGCTTCCCCCACCCCCAATCGGGATTGCGCTTTCCAGTCCGCCCCAAGACTCCCTCCCCTCCTGAGAAACAGGCAAAGACTCGTGGGATCCCCAGGGACCCCCACTAGCGCACGAGGTTCCCCCAACCACGCGCCGCACGGATCCCGAACGCCGAGGACCAGGTCCGCACATGCCCACCCGGAGATCTCCATCCCCAGTCCCCCAGGGGCAGTCCTCCCGTACCTGCAGGCCCTCATCCCCGCAGGAGTCTCTCACTCTCAAGGACCTCATTCCCCACCCCTCCAGGGGTCTCTCCACCCACTGGGGTCCCGTTCCCCGCCACCACCCCGCAATGTCCTTCCTCGCAGGAATCTACGGCCCCCGCAGCACAAACCCTCCGCCCAGAGTCCCTTCTCTCTTCCCCAGCTCCCGCTTCGGTTCCGTCCTCGCCCTCCAGAGCCTCGGAGGACCCCTCTCCCCACCACAAACCGTCCCCGGTCTCCGGTCGCCGGTCTCGGACCCGGGCAACCGCACCTCTCACCTTCAGCCGAAGATGGTGGCGCCGGCGCACGTCCCCAGCCGCGACCACAGAACCGGCGCCTCAGTCCCAAACCCACCGCTGCCTCCGCCGGGCTCCTTTAGCACTGCTACTCCGGGCTGCCCCACCCACTCCCACCCTCATTGGGCCAGCTCCACGCCCGTCACCACCGCCCCCAGACCCACTGGTCCGTTTGCGCGCCCATCTCCAAGGGAAGACGTTAGTAACCCGAACGAAGCTACCTTCCCGAGGTCCGTTCCCTCCACCCACCTGAAACGATGCTCATTGGCTTCCGCTCCCAGCCCAGGCGGCCGAGGCCCCCATATTACAGGCTAAGCCGCACGTCCATCAGAGATTCCGGGAGGTGCGGCCGGGGCAGTCGTGGGTGATTGGCTGGCTAGGGCAGAGATGGACAGCTGAGACTGGCAGGGCGTCCCGCGATCCCGCGGGGCAGTGGGTGCGGACCCCGCAGCGGCTTTGGCTGTGCGGACGGCGGGGCACGTGTGCCGCGGCCAGAGCCCCGAGCTCCGCCTGGACGCTGCACGCCCTGGCGTCCCGCCGCCGCGGCAGCCCAGTACGGAGCCTCGCCGCCCCCTCTGCCTGTCGCAGCCGGCGTGTCCCACAGTGGGACCGGCTTCCACCGCCGAGTCGCGAGCTCCCGGCGCTGCCTGCAGGGGCGGGGCCGGAGCGCGGTCCTGAGGCCTGACGTCACCCCCGGGGCTGCGGGGAGTGGGGGCCACGGCTCTGCGGCTCACCTGCAGTGGGGGAGGGGAGCCAGGGCTCGGGCTGCGGTTCTGCCCATGCGCACCAACTGGGGGAGTGGGGCGGGGGGAAGACAGACCTCGCCTGCCGTCGGCCGTCGGCATTCAGGCCCCTGTCGCGACCTCGGGCCCAGGCTGACCCTGCCTAGGTCCGCTGAGCGCCGGCCGCCGGGTTTGCGAGGGGAGAGGCCTCCCTACCCAGATGCCTGGCTGGGCTGAGATTCCAGAATATTGAGAAGGGAACCCACCTTGGGAAAACGACTTCACGTCATTCATTCCTTCGTTACTTCCTTCTTTTTGTTAGTATACAGCTCCCTACATGAGAGGGGCTATGAGGAGGTTCTGCTGGACTCTTATCCCTCAGGGCCTATTAACTTTTCAAAGGCCTTGTAAAAAACGTTTGAGACCTGAGGAAAAAAATAAAAAAGGTTCCAAAATAAGGAAAGGCAACTAGAAAAATCCGAGTTAATATTTAATGAAATGTCTGCAATATCTAATCAACTGCGACACGACCCTAATAATATATAAATATAATAAAGTTTGGGTAAGTCACAAGAATAAAATCATTTAGTCTTAAAAAAATTGAAATTTGCAAAATCTTTTCCAAAAAATTTTTATAGCAAGATGTTAGTTCATGTTCAATAAGGATGCATTTTAATATTTACGACATGATGTAAGTGGCTAAGCCTAGGAAACTTCCAGTCTGGTAAAAGGTGAATAAAGCAAAAAAACAAGGCAGGAAATGATGAGGAGGGGTTGGTAGAATTCAGAGACAATTTCAAGGCAGCTGAATACAGAGTCCTTCCTGGGGAAATGGAATCGGGTCCTGTATTGTGCTTTGTCCTAGTGCATCTGGTCCCCCACCCCCACCTGCCTGCTGGAGTAAGCTGCCCCTTGTCCAGGTGTCTTGTGACTTGGCTGCATGAAGTCTGTCCTTATGCAGCCTGCACGTGGAGTACAAGTTAACTGTACGTAGTATGTGACAAGTATTCCTCTTCTGAATTAAAAAATAAACTTTTTACAGAAGACCAAACACTCCATTTCTAACGCCTGAGTCTCAGCTTTGCCAGCCACTGAAGTCATTTCTGAGTGCACAGAGCATTCACACACAAACCGCCCCATCAGCCACCAAGTCTGTGATTTCCCATAATTATAAAACAAAGTCAGTGGACCATCAGAAGAGAAGACCGGGAAGCTCAGCTCAACAGAATTCAACATCATACAGACGTCAGTCTCAATGAGAAATCAATAATGAAAAGACTGTTTCCAGAAATTCCCTGGCAGTCCAGTGGTTAGGACTTGGGAGTGTTCACTGCCAGAGCTCAGGTTCAATCCCTAGTCAGGTAATTAAGATCCTGTAAATTACATGGCTCAGCCAAAAACAAAAACACTGTCCCCTAATGTCTCTCTGGGCTTCCCCGGTAGCACGTAGGTAAAGAATCGGCCTGCCAATGTAGGAAACACAGGTTTGATCCCTGGGTCAGGAAGATCCCCCAGCGTAGGAAATGGCAGCCTACTCCAGTATTCTTGCCTGGAGAATTCCATGGACAGAGGAGCCTGGTGGGCTACAGTCCATAGAGTCACAAAGAGTCAGACATGACTTAGCACATACTCGTGCACACAAAAGTATCTCTAGCCATGGCATCTCTCCAGCCTTGGGGCCTTACATTTTCAACTGTCTGCTAGGTGTCCCTACCTGGATTGGAGGACAACTGCAAAAGCAGGAAGTTCAAAACTTACCTTCTTCCCACACCCACTTCATCTCACCCAAATTCTTTTTCTTCCCAGCTTCCCTTTGTCTTTTAATACGACCAACTTGAAACTACTTTGATTTCTTCCTCTCCCTTGCTCCCACACTGTGTTCCCCTC
Source organism: Bubalus bubalis (assembly GCF_019923935.1). Classification (NCBI taxonomy): domain Eukaryota; kingdom Metazoa; phylum Chordata; class Mammalia; order Artiodactyla; family Bovidae; genus Bubalus; species Bubalus bubalis. The sequence goes on along the minus strand of NC_059159.1, from coordinate 34,918,861 downwards.
CACCTCGATCAGCTAACCAGCCAGGCTCTTCAGACTCCAGTCTCACCCCACGTAGCTCCATCCCAGAATCTGTTGCTGTTTTGAGCAGGAAAACACAGGATTTAGGACCACATAGACCTGGCTTTAAATCCGTCTCTGCCACTGGTTGTTGTTTAGTCACTCAGCTGTGTCCAACTCTTTGTGACCCTGTGGACTGTAGCCCACAAGGCTCCCCTGTCCTTGGGATTCTCCAGGCAAGCATACTGGAGTGGGTTGTCAATTCCTTCCCCATGGTATCTTCCCAACCCAGGAATGGAACCCATGTCTTCTGCTTGGCAGGCAGATTCTTTGCCACTGAGCCACCTGGGAATCCCCACCTGAGTTTTAACCTTTGACAAATTCCTTAACCTCATTTCTCAAAAGGGTACAAATATATACCTAAAGGACTCATTCAATTCATATGTAACAGGTTGATTTACTGGGGTAAAAAGCATGGTGTTATGAACATATCGATGAAAATGGTCTTTTTTTCCCCCTAGTCTACAAGTTCATTACAAAAGAGTGAGAAATCTTTGTCCTCTCTCCATAATAATTTTTGCTGGCAGTCTAGGCTGCTTTTACCTCCAAAAGAAAAAGGTCACAGGCCATTGTTTTGCAGAGTCCAAGTCACAAGTCCAAACTCATTCACTGATGACAGTCAGGCCCATGAACCTGATTTGTTCTAAGCTGTTTTGTTCCATCTGTACAAGGCTGATATGAAGCATTTTTAAAATAAATTTGAGTGAATTCCAACACTTAATAATCAAGAGCTATCCAACATCATTAGCCATTTGGGAAATGCAAATCAAAACCACAATAAGATACCACTCCACACCCACTGAAATGACTGTAATCAAAAGGGCAGACAATAACAAATGTTGGTGAGGATGCAGAGAAACAGGAACTCTCAACGATTTCTGGCAGGAATGTAAAATGGTGTAGCTACTCTGGAAAACAGTTTGCCAATTTCTTTTAAGTTAAACATGAATGTACTGGACTTCCTCGGTGGTCCAGTAGTAAAGAATCCACCTGCCAGTGCAGGGGATACAGGTTCAATCCCTGGTCCAGGAAGATTCCACATGCTGGGGGACTAAGCAACTACGTCTGCGCACTACAAGTACTGAAGCCCATCCACCCTAGAGTCCATGCTCTGCAGCACTAGAAGCCACCACTATGAGAAGCCCGTGTACTGCAACTAGAGAAAGCCTGCAGGCAGCGGTGCAGCCAAAAATAAATAACAAAAACAAACAAAAAAACAGAAATGTACCATGTAACTCACAATTCTATCCTTAGATATCTACCAAAAAAACAAAAATAAAAGTAAATATATATGGACACAAAAACTTGTACATAAATGTTCATAGCAGCATTATTCATGATAGCAAAAAAAAAAAAAAAAAATGGAATGTCCATCAACTGGTAAACGGGTTGACAAAATGTTGTACACCCACACAATGGAATACTATTCAGCAATAAAAAGAAATAAACTACAGACTCATGCAGCAACAGGGATGAACCTTGAAAACATGTTCCGTGAAAGAAGTCAGACAGGGAAACCACATACTGTATGATTCCATCTATATGAAATGTCCCCCAAAGGCAAAGCTCTAGAGACAAAAAGTAGAACATTAGCTGCCCAGGGTGAGGGCTGGGGTGAGGAGAAGGGAGGACAGTACAGGGATTAACATTAAATATACACGTGGGATCTTATTGTGATGATGAAAGTGTTATAAAATTGATTTATGGTGATGGTTACACAACTGGATAAATTTACCAAAAAGTCTATTTTATGGGATTCCCAAGTGGCTCAGTGGTAAAGAATCCACCTGCCAATGCAGGAGACGAAGGAGACACAGGTTCTGTCCCTGGGTGAGGAAGATCTCCTGGAAAAGGAAATGGTGACCCATGCCAGTACTCCTGCCTGGAAAATTCCATGGACAGAGGAGCCTGGTGGGCTACAGTCCAGGGGGTTGCAAATAGTTGGACATGACTGAGCACACACACACACTGAATTTTATATTGTAAATTACATGATTTGAAAAATATACCTTAACAGGTAATGTTTTAAGAAAGAAAAGAGTTCTCTCATGAAAATTCAGATTTCTGGCTTCCCTTGAAAACATGGAAGATCTGGAAATTCAGCACCCATTGGCTGGTGCCTGAGTTGCTGCTCTTTTTTAAACAAAGCCTGTGTTCCAGAGCATGCCTCAGCCGCCACCACTCCCTCTAGTCTCTTAAAGCCGACCTGCCTTATTCACTGACATTCTTTGCTTGGTCTTTTTAGGTGTCTATGCGTTTTTAGCTCCTATCATGCCTGTCAAGGGATTTCATGTCAGATCATTCCAGAGAGATAAGAGGAAAGGTGGTGTTTTTGAGTTGAAGAGCTGTTCCCCTGCAAGAGGTGAAGGCATAGAAGATTTGTGGCGTCCATGAGAAAGGGTTCCCTTTCAACATGCTTCCTGGAAGAGGTAGGACTTCCAGGCAGAGGTTACTCCACTGACCACCTCACAGCCCACTCAGGGCAACAATTCCTGACTGATAAGAAGGATGGGTGCTCAACTATGGCATCTTGAAACAGAAGGAGGAATAATTAAAAACAAACAAACAAAAAATCTCTAATGAGTTGAGAAAGAAGGAACTTTCCAGAATTTTCTTGGGCCCCTTAAGTGCTGGAGTTTTGGAGGTGGGGAACAGAAGACTCGGCTGAAAATGACTAATTTAAGACATCTCACCAACCACGCAGGATAGGGCTAACTCACATTTGATTTTAGAAAAACAAAGGCATGATAGTCCTTGCATCCTAATGTCTTAGAACAAGTCATACCTGTAACAAATGCTTTTTGTATCTGGGAGTGATGCCCATTGCTATGGAGACATCCGTATCGACAGGCAGGGTCCCTATCCTGAAGGGGCACACAGTTCAGCTGGAAATAAAAGCAAATTGGCAAATGATTGTAAGAGAGCAGGGGTTTTTAATCTGGAGTGCATGGAAACCTAAAGAGTTTTAGGGGTTTTATAAAATCTCTAAAATTACATGCAAAATGTATTGTGTTCTCCCCACCACCACCCCCTCAGGGAGAAAATGTACAGTTTTTAGTAGATTCTCATAGAACACTCTGATCCAAAAAGTTTGCAAGAATGCAATATAGCATTAAGTACTACATCAAGTTTAGTGAGATCTAGGGACACATAAGAGGGTCACTTAACCCAGAACGGTGGCAGGGGTGGGCATCAGGGAAGTTCCAGAAAGTCTCCTTAGAGACAGTAATTTTGAAATTATAATCTGAAGAAGGAGGCACTAACCAGACCAACAGAGGAGAATAATGCTTTCAGAGAAAATAGCACAGAGAAGAGACAGTACAGGGCTTTCCAAGCTCAGAAAAAAGCTCACAGCAGAGCAGTGCTACAGCAAAGCAAACAAGTGTGAAGGAGTGTGAAATACAGGGCTGGGGAGGTAGGCAGGGGCCAGATGGGAGGTGTAGACCAGGAAATGGAATTCAGATTTTATCCGGAGGACAGTGGAGAACTATGGGAGAGGTTTCATCTGACGAGTAAAATGACCAAGCTTGTGTTTCTTCCAGGATTCCTTTGGTTATAACATAGAGAATGGATCAAAGTCGGGGGGCAGGGCGGGGGTGGTTAAGAGGCTGCTGCCACAAACAGTCCAGCAAGATGATGGTGACGTGGTCGAAGAAGCCTGGAAAGATGTGGTCAGATTGCAGTGATCGCTCTTGCAAAGGTTAAGGGAGCTATTTCAAGTGCCAAACCAACCCATGAAGATATAAAAGTGCTTTAACATGTGTGACGATATCTTCAAGTGCCTGGTGGTGGTTTAGTCATTCAGTCCTGTCCGACTCTTGCGACCCCATGAACTGTGGCCCACCGGGCTCCTCTGTCCATGGGATTTTCCAGGCAAGGATCCTGGAGGGGGTTGTCATTTCCTTCTTCAGGAGAACTTCCTGACCCAAGGATCGAACCCAGGTCTCCTGCACTGCAGGCAGATTCTTTACCGACTGAGCTTCAAGTGACTAGCACATTATAAACTCATTCCTTCCCCCATTTTCTCATGGCCCCCTGAATTAAAAACAAGCCCTCACTGCATCCTGTACACACACTTATAAAAGCACCTATGTAAACCTTCTTGTATGTTTTCATCTCTATCCCTGTATCCCCTTCGAAACCAGTGCTGTGCAGCACAAGTAGACTGGGAGCCACCAGTGCAAGCCACATATATAAGTTTAAACTTTCTAGGGGATACATTTTAAAGGTAAAGCAAAATAACTGATTAGTTATAATGACATATTAACCCAATACAAAAAGAATATTACATTTCAACATGTCGATTAGGAAATCACTAACAGGCTACTTCACATTCTTTTTGTTGTGCTAAGTGTTTAAAATCTGATGTCTCTTGTGGACATACAGCACATCTCATTTCAGGTTGGCCACAAGGAAATGGCAACCTACTTCAGTATCTTGCCTGGAGAATCCCATGGACAGAGAAGCCTGGAGGGCCACAGTCCACTGGGTTGCAAAGAGTCAGACATGACTGAGCGATTAACACTACATTTAAGTGCTGGAGAGCTACATGTGGCTGGTGGCTTCCACAGAGGACCCTACAGGGATGGACTGTAAACTTGCAGCCAAGGTCAATGTTTTCAGCTGTATCCCCAGTAACTAGCTCAGTGATTGATACGGAGCAGATGCTTAGTAAACGCTTGTTGAACAGAAAGATGGAGGGATGAATGGGGAGATCCTTTCCAGCTTTCCAGATGTCATTTGAACTGAGCCTCAATCCCAATCACCTTCCCAGGGCTTCCCTGGTAGCTAAGCTGGCTCAGCTGGTAAAGAATCTGCCTGCAATGAGGGAGACCTGGGTTCAATCCCTGGGTTGGGAAGATCGCCTGGAAAAGGGAAAGGCTACCACTCCAGTATTCTGGCCTGGAGAATTCCATGGACTGTATAAGTTGGACACAACTGGGCGACTTTCACTTCACTTCACTCGAATCCCAATCAGGATTGCAACAGTAGAGGATAGTGGACGGACTGCAAGGGCAAGGATGCAAGGAACAGAAGCACGGACAAGGAAAAGTGATACCAGGACACAGTGGGAAGTAACAACGTTTGACTAAAGTACAGAATACCTGCTGCAGAAAAGGTGAGAAGTGACCCTGAAGGTTCCTGGAAGCTGACACTGGAACCCTATACACGTCTGGGGATTCCCAAGTTGCCAGTGTAATTGCCATCAGTAAATATTTAAGGGACAAATGAAAAGAGAGGGAAGAGGACAGGGCAGCAGGAAAGAGACAAGGAAGCAAGAAAGAAAGGGAAGAGAGAGCAAAGTGATAATGACCGCTGGTGTGAACGTTGGCAAATCACAAACAATAGGCAAATTTCTTAAAGGATCCAGGTTGTCTCAATGGAAAGAGGAACAGGTTACTGGAGTGTTTGCAAACAGCTGGAGAAGTCTGGTGAGTGGTTAGAGATGAAAACAGGGTCATTGGTCTCAAGAGTATCTGTGGTCTCTGGTGGGAAGGTGAGGGAGTTACGTGTTGGTCCAGAGAACCCCAGTTTGAAACCAAGCCTTGGGGCTTCCCTGGTGGCTCATTGGTAAAGAATCTGCCTGCTAATGCAGGAGACACGGGTTCGGTCCCTGGTTCAGGAAGACCCCACATCTGCAGAGCAACTAAGCCCATGCGCCACAACTATTGATCCTGTGCTCTAGAGCCCTGGAGCTGCAACTATTGAGCCCATGTGACCGCAGCTACTGAAGCCTGCGAGCCCTAGAGCCCATGCTCTTCAACAAGAGAAGCCACCCCAGTGAGAAGCCCCTGCAATGAGAAGCCTGCCCACCATAACTAGTGAGTAGCCCCTGCTCACCACAGAGAAAAGCCCCAGAAGCAATGAAGAACCAGCACCATCATGAGTAAATAAATAAGAAATCAAGCCTGATTGCTATTATATGACACAGATTTATTGCCACCTCTGCCTTAAGCAGCCAGGCCTGGTTTGCATTGCTCCTACTTAACAGGTGAAGAGAAAAATCAAGAAATTGCCCTGGATTTGCTAAAAATGGATATGATTCTTAGGGGTTAAAAAAAAGCATGTGGGCATCTCATTGGAGGTTGTTTTAAAAATCCAAATCACAGGACCTGGGACTTCCATGGTGGTCCAGTGGTTAAGACTCTACATTTCCACTCCAGGAGAATCTGGTTCAATCCCTGGTTGGGAAACTTAGAACCCACTAGCCTCGAGGAGAAGCAAAAAAAAAAAAAAAAAAATCCTGCCTGATACTGGGTACGTCCTTAATCTCTCTAAGCCTTGATTTCAGGTCAGTTCAATTCAGTTCAGTTGCTCAGTCATGTCCAACTCTTTGCAACCCCATGAATCGCAGCACGTCAGGCCTCCCTGTCCATCACCAACTCCTGGAGTTCACTCAAACTCACGTCCATCGAGTCGGCGATGCCATCCAGCCATCTCATCCTCTGTCATCCCCTTTTCCTCCTGCCCCCAATCCCTCCCAGCATCAGAGTCTTTTCCAATGAGTCAACTCTTCGCATGAGGTGGCCAAAGTACTGGAGTTTCAGGAAAAACAATACCTACTTAGTAGGGTAGCTACAAGGCTTAGATACAGTGAGGTAACACTGGTAAAGGTCTTGGCACAAATTACCCCTCAGTAGTGTTAACTCTTTATTGTGCCTGAGTGCACAGTTGCTTCAGTTATGTCCAACTCTTTGCAACCCTATGGACTGTAACCCTCCAGGCTCCTCTGTCCATGAGATTCTCCAGGCAAGAATACTGGAGTGTGTTGCCATGCCCTCCTCCAGGCGATCTTCCCAACCCAGGCCTTGAACCTAAGTCCCCTGTATCACTGGTGGATTCTTTACCCACTGAGCCATCTGGGAAGCCCATTACTCTTTATTATTATCATGCTGTTCATTAGCAGTATCATTACCCTTTGACAAGACTTATACACAGCTTTTCAGAGGATGTTTATAGTGTTCCATTATTTTCTCTAGATGTGTATTCATTCTGTTGCATTACTAGCCTCTCTACTTTTGCATATCTTTTAAATTTTCCACAACATAAAATTCAAATATTATTTTTGTTGATGATTTCTACTGAAAGGGCTAGATTCTAAGGAAAGGAAATGAGATCCTGGAGAAAAATAAAAAAAATATTTGGCTTTGATTTTCACAGTCCTGCATAATCTGATCTCAACCAACCTTCTTAAATTCATGTTGCCTGCCTCACCACAGCTGTTTCTCCTAATAATCACCTCTCCTGGGCCTTCTCCATCTGCCTTTTTTTTTTCTGGCCATCTTCTCCCTTTTGCTTATGCTATTTTCCATTGGACAGCCTTTTCCAAATCCACCTGGACAAGTCCTCCCAGGAGGGGAGCCCTGTTGAAGCTCTTCAGTGTGAGGAACACCAGTGAGCAGCTCAAGCAAAGGCCCTCGTTCTCTTCAATTTTAGACTCAAGTTTCACAGTCACGCAGCGTTTTTGGCACATTCGGAAAGGGTGGTTCCTGCTCTGCCTTTAGATGTTCTTATGAGAGGAGATTTCCCAATTTCCTTCTATTGAAAGCACTGATGGGTGTGAGCCCACTGATAATAACACCATTCTCCACACCAGGTATATGAAAGTCGGCTGGCAGGAAACAGAGGGCCACCCAGGAAGCCCGCTTCCTCACAGGAGCTCCAGAGCCTGCAGATGCCCTTCAGGTGGATGTGTGGGACTCACAGAATCTAGACCTCGAGGATCAGAAGAGCCCAGTGCCCTGCGTTCTCCTGCTCAACACGGTGAGCATCCCCTGCCCGGACCCACACTTTTCCCGGCAGGACCTGGCACTGGTTCTGGTTTCTCTCTCTCCATGGCCACATGAAGAGGCTGTAGAAGCCACCCAGTCACCGTTTCACAGATGACATATGGAGTTGGGGACTTGCCCAGTAGCACAGAGCCAATCAGTGCAGAGCCAGGACTCAGCCCTCCATCACCTGCCCACGCTCCATCCAGGACTTTGTGTCTGCCATCGTTGTCAGCCGTGGCCATTTTGTGGTGCACCTACTGTGTGCAGCAGAAAAGAACACAGAGCATCTCAGGAAGGGTTGTGGAATTCAGAAGATGCTAGTGTGTTTAGTGGGGCGAGGGGGACAGGTTGGGGAGGAGTGGGAAAGGACTCATGGAGATAGGCTGATTCTCAGCTTGGACAGAAGTAGGGAGGGAATGGCCCAGGGCATCAAGATAACAGGGACTTCCCTGGCGGTCCAGTGGCTAAGACTCCATGCTCCCAAGGCAGGGGGCCTGGGTTCGATCCCTGGTCAGGGAACTAGATCCCACATGCCACATGCACCTGAGAATTCACGTACTACAACTAAAAGATTCTGAATGCTGAAACTAAAGATCCCACAATGAAGACTGAAGGTCTGTGCACTGCAACTAAGACCAGCCAAATAAATACATAAGATAATGGGGAGACAGAGCTAGAAACCTGAGGAAGATTTAAGTAAAGGTGTGCCCTTCCTCCCCCAAAGCACCCATTCACGACTCATGGAGACAGCCAGTTACCTTCTCTACCTGTCAGCCTGTGAAAACACCTAAAACTCTTTCCATGTCCCCAGATGAAGGGCCAGAGGCTCCAGGCTCAAGCTAAAGAAAGTACTATCTAGATAACATGGATATAAGCAGGGAATATGCAGCAGAATGATCATACAGAGATGCTTTGGAGACACAGCCTGAGTCCAAATCCCGGCTCAGGGGTGACTTGACCTTGGACCAGTCACTGAAGCTCTCCAGGTCTCCTTCTCCTCCCTCCTTGTAGCAGTCATGACCTGAGTTCTGGAGCCGCTGCACACAGAGTGATAAGCATGGTGCCTGGCACACAGGTGACCGCTTAGAAGATGGCAGCTTTTATTCTGGTCCTTTGCTCCTTGGTGTCCCTCCTCCTGGCTGCTGAGTCAACAGGAAGTTGGCCTGTAGACAAGAGAGCTCCCCGGAACATACCTGGAGTCGAGACCTAGTCAAAAGTTTTCTCTCTTCATGGCCACATCTTTCATTTCGGGGGAAATCTGGAAGAGCTAAATTGGGAACGGAAAATTTGCATCTGACGAAAGGTATGTGCAAACACATGTTTGCAAATGAGGTCAAGGTTTCAAAATACCCCTTCTCTGACAGATGAGTCAAGCCCCACACAGTGGTCTTACTATTTACCACGCATGACGGCACATTCCCTCAGAGACTGATAGCGTCGTCTGCCAGGAGTTATATCGGAAGGAGTTACTCATTGGAAAATGTGGCTGCCTTGCCCAGACTGAGATCTGAACTTGGACTTCCAGGGATTTCACCCAAAATAAGCTGAATTCCTCAGTTATAACTGTCAAAGAAACAGAGCCAAGGAATCTGTGCGCCAGACCAGCGCCAGTTCCTGCTGGGAGAAGTGTGGGTCCGGGCAGGGGATGCTCATGGTGTTGATCAGGAGAACACAAGGCACCAGGCTCTTCTGGCCCTCATGGCATCTGTCATTACTGCCTGGGACTGCGGCCAATTGGTCATCACTTGTCCTTGATTCAGTTATCCCCTACTCTCTCGGCAACTATTTTATGATCACCTAATAATAATAGCAAACAACTGTTTAGTACTGATTGTCTTCCAGACACTGTGCCAGGTGCCTTACATGTGTCATCTCGAGTCATCCTTCCAACACTCCTGTGACGTAAGTATTACCATAGACCAAGTAGGTCAACAAGAGAGATGCATGGAAAAATGTCAAAGGCTGGCTATAATGAAGCGGGACTTCTTTCTGAGTGTCCCGCCCCCTCCACTCACATGTGATGGGGTGGAATGAACTAAATGGCTCATCCAATTGAAATCTCTATCTGATCTTTTTATTATTATTAATTTGGCCATGCCACTGTGTCATGTGAGGTCTTAGTTCCCAACTGGGGATCGAACTCACTGCCCCTGTATTGGAAGTGTGGGACCTGGACCACCAGGGGAAGTCCCCTGATCTGATTATTTAAATAGTCCTTTTAGGTAATGCTCAGTCTCTCAGACCACCTGCTTCCCCAGTTCCTGCTGCATCTCTTTCTTTTTTTTTTTTTTCTTAGCCCCTCCCCCTGCTCCTGCCCCCTCCCCCTAGTCCCTCCCTCTCTGCATCTCTTTCTTTCTTTCTCCCTCCATCTTCGTCCATCTTCCTCCATCTTCCTAATTGTGTTGGGGTATGTGGAGAAGGGTATATGACTCACTCCATCTTGTGGTTGAGGGTAAGTTTGGAAGTTGCTGATTTACTTTCCTCTGGTCAATGAGGAATGCCCATGTCCTCTCATTTGACCTCTGGGCACACACCATTCTCCTCCTCCAACCACTTCCCCAAGAAGACCATACTCCTCAGCCTGGCTTTCAAGTCTCTCTCCATGCTAGGAGTTGGATTTTCACCTTCCAGGTTTCTCTCTCTCCACGCTAGGAGTTGGATTTTCACCTTCCAGGTTTCTCTCATCTGTTTCTAGTCTGTTCCACAAGACCCAGCTTAGATCCAGCTACACTTTAATAAAGCCTTTTGGGCACCACTGCCTGATCATTCCCTATCTCTGGACTTCTAGGGCCATTACATCTGATGATGAACTCTGTATTTCTTTGAAAGCGCTCTTTTCTTACTGTTCCATAAAATTACTTATATCCATTGTTGTTATTCAATCTTCTTAGGGCTTCCCTGTTGGCTCAGCTGGTAAAGAATCCGCCTGCAATGTGGGAGACTTGGGTTCGATCCCTGGGTTGAGAAGATCCCCTGGAGAAGGGAAAGGCTACCCCCTCCAGTATTCTGGCCTGGAGAATTCCATGGACTGTGCAGTCTATGGGGTCGCAAAGAATCAGACATGACTTTCACTATCACTTTCAAGCTCCTCTGGGGGCATAGATGATGCTTTATATCTTGTTGAACACCCCATCACACCAGCAAATCTAATCCAGAGTCTACTACACAGAAGGATTGTGGTTGTTCACAGACAAAAGATACACATCCCTGGTATATTAGGAGCTTCTAAAAATGGAGACAAAAATAACCAGTAACACCAGGGAAACCAGCTAAAGATATGAATAGGTAATTCACAGAAAAAGAGATGAAAACAGTCCTTAATCATGTGGAAAAATGCTCAAACTCGCTCGAAACAAGGACGATAAAAATGAAAGCTCACAGATATAATTTCCAACCTATCAGATTGGCCCAAACTCAAAAGTTTTACAACATACTCTTGGCAAGAAACAGGCACACACCATGTGACCAGGGAACCATACTTCGTTACGTAAGAGTCTATCGCATGTACGCGGGGAGGAAGAATTTGACGAGGCAGTTTATTTGTCTTTGCTCTAACCTGAATGCTTTCCGTGCTCAAATCCTCCCTATCCTTCAAAGCTGTGTCCAATGTTGACACAGACAAACATCTCCAGTGTTGGCAACAGCATGACCCACACACATTCATGGCACTGGACACAGTCATCGTTGTCTCAAGGCCAGAGGGCAAGAGACAAGAAGTATTTCCCTGGTGCCTGAATGGTGTTAGTTATGACAGAGGGTGTTTAGGGCCCTGCATCACAGTGTACCAGTGATAAGTACTGGTGGACCAGCGTCCAAGGCACCCATGGGTCCTTTGTTAAGTGTATTGTTTGTGTTTGTGATACGTGGAGCCCTCTACAACATGGATTCTGGAGCAGGAGCCAGGGTCCTGGGGCTTCCCGGGTGGTGCGAGTGGTGAAGAACCCGCCTGCCAATGCAGGGGACATGGGTTCTATCCATAGTCTGAGAAGATCCTGCGTGCCTCGGAACAACAAAGGCCGTGTGTCACAGATACTGAGCCTGTGCTCTCGAGCCTGCCATCTGTGACTGCTGAGCCCATGCGCCCGAGAGCCCGTGCTCCACAACAAGAGAAGCCGCCGCAATGAGAAGCCTGTGCACCGCAACAGAGAGTAGCCCACATGCAGCGATGAAGACCCAGCGCAGCTGAAAATAAACAAATACACATAAAATCTAAAAAAGTGTTTCCTAGCTCTGCCCACGGAAAAGGCCCAGAAACAATGGGCACCCCTAGAGCAATGAGCACCCCTATTGTGGTCTACAAATGCCATCTTCCTTGGGGAAGTGGCAGAGTCCAGGCCCCAGACAGGAAATATGAGATGAGCCTGAAATATCTTATCGGAACAGAAAGCAAGGAAACAAAATATCAAAAACTACTGAGTTGTGACAAAAGGACACACAGGAGCAAAGCTGATGAGGCTCCCTCTGGTCAAAGAGGGAGGCAGGTGCTGCTTCAGTATCAAAATGATATAACAATGGCGATGAATGGAAACATGTTAAATAATACAAGAGTTCATAATGATTAAAACAAAAAATCAAATTCATGGGCTACCTCTGAAGAAAGCAAGGGAACAATCTCATGATTTTAAAAACAAGAATGTAATGTGCTTAGTCACTCAGTCACGTCCAACTCTTTTGGACTCCATAGACCACCACTCTTTTGGACCACCAGGTTCCTCTGTCTATAGGATTTCCCAGGCAAGAATATTGGATTGGATTGCCATTTCCTTCCCCAAAGGGGATCTTCACAATCCAGGAATCGAACCTAGGTCTCCTGCATTGCAAGTAGATTCTCTACCAACTGAGCTACAAGGGAATCCCACGAACAAGTAAATACATGTTTAAAAAAATCAAGGATTCATCTTGCCTTCCCTATATAAACTGTATCTTCAGGATAACCAAAGAACTGATGAGGGAAAAGTTTGTCTCTTTATAGAAGCACTGCAATTACTGGGGCTTCCCAGATGGCCCAGTGATAAAGAACCTGCCTGCCAGTGCAGGGGTCATGAGTTTGATCCCTGGTCCAGGAAGATCCCACATGCCATGGGGCAACTAAGCCTGTGAGCCACAACTACTGAGCCCACACTTCCTAGAGCCCATGCTCTGCAGCAAGAGAAGCCATTGCAATGAGAAGCCCATGTACTGCAAATAGAAAGTAGCCCCTGCTCACTGCAACTGGAGAAAGCCTGAACAGCAACAAAAATAGAAGAAAAAGTTAAAAAAATATATATATATATGTAAAACAATGGAGGGTTTGAATATTCATTAGATATTTGGTAATATAAAGTAATCAGTGTTAATTTTTTTGTTGTGATAATGATACGGCAACTATCTTTTTAAAAAGATTCCCTATCTAGAGGTACAGGCCAACATATTTAAAACAAAATGATGCTGGGAGTTATTCAAAATAATCTAGAAGAAGGTGTGGGTAACATTATCATTGAAACAAGACTGTCTATGAGTGAAGAACTATTGGTAGATGGGAGACAGGTCATGGTGGGGATGATCCTTAAACTATTCTCTCTTTGGCTTAGTTTTGAATTTTTCATAATAAAAAGTTAAAAGTAAATAAGATTGAAAGATTATTTTTAATTATAAAAATAGTGCATGCTTTCTTGAAAAATATTAATAAAGGAACATAGAAAGTGAAAGGTAAAATCTCCTTAATGCTTGACCCTTGATCTCAGCAGTAATCACTACAAATGGTTCAGTAGATTCTGGTTTTTTTTTTTTTTTTTAATGTATTTTATTTATTTGACCCCACTGGGTCTTAGCAGTGGCACATGGGATCTTCAGTTGTGGTCCACGAGTTCTTAGTTGTAGCTTGTGGAATCTAGTTCCCTGACCAGGGATTGAACCCGGGCCCCCTGCATGGGGAGTGTGGAGTCTTAGCCACTGGACCACCAGGTAAGTTCTGAGTTAAGGTTTTGAGCTACTGCTCAGACACTGTCACTAGGCTACTCTAAGGGGGGGATATATTCCCCCAACTCTGGGTGCTCAGGCTTAGTCATGGGACTCACTGGACCAAAGTTCAGAGACTCTTTAAGAGCCAGAACATGGTCTCTTGCCTGTCACCATATTCCATGAAGTTCAATCCCAGAGTGAAGACAACAGAGCCATAACCTGCCCACGACACCCTGTGTACATGACAAGTAAACTATCATCGTGGCAGACACTGAGATTTTTAGTCATTTATGACTGGGACACACCCCTCACCTGTTCTGAAGAATACCATATCCTTCTGAGTCTTTTCACTGTGCATCAATAAAATAGTTTTCCTCCAAATATACATATTATTATATTCAATTTGCTTTTTTTTTAACTCAACATATCATGGGCATTTAAGGCTACTCTAAAATCTGAGTTTGCAAAGCACCCCCCCCCAATAATTTCCTGAAGCCAAAAATATCTGTTTCTTTAAAATATGGGACAGTGGAGAAAGTTCTCCAGCAAAAACTCATGCAGGAAGTAAGCTGAGTGGGTCAGGGTGTGAATTCCAACATTACAGCCCTTCTTGTTACCAGAGGATAATTGGCAGTGGATTTGCACGATTCCAAGGGTTTTCCTGCCCAAGGAAGGAAGGAAATCTCCAAGGTTGTTGAAGGGCCCGTCTTTCTCTTTGTAATCTCGTAGGCGCTGCCTGTGGTTAGAAGCAAAATTCTGGATTTCCTCTACAGCCTGGAGTCAGAGGGCTGTTACTGCACTTCTGACTACAGCTAAACTGCGGGGAGAATTGAGCTTTTAGTTTTTCAGTTATATTATCAAACTCGAATTCAAACTGGCCTCCTGGGCTCCCTCTGTCTTATCATGGCACCCCCATGCTGCCAGGTCCAGACATTGGAAACCATCTCTCACTCTCCAAACACCTAGCATATGAGCTCCAAGGGGACAGAGATCTTTCTCTGTTTTGTTCACTGCCATGTCCTGTCTGTAACACTGCCAGACACATAGTAGGTACTCAATAAATAAGTCAGGAGTGAATCAACCTAAGCAGCTGCCCAGTCCTGTGGCTTCTCCCTCTATAATTTAGCTCTGATCTATAATCCTCTGTTAAAGAGAGTCACCATTTCTTGACAATGTTCCCATTGAGATGTGGAGTGGATGTCCCCAACTCTTGACGCTGGGTAGATTCTGTGACTATTTGAACCTACAGAATATGGCAGAAGTGGGAGTGCCACTCTCCAGGCCCAAAATTTGAGAGACAAGCAAGTTCTACTTCCTGTCTCTCCAAACTCTCACACTTCCAGCCCTGGGCAGCTGGGCAGGTCCTGAGAGACGACATGCAGAGAGAGAAACGACCGAGACCAGCTTTCCAGCCAAGGAGCTGGACACAAGAGTGATGCTCTCTTGGGCCCTCCAGACCATCTCAACCTACCAGCTGAACACCACTGAGTGACTCTAGTTGGGTGTTTTGTTGAACAGAAGAATCATTCAGCTGAACCTGGGGCTGATCCACATAACTGCAGCTAAGTCCAAGTTCTCAACCTCCACAATGAAGAGGTAATAAAATTGTTGTCATTTGAAGCCATTAAGTTTTGGGGTGATTTGTTAATGCATCAATAAATTACCAAATACTACCCTGCATGGGACCTTATAACTTCTTACCTAGAGAACTGACTTCTACATTTAGCCCCCTGCCATTCCAACCATGCTCTACACTGCTCAGTTTATTTTCTTGAAAAAGTTGTGGGAGTCCTGTTTAGGGGGAAAAAAAAGTATTTTCAAGAGAATATAGCCCGATCTCTTTAACCTGGTCCATCTGGTCTTCCAAGATCGCTCTTTAAAAAATATGTGTGTGTGTGTGTGTGTGTGTATTTTATTTGACTGTGCTGGGTGTTAGTTGCAGCTCATGGGATCTTTGATCTTTGTGACATGTGGGATGTTTAGTTGCAACATGCAGAAATTTTAGTTGTGGAATGCAAACTCTTAGTTGTGGCACGTGGAGTCTAGTTCCCTGGCCACAGATGGAACATGGGCCCCTTGCACGAGGGAAGTTGCTAAGATCACTCTTTGAACTCAACTTTCCAAGTTCTCCTATTTTCTCCTATGTTCCAGCCAAGTTTAATCTTTGGTTCACGCCTTTGACACCCTTTAATTTTTATTTTGTTCATAAAGTTTCTCCTCCTGGAATGCCCTTCATCTTATCTGCATATGTCCACATCCTGCTTGCCTTCTAAAGACATCTGAGAATGTCAATTTCCCTCATGGAAATAAACCCTCTCTCCTGAATTTCCACATCATTTGATCTGAGATTCTCATAAAATGTACCCTTTTCTGCCTTGTTAACATTATACTTTAAAACTGTGTTTTTAGGACTTATAGGGTGGTCCAGTGTTAAGACTCCATGCCTCCAAAGCAGGGGACATGGGTTTGATCCCTGAACAGGGTAATTCCACATGCCATGCTGTGCGGCAAAAAAATAAGACCAAAACCATGTCTCTAACTTCCTAATAGACCATGGAATCTTGGAAGGCGGGATTCATATCTTATTTACTTATTACCAAAACTAGCAAAGAACCCAGGTCTTGGTAGGTCCTTAATAATTATTTGCTGGACTGACAGGAGGATAAACAGGGTGAATGGGTCAGACAAATTTGCTGGAACTACACTGCTGGGCCCTCGGGCCTCTCTCCGCTCCTCAGCTCTGTTTTCTTCTGTCTTGGTTGCTTTCAGAGGCAGGCTCTGCCAGGTGGTAGCACAGATGGTCTCTGGCAGCTTTTCACTCACACCCCACCGGTTTAGCACCACCCCCACTGCCACCACCCCCAGTCAAAAAGGGTGCCTCTTTTTTCCCAATAGTTCCAGAAAAAGTCTAGGAATGAGGACTCACTAGACATACAGGAGGCCTTTCCCTGAGCCAATCACCCTGACTCTAGTGAAGGAACGGACTTTCCTGAGTGTCTAGTCCTGAGTTTTCAGGGGACCCATGGGCTTCCCAGGTGGCTCAGTGGTAAAGAATCCGCCTGCCGATGCAGGAGATGCAGGTTTGATTCCTGGGTAGGGAAGATTCCCTGGAGAAGAAAATGGCAACCTGCTCCAGTATCCTTGCCCGGGGAAATCCCATGGACTGAGGAGCCTGGCAGGCTACGGTCCATGGAGCTGCAAAGAGTCAGATACAACTCTGTGACTGAATAACAACAAGGAAGCTACAGCTGGAGCTGGTGGTGGAGGGAATAGTCCTAATGGAAAAAGATGGGCTGTTAACCAGGAGTGTGGAATGGAGGTTGGATAGGAAACACCACAGATTCCACCCCACCCATCCTGGAAGGAGAGACCGAGCCCTACAGAAAAACACTGCTTTTCCTCAAGCTTAGTGTTAGGTACCTGCTCTTTACTGGCCCCTTTAAAAAGAACTGTGCTGGGAATTCCCTGGTGGTCCAGTGGCTAAAAATCCAACAATCCCTGGTCAGGGAACTAAGATCCCCCATGCTGCAAGTATGGGGTCTTGGGTTCCCTGGGTCCACTTGCCACATGCCAGGGAGCCCATGGGGGCTAGGGAGCCCACATGCCATAAGAGAAGATCCTGTGTGCTGCAACTAAGACCCGACACAGCCAAATAAATATATATTTTTTAAAGATAAGCCTGGCTATATAAAAAAGCAAAGTCCCTGGCAGTCCAGTGTTAGGACTCTCTGCCTCCACTGCCAGGGAACTGGGTTTGAATCTTGGTCAGGGAACTAAGATCCTGCAAGCTGTGTGGTGTGGCAAATAAATAAATAAATAGATCTATGCCATCCAGGTATCCAAACATGGTATCCAGGGCCCATGATAGCTCTGCCCCTCCCCCATCTCTGCTCTTTATCCAAACCACCTTTTATTTGTCTCTGATTTGCCTTTCTTACTAACGTCCTCTTTCCTGGCTCACTATCCCCCTTAGCATCCATGTGCATAAAATATAAGAGCTGTTTAATGCCACTTCCCTGCCCAGCCCTACCTGTACCACCATTACGTATTTATATCCTTGGTCTGCTATTGTCCATCAGACAGAAAAACCAATCTGAGCAAGAGGAAGACAGAGCCCTGATGACATAGCCTGGGCTCCTGAAGCCAGCTGTACTTGAAGCTGGCTCTGCTGTGGGTTGAATGGTGTCCTCCAAAATGAAACGTTGAAGTCCCAACCCATGGCATCTGTGAACGTCACTGTATTTGGACACAGGCTCTTTGCAGATACAATCAAGTTCAGATGAGGTTGTACAGGTGTCTGTATAAGAAGGTGGGAGCCTTTTAAGAAGGCAAGAGACACAGAGACAGACACATAGGGAGGGCGGCATATGATGATGGAGCAGAGATGGGAGAGATGTGTCTCCAAGTTAAGGGCTGCTGGCAACACCCAAAGTTGAGAAAAGCATGGGAAAGATCTCCCCTGGAGACTCCAGAGAGGGAGAAAGCTTCCAGAAGGAACTACCTTGCTGATCACCTGACTTCAGACTTCTAACCTCCAGCATGGTGAGGGAATGTCTCTCTTGTTTTATGCCACCCACTTTGTGATGATTTCTTAGGGCAGATGAGAAGGAAAGTTATGCTATTCCTGTAGTTCTCCTTTACTCTCACAATTCTGCCAAACTTCATGATACTTCTATATTTAATACATAATTTTCCTTATTCATTTTGGCTGTGCTGGATCTTCATTGCTGCTTGGGCCTCTTCTGTAGTTGCAGTGAGCAGGGGCGACTTGCTAGTTGGAGTCCTCTGGCTTCTCATTGTGGTGGCTTCTCTTGTTGTGGAGCGTGGGCTCCAGGCACTCAGGCTTCGGTAGTTGCTATGTGTGGGCTCAGTAGTTGTGGTTCTGGGCTCTAGAACACAGGCTCATTAGTGGTGATGCACAGGCTTAGCTGCCCTTCAACATGTGGGCTCCATCTGGACCAGGGATCGAACTCATGTCTCCTGCATCAGCAGGCAGATTGTTTACTACTGAGCCACCAGGGACGACTTCATGATACTTCTGACCCCAGATGGGTGAGGGTTCCCCCCCACCAAGCCACCCTCTGAGCCCAACTGGGTGTCCCACAACTCAGTTCTGACACTGTCTACCTGGAGAAAGCATTAGATTCCATAGACTAAAGGCTGAATCCTCTAAGACAGTCCTCACCCCGACTTCTGATACCAATTTCAAGTCCAGACTGTCACCTGAGCTTCTAACCAACTGGCTATAGGCCAGAGGTTCCAATGTCTCCCTCCTCAAGTTGGATTCATTGGCTACAAAGGCTCACAGAACTCAACATTTTACTCAGTGGATCACTGGTTTATTATAAAAGGACACAGCTCAGGAACAACCAGATGCAAGAGATGCAGAGGGCAAGAGGGAAAAAGGCTCAGAGTTCCCATGCCCTCTCTAAGCAACCACACTAACAGAACCTTCGCATGATCACCAACTCAAAAGCTGGGGTTTTATGGTGGCTTCACGACGCAAGCACGAGTGATTACATCACCAGTCACTGTGATCCTTGAATGCAATCTCCAGCCCTCTCCCCTCCTTGGAGACCAAGAGTGGGACTGTAAGTTCCAACCTCCTAGTCACACAGTTGGTTCCCCCGGCAACTAGCCTCATCCTCAGATGACCTAGGGGTTTTCCAAAAGTCACCTCATTAATGTAACAAGACACCCTTGATGGCTCTCATCACTTAGGAAATTCCAAGGGTTTTAGGAGCTCTGTGCCGGGAACTGGGATGGAGACCAAATATATACTTCTTAGTATAAATCACAATATCACAGTAGCCCTAGGAAACTAATACGCTTTCTCATTTTTGTCCTGTTTTGTGAGCCAATGAATCCCTGGTTGCTTAAGCAGAACTGTCTGTTGCTTACAGCTAAAGTCCTGAATAACATGTGTTACCTATTCTATGCACCAAGGGTGCCAAGGTAAATTAGACCCTGTTCTTTAAAAAAAAAAAAGCTTTTTAATGTTACTTTTGCATCATTCAATCCCACTCCCCATGTTTAATAGAAAGTATATAATAAAGGGTTTTTCATTTTGTTTTTTGGTTGTTGTATTTTTAAACCAAGAACTGATTAGCTGATTCACTCAATTCATTCAGCAAATATTGTGTGCTCATCAACTGTGGAAAGCACAGTTTAGTGGTAAATCCATCGAACTATGCCCAACATTGCTTTTTCTTTTTCTTTCCTCCCCCTCTCCCGACCACTAATCTGTTCTCTGCATAGTTCAAGGTCTGATAAAAAATGCTAATGGCTTCGCATGCCATCCAAGACAAGGGCCAGACTCCTTAGCCAGGCACTCAAGGTGCCAGCCTGTATTTCCATAATCTCCTACTGTATTTGGCTCCCTCTTCTCCTCTACCTCCTTGGCCCCAGCCAATCAAATTACTGATTATTCCACAAAGACCTCTTATGCTTTCCACAGTTGTTACAATCACTCATAGTGACTCTGTCTATACAAAGTCCTTTCCTCCATTTCAAAGTCCTACCCATCTATACCGGTTTCTAGGGCTGTCATAATAAATTACTGCAAATGGGGTGGCTTAAACTGGCGGAAGTTTCTTCTCTCCACTTCTGGAGGCTACACGTCTGGCATCAGGGCAGCACCGTCTGGCTCCCTCTGAAGGCTCTAGGGGAGGTGCTTCCTTGCTTCTTCCTAGCTTCTGGTGACTGCAATCATCACCGGCACTCCTTGGCTTATAGGCCCATCACTCCAACCTCTGTCTCTGCTGTCACACAGCATCAGTATGGGTAATGTTTTTCTTCATTTTCCAGGAAGGCAATTAAGAATAAGTAGCAGATCATTTGATACCCAGTAGGTGGAAAAGACCAGGTAGACAGATGTCTACAATAAAACATAACTGGTTACCTAGTGAGCTAGACTCATCAGTATGCAAAGCAGGAAGCAACCTTGTTCCACACTGTTCTCTTTCAGGAATTAACAATTTCGTCACAAGAGATTTAAAAACTGAGATCAAATCTTTTACCAAAGCTTCAGTCTCCCCCAGTGCCACTTTCTGACCAAGGTAATATACTACCTGGCTGATCACTTAGGACCAGTTTCTGCATCCAACCTCTTTCTGCTGGGGGCAGAAGATCCACTCACATGGAATATGGCTTTACTGAGATATAGTTGGTTTACAATAACCTATACATTCTTACACAAAGTGTACTACTGGTAAGTTTTGATTTTAAAGAGGCTCACTGAACCAAGAATCAAGATAATGAACAGTCCATCATTCCCAAAAGTTTCCTCTGGGCCTTCAGTGATCCTCTCTCCTGTCCCTCCCCCACCCCCCAGGCACCATTCATCTGCTTTCTGGCACTAGAGATAAATTTGCCTTTCCCTGCAGAAGGGAAAGGCTACCCACTCCAGTATTCTGGCCTGGAGAATTCCATGGACTGTATAGTCCATGGAGTCGCAAAGAGTCGGACATGACTGAGCGACTTTCACTTCACTTCACTTCCTAGAATTTTATATAAATAGCATCATACCGTATGTACTCTCTCTTTTTTTTTTTTTTTTTGGTTGGGCCGTTCTCACCCAGCATCATTCTTTTTAGGTTCATCACAGAGTTCCTCTTCCAGAGGACTGAAGCCTGGCCTCCTTCCACAGGTGCACAGGGCCTGTGGGAAAGGCCACTCACCCGTGTCCTGAAACAGAATCTGAGGACAGCCCGATCCCAAGCATCCGCCTCGAGCAGCTCCGCCTTCATTTTCCAGGTGTGGCAGGTTCCAGGGTGAGGCCACTCCAGGGGGATACAGGCCAGGCCACCTGGACTTGAGAAAGGGAAGGGCACCCCATTCTCACCTTCGCACCCCATCCTGATGCTTCTGGGGAAACCTGTCCAATTTCGTTGTGGACACTTCTGCTTCCCCTGTGCAGCCTCCAGTGGCTGATGCTCAGAAAGTCCCCTGCTAGGTTTGGGGGCATGACTTTAGTGAGTTCTGCACAGATGGTCTGGAGCCTTTCTGGAGAATATGTGGGCATCTCACATCCTCTGTTCTCAACGTGCGGGCCTCAGAGCAAACAGAGACAGCAGAAAGAGTTACATGTTAATACCGGTGCAATCACAGGTTGTCAGAGGACACCGTGCACAGAAATGCCCCTGTAAGAGTACTGACCCCAGCTAGTTCAGGTGCCTATCACAGGACTGATTTCTAGGAGCCCAGGCTCTTGCATCATCCCATGCATAGAAAAGCGCTGAAAGCTTTAACTTGGTGTCTGCTTTTCTTTAATTAACAGTCATCTTTTGATGTTCCAACTATTTGGGGTTTTGCTGCAAAAACTCCTCTATATCCTGGCACCCCACACCTTGCCTCTCCGGAGCAGTCCGTCACAGCTATCTGACAGACTGCCTTCCTGGCTTAAGTTCTCAGAAAGTCTGCTGAGTAAAACATACTTCTCAGCTTTTAGGCTGTACTTTCTTTTTTTTCAGTTGACACAACTCAGGAACAGCCAGATGGAAAGGATGCAGAAGGCAAGGTGTGTGGGAAGGGGGTGGAGCTTCTGCACCCCGTCCAGCATCAGTGTCCCAGACCCTCCATGCGTTCACCAACCCGAAAGCCCCTCCTTTGGGGGTTTTTGGAGGCTTCACTGCAGAAGGTCAATTGATTAAATCACCAGCTACTGGTGATGGATTCACCAGTCCTTCTGGAGAATGAAATGGCAAACCACTCCAGTATTCTTGCCTGGAAAATTCCACGGGCAGAGGAGTCTAGCGGGCTTCAGGCCATAGGGTCACTAAGAGTCGGACATGACCTAGCGACTAAACAACAACAACTCTTCTCCGGAGGTCGGGGGTGGGGGAAGGTCGGGTGGGGGGGGTGGGGGACTGAATGGTCTAACTCTCTAATTACATGGTTGGTTCTCTCAGCAACCAGCTCCAGCCATAGGTGTTTTCCAAGAGTCTCCTCACTAACCTAACAAAAGATACCATATCAAGCTATTTCCAGGCAATTCCAAGGGTTTTCGGAGCTCCGAGCCAGAAATGGGGTCAAAGACCAAATACATATTTTATATTATGAATCACAACATCACAGTCTTCAACTCTGAGGCTGAAAATTGAATTTGTAACCCGAGTATCCCACACGTCATCAGCTTATGAGGTCACTCTGTCACAATCATAGTGGCCAGGGCCCCAGCCGCCTTGACCACACACTTTTACCAGGATCCCCTGCAAGTTTTCTAGAACTCCAGATGAAATGCCCACGAGACATCTGTCCTGACTCCGCTTTCACCATCAGCCCTGAGATCCTGAGTGACTCCACCACTCTTCTCTCCCCAAGGACCCCCTCCTCCACCTACAGCCTGACTCCTTTGGCCTTGGGGAGCCCTCTGAGCCAGTATGGCTCACCCCAGCAGGGCACAGACCCCTTCTTCAAGTGCCCCCAGCAACGCTGATCCTGACTTATTTCATATTTAATACAGGAAACTTGGAGGAAACAGAGAAGATAGCATGGAGGGTCTTCACAGAGGTTCCCTTCTTAGAGTTGTCAATTTATCAAATAAAAATCTAGGTTGCCCAGTTTAAATTGTATGTCAGACAAACAATTTTTTAGTCACTACGTTTGGGGCAATATTAGGAACCATGCAACAGTTGGAACATATTTATGCTAAAATATTATTTGTTGTCTATCTGAAATGCAAATTTAAGTGGGCATCCAGCCTTTTTTTTTCTGGCGTCCAGCATCTTATCTGTAGATCCCACCCCCTTCTGATGCCTTGCAGTCGCCCTTGACATGTCACCTCCCACAGTGTGGGTATTCTGAATAAACCCTCCTTTCCAGGGAGTCCGGGAGTCCAGGTTTTCCTTCCTTGAGGCTCAAAGCAATAGAAGCAGCTTTCTCCTGCAGAGTCGAGAGTTCCTTCCAAGTCCTGATTTTAGGTCCCAGGATGACTGATAAGGAGAACAACCATTCCTGGCAAGGGAAACCCCACCCACTCCCATAAGAATGTGCTCTTGCCCTTTGGCCCCCAAAAGGCATTAGAACAATATTCTGGAGTCAGGACATTTCCTAAGGTCTTAGGTTGCATGGCTGTTCTAGAATAACCCAGCCTGGAAGGGTATCTGTGGGAGAGTTCAGGTTGCCTGAGGCCTGGACAGGCCGTCTAGCTGCCTTTAGGGGCCTCAGTCAGCCATCAGTGAAGATAAGGCTTCAGGCCGCTTTCCTGGATGTTCTGATAACAGCTCCCAGTCCTGGACAAGACACATCACACACCTTCCCAGAAGAAACAGTCATTCTGGAAACATCCATGATGTGGCTCTGCCCACGGGAAGACGTGCATTAACATTATCACACAGAGAAGTGCAGGGCTTCCCTCGTGCCTCAGACAGTAAAGAATCTGCCTGCAATGCAGGAGAGGTGGGTTTGATCCCTGGGCGGGGAAGATTCCCTGGAGGAGGAAATGGCAACCCACTCCAGTATTCTTGCCTGGGAAACCCAGGAACAGAGGAGCCTGGTGGGCTACAGCCCATGGGGTCTCAGAAAAGTCAGACATGACTGAGCAACTAAAAAACGAACCTCTGCATCCAGAACAGAGTAACTCAGCTACTTTACCTTTATAGCATTGAAGGCCTATTAAAAGTTTTCCCCTAAATCAAGGCCAAAATCCCAGCCTGAGTTTAAACAAGAGGACAGCTTGTATATTTTAAATGTTGGGTTTTCCTCCATAGAACCACCAAACTTTCATAGAATCTAGGAGCCCAGTCTTAGCCAAGACCTCACCAGCTCCCCCAGCTCCATACATACCACAAGTGACTCATTCAACAGATAGATTAAAAAAAACTTTGAATGCCTTGCTAGGTTGTTTTTTCTTTTTTTTTTTTTTTTTTGGTTCAAAAATACAGTGATGCTTCAATTACGTAGCTCTGCTGGCACCAAATTCTTTAAAAAACCAATGAGTTTTCCAGATAACTGAAGCTTATCTTTCCGAAAGTCAGTACTTGGTTGACTTTAGGTGTTTTGATTGGAATCTGTCAAAAATGTCACAGCACAGTTCTATGTCTGCTTTTTTTAGTTTTCCGTCTCCTTTGTCCTCGGGCTACCAGATGGTTTAACACTGTTGGTAACACAGTCTGTCTGCAGCGGCTCCCTCCCCAGTCTTGACTCGATGTTGAGGAGGATGTGCTAAAAAAGAGTGAATAGAATTTCCGGGTCTAAAGACTCTTATTCTTACAAATAGAGCTCTTGTCTCTAGTGTGGGACTTTGTGAAGGTTATTCCAGGGGCTCGGGGTGGGGGTAGGGGGTTTATTTTGCTTTGTGGATTAATTTTAGATTTTCATCATTCCAAAAGGTTAAGATTTCTTCCCTTCCGGATCAGTGAGGTGTTATTATCATGAAATGTGCAAGTTCCTTTAGGATGAGCTATAAAAGTTAGGGCTGTTGCTAAGGGAACCAGGCAAAGCTTGCTTAATGTATAAACCTGGTTATTATATTTAAAATTCAAGGAGCAGCCAGAGATTCCTAATGGGAGAGGAAAGACTCTGCTTTTGAAAAATAAAGTGGAAAATCGCTCCTCTCTCATGGGACAGAGAGGCTTCTGAAGCTCATCAATTGAAGCCTAGAGACAAGCTTCTGTGACCCTTCTCTCTTTTGTGTTTCTAATGGGAGGAGAAAAGGAAAGCTGCTCTTCCCATAGGAAAGTGAGGAGAACACACAGGCAGCCCTCTCTTCCCTCGGAGCAGTTTGGCTGATGGAGGAGGAGGGAGAAAGAGCAGAGGAAGGTCACCAGCTCCAGAAACTAAAGGGCAAGTCGGAGACAGAGACCCTGAAGCAACGTGAGGAAAGAGCTAAACATCTCTGCCCTCCACAAAAGGAAATAGGTTTTTTAAAAAAATTAAAAAATTTTAATTAAAGGTCAAAGACCTGACACTGTCCCTCGACGCAGGCTCTCTCTCTACATCGCTCCCCCCATCCCAACCCGATTCTGCCTCCATCCTGGTCGCAGATCACGTGGGAGGCGGACCAAGTCAGGTCAGAGAATCTGAGATTTCAAGAGCTTGTCCAGTTCACCATACTCAGTTAACCGCTGTAGAAACTAAGAGCTACGGAGGTCCTCAGGGAGGAATGTGAGTTCGAACTCCTAACTCCGGAGGTTTTCCCATTGCATCAGCCACGGCAGGAATATCCCTGGAAAATTAGGGAATTTTCTCACTTAACAGCTCCCTCAGAGCTATAAAGAGTAATGTTCCCAAAGTGTGTTCCAGAGAACACTAGCCCAAGAGATACTCTGGCAATTCCACATCTGGGTATCTACCCCCAAAAATTGAAAGCAGGACTCAAAGAGATATTTGCACAGCCCTGTTCACAGCATCACCGTTTCATGACAGCCAAATGCTGGAAACAACCCCAGCATCCACCAATGTATGAATGGAAAAACAAAAGGCAGTTAATACACACAATGGGATATTATTCAACTTGAAAGGGACATTGGCACGTCCCCAGTGGCCCTGTGGCTTAAGACTCTGAGCTCTGAATGCAAGGGGCCCAGGTTCGACCCTGGGGCAGGGAACTAGATCCCACACACTACAGTGAAGATCCTGTGAGGCACAGCCAAATAAACAAACCACTTTTTTTTTTTAAAGGACAGAGATTCTGACACCTGCTACAACACAGATGAACCCTGGGGAACATCCGCCAAGTCAGGCACAAAAGGACTAAGCCAGTCACAAAAGGACAAATATTGTGTGCCTGCATTTATACGAGGTCTCTAGAGCGTCAAATTCATAGAGACAGAAAGGAGAGTGGTGGTGGCCGCAGGCTGGTGGGGGCTGGGGGGAATGGGGAGTTACTGGTTAATAGATACAGTTATTTGAGAGCAGATGGCAAGGTTCTAGGATGGACGGTTGCACAGCAGTGTGAACCAACTTACCGCTGCTGTGTGGTAAATTTTGTTGTATGCACATTTCGCCACCAAAACACACACACACACACACACGATGCTCCACTAATGAGTGCTATCACTGAGGTCTGAATTCTGCCCCTTCCAGCCCCACTCACAGACAGCCTCAGCCCCGGCAAGTCAGTGCACATTCAATAAAAGACTCAGAGAAGTCCTAAATCAAAGACAGTTTAATTTGATTTAGTCAAGCGTTTCCTCAACTGAATACAGACCCTTTTTATTTTCCTGGAGTGCTATTAATAGCCCACATCCTTGGTGTACCCTCGGGAAATGCTGATAAAGAGCTTCGTGCCTCTCAAAGCACTTCTATCAGTTTCTCACTGGATGCAGCCAGCAGCCTAAAGATAGTCCCTGACAGTGAGAGCTCAGTAAGATTTATTAACTATTGGACAATCAATGAGCTTATTAATCGTCTCTGGTACACTGATGAAGAAACTGGGGCCCAGAAAAGTCAAGGCCTGGCTCAAGGCCTCACAGAACTACTCTGCCAAGACCAGTGGCAGAGTGAAGGCAGACCCCTGCCCCGCCCCCCAATCCAGTTCTCCGTGGTCAGGAATGGGTCCGACAACCCTGTGCTGACCTCCTGCTGTCCCTCCTCGGTGCCAGTGTATGAGCACATTCCTTACAAATTCAGAGCCCCAGGGTTCCTGGATAGCAGGTGGGGATACCAAGGTGGACAGAAGGACTCAGGGATTCAGGCTCTAATTCCTGACATCACAGGGTCCCTAATGACCCCACGGGGTCCCAGCTTCCATCTCCCTTCTCTGTTCCTTTCTCAAAAATAGAGGTGGGAGCATTTAGAGGTGTCCCACCCCCTAAAGCAATTCCTGATTTTTCCTGATATAAGACTCATCTGCCTGCGTGCATGCTCAGTCATGTCTGACTTTTTGTGACTCCAGGGACTGCAGTCCGCCAGGCTCCTCTGTCCACTGGATTTCCCAGGCAAGAGTACTGGATTGGGCTGCCACTTTCTTCTCCAGGGAATCTTCCCAACCTAGGGATCAAACCTGTGTCTCCTGCATTGGCAGGCAGATTCTTTACCACTTGTGCCACCTGGGAAGCCCCTGAAGACTCATCTGGGTGAGTATGTGAAAGTTGCGAAGTTGTGTCTGACTCTTTGCGACTCCATGGACTGTACTGTCCATGGAATTCTCCAGGCCAGAATACTGGAGTGGGTAGCCAGCCATTCCCTTCTTCAGGGGATCTTCCGAGACCAGGGATCAAACCCAGGTCTCCTGGATTGCAGGCGAATTCTTTACCAGCTGAGCCACCAGGGAAGCCCTTGAAGACTCATTTAGGTACCACTAAAATACAGACTAAAATGAAATAAGTCAGACAGAGAAAGCCAGGGATGTTCTCACTCGTATATGGAATCAAAAACACAGCAAAACAAACTCATAGGAAACAAAAACAGATTTAAGATTGCCAGAGGCAGGGAGTAGGGGTTCCGGAATGGGATGAAGGTACAAACTTCCAGTTACAAGATACAGAAGTCCTGGGGATGTACTATGTAACATTATATTTAAAAATATTGTATTGATATAGTCAAAAGCTGCTAAGAGAATAGATCCTGAAAGTTTTCATCAAAAGGAGAAAAATTTTGTAATTACACATGGTGATAGATGGTAACTAACTTTATTGTAGTAATCACTTCACAGCGTATATGTATATCAAGTCATTACACTGTACACCTTGAACTTACACAGTGTGGTATGTTAATTATATCTCAATAAACCTAAAAAAAAGTATGCCTCAGTATCCTCATCTATTAAAAAGACAAGTAAATATAAAATAAAACAGAGGTGTCCAGGCTCCCTCCCTGGGAGATTCTAACTCAGCAGGTCTGGGGCAGAACTCAGGAATGTCTTGAGTATCTTTGACCTTCACACTAAAAGGGACCTTAACAGAACATCCGCAGGTCTAGGTCCCTGTTCCACAGATACTGCAGCTGAGACTCAACAGATTGTCCAAGTTCACACAGCTACATTTCTAACCATTTAAGAACAGACACAAAAGCAAAATCCTCCAGGAAAGATGTCCCTTGGTTTGTTTTTAAATCAAAATAGATCATGCGTGCAAACCTGACTGTTCATCCTTTCCTGCCCAGTGGAGACCACCCTTCTCTGCTTCCTTTGGGGAGGTCCAGCCCCCACGAAACGGTCCCAGCCGTCAACTCCGCCCACAGCCTTGACCCAAGTTGCTTTTTGAGCAGCGTGTGCTGTGTGTCAGCAGCTCAGTCGTGTCTGACTCTGCAACCCCATGGACTGCAGCCCGCCAGGCTCCTCTGTCCATGGAATTCTCCAGGCATGGAGACCAAATGGGGTTTGGCTCTGCTCCCTCAACCCACTTCCGTGTGAGCACACCACTATCTCAGGCTTGAACTATGCTGTGAGAGGGAGCTGGCAGCCGCCAGGCTCTCCCTCCCTGGGAGCCCCCACTGCCTCCCGCCCCACCCCAGCCGACCCCACCCCCAACCCCACCACCTCTGTTGTAGAACCTGAGGCCCCCGCTCCATCGGTTGCAGGAGATGGATGAGCCTCGACCAGGCTGGGCACACACACAGCATTCCGGCATCACTGGCAGGGCCTTGTCAGAGCAGATGGAAAAGTCAGAGGACACTCCATTCCCCAAATTCCTTTTCTGAGAGCTCTACCCTGTCCCAGCCTCCACAAGTTAGTCTTTTCAAAATGAGTTAAAACCCAGCTCCTCCCCACCCACACATACACCAATTTTCTTACTTCAGGTCCCAGGAAGAGGGTAACTAAGAGATGGGAGAGATCACCGGGGATGCTGGGGAGCACATCTGGCTTTGCTGGTGAAGTCCCCGCTCCCCGTCTAGAGGGCCTGGGGTCGTGGCGTCTCAGTGTGCAGGGGTCTTACCCACCTCGGCCTCACCCCAAAAGGGCCTCAATGTCCATGTGGTCCCACAGTCCTTGCCAGCCACAAGAGTATGGCTTGGAGTCACAGACCCAACTTCAAACCCTGGCTTTCTGGCAGTGTGACACTGAACCACTCTGGGACTATTTCCCCATCTGTAAAATGCGTATGATCGTATCTAGGTATCTACGTCATCAGGTAGTGGTGAGAGGCTGCAGGTCAAGTGCACTGCACAGAGCTGAATGCTCAGTGAACCGCAGTGATGGTTATTTCCTGAGCTCTGGCGATACCGGTTCTCCTTTGCCCTAAAGGATGCCAGAAAGCACAGGATATGGGACCTGGACTGCAGCCATCATAGAGCAAATAATGGCCATCTAGAAATCACTGATTCAGTTAAATAAAAATTTACCCCACACACAAACAACAAAAAAATAATAATGGATATGGTGGTGGGGGGGGTGGGCTGGGTGGTGGGTTTTCATGTAAAATAAAAATCGGGGATATAAGAATACCTGAAATTTGACCCAAGAATGTGTAATTTGATCTGTTTTGCTAAACTGCTTTCCAGAAGGTTGCATCAATTTACACCTCCTCACACAATGTAGGAACATGCCAATTCGCTACCCTCTCCTCAACAATGTTTACAGCAACTTTTTTGGTTTTGGCCGGCATGCTGTATCTTAGTTCCCTGATCAGGGATGGAAGTGGTGCACCCCGAAGCAGAAGCAAGGAGTCTTAACCACTGGACTTCCAGGGAAGTTCTTATAGCAACATTATTTTAAGGCATTGCCAGATTGACAAACTCTTTCATGGTTGTCCCGATTGGTCAATCTGTGATTATAAGTGAGGCTGAAGTTTTTTTCGTATTTATTGGACATTTCTATTTCTTCTTTTGTGATGTTTCCTATTCATGTTCATTGTTTCTTTTTCTAAGGCTTGTTTTTAAATTATATTACAGTATTAACTTACAACTTATGCATTAACTTATAAGTCATTTCCTGTAAAAATATAAATGTCTAAATTTGTCTTTTATTGTATTGTTTCCATGTATTCTGAAGTTTAACATTTTTTATGTAGTGAAAGCCATCTTTTCTAATTTCTGCTTTTGATATGCCAATGAAGACATTATTTACCACCAAGATTATATATCTGCTTAAATATATTTTATTCTAGCATTATTTTCTTTCCTATATTCTACCTTTAGTCCCTCTAGAACAGTGCTGTTCCATATGGCAGTCACCAATCACAAATAGCTATTTACATTTCAATTAAAATAAAAAATTCAGTTGCTCAATGCAATAGCCCTATTGCAAGTGCTCAGTAAAGAAATGTGGCCAGTGGCTGTCATGTTGAACAGTACAGATATAGGATATGTCCATCATCAAAGAAAATTCTGTTGGCGAGCACTGGTCTATAATTTATTTTGTGAATGATGGGGAAAAAAGTTAGGTAGGGAACCCAACTTTTTTTCAAAATAATTCAAGTAGTTGTTCCAGAAACATATTTTGGATAATCCATTGTCTTTTTATCTCAATTTGACATGTCACATTTAAAATATTTACAAGTCTGGGGACTTTTCTGGTGGTCCAGTAGTTAAGACTCCATGCTTCCAATGCAGGGGGTTTGGGTTTGATCCTTGGTCAGGGAACTAAAATTCCAACATGTTGCAAGGCTGGCCAAAAAATAAAATTAAAAAAAAAATATGTTTATAAGTCTAGTAATATATACCTGGATCCATTTCTGTACTGCCCATTGTATTCCTTATCTTTCTAATCCCCACCAGGACCACATAGTCCCTACCGCTGTGGTCTTGTATTTCAATACTTAGTACAGTAATAGTTTTTTCCTTTCCTCATTATTCTTTTTTAAAAAATCCTGGCAATTCTCACACTTATTTTTTTCCTATAAAATCATTTTTCAGTTTGGAGTTGAATTTATATCTATACAATAACTCAGCTCATGAACGGCCTTTATCTGGTCCCGTTTTCTCAACTTCCTCGACAGCCCATGGAACTCGGTGTCACCACTGGCCTCAGCTGCTTGCCCTTCCACTGCGTGCCTGTGCCCTGGGCCCTCCTCCTGGATCTCACTCCTCTGGTCCCCTCGGAACTCTGGTTTGCTTTCTCAACTCACAGGCATCTGGGGATGCCCCCGGGGCGGATGGAGGTGCTTCTTCTCCTTCTGTACTTTGTACACTCCTACCTTGGAACAACTACCTTATGATTTTGCGTTTGTTTACAAGTCTGTCTTCTCATCATGGAAAACAATTTGAAGACAAGGACTATCACCTTTCAACTCTGAATTCCCACAACCTAGCACAGTACTTTGGCTTAAGGCTGAGCAGACATATCTTGAGTCAGAGAGCATAACTCAGGTAACATTGGCAGAGTTGGTCATGACGTGCCATGGAAGACTGGATGGGCTTGGAGCTGGCTGGGGCTGAGACAGAGGTGTACTGTGTTGGTTTAATCTGGCAGTGAGCGATAACTGCATTGGAGCTGGGAAGCAGCAAAAAGCCAGGAGACTAGTTAAGAGGCCATTATAAAGTTCAAGGCAGACAGAGGAAAGGGTTGAGTAAGGGTGGTGACTGGGGCTTGGAAAGAACAGGACATTGTAGCAGGATGACGCAGGGTCAGAACTGTCAGGAGACTGATGGCAGACAGAGTTAAAACTAACAGGATCTTTCTGCAATTTAGTCTCGCTGGATTTCCAATACCCTTAAGTGTTTTGTGTCATTCATCAACATTATAATGAGATTTACTATAAAATTGAAATGAATTATAACCTAACAAATGATTTTTCTAGCACTAGCTGAATTGCCTCAGTCAAGACCCTTAACCTGGGACCTCCCCGGTGGTTTGGTGAATTAAGAATCCACCTTCCAATGCAGGGGACACGGGTTCAATCCCTACTCTGGGAACTGAGTTCTTACATGCCACAGGGCAACTAAGCCTGTGTACCACAACAAAGACCCAGAGCAGCCAAAAAAACCCCAAACAAGCAAACAGAAAAAAAACCCCTCCCTATAACTGTTTCCTTGCCTGTACAATAGATATTGTTATGGTACCTCCTTTAGAAGGCCATGGTGAGAATTACACATGTTAAGACTTGGCATGTGCTTAGTACGTATGTGAAAGTCACTCAGTCGTGTCCAGCTCTTTGCAACCCCACGGACTATACAGTCCATGGAATTCTCTAGGCCAGAATACTGGAGTGGGTAGCCTTTCCCTTCTCCAGGGAATCTTCGCAACCCAGAGATCGAACCCAGGTCTCCTGCATTGCAGGCAGGTTGTTTACCAGCTGAACCACCAAATGTGCTTAGAGCAACTGCTTAGTAATTATTGGCTATACAGAAGATGAGTACTTAATACATTTCCACACAGAGAAGCATCCATTTATCCCCACACTTATGGTACCTCTCTCCTTGTGACAAAAGCGACCAGTCACCCAATTACTCATGGACACTTACTTACATGGGGCAACTCAGCAAAGGCTTTTTGAAGAATAAAGTCTATTATGTGGATACAGGTATGCACTGGGGAAAGAAACTCTCCTCCCATTAAGTTAAGTTTGTTCAAGGCTATCATGACCTCTCTCCATTCATGGCTATAACTGGTAACAACTGGTCTGTTTCCTCTGAGAGGCAGTGCACATGTAGGCCAAGAGTTCCTGGTGTGTGTAGGGTGTGACTGGGGGGGAGAGGACCATGTGAATGGAGAGTGAGGGGAGGTCACCCCAAGTGAGATGCACTTGTGTCCCAGGAACAGGGCAGGACGTTGTATTTTCCCATGTGACTCCTATCATCCATGGACACAACGTGAGGGGAGAGGGAGGAATCAGAGGTGGAAGCTATCTTGTTCTTCCTACCCATGGAGAAGGATGCTGGAGGAGTTGCGACACCCCATGAGCCACAATCTGCTACTACCAGCAGATTTTAAAATCACCAGGGTTCATGGAATTTCCTGGCCATCCAGTAGTTAAGACTCTAAGCTTCCACTGCTGAAAGGGTGGGGGGGTTTCAATCCCTGGACAGGGGACTAAGATCCCTCATGCCATGTGGCACAACCAGAAAAAAAAAAAACCACATGGGTTCAGGTCAAAGGCATCTCATCCTTGACATTGCTCAGTGGACACCTTGACTTCTATGGACCAAGTGCAGCTACTGGCTGTGTTGGCTTCATGCCACCCATTTTACCATTCATTCTGCCATCGTGCCCATAGAGAGAGTGAGATGTGTGCTGATCATAGCTCTTATATCTTGAGAGGAGAAAGTGAACTATCCCAGGATGCCTGTTACAGATTTTACCATCTCGTTCATCATAACAGTGAACACAGCATATGTAGCATTTATTATGATGATTCTTTCCTCTTTCCCAGAACAAGAGTGAGGGTTGACACTACCTTTATCAGAGCTTCTATTGGTCCTCCCTGTGAATGGAGGTGAAAATGGCAACACCTAAAGCCTGGTCTGTCGAGCTCGCCTGGAGCTCTCTCTCCATCCATCCGCCCTCAAGCTCAGCCTCGTCCATCTCAGCCCTCCAGGACAGGACTCTGAGGGCTTTGGTGAGCGTTGCCGTGTGTGTGAGGGGTCACGCTAACAGTTAATGCCTTTGTGCTGGAACAAGGTCTCCACTGTGTCTCTCTGGGTGAAAACAAAAATCCCTGAGACACTGAGTTGACTTCCAGAAAAGGCTCCCGTGCTAAGTCAGCCAACAGACTCCAGAGCTAATCGGAACCAGATGTGAGCTCTTTCACTGAAATATATGGCAGGTCACAGATTTATTTTTCGACAGCACCTATAATAACAATTAAAATCATAAAATGTGTTTTCCCTAGATATTTTTTCCTAGTCGGCCGAGCGATCTAGTCTGATACATTGGGCCCAACCTATGCCAGAATCAACATATTTGCTTTGTTAGAAATCTGCAGAATATGTCTGTCTGTGGAGGTGTGCTCTGGTCAAGCCAAGGACAGCTGCCAACATAGGAACAGTTTCCTAAAATATCCTGTGAACACAGGAGTGATAAGCAGACTCCATGGGTTTGTGGCTGAGAGGTGGAGAGAGAAAAGTCTGGCCGAGAGGCACAGAATGATGGCCTTAAGCGTGATTCATGTAATGTGGCGGATCCTTCCTGTGTCGAAAGACAGTCTACAAAGAGTTCAGTGACTGCCGACAACTTTCTCCATCCTGGTATCACTGCCAAAGTTCAAATGCTGGGCTCAAGTCAGCCTCTGGGAAGAACAACTAGCAAATTCCTGGGACTGTTCTTTCATATAAAGCCTCCTACCAAGACACATTCTGTTTTTGGAGACGCCATTAGGCCTTTCTAAGAGCTGATTCTCTGCCCTGAATAGCCCCTCACCCCCCACTCAGGTGCCACCAGTTTTCCCCACTTGGGTCCCAAGTTCACGGAAAGTAGCCTGGCTTCCAACTCGCAATGCCAGGGAGCAGGGGCCTCACTCCCTTGTGATTACCCTCTGGCCTTGGCCCTTGTTCCTCCACTGTTGGTACCCATTCCCATTCTCACACATGCCCTATTTCCCAACTCAAGACTCCAAGGCCCTCTAGTCAGTCTCTTTTCTGAGTTTTGTTGTTTTTACATCCACTATTGTCTTTGCTAAAGCTGAAGCTCCAATACTTTGGCCACCTGATGCGAAGAGCTGATTCATGGGAAAAGACCCTGATGCGGAGAAAGATTGCGGGCAAAAGGAGAAGGCGGCGGCAGAGAATGAGATGGTTAGACAGCATCACCAACTCAATGGACATGAATTTGAGCAAACTCCAGGAGATGGTAAAGGACAGGGGAGTCTGGAGTGCTGCAGTCCATGGGGTTGCAAAGAATCAGACACAACTTAGTGACTGAACAACAACTGTCCTTGCTGTCTAGTTTCCATTTTCCCTGCTTCTCCATCTTCCATGTGGGGGGAAGCTCTCTCTCTACTCAGTTCTGAGTTCCACTGGGGTTGCTATCACCCCCTCTATCCCCATTGCGCACACCCCAGGCACCTTCTGTGGTACATGCCCTGAGTTTGGTCAAGGGATAATGATGAATTTCAGTCAAGGTTCGTGATCGGTGGAGGTTTTAGACTTCAGGTTCTTTCTTTATAAAAATTAATTTTTAAAATAGTTTTAAAAATGAGTTTTTAATATCCACTCACATGTTTTCAAAAAAAGTAAAGCACAGAAAGGGAAGTAGTAATAAAATAGGAAACTATGAGTCTATAAATTTAAAAATGAATACATTAAAAATTTGAGACAGCCCAGGGCACTTACACAGTCTCAAATATAAAGTCCTCATTCATGACAAAGGAGAAAAGAGAACTTTATACGAGAGAATTCTGGCAGACACTACCTTAAAAAAAGTGATCAAAGTTAATGTCATCAGTAAGGGGACAAATCAAAATTGTGCGCTACCTGATAGACTGTAGTGAAAATATATCTCACTTCTATGATATGTCGCCCATAATTCATAACCTGAATATAACTGAGGAAACATCAGACAAACCTGAACTGAAAGACGTTCTGTAAGATTACTGGCCTGCATGATTACAAAGTCTACAAATAGCAAACGTTGGCAAGGGTGTGGCAGGGGACTCGGTCTCCATCCCTGGTGAGAGAACTAAGGTCACAAGTGCCATGGAGGCAACTAAGCCTGTGTGCCACAACCATTGAGGCCTGCACGTGCTAGAGCTCTGCAACAAGAGAAACCCATGCACTGCAACTCAGAAGCCCCCACACGCCTCAACTAGAGAAAGCTTGCGAGCTGCAACAAAGACCCAGCTTAGCCAAAAAATAAAGAAAGAACCACAAAACCCATCTCTCCACAGAAAAAGCCCGCGTCGTGGCATATTCTTATACACTCTGATATGGCAGACACTGAAACTGGCACGAGGAAAAGGTTACCATTAACGCAAGTATTCAGGTGTGCTGACTTCACAGTCTGTTTAAAAACAATCAATGGATACCAGCTTCATATCTGTGCAATAAAGAGTTACGGTGCAATAATTTATACATAATTCTAGTGTACTTTGCCAAAATAAACAACAATAAAAAAAACAGCTGGCCTTAGGGTCCAGTGGTTAAGATTCCACACTTTCAATGCAGGGGACGTGGTTTCGATCCCTGGTTGGGGAACTAAGATTCTACTTGC
Source organism: Bubalus bubalis (assembly GCF_019923935.1). Classification (NCBI taxonomy): domain Eukaryota; kingdom Metazoa; phylum Chordata; class Mammalia; order Artiodactyla; family Bovidae; genus Bubalus; species Bubalus bubalis. Next base: position 34,882,126 of record NC_059159.1, on the reverse strand, counting down.
CGTGGCCAGAAAAAACCAAAACAACTAGAACAACAACAAAAATCAGTTGGCCTTAAAGATAAACATAGAACTCCATCTTTAGTGACAGAAAATTGCTCCCAACTTTTAAATTAGAGTCCCCTCTCTCACCCCACCTCAAAGTTTCGACAGTATGAATGTCCCCCTCCCCCTTGCCTCAATTAGGTCTGTTTAGGGAATACATTTCATTTCCATATTTTCCAGGAATTAATCATTTTAGAAATACCCTTTCATTCCATAATAATAGCTTCTTGTTTTTGTTAAGCTGTTAGTAAATAAGATCCCATTTATTGGTATGAAATGCTGATGATAGTATTTACAAAATTGGGTCTTGGTTGAAAAATGTGTTTTCTTTTTTTAAAAAAAATAGTGGCTTAAAACCACCTACTCTTTTTCTCTTATGGTTTTAGGAGTCAGAATGAACCATATTCTCTTATGGTTCTAGGGTCTCTTCTTCACTCCTTATACTACCTAGCAGAGGGAGGCACATACTAAGGACCGAGAGATTGAGTTTCAGAATGTCTCCATTTCCATCTTCCTGCGACTCTGTCTCTTCCTCCTAAGTCACCTTTCGACAGTCTTTTCTATTTTGGGTATCACGCTTTATTCTTCCAGGTTCTACTATTGTCGGGCTGCCCGTAACAACTGTGGGGCCTGGGCCAGGAGTACAGATGGAGGCCTGGCCTGTTACACTTCTAAATATTTAGAAACTGCAAACCAAAACGTCAAATTGCTAAATAAAATATGTTCTTGTTTCCTACCTTGACATTTACCTTCAAAACAACCTGGCAGGCCAGGTCTGAATTTAGAATACTCACACTCCTTGGAATGTTCACACAAGAATGTGAAAGCTTAGACAGTCTCACCAACCCCTACCTAGGCTGCAGCCCACCACCCCTGAGGGGCTAGAACCGGGGGGAGAGGCCAGTGTAGGCCCTAGAAATGGACTTGAGGCTATTTGAGCAGCAGCTTTAGAGTCCTGGTACTGACAGTGTGGTTTAATGGGGAGGAGGAAGACAGGACAAGCCTTCTTGGCCCAGAGGCATCCCTTCATCCTTTGGGAGAAGCTGGGCTGGAGGTGGGCCAAGGCAGGTGGCCCTGTAGCCCAGGTCCAAGGGCAGTACTGATTATCTAGATAAATTGTATTATAGATTTCCTGATATTCATCCATCCTTGTGATTCTGGAATAAACCCTGCTGAGTCATGTTTTTTTTAATATATACTGCTGGATTCCATTTGCTAATGTTCCACATAGGAATTTTCCATCCATATTCATAAGTGACATTGATCTCTAGTCCTCCTGATTTGTGCTAACACAGTCAGGCTTTAATATCGGGGTTATGCTAGTTCTATAAATTGAACTGGGAAGCTTTCCATCTTCTACATTCTGTAACAGTTATTTTGTTCCTTTTAATATGTGAGGCATTTAGAAAAACATTCTCACTGTAAAAAATTCAAACCATACAGAAAATGCAAAAATTCCCTGTGACTCTCCCTCAAATCCTAATCTGCTACCTAGAAGTGGTTTTGACCTCATGGACTGTAGCCCACCAGGCTCCTCTGTCCATGGGATTCTCCAGGCAAGAATACTGGAGTGGGCTGCCATTCCCTTCTCCAGAGCATCTTCCTGACCCAGGGATTGAAGCCGGGTCTCCTGAATTTCAGGCAGATTCTTGACCGACTGAGCCACCAGGAAAGCCCCATATTATCTTCTAGACCTTTTCATTTCCACATATTCAGGTACCTCTGTATAATTTGGTACTTTTATTTTTTACAGAAATGGGATTAAATCCACATACTGAATTGCAAGGTTTTGTGGGTTTTTTGGTTCTATTTTTACTTTGCAAATGTATGTCTTAGAGAACTTGGCACATTAATACACAGTTACTTATGTTTCCCTATTCAGTCAGTTCAGTCACTCAGTTGTGTCCAACTCTTTGCAACCTCATGAACCGCAGCACACCAGGCCTCCCTGTCCATCACCAACTTCCGGAGTCTACCCAAACCCATGTCCATTGAGTCGGTGATGCCATCCAACCATCTCATCCTCTGTCGTCCCCTGCTCCTCCTGCCCTCAATCTTTGCCAGCATTAGGGTCTTTTCAAATGAGTCAGCTTATTTTGGGGGAAAAAAATTGTTAAACACATGACCATTATTTCTCCTAACCTGTTGCTTTTGACTCTGTTTATATTATCTTTTTAATCTATGATAAGTATGTTATATATCTTAGTTCCCCAACCAGGGATCAAACCCTTGCCCCCTGCAGGGGAGGTGTGGAGTCATAACCACTGGACTGCCAGGGAAGTCATCTTGGCCTATACTTTTAAAGCAGTACGTGGAACCTCTTTTCTTTCTCTTTCAATGCCACTCCAATTTAAGTTAAGAGTTTAGGGCTCAATAAGTAATTGTCAATAACTCCTCCTCCTCCTCTCTCCCCTCCTTGTGGATAATCAGTAACCCTTTTGAGAAAAGACCAGCTACCAAAGTCAGTGGTTCTCAACTAGGGGGTGCACAGCAGAGTTGCTCAAGCAACTTAAACAAAAATAGACTCCTGGGCTCTATCCTAGATTCCACTGAATCAGACTCACCAGGGGTGGGGCCAGGAATTCTGAACCATTTAAGATCTCCCCAGGTGATACTGATGTGCAGCCAGGGATGAGAATACCCAGGTCTTGAATCTTAACATATGACTTTCTCCTAAAAGAACAGTTAAACCACCCGAAGAGAATTCTGTCAGCCAATGTGACTAATTCTAAAGGACAAATGACCCAGTTTCTTTGACAAATAAATGACATGAAAAACTGAGCAAGAGAGTGGAAAGTGTTATCAACGAAAAGACTCGAAACATGTCATCCAAATGCAATGCATCGACCTTGTTTGGATTCCCCAATTCGAACAAACAAAAAAGAGGCATTTCTGAGACAATTAAAGAAAATGAAACACAGATTATTTTATATTAAGGAGTTATTATTAGTTTTGTTGGATGTAATACTGTTATGATGGTTGTGTTAAAAAAGGAACAAAGTCCTTATCTGTTAGAGATAAAAATACTGATGTATTCGGGGTGACATAATATATCTGAAATTTGCTTTTAAACGTTCCAGAAAAAAAATGGAGGGAATGATGAAGCAAGAATGGCAGAGTGTTGCCAACTGTTGGACTGGGAGACGGGTACAAGGGGGTTCTTGGTGCTATTTGCTCTCCCTTGGTGTGTGTATGAGAATTTCGATAAGACAAACACTTTGAAAGAATGACACCACCCGTGAGGATTTGAAGACCGGGGCCCCTCCCAAGTCTAGTTTTCCTAACCCAGCCTCACCTGGGCCTTGTTGGCTTCTCCCCTTGTGTGTGCCTGCTCAGTCGTGTCTGACTCCGTGACCCCAGGGACTGCAGCTCGCCAGGCTCCTCCGTCCACGGGATTCTCCAGGCAAGAAGACTGGAGTGGGTCGCCATCTCCTCCTCCAGGGGATCTTCCCCACCGGGGATAGAACCCAGGTTCTCCTGCATTGGTAGGAGGATTCTTTACCACTGCACCCCCTGGGAATCCCGAGCAGCTCCCTTTGGTGATTCACTTTCTCTGGATGTACCTGATAGGAACAAGAAGCGTTATCCCAGCTCTCCTCAAGGTTCCCTTACCTGTAGCTTCCGCCTCGCAGCAAAGTGCAAAACTAGATCCAGAGGGATGCTCTGACACGCCACAATTTCTATCATCAGCGCTGGAGCAGGAAGTTTCATCATCTGAGCTTCAGGGGGTGGCTTCCCTCTCCCACCTTCAAGCCTGGCCTATGTAGCCCTGAGGCAGGAAGAGCCCTGGATACAGCTGCATTGCTGAGCCCCAAACACCTCTCAGGGGACGGGGTGTGTGGCAACCAATCAAGCAAGAGAAACAAAAAGGCCAGGTTTTCTCACCGAAACCATCTGAGAAGAAGAGCCAGAACCATGGAGTCCAGCCTTAGTTTAAGAAGCACCTGGAAACAGATTTTTCTTTATTTTGTCATATAAAGTTATTCTTCAAACTTGGTTTTCTTGATTTTTACCTTAAGAGTTATATGTGTGTGTCTTTAATAAAAACGATGAGAGGGAAAGGATACTGATGGCATGACTACCCTCGCTCTACCTTCCCTCATGTGGTTCAAACACCTTGACCAAAGTCCCGCCGATAGCAGGCAAAGAACCTCTGAGGCAGTCAACCACCTCTCGAACTTGAGGGTCTCAAGTCCAACTTTCATTATGTTGACCAAGACCACACAAGGGCAAAACCACCGCTCTGACCTCTCTCGCTTGACCTCTTGGCTTTTCCTGCTGCTAAGTCAATTCAGTCGTGTCCGACTCTGTGCAACCCATAGACGGCAGCCCACCAGGCTCCCCCGTCCCTGGGATTCTCCAGGCAAGAACACTGGAGTGGGTTGCCATTTCCTTCTCCAATGCATGAAAGTGAAAAGGGAAAGTGAAGTCGCTCAGTCGTGTCCGACCCTAAGCGACCCCATGGACTGCAGCCTACCAGGCTCCTCCGTCCATGGGATTTTCCAGGCAAGAGTACTGGAGTGGGGTGCCATCGCCTTCTCCATCTTGGCTTTTCCTAGACTTGCCAGTTTCAGTCACCACAGCCCAGTTTCCTGATTCGGGCTGCTTCTGCCTTTACCCATCATGACACTAACCTCATCTTTAAACTTCTTTTAAACTCAAATCTCTCTTCCTTCTGATTCTGCTCAAAGAAGATGGAAGGTGGAGGAGGAATGGAGGACACCAGAACCTACACGCTTCTGCAGACAGGCTCACTGTTTACTCAGTCACTCTCCTCCTGTTTTGTTTTTTCTTTCCTTCCTGATGGGCTGAGATGGGGTGCTGTTCTCTCTCTGCTGACTGCTGTCACATCTTTGGGCCAACTGCTATTTTATGCATTTAGTCAATGAAGAGGCTGGCTTTGAAACCCCACCCCTTGGCAGCCACTATGGAGGGCAGGAGAAGTATCATGTTGCTTGTGCCAGAATCAGGGAGCTGGCCAGGGGCATTTCTCTGCACGACCTGAAGTGTCTCCGCAGGGTCATCTTACCAGGTTTGGCCTTGACATTCTGGAAGAGACAGCCAGTGGCCAGTCCCTCCATGCCCACTGGGTGCGTAAACCAGGGGTGGTGCTTAGGCCTGCAGGCTCTGGAGTCGTGTTCCAGCTCTCCCACACATTCGTGGTGGTGGGACCTTGGCCAGGTGATTCGGCCTGTCTGAGCCTCAATTCTCTCATCTTAAAAGTGGGCTGGGGGCTTCCCTGGCAGTCCAGTGGCTAAGACTTCACACTCCCAATGTAGGGGGCCCAGGTTTGATCCCTGGTCAGGGAACTAGACCCCACATGTCACAACTAAGAGTTCACATGCCACAACGAAGACCTGGTGGAGCCAAATACATAAATAAATATTTAAAGAAAAAGTGGGCAGAGTAGTAGGACCCTGTCTTCAGCACCCAGCATGTTGTGGGTACACAGTAATAGTATTGCTGTTGTTCAGTCACTCAGTCGTGTCTGACTCTGCAACCTCATGGACTGCAGCACACCAGGCTTCCCTGTCCTTATCTCCCTGAGGTTGCTCAAACTCACGTCCATTGAGTTGGTGATGCCATCCAACCATCTCATCCTCTGTTGTCCCCTTCTCCTCCTGCCTTCAATCAGGAGCCTTTTCCACTGAGTTGGCTCTCTGCATCAGTCGGCTCTTAGTAGTATCTTACAGGTCCTTCTAGAACTTCTCTACCTCCTGATCTTGTGGCAGAAGGAACTGGGATTTTAAGAAATTCAGAGCATTGAGTAGGGAGCTCTGGTAATTTAGGGCAGAGCCATGTGGGAGTCAGCTTCTGACGTCCAGGCCCAGGCTCATCCTCTCTGGCCAGCTGGACCACTCAGCTCCCTGGACAGGGGCTTTGCCTGGGGGACCTGAGGCTGCCATAGGTGGGGGGAACAGGAGCTGGGGCCTCAGGTCAGATGCCCCAGGAAGAGCGAGCCTGTCTGCAGCTGTGCACACATCAGATCACCAGGGAACCCGAGGAGAATAGATAGGTAACACATCACTCGCTCAAGACCTACCCCAGACCGTTAGGTCAGAAGGTTCCCGGCCCAGACATCAGTAGCTTGTTTCTCGTGTGTAACAGGGTTGAGCTCCCGACCTGTGCTGGAGGCACCAGGGCTGCACTGCTAGAAGAACCAGACCCTGTTATTTGGAGTGAATTAGAAGATGGAATCACCAAAATCGCATTTCCCCTGGGGTGTACTCCCTAAGGATGCTGCTGGACACCATGCAAGAGAGGCTGGCCGCCTGCCCTCCTCACCTGTGACGTCAGAGGTGCAGCTGCTTCTACGAACACCCTCAAGCCTGCATTCCCGGTCTAACTTCTCTCCATCTGTCTTTGCTTTAGGACTGAGCCTCTACCCATGGGTGACAGTACCACCTCTGACCTGTGATTCTGAAGCTCTGGGCTAGAGGTATAAACCTTATTTTTTCTTTTTGGCTGCGCTGCAGCAGCTTGTGGGATTTTAGTTCCCTGATCAGGGATTGAACATGGGCTTCAGCAGTGAGAGCAAGGAGTCCAAAACACTGGACCACCAGGGAATTCCCCTAAACCTTGGAAATCTGCCTGCCTCAGGTTGGAGGTATAAAGTGAGGTCCAGACAGTAGCTTGGGGGATCACCAGTGTTTATGTGCGTGGCACACCACTCCAGTACTCTTGCCTGGAAAATCCCATGGACGGAGGAGCCTGGTAGGCTGCAGTCCATGGGGTCGCTTAGGGTCGGACACGACTGAGCGACTTCACTTTCACTTTTCACTTTCATGCATTGGAGAAGGAAATGGCAACCCACTCCAGTGTTCTTGCCTGGAGAATCCCAGGGACTGGGGAGCCTGGTGGGCTGCCGTCTATGGGGTCGCACAGAGTCGGACACGACTGAAGCGACTTAGCAGCAGCAGCAGCAGCAGACTCTTAGGGGTTGGCCTCCTGTGCTGCCATTTGGGGTCCCTGGGAAGGCAGGGGCAGCGTTTCCTGCTTGGGTCAGGCCAGCTGGGGAGAGCGAACCTCCAGCATCTGGCAAAAGACGGGTCCTGGGAGCTGGGGCGCCATGTCTGTGGTGACTCCACACCTCTCTGAATCCCCGACAGCCTCCGGGGCTCATCTGCACCTGGCCAGCCTCAATTGGGCTGGAGGGGTGCAGGCAAGGAGGGGACTCTGGCAAGGGGAGAATCGAGGTGAGTCAATAAAGGAGGCCCTCTGGGGGAAGGGAGAGGGAAGGGGAGGGTCAGAGGATGAAGGACGGGAAATGGCCCCTGCAGATCTCTTCCCCCACATTCCTCCTGGCATTTTTGTCGTTCCCCTGGTTATAGAAGAATAGCAATTAGCAGATTCAGTAAAAAAAAGAGCCAGAAACGGAGATTGCGCATTTGGGGGCCAACACGCATTAGTGAAGGAATGTGAGCAGAACTATATATAACCCCTCTCTTGGCCCACCCACCTGTCCGGCGGGTGAGCGATGGTCTGTTTGTTCTGGGCTGGTATGTAGCTCACTTCACTCTGGGAGCCCACCATCTGGGTCCGAGCCTCGCTGCCAGTAGCTCTCGTTGACCATATATGGCAAAATGATATATGTGATAAAAAGAAGCCAAATTCTCCAGTTGCGTCAGCCCCCGGAGCATGCAGCCCGCGGGGCTCGAAACCCCTTCCAGCCCGGCTCCCTGCCTCCCGCCCTCCATCCCTGCTCCGGAAACCAAGGGGCTCCGTGATTGGCAGGGGGCGGGGCCCCCTCCTTAGAAGCCTTCCACCCCCACTAAAGCGCAGACTGACTTCAAAGTTTGTTTCGGGGTGGGGAGGATAATGACTTAGGGAGTTTGACCCTGGCCTTAAACCAGAGAGATTAGAAGTTGAGTGATAAAAGTAGCCTAGTGTGGTACCGGTGTATATGTGGGTAGCAGGGCGGAGGGGCACCCTCAATTCCAGGGATAAAATGAACCCACATTCGCCAGCACCCCTACAATTCCCTTGAACATCACTTAAGCCACCAGAACAAAAGTTCAGTCTAGATTGCTTAGCTGGGTGAAAAACATTTCTCTCTCTCTCTCTCTCTCTCGCTCTCTCGCTCTCTCGCTCTCTCGCTCTCTCACTCTCTAGGGCTATGGTTTGATATATATAGTTATCATTTTCATTCATCCCTCTGCAGGGAGTTCCCACACGGGGCCTAGTAGCAGGTGGGATGCTAGGGGAAGGTGACCAGCACAGGCAAGGTCCTGGCTTCCAGGAGCTGCCCTGGGGAGAAAAGAGGCAGTGGGCATAGCTGTAGGTGCATCCAGCCCAGACCCAGGGGCCCTCGGAGGCTCCTGGGAGGAGGGGACACTTGAAGAGAGCCTTAAAGGACAAGCAGTAGTTTGCCCAATAGTGGATTGGGATTGGGAACAGAAACCCTAGGCTGAGGAGAGAGGGCAGGGGCTGGGTGAGTTCATGGGGAGTGGTAAGCTCTGAGGCTGAGAGGTGGGCAGGGGCCAGGGCAGTGGGGGCGGGGGTCTTTTCCAGGAGGTGCTAAAGAATCTGGACTTCTGCCTGACTCTCCACTCCTTCACATCTGAGCCTGGGACCCCCAGCTTATGTACATTCCCCTGTGCCACGTCTGGCTTCTACCTAATATCCAATTGTGAACATGCTCTCTCTCTCACACACACACACACACACCCCCATGCTCACGCCCACCCAGAGCCAGGTCAGGTAAGCAAGGACATTTAACAAAAGGAAAGAGACAAAGAACAATGAAGGACAGACTGGAAGCAGGGGAAGCAGACAGGCCTGACCCAAGGCACTCTGCCAGGAAGGGGCTCCTGGGAGTGGGAAGTTTGTGGGCTGGGAAACACGTAGGCGGGACAAAAGGAGCTGCTGGTGGAGGGGAGGGGCGTCAGGGTCTGCCCCAGGATCCCCAGGGGAGGGCACAGGCCAGGATGATGAGGGCAGTCAGCAGAGGGGGCGGGGGCCCCCAAGGATCGGCTGGTAGCACCTGTGCTCAGGACAAGCATCGCTATGTGTCTACAGGGGTCAGCAACTCTTCTCTGACTCTCACCTCCACCACCCGCTACTCCTGGATGGTGGGGACTGTGGCTCCCCTTTCGCTACACTGACCACAAAGCCTGGGGCACTGGCATACAGGACCCGCAGAGGTCCCTGAGAGAGTGCTCCTGTGTGGCCCAGCCAGGAAATAGGGTCTGGGGGCCCTGTCTGGCTTACTTCCCTCCAGCATGCACACATGGACCAGATGTGTCCCTGGAGGTCCTGGGAGGCGGTGTGAGAGCCTATCCTGAATGGATGAGGTCATCCTTGAACGTGCCTTCAGGGGCCTGTGTCCACTGAGCAGTCAGAGGAAAGATGAGGTTTTAGGATGCAGTTCGCCAATGCTTCCACTAGGAAGCCCTTGATGACTCCCCAGGACTAGGCCAGGGACCCTCCTGTGTTCCTGCTCAGACATCACAATGCAGTGGGATGCTCTCCGTGGAAGCAAGTGCCAAGTTCAATGTCTTTTATGACCTAGACGGGCAGTCACACGTCATCACTTCTGTTACACTCTGCTGGTCTATTAGAGTAACCTGGATAGAATATGGGAGGAGAGGGCACGGGGCACAAATACCAGGAGGCGGGGATCTTTAGGGGCCTTCTTAGAGATTGGGGCATACTACTAAATGTGGGGTCATTTGTTATACAGCCATGGATAACTAATACAGCACTGGATGCCCTTGAAAGGGACATGGGCCTACAGAACCGGGCAAATAAGGTTAGGTCTCTAGATTAGACAAGATTCTTTTCAAAAGAAAAAAAAAATCACGTCAGAATGAAGTCTAGTCTGGAGGACTTCCCTGGTGGTCCAGTGGTTAAGAATCTGCCAGCCTATGCAGGGGACAGGGGTTCAATCCCTGGTCCAGGAAGATCCCACATGCCACGGAACTAAGCTCTCAAGCTGCAGTTATTGAAGCCTGCACACCTAAAGCTCGTGCTCTGCAATAAGAAAAGCCACTGCAATGAGAAGCCTGAGCACAACTAAAGAGTAACCCCCGCTTGCTGCAACTACAGAAAGCCTGGGCGCTGCAAAGAAGGTCCAGTACAGCCAAAAATAAATAAGTAAATAAATTTTTAAAATGAAGTCTAGAAAGAAATGTATTGGTTCACATAACAGAAAAGCCCAGAAATGGTGCTGGTTTCAGCAGGAACAGAAACTAAGATATCATGAGAAAGTACGTGACTAATTGCCAAGTGGGAGGCATGGACAAGTCAGAGGTGTTTGAAGGAGGAAACGTCAGTGGTGGTGAGAAGGATGGGCCATGGAGGTTCACTGCACTATTTTCTCCATTTTCATATGCAGGTGCACACACATGCTTAATTGTGTCCAACTCTTTGTGACCCCATGGACTGTAGCTCACCAGGCACCTCTGTACATGGGATTTCCCAGGCAAGAATACCAGAGTGGGCTGCCATTTCCTTCTCCAGGGGAATCTTGCCAACCCAGGGATCAAACTCAAGTCTTTTCTGTCTCCTGCATTGGCAGGCTGATTCTTTACCACTGGCGCCACCTGGGAAGCCCTAATTTATATAACAAAAGGATAACAAGCAACAACAAAGAACCAGAATGGGCAACCTTCCTAGAAGGATGCCACTCAGGTGGTCTGGCTCTTTTGCTTCACATATGTAGAGAGTCAAGTCGACCACAACCATATCCAACATATTCACAGGGGTTCTCTGCATCAAGCTGCCCCAAAGACATACCCGGAAACACACACACCTCCCTTCTCCAAAGTCCCTAAGACTTTCCAGAGGACAAGCCTTATCCAAGCCCCTTCCTATTATGGGAAATCTGTTTTCCTTTGACTCCCCACCCTCCCATGTCTGTTGCATCTATCTGCTGCTATTCAAGAAATTGGTCCAAATGGAGAGCACATTCCTGGCCAAAGAGGCTGCTGCCACTTGGCTTCTTTGGAGGCAGGGATAGATTCTGAGGCTGAGTATGGCTTCTGTTGACTGTGCTCAGAACTCAGCTTGGCACATAGCAGGTTGCTCCATAAATATTTATTGAATGAATGAAATCTTTTCAAGAAAAAGGACCAGCTCCATCAACAAATGAATAAAGAAGATGTAGTACATATATACAATGGAATACTACTCAGTCATAAAAAGAATGAAATAATGCCATTTGCAGCAATATGCATGGACCTAAAGATTATCATACTAAGTGAAGTTAAGTCAGACAGAAAGAAAAATATCACATGGCATCGCTTATATGTGGAATCTAAAACGAATGATACAGCATTGGAGCAACTAAGCCTGCGCGCCACAACTACTGAGCCTGTGCTGTGGAATCCAGGCGCTGCAACTACTGAAGCCCGCACGCCTCGAGCCTGTGCTCTGCAACGAGAGAAGCCACCCCAGGAGAAGCCCTTGCACCGCAACTGGAGAGTAGCCCCTGCTCACCACAACTAGAGGAAAGCCTTCGCAGCAAGGAAGACCCAGCACAGCCAAAAAATAGATAAATTAAAATTTTAAAAAGGATACAGATGAAGTTATTTATGAAACAGAAATAGACCCACAGACATAGAAATCAAACTCACAGTTACCAAAACAGAAATTGGGAGGAGGTATAATTTAGGAGTTTGGGATTAACATATACACACTACTATGTATAAAACAGATAACCAACAAGGACCTATTGTATGGCACAAGGAACCATATTTTGCAATAATCTATATGGGAAGAGAATCTGACAAATATATATATATATATATATACACACACATATGTATATATGTATATATGTGTGTGTGTGTACAACTGAATCACTTTGCTGTACACTGGAAACTAATACAACATTGTAAATGAACTGCAATTCAATTTAAAGAAAAGAAAAGGTAAAAGGATCATCAAGACTCTGCTGCAGGCTTTTCCCACCCCCTCTCCGTCTCGCTGTGTGCTTGCTCTGCTTGCCTTTCTCTCCCTCTGGCTTCCCTGCTGCCTGGTTCCACTCACACCAGCTCAGCCTTTCAACCACTCACACCTCACAGCCTTTCACCACTGACTTTTGAGTCCCGCCTTCCAGGAACCTTACTGTCCCTGACTCCCTTCGCTTACCTATTTCCCCACTTTCCCCAAACTAGATTGTTCCCATCAACAATTTAAGTATCCTCTGGGCTCTCCCACTGAAATAACAAACAAATCCTCTCTTAACACGTCCTCCACTGACTGCCTTCCTTCCTTCACCACTGACTTCTTAAAAAAGTGTCCACATTCTGCTTTCCTTCACCCCCCACCCACACTCAGTTCTTACTTGTTTCATTCTGGCTTCTACCACCATCACTCCATTGACATCACCTTGCCTAGGTACCAGTGACATCTTAGTTGCCTGAATCCTCCTCTTATGCAATCCCTCAGTCACATGAAACACCATTGTCCGGTCCCTTTGTGGACTCACCTGGTTTCTGCCCTCTCTCTGGTTGCTCCATCTCAGCCTCCCAGGCAGGCTCTCCCCTTCTCTCGGGCTGGTGAGAGATCCCAGCCACAACAGCCACATCCCAGGGCCCTCTGACCCACTCTGTGCTCTCTCAGTGGGCAGGTCATTAATGTTAGTTGTTTGGGGTCTCCCGTTACTAGATGGGGAAACAGTGACAGACTTTATTTTTGGGGGCTCCAAAATCACTGCAGATGGTGATCGCAGCCATGAAATCAAAAGACGCTTGCTCCTTGGAAGAAAAGTTATGACCATCCTAGACAGCATATTAAAAAGCAGAGACATTACTTTGCCAACAAAGCTATGTTTTTTCCAGTGGTCATGTATGGATGTGAGAGTTGGACTATAAAGAAAGCTGAGTGCTGAAGAATTGATACTTTTGAACTGTGGTGTTGGAGAAGACTCTTGAGAGTCCCTTGGACAGCAAGGAGACCTATCCAGTCCATCCTAAAGGAGATCAGTCCTGAATATTCATTGGAAGGACTGATGCTGAAGCTGAAACTCCAATACTTTGGCCATCTGACACGAAGTACTGACTCATTTGAAAAGACCCTGATGCTGGGAAAGATTGAAGGCGGGAAGAAAAGGGGATAACAGAGAATGAGATGGTTGGATGGCATCACCAGCTCAATGGACATGAGTTTGAATAAACTCCGAGAGTTGGTGATGGACAGGGAGTCCATGAGGTTGCAAAGAGTCAGACACAACTGAGCGACTGAACTGAACTGTTACTATATATGCATCTATGACTCCTGAGATGATCATTGTCCACTTTCCTCTCCTCCCAAAAACATGTTTGGACACCCCACCATCCCTTTGGGACATGGCCAGGGACATGAGCCTAAGTGACAAATGTCACTTCAGGGCAAGAGCTTTAAGAATCAGTATGCAATTCGCTGCGTCTCCTTTCTCGGCCTTACTCGTAGTGGAAGTTTCTGTTGAGACAGAAGTTTCATCAGCCGGGTCCCTGAGTGCCTGTGACAAGCACAGTCTTCCTGATGACCCATTTTGGATTTGTGGCCTAGTAAGAAATAAATCTTGTTAATTACGGTGCTGAGATCTGGATTCAATCTACTTACAATGTCTTTGTTGTTTTGGTATCAGGGTACTGCTGACCTCATAAAATGAATAGCTTCCTGCTCTATTTTCTGAAAATGTGAGTTTGGTGTTATTTCTTCCTTAAACATTTGATAGAATTCACCAGTGAAACTATCTGGGCTTGACATTTCCTTGGGAAGGGTTTTGATAATGAATTCGAATTCTTTATAGATAGAACTCTTTGGCTTTTCAGTTTCATCGTGTGTCCATTTTGGTCAACTGTAATCTGTCAAGCAGTTTGTCCATTTCATCTCTGTTGTCAAACTGATTGGCATGAAGTTTATAATACTTTCTTATTATTCTTTTGTTTCATTATTTATTATTTTTCTTATTTTTTTCACATCTGAAGGTTCTGTGGTGATACCGTCTTTTTTTATTCTTTATATTCATAATTTATTTTCTTCCTTTCTCTCCTTGATCAATCTAACTAGGAATTTACCAATTTTGTTTATATTTTCCATGAACTGACTTTTGGCTTTGTTGATTTTGTTTGTCTGTTTTCTATGCCACAAATATTTGCTCTTAATATTTCTTTCCTTCTCCTTACTTTGGGTTTACCTGGTTCTTCTTGTTCTAGTTTTTAAAGTGGAATCTTAAGATCGTTGATTTTTTATCTTTCTTCTTTTCTAAGAAGCTAAATATTTTCCGTTAAGTACCCCTCTAGCTGTATATTACAAATTTTGATAGGTTATATTTTCATTGATCATTCAGCTCAAAATATTTAATTTCTAATGCTCCCTGTATTAAAAACAAGGCAACGGGCCCAAAATGGAGTTGCTTAAGCCCCATGTCACCAAACTGAGACTTGCAGTTTCAGCTCTCCCAGGAATGATACATTAAACCAGCCAGTCTGGCATCACCAGAGAGACATTAGTTAGATAACCTGCCTGTCAGACACCCACCTCCCACCCCACCAGGAAAATGATCTTGCAATAACCAACCCGCTTTTGTGCCGAGTCTGACTTCCTTGTTCCTGCTGCTCCTCTCTGCCTATTAAAGTCTCTCACTTTGTACAGCTCCTCAGAGTTCCTTTCTATCTGCTGGACAGGATGCTGCCCAATCCGTGAATCAGTCAGTAAAGCCAACAAGGTCTTTAAAATGTACTCAATTGAGTTACGCTTTTTTAACCATAAGCAGATGCCAGAATGGCATGAAGGGGAAGAAGGGAGCAGGAGCAGGTGTCGAGAGGGTCCAGGTGTGACTCGTGAAAAGGGAGAGGGAAGGAGGAGCTCTGGACACTGCAGGAACACGGGGCTGGGTCAGCAGCCATGGCCCAGCTGTGGTGTCCCCGCTGCGCTGCCATTGCTGCGAGCTGCCTGGGGAGGGTGTAGCCTTGGTGTGGACACCTGAAGGTGCAGCAGCTGGGGGCTGTCAGCCAACTACCTTCCTCACAAGAGGGTATCTTGAAGGGACCTGTGAGTGGTGCCCCTCCACAGCCACATACACCTCCCTGAACTAGGTCACCCTCCCTTGATACCTACTGTCACAGAACGACGTTCCTTCCCTTCGGAGATCTCACTTCCAGTTGTAACTACGCCCCTCAGGAACTTTATTTATGCATAAGGTCTGTCTCCCATGGAGGGCAGGAACACAGAACTTGTTCACCACTGCATCTCCCACACACAGCAGTGTGCTCAGTAAGTGCTCGTTAGAGAAAGGAAAGAAAGAATGGGTGACTAGTAACTAACTCAGCTTCTCAGAACCCCCTGGCAGCAGGCGGCCCACCTGGGGGCGGCTGCTGCCCCCGTGAAATCAGCCGTGAGGGCGAGGGAGCTGTGCGGTTCTAATCGGCATGCAACAAGGGATACTTCAGGGGCTTCCCTGGTGGTCCAGTGGTTAAGAATCCGCCTTGCAATGCAGGGGACACCTATTTGATCCCTGGTCTGGAAGTTGCTCCTGGCCACAGAGCAACGAAGCCCATGTGCCACAACTACTGAATCCCGAGCCCTAGGGCACGTGCTGCACAAAAAGAGAAGCCATCGCAATGAGAAGCCCACACACTGCAATTAGAGAGTAGATCCCACCCGCCACAACTAGAGAAAGCCCACGCACGGCACAAAGACCCAGCACAGCCCAAAAATTACATTATAAAAAATTAAAAAGAAATAATGTTTCTAAAACCAGCAGATTTGAACAGCCACAAGTCCCCAGGAATCCTTCTTGTGAAGGGCACAACACTCCTTCGCCTGACTTACTCCAGAGGCAGTCACAGTTGTGAGGAGCGGCACAGACTTCTGCGACTCCCCACCCCTTACCCCCAGTGAACTGTCCCCAGGAAACAGCTACGAGTCCCTATACCGGATGTATACCCGCAACACACCCCATCACTGTCCCCTCTCCTGCCACAGAAAGCTGCCCTTCACTCTGATTCCTTTGAGGGGCTTCAGCTCAGACAAGAGCAGCCCCTCAGGGTCCATAACATGGGATGAAACTACAGCCTCATGTTAGGAGCACAGCTATAGACTCAGGTCCCAACTATCCAAGCTGCAGGACTCTGGGCAAATCACTTAACCTCTCTGAGCCCCCTCTTCTCATCTGTGAAGTAGAAATAGTAAAAAGGGCAAAACAGAGGCTGTTCTCAAGCATAAGCAGAATGTCCGCAGTGATGGCTCTGAGTTCAAGGCTCTCAGAAACCCAGCTTTCCCCAGACTTATTGGATCACAGGATGGCAAAGCCCAGACCCACGTGGGATCCCAGTGTTCCGCGGAAAGCAGTTCAAGGGACACTGCTCTAGAGAATTCAGCTTTTCTCTTCAGATTGCTGTGGACCATCTGAACTGTCACAGAGGAGATCTGGCTGGCAGTGGCCTCCTGCAACATCGTTCTGAGTTGAGTTGTGGGGGGTCAGGTCTGGACTTCAGCGAGAGATGCTGTAATTCTTGAGTGCCTTCCAGACGGATGCTCTGTGGGATGCTGTGGGTGACCTTGTGTGACGCTCTTCTCTTTAATGCTAAAAGGACCCTTTTTCTGGTAGGAATCCATCATGCTTACAGAGGCATGGCATGTTTTAAACTGAGTCGCACCTAAGGGCTTCCCTGGTCGTTCAGATGGTAAAGAATCTGCCTGCAATGCAGGAGACCTGGGTTCAATCCCTGGATCGGGAAGATTCCCCTGGAGAAGGGAATGGCAACCCACTCCAGTATTCTTGCCTGGAGAATCCCATGGACAGACCATGGGGTCACAAAGAGTTGGACACGACTGAGCTTCTAACACTTCACTAAGGTTAGAGGCCCACTCATTCTGCTCTTCATTTTGTAGATGGGAAAACAGGCTTGGTAAGAAAGCCAAGTGACTTGTCCAAGGTCACATGGAAGCGAGGGGCCTTGCTCAGGACCAGCCGCTGGGCTCCAAGGGAGATGACGTCTCCTCGGATAGAACTGGGCGAGTGAAGAGCCATGTGGTGGAGACTGGGAGGTCCCTCAGCCCTCAGCTCCTTCTCCCAACGTGGATTTATGAAGGATGTGAGGGGAGGGATGATGGCTGAAGGTTAGGGGTTAATAGGCGTGAGTCCAGATGACAAGCAGCTGGGCCCAGGCACAGACGAAGGTCTGCTTCCTCCCCTTTCTGGTGGTTCCAGGGATGAGAAGGCTGGGAAGGAACTTGCAACAGATGGAAGGGAGACCAGAGGAATTTGGAGTGGGCCCAAGGGGCCCGGCTCTCGGAAAATAAGGGGGAAGCATTCTCTGCTCCGAGAGAATGTTGTTTACAAGAGAAGAGCAGAGTCAGGGTCCCACCAGGGCAGGCTGGTGGGCTCTGGCTTCCATCTCCTGGCCATGACCGATCATACCAATTCACGTTTCTAGGACAACTGGAGAACCAAACAGGAACAACATTGAGGGTGATAAGAGGTGGCGGTAGCAGGCCCGGCCCAGCCAGACAAGTTGAGCTCAAAGATCAGAAGTTTTGAGGCCAGTTCTAAATTTAGCGTCCAATTTTTGAGGAAGCCAAAATGAGTTCTCCCTGCATGAAGTGTGTCAGAAGAAAAGATACAAATCCCAGGGAGCAGCTAGCACAGAGGGGGTGGCCCCCTCCCCCTTTTCAGCCAGAGACGCTAAGAATGAGATCAACCAGGCTCTTTTTTAAAAAATAAATACTGCAGTGTCTTTTCAAACTAAGAGCTTTGAAAGAACTGCATATTGCATCCCCTCTTCTCTCTAACCTTGCTGCTTTTCTTTTTAAAAGATATTACTCAGAAAGACCCTCAAAGTGGGACTTCCCTGGTGGTCCAGTGGTTAACATTTCACCTTTCAAGGCAGGGGGTGCAGGTTCAATCCCTACTCCAGGAGCTAAGATCCCACATGCATTATGGCCAAAAAACCACAACATACAACAAGCAATATTAAAACAAATTCAATAAGGAGTTTTTAAAAAATGGTCCATAGCAAAAAAAAAAAATCTTGAAAAAAATAAAAGAAAAAGACACTCAAAACAACTCAGGGTGTGTACAGAGATGGCAATTCAGGCCTTCGTTTCCCCATCCACACCAGACCTATCTGACTCCAGTCCTCACTCCCCATGAGTGGGCTCCTGGCCCTGGGAAGAGGGTGGGTCCCCCACCAGCGTGGGCTCTTTCTTTT
Organism: Bubalus bubalis; assembly: GCF_019923935.1. Taxonomy (NCBI): domain Eukaryota; kingdom Metazoa; phylum Chordata; class Mammalia; order Artiodactyla; family Bovidae; genus Bubalus; species Bubalus bubalis. The sequence continues at coordinate 34,863,941 of NC_059159.1, read as the reverse complement.
GGCTCAAGTCAATCATCTCCTCAATAGATAATTCATCTGATTGACAACCCATCCGTTGCTGACGCCAGCATGCCCCACAAGAGAAGCCACCGGAGCCCCAACTTCTCTGATATGCACCATGGACGCTCCTACTGTGTTTGAATGGATGAAGGTCCAAAGACCTGGACCCCACCCTCCTTTTATTCTTATGCCCATTTTATCTGAAATGTCCTGCACATTCTCTTGTCTGACCTTTACCCTCCTGAACCCTCACAGCCTGTTAGCTGTATGACCCTCAGCAAGTTATTTAAACCCCGTGTCGGTGTCAGATTGTTTCCAAAGACAGCCATGGCGAGTCCTCCACCCTGCACGCCCTTTGCAACGTGACTCGGCCACCCCACCCATGTCAGTTCCCTTACATTTGACCCTGGGCTGGCTCTGTGACATCTGTGAACAAACCGAACTTGGTGGGCATGATGCAATGTCACTTGCAGCTCCTGTGTTTGCACTCTGGGAAGAAGAGTAAAGAAGTCCCGGCCACCCTGCCGGACAGAGGAATCGCATACAGGACAACTGGAGCGCCCCAGCTAACGGCCAGTCCAAGGCCCTACTCACGGGACAAGGCCATGTGGGTCCTCCAGCCACAGCACGAGCCTGGCTAATAACACTGTGGGGCAGAGAGGAGCGAGCTGCCCTTGCTGATCCCTGCCTGGACTCCTGGCCCTCAGGCCCGTGATCCAGGAAGACAACAGCTGTCTGAAGCTACTGCACTTGGGGTTGGATCACTATGTAGCCATAGAGAAATCAGTCTCCTCATCAAACAGGGATATTGGTGGCTTCCTGCCTCACCGAAGGGTCGGGAAAATTAAACAAGTCAATCTGTATAAAGCACTTGGTGTCAGCACGGTGTAAGCACTCAACAAATGACAGTTCCCCACAACCTGAAATTACCTTGTTTACTTTTTTCTTTGTTGTTCAGTCGCTAAGTTGTGGCTGACTCTTTGGCTTCCCTGTCCTTCACTGTCTTCCAGAATTTGCTCAAACTCATGTCCATTGGGTCAATGATGCCATCCAACCATCTCATCCTCTGTTATCCGCTTTGCCTACCTTCAATCTTTCCCAGCATCAGAGTCTTTTCCAATGAGTTGGCTCTTTGCATCAGGTGGCCAAAGTGTCGGAGCTTCAGCATCAGTCCTTTCAATGAATATTCAGGATTGATTTCCTTTAGGATTAACTGGTTTGATCTCCTTGCCGTCCAAAGGACTCTCGAGTCTTCTCCAGCACCACAATTCAAAAGCATCAATTTTTTGGCACTCAGCCTTCTTTATGGTCCAACTTTCCCTTCCATACATGACTACTGGAAAAACCATAGCTTTGACTAGACAGACTTTTTCCTTGCTCATCCGCAAACCCCTCCCACAATGGTGCCTGGCATATAGTGGTTACCCAGTAAACACAGATGAATGTCAAATGCCTTCTCTGTCATAAACCTTCTGTGATGGCCTTCTACCTGAGGGATATTACCCTCTCTCCCCTGAGCCCCACCGCACTTCCCACACTGTAAATTCTGTTAAGCCCTGAGCTCTGACTGGTGGTCTCCCTTATAGAAACCTTGCCCATAATACAAGAGCAATAAATTGTTCAGTGAACGAATGAGGAGTGGGAAGAATGCCACCTGCCTTAGTCGCCTACGCAGGCTTACTGTGATTTATAGAGCGATGAGTAGAGAAGGACTCAGGCACCTCAGAGCTCCTGCCAGAGGAGTGCAGTGCTGCTGCTGCTGTCTTCTGCTGCCATCTGTGTGAACTTTAACCTTTATGGTCGGAGAGAACCCAACATAGGGCTCCTGGAGGAAGCCTCCCTATTTCCTGCCCTGATCGCCAGCTGCTCTCGCAGGTTTGGAAGTACAGGGTATGATGTCGCAGACCTGGGAAGGAACTGATGACCTTTTGAGTTCATTCCCATTGTTGACGGAAGCCTGGAGTTCCACTTTTAGCTGGAAAATAGCTGATTCTTAAGCCATAATTCAATCAGGTATCAGTTTAATATCTCTTAAGATTTGTATCGCAAATCTTAAGATTTTGGCTTCCCAGCTGGTGTGAGTGGTAAAGAACCCATCTGCCAATGCAGGAGACATGAGGGGTGTGGATTTGATTGCTAGGTTGGGAAGATCGCCTGGAGGAGAGCGTGGCCATCCACGCCAGTATTCTTGCCTGGAGAAACCCATGGACAGAGGAGCTGGCAGGCTACAGTCCATGGGGTTGCAAAGAGTCGGACATGACTAAAGCGACTTAGCACAGCACAAGATTTGCATGGTCCAAAGAGATAACAGAACATGAAGGAATGCAGGATTCCATCTGGTTTGAACCTCTTATGCTTTAGATAGAAAATGGCCTGACTAACCATAAAAGCTAAAGATGCAAAATCAAATCCGGCAGTAGACTTTCCTGGCAGGTGTGTGACATATCACTTAAATCTAGGTGCCCTAGGCCAGGTGGCACCTCCTCTGAATGATGGGGTCAGGGACACAGCAACGACAGGGCACAGAAGATGCTCTGTAATCTCAGAAGAGTCGAGACGGCAGCCCCCAAACCGTGTGAAATTAATATCATCATAGTTCCCTTGGTGAATGTGCATCTTTATAGGTGTAAAAGTGCAGAACTTTAAGGAAGCCAAATAATGGTATTAATGTTTTTATGTAAAAGAATCTGTGCACATTTGATATTCATGGATTTAAAACTCAATAGCACTTGGCCTATTGAGAGTAAAAATCTTGCAATTCCAATGAAAACTCAGTAAGAATGGAATTGATTCAGATTTACAATTTTAAACTGAGAACTCCCTGAACTTATAGTATGGGAACATTTAAGAGAACACAAAGTTCACCATATTTATAAGTTGAATTTATTGGAAGAATAATTTAAATTTAAAAACTTGGAAAGGTTCTGTCTGTTAAGTCAGACCGCTGAAGTACATAAAAGGAAACTGAACACAATAAATGTTTAAATGCAATTTAAAATGTTTAAGAGAGTTTAACTTCGTAACTGGAATCAAACATTCCAAATCTTTGTAAAAGTGATTGTGAAAATACATTGAACACAAATAAAGTAAGATTTGTAAGCTGAAGCTTAAGGAAGAACCAGGGTTTGTGAATTCCAATAAATCAAATTATTAATTTAATTTTTTAAAATTTAAATTTATTTATTTTAATTGGAGGCTAATTACTTTACAATATTGTAAAAACATGGAAAGCGTCACGAATTTGCATGTCATCCTTGCGCAGGGGCCACCCTAATCTCTGTATCGTTCTAATTGTAGTATATGTACTGCCGAAGCGAGCACCAAATTATTAATTTTAAAAGTCAGTGAAACCTTTGAATCATCTTTGTCTAGAAAATAAGATTTATGGTAATCTATGGTGCCTTGTAGGATTGTTGAGAGGATTAAATGAGACACTGGGTTTAAAGGGTTTAGCACCATGACTGATGCATGGGAAGCTTTCAACATGGCAGGCCAGCAATGACTAGTTCATTATGTATTTTTGTTGTTGTTGTTTATCAGAGCTTCTTTTATTTATATATTTACTTGTATTTTATTTTTGGTTGTGCCGGGTCTCCGCTGCAGCCCGTGGGCTTTCTCTAGTTGCTCTGTGCTGCAGTGTGTGGCCTTCTCGTTGCTGTGACTTCTCTTGCTGGGGAGCTCCGGCTCTAGGCACTCAGGCTTCAGCAGTTGTGGCACACGGGCTTAGTTGCTCCACAGCACAGGGAATCTTCCCGGACCAGGGGGATCAAACCTGTGTGCCCAGCATTGGCAGGCAGATTTCTATCTTATCCCTGTACCACCAGAGAAGTCCTAGTTTATTTAACTCGTTATTTTTTTTTGTTCTTGGCCTTGTCTAGCATCTGGCACTATCTTAGTTCTCCAACCAACCTGGGCCCCTGGCAGTGGAAGCATGGAGTCCTGGCAGTTACCAGACTTCCAGGGAATTCCTTCTGAACGCTTTTATTTTGGCTGTGCCAGGTCTTAGTTGAGGCACACGGAAACTTCAGCTGTGGCATGCAGGATCTTAAGTTGAAACTTTAGAACTCTTAGTTGTAGCATGGTGGGATCTAGTTTCCAGACCAGGGATTGAACCCAGGCCCCCTGCATTGGGAGTGTTGAATCTTAGCCACTGGACCACCAGGGGGACAGGCTCATCCTCACTTTGTCTGTTGTTCACTTGCTAAGTCATGTCCAAGTCTCTGTGGCCCCATGAACTACAGAACGCCAGGGTTCCCTGTCCTTCGCTATCTCCTGGAGGTTGCTCAAGTTCATGTCCATACGGCAGTCACAATTCTACTTTAAAAAAATACATCCTTGAGCAAGGTGGTCTCCCTGCATGCACTCTAGCCTCCCTGCTCTCTAGCACCCTGATTAACCCATTCTCCACACAAGAGCCAAAGCCATCTCCTCCAAGGGTGAATCTCGCCATGTTCTTCCCTGGCTCAACGCTGACATGCTGTGTAGCCTGCTGACAGCGCTGCAGGTCTGGCTTCTGCTCAAGCAACTGCGTGCCATCACCCCAGATCAGGCACCTCGCCTAGCATCCAGCAGTGGGACGGCCCCCACAGAAGGAGCTCTGCACTGGGGGCCCTGAGCCCACCTGATTAAGCCCAGACTTCACCAGCAGCACTCAGAGCCCTGCTTTCCTAGCACAGGACAGAGAGGGTCTGTGAGTTCTGTTTTTTAGATTTAAACATCTGCTCCCTTTCTGTTTCCCCAAATCTCATCCCCCAATCCTAGATTCTAGGCCAAATTGGCTTTGTAAGCTTGTGACTATAAAATCAAAACCAAATACATTTCTTGTCAGACCCCAACCTTTGGCCTCTTATTCTTTACTTTCTTTCTTTACTACAATCCTCTAGTGCTCTTTAGTTTCCTTAGAATAAAACACAAGATCCTGGGCTTCCCTGGAGACTCAGTGGTAAAGAATCCCCCTTGCCAATGCAAGAGATGTGAGTTCGAGTCCTAGTCCAGGAAGATCAGACATGTGGAGGGGCAACTAAGCCTGTGGGCCACAATTACTGAGCCACGTGCTGCAACTGCTGAAGCCTGCCTGCCATAGAGCCTGTGCTCCGCGAGAGAAACCACCACGAGAAGCCTGAGCACTGCAGCTAGAGAGCAGCCCCCACTCGCCGCAAGCAGAGAAAAGCCTGAGCAGTAATGAAGACCCAGCACAGCCAAAATAAATAAATAAAATTAAACAAACAAACACGAGATCCCTGGAAAGGCCCACCCCAAAGGCCCCCCATGCTCTAGCCCATCTCCTGTCCTCATCTTCTCTGTTCTAGTGACATTGGCCTTCTGATCCAGCCATCCAGACCCAGAGGCCCCCTGTTAGGACAGCCTTGCTCTCCTCTCTCCTCTTCCTCCTCACCACTATCTGGCTAAAAAAATACCTATTCATCCTACAAGTCTCTTCCTAAATATTACACAACTTCCTCAAAAAGACCTGGTTGGTTCCCTGCCTCCATCTCCCATCAGATCTCAACACCCAGCACACCCAACGCACACAGCACTCCAGCTGTGGAGTGATAATTATTTATCTAACTATTTATAAATATTGGTTTAGTATCTCTTACCCAAAAGACTATAAGCTCCAAGAAGCAGGAACCATATCAATTGTTTGCTAATCTGTCCCCTCTGCTCCTCCCAGTGCCTGGCACACAGGAGGTACCCAGCAACACCACTATTTGTTGATCGACAGAAGGGTGCTGACGCCAGGTGTGAGAGTGTGGATGGGGAGGGAGGGAGGGAGGGGCGATGGCATACGTGGGGGCTGTAAGTGAACTACCAGTAGGGCTGGGACGGCTCCCTTGTCTCTAATTCACGGTTCAGCCTCCTTCCCTCGAGTCTGTATATGGGTGTTGTATTCATTAGTCTTGAACTGTCCCAAGTCATTGTTTCATCAAACCCTGGCTTCCCATCTGGCTATTCCCTTTTTGCTAATTTGCTATTAATCCCTGAAATGAAAGTCCTCCCAGAATATCTCAAAATGCAGTAGTTCCAGACAGTTTAGCAGTTCCTCAAAACGTTAAACAGAACCAACAGTTCCACTCAAATGTATACAGCCAAGAGAAACGAACACCTGTGTCTGCAGAAAAACTTGTACAAAAATGTTCATAGCAGCCTTCTTCATAATATCCTCAAATCAGAAATGACTCAAATGTCCATCCACTGATGACTGGTTACATAAAATGCAGTAAACCCATACAACACAATATTATTCATTTGTAAAAAAACAAAAAAAGCAATGGTGTATCTGATACATGCTACAACATAGATGAACCTTGAGGACATGCTAAGCGGACGAAGCCGAACACAAAAGACAACACTTTGTATGGTTCCATTTACAAGAAATGTCTGGAACAGGAAACACAGAGAGACAGAAAGTCTATTAGTGGTTGGGGGTTTGGAAGGAAAGAGGAATGACTACTAATGGGTATGATTTTGAGGGGAGTGATGAAAATGTTCTCAAGTTGACTGTACTAATCACTCAACTCTGTCAGTATACTAAAACCCACCATATTGGACATTTTAAATGAGTGAATTGTATGGTATATGAGTTATATCTCAATACAGTTGCCGATTTTTTAATGGGAGGATAATTGCTTTGCAGCGCTGTGCTGGTTTCTGCCACATGCCGACATGAACTTGCCACAGGAGCTCAGATGCCCCTCCCTCCTGAACCTCCCTGCCGCTCCCACCCTACCCCATCCCTCGAGGTTGCCACAGCTCACGGCATCATACAGCAAACTCACACTGGCTGTCTGTTTTACATATGGTGAAATATATGTTTCAATGCTGCTCTCTCAATTCATTCCACACTCTCAAGGCTGTTAACTTTAAAAAAAAAAAAAGAAAGAAAAGCAGGAGTTCCTAACATCATTGGGTTAAGATTCTTTCGAGAATCTACTGAAAGGCATGGACTTTCTCCTGCCCCACCCTACCCCCCGGCTCATGAAAAATCCATATGTGCTTGTATATAAAAGTTTCATAAAACATCAGGATACTCCCAGTCTGACTAAACCCCATTTATTGCCTCCCGAGACGGTTATTAGCCCCAGGAGAACCCTGTCTTGATGAAACTATCACCAGTAAATGTTAGGTCAGGAGCACAGCTGGAAGGCTTCTTTCTACCCCTGTCTCATCTTGGCCTTGGACCATCCTCAACCATCCTAGACTTCTCCCCCCACTTCCTCTTCATTTTCAAGCTGTCTTGATGTCTTTGTAAATTGAGGTATAACTGACATACGGGCTTCCCTGTTGGTGCTAGTGGTAAAGAACCCACCTCCCAATGCAAGAGACATAAGAGACATGAATTCGATCCCTGGGTTGGGAAGATGCCCTGGAGGAGGGCACGGCCACCCACTCCAGTACTCTTGCCTGGAGAATCCCATGGACAGAGGAGACCCCAGGCTATGGTCCACTGGGTTGCAAAGAGTTGGGCAGGACTGAAGCAACTTAGCACAGCACATAATTGACATACAATATTGTAATAGTCTCAGGTGTGCCACATAATGATTTGGTATTTGCATACGGTGCAAAAATCATCACAATATGTCTAGTTCACATCCATCACCACACAGTTACATTTTTTTCTCTTGTGATGAGAACTTTTAAGATCTATTAATATACTTTTAGCAGCTTTCAAATATGCACTATAGTATTAACAATGGTTGCCATGCTAGACATCCCATCCCCATCCTTTTTATAAGATGCTATATTATTTTACTATTGTTAAATATTTACTATTATTATTAAAATATTATTTTATTTTTTGCCACACCACATGGCACATGGGGCCTTAGGTTCCCCAACCAGGGACTGAACCCACATCCTTTGCACCTCTGTGCTGGAAGTGCAAAGTCCTAACCACTGGACCACCAGGGAAGTCCCTCCACATCTTTTTTAAAATCTATTTTTGGCTGTGTCAGGTCTTAGTTGCAGTGTGCAAGCTTCTCTCTAGTTGTGGTGTGTGGGCTGAGTTGTGACACACAGGCTTAGTTGTCCCGAGGCGTGCGGGATCTTAGTTCCCTGACCAGGGATCAAAGCCACGTCCCTCGCATTGGAAGGCAGATTTTTAACCACTGGACCACCAGGGAAATCCCTCCCAGTCTTTGTTTCCTTTTGAACTTTTTATTTTGTATTGGGGTATAGCCAATTAACAACGCTGCTATAGTTTCAGGTGAACAGTGAAGGGACTCAGCCGTACATACACACCTCCACATCTTTCCCTGATCGGTGTGGTAGGCACAATTTCCAAATGGCCTGCATGGCCTTTATGCCCTCGTGGTTTTCTCCTTATATGGCAAAAGGGCAAAAGAGCCTAATCTTATCACATGGAAGTTTTCTCAGGATGATACTGGAAGAGAAAGTCGGAGGGATCCAAGGAGTGATGATTCCATCGCTGGCTTTGAAGATGGCAGACATGGCACATGACAAGGGATGCAGGCAGCCTTGAGAAGCAGCGAGTGGCCCAGGCTGGCAGCAGGCAAGGAGAGGGGACCTTAGAGCCACAGCTGCAAGGAATCCTGCTGACAACTGGATGAGCTGGGAAGTCGACTGTTTCCTACACTCTCCAGACAAGAGCTCAGCCTGACCAATATGTCGATTTCAGCTGTGAGTGGAGAACCCATTGAGTCCACAGGGACTTCTGACCTGCGATTGTGAGATACACAGTGGGTGTTGCCTTAAGTCCCCGAGTTTGTGGGAATCTGTCACACGGGATGGAAAACTAATAAAACCAGTTTCACACCATGATGCAGCGGACTTTCCTTCTGCTGGATGTTTCTAGATTCAGCTCCTTTCCTGATAAAACTCCTAAAATGGTTATTTTTCCCCCCAGAAGGTGGAACCATCATGTTCTGGATGCTTCTGAGCCAGGCTCTTACCATCCCCAATCCTGTGGCCTGCTGTGGGAGCCTTCTCAATTTCAAAAAGTTTCAAAGAGATGAAGCTAGGGGGAATGTCGGGGTGTTGCAGGTAAGGAAACAGAGATGAGGCCCATGGCTCTTAGTGGGGGCTCATCTCTCTGGGGAAGGGGTTGCCTGGGGTCTTGAGGGACTCTGCGTGCTCTCCACACCGTGCTGTGGACCCTTTCAGTAGATACTGCTGCATTAAAAGTCCCAGACCAGAGGCACTGGCTCAGGTGCCCAGGAACGACCCCTGAGATGACTTGAAATGACAGGAAGATTCGCCAAAAGCTGCCTGAATGCCTTGGATGTACGATGTGGGACCCCAGCTTGGGATCTGAAAAAGGGGTGTGAGGGAGGGATCTGATCCTGAGGACCGATAGTTAATCCCACAGAAGCACGAACTCTCTAGCTACTCCAGAGAAACTGACATCACTTCAAAAGCTTTCAACTCTCTGTTCTAAGCCCATCCATCACCAACAGCTTTGGGACATTGATTGCCATGTGGGGGTTGTGTGTGTGATGTGGCATGTGTAACACACATGGGGATGTCTTTCTATCTGGACTCTTTCATGCCTCAAAGCCTTATTCCTACCCCCACCTGTGCCCCCCATCCCCAATCAGGAAGAGCTAACAGCATTGAGAGTAAGTCTCTGAAGGCCTTCCCTTTGCTTGCCTCCCTTTATCCATAAAACACCCGGAACCCTACTTCCTGCCTTTGTTGATGGGAACCATTCATTTCTGGAACCAATCAGTTATTTCTGCTTTAACAGGCTGGTGTCTTTTCTTGCTGGGAAAACGCCAATCATCTTAACTCCATCTTTTTTTTTCTTTTTCTTGTAACACTAGCTCCTGCATCTGGGAACCCAAATCTCTCTTGAGTGGTGATCTTGGGCTTCTTTCTGTGGCTCCAGGGTCCGGGGTGGACATGCCCAGGGGCTGGAGAGGCGTGAGGTTCTTTCTGTGACCACTACTTGGAGCCCCCTCCAAGGGGAAGCCTTCTCACTCAGGCTCAGGAGAATCGCTGGCCTTCTGGATTGACGCCACCCCTTTCTGTGGGTTTGGGAAGGAGTCCGTGGATCTGTGGCTTTGCTTGCAATCAAGAAATCTGCCTAGACCCACAGAATTTCTTCTGCCCCAAGGCTGGGCCCCTTTTGAAACCTGAAAAATGCAAGTGGTCTGAGTGAGTTATACACACATGCATAAACCCGTGTGGGTTACGATAAGCTTGTGTGTGACTCTCAACAATTTCTCATTTCAGTCAAGCAGGAAATGTGACACTCCAAGATGGAGGACCCAGGAAGGAGAGGGGGAGGAGGGAGGGGCCCTCTGCCTCTCTGGCAAGGGCCTGAGACAGGGCTGAGGGCACCCCCCGCCCCTGCAGCCTCCCAGAAAGTGTGTGCAGCCCTTACAGGCTGAACCTCTCAACCACCAACTCACAGACATGGCAGAAGATGGTTGGGGGTGGTGGTATGAGGGGTTGGAGTAACTGTCTGTCCAGCACCCTTTCCTACCTCCCAGGACACAGCCCAGGAGGCTCAAAGATGAGGGCCATATGTTTTGCCCATAACCCTGTTTCTGGGGGCCCTGACACCTCTGTCCAATGAGAGGTTCTACCCCTCCCCCTCTGAGCACCACCCCCAGATTCACCCATCTTGGGTTTGGAGAAGACCTCTGCCCTCCTGAAACCCAGGCCCCCTAAAACCGAGTTCCCTGACGAGTTCATGATTGACCTCTCTATCCAAAACTGTATTCCCTTTTCTGTCCCATCCCTATTCTCCTCAGGACTGAGGAGGATCAGAGAAAGGAGCGGGGGGAGCACTGAAACCAAACAGGACCCTTTGGGGCCTTCCCAGTACAAAAGCTCCTTCATGTTCCATTTCTTCTTTGTAGAAAAAAAAAGCATTAGTCACGTGAACCTTCCCCAAGCTCCAAAGAGCAGGATCAAGCAGTTAGTAATCAGGAACAGTCCCAGGACGCGGGGTCCTCCTGAAGGGACTCGGATAACGACATCACCCGTCTCTTCGAGTTGTTCTGCAGAAGCTAAGACTCCCAGCAGGTGGAGGATGGTGACTACAGGCTGACTGTGAGCACCAGACCCCAGACTGGCTGGAACCCAGAGGTCAATGACGGAGATGCCCAAACATCACGTGACCTCACCACCACCGTTAGCAGGAGGTCCAAGAGCTGGTGAGGCACCTATGACCCTCTCCCCTACACTGTCTTTAAAATCTCTTGCCTGAAAGCCATCAGGGTCTTCGGGTTTCCTGAGTAAGAGCTGCCCATTCTCCTTGTTTGGTCCCCTGCAAGTACACCCTGACTTTGCTGCCAACACCTGCTATCGGAGCTTGGCTTTCTGCCCTGCCAGGACAGGAGCCCTTGCTCCGTTACACTCCCTTTCCAGAGAGAAGTCCCTTTGGCGGGGGCCAGCCAGCTCCCCTCCCCTTCCCATTCCTTCCCCTCTGAAGCAGATGATGGTCAAGGGGAGGCTTGGGGACAGGGCCAGTTGGCCATATTCCCCAGACCTCTGTTTTTGGGTGTTTTCTGAGGTCAGGGGGCAAGCCACAGAGGCTCCAGTAGGAGGCCTGGAGGGTGGAGGGGAGCACCAGCCACGCGGAAGCTCCCACAAGCTTCCTGCTCTGCCCACTCCCCTCATCCGAAGCACAGCTGCCCCTCCCTCCCTGAACCCTCCTGCTGCGTCTCCGGCTCCTGGGCCAAGTGTGGACGCTCAGCTCTGTAATCTAGGCCAGGCCTCTGAAGACGTCCACCACTCCAGGCTTGGAGGCCATGAACTACCATGGGTTTCTGTCAACCCTTGTGAGCCCAGCTTGTGGCCATGGGTTCCAACTCACTCTCCATCTGCTCCACTTCACGTCTGTGTTTCCTTCCCAAATACCCCCTGTTCTGGGCCTTCAAGCTCCAGCATCAGCCAGGAAGACATCATGTTTGCAGAGACCACTGAACCAGCGCCCACCCTGCCTGAGGTCCGACCCCGGGGACAAAGCCGTTGCTCTCGGTCTGTCTGTCTGCATCTCCCTCCTGCTGGGTCTGCTCCTCTGACTGTGCATGGACTCTACAGGTAGGATTACTGATGGGCATGACTTCACATGGTGCGACCTGAGGTCCTTGAAAGTGTTTGGCTCACGCTGAAGCGGTGGTTCTCAAACTTGGAGCTTGTACCTGGAGACCTTGTTATTAACAAGACACAGAGGGCTTCGCCCCACCCCCCAAGTTTCTGATGCTCCGGTCTGGCATGGGGCCTGAGCGTGTGTCTTTCTAGTAAATTCCTAGGGGATGTTGATGCTGCTGTCAGGCGGTGAACACACAGGTGAGAGGCGATCACTGCCCATGACCACTGCCCCCAGCAGGATCCGGAGATAGGGGCATTTCTGAAGACTCCCCTGGAGATAGAGGTCTCTCCTCTTAGATCACAACTTAGAGGCATCTTGGGGCATCTGAGATCACAGGGAGGAGCCATGTTGCGGCTGCCTCCTCAGGTGCCCCAGAGGGAAAGCAGCACTGCCTCTGCCTCCTGGGAGGCAGCCTGGCCGGGAGGGAGACCAGCTGGGGACAGGCAGGCCCAACGTGACTCCCGACCCTGTCATCTGGAGCCAGTGTCCATGGGCAAATTCAGGGCTGATAGGGCTGATGGGGTCCCATGGTTTTCACCAGGACGACATACCTGAAACATATGCTCAAGGAATGCTGCTTTTTCAGTCCAGTCTCTGACCTGCCTTTTGCTCCTGATGACTGAGAACGGTGCCGCTGAGTTTTTGACCATAAGTACAAGGCTTCACAGGCTTCCCAGGCGGCTCAGTGGGCAAAGAATCTGCCTACAATGCAGCAGATGTGGGTTCGATCCCTGGGTCAGGAAAATCCCCCGGAGGAGGGCATGGCAACACACTCCAGCATTCTTGCCTGGAGAAACTCACGGACAGAAGAGTCTGGTGGGCTACCGTCCATGGGGTCGCAACGAGTCGGACACGACCGAGCACACATGCCATGAGGCTTCCCATTCACCTCCACTCAGTTCAGGTTTGCTGGTTTGAAGCCATCATTCCAGCCTAAGGTGCTAAGATGCCATCACCTGGAGGCCTGCCTGCTATTCCTACATCAGCGTGGCTGATACCATACTGCAGGTCTTGGGGACCAGTGGGGACAGGGGGAGGGCAGGGCTGCCTCCTGAGGTCAGGGAAGAATGAGTTACCCACTCTCAAGAAAGAGTTGCCCACTGAGCCACCTGGGAAGCCCGTGAAGCCTTATACTTATGGTCAAAAACTCAGCGGTCAAACCCTTTGCTGCTCTGACCCAGAAAGCTGCCTTCAGGTTTCCAGTGAGTTTCTGCACTCCAACTGGAAACACCAACTTAAGAAAAAAGTTGAGGTAGCAGAGGAGAAGAAGGGGCCTATGTCCTCACTGCACTGTATGTTGCCATGTGGATCCTTCTGTGTAAACAGCAAAGCCTGCTGCTGCTGCTGCTAAGTCGCTTCAGTCGTGTCCAACTCTGTGCGACCCTATAGACGGCAGCTCACCAGGCTTCCCCCTCCCTGGGATTCTCCAGGCAAGAACACTGGAGTGGGTTGCCATTTCCTTCTCCAATGCATGAAAGTGAAAAGTGAAAGTGAAGTCACTCAGTCGTGTCCGACTCTCAGCGACCCCATGGACTGCAGCCTACCAGGCTCCTCCGCCCATGGGATTTTCCAGGCAAGAGTACTGGAATGGGGTGCCATTGCCTTCTCTGAAACAGCAAAGCCTAGGAGACATCAAACCTGAGCAGCCTAAGTAACTAGCTTCCAGAGGGAGTGCTTTGGGGGCTTCTTCCCTCAGTGTACCCTCTTCCCCATGAATAAACCACCAAAAAGAGAGAGAACTTACGAACAAAGTTCTTATAGCATTTAATGTCTTCAGGGATGGGATGGGCTGAGGCCTGATGTGAAAAACAGGGATTTCACCAGCAGAAAGGCACGAAGGTGGGTGGTGGGTATGTCTCAGGGAGCTGGACTGAGCTGACTGGATGGCAAGGTCACCAGCAACTTCCTCCCTCCCTTCTCCGTCTTGGAACGTTCTGGAACCACAGCTGCTTTTCAAACCCGGATTTGCTGTAGCTCCTTCTTCTTCACCTCTGCCCAGATGTCTGACAGGTCCTGGATAAACTGCTGGATCTAGCGAGGCCAAAGGACTGCAGTCAATTCCAAGCCGGTGACAGGCCACCCATCCCAAAACATGTGGGCATAGCCTGCTTGTAAGGAGTCACCATTTCCTGTGACTGAGGTCACTTTCCCTCATTTGATAATTATTCTAGTTGACGTGGAGAATCAGGCTTAGCAGACTAGAGGTAATGAAGAGGGATGGAGGTGGGAACCCCTAGAGGCAGACACAGTGAGAGGATGAAGTTCAGGCTGACCGTCTCACAGGGAGACAGGGGGAGGCTCCAGAGAGGACTCTGGGGATAGAAGCGTCAGCAGAAAGGAGTCAGCCAGGGTTGGGGCAGATGCCTCTCCACTAGTTAATAGCCTTCAAGCAGGTTAATTTACTTGACACTCAGAACAGAGGCTCATTATGTTAATCCTGAGTCATCAAGGGAAATTTCAATTCTGTTCACTAGCTTTAGTTGTAAAGAACATGCAATCATGGAGATAGGAGGGAGGTTCAAGAAGGAGGGACATGTGTATACCTATGGCTGATTTATGGTGATACATGGCAGAAACCAAGCAATTCCCTGGTGGCTCAGACAATAAAGTGTCTGCCTACAATGCCGGAGACCCGGGTTCGATCCCTGGGTGGGGAAGATCCCCTGGAGAAGGAAATGGCAATCCACTCCAGTACTCTTGCCCAGAAAATTCCATGGATGGAGGAGCCTGGTGGGCTATAGTCCATGGGGTCACAAAGAGTCGGACACAACTGAGCGACTTCACAACAATGGCAGAAACCAACACAACATTGTAAAGCAATTATCCTCTAGTTAAAAATAATAAATTTTTAAAAACAATATTAAAAAAAGGAACATGCAATCAGTATGATACAGTGGAAAGAGCACAGCCTCATAAGTTAGAAGACCTGTGGTTCTACATCAATAGATGAACAGATAAAGAAAATATGATATATGTGTATATATATATGGATACACACACACTGAAATATTCCTCAGCCATAAAAAAATGAAATAATTCCATTTGTAGCAACACAGATGGACCTAGAAATCATCGTACTAAGTGAAGTCAGTCAAAGACATATATGATTATCACTTATATGTGGAATCTAAAAATAGTATAAATGAACTTATTTACAAACAGAAACAGACTCACAGGCATAAAAAACCAACTTATGGTTGGTTACCAAAGGGGAAGGGGGCAGGGATAGGGAGTGTGGATTAACTGATGCACACTACTATATATTAAACAGAGGAACAACAAGGACTTACCATTGATACATAGCCCAGGGAACTATATTCAATATCTTAAACTATTATAATTGTAAAGAATTTGAAAAATAGAATATGGATATATGTATTTATCCATTCATATATACACACACACATACACAACAGTCACTTTGCTGTACACCTGAAACTGTTATAACTCAACACTGTAAATGAATTACACTTCAATTTAAAAAACAAAAAAGATGACTTGGGATGCTGACACAACTCTGAGAAAATCACTTCATCATTCTGGGACTCGATTTCTTTATCTTTAAAAAGCAAAGAGGGAGAAAAGGTTGGCCTGGATGGCCTCTTAGATCTCAGTCTGACAGTTTCTCCTTTTCAAGAGTGTTCCAAAAGACAGGGCTACACAGACTGTCCAAAACCCTCAACAACCTGCTAGTTGCTAACACTATTACGATTACCAACATAATTCCTATTTTGCAAAAGAGGAAACAAAGAATCACAGTAACTTTCCCGAGGTTAGAGATGCCAAGTGCAGTATTTCCCAAACTATGTTCTTAATAATAAGTCATCACACCCCCAAAATGGATTCTGTGGGCAAGCATATTGTAGAATTCTGATGAGCTTGGAGTCTCAGGACAGAGCCACAGCAAAGGCACTGTGAAGTTCTGCATTTTAAACCCAGCAAACTTCATTTGTTTTCTAAATTTTTTTAGTCCACATGCTGTGCTGTGCTAAGTTGCTTCAGTTGTATCCGACTCTTTGCGAACCCATGGACTGTAACCCATTAGGCTCTTCTGTCCATGGGATTCTCCAGGCAAGAATACCTGAGTGGGTTACCATGCCCTCCCTCCTCCAGGGGAATCTTACTGACCCAGGGATCAAACCTTTCGCAGGTGGGTTCTTTACCACTAGCGCCACCTGGGAAGCCCCTTTTTAGTCCATAGAGTCCATTTATTTTTCTGGAGGAAACTTAATCACCTTGGGATTCTAGGATTTGCCAAGCACAGTTTGGATTTTATTCAGAGATAATAATGCTGGACCTTGCACAGACAGTGAGTGGAATGCAAATTGTCTTGGCCTTTTGCAGAATCACTTTCCCTGAGTGGTACCCTGCTCCCAGTTCTAGATGAGTGACTCCCTTCTGAAGCCCACACGTGCATCCATTGTAGGGATGCTATTGAGAACATAATTCACTTAAGTGTCTCTGAAGCCTCTGTGAAAATTTTCAGCTAGAGGTTAGGTGCTGGGAAAGGTCTCTCTCTCTAAGGAAACCTTATGTTTTCTTATTTTGGTTCAAGAACAGTGTTTTTCCTCTGGTTATAAGGCAGCTCAGAGCCAATTTCTGTTCCTGTCGAACTACTGTCCTTTAGAATCCAAGAACCGAGAGTCCCTACATCTCTCTCTTGCCTTGACCTTAGATTTTAACTTATATTTACTATAAATGTAACATATTATTTATAATACTATTTATATATTTATCTTATATAAAGTTTCAACTTATTACAATATTTTCCTAGGTCTTTATTTTCCATTTTTCAGGCTACTTAATCACATATATGTGTCAGTAGGCTCATATCCTACAGGAATCAAGTGGGATATTTAAAAATTACATTTGGGCATATGAGGAATTCCTGTGCAGGCAAGTCAAGGTTGAGAACAGGAATTCCCTGGTGATCCGGAGGTTAGGACTTGGTGCTTTCACTGCCTGGGGCCCAGGTTTGATCCCAGGTTCGATCCCTGGTTGCGAAACTAAGATCCCAAAGGCCATGCAGCATGCCCAGGGTTGGGATGGGGGGTTGGGGGGAGGACAACAAATGGTCGAGGGAGTCTGAACGCTCAGAATTTGGAGTGGATGGACTGTAAGCTACTGTCCAAACAGGGGGTGCTAGGGCAGGGGCCATGGGCTGGAGATCACCACCTCCTGCCCCATCTCTCTTTACAACAGCTAAAGAGGCAGTGCCTGAGGACACCTTGAGTCCTGAGACCCTACAGCAGGGAAGAGGGGCCTGCAAGGCCAAAACTCTTTCTACAATAATGCTAAGGTGTTCCCTGTCTTTTGTTACTTCTGCTACTTGTCTTTTGTCTGGTGAGTCTACGTGGACTTTTACCCAAGTGGGATGTTCCCATCACAGAGGCTATCGTGACAGACTGGATACAGAAGCAGGTGTGAGAATCCACCTGTCCTTCAGGAAGCAGCATTTTAGGGATTTGCAAAGTGTTGAAATGCCACCCATCCCACAAAATACTTTTTGAAAATGTATTTTTCATTTAAAATGCTATTTATGGGACTTTCCTGGTGGTCCAGTGGTTAAGAATCCGCGTTCCAGTGCAGGGAACGTGAATTTGATCCCTGATCAGGGTATGAAGATCCCTCATGCAAAGTGGGGCAACTAAACCTACGTGCCTCAACTACAGAGCCCAGGCACTCTGCAGCCCTCACGCCAGGATGAAAGATTGCACGTGCCGCAACTAAGACCCAAGGCAGCCATGAATAAATACATCTATTTCTTAAATATGCTATTTGTGTTAACATGTTTCTTACTGTCATTTTAAATGAATTAAATAGTTTTAGTTTTTCTGCTTGAGTTTCTCATAAAGTAAATATCAACTGATATAACCCATATAAACAAAAGCTCTTTGGGGGTCTTCAACAAATTTTATGAGTGTAAAGGTATCCTACTACCAAAAAAAGCTTGAGGATGGCTGTTTCACAACAAACTTTCTTACAAACTCCCTTTACAGTCTTTGGACTGTTAATATGAATAATTCAGTTCTAACATGCCTTACGATGCAGGCTGATTCTTTGCTTTAAGGAAATTCTGCTGGTCAGTGGGTGAAATTCTTTACATTTCATGAATTTCAGGTTGCTGGGGGTTTTTTTGTTGTTTTTTTTTCTGGCTGTGCTGTGAGGCTTGCAGGATCTTAGTTCCCTGTTCAGGGACAGAACATGGGTCCCCTGCAGTGGAAGTGCAGAGTCCTAACAACTGGACCCCCAGGGAATTCCCATCTTTTCTCTTTAAAAACAAACAAAACAAACAGACGAAGCACTTCTCAGTCAATTGCTTTCATTGGCTTGTGTTTCATATTCATTCACTGAATACTTACTGAGTGGTGCCTACTATCTGCCTGGCATAGTTCTAGAGGCTGGGGATACAACAGAGAATAAAGCAAACAGAAATTCCAGCCTTTAGGAGCCTACTTTCCACTGTTTCACGGCAGAGCTAAAGGCTAAAAGGATATGCCAAAAGGATAAATAATTCGTCATGGTTCTCTGCATGTCACAAGAAGCATGGTGCAGAGTTTCCCAAGTTAAGGGATGCGGCTTTCCTTTGGTCAGAAGTGAGATTATTCCAGGGGGCACACAGATATGGCATCAGATAGCTTTGTATCATACACAGCGAAAAGGTTAATTCCTTTTCAGTTTCCTTTCAATTACTTCAAAGGGAAAAATCTCAGAATGGTACTTACAAGACTGATACTGTCACCCCCTTGATACATTCCCACCCCTGCAGATGTTCTCTTTTCCCCAAGGATGGGCCCCAGTCACAGGCCTTCAGCATCTCACTAGAACTTTGTAAGACTCTTGTGCAGCAGCTAAGGAATTCAGTAATGGGTTTCTCTACTGACCTGTTGATGGGGCCAACAGAATCTTAGCACTAACGCAGTGGTTCTCAAAGTGTGGAACCCAGACCAGCACTATCACCTGGAAACTTACGGAAAATGAAAATTCATGGTTTCTCATCTCAGATCTACCGAGTCCAACACTCTGGGGCTGGGTCCAGCAACAAGCTCGAGTCCCCAGGCGATTCTGAAAACTTGAGGACCACTGCTCTTTAGCCATCAGGCCTCCCCTCAACCCCGTGGGGAGCCATCATGGCTACCTCCAGCCTGCCTGCCAGGCACTTGGGCTCCTCTTACCATATCCAGCTGTTTGTGCGTGTCCTCCAGGGACACGAAGGTTGCCTCCTTCAGCTGTTTGCTCACGATCTGGAAGAGGTTCAGCGTTGCCATCTTAATGGTGCCAAGCAAGAGGGTCTTCTTGGCAGCGGTGTTCTGAATGTGCGCCCAGCGAGATTCCTGGGGAGGGGAATGAGGGCGGGGTGTGAGCACTAAGTGGGGGGGGTGTGTATGTGTTGTTGTGTGCGTGCCTTACCTGTGTTTGTGTGTGTGTGCTGGTGTGTGTGTCCCTTACCTGTGTGTGCTGAGGTGTGTGTATCCCTTACGCGCCTGCCTGTGTGTGCGTGTCTGTGTCTATGTGTGTCTGTCTGTGTCCCCCCCCAACCCCGCCTGCCCGGCACTCACCCAGACGATGACGTCGCTGCGGGCACGGTCGAAGCGCATCTGCAGACGCGCCAGCTCGTTGTTGTGCTGAAGGATCTCGTCGTCCTTTTCCTCTTTGTAGCGTGCCAGCCGCGCCTTGGCACGCTCAATCTTCTCCTGGCCCTCCTGTGCCGACTGCATGAGGTCGTGGTGCATGCTCACCAGTGTCTTGTAGCGCGCGATCACCTCGTGGATCTCCTCAAACTGCACGAGGGCGGGGGGGGGGTGGGGTTTGGGGGCTCAGGTCAGTGCACCTCCGCCCAGGGGGGCCTCGACCCCACTCTGCGCCCCCAGCTCCCACCCTCTGCGCCTCTGCCCAGCAGGGAGGCCCTGGCCCTGGGCTAAGTCAAGGGCCAGAGGCTGTAAAGCCCTCGGAGTCTCCCCTGCGCCCCGCCCCCGACCCCGAGTTGGTATGGGCCGTGGGTCACGTGGTGTGGGTCGTGAACCGCGGTGTCGTGTCGGGAGCATGTGCACCTGGCCCGGCAGGCGCTCTGGCTTGGCTGCACTTTATTGGAATCACCTGGGAGCTTCAACGAGGCCTCGTGCCAGGCTCCACCCTCAGAGACCCGGATGAATAAACCGGTCTGAAGGGTCACCATATGATTCTAGGGTTGAGCATTGCTGGGCGGGGGCGGGGTAGACTTTCCGCTGTCTCGGATGGCAATCATGAGCCTATTCAGCAGGAATGCACCACGAACCACTTAGTAGCCAGGAAGTGTGCTAAACGCTAGGGACAGAGCAGGAGATAAGACAGCCAGACACTGCTTTTAGGAAGCCTTACCACAGGCGGTGGCGCGGTAGGACACACAGACAAGTAAACAGTCAGTTACGACACCGAGTGATAAGCCTTATCGGTGACTGGGGGATGGGGCCATGGGAGAGTGTTAGGTAGTATCTTCCACCTGGTGCTCTCCTATTTGTTTAGCAATGGCTGAGGCCTCCCTCCGGTGGGGGCTGGAGAGGGCGGGTACCAGAGGAGCCGGCCCGGCCAGGCTCAGCCACCCTTCCCCCCAACACAACGAAGCTCTGACCCTAACTAAGCAGAACAAAAGCCCTGCGACCTTCCCTCTCTTCAAGGCGCTGTGAGCACCAGCTTCAGGATGCCAACTCATGCCTGGGGGATTTATCAACACGTGCCTTCCAGCCACCCAGGGGACACTCCCTGAGTGCTCTCTCCATCTCGTGACATTTCCAGCAATAGACTTATGTTCCAGGAATTCGCCTTTCCAGCAAACACTTCCTCTGTGGGCAAGAGCCACTTAACTCAGTATTACAGGAGATAGGGACTGCCAGAAGAGGCTTCTTCAGGCAAAGGATGGTTAAAAAATGAGACCAGAGGTATGAAGAGAAGATGGCCGGGCAAAGGCAGGTGAGGAAGTCATACAGGTAGACAGAACAGCCTGGATTAAGCTGATGAGGTGTGTGTGGCATCTTCAGGATGAGCAAGAGAGTTTAGTAGGAATGGCCCAAGTTTGAGATGGGGAGAGAGAGATCACCCTGGAGAAGTTTAAAAAAAGTGCTCAGTAAACACTGAGGAGTGTGGATTGCATCCACTGGAGGAGTGAGCAGAGAGATAACTTCCAGTCTGCATTTCTAAGAGGTGCAACAATATATAACAGTTAAAAAGAATTGGCTAGGAAGGTGGGAGGGAGGTAAAAGGGAGGGGCCATAGGTACACCTATAGCTAATTCATGTTGATGTATGGCAGAAATCGAACCAATATTGTAAAGCATTTATCCTTCAATTAAAAATAAATTAATTTAAAAAGTGGGCTACATCAGAGCAACCAGGAGTACCTCTCCTAAACTTAACACCAATTTCAAAAGCACTCAGATACCAATTTGAAGAGGCTCCCATTATCCAATGATGGGACCCTTTGAACATCAGTAAGAATAAGTGCAAAGGATTGAAACATATCAAATATGTTAAAAACCCATGAATGCAATAATACTAACAACGTTACAGGGCACTTGTCGAGGATGTTGGAGAACCAACTCATTATTCTGGAGACTCAGAGTCAAGCATTAACAAGCTTTTGCTTTATGGCTAATATAGTCACCAAATAGTTGATGAAGGGAAGATTCTCTTTCTGAAGTCCTTTTTCTTCTTCCTACATTTTGGCCATGTGACACAGCATGTGGGATCTGAATTCCCTAACCAGGGATTCCCTGTGCCCCCTTCAGTGGAAGCGCAGCATCTTAACCACTGGACTGCCAGGGAAGTCTCTGTGAAGTCCTTTTCTTGATGGTGTTCATAGAATTCTAGCTAATAACTGAAGAAGGGAGCTCAGAACATTCTGAGCACCTTAGAAGGGTCTTTGTCCCCCTCTCAGTATCTGTCCCCACCACTACCAAGAAAACCAGAATTGTGACTTCTATCCCCAAAGATTCATTTTACCTGTTTTTACACATATCAATCACCAACTCAATGGAGATGAGTTTGAGTAAACTCCGGGAGTTGGTGATGGACAGGGAGGCCTGGCATGCTGTGGTCCATGGGGTCGCAAAGAGTTGGATACGACTGAACTGAAAAATTTCAATGGGATCATACAGTATGTCTGGCTTCTTTTGATCAGCATAATAACGATGTCTAGAACACCTGATAAACACACCAACCAAACCCAGAGTGGGAACCCGTTTGGACCCTGATTGGAACAAACCAGCTGTACAAAAAGTATTTGTACAATATCAGGAAATTTTGACGTCGGCTGGATACGGGTTCATGGGATTGCAGAGTTGGACACAACTAAGCGACTGAGCAAGCAGACACACATGATATGGGTACTGTGGATATGTTACAAAGAGCTCTAGAGTGATATACTGAAACACTTATGGGTTAAAAACATATCATCTGCTTCAAAATAGCAGAGATGGGGATCTGACAGTAAGTTGATAATTATTGCAATTAGGTGATGAGGAGATCGGTCCTGGATGTTCATTGGAAGGACTGATGCTGAAGCTGAAACTCCAATACTTTGGCCACCTCATGCAAAGAGTTGACTCATTGGAAAAGACCTGGATGCTGGGAGGGATTGGGGGCAAGAGGAGAAGGGGACGACAGTGGATGAGATGGCTGGATGGCATCACCGACTCGGTGGACATGAGTTTGAGTGAACTCTGGGAGTTGGTGATGGACAGGGAGACCTGGCGTGCTGTGATTCATGGGGTCGCAAAGAGTTGGACACGACTGAGCGACTGAATTGGACTGAACTGAATGGGCATTCAGTAGACTATTTTCTTTACATTTGTATGTTTGAAATTTCCCATGATACAAAATTTTTTTAAAAAAAATCATTGATTGGAAAAAAGAAGCCATAAAAGGACATGTACATACTATTCATAGCTTATGGATAATGTATTCTGTTGCCCCAAATAATAACAACAAGCTTGATGGGAATTCCCTGGTGGTCCAGTGGTTAGGACTTGGTGGTTTCACTGCGGGGGCCTGGGTTTGATCCCTGGTTGGGGAGCTAAGATCCTGCAACCTGTATGATTTGGCCAAAAAAAAAAAAAAAAAAAAAGAAGGGGGGACAAATAGGAGAAAATAATTCCAATTTGATAGAGCTGTGGTGAATACTTGGGTGTTGTTATATATTTTGTATACTTTTCAGTATGCTTTAAATATTTTGAAAGAAATAAAGGAAGAAAGAAAGAGAAAAAGAAAGATTTTGAGTACGCTGGCTGCAGAATGCTGGACAGGAATAACGCAGAGCTGAACTCCTAAGAAGTATGTCCGGTGGTCTGAATGAGGAAGGGGCAGGGGCTGGATTCCAGAAATACTTAGGAGAATAGACCAGATCTGCTGATTGATGGCTGCGTGGATTGAGAGAGGAGGAGTCAAGGGTGAGGTCTGGGTTCTGGTGAGGCTGTGGGTGGGTGGTCATGCCATTCACCAGCAACGGACCCACCAGCAGCAGGGCTGGCCTGGGGATGGCAAGAAGCAGTTATGGACTCAGTGAATTAGATGTAGGGGCCTGAGCTTAGGAGGGCGCTATGGGCCAGCAAGATCCAGACCAGTCTCCTTGGTCCTAAGACACATTTTACCAGCTCTAAATCTGAGTCACGTCTTGTAATCTATCTACTGCTTTAATGTAGTAGTCTTCCCTCACTCCCCCTAAACCCCAGAAAAACCAACTGTTAAATGAACAATTTCTCATACAGTAGGTACCTTAGAATGCAGGAAATAACACAGATTTGGGGCTAATGCATAAATAAACTAGATTAGTGGTTCTATATGGAAATTTCCAAGACTTTTAAAAAAGCTGTGTGTGCTTTGTCTCCCTGAACCCCCCACAGGACATGGACTCGGACTCACACCCAGAAGGCACACCTCATACCTCGTTCCGTCCTGGTGAGGGGCCCTGCTGCTGCCACATGTGGGTGTGAGGACACAAGTGGGTGGCTGTCCACATGGGTGACATCTATCAGAGGCCCAGGGAATTGCTCAGGGAGAAAAGTGGAGGGTCTGGGACAAAGACCCAAGGAACTTAAGGAAGAGGAGCCCCAGAGGAGCCTGAGGAGGAAGGGCCAGAAGGTAGGAGGAAGACGGAGGAGCCCCATAGGAAAGAGCGCAGGAATATTTCAGAAGGAGCATCAACAGTGTCAAATGCCGCAGGAAGCGTGGGTGGGCAGAGATCTGGGCCGTTCCCTTAGCTCTGGCAACAAGGCACCTTGAAAAAAGCAGTGGTCAGTGCCCTACAGAGGGGTAGTTAGACACAAAGGCTCTGCCACCTACAAGCTGTGCAACCCTGAGCAGGTTACGTAACCTCTCTGAGCTTCCAATTCCTCCTCATAACAGGGTGAGATGATGGCTTTCCTCTGGGGCCTAGCGAGCAGACTGAGCAAGGTTCCACTTGCAGCACGCAGCCCAGGGCCCAGCATATGCTAAGTGCCCAGCTCTGCACGAGGCTGGTGCGTCCCAGTCTCTCTCCCTCCCTCCGCCCATGCACTCTCAACGTAGACCAAAAACACCAGAAAGGAGGGGAAGCAGGGAGAGTGTGGACCACATCAGACAGAGGCAGGCAGAGCTGGTTGCTGGTTCTTCAAAACAAAACCTCGAACCTGTGACCCATATAGAGGCAGGCCCACAGATGTCATGCACACAAAGATGTACAACCAGGCCCCCACCCTTGAGAAATGAGTCCAGTCTCACCAGGGCCCTCTGCCAGCTGCCTTCCTCGTCTGGAGACCTCTCCCCAGAGTAGAGGGTCCTCAGCCCAGGCCCCTGGGGACGAGGCGGTAGGGCTGCAGAAGCCCGCCCCCCAGCCCTCCACACACCTCGGAGTTCTCCACCACCTTCTCCAGGTACTTGTTGAAGATGGAGTACTCCTGCAGCTTGGCACTCAGCCGCTGGTGCTCCAGTCGCAGGACTGCCATCTCCTGCTTGGCCTTGGCCAGCTCGCGCATGCGCTGCCTCTTGAGTTCTCGCTCCTTGTTGGCCTTCTTTAGGGCTCGGATCCGTTTCTGGTCATTCTCCTGGGGCCGGGGAGGTGGTGCCAGTCAGGCATGGGCCCTGCCCTCCCTGAGGCCCAGGATGGTGAGGCCCCCACGAAGCTTCTGTCCACCCTGAGAATGGACGGGGGTGGCCGGGCTGCCTGAGTGGGGGCGAGGTGTAAGGAGAAGCATGTCTCAGGGTTATGTGAGGCTGGTTGAGGGGATTTCTGTAATTGTCTCAGAGTGGACTCCAGTGCCTGGTTCTTCAACTCCAGTGCCTGGAGGGGTGGGGTGAGCTGGGGGCATGATTCACCCCTGTAACCCCGGGCATCTGGCCCTGAGTGTGGCACGTTCATTCATTCATCATTCCCCATTCGCTCATTCACTGGATAAACTGTCCATACCAACAATAGGCAAGGAAACGGGAAATAGCACCCTAGAGGAGTGGAGACTGACAAGCAGAAAATGACACACAGGGCAAGAGGAGGGGGCCACAAAGGGGGAAGCTCCAGGCATTGGTGAGCACCCAGGAGCCCTCCCACCCAGGGTGAGGAGTCAACAGAATCCAGGAGAGGCAGGGGGTGGGGGCGTGGGGGAGGAGGGACAACTGCAGAGCGCGGTACCCAGGCTGCAGGAGGCCATGCCACTTGGTACCTGGATGAACTGCTCAAACTTCTGTATATGGGCTTTCAGCTGGGCCTCCTTGATGCCCAGTTCCTCCCAGCGCAGGTTCAGGGTTTCCATTCTGCGCTGAAACATCTAGGGGTGGGGGGCAGCAGGGAGGGCGGGAGGGCCCCTGAGTGGGAACCCAGGAAGGCTCCAGCATCCCCTGTCCCAGAGCCCTGTCCAGGTGCCCAGTTACCACCCCATGTCTGGTTCAGAGCAGAACATCCCAGGACTCTGGTACCCTGAGACTCAGATCTCTCCTGCGCTCTGCAGAGGAAACACTGGACCATCACCAGGTTGCCTGACTCTAGCCACCACCACCCACAAAATGGAGGGCTGTCCTCAGGTTCTCCCTGGGAAGGGGTGGGCCCTTCCCATCCCTCACCCTAAGCTGCCCACCTCCTTCTTCTGCTCCATGGCATGGTGCATGATCTTGGCCTCCTTCTTCTTCTCCAGTAGCCGGACAGATGGAGAGTCCGACTGGTCCTCAATACTGGGGAACTTCCTACCCAAGACACAGGCAAGAAGGACGGTGGACGCTGAGCCCAAGGGGCAGGCCGGGGCTGGGAGGAACCCGTGGAGACAGGCACCCGTGGGGAGGGAAA
This sequence comes from Bubalus bubalis, assembly GCF_019923935.1. NCBI lineage: Eukaryota > Metazoa > Chordata > Mammalia > Artiodactyla > Bovidae > Bubalus > Bubalus bubalis. The sequence continues at coordinate 34,837,597 of NC_059159.1, read as the reverse complement.
GCACTCATCTGAGCAAAAGGGCTGGTGTGCTGAGAGGGAGAGAGGACTGTGCTGGGGCCTGGGTGGTTTGGGGTGCTGGGGGACGGGCGGGCCCTCTGACACTCACCGCAGCAGCTGCAGCAGCCGCTCCCCATACTGCAGCCGGAAGTACTCGGCCAGGTCCTCCTCCTCCATGATGCCCAGACTCATGGCGGTGGTGAGCTAATGGCCCAGCGGCCGAGTCTTCGCAGTGAAACGGGGGTAGTGCAGCTCAGGGGTGGTGACTGGGCTTGCTTCTCCTCTCCTCCTGCTCTTGAGGATCCCACAGAGGGCGGGTGTCTGAGAGACTCAGGGAAGATGGCTGGAGGCTGCCGATGTGCAGTTCAGGATGTGCTGGGAAGGGGCTGGGAGACCTGGTTACCTAGCAACAGGTCTCCGGGTTCTGTGAACCGCAGGCAGCACTCAGGCTTTGCCCTCTGACCCCTGTCCCCACTGACCCCACTTGCTGGGGTCTGACTCTCTGCCCCTGCATTTACTCCCCCAGGAGCTCTGGGAAGAAGTTAGGCCTGATTTGATGCTGGTGTTCAGGGCCGGGACGCAAGGGCTAGGCATCCATGGCTGATGAGGGTGGGGGTTTGGTAGAGGTGACCTTATGCAGGAGAGCCTTGCCCCTGGGGCCTCCCGGCTGGGCTTCCTTATGTGTGTGTGTATGTGTGTGTGTGTGTATGAGAGAGAGAGAGAGAGAGAGAGAGAGAGAGGGAGAGAGGCGGGGCTGGGGCTGAGACAGATGGTTAAGAAAAGAACTGAAGGGAGGTACTGAGTTTAGGCAGGGATGGGGGTGGACAGAGAAGAATAGGGCTTGGAGGAGGCCTGAAAGATAGGGGAAGAACGTGCAGGGGTGTGTGTGTTGAGGGGTGGGTGGGGGCTGGAGGGTCGGCCAGGGGAGGAGGGAGATGGGCAAGAAGTCTGGGGACTACAGAAGCTGCCCCCTGGAAAGATGGAGGAGGCCCCCTTGAAGGGTAAGATACCAATGTCCTGTCTTGAGGTTGGCAAAATATGAAGAAATGCCAAAATGCGACATAAATGTCACATAAATGTTGACATAAATGTCAGATAGTGTACATGTCTGCTTCATGAAGCCTGCCTTCCTTGATCCCATCACGGGATGGTGCATCAGCTCATTTGCCCCGAGGTCCCCGTCTAAATCTGAGACCCTGTGTGTGAGGCGGACACCCTGGGGTCCCTGCCCAGAGGTAACGGCTGTGACCTCGAGCCCGCCGCTGCCGGCCACAGGCTCCCGGGCTTCGCCTGGTTCCCTTTGCTTCCCCAACCCTCGCCGGTCGCATGCCCTACAGTACGTCTGGGACGCGGAGCCCGGGTGGGACTGGGGTCTCGAGCAGGGCGGCGAGTCCACTCCGCTGCATTGACGGTCCTCTGGCGCCCCCTGCTGCCGCCCGAGCCTGCCCTCAATCCTGGCCTGGGGGGAGGAGGAGGAGACGTGGTCGGGGGCACCGCCCACTCAGCCCTCTCCTATTCTTACCCTCCAGCCTCCCCTCCTGAGACAGCTTGACAGCCCCTACCCCACGCAGAACACACCCACTCCTTCAACCATCCCACTCCCGCCTAAGCCCCTCCACCGGAGATGGTTCTCCACCGGGAACTACCCCAAGAAACAGAACCAGCTGAGTAACAAGGGCACCAGTAAGGATTTTAAGTGCTTCGAAGGAGTATGTTTCTCTCCTTAATCCCTAGAGTTTGGCACAGTCAATCGGGGGTTTCCCTCCTTTTCCCCCTCGAGGGTATGTAATACCAGTCCTTGAGGAGGAGGCTCTCTGTTTCTTGAACCACCTGCTTGCCGTGGTATATTGACACATCCTTGGTTGCATCTACAAATCCGGCGGTCCAGGGCCAAACGGGTGCATATAGGCAGCAGCTAACGCATCATATCCTGCCATGAACATGCCTGTGTAGGTCTTTCTGCCGCTTCTGTACCTTGCTCAGAAGTTGTGAGAATCTTCATCCCCCCATCACTCACCACCATCCCTTTCTGGGGTCTTGCCACCTTTCCCCGAGATGTGGGTGAAGATGCAGTGCTGTCTGGGGTTCACAGAAATCTGTACTCTCTCTGACCCCCCTCTTCTTCCTTCCCTGGGTGAGCCCAGCTTTCTTACCACCCCCTCACTCCCCACTTTTCCATCTTGATATTTGCCTCTGAGACATCTAGGAAAATCTGATGGATTTAGGTGGTTGGAAACCAAGTGAGGCATAATATTTTCTGTTTTCTGTTCTGTTCCATCCTCCTTCTGAGAGAATCTTTTTGAAAAGGGAGAGGGAGGAGAAGGAAATGGCAACCCACTCCAGTATTCTTGCCTGGAAAATCTCATGGACAGATGAGCCTGGTGGACTAGTGTCTGGCATCGCAGAGTCGTACACAACTTAGCAACTGAACAACAACAACACACAATCAGGCAGATGGTGATTTGGGGAAATAGTTCTTGATGGAAATGTGACATAAAATGAAGAGTGAAGTGACCTAGCAATATGGAATACAGAGTTTTGTAAGAAATTAACATTTGTGTATAGAATAATAATTACAAATATTCAAACAATAAAGTCCATGGCTAAAGGAAAAAAAAAAAAAAAGAAAAGGAAGAGGGGGAAAATATCTGGAGGAAAAAATATCTAGGTTAAAGTCTCAAAAAATATTAATTTTATCCTGCCATATAGAGCAGTCTAGCGCTATTAATAGGTATTCACAGAGTACTAGGTGTGAGGAACCACTTTATTTCTGTTATATTCCATTCTCTGTGTGTCTTATATTCCATATAAGTGGACTCATGCAAATAAACTATATTAAAAATGTTTCAAAACGGATGCTATGGAAACTTCCTGCACTGTCAGCTATATGATGATATTGATGCTAGCTGCTGTAACAAATATCCTCAAGTCTCAATAGCTTCCCAAGGTCCAGTGTGGATTCTCCTTGGGTGGATCTTTTGGGAGATTCTCTCCTAGGCAGTGAAGGGTCTAAGCCCCTTCCATCTTGCAGCTCCATGATCTCCAAGGTCACTATGGAAGGGAAAGAGAGAAAGCAAAGCAAAGGCCCTTCTGCTCTTGACAAACTCATCGCCACGTCCATTCACTGACCTCTGGTGGGAACCAGTCACGTGGCTGGTTATGTTGCAAGGGGCTAGTGATGTGGTTTAACTGTGTTCCCAGGGGCATCAAACCAGTTTGTGCTGTATTTCTTTTGAGAATTAAAAGAATGGTTGGAAGTAAGCAGAAAGAGCTTTATAAACTAATTGTAAACAAAGAAGAAAAACAGGCCAGTCACAATCTCAAGAGTGAAAATATCTGCAACTTGAAACTAATACAACACTGCACATCAACTATACTTCAATTAAAACCCAAAATTAAAACCACTTTATGACACTAAACAAACCATTCACCAGGACCACGAATACAAAAACGGTTTAATATGAATAAAGTTAATTCTATCAATATGCCTCAGGAGAAAAAGACATGATCGTTGGGATATATGCCAAGCTGGCATTGAAAAATTCAACATCCATCCTGATTTTTATTTTATTTTTTTTATACAGACTCTCAAAATGTTTTTATTTATATTCATTTTCATGCAGGTTATATTTTGTTTGAATTATAAGACATAGTCTGGTTTATATATCAGCAAAAGTGAACATTAGAAAATATTAACAAAGAGTAGCATAAGGCAATGGCAGCCCACTCCAGTACTCCTGCCTGGAAAATCCCATGGATGGAGGAGCCTGGTAGGCTGCAGTCCATGGGGTCGCTGAGGGTCGGACACGACTGAGCGACTTCACTTTCACTTTTCGCTTTCATGCATTGGAGAAGGAAATGGCAACCCACTCCAGTGTTCTTGCTTGGAGAATCCCAGGGACAGGGGAGCCTGGTGGGCTGCCGTCTATGGGGTCACACAGAGTCGGATGCGACTGAAGTGACTTAGCAGCAGCAGCAGCAGCAGCATATTTAAAGAAAATGAAATAATATGAACACAGTGAGTGAGTGAAGTCGCTCAGTTGTGTCCGACTCTTTGCGACCCCGTGGACTGCAGCCTACCAGGCTCCTCCGTACATGGGATTTTCCAGGCAAGAATACTGGAGTGGGTTGCCATTTCCTTCTCCACCATCCTGATTTTTAAAATTCCAAATTATTAGTGTACAAAGACACTGTATCTACTTGATAAAAAATATCTGAAGCCAACAGATAACATTAAAATTTGCATTAAAGACATTCTTGTTGGGGCTTCCCTTGGTGGCTCAGTGGTAAAGGATCCGCCTGCCAATGCAGGAGACACAGGTTTGACCCCTGGTCCAGGAAGATCCTGCGTGCTCCAGAGCAACTAAGCCTGTGGGCCACAACTACTGAGCTTGCGCTCTAGAGCACAGGAGCCGGAACTACTGAAGTTCGGGCAGCCTGGAGCCCGCGCTCTGCAGCAGGACAAGCCAGCACACGACAAGCAGACAGCAGCCCCTGCTCACCAAAACTAGAGAAAAGCCCATGCAGCAGCAAGACTCAGAACATCCCAAATAAATACATAAAATTATTTAAAAAATGAAGACTTTCTTGTTAAAGTTAGAGACAGGACAGATTTTCTTCTGTCACTACGATCACTTAACATTGTTTTGGATGCTCTGGCTCTTGCAAAAAGACCAAAAAATTAAGTTTCCTTCCTTTTTTTTCTTTTTTAAATAATGGCAGATGCTATGATCATGTACTGTGAAAATCCAAGAAAATGGTTACTTAATGAAAAATGATAAGAATTGAATGTAATTCTATGCAATTTATAAGGAGATTGGGCTTGACTTATATGCATGAACATGAATAGATTTCTGTGACAGATTGTTATGAGACAAAAGCAAGATGCAGAACAGAATGTATAGTGTGACCTAGTCTGCCTGTGTGTGTGCACACATGTGTACATGCATGCATGTGTTTGGGTGTGTGTGTGGTAAGTACAGTCCTAGGAGGATAGCACCATATTTCTGGAGACACCATATTTCTGGGAGTGTGGTGATGGTTATTTATATTTCTATATTGGTTTTTTTTTCATACAATGACCACGTTACTCTTGTAATCTTGAAAAAAAAATGATAGAAAAAGATATCCATTCGTATTGGCAGCAGCAAAAGAGATTCTTAGAAATAAATAAATTTAGCAAGAAATATGCAGGATCTTTAAAAAGAAAATTTTAAATTTTTACTGAGGGATATAAAAGAAGAATTGAGTGGAGACTTATAGCATTTCTGAATGATGACTCAATATTGTAAAGAGGTAAATTCCATCCAAATGGAGTTAGGAATTTGATGTGATTGCAATCAAAGCCCCAGACTTTTTTTTTCTCCCAGAAGGTGACAAAATAATGTCCTATTTGGAGAATTAGAGCACTTATAGGAATATTGAAAGGGAAGACTAACAAGAGAACGTTCAGTGTGGCACACTAAAATGTGTTACAAAACTATGAAAACGTTGCTAGCGTCACACTCCAGGTAGAAAAAACTCAATGACCTAAGGGCTTGGGCAAGTAATTTGGTCTAAGACAGGGCTGGAATGTCTTAGACCAAAGACACTGGACTGTATGGAATCCCTAAAGATATTAGAAGTCACAGGCTTGGACTTTTCTGGTGGTGCAGTGGATAAGAATCTGCCTGCCAACGCAGGGGACTCAGGTTGGATCTCTGGTCCAAGAAGATTCCACCTGCCAAGGAGCAACTAAGCCCACTCGCCACAACTGCTGAGCGTGTGAGCTGTAACTCCTGAAGCCCGGGTGCCTAGAGCCCGTGCTCTGCAACGAGAGAGGCCACTGCAGTGGAAGCTGGCGTACTGCAAGGAGGAGTAGCCCCCCGCTGGAACAACTAGAGAAAAGCCCACGCAGCCACAAAGACCAAGCACAGACAAAAATAAAATTAATTTTAAAAATTCACACTTAAAAAACACCTCTTTTTGCACTCTGGCCCCAAACGAAACAGGTTGAAACACACATCTGGAGGTCTGTTGAACCCATAGAGCCCCTTTTTGTTGAACCCATAGAACTCCTTGATACAATGAATCAGAATAGAAAGCCCAGAAATAGAATCCGAGCTTATGTAAGTATGCATTGTATGCTCATGTGGCATTCAGCCAGTGGAGAAAGTGTGGACTACTCAACACGTGGTGCTGGGAGAACTAGCTAAGTATTTGGAAAAAAAAGAAAAATATATACAAATTTATTTTTAAAATAAGAATGTTATATATTTAAGGAGACTAACCTGAAGAGTTGATATATATCAACCTAGTGAAATGATAACCATCCTCAACCACAACTTAACATCGATACCTCACATAGGTACCATTTTTGTGTGTCTGGACCTGCAGTCTACCCTCTTGGCAAATTTCCAGCTTTAGTACAGTATTATGAACTATAGGCACCATGCTGTATGCTCGATCTCTATTCTTATTCATCCCACGTAACTGCAACTTTGTACCCTTGAACCAAGATCTCCTTCTCCCCCAAGACTCCCACTGCTGGTCCCACCATTCCCCTCTCTATTCCTCTGTACTCAACTTTTTTAGGTTCAACATATCAGTGAAATCATGCAGTTTCTGTTTCTGTGTCTAGCTTGTTTCTCATGGCATAATGTCCTCACGGTTCATCCATGTCGTTGCGAATGGCAGGATCTCCTTCCTTTGTGAAGGCTGAATGATAGTCCATTGTCCATATATACCCCACAGTTTTGTATCCACTCATTGGCCCATGGACACTCAGGTTGCTTCCACATCTTGACTACTGTGTTAGAGCTGCAATAAGCCTAGGCACACAGACGTCTCTTGGCCATACTAATTTCATTTCCTTGGAGTATATACTGGTAGAGTGATTGCTGGCTGATACGGTAGCTCTATTTTCCGTTTTCTGAGGAACCATTATACTGTTTTTCATATCGGCTGTACCACATAACATCCCCACTGGCGATGCACAAGGGTTTCAATTTCTCCACATCCTTACCAACACCTGTTCTTTCTGAGTTTCTTTGAAAGGAGTGTAAAGTGATATCCCAATGTGAAGTTATGTTATTTTTGAATTAGAAGAGTAATGAGTGAATATATTCTCATTGTCCATCATTCAAACAATGTTGATGCAGCTGGAGCCCTATTGATTCATCAATCTAATCCCATTTCCCAGTAAGAAGCATGAATTCAACACATACTGACGTTGATGCCGTGGAGCAGCTGAGCCCGTGAGCCACAGCTATGGTGCTTGTGCTCTAGGGCACACTGGGCACACAGACTTAGCAGCTGTGGCACCAGTGCTCCGCAAGAGAAGCCACTGCAGTGAGAAGCCTGGGAACGGCAGCTAGAGAGTATCTCCCACTTGCTGCACCTAGAGAAAAGCCCACACAGCAACGAAGACCCAGCACAGCCAGAAAAAAAATAAATCATATATATATATAAAAAATACTTGGATCCCTGTGATGTGCCTGACACTCTCCTATGCTGGGGACACAGCAGTGAACAAAACAAGGTTCCCCCTCTTACAGTGGTTGAATGAGCAAATAGGAAACAAGCCTCCGGTGACTCTATCTGGGGATGTTGTCTTCAGGACGCTGGCCCCACTAACACCATAAGTGACCGTAAGTGGGGAGAGGGAGGGAACTGGGACAAAGGAGCCAACTAGTGCTCACAGACCCAGGCACCTCCCATAAAATCTCCTCAACTGGGTTGTTTATCCTCCAGGCCCTGTGGGCCCAGGGCCTATGAGCTTTTCAAGAGCTTACAACTATGTCTGAAGCCTGGAAATGATTATCGGCTCTAGAATACAGAAAGGAAACCACAAAATGAAGAATAAATGTTTTAATTAAATGCATACAAACAGAGTATTCCAACTCCACGAATTGTTAATTTTAGCGTTCATACAGCATTTCACACATTTGAAAGTAATCTGTGGATTTGATTTCCTCATTTCTCAAGAATTCCCAATTATGCACAGAGTTTTGGAAGAAAATCAAAGCAAATCACGAATTAAATGAGTTATTCATAGACCAAAATTTCAAAAGTGTATTTACAAAAATCCTCTCTTTCCCCCCACCCCCAAATTATATTTAGTGTTGATGCAAATTACACTTTGTGTCGATGGAGTGCATTTTTAATCTCTTTGCAGTAGCGGGGGGTTTAGGGCTGAGTCATGTACCCGGCAAGGCTGGATTGTCTACAGATGGCCCAGGTAGGTTGTCACTAGTAGGACTGTGCAAGGCCGGTGGCCCCCCTGACCCCAGCCATCTTTGCACGGAATGATTCTGTTATTCCATGTTGGCAGTCTGCTGAGCCTGAGGGTGACACGCGCCTTCAGAGGCACTTTCAAGGGCCTCTTACAGGGAAAGGATAATGCAGAACCTTGGTGGTATTCATCTCAGGGACTGGTCATGGGCCAGCTCTGACCTTGGCGCCTGGCCCCAAACCTCAGCGTGCTGTGGGACTTGTCTTGGACATTGTAGATGACTCCCTGCTGTGTTCTGATGTCTGATTTCTCAACACTGGTGTTTCTGAGAAGTGAACTCCCAGTGGTTCAGACTAACAGCTCTGCTGGGAGGCAGCAGAAACTGTCCCTTTCCTCCTGACCTTGATGTTCTAGGAGTGGCGGCTCTCTCCATCAGGAAGCTGACCGATGCTGTCTATCTGCGGGAGCTTCTGCCAGTCACCATGTCATCACCTTGGGACAATCTGATGAGCAGGAAGAAGCTTCCTGTGCTCTGATCCAAGTTATTTCAACTATTCCATTTTTCTCCTCGCCTGAGACTCCAGCTCTGACACTTTTTTTTTAACCTCAACTAAGTACTTCAGTACTGTCATATGTCTGTCTCTTTTTTTTTTTTTTAAGACTTTTTTGATGTGAACCATTTTTAAAGTCTTTATTAAATTTGTTCCAATACTGCTTTTGTTTTATGCTTTGGTTTTTCTGGCTGCAAGGCATGTGGGATCTTAGCTTCCCGAACAGCAACCGAACTTGCAACCCCAGCATTGAAAGGCAGTCTTAACCACTGGGCCACCAGGGAAGTCCCCACACTTTCGTCTTTAAGCATGAAACCTGGTTTCTCTGAAGATGAAATATTGCCCTTGAGTACATATATACGCAGTAAAAGCATAAAGAACTACTGAGAATGATAAACCGTGAACAGGGTAATGCTGACTACCTCTGGTGATGGTGGAGACGAGGTTACTATATATTGGTCGTGAGTAATGTTTTAGATTGGGCACTGGGGACACAAGATTTCATTATATTATTCTGAGTAGTATGTTGGTAAGTCAGAAATGTTTAATAATAAATTAGAAAGAAAAGATGGCATCTGCTCCCATGGTGGGTTAATCGCATTTGTCATTCTCAACACTTGCTGATTTCTTCTCTAAGCCTCTTTCCAATCAGTGGTTTTTCTCTTTCTCTTGTGACATCTCTTTCTCTGCCAACAACCTCTTCTCGTTCCTTGAAACTTGATTGACATTCCACCCTCTAACTTGACATTCATTTTTGTTAATAACTCTCTCTCTTGTTGGGTGTCCCCCCCAAAAAAATGTCTCTTTATCTCCTTGGAAACTGAGTGGTCTTAAAATATCTCAATGTCTCTTACCTCCCGCCTCTGCGTGTACCACATGGAATCACAGAATTTTAGAGTGAGGACAACCTGAGATCATCTATTCCAAACTTCTTAGTACAGAGAAGAAAAGAATGGAGACTTGGAGATTAAGCTTCATTTTCAGTAACACCAAATGAAGCTGACCTCAGGTTTCCATGAGATGGCACACCAGGGGCTAATCTTTGGTCCTGTCCTGAGATGCTGCAGTGGTGGGAGGGAAGTTGATGGACACCTGAACCGAACACAAAAACTAATAAGAAAACCCTAGGAAAACTGAAAGAGGTTGGATCGCTCTCTTTCTCTCTCTCTCTCTCTTTCTAATCGTAGTCTGGACTTCCCTGGTGGCTCAGTGGTAAAGAATCTGTCTGCCAATGCAGGAGACATGGGTTTGATCCCTGGGTCGGGAAGATCCCCTGGAGAAGGAAATGGCAACCCACTCCAGTATTCTGCCTGAGAAATCCCATGGACAAAGGAGCCTGGTGGGCTACAGTCCATGGAGTCACAGAGTCCGACACAACTGAGCGATTAAACAACAATGGTAGTCTAGAGCAGAAGAGGGCCAGATACCATAAAACAGGGCTTGGACCATGCTATTTCTCTCCTTCACGTTGCTCTGGGGAAAATCACTGTGCACTCTACTTTCACTGTATGGCAAGAAAATAGCATGAGCCCATGTCAATGTGATGCTAGCCTGGAATAGGGAGGCAGCACTGGAGCAGATACAGGGGCATCCAAGCTAGACACACTTGAATGTTCCCTCTTCCAAGGGATGGGGAGTTACGAGAGGGAGGCAGCCCCTGGAAAAGAAAGTGTCTGGGGAGGAGGTTCTGGAAGATTCACTGAGAAAGAGTATTGCCTGGTTGGGAGAGGGAAAGTGGAGTGGTTGCTTTCAGACAGACTCTCTGACTGCCCAAGGACACACTGCCAGCCAAGGTCGTTGGCGGTTCCAAGCACACATGAGTCCAGGAGGGAAAAATACTGAGACGTCTGAGTAGGGTAACTGTTATAAAAGAAAGGGAATGGACAGAAGAACCTGTATCAAAGGAAAAAAAAAAAAAACTAATGAATCAAAGGAATAAGCATTTAAAATAAATATAACAAATGGGGCTTCCCTGGTGGCTCAATGGTAAAGAATCCACCTGCCAGTGCAGGAGACATGGGTTCGATCCCTGGTCTAGGAAGCTCCCACATGCTGTGGAGCAACTAAGCCCGTACGCCCCAACTACTGTAGCCAGAGCGCCCTCAAGCCCGTGCTCCGCAACAAGAGAAGCCACTGCAAGGAGAAGCCCGCACACTGCAACTAGAGAGAAGCCGGTGACTAGAGAAAAGCCCACGTAGTAACAAAGACCCAGTACAGCCAAGGATAAATAAGTAAATAAAATCATTTAAAAATAAGCAAATATAACTAATATTCTCAAAGAGAGGAGGGAAGATAATGGAAACACGAAGCTAGAGGCCAGCATAAAAGATGAACGAATTCAAACAATATACTGGATTTGAAAACTGAATGAAACACTTAATGGATGCACCGAACAGCAGATGGATGCAGACGAAAAACAACCAGTAGGTGGAAGACCATTTTCAGCAACTCTCTCAGAAGGCATCAGAAAGAGATAAACAATAAGAGCTAATACACAGAGGACTGAGGTTAAAAAAACAGAAAAGCTAAAGTAATAATGAACATTTCTTAAGAAGAAAAAAATGGGAAGGGGTGAATATTTGAAGAAAAAAATGACCAAGAATGTCCAGAGGAGGGGCTTCCCTGGTGGTCCAGTGATTAAAACTCCATCCTCCCAACATGGGGGACATGGGTTCAATCCCTGGTTCAGTTCAGTTCTGCTGCTGCTGCTGCTGCTGCTGCTGCTAGGTCGCTTCAGTCATGTCTGACTCTGTGCGACCCCATAGATGGCAGCCCACCAGGCTCCCCCGTCCCTGGGATTCTCCAGGCAAGAACACTGGAGTGGGTTGCCATTTCCTTCTCCAATGCTTGAAAGTGAAGTCGCTCAGTCGTGCCCGACTCTTAGCGACCCCAGGGACTGCAGCATGCCAGGCTTCCCTGTCCTTCACCAACTCCTGGAGCTTGCTCCAGCTCATGTCCATCGAGTCAGTGATGCCATCCAACCATCTCATCCTCTGTCGTCCCCTTCTCCTCCTGCCCTCAATCTTTCCCAGCATCAGTGTCTTTTCTAGTGAGTCAGTTCTTTGCATTAGGTGGCCAAAATATTGGAGTTTCAGCTTCAGCGTCAGTCCTTCCATTGAATATTCAGGACTGATTTCCTGAATCCCTGGTTGGGGAACTAAAATCCCACATACTGCATATGTGACCAAAAAAATTAAAGTGTCCAGAAGAGACCTCAAATTGAAAAAAAATCTCATCTCTAAGAAGGAAAAGCAACAACAACAACAAAAAACCCCACACCTAGATACAGTACAATGAAACATTCTTTTCCTCAAATTTGGGAAGATTTTATGGATAACCAACAAGGACCTACTGTAGAGCACAGGGAACTCTGCTCAATGTTATGTGGCGGTCTGGATGGAAGAGGTCTCTGGGGGAGAATGGATACTTGTGTATGTATGGCTGAGTCCTTTTGCTGTTCACTTGAAGCTATCACAACATCGTTAACCGGCTATACCCCAATACAAAATAAAAAGTTTAAAGTTTGGGAAGAGTTTAGCCATAAATTTTTTAAAGTATTCTTTATTTTGCTCTTCTCCTCTGGGACTTCTTTTACGTTTCTGCTCGTATGCTCAATGATACCCTATAGATCTCCAAGGCTTTATTCATTTTTATTCATTCCTTTCCTTGGATCAGGGCTTCCCCGGTGGCTCAGCAGTAAAGAATCTGACTGTAATGCAGGAGCTGCAGGGAGGTGCAGGTTCGATCTCTGGGTCGGGAAGATCCCTTGGAGAAGGGAAAGACTACCCACTCCTGCCTGGGAAATCCCATGGACAGAGGAGCCTGGTGGGCTACAGTCCATGAGGTCACAGTGAATCAGACATGACTGAACAACTCACACACACATATTCTCTGAAGTGTGTAGCCCTTGAATTCTATTACCCACTTATCCCCATCTCCCGCCTTTTTTAACTTCTTATTTCAAAGTCCAGTTTCCTAGGCTTCAGTCCTGGTTCAGTATAATTTAGTGGTAAGCCACTAAACTTAAAGATTTCCTAAATGCCTTGCTTATACATCTTTTACCCTCTGACGAGGACAGTCTATGTCTGAAGACATACATTCAAACTTTACTGAACAGACTTAGCTTTCACTTCCTGAGTACACGAGGCCTGAGGGTCAGTCAGAGGTGAGTGTCTGCAGCCTTCTCCCAAAGATCTTTCCTAACCATGTACATGTGCACAGCCTTCTAGATTCCTAGGGACATGGTGGAGCTTTGCAAAGTTCCCTGTGGTTTCTAGTTCTCCGGGGCTTACTTTAAAACAGTTGTTGTTGGCCAGGCTTTTGTTTGTTCTGACCAAAATCACAACCCTAGGCAGCTAAGAAATGACTAGCAGAACACTATTGTTTGGGATGATGTCCTAGAAATACCACTCCCACCGCCCTCACTCCACCCCACGAGCTGTGAGTTACATCAAATAGCCATAACACCTTGGGAATGGAGATTTTTCAGGTAGCTTCTAATTTGGACAAAATACTAACCGTGTTCTGGGGCTTCCCAGGTGGCACTAGTGGTAAAGAACCCGCCTGCCAATGCAGGAGACATGAGACATGGGTTCAGTCCCTGGGTCTGGAAGATTCCCTAGAGGAGGGCATGGCAACCCGCTCCAGTATTCTTGACTGGAGAAGCCCATGGAGCCTGACGGGCTACAGTCCACAGGGTCGCAGAGTCAGACACGACTGAAGCGACTTAGCACGTAGCACGCACACATTGACTGCTCTAGGAATGTGCCTTTAACAGAGCTCCAGAAGAAATTGGTTTTCTCCACCAACTTTGAGACTGCTAACTTTTCAAGGCTACTGGGCCAGCAAGCTAGGGAGAGAGAGAGGACAGGAATAGCCCCAAGTTAAAAGGCCACGGACACTAATGTCTTGTTGAGGTTCAGGAGTTTCTCTTGGATAGATAATTTTCAGTTCAGTCAGTGGCGTTGGTACATTCCTAGAGTTCTAAAATGGTTGGTTTTAGTTGTATTGTCAGTATTTTTAATGTTTTTTGTGGGAGAGTGGTTCACCAAGAACCACACTTCACTATTCCAGAAGTTGATCTCCCTAGAAAGCATTAAAAAAAAAAAAGTGCCTCAGGAATATGGGAAATGAATTGAATCGAGGATGACGCAATGAGATATGCAAGTTATATAAATAAATTATTACATATATTAAATAAATAAAAAACCCAGCTAATTCAGAAATAAAGCTGTACACTGGAAGTGTGGCTGGGGAAGGGGCATGAGGAACCAGCAGAGGGAGGAAACACTGGAGGGCACTGAAATTATGCTAGAGAACTTGTTCTTTTTAAGGAAACACATAGATTTGTTAAGTTGACAGGGAGACTTCCCTGGTGGTGCAGTGGATAAGAATCCACCTGCCGATGCAGGGAATACCGGTTTGATCCCTGGTCCTGGAAGATTCCACATGCTATGGAGTAACTAAGCCACAGCCCGTGCTCCACAACAAGAGAAGCCAGCTGCAACGAGAAGTCAACTCACTGCAACTAGAGAAAGCTCAAGCAAAGCAACAAAGACCCAGCTCAGCAATAAATAAATAAAATGTTAAAAAGAAGTTGACCGGGGCAAGAATAAACATAAGTAAGGATCATAATAAGCTAGGGTGAACCATGAGAAGCGTATAAATGAGATGCATTGTTTTCTACAGAATAATTTGATTTTGCCAATGGAAAGTAGAAAATCCAAACTTTCTCACTGAAGAAAGGGCATTGTGAACCATTCCAAAGATGGAAAGGAGTAGAAAGAAAATATAGTAAACAGAAAACACTAAATGAGACAGTAGATGGAAGCCCTAACACAACATTAATAAATATAAACAAGGATAAATTAAATTCACAAATCAAAATACAGAGACTCTCTGACTGACTCTAAAATCAACATGCAATAATATATTTTTTTAATAAGACATTGTTAAAGCAAAATTGGAAAAAAAGTTCTGGCACATAAGAAAGAATTATTCCACAGTAGCAATTTTAATATCAGAAGAAAAAAATGAATTTAAGGTAAAAATTAACAAATGGAAAATAGAGATGCTATATGCTAATAAGGAAAATAATAAATAAAGGAGAAACAACAGGGAATTCCCTGGTGGCCTAGTGGTTAGGATTCTGGGCTTTCACTGCCGTGATCTGGGCTCAGTTCCTGGTCGGGGAACTGAGGTCCCACAAGCTGTGCAGCATGACTAGAAAAAGAAGAAGAAATAACACCATAAACATATACATGCCCAGCAATGTGCTCTCAAAATATATAAAGCAAAAAACAACTAAAATGGGGAAAATGGGGAGGGGAAAAATAGGAGCAGGGGATTAGGACATACAAACTATTATATATAAAGTAAGCTACAGGGATATATTGTACAACATGTGGAATATAGCCAATATTTTATAATAACTACAAATGGAGTCTAACCTTAAAAAAAATGTGAATCATTATATATGTTATGGAGAAGGCAATGGCACCCCACTCCAGTACTCTTGCCTGGAAAATCCCATGGATGGAGGAGCCTGGAAGGCTGCAGTCCATGGGGTTGCTGAGGGTCAGACACAACTGAGAAACTTCACTTTTACTTTTCACTTTCATGCATTGGAGAAGGAAATGGCACCCCACTCCAGTGTTATTGCCTGGAGAATCCCAGGGATGGAGGAGCCTGGTGGGCTGCCGTCTATGGGGTCATACAGAGTCGGACACAACTGAAGTGACTTAGCAGCAGCATATATGTTACACATCCAAAACTTACATGTTAATACATCAACTATACTTAAATAAATAAATAAATGAAATGAAAAAATGAGGGAAATGAATGTATTAACAGTTACATTTGGAGATGGTATCACAACTCTTTCAGAATAGGATACATCAAGCAGATCAAAGATAAGATAGAATATTTGACTAACACAACTAATAATCTTAAACTAAAATATATGTACACACATAATTCTTTATACTGACCCAACAAAGAAAATCTCCACAAATTACAAAGAATGACACTGGTTATATTTTCCAACCATAATGAAATACAGTTAGGATTGAATAAAAGGAGAACTCTTAAAAATCTCATATTCCTAGGAAAAAATTAAAATTACTTTTGGGCTACGGAAGAAATGACAAGGGAAATTATGAAATACTTAAAACTGAATTGCAATGCTAAGGTTTGTGCTGAATCACAATGTCCAAATTTGTACTAAAGCAGCGCATAAGGGAAATTAAAACCTTGACTATGTTTATTGGAAAGCAAGAAACACTGGGAATAAAAGGTGTTAGTGTGTAACTCGAGAAGTTAGGGGGGAAAAAAAAAGACAGCAACATAGTGAGCCCACAGAAGGAAGGAGGAAGGCAATAAAAATAATGGGAGAAATGAAAAGAGAGCAAAACAGCGGACAAAATTAACAAAACCAAACACAGGTCCTTTAGAAACATGAAATACACACTTCAGAAAAGAGTAACTAAGCAAAAAGGCACTGTGTTCCGCTGAGTGTGGGAATGTTTGCCCACGGTTGTTACCTTAAGGCTACAAGTTGATGCTTCTGCTGTGGAGAACAGTATGGAGGTTCCTTGAAAAACTAAAAGTAAAGCTGCTATGCGTTCCAGCAGTCTTACTCCTGGACGTATATCCACAGAAAACCATAATTCAAAAAAATACATGCCCCCTCAATGTTCACAGCAGCAGACATGGAAGCAATCTAAATGTCTATCAAAAGAGGAATGGATAAAGAAGATGGGGTACATATATACAATGGAATATTGCTCAGCCAGAAAAAGAATGAGATAATGCCATTTGCAGCAACATGGAAGGACCTAGAGATTATCATACTAAGTCAGATGGAGCAAGATACATATTACATAACTTATATGTAGAATCCTTAAAAAATGAGCTTTTCACAAATCAAACTCACAGCCTTGGAAAACAAATTTATGGATACCAAAGGAAACAGTGGTGTTGAGGGGGGAGCGTAAATTAGGAGGTTGGGATTAACATGTATACACTGCTATATATATGGGGCTTCCCTGGTGGCTCAGATGGTGAAGAATCTGCCTGCAACACAGGAGACCTGGATTTGGTCCCTGGGTCAGGAAGATCCCCTGGGGAAGGGAATGGCAACCCACTTCAGTATTCTTGCCTGGGAAATCCCATGGACAGAGGAGCCTGGCGGGCTACAGTCCACGGGGTCACAGAGTCAGACATGACTGAGCAACTGAGCACACACACAATAACCTATATGGGAAAAGAATCTGAAAAAAATAATGTGTACATACAACTGAATCACTTTCTTATACACCTGAAACTAACAACATCATAAATAAGCTATACTGCAATTTAAAACAAAACATTTTAAAAAAAAGAGAAAAAAATGACACCAGATAAAACACTGGTGAAAGGATATTGTGGAAATAGGAACTGAGAGCTTCAAATGCTCCAATTTAACCTTGGCTAAAATTATAGTTGGGACGAAGGTCATAGACCACAGGTTGAAAGTCTCAGGAGGAATTCATTTTTGCAAATGCAAGGTATGATTCTTGATCCTGGCTCACAGCCTGGAGATGAGCATCGCCAGCTTGTGAGTTCCCCGAAATCCTTCCATTTCCCAAACAGTTCAAATTCCTTGCAGGGTGGAGAACAACCCTCCAGGCCTTACAATTGCTTAGGCCTTGCTAAATATTTTTTTTTTTTGGCCCCGTCATGAGCATCCACAACTTCCCCTATCAGATAATCAAACCCCCAGCCCCTGAAGTGAAAGCACAGGCCTTAACCACCGGACCACCAGAGCAGTTCCCTAGCTAAGTCTTTTAGTAGCTGGAGAACAAAGGAGCAGCTGCTTTGCTGAAGGAAGGAGGCAGCGGCCCTCCTACCCCAGGGCAACCTCAAGCTCTCTTAGCACGAGAGGAGCAGAATTGAGAAACTACTGTTCATTTCAGAAACCTCAACTCCCAGAGCCAAACTCCAGAGGAGACAGATTCTTCCTCCTTTAGACCTGCCTCTTTTACTTAAAAAAAAAAAAATTTGTGGTAAAACATAAAATTGACCACCCTAAACATGTGTAAGTGTACAGTTCAGGAGAAGTAAATCCATTCACGTAGTTGTGCAACCAACCTCCATCCTCTTTCATCTTGGAAAAATTAAACACTATGCCCATGAAACGACACTTCCCGTTCCCCCTGGACCCCAGCCCTGGTAACAACCGTCTACTTTCTGTCTGCAGAAGTCTGGCCGTGGGAAGGACCTCATGTTGTCACCAAGCCAGGTTCATCTGCCCAACGTACAGTGAGCCCGGGATGCTGAGGTTTGCCGCAGAGAAAGGGTCTGTTCAAGAGGCAGACAAGCCAGGAGATGGGAAACTTACCTCAGGTCCACTTCCTGGAAGGCCAGGTATTTACAGTATTTACAGGATGCAGAAGCAGGGTGGTTTGAGGCACGGGGACCGTGGGGAAAGGTGATTGGAAATGAGAAAAAGTGAGGCAGTCGTTCTGTGCAGGTGCCGGTACAGCTACGTCAGGCTTCCCCACCGGACCTACATTCAGAAAAAGGCAGCATTTTTTGTTTCCTCCAACAGCGCACAAGGGTTTCAATTTCTCCACATGGTTGTCAATGCTTGCTATTGTCTGGGTTTTTTCATTTTTGCTTTTTTTTTTTTTAATAGCAGCCATCCTAATGCGTGTGAAGCGGTGTCTCACCATGGTTTCAGTTTGCATTTCCCTAATGGTTATTGGAGACGGAGAAGAGGTCGACAGAGGATGAGAGGGTTGGATGGCAACACAGATGCAATGGACATGAACTTGGGCAAACTCCGGGAGACAGTGAGGGACAGAGAGGCCTGGCGTGCTGCAGTCCATAGGGTCGCGAAGAATTGGACCCGACTGGGCGACTGAACAACTACAAAACGGTTATTGAAGTAGAGCATCTTTTCGGGTGTTTGTTGGCCATCTGTATACACTCTAAGGTGAAATGTCTATTTGAGTCCTTTGCCTACGTTTCTAATCAGGTTGCTTGATTTTGTTACGTTCTAGTTCTTTCTATATTCTGGATATGAACCCTTGGATCTTCAAGTGGGCCATGCAGCCGCTTGCCCTGTTTCTGTCACACTTAACACTGACTGTCGCCCACCCTGATCAAGACTGGAGCAACAGAAGGATAGCCTGTCTCAGGAAGAGATAACTGAGGGGTTGCTCTGGGCTGGCAGCGCTGCTGGTACCTGTGTTTCTTACCCCGTCTCCTGGAGGTGTCCTGTCTCTCACTCAGAGCCAGCTCAGCATCAGTGACAGCATCAGTGGCACCTGATGCTCCGGGTTTGTTTTTTTTTTTCTGTCTTTCCAGCTCCAGGAGCTACAGGGTCCTTAGGAAGCCGGCCTCACCCTGAATTGGAGCTTTGGGAAGAGCTGGGAATGGGTTTGCCCAAGGAAGCCAGTGGGGGCATTTCCCTGTGTATTTGGTGCCCCCTGGTGGAATACTTCTGAACTGTGAGCTGACCCCCTTCCCCTCACTTCCTGTCTTGGTTTGGATCAGCAGCCCTCCCCTTATAGCCCTCAGCCTACGCCTCTTGCACATACTCCATGTGGAGCTAGAAAATGGCCTCTCTGGCCTGAGAGGATGCCCTCGCCCCTTGCACAGGGCAGAGGTGACACAGGAGTCCGGGGCTGCAGCCTATGATGGTTGACATGTGCAAAGCTGGAATTTAGATGACATTAGTATAGACAAGGCTATGGTGTTTCGAATAGTCATATACAGATGTGAGAGCTGGACCATAAAGAAGGCAGAGGGCCAAGAATTGATGCTTTCAAACGGTGGTGCTAGAGAAGACTCTTGAGAGTCCCTTGGACAGCAAGGAGATCAAACCAGTCAGTTGTAAAGGAAATTAACCCTGAACACTCATTGGAAGGACTGATGCTGAAGCTGAAGCTCCAATACTTTGACTACCTTGCGCAAAGAGCCAACTCAGTGGAAAAGACTCTGATTCTGGGAAGGATTGAGGGCAGGAGGCTATGGAAATGACAGAGGATGAGATGGTTGGATGGCATCAATGGACATGAACTTGGGCAAACTCTGGGAGATGGTGAGGGACAGGGAAGCCTGGCGTGCTGGGTTGCAAAGAGTTGGACATGACTTGACGACTGAACAACAAACCAAGGATGAAGTTTTCTGCACTGAAGGTGCCTGCTTGGGCCTCCCCCTTCCATCTTAGACGCACCCCCCTCCCCCGACCCCTACCCTGGATTCCCTACCCACAGGCTTGCAATTCTAGCCCCCAGAGACTGCCTTTGGGTTCATGCCCTGGGACCCTGGCTCTGAGGGCAAGGGGGGTCATCTAGGGATGGGGCTTGGGGCTCCATGTGGCCAAGCTGCACAGCAGACCAGGGGCTCTGTGCCAGACTCAGAAATGAAAATAAACATTCAGAGCCCGCATCCCTTGGGTTCCAGGACACCATGCGGCTCTGCCGGGTGAGAAGGGCCAAGGCAATGTGACGTTGGCTCAAAGAAAGGGATCATGTCACCAGATGGCACAACTTAAAAGATCATAGAGACCAAGATCTTGTTTTTCACACTTGGAAGATGAGACCAACAGGTAAGTGACTTGCCCGAGGGGTCATATCTTAAGCTTTGCTTCTGTAGCAGAAGCCACCTCACCACATCACCCTCCCATCACAGACCACAGGCTGCAAGGATCCAGATGAACTTCAGTCCAGTTCAAACCCATGTCTCCAAGCTATTTCCCAAACAGAGCTGAAAAGAGTCAGGTTTCCTGAACATAGCTCTGGAAAAGCCTCTGGGTATTGTGAATGCCTTCTGCTCTGCCCCACATCGCAAGTATCACTAAACAGCCATATCCCTGGGCTCAGTGACAGTCATCCGTTGTAGAAGGCAGCTGGTAGGCCTAGGAGTGTTTTTGCTATACTATCTTCCATTTTTATGATTTAGGCGCTGGTTTTCTATCACTCTGGACTCTGCCACTTCTACAGACCTTTTCCCTCATCACATGGGTTCAGAATTGCAAAGTCATCCATGATCCTTGATACCTCTTTCTTCTCTGACCTCCACTTTATTATTAATCAATAACCAAGGGCTATATTATTGATTCCATCTATGACACTCCTTTGCATACTGTATTAGTTTTCTCCGGCTGCCATAATAAAACACCATGGGCTGGGTGGTTTAAACCATAGATGTTTTCTCACAGTTCTGGAGGCTGGAAGTCTGGTTTTGAATTTTAACCTTCAAAGCCTTAGTTGCTTCATCTGTAAAACGAGTGGATGCTCTGACTTAATGAGATGGCTTTGTCTTAGCATGGATATCCCAGATTTTTGCCACTCTGGGGTTGGGGCCCAGATGTCTCCCTGAGTCCAATAGGTCACACAGGGCTTCCTTGGTGGCTCAGTGGTAAAGAATCTGCCT
Organism: Bubalus bubalis; assembly: GCF_019923935.1. Lineage (NCBI taxonomy): Eukaryota > Metazoa > Chordata > Mammalia > Artiodactyla > Bovidae > Bubalus > Bubalus bubalis. The sequence goes on along the minus strand of NC_059159.1, from coordinate 34,816,414 downwards.
GCCAATGCAGGGGAAACAGGTTCAATCCCTAGTCTGGGAAGATCCCACATGCCTGGGAGCAGCTAAGTCCACGTGCCACAACTATTAAGCCTGTGCTCTAGGGCCCAGGAACCGCAACTCTTGAAGCCCACGCACCCTAGAGCCTGTGCTCTGCAACAAGAGAAGCCCCTGCAATGAGAAGCCCGAGCACCACAAGTAGAGAGTAGTCCCTGCTCGCTGAAACTAGAGAAGAGTCCACGCAGCAACGAAGACCCAGCACACCCAGAAGTACACAAAATTGTTGGGGACAAAAAAAAAGATCACACAGAAAACTACCAACACTGGTTGTTTTCCAAAGTACCCTCTAGGGCACACTAGTTCTGCAAGGTAGTGATTTGCGAACCTGGAAGAAGGTTGCTATGTGTTACTTCAGGGAAATTACAGGGCAGACAAAGCTAAACAAATTTGTTGGCTATGGGGCTTTCCAGAGTCTTTAAACGCTCATATGTATTATCAGTTTCTAAGAGGTGACATCATTTACATCATTTCTTAAATTGTTTAGCCCAGAATTATTTTTTAATGCCCCTACCCCCGCCACCCACCATCCCGCTAGAATCAAGTGTTCTGCAAAACTCACCTGGGAAATGATGGTTTAAGTCAGCCTGGGCAGAAAGGTTAATTGCTCCTCCAATTTTTACTTTCCTCTGAGCTCGAACAAACATATGCTAGAACTCTGTATCTCTGATAGCCACGAGGCTATCAGCTAAGAATTTCATTTACTTTTAATGGTATGAAGCTGAACTGATCCAATGGCTTGTTACTAGAGTAAAAGTCATACATCTTGGTTCTAACTCTTTGTGACTTGATCATTCCTTTAATATGCAAGCCCATAATGATCATCTCCATTAGTTTTTCTCCCGGCACTCAATCATCATGCCTACCCTGCTCTTCCTGAAATTCTATTTGAACTTCTCACTTGACATTCAGCTTAACTTGTCTTTATCCCTGGGTATTGATGTTTTCTGTTGGGACTGCCGGCTGGCCTTTATCCCTGGTTTCTGGAAGACAGCCTCTAAATTCCTGAAATTTCCTAAGGTATGAGTGTCCCTGTTATTCTTGGTGGGTCTCTCCGGACCACACCTGTATTTATGGTAATGAGGTGACTCTGGGAGGGCCCCTGGTTTATGTTAATGAAGTAACTAAAGACAGGCCCTGGTTTATGCTAATGAGATGACTCAGGATGGACCTCTGACTTATGTTAATAGAGTGACTAATGAGGGACCCTAATGCTAATAAGATGACTCAGAAGGCTGCCATGCCTGATAGACCAACCACATGCTGGAAGAGAAGTTTGGGGCTTGGAGTCCTGTGACATCAGCCTGACTTCTGGGAAGTGGACAGTGGCTAAATGATTCAATGAACTATGCAGCTATAATGGAGTCCTGGTAAAAACCACAGATGCCAGAGTCTCCCCAGTGGATATCGGTGTGCTCAGAGGTGAGGGGTCCTGAGTCCGTGGGGAGAGGACTTGGCCACTTCACCTTGGGACTCTCTGAACCTCACCCTATGAGTCTCTCCTCTTGGCTGTTCTGAATTGTATCTTTCGTCTACAGTAAAACTGTAATCTTTCATGCAGTGCTTTCCTAGGTTCTGGGAGTCATTCTAGTGAATTATTGAGCCTGAGGAGGAAAGTAGGAACCCCAAATTTGTAGCCAGTTGGTCAGAAGTGAGGGTGATTCTGGGGACCCCCAAATTTGTGGCTGGTGTCTGAATTGAGGGCAGTTGTGTGCTTCTTAACCTGCGGTGTGACTCGAGGTAGCTGGTGTCAGAAGCCATTGCAATTATGCTGAGCGCAAGGAATGGGACATAAAAGGGTACGGTACATTCTAGGAACTTCCCTGGTGATCCAGTGGCTAAGATGACAGCACTCTCAATGCAGGGGGCCTGGGTTCGATCCCTGGTCTCGGAACTAGATCCCACATGCTGCAACTAAAAGATTCCACATGTCCCAATGAACACTGAAGATCCTGCGTGCCAACACTAAGACCCAATGCAGTCAAGTAAAATTTTTAAATGATGCAGGGAATGATTCTGATTGATTCATAAGGCTGTTGTGGGCGGTCCAATGGCACAGGTAGTATGTGGACCACCTGTAGCATCCTGGCTGTGGAGGTAGTATAGACCATCCTGGCCGTAAGGAGGCTGCCACACCCTCATCAAAGCAGACGCAAAAAATCTCCATGTGCTCTTACGTGGTGGAGCCTGCAAAATTGAGTCCAAAGGACGTGAAATGACTTTTGCTCTGACCGAAGTATGGGAGATGAGTCTAGTATCCTACTCCTGGTGACACACACACACTGGAGAGTAAGAATGAAAACCTATTCACCTCCACACCCATCCAATACACATTACACTTCCCATCACTTTCTCTTATTGGAGACTTAAGTATCTGGGTGTGAGTATAACACTTGTTTATCAATGCAGAGAGAGACAGGCAAAGAGAAGAGTTTTGGTTTCATTATCATCCTGACCTGCCCTATAAGATAGGCTCATGCGTTAGGATCCACAGGAATGCATGTGACTCACCAAAGTCAAGGCCCCCTCTGCCAACTGAATCCTGCAGGTCCCATCGCCTTCCCGGCCCCATCAGCTTCATCTGAGCACTTCAGCCACAGCTGAAATCAACAACAAACTATGCAAAGCTCTTCCAAACCCCATCGCCAAGAGAGTGACTACAGAGGGAACATTTTTTGTTTTATAGCAAATGTATTCTTGCACCATTATTTTCAAAAGATTGAATGGCCAAAAGTTGAATCTCCTTTTACTACAAAAGTAAAGAAAATCATGCAGTGAGATGACCCCGTGGAGCTTTGGCACAGACACACTTCTCTCTTGCAGGGCTTTCTGCAGCCCCGCAGGACTTGTGGGCTTTGCCCTCAGCAGACTGAGTCTTGTCCATCCTTCCGGCTCCTTCCCAGATGAGTGTGCATCCTGGCTCTGTCTCTCAGCCCCTCCAGCCAGAGTGTTCCTCCCTTATGGCCTTCACTAGCCAGTCCCGTTCGGTCCCCTGCTCAGAGTCGCTTGTGTCACTGGCTTCCACAGTCAGCAGCTTGGAGTAGTTGATTTTCCGCTCCTGGGGCAGTCTGGGCTGGATGGACAGGAACAAGGCCAGCCAGAGCAACAAGAGGACGCAACAGGCCTGGTAGAGCACGGGCAGGCTGAAGCGCATCACCACGAAGCCCCCCACAAAGCTTCCCAGGCTGGCCCCACTCCCACAAACGTGGGCTCGGAACACAGCGCTCAGGGGTCTCTCTGTTCCAGGAGTGGCCAGGTGCTCTATGGAGGTGCTGACTGCCCACCACAGAGCCCCGTGGCTGAGGGCGCTCAAGATCTGAGCCGGCAGGACGGACCACCAGCTCCAGAGAAATGAGTAATACAGCAGCTGCCCCGCCAGGCAGCCTAGCCCCAGCCCCACCGTGCCTACCCTGGACAGCTTCCTAAGCAACGGAGCTTTGAAAGGATGAAGCATAATTTCCCCCAGCAAGCCCAGGGCCACCGAGAAACCCATGATCAGCTCGCTGCTCCCGTGGTCTCTCATCTGCCAGAACAGGAAGTTCTGCACTGCACTGGTGACTCCTCCTGTCAAGAAGATGGTGAGGGCCAGGACGGTGAGGTGGGGGTCGCCGGCCACGAGGGACAGGGCTTTGGCCGTCCTGTAGCTGGGCTCCTGCCGCCGGCAGACGGGGACGGGAAAGGCGATACTCACCAGTAAAGCCAGGGCGCTGACCAGGGAGTAGCCGTAGAAGTGCACCACGCCCCGCGGGCCACTGGTCGCCAGGAAGCAGTCCAGCGGCCCCACCAAGGCCGCAATGCCGCACACACCGACTGATGTGCCCAGCAGCCTCCACACCCATAGGCTTCTGTAGCGGTCAGTGGCGTCCACAAAATCCAGGTATTCGTAGAGGCTGTCGTCGGCCACCTGCTCCAGAGGGGATGTCAGCAGCTCCCAGAGCACCATGGAGCCCAGTGAGAGGATGAAAGTCCACTGCAGCCCTTCCAAGGAGAGGCCAAGGGCCCCACCATCCCCCTTGGCTGCCGACTGGTTGGCTGGACTTGCCAGCACCGTGCCCCCAGCAAACAGAGGGAGTGGCGGACTGACCACTCTAAAAGCACCTTCACGGGGAGAACCTGTCACTCCTGGAGTGTCAGGATGGACGAGAACTCTGGATCTGTTCCTGGTTCCTTGGGTGGAGCCCACGGAGGAGCTGGGCGGATAACTGAAAGGTTCTTGGCCACTTTCCCCAAGCCCTTCTCCGAAGCCACGGGTTCCAGCGACCCCAGAACTCCTCTCCCCTGGGAGGCTGAGTGCTCCCGCTGGGGAGTTGGAGGCTGGCTCTGAGGCCAAGGTGACAGTCACAGTTAGTGCGACCCCCGGTGGTGGGCCCTCGGCGGTCAAGCTGTGGCTTCCATTACACCGGCGGTCCCCTGGGTCTCTGTCCAGGGGCGGTACCAGGACCATAAACAGGCTGGCCCCCGCCGAGCCCAGCAGCGAGGCTGTCATGAGCACCCTCCGCTTCTGGTGGCTTCTGGCCAGGAAGGCACAGAAGGGAGCCCAGGAGGCAGCAATGAGGTGCTTGGTTCCCATGAGGATGCCCACCCAGGGTGCGGCCAGGCCCAGCTGCCGCAGGTAGAGGGTCAGGAACGGGGTCACGCAGGCATCCCGGACTCCACACACCAGGTGGAAGAGCCTGGCCACCCTCAGCGCCCTGCTGATGTCCCACTGCGGGTTGGCGCTCATGGCTGCCCGGCTCCCTCAGACCCGGGCGGGCGGCGGCCGCCGTGTCCTGTCCCCCGGAGGGAGGCGGGGGAGCGAGCCGCAGGGCGCCTCCAGCCTCCAGCGGCGCCGCGGTCACCGGGTCAACGGCCGCCCCCGCCCCCACGTCCGGCCACCGGCCCGGAAGTGGCCCCGCCCAGGAGGACGCACCTCGGGGGCGGGGGCGGGCACCTGCGGGGCGCACCTGTGGGGCGCCGCGCAGGTGCGGGAGGCGTGCGCACCTGTGGGTGCACAGGCTGGGGCCTGCGGGGTGCGCTCCAGGCCGCCCCTCAGGGCCCCCGTCGCCCGCGAGGCTGAGTTACCTCCCTGAACTTCTAGAGGCAAGGAAAACTTGGGGAGCGAGAATAGAATTCGTGATATGACACCCTGGCCCCCTCTTCATGCTCTTCAGGTGTTTACTCACTAGCCCCCTGATTAGGGACCATCCAGTTCCCCCTCAGGAACCGTCCCTGCCACCCTCACTGACAAATCCTGCCCCCTCCCCAAGCTCACCTGCTCACCTTCCTGCTTCTTTTCCTCCACAGCAGTGTCCATGTCAGACATACTGCTGCTGCTATCGCTTCAGTCGTGTCCGACTCTGTGCGACCCCATAGACGGCAGCCCACCAGGCTCCCCTGTCCCTGGGATTCTCCAGGCAAGAACACTGGAGCGGATTGCCAATTCCTTCTCCAATGCACGAAAATGAAAAGTGAAGTGAAGTTGCTCAGTCGTGTCCGACTCTTAGCGACCCCATGGACTGCAGCCTACCAGGCTCCTCCATCCATGAAATTTTCCAGGCAAGAGTACTGAAGTGGGGTGCCATTTCCTTCTTTGGGCAGACATGCTACTGGCTTCTATTTCAGGGGTTTATCTTGTTGACTGTCTCTCTCCCATCAGAATCAAAGTGCTATTTTTGTCCCCAGGGCCTAGAACAGTCTGATTGGATGTGAGCTGCCCATGGAAGAGGCATGACTTTAGGCAACACAATTTTCTCCAGTGGAGACATCCCCTGAGAGGGACTGACAGCCGAGGGCGGACTTGAGATGGCAGCTCCTCCAGGCAGCCCTCCAGCACACCCCCACCCCACCAACATTATACATGTCCTGGATCGGTTTTTATTTTGGGCCACGTGTGTGATCTTAGTTCCCTAACCAGGGATCCAACTGTGCCCCCTGCGTTGGAAGCACAGAGTCTTATCTTAACCACTGGACCACCAGGGAAATCCCTGGATGGTTTTAAATTATCTATCCCTAAGAGCGCTTTGTTGTCCATTTGGGGATACACACGCCAGGGGTGGCTAGCTAACATTTCATCCAAAAGTCACTCCAGAGGCAGTAATACTAGCACGTGAACAATCTTACATTAACGGAAGTGGATTTATTAATTATCCCAACAGATATTGGCAAAATTTCACATGTCACATGGATTGTTTATAATTTTTTTGGAGGCATTTCCTCCCTTAGTGAACAGGGTATTAGAATCCAGAGATTCCAGCAGCCCAAACCCTTTGGAATAGCCAGCTGCCTTTACTCCAGGGTGGCCCAGTGTTCAACAAGAGCTGTTCAGTGAACTTTTCAAGCAAGATTTGTTCAGAGCACCTAATTTGGCTGGGGGTGAGGATGAGGGGGCTACTTGCCAACGCACACCTGGATGTGCAGCAGAATTTGGTCTACGAAGTGATTTCTTTGTAAGCTGGTGGGGAGATTGTTGGGGGAAGGCTCAGAGCCCTCCCTAACTCTGAGTAAGTCCTGCAAACATTTAGTTCAAGAATCTAGTACTTGTTGCTCAAATTGGTATGCATCATTTAACATCACCCCAATGACAGAAAAAGAAAATCTAGCCATGCTCAGTGATGCCAGTCATTTCCAGTTTAAAGTCACCTTAGTCACATTCAGGGCTGTTCCTAGTTCCCCCCTCTTCCCTGGGCTCCTCACCGGACAGCCTCAGTGGAGGATCGCACATTCACTGACCTCTCCATCTTAGCTGTTTAGGGTCGACTGCCAATGAGCAGCAGGGCCCTTGCCATGTGGTGTCCATCAACATATCCGCAGTCCATATCCTGGGGTCCCTGCTGCCACCTCACGGCTGCACCTCTTCCCTATCACAGTGAAACCCCTTGGGCTTGTCTGCATTCAGCTATCTGGGAAAAACCTTACCAGCTCCCAATGCCCACAGAGGCACAGGGGCTCTCTTTAAGGCTACTCTTGGGCCCATCTGCCTAAGCACCCCAGGCAGCCCCTCTTACACCATCTCCTTAGGCTTTGAGAATGTGCTCAGACTTGCCCCCTACTCCTGGGGCACTAAGGCCACAAGAGAATTAAGCACTTCTTCTGGCCTACTTCTCTACTCTTTGGTCCCAAACTTGGAAGGGACACTTCCATTCCAGAGTCACCATGCCCAGGTGATAGGTATGAACTTAACATCTGGATATACACTGTTGAACTCAAAGCCAATAAATCTGATGTCTTTAATCTCTGGCTCCTCTGAAACGAACTTGCATTCCCACCTCCACTTTGGCAATAGCACAGGTCAGGAGGCCCTCAGTGAATGTGAATGAGGAGCTGGGCAGGTGGACAGAACACACCAGTGGACGTTTCACCAAGCCCTCACCTAGCTAAACGGATACATCGGGTTAGACTAAGTCATGCCTCCGACGTCTGTTAAAATACACATATTGAGAATTCCCTGGTGGTCCGTGGTTAAGACTGTGCTTCCACTACAGGGGGCACAGGTTCGATTCCTGATTGGCGAACTAAGATCCCACATGTCATGCAGGGTGGCCCAAAAGAAAAGATTTAAATGAAATAACATACAAGTATTGCTGGATATTAGATGACAGCAGAGAGACTTTAGTGTGCATTTACTGAATCTAACACGTCCTCTCACCTGGGAGAGACGCCCACCTGGGAGTGGTCACAAGGCTGAAGGGAACAGCCTGGGCGGGAAGGGAGGGTTGTGGCTGCCGCTGCTTCTTCCTGTTTTCCCCAGGCTGCCGGGCCCTGGCCCGGACCGCAGCTCTCATCTTGGTTTCAGCCTGAGTGGGAGAAGATAGTGGGAGAGGCAGGAACTGGAAATTCATGCAAGAGTGGACGCAGGCTTGAGGAGCTGGGTTCTGTGTGCACAGCTTGGTCACAGCCTTCTTGGGCCTTTGTGTGGGTGCTGCTCCATCACACCCATCCTGTGCTCTGTTGCACTTGCTGGCTTCTAGATGCGGCTGGAAGCCACCCCAGGGAACCTTGTTTTAGCCACTGGGGCAGGGACAGGTGGTGTATCCTTTCTCTCAAGCCCGCCACTCTAGGACTTCCCTTCGGGTTCACTGGACGATGCCAGAGAACGTGTTGATGGGTATCAGAAGAGGCTTAGCCTTGGCTTTGTTCCTTTCCATCTCCTGCTGGTGGGAGCTGAGCCCCAGCACCTTGGATTTCTGGGTCCTGGAACACGGCTCTGGACAGGGAGCAACCTCAAACCTATGGGGAGAGAGAGAGGCCAGCTCAGGAGACCCATCTCAGGGGTCCAATCTGCCTGGGCATTTTAAAGGTATAGACAATATACCTTTAAAATATACCCTTTATTGTCTGGTTTAGACAAGGGGGAGGGGCCGATGAGAGCTGAGGAAGAGTCAAAATGAGAAAGAGCAGCCTGGGGTGAACACAGGGAGAGTTCATGCCCAGGTGGGTCACTCTGTGTGCCTGCCTGACCTAAATACACCTCCCAGGTGACACCAGTAAGTGTCACATTAACTGCAGCATAGCTGCCTCAGAAGAGCAGCCTGTGTATGTGTGTGTGTATTTGTGGGGGGGTGGGTGCAGTGCCAGCCCCAGGGATGGGTCAAGGGCTGCAGGCTGAGCATCTGTAGAGGAGATTTGGGACAGTGTAATCTCAGCTGCTGCCCACCTTCAGCCACTCAAGTGCTCTTTTGCCTGGATTTAAGTTATCACCTGAGTCCATACCCATCAGGGACAGCTGCCTGGCACAGGATCCAAACCCCCTTCAAGGTGTTCAGGGCTCAAGGCAGGAGGGTGAGGGGCTGGCTGCCATGGAGCCCAACCTCACCTGACCACATCCTTGTATGTGCGGCAGCTGTCCTTGTCCAGCGACAGGGTCAGCAGCCTCCGGTCCTGGCTCTGGATCTGGATGTTGGCTGTCCGGAAGGTGTTTGTCACCACCTGCAACAGAACAGCTCAGGGAGCGTCACCTTGGTAACAGTCAGCCCAGCCAACACCTCCTGCCCAGTTCATGGGGGCCCCCTGCCTCTCTTTCTGCAAGTGACTCTTGAGCAGTGACAGCCCCGCAGGAAGTGCTTCTAGGCTGCCCTGGCCCTTGACTTGCCCATCATTTGTGCAGTTCTTTTTTCCAACCTGTTGTCCTTAATTTAAAAAACAACTTGGGATGCTGCGGGTGGACCCTGCCAGGTGCTCCACTGACCTGAGCACCTCCTATATGACAGGCGTGTTATGTGTGGAATTGGGGGATACATCCAGGTTTTTATAAGCCCTGACCCCAGTTATTAGTTGGATTGCATACAAGATCATTTCCCTGGGGCAGAAACAGAAGGTCTAGAAAGTGGCAACTTATCCCTGTGAGTCAGACCAGGCCTGTATCAGTTTGTACCAGGGGACCAGTGACAGGCAGGAGGGATCCATCCTCTGCTTGGGAAACCTGGGTAGTGGTGGGGGAAACCCCGCCTTCCAAACCCAAAGCCCTGTGGCTTCTTCAAAATGCACCCAGGACCAAAGGAAAACAGCCCTGAGGCAGCCCTCCAACCTGTGGCCTGGGGAGCACCAAGAGGGTGCAGGGGGTTGCTGCTCCTGAGAGGCCCCTCCCCCTGGACAGAGAAGGTGGAGCATCTTGGGTTCCAAATGGGGCTCGTAGGGCCTTTCTGGTCATTGGCCACTTCCACATGTGGACAGCAGCTTTGGGTGATCCACCACCACAGAGCACTAGTTTCTAGAGCCTTAGTCTCCACCTCTTTCAAGCATAGAACCGCCTTTCCCAAACATAAAGTTAGATTCTGATCTAAGTGGTCTGGAGTCCAACCCAAGCCTGGGCATTTTTCATAAGGTCACCACTGTAGGCAGGGCTGATCCGTCTTCCTGCTGTCAAATTGCAGGGAACTGCTTACCTGATAGCTCAGTTGGTAAAGAATCTACCTGCAATGCAGGAGACCCTGGTTCGATTCCTGGGTTGGGAAGATCCCCTGGAGAAGGGCAAAGGCTACCCACTCCAGTATTCTTGCCTGGAGACTTCCAGGGACTGTATAGTCCATGGGATCACAAAGAGTCAGACACAACTGAGTGACTATCACTTTCACAACAGCGCTGAAGGGCTTCCCAGGTGACCTAGTGGTAAGAATCTGCCTGCCAGTGCAGGAGATGAAGGAGATGCAAGTTCAATCCCGGGGTCGGGAAGATCCCCTGGAGGAGGAAATGGCAACCCAACCCACTCCAGTATTCTTGCCTGGAAAATCCCAAGGAGAGAGGAGCCTGGGGGGCTACAGTCCATAGGGTTGCAAAGAGTCAGACGTGACTGAGCATATATGCATACAAACAGAGACTAAACCTGGGGAGGTCAAGCACATCCGGGCATTTCTGCTGGACTTTTGTGGACTGGGAGGGTTGGCTGCCAGAAGTCTCTGGGCAGGGTGTGCAAGAATCTCCTAGGAAGAGAGTCAGAGCAGAGACTCCACACCCAGAGCACCCGGCTTCCTATCCTGGGTCTGCCACTTATTAGTTGTGTGACCTTGGACTTGATTCTTAATCTCTCTGTGCTTTTTGTTTCTCATCTATTGAGAACAAAAATATGTTACTATTAGCAACTACCTTGTAGGTAAAAGGGAACTCACTGGGGTGTTTAGATTTTCAAAAATCCCACAACCAGGTTATTTAAAGAGGTCATTCAAAATAGAAACCGTTGTAAGGAACTGACTTTGAAAGAGGAAATACATGAAAAGGAAATAGGTCCACCCTGGAGCTCGAAGCTCAAACACAGAGCATCCTGCCTGGAAATCTCAGCTCAATACAGAGCTTTCAGCCCATAGAGGGCTCCTCCAGGGCAGAGGCTGCCCCAGAAAAAGGGAGCTCTGGTTAGGGGTGAGATCCTGCAGAGGTGGAGGCTGGATGAGAAGATCAGGAGACATCTGGAGAGCTTCTGCTGTGAGCCATTCCCACGCTGAATGATGGGAGGATGGAGAAGGGCCTGAGTCCTACAGAGACCTTGAGATCACATCACTGATAGTTTTGCAAATGCTGCCATGGCCATGTCCCCAGGGTTTGGGTGGGGGAGGGTGGCAGCGGGCCCAGATGTGGGGCCGTAGCTCTCCAGGGAGGGGGGTGGAGGATGTGCAGGGAAGGGCCTCCTGGGGGAGATGACACCTGAGTTTAATCTTGAAAGAGAAACAGAGGTCATTAAAGGAGGACAGGGAAGAGAAAGGGAAGAACGGGATTTCAGGCCAAGCGAGGTGCAGAGGAAGGACGGCCAGCACACTTCCAAACGTAACTGAGCAGGGTGCTATGGGGCCTTCCTAGGAACAGGCCCCTCCCCCATATCCTCTGCTTCAGATCCTCTCTGAAGTACCTAGATCACAGTATCTGATGCACATTTCCTGAGTTGTTTTATTACAGATGCTAAAACCACCACCAATAGAAGAAATTAACTACATGATAATCATTAATTACATAATCATGAGCAGGTAGCCCCCAGACCCACTGGCACCCAAGGATTGATGGTGTTAATGCCTACGACATCACTCTGTTCCCTTGCCATCAACCAATCATAGAACTGTATACCAGCTGATCACATACCCTAGGACACGCCTCCCTCATCTGGCTTTTAAAAGTGCTTTGCTGAAACTCCTTGGGGAGGTCGGTGGTTTTGAGCATCAGCTGCCCTGGACTCCTTATTTGGCACCTGCAATAAAAGCTACACTTCTCTTCACCACAACCCAGCGTCAGTAGACTGGCTTTACTGCACCTGGGTGAGAGGACCCAGGTTTGGTTTGGTATCACAAATAACCCAGTGTCAAGGGCGTGCAGGGCTGCCTGGGGTTGCAAATGGAGAGGAAGAGGAACCAAACTATGCTACACTGAAGTTCTTCCACCCTTCTGCCTGGAGAGAGGAAGATGATCAAGGGGTTTTAAACATGGAGTGATGTGTCTGTTTTAGAAAGATCACACGGGCAGAAGTGTGGAGGGTGGACTGAAGGAGCACTGGTGTGACAACAGGGGGCTGTTGAGTTTGTCCAGAAGGAGGTGGATGAAAAATCTGGCACAAGAATGACTAGTTTGCTCCAGTTTGTCTAGAATTTTCCCCAGTTTTAGCACCAAGAGCCCCAGATCCTAGGAAACCCTCCAGTCCCAGAAAACTGGGACAGCTGGTCAACCTCACTGGCCAGAAGGAGGATGAAGAGGAAGGGAGGGGTATGAGAGTGTTTGAGAGAGAACACCAGCAGACAAAGGGAAGTAAGGAAGAGGAGGCATCTGAGCTGATTCCCAGGTTTCTGGGAAAGGTGACTGGTTAATGATGGCCTCACTGGACAGGAGATGGACACAGCGGAGGAGGGCATGAAATAACAACAGCTGCTAACACATATATGGGACTTCTCAGATGGCTCAGTGGTAAAGAATCCACCTGCCAGTGCAGGAGATGTAAGAGACACTGGTTCGATCCCTGGGTCGAGAAGATCCCCTGGAGAAGGAAATGGCAACCCACTCGAGTATTCTTGCCTGGGAAATCCCATGGTCAGAGGAGCCTGGCGGGCCAGAGTCCATGGGACTGCAATGAGTCTGACACGACTGAGCGACTAAACAATACTGTACCACATATGTAGCTCTGACTTGGATAAGTGCTCCCATAGAACCTTTACATGTCACCACCATTCAGTCCTCACAACAACCGGATAAGGTAGCTACCATTATTATCCCCATTTTCCAGACGGTGAGACTGAGGCACAGAAAACTGGAGATACTTGCCTAAAGTCACATAGCTGGTAAATGAGAGCCCCAAGATCTGAGTCTAGGCAGTCTGGCTCTAGAGAACTCCACTACTGGAAAGCTCTGGCTTTGGTTTTGAGTATCTTGAGTTTGGGGTGTTGTGGGACACCCAGCTCATGCTAACTTAGGGGTCAGACACTCAGGGGTGAATGTCAGAGCAGGAGATAAAGATGTGGGTGTCCTGAACAACTTGGACTAAAGCCACAGACATAGCTTTGATAGCCCAGGAGCTAAGAAAAGAAGTGGGTCATGGACCAAAGTGAGAACACTATCTATTTAAGGAGGTGATTTAGGAAAAAGAGTCCAGAGGAAAGGGTTGAGTTATGCCCAGGGCTAGGATGAGGTGGGAGGTGATAAGACATCCTGACCTGCAGGGATGCAGGATGTCACAGAAACACTCAAGACACTCGGGCATCAGACCTCCTAGGCAGCTTGACCTAAAGGGAGCATCTGCCTGGGTGAGGGGGGAGTCCAGGCTTTCTGACAACACGGTTCAGGTGTAATCATGTACTCCAAGCCCAGCTGAGTAGGGCAGTGACATCCAGAGTGGCCATCAGATAGGGAGAAAATGGGCAGGTCCTACGTCTGTATTTCTATGAGTATCAATAAGAGCAAAGGGCAAAGGGTGGTGGTAGGGCCATGGGATGGTTTTATTTGGTCAAAGGCTGGGGCCATTGCCGGGACTTCTCAGATGCCGCAGTTGCTAAGAATCCGTCAGCCAATTCAGGGGACACAGGTTTGATCCCTGGTCCGGAAGGATTCCACATTCCACGGAGCAACGAAGCCCGTGGGTCACAATTACTGAGCCCACGTGCCCTACAGCCTGTGCTCTGTGACAAGAGAAGCCCAAGCACCACAAGGAAGAATAGCCCCGGCTCGCTGCAACTAGAGAAAGCCCAAGCACAGCAATGAAGACCCATCGCAGCCACAAACAAACAAACGAACAAACACAAGGGCTGGGCCATTGCTGTGTTGGCTGCTGTGAGCAGGGGATACAGTACTTGGGTGCATTTTGTAGTTATCTGTGTACATCTCAGGTCCTCCGATGGTCCAGGTGGAGGTGGGGGTGGGGCCTTACCTCTTCCAGGGCCCTGGAAGAGGGCCAGTGGGTGCTCAATATTTCAAACAGACTGGAAATCAGATTCTTCCCAACAGGAAGACTGGCTCCAACAGCAGGGGCTCACAAAGGCTCCGGGTTCACTCCCTCTTCTCTGCACACCCTCCCCAGGCTCTCTTCTCTGATTCACCCTACCCTGTGTGAATCTCCCCAGCTCCTGTCCTCCCCAGGACTTACAGAGAAGGACCTTCCCGCCAAGTTGGAGGTCTTCACAATCTCTGTCACGCTAACTTTCAGGCACGTGTGGTCTGTGTCGGGCGCAGCAGTGGGGGTGCAGTGGGTGGGTCCTGAAACTGGGAAGGGTGAGATGCGGGGCTGTGAATGGGCCTCCAGGGAAGGAGGGCAGCTGGGGATGCTGTATCCTAAGAAGGACACGAACCCACTGTGACCACTGCCCCTTCCCGTTTTAACCCCTTCCCGTACCCACTCAGGCAGGGGAGCATCACCCTGGGCTGCTTGATGGTGACCCATCTGAGGACCGGGCTGGGCCTTGCCAGGCAGCCTGGTGCCCAGCCCTGGGCCTGGCATGGGTGGAAGCTGGACCGTCTTCCTGCTCTCCCAGGGACGGGGAGGGAGGCTGCCTTCCCCTGCTCCCTCCATCTCTGGCCCTCCATCCTCTTTCCTCCTCCTGCCCCAGCTTCCCTGCTTGCCCAGCTCCTCACCTTCAGTGTCACTGGCTGGAAGGGTCTTCAGGACCAGCCCGGTGGCCCGCAGGGAGACGGTGACCTCCCGGGTCCGGTGGCTGAGCAGGGCCTGCGGAGGGGGGACGCAGGGACAGAAGGGGTCCTCAGGACAGGGCACACATCCCCACATCAACAGTCTGCTTGTCTCCCCACCCCTCCTTCTCCGCTTCCCACCACTGCCCTGAGCCCCGGTTAAGCTAACGTCCAGTAAGGAACCAGAGGACGAAGGCTCAGAGCACTCAGTCCTGGGAGCACGTTCCGCCCTCCAGACTGAGGACTGTACTCCAATGCATCTGGTCAGCTAGGAAGGAGGGTATTTTGAACAAAGGGACAGCGCCCTGTTCCTTACATCAGATGGCCTCCTCGTCCATATGTAAGGCCAGTCATAACCCGCCCATCCCTGCAAAATGCTCTGGAGGTAGGGAAACTGGGGGCTGTGTCAAGGGAAGGGCAGAAGGTTCCTCTGTCTGCTCCCGGCTCCCCGACCCCCGCCATGTCCCTGACACCTGCCTCCCTCCAGCAGTAACTCCGGCCACCTCCTGACGGCGCCACGCCCACTGACCTTCTGGTAGCAGATGGAGAGCTCAGCCCCTGGACCCTCGGCCACGCCTCTCCTCCGGGGTGAAAAACTATCTGTGGGAAGAGAAGAGGCTGAATGAAAGTGGGAGGCCCCATCCCTCCCTCATTGAGGCCCAGGTGAAGCCGCATCTGTTCCAGAGCAGAAAGGCTGCATCTCAGCGGGGGCCAGGTTGCCCTTAGGGCTGGGCGAGCCTGCAGGGGACAGGGCACCCTGGTATTCAGCAGTGGTGGGAAGGAAGGGGTGGGATGGGGCCGCGAGAGGTGGGAGGACTTTCTGGAAGTGAGCCTTGAGGAAGCTGAGTCGGCTGAGCTTTGGGAAAGGGGAGACAGATGCTCACCTTTGGGGAACTTGGAGTCTTGGATCTTGACCTTGAGCTCGGTGAGGAAAATGTCCTCGGCAGGGTCTTGGCTCAGGTCGCCAGAGAAGATCTGGAGGGAGGTTGGGGGAGGGGGGTGGTAGGGAGGCTGGGGGAGGCCATCCCTGCCAGGGGCAGCTCCCAGTAACCCCCACAGCCCAGGATGTTTTTAAAATATTTACTTATTTATTATTTATTTGGCTGCACTGGGTCTTAGTTGCAGCATGTGGGATCTGGTTCCCTGACCAGGGATCGAACTCAGGCCCCCTGAGTGGAGTCTTAGCCACTGGACCAGCAGGGAAGTCCCAGGATGTGGGATTTTGATCCTCCCACTACTGTCCTGGAATCTTCCATGTGCCGACCGCCTTGCAGTCATCTTCCCCCATCAGTCGTTTAATATATTTTTCTACTCATTTGAATTCTCACAAAAACCCTGTGATGAAGATTACTTTCCCCATTTTAAAGATGGGGAAAATGGGGCTTCCCTGGTGGCTCAGTGGTAAAGAATTCGCCTGCCAATGCCAAAGACATGGGTTCGATCCCTGGTCTGGGAAGATCCCACATGCCACAGAGCAACTAAGCCCGTGTGCCACAACTACTGAGCCTGAGCTCTAGAGCCCACGGGCCATCACTATTGAGCCCATGCATCCTAGAGCCTGTGCTCTGCAAAAAGAGAAGCCACCAGGGTGAGGTGCCCGCAAACTGCAGCTAGAGATCACGGCAACTCAAGAAAAGCCAGCACAGCTACAAAGACCCAGCACAGCCTATAAATTAATTAATTAATTTTTTTAAAAAGTGGGGAGGGGGACTTCCCTGGTGGTCCAGGGGTTAAGAGTCCACCTTGCAGTGCAGGGGACATGAGTTCAATTCCTGGTCAGGGAACCAAGATCCCACATGCCTCATAGTAACTAAGCCTGTATGCTCTGGTGGTACAAGTGGAGAGCCCATGTGCCACAAGCCAAGGCAGCCAATAAATAAAAATAAATATTAAAAAAAAAGGTGGGGAGAATCAATGTCAGGGAGGTGAAGATAGCTGTGATCATACAGTGAGCGTGCAAAGGTACCAGGAGGTGAGCCACGAACTTCTCAGTACCTCACACTGCCTCTAACTCTATAGCCACTGCACACAGCCAGTCCCACACTGACGCATCCTCTGACACACACACAAACACACACACTTTACTGTGCTACTAGCAGGAGACTCAAGATGAACAAAATATAGTCTCATCTCAGGGGACTCAGAGTCTTGGTGGGGCGGCACTGGCATCTGCAAGTACATGACAAAGTGGCAGTGAGGTGCCAGAGCGCTGCCCGGAGCATCGCAGGAACACCCAGGAGAAGCACTTGATTGCGTAATGGGGTGAGCAGAGCAGAGGTGAGGGCAGTTGCTGCAAGAGGTGAGGTTGGCAAGGATGACGGGGAGGATGGAAGGACAGAGAGTCCTTCCGCATGAACTTGAGGTGTTAGAAGTTAATGATTATCTTACTTATCCGGAGAGGAAGAATATAAAGTTAACAACCAAGAATGTCTGGATGGGGGACTTCTCTGTGGTCCAGTGGTTAAGAACCCATCTTGCAATGCAGAGGACATGGGTTCGTTCCCTGGTCGGGGAACTAAGATCCCACATGCCGAGGAGCAACTAAGCCCATGGGCCAAAACTTAGTGGGTCTGTGAACTGCAATGAAAGATCCTGGGTGCAGCAAGGAAGACCCGACAAGGCCAAAGAAATAAAATAAATATATAAATATAGGAAAAAAAAAAAAAAGAACGTCTGGATGAGTTTATGACTTGCATCCTGGTCCCCTGTTTCCCCGGAGCAGGGGTCCTGGAGTCCAACAGGCTGCCATGGTCTCATTGGAGCCCCAGGTGGGAAGCTTACCTTGACCATGTAGATCTGGAAATAGACGGGCTGGGTGCCCATGCGAACATAGTAGGTGATGGCATCCAGGACGAAGGGGTCTACGGTCTGGGATGTGTCCAGGGAGAGAGGCTGTGAGGGAGGGAGGGAGACTGTCTTCAGCCAGCTCCCTCCACACTGCTGTGGGAGCTGCCACTTTCTTAACAGAGAAATTCCAAAACCCCCTCGTGCTCCCTGCCCTGCACTAACCTCGCTGTTTCTTCAGCACTGTCCAAGCCTTTCCTGCCAGCTGATTTCTACCCTTAATCAAAAGGGTCCATCCAGCACCCCAGTGTTCATAACAGCACTATTTACAATAGTCAAGACATGGAAGCAACCTAAATGTCCATCAACAGATGAATGGATAAAGAAGATGTGGCACATATATACAATGGAATATTACTCAGCCATAAAACAGGATGAAATGATGCCACTTTCAGCAACATGGATGGACCTAGAGATTATCATACTAAAGGAAGTATGTCAGACAGAGAAAGACAAATATCATATGATATTACTTATATGTGGAATCTAAAAAAAATAATACAGATGAAAACTGAACACCAATCCTGAGGGAAATAAAGACTTTAAGAAGTGAAGAGTTATACCACACCCCCAGAGGGTAACTTAATGTGCTAAAGAAGTTCATTCTCCAAAATTCAATCAAAATCTCAATGGGATTAAAAATAAAACTTGACAGGCATTCTCTGGCTGTCCAGTGACTAGGACTCTGTGCTTCCACTGCCGGGGGCATGGGTTCAATTCCTGGTTGGGGAACTAAGATCCCAAGCCTTGCAGTGTGGCAAAAGAAAAGAAAAATCCAAAACAAACCAACTCAACAATGGAATTCTAAAATTTATATGGAAAGATAAATAAACATAGTCTGAAAAGTTTTGCAAAAGAAGAGAAATGGGGTATATGTATCATGCCAGATATGAAAATATAAAAGTGCAAATTTATACAGAAATGAATAGATCACTGAGAAAGAATAAACTCCAGCATATGTAAGAATTTTAATAAATGACAAAAGTGGCATTTCAAGCTGATAGTATACCCAATAAATAGCTTTACAACAATAGCCTAAACACTTGGAAAAAATAAAATTACATATTGAAATTAATTGCAGGCAGGTTATCTAAATGTAAAAAATTAGATGCTAAAAGCGTTAGAGTAAATTATCAGTGAATTTAATCTTGGAACGGAGAAGGTCTTTCAAAGCATGGCTGCAAAGGCAGAAACCATAAAGGATAAACATATTTGAAATTCTGTAGGTCAGAACAAACCCCACTTCTGACAAGACTGAAATGAAAAAAGTGGGTAAAACATGTCTGCAGCACATATGACAGCAGAAGGCTTTTCAAATCAGTGAAAGATGAGCCCCTTCCCTGCCTGTCCTCACCACTGCCTGGGGCTGGGGACAGCGCGATGGCTTGTGGCTCAGAGAACATGCTTTGGAATGAAGCTGCCGTGTTCCGAGTGGGACTCATCCTGTGACTCTGGGCAAGAGACCTAATCTCTTTGTGCCTCCGCTGCTTGATCTGTAAAATGACGACAGCCCCAGTAGACAGACACGCGTACCCAGCTGGTAGGGCTGCAGGTGGGAGCGCTTAGAACAGTGCCTGGCGTGGAGCCGTGCTCAGGACCGCTAACTGTTGCAACCGCTGCAAAGCGGCACAGGAAACTCACAAGTTTCCAATGAGAAGCGTATCATTGGCCCACACCCTTGAATAAAAAGAATGTTTCCCTTGTCCTCTTCACACAGTGGGCCTGTCCAAACAGGAAGGTGCCTGGTACAGAGTAAATTCTAGCCACTAGCTCCTTAGGGCCCCTCTTCTGCCTTATCCCTTGTGGGGCCCCTTGGGGCTGACTCTTGAGGTCGAAATTCAAGAAAACGCCCCCACCTCCACCACTACCCCTCACCCCCTACCATCTCTGCCAGCTTGTGGATGGTGGGACACAGGGTGTTGACGATGCTCTCGTACCACGGGTCTGCGCGGCCCAGGAACGCGGCCAGCTCTCCCAGCTCCGAACGCCTGGATGCCGCAGACGTCTGCGAACAAGGGGACAGGGCGGGTGGGGTCAGGGCCTCTCTGGCACTTTCTTCCTGCTCGGTGGGGGCCGGGTCCCCACATGCCGGTCCTAGACAAACTAGCTTTGGGAATGGGTCAAATTATTCAAGCTCTTGGGGCCTGGATTTCTGCACCACGTGAAGACGGATCTCATACCTGAGGTGAAGCTGGAACCCCCCTTCCCGAGGATGTCTGCCAGGGACACTGAAAAATGGTCATTAGCCTTAAAGGGGAGAGACAAGCAGTGCCTTGAATTTAAGGACCCCCTGTCAGAAGCAGAGTGGGCGATAGAAAGGAAATATTGCCAGTTGGCTTCATCTCTCCCTAGGAAGGGGTAGGGGGGGTGTGTGTGTATGTGTGTGTGTGTGTAAGAGAGGCCCTCCTGTTTGAGCATCAGCTTGCCACTGATTCCATCAGACAAGCAAAAGGAAATCAGCCATGGTATCGTGGGGTCATGGGCAGGCTGCCACAGTGAAAAGGCATCTCTGCCACCCCTAGGGCCCATGTCTGTGGCTTCTGGGACAGAAGCCCTCCAGGTCTTGCCCAGCTCCGCATCCTAAGGAAGACTGACCCCAGTTCTTTCTCCTCACACGCTCAAACCCTTCCCCAGGGCTCACCCCCCAACCCTGCCCTCCACCCCTTCCCCTAGGTCCCCCCCTCTCCCAACTGCCCACCCCCCAGTCCAGCACCTCGGGAGCCAGCAGGGGGATGTAGTAGAGCTGCAGGCTGAGTCGGGGGGTGAGGCAGAACCTCTGGGTCTCTTGCTTCCTGGCAGGGGGAGCAGAACGCAGGCATGAGCAGGGGTTTGGGCTTCCCACAGACTTGGTTCCACCTCCTGGCTCTGTTACTTAATATCTTTTTGACTCTGGGCAATTGACCTGCTCACTCTTGAGCCTCTGCCTTCTTATCTGTAGAATGGGTGCAGTAAAGCAGGGAGCATGGTGCTCCATGGTGGCTGGGTGTGGAGTTTGGGGGGAACACAGTGTACCACTGCCCCCCATTCCACCCTGGTCTCGGCCTCCCCCAGCCCGTTTCTCCATCCTTCATCAGCCCAGGCCAGGCCCACCTTTGTCCCGACCGTCCCTAGCCGCCCTCTGGGGCCCTACCTGAGGTTGCGGTAGGCCCGGGCCAGGCGCCCCAGCATCCTGTCATCCCCCAGCACCAGTACCCGTGCTGTGTGCAGCCGGGAGACGCCGGGCAGCAGCTCCCCATCCCCGCTGGGTCTGCCAGTCCTCCGGTGCAGCCCCGGGGGCCCATCCCAGCTGCCGGGCATCACAATGTCCGCGGGCCACACCCGCTTCTTGATGCCCCCTTTGCGCTGCAGCCCGGCTCGCTCTGCCTCGGGGCTGCCAGGTGCCAGCAGCTCGTCAGCCCCCAGAGGAAGGTCCCGCTCGATGCCACTGTCGGTGGACAGCATGGATGCCCGGGCCAACTCCCAGTCTGGCAGGAGGCCCTGAAGATCCAAGGCCTCCAAGTCTGCACTGAGGCGCAGCTGGGTTTGTGGGCGCAGGAAGAGCACCAGTTCCTTCCCTGGGACATAAGACCAAGGGGACTCTCAGGATGGAGAGGGGACACCAGGCTGGGTGGGCCTCACCCACGAGGCTGGTGGTTCCATGTTTCCCACACACTTGTTAGCTGAACAGAAGCCCCATGAGACGCTTCGAGAAGGAATAGAGGTTATGTAGCAAACAGAGACTGAGAACCCCACATACTCATACCACAAGTAAACATCTTAAAGGCTCTGAGAAGTCCTGCTGCAAAGACATCAGCTTAAAAGGTTCTGAGATGTCCTGCCACAAAGACATCAGCTAACGCACTGCCTCTGGACTCTGGAGCCCTCTTCCGGTGGGCTCACGAGCACCCTCCCGTGCTCCTACTCCCCTGCAGCTTCCCCTGGGACACAGACAACAGAGCATCAGCTCCTGGAGAGGCCTCCGGGCTTTTCCAATCGCCCTTCATTTTGTTGCTCGTGAGGAAACTGAGCTCCCGAGGGCACTGAACCCATCTAGGGTGATCCAGCATGTGAAGGGTTGTGTGGACCTGGAACTTGGTTCACCAGCCTGGCACTGCCCACCACAACCTGCCCCTCTGACTTCCCCCTCCCTTGAGAAGAGCAGGGCCTCGGAGGGAAGGGGGACCAACACCAGCATGGAGCGGAAGTGTGGGCCCCCTCCTGCTCCAGGAACCACAGCTTTCTTTGGTGCCTGCCTCCTTCTTAGGGCATGCACTGTCTACTGGCATCAGCATGGTGTGTGGAACTTTCTGGACACAAGTGACCAGAGGCTAATGCACGAGGCCGCTCTGACACAGAGAAAATGCTTTTCGGATTCTGCAGACAACTCAAGGGGCAAGGAGCACACACACAGACACACACAACAGATACATAGACACACGGAGACACACAGACACACACATGCAAACAGACATACAAAGAGGCACACAGGCACACACAACAGATGCACAAGCAGACACTCAGAGATAACACAGACACATACACAGATGCACACAGACACACAAAGATACACACAGGCACACACAGCCATAAACATACACAGAGACGCATGACAGATATACACACACACAGTGCACACACAGACACACAAAGACACCAGCACGAGAGACACACACATAAACACACAGATGCACAGACAGACGCACACGCATATCCCCCATTATTTCCAGCCCGCTCCCCGTGGAGGTCCAAGGCACTTACAGAGCTGCTCCTCGTCAGTCCACAGGTGGAAGGTGATGCGGGGGCTGGGCAGAGGGACACTCAGCGGCCGGTCCTGGAGGGGGTCACCTGAAGGAAGGAGCAGGCTGTGGAGACCACGGAGGAGAGGGTTGTGGGAGTCTTCTCTGCCCCGCCCCCGCCCCCAGCCCCTGTCAGGGGGCCCAGAGGAAATGGCAGAGACCCGCTCCCTCCCGTGTCTGGCCTTGCTGAGTTCCCCTGCCTCTCTGCCACCATCAGCTCATCGGAGCTAACACCCCTGGTCAACCCAAGCATGCCTAGCGGCTCCTGCTTCCTGCAAACTTCCTAGCTGGAACCGTAGGACCCTTCTCAAGCCAGCCCACTTTATCCTTCCCAACCTTTTCTCCTGCTGTTGGCCTCTCCCACTGCGGTCCCACCCCCAGCCCCGCTGCCACCACGCTGCCCTTCCCACTGTCCATGAGCAGACCAAGGGGAGAGGCCTCTGGATTTCTCAGGGTCTTCTCTAGCAGCTTGGGTGCAATAGATGCTCCATTAACGTTTGCTCCTGTAGGGGATGTTACGGACTCACGGCCAAGTACTAAGTGCAGTGGGAAGCCTGCATCCAGGGATGAGACCAGGGCCAGCTGATCCCCACTCCTCCGTCCAGAAGCTTCCTGACACTCCAGCCCCGGGAGTTATTCCCCCCCGCCCCAGACCTTATTGGCTGCACACTGGGCACACCTAACGGGCAGCCTTAGGGTTTAACTTCCCCATAGCACGGCTCCCTCCAGAATGAGGCCGCAGCTTCCTCGGGGAGAGCAACCCACAGTCACGGAACACTTACTACTGTTCTCACCTCGCTTGTCATCTCACCAGGTCCTACCAGCGACCCAGGGTCACAGGGAATAGTATCTGCACTACAGAGGAGGAGTCAGTGGCACAGAGAGGTTAAGTAACTGGCCTGAGGTCAGACAGGAAGGGCAGAGCCAGAATTTAAATCCAGGCAATCTGGCTCCAGAGTCCATGCTTTTACCCATGATGTGGTGCCCATAACCACTGTCTTATGCTGCCCCCTAGAAGCAAGGGATCAACGGGGGTGCTGGCTGGTCAGTAAGATGTGCTGGGCAAGTCTGGGTGGGAAGCAAGTGTCTGGATATGGCAGAGATGGTGGGGACAGTCCAGACAGGTTTTGTCCTGCCGATGCAGAGTTACCTCTGAGTTAGCAGGTGGTACCCCAGAAGAGCAAAGCTAGGTTTGCTCCAGGGTTTGGCCCAGCTTTGGGACTGGGTGTAGGGTTGGGTGGATGGGGAGCTTCATGAACAGGCATTTCCATGTGGTAATCAGAAGCACTACAGAATACTTATTTTTTTGCTGCACTGAGAGTTATGTGGGGTTTTAGTACCCTGAACAGGAATTGAACCTGTGACCTCTGCATGGGAAACACATTGGTTATTATAATATACTGATGGGCTTCCCTGGTGGCTTAAATGGTAAAAAAAATTCCCCTGTAACGCAGGAGACCTGGGTTCGATCCCTGGGTCATGAAGATCCCCTGAAGAAGGGAATGACTACCCACTTCAGTATTCCTGCCTGGAGAATTTCATAGAGGAGCCTGGTGGGCTACAGTCCAGGGAGTTGCAAAGAGTCAGACATGACTGAACAACTAACACCACACACCTAAGAACCAGACAGCCTGTGTTTGAATCTCAGTTCAGCTACTTAGGAGGTGGGTGACCTTAAGCAAGATTTATAGCCTCTTTCTAACTCAGTTTTCTCATCTGTAAAATGGGGATAATGCTTTCTATTTCATAAGTAATTTACTGTGAGGATTAATTGATTTAATCTATGCAAACTGTTTCAAGGGCTTCCCTTGTAGCTAAGTCGGTAGAGAATTGGCCTGCAATGCAGGAGTCCCAGGTTCAATCCCTGGGTCGGGAAGATCCTCTGGAGAAGGAAATGGCAACCCACTCCAGTATTCTAGCATCCATGGGGTCGCTGGAGTCAGACACGACATAGAGTCTAAACCACCATGTAAACTGCTGAGAACAGCAATTGGGGTGTAGGGAGGTGCCCAGGAGGTGTCAGCTGTTATCATAACCAAATTACCCACTTTCATATTAACTCAAGACCTTCAAGTTCTTGAGCATCCTCAGCCTAGGCTCCTGGAAGCTGCTGTGTATCCCACCCCTGCTTCAGCCACACTGGCCCACTCCTGGCTGGTTTAGAGTTGCTCTTTGGCGCCCCCTGCAGGTGTCCGAATCGCAGCTCACCGCGCCTGCTTCTTACCGCCGCAGCGCCCCCCGCCGGCGGCCGCCGGCCCCAGCAGCGAGCAGTAAATCTCCTCCAGCTTCTCCAGGTGGCCCTCTCGGCTAGGGCTGGGCTCTCTGGCCATCTGCTCCACTGCTGTCACCACGGCGTGGAAATAGCCCTCCAGGGCGAGGCGGGAGCTGGCCTGCCGAGAAGGAGCATCAGAGGTTGAGCCTTGGCCCAGCACCTCCCGCCCTGCTCCGCCCAGTCCACAGGTGCACCCAAGGCCCGGTGGCACCTCCCCTCTGCCCCGGACACCGGGAGGAGATTCCCCAGGATAGCTTCTGCTCCCCACATCCAGGGACCCGCTGTTGCCTGATGCTCTCTGCAACTGGGGGGGGGCTCCCCTCGGCCCTCATTTCCTGTTGTGGGGGGATGGCTGGCGACCGGGAACCCAGGGGGACAGGGATGACACTGACGCCCACCCTCCTCGGAATGTCACCAAGCATCTGGATCACTGTTCCGCCGTCACTAGGATGTAAGGAAGGTGGCAGTTTTGTCTGTTTCGTTTACAGTTCCCCAACCCCTATTACATCTGCTGGCACAGTAGGTGCTCAATACATTACTTGCTGCATATTTCCTAGACATCTGTCACTCCTATACTGCCTTGACATACCACCTATAATCATTACTTTTCTTTAAATCGGTGCACTTTTTCTTTGGTTCAAAATTATATCAAAAGGAAACTTTATATTGCTGCTCTAAGTAAAAATGCTACAGTCACTTCTCATAAATAGAAAATAAGTAAGCTGAATATTGGAGAAGGAAATGGCAACCCACTCCAGTGTTCTTGCCTGGAGAATCCCAGGGACAGGGGAGCCTGGTGGGCTGCTGTCTATGGGGTCGCACAGAGTTGGACATGACTGAAGCGACTTAGCAGCAGCAGCAAGCTGAATATAATAGTCACAAGTGTTAAGCGCTCTGTCTTGTCTGACTCTGCGACCCTATGGACTGTAGCCTGCCAGGCTCCTCTGTCCATGGCATTCTTCAGGCAAGAATCATGGAGTGGGTTGCCATTCTCTTCTCCAGGGGATATTCCTGACCCAGGGGTTGAACCTGGCTCTCCTGCATTACAAGCAGACTCTTTACCATCTGAGCCACCAGGGAATGATCACAAAGTTCTGTTATTAAATTCTAGCCAGGTACTATGGGCTGCCAAGGCTTTAGAGCTGGAAGCTTGCTTTCTCTTTTGCAAAAGGTAGATTAGCGAATGCTAAAGAGCTGAAGGGGAGGACTTCCCTGGCAGTCCAGTGGTTAGGGCTTCACCTTCCAAAGCAGGCGGTGTGGGTTCCATCTCTGGTTGGGGAGCTATGATTCCACATGCCTCGGGGTGAGAAAACCCGAACATAAAACTGAAGCAATAGTGTAACAAATTAAATAAAGACTTTAAAAATGGCCCACATCCAAAAAATTCTTTAAAAGAAAAAAAAAAAGAGGCTAAGGGTAAAGCACCAGAGCCTTTCCCCTTAATAGAAACAGGTTTTGAAAGAGTTCCTCCCTCTTTGAAAGAGCAGCACCACGCTCTCCAGCACCGCAGGCTCCGTCTCCAGGGGTACAGTCCTAGCGCCCTGACCTGACAACCACCCTGGATCACCACTCTCGGGCTGTGTCCTACTCCCTACTCCCCACCTAATCCCAGCTCATCACTGAGGATGCGGGACCCAAAGAAGCGACACAGGTGGGCACTGCAGGACTTGCTCTCTCTTCTGTGCTAGGGGTCTGCTGAGCAAAGTCTTAACTTCCTGGGCTCAGGGAGAGAGGGTCATTCTGACTACTGACGGTTCCAATAAATACCTGCTGAATGATCAACTGAATGAACACAAGTGATGACAGGGACAAGGAATCAGAGCTGGAAGGGACCTTGGGGACCATCTCATCTTGTTGCTTCATCTTACAAATTGATTATAAGTGAATTAATTAAATATTTACCAAGTACCCACTAGGTGCCAGGCACTGTTCTAAGTTCCCGGGTACAGCAGTAAACAAAACAGATAAAAATCCCTGTCTTGGGGACTTCCCTGGTGGTCCAGTGGCTAAGACTCCAAGCTCTCAATACAGCAGGCCCAGGTTCGATCCCTGGTCAGAGAACTAGATCCCATTTGTGGCAACTAAGACCCGGTATAGCCAAACAAATATTTTAAAAATTCCTGTCTCCATGTAGCTTATACTGAAAGTGAAAGCTTATAGCAAAAGTGTTAGTCTCTCGGTCGTGTCCACCTCTTTGTGATCTCATGGACTGTGTAGCCTGCCAGGCTCCTCTGTCTATGGAATTCTCCAGGCAAGACTGGAGTGGGCTACCATTTCCTTTTCTAGGGGATCCTCTCAACCCAGGGATCGAACCTAGGTCTCCTGCATTGCAGGCTTATTCTTTGCCATCTGAGCCACCTGGGAAGCCCAGCTTATATTATAGTGCATCTCTTTGTATGTGAGCATGAGTCGGGGTGGGGAAATAATAAACAAAATTAGTGAAATATACAGTATGATAAATAAGAGTAATGAAAAGAGAATAAAACAGGGAGGGGATGCGAAATTTGGGGGAGGGGCTGAAGTTTTAGATAGTGTGACCAGAGGAGCCTCAGTGAACGGTAACTTCTGAGTAAAGGCTTAAAGGAAGTGAAGGATCGAGCCTTGTGGATACCTGCCACGGGGCAGCCCCACCTGGACACCCGTCTCCAGCAGGCAAAACATGGTGCAGTGTGTCAGAGAGACAGACTGTCATCCCAAGCTGACCTTCAAGCCTAGAGGCCTTGTCAGCTGATTCTGTGGACATGCGGGGAGACCAGTGTACTTCCCCCACTCCCTACCTGAGGGTTGGACCAGGCCCTTCGCAGACAGGATGTGGTCTGCTGGCCAGATATGGCCTAGCCACCAGACTGTGGTTGGCTGGGCCACCTCTCCCAGGCCCCACTTGTCCTCCAGCCAGCAGGTATGACTGGACATGGGATCCCTACAGCTTCTCCAGGAGCAGAATTCCAGGTAAGGAGGCTGGGGTCTCAGGGAGTGGGCTGTCCCAGGCCAGGCCTCAGTCTGGGTGTACCCAGAATGGGTGGGGGGGTGCCAGGGGGCCCTTGAGGACCCCTTAACTCCAAGCTTCTCAGGATCTCTAACTTCAGATAGATGATGCAGTCCCTATGTCTCTTCTGGCACTTCTTTGGCCCCTCCCCCCATTCTCTACTCCTTAAAATGGGCACTCAGATAAAGTGAGGGAGAGGGCATAACAGGCTGACTGTGCTTAAAAAAAAACACAGCTTTCATTTTCAGCATTTTTTTTTTTTCTGTAGCAAAATAGTGCAGGCACCCATTAATTCCAGCTCTGAACCCCACTCCATTCTTGACCGGGCACCTCCCATTCCTTCCCCATCTCGATGCCCTCAAACTCTGCCCAGCCTCACTCCTAAGCCAATTATCCCTGAGCCCCAGGTGCATCTGATTCAAGCATGGAGTGAGGCCTGAGATGCTCTATTGATTGCATCACTGAGAAACAAAAGCCAATGTTCTTGTGTTTGGGAACCATTGTTGACACAACACGCCTTGGCCAGGCAGGATGAGACCTACTTGCCTAAGTGGTCTCACAGCAGGAGGTCCCAATAAAACTAACTGGGAGAATTCGGGAGAGGCCAAAACAGGGTGGAGACAACCAACCTCCCAGAATCCTCTGCACTGGGGTCCATCTTGGCTGAGAGATGCGTGTGCCACCAGGAAGGACCCTGAGTCAGACTATGGGCCAATCAAGCTGACTGGCCAGAGACAACCCCAAAACTAACCCCCTCACCACAAAACCTTAGACTTTGAGCCACATGGCAGAGCAGTCCTCCTGGGTTCCCTTACCGTATTGCTCTCCACCTGGTGCCTTACCAATAGTCTCTTGCTTGGTAAGCATGTGTGTCTCCTTGGACTACTCATTTCCCAGAGTTGGACAAGAGTCCACTCTTGGACCCTGGAAGGGATCCCGCTTCCTGCAACACTGACGTATCTGACATTGTTGTGTCAAAATAGCAACTTGACCACGGCCTGTTTGGTGACCAGAAACTATCTGCAGAGCCACAGGTGGCCACACGGGGACTGCCGGGTCAGCTGACGAACTCTGGTCAGGAAGGCTGGTCCGAGTTCCCCTCCCCTCTCCCCGAGAGCCACGGCCGAGTGCAGGGAGACAGGACAGCAGCCCACAGTAGGGGCCTTCAGTGTCTGTGCTAAAACCAGCCTGGGGAGACTTTCCTGGTGGTCTAGTGGCTAAGATTCCCTGCTCCCAAAGCAGGGGGTCCAGGTTCAATCTCTGGCCAGGGAAGTAGATCCCACACGCCACAACTAATATCCAGTACAGCTAAATGAAAAAATAAAACCAGCTTGGGGCTTAGGTACAAGTTGGGGGGCATTCCTCCATCATGTGGCTGTATGCAGTGAACCCCCAAAAGGACTGTTATAGAAAGAAAGACGTCCAGGATGGTGAGGTGGGAGGAGTGAGTCGAGAGCCCTCAGCGGGTCCAAGCAGGTGGGCAACCACAAAGGAATGGTGTGGATGGTGCTTTTAGAGAAAAGGTATGACAGAAAACAACTGACACAGTTTAAGGTTTATTTCAAACCCTAAAAGGTGATGCTGTGAAAGTGCTGCACTCCATATGCCAGCAAATTTGGAAAACCCAGCAGTGGCCACAGGACTGGCAAAGGTCAGTTTTCATTCCAATCCCAAGGAAAGGCAATGCCAAAGAATGTTCAAATGACCACACAACTGAACTCGTCTCACATGCTAGCGTAGTAATGCTCAAAATTCTCCAAGCCAGGTTTCAACAGTATGCGTACTGAGAACTTCCAGACGTTCAAGCTGGATTTAGAAAAGGCAGAGGAACCAGAGACCAAATTGCCAACATCCGTTGGATCATAGAAAAAGAAAGAGAATTCCAGAAAAACATCTACTTCTTCATTGACTATGCTAAAGCCGTTGACTGTGTGGATCACAACAAACTGTGGAAAATTCTTAAAGAGATGGGAATACCAGACCACCTGACCTGCCTCCTGAGAAATCTGTATGCAGGTCAAGAAGCAACAGTTAGAACCGGAAATGGAACAACAGACTGGTTCCAAATTGCGAAAGGAGAAGGCTGTATATTGTCTGATTTAACTTATATGCAGAATACATCATGAGAAATGCCAAGCTGGATGAAGCACAAGCCGGAATCAAGATTGCCAGGAGAAATATAAATAACCTCAGATATGCAGATGATACCACCCTTATGGCAGAAAGTGAAGAAGAACTAAAGAGCCTCTTGATGGACATGAAAGAGGATAGTGAAAAAGTTGGGTTAAAACTCAACATTCAGAAAACTAAGATCATGGCATCTGGTCCCATTACTTCATGGAAAATAGATGGGGAAACAGTGGAAACAGTGACAGACTTTTTTTGCGGGGCGGGGGGTGGTGGGCTCCAAAATCACTGCAGATGGTAACCACAGCTACTACATTAAAAGACACTTGCTCCTTGGAAGAAAAGCTATGACCAACCAAGACAGCATACTAAAAAGCAGAGACACTACTTTACCAACAAAGGTCTGTCTAGTCAAAGCTATGGTTTTTTCCAGTCATCATGTATGGATATGAGAGTTGAACCATAAAGAAAGCTGAGTGCTGAAGAATGGATACTTTTGAACTATGGTATTGGAGAAGACTCTTGAGAGTCCCTTGGACTGCAAGGAGATCAAACCAGTCAATACTGAAGCAAATCAACACTGATTATTGGAAGGACTGATGTTGAAGCTGAAGCTCCAATACTTTGGCCACCTGATGTGAAGAACTGACTCCTTAGAACAGACCCTGATACTGGGAAAGACTGAAGGCAGGAGGAAAAGGGGACAACAGAGGATGAGATGATTGGATGGCATCACTGACTCGATGGACATGAGTTTGAGCAAGCTCCGGGAGTTGGTGATGGACAGGGAGGCCTGGGGTGCTGCAGCCCATGGGGTCGCAAAGAGTCAGACATGAGTGAGTGACTGAACTGAACAGTGGTACACACAAAGACACGCATCAAAGGAAGGATCCAAGGTGTAGGGCTCAGGATACGGAGAATGGAATACAAGAGGAGGAAGAGTAATGCCTCCAGTGCGTTTTGACGGGCAAAGAAAGAACAGACACCCACTTCCTGGGGCAGGACAAACAGAGGATCGTGGACCCCTCAAGGGCAACCCCTCTTCTGGAGCCAGCCCCTCCTGCAGCAGCAGCACCGCACCACAGAGCCACCCGCCAGTCCACCTTCCCCAGGGCCGGCACCTTGCCCCACCCTGTGCAGACTCCGACTGGCCCTTCTGGCATCCTCCCCTGCCCAAGAAATCCAGCACCTGGGGCCACCCCGGCCAGAGAACGTCTATCTGCTGCGGTCTTGGCTGTGGATAGGGGCTGAGGCTGAGTCAGAGAGAAAAGCTAGTGAACAGTGAAAGTAAAAGTGGCTCAGTCGTTTCTGACCCTTTGTGACTCCATGGAATTCTCTAGGCCAGAATACTGGAGTAGGTAGCCTGCCCCTCCTCCAGGAGGATCTTCCCGACCCAGGAATCGAACTGGGGTCTCCTGCATTGCAGGCGGATTCTTTACCAACTGAGCTATCAGAGAAGCAGTCAGAAAGGAAAGCTAGGAAACAAACTAAATGCCCACAAGAGGAACAAGGGACCAGTTAAACCAGTTAAAGGAATGACAGCATGTTCACGAGAGGGAATTCTCTGCCCCATTAGGAGCATAGCTTTCCAAGGAAAATATTTCCATATGGCATATTTCAGTGTTAAAAAGGATGGGGGAGGGGTGGGGCTGGACGGCAACCAAACACAGGCTTGAAGTCAGATAGACCCGGGTTCGCATCCAGGCAGAGCCACTTCTTACCTGTGTCACCGCAGGGAGGTGGTCGGCCTCTCTGTGCCTCTGTTTTGATAAGTGCATCCATCTCACAGTGTAGTGGTGTTTTAAGGTGACACATGTAAAATGTCTACATGGTACCTGGAACCCAACAGACGTTCAAAAAACTGGTTCTGGGATTCCCTTGGTGGGCCAGTGGCTAAGACTCTTTTGCTCCCAAAGCAGGGAGCCTGGGTTCCATCCCTGGTCAGGGAACTAGATCCCACATGCCCCGATTAAAAGATCCCGTGTGCTGCAGCTGAGACCCAATGCAGCCAAATAAATAAACATTTTTTGAAAACAAAAACTGGTTTTTATCATGGCCACCATCATTACTCTTTATGAAATATACCAAATGTTAATTGCTCACATGACTGAGTAGAGGGGTGCGAGTGATTTTTATTTTCTTTCTTGGCTCATCTGCATTTTTTTCCCCAATTTTCCTTAGTGAATGTGTATTTATGTTTGGCTTAAGGGGGAAAAGATGGTATGGACAGAGGAGAATGGATATGGGTGAGCAGGGCAGTGACCTTACCAGCAGCTTCCTTTGCAGCGCGCCTGCATGGCAGGCCTCCCCCAGCGCTGCCTGCAGGGCGTGGGAGACCACGTGGCGCATGCAGGCCTCTGGCGTCTGCTGCCCGCTGGCCGCCTCGATCTCCAGCAGCAGGGCACTGCACACGGAGGGAGACACCAGCTCAGGATCCACGAAGAGGAACACTCTGAGGGCAGAGGTGGGGGGGCCAGGGGCTGATGAGGATGACCG
Organism: Bubalus bubalis; assembly: GCF_019923935.1. Lineage (NCBI taxonomy): Eukaryota > Metazoa > Chordata > Mammalia > Artiodactyla > Bovidae > Bubalus > Bubalus bubalis. Next base: position 34,784,301 of record NC_059159.1, on the reverse strand, counting down.
TGGCGAGGAGGGCCACTGGAGGGGCACCCTCAGAGCCTTGCAGACTCCCCCCAAGTTATTTACTTCCTCCAAAAACAGGAGCTTCGAGTTCAAAAGTCTAGGGAGGGATAACACTAGGGAGTCCCACGAGGGAGCGGTGGGGACTGTGGCAAAGAAGAGCAGGCACAGTCCTTTGAGGGGGCACCTGGTCCTTCTGGGGACCCTCTAGTCTCCTGTTTAGGGAAATTCCAACTGAAATGTCACTCTCCGCCTCAGCGTTGTGCCCCAGTGACCCTGCTATCCTCCAGGAGGGACAGTATATACTTCTCACTGAAACTGGAACTCCAAACCTTATGTGAGCCCCATCTCTCATCGCCTTCATCATACCAGAAAACCAGCCTCACCCACCCTTTCCTCCATACACAACTGCCACCCAGGCTCTCTGATGCCAGGTCCTCTGGGTCCCTTCCACTCCCCGCACTTCCATGAACACTGAGCCCCAGGCTGCCCCTTTCAGTACCAGGTCAGCAGAGCTACCTGCGGGGAGGAGGCTCTGCACCCCCTGCCCCACCCCCAACCCCATCAGCTCCTCTCTCCAGCACGAGCAACGGATGTGTCCTCAATCTTATCAAAAGGGGCTGCACTCACAGCCCAGACCTCATGGTGTGATTGTGGCCTGAACTACTTAAATCCTGGAGCCACCCCCGGCTGCCTGATGCTACATCACAGCCAAGGGCAGGCTGGAGGCGGAGCCATGGAACCGCAGCGTGGCCCAGGGCTCACATCCATGTTCTACATATGAGCAGAGAAGCTCTGAATCCAGGCCAAGAAGAAAGACCTGACTGCTCTCTGGCACCTCCAGGGAAGGACACACCCCATTCCCCCTGGAGGACGTCCCTTCCCCACTGGAGGACATCCCCCACGGCTGGACAAATGAGCAGCTCTGCTGGGGCTCTTCTCCGTCCAGCCTCCTGGCTCATCCTCCCGGCGGCAGCACACTGGCTGGGGCCACTCACCTCTCCTGGTAGGGATACAGCTCGCTCGTCAGGTTCTGCTCGGCAATGACCAGCCTCTGGTACAGCGTCCCTGCAGAGCAACTGCTTCAGCCAACCAGTCCCTGAGTCTCTGGCCCCTGTTCCCCACTTTCCCAGAAGCTGCTGGAGCTTTCAAGCTACCTGGAATCCTGAGAGGAAGGCAAGACCTCAGGTGGAACTGGGGGTGCTCTCACCTGGGACGGCCGTCTCTGTTTTCAGCCTGATGGCACAGTCCAGGGCAATCGTGCAGTAGGGGGCGGGCAGGGTCAGCAACCTCGTGCAAAAGGCATATGTTCTCCGGTGGAGCTCTTCTGTGATGCCCGTAGCCTGGGTCAGAGGGAAGGGTCAGGGTGCCCAGAGCCCTGGGTCACAAAGGGCCCTGGCTGGGGTGGGCTGATGGGATGGGAGAAGAGCCAGAGACCTGGGCTCACACTTCCCTCTCAAGTCTACACCTTTAGCTTCTTCTCCCATCATCTCTATGACTCCTCCCCTCTTGACACCCCATTCAGTTTTCCCAGGTGGCACCAGGTGATAAAGAATCCGCCTGGCGATGCAGGAGATGTAAAAGACATGGGTTCAATCCTTGGGTTGGGAAGATCCCCTGGAGGAGGGCATGACAGTCCACGCAGGTATTCTTGCCTGGAGAATCCCATGGACAGAGGAGCCTGGTGGGCTACAGTCCATAGGGTTGTAAAGAGTCAGACACGACTGAAGCGACTTAGTATGCACTTATGCAAGACACTCCATTCATGTTTATCAAGATGGGAATTCATCCCCATCCTGTTCCTCCAGCAAATCAACTCTCCTCCCAACCCTTCTGCTCTGTTGGGGTTGCGCCTTTACCCTCTGCCCCCCACCTCCTCAGTTTCATCTCTTTGTGTTTCAGGGCAAGGACAGGGCTAAGGGAGGAAGTCAGGTAGGGGCAGGCGATACTAGAGTTCTTCCAGGCATGCCAGGCAGAGACCCGGTGTCTCCTGCGTGTCCAGCCCAGTCACTTGCGGGTCACCAGGACCACCCAGACCCTCAGCCCCAGCTCACCTTAGTGAGCACGTACATTAGAGTGTGCAGCAAGGGAATGATGATGTGGCGGGCGTCCTCACTTTCTGCCTGGAAGACAGGAGAGAGCACAGGGCATGGAGGGGGCTGGAGGCTGGAAGGGGGATTTGCTTCATCCTAGTGGGAGATGGGGTGGGAGGCAGTGTCCCACAAGGCCAAGGGGTGTGGAAAAGGGGCCAGAGCCTGCCCTGGCAGAAGAAGAGCAGTGGGGGTGGGGAGGGCAGGTGCGGGAGCCCAGGTGTGGGGGGAGGGGAACAGGGACCTCCATGGGGGAGGGGCAGCAGCTGGCAGCAAAGGGCAGGTGAATCCCCATCCTGGAGGCCCCTTTGAGTGCAGCTTTCCCAGGCGTAGAGCACTGGGTGGTGAGAAGGATGATTATAACTTTGACAATTCTTAGTAGTTATATATTTATGTTTATAGGAGCTTTTTGTTTCTGTCGAGTGACGTGGGTTTTCCATTTATGGTGGTGTTCTAGAGATTCTTTCTGAAAGATGTTAACTCAAGTCAAACAGTGGGAATCAATGTGCAGATACTATTGCTCATGGGAAAGTACAGGAGAGGGAGAAATATGGTAGAAACCAAAAGACCAGAGTGCAGGGAACATGGGGCTGATGGGCAGACATGGCCCTTCTTGCTCTCATCCCCTCCTGGAAGCCCGAAAACCTACCTTCTCCAGCTCTCCAAGCAAGAACCCACCCTCTCTCTGAGCGAGAACCCACCTTCTCCAGCTCTCTAAGCAGGATGCGGACCAGCATTGGGCTCTTCCCAGGATCCCGCTCAACCTTCTTGTGCAGGGACCACCTCCACATGCCTGGGCCGGGAGAGGGTGGGAGCAGGGCTGAGCGGGACCCTGAGACTTGGAGCCCCAGAGCCCCAGGTCTGACCCTGCCCCCCACCGCCTTGGGCGCCGGGCTCTGAGCCCGTGTGTGGGCTTCTCACACATGGGGGAGCTCTGATCTTCACCCCAGTGGGCGGTGAATTCCCAGGGCAGAAAGGACAGAGGTGGGGTGCTAGTGGGGACAGGTGTGTGCACGTGGCTTCTGGAGTTCAGCCACGTGCCAGGGAGTCCTTGGGGCCTACATTGCCAGGGGAATCTTATTTACAAGGGGAGTTGGAGAAGGTTGTTAAGAAAGAGGATGGCAGACCCCCCATGGGCTCTGCCACAGTCTCTGGGAGGGTGAGCCAGTGGGCAGAGAAGGCATCTGGGCCCTTCAGGCCCCAAGGACTTCCAGCAGGATGGGGGCTTGGCTGGAAGTCCCCCTCATCCTGTGATCTCTGGGTCGGGGCGCTTTCCTGAGAATGCATGGGCAGAGCTGGCTGGGGCAGTGACAGGGTAGCGGGGGAGCCAACAGAGCTCACGGAGGACTGCTGGTTCTTACCTCGGTTGCTCTGCAGGGCAGGGGCCTGGGCGCTGAGCTCTCGGAGCACAGCCTGCACGCTCCGCTGGAGATCCAGCTCCACATCTGAGGTTGGGGGTAGAGGGGGTGGGGGCGGGGAGGCTTTCAGGCTGGGAGCTCTGAGGCTCAGCTGCCCCAGCCTTACCCTCCCCCACAACCTCCTCTTTCCCTGAGAATGTCTTTAGTCTCTTCTTCAAGCCTCAAAAGGAGCCCAGAAGCAATCAACTTAGAGCTGGCAGCCTGCATCCTGGCCAGGGCTGGAAAACAGCCTTTTGATCAGCATGTTTGTGTTCTTTGTACAACCAGAGTATCTCAGGGCGAGGTATATATACTGCCAGAGATATGTGGGACAATCCCACTTGTTTCTTTTTGGTCGCACCATGAGGCATGCAGGATCTTAGTTCCCTTACCAGGGATCAAACCCTGTCCCCTGCAGTGGAACTGCAGAGCCCTAACCACTGGACTGCCAGGGAAGTCCCATGAGACAGTTTTCAGTGGTACACAGGTGATCCCCAAATCTGAGTAATTGTGCACTAATTTTAATATATAGAAAAAATATGTAACTAGTTCCTCAAGTAGTATGAAGAGGCTAAAATTTCAAGTCAACTTAAAGAAATACACCCCACTCCAGTACTCTTGCCTGGAAAATCCCATGGGCGGAGGAGCCTGACAGGCTGCTGTCCATGGGGTCGCTGAGGGTCGGACACCACTGAGCGACTTCACTTTCACTTTTCACTTTCATGCTTTGGAGAAGGAAATGGCAACCCACTCCAGTGTTCTTGCCTGGAGAATCCCAGGGATGGGGGAGCCTGGTGGGCTGCCGTCTATGGGGTCGCACAGAGTCGGACATGACTGAAGTGACTTAGCAGTAGCAGTAAAGAAATACACGAAATAAATGGCAGGAGGTGACAAAGACTCCCTCCCTGACCAAACTCGGGATCCTCGAAGCCTTGTTCTCTGCTAGGCTCTCAGCACAGCCCCTGTCCTGTCCCTGGCCTCCCAGACCAGTTTTAGAATGAGTCCTTCTGCCAGTCATTTGAGAAGCCCCGGCTCAATTATCAAATTCTCTATTCCCCACCTTTGATGGGTAACTCCTCAACCTGCCTCCAGCAAGAGTCCTGTTAGGACCGTCTATCGAGAATCCCTCAGCCCTGAGGTCCTTTGTTAGTAAATAGTTTTCCACCCACCAACCTCTCCCTCTGTTTGTTGACTGCAAATCCCCTTACGTCTTTGCCTTATTTAGAGCTGAGCCTCATCCCTCTCCTCTATTGCAATCATCTTGAATAAAGTCTTCCTTAGGGCTTTTTTTTTTTAATACATATATAATTTTACTTATTTATTAATTTTTGGCTGTGCTGGGCCTTCCTTGTTGCTGTGGGCTTTTCTCCAGTTGTGGCGACCAGGGGGCTACTCTCTGGTTGCAGAGCACGGCCTCTAGGGTGTGCGCTTCAGTACTTGCGGCGTGCAGGCTCAGGAGCTGCAGACTCAAGGGCTCCAGAGCGCAGGCTCAGTAGTTGTGGCACTCAGGCATGGTTGCTCCTTGGCACGTGGGATCTTCCCGGACCAGAAATTGAACCCCAGTCTCCTGCACTGGCAGGTGGATTCTTTGCCACTGAGCCACCAGGGAAGCCCCTGTTAGGATTTTAACAAGTGTCAAGAATTTTTTTTTTTTTCCTTTAACAGCAGGGTGCTGACATGGCAAAACTCTGGAGATGGTAACTGACATTTAGAAAGTGTGGTAGATGTGAAAATGCACCTAACTCATCTTCCACTACAAGGAGTTTAAGGGATCCAGGAGCTTGGGGCTGTCGGGCTGTGAAATGCATCACTTTCCAGCCAATACAGACAGCAGCAGGGATTCTAAAGCCAGCTCATCCTCAGGAACCTTTGTGGACGGTTGACTCTGGTTCAGGGGTTCCCCGGCCTGTGGTCAGTCTAGCACATTTCCACCCAGCCCTTCTTTCCTTTCTCCTTCTTTCAGTGTTGGGCTTGCCCCACAGTCTGAGCGCTCACTCCTCCAGCCCTCATCAGCTCCCTGTCCATTTTCTGTCCCACAGGTGTTTCCCCACACGAAGCCTTGCATGTCCAATCTTGTCTCCACCGTCTGCTTCTTGGAGGATCGGGACCAACACAGGAAGTACGGCAGACACTCCCTGTGCCATCAATTCCCCTTTAAAATCAGCTCCAACCAAGGGGCTGTCTCTACAGACAGGGATGCGGTCTCTGGTTGTCAGTACAAACCACACACTACCTCAGGTTCCGCTTTTGCCTGAGGTGTCAGGAAACTTACAGCCACATGGAGGCCCTGCCTCAAAAACCTGCTCATCTCAAGAGACGGAGATTTCTTTCCTTTGCTCCTTTTGGGGTGCTCCTGCTTTACAAACATATATTTTAATCTCCTCGGGTTCCTTTGAAAGTAGGTAGGACGAAGGTGTGAAAGTGAAAGTGTTAGGTGCTCAGTTGTGTCCGACTCTTGGAGACCTCATGGACTGTATGTAGCCCACCAGGCTCCTCTGTCTGTGGAATTCTCCAGGCAAGCATAGTGGAGTGGGTAGCCATGCCCTGCTTCAGGGGATCTTCCTGACCAAGATTTCAAACCCAGGTCTCCTGCATTGATGGCGGGCTTTTTGCCATCTGAGCCACCAGGGTAGTTAGAGAGGACAAATCTAAAAACCCAGCAGGTTGCAGCCCAGAAGTCAGAGTTTGTTTAGGTCAAGGCACCCCCTGCTGTCACAGTCATGGACCCACTTTTCCGTGACTTTGGTGTGGACCCTTGCAAGCCTGGGGTCGCCCAGCATCTCTGATACTCTCACTTTCCTCCGGCCTCTCACTCACCCCCCTGCCCAGGGCAGGTCCAGGTGTGAGTCTCCTTTGGGCTCCGAGCAGGAAGTGGGCAGGTGTTCCAGTCCACATTAGCCCACCCGGCCACTCTGCTGGGCAGAGCAGCATCTCCCCAAACTGGCAAGGAAATTATTTCGCCTGGCAAGAAGGCTTGTCCCAAGCAGTCCTTCCATCTACCTAGTTCCACCTGTCATGAAGATGGATGAGTTAACGCAGGATGAGTTAAGCTTCCCATGGTGGCTCAGTGGTAAAGAATCTGCCTGCAATGCAAGAGATCATGGTTTGATCCCTGGGTCGGGAAGATCCCCTGGAGAAGGTAGTGGCAATCCACTCCAGTATTCTTGCCTGGGAAATTCCAAGGAGCCTGGTGGGCTACAGTCCATGGGTCGGGGCCGGTGTTGGGGGGTCCCAAAGAGTCAGACATGACTGAAACTACTGAGCGCAGGGTGTGTTATTTTAAAAATATGCTACATTCTATCTCTTCTTTCTTCCTTCTCCCCGCCACCCCAACATGGACCACACAAGAGACTTAAAACTGTGATATTAATAACTGTGTTTTCCTCACTCATTAAAAGCGTAGCCAAACCTTTGTCTTTGGAGCCTTAGGTTCCCCTGCTGTTTTGCACAGGGAGTTATGTTTTTATGTTTCAAAGAAAAATAGAGAAGTTTAAAAAAAAACAAACTCTGCCAGTAGCCCGGGGAGAAAACCCCTAAATAAACCCTGTTTTCGAAAGTCTGGGCAGCTGGAACAAACTCAGGCTTTGGTCCACATCTGGTTTGCAGACATGTCTTGTTTGGGCTTGCAGAGTGTCTTTGGGGAAAAAAATTGAACTAGCTGCCAACATTTACAAATGAGGAGATTTTGCATAAAAGCTCGAATTCCTGGCATCTCTGGAAAGTCTGTCAACACTGGGCATGCATTCTTCTCCCAGGTGCCAGTGTCAGGGGCTGGGGAGCAGCTGCCCTCCTGAGAGAGGGCATGGCTCCTCCAGGGCTTCAGAGCGGTCACTCTCCTTGTTTCCCTTACTTACATCCTTTCCTCGGCCCCTTGGCCTTGAGACCCCTGGCTGTCTGATCGAGACAATCACGCTGGATTGTCTCAGAAGGATGGGTTGAAGGCTGCTGCTTTTTGATAAAAAGAAGACTGGCATATAGATGTCAACGCTACTGTCTCAGTTCAACCCATCCTCTCCTTCCCCCGCTGTGCCCACAAGTCCACTCTCTACATTTGTGTCTCTATTCCGGCCCTGCCAACAGGTTCATCAGCACCATTCTTCTAGATTCCATATATATGCGTTAATATATGATACTTGTTTTTCTCTTTCTGACTCACTTCACTCCATATGACAGACTCTACTAGGTTCATCCACATCACTACAGATAACCCAATTTCATTTCATGTCATTAAAAAATGGCTGAGTAGTATTCTACTGTATATATGTTCTACAACTGCTGTATCCGTTAATCTGTTGATGGACATCTAGGTTGCTTCCCTGTCCTGGCTATTGTAAACAGTGCTGCCATGAACACTGGGGTACCTGTGTCTTTTCGAATTACACACTACTATGTTTAAAAAAAGATAGCCAGTGAGAATCTACTGTATAACACAGGGAGCTCAACTTGGTACTCTGTGATGACCTAGAGGGGTGGGATGGGGGGCGGTGGGGGGAGACTTAAGAGCAAGGGCGATGTCATGTATACTTACATCTGATTCATGCTGTACAGAAGAAACTAACACAACACTATAAAGCAATTATTCTCCAACTTAAAAAGAGAGAGAAAGTGGCAATTTGAGGGTAGAAGGTCAGATTCTCCAAGACTGTGAGGGCACAAGGGTTGTGGGGACCCCAGGAAGGAGGAAAACCAGGGCTCGCTGGGACAAAGCTGATGGGTGGTGGCAGAGATCTCAGATGGGGGGAGCTAAGCACTAAACTCTGTGCACCTGAGTGCCACTGGTGTGGTCTCCTGGGCCACCTTGGCCAGGGTGCAGGAATGTCCCCAGAGGAGCCCCTTGTCTCCTGATGGACCACACAAGCCTGACCAGACTGTTTTGGGGGCTGCAGTCACCGTGGACTGAAGACCTTCAGATGTTTCCATCATCCAGACTTTGTGACCTCTGGGCTTCTCACAGGATACCAAAGAGCTGGGGGTGGTGCCCCGAGTGAATGACACAGGAATCTGTCCTGACCTCGGAAAACTAGAGCTGGAAGCTGGACTGCAGTTGATTAATCCCATAAAAGTATTTCTCATGCCTCAAATATCTCAGGGTCATCATTCTTCTTTATCTTTTTTTGGCCCTGCTGCTGCTAAGTCACTTCAGTCGTATCCGACTCTGTGTGACCCCATAGATGGCAGCCCACCAGGTTCCGCCATCCCTGGGATTCTCCAGGCAAGAACACTGGAGTGGGTTGCCATTTCCTTCTCCAATGCATGAAAGTGAAAAGTGAAAGTGAAGTTGCTCAGTCATGTCCGACTCTAGCGACCCCATGGACTGCAGCCTACCAGGCTCCTCCGCCCATGGGATTTTCCAGGCAAGAGTACTGGAGTGGGGTACCATTGCCTTCTCCATTTTTGGCCCTACCACACAGTATATGGGATCTTAGTCCCCCAGTCAGGGATTGAACCCATGTCCCCTGAATCTCTGCATTGGAAGCACAGAGTCTTAACCACTAGACCACCATGGGACTCCCTCGGACGTCATTCTTGATCCAGGACAGCCACTAAATAAACAACATTCCTTATCCTCCCCTCCACTCAGGAGTAGGATATAACTATCAGGTATCCAGATTACTATTCATACCTAACATTTAAATAGCACTTGAAAGGTAGACACGTAGAAATTCTTGTGTAGGTGTAGCAAGACAATGGTACATGTTAAACCAATTTGATTTTTGTCATGGCTAGATGAGAAGACTACATTTCCCAGACTCCCTTGTGGTGGCTCGATGGGGGCCATGTGACTGAGTTCTGGCCAATGGCATGCGGTGGAAGTGGTATGTAGCATTTTCAGGTGTGGCCATAAAACCCTCTGTCCTGTCCTCCATGAGCTTGGAAGAAATGATGATGGCCCCTAAGAGGAAAGCAATCTCAGTCCCTGAAAGACTGTAGCTGTATTGAGGAGCCACCTGGGTAAGAAATAAACATTTGTTGTGTTGATCCACGGACACTGAGGTCATTTGTTATAGCAGCTACTGTTCTCTGACTCAGGGACATACAAAATGTTCTCTGGTGTGTTGGGTTCATTGGGTTCTGGGCAGAGCCCCGTGAGTTTGGCAGAATAAATACTATTCTCCCTGTTTTGCACAATCTAGAGGGATCTGACCCTTGCCTCTGTCACCTCTCCAACCACAGAAGGTCAGACCCAGAGGGGCCCTGGAGCTGACTCTTTTCCCATTTCACAGATGAGGAAATGAGGCTCAGAGGGGAGAGGCAATTTTTGCAAGGTCACAGAGCTGCTGGAGCAGAGCTTTCTCTTTGCCAATTGCTCTTCCTTTAAAGCTGACATCTTATGTGCGACCATTCACCTCTTCACTGGGGAAAGAGAAGAGGGTGTACCCAGGTGAAACCGTGGGCATGTGTCTACCTATGTGTGCCTGGGGCTTGAATGCACACATAAACACCCCTGATGAAGTTGCCTGAAAAAAATTTCCCATAGGATCTCCCTGGTGGTCCAGTGGTTAAGAATCCATGCTTCTACTGCAGGGGGCTTGGCCTTTGGTCGACCCTTGGGTTCGACCCTTGGTTAGGGAACTAAGATCCCGAGTACCATGCAGCATGACCAAAAAATTAAAAAAAGAAAAAAGAAAAGAAGGTGGAGAAACAAACCACACACATGCATACACACCGGTTCCCAGCTCTCCAACCAGCGTAGATATTATCACAGCTAAAGAGACAATAGGGAGGAAGGAAAGGAGAAGAAAAGCTGACAGGGTCCTGACCGCAGCGGGACCCCCTAGTCTGGGGTCTGCTCCTCAATTTCCGGCCATTCAAAGCTGACCTAGGACTTGGCAGTGCCAGCTCTCTGTTGCCCTGCAATCCTAAGACAATCAAATCTCTCCCCAACCTACTCTTGGATGTTGTCTTTTCACCTAGTTCCCAACCTTGGCTGCACATTAGAAGTACCTGGAGAGCTTTCAAAATTGCCAATGCACAGTCCACCCCAAACCAAAAAAATCAGATATCTGAGGGTGAGGACTAATAATGAATTTTTTAAAATAGCTCCCCAGGAGACTGTAATGTACAGGATTACAGAATTAACCTAATTCTAATGAGAATCACTGTCTTAGTCTGGAGATCTGATAACTGATCTGTAAGGGAAGGAATGAAATGACAAAATGCTCAGAATTCACAGAGAACAATCATCCCTGAATTCAGAATGAAGGTCCCGACTTCCCTGGTGGTTCAGTGATGAAGAATCTGCCTTGCAATGCAAGGGAGCTGGGTTCGATCCCTAGTCAGGGAACTAAGAACCCACATGCTGTGGGACAACCAAGCACACAGGATCCAGAGCTTGCGGGCCGCAAGGAAAGATCCCACATGTGCAACACAGAATGAAGCTCCCAGGGTCAGGATGGTCAGGGATCAAGCTGCGCCCCCCTGCAGGGGAAGCGTGGAGTCTTAACCACTGGACCACAGGGAAGCCCCTCAGTTGTTCAGTGACATTTATGTGCTCAGCACCCAGATGCGCCATTGACTGGAGTAACACAGTCCATGCTCCTCTTCCATCCTGTGCCTGACCTCCGCCTTCCCTGCATGTGGAATAAAGGCTCAGATGGTTCTAAAAAGGTTTGCAATCTTGCCCCTGTTCGCAGGAATGACAAAACAGCAATACCTTTAGTGCCCTTGAAACACTGCTCTTTTGCCCTCAAAATAAACATCTTCCTTTTCTGGAGCCCCTCTTCTTGACCCTAGGATGAGAGGACTCTGAGGACTGTAGAAAGGTGGAGCAATATAAAAAAAAACAACTGTAATTTGGGAAGTCAGCCAGGATAACTGCAGTCCTAGTCAGGATGAGAAAACTCCCCTTCCGCACTCCCAGACAAGCATCCTAATTTGGGGGTTTCTCTCACCCACTGAACTTTGGGAGGGTGGGGGCCATCTGTCGCACCTTTGAGAGTGGATGCTGGTGGTCCTGCCTGCCCAGTAGCCTTCTTTACTCACTGTAATCTCAGTGAGACTGGCCTTGGAGTGGCACAGAACCAAGCTGGCCAACAGGCTCTCCTCGACCTCTGGGTGACCCTTGTGTGGATGATGGACTGGAGTGAAGAAAGCCTCCCTTTTCCTATCCCGGTGGCAGATCCACTCTGTTCCTTGTCTTTTCTGCTGCCTGGTGCTTCAGTCGTTCCTTCCATGCTCCACTATATTTTTGAAAATTAAATGAATCATATGGGTTTCTATTGCTTGTATCCAAAGAAAGTTTATCGGTACACCTCTCTTCTTAAAACACAGCATGGTGGGTCTTAACTGTAATTCAAGTGAGTGCAAAGTAAGTTGAAATATTTTGAAATATTTAGGAGACTTTCACAGTGCTCCGCTATCCCTATCCTCCCAGCCCAAACCCCAGCTGGTTAAAGACAACCAGGAATACTGAGACACCAAGATTCACTGGTGAGGCTTCTTCTCATTGGGGGATTCATTGATTGAAGCTTCTTCTCATTGGGTGATTCACTGGTTGAAGCTCTTCTCATTGGGGGAGTCATGGTTTGAAGTGCCTTCTGATTGGGTAAAGCTCTCTGAGGGTAAGCAGGATGTGGAAAAGTTACTTGTCTTGGGAATGATAACAAGCTGGTAGCTGTGCCTGCCTCAGGGTGTCCCCTACCATTCCCCGAGACAGGGATCTTCAATGACAGTAGAGTCTATGCCTGGTGGGGGGAGGAGTGGTTTCTTACTTGCTAGACGAACATTAGTTGATGTACATTCTTAGTTGATGTCATCTCTGCTTGTTATCCCAGGTGCAGGGAGAAGAGTCTGGGTCTTGGAATTAGCCAGGCGTAGGTTCCAATCCTAGCTCTGCCACCAACCAGCTATGTAGGTTCCAGCAAATTACCTAACCTCTCTAAGCCTGTTTCTCTTTCAGTAAAATGAGGACAATTGTACTGATATTCCTACTTTGCAGAATCCTTCTGATGTTTGGGTGAGGCAGCCCACAGTGAAGTCATTCACAGTCTGGACGCTGGAGCTAGATTGCTGGGTTCAAATCCTGATTGCTGTTGTTCAGTTGCTAAGTCATGTCCGACTCCTTGCAACTCCATGCACTGCAGCATGCAAGGCTTCCCTGTCCTTTACTATCTCCCAGAGTTTGCTCAAACTCATGTTCATTGAGTCAGTGATGCCACCGTCTCAAATCCTGATTGGACCACATACTATCTGTGTGTCCTCTCTCACTTTCCTCTTCTGTAAAATGAAGGCAATAATGCTGTCTGTCTCTCAACAAGTTAATATTTGTTGGGTGCTGTTTCCACTACTTGATATATTGTAAGTGCCATGGAGATTTTTGTTAAATAAATGCAAGTATTTGGCAATACATATTGGCTTTTACTGTCATTATTCCCAGTGTCCAGCTGAGTGATCTGCCAGCAGCTGGGACTCATACAAGCGTGTGGATGTCCATCTCTCAACAATGTTGTCACATTTGGGCAGCTGAGTGGGGATCTCCCAGTCGGGCTGGGTGGAGGTGGCCTTGCCAGCCCTTGGGGCATTCTCACCTTCAAGAGGGGCCTCCTCCACCCTGCAGACCCCTCTCCCCCGGGCCATACTGACCTGAGCTCTCCATGGGAGCCTGGGGTGTGTGTAAGAGGAGGATGTGGTTGTCTCAGGCAGCAGAATGGAAAGTAAATTGGTTGTTTTTCTGCAAAGAGGTGGTTCTGCAAAATAAGAGACAGTGTAAGTGGTGAGAAAGTGCAGAAAGTCTGTGTGTGGAATGGAGAGGAGACCAGGGGACCGAGGCTTCTCCCACATGGAAGGGCGTCTAGATTTATTTAAGAAGTGCTTCTATGATGCTTGCTACGTGCTAGGTACTCCTCTAAAAACTTAAAAACTGTCAACTCTTCACTCTCAGTGTTTTGTTTGTTTTTGGTCACACTGTTTGGCCTGTGAGACCTTAGTTCCCTGACCAGGGATCAAACCCATGCCCCACCCACCCACCCCAGCAGTGGAAGTGCAGAGTCTTAACCACTAAGCCTCCAGGGAAGTCCAAACTATCCACTCTTCAATATTAACCTGATGCTGTTGCTGTTCAGTTGCCAAGTTGTGTCCAACTCTTTGCAACCCCATGGACCATGGCACCCAAGGCTTCCCTGTCCTTCACTATCTCCTACAGTTTGCTCAAACTCATGTCCATCAAGTCGGTGATGCCATCCAACCATCCTCATCCTCTGTCGCCCCCTTCTCCTGCCCTCAATCTTTCCCAGTATCAGGGTCTTTTCCAATAAGTCAGGTAGGTACTCTTTTCTCCCCATTCTACAAATGGGGGAATTGAAGCACAGAGGTTAAATATCGATTCAAGGTCAGATAGTTAGTAAGTCAAAGAATGAGCACTTGAACTCAGACCCTCTGGCTCGAGAGCTCAAGTCCTCCATCATGACCACAAGCTGCCCCACTGGGATCCCAGAGGGAGGGACTCCCAGAGTTAGCTTCCCAGAGCAATACACTCCCCAAGTGAGAAGCAGAGGAACTCTGAAAGGATCCAAGAGCTTGTTCTTAGAAGAAGAAAAAAAAAAAAAACACTACACACACGGGACAGCTAATCAAGAGAGAAAAAAGAGACAGTATTAGGAATGATGAACATCACATAAGACATTGATTATACAAAGAAAGCCCTGAAAAAAAAAAAAGAAAAAAAAAAAGAAAGCCCTGAATCCTCGATATCACACAGTTTTCTCGGAAAATAAAAATAACTCAAAAGGTTCTAGAAGACTCGGAGAAACTGCTCATATTGGTAACCAGTGAGGAAACAGAGAAAGCCCTCAAAGAACTAGCTCTTAAAAAGTGGTATCTGGCTCAGATGGCTCCTCTGATAAGTCATCTCAAACATGCAGAGCAAAGCAAAAAACTGTTCCAAAGCATAGAGAAAGAAGAAGAGATTCTCTGAAGAAGACAACCTATCCTTGATATGAAAATCTAATGAGGATAGTTTACAAAAATAGAGGAAACACTTTGCATCCACTGGGATAGCTATTTTAAAAAATAAATACAACAGAAAATAACAAGTGTTGGCAAGGGTGTAGAGAAATGAGAACTTGGGTTCACGGCTGGCTGGAATGTAAAACTGAGCACCTGCCATGGAAAACAGTAAGGCGATTCCTCAGAAAGTTAAACAGAGATTCACTGTACGGTTTACCAGGAATTCCACTCCTGGGTAAACACCCAAAAGAATTGCAAATAGGGACTAACAGATATTTGTACACCAATGTTCATAGCACCATTGTTTAAACATTGCCAAAAGGTGGAAAGACTCCCAAGTGTTCACACAAAAGGTGGTGTATGCAGAAAATTATGCAGCCTTAAAAAAGAATGAAATTCTGATACATGCTGCAATGTAGCATGGAACATCATGCTAAATGAAATAAGTCAGACACACAAGGACAAATATTATATGATTCCACTTACATGATGCATCTAAATAGGCAAATTCACAAAGACGAAATATAATGGAGGTGACCGGGGGCTGGGGGGAGGCAGGAATGGGGATTTACTGTTTAATGGGCACAGAGTTTCTATTTGGGATGATGAAAAGCTTCTGAAAATGGATAGTAGTCATGATTGTACAATATTGTAAATGTACTTAATGTCATGGAATTGTACACTTTAAGGTAGTTAAAATGGGTAAATTTCATGATATGTATAATTTTACCACAACAGAAAAAAAATAGATCTGGCTCACTTATAAATACAGATGTAAAATTATAAAATAAATATCAAACAGTTGAATTCAAAGTATTGAAATTATAACGTACTATGAATAATTTTTAGTTGAGTTAGTTCAGTTCAGTTCAGTTGCTCAGTCGTGTCCGACTCTTTGCGACCCCATGAATCGCAGCACGCCAGGCCTCCCTGTCCGTCACCAACTCCCGGAGTTCACTCAGACTCACGTCCATCGAGTCAGTGATGCCATCCAGCCATCTCATCCTCTGTCGTCCCCTTCTCCTCCTGCCCCCAATCCCTCCCAGCATCAGAGACTTTCCAATGAGTCAACTCTTCGCATGAGGTGGCCAAAGACTGGAGTTTCAGCTTTAGCATCATTCCTTCCAAAGAAATCCCACGGCTGATCTCCTTCAGAATGGACTGGTTGGATCTCCTTGAATAATTTTAGTCTAATGATAATCATGGATGTGAGAGTTGGACTATAAAAAAAGCTGAGCACTGAAGAACTGATGCTTTTGAACTGTGGTGTTGGAGAAGACTCTTGAGTCCCTTGGACTGCAAGGAGATCTAACCAGTCCATCCTAAAGGAAGTCAATCCTGAATATTCATTGGAAGGACTGACGCTGAAGCTGAAATTCCAATACTTTGGCCACCTGATGCGAAGAATTGACTCCTTAGAAAAGACCTTGATTCTGGGAAAGATTGAAAGCAGGAGGAGAAGGGGACAACAGAGGATGAGATGGTTTGATGGCATCATCGACTCTATGGACATGAGTTTGAGTAAGCTCTGGGAGTTGGTGAAGGGAAGCCTGGTGTGCTGCAGTCCATGGGGTTGCAAAGAGTCAGACATGACTTAGCGACTGAACTGAATTGAATGATAATCATCAAAATGAATGCAAAAATGTGACAAACCATTGGCAGAGATTAGAAAAAAAGAGTAACATCAACTATTGGGGAGGACATGAAAAATTTGTTCTGTCATATTCAGCTGGAAAGAATGGAAATTGGGGGGCTTCCCTGGTGGTCTAGTGGTTGGGAATCTGCCTGCCAATGCAGGGGACATGGGTTTGATTCCTGGTCTGGGAAGAATCCACATGCCATGGGGCAACTAAGCCCGTGTGCCACAACAAGAGAAGCAACTGCAATGAGAAGGCCATACACCACAGTGAAGAGTAGCCACAACTAGAGAAAACCCTCATGCAGCAATGAAGCCCAGTACAATAAAAAATAAATAGAAACAAACTTGAAAAAAAGATAACCAACAAAGACCTGCTGTATAGCACAGGGAACTAAATTCAATATTATATTTTATTATTATACTATATATATGCAGTGTAATGTATATGTACTATAATATATTATTATAACTATATAATAACATATAAGGGAAAAGAATCTGAAAAAGAATAAATAAATATATGCATATATTTATTCTTGAAAGTGAAAGTGTTAGTCGCTTAGTCATGTCTGACTCTTTGCGACCCCATGGACTGTAGCCCACCAGCCTCCTCTGTCCATTGGATTCTCTAGGCAAGAATACTAGAGTGGGTAGCCATTCTCTTCCCCAGGGGATCTTTTCGGGACCCAGGGATTGAATCCAGTTCTCCTGCATGGCAGGCAGATTCTTGACCATCTGAGCCACCAGGGAAGCCCTATATATTTATTCATATATATATATATATATATATATATACACACACACACACACACATAAACTGAATTGCTATGCTGTACACCTGAAACTTACACGACATTGTAAATCAGCTCTACTTGTAAAGCTGTGGATGATCTGGGTTGGTTTTTAACATTTATGTATTTATTTGGTTATGTGCATCTTTGTGGACGCTCAGGCTTCTCTAGTTGCGGCAAGCAGTGACTGCTCTTGGTTGTGGTGCTCGGGCTTCTCACTGAAGCGGCCTCTCTTGTGTAGCATGAGCTCTAGGGCTCGCGGGCTTCAGTAGCTGTAGCACATGGGCTCAGTAGTTGTGGTTCACGGGCTTAGCTGCCCTGTGGCGTGTGGAATCTTCCCAGACCAGGGATCGAACCTGTGTCCCCTGCACTGGCAGGTGGATTCTTATCCACTGTACCACCAGAGAAGCCCTGGGCTGATTTTTTTTCTTGAAAGTAAAATTCTAAGAAGCTTCAAAAGTCACTGTCAGAAAGCCTGCTTATTCATTCTTCATTCACTTGCTTACTCATCAAACATTTATCTGGTGTCCACATATATTTGTGTGGGACCTGGGGATTCTCTGTGCCACCCCCTTGTTCCTCTGAGGGGACCTGCGTAATCTGTTTCCTGTCCTTTGGGCTGCTGACCACACCCGTGTCGGGCAGAGCCCTCAGGGTCAAGTCTGCATCAGACAGGAAATATGCAGAACCCAGGTCATTTCTTGGAACACATCAACATTGCATTTGCTTCAGTTCAGGGTGATGTGAACTTCTCAGGAAATAAAGCTTGCCCTTTTAGGCACCTGAACATGCCTCTGAGGTGTTCTGGATGAATGTCACGGGAGCTGATTGCATGCAGTAGGCTGTAACACGGTGAAGATTTCAGGGGCTGTTGGCAGCTAAAGGAAGCCTCCATCCCACACTGAAAGGCTTCTTTTCTCTGGTGTGAATGCTGTTTCAGCAGTGGGCTTAGAACATCTATTTGGGCTGCTCCGAGGCCCAAGGATGCTCCTCCCTAGCTCCTGGCAGTAATTCTAGGGGCTGAGATCACTGAGTAAACCAAAGTGCACCTATGGAACACTGTCCACATGGTGGAAATTGTACCAGGCCCTAGTGTTTAGAGATAAATAAATGAGACACGGTTTCTTACCCTTAGGAGCTGAGGGTCTACCTGTCCGTGACTTCTTACTGACTGCGGTGTGACCCTACTCGTCACATTCTCAGTCCACAATTGGCACACTGACTGCACAAGCATGAGAACACATTTATTTCACAGAGACCAAGGGCCGCTATCAGTGAGTGATTAATAAATAATAAGTGACCTGTGTTAATTTCATCATTTCTGAGCGTGCATCCCATGAAGGCGCCTATAGCTCAGCTGTACTAGTGAAGAATGATTACCTCACCTTTTTCTTATCCCCATCACCTTTCTCCATGCTTCATCTTTTTAAATTATGCATCTATATGTCTGTTTATTTTTTGGCTGTGGTGGGTCTTTGTTGCTGTGCATGGGCTTTTCTGTAGTTGCAATGAGCAGAGCCTACTCTCTAGTTCCCCTGCAATAGGGTTACATCCCGATAAGCTCATCGTTGGAGCATCCCTGGTGGCACAGATGTTAAAGACTCTGCCTGCCATGCAGGAGACCCAGTTTCAATTCCTAGGCCAGGACAATCTCCTGGAGAAGGGAAAGGCACCCCACTCCAGTATTCTCGCCTGAAAAATCCCATGGACAGAGGAGCCTGGGGAGCTTCAGTCCATGGGGTTGCAAAGGGTCAGACACGACTGAGCAACTAACACACACAAACCCATCGTAGGTTGAAAATATCTTATGTTGAAATGCATTGAACACATCTACCCTTACAGGACATCACAGCTTGGCCCCGCCCACCTTAAACACGCGCAGAACTCTTCCATGAGCCTACAGTTGGGCAAAACCATCTAACACAAAGCCTATCTGCTAGTGAGGTACTGAAGATCTCGTGTAATGGACTGAACACTGTAATGAAAGTGAGAAACAGAATGCTTGTCTGGATGAGGACTGGTTGTGAGTGTACTAGTTGTTGAGCCCTGTGATCGTGCGGCTGGCTAGGAACTGCCCTGCCAGCAGCACGAGAGGGGATCAAACCCCATACGCTGCTGGCTCAGGAAAAGATAAAAAATTGAAGCACGATTTCGACTCAGTGCACCTTGCCTTCCCACCACTGTAAGGTCGAAAAACCTTAAGTCCAACCATCGTAAGCTGGGGACTCTCCACTTCCACCCAGGCTCCAGTTCTAAGACAGAAGAGTTCATTACAGACGTGCCTGACGTGAGCTGGGCATTGGAGTTGCCCAGAGGTGCCATGTGAGTCATTCGATAAACGTTTATGGTACACCTCCCTACTCCTCCGTAGCCCCTGACTCACTATATCGTGACTGTCAGGCACTCATGTGAAGACAACACAGGGTCCCTGTCTCCAAACCATTCTTAGGTTAGGGAGTAGAAGCCAGTCTGTTTGGCACGGTTGGCATGACAGACGGCACAGGTCACAGAGATGAGGCTGATGCTCAGAATCCTGGTAAAGAGACAGCCTTTCCGTGGGAAGGGGGACCCGGATGGAGTGGTAAGGACACTGTGCTCACCCTCTGTGGGAGGGACTGGCCTTGGGCTCCGTCTTGGACTGTGGCTCTTTTTATGCATCGCTGACCAAGCAAATGGTACATCCGAGCTCAGCTCGCAAGCCCCTCCTCTCTCCCCGTTCTCCCAATCACAGCAAGAATATGACACCATGGGATAGAAACACACCAGCCTTGGCCACCAATCTGGAAGATTCCCAGCAGCGGGTACCAAGAGCATGGGAAGTGGCTAGGGGGTAAATTCCAACAACCTGGGAGCATCCCCAAGGTCACAGCACCATGGCCTCTCACCCAGCCGTGGCCTCTCACCCACCACCCCAACTCCCAGCCTGAGCTACTTGCTCCTCATCTCACTTGCTCTATATGACAGAGTGTTATCTGTCCTACAGATTCAAGTGAGGAGAACCAGGTCTTCCTCTGAAGATCAGATAAGTGGATGGATTCATTCATTCACACAATGAGTATTTTTTGAGCCTCTCCTAAGTGTCAGACACTACTCCAGGTCCTGGAGATGTGGTAGTAAGTTAAAAGTAGACAAACACCTGCTCGCATAAAACTTGTACTACCTATGGGTTTGTTGTTGGGGGCGGGGGTGGTTTAGTTGCTAAGTCATGTCCCCATGCCTCTTGCGACTCCATGGATTGGGAACCTACCAGGCTGCTTGTCTATGGGATTCTCCAGGCAAGAATACTGGAGTGGGCTGCCATCTCCTTCTCTAGGGGATCTGCCTGACCGAGGATTCGAACCCGGGTTTCCTGCACTGCAGGAGGATTCTTTACCAACTGATCTACAAGAGAAGCCCTATGTGTGTATGTGGGGGGGGAGGTGCAGACAAAAATGCCATAATTAAGTTGTGTATTAATTATACAGCTGAGAGGTGCTAAAGAAATATGGCTGAGAATGGGATCATGAGGTTCCAGCGACTGGGGTGCAGTATGAAAAGGTCTCCCCAAGGAGGTGACCTCTGAGTAGAAGCCTGCAGGAGAAAGGGAGCAATCCGGGCAAAGTCTGCAGAAAACAAAGGGAATGGCCAGCCAAGCACTGAGGAGGGGGTGCTGGAGGCATTTCAGGGGACAATGCAGCCGGGGTGCAGTCAGTAGGAGAACCCTGGCAGGCAATCCTCCATGGGTTTGTGCCCACCTTATGAGCATTTGTTCCAGATCATTTCTTCAAAATCTGTATCACAGACAACCTTGGAACAGAGAGCCTGCCCTCCCCAGGGCCAAGAACAGATTTCTTTGCCACCAGTGGAATAGAGACAATGTTTCCTTCCAGGGCAGAGGTGGCAGGTTTGCTGGCAGCCTAGGCCCCCCACCCAACCCCGTGAACACTGGGGGTTTCCTAAGCTCCAGGCTCCTCAGCGGTGATGCACAGCAACCTCTTGGGGCTGCCTCTTCACTCTCCCACGGGATTTGAGGGCAGGACAAGCTCATGCTGCTTGTTTCACTGCGAGTGATAAAGATGTGCGACTCTGGAGTCTTGTGTTTTCTGCCAGCGACCATAAAACTGTGGAGACTAACTTGATCGTGGTTGTTGTTGTCTAGTCACTAAGTCGTGTCCAACTCTTTACAGCCCCTTGGACTGTAGACCACCAAGCTTCTCTGTCCATGGGATTTCCCCAGCAAGAATACTGGAGTGGGTTACCATTTCCTTCTCCAGGGGATCTTCCTGACCCAGGAATCGAACCCGTTTTTCCTGCATTGGCAGGTGTATTCTTTACCGTTGAGCCACCTGGGACGCCTCAACTTGTTAGTTATCAGTAAGGTAAATCTTAGATCCTTACAGCTCTTGTCAGAGGGATGGGACCAGAGACAAAGAATGAATGGGTGGCTGAATGAATCGGGATTCAGAGGACATTCCTCCTTAAACACAGAACATTAGCAACGAACAGTCCTCAGGGAGGGTGCAAATGCACTGCCCCGGAGGGTTACACAGGCCACAGGACCAGCCACAGAACCAGAGATGGCTCCATGACACACAGCAAGAAGCGGATGGGACCCTATCGGCAGCAGCTGTTGCTCATTCATTCTGTGCAGGAGATTGTGGCAAAGACTTCTTGGCCAGAGGAAGGGCTGCAGACAGCAGGACTGAGAGGGTCTGAGGTGGCCAGGCTATGGGTCACTGTTTCGCCATGAAGTTTACAGCTGATGCCCTGCTTACCCTGGCCTCCCATCCCCACTGCTGGCTCCTGGGCCAGACTATTCAGCCAGGAAAAGCCACCACCCAGCCCACCTATGCCACCCCCTGGGAAGAAAGGCATGGAACTTCCCAGGAACGCACTTCTGCCCCCTCCTGTCCTCTGCGTGCTGTTCTAGCACAGAGAGGGGACCATCCACCGTGGAGCCACTTCCCTCTCCTCCCACCCACGCTCCCTCCCGCCCCCAGGGTATCTGGCAGATGCCATCTCCAGGCCTGGGATTTTTTCTCTCCATAGACACAGACTTGCCAGGCGACACACCCAGTTCTTTGATTTAAAGCATGGGATTAGCGGGGGTGGAAAGGCAGAGCTTGGGGTTCCGAGGGGACCCCGTCAACCCTCATCCCACGAGGCCCCACTGGGCTTTCCAGATTCCCGAGGGCTTTATTTCCCAGCTGTCCCCCCCGAGGACTGGGCAGGCCTGTTTCCTTTGTTGTGTCTGCCCCTGACTGTGAAGGAAACACCTGGATGTGAGAGAGCTAGTCTAGGAGGCAGGAGAGCATTGTTCCTGGGGGCAGGGAGCCTAGGAGGAAGGTGATGGGCCTGGATGCAGACCAGGAAGGCCTGAGGACCAGGTGGCCACCAGCCAGCCTGGCACTCATGCCCACCCTGGGAGCCGAGGAGGTAACAGAGGGGAGCCACAGAGTGTTGGGGCAGGTAGCATTGGGCGCTAGACTGCTGGGTACCAAATCTCTTTGTTGCTATGGCAATGTGTTGCTTAGAGCCGTTGTGCCTCAGTTTCTCTATCTTTAAATGAGACTTAATAATAGCACCTGACTCATAGGGTTTCTGTGAGGACTCAAAATGATGATATTCAAAAGCCACTTATTTACAGATAAATAAACAGGACAGGCCCCTGCTGGTTGGTCCTCCACAAACGCATGCATTAGCAGCCAAACCGAACCGCTAGCTGTTCTTTCCTGCCATCACACCACCTTCCTCCTCTGTGTTTGCAGTTTCTCCCCCTCACCGAGATGCCCGCAGTCTCATCTCTTCACACCAACCCTCTGTCTGCCTCAAGGCCCAGTTGACATTTTGAGCAGAACCTTCCCTGACCCCAGCCCTGGGGGGCTCTCTCCACTTGAGCCCACACTTCACTCTGCCAGGGGCCCCGGTACCTATTACTGTCTGTGTTGGTCATGCACAGTTGGGTCTCAACCCCACACCAGCTGGGCCTCTCCGTGTGTGTGTGTGTATGTGTGTGTGTGTGCAGAGGGTAGCCAAGACCTGGGACAGACAGGGACAGATGATGTCCCAGGAGGGATGCAGATGGGGGCCCAGAAGATTCTCTCAGAGTCCTGCATCTTGCTTCCCCACTCTACAATCTTTGGCAAGATGCTCCATCCCTCTAAGCCTCTGTCTCCTGATCTATAAATGGGCAGTATTAACACATATCCAGCCTTCCTCCAATCGCCTGTAGGAATCCAACAGGCTAATGAATGTGCTCTGCAGCACCAGGGAGGAATAACTAGTCCTTCATTATGGACATTTACAGGATCTGGAGAAGAAAGGAGAGGTCTTCTCACAGGGTCCTGCATCCTTTCTTCTTGTGAAAATGGGTTGAGTAATCTTAACCCGGCAGAGCGGTCCTAGTAGCCACCATACCTGGGTGACCTGTCTCAGAAATGCTGGGCGTGTGTTCATAAGGGCTGGGGATGTCTTGGCCCCTCGTGGGCTCCCCTTCCAACATCCCTCCTCCGGGACCCTCCATCTGCTCCTCCCAGATCCCTCCCTGGAGACTCTGCCCACATCCAGCACCTACCTTGACTCAGCAGCAATTCAGTGGCCCACAGTCTTGCCCAGGGAGGCCACCAGTCCAGGACAATGGGTGTCTCTGCAGCCTCTAGCCCTGCAGAGAAAAGCCCAGTGTCACAAAGGCCTGGCTCTGTCCCCTCCCCTTCCTTCCCCTTCCTCATGGCCCTCGAAGCTCCTCCCAGAGCACATCCTGCTGTGAGGTCTCTTTCTAGAGAAGTGTCTGTGGTCAGCCACAGCCACTGGACCTTTTTTTTTTGGCCGTGCTTCAAGGCATGCAGTATCTTAGTTCCCCGACCACGGATCGAACCCGCACCTCCTGCAGCGGAAGTGTGGAGTCTTAACCACTGGACTCCCAGGGAAGTTCCACTGACATTCCTTATTCTGATCAGGTGGGAGGTGGTACCTCCCGGGGGCCCCCTCTGGTGCTGGCTGGATGCAGGGAGCTGAGGATTCTTTCTGGAGCTCCAGACACACCAAGCACCTCCCACCCCAGACATTGCTGGCTAAATGCCCCCAAGCTTCTCCAGCTCAGCTGGTACAAACCCAGTTCATCATTTCACCCTTGAAACCCACTTCCTTGCTGCTCATCTCAGAACCAGAAACCTGGATGTCACTTTTTACACCTCCTTCTCCCTTACCTGTTGTACCTCAATGGCACCAAGTCTTATCACTGTCTCATGAATTGTCCCCATTTTTCCCACCCCCATGGCAGTCATGAGGTCATTATCGTCTTTCTCCTAAATTATTACGACACCTTGCTGTCTACCTGCCTCCACCTCACAGCTGAAGCTCTCTTTCTTAGAGTGAAACATGAATCTGATCCTGTTAATCTTTGTTACAACCCCCGATAGCACCCTATTACTTTCAAGAGAACAGCGAAATTCCTTCACTTGATTTGCAAGGAATGATCTGGTCCTTGGATGGCATCACTGACTCGAT
This sequence comes from Bubalus bubalis, assembly GCF_019923935.1. Classification (NCBI taxonomy): domain Eukaryota; kingdom Metazoa; phylum Chordata; class Mammalia; order Artiodactyla; family Bovidae; genus Bubalus; species Bubalus bubalis. The sequence continues at coordinate 34,759,958 of NC_059159.1, read as the reverse complement.
GGACATGAGTCTCAGTGAACTCCGGGAGTTGGTGATGGACAGGGAGGCCTGGCATGCTGCGATTAATGGGGTCGTAAAGAGTCAGACACGACTGAGCGACTGATCTGATCTGGATGATCTGGTCCTTCCTTGATGCCCAACCTCAGGCTTTATCCTCTTGCTCTGACATCTCCCAGAAGTCCTGAATGACTGTAGTTCCTTAAAGATCCAGGCCATCTCCCACCTCCAGGCCTTCATGTGGGCAGTGGGATTATCTTCCCAACCCTTCTCCTGCCTCACTCCTAACCATCCTTCCTTCAGAACAGAAGTGGGAAAAACAGGTCAGAGAGGTAGGAGGAGAAGTGGAGTGCGATGGAAGCGGGAGCGAGGACAGTGTCAAGGACATGACAGTCAACGGTGTCCAAGCCTGCAGAGAGGACATGGATGCAGAGCAGGAAGAATTATCTGCTGACTGTGGTGATTAGGAGAGAGCAGTGCTGGGGAGCAGATTGCCTCCAAGGCGATGCGCTCGCTAGTTTGTCGTATTCTTTCTTCTTCTCACATTTGGAAGCCAAGCAATATTTAGGGGCCTCTCCAACACATTTCTAGACCTTTGAAAAAAACTCAGAGCCTCTGTGCTGTCATCAGATTTGGCCTAATGGCTAAATGGCTCTGGAGAGAGGCAGATTGCTGACCCCATGAACGCCTGGATTCAGCTGTGCTTGAAACCCTGAGGCCTAGATCTTAGTTGTTCAACTATGTGATCTGATAAATGGCCCCTTCCTTTTCCGTTAAGACTGTTTGCATTCGGTTTCTGTTACTTGGGTTTCTCCTTTGCAACCAAAGGAGAAGTCATTGACCTTTCTCTGAAAGGGCTGAGTGGGTTGGTTCCATCTTTTCATTTTGGAGAAGAGGCCATTTGAAAAAAAAAAAAGACCAGAAATTTAAACCATCTGCTCTATAGCTCAGCTTCCCTTTGATAGTTATTTCTTTTTAAAAAATTTTTTATTTATTTGGCTGCCGAATCTAGTTCACTGACCAGGGATGAAACCTGGGCTCCCTGCATTGAGAGCAAAAAGTCTAAGCCACTGGACCACCAGGGAAGTCCCTTATAGCTTCCTCTTTTCTGTCCCACTCATGTGAGTGGACTCCCAGTTTTATCAAGCATCTGTGTATTCTTAGTATTCACATGTCTGCCTTATCCCTCAGCCCTCCCCCAATAAGTTCTGAGGAAGAAGCAGCTAGGTCTTACTCATTATTCTCTCCATCACAAGATAAGAGAATGTGGAGAGATAGTTGGGCTCAGTAAATAAAACAAATGGATGAAGGAATGAAGGAGGGAATAAATGGGTGAAGTGAAAAAGTTCAGGACAAGACAAAGGGCCAAGAACGGAGCCCTCGCAGGTTCGGCACTCAGCAACTGGCAGTGTGGCCATCGCGGCAGCACCTTCTCATTATCAGCTCTGGCCTAACTGATCGGAAATCACAAGTTGATGTCAGCCTCCTGTGGCTGCTCCACTCCTCTTATCATGGGCTGCTGTCTCTGCAACTACCCTGGGTGTGGTGGCCACCAAAGCGGCTGCTTGGTGACCGTGGACAGCCCCGGATCTGTCCCCTGCAAGGATGAGTTGAGGCGCCCTCATTTTGAATTTATTGTCATTTATTTATTTTGGCCACACCGTGTGGCATGTGGAAATCTTAACTGCGCAACCAAAGATGGAACCTGTGCCCCCTGCAGTGGAAGTCGGATTCTTAACCACTGGACCAAGAGGGATGTCCCTTGCAACCTTATTGTGAGGGCATGCAGCCGAGGGCCAGCCAGAGTGAAAAGGAGGTGCAAGGATGAAGGACTGAGACCCCTAGGTGCCCCCAGCTCACCATATGTACCATCAGCAAGGCAGGTGGCACTGCCTCTCTGGTTGATCCTAGTGGATCCCTGTTGCTCTAGGGTTTGTTTAACCTGGGCTTTTCAGGCCGTCTGTTGCCAACTTCCCCGTCTGCACCAGTCTCCCAGGAACAGCCCCCAGCAAGACTGTGGAGCCTTATACCAAGGTCACAGGACAAAATCTCTGTAATTAACCAAGCCTCAGAGCAACTGCTGCCACAAGCTTCCTGATCTAAACTGGCCAATTCCCTGACTTCACAGGTAAAATATCTACCCTATAGCATCCTGACCAATCTGGTGGCTTAGTGGTAAAGAATCCACCTGCAATGCAGGAGACAAGACGTGGAGACGTGAGTTCTGTCCCTGGGTCAGGAAGATCCCCTGCAGGAGGAAATGGCAACCCACTCCAGTATTCTTGCCTGGACAATCCCATGGACAGAGGAGCCTGGCGGGCTACAGTCCATGGAGTCACAAAGAGTTGGCACTCAGGCATGCGCATAGCATCCTCACCTAACACCACCCTTTCAGTAGGAATTTTCTTCCTCTTGTGGCTATAAAATTGGCTACTGGCCTGCGAAAGGAGCCATCCCGCTGTTTTGACAGCATCTCCCGTTCTAATAAACTCTATTCTCCTCTCCTTCTGCCTCATGTCTGGAAATTCTTTTCTAACCCATGCACAGACCACATGATCCATCAGCATCAGAATCCAGAGAGCTAGGGTTCCCTGCATTTACTGCTCTGGCTTCCGGATCATTGGTGAACTAAGGGCAGCAAAGATGCTCTGGATGGTGGGTGCCCAAGATACAGAAGCCGAGGCTCACTGTCTGTGGCTCCTCCAGCCACAGCCATGATGGCTTCGCCCAGGCTCCTGTATCCCTCCACATTCCTGGGTGTGTGGAAGTCTGCTCACTAACTCACTTGGGGCTGCCAAGTTACTTAGCTTTCCAGCAGAGAATCCACCACTTCTGTTCCATGCTTATTCCTCTTTCCAAGCCCCTACTGACCTATTTTCCTGTCTATTACAAAGCAAATGAAACTTTTAATTTTTAAACAAATTAAAATCCTCTTGTAACTATGGTGGCAGGTAGATGAGTGCTGGGATGAGGACACTCTGGAACACCATGGTATGGGAGTCCAGTAAGAATTGTTAACATTTGCTTTGGGGACAGGAAACCCAGGGCCATCTGTGTGTTCCTCCAGCCCCACCTTCTGTGGGAACTGTTTCTGGGATCATTCAGTAGCCGATGCAGAACCCATCACCTCATTGAATTTTCTAAGGAATTCACTCACAGAAAATCCTAAAAGGCAATGTAGATTTTCCTGAAGATTACCTTGGGAGGATGGAAAAGAAGTCGATATTAATCATCTCTTAACAAGCTATCAAAAAATCTTCCATGAGAGACTTCCCTGGTGGTCCAGTGGCTGAGACTCCATGCTCCCTGTGCAGGGGGCCCAGGTTTGATCCCTGGTCAGGGAGCTAGCTCCCATATGCCACAACTAAGACTTGGCACAGTCAAATTAAAAACAAACAAGAAAAAAAAAAAACATCCAAACTTAAAAAAAAATTTTTTTTGGTGGATATTTCTTTTGTCCAGATACCTTCTTCCAGGCCATGCTATGGAGCCAGTAGAGTTCTTTTTGTCCTCTTTTCTCCCCAGGTGACCCCAACCCACTAACTCCTGGCTCCTTCCACCCAGAGTTTTTCACAAACATCTCAAAGTCCTCTTGAGGTGCCTTCAGAGCACCTCAACTCCATTCTAATCCTTGTCTCCCAGTTTTTATACCCCGAACTCATTAACAACAACCCAAAAATCAAATGGTTCTCTGGTTGGTAGGACCTATTCTTAGAAAGCTGAGAGAAGTAATAAACCAGAAGATAGCTGTTATAGAAATATGCAATCACTTTATGAGTTAGGACAATTACGGCAAACTTCACTTTAAAGGCTCATGCAGGGATTTCCCTGGTGGTCCGGTGGTTAAGACTTCATGCTCCCAGTGCAGGGGACACTGGCTCAATCCCTGGTCAGGCAACAGGGAGCTAAGATCCTACATGCTGAACAGTGTGGTCAAAGTAAATAAATAAAATAAAGAGATGTTATTGTGGAAAACAAAACATTTTTAAAACAGGCTCACGTAACTGGGAAGTGGTGGGACTTGAACCAGGAAACATCTAGTCCAGGGAGTTCACTGTGGGCCCACAGAGAGGACCCACAGGCTGAGCCAGCCTGAAGCCTGGCCTGTGCTCCTTGCTCTCGACTCTACTCAAGGGAGACTGAGGCACTGGCAAGGCTGCTCTCCTGGTGGGCATCTCTGCTTCTAGTGAATTCCCTCTGGCGCTCACACCGGTGGCCCAGGGAAGCAGGGGCAGCAGAACGTCAGGCTCTAAACCAGGGTTTCACAGGCGTGATTCCTGGACCAGCAGCATCAGAGGCATCTGTTAGTAACTTGAACTGTCTGGTGTGGGTGTGGAAAAGGAGGAACAGTACACGTATCGGGAACTTTCCAGACTTCACTTCCAGCAGTGTTGTTTTGTGGGGTGTGTGAGAACCCAGACTTAGGGCTAATGGGGTGACAACTGAAGGAAGCAGATAAGCTTTTGTCTTTTTTTTTTTTAAATCTAGTCACTTACCCTTTCAGGCATTCTTATGTGGGAGGAGAAGGAATTTTATTTTATTTATTTTTGGCCAGGCATCATGTGGGATCTTAGTTCTCTCATCAGAGATTAAGCCCACACCCTTGGCATTGGAAGTACAGAGTCTTAAACACTGGACTTCAGGAGAAATCCCGGAATTTTTATTTTAAACACCATTAACTTTTTAAAAAATTTTAGTGTTTAAAAATTGCTCAAACAATTCACAAATATGTTTTCATTGTAAAAACAAACATTATACTGCAGTATACATATATATTTATATTATATATAAAATTAAATATATACAATTTTATATTAAATATATAATATAAATGTATTATTTATATTTAATATATAAACTATATATTGTATATATACATATACATTATAGAATTAAAAAGTGAGCCTTCTCTTCCTCCTTCCCAGCTTCTTTTCCCTCTTCATTCAGTGATCACCGCTTTCCACAGCTTGGAGTGATTTATACAAATTGTTTTTCGGCTTGCTTTGTTTCTTAGAAATTATTATTAGTATCTAAGGACCAACCACATTCTTTTCTTAAATGTCCATATTTTCTGGACTAGTAACACATTTAAATGGATCAAGACCGGAAAGATACAGGGCTTCCCTGGTGGCTCGCGGTAAAGAATCTGCCTGCCAATGCAGAAGACACGTAAGAGGAGATGCGGGTTCCATCCCTGGGTGGGGAAGATCCCCTGGAGAAGGGTATGGCAACCCATCCCAGTATTCTTGCCTGGAGAATTCCAAGGACAGAGGGGCCTGGCAGGTTACAATCCATGGGGTTGCAGAGCCGGACCTGAGTGAAGCAACAGCACTCACACACACCAATGTAGGAGACCCGGTTCGGTCCCTGGTCTGGGAGGATCCCACATGCCTTGGAGCAGCTATTGAGCCTATGCTCTGGAGCCTGGGAGCCACAACTACTGAGGCCATGAGCCCCAGAGCCCATGCTCCGCAACAAGAGGCACCACCGCAATGTGCAGCCTGCGCACCGCAACTAGAGATTAATTCCTGTTCTCTGCAACCAGGGAAAAGCCGGCGCAGCAACAAAGACCCAGCACAGGCAAAAATAAATTATAATAATAATAAAAATCTACGTTTGGCTATTAAAAAAAGAGAGAGAGAGATGGGAAAGATAGAAACCCAGTCCATTCTCTCTTGTACAAGCCATCTTTCAAGTTGGTGAGGAAAATTTTGCCAGGCCTCCCTTCACACCTGTTCCCCTTCCAAACTCCTGGGGACCCTCATGTTCCTCTGAGATTGGGTCAAGGGCAGACAGAACTTGGGGCTTCCCTGGAGGGCAGGGCCTGGGATCCCCTTACTCTGCCTGTTCTCAGGTCGCCTGTCTTTCGTGGCACCCCCAACCCCCTTTATCTTCCTATTAGGCAGGTCCTCCAGGACAGGTCTGCAAGCTTCCCAGGGTGCGGAGGAGGTGCTTGTCTGTGTAAAATTCACGCTGAGAAGGCAGAGAATGGACGAGGACACCAGGGAGAAAGCTGAGTCCAGTCCTCTATTACCTGTGCGAGGCGCCTGGCCCGTATACATGCACACATGCACACACGGGCAGGCACACGCAAGTACACAGCGCATCCTGGCCCACACGCTCTGGTCCTAGCTGCTTCTGCTTGTCGATCCCTCCTCTCTGGGTCTCAGTTTTCATCTGTGACCCAGCGATTGGAGAGTGTGTTTGCACAGCCCTCGCCAGCCCTCTCTGGCTTCTTCCCCGGACAGTCCTGGTTCTGGCCTTAGAGCCCTGCGGTTACAGTTTTGCTCAGAGAGGGCCTCTGGCCCCTCAGATGAGAGGCCCCTTCCTTGGGGTGGGTGGTAAGGCTGCTTTGCTGTCCCCCACTTCCTCTCTCCAGAGGTCCCAGGGGATCCCCTTGGGCCAGTACCAGCTTTGGGGGATGGAGCGACATTCATTCACCAAGGGCTTCCTTCCTGATTCTGCCCCCTCCCCCCGCTCCCACCCCAGGAGTGGCCGCCCTGGACTTGCCTGGAGCCTTGCCAACCATTTCCTGTCCACCTCCACCCCCACTTCCACTTCTCCACCGCACCCCACTCCCAGCTGGTCCCCAGGGAGAGAAGAGGGTGGCTGGGCTCCTCTGGAATTCCCTTATGATGAGGCCATCCCTCTCAGATTCGTGGGAACTTTACTTTTCTGGGCCTTAGTTTCCCTACAGCTCACCTGAGTGGGTTGAGGAAGTAGCAGTAAGGGCAGGGGCTCTGGGGCGGCGCTGAGCCCTGGCTTCCCCTTTTCACAGTCTCTGTGACCTTGGACAAGTTCCTTAGTTTCTCTGCCTCAGTTTCCTCATCTGTAAAATGGGGCACAATAGTACCTACCTCACGGTGGGACAGGCTGGGACCTGGGACCCTTTGCTGCAGTGCTTACACCTGGACAAATATCTTGGAGCAACAGAAAAACTGTAAGGGACTAAATTAACTGCAGGCACATTAACTGCAGCAGTTGGGGCCACTTATAAACAAGATACACAAAGGTCAAAACCCAACTGCCACTTGTGAGCTTCCAGGAGCAAAAGCAGGTCCAGTGCATGAGCAAGACTGCTGCACACAGCACCACCCAGGGGTGGGCAGACCACCCAAGCTGCCCCTCCGGCCCAACCCACCCTCACCCTATTTGAGGGGCCAGCTCACCCCACCTCAGGGAGCGAGCCAGGACACCTGCTGCTTGTTTTCAATCCCTTGTGCTGCAGCAGAGTCCCAGTAAAGACCTACCTAAATTCCTCATCTGGCCTCTCATCAAGCTCTACTGATTAAGGAGTCCAGGCATCCTGGGTGTTAACGGTGGTGAAGTTGGAGGGCTGGTGTTTATGTAAACACATAAAGTACGTGGATCATGCTGGGCCCACGCACAGCATTTGCTAATATCTCAGTTTTTACTACCTTGATGTTCAGGGGAGATGCCCTGGTCAGGCTGTAGTGACTCCAAGGCTCCACCTTCCAGCTCTAAATGTCTGAGATTCCCCGAATGGTCCCTGTTTCTTCCCCCTCAGCCTGTGCAGAAAGGGGCACACTTGTGTGGCTGCTGTAACCACAGCTGACCCTCCACGGACCACACGTTCAGAATGGCCGAGTAGTGTGGACTGAATGTCTTGTGTCGTCCCCAGACTCATATGTTGAACCCCAATGCACCTCCCAACCTTTGGGAGGCGAGTAGGTTTAGATGAGGTCATGAGGGTGGAGCTGCCATGATGGGATTAGTGCCCTAAGAAGATGAGACACCAGTGCTTCCTCTACCTTGTGAAGATGCAGTGAGAGACAGCTATCTGCAACCCAAGAAGAGAGCTCTCACTGGACACTAGATCTGTCAGCACCCTGACCCTGGACCTCCCAGCCCCCAGAATTATGAGAAGTAAAAGAAAGGTAGGGTTTCCCAGGTGGCGCTAGTGGTAAAGAATCCATCTGCTAATGCAGCAGACATGAGACGCAGGTTCGATCCCTGGGTTGGGAAGATCCCCTGGAGGAGGGCATGGCAATCCACTCCAGTATTCTTGCCTAAAGGATCCCATGGACAGAGGAGCCTGGTGGGCTACAGTTCACGGGGTTGCAAAGAGTCAGACAAGACTTAAGTGACTTAGCACAGCACAGCACAGCACAAAAGAAAGGTTGTGTGCTCAGTCGGGTCCGACTCTTGGCGACCCCATGGACTACAGTCCACCAGGCTCCTCTGTCCATGGAACTGTCCAGCAAGAATACTGGAATGGGTTGCCATCCCCTTCTCCAGGGAATCTTGCTAACTGAGGGATCGAACACACGTCTCTTGAGAAGTAAACGTCTGTTGTTTATATCACTCACTCTATGGTATTTTGTTATAGGAGCCCAAGCAGACTGAGATGCTGGGGTTGGGATCTGACCAGGACACAGGTGTGCCTGCTGCAGATGGGGACAACTTGCTACCTGCCTGTCTTTGCCCCAGGGAGAGCACTCTTTCCCAGGAGAGCTGGCTTCCTTTACCCTGATTGTACTGGTAGGGCTGGGGGAACAAATAGAAGGACAAAAAGAGTAGTTTCTTCCCCAAGAAAACCCAGGAGCCCCACTCCCAGGGCAGCGGCTGACATCCCAGTGCTAGAGGGTGTGATGGGTGTGGCAGTTGGGGGAAAGGAAATCTGAAGTCCCAGGGGAGGTGCCAAGCAGTACATGTCCACGTGTGTCTCCTGCGTGGGAGAAGCTTTAGGATCTGGAAATCTCTCTGGTGCCTTTCCTTTGAGCAGACTGAGGGGTGCTAAGCGTTCCCTGCACCAGGGGTTGTGGGAGAGCCATCCCTCTGGAAGAGGCATGACTTGGATGTCAGGGACCACAGGAAGAGGTCTGAGACCACAGGAAGAGGTCTGACACCACAGTGTTCTGGGCCCCAAAGGAAGTTCCAAGCTGCCAGAGCAGAACAAATGGATAAATTGGACTTCATTAAAATTAAGATCATCTGCTCTGCAAAAGGCAGTGTTAAGAGAATGAAAACATGAGCCACAGATTGGAAGAAAATATTTGCAAAACACATATCTGATAAAGGACTGGTATCCAAAATTTGTGCTCCAAAAACTCTTTTTAGCATTCAACAATAAGAAAACAAACAACCCAATTAAAACAAGGGCAAAAGATCTGAACAGATACCTCAGCAAAGAAAAGAGACAAAGCTAATGTAAAAAAAGACACATACTACACAATTCCAACTACATAACATTCTGGAAAAGGAAAAACGATGGAGATGGTAAAAAGATCAGTGGTTGGCAGGGGGTAGGGGAAGAATGGGTGAACAGGGGAACACAGAGCTTTTCAGGGCAGTGAGACTACTTTGTGTGATATTATAATGGTGGATATATTTTTCCAAATCCATAGAATGTATTATACAATGCCAACAGTGAGCCCTAATGTAAACAAAAGACTTTGAGCAATAATAATGGATCCATGTAGGTTCATCAGTTGTAACAAATGTACTTGTTGATAGTGGAAGGAGGTGGGGAATGTGGGAACTTTCCGTATCGTCTGCTTAATTTTGCTTTGATCTTAAAACTGCTCTAAAAATAAAGCCTATTTTAAACATTAAAAAAAAAGAAAATAGACATATGGCAAATAAACCCATGAAAAGATGCTCAACATCAGTCTTTATGGAACTGCTAAAGAAAACAACCAAGGAGGTATCACTACACACCCATTAGAATGGATAAAACTCAAAGCACCAACAACCAAATGCTATAAGGGTGTGCGGGTACAGGAACTCTCATGCATTGCTGGTGAGAACGAGAAAACAGATAAGCCTAACTATACCGTATTTGTACCATATGATCAAGCAACTATGTTCCTTGGTATTTATCCAAAGGAGTGGAAAACGTGTGTATGTCTGAACAAAAACCAGCACCGTAGGTTTATGGCAGCTTTATTCATAAATGCCCCAAATGGGCATCAACCAAGATGTTCTTTATTAGATGAATGTATAAATAAACCCTAATACCGCAATAAATTGAAATACCATTCAGCAACAAAAACAAATGAGCTATGAAGACATGGAGGAATCTTCAGTGCATATTGCTAAGTGAAAGGAACCAATATGAAAAAGCTATGTACTAGAGGTTATTCAGTTGCTAAGTCATATCTGACTTTTCTACCCTAGGACTGCAGCATGCCAGGCTTCCCTGTCCTTCAGTATCTCCTGGAGTTTGCTCAAACTCATGCCCATTGAGTCGGTGATACCGTAGGGTCCCAACTATATGGTATTCTGGAAAATTTGCAACTAGGGAGACAGTAAAAAGATAATTGGTTGCCAGTCTAATTAAGTAATGTTTTCCATTATAAAAATTACATTACCCCATTTGGGATATCCATTTCCTTTGTCAGATTGGCAAACTGTAATTTTGAGAAATTTCTCCATTTTATTGAAATTGCCAAATGAATCCGTGAGGTCCAGCACAAAGCTCACTTCCCTTTTGCTCAGCAGCACAGTGAGGGTTATGTGGAAGGAAGACTTGGGCATAAAATGTATTTTTTATAGAGAGGAAAATTACAAAAAGATAAACAAAACAATCCCCTAAGAATCTTATTTCCATTCTATGTGAAATGACTTACATGAACTAAAACTAGCAGGAAAATAACTGTAGATCATCAAATCCAAGAGAAACCAAATTTTATTTGACAATAATATTAAATTCCACTCATTTATTCTTGAATAACTGTCAATCATGTCATCGGACAACCAACTCACATGACAAAAAATATTGAAGGTGTATTGCCAACCACTGTCGGGGGCCTGGAGCAAGGACAGATGGCCTGGACAGGGGAGGGATGGTAATACGTGGCAGGGGGAGATGGAGCCGCTCTGTCCACTCCTCTCAGGTCCTGAGTATGCTGGGCTGGGGCTTCATGGGCTCCTATGAGCCCAGAGCTGTTGGCACAGATGAATCAGGAGCGGGAGGGGTTCTGTGCCGATTTAACTGTCTGCGTCCGTGGTTACTTCCCCACCTCTCCCAGTCCAAACCCGGAGCCCCAGCCCAGCCTTCCACCCGACCACCCCAGCCCACACATCAGCGTCCAGATTCTCAAACCAGTGCCATCTGGCGGTTACAAATTTTTGGCTCTTGTGTTCTATCAGCCATTTGCCCCCAGTCAGGCTCTAAGCTCCTTGAGGTCAGCTCTCCACCCTCTGCTCCTCTGGGAACTTGCCCAGGCACAATGGTGCCTGTGAACTTTGGGGCTGGAAGATTCCACACGTGATGGACTGAGTTGGGAGGCAGGGTCAGGCGGGCCAGCCTGGGAGAGGCAGAGGTGAAGGCTGGGGCAGCTGTGGACCCTCTCCTTACCCAGACCAAGGCAATTCCTCCTTCAGAGTGTAGGGCTAAGTGTCCCTTCCCCTCTCATCTGGGTCCTGCCTCAGCAGAAAATTGGAAAAGAGGCAATGAAGAGCCTTCCCTCCCCTCCGCCACCAGACCGGGGCCTCAGCGCTCAGGGGGTGAGGCCGCTGACCTTTCCTGAGCACCTGAGAGGGTTGCTGGGCCAGGAGCTCTGCAGTCTTGTCTCAACCCTTTAAGGAGGCCTTGTCACCCCCTTTAGCGCTCAACAAAGAGAGGTTGAAGACGCTAATTCACTTCCTTCTGGCCATTTAGCCAGCAGGTCACTGAGCTGCCACTGAATCTAGGCTTGTCCTGTCTCCTCCAAGAATCTCGATCCAGGAAGGGGCTCCAGAAAGAGTCTGCTCTGAGTCCTGACAGTAAACAGGTGTTGACGCTGTTTTTTAGAAGACCCAGGGAATTTGAGAGAGAGAAAGTGTGTGTGTGAGAGAGAAAGACAGATGGAGAAGGGGGTAGGGGGCGGCACTGGGGTCAGAAAAATAACACCCATGTTTCTACTACCTGAACCCCAGGTAGGGGGACTGCCCCCACCCCACAAGTCTCTGACAAAGTAAGGGGAGGGCCTGGCCAAGGGTCGAGAGGGGAGCCCTAACCCCTCCACCCCCAAGAGCACCAGAGCCTCGGATCTTCCTTCTAGAGAGGATCCTAGACCATCTAGAGGGCAGGGCCTCCACAGGTCGGCTCACCCATCCCTCTCCTCTCTAACTGAGGAATCTGAGGGGCTGTGAGGCCAGGTCCCTCCCCCTAATGCCTGGTTGTTTTTTTTCCCAAACAGAGCCCTGAGGCACCATTAACCCCCTGTCTGCTGCAGAGCCCACGGTGGGGACCCTGACCCAGCAAAGGGCCATTCAGCTGTCCACCAGGAGACAGGCCCTCCCAGGAAAAGGCGGCCCCAAGAAGGCTGCCCCCGGGCTTCCTGTCCAGGCTGGTGCTGCACAGCTAAGGCAGAGCTCCGCTGAAGGTCATGATGGGCAGACAGAGCAGGGAGCAGAGGTCGGGCGTGGTCTGCCCCTGTGCCGGTGGGTAGGAGGGCCTCTGGGGCTGGGGGCAGAGGTTGCTCTTCTCGGGCTTGTAGCAGGGCGAGACCTCACACCTGTGGGGCAGGGTGGGTGTCAGGGCAGGCTCCCACCCTTCCAGCTCCTTCCAGGCCTCAGGGTCGGGGTAGGGGTGCTGAAGTAGGGCTGGGAGCCCCCACTTTCCTACCTAACCACACTCTGCAGGATCTTCCGCTCGTCCTGGTCCAGGCACACAGCAAAGGGGCAGCTGTTAGAGCCGATGATCTGCACCTTGTCCACTTTGACCTGCGACGTGGTAATCTGGAAAGAGGGCCCAGGTCACCTGGAGCCCTGCCCACCTGTCCTCTCCTTTGGAGCTGCCAGCCCTCGGCAACCTCTTCCCTTGGAACCACCCACCTGGGTCCAAGGGGTGGGGGCACACAGGGGATGGGCCCACGGCCTCCATCAGGCCCTGACTCTCTCCCAGCCTCTGTCCTTTCCTGAGTCTAGAAGGAGCAATTGTTCTGGAAGGAAAACCCCACTGCCTGAACCATGAGAGCCTGGGTTCCCTGACACAGAGTCCACTCTGACACGGAGCCCACTCGGGGTTCCCCTGGCAGCTACCATGGAGCCCTTCTGCAGGTGCAAGGGTACCTCCTCCTCCCAGAGCCCCCACACGTGCACATACCCCTCACCAGCCTCTCCTGTCACCCCCAAGGCCCAGCACAGCCCTTGGACACGCCACCCCCATATGCACAGACACACACACGCACAGACACACACACGCATACACACATGTGCCCAGTAAGTCTCCTGAGGGGATGGCAGAGAGGAGGGGGCGCCCTTACCTGGTTGAAGCCCTTCTTAGATTTAGGGTTCTGCCTTTTCACCACTTCTGTCAGGTTTAGCGTCAGGGCCTCTGTGCTCAAGTCTGAAGGGCAGGGTGGCTCAGGACCACCCATGTCCCTACCCCCTCCCTCACCCCCTGCCCCCACCTCCACCTCCCTGTCCCCCACCTCCACCTCCCTGTCCCCTACCCCACCTCCCGGTCCCCTACCTCCACTTCCCTGTCTTACCTCCCTATCCTCATCCCTACCCTACCCCTGCCCCACCCCACCTCCCGGTCCCCCTACCCGCGGCCCCACCCCCACCCCCTCACCTAACTCCTCCTGCTGCCGGCAGGCCTTGCTGAGGTTGACGGAGGTGCAGACCTTCTCCATGTTGCTCCAGCGACTGCGTCCACTGATGGCCCCCTGGGAAGGGAGCAGAGCCACACTGTTTGAGCCCCAGGCCCCCGGTGCCTGGTGCCTTCAGCTCCAGACCTGCCAGCCACAGGGTGCCGCCTGCCACCAGCACACCCAGGCAGCTCTCTCTCCTTCACTCCAGTCGGCCAGCTTCTTCACCAAGAGCCCCCCGACCCCTATAAACACCTTGCAGACCCCAGGAGGAGCTGCCAGGTCACTGGTTTGGTCCAGGGCCAGCCAGGTGACCGGGTGGAACTCTGCTCCATCCTCACCCCCAGCCCAGAATCCGGGTCCCTGCGCACCCTGAGGAGGGGGACCCCCGGGGGGAGGGCAGCTTTGGAGGCGGAGGGAGAGGGCAAGGTCCACTGCCTCTCCTTTCCCGCTCTCTCAGCATCCTGGAGAGCCCTGGCAGCCAGCCACGGCCTTCCAGCTTACAGACTGGGCCCAGTACACAGCAGGCTGGCTCCGGGGAGGTGGCATGGGGAGCAGACCTGGAGGGGCAGGCCAGCAGCAGGCTCACCTTGCTGTAGATAATCTGTAGTGTTAGCGGGACGGCCTCCCGGTCACCGTCGATGCCCAGCCGCTTGCTGCCAGGACCTGTGCACACAGACAGACCCTCTGCTCCTTTCCCTTCCAGGACCTCACAGACCTGGGGCCCTGGCTCCCCGCCCCTTTCTTGTCCCTCCTGCCCCACTACCCTGCAACCCCTCCTCCCCAGGGGCCCCCTGGATCCTGGCCCACCTCCACAGGGACTCAGGTAGGACCCACCTGAAGCCTTGATGGCACGCATGGCAGCAGAGTGACCCAGCTCCAGGGAGTGGATGAAGATCTCTGTCGTCTTCTCCCCGGTGATGAAGGTCAGCTGGAGTGGGCAGGAGGGCGGGCATCAGCGTGGACCTCCCAGAGGGGCTCCCAGGCGCCCCCCGCACAGGGCGATGGGCGGAGGGGTACCCTTCAGCCAGTCTGGAGCAGCAGGACAGGCCTTACCTCGGTCTGATAGACCTGTAGCAGCACCGGGCGGGCAGCGAAGCGGCAGTAATAGAGCAGCATGTCGGCCAGGATGGGCAGCTGGGCAGGGGAGCCTTCCAGGGGCCGGGACTCGGCCTTCAGAGACTGCTGGGGGTGGGGGGAGCCCCGCGATGGAGACAGAAGGGGGAGGATGAGAGGACGACACACAAAGGAGACACATCCAGAGGCAGGCAGGGCCAGGGAGGGGGGCGGTGAGATGGGGCAGGAAACAGAAGGGCTGGAGAGGGGCCCATGGCCGCCTCCGTCCCTCCTCTCCAGCCTCCAAGCTGGTCGAAGCTGGGGGTCGAGGAGGGGGGCTGAGGCCTAAGACGCCTGGGTCCTTCCGGGGCCCCTCCCTCCCTCCCAGCATAGAGACCCCTCCCTGGGCCTTGGAGCCCCAGGTTCAGCTCAGCCCTGCTTCCACCCAGCCTCCCTGCTCGATCACAAGTGAGCCCTGGCCCTTCAGAGGGGCCTCCAGTTGGACCCCCTAAACTAGGGCCTTCAAAGCAAGACTGGGTGACTGTAGCCAGGCGCCCCCCAGCCCCTGCACCCCGGAAAGGGGCAGCTCACCTGGCACAGGACTTCGGGGGGCAGGTGCATGAGGCCCAGCACGTTGCGCTCATACCAGGGGTCGAGCATGCCGAGGTAGTGGGAGATGTCGTTGGTGCTCTCCCCCCAGGGGGCTGCGCCCAGCTCCTGGAGAGGGGGCGACAGTCATACCCGGCGCCCTGGCCCTGCCACCCTCGCTGCGGGCCCTGCACGGCACCCGCTGTCCCATCCCGAGCTTCTCCCTTGCCCTTAGAGAGGTCTAACGACCCTCAGTCCATGCCCCCCGCCCCCCAGCTCCATCACCACATGCAGGGCAGGGAGCACGCCCGGGAGCCAGGCCCACCCAGGAGGACGTGCCTCGTAAACAGGGGTAGCTGCTGCTCCTGACTTGCAACCAGCCGCCCTCCAGGAATCTGGGACCTGCTCATGTCTCCTTGCTTTGCTACCCTGCTGGGCCCAGGGCTGGGGACCTACCGCAGGGCTGGGGTGCCTCGGGGAGTCTGCGGGGAGGGGGGACGTCTGGCATGGAGAAGCTGGGCTGGTGCAGCCACCAGCTCCTTGGCTCCGCTTCACGGGCACGTAGAAGAACTGGAGCTTGAAGAACCTCGTGAGGAGCGGACGGTTGCTCTCCAGCCGCCTGCGCAGAAGAAGATGGTGAGAAGGGAGCCCCTGGGCCCCTGGGGGACCCCAGTCCTCAAGCCCAGATGCTGCCAGCATCTGGGCTTCAGCCCAGGGCAGATGGAGGCCCAGCTCCAGCTCTCACCGCAGTTTGCTGTACGCCCGGGCCACCTTCCCCGAGATCCGATCGGAGCCGAAGACCACGACTCGAAGCGTGGAGGCCTTGGGGTCCTCGTCCCCGCTCAGGAAGGGGCGGCGGCGCTGGTGGCGGGAGGCGGGGGCCAGGAGCCAGCTGGGCAGCGGGGGGCTGAGTTTTGCCTGGGGCAGGGAGCGTGAGCGCTGGGCTCGGGAGGTGGGCCGCGGGCCGTCCAGGGGGCTGACGGGGCTGCAGAGGCTGCCGGCCCGCCGCAGGGGCAGGGCGCCCTCTGGGCCGCCCTCCAGGGCCCGGGAGTCCCTTCGCAGCACGAGCTGGCTGGTGCTCTTGAAGAGTTTATAGATCCTGTTGAACTTCTGTCCGGACCTGCGGTGGCCCCGGCGTTCCTGGGTGCCAGGCCTCTTGGGCCTCTCGAAGGAGCTCTCCTCACTGTCCTCCACGTAGCCACTGTCCATGCCGTCTGACAGGCCCGACACGAAGGAGGTCAGCAGCTGGCGGTGGAGGGTGGGTCCTGAGGCCTGGGATGAGGCAAGGGACAGGGTGGAGTCGCGGGAGGCCGCGGAGCTGGTGGAGAGTAGAGAGTCCCTCTCGGCACAGTGCCTGTCGCTGTCCAAATCCTCCTCCTCCTCCTCGTCCTCGTCCTCGTCCTCCTCCTCTCCGTCCTCATCCTCGTCGTCCCCCAGGATGCCCGGTTGGAGCAGCTCCTGTTCCTTCAGCAGGATTTCCTGCAGGATGTCTGCCGGGAGCAACGGGGGACACTGTCTGAGTGTCAGGCCCTGGGACCCCTCCTGTACAACCCTGGGCGGGGTGACAGACTCAGACAGAACGACACTGTGGGGGAGAGGGCAGGGGGCCGCCCCGGACTCAGAGCCTACCCTCTGCTCTGCTCAGAGCCTGCTCAGCTGGGAGGCCCACTGCAGGGGAAGAGAGCCCTGGACGTTTGGGGGGTGGACACCAGGGGGGAGCCCAGCGGGCCACTCACCGAAGCTGTCCTGGTTCCAGCTGTAGGTGTAGCACCTGGCCACGGGCATGGGGATGGTGCGCAGCTTGCCGGGTTTGGCGGTGTCTAGAGGAGCCGGGGAGGGAGGGGCAGGAGGTGAGGGCTGGGCCGGTGCCTTGAGACAGGCCAGCCCAGACCCCTCTTTGTCTTGGAGGAGAGACCAGAGCGGGGAGAGGGACCAACAGCCGGGTGGGCTGAGTCTGAGTTGGAAGCTGAGATGCCTGACTTGCAGTCAGGGGGCTTTTCTCAAGCCCACCAGGTAGAAGCCACGCCCTTCTGTGAGCTGTGGGACTGTGGCCAAGTCTCAGGCTCTGAACCTCCGGTTCAAACAGGAAAATGAGGGCACCAGCTCACCAGGAGTCCCTTCTTCTGTAACAAACTTTCCCCAGAGACGCTGGGGCAAGGTGGGCCATGTGACAAAGGGGGCTCAGAGGGGTACGTGCAGCTTCTGTGTTGTCTTCAAATGCAGCCCAGTGCCCTCGATCAGTCCTCCCTTTTCCATCACCCACTACCACCCCTGTGGCAATCTGCAGCCGAACCCTAACCCTGCAGAGGGGAACCATGCCCTCAGGATGGCAGAGCAGGAGGTGTTGGAAAATCTGGGTCTCTGAATGATTATACGGAGCAGGCTCAGCCGGGCTGCTCGCCTGGGCAGCTGTGGAGCCACGGGGGGATGGGGGCTTATCCCCAGAACCTCACCTAGGACACCAGGGAAGCCGGCTTTCTCTCCCACCGCCTGCAGCTTGGTCCTGAGCCACTGGCGGGCCTCGGCAGCATCCCCGATGCCGGATGCCAGTTCCTGGGCCTCCGCCGTCTCTGTGAAGATGTCCTCAAGCTC
Source organism: Bubalus bubalis (assembly GCF_019923935.1). Lineage (NCBI taxonomy): Eukaryota > Metazoa > Chordata > Mammalia > Artiodactyla > Bovidae > Bubalus > Bubalus bubalis. Next base: position 34,742,184 of record NC_059159.1, on the reverse strand, counting down.
GGCCAGGGTCTTGGACTGAAAGCCGGGGTAGGGGGAGGAGGGTAGGCAGGATTGCCCGTGAACCTCGGCCTGGCTGCCCAACTTCTCAAACTCCCAGTGACCCGTCTCTCCCTGGCCTCGTTGCCCGCCTCCACCCATGACTGACCACCAAGCCAGGGCCCCCTCAGCCCCCTTTCTCCAGAAATGGTCAGAAAGAAAGGCCCAGAGCCTTGAAGAGCTGGGGTGGAGTGGGGGAAATGTCAGTGCTCAGAGAGGGGGAGCCAAACAGCCGGCAGGTCCCAGAGCTCAGCCTAGACACCAGGGTGCCAGCTTCAGTGTAAAGTTCATGCCTGTGCCACCCAGCCCACGCCACCCTCGGAGGCTGCGTTCAGTCCCTCAGTCCCGGCTCCATCCACCTGGGTTAGGAACCAGCAGAACAGAGACCTCTCAATGAGGTCAGTGCTCTATAGCAACCTCACTCAAGTGAGGGGGGCCAGTGTACCCGGGCGGGCTCCAAAAGGGAGCAGTGAGAACCTCTGCCGGGAGGGGGCGCTGCTGAGCCCAGGGCGGACCCTGCCTTTGTAGAGAGAATCTCTGCTGGGAGGGGGGCGCTGCTGAGCCCAGGGCCTCAGGCACATACCTGCAGCCTGCAGTGCAAACCCGGCAGGTCGCAGTGGGGCCCAAAGGTGGCCTGGAAGGCGTGCAGGAGCAGGGTGGTGTAGGTGCTGTGCGGCGAGGGCCCGGGCGTGCTCAGCTGGTTGGCCACGGCGAGGAACTCGGCCTGCACCTCCACCGGGTTCAGCAAGAGCACAGTGCTGGGGACAGAGGACCGGCCATGGGCACTGGGGGACAGGGGTGGGGCCGCCACAGAGCCCACTCGGGCTGGGGTCGTCCCCTCTGACACCCAGGCCTTCTCACAGCCCAGGCGGGACCTGAGGCCAGGGGAGAGCCGGTGGCTTGGGGGTCCCAGTTCCAACGGGAAACCTTACCACCTACTTTTGACCAGTTTTCAGCTGGGCTTTACAAAGACCTTTTAAAAACTGAACTTCGTTTCCACAGATAAACTCTACCTTCATTTTTTTTTAAATAAAAAATTTTTCCTACAAGACATCTGAACAGATACAAAATGACACAATAAAGGATTGTATTTTAGGGGAGGTGACCGGAGGCCAGGTGATCATTTTGGGGAGGGGGCAGCAAGGCAACCACATGCTGTGAGATGTGGCCTGAAATTTCAGCCTGTGCACTCCTCAAGTCAAGGGTCGGGTGTGAGGTGGCTTCTGCCAGGAGGAAGGGGAACAAGTCAGGGCTGCATCTGACTCCTCTTCTGGCAGAGGGTGCCCTTTCTTTCTTTTTAAAAATATTTATTTATTTGGCTCCATGTAGGATCTAGTTCCCTGACTAGGGATTGAACCTGGGCCCCTGCACTGGGAGCTGAGAGTCTCAGCCACTGGACCACCAAAGCCATCATGAAGGCCAGTACTGGGCTGGGGGAGGAAGCATGTATCCAGTCACTAACCCCCACCTCCCTTCCCCTGGACTCTCTTTTTTTGAGTGAAAGCACTCAGAAAGCAGGTATATTGAGAAAGATACACATCCCACCAGCAGAATGTGGTCCATCTCAGGAGGTGAGATCGGCCCCTGGGTTCCCTTCTGATGCCAGTGTTTAAATGTCTGCATTATGGACATATCGAACATACCCAAATATTAAGAGAATCATGAGCCTCAAGGATCAATCACTCAGTTAACACATGACTATTTGAACTTCACCCACGACAACCCCCAATCACTGCGTTTTCTCTAAAGTACTCCACTTCAGTATTCTTGCATGGAAAAATCCCATAGGTAGAGGAGCCTGGCAGGCTACAGTCCATAATATCACAAAGAGTTGGACACGACTGAAGGACTGAGCACACACCAGCCATAGCAGTGTTATTCCTGTGAAGGCTATTAGTGTGAACTGCTCACGCTTGTTCCCTCACAAGTCCTGCAGCGTTTGAACAGCGCAAAGAAGCACCAGGCAGGTGGCCTTCCTGCCAGTGTCTGTGGATGACTGTCCCAGAGCCGGCCCAGGGGTCAGAACTCAGGGACGGGATGGGGCTGTGTCAGATTCCCCAGGGTTTAGGGAGAAACTCATTTTGATTTCTCTATTTGTAAGAAAAAGGGATCAGGCTCAAGTAAGTAGTCCCCCACTGAGCCATCCTCCTTTACTGACTGCTGGATGATCCCCTCAGGGACATGCATTAAGCACCACTGTATACAGGACTGGGCCAGCCACCCCAAGGCCTCACCACTTGCACCTCCTCTGCACGCTTGTTAACCAAAGTGAGACGAGCTCGGCTGTGAGCTCTTTCTACGAACCTCTCTCTGTGCCTCAGTTCCTGGATCTAAAGCATACCTCTCTCACAGGCTTACTTAACAGGAGGACTGGATGATGGAGGGATGCCCGCAGCACTACCTGGGGTTCAGGAAGCTCCTTGAAGCTGTTGGTGATTATCCATCATCCACCTGCCTCAGCCCCCCTGGCGGAATTCTGCTTATTAACCAACATTTCTTTACAAGACATTTTTTCTGCCCTTTCTATCTCTCTCAAAATCTACCACTTGCTTTTCTGTTTGTTTTTACCAAGAAGGAACTCAAATAATATCTGCTCAGTGAATGTGCCGTGAACCCCTGGGACTGAGGATGGGAAGGGGCTGGGGCGACTGGAATTTCTGAGCCAGTGGAAGCTGGGGTCTCCAGGCACCCATGTGTTTGGAGGCTTGCTGGAGGGCCCTCAGAATAGAGGCTTCCTCTCAAATGCTTTTCCAGCTGCAGGCCGTGGGTAATGAAATCGGCTCAGGGAGTCCTAACCAGAACTGCCTTTGAAATCAAATTGAACGAGAACATGCTTGGGAGAAGGTGACTTTTCTTCCCTAAAACTTGTCTCAGCTCTCTGTGTGTGTGTATCACGTTTTCATATAAAACACATTTTTAAATTATAGGTCCTGGTCAGGAAAGTTTAGAAAATGCCATTTTACTGACAGGCAGAAAGACATTATGCAAAGAGCCTGGGCTTCTGAGTAAGACTGAGGCTCAAATCCTGGCTCAGACTTTTACTAGCGGTGTGACCTTGGGGAAGTTGCTTGCCCTCTCTGACCTTTGGCTTCCTCATCTGTAAAGTAGGGGTAAAGAAAGGTAATGTGTGCTTGTTCAGCGTAATCAAAGCAGGTAATTTTTGTTTTTTTGTTTTATATCTCAGACCCATTTAGGAATCTGATGAAAGACCCTTAGCCCAGAAAAATGAGCCAGTGCACAAAACATCACACCCACCTGCCCCCTCCCCACCATTCTTTCCTCCCCAAGAGCACTTACACAGTGGAGCTGCGGTGACTCCTAGTGGACAGGCCCTGCTCGGCCCTCACCAGTCGCTGGTAGGAGATTCCTGTGGCCAAAATACCCAAAAGAGCAGTTCATGAATTAACTTGTTCCTTCGGCAGTCATGGCCCTGCTCCTTGGAGGTGCCGGCACTGGGAGTTCCCAGATGAAGGTCAGAACACCGGGAAGATTAGAACCCTGGCCTCCAGGGCCTTTAACAGTCTGATTCCCAGCCCCCTCTGTGGCCTCACCCAACCCACAAAGCTTCACTTTTTAGAGACTGAGAGGTAGGGCACCCAGGGAGGAGACTAGGGACCCTGAAGTGGCCTCCTGCTGTCCACCTGGTACTGATTCTGTCACCTCTCCAGGTTCCGGTGTCCTCCTGCAGCCCAGCCTCAGCCCCTACCAGCCCCCCAGCCTTCCCCTCAGCATCCCGGCCCTGCCTCAGGGGACCCTCAGTATTCCGCGGTCCTGCCTGGCATTGTCCTCCTCTACGGCTGAGTCTCTGCACCACGGATCCCATCCCAGCCTTCCTTTATGGCATCATCCATCTCCCCTGATTCAAAGATGCTGAGAAGAAACAAGCCAAGGTTTCCCTTTTTCCCTGAAACTTAGTTCTGTAGCTGGAAAGCAGGTACTCAGTGCCGTGTCAACCACAGTGAGGAGACTCCACGACACCTGGTTCTTCTCACCGAGGGGGCTGGGATTCGGTGGCGCAGGGTGGGGGCAGGCAGTCCCCCTCATTAGGGTTTGGACATCCTCATAGGGACCCTGCTGGGCATGGACTGGGTGAGAGTTTGGAGCAGAAGGCAGTCTCCTGGGGGAGTCAAAGCCACGACTGGGGTTAGAGATGGCTGTAAGCAGAGGGCTGTGACTTTTGTTTTTTAAGTGGTCAAACATTTCCAATTTGTGCTATTCCAACTTGAGACCTGATTTCTTTGATTTTGGTGCCTTTTGTTTGATGTGTCTTTTATGTAACTGTCACATGTTTAGATGTTAATGTTATGTCTACTTCGACAGGCCAGTCCCTGAAACAGAGGTGATGACGATCAGGACTCAGGACGCCACCTAGTGGCCGCCTACAGACATGACAGAGAAAAGTCCCCTCTTTGCCCCATTCAACCCCAACAATGTCCCTGGCCATCCCAGGTTTCCCTGCCCCCCAATCTCCCAGACTCCAAAACATACAGACATCAAAGTCTTCTCTTGATCTCTCCACACTTCTCTTTTAAATACCATGTATTGTTCTTAACAGGTAACCCACACCCCATTGATCTGTCATGCCACACCCCCGCTGCCCTGTTCTGCCCCTGTAGACTCAGGCCAGGCTGGGGCCACAGTCCAGGAGGTACTGTGGGCCACATTCTCCTTGAAGCCTGCTGTTCTCTTTAGTCTACAAGACAAGGAGCATTCTCTAACATCCTGTTTCTCCACCTGCTCATCTTAGGGGCTTTCCTGGTGGCTCAGTGGTAAAGAATCCACCTACCAATGCCTGCCAAAGAAGGAGACATAGGTTCAATCCCTGGGTTAGGAAGATCCCCTGGAGAAGGAAATGGCAACGCACTCCAGTATTTTTGCATGGCAAATCCCATGGACAGAGAAGCCTGGCGGGTTACAGTCTATGGGGTTGCAAAAAGTCGGACACGACTTAGTGAGTAAACAGCAAACAATCACATTTGGGAATTATGGCATCATTAGCTGGGAGCTGCTGTTGGCTGATGATGTTCTATTAGTGGGTGCTGTTTCCAGAGTGATTGGCAGGTGCTGAAGAGCCCAGATTCCAACAGCATCAGCTGAAACTCTCTACCCCTCCCCCAAGACACCCATCAAATCCCCCTTCCTTGGCTTCTCTTGATAACGAACCTCCACTTATCGGGGAGCCTCGTGGTGATGGGTGCTTCTCCTCTTTGACCTTTACCCGTCTTCCCCTGGGCACCTCAGCAGACACGAACAACTTTCTGAAACGGGCTTACTTAGACCAAGACTGGCTCAAGGGCTGAACAAAAAAAACCCACCTAGGTGGTTCTGTGTCTGGTCTTAACATGACGGGCAAGGGATGTGTCCTGGTGAGTGGGAGCTGATGGTGGGCGGCCACGGTGAAGTGCAAATGCCTTGTCTAGGCACAGGACTGCCCTCATAACTGAGCTTTGTTTACCCAACTGAGCTTCCCTTCTTTTTATTTTTTTAAAATGCATGTATTTTTGATTGAAGTACAGTTGATTTACCACACTAAGTTAGTTTTAAGTGTACAACAAAGTGATTCAGTTTTTTATATATATATATTTTTTTTCCAGGTTTTTTCCATTATAGGTTATTACAAGATATTGAATATGGTCCCCTGTGCTACACAGTAGGTCCTTGCTGTTTATCTGGTTTATATATAGTGGTGTGTAACTGTTAATCCCAAACTCCTAAATTATCCCTCCACCACTCCTTTCCCTTTTCTAAAGTGATAACTGGAAATGGCCATTCTGCACAGGACAGCTGACAAAGAAGACAGAAGATGAGTGACAATCACTGCTGGCGTCACCAACCAGGAACTGGCACCACGTTAATGACATTCTTATGAAACATCCATGCTTAGGACACGACGTGGTGCCTGGTCATCATGAGGCAGAGTCCCCAGGGCTGACATGAGGCAGGGGAGGCTCAGCCTTAGCTGCACGGCTGTCCCAGGAGATGATCTTGGCTTCCTCCTCCTGACCCACATTGTACCCTGACACGAACGCTCCTGGCTACTGGCTTCCTCTTATGCTTTCCTTCCTTCTGGGGTCCCCTGGACAGCAGCCACAGAACTCTCTCTCTCACACACACACACATGTCCTTTATCCATTCATCTGTTGATGGGCACTTAGGCTCCTTCCGTGTCTTGGCTACTGTAAACACAGCTGCGATGAACACAGTCCTACTTTTGATCAGGAGGCTCAGAGAGCTTCTGTAACCTGTCCAACGTCATCAGCTAATAAGTGGCAGAGCAGAGTTCTTTGTTATCCATAAGCCCATGTTCCTGCTCTCACATTTGACTTTTAGCTAAAGCGAGAATCATCGAACTTTTCTGAGTTCATGCACAATGTTGTCTCATGGACAAATGGGAGCAATGCTGCTTTTCCCTCATACTCGGCAGGGCTGTGGTCTGGGTGATGTAATCGTGGAGGTCTGGATGCTTTGAAAACTGAGGCGTAACTCACACATATGATGCCCACTGTCGCCCATCAGGATGACAGACCAACTCTCAGCAGGCAAGTGCTGTGTTCTGCACAGCCAGGCAGGCAGAGTAAATACTCAACAGACATGCGGGCTGAACCCAAGGGGGCTGTGGTGGGTGGGACCCGGAAACACTGACGTGAGGCTTCTTGCACCCAGATGGAGGCAGTGGGCGACCCTATGGCAGGGGTGGAGTCAGGAAGAAGGGGGAGGTCCGCAGGCTTGATAACCTGCCCACTTCCTCTGCCACCCAGCCACATCAAAGTGGGATAAACTGTTTCACTCATCTCCATGGCAACTGACTCCACAAGGCTGCATGGGTGGAGGGCCCAGCTCACCAAGCCCCTGTCATCTTCTCCCTGTGACCTTGCCAGGATCCACCTATTAAGATAAGACCACCCTGAACCCTCCTGCCCCCAGCAACGGGAAATCAAAGTAGGCCAGCATTATCCTCGGAGACTGCTGAGAGGGAGACACGACTATCCTCCCATTTTACAGATGAGGAAATTGAGGCTCCTATGACGTGAAATGTCTTGCCAAAGGCCCCACAGCCCCAGGGTTGTAGGGACCCCAAGATGGTCTTGTACCAAGTACTGGTAACCACCAAGTGATGCAGCCTCAGCCTCCCCCACAGAGCTCAGTGCCTGATCTCCCCTTCCCTCTACTGCCTCCCTCAGCTGGGTTACTGGGGGTGGAGCCACTCAGCAATGAGGCAAAACTATTACCCACCTGCCTTTACCAAATTACACCAAAGCACTTCCTAACTGGACTTCCCCGGTGGCTCAGCGGTAAAGAATCCGCCTACAATGGGAGAGCCGTAGAAGACATTGGTTCACTCTCTGGGTCAGGAAGATCTCCTGGAGGAGGATAGGGCAACTCACTCCAGTATTCTTGCCTGGAGAATCCTGTGGACAGAGGTGCCTGGTGGGTGACAGTCCATAGGGTGGCAGAGTCAGACACGACGGAAGTGAGTTAGCACAGTACAGCATAGCACTTTCTACCTAGCCCACCTAGGGGTTAAGGAGAAGAAGCTAATGTGGTTGAATTTACTACTTGCTATTAATATTAATGAGGGGTCAGGTTCTACGAAATTAGAGGCTTACTTGTGGATGTGAGATGAGTGCTTTTTGTTCACTATAAAAGATAATGTCATGGAAGCAACCTAGATGTCCATCAACAGATGAATTGATACAGGAATTGTGGTACATAAATACAACAGAATATTACTGAGCTATATAAAAGAACACATTTGAGTCAGTCCCAATGAGGTGGATGAACCTAGAGCTTGGTGTACAAAGTGAAGGAAGTCAGAAAGAGAAAGACAAATATTGTATATTAACATGTGTGTATGGAATCTAGGAGATCCAACCAGTCCATCCTAAAGGAGATCAGTCCTGGGTGTTCATTGGAAGGACTGATGTTGAAGCTGAAACTCCAATACTGAAACTCCACCTGATGTGAAGAACTGACTCATTGGAAAAGACCCTGATGCTGGGAAAGATTGAGGGCAGGAGGAGAAGGGGACAGAGGATGAGATGGCTGGATGGCATCACTGACTCAAGAGACATGGGTTTGGGTGGACTCCAGGAGTTGGTGATGGACAGGGAGGCCTGGCGTGCTGCGGTTCATGGGGTTGCAAAGAGTCGGACACGACTGAGCGACTGAACTGAAATGAACTGAATGGAATGGAACCTAGAAAGATGATACTGATGAACCTATTTGCAGGGTATCAGTGGAGATGCAGACACAGAGAACAGACTTGTGGAAACGGTGTGGGAAGAAAAGGGAAGGACGAATGGAGAGAGTAGTATGGAAATATATACTGTATGTAAAATAGACAGCCAGTGGGAATTTGCTGTGTGACACAGGGCACTCAATCCAGTTCTCTGTGACAACCTAAAGGGGGGGGATGGAATGGGAGGTGGGAGGGAGGTTCAAGAGGGAGGGGACACATGTATCCCTGTGGTTGATTCATGATGATGTATGGCAGAAACTGGCATAACATTGTGAAGCAATTATCTTCCAATAAAACATTTTTTTAAAAAGATAATGTCAAAGGGTTTTCTCCCCACTGTATGATGTTTCATTCCCCTATATGACGTTGACTAATTTTGTATCTAATTCTGCCATCTTTTCGTGACTTAGATGAGAAATTTATTTCAGTTTCTGATACCCTTCTTTAAACTGCCTCTCCCACCTTCCTGGCTGGTTCCCTCAGTAACGAGTTGGAATGCATCTTTGACACAGGCTCACTATACATCTGTTTGAGTTTGAGGCTTTTTAACTGTTTGAAGGATTGTCTGGCATGAGCAAATGGTTTCCTATTTCGGTTCTGCTTCCCCTGGAAGAGGAGGCGTTGCTGGCATGGGCAGCCTGGCCTGAGCATCCCCCTCCAGCACTCGCTTGGTCCCCAGCGTACCTGAGCCCTCACATGGTCCCAGGGGCTAGATCCAGGGCAAGACCCTCAGCAGTGAGTGGCTAGGGTTCCACAAGCCCTCACTGCTCTGAGTTCAAGGACTCTCACTCCATTTCCATCTCCAGCTGCTGCTCTGCTTGGCTCTCCTCTCCCCAGTAGAACCCCGAGTCCCAGTGTCTGGGCCTCCCCACAGCCCGCCTCTCAGCTCCACATCTGTTCGCTGGGGGCTGCTGGGAGCTGAGTTCCTGCTCAGTTGCCCACAAAAACATCTCAAGGCATAGTGCGCGGGTGGCAGAGGGCAGCCAGCTGGTTCCACTTGAAATTGGGAAGCGGTCTCCCTGCACGCAGGTGACAGCCCTCCCCCGGACCCATTTCAAAAAGAATGTCATTTAGATCTTAGGCAGAGACTGAAGGTCCTGCCAAGACATTTGCATTTTAAATCCTTTCTGTCCTGTTACAGAAAAGAAGAAAAGCTTTGCCTTCTCGTTAAAGGAATTCTGGTCACCACCAAGAAGCCCAGAAGCAATCTAGATCTGTTTGTTTGGGGGGATAGTGAGGAGGAAGGGAATGAAAGAGATTAAATTGGTTTGTTCATTTAGGGCGCCGTGGAAAGCGAGGTTGGCCTACTTGTCTATTTATCAGGTGCCTTAGCACCTGTCTTTGTACAACCATTCTCCTGAGAGCCTCCCTGATTTCTTGATTCTTCCACCCAAGCCTCTGCCAGGAAGCGAGGCTCATGTAGTACGGAGCTTTTGACTGAAGGACACCTAGCCTGTACCTGTCCAGGCCCTTAGAGACTGTAATGACAGCTGATTGGTTGTGCAGACAGATAAGCTGATTGTGCTCTGTGCTAAGCTGCTTCAGTGGTGTCAGACTCTTTGTGACCCTATGGACTGTAGCCTGCCAGGCTCTTCTGTCCACGGGATTCTTCAGACATGAATACTGGAGTGGGTTTCCATGCGCTCCTCCAGGGGGTAATCCCAAACGAGGGATGGAACCCCGCTTCTCTTACATCTCCTGCATTAGCAGGCAGGTTCTTTGCCGCTGGCACCACCTAGGAAGCCCCTGATTGGCTGTGAGTGAAGTCACTTAGTCTGTCCAATTCTGCGACCCCATGGGCTGTAACCTGACAGGCTCCTCCGTCCATGGGATTTTCCAGGCAAGAATACTGGAGTGGGTTGCCATTTCCTTCTCCAGGGGATCTTCCCCACCCAGGGATCGAATCCTGGTCTGTCTGCATTGCAGGCAGACGCGTTACTGTCTGAGCCACCAGGGAAGCTCTGTGGTGGAATCAAGCCCAACCTCATTGGTTGGGGGCAGACAAATCAGATGATCAACCGGGAATGGAAGTCATAAATTTCTCCAAAGCATTTTTCATATAAAGCTTCAGTCTGGAGCTTTCTAGGGTCCATTAATTACTAGGGAATAAGATTCAGCACATCTGTTCTGTGTGTGTTTAATGCCCATGATCAGACACTTAGATAGTCTGGGTACTAAACAGAGCCTGGGGCATATACAGATTTAAAAGAATAAAACAAAATGGGATTACAACACGCATAGTGTTGGGGGGCCTGCTTTTTTACTCAACAAGTTACTAAATGCCTTTTCATCTCAGTAACCTTATTTCTATGATACCATTTTACTTAGTTATTTATTTTTGGCTATGCTGGGTCTTTGTTGCTACTCCGGCTTTCTCTAATTGCCCCAAGCAGGAGCTACTCTTGAGTTGCGCTGCGTTGGGTTCTCATTGTGGTGGCTTCTCCAGTTGCAGAGCATGGGCTTCAGGAGTTGCAGTTCCCTGGCTCTAGAGCACAGGCTCAGTGGTTGTGCCGCACAGGTTTAGTTGTTCCACAGAACGGGAGCGTTCCAGATCAGGGGGCAAACCTGTTTCCTGCATTGGCAGGCAGATTCTTAACCACTGAGCCATCAGGGAAGCCCTATTATTTCATTTTAAATGACTGAGTGGGATTCCACCAAATGACTCTGGTACAATATATTCAACTATTAATATGTACAATATTTAAGTTTTTTGGAATTGGCAGATTATTAAAAAGAATGCAGCAATGAACACCTTTGTAGCTAAACCTTTGCATATCCATAATTATTCATCAGGTTATAAACTTCCAGGAATGGAATTTCTGGGTGAAAAGAAAATTATTTTTAATGCTTTAGAGAACACCCTCCCATCCCACTTCCTGAGCAACACTGGTATTTTTGTTCTATTTTTAGGTTTACCAATTTGATAGGGGAAAAAGGTGTCTTCACTATTTAGTTCTGCATTTTCTTTCCTACTAGTGAGGGTGAATATTTTGGAGGGGTGTTGCTCAGCTGTTAATGGTTCTTTCTGGATGTGCTTGAATCATATCCTCGTATTGATACTTCCATTGGTGTGTTTGCTTATTTTTTCAATTGACAAAAGAACTCTTCATGGGCTTGATATATCATTTGTTGCAAATATTTTTCTTAGTTGGTTATTTACTTTCCACTTACGGTGGGTTCTGCCATAGAGAAGCTTTAATTTCATGCTCTCAAATCTGTCAGCCTTTTATTATTTGTGCCTTGGGTGGGGGGGACACATTTGCCATCTGTTCTCCACTCCAGGCTCATATAACCTATTTTTCTTCCATTACCTTCATGGTCTTGATTTCCACACTTAAACATTTAATCCATCTGAAAGATATTTTTATGCTTGCATTACCACTCAATGCTTTTTGAGATAGAAGTTTAACCTGTCCAATTCTCAGTCTGTCAATTATCCTAATACCATTAAATGACCAATTTTTTCATTACTGACTTGTGGATGCTTCTTTGTCATATAATACATTTTTATACAGTTAATCCATTCTGAGACATTCTATTTCATCCCATTAATTTATCTATTCTTATACCAATACTGTACTATTTTAATAACAACAGCCTTACAGTACTTTTAAAGACCTAGTAGGGAAATATTCCTTTCTTACTTTTCCCTAAGAATACATAAATAAATACATAATAAATGCCACTGTAGAGCACTTATTCTGTTCAATAGACTTTACTTTGTCAAAATTTAAAAGATATTGGTATTTTTGATCACAGTTACATTTATTTCCATAATACTGGATGTTATTACAATATTGATTCAATCCAACAAAGTCTCTTAAATTCGTCATCCTTCAGTAAAGTTTGCTGTCTCTGTGTAGGTTATTCACATTTCTTTCTTTATTTTATATTTTTAGTTGCTATTTTAAATTATTTTTCCCCATTATGTTTTCTTATGAGTTGATGCTATTATATGAAAAAGCTCTTAGCTCCCTGATTATTAGTTTGACACTGCTTTCGGTGATTCTCATAGTCTTAACAGATAAGCAATTGTTTGAACTCTGCGAAATTAAATTATCTTCTCTGGAAGAGGAAATATTCTTTCCTTTTGTCTTTTTGCATAGGCAAAATCATATAAGCATAAAGAGGAAGGTTGTTAATAATGGAAATGCTTCTAGTATTTCACTATGGGTTGTTACCTTATTAAGGACCCTTCCATATATTAATAGTTTCCACATATTAGAGGGGCTTTGAATATCAGGAATGGTTGTTGAATTTTTTTTTTAACCGAGATATTTTTATTCAGAATAGATACTGAATTTTATCAAATGTTTCAGAGGCATCTACTAGGATGCTTAAGTGACTTTATTCCTTTGAGCCACTGATATGAGGAATTACTCAAACGAGGGGCCACCTGTCAGTAAATTGTACTTGATTATGTTTTTCTTGCTCTTACAATAGCTTTGTTAGACCTTGTTTCCATGTTGGTGAAAGCAGTGGTCCCAACTCTTTTTGAACTTCCCTGGTGGCTCAGATGGTAAAGAATCTGCCTGAAATGCAAGAGGCCTGGGTTGATCCCCTGGAGAAAGGAATGGCAACCCATTCCAGTATTCTTGCCTGGAGAATACCCTGGACAGAGGAGCCTGGCGGGCTACAGTCCATGGGGTCGCATAGAGTCGGACACGACTGAGTGACTAACACTTTCCCTTTCCAGCCTTTTCTGGCACCAGGGACAGTCTCATGGAAGACAATTTTCCCACAGACTGGGGGTGGGGGTAGTTTCAGGATGATTCAAGCATATTACACTTACTGTGTGCTCTATTTCTATTATTATTACATTAGTTCCACCTCAGATCATCAGGCACTGGATCCTGGAGATTGGGGACCCCTGTGTTATGGCACCTGCAGTTTCTCAAGAGCCCTGAGTACCACTCGCCCACACCTGTCATGGTGTCCGTCTACCTGTTCATTCCTGGCACCAGCCACCTTCCCTGGCCAGAACCTAGTCCATCACACACGCATCCCCCTATCTGCTCTGGGGTAAAGAGAACAAACAAGGGCCTCTTGTCAACACTATGGGGGCTTCTCTGTCTGACCTGGGCAACCTCAGAGACCAATCCCTTGGCAAACCAGAGCAGAGGCACAAGCCATGAGATGAGGTCTCCTTAACCTGAACCTCTGCTCAGCTCCCCCTGAGAATTCCTCCTGGAGTTCCTGCTGGTGTTCACGGCTTTCAGTCTTCTGGTTTTGATGTAGACATGGAGCGTGAGTGCCGTATGAAGAGGGACTCCAAGGTTGTGAGGCGGGCCATGGATAGAGAGAAGCTGAGGGATGCGAGGTGAGGAGGGTCCTAGTCCAGTTTCAGAAGGGTGGGAAATCTCCTGACCTGTAGGGTCCCTGCCCCATGTGCTGGCCGCCTCCACACTCACCTGGGGCCTTCAGTTCAGCATCGATGAAGGTGAGCAGTTCCTGGCAGATGCTACAGTAAGGAACGGGCCAGGTCAGGAATCGGTGGTAGGTTCTGGATGCTTTCAGAAGGAGGTCTGAGTCTGGCGGGAAGTGTGGCGTCTGGGGTGGAGAGGGAGCAGCAGGCAGAGAAGTCAGGTGAGAAAAAGTTCAGTGATGTTCCAGGGCAGACCTGGCTTCTTTCTGGAATGTTCCTCAAAGGGCACACCTTTCCTGGCAGCAGTGTGTCCCAGGGAGAAGGCGGGCAGAATTGAAAGTTACCCACAAAAAGTGAGTTACAGACGGCCGGGTGAGATGGTGCCCAAGGATGTCTCTACGACAGGGGCCTGGCTTTCACCAAACAAAACAATTTACCACATTCTGAAAAGCTGTCCCCTTGGAGGTCATCCTAAATGGGGCCACTGCTGCCATGGGATGGTCTTCAGGGCTAAATCGTCTTTATTTAAATATCCTCATGAGAGGCAAATGTTTATTCTTTGAAGTGGACTGACTCAATGTACATGGAGTCATCTGGTACCACTGGTCTGGTGAACAGGGGGTGACCACACTGGGGGAACTGACCACTGGGGGTACAAAAGGAGGTGGACACCACATCTCTTAGCAGAATCTCTCTGTAACTGGGACCAGGCTGTGACTGCATCCCTTCCATGGGTCCCCAGATAGTCCCGGCACAATGGTGTCCATGGGGAGTCACTGGAGGTCTCTCAAATGGTCATCTGAAGCCATCAGAGGGGTAACACCCATCTGCAGTGTCATTGGTGGACAGTTTCTCTCGCTGTGCCTTTATCCTTGGAGCTGTGAGGGCTCTGCCCCCCCATCCCCAGGAGGCTGTTCTTCCCTTCCCTCCCCCGCAGCCCCCAAGGCTGGCCCATCCGGGAACTTACACAGAGGACAGTGGAGTAGAACAGCAGGGCCAGGGGGGCCAGGAGGTCATAGGTGCCCTTCTCTTGGACCTGTGTGGAGGACAGGATGGGGAGGGGTTCACTCATGGGGTGTGCAACCCATTAAGTGAAAAGTAACCCCAGGACAAATTTTTAGAAAATAAAAGTTTAAAAAATCCCTCAATATCCTCCTTCCAAACTTAGCCACGGCTAATATTTCAACTTACCGCTCCCTACACCATGTTTCTCTATGTACTTTCCTTTGCAAAGTTGTAATCACTGGGTGTGTATTTTTACACTTCATGTCTTTTACATACAGTATGATAAATGGATTTCTGTCTTGCTACATCATCTCTAAGACCACCTTTTTCCCCCTCCTGGTTACACAGTTATCTATTATTTGTGTTGTATATATGTTTTCCAGTTTGTTGTTGATCTTTTAATTTTGTGGCGTTTTTAAAAAGTCTTTATTGAATTTGTTATAATATTATTACTTCTGGTGTCTTTTTTATGTTTTGTTTTTTTTGGTCACAAGGCATGTGTGATCTCAGCTCACCGATGGGGGATCAAACCCGCATCCCCTGAATTGGAAGGCAAAGTCCTCACCACTGGACTACCAGGGAAGTCCCAATTGAATGGATTTTTTTTTTAATGTACATAAATTACAGATATTAACTTTTTCCTTTCTGGATTAAAAAAGTTAAAAAAAACTTTTTTTCCCATGTTCTCTGGCCACATCCTGCAACTTGCAGAATCTTAGTTCCCCAGCCAGGGACTGAACCCAGGCAACCCAGTGAAAGCACTGAGTTCTAACGACTGGGCCACCAGGGAATGCTCTAAAATTTTATAATGTATTAAATTTTGTTTCTACTCTTGGGTACTATTCATCATTTTTATTAGCTGTATAATACTCCTTCTGGTAGAGCTCCATAATTTATTAGCTTTGTTTTATACACTTGAAATTATTTCTTGCTATTCTAAGTACTCATGCAATGAAAACTTTTGTGCACACTCCTATATTTGGATTATCTATCTATGACAGAGTTCAAGAAGTAGAATCAATGGTTCAAAGACTATAATCATATTTATGATCTTGGATATATATTGCCAAACTGCTTTCCCAAAGAATTTTGCCATTTATAATACTTTGTATGTATGAAAGTACCAGTTTCACCACACTTTTCCCTGCAAGGGTCATTTCAAAGTTTTTGCAAATTTGCTGGGCAAAAGCTGTGTCGTTATGGTTTTCATTTGCATTTATTTTATTATAACTGAGGCAACATTTTCCATATTGTTTACAAGTTCTGTTTCTTCTTTTATGAGTCGTCTCTTTGATAGAGCTCACCCACTCCATCATAAACACACATATATACACATGATTTGGAATTCTTTGGTTAAAATGCTAGTGGTCTCCCCACTCATTGTGGAATTCATGGGGGCTGAAGAGGCAGAGAAAGGCACACCACCTCTGCTGTGGCCGGTGATGTCAGCAGGATGAAATTTAGAATTCTCCTTCTCTTTTACCCTGAAGAGGCTATGTGTCCAGCACATCTGCTGCTCAGCTGGCCCCTTCTATTGGGTTAGTTAAAAAGTTCACTTGGGATTTTCTGTAAAAACCCACATGAACTTTCTGGTCAACCCAATACAAAACCGTTCCCTATTGCTACACAGTGGTTGTTCCTTTATATTTGGGTTCATAAGATAAGCAGCCTTGAAGTGGTTTAGCCCTTCTAAGCTGGTCTGCTTGTGACCAGAGAAAGCATCAGGTAAATGGTGGTGTCAGAACTGGCCTTGGGTGTCTTGATGAACCAAAACTTTCTTCTTACAGGTAAAAAACCAGCTGAGAAAGACACGTGTTTTCTAATGTAGTCATGTGTTAAAAAAGAAAGAAGAAAGAAAGGAAAACTTTAAGAACTCTTATAATAAAGTCAGTCTCTGTAGGGACTTGTGGTTGCTCTGGAAGCCTAGCCCAAACCAGCTTTAAACCTACTCTTCTTTAAATCATAAAAGCCTATTTATTGAACTGTTGGGCTTCCCTGGTGGCTCAGTGGTAAAGAATCCGCCTGCAATGCAGGAGACGTGGGTTCAATCCCTGGGTTGGGAACATCCCCTGGAGGAGGAAATGCAACCGACTCCAGTGTTCTTGCCTGGAGAATCCCATGGATAGAGGAGCCTGGCGGGCTGCAGTCTATGGGGTTGCAAAGAGTTGGACACAACTGAGCGAGCAACTGAGCACGCACGCACATCGAACAGTTAGAGGAGGTCTCGGCTTACTTCTCCAATCAGATCAGTTTTCACTTTTGTGTTTTTGTTCTCATGGGACTTTTCGAGGAAAGGAATTTGGCAGAGATTCCTCTCTCCTCTGTAGTCAATCCTTTGACTTATAAGGAGTGGGTGGGCTAAGTCACTTCAGTCATGTCCAACTCTTTGTGACCCAGACTGTAGCCTGCCAGGCTCCTCTGTCCATAGAATTCTCCAGGCAAGAGTGCTGGAGTGGGTTGCCATTTCCTTCTCCAGGAGATCTTCCTGACCCAGGGATTGAACTGGCGTCTCTTACGTCTCCTACACTGGCAGGCAATTCTTTACCACTGGCGTCACCTGTGACATAAAAACACTGTCATAAGAAGCAGCGTAAACTTGGGCCCCTGGCTCATACAGCACGCATTCTTAGTGGAAGTACCATGTCCCTCTCCTGAGGACTTAGATACACAAGCACCGCTGAAGCAGAGAACTCAGGCTTCCAGTGCCTCCAAGCCCCCTGGTAGTCCAGGCACCCTCGAACTGACCTTCAGAACATGCGCTCTAAGTCGCTTCAGTTGTGTCCGACTCTGTGCGACCCTATGGACTGTAGCCTGCCAGACTCCTCTGTCCATTGGATTCTCCAGGCCAGAATACTGGAGTGAGCTGCCATCCCCTCCTCCAGGGGATCTTCCTGACCCAGCAACTGAACCCATGTCTCTTACGCCTCCAGCTTTGGCAGGAGGGTTCTTTACCACTGAGCTACCAGGGAAGCCCTGTGGGGACCTATTTCTCAACTCTACAAGGCTGACCCAGTGCCGCCCTTCAAAGCCAAGCCGAGCCCTCACCTCTCGGGTCTTCTGCAGGATCTGCTCCAGGAGGATAAGGAAGTGGCCCGGGTCCCTGCTCACCAGCTCCTGCAGGCTCCAGCAGTTCAGACACAACCCAGCTGGAAATGGAGGAGAGGCCAGGGGTCAGTCAGCTCAGGGTTGGAGAGAATTGGGCATCCCTGGGGCTGCACTGGGGCATTATCTTCTGATGGAAGAGTCTCAGAAAATTCTAGACCAACACACTGGACCCTATCAGGCCCCATCTAGATAATAGTAAGCTTCTTCCTACTGAGACAGGAGGGTCAAGTGACACAGAGGGGCTGGGATCTCCCTTAGAGGCCAAGGAACAGGCCACGACTCTGCTCCTTGTCTCTCCAGAGAGCATCAGCCTGCCCACAACCTCTGAGATGCAGGGAAGGGGGACAGGAGCAGAGACGGTTGGAGGAACAAGAACAGGTGCCCCACAAGCTCCATCCCAGGACACGAGGCTGAGTCTGTGACAGCCACCGGACCTCCCGGAACTACCGGGTGGTGGAGCCTGGGAAGGGGAAGCACCATTCATGTCTGCTTTAAAAGTGACAATTACCACTTTATCACCCTGTAACTTCCCCAGATTTTTCTTAGTTTGTCAATCTGCTTCCCTGCAGCCAGTAATGGTAAATCCCCAAGTTAAAAAGGCGGTCATGGAGGCCTGTGTGTGTGTGTGAGATAGGGGAGTGAGAGCAGTGTGGGCGCAAGTGGCCCCCTATGTGTCTGAGCTCCTTCCAAAGTCCTGAAGGTCCTGAACACTGCATTCCTATGGTCACAGGTTTTGGTAACTTTTGCCAAAGTCGGATATCTTTGCATTCTTTAACTTAAAAATGGCCCCTCAATTCTGTAAACTTAGTCTCCTTAAAACCTGGGTGGGAGGCCAGAAGGAAGAAAACTGCCATTTATTGAGCACCTACTGTGTACCTTTAGTCATGTACGGATGGGAGAGTTGGACCATAAAGAAGGCTGAGCACCAAAGAATTGATGCTTTTGAATTGTGGTGCTGGAGAAGACTCTTGAGAGTCCCTTAGACTGCAAGATCAAACCAGTCAATCCTAAAGGAAATCCATCCTGGATATTCATTGGAAGGACTGATGCTGACACTCCAATACTTTGGCCACCTGATGCAACGAGCCAACTCACTGGAAAAGATCCTGATGCTGGGAAAGACTGAAGGCAAGAGGAGAAGGGGGTCAGCAGAGGATGAGATGGTTAGATAGCATCACTGACTCAACAGACATGAGTTTCAGCAAGCTCCAGGAGATAGTGAAAGACAGGAAAGCCTGGTGTGCTGCAGTCCATGGGGTTGCGAAGAGTAGGACACAACTGAGCAACTGAACAACAAAAACTGTACCTATAAGTTGGCAGGCTTTTCATACATCACCTCCATTGAGTCTCCCATCCTCTCCTTGGGAAGGTGGTTCCTGCTATTATTATTCCCGTTTTACAGGCAAGGAAGTTGAGCCCTGAGAGGCTAAGGGACTTGCACAAGTTCCTACAGCCCATGCGAGTCAGCTGTAAGTCAGATCTGCTTAATTCCAAAGGCCAAGGAAAGCCTCTCTGAGAAGATGACGTGTGAGCTGAGACTCGAGTGAGAAGGAGCCAGATCTGCAGAGTTCTGAAGGATAAATCCCAGGCAGCAAGTGCCAAAGGTCCTGAGGTAGGAAGGAACCAGGTGTATTCAAGGCACATGGATGTCTATCTCATAGGGTAGTTAGGGAGGCAAGTGAGATAGGGAAAATCTTTAAGAGCATAAGGAGATATTATAGTTAGGCACCAGCCTTGGAGACACAACTGCCCCAGTCTACAGATACCCCCGTTTCTCAGTCCTGGGGAATCACATGACATGGAGAACTCCTACTTTCTGAAGGTCTGCCGAGATTCTCCATTGTTTTATGGGGAAGAGGAGGATGAGGCTCTGGAGAGAACTAGAAATCAGGTAAAATGGGAGAATTATGGGGAGGGCTGTTCATAGAGTCTTAGCTGCTTTTTTGAAATCAGCAGCTGTTTCTAAGCAGACCTTAGGGAGATAGGCTTCCAGCACCTGAGGAGGATGAAGAAGACAGCATGGGGGAGAGGAGAAACGGCCGCCCCCTGACCCAGGGCAACTCTCCGTCAGGTGCCCTGCTGCCGAGCACCTGCCTAGGTGAGGTCCGAGTCACTCAGACAGGGTTGGAACCAGAATCTGCCCGCCCGGGCCTGGCCCAGTGTTCCCTGCAGCCCCTCAATGCGCCTCCTCCCCGGCTCCCTGGGAACCTACCTGACCAGGAGGTGGAGCGGCGGCTGAGGCTGAGCCCATGCAAGCAGCGCTCCAGGGCGTGCTGGATGCGGTCCTCCGTGCATGTCGTGGCCCCTTGCTGCATCCTGAGTCATCGCCTGCATGGGGGAGAGACGCTGGTCAGTCTGGAGACCCTCAGGCTCAAGGAACACATGGCCGAGCAGGGCAGCCAGTGGAGACAGCGGGCA
Organism: Bubalus bubalis; assembly: GCF_019923935.1. Lineage (NCBI taxonomy): Eukaryota > Metazoa > Chordata > Mammalia > Artiodactyla > Bovidae > Bubalus > Bubalus bubalis. The sequence continues at coordinate 34,722,016 of NC_059159.1, read as the reverse complement.
CTCACAGCCCCGGGCCGTCAGTTGGCTGCCTCCAGGGCTGGACTGGCCCCTGGCCGTGCTGCTCAGAGAGGCAAGACAGGGCACTCGGGCCACTCAATAGCACAGGCTAGGGAAGTGAGGGGTCGGGGGAGGAGGGGAGTGGAGACGTGTGGGCCCCACAGGCAGGGGTGAGTGTCCCCAAGAGCCCGGGGAGTGCCCGGGACATGGCCAGCCCCTTTGCTGGGCAGGAGGACCTCAAAGGAAAAACCAGCATCACTTGGGGGACTTTCTTCTGAATTTCCAGGCTTGAGTCCCCCAGCCCCCAGGGACGGGCAGGCAGGGAGCCTGCTCCTGATGACCACATGGCAGAGATCCCCCCAGTGTGTCAGGGGCCATCCGCCTTCACAGGCGCCCCACCCCCACCACACCATACCCTCTGCTCAGGTGCCCAGGCCCCAGGCACCGGGTCCTTTCCTGCCCTCACCTCCACTTTGGCTGTTTTTCTTTGCTTTCTCTGAGGCTTAGCAAAGTTACCAGTTACTCAAAGACCTTCCTTGGCTTAGTCTTTCAGAGAACCACCTTCTCTTTCCTGCTGATGAGGGACAGGGGTACTGAGCTCAGGCTGGAGGGCTGCTGAGGAGGAGATCTAAGAAGGGGTTTTAGCACCAGATGGGCAATGGTGCCAAGGGCCCCATTCTGAAAGCCTGCAGCAGGGCCAGCTTCACACTGAAGCATGGGCTCCTGGGTCCCCAGGGAAGCTGTGACAGGTCACCTAGTCAAGGAATAAGCCTGGTGTTTGGCATCAACAGACTTGGACTCAAATCTCCACTCTAGTGTTTGCTAGCCACGCACTAGGCAATGTCTTTCACTTCTCTGTATTTCAGTTTACTTAGCTGTAAAATGGGTATGATAAGGGTACTAAGCCTCCAGGGCTGTTGGGGAAATTCAATGCCAGGGTGGATGCATTGAAAAAGCTTTCAAGACAGGAAAGTGTTCCTGCTACAGTCTTTTCCATGATCCCTTTTTCCTAGGGAATTTCCCTGCATTCACCCTGTCCAGGCTGACCCCACAGTTGGCCAGTCAGGCCAGGTCACAGAGGGAAGCAAAGGAAGCAGTTGTCCAGCTCTGTGGAACAGGGGATGGACCCGGAAACCACAAGCAGAAGCACAGAGCTCAGAGCTGAGCCATGCAAATGACATGCAAAGATGCAGGACATCCTGGCCTGGACCCAGTGGTCAGCTCACAGAAGCCCAGCAGGCAAATCCTCCCACTTCCCCAGCCGGGGAGGAACAAGACACCGAGGGAAACAGAAGCCCTTTGTGAGCGGCTCAGCATCACCTCACTTTAGCGATGTCCCTGGGATGGCGTGGGGGCAGGCCCCCCGGGAAGCAGTGTGCATGCATTCTTTCCTCCAGGGATTTACTAACCCCCACGCATTAAGAGTGGCCCCGCACTAGGCGTAAAGAATTCACCTGCCAATGCGGGAGACGCAAGAGACACGGGTTCAATCTAGGATACTAGGATGAAAAGCTGGACTGGAGCTATTTTGTTGATTCTTCACCTGGAGGGCCTCCAGCCTGGTAAGGGAAACAAAGCAGTAAGAGGCTGAAGACTGGACACTTTGGGGGGAAGCCAGAGGGAGCGTGGGCACTCTGTAGCACAGAGAGGTTAAACAACTTGCCTAAGGTCACACAGCTAGGGGTGGCAACCCAGACAGTTTGGCTCTGACTGCTCCTTGGCCCAGTCAGATACAGTTGCTGGGAGAAAAATAACATTTTTTGTTACTACCGCAGCGAGTGTAGACTCAGTTAACTAACATGATCTTGCTTTAGGAGACCTCCATTCCCACCACACGTGTCTATATTAGCTGCCCACAGCAGCCCTGCCTCCTCCAGGAAGAGGACCAGGGCCCCCAGAAGCAACAACCTCAGTCAGACTGAGTGATGACCACGATGGCTCAAAGGGCCCAGGTGTTCTCTCGCTCAGAGAAAAGGCAGAACCTGGTGTGTTCCTTTTCCCTTCTCTCAGTCATGTCTGACTCTTTGTGACCCCATGGACTGTAGCCTGCCAGGCTTCTCTGTCTATGGGATTCTCTAGGCAAAAATACTGGAGTGGATTGCCATTCCCTCCTCCAGGGGATCTTCCTGATCTGGGATCAAACCTGTGTCTCCTGCATTGGCAGGTGGATTCTTTATCACTGAGCCATACCAGTGAACTAAGTTTAAAGGTCCCTCCATCCAATCCCTGCTGCAACAGACAAGCTGGCTGTGTCAGGAGGCAGGAATGAGTGCCCTCCGATGTCCCAGCATGTCTGACGCAGAGGCAGGACGCAAACACACATCCTCAGCCGACATCATGTCTGCCGCTGCCCCATCCTCAGAGCAGTGTCCTGGGCTGCTGACAGTGGACGCACGGACGCTGAAGGCTGCTCCCCAGCACCCCGTCCAGTGCCACAGGGCCAGGCTTCTCCCTGTCTCTGGGCCCCAAGCAACTTTCCCATCTCCAGGCCTCCGTGTCTTCGGCTGCTCATTCAGAGACAATCAAGACCTTATCCTTGAGGAACTAGGCAGTCTCCCTGGTACCCTGAGGCCATCTTGAGCTTGACCTGGCTCTTCACAGAGGCAGGACCTCCCTGAGGTGCTGGGTCCTGGGAGCTGAGGGATGGGAGCCTGGCCGGGGATCCTGGCTGCAAAGGCGGGTTAGCCCAGCACACTGCGGTTCACAGCCCAGCCCTCTGGCAAGCTCACTTCCGTCTGATGAGTCAGTCATCAGCCGCCTTTGGTGACTTGTCAGCAGAACTCCAGTGGCTTTGGGGCAGAGATGAAAGGGGAAGAGGGGGTACCTCTCCCTCACTAGGATGATGACTTTTCTCAAAGGCTTGGTGGGCAAGGCCTGGCTTCCCTTGGCATCCCCCTACCAACCCCCCAGCCCCCAGCCCTGCCACCTTACTACCAGGAGGTCAAGTTGTGAAATTCCAGCTGCTGCCAGGAATGGGAATTGCCCCCCTCTTTCACCCTCAGTGGGGGAGTGTTGAAACACTCAACAACAGGGCCTGCCTCCACCTCCAAGTTCCTCTTCTGAGCCAGTAAGGATGAGTCCTCACCGGGGACCTGAGCAGGCCAGTGAGGCCAGTGAGGTCTGATGGCTCAGGGTGTGGGGAGCAGGTGCTGGAGGGCAGAGGAAAACCACCTATTTTCCTGATGACATGACCCCGCGATGCAAGACAGGAGGCGCCTCCCGTCCTGGGCAGGGTCGGCCTGGTTTCCTGATGCAGCCCTACATGCGGCCAGGAAGAAAGGTTCTTTTCTTGAGGGATTTAGTGGAAAACAGCAGAATTGTGGAGTCTACATCTCCTAGAGAGGGAAGTATGGGCCTCCAGGCTCTGGCAACACTCCACACTGCTAACTTTGTGTTCTGGAATATTCCAGGCCCACGTTTTGAAGACTTAGTCCCATAGGTGGACATATGAGAAACACCAAGGCCTGTGGTACTGGGCTGGCCCCACTGCTTTGGTCCTGGGTCACCCCTCCCTCTCCCCCTTCCTACGGTCCTCTGAGGCTTCACCTCCCTTCTGTGTCACCAGTCTCCTCCTCATGTCTCTTCATAAGGCAGAATCTCTCCTTTGAACTAATTTGTAAAAATTTCATTTCCAATACAGGAAGGATATACCAGAAACCAAGGAGACTGGGGTGAGATGGAAGGGGTAACGGAATGAGATGGGGGGTAAGGAGGAGTAGCTCTTCTCTGAGGAGACCTTCATATATGGCTTCAACTCTTGGAACCATAGCAATATTTTACATATCCCAAATGAAATAAATAGAGGACTTCCCTGCTGGTCCAGTGGCTAAGACTGCGCTCCCAGTGCAGGGGGCCTAGGTCTGACCCATGGTCAGGGAACTAGATCCCACATGCTGCAACTAAGACTCTGTGCAGCCAAATACATAAATAAATTAAAAAGAAATTTAAATGAAATAAATCAACCAGGATCTGGGGAGGAGCGGGGGGAAAAAGTAGGAACCAAACAACCAAACAACAAATTACCTTAACTGTACTATTAAATGATTAGTAGAACCACACTGTAAGGAATGGGAATACAGAAACTAACTTGAGTAACTGGAAAACAGTACTTCCACTGCATACTGTAAGGCTAAAGACAAAAAGAACCATATATGAATACTGCGTTCTAGTTACTAAACTTGCTTCTTATAGAGATGTGGGTTATAAATCCTGAAACTCCTTCATGTGTATGTTGGGTGTGTATATGCTCAGTCATGTTTGACTCTGTACGACCCCACAGACTGTAGCCCACTGCTTTGTCCATGGAATTTCCCAAGCAACAATGCTGGAGTGGGTTGCTGTTTCCTTCTCCAGGGGATATGCCCTACCCAGGAATCAAACCTGTGTCTCTTGCATTCCTGCATTGCAGGCGGATTCTTTACCACTAGCACTGTATGCTAGGACCGAACAAATTAGCAAACAGATCACAGATATTGAGAGCCAGTTTCTTACTGTTAGAGAAAGAAGTTACAGATAAGGAAAGGGATAAGTCTAGAATGAACCAACTTGTGGTGTAGGACTGGAATTGGAGAAATCAGTATCAACTCATGGGTTTTAATGTCTACTCAGAAAGATACGTATCTGTTCAGTTGCTCAGTCGTGTCTGACTCTTTGCGACCCCATGGACTGCAGCATGCCAAGCTTCTCTGTCCTTCACCATCTCCCAGAGCTTGCTCAAACTCATGTCCATTCAGTCAGTGATGCCATCCAACCATCTCGTCCTCTGTCATCCCCTTCTCCTCCTCCCTTCAATCTTTCCCAGCATGTGGGTCTTTTCCAATGAGTTGGCTCTTCACATCAGGTGGCCAAAGTATTAGAGCAACAACAACAGATGGATACATATAGAAGTGAAAAAATCATTTGTGTAGACTATGAATTAATATGCATACCTATATTTTCTAGCTCTGACTGTTGAGAGAGCCTAGAAACAATGACTTCCCAGTAATGATAAGCACCCCCAGCACCCAGACCTTGGTTTCTAAATATCATTTTCCAATCAAAGGAACCAAGGCTTCCTAGACAAACAGCTGATTTTAGGATTGGGGCAGGAAATACAGAAGATAAATCTGGAGGCTTGGTACATCTTATAGAACCAGAAAATAAACCAATATTTAGAAAAAGATGTGTGCATGCTCAGTTGTGTCTGACTCTTTGTGACCCCATGGACTGCAGCCCACCAGGCTCCTCTCTCCATGGGATTCTCTAGGCAAGAATACTGGAGTGGGTTGCCATTTCTCCCTCCAGGGTATCTTCCTGACCCAGGGATCTAACTTGTATCTCCTGTGGCTCCTGCATTGGCAGGCAGATTCTTAACCACTGAGCCACTGATGGGGAATGTTAAAAGGCACAGAAGCCAACTTAAAGGAGCTTCCAATGGTCAAAGCCAGGATAGTCTGAACAACTAAATAATGAAAGTGTTGGATAATAATTCACAGGATGAAATAAATACCCATAAGTCTAAACTAATGTCATAAAGTATAAAGTAAAAAAATCAATAAATGGAAGAGAAAGTACAGGTCTTCTTCACAAAAGAATTCTAGTTAATAAATGTGACAGGAATGAGAAAAATACAAAATGACCATTACATCAACACCACAGTTCCAATTATTACAGGCAAGATCCACCAACAGATGCTAAAATCTGTGAGTGAAAATCTGAGAGAAAACAAGATATGTACATAGTTTTTGAGTATTTTTCCCAATAAACTGATCAATTACAAGAAAAAATAATGTCACAGTAGAGAAATCCAGCCCTGCTTTAACTTCATGACTAAATTTAATATCACCAATAATAACATGTGTCAACATCATGTATCCTCCCATATCCTGATTCGAGTCACTACGAGAGACACAACATCACTTCTGTGGGATTCTTGCCAAAAATTCCCAACCACACAAACCAAATCATGAGTAACCATTCAAAACCAAATGTAGGGACTTCCCTGGCGGTTCAGTGGTTAAGGGTCTGCACTTCCAAGGCAGGGGGCACAGGTTCAAGCCCTGATGGGGTAGTAAGATCTCACATGCCTCACAGTGTGGCCAAAACAAACAAACAAAACAAAAGAACTGAATGCAGACAAATTCCATAATATAATTCACCAAAGAGTCAAGGTCATAAAATATAAGGGAAGACTTAGTAACTGTCACAGACAGGAGGAAACTAAGGAGACACAAAAACTAAATGTGATGTGGGATCCTGGACTAGATTCTGGAACTGAAACGGGATGTTAGGGGACACTGGCTAGAATTCAAGTAAGGATGTGGATCACTATCATTTCCTGCTTTGGATAATTGCATCACATCATATAAACTGCTAACATTAAGGGAAGCTTGGTGAAGAGTATGTTGTTGCTGTTGTTGTTTATTTGCTAAATTGTGTCCAACTCTTTATGACCCCATGGACTGTAGCTCTCCAGGCTCCTCTGTCCATGAGATTTCCCAGGCAAGAATACTGGAGTGGGTTGCCATTTCCTTCTCCAGGGGACCTTCTTGACCCAGGGATCAAACCCACGTCTCCTTGGCAGGAGGATTCTTTACCACTGAGCCAGCTGGGAAGCCCTGGTGAAGGGTATACCTGGGTCTATACAATGATTTAATAGTTACATAGGCTTTACATACCCTTTATATATCTTTCCAAGTGGGTATCCAAAGCTTCACTGCCCTTCATGAACTTGATTAGATTTAATGAACAGTCACAGGTCCTAATTACTTGTGGGTGGACCAGTGCAGAACTGGCTGCCTCAAAATCCCCTAACCTCATGTTCCTAAACTGGAGTTGAGAATCTCCAGGGTTTTTAGAGGGTCTCTGAGGCCTTTCTGGAAGAATGCTTAAACCGTATTTTCATTTTGATGGCAATTAGGAAAAATTAGTATTTAATAGTTAATACAATGCTGAAGCTGAAGCTCCAATACTTTGGCCATCTGATGTGAAGAGCTAATTCATGGGAAAGACCCTGATGTTGGGAAAGATTGAGGGCAGGAGGAAAGGGGGGCGACAGAGGATGAGATAGTTAGATAGCACCACCAACTCAGTGGGCATGATTTGATAGCGGAGAACAAAGGAGCCTGGCGTGTTGTAGTCTGTGGAGTCATACTCAGACACTACTTAGCAACTGAACAACAACATTAATATATTCTGGAATATCTTGATAACACCATGACCAAATGTTACCATACAATGTTGATGCATTTGTTTCTATCATCAATTTGGTGTCCCCTAAAGGAACAGTGTTGTTAGTGTCTGGGAGAGCTCAAGGTTGTACATAATGGGTTAATAAGTGAAAAATATTTAGAACAGTGCCTGGTACATAATAAACATTCAATAAATGTGTTCAATTAGCTATCAGGGTGCTTTCTCAGTATACACATTTCAACTCCAGGTGGCTTTGAGATCAGGCTAAGAAAACACTCCCTGGATGACTCTGATGTACAGTAACATTTTCTATTTTACAAATACACTCATCCCCACATCCCCACCACACACATGCATCATACACTACACCATGAGACTAGAAAGGCCCCTTACAGACCATCTAGTGCAACTCTCCCATTCTACAGACAAGAAAATGGGGGCTCTGAGCAATGAAGGACTTGCTCCGATTAGAGAGTGGCAAATCTCATATGATCCAGCAATCCCTCTTGTGGGCATATATCCAGACAAAACTATAACTGGAAAGGATGCATGCACCCCCTACATTCATAGCAGAGCTGTTCACAATAGCCAAGACATGGAAGCAACCTAAATGTCCATCTACAGATGAATGGATAAAGAAAATGTGGTACATATATACAACAGGATACTGCTCAGTCATAAAAAAGAATGAAATCATGCCATTTGCAGCAACTTGGATGGAACTGTAGATTATCATACTAAGTGAAGAAAGTCAGAAAGAGAAAGACAAATCAATGCCATATGGTATCTCACTTATATGTGGATTCTAAACTATGACACAAATGAACTTATCAATGAAACAGAAACAGACTCACAGATATAGACAATAGATTTGTGGTTGCCAAAGCAAAGTGGAGTAGGGGAGGGATGGAGTGGGAGTTTGGGATCAGTAGATGCAAACTATTATATATAGACTAGATAAACAAGAAGGTCCTACTGTAGAGCACAGGGAACTATATTCAATATTCTGAGATAAGCCATAATGGAAAGGAATACAAAAAGGAATTTATATACATATATGTGTATATATATAACTGAATCATTTTGCTGTTCAGCAAAAGTAATACAACATTGTAAATCAACTATTCATCAATAAAATTTTAAAGAAAGTGGTGAATCTATAACTAGAATTTGAGTCCAGAACCTCAGGACAGTCATGCAACCCTCCGGATTGAGTGAGAATCAGACACTGTTGTGCGGCAGTGTGTGACCTCTGCCCCTCTCCTCAAGGTTAATTTTAGAATTGTTTTTCAAATTTATTCCAGAGTTTTGGGGCTGTGTAGATATTCAACTACTGATGGGTCAATTTTGAAAATTTAAATTTTCTGAAGGTACCATTCATCTTAGTCAGATTTTTAAATTTCTTAGCAAGGATCTAGGTCTAGAATTCCTATATATTTTTAAAAATTATTTTTGAATCTTGCAATTTTAGCTCCTCTCTTAATCTGACTATTGTAATATTGTTTTCTCTTAAAATAAGGATCCAGATTTGTGTTAAAAATTTTCACACATCACAATTCCTGAAATAATAATTTTTGAAACTTATAGTAAACATAATAACTATGATAATTATAGCTTTTTTTTTCCTGAACAGCGGCTTTAAGTTCAGTTTATTTCATTGCTTGCTGTTTTGTTTTGTACCATGGTCGGGAAGACTCCCTGGAGAAGGAAATGGCAACCCACTCCAGTACTCTTGTCTAGAAAATCCCATGGATGGAGGAGCCTGGTGCAGGCTACTGTCCATGGGGTCACAAAGAGTCGGACACAATTGAGCGACTTCACTTACTTCACTTACTTCACTTATACTTATCTACGAGTTCTTAATTTTAATTCATTTGTTGCTCAGCCACGGTATTTCGAGTAACTCCAGGAAGAGTGTGTGGGTGAGGAACTTTCTGAGGCTGTATGTGTCATGCGTCATTCATGGAGACTTACTATGAATTACAGCTTTGCCAATTATAGAACTGGCATAATTTATACTTCTTCACCCTCAAATTGTTTATAGAAAGCCAAAATAATGAAATGAAAAATGGCTACCACAAATAAGAGAATCAGATAAGGTGGCTGGATACAAATTAAAGTAGAAGTTAATATCATTCAGACACACAAAAAACAGAAATGGTGTTGGAAAGAGACTCACCTACACAGCAATAAAAAGAATAAAATAAGAGAAAATAAGCTTTTAAAATCTGCAGGAATTCAGTGAAATAAAACTTTTGAGGAACACAAAGGAAGGCAAATAAACAGAAATGCATAACCTTTCGGTAGACAGGAAAATTCAGTATCATAAAGAATTAATTTAAAATGAATCAGAGAATGAAACGTAAAGAGTTTAAACTGCAAAACTCAGAAGAAAACAGGAGGAACACTACATCACATTAGCTTTGTCAATGAGTTCTTGGAAAAGACACCAAAGCACCGGCAATAAAAGGGAAAAATAGATAAACTTAACTACATTAAAATATAAAACTCTTGCATCAGAGGAAAAAATCAACAGAGTAAAAAGGCAGCCTACAGAGAGGGAGAGGATATTTGCAAATCGTTTATATCTAACAAGGAGGTGATATCCAAAATATACAAGGAAGTCTTGCAACTCAACACAACAAAAAACCCAATTAAAAATGGTCAGAGGTCTTAAATAAACTTTTCTCCAAAGACACACAATTGGCCAATAAGCACATGAAAAGATGCTCAACATCACTAATCGTTAGGGAAATCCACATCAAAACCACAATGAGGTACCACTGCACACGCATTAGCATGGTCATTATGAAAAACCAAAATAAGTGTTAGTGAGGACGTGGAGCAATTGGAACCCTTGTGCACTGCTGGTGGGAAAGCAAAATGGGACAGCCACTATAGAAAATGGCATGCTGATTCCTCAAAAAGTCAAGAATAGAATTACCACATGATCCAGCAATTCCACTTCTTGGCATATACCCCAAAGAACTGAAAGCAGAGACCGGAACATATTATTGTACACCCATGTCCACTGAAGCAGTATTCACAATGGCCAAATGTAGAAGGCATCCATTTGTTCATGGACAGACGAATGGATATCAGACGTGGTCCGCACATACAATGGGATAGTATTCAGCCTTAAAAAGGAAGGAAGCTCTGTCACGTGCTCCATCGCGGAAGAATCTTGAGGACATCACGCCAAGTGAAATAAGCCAGTCACAAAAAAACGCTGTATGGTTCCACTTCTACGAGTCTCTAGAGTAGTCAAATTTGTAGAGACAGAAAGTTCAATGGTGGTTTCCAGGTGTTCAGGAAAAGGGGCGGGGGTTATTTCATGGGTATAGAGTTTTAGTTTTACAAGATGAAAAGAGTTCTGTAGGTCAGTTGCACAGCAATGTGAAAAAACACTACGAAACCATACGCTTAAAAATAGTTACAGTGGTAACGTTTATGTCATAAGTATTTTACTGCAATTTTTAAAAAGAGTGAGAAAAAAAGAAGAATTAATCGATATTTTTGTGATATTAGATAAATTAACCGACATCTTTGTGATATTAGATAGGACTGTCAATTGTCTATCAGTTTCAGCCTAGAGAACAGGAGAGAAGGAGAGAGGACAGACTGCCTACCACTGAGCGGCTGTTCCATGTCAGGTCCCAGGCTTGGTACTCCCCCGTGACAGTCTAGTTTAATGATCACAGTCACCCCACGGCATACTCACAGTTACGTACAATTCCTGCAGCTCAGGGAGGGTGAGCCGTTTACTTGGACAAATTCCCGTGGTCATCGTTCTTACAGCCTGAGCTGTAAGCACAGCCCACCTTGGCTGTACTCCAGAGCCCACGCCATCGCCTACACCGTGTTTGCAGGAAGTTATCTCCACTGTGTTCTAGACACCCAAAGGGCTGAGTACATGGTTTCACCTCGGTGTTATCATCTGAGGCTTCCCTGGAAGCCATCTTGCACAAAAACTGCCTAAATCCTCCTCGTCAGTGATTCATTCTCCCTGGGTTAGGGTGGTGGCTCACTTCCTCTGTCCTCGCTTATTTTTCAAGAACGTAAGATTCCTGGAGGGACATTTAGCCAACAAATGGGTCTGTGACGGCAGTGACGGTGGACAGTGGGCCGCAGAACGGCTCTAGGGCCGGGAGAGCGAGGATGTGTGAAAAGGTAGGTGGTGGTGGCATGGGAGGGCAGGGGGCGGATGTAGGGGAAGTGTGCCAAAAGGGGCCAAGAGGGCAGAGATAAGCCTTTGCCTACTTCCCACCTTCGCTCACACTCTTCTTTACCAAGGAAAGGGCACAAGGATTCCCAGGAAGACCAAGTTGTGGTTCAGACCAAGAAGAGATGGGATGAAGAATGGAGGAGAGAAGAAGAAAGATGCTAACAGGTTGTAGCTCTGACTCCTGTGCTTAGGGCTTGAAGCCTTGAGCTCATTTACTCTGAATAACCTCATAAAATGCTGAACATACAAGGAGGAGGCAAATGCAGTCCCTGGTAGCTAAATGACCTTCCCAAGATCATACAACTGCAAGCAGTTTAGGCAGAATTTGAACCCAGGTCTGTCTGACTCCCTTCTACCCAAGTAATCATCTGGAAGAATACCAAAAGACAGTAAGATACATTATATTGCCTTTGTATGTAATAATTATAACAGCAGCTAATGCTAACTGTGGAGAAGGAAATGGCAACCCACTCCAGTGTTCTTGCCTGGAGAATCCCAGGAACGGGGGAGCCTGGTGGGCTGTCGTCTCTGGGGTGGCACAGAGTCGGACACGACTGAAGCGACTTAGCAGCAGCAGCAGCAATGCTAACTGAGGGCTTACTATGTGCCAGGCACTGTCTAGGTGTTTTCAATAAATTAATTCACTGAATCCGTATGAGGTAGATACACTCTTTCCCCCATTTTCCCATTTTACAAAGGAGGAGACACAGTTTTCTCTCCCTGGTAAGTGAGGCATGTCTTTTCTTGGCATGATCTAGGCAGTTTAGCTTCTCTGTATACATAAAGGAGCTGGAGATGGGCAAACAGAAATTACTGCCAAGATGGGGAACCAAAGACAGACTATAAGAATGTACCAAGGCATAAACTCCAGGCAGCAACCAAATTCTATGGATTCCTGGGCTAAACCATGGGCATCTGGCCTTGGAGACTGTTTAATCCCGCGTGTGTGCTAAGTTGCTTCCGTTTATGTCCGACTCTTTGTGACCCTATGGACTGTAGCCCACCAGGCTTTCTGTCCATGGGATTCTCCACAGAAAAACAGTGAAGTGGGTTGCCATGCCCTCCTGCCATGCCCTCTTCCCAAACCAGGGATCAAACCCACATCTCATTACATCTCCTGCTAATGCAGGTGGGTTCTTTACCACTAGCACCATGTGGGAAGGCCCTGTTTAATCCTGCCGCCTTTCAAATTCAGAGCCTGTCTTGTTTGCCAGCAAATGCTCACAGAGTAATAAAACAGCAAATGAATGCAAACATAGAAACTCCAGAAAAGCCAATTACACATATACTGGCAGATTTCTGATTTTTTTTGGATGTGGAAAAAGACTGTGGTTGTGACAAATTGCATTCATTAGAGCTGCTCACTTTCTGCAAAACCATTTCCAGTTTGTAAAACAGACACGAATATTTCATAGTTTTGGGCAGAGAAGATTTTATGGAACACTGATCTCAGTCACCAGCATGCCCATCTTCTTCAGCCTCCTTTTCATGCTCTTTCAATTTTTGCCCAATTAGATATGAAAAATCTCTCTCCTTCTCTCTATTCCATTCATGAATGGTGGTGGTGGTTTAGTTGCTAAGTTGTGTCCGACTCTTGCGACCCCGTGGACTGAGCCCGCCAGGCTTCTCTGTACAAAGGACTTTCCAGGCAAGAAGACTGGAGTGGGTTGCCATTTCCTTTTCCAGGGGATCTTCCAAACCCAGGGATTGAACCTGGGTCTCCTGCATTAGCAGGCAGATTCTTTATCAACTGAGCTACCAGAATATGATTTGTTAGTTCTAGCCAGACTGTCATGAGGTACCCCAACCCCTCCCCAACCACAGGTGGTGTCTGAGAAAGCCAAGTAGGGAGCCAGGTCTTGTATCCACACTGGTAGTAATAAGCCCCCTCCACCTTCATTTCTCAGTGGAAACCACTGGGAAGCCTGGATTTCCAGCCCCACCAGACAGTAAGAGTGCCTCCTCCCACTCTGTGGTGGTGTTAGAGGAAGCCTAGAGAAGGAGTCAGGGCATTCACTACTACTCAGAGGGAATGAGGTCATTTCCTCCACCCCAGGTATCAATGTGCTCAGTCACTTCAACTGTGTCTGACTCTTTGCGACCGCATGGACTGTAGCCTGCCAGACTCCCCTGATTCTCCAGGGAAGAATACTGGAGTGGCTTTGCCACGCCCTTCTCCAGGGGATCTTCCCAATCCAGGGATAGAACCTGTGTCTCTTAGGTCTCCTGCACTGGTGGGTAAGGTCTTTACCACTAGCGCCACCTGGGAAATCCATTTGGTATCAGTGGAGCTACGATGGAGAAGGAAATGGCAACCCACTCCAGTATTCTTGCCTGGAGAACCCCATGGACAATGGGGTCACAGAGAGTCGGACATGACTGAAATGACTAAGCAAGCATGGAGCTATGATGTACCCTTGCCCCTCCCAGCAAGGGAGGTATCAGTGGAGGCCTATTTGTGAAGCCAGAATTCCCACTCCACCCGGTGGAGAAGGAAATGGCAACCCACTCCAGTATTCTTGCCTGGACAATCCCATGGACAGAGGAGCCTGGCGGGCTGCTGTTCATAGGGTCGCACAGGGTTGGACATGACTGAAGTGACTTAGCAGCAGCAGCAGCCAGTGGTAATACGGACGCACCTCCTCAATGTCAATGGAAGCTAAGCATGGAACCTAGATTTATACCCTCTGCTAAGTCACTTCAGTCGTGTCCGACTCTGTGCGACCCCATAGACGGCAGCCCACCAGGCTCCCCTGTCCCTGGGATTCTCCAGGCAAGAACATTGGAGTGGGTTGCCATTTCCTTCTCCCAGATTTATACCCTCACCTGGCAGTAAAAAGGTGGTTCCTTCACCCCAGCCCCCAGCCCTGCCCCACTTTCCCTTTCAGGAACATGTTGGAGAGAAAGTCAACAAAGCAGATTTAAATAAGAGGTTTAAAAAAGATCCAGCACCTTATAACTCTTATTAAAAAATAGCCAAATGTCCAGATTGCGACAGAAAGTAACTAGTCACATCAAGAATAAGGAAGATCCTAAATGAATAAGAAAAGGCAATCAGTAGATGCCAACCCCAAAATGACAGACATTAAAAATATCTGAAAAAGATTTTAAAGCAATAATCATTTAAAATGCTTCCGTGAATGATTATAAACACATGAAAACTAGAAAAGTCTCAGCAAAGAAATATGAGGTAAATTAAGTACCAAATGGAACTGAAAATATATAATAACTGAAATAAAAAAAAGCTCAGTGGATGAGTTCAACATCAGAATGGGGGGGACAAAGAAAAGAACCAATGAACTTAAATACAGAACAATAACATTATCTGATCTGAACAATAGAGAGAAAATCAAATGAAAAATGGACAGAGCCTTAAGGAAATGTGGCTATACAAACAGCTCTAACATTCTTATCATCTGAGTCCCAGTGGTAGAGGACAGAGCTAAAAAAGTACGCCAAGAAATAATGGCTGAAAACTTGGCAAATTTGGCAAAATACGTAAAACAACAGATTCAAAAAATTGTGTGAATCCCAAACAAAACGGAGCCAAGAAATACGCACCAAGACCCAACACAATCAAACTTCGAAAAACTAAAGACAAAAGAAAAATCTTAAAAGCAGCAAGAGAGAAACAACATCTTCTCTGAGAAGAAAAAATAGTTCAAAAGACAGTGGATTTCTGGGCTTCCCTGGTGGCTCAGTGGTAAAGAATCTGCCTGCCAATGCAGGAGACATGGGTTCAATCCCCAGTCCAGGAAAAGCCCACATGGCATGGAGCAACTCAGCCTGTGCACCACAACTACTGAACCTGGGCCCCACAAGTAAGAGGATCTGTGCCTCGCAACGAAAGGCTCCACATGACGCAACTAAGACTCAACACAGCCCAATAAATCAATGAATGAGTACTAAATAATTAAACAAAAACTCTTCATCTAAAAAATATAGATGAATCACAATAGCCTCAAACTGAAAACAACCAGATCCACCAATAAGAGAATGGATAAACCAATTATTTGATGTATTTCTATAATCCATTACTACTTGGTGATGGAAGGAATTAAAAAGCAAATTACGAATGTGTGTAACATGGATGAATAACAAAAAATGTGTTGTGCAAATAATCTGGACACACACAAAACAGATATTCTATGGTTCCATTTAAGTTTTAGAACAGGCAAAACTAATCTGTAGTGAAATAAATCAAAATAGTAGTTGTCCCTGGAAGGCTTAATAAGGAGAGATGACCAGGAATGGGCATGAGAAAACTTTCTGGGATGATGGAAATATTCTGTATCTTGATAGGAGTACAGGTTACATGGGTGTATGTATCTTCTGTAACCCATCAAACTGTACAATAAAACTTGTACATTTCACTATATGGTAAACCAAACCCCAGGGACTTTTCTGGTGGTCCAGTGGCTTAAGACTCCGAGCTCCCAATGCAGGGGCCCTGGGTTCCAGCCCTGATCAGGGAACTAGATCCCACATGCTGCAAAGAAGAGTTCGCATGCCGCAACTAAAGATCGCGCATGCCGAAACAGAGATCAAAGCTCCCGTGTGCCGGCACAACCAAATAAATAAATAAATAACATTTTTTAAAAAGTACCTCAATAAAAATATTTTAAGACTCACACTATATATATGTGTCTGGAATAAATCTTGAAAGCTTTCTTAGCCTGACCAGCTACCTGTGAAGGAGGAAACAGAACAGGCTCTATCTTGAAAGCAGGACTCCATCTTGGGCTGGACTATGGACTTTGAGCTACATGTCCAGTATCTATGGAAACGACATACCAACTGGAAAACCAGGCCCCCGGAAGGAAGAGCCCCAGGGCTCTCTGTAGCTAAAAGAATACCCCAATTATCTGTGTAATTGAATAGAATCATACATTCTATTATGCTTACTGGGGTATGACCACAGGCCTATTAATAATTGTCCACTGTTAACAACTTGGCTGGATCATGGAAAAAGCAAGAGAGTTCCAGAAATACATCTATTTCTGCTTTATTGACTATGCCAAAGCCTTTGACTGTGTGGATCACAATAAACTGTGGAAAATTCTTCAAGAGATGGGAATACCAGATCACCTGACCTGCCTCTTGAGAAATCTGTATGCAGGTCAGGAAGCAACAGTTAGAACTGGACATGGAACAAAAGACTGGTTCCAAATAGGAAAAGGAGTACATCAAGGCTGTATATTGTCACCCTGCTTATTTAACTTCTATGCAGAGTACATCATGAGAAACGCTGGACTGGAAGAAACACAAGCTGGAATCAAGATTGCCGGGAGAAATATCAATAACCTCAGATATGCAGATGACACCACCCTTATGGCAGAAAGTGAAGAGGAACTAAAAAGCCTCTTGATGAAAGTGAAAGTGGAGAGTGAAAAAGTTGGCTTAAAGCTCAACATTCAGAAAACGAAGACCATGGCATCCGGTCCCATCATTTCATGGGAAATAGATGGGGAAACAGTGTCAGACTTTATTTTTTGCAGCTCCAAAATCACTGCAGATGGTGATTGCAGCCATGAAGTTAAAAGATGCTTGCTCCTTGGAAGGAAAGTTATGATGAACCTAGACAGCATATTCAAAAGCAGAGACATTACTTTGCCAACAAAGGTCCGTCTAGTCAAGGCTGTGGTTTTTCCTGTGGTCATGTATGGATGTGAGAGTTGGACTGTGAAGAAGGCTGAGCACCGAAGAATTGATGCTTTTGAATTGTGGTGTTGGAGAAGACTCTTGAGAGTCCCTTGGACTGCAAGGAGATCCAACCAGTCCATTCTGAAGGAGATCAGCCCTGGGATTTCTTTGGAAGGAATGATGCTAAAGCTGAAACTCCAGTACTTTGGCCACCTCATGCAAAGAGTTGACTCATTGGAAAAGACTCTGATGCTGGGAGGGATTGGGGGCAGGAGGAGAAGGGGACGACACAGGATGAGATGGCTGGATGGCATCACTGACTGGATGGACGTGAGTCTGAGTGAACTCCGGGAGTTGGTGACGGACAGGGAGGCCTGGTGTGCTGCGATGAATGGGGTCGCAGAGTCGGACACGACTGAGCGACTGAACTGAACTGAACTGAACAACTTGGCTTAAGGCATATGATCATGGGTTAACTTTGATTGTATCTTTCTTTTTCCTTTGTTCAGACTAGTTTCAGGGAACCTTATACACTTAGGGTATATAAGGTTTTCACACAAACTGGTCGGGGTCCTTGGCTAAGAGGAGACTGTGTTGGGCCCGCCGGAGTAATAAACAGCACTCCACTATCTGCATTGTCCTTCTGAGTGAGTTTGTTTCCTGGAACGAGTGGCTTTACAACACCTGCACCCCACTTTTTCTTTTCAAAGATACACTCTCTCCGCTCGGGGTGGCCTGTTATCCTTCCAGTCTGGTTGATACATTTACATGCCTATATAACACATCCTTCCCCCATGCATTTTCTTAAACTCACAGAATCAGAGCAGAGACGTTCTATGCAGAATTGTCTTCTCAGACAAAGCATATCTCTCATTCCTTCCCTGCTGCTTAAGCTTTTCCGTTGCCTTAGGACAAAGTTCAACCCCCAACCCTGCTTACAAGCCCCTGAGGGGTCTGGGCCCTTCCTCCCGGGCCAGTCTTACACCCCCACCTTCCTTCTCTCTTAGAGACTTCTTCCTGCCTGTGTTCCCTTCACTCAAAACATTTCCACCATCTTCCCTGCTTTTGATGTGGCTCTTTTTTTTACTGTACCTTCCCCCAAACCTGAGATTCCTTTCTTAACTGAAGTCTAGTCGATTTACAATGTTATGTTAGCTGCAGGTGCACAGCAAAGTGACTCAGTTATACACACATGTGCGTCTATTCTTGTTCAGACTCTTTTCCATTACAATGCGGCTCTTAATAGACATTCTTCTGTCTCCCTTTCACAAGGTCGCTTTGCCTATAGACTTCAGGCTGGTTTGGGTGCCCATCCCCTCCCCCTCTGCTTCCCCACGGTCTGTGCTTCCTCTGACAGTGGCCCGTCCTTCATGTACACTGTTCTAACCCCAGCTCCTGGTGCAAGACTGGGGTGGAGTCTCCCGGGACAGTTGGGTAAGTGTGCAAGACACCCAAGGCCCCACCCCAAATATGTAACCCTGAGGCTGTGACCCTACAAAACACTGGAGACACCCGGGATATTCCTCAGGCCTGGAGGGGGAAATCACACCTCTTGTAACTTCTCAATGAGTCAGTCCTGGGAGGGTGGTGTGGACTGAGTCATACTGGCCACCCACGATGCGGGGCAGGTTGCCTAGGAAACCTGCTTCCTCCAGTATTTCCTCTAACAGAGGCTAAAGGGAGAGATTCAGGTCAGAACCCAGGCTTTCCAGGAGCTGTTCCTAAGGCCACAGGTTACTAACACAGGGCTGTGTTTGATATTACGCCGTTATTGATATCTTTCTTTCTGGACATGGTTCCCTCCCCCAGGCTCTGTCCTCATGCTAATAAGGTAACCCCCTTGGGGAAGGTTTGCATATGGAAAGTGTAAAACTCCGAGCTACTGGACAGTTCCTGGCAGGAGGAATGGGGCTCAGAGCTGGGTTTCAGTTGAAGATCAAGAAATGGCAAAAAATAGAGGGGATATATGTACACCTGGAGATCCAACCAGTCCATCCTAAAGGAAATCAGTCATTGGAAGTCAGTCATATTCATTGCAAGGACTGATGCTGAGGCTGAAGCTCCAATACTTTGGCCACCTGATGCGAAGAACTGATTAATTGGAAAAGACCCTGATGCTGGGAAAGACTGAAGGCAGGAGAAGGGGACAACAGAGGATGAGCTGGTTGGATGGCATCACTGACTTGATGGACATGAGTCTGAGCAAGCTCCAGGAGTTGGTGATGGACAGGGAAGACTGGTGTGTTGCAGTCCATGGGGTCAAAAAGAGTTGGACACGACTGAGTGAACGGAACTGATATGTACACCTATAGCTGATTCACTGTGCTATACAGTAGAAAGTAACCCAACATTGTAAAGCAACTATATTCCAATAAAAATTTTTAATATTTTTTTTCTTTCTATAAATTTTAACTTTCTTAGAGGAGTTTGAGGTTTACAGGAAAATTGAACAGAAAGTAGAGACTTCACATATATCCCCATCGCCCTGCCCCACCTCTCCCCAGGGTTTCCCCTATTATTAATATCTCCCATTAGTGCAGTATATTTGTTACAACTGATGAACCTGTATTAATCCAACAGTATTATAATAACTAAAGTCCACAGGTTACATTAGGGTTCACTCTTGGTGTTGTACATTCTATGATTTTGCCAAACACAAAAGGTCATGTATCCACCATTACAGTATCACACAGAACAGTTTCATTGCCCTAGAAATCCCCAGCTCTCATCCTTCCCGCCCTCCACCTCCTGGCAACCACTGATCTTTTTACTGTCTCTAGAGTTTTGCCTTCTCCAGAATGTCATGCAGTTGGCCTTTTATATTATGTAGACTTTTCAGACTGGCTTCTTTTACATAGCAACATGCATCTGAGTTTTCTCCATGTCTTCATGGCCTCATAGCTCATTTCTTTCTATTTCTTTTCGTTTTCTTTCATTTCTTTCTATTACTAAAAAGATATTCCATTCTATGAATGTTCCCTGGTTTGTCTATCTATTCACCCGCCAAAGGACACCTTGTCAATTTTTGGCAATCAGAATAAAGCTGTTATAAACATTAATGTGCAAGTTTGTGTGCGGACGTAAGTTTTCAACTCATTTGAGTACATATCTAGAAGCACGATGGCAAGACTGTTTGCTTTCTAAGAAACCGCCAAACTGTCTTTCAAAGTAGCTGTGCCATTCTGCATTCCTACCAGAAATGATTCAGAGATCCTATTGTTCCACATCCTTACCAGCATTTAGTGGTATCAGTTTTTTTTAGCCATTCTAATAGGTATGTACTTGTATCTCCTTGTTGTTTTAACTTCCAATCCCCTAAAGATATACGAAAAGAAAAAGTGAAAGTGCTAGTCGCTCAGTCCTCTCCAACTCTGCGATCCCATGGACTGTAGCCCACCAGGCTCCTCTGTCCATGGGATTCTCTAGGCAAGGCTACTGGAGTGAGTAGTCATTCCCTTCTCCAGGGGATGGAACCCAGGGGTCCTGCATTGCAGGCAGTTTCTTTACTGTCTGAGTCACCTGGGAAGCCCCAATGATATACGATGCTGAGCATTTTTTTTTATATGCTTATTTGGCATGTTTATCTTCTTGTGAGCAGTTGAGATCTTTTGCCTACTTTTCAGTTGGACTGTTTATTTTCTTACTGTTGAGTTTTAAAAATTCTTTGTATATTTTAGATATAAGTCCTTTATCAGATAAATGTTTTGCAAATACTTTCTCCCGGTCTGTGGCTAGTCTCTTCATTCTCTTAACAGTGTCTTTCACATAGCAGAAGTTTTTAATTTTCAAGAAGTCCAGCTCATCAAATTTTTCTTTCATGTATCATGCTTTTGGTATTATATTTAAAAACTCATTGCCAAGGTAATCTAGGTTTTCCCTTGTTTTCATCTAGGAGTTTTATAGTTTTGCATTTTGCCTTTAGATTTATGATCCATTTTGAGTTAATTTTTTTGAAAGGTTTAAGGTATGTATATGGGCTTCCCCAGTGGCTCAGTGGTAAAGAATCGGCCTGCCAAAGCAGGAGATAGCAGTTCAATCCCTGGGTCAGGAAGATTCCCCTGGAGAAGGAACTAGCAACCCACTCCAGTATTCTTGCCTGGAAAATCCCATGGACAGAGGAGCCTGGTGGGCTGCAGTCCATGGGGTTGCAGGAATCAGACATGACTGAGCGACTATACAACAACAAGGTACATATACAGATTATTTTTCTTTTTTTTGTATGTGGATGTCCAATTGTTCCAGCACCATTTGTATTAAAACTATCCTTTCTCCATTGAACTGTCTTTGTTCCTTTGTCACAAATCAGTTGTTATATTTTAGGCTCTCTGTTCTGTTTCATTACCTGTCTGCCTGTTCTTTCACCTGTATATGCTGATTTGTTTGTTTGTTTTATACTACCTTTCCATATAAACTTTAGAATCAGTAAATTTTTCGAATTTTGATGGGGATGGCACTAAATCTATAGATTAAGTTGGGAAGAACTGGCATATTGAGTCTGCCTATCCATGGACATGGATTATCTTTCCATTTATTTAGATCTTCCTTTACTTCATTCATCAGACTTTTGTAGTTTTCCTCATGTAGATCTTGTGCCAATTTTTTGGTGCTAAAGGTAAACAGCATTCTATTTTTAGTTTCATTCTAATAGCTCATTGCTGGCACATAGGAAAACAATAGATTTCTCTGGATAAATCTTGTATCCTGTAACTTTCCCACAGTAGCTTATTAGTTCCAAGAGTTTGTTAATTCTTTGGGATTTTCTGCATAGACAATCATGTCACATGTAAACAAAGACCATTTTATTTCTTTCTTCTCATTCTGTGTAGCTTTTATTTCCTTTTTTGTCTTACTGCATTAGCTATGACTTTTAGTACAATATGAATAGAAAGAATAAGAAGGGAGAGCCCTACCTCATTCCTAATATTAGGGCGAGAACTAACTTTTCACATTTAAGTATGATGTTAGATGTAGAGTTTTTGTAAATATTCTTTACCTAGTTGAGAACGATTCCCCTCTATTCCTAGTTTGCTAAGAGAAATGATCGTGAATGGATGTATCTATTGATAATCAAATGATTTTTCTTCTTTAGCCTATTGATGTAATGGATTACATTAACTGATTTTCACACGTTGAACCAGCCTGTATACCAGGAATAAATTCCACTGAGTCACAGTATATAATTTACATAACATAAAATTCATCATTTTAAAGGGCACACGTCAGTGGTTTTCAGTATGTTCACCATGTCATATACCCATCCATACGATCTAAATCTAGAAAATTTTCAACATTGCAAAAAGAAACCGCATATCTATTAGCAATCACTCCCCATTCTCCGCTCCCCCCATCATCTGACAACCACTCATCCACTCTCTGTTTCTGTGAACTTCCTTATTTTGGAATTCTAGACATTTCATAGAAATGTAACCATACAGTATGTGGTCCTTTTTATTTTTGACCGTGCCATGTAGCATGTGGGATCCCAGTTCCCCAACCGAGGATCGAACCTGTGCCCTCTGCATTGGAAGCACAGAATCTTAACCACTGGACCACCAGGGAAGTCCCCAGTATGTGCTCTTCGGCATCTGACTTTTTTCACTTACTTAGCATGTTTTCCAGGTGCATCTATCTTGTAGCAGGTAAGAGTACTTATTTCTTTTCATGACTGAAAAATATTCCATTGCAGGGATGTACCATGGTTATTTCTTAAATACTTCAATTTAGGGACCAAGATTCATATTGGATACCTGGGGACTACCTGCTCCCAGTCCAGAGCAAAAGAAAAAGATGAGAGGCATTAGCCAGGTGTACAGTTTCCCCTTCTGTATGAGAGATAATAAGAAGTGAACTTAGCTTGGAATTTCCTCTGTAATAAAAGAGAATCCTGCTTGAGTCTTGTGGGCTTGAATCAACCACTGCCACTGTCCCCAGCTACTACCCATCATGCTTCCCACTGCCTGCCTGGCATTTGCACGTAAAACAGTCCTTCAAGGTAGACTTTTTCTACCTCCATTTACAATAAGGAAACTATGACTCAGAGATAAAGTGACTTTCTCAGGGTCTACAGCAAGGATGCCAAATCACGTCTGCAGAACACCAAAGCCCTCCTTAGCTGTCAGGTTAACACCTAGAATTTTTTATTTTTATGATTTTTTTGATGCAGACCATTTTTAAAGTCTTTTATTGAATTTATTACAATATTGCTTCTGTTTTATATTTTTTTGTGGGTTTTGTTTTTTTTTAGTCCATCAGGCGGATCAAATGCACAGCTCCTGCATTGGAAGGTGAGGTCTTAACCACTGGATGGCCAGGGAAGCCCCAACACCTAGAATTTTTTACCTAAATGCTCTGATAGTGGGACTCCTTAACTATGCTACACCCTAGAGCCATTTGGCAATTTGCAGAGGTCTACAGACATCCCCCTTCACAATAATGTTTTAAACACACGAAATAAAATACATGGGACTGCAAAGGAAATGAACTGCATGGAAATATAATTATCAATTGTTTTCAGTAATCAGACTTTTAGTAATCAGACAGGGTTATATTTGTTCTTCTCATTGCACATTAAATAACAAGATCCCACAGTGGGTCAAATCATTAGTATCACTTTGAAGTAGTAAAAGGCATAAACGATGTTTTTGGTACCTATAAGAAGGCATAAACGATGTTTTTGGCACCTATAAGAATTGCAGAGTGATACGAAAACATCTGGATTTCTACCGGTGACCAAGTCACGAGAGCTACTAATATGACTCTAGTTTTGCTGCCTACATTCATCACGGCAGGAAACGCTCAACTTCAGTTAGAGGCGGGTGACAATAAGGATGTCTCATCTTTCTCATCCCAATTCACAGACCCCTGGCTAAGACTCTCTGCTCCCCAGCAGCTATGGGACCAGGGGGAATGGGAATGTGGGCAAGAGAGGAGGGAGGGGAAGGGAAGGACCCCTTCCTTCCCCCACGGAGTCAGCTGTAGCCCCTGGATGTTCAGGAGTCCCTGTGTGAGGAGGGGGTCACGTTCCTGTCCACTGTCCTTCCTGAGCTCCAGAATTCCTCAAAACTGCTTCTCTTCTGGGAAGCTCCCTAAATAGTCTTTCAGTTTCTCAGACTGGTTCCCATCTTAGTCTCTGTTTTACCCTTCTTTTCTCTCTCTGGGCAGTTTAATGCCTTTTCAAACAACACCCCTGAGAGGTTTGGGGAGTTTCTCATCTCTCATATCACACTTCTCATATGACTTCAGAAGGGCAGCCCCCGGAGAAGGGGAGGCCCCACTGCAGGCGTGGTGCAAAGGTGAGAACCCAGGGCAAAGTCCAGCAATGGTGGGGAGGGGCCCTCCCAGGACAGAGAGGTCTTGCCTCGAGGGGCTGCCTGCAGAAGGGAGGACAGCGGTCAAGTTACATAACATTTCTGGACCTCAGTTTCTTCAACCATAAAATAGGAGACAGGTACCCACCTTATGGGGTTAAGAAAGGACAGCAAGAAGGCTCAAGTACACCTCTAACCCAAGAACCAGGCATGCTCAGAGCCCACCTCTGCCAAGATGAGGCCCGGAAAAAAACTCACCAAGGGACACTGGGAAGCAGTAGCGCTTTCTGGTGCTTTAACCATCTCTCAATGTACAAACTGGACTTCCCAGCTGGTACTAGTGGTAAAGAACCCGCCTGCCAATGCAGGAGACATAAGAAACACCAGTTCAATCCCTGGGTTGGAGAGATCCTCTGGAGAAGATCATGGCAACCTACTCCAGTATTCTTGCCTGGAGAATCCCATGGACAGAGGAGCCTGGCCAGCTGTAGTCCATGGGGTCAAAAAGAGTCAGACACAACTGAAGCAACTTAGCATGCAAGCGCAATGTACAAAATGACCGCAGCCCCTGCCCCTCAGGGAGGGGATGACCTGGGGAAGAGCTGGATCCAGGCCTCCTCATCCCCTCCCCGTTCTTCCTGTTTAATCAAGGCATCCAACTTGGGGGCCCTGGAAAGGTCCCTCCCAGCCTCCGTGTCTCCATAGATAAAGTGACTTCTGAGGACCCCTCCAGCCCCAGTCTGACCCATGGGGGATGAAGGACTTCCTGTCCCAGCCACATCGCCCCCCAGTGTCAGCAGGACAGCTGCCCCAGCAGGTCCCCGTGGGCAGAGCCCACTCTGCTTTCTGTCTAACCACCACGATAAAGCTGGGGGACGGGCTAGGAGCAGAAGGGCAGGTGCAGGGAAACCAGACTGCCCAGAAGCACGTGCCTGAAGTTACAACATCACCAAGATGTGGCACCTGTGTCCGTGGTTCCCTAGACCTGCCTCCTCCCTGCAACAGTGATTGGGGGTGGGGGGAGGTGGCAGAAGGCAAGAGGGAGGGAGAAAGAGGATGCACTGGACTGGGGCAGGGAGGAGGAAGGTCAAGGGGGAGGCTTGAAAGGCTGGGTGGAGCAGAAATACCCTTAAAACGTCCAGAGACTGGGACGGATGAAGGCGGCTCGAAAACAAAAACAAAAAAGTCAAAATGTACACCGGCAGCCCCAATGTTTCCTGTTTTTCTAACAAATCACCAGTGACTTCCAAGAAAAGCGAGCTGTGCTACGCTCGGCCCTGGGCACAGCCGCAGAATTTGCACATCTGGCCTGTGCTTCGAGAGCGGTCCCGGGCACAGGATGTGGCAGAGCTGCCCCAGAGATCTGCAGCTCGAGGATGCTCAGAGGCAGGATGCTGCCTGGGAGACAGGGAAGCAGAAGGTCCGAGGGGCTGAGAGGACCCTTTCGGAGGATGCACGTGGATGGGCTGTGCCATGCTCATCTGAATTCCTGAGTCCGGTCAGGAGCATGTGGGGGCTCCAGGGAGCAGACAATCAAAGAACCCCAGGCCACCATCTCTCCCCCACCCTGCAAGACCCCAGTGAGCCCCACCAGCAAGCCTCCCCTCCCTCACTCCCCCACAGGCAGGGCTGGGTAGGAGCTGTGGATGGAGACAGAAGTGAGCCAGCCTGCATCTGCCCTCAGGCTTTATTCCTACTTGGCTGCTACCCCAGTGGGTAGACCCGATCCTCAGGTTAACAACATTCACACATATAAACTATTTGAAAGTAAGTTTCAGGGCTTCCCTGGTGGTCCAGTGGTGTTAAGAATTCACTTGCCAATGCAAGGGACACTGGTTCGATCCCTGGGCCGTAGAGCAACTAAGCCCATGTGCCACAACTACTGAAGCCCACACGCCCTAAAGCCTGTCATCTGCAAAAAGAGAAGCCGCTGCAACAAGAAACCCATGTACCACAACGAGTAGCCCCGGGTCTCTGCAATTAGAGAACACCGACATGCAGCAACTAAGACTCAGCACGATCAAAAATAAATAAATCTTAAAAAAAAAAAAGTAAGTTGCAGGTTGTAACATCATGACAAGTCACTCCTCAACATTAGATTGAACCATATTAAATAGGAACAGATATCAACATGATCATATGGCTCAATCTATTGTCCATCGGCAGACAAATGGATAAGAAAGTTGTGGTACATATACACAATGGAATATTACTCAGCTATCAAAAAGAACACATTTGAATCAGTTCTAGTGAGGTGGATGAAACTGGAACCTATTATACAGAGTGAAGTAAGTCAGAAAGAAAAACACCAATATGGTATATTAACGCATATATATGGAATTTAGAAAGATGGTAATGATGACCCTATAGATGAGACAGCAAAAGAGACACATACAAAGAACAGACTTTTGGACTCTGTGGGAGAAGGCGAAGGTGGGATGATTTCAGAGAATAGCATTGAAACAAGTATATGGTTCAATCTAATATTTTACCATGCCTCCCTTAAGGACAAGGACATTCTCTGACCTGAGACCATTATCACACTGAGCAAAAGAATGATGCTACACAGTGCCATCTGCTATGCCTCAGGGGCGTGTACATACTTGCAGAGCACCTGCTCCGTGCCTGACTGCCCACCAGCCCTGCATCTTGGGGAACCACCTCCATCCAGCGGCCAAGCATTGGGAGGAGGGGGTGCTGCTGGTTCTAGCAACCTTCTTACCCTGGGAGCTGATGCTGGACGGGGTACAAAGCAGACATCTCAAAATCCACCAGAGCCCGGTGACAACATAAAATGAGAATTCCTCCCCAGGGAAATAGAAGACAAGTCATAAGGCTTATTTCCCAAAGACGGTCATGGCACCTCCCATCCCATGGCTTCTTCTACAATGCAGCCCTGACACTTCCCCAAACAAGAGATGGAATCTAATTCCTTCCCCTTAAACCTGGGTGGGGGACTTCCCTGCTGTATGCGTGCATGCTCAGTCACTTGAGTAGTGTCTGACTCTGTGACCCCATGGACCATAGCCTGCCAGGTTCCTCTGTCCATTGGATTCTCCAGGCAAGAATACTGGAGTCAGTTGCCACGCCCTCCTACAGGGGATCTTCCCGACCCAGGGATAGAACCACGTCTTTTATGTCTCCTGCATTGGCAGGCAGGTTCTTTACCACTAGCGCCACCTGGGAAGCCCTCTTCCTTGGTGGTCCCGTGGCTAATACTCTGTGCTCCCAATGCAGGTGGCTTAGGTTTGATCCCTGGTCAGGGAACTAGATCCCACATGCCGCAACTAAGAATTCACATGCTGCAACTAAAGATCCTGAAACTTTAGTGTGCCGAAACTAAGATCCAGCACAGCCAAATAAATACATATTAAAAAATAAAAACCAAAACCTGGACGGGCTTGTGGCTGCTTCAACTGATAGATGACAGTGGAGATGAAGAGAAGCGATGATGCTGATGCAGCTACTGCCTCATTTCCTAGAAGACTTGCACCTGGAGCTCTGAGTCATGGAGGAAGAAATCTGACTACCCATTTGGAGGTCGCCATTTTGTGAGGAAGCCCAAGCCACATGGGGAGGCCACTTCAGGCACTTCTGACTTGCAGTTCCAGTCCCCAGCTGTTCAGGTCTTACCAGCTGAAGCCTCAGACAGCACTGAACACAGACAAGCCATCCCCAATATGCCCAGCCCAAACTCCTGGTCCACAGAATCCATGAGCATATTAAAATGGTTAGCCTCAGGCTTCCCTGGTGGTCCAGTGGCTAAGAACCCACCTTGCAATGCAGGGGACACCAGTTCGATTGTTGGTCTGGTAAGATCCCACATGCCACAGGCTAAGCCTGTATACCACAATTACTGAAGCCATGCACCCTAGAGCCTGTGCTCTGCAACAAAAAAAGCCACTGCAATGAGAAGCCCACACACGGCAACTAGAGAAAGCCCATGTGTAGCAACAAAGACCCAGGGCAGACACAAATAATTATTTTTTTTAAATGGTTAACATCTTCTAATACTACATTTTGGGGTAGTTTGTGACAAGCAATAGGGCCTCCCCAGTGGCTCAGCAGTAAAGAATCCACCTGCAATGCAGGGGACTTGGGTTCTATCCCTGGGTTGGAAAGATCTCCTGGAGGAGGCAATGGCAACCCACTCCAGTATTCTTGCCTGGGAAATCCCATGGACAGAGCAGCCTGGTGGGCATGTGGGCATGGGGTCACAAAAGACTTGGACATGACTTAGTGACTGAGCATGTCTGCACATTACAAGCAATAGTATCTGGAACATATGTATCTGGCATAGACCCCACACCCAGGCAGAGACCAGGCCACATGACAAGAAGGCATTGGACTATGTGTTCAGAAGAGCCCAGCTGGAACAACTAAAAGAACGCTACTCAGACACAGGTGCCATCCGCCAGGCAGCTCAGACAATCACAGCAAATCAGAGGTGCAAGGGCCCGTAGTGGTGTTCAACCTAAATTCACTTACTCTAATAAAAACTCCTCTTATGGAGTGCAGATGACCACAGGATATTGGGCTGACCAAAAAGTTTGTTCGGGTTTTTCCATCATATCTTACAGAAAACCCAAACAAACTTTTTTGTCAACCCAATGCTTTTCTGGATGCTATGGTAGATACAAACTTCACTGATACACTGCCCTTTCAGATACGGACCCTTGCTGACACCAGCACGGAGGTGGCCACATTCTGTGGACCAGAATGACCAGGGCAACTTGCCAGGCACACATCAGCCTCAGGATCTTGACAGCTGCTATTCCCTCGGCCTGGAGTGCTCTGCTCCCAGATGCTCACTAATTCTCACTCCTCCTGGTCTTTATGGTATGGTCTTAATTGGGACTTCTGGTAAACCCCACCTCTAGCACCTGGTGCTTCATTTTCTCACCTCTCTTATTACCACCTGACACACTATTTATGTTACTTAGTATATAAATAATAAACCACAACGGACTTTTTCTCTCCTCCAGCCCCATTAGAATATCGCTCCATGAGGACTAGGAAGAGTGCTCGGCATATATTTGCTGAGTCAATGAACAAATAACAAATGAATAAATGAATGACCAAGAGGTTTAAAGAAAGGTAATAGAAGAGAGAAGCATGTGGGATCACATACATCTAGCCTGACTGAGAGAAGGATGCTGCTTTCCTTGTATGAATCACAGAACTGGGTCACCACAGGCCAAGGATGGCCAAGGGCATCACCTGGACAGAAGCTGGAAGCTTCCTTGGGTTAAAACCAGGCCATCTGAGAAAGCCTTGCTCTTCTGATCATCTTATCTCTTGGAAGGGCAAGGAAGCAATGAGGAAAAATACTAGTGTGTCTTGTGTCTTTAATTCTGATCAAGAATAACGGAAGGTTTATAAAATAGAAGCGAGGGGGAAACACAGGGGAAATGACCACATCATCTCAAAGTGTGGACTAATCCTAGCAGAAAATGCTGGACAGTCAGACCCACATCTTAGACTTTAAGGAAGCAGGCTCCTAAGAGGCCAGGAACCCAAGAGAATGGCTTATCAGGGAAAGAAAATTCTGAAAATTAAATTGGAAGCAAGTCACACAGTCTCACGAAAGTGAAGAGGGGGATGTCAGGGGCCAGCATGACCTCTTGGAGCGTGCTTAAAACAGGGAAGTGAGGTCCCCAAGTAAGATGGAACACTGAAGATCGAGAGTGAGCATGTCACAAAAGGGAGGCTGGAGAAAAACACAGACGACATCAAGAAGGGCCCGGAGAGTTATGTTCTGAACCTAAATCCAAAAGCCTGGCCATTCAGGACATATTGGGGCATAGTTACAGATGCTGGAGAGAAAACAGAACTGTTCCATGGCTAGTTCCTCCATCCTTTTTCTCAAGGAGAATAGTTATCCTACTAGAAAGGATGGATCAAAGATGGCTTGTTCAGTCAACAGCAAGCATGTATTAAGTGTCTATTATTTGGGGGTCTTACTAGGCACTGAGAGGGGGGAGGGGTTCCAGAAATCTCAAGGAGTTCACAATCAGAGGAGAAGATAAGGTCCAAAGGTCACCAGGCAACATGGTAGGACCACCACCAAGAAAAATAAACTATTTAAAAAGTCAGGATAACTTGATAGAAAAATGGGCAAAAGACTTGAATAGACCTTTTCCCCAAAGAGGATCTCCAAGTGGTTAGTAAACATGCCAAGGTGCTCGATTTCATCAGGCACCAGAGAAATGCAAATTCAGGCCATGACGTGATGCCACCAGACCCACCTGAATGGCTGAAACAAACAAGATGGGCACACGCTTCAGGATGTGAAGCACCTGACCCCTCACGACTGCAGGTGGGGTGTGAACTGGTCCAGCCACTTTCCAAATGGAAGACACTACCCACCACAGCACAACCTGCACCTGCCACATAACATTGCAATTCCACCCCCAGGTACATGCTCAGAAGATATTCACCAGAAAGTTTAGAGAGGCACCATCAAAAATAACCTCCAAGTAGACCCTTGGAGGGTAGGGCATCTCCGTGTAGGTTTACAAGAGACAGGTACAGTGGAGGAGGCACAAGGTCAATTAGCAAAGCTTCTCCAAGAAGGTAACTCCCAGTGGTTAAGACTCCAAGTTTCCACTGCAGGGGGGCTCCGGTTCAATCCCTGGTTGGGGAACTAAGATCCTGCGTGCCGCACAGCATGGCCAAAAAATAAAAATTAAAAAAAATTTTTTTTAAAAAGGTAACTTCCGAGGTAAGTCTACAGGAAGAAGCTGCCTTGGGATTCAGGCACGGGGTCGGGAAATGGACAGAATTAAGAAATATAGACAGCTCGGTTCCTGCAGGGAATGTCCAGGCATTCAGAACTACTGGAGAGTAAAGGATGACACAGGTATGGGGAGATAAGTTGCCCAGGCTGGATGGCAGACTGCGAATGGCTTTAAATGTCAGGCCAAGTGCTTAAGGGTTTAGTCCAGTGCCACGTGGAACTATGGCCAAATTTTCAGTGGGTGAATGTCTCACTGACCTTGGAATTTAGATGATCGCACCAGCAAGGGGATAAAGGGGAGTCTGAGATGAGAAAGGGTCCGCCGACACAGAGGGCTCTAAAGTCAAAAGCCACTGCTTAAAATGAGTTGAGGATGGCAGATGAGTATAAATACCTCTCAGAGTCATAAAGAAACTTGAGGTTGTGAAAGGGAACTGCTACTGATACTCTTTGAAGGATCAGAGAAAAGGAAAGATGTACGAGAGGATAGGATGAGATAGACAGAGAAAGACGGGAGTGACGCAAGAAAAGGCTGTCCCAGTTTTGGAGAACTTAACAAAAGTAGAATCTTGGAAACTACAGTCTCGGAGTCTGCCAGCCCCCATGACATCATTCTCTTTATGTTATTAAGAGGTAGTTTGTGAACAACATTCAGGGAAGGATCCAGGGACTACCAGGAGCAAGAATGGATTCACTAAGGGGGTGACTCAAGAAAATGCACAAAAATAGCTTATCTGAATTTTAGCAAGTCCTGCTATAGGCTCATAACGGTGCAAAAAAAAAAGTAAGCACAATAATCACAAGATAAATGGACTCACCTCTGGCTTCAGAACCTCACCCAGGAGAGCCAAGGGTCTTCATCTGTGGGGTCACCTCTCCTAAAATGCCAGAGAACTCTGCTTTTGGTCCTTTATAGCAGTGGTCCCCAGCCTTTTTGGCTCCAGGGACAATTTTTCCATGGACCAGGAGTGTGTGTGTGGGGGGATGGTTTCAGGATGATTCAAGTGCGTTACATTTATTGTGTGCTTATTTGTATTATTATTACATCAGCTCCACCTCAGATCATCAGGCATGAGATCCCGGAGTTCGGGGACCCCTTACAGCATGTCATGGTAAAAACTGTGGTAAATATAAACAACATAAAAGTTACCATTTTAAACTATACAGCTGAATGGCATTTAGTACATTCACATTACTGTGAGACCATCAGCACCATCACCTCCAGAACTTTTTCATCCTCCCAAACTGAAATTCTTTCCCACTGAACACTAGCTCCCCACTCCACTCTTTCCCAGCCCCTGATAATCACCATTCTACTTTCTGTCTCTATGAGTTTGACTACACTACGAACTTGTAGTCAGTTCGTAGGTTGAATCAGACAATATTGTCTTTTTCTGATGGGTTTCTTTCAGTCCTCAAGGTTCATCCATTTTATAACATACATCAGAATTTCATTCCTTTTTGAGGCTAAGTACTACTCCATTGTATGTACAGATCTCATTTTGTTTACTCCACCTGTAGACAGACCTTTGTGTGGATTCCATCTTTTAGAATGGTACGCCATTTTCTTATTAATGGTTTTCAATAAGGCTTAGAAGGTAGGCTTTTGTACAATTGAAGGGATAAAGAACTTTTATATAACATTGAAGATTCAGAAAGATCTCAGACTAGTAAAGTTCAAACGTGGATAAGACTCATAACTGTCTTTCCATATCCATGCTCCCTTCTTCTATAGTAATGTAATTTTTAGAAAATTTAGATTATATTTCCCAGATTCTCTTGTAGCTAATTGTGGCCATTTGACTACATTCTGGCCAATAGAATATAAGTAGATTTTGGTAAGTACAATTTCCAAATCATGCTTTTAAAAGGGATATGTGTGCCTCCTTCTTCTTTCTCTTTCTTCCTTTTGCTAGCTGGAATGCAAACCCAATGGCAATTGCTAGAGCAGCCATCATACACCATGAGATGAAAGCTACATGTTGGGGAAGACAAAGCAACAAGATAGAAGGAATGTAGGTGATCTATGAAGTCCTTGTGTAAAGACTGGACCACTTATGCTCAGACTTTTACATGAAGGAGAAATAAAGCTCTATCATGTTTAAGCCACCATCATTTTACATATCTCTGAAATAACAAAGAAACCAATATACTAATATACTTGTATATTAGTATACAATATACTACCAATTAGTATACAATATACTACCAATTAGTATACAATATACAACCAATATACTTGGTGGTTCAGTCACCACCAAGTTCTCTAAGAAGCACAATTGTATTTGTTTGTCCATTATTGTGTCATTTAGATACAGCTGGTGGGATTTTCCCCAAATTTGTAGGCCATGTTGTAATGTCTGACCTTAAATAGAGACCACACGATGTACCCAAAATTCCCTTATAAAGAGACACATCATAAAAGCTGAAGTCATCCTCCTGAGAAACAGCC
The DNA here is from genome assembly GCF_019923935.1 of Bubalus bubalis. NCBI lineage: Eukaryota > Metazoa > Chordata > Mammalia > Artiodactyla > Bovidae > Bubalus > Bubalus bubalis. The sequence goes on along the minus strand of NC_059159.1, from coordinate 34,688,483 downwards.
CCTATTTCCCATATAGTGTGCCCACTTCTGTGTATCCCACTCCAAGGGGAGCGGCAGTAATTGAGTTATTTAAAGGTCAGACATTCTTCAGAGCAAATTGGCTTAACTAGCTAGTACTGAAGCAACTCAAGTTGAGAGGGTAGTTTTGGTAAATGTTTAGAGATAATCTCTTACTGGTGATAAGAAGGTATCGTGAAAATAAAGTATAGGTGTTACAAAACTCTTCCTCCCTAGACAAGATCAAACAGTTCAGTGAAAAATTATGTCCTCCAAACAAAACCATGGAGATAATACAAAGATCAATGATTTCCAGGGAGTGGGGAAGGAGAAGACTAGACAAAGCACAGAGAAATTCTAGGGCATTGACAATACTCTGTATGGAGTGTCCCTGGTTGCTCAGCTGGTAAAGAACCTACCTGCTAGCATGCAGGAGATGCAAGAGATGTGGGTTCGATCCCAGGGTTGGGAAGATCCCCTGGAGAAGAAAATGGCAAACTGTTCCAGTATTCTTGCCTGGGAAATCCCATGGACAGAGGAGCCTGGCGGGCTACAGTCCTTGGGGTCACAGCCACACATGACTGAGCACACATGCACGCATGTAAAACTCTGTATAATATTATAATAATAGATATATGTCATTACATTCATAAAATTCATAGAATGTAAAAATATCAAGAGTGAAACCAAAGGTAAACTATGGACTTTGGGTGATTGTGATGTGTTGATGTAGGTGTATCTATTATGGCTGGGATGGGGGAAAGGCTGGGAGTGGGGATGGAGCTTGAGATTGATATGTACACACTACTATATTTAAAACAGAGAGCCAACCAAGATCTACTGTATAGCATGGGAGCTTGGCTCTATATTCTGTAATAACCTGAATGGGAAAACAGTTTGAAAAAGAATGGATACTTTATGGGTATTACTAAATCACCTTGCTGTATACCTGTAACTAACACATCATTGTTAACTATACTCCAAAATGATAGGATGAAAAAAAAAAAAAAAAGAAAAAAACTATATTCCAATATAGAATATTGAGTATATTCCATAATGTCTTGAGTATATTCCATAGTGTTCCAATATTCCATAATGTGTTATGAAAAAACCCAAATGAATCTTTTGGCCAACCCAATAAAATTTTTTAAATGTACATTCGTCCTTGGTGTAAAAATATATGTGCCCGTCTGGTGAGTGATGTTGATGATGTGTGGGGCAGGGGGTAATATGACAAATCTGTACCTTCCTCTCAGTTTTGTTGTAACCTTAAACTTGTTCTAAAACATTTAATTAACAATAATAACGTTCCCACCTCCAACTACTGAATAGGTCTTAGGAGCAAGCAGTCAATGAGAAGTAATCTCATCTTGGAAAATGCTGGGGGGGTGGGGGTAGGGGGAGGAGGAAAACCGGACTCTCTGAGAGGACTGTGCCCTGGACTCAACCATGGTGCTAGCCCAATCCTTCAACATTCCCTCCACAGGAGCCTTGAAGGGAAACCAGTAGAGTTGAGGCTTGGTGCAAGAAGGGGCATTCTCAGCCGCTGCATCCATCTCAGGGAGGACGCAAGACCATGACAGCACCTAAAGGGAATGGAAATTGGTGGCATCTCCTTCTGTCTCCACTGCACCCAGTACTCGGCCCAGTATTGAGGGCTTCTTTCTTGTCAGTTCCCGCAGGGCCCCGCCATCTTGTTTTTCTAGCCCACTCGGGTGCCTCCTAGAACGACCTCCTCTCCCGACCGCCAAACTTTACCTCCCATGCCTTGGACCTGAGCTCTGCAGCCTCACTCGTTCAGAAATGTTTTTTCTTTTTTTTTCTTCATGCCATACAAAGCTCGTCCTCGCTCAACACGACCTCTCGCCTCCCTTCTCAGCCCCACCCCTCAGGCCAACCTCTGCCACTTTCAAGTAGGAGGTTTGAGTATCAGATTCTTAGAGGGCTGTGTGCGCTTCTTTTTCTTCCTTCACGCTTTACCATAAACCTCCCTGCACAGACCAGTATTATCGCACCGTGATGCGCAGGCCGAGGTGTTGACGGCGCGGGCGTCCCTAGCACCTCTTCCCTGCTGAGGGTGCAGCTTCTGTTTTGCATCTTCTTTCTACTGGGTTCAGAGAAAGCAGTCACCAGAGAAAACAGCCTCAGGGCATCAGAAGTCACATGATGGGGTGAACACCATCCTTGGATTGCCTGCTCACTAGAGAAAGGTCACGGGGTCCCCCCTGTCCCCAGGCCCGAGAGAGCACGAGGTACGTTCCCAGACCTTTCCAGGCGCTTATGTCGGAACCCAGAAGCGGGGGCCCTGGACACAAGCCCCTGTTCTTGGGGGTGCCATGGCGGTGGTTCCAGCCTGGTGGGGGGACTGCCCCCTCGGCCCATTTCTCTGGTGGGTGAGGAGAGGAGTGTACTTGCCGTGTCGAATGAATTCGGAAGCACAACTGGGAGCTTCTCTCTCCTGGGGAGATCTTTCCACTACTCTCTCCTTCCCCAAGAAAGCCTTCTTCTTCTTCTTCTTTTTTAAATATTAATTTTTTTGGCTGTGCTGGGTCTTCGTTTCTGGGCAGGGTCTTTCTCTAGTTGCGGAGAACAGGGGCTACTCTTCGTCGCAGTGGCTTCTCTTCTTGCAGAGCACAGGCTCTAGGCGCACAGGCTCAGTAATTGTGGCACACAGGTTTAGTTGCTCCAGGGCATGTGGAATCTTCCTGGACCAGGGATCCAACCTGTGTCCCCTGCATTGACAGGCAGATTCTTAACCACTGGATCACCAGAGAAATCCCAGAAAGCCTTCTTTCCTCTCCAAAGCAGTAAAGAAAAAGGGAAACTTCTCCTTGTTTACCCTGCTTGGGCGTGACCAAGGGAATTTCTTTTCCCTCTAAAGGGTTCCACGTTAAACTAGCTGGGCTGCATTTATGAACAATGCTTTAGAAGTTGTAAAGGGCGATGTGCAAATTAATTATCAGTCACATTTCATTTTCTCCCGGTTCAAAAACTTGCGGTCGTTCCATGTTGCCCTTGGCTTCCTCGAGGGTCAGCATGGCCAGACACCCCACCTTGGGATGTCTGAAGAATCCCAAGAAATCCTCCAAGCATTTCTTTGCCCCAGTGCCCCTGAAGACACAGCTCCTGATTGCCCCACAGTCAGCCTGGTAGGCGGGACAGGAAGCCCCTCTGCCTTGTAAACACCCATGTTGCAAACAGACACTTCCCCAGGCTCCTCTAAGGCGGGGTCACCAGCTGGGAGTGGCTTGTTTGGGCTTACCAGGGGTGCCCAGCTGCTGTCTTGAATCTGAAATAACTTAAAGGGTGGAACAGTTTTCCAAGGATCAGGGGCTTAGCAGTTGGAGTTTACCAGGGGCTTAACGCATCTGAACCCCACCTCCCCACCTGTCCCCTCCACCAGCCTGTCTTACCCATACTGGGTGCAAAGACCCAGGACTTTGCCCCTTTGAAAGCGAAAAGTGTTAGTTACTCAGTCATGTCTGACTCTTTGTGAGTCCATATACTGCAAGCCGCCAGGCTCCTCTGTCCATGGAATTCTCCAGGCAAGAATACCAGAGTGGGTTGCCATTCTCTTCTCCAGGGGATTTTTCCAACCCAGGTCTCCTGCATTGCAGGCAGATTCTTTATCGTGTGAGCCACCAGGGAAAACCAAAAAGATACCCTTACCTCAGGTGGGACCCACAGAATCCAGGGAGATGCCTGAGAATGCATTCTCAGAGGTTGACTGAATCCCACAAAGCACTCAGATGCCTGATCATCAGCCACCGGGGCTGACCCAGACTTCCTGTGTGCTGGGTGCTCTACCAGGCAAACATTCGTTCACTGCACATGAACTGAGCATCGCTAGATGCTGGCCCCTCAGCAGGGAGTTGGCGCTGTACAAGATGGTTGGGAAGTTTTCCTCACCGGGAGGAGAAGGGAGAAATAAGAATACCCATCAGGTCTTGGGGAGGAAACTGAGTCAGGCCATCTGGCTGGAGGAGAGAGTGTGGATTCACGGAGAAGATTCGAAGAGCAAGACTCGGCTTTGAAACTCCAAACACAAGACCTTGGACTTTGGACTTTCCCTAGGAGGCAGGTGGCACCAAAGGCTTCTGAGCGTGGTGACAAAAAGAGTTTCATTAGAAGAATCTCCTGGAGGAAGCAAGGAAGACAGCAGGGTACAAGAAGGCCCATAAGCAGGCCTAGGATGCTGGTGACGAAAGCTGAGTTGGGTGACAGGGAGAACTATGGGGAAGTGAAAAGAAGCGAGAACCAAAGGAAGCGCCATCAAAGCTGGCTGGAGAGTGGGGGACAGGAAGAGGGAGGGAGCACTCAGAGGTGACTGCAACGTCTCCACTCCAGACCAGGAGTCTGGTTTCACTAGAGATCCCCAAATGGGGAAGTCTGGAGAGGAAGCCTGCGTCATGGACGAAGAGCTGGGCTCTGGAGTTGTGTTGACGTCGAAACGGTAAAATTGACCAGCATGGACTTGGAGATGAGGGTCTGGGTGAGGGAGCTAAGCATGACCTGGGACAGCAAGAAGAGGAGCGTGCACAGGAATGCCAGGAGGTGCATATGGTGAGGAAGAGGCTCTAGGTCAGGATGTGTGTGTGTGCTCAGTCACTCAGTTGTGTCTGATTCTGCGACCCCATGGACTGTAGCCCTCCAGTCTCCTCTGTCCATGGGATTTCCCAGGCAGGAACATTGGAGTGGGTTGCCGTTTCCTTCTCCAGGGGATCTTCCTGATCCAGGGATCGAAACTGCATCTCCTGAGCTGGCAGATGGATTCTTTACCACTGAGCCACCTGGGAAGCTCTCTAGCAAGTGGTGCTGGGCATCAAATGCTACAGAAACTGCAAAGAGATGCAAACTAGCAGAAAGCCATTGGAATCTGCCATTACAAGGCCACCAATGACTTCAGAGGAAGACTTCCAGTGGAGAAGCCTGGGTGGAGGGAGGCAGGCCACCACTGTGGTCAGAAGGACTTTAGCCTCTGGGAGTCCTGCCGTGACATGGGTAACATGAGGGAAGGAGCGGGTCCCCTCTCTGCTTAGCCCATCAGAGCAGCTCCTATCAGTCTACACTTGGAGAGAAGACTTTGTAAAACTCATAGGATGTCAGAATATAGATACAGCCCCTTGAGCCAAGAGGGAACAGGCTTAGGGAGATGAGCAGCTGAGTGGGGGACAGCTAGGACTAGAGATCTCAGCTCCTACTCCCATTCAGTAGTCTGAACACCACACCACAACCCCACTGTGTTCACTTAAGCACAATAACAGGCGAAGGAGAGCTCTGAGTTTTGGGTTTTCTCAAAATGAAACTCTCAAGATGTCAGTACAGAAGTGAATGCGAAATGCAAAGGCCCATTAAACGCTGGCTCAAAAACCCCAAGAACAAGAGGCCATTAATTCCCCGCGTGACCTGGAGGTGGATCAGATTGGCACTGAGAGTTTCTCTGGGACAGCCACAGAGGAAGGTGTCTCTGAAGTAGTCCATTTTATCAGATTGGTTCAGAAGGAACCAAGAACAAGAGACTCCCCCTTGCCCCCCACCCAAAAAAAGTCCATTATCAAGCACAGGAGATGGGCAAGCATCCCTATGTCCAGCTGTGGCTCCAGGGTCTTACCATGCATGGCTCTGGTTTTCTAACCAACATCGAGCTCCTGCTCTGGGAGGACAGGCTCTGAAGACGGGCTGCAGGATTTGTGGGGGAACTGCCCAGCTTTGGGATTTGTTTATTCAAGGCCACTGAATTTCTTAAATTCAAATTATGTTATCAAAACAACCAACTTTCCTACAGCCATAAGACACAGTCACCAAGATTTGGAGAGTTAGAGGTGCTTAGAAATGAAGTGATGTGTCTCTATTCTCACAGCTTTCGTTTCTACGTCTGACATGTGTTTTCCTTGAATGCTTCTCCCAATGGGGAACTCACTACCACAAGTCTGCCCATTCCATTGTTATTCTGCTCTGAACTTAGAGCTCTAAGATCTTCCCTGTGGTAAGCTGAGATCTATTTCATCACTATTCCCTTCATGGGTCCCTTTCCTCCTAGGAGAACGACCTCTATAGGGCAGGTCTTCACCTTTTCCAAAGAATTATGCTTAGTCCCGAAGTAGAGTGTTAGTCGCTCAGTCGTGTCCGACTCTTTGTGACGCCACGGACTGCAGCCTGCCAGGCTCTTCTGTCCATGGGATTTTTCAAGCAAGAATACTGGGTTGCCATTTCCTTCTCCAGCAGTTCTTCCTGACTCAGGGATTGATCCCATGTCTCCTGCATGGATATGACTTCTCCTTTATGTCCTCTTCATATAGAAAAACATCTCTCCTTCTGTAAACATGCGGTATTGTACCATCACTACCTTGCTTACCTTTCTCTGGGTATGAGATGGTTTATCAGCATCCCCACTAAACACAGCACCTGGCCTTGGACCACTCTCCAGTTGGATGGAAGCATCTAAGAGTGGAAATGAGCCTTCCCTCAGCTGCAGGGCAGGAAAAGGAGAGATTCATGGGAATCAGTGGAGAATTGTTGAAGGCTCAAGAATCAAAGATGACTCTGAGGTTCCAGCTTGGGAGCACGGAGGTGCTAGGTGTGTACCTGGGAGGACTAAGGAAGAGAGAAGAGGAGAGGAAGGCTTGGGAAATGGGAAACCAAGAATCCAGTAGTAGAGACCTAAGACCAAGCTGTTCTTCCAACTTCCGAGACACAGACCATGCCCTGCTCTGCCAGCTGTCCCCAGAGCGCAGGAGAAGATTCTCATGATCACTCACTCGGTTGTGTCCAACTCTGAGACCCTGTGGACTGTAGCCCGCCAGGTTCCTCTGTCCATGGGATTATCCAGGCAAGAATACTGGAGTGGGTTGCCATTCCTCTTCCAGAGGATCTTCCCAACCCAGGGATTGAACCCTCATCTGCCTTGGCAAGCGGGTTCTTTACCACCGAGCCACCAGGGAAGCCCCAGGAGGAGATGAAATGCCTCCAAAATCACTTTGCATAACCAGCACATCAAAACATAACAACAGCAGTACAAAAGAGGAGAATATGGGCCGACCTTATCTGTGAGCACGGATGCAAGAATTCTCAAAGGCATCGCAGCAAATCAACCCAGCACTGTTCTGAAAGAACAAAACTCCTTGACTAAGCAGAGTTCACTCCAAAAGGGCAAGCAGGGCTGAAGAGAAGGAAGTTAATGATGTAACACATCACGCAAACCTACCTCAAGGTGAAAGAACACAAGGCTTTCCTAGTGGATGCTTCCAGTTGTAACTGGCAAACCTAACTTCCATCTGTGCTTTAACAAATCCTTAGAAATGAGGAATTGAAGAAAACTTCCTTTACACATGGCACTTGACTTCAAGGCATCAGCTCTAAAGAACTACAACCACATCAGAGAAATAAAGGCCCACACTCACGCCAGTCCCTGAGAACAAGGGAGGCCGTGAGAATATTTGCAGCAAAAACACCAGCAGTGGCTGCCTCTCTGCTTCCTGGATCGTCTCTATTCCTGAGAATAGCCACCAACATGCACCTTCTCTGGTCTCGTTTCTAGCCTTAAGTCTAGCTCCCTGGCTGGGGGTAGGGGAACCAGAGCAGAGGGCTTCTTTTAAGGACACCACTAGCCAAAGTAAGGGTTTCCCTGGTGGCTCAGCAGTAAAGAACCTACCTGCCAATGCAGGAGACATGGGTTCGATCCCTGGGTTGGGAAGATCTAGTCTAGTTATTCTTGCCTAGGAAATCCCATGGACAGAGGAGGCTGACGGGCTACAGTACATGGGGTCGTAGAGTTGGACACGACTTAATGACTAAACAACAACAACTACTAGCTAAAGTAATGTTCTTCAATCATCTTGGAAATGGATTGAATTCAAGATTCAGTAATAAACCCAGGAAGCGTGCACACGGCTTGTGAGTGGTCCCCACACCTAGCCCTGAGATCTCCCCAAGGAGAGATCCATCATTCTGACAACAGCTGACTCCTGCATGGAGCCAAAGAAATCAGTGTATAGAAAGTCCTGTTTTCCAGATCAGAGGTTACTTACCTGGGTTCCCTGGTGGACAGCAGAGGTCTGAGAAGACCCAGAGGTTTTCTGCAAAACTTTGAAAGAGCATGCGTGTGCGTGCACACGTGTGCCTTTTGTGGGGAGATGGAGGGGATGATCTATGGCTTTATCAGCTTCTGAAAGAGGCCCATTATCAAGACTGAGTTCGAAAGTCTCCCATAAGAGCAGCAGGTGTAGATGTAATCTCACCCAGAAAATGCACTGAGGAGGAGGGTGGCCTCAGCCAGGCTGCATGGAAGTGACTGTGGGGAGATTTACCTGATGAGAGTCAAAACCACCAAGTCACTCAGGAACAAACGCTCAGACCCAAAAGCCAGAGGTACGTCCACAGAGACCTTGGGGTCCTGGGAAGAAAACCTGGAAGGAAGAAGGATGTGGGTGCTGAGAGGATGACTTCGTAGGAAATACACAAAATCTGGGTTGTAAGGACAGCAACTCTGAGAGGGACGGAACGAAAGGCCAACGGTGGTTTTCTGTGGATAGAGGCTCCTTTCGCTATGGATAGCCAATGTGAGAGCAAATGCAAGGGACTCCTGCAAGGAGCCCCTCAGCAGCAAAGGAACTTACTCTCTGGTGATGATCAGTGCAAAGGAAAAGGGAGGCCCCCCCTAATAGTGTTTATGACCTTCATGAGACCTCGGAGGAGGGGGAGAGGCAAGGAGAGGGGAGATGGGGTGCAGGGGATGGGTCTCTGGCTTATGCCAGAGTTAACCTCACTTGGTTTTTGTAGGAGAGGAGGCCCCCACACCTCACAGAAATAAAGGAATTCCTGAGAGGGTGCACCCAGAGAGGGCTTAGCACATGTCTGCTCAGTGTTGGGGATCATTTTTATTACCATTGGTATTTTCTTCTATATTGTATCTCTCAATTCTCAACTCGAATGTGACTTCTTCAGGGAAGCCTCTCCTTAATCCTCAAACTATATGGGGTTCCCTTTCCATACTTGCCCGGGACCTCATCATTCTCATGATGGAAATTACACGATAGGTATCTAGTGTCCTGCCCACTAGACTAATTTCCACCAGGGGAGGGGTACTTCCCTGGTAGTCCAGTGGTTAAGAATCTGCCTTCCCATGTAGGGGATGTAGGTTTTATCCCTGGTCGGGGAGCTAAGATACCATATTCCACAGGGTAACTAAGCCCAAGTGACGCAACCAGAGAAAAGCCCGCAATGAAGACCCAATGCAGCCAAAATGAAAAATTTCCAGGAACGTTATCTGTCTCCCTCACGGTCCTCAGAGCCCCAGCACATACCTGGCACATGGAAGGTGCTCCATGCAGAGGTGCTGAGCCAAGGAATGGACTATTGGAAATGAGGAAGGGGCCGTAGAAAGCATCCATGCATGCTTCCAGGGAGATGGGGAAACTGACACTTTTGATGTACGAGGACTCAACCCAGGGTCACAGGGCTGGGAATAGGAGAATCAGGTAGAAACACAGCCCCCCTGACTCCACAGGAGGCAGAAGCTGTCTTCAGCCGTCACACCCCAGCCCTGCCCCCGACAAGGAAACCACACAGACTCATTTGCCTAGGTCAACAACAACAGCAGCAAGACTCTTGAGGACATGAAAATGAAAAGCACACCACTCCTTCCGGACCCCACCCTTCTGCCCCCCACAACACCGTGTGCTCCGCAGCCCCCTTGGCAGCCCCCACTATTGCTGTTCGTGGATTTCTAAGAAATCCTGGGGAGTCTGATGGTGACAGCTGAACAGCTGTGCTGAGCATCAGAAGGCCCTGGTGAGCCAGCCACCATGTCACTGGTCAGACCCTGCAGGCCAGAGGGGCCAGTGCTCCGGGATGACAAGGAAGGCATGGGGAGGACGGAAGGATGGCGTGGCCAGTGCTGTGGAGTGAAGAGGGGCTTAGGGAAGCCTTCAAAGATGATGAGGTTGGAGCTGGGCATCCAAGGATGAATTCATGGTCTGCCAGGCAGGCAGTGGACAGGAAGGGCAATGTGGCGGGAAGGAGCAGCACGTGCAAAGGTACTGAGGTCTGCCCAAGCTTAAAGAGATGAAGAAGGCAGGGTGACCTGAGCTGGGTGGCGGAGGTCTTGCTAGGCATGCTAAGGGGTATGGACCTTCCCCAGAGGGCCAGGGCAGCTCGGGAGGATTTACAGCTGGAATGTGACCTGTTCAGTTTTGTCGTCTTATATCCCCATGAGAGAAGCTGGACTGGGAGTTGGGGAAAGCTGGAGGCAGGTGTCTCCCACTAAGGACAAACCCTAAAGCTCAAAGCCATGCACCCCAAGTGCTAGATGTGGTAAACTCAAGAAGGACCCAAAGTCTGCTTGGTGCCACTGGTCACCCACTTCTTCCCATTCATCAGCCCTACCCTCCAATCTTGTGCACTTTGCCACAGCTATACCTCACTTATCCGGAAGGCACTTGGCTGATAACCCAACTATCCAGAACCTTCCAGCCACTAGCCTGAAAGCAAACAGAGAAGACCTGTAGGTAGCCACATTCAGGCTCCCAGTCAGCCCCACAAGCCATGCCCTCCACACCCACAGGCACAGGCAGAATACCCCTTGGGCTGGGTCATCTCTGGTCATCCACCCAGCCCTGGCGCTTCCTAGCAGTATCATCCTGGTCCTTAGTGTCTTCCTTCATGAAGTGTGGATAATAGTTGTAGCAACCTGAGTATGGCAGTGAAGATGAAAAGGAAATGGAGAAATACTTAGCCCACTGCCAAGGACCATGGAATGATAGCTAAAGGGGAAAAGGACAATAAGAAAGATGACAAAAATTTTGTCCTGAGCAGACCCAAGGTATGCAAAAATGGCAGGTAGAACTGTTTAATATTTTCAAGGCATTATTAAATCACACACCATGTGCTAGATTTATAAAGGCAAGCAACACATTTTACAAGGATTTCTTTTAAAAACTAGATACCATGAAAAGTTTTGGTGTTTAAAAGGTAGAGCTGGTGGAAAAAGTGATAACGTGCCATTTCACTTACAAGAATGATGTGGTTCTGTGTGTACCCCTGTACATCGAAAGCGTCCCCCATATTTGCAAAATACACATCATATTTAACAGAATCGAAAAAGATGCCATCAATTGTAAGATGCACCATTATTTTACGCTTCCTTAGTCACTCAGTGGTAAAGCACCCTCCTGCAATGCAGGAGATACGGGTTTAATCCCTGGGTCAGGAAGATCCCCTGGACAAGGAAATGACAACCCACTCTAATATTCTTGCCTGGGAAAGTCCTATGGACAGAGGAGCCTGGCGGGCTACAAGAGGTGGAAAATGACTTTGCGACTACACCACCATTATTTTGTGTGCCAGAAAGAAAGAAATATTGCCGCCTATTATAATGGTAAGATGCCATAGATGGTAAGATGATTTCAGAGTTGTTAAAATGTGAAAATGTGTACATCTTCACATCAACGGAATACTCTAATAAGTAATATATGTTTGCTGTGCTGTCTCAGCTTGCCTCTGGTCTTTCCTTTGTCCACTCCCCACCCCATCTATGCCAGAACCTCAAACCTCTTCCTTGAACTGATGACAATCACTCCATCTTGCCCCTCTAGATACTTCCTTGCTTAAAAAGCTGATCCAGGCTTTCGGTCCACCCATAGCTGAGCCAAACAAGTCTTCTAGTTCACAGAGGTCCCACAGAAGTCTGGCCAGCTCAGTCCTTTGTGGGTGAGGCTCTCTGAACAAAGACCAAGTCAGCGCTCTTTGAGTGTTCCTCTGAACCCAAGCTGGAGCCTCTAACACTGGGCTGCCCAGGCAAAGGTGACTGCCTCTCCTTTTTCCGCATCTCTGCCGGAAGGCCGATGATCAATGACTAACCTGGGGCCATGGAGCAACCTCCAACAGCCAGCCTCCTCCTCCACATTACGACCCCTGTAGTAAACCCAAACACACTGGTCACCCGGTTAGCTTCCGCTTGATTCTTCTCGAAAGAAAAAAAAGCAGGGCGCATGCTGGCGAGAGACAGGCAAAGAGACAGAGGTCTTTCTCTGTCCACTACAGCTTGTAAAGAGAAAACAGTTCTTTATCCCTCACCGAAGAGATTGGCAAGGGTCTTAAAACCCTGATGAGGGGCCTTCCCTGGGGTCCAGAGGTTAAGAATCCCCTTCTCAATGCAAGGGATGCGCATTCAATCCCCAGTTAGGGAACTAAGATCCCACAGGTCCCCAGGCAACGGAGCTGCCCCACAACTAGAGAACAGGAGTCCACACAGCAACAAAGAGCCCTCAAAACCAAAATTTAAAAACAGCAAACAAAAAAGTGAGGCCTGGCACACAAAGACTCTGCGCTGTCCCCAGAATAACCATCCTGCCTAGTTATTCTCCAAGAAGCAGGGGAGGGTCTTCTGAGCAGGAAGAGAGAGTAGACCATTCAAAACTGTCTTCCTGGAGCCACACCGCAGTGTCCCCGCTGAGGAAGCAGGTAAGCCCGAGACACCCACTCCCTTGTTCTGCAAACACCCAGGGCAGCTCCCTGTGCATTCGCCCTGCTCACACTTTCTCATTTGATTTGCTCCCTGAGGTTGCAGGTTAGGGCCCATTTTGCAGATAGGGAAGCAGGCTGGGAGAGGGTAGTGTGATGCTCATGAGGCTCAGGGTCACACAGCTGGGCACAGCTGGAACCCAGGCCTCCTTTCCAAAGCATCCAGGGTTCCCAAGCAATGGCACCAGCCTCATCACTTAACGGATCTTATTCAAATTTTAGAAAAATACAGATTCCAGACCCCACCCTTGGAAAGCTGCACTGTAGGGGGTGCCTGGAGAAGGTGTGTTTTAACAAGTTCTGGGAACCAGTGCCTTCTGGGTAGTCCCGGGCCAGGAGGAGGGAAGGTGTGGAGGAGAAGGCAGAGTGACCACTGCAGGGAGGGAAAGACGGGGACCCAGACAGAACCCTGGACGCACGTAGACCTGGCCCAGTTCCGGCCCTCATTTCGCCCAAACCCACTCCTCCTCTCTGCAAGAGGCTTGTAACTTACTTGATACCACATCCTGCTGCTTTCATCTCGCCTTCCTTTTCCCTCTGAATAATCTCCTTCCTCCTACTGACCTAAAGAACTTTATTTACCCGAGGCCTGGGATGGGCCAGCGCGCACGCGCACGCGCACACCCATGCACACGCGCACACAGAGTCACGCAGGGATACCGAGGGGGTGTAAACACGGATAAGCTGACAGCGCCAAGAGTGCGCTTCTGGAGAAAAGCAGCCACTGTCTGGGGGCCCACGCTCGCTGGAGGTCCTGGTGGCTAAGGACCCCTGATGCCAAGGCTCCCAGAGAGAGAGCGCTCCCAGACGGGAGAGCAGACTCCTTGACCCGAAGACACAGGGCAGCCTCGAAAGAGGCAGCAGGAGGCTGCGGTCACAGTCGGACCGCACAGACGCCTCCAGCAGTGGCTACTTAGGTAAGGATGGACAGCCGGCATACCCTTCTGTCTGAGATTCCTGGGCACGCGTGTGTGCGGGTCGTGTCCCCGGCAACGGGCCCTGTTCTCAGAGGCAGAAGACGGCAGGATCTGTCCAGCGCACTGGCTGCAGCCTGTGCTCTCTGGGCGCACCTGTCTCCAAGTGTCCGCGGGCAGCTCTGGCTCTGCCTCAAGCCCCTACGCGTGCACTCCGCGTCCCCGCGCCCCGGCCACACACCTGCAGTCCCCGCTGGGCGCCGAGTCCCTCTCCAGAGGCGACTCCCTGCGACTCCGGGTACCGTCGCGACCACCGCGCCGGAGCTGGGGACCCGCGCGGCGAGTCCCAGCATCGATCGGGGCTCTGCTCAGACGGCGGACTGGGGGCGGGGCCATGCCGGGGCGGGGCGGGGCCATGCCAGGGCGGGGCGGGGCAGGCCGCCCAGCCGGACTCTCGCGCCACCTGGTGGCCGGGCGGCGTCGGCCTGGCGCCAGCCTGACCCCAAGCATCCTTAGAGTCCGGCCCGAGCCCACCGCGCGAATGAGGACGCCCAGCTCTGAGCTCCTCTGCCCTCGGAAGGAACAGGTCCTGGCTGAGGGCTGGCCAAGGCCGGAGGGACGCCGGTGCTACCCCCACGCCGCCCCCAGGAGTAAGGTGAGGCTTGACCAGGGGGAGCGGAAGCGCGGCTTGGCAGGGCTGGATGGGTGGGCGGAGCGGGCGAGGGGCCTGGGGTGGGGGCTTCGGGGAAGGAGGAAAAAGGGGAAGCTCCGACGAGTTGCTTCCTTCTCGCACTGCGCCCCAGCGCCCCACTTCCTCCTCCTACTTCTATTTTCTACGGGTGCTCTTAACCTTTAAAATGCCTGCACCCCTGCTGTGCACACGGGCCCGCGACCCTCGCCCTTCGTCCTTGGGCAGAAATCTTTCCAGATATACCAGCCCATCCAGACTTTCGGCTCGGCTGCCCCAGCCTCTGGTCTGACTTCCTCACCGTCCATCACCAGTGGCTGTGACTGCAGCCATTTCTCCTGAAGGCGGGGAGGGGTCGTCTCCAGGATCCAGGCCCTCTTCTGGCGCCCTCCCCCGCCCGTTCTCCCCACAGGCCACGCGGGCAGATGTGTTTTTTTACCCGGAGCTGGAAGAACTCTTAGGGATCCCGGAAATCACTGCTCTTCCCCATGCCTCCGTTTCCTCGTTACAAATTAGGAATGAGAAGGTTGGCTGCTGTGTTGTGCGAGCAGCTCTGGCGACGAAAGAATAGCAGTTTATTTCAGAGGTCACAAAGGGCGAGGCTGGAATTTCCATTTTCACTCTTGAATGGGACTTGTGTCACAATATCTGTTAGAGGCATTCGAAATCGGCCTCAAGATCAGCCGTTAGTGTTGTCAGAAGCCACAGCCCTACCTGAGGCTTTGAGAGATGGGACTGCCAATGATTTTTCTTCTCCTGACTCACTCAATACCAAGAAAAGGCAACTTCCCCAAAAACACAGAAACAGAAAGTACTCGTGAATGAGCACAGAGAACTGGTCCCAGCCTCTGTTAGAGAAGGGAAGGCGCTCAGAACCATCGAGCACTTCTACTCTTGCATGGACCACCCAGAGCACCCACCCCCCACCGTTTTACAAACAAGGAACCAGAGCCACAAAGTCTGTGAGAAGACATCCTGGGGGTCTTTCATCTTGAGAAGGGTAAACAAGGACTCTGGTCTCCCCAGTCCTTACTTTTTCCACCACAAAAAAAAAAAAAAAAGGGGGGGGGAAGAGGGAGGCAGCCCAGAGGTGGCCAAGTTGGGAGGAAGGGGTGGAAGGGCTCTGGAAGCAGAAATTTAGTAGCAAGAAAGACACAGCATGAGCGGGATTGACATGGTGGATCCTGAGAGTGCTTTGAAAGCTACAGGAGAAGTTATGGCATCCGTGACTTTTTCCATATCCTTGATGTCCCTGAAACTGGAGGTGGAGGAAAGCTGAAACAGAATTGCCCATTAGGGTTCACTATCAGGGAGCTGGGCATCTCATGAAGCCCACTTGCTCCCATCCCACATCAGGGGGACTTCTGTAGTGGTCCAGTGGTTAAGACTCCTCACTCCCAATACAGGGTGCCTGGGTTGGATCCCTGGTTAAGGAACTATATCCTGCATTCCACAGCTAAGAATTCCCATGTCACAGCTAAGACCGGGTGCAATCAAATAAATTGAAAAAAGAAGTGGATCCAGCTTGCCTGTTAACCATCCCCACTCTCCCCCTCAGCTCTGTCTGTGTCTCCCTACCCCAAGAGGGCAGAACAACCAGGAGATCTGATCAGCACTTGACAGCTATTGGCCAGGACTTCGAACTACAGCCACCCAGGACTGGAGCAGGGTCAAGAGCTAAACAGCCCAGATTCAAGGACAAAACTAGCGAGATGGTGTTGGTTTGCTAGATAGAGTATGGTATTTCATGATAGCATTGTGGGTGCTCTCTGCCTCCTGAAACAAGCCCAATGGACATGTCAGACCCCCCCCCTCCTTTTTCTTTCCCCTACACATCTTTTTCATATTCTTCTTACTAGTTTTTTAGCTGGTGGCATCTCATGTTGTATCTTTTCAACAGGCACAGTTTGTGTATTGAGCATTATAGGAATATTCTTCACTTCCCCTGAGAATTATGTGTGCTTCCGTTTCTCCTGAAGCTCATTTCCCTCTTGGTCTCTTGTTTTTCCGCATTTGCTAGGGACATGATTACACACTTTCACCTAATTCCATTATAAGAAAAATAACTACACAAATATAAAGTCTGGCAACTGACCCTTGACCTTGATGTCTGGGAACAATATGGTATGGAGACAATAGGATGTGAAAAAGATGTAAATGAGGAGTCCTCTACAGTAGCCCCCTCACCCAGGGGGCAACTTTAGCTCACGGTCACCCTATGAGAATGCAGGACTCACATGGTCAGATTTTATCATTTGTAAAGAGAAACCAAAAATTGGAGCTCTTAGTCTGAAATCTCCTGATTTTTAAATGCTGGAAACTAATTTAACACAGTATTTTACACACCACCCCCCCTTGCAAGCCAAACCAGACGTGACCTGCCAACTTTCAGTTTGTGACATCTGTTCTGTATTATACAGGTGGGAGCTGCACCGTGAGACCTCAGTTATTCCTGTTAATGTGAGCTAATTTGTTCCCACTGACTCAAGAGATATAGTTTATGCAAGGGGCTGGGGGAGGGGGTGTGAATGTTAAGAGTTTATTAATATTGTTCATCATATGAATAGGACACAGGAGAAAAACCACATAATTATCCTAATAAGATGAACCCTGATGAAAACTCTTAGTGACTGGGAATAAAAAGACTTTGTCAAGATGATAAATGTATTTATTTCAATGCAACAGACAATGTGATACCTCAGTGATGACCTGGAATGGATAATATAATCCTTGATAACAAAGACAACCCTATGAAAACAAGGAGCAAAACAAGGATGTCACACTGTGAAAAGTGTGAAATTCAAGGAAGAACAATGAGAAGAAAAATAAATGAGATGTGAAT
The DNA here is from genome assembly GCF_019923935.1 of Bubalus bubalis. Lineage (NCBI taxonomy): Eukaryota > Metazoa > Chordata > Mammalia > Artiodactyla > Bovidae > Bubalus > Bubalus bubalis. The sequence continues at coordinate 34,671,523 of NC_059159.1, read as the reverse complement.
TTGGGAAGAAAGAGACAAGATTATTATTTGCAAAAGATATGATTGTCTAGCTAAGAACCCATATCTAATGGATTGGGGAATATTTAGAATTTATGTGCAAGCATAGTAAAGTAGCTGGACACAAAAATAAATATATGACTTTCAATAGTTTTCTATACAGAGCAGTGACGAAATAGAAAAGGGAGTTCATTCATCCTAGCAATGAAAAAAGCCTAAGAAAAGGAAATTCAAGGGACCCAGAATAGCTAAAACTACGGTGAAAAAGAAGAACAAAATTGGAGGATTCAAGCTCCCTGATTTCAAAACTTAACACAGAGCTATAGATAGATTTATAGGTCGATGGAATAAAGTTGAGAATCCAGAAATAAACTCTCACATTTACAATCAGTTGATTCTTGTTAATATAGTGGTGAGTATCCCTGCCTGTTACACGGGAGACTAGGATTCGATTCCCCAATGGGGAGGCAACACCCTCCTTGGGGCCTCAGTGGCAAAGAACCCACCTACCTACCAATGCTGGAGACATGGTTTCGATCCTTCTGTCAGGAAGATGCCCCGGAGAAGGAAATGGCAACCTAATCCAATATTCTTGCCTGGGAAATCCCCCGGGGTAGAGGAACCTGGCTGGCTACAGTCCATGGGGTCGCAGATGTGACTTAGCGACTGAGCACACGTGCATGCGCTCTTTTTGATGAGGGTGCCAAAACAATTCAAAGAGGGAAAGAATTATTTTCAAAAATGATGCTAAGACAATTGGATAACCATATCCAAAAAAAAAAAAGAAACTGAACCCCTACTTCCCATTACACATGGAGATTAACTCAAAAAGGAATAGAAAACCTAAATATAAGAGTTAAAGCTATACAACTCTTAGGAGAAAATATAGGTGTAAATCTTCATGACCTTGGACCTGGCAATGGTTTTTAAGATATAACATAAAAAGGGCAAACAACCAAAGGGAAAAACAGATAAGGCGAATGTCATCAAAATTTAAAACTTTTCTGCTTCAAGGACCCCATCAAGAAATAAAAGACAACCCACAGAATGGGAGAAAATTTTTGCAAATCATATAAATATGATAGAGACTTTAGAATATACAAAGAATTACTATAAATGAATAATTAAAAAAAGCCAATTGAAAAATGGGCTAAGGATATGATCAGGTATTTCTTCAAACATCTATAAATGACCGACAAGCATACGAAAAAAATACTCAACATCATTAGTTATCAGAGAAAGGCAAATCAAAACCACAGTGGAAACACCACACCCATTGAATAAAAAGATTATAACAAGTGTCAACAGGAATGTGGAGAATTTGGAGACCTCGTACATACATGAATGCATCTGAGAGTTGGACCATAAAGAAGGCAGAGTGGCAAAGAATTGATGCTTTCAAACTGTGGTGTTAGAGAAGACATTTGAGATTCCCTTGGACAGCAAGGAGATCAAACCAGTCAATCCTAAAGGAAATTAGTCCTGAATATGTATTAGAAGGACTGATGGTGAAGCTGAAGCTCCAATACTCTGGCCACCTGATGTGAAGAGCTGACTCACTGGAAAAGACCCTGATGCTGGGAAAGATTGAAAGGAAGAGGAGAAAGGGACAACCCAGGATGAGATGGTTGGATGGCATCACCAACTCAATGGACAGGAGTTTGATCAAACTCTGGGAGATGGTGAAGGACAGGGAAGCCTGGTGTGCTGCAGTCTCTGGGGTCGCAAAGAGTTGGACATGACTGAGGGACTGAAAACAACATGCATACATACACTGCTGATGGGAATGTAGAATGGTGCTGATGCTTTGGAAAACAGTTTGTCAATTCCTCAAAAGGTAAACATAGAGTTACCATGTGTGCCCTGTGTGCTAGGTTGCTTCACTTGTGTCCAACCTTTTGCAACTCTATGGACTGTAGCCTGCCAGGCTTCTTTGTCCAAGTTACCATATGATCCAACAATTCTACTCTTGGGTGTATACCAAAGAGGAGTTAAAATATGTACACACAAAAACTTACATACAAATATCTATAGCAGCATTATTTATTAGCCAAGAGGTAGAAACAACACAAAAACTGATGAATGGATAAATAACATATTGTATATTCATACCATGTAATATTATTTGACCATAAAGAGAAATGAGGGACTGACATGTTATAGGATGAATGAACCTTGAAAACATCATGCTAGGTGGAAGAAACCAGTTACAAAGTCTTCATACTGTATAATTCCTTTTATGTGAAATGTTCAGAATAAGCAAATCCATACAGACAAAGCAAATTGGTGATTGCCTAGCACTGGAAAATGGGGAGTGAATGCTAATGGGCATGGGATTTCTTTGTTGTGGTGGGAAAAAAAAATGTTTAAAAATTGACTGCAGGAAAATTAAAAAAAAAAAAGAAAAAACATAACCAATCCCCTCATCATACTGTACTCTAACAAAGTTAGAAAATTTTAAGTACTTTTCTAAATAAATACATTGATCAATTAAAAAAAAAAAAAATTGACTGCAGGGAGTTCCCTGGTGGTCCAGTGGCTAAGACTCCACAGTCTGAATGCAGGAGGCCCGAGGTTCAATCCCTGGTCAGGGAACTAGATCCCACAGGCTCCAACTAAGACCTGGCACAGCCTAAACAAATAAATAAGTATTTTTTAAATTCTAAAAAAATTGACTGCAATGGTGATTGTACTAAAAGCCATTCACTTTAAAATGGTGAATGCGAACCATGTCTCAATAAAGTAGTTATTTTTTATTTTTTGATCATCTCTGTTTTTTTAAACTTTTTATTTTGTATTGAGGTATAGCCAATTAACAATCTTGTGATAGTTTCAAGTGAACAAAAGCTGTTATTTTTTTAAATGATAAACTTTATTATGGGATACAAAGGAAGCCTTGATTAATAGAAAAACATTTGTGTTCTGGGATTGAAAAATGATATTATAAAAAATTCTTACCAGTGGAGTATGTAAATGTGATATAGTTTCAATCAAAAGCCAAAGAAAGCTTCTGGTGGGAAGAGGAGAAGGAGATTGACAAAATGACTTCACATTTCATCGTGAAAAATAATTGTGCGAGGATAGCCAAGAAACTCCCTCAAAAGTTTAGCCATTAAAAAGTTTAGTCATGAGGTAGAAGTTTCCATCTGACATATGAAAATGTTCCATGTACCACAGATTGAAAGCATTACATTTCTGGGACTTTGTCTCATAAAAATTATTTTTTTAATTTGAATTTTATTGGCTATAGTTGATTTATAATGTTAGTTTCAGGTGTACAGCAAAGTGATTCAGTTATTCATATATTCATTCTTTGTCAGATTCTTTTCTCATATAGGTTGCCACAAAATATTGATTAGGGTCTTCACAAAAATTCTTGTCCAGTATATGAGAGAGAGAGTATACATACATACATAGCCTTCCAGATAAAAATGGGGCAGATGGTACTGATAAAGGAAATAGTCCCTTTCTTTTTAATAATGCAGAAATATTGGATAAAATATAACAGCAAACAATTTAAATACAAAGCCAGACTAAAAACCAATAAAATGAAATCTCCCAGACTGATAAACAGGCAAAAAAATAAATAAACACACACTACAAAAAACAAAAACAGCAAGAAAGAGGAAAAAAGAAACAGAAAAAATGAGACAAACAGAAACCAAGCTAAAATGGTAGAAACAAGCCAAAAGATACCAACAATCATAATGAATGTAAGTGAATACAATGTGACTATTAATAGAGACTGTTGGATTGGAGAAAATGATATCCAATTGCTTGCAGCTTATAAAAAGATCAATGGGGCTAAGTTGATCAGTCAGAAACAAACACAAGTATCTGAAGGAATTTAATATATGATAAAGAAGATAGGCTCGATCATCCAACAAATAGGCTAGAATAGCCATTAGGAGAAAAAAGACAAGTGTAGTTTCTACCTCAAATCTTATATCCCACCCCTAATTCTGACTAATTTTAGATCCATACGTCCAAGTGAAAATAAGGGAAGTGCAGAAGCAAAGAAGGAAATGTGTATATAAAATTGGAATTGTAGCTGGCCTTTTAAAGTGTGAGGCCAAAATCAGAAATTATGAAGGAAAAGACTGATTTGTGTATAGAAAAGTAAAATAACTTCTGTCCATGAAAAATCACATAAACATTAAATGAGAAGGGAAATGGTATGCGAAGGCAAAATGTTTGCAATGAGTATTAAGCATGCCATCCTTAATGTAAAATATATTTTTTACATAAAAAAATACATATCCCAAATAAAAGTGGTCTTAGCAGATTAGACCGTTCACCAAAGATATACAAGTAGCCATAAGCATGTGAGAAATGTTTATAAGGAAAAAATGTAAATTTAAACAGTGAGATATAAACGTCCATCTGACAGCCAGGCAAAGATAAGAGAAATTATATTACCCAGAATTTTCAAACATTTGGAGACCCCAAATTCTCATAAAGTCTGACTGTAAGTATATGTTTGGTATTGTGTATGGAAACATATGGGCCTCCCTGGTGCTTCAGACGGTAAAAGTATCTGCCTGCGATGCAGATCCAGGTTCATTCCCCTGGTCGGGAAGATCCCCTGGAGAAGGGAATGGCTACCTACTCCAGTATTCTTGCCTGGAAAATTCCGTAAACAGAGGAGCCTGGTGGGCTACAGTTCATGAGGTTGCAAAAGTACTTGTACTCTAAAGAGTATGCAGTAATTCTGAATTAATAGAGTAATTAAATATGCCCAAGAATATTAGTCATCAGTTTGCTTATAAGTATAGCAGTGATAAATTATAAGCAAAACTAGTGTTTAAAAATAGAGAATTCATTTTCAAAAATGGTTAATTTTACAATAGTAAAATATTGTGAGCAATTAATATTTCAAAGACACTTTCACGAAATATTTTTATACAATGCTATTAAAAGTTGAGTAGTTTCAAAATAGTGCATAACCTTTTGAGCTAGAGATTACATTTCTGGGAACCAGGCTTACAAAAATTTTTGTATATGAGAGAGAGAGAGAAGGTGTGTGTGTGTGTGTGTACATACATACAAACGGCAGACAGTACTGATAAAGGAAATTGTTCCTCCGTTTTTTAATAATGCAGAAATACTGGATAAAATCTAACAGCAAACAATTTAAATACAAAGCCAGACTAAAAACCAATGAAGTGAAATCTCCCAGATGAACAAGCATATAAAAAATAAAACTGACACACACTACAAAAAGCAAACAAGAAACAGCAAGAAAGGGGGACAAAAACAGAAAAAGAGAGACAAATAGAAACCAAGATAAAGTGGTAGAAACAAGCCAAAAGATACCAATAATCATAATGAAGGTAAGTGAAATAATGTGATTATTAATAGAGATTGTTGGATTAGAGAAAATGAAATCCAGTTACTTGTAGCCAATAATAATATCTGAGGTATTAAGGCACCAAAGTTGAAAGTAAAAGGCTTAAAAAAGCAAATCGTAACTAAAATAAAGGTGGTTAGTTGTCTTAAATTCAGATTGAAATAGGCATTATTAGAGTGATACATTCTGGTGGTTTCATTTACCAACAGATAAAAAATATATAAACCTGTACAAAACTAATCTTAAAAATCTAAAATATGTGTAAAGCAGTAATGAAGTGGAGGACATGGAGAAATTGAGAAAGGCACCATCATCGTGAGAGATTTCAACAAGCCTCCCTGAGTTATTACTACTTCAAAAGATAAAATGTAATAACTGTAGAAGATTTGATCAAAACCAAGCTGGATTTGATGAACACGGAACCTTGCACTCAATAATTTAAAAATCACATTCTTCTCAAGCACACATGCAGCCATGACCAAAGTCATCACTTGCAAGACCGCAAAGCAAGTCTTCACAAATTTCAAAGAACTGATGTCATGCAGACCACTTTCCCAGACCGCACTGCCATTAAATTAGATGTCAACAAATAGACAGTTTAAAATTACCATAAACCTTGATGTTTCTGAATGACTCTTGGTCAGAAAAAAAAAATCACAATGGAAAGTTTTTTTTAATATTTAGAACTGAATGATGATATTTGTGAGATACAATAAAAGTGGCAAATAGAAGGAAATGTATGGCCTCTTAAACGCTAATCTGAAAACAAGAAAGGCTGAAATTAATTAGCTGGGTTTCTAAGAAGTTAGACAAAGGATAACAGAATAAGTTCCCACCCTGCCCCGCAAAAGGGCTTTTATAAATAAAAGCCAAATTCAAATACAAATCAGAGAGAACCAAATAAACGGAAAGACGGTTCTTTGGAAAGGCAAACATATCCGGCAAGATAGATGAGAAATAGAAAGCACAAGTAAATAATAATCGGAATGTAAAAAGAGATGTAGCTATAGATACAGTAAAGGTTATGAAAATTATAATACAATTGTTCAGTAACTTCATGTGAATACATTTTAAAACTTAAATGAAATAGGAATTTTTTTTCCCAGAAAAAATAACAATAAAACTAACTCAAGAAGAAATACAATGCCTATGATTCCAAAACTTATTAAAACATTGAAGCAGTAATTTTAAATCTTTTCACAAAGGCAATCCCAAACGCAGGCCATTTTACAGATGAATTCTAGCAAACTTCCAAGGAACAGTTCATTCCAATCATGTACTAACTGTTTCAGATGACTGAAAAAGGAGAAAAAAGAGTCCCCAAGTCATTTTATGAGGCCACCATGACCCTGATATCCAAACTCGATAAAGATAGTAGAAAAAAGGAAAACTACAGGCCAATCTTGTTTGTGACTCTAGATGCAGAAGTATTAAGAGGGTGAAAATAAGTATTACAACCACTTGGGTTTATCCTAGGAATGCAAGGGTAATTTGACACTAGAAATTCTGTGGTGTCCTTCGTCATATAAGCAGTGTAAAAGGAGAAACATTGTACAATTTTCTGATTGGATGCTGAGAAGGCATTTGGTAAAATTCTCAAGTTTATGAACAAATAAAAAAACCTCTCAGAAAACTAGGAGTAGAACTTCCTTAACCTGAAATAGGATCTCTATCAAATACCTATAGTACACAAATAGTTTTAATAAGAAATTATTGAAGGCATCCTCTTTATTATTTTATTTATTTATTTGGCTGTGCCAGGTCTTGGTTGCAGCACATTTCCTGACCAGGGATCGAACCTAGACCCCTTGCATTGAGAGTGCCGCGTCTTAGCCACTGGACCAACAGGGAAATCCCCAGCATTGTCTTTGAAATCAGGCACAAGCGACAACATAGATGAACCTTGAAAACTGTATTCTAAGTGAAAGAAACCATTTACAGAGGATCCTGTGTTGTGTAATCCTATTTATATGCAAAAGAGTCAGAACAGGCAAATACACAGAGACAGAAAATAGTAAATTGGTGGGTTACTTAAGGGTGAGATGTGTAATTATTTGACTGGATGCTGAGAAGGAAAAGGGGAAGGGAAAATGGGGAGTGATTGCTGATGGGAGTGATGAAAATGTCTATTTTAGTCATGGTTGCCCCACTCTGAATATACAGAAAACCATTTAACTGTATACTTTACATAGTGAGTTGTCTAGCATGTGAACTTCAGCTCAATAATGCTGCTTTTGAAAGAGTAGTTAATGAGTTGTGGGATGTTGCTAAGAGCAATAAATTTGGAATAAAAACATCTGGATTCACAAAATGGATCAGGTATAGATAAGCTACAGGATATAATGTGCAGCACAGGGAATTACAAGGTAACCAATATCTTGTAATAACCTATAATGGAATATAATCTGCAAAAAAAAATGGACCCCTTTTGCAGCCCAGTGAAGCCTATGGACCCCATTTCAGGATAGTGCTTTCAATGCATAAAGTAAAAAACATAAGACTCAAAAGAAAATAATTACATTGTATTACAGGTTTAATACAAATAAAAACAAATTGGAAATCTGCTAACATACATGCTTCTTTATTAATGTGCTAAATAACAGTGCTCCAGGGGAAGAGAGAAAACGGGCATAATTTCAAAGTAGTGATAAATGGAAATGATATTTCAGGTTATCTGCAACAACTGTAATGTGATATAAAAAGGCCTGTTAATGTATTGGTGATAAAATCACAGTTCCTGTTCATTGGCACCCCTGTGGTGTATTACGTACATCCATTATTGAAGGAAATGCTCCGTTTCAGTTGGTGGTGTGAGTGAGATGTGGTTCTTCCCTTCTAAATGCAGCAACTCCTGGTTAAAAAGGCTCATGTGAATGAAGACTTACTCCCACTAGGGGGTGCTGGTATTTTAGAAAGAGGCGTTTATGCCTCTAGCTCAAGCAGAGTAAACTACCCCCAACTGTCTCCTGGCCTTTTCACGGGCCAGCCTCAGACCTCTCAGCTCCAGACCATCTTCTGCTCGCTTCCCACCCACCTCCAAACCCTCACAGGCACGCTCTGTTGGCGGTGGAGGTATAATTCTTGGTGTAATTGTCTGTGACAAGACACGGAGGCTTCCTGGCCATGAACCACCTGCCAACCAGCACTTGGAGGGCTTTGCCAACACAGTGGGGGCTATTCAAGGTTACCCAGGTCTAGGTCCTTGGCTGTAATGATAGTCCTGACTCCGGGTCAGCAGGACCTAAAAGAACCCATAGGAGGACTTCTATGGTGGTCCAGTGGCTAAGACTCTGTGCTCCCAATGCAGGGGGCCGAGGTTTGATCCCTGGTCAGGGAAATAGATCCCACGTGCTGCAACTAAAGAGAGGAAGATCTAAGATTCTGCATGCTGAAACTATGACCTAACTCAGCCAAATGAACGAACATTTTAAAGAAAAAAAAGGATACCGTCTCCTGTGTAGGTTGACCTGGGTCCAAAAGCTGGCTCTGCCACTTTGTAGCTGGGGAACTTTAGGATAATTACTTAACCTCTCTGTGCCTCTGTGTCCTCCTTTGTGAATTGGGGCTGACAGTAGAGCAGGCTGGGCACAAGGCGAATGATCCATGAATGTTGGCTATTGTTATGATTTTCTGACCACTCCAAGCTGTTCCCACCACTGGAAAGGCTCCTCCCCACTGTCTTCACCTTCTCATCCCTCAGGTTTCTTTCTTATTTTTTTCATTTACTTTTGGCCACGCTGGGTCTTCGTTGCTGCCCACAGGCTTTCTCTAGTTGCGGGAGCAGCAGCTTCTCATGGCGGTGGCTTCTCTCATTGAGGAGCAAGGCCTCTAGGGTGCGCAGACTCAGTAGTGGTGGTGCACTGGCTTAGTTGCCCTGCGGCCCGTGGGATCATCCCGGACCAGGGATCGAACCCCAGCCCTCTGCACTGGCAGGTGGATTGTTAACCACTAGACCAGTCTTCTCAGGTTTCAACATAATGTTGCCTTCTCTGTGATGCTCTAGCCCCCTGTTCCACCATAGCCTTTGTAGATACTTCTTTGCTTCTGTATTCCTTGTACTGCTCATCTTAGCTGCAATCACATGTCTGTTTGTATTATTGTTTACTGAGTGACTATCTTGTTCCCATAGGCTGTCCATCCTAGGAGAACAGGAACTGTGTCTGCCAGGTCCCCAGTGCACCCAGAGCACCTGGCGTACCAGAGGCCGTCCCTGAATGTCTGGTCACTGGATATACTGCGTAGGCCCACAACTGCAGGTGCATGGATGCCTCGCTGAGGAACCATCTGGACTGTTGTCGGCAGAACAGAAATGCACAGAGTCGCAGGCTTCTGACCCTTTTGTCTGATGACAGGAAGGCTCCTGGGCCCTTCAGCCGCCCTTTTTAGACCAGAGAGTCTGGGAGGGAATTCTTGAGGCGTCAAAACCTGGGTCGTAGATGACCAGCTGGCCCCAAGACATCAATTGGCAGCAGTGATGGAATGTGTATAGAAAGACACAGCTGCCCTGCTCAGGAGAGATCCAGTCTCGCTTTGCTAAACCAGCTGAATTCCAGGAATACCAGTGGGGGTATGTGTGTGTGGGGGTGGGGGGCGGGTCATGTCATACCTGCTTCTCAAGACAAGCAAGCTGAAAGTTGGGGCGGGGAGCAGGGAACTGGTCCCATAACTGTCTAGAGAAAGCAGGGACCAGATGCAAGGACCGGAAAACGCCCCATAGCAGGTGGAGGTGGACATAATTAATGGAGCCAGCGAGCAAGTCTGTACATGCCAGTATGTCAAAACCTTGTCCCCAGGAGCCCTGGACCTGCTGGCCCCATCCCTGAGAAAGCAGAGCAAGAATAGCTTTGAGATTGACATGCCAAGCAAATGTACAGCAGGAAATTCTCATAAGCCAGGGGTTTGCTCAGAGGCCCTGGCCCCTGTGGCTAAAATCAGGATTATGTCTGTGCTGATTTACTTCCCAGCTGGGTTTTAGGAAAAGTCTCAAACAGACCACTGGGTTGTGCCCAAGATTGGCAGGCGAGAGCAGCCTGCCTCCTCAGGCCGCCTCCTCCTGGACAAAGAAAGGAGACACTTAGAGGAAACCCCAGCCTCCCTCTCTCTGGAACCCCCTTCGAGTCCCGGCTCTGGTCCCAGACAAGCGTATTTGTGTAGACTAGAGAAAAGCCAATGCCTTTTTACAAGTTGAGTCCAAAGCGGATTGAGTGCCAGCTTTGCTGGAAATGCCCAAAGCCATTTTGACCCTGGACCAGGGGCTCTCAGCGGAGATGCTATTGTTCAACTGAAAATCTGTGGTGAAGTAGTCTTGGCTGCCATGCTGTTGGGGGACACTACTATTTAGTATCAGAAACCAGAGGTGCCGGACGTCTGCACTGCACACGGGACAGTACAACGCAACTTCCTCTACAGCTTCTGAATGTCCCGCTGGATGTTCATAATGACAAGAAACCCTCTATGCCTGGAGCCTGATTTTATGCCTGGAGCCTGATTTTATTTTGTCTGTGAACACAAAGCATTTGTTTTGTTTTGATTCACAATCTTAACACATGCTAGTGTTTTCCAGGAAGGCAACTTGACCAAAACTGGTAACACTTTGGAAAATCATGTTGCGCGGGGCAACATCACTCAAGGTGTTTGAACCCCCAGAGGTACAGACACCTACCAATGATCATTGTTCTCAGGGTCATCTTGGTCATTCTGTTCACAGTATTTACATATTGAAATGCAGTTATTTTACTTTGTGGAACTCTTGATTTCTTCCTAATATTACCATCAGGGCATTGTATTGATATAGGGAGAAATTATGTGTGTTACATACACAAAGGCCTCACAACTTTGGTTGGGTAGCTGCATCTGAGCTGGTAATGGAGCTAACATTTTACTCAGACCATGCACGGTATTTGTACATATACACTAGTTTCTCTGGATCGGAGAGAACTTTTTTCCCAGTGAGTGGCACCAGTGAGAGAAATTTGCCGCACCATAGGTGATATTACTGCATATAGTTCACAGGTGGAACCACTGTGACACTCTTTATGCAAAGTTAATACTATTTGCATGTTTTATCAGAGTCCAGAGTTAACTGTGCAAGGGACCCCTGTGAAAGGGGGCCATTTTCATTACCCAAAGTGGTGCCATTGCGCCACCTAGTGGGACATGGGAAAGTAGCAGGTCTGTGCTTTAACCTGCATCTTTGAGGAATACAGAAAGCTAACACTTATGAAGATCCTCGAGGAGAGCATGGCAACCCCCTCCAGTACTCTTGCCTGGAGAATCCCATTGCAGAAGAGTCTGGTGGGCTGCAGTCCACGGGGTGGCAGAGTCCGACACGACTGAGCGACTTGCCCAGCACAGCACAGCAACACTTAGGATAGTCCACCAGATGCTATCTTAGGTATATTAACTCATTTAATCCTGACATAATCTCTATGAAACAGGCACTGTTATCCTCATTTTGCACATGGGGAAATTGAGGAAAAGAGAAAGTAAGTGACTGGACCGTGTCAGGTAGCTAGTGAGAGACAGGTCTGTGATTTGAACTCTGGAGGTCTGGCTCCGTGGTTGCTACTCTTAATAACTGTGCTATATAGTCTTGAAAGTGGCTGCTCTCTTGGGAGACCCTGTTCTGAGAATCAGCTTACTGAGTCTGCAGGGCTACCTGCAGCCAGTTGGAGGATTTCCAACAGAGAGGAAGAAGAATAAAAAGTTAACACCTAAGTATTAGGATATGGTAAGATGCAGAAAAGAATCGGATGTGACTTAGCAACTGAACAACAAGATCCGGAAAAGTCTTGCCTTTGTATGGGCCATGGAAACCTTTGTGTGTAACTGTGAGGAGGGCGCTTGATTCCTTGGGCAGGACCCTTGATTCCATAGGGTCCTGAACTGGCTAATCCCCCAGTTATCCTGTGGCTTCGTGAGAACACAGACATGGTAAATATTTTTTAATATAATGTCTGTATTGAGACACAATTAACATACCATACAATTCATCCACTTAAAGTGTACAATATGATACTTTTCGTATACTCACAGAGTTGTGTAACCCAATAGGGATTCCCAGGTGGCTCAGTGGTAAAAGAATCTGCCTGCCAATGCAGGATACGAAAGAGATGCAGGTTCGATCCCTGGGCTGGAAAGATCACTTGGAGTGGGAAATGGCAACTCACTCCAGTATTCTTGCCTGGAAAATTCCATAGACAGAGAAGCCCAGAGGGCTACAGTTCATGGAGTCGACTGAGCATGAGCACGCACACAGAATGTAGTATTTCTCTCTATATTTTGGCTTCCCAGGTGGCTCAGTGGTAAAAAAAAATCTGCCTGACAATGCAGGAGATGGATCCCATGAACATAGGAGCCTGGCAGGCTACAGTCCATGGGGTCGCAAAAACAGAGTCGGACATGACCGAGCGACTGAGCATGCACATACCACAATCAGTTTTGATGACCCCTAAAAGAAAACCCACTCCTGTTAGCACTCATTCCCCACTCAACCTCCAGCCCCAGCCCTCAATTCAGTTCAGTTCAGTCACTCAGTCATGTCTGACTCTTTGCGACCCCATGAATCACAGCATGCCAGGCCTCCCTGTCTATCACCAACTCCCGGAGTTTACTCAAACTCATGTCCATCGAGTCAGTGATGCCATCCAGCCATCTCATCCTCTGTCGTCCCCTTCTCCTCCTGCCCCCAATCCCTCCCAGCATCAGAGTCTTTTCCAATGAGTCAAGTCTTTGCATGAGGTGGCCAAAGTACTGGAGTTTCAGCTTTAGCATCATTCCTTCCAAAGTACACCCAGGACTGATCTCCTTCAGAATGGACTGGTTGGATCTCCTTGCAGTCCAAGGGACTCTCAAGAGTCTTCTCCAACACCACGGTTCAAAAGCATCAATTCTTTGGTGCTCAGCTTTCTTCACAGTCCAACTCTCACATCCATACATGACCACTGGAAAAAAACCATAGCCTTGACTAGACGGACCTTTGTTGGCAAAGTTAATAGGCAACCACAAATCTATTTTCTGCATCTTATGGATTTGCCTATTCTAAAGACATTTCATAGTAAATGGAACCATACAATATATGACCTTTCGTGACTCATTTCTTTCACTTAACATACTGTCTTCAAGATTCATCCACGTTGTAGCATGTATTAGTACTTCATTCTTTTTATAGCTGAATAATATTGTATTATTTGGATATGCCAGATTTTATTCGTTAATTCATTGATTGATGGCCATGTGGGATGTTTCCACTTTGAGGCTACTGTGATTAGTGCTACTATGAATATTTGTGTACAGGTGCTTTTGTGTGGACATATGTTTTCCTTTCTCTTGAGTATATACTTAGGAATGGAATTGCTGGATCCTGTGAAAACTGTATATTTAACCTTTTGAGGAACTGCCAGTCTTTTCTAGTGGCTGTACCATTTTTTTTTTTTTTTTCCATTCGCACCAGGAATGCAGGAGGGTTCCAATTTCTCCACACCCTCACCCACACTTGTAATTATCTGTCTTTTCTATTATAGCATCCTAGTTGGTGTGAAGTGGTCTCTCCGTGGGCTGGGTCATTGCATTTTAGGCTCCTAGACCATTGACGCTAGATAGGACCACAGCAGTCATGCAGCCCAATTTGTTCATTTTTATGGGAGAAGCGCTGAATGTGAAGAGAGATGGGACTAGCCCTGGGGGACAATTAGTAAAAGAGGCAGTAACAGAACCCATATATTTTTTTCTTTTAACAAAGTACACTGAAGCCAGATGGTCCCCATAAGATGAAAGACTTTGAATGATGTTATTCTCTAGAACCTGGGAGAAATTTCTGTGACTATAAAAATCAGAAGATGGATGGAACAATAATAGTCACAAAGAGTCACTTCATGGATTCCCCCAGATCATGGGTCACAGATCAGAGTAAGTACTTTCCACCTGCCTCCCTGCTTTATGCTAAGACATCCCTATCTTGCAGTGTCATAAATGTAAATAAAGTATGGAGCCTATATCCTATAGGATCCTATATCCGACTAATGTCTGTAGAAGTTAACAGAGAGACATCTGTTGACATACACAGACTCCAAAAGCCCACCACCCACATGCCCTTCCCCCCCTCCCAGGGTTACTCAAAAGTAAGTTTCAGTTGTGTGAGAGATTACTCAAAATAAGGAACTCAGGGATGAGGAAGACGTTTATATAAAAGAAATAGCAGTGAACGATGAAGACAGAAAAACTGAGTTGACTATTAGTGCAGTTTGAAATCTCAACAAGTGTCAAAAAATTATTTTTGAAAGAGAAGACACACATAAAATTTTAATAATGGCCTGCAGCTAGAATCACAGTTTATGCCTGTAAACGTGTGCCCTGCAGCCGGCGGGGAGGGTCCCCAGGTGCCGGCGGCTCATGAGCTCACCCCCCTGGGCTCCTAGAGGGCATCGGGAGAGAGGGGTGCTCTTTGCGCATCCCAGGCCGACCCCGGCTTCTCGCCTGCCCAAGGTGGAGTTCCTTCAACCTTCCCATGGGTCCTCTAAAACTTTTGTTTCCCAAGTGTGAATCTCCTATAGCCCCAGTTTTAAGTGGCGACAGTTCTCTAACGCTTCGGTCGTGTCAGCGGTGACTGGGGGAGGCGTGTCACTCGCCATCTTGGATCAAGGACGAGAGGACCAGTTTCGCGCGGACTTCAGGCGCGTCCCGGGGTGATGACAGTGAGGACCGTACCCCCACGTCCTGGGACTAGACTTCTCGATCCTTGCCTCTTCTTCCCCCACCCCCAACATCCGGCCAAAGAGAAATTCCTCCATCCGCCAAAGCTAGAGTGGGTAGGATGGATGCCTTCCTCCTGAGCATCCGTGTGTCCCCAAATCACCGCCCATCCTGTCCCCCCGAGCTTCGGGCTCCTCTCCGCTGGCGCGGGCTCGGCGGGGCGCGGAGTGGGTAGCGAGCGGCCGGGTTCCGCCCGGGGCGGGCTGGGGAGCAGGGTGGCCGCGGGGGTGCCGAGCCGAGAGTGCCCGGCCGGCCTGACACCACCTGGCGGAATCTCGGGGAAGAGTCTTAAAGGCGCGCGCTCCCCGCGCCCAGCGCACTCCAGCGGGAGCCGCCGAGAGCTCGCCTCCCTCTCCCGCCCGGCGCCTCGGGAGGTAAGTGCGGTCCGCCGCGCCGGAATCCGGGCCCGGGGAGGCGGCCTCGCTCTCGGGGAGCTCGAGTCGGGGGCCGTGGTGGCCGGGCGGCGCACAAGTTTGAAGGCCTCGGAGGGCAGCTGGAGCGGCGAGCGCCTGGGAGGGGACGGCGGGGCGCCCGTGGACCGGGGCCGTCTGGGGGCAGCTGTCCCGGGCGATGATGCCCGGGAGGCACCGGCGCCCGGCGCACGCTCCAGCCTCGGCCCCGCGCCCCGCGCACTTGGCGCGCTCCGGCCGCGCCCCCTGCTAGCCCAACCCGCGGGAGCCGCCACACGGCTCCGCGCCTTGCCGCCCGCCCGGGGCCCCGGCAGCTCGCTCGCCCTGCGGTCGCGTCCGGTCACGCCGGCAGGTCGCGCTCGGCGGCCGGCCAAGCCCGCCCCCAGACCCGCCGCGCCCGCGCCCGCGCCCCGGGCCACCCCGCCCAGCCTCTCGGCGCTGCGCCCCTCGTCTTCCCCAGCTCCAGTCGCTCGCTATTTTCACACCTCCCGGTGCCCCGGCCCCGGCGCCTGATTCAGTGCTTAGTAATTAATTTGGCGTTTCAGAATGGTCAGCGGGCTGGATAATGGGCGCATTCATCCCCCGGGCTAATCTGAACAGAGGTGGGAAGAAAGGCTTTCACAGACAGAAAATGCCATTCGCTGAGCGCTCAAAGGGGCTGTCACTCCCAGAATAAATCGCCGCCGCGCCCGCCGGCTCCTCGGGCCATTTCCATACAGCCCGGCCCGCGCCGCGGACCCGCCGGCCTCGGCCTCGGCTCCCGAATCACTCACTCGACTGCCTTCGACGGGAAAGTCGGGCGACAGCGAGACCCAGGCGGGGCCCTAGGGGAAACGGGGAAGCAGGGGGCTCGGGTTCAGGCCGCAGGGGACAAAGAGCTTGATTAGAAAATCAAATGCTGAACTGGAAGGGAGGCGCAGCTAATCCGAGGCGCGGACTTTGGAGCTGGGCTGGGGAGTGCATCGCGCGCTGCCCAGAGCCGCGCGCTGCTGCCCGGGGTCGCACGGTAAGCTTCTGGATCTCCGAAGTGGAAATGCGATCCCAGTGCACACTCAGAGATCGTAGGGGCAGGGCGCGCTGATACTGTCCCGACCCGCACCAGACGTTCGATCCCGAGTTCCCGTGACACCAGGTCTTTGCCAGCAGCGGGGCTGGGGAGGTGACAGCGTGCCCTTCGCGGCCCCCGGCTCGCCACTCCTGCCAGCTCAGGGTGTACCCCGGAGCATCAGCGGAGAGAGTGGCGGCGGCTTTATCTTCTGACCTCGGGTCCCCCCGAGTGTTGGGCACGAACGGTCTGCGGGCTCTGAGAGCTGGGGCCTTTCCTTGGCAGCGCTCCCTGTTCTCGGGCGAAGGAGGATCGAGCGCTGCAGCCGCAGCCCTAACCGGGACGACCTCGCCCCGAGGGCGCCCCCAGCCCGGCTGTGGAGCCTGGGGGTGGGTAAGACCAGACCGGCTTGGCTCTCTCCAGGGTGAAGCTCCGGGCAGTTGATTTTCCTGCCGTGGAGGCTCACCGCGCATCCACTTCGTGGGACGGATTTGGCCCAGGGCCCTCCCGCCCAGTGGCACCCTCGCATTGGGGGAAGAGAAGGAGCTCTGTCCCTAAGGTGCAATAGGCTTCTCTGGTGGCTCAGACGGTAAAGAATCTGCCTATAATGCAGGAGACCCGGGCTGGATCTCTGGGTGCGGAAGATCCCCTGGAGAGGGAAATGGCAGCTCACTCCCCTATTCTTGCCTGGAGAATTCCCTGGACAGAGGAGCCTGGTGGGCTACAGTCAATGGGGTCACAGAGTCTGACAAGACTGAGAGCTTAAAACACACACACACACACACCCGTGCTCCGCGGAGAGGCTGGAACAAGGGAAGTAGCTGGCTGGAAGGGGCGTTTCTGGAATGGCCAGATGGGTGTTCCAGGGTGTGTCGGTGATGGAATCCCCGCCACTCACCAACTTCCGAGCAGAAGTCGTCCTCCCTTCTGAGTCTCAGTTTCCTTGCCTGCAAAACAAGGATTAAATGAGGTCACACTTGGCTCCAAGTGTTGGGCCCTCGGTGGAAGGAGTCCACACACCACTCACGCCCCAACCAGCAGCACCCTCCCCGGCACCTCCCCGTCTTCACCAACACCTCTCCTCGGAGTTTAAGGACTCCCTTGATTTTTTTTCTCCGGCTGCTTCCATCCAGCCTTGCTGCTTCTGGGTTCTGGTAGCCAGCTTTCCTTGAAACCACATTCTAAGAGCTGGAAGGGGCCTTTCAAAATTTCTCCGGGCTTTGTACAGATGGGGAAGCTGAGATTCAAAGTGGTTGGCTGGCGGGTGTCATCCAGCTAATTAATCTGGGGACTTGCCTGGAGAGGATTTCATGCAGGGAGGTGAATCTCAGACCTGAACATCATCTCCTCCCCTCAACCCTCCAGGCTTTTTTAGGCCGGGGGAGGGGCCCAGAAATCTACTTTTTTTTTTTTTTTTCCCCAGTTGTGGCTCGTAGGATCTTTAGTTGCATCATGCAAACTCTTAGTTGTGGCATGTGGGGTCTAGTTTCCTGCCCAGGAATCAAACCCTGGTCTCCTGCATTGGGAAGGCAGCGTTTTAGCCACTGTACCACCAGGGAAGTCCTCAGAAATCTACATTTTAAACGAGATCCCCAAAGCCTTTCAATGCATGTGGGACTGAAACTATACTTAGGGAAGCCCAGCCCAAACAGCTCTTTCCCCGGCAGTCCCTTCCCTAATGGGATCATGGGCCCTGCTTGCTTTCTGTGGCCTGTATTCGATGGGCAGAAGGACATTTACTGTCACCCACCACCATTGGAGGCCCGCAGTGAGTGGGGTGCACTTCTAAGAAGAAACCTCAGATCCCCTGAATGCGCAGCCTATGAAGCAGCAGCTGTGGGGGTGCTGAGCATCCTGTCAGACAAGGAATTGTCCAAGTGGGTTGCAGGGTGACTGGATGTTTTGCCCCCAAACCTAGGGGCCTCCTCTTCCCAACACACTTTCCCAGCTGGACCTAACTCTGTGCACTGCAGGCCCCACACAGACAGTACAAATGTGCCCGGAAGGCGCCCCCACCTCCCCTCCCTGCGAGCCAGGCAAACCTGGCCCACGCCGGGAAGAGCAGCCCACCGGCGGGATCCGTGCCAGCAATAACCCAGGTGCGAGCTGTCGCCTGGAACCACGGACACCTGCCCTTCACCAGGCTGGGGCTCAGAAGAGAGGAAGGGTGAGGGGGCACAGGGGGAGGCCTGGAAGAGTGGAGGGAAGTTGGGATGTGGGGAGAAGCTGTTAGGAACAGAGGGGGGACGGGGAGGGGACGAGTCCCTATTTATGTAAGCCGTTTGTAGCTGCGGATTGTAAAACTGGGCAGGATTCTCTGGAGTAATTCATAGTGTTTGGACAAGACAAACATTGCTCTGCTTTAAACAAACCTCCAGAAAGGTCAGGCTGGTTCATCCCTTTGCTGTGAGTTGCTGAGACTATCCAGATGATGAGAAAATCAGATCCTAGTGGAGGGGGCCCAGGCAGAAGGCAGCCGTCTCCTAAGCCCTTTGGATCTGGGGTGAGGGCACCCAGCCCAGGGAGGGTCCTTGGCTCCTGCTGAAAAGGGCTGGCTCCCACTCTGCAGCCTGGAGACGTGTGTGTGTACATGCGTGCCTATGTCATAGGTTAGGAGATGTTGATGATGCCAGGATTACCCAGTTCTCCAAGCAAGGCCAATGTGACCTGCAGTGTGAATGGTTGTCAAGTACCTGAAGAGTTACTGGGAATCAAAGACCCAGGGAAGCAGAATTTGATTCACTAACCTCAAGCCCAGATGTGCTCCTGGACAACAAGAAACCTCTGCTTCTTCCCTTGGGACATCCTGGGCAGGCCTCTTGCTGTTCATTTAGCAAACATTTTTTAAAAATTTTGTTTGTTTGCTTTTGTTGTTGTTTTTTCTATTTTTTGGCCATGCCATCCCACATGGCATGTGGGATCTTAGCTCCCCGACCAGGGATCAAACCTGTGCCCCCTGCAGTGGAAGCATGGTGTCTTACCCATTGGACCTCCAGAGAAGTCCCTAGTAAACATTTTTTTGAATGCCCAGTATGTGCCAAGCTCTGTGCTGGGTGTTGGGCAGACACTAGTGAGCAAGAATGATGCTGCCCCAGTCATGGGGCTTATGGTCTGCCTTACCCTCCCCCTGCCTCTCTTCTCCAAGAAGAGAAACTTCTCGCAGATTCCCTTCCAGCCTCTCCACCACTGCCCTTGCCTCAACAAGCTTCCTGGCTGAAATCCAGCAGACCCATTCCCAGACCAGGCCTGGCAGTGAGTGAAGCATTCTGTAAGTGTGAGCTGCCCTGACGATCGTGATTATGACTGAGGTTGTGACGATGGGTGTGCTTGTGATTCGGCTGTGGCTGTGATTATGGTTGTGTTTACGACTGTGGTTGCTGCTCTGAGGCTCCACTCTCGACAGATCCACCTTGACCCCAAGCTGAATCAGATACTTTTGATTGACACTTATTATTCATGCTTGTTGACTTATTATGACTATTAATTGGTAATTAGGAAAGGATTATTGACATTATTAACACCAAAGTCCAGTCTTTCTGCAGTGCTAGGGCACTGTCCTGTATATGAGTTTCTGTTGCCTGAGGGCAGTTTGTTATCCTCTCAAGAGGGTAGCATCCTTGTGGTAACCATGGTGATGGTAGAGGCACTGGGTTAGCTGGTTTCACATGATGTTATTAAAATTATATTTCTTTAGGGCTTCAGACTTCGGACATCTCAGGGTCTTTTGTACATGCCTTTTGAAACTCTATACTCCTGATATCTATGGAAGGGAGGGAGGGAGGAAGGAAGAAAGGAAAGGGACAAATGATAATACCATCCACGTTTTTCAGAAGAGGAAGTTGATGCTCAGAGAGGTGAAATGACTTGCCCACTGTCAGTCCAGGCCGCTCTAACAGAACACCATAGACCGGGCGACTGGGGCAACAGATGTTCATTTCTCATGGTTCTGGAGGCTGGGAAGTCCAAGATGAAGGTGCTGGCTGATTCGGTAACTGGTGAGGGCTCTCTTCCTGGTTTGCAGACGGCTGTGTCCTCATATGGTAGAGAGAAAGGTCTTGTTTTTCATGTGTCTTTTAAAAAACAATTTAATTTTAAAAATTTAGATGTAATGGATATGTCACATTCTATTAGTTTCATGTCTCCTTTATAAGGGCACTAATCCTATCACGAGGGCTCCACCTTCAAGATCTAGTGTCGTGTTAGTCTTTCACAAAAGTCCCAGCTCCAAATGCTACTGTGTTGGGGATTGGCTCTTCAAATGAACCTGGGGGAGGGACACAGTCATTCAGTCCTTGGTAGCCACGGTCGCAGAGGTGTGAAGATCAAGAAGTGTGTATGCCTGGAGCATGATCCAGGCCTGTACTACCCTGCTGCCCACCCAGGCAGCTCCTGACAAACCCAGGCATCCCAGGTCCCTCCAGTCCCAGGGACCTGGGATCCCTGGGAGGCCCCATAAGCAGGGTGCTCAGCCAGAGACAAGGAGGTAGCTCCCTAGGTTAGGTCACGTCCATCCAGCCTTGTGACTAGTTTCTGGCATCATTCTGGGGCCTAGCACAGTGGTACCCCCTGCCTGATGGTAGCATCAGTGAGGGAGAGGTCCCCCTCCCTCCCACTCCTGCTTTCCCTTAATACCTTATTATCCATGCACTTACTCAATCTATTTGGAGTCAATGGTCCATGGCTGTTTTCATCTCGCACCACCTCTTGGAATTGGTCCCCTAAGTCTTCCCCCTGTGTGACGTGTAGACCCGTAATACCTCATCTTACTGACATTTGGGAAACATAAGGTGTTCCACATAATTGATTTTTGCAGTTAACTGAAGCTTACTTCTTGAAGCATAGAAACTTTTTGTGTAATCATTTGCCCCTCCAGAATCATGATTTTTTTCTCCACCTAATTTAGCAGAATTGAATATAGCAGGTATTCCCTAGGTGTGGTGGAATGGGTGACCCACAGCCATTCCAAGGAGTCATTCTGAAGATATCTCTCAGAACATCAGCTTCTGGGCAATTCACTCAGCCTCCCTGCCTCAGTCTCCTCATTGTTAAAGGGGAGCCCTGACTCAATGGGTGCTCACTAAGGGCTGCTCCTATACTCCTATCATGGTGACTCTTCTCTCAAAGGCCCAGGAGACTATTAACTTGTTTCTGAACTGTGTTCCGAATCATAAAGGATGCTGAGACCCTGGCCTCCAGAAAGAGGGAGCACCTGGCAAGCACCTGGCAAGCTAACGTGGGAGGCCCTGAACTCAGCATTGCATGAAGTAAGGAATAGGGGGACGTGGCCACACAGCCCATGGGAAGAAGACCCAAAGGAAGACTTGGGAAACATTCCAAAGCCAGAGTGTTAATGCTCCCTCTTTTTGTTCCTTTCATTTACCCCAAGCTTGCCTCGTAAGATTTGCAAGGAACCTGCTGAACTCTGGCATTTCTACTATTTGGTGGTGTATTAGTTCTCATGGCCACTGTACCAAATTCCCACAAATTTGGAGGCTTAAAACAACAGCAATTTATTTTCTCGCAATTCTGGAGGCCAGAAATTTGAAATCAGTGTCACTGGACTAAAACCAAGGGCTGTGCTTTCTACAGAGGCTCTGGAGGAGAATCAGTTCCTTGTCTCTTTCAGCTTCTGGTAGCTGCCAATATTCCTTGGCTTGTGGCCACATCACTCTGATTTCTGCCTCTGTCTTTGCCTGCCCTTTTCTAATTTGTTGGATCTCCCCCTCCCTTCCTCTTATAAGGATATGTGATGGCATTTAGGGCCCACCCAGATAATCCAGGATGATCTTCCCATCTCAGTATCCTTTACTTTCATCACATCTGCTGAGACTCATTTTTTGCCACATAAAGTAGCATTCACAGGTTCCAGGAATTAACACACAGATATCTCTGAGGGTGGAGGTGGAGGACATTTTTCAACCTACCTCAGTTGGTGACATCAGTTGTCCATAATGTCATGCTTTGATTGATTTTAATGAGTTTGTAGTACATTCCTATCCTGTGCCAGGCAGTCTGTTAAACTCTGGGGATTCAAAGAGTAAAGACCCAATTCCTCTCTCGAGAAGTTGATGGATTAGTCAGGGAAGCATTATGATATGAAGAGCCATGGGAAGAGCCTCTAAAGCCTTGGAGGTACCCAGAATTCATCAATGAGTGCTCAAATTCCGTCTCAAAATCCGCAAAGCCCTGTGTTCTCCGGCCTGCATGGCGACTTCTTTGAGCTTACCTCCCAGCACTCCCATCTTGCTCACCAAGCCCCTTGTTCGTGTTCCTTACGCAAGTCCAGCTCTGCCTCAGGACCTTTGCACTTGCCGTTTCCTTCCACTGGAATGCACACTCCCGCTGTCCCCCTGCCACCAGCATATCCCCCCAGCTCCCTTCTTCACTTAGCTCTACTGGATCCCTCTCAGAGCCTCTCCCACCCCAAGTACCTTGTCTAAAACCCACCTCCTCTCCTGGCACTGTGCCCCCATCCTCTGCTCTGTGTTTCTAGCACTTATCACAATCATTTTGAGATGTGATGACTAGAACTTCCCAGAAGAAGATCCTAAACCCAAATGCATTCTGCTTTTATTTCTGGTTCTCTTACCTTTTTGGCCTTAGGAAGACCCTGAGCTAAATTTCAAGTGGATCAGGATGGGACTGGAATGAGGGCTCTTTTAGGGGGACTTATAAATGAGAGGACCCATTTGTCAGTTGTCACAGTGATGTGTGTATGTGGGGGGGTGGGACTTAGAAGCTTTTAGTGGATAGGAATCAGGGACACTGAACATCCTGTAGTGGACACAGGACTGCTCTGCCCAGTGAAGAACTGTCTGGCCCCAAATGCCAATAGCACCTGCATGGAGTACTTATCTTAAGGAAGGAATTTGTACTATGGTCCTAAAATAGTATTTTTCAAGTGTATTTGATAATCTTTCACCCTTTAAGAGTCCTTCAGATGATTTTGTCCCCAATACATCACCTTCTGCCGAACCTGTGTCCCATGAACCATTCAACTTCTAAAGATCCTCCAGTTCACCTTCTTCTGCCTGATGTCGCTCGACTGTCACCTCTACGTGTGAGGGGATCCCCTCCTTCAGACTGTGTGTGGGTGTTCAGTGAGCTGAGCCCAGCTCTGGGTCCAGAGGTTTCCCATAGTTTCCCCCCTCCCCAGAGAACCATCCTTTTATGTCCACCCTTTGTTTCCTTCCTTCACGGCCAGACTTCCACCCTTGACAAAGCTTCCCTGGACGGTGACCCATTTTCTTTATTGTAATAGCGTTCAGGGTGGGACCTTTCAAAAGCTTTTTTTGCAAATGAAAATAAATTACATCTGCTGGTTCCCCTTATCCACAGGCGGTTTTCACCCCTTCAAAGAGCTCCGGTAGATTAAGGGATTTGGTGGGTTTGGGGTTTGTATGGGCTTCTTTGCCTAGCTCCGGAATCCTCAGCCAAGAAGCTGGCACTAAGGGAGGGCAGCTGAAGAAGCTGATCAACAGCACTGAGGCCCGGACAAAGCTCAGGGAAACCTACGCTCTAGACCCACCTGTTCTCCTGCACTCTCCAGAACAGTCAGATCTCTTGGCGTCAAGTCCAGGGGCCTGGGATCCCTTGAGCGTCTCTAAGAGGCTGACCAGGTGAGCTGGGCTCTCAAAGCCTCAAAATGAGAGGAGGCCCCTAACTTCTTCCAGGGTGAGTGATCTGAGGATTATGTATAGTTAAAAACAAACAAACCAACCTCAAACACCCTCAACTGTCATATACTCAGTCTGCCAGCTTCTTTCCTTTTACAGGTGCTTTTTTAATCACTCGATAAGGTAAGTGGGATGGTCCCCATTTCGCTGGGAGAAAACCAATGGGTTTCCAACTTGATGGGTGAAGCAACTTGCTCAAGGTCACACAATGAAGTTGTGAGTTGGAGTCAAGTTTTGTTTGAGTCAAGTTCTTTGTTTCCAAAAGTAACACAATCAATTCAGACCCCACTGACTCTTCTGGGGAAGCCAGGTACCCGCATCAAAATCCTCCACTGCTGTAATTTCCAGACTATGTCAGGAGTCCTGGAAACCACTTCATTGAACATGTGTTCTCTTAACTGGACCAGACGTGCTCAGAAGCACAGTCAAGCCTGGTCACAGCTCAAACTTCTGGTCCACCTGGACCCCGTCTCTTGTCTAGACACAGCTGAGACCCATTTGTGTCAGACAACATCAACCAAGCCCGTCTTGCCCACAGGTGCTGACTAAAAGCTCTGAACCCTGCATCCAGACCATTTCAGTTCAAATTCCTGCTCTTCTACTCATCAGTGATATGAGCTTCAGCAACTTTCCCGAGTCTCTGTAAGATGGAGCTAGGACTATCCCTATGTCATAAGATTCTTACATGGATTATGAGTGCATGCCTGACAGAGTGCTTAGAAGAGGACTTGGCACACGGCAGACGTTATATAAATGTTTGACTTCAAAAGTAAAACCCTCAGTCATATCCAAGGTGAAGGTCCCTCGGGTCATCTCGTTTCTCTGAAGCCCTCTTTTCCTGTCCTCCTTCCTTGTGAACCACTGGCCTGAGAACCTCCCCCTCCCATTATGGGATGTTCCCTCCCTGCATCCTCACCTTGTTCTCTGGTTGCTCCTCCCACCCCACCTTCATGCTGACCCTCCAGCCTGGCCCTCCCCCAGGCCCCACTCACACTGTTCAGAGGGGCTGTTCTTGTCCACACCAGAGGCACCCAGCACCCAGGCAGGGGGAGCTCTTGTTCTCCTCAGTCTCCATTGTTCTTGTGATCTTCATGGAACTGACAGCAACCCCCTGCTCCTCTAAAGCCAGAACCACACAGCTGTTCCCCCGTCCACATCTCGTCCATGCTGACGCCTCCCTACCCAGGTCACTCTTCTCTTTCTTTGAAAACATTGATGACAGAAGCTCAGCCTCTGTGCACTGGGGCCACATCGAATCTTGGAGACAAGAGTTTTGGGTGAAGTAAAAAGGGATCCCCTGGTGGCTCAGTCAGTAGAGTCTGCCTGCAATGCGGGAGACCTCGGTTCAATCCCTGGGTTGGGAAGATCCCCCGGAGGAGGAAATTCTCCAGTATTCTTGCCTGGAGCATTCCATGGACAGAGGAGCCTGGTGGGCTGCAGTCCATGGAGTCACAGAGTCGGACTCGACTGAGTGACTAACACTTTCATTTTTCTTTTCAAAAAGGGATAGCTTTATTGCTTTGCTAGGCAAAGTGGGACACTGGGTTCGTGCCCTTCAAAAACTGTGTGTCCTGACCTAGTGGAATTTGGTGAGTTTTATAACAATGGTTCAAGGGTGGGGTTGCTAATACGATCAGGCTGTGTACAGACCCGGATTCCTTTCATCTGGCCTCAGCTGATCTCCTAATCTTCTCTGAAGAATACTTCCTCAAGTGAATGCTTCCTCATCTTCCATTTGTTGGGGGTTCTGGTTCTGCAGAAAAGCACAAAGCTATTATTCTGTGCGTCCCTTGAGGTGGAACCAGGATCCTTTCCCAAGGCTTCTGCTGTTTCTTGACTGCTCCCCCCTTGTCTCTGCATTCCCTCCCTTCCCTGGTTAGCAACTAGGTGAACCCACCCTTTGGAACCCAGAGAAGGTCAGGAGGCTGAACAGAAAGGGTCCCATGCCCAGGAGCCTTACAGGGTCCTGCTCAGTTTCCACAGAAGCATTTGGGTCAGCGAGCCCTGGTGCCAGTCCTGAGGATCTTCCATCCCTAGGTGGACAGCCTGTCTGGTCGACTTCATCATCATCATTCACCTTCTCTGCTTCCCAGCAGAAAACTACCTCATCCTCTGTGGGCCTTGTCATCACCTAGAGCTATTCCACCTCTGGAATTCTTGCTGTAGACATCCAGTTTTAGACCATGGTCTCCTCAGTTATTCCCAACTCGTGTCATCTATCTTCCTGAGCCTCCAGACCAGCTCTGTCCAATAGAACTTTCTGTGATGATAGAAATGTTCTTTGTCTATACTCTCTCTCCAAGTCAGGGCAACAGAGGAACCGAGCTTTAAATTTTAATTCATTTTAGCTCATTCAAATTGAAATGAAATGAGCCATGTGTGATTACTGTTTGCTTTTTTTTTTTAATATTTATTTATTTGTCCATATCGAGTCTTAGCTGTAGCATGCAGGATCTTTTAGTGTCAGCATTCAAATTCTTGGTTATGACCTGTTGGATCTAGTTCCCTGACCAGAGATCAGCTGTACCCCCTGCCTTGGGAGCATGGAGTCTCAGCCACTGGACCATCAGGAAAGCCCCCTGGCTATTGTCTTGAAAAGTAAACATGTTAGTTGCTCAGTTTTGTCTGCCTCTGTAACCCCATGGACTGTAGCCCACAAGGCTCCTCTGTCCATGGAATTCTCCAGGCAAGAATACTGGAGTGAGTTGCCAATTCCTTCTCCAGGGGATCTTCCCAACCCAGGGATTAAACCCAGGTCTGCATGGCAGACAGATTATTTTTTTACTGTCTGAGCCATCAGCATGGCTATAGATCCCGGCCTTTCTATTTCCTCTGCCGTTGGTGGCCTGTCTTCACTGCCTTCTCTCTTCAGTTTTGCCTCTGTTGTCCATCACATCAGCCAACTTCTTCCCTTTGTCTCTGTGCCCCACCTTCTGGGAAAAAAACAAACAAACCTTCAACTATGGATTAATCCAGTTATTCTGCTTTCTCCAGGTCTACAGTGGCCACTGAGCATTGCTGGGGCATGACTTTCCTGGGTGGCATTCTTTCTCCTGGATGGTCACCAACCTCAATAGGTCTTTGAATTCTGACCGGCCTGCATTGTCCCCTTCTCATTAATGACCCAATCAAGACTTCCTGCCTTTCCAAATCTGCTCCCTTGCTCTCAGCAGGTGGCATTACTTCTTATGTCTTTGAAACAAGAGACGCTTTCAGACCACCTGACTGCTCCTTTTAGGAGGCTAGTTTTATCTGTCTTCAACTTCCTTCTTCTCCTTCCTATCAACATTTAGGCACGTTCAAATAGCCTTATCTTATAAACAACAATAAAAAATCCCAAGCTTCCTTCACTCCCATGTCACCTTCCAATCACTCTATCTCTTTCCTGCCACTTGTTTTCACACTTCTGGAAACTTGTCTTCACTGGCTATCTGCACTTTCTCACCTCCCATTCACTCCATAACCTGGGGCGGTCTGGCTTGTGTCCCCATCACTCTTCTGCCACTACCAGTCAAGGTCACCAAGGACTTCCTTGTCATTCAATCCAAAGGACTCTTTCAGATCTTATCTTGACCTTGAAGGCATGTGACACTGCTCACCACTCCTTGCTTGAAACTTGCCCACTGGTTTCTAGGACACCTGAGTCTCCTGCTTTTCTTCCTCTTATTCTGGGTATGGTGTTCCTTGGTGGCTCAGCATTAAAGAATCCATCTGACAATGAAGGAGACATGGGTTTGATCCCTGAGTCAGGAAGATCCCCTGGGGGATGGCAACCCACTCCAGTATTTTTGCCTGGGAAATCCCATGGACAGAGGAGCCTGGTGGGCTACAGTCCGTGGGGTCACAAAAGAGTCAGACATGACTTAGTGACTAAACACCACCACCACCACTACTCTGGCTACTTCTAAGTTTCCTAAAACTTCCACATTCTCATCTTCCTAGCATGATTCTCAGGCTTCCCAGGTAAGGCTTAGGTGTCAAGAATGGTGTCCTCCACCCCCCCACCCCACCCCCCGACTGCATTCCTGGCCCAAACACCTGGGAATGTGTTCTCTCACCCAAGAAACTCACTGTGCTGTTTTGAACATCAGTTTGTATTGTGAATCCCATTGCTCAGAGCCTGACATGCCTTTTTGGGTGTGTATTTATAACTGTCACTTCGAGAAGCTCTCACAACATTTGGACATCTGTTTTTTTCATTTGCCTCCTCAAAGGGCAGTATGCTGTAGGGACACTGACAAATTAGAGGACGTCAGGAGAGACTACAGGGTGGGTGGTCAGCAAAGTGTCCTGTGAGAACTCATTGAAAGAACTGGGGGACTTCCCCGGCAGTCCTATGGTTAAGACTCCATGCTTCCCCTGCAGAGGGCCCAGGTTCGATCCCTGGTCAGGAAACTAGAGTCTGCATGCCACAACTAAGACCTAGCACAGCCAAACAAATAAATAGATATTTTTAAAAAAAGCTCTGGGACAGAAACAACATAGCAGAAGGAAGGCTTCAGAGCGCTAGCCAATCTGGTCTTAAAGATATTCCAAACTAGACCATGTTGGGTCGGAAGGGAGTGGAGTAGCCCAGCGTGCCTTTTTCAGACCCTCCTTGTGAGGCTGTCTTCTTGACTCCCGTTCTGGTGTGATGCTATCAGTTTACATGATGGCCCATCACAGAAACCCTCCGTGAAGTTTGGGGATACTGAGGGTGTCTGCTTGTTACCTCACACTGTGGTCTCTTTTGAAGGCCCTTCAGGACAAATTCCTGACTGATTTTAGTACTAAGAATAGTTGTAATTCTTTTGAGTAATAGGTCTGTTTATATCTCACAGGCACTGGGAATTGTGTGACTGACATGGTCTCCTTTTCACTTGGGCTTTCGAAAAGCTTCAGGACAAATTTGTGGCCCACCCCCAGGAAGTGAATAGCGCAGCCCCAGAACCACTTTACCTTTATTCCCATCTCTGCTTTGTCTTCCCTTGTGGTTTTTCTTTCTTCTCTTAGCTCTCTTTATTTTAGCATACACAATCAAGAACAGGCAAGCAAAAACAAAAATCGCCTGTAATCTCACTATCCAGAGATACCCACAATTATCAATGTTGTCCTTTTATGCATATTTTTAAAAAATAAAAATGAGAGGATACCATGCCTACCTTTTGGGGGGGGCACAGTGTTTTGTAATTTGCTTTTTTCATTTTATAATATGTCACCAATATCTTTCCATGTAATTAAATGTCTTTAAATAACTTAAAATTTCTATGAAGATCTAGTAATGACATACTACGAACTAACATGTCTACATCCACTTGTGTGCCTGGCTTTATGTAGAGTCACATATACATGTATATGCAAGTACACCCACAGAGATGATCTAAGGACAATATTTGTCTACACATATTAGAAGCTATAACATTCATATGTGTCAACTCATCTGATGCTCACAACCCTATGAGTTACAGCTTATTGTCCCCCTTTTATAAATGAAGAAACCAAGGCACAGAAAGATGCAAAAGTTGCCAAGGTCACACTCCGATTCCAAAGGGTGTTGAACTCCAAACCGCCACGTTGCCTTTCAGGACGCCATTGAGATTTCACAGTCCACGGAGTTAAACAGAAAAAAGCAAACGTTTATCTTCATCCACCTCACTTACTAATTTATGTTATTTTGCCTTGTTTTAAGTAGCCTTGTAAGTCACCTGAAATCCCCCTCTGCCACGGCATAAACAAACAGTGCAGAGAGTGGTACCCGGCACAAGAAGACAGTTAAAATTCTACCCCAGGGCAGAGGATGAATCCAGCCAGTCCTGCAATGAAGTGGATTTATTTCCTTGGGCTGCAGTGAACTTCCATCCCTAGAAGAGCTGGCTTGGGTGGCCATCTCTCAGGGAGGCTGGGATAGGCAGTCTTCCAAACAGACTGAGCTGGGCCAGACTAGCCCTGAGGCCCCTTCTTAGACTCCTAGAGTTTATGAAAATACCAATAAGACAAAACAAGACACTCAATGGGGCTAATGCAGCAAGCCAGCTGTTGGGCCAGAACCAGTATCCCAAGTTTTCAAGCCAGGCCTGTTACCAGCTCACTCATCTAAAAGTTAACAACTGGCAGTTCAGTTCAAAACTCAGCCTAGTGTCTTCTTTCCCCTGAAGTGCTTTGGCTGCTGCTGGAAGACTGTCAAAGGATACTGTCACTGCCTTCGGCCCTTCGGTGAGGGTAGCAGAGAAGGAGGCAAGAAGCTGGGTGGCCCCAAGGGTGTCCCACTAGACTAGAACTGGGTGGGATGATCCGTTTGACAAACGTGAGGAGAGGAAGGAGCCAGCTTTCTATGGCTGGGAGATCTTACGCAAGTTTCTTCACTTCCTGAGAACTGTTTCCTCCCTCATCTGCAAAATGGACTTTCACACCTACTCTGCAAAGCAGTTATGGGTTCCCAGCAGATAGTATGGGCTACAGCACCTTTGCACACTGAGTCAGTAAGCACCTAATCAGGCTGCTTGTGGATCCGGGGAGGGCTCGGCCACCTCCAGCCCGAGGCCTGGGGGGGTGCTGGCCAGTGCCCAGGTGCTGTCTGGTTTCGTCCCACTTCAGCCTCCAGCCCACCACAACTCCCCTGGTAGAAAAGGGGCTGCTTTCTCTACAGACAGGCCCACCGAGCGGTGACAACTGTGAGGTGACGGGAGAGCCGCTCTTTCCCTCCAGATGCCAGGGGCTGCGGGTAGGAGAGGCGAGCCAGCAGGGGCTCCCTCTTCCTCACGATTCCGGGCTGTCTGCCCACGGGGCACGGCCCTGGACGCGGTGCCACCAGGGCCATCACACTGGGTTACAGGAAGGCCCGACCCCAGCTCAGCAAAGAAAACAAACACAGATGTGTTTGCCCAGGACCAGGAGGGAGAAAAATCGCCCCCTCTCCCTCGACTGCCCTCTCCCCAGGGGCGTGGGGCCGGCGGAAACCTGCTGGGCTCCCGGGGCAGCGCGGGGCCTGGCGACGCGGACGGTCCCCGGCCGGCCCCTCCTCCCTCCGCGGGGTGCGCGCCGGGCCCAGCCCCCTCTCCGGGGTTTCCCCGGGCGCTCTCCTCGCTTCCCTTTGTCTCCGCTTCTCCTTCTCGGGCGCCCCGGTTCCCACCCGCTCGTACCCTCGCTCTCTCCGGGTCCCCGGCCGCTTCCCTTTAACTTTCTTCTTTCCCGGGGTGAAAACTTGGCTCGGGAGCCGGCGGCTGCCCGCCGACGTTATTGGCCGGCGCCCCGCCCGGCGGCCCCGCCCCCCGCCCCCGCGTTCCCCTCCGCCCCCCACTCCCTGCGCGAGTGGCGGCGGCGGCGGCGGCGGCGGCGGAGCCTTCGGGGGCGTGCGTGCGTGTGTGAGTGCGCGCCAGCCAGCGGGAGTGTGTGCGCCCCGGGCGCGGGCTGGGCGGCACTCGCACCGCGGCGGCAGCGGCGGGAGCCGGGCGGCCGCGTAGTCATTCGGGAGGGAGAGGCGGCGGCGGCCGGGCCGGGCCGGGGCTGGGGCAGCGGCGGCCGCGCCGGGCATGGAGCTGGCAAGCCCGCGCTGAGGCAGGACGCGCCTGCTAGCAACCAGCGAGAAGCTCTCCGCCGTCCGGCGCGCGGGCTCCCCGGCCGGGGCCGGGCAAACTTTTCTTTCTCTTTTGCCCTCTTCTGAGGTAAAGTCCCGAACGCGGATTCGCCGGCCGGGAGTGCGATCTGGGGCAGCTGAGCGGGAAGCCCGGGCTGCGGGAGGAGGGGGCGCGGGCCGTGCGAGCTCAGGGGCTCTACGAGTTGTCCCGCGCCCGAGTTGAGGGGTGCGGGCGGGGCGGCGGCGGACGAGCAGACGG
The DNA here is from genome assembly GCF_019923935.1 of Bubalus bubalis. Taxonomy (NCBI): domain Eukaryota; kingdom Metazoa; phylum Chordata; class Mammalia; order Artiodactyla; family Bovidae; genus Bubalus; species Bubalus bubalis. Next base: position 34,639,484 of record NC_059159.1, on the reverse strand, counting down.
GCGCGGGCAGGACCCTCGGGCGGCGTGGAGGCGGCGGCGGCGGCGGGGAAACCGAGCGATTGCCCGCGGCCCCGGCTCGCCGCCGGCGGGGAAGAGGAGGCGCGGGCAGTGCGGGGCCTGGGGGGTCTCCGGATTCGCCTGCCTCCGGGACGCGGGGGACCGAGGCGGGCGTTCGGTGCGGGGGAAGCCGGGCGTTCGCCCGCGTCCCCGATCGCCGCCCCTCCGCGGGGTTGGAGGGCGCGGGGCGGGCTGGCTGAGCGCGGCTCCCCTCTCTCCGCAGGCGCCTTCTGCGGCGGGCGGACCGACTCCTCGGCGCGGCGGGGCCGGGGCAGGCTGGACGCAGCACGATGCGCGCAGTGTGGGAGGCGCTGGCGGCGCTGGCGGCCGTGGCATGCCTGGTGGGCGCGGTGCGCGGCGGGCCCGGGCTCAGCATGTTCGCCGGCCAGGCGGCGCAGCCCGACCCCTGCTCGGACGAGAACGGCCACCCGCGCCGCTGCATCCCGGACTTTGTCAACGCGGCCTTCGGCAAGGACGTGCGCGTGTCCAGCACCTGCGGCCGGCCCCCGGCGCGCTACTGCGTGGTGAGCGAGCGCGGCGAGGAGCGGCTGCGCTCCTGCCACCTCTGCAACGCGTCGGACCCCAAGAAGGCGCACCCGCCCGCCTTCCTCACGGATCTCAACAACCCGCACAACCTGACGTGCTGGCAGTCGGAGAACTACCTGCAGTTCCCGCACAACGTCACGCTCACGCTGTCGCTCGGCAAGAAGTTCGAGGTGACCTACGTGAGCCTGCAGTTCTGCTCGCCCCGGCCCGAGTCCATGGCCATCTATAAGTCCATGGACTACGGACGCACGTGGGTGCCCTTTCAGTTCTACTCCACGCAGTGCCGCAAGATGTACAACCGGCCGCACCGCGCGCCCATCACCAAACAGAACGAGCAGGAGGCCGTGTGCACCGACTCGCACACCGACATGCGCCCACTCTCGGGCGGCCTCATCGCCTTCAGCACGCTGGACGGGCGACCCTCGGCGCACGACTTCGACAACTCGCCGGTGCTGCAGGACTGGGTTACGGCCACCGACATCCGCGTGGCTTTCAGCCGCCTGCACACGTTCGGCGACGAGAACGAGGACGACTCGGAGCTGGCGCGCGACTCGTACTTCTACGCCGTGTCCGACCTGCAGGTGGGCGGCCGCTGCAAGTGCAACGGCCACGCGGCCCGCTGCGTGCGCGACCGCGACGACAGCCTGGTGTGCGACTGCAGGCACAACACGGCCGGCCCGGAGTGTGACCGCTGCAAGCCCTTCCACTACGACCGGCCCTGGCAGCGCGCCACCGCCCGCGAGGCCAACGAGTGCGTGGGTGAGTGGGGCGCCACGGGGACGCGGGCGGGACCCGGGCGGGGCGGGGACCGGGGCGGCTGCTCCCGGGCCTAGCGATCGAGGGTTCTTGAGCATCTCCGTCTGCATGAATGTGGTGGGGATGGTGGGAGGCACGTTCCGGGAAATCCTAGGCGGTGGGGCCGGGAGAGTCGGTCCACTCGCGCGCCTGACGCTGGCCGATTGGGTTGGCCTCCTGTGCGCTGCGCTAAGACAAGATGCTGGGAGTGGGCTTTGCAGAAAATTTACCGGTCAGTCCCCCGAATCCCAGATCCAAGGGCAGACACTGATTGCCTTCTCCTCAGTTTGGCGGGACTCTGGGATCCACCCCCCTCACCCCGCCCCAGGGCAGCAGCTGGTCTCGCTGTTGGGGACCCCGGCCCGGTTCCCAGGAAGTTCCAGCTCCACGGCCACAAATCCCTTGGGAGGTGGCAAAGGGATTTGCAATTTGGGGCTAATTCGGTGCACGACAGACATCACTCCTGCGTCCTCCATTAGTCTTTTACGGTTTGAAAATAGATATAGTTTTCTTTTGGATAGCGTGTTTGGGCTAGCAAAAGAATGGTGTGATTTAAATTAATTACTGTCTGCAGATTACAAAAGAGAGTTAACTAATTATTTTAAACTAATTCAGTCCCGGTCCAAAAAAGAAGTATACCAGATTTTCATTGTTGTTGTTAGCATGGTGTGTGTGTGTGTGTGTGTGTGTGTGTGTGTGTGTGTGTGTGTTGAAGTGAAATTAAACAATTCCAGCGAATTAACTAAGGGCCCAGATTCTTGATTTTATGGGGTTTCAGGTCCTGAAAGAGAAATCTCACAAAACCCTGTACTGGTGGATACTCTTGGGTCTGAAATGAGGCTTAAAAAAAAAAAAAAGAAAAGATAAAAAGAAGAAATCCATTCCGTTTCTGGATCATACAGCTTTGCTGCTGTAGAAACTCTGAGCCCTCAGTTTCTCTTTAGGAGAAGAAAAAGAAAAAATGTAGAGGAAAGGTAGGTAGTTAGACCATAATCAGCTTTTCCAGTATGAGATGTAAAGGCACAAATCCCATGCTTTATTTTAAGGAAAATCATTCAGTTCGGCCATCCACCCTTGGGTGTTCATCTTTTGTGGAATAGAGTTATTCCCTCCCCCTCCCACACAGCCAGTGTGAGTTTCTTCAGTTGCCTCAGCCTCTGAGGCACATTACAAAGTTTGCTGGCCCCCACAAACACACGTCTTGAGGTCTGGTTCTGATTAATTGTGTCATGTTGTTGTCGAATAGTTTGTGCCTCATGGCTTGTGGATGCAGACTTTCTCGGAATGGAAAACATGTTTTGGTCGGCTCTGAGGCCCAGGCGGGCGTCCTGGTCTGCAGAGGGCAGTTCTCCTGTTGCATGGCCCTATCTCCATTTTTGCACTCCATCCAAGGGTCCACTTCTGCAGACCTCATTGTCCTTCCCCCTCCTGTAAGGGACGCCACTGCTGGCTGGTCGGAAGAGACTTTTCAGGATTCGGGCGGTGAGACAGTGGTTACTCCCCGACTTAGTCGTCTTTCAGAATAGAACGCCTTTGATCTGCTCCATTCCTTCAGAAATGTTGGTTTTTCCCATCTCTTCTCTTTCTTCTCGCCTTTCCTCTTTTCTTTTCTTCCTTTTGTGAGTGAAAACCCTTTATTGACATTTAAAAGGCCTCCCAGGGTTTGGCTATCTGTGTTAGCTTGTATGTGCATATGAAAGATAACTTCTCATCGTCACCAGCAGGGTCTGATTGGAAAACACGCAAGTGAATACATGGAGGCAAATAAGCTGGCTATGATGGTAACGTTTTCCTGGCTTGAAGATTCCTCTTAGCCGCGGTGGTATTGTTCTGATACCACCCACTTCCAGCTCTCCGTCACTTTGTATGTGGAGAAGTAACCCGCAATTGTTACAACAATGGCCATGCGCTTGAAATAATCTCCATAGTTGAGGATTTTGTCTTTTGACCAAAGCACTAACTCTGCACAAATTGGATTGACTGGGTTTTTTTTTTTTTAAGCCAAATTGAGCAATCAACATATTAACTAACGTAATTAGTAAGCCTTTTTGTTCAAAAAGTTTAATTAGGCCTAATAAGTACATAATCTACATGACAAATAATCGGCTGACAATATTTTCTGGGTTTCACCGAAGTTATTTTAATTCTCAGTAGTTTAAGTATCTTTAAATCTTGCCAATTATTCAGTCATCTCATAAAAGCCAAGCCAATTCAATGATGTTAAAGTTATTTATAGTTTCCTTTTTGAATAGATGTTCTGATACCTTGTAGATATAGCCTCGGGAATGTCAGGTTGAAGTTCCCATAAAGTCTTAATTGAAGTCTTAGTGATTTTTCCATCATTTCGCAAAAGAGAAAGCCAGCAAAGACAATTTAGAAGTGATTTACAATTAAAGGTCGAGCTTTTTATGAAAAGGCCCTGAAGTGGAGATACGTGAATGAATTAGTATTTGACAGGTGTTCTGAGACACTACAGGGCACTGTGCTAGGAAAAGGCATTAATAAATCCTTCAAACACTAACTTTTGTACTATCAGCGGCTCAGATTCCCCCCCCAACATAATCCTATCTTGTGAATTTCACACTGTTGACATAGAAAGTCAGGCTACCCAGATTATTTACAGCTAAGGCAAAGAAGTATATTTTGTACTCAAAATGTTTTGATTAAAAAAATGAAACACTATCACTGTCTGTCTTTGCCTTTCTAAAATAATGAGACAGGACATAATAAAGTGACATCGTTCTCTAAGTTAACTGTCTCACCGCCCCCCCATCCTAAAACTTTAAGAAAACATCGATATTATTATTTTTCTAAATAGTTCTCTATAGGGCCAAGAAAATATTATATCCTATAGGTTTTTCTTTGGTCCAGCTTTCTTTTCAGGGTTGTTTCAAGGTTGAGTTCTCTATGAAGTAAACGTGAATTTTTATAAGGTCCAATTTTGTTTTAAACGCAATTTTGGATTTCTTCCGGAAAAGAAAACCCGAAACAATATGAAAGACAAAACTGTATAATGTTACGGCCTCGACAGCTCTCCGTGGAATAACTAAATACTTTCTTCCGCCCATATGTATCAGCGGTGTTCACATGCTTTTACACACATATGCATCTATATTTATCGTGTAAAGAAGCATCCATGCATGGGGGGGAGTATACATTCAAGAGGAAATGCATGAACAGTTTTAAACCACCTGGGTTGCTAGGCCCTCCCCCCCTTCCTTTTTTTTGTTTCAAAAAGCATCTGAAGACCATATTGTGTTTCCATAAATTATTGACATCAGTTTTAATCAGTGTCCCCCTGACGTCGGAGCTGTGTTAGTATTTAGTGCCTGATGAAGCATGCTGTTTAATCTTACTGTGGGGATGTCAGCATGAACCCCTGCCTGGTTTGTGACAGGGTGAACTTATGAAAACTCGTTTTGCGACTCACACTTTGGCTTGGCGTTGCCCTGCTGAAACCCAAAACCCACACAAAAGACGTCTCTGCAAGATGAGCACTGTGCTGGGCTGGCCTCCTATGGTCATGGGTACCTGTACCATAAAGCTTGTAATTGTTTAAACATGACTTTGGGAGGGGGTCCTCAGGCTGTAAATGGCTCTGGGCCTGCCCTCATTCCTGGCAGGAGAGGGAGGTTATATGGGAGGTGTTGCTGTGAGAAATCTAATGCCCCGATAAAAACTCTTGCAAAATCAAAAGGCTAAAATGATCTGCTGCTCAGTCTGGTATATAGCTGTAGATAAGTGAATATTCTTATAGTCCTAGTAATTATCATGGTGGGTAATTCCCTGGTGGGTCAGTGGTAAAGACTCCACCTGCCAATGCAGGAGACACGGGTTCAGTCCCTGGGTTGGGAAGATCCCCTGAAGAAGGAACTGGCAACCCACTCCAGTATTCTTACCTGTAAAGTCTCATGGACACAGGAACCTGGCAGGTTAGGCCATGGGGCTGCAAAGAGTTGGGCATGACTTAGCGACTAACCACCACCACCACCATTTATTATAATTATTATCTTTATATGACTAACCCTGGAAGGCTTTTTTTTTTGCCCGACATTTAGTTATTTGATCATTGTAGCTAAGCTAATACTAGACCCCGTTATTGTTCTTATTTTACAGAGGAAGAAACTATAACCTTTGGGTAAAGGGTTTACCCAAAGTCATATAGCTAGTAGGTGGTGGAGCTGGGTCTCCAGTCTGAAGTTTAGGCTTTGTTTTACTGCATCTTCTGTGCTGCCTCCCCATAGAATGGATGAATGGCTGGATGGCTGGATGAATGAACAGTTCATGTACAGGCAGAACTCAGAGAGAGAGTGCAGGTTCATTTACAGACCACAGCGATAAAGCAGATGTCGCGATAAAGCAAGTCTCATGAATTTCTCAGTTTCCCAGTGTCTGTAAAAGTTGTTTACACTATACTGTAGTTTATCAAGTGTGCAATAGCATTATGTCTTAAAAAATAGCAATGTACATATCTCAATTATTCATAAAAATACTTCATTTCAGGAAACTATATTCAATATCTTATGATGAACCATAATGGAAAAGAATGTGCAAAATTATGTATATATGTATAACTGAAACATTGCTGCACAGCAGAAATTAATACATCATAAATCAACTATATTTCAATAAAACTAAAAAAACACTTCATTGCTAAAAAATGCTAACCATCCTCTGAGCCTTTTCATGAGTCATATTAATAGTAGTAACATCAAAGATCACCGATGATGGATTACCATAACACAGACAATAATAAAAAGTTTGAACTATTGCTAAGAATTACCAAAATGTGACCCAGAGGCATGAAGTGAGTCTATGCTACAGTGTCCGTAGACTTGCTCGAGGCTGGGTTGCCACAACCCTTCAACCTGTAAGAAACACGATGTCTACAAAGTTCAAAAAAGCACAGTACAATCAAGGGAGATCTGCATGCAGAGGACAATAGTTGGAACAACCTGTTGCCTCTTGCTGGAATTAAAGGTGGTTCCCTAGTTGTGTTGTATTATGTGTAATATGTCATATGATGCCATAGATCGTATTTACTATGTTCATACATGCTTGAATGCTTGCATATGAAATTGTATATAAATTGATGTTAGCCTTTAGGCCTCGTGGGAGCTGGGAGCTTTTAGGAATGTAACTGCAGAGTGTTTAAACACCTTTGTGTGGGTGTTCAGCGTGCACAGGTGTTGCTCATGGCCGAGTTTTGATTTCAGGGCCCGTGATCTCTCTCAGAGGTGGTGGAACAGAGCTCGTAATCAGAAATTCCTTTTTAACCAGGTCTTCTCCTTTCTCCCTAGTGCTCAGTAGCTGGTTGCTTCTCTGGGACATATTGGAAAAAGTATAGGATGTGGCTAAGAAGTATTGTTAAAGAAGGGAGTTTAGGGACTTCCCTAGTGGTCCAGTGGTTTAGACTTCACCTTCCAATGCCGGGGGTGCAGGTTTGATCCCTGCTCAGGAAGCTAAGATCCTACATGCCTTGCAGCCAAAAGACCAAAAAAATCATAAAACAGAAGCAATATAAACAGTAAACATAGACAGTAACAAATTCAATAAAGACTTTAAAAGTGGTCCACATCAAAAAGAAAAGTCTTAAAAATAAAGACGAGAGTTTAATGGTGTACCCTGGTCGCTGGCGGGGTGCTGGTACATGCAGGGCACATGTGTCAGTGGCATGGGGCTGTCGTTTATCACTTTGGGCCCCATGGCAGCTGGAGTGAGGGTCTCCACTGAGGTGGGCCTAGAGGTTGCTTGCTGCTTGACCCAGAGAAGTAAGACAGAGCCGAATCAAGACACACCTTCTGGGGAGCGTCTGTTTCTTTCCAAGGCTTTGCCAAGCTGTCCTTTTGCCCTGCCCAGACTTCTCCCTGACCTCCTCCTCCCGTAGAAAAATGAGATCCTCGGAAAAGTATTTGAGACTTCAGGTCCAGAGTAAATACTGGAAAGGCAGTGGGTTGCAATTCAGATGTTCCCTGGAAGGAACCCCCTCATTGTCTGCTCACAGCTGGTATCGATAATTTCCTTCTGGAGATGAGTTGTGCTTTTCATTAAGTAAATTTTTTGTCTTGGGATTAAACCAACATTGTATTCTTAATAGACTTTTATGTTTACACTTCAAAAGTCCACTGGGTTGTTATTCGTGTTATCTTGATGGCTTCTACGGCGTCTGCTATGCACACTGGCTTCACCAAAATAAATGGCTCTCTAGGGAACTGGATTATAAAACGGTCTTATCTGTTGATGCTGTGGTGCGGGTATTTTGTGAGCCAGTACTTTTTTTTTTTTTTTCTTCCTTTCAGAAGTGATAATCATACCTTGAGTTTCTGCAGTGCCTTTCATTAGAGGGAGACCGGAGGTCTCGGGGGGCTTTTGAAATGCTTGAGATTTGAGGTTAATACTTACAGAGTGGCCAACAGCATTTTGCCTGTTGGTCTGAAGAGACACTCCTCAGCCGTTGTGGTCTCCGCAGCCTCGGAAGATGCAGCTTTGGTTTAGGTGGCCAGGGAGTTTAAAGTGTCTGTCCCAGGGACATGTCAGGTTGCATGCTGAAGACAGACTGAAAACCCCTACTAAGTGCCAGGTATCATACTCGGTGCTCTACATGTGCTCTATGTCAGTGAATCAGATTGCCACGAGAAACGGAAGCCTTTCCAAACCAGATGTCCTGGCCACCAGCAGGGAGGTTTTGCACAAACAAAACTGAGCGTGGACAGGGCACATCTTGGCTGTTCAGTGATGCCACTGCAGACGCAGAGAGCAGGCAGGTACCATGGCACTTGTCTCAAAGGCTGATCACATAAAAGCCACGTTCTGTTGTAACCAGCTCCCAGGGATGGTTCTGAACAGCACCTGGAATAAGGAAACGGCCCGCGAGAGTCCCTGGACATAGGGCTGTTCACCGCCAGTCTGTCTCTTGTCTCAGTTCGGTTTGATGTGTATAGCACCACGTGGGGAGTTCAAGAGTGCATTTCTGTATTCGTATTCCAGAAAATGTAGCCCTATTATAAACTTGGAATTAGATTTTCCTTTGTGTTGGAACGTTATATGATTTACATAACATTTAATGATTTAATGACATAATGTTTTATGATTATATAATGTGAGCTTCCCCCGGGTTAGAAGGCAGAGACCCATCAGCTGGTCAGTTCTTTGCTTCTAGAGATAATACTTCCTTTCCATCCCCAGCTCTTGGGAGTCGTTGACTCGGTTTGTGTTCAGCCCTGACTTTGTTATTTTTGTGCCAGTTCTGCCCTCTGACAGAGAGAAGGGACTGTGGTCATGGGATGGATGAGATGTGAGATGCTTTCCGTCTGAGCCTTTCTCATCCAGCATTGAAGCGCCTGCTCCAAGCCTCTTTTCTGTTGGACGTTTCTAGCCAATGCATCCACTGGCCTTCAGGGAACAAGGGAATATGTCAGCAAGGAGACAGGTGTATCAGTGGTTCAGGAGTGCTGCCAAGGAGTGGAGAAATATACACTGCCTCTGCCTCTGTTAGGGTCATTCCTAGAGATCCTGAGCCTTTTGCCATTAGGGTCAGTGTATTAGCTAGTGCTAAGGCTGTAATCCCCTTGCAGTGCACTTATGCATATAAAGACGATCCAGAAGAAAGATTTCTCAGTAGGTATGCCAGGCCTCTGGGTTATTTAAAGGGGTGAGTGGGGACTTCCCTGGCTGCCCAGTGGTTAAGACCCTGCACTTCCACTGCAATGCTAGTGGTAAAGAATCTACCTGCCAGTGCAGGAGATGCAAGAGACACGAGTTCAATCCCTGGGTTGGGAAGATCCCCTGGAAGAAGAAATGGCAACCCACTCCCGTATTCTTGCCTGGAGAATCCCATGGACAGAGGAGCCTGGCGGGCTACAGTCCATAGGGTTGCAGAGTTAGACACAGCTGAAGCGACTGAGCACGCACACACGCACACATACTTCCAATGCAGGGGCTGCAGGTTTGATCCCTGGTTGGGGAACTTAAGATCATGCATGCAGTATGGTGCTGCCAAAAACAGGGGAAGGATGAGTGGTTTTTTAGAGGTCAAAGTACATTTGTTCAGTGAGAACCTGAAAGGCATAAAGTAATACTAGGAGGGACAGAAAGTTCACGATATCACCTGATAATCAATGAGTCCTCCCAACTCAGCCTGGAAGGAGGCTCTAGAACTCAGTCTCTGTGGATGGTTTGGGACTAGCCTGTATAAGGTGTGCGAGGTACCAGCCTCTCTGCAGGGTCCAGCTTTAGTTGAGAGCCATTCATGCTCCTTCCTGGCTGTGCTATTGCTAGATTTTCTAGATTTTTTCCACTCCTTTACTGCCTCCAGATAAGAGAGAGTATTAGTTATCATGTACAATTTTTCACACATTCCAGAGGCTCCACACCTACGTTAGACACTCTGTAGGACCATGCTGCTGCTGCTGCTAAGTCGCTTCAGTCGTGTCCGACTCTGTGCGACCCCATAGACGGCAGCCAACCAGGCTCCCCCGTCCCTGGGATTCTCCAGGCAAGAACACTGGAGTGGGTTGCCATTTCCTGCTTCAATGCGTAAAAGTGAAAAGTGAAAGTCAAGTCGATCAGTCGTGTCCAACTCTTTGCGACCCCATGGACTGCAGCCCACCAGGCTCCTCCGCCCATGGGATTTTCCAGGCAAGAGTACTGGAGTGGGGTGCCATTGCCTTCTCCGATAGTCACCTTTGAAGGAGCTGGGTTTGAATAAATGAGTCTTAGGTAACAAGAAAATGAGGTAGACCTCTTTTAGTTTCCTGAGTGCCTATATGTTGCATTATATTCCATGGATGGACTGTCCCAAAGGGATGGACACTTTCTGCTGCCTCATTACGTTTGTTGGGACTTCTGATTTCATCTCTCCCTGTTTGGAGTGGCTGTGGTGAGTACTTAGCAATGCATCTCTTCCAAATTCTGAAACCAGGGCAGACATCATTAATCAGTCACAGTATTCATTTTCTAAGTCCAGAAATGGTCTTAGGGTATTAGACTCTTGGCTTCCCTGGTGGCTCAGATGGTAAAGAATTATGCCTACAGTGTTGGAGACCCAAGTTTGATCCCTTGGTCAGGAAGATTCCCTGGAGAAGAGAATGGCTATCCATTCCAGTATTCCCGCATGGAGAATTCCATGGACAGAGGAGCCTGGTGGGCTACTGTCCATGGGGTTGCAAAGAGTTGGACCTGACTGAGCAACTAATACCCACTTCAGTATAATATCCTAGGCAGCCATTGCTGTTTAGTTAGAATTAGCCTAGGAGATGAAAACTGCAAGACAGTTTTGGTCCCAGAAGAGCTTCCCCTGTCCCCCAGCCTGGAGACAAAGAACTAGCCGGTAGGGGACGTCCTTAATGGTCCAGTGGCTAGGAATCTGCGCTCCCAGTGCAGGGGACCAGGGTTCAAAACCTGGTCAGGGAACTAGATCCTGTGTGCTGCAGCTAAAAAAAAAGATCCCCCGTGCTGCAACTAAGACCTGGCACAGCCAAATAAGTATTTTTTTTTAAAAAAAGAAGTAGCCTTAAGTGGACATTTCTGGAGCAGTCAGTGGTCAGGTGGCTCTGTTGGGTCTGGGGATGTGAAGAAGGGGGAAATGGTGCCCTCCATGCAGGTGGGAAGTGGTCTCTTTAAGGAGGGTGTGCGTGTGAGTGGTGAACACTTGTACTGAACCATACACATGGGTGGGCTCCCAAGTGAGGAGCTTTGCTCAATGCCTGGGACACATGGAAGATGCTGTAGGTCTTGAGAGGAAGTGAGCTTTGGATTTGGCTCCTGTACTAGGGAGGGATGGCACTGTGGTCCACTTCACATTTTCCTCCTGCATCTGCTCTGTATTTTAGTTTCCTCCTACCCCAGCAGTTTGAGAGATCACGGGGCCCTTAGAAGAGTGGCCTCCCCAGGACAGTCAGCCCTGAAGTTCCCATGCAAGGTCCCCTGGCTGAGAAAACTCTAGAACTACCCCGAAATGCAAAGGAAATTATCCTCCAACCTGGGTCGGGGGCTTGGGGCTCTTCCCACCTGAGAAGTCAGGCCCAGAACCCCAAACTAGGTCTGCGTGACCCGGGGAGACAGGACTCTGCCCAGGGCAAGCGCTCTGCTTGCATTTGGGCCGAAGCAGAAAAAGTGCCGAACAATAACAGTTTCAACCCCAGCATGAAAAAGGAAACACATTGTGTTTACAGATATAGAGCTTGGCCTCCAAAACATGAAAGTACCTTTGGGTCGGGCGCCCCAGGGCAGGGCTGTTGGACAGCGGTTCCCCTGCTCCGAGTCCTGCGGCCAATGCGTTTCCTCTTCCCACAGCCAGACCTCAGAGGTGGGCAGGTCCATCGCAGCCAAGTCTTTCTTCCCAGACCCAGCCCTGTCTCAGTCCTCGGCTCAGCCCCGGGGAGAACTCATGGTGAGAAAGTACTCGGCCCGCCGAGCTGCCACAAGAAAGGAAACTGCTTCTCACTCCAATCCACAGAGACTTAAGCCATGTTTAGGGGTGGATCACCTATCAGTGCTACTCAGACTCGCCAGAGAAGACCAGGACTGGATGTCCTCTGTGTTCTTCACCCCAATTTGTTGTTGGAACCAAGATGAGAGACCTGTTGTTTTATTTTTCTCATTATATTTTTTTGGCCATGCTCCGCGGCATGTTGGATCATAGTTTCCAGACTAGGGATGGAACCCACAGCCCCTGCATTGGAAGTGCAGAGTTAACCACTCTACTCCCTGTCACAGAAGTCCCTGTTCGTTGTTTTGAACCAAAGGTGTCTGCAGAAGAATTCAGTCCTCAGTGAAAAGCAAGTTCTGATATTCCAGCTGTATAGAAACACTTCAGTTTTAAAATCAAGATCAGAGAGCACAGAGTTCTGTGTAATAGTGTCTGAAATACCAAGATGTGTGTTAGGGGTTATGGTTGAGAGAACCCGTCTCCAGCTTCAGACTGCCTGGGTTGAAGTCCTGGGTCCAGGCTCGCAGCGTGACCTTGGGAATGTTATTGAAGTTCTCTGGGCTTTCAATGCCTGCAAGTCCTGGGGACTCTGCTCCAGACCTCACTGGTATATGGAGTAGGGTAGGAAGTGAGGGGGCACACCCTCAAGGAGGGGGCTTAGAGGAGGCTCATAGAAAAGAGACCCTGAGGTGGAGTGCTGCTTCTAGACTTGAACTTTCTTTTGTAAAAAAGTTTTTAATTGAAGCATAGTTGCTGTACAATATTATATAAATTACAGGTGTATAGTATAGTGATTCACAATTTTTAAAGGTTATACTCCATTTATAGTTATTATTAAAATATTGGCTAGATTCCCCATGTTGTGTAATCTATCCTTACAGCTTATTTTATACCTAATCGTTTGTACCTCTCCCTAATCGTTAATTCCTCACCCCTATATTGTCCCTCCTTCTGCCCCCACTGGTAACCACTAGCTTGTTCTCTGTGTCTCTGAGTCTGCTTTTGTTGTTGTTGTGTTCACCAGTTGGTTGTATCTTTTTAGGTTCCACATATAAGTGATATTTCATACAGTATTTGTCTTTTTCTATCTGGCTTATTTCACTTTAGCATAATGCCTTCCGTGTCCATCCATGTTGCTGCTGGTGGCAAAGTTTCACTCTTTTCTTTGACTGAGTAATATTTCATTGTGTGTGTGTATATTAGTGTGTGTGTGTATCTTCTTTATTCATTCTTCTGCTTAGGAACACTTAGTTTGCTTCCATATCTGGGCATTTGTAAATAATGCTGTTGTGCACATTGGGGTACCTGTAGCTTTCTGAATTAGTGTTTTCATTTTGGGGGGATATATACCTGGGAGTAGAATTGTTGGGGTCATAGGGTAACTCTGTCTTTGTTGTTTGAGACATTTCCGTAAGTGACTGACCCAATGCATGTTCCCACCCACAGTGCCCTGGCATTCCCTCTTCACCACATCCTCACCGACGTTTGTTATTTGTGTTCCTTTTGATAATAACTATCCTGACAGGTGTGAGGGGTATCCCATTGTGGTTTTGATTTGTGTTTCCCTGATGATTAAGGTTGTTGAGCATCTTTTCATGTACCTGTTGGCCATTGGCATTTCCTCTTTGGAATAGAATATGGCTCTAGGGTGCTAGGGTTCAGTAGTTGCAGCTCCTGGGCTCCAGAGAGCAGGCTCAGTTTCTCTTGTGAGATCTTTGTCCCATGTGAGATCGTCCCAAGCTAGGAATGGAACCAGTGTCCCCTGCATTGCAAGGTGGGTTCTTAACTGCTGGACCAGCAGGGAAACCCTTATTGTACTTTCTAGCTGGACACTGCTGACATATAGGAAAGTTGTTGATTTTTATATTAGTACTTTGCAACCTGCATTTTTACTGAACTCTTTTAAAATTAATTCTCATAGTGTTTCAGTTAATTCTCTTCTCTATTCAATTAGAACCCACAAATCACGAATATTTTAGCTCTTCTTTTCCAGCATTTGGACTTTTATTTTTCTTGCCTTACTGCATTGAATAGAACTTGAAAGCAATGATATAGAATAACGGTAAGACACCTTTATGTTGATCTCGATTTGAGTGAGAATGTTTCTAGAGTTTTATTATTAAGTATGTCATTTGTTCCTAGTTTCAGATAGATCTTTTGTATTGTGCTCAAAGGAATGACCTTGGTTCCTGGTTTACTGGAGGTTTGTTCCTTTTTGCTGTTGTTTTAAATCAAGGATATGTAGTTCCTTTAGAATGTTAATCCTTTAGATATCAATCAAAGTGATCATATAATATTTCTGCTTAAGCATATTAAGTAATGAATTATATTAATTGGTTTGATAAAATTTTAATACCTTCACTGAGATATAATTCTCATCCTATATGCTTCACCCATTTAAAGCATACAACTCAATGGATTTTCGTATGTTTATAGAGTGGTGCGTGCATGCATGCTAAGTCACTTCAGGGGTGTCTGTCTCTTTGTGACTGCGTGGACTGTAGCCTGCAAGGCTTCTCTGCCCATGGGCTTCTCCAGGCAAGGATACTGGAGTGAGTTGCCCTGTCCTCCTTCCGGTAATCTTTCTGACCCTGGGATCTATCTTGTGGCCCCTGCATTGCAGGCAGATTTTTTACTGCTGAGCCACCAGGAAAGACCTAGAGTGGTGCAACCATCGTTAAAGAACATTGTCATCATCACCAGAAGAAACGTTATACCCATCACAGTCACTTCCCAGTCCTTTTCTCCTGTGTTTCTGTCCCAGCCCCAGGAAAACATTAATCTACTTTTGATCTCTATGGATTTGTTTGTTCTGTACATTTTATATAAATAGGATTGTATAACCTGGGGCCTTTTGTTACTGACTGACTTCAATGTTTAGCATAATGTTTAGTGCTAAATAATTAGCATAATTAGCATAATGTTTTCATGGTTCATCCATGTTACAGCATGTGTCAGTACTTCATTCCTTTATATGGCTGAATAATATTTCATTGTCTAGATATGTCACATTTTTAAAATTCATCCTTCAGCTAGCGGACATTTGGATTGTTTCTACCTTTTGGCAGCTAGGAGTAATGCTCCTATGAACACTGATATACAGGTTTTTGCATGGATATGTGTTTTCATTTCTCTTGGGTATGAACCTCAGAGTGGAAATGCTGGGTCATATGGTAACTTCATATTTAACTTTTTGAGGAGCTGCCAGACTGTTTACCAGAGCTGTTTACCAGACTGTTCCATTTTAAAGTCTTACCTGTAATGTATGAAGATTCCAGTGTCTCCACATCCTCATCAATATTTCTGTTCTTTCTTTTTGATAATAATCGTTCTGGTGATGGTGAAGTAGTATCTCATTGTGGTTTTGTGATTTTCTAAATGGGAGCCATTCTAGTGTTCTTGGAATAAAGTTTATTTGCTTATATTATTCTTTAGTGATGTTTCATATTTGATTTTTTTTTTTTTTGTATCTGTTCAAACGTGTAATTTATCTGAACTTTTTTCTCTTTTTATTGTCTTTTGTATCAGGGCTGTTCTAACCTTTTAAAATGAAGTGAGAAGTTTCTGTTCTTTTCTATGCTCTGGAATACTTTAAGTAGCATGAGAAAGAACTTTTCCTTGAAGATTTGCTAGAATTAGCCCATCTGGGCCCTGTGCCATTTTGTGAAGAGTTATTTGATAACCATTTCAATTTCTTCCATGCTTATATGTTTATTCAGGAATTTTTCAACTGCTTTCTGAGTCAAATTTGGTAATTTGTTTTCCAAGAAAATAATGATTTACCCAGATTTTCATTTTTTAAGCATAGTTGTGTATAGTAATCACTTCCCATTCCCAATCACTAAAAAAAATTATGTTTTAACTTTCAAATATGGATGTATCACTGTTCTAATTTCTAATAGTGAATATTCTCACTCTCTTTTTGCCTGAGTTTGTTTGTTTGACATTTTTGAAAGTGATGATAATAACATCTGATAATACCTGTTGAACACTCAGTGTGTGCCAGGCCCTGTGCTAAGTATTTTGTATGTACTGTCTGCTTTTCAGAATCTGAACAACTCTGCGAGTTGAGTACTATTATTCACATTTACAGGTGGTTGAGAAGTTCAGGCATTTAACTTGCCTGAGACACAGCTACAAGGCCCAGAGTTGTAACTCAAACAGGATCTCTCTCTTCTCAGAGACAGAGCTCTTGCATACTATTTTAGTCTGCCACTTATTTTTCTTTTAATTTATTTATTTAATATATTTTTTGGCTGTGCTGGGTCTTCGTTGCTCTGTGGCATATGGGGTCTTCCTGGACCGGGAATCGAATCCCTGTCCCCTGCATTAGTAGGCGAATTCTTTACCAGTGGATCACCAGGGAAGTCCTGCCACTTATTTTTTTTTTTTTGATATTTTTAAATTCTTTCTAATTTTATAATTTCTGTTTTATCTTTATTAATTTCTTATTTAGGCTTTTGTGGTCCTACTAACATTTCTAGTTGAATGCTCAGTTCAACTAATATCATTTTTTTTCCTTGTTCATATTTAGCAGTACAGCTATTTAAGGCAAAGATTTTTCCTTTCTAGAGTAGCTTTGACCACTTAGCCTTAGTTTTGATTTGTACTGCTCTCATTGTCTGGAGAAGGCAATGGCAAGCCACTCCAGTACTCTTGCCTAGAAAATGCCATGGATGGAGGAGCCTGGTGGGCTACAGTCCATGGGGTCCCCACGAGTCGGTCGCGACTGAGTGACTTCACTTTCACTTTTCACTTTCACGCAATGGAGAAGGCAATGGCAACCCACTCCAGTGGTCTTGCGTGGAGAATCCCAGGGACGGCAGAGCCTGGTGGGCTGCTGTCTGTGGGGTCGCACAGAGTCGGACACGACTGAAGCGACAGCAGCAGCAGCAGCAGCTCCTCTCATTGTCACTGTTTTTCCAATGACTGTGTCGTTGTCGTTTTGATATTCTTTTCGTTTCTGGAGTTATTTATGAATTGCGTTTTCATTTCTAGGGTATTAACTCCTCAAATTATATATTTTGTTATTAGTGTACAATTCCATTTCACTGCAACAAATACATTTTTGTTTTGTTTTTAAATAATCTCATGTGTGTATGTAAGGTCACTTCTGTTGCTAGTCCATGGGAACTGAAAGAGAGCTCTTGTTTTCAGGCTACAGAGTTCAATATATTTATCAAAATCAATTTTACTAAATATGTTTTTCAGATACTCTGTATCTTTGTTTTATTTTTGCCTACAAAAAGAACAAAAAGATCATATTAACAGTAGACTCTAACATATCACTCTCTTAATTTGTGTTTACAAAGTGACAAAGTCTTCCAACCTTTTAAAAATTAAGAGATGTGCAAAGCCATATGGTGCTTGAACCCAAAGTAAAAGCAGGGGTCACAAAATAGTATCTGAAATGTAGAGTTCAGAGCAGACTGCATTAAATAGGGCAAAGATGGCTATTTTATATTACACTGGTATCAGAAAGGGCTTCACTGGTGGCTCAGCAGTAAAGAATCTGCCTGCGTGCAGGAGCCACAGGAGACGAGGATTTGATTCCTGGGTCAGGAAGATCCCCTGGCAAAGTGTGTGGCAACCCACTCCAGGATTCTTGCCTGGATAATCCCATGGACAGAGGAGCCTGACAGACTACGGTCCATAGGGTTGCAAAGAGTCGGACATGACTGAAGCGATTTAGCAGCAGCAGCAGCAGCTGATTTCAGAAGAGCTGCACCTTATCATGAATGTGAATGGAAGTCACCAGGGCCTTGGTCTCCGTGGTGAAAAGAGGGAGTTGGCAGATGCTTCCTGGTCCCTTCCAGTGCTCCCATTCCATGAGGATGGTTTTGGGGTTCCCTCCTAAGTGGTTCCAGGAAGGGAATTAACTGGGAGTAAGGATTAGAAGCAAAGAATAGGACAGGATGATTCCTACTTTGGAGCAGTTTGAGCCGACAGCTGGGGCTGGGTTTATTGCTTTGGCTCATTCCTGTCTTTACAGGAGCATCTGCCTCACTGCCTCTTGGCTTGGCGAAGGAGATGTGCTGAAATAGAAGTCAGTCTGCAAGGACAAGCTGGTGAGGCCAAAAGAACTCCCTGACGTGGGGTGCCATCTCCTGTAATGAAATATGACCCTGGCGGCTGAGTTTGGCTCTGGAATATGACTCCCCCCACCACTCCCATAGGCGGCTACTTACAGGAACAGGCAGGTTACTCAGCTCCATGCCGGCCTCTGTGCCCCCTCATTCTCTTGCCAAGAGGTGATTAATTCATTGAAGAAAGAGGGGATGCTGAAGAGAGGCATGTGTTTCACAGGATACCAGAACCATGAGAAAGGCTGAATGTTAATGACCTAAGTATCTAATTTAAGAAGTTAGGGGTAAAAAATGAACAGAATAAGCCAGAACAAAGTGGGGGCTGAGGAGATAAAAAATAAGAGCAGAAGTCAATGAACTAGAAAACAAATACTCAACAGAGACGACCAAAGCCAAAAGTTGGTTGTTTGGGAAGATTAGTAAAATAAACAAATATATGGAAGACTGGTAGAGGGAGGGGGGAAAAGAGAAGGCACAAATAAATAACATTAGGAGTGAAAAAGAGATATAACTAGAGATCTGACAGAGACAAAAATAAGGTAATACTGTGAACAACTTTATGCTAATCAATTTAAAAAGTGGAATTGCTAGGAGTGAAATTACTGGGTCATATGGTGACTCTGTATGACCTCTAGCATCTTGATCAACCCCTTGGAGTGTCTCATAAGATTGTAAATAGATGACCTACTTCAGAGTCTTCTGTGGAACCAAAGAAACGAACAGATACAATGGATTTCATCAAACTGAAAACTTGTGGTTTGGAGGACATTTTCAAGCAAAAGAAAGGACAACCCACAGAATAGGAGAAAATATTTACAAATCAACTACCTGAAAAGGTTTCAGAATATATAAAGAAATCTTACAACTCAACAACAAAAAGACAAAATAAATTTAAAAACAGGCCAAGAATTTAAATAGATATTTCTCCAAAGAAGATATACACATGGCCAATAAACACATGAAAAGATGTCAACATCATTAGCCATTGGAGAAATATAAATCATGCCAGTTCACATCTACTAGGATCGTTAGTGAAAGTGAAAGTCACTCAGTTGTGTCCGACTCTTTACGACCCCATGGACTATAGAGTCCAGGGAATTCTCCAGGCCAGAATACTGGAGTGGGTAGCCTTTCCCTTTTCCAGGGGATCTTCCCAACCCAGGGATCAAACCCAGGTCTCCCACATTGCAGGCGGATTCTTTACCAGCTGAGCCACAAGGGAAGCCCAAGAATACTGGAATGGATAGCCTATCCCTTCTCTAGCGGATCTTGCAGATCCAGGAATTGAACTGGGGTCTTCTGCATTGCAGGCGGATGGGCTACAATCAATAAAATAATAACAGGTGTTCAAAAGAATGTGGAGAAATTGGAACTTTCATGGGTACTCTGCTCGTGGGAACGTAAAGTGATGTAACTGCTTTAGAAAATAGTTCCTGAAAACGCTAAACATAGAGTTGCCATGCATAGTAAGTATAGTTAGTGGCTCAGTCGTGTCCGACTCCTTGCGACCCCATAGACTGTAGCCTGCAAGGATCCTCTGTCCATGGAATCCTCCAGGCGAGAATACTGGAATGGATAGCCATTCCCTTCTCCAGAGGATTGTCCCAATCCAGGGATTGAACCCTGGTTTCCTGCATTGCAGGTGGATTCTTGACTACTGAGCCACCTGGGAAGCCTGTAGAGTTACCATATGACCCAGCAATTCCACTCTTAGGTATATACTCAGTAGAAATGAAAATACATATCCACACAAAACCCTGAACACAAATGTTCATAATGGCATTATTCATAATAGCTAGAAGGTGGAAACAACCCAAATATCCCTCAACAGATGAATAGATAAAGTTTGGTATATCCACAGAATAGAGTATTGTTGTTCAGTCGCTCAGTCATGTCTGACTCATTGCAACCTCGTGGACTGCAGCACACCAGGCTTCCCTGTTCTTCACCATCTCCCTGAGCTTGCTTAAACTCATGTCGATTGAGTCAGTGATGCTATCCAACCATCTCATCCTAAAAATAGAATATTATTCAGCCATATAAAGGAATAGAGTACTGTATATGCTCATATATGAGTAGACCTTAAAAACTTCATAAATAAATTTTTAAAAAAAGCTTCATGATAATTGAAAGCCAGTCACAGAAGGCCGCATACTGTATGATTCTATTTACATGAAATGTCCAGAATAAGCAGATCCATCTAGGAAGCAGATTTATGGTTACCAGAGATTGAAGGGAGAGGTGAATAGGGAAGGACTGTTAAGTGAGTATGGGGTTCTTATTGGGGTGATGAAAATGTTCTAGAATTAGTGATGATGTATAAGCTTGTGAATGTACTAAAAATCATGGAATTGTATACGTATAAAGGATAAACTCTATGGTATGGGAATGATATTTTAATTTAAAAAATTGTGTGGGGAAGGAAATGTTTATTAAAATGTGTGTTTCTGAGCATTTTCCTGGACTAATGAAGTCACATCTCTTGGGGGTAAGGTCTAGAAACTAAGATGTTACATGCCGCGAACCAACTAAGACTTGATGCAGCCACCCCCTCCCCCCCGCAAAAAAAAGAGTATCAGAGTCCTTAAGGACAAAGAAAGACTGGGGGACTGTTGCAGCCTGGAGGAGAAAAAGAAGACAAGAGGCTTACGTGCAATATCAGATGCTGGATCAGATCCATCCCGGATAAGAAAGGGACATTAGTGGGACAGTTGGTAAAGTTTGAGTAATGTTTTTAGATGAGATTTCAGTTTCCTGGTTTTGATCATTATGGGATGGGTAGAAGACATTAACATTTGGGCAAGCTGGGTGAAGGGGACACAGGACTTCTTTGCACTGTTTCGCAACTTTTTTGTTAAGTCTGAAATTATTTCAAATTGTAGCCCACCAGGCTTCTCTGTCCATGGGATTCTCCAGGCAAGAATACTGGAATGGGTAGCCATTCCCTTCTCCAGGGGATCTTCTCAACCCAGGGATTGAACTCCAGTCTCCTGCATTTTAGACAGATCCTTTACTGTCTGAACGATGAAATTAACAAGAAACCACCATCCTAGAGTGTCACGATTCCTAGTTTGAAAGCCAGTGGGGTAGCAGGAAGATTTCTGGCTTTGGGAATCAGACAGGCCTGAACTGAACACCCTTGCCATCTAGATCCTGAGCCTCTCAGCCTCAACCTGTCATCTGAGAAATGGGATTCATCCACCTCCGTGCCCTGGAATTGTTGGAAAGTTCAGTGAAAGGATGTAAGCAAGATGCTAAGTACAGCCCCTTGCTTGTATCAGCTGCTCAGGAAATGCCAGCCCTCCCCTGCAGTTCAGAGTTATTCTCCCACTCAATCAGCCTCAGGTCCCTCTTGGGCCTTGGAGCGAGAGGATCAGCTGATGGTTCCTCTGGGCTGGGGTGTTTGGCCTGGCAGGGAGCCGTCTAAGCACCCGGGCTGGGCAGCCGAGAAAAGTTGCATCACGGGAGAAGGCGGGGGTTCGACGAGGTTGAGATGGGAAAGGAGTCTGGCCTGGAGAGCTTTCTCACAGGCTCTCCTTGGCAGGCTGCTTAAAGTTACACCAACTTCAAACAAAAAGGGTTTTCAGACACAAAGGAGGGCTCAACCTGGCCGGTGCCAGGCCTGGCTTGGCATTTGAATTCAGAAATCCAAGTCCTCGGAGCTCACAGACAGGCCAGACCATCCCGGTAGCTCTGCCCCCACTCCGAGAATGCCAAGAACCTTCGGGAGAGCTCCCCTCCCAGGCCTGCTCCCATCCTTGACCCCGGGTCCAAATTAATTAGAGTAAAGTCAGTGCCGGTTCCCTGCTGGCATTTATTCTGCTGACAGCTGAGACTTGGCCACGGGCGCGAAGGTGGTGCCCTTCCACCTGCCACCGTGTCCGACTCTCCCTGCTTTGCAGCATGTGGGTGGCTGTGCTGGCCTGGTTTTCTTTTGGATGATTTTAAATAAAAAAACAGAGCAGTCCGTGTTGACTTCCCACTGGGTCATGTACTTTAGGTAGTTTTTCAGTACACCCCCCTTTTTTCTGGCCACACTACGTGGCGTGTGTTATCTTAGTTGCCCAACCTGGGATCAGACCCGTGGCCCCTGTGGTGGAAGCGTGGAGTCTTAACCACTGGACCCCCAGGGAAGTCCTTCAGTCCCTGTTTTTATAGGGACCCCTCTGTGGTCTGTCACTTGCCTCCCCCACGAGGCCAGAGGGACACAAGAAGGTGAGCCACAGTTAAAGGCACCATTAGAGAACGTTGGAAGGACTGAGTGCATTTAAGTGTGCACATAAGTGGGTTTTCCCTGTGACCCAGCAATTCTGCCCCTTCATGCCCACCCTGGAGAAATACACAGGGCACACAGAGAGGTATCAACAAGTGTTTGTCCCAGATTTATCTAGATCTATATCCATCTGTCTATCTACTGCTTCTACTGTCTTCATCACAAAGAGATACAACTTAGCGACTGACTGAACAACAACAAATATCTACTGTATACATCTATTTATCTGTCTGTCTATCTTAATATCTATCTCTATAATTTTATTTCAAAATATCTATTGGAAGGGGGGATAGCATGGGTACGTGCATGCTCTGTCGTGTCTGACTCTTTGTGACCCCAAGGACTGTAGCCTGCCAGCCTCTATCGATGGAATTTTCCAGGCAAGAATGCTGGAGTGGGTAGACATTTCCTCCTCCCGGGGATCTTCCGGACCCAGGGATTGAACCTGAGCCTTCTGTGTCTCCTGCATTGGCAGGCAGATTCTTTACCATTATGCCATGTGTATTTCTACATACACACAAAGAGAGAGATAAGAGAGGCAGAGAACACAGCCTCCATGTCTTATCAGTAAGGAAATGGCTAAATAAACTGGTCTGTTCACATCCTAAAATATAATGCTGCAGTTCACATCATAAATATATGTGTGCACCCAGGAACAGAACTCCATAATATATGGTATAATACCACTCACATGTCAAAACAAGATCCTGTCTCATCTGTCACTGAAGTGCTCCCCTGAGCAGGGTGTTCTTCCTACTCCTCCACCTCTCCCTAGCCAGTCTTAGCTCTGGTGCTTTGGGAATAGCGTTGGTTTCAGGAAATTTGTAACTCGAGTGAGCTTGTTGTTATTAGGTGGATCACTGATTTATTACACTGATGAAGAACTAGGCCTGGAGTGGGTTCTTTCTTGGTGCTGAACTAGACAATGTCTTTGCAAACTACAGCTTGTGGGCCAAGTTCTGCCTGTTGCCTGTTTTGTAAATACTTATTGGAACACAGCCATGTCTGTTGTTGAGAGGTTGTGTGTGACTGCTTTTGGTACAACAGCAGGGTTTGAGTAGTTGCACCAGAGACCTTGCAACCCGCCAAGCCTCAAATAATTATTATCTGGCTGTTTCACAGAGAAAACATATCTTAGACCCTTCTCCCAGACCACCCCATGTCGTCCACTGTCCGGGAGATGTTGAAAGGAATTGACCGTTCCGGTTGCTGCTGCGGGGCTTCCCTAGTAGCTCAGTAAAGAATCCACCTGCAATGCAGGAGACCCTGGTTCCATACCTGGGTCGGGAAGATCCCCTGGAGAAGGGATAGGCTACCCACTCCAGTATTCTTGGGCTTCCCTTATGGGTCAGCTGGTAAAGAATCCACCTGTAATGTGGAAGACCTAGGTTCAATTCCTGGGTTGGAAAGATCCCCTGGGTTGGAGAAGGGGATCTTTATACGGCAGAAGGCTACCCACTGCAGTATTCTGGCCTGGAGAATTTCATGCTGTATACTTCAGTGGAGTTTGGAAGAGCTGTTTGTAAAACCCCCGATGGATGGATACTTCATTATGAATTAGTCATTGTGAAAGTCACTGCATCCCCTCCCTCTCCAGCACATGCAGCCCTGGAGCAATGCCCTTTCCAGTGTAGGTCCTCCATGGGTGTTAACCCCAGCACTTCGAATCACACAATTTCCGAAGTAGCCCCTGAAAGCAGACTTGATCCCCCCAAAGACAGTCCTTTGGCCGTTATCTTTGTGTCCTCAGGGTCCAGCAGGATGCTGGCACATAGTAGGTGCTTATTAAGTATACTGTGAAGGGACTTCCCAGGGGGTCCAGTGGCTAGGACTCCACACTTTCAGTGTAGGGGGCCCAGGTTTGATCCCCGATCATGGAACTAGATTCCATATGCTGCAACTAAGAGTTTGCATGCCACCACAGAGAAAAGATTCTGTGAGCCACAGCTCAGAGCTGGTGCAGCCCAATTAAAAAATATATATATTTAATATATATTTTTATATTTTAAATTTGGCTGTATGTATATATGTGTGTATATGTATATAAAATACATATATGTATTTAAAACATACTTTTCACTGATGTATTTATCTACTGTATATGTCTGTGTGTATATATATATATACACACACATATATATACATACACACACACATATATATATATGTATACACACACACACACACACACACATACATACAGTGGATAAATACATCAACGAAAAGTATTTTTTTAAAAAGAATCATCTCCAATCTCTTGCCCCTCGGGCAGCCTATGCTGACCTCATTCAGCAAAAATTAAGGAAATCGGTTCACCTAAATGAAATACTAGCTGTGCAAATGGCTCACAGGGCTAGTACTTGCCAGATGAAAAAGAAGTGTCTTGCCTCCCCTCCCCAGGGGCTGATGAAGGTGAAGGTCAGCAAGGTCCCCACCAGGTCCAGGACACACAGGCCATCATGGTGTTCAAGGCTGCCGCGCTGTCTCCAGGGACCAGTGGTCATCCTGTTGCTTTGGCAGGGATCCCTATTGCAGGTGGGCATCCTGAAGTTTTAGACTGGATATAGAAAATGCAAGGCTGCTGTGAGAAAGGAGAATCCTCTCTGATGGAAGCTAAAGGGCCAACCATGAGTTTCTCTCCCTGAGAACCTGGCCAACTGGGTTACTCTTTCGAGAAGGATTTTTGTCTGATTCCCAGGCTAATTTCAACAGCAGGTGATTATCTAGAACAATGTACCACACCGAGCAATGTCCCTGGCAAGCTGACATGCGAACTTGGGGAGGAATCACTTCTTCAGGCCTCTCTGGAGTCTGGAGACACCGCTGTGTGTGCCTCACGCCCAGGTCTGCCCCACCTGCCTCGTGGGGACATGGCTTCGGCTTTCTCTTTGAACAAGGATGGAGGGCGCAGGAAGTGGGGGCGGCAAAAGGAGGATTAACCCCCTCCCCTGTTTGTTTTATAATGAGGATATTCATCTTGCCTTGTTGGGGCGGGAGGGTGATTCTTTTATTGGAATTAAAAAGTTCCCCTGTGCAGCATTTATCAAAAGAAAGGAGGAGAGGGAAAAATACTTCGGAACTAGAGTCGGAGAAGGAGAAGGGAGGTATGCACTGAATATCTGAAATGAGAGGACCAGCAGAGTTTGGCGAGGGAGGAGGGAGATTCTGCCAAGAGGCTGGGGATTCAGGAGGCTGCCTGGAGTGGCAGGCTGAGCCCCAGGCAGCAGCTCACAGCCGCTCCGCCGGGAACCACCTCCAGCCGGGCCGCACACAAGAGCTTTGGGATGCTAATGGCCCTTTAGGAATGCTAAATGGAGCATTTCGTTCTCCACAAAGGGGCAAAATGAGGGGAGAAAGACATTTTTAGGTTTGAAGTTTCCTTAGGGGAGGGCCAAACAATGGGGGTTTAAATGGACAGTGTGCAATTTTGATCTGTGTTATGAGAAAGAAGAATCAAGCGCACATGTCTTCTTGGCAGCATCTCGGTTGGGCTAAGTGAGTATCCAAGCAGATCAGCCAAGGCTGGGCCCAAGTTTGCCGGGTTTCGGGGCCCCCTCCCCCACCCCGGGCAAAAGGCAGGGGATGGAGCTGAGGACCCCTGGTTGGATGTCTGCCTCCCTGCATTCATGCCACCCGCCACCTGTGCATGCGCTCATTCTTGGCACGCGTTCATTCGGACCATGCATTCACTTATTCATTTTCTCATTCATTCATTCACTCATCCACTCATTCACTTATTCAGCCTTAGTCACTGAGTTCAGACGATGTTCAGAGAGTTCTGAAGGCTGCAGACACCACAGTGGACAAGCAGGGTTTCTGCTCTTGAGGAGCGGATGTTCTGTAGGGGAAGCAGCTGATCCAGTATTCTTGCCTGGAGAATTCCCATGGGCAGAGGAGCCTGGCGGGCTACAGTCCATGGGGTCACAGAGCGTCGGACATGACTGAGTGACTAAGCACATGGCAGGGAGTGTGTGTGGGGAGGGCAGCATTAGAGCAGGAGCCAGGGGAGGCCTCCTGAGCTGGTGCATTTGAGCTGAGACCTGAGTGAGAGGAGGTAGTTCTGCAGAGATTGGATGTAGGAGAATTTCAGATCAAGAGAACAAGATGTGGGCTTCCTTGGTGGTCCAGTGGTTAAAAATCCACCTGCCAGTGCAGGGGACACAAGTTCAACCCCTGCTCTGGGAAGATCGAAGGGCAGCTAAGCCCAAGCACCACAACTACCGAGCCTGCACGCCCTAGAGCCCGTGCTCCGCGACGAGAGAAGCCACTGCAATGAGAAGCCCACACACTGCAACTAGAGAGTAGTCCCCACTTGCTGTAATTAGAGAAACCCTGCACAGCAACGGAGACCCAGGGCAACCAAAGATAAATAAAAAGAGAATAGGAGGGAGGGAGCTTGCCATGCTTGAGGAATAGAGCAAAGGCTGGTGGGTAGAGAGGAAGGCAGGAGGGCCGCCATCATATGGGCTTTAGGGTTGGAAGCTTGGATTTTATTCTGAGGACCGCAGGAGACTCTCGGGGTTTCAGGTAGGCTGGTGACCTGTCTGGCTGCTGGGCGAGGATGAGGGCAAAGGAGAAGCAGGGAAGGGACCTGGGTCAGATGACCTGATGGCTCTGAACTGGGAGCTGCTCAGCCTTGGGTGGGGGGGATGTGGGGTGCCATGTGATCCTGGGGCCAGCCTGGGGCCAAGGAAGGGTATTCTTGTGGCTCAAGGCACAGTCCAGAGGATGAATGAGGCCATGAGCCCACTCATTGTGAACATGGTCATGGAGTCTGCAACAGGAGAGCACTTAACTCAGCTTTCCTCCACTCTGCTCAGGGTCCAGAAATAGGATTTACACCCTGTGAGAGGCTGTGGTTTTTCCAGTAGTCATATATGGATGTGAGAGCTGGACCATAAGAAGGCAGAGCGCTGAAGAATCGATGCTTTCAAACTGTGGTGCTGGAGAAGACTCTTGAGAGTTCTCTTGGACAGCAAGGAGATCAAACTAGTCAGTCTTAAAGGAAATCAACCCTGAGTACTTATTGGAAGGACTGGTGCTAAAGCTGAAGCTTCAATACTTTGACTACCTGATGCGAAGAGCTGACTCACTGGAAAAGAGCCTGATGCTGGGAAAGATTGAGGGCAGGAGGAGAAGGGGGTGACAGAGGATGAGATGGTTGGATGGCATCATCAACTCAAAGGACATGAGTTTGAACAAACTCTGGGAAGTAGTGAAGGACAGGGAAACCTGGCGCGCTGCAGTCCATGGGGTTGCAAGAGTCAGACACAACTTGGTGACTGAACAACAGCAACAACAACAACCCTGTGAGAAGCAGCCTCCAGGGCCAGAGCCTGCAGGCCCAACTTCATAGGAGCCGTTATGCGGCAGTGATGGAGGGAACCCTTTTGCTGAAAGTGAAGGTCAGGGTGATCCCACCTGCAGATGTAGGCTGTAGCCTCTTCACATCTCAGCTCCCGGTTCTGTTACATACCCTGTGCCCCACGGGGCACCCACACAGGCCAGTGGGGAGGGGCTCAGGGCACCTTACGGAGCCTCGGGGTGCAACTTGGACACATTCTTCGCTGGCCTTTTATCAGTTTTGGTGTGGGGCACTGGAGAGAAAGAAAATGCTTAGCTCTGAGATGTGGGAGTACTCTGAATGGTCCTCTTGGTTGTGAGGAATCAGCCTGGTCCGAGTGCCCTGGGACCCTCTCTGAGGTCAGTGAGGGTGCTTTGACCCTTTGGATCAGTGGTGATGTCAGGAAAGCTTGCTTCAGGCAGGTGAGAAGGGTGGAGGGTAGACGGGCGGCTGGCAGAGCTGGCAGCAGGAAGGTTGGGATCGAGGGGATGGAGCAGACTGACCTGGGTCAGCGGCCAAAGGGATGGAAGAGATGTCAGTGTTTTGAAGAAGAACTGCTAGGATTGGGGGCCAGTCTAGTAGCAGTGATGGACTTCCCTGGTGTCTCAGTCGGTAAAGAATCGACTTGGAATCTAGGACACCTGGGTTCGATCCCTGAGTCGGGAGAAGGAACTGGCAATTGACTCCAATATTCTTGCCTGGAAAATTCCATGGACGGAGGAGCCTGGCGGGCTACAGTTATGGAGTCGCAAAGAGTCGGATACAACTTGATGACTATACCACCACCACCACCAGTACCAAGGATAGAGAAGATGGCGAGACAGAAAGTCCAGAGAACTTGAACCACACAGGGTGCTACTATGGCCACAGCCACTGGTCAAGCAAAGACCCTCTGAGATGTGATAGATTCCACCTTTCCCACCTGTTTTTGGCCGCACCACACGGCTTGAGGGATCTTAGTTCTCCAATCAGGGTTTGAACCTGGGCCCTCGGCAGTGAAAGCAGAGTCCTAACCACTAGACAGCCAGGGAATTCCCCAGGATTCTTTCTTTGTACAAAATTTTATGTGGAAACTGTGGAAAACTTGAAAGGGTTGACCTGCTTTGGTTGAAGGAGGTGTTGGTGAAGGGAGGGGGCTGGAGTGTACCATTCTCATCTCTCCTGCTCCCTCTTCCTGCCATTCCCCCTCCCAAAGGACCAGAGGACCCACAGGGCCCTGGGGTATGCAGTTTGTAAAGAGAGACCTGGGACCAACTTGGACAACAGTTTGTTTTTTGACGCACTGAATATACTGTGTAAATAACAGGCCCTGGGCTATGTTGACTGAAATAATTTTATCACTTGATCCTCAATTTGATGTGTTGATTGTACACAGATCCCTGCTGACCTTCCAGTCTGTTTCCTAGTGATTTCCCAGGGTTGTCATTGTCTTGCTTGCTTTTTGCTTTGCTGCGTAGGGTAGGATCTGCTTCTGTGTATGACCTGTTTTCACTCTGCTCAGCACATCTTCCTTCATCTCCCTGCCTTCGTTGATTTCACGGGTATTTTCCATTCCATAATATTTGGCTTGCTGTTCCCTTCCTTGTTTTTATAGTTCACCTGCTGATCGCAGTTTACAAAACATTTCCATGAAGCCATCAGGTGGGTGGACAGGCTCAAGACCAACCTTCCAAGATCAGGTTTGAGAAGATCCATGTAGAAAAATTTTCCCAGAAAATTATGAACAGCCGCTTTAAGTGCAACACTTCTAATTTCATTTTCATCATTTTGAATAACAGTCTTTCTGAAATGCATTTTATACTCATCTTTCTTCTTGAACAGAGTGCTTCAGACATAACCTATCTTTTTCTTAATAGCTCAGATCATCTGCACGAATGTCATTTGTTGCTTTAGGTTAAATGCAGCGTATGGAACCATGTTGGGCTCTGTGTCCTGGCCTTAAAAGAACCCAGATGGCCAAGTCTTAAGAGTTAGGGTTGTGTGTTAAAAGCCTCACTTTTCTGATCCATAGAATGGGTATAGTAATGCCTGTCTTAAGGATTTTTATGATAATTAGGGGTCCCATAGCATTTTTCACCCATGTTGTTGTTGTCAGTCGTTAAGTCATATCTGACTGTTTGCAACCCCATGAACTACAGCACACCAGCCTTCCTTATCCTTTACTATCTCCCAGAGTTTGCTGAAGCTCATGCTCATTGAGTCCGTGATGCCATCCAACCATCTCATCCTCTGCCACCTCCTTCTCCTCCTACCCTCAATCTTTCCCAGCATCAGGCTCTTTTCCAGTGAGTCGGCTCTTCGCATCAGGTGGTCAAAGTACTGGAGCTCGAGCGTCAGCATCAGTCCTTCCAGTGAATATTCAGGGTTGATTTACTTTAGATTTGACAGGTTTGATTTTGCTGTCCAAGGGACTCTCAAGAGTCTTCTTCAACACCACAGTTCAAAAGCATCAGTTCTTTGCTGCTCAGTCTTCTTTATGGTCCAACTATCACATCTATACATGACTTCTGGAAAAACCATAGCTTTGACTAGGCGGACCTTTGTTGGCAAAGTAATGTCTCTGCTTTGTTGGCAAAGTGATGTTTCTGCTTTTTAATACACTATCTAGTTTTTCATAGCTTTGACTAATGATAAGAACTCAAAAAAAAAAAAAAAAGGTAGCTTAAAGAAAAGAATAAAAAATGGCAATAGATGCATAGTTGGACCATAAAGAAGACTGAGCAGCCAAGAACTGATGCTTTTGAACTGTGGTGTTGAAGAAGACTTTTGAGAGTCCCTTGGACAGCAAAATCAAACCTGTCAAATCTAAAGTAAATCAACCCTGAATATTCACTGGAAGGACTGATGCTGACACTCAAGCTCCAATACTTTGACCACCTGATGCAAAGAGCCGACTCACTGGAAAAGAGCCTGATGCTGGGAAAGATTGAGGGTAGGAGGAGAAAGAGGTGGCAGAGGATGAGATGGTTGGATGGCATCACGGACTCAATGAACATGAGCTTCAGCAAACTCTGGGAGATAGTGAAGGACAAGGAAGGCTGGTGTGCTGTAGTTCATGGGGTTGCAAACAGTCAGATGTGACTTAGCGACTGAACAACAAAAACATGGGCAGTTGGCAAAGTGATGTTTCTTTTTAATATGCTGTCTAGGTTTGTCATAGCTTTGACCAATGGTAGCCACTCAAAAAAAAAAAAAAAGGTAGCTTAAAAGGATAAAAAATGGTACTAGATGCTAAGGAGGCTAGATGTTTTCGGTTGTAAGCTAATTTACTGGTTTTCCATTTTACCGTGTTTGACCTGATTTTGCTTTTGGAACCCTAGGTTTCAGGAACCCCACCCCAACCCCAAAGTGTTTCTTTTTAAGGAGTTCAGGGGAGGTGATCATGAGAGAGGCTGATGGTGTAGTGGCTTAAGAGCCTACACTGCCTGAGTTCTAATCCTGGCTCTTCCACTTTCTAGTTGTATGGCTTTGAGCAGATGTCTTAATTTCCCTGCTTCTCAGTTTACCCATCTGAAAAATGAGGGTAACAACAGTGCCTACCTCACAGGGCTATTGTGAGCATTAACTTAGGTAATGTACGTTAAGCAGTTAGCAATGCACTTTGCACCTGATAAGGCCTCTGTATCATCATTCATTGTATTGCCTGCCTACTTTGTGGCAGGCCCAGGCCCCACTGGGTAGAATATGAAGGTGTCTGAGGTGTTGTTCCTGCCTACAGATAATCCTGGGAGAATGAGTTAGGTTCAGATTGAGGAAAATCTCAGTATATCTTTGCTCCCAGATGTCCAGCCTACTAACAAAAACATCTTTGAGTTCACTGTTACATTTTGATGACTTTCTTGATACGAAGTCTCCCCAACTCCACATTAAGAGCTGCAGCCTCACAAGCGATTTTAATGCTCCTTCTGGGGCTGGAGATACAGTCTAGACAGTGTTGTTTCTGTGCCTAAAGTGTTGAGACATTTGAACTCAGATCATTCCTGGAAATTTCAATGGTTATTGAGCCAGAATGTTTCTTGAGCTTTTGGACACATTTTTAAGACCCTCATCCAATATCCTCCTACAGAAATATAGCTTCTCCAGGTGTGCACCTAACTCTGGCTTCTTGCAGCCAGCCAGCCTGAGCCTGTAGTTAGGGGAAAAGCCCTCCTACCCTTGGTTTCAAAAGGTTTTGAAATGCTAATTCATAGCCCTGAAGTATTCTGACAGCCTGGAATGTTATTCAAGGCAATCAGGCACCTTGATTCCTTACAGAAGTATGAAAGGTAAATTGCTGCTACCCAAGAAGTCACCCTGCTTTTCATGAGAAAGCTCAGGAAAATAGCACATGAAATTATGTGCAGGCATTACATTTTATGGATCACGTGATGAGGATATCTGACACTTAGTGTATCCGTAGGTGTGACAATGTCAACTCATAGTAAAATCTAATAGGTTTGCCAGTGTCGCCTTTATGTTAGAAAAAAGATTTGGGGTTGTTACAAACATTTCCAGCATTTATTCCGTGCCTGTCTAAAATCTGAAAGCACATCTTTTTGAACTTGTACTTTTCCATTTCCACAGAGAAATCCTGTTTCAGAGACGAGACTATCAATGCTTTTTTTTTTTAAAGGAAAGACTCTAATCTCCATGCATCCTGTAGCCTTTTATAGATATCATTAGTGACTTTTAAAGCTTTGTGATATTTTTGCCATAATAAGCAGAAAATGGTGTTTCTCCGTGGTCTGAGCTCCAAGGCGGGATTTAGTCCGTAATCCAAAGGTTCCGTACCTTGCTGTGAAGGAAGTTAGCATGCGTGTTTAGTAAAGATTCTCTTTTAGCCAAGACTGAAGGAGCAATTCTCATAGCCCAGTGCTTATGGGACTGAGAGAAATCCATTTGATCACTTTGCCCAGGGCTTTCCAGTATGATTTCTGTATTTTTTTTTCCATCATTAATTGCATGTTATACAGAGTATCCTAGTTCCTCCCTGTTGACTCAGTCGGTAGAGTCTGTCAGCAATGTGGGAGACCCAGGTTCAATCCCTGGGTCGGGAAGATCCCCTGGAGAGGGAAATGGCAACCCACTCTAGTATTCTCGCCTGGAGAGTTCCATGGACAGAGGAGCATGGTGGGCTACAGTCCATGGGGTCGCAAAGAGTTGGAGGTGGCTGGGTGACTGACACTTTCACTTTCACAGAGTATCCTGGGGCTTCCCTGGTGGCTCAGTTGGCATAGAATCTGCCTGCAATGCAGGAGACCCAGGTTTGATCCTTGGGTGGGGAAGATCCCCTGAAAAGGGAATGGCTACCCACTCCAGTATTCTTGCCTGGGAAATCCCATGGATAGAGGAGTCTGGTGGGCTACAGTCCATAGGGTGACAAAGAGTCAGATATAACTGAGTGACTAACACTTTCACTTGAAAGGCAGGAAAGCTTGATTTAAACAAATCATTACAAGATTCAGTGTTCACTTTAAATGCACAAACTCCTCATTTATCATTTTGCTAATCCCAGCATCTCTGCTTGAATATCTGCCTTTAGCCTGAGATTATGTACATTTGTCTGTGTCTGGAGAAAGACAAAAAATACACACCTGGAGAGGAATGCCGTAGAATGGACACCTTTGTGTGGATGTATTCATTAGGCCTTAAAAATGAGTAAGATGCCATGATATAGTTTATTGTCTGGTTAAAAAGATCACTCGTTATATTAAAGACATCCTAAGCTGACACTGATGTTGGTTGCATTCTTTGTGGCTCAAACAGAGGAAATGCAATAGCACATATTCAGAATGGTCGAATCAAATCCATGGATCGTGTAAGTTAGCAGTCTGGTAAATGGAGTGTTGGTAGGGTTGCAGATGGAATGGCAGTGACTCTTAAGGTTTTCATTATAATAAAGACGTTTGTCAGTGGCATAGGGCACATTCCATTGAACCACATGCTGTGTGCCTTCATTCACACTCATGCTGTGTCCTGGTACACTGCCACCTGAGTTGCCTTCTTCTGTGATTCTGATTCTTCATCCTTGTCTCTTACAGAATCTAGTCCAAAGTCCTTTGCATGGAATTGGAATGCCCATCTTTCTAACTTGTTCGGTTACCTCCTGTGTCCCGCTGAGCTTGTGCTGTACAAAGCCCCTCAGTCCTCGGTCTGGAGTTCTTCCAGGTGGCTCTGCCTGGCCAGTCCCTCCATAAGATGAGATGGGGAGGGGGATAAACGTGGAGTCTATCTCCCTGCAGCCCTGGACGCTCCTGCTCAGGTGCCGAATCCTCTAGGGCAGACCAACATGCTTGCTTCTGCCTCCATGGGGCTCAGATCGTGTCTCTCAGTGCAAAATCTTAGTGTCTTACCAGAGACACGTCATAAAGGCATATTGGTTCAACTTATGGAAGTACCTCTTGGTGTGAATAGAGTCAGATTACATCCCCAAGTTGAGGCCTTTCTCACTCTAAACCCTTGGTAAAGAGCAGCGTGTCAACCTCAGGTTCATTGGCGGGTGACCCGAGATGCTGGAAGGGAGAGTGGTTGGCTCCCACATCACATGGCAGCAATGCATACAGACTCCCAGCTCCCCTGATGGCTGCCCTGCACGTGCACCCACACCCACCCCTCCGTGACTCTAGGAATAAGCTTGTCTGCCTTTCAGAGCCCGACGCTGGCTGACTTTTCCTATCTTCAGAAACAGCCCCTGACAACAAGGTTCTACTGTAGAGCACAGGGAACTATAGTCAATATCCCGTGATAACCAATAATGGAAAAGAATATGAAAAAGAATGGATATATATATATATATATATATGTATATATATGTGTGCATGCGTGAGTGTGTGCTCAGTTGCTTCAGTTGTGTCTGACTCTGCGACCCTATGGACCATAGCCTGCCAGGCTCCTAGTTCCTGGGATTCTCCAGGCAAGAATATTGGAGTGGGTTGCCATGTCCTCTTCCAGGGGATCTTTCCGACCCAGAGATCGAACCCGCATCTCTTATGTCTCCTGCATTGGCAGGTGGGTTCTTTTACCACTAGCACCACCTGAGAAGCCTGTACTTCAATAAAACAGATTAAAACAAACGAACAAACAGGCTCAGGCTTCCCAGCCTGGCCTCTGCCACTGTTTCTGAAGACCCAGTACTGAGAGCTCCACGTTGATGGATTTCACAATCCTGTGGGGATTGCAGGCTGCTGAGACACTTTTCTCAACTGTTGAATTTGAACCTTTTCGACACCAAGATCTCACTTTGTCTCCCAGGAATTTTCCTATTAAACCATTTGAAAGGAGTATTCAACTACTTTATAGTCATGGGAATTAAAAAAAAAAAAGTGGAAATTAAGTTTTAGGGACATTTCTTTCTGGTCTTCCTGAAAGATCAGTTGAATTTCCACTTTACTGACTCGTTATTCCAGAGCAGAAGAAGAACATTCTTTTTCTTTCATATTTCATAATTAAAAAGCCCTCAGCAGACTCTGTGTATAAACTGTTTTGGTTTGAGGATGGATTAATCACTTTCACTTTGTGACAAACAAAATAATGGAGCCAAGGAGGTCATTTCCTTTTTGAGAAGAGTTTGAATCTTCTACATGGCATTCTTCCTGAAAGTTCTCGCGTTTTTTCCACGTTGGAGGTCTTGCCTTGCCTGCATCTCGGGGACCTAGCTTCTCATCACCAACAGGGATTTGGGGACAGGAGAACCTAAAGGCATCTTTTAAGAAGTCTTTTGGCTTCACCGTGTAGTGTGTGGAACTTCCCTGATCAGGGGTCAAACCCGTGTGCCCTCTGCAATGGAAGCGTGGAATCTTAACCACTGGACCGCTAGGGAAGTCTCCAGAAGGCATCTTGAAGTAAGAATGTCTACAATGTGGGGCTTCCCTGGTGGTCCAGTGGTTAAGAATTCACCTGCCAGTGCAGGGGACATGGGTTCAATCCCTGGTCCGGGCAGATTCCATGTGCTGTGGGGCAGCTGAGCCCGTAAGCTGCGACTACTGAGCCCGCTTACTCTACTGAGTGCTTACTCTACCACGACTGTTGACCCCGTGCTCTGCAACAAGAGAAGCCACCAAAATGAGAAGCCCGCACACCACCACTAGAGAGTAGCCCCTGCTTGCTGCAACTACAGAAAGCCTACACACAGTGAGGAAGACTCAGTGCAGCGAAAAAAAAGAAGATCTATAATGGAAAAGGGTCTGAAAAAATGTATATATGTGTATATGTGTACATACGCACAGATGTAACTGAATCTGTTTGCTGTATGCTTGAAACTAACACATTGTAAATTAACTATACTTCAATAAAAAATAAATTTTTTTAACAGTATGAAGTGAAAAAAACTATTAAAAATACTGCTCTTAACTACTAACATGAATGCAACCCACCCATGTTAAGGATAGTGACATAAATGACTTAATGAGGCTTAATGTGTTGCTCATAGCAGATAAACATTGATTCTTTTTACTTTTGTGGAATATTAATCAACATATTAACAGAAAAAAGAAACAAATATATGAACTATTGAAAAGCCAAAATAATTAAGGTATTAACTCTTAAGCTGGAACTGGTTTGTAAAAATGTCAATATCTTTAGGAAAAGAATAAGTCTAAGATAGGTACTGGAGGTTGAATATTTTGATTTTCATTACAGATGGTCTTAAATAAATGACTTAATGTAGAAAAAAAAATAATGTCTTAAGAATCAGAGCAGACCTATTGCCTGTGGCTCCCAGTTACTCCTGAGAAAGAAAATCTGGTGGGGTTGACTCCCATATTAAAATGTTTGAAGTTTGCTCCCCTGTTTTACGTTTGTTGGGCTACCCTCAGCAGGTAAAGAATCAGCCTGCAATGCAGGAGATCCTGGTTTGATTCCTGGGTCGGGAAGATCCACTGGAGAAGGGATAGGCTACCCACTCCAGTATTCTTGGGCTTCCTTTGTGGCTCAGGTGGTAAAGAATCCACCTGCAATGCAGGAGACCTGGGTTAGATCCCTGGGTTGGGAAGATCTCCTGGAGAAGAGAAAGGCTACCCACTCTAGTATTCTGGCCTGGAGAATTTCATGGTGTATAGTCCGTGGGGTTGCAAAGAGTCAGACACAACTGAAGAACTTTCACTTTCTTCACCCCTGTTTGTGACCTTAATACGTTCCACCTTTGCCTTCCTGGCTGAGTGCAACAAGATCCTGAGTCATGGGCTAAAGGAACTACCTATGGACCATCCTTCTGGGAAGAGATTGGTGGGTATTGGGAGAAAAGAGTGAGCTAGTCTGACTGTGTTCCCAAACACGTGGTTGAGAGCTTTTTTGGCCAGAGCACATTGGGAATGTTGTTCTTGTAGGTGGTGTGGTCTCTTGGGCTTAGAACTGGGACTTCTGTGGTGGAATGTCTAGGCTTGAGCCCCACATTTCTCACGTACTAGCCCTGTGATGCTGAGCAGGTGTCACAGCTTTGCTGTGTCTCAGGTCCTCCTTCTGTCTCAGGGGTGGTAGTAATGCCTCCTGCCATTGACTGCTGTGAGTTACGTGAGCTAGTGCTTGGGACAGTATTTGGTTCCCAGCAAGTGCTTAATAAATGTTGGTGGATGGACTTCCCTGGGTGGCCCAGGGGTCAGCCATTTTCCTGCCAATAGAGGGGACATGGGTTCCAGCCCTGGTCCAGGAAGATCCCACATGTCAAGGAGCAACTGAGCCTGTGCGCCACAACTAGAGAGTGGCCCCCGCTCCCGTGGGCAACTAGAGAAAGCCCACGTAGCAACGAAGACCCAGTGCAGCCAACAAGAAATAAATAAAATTAAGGGAAAAAAGCTCCCCAAAAAAAAAAAAAAAATGGTGGTGGTGAGACTTCTGGGTGGACTTTACTTAAGCTGCTGGTTAGAACGATTCAGAACATTTCATCTGCGGTTGTTTCTTCCCTTTTCCAGAAAGGAGGTTTTGTCTAAACTCACTTCACTATTTAGAGAGATCCTACAGACGGGAGAATGAACACAGAGCAGTCCCGGCCCCTTTAGCCTGACCCTCTGAAACTTTGGAAAAGTGCAATGTGATGAAAAGATGGAATTAGAACCTAAATCTCTTACCTCCTCGTCCAGCACGTTTAGCAGTAATCTAAGCTGCCGGGGATTAGGAGCTCACTTTGAAGAACGATGTGCTTTGTGTATCACTCGGTGGGGGCTCTACCCACAGTCGGGGCTTCCCCAGACTTCTGGGGTGCCCTGTTGCAGAATGTTCCTGCCGTATGTGACGGCTACACGGCTTCCCCCGGGAGCCCTTCTGTGGTCCCCAGCCTGCCCCACACCCCACAGACCTCAGCTCCTCCAGCCTCTCGGAACTTTCCGTATGGAGAGAGTTGCCACAAACCACGAAGGCTGCAGGGCTCGTGAACCCAGTGCTTTTCCACCTCCGTCAGCTGCCCGAAGGTGTCTGCCCTCTCTGGGGACACAGACCCAAGTCTAACGTAACGTGGATCGACAACACTGACACCCTCGGACGGAGTGACTTCCCTGAGCATTTCTCCAGCGTGAGAAGGGCAGTCTCTGGAATCAGCGCTTTAAGCTCCAGACGCTCTCCAAGGCTTGTTCTAAGCCTGTTTTGATCACTTTTCTAATATAACGATATCTCTTCACATTCCCACTAATTAGACTTCATAATCCCTCTGTTCTACTCTGTTTGACCCTTATCTTAAATTAAAATTTTTCTATGAGGTGGAAAAACAAAGCCCCTCAAACATGCTTGCAAAGACAAAAACCTATTAAAATGAATGATCGACATGCCTCACAGGGTGGGGGGAGCAAAGGACTTCGCTTAGACCCCCACCCTGGGTCTAAGGATGTGCCCACCTGCTTGCCCGGGTGGAGGGAGACCCCCACGCATGCC
Source organism: Bubalus bubalis (assembly GCF_019923935.1). Lineage (NCBI taxonomy): Eukaryota > Metazoa > Chordata > Mammalia > Artiodactyla > Bovidae > Bubalus > Bubalus bubalis. The sequence continues at coordinate 34,601,118 of NC_059159.1, read as the reverse complement.
TTTCAGCCAGCAACCTGGTAGGGAGGTTTGGGGGTGGTGTGGCAGTCACATGGGGGCCAATTTCACTTGTATTGTTTTCCCTAGAAAAGGACTTAAACTGCAAACATATGTCTCCAAAGCCATGTCCAGACCTTGTTTCCCTCCAGAATTCCTAAGACACTCTCAGCCCTGGCTTGGAATCTGAATGGATGCTGGGGTCTGACCGAGTGATGCCTTATGTGGTCCCTGTGTCACGGCCCCTGGAAGATGTTACTGTTTCAGCATCCTCAAGGAGGGTCCAGAGCCTTGAGGGTCCCAGAGAGGCTTTGGTGATGGGGTATGGTGGTGGTCTGAGCAGACAGGCGACCCTGAGCGATGAGAGGGAGGCCAGGGCAGACCTGGAGCTGTCTGTTCTTTACCTGGCCAAAGTCTGCGTCTCTTGGCCCCAAGGGTTGCACCTTCCAGTGTGGCTGTCACTTCCTGGGTGTCTGCACCTCACTCCAGCTTTCCAGTTCTCCCACCTCACACCAGCCCCCTCCCAGTGGCCCTGGAGCCTGGGTTATTTGCTGTTTTTTCAAGCTAGCACCACACCCTGGGACTGACTGCCAAGAAGGACCATTGTTCATGAGAATTCCTTGCGAGTTCCAGCTAACCCTTAGATGCACTGTTCTGGGGTTGGGCCCTGAATTAATCCTTGTCTTTTCCTAAGCTCTGCTCTTTCTGACTTATTCTTGCCTTCTCCCAACCCAGTCATCTCATCTTTCGTTCTTCAGAAAGCTTTGAGAGGCCAGCAGAAGTGTGGAGGTGAAGCCCTGCAGCAAAACCTCAAGTGGCTGCTTGACCTGGTCCCCAAAGCCCACCGGCCTCCGAGGAGGCAGGGAGGCCTGAGCATGGGCAAAGTAGGAGGCCAGGTAGCTTCAGGGGAGGGGCAGTGTGGAATGCCGTGGAATGAGTGGGGGTTAGGGGGTGGGGTGGGAATGAGAGGAAGGTTAAGGAGTGAAAACCAATCTCTCCACCCTCCCTCAATCCGCCCCCAGAATTGAGCTGATTAACCTGTAGAAATAGAGGCCCTGCCAAGCCCAACTTCCTTGTTTCCAGAAACCTTGGCACAGAGGCCCGTTTCTGGCAGAAGCCCGTCCTCATCAGGGGGACCAGCGGGGCAGCTGTTGTGATTTTCTTTTTCCTCTCATTTCTGGCAATCCCGAGTGGGACTGTTTACTTTTTTCTTCCCCTTTCCTTCCCCACCCTCCTGTAGCAGGGAGTTGGTTCTGGTTAATGTTGAAGATCATAACATGATTACCCCAAAGTCTCATGAAATTAAATCACTTTTCTTCAAAGAGAAAGGGGTGGGGAGGCGACCGTCTGGCTGGTAGGCCAGCGAGGGACGAGCGGATATTGAAAGCAGGCTGGCAGCGGCGCTTCACTCGGGAGGCCGGGCGAGGAGGAGGAGGAGGTGGTGGTGATGGGGCAGGGTGGGCAATGGGGGGGGGGGTACAACTCCGCACACAGTGGCCTGGTGGAGCCGGGTCTCCACCTGGGTCCCCAGCACCTGCCTCCTGAGCACAGGGGTTGGGGACAGGGGAGGCTGAAGGAGTGTGTGGGGTGGCTTGGAGGGCTGAAGCCGAGGGTGAGTCATCTAGGAAGACGTTGAACTCTTACAGCCAGCACCCAGCCCCGTGAGGCTGCTCCGTCACCTCCTGCCCCGGGAGTTCATTAGATCAGGGCACAGACTCGAGGGCGGCTCTCCCACCGGAATAGCCTGGGAGGGAAAATTCTCAGTCTTCTCCAGGAAGGCATCGATGTCCGTGATAGGCCTGGGGCACATGTGTGTCTCTCCCTGGGTTAGATTGTCACAGACTTGTGACATTTCAAGGGTGGAAGGGTGCTCTTGATGATCCAGCACCTGACCTGGCACTCAGTGCAGGAATCCCCTTCGTGTTAACCCAGACAGGGAACATTCATCCCCTCCAGGGGCTGGTGTCTGCCCTCTCGCAGGGCTGGTTCTTGGAGAGAGATTCTGGGAATTACACCTGTTGGTTTGGAAGTGCCTTCTGGGAACACGGGCAGCAGTGGTCCAGCATGGTCAGGGATGGGCACTAAGTAGATGCTTGGAAAGCCTTGCTGTGACCGCGGCCGTGGCTTGCTCTCCTCGTGGCAGCCTGCCGGGGTTCTCAGTTTTCCCTGGTGCACTGGGTTCAGCTCCCCCGCTCCCCACCCTGGCTATTTTCCTAAGCTGCTCCCCTCCCTGCCCTGCCAATTTTTCAACTGTCTTGCAAGGGGAAGAGGGAAGTCATTTGGAAGTAGTACCTAGAAGACGCCTGATCTTGTTGCCAGGGGCCCAGCACCCTGGGCTCTCGGTTCGGGGACAGTGACCAGCACGAGAGGCCTAGGAATTGGTGGAAAGGTTGAGTGAAGACTTGGGGAGATTGGTCTGCTGGTGCTGAGAGCCAGAGCGCAGCCACTTAGGCCCCAAAGGGAGCATCGGAGAGAAGGCAGCGGTGCTGGCCACTCGTGGCATTGACATTGAACCAGCGCAGGAAGGAAGGAGGCTGGCGAGGGTGGCGTGTGAGTTCAGCAGTTGCATTTTTCAGGAGGACTAGGGATGGGCCTCAGCCAGCTTGCTGGGGTTGGAGCTCGGGGCTGTGACTCATTCCCATAGGGGTCAGCGAGCGTCTCTCCGCGCGGCCTTGGGCTGAACCCCTCACCTGGCCGGCCTTCTCGAAAATGTGTGTCATTCCTTACGAGGGTGAGCCGCGGAGCGGGCGAGCGGCTGTGCGCATCAGTGGAAATTCATGTCCAGAGTTGGAAAAACAACTCCAGGTTCATGACTCGTTGGCCTCAGAGGTGTGACTGTTAAGGAGGGAGCCGACTTTTTTGTTTTTCACCGAACAGACCCGAGCTGACAGGTCCAGAGACGTGTCCGGTCCACTGGAGTGGTCCCCTTGGGAGGAGATACACTTCTTCCACTGGCCTGGAGCCCCGTTTACCAGCTCCACGGGGCATGGCCAGATTCGTGCCTGTATGGGCACAGATAGTTTTCATCCAAGAACAACATCACCCGAGCTTTATCCCTGAGCCCACTCACCAGATTTGGCACCCAGAGCTCAGGGCTGGATGTGAAAGTGTTGTCCAGACCCATGGGTTGAAGCCACCTGGATATTCAGAAACCCCAAGGACAGTGCCCCAAGACAAGTATTGGAGTAAATGAACAGTCCTCACCCTGCCACCCCCAACACCCAAGGGTCTGACTCAAAGGAGTGTGTGGTTGCAGAATGTTCTGGGTTGTTAAAAAGGCCTCGCTGTATTGTGGTCAGGCCTAGTGGGTTTGTGCACCAAGGCTCTCCCTGAGGGGCAGTGTTGCACAGTGATTAAGGACATGGGCTCCAGAGCCGGACAGCCTGAATTCAAATCCCAGGCCCATCCCTTAATGATGGTCATGACCTTGGGCAAGTTACCTACTCTCTCTGTGCCTTAGTTTTCCCATCATGTAAAAATGAGGCCCTGTAAGAGATGCTTTTGAACTGTGGTGTTGGAGAAGACTCTTGAGAGTCCCTTGGACAGCATGAAGATCCAACCAGTCCATCCTAAAGGAAATCAACACTGAATATTCATTGGAAAGACTGATGCTGAAGCTGAACTCCAATACTTTGGCCACCTGATGGGACGAGCCGACTCATTGGGAGAGACCTTGATGCTGGAAAACATCGAGGGCAGGAGGAGAAGGGGGCGACAGAGGATGAGATGGTTGGATGGCATCACTGACTTAATGGACATAAGTTTGAGCAAACTCCGGGAGATGGTGAAGGACAGGGAAGCCTGGCATGATGCAGTTCATGAGGTTGCAAAGAGTCGGACACGACTGAGCAACTGAACAAGAAGAGTCTTACCTGGTTGGTATTAGGGTTAGTTGCCCTTGGTAGGTGATTTCCTTGGGTTGAAGTTAGAGAGGCCCCAAGGGCTAGGCCACCCCTCAACCCCAGAGTACCCCTCAAGGTGTTGCCAGCAAATCCTGGGGCCCCTGGAGGTATTTTAGAAACTGCTGGTCGAAGAGATGAAACAATCCCCAGGGTCACTCAGCTGGCCTTGCTCATGGGAGTTGACGGGAGAGCCTGACCCATGGATGATGCCTAACCCCACTGTGTGCTTTGATCCTCTCAAGAGCCACCTCCTCTATGAATGAAAGGGGCCCTCATGTCAAAATGGGGTGGGCTCAGCCCTGGCGAGAAGTTTGCAGAGTCCCCTGATCGCCCCCCATGCACACGCACTGGGGATTCCTTCCAGGTATAGTGATGGGAGGTATAGTGATGGGAGGTATAGTGATGGGAATGCCGAGACATTTGTACTAGTTCACAGTTTCTCATCTTTCGACACGTCTAATAAATAAGAGTGAAAATGAATACACAGCAGTGTGTGTTTTGTGCTATTATTGGTGATTCAAGTGATTTTTTCAGTTTATTTTGACAATCAGTTATTTTCACCTCCTGTGTGACTTTTTCCACCACCTGCTGCCATCCAGGGCCGGGCTTTCCTGAGCTAGGGCTCAGGTGTCCTGGCTTCACATTGTCAGAGGTGCTTTCCTGCTAAGGAGGTGGGGGAGCTCCCCTGCACTTGTTCTGGGAGCTCCATTGTGGACCTGTCATATTTTCTTGAATGATGGTGATTTTGAGCACTCGAGTACCAAGTCCTGGTGTGGATCTCAAGTGTTTCGCTCTCTGCATGGGAGTCAGATTTAGGGAGAGGGGTGGCATTTTTGAAGCTGAAACCCTGGTCACACTGCTGCTTCTCCCCCCTTCCCTGCAAATGTGCCCTGCTCTCTTCTGCTGCAGGTAATGGCCAGACAGTTGGGTGAACAGAGGATCAGCCGTGTTATCATTTTCTTTCCTGTTTGGGGCATCTTGAAATGAACAAAGGGAGAGATGAGAGGAAAGACCTGATAACAGCTGGACATAAATTGTCTCCAAAATGTGGGCAACCAGCCCCAGCTCTCCCGTTGGAAATGATGGAAAAATTTAAAAAAGAAAAGAACAGAAGTGGAAGAGATGATGTAGGTTTTGGCTGGGAAGGGGGACAAGGTTTGGGCTACATGTTGTTTAAGGAGCAGGCCCAGGAGAACCTAAGTTCAGATGCATTTGGGGTGACAGGGCGGGCATCCAGAGGCAACAGGATGTTGGAGGTGGAGCCCTGGGCTGGGAGAGACAGAAGACTCGGCTTCTGATTCAGGCCATACCATCAGCTCGTTGTAGCATTGTGAGCAGGTCACCTCAGCCTTCTGAGCATCAGTGGTCTCACCTGTAAGATGGAGATGATAATTCCCAGCTCCCTCCCAGGCAGGAGAAGACCAGATGAGCTCAGCCAGAGATGACACGCTTCATTTTTAAGGTGTCATGTGAATAATAATAGCAATAATGATAATAGTAAAGATGATGTATCTGGTAGGCTTCCCAGGTGGCTCAGTGGTAAAGAACCCACCTGTCAATGCAGGAGACATGGGTTTGATTCCTGGGTCAGAGAAGATCCCCTGGAGGAGGAAATGGCAACCTACTCCAGTATTCTTGCCTGGAAAATCCCATGAGGAGCCTGGCGGGCTGAAGTCCATTGGGTCAGAAGAGTCAGACAAGACTGAGCACACATTCACAATGCATGACGTAATCTGTTAGAAACAAAGGAGGGAATGTTTGGGAAGATGAGCTTAATGGCTAGTGAAATATCCAGGAAGCTTGGAAAGATGGCGGAGGGATCATTGGTGGAAATTTAAGGCAGAAGGAATCATATATAAACCACATGTTTCTCTGATCTTGGCATCCAAACCTCCCCCATACAGGAGAGAGGGTGTGACAAGTCTGCAGCCACCTGGCCACGGGCTGCCTGGCGGTCAGTATTTGTGGAGGCTTTTGGGTTCCTGGGCTCCATATGGGGAGTGTGAAAGTCATCCCAGGGAAGATGTTTTCAGTAACAGGTTTTATTATCATTACTCAGCTCTGTGTGCCCATTCCCAGACAGTGGTCAGGCTCTCCTTGTCAACACTCAGTATTCTGTTTGTTCTCTTGCCCTTGCCTCCCTTCCTGTTTTCCCGTGAACCCTTCCTTGGGGGTACATAGCAACCAACATAGGAGGTCTGGGCTACATTCAGGGCTTCCCTGCGGCTCAGATGGCAAAGAATCTGCCTGCAAAGCAGGAGACCAGGGTTCAATCCCTGGGTTGGGAAGATCCCCTGGAGAAGGGAATGGCAACCCACTCCGGTATTCTTGCCTTGAGAGTCCCCATGGACAGAGGAGCCTGGAGAGCTACAGTCCATGGGGTGGCAAAGAGTGGGACATGACTGACCGACTACACACACACACACACACACACACACACACACACACATGCACAGTACATCTGGCTGGAAAGAAATCATACATGTAGGGAAGCTCCCTGTGGCTTCTGTGGTCATCTTGACTCTCCAGCATCCCCCGCCCCCTGTGCCAGCCCCTGGCCCTGGAAGAGGAGACACACCCCCACAAAGCAGAGCCTGGAATGGCAAGGCAGCTCCCAGAGTCCTTTGTGCTGCTGGAAGCTAGGTCCTGATGGAAGGGCCTCCCCTGTAGATCCTCACCGCTTCACTGGAGGGGTGTAGTCCTGCTGGAGAACTGCAGGGTCATCATCCTGGGGGAGGGGGACTGGGCTCCACCTACACCCTGCCGCTACTCCGGCTGCCTCTACAGTGTCTGTGATGCTTCTTCCTGATCTCTGGGCTTGTTCCAAGGCCTCTGAAGAGCGTCCTGCACGGTGAGGTTGGCTGGGGAGCATGGCTTCTCTCCACTGTGCTGGTGGTGGCACGGGTAAGCAGTGTATCTTTTTCTGTGAACGCCATCCCCTTCCCTCACACCTTCTGGCTGTTTCTGGGCAGTGAAAGAGTGGTTCCCCCAGGCAGCCATGACTCCTGGATCCAAACCAAGTGGCCCTGTGTGACCTCTTCCACCCCTTTGAGACTCCCCACACTTGGCCTGACAACCCAGGTCTCTCCTGCTGTACCTGCTCAGGGCTGTCTTTCTCTACCCACCCCCCACCCCCCAAGCATGGGTGTGTCCTGAGGTGAGCCCTGTTGTTGTGTTGTGTTAGTAGCTCAGTCATGTCTGACTCTGCAACTCCATGGACTGTAGCCCACCAGGCTCCTCTGTGCATGGGGATTCTCCAGACAAGAATACTGGAGTAGGTTGCCATTCCCTTCTCCAGGGGATCTTCCCAACGCAAGAATTCAATCCAGATCTTTTGCATTGCAAGCAGATTCTTTACCATCTGAGCCACCAGGGAAGCCTGAGGTAAACCCTGCCTCCCACTTAATTGTCTTGTCTCAAAGACTCCATCTCTAAGGTTGAGACAGAAATGGTTCCAGATTATTCATCCATCTTCTAGTTTCTCTTCAGTTCATTTCAGTCTCTCAGACTCTTTGCGACCCCATAGACTGCAGGAAGCCAGGCCTCCCTGTTCATCACCAACTGTCTGAGTCCACTCAAACTCATGTCCATTGAGTCAGTGATGCCATCCAACCATCTCATCCTCTGTCATCCCCTTCTCCTCCCGCCTTCAATCTTTCCCAGCATCAGAGTCTTTTCCAAGGAGTCAGTTCTTTGTGTCAGGTGGCCAAAGTATTGGAGTTTCAGCTTTAGCATCAGTTCTTCCAATGAATATTCAGGACTGATTTCCTTTAGGATGGACTGGTTGAATCTCCTTGCAGTCCAAGGGACTCTCAAGAGTCTTCTCCAATACCACAGTTCAAAAGCATCAAATCTTCGGCACTCAGCTTTCGTTATAGTCCAACTCTCACAGCCATACATGACTACTGGAAAAATCATAGCCTTGACTAGATGGGCCTTTGTTGGCAAAGTAATATCTCTGCTTTTTAATATGCTGCCTAGTTTGGTCATAGCTTTCCTTCCAAGGAGCAGGCGTCTTTTAATTTCATGGCTGCAATCACCATCTGCAGTGATGTTGGAGCCAAAAAAAATAAAGTCTGTCGCTGTTTCCATTGTTTCCTCATCTATTTGCCATGAAGTGATGGGACCAGATGCCATGATTTTAGTTTTCTGAATGTTTAGTTTTAAGCCAACTTTTTCACTCTCCTATTTCACTTTCATCAAGAGGCTCTTTAGTTCTTCTTCACTTTCTGCCATAAGGGTGGTGTCATCTGCATATCTGAGGTTATTGATATTTCTCCCAGCAATCTTGATTCCACCTTCTGTTTTATCCAGCCTGGCATTTTGCGTGATGTACTCTGCATAGAAGTTAAATAAGCAGGGTGAAAATATACAGCCTTTCCCCAGTCAGTTGTTCCATGTCCAGTTCTAACTGTTGCTTCTTGACCTGCATTCAGATTTCTCAGGAGGTAGGCAAGATGGTCTGGTATTTCCATCTCTTTAAGAATTTTCCACAGTTTGTTGTGATCCACACAATCAAAGGCTTTGGCATAGTCAATAAAGCAGAGGTAGATGTTTTTCTGGAACTCTCCTGCTTTTTCGATGATCCAACGGATGTTGGTAATCTGATCTCTGGTTCCTCTGCCTTTTCTAAATCCAGCTTGAACATCTGGAAGTTCATGGTTCACATACTGTTGAATCCTGGCTTGGAGAATTTTGAGCTTTGCTAGCATGTGAGATGAGTGCAGCTGTGTGGTAGTTTGAACATTCTTTGGCCTTGCCTTTCTTTGGGTTTGGAATGAAAACTGATCTTTTCCAATCCTGTGGCCACTGCTGAGTTTTCCAAATTTGTTGTCAAATTGAGTGCAGCACTTTAATAGCATCATCTTTTAGGATTTGAAATAGCTCAAGTGAAATTCCATCACCTCTGCTAGCTTTTTTCGTTGGAGGTAAAGTCCAATGTTGTAAAGAACAATATTACATAGGAACCTGGAATGTTAGGTCCATGAATCAAGGTTTTCCTTGAAACATACAATATTGCTATCTCAAACTTGGAACATTTGAGATCTCATCCATAAACCAAAATGTACTTCCTCTATGGTCTTCTCTGTTTATGCTGTTGAGAGTCACCCAGGAACGCCATCTTGGTCTATGACCTCTCAAGCAATCTCCCTATCTTGTTGATTATCTTTTTGTAACGTCCTTCTGCACCTATTCCTCTCCTCTCACACTGCCAACACCCAAGCTCTGCTCACCTGGAGATGTGACTGCCCTTCCCCCCACTAGTCTCTTTCCCTGCCTGCCCTGATCCCGTCAAATCCCACCGGCTCCACACCCACACTCTTGGTTATAAAGCATCTCCTTCCATCACGTCAGCGAGGAAGCAGACGTGCTGGCACCGAGTTCTAGGCTCAGCTTGCCTTTCTCAATGTTTTTACTCCTTTGGGGAGAAGATGAATGACAGGCCAGTTAAGTTATGAATGGCAGGAAGCCGGGGTGGGGGTGGGAAGGCCAGAGTTGGCTGGATAATCAAATAAGTCAGATAAACATTTAAATATTTGATTTTAACTTCAGACATGTAGATGTGCATCTGTCTGCCAAGCTTTTGATGCGGGGCCAAGGCATTTTCTTTGAGTGTGCGTCTGCTGGTTCTGTGTTCTTTCTTGCATGAACCTTGCCCGCGGTACATCATCTTCAGTTTCATTAAAGTGAAGTGATTCCTTAGAGAAGCTTGGGAAGTTATCTGGGTTCAGCATCTCCTGTTTTTTATAACCTCTCCCGGGTCCTTTCCATATAGCTCCTCCACAGCTCCGTTGACAGCCCTTCTTTTGAAAATTTAGCGGCTTACTTTTTTTGAGGCTTTCCAGTGGAGGTTTCATAGAAACAAGGGCCCTTCTCTGGCTGTTCTCAGTGGGACGAAAGCCTGCACATTTGGCTGTTGAGAGCTCAACCACCATGAGCAGTGCTCACCTTGGACAGTGGTTGAAGGGCTGCACAGAGGGTAAGCTACAAAGGGCTGCAAAGCGTAAGCTACGCTGGCTAGTGCACAGCATCAAGATGGGTCAGGAGGGGTTTTCTGTTTCAAGTTTGGATGACTATCAACTGAGACAACCTAATCAGATGACAAATCTGGGATAGAAATCTAAAGTCTTTGCCATAGATCCAAAAAAATGAATGGCACCCTTACCTTGTGATAAATACTTCTGTTATCTGGGAGACAGGATTTCAGTAGAATGAAAGGTTTATGTCGAGTCACCCATGGAATGTGGCTGCCCATGGAAGCTAATGTCATCTTCAGTCACTGACCGTCTCCCCAGTTCCTGTCCATCCCTCCTCCTCCCTGTACAGCCATGTGGCCACGGGGATATTGTCCATGAGTTGTCAAATCCAATCTGGGCGACTCCATCTTTCTTTCTATGGATGTGATCCATCAATATACAGAATTTCTCTGACTACAGGAATTGGTTCAGGGGCATACAGGTGGCCTAGTTTGGCTTAATGAGGCATGAGAACACATTGACTGGAGACATTTGTAAAATAAAGTACTGCTGATTCTCCTATCCTCTTCTGGAGGAGATTCTGGAATCTCCTATCCTTTTCTGGAGAGAGATTCCAGCCCTCTTACCTTGGAAGGTGTGGTGTGTGGATGCGAAGCCTAGAATGGCTGCACCCTTTTTACCACCAGAGAGAAACCCACCCAGGGATGATGATACTGATGTCACAAAGGTCAAAGGAACAGATGGAGGAAAACAGTCCTTGATGACATCCCTGAATGAGACCAGCTCTACCCCACAGCCTTTCGGTTACATGGACCCATAGCATTCTCTTAAGCCTTTTGAGTTCAGTTTTCTGTTACTTGGCACATGGAGAATCTCAGCTGCCATGGAGATGAGAGCCCTTGCTTCCTATGGGGGTGACATGTATGTGTGGAATACTTCATTGGCTTCTGGGCCGTTGTCTTTTTGAGGCGCGTTGAGGAACTGCAGAGTGGCTGATACAGAGCTCTAGGCTGGGGAAGGGGTGTGGAATCCAGGTTTAAAGAGCACATACAAGAGTGGTGACAGTCCACTTTTATGTGTAGATTCCTAACAGCACTTCTTTAAATGGAAAGCTCACTGCATACATTTTTTGAAAGGGTAAGGTTTTATAGCAACATGAAATTGTTACCGTTTTGGGAGCATCTGTGTTGCACGAGATGAGATGTACTTGTGGCTTCCGTGATCGTGCCGGGAATAGCAAGAGAACATTTCCACAAAGGCACAGGATGATTCGAATGAGAAGAAACTGTTTTGTCTCGTCATTTTGTGGGAGGGGAAGCCCACACCCCAAACTGTCATCATTCTAGTGTGGAAACAGCCACTGGAGTGTTGCTTTCACAAGATGCTATCACAGGCTGGCCCTTGAGGGAGCGGGGAGTTCCGGAGATTTCCATCTGGGGAGCAGCATCCCTGGACCACTGAATCCTCTTCCTGCCATGATACAGACTGTCGGTAGGAAGAGACTTTCTTCTTTTTTAAAAATATGTATTTATTTGGCTGTGCCTGGTCTTTAGTTGCGGCATGTGGGATCTTTGATCTTCATTGTGGCATTCGGGGTCTTTCGTGGCAGGCCTGGGAACTCTTAGCTGCAGCACGTGGAATCCAGTTCTCTGACCAGGGATCGAACTCGGGCCCCCTCCATTGGGAACTTGCAGTCTCAGTCACTGGACCACCAGGGATGTTCTGGTGGAAGGAGACTTCTAAATGTCCTGCAGCTCATTCCCCAGGATTCCTGTGGGCGTCTGTGGCTTTGGTCTTATTCTTTGCACATTAATGCTTCCTTCTAATACTTAGAGCAGCGTGGCTGCTTGTACCAGGGTGCTGTGGAAACATGTGAGAGGGAAGAGCTGTGTGACCCTCACACATAGTTGGGTGCTCAAAAGGGAGCTGCTGGGTACTTCCCTGATGGTCCAGTGATTAAGAATCTGCCTGGCAATGCAGGGAATGTGTGTCTGATCCCTGGTTGGGGAATGAAGATCCCACATACCACGGAGCAACTAAGTCTGTGTGCTGTAACTAAAGATCCCACATGATGCAACAAAGCCCACATGCCACAAATGAGCGCTGAGGCAGCCAAATAGATAAATAAATAAGTAATTTTTTAAAAAAGAGCTGCCATTTGGGCTGTGTTCAATCAGTCAACAAATAGGTGTGGAGTGCCTACTCTCTGTTCCAGGTACTGAGGAGTCAGCAGTGAAAAACCAGACAAGCTCAGTCCTTGGGAACTCACATTCCAGTGGGGAGACAGTGGTACCCACTCGGGAAGAACTGTCAGCTCTTCTAACCACTCTCTTTCCTGGGTCTCACTGATACCGAGTATGGGGTATCCAAGTCAGGGCTCCTTGTAAGAATCTTCCAGATGGCTTTTTGCATTTAGTGATAGAGCCTGGGCTTCCCTGGTGGCCCAGATGGTAAAGAATCTGCCTGTAGTGCAGGAGACCCGGGTTCAATCCCTGCGTCGGGAAGCTCCCCTGGAGAAGGCAATAGCAACCCACTCCAGTGTTCTTGCCTGGAGAATTCCGTGGACAGAGGGACCTGGTGGGCTACAGTCCACGGGGTCGCAAAAAGCCAGACACGACTGAGCGATTAACATTTTCACTAGAGCCTACATAAGATGGATTTCTGCTGTTTATTAAAACCACTTCATAAAAACCAGGTAGCATCCCATTTGTGTTCATTTAAAAGATCACTCTTTTTCTTATTCTTTTTATGAGGGCTATTTGTATTTTTTTAATGTAGCAAGAGAAAGTAGGTGTAGGGAGATAAGTCATCATGGTACCTCCATAAACAAGCTTTAAAATCATTCGGTTACTATTTGGGGATACAGTGGAGACCACCATATGGGTCCTGCCCTCGAGGGAGTGACACTCTAGCGGGGCATGCACACCAGCGGTTCCAGGAGGGGGTGGTCAGTGTTACAGGAGGGTTAGAACAAGCGCTGAGGAAGTAGGAAGAAGAGGCACCTGGCCCAGATGTGTGGGGCAGGATCAGGGGAGACTTCCTGGACGAAGTGAAAGCATCTTGAAACAGAACATTGCCGTCGCTGTCGTCAGCATCACCAGCATCACCATCATTGTCCATCACCATCACCATGGTAGCTGGCATTCATTGGTTACCCGCTGTGTGCCTGGCACTGTGCTCTTTGCATGCGTTGTCCCATTTTGTGCCTAACATCATGCTTGAAAGTTATTATTCTCACTTAAGAGGTGAAGAAAACGAGGCCCATGCAAGTTAGGCAGTTTGATCACAGTAAGTTTGTCAGTTTCAGGCTCAGGCTGTCTGCCTTGGGGCTTCATCTTACCATCCGTGCTCGGAGGACGAGTGGGCGTTGGCCAGGTGGGGAGCATTCCAGGGAGAGGGGGTCCGTGGCATGGTGCAGAGGTGACAGAGAGCTGGGGTCAGTGAGGGCCCACAGAAACTCTTATGTGGCTGGCTGAGAGATGGGGCTGGACGAATGGCAGGGTCCAGTCCCCAAGCCCTTCTTGGCCATGTCTTGTGTTTGGACTTTGTCTAATGCCATCAGGAGGAAGATACTGAAGCATTTTAAACAAGAGGGAGCCACAGCTGTTTTGTAAAGCTGTGGAAGGACCACCCTGGTCACAAAGTGGAGGATGGGGAGACTGGGGCAGGGGCTGTCTGAAGTCACCTACCTCCCACACATGAGAGTCCTGGGGCTGGAAAAAGGGGATCACCCTCTGAGCAGGTGGTCATTCTCAGAGTCCCTCTGGGCATCCTTCCCCTTGCTGGGGAGGCCCAGTCACCACTTTCCTTCCTCGGGGCAGTGACCCCCTCCCTCTGTGTGGGGCTCTGGGCCAGTGCCCGTTGGCCCAATAAACTTTCCAATGGATTCATCTGATGCAGGAAACCATAGCACTGGCCTTTTATGTCACTTCTTCGTGAAGGCTGAGGAAAGGGTCCACATTGAGCCAGACTTATGCTTCCTATAGCGCTGACAGTTTTGAGGGTGGGGAATAGTAGGGTTTAGAGCCGAGATCTCCCAAGCTTCTCCTATGCCATGGTCTCTTGACCCTCGAACCTGGTCCAGGGACAGGGCAGTCCATCAGATCCACTCCTCTCAAGGCTGAAGAGTCTGGCCCAGAAGCAGCCAGAGGAGTCCCCGACGTCCCAGGTAATAAGGACACTCCTTGGGCATCCTGCCCCAGGGAACGCACCTTCTGCCCAGGAGCAGGAGTAGCAGCCCCAGATGCACCAGGAGGCTACACAAAGCCCCTTTTCCCTTGTTCTCTGCCATTGTCCCCTCCTCCTCTGAGGTTGCAGCATGGCTTTGCCTCACTTTGTATGAACCCGGGAGGGGGTGTTGGGGCTGCCATGTCTGGAGCCCAGTGTGGCACAGCACACTAGGTGAGTGAGCAGGAACCCAGCTCCATCAGCCTGGCATCGTTCATGCTGAACAGTGGGAGGCAGGGGGAGAGGGGACAGCCAAAGGCTGAGCCGAGGGGGCCCCGAAGGCGCCCAGGTGGGTATCCATCTGCAGGCCAGCCTCAAAAGCCACATGTTCTACCACTTGAAACTCCCCATCATCCTGCCCTTGAAGATTTGGAGGGATCCCTAGTGAGTCGGGTTCATGAGTTCTGGGTCCAGACTGGCTATATTCCTGGCTTACTGGGAAATACTGGGTCAACCCTTCCACTCTCTGGGCCTCAGCCTCCCTTTTGAGAAAAAGGGGTTGTCTGTAGAAGTCCTCGGAGGCTCTCTGGAGATCCCAGCACCCCCATTTACCATGTAGGTAGGTGCCCCCAGACAGATGGGTGGACAGACTCCTGGTTGGACCCCTCTCTAACTTCTGGGGAGGGGTGCCACATTTAAGGATGGAGACCTCAGGGTGGGCCTGGAAGCCTGGACCACATTCAATGTCACAGATGGAGGCTTTTTCTGCTTTGGTTAACCCTCTTTGTGGGTTTTAGGTTTTCAGACCTGGCTGGCAGCTTGGCTGAGTCCTGGTGACTGTTTCCGAGCTGGCTGGGAGCAGAGTGGAGGACCTTGGGGTTGCAAATCTGTTCTGGTCCTTCCAAGAGTTTAAACGATCTCAAATCCAGAGAAACAACCTCTCTCCAGGTTCTGTGTGCCCAGCCGTCACAAAAACCCTCTCTCACACCTGTTCACCCTGCAGCGCGTGGTGCATCTGAATTATTTTAAACGGTTGGGTTTACCACTTAATTTCTCCACAAGCCCCATGACTGGCTCCTGGGTGACCCCCCCACCCCCAAATGGTGGTGACGGACATGGAGTCAGGGCGCCCGAGGCCAGGAGACAGGCTGTTCTCCATCGCAGAGGACTGAGAACCAGGCTTGAGGAGCCCGGTTTGCACTCCCCATTCTCTATCATTGAATGAACACATGTATTTTGGTTCCTCTCTGGTTTCTACGTTTTATGCCTTGATGAACACATTGCTGCAGCCAGTCCTGATGAGGGTTAACTCCTTGTCACTGTAATAAAAGTTTCGTCTAAATCTTTCTCAAATGCTTCTCCTTCCGGTTCCCAGGTGGGTTGCATGCTGCTGATTGACCCTAAGTGTTAATCGCCCCCCTTTGAGAAGCCCTGCTGTGTCAGCCCCCTGCCTCAGCCACACTGGGATCCTTTCCCTCTACTCATCTCCAACGCCACAGGGACTGGAGACGGGGCCTGTGTGCACAGCTGCAAGCCACTCTCCTGTGATCGTCTTTTTCCAGTCGAGGGGTTTCATCTCCCTTTTAGGATCTGGCTCCTACCACCAGCCTCTTGCTGTTTCTGGTGAGCACTTGTTAGAGTGGCCAAAAAGATTTTTTTTTTTTTAAACTCTAACAAAGTATCTGGACACAGCCACTAGTTACTAAGCAAAACGAATACTGCTCCCTTCTGTGCCGAGAAGTCCTACAGCCCATGTGCCCGCCCATCCTTTTGGGGCCTGGAGAGGAGATGGGCACTTGAGGACACGGCGGGGACAGGCCGGGGCACCAGGACCCGGTAGGGTCATGAGCAGAGGATGGGGGTGACACCTGCCTCTTCCCAACTTCAGGCGCTGCTTCGTCTCCTCATGGGAACCTTGGGGCTGCTCCCCTGGGCTGACTTGATTTCTCTCAATTCCCCAAGCAGGGCAGGACTCACTGTGGGTCCCTGAGCAAGGAAGTCGCTTCACGTCTCCAGCTGTTGAGCAGGAAGATGGGCCAATCTGGTGCTGGTTTATGAAGCCGGATGGTGTTCGAGGCAGCTGCTCTCGGGAACTTGCTGGGACTGGCTTCTTGCTGCCTGCCTTCTCCGGCCATCTCTGCCCGGGGACAGAAACCAGGCCAAGTGCCTGGGGAACATTTAGCTTTTTGTTGTGAGGAGGGAAGAATTAGAAAGTCAAATGCTACTATGGACTGGGAGCCAAGAGAAGGGGGCAGGGAGGCTGGCGGGGCCTGGAGGAGGCTTGGGGCCACAACGGGGGTGGAGATGGGGGGCGCTTGCCCATCTTTGGGGGAGGGTTGCCCATCCTGAGGCTGCTGCAGGAAAGGGGGCAGGGGTTCCCACTCTCTAGTGGGACCTCTCAGCCCCAGTCCAGCGGGGCAGGGCTGACTTCAGGGAGGGGGGTTGAGAAAAAAACTCCAGCCCCAGCAGGGCACTGGATGCCAGGCAGAGGAGTCAGCGGTGCCAAATGAAAGGTCTCTGGAGTGTTGGTTATGTCTCACTTTCTATAATAACACCTCCTTTATTTGGCATTATCAGAGCGTGAGCTGTTCTTCCTAAGCGGTTTTTCTAAAGCACGGAAGCGCCTCCCCCAGACTTTAAAAGTTTAACTATTGGGTTGGCCACAAAGTTCATTCGGATT
Source organism: Bubalus bubalis (assembly GCF_019923935.1). NCBI lineage: Eukaryota > Metazoa > Chordata > Mammalia > Artiodactyla > Bovidae > Bubalus > Bubalus bubalis. The sequence goes on along the minus strand of NC_059159.1, from coordinate 34,584,397 downwards.
TTTCCATAGGCTGTACATCAAACTTTTTAATTTTTTTTAAAGAATTGTAAAATACACATCACATAAAATTTACCATCTTCCCTGTTTTAAAGTATGCTTTTCAGTAGTGTTGAGGACATTCACATCGCTCTGTAGCAATCACCTCTGTCTCGCTCCAGAAGTTTTGTCATTCCCCCAAGCAGGAACTCTGTCCTCGTTAACACTCCCCATTCCCCTCCCCAGCCCCTGGCATCCACCACTCTCCTTTCTGTCTCTGTGAATTAGACCACTCTCTAAGTAAATCACCAGCATATCTGTGTACATTGTAGTACCTGTACTTCTGTTTCATTTATTAACACATTCAGTTTCCAAAGACAGGATTTTATATTCAAACACAAACTATTTCATAACTTGCTTTTTTCAAACCTACTGCTATCTTGACTCTGGCTGCAGATTTTCATGATTTTAGCATTTTAGCACATGAATATGCCATAGAATCCAGCCAGCTACCTGCTACCTTTCCCGTTTTACCGTTACCAACAGTACATGTAATGCACAGTGGTGGTTGTTTAGTCACTAAGTCATGTCTGACTCTTTTGCAACCCCGTGGACTGTAGCCCTCCCGGCTCCTCTGTCCTTGGAGTTTCCCAGGCAGAAATACTGGAATGGGTTGCCATTTCCTCCTCCAGGGGATCTTCCTGATCCAGGGATCAAACCCAAGTCTCTTGCATTGACAGGCGGATTCTTTACCACTGAGCCACCTGGAAAGTGCATCCTTGGAGCCATACCTTTGTACATTAGTTTATTCTTTCTTTGGTATAGATTCTTACAACCACAGTTGGTGGGTTAGAGGGTGTGCACATTGTTTAATCTTTTGGAGTCTTTTACTTGTATTGGCAAATTGCTTGTCAGATTTGTTTTGCTTAGTTGTTCATATTTTCATCAACAGCACCGAAGAGGTTTTCCCCATACCCTCACTGACGCTGAGTATCGTTGTTTAAAAATATCTTTGTCAATCTGAACGGTGAAAAGCAGCATCTTGGTTTAAAAAGTATGCCTTTCTTTGAACATTTTTTATTTCTATGTCTGTTAGCCATTTGTGTTTCTTCTTTGGGGAATTGCTTACTCATGGCCTTTGTGTATTTTTTCCGTGGGGGATTAATATTGTCTTATTCATTTGTAAGAAACTTTGTGTATCAAAAATGTAAATTGTTTGTTATATCGATTGCAAACAGTTTTACTCCAGTTTGCCCTTTGGCTCTAAGTTTGGTTTTTGGTACTTGTGGATACTAAAAAAAAGCTTTTTATTTCCTTGTAGAGATATGTCTAAGTGTTTTCTTTTTAACTGCTGTCTTTGGTGTCATTCTTAGCAACCTACTATGTTATAGATACTCATCTACATTTTAGTTTATTATAGCACTTCTATAGCTTAATTTTTCACATGGATTTAAAAAAAAAAGTTTAATGGATTAAATGTTGAATCCATTCCTAAATGATCAGATGTCTAATGTGAGGTAAAGAATCCAGCCTTCCATTAGCCCGACGTTGTCCTTTTCCCGTTGCTTCAGTGTGTTGCCTTTGTCGTGTGTTAATTCTCGCATACTCTTGGTTCTGTTTCTGGACTTTTCTGTCCAATGATAGGAATCTATGTTCTTTTGCCAGTTCCACACTGTTTTAATATTTTAATTATTTTAGGGCATGGTTCCCGTGATTACAAAATTTCTTGGCTGTGCTCTTGCATTTTATTTCCAAATGAACTTTAGAATGATTTGGTCAACTTGGGAAAAAAAATTCCTCTGTGATTCTGATTGAAATTGCATTAAGTTTATAGACGGATGCTGAGGGAATTGGCATCTTTGTAATATTGGGTCTCCTCTGGAACTTCAGTCTGTCTGTCAGCTGTTCACATAGTTTCCTCACATAGGTCCCTGTGCATTTCTTAAATGTATCCTTGGGTATGGTGAATTGTTTGCAGGAAAGGTGAACGGTATCAATTTTCAGTTGTTTTCTAGCTGTTGGCTGTTGGAATATATAAAAAGATTGATTTTCATATGTTTATATAGTAATTAGTCTGTTCACTGAACAGAGGGTCTCTCTTCTGGGTTTTATGGGTGAATCATCATGGCACCTATGGGCTGTAGCCTGCCAGGCTCCTCTGTCCATGGGGTTTCCCAGGCAAGAATACCAGAGTGGGTTGTCATTTCCTCCTCCAGGGGATCTTCCCAACCCAGGGATCGAGCCAACATCTCCTGCGTTGTAGGCGGCTTCTTTACTACTGAGCATCTTTTGTCTTTTGTCTCTGGCGTCTTTTGTCTCTTTCTTTACAGCATTTGTGCTGTTCAGTCTCTTTTCTTGTCTTGTTGCATTGGCTGCACTAGCCAAAACAACGTTAAATAGTCAGGATGACAGCAGATGTCCTCGTCTTAATTCTGAAATAAGTGGGAATGTCTCCTGTGTTTCAAATTTCTCTGCCCCCTTTGTGTTAAGTGCAACCTAATCTTCTTTTGGTGTTTGAGAGGCATTGTTAGTAATAATTAAAAATCATCCTGTAATAGTAATCTCCCCTGGGATCCATGGATCTTACGTATCTACCTGACTTGTGAGTCCCAAACTTCTGTTTTTCTTTGATCTTCTTTCTCTTTCTTTTGCTTTATTGACTTACTGAAACTTTCCTTGGATCTCTTCCCTTGTTCCCAAGCGGTCTGTTATCAATTATTTCTGTTGTCACTGGGTATACTTCCAAAAGTTATCCCTCGCCCCTTCTTTCTTTTTTTAAACCATTGTTTTAATTGAAGTCATAATCCATGAGCGTGGAAAACATTCCAAGCACTGCATAAGTAAAAATTCAAAAGCAAAAATTTTAAACACTGCAGTAAAAAGTGTCTCCCTCTCATACCAAATGCTTATTCACTCCAAAAAAGGCAATGTTTTGTATCCTTGCAGATTGGTTTGATGTGTGTACCAGGAGATATATGGATACATATCTTTGTATTTTAAACATAAATAGAAGCATGGTATTCATACAGTTAAGTGCATGTTTTACTTAATATGTTGTGACAGTAATTCCAAATCAGCACATATGGATTCTTTACTATGCCATTGAATGCAGGTGATATAATTTATTTATATGGTCCCCGATGTACCTAGATTTTCCCAGTCTTTTGCTATACCAAAAACAGCTAGTGAACATCTGTAATAATATAAGCCTCTTCTCTCCTTTATTGATTTTCTGCTCCTAATCAACTTACTCTGACCTCATCAAGAAAGGAAATAGATGAACTATTCAACATTGAATGTAAACTGAGAATAAATAGGTTCTGAATGAGAGTCTAACAAGTCTGTCGAGCAAAGTAAATAGATCTTACATATTTTGTTTTGTTTATTTGGCTATGAGATGGATGTTTTACTCATTTTTTTATTGTCACTTGCCATTGTTCACTTCTGAGTTTGCCAGTTAAATGATTCCTCCCACTCCCATCCCCAAAGGTCAAGTTGATGCCACCTGGCCCGATGAGGATGTGACCTGCATCCACTATAGCTGTCCCTTATGTTCATTCAGTTTCATCAACATCGTGCATGGGCAAGGCGAGCCTTATGTGGCCATGCAGTATCCCCAGCGATGCAGCTGGGTACCCTGGGAGGCACCTATGCGGCTGAAGAGTTGTTATCACAGTGAGCTGAGCTTGGAGGAGTGAGGGATGCAGGGGAAGCTGTGGAGTAGGTCCTAAAGGATGTGAGAAGAATCATTGCAGAGCATCCTACTTGATGCAGCAGGTGCAAACAGACTGGGGTGGAGCCGGAGCATCAGGCAGGAATCGCATCTATGAGGACCCTGGGGCAGGAAGATGTCTTCACAGGACCTGGGCTGGAGCAAGTCGGGAGATGATGCTGTGTGTTTCCAGCCACACCTGCACATGGAGAAAATAAGCAGCATCCATCCCTGGGATGTGGACCAGGGAGGTTACTGAGATGCTGCTGGAGATCAAGGTCGTGGGGGAGATGAAGGTTTTCAGATTGATGAGCAGTTCTTCTCTCACTTTTCCATCTGGCGGGATAGCTTTTGTTGACCACTAATGCTCATTTCTTTCTTATTCTAAAAGCAATGAGTACTAATTGGAGAAATTTAAGAAAATACAGAAAAAAGAATCTGAAATCCTATTATCTAGAGAAAAAACAACATTTTGGCATATATTTTTCTGGTATTTCTTCCTATTCCTTTATACATTAATCTTGAAGTGGAATGCAATTATACATACTGTTTTGTAGTTGGGGCTTTTTAATTGCTTAATTGGAAATATTTTCCATGTTAATAGATATTTTGTAAGATTATTTCAGTTCAGTTCAGTTCAGTCGCTCAGTCGTGTCCGACTCTTTGTGACCCCATGAATGGCAGCACGTCAGGCCTCCCTGTTCATCATCAACTCCTGGAGTTCACTCAAACTCACGTCCATCGAGTCATTGATGCCATCCAGCCATCTCATCCTCCGTCATCCCCTTCTCCTCCTGCCCCCAATCCCCCCCAGCGTCAGAGTCTTTTCCAATGAGTCAACTCTTCACATGAGGTGGCCAGAGTATTGGAGTTTCAGCTTTAGCATCAGTCCTTCCAATGAACACCCAGGACTGATCTCCTTTAGGATGGACTGGTTGGACCTCCTTGCCGTCCAAGGGACTCTCAAGAGTCTTCTCCAACACCACAGTTCAAAAGCATCAATTCTTTGGCGCTCAGCTTTCTTCACAGTCCAACTCTCACATCCATACATGACCACTGGAAAAACCATAGCCTTATGTCAGTAGTCTCATATAATCTTGCTTTGTGACAACCAGGTTTTCCCTTTCTTCCTTTCTTTGAAAAGATTCTACAGTGGATATCTTAGTTGTATACTTGTGTAAATTCCTAATTTCCTTATAATAAATTCCTAGAGGTGAAATTTCTGGGCCAAAGGATAAGAATATTTTAAATTTAAATTTGCTCTCTAAAATGATCAAACCAATCATAGTTCTACCAGAAACATATGAGGATGTCTTAAAATCTTAAAATTTTTTTCCTGACGTATAGTTTATTTACAGTAGCACATTAGTTTCAGGTGTGTAACACAATGATTCAGTTATACATATATGTGTACATATATACACACACATATATATGATTTTTTTCAGATTCTTTTCCCTTATAGGTTATTACAAAATAGGGAGTATATTTCTTTGTGCTGTATGTGTATTAGGTCCTTGTTGGTTATCTATTAATATTTTCTAGATAGTAGTGTGTATAGGTTAATCTCAATCTCCTAATTTGTCCCTTTCCCACCTCTTTCCCTTTGGTAACCATCAAGTTGTTTTCTATATCTGTGAGTCTCTTTTTGTTTTGTAAATAAGTTCATTTGTGTATATATATATTTTTTTAGATTTCACATATAAGTGACATCATATGATATTTGTCTTTCTCTGTCTGGCTTACTTCACTTTGTATAATAATCTCTAGGTCCATCCATGTTGCTGCAAAGGGCATTACTTCATTTTTTTAATGGCTGAGTAATATTTCATTATGTAATATTGAAATATATATATATCACATATATATATATATCTCACATCTTCTTGCATATATATATCCAAGAATGCCTTAATCTCTTACCCATAGCAGTTATTATTATTTTTGAAGTTTTTTTTTTTAAATTTTTTTTTTATTGAAGGATAATCGCTTTACAGAATTTTGTTGTTTTCTGTCAAACCTCAACATGAATCAGTCATAGGTATACATAGATTCCCTCCCTTTTGAACCTCCCTCCCATCTCTGGCCCCATCCCACCCCTATAGATTGATACAGAATCCCTGTTTGAGTTTCCTGAGCCATACAGCAAATTCCCACTGGCTATCTATTTTACATATGGTAATGTAAGTTTCCCTGTTACTCTTTCCATATATCTAACCCTCTCCTCCCCTCTCCCCATGTCCATAAGTCTATTCTCTATGTCTGTTTCTCCATTGCTGCCCTGTAAATGAATTCTTCAGTACCATTTTTCTAGATTCCGTATATATGTGTTAGAATATGATATTTATCTTTCTCTGACTCACTTCACTCTGTGTAATAGGTTCTAGGTTGATCCACCTCATCAGAACTGACTCAAATACGTTCCTTTTAATGGCTGAGTAATATTCCATTGTGTATGTGTACCACAACTTCTTTATCCATTCATCTGTGGATGGACATCGAGGTTGCTTCCATGTTCTAGCTATTGTAAATAGTGTTGCAATGAACAACGGGATACATGTGTCTTTTTCAGTTTTATTTTCCTCAAGGTATATGCCTAGGAGTGGGATTGCTGGGCCATATGGTGGTTTTATTCCTAGTTTTTCAAGGAATCTCCATACCGTCTTCCATAGTGGCTGTATCAATTTACATTCCCACTAACTGTGCAAGAGGGTTCCCTTTTCTCCATACCTTCTCCAGCATTTATTGTTTGTAGACTTTTTGATGATGGTGGCCTCTGACCTGTGTGAGGTGATATCTCATTGTAGTTTTGATTTGCATTTCTCTAATAATAAATGATGTTGAGCATCTTTTCATGTGTTTGTTAGCTATGTGTATGTCTTCTTTGGAGAAATGTCTGTTTCTTTTCCCCACTTTTTGATTGGGTTGTTTGTTTTTCTGGCCTTGAGTTGTATGAAAAAGTGAAAGTTGCTCAGTTGTGTCTGACTCTTTGTGACCGCATGGACTATACAGTCTGTGGAATTCTCCAGGCCAGAATACTGGAGTGGGTAGCCTTTCCCTTCTCCAGAGGATCTTCCCAGCCCAGGGATCGAACCCAGGTCTCCCGCATTGCAGGCAGATTCTTTACCAGCTATGCCACAAGGGAAGCCCAAGAATACTGGAGTGGCTAGCCTATCCTTTCTCCAGTGGATCTCCCCGACCTAGGGATTGAACCAGGGTCTCCTGCATTGCAAGCAGATTCTTTACAACTGAGCTATCAGGGAACCTCCTGAGTTGTATGAGCTACTTACATATTTGGAAATTAATTCTTTGTTGGTTGTTTCATTTGCTATTATTTTCTCCCATTCTGAGGGTTGTCTTTTCACCTTGCTTATAGTTTCCTTTGCTGTGCAAAAGCTTTTAAGTTTAATTAGGTCCCACTTGTTTACTTTTATTTCCATTACTCTAGGAGGTGGATCACAGAGGATCTTTCTTTGATTTCTGTCATCGAGTGTTCTGCCTCTGTTTTCCCTCTAAGAGTTCTATAGTTTCTGGTCTTACATTTAGGTCATTAATCCATTTTGAGTTTATCTTTGTGTATGGTGTTAGGAAGTGTCCTAATTTCATTCTTTTACATGTAACTGTCCAGTTTTCCCAGCACAATTTATTGAAGAGGCTGTCTTTGCCCCATTGTATATTCTTGCCTCCTTTGTCTAAAATAAGGTACCCATAGGTGCATGGGTTTATTTCTGGGCTTTCTATCTTGTTCCATTGGTCTATATTTCCATTTTTGTGCCAGTACCATACTCTCTTGATGACTGTAGCTTTGTAGTATAATCTGAGGTCAGGAAGGTTGATTCCTCCAGTTCCATTCTTCTTTCTTAAGACTGCTTTGGCTATTCGGGGTCTTTTGTGTTTCCATATGAATTGTGAAATTTTTGTTCTGGTTCTGTGAAAAATGCCATTGGTAGTTTGATAGGGATTGCATTGAATCTGTAGATTGCATTTGGTAGTATAGTAATTTTCACAGTATTGATTCTTCCTATCCAGGAACATGGACTATCTCTCCATCTGTTTATGTCATCTTTGATTGCTTTCATTTGTGTCTTTTAATTTTCTACGTACAGTTCTTTTGTCTCCTTAGGTAAGTTTATTCCTAGATATTTAATTCGTTTTGTTGCAGTGGTGAATGGGATTGATTCCTTAATTTCTGGAGTGGGTAGCCACTGATTTTTCATTATTAGTATATAGAAATGCAAGTGATTTCTGTGTATTGATTTTGTATCCTATAACTTCGCTAAATTCACTGATTAACTCTAGTAATTTTCTGATACTATCTTTAGGGTTTTCTATGTACAGTATCATGTCATCTGCAAACAATGAGAGCTTTACTTCTTCTTTTCTGATCTGGATTCCTTTTATTTCTTTTTTCTCTCTGATTGCTGTAGCTAGGGCTTCCAGAACTATGTTGAATAATAGTGATGAAAGTGGACAGCCTTGTCTTGTTCCTAATCTTAGGGGGAATGCTTTCACTTTTTCACCATTGAGAATAATGTTTGCTGTAGGCTTATCATATATGGCCTTTGCTATGTTGAGGTAGGTTCCTTCTATGCCCATTTTTTTGAAGAGTTTTAATCATAAATGGGTGCTGAATTTTTTCAAAGGCTTTTTCTGCATCTGTTGAGATTATCATATGGTTTTTATCTTTCAATTTGGTAATACAGTGTTTCACATTGATTGATTTGCATATATTAAAGAATCCTTGCATTCCTGGGATAAACCCAACTTGATCATGGTGTATGAGCTTTTTGATGTGTTGCTGAATTCTGTTTGCTAAAATTTTGTTGAGGATTTTTGCATCTATGTTCATCAGTGGTATTGGCCTATAGTTTTCTTTTTTGTGTTGTCTTTGTCTGGTTTTGGTATCAGGGTGATGGTGGCCTCATAGAATGAGTTTGGAAGTGTTCCTTCCTCTGCAATTTTTTGAAAGAGTTTTAGAGGGATAGGCATTAGCTCTTCTTTAAATGTTTGATAGAATTCTCCTGTGAAGCCGTCTGGTCCTGGGCTTTTGTTTTTTGGGAGATTTTTGATCACAGCTTCAATTTCAGTGCTTGTAATTGGGTTGTTCATAATTTCTATTTCTTCCTGGTTCAGTCTTGGAAGATTGAACTTTTCTAAGTAGCTGTCCATTTCTTCCAAGTTATCCATTTTATTGTTATATAGTTGTTCATAATAGTCTCTTATAATCCTTTGCATTTCTTCATTGTCTGTTGTAACCTCTCCTTTTTCACTTCTAATTCTGTTGATTTGAGTCTTCTCTCTTTTTTTCTTGATGAGTCTGGCTGAAGGCTTGTCAATTTTGTTTATCTTCTCAAAGAAACAGCTTTTAGTTTTATTAATCTATTAATCTTTACTATTGTTTCTTTCATTTCTTTTTCCCTTTATTTCTTCTCGGATCTTTATGATTTCTTTCCTTCTACTAATTTTGGGTTTTTTTGTTGTTGTTCTTCTTCTTTTTCCAGTTGTTTTAGATGTCAAGTGAGGTTGTCTATTTGACGTGTTTCTTGTTTCTTGAGGTAGGATTGTATTGCTATAAACTCCCCTCTTAGAGCTGCTGTCACTGCATCCCATAGGTTTCGAGTTGTCATGTTTTCATTGTCATTTGAGTTATTATTTTAAAATATCTTTGCCTATGTATTAGGCAAAATAATTACTGTGTATTATAGTTTTAAGAGTTGAATAGCTTTTTTCTGAATTTAAAGTAATCTGTATTTTTTTAACATTAAACAATGTAGAAAAATATGAATATGAAAAAGTTACTGAGTAATCCTTTTCCACCTGGAACTAATCAGCACTAACATTTTGATAAAAGTTCTTCAAGAGATCTAGCTGTGTGTAATTTTGCATACATTTTACTCCATGTCATTTAGTGACCTATGTATTTATTTATTTTTGGCTGTGTCAGGTTTTAGTTGCAGTGCCCTGGCTCCAGGACACGTGGGCTCTATAGTTTGCAGTGTGTGGACTTAGTTCCCCCAAGGCATGTGGGATTTTAGTTCCCTAACCAGGATTGAACCCCAGTCCCCTGCATTGGAAGGTGGATTCTTAACCACTTTCTTCACCTGGGAAGTCCTTAGTAGCCTGCTTTTTCTACTCAGCAATGTGTCAATATCTGAACTGGTCAGAAAGTAGCTCTACATCATCATTTTAATGACTTACTGCATGGATTGCTAGAATTCATGTAAACAACCCCGTTGGTCTACCTTATGATGCAGATAACTTTTTCTAGTTTGATATTTGCCTTTTAATTATATTTGTGGGTTTTTTAAATAAAAAGGTTATTTTTTGTCATATCAGTATTTTTTCTTTCATGAGTTTTCCCCTTCATCATTCTGCTACCAAAGTAATACTTCCTCTAGCCTACCTCTACCACACCAACCTCTTTGTTGTAGTTCATGCTGTTCTCACATCCAGAGGGCCTTCCCTATCAGTTTCCAGCTGTTGAGGCACCCTACCTGTTGTTCAGAGTTTATCTCAAGCTCCTCGTTCTCCATGAAGTCTTTTTGATTCTCTGTAACCAGACATTTTCTCTCCATTAAATTCATGATGTTCTACCTGTATTATGTGCATACCTTATTTAGGACATTGATCACATTCTGCCTTGTGATATAGGTATGTTCCTGTAGACTGTCTGAGGGGTGGGATTGTCTTCACCTCAGTGCTTGGTTCATAGTAGTGCCTCAGTAATACTTGCTAGAGTGAATCAAGTTGGATTTGAGTGGACCAGTGGAGCAGGTCTAGCTCAGGGAGTTGGTTGGCATGACTCTTAAGCAAGACCAGACATGGGTTACTCTTAGGTCTGATTGCAGAATTCTCCATATTTGTGGTGTATGTTCCAGAGAGGAACGCATTGTTCCTAAGAATTGCACATTTATGTTCGTTGGCTTTTGGCATCGGCCAGTGCCAACCCAGTGACATCTGGCACTTTTGGCAAGAGGCCTGGGCCCTGGGACACAGTTATGAACAAACAGTGATTGAGGACCAGGCTGGCCGTGTCTAATCCATCCCAGGGCCCATGATAGCGACCTGGCCAGGTGAGTAGAGAACTCAGCCTTATCTTGTGTAACAAAGGTTAAACCTGGATTTCATCATGAGTCCTGGCTAGATGGGAGACTTGGAGACCCAGCCATGTAAGACGTTGAGAGCCCTGCTATGTCTTCTTGTTGAGGGTTGTGACCTGTCGCTAAAATGTAAGAGGGAATAATATATACGACAAGGTGCTTGGCATCATTAGTTATCAGGGAAAAGCAAATTAAAGCCACAAAACATTCCCCCTGCATATTCACCAGAATGGCTAACATGAAAAAGAGACTACCAAGTGTTGGTGAAGCACTTTCATGGCAGGAGTGTAACCTGGACCAATCACTTTGGAAAACTATTTGGTTTTGTCTGCTAAAGCTGATATATATAAATCCTCTGACCTGGCAGTTCCGCTGCTAGGTATATACTGATCAGACATGTGTATATATGTTCACCAGAGACATGTGTTAGAATGTTCACAGCAACACTATCTCTGATAGTCCCAATCTGGACACTAGCCATAAACACCCATCAACAATGAAACAGAAAAATCAGTTGTGATATATCATACAGTAGAATGCCATACAAGAGTGAGTGTGACTAACTCACAAATACGTGCAAGACTATTATGAACACAGTGTTGCGTAAGTCACACACATGCTGTGTGATTCCTCTTGTGTCAAGTGAAAAGACAGGGAAGGCTAATTATGCTGTCAGGATATTGATTACCCTGGTTGGGTGGAGGGTAGTGCCTGTGGGAGGGGGAGCACTTGGGGGGGCAGTTCTAAGGAGGCGGGTGGTGTATTCTAGTTCTTTATCTGGGTACTGATTACATGGAGTCTTCAGTTTGTGAAAATTCCATGTGTAGTACACTTATCTGAGTAATCTTTTGACAGATACTGTATATCAAGTTAAAAAGTAGTTGACAAGAGGGTCTTCCCAGGTGGTCCAGTGGCTAAGACTCTGCTTCCAGTGCATGGGACCTGGTTTTGATCCCAGGTAACAGAACTAGGTCCTACATGCTGCAGCTAAGAGTTTGCATGCCGCAGTAAAGATCCTGTGTACTACAGTGAAGACCTGGCACTGCCAAAAAAAAAAGTAATTGAAGAGGGTATGTACCCCAAAGAATTGAAAGCAGGGACTGTGCACTCATGTTCATAGTGGCATTACAACAGCCAAAAGGAAGAGCAACTGCAGTGTCCATCAGTGGATGGATGGATAGACAAAATGTTTCTGTATATGTAGAATGGGATATTATTCAGTCTTAGTGCCTGTATCGGAGAAGGCAATGGCACCCCACTCCAGTACTGTTGCCTGGAGAGTCCCATGGATGGAGGAGCCTGGAGGGCTGCAGTCCATGGGGTCGCTGAGGGTCAGACACGACTGAGCGACTTCACTTTCACTTTTCACTTTCATGCATTGGAGAAGGAAATGGCAACCCACTCCAGTGTTCTTGCCTGGAGAATCCCAGGGACGGGGGAGCGTGGTGGGCTGCCGTCTGTGGGGTCGCACAGAGTCAGACACGACTGAAGTGACTTAGCAGTGCCTGTATGCTCAGTAGTGTCTGACTGTTTGCAACCCTATGGTCTGCAGCCCGCCAAGCTCCTCTGTCCATGGGATTTTCCAGGCAAGAATACTGGAGAGGGTTGCCATTTCCTTCTCCAGGGGATCTTCCAGACCCAGGGATCAAACCCAAGTCTCCTGCATTGCAGGTGGATTCTTTACCACTGAACCGCTGGGGAAGCCCATTCAACACGACAGTTGTAACACATGCTACAGCTTGGAGGAAGGATGAAGACATTATCCTCAGTAAAATAAGCCAGACCCAAGAGGACAAATACTGTATAGTTGTACTTATTTGAGGTACCTAGAATAATCAGATTCATAAAATCTGAAGGTAGAATGGTGGTTGCCAGGAGCTGGGAGGGAAAAGGGGGGTTTGGGGGGTTACTGTTTGATGGATATTGAGTTTCAGTTTGGGAAGGTGAAAACATTCCAGAGACGGATCGTTGGTAATGGTTGCACAATATTATGAATGTATTTATTGCCACTGAACTGCATGCTCAAAGATGGTTAAGATGGTAAGCTTTATGTGGTGTGTATTTTGGTTACTGGTTATTTTGTGCTCAACCATGCCCAACTCTGTGGCCCATGCACTGTAGCCCACCAGGCTCCTCTGCCCAGGCAAGAATACTGGAGTGGGTTGCCATTTCCTACCAGGGGATCTTCCTGACCTAGGGATTGAATCCACATCTCTTGTGTCTTCTGCTTTTGCAGGTGGATTCTTTACCACTAACTCCACCTGGGAAGCCCAGTGTGTATTTTACAGTAGAATATATGATTGCAAATAACAACTGACAGGACATAGCCGGCTCAGCTGGGGGACCATGAGAAGTCCAGAAAGGGAGCTCTGAGCACAGATGGGCTTGAGAAACCTCTCCCGGAGTAGGGAAGGCCTGACATGACCTTGGAGGTGGCGGTAGGGTCAGAGTGGCTGGGTACACAGGCCAGTATGTCGAAACTGGCTCGCTTAAGGGTGCTTGTGCCAGCCCAAGTGAAACTTCTCGCTGGCTGGCACTCCTGGCCAGCGTTGGCCCTGTAGTGCCCGGGTCTGGCCGAGTTCTGACCTCTGTGCAGTGTTCCCAGCAGGTCCTGGAGGCCAGGAGCCCTCAGGGGAGGCAATCTGGCCCATGGCAGGGCAGGATTTCCCACGTGGGCTTTATTCAGTGGAGTGAGAGGTTGGAACTATAATCCTGACCTGACAGCCAGGGCCCGCTGCCCACAGGACATTTCAGAGTCAAGTTCTTCCACTCAAGGGCTAGAACGTGCCAGGCCCAGGCTCCAGTCACAGCATCTCCAAGTGGAGCAGGGCTGGGGTGACCTGTCATCGGGACTCACTGTGGGACAGAGGCCCCGCTGACCATGTGGGCAGCAAGAGACCCAGCTTCAGGGGGCCTGGGGAAACATCCTGAGCTGGAGGCTCACTGAGGGCAGAACTTCCCATCTGGGCCAGAACCCTGGGGAGCTGTGGGCAGGTGTTTTGTTCTGAGTGTCCGCTCTGTAATGGGAAGGCATGGCAATAACTCTGTTTCCAGCAGAGACAGGGTTCCCAGAAGAGCTGTGTCCTGACACCTGGATTTCTGGGGCAACCCAGCTGGTCAACTCAGGCCACCCTGCTGGTCCCAGGACAGCTGCCTCTTCAGGGCCTTGTCTGGGGGTCTCTGGAGCCAAGGGTGTGGGATTGGTGGCCTGGAAAGGTTTATGAACATTTCTGGACTAGAAAAGAATGCTCTTGGCTGGCAGGTGGATGTAGAAGGCATCTACATTAATCCAGATTACTTTTTCCTGCTGAGATGGTTTTGTTGCAAATCTGTGGGGATGTGGGAGGCCCTCAGTATTCGTGATATTATCCCTGGCTTCTTGTGGAGACTGGGGTTAGATGAAGGCTCCATGCTAAGGAGAAACAGGATTTGCACCTTAAAAATTTTGGAGGAGGTTTCTTGGGATCTCTCGGACTCTCTCTCTCTTTCTATTCATGCTATTGATAGAGAACAGATCTCTGATTATTTAGGAACTCTGGGACTCCTCCCCTTACCCCCAAACCCATGGATGGGGTAGAAAAGGGGGTAGCCCAAAGATAGAGGGGAGTGGGTTGAAGAGAAGGAAAAAGGAAAGAATGAATGGTGAGCAGATGGGCCCTTGTGTTTTGATCAAAGCTTGTTAGTCTGGGGGTGGAGGAACTGAGAAATCTTCTAGGCCATTGTTTCCCAAAGCGTGGTCTCAGGCTGCAGAAACAGCACCTGGACATTTGCTAGTGATGCAAAGTACTGGGCCCTCCTCAGAGCTACTTTATTTTAACAGAATTCTCCAGGTGATTCATCTGAGCCTTGAAGTCTGCAGGGAGCACTAACTGGCTCACATTTTCTGTCCCAGAGCTGTAAAGTGGCTTGTCTTTGATCCTGCAGGTAGTCAATTGTAGAGGTGGGACTTTGCCCCTGCTGTGTAGATTAGATGGGACAGTAGTTATCTCGTGTTTGATGGTAAGGATTTTCTGCTTGGATGAATCCATTTGCATTGTGTATCTTGGGAACAAAAGATTTGAAGTTGCAGACCTGCCTCTGAGTTAACACACAAGGCTGGAAACCCTCAGTGCTGTGAACTTGGTTTTGACCCTTGACTTGCCATCTGGTCACTGATATTTCAAAACATACTTTATTCTGTTATCATCATCATTACCACTACCACTACCAGCATCACCATCACTCTCCTCATCACCACCGTCATCATTATCACTACTATCATTGTTCTCACCATCAGTACCATCCCATCATCATCACCATTACATTAACACCATCATCATTACTACCGTCACCATCATCATCACCACCGTCATAATCTTCACCACCAGCCCCATCACCATCATTCCCAGCATCATCGTCATCACCACTGTTGTCAACATCACCACCGCCACCATCATCATCTCCATTACAGTAACATCACCATCATCATCATCACCGTCCTCATCACCAGCATCACTCCCCTCATCCTCATCATCCTCATCACCATTATCCTCACCACCGTCACCGCCACCACTGCCGCCATCATCACAGCATTGACCCTTTATCCAGCGAGCACTTACTGGGATCCATGACTTGTGCTTAATATGCAGGTCATCTCATCTCACACCAATCACATACTAATCTCATTTAAAACTGAGGGAACTGAGGCTCGGAAAAATAAGTACGTAAGGTGCTCATGGTCACTCATTGTGGATAATAGAAGAGATGGAATTTGCACTGGGGCCCATGTGACTCCAGCATTACACTTATTTACAAAACTTGGGTGGTTAGGTAAAACTGTAGTATGTTTTGTGTTTGTGACATACTCCAAACTCTATGATTCTGGGACAGAAGTTATCCTGTAAGTGCCAAATTTGTTTAGTTATTATTACCATATGTTAAAGTGTATCAAGGGATTTTATAATATAAACAAGAATGTCTGTGTCGGTTTAAGTTTCCAAATGCATTTTAATTATATTTTAATTATATACCAAAATGGAAATTCTATGTATCTCAGCCAGTTAAGAGAAAAGAATCCTAAATGCTCAAATAAAATGTGATTTATGCTGTTGCCAAAAAAGTGTGAAGGACATGAGGATACTATATTCCTAGTTATGACAGTTTCCAGATTATACATTTTAAGAGAAAGAGAAAGTTCGGGGTCTGGGGAGTGATGGGAGCTTTGTATGAACGTGGAGACATTGGATTAGATTTACGTGTTCAGCTGGACATCAATGCCTGGGGTATGACTGACTTCTCCCAACTTCTCTACAGGTTGGGCTGATGGGTTTAGTGTATTTTTAGCCTATGGTGTGGTTGGTTTGCAAACTAAGACTTTAGGTTTGAATCAGGGAAACATTTGGTGAATTTACATTGGTCAGGATTCTTAGTTGCAAATAATAGAATCTGCTACTCAAGCACAAAGGGATTCATTAAAGAGTAGATACCTCTCAGAATTGTTGAGAGCGCTGAAGAAAAGACTCTTAAGTGGACTTTCAGAAACAAAGACCCCAAATGTCTCCCAGAACAAGCCACCTGGGAGCTGCTGTCTCTGCCACAATCAGGAAGTTGCAGAACCAGGCAGTGGAAGCATTACTGCAGCCCCAGAACCACAACTCCCCTGCACTGCCCACCCCATGGAAGGATGCCCCCTGCCATGGCTCTCTTCCTGCAGATTCACACAGGAGCTTAATTGGCAGAGCCCAGATCACACACAGGCCTAGCTGCAAGGGAGTCAGGGAAGAGTGCCAGCTCTCCAGACCCTGGATGTGGATCAGATCATTATAGCCACCACTTTGGTAGCTTTGCCTTAAAAGATAAACAGAAAGTGTCTGAGTCTGTCGCTTTTTTAATTAAATTTGAGAATTTAAGACATTTTTCAGGAAACATAGCAAATAGACTGACATGGTGTGCCCAAGAGAGCAGGCCTAAGGTGGTATGGAAAGCATTCTCAGACCCGTCTCCAAATCTCAGCCATCCATCTTTCAAGGCTCCATACCACCTCCTTCAGGAAACCTTCATCTTAAGGTGGAGGACTCTATCATCTGCCTTCTCAGAACACTTCATCTGCTTACTGTCTAGGAATTTTTTATATTCTCCTTCATTGATGGTTATGTGCATCCAAGTTTTCTCTTCCATGTCTTTCTTTTTGACTTTTTTTTTTTTTAATAAGAGGGTGTTGCTGATACAGTACCTTTGAAGTACCTTTCATTCTCTTATTTAGTTCCATTAAATTCCCCTCCTCCCAGATACAAGTAGTACAGTCAATTTATCCTTCTGTATTTTTTCAACTTTTACTGCATATAAAATCTACGTCCAATGCAGAGTTGTTTTATGAGTTAATGACTTCATCTAAATCCTGTTGCCACCAGATGTATCATTTTATAACTTGTGTTTTTGTGATGGATCCATGTGGCTTCACTGGGCTCTACTTCATTCATTTTAAGGATTATATGATATGACATTGTAAAAGTAAGCTATAATACATTTATCCATTTCCTATTGATGGCCATTTCGCCTTTTTCCTGGTGTTTTCTTATTACAAACATTGCTGCAATAAGCAGCTTTGTCTGTCCTTCCTGCGGGTCATGTGTGGGATTTTTCTAGGATGGACACCAAAACCCATAATTGTTTGGCTCTTTACAGTACTGTTAGATGCTGCCCGATTGCTGTCCAAGTTGACTGCACCAATTTCCACCAGCTCTACAGGGAGGATTTCATTTCTCCCTGCCATCTCTAACACTCAGTATTGTCAGGCTTGTATAATTTTCCTAATCCAATGGGAATATTGTTTCAGTTTGCATTTGCATGGCTGTTTAATTTGCATATGCCTGCTTATTAGCTAGGTTGAGCATCTTTTCATATGTTTATTGGCTTTTCAGATTGCCTTTTCTCTAACCAGCATATTCATAGCTATTGTGTATCCGTATGGGATGTCTTGGTTTATCTTCTTATTTATCTGTTCTTTTTTTTCATATTTATTTATGTGGCTGGATCAGGTCTTGGTTGCGGCAGGTGGGTTTAGTTGCTCTGAGGCACCTGGGATCTTAGTTCTCCAACTGGTGATTGAACCTGTGTCCTCTGCATCAGAAGGCAGATTCTTAACCGCTGGACCCCCAGGGAAGTCCCTGTTGTGTTCTTTATATATTCTGGCTACCAGTTCTTTGTTTTATGTGCTGCCATTCTTTTCCCCCAGTCTGTCATGGTCCTTTCCCCCTCCTGTCCTTAGTATCCTCCGATGTGGTTTTGCCCCATGCAGATGCTTGAGTGAGGGCATGCTTCCCCACTCTGGATGCTGCCTGACTCAGCACCTCAGCATCCACGTCAGTAAGAAAACCTGAAACCGCTTTCAGGGCCGCCCCCTGCAGTGGGAAAGGCAGGATTCCTTTTCCTCCTTCCCACCTCCTACAGCTTTCTCTGTCTCAGTGTGTTTGTTTTTTAGGACTGTCATAACAAATCACCACTAACTGGGTGACTTAGAGCAGCAGAAATTTATTTTCTCACGGTTCAGGAAGCCAGAGGTCTGAAATCAAAGTGTTGGCAAGGTTGGCTTCGGGAAACCAAAATTGAAAAAGACACATGTACCCCAGTGTTCATTGCAGCACTACCTACAGTAGCTAGGGTATGGAAGCAACCTAGATGTCCATCAATAGATGAATGAATAAAGAAGCTATGATACATATATACAATGGAATATTACTCAGCCATAAAAAGGAACACATTTGAGGCAGTTCTAATGAGGTGGATGAACCTAGAGCCTATTATACCAAGTGAAGTAAGTCAGAAAAAGAAAAACAAATGTCGTGTATAATGCACATATATGGAATCACTCAGTTGTGTCTGACTGTGACTCCATGGACTTGTGGCAGGCTCCTCTGTCCATGAGATTCTCCAGGCAAAAATACTGGAGTGGGTTGCCATTCCCTTTCTCCAGAGGATCTTCCCGACCCAGGGATCGAACCTGTGTTTCCTGTATTGCAGGCAGATTCTTTACTGTCTGAGCCACCAGGGAAGCCCTATATATGGAATCTAGAAAGATGATACTGATGAACCTAGTTGCAGGGCAGCGATGGCAATGCAGACATAGAGAACAGCCTTATGGACATAGGCAGGGGCCTGGGGGGCAGAGAGGAGAGAGTGGGATGAATGGAGAGAGTAGCATGGAAACACATTCACACCATATGTAAAATAGACAGCCAGTGGGAATTTGCTGTATGACTCAGGGAACTCAAACTTGGGCTCTGTAACAGCCTAGAGAGATGGGAAGGGGTGGGAGGTGGGAAGGAGGTTTAAGAGGGAGGGGACGTATGGATACCTATGGCTGATTCATGTTGATATATGGCAGAAACCAGCACAATATTGTAAAGAAATTATCCTTCAATTAAAAATTAAAAAAAAAAAAAGTGTTGGCAGGGTTGGTTTCTTCTAGAACCTCTGAGGAAAAATTCAGTTCATGACTTTCTGCTCCCTTCTGGTAGCTGCTGGCAACCTTTGGTATCCTTGACTTATAGATGCAACATTCTGATTTCTGCCTCTGTCTAACATGACATTCTCTTCTGCATGTCTCTGTGTCTTTCCCTTTTCTGTTTCTTATTAGGACACCTGTCACTGGATTTAGGGCCCACCCTAAATCCAGGACGATCTCACATCAAGATCCTTAACTTCATTACATTTGTAAAGACTCTGTGTCTAAATAAGGTTATATTCACAGGACTGGCAATTAGGACATGGTCATATCTTTGGGTGGCTATTCAACCCCTTGTGTTAATCTCAGAGAACAACTGGGCTGAGACCAGGGTGTGTGTGTGTGTGTGTGTGTGTGTGTGTGTAAGTAAGAGGGCACAGCCTTGGAGGACGTAGAGGAGGAGAAGTGTGTGTGTGTGTGTCTGTAAGAGGGTGCAATCTTGGGAGGACGTAGAGGAGGAGAAGTATGTATATGTGTGTGTTGTGTGGGTGTGTGTATGTGTGTTGTGTGTGTGTATGTATGTGTGTGTAAGAGGGCACAGCCTTGGAGGATGTAGAGAAGTATGTGTGTGTGTAAGAGGGTGCAGCAGTGGAGGCTGTAGCTAAGGAGAAGTGTGTGTGTGTGTGTGTGTGTGTGTGTAAAAGAGTGCAGCATTGGAGGACGTAGAAGAGAAGTACATGCCCAGAGGAGCAGTCTATTTGGGAAGTGCCGTTCCCCAGAGAAGAGTGGCCATGCATGAAGTTCATGGAGTTTGTAGTGGCCATGCATGTAGTTTGACATAGTAGTTTATCCCATTTTCCATTTGTGCAGAGCCCCAGAAAACAGGCAGTGGGTACAAGGGAGGATGCCCCCTGGCTGAGCATACCCCTGGCCTCTATGGAGCTGAGCAGACGACCGCATCCCTGCAAAAGTAGGCCAAGACGGGACCCAGTGCAGCCTACTCCATCCATTCACAAATCTTGCCTTTTACAGATAAAGGAAAACAAACAGGACCCATAGGAAAACAATAGAGTAGAACCAAGGAAAAAATTAGTACCATCGATCCACCCTCGTTTTTTGTGGATTCCGTACTAGTGAAGCTACCTACTCACTGGAATTCGTTTGTACCCCCAGAAACAGTCCTCATGGCCCTTTCACAGTCACCCGGGGAAGAGCAGCGCTGCGAGCACTCTGAGTCACCCCTCAAGGGCACATTCCCAGCTGAGGTCGTGTAAGGCGACGCACAGCCTTCCTGTCTCAGCTCATGCTGTAAACAAGCCTCCTTCTTGCGGTCTACTGGGTGCCACATTTTTGGCATTTTTGTGCTTTTTGTTGATGATTTCACTGTTTAAAATGGCCCCCACGTGTAGGGCTGAAGTGCTGTCTAGTGTCCCAAGTGCAAGAAGATGAGCTTCACGGAGAAAATCTGTGTGTTGAATAAGCTTCGTTCAGGCACGAGTTATGGTGCTGTTGGCTGTGAGTTCCATGCTCATGGCTCAACTATATATTAAATAGGGTGTCTTTAAACAGATATACACGTGCAACAAGGCTAAGCACTGGCCAGTCTACAACAGCGCTGCGGCCAGAGCGCTGTGGCCAGAGGTTTGTAGGAATCTAACGCTGCGTTTCATGTAGGAGCAATGGTTCAGTATTTACACACTGAGTGTTCCCGCAACCATGCAGACTGTGACCACCACGAAGAAGAGAGTCAGTTGCATCTAAAAAAGCCCACCTGTGAAGGGATCAAACGACAAAGATCTAGGAGCAAATGTCAGGAAGTTGGCACCCTCAGTGGTAAGAAGATATTCTCCGTGCAACCAAAGCCAACATTCCTCAGTTGAGGACAGTCTGAGATTAAAGGGATCTGAGGTTAACAGCAGGATAAAATGGACATGGAGTCCATGGAATGGAAATATAAGGAAAGGTTTCAGGAAAACTGAAACATTAACTGCAGGATCAAAATCCATTTCACAGGCAGTAAGGAGCAAAAGATGTGTCCAACAGTAGATGAGTTAAAAAAACTCATCTGACTATAAAGTGAAATGTGTATGATTCAGCTATTAAGGTATTGTTTATATAATATTATATAGAATATACTTATATGACTGTATCATATTATTTATTGACTTACAAGGTGTAAGGAAAAAACTATTTAAAATAGTGTGAGCATATGATGTTTTTAATTTCTTTTTTTTAAGATGTATATGTGCTTACTTATAAAGGTCTGGATGACTATATTAAGGTATTTAGAGTGGGATAAAGGTTACTTTTAGTAGATAATATGCATATGTTTCTGTAGTGTTTTGAGTTTTTGCAAAGAAATATATTGATATTATTACTTGGGTTAAAAAATTAAAGTGAGGGTAAAGAGGAAAGTGAAGAGGAACTAAAGAGTCTCTTGATGAGGGTAAAAGAAGAGAGCGAAAAAGCTGGCTTGAAGCTCAGTATTAGAAAAGTAAGATCATGGCACCCAGTCCCATCACTTCATGGCAAATAGAAGGGAAAAAAATGGAAGCAGTGACAGATTTTTTTCTCTTGGGCTCCAGAATCACTGGGGATGGTGACTGTAGCCATGAAATTAAAAGACACTTGCTCCTTGGAAGGGAAACAATGACAAACTTAGCATATTAAAAAGCAGAGATGTAACTTTGCCAATACAGGTCTGTATTAGCAAGGCTATGATTTTTCCAGTAGTCATGTACAGATGTGAGAGTTGGTCCATAAAGAAGGCTGAGCACCCAAGAATTGATTCTTTTGAACTGTGGTGTTAGAGAAGACTCTTGAGAGTCCCTTGGACTGCAAGGAGATCAAACCAGTCAATCCTGAAAGAAATTAGTCTTGAATATTCATTGGAAGAGCTGGAAGCTGAAGCTCCAGTACTTTGGCCACCTGATGCAAAGAGGATACTCATTGGAAAAGACCTTGATGATGGGAAAGATCGAGGGCAGGAGAAGGGGGTGACAGAGAATGAGATGGTTGAATGGCATTACCAATTCTATGGACATGAATTTGAGAAAACTCTGGGAGATAGTGGAGGACAGAGGAGCCTGACTGCAGTCCATGGGGTCACGGAGAGTTGGACACGACTTGGCGACTGAACAACAACAACCATAAAGAGGAAAAAGCCTTTCAGTGTAAGCTGCTGAGAAGCAGTTCCTCCTCTGTCCTCTCCTGGTTCCTGGTTCCCCACTGACTTGCCCACCATTTATCCCATGGCTGAACCGTTTGCATCTGTGCCCATCTCCTTCTTTAGTGAGGAGGGTAAAGCAGGGAGCCCCTGCCCTACCCCATCCTCTGGATGCTCCAGCCTCAGTAGCCCTTCTCCCTCCACCAGCCCCAGCTTCTTCCATGTGGGAGCACCTGGGTGGGTCCAGTGAAAGTGGGAAGATGTAAAACTCCCAGCTCCCAATGTAGGGCGCCGGGTTCAATCCCTGGTCTGGGACCTAGATCCCACATGCCACATCTAAGAAGTCTGCATGTTACGTTGAAGATCCCACAAGCTGCAACTAAGATCCAGCACAGCCTAAATAAATAAATAAATATTCACAAATAAGAAAAGAACTAGTGACCTCAGGTTCATTCATTCTGGTGACCAGAAGGTGTGTCGAGGCTCCTTCAAGGCTTTTGAGAAAACCTTTGGAGCTTTGTCTGGAGTGTGGGAATTGGAGGTGGTATGTTGGGATTGTCTGAAGGTCCCGGGTGTTGACGTCTGCTCAGCATGTCTTCCCAGGTACCCGGCAGCTCGCTCACTGGTCGCAGAGCTTGCGTCAGGAAGAGAAATCCATGGCTCTGATGAAAGGCTGTCCTTGTCCACAGAGGTTCCTGGAGCTGGACAGATCCTGCTGAAATCTGGAGCAGGGTTTGATAAATGCTCAAAATGCTCCCACTTGTGTGTGTGCTGGAGTTCACCTAAAAACCAGCTTCACAAACACAATCAGGAGGCCTCTGAGGGAAAGAAGGCAGGCGAGCGAGATCTGCGTGCTGACTCATGTGCCCCCAGGGCTGGTGACACACGGCTCTGACATTTCCCCTGGCCTCAGCCTCCAGGGACATCAGGCCTGGCCGTGCTGAGGTCCTGAGCCTGGCAGCCTCCGGTGGAGTGGAGCAATGGGGGCCAGGTACCCAGTGCCTCCAAGTCCTGGAGGGACCTCCCCTCGCCCCCTCTCTCTGGACAGTCGGAGCATTTTCCTCTTGCAAACAAAACAAACGGGGGCTGATGGGTGGAGGCCCCAGGGACTGGCTGGGTGGCCCTTCTGTCAACCTCAGCATTTGTTTCTCCAGGGGACAGACCATGGAAGCTTCTCGGAGGCCCGGAAAGCCGCCTGTGGATCTCATCATCTTATTTGGTTAACCGAACGCCGTGGCCTCTTGGTGCTGGCGAGGGCTCTGTTGTTCTTGGAAACGAGGCTGCGAGCCTCTCAGACCCTTGTCCACACGGGCAGGCGGCCCTGAAGAGCGTGGAGTGAGGGAGCAGGTGCTCTTCGGTGAGGGCAGGCGGTGTGGTGTGGTGGGCAGGGCCCCCCTGGGGTCAGGAACATCCCTGAATTGTGACTCTGGCCCTCCCCCCACCCCCGCCCCCACCCTGGGCTGCCCGCCCACCGACTAGCTGTGTGGCCTCCACAGGCCTTCACGTCGTCGCTGGGCCTTCGCAGGCCCACGTTTGCTCCACAGGGAACAGCTGGATGGTCTCTGGCATCTCTGCTGGCTCTTTGCTTCTTCTGTGAACCGTTGATTGCAGGAGACCCTAGATCGTGGGGGTTCCCCCTCCCCCTCCCCCCTCCCACCCCCTTTCTCTATCTCATCTCTGTGACTTCCCCCGACTTTATTTCCAAAGCTGAAACCCCAGGCTCTTCTGTGGAGGCGAGGACGAGGATGCCTGCCTCAGCTCAAAACCCAGGGCCAGAAAGCCCTCCCATCCATCACACTCTTGTTGTCACTATGGAAGGTCCCCGAAGGTCAGCTTCCAGTCGCCCCTCAGGACAGTCTTATTTGTATTGCCTGGGGGGTCTGGCCTTTCACAGAATACGTGAAAAAATATCTCTTGTCCTCCCCAGAAAAGTTGATAATAAATGTATTCTTTTGAAGCTAGACAAGCAGTTGTAGGTGGGAGAACATTCCAGTATGTTAAAATACAAGTATGGGATATAAGTATTTTTAAATGTTGAGTGCATCCTGTTGATTGTGTTTCTTCTTGATGGAGGATATCTTGTCTGCTTTTGGGTGGAAGGGTTTGTGGCCCGAAGTACACAGGGTGGCTTTTGATATGAAAATGTGTATTGTGACTTCCTGAATGGGGTAAGGCACAGCGGCTGGGGTGACTCCACAGAGGAGGGGCCTCGGTCCAGCCCAGCCAGGAGCCACTCTGGAGAAGCTGCGAGGCGTGAAAGGGTGCTTTTAGGAAAGTCTGGGTCAGACATGATGTTATAGGAAAAACTGCAGCGTCTAAGGAAACAGCGCGTGAATCGAGAGGAAGCCAGGGGACAACGCAGGGAGGATGTAAAGCAGACTGTTAGCAGGAGCCGGAGAGAGGGGCTGCCTGGCCGAAGGGGCTGGGCGGCTGCCTGGAGGGGAAACAGGAAGGGATGCCCTGCGCCCGGAGGGAAGGCTGGGCATGGGGTGGAGTGGTTACGGAATGGCTGCTGATGCCAGGAGTCCGGCTGCACCTTTCTGGAGCATGAGGACAGGCAGAGCCTCAGACAGAGCCGCTGGCCCTTGGTCTGTGCCCAGAGGAATGACTGTCGGCTCGGGAAGCCTCCCTTTGAGGGGCTTGTTGCCCACCTGCCTGGTTGCCCAAAACTTTGGGGTGGGTGAGGAACAGGGTCCACAGAAGGGAGAGGGAATCTGGCCCAGCACCCGCTTTGGAAAGGACAGAGAGAGGTAAACTCTGCCTCCTTTTGTCCCCTCCCATGTGGCAGGTGAAGGAGGGCAGGAATCCCATCTTGGGCTCCAAGCAGCTTCCAGTGTGTCTAAGAACAGATACCATGGGTCACACCTCTGGCTCCGAATCCTGTCCCTGCCACTTGCCAAGTGACCTGGGGTGGGGTGGGGTAGGGCAGGTTCATCTTCATGCCTCAGTTTCCTCACCTGTGAAAAAAGTGAAAGTGTTAGTTGCTCAGTTGTGTCTGATTCTTTGCGACCCCATGGACTGTATCCCACCAGGCTCCTCTGTCCATGGGATTCTCCAGGCAAGAATACTGGAGTGGTAGCCATTCCCTTTTGCAGGAGATCTTCACAACCCAGGGATCGAACTCAGGTCTCCCGCATTGGCAGACGGATTCTTTACTGTCTGAGCCACCAAAGAAACCCTCCTCACCTGTAGAAGAGTGTTAATATTAGTGTCCCCTTCAAAGGGATGTGAGGTTTAAGTTAATTCTTTTTTAAAAACAGCTTTCCGGAGGCATGATTCATGTACCATAAACACAGCCACTTGAAGGATATATTAACAGTTCAGTGGCTTCTAGTATATTCAGAATTGTGCATCCATCACCACCGTGGTGACTTTTGTCACCCTCCTCCCCCCCAAAAATACCGTATTCACCAGCTGTCACTCCTCATTTTTTCCCAACCACCCCTTTTCCCAGCCCTAGGAAACCACCAATCTACTTCCCTATTCTGGACACATTTCGTATGAATGGAATTATATACTATGTGGTCTTTTGTGACCGGCCTCTTTCATTTTGCATCCTGATTTCCAGGTTCCTCTGCGTAGTAGAACTTCATTCTTTCTTATGGCCAGGTAACATTCCATTGTATGCACACACCATATTTTATGTATTCATTCTTCAGTCAGTGGGCGTTTGCGTTGTTTGTGCTTTCTTGGCTGTTGTGAATAATACAGCTGTGAACATTGGTGTATGGGTTTTTATGTGGATGTGTGTTTCCATTTCTCTGGGGTATATACCCAGGAGTGGAATTGCTGGGTCACATGATAACTCTCTGTGTAAGGGTGGAAGAACTGCCAGATTGTTTTTCAATGTGGCTGCACTGGGAGGAATGTGTGAGGCTTCCACTTTCTCCTTACCCTTGCCAGCACTTGTTAATATTTGTCTCATCTGGGCGGGTATGCAGTGGGTGGGTATCTCATTATGGCTTTGGTTTGCATTTCCCTGATAGCCAGCGATGTTAAGCCTCCTCTCATGGGCTTGTTGGTCATTTGTACATTTTCTTTGGAGAAGTGTCTATTCAGATCCTTTACCATTTTAATTGGTTATGTTATTTCTTAGATGTGCTTGGGAGGAATGCCTTCCCCATGAGAAGCTTATGGAAGTCACCGTTAGGGAGAGACCCTTGGATTTGGCATGCCAGACTCCTCACCTACCTGTGCATGCCAGACTCCTACCTGTGTGCAGGATTCGGGGATGGAGGTGGGGCTGGTGATGCTGCATAAATAACCAGGCATGCAGGAGTGGGTACCTTTCTATTTTCTTCAAATATACCGCCAACTTGAGGAGAGGCTGGAATGTTTGCAACCCACCACAGGCCAAACGCCCACCTGCACCTTTCCAATTTGGTTTTTCTGCCTCCCTCTGGCTGGGCTGTCCACACCTGCTGCCTGTGGCCGTGACTCCCTTGCTGCTCAGGTTTTGGATTCCGTTCATCCTCAAGCCCCGCCAAGAGGCCGCTGGTGGGGGTGTCGGCAGCGATGGGAGCCCCATCAAGATGCCCCAGGTCCTGCCCCACCCCCACCTCCATCACACCCCGTTATCCTCCTACCGTTTTTTTGTACCAGCTGCCAGTTGCTCAGGTGGCTCATAGGCTCTGTATATGCTTTCCTTTTCCTTTTCTTCTTGCCTAAAAATACTCAGGTTTTTCCAAGAGTTGAGCAGTGCTTGCTGAGGATTGAATTCAGGTTTGGTTTGACCTCAGCACTTCCAAGTGCATCATCTCCTGTGCCTTACTGGAGACTTGTGTGAGCCTCAAGGGAGGAGCCCATCCGAGAGCTTGAGGATTAAGCCCCCAGGCTATGTGTCATTCTATGTGTGGTGGGACCAGGAGGGAGGCCGGCCCTGTTTCAGTACAGGGCCAGGTGGGGCAAGGAAAAATGAGGACACCCATGGTCCAGATGGACACGGGCAGAGAGCTGGAAGTCATAATTAAAATTCCCAGGAGACACCCGGGTCCCCGCAGCCAGCTTGTTAATGACCCCACTGGTAATAAAACTCCCGTCTGCTCCAAAGGACGATTTCCTCCTCCTTTTCCTCGAGGCCATTTATATTCAGATTCTTGCTCCCGGAGGAGGAGGGGGAGGCATTCACTCCTCCCCTCGAACAGCCCCTCCCCAGCTGCTCCCTCCCTGCGCTGTGCCGGGGAGAGTTAATTTTTCATCCCGCAGTATGATATCTGGCAACGATGCCTCACCCTAATTTTGGATTCCTCCCCCTGCTTCTCCGTTAATCCGTGCCTGCTGTAAGCATGCTTCCTCCGTGACTTCCCCCGCTCTGCTCAGGCCCTCACGTTCTCTCTGGGACCTCTCGGCATTTTTATGATGACGATCTTTCTGGCACTGGGATAATCTGTGCTCGCTCACGTGTGCTCTGCAGAAGCTTTTCTGCCTCCCCCCACCCCTTCTTGTGCCCGTGACTCATTCAGCCAGCTCCCCCCCGCCCCCCGTGTCACCCCCTCATAGGAATGCGGTCTGCGGCATCTCCCCTCCACCGCCCACCACCCCACACCCCTTGGTCAGCTGCATCAGGGCCCAGCCCAGGGCTGGCAATTCTGGCCAGGAACAGTTTTTCCCTGGACACTCCGGAACAGCTGCCTCCTGCTTTCACAAAGCATCCTCCCCTCCTCTGGCTGCCCCAGGCTTTTCTGCCCGCCCCCCCATCACACCTACTTCAGCCAGTTCTCCCAATTCTCCCGTGTGTGACCATTTCCGGACCTCTTGTGGTCTCAGTCACCTTCCCCCTACAGCTCCTAATTTGTCAGTGCCTCTGTTGATATGGCAGAACTGGAATACGACCCAGTCAGGGTCAAGGGAGTGCTGTCTTTCCTGGTCTGTATGCATTTGGGGTTCTGAGGAATTAAAGTTCCAGAATTACTTTTTTTTATTTTTTTAGCAGCAACACTCAGTCAGTCCCACACACCCAGAAGTCCTCTCAAACTTGGCTCATAACTAGCAAATGGTGACTCTGATGGAGCAGTGGCTTTTATTTCCCAGTGATCCTGCTGATCACTCTACGAGGATGCCTTGACCCCTGATGAAGAGCAGAAGAGTGAGTCTAGGGGAGCCTTATATCCCAAGCAGTGGCTGGGTTGTCAGGGCATGACCCCAGCCCCCAAGTCTGGCACTGTTGTTTCCGATTGTGTATGTGTGTACTCAGTCATTTCCGACTCTGCAACCCCATAGACTGTAACCTGCTGGACTCCTCTGTCCATGGAATTTTCCAGGCAAGAATACTGGAGTGGGTTGCCATTTCCTACTCCGGAGGATCTTCCCGACCCAGGGGTTGAACCTGTGTCTCTTGCATCTCCTGCATTGGCAGGCAGATTCTTTTTTGAGCCACCTGGGAAGCCGGTTAAACTGTCCTATTGTTTTACTTTTCATGTTTCAAAGCCAATGCTTATTCATTGTGGAAAACTTGGAAGACTAGACTAGAAAAAAAAAGAAAAAAGAAAATGCAAGTAACAGTTAATCCCACCAGCCCGAGTGACTGCTGACACCCCAGAGTATCTGTCACCTTGCAGACCTTTGTCTCTGAGTGTTTGTTTCCGTCACACACAGTCATACTGCTCTTCACTTAATATATCGTTGCTGTCTGTCTGTGTTGTGGAATAGTCTTGTGCTCTGGAGTTTTGTGTGGCCGCATAGTTTTGTATCTATGGATATGCCTCAGCTTACTTCATCAGGCATTAAAGTAGGACTTCAGGGCTGCTTTCAGGATTTTTTGCACTCTGAGCTTTGCTGGGTTGAATATCCTTCTGAGTGGATCTTTGTACCATTCTGTGTTCCTTTAGGATACATTCCCAGATGTGAATTTGCTGGGTCAGAGTGAGCACATGTTGAAGACAAAATCTTAATGTATGTTGTATCGTTGCTTTCCCCCACAATCATCCCAATTTACAGTGCACAGAGTGCTTGTCCCCATTTTCACATGGATGTGTGTACATGCTTAGCCGCTTCAAGTCATGTCTGACTCTGCGACCCCATGGACTGTAGCCTGCTGGGCTCCTCTGTCCATGGAATTCTCCAGGCAAAAATACTGGAGTGGGCTGTGGGTTACCATGCCCTCCTTCAGGGGATCTTCCTGACCCAGGGTATCAAACCCATTTCTATGTCGCCTGAATTGCAAGTGGATTCTTTACACTGAGCCATGGGTGGAGGCCCTTCTTCTCATGTATGAAAGAAAGAAAGAAAGAGAAAGTCAGCCAGTCATGTCTGACTCTTTGCAACCCCATGGAATAGTCCATGGAGTTCTCCAGCCAGAATACTGGAATGGGTAGCCATTCCCTTCTCCAGGGGATCTTCCCCTGGAGACCCAGGGATCAAACCCAGGTCTCCCGCATTACAGGGCAGATTCTTTACCGCTGAGCCACCAGAAAAGCCCAAGAATACTGGAGTGGGTAGCCTATCCCTTCTCCAACAGATCTTCCCGATCCAGTAAGAGAATCGGGGTTTTCTGCATTGTGGGTGGATTCTTTACCAGCTGAGCTACCAGGAAAGCTGTTCATGTATACTGGGCACTAATTACTCTAAAAAATACTGTCTACCTGGAAGATGAAAAGTAGTATTTGATTGTTTTAATCTGTCTGTCTTTGAGAACTTACAAGAAAGGTTGAACATTTCCCCTAAGTTTATATTTTGTGGATTACCTAATGGGATATCTATACATTCTTCTAGTAAGAGTTCATCTTTATCCTTAAGGAACTCTTTCTATGCGAAAGATTGTAACTTTTAGTCCATGTTTGGTCTTACAGATCTTTCTCTTGGGTTATGATCGATTTTATTATTGAAATTTTTAAATTTATGGTGCTTTTTGCATATCAAAAATGTTTGAAATGGTCCTGGAGTGAGATACACGTTTTGTAGTTTTTGCTTTTGGTATCATCCTTTAGAAAAGCGATCTGGACCTCAAGATTATATAGCTACTTACTTTTTGTTCCAGTAATTTTTGCAGCCTCATTTCTTACAGGTAGACTTAATTTTTTAAATTAATTTTTTAATTAATTTTTGCCCACCCTGCATAGCATGAGGATCTGTTTCCCAACCAGAAATCAATCCTGCGCCCTCTGCACTGGAAAGGGAGAGTCTTAACCACTGGACGACCGGGAAAGTGCCCATTTCTTCCACGTAGACTTTAAGTCTGTCTGAGTTTCCTTGGAAGAAGGAAGGGAAGTAGAGTATAGCCAGTATACTTCCTGGATGGTCAACCAGTTGCCTCAATACCACTTATTACTTAATCTGTCTTTTTTGCCTCTACTTTTCCTCCTCAACTTTTTTGCCTCAACTTTTGCCTTATACTTTCTGGATATAAGCAAATCTTATTTTAGATTTCCTGTTTGATTAGGTTTTGTCTCTATTCTTATGCCAGTTCATACTGTTTTGACTCTTGGGGGTCAGGATACACTGTAAAACTTCAGGAGGCTTGGTGATCTGTATACCAGCAAAGGAGTATTCATGTTGCTGTACCAAGTTTTTGAATATAGTTATAGTCACCGTCCTCCCTGGTGAGAGTAACCCATCCGTACAGTAAGTCCCCTACGTAGGAAGGAGTTCTGTTCCTAGAGTGTATTCATTAAGTGCATTTGTTTGCAAATACAACAAAGTTAGCCTAAGTTACTCACCTAACATAACCAGCTATATACTGCTGCTTTTATACTTGCTTCCAGACATCCTGGGCTTGAAATAAAGATGCCATACTTCTGTACGCTATACAGTGTTGTTTTTCAGTCTGTAAGATGTGTCTGACTCTTTGTGACCCCATGGACTGCAGCACACCAGGCTTCCCTATCCTCCACTATCTCCTGGAGTTTGCTCAGATTCATGTCCATTGAGTCAGTGATGCCATCCGACCTCTGTCACCCTTTCCTCCTCCTGCCCTGAATTTTCCCCAGCATCAGGGGCTTTTCCAATGAGTCGGCTCTTCACATCAGGTGGCCAAAGTATTGGAGCTTTGACTTCAGCAACAGTCCTTCCAATGAATATTCAGGGTTGACTTCCCTTAGGACTCTGTACAGTACTGTAGAGTACACAAAAGCACAACCTCTTGTAGAGGATGCCCTCACGTGAGTGTGTACGCCTGACACGTGAACTAACTTATGTGATCGGATATGAGAACGCACGTTAGCTTCTTTGAAAGTTCGCAACTTGAAGGTTTGTATGTAGGGAACTCACTGAGGTTTTTTAAAGCTTGTTTCTCTGGATCCTGAGTACAATGACTTTGTCTTCTGAGCTTTCGAGGTCTCAGGTCTGTGGGCAGCTCTGGGCTTGTCCCTTGCCCCTCAGCCTCGCACAGAGCCCGAGCCCTTGGAAAGGCAAGTCTGTATCAGCCCAGGTCCCTCCGTTCCCACATCTCATAGTCATATCCATTTTCCTTAAAAAATCAGCAATCCTGTTCTGCTGACTCATGTTCTCTGACTCCCAGATGCTTTCCTTCCATAATTGGGAGTGCCGGGCACGATCCTTGCTTTTTCCTTCCCGAGGTGGGAAATCCAGGGTGGAAATGTGGGGAAGAACACAGAGGTCCAGCGAGTAAGGGACACCCCTTCCCTACTCCCCTCCCTGGGCTATTGCCGTGACAGTCTCTAAAACAGACCGTCCTCCGGTGCCCTCCTCCGGGCAGCTTGTCTCTGGATTCCACTTCCTGAGCTTTAGGGAACTCGTGGGTGGAAGCCTGCTGGGTGGTCTGCCCAGACTCCCAAGAGCTGTGTAGCCACACCTTGGGCAGGGCCTAATATGGCCTGGGCCACACTCAGCAGCGCTTTCTTTTCTGCCAACGATGCCAACGATGACAGTGACTTTGGTGATGACCAGGCAGTAGCTGGATGCTGAAGAGGAGATCCTGTAGAGGCCTCCTGTTCACAGATCATAGTTCAATGACTGAGCACCACCCTGTCCCCTGAACAGTGGGAGATGCTGTGGGCAGTTAGAGAAACCTGCTTTTACAATGCCTTGTCCTGGTACCTGGCTTCCCTGGTAGCTCGGTTGGTACCAAGAATCTGCCTGCAGTGCAAGAGACCTGGGTTCAATCCCTGAGTTGGGAAGATCCCCTGGAGGAGGAAATGGCAGACCACTCCAGTATCCTTTCCTGGAGAATCCCAAGTATGTAGAGCCAAGTGGTTGAGCTCTCAAACCCTGGCACCTGGCTGTTTCTGTCTGAACCCTGACTCTGCTTCTACCATGATACACGGACAGATGACTTCACATTTCTGTGTCTCAGTTTCTTTATCTGTAAAATGGGGATGTAAAACAGGGATGATGTGAGGATTAAATGAGTTGGTCTGTGTGGACATCTTCTGGCACCTGGCACATGCTTCGTGTTTGTGGTTAGTGTTATTGTGAATGCCGTGTATGTGCCTATTTTTCCTACACTTCTAGCTACTGGAAGCTCTGTGAGAGCTTTATTTATTTATCTGTCCTTTATTTTTATTTTTTTTTTAATTTAAAAAATTATTGAAGTATAGTTGATCAACAGTGTTGTGTTAATTTCTGCTGTACAGCATGATGATTCAGTTATTGTCATTGCTTAGTCGCTGAGTTGAGTCTGACTCTTTTGCAACCCCGTGGACTGTAATCCGCCATGCTTCTCTGTCCATGCGGTTTCCCAGGCAAGAATACTGGAGTAGGGTTGCTGTTTTCTTTTCCAGGGGATCTTCCTGATCAAGGATCGAACCTGCGTCTCCTGCATTGGCAGGTTGAGTCTTTACAACCAAGCCATCAAGGAAGCCCTGATTCAGTTATAGATATATTCTTTTTCATAATGGTTTATTATAGGATATTGAATATAATTCTTTGTGCTATACTGTTGGACCTTGTTGTTTATCCATCCCGTGTGTAATAGTTTGCACCATCAAATACCAAGCTCCTAATCCATCCCTCCCCCGAGCCTTCTCCCCCTAGGCAGCCACCAGTTTGTTCTCTGTGTCTGTGTCTGTTCCATGCATAAGTTCGTTTGCATCATTATTTTACATTTCATGTATTAGTGATATCGTATGATATTTGTCTTTCTCTTTCTAACTTACTTTGCTTAATTTGATGATCTCTAGGTCCATCTATGTTGCTGCAAATGGCATTATTTCATTCTCTTGTACTGAGTAGTATTCCATTGTATTGGAGAAGGAAATGGCAACCCACTCCAGTGTTCTTGCCTGGAGAATCCCAGGGACGGGGGAGCCTGGTGGGCTGCCGCCTATGGGGTCGCACAGAGTTGGACACGACTGAAGCGACTTAGCAGCAGCAGCAGCAGTATTCCATTGTATAGATATGCCACAGCTTCTTTATCCTTTCATCTGTCGATGGACGTTTAAGTTGCTTCCATGGACTGGGGAGCAGGATGTTCAGAGGGGCAGTAGATGCAGAGGAGAAAGACCAGACCCTGTCACCTGACTTCTCTGGTTGTATTGAAAACTTAGCTTCCACTGGGCACACTTGACCTTAGAAACCACTGTAGACTCTGGGGTCTGGAGATACGAGTGTCAGGGACCCCAGGCCTCCTGCAGCTCGGCGCTGGGAAATGGTGGAAACCACCAATGATTTCACTGATGCGTGAGACCTGAGTAGCTTGGGGCAGAGTTAATCTTGGGAATCAGGAGGAGAAAGTCCAAGTTCGTCTAAGGGTATCCCAGGCTACCCTGGCCTCTGCGGTCCAGGAGCTGGGGCTTCTGATTTGATCCACCCACCTCAGAACTGTTCCCGCGGCTCACCGATGGAGTGGGAGGCTAGTGGAGGGTGGGCCGTGACCACGACGCTCCTGGCCATCGGCCCTGGGCCGAGGCAGCCGGCTGGAGGGATGTGGAGGCGAAGGTGGCCCCCCAGCCTGGCACCTAAACTTGTTCCATGAATTTTCTCCTTGTCGTCAGTGCAAGGCACAGGGAGTGTTCCTCATCCTCTCTACATCCTCCTTCTTCACCCCCCACCCCTTAGACTCTTGCTTTTGGACTCATTTTCTCCATCTGAACCCACGGCTGCACCTGGTGGTTTTCCTTGGATTCAAGCCTTGGGAGGAGGTGGAACCCAGAGACTTTGGCATGCCTGGTCCCTTTGGTACACCACCAGGGAGTCCTCTTACCCATCCCACAGGGCCTCTAGAATGTTCCATCTCCACCCTCTTCCCAAGGCTTGTGTGGGTGACGTTTACCTAAACCCAAGTGGAGAGTTGTGACCAAAATAAAAATCTTCCTGGAATTTCTAGGCACTGAGAGAACAGAAAGAAATGATCCCTAGAGTAAAAAAAATAAAAAATTCCCCAAATCGCATTTGACATTTTCAGAGATGCTCTGGACCAGAAGAAAGAGAATCTACAACTTAACCAAGGGTCTGCAGTCCTGTGTGACCCTGGCCAGGGGCTTGGTTTTTTCCCTCATAGAATCAGAGTTCTGGCTCTATAATCCCCCAGCGCCTTCTGGCAGTAGTAACATGGCTTGAAGTGGTTCCCTTCTCTTGTTACCTAGAGCAGCATAAATCAAGAGCTGAGATTAATACCCTTAGTTAAGTCTCTGGAGAACTCAGACCTGAGGAAATTGAAACACACTCCAGCCACCGTGGGACTGGGTTTACAGTGGGTCCATTGAAGACCTCGTTCAGGGCATTGTGACTTGCGAGGCTCCAGAGTGGCTGGGGAACCTGGACCTTATTAAAAGGCATTTTCTGGAAGATCCCAGAAAGCCTGTTCTTGAGGGAGGCACAGTGAGAAAGGGAGATGGAGCCTCCACAGGGCACAGTGGAAAGAATTCGAGTTAGAATTGTTAGTTTCAGGTGTGCCTCCTGGTCCCCTCATGGCTGCTGCTTTCTGGTTATTTTCATTGTCCCTATCACTTTTCCTCTCAGGGAGGAAGTAGTCCCTTCTGGCCCCAGCATTGAGCGACCTTGTGAATTTCATCACGCCTATGGTTCTCTTGGTTCTAAGGTTTGTGCATAGGTTAAAAGGAAAACGCAAGTGAAATCAGGAGCCAAACTGCGTCCCTCTCAATATACATCTTCCCAATCTCTGATGACTCCAGATCTTTAGCGTCCACATCATTTATACTGTCACCTCCTGTGAAGTGCGTTTGATCACTCACATGTGGCCTGTGACTTTTTTTTTTTTTTTAATTTTTCTTGATTTTTTGGCTGCACTGGGTCTTTGTTGCGACCCATAGACTCTTCTCTAGTTGGGGTGTGTGGGCTTCTTATTGCGGTGGCTTGTCTTGTTGTGGAGCATGGGCTCTAGGGTGTGCGGGTTTCAATCAGCGTGGCA
Organism: Bubalus bubalis; assembly: GCF_019923935.1. Classification (NCBI taxonomy): domain Eukaryota; kingdom Metazoa; phylum Chordata; class Mammalia; order Artiodactyla; family Bovidae; genus Bubalus; species Bubalus bubalis. The sequence goes on along the minus strand of NC_059159.1, from coordinate 34,548,757 downwards.
CATGGGCTCAGTAGTTGTGGTTCTCGAGCACAGGCTCAATAGTTACAGCACTCGGGCTTAGTTGCTCTGAAGCATGTGGGATCTTCCCGGACCAGGGATCGAACCTGTGTTTCCGAAGTTGGCAGGTGAATACTTTACCACTGAGCCACCAGGGAAGCCCCAGGAGTTTCTGATCTTACTTGGAGATCTCTGTCCCCGAGAGTTGTAACTGGGGTGGCCACCTGCCTCCTGGGCAGACCTGCCACTGGCTGCCCTTCAAACTCAACCGCCCTAGGCTGAATCCATCTGCTCCCCCAGACCTGTCCCCACTGTGGGTTTCCCCTTGGTCCTTGACATCTCTTGGTCCCTAAAGACCTCAGGGCATCTCAGATGTCTCCCCCTTCTTCATGAGCTGGTGTCCAACCTCAAGATTGAAGCTGGTGTTTAACCTCTGCCTAAACCCTTCCAGTGGTTGCACCATTCTGATTCAAGCCCCCAGTCCACACCATCCCACCCAAGTTGGCAGGGCCTTGTGGCACAGGGGTTATTCTTATCTATCATGAGAGTGGTGTCCCGATTAGCTTAGTGTCTTGAACTTTTTTTTATCTCTGCCCGTATTTCCTGTCTGTTTTCCGACAGTGCTATGCTGAGTCACTCAGTCGTGTCCGACTCTTTGCAACCCTGTGGACTGTAGCCTGCCAGGCTCTTCTGTCCATGGGGATTCTCCAGGCAAGAATATTGGAGTGGGTTGCCGTGCCCTCCTCCAGGGGATCTTCCCAACTCAGGGATTGTACCTAGGTCTCCTGCATTGCAGGCAGATTCTTTACTGTCTGAACCACCAGGGAAGCCCAAGAATACTGGAGTGGGTAGCCTATCCCTTCTCCAGGGGATCTTCCCAACCCAGGAATCAAACCAGGGTCTCCTGCATTGCAGGCAGATTGTTTACCAGCTGAGCCACCAGGGAAGCCCTTTCCAACAGTGACCTCCATGCTATTCCTCCAGACTGCCAGGCACATTCCTGCCACTGGGACTTTGCACTGGCTGTTCCTTCTCCTGCAGTGCTCCTCCCCTGTGTGTATCTATGTGGCTTGCACCTCAGCTGTTTTAAGGTCACCTAGCGGGTTACCACCTCTGTGATACTCACAGCACGCCTCTCAGACACTCTGTCCTCCTGTCCTGCTTTATTTTCCTTCGTAACGCTCATCATCCTCTCGCACACCCTGTGATCCCTTCCTGTGCCTTGTTGATTGTCCTTAATCACTGGCGGCAGAGATTTTGTCTGTTCCCGGCTGATTCTCCTGTGCCGGGCACAGTGCCTGGCACGTGGGCTTTCAATAAATAGCTGCTGAATGAATGAATGACGTGCATTTACCCCATGTTTAAATGGTTCATTTTAGTTTCTCTACTCGATGCTGGCCTCCTGGAGGGCAGAGCCTTGTTCTGTTTGTTTTGGCCATCGTATTTCCTCGATGCCTTTTTGGTGAATGAATGATTGTCTCAGCCTCTGTCGGGATTCTCTCTCTGAATAGAATTCTGAGCATGTCGCTTTGGCCTTTGAAAGGCTGTCTTTTGGGGTAGATTCTGTATATTCACCCAATCCCCTTGTCACTGAATCCTTTGACATCTAATCCCTTGTCACCTAGCCACAGCTGGGTACCTGCTTTCCTCTGTGCCCCCTGCACCCCGCACTCATACTCCTTACACTCTCACTTTGCCCTTCCTGATGGCTCAGTGGTGAAGACTCCGCTTGCCAATGCAGGAGACGCAAGTTGGATCCCTGGGTTAGGGAAGATCCCCTGGAATAGGAAATGACAACCCACTCCAGTATTCTTGCCTGGGAAATCCCATGGACAGAGGAGACTGGTGGGCTACAGTCTGTAGGGTTGCAAAAGAATCAGACACGACGTTAACAACTGAACAACAGCATTGCCCTCTAAAAAGCCCTGTGCTTTCATGAACGTGGTGCAGTCCCATCTCTAAGCTTTGGCTCCTAGTGTTCCACCTGCTGTCCCACCCGCTGAGAATGCCCTTGCCCTTGGGCCCCTGGCAAAACCCTAGTCATCCCTCACTTGCCTTGAACACTTCTTTCCAGTGTATCCCTCCCCTCCAGCGGGGTCCCACTCCCTAAGTCATGCCTCCTTCCTTTGCTCGAAGGTGAACTCTTCAAGCCAGCTATCACATCCCATGCCCCTTTGTGCCCTTGGGCCTGGCACAGTGTCTGGCATGAGGCCAACCTGCACGTTTAGTGAATCAATGAAGAAATAAATGACGCATCCACACTGATAACACAAAGCTCCATGTGATTGAGGGTCAACAGGAGTGTGGTCCAATCTAACTCCTGGAGTATTTTAATTAAAACTCAGTTATTCCTTCTGTAAGGGCTTCCCAGGTGGTGCTGGTGGTAAAGAACCCACCTGTTAATGCAGGAGACATAAGAGATGTGGGTTCAATCCTTGGGTCTGGAAGATCATCTGAAGGAGGGCATGGCAACCCACTCCATTATTCTTGCCTGGAGAATCCCATGGACAGAGGAGCCTGGCGCACTGCCGTCCATGGGGTCACAAAGAGTCAGACATGACTTAGTGACTAAGCACCAGCAGCAAGAAAAAAGGATGCTGGGATAAGTGCTTATGTCCGCATCCTCCAACACATTGTGCCCCTCTCCCAACTTCTCTCTCTCTTTTTTTCTTTTTTTTAGAAATTGGTCTTTATGAAGCCTCCATCTCATCCCGCACTCCAGTCTTGAGTAGTAGGAGCATGCACTGTGGTGAGAAGGTGAGGGCCTAGAACCAGCAGGCAGACCCTGCCCTCTAGTCCTTATAGAAGTTAAGGTCCTTCTGCAGTGTCAGCCTGGCCCCTCTTACCCTTCCTCCCCAGCTCATTCCTGCCCTGCTCCTCCTTTATGGGCAGAAAGTGGGCAGGATGAGGGCAGTGGGAGATTCCAATCTCTTTAGTGTCCTAAAAGGAATGTACATGGACTTTAAGAAGAAAAACACAGTGACTGCTCACTCGGCTTAATTCTCTGCTTCAGGGCTCAGGAGAGAGCCTGAGTCCCCATGTTGGTCTACAATTTTCCAGTCCCATTTCCTCTGCCTGGAGAGCTTTCCTCCCCTCCCTCACACACGCACCTCCTATCTCTTCCTTAAGACCTAGCTCAGATGACACCTCCCCCAGAAAGATCTCTCTGCTGGCCCCATCAGAAATGACCTCTGCGTTTTCTAAACCCTCCTTGTGCACAGTTGGTGCCGGGAACCTGAGTTTCATCCATGCTTTGTCCCTTTCCCATCATATTGTAAGCTTCTGGATGCCAGAGACAATGCCTCCTGTTCACATTTTATCCCAGCCCACCCCCACTTCCCCATTGCCCAGGTCAGTTATGACGTGAAGCTGGAGTGCAGGCATTGTTTGCTGAGTGAATATTTGTTTCCTGGCAGGGGTGGGAGGAGGGAGGGAATCCATCATCAAGAGCAGATCCTGCATGTGGTAGGCACTGCGTGAAGAATTTTTGTTTTAATTATGCATTTATTAATTTATTTATGTATTTTTGGCCATGCTGGGTCTTTGTTACTGCGTGCAGGCTCTCTCTGGTTGTGGCGAATGGGAGGCTACTTTTCATTGCGGTTCGCAGGCTTCTCATTGAGGTGGCTTCTCTTGTTACCGAGCGCAGGCTCTAGAGTGTGCAGGCTCAGTAGTTGTGGCACGGGGGCTTAGTTGCTTCGAGGCATGTGGGATCATCCCAGAGCAGGGATCGAACCTGTGTCCTCTGCATTGACAGGCAGATTCTTAACCACTAGACCGCCAGGGAAGTCCCATGAAGATTTGTTGAGTGAGTGAGTGAATGAATGAATGAATGAATACTCAGTGCATCCTATCCCTGGGGCGGGCTCGTCTCCACCAGTAAGAGCTGGTGAGCATTTCTGGCATTTGGGGCTAGACCGGGGTTCTTTCCCAGGATCTGGTTCTGGAAGGAGGTGGGTGTTACACAATGCCCAGGTCAGGGGCTGTGGCCCTGTGGTTTGCTCACGGCCGGCCCGCCTGAAGCCCAGCTCCCCATCCCCTCCCTGCCCAGCCTCCTCCACCTCCCGCAGTGAGGCCCAAGCCCCCTGAAGCCGCAGGGCCTGCTGGTTTGCAGGAATCCCGGTGTGTTTTTTTCCCAGCGAGTGACTTTAAATCGTCTTTAAAATGATTGCTCAACTTGCAAACCCCTGCAGGCGGGTGTCTGGGGTGGTTTGGATCCCGCTGTGCATTTCATTCCTTTCCCCAAATTGCTCATTATTTTATTTGCATAAATGTTAGTGGTGAGATATTGCCCCAGGCTGAGGAAGCTCCAACAGACCTTGTAATGGGGCGGCCGAGACACGGCAGGGCCTCAGTCCGGCCGAGACGCGTGTCTCCGATTTTCTCGGGCCCGTCCTCCATGCCAGCTCCTGCAAGAGCAGCCCCAGGAGAAGGCTCAGCCTTGAACTCCAGCCCCGTCTGTCCCTGACCTTGGCCTGCCCCCACCCCTAGCATATTGTCACCCAGGGCCCTGCCCAGGCGGGAGACGGAGGGCAGAAGAACCCTGGCTCCCACCTGGGCTCTGGCAAACCCACCCCCCATCAGTCAATCCGTCCACACCAACTTACTGAGAACTGTCACACTGACAGCCAGGCCCTAGGTACTGTCACGGGGAGATGGGGGAGCGAAAGACGCAAGGAGGTAAGCCCCTCATGCGGGGGGCAGTGTGGACAAGACAAGGCAGCTGTGTTAGGTCCCAGGCCAGGGGCAGGCCGTTGGAGCTCTGGCAGGGGGATGGGGAGTTGGAGGAAGAGAACTTGGGACCTGGGGGGTGAAGATGGGGACTGGAAGCGGGCCGTAAAGGTTGGAAAGCCAGGAAGCCTAGGACTGTTTTTTCCCACCAGATGTGCCCCAGGTGGCAGGTGGCTGGGAGCCCAGGCCAGTCTCCTACAGGGAGCAGGTGGGCAGACGTGTCCGGGCTCCGGTACCTGACTATCCTGTTGTTCATGTGGCATGCGATAGAGGAAGTTGGGAGGCTGCTCTGGGTCAAGTCGGTGGCCATCACATCACAGAGAAAGGATTTAGTCAGAGGAGTCTTTGCAGGGAGTGAGTAGTTGGACAGGGCTGGGGTGTGGAGGGGAATCGTGGGTGACACCGGCCCAGGGATCAGGGAGTTTGCCGGGAGCCTTGAACGCCAGGCCAAGGAATCTAGACACATCCTTTAGGCTCTGAGGAGCTGGGCAGGCTTCTGACCATACAGGGGCCTGATAAAAAGGCCACTTTAGGCCTGTCTGCTAGGCAGTGGCATGGGGGCAGGAGGAAGGGCAGTGGCAGGAACCCAGGCCTGACGCCATGTGGGTGGCAAGTGGGCAGAGTGAGGGCACAGAGAGGCCCCCCCATTTGCCACCCTGACTTTTCAGACTTGCCACCTATGCCCACATTTATCACCCTCCCCAGGGTTCAGTTTTCAGGGAACCCTGGCTTCGAGAGTCAAAGGTGAGGCTGTCAAGGATGGACTTGGCCTTCACCTGGCAAGGGCCAGGTGTGGGGTATGCAGATTCCTGTTCCAAGAGAAAGGGCCTGTGTTATACCTCAGGGCATAAGCTTCCCAGTGGTTCCCTGGCTCATCCAGAAACTCACTCAATCTCTTGTCTCTCCGTGTTTGCCAAGAGCCTCCAGCAAGTCCTGCACATGGTCGTGTCCAGCAAGAGAATAGGAAAGAAGGAAAACACGGCCCCCCGTCCTTAAGGACGAAGCATAACCACATCCAGTGGAATTTCAATGAAGCATTTTTGGACCGTGACACACAGTAAAAATACATTTACCATATGAATCATGACCCAATACCTCTATCCATCCATCCACCCATCCATCCAAAATAAAACTTTAATGAACCCTGGCTAGGAGCGGTCCACCCTGATATTTTCTGTTCCCTTCTGTTTTTCTAACCCTGTCCCACAACCTGCTAAGCCCATCTTGTGACCCACAGAGGGGTTGTTATCTCAGTGTGTTAAGCACTGGCCACGCTGGGGATTGGAAAGCAGCACACTTAACGTGTTGGCAGGCATCTAGGAGAGCTGAGTGCTCCTTCAAGGATCCGTCTGGCAGGGAGGGCTGTGTGCGCTCTGGGTCACCAGGCAAGGGGAGGTCCTTGCTGGGCACAGGGTGGCATTTCATCCATCGACATATCTGCACTGCATATGGCGGAATGGACGCCCTGGCTCTGAAGGCGATGAAACCAAGCACAGGACAGAATATTTTTTAAAGGAACAAAAACACAAACTAAAAAAATGCACCGTTGAGCTGTCGAGAGGTGTCCCTGGTGGCCCAGACAGTAAAGAATCTGCCTGCAATGTAGGAGACCCGGGTTCAATCCCTGGGTTGGGAAGATCCCCTAGAGAAAGGAATGGCAACCCACTCCAGTATTCTTGCCTGGAAAATGCCATGGACAGAGGTACAGTCTAGGGGATCACAAAGAGTTGGACACGACTCAGTGACTAACACTTTCATTAGAGACTACAGTAAGTCCCCTACATATGAACCTTCATGTTGTGAACTTTCAAAGATGTGAACATACACGTACAATTACGTAGTCTGTGTATCTGGTGTACATTGTCACGTGTGTGTATCTTCTGCACGTGGTTATGCTGTTATGTACTGTACTATACAGTGCTGTATAGAGTACAGTAGTTGCTTGTTGTTGTTAAAGTTGCTATGTCACGTCTGACTCTTTTCGACCCTATGGACTGTGACCCACCAGCCTCCTCTGTCCATGGGATTCTCCAGGCAGGAATACTGGAATGGGTTGCCATTGCCTTCTCCAGGGGAGCTTCCGGACCCAGGGATTGAACTCATGCCTCCTGCATTGGCAGACAGATTCTTTACCCCTAAGCCACCTGGGAAACCCAGAGTACAGGAGGGCAATGTCTTTATTTCATGCCCAGACTCTGCCATCAATGTCAGGTATGAGTGAAATAGCAGCTTACCCTCTGACTGCAAGATATGGAAGCAACCTGAATGTCCACTGACACGAATGGATAAAGAAGAGGCGGCGTTGCTTATACAAGAGCCCCTGCTCCGTTGCCCTCACACCTCAAGCTGCTTTGGGCTCTTACCTTGCCTGTTGTTCTGTTTTCTGCCTCCCTGTCGAACTTCTGCTCCTCCTTCTTGCTGTGTTAGGATTCTGTTTGAACAGAGAGGAGAATCTGGACAGGAGAGCTTCTGGGACTAAAGAGCATCCATCTTAGTGGAGAAAAGTGGTGACCACCGTTTTGACTGCTTAGAGACTTTTTTTTCCCCCTTTTGTTGTTGTTCTTGACTCTGTTCTAGATGGTTTATGTTCCAGAGATGAAAAATGGCTACAGGGAGAGTCCCTTAAAACTCTGGGCACAGGGATTTCCCTGGTGGTCCAATGGTTAAGAACCTGCCTTCCAGTGCAGAGAACACAGCACGTGTTCGATCTCTGGTTGGGTAACAAAGATCCCACATGCTGCGCGGTAATGAAGCCTGCGTGCCCCAATGAAAGGTCCTGAGTGCTGTAAGTAAAACCTGCGTAGCCCCCAAAAGAAAACAGCAACAAAAACAAAACGAAAAACCCTCTGAGCACAAACCGTGTCAGTCCACTGCTGGAACAGTGTATCCTAAACTGCAGGGGCCCTTGGAGAAGAGCCGGCCTTGCTTCTCAAGGGACAGGGTCTCTCCCCTGAGGGGACTCCATTTGTGAGCATCCTGCTTTCTGCCTCTGTCTCCCCATGAGGAATCCACCCAGAGCTCTGACCATCTCTTAGCATTGTGTCCCTGAATCCGGACCTTCCACGGGTGCCTGAAACGATGTTACCAGAACGATCATGTTAACTTCAGTACTGTCCCCGTGTGTTAGCTGCTGTTAACAGGTGGGCACCTTTACTGTCCTCATCCAAGTAAGGAAACTGAGACCCAGAGAGCTTAACAAGCACATCCAAGGTCAAGTACACGTGCTCATGTGTGACAGACAGGATCGCACCTCTTGCGTCTCAGCCGCCTCACTGTGTTTTACAAGCCTTATCTCATCTGATAAGGGGATGCCTGTAATTACTCTTCACTCCAGATGGGCAAAGCTGGCTGGGAGGGAGGCAGGTGTCTGGCCCAGGTGGCCCAGGTGGATGATTCGAGCAGGCTGTGCACCCCTCTGAGCACCCCTGAGCTCCTGCCTCCGTGTTGATGAGACAAACGGATGAAACCCCATCTCAACTCCCGCCTAATGAATCCCGGTGAAGCAGCTTGTTTGCATTTGTTAGTTAATTCGTTTTCCAGACAGAACCACAGACCAGTGTCCCCGCTTCTCTGCCAGTGTGCCCGCCCCGGGGGCCTGACGGCGGCTCCAGGCCACCTTGAGCCCCCTGGCCCGGCCAAGGCCAGAGAAGGGCCGGCAGCCAGCACGAGGGGCCTGTGTGAGGTGAGGACAGCTGCCTCCCCACCCTTGGGGCCGGTGGGGTGCCCGGCTCCCCAGCTGGAGCAGGCACATGAAATCTGAACTCTGGAGGGAAATTTACTGCACAATAAAGGAAGAATGGCCCGCTTTGGGGACAATTAAAGCCACATTACTGTGGAATTACAGAGGACGCCCGGGGAATTAGCCAAATCCAAAGCAGCCAGAAGCACCAAGGCCAAGAAACGTGGGGCGTTTACACGCGGGTCCATCCCCCCACTTGTGCGAGGAACCTGTCTGGTTCCCAAACCCCCTGATTTTAAGGCAAGGGAAGACATCCAGAGACTTCACCTGAGAGAACTATTGTCACTAAGCCACCCCAGCCAGCCCAGCCCCACTTGTGCCTTAAATCATTCTCTTCTGGTTATAAAGCCAATCAAGTCACCAGCGGAGGTCTGGGAGGCCAGGCCAAACCCCACGGTTTGCTGCTGGGGAAGCAGGACGATGCCAGGATTCCAAGCTGGAGCCAAGCAGGGTTCCATCCAGTCTCCTCTGCAAGCCATGGAGGCTAAGCCTGGGGCCTCGGCACCCTCATCTGGAAAATGGGCATGAAGGTGCCTGTCTGACCTACTAGCTGTGAAACGTCGGGTGGATTAAAGTATTAGGCCCCTAGTCCTCCACCATTTTTTATTCTGTGCTTTCCTTTAGTGAGATGAAGATACATAAGTTATACATTCTGGGGTGTTTTGAAGAGCAAGGAAGTTTGTGCTAGCTTTCTATTCATGTCGCCAGTGAAGAGGAAGAGACGTAAAAAGATGGTTTCTAAAAAAATTTTATTGAAGTATAGTTGTTCTATGTGCATGCGTGAATGCTAAGTTGCTTCAGTTGTGTCTGACTCTTTTCGACCCCATGGACTGTGACCCACCAGGCCTCTCTGTCCATGGGATTCTCCAGGCAAGAATACTGAAGTGGGTTGCCATGCCTCCTCCGGGGGATCTTCCTGATTCAGGGATCGAACCCGCATCTTATGTCTCCTGCATTGGCAGGCATGTTCTTTACCACTAGTACCACCTGGGAAGCCCATAGTTGATTTACAATGTTGTGTTAATTTCTGCGGTACAGCAAAGTGCTATTTATATATATATACGTATATACATGCAGTTTCATATTCTTTTCAGTTATGGTTTATCACAAGATACTGAATACAGTTCCCTGTGCTATACAGTAGGGCCTTGTTATTTATCCATCCTAAATATACTAGTTTGCATCTACTAATCCCGAATTCTCAGCCCTCCCCTCCCCCACCCCAGTCGCCCTTGGCAACCACAAGTCTGTTCTCTGTGTCTGCGAGTCTGTTTCTGTTTTGTAAATAAGCTCACTTGTGTCATATTTTAAATTCCACATATAAATGATATTATATGGTATTTGTCTTTCTCTGACTTCACTCATCTTGGTAATCTCTAGGTCCATCCATGTTGCTGCAAATGGCATGATTTCAGTCTTTTATTACGGCTGAGTAGTCGTTTATGAGTGTGAGTGTTAGTCCATAAAGAAGGCTGAGCACCAAAGAATTGATGCGTTTGAATTGTGGTGCTGAAGAAGACTCAAGAGAGTCCCTTGAACAAGAAGATCAAACCAGTTGATCCTAAAGGAAATCCCTGAATATTCATTGGAAGGACTATTGCTGAAGCTGAAGCTACAATATTTTGGCCACCTGATGCAAAGAGTCAACTCATTGGAAAAAAGACCCTGATGCTCGGAAAGACTGAAGGCAAAAGGAGGGCAGCAGAGGATGAGATGGTTTGACAGTATCACTGACTTAATGGACATGAATTTGAGCAAACTCTGGGAGATAGTGAAGAACAGAGGAGCTTGGTGTGCTGCAGTCCATGGGGTTGTAGATTGGATGTCCAGTCTACTTAGTGACTGAACAACAATGAAGCATTTCACTGTATATGTGTACTGCATCTTCTTTATCCATTCATCTATCGATGGACATATAGGTTGCTTCCGTGTCTTCAGTTCAGTTCAGTCGTTCGGTCGTGCCTGACTCTTTGCAACCCCATGGACTGCAGCACGCCAGGCCTCCCTGTCCATCACCAACTCCCAGAGTTTACTCAAATTCATGTCCATTAAGTCAGTGATGCCATCCAACCATCTCACCCTCTGTCGTCCCCTTCTCTTCCCACCTTCAATCTTTCCCAGCATCAGGGTCTTTTCCAAAGAGTCAGTTCTTCAAATCAGGTGGCCAAAGTATTGGAGTTTCAGCTTCAGCATCAGTCCTTCCAAATGAATATTCAGGAATGATTTCCTTTAGGATGGACTGGTTGGATCTCCTTGCTGTCCAAGGGACTCTCAAGAGTCTTCTCCAATACCACAGTTCAAAATTCTTCAGCACTCAGCTTTCTTTATAGTCCAACTCTCACATCCATACATGACTCCTGGAAAAACCATAGCTTTGACTAGACAGACCTTTGTTGGCAAAGTAATATCTCTGCTTTTTAATATGGTGTCTAGGTTGGTCATAGCTTTTCTTCCAAGGAGTAAGTGTCTTTTAATTTAATGGCTGCAGTCACCATCTGCAGTGATTTTGGAGTGTCTTGGCTACTCTAGATAGTGCTGCTATGAGCAAGGGGGTGCATGTATCTTTTCAAATTAGAGTTTTCTCTGGATGTATGCCTAGGAGTGGAATTGCTGCATTATTTGGCAACTCAATTTTTAGTTTTTTGAGGAACTTCCATACCGTTTTCCTTCATGGCTGCACCAATTTGTGTTCCCACCAACGGTGTAGGAGGGTCTCTTTTTCAGAGAGATGGTTTCTGAAGTCACTGGTCGGGCAGCTCGGGCTGTGCAGGGTTGGGGACCCTTCTGGAGGCCTCCGCACCCTTGCACATGCATCCCTCACCTTCATGTCATGCCTTGAGGGTTGTGCTGCTTCACAGATGAGGACGTGAGGGAGGATCCCACTTAGCATAAGGTGCCAGGAAGGATTTTGCGATCCGCCTCCAGGGAGGATAGAAAGAGTCAAGACTGTGGGTGTCTGGTGCTACCCTGGTGCATAGAGACTCACCTGTCATTGTCTAGTGACTGAAGTGTATCTTGATGGCCAGGTAGAAGCTGCTCCATCTTTTTCTTTTTTTAATATTTATTTGGCTGCATTAGGTCTTGTGGCACTTGGACTCTGTAGTTGTGGCACGCAGGCTCTGGAGTGTGCAGGCTCAGTAGTTGTGGTACGTGGGCTTAGTTATTCCATGGCCTGTGGGATCTTAGTTCCCCAACCAAAGATCGAACCCTTGTCCCCTGCATTACATCATGGAGTCTTAACCATTGGACCACCAGGGAAGTCCCCAACTTACCTTTGGGGGTACTGACCTCAACTCTGGCCTCCCGCCCTCTGCTCCCCTACCCAAACCTCATCCTTCAGGCCACAGCCGGGCACAGTGGCCTGTCTTCCTTTTCCTGCAACCCTCAGGGGTTCCTCACCCCTTCTGGAAGCGCTCTAGCACTCATGTTCCTGCCCGCTTGAGGGTGAGCCTCAAGGAGGGGACAGACTTTCATATTAACACTCTGGGACCTGGTCCTGAAGCCAGCAGCCAAAGAGCTCAGCCATCTCCTGCCCCCGAATCCTGGTGGTTAGGGGGCTGGAAACTCTGTGGGGTTTGGACACCCCTGGGGACCCTCAGCACCTCTGGGTGCTGAGACAGAGCAGTGCAGCAGAATCTCTCAGCTTGTTTGTGAGCTAGGCATTTGGCCACACTACTGATGCTCAAAACAATTTGGAGGAGGAGAGCAAAGGGGCTCACCCATCACAGGACCCTCTCTTTTCCTGTAAGGGCCAATCTCTCATGGGATTCTGGCCTGGAGCTTTAGTACGACAGAGCCAACAAGCCACTGGGATGGAATAATTTAGGAATAATCCAAGGGAGATGCTTAGAATGCCCAGAAACAAGAACTTCCTGGCACTAGCCATCACGGAGATCCCAGCTGCATACATTGGTGTATATGCATTGGTGCATTTCTGCAGAAGATTGGTCTGTCCGAAAGCCTTTGAAGCCCTGAAAAAGTGGCTGGTTCTTAGCCAAACCACCACTGTCCTGCTGTTGCTGTGCTGATCTGAGAGCCCTTTTATTTATTTCCTTTTCCTTTTGAACTTTTTATTTTGTACTTGGGTACAGCCAACTAACAGTGTTGTGATACTTTCAGGTGAACAGCAAAGGGACTCAACCACACATAAACATGTATCCCCCATCCAGGCTGCCACATAACACTGAGCAGAGTTCCATGTGCTGTACAGTAGGTTCTTGTTGGTTATCCAGTTTACATATAGAGATGTATACATGCCCATCCCAAACTCCCTAACTAGCCCTTCCCGCTGGCAACCATTTGTTCTCTAAGTCTGTGAGTCTCTTTCTGTTTTGTAAGTTCATATGTATCATTTCTCTTTAGATTCCACATATAAGGGATGCCATAGGCTGTTTCTCCTTTTCTGTCTGACCTGCTTTACTCAGTATGATACTAAGTCCATCCATGTTGCTGCAAATTGGGTTATTTCATTCTTTTTAATGGCTGAGTGATAGTCCATCATATATATGTCCCACATCTTCTTTATCCTCTGTTGATGGACATTTAGGTAGCTTCCACGTCTTGGTTGTTGTAAAGAGTGCTGCAATGAACATTGGGGTGCATGTATCCATTCAGATTATGTTTGTTTGTTTGTTTTTTCCAAATATATGCCCAGGAGTGGGAATGCAGGGTCATATGGTAGCTCTGTTTTTAGTTTTTTAAGGACCCTCCATACTATTCTCTATCGTGACTGTACCAATTTACCAACACAGTGTCCAAGAGCCCTTTTAGAAGATGCTCAGCTGCCGAGCTTTCTGCTGTCTATGAGGGAGAGGTGGCCATGTCCCCTGGCTGTTTTCCCTAGCTGTGGCTGATAACACGGGACCTCGTTCCAGAAGGACCATTTGGACTTATTTTCTGCAAGTAACTCCCCAAGGTTTGCCCGCAGGGAAATTCTTCTGCTGTCTCCTTCTCACTCAGGGTCATTTACAGGCTGGAGGACTTCTCAGGACACCCCTTTCACTAAATCATGTATAAGAATGTTTATGACTCCAGTTAGAGCCTCAAACATGGAAGGACCTCCCAGCCCAGCAGTGGAACCGTGTCTCCTCTTAGGCTCATTGAGTAGGAAGGGACTTAGTCTGGTTCACCTTCCCTCTCAGAGCCAGAATCTCCTGTACTGTGTCCGTGTTCTTGAATGCCTCCAGAACGGCAAGATCACTCTCCTGGGGGCGGCCCATTCCAGGTTGGCTGGAATCAGCTGTTCCTGGTCATTCTGTCTCTCCCGTGGTAGGCTACCCACATTCTTCAGTGGGCTGGTATTTAAAGTCTTTAATTGTGATAGCATCCACATTTGACCAATACATCTGAATAAACTATACCAACTGGTTTGATTGAAATAACTGGATTCAGGTTTGGGATTCAGGGTTTAATCAGTCCTAAGTTTTATCATGTCCTGATGAAAATGACCTTTTTTTGGATAGAGTTTTGACCATTCTGATCATAGCTGCCTTCCTCCTCCTGTTTTTTCCTGGAAGGTGGTAAGATTGCATGGGGGCTGTTTGCATCTGATACTGGGGCGTGCTGGGAACCACCAGATCCCTGGAGAGCGATGGAGACAAAGTAGTGGCCTGTCTGTTCAGCATTGGTGGTGGTGTCCATCAAAAACACTTTTTGGGTCATCACGAGACAGGCTGGGACCTGGAACCCTTTGCTGCAGTGCTTGCACCTGGACAGATGTCTATTCCAGCAACAAAATACAAAGAAATCATAAGGGACTAAAAATAACTGTGTGTATGTGCAGTTGGTGCAGATTATGGACAGGAAGATACAAAAAGACCAAAAGAACCCATCGGCCACTTCTGAGGCAACTTCTGAAAAGCCGGAAGCAAAAGCACATGCCCCCTGCTCTAGCTTGATCCCTGGACCCACCCTACCCTCACCCCATATAAGGAACAAGCTCCGCCCAAAGAGCAAACAAGAGCACTAGTTACTTGTTTTCAGCCCCTTGTGTTGCAGCTCCAGTCCCAGTAAATCCTTGCCTGAATTTCTTGTCTGGCCTCTTTATCAATTTCTATTGATTAGGGAGTCCCAGAAATCCGGTTGGTAGCAATCTGATGGGCAGGGTCTTTCCCTTCTCTCACTTCTCCTCATGGTCTCAGGCCGGGGATTTCTGTTCTCATGGAGCTGATGCAGAAAAGGAAGTGATTAGGGCAGGACAGGCTGGCACGGACCACACAGGAACTGGAGAATCAGACAACCCTTGAAGTTCAGAAAAGCCTGAACGCGCCCCCCACCCCGGTCCTGACGAATTGGGGGACCCTCTTAACCTCTTTGGGGGTTTTCAGGTGCCGAGAAGATCAGATCCACCTTTGATAAAAGCTTGTCGTGCCAGATCACATCTTGGGCGAAGCACAAGTTTGATGGGGATCCGGAGGGTGACGGAGATAGGACCACCCTGCAGTACTTGGCATAGACCTTCACTCAAAAGGGCTTGTTGAAATTCCAACTGAACTGGGTGTCCTGTGTTTTTATTTGTGAAGTCTGGCAACCCTAGTTGGGAGCACATTAGGAAACCAGAAGGCACGTTGGTGTTGACCAGGTAAGGGTCTGTGGGGACCCTGGCTTCAGCCTGGCCCCGTCCATGAGCCGAAACCTCTGTGTCTTGGGCTCTCGTGGTCCTGCGTGCAGGGTCGCATCCCCCGGAGCAGTGTAGGCTGCAGCCAAGACTGGTCTCCAGGCTTCCAGCCCACATCAAAGTTATCTGCAAAGTGGAATTCAATTAACTGGTCCAGCAGAGAAGCGCAGGGTCGTGGCACCGTGGGGGAAGGTATCTGGGGAATTGCATGTCGCATGTTTTCCTGCCTGGTGTCAGGGGAACAGAATTGGCTGTAAGTCATTAAAGCGCCTCACAGCCAGCCTCTCCCATTGCCGCTGGAGGCTGCTGCCTGGCATGTGCCAGACTCGGCTACGGGACCCGTTACAGATGGGAAATGACTCCGGTGGCGGGGGAGCCAGGGGCCAGACTTGGCCAACTGGCAGATCAGCTCTCCTGTGTCCATTAATAAAGCCTGGGGACTGTGTGCGCCACCTCTGGGGAGCAGAGGCTGGAAGGCAGCCCCCTGCTGCTAGACAAGGCATCTGGGCAGGGTGGAGAGGCTGGGAGGAAACAGCATCGCTTGAGGTGTGGGGGCAGTTTTGCTCAGACAGTCTCTTCGCCTTTGAAAACTCTTGGCCTTGGGAAATGAATTCCAGCAACCACGGGGTTTATCGAGCTTCTTCCTGCCCACGGCCGTGCCACCTCACTGTGCTGGAGGTCTGGAAAGAGCTCCCTAACGAGTTCCAGGTCCTTGGCAAGGTCTCTCTGCCCATCGGGGCCTCATTTTTTCTCCTTTCTTCTGTGACAAGATGGTAAACTAGAAAAACTTGGAAGCCCCCAGCAGCCCAAGATGCTGTTTTTGCCCTTGGAGGATGACGTGCCATTTTCCTATTGGACATGACTGGGGGTGGGCAGGGGTGTTCACATAGAGTGGGCCCTGTTATAAGCGAGAAGCAAGACTCCTAGGCTCTGGACCTCTCTTTTGAAATTAATACCCTTGAGGGCAGGGGAGTTGGCATCTTGTAGTCAGTGGGTGGCCGAGGAAGGTTCCAGAACAGGGTAGTGACAAGGTGAGAGGAGGGTTGGAAGAGGGAATCGGGGTGGGGGGCCCGACTGGAGTTGGGAAGAACACACAGTGGCCCGAGTCTGAGGTCCCCGAGGGAGGGGCCTGGGTGGGGCCCTGGGAAGTGAGGGTGTGAGGAACTGGAGCTGCAGACCAAGAACTGAGACGGCTCCTGAGGGCTCACTGAAGCCTCCCCGGCATTTCCGAGAGGAGGATGTTTGTGCGGCGGAGCCCTGAGTTATTCCTCGGCAGCAAAAAAAAAAAAAAAAAAAAAAAAAAAAAGCCTGGGAGACGTTAGGAAGGATCGTTTCAAAGCCTTCGGGGGAGGCGCAGCAGCCAAAAAAGGGCAGGGGAAAGAAAAAGCTCCGATGTTTACAGAGAAAAAAAAAGTCAGTGGAAAAAGTGACGGGGAGGTCAAGCCCATTCGAGGGATGGTTCTGTGCGGTCCCCTAGGGAGGGGCCGGTCACCCTCACAGACCTCGGGGGAGAAAGCCACTCGGTCTCTCACCCTGCGACCCCGTATCCCGCCGCCACCGTGGCCCCAGCCCAGCCCTGGAAAGGCCCCCTCCGGTCCGCTCTCTGTCTGCCTGTGCGCGGGAATCGCGTTAATCCACTGTCTCCCTGCGCGAATGGAGTTCACATTTCTGCTTGCAGAGCTCAGATGTCTGCACACCCCCACCCCACCCCAGGCCCTGCTTCAGAAGCCCAGGAGGGTCTGGCTGGGTGGGGGCGAGAGCTCTTTTGTCCGCTGTCTTGACAAAGGGGCCCCGGCCTTTCCCAAGCCCCACAGGTGTGAAGAGCTTGTTACCCTGGTGTTTGTTCAGCCCTATTAGTGGCCTGAAGGACTGTTGACAGAGGGCCCCTTTGTGTGCAGACTCGGCTAAAGCTCTCTAAGCCCTCGACAAACACAGGCCACTTCTCTCCCGGGACTTTATCAGGAACCATCTAAAGCCCGCCTTGGCCGCTGGGAACTCCAGCCTCCTGGATGGGACACTGGGGACGGATTTGAAAGCATTTTCTAGTTTTTTTTTTTCCTTTTTCTTACACCTTGATCCACCTGTTGTCCATTCTGTTTCTGATATCAGAGATAAAGCACAGGTCTGGGGTCAGAGATTTTGTTTTCAAGTTGGAGCTTAAAAAAAAAAAGAAAAGCTTTGTGGCTTGGCAGGCCTTCTGTCTCCTAAGAGAAGGTGTCAAAGATATTTCCAGAAAGCTCGGTGGACTCCCTGCTATGAGAACTCAGCTTCAAGGGGGTTCTCGGGCTCTCCCACCCAGAGTTCCTCACTGCTGACAGCCCTCTTGGAAATCCTTTCACCAAGATTCCTGCATCAACTCTCCACCCAACAACCTTCTCCCTCAGCATGGTTTTCTCTGCCCAGAGCCCTGGAGAGTCCGCCCTTATGAAGCAGGTGGTTACCATTCTTGTCGACTACTCCCCTTCTGAGGCTGCTCCCATGGTGAACACCCCATCACCTCCACAAGATCAAGGTCACGGTCTGCAGGAGCCCCCTCAGAGCCATGGTACAATTGTGCCCTATCTCTGACCTACCTGCAGGCTGAAAATGGTCTTCCTGACACCTGACCCACTCAGTCCCACCCCTGTGGCTTGTTTGCAGCTAGAGCACACTCCTGAACTCCCAGAAGCGTCCCTGCCAGGTAGAACCTGCCCCTTAACCTCCAGGAGTTTTGGTGTCCCTCTGCCATAGACTTTCAGGGCTGGGAAAGAACTCAGAGATCATCAGACCCAATGTCCTTATTTTTCTGATGAGAACACAGAGGCTCAGAGAGGCTGAGGGCTTTCCAATGATGGACACCGGGGTGAGCCGCAGAGCCAGGACTAGGACTTAGGTCCCCGCTCTCCCAAATCAGCTCCAGTTCTCTTGCCTCTCGTCTCTGCAGCCTTGTGATGTTGTATTAGTTGTGTGCCACTTTGAGTTTACTTAATCATAATGGCACAGTGGTAAAGAGTTTACCTGCCACTGCAGGAGACGCGGGTTCAATCCCTGGGTTGGGAAGATCCCCTGGAGAAGGAAATGGCAACCCACTCCAGTATTCTTGCCTGGAGAATTCCATGGACAGAGGAACCTGGTGGGCTACAGTCCATGGGGTGTCCAAGAATCGGACACAACTTAGTGGCTAAACAACAATAACAACAGCAACGATCATGACTCCACTCAAGTGTGAGGTTCTAGGTCCTTTCTTTGCCTTCACACATCTTTTTTTACCTCTGCATGTTCTGAGCCAGTGGTCCTCATGGTGTGGCCCTGGGACGGGCAGCGTCAGCATCACCTGGGGTGGTGTTAGCAGCACAGGTGGTCATGCCCCGCGTGCAGCCTACTGAACAGGTCCTGGGTGTGGGGTTCAGCTGCCTCTGTTTTGGCAGGCGCTCTTGGTGATTCTACGTACTCATCTACGCACTCACGTTTGAGAACCGTCCCACATTGGGTTCTTGGCAGGGGTTTAGTGGCTCCTTGAATTGAAAAGCAAACCTCAAGAGAAGGAAGGAGGACCATATATAGTCTTGAACAAGCAAAGTGTAGCAGGATCAATCCCATTCCAGGTTTGCTTCCCAACTCAGAGGCTGGCATATCTAAGGGGCTCTGTTAATATTTATTGAATGAAGAGATGGACACGCCCTCATGCAGAAGTGTGCAGTGTCTGGTGGGGGTTGTCATTGGTGGTCCTGTCTCATGTCTTTAGGCGTCACATCTTCTTTCTGGGAAACCCCTGGAGCCCCGTGGATCAATCCTTAGCTCAGCTGGGCACTGTCACACCCAGCCTGGACTGTTGGCTTTTCTTCCAGTCAAGCGAGTTGTCCAGTCCTCCTGGCTGTGTCTAGGTGGTGCGTTCAACAGTAGTTCAGATTGAAGCTGACATTTGGACACAACGCAACGCACTCTGCAAATGACTACAAGCCCTCGAGCCTTGGCTGGAACCAAATGGCTCCCATGAGATGCTTCTAGTCTCTTAGCAGCTGCACAGCCTCTTTGGCTCACCCCAGCTGGGCACCACCGTGTCGCATTGGCAGCTGATGTCCGGGTGACAAGCTTTAAGCCCTGTATTCAGGGGGAAGGGGTAGTCCTCAGGAGTGAGCTGACAGCAGCATTGACCAGACTTTTTCATATACCAGGTATCCCCGAAGACTCTGCCAGGGTAGGGACCACATTTGTCCTGCCCACTGTGCTATCCCAGCCCCTTGCCTGGAGCTTGGCATGTAATAGGTGCCTGGGAAATACCAACTGAGTGAGTAAATAAACCTATGGGCTACCAGATTTGCCATTAGTAAAAATGAAACCTGAAGTCTGGAGTTTGCAAATTGATGTATGCCAGTGATCATTTTTCTTATGCCCAGCTCACCTGTAGACACTTGGGTGGATCCTGCCTAAGCCCCTGTCCAGGACGAAGCCCTTGGAGAGCCCTGCACAGTGTCCCCAGGTGCTGGCGGGAGCCAGGTGTGTGGGGAGCCATGGCAGCTCAGCCTGGTCATCTCGGAGAAGCTGGAACTGGGCTCCAAGAACCCACCCTGGGGGCGGAATACTTAACATTTATAAAAAAGGGTCAAACGATTTCTAAATAAACAGTATACCAAGTAGAGTAGCAAAAGACTAAGTAAAAGGAAATACAAACTACCCCAAATTCTTAAAAATAACTCTCAAATATTTTTGTTATTCTGAACCAGTCGTTTCAGAAGTTTCTTCTGAAAGCAGACCTCCCCCCCACGGCTCCATTGCAGACACCACCTTTGCCTCCCCATGGGCTCTGTCTCCAGAGTGGCTTCTATTCCAACCGATTTCTTTTCAATTTAGTTCTAATGCCACTAACCTTTGCTGCTGGTCTGTGGGCCAGTAGCAGCAGTGCCCGGGGTGGGGGCATGGGGGTGGCTGTTAGAGATGCAGACTCCCAGGCCCCTCAGGCCCTTCTGAATCAGAATCTGCATTTGAACAGGTTTCCCAGGGGGTTCCATCTGCAGCCACGGCAAGAACACTCATCTGTCCTCTGATTTTTTTTTTTTTTTCAGGCCCTGCTGTCTCTATCTGGTCTCAGCAGAAGGGCCTCCCTGAACATCAGTACCCCCATAGCTCTAGCATGCGTACTCAGTTCTGTCTGACTCTTCGTGACCTTTTTGACTGCAGTGCGCCAGGCTCCTCTGTCCATGGGATTCTCCAGGCAAAAATACTGGAGTCGGTTGCCATTTCCTCCTCCAGGGGACCCAGGGATAGAACCCGCATCTCCTGCAGTGGCAGGTGGATTCTTCACCACTGAGCCAGCCTTGAAGCTCCCATAGCTCTAGGCACAGTGGGAAATTCCAGGTCTACAGTGTGGTTACCAGACTGCTGTCTGGCTCTTCTGAGACAGAAGCGCCCTGAGGGCAGATCTCTGTCTTGTCTGCTCACACCACAATCTGGTCCTTTTAAAGGCTTCTGTTGGCATTTGTTGAAGGAAGAAACGGCTGCCACTCTCTGGGTGGCATTTGAAGCTGCAGAGTTTGCTGTTTCAGGCAGCAGCCAAGGATGTAAAGCTTCCCCTACCCTTGGGCTGAGGGATTCACCATTTCTCTAACCCAGGCTTTCTCACACTTGGCAGTATTAGCATTTGGGGTGGTATGACTTGGCTGTGTCTGCTCTGTGCTGGGTAGGACTTTGGTGTCTGTCCTCAAGATGCTGATAGCAGCTCCTTTGGCAGTTGTGACATCCAAAAATGTCTGTAGTAATGTTGTCCAACGTCTGCTGGGGGACAGAATGGCCCGTGGTTGAGAACCACCGCTCTAATCCCCTACCTGGAATGTTCTGGACATTTCGTGTGTCACTTAGTAGGCCTTGTGGCCCTCACCTGGCAGCCACAGACCAAATTAGCAAAGGAACTGGTGATGGAGGCAGCCCCCTCCCCGCTCCAACCCTGTAAGTGCCTGTTGTGTTCCACCTGCCCCGGTAGCCTGGACATGTGGAAATGTGTCCATTCCATTTAAGTTGTTGAAATCTTGACAGCAAGTTGCTTAAAAGTGTCAGGCGCTCAGCTAAGCTGGAGAGACACCTGAGATGTTCGAATTTGAAGCAGGTGACTTAAACAACAGGTCTAAAATGATAGTAACATTGAAATCTTTAATCAGAAAGATGCTTAACCAGTGAAAGTGGCGACTGCCCTTAGCTCCATTTTCGCTCATGGAATGGTCCACTGATGGAGGGACAGCTGGATCAGACAGTTAGGGGGCTGGTCTCACTAGTAATGAGTGAGGGGTCTCATGGCAGGTCTGAGAGCTGTGCTTCCATGGGCACTCAGGCGGCCCAGGGCTAGGGACTGTTTCCTGCATACAAAGCCCCCAGCCTGCGGGTGGAACACACAGGGGCCGGTTATTTGGGGCAGTTCAGTTGCAGATATGTGAGTCCAGAGTGCCCTGCTGTGCTGCCAGACTAACCTGGGCAACTTTTCTCAGAAGTACTGACCTGGAAGGGGAAAATGTTAGGATGGATCCTGTGTGCGGGGAAGGTGGGGAGGACCCTGTGCTCCGAGCTCCGAGGGGGCCCATTGAACAAGGCCCACCCTGTTCCACGAGCTCCCCTGAGCCACATGGCATTCAGGGGAGCCGGGACCTGAGTCTCTGAGAGACAGGGCCAGGATCCAGCTTAGCAACATGTGCTGGGTTTTCCCAGGGCCTGGGAGAGCCCTGGGGGGACTGGGGTTAGCACATCACACCTTTCAGGAGAGGGCCAGCTCCTGTGACTGGTAAAACCAACAAACCAACGGGTTTGTTATCAAACCAACAGGGGCGGATTCAGTCGCCATGGTGTGTGAGGTCTTACTAGGCCTTCCTTGGGGTCCCCGAAGGAGTCCAGGGCATCCTAATGTGGGTTCTTCTCCTTGGAGCACTGCAGTCCACTTGAGCAGACAGGAGCTAAATCAATGAGTTAAAGCAGCAGGACAAGTTTAAAGGAGTTCAAAGCCACAAGAAATATCACAAATGCCACAAGGCTATGCCTTGGTGGAGGGTGTCAGTCCCCCACTTATCCTATATTTCTACCTATCTACCTACCTAATCTTTCTACTCATCCACCCACCCATCCATATATCCACCCACCTACCCATCTACCCATACACTCATCCATTCATCCACCCATCATCCATCCATCCATCCACCTACCCACCCACCCACCCACCAGCCCATCCATCATCCATGTGTCCACCTACTCAGCCACCCACCCATCCATCCGTCCGTCCATCCATCCATCCATTCATCCATTCATCTTCCCTCTTGCTTTCTTATTTTTGCTCTCTCTTTCTCTCATTTGTACAATGAAAGCATATCGAGGTCTGCTGTGGGCTGGAAGATATAAGGGTGAACACTGTCCTCATCCTCCAGGAACCATCCCCATTGAGGGGAGCATTTGTCCCACTTTATGTAAGAGCTTGCTCATCTGCCCCATCCATCTATGATACCAGGAGCCCCTGTCTCCCTCAGGGCCTGTGGCACTGGACATGGCACAAAGCTGGAGCACCTACCTGTGTGTTGCTTGAACCACCTGGAGGTGGTGAGGGGTTGGACAGTCCAGGTTGCTGGGAGAAGTTCATAGAAGCTTAAGGAGTGGTGGTGACAGGTATGTGTGAAGAGGCTTAGAGGACCTTTTGATAGGAGAGGAAAATGGGACTCCATTTCCTGAACCCCTTTCCCTGCTGGGTGGTGGGTGAGGAGCTCGCTTCCTCCTTCCTCTTTCCCAATGTCCCCATGTCATGCCTTTGGGTCTGAAATGCAACTGTCTGTGAAGTGTCCTTGGCGGTCTCCACACAACAACTGAAGGAGGCGTGGTGCTTGGGGTGCAGGCCAGACCAGCTCCCTTGGGTGGCTGGTCTTTTGGTCCCAGGGGTCCCCCTGGTCAGGGTGCAGCGGTGCTCCTCTAAGCTGTGCTGCCCTCTGCCCTCCCTGGTCTCCCAGGCTGACCTCTCCATTCTCACAAACCTCCCCTTTCCTTCCCGCCTTGAAATCTGATAACAGAACTAATACCCAATATTTTTGCCTCCAAGAGAGGCAGGAGATAAACAGGAAGGCGTGAGGGATTAAGGTGTCTTTCGAAGGAAGGGGCAGGGGACAGGCTGGGAGCCGGGCGACATCCCTGTGTGCAGCCGAGGGCTCCAGATGTGAGCTGCTTGGCCCGACGCATTTTTCCATTTGTGCAGAGAAAATAAAACAAAGAGAAAAGAAAACAAGCTGTAAAATGCGTTGCAGAAGCCTGAGTGTGGGCAATGGTCACTGATGTCCCCTGACAGCTCCAGGAGGAGGGGGGACAGGGTGGGGGGCAGGGGAGCCCTGCCTTTTGATGTTCAGTCTCTGAGCTTTCTTTTGTGTGAGAGTTGTTTGGGAAGAGCTTCGGTTGGTGGAAGGTGCGTGGAAAGTAGAGCGATACCAGCCAGAGGTTTCCCTTGGAGTGGGGAAGTGGGGTGCTGAGCTCCCAGGAGGTCACGGGGGACAGCTGGGCTGACTTTGCAGATGTGAATACCAGCTTAGCATCTGCCTCTGAGATGGACCAGAAGATGCTGCTCCTGAGGCCTTTCTCCTAGCCCAGAGGCCTGAGGAAGTGTCACCCTGGAGATCCTTCCAGATCCCTATGTCAGGCCCTGTGACTTCTGTCCAAGTAGAAAAGATCTGGATTCTGATCCTTGGTCTAGGGCGAGCTGTTCCTTCCAGGGACCTGGTCCTTTCCTTTGGGGCAATTGGCCAGGAACCGAGAGACCTGGGCTCTAGTCCTGGGCCCCCATTTCCTGGCTCGGTGGTCCTAGGCTGGTAGTTTGCTTAACCCCTCAGAGCAGCACCCTCTCCCCAAGTCTGGCTGAGTGAGTCCCCAGCCACTGTGAACTTGTATCATTCCCTGTGCTCCTGGGCAGGGCATGGCTGAAGAGGTTTCTTTGTATCTAGTTGAACTCAGCCCTGAGGGCTGGAGGTGATGCGGGGAGACTTGTAAAGCTCTTGGGAGTCATTCTTTGGCCTAATTTGGCTTCTGGATGCTTCTTCCAGACTTCAGGCTTAAGCTGAGGTCTTTTCTCTTGTATCACACACAGCACGTCCTCTAAAGCCCTCATCCATCTCTACTTGTAAATAGTGTGTCATTTGGAGAGTGACTCTAGGAAGAATATTTAAAGAAGTTTATCATAACATCAGAGAGAAAAATGAAAGAGGCAAAATTTTTTAAATCACCGAAGTAGTATGTGAATAAGAAACTGGTAAAAATATTTGCAACTGGTATATAAAACATACAAATACAGTACATGTCATCAGAAAAAAAAACCCACCTTATTTGAAAACTGGGCAAATGACATGAACAGGCAGTGCATATACAAAAAAAGAAATATAAATAGAAAAACAAACACACGGAGAAATGTCCAACCTCACTGGTCATCAAAGACATACAAATTAAAATTGTGTGTTTTCCAGATGAATTGGCAAAGGTTAAAAAATAAAAAAGGAATGCTGATACCAAATGCATATTGTTTTTCTTTTCAGCAGTATGGAGAATAGGAAGTAGGAGCTTTCACATCCTGTTAGTGGGAGAGTAAACCAGGACAGCCTTTCTTGAGGGCAATTTGGCATTTGGGATCTCGAGTTAAAAACACCAAAATTTAACATAGCAATTCTGCCCTGAGAAATTTACTGAATGACAGTCATCAGAACAGAGTACACACATGTGTGTTCAAAGGTGGTTACCACTGTATTGTTTATAATAGTGAAAAACTGGAAGTAACTGCCCAACCCGGGAAGGCTCTGCTTTTTATTTTGAATTTTTGGCCACACCTCGTGGCATGTGGGATCTTCCTCAACAAAGGCTTGAACCCACACCCCCTGCATTGGACGGCAGAGTCTTAACTACTGGACCGCCAGGGAAGGCCCAAGGCCCAGCTTTTCACTGCGTCAACTTCTGTTTCCAAGGAGCCCATTTCGTGTATTCATGTTATCTGACATTAAAAAATATTCATCATCGTGCGAAAATAGCTAGGAAGTGAGAGGTACATGGATGATCCATGTCTGTCAGAAAGAAAGAGCTCCACAGCTGAGTAAATGTTAATTAAAGCCTGCAGGGAAAGCCCCGATATTAACAGCAGTTGGTGGAAATTTGAGTTTTGTTTTTTTTTTTTTTTAACCATTCTGCTTTTGTTTTTCAAGTGTCTGGTATTAAACATATATTTAACAATTACATAAAAGGTGATTTAGGACTTCCCTGGTGGTCCAGTGGTTAAGACTCTGCTTCCAATGCAAGGGGCAGGGGTTCAATCCCTGATCAGGGGACTAAGATCCCACATGCCACGTGCTGCAGTCAGGGAAAAAAAAAAGCTATTTAAAACAAGCTTATCACAAAAACAAAAGAAGTTGCGTTGTAGAGTGTGCAAGATTAGGCCAGATTTAAGCTGGAGATACCCCCGAGTTAGAAGCCTAAAGAAGAAACAGGTAACAGTGTCACAGGGTAACATGAGGAAGGCTGAGTGCGGGGGGCCCTCCTGGGTGCCTGGGGAGCTCAGAGCCTTTGTGTGTAAGCCGGGCGGGCGGAAGGTGAAGATGGGCCTGGAAGTGACATTGAAACCAAGAAAGGGCTGATGGAAGGAGGCGGTCAGATGAGAAGGGGGCTTGAGAGCAGAGAGTCCTAGGAGGGAAGGAGCAGCACATGCCTGTCTCCACAGAGGGGACGAGTGAGGGGTCCTCCTATGTGGCCTGCTCCAGAAACTGAAAGGGTTTGACACAGCTGAAGCCTAAGAGGAGAGGGGGCTGAGCAGAGCTACAGTGGGAGAGAGGAGCCGGACCAGTTTATACAGAGCCCTGGAGGCAGTGTTAAATGATTTTTATTTTATTCAGTGGGGAGCCACTGAAAAATTTCAAGTAGGTGCTGGACATCCTCAGACAGGGGCTCGGAACTCCTGCTCCAATTATAGTGTTGGGAGCCTGGAGGGCTCAGTGGGGCGGGGGTTGGGGGAGGGCGGTGTCTGAGGTCTGATGGATGGAGAGCAGTGAATGGGTCTGGGGGAAGCGCCTCTGGGTCCACACGAAGACCTCGAAGCGGAAGCCGGAAATGTGGAAGCCGGAAATGTGGATTTGCGGGTCAGGAGCACAGAGGCGGTCACTGCTGTGAGGGGTGAACCAGGCAGACCCGGCAGAGCATCAGAGCGGAGGGGAAAAGTCCACAGGAACACTAGTGTGGGGAACAGGCAGAGGGAAACAGGATTAGGCAGAACTGTGAAGGCCAGGGGTGGGATGCTGAGGGCCTGTCCAGAGGACCCGGCTGCCAGGAGCATGGCCACCACGCTGTGGGAGGAAGTTCTGCAAGTTGATGGCAGGAGGGGAGATGGTGCAGGAGGAGGTGGGGAAAAGGAGAGGCCAGGCCAGTGTCTGGAGCTCAAGGACGTGCGGAGTGTGCATGGGTAGAAGTGATGCTCAGAAGCAGTACGTGCATCTGCTTGGGCTGCGGTGATAAAATGCCTCCCGCTGGGACGCTTAAACCAACACATGTGTTCTTCTCATAATTTGGAGGCTGGAGTCAGGATCAAAATGTGGGCAGGTCTGCTTTCTCCTGAGACCTCTCTCCTTGACTTGCACCCCTGCCACCTCTCTGGGTGTCCAGACTTCCTCTCTATAAAAAGAGGACGCCGGTGCTTGGACTAGGGCCCACACTAGTGTCCTCATTAAAACGAGAGAGGACCCCATCTCTAGGGTAGGTCCTCTGTCCGCCAGTGAAGTAAAAGTCATTCAGTGGTGTCTGACTATACTGTCCATGGGATTCTCCAGGTCAGAATACTGTAGTGGTAGCCTTTCCTTTCTCCAGGGGATTTTCCCAACCTAGGGATCGAACCCAGGTCTCCCTCCCACATTGCGGGCGGATTCTTTTTTACCAGCTGAGCCACCAGGGAAGCCCAAGAATACTGGAGTGGGTAGCCTATCCCTTCTCCAACGGATCTTCCCGACCCAGGAACCAAACTGGGGTCTCCTGCATTGCAGGCGGATTCTTTACCAACTGAGCTATCAGGGAAGCCCTCTGTCTGCCAGGATGTCTCCAAATACAAATTACATTTGGAGATTCTGGGGTTAGGGCTTCAGCATATGAATGGGGGGCGGGGGAGGGGCACAGTTCAGCCCATAACAAGCAGGATTTGGGCACAAGAAGGATGCCAGCTGCACCTCCCAACTCTGACTGGGTATAGATAGAGGGTGGGGGTGGTGATCCTTTGCAGGAATTGAACCATCTCCATGGGGAGAGAAGCAAGTGCCTGGCGATGGGTCAGGCACAGTCAGGGGCTGATGAATGCAAACAGGGGAGCCTAGGAAAAGCTCCCAGAGGAAGGGCTGCCTTGAGGTCGGGCCGTGGAGGAGGGGGAATGGGAGGGGATGTCCAGAGTCTTTGGTGGCCCCCTCCTGACCGGAGTCTCTGCCTCCCGCAGCCTGTAACTGCAATCTGCATGCCCGGCGGTGCCGTTTCAACATGGAGCTTTACAAGCTGTCGGGGCGCAAGAGTGGGGGCGTCTGCCTTAATTGTCGCCACAACACGGCCGGCCGTCACTGCCACTACTGCAAGGAGGGCTACTACCGCGACCTGGGCAAGCCCATCACCCACCGCAAGGCCTGCAAAGGTAGGCGGGGCGAGGCCCCGGCGCCGCCTCTATCTTCCTATATCTGTCTATCTATATCTGTCTGTCTATCTATCTCCCCCTCTATCTCTTTTATTCTTATCCCCACGCTGAGATCATCGCATGCATGCACGCCTTTTGGAGGTGTAAGCCGGAACAAAGGGGCGGTGGAGACGCGACTCAGGGAGAAGAAAGGGGAGTGGTGATCCCGGCCAGGGTGCAGGGCTCCCCGCCCCGCCCGGCCCCGCCCCCTCTGTCCGCACAGGTGTGCCGCATACCGCAGGGCGGGGGTCATGTTCGCCCGGCTTACTCTCGGCACAAAGGACTCTCTTTCACCAAAACCTCGCAGATGCATTTCTTTGGAGGTGTGCGCCCACCCCCCCCCCCCGCCCCACCCCTCGCGGCCTCCTCCAGCCCTCAACACTCAGACAGATGCGCACCTTCAC
Organism: Bubalus bubalis; assembly: GCF_019923935.1. Classification (NCBI taxonomy): domain Eukaryota; kingdom Metazoa; phylum Chordata; class Mammalia; order Artiodactyla; family Bovidae; genus Bubalus; species Bubalus bubalis. The sequence goes on along the minus strand of NC_059159.1, from coordinate 34,520,612 downwards.
AGATGTCAGCAACTTGGGGAGGGGGAAAGTGGGGTGAGAGGCAGGGGTTCAGAAGGAGCATTTAATCCACCTGCAAATAGTTTCACTTCTCAGGACAAAAAATTAAACGGAGACGGGGGTCTCTATTTTCGTTCATTGAAGCAAGCTGTAATGTTTTAACTTTCTGCTGTTTGTTTTCTCCCACTAACAAAAATGAAGCCATGATCAGATGACTCCAAGGAGTTGATGAAATGCCAGGGAATTTAGTGACAATGGGGGAGGGAAGAAGTGCTCCCCTCCTCCTCCCCACCCTGCCACATGCATTTGTTTTTGGGAATTCCAGGAACCAAGGCCCTCTGGGTCCAAAACTTGGGGCCTAGGGACACTGCTTGCCGAGAGCCTGACTTCCTGGGAACATGTTCATCTCCGAGGGCTCTTGGGCCACAAGCCAGTGTGGCTGGGGTCCTCACAAGGGCCTGTAAAGACCCTGAGGCAGAAGAGACCCAAGCCAACCTAGGCCTGGATGAGGAGCTGCAGCAGAGGAGTCCTTCTATGGCTACTGCTTAGCCCTGGATGAAGCCAGAGTATCATCTTCTTAACAGGAAATCCACCAGATGTTGGGCACTTGTGTGCAGTACTGATTACATAATTTGTGGGCCCCGGTGCAAAATGAAAATATGGGACTTCTTCTTGTTCAGGAATTGCTAAGAATTTCAAAATGGCAAGCAGAGTTTCAGCCTAGCTTGTGCTCTTCTGAGTGTGGGGCCCATGCAGCCTGCCCTACTGGTGCAGAAAGCTTTTCTCTAAAAAACAGATTCCCAGTCTGTCTTCTCCCAGAGAAGTCCCTGAGGTTCCAAATGAGCAGAGATGAACAGGGTGGCTTCTCTCACACAAGGTCTCTTTCCAGTTTTGTGGACCTAAGGCTGCCTCTGGTGGTTGCCGAGAGAAATTTAAGCACTAAGTAGCTGGGCTGTTTTCCATGTTAAAAACAACCGATCCAGGTGAGAAAGCCCCAGGAGAGTTTGACCAGAAATTGAGAAAGATGACCTGGGAAAACGGACCCAAAAAATATCCACAGTAGCAGGAAGGCAGGGGCAACAGGGAAGGAGGGCTTTGGGTTTTCAGAGGAAGTAGTTGGAAGGTGGCCAGTGCCTTGTGCCCAAGTGTTTTGTTGTCTTTTTTCTATAGAAGAAATTGAAGTTGGGGTCTTATAAACAACTGGCTGCACATAGATTTCTTGGGGATTTGGCCAAAGAAATTTACTCAATGGGGGCCAGTCAGGTGGGCAATCCTGTGCCCATGAATGAGATCTGAGCTCTGTTTGGAAGGGCAGTGGTCACTTCCTGTAGTGCCAGTTTCAGCTGTCAGAGAAGGAAAGGCATGTCCCCTGGAGAGTCAGGAAGGAGCAAGGCCTTGGTCATCTTGCCATCTGCATCCCCTCCCTTTCTTCTGTTGCTATGGGGAGGGCCGAGGGCCGAGTGTGGCCTGACAATGCTCAGAGTGAGATCTCAGAAGGCCACAGGGTCCTGGGAGCCTGCAGACCATCCTCTGGGGCTCTGCCACTCTGGTTCAGTGATGTGGAACTGCAGGCTTCCTGTGCTGGTTTCCAGGAGGAACAGGTTCAGGCAGGCGAGGGTGGGGTCCTGGCTTCTTTCAAATGCTCTGGCCAGCCTGGGTGGCTTTGTCTTTCCTCCCAGCCCTGGACAGCAACCGCTTTGATGTTAACTCTGAGAGAAGGACCCATGGAAGAGGAAAAAAATGTAAGGATGGAATCTGCTCAAAAGAATACTTGCTTATCCTTCTGGGGAAATGTATTAGGAGAAGTGAGACTGTCAGTGCCTCCTGATTGGCAGGGGAGGACAATGTTTCAAGGATCCTGTCTCCTGATTGGTGAGGAAGAGCATTTCCTGAAGGGCTCTGCTTCATGATTGGTGAGAAGAGACAACACGTGGAAGATATCGTCTCTGATTGGTGAGAAGAAGAATGTGACCTGAAAGGTCCTGCCATTTCACTCTGAGGAAAGGCATTCTCTTGAAAGTTCCCCATCTTTCCCCTTAGCTCTTTTTTTTCCTGATGTCACCCCCTTAGAGATGTGGGAACTTGGAGTCCACAGTTCCCCCCACTCAGAAAGACCCTGAGATTTGTGGGGAACCAGCTATAGTTCAGAAGCTGGCAGGAGAAATGTGTACCCTCAAGATCTTCAGACAGGGGTCTTTGTCATCACCTTCGGAGAATTCCACTGTCTTGTCTTCCCAGGGCTGGGTGGTTTAAGGAAATGGTTCCTTTGGTGGCAGCATTTGATCCCAGTATTTTGATCCCTGGTGGTTCACTGTCAGAGGCTTCTAGAATCATGTAGATTGTAGCCCTGGGGTGAAAGCTGTACTTCTTTGCTCTGTCTCAAATGCATTTCATGGGGGGAAATGGGACAGCCAGCAGTGCCTCTTGACTCAACTCGGCCGTTGACCTAAGGGTGCCTGGAAATAGTCATGGGGGCCCCTTGAGCCCCGGACTTCCCAGGGACTGGGAGGAGCCCCGAGCATGGGCCTGAGGCCACCCATATGCTGCGGGTGATGGGCTGACGCCTGACCTTGTTCAGTTGAGAGCAGGGGTGGACCCAGACAAGAACAGCTTGGAGCAAGGGCATTCCATCCCAAGCATCATTATGCCATGCCCCCAAGGGAAGTTTCGTAGCAACAAATTTGTTGGGTTCTTTCTCCCCTCCCCTAGTTTGGAACCAGACGGGGGGCTGGCAGCGCTAGTGCATACAAAGGGCTGTAGTCAACATGCCCAGGGAGCAGGCGGCTGCACTCTCTGCTATTCAGCGCGATTTCACAGCCCTGGGAAGGCCTCATTATGGCCTGGGCTGTTTTCCTATACAAAGTCAGACGAGATGAGTTTCTCCCCTTTCTCTGCAGAAGGGTGTGTGAGTGATACTCGTCCTGGAATCTGTCAAGAGGGATAGGCGGTTTTGTTTACCGTTTGTCTTCTTTATGGACTCGGGGGCTCTTTTTCTTTAGAGCCAGCAAAGAAGACGTTACCATTTAACCATTTCAGCCAGGCCTCCCTTTAAACGATATTAATTTATCATCTCCTCAAACCATCTGTGATGGATAAAGACATTCCGGGTGTCTCCCGTGAACTGAATTGTGATGAGAACGGAGAAATTACCCACCGCATCCAGCGCCCGCCTGGCTCAGAGCGGCCTGTTTCTTGCCATCATTGCCCTGCCCCCTTCAAGTTCACAGTCGCCGTGGCTCATCGCAAGCCGCTGAGAACGTGCCTGAGTCCTCGGAAGCTGTGGGCAACAGTGGACCTGTAGCCCCCCAGGGGTCCCCAGTCTGAGCAGAAAAGCTTCCTGATGTTTGTGCTTCTCCCCCACACCCCCCAACCCCCTTAACAGGGACATTACTTGGGAAGGAACTTCTGCTACCAGAAGAGCAGCAGGTGGTCCCCAGCCCCAGGCTAGGAATTGTCCCATCTGAAAATAGGGATTAATAACAGTCCCTTCTTGGGACTTCCCTGGTGGCCCAGTGGGTAAAACTCCCTGCTTCCAGTGCAGGGGGCCCGGGTTAAATCCCAGATCAGGGATCTAGATCCCACATGCTGTGACTAAGAGTTCACATGCTGACACTAAGGATTCTGCATGCTGCCAGAGAAGATCCAAGATCCGGAGTGATGCAGCTAAGACCTAGCACAGCCAAATAAATACATATTAAAATGATATCAGGAAAGAGACATCACTTTGCCAACAAAGGTCCATCTATCTAGTCAAGGCTATGGTTTTTCCAGTAGCCATGTACGGATGTGAGAGTTGGACCATAAAGAAGGCTGAACACCAAAGAACTGATGGTTTCGAATTGTGCTGGAGAAGACTCTTGAGTCGCTTGGACAGCAAGAAGATCAAACTAATCAATCCTAAAGGAAATCAACCCTGAATATTCATTGCAAGGACTGATGCTGAAGCTCCAATACTTTGGCCACCTGATGCGAAGAACTGACTCATTGGAAAAGACCTTGATGCTAGGAAAGGTTGAGGGCAGGAGAAGAAGGGGATGACAGAGGATGAGATAGTTGGATGGCATCAACGCAATTGACATGACTTTGAGCAAACACTGGGAGACAGTGAAGAACAGGGAAGCCTGGTGTGCTACAGTCCATGGGTTAGCAAAGAGTCGGACATGATTGAGCAACTTAACAACAACAACAACAATAATAATAGTCCCTCATCCCAAGTGTTACAGAGTTGATTAAATGAGATGATGTAGAGGAGGTGCCTGGCACATGGTGTGCACGCCACACCAGGAACTGTTACAATCATGGTACAAGCAGAGGAAAAGTGAGTAACCAGAGCTGCTGTTACTGCCAGCGTGCACACCACGTGGAGACCATCGCCCAGGCTCCCCGCGGCCTTAGTTCTTTCCGTGAGCATGGTGCCTAGGACAGCTGGCCCCTCTTACTTGAGGGGCTTAAACCTCATGTGGACTTGAAAGCTGATTCCCACCAGACTGCACAGGGCCCAAGGAATTTGCCCTAATTCTGTTGCACACCCTCAATATTTGGAGCAAAACTGATAAATGGCTGGAACAGCAGAGCTGGGTGCCTGGCAGCTACAGGCAGGGGTAGGGGTGGGGGGCTCAGTGGAGAAGATGGGAACAGGTTGGGTGTGTCCAGGTGTGGTTCTGAAGGTGCCACTAAGAAAGATCCACAGCATCTGAGGGCCCTCGGGCTGAAAGGCAGATGCAAGGCCCGAGCTGGTCCCCATTCTGGTCACCCGGGTGCTCTGGCATCTCTCCCACCGTCCAGCCCCTGCTTGCCTGCTGGGGTCTGTGCATCCAGTGTGTGCAGACAACACACACACACACACACCTATCTGTACATACACACACACACACACACACACACACACCTGTATACACACACACATCTGAACCTTTCCCCTGTAAATCAGCTGCAGGAAGACTGTAGTTAACTATTAATAGATCATGGAGGGTCAAATAACCCAGTTTGGGATGCTGGGGCTCCCCCTTCCACTTCCTGCTGTCTGCACCTTCATCCGAAAGTGTCGGGGGAAAGAGAGGTCGTGCAACTTGAAATGTGTCTTCTTTTGTGCCTCCTTAGCAACTGCTGGGGGGAGAAGGCAATGGCACCCCACTCCAGTACTCTTGCCTGGAGAATCCCAGGGACAGGGGAGCCTGGTGGGCTGCCGTCTATGGGGTTGCACAGAGTCGGACACCACTGAAGCGACTTAGCAGCAGCAGCAGCAGCAACTGCTGGGAGAAAGAAAAGCAGAGCCTAGGAGGAGTGGACAAACAGCTGAGATGAAGTTTGCGGATTACCTGTGGATTTAAATTATCCTCGTCCCTCATTAGCACGGAGAATTTGGAAGTGGGGAGTGTTCGTTGTTGTGGTTGCCACTGATCTCAGATGTGAGGGGAGGGTCTTTCTTGCGCGTCCCTCCTCCTCTCCTCCAGATTCAGGGTCCATGAAACAGCCTCTTCCCACAGGGAGGGCGACACAGTGGCCCTGAGCCTGTGCACTGATTGAACCCGTGTCCATGGATCTCCTGCCCAACGTGGGAACTGGGGGTCCAGTGGTGACCAGCACAGACAGGTTCCTCTGGAACTTGTGTTCTGGAGGGAGGTTGATGATAAAGAAGAAACAGTAAGCAGAGGATTATTATAGAGTGTGGTGAGTTACATGGAGGAAATAAATAAGCTGGAAATAGTGTAACTGGCAGTGGGGAGGGGAGGCTGCTTTGCAGGGCATCCCATGAGGACCTGTCTGAGGATGGGATGGACTTTAAGATGAGACCTGGGGTTCAGGGGCAAACAGCCATGGGGACACCGAGGAGCGGTACCCATGCCTGAGAGCAGGAAAGGGCTGGAGGGCTCTGGGTCAGAAGGGAGGGAAAGGAAGGGGCCAGTTCTGAGAGCCACGGGGGCCGCCAGGAAGGCTAAGGATCAGTGACCAGACTGATGCTCACAGCGTGCCTCATAAGAAGCTTCTGCTGTGAATGAGCAGACGGGGGAAGTATTTGTGCATCACATATCTGGCCAAGGACTTGAATCCAGCTTATGTGGAGAACTCTCAAAACTGCACAATAAGGCAATACCGACCACTCAGCTAGAAATGGGCAGAATACTTGAACGGCTACTTGGTGAAGATACAGGGATGGTGGATAAATGCCTCAACCATCATTCTTCTGCATTGGGGAGATGTAGACTAGAACCATGGCGGGATGCCACCGCCCACCCATTGTTGCTGTTCAGTCGCTAAGTCGTGCCCCGACTCTTTGTGACCCCATGGACTGTAGATCTCCAGGCTTCTCTGTCCTTGGGATTTCCCGGGCAAGAATACTGGAGTGGGTTGCCATTTCCTTCTCCAGGGGATTTTCCCAATCCAGGAATTGAACCTGCGTCTCCTGCATTGGCAGGTGAATTTTTCACTCCTGAGCCACCAGGGAGAAGTGAAGCATAGAGCTGCCATAATACCAAGCAATGCTTCCTCTTGATGTTTATCCCAGAAAAATGAAATCTGTGTTCATGCAAAAAAAGGCACATGGATGTTGATAAAAGCATTATTCACAACTGGCAAAAACTGAAAACAGCCCAACTGTGCTTTGGTGGGTGAATGGTCAAACAACCAGTGGTATGTCCGTGTTGTGGAATCTGGCAATGCAAATGGACACGCTGTTGACTGACTTGGCAACATGGATGCATTTCAAACGCATTAGGCATGTGTGTGTGATAAGTTGCTTCAGTCGTGTCCGACTCTTTGCAACCTTATGGCTCCTCTGTCCATGGGATTCTCCAGGCTAGAATACAGGAATGGATTGCCATTTCCTGCTCCAGGGAATCTTCTGAACCCAGGGATTGAACGAACCCATGTCCCTTACATCTCCTGCATTGGCAGGTGGATTCTTTACCACTAGCGCCACCTGGGAAGACGCACTGGGCATAAAGGAGGCCAATTTTAAAAGATTACCTGCTGTATGATTCCATCCACCATACATTCTGCTGCTGCTGCTGCTAAGTCACTTAATCGTGTCTGACTCTGTGCGACCCCATAGATGGCAACTCACCAGGCTCTCCCATCCCTGGGATTCTCCAGGCAAGAACACTGGAGTGGGTTGCCATTTCCTTCTCCAATGCATGAAAGTGAAAAGTCAAAGTGAAGCTGCTCAGTCATGTCCGACTCTTTGTGACCCCATGGACTGCAGCCTACCAGGCTCCTCTGTCCATGGGATTTTCCAGGCAAGAGTACTGGAGTGGGGTGCCATCGCCTTCTCTGACCATACATCCTGCACCTCCATAAATCCCAGAATAAGGTATTCTGAAAAGGCAAAGCCCTAGGGTCTGAGAACAGATCCGGGGTTGTCAGGCGTCAGGACAGGGGCCTCACTGCAGAGGAGGATCAGGGCTGCCTGCCTTCCAGGTCAGCTTTATAGGGGCCCTCAGTAACCCCAGTGCACTTCTCATAGCTGACAACACAGATCTCAGAGACCAGAGTCCAGCCCAGTGCAGCAGTTCATGGTGTCGGGCAGGGTGCCCCATGGGTGTGGAGCGAGGGCCTGGCGTGCCTGGCGGCAGGAGCATGTTCCTGGTCCCCTGAGCTGAGACACTGCAGTGGACTACAGCGGTGGGGGTGACGGTCCCCAGGGATAGGACACTGCCCTGGATCTTAGCCTGTTTGGTTGGAAGCAACTTTAGTGCAAGTATAAACCTCTGGCCTTAGAGATGAGCTACCCAAGACTCAGAGCAAGGCACTAGCCCAGGGTCACACCGAATTACTGGCAGGGAAGGATCAGACCTGGGTCTCTTGACACCCATCTGAAACCATCTGTGTGTCCTTAGCTGTTCGTATCTGGCTGATGACCCCAAGCAAGGACAGTCTGGCTTCTCTGCGCCATCGGGCTACCATCCAGCCCATGTGTTCATGAGAAACCTGATCCGGCCGCCTTCTCAGGGCCCTGGGCTTCCTCCTGGTCTCACCTTCCTCTTCATGGAAAAACTCTCTGGTGGATTGTTTCCCAGGGCCAGGTTCTGCCTGCTGCGTGCAGATGATGACTTGTTGGGGAAGGGCCTGACCTCCTCCGAGTGGAGTGGCTGACATCCAGGGAAACGGGAGTCACCGAACCAGGCTTCCTGCAAGAGAAGACATTCTGACCCAGAGCCTGTTCTCGGAAGAATCTGGGAGGCTCTCACTTTGTCCCTTTCACCAGACCCCCCGCCAAGGAGAAGACTTCTACTCGCTCATGTCCACATCCTCCCAGCTCAGCCGCCTTCATCCTCTCCTCTGCCCCCTGTGGTGCTGTGTGCGCCTGCGCGTCTGAGAGTTGTAGGAATCTATGTGTGTTTGTGCGTCTGGGTGTGTTTTGGGTTTTGGGGGATACAGCACAATCCCTTTGGCTTTCTTTCTCTAAGGACCAGGGTTGGAGTCTCCTGTGTAACCAGTGGGCAGCTCAGACCCTCTTCCTGTGGGCATTACTAGCTGGATTCTCTTGTCCAAGGTTGTAGAGAACCTACTGTGGGCTGTTGTGATTCATCAGTTCTCCCCACACCTTGAAGCTCATCCTTCTTTGCCCAGAAGATATAACTTAGCTTTCCGTAATCACGGGGTTTGAGGATAAGTCTTTACTTTGGGGCCATTTAGCTGTGAATTGAGAATGAGTGCAATGCAAGTGTCTGTGTCGGGACTGCGTTTGGCCGCATGTAAGAGATGCCACCTGGCCTTGGTTTCGACAGGGAAGGGTGTATTTCTCCTTGCAGAATGGGAAGTGCAGCGGGACACACAGGAGAGGGCGAGGGCCCTCTGTGACGCGCTCAAGAGATCAGGCCCTTTCTGTCTCTCCACTCCTGGCTGCCTCGGTATAGTCCTGCTAATTTCACAGGCTGGTGCGAGGACCAGAAGGATGGCATGTGGGGGTGTGTACAGCTCAGGGGTCCAAGTGGCAGGGCTGTGTTGCAGGAGTGCCCACCTCTGAGGATGGTCCCCCCACCATGGCAGTGACCTGAGTAGCCTCCCACTCACCGCCACCCACCCCTCCGCCTGGACCCTCTGGGACTCGGCTGACTTCTCTTCCTGTAACAGTGATTTGCGTGAAGCACAAGGCAGCCCGCTGCTTCTCTCAGACCAAGGGCCAGTTGCTCGGAGTCTTTGCAGATCTTGAGAGAATGATTTGGAAACTGCACAGCGAAGAGCCCTCTCCTGTAACCAAAGGCTGGGCCTAAGGACATGCCTGCTCCATGAAGCAGACACACTGCCCTGCCATCACCAAGTTTGGCCCTCAGCTCTGCCCATCTCAGCTGGTGCCTGGCTCCTCCCAGCCAGCTCACCAACCTCAGGGGGCTGAGGGGTCCCCAGCTTTGAAGGGCCTCAGGTCCTTCAAAGGAGGGCGATGCACTCTGCTCCCCCCAGATTCTGCTCTGGGTCAGCTCCTGCCTCGGTGAAGATGACCTGGGCCTGTGGGTGACTTGGCTCGGACCCTCCAGTGACCATGCAACCTTTGGTGACCCCCTCCCGGCCGAGTCCAAGGCCCAGAAGTCACTGGCACACAGCTGTGTTCCGTTAGCACGGAGGGGAGGATGTCTTGGCGTGGGTTTCAGGATTACCAGCAGGCTTGCAAAGCTGGCCAAGGGAGGTCAGCTGGCAGGAGCCTGGGGAGTCCATATCCGCCTCGTGGTGCCCACGCCTGCACCAGGGGCTCGGGACGCCAGGCGCCTGTGCTTCGCCCTTTGCTGTCACCAGGCCAGCTCAGAGAGGCCTCCAGGCCCATCGCCCTTCCTGTCACAGGGATGCATCTAAGGTCATTGGTCACTTCCAACCATCCCCTCTTCATAGCATCATTCACAGTGCACTTCGAGGCTGAGTGAAAGAAAAGAGGGAAGAAGAAGGAAAAAACGTTGGGGAATGAACTTGAATTTAGGATAGATTTGACAGAGGCTTCTAATAGAATGTTTGCTGCTGTCCACAGGGGCGGGATTGGGACAGTTCCATTTCCTCCCCTAGGCCTTGTCCCCTCCCCTCCCCTCACCTGGCTTGGAGCACCCCGCCCCATGCCCCCTCCTCCCCCAGACCCGTACTCCCAGGGTTTCCAGAAACTCTCACGTGTCCAGACACAACTTCAACAAGCAATTCCTCACATTCCTGTCCTTTCTGCACCCTCAGCCCTCCGCCTTCCTCTTCCTAATTCTCTGGGGCCCCTCCTGGGCCCGAGGCTGGCCAGCCGGGAGAGGCCGGGTCTTCACCCGCGGCCTGGCGCCCTCATGCTGAGCGGCACCCGCTGGGGAGGTGTTAGTGTAGCTCTTCGGGGAGCACTGCTCTCGCTTATTCCCGGGGATACTTTTTCCCCATTTGGAATAGAAACAGAGCAGCTCTGGCACCAAGTGAACCTGCAGCAGGTCGCCCTCCTGCAGACAACTCCTCACCCTCTCCAGGCTTCTCTTCCCTGGGGGGAGGGCCAGGGAGACCCCAGGGGAGTGGGCGAGGGCCCTGGCCTCCTTCCTGCCTCCCCTTCTCTGCCTGCGCTGAGTCCACTGCCTCGGTCCGGGGAGGCAGGTGTCCTGTGTTTGCAGATACCACAGTTCTTGCTCAAGCCTCGTGGAGTTAATGGGCATCGAGTTCCCAGGCGCCACTAGTGGTCAAGAGCCTGCGTGCTCACGCAGGAGACGTAGGAGACGTGGGTTCAGTCCCTGGGTTAGGAGGACCCCCTGGAGAAGGGCATGGCAACCCACTCTAGTATGTTTGCCTGGAGAATCCCATGGACAAAGGAGCCTGCGGGGCTACAGTCCGTGGGGCCACACAGAGTCGGACAGACTGAGTGCACATAGCACGATACACTAGTCCTCTGTGTCCAGACACTACAGACGGGGTGACTTAAACCGTAGACACTCATCAGGATTTTGGAGGCAGAGAAGCCCAGGATGGAGGTGCCTGCTGATCTAGTGTCTGATGGAGGTTGCTTCCTGATTTGCCGACCACCACCTTCTTGCTGTGCGCGTGTACTGACAGCTCTTGCTCTCTTCCTCGTCTTCTGAGGGCGCTGATCCCACCATGAAGGTCTCACCCACATGACCACGTCTCCCTGATTACCTCCCAAGGGCTCTGCCTCCTAATGCCATCACATTGGGGGTTAGCTTTCAACATACGTGCAGGGGGGGACGCAGTCATTCAGTCCATAGTAGGCGGCGTGTCCCCTTAAACTCCTCTGGCCATTTTGTCACTGGGTCCTGGAAATAGGGACGGAGCCTTGGGGTGCAGTGTGACGGGGTGGGCAACCTCAGCTCTTTAGCCCATTGCAAACCTGGAGGAGGGGTGTGGGGTGCAGCAGCCCCTGAACTGAGAACCAGGGCCTCGTGGTACTTCCCAGCTTGGCCAGTCCTTTTCTGCAAGGCCCTGGGGGGGTTCCTTCACCTCCAGGTCTTTAAATTTCATCAGGACCTTTAACTGAAGGATAGTTGTGACTCTTCCTGGAGCTACAGTTGATGGGTTTTGTGATCTAGAAGCCTGCGTCTCAGACTGCCTGCCTGCCAGTCAGGTTGGCTGGACAGAGCAGAGTGGGGGCAACAGCCCTGGGAGGGACACGCCTTGCTGACTCCCTCTGAGCTGGCAAAGCCCAGGGCTCCATCAGGTCCCAAACCCTGTCCCTCCCACCCAGAGGTTAGCAAGGATGCCTGGGCGCTAGGAGCTGGCTGGGAGCAAAGGAGCAAGAGGGCACAAAGCAGCCTGTCAAGGGCAGTTGTACCCCCAAATCCGACTCCTGTCCTCCCACTCAGCCACGGGCTGTGAGGTGTTCCTCCTGGGCCTTCAGAAGGGCACTCCAACTTGACTCCTCTGCCCGGACTGTCCTTTCAGGTTGGTCCATTCTGATTTTCGTTTCCCGTCTCCAGGTAGGCAGGTGGTCAGTGATCAGAGCTTCTGGAATGTGTGTGGGTTGGTCCCCCACACCCCGCTCAGCTCTTCCCCTGGGGTGGGGTCTGGGAGGGTGCTGCTAGGTGGGGAGGGCCTCGGAGGAGGGTGTGCTCTGGTCACTCCCACCCTCTCACCCCCTCTGTTGTGTGTCCTCCACAGCCTGCGATTGCCACCCTGTGGGCGCCGCTGGCAAGACCTGCAACCAGACCACGGGCCAGTGTCCCTGCAAGGACGGCGTGACCGGCATCACCTGCAACCGCTGCGCCAAGGGCTACCAGCAGAGCCGCTCGCCCATCGCCCCCTGCATAAGTATGCGGGGTGCCCCTCCTCCCGGCTGGGGCTCAGGGTCACCCATGTCAGGGGGCCAGTGCTTATTGAGGTGGATCTCTACACTCACTGGGGCCCTGTGTGAGACCCCCAAGCCTATGGGAGTCTCAGCAGAGGCAGCCCATCCATGGCTCTGTTCTGACAGACTCCAGCTCCCGGGGTGCCAGGAGAAGCATATCCACCTCTTCCTGTATCCACCTTGGCCCTGGGCCTGGGCTGGGAGTGAGGTCTGGATCAGGGGCTACTGCTGTGGGAATTCTAGGCCCCTCTGGCCTGGCAGACTCAGAGCAGAAAGAACGGACTCCAGGCGGGGCACCAACGGCCTTTAGGAAGGATGGCAGCATCTCTGAGGATTCCAGAGGCCCCTGCAGGCTAGTGGTCAGCCCCTTAGTTGCTGGAACTTGGGGAGAGAGCAGGGGTGGCTCAGGGCCTTGGCTCTGGAGAGCTTTAACATGTTAAAACCGCACAGGTGTCATGAGCAGAGGCTGGCTGGGCGCTGGCCCCTGGCCTCGGCCTGTTTGATTCTGAATATAGGGCTGACCTGAACCAGAAGGGAGGACGAAGGAGGAGCAAACCCCAGCCTCCAAGGCAGACCCCAGGTATGAGGCTGCCTCTGTGGAGCAGGGCTTAGCACACCCTGCCTGGGGATTTGGCTCACTGCCTGGTTTTGTGTGGCTGGCTGGGTTTTTTTTTTTTTTTAAACTTTTTAAAAATGATTAAAACAAAAATTAAAAGATTACTAATTTACGACATGTGAAAATGATATGAAAGGAAAAGTTCAGCGTCTGTAAATAAAGTTTAATGGGACCCAGCCGGGCTTACTTGTTCACAGAGTGCCTGTGGCCACTTTGGGGCTGTGATGGCAGAATTGAGTAGTGGCGTCAGAGCCCCTGTGACCTGCAGGGCCAAAACGTTTCCTAGCTGGTCCTTTGCTGGAGAAGTCAGCCGACCCCTGCTTTATGGTTTTCAGTGTCCTGTAGCTCTGGGTGGGCACCAGCTTCTCAGGTCAGATACCAGGGTCTTGGAACAGACAACCTGAAGCAGAGCAGGAGGCTGGGGGCCAGGCAGCTGCTTGGGGTCCTTGACGTGGGCCCTGGATCTTGCAGGGAATCCGCTCCCCCCGACACTGGGCGGGGACATCCCACGCCTCACCCACTTGACTTGAGTGTGGCCACATGTCCAGGACACTCTGGGCTGCGTGGCTTCCAGCAAGTCTTACCACCAGGAGATGTTGCCATGGTAACAGCGGATACCGCAAAGCCGAACCACAGGAAATTGAGCCTGTGTCCATCCAGCCTGTGTCCAGCCTGTGGAGCAGGTTGAGATGGTTTTCACGACGTCTAATTGTCCGGGTCTCACAGCTTGTGAGGATCTTTCTTTTCTGGCCCTCTAGAAAGCTGACCATTTTTAGAAAGCTGGGAGGAGATCGGCCCCACCATCCAAGCTTGTGAAAACATAGGGGAAGCAAACAAGGTCTCCCTGCGAGGGGGAGTCAGGAGCTGTCACGTTCCCAGAGTGGCTGGAAGTAACATTTCAAATCCCTGAGGGGAAAGGCCTGGAAGTGGAGCTGATGTTTCAGAATTAGGGATGGAAACCTTGGGAGATGAGAAAGCATCCTGCTTTCCAACACGCTGTGTACCATTTCCCTTCCTCTTGAAAAGGGCGGGCTGATGCTGGGGGTGAGCGTCACTGCCAACCACCTAGAGACCCGGGATCTCCATCCTGGGATTTCTGTGAGCTCTACCTGCCGGCACCAGGTTTCAGGTGTCCAGACAGGATCTTGGACTCTTGTGTCTGTTTGATCATAGCTCTGGGAGTCATGGGGCCCTCTGCTCACATCCTAGAGCCAGGCCCGAGGAGTGGGGCTCGGGCAGCCATGGTGCCTCCATGGCCACTGGCCCCAGCCCTTTCCTGGACTTGCAGGATTAGGCTGGGCTGTCTGGATTTCTGCTGGAATGTTCCTGCTGGGACCAAGTAGCTCATGAAGACTCAGAGGGAGCCCAGCTTCTTAATGAGCTGCTGTAACGGGGCACCTGTAGCTTGCTGTCGATGATAAAACAACCCGAGAGTAGAGGTTCGGCTCCATATCGAGGGCCAGGCCTCTGCCTGTTGCTTCCGAAGGTGCACAGCTGGCTTCTGCGGGTGACCCTCAGGTTTGCCCCCAGGCCCGAGTTTTCCATCTTGACCACCCCCCAGGACCCAGGTGGCAGCTGATCTAGAGTCTGGGGGGTCCAAGGGAGATCTTAACCCCTAGCAGTCAGGTGGTGGCCAAAATCAGTGGGGTTCGTGGAGGTGACTGTGACCCCACATTCATACGGTCACTCAGCAGGGGAGGTGACTCCCTGCCACTCAGGGAGTTTGGGTTCTTAGTTTGGCCCTGACTAGAAAGAGAATCTGGAGCCGTGAAGTCTGGGTCTTTCCTAGAGACTGGCTGAAGGTCTTCACCTTTTCTGAGTCCAGGACCAGAGCTTGTAGGAACGCGTTGCTGTTCTCAGTAGGAGAGGAACGGTCCCAACAGAGCACACTTCTCTCTGGCCCTGCAATCTTCTGTATTGTCAGTCTGTTCTCCCTGCCGAGAAAACACCTTAGCTCTTGAGGTGTGAGCCCATGGGAGCCTAGGCCAGAGTGCTGGCCCCTCTTTGCATGTGGAAGACACCCCCCAGCACCCTCACATGCCACCCCTGCCACAGACACCTTCCCCACCCATGAGTCAAGGTCAGCCTGAGCTCAGAGTCTGTTGATGCTGAGTAAGGGGGCCCTAAGGACCCCTCTCTCTGCCCCCGGCACCGAGGCGAGTAGATGGCACTCAGACAGCAGAGGGGGCAAAGTCCTGCCTTCCCCTCCTCCAGTCTCTGCCAGCTGAAGGGACAGCTTCCAGCCGAGAACAGGGTGGCCTGGCCCCTACGCCAGGCTTTCCCTTCCTCCCTGACCATCATCTCCCGGGGTGAAGGGTGGGACCAGGAGGGAGGGCTCAGGGAGGTTGGGAGGAATCTGCACTGTGCTCTTTCTTCTCTAAGGTCAAAAATAACGTGTTCTGACCTTGTTTCCCTTTCCCTCCACCCTGAACCCCACAAAGAGATCCCTGTGGCACCGCCAACCACTGCAGCCAGCAGCGTGGAGGAGCCCGAAGGTAAGTGGTCCCCTTGCTGCTTTCTTGCTTTTGCTGTGGGGTGCGCTGGGGGCTGGGGAAGGGAGGTCAGAGGGGCCAGACTCCCCGGCCACCACTGGGGCTCTGGCTGGTATCAGTGGTTCCCCTGGGCTGCACTGAGCAAGATGGAGCCACATGGCATTTTCTGCGATGATGTCCCTTCTAAGAATAAAGGGGAAGGGGCTTTATTAGTGCCTAGGGCTAGCTTGCCTTCCAAGCCTGGGACCCTCAAAGCCACGGTCCTCCTGCTCAGCCAGCGAGGGGAAGAAGCTGTCTTCTAGCCCAGGGCCATCCAGGCCAGGGTCCTGTACATTCCTTCTTGCAGAGAGGGAAGGAGATGGGTGGTGGGGAGTGAAAGGACATTCTTAGAGCACTGGGATCCATAAACAAAATGAGGAGGGGTATGAATTGGGACAGGAAGAGACTCACACTCTCACTGTTCCTTCCCTCTAACTGAAATTAAGAGTTTCCAAAAAAAAAAAAAAAGAACTTCCCTGGTGGTCCAGTGGTTTGGACTCTGCACTTGTACTGCAGGGGACATGGGTTCTATCCCTGGATGGGAACTAAAATCTCGCATGCTGTGTGGCCAAAAAAAAAAGAGTTTCCTCCATTGCAAAGGTGGACCACAAACCACAGCCGGGTCAGCAACATTGGAGATTTGGCCACCTGCAGAAATCCCAGCCGTTTTCACATCATGTTAGAGTTGGTGCAGGTATCATGAAATATTATTTATGCTTGCTAATTGCTTAAAAATGATGAAAGTTACCAGCCCCGCTGTGGGATCTTGATTTATAATCGTTAATAAAGAAATACATACATTACATCACTGTACCATAAATCTGGGGTTTTGAAAATATTTGGGTAAGTGTATTTCAGTATTGATTAGTTTCCTTTGTAGTCTTGTGGATTTTATTTCTGCATTTAGAAATATTACTGTGAGAAAGGGCCCATGGACGTCACCAATCCTTGGTACAAGAAGGGTCACCCAACCCTGGCTTTGGGCACAGAGAGGGCTCCAGCCTGGCTGGAGGGGGCACCAGGTGGAGAGCAGGTCAGGCTGTACCCAGTGCCATGGGCCTGGGGTCACGTGGGGCTTTTGCGTGCTGGTACTTGGAGTAGGGAGCTTCCCAGGTGGCTCAGTGGTAGAGAAGTCGCCTTCCAGTGCAGGAGGCACAGGATGCATGGGTTCGGCCCCCAGGTCTGGAAGCTCCCCTGGAGAGGGAAATGGCAACCCACTCCAGCATTCTTGCCTGGAAAATCCTATGGACAGAGGAGCCTGGTGGGCTACAGTCCGTGGGGTCTCAAAAGAGTAGGACATAACTCTGACTAAACAACAGCTTGGAGTAGGAGTGGGCATGGGGGGCAAGAATGGTGACAGTGGGGCCCCCAGGGGACCTCAGAGTCAACTCGGGGGCCCCCTTTGCTCCTCTCCTGGTTGGCCTGTGGGGGAGGCCTGGGTACCCCTGTGATCACCTGAATGCTTTAGAATAGACTGGATTGTTTCAAGTGTCGGCCGGTCCCTGGGAACTTGAGAAAATGGATTCAGAACTTGGATATTCATAGTCACCAAACGGCCCTCAAAGAGGAAAGGCCAGAAAATTTCAGGGAGTGCTGGAGGCCTCACTGGGGAGAACCAAAGACATAGTAGACTTAGGTTGCTAGGTCTTCAGCACCTTTGGTTGAGTCTCGGGGACACTTACAGGAGAAATTGTGCTGGGAAGGGCTGGAGGAAACAGCATCATGGGTGCCTGGGAGGACACTCTTTGATAAAAAACAGATTCAGAGGGACAATCCCAGTTCATCCAGCTCCTGGGCTTCCCTGATAGCTCAGTTGGTAAAGAATCTGCCTGCGATGCAGGAGATTCCGGTTTGATTCCTGGGTCCGGAAGAGCCCCTGGAGAAGGGATAGGCTACCCACTCCAGTATTCTGGCCTGGAGAATTCCATGGACTATGTAGTTCATGGGGTCGCAAAGAGTTGGACACAACTGAGCAACTTTCACTTTCAGAGCAGTTGAAGCGAAAAGACACTTTCAGGTCATGGAGTCCTGCTTCTTGCTTTTGCTGTGACATGAGGCCCAGCAAAGCTCACCAGGATGAGCTCCTTGGGCTGAGAACACAGCCCATCCAAGGTCAAGGCAGATCTTCATGGTCTCTCGCTCTCGTCTCCCACTTTTCTGGTCCTTCCAACCTTGACTTTAGGTTTCTCATGGTGGTTTCTGGCTTTTTCCTTCCAAATTCGAAACGTGCAAATGGAATAGAGGAGAAGCAAAAAACAACTCATGAGATTTCTCTACAGGCCATGAGAAGCTGGTGTAAAGCTCAACCAAACAAAAGATTCCTGGGCAACTAAGCTGTAGCATCTTGCCTTGAAAAAACTTTACTAATTCTCAGTTAAGTTTTCTCATTCCTTTTGGTTTTGTTACTGTTTATTTCCTTTCTTTCTTTTGGACCTTGGAAAACATGATTTCAGTGGAAGTGAACAGCCAACAAACACCCTTGACAAAGTGCTTCCTCCACCGAGGGGCTAGGTGAGCAAGTGTGATGCCTGTCGAGATGCTGGGTCCTTGGCCAGACCCGTTGTGACCTTCTCTGGGTCTCTGGATGCCCGGGATCTCTCATGCTCTCCCCAGGGAACTTGGGCCAGATCCGGATCACGGGCTTTGGGACTCTGGGGTCTGCCACAGCAAAGGCCTTGCTCGCCTCGTCTCAGCAGGAGGGAAGTTGTGGGCAGGAGGCCAGGGGGCCCCCTGGGAAGCAGGGCCTGGGAGCTCAGTCCATCCGAGCCTGTCGATTCTTGCAGTGTTTGAATAGGGAAGGCCTCCATGCTGGGCTGCCTGAGAAAAAGCTTGTTTACTTTTGCCTGCGGAACGAAGGAGAATTAATAAAGCCGAGAATTTGTCCTGAAAGCTGATGGACATAACCTCACCCTGAACCCACCCATCCCCTTGAAGGGCCAGTTCTCTCTGGGAATGCTGTCCACCTGCTCGCTGAGCCAGCTGGTACCCCATTTTGGGGGGAAGGGAGGCCAGGAACCGTGTGCCCATGGGAGACCTGGAGCTGGGAGGGAGATAAAGACCACCCACTTCAAACCCACCGATTTGTAGTTGTATAGACCTCTACCCCTGTGTCCCCTCACCGTGTATCAGCTCCAAGGTAGCGGTCTATCTGCATATTTGGTTTGTAGAGGCCTCTGGGTTTAGCGGAATAAGCGCTGTCTCAAAGCCAGGAGATCCGGGGTTGATCCAGCATTGACTGTGAAGCCTTGAACAGAGCAAAGACTGCTTTCTGCCTCCTTGAAGGATGAAAGGATGGGACCACTGGTCCTGGGCCTCCCTGCCGTGCATCTTCTGGGAGGAATGAACTTCTGCTAAGCTTTCTTCTTCCGTGTCAACACCTGCTCGCTCCCCTACTCCCTCTGGTAATCTGCTTCTCCCACAAGCCTGGCAGGCCCCTGTGGGCAGAGGGTGCAGGTAAATAGTTAACACCTGGCTGGAGGTTTTTAACACCTGCCTGATTTCTAGCCTTTGCTGCTCTCCCTGGTGTAAACCAAGCCCAGGTGAGCCTCCCCACTGGAAATAGTATGTAGACGCCTTGGGAACCAGAAAACCAGAGAGAGGCAGGGCGGCTTCTGTGAAGGCCAGGCGCTGTTGGCTTGGGCTGGCCTCCGGGTCTGAAGGGACATGGCTGTCGTCCGAGTGGAAGCTGGACCCCAGATGGAGGTAGGAGAGCGAACAACCAATGCCTGGGCTCCCGCCACCTCCCAACTGGTCTTGGGTCCTCCCTGCAGCCCAGCTGCACTTACCCCTTTTGGGGCCCCACATGGTGCCCTCTGCCAACCGCTCCAGTGGCCCAGCCCGGGGGGTAGGGGTAACTTCCAAGGCCTCCCACCCCCAGCAGCCCCTCAGGGGAGCTAGGCAGCTGAATCTACATGAGCCAGCAACCTCCCAACTCAGGTGCTCCCAGGTGTTGGGGGTGTTTAAGGGGATTGGGGTATGTGTGTAAGGGGTAGGGGTGGGCTTAGAGATGTCACCTCTGGGGACCCAGCAGCACCTCTGTTTTTTCCTGGAAGACAGTTTGGTTTTTCTAGACCTGTAGCTGGATAGGGTTGGATTATTCTCGCTTTAGACTTTGGTTTTCCGGGGGAGGGGGTAATACTTGAACACGGCATTGGTTGGTGTTTGGGTGGGGGTGGTGGGGGTGAAGGGCACTGAATTGGGAGTTTTACCTGATCTTGTTTCCTTTGCTGTGAAATTGGGTGATGATAACACTGTTGAGTACGGTTATTGTGGGGATTAAATGAGATGATCTGGGTAAAAACTATAGTTCGACAGTGGGCTTATAAGTGCTCAGTTAAGAAAAAAAAAGCAATGGAATGCCATGGAAAATATAGATGCTTCTCTGGTGGCTCAGTGGTAAAGAATCCGCCTGCTGATGCAGGAAGGGGAGGGGTGGGGTGTTGATCCCTGGGTCAGGAAGATCCTCTGGAGAAGAAAGTGGCAACCCACTCCAGTGTTCTTGCCTGGAGAATCCCAGGAACAGAGCCTGGGAGCTACAGTCCTTGGGTTGGCAGAAGAGTCGGACACAAATTAGTGACTAAACAACAGAAAGATGGAGGGAGGGGCTGAGCTGGGCTAAAGTCTCTCCGTTCCTCGCTGCGACTGTGGGTTTACATGAGGATGGGTGCAGAGAGTCAGCCAGAGGGAGGGCTGTTGGGAAGACCTTGATTGGAAGCATGTGGGGCTGCCCAAGACAGAGGCCAGGTGGCCTCCTCACAGACCATAAGACCCTCTTAAAGACTGGAAACCAGTTAAAGAGCTTGACTTCACAATAGCCAAAAGGTGGAAACAGCCCAGTGTCCACCAGTGGCAGACCAGATAAACTCCATGTGCCATGTCCATAGGATGGAATATCATGCAGCCATAAAAAGGGATGGAGTACCAGCATGGGCTAGACCCATTGAAAATACTAGAAGAAAGTATGAATGCTGGTACCTCAAATGCTAGCATTTAAATGCTGGAAGCTTGAAAACACTATCCTGAGTGAAGGAAACCAGACTAAGAAGGCCACAGAGTCTATGATTCTGTTTATACAAAATGCCCAGAATAAGCAAATTCAGGGATAGAAAGTAGATTTGTGGTTGCCATGGAGCGGGAGGAGGGAGAGATGGGCAGTGACTGTTTGATGGATGCAGGCATTCCTTTTAGGGTGATGGAAGATTCTGGAACTAGAGAGAGGTGATGAGTAACACTGTGAATGTACTTAATGCCACTGAATTCTACATTTAAAAACGGTAAATTGTGTGTGTGCTTTACCACAATGTAAAGAAAAAAATTGTGCCAGGTTTTAGTTGCGACATGCAGGGTCTTTGCTCTTTAGTCACGGCTATATGAACTCTTAATGGCAACATGTGGGATCTAGTTCCCTGACCAGGGATTGAACCCAAGCCTTCTGCATTTGGAGCATGGAGTCTTAGCCACTGGACTCCCAGGGAAGTTCTTACCACAGTTTTTTTTTTTTTTTTTTTTAGTTGAATTTTTGAGGTCAGAGTGCAAGGGTGCAGTGGATCTGGTTTGTTTGGGATGGGCTGACTGGAGAGCGGGAGCCCTGGGGATGGGGCGCTGGGGCTCAGGCAGCAGTGGGCGACAAGCTTGCCTTCCTGACCTTTTGTTCACTGGGAGACTTCTGAGTTTGGGGAGTTTCTTCGTACCTCCCCATTTCGTCCCCAAGCAGAAATAGCTCAGCCAACATGAGGAAATGATGGATGTCCTCTGTGACCTTCTGGACGTACACCAGTGGCTGTGTGGCTTAGTGTTATGTTGAAAATATCTGTCTGCACAGCCGGCATCCTCTTCTCCTTTTAGGGTTGTCTTAGAAGGATGTGGTTCCCTGGGTCCCAGTAAGGGAGCCATTGTTACTCCTGGTATAGGCGAAAGGGACCTGTGAGTTCGTGGGGGCGGGAGTGGGGAGCTGGGATCCCCGACCACAATCACCTGTAAGCAGCTCTGGCTACTTGTAAGGACAAGGTCTGTTAATTGATTGCTAATTGGATTTCAAGAGATGGGGTGAAACAGGATGTAGGGCTGTCCTGGATGAGCCATTTGAGTAAACGGCCATCAGATAAGTATTGCCCCTTGAAGAGTTTGGTCCAGACTCAGGAGTGAAGATAAAGCAATTCTGGCTAAGTGAAGGAGAAGGAGATGACATTTATAGAATGCCTGCTCTGTGCTCGGCAGTCTTCCCAAATCTTAGCCATTTAATCACCTCATTTACCTAGGTGAAGTAGATACTGTTATTTTACGTAGGAGAAACTGAGGCTCGGTGAGGTCAGCGAGCTGAGATTCCAGCCTCAAGGTCTATGAGTGGTGTTATTTATTTATGGCTGTGCTGGGTCTTCATTGCTGCCTCGGGCTTCCTCTAGTTGCAGTGAGTGGAGCTACTTGTCACGGGGCCTGGGCTTCTCTTTGTGGTGTCTTCTCTTCTTGTGGAGCATGGGCTCTAGGGTGTGCGGGCTTCAGTGGTTGCATCTTGTGGGCTCTGGAGTGAGGGCTCAGTGGCTGTGGCTCCTGGGCTTAGTTGCCCTGTGGCGCGTGGGGTCCTCCTGGACCAAGGATTGAATTGGTGTTCCCTGCTTCGGCAGGTGGGTTCTTAACCGCTGGATCACCAGGGAAGTCCCTGTGAGTGGCATTAACCTCCCTGTCATTTGACCTCTGAGTAGCCATGCTAGCTGGTCAGTGTAGGGTAATTAAAAAAATTTTTTTAAATATATAAACACATATATATGAATATATATATATATGAACACATGTAGTAACACACACATGACCTTGTGGTAACATCCTACCAAGAGAGAAGACAAACTTGTGTGTCCACAGGGGACCTAAAATCAAGGTAGAGATGGAGGTGCAGCCAGTTAAAAGCCACTGTCTCCCACAGGTGCCCGTTAAAGTGCCCCTTGGGAGTGTGGTTTGTCGGTGTGGGGCCCTGGAGTGGCTGGCGTGCCTGAGGCCACAGGATCTGGGCTTGGGAGAAGCACTTAGCAGTGACCTGTCCCTTTGGTCACAAGGCAGCTGAGCGAGACCAGCATGTGGATCAGCTTATAGGTTGGGGGTTGGGGTGGGCAGGGCCTCGGTGACTTCCTCACAGCCTTATGTCCTAAAAAGTGTCTGCAGAGAGTCAGCTGAAAATTGTTAAAACTGCTAAGACTAACCCAGGGAAGCCATTACAGAATTAACATGCAAAGGTCAGTAACTTTTCTTATATCAGCGATACCTAGTTACAAACTGTGTCAGAGCCAGTGAAAAGCATATAATGGCCTGTAGAAACTGTTTACTGAATATACCTTTTTTTTAATGGTAATGGAAACAATCTCCCAATTAGAATAGCAACAAAAATATCAAATACACAGAAATAAACGTAGTAATAAAAGTACAGAGTGTGTATTAAAAAAATAAAAAGAGGGTAAAACTGGAAATTTGCCTGTGGTCCAGTGGTTAGGACTCTGCATTTGCACCACCAAGGACCTGGGTTCAATCCCTCCTCAGGGAACTAAGATCCCACATGCAGTGCAGTGTGACCAAAAATAAAAATTGAACTTAAAAATTAAATTTTTTTAAAAAGAAATAAAAAAGATTATTTCCCAAGGGACACTAAAGAAAAAATTGGAAGATCGTACCATGTTCTGGGAGGGGAAGACTCAATACTGTGAAATGTCAGTTCTCCCTGAAATCTATAAGTTTAGCATCATTCTAGCCAAAATTCCAACTGGATAGAATGTGGTTCTTAAGTTCAGGGAGGAAAATAAATGAATGAGAACAGCCATGAGTGTTTTTTAAAAAAGAAGAGTGATGACAGGTGACTTGTCCTACCAGGTTTTTTAAATATTGTAAACAGGATATTTACTTTAGTGTCATCCTGGCATAGGAACAGAAATCACAAAAACCGAGTAGAAAGTCCAGAAATAGACTTGAATATAAACATAAGAACTTGTATACGATCAAGCTGTGATTATAAATCAGGAAAAGGGTGAATCGGTCAGTAAATGGTGCTGGGAAAACTGGCTGTTTATTTTTAAATAATAATAAAATTAAATTTCTGCTTCATGCTG
Organism: Bubalus bubalis; assembly: GCF_019923935.1. NCBI lineage: Eukaryota > Metazoa > Chordata > Mammalia > Artiodactyla > Bovidae > Bubalus > Bubalus bubalis. The sequence goes on along the minus strand of NC_059159.1, from coordinate 34,497,143 downwards.
TGAAACCACATAAATTCCAGTGGATGAAATTTAATTTCAAAATCTTAAAAATTCTAGGATAAAGCATTGCTAGTATCATGTAATCTTTGACTAAAGAAGGCTTTCTTGATAAATAAAAGTCAGAAATGATAAAGGGAAAGATTTTAAGTAGATAAAAATAGAAAACATCTGTACCTCAGAAATCTCTAACCAACATCAGGCAAACAAAAAGCTGAGAAACATCCATTTTTAATGTGAATGACAAAAGACTAATATCCTCAATAAATAGCTTTTACAATTCACCAAAAAAGAGATCCTAATACAAAATTGAGCTGAGTAAATGAACTAGAAATTCAGAGAATTTATTCAAATGGAAATAAGTATCTGAAGTATTCAGTTCAGTTGATCAATCATGTCTGACTCTTTGTGACCCCATGGACTGCAGCATGCCAGGCCTCCCTGTCCATCACCAACTCCTGGAGCTTGCTCAAACTCATGCCCGTCGAGTCAATGATGCTATCGAACCATCTCATCCTCTGTCGTCCCCTTCTCTTCCCCCCTTCAATCTTTCCCAGCATCAGAGTCTTTTCCAAGGAGTCAGTTCTTCGCATCGGGTGGCCAAAGTATTGGAGCTTCAGCATCAGTGCTCCAATGAATATGAAATCAGGACTGATTTCCTTTAGGATGGACTGGTTGGATCTCCTTGCAGTCCAAGGGACTCTCAAGAGTCTTCTCCAACACCACAGTTCAAAAGCATCAATTCTTTGGCGCTCAGCTTTCTTCACAGTCCAACTCTCACATCCATACATGACCACTGGAAAAACCATAGCTTTGACTAGACGGACCCTTGTTGGCAAAGTAATGTTTCTGCTTTTTAATATGCTGTCTAGGTTGGTCATAGCTTTTCTTCCAAGGGACAAGAGTCTTTTAATTTCATGGCTGCAATCACCATCTGCAGTGATTTTGGAGCCCAAGGAAATGAAGTCTGTCACTGTTTCCCCATCTGTTTGCCATGAAATCATGGGACTGGATGCCATGATCTTCGTTTTTTGAATGTTGAGTTTTAAGCCGGCTCTTTTACTCTCCTCTTTCACTTTCATCAAGAGACTCTTCAGTCCCTCTTTGCTTTCTGCCATAAGGGTGGTGTCATCTGCATATCTGAAGTCACTGATATTTCTCCCGGCAATCTTGATTCCAGCTTGTGCTTCATCCAGCCCAGCATTTCACATGATGCATATAAGTTAAATAAGCAGGGTGACAATATACAGCTTTGACGTACTCCTTTCCCAATTTGGAACCAGTCCGTTGTTCCATGTCCAGTTCTAGCTGTTGCTTCTTGACCTGCATACAAATTTCTTAGGAGGCAGGAAAGGTGGTCTTGTATTCCCATCTCTTTAAGAATTTTTTCCACAGTTTGTTGTATTTGAAGTATTACACTTTAGTTAATAAATATTTTTATTTAATAAGTATTTGCTTAATAAAGAAATAATATTAGCAAGAATACATTTTAGGGACTTTCCTGGTCCAGTGGCTAAGACTTCAGGCTCCCAATGCAGGGGGCCTGGGTTAGATCCCCGGTCAAGAAACTAGATCCCACATGCTGCAACTGAGACCTGGCACAGCCAAACAAATAAATACTGAAAAAAGAATACCATTTAAAAAACCTTATTAAATTGACATTAGTAAACAAAAAGTAATTCCTAGTGTTAAAGGAGTTAGGGAAACAGGCACTCACCTGCTCTGGTGATGGGAAGGTAACTTGGTACCACTTTTATGAAGGGCGATTTAGCATCATGTATCAAAATGTATTTTTGACCCCATCCTTTCCCTCATAGGAATTTAGCCTAAGGAAGTAGTGATGTGTGGCAAGGCTTAGCTACAAGGACCAAATGTCTTTCAGTAGTGTTTTAATGACTCCGTTATGAAATATCCATATAATTATGTTGTAGGAGAGTATTTGAATATGAAATGAAAAGATACAGTATACCCGCTAAAGCAGATTACACATCTAATTACATGCGGAGGGTCAACTTTGGTTGGTGAAAAGACTTGCTTACACAGCATTTCGGAGAAATTATTTCGTTTGTGCTAATATATTCACATAGTTCCCAGCCTGGGACTGTTTTGCCCCCAGGGGATGTTTGGACATTACTGGAGACATTTTTGGTTGTCAGTACGAGGAGAGTGCTAGTGGCATCTAGTGGGTTGGGGCCAGGGATGCTACTGAACATCCTGTATCACACAGGACAGCCCCCTCGGCAATGGATTATCCAGCCCTGAATGGTAATAGGAGTGCCGAGGTTGAGAAGGCAGGTGTATTTTTGCAAGGTAGCATCCACGTGCTCTCTCCAGAAGTACTGAGGCAGGATGCTGCTGGTGATTTCTCAGTTACTCGTCAAATTGAAACAGCTGAGGGTTTAGAAGGGGACTTCCTAGGTGGCTCAGTGGTAAAGAATCTGCCTGCCAATGCAGGAAACTCAGATTTGATCCCAGGGTCGGAAAGACCCCTGGAGTAGGAAATGGCAACCCACTCCTGTGTTCTTCCCTGGAAAATCCCATGGACGGAGGAGCCTGGGGGTTGCAGTCCATGGGGTTGCAGAGTCGAATATGACTGAGCACGCACGCACATGCATGAAGGTTTAGAAAGTGAAGTTTTTCTCTTTTTTTTCTTTTTATACTATTTATTTATTTGGGTGCATCGGGTCTTAGTTGTGGCACGCGGGCTCAGGAGTTGTAGCAGGCAGGCTTAGTTGCCCCGGGGCATGTGGAGTCTTACTTCTGTGACCAGGGATTGAATGCAGTCCCTTCCATTGTAAGATGGATCCTCAACTGTTACTGGACCACCAAGGGAGTCTCTAAAGTGAAATTTTCGGAAATCAGCTAGCTGTGATTTCAGAACTCATAGGTAATGCTGTGCTCACATAGGCAAATGTTTGCCTGATCCTTTTTCCATGGTGAATTTTAGCCCAACCAAATATGAAATTTGTCCAAAGTTCTGAGCTTTACTATGTATTACTGTATTTTAAATTAATGTGATTTAACTGATTTAAAATTTTTATGATGAAAAATCTCGGAGCAGTGGCCAGAACAGAGTTAGACTTCCGTGTTCCCATCACATTGATTTAACACTTAACATCATGCCCCATTTGCTTCAATGATTTTTTTTTTTTGCCAAAAGATTTTCCGAGAAAAGCTTAGACATTATGACATTTCACCCCTAAATATTTCAGAACCCCTCCTTCTGAAAAAGAACATTTCTTTACATCTTCTCAATAGTTTTATTACACCTCACAAAAGGAACAATAATTCTTTAATATCATCAGATGCCCAGTCCACCGTCCAGCTTTCTTGGTTCTCCCCCAAATGTCTTTTGCAGCTGGTCTACTCAGTGGTTTAATGATTACAACATAATGCAATCATGTGCTACACGAAGCATTATATTTAGAAGTGCATTAGCGTTCTGTTTTTGAGGGTAGAATGTGTGTGAAGTGCTGTGTCAAATGAAAAGTGCTACCTGCGTGTTACCTGTCATCATTGTTAACTTCATGATCTTAAGGGGCATGGCCACATCTGGCCATAGGTCCTGGGCTTTGGGGACAGGGGTGGGGTGAGAGCTCTGAGCTTCCTTCAGGAGAGTGTCCCTGAGGAATGGGCACCTCCACAGCCAAAGGGACAAGGGAGCCAGCCACCATCATAAATCCTTGTCACTATCCTCTGTGATGAGAGCTGAGGGTGCTGGAGCTAAAAGCCATTCAGCAGTGGCTTCAGGCGCCAAGGGGGGCTGGAGAATTCTCGGGTGTGGGGCTGTCCCCTGCATTTCCCGTTTGGTTCAGCATCTCTAAATGGTTGTGACCATCCAATATCCTCTGGTGGCAAAACAGCTTCTGGTTAAGAACTGCCGGGGTCTGGTTAAGCCCAGATTTCCGGACATCAGTAGTGTTCCCTAAAACACTCTGGGAAAGGAACCAGAGGCTGAGCCAGGGGACTCAGTGGTTCCCAAGGCCCCTTTCTCTCAAGCAGCACCCGCCCACTCCTCTTGCCCTGGCTGGAGACCAGACCGATCTGTATGTGTTAGGTTGGACCAATGGAATTGCCATTTTCTTTGAGCATTTGTGGCCCACAGAAGTGGCGATTCACACAGCTCAACTGACTGCTTCTGTCCTTTTGGCCAGCAGACCTGGGCAGCCTGCTGGACAGACTTTCTCTCTCTGTCAGTCTGTCTCTGAGACTTTTCTCTGCCTTTGTCTCTGCCTGTCTTCTCTGCCACCTTCCTTATTCCTTCGCTTTCCCTCCATCTCCTCCCCCTCCCTTTCCCCCCTTTTTAGGGCCTGCACAAAGGGCCGAGGGCAGAGGTCAGGCTGGGGTGAGCAGGGCCGGGAGAGCGCGCCGCCCAGTCCCACCACCGGGGGCCTCAATCACCCTGGGGAGCACAAAGGAAGCCCCTTGGCCTGGGGGGTTTCAGGACCCTCATTGTTCCTCTTTGGCCAGGCCTTTGCAGGTGGAGCTGCCACCAGCCTTGGAGGAAGATAAAGGGATGAGCCCCCAGAGGCCAGAGGAGCACGTGGGGGCGGAATATTCAGCCCTTCTGGGGGCTCTTCCCACTGGGGACTCAAGGGGGGGTGGCTGGTGGGGATGGGACAAGTGACAGGTGTCAGTGAGAGAGAGGCTTGGAATCCCTGGGGCCCGCCCCTGTGTCACGCGGATGTCACAGGGTCCTTGTTGCTGAGGCTGGGGGATTGGGGGCTTGCAGGCTGCAGAGCTGGCTGAGGTGGGGCGGAGGCTGAGACACCCCCACCCCCACCCCGAGGGGCGGCCCCTGCCCAGAGCTATGCCTGGAACCTCCCTTGGGATTCTTGTAGCGGCCGGGGACTGGGCGCTGGTGTCAGGCATCACAGTCAGTCCCCTCTCTGCTTGCTCTTGTGTTTGTCCCCTGTGAAACCTCTCTTGCTACTGAAGTTAGTAAAGCCCCCCACCCCACCAACCCCAGAAGTGATCCCTCTGATTTCTTAAATACCCTGCCAGGTTTAAATCTACTCCAGACTTGGACTTTGCTGGTGGTCCAGTGGTTAAGAATCTGTCTGCCAATGCAGGGGACAGGGGTTTGATCCCTGGTCCAGGAATATTCCAGATGCCACAGGGCAAATAAGTCCCTATGCCACAACTACTGAAGTCTGCAAAGCCTGTGCAACCCCATGAGGAGTAGCCCCCATTCACTGCAACTAGAGAAAAGCCTGCACAGTCAAGAAGAAAAAAGCTACTCCAGACCTAAAGCAATAGTAATAATAGTAGTGTATTAGTTCAGTTGGGCTGCCCTAACAAAACACCATAGACTGGGTGTCTTAAACAACAGAAGTTTAATTTTCTCAAAGTTCCAGAGGCCGGAAGTTCATGTTCAGGGTGCCGACATGGTCCAGTTTTGCAAAGAGCCTCTTCCTGGCTTACAGACTGCCGACTGCTTGCTGTGTGCTCACCTGGTGGGGAGAGAGCTCTCTGATGTCTCTTCTTCTAAGGGCCCTAATTCCACCCTCATGGGCCTCACCCTCATGACCTCATCAAACCCTAATTACTCTCCAAAGGCCCCACCTCCAAATACCATCACTTTGGGGGTTTGGGCTTCAACACGGGAATGAGGGTTGGACACAGTTCAGCCCATGGCAAGCAGTGATGACAGCATTCTAAAATGCCACCATTTACTTTAAAACAGAGGTTTTGAGTATTCCGTGACGTTCCCCCACACCAGTGACTCAATGAACATGTCCTGCAGCCCACTTGATAGCTCTGGGATCTGTCTTGCCATTGAAATGAAGCTGTTGCGCTGATGATCTGTTCAGCCCCCTCCCACTCAGTATTTCCGCGTCCTGGCTGGTTGGCAGACAGTGATTCTGGGGCCTTTTGGTCACAAGTGGTTGCCTTGGAGGCTCTTTCAAGATTGCACTGAGGGGATCCTGGGGGATTTGGACCAGGAAGTGTGCCCAGACCTAGGGGAAGGAAGGTGAAGAGGAGAATGGACAGGGGGCATTGTCTGCCCATTATCGAGCATCCTCCCTGGCTGTGGACGTAGAGCTTCAGTACTGGAAGGACCAGTATGGTCTTGAGGTGGGAGAGGCTACCAGCTGCCCCTACCATCTGATATGCATGAGGGACTGTCCCCACTACCCCCCACCCCCACCCCGCCACTTCCTGTCAAGCAGGACTCTCTGCTGCTTGTCCCACTGTTTCTAAACCTATGGACAGGGCTTATGAAACCAGTCCCACTCTACCCCAAGATGTACCCACACAGATCAGGGGCCTTCAGAGCTTTAGTTCAGTTAGAGCCATGGACCTGAATCTGAGGAGACTCCGGGGACCCTGCCCTCTTCCAATTCCTTCCAAAGGAGAGGTCAGCTGCTTCCCAGGGGAGGTGGTGGCCTGTGTGACTTGCATTGTTTTGTGGGCTCTGCTCAAGAGTAAAGTGTGTTGTAGGATCAAGGAAAGGAGAGAGCTATTCTGTTTGCAGAGGTTAGAAATGAATCAGGGTCTGAAACAAATTTATTTTGTACAAAGACATGTCTGAGAATTGGTGGTGTACCAGAGCTGGCACACACCTGCTCATGAGAGCCGACTGCTGGCATCTCTTCCAACTCTGCATTCAGGGCACGGTGCTGGCAGTTTGAAATTGGCTGTGGTGGGAATATTTACACCTTGGAAATTGGCACAAGCTGTGAATCAAGGCTTTTTCTTCTCAGGGAACTGGTGGTTACACATTTCTCAGCATTTCCCCCCAGGAACCTCCCAAGACTGGAATTTTGCCCCCTGATAGCAGTATGAAATCTGGACTTAGTGCATCCAATCTGGCTTCCCCATTTGACAAGTGGGAAAACTGAGCCCCAGAGGACAGTGACGGCTGAGGTTACACAGTGGATTGATGGCAGAACCCAGATGCGGACCCAGGTCTCCCATCTCCCCATGTACCGTACTGTCTCAAGCCAGCACCCTTTCAAACTGTGGAGAGAGATCAGCATGGGGACTTGGAACATTCCTCTTGCTGAAGAGAGGTGAGAAATTCTTAAGGGTTTGGGGCAGCAGATTTAGTGGAAGCTGCTTTAAAATTTCCTTCAAGCCAGGACGGGTTAGATTTTCACTCACTGCCATCTTATCCCCCTCCCCCAGCAGGGGGGACACGGCCCTAGCTTCCTGGCCAAGCCTTCCTTCTGTCCCATGAGGTCACCTCCTTCAGTCCCAGGGTTGAGAAGTCATAGTTTAGCATCTGAAACCTCCCTGCAGGCGAGGACATCTTCACCAGACGGAGAGAGCGCTGAGAAAGTGGCCATCCTTTTAGGGCTGATAATCCAGGATTGTCCTGGCTCTGCACTTCATTCCTGTCCTTCCTCCTCTTTGGTGGTGAATGTACTGCTGTGGACGGGGATAAGGCACAGCGCCAGCTGCTCTTTCGGGCTGTCAGGGGCCCCACGACAGGGGTTCTTGTGTTGGCGATTTATTGAGGTGATGTTCTCAGGAGAAACCAGTAACAGAGTGAGGGGAGCGGGACAGGGTGGAGGAAGAAGCTAGGAAAACGTGCGGGTTCAGGAGAAGACTGGCCTCAGCCTGTCTCCATGGGTGCTCTGGACAGTGAGTCACCCCAAAGAACCCAAAGAAGTTGTCCTGCATACAAGCAGAAGGGCTGGGTAGTTATGCTGTTCAGTCACTAAGTCATGTCTGACTCTTTGCAGCCCCATGGACTGCAGCATGCCAGGCTTCTCTGTCCTTCACCATCTCCCAGAGTTTGCTCAAATTCATGTCCATTGAGTTGGCGATGCTGTCTAACCATCTTATCCTCTGCCGCCCCCTTCTCCTTTTGCCTTCAATCTTTCCCAGCATCAGTGCCTTTTCCAATGAGTCAGCTCTTTGCATCAGGTGGCCAAAGTATTGGAGCTTCAGCTTCAGTCCTTGCAATGAATATTCAGGGTTGATTTCCTTTAGGATTGACTGGTTTGTTACACCTGCCCACAATGCTGGCTGTTGGCTGTAGACGTCTTCCTGGGATGGGGTATATGGATATTTCCAAGCAGAGCAGTTTCCATCAGCCAAGGGCAAACCTTCAGAGAAAGGGCAAGTGTGAGCTTGTGGCCACCAGCTCCTGCAGCAGCTGGAGGTGGTGCACTGGCCCAGGAAAAGGGGTCTCATCAGTGGATTTCTGTTTCGTTAACTCTCCAACAGCTCTACTGTGGAAAGGCCTGGTGGTTATTCTCTGGGGCCTGTACCCTCCCTCTTGACCCCTGACCAGTCACTCAGTACAGTCTTGCAATCTCCCTCAAATCTCTCCCCTCTGCCACACACACACTGCTGCTACCATTCTGATTCAGGATTCTGTTTACTTCCCACCAACGGTGTGTTGGTCAGAGTGGGCTCTGTGCTGTAACAAGTGTCCCCAACAGTCCATCACAGGTGTCCCTGGCTGGCGGCTCCCTTCTAAGCAGTGAATCCGAGGTCCAGGCTCCTTCTGTCATGTGCTCTGCCATCCCCTGAAGCCTCAGGGTCGTTGATTTGGAAAAGAGAGTACTATGGGATCACTTTCCAGGCCAGGCCCAAAAACATCTGCATCACTTCCATCCGAGTCCCAGAGCTGGCCTCAGTCACAGGACCACACCTAACTGCAAGGGATGCTGGGTAATGTAGTCTCTAAGCCCAGGAGGCAACTAAAAAGGTGTTTGGAAACTATATACAGTCTTCCCTGTAGACTTTTTTGTTCATTCTGCTGACTTTGGGGCGTCTGTGGCCACCTGTCTTCAGGGTTACTGGCATGAGAAAGCGATGGTGAGCTTTGAGGGCCTTTTCTCTGTGTAGGAAGCAGGTTAGCCCAGTCTGGGCCAAGGGGTGGACATCCAGCCTGCCCAGCTGCCCAGATTGGGGTGTAGCCCACCCAGGGAACTCAGCAGAGGTGTGACCGCATTGGCACTGGCCTAACTAGCTGGGCTCAATAGCCAGCCAGCCAACCAGTGGGGTGAATACTGCAGGGCCACCAGCTTTGCTCTCTTTCCTGACCTTCCCAGGGAGCCTGGCTTCGCCTCCCTCCCCTGCGCCGCTGAATCGCCCTTCAGCGCCTATGGACGGCAGCTCCAGGCTGTGTCCATCGCTGGCTCTCACTGGAGAAGCATGTCCACGGCCAACTGGATCCCCGTTGGGACAGCTTTGTTTCCCCGGCTGAACACAAAATCCCCTGTTCACTCGCAGAGCCGACAAGGAGACCCTGTGGGGCTGGCCCTGTGGGAGCAGACAGCAGTGAATGCAGGGCCCCGATGGCTTCAGCTTGTTAAAGGCCAATACACAGGCTGGCCCTGCCCTCTGCGCGGCAGACAGAAAGGAGGGCGCGGAGCTGTTACAGGGGATTAGCGGCCGCAGACGGACGGAGGCAGGTGCAGCCTTTTCTGCAGTTCGGAAGGGTTTATGAAATACTGATCCCGCGCTCTATAAATCCTTCCCTTGGCCTCATCTGGGCGATAGCCTGAAAAATGGGGATTTCTTGTCCAGCCAGGCTTGGGAGTGGTTTTGAGTGTCCCACCACCAACTCTCAGCACTCCTTGGGAATGCCAAGCCAAGGATTTGTGCACTTGTCCGTCGATTCATTTTCTTTTCATTCATTCATCAGAAGCACATTTATTGAGGGCCTGTATTAGGGGCTGGGGTTCCAGAGATGATGGAACATGGAGTCTCGAATTCAGGGGACTGTGGTTTATGTGAGAAAGATGCACAGATAGATGACTCTAAGTCAGAATGTTAGAGCAGAACCAAGGATTTACATGTCGGCAGATACCCCCATGGCTGTCTCTGGGCCTCCCAGTGTCAGGCTCTGTTGAGAGCCTGCTGGCTCTGTTCTGCACTCATTCAAAGCCTCAAGTCCCAGGTGGCTCGTCACCCCTCGGTTGGGCTGCTGTTTCCCCATGGCACTGTTGGCAGATAAGGAGAACCCATGGCAGAGCGAGAAGTTTGGAGTCTTCAGGCAAAACTTCTGGAAAGTCTGTCTCATGTGGCAGAATTTGCATCTTGGAAAAAGACCAGGTTGTGGGGGCTGTATTCCTCTGGCTCTGATGTGGATTTGGCTTCCATGTCTTTCCCTCCTAGAGGTGGGGACCCTGCCGCCGTCTGCCGCAATCAGACTTCCCTCATCCAACAGGCAAGCGCATCTTCAAGCAAGTAGAAATCTCTTACCTGAGCTCTCTGCCAGGCTTCACAGTGCCCACCTCATGCAGGTGTTGGATCTTTGACAAAAGATGTTGGAACCTGTTCTGTGGCTCAGGGCTTCAGTGCGTGTGTTGTAGGGAGGGGAGGGAAGAGGGTGGTTGGGACCTCAGGGCTTTCGTGAAGCCTGACTTCAGAGGGTGGAGGCATATGAGGTCAGGAGGGTCTCAGTTAGCTTGTCCCAGGACCCAGATAGGTATTTCCTGGCTTCTAATGGGAGCTGGTGCTTGGGGGTGTAAGAACAGAACTAAGGGGTACCTTCTACACATCTGGCCTCACCTGTGGGTGAAAGCTGGTTAGTCTGTTGGCTACCAGAATCGCACTGGATGCTTCTCCCAGTGTGAACTTCCCAGCAGTGGGTCAGGACAGCTCTGGGGGGTCTGTGGGGTCCACAGCAATGCTTGGACCTCTGAGATACACCATCCTCTGGTTCCAGTACCCTCTGGTCTGTGGGTGGGAAGTTGGGCAGCAGAGGCTCAGAAGGTGCCCTGGACAACAGGGACACAGATGTGGAGCTCTTGACTGGGAATTCCATGTCTGGGGGACTCCTGGGGCAGAAGAGATGGGTAAGAAACAGAAGCCTACTATAGAAGATGACTTTAGCTCTCTTATTAAACCTGGATGTGTCCAGGTGGAAAGGGCAGGGCAGGGGTGAAGTCCACTGGCCTGTTGGTGACCATCACCCTCTAGGCTCTGCAGTGGCTCTTGTGGAGGACAGCCATGCCTCTGCCTGGAATGTGAAGATTCTAGCACCTTCCATGGGAGGCACGGGGTCTGTGCTGGTGACCCGAAGTATAACCAGAATCCTTTCCTTCCCCAAAGCAAACGTGGTCTCTTCATTCTCCACTTGAGAGGGTAGCAGAGTCTGGTCTTGACAAGGGAGGGTTTCAGTATCTGTCATGGTTCTTGCATTTTTGTGGAATGAGCGACCCCCATAAATACGGTTTTCAGATGCCATAATTCGTTGAAATGCCATGTAACTTTTTTTAAAAAGCATTTTGCATGGAAATCTTTCCCAAGTATATTGCCAGCTTGCCTGCCATATTCAGCAATGCACATTGAACATGATTTAATGTCTCAGGATGATACAACCATTGCAAAAAAGGGATTATACTGTAAAGAAGCTTTTTCAGCCATTTAGGAGTGTTGGCCTCTATTCAAAATGGCCCTTAGGTATTTTACATCTGCTGTTCATAGTTTCACAGTTTTCTGTCTCTTTCTTGCTCTCTGCTAGCCAGTCCTTCCTCCTGCCAGTGGGTGAATCTTCAGAAAGTTCTCCCTACCCTTTAAATAGGTAGATCCCAGGGTCCTGTGTTCTGGGAATGGCGATTGTTGTTCAGTCGCTCAGTTGCATCCAACTCTTTGCGACCCAACTGCATGGAGTGCAGCACACCAGGCTTCCCCGTCCTTCACCATCTCCAGGAGTTTGCTTAAACTCATGTCCATTGAATTGGTGATGCCATCCAACCATCTCGTCTGATAATGACATTTATTATCAGTGTTTGTGAATTAAGGATGGTTAAGTTCTGAATGAAGATCTAGAGGGATTTCCTTTGTGGTAGTAATTTCAGTTCAGTTGCTCAGTTGTGTCCGACTCTTTGCGACCCTGTGGACTGCAGCATGTCAGGCTTCTCTGTCCATCTCCAACTCCTGGAGCTTGCTCAAACTCATGTCCATCAAGTTGGTGATGCCATCTAACCGTCTCATCCTCTGTCATCCCCTAGTAATTTGTAATTTGGCTATAATTTGTAATCTGGCTGCTTCCAAACTCTTCCTTCTGTGTTCTCACCTGTATCCCAAAGAACTGAGAGAAACGGACAGGTGGCCTCCAGGCAGGTAGGGTTTCATAGTCTGGAAGCGTTTCCACACCCAATGTAGATAGAGACAGGATTAGCCTCTTCAGTTCTCACATCAGACAGCTGAGGGACAGAGAGGTTAAGAAAGACCAGCATGATGAGGGTTCAGGAAGCCATGTTCTCGGAGTTTGAAGAAACCGAGAAGCTTGGGAGAGCAGGGTGCTTTCCCCAAAGTCTTGAGGGCTGATCTGTTGGTTAAACAGGTGATAGGTAGGCTTGTGCCAGGCTCTTCCAGAAGGTGGAACTGAGGATGTGGGGCGGGGGGCAGTTACAGAATAGGTGAGGCTCAGGTGATGAACATCCTGCACAACCCTAGGGTCAGAGGTGAGGCCAATTGAGACGGTAGGATTGAACCAGGAGGTGCAAGGGTGAACTTCCTTTTAAGATCCCACTTTCAGCTCCCGTAAGGTGGATTCCGTGGCCTGTCTCCAGTCTATCAGTTGGTGACAAGTGGCAGAATAAACCAGGAATGGCAGGAGTACTCAGTTGCTCAGTCGTGTCTGACTCTGCTACCCCATGGACTCTAGCCCACCAGGCTTCTCTATCCATGATATTCTCCAGGCCAGAATACTGGAGAGGGTTGCCATTTCCTTCTCTAGGGGATCTTCCAAACTCAGGGGTCAAACCTGCTTCTCTTGCATTGGCAGGCAGGTTCTTTACCACTAACGCCACCTGGTAGGAGTGGGACAGCTTTCTCACTGAGCAGCAAGAGCACCTGATTGAGTTCTGGGCCTCTGGGTTCTGAGGTTGATTAGTAATGTCTGCCATGAGCTTGGACATGGAAATTAAGCATGCATGCTGTCTGATGGGAGCAAGCGTGGAAGCAGGAAAAGCAATCACTGTCTTCTTGGGCAGCCGTCATGTTTATTCTAGAGATAAGTTGCTCCTCATCAAGCCTGTTCAAACTAGGACTCCAGAGTGTCCTACCTGCTTTCTCTGCCAAGGCTTTCATTCGCTTCTAAGGGCCAGAAGCTCATCTACTATTTTGATGGGGAACTACATCAGAAGCAGTTGCTGGAAAAGCAATCTACTCTTTGGGTGCAGCAGCTTCTTGACTTGGTCTGCCTGCTCCTGCCTTCCTCTGGCAACCTGTGATCACAGCCCCAGGTTGTGTTTCCTAAGGGCATGGCTGGTGGGAGGAAGGACTGGGCATGGTGATGGATGCTGGCTCTATGGGAAGGGCTGTGATGGGATGTCTGAGGGTGGGGGGTGTGGGCAGAGGGATTCTGCCCGAGGACAGGAAGCCGAGAGCGTGGTCCCTTGAGGAGGGGCGTCCCCTGCATCAGAGGTAGGGGAGGTTAAGGGTCAGTGCTCAGTCATCAGGTTGCCCAAGGCTTTGCGGACAAAGACCCCTCTGGGTGGCCCTGACCTGGAGTGAGGGGCAGTTGGTGACAGGGAAAGTGTCCCCAGTGGACGTGACCTGGGATACAGAACACTATGGGCCTGTGTTCTTGTGTGTAGTGGAAATGGTGGTCCTAATACCGCCTGCCTGGCTTCTTACCGGTCATTGTACAGCTCAAATGGGGTCATGGCTGGAAAGCGCTCTGGCGGGTACTGTCCAGCTATAGCACCCACTCAGCTGTTCAGCTGAGCTCCCGTGGGGCTCGAGTATCGGACACAGCTGCCCTCTGAGGCTGAGGTGGGGTCTGCAGGCAGGAGAGAGGGGACCCCAGGCCTGTGGGGCTGGTGGCAGCGCAGGACTGGGGACCACCTCTGGGATAGAATGAAGCCCCTCGGTGTAGTTCGCCCCAGCTGGGAAGGACTGGGGATGGGCAGCTGAGGGCTGAGAGAAAATTCTCGATGCCCAGGCACTGGTTGAGCTTGCCGAGGTCTCCCGCCTCCAGTCGGGAGGGCTTTTGCAGTCCCCCAGGCTCTGGGCAAGAGGCTTTAATCTAATTACATGCTTTATTTGAGCCAATTTGTTTTCCAATCCATCTTGTTCAGCAAGAAGAAAGAGCGTGCTGGGGACTCCTGGCACCCTCTTGTTCCAAGTGGGGAAGAGGGGCTGCTCCCCGCCTCATGAGGCTGATGCAGCCCCCTGACCTCGTCCAGCCTGCCCAAACCAGACTGCAGGCCACCCTGCCCAGCAGGGATGGGACTGGGGTAGGTTGACCCTTTTCAACAGGCTGGGCTGCAGAAGGGGAAAAAACCTGGCGTGCTGGTCTCCCCTCCTGAAGGCCCAGCCCAGCCTGTCTGTTCCATCAGCGCTTCCTGCCTGTGCCTTTGGGGGTCCCAGTGCTCCAGGCAAGACAGGCTTCCAAGGCAGCGGCCTGGTAGGGGGCTGCACCTTCCCATGAGGAAAGCCCCACCCAGCTCTGACCCTCCCTGGCCCCTCCTACCAGGGTTGCCCTTCTAATCCCAGGCCTGGGATGTTCAATCTGCAAATATATTTTCATCATAAGGCAGCAGGTTTTGAATCTCTGTTATTAAAGTCCAAACAAAACACTGAAGCCCTTCCAAAGTCCCTGGAGAGGGAAGGCTTGCCGTCTCCCGCTGTCCTGCCCAGGAGAGGAGTTGCTCTCGCCAAGCTGCGGCTTTTTGTGTTTCACAGCATTTTCCAGAATTGTCTTTTTCCGCCCTTCAGAATCCTGCTTCAGGATTTGCTCTCCTGCTGTTTACACAGACTCTGTCCTCGGGGCAGCTTCTTCCCCGGCAGGCCTGGGGTCTTCACCCTTGGACTGGGGCCGTGTGGGGATTGCTGGGGCCGAGGGTCACTTTGCCACATGGTGGGGGCGGCTGAGTCCCCCGCTTATTCAACAAATATTTATTGAGAGCTTGTAAGTATCCCAGGCCCTAGGGAGAGCAGTGGATGGGGCAGTGGCCCCTGCCTTCAGGGAGGGAGGCAGACAATAAACAAACCATGTTGAAAAAGTATGAGACCGCACTGTGACAAGTCCTGGGGGTGGGAGACCAGATTGTCTCAAGATGGGTTTGCTTTTGGGGGCAGCCAAACATCAGTCAGTACATGTGATACATAGAGTGAGAAATTAAAAAAAAGAAATTTTTTTTTTAATAGGGTGTGCCAAGAATACAAGATTGGTTTTCTTGTCATGGCTCCTGAATTATAGCAAAAATAATAACAGGTAACATTTTTAAGAGTTTGTTAGGCTTCATCTTGTTAGCACCTCAAAGGATTACATGCTTTTACCCTATTTAATAAATAAGGTATATGGGGAAAGAATCCAAAAAAGAGTGGTATATGTATAGCTGATTCACTTTGCTATATGCCTGAAACTAACACAGCATTGTAAATCAACTATACTCCAACAACAACAAAAAATAAGTCTGGATAATAAAAAATAAAATAAATGAGGACTCTGAGGTTCAGAGATGTGCAGTCACAAGCCCAAGGACACACAGCTTAAGAGTCGAGAAGTCAGTGTTTGGAGTTCCTCTATAGCCTACCTGCTGACTGCTGCTCCATCCCATGGCCTTGATCCCCATCTGTTTTCCCATCTGTATTTTGAGATAGGGCTTCCCAGGTGGTTCAGTGGTAAAGAACCTGCCTGCCAGCGCAGGAGTCTCTGGAGCTGTGGGTTCAGTCCCTGGGTTAGGAAGATCCCCTGGAGGAGGAAACGGCAACCCACTCCAGTATTCTTGCCTGGCACAGGAGCCTGGTGGGTTGCAGTCTGTGGGATCGTAATGAGTTGGACACCACTGAGTGCGCGCGCGCGCGCGCACACACACACACACACACACACACTCTCTCTCTCTCTCTCTCTCTCTCTCTCTCTCTCTCTCTCAGACAGGCCCTGCCTATTGGTTGGTGCACCAGGTTGTATCCTGGGGTCCCAGGCAGAGGCATCCTGTCCTACAGACACTCTACCTCCCAAAGAGAACGGGCAAAGCCCTCACATCCAGAGCTCAGGGTGCTGCTTCCGGTATCAGCTGCGCCTCCTGGCAGAGGCATCAGGACTCCCTCCCCCCCACAATTTCTGGAGTCACTCAAGCCCTCGCCAGCCCAAATCATGCCCTCTTTGTTGTCGAAGAGCTTAGCAGATTTAAAAGATGCCTGAATGCCCAGGCTTTCTCATGGGTGTCACCAGAATAAACGAGAAGGATGCTAGTCTTTTGTTTGGGGAGCCTGATTTGGAAGTTTGAGCAGTCTTGGTATCTCACAGGGACAACTGCATTCAGCTTTAAAAAAAAATTTTTTTTTAATTGAAGGGAAGTTGCTTTACAGTGCGTTCACCTTGTTTTGCACTGTTTGTGAACACGGGCTTGGGGGTACCCAGAGTTTACGTTCCAGTGAGTTCCACGGGAGTTCAGTGGTGACCTCCCCACACCAGGTGCTGGGAAACAAGGTTCCAGTTCCCTGCTGGGTGAGGAGGCAGACAGATAATTCTAGACCACATCCTGAGTGCTGAGAGCATAGAGGGTGGCCTGCTGTGCTTGAGGGCCCAAGAGGAAGGCTGGAACCCTCTGATGGCTTTGCATTATATTTATGCAGAATCTAAACCTTATCCAGCCCTGCCCTGCCCGTCCAGCCGGTGTGACTTTTCTTCTCTGCTCCTCCCCTCGCTCACTCTATGTGAAACTTCCTGGCTTTCATTCAGATCTGGACTCTGCCAGGGTCGATCCTACCTCAGGGCCTTTGCACAAACTGTCCTTCCTGCTGAAAACCGTCTTCCCCAGGCCTTGTCCTGGCCTCCCTTGCACTGTCTGGGTCTCAGTGCCGCGTTACCTTCTCAGGGAACTTTCCCTGACCCTCTGTCCCAGCCACCACTCACTTCTTGTGAGGGAAAGAGAGGACGGACACACAGCCTCACCCACCCCACCCCCACCCAGCAGTAGAAGCCCTGTAGCACTTCAAGTGCAGAGGGCAAGGATTCAGTCCTTGGTCAGAGAGCTAAGATCCCATATGCCAAGTGGTGTGGCCAAAAATATGTTTTTTGTTTTTTTTTTTAATTTAAACGAGTTGCCAGTCCAGGTTCGATGCATGATACTGGATGCTTGGGGCTGGTGCACTGGGACGACCCAGAGGGATGATATGGGGAGGGAGGAGGGTTCAGGATGGGGAACACATGTATACCTGTGGCGGATTCATTTTGATATTTGGCAAAACTAATACAATTATGTAAAGTTTAAAAATAAAATAAAATTAAAAAAAAAAAAAGTTAAGGACTTCCCTGGTGTTCCATTGGTTAAGGGTCCACTTGCCAATGCCAGGGAACACAGGTATGATCCCTGATCTGGGAAGATTACACATGCTGGGGGGTAACTAAGCCCATGTACCACAACTCCTGAAGTCTGCACGCCCCAGAGCCCACGCTCTGAAACAAGAGAAGTTACTGCAATGAGAAGCCTGAATGCCGCAACTAAAGAGTGGCCCCTGCTCACTGCAACTAGAGGAAGTTTGCGTCCAGCAGCGAAGACCCAGCACATCCAAAAATAAATAAAAAGCATTTTAAAAAAGGAATAGAAATATCACCTTGCTGAATAGGAATGTAATGTCATTATGGGATTCCTCCCATTCAGTCCCCATCCTCACTGAAGAAGAGACACACCTCAGAATGTTGTTTAGTGTTTTTCTTCTAATACCAAAATAGTATATTCGTTATCGTAAAGTTAAACATACAGATAAGACGAAGCAGGAGTATACATAAACCAGCCACAGTCCCTCCTCCCTGCATTTTGGTGCACAGTGTATTCTTCTAGAATAGAATTCAAACCCCTTCCATGGTTGACAAGGGATGCCCATGAACCATGCAGTCTCATCTCAGCCTGCCCACCCCCCACCCCCAGCTCCAGGCCCGTCTTCTGTTGGTTCTTCAGTCCTGCCCCGCCCTTTCCTGGCCTGGCTGCTTCACAGAGCTCCTCCCTCGTCCTCCTAGATTTAACTTCTCCTCACAGTGGCTTCACACCCAACGTGGTCTCCACCTGGACCCCTGACTCCATCCTCTGCTAAGGCATGCACGCTGGGCATTGTCCTCATTTTGTGAGTGTGGTTACACCCATGTCACTGACATGTTCTCTCCCGCTATAAGGCCACCCTGACCATTCCATGAGCCACACCCAGCGCCTCCCAGAGCCGGCCATGTGGAAGTCTCTTAGCCAAACTTTGAAGTTTATGAAGCAATGATACCTTCTTAGAAATGGGGCTGCTGCGATCAAGGGTGTATGCTCTCCAGGGTTTTGACTTTCTATGGCAGCTACACTCAGGGAAGTTGGTACTGATTTGCACCCCAGCCACATTATCTCAGTCTGTGTGTTTGCTTTGACACCTCCCTAGGCAAAGGCCTTACATTTCTGTTGATTAAAGATGTGTTTCTTTGATTATTTGAGGATGAGCATTATTCACATCTCCTTGTCTGCTTTCTCCCCTCTTTTGTGAATTGCCTGTTCCTCTCCTTGGAGTGTGAGGGTGCTTGTCTTTTCTTATTGATTCAGAAGAGTTCTTTATATATTAAAGACACCCATGCTTTGCTCTCTATGTTGCAAATACTTTTGGTTTTCTCCCCAAAGCTTTACAAGGCACCTCATGCCAGTCCATTACTTGGGACTGCCTCATTTGGGATGATGACCTTGGCCTTTCTGCCCCAGAGTTCAATGGATGTCATGCTGTGGAGACAGGCAGGGCTGGGAGGTGATGGGGGGGCATATGAGACCAGTATAGGCCAGGAGAGACCTGTGGGTGCTTGGGAGTTCCCTGTGGACTCCAGCTGTCTCCAGATCAAAGAGCTTGTGCTGGGGGTACTCAGAAGGTAGTCTCCCCAGGGGGAGTGAGTCAGCCATCAGCAGCCTAGGACCCAGAGGGTGAAGGCTGGCTTGGAGGGGAGTGCCTCCTCCAGCCTTGACACAGTCATTATGAAACCTACAGATACCCTCTGCATGTGAAAATGACACACCAAGACAGCCGGTCTCTCTGGCCTGCAGACTTCCAAGTGGCTTTGTGGATCCAGGTCAGGCAGCCAAAACTCTGGGCAGATTGGCCTCACTTGTCTTCTGTCACCTGTTGGTGGGCAGAGTGGCCCCGTCCCCTTGAGCTCTATCCCCAGCAGGGTCAGGGGTGGAGGTGGGGTGGGGGGTTCCAGGAGCCCCTCCCCTGCACCCAGCCAGCAGAATTTAAAACTGCCCTAGCCTCCAGGCCTCTGTCTGGGATAGACCCCAGTGGCTGGATGTCTCTCGCTCTGCTCCCACCACCCACCTTTCCGAGCCGACAGCCCAGAAGCAGAGGAACCAGGGTGCTGCCAGGAGTGAGAACCTGGCCAGCTCCCCACCCTGCTCCAGGGGCGGTACCAGCTGCAGCGCCCCTGGCTCCAACAGGGGGACGCCGGGCGCCGCCTGCCATATGCTCAGAGTTGAGCCTCAATCCGGCGAGCAGCTCTGCCCAGCGGGACTTTTGGCACCTGGGGCACAGGAGGCAGGGCAGAGGGTGAGCTACCCAAGGTGGAGGAAGAGGAGGGAGGAGCCCAGCCACTGGGATGGGGCCTGTGTGGGGCGGCAGGGGCTCCCTGCTCTGCTCTTGGCTGCCGGTCGGTCAGGGGAGCAGGTGGGGGGAATAAAGGGAGGGTTGGCTGCTCTCAGGAGGAGCCAGGATGCCAGCCAGCCAGGATGGGCCTGCTGCGAGCCACAGATGGCGGCCCTGGGTCTCTGCACTCTCCCTGGGACAGAGCACGTCCTGGTGAGGAGATGGGCGGTGCCAGCTCTCCTCCCTGGCAGCTCCCCTCTCCTTGGGGAGGAGGGTGGGGTGAAGGGTGACCCTGGTGCAGGGGCCCTGGCAGATCTTCCAGTATTCCCTGCACACCCTTAATTCTAGCCCCGCAGGATCCCCCGGGGGGTGGGGGGGGGGCTTCCTGCTCACCCCTTCCTCCTGTGCAGAGCAGGGGGCGGGGCCCTGGGTCCAGAGAGAATGGGGGCCTTCAGGGCATAAAATATCAGACCTGATTAATCAGTGAGGCCGACCAATAGTCTGCAGGTTCTGTGTGTCTAAGCTTACGGCAGTGCTTATTTAAGATCAAGCCATACGAAACTGCCTTTTTCTTTTAAAGTTGAGGAATGATCGATTTTTAGGCACTTTTATGTGGTTCATCTTATTAGCGTTCCCTCTTTTTCTGTTTTCTAACCAAAGAGCGTGAAACATCCTTTAAGTGTTTGCTTGGAGTCAACCTCTGAAACTATCTGGATCCAGAGATTTCTTAAGATTCTTTATCTATTCAGATTGGGTATCGCTTCTTTAGTTCACTTTGGTCCCTTATGTTTCCCTAACAAGGAATGCGTTTCATTCAGATGGCCAAGATTTCAGCCCAAAGCTGTATACGATAGCCTTGTAATTTATAAAATCTTCTTTAGGTTGTGGTTATACCACTTTCTCATTACTTCCTAATGAGTCTATTTTCTCTTTTATTCATTATTAGACATAACAGTGTTTTATCTGTGTGTGTGTGTGTGTGTGTGTGTGTGTGTGTGTGTGTGTTTTTGTTGGTTTGGGGGCTTTACTGAGATTCAATTCTTGGGTATATTTATAACTTTGAAGCTTTTTCAGCATCCTACTGTGTTAATTTCTACTCCTGTTACTAATTATTTCCTCATGCCCTCTTTGGGTTTTATTTTCCTTATTTTCTAACTTCTAGAATTGAAAGCACTTCATTTATTTTCATTCTTTTTTGTTTAATATATTTATTACATTGTGGTCAGGAAATGTGGCCTATGCAGTTTCAGCTCCTTGGAATTAATTTAGCATTCTTTTACTAGTTATGTATTTATGTCTGTTCTTTTTTGTATTTCTCAAGTTTTTGCATATTTAAATAAGATGTAATAAAAAACAAAAACTTTCTATTACCTTTGAACTTCTTTGTCACCTAGTGACAAACTTTTACAACTTCTTTAAAAGTTGTAAGCTTTTAAAGAATTGCTTTAATTTTGTTCAAGTCTCTCTTCAACAATCATTTAATGTTTCAAAATTAGTTTTTCAGTAGAGGTGTTGTGTTTAAACACCTGTAAATCTGTTTACAGTCATTGTTTTGCTTTTACATAGTGGCTCTTCTGTGATCTGAATTTATCATAGTTGCCTTTTATATTTTCCAGTTTGTGTTTTCTCCTGTCTTACTACTTATACCCATTTCTTCTCTTCTCTAGTGTTTTGTGGTTATTTTGGGGGTTTTCAAAAGCACTGCTTGATCTAATAGCTCTTATTTATCTGGGTCAAGCATGCAATAGCATCTTTGGTGTTCTACTTACTGAAGACAAAGAGTTGTATTACCCACCTCATTCTTAGTTTTTGTTAATATGATCTAAAGTGGCAGACTAGATTTTATAGTTATTTATACATACCTATACATTGTCTGATGCTCCCTTTCAAACATTTTAAAATTATTCTAACCTTTGCCTTCATTTTTAGAACCGTATTGGAACCCTCTCTATTTGCTGGTTTCTGTGCATATCACCTGTGTGTTTATTCTGTGACTTTCCCCTCTTAAATTCTTATTTTTGATCCATTTCATAGTTGGTTGAAAAACACTACCAGATATTCCTCTCAGAAAGGATACATGGTTGGAATATTGCATACTAGACAATGTCTTTGGTTTATTATGGCCTGCACACATAGAGGACAGTATAGCTAGGTATAAAAGTCTTGGGACTCAAAGTTTTCCCTCCTCTCAACCTATAGACTTTGTTCCATGGTCATCTGGAGCTGCTTCTTGATGTTAAATCTGTATATATATTTTTTTCTTTATCCGGTATTTCATATGTTTTGCAAAGATGTATGTGGATGTGTTTGTCTCTTTTTTTCCCAGAAATTAAGTTCAAGGCAATGGCAACACACTCCAGTACTCTTGCCTGGAAAGTCCCATGGACGGAGGAGCCTGGTGGGCTGCAGTCCATGGGGTCGCGAAGAGTCGGACACGACTGAGCGACTTCCCTTCCCTTTCCCTTTCCTTCATATGTAGGTTGGCCTTCAACCTCAGGAGTTCTCATTTTGGTTCACTCTCTTTGGTTCTCATTTCTGTTCTATTTGGTTTCTGCTGCAGTTTTCTCCCAGGCATCTGCCATCTGTCCACTTTCCCTCTTCTGTCCCTATTATTTTCTCTTTCACAGCTTCCATGTCTTTATTCTTTGTATGAGAATCTCCACAATTCCCTCCATGTTTCTGAATCCATTTCCTACAGTGTTATTTTTCTTGATTGCTTCCAAAGTCGATTTTCATTGGGCTCCTGGGCTTTTGGCTTTGGGTTTTTCTAGCTCTTCTTTCTCTCACGTGTCACCCTTTTTGTATCATCATGTGGCCTTTTCAGCTTGACCTCGCCTTCCCTCGTATCTTCTTTTCTTTCTACTTCATAGAGGCTGTGTTTTCAGAGTATCTTAAACCTGACACACCCATTCAATTACACGTCGCCTATGGTTGTTTTTGAGCTATGGCGACGGTTCGCATAGTTGTGACAGAGACCGTATGGCCCACAAAGCCAAAAATATTTACTGTTTGGCACTTTGCAAAAAAATTTTGCAGATCCCTGGTCTGGCGTGACAGCTGGATTCCCATTCCAGCCCCAGGCTGGATGGCAGGGGAATGCCTCCAGCTCCTCCTCCATTTCCTAGTCCCTACCGGCCTTTTCTCTCAGTTTGCTTCTGCTCTGTGGAGGTGGTGATCTTCTGTCTCCACTGCCAGACTTTCTCATTCCCTGCATCAGTGATTTAGATAAAAACACGAGTTCACGTCCCCACTGCAAACACTGTCCTTCCTGTCTGTCCCTCCTCTTCCTTAAGCTCTCTCTGGACAGGGCACCTCCATGGTCCCCCCATCCACTTCCTGCCATTTGTTTTCTGGTTGGTGTCTCCTTGTCATCATCCCCATTTTCCAGGATTTTTCTGTTCATCAGACAAAGAGCTGTGTCTTGAGGTAAAACCTGGACAGGTTTTCCTTGTTCTACTACCATCTGTCTTTAATTAATAGAGATTGCTCCCAGATTCCAGTGTTGGGTCATCTGTCAGTTTAGTTCTTGGCATTAGTGTGAATTTTCATTTTTTTCATTGTCTTTATAGCTATTTTGGAACAAAACAAGGAGAGGAAACGTGGGTAACTGCCAAGTAGATGCCATTTTGAAGGAGTCAAAGATGCATTTCAAAGCTACGTCTGGTCCATCTTGAGGCAGTCTCTGTAGCTTTGTGTGTATTTGATAAAAGAAGAAAATGCAGGAACACTTCCCTTATCTGAGGACCTCTTGTCGAGTGACCTCAGTTCTCTGGCACACACCCAGAGAGTCTGCACGCAGCCAGAGAGCTGCTACGATGTCAGTGCTCTGAAGGTTATTCACCGTACCCAGAGGACAGCAGTTCCTTCTCACATTCCAGGCCTATTGACCCATGCTTTGCATACAGTTCTAACAAGCCTAGTCTTTCTGTTTTCCTAGCTCACAACCAAATCAGAATCAGCAAGTCGGTAGGGAGTAGGGGACATATGTGGGGCTTCCCTAGTGGCTCAGTGGCAAAGAACTCACCTGCCAATGCAGGAGACGTGGGTTCGATCCCTAGGTTGGAAAGATCCCATGGAGAAGGAGATGTCAACCCAAGCCAGTATTCTTGCCTGGAAAATCCCATGGACAGAGGAGCCTGGCAGGCTACAGTCCATGGGGTCACAAAAGGATGAGACACGACTTAGCAACTAAACAACAGTAACAAGGGCACGTTTGACAACGACAAGCACAGTGACCTGATGAGAATTTCTGGCTGACAGAAAGGAAAGACATAAGACCCACAAAAAGTAAACAACAACAAACCAGATACAGCTATAAATCTGCACATGTTGAGGCTGGCACCATTTCCTATAAGGGGAAAGCTGCTTGATGTTGTCCTCTGACTCTAGTTTGAGTCAACAGCCACTCCTCTGAGCTTTTCCTCTGCCAACCTGGGTCCTCCTTACAAATCTTGGGTGCAGAGACCCTGGCCCACCTCCCACAGCTGCAGACAGTTCAGACTGTGGTTCTAACCCTGGCTGCCCATTGGTCTTACCTGGGGAACTTTAAAAATCTGGACACACAGGCTATCCTTTAAGCCAGTGAAATCAGAATGTCTTGGGGGGAACCCAAGCACCAGTGTTTTCCTAAAGCTTCTGGGCTATTCCACTGTGTAGCCAGGTAGGGAACCAGGCCGTTAGAAGCACAGGCAGGGCTGAGAGCAGTGCCTCGTGCCTGGTTAGTGCCCTGTGGGTGGCTGTGGTTATTGGGGGACAGAGTTTTAATGTTCACCAGGGTGGCTGTGATTGGTCTCACGGGGCCCAGAGCTGGATCTAATCAGGCAGTGATGGATGCTATACACTTCGAGGACAATCTCTGGCCCCCAGGTGGATACTTGGCTTTGAAGAGAAGAGCTGTAGATGCTGCCAGGAGGGAGGGAAGGGAGGAGGGGAAGCTTGAGGTGCAGGGCCAGGTCGTCCCAGGGGCCACCTGCCCTCCTGCCTGCAGTGCAGGGCGCACTTGGAATCAGCACTGTGGCTCCTTGCTGAACTCAACTGTCCTGGGTGTAGATTGAGAATCGTGGTCCCTCTCTTGAGGGACTGCCCAGAGGCTCAGAGGAGCTGGTGTGCTGTCAGGGGCTGCCTCCAGGGCCATGATGGGAGGTGGCGGTCGAGGGGGTGCTAAGACTCCCCCCTATAGAGGAGGCATGGCAGGTGATTAACCGGCATGCAGGTACTGATGACATGGGCCAAAAAAATAATAATAATGAAAAAGCGATGAGTGGGTTCAAGGCCATCCATGCAGTGACGTCATCAGCACTGCTGGCAGTTCAGTTCTTTCCCAAGTGGAAGGAGCAGGCGGGGATTCCAGCCAGCTTGCTAGAAACGCAAGCTACTTGTGCATGGCCTGGGTTCAGCCCCAGCAGTGGCTTTGCCGTGAGCATCACTGCCCAAGTTGGCAGAGTCGTGGCCGCGAGTGGCTCTTGGCAGCGGTGAGGTACGGTGTCACGGCGTGGGGGAGGGGTGCCAGTGGCACTGACTGTGGGTTTGGGTCACTGTCACCCTGTGTCTCAACATCCCCGTGGGCTCCCGGCCTCTCTCTCAGGATGCTCCACACCCCACCTTCTGAGAGGTCCTGACTCCAGTAGCCATCCAGGTGGCAGGAGGAGCTGGCACTGTGGACTCTGGTGCCCCCGGGCAGGGCATGCTGATGGACAGGGGGTGGTCCAAGGACTCGCATCCTAGGGAGCAGGAAGAGGGGCTGTTTTTCTCATTTCCTGAGACTGGTTCCTAATAGGGTGCCCTAATGGCAGCAGGGAGCTGCCAGGCCCATGGCTCCCAGGGCAACAGGATAGAGCTCTTTCAACTTTAATTAGGACCCTGAAGGAGGCAGTCATCTCCTACGGGACCAAAGGCTGACTCTGGGGTGCTCTCTGAATATTCCTACAGATCTAAGTGATGGTTTGGGGGGCAGGGGGCCCAGGAGGCCTGGCCTGTTGTCCTGTGCTCCCTCACAAATCGCTCCTTACTCCACCCTGGCCTGGGTTTTCCCCTTTAGAGTATAAGGGGCTGGCACCCACTTCTGGAGCAGCCATGTGTGTGTTTCCCCTTCACCTTTTGAGTCCCCTCGCCAGGACACACACCCAGCCCAATTCCAGTGGGTACAGTGACCTTCCACCTCAGACCCAAGTTCAAGGCCCAGCCTTGACTTGCTAGCTGTCTGGGATGCACTGGCAGGTGGTCTCCGATACCTAATCTGTAGAATGGGAATAACGTCCACAGCTCAAAGAAGGGTTGTGAGAATCTAGTGAGCCAGCGTGTTGAGTGGTTGTGCAGGGGGTGCTGGAGTGATGTAGTGAGACTCCATGGTGGGCTGGCCATCATGCCAACAGCTGATTTGTGCACACAGATCAGGCAAAGGAACTGTATCACCTTATCTGGTAAAGAATTTGCCTGCAGTGCAGGAGACCCCAGTTCGATTCCTGGGTCGGGAAGATCCCTAGAGAAGGAATCGGCTACCCACTCCAGTATTCTTGGTCTTCCCTGGTGGCTCAGCTGGTGAAGAATTCGCCTGCAACGCAAGAGACCTGGGTTCGATCCCTGGGTTGGGAAGATCCCCTGGAGAAGGGAACGGCTACCCACTCCAGTATTCTGGCCTGGAGAATTCCATGGACTATGCAGTCCATGGAGTCGCAGAGTTGGACACAACTGAGTGACTTTCACTTTCACTTTCAACTGAAGAGCTGGCGGGGAGAGGGCCTGGTGGGGCCAGTGTTGGAGGTCTGCCTCTGCTGGGCCGACACAGGCCACCCCCAGGGGAAGCAGGCCCTCGGGCCCCCCCCACAACATCCTGCCCGGTTGACACTGGGACGCCCCCGAAGCGATACCCTGCAGACTCAGGCCCAGCAGCCCTGGCTCTCAGCAGTGGTGGGGCTCATTAGAACTGAACTCTTCTTCGTGGGGCATTTTATTTGCACACTCCAGTAGCGTGGACACCAAAGGGGTTTTCTCCTGCTTCATGGGCTGCTAATTTCCTCCGTGACCTCTATTGTTGGGGCCTGACCCCAGCCAGAGGCTGCTCGCCATGGAAGCTAGCGCCTGACACAGACCCAGGGCGCGGGGCGACAATGAGGCCTCTATCGGCTTTAATCAGGCTCCGGGTGCGTCTTAAGAACGGGGGAATTTGTCTGGTGCTCCGAAGCCCTGGGTGGCACAATGCAGGAGCCCGCAGAGTCCCTGTGCGGAGGCCAGGGGGGCCAGTGGGGGTGGGTCAGGCGGGGACCTCTTTGTCCCAGCACTACTCGAGAGGGTCAGACCTGCCCTGAATGGCCCCCGGGGCTGCCCGGCCCGTGGGTATCACCAGCCTCTGGGTGTCTAGGGAGGTGGCCACCCACCCCACCCGCCAGCCTATTCTTCGCCTAATTAAGTTTTGTCTGTGCTCTCCCGTCCCCTGCAGACTGTGATTCCTACTGCAAGGCCTCCAAAGGGAAGCTGAAGATTAACATGAAAAAATACTGCAAGAAGGACTATGGTGAGTGAGAGCCCCCTTGTTGGGGGAGGGGGAGGGCACCATGTGACCAGTGGCCCTGTGTGGGTGTTGGTCCCAGAGTCCCTGTGACTGGCCAGGAGCTGAGGGAGATGGATCTTGTGCCTGGGAATTTCCCAGCTTTTCCTCCTTGGGGTGGGGGAGCGGTAGCCACAGGTGAGGGGACTGCGTTCTCCCCTGGCCCTGCATCCTGGCCACTGGGGGGTCCTGGGCTTCACTCTGCCCCTGAGGGGCTGTCTGGCTGCACATCAGTCGCTTTACCTCTCTGGTCTTCTGTGCCCTCATCGTACTCATGGGCATTCAGCCTGAGGCTCTGTAGCTCAAAGAGAAGTCCTTTAGGTATTGGAGAAAGGGAGAGAGCTCTGTGGTGTATTTAAAATGCCGATTTGAGGGTTGACTCCACAAAACAGACCTCCAGGGCTGGGTGGAGAATCTGCATTTTAAACTTTTCGCTGGTAATTCTGATGCACCAGAAGTTTGACCAGAGCCTCAGGGATCACTGAGGGCCTTTTCCATTGGGAGCTGGGGCCTGCACAGACTCTCTGCACTGCAGGCCTCAGGCTCCCTTCCAGGGAAGAGTATCCCACCTGCCAATCTCTCGTGCAGCATCTACCCCAGCGCCCTGGAGGCGGGGGCCTTGCACCTCTCCTTTGTCAGGCTGTCCTCTACCGCCTTCCATCAGCTCTGTCCCGTGGGAGGGGGGCACCGGCTCTGTGGTTTCTGGTCCCTGAGCTGGCTGGCGGCCTGGGCTGGCCAGACCTCACGGGACTCAGGGTCAAGGCTGACTTCAGGGTGGGTGGGGGCCTGCGGGAGAAGAGGAGCCCTTCACAGCCCCCGGGCAGGTGTCTGCAGATAGCTGAGAGGCAAACAGAAATCCCGAGCAGATGGTCCAGCTGTCTGCTGGTGGAGTTGGGGAGGCCCAGGGTATGGAGGTCAAGGTGTTCGACACTCAGGCAGGAGGTAGCCGCAGCCTGGGCGCCCATCCAGGGAGCCTGGTCTTTCCACTCTGGGGCTCTCCTCCTGACCCGGTGGGCCTGGCTATTTTGGGCTGAGGCTGGGCCCCCTCTTCCTGGACCCGAAAGTCGACTCTGCCCATCTCCCCACGTACCTCCCCACTCCAGCTGGGTGTTCCTGGTCTTGCTGCTCTGTTCCTCAGCAGTCCTGCCCCTTTTAGCATCACCTGGCCGCCTCCAGGGAAAAGCCAGCGTCCTGTGTTTTCTGCCCATCTTTCCTAGTCTGCCCTGATCGGGTGCCTCCTGAGGGACCTGGGGCAAGTCCGGTTGCGTGTCTGAGTTGCGGTTTCCTTGTCTGGCATGTGGGGGTGATGCCCGACTGTGTCATATGGAAGCACTCAGCATGGGGCCAGGTGTCTGGTGGGCTCCTGGTAAAGATGGCTGGTCCCCTGGCAGCTGGGTGACAGGGCAGGAAGAAGTGGGCTGGGGAGGGAACAGTGACCCGGTGCTGAGGCCTCATTGTCCACAACCTGCATGGTGTCCCTCCCAGACCCCGGGGGTTCTGGCAACCTGGCCTGGACGCCAGGCCTTCGGGGTCTCATCGGGGCAGCTGTTTGAACCAAATACAATGTGTCCTCCTTTAATGAGGACAATAGTCAGGACCTTTTAGCAAAGGAAAGAAAAAGGCCCAAAGGAACCCAAAGGAATGTTGAGAACTTCTAAAACTTCCTTATTTTATTGTGCACACACATGTGCCTGTGTGTGCATATACAGGCATACGTGTACACACAGGTACGTGTGCACACGCCCCACACGGAAGCCCAGTACATGATCATACTGGAGCAGCTGGTAGGTTTTGTGCGTCCATTCTGAAGCAGCCAGGCCCTGGGTCCATAGCGAATTCCTGAAAAAAAGCCCCTTTAAAGTGCTTGTATCCCAAGGCGACTTTCACGGGAAAAACCAACCGTGATTTTGGTACCAAACTTTGGGGCGATTTAAGGATAAAGGAAGTGCTGTCTCTGACCCAGGGTGACAGTAGCCACAAGAGGCCCCGGTGGTTTGGGGTGAGGCTTGGGTGACCCTGTGCTCCCAACCCCGAGCTATCAGTCTGCTGGGGATGGCAAGGTGGGATGTGGGCAAGAAGGCCCAAGGTCCTGTGGTGTCCCAGGCTTAGGGCTGGGGGCCAAGTGTGGATGCCCAGGGTCAGAGAGCCAGGGTCAGAGGAGACCCCCGGCCTGTCACTCCACCACCCCTTATCTCCCTCCCCCGCAGAGAACAGGAGGAAGGAGCAGCTTGGCTACCTGGGGGAAGGGTGGGTTTGATTTCAGTGTGGAGCATCCTCTGAGCAGACAGACGCTGGGGAGAATTTCTGTGAAGGGTTAACCACCACCCCCATTCTGTTCCTCCAATGAGAAAAGGGAAAATTGGACTTTTGTTTAAAATTACCCAATGGATCCGTTTTCCACCTGGTTCTCTAGGACTTGTTTTGTTCTCTTCTGACTTCTTTTCCTCCATTGAGTTCTGCCTTCCCCGCCCCTGATACTTCTGGGGGCACTTTGGCTCCCTCTGACTCTCCTGCCCACTCCTCAGCAGCAGGCAGGCCCCTATCTCTGCAGAAGGGGGCCTGGCTCCCTCTTGTTATAGACCCAAGGGGGTCTGCCCTGAGCCCTGCCTTGGCTTTGCGCCACCCCACCCCGCCAACCCTGGGCAACAGGGCTGTGCGTGGGGAGTGGGGACTCAGTCTCTGAGCTCTCCTTGCCTTTTGCTCCCTGACTCGGTCCTCCCTTCCTCGCCGTTGACTTCCTCCTAGATTGTCCGAGGAAAGCTGGTGTCCTAGGTGGGGCCCTGGTCCGGCTGGCTGACTGGCCCAGCAGAGCCCCAGCCTCCCTCCTGCCCCCCCCATCACGTTTATCCTCTGGACCCCATCCGTCCCAAAACCAAGAAAGTGAAAGTCGCTCAGTCGTGTCCAACTCTTTGCAACCCCACGGACTATACAGTCCATGGAATTCTCCAGGCCAGAGTACTGAAGTGGGTAGCCATTCCCTTCTCTAGGGGATCTTCCCAACCCAAGGATCGAACGCAGGTCTTCCTAGACTTCACCTCAGCCACCCCAGCTCCTGGCCCCACACTACTGCCAGCCCACTGCCCAGGTGTCCATATTTCTGCTGCTGGGCAAGATTTGAGGAGCTGCAGAGTCAGGAGAGAAGCGGGGTGCCCCCTCAGGGTGCTGACGAGGTCTGGAGCATGGCACCCTCAGCTTTAAGGTCCTCATCCCCATACCCTGGCCTGGAGGCCCGGACTGGCGCTGCTCCTCCCATCCCCTAAAGGGTCCCCCGCACTGTCCATAACACTCTTGGGGTTACCTGAGAGTTGGGGAGCAACCCACCCAGCTGGACACCCAGGCCTGTGTGTTCAGGCAGGAGGCAGGACAAGGAAGTGTCAAAAGCGGGGGCTGCAGGGGCTTCTGGGGAGGGAGACCCCAGGAGAGGCTTGTGGAGGGTGGAGTGAGTGGCACCCCCGGTGGCTGGGCGGGGGCAGCCGGGCCTTGCTCTGAGGCTGGAGGCCAGGTCTCCCTCTGGGCTCTGCACGCCTGGCCGGGCCCCTGGAGGAGGGGTCCCTTCCACACCCGCAGACCTGGGTCAGGTGAGCAGGAGGAGGGGGCGAGGGGACTTGGCTGGCCTGGGGTGGGGCGGGGGTGCAGGTGGGCCCAGGAGGGTGGGGAGGGGGCTGCATAATCCCCACCCCGTCTCTGACTGACACCCCTGCAGGGAGCCAATTAGGAAACGCATTTCCTCTACTTTCCAGCTTTCCAGCTAGGGCACTTGGATGTTCCAGAAGCTGCTAATTAGAACCTCAGCAGGGTGTGTGGGGTGGAAGTCAGTGAAGGGCAGGCCCCAGGCCCCCTTCCTCCTCTGAGGCCAGCTTGGGAGATTCTTGACATTGTGCAGCAGGAACACCCGGATCTGGGTCTCCGCCGACCCACCTGGATCTGGGTCTCTGCTGACCCGGGCGGTGGCCAGTGGGCAGGAGGCCGTGGGGAAGGGGGGCTGGAGCAGTGGCTTGGGCTGGTTGGGGTCTGCTGGTCCTGCCCGTGTTCCTGGTGAGAGAGGGCACAGCAGGTGAGGGTGGGTACCACACGAAGCAGGTAGGAATTGGGGTTGGGGAGGCGTGAGGGCCAAGCCCCATGCCTTTCTGGTCTGGAGAGACCCCAGGACCAGAAGGATGGCAGTTCCATTCCCATCTGTAGGTAGGGAAGGGCCACTGCCACAGAACCTGAGGAAGACTCCACGTTTGCTCTGTGACTTCGGACCAGGCTGGGCCTCAGTTTCCTGGTCTGTCCAGTGGAGGTCGATGGAGGGATGCACTGTCCTTCCAGGTGTGGCAGGAGGGTGGCCCTGTTGCCATCTCCAGGAGCAGGGAGGGGTTCATGGGGCCGCTGTCATCGCTGGACCCCCACCCCGTCCCGGGGACACCTCGGTCCTCTGTTGCCCTCTAGGGGAATCGGCTCACCTTGCAAATGCTGAGAAGGCACTCGTGGGCAGGCTCAGGGTGGGGCAGTTGTGCACAATGATGGGGGTTTTTATTATTTTCGAGTGTAGTAGCATTTCCTGTCAACTTCTCAGGAAAACCTAGCTGAGAGGGGCCCTTCTTTTGTGTAGAACGCTCCCAGTGAGTGTGTGTTTGTGCGGAGATGTGTGCTTGTGTGCACCCATGAGCATTCACCATGAAGCCCGCATTCACTCAGCGGCTCCCACATGGGCAGAACGTGTCCATCCCTTCTGGAGTCACTGGCTCTGTGGCTCATTTGCCTAGAAGCCCGGGTTCCAGAACCTCAGTCTGTGGAGACAGGATGGCCGGATGACACTGTTTCCAGGGCATTTACTGTGGGGGCTGTCGGGAAAGGCCACCTCTTGACAATGACTTCAGGCTAAGACACCCCTTGACTTCTACCCCGTGATTCACGTGGAAGGGGGGCCAGCCTGCCCCTGTCACGCCACCCTCCCAATCCAGTTTAGATCATAGACTCCTTGGCCAGGGTCTAGCCTATAGTGGGCGTAAGTGGGGCCTGGCCCATCCTCCAGAGAGGGTGTGGAGGGAGGGCTTCCTGGAGGAGGCAGCCCAGGTAATTGGTGCTCACTGGGCAAAGCAAGGCTCCCAGGCAGAGGGAGCAAAGTGTCTGAGCACAGAGACAGGAGCAGGCTGGGGAGATGGGAGGAGGGGGCACATAGGTGTACAGGGGCGGAGGCCACGGAGGCAGGGAGGCTGATGAGGGTTCACGTCTGTGTGCAGAAGCCACTCGGAGGCCACCAGAGAGCCAGCCCCACTCACACTGGCACACAGAGGGCTGCCACCCACCTCTGCTTCCCTGGGATTCACAGGCGGGGGGAGAGGACAGACAGCCCGTATTCTGAAAGGTGAGATCATCTCACTTTTGCCAGTTCTTGGAAAAATGATTCGTTCCCAGAAATGTCTATTAGTCACCCCCTTTGTTGAAAGACATTTTGGCACCAACGGATGGAAAAATCAGAATGCTTTTCATGAGATGATTGGTCTCGCGCCTTCCTCCCGCCATCCCTCAAGGATGATTTCTGAGGATAACAGCTCGAAGTGGAAGTCCTGTTGGCATTTGTGGGGAGGAACTGGGTTTGTGAGGCTGTGTGTGTGTGCATGTGTGTGCACACATGTGCTGTCTTATGGGCCCCTGGCAGAGGAGAGCCTGGGGACCTGAGAGGACCCCTCCTCCCCCAAGTATTGATACCTTGTCTCTCCTGGGGCGGCAGAAACCCCAGAGATGAGGCCTTATCAGGCCAGTGACTGTTCCTCCTCTGCAGGCCCCGGATGGGCATCTCACAGTCTTCATTCTCACCCTGGGTGAGTCCTCAAAAACACCTAGGAAGGGAAGGCCTTATGGGATGCTGAGACTCAGCAAGATAAGGAGCGTGCCCAAGACTGGGGCCCCTGAGGCCTGAGATCTTTATGTGCCCTGCCTGCGCACCCCTCCCATGCCAGGATGCTGAGCCTTTGGCAACAGAATGGGTGCTGCCCCTACTTAAGGGTCAAGGGCTGGTTCCCCCCCATGGGACCCCTGACTCTCTCACTCCTGATAAGCCAGAAAGGCGTCTCCATGGGGGAACAGCAGGAGTGGTCACCGTGGTGCTTGGGTGATTGTCACCACGGTGGGGGGGCTGTTGGAGATGATGGAGCCAAGATGATGGGCGAGAATGTCGGTGATTCTAGCAGAGGCAGGGTGGGTATGACTACTCAGTGGTGGGCTTGGCTGTGTGGCGGAGGGAGGTCATGGGCAGCTCCATGAGGGAGGAGGGAGGAGACTGAGCTGGCAGTGGAGACGATGCTGGCGGTGGAGGGACTGCAGAAGCCCATGGAGCTGGTGTAGATTAGCGGGGGTGCCTGCCGGCTCTCGTCTCGATGCTCAGGCCAGGGATGAGATGTGTGGGGCGATGGGGAGGCCTCGTGAGGGACACGGGGCCTCTTGGCAAATGATGGCCTCTGCCCCTCTTCACACCCCCTGCCCTTCCTCGTTTCGACCTTGGGGTCAGTGGCTGTTCCTGATCAGGGTCAATCCCATCAAGGGCCGAACACAGGGCAGGTTATCAACCCTGTTCTGGGGGCCAGGCTCCCGTGTCTGCAGCAGACTGTGACCGTGACTTCAGGGCTTGGAGCGGGGGTACAGACGTTAGAGGAGCACCCTGGGGGCTGTCCCCCTGAGGGTGGTTAGCCAGGTCCGGATGGCAGCTGGTGGTGATGGCTGGGCAGTCCTCCCCACCTGCCCCAGTACTGTCCCCAGCTCGGAGAGTCGGACGCAGCCCAGCCAGCAGCACGTGGCATGGAGTTTCAGAGGCTCACTGACCCTTCCCCGGGGGCGTGGGTCACTGGCCCCCTGGGGATCCTCCGATTTCCCCAGCCAGATGTGACCTCCCCCCTTGGAGTGCCAGCCCCATATGGAGGCCAGATGTGGAGCTGGGTCGGCATGAGTCAGCCTGAGGTCGCAGAATGCGGGTGACCACTGGGTTGGGCTGGGCGGGCAGCAGGCCCCAGTGACAGCTCGGCAGAAGCCCCTGAGCCCTCAGGGCGCTGCACTGACCAGGGCCTCCTGCCATGCGCTGTGGGGGCAGGAGTGGGCACAGCCCTGCCCGCCACAGCGACTCCCATCCCCACGGACAGGGCCCAGAGCCTAGGCGCCCACCTCTGCAGCCCCCACAGCTGTGGGTGCTGAGGCCTGGCGCTTCCTTTCCTCTGAATGTCCTGTTTTTAGGAAGGAGGTGTGGGTAGGGGAGGGCACCCAATGAAAGATGTTTCTTCCCATTTCACAGATGAGACCGAGGGTCAGGGTGGGGGTGGGGAAAGGTGATCTGTCCAAGGTGCCTGGGGACACCAGCCGGCTTCCCCTACAGACAGGCAGCACTTGTCTTCTCCCCGCTCCCCAGAGACCCGTCTCCAGGATCACAGAGCATGTCCCTCTCCATCCCCAGGCAGGGGTGGGATGGGCACCTCTCCCCAGGGGGATGGATCTCGTGAGTCTTGACGCCTCCCTTCCCTGGGGTCAGAGCCTTAGCACGAGGACCCCAGCACCATTGCCATTCCTGGGGTCTACCCCCACCTGCTGCTTTACCTGCTTGTGCGAGGCCCAGGCTGTGATGGGAGGGGGTGCACCCAGGGGGTACACACCCTTTGAGCATCCTGGGTTACCCGTGGGGAGGCAGCCGAGGCCTTAAAAACAGAATAGTTTCTCAAAGGTTCCTAAGGGTCACCCCCAGAATGGGCTCCTCCCCTGGCAGAGCTCTGGTCAGGATCTGCTTTGGTCCCTGTTTTGGGCAACATGGCCCTTACTCTGGGTGTCCTGGGAGAAGCAGGTTCCATCCTTTGAGGGTGGTTTGATTTTTAGGAGCTGAGTGAGTGTGGTGTTCACAGGATGACAAGGGACCCAAGTCCCTGCTGGTCGCCCACCCTCCAGGACAGGGCTCTCTGCAGTGTCCTGGGTGTGGCCAGGTGGCAGCCTGGGGTGGGGGGCGCTGCTCCGTGCAGTGGGGTTTGCTAGCATGACTGTGGCAGGACTGTGGGTGGGGGGCTCTTAGGTGGGCCCCTCTGAGAAGCAGGTAGGCAATTGCAGCCAGGATGTGAGCCCTGGGGCGTGCGGACCAACTCTCATGCCTGCCTCTTCCCCCAGAGGCTGGAGCCCCAGTGAAGATGGGAACTGACCTGGGGGACCTTACAGCAGTCGGGCAGCATCCCCACTGTTGCCCTGCATGTGGTGGGGGGGTTGGGCTGCTGCAGTCACCTGGGGGGCAGGTGTGGGTGGTGGGGCATCTCCTGAGGCTGTGGGAGGCCCTGGGGGCGGGGGCGGGGCTCTGCCGTCCTCCAGGATCACATTCTGACCGCTGCGGTGGAGGTGCTATGATGGGGGTGGGGTACATTGGATCAGGAGTGGGCTGGGCTGTTACAGTTCCTTCTGATGGGGAGGGGGGCAGCCTTGGTGGGGGGAGGTGCTTTCTCCCTTAGGCTGATTGCAGGAGAGACCAGTCTCCGTGATAAGAGCGCCCTGCTCGGGCAGGGCCAGGCCTGGGTCCACTGTTCTGCCTGAGCCTCTTGCAGAAGAGGGTGGCCAGTCTCTTGAGCTTGTCTCGCCTGAGGGCTGGGCGTGCCAGGCCATCTCCCTGGGGAACAGGGCCCCTAGCATCCCCAGAGTCTGGTCTTCTGAACCCAGATCTCCTGATGTCCCCTCCTCCAGGGAGCCCTGGGCAATCAGCTCATCCCAGGCCCCCTCACCCCTCTCGCTTCCCAAGAACAGAGCCTAAAAACACCAGGACCCAGCAGGTGAAACTGAGGCCACCTCTGTGTTGGTCTGAGAGAGAGGGGTGCACCATAACTTCTGCTGAGGGAGGGAAGGATGGAACCTTCCCTAACCCCAAGTTGGGGGGGTCCCCTTTTTATTCCAGGTCTGAGGTGGGGCCTTGGTGGGTGTGGCAGGAGGTGGCAGCCCCGGGGTTTTTCTGACCACAGCGCACCTCCAGCCCTCCACCTGATGGGCTGCAAACTGGGGGGCTGCCGTGACACCCCATCCACACCCCTTCCGCCCCCCCGCCCCTGCTGCAGGTTAGCACCCCCGAGAACAAGGCTGGCCGTGCTTGGCTGCTTCTGACCTTCACAGGGTGGGGTGGGGGGGGGGGGGGGGTGCTGCTGGGAAACATGTGGTCAGAGCTGTGCTTTATGAGAGCAGCTGCAGCTCCTGACACGCTTTCCATACCGGGAGATTTATGGGGCCGCATGGTTTTAATGGCTTCTGCGGGGCCGGTGTCCTTCCCCGCTTTGTCCTGGCTGCCGTCTTGGAGGCAGATGGGTCTCGGGCTGGCCTGGCCCATCAGGAGGGCACGGTGGGGTGGGGAAGGCCAGGGCTGACCACCCAAGCCTCCTTGGGAGGGGCAGCTGCTGGGAAGCCCCTGGGGACCCCATCTGAGCAGCCCATAAATCGAGGAGACCTCCAGGAGGCAGGAAGCCTCGGTGCAGAGGTGTCCCAAGCTGGGGGGGAGAGGAGGAGAAAGGCCTGCCCCCCCTCCCCAGAGCCACAGCCCCAGGCCCCACCCAGCAGGTCGTCCACCTCGGCTGGGCCGGCAGATGAACGTGTGCTAACTGTGCTTGTCGGTGACCCAGCGGCCATGCTGG
Organism: Bubalus bubalis; assembly: GCF_019923935.1. Taxonomy (NCBI): domain Eukaryota; kingdom Metazoa; phylum Chordata; class Mammalia; order Artiodactyla; family Bovidae; genus Bubalus; species Bubalus bubalis. The sequence goes on along the minus strand of NC_059159.1, from coordinate 34,460,525 downwards.
GTCCTAGAACCTGGCCTGGCTGGGAGCCTTGACCCAGCCAGACATCCCCCAGACCTGCAAGTGGGGGGCGGCAGTCAGCCCAGTGCTGCCTCCTGCCACTGACTGTCCAAGGTGCTGGCAGTGCCCGGTCCTCAGACGGTCCGGAGCTGACCCATCCTTGGTCTCCGGGGTCAGGGCAGGAGCTGGGAACGGAGCGAGGCTTTGAAGGAACCAGGGGCTGCCTTGGGGTGCATGGTTCCCTTTGGAGGAATCTGAGCTTGAGCTCGAGGTGGGACCCCGAGCTCCACTTTTCAGCTCACCCTGGCCAGCTTCCCACTTTCCCAGCACCAGGACCCTGTGGACATGGAGGCCCCGGGGGAGGACAGCCAGAGGTCTGCGCCTATGGAAGGACATGTCGGGGCCTCAGGTTGAGCCAGGAATGGGCATGGGCAAGGCCCCTGGCCTGCCTCCTAACCCGAGGCCTCATGGCTCAGACCAGCCTGATGCTGACCCCTGCCTCCCTGGGCTGGTGCTTACTGCCCTGCTCTCCCTCTCAGAGCCCCAGCCCGCCCTTGAGGGCCAGGGGCAGGCCTCTACCGAGGGACGGAGAGCCATGTGCCTGGTAGCCGGGCGGCAGACTCACGGGCTAGCAGGGGAGATCGGCCCTCTTAAGCCCTGCCCTGGTGGCTGGAGTTGGCTCCTGGAGCACAAGGCCCTCCTGTGAGCCCCGGAGCTGCTGAGGGGGCCCTGTTCCAGCCTGCCTGCTGCCGCACCAGCAGAGCTCTGGGGCCCTGGGGCCCTGGAGGCCAGAAGACCAGATGCAGCCCGGCCCCTGGGACCTGGAGGCCGATTCTACTTTCTCAGGGCCACACTCTTCCCCTGCTTGCTCTATCCTGCAGGTCTGCACTTCTGTGGTGGTGGGGGGGGGGGGGGGTACCTTTTGGAGCCAGCCTCACCTGCGTCTCCTTGGGGGTTCCTCCCTACACCTGCCTGCTGACTGACTGCATAGGAGCAGAGCTGTGGGACCTGTGCAGCTCACCTGCACCGTAGCCCAGTCTGGGAGTGGGCAGACACCAGCAGGTGGGGCAGGCTCCTGTTCCAGCAAGTCTGCTTTAGCCACTCCCTTAGTCTGTGCTTTAGAGTCCTGCCCCCCACCCCCAGTTCAGTGCCGGGACCCTCTTTCTTCGGGGGCGTGTGAGGGGAGGGTCTCGGCAAGCCTCTTATCACCCCAGCCCAATCTCACCATCTGCCTTTCTGAGGGTTGTCTCATCTGCCTCCTTTCTGAATAAGGAGTGGGGGATCCTCCCCAAAGCTCCGTGTTCTGGCCAGTTTAGGACATCGGCACACGGATTGTGGAGCTTAGACGTCCCAGGGGCTGAGGCTAGTTAGCCTGGAGTTAGTGTTGTGTGGGTGTAAAGGACACAGCCTTGGAGACCGTGCGCTTCAGTCAGTTCACTCACACAGTCGTGTCTGACTCTTTGTGACCCCATGGAATGCAGCACGCCAGGCTTCCCTGTCCATCACCAACTCCTGGAATTTACTCAAACTCATGTCCATTGAATCAGTGATGCCATCCAACCATCTCATCTTCTATTGTCCCCTTCTCCTCCTGCCTTCAATCTTTCCCAGCATCAGGGCTTTTCCAACGTCTAGTTTTTTTCCGTGTGACTAGGGTGGGCAAGAAGCTGCCCCTGGCCACTGCAACCGTCCCCCCACCCAATTGGGCAGTGCCGTGGGCCCCCAGGAGATGCCGGTTGTTCCTGGCCCCCAGCCAGCAGGGCGTCAGAGCTGGTGGCGGCCCCGCGCTGTCTTGAGCCCCACACGCTCCCCGAGGGGGCCGAGTCGGTCTGCCTGAGGTCACTGTTTCAATGTGTACTTTGAGTATTTTCAGCCGTGTGTGCACCGTGGGGACTTGGCCTGTGCACTGCGTGTGCAGCTCATACTTGGTGGGCTGTGTAATACGCGGAGGCGTTGCCAAGGGCAGCGGAAATGTGGACTCTTTCCAGCATAATCACATGAATCTACCACCACCCGCCCCTGCCCTGCCCCCGGCCCATCCCACCCGCTGCCAGGGTGCTGCTGGGCTGGGAGGAGGACGAGGGCCAGCGCTTCGTCCCCATCGACCTGGGTCCACCACCAGGTCCCCCTCCAGGCTGCATCCTCCGTGTTTGGCAGGCTTCCTCCAGGCTGGGGAAGCAGGCTGCCCCAGAGAGAGGGTGGGTGCAGACCAGGGAAGGTGGGGCAGGGGTCTCCAGGCCTTCTGCTGGGAAGGGCCACATCCCTGCAGGTCCAGGGAGAGATGGGCCCTGGGGGCTTGGAGGGCCAGCCCAGGGCCTGACCTTGTCCAGCCAGCTCTCTCTGGCCTCACAGCCCTCCCCTCCCACCTGGCCCTGAGCTGAGGCCCCGGATCCTGAGTCTCTGATTCCAATGATTATGAGTTTGCCGGCACTGCCAGAACAAAGTACCACTGAGGGGCTCAAACAAGAATTTGCTTTCTCCCAGCCTTGCAGGTTGGAAGTACTGGATCAAGGGGTTGTCAGGAGTGGTTACCCAAGGCTCTCTCCTTGGCTTGGAGGCGGTCGTCATCTTGTTCTGTCTTCACGTGGTCTTCCCTCAGTGCGTCTCTGTGTCCTGATCTCTGTGTCCTCGTCTTATGAGGACACCAGTTAGACTGGGTTGGGGCCCACCCTTCGAACTTCCTCTTAACTACCTCTTAAAGACCTTATCTCCAAACACTGCCACGTTCTGAGTTACTGGGGGTCAGGACTTGTGTATTAATTTACCGGCAGCGAGCGATACCCAGTTCAGCTCATAACACCAGTAGATAGGCAAAGCCGCCTCCTCCGGGGTGCCTCCAGCAGCATCTTTGTTGGGCTACCTCAGCCCACCCTGGCTGCAGGGCGGGACACTGCGACTGGGCCAGGGGTTTGAGGTCCCGCACAGGCAGCAGCTGCACCCTGGGGGAAGCTCATTCTGCATTCAGCTCAGTCCTGAGAGGAGGAAGCTGGGGCTCCTGGGGATGCTGGGGGCGGCTCCCCTCCTTTGCTTAGCTGAGGGGCACTCAGTTGCCACGGTGACCTCTGTCTGCACAGTCAAACACACACAGCCCAGCCACTGCTCCAGGCTGGAGGGCTCCCCACCCCCTCTTCCGAGTTCACACTGAGTGTTGAGTCCCTTGGTGACGAAAACATGGAAACGGTTGCCATGGCAGCCATTCTTTGGAGCCCTCAGACTGGAGTGCAAAGTTCAGGATGCCCAGGAACAGCTGAAATGAAAATATGGGAAAATCCGCCACTTGCTTCGCCCCAGAAGGGTGGGATTTGATGCAGGGCCCGGCCATCCATGCCCCTTCCCATCATCCTGGGCCAAGCGTGGGCACAGAAGGGGTGTGGGCAGGGCCCGGGGAGTAGCCCCCTGAGACCTTGAGAGAGGCTGGCCAGCATGGGTGAGTGGGCCCAGCACCCGGAGCTAAGAGGGCAGGTGAGACTGCTCGGCCTTCCCTTGGGTGCACGTCTGCGTGGCTCCTGGAGCCACTGAGCCCACCTCGTCTCGGTGTCTTCACCTGTAGAGACACGCCCCTTTCTTAGGCGGGTTCAGGTCTACACAGCTGCTAAAAGAAGCGCCAGCCTGACCAGGGGTGGAGGGGAAGGTGCCGGGTTCTGACCGTGGGGATGGTGGAGGAGTGCAAGTTTCCTTTGGCTGGACATTAGTCCAGTGTAGACTTCTACACTTAGCCCCTGGAATGGTATGTGTCCCGTGCACCCAGAATGTTCCTCAGCTAGGCCCTTGTGGGGCTCTGGTGCCTTGAGATAACCACCCAAAGGGCCCTGCAGTCAGTTGTTTGGGAAACCCACAGCTGTGCAGGCACACATAATTTGTAGATTAAAGGCTCTGAAAAGTCCCTCAGTAAGAAAACTTTTTGACTTTAACCCACTATTTCACCTAGTGGTTTGAATAAAATCCATCCCCCACCCTTTAAAAATGTTTTTCTCTTATAACATACCTTATATCCTGCAGAAATAGCATCTGTTGACGTTTACTAGGGCATTGATTCTTAAAGTGTGTTCCCTGGATCAGCACCATCTGGGAGTTTGTCAGAAGTGTGCCTTCCTGGGCCCCACTCCACAGCTGGTGAATCGGAAATCGGGGAGAGGCCAGTGATGTGTGTGTGACAAGCCGTCCAGGGGATTCTGATGCCTGCCCTAGCTAGAGAGCCCCCATACTCGGGGAAACAGTAGCAGAGAACTGAAAGGGAAGGGAATGGCCTGGGGGCTTGGGGAGGGTCCAGAGGACACGGAGGCCTGGCAGGGATGGGAGGGGATAGTACAAGGACCCTGGACTTCAGAAAAGGTGCTGTGGCCGCCTTGGAGGGCTGTTCAGGGTGCATGGCCCCTGGGCACTGAGACCCCAGTCTGAGATTAGATCAAGAGCAAGGTTGTGTGTCTGGGGGTGTCATGAGGCTTGATGTTAGGTGGTGGGGTCTCTGGAAATGCCCAGGAGGTACTGCCCACTTTGGTCTGCCCCAGTGGCCAGCACTGTGCTCATGGAGGGCACCTGCCCAAACAGCTGGATTCTGCCCAGAATTCATGGGGTGTGGTCAGTTCCTATAGTGTCTTCCTGGACTCTAAGGGGGATTGTCCCCAAAGACAGGGCTGGGTGGCACCTTCAACACAGGCAGGAAGTAAGACTTCTCCGAGCAGTGGCCTAGGCCGATGTATCAGCAGGCAGCATTCTAGGATCAGCTTTGCCTCCACACACCTATTCCCCCAGTGGGGCTCCTGCTGCAGTCACCTCCCAGCACTGGATCTCCTATTCCTTCTCCATCAAACAGGCCGCCCCATCCCGGGCCCTCTTGGCGGCAGGAGCCAGGGGGCCCAGGCGGCAGCCGAGGCCCATGCCCTGCCTGTGCTTCCTTGCAGCCGTCCAGATCCACATCCTGAAAGCAGACAAGGCAGGGGACTGGTGGAAGTTCACGGTGAACATCATCTCCGTGTACAAGCAGGGCACCAGCCGCATCCGCCGGGGTGACCAGAACCTGTGGATCCGCTCGCGGGACATCGCCTGCAAGTGCCCGAAAATCAAGCCCCTCAAGAAGTACCTGTTGCTGGGCAACGCGGAGGACTCACCCGACCAGAGCGGCATAGTGGCGGACAAGAGCAGCCTGGTGATCCAGTGGCGGGACACGTGGGCGCGGCGGCTGCGCAAGTTCCAGCAGCGCGAGAAGAAGGGCAAGTGCAAGAAGGCCTAGCGCGGAGGCAGCAGCGCGCCGGTGGGCTGGGCGCGGGGGCGGCCACCGCAGCATGGACTTGGCCTGCGGGGGCTTCCCAGCTGGGGGGAGGGTGGGGGCGGGGCCGGGGCCCTCGGCGGCCCCGCCCCCAGCCCCCTGGGCGGCCAGGCCCCGGAGAATTGAGGACCGAGACTTAGCTACCTCACGGGCTCCCTCCAGAGCAGAGATGCGTTTCCCTGGGGCGGGAGGGCGGCCGGGGCCGGCGCAGGTGGGCCGCAGCGATGGGTACAGAAGGGCACGTGAGGAGAACTGTGAACCCCCGGGCCTGCAGCCCCAAACAGAAAACCCCGTCTGGTTCCCCTGACCCTTCCTGGGGGATTGCCACAGGAACCCTGGCTGTGACAAGTCGGGCTCCCGTCCGCAGCGGCCTGGGGGCACCTGGGGGAGGCGGACGTGGCCTGTCCATTCAGCCTTCCCCGTGCCTTCTGTGGTCTCCACCTGCCCCCGCCATCCTCCTGGTGGTGGCGGGTGGGGAGAGGTTACAGTCTGTGCAGCCAGAGCAGTGAAGCCCCCTCCTGGTCCTGCCCTGGTCGGGCTGGGGGTGCGGGGGGTGGGTGGGTGTGCGCTTGGCCAGGCTTCTGGACTAGGGACACGCCTGAGAAGCCCACGCCGGGTGGTCGGTCACTGCTCACGCCGGAGCTGCCTGATGGAGGAGGCATTGCCAACGCAAAACCTCCCAGTGAGTTTCCTTTCTGGAAAGTTGGAAGCAGCCCCTTTATGACGTTTTCCGGGGGTGGGGGGGCACCGACACTGTTTGTGTAATGACGTCAGCTCCCACAAGGCCCCTCAGCAGTGTCAACAGCTGGGAAGGGCCTGGAAGGCAGGCTGCTCAGGCAGTTGGGCCCGGCGGGGTTGGGGGGTGGGAGTGGGCTGGCTGGAGTGGGGATCTGCTCTGCTGGCTCAGGGAGGCGTGGGAGTGCCCGAGTCGCGGTTGGCAGGGCTGGAACCATTAGGGTCCCAGGTACCAGGGAAGCCTTGACCACTTCCTGCTGGGCCCTCGCTCCTGGCTCCCCAAGGAGTGGACAGAGGAGGCTTCCCGCCACCATCCTGGTACAGCCTGGGTGGCACCTTACCCCCTCCTCTCTGGCGGCCCCCTAGTGGGGTCAGGCTCCCTTTCCAAAGCTTCTGAGAGATACCGTCTCCAAGCTGGCAGCCCTAAATCAGTCCAGGTCTGATGGCCTCACACAGGACCTGTGCCCAGGGGCCCCCACCCCCCTAGCCAGCACTCTGAATTCGAGGCCTGGCTCCTCTCAGTCAGGAAATTGGTTTCATCTTCCCTGCTGGAGTTTGGCTGCTCAGAAGGGTCACACCAAGTATGAAGCTCGGGCCCTCCTGGTCTGGCTTTCCTCTGCTTCCTCCTGCATCGCCACCGCCCCATTTACCGAGCACCTGCTGTGTGCCAGGCACTTTACCCCGTAACCTCACACTATCTTCATGACAGCCCCGTGAGACAGGGGTCCTCACCGGGCACTGTAACCCCTCCTCGGTTCCCTCGCAGGCTGTGGGGGGTGCTTCTGGGTGAGTCACCCGCAAGATGCTGGCCCTGGTGATGGCATCTGGCCTGGAGAACAGACGTCAGGAACTGGGGACCGGGATGGGCACAGTCACATCTTGAGAGGTGACAGCCAGGGCGGTGCATGAGGCTGGTGTACACTCACTCCAGGTTCCAGGCAGGCAGGCCGTGGCTGGTCCTAAGGTATAGGCAGAAAGGATGTCTGGCTGCCTGGAGGGGTTCCACAGGTGCCCCCAGGGGCAGGGGCAGGACAGAATGGGCCTGGGGAGGCATAACTGAGCTGCCTGACTCCAAGCCCAAGGCTGGAAGTGTAGGGCCCTCTCCACGCAGTTGGCCCTCCGCCGCCGCCGCTGCCCCAGTGTGCTTCGGGTGTGTTTTGTCGGCTCACAGTCCACGAGAGGCTCTGTCCTGTGTGGGTAGTCATCCTGTTTCTGTCCACACCAGCCTGGCTTCTCTGCTTTGCCCAGGAGGGCATGGCAGCCCTGCCAGCTCCTACTCCAGGCCCAAGTCTCGGCCCCTGTTGTGAGGGGGACTTGTACTGGTGGCCTCTGCGGCCAGCAGCCCGCCAGGCAGCGATTCATCTTGCTTTAAATTCAGCCAGTCTCGCCCTCTGGCTCAGCACCCCGAGAGCAGAGCAGCCTGGCCTCTGGGGAATGTCGGGGCCACCAGTCAGCCAGGGGGGAGGGGAATTCGGGGGGGGGGGGGGGTCAGTCCTGGCAGGTGGCCTTCCCCACCCAGCCAGAACCCAGCCCACTGCTCCTCTGAATCCAGCCACCAATTCAGGAGGCCCCTCCCCCTTGGAAAAGCACCCCTCTTCTTCCCTTGCCCATCCCCCCGGGTGGAAATGGAAATAGGAATTGAGGTTCCGGTTTGTACAGATAGGAAAGGATGTAAAATGGAACTAGATTTTGAAGAGTGTATTAACCAGAGTTGTGATATGTAGGTGTTTGAAGAAAAACATACCAGATTAGTCTTTTTTTTTTTTTTTAAAGAGATTTCCAACTTGTCCTTTTTCTTACCTGCTGTGGGGTCTGGAGCCCCTGACAGCAGGGTCCTTGCCTTTCTGACACATAGTAATGCTAAGGATTGGGGTGGAGGGAAGGAAGAAGGATGAGGGGGTTGCCCCCTGGACTCACCTGCAGCTTGGCTTCTGTCCTGAGCAAAGCAGGGTGAGAGGCAGGTCCTGGTGGTAAAGTGGGAGGGCCCCCCGCAGCCCAAGCTGGGGGTGCTGGGAGCTGCCCCAAGGCCTCTGGTACTCACCTAGCACTCTGCCCCCAGAGTAACCGCAGGAAATGGGTACAGCCTGTCTTGGGTTAACCCCAGGCTGGAGACTGAAATCAAGGAGAGACGCCCTCGGGGTCAGGAGATGGTCCCTTTAGGCAACTGAAAAATGTTTGGGTCTCAGTGCTCAAAGGAAGACTGGAGGGTGGATGAACTAGACCCATGGATGGGGTTACTGGGCCACGGTTCATGGCCATAGCCAAGTCGTACCCTAAGGGTATTGAAGTGTGGACTTGTAGGGCCTCGCCCCGTCAGAATCAAGCCAGTCCTGCTCCCTCTGTCACTGGACGTGGCTCCACCTCCCCACGCCCCACTGCGTTCCAGAGTTCTGTTCACTCAGAATTGTAAATGTTTAGTTGTGACCATGACATATTGTTTGGGTCAGTGTTCCTTTCCAATGCATACTAATATATTATGGTTATTATATATGAATATATTTAATGACATGGAAAAAGTTGTGGATTTTTTAAGTTTTTTCTTTTTTTTTTGGTTAGAGTTGTAATGGACCCAGATGGAACTTGTAACGTGGGCCCCACATGATAGAACTAAATTCAGATATCAATTAAATAAACTCTTGTACACTGTTCTCTGTCTCCCAGTCTTTATTGGTGGTCTGATCTAGGGGTGGTCAGCCTGCTGGGTGAGAGGCTGGCGAGTCTTCAGGCCATTTAAGGAATATGGCTTCTGGTCAAAGAGCTCCCAGCAAGACAAACCTGAGACCAAGGCCCCGTGATGCTCTAGAGCAACGGTGCCCAAACTTTTTGGCACCAGGGACCGGTTTCAGGGAAGACGGTTTCTCTACGGGCTGGGGAGACGGTGGATGGTTTCAGGGTGATTCAAGTGCATTATATCTGTTGTGCACTTTATTATTACATCAGCTCCACCTCAGGTCATCAGGCATTAGATCCTGGAGACTGGGGGCCCTGGGGATAAGCCAGAGCCTGCCTTTGCTCTTCCCCATCTGACTCAGAACCGGCAAGTGGAGTTATTGCCCTTCATGTAACCAGTTTCTTCTATTCGAGTAGAGGGGAGACTCACCGGCAAAGACAGCAGGGTCAGTGACACTGGAGAATGTTCTCAAGCCGTCGTGTCGCTAACGCTTCGTGAGGTGCAGGGATGGGGCCGGGGCCAGCACCACCAGGAGCTGAGCTCACTGGGTTTCTGGGAGGCTATATTTAAACTTCCAAATGGTTGCGATTTCTCTATTAAACAAACAATTCAGTCATTAGAAACATGTTGTGTTGCCATGCAAAGTGGAACCGATCGTCACCAGGAAGCTATAATTTCTGCACCCAGCTGTTTTGAAGACAAGTCTCAACGACACAGATTCATCCTTCCCGTGTATGGCATGGAAGGCCCTTCCCCCTGCATGATCAGGCTGGGAGGCCGTGAGCTGCTGCTCAGGAAGGACTAAGGGCTTCCCAGGGTGCACCAGTGGTAAAGAACCTCCTGGCAATGCAGGAGACATATGAGACACGGGTTCAATCCCTGGGTTGGGGCTATCCCCTGGAGGAGAGCATGGCAACCCTCTCCAGTACTCTTGGCTGGAGAAGGCCATGGACAGAGCCTGGAGGGCTGCAGTCCATCGGGTCTGAAGCAACTTAGCACACACGCAGGAAGGAATAAGGCCCGTCCTGCCTCCTCAAGGGCTGTGGGCATGGGAGCTGTGCTCTCAGACCCAGGGGTCAAAGCCAGCACAGGTGGTTGCAGGGCTGGTCCCTGGTGTAAGCCCCGTCATAAGGGCAGCACTGACACCCCGAGGCAGAGACAGGTTACAGGTCTCAAGTGGCCGGACAGGCCAAGGGGAAAGCGAGACTTTTCTGCAGCTTTGGGCTCCCCTCAAAGCCAGTCAGACCCAGCTGGACCATTTGCCGGATTTAAGACATCTGCCAAACTCAGTGCAGGAAACCGGCTGGCTCCCTGTGGAGCACTGACCCAACGTGGCTGGAAAAGTCCATTGTAGAGACTGAAATGCTGAGGCACAAGGAAACAGAGATTCCTGTCAGGGACTTGGGGGCCAGCAGAGTTCAGTCCAAAGCCCAGACCCTGCTGGGTGAGAGCTCCCCAGGGTCTGGCCGAGGAGGCTCCCACATTTCTAAAGGCCTCCCCCACGCCTCCACCTGCCAGGGCCAGAGAGAGTACTGCAGACGGGGGTCGCCCACTCACGGTAGAGACACACCTGAGTTTCAGATTCTGTTGAACACAGCTCTGTCCATGTTAAGACTAAATAAAGATGTATAAGAAATATACCAAGAAAACCTAGAGTGAAAGGACAGCCCGCCCATGTGAGAAATACAGCAATGAAGTAATCCCCCCAAATACTGTATCAAAGTGGAGACTTGACCAGAGCATCCCACCCCACCCTCATGTCAAGATAGATGTGGGCGTACAGGTGGCAAGGGCCCTGCCTCCAGCCCACCCAGCAATCACCCCCTTCTTGCCCTGGGGGCCCAGGATGCAGATATTGTACAAAAGTTTCTAAATCCCTTCTTTTCTATGCACTTTTGTATTTAAGTGGCTGGGATCACAGGTGGGAACCCCCCCCACAATTAAGTCTGTCAGTGTTTGGGGGAAAAAAAAAAAGTGGAGACTCGCCAGGCCAGCAAGTCTGGTCTGCAAAGACGCAGATGCCTTCTGTTACTGCAGGCAGTTGGGAGGAACTCTGAGGCCATAAGAAGCAATGAAAGGAAAGAGGAGCCTTGGCCCACTTTTCAAAAGAATGGGGGGAAAACTGCACTTACCTTCAGCAGGGCTAGGTTAGAAAACCCAGCTAGATAAAAGATGACCTTGAACTAGTCTATGCCAAGAGGCAGGGAGTACCAGCCACAGGCCAGCCGGCAGTTCTCAGAGGACGGGTCAGGAGAGAACCCAACACTTCTCAAAGCAGGACGGTCTGGAGTCCTGCAGGAGCCCCGTGGAAGGAGGTTCCAGGGCTTTGCCAGGAGCAGGTGTCCTGGGGCTACTGAAAACTAAGCTTTAGTTAGTTGTTGATAATCACGAGGCTTCAACAGAACAAAAGTACCAGTTGTAACTAGGTACCCAGATTTCTTGACATGGTACACCTTGCCTGGAGAATTCCATGGACAAAGGAGCCTGGCGGACTACAGTCCATGGGGTCACAAAGAATCGGACACAACTGAGCGACTAAATAACAACAAGAGCCTTTAAATGTTTATGATTAGTAAATGATCAGTTCAGGTCAACAATACTTATGCTGTTGTTTGAATAAAGTTACGTTCATTGAAAATGCACCCAAGGTGATGGGGTCTCGCCGCTCTTTCTATGCTGAGAGTTGTAGCTGTTCATGCCACCCATCCAGAGCCCTTAAGCCACCCCGGGACCTGGTCCTGATGCTTCTGTGGGGTGTGGGGAGGGGTGGGGGCAAACCAGGTCTGGCCAAACCCAACTGGAAAAGGCCACGTGACTGCACCACATGTCCTGATGCAGCAGAGCCTAAGTGGCTCCGCCCAGCCACTCGAGATGCCTTGCCAATTTCAGGCCGCCCTTCAGTTCAGAGTGGGGTGGGTGTCTCCCGTGAAAAGCCCACCCCGAGGAAGCCAGGGTACAGGGGAGCCTCCCTGCCCGGCACTGCTCCAGGCCTGGATGACAGATCCCATGGTCTCAACCAACTAGCTTCTTCCGCCCGCCCCGTCCCTGGGTCCAGAGAAGTGAAGCCATGGTCCCATGACAGTAGTGCGGGGGCCGGGCCTTGAGCATGCTCAGCCGGGAGGACGGAGGCCGCTGTGTGAGGACCTGGGCTCCATGCTTGGCTCGGAAAGGCCTTCCCCGTGTGGCTCAGCCAGGCCGCCGGGGCTCTGGCTCAAAGATGCCTTACGAGTTGCCGGGGCTCCATGCTGAGCAAGTCAAGAGGAGGTGAGAAAGTCAAACAGGCCTTAAATGCCACCTCCCATGAGCCCCGAAATGGGGGACTCCAAGGAGACGCTGTTTATACAGATTTGGGGTTTAGTACAACAAGATGGGTGGATTCTTGCTCTTCCATTGGGGCATCCATTGGCAACCGCCCCACCCCCCACCCACAGGGAAAATGCCTCCAGGGCGCCTTAAGGTCCAAACCGCCCCCCGCCCCCGGCCGTCCAGCCTGGCCCCTCTGCTCTGGTGTGTTGGCCTTGACGCAAGCGCGCCTCCATGGCCTCTCCTCCGCTACCCTGTCCTGATCCCTACAGTGGGGCTCCCACTCACGGCTGCCCTGCTCCCCGCCCTCGGGTCCCCACTCTGAACACGGCTTCCAGGGCCTCGCCAGGTCTGCACGGGCTGGCCGCCCAGGAGGTCAGTGGGCAGCGGGGCCAGTCAGACAGGAGAGCTGCTGCTGTGCCCCGGCTCACTCTCACATCCTCACGACAGTGAGGTTGGGTTGGAGAGGATGCCTGAGCCCTGGACACGGAGACCACCTGGCCCAGCGGGTGTAGACTATGCTGAGCCACTCTGGGCACTCTGTGCCGACACGGGCTGACTCACCTGGTCCTCATGGCAGCTCTGGAGGCAGGAGACCATCTTCTCTCCATTTCCTAGAGGAGGAAACGCAGGCCCAGACAGCATCTGGCCCGTGGTCACACACCTGATGAGTGGTGTGCTGGCCACTGGGGCCATCACTTCCCAGTTCAGGCTCTCAGTCTTCTGGGCACTTCCAGGTCCCCTCGCTGAGCAGGGCAGGTGACAGTCAGGCCAGTGAGCTAGCTGTGAGCAGAGCTGACGGCTTCCCTCCTGGGCAGAGCGTTTCACGGCTGGTGCGAGGGTGTCCAGAGTCCCCTTTCCTCTGCCAGAGGCATGGGGCTGTCCCCTGGGCCTGGGTCTGGGCCCCCAGCTGACCTGCGTGGACGAGCAGCAGCGGGGAGGCCCTGACACTGGGATGGATCTAGGTCGTCGGGATCTGGGGGGGTTGTGACTGCAACACCGTCCTGGCTAACGCGGCGCCGAGTCCAGGTACCACCCAGGCAGGCCAGGCCCAGGGCTAGACCGCCTCCTGGGAGAGCGCCGTGTATCACCATCACACGCACGGCAGGTGCACGTGGGGCTGCCCAGGTGGCCTGGAAGTGACCCAGCCCCTTGAGGGGAGAGCTGGCAGAAAGAAGGTCACCCACCCTTTGCAGTGACTTACAAGAGACCAAGCACAGAGCCAGGGCTCCGCTGACGGAGGCCCAGGGTCTGGACCCAGGTCTTCCCTGCTTACTGCCATCTCAGGTCTCGGGGTCCCAGGAGATAAAGCTGTGCCAGGGGCACATAGCCCTCCCATGCCTGTCTTGTAGTCTCTAGGGAACCCCCAGGAGACACCCCCCCCACCTCAAAACTCCCCTCCCACACACCTGATCTGGCCTCTTCCAGTGAAATTTTGTGCTTGGAAACCACCCTAATTTTTCTATCACCAACCCCAATTCTTTCTCCTTGAGCCATGGATGGCAAAGCAAGGCCTGGCAGCCCAGCCTGCCTTCTGACAGCCAAGGAGGAGGGCACGAAGCTTGGCCCTCTAGCCCTTCCCACCCGATCCACCGCTGGCCTTGAGGGCCTGGCACCCCGCTCAAGGTCTAGCCCATCTGTCTGCCCTCATCATCACACATGCATACATGTGTGCAATGCGTGCAGCGCACACTCATACACACGCAAGGCTGTCACAGCTGGTTTGCTGTTGTTCAGTTGCTAAGTCGTGTCTGACTCTCTGCAACCCCCAGGACTGCAGCACGCCAGGCATCTCTTTCCTTCACTATCTCCCTGAATTTCCTCAAACTCATGTCCATTGAGTCAGTGATGCCATCCAAACACCTCATTCTCTGTCACCCCCTTCTTCTCCTGCTCTCAATCTTTCCCAGCATCAGGGTCTTTTCCAATGAGTCGACTCTTTGCATCAGGTCAGGGCCAGTTTAGAAGCCAGAGAAAGGCCCTGTTCTGACTGCAGAATCGTACCTTTCTTTGAACCCTATGTGGTACTTTCCTGCTTGATCATTCCCATCTCCCCGCCTGGTTCATCAGACTTGATTCCTCTGCTGATAGAGATGCATCAGCTTTGGAAAAGTGGTTTACTATGTCAAGGGAGGAAAAAAGCACGTGATTCTAGGTCCAAAGGTAGTTCCCAAAGTCGAGTCCAGACACTTCACCACTAGGAGTGGCAAGCTTGAGGGGGAAGGGGGGCAGTTACACAGAGCCCTGCCTGCTCCTTCCTCCCTCCAAGACACATGTGGCCTTGGCTGCTCACTGGTCTCCCATGTGGGCATGTGACTGCCCAGAGCAGACCAGACACGCCAGGTTAAAAAACTGCCAAGAATTCAGTTGGAATTCAGCATCATCCCACAGGTGGCCCACGACACTGAAGGGGTGGCCGGAATCCACTGGCAGCCAAGGGGCAGTGACCTCTGAGGGACCTTGGGCTAGCACCCCAATGACCAAGGCAGAACCCCAAAGAGCCATTCTGCTCGATACCTCAGACGAGGCACCACCCGCTTTGTTTTTGCTGAAGCAATGCACGGCGAGGTCAGAACTTTGGGGGAATTTATTGAGAGCGGCTTTTGGGTACCAAGAGGAAGCTCGGCTTTACTCCATCTCTGGCAAGTGTCCTGGTTGGTGGTCCCTTGAAGGCCACTACTTGGTCGGCCAGACTGCAACTACCACGATGGCCACGAGCAGCAGTAAAATCACCATTATCATCCCTGAAAAACAGAAGCGTACAAGACCCCCTGTAATGCTTTCCACCAGCAGAGCCTCACCTCTCCCATCAAGTATTTTCTGAGACAGCGGGGCGGTTCTCCAGGGAGCCTCAGTGTGTGTCAGGGGTGTCAGCAGCCTCTGGCTTCACAGGTAGGAGGGAGAGGCTCCAGGGACCCCAAAGGGCTGCCATCTCATCACTTGAAGAGTTGTGCCAGCCAAGTGCCCGTGCTCCTCACCGGGTGGGGCCTCCCCTTTCAGCCCCCCTTGCTCAGGCTTCTGTGTGCAACTTGGCCATGTTTTGTGTCCTCATTAATGAGGGTGTGATAAAGCAAAGGGCTTTAGAGTTCACAAAGAAATACTGACTCTAGAATCCATTTTCTCCCCATCCACACAGCTTGGCCTTTTCTTCTTGGGCTGAAGAAACTTATGTCTTTCATCTGGAAAGAATTCTGAGAGAGGGACCTCTGCTTTTTTTTTTAATATTAATATTCTCTAGTTTTACTTCAACTTTTTGGCTGGGGACCACAATGTACTCCCGGCCAGTCTGCTCCCTGCGTCCAGCCAAGGCCACCCCGCCTCCCTTGGTTCACACATCTGGACCTACCACTGCCTATTCCTTCAAAGCAGATGAAGAGCAAGGGGCCAGGAGGACTCAGCCCATTTACCCGACGCCCTCAGCACCTTCCATGCTGACTTCTCCCGCGGGCAATGGGTGCTTCCTTCACCCTGGAGGCCAGCATGGCGGTGGCACGCCAGAGACACGGCGCGGCTGTGACAGGGCAGGCGCCGAGGAACGAAGGGTCCCCGAGCCGCCGAGGCTCCGAGAGGGGAGTGAGGAGCAGATGAGATGAGACAGAGAAAACGCTCTACAAACCACTGGGGAGTCAGGGGTCACGTGGCCGTTTGGCCCACCAGGACCGCCCACCGCAGGCTGAGGAGCTGTTTTGGCAAAGGTCAGGGTTCCGAGGGTTCAGCAACTTATTCTCTCCTAGGAAGCCACTAACATGCTCTTGATCTTATTAACTAGATAACCACTGGCCACATCTGGCTTCAGGAGCTAAAGAGCCACATGTGGCCGATGGCTACTCTACTGGACAAAAACAATACAGGACAGACATCTCCATCATTGTAGCAAGTCCCACTGGGCAAAATGGACATACTGTGGGGAGCTCCGATTATTTCATTCACTGCCATTTATTTCCACACACAACCGTTGAACGGACAAAGGACTGAATAGCTGCTCAATATGTTTTCAACACTCGTGTCATACTTGGGCAGCTCCCCATGGAGGGGAATTCTGCTCTCTTCTTGAGTT
This sequence comes from Bubalus bubalis, assembly GCF_019923935.1. Classification (NCBI taxonomy): domain Eukaryota; kingdom Metazoa; phylum Chordata; class Mammalia; order Artiodactyla; family Bovidae; genus Bubalus; species Bubalus bubalis. The sequence goes on along the minus strand of NC_059159.1, from coordinate 34,444,496 downwards.
GCTGTTGTTAAATTGTATTTTTGGGGGAAATTGTCCATTTTTTCCTGAGTATCCAAAATTACTGGCATAAGGCTATTCATTAGATTCTCCTATAATTTTAGCATGACACCTGTCTCAGTCCTTTTTATTTCTCACATCGCCTGGTTGTGCATTCCCCCCCCCCCCCAACCTTGCCACAAATGAGCCTTTTTATGAACCTTTTCCGAGAACAAGTTTGACTTTGCTGATCACTTCTCATTTATTAATTTCTCCATTTACTTTTATTAATCCTACAATTCAGACTTTCTTTGGATGTAGTTTGTTGGTTTTTTTTTCTTGAACTTCTTTACTTGAAAGTTAATTCATTTTCCACTTTCCTCTAAATAGTACCATTCTAAACCTACAAGTTTCGATATAAAATAATTTCATTGTTGCTAGTTTCTAAGTTCTATTATTTATTTATTTGCTGCCCTGTGTGGCATGTGGCATCTTAGCTCTCCAGGCAGAGCTCAAACCCGTGTCCCCTGCAGTGGAAGCACGGAGTCTTAATCACGGAACCACCAGGGAATTCCCTCTAAATTCTAAACATTTAACAATTTTCAACAATGTCTTCTTTGGCCCAATGATTATTTAGAAGTGATTTAAGATTTCCAATTTTACTGAAACAAGCTTATCAAAATGCACTTCTTAAAAAGTCTGAGACAATGATGGCGGTGGTGGTTTTAGTTGTTAAGTTGTGTCTGACTCATGAGACCCCATGGACTGTATGTAACCCACCGGGTTCCTCTGACAATGATACATGTACTATATTTTGGTGTGAAAACATTTGTGATTTCTGTGAGTGGCAAAATCGCAAGCACGATTAGTCCTGCTATGGTTTGCTGCCTACCTTCTTAATTGAAGAAAAGAAATGGCAAAGCTCAATCAGAGGTCTGTGAAGATAAGAATGTTTTCCCATCCAAGCCCATGGACTCCCTGAATTCTATCCACAGGTGCCCAGGGCTCGATGTAATTCAGGCTCAGTAAATTTTAAAACCAACCCAAGTAAGCACAGCATGCTCATGGTTTTAAATACTGAGGAAGGAGTAACAAGTTCACGGCAAGCTTTCCTGTCACCTCCCTGTGACAGCGGGTGCACTTTTTCTAACACGCCTTCTTTCTCCAATGAACCAAGAGGAGAGCACCTCCTCTTGAGGATCTATGATTTTTTTTCCTCCTGTCTTCATAAAACCCAAGCCTCGATGTCAGGGGTCTGCAAACTGTGGCCCATGGGCCATATCTGGCTTGTGGCCTGTTTTTGTACAACCCATGAGCTAAGAATGGTTTTCATATTTTGAAGGGGTTGTCAAAAGAGAAACAGGAGATGTGACGCACTGTCTGGGGTCTGCGAAGCCCAGCGCGCTTACTGTCTGGCCTTTTACGGTATCTGCGGACCCTGCTCTCTGTCACTGCGGCCGACGATGACCTCAGGGGCTGGGCTCTGGCTCTCTCTCCACTTCTTTCATCTGTGCATTTCCTTTCTTCCTTGTATTAATAAATGCAGTAATCCATTAACACTTGAGGGGGTGGTGTAATAGTTCATCTAGCATTTCAAGATGCTTGTAGCAAGGGTGGGTGGGTGTGTGTACATATGTACATATATGTGACTATTATCTCAGTTCATCTTGCCAGAACCAGAAGAACACTTTTTTTCATTCATTTCTCCCTCCAGAAACATCTTCAGGTTGACCAAAGCCTCCACTTGGGCAGGAATCCCACTACTTCTTGGCTGGGAAAAAGGTTTATACTGTACAATGTCTTTCCTTAAAAAATAATGGAAATGGAGGAAGCAGACAGACCGATGGGAAGTGGCAGGACAATTGCTGGCCCTCCCAAGCCCAGGCTCATCCTGAAGATGAGGGGGAGGACTGCATTTTTTGAGGAAAGAGGAGAAAATGGGCTGAGTGGTAGCTGAGGAAGAAGCCATGCCACCAACACTCATCCAGGATCGGAGCTGGGAGGCCACGTGGGCTGAGAGGCTGCCCCTGTGGCTCTGGGCTGGGCTGAGGCTGCGATGGCCCAGAGGAGAGGCTCACAAATGGCCCCGAATTTTTAAATCAGGGTGGTTATGGTAAAGCAGAACAAGCGATGAGGACCGAGGAGTCAAGAACAATAACGGGCTGGGAAGGAGAAAGCACACATCTGGTTTGAGTTTCCACGCATGAAGCCTGCAGTCCAAGGGGAGCGGCCTCGGGCATCCATCGTCACCACCATCTCCTGCTTGGGTCACTGCGGGAACTGACCTGCTGCTCCTTTTACCTGATCCTTTCCCCTTGAGTGAACTGGAATGGAAATCAGATCAGGCTGCTTCCTGGCTCAAAACTGTCTAATGGCTTAAAATCCACACACTTCATGGTGTTTGAAGGCCTTGGGCCATCTGCCCCGGGACCCCTGAAGCCACACCCTGCACCTGTCCTCGGGCCACCCTGGTCTCCGGTCCTCCCACGGGCCCTGTGCCCTGCCTCCCGGCCTGGACCCCTGCCGTCCTGAGGGCACTCTCTCCTGGCACCCCTGGCCTAGTGAATCCCTGCTCATCTTCCAAAACTCAGCATCAGTTTCTGGGCCTTGAGGAACTACTTCATGACCTGCAGTGGACCTTGTCCTCTGTCTCTGCAGTGAACCTTCTTAAACTATGATTTAGGTCCTCGGTTAGTTACTCTTTGCCTCCGCCATCACCACGGGAGCATCCATGGCAGGGCCTTTGCCCAGTGGGTTCACCACCACGTCCCCAGTGCCTGGCACACGAAAGAGGCACAAGATGTTCTTCTTTCTATAAATGAATGGGGACCTCCCTGGTGGTCCGGTGGCTAGGACTCTGCGCTCCCAATGCAGGCAGCCTGGGTTCAATCCCAGGTGAGGGAACTAGATCCCACATGCCACTACTAAAGATCCTGCATGCCACAATGAAGACCCAGCACAGACAAATAAATAAGTATTTCCACGAAACTAAAAGACACTTGCTTCTGGGAAGACAAGCTATGACAAACCTAGACAGCATATTAAAAAGCAGAGACATCACTTTGCTGACAAAGGTCTGTCTAGTCAAAGCTATAGTTTTCCAGTAGTCATGTATGGATGTGAGAGTTGGACCATAAAGAAGGCTAAGCACTGAAGAATTGATGCTTTCGTATTGTGGTGCTGGAGAAGCCTCTTGAGAGTCCCTTGGACTGCAAGGAGATCAAATCAATCCACCCTAAAGGAAATCAACCCCGAATATTCATTGGAAGGACTGATGCTGAAGCTGAAGCTCCAAAACTTTGGCCACCTGATGCGAAGAGCTGACTCATTGGAAAAGACTCTGATGCTGGGAAAGACTGAGGGCAGGAGAAGAAGGGGTGACAAAGGATGAGATAGTTGGATGGCATCATCAACTCAACAGACATGAATTTGAGCAAACTCTAAGAGATGGTGAAGGGCAGAGAAGCCTGGAGTGCTGCAGTCCACAGGGTTGCAAAGAGTTGGACATGACTGAGCAACTGAAGAACAACTAAATATTTTTTAAAAAAGGAATAAATGCATTGAGTATCTGGAAGGAACAAGAAGAGCCAATGAGAAGGACACCGAAGGGACAGACAACAGGGAGAGAGGAGCTGGGAAGATGTGTCAAGGAGGCCAAGAGACAAACTCCCAAAGATGCTCGACCCCAATGGCAAACCCTGCAGCCACACCAGGAGGGTGGAGGAGAGCCTGTCCCGGGGCCTTGGAGATGGTTCACAGCGCGGCAGGAGCAGAGGGCGGGAGCTGTCAGATCCATCACCAACACAGCGATTCCTCTGTCAGCTGCCACTTTCTCACAGAAACCGGGTTCTACAGATGGTGCCACAGGACAGGTGCGACAAGGTTCCCCAAGGCCCGCGAAGAAAGAAAACGGGCTTCGCCAGCTGACATCATAGATCGCAACTCGATAAGACGTGATACACTGGGTTCTAATCCAAAGATGAAAAGGGGGGCTTGGAGAGCAACGACAAATAAGATGCTGACATGTCCAACCCTTTCAGAGCAAAACAGGGCTCCTCCGGATAAGAGGCTTCCAGCAGGCTTAAGTAAACTGGGGTGCCCTCAGGGTCGATGGAGGAAGTCATTCTAAGGTGGCGAGTGACAGTCATAAGCCAACTGCAGCCTCATGGATTCTTTGGGGTCAAAGAGTAGATATTTACAAACCTTATCGCTGCAATGCTTTCTCTTTAAGGACTCGGGCTTTTCTGGAATGCGGACACAACTCTGGCACCTTCCTTGAATGGAGTCTCTCTGGAAAGCCAGGGAGAGCTGGGCCATGGCGTGCATGGATTATTCCCGTGGGCCAGCCAGGTGGCCTCGCTACAGTCTCAGCAACAGGTAATTCTCATCTCTGTTTTCTATGAGGAGGCTGAGGTTCTGGGAGGCTTACTCTGTCACCCAAGGCCCCAAAGCTGGTGAGAGGAAGACCTGGGACTGGAATCCAGGGGGCAGGGACTCCCTCGGCCATGCTCTTACCCTATTCCTGCACCAGCAGGGCCTGTCCAGAGGGATCCTGATCCCAGATACAGCACAGGGTTCATCAGAGAGACAGGCCCAGATGTCTTTGGGCTGAAAAATCGAGATAAAGGGTTTCTTCGTTTTTCCCCCTTTCTTCCTTCTTATAATTTTTTATAGTGGGAAAACTGAAGCAAACATAAGAACAGACAGAAGAGTCCATGGAACTGTGATGAACTCATTGCTTGGCTTTATCAAGGGTCAATCTGAGGCCCACCTGGTTTCACCTATACACTCCCCCGGTGCATCTCTCACCCGTACCCTCCCCTGGTGTATTTTTTGGAAGCAAATCCCAGACATGTTTCATCTACAGAAACGTCAGGAAGTATCACCAAAAGGCATTGTTAGCAAACTCGCCGCTGCCACCACCACCACCATGCAGAACATTAGAGAGGCTGCTACTTCTTAAAGACAAAGGCAGGGGGGAGCCCCCAACACTTCAGATGTAGGAAGGAGGATCCAGTTCAGAGGACGAGGGAGGCTGAGCCACCGCTGGCCACCGGCCACGGGAAGGACGGGAACAGCGTTCAGCCACATGTGAGAGACAGAACTCCCTTCTCTCATCTCAGAGCAGGGCTCGAACCTCAGGGGGTCCCGTCATCCATCCCCCACCCCGCTGAGGAAATGTTTGACATTTCAGACCGAGGAAAGACAGCGGAACTTCTGGGAACCTGCCAGTTTCCGAAACAATGAACGCTCTTTGCCCCTGAGCCCGGCACAGGAACACCTGGCGAGGCTGCGGGTGCCGGGAGCCTCTGCCCACACGTCACTCCGCCCCGCGCGGGGCCTGCCGGCACCAGGAGAGGCAGACTTTCCCTGCCAATCCCCAAGTGCCCCTTTTTGGGGGGCAGGCCTGGGGTGCCAGAATTCCAAGAGTGGAAAAAAAACGTCCGTTTCCTCTGGTCAGTTCACCAGATGAGTATTACTCAACCACATCTAATATTTACCAGTCCAGCTCATGGCAATTACCAAAAAGATGTGAGAAAAAGTCCTTTGCAGACAAGGAAAGGATATGAAACACAGTCTCTCAGGAACAGTGCGGTGTTTGCTGGCGATTGTTCATCGGGATTTAGGGGCCATGGTTTTTTCCTAGTGAAACACTGGAAACCAGCAAACTATGGCAGCTGTGAGGCCAACACCTCTGCCACAGTGGAGCGAGGGCAACGGCTCCGAGTGCTTATTGATGAGGAGGACGAGGACAGGCGGGGTGTGGAGTCTGGCTTTTCTTGAGACAGTGGGAGCAGGCCCTTGGGCTGGTCAGTTCTCCCCTTAGGAAGGGCTTCCCGGGTGGTGCAGTGGTCAATCCACCTGCCAATGCGGGTTTGATCCCTGGGTGGGGACGATCCCCTGGAGGAGGAAGCAGCAACGCACTCCAGTATTCTTGCCTAGGAAATCCCATGGACAGAGGAGACTGGTGGGCTTACAGTCCATGGGGTCCCAAAAGAATCAGATATGACTGAGCGACTGAGCACACATGCTCTGAGGAAACTGCAAGAAAACCCAAGTGATCAGCATGGGGGTGGGGAGCCATTGGAGGGGAGAGGATGCGGGAATAGAGGGGAGACATGCAGGAGGTGGAGGGGCTGCAAAGGCCAATTTTATCTGGAAGTCTTTTTATCTGGTTCTTGCTCATCACAAGGAAAGCCATACTGGCTGCTGGCTGTGGTTGGTTGGTTGGAACCAAAACGAATCTTATCCGATTTGCTTTGTTCTTCTCGCGGGAAGGATCAGGCCTCAAATAGCCCTCATGCAGCCACTGAAGATTCACAGAGGACATTTATGGAGGACTCCTCTAGTTGTCCCCTCCCCCAATAGGTGACATTTGCTTATGGATTAACCAGTGGGTTCTCACTGATCAAACAGGCTTTTTTTTTTTTTTTTTTTTTTTTTGCAGCAGCCTCTTGAGTTGGGGGTGAGGAATAAGCAGGAGGAAAGACAAAACTGGATATTTGTTTTCAAAAGTTCATGTAAATATCCCCTTTAATCCTGTTACTAGGCAAATAAGCTACGAAAAGAGTAGACACAGTACAGAGATGGTGAACGTACTGACATTCTGATTTTCAGGCTGAAGGCCTGAAGCGTGGCAGTTCCCCTCGCGCTCACCCCTTGGCCCAGACCTGCCCACTCAGGAGCTGTGTCTGCCTTCCTCATTGGCCACGGGGTGTGGGCATGAGCCGCCTTTCTCCGACCCACCTGGCAGCTCGGCTGGGCTGGGAGAAACCACCGTGGGGGCCTGGGTCTGCCCAGACATAGTGGGAAGACTGGCCTGCCTGCTCCTGAATCTGTTTCACACCTCAGTCCCCCATCTGAATTCTCTCCAAACTGCGCTTTCATCAGAATACTGTGCAGAAGTCACTTCTGATGTGCTGAATTTGGTTTTGTTCTGTCCTGGCACTTCCCTTTCTCTGTTGGGGAGACCTTCCTCCGAAACTCTCATGGGCTCCCCGCATCTCCTCACCAGACCTCCCATCCCTCCTCCTCACCCTCCTGCCCCTCTGTGTGCACCCCCAGCCCTTTCTCACCCCAGCCCGGATTCCACTTCTCAATGAAGACCTCTCCACCCACAGAGACCCCCACCTCCCTGAAGTCAGAGATGCGCTCAGAGCCAGACCACTGCTCTCCACCGACTGGCCTCCATCTTTCAATTCTTATCTTACTTGTTAACACTTCTTTCCCTAGGTCACAGGCTCTCCAAAAGCAAGGACCGTGGATGGAAGGGGCACTGGTTTGGGGAGCCAGGGAGACCTGACTTCCAGCACGCCCACTTTCCAGCTATGAAATGCTGGGAAAGCTACTTGACACTGAGTTCGGGTCCACCATCTGCAGAACAAGCCTGAAAGTATCAACTTCATAGGCTTGCTGTAAGGATTCAATAAAAAGAAGTATATAAAACCTCGAGATCATAACTGGCACTCCATAAATGGCAGCTATGGTGACAGTAATCTCGACTCCTTGTGTGACCCACGGCCCGAGAAAGATGCCTTGTGTGCGGCAGATGAGCGAGCCGGCCTTTCGGCTTAACGACAGGAATCAAACGTCACTCACTCCGGAGGAGAAGGAAGAGGCGCAAAAACAGGGGAACACCTGGGTGGCATTTAGCTGAGTAATAGCCTGATCCTAGCCGAGGCCCAGCGGTGATGACGGGCATCCAGGAAAGGCTGGATGCTCAGAGTGGAATATCTGGCAGCACCCATGGCGGTTATTAGCCGCAGGAAGGGCAGCTGTGCCGGGCGAGGCGCTAGCTGAGGTCAGAAAGCAGGCGGAGCCCAGCCAAGTGGACACCAGGTGAGAGAAGCCGTGGAAAAGCGAAATGGGAAAGGCCTTTGGGGAAGGGCAGGGCAGGGGCGTGCTGAGGACGGAGCTGCAGGCGGCAGAGGGAGACGGTGAAAGCAAACCCAAAGGGCACCGGGCAGGTGTGCCTGGCATCGGGGATGCGCCCGACCACAAGGGAGGATGGGCAGAGCGGGACTCGGGGGCCACTCGCGATGGCGACGACCATGACCACGACAGCGAGACAAGACGTGCAAATGTCAGGGCTCCCGTTCTGCCATGGGGCACACATGCTCTGAAAGCTCTCCAGTGCTCACATCCCAGTCGCATTCTCACCTTTGGGCAATGAGCTGACCAGAGCAATAACTTTCCCCCGTTTCTGGGTGAGAAAGTGGGGGCTCAGGGGTGATCTGCCTCGTGTGGCCCTTCTGAGAGCCCAGGAGGGCAGGAGCAGTCACAGGACTGGCTGGGATGGAGCGTCAGGTGGGGAGGGGGGGGCCTGGGGGCCCGTGGAGGTCCAGGGGGTGAAGGAGCGAAAAGTCGGGGCTTGGGACCCAGAAGTGACGGCCCAGCCCCTCTAGAAACACCAAGAAACACATCTGAAGGCAAAGAACAGGCTTGGAATGTGCCTATGCTTTGGTTCTGACTGAAATCACACGGATCTTAACGTTCCCGTGGCTTCATGTCACATCGACTGGATGAGTGTCTGGCCTCAGACAAGGTCACAGCTTAGGCTCCAGGTGCAGAGCACCGGGAGGACCTGCAGACCCCAGCCCGGCCCCGTGCTGGCCTGTGTGAGCCGGCTGCCCCACACCTCTGGTCCCGGGGCTGACAGAGGTGACACACCCCAGGCTGTGGGAGGGTCACGTGACATTCCCAGCCCCCCACCTTGGGGGCGGGGGCCGGCACATGCTGGTACTGACTCCATTCTGGAAGGTGCCCTGAGGTTGAGGCTTTGGGGTCTTCTTTGGAGTGAGTCTCTGGAGGGATGAGCCTGGTGTCCCCGAGTGTGGCTGGGCTGGATCTGTGCTGATGTGATGCTGGCTACTCACTCCTGTGCTCTGACGGTCCACCTCATGGGGAGCATCACCCCCGCCCCAGCGGGCACCCTGTTTCAATGTGGACAGGAAGTCCTCCTCTGTGTAAACAGAAAAACTCACCAGGAAGCAACTCTGCAGACTGGGGGAGGGGAGGGTGGTGCGGGGGACATCTGGGGGCCAGAGACAGCGTGGTTCTCAGCAGGAAGCAGGGAGGCTGACCTGGGAGGGGTTGGGGGTGGGAGGCGAGGAAAAAAGGACTTGCCTAGAAACAGGAAATTAAAAGGAATTAAGACTGCGCGAGACGGGGCAGAGGAGCTGGACCGAGGCCGAGCGAAAGGCAGGCTCCCGGAGTCTGGGCTCCAGGAACCAGGGCCTTGCTGGAGGTCAGGCAGCCCTTCACAGCCGCCGGATGGTGAGCTGACCCTCGGCCCACAGAGCCCCAATGTGAGGACCTGAGAGCTCACTGCACTGGCCCAGGGCAAACGAGGTTCCGATGGAGGGGCCAGACGTATTGGTCAAGTGCCCTGACTGAGGGCACTACCCTGGCTAAGATGTGCCCCAGGGCATTAGACTGACCCACACCAGAACCACACTCCACACAATGTACCGAGTGCCTACTGTGGGCCAGGTTCGATGGGGTGAAGATACAGGCCTCATGGGAGAGGCGGAAAATCAAACCCATCCCCACCTCCGCCAAACAAAAACAAAACATCCCACAGAAGACACCATTCCTTGGAGGAAGCGTGTGAAAACCCAGCCATTAGTGCTGCTTCCTGCACAGAGAGTGCTGACTGGTTGCTAGTCTCCATCTGTGTTCTTAAAGTGTCATTCATTTCCCTTCCCTGAAATAAGTTCAGCCTGGCGATCGCCGCAATTCAACAACAGGATCCAATTGTGACTAGGTAATCCTTCATATCAGCTGTCCAAGGCAGCTTATGATGAGTTGTCAAGTCAGTAATTGAATGCCAATTCCCTGGCGCATCAATATTTGCTGAGCAATATCCCCTCACCGTGCTGCACGTCACCCCTGGGAATGGAACTCTGGCTGGAGTCTGGCAGAAATTCAAGTGTCTCCAAGCACAACCGTCATGAGCTTAGTTATGGATATCTTGTTCTGACAGTTTCCTCTTGACAAAGTGTCAGACAATTTCTGGATGGCTCCGGCCAGGCTGTGGATTCACCGTTACTCACCCCTTCGTTTGGGCCCTGTGAGCCAGGAAGCATCACCTGGGGTTAATTAGGGACGATGAGCAAGGTGACAGGAAGGCGCTCAGGCCAAAGTTCTGGCTCAGGTAGAGACAGGCAGGGAGGACTGGCCATCTGCGGCATGCTTTCTCAACACACCAGACGCTTACCCGTCTGTTCTGTTTTGTTTAAAGCAAATCACTTGACCAAGATGCACAAGGCTACTGGGTGGTAGATCTGAACTGAGTCTCAGAGTCCCAAACCTCGAAAGAACACATCTCTGGCAGCGGAGGAGGCAGCGGCCACGTCTGTTCACCTTGACCCTGTCCCTACGGTCACAGTTGGCAGGTCTAGTAGTGAAGCCCGTATGAAGACAATGAGGCTTGTTTCTCCAGGAACTTTGTGAGTTTGGATGGACAGAGGTGGGGCTCAGCCACAGTCCAGGGGACTCTCCAGAAGGGTGCTCCCCACATGTAGGCTGCTGTCTTCCAACTCTTCCTGAGACTTGTCTGGCCCCACCAACACTTAAAGAGCCTCACAGGTGACCCAATGTCATTCAAATAAATTACTTGTTCAGGTGACCCAACGACATTCAAATAAGTTACTTGTTCTTTAACCTAACGGAGCCAGAGTCATTTCCTCTTACTTGTAACTAAGATTCTTCAGTAAAGACACCATCAGCAGAAACAATAATGTGTCTCGAATTATTTGGGAAAATATGCGAGTCACATGAGGACGATTTTGCTTTACTGGTTGAGCGCTGAAAGCACAGTGCGAAGGTGTAGCTCCTGGGCGCCTACGGTCTTGGGCAGCACCTCGCACCTTAGTCTGAATGGGCCAAGGTCCCACTTGAAATAGCTGTTGCCATTAAGATACCTTCTCGGAGACCAAACTCTTTTTTACATTCACATATCCTATAATTACAGTCCATGAGATCACAAAGAGTCAGACATGACTGAGCGACTAACATACACATACCTCCTATTATTTTCAAGTATTTTCTAATTTGCCAGAGATGTCCTGAAGCATCAAAGGCAAGAAAAGCTGCCCTCCAATTCTCAGGCAAGAGGAATTGGAAGAGATCAGGGCAACAGAGCCCCCTCTAAACAGTACTAACAAGGACCCCTGGATAGCACGAACTAGGCATTCAGAGCCTCCACACTGGGGTCCCCTCCTCCCCAGGACGCACCATGTATGCCCACGGGGCGCCTGGATCCAGCAAGTCCCGCTGTTCCTGCCGCCACAGTCCTGACAAGAACCACCAGTGACACCATTAGCGCTGTTGGGCACGTAGATTCTTTACACACATTCACATGGAGTCGCTTGATCAGTGTTTAATCCACAAATGAAACAGACGGCCCCCACTGCCAGTGTGGTTGGGAAAGCACAAACAGTGCTGATACCCTCTGGGTTCTTTCTTTCTCAGCTTCTGATTTATTTCACAAACATCAACAGAACACGTCCAGGGCACCAGGCAGCATTCTAGGCACTGGTTATATCAGCAATAAGCCAAACAGACAAATCACTGGCCTCATTGAGTTGCTATTTGTGTGTCTGTGTGTGTGTGTGTTGGGGGTGCAGCGGGCGAAAACAGACAAAACCCAAAATAAGTAAACCATGTGCTTCTGTGGTTCCTCAGACATGTCTGACTCTTTGTGACCCCACAGACTGTAGCCCGCCAGGCTCCTCTGTCCATGGGATTTCCCAGGCAAGGACACTGGAGTGGGTTGCCATTCCCTTCTCCAGTGGATCTTCTTGACCCAGGGATTGAACTCATGTCTCCTGAATTGGCAGGCGGATTCTTTACTGCTGGGCCACCAGGGAAGCCAAACTGTGTGCCAGAAGGGGAATAAGAAAGAGGAACACAGCCTGTGTCGTCCTAGTGTGCAGGTTGTGGGCGGGGGTTGGTCTGAGGCATGCTCTCCTCTTACTCAAGTTCCAGGGGCATGTGGAGCGGAGGGGGCACTAATTCTTTCCAGAACCCGGTCGCCCCACAGCAGGACCTGGAAACACACTGCGGGTGAGATTAGGGTGCCTTCCTACGCGGCATCAGAGAACTGCCATCCTTGAATGCTAATAATATGTAAGCTTAGAAATAACACATGACGAGAGTTTGCTGGAATGAAGGGTGATGTAATGACAAGTGGAAACAGAAGGGGGACTTATTATGGAGTGTAGAAAAGGTGGGCCAGAGAGGAAGGGCTTGCTAGTGGCAGCCAGCCCTGGCCAGTGCAGGGGGACCCTGGCCCGCACACTCCGCAGCTGCTTGGCCTGCGGGGATGCGTGGTCCAGGCCGTGTGTCCGCGGGTGGCTGGGTTTGCAGTTCCATGCCCTGGTGAAAACTGCTTCTTAAACTGAGGGCTGTTGCCTTAACCAGGGGCCTCTCACTTTACAGAGTGCTGGCCACCAGGTGGGGGCTTTAGTCGAGAGGAAGCAGGGTGTGGGGGGGGGGGGGGGGGGTTGGAGGTAGGAGTCAGATGACAGAGTAGACACAAGATGTCACCCCAAATTTGGGTGAATTTGGGTAAATGCGTTTCAGCTGACGTGGGGCTGGTTAGCACGTTCCTTGTGCTTTGGGTCACTCTGTCATCTTGGAAGTCATACTGGCCCCCCACCTAATCTGTTTTCCTCTGTCACCTCCAAGGTGACAGGGACTATATATAACCAAGAGCCACAGTGGGGAGGACAGAAGGATGACCGCTAAGAGCTGTGGGAGAAACGAAAACTGAGGGCTGGGGCGAGCAGCCAGGAGCGGTCATTTCACTTGAAGAGCCGAGTCTCTTACCAGAGAACCAGAACGACGTCCTGGTCCCTCAGCTTGTCTGCGCAGTCCATCCCCATCACAGAGGCAGCCCAATGAGCCCTACTGTGAGCTGGAGGTCACTCTGGCTTTCAAGCCACAGCCATTAAGTGACCGCAAATTCTCTGTCCCACCACCTCCCAGCGCCGGACGTGGCACTTCCCAACCGTGCAGCAGAGGGATGGGGGACAGGCGTGGACACATGTTTTCCCTCCTTGGGAGGGACAGGCGTGGACACATGTTTTCCCCCCTTGGGAGGGACAGGCGTGGACACGTTTTCCCCCCTTGGGAGGCCGCAGAGCGGAAGAGCCAGAGCTACACTGTGGGTGGAGACGCCAGATGGCTCGCATTCAAATCACAACTCTGTCACTCGGGGAAGGAACCAATCCTTTGAGCCCCAAATCAGGAGAATTCTAACCCTGAGCTCCCAGGGTTGTCATGGAGATGCCACGAGGTAAAAGGCCTGGCCCCGAGCACATGACCTGGCCCACGGCACGTTCTTGAGTGACAAGGCTGCCGCTGTCACCTCCTATAAACTGGTGTGGCTACAAGCATGGCACTCAGGGTCCTCAACCTTTGGCCAGGAGACATTTTGCTCTGTCCCTCATCTGTGACCCCCTTAAGCCTCCAATGCTGCCTATTCCCCTCCAGCTCACAAGACCAACACCCAGGAGAAAGGGTTCTCCGAGGGGTATGTGGCCAGCCACCTGCCCTCAGGCATGACCACTCAGTGCAACCCAGATACGACTGCCACACTGTTCTTGAAAATCTTCTCTGTCACTCCTCAAAGACTACCAGGAAAACAGATTCTGAAATTTGTGCTCATGCAAAATTCTGCAACAGCCTGTATGCCTGTATGTACAAAAATTAAAATACACTTCTCAATGTATCATAAATTAAGAGTGCATCAGTAAATGCAATTCATATCTGCTCCATCAGAAAGGACACGCAGTCTTCTACCTGGAGGGCCCCGATGGCCTCCTCTTCCTGCTTTCAGACACGAATTTAATGACATCGCTGCAGTGAGATGCTTGGCTGCAAGGGTGGACTGACAACCTTCCAGCACCCTGGTGAGGGGCTAGCGTCCCCTGAGCAGCACGAAGAGTTGTGAGCCCTCAGGTGCCGTCAGGATGGGTTGGGTGAGGACCACAAAGATTGAAAAGCTGCTCTGCACTGGGTCATGGAAAAGGGCCCCTTTCTCAAAGCAGCAGCAGGCTTGCAGTTCAGCAAAGGAAACACCCAGGATGGTCAGGCTGCAGAGCACACACCCCACGCGTGGTCTCACCGCAGCACTGTTCACGCTGTGGAGTGAAGGTGCCATCTTACTGTCGTGTGGACCCCTGCAACGACGCCCCCTCCAGAACAACATTCTCTAATGCTCTTCACCATCCACAAAGACATCCTTCTATGAATGGCAAGGATCCATTAACCTTGACCTTCACAGAAGAAAGGCGCCTTTTGGGCAGCACCAACTAGTGAAGCAGCAGAGTGTGGGTTCCTATGTGAACACTCAGGGTGGACACTGGTCCTTCCTGGCCCCAGTGTGGCTCTGACAGGTGCTCAGGGTCAATGATGTCACCAATGAGCTGACCGAAAAAAAAAAAATACCCAAACAGGTGAGATCCCCAACCAGATGTTCTAGAATACAGTAGCCTAAAAACTGTTGAGCAAGGATTCTACTGGCAATAAGAAATGAACAGAAGTCTCTGAGGCTCAGGGATTCACTCAGCAGAGTTCAAAGATGGGGAACCAGCCCAACTGAAGGACCGGCCTGCAGTGCTGGCCTACAGCACGTGGACCAAGGAACTTTCAAGGATAAGGCAACCCAGGAAGAAGTCCTCATCCTCTTCCTTCCTCTGAAGGCGGTCAGTGTGTAAGGGGCTTAAAGAGACTATAGACGTACAGTCACAGAAAGGCATGCTGATGGCCACGGGGTGCCAGGGGTCACATGTTACAAGCCTGTTCAAGCTGATGACGGGTGTTTGCCTCTGACACGCTGTGCAAAACGCATGGAGAGCCTGCCTTTCAGATGTGAGCTGTGAGGGCAGATGCTACAGGTGTCTGAGGATAATATTAAAATGATGTCATTAATGTCTCCTCCTCCACTTCCCCCAAAAAAAGTCAAAGAGACGATTTCAGGATGTCAGGTTTGGCTTTGAAATATTTGTTGGCTTACATGAAAAAATGGTCTGTCAGATATTTCAGAAATCATTTCAAAGCAAAATACAAAAAGTGGAATTCTGACACAGTCCCAAAGAAACGATCCAGCTTTCCCACCCCGGCCTCTCACTCAACATGCACCCTCTCTCACACCTTGGCGCCTTGGCAGGGACTGTTCGCACCGATTCTGAGCCCCCTGCCAACTTCTACAGCCGGCACCCCAACACTGGCTTGGGGCCTCAGCTCAAAAACATTCCCTCCCCCAGGGACACCTCCTCCCGTGTGCCCAAGGCGGTCTCTGAACCACTTTTTCTGGGCGGCTTCTGCATACTGAACATGCGCATTACAGAAATTGACTTAACACTTAGGGAAATTAATGACTGACCGGGTTCAGGCTTTACCTCCCTAATGGCCGGAAAATTCTTTGAGAGGACAGACCTTGTGTTTCCGTGTCTGTGTCTCCAACATGTTATATCCACAGGTGACCAGGACAGATGTCAATATCTGCTCGACACATACGTATTTTTGTTTTGGTGGATTAAATAGCACCTCATTGTTGAGATTCAAATACTGTTTTGGATATTAAGAGACAGTAGAATGGATTTCAGGCTTCCCTGGTGGCTCAGGGGTAAAGAATCTGCCTGCCACTGCAGGAGACGCAGGTTGGATTCCTGGGTTGGGAGGATCCCCTGGAGAAGGAAATGGCAACCCAGCCAATATTCCTGCCTGGGAAATCACATGGATAGAGGAGCCTGGCTGGCTACAGCCCATGGGGTTGTTGAGGAGAGGGACAGGACTTACTGACTAAACAACAGTACGGATTTCAAATGCATTATCACTTGGCAGTAGTTCGTGTGGACATTTTAGCTGGTAGAACAGCACTTGGCACATAATAAGTGATCGATATATGTTGAAATAAGTGAGTGAGTGAACACATGAAAGAGCATCAGTTCAGTTCAGTTGCTCAGTTGTGTCTGACTCTTTGTGATCCCATGAACTGCAGCACGCCAGGCTTCCCTGTCCATCACCAATGGCAGAAGCTTGCTCAAACTCATGTCCATCGAGTGGTGATGCCACCCAACCATCTCATCCTCTGTCATCCCCTTCTCCTCCTGCCTTCAATCTTTCCCAGCATCAAGGTCTTTTCCAATGAGTCTGTTTTTTGCATCAGGTGGCCAAAATATTGTCTTGGAGCTTCAGCTTCAGCATCAGTCCTTCCTTCCAATGAATACTCAGGACTGATGTCCTTTACAATTGCCTGGTTTGATCTCCGTGCAGTCCAAGGGACTCTCAAGTCTCCTCCAACACCACAGTTCAAAAGCATTAATTCTCTGGCACTCAGCTTTCTTTATAGTCCAACTCTCACAACTAATCAAACCGATCACATGGACCACAGCCTTGTCTAACTCAATGAAACTATGAGCCATGCCGTATAGGGCCACCCAAGATGGACAATGGGTCATGGTGGAGAGTTCTGACAAAACGTGGTCCACAAAACGTGGAATGGCAAACCACTTCAGTATTCTTGCCTTGAGAACCCCATAAACAGAATGAAAGAGCACAAACTATCAATAAAAGAAGTTATCATAAAATATTGGCTCTAAAAAACTATAGGGGGGTACAGGTAAAGTAAGTTGGTGTTGCCAAATTAAAAATCAATACATTGCCCGTTAGTGGTTAGTGACCTGGTATCAAATCCTAGGAGAGAACAGATTCTGTGTGTATCTTTCAGGTAAATGAACAGTTACATTTTGGTGAAATGCTAGGATTTTACCAGATGCTCATGGGCTTCTTTCTAACACACAATTCAGACTCAGAATTTTCAGCCATTGAACACTGAACAGTTCCTGTTCACAGTTCCTTCATTCCCTGGAATTTTTATTCAGTTGCCATTTGCTGATATTCCTGAGAAGGTTATTACCGAAAATTACCTGATGCTGCCAACGCTATGCTTGTGTTCAGAGCAGTACTACTCATGCTGTGGTCTCAGGAGCATCGCCCTAGAGCTGGTTAGAAATGAAGCTTCAAGGGCCCCACTCATGCCTACTGAATCCGGTCTCTGGGGGTGGAGGGGCCTCCCAGAAGCTGGGTGTTAACAAGCCCTACTCGTGATTCTTCTGGCGCTTACGTTTGAGAACCACTGGGTTGGAGGTCAGGATCAAAGCTTGCTGGTGGTTCTCCACACCACAAGATCAAATAGAATCTGTTAACAGCACAAGAAGAGCCATGGCTTTCTCTGGGTACTAGATAGATGACGCTCGGGGTCCCCAGCCAGGAAGAAAGTCACTGTCCCGGCTGACGATACACACAGTGAGGAAAGCGAGCAGGCTGTATCTGACACACCAGTCCCACCTGCCCCCAGCCCCACATCAATCTCACCTCAGCCTCCTTTCCTCTTGAGTGAGAGAGCTATGTTCTGAGCTCTGCAGGACCAAACCAACAGCTAGAGTGGCCCAAAGACGACCCCTGCTTAGAATAGAGACCAATTCAAAGGACCAGTGCTATGGCTTTTCTGGTAGTCATGCACAGATGTGAGAGTCGGGCCATAAAGAAGGCTGAGTGATGAAGAATGGAGGCTTTCAAACTGTGGTGTTGGAAAAGACACTTGAGAGTCCCTTGGACTGCAAGGAGATCACATCAGTCAATCCTAAAGGAAATCAACCCTAACTATTCATTGGAAGGACTGATGCTGAAGCTGAAACTCCAATCCTTTGGCCACCTGATGCAAAGAGCTGACTCATTGGAAAAGACCCTGATGCTGGGAAAGATTGAGAAAGATTGAAGGGAAAAGGAGAAGGGGGCAGCAGAGGATGAGATGGTTGGCCAGTAGCAATGCCTGAACACACATGAATTTGAGCAAACTCCAGGAGCGAATGGAGGACAGAGGAGCCTGGCGTGCTACAGTCCACGGGGTCACAAGGAGTCGGACATGACTTAGCAAATGAACAGCAGAGAACCATCTCCATTGGGTTGCCAGACTTTTCTGTCAAGTATCAGGTTGACCCAGGCAGCCTTAGTTGCTAAGGCGCTTTGACCCTTCTTCTTCCTTCCAGAAGGAAGGCCCTAAGAGAGGAAGAAGAGCCTGGTGTGAGTCCAGCTTCACAGGTGACCACTGATTGCCAGTGGGCCAACGTGACATTTATTTCCCACACCGTGTATGTGTGTGGGGGTGCTGATCCTGGAGAACATGTGTATTTCTAGTGGTGTACCCCAAAAATAGAGATTCATGATGCTAAAGCACTGGGTGCTGAGTCAAAGGAGGCACTTGCTCACACACACGTACACACACACACACACACACACACAGCTGCCCCATCCCAGAGGGTGCCCCAAAGCCAGGATGCTGGGGAACTGGTCATAAAGCATGGCGGCCACTCCTTTAGCCGTCTCCTTTGAGCACTGTGGGTGGGGAAACGAGAGGGGGGATGGCTAATGATTAGTTCCTTATGGTCCTGGCATTCTTGAAGTATATTCTTTACACCCGCTGGAACACTCCTGCATTCTTGATTGTGGGGCTGCAATATATGAGCCTTCCTTTCCGAGTGCTGTCTTTTATGGACCCACCGACATGGCCTCGGGGCGAGACTTGCCTCCCCCACCCCCCACGCCCCTCCTTCCCCACGGCCACGCTCTCCACGCCATCTCCTGTTCTCTTTCTAAGAATGCAATAAACATTTCAGCACAATCTTTTCAATCCACATTATTTATAATATTCTGACCATCCATTGAGCCTGGCTAGAAGGCAAAGTAATAAATCAAACTTAACAACAACAGAAAAAAGAAGGAAAGGGCGGGGGGTGGGGGGGGAGGTGTGTGGAAATCACCCTTTGGCTAGGCTAAGGCCTGAGACGTTTCATTCCCTGAAGGGTTTAGCTGTGTTAGGAAAAGTGAGATGAGATGAGACTCTGGGTTTAGAATGACGCGGAGTCAGGAACTCCAGTCTATAGGCATAATCATAACTGTGTAGAAATCTCAAACAAACGTACCTCTCAGGGGTGTCGTGAGGATAAACGAGATACGTGGGAAGCACTCCGAGTGCCTCGGATAAAGGCGACTGGAGCCCAGTTTCCCCTTCTGGGTCTAAAAAAAGTCATCTTGGAACAGAGAGGGAGCAGTCCCCTTCCCACACCCCCGAGCTCCAGTCTCTGCTAACCAGCAACCCCTCTACAGGCTCCAATGTGTGTGAGTGTGCTGGTGGGGGTGTGTGTGTGCAAGCCCTGATGTGGGGGTGGGGCCGTGCCCGGGAAGGCAGTGTGACAAAGGCGGCCTGGGCACTGGGTGCTGACTCTGGTGGCCACCCTCAGGGTGCCCCTTCTCCCCACCAGCGAGGACCACGCCAGGCCACACACAGCCAGGGGTCTCTCTGCGGATGCCGCTGCCCCTGGTGGGGTGGCAGGAGAGACCGGAACTCCTCCTGGGTCACGCTGCATGGTGCTAGGCAGGTGTACACAGTCTGACTTTTCCTCACAGAGACAGACTCTGGCTTAAGAGCTTGCTGGCAATTTCAAGGTTTATTTAAACAAATGTGGAGGCCGGCACAGGCTGTTGGCTAGCTGCGTTACTGGCCTGAAGCCTCTGCTCTGGCGAGGCCCCGCTCAGGCCGCATCTCACTCCGGAAACCTCAGCGGGTCATCCTTGCCCCAGAGCCGGCAGGGGTTACTGGGCCTGGACCTCAAGGCAGGGGCTCCAGGCCTGTGGGTCCTGGGGCAGCCTCTGCCATTGGCTCCAAGTGGTCCCCTTGAGCAGTTTTCTGGATATGAGATGCTGTTCTTCTGTCCGGGCTGAATTCAGGTATCAAATGGAAGATCAGAGCCACTCCCAACCCATATGTCCATCACCACGGTCTCACCTTGCTTCTGGGGAAATGACTGTGAGTGACTACACGTGAGACTCTGGTACCAGAAAATCGGGCAGGCGAGTAACTTTTTTCATTAAAATTGTCCAACTTGCCAATGGATGTCACTCGCCACTCTCCCATTTTGCTTTTTAGCCTAACTGGTTTTGTTACAGGACAGACACGCATTCCTGTTCAGACGTGTCACCTGTTTGCTGGACAGAGTGGTAGTGAAGGTCCTGACCAACGTTCTAGAAGGGTTCTGACACCAGCTTGACTTTTGTTCGTCACTTCTACCAGTAAGTGCCCAAAGGGAAAGCAACCAAATTTATGGGTAAGATCCACATTGTTTAAACAAAGTCCCTCTAAAGCACAACAATTTATTTTCAAGGTCCCTGGGTCAGGAGCCACCCAAATCTTCATCCCTTTACTACTACAGTCAGTGGTTCCCTTCTTCAGCTGCTGATGACCAGACCTGCTCTTACTCTAGCGTATAAGGGCTGAGTGGCTGACCCAGACCCCAGGGCTGTCCTCCTCACTATAGCCCACTCTTACCCACAAGCATCGCAGGGGCCTCTTCCCTCAGCACTGACCCCCCGGGCTGAACCCCTCCCCCGTCACTCCCCAGTAGAGGCCCCACGACACTGGGGCCCACCAGTGCTCCCCATCTCCCTCCTCTCAGGTCCTCTCCCAGGTTGCTCTGCCCTCCCCACCCTTCCCTGTTTATGTGCCCCATCTCCTTGTCTTTACCCATGGTCTCAGTGACATGGAAGGCTCTAGAGCCACACTGCTTGGGTTCAAATTCTGGCCACTCCACTTCCCATCTGTGTGACTATGGGCAAGCTATTTAACCTGTCTTGGTCTCACCTGTAAACTGAGGATAAGAGTACTGTACAAAATGTCCTGGAAACAGAATCTGTAACACAGTAAGTGCATGATAAACATTGCCTTTTCTTCTTCTTAAGCATTTACCAGGCACGTTTCCTGGTGTTTGAATAGCCCCTTCCAGTGGGATCTGTTTAGACCAAGGCTCTGGTGGAGGGTGGCCCAAGGCAGTGGCCATTTATACCCCATGATGCTGCCCATCAAGCCATGGTGACAGGGACACACGGAGAGGTCAGCCAGCCCACCTGGCCCATCTCAGCCCAGCACATGAGGCTGAGCTGCACAAACAGGTTCTTTGTTCTGGAGCTAAACCAGGGAATTGGGAGCAATGCAGGCTCCCTAGGTCTGCTGTGCTTGCTCCCCAGGTCTGCTCTATTCCCTAACAACAGTAACCGGGTACTTAGGATAAACCCACCTGAGCTTATTACTGTGATAATGTGAGTGATTCTAGTTTTGTTTCCAACCAAAGAAAGAAAGAAAGAACATGAAGTCACTCTTTGCGACCCCATAGACTGTAGCCTACCAGGCTCCTCTGTCCATGGGATTTTCCAGGCAAGAGTACTGGAGTGGGTTGCCATTTCCTTCTCCAGGGGATCTTTCTGACCCAGGGATTGAACCCAGGTCTCCCGTATTACAGGCAGACACTTTACCATCTGAGCCACCAAAGAAGCCCAAAAGATCTCCCAAAGAACAAAGGTTTAATTACCATGTGTCTCATGCTACAAATATATGCATGCACTTTTAATGACAGAGTCAGACGGAAGGAATACATTTCTAGTTTCAACATTTTGGGTCATCAGCAAGATGGCCGGGAGGCTTTCTGTCACTTGCAGAATCAGACTTTTTAGGCCATCAGCGAGATAACTAAGACATGGACAAAACTGGTTTTTGTCAGTCACCTTTTAACATCCACCCCCTTTTCAAATCCAGATTCTCAGGGTCTGCAGGTACAGGTCTATCAAGACCAGTGTCTTCATGACTGAAGGTGAATGAAGAGCAAACTCTTTTCTGGTTAATGTCCTTGTCACTCTGGAGAACGTCCCTAACCACGTCTCATGAGAAATCACAGAGCTTTCTGGAGCACAGGGTGGAGCCAGGAGAGAAGGAAGGGCTGGAGATGAGAGCTGGGGAAGGTCATTGAGGGCAGGATGTACATGGGTCCGGATGAGGTCTAAGCTGGGCAGAGAGGAGAAGCCACGCATCCTCCATCCATCACTAACTGACTCTGTGCCGGGTATGACGTCAGAGGCTGGGACTACAAAAGTCAAGACGGATGTGACCCCTCGCCCCAAGGAACTTCCATGCTAATAAGAGAGAGATCCCAATTACCACACAATACGACAATCACAAATCACGGGGAAGTGCCAAGGAGCCAAACAAGGGGCCATGAGCAGAGCTGCTTTGATGGAGCGCCTCCTCCTGGCGACCTACAAGTTAGGGTTTAGTCACGAGAGAAGCTGAGAGTGTACCATGTGCTGGGCACTCTGCTCACCGTCTTCTGTACATCAACTCGAAGCCCCATAACAACCCTGCAAACCGACAGCGTGATTGTGACGATGATGATGTCGGTGACAGAACCCGAAGCTCAGAGACGTGAAGCAATTTACCTAAGGTTTCAAAGCTCTTTTGTGTTGGGCCTTGGATATGAACCTGGGTTTCACCAATTTCAACAGTCATGGTCAAAACTTTGCAGTAACATTACGATTGTACAGATGTATGGTTGGATGGCATCACCGACTCTATCGACAGGAGTTGAATAAGCTCCGGGAGTTGGTGATGGACAGGGAAACCTGGCGTGCTGCAGTCCATGGGGTCGCAGAGTCGGACACAACTGAGCGACTGAACTGAAGACTGTACAGAGGTACAGGAAGTCCTACGAATACCGACAACACACCTTCCAAACCACCCTCTCTGCTTCCACTGCCAGTCGCCTGGTTTCAGATGAACCTACTGTGGACAACTCTGCCTTCCTGCTCCAGGACCACCAGGGGTCAACAGTCGCCCTCTGCTGCTCAAGTCAACCCTCCTCTTAACTGTGAATTCAAAGCCTAACCACCTAGTCCTTGGCTTCTCTTAGAGAACTAAAGGAGACAATTATTGCTTGCAGAAAATGAGACCATCTAAGCTGCAAATAACTGAACAGTCAACAGAAAACCTATATGAACTGAAGTAAAGAGGGTGGTTAATGGCACCCCACTCCAGTACTCTTGCCTGGAGAATCCCATGGACAGAGGAGCCTGGTAGGCTGCAGTCCATGGGGTCGCGAAGAGTCGGACACGACTGAGCGACTTCACTTTCACTTTTCACTTTCGTGCATTGGAGAAGGAAATGGCAACCCACTCCAGTGTTCTTGCCTGGAGAATCCCAGGGACAGTGGGGCCTGGTGGGCTGCCGTCTATAGGGTCGCACAGAGTCAGACATGACTGAAGCAACTTAGAGCAGCAAAGAGGGTGGTTAACAAACAGAATGCTACAAAGCCTTTCTTAATGAACTGGTCACAAGCCATCAGAAAACACAATGAAAAAATCTGACTCATAACTAAGCTAATAAACAGAGAACAAAGAACTTAATAAAAGTGGGCAGGATTGATAGTTTGAAAATGCCATAATACTGAAGGGACATTCAAGAATAAGTCTGAAGAAAAAGACAGCCAGACTCATATGCCTGGACGGGAAGATCCCACACTGGGCACGAGTCCTTTCTCTCCAAATCAGCAGAAACATTTAACTCAGCTACAATAAAAACAGCAACGGGGGTTCAAGAATCTGCTAAATTACTGTGAATCTGCCAGGGAGATCCCTATATTTTGCAGATAAGGAAACCAGGGCTAGAGAGGTGAATAAAATGAAATACATCTAAGACAATCAGCGTGGAGACACAAACACCACTGGACCTTTGCTGCCACAGTGTGTGTGTGTGTGTGTGTGTGTGTGTATGCATGCATGCACGTGTGTCCACATACCCGTGCACATGTGTGCTCGTGTGTACATGTGTGTGCATGCATGTGTGCACATGTGTGTGCAGGGGATAAGGAGGAGAGCAGGTTACAGAGGGCCTTGAGTGTTGTCACCAAGCAGACAGTGTCTGACAGGTTTCTGCAGAGAGAAATGGTGGCAAAGAGGAAAATGGTTGCTAAAAGCAAATTCACATTTTCCCGAAGCATGCCCTGGCTTTTGTGAGGAGGGTGGGTTGGAAGGGAGACAAGGAACAGGGTCAGGAGATGCCAGGAGGGACCCAGAAGATGGCAGGCACCTGGAGGAAACCTGTGAGGCTTTTCCAGAGCCACTCAGGAAGCAGGATCCACAGGGACGGGCATCGGACTGGACGCGGGGGCCAAGCGCAAGGGGAAAGCCAGAAATGACTCCTGAGGATTTGGCTGGAAAAACTGAGTGCTTGGTGGTCTTGCTCATCAAATCACCAAATAGAGAAAGAAGAGCGGGGCTGGAGAAGATCACAAGCCTGACTCTGGACATCTTGGGTTTTATTTCGAGCAAGTTTTGACAGCCTGGTATTTGCTTTTCTTCCACTGGGATTATATAAAACTTGTCTGTTGGGCTAGCCAGCCATTGAGGAAAATTTCCTATTTTGGTGGGGGGTTTGGAGGCAGCCAACAATCTACTTTAAGGATCCCAAGTGTGAAGCAGGCATGGCCTGTTGGAGCGGTTGTCAGAGTGGTAAGGGGCTCGGGTACTGGTCTAGCAGACGGCTGATAGAGACCCCGCCCTGCAAGGCCCTTGGGGTCTCCTGCCCATGCTCTGTGCTCCTCTCAGAAGCTAAGCCCCACACCACCTCCCCATTCTCTCCTCTCCTCTCTCCCAAGACTCCCAGATACTCACTTTACGTTCTTGTACATGTGATAATATTTTGGTTGGTCCCTTATGATATTTTCTTACCAGAATCCCTCCTCTTTGACATCCTAGGCTACGTGCATTCACTCCTTGTATTCCTCCAAACATGACAGTGTTTTACAGTCTGGTAAGAAAGTTTCAACGGAAAGGCACGTAATTGGAAGCCATCCTTTTTCATTAATGAAACAGTGTCTCCAGGTGTCTGTTTTCTTAACTTGTAACGATCCCCCGTGTACCCTGATCCTTAGACTGAGCTGTTGATCAGAGAGTGGCGAAAGGTCAGCCAGAGGAAAGCTGGCTGTCTCCTCTATTCCACACGCCTCTGGTCAAACTCTCTGGGCAAAAGAAGCAGAGTTGAGCTTCCCTGGCTCACCTGTGGCAGCCTACCCAGCTGAAAGAGGGATTCTAAGAGGAAACAGGCCTTTCTGAGAGCCAAGAGTTGAATCTGCAAATTCAAATATGTGAAACGAGACAGTGGCTTTACGGGGATGAATCTGTCTTCCTTTAACCAAATGAAGAACCGTATGTACCTACTGGATGTCTAAGACACCCATCAACACAGGTGGAAGCAAGAGAGCTTAGATGTTTGTTGTAGAACCTTGCTAGGGATGCTGGAGGATAAGGCAGTCCAGGAAATCAGACAGGTATAGGAAAAAGGGGGCTTCACAGTGACAGACCCCCTAAATGGAATGTGACTCCAGGCTATCAGAATTTGAGAGAGAGTATTTTGTGCAGCCCTCAGGACTGCCTGTAGTAACTTCTGAACCCTCCACCATCAAATGATATGTTTTACTCTGACAAGAAGCTGTAGATAATTAGAAATGTCTTTCGTTAAATGAAGGAGGCTTTTTCCTTTTGATCAACAGTCAACGTTTTGTGTTTCAAACAGAATTCTCAGGGTTTTCATTTCATAGGGTCAGAGTATAAATTTGAGAAAAGTACTCGAATGTAGAGCTTTTCCAATAGATGGAAGATAGCCTTTTTACTTCCTGAGCTTAAACTGTAAGCATCTTTTGAAATAAAAAACAATGTTCTTAAGCAACTAGATGTTTCCCACAACTTCTGTCTGTAGGGATTCCAGTTCATTTTCTGGAATTTATTAATCAAACACCAAAGTATTATCTATTCAGAAAAGCCTGATGGAAACTGTAACTTGAATAATATTCAAGGATTTTTTTCTTTTGAAGCAGAAAGCCAGCAATTACTGCACTGGGGAAGGCTTTTTTTTTTTTTTTTTTTTTACTATGGTGCATTTCCTCAGGAGAGGAAATGATTTTTGAGAATACTGAAGCCTTTTCTTATTCTAAAGCAGGCTAGCAACACCTGTACACAATCTTTCTAGACACAATGAGACTTTTCTGAGGTTTCATGTCATGACCATTTAATTTAATAGCTCTAAGAGCTTACCCAGGACACTAATACCTCAGTTAACTGGCACGATTGGTGAATTGGGGATTCCAGTTAACTTAATTTTTCCATCAACGAATAGTAACCCATTTATGCAATGAAATTTCCCCAGTAGGATATAGGGGATCTGGACATCTCTTTTTCAGGTATGTACAATTGTATGTTTTGTCTCTCAGTTTTACATTTAAAAAAAAAAAGAAAAAGAAAAATCAGCATTTTCCCGCCCATAAATCTTCAAATTAATAAGCCAATAATCAACCACATGTCAGAGGCCTCATCAAAGAAACAGAGGTTAAGCTTAACTGTGATAGTATTAGTTAAAGGAAATCAACTTAGTGAGTGAAATAAAATATATTTCTCTCCTCCATGGAGCAGTCATTTAACACACAAGGCATCAATCTGCACACAGGTGCCACAGAGACAAACGGTACACGGTTTTTGGATCTTAGAAGCTCATGGTTTACATAAAGATGGAGTTGAAAACTTCAAATGATACAAGAAATGATGGGTGTTAAAATTTTTTTTCCTTCAAAAGCATAAAAACCAACACTTGCTTTTGATGAATCAAGGCAAATGAAATGTACTTTTGGAAATAATTAGTGAAAAGAAAATAAATTTAAAGTTGCCTTTAACTTTTTAATAAGGGTCTCTAACTTTTTAATTAGGGCTTCCCTGGTGGCTCACTCGGTAGGTAAAAAAATCTGCCTGCAATGCGGGAAACCCAGGTTTGATCCCTGGGTTGGGAAGATCCCCTAGAATAGGAAATGGCTGTCCACACCAGTATTTTCGCCTGGGAAATACCATGGAGCGAGGAGCCTGGCAGGCTACAATCCATGGGTCGCAAGTGTTGGACACGAATTAGTGACTAAACCACCAGCGCTAATTTTTTAACCAGCAGAATCAGGACCGATTTTATATTCTGACTTCAACTTAGCAGAATTAGAAAGCTTCAAAAGTTGTGAGGAATGAAACAGGTAAAAGTAACTTATGAGAAGTTCTGATGTGATTTGTCAGGGGCCCAAAGACCCTGGTTACCTGGGTTATCCTTGGTCATTCACCTTTCTTTCTTTCTTTCTTTTTTTTTTTTTGCTGCTGAGCTGTGTGGCTTGCAGAATCTTAGTTCCCCAATCAGGGATTGAACCTGGACCTTGACAGTGAAAGTGTCAAGTCCTAACCACTGGACCTCCAGGGAATCCCCCGCACTGGTTTTATGTTTTAATTAATATATGCAAAGTCTTTCAAAGGCACGAATGAGGCTTGGTTTCTTCCCTCTGATGGCTTCCAGCAGGCAACCTTAGGATCTGAAGTTTTCTGGAATACTAGGTTCCACGCTCCTTGCTTCTCAGTCACCCTTCCCTTCCACCCCTGAAATCCTGATTCAGTGGTTCTGGGATGTGGCCCAAGAATCTGTATTTTTAATAATAGCATCATGTGATCCTTATCAACAAGAAAAACATATGGTCCTGGATAATATGATTTGCCTAAGCACGGGGTATGGGGGTGACAGGGGGGATGGGGGCAGGGACTGGGGCCGGACACGCGGGGAAGTCATTGGAGCTAGGAGGGAAAGGTTGATTTCCAGGCCTCAGGATCCGGAGAGCCAGCTTCAGTAAAGCCTGGGGCTGGACTCGGGAATCTGCATTTTAAAAAATAATGTTATTTACCTTTTTGTTTTGGCTGTGCTAGGTCTTTTGTTGAAGCACAATCTTTCCCTAGTTGTTGCAAGCAGGGGCTACTCTTCGTTGTGGTGCACGGGCTTCTCACAGCCACGGCTTCTCTTGTTGCGGAGCATGGGCTCTAGGGCACGTGGGCTTCAGCAGTTGCAGCTTCCGGGCTCCACAGTTGTGCCGCAAGGGCTTAGTTGCCCCTAGGCACGTGGGATCTTCCTGGATCAGGGATTGAATGGGTGTCTCCTGCATTGGCAGGTAGATTCTTTACCATTCAGCCACCAGGGAAGCCCCTGGGGAATCTGCATTTTTAATGAGTGCCTCAGGTGACACCTGGGTTGTAGGAAACATCTCTTGGGTTGTTGATAAGCGGCCAAACTTGACTTAAAACAACAGAATCAGGAAAAACTGAAGTCATGATCCAGGGGACTTGCCTGGCAGTCCCGTGGTTAAGACTCTGAGCTTCCAATGCAGGGGGTGCCAGTTTGATCCCTGGTCAGGGAACTGACATCCCACAGGCCATGTGGTATGGCCAAGAAAAAATAAATAAAGTCATAATCCAAAGGGGGGAATCGGGGACATCTTGGTCTTCCCAGGCCCAACTGCTTCCTGGATTTACATTGGATGGGCTGTTTCTCAAAGGCCTGCCTCCAGGAGGCCAGGGCTCAGTCCAAAGCCCTGTGGGCCACAGGGCCTGACCCTATATGGGGCAGATCTAGGACACCTACGGGTGGACCTCTGGTCCTCTGAAGCAAGAATCACCTTTGGGAAACACACGGAGCGGCAAACTGTCTCTGGGAAAGGCCACGGCCTGGTTATAGCATGCCTGCAAATCGCAAATGAGACACTTCGGTGTACCATTGCCGGGTCATAACCACACACCCTGTTTACTACAAATTCTGCTCAAATAAACCTGTCTTCACATACAGTTGCTAAGGCACTTGTGCTTAGAAAAACAAACACTTTAAACACAAACAATACCTTCACATTTTCCCTTCAAAAGTGACTGATTTGCTCAGTGCTGAAAAAGCTGCAACAAACTTCTGGAAGCCTCGCATCACTGCGCCTCACATTTGCCAATAACTATACGGACCTCTTGGAGAATGCCAAGGGAAATACCGGACTTGGGAAGGCTAGGAAGAAGGGAAAAAATAAAGCAAGATCATACAGGGGATGAAAAACGCCTCTTACATGCTTCCCCGTGAAGTCAGACTATGTTTCTTGCAAATGCTGAACTCCATAAGCACTTCACAGTTTAGTTGTCTTGATTTCAAACCCCTGCCCACATGGCTCACATTTGCAACTTAAATATTCGGTATGAAAACAATGTTATTTGACAGGATTCTTCTCTGGAGGGGAGAAGGAAAGGCACGTGTTTCAGCCCACACACATACGCTGATCTTTGACTCAAAGTATTGCTGTAAGACACGCAATTATTTTGGCTTCGGAAGACTATACTGTCTGCTGTGTTGGGGTGGGGTGGGCAGTTACCAAAAAAATCTTGTCTTGAGCAGCGCCAGAACCGAACATTTTTATGTGTGTGAGCTGGAGGGATTTTATTATGCATGTATAGTACAAATGGTTCTTTTTTCATTTTGGAAAGAAAAAAGGCACTTAAGGGGAAAAAAGAAAAGGTTTGGTGGGGAGGCTTTGCAGTGGTATTTCACCTCAATACATCTTTCAAGTTTGATGGCTCGTAAGCTCACGGCTTGGTTCTCGTCTTCAACCTTGAGACAACGCTAAGCTGTCTGCAGCAGCTGCAGAGGCCAGGTCTTTAAATGAAATAGAGAAATAATTGCTTCAGGAAACAAAGGGAAGAAGGGGGAGAAAAGGCCCGTGAGCTGAATGACATGGCCCCTTGGGACTGCCTGTGGTATGTGGTCCTGATGGATATAGTGCAGTATGCTAAGAAGGGATCCTTGAGCAGCCCTGGAGAATCAGAAGTGTGATGTGGCTGGAAGAGTGTGAGTTTCAGAGACACACCTGGGTTCAAGTCTTGGCTCTGTGACTGATTAGCTAGTGACCCTGACAAAGGGCCTTGCCTCTGGGTGGGGGCGGGGGACTCCCGGTTCCTTATCTGCGGTAGGGGAGTACTTCTACCTACAGCAGGGACTGTTAGGAAGACTGGAGGGTACAAGGTATGCAATGGGCTGGTTCCGTTAAACGCGGCCAAACTCACAGCTACCTCTGCCCTGCCCCAGGACTCCATCTCCAGGTGGAGAAATGGCATGAACCCGTGATCCAAAATAATAAGGGAGAAAATGACATCCAATCAGATGTATCAACACAATGTTGGATGACGGAAAGCACACAGGCAAGTGATGAAGGACTGAGAGGAGATGCTGAAACAAACAAGTGAGTAGGGATGGGGGTGGGAAGAGGACATTGGCTATGGGGCTGGATGCCTCTCAAGGCTAGGGATGGTAGTACCAGGTACTCCTGAAGACAGAGCCAAAAACAGCGGGGCTGGTCAAAGATTACGCGAGGACCTACTCTACCTTGCATCCCTCCATCACCCTGCACAACCAACCTCTGCACTATCCTCTTGGGAAAGAGGGCCAGTGGAGGAATGGGACGAGAGGATGAGGATTCTGAGCATGAGGCAACAGGTACAGGAGGAGGAAGAGAGGAGTTGAGAGGCTGAAAGCAGAAGATAAATACACATTTTCACATGGGAGGGGGAGAGCACGCGGCCTCCCCAGTATTAGGCTCCCCGACACTAATAGCTAAGCCTCTATTTACCAGGCAGGAGACCACAGGGCCCCTTCTCAGCAGAAAGGGACTAACCAACGAGAAAAGACCTACAGACGCCAGCATGTGGGGACCCCGTTCCCTGTCTGATAATCTCCTGTGAGACCGACAACTCTACACGCCCCACCCACGCATATAAAACTATCAGATGTCTCTTTAGTGCTTCATTCTTAAATATTAATGGGTAGACAAGAATCACTAGATACCTGACCAAAGGGAAAAATGAGACTCCAAACATACTCCCCCCCAAAAAATCAGAAAAAAGAATTCAATAAAAAGATACAATGCAAAGAACAGAAGAAAACAGCAAAGAAACAATAATTAATATGCTCAGAAGCATAAAATGCTTTGTATCTGTAACACTAGGACACAGTAGTAACATCTAAGAAATCGGAGAACTTGAGAGTTTAAAAAACAGCAGCAAAAAAGAAATTTCAGGAGAAAGTTTTGAAGAAACGTTCCCAAGATGAACAAAAAGCAAAGAAAGGAAAAAGAGGAGAGGAAAATACTGAGTTGGCGTAAAAATTCATTTGGGTTTTCATAGTTTATGAAAAACGCTAACAAACTTCTTGACCAACCTGATAATAAGGAAATGAGAAAGCCCATTTTCCATCTAATGAATGTACCAGAAGGAAAGAGATAAGAAAAAAACCAAGGGGGTAATTATCAAGACTTTAATATAATGAAAAATGCCCAGAAGTGAAGGCATGAATTCCAGACTGAAGGGTCGGCCGAATACCCAACACAACAGTGCTGGACAAGCGGAGACTGTACTGGAAGGCCTTCCACGTGACATCTAGATGACTCAGGCCAAAGGGAAGTTCTTGAGAGCAAAACAGGGCACGTGACCAAGTTCAGTGGTCAACCTGGCTCAAGAATCAACAAGGAAAGATAGACAATGAAAAACGCCTACAAAATTCCAGTCACAAACTGCCTCCAACCTAAAGTTCTGTAGATGTGGTCAATCGCTCAACTGCAAGGAGCAGCATAAAGATATTCTTCGGCTACAAAAGGGCTGAGCCCCAAGGAAAACATTAAAAAGACAGGTCATTTGATGTGCTTTTCACCATATCCATAGGGATTTCTCAGCGCTGAAGTAATTTAGGGCAAGCATTATGAACAGCAAAGGAGGAAAAACTAACAGTAAGTTTAGGTAGAATGAAACAGTGTGTAAGAAAGGAAATCTGATTATAGTAAGCTACATGGTTCAGCTAAAAACATTAATACATTCTGAGTTTGCTCCCTGGCATCACCACCAAAAAACAATTTAATACAGCTGAGATGAAAACGCTGAGTACTGATTTAACTGACGCTGTGATTAATGCTGTTGCTGGCACAGAGGACAAGTCTAAGTGCAACGTCTTCCACAGCAGGAAGCTCACAGGCAACACCCAGAACTGCAATCCAATCGAGCGGTATTAGTACAAGCACGTTATTTAGAAACAAGGAGCAAAAGAGAAGAAACAGGGGAGAGAGGGGACTTCCCTTTCGGAGTGGGAGGGCTAGCAGGGCAGGTAATGGCTGGTCTCCCTTTTCTGTTGGGAAAGGCACCCTGGACCACTGTCTTTGTAAACCATGCTTAGGTGTTATTCTGACTCATCACCAGACTGGGGTCTGGGTTAAATGCCTACCACTATGGCTTGGCACAGGAAGCGAGGGCAGGTGTGGCCGGAACAGGGACCACATGGAATAAACACAGTATTGGGCTCCAGAGAAGAGACGCACAGGCCCATGACAGCCTCCCCTGGGCTGCCCAGCGAGCCTAGGTGTGTCTGGGCACACAGATCCACACACCTGTGTAAAACTACAATAACCTAACAACACACGCATCCTAATACAGGTCTCCCAAGTGCAAACCAAACTGCATTCACCTCCTCCCCAAAGGCAGAGAAACCTCGCATCATGAGGAATGGTCATGGAAGCTCTGCTAAGTCCTGGATTTCCAGTGGATGGCCATCTTCTCAATCCAGGCCACACATGGTTCTCTATATTATGATTCGTAATTAATCACCTCCCATATGCCCAACATATATACGCTTGTAGATCAACACCTTGACCATGCCACCAAAAGCTCCCATTTGGGAAAGGAGAGATGGGCAACAGTCCAGAAAACATACCCTTCTTGTCAGGCTGTGCTAAGCCTTCCTGGGAGGTGCAAGACTTGCAATGCAGGGGTGGCGGGTTTGATCCCTGGTCAGGGGACTAAGATCCCACCTGCTGTAGAGCAGTTACTGAGTCCTCCCACTCTGGAGCCTGTGAGCCACAGCTAGGGAGTCCCGGCACCGCAACCAAGATCCCACGTGCCACAACTAATCCCACTGACGCAGCCAAATAAATAAATAAGAAGGGGATGTTACACAGCATGGTGGGTGTGGAGACAAATTCCGGGAAGGCAGGGATTTCATCAGATCTAAATGGAGTATCAACCCAAACACATATTGCTATCAAACAAATGGAAGAGCTGTGAGCTCTATAAAATCACTGTTGAATTATATGCTCCAGTTACAGTGATAAATATTTGGTACCAGGAGCAAGACTGCCTTTCTTGGGAAAAAGTTTGTTTCTTTCCTATTAGATGGTGTCTTGTGTCACATATCCTGTCTCCCTTGTTGTGTTATGTTTCCCTGGATTCTAGTCTTGGTGCTAAACTTAAGGCTCCAATGTGGGCGTCCCTGGCGGCTCAGCTGGCAAGGCTCTGCTTGCAATGCGGGAGACCTGAGTTCGATCCCTGGGCTGGGAAGATGGAGAAGGGAATGGCTACCCACTCCAGTACCCTGGCCTGGACAATTCCATGGACTGTGTAGAGTCCATGGGGTCACAAAGAGTCAGACACAACTGAGCAACTTTCACTTTCAATGTGGTCTCAGTTTATTGGTTTGATAAATTCTACATACATTCTTGTAAATTCGATTTAAATTTCTTCCTTTAGCAGCTTTGAGACTTTACACAATGCGCACCCTGACTTATTGTAAGCTACTCCACCTCTTCATGACACAGAGGTTACAAATTATAAATAAAATCTACCCAGGGACAGAAGCTGGGCTATCTTTAAGTTTGCCCTACAAGATCCTCGGATCCTGAGGTGGCTTTGGATGGTCCACAGGCCTTGCCAGCTGGTCTTCACTGCTCACTGTTTTGCTATTTTATCCCCAAGTCTTGGTCTGCAAGCCAATCTCTGTGAACTTATCCATCTAATTTAACCTGTTGTGTATATTCTGCTGCTATTTCCAAGCAATAGTTCTCACTGCAATCCTCCAGCCTTGCCTTAGTTGAACTAAGGGGAAGCAGGGCTGTTCTCCTCACATGTCTGTGTGTTCCGGAGTGCAGGCTGGATGCAGCTAAGCGGACCAGAACTCGAATCTGGGAACAGGACTTAGAGCTGCGGGCAGAAGCTGTGTGAATCAGGAGGACCAGGCCAGAGGGGCATGGATGCTGCCCACCGTCCACTGGGCAACTCCTCTTTGTGGTCAAAGGAAAAACATGACAAGTGAGTGGACACTGAACCTGCCTCTTATGAGGGCAAGAGAAAGTCAGTGACACACTCCCAACCTTGGTGCAGGGCGCCGGGACTTCCCTGTTCGTGGGCTTTGAGACCCACCCCTGTGGCTTAGGTGTGTCGCCACCGTGTGGCCGGAGAGAGACTAACAGGCGCGCAGGACCCAAAGGGCTCCTCCTGGTTCAGACTTGGAACGCCTGGCGGAGCCACGGCTCTGGACGAAAATAGAATCTGTTTATTCGACTTGTCTCTTTCATAACAAGACACAGATTTCAGAAAATAATCATATGGCAGACAAAATAAAGAGGAAAAAAAGCACTCAGAGGTTTCGCGAGCTACCTGCAAAAGACAGCTCCAGTGAGGCCTGTAGGATGAGGTTTCCTCCTTTCACCACCCCCCGAAAGAGAGCTCCCCCCTTTTCACTTGCGCACTGAGCCCCTTGGGAACGCAGCTCTCACTGCTGGCTTCGGCTGACCAGGGCTGTAACATCATCTCGCCTAACTACCGCAGGCTGGTTTGAAAAAGGCAGACTTTCCTTCTGAGCTGGCCATCCTTGGGCTCTTTTTTCAGAATATGCTCCTCAGCTACTGTGCTAAGTCCTCAGACACGGCTAGGTATTAAAAGGTCATGGCCGCCGACCCTCTCCCTAAGCATGGGCCTTCTACCTGGCTGGCAAGTCAGATGCCTGGAGACTATTTTCAAGGCAGATGAAAATAATCTGACAGACAGTGGAACCAAACGTGCATGTCTGATAGCTTGACTCTCAAGAGTCCCTCAGACTGCAAGGAGATCAAACCAGTCAGTCTTAAAGGAAATCAACCCTGGATATTCATTGGAAGGACTCATGCTGAAGCTGAAGCTCCAGTACTTTGGCCACCTGATGCGAAAAGCCAACTCACTGGAAAAGACCCTGATGCTGGGAAAGATTGAAGGCAGGAGGAGAAGGGGACGACAGAAGATGAGATGGCTGGATGGCATCATCAACTCAATGGACTTGAGTTTGAGCAAACTCTGGGAGTTGGTGATGGACAGGAAAGCCTGGCGTGCTACAGTCTGTGGGGTCGGACATGACTGAATGACTGAACAACAACCAACCAATTGGAAGGTTAAGTGAGGTCATACATAGGTGGGGACCTAATCCGATAGGTCCTTAGACATAGGAAGGACAGGGAAGCCTGGTGTGCTGCAGTCCATAGGGTCACAAAGAGTCGGACATGACTGAGGGACTGAAGTGAACTGATGTCCTTAGAAGAGGACTTTGCTCTCTCTCTCTCTCTCTGCGCACCCACAGAGGACAGGCCATGTGAGGTCACAGCAAAGAAGGCAGCCATATGCAACTCCAGGAGACAGGTCTCCCAGAGGCCACCTCTGCTGGCACCGTGACCTTGGACCTCCTTTCTCCAGAAGCACGAGACAATACATTCTTGTTGCCTAAAGCCAGTCGGTCTGCAGCCCTTTGTTATGGCAGCCCAAGCAGACCGACCATGGGAGCCTTGACCTTGCTACCCCCGACCCTCTTATTCATCTTTCAACACTCCAAGTAACCTCTTCCGTGAGGTCATTCTCTTCTACCCTGGCCACTTCCTCCTTGACGCGCCCCTTCCATAAAGAGATTATATCTTAGAACCCTGTAACACTTTATTGACTTAAAAAAAAAACGTCTGTCTGCCCCTACCAGACTCTGAACCCCTTGAAAGAAGAGACATTTCTTAGATAATGAAGAAGTGACAAAATGAAGGATTAGCTGTGTAAGAGCTTGCAAATACAGGTACTTATGTGAACTATTTACCGTGAAATGTGTGGCATGGACTCTATAGTGACATGGAGGTGACGGCTGAACCCTCACATCAGGGTTAATACCAGTTAGGTGACCTTGGGGGGCCCGCTACTTCACTTCTTGGGGCTGAAATGGCCTCATTTTCTTAAACGTAAATTTTGCTGAAGCATAACACACTTACAGAGGAGCACACAAGTGGTCAAGAACTCAATGAATTTCCTAATTGTTCCAGCTTGTAAGTGGGGATAATGATAGTGTCTGTCGCATTGGGTGGGTG
This sequence comes from Bubalus bubalis, assembly GCF_019923935.1. Taxonomy (NCBI): domain Eukaryota; kingdom Metazoa; phylum Chordata; class Mammalia; order Artiodactyla; family Bovidae; genus Bubalus; species Bubalus bubalis. The sequence goes on along the minus strand of NC_059159.1, from coordinate 34,408,569 downwards.
TGAGGATTTAATGACAAAACACTTCTGAAGGATGGATGTATCTCATTCCTGCCACCCTGCCCGCCACTTCAGTTTAATGGAGAGATTCTTCATCTACTTAAAATGCCAGACAAGCTTGTCGTTTTAAAGCAGGGCTGAAGGAGGCAATGAAATAGGCTTGGAAAAGCTTCCTTGGTACCTGAGAGAGGAAGAGGAAAAACCCTTCTGATTTCAGCATATGTGACTTCTTAGCCACGTAAGAAGGGTAAGGGTACCAGGGACAGGTTGGTCCCTGGTCAGGGAACTAAGATCCTGCATGCCGCGGGGCAATTAAGTCTCAGCCCCGCGACAGAGATCCCGTGAGCCACAACTAAGACCCGATGCTGCCAAACAAATAAATGTTGGAAAACAAACAAACCAACCGAAAAGCCCCCCAAAACTGAGGAGCATCCACCCCTGCAAATGTCCTTCTGCCTCTCTTCTGAAGACCTAGGTCCTTCTCAGGAGCCACAGCAGATGTGGCTTAAAAGAAAGATGCTCGTGGAGGGTGCGGGGGTGGGGTGGATTTACAGCCTGTGACCAATTAGCCAGATGGGCTCACCTCCCCACCTGGTTTTTCTCTGGTCGGTGTTTCGCGGGCTCTCTCTCACTTTCATTCCCTCCCCGTTAGCTGAAGAAGGTCGCTTCCCTTTGGCCTGGGGGTTGGCCGTCTGAGGCCAGATTGGGTTCACATCTGCTCTGGGGCTTCAGGTGCCCTGGTGGCCGGGATGAGCTTTCTCCAACGTGGGTTTTAGCACGGGCCCCATGACCTCTCCTCCTGAATTCAGATCTCACCAGGGTTGTCCACGTTTTCCTGAACTCCAGCTTCAGCTAGGGCAAATGTGGTTTGATTAATTCCAAACATATGTTCCTTAGAAATGCAGAATCTTACCATATCTGCCCTTCCTGTACAAAGCCAACTGGGGGACTGAGTTTGAGCTGCGAAACCCCCAGGATGTGGAGGGAGGAGGGGACTGCCCGTTTCCGCGTTCATTCTTAGCACTATCGAACGCTGATTACACGACTTGTGCCTCCAGTCAGTGGAGCACGGTGACTTCTTTCTAGAAGCCCTCCTTTCAAGTTCTCTGTTTCTCTGAATGTAATGTAAACTCCTTTACTTTTAAGTTCAGGTTTGTCTCTATCAGTTAATGTTGCCAGCACCTGGAGATGAAGAGAACCCGAAGCGGTTATCTCGTTAAGAACTTTGAACCTGGGTATGGTATGAACATACATCACAGAAGACAAACATTTATCCTGCCTACTTTTTTTTTTTTAACAAATTTCCAGAGTTGAAAAAGCCCCCAGTTGCTTCAAAAGCCAAAGAAATGAGACCTGACGTGTATTTACAAAGGCATTTTCATGCATTACACATCCGCTTTCTTTTTCAATCATGGGTTTACTTTCCCAAGAAGAGTGCCATTTGTAAACGCAAAACAGAATCACAAATGTCAGTTTTTCTGACCGGCATTTATTTCCCAGGCAAACATTCTTTGAACCGATGTTTCCTCTCCCCTCCTTTGTCCCTCCTTTGGCTAGGCAGTCAATGCATGCTTTCCTGCTCAAGTCAGCTCCGGCATTTTGGAAAATTCTGCACAACTGCAATTTTCTTACTGTTATTCCACAGATATCCTTATGTTTAAAATGCATGTTATCCACCATCCCCCTCAACAGTGTGCAGGAGCTAAAGCTCTTCACCAACCAAAGAAGCTTTTTTTAATGAAATATTTTTATTTTTATTTATTTAGCTGCACCAGGTCTTAGGTGTGGCACGCGATCTTCAGTTGAGGCATGCAGGATCTACTTCCCTGACCAGGGATCCAGCCCAGGCTCTCTGCATTGGGAGCGTGGAATCTTAGCCACTGGACCACCAGGGGAGTCCCCGCCAAGATTTTTTGTGTCTGTGTAATTGCAGCTCGGATCTTTTGCATTTCTTTCTGCTCTTTTCATTTTGGCAAACGTATTCCCTGAATCATATGTAGGAAAGACAAACTTAAAATGTCTGTTACCCATCTTTGGCTGGAAAAGACTAATGTAGAAGGAGTGATGAATGGGAAGGGAGTCTGCTTCTGCATCTAATGTAACTCTGCAGCATCTTGCGCACAGCGGATACACAGAATAATTTGAGTGATGTAAGAATATCAGATATTAGATCTCTGGATACCTAATTCAGAGTTCCTTGGGTTATATAAAAATTGTTCAGGGAGGAAAGCTTAAAAAATTTGGTGTCAACACTGGATCATATTTTAAGCCCAGGATAGATGATAAAATAATACTGATGAAAATAGTACAAATTAAGCTGATTCCTTTTCACTGGGCAAAAATTTTCCTAGCTATTCTCACCACGTATGTCTGTTTTTCCAGATGAACTTTAAAATCATGATGTCAAGTAACCCCCCAAAACTCCCTTTGGAATTCTGAATCAGATTATGTGAAATTTATATATCAACTTGGGGAAAAAGTTACATCTCTGCAATTTAACTGAAGCCAGCCGATCTGGGACTATAGCATATTCCTACACTTAATCAAATCTTCCCTGTCTGTAGCTGTAATTTTTCCTGCCTAGCAATTGTCACCCCAACCAACCTCCACACTCTTCAGAGGAAACAGCCAGCCTGTGCCCTGGACCACAGGCTAAGTTGAACATAATAACCCATGTTTGGGGATAGATGCAAGATTCCAGAGCCAGGTCAGAAAGAAGACCTCCCTACGACTTTCCTCACTGTTCTCAAGAAGCAACCCTTCCACAGGGCAAGGGGGATTTGAATGTGAGGCTGCCAGTGGTCATGTTCTCCACCAGGGAGACAAAGCCAGTCTGAGGCAGGAAAGATGAAGCCGAAGCAGAGATGAAGGAGTGGAGGATGTAACCCCACCACTAACCCAACAGTGACTTTGTGTGTGCTAGAAACAAGTGCTCCTTCCTATGACAACACGCCATAAATCTGCTATCCCCAATAGATCTATGACGACTGCCTATGAACGGCAAGCCTTGAGGTTTAGACTTGTTTAGTGCACGCTCTGAACAACTGAACCCTGCAGTCCAAAGGGAAAGAGTCCTAGGAGCTTTGAGAATCATATGTTACTGATCGAAACACATTGCAGTTTCACTTGGTTCAACCTAATGCAATGAATTTTTCCCCGCAATCCACCAGATTGGCAAAATTCCAAAAGCTGAGCAACACACTTTCAGCAAGGCTGTGGAGAAATTTTCATAAAATACCAATGGAAGGACTGACCCCTACAGAGGGCAATCTGGCAAAATTGATCAAAACTGGCGCATGTGGGAGTCTGTCCTACAGCTGTATCACACACCCTTCGACACCTACAATAATGTATGTGCTCGGTGCAGGAGACAGTGTGGGGGGTAGGGATATGACACACACACACACATATATGCATATTTGCTTGAATCTGCAAAAAAGACACACTAGGAGAAGATATGAGAAGCTTGGTAAGTGGTTACTATGTGGGGAATGAGGAAGTGAAGCAGACAGGAGAGGAGTGAAATTTCCAGAGTACATCTTGTTCATTAAAATATATATTCAAAAGAAAAAGCAAGTTGAAAAGTTAAAAAGTAAAGTTACAGGTAGGTATTTGGAAAAACTGGCCTTTTAAAAACAACTCATTTGCCAGTCTTAAATAATCAGTATCACTACAGTATATAATTACATATTTGCTGTTGCTTAGTTGCTCAGTCGTGTGTGTCTGACTCTTTGCAACCCCATGGACTGTATGCAGTCCATCAGGCTCCTCTGTCCATGGGATTTCCCAGGCAAGAACACTGGATTAGGTTGCCGTTTCCTCCTCTGGGGGATCTTCCTGACCCAGGGATCGAATCCACATCTCCTGTAGTGGCCGGTGGATTCTTTACCACTGAGCCACCAGGGAAGCCTCAATTACGTACTTAGAAAGATCCTTACCATTATCAACAAAATGAACAAAAAAAACATGAGTCTCAATTCTCTCTTGGGCTGGTTATTTTCCGTTTGCCTCTCTCGATCTTTCTCCCCCTCTTCTCTGCACTCTGGATTGGGGATACAGATGGCTGATCTCCACACACTAAATCCCCTGGGCTCTCCTGCTTTCTAGCTTCCTTTGGGTTGGCCGATGGAGGCACTGGCTGGATCCCAGGTCAGGAGAGGGAAAGGCTGGTTTATTTGTTCTCGTGTCAGCACTGCGGTTCTGTACCCCCTTATATCCACACGTCCTGTCTGCTGCCCTCTTCTCTGGTTCTAGCTCTAAGTCAGCTTCAGAAACACTGTTTTTCCCCTTGTGCTCCTTTGGGATGGGAGTTGACAGGAGTGAGTAATAGCTTCCCACTGCGGCTGATCCCTGGTGCCCCAGCATCTCTTAGCTGGTCCCACATCCCTGCCCACACTCCCTGGAAATCACCCGGATGAACATGCCATCTATTTTATGCTGGAAACCTGGCTGATCTAGTCAGTCATCTGTTTCTTAGACCACTCACATTTGTTCTTTTCTCCTTTTTATATCCCAAGGCCAGTTTATTCAGGGAATGTCACATACACATTCTTTTTTTGCTCCCAAGTATCCTTCTGCTTTTGAGGTTTGTGACTCTTTTCTTCCTTTCTCTCTTCCTCTTAACAAGTCTCTTAAATTCTTCCCGCATGGTCATCAGTTAACCTGTGAACTCACCTTAATGGTGTTCACTGAAGTATCTCTAACGACTGTACTCTCATTCATCCAGCCATTCATGCAGGAAATATTTTTTGAGAATTTAGATACTGAGCGTAAAATGGTATGTGAAAGACAGACAGGATCCTTATGTACACATAGGAGGTACAATTTTGAGGAGAAAAAGACCATACAAAAAAAACCCCTGCAATTACAACAATGAATGGACTTCGGTGACTCGATGGTAAAGAATGCACCTGCCAATGCAGGGTTTCATCCCCGGGTTGGGAAGATCCCCTGGAGGAGGAAATGGCAACCGACTCCAGTATTCTGGCCTGGAAAATCCCACGGGCAGAGAGGCCTGGAAGGCTACAGTCCATGGGGCTGCAAAGAGTCAGACACGACTTGGTGACTAAACAACAACTGTGAAAATGGTATAAAAGAAAGACGGACACGAGACTCCCCAGCCTGGGGATTAGGAAGGGCTTCCTAGAGGAAGGATGAGTGAGCTGGAGATCTGAAGGATGGGAGGGCGCTGACCAAGCAGAGCAGGAGTTTCTGGTTCTTCCCTCTTCCAGGGCCTCTCTTCAGTCGACAAGGGCATGCAGCCCCCTCTGCCTTCAGAGGATACCCAGCAGAATCTCCCCTGGCCCCCTCCTCTCAAAGCAAACTGTATTCTAACTTTTTTTCCTGAATAGAAAATCCATTTTGTCCTTGCTGGATGGTGTGTGACTTTACTAACAATGTCAAGGATGCATGTGAAATATACCTTAAAAAGTACAACCAGAAAGTATTAGGAAGTGTATTTTTTTTTTTCAAGTGATTTTTCTTGCAATGAACAAGGTTATTCTTCAATTTCTGACTTGACTGAAAAAAGAAGAGGAGGTGGGGGTAAATTAGCATGATCCATTAGGAGAAACAAAAACAAAAACCTCCCAACCCCTCCAGGGAGCCCACATCCAGAGCTATTTGCAAAACTGCTAGTCCTATCTTTGGAAGGACATTTTTCTCACCCATTTACGCAGCAAGGGAAAAATATCTTCCACGAAGCAAACATTTTTTAAGATTGCAGCTTTTCAAATGCGTGGTACTTGTGATAAAGGGTGTTTTCAAGCCCTCTTCTTCACTTAACCTGCCAACTAACATGGGAAACCATTAGCTCAGGCTGCTACAATTAACTCAGGGCTGCTTGTTGAAAGGCTCGCACAATTCCCAGCTACTTATCATGCAAACAACCTGGGAGACTCATTTTCCTTGCAAGGCAGTAGGAGGGGTAAATTACTGAGATAAGTAGATTATTGGGGAAAAAGTCACACTCAGAGGCCTTATGAAATGATTAAACCCTGGGAAATTCATCCCCCAAAATCCCTGGCCCCTGACAGTACACATTCATTACTGGATCCTGGATGATCTACAATGAAGAACCTTCTCAGGAAGCAATAAATACTCGGACTCTGATGAATTTTCATTTAACTTTCCAAACAGTTCTTTAGTTCTGATGGGTGAGGTTCACCCTGTAGGGAGCAAATGAAAGGAAAGGCGGAGGGTGGACAGGTTATCAGACTTTAAGATTTAAAAAATTCTCTCAAATAGTAGAGGTACAGACACTGATGCCAATAAAATGATTACTCTAGGAAAACATGGGCTTCCCTAACCTCCTTGCATTAACTCCATAAACTCTGTATGTGCTGTGTGTGTTCAGTCATATCTGACTCTCTGCGACCCCATGGACTGCAGCCCACCGGGCTCCTCTGTTCGTGGAATTTTCCAGGTGAGAATATTGGAGCTGGTTGCCATTTCCTACTCCAGAGGATCTTCCCTACCCAAGGACTGAACCCACATCTCTGTGTCCCCTGCATTTGGCAGGCTGATTCTTTACCACTGTGCCATCTGGGAAGCCCATAAACTCCATGCAGATAGAAGTGATTTCATATGTGATTAATAGCCACCAATAGCCGTGTTCAAGCCTATTGCAACAAAATACATCTTCCCTGTTGGAAGTATTCCTTGTAGCACACACTAGTCAATAATCAAGTTGACTATTATTAGTCAAATTGACGAAAAGCCTGAAATGATGTTTCCGAGAGAGAGAGAGAGAGAGAGAGAGAGAGAGAGAGAGGGAGAGAGAGGGAGAGAGAGGGAGAGAGAGGGAGAGAGAGAGAGAGAGAAAATGTCCAGGAAAGGAATGGAAATAAATGCAAGTGATCTGGAGGCAGAAAACAAACCCTTGTTTCTCTGGCAGGAGGGAGAAACCAACCCAATGACAAGCCTACCGGGAGCTCTGATAACCGAAATCTAAATAAGAGAACTTGGCGGTGGAGGCTGTTAGTATCAGTGCTGACTTTCTGCTTCCAGTAACTGAACTGTGAACAGCCGGCATAAACAGGCATGACATTTCCCTTTGAGGAGCGCAGCGGCGACCGGAGGCATTCCAAACCAGAGCGGAGCGCTCGCTCATCTTCACTCTTGGAAACAAGTCAAGGAACCATGAACTCTCTAAGTCAAGCTTTGCGTGGAATAATTGAACAGGGTGAAATACTGCTGCTGCTTCTCTTTTAAATGAATACTCTTTGACTTCCAGGAATTTAGGCTTCCCGACACCTGTCTGGCAGGGCAGAGGACCTGCAGAGATTCTGCCTGGGCCAGGATGGGCCAGGAGGCTGACCACGAAGCCCGAGGGTGCTTCGGGGAAAGAGTAGTGGATGACAAAGCAGCACTTTAAAAAAAAAATTTTAATTTAAAGGGAAGATCTGCTTTGTACAAATTACATTGTAACCTGTTCTGTCTCCGTGTGAAACCTTCTATAAATTCTTTATTAAAATTTTTGGAGCTGTTATGGGCGTGGTGATGGGTGATGGGTGATGTGCTTGTTTGGGGAGGAGAGGGTAGTGTAATGTGCTGGGATTAAGTCTGGATGGGGGAGGTGGGGCGGGAGAGGGTAGTATACACTGGCGATCTGTTCATGTGCAATTTACAACAGGGCTACCCTCACTTTTATAGACGGAATCCCTAGAGCTTAGAGAGGTTGTCTCCTGTCCCAGGTCTTAATGCTTGAGTTGGCGTTCAAGTCTCCATGGTCTGAGTTTTGAAGCCAAAGAATGATCCTACTGCACTAGACTTATCCTGGAAGATAGTAGAGGAAGGAAGTACTAATTGACATCCTTTCCTAGTTGGCAGACTTTCTTTAGAAGAGAATGCACTACTGGGGGGTAACAGGATTGCTACTGAAAGAAGAGGACTCAGTAGGTAGCATCGGACATCCATTACCCTAGCTATTCAACAGCTGCCCCAAAGTTTTATCTGTGATAGTATGACACCAGATTTCACAACAGAATTGAGATTTGGAATGCACAGTGAGGAAATAACATGGGAGATAAAAAAGATGTTTTTTCATAAAAAAAAAAAAAAAAAAGAAGGCTGGCAGATACATTAATGGGATGTAGCTTTTAGAAACCACAAGTTGTGGTTATTAGCATTGAGATACTAATCACATTTATGGTTACATAGAAAAAAATGTTCTTAATATCCACATAAAGATGCACAGGTATCTTGGCATCCTTTAAAACAGACTAAGGGAATGCAGATAGGGTATGGTTTGAATCCCAGCTCAGCCACTGACTAGCTGTGTGGCCTTGGGCAAATCATTCAACCTTTCTGTGCTTCAGTTTCTTCATCTGTACAACGTGGACATTAAATGTTCCCATCTCCTTGGACTGTTAATCAAGTGCTTGGAACAGCACCAGGAACATAGTACAAACTTTCTAAGCATTAACTCATATGATATCCTTAGTAATAAGTATGCGATGGGAGCCTATACCAGCCTGGAACATTTTCCAGGCAGGAGTACTAGAGTGGGGTGCCATTGCCTTCTCTGCAACAAATGGACAGGTAAGTCCAAATGGTGAGACACTTGAGTGCTGGCAGGAGTGTGGCTGAGATGAATACTCGTTCGGTTGGGGCTTCCAGGGAAAGGAAGCTTCACTGACATGTCAGAGGAGAGGGATGGTGAGGCTGAAGGGCGCTCTGAGTGGAGTGGGGAAGAGGGATGAGAGGAGGCAGAGAAACTTTTACAGGTGATTCCACTCCGGATATACCGCCGCCAGGCTGTAGCCATGGAGACGGAGAAAAGATGAAGTTAGAATGGTGGATGGGTCATCCCACTGCAGGATGGCAGGAAGCAGAGTAAGAGAGAACTGGGGATTGAGCGCCCAAATCCTCAAGGAGCAAGGGTGGGTGGCTGGAAGGTCAAGACAGATCATATCAATGGGGTTTTAGTTGCTGATGACAACAGTCACTCTAGCTAGGTTGGGCAAAGGGGGCTTAAAAGAAAAAAAGGAGCACCAGATGTTCAGCACAAGCCGAAAACCAGATCTGGAGGACATATAACTGGGACCAAGAGGGCCGACCACACAAGGTGACAGCCGGGCAGCGCCGCTGCAGCAGCCAGTCACGTGACACCAGGACAAGAACTGGCCCTACGGTCTTAGCTGGGCTCCTCGTCAACAGCCGAACGTTCCCAACCCCATGCCCACCAGAAGACCCGGTCTCTCAGCGTTTCGCTGACACCTCACGGTGGCCACTGCTATTTTCACGTCTCTAAGGTGGAAGCCAGGAAAGATGTGCAATCTCAGTGGCAAGGAGTCTGAGAAGTGTACCTCGTAACTTTCCAACCTCTGTAATGCAGGGAGGAGAGTTAGGAGGGGGCTGAAGTGGGTGGTGAGGGAGTCGATCAAAACTCTCTGCCTGGGATTTCCCTGGTGGTATCACGGTGAAGACTTTGTCTTTCAATGCAGGGGGCACAAGTTCGATCCCTGGTCGGGGAGCTTGGATCCCACAGGCCAAAAAAAAAAAAAAAAAAAAACCCAAGCCATAAAACAGAGAAGCAATATTTTAACAAATTCAATAAAGACTTAAAAATGGACCACACTGAAAAAATCTTAACAAAGAAAACCAGACACTATATGCCAGAGGAGGCTGGAAAGGAGAAGCTGACTTCATGTGGCAGGGGCTTCCCTGGGTGGAATAACAGGAAGGCAGGAATGGAGGAGCTATATTTTTGTGGTTCTGAGATATAAAAATTGGTGGAAGAATAAAGACCCTTGACTGAGCAACGAGTGGTCAGAGAAAACCTATGCTTCAATTATGAAGCAACGTTCTAAGGCAGGAGTATCACTTCATGATGACACACGATGAGCATCTTGGAAATTCTGGCTCCAGTCGAGACAAATTTCTCCTTGTACCCTGGACTCATCTGAGTAACGCCCTCTCCTCCCCTTCATCTAGGTTGTCTAAGTCTGCTGTCTTTCAACGAGTCTGTTTTAATTTCCTTTATTCCACATGCACTCTTGCATGAAGTCACCTCTTCACTCTTTAAATTTCTGTAACATTTTACATTTATCTTATCCCTTTATCTTTATCTTATCTTATTCCTCTTATACCTTTTATCTCATTTTGCCTTGTACTGAAGAGATACTTAGATACATGTCTTATCTCCTGTACTGAAATATTTAGATCCATGTCCTACTTCCCCTTGAGGCAGGGTACGCATCTGATGAACTTCTAGGATGGTTCCTTACAATCCTAAAATCTATGAAGAATGAATGAGCTGTCACGTGGCTTTTCACTGTATCAATTCCTGGAGAAGTATTGCCAGGTTTGTTCCTGGCAAGCCTTTGAGGTTCCTTCCAACCAAAACACAGAATGTCTAAAAATCCCCATAATTCTGGGCCTGGCTTTACCTAAGCTATGGGCTTCCCACTAGATTGAGAGATTGGGAATGTATCATTTATATCTTTATGCATCCCATGATCCCTACTGTAGTATACACTCAAAGAATACTTGCTGGCCTAAATCCCAGGCATGGATGGGCCCTGAACTTTAGCTTACTAAGGACATCTACCTACTAAGATCTCTGTGTGAGCATTTGGGCAGATGAATAGCAGTAACAGACATAAGAGCAGATTTGCTCTGAAAGAAACTGTTCAAGAGGAGATAAAGCAGAGAGGCATAGAAGAGGAGGCACAGCTCCACCACAATGAACAGAACTGGGGAGGAAGCACTGGTGAAAGAGAGCTTTCCCCAGATTTCTAGAGGACAGAAAACAAAAGTGGAAGGGCTGACTATGCAAGGTGAGGAGGAAGCAGTGGCTGAGAAACCACTGAAGCGGGTGCCAACTTGCTAATAGTAACAAGCACGGTTCCTGGGAGGCTCCAGACTGAGAGACACCAAGCAAGAGAGTGAGAGAAATGGAACTGAGCACAGGACTCACTGAAGATCTTTATATGAACCTTCCCACCTACCAAGTAGCAAAACCAAGTGTTGACACCTATGTAAAAACGAGGAGTGCTTTCCCTAAGGAAATTGGGCAAAAGCTCCTTGGGGCACCAAAGCTACCAGTGTGGGTGCTGCTGTCCTAGAGCTGAGTCCTCCGCCTGTGGCATATTGTGAGGGGTGGGAAGGGGGTCCTCTGCAACCTGGCAATGAGGCCTATCAGTCAACCGGATCCATCTGTATACACAGAGCTCCCTCAGCCTTTCTACTTACAGGTTCGTGCGTACAAACTCATCCCAAGGATTCATCAAAGCAGTTAAGCAAAGTCCATACCATGACCAAGAAAGCATCAGTAAACAAATAGAAAAACTGACCATAGAGGATGCAGAGATAATTCTGATAGAAGAAGAGAACTGAAAAATAAAACACAACATGATAAAAGACTCTAGCATTCTTGAAGAGACTTGGGGAAAATATTGCATCTATAAAAACAAGAACAGAATCCAACAAATAAAGAACAATCAAGAATAAGAGCTTCTACAAATGAAAAGACCCACAACCAGATGCATTGTTCTGTTGTTCTGACAGCAACAGTAGAAGATTCTAAAAGCCTCCTGAATAATAAACAAACAGTATGTCAATGGTAAATAAAAACAGGTCACAAACAAAGGAACAAGAATCAGTCTGGGTGGACTTGTCATCAGCAATGCTAGATATTAAAGCAAAACCTGAAGTAATTTATAATTCACAACTCTATACTCAGACAAGCCACCAACTGAGCATGAAGATGGAATAAAGCATTTTTACGTGTGAGAATTCATAAGGCATACCATTCTTGCCCCTTTTCTTAGAAAGGATGTGGTTCAGCAAAATAAGGACTAAAACTTTTGAGAAAGAGAGATCAGAGAAGTAGTATAAGCACACAGAACAACAACAAATAGAAATACCACAGTGACAAACAGTCCAAAAACCCCAGGTGGGGGGACCCAAAATAACCTCGCTTAAAGCAGACGAGGAACCTAGAAGGAAAACTACTAGGAAAACCAATAAACAAAAAGCAAACAACAAACCAACCAAAAGATAAATAAAAACACTGAGATTATCTGATGAATTTTCCCACAGAGAAATTAGCATTGTGAGGCATTTTAAAGACATGTTGATATATTGGAAAGAATTATCCACAAGTGCATGGAAAAGTGAACAGAAGAAAAAGGGGAATAACCAGTTATCTGGGGGGGAAAAAGTGATAGAAAATAGAGCAGTGGCATATCACTTGATTTGGCAATAAATACTGTTTACAGAGCCATAATCCCACTCAGATTGGAACAGAAAGCCTGAGGGCTTGAGGATGTAGGTTTCCGGGAAAAAAGGGAGATTCAGTTTAGAAAAACTTCAAGACAAATAAAGGGAATGAATATATGGAAAACTGAAGGCAATCAGAATATCCAAGAAATATAAAAGGCAGGGTAAGTTTTGTATGGCATAAGTAATAAGTAATTTAGAATAAGCAAATTAAAACAGGAAGTTCATGGGCTTCTAGAAGAATGAAATGGATTCAAAAGATATCAGGTGTGGTGAAAAAGACAAGTTTCTTCTCACAACAAGAAAAAGAAAAAAACAATCAGAAGAATTTAAAAATAACAACAACAAAAAGAAATCTGAAAACAATTTTAGCAAACCAAAATGTGGCATGGTTTTAAACCAACGATGGAATTTAAAAAAAAGAATAGATCTCAACATTCTCCTTTGACTAACACAGGGATTATGAGTTAGGAATTACACAGATGGAAATATAATCAACCACAGTGCATGTCTTGGATTTTCAGTGCACAGCATTCACACAGATAAAATAACCTGAAAGCTATTTATCGGCTTTTAACTTGGAAACAACCACAGTTTAGAAATCTTAATAATGATCAAAATAGAATGCAAATTATCAACATCTGACAGAAGTGAAGGGCTGTGAGATGAGAAGAGGTTGGGAAAAAACGTGAGGCAAATATACTGTGTACCACCCATGGAACTGGAAGTAGAGATTTAAGTATTACTGAAAGTGACAAGAGTAATACACAGAGGAATAAAAACCAGGATCTTAGAAACAATGAGGTTGAGAACCCAGTGAGTGAAACCCTGTGTATCAGACCAGGAAGTCAATAGGTAATGTCTACAGTTTAGAAATAAAAAATGATGTGTTAATATGCAAGGAATCACTTGAAGAAGGACAAGCAAAAACAGTTCAAAGTGATTGACTCTTGGGATCGTGATCGGGATGGATGAATCAGGGCACTGTTTTGTTTTGAAAAGTGAACATGCACTGTTTAATTCTTCTAAAGTTATGGTTTACTCTAGAACCTGAATATTTTGGCTCATGGCTGCGAAGAAATTAACCCTTGACATGTACCCCTGGATGCACCTAATTCTACTGGTATAGTTCCTGTCTGGGTATCCAGACACTGGCCAGCAGGAAGCACGTCTTCAGACAGATGGCAGCCCACAGGGCATGATGTGACGGAGGTAGGAGGTATAAACTGAGTTAGTGGTCATCTTAGGGAATTTCGAGTCATCACAAAGAGGAAGATCTCTGCCAGGCTCACTGCCGGAATAATCCTGGGTCTTACCAGGCTTCCAATGCTCCTGCTGGACAGAATAAGTAAAATGTCCTATATTTCCCTTTTGAAAGCACTAGGAACAGCTCAAGGATTTGCACAGCAGAATGAAAGAGGAGCTGTCACGGAGTTCCTTAGGACTCACAGCTTGAAAGGAAAGAGGAGGCCCACAGGGGGCCTTCTGACCAAGCCCAGCGGGGGAGACTGAGCACTTCCACAGCCCAGGGGGTGGGACCATAGCTCTTAAAGCCACAGATCTCCTCTGTAGGCACAGAGACCCTCACAGCGGGAATCCATTCACACCAGTCACCCTTGGAGACTGCTATTTATGCTAAAGAAATTTATCCCACTCCATTGTATGTTTCTTGTCCGGAGCGCTCTGGGATCCCTTGTTTACGGCCTTCGCCCATATTGTGAGCAGGGGAATGGACAGGCCATTTGAGAGGGCAGGGGTGGCTAATGATGGGTCTGTTAGCTCTGCAGTCAGGCTCTCCTTTGTGAACCAAACCCAATTTGGGTGCATTTGCTTAAAGAAAAAAAAAAGCAAACCCCATTTGAGGTTGAAGAAATGTTAGTTGTGTTCCATTCCTTTAATAGGGGTAAAAAAAAAAAACAACAACAACAACAGTAGAAGAAACTCAAAACTTTATAATATTTATTTATAATCCATCCTTTAGGTTGAAATACGCATCCAATTATCTCAGGTATAGGTGCATATGCCGCCTTAAGATAGAGAGGCTCTTAAAAAAAAAAAAAATCAGGGGCCTTTCATCACTACAGAGATGCTAATTTTTATCTCCAGGAAAGTAAGGGAAGCCCCTTCTGAAATGTTTTCTTTTGAGGTAGAACTTAAACGTATGCCACTGCTTTCATGAATCCTGTGAGCCAAATCCTTGTAAATCCTTTGAGTTGACAGATCAATTATTCCTTCTAACAGCTAATGAACTAATAACCTTTGGAAATTTCTCCTTCCCTGGGTTTAAAATGGAAAAAAAAAAAATCTTTAAGGGGAAAAAGAATCAGTTAAAGACTACCATAGCAATAAAAACAAATTCATAATAATAGCTTTTTAAAGAAAGCTATATTTTGTTTGAGAGCTATGATTTTTAAATTAAAAATACGTCAAACAATCTTGTATTTTATAAATATAATAAATCTTATTTTTAAAAAAGCCTTAATGTCATATAGTGTCAAGAGAATTGAGAAAAGGGTAGGAAAAAAACAGAAAAGGAGAAAGAGACAGTCGAGAGACATCAGACAGTCCAGAGACATCAATAAGCCAGGTGGGATTAATAGACCCGGCTCTGCAGAAGGCACCGCCTGAGGTGGGCTCTCTGGGAACCAGGAGGGGGAAAGGACACACACATAAACACAGGAGAGAAAGGAGAAGGCGGAGGAAGCAGGAAGATCCCTGGTCATTAGGACTGTGAACACAGGAAGCCCATACGGAACATCTTGTGGACAGAAGGGGTCTTGGGGTGGTATGGGTAGAAGCTGGCAGGTAGCGCAAGCTGGACATTCAAGGGGTTGAACCCCAGGGGGACACTGAAGGCAGAAGGGGAGCTGGAAGAGAGGGAATGCATGTGGGCCCCAGAGTGTGCACTAATATCAAGAATGAGATGTGCCTGACGGGTGAGCAGGGCAGAGAGGCATCAACCCTATCTTATGACAGAAGGCCAAGGATTTCACAGATGTGAAAACTGAAGCCCTGGGAAGTTGAGTAAATGACTTGCTCAAGGTCCTAGGGCATCAATCTCACACACACACATCCATACTTGTGTGCTAAGTGCTCAGTCGTGTCCGACTCTTTGTGAGCCCCAAGGACTGTAGCCCACCAGGCTCTTCTGTCCATGGGGATTTTCCAGGCAAGAATACTGGAGTGGGTTGCCATGCCCTCCTCCAGGGGATCTTCCCAACCCAGGGACTGAACTCAGGTCTCACGCATTGCAGGTAGAGTCTTTTTCCCACAACATTAACAATTTTGGAGACGATGCCCCAAAAGCGTACCTTCCAGGGAGCATCACACAGCTCTTGCTCTGTAAGCTCCTGGTACGTGGTGTGACATGGTGTAGGCAGAGGGGAACTTCAGGGTCAGAAGACGTAGCTTGGAATATACAGCTCCACTGTTCTCCAGCCCCATCTGCCCTATCTGTAAAATGGGGGAAATCATAATCACACCTCAAGCTGTGGGCAGGAAACAGTGAAGTAACACTGACCTACCGGAATCCACTTACAAGACCTGACAAGGGCCCCAAGACTCAACTAGAAGCCCATGGCCCTGTTCCGGAAAAGCCACCTGAGTAGTGACACAAGGTCCCATGCTTAGAAGTCCTATGCTGTCACCATCATGATAGTCCTAATAATTTCTAAACAAGGGGCCCTGCACTTTAATTTCTCACTGGACCTCACAAATTACATAGTTTGTCTTGGGTAAATCTCCGTGGCTCAATGAGATGAGTCATGGAGAAGATGTCCATCTTTGGCAAGTAACTCTCATGTGGGCTTCCCTGGTGGCTCAGATGGTAAAGAATCTGCCTGCAATGTACGAGACTGGGGTCTGATCCCTGGGTCAGGAAGATCCCCTGGAGAAGGGAATGGCTACCCATCCCAGTAGAGAAGCCTAGCTGGCTATAGTCCATGGCGGTGGCCCGCCAGGCTTCTCTATCTATGGGGTTGCAAAAGAATGGGACACAACTAATGGATTTTTCCCATGTGAGCTGCAAGTCTGAAGTGGACACAAGTTTCTCAGCTGCTTAGCATCTGAATCCTTTTTTTTTTTTTAACAAGGGAGGAATTTTTAGCCATATGAGTCTTAGTAGGAGGCAAGACTAGAAGGGCCAAACACTGGCAACCCCCTGCCTCCCAACAAGCACCAGCACACAGCCAGACAACAGTGGTTCTCTAGGGACATCAGAGGCAGCCCTCTCCCGGCGACAGCCTCTGCTGGTCAGCACTGGTGGGGTTAGCGGATGGCGGGCCCGGGAAGCAGCCAGTAGTCATGGCAATGAGAAGTCCTACGAGACGGTTCCGTGATGGGGTTGTGGGGATGATCCAGCCGCCTGTGGTTTTCTCCCCATGTTCTAGTTTGATTCTCCAGCCTTCTCCATGAGTGATTTTTCAAACCACTCAATATCCTTCTAACACCTTTCTTCTGTACTTCAGTAATCACGGATACTTTCTGTTCATAGCCAAGAGCTTGTTCTGATATAAAGCTGGACTGTGTTACGGAGCCTGATTCTCCTTCAGCTGACAGACAGCAAAGAAGTCCTGTGTCCCGAGGGAGAGCCTGTTGGGCCCCGAGCCCCTGGTGGTGACTGGAGTGCTGGTCCCTGCCCACGTGGAAGTGGACCTGGCAGGTCACGCGGTCCACACTCCTTCTGAAAGTGGGACTCCTTCCAGAATGATTCAGGGTCAAAATAAGATGCAGATAAAGATGCTTCTGATAGCTAGAGGGTACACTAAGCAGAAGGCCTTTATCATGGGTGACAGACCTGGAGACTGGCCATCTCCTCTCCCCTCCAGGTCAGCGGTCAGCTTGGGGCTTTCGAGGACATCCCCAACTGTCGTTAGGTTGTCAGGAATGGAGTTCAGGGACATTCCATGTTGCTCGCGGCCAGAAGATGAGATGTCTTTCATTCGGAGTATGTAATTAGGCTGGCAGTGGAGTTCCTGATGGAGTCCTGGGGCACGGTGGGGCTAAAGTGCTCTGGGATTCTGAACACCAAGGACCACACTCAAAAGACGCTTCACATACATCAGGGCCGCAGAAAAAGCCAGATGCGTTGAACACGGTGATATGGCTTCTGCATCCGGGTCAAGGATGCTCCAGGACTCCGCCCTCACCCCACTCCCTTTTATAGGCGTGTTCTATCAATGGTGACAATATTTTACTTTTTGCCAAGGGTTGGGAGAGGAGGCGGAAAGCAAGCTCTGACAAGCTCATTTCCCAACACTTGAACTGAACTCCTGGCTGAAACAAAATCACTTGATTGCTGGCATTTACGGCTTTATTTCTACAGTGCCACTTGGCTGGCGGGGTGATTTTCCAGTCGCTGGGTGAGTGACACTAGTTCCAGGACAGGCCCATTAGCCTGGAACTGCAGAAAGACCCAATTACGAGGAGTCCTGCTGGAAAAGCTCAAGACGCGGCCCACCCGACTCTGTGTGGGCAGCAGGCGTGGAGCAGGGGCAGAGAGGTAGCAGGGACAGAGATGTCGTGGGGCCACTTCGAGGCCCATCAGACCACTCAGGCCGACACAAAGGGGGTCCCAGGGGCAGGACACTTAATGCCAGACTAACGAGGAGGGTCCCTCTCATCACAGCCAAGCCAGTGAATGGACAGAGGTGACCGGAGGCTGTCGGATGTCCCAGAGCTGGAGAGACAGAGACAGTTACCACACATTTGGGAGAGAAGAGACTGGCACTCGTTTGTCAAGCTGAACAGGTGCGGGGGTGGGTGGAGTAGGGGAACAGAGAGTCCAGGGAAACAAGGGCCAGGGCCGGGGCTACTGGGAGCAGCTGGTCTCAGCCTGGAAGAAGCTGAAGGTCTGCCGGGCTTGGTACCCTGGGAGGCGCAGGTACCCTGGGAGGTCCCGACAGCATCAAAGGGGAAGGGAGGAGCCAGGCAGGGGGAGAGAAGCAGGAGGGGCTGAGAGCCCCGCTAGGCAGGCTTTGCAGGGTGAGGAAAGTACTCATACCCGGGGCTTTATTTGAATTGATCACCTCTTATTAGTGTCTTTTGAAATGCGAATTAGCTGATTAACCACTGCTCACAGCCTTCCCACTGTTCTTTATCCTCCAGCATTCAGCAACTTTGTTCTAAATAGGGTAGGCCACAGTAGCCCACCAGGGGGAAATTATTCTCAAGGTTACAAGAACAGTGGCCAGGCAAACTTTCTCCCTGGGCTTCCGGGGGTGGTGATGGGGGTGGCGAGGGGGAAGCAAGTTCGGGGGGAGACGGCACCCGAAGCTGCGCTCCCGCCACCCCGGATTTAGAGACTGAACGCTCATTCCCAGGACGCTGAGTGCCTCCCAGGTCCATTCTCCAGCCAGTGATCGGGGCGCCAAAGCAGGACTCCGACTCCCGACCACCTGTGTATCTACGAGATTCATCTTGTAAAAGACCCACTCGGTCCAGGCCTCCAAGGGACACCCGTGCACTGGCAGTAGCTCTGTTTGGCACTGGGGGCAGCACGGGATGGCCTCTGGCAGAGCCCTGTCCCCACTTGCCTCTGCCTCCAGTTTGGCAACACGACACAAAGGCGGTGTGGAATGTATACACTTTCCAGGCTGAGCCCCTATTCAGAGGGGGCTGCAGCTTGCACGTAATGGGCCCCCTACAGACAAAGCCAGCAAGTTTCTTAATTAAGTCCAAGTGAAAGACAGATCCCGCTCGCATCTTCAGAGAACCTTCCTTCGGAACTTCAAAAACACCCTGCGCTTGCCTACCAAACTCAGGCGCGAATAACCAGAGAATCGTTTCCCCCTCCCCCTTTTAAAAAACATAGAAAGCCGAGCCCCAGGCGCCCACTCTCTGGCCCCTCTCACTTTCCCTGCAATTTCAGACATGCCTCTGGTTTATAAGACGAGAAACAAAGGGACTTCTTGTGCGGAGGAGAAGCCCTCGGAGGGTCTGCGTTTCATTCGGCCTTCCCCGGAGCACTGCTGTCTAAAGAGCCCTTTAGCTGGTTTCGTCTCATTAACATTTCCATGTGGTATCAAAGGACAGTCTGCAAAACCAGCCCCCTGTGCGTACAGCACGGAAGGACGAGTCCGAGGATCGAGTGATGCTAAAAAATTAATTACTAGCTCACTGCCTTTGCAGAAATGTGATTTTCAGAGCCCTCCCCACTTTGCCTAGCCCCAGCAACCAGCTCTCAGACAGACCTTTCTGGGTTTTGCAGTGATAAAGTTCTTCACAAACAGCCACCAATTATCCTGTAGCAGTAGGTTACCAGGAGTAGGAAATGCTGTGATTTTTTTCCCCCATGTAGCGGCCGCCCGGGGTGGGTTAGTGAGGTGGCTGCAATCATGCAAGCTGAGATGAACACTTAGAGCAGCATCGAGGCCAGCTGTCCTGCAGGGAAAATGGTGCTCAAAAATAAAAGTGCGTTTATTGTGGCGAGAAGCTAAGCAGTGAGTTGGCTGTTCCCAGAACTGTATTCTCTGCACCAGCATCCTGGACTCTGTGGTCCTCAGCGTGTCCCGTGCACCTGACTAGCTTGTAAAAACGTCACCTTACGGTTAAAGTGCTAAACACGCCCTGTGTTTCCTCGCCTGTTTTCTTCTCCCTACACCGCACCCCCCACCACCACCGCCTCTTGCCTTTTTCCTTCTGCAATTCTTTGCTTCCTCATTAGAAATGCCCGGCAACGTCTGGCAGACAAAGAACACTACAAACAAAGTGTATGGCAAAGGGAGAAAAAAAAAAAAAATTAAAAAGGGGAAAAAAAAAGTGCAGAGGAATTCTTCATTCACTGATCTCTCGAATACATTAATATCTGAAGCTGTTGGCACAGCCTGAAATACTTGGGCAGCGAACAATGCGAGCAAGGATTCGAAGTCTGGGATCTTCAAATAAACCCCAGCGCTGTCATGGCCACCAGGAAGGGGAATAATGGCCATATTAGCTGACCTTCATTTTGTTGTTTCTTCAGAAACCTGACTGCTGGACCTCTGTTTGCTTGTTACTAGGATTTCTTGGCTGAAAAATTTTAGCATTTCCCAGGCCATACAACAGCCAGTTTATTAGGTAAATAAACCAGGCCTTAGGCAGTCTTTTCTGCTTCATAATGAGGGCAGGGTGAACTGGAATGCGGGTTGGGCTGGAGTCAGGGAGGGTGACTAAGAATCAGAAACTGCATCATCTTTCCTTCATCCAAAGCACCGATGGACAACGAGGACTGGTTATACATCGTCACCTCGAGGTGCTGGCTTTGGTTAACTTCACCAGCATCCTCCACGACTGAAGGGGGATGAGGCTCACAGAAGGGAAGAACAAAAATTGCAGCTGTCTTCCGCTAGCTCTTCTAGCTTCTCCTTCCGTATCTTCAGTGATGTATCACTGAGCCCACGTGGATGAGGAACCGGAGACTGGTTTATGACACATTCAATTGGAGCCAATGGTATTGGATTTCATTTGTTTGTCATAAATTATAATACCTAAATGTGCTTGCATTGTCCAAGCCACTCTCTGGTGACAATCTTAGTGATATTAAAAAATAAGTAACAGAGAAGAAAAAGTTGCTCAGTCGTGTCTGACTCTTTGTGATCCCATGGACTATACAGTACATGGAATTCTCCAGGCCAGAGTACTGGAGCGGGTAGCCTACCTCTTTTCCAGGGGATCTTCCCAACCCAGGAGTTGAACCTGGGTCTCCTGCATTGCAGGCTGATTCTCTACCAGGGGAGCCCCAAGTAACGCAGAACTGGATGCCTTTTCAGAGCCGTTGGATCCAGAGGGCCTTCTGGCTGTCTAGACTGTCACGGCTGGTAGTTATGACATCTATGTGCCTGTTGACTATTTACTGTCTTCTCCACCCCTCCAATGGCCACATAAGCTCCCTCGAGGCCAGGGCTACAGTACTATCCTGTTTCACCCAGTATGGCCCCCAGAACCCAAGATGCGCTTGCCGAATGAGGTGGAGATATTTTTTGCTTGCCTTTGGGAAAATACACAATATCTTTAAAAAGCTTTCAGCTGCCACTCCCCAAAGGAATGACCTGCAAATCTTCCTCAAGTGTGGTATTTCTCCACTGAAAATGAATATGAGTTTGTTTCCTGGGACTTCCTTAAAGATTCAGCGATTAAGACTCTGCATTTCTGGGCATGGGTTCGACCCCTGGCTGGGAAACTAAGATTCCACATGGCCTGCAACCAAAAAAAAAAAAAGAGATTTGTTTCCTGTGGTTCCCAAATTCCAAGGATATCTTATAATAAATACAATATAAATAGGATAATGTATAATAATATAAATGCTAGAAATTTTTACTCTTGCTTAAAGCAGGAAGTCATGTAAAAAGATAATAATACACAGTTTTTGAAAAAGTTATACAAGCATCAGAGTCATTGTTTCGGCAACTCTGTAAAGACAGAGAAACCTTTCAGACTCTGGGAAGCAGAAAGCAAGTTGTGTGGCATATAAAATATCATCCCAAATGGTTTTTAAAAAGTCATGCATGTAGACATATTACACGTATGCACAGAGAAAAGACTAGAAAGATATACCCAAAATGTTAATATTGATTATTGGTGGGGGGTTCTTTTGTGCTTAGTGTTCTCTATTTTGCTACAGGAAATTTATTATATTTAAAATAGAAGAGACCTTCAACAAGCATTTTTAAAGTAATATATTAGTAAATGAGCTAAATGTGCCTGAAGAGTTTCAAAAAATAAATTATTAAGATTAACTAGCAACCCACTCCAGTATTCTTGCCTGGAGAATCCCATGGACAGAGGAGCCTGGCGGGCTACAGTTCATGGGGTAGCAAAGAGTTGAACACAACTGAAGTGACTTAGCATAAGAGAGGAGGCACCCAATTGATGTGTCATACACACACACACACACACACACACACACACACCCCCTAGACACACATGCCTAAAGCTATACAGAAACATTGGTGGTGGGGGGAATCCTGTGATGATTTCTTTTCTAATTTACTGAGACAAAATTGCTGCTGAAGTCTGGGGGAAGTGTTCTCTCTCAGCTGGAAGCAACCTGGTGTCACATTTCTGGGTTTTAAAGGAGATGATCCTCAAGGACGCTCAATTACTTTGAACAGGTGTGACATTCCAGGCTGATGGGGATTCGTACCTGTCAACAGCTGTGCATTAGCATTTCAAAACCCTTCTGACTTTTTCACTAGAGCACTCAGCATGTTGCAGAGATGGGAAGGCTGAGTGCAAACCAGGGTTAAAACCCTTTCTGTCAGGAAGTGGTCACCAAAGAGATGTTAAAGACCCAGCTGCCGAACACGACTTTACAGACCTATAGGCCCAACACTGCTGCATCAGGAAATGGGAAGAACACTGCTTTAAGTGCTAAAGTGGGGACTTTGAGCGGTATTGACCATACCTGGTGCAAAGAGCATGAGGACGAAATGGGATATATGATAATACTTGCTTGTCAAGGTTTTTCCCCTTCAGAATCACTTGTTTATTCATTTCCACTCATTCCTACAAGGTGATGGCTAGAAATGGCGAGGCAGGGAGGTGGACCCAGAATAATGAAATGTCTGTTTTAAATCAGGCACCCATCCCCCACCATCCTTCTTTCCGTTCTTCCTTCCCTTTCCTCCTCTTCATTCATTCAATAAACACCGACTAAGCCTCCCCGCAGTGCCCCCCAAACCCCCGACTCAGGCACTATGCTGAGTGATGGTTCTTCTTCTACACTGTGGATGCTCTGAGCCCAGGGACCAGGTCTACTGGACATCCTAGAAACCTTGCACAGCTCCCCAGAGCACAGAACAGACGCCCCCTCGGAGACAGACATGGTAGGCATAAGACTCAGGTCCAGTGCGCCATGGGTGTCCATCACAGCCCAGACCTGGGGAGTCAGGGAAGACTTCAGTCACCCAGGTTCTCAACGTGAACATCAGAATCACCTGGAAAACTTTAAAATCCCAATGCTCTGTATTCCAGAGCAATGAAATCAGAATTTAGAGGGAAGGGGAATCCAGGCAACGGGAATTAAACAAACAAAAAAAACCTCTCCAGATGATTCTGATTTGTCTGGAACTGCTGTTCTAGATCCTTCCTGCTTGGTGGGTGGCCCTTGGAGCAGCAGTGTCCACGCTTTCTGGGAGTGAGTCAGACACGCAGCAACCGGAACCCCATTCCAGACCCTCAGAATCAGAATCTGCATTTTGATGAGCTTCCCAGGGGCCACGTATGAGCTGCTCTGGGAGATGTGCTATCCACACTGAATGCTGAAGGCCTAGAAAGCCAGCAGAGGGGAATGAAGAACAGAAAGCAGCTTGTGTTCTGTGGGGAGAGAGAGTGAGAGAGAGAGTGTGTGTGTGTGTGTACACTGCATGTGTGCATGCTGGGGGCACTGTATCAAGCAAGTGTGTGTGTGTGTGTGCGTGCGTGTGTGTGCATGAGAGAGAGAGAGTGTGTGTGTGTACACTGCACGTGCGCATGCTGGGGGCAGTGTGCCAGAAGGTCGGGGACCAGATTTGCTAGGCTACGAAACCACATTCTGGGCTCTGGACTTTATCCCCTGAAGGATCATAAGCTGGGGAGAGACTTGATCAGATTCCCCTGAAGACCCACCGTTTTCTCCACTTGTGCTCCATCCACTCCCTCCACTCCCTGAGCCTGAAGTTTCTTAACCCAGTGCCAATCATCCGTGTCCCACCCATCTTGTCTGCAATAACTCAAATGCCTTCCTGGCACCGAGGCTGGAAACGAGCTCTCTTCCCACCCTCACCTTCTACAGCACTGCGGATGGACCCCCAGATGAGCCTCGTCACAGCCTCTCTGTTTCTGCAGTTCTGTCTTGTCTGCCATTTTCGCTCTCTGACTTGTGAACCCAAGCTTTTCAGCTTTTCAAAGGACAGCTCCCAAGGACCACCTACTTTAGGACATCGGGGTCCAAGACTGCTGTCACCCCAGGAATCCAAGCACCTGACATTGTACCTCTGCGTCAACCTGGGCACACCACAACTCAAGAGGTGAGCAAACACGGCGTCTTCATCTCCTTTGTCTGCTCGTCCACAATTAAATAACAAATCAAGGTGCTTCCATAAATAAACCAAGAAAACTTACCATAACTTAATTATATACAGTAGAAAAGTATTCCCCCTCCTTCCTGATTTGTACCCATTCTATTGGTCAGTACTCAGAAACGGCTTTTCTCCCAAGAGCTAGGAAGGTGTCTGGGTTCTCTCATCATGGATATGAGAGACAAGACTGGAACATATATGCAACAGACTAGTATTCATTCATTAAGAGAAATGAAATTTTGCTATTGGCAGAGATATGGGTGGACCTAGAGACTGTCACATAAGAGTGAAGTATGTCAGAAAGAGAAAAACAAATATCATATATTAATGCATATATGAGGAATCTGGAAAAGTGGTACAGATGAACCCATTTGTAAGCAAAAATAGAGACACAGACCTAGAGAACACATTAGATACCAAGGGGGAAAGAGGGGGTGGGCTGGACTGGGATTGACATATATACACGACTGTTGAGACGGTTGGATGGCATTGTTGACTCAATGGACATGAGTCTGAGCAAACTCCGGGAGATAGTGAAGGACAGAGAAGCCTGGCCTGCTGCAGTCTATGGGGTTGCAAAGAGCTGGACACAAGTTAGCGACTGAACAACAAGTGTATAAAATAGGTAACTAATTAAGAATAGACTGTCTAACACAGGGAAGTCTACTCAATGCTCTGTGGTGATTTGAATGGGAAGGAAATCCAAAAAAGAGGGGATTATATATAATATACACACATATAGCTGATTCACTTTGCTGTATACCAGAAAGTAACATAACATTGTAAAACAACTATACGCCAATAAAAATTTGAGAGAGACAGACAAGACTGGAATCAAAGGTCCCCACAGAGGTGACATAAGGAATATAAGAGAGATTATGTGGCTTTGAAAGCAAACTGCTTCCTCTTGTTACTACTAACTTTTTAAGCTGGTCGTTCAGGAACTGAGAAACACTCATCAGCCCATCTCCGGTACTCCTGTGGTTGTGAGGCTTCTTTTTTCTCTCCCACTAGACTTGAAGCAACTTGCAGGCGGGATTACAGCCCATATATCTCAGGATCCCTGGCATGGCTGAAGAGACTCAATAAAAAGGGGATGGGCAGATGACTATGTCACAAGAGCCCGAGGTGGGGGGGCAGTAAACTGCAATTCATCTGGAATCGGCACCTGTGTGGGAATTCTCTGCACACCCGCCGAGGCCGCCTCACTTGTGTCTTCTCGGCCCGTGAGAGGGGGCGGCTGGTGCATCCCCGTGACCTTCTCTCACATGTCTAACCTGGAAAGGGCCGGCATCCTCCCCAACACACTGGCACCCTCTGCACCAACTAACCCCGCTCTACAGACCGGCCCCCTTTAACGTCAATCTAAAAAAATTCCATGTAAAAATTTATTTCACTGGAATATTTTCATAAAAATGAAAATAACCAGGGGCTATTAGAAGCATCGGGTTACATTACTAACAGAGATGTTATATTACTAAATTCATCTGTAAACAGTGACCACTGCCAGATTATCCTACCATTTAAATCCCAGGTTCACTGAATGACCCTTCAACTCCTGACTTCCTAGAAAAATCTACTTTTACAGATCCAGAAGCCATCCTGAAAAGCAGCGCTGTTAACTCCATTTTGTATTGGTACACAGAATGTACTGCTATTTCATAGCCAAGCTGCACGTGAGATAGTCTTTCAATTGTCATTTTAAGGAACTGTGTTCCCCTGGAAGTTACCATCTTTAAGTATGATATGAAAAAAATGTTAATTAAGCAATTTCACAGGGGAATGGAAGCTTCTGGCTTTCCTTGGGGAAAAAAAAAAAATCAAGGTGGACCCAGCTGGCTACCTCACAGGCTCACCTAGGGCCGAGCTCTCCGAGAAGAGGGTCGGATTCAATGCCCCCGCAGCCCAGGGCACTCGCTTCTGCACCAGCCTGTGGTGACCACACAGAGGAAGGCCCGGGTCCTCCCCCAGAGAGACTTAGATTCACTATGGTCATAAATTGAAGAGTAAAAATACCTGCATGCCCTAGAGGGGAATGATAGTACTTAACTCTTAAGTGGAGCTGGAGGAAGATGCTTGGAGAGAGAACAGCACCACTGCGAGCAAATGCGCAGAGGAAGAAACAGACAAGTGAGGCTTAGAGGAGGGGCGGTAACTGGCTTGGCTGGAGTGGAAGGTTCCCATAGGGGAGCAGGAAGGCAGACACACTGCAGAGGGCCCAGGGGCCACAGCTGAGGATGGCCAGGCAGGCTGGAGCTCCGGAAAGCACCGGGCAAAATGAGAGTGGTGTCTCAGAGCGATCAAGATGCACGGGAGAGAGCTGAGACCAGAGGCAGGGATGCTGGCGGCCCTGCACGAAGGTACAGCGGCAGGAGCTCGGCCTGGAGGCCAGTGGTGATGACGATGAGGGGGAGACAGAGCACACGAGAAAGGCTGTGGCTTGGGGGATAGACAGCCCTGGGGAAAGAGGAAAGGCTCAAGTAAGAAAGCAACTGTCCACTGGAGTCGTTGAAGAGCAGTGATAAAATAAACAAATCCTGGAGAGAGGCCGGCTGTTTGTTTTGGTGTCAAGTGTACCTAAGTATCAGAGAAGGCAATGGCACCCCACTCCAGTACTCTTGCCTAGAGAATCCCATGGATAAGGAGCCTGGTGGGCTGCCGTCTATGGGTCACACAGAGTCGGACACGACTGCAGCAACTTAGCAGCAGCAGCAGCAGTACCTAAGTACTGGAGAAGGAAATGGCAACCCACTCCAATATTCTTGCCTGGAGAATCTCAGGGACAGGGGAGCCTGGTGGGCTGCCGTCTACGGGGTTGCACCGAGTCGGACACGACTGAAGCAACTTAGCAGCAGCAGTACCTAAGTACATGTGTGTGTCTTGTGTGTGCACTCAAGGTGGTGGGTACTACTATTACTACTACTAAGTCGCTTCAGTCGTGTCCGACTGTGCAACCCCACAGACAGCAGCCCACCAGGCTCCGCCATCCCTGGGATTCTCCAGGCAAGAACACTGGAGTGGGTTGCCATTTCCTTCTCCAATGCATGAAAGTGGAAAGTGAAAGTGAAGTCGCTCAGTCGTGTCCGACTCTTCGCGACCCCATGGACTGCAGCCTACCAGGCTCCTCCGTCCATGGGATTTTCCAGGCAAGAGTACTGGAGTGGGGTGCCATTGCCTTCTCCAAGTGGGAGGTTGTAAATGATGAGTGTGGTAGGAGACGTGAGAAGTACCAGGAAATGACAGGATGGTTCAGAGAGAGATGCGTGGATAAGAGCCACACACCGAAGGCACGGCATGACCAGGACCACTGGGACAGAGGGGCGGAGGTGATTTCTGAGAAAGGAGATCGGAGGTCTGGGGACAATCCACAGCACTGACCGTGAAATGTTTCTGCTCCGTTTCAAGGGAACTGGAGATTTGATTCTTCCACACACAGCCTCAGAAACCAAACCAAACTGTTCGCCTGGAGATTCCCAACCACTCTAGGTTTTTACCACTAGAGTTTGTCTCAGTTTACCCGGAGGCGGTAAAATCAGATGAAAGCGGTCCATGACAGCTGTCCTCCTACTGCTGGGTGCAAAACAGCCTCAATGAGGCCATGATGAAACTTCGACTATTTAAACAGCCAAATTTATCACTGTAATTTTTTTTGTTTGTTTTGTTTTGAGGGGAAAAAAACCCCAACAAAATTCTACACATTTTTAAGCTGTATTCCTATTTCTCAAAGCCCTTCCTATAAAGAACCCATAAGTGAAAGACGCCAAAAATAATCCTAGACCTTAAGAGGCCGTGATTTATTATTTCACAACCAGGTCCCATGCATGCATCATCCCCCTTTCCATGCCCTTTCCACGTTTTCGGAACTTAACCATAAATTCTGCCTTCAGATCAGGGGAGGCAGGTCTGGTGGTGATGGATGTCAGACCAGGGGTGGGGAGGGTGAAGTGTGGTTCCCACCTGGGAACAGATAAGCACACGAATCACAGATTCTCACTCACCCCGTGACCCTCCCCGCTCCTGCCTCCCAGGTCCCCCATCTGTCAGCTCCTGGCCTTTCTACCGGCTTCTTGCTCTCCTCACTGCTGTGCTGGGGGAACCAGGCTTCCACTCTTGTTTCATCTTGGTTGGGTTTGGGAACAATACACCATTAGTGCTACCTATTAAAAAATGAAGTTAATGTTCACCCAGGTTCCTTTTAAATTTTTTCCTTTTTTTTTTTTTTTTAAAGGAGCAGATAAACGTACATGAGCAACCTGTTCACGTTCCAGGATTTGTGTCGCATAGGTATAGGACTCATCCTTGCATTTCTGCGTAGGTTTCACCTTTAAGCAAAGGGAGTGTTTCCCATTTGACCTGTGGGATGGGAGAGCAGGAGTCTGGATGATGAGGGGGTTCTGGGTAAAATGCAGAAGTTGGACAGTCTGTCTTTGAAACTAAACTTTTTCCTTTCTTTCTGTGCTCTGGTCCTCCTTTGCCTAGCACCCAGACACCCTGAGATCCCATGCTACCACCCCTGGACCTGTCATGGTCCATAGCATCTGACCGCTTCCAGGCCTGTCCACCCCGCCAATCCTCCTCCACCCAGGGTACAAAATTATTTCTCCATCAAAGCACTAACTTCCCTAACATGGATGACTCCCTGGTGATTTTTCCAAATCAAATTATGTTATTCCGGAAGGTGAGTAACAAACACTTTGACCTCCCCTCACCACCCCCTCCCCACCATATGTTTGCCCCTCACTATATCCACTCTCTGCATCTGATAATATTAGTAATTTGTGGACTTAAATCACCGGTCATAATTCAGCAGCCAGGGAGCCAGGTCTGGTCTACAGTTATGTTTTGACCTCGGCAGAGTTTTAAAAATTCCACAATAATTTCCAATTCCACGTAAAATCAGATTTCTCTTTAAAAGACAGAGGGAGAGAGAAGGTGGCAGCTGACTTGGGCATGCAGGGCCCCCAGTTCTAGAGACTGAAGGGCAGGCATGCCATCCAAGTGGGCACATGTGCTCCAGCTCCTGGGGGTAGCCAGCACTCCCAATGTTACATGTCTGGTCTGCAGCTCTCAGGTTCTTAATACCTGCCTAGTGCTTGGATCTGTGACACCTGGCCTACATGGCTCTCTAAATGATGGTACAGGTAAATAAAGGATTTCTTGGAAAGTGGGGAGAAGCAATGTTTTGAGGTATGGGTCTCTTCCTAGCTTTTTGTTACAGACCTAGCCATCTGCCATGCCTCATCCAAACAGCCATATTTTTCACATTTATAAATGATTTGGGGAATCAAGAAACAGCTGCTGTTTCCTCCACTGTTTGTTAGTGTTAGTCACTTAGCTGTGTCCGACTCTTTGCATGCTTCCACCGGTATTACTGGGCTTCCCTGGTGGCTCAGACGGTAAAGCATCTGCCTGCAACGCGGGAGACCCGAGTTCGATCCCTGGGTCGGGAAGACCCCCCAGGAGAAGGAAACGGCAGTCTACTCCAGCACTCTTGCCTGGAAAATCCCATGGACGGAGGAGCCTGATAGGCTACAGTCCATGGGGTTGCAAAGAGTCAGACACGACTGAGCGACTTCACTTTCACTTTCATTTCCAGTATTACTTAGTGTTACTTGCTCACTCGTGTCCGCCTCTTGACACCTTGGACTGTAGCCCTCCAGGCTCCTCTGTCCATGGGATTCCCCAGGCAAGAATACTGGAGTGGGTGGCCATGCCGTTCTCCAGGGGATCTTCCCAACCCAGGGATCAAACCTGGGTCTCCTGCATTGCAGGCACATTTTTTACCGTCTGAGACACCACGGAAGCCCTCCACTGTCAAGATCAAGAAAAGGAATCACAGTCGGGAAGCAGATTCCACAGGGGAGCACAGGGGACCTCTCTTCTTGACCTTTCAAAACCACTCTTCTCTGTTTCCTCTCCCATCTCTTAAATTTCCTTTCTTCTACCTCTCAATCTACTAGGCCCTCCCCCATCTCTCTCTCTCCCCTTGACTCGAGCCTGCATCACCCCAGGAGCACACATCTTGCCAGGCTGCCCATCCATCCTCTTGAACCTCAACCTCAGCATGTCATGGAAAATGAAGAACTTGTGAGAGGTACCACGGGAAGAAAAAGTTTAGCAAGCGACAACCACAAACCACTAACAATGGCCGCACTTGGTCACCGCTCTTTACAAAACTCAAAAAACTTTATCACATACTCAATAGGGGGGCAGGGTAGGGTGTTTCTAGCTAGTATGGGCCTAAGGGTGGATTTCACAGGCCTCCGAATTCAGGAAAAATAAAACAAACTCAGAAATCGGGAGGCGGGGAAGTGAACAGGCTCCCTGGAGCTTCTAACGTGCTGAGTGGCACTCGTGACACCATAGGAATGGTCTCGTTGAGTCGGATCCAATGTTCTGTCTTTTGCTGGTTTTATGAATAACAAGGAGGGACACAGAAACATCTCTCCTTGTGAGCGGCTTCAAGAGTCAAATATGCCCCCGACTTACCTTAGTTTAATAACCCATCATTTTATATAAAACCAGGAAACCCTCAGCCTTCCCAAATTGCCTGTGCTGCTTGACACCACAGGATCCTAGAGAAATTACTCCTTATTTTTCATGGTTTTCTTTTTTTTTTAATTGTGGTAAATTACACATAACATAATAAGTTACCATTTTAACATGTATATTCATTGGCATGACTTACATTCACAAAGTCCTACAACCACCGCTACCATCTTATTCCAGAACCTTTTCATCACCCCAGAAGGAAACCTCATACCCACTAAGCAAGACCCCCCCAGCTTCCTCCTAAACCCATGGCAACCGCTAATCTGCTGTCTGTCTCCATATAATTGACTCTTCTAGACATTTCATATACGTGGTCTTTGGGGTCTGGCTTCTTTCCCTCAATGTAATGCTTCAAGGTTCATCCACAGAGTAGTATGTATCAGCACTTCACTCCTGTTTCTGGTTGAGTAATATTCCATTGAATGGCTGTGTGTGTGTGTGCGCCTTTGCAAAATGGATGGTGGTGGCTGGGTAGCCTGTGGCTGCAAGCTACTAAACTTAAGGAATTTATTTATGCGACAGGTGGGTTTTTTTTTTTTTTAATGGCCCTAGACATTAGAATACTGCCGACTATGAGAAACAAATCCAAGTGATCCCTATGTCATTCATAATCTAATAAACTTTCTAGCTATACTCAGATTTTTATCATTCCAGACTGACATGTCCTTAAAAAAGTCTGTGATGCAGGATACAGGATGCTTGGGGCTGGTGCACTGGGATGACCCAGAAGGATGGTACAGGGAGGGAGGTGGGAGGAGGGTTCAGGATGGGGAGCACATGTACACCCGTGGCGGATTCATGTTGATGTATGGCAAAACCAATACAATATTGTAAAGTAATTAGCCTCCAATTAAAATAAATAAAGTAAAAAAAAAAAAGTCTGAAGACTCAGAAAACCCCCATCTAAGATACAATCGATTACCTGTAAAACAGATAAATAATGTCCTACTGTATAGCACAGGGAACTATATTCAATATCCTGTAATTAACCATAATTGAAAAGAATATGAAAGAGAATATATATATATAAATATATATATATACACACATATATATACATATAAAGTGGAATCACTTTTCTGTACACCAGAAACTAACACAACATTGTAAATTGACTATAATAAAAAAAAAAAAGGAAAAAAAGGAAAACCGTCACCCACAGGACTTCAGCTGCCTCTCAAATAAATCCCATTCAAAGTCCATCATTTTGCAAGCTGCTAGGAATCAGAATTGAAAGACATAGTTCAAAGACCTCAGGAAGCTCAAGGTCTAGTGGGAAGATAAACATCCAGACAACTTCCCCACAGAGGGATGACTTTCAGGATGGGAATCGAAACTGTGAGGGTTCAAGTTCACCAAGTATTCCAGCTGAGGAAGCACATACGCTGGCTGCGCAGGCAGGCCATCCTTCAGTTTTGCTTCTTACCTTCTTGATGGCCTAGGTCTTCCATGAAAAGCCCCAGTGAGATCAGGGTTTCTTTCCTGCACAGCCAGAGCCTCACAACCCTGTACGTGCAGCGCCTACCATGTTCGCCTAATCCTGCTCACACTAAGATGCCTTCATCTTTCAAGATCTTCCTACGGTTTCGGACTTTACTGGAAAGCAATAGCCACTGGGGCACACCCAGACGCTTCACCAGGTTTTTGTCCCTTCCTAAAACAATGTGGTACAATATGAACACGACAGTTGTCCAGGGGAAACTTCACTGTTTATATTTTCCTTGTTTTTCCCCCACCCTGACCTATTATTTTGAAAGATTTAAAACTTACAGAAAAGGAAAAAAAATACCCCTAATTATCCCAATTATACCTCTAGAGCTGTGTGAGTTTTGATCCAGAATCCAATCAAAACCACAGACTGCATTTAATTGTCATCTCTCTTCAGTCTCCTCTAGTCTACAGCAGGGCTCCCACCTTTTTCTTTCTTCCATGACACTTGTAAAGGACCCAGGATGGCTGTCTTGTAGACTGTCCACCAACCTGAACTAGTCTGTGTCTCTCAATTAGATCTGGCGACGATGTTGCCTTACATCCTGCTGTGTCACATTTGGAGCCGCACAATGCGAGGTTGTCACTCACGCTGGGGAGGCTAAGTGTGGTCAGTCTGTTCAAGTTTCTTTCCTCCTTTGTAATTAATAATTTGGCCATTTGAGACTGTAAACATCCTACTTCCCACAACCTTCTCACCTAACAATCTGGCATCCACTGACAATTCTGAAATGATTATACTGGTGGTTGCAAAATTATGATTTTATAATTTCATCATTCTTCTACATTTACTGGCAAGATGACCCTCAGCCTCACCTCTGCCTTTTTGGACTACTGATGTGGACTCATGAATACATTTTTTAAAAATCCAATATTTATTACCATCATTATTTTTACTACTTCAATTGTCTAAATTTGACCAGCAAGGGTCCCTTTAAGCCAGCTCCAAGCCCTCATCCAGTACTCTTGCCTGGAAACTCCCATGGATGGAGGAGCCTGGTAGGCTGCAGTCCATGGGATCGCTTGGAGTCAGTCTGACACAACTGAGCGACTTCACTTTCACTTTCCACTTTCATGCATTGAAGAAGGAAATGGCAACCCACTCCAGTGTTCTTGCCTGGAGAATCCCAGGGATGGGGGAGCCTGGTGGGCTCCTGTCTATGGGGTCGCATAGAGTCGGACACGACTGGAGCGACTTAGCAGCAGCAAGCCCTCATCATTGTTAGGGCATTTCCTTGACTTCTGACCCAAGAAGTTCTACCCTTGCCTTATAATTTCTCTGCTCCAGACCTGGAATTAGTTGTTTTTACAAGAAAAACTTGGTTTGCATATGTGTTGTTGCGGGGGGGTGGGGGTGGGGGCAGGGTAAATACTATTTAGAAACTCCTGGATTGGCCATAAAGTTTGTTTGAATTTTTCCCAAAGATCTTATTGGCCAACCCCAAAAGATCTAGGCACTAACTGTCCTCAAATACTGGAGTATCACTGCTTCTAGGCTCTTCAGGTAGTTAAAAGAAATGTCTTTTTTTTTTTTTTTTAATTTTTTCCTTATTTTTAAATCATGAGTCTACAGTGATACTTCTAATTCAAGTCTAACACCATAAAGTTCATTCTTTCTTTTTCCATTTGCTATCTCTATCTGTTCTGCTCCTAAGAACATCAATATATTTACTAACTTATTCTCTTCTACTAACACATGCAGTAGATTCTGATTTACTCTACTAATACCACTCCCAACAACAATAGTAATGTTTGAGGAGTCTGCAGTTCATCATTCTGGAAATATATCCAGCTAAGGGGATACAAAGGACTCTTTAAAAGTTACCTGAATTTTTTGTTACTGGATAATCTTTCTGTTATTTTAATTAACAGATTTTTGTTTACCATTTAGAAGCTTGTCCCTCAAGTTTTTAAAGACCCTATAAACCTAAAGACCTCAACATTAAAGAAAATTATTGCATCAAAATGATTAATGCACAAATAAATTTTTTTATTCAAAGAATTCTAAAATTATAACTAACATCTACATTATGATGGCTATGTATATGTCTATGGCAGGTTACAGTCCATGAGGTCACAAAGAGCTGGACATGACTAAGCACACACACACACACACCCAGTAATGCATTACAATTATGTCTCCTTTTTTGTATTACTAAGAATGGCAAGAATAAGATATAGCAACCACAAAGCTTAATTCACTTACATTTATTTTCAAGATGCCCTCTGGTTTTTGAAGCCACTTTTGTTCCCACTTCTATTTTGCTTAGGCAAATCTATATAGATATAAGTAAGATTCTGTTAGCACATCACATAACAAATGGCTGTATGGAACAATATTACAAATTATTTTACAAAGATAACAAGGAATTTTATTCTCACTTTGCCATAATTTCCTGGAATGGGGTACACCAAGTATTTACTCATTTTTTAAACAGAAAAAATTTCTTACTATGGTAAAAACATGTAACACAAAATTTACCACCTTAACCATTTCTAAGTGTACAGTTTAGGGGGTTAAATATGAATTCACATTACTGTGTTGCAAACACCACTGTATTTATCCATTTAAAAAAGCGACTCTTTACAGTTTTCTTTCCACTTCTCTGTTGGTTTACAGGTAAGAAGTTATACCAGACAAATGCCAACACAATGATGAAGAATCTTAGCTCCAGATTTGCCCAAAAACAAAATTTTTTTTTTTTTTTTTTAAATAAGACTTCAGAAATTCAAAAGTCATTTTGAAAGGAATGAGTGCTTGGAGGGCCAAAAGAAAGAAGGGCTCTTATCACCATAAATCAACTTGTGGAAGAATGTGGAGTGGTGGGGTAGGGAGCCGCTCAGTGGACACGCGCCCTGCCAAGGCCACGGGGTCTCATTTTGCAGGCTGCAGTCAGCGCAGAGCGGCACAAAGCGAGATACAGGGGGTCCTCGATACTGCGCATGCGCGGAGGGCCGCGTCATGGACCGCTGATGCTGGAGTCCAATACAAAGATCGTTCTGCTGCTAATCCGGAGAAATTGATCTCAGTGCTCACACTCTTGGACAGAGAAAACCCAACAGTGATTTCAAATGAGCTCCAAATCAATTTTTCTCAGGAATTTAACACCGGTTCAATGACTGGAAAGTGTCATGACTGCCTGGTTCTGAGATAGAAAAGGTGATCAGAAAACTAAAAACAAAAAGGTGACCAGAAAACTAAAAACTGCGACACTGGTGAGGTTCTCTTGGAGCAGATGAATGGATCCCGAGGGCTGATTTTAAAAAAAAATTTTTTTTATGAATGCAACAAGGTCTAGAGTCAAGTTCTTTAAAAAAGAAAAATTAATGTTGGGAGCTTGCCTGGCAGTCCAGTGGTTAAGACTTTGCCTTCCAGTGCACAGTGTGGGTTTGATCCCTGATGGGGGAACTAAGAGCCCACATGCCTCCGGGCCAAAAACTAAAATATAAAACAGAAGCAGTATTGTAACAAATTCAACAAAGACTTAAAAAAAAAAAATTAATGTCAGGGCTCTGGACCGGAAGCACTGCCCTGAAATTGAATCGCTTTTCACATGGGCGCCGCTGTGAAGTCTGCCGCTCGGTGAAAAGGGGCGGCTGGGACTTAGTCCTGGACAGGCGGCAGAAGGGGGTGACAGGGACGCTCTGCACAGTGAGAAATGACTGCAGCCAGGTATTAATTATTATGACTTCTGAAGGTATGACAGCTCCTTTAATTTTGCTTGTTTCTATTCAACTTTACCAGTGGTTACTCTTTTCTCCAAAATCACCTAGGCTCCAAAATCACTGCAGATGGTAACTGTAGCCATGAAATTAAAAGACATTTGCTCCTTGGAAGAAAAGCTATGACAAACCTAGACAGCATATTAAAAAGCAGAGATATCACTTTGCCGACAAAATTTCATCTAGTCAAAGCTATGGTTTTTCCAGTAGTCATGTATGAATGTGAGAGTTGGACTATAAAGAAAGCTGAGCACTGAAGAATTGATGCTTTTGAACTGTGGTGTTGGAGAAGACTCTTGAGAGTCCCTTGGACTGCAAGGAGATCCAACCAGTCCATCCTAAAGGAAATCAGTCCTGAATATTCATTGGAAGGACTGATGTTGAAGCTGAAACTCCAGTACTTTGGCCACCTGATTCACTGGAACTGATTCACTGGAAAAGATCCTGATGCTGGGAAAGACTGAAGGCAGGAGGAGAACGGGACGACAGAGGATGAGATGCTTGGATGGCATCACTGATTCAATGGACATGAGTTTGAGCAAGCTCCGGGAGATGGTGAAGGACAGGGAAGCCTGGCGGGCTACAGTCCATGGGGTCGCAAAGAGTCGGACATGACTGAGCGACTGAACAACAACTCTTTCTCAGAAGCATCCACATTGGGCATCATGGCTGATGTGGTAGTAAAACAATGTTCTCTGAGTACACACTAGAAACTGGCCCGGGCTAGAGAGCCTCAGCAGAGTGGCAAGAACCAGAAAGTCAGGAAGGTCGTCTGATATCTGAATTTCTCTTTGTATAATACAGAGAGAAGATAATCCACTTGTGAATCACTGTGACTTTAAATAACCCTAAAATCAGCTAAATGTCCACTTACTCCATTTCATAGTAACAATTTTTGAGGGAGAGCAGCATGAAAACCTGAACCCAAAACTTAAATTTTAGGGGATGTTTTTCAAAAATTACAGCTTCCTTTTAAAAAATTTAATTTACTAAAAATACCCTAGAGCTATAACAGCCAAATTGAGAGAAACGTGTGAGGCATCTCTTCCAACTACTTATAACACAGAACCCAGGAGTTATGCTCAATAAGCCCAGTGCTTTATTTTCCAATACAAACACATACTACAACAGATGGTCTCTATATCTTCCATTTAAAAATTACCCTATCTCGCTTGGTTTTATTCTGTTATATAACTGTTAAAATTTTCCCCCAATCAAACAGAGTACATAACATCAAAGGTCAAAGTCCCTGTTCAGGTAGGATTTAACTCTGCAAGTATCTAACCTGGTGCCAACCACCCTATATGAAATGAGATCAGCAAAGTTCTGGCCGAGACCTCTGGCTCACATCTGACGACGTGTGTGTGTGTGTGTGTGTGGTGTGTGTGTGTGCAAGCAAGTGTCTAATTCTCCTCAAAGGGGTATGGAAAGAGGACAACAGAGTTGGATCAACTCAAAGACCATCTAGTCTAAGTCACTGACTGCCCCCCCCCCCACTCCCCCCGCCCACCCCCCGCCTTTCCATACTGACTTCATGAAGATTTGGATGAATCTAGCTATAAGGACTTGGGAGAAGGCAATGGCACCCCACTCCAGTACTCTTGCCTGGAGAATCCCAGGGACGGGGGAGCCTGGTGGGCTGCCGTCTATGGGGTCGCACAGAGTCTGATGCGACTTAGCAGCAGCAGCAGCAGCAGCTATAAGGAAAACGGCCAATTTCTTTTGAGGAAATCCAATTATAATTGGATTAGAGTCCAATAATAAACCCTTGTAATGTTGACTGTTAGCTTATGGTCAACGTTACTAACCAGGCTTCCTAGGTGGCTCAATGGTAGAGAATCTGCCTTCCAATGCAGGAGACACAGGAGACTGATTCAATCCCTGGGTCGGGAAGGTCCCCTGGAGAAGGAGATGGCAACCCACTTCAGTATTCTTGCCTGGGAAAATCCCATGGACACAGGAGCCTGGTGGGCTACAGTCTCTGGGGTCACAAGAGTCAGACACCACTGAGTGACTGCAACACAGTGTTACTAAGCCATTGACTTTATAGGTAAAAGAAAGATATCAAAGATACCAAGACTTCCCCGTTTGGATTAATTTTGGTCACAAAGAGAATCCAATTCCTCATTTCAATTTACAAATATAAAATAACATCAGTATAAGAATGAGAAGCACTGGTGTGTAATGGTAAACTTCTGAGAAGTCAGGCTGCAGGCACACAAGTACCCTGAGTAGGCACTGCGGCTCTGCCTCCCATAAGCGGTAGACACACGATAGAGGTGAGTGAGATACATGTTGAGTGAGCAAAACATGCTCTGTCCCAGGCCATGATCATCCTTCCAAACCCAGCCAGTACTTGCTGGTCCCATGGAGCAGGCTGAAAGACGAATTCACTGGTGAACAGACACAACCAGAAAACTCGCACGAACATGCCCGGGGGAGGGGTATCAGCCAAGCCCGTGCACTGTGGTTATTGCTCCATCACAACAGAAGCCGCGCTTGGAAATCACACCTTATCTTTCCAAACCACACCGAGCAAAAACAATAATCAAAAAATGATTCTACTTTGTGATCATTTCTGACCCCTTGATGATAGCAAAAGTCACTGCCTCGTAACAGATTAGAAAAGCGTGGCGGCCTCGCAGGCAGTCATGGTGACAGCTTTTGGGCTGTCAGCCCTTATCAATCACCTTCCATTAAGTAGGGGTTTTCCAATTTGGCGCTCCTCTCAAAGGCTTCACTTTGCCTGGATTAAGCCAAAGCATCAACATTTGAACAGCCTGGTCCTCTTCTTGCTCCCCTAAAATAAATGTTGTTAGCAGAAAAACCAGGCTTTTCCACAGCAGGAATTCAAAACCAAAGCAGACAACAGTGGTGTGGTCACATATAAAAGACACCTGATTACAAACGTGTCACGTGTGCATGACACCAATGCCACATGCACCCGTGGGGCCCAGGAGGGGAGTATTCTGAGGTGCCCGGAGAAGGGCAGGACTGCGAGTTGTACGTTTCAGCTCCTAAAATGAGTATCCAGCGATTCCAATATATTCATTGGAGTGCCCTCGTATTTGCTTGGACTTCAGAAGCAGGTGTCCTAAGAATTTTACGCTCTGTAGTCTCACTTCCTGGTATCTATTATCTCCATGATGGAGAGCAGTCATTTCTCTAAAATATACAGCAGATATGTCTAGGGAGCAAAACAGTTTTAAATCAACTGAAAAGGGCACGTTGACAAAATAAGAGAACTCTTAAGAGAAGCATTCATCTTGTTTATCTTGGTAACACTGGTAGCCAGGTAGATATCTCCTGTATTCAGACACCAAATTCACAAGATGGCAGGCCACAGTTTCTATAAATACAACCAACGCTGTAATCATGCACATTTTTCTGTACCCAGTAAACAGAATTCTTCATTATCATTATTATTTAAAGTTTTATTTACTTACTTTTAATTTTTTCAGCTGTACCTTATAGCGTGCGGAATCTTAGTTCCCCAACCAGGGATCAGACCTGAGCACCCTGGAATGGAAGCTCGGATTCTTAACCACTGGACTGCCAGGGAAATCCTTTCATTATTATTTTTAATTTGCAACAAGAGCCAGAAACAGAGTGGTGAGAACACAAAGTGATGAACGGGGAAGACAGATACTTCACGGTTATTCTCAGACAGGCCTAGGGGTTGACCAAACAGAAGTGAGAGAGAGGCCCCAAAGTGTAGGGCTTTGCCACATGCTTTATTTGGCCCACATGGAATTTTTTTAAATGTTCGTTTACTGTCAACACTAAAATATTAGGAAGTCACTTAAAGATCCAGATTTCAGGCTTCCCATAAAAATAAACAAACAGATGATCCGGCATGGCATTCCTGCATGGCAAAACTCTGCTGTTCACTCTCTCATTTGCCACCAGAGAGAACAGCGAGGGCCTGCTTCCTTCAAGGAGACTTGCTGTCTGGCCTCTGAAAGCCTCTGAGGGAACGAAGGAAGTTTTGAGCCTGAAGAAATGGGGAGCAACGGAAGAGGAAGCTTATTTGGGGCTAAAGACAATGAGTCTATGAAGAGCATACAGGGATTAAGAGTGTGCTGGGCCGGGGTGGGGTGGTCAAGAGAAACTGGGTGGCGGCAGCTGAAGACACAGACCCTGAGATTCAGGGGAAGCTGGGGTCTGGGATGCAGAGCTGTGAGTTGCCTGTGAAACCATCCAAGAGTCAAAAGAGTAGCTTAAGGAAAAAGTGCCAAGGAAAAAAGAATAAAGGACTGAGTCCTAAGTATGTCTTCCATGGAAAATGGAAGAGGAAAAAAAGAAAGACAAAGGGAGGCTGAGGGACTTCCCTGGTGGTCCAGGGGTTAAGACTCCGAGTTCCCAATGCAGGGAGCCCGGGTTCGATCCCTGGTCAGGGAACTAGATCCCACATGCCACAAGTAAGACTCAGCAAAGCCAAATTAAAAAGGGGAAGAGGAGCGTACGGAGACTGAAAAGACTGAATTAGCCCCCTTGGCTCTCCAGGGGCTGGTTTCAGGCTGGCTGAATAGCTATTCTAGGGAATATCACAATAAAGCAAATCACACAAATTTCTGGTTTCCCAGTGCATATAAGCTACGTTTAGACCATACTGTAGTCTACTAAGCGTGTGACAGCATTATGTCTAAAAAAAAAAAAAAAGTACACATCTTAATTTAAAAATACTCTCCAAAAATGCCAACCATCATCTGACAAGACAGGGTTGCCATAAACCCTAAATTTGTAAAACACAAATAAAACTCCACAACATCTGTGATGCACAATAAGAGCAAAGTGCAATACAATGATGTATGCCTGTATACCAAAAGGCTTAATGCTGCTCCCACCCTGGGTCTAAACAAGTCTATATGGAAAATAAGTCTGTAATAAGTAAATCTGTAATAAGTAATAATAATGTGCTAATAAAAGAGCAAGTCATTTCTGTGCTATACAAAAGTCAAGCCATGCCACCTGAATATGCCCCCCAGGTGGCTTTCGCTAATTTCATGACTGGAAATGGCTTCAGCCACAAGATTATAAATTCCAGCTTAACTGGGGGGAAAAAAAAACTGACTCCATTTCTGATTAAATGAGGATGCAAACTTCCTAGCTCCATAATATTCCAGCATAACTTTCTTGAATCATCACTATTTTCCTTAAAGACCATTCTAAACTGGCTTCAGAGAGAGAGGTAAGAGCCTCTGAGTCTTATTCGTCAAGGCGGCTCTTGATGACCAATTTACAGCCACATTTTAACATCGCTGGCATTTACTGAGGACTCAGTAGCACAGGCATGCATGATGCCACCGAACTTGTTCTTGTGTAGTCTGCAGAATAACCATGGTACGCCCATTTTGAGCCCTAGAGAGAGCAAGCCACTCTCCGAGTCACCCAGGTGGTCAGTGTCAGAGCCCAGATTGTGACCTGGGTCTGCCTGGGCTCACAGCCATGCTGGACTGTCCTTTCTGAAAGACTAAACGGATCCACCTCGCTCAAGCCACCCCATTTCTGAGGAGTGGAAGGCAAATCCAGTGGTTCCAGATTAAGACAGTGTTAACACAGTGCCAGCAGGGCTGATTTCTAACCACATCCCCGAGACACTGCTAAACTCACAATGGCTGTGCTTAGACAACATTACGTAATAGTCCATATGCTGAGAAGCAACACTGTCCCTCGACCCAGGTCATTCAGAACTCTGAGCCTGGCCTTTCACAATTGGCTGCGTCCCTCAGACTCAGACGAGGCTCTATTTTGAATTCTAATGAGGACGGGGCACAATGAATATTTAAACTGCAATTACAAAGATGCTGCTTTTATGTGGGTGTCCTTAGCACACATAACAGATCTGAACGGACATGTAGGTGCCAATGAAAAATACCAGTCTCGTTTGTGTTTAGAAGCTAGAGAGAGACAATATTGTTTTATACTTGATGCTGTTGTTATTGGGGTGGGGGTGGGTGAAGAAAAGGGAGGTGGGGAAAAAAACCACCCAAAGATCCCAGTAAAAAAAAAATGTTAAAGCCCAGGCTGCCAAGTGAAAGGTTCATAAAGAGGCGTCTGAATCCTTTGTTAACAACTGAACAAACAGATTCATCATTGGGCCCTTCTGAGCGGGCCCCCTTGCAATCGGGTCTGTCTATACAACCAGAAATTTCCTCATTGGGAAAGCATCTATGACTGATATTATATCAGATCAGTAGGGCGATATGCTGGCGGTAGGAAAACAAAAGACCATTTCACGGTTCATAGCCTTTTTTTTTTTTGCACTCCCTTAAGTAAAATGATGAGGCGTCACTGCTATTCTTAGCTCGCTCAAGCCCTCTTAAACAGTCATCAAGTTAACAGTAACCGAGTTACCCTGAGAGGCTTGATTCCCACCCACCCCGCCCCCAAACAGTTAAAATATGCCCTACTAGCAGCTTCATGTACTGTGTGTCTGTGTTTACATGTCAATGATCAACCTGGCCCTGCACTTGGGGAGAGCAAATGATTAACTCTTTGCTATGTCCTGAGGCTCTTAGACCAAGCCCTTACCCCACTAAACACCTTTTTTATTAAGATCATAATTTAACTTCCATGGTGTCTGGACAGCCTTTTGTAAATGCCTGCATTTACAGAAAGGGAATATGTTGTTGTTTTTTTCCCATCTGTCCTCTAGTTGAGGTCCTCTTCTGCCGGGTACCAAGTATGTCCACAGAGTCTTGAACTTCAGTTACTTTTTATTTCTAGAAGTTCTGTTTGATCCCTTTTGATTTTCTAAGTTACTCTTTATAGCTTCCTATTCTCTGAAGATACTCTCAAGCCTGTCATGTCTTTCTTTAAATATAATGATTGATTTCATCATTTGGATCTGAGAATTCTAATACAGCCAGTGTGTGCAGGTTGGGTCCTGCAGTCTGTTGCTGGTCTCTGCTCACGCTGTGCCGTCTCTGTGTATGCCAGATTATCTTCGGGTGTGTGCTGGTCATTGCCCTGGACGTTTTATTTCTGGTTGACTCCTAGAGACCACGGATAATATTCTCTCCTCCAGAGAGGTGTTTCATTGCTTTCGCCAGGCACCTGGAGCCACAACAGATGAGTGTGTCTACTCAGGATACAAATGCACATGAGGGCCTTTCTGTGACCACAACTTGTCAGAAAAAATGGTCTTTCTTCCTTTTCTTCTCCTCATCTGTACAGGGCCAAGGCTGCCTTCTCCACAATCCCCAAGTTTGGTTCTGGTTCACTTTTTCCCCCAGAGTACAGCTCTTTAGGGCCCCACTTTAATGGGGAAAGGGTCTCCTCTTACACTTCCCAACTAGGCAGGCCCAGGACCTTACCTTCCACTCCACTTGCCTGCCCCTCTCAGGTTGCAGAAGTCCCTGACTCCTCCCTGCAACTGGGCTTTTATCACACTAAAAACTAAACTAAACTAAACTAGTAGAAAGTAACTAAGAGTTTAAAGGTTGAAAGCAAAACAAAAGGTCAGGTCAGTAGGGCAGGGCCTTCTCCAAATTCAACACTGAATTACAATTTGATTCAGTGATTCTACTTCAGATGGGGCTTCCCTGATGGCTCAGATGGTAAAGAATCTTCTTGCAATGCAGGAGACCCAGGTTCAATCCCCAGGTCAGGAAGATCCCCTGGAGAAGGGAATGGCAACCCACTCCAGTATTCTTGCCTAGAAAATCCCATGGACAGAGGAGCTGGGTTGGTTATAGTCCACGGAGTCACAGAAAGTTGGACATGACTGAGCGATCAACACTTTGACTTTTCACTTCTGGGTATATACACAAAAAAGCAGGGGCTTGAACTCCTACTTGTACATTCATGCACACTGCAGCACAATTCATAGTAGCTAAAAGGTGGCAACAACCCAGGAGTCCTCTGACAGATAAATGGGTAAACAAAATGTGGTATAAATATTAACAATGGAATATTATTCAGCTTAAAAAAGGAAAGAATTCCAGATGCATGGTACAACATAGGGGAATACTGAAGACATTATGCTAAGTGAAATAAGCCAGATACAAAGGGACAGATACTGTATGGTTTCATTTACGTGAGATACCTAGAGTAGTCACAGTTTAGAGACAGGAAGTAGTCATATTTGTAGAGACA
This sequence comes from Bubalus bubalis, assembly GCF_019923935.1. Classification (NCBI taxonomy): domain Eukaryota; kingdom Metazoa; phylum Chordata; class Mammalia; order Artiodactyla; family Bovidae; genus Bubalus; species Bubalus bubalis. Next base: position 34,364,449 of record NC_059159.1, on the reverse strand, counting down.
GAAAAATTAAACAGCTCAGCTCAGAATATTTTTATGGACATTTCTAGATACAAACATCAATACCAGGTAAAACTATAAAATAAAAAATTGGCAACAGTAGAATCAATATTCTTCATTGTGATGTCATGAATGGCATATGCTGAGGACTGCTATGTTGTAAATGCAAAACAGACTGACATATGATGATAACAGTCAATACTTACTCTTGCTCACTGCTTACTATGTGCTAACCACTGTTCTAAGTGCTATATATCCCTATCTATCTATCTACTTATCATCTATATCTTTATCTCTATTAAATCATGTATTCCTTACAGCAACCCTCTCAGATATGTACCATTATTATTCCCATTTTGGAGATGGGAAAATCAAGGCACAGGGGAGTGGGATTTCCCAAGGTCACATGGCTGGTAAATGGTGGAGCTGGGGTGTGAGTCCAACCTCTGGAGCCCACACTCTTCACTATCAGGCTGTAGCCGCTCTCTGCACAAAATATGGAAATTCATGGACAATGGCCAGTGTTGGATACTTTACATGGTTTATATAATTTCATTTTGACAACCAGGCTATCTACTTGTTTTGTTTTTGTTTTTTTAAACAGCCAAGGAAACGCAAGTTCAGAAAGATTAAGTTTATATGAGAATTGAAGATAATAACAGATGGAGGTGGGAGTGAACCCATGTATCTCTGTTGCCAGAGACTCAGGAGGATCTGATGCAAAGAATAGCATGGTGGGAAGTTATGAGAAGGCTGTTAAAGCAAAATCAAGAAGGCTTTGCTTTGGGCAGGAAGCAGAAAGAAGCACGTGCTCTATTATAGAAGCAGGAGCACAGAGTGGCTTGGCATCCGGTGGATGAGAACTGCCAGGTTGAGGGGAGCAGACAGGTGATGAAACGGAAGTGGGTGGGTGCCCCCATGTTCCACTTCCTCTGAGATTCCAGAGTCTATATCTACCTGGCCCTCCACCACCTGGTTGTTGTAGGTTGCTGTTTGACAACACACACACAGGCAAGGGAGGTAGCACTTCTCAAACTGTGCATCACAGGTGACCCTCGTATAGAGGTCCTTCTTCTAAAACTGGACAGAACAGAGGGATCCACTATGTTCTTCATATTGAAAGGGCTAAAATCAGGCAAAAAGCGCAAAGTTCAGGTCATTAGATTTTTTTCTTTTTTTGGTGGTGCTAGTGCACTGTTATATGTAACAAAAGTCTTAGCTGTATACACCTGGCGCACCTTTGTGAGATGAAACACCAAATAACCATGAGTGTAATCACTGCCGCTTCAGCACCATTCATCGTCACTTACCTGTGGGCATGGCGCTGTGCACGGGCAGTAGATCATTGGAACCCGACAAGCATCTGCATCAGAATGTCTGCCCAAGAGCAAGGACCCGCATCAGGAGTGCCTGGCACACTTGTTAAATGAGGAACCCTCTGGAACTCCAGCCTCGCTCTACTCAGTCTCAAGGGGACGGCCAGGGAATCAGCACTCTAAGCAGCATTCCTGGTGGTTCTTATTTTGACCTATGTCTCCTCATTTCATGCACAAGGTATTAAGAAGTAAAAGAGCCGCCAAAGACAACATCACTAAATACAGGATATAAACTCAGCTGGACTTTAGACTCTATGCTCTAACTGCTCTATGGCTCCAGGTTCAGCAAGGACACTTGTGACTAAAACAACAAGGCACGAAACAGGCAAGGTGGCCTGTAAAACCCATGCGATCTACCACCGCCGGTCTGCATGACATCATACAATTTCTCAAACTATTATTCTCGGTAAGCACTGAGGAAAGTTTCTTATTTTTAATTACAAAACAAAAATTAACAATGCATTCTACTTTCCCTGCACTCGTAACAATTCACTTCGTTTTTACCAAGATGTAGGAATCTTCTAGAAATTTCAACACTTCATCCCATGAAACTGCATGTATTCGAAGAGCAAGCGGATCCCTGCGGTAAAATCAGACCAAACGTGGGAAGCTTATCCGTAAGCGATGAGAGAAGCTACAGCAGTCTCTTACCACAAGACGTGGACTTCCTGTCCACCAGATTCACACGCCTGGTTTCAGTGCGAAGTTTCTCATCGGTATTCTCCACCAGGTTGGCAAGGTCATCAATTATCTCTATAAAGGAAAACAAAGATGCATGGTTAACACTCCAAAAATACCTTGGCTCACATCAGAGTCTCATAGCTGTGGTGGGCCTTCCTAGTAATAATTCTCTCAACTGCAGTGTGTGAGACGGTTTTAAAGAACTTACATTTCTTTGAAAACTGCAATTCTGATTCATTGATGGTTGGGGGGTAGTTAGAGAGGGAAGGAGTAGTAAAGGAAAAAAAAAAAAAGTTCAACAGAATTCCAGGAGACAGAGGAGAAATGTCAAAAGTTCAGGGGAAAGAAAGCATGACCCAACAAATTTATGCCCGGCCAAGTTGTCATTTGAGTATAAAGGTGATAGACAGATGGTATAGAGGACTTCGGGGATCACTGGGGCCCTTCTTAAGAAAGCTACTTGATGATGAAATCTAGCCAACCAAGAGGTGAAAAAAAATAACACAACTCTGGGCTGGAGAAGCCAGAGGCCATGACACAAGAGATGATGGTAAAAACTGAATCAAATATGTGGAGCTGAGAATAAACAAATAAATGGATCAGGTTACAGAGGAGTACACAAATGCTACAAACAGTGACAATGGAATTAAAGGTGAAGATCAGGAAGCAGTTGGTAGGGGAGGAACATGGGGAGAAAGGTGAAAGAAACTAAGGTGTTAATTTCTTCATCACTGACAGTAGAGTCCTATCAGGCTGCTGAAAAGTAAGACACACACTTACAGCTTTATAAAAATAACCAAGGTTTTAATATTTTACGCTCTTTTTCTGTTAACCTTAAATGGATCTTTTAGCAATTACTACCTCTTAGAAAGAATTCTTCATGTGAAGTTTATTTTTTGATGCTTATCTTTTAAAAGTGAAATTAAGCACTTAACATTTAAATAGCACATATAGTATAACCCTAATTAGGTAAAATTATTTCCATCCCTCCTTTTATATGTACTAACCTTTAAAGATGTATCCAGACAGTGTTAACCTGATGTTAATAAAGATTATTTCTCAGTGGTGGGGTCCTTGATGATCTTGCCTGGATTTTCTGAATTGCTTGAATTTCTTATGATGAGCTCTATATGCTTTTTTTTTTCTTCCAATTTTGGTTCTTCTTCTTCCCTCCTTCCCTCCCTTCCTCTTTATTTGTGGTTGCGGACACGATTTAGCAAATAAACAACAGATATCTCTTTGCATGTCTTTCTTTTACAGGAAGAGGATGATGGACACAAACTCTTATCTCTGTAGCTCCTATCCCTAGGAGAGTGCCCAATACACAGCAAGATAGGATAGATACTAAAAGATAAAGGGAATGAATGATTGGAGTATAAATGATAAAAGCACTGAATAATTTCAAAGCACTGAATAACTTGCTGCTTCTTAGAAAAGTGGATCTAAGCCAAATTTGTCAAATATTATCTACACAACATCTGCCTAGTAATCCGGTCACTATTATTTAACCATCTATTCACAACTATTTCCTTGTATTCAAGGATATATTCTCTCCTAGTTTTCTTTCGGAGAAGGCAGTGGCACCCCACTCCAGTACTCTTGCCTGGAAAATCCCGTGGATGGAGGAGCCTGGTGGGCCGCAGTCCATGGGGTCGCTAAGAGTCGGACAAGACCCAGCGACTTCACTTTCACTTTTCACTTTCCTGCATTGGAGAAGGCAATGGCAACCCACTCCAGTGTTCTTGCCTGGAGGATCCCAGGGACGGGGGAGCCTGGTGGGCTGCCGTCTATGGGGTCACACAGAGTTGGACACGACTGAAGCGACTTAGCAGCAGCAGCAGCAGCAGTTTTCTTTCAACTATCTATAAGCTCTGCCTAGTGTTTCCTCTTCCTCTTTTTTTAAAATATGTATTTACTTATTTTTGTCTGCACTGGGTCTTAGTTGCTGCGTGCAGGCTCTCTCTAGTTGTGGTGATTGGGGGGCTAGTCTCTAGTTGTTACTCCCTAGGGATTCTCATTGCGGTGCCTTCTCCTGCTGTGGAGCACAGGCTCTAGGCACATGGGTGGGCTTCGGTAGTTGTGGCACACAGGCTTTAACTGCCCCAAGGTATGTGGAATCTTCCTGGACCTGGGATCGAACCTGTTTCCCACACTGGGGCAGGCAGACCACCAGAGTCCTCCTCCTCTTGTTGGTGATCCCCAGAGTTCTGTGTATTTCTATTCTATTTTCATTTAAAACTATTTAAATTAAATAATTTAATTTTAAAAATATTTAAAATTTTTTAAAAAGAAATTTCTGCTCTACACAGCTCTCCAAAAATCCTTGACTCAGCCAACTGCTTACTACTTATCTCCACCTTGAAATTCCTACAAATACCTGTCTCACAAGGTCCCCCAAACAAAACTCCTCATCTTCCCCCAACTCTGACTCCCCTGTCTTCCCTGCCTCAATTAATGAACGGTACCATCATTCATTTGCTTGCCTAAGAAGGAAATCTTAGGAGTCACACCAACGTCTCCCTTCTCCTTCACCTGACATTCCCTTTGTTAGCCATTCTTGTTGATTTCACCTCCCCATTATCTTTCAATCCTACCATTTCTCTTAAACTCTGTTAGTAATACCTCACAAAAAGTTTCCAGGGTTTCTAAATCTGTCCTAACTTACCTTCCTGTTTCTGTTCCTCAGCCCCTTCAATCCATTCTCCATACTCTAGTCAGGGACTTATTTTTTCATATTTCAATTAATTTAAATATCCATATGTGACTAGTGATTATTATATTAACTCATTATTGACCAGGGGATTATTTTAAGGAATTAATATCTGTGGCCAGTCATTTGTTATGTAAATGACATTGACATGTCAATAATGGTTGGGTAAAAAAAGATGTATTAATATGTCTCTCATCAATAATGTGTTAAACAGCAGAGTTCTGAAGCAATAACTTAAAAAAAAAAACACACACCCACCACCATATAACCACCACCAAGAGGAATAGCTTAAAAAAAATCAATAGAGGGAATAAAATTGAATACCAAATATGCATGAATTTACCCCAAAGAAGGCAAGAAAGGAGATACAGAGAACAGATAGGACAAAAAGCCATAAGTACCTAGATGGCAGACTTAAACTCAATTGTACCAGTCATTACATTAAATATAAATGGACCAACTTCTCAATCAAAAGATAAAGAATGTCAGACAAGATTCAAAAATAATAAAAAACCACACTACTCAACTATATGCCTTCACAATAACTTCAAATATAAACCACAGAGCGTGTGTGTGTGAGAAAGCTGGCACAGCTGTATTAATATGCATCAGATCGACTTCAAGTCAAGGAGTATGATCACAGATAAAAAGGAATCTTTCATCAGGATGAAGGAACACATGACAGAAGATGGGAAAGAAAACCCAAACATATTTGAATGTTAAGGAAACCATTCCTAAATAACCTATATAATAAAAAAAAGGCAAAAGTAACCTTCTCTGGCAACTTCTATCAAACATTTTAAGTCCCACACTATTTAGTAAGACATGGGGGAAAAAGGCAAAAAGATTTATTTATTTATTTCTTGTGGGACCTTAGTTCCTCAACCAGGGATTGAACCTGAATCCCCTGCATTCAAGCATGGAGTCTTAATCACTGGCCCACCAGGGGAGTCCCTGCCTGATATGTTTTAAAGTCACAATATGTAATATAAAATTCAGACTTAATAAGCTTATAGCACCATAAGAAAGTCAAGTGAAAATATTCCTTGTCAGATACTAAATATGTCAGTTGTTATATGTTAACGGGGTTTCTGGACAGAGCTCTCATTAGATTTATAAATATTCATTACTTAGAGGTAAATAAAAAACTAGTAGAAGGTTAACTAAACAAAAACCAGTAGTCAACACTGAATGGGTTAATGTTTTCATCTTAGATCAAACATCTTGGCTGGTAAACCTCATCTGATTACCAGTTTGTTTGTTTTCCAAAAAAAGAAAAAAACCCTTTATTTTTAACTGACAAAAATTATATAATAGCAAGTTTATAAATGAGAGATGGAAAAGTATCTTCTATGGATTCCCTTCTAAGATTTGACATAAACATACATACTTTTATATAATTGCAATATATGAGCCTTCTGCCCCCTGTTAACATATCATTTGTATGCTTTCATGTTGTTATACAGTCTTCATGGTTATAATTTCTAATGGTTACAAAATATTCATTCCATTAAAATAAACATTCATTAAAAATAGCCTATTGTGGGATACTGAGAATGCTTCTGTATTTCTACATCATGAGTCAATGAATTCTTTCCTCCATGATCATCTTCCTTCTTCTCTGTTGTTTCCTTAAGTTAATTAAGTGTGATCATGACTGCCCCATGGACTTTGAAACACACTGCCAAGTTAGTTTTTAAAAGGTCTGCGCTGCCACTGTGGGTTGATTTAATTGAACTCACTCCTTAATATGACCTCAGAAGGAGATTTCCAAGGGCAAGGAGCCTGGGGGAATTCCCACCTTGCAGCCTAGCAGCTTCTAAGGGGGGAATTTCCCCAACCACAGACTGTTACGAGCAAATTAAATGCAGGTTTCAGAACACAGGTTAAGAAACAACCAGCTGACTCTTTCAGATTCCTGACAGTACAGCCTCCAAATGGCAACTGATATTTTGATTCCTGGTAATTATTTGCATTTGGTTTCAAGAAGGAACTTATGTTTCTATTGTGTATTAACTTGAGATACCAAATGCCATTCCAACACAGAATGGGAAAAAATGGACAATAGGAAGTGTGATGCAAAACCGAGTCAAAGAGCAGTAAGAAATATTATACAGTGCCAACATAGCTGAATCTAATTATATTTAAGTTTTCTACACTCAGTTACAGTCTCAGTGAATTCCATATTAGTGCAGTAAGTGTGTAGCATATTTTCAGATAGGTTTGGTATCTTTTGGTACTCATAGTGGATGCTGGCACTTGCAAAGTCATTATGTTATGCCTTTAGCTTATATCACTAATGACATTTAAAGACAAGCATTAAAAAAACACAACAAACAGTGAATAAAGAGCTTTTCTTGAGGGCGTTAATTTAACTCCCTTTATTATCATGGAAACTAAACGTGGGGTGGGTGATAACATCTAACAGTACACTTTTCTGTACGCTAGGAAACCCTAACCCTACCCTCACCCTAGGAAAGGGGTTAGGGAAACAGAACAGGAGAGATCGACCTGTGACACAGCAAAGGAAAGTAATACATCCGCCATGGCGCCCTAGGGTGGGGAGTTACTGCCCACCCACGTGGAGCCTCTGGGGAAAATTCGGCCTTGGAGGCCTAGGAGAAAGCTCCCTGGCTGCACCTGCTCACATCTGAAGCAGGGACAGGTGCGCCAGGCTGGGCAGAAGGCACAGGCTCCCTTCCTTCTTCCTCCCCACCATCAACCCATGACCTTTCAGTCTTCCCTCAACTGGGCTGTGACATGTGTGACAGAGGCCTATGCCAAGATTAGGACCCTTCCCAACTTCTAACAGAAGACACTGACCTGTGTGTGCAGATGAGCTAACGGCCAACAGGTGTAAATACAGAAGGAGCATCCTCTCCCCTTCCCGTACCCCTTCTGCGCTAGCAAAGAGAATTCTTTCCAGAAAAAGAGAAACCAGTTTCTTGAGGATTCTCCTTTTAAAAAACAAGATTCAAAAAGACACTAAAGTAATACAACACAACAGAGAGCCACAATGAGGGACTGACCTAAGTTACTACAAGCAGTGCTCCAGGTAGAGACACACTTGTCAAATTAAAAAACCACAGTGAAGCAGTTAGGCAGACTGTAATCTAGATAAAATATTTAGTTGGAAAACAAACTGGAATAATCTCCCAGGAGTCACAGGAAAAGGTTAAAGAGGGCAAAACATGGAAGAAAAAAATAAGAGCGGCAAAGATACAGGAAAGGAAGAAACAATACCCAAGTAAATAATAAATTTTCCTTTTAAACAAGAACCAGAGTCTCATCATATAATAATCAAAATGTCCAAGATCAAATCCAAAATCACTCAGCCTGTGAAGTACCAGAGAATCTCAAGATGCACAAGAAAAGACAGTCTGCAGATGCAATGCTGAGATAACACAGCCACTGGAATTATCTGACAAAAACTTTAAAGCAGTTACAATAAAAATGACCTAATGAGTAAAGGTGAATACTCTTGAATCAAATGAAGATATGGTTTTGCAAAAAAAAAAAAAAAAATTTTTTTAAACCCCAGAAATCAGAGAAGAGCCAAATGTGAACTGTGAAGCTGAAAAATACAAGAATCAAATTAGAAAAACTCACTGGATGGGCTCAATAGTACTGTGGAATACTACAGAAGTTCATATGTATGATTCCATTTATATGACAATCTCCAAAAGATAAAACTATGCTGATGGAGAACAGAGCAGCTGGTCACCACCAAGGGTGAGGGATGGGGAGGGGACAAGCGATCGATGGAGCCGCTCTGTGTCCCCTGTCCGTGGTAGCGGTTAGACTCATCTACACGTGTGTTAAAAGTACAGCACTACACAGGCATACATGGTTTTTCTGTAATGTTAACTGAAAAATTCAAATTAAACAAGAAGAGAAGTATAGGTGAAGGAGGAACAATATTAGAGAACGTCAGTACTTAAAGAACAAGAGGAACAAAAACTAAAAGCAAAGGAGAAGGCAAGAACAAAAACAAAAACACGCCCAGAAGAGAATGCAGTCCCACAAGGCAGCGCTTCAGGAAAGAAGGTGGCATCTACCGTGTCTACGGATGGGCACAGTCCCCTGCTGTGGGCTGTGCTGAGAGGCACTTTGGGTGCGGGAGGGAAGGGAAGAAAGGGGGCAATCTGCCTGATTTGCAGGACCGAGTGCAGCTCAAGTGTGGGCAAGAGAAGGCAGCCAGAAGACACTAGTCTGCCACTATTATCCGAAAGTTCCTATTATCTGAAACCAAAATGACAACTCCTAATATTTACTGAAAACTTGCCAGGTGCTGTAAGTCACTGTTTTCTAATTTTGAGCTGTATCTAGTTTGTTAGAAAATTTAGAAACTTCTTCTATACCCCACAGTATTAATACGTTTATTCTATTTAAATTATTTAACTATCAACATCAATGATGGGATATATTCTGTTTATAGAAAAATGGAAAACTAAAATTCTATTTTAACAACCATTAATTTCATGCTGACAGAGGAAGCTTGTTTTGTGAATAGTAAATTACTGCTTGAAACGTGAAGATGATACAGACTAAAGTATAGGTCCTTTGGGGTTGTCCTGCTGTTCTTTATTCCAGTGGTGGAGACATCCTTTAGACACAGCACAGTGACAGCCTTTGGCCTTTTCTTGGAAGCAAATATATCATTACATATTAAGTATACTGTCTTTTTCTCACCAGCCAAGGACTACTAAGACAATCACAAACAAATGTGAGCTAGAATTGCATGGCAAAACAATACACTGGTCATCCTGATAATCCAGAAAATTCTTTTAATTTTTAAATATTATCAATAGTAGAGAGACATGAAATTTTAAGTCACTAAAAAAAAAAAAAAAAAAACAACCACAGAGCTTCGAGAAGATGCTATCAGTCCTAATTTGAAGACACAATGCTAAAAGCATAACATCTTAAGTTAGGCATTAAACAACTCTATAATACGGCTAAAAATATAGACCTCAGCCATTTTCCTAGCCCTTCAAGAAAAAAAAAAAGTACTTAAAAAAAAAAAAGTTAAGCCGTATCAGAATCTTTGCTATAGGAAATAAAGTGACAATAAAAATACACTTCCTATTATTTCAGAAAACTGGAATCCTGGTGACAACGTGGCTCAGCTTTGACTAAATGATTTCAAAATAATCAACACGTTTTTGTGCACCTTGAATAAAAAGGCTACAGACTGTATGAATCCAACTACACGACATCCTGGAAAAGGTAAAACTATAAACAGAATACAATGGGGAGGAAGAGGAGAAGGATGAACAGGAAAAGCGCAGAGGATTTTTAGGGAGTACAAAATTCTGTATGATACTGTATGATGGATATGCGACGTTATGCATTTGTCGAGACCCACAGAACTTTACAGCACAAAGAGTGAACCTTAAGGACTTCCCTGGTGGTCCAGGGGCTCCCAATGCAGGGGGCTTGAGTTCAATATCTGGACAGGGAACTAGATCCCACATGCTGCAACTAAGAGCTCGCATGATGCAACTCCAAATAGATCTCACTTGCTGTAACTAAAGATGCTGCATGCCGCAACTAAGATCTGGCATAGCCAAATAAACAAACAGTGAACCTTAATGAATGTAAACTAAAAAAAAAAAAAAGAAAAAAAAGGATCACGTAGGAGGCTGGGGATTCCAGGAAGGAAAGCAGACTGTGCTATGAGCATCTAGCTGTACTGCAAATGTAGGAAGCAACATCCCTTACTTGTAATCTACCCCGTTCCAGAGACTTTTTCCTAACATTCAGAAAGGAAAAGGGGACAGCAGAGCAAAAGTTCCAAGACTGTTTTGTTCTGCTTTGCTTCGTTTGAAGATGAGATCATTCAAGTTTTTCCTATAAATGTCTTCTAAACTATTGTTAAGTAAATGTTTATTACTTAGTACAATGAATATATGAGTTCCTTGAGCCAAATCCATGATCCAGTTGAGTGTTTCTTTATGCTGTGTATATACCTTGTAGTAATGTATGGCTTCTTGCGTAGTCGTTATTTAAAAGCTATAAAACTATGTAATCCTGTTTTGTAACTGTTATAAAAATGTACCGTTCTTACTTGCTGTGACGCTGGTCATAACAACAAGCAATGCTGTGATGTCGTGATGTATGTTGGTCATAATCGCGATCATCTAATGTCACAACTTTGGTCAAGAATATAACCTCCAACAGTGAGCCAAGGTCACTGCCAACATTTCCCCTCTTACAAGTGATTACAGAGAGTCATGGACATTTTTTACTTCGCTCCATTCTGTCACTTAAGCATCTAGACAGTCTCTCATGAAATACCTAGACCCAAACCATTAGACTTTTGCTCCCTTTGAGAAAGAGCCTACAGTCCAGTAACTGCCTGCCAGAGCAGTTACTTTTCCTCTTAGACTCAAAACTTCTAATAGGATCATAGCCTTGTGTTTCCATATCTGCCCTAGCTGCTGAATATTCAGAGCATGTCGAAGTTCTTAGAACACAGTAAGAACAAAGCAGATAAGTCCAAAAAGAAAATGGGACAGATGGAGAAAGTCTTAAACATCATTCCTTGGTTCTTGCTCTGAGAGCTCAACAAAAGAGACAAGCTTTTTATGAAATCCATAAAGTGGCATTACTTCTAAGTTAGGGCTTCCATTCCTGTTTCAGTCTGATTTCCTATAAATGAAGAGTTCTAAAAATACTCATGATGAGGGTAATACAGTTTTAATGTACTGTAATCATTTATTATCTCATCCAATCCTCCTGACAATCCTGGAAGATAGACAGGGAAACAGAGTATTTTATAGATGTCCAAACAGGCCTACACAGATTATGCAACTTGTCTAAGATACCTTATGAATAAGCAGTAGGACACGGAGACAGGTCTCTGCATTTCAATTCAAAAGCTTTGCTTGGTAGCTCATGCCTCCTATGTCTCAAATTTCAGGTCTATGTCTACCTCCAGACTAAACATAGTCTGCATTTTTCCCATTCCAGAGGAACATCACCTTGATTTCTCTGCCTGTCCCTTTCTCATAGAAGATACCTGATGAAGCCCAGAGAGTGGGTTAAGACATAGAGTCTGAGAGATCTGGTACCATGACACCTATCAGTCAGAAAACTGAAGTTAACCACACACTCTTGTTTTAAAAGAAACAAACAACTTGAAGAAACACATTTCCCCTTTAGAAGGGAACATTCCTCCTTTGCAAAAAAGTTACCTCCCTTTATTTCAAGCAGTTTTCACACTCTGGATCTATCTGAAGCATGTGTCTCCATTCTTAAAGTGGGGTGTAAATGTTCTAGGCAGGTACCTACAGACAGGTCACTGGAGCCACAGTTCACCCATGTATCTTTGCTATCTGATTATACATGCATTTTAAATAAACTTTGTGTTTTATTTTATATGTATGTTTAAACTCTCCAAGTACAAAAAAGAAATCCAAGTGCAAAGTCCTTTATGAAGCACAGAACAACTACAAATTGGGGGTGGGGGAGTCCCATCAATTATAGAACTGCTGAAAATTGAAAACGTCCCAATTTTATACAATATGTTGATAGACTCTGCATTCTATTTTATTCTTGGAGCAAATGAAACAAGCACACACACCTCCTTAGAGAGTTAAAAGGCAATGCATCTATAAAACTATACCAAGGTAGAATAGAAACTTTCAGAAAATAAGAAAGTTTTCAGAAATTAAGACAGCAATAACAGTTCTGATTCCAGTAGCTGGGACAGACTAAGATAGCTACTGACAGTTTGTCCACATTGAAAGGAATTTCACAATTCTGTCAGCGGTGGAGGTATGGGGAAGATGAAAAAGTATCAATAAAGACAACTAAGTAAACCAAGAAGAAAAAAAAAAAGGCAATTAGTGACTTTAGAGGAAAAGGATACAATCAAATAATGTCTAATTCTAGCTCCCACTGTGGGTGGCTCGGTCATGAACAACATTTATGTAGTCACGATTCCACCAACACTGATTTAACGAAAACGTGTGAGCAATGGGGAAGAGGGGAAGTGTGTATGTATGGGGTTGCTGTGGGTTAAATTAACATCTTCCTTAGGAGGAAGTCGACAGAGACTAAGACTGAAAACAAAGAAACAGGAGCGAATTACTTTGAAATATAGATACTGTACCACAGAGATTGACATGCAAATCACTAAGACAATTAGAAGCACTGCCTCTGGCTGATAGAACTTTGAGGAGAGGAGGACTGATGGGGAAAACACTTGCTTCTCCTAAGCCTTCTAATTTTGATTTTTTTTTAAATTCTGATTTTTTAATCAAAATATATTACTTTGGTAAAAATAAAAAATTAAATAAAAAAAAATTAAGTCCAAGGAAGAACTTTAAATAAGTAACACTACAGGTGAATACGACAAAATCTCAGAAGGTCTTGGAAACACTGCTTAGGCAAAGAAGAACCACTGGAGGGTTTTCGCAAGCAAGTGACATGATCAGAATTGTACAGAGAGATTGTTTTGAGATAGAAAAAAACAAAGGATAGACTGACAGAAGGATAGTTTTAAGGTAAAAAAGAGAATGAGAAAAAAACAAAGGACAGATTGTCAGAGAGTTTTAAGGTAAAAAAAAAAGAGTGAGGAATTCCTAGCGGATACCACACTGAGCTGAGACAGCACACGGGGGGGACGATCGGGAGGGTTATGTAGTGGCCACTACAAGGACGTCTCAATCTTCTTCGATCTGGCAGTTCTGACTATAAATTAGCATTCAACACAAGGAAGGGATGAACCAGTCCAGCAGATGCAAATATTGTAGTCTTTCCTAGAGCATCCTCTCAGATAAGGACAAAGAACCACCTCGGGTTATGAATCAGTCTTTCAGGAGATTTCACCCAGGGTGGATTTTAACCATGTTCCAATGAGACCACCCTTGAAAGCTGACCATCAAGGTCCTGGACCTCAAGGCCTGAGGGGCCAAATCTTGAAAGTAACAATGCTTGGTTAAAAATTGCAAAGCCACACTTACTTATATACCCTTTCACACACCAGGGTTCTGGCCTCTGTGTTTAGGGACAGAGACTAAAGAACATCAGGTCAACTTTTCCCCTCCTTCTTTATAACATGACTGCAAAGAGATGCACCAGAGAAAACCAGGCAGACAATGTTTCTGGACTCCAGGAAGACTCACGACAGAAGAACCAAAGCTATTATCTCCTGTGATGAATCAATCAAAAGTGACTGTTTTCATTTCCCAAAACAGTCTTTGGGTGGTGGAGAGAGGGGGCGCACTAGGAAGGTTCAGGAGACCCAGGGCTTCTGAGAAATAAGTAAGAATATACCGAGAAGAAGAGCAAGAGTTACACCTAGGCAACAGGCCACCAATTAGAAATTAAAGTCAAGTCTATGTACCAAACCCCCAAAGTAGACCCCACTATTGTGTAGAACCTGGCTACTCCAAGTGTGGCCCTCAGGCCAGCAGCCAGAGCATCATTTCCTGGGAACTTAACAGACCTGCAGAAGCTCAGGTCCCACCTTACAACTAATGAATCCAAACCTGCATTTTAACAAGACCCTCAGGTGATCACTTCTGCCTATTTCAAGCCTGGGAAGCAATGAGGAAGACAGATGGAGGAGTCTTTCTGGCTCTATGTTCCCCATGGTTCCCCAGCTGGTGCTGGACATGTGGAAACTGAATAATCATCCAGGTGTCTAAACCTACCCAGGCAGCTATGGAGACATGTTCTGAAAGTGGTAAAGAGGACCCAGCAACTAGGTCTCTTCTAGGAAATGCACCAATTCCAGGCCACTAAATTATTTCTCAAGCGCTGGATTTGAGAGCAAAAAAAAATCCACAAGCATGAACCACAGATTTCCCTTTATAGCTGCCTCTTTTATTTAAACAAAAAATGCTAAACATTAATTTTAGTTGTACTTAATTGAATAATTTCTCAGGGGAATAGTTCAGGGAGAGTTTAAAACTGCCTGCTTCCAAAAGCCATTACAAATTGGCATATACTTTAATGTCACCCTGCCAACCCAAACAGCGCACTTCAATGCCCTTGGGGCCGCCCTCGCTCCAGATGTGTTCAGAACTCCTAAGTAATAGAATGCAGGCAAAAGCCATATTTACACGGAGCAGTATTTTGAATATCCTTTTCCAATTATCTGGAATGAGATAATAGATCCCTAATTGGAAGCACTGAGGGAAGGAAAACCGGGTCCGTGGTTTCTGTCCAGTGAACGCTTTTTATTAGGAAAAACTAAGAAGAGTTTTACAAGAGTCAAAGAGAAGCCCCTTTGCCACATTTAATCTGAGCAGCTACAAAACAAGAAACTGTCCCATGATTTCCCTTAATTAACTGGCTGATTTTTAAAAGACTGATCTTGTTTTTTCCTGTGAAATGCAGACCCAGAAGGATTGGGGTTGGGGGAGGGAGTGAAAGAAATCCAGAAAACACTTTGGCAAGAGAACAGGCCCAAGTGGTTGGTGCGAAGGTACTGCTCCCCGCCCGCCTCCCCAAACCCATCCCACCCAAATATCCTCGGTTCTATTTCACGTGTGCACGAACGGCATAGACTCTGAACTTCCCTTGTATTTCTGACTAATAATGGTCATAACAATGCTGCCAGGTAAGCCATCATTGTTTATTCCAGATTTGTAAACGCCCATTCCAAATCAGATTTATTGATAAGGAATCATCTTTTTATTCTCCAATGTAAAGCAGGTACCAATCAAAATGAAGTACTGTGTCAACAGTTTACACTTCTTGTTAAAATGCAACTTTCAACCCTTGTGTTGTTGTTTAGTCACTAAGTTGTGTTTGACTCTTACGCCTGGAGCCCACTGGGCTCCTCTGTCCATGGGGTTTCCCAGGCAAGAAGACTGTGGCAGTTGCCATTTCCTTCTCCAGGGGATCTTCCTAACCCAGGGACTGAAGCCACATCTCCGGCCTTGGTAGGCGAGTTTCCTTCTCCAGGGGATCTTCCTAACCCAGGGACTGAAGCCACATCTCCGGCCTTGGAAGGCGAGTTTCCTTCTCCAGGGGATCTTCCTAACCCAGGGACTGAACCCACATCTCCGGCCTTGGTAGGCGAGTTCTTTACCACTGAGCACTGGTGATGTAATACAGGTACATTTAGAATTCAGGTGGAAGTCAAGTGTATTTTTGTACAAGTGGGCATACTGTCCGACTCCAGGGGCGCTCTGGCCCCCTTACAGCATCAAACGCTGTTCCGTACCACGTGACTGAGGCGTGCTCAGTTACTGAAGTTGTCTGTTTTCACAGATGTCACAGCGAAGCCGTCTGAAAACAGCACAGATGCAGCTGTTCCTGGTTGTTAGCGAGATGCACTGGGAAACCCTGTTCCCTAAAATGTTCAGAATTGGAAAAGGTTTTCTAAATATAAATTAATTACCAAATTCCATGTGTTGACAAGCAAACACTGTCATGTTTATGCTTCAACTTGACAAGGGAAACTGAAGCATATTACCCAGAAACCTTGAAAAGAAACAAAGCCCATGTATGGTATTTACTTCATTTACATTTTCTCCTACAATGTTTAAAAACATTTTTATCGTGAAAGGCCACATACAAAGAGAAAAAAAGCCACTGACTTACATGGACAGTTTAACAAACAGCTACAAAGCAAAACTGTACCACCTTCACACACTCAAATACAATGAAAGCCATCGACCTTGGAAAAACGCAAAGTCTCTCATTCAACCAGGCAACTGACAACTGACAAACTATATGCCAGGCACTGTGTGATGTGCAAATTTAAACACTTTAGCTAGTATTACTCGCTAGCATATTTCTTCGAATAACTAGCACAAAGTCCTTACATGTTACCTACCCCGAGTTTCAAAGAAAATAAATATATAACTTTATCATGTGGACAAGGGGTATTTTCCTCCAATAAATCTACACTAGAGGTCTGTGCTCTTGGTAAGCTTGACAATATATCACTTCTGAAAGGACCACGAGAAAGGGCTTGGTGGTCAGTAACACCCAGATGTGAACTTTTCTCTCTGACCTACTCGAGCCGTGAATGATGGGCCCAGCGCCCCTCTGATTCACCCCTCAAGTCAGGCCTGTTCCTCCAGAACAAAGGCCTCCCCACTTGGGAACCACTTAGAACTTTCCCAAGCACCTTGCAAAGGGTCTTATTTTTCATACTGTGTCTAGATCTGAAAAAAAGCATTTGTTCCGGTAGAAAGACACTGAAATCCCTGGTTGCAAGACGAATGTTCTCTTAACCCTAAGAAAGCCTTAATCCCTGGCTTTGCTTTAAGAGAAATAGTTCTATCTTATTAATCACAAAGGTCTCAAGTTAACTTGGTTTGTGAAGTTCTCAGAAGCGGTTCAGCTGTTTCCAAACTGCACACCAGAAAATTCCTACGTTACATGGTCCCGGATAATCAATGTTAAAACAATATATATAACCACGTCGCCTTCTCCCTGGGTTCCATTTCTGTTGGAAAAGAGGGAGAAATTTAAGCCAGGACTGTAGCTGAAGCCAATAATCTACAAACTGGGGCTCACAGGATGATTCATTAGAATGGAGAAAGGAAAAACTGAAACTTCTACTAATAAGGTGGATTTAATCTCTACCTTTTCTAGTTCCTAACTCTGCTCCTCTTTGTGGCTGAGTGGTGCTCCACTGCGCACACCACAGTCTGCTTCTCTAACTAGAGCTGCTGCTGCTCCACAACTGCAGAGGCAAGTAGTCACAAGAGACTGGATGGCCTGCTGCAGAGCTGAAAATGTTACCTGGCTCTTTAACAGAAAAAACTTGCCAGCCCCTGGATTGTACATGCCCTGACCTTCAGAAGAAGTAATTTGGAGAATCAGCTTATTCATGGTCACTGCAGTGCTGTACGGAACAGAAAAATGCTGGAAACAAAATGTCTATCATTAGAGGACCAGCGTGATCATGGTAAGCCCATATGACGTTATACTACACACCCCCTCGGAAGAATCAGAAAAATGTGTGCATGCCGATAGGATAAGACCTCTGGGTTTGACTAGGTTAAAAAGCAAAGAATTACAGTATGCTGAGCGCATATCACCCTCCCTCCTATTTTTTAGTTTAAATGCATTTTATTTTTAGGCAACCTACATGACATGTTTCCCGCCCCCCCCCCCACAAAAAAACAATACCTCTGGCTCCAGGGGAGAAGGAAAGGGTTGGACAAATTGAGAGAGTAGCACTGAAACATGTACATTACCACAGGTAAAACAGATAGCCAGTGGGGATTTGCTGTATCTCACACACACACACGCACACACACCCTTATTTATAGGTTATATACATATACATATATATATATGTATATATCTCTGTATAAAACTTCTGAGAATCACAGGAAACTCTGTTACCATAGTATACCTTTCTGTACTGTGTGAAATTTCCAACCTTCTACTTACATTTATCATCACTGTCAAAAGATGTTAACTAAATGAGGAAACTAAGGTCCATTTATTTATATCATTTTTATTCTTTATAAATCAGTATGTACATGCAATAATGAAAGAGCAATCAAATGAATATGATGCTTTTAAACAGGAAATTTAAAAAAATCAAAACAAAATACTACTTTAAAACATGACAAGCTTTTTTTCTTTTTTTTTAATGAGATATCACTTTTTTCTTCCCTTGCAAGTCAGTGACCCTCCAAAGAAAAAACCCTTACTACAGTAGGTTGGGTTTTTATATCCCAGAAAGCTAGATGCTGCAAGAGATGATCTTTGCAGATGCCGTCTGTGTCAGTCACGGATGAGTTTTGATCCAAGTTTTCCACTGACTGTTATTGAAAAGCATATCGTGTATGTCGGACACAGGACCACTGCAAATCATCTACGGCCACCGAGCTTGGGACAGCAGTGACCTGGGCTTCCGCACACGGCTCAGCCCTGACAGGTGGGCTGGCAGGGTTTATCTCTGAACACTGACAGGCCCTAAACATTTTCCATATGTGCTGACCTCATAAAACCGCCACCTACCACAGCTGTGAAAGAAGTGCTCCAAGCCTGTATTCTTCCCATCCCTACAGCCATGCCTCCTGGGCTCCTGGGCTGGGTAGCCCTCTACTTGCTGAAGATAACTGGGTGCCAGGCCTGAGCCTAGACAAGAGAACAATGAGCAGAGGAGCTCAATGGCGGGGCATTTTTGCACCTGCCATGTCCTGGCTGCTTGTGCCCTGGTGCTGGGAGCCTGTGCCATGCTTATTCTGGGGGATTTTAGCTTGTGCTTTGTTCTGGATCTTTGCAAGATGGGGGCTGTGCTTGGTTACCCAGCCAGTCTGCTACTCTCGGTCAGGTCCTTATAACTTGCTGCTGAAGCTCCCTGCCAACTATTAACCTACTACAGATGCCAACACTGCACACGGAGACCAACACTGCATTCCCCCTGCCTCCCAGGATCTCTGTGCCTGGCGCCTCCTAGAAGAGTCCTCGAGCTGAGTGGCCAGCCTTCTTCTCTTGGCTCACAGCTAGAAGCTCCTTTCCCCTCTCACAATGAAATTCCTTCTCCCTCTGGGTCAGGCCTGGCTGATCACGGATCAAGTCCTAATGCCAGTACCGGCTTGCTCACAGAAGTATTCTGGACAGCTCACTAGGGCTCCACAGATACTTGTGGTGTATCTTCTACAAAGTTACAAATAAAATCAGGAACCAACTCCACCTGGATAACAGTATCTTTCTATCTGCTGAGTCTGCACAAGGCACTTTGTATCTCTTTCTAAAGATGCAAAGATGTGATAGTCCTCTTCCCTTAAGAAGGTGAGGAGACTCAGCAGAGAAACAAATTCAGAAACAGCTGTAAATGACCAACACAAAGCATTCTCTAGGACAGGAGAGAGGGACAACGTGCCACTGGGTGTAGAGGATGAAGATCATCTCAGGGCGGAAAGCACAGGAAGGGATCCATGGATGAGGCAGCATCTGGGCTTGATACTGACGGATGAGCCGGATTTCTGTGGGGTGGGATGGAGGCCATCGTTTCTAAGGAACTCTGAAAACTACACTAGGAGAAAGTCTATTTTTCAAATCCCATGTATAAGTAATGAGCGAATCTGGCCTCTTGTCAATATGTTCTTTCTAATCAGCCAGCTTTCTGTCTGAAATGCTCCATCATCCCAAGTTGTGCAGAGGAAAACAATCTCTCTTAGGGAGTTGGCATTCAACCTTTTACAAAATCTCCAAACTTAATTTATCACACACTCCCCCGTCTGGGTTCTTTCTTTTCAATAGCCTAATTAACCATATTTCATAGATGCATTGTATTTTTAAATTATGAACACTATTAATATCTGTATGATAAATGCCATGATTCCTCCACCTGTCATGAAAACAAAGATGTGCGCCTGAAATGGGGCGGGGAGGGGAGGGAACTCTACACTTAATAACTGCATTTAATAATGATAATAGCTGCCAGCTAAACATTACCACCTAAAGGTTTTCACAGCGAAAAGTAAACCATTTTTCAAAACGTCATTACCATCCATTATGATCAAACTTTTAAATTTATTAAGCTGTTACCTTCAGTAATACTTGCAAAAATAATTGCAGTGCAGGATTTCATTGTTCCTTCTGGTTAAGTGACAGGTAAATGGTACAGCTTCGCGAGCTCTACTAAGCCCGGAAGCCTCCCTGAGATGGTGTGCTGATGCCATCAGCCCAGATCCCCAGCATCACCTGGTGATGGAGGTCGGCCCCTGCAGGAAGGCTCATACACACCCACAAGGGCCTGCACATCTCTGGACAAGTCAGTCTCAATCTCTGCGCCTCCCAGTTGGGCTTTCCTTGTGGCTCAGCTGGTAAAGAATCTGCTTGCAATACGGGAGACCTGGGTTTGATCCCTGGGTTGGGAACATCCCCTGGAGAAGGGACTGGCAGGCACACGCACGCGTGTGCACACATACACACAGACAGTGTATGCGCGTGCATACACACCCCCCTGAAATGCAGCTTCAAGGTCTCAGGCTTCATCCTGTAATACTTGTTACCACTCTCAAGTAGGATCAGGCAGCCACTGAAATCCACCCTGAGCAGAATGCAGACAAGCTGTCATTTAAGTTGATAAAATGCCAGAAGCGCCCCATATTCTGAATTTTGACATTCCAAAAGATTTCTCCTATGCTAGTAAAGAACTGGGGAGGAAGATAGCTATTCTCTGAAGATTTTCAGAGGTTGCGACCTGAGAAAACAAAATAATTCAACGTTAAGTGATGTCTTGATGTGAGGAGCTGGGAATGTAGTCTGAAATTCCTATTTTATCACTAATTGCCTTCTAATGTTTGTGATGTTCACAACTCCCTTCAGCTTCCCTAAGTTCCAATGTCCTGTTTTCTCCTCTCTCACTGGTGGTGGAAGGTGAGGGTTGTTTTCTAGAGGCTTGCAGGCATTCACCAACTTGCAGAGAGAATGAATTCCCAAAGTATATTAGCAGATTGGTTGCATAGAAGTCAAGGACGCCCACAGAGATAATGCAGCTAGGGCAGACCTGTTCCCAGGCAGCCCACAGGCTTACATTCACCACATCTCAAGAGGAACAGTACTAATCCCGCCATACTCGATTGCCAGGTACAACGGTCTTGACCTGCGTCTACGTGAAATGCCAGGAGCAAACCTTCCCAGTGTGGCAGCGGTGGTCACCTGGTGTAAGACTCCCCCACCAAAGAAGCAGGACAAAGTCCATGTGGGTATTTCTGCTATAATGTGATAGGCACGTTCCTGAAAAACCTCGCATCCTACAAAATCACCCTCTAAAAATAACAGGGGTGGGACTTCCCTGGTGGTCCAACACAATGCAGGGGACTTGGGTTTGATCCCTGGTCAGGGAACTAAGATCCCGCATGCCTCGGAACAACTGGGTCTGCACGCTGCAACTACTGAGCCCGTGTGCCACAGCCAGAGTCCATGTGCTGCAACAAAAGATGCTGCAGGACGCACCTAACACCCAGCACAGCCAAATAAATATCTACTCGTAAGCTCTTTGGCAAGGAAAACAAACACCGTATGTAGAAATCTGAGAAATAAAAAATGCTGGGTAAGAAATGGAAAATTAAAAAATAATAATAACAGGATAGATGGTGGGGAACACCACTGGGGCAGACCCTCTGAAACCTATGTCACTTTGTAACCAGAGCAAAACCAAGAAGGAGGGTGAACGCCTGCATAGATGAGCTGGCCTGCCCATGGGAGCAGATCGGCCCTGGCTGCGGCTGCCTCGGGGATGTTAAACCCATGCAGGTCACCAGAGTGGTGGGGCTGGCTTGAGGACACAGTGAAGGCTGGAGCCAGGGGGTACCCCTGCCAGGAGTTCAGAGACCTTCAAGGCTCAGAAGGTGCCCTTCCTGAGGGAGGGGGTCCTGAGTGCAGGTGCTCATTATTTTCTGAAAATTGACTCGAGAGGCGCCCGCAGCCTGTGAGGGCTCTAAACCTTCTTGTGGAAGGCTGTGATTCTACTTCTGCAATTTCTGCTCCTCTGGCCAAAGAAAAACTGCCTCTGAACCAATCCGTCCTCCAGGATGACTGACCTCGCTCCTCCCCTCTTCAACTGAGCAAACCTGTGTTATGGATCCATGTGCTGGAGCAGAGAAGCTGTACCCCTAGGGCCAGGGATGCACCGATGCCCGGAGCGCTCCTCCTGGTTGGGGAAGGACCTTTCTTAGGTTGGCCATTTCTGGAACCCTCTGCATAGGAGAAGAGGGGGAAGCCATTTTTGGGGAGGTAAATTCCCTCCACGTCCATGCCAATTCAGGGAATGTTTCTGCCTTCTACTTGGTCATCAGAAATGAGTCTTCATCTCAAAGCATGTGAATCCCTGGGTAGATGGGCCTGATTTCCAGACCAGACTGTCCCATCAAAATATAATATAAGCCCCAAAGGCAATTCACATTAAAAAAAAAAAGGCAGCTACATTGAAAAAGTAAAAAGAAACAGAAATATACTTAATAGTACATTTTACATAGCCCAATATATAAAAAACAATTGTAATATCAATGTAATCAATGTAAAAACTATTCACAAGATATTGTGCCTTTTCTTTGTATCCAAGCTTCAAAATTCAGTGTTATTTTTGCTCACATAGCACATCTCAGTTAAGACTAGTCACATACAAAGTGCTCAGTGGCCAGTGGCCACTGCATTGGACATCACAGTTCTAACTTGATGCTCTGTTGACAGTAAAGTATCATATTTCTAAAGATACAGAAAAAGAAGAAAAACTAATAAAAACATTTTTAGAAGAACATATTTCTAAAGATAGATAATTTAGATAATTAAAAGAATATACAACCCATTGAGGCACAAAAGTGTCTTTCAAGTTCATATTCTTTTTTTTTTTAGCTGTGCCAAGAGGCTTGCGGGATCTTAGTTCCCCAACAAGGGGTTGAACCTATGTCCCCTGCGGTAGAAGTGTGGAGTCTTAACCACTGGACTGCCAGGGAATTCCCTCACGTTCACACTCTTTCGTCCCACGAAATCACTTTTCACTTGCGAGTTTCAATGTACCAGTCCTTATTTACCTCAAATATTCAGTTAACTGAAACATTCTACTCTTGATACACAGGTTTTTGTTTTTTAACAGCCCCACTGAGATATAATTTATAAACTGTAAATTCATCTTTTTAAAAGGTACAATTCAGTGGGTTTTGGTATATCCCATTGTTCATTTTCTTAAACTGGCAAAACATGGATAACATAAAATTTGCCGCGTTTAACCATTTTTAGGGGTACAAATTGGTGGCAATAATTACATTTCACAATGTGAGAAAACTTTCACCACTATCTACTTCTAAAACTTTTTCATCACCTCAAACAGAAACTCTATGCAACACCTTGATGGCAGCTTTCCTCTCAATTTTACTGAGAAAACCGTTAGGGCCAAGTTAAGATTGAACAGGTGAACAGCAATACTAACGGCAAACACGTTGGCATGACCACCACAGTGCTGGAACCAGGAGTGCTGCAGGGGTTTCCCAGCATCCTCCCTGCCTTCCCCGTTCTGAAGCCGAAAAGTCCCTAAGCTAACATCAAGTTTCCCCAAGAGTTCTGTAAGGTCGTGAGTGCCTCAGCACACAGCCTGCCCCTCGACTCACTCTCCTGGCTTTCTAACAATAACATCAAACATTTTAAAGGTGCCACGGCTGTAATGGGTGAGAGGCATACAACCCATCCTAATTTTAAGTTAAAAACAAAGCTTTGAAGAAACAAAATTCAAATTTTAATGCTTTTCTTGAACATCTGCTGCAAGCAAAGAAACATTGCTTTACAGATCACTTTTTTCACCAAATTTTTTTTTTTTTTGAAGTTCAAGGAAAAATAAAGAAGTTCCAATTGATTTTTATAAGTTTTATGACGGTAAAACGAGATGTGGAGAAAACATGTCAGAGTACTGAACAGGGGTAATTAATTCCAGTGTAACCTTCTCACACAAGGCCAGAGCTTGCAAGCAGATGTGTTGGCTAAATATTTCAGGTCAATCTGAGCACATTATTGAGAGTAACCTTCCGTTCCTCAGAAGAGTCTGGCACGCAGCTTGCAACCTACGGCAAACAGCTTGGACACAAGGAAAACTGGAATTTAACATCTCCTGATTTCCATTCTCCATTTATTTCCAAACCTTTGCATCAAAATAGCGGGGACAGGATGAGGGGGTAATGCCCCCCCCCCCAGTCACACCTACACCATGGTAAGTATTAGCCACTAAAATACAAAATGAGGAAGCAATTTTAAACCCAGTTACCACAAATGTGTTTTGGGAACTTTCACCTTGTTTCTCATAAACTAGAAAGTGTACTTCGTGTTCCTTTTGATTTCTAATGACCGATGCATTTAAACTATTAACATTTCATTTCCAACACGTGTCCGATTCAGAGCGAACAGCTGGACTATTTATTTTGCTAGCTGGTGATAGAATTAAATACAGAGTCTTTGAAAACATTTACAAGCTTTCCCTCTAACCTTCTGTGTACTTTCCAAATGAGACTACTTTGATTTTTATTAGCTAAAAGTTTACATACTGCAATACTAACACTGTTACCTTCAGAATAAATTGTTTATAGCTCAGGTGCGGTTTTAAACATTTGCCTCCCTGGAATACTCTTGAGAGGGAGGAGGAGAAACATGAAACTGGTTCACTCTGGATCAACAATTTTACTTTGGGAGTCAAACAATATTCGGGCCACACAGATATGGATGCAGTCAGGGAAACCACTTGTAAAAAAAAAAAAAGAGAGAGTGCTAGTCCTTTACAAAACCACGGGCTTCCTTCACAAGTTCCTAGGGCTTTATAATCACAGAGCCACTATCCTCGTGGGGGGTCTCAGAACGTGCTCCTGAGGCTTTTTCCTTGACACTAGCATTTTGAAGCTAGAAAACAAGACATAAGCTTGGACCCAGGACCAATCTGGGTTCAAGGCATGACTCCTTTGCATATTAGCTACACAGTTTTGAGGGCTAGTTTTTTTGTTTTTAACCTTATGAAAGACTTATTTAGAATACACAAATAGACATTTAGAATAACCAACTCAATAAGAAGGCAAACAATTCAACTGAAAACAGCAAAAAAACTTGACAGCCACTTCACAGAAGATATGTGAATAGCCAAAAAAAAAAAAAAAAAAATCACACAAAAGATGCTCAACATCTTTTGTGTCATGGGGGAAATGCAAATGAAAGCCACAATGAGGTACCACCAGACACCCACCAGAATGGCTAAAACTACAGATACTGAGTGTTGGCAAGGATCTGAGGCAGCTGGAATTGCTGTACAAGCCTGGTGGGAATGAAGCGGTACAACCAGAGTTAGCTACATAGTCTCAACCAAATCATTTAACCGGAGGCTTCACCTCTGCAAATGAAAGGGAAGACCCAAGACAGTGAATACTTGGGGATTCCATGATGGTCAAGCGGCTAAGACTCTGCACTCCCAATGCAGGGCCCCGGTTCCATCCCTGGTCAGGGAACTAGCTACCACATGCTGCACCTAGAGATGCGGCAGCTAAAAGATCTGGCACACTGCAATGGGGACTGAAGGTCCTGCATGCCGCAAGACCTGGCACAGCCAGCTAGCTGAATGAATGAATGGGGGACTGAAGGTCCTGCATGCCGCAAGACCTGGCACAGCCGGCTAGCTGAATGAATGGATGGATATTTTAAAAATAAAACATAAATAAAATGGGGGAAAGTCCAAAATGGTGAATATTTTAGTCAGTACAGGGAGTCATTGCCGGGGCCCAAAGAAAGCTGCCAACAGGGCCGAGTTTTATGAAGATGGCGTCTGTACTAGGACCATGTCCTTTAGCTAAGAAAGGCAGGCACCACACCATGGGCAGAGGGAACAATGTGTGAGGGGCAGAGGTGTGAAGTGGACTGCTGCGGCCACTGTGGGCGTCCACAGGTGAGGCTGCCCGGGCATGGGATGGGCTGTAGTTTGCCAGCCTCTCAAAGTGGCTATTTTATCCTAAATGTGACAAGGAACCACTAGAGATTTTTTAGCAGGAAAATAATACGCTTACATTTGCTTTTAAGAAGCTAATTCGGCAGCAAGGGGAAGGTGGACTGGAACACAGAAAGACTGGGGGGCAGGAAAACCTGCTGGGCTGCCCTTGTCTTCTCAAAAGGGAGAAGATGAGCCTCAGGGAAAGCAGAGATGGTAGAGGTGGGAAGGAAAGGTATTAGGGCCAGTTTCAGAGGAGAAACTGACTGAATTTAGTGACTGGCTGCAGATGTCTAACCCTGAAGATACGCTGGATGGTGACACGAGTAACCAAGACAGAATGGAAGGAGTGGAAGAGGTTTGTGGGGGAGGAAAATGGATTGTGCTGCAGACATACTGCATCAGAAGCACCTTCTTTGGTGAAGGCTCTGGGTGAAGTTGGAAATGTGGGTCTAGGATTGCAGGGAAAGAGAGACTGAAACAGGCTTGGCGCCTTTGCAAGGCAGAAGGTACAAGAGTGGATGAGGCTATAGATTTAACCAATCAGAAGAGAGAAGAGCTCAACGAGAGCATGCAGAGAAAGAGAACCAAAGACAGGGCACTGAAGAGGCCAGGACTCAAGGGATGGTTATCTTTAAAAATAAGTATGTTCTTAATTATATGCTCCCTTCTATCCTTATTTACTGGCATTGTGAGAACACACTGTCTCCCCAAGTTGATTAAGAACATAATGCTTCCTACGCACTGCCTAAAGAGCTCCCAAGAACACCAACAGGTATGTAAAAGACACTTACGGAAGAAACTTACACACAGTTGAAGAAAATTAGGCTTGGATTAAAAGGGGCCTTAAATACTGACCTAAGGAATTTTAATGTCATCCATCAGATAGTAAGGAAATGAAATTTTCTGAGTATTGAAGTTATGCAACAAAAATAGTATCTTTAGAAGATTTATGAGGCAGTGGTACACGGAGTGGAGGAAAAATAGAGATTCTGCAGCAATGGAACTCATTAGGAATTAACTGCGGGAACTGAGCCACTGGTCCTGGGAGAACACCGGAGCCAAATGGGATTATCATCCATCCAGTTAACTGCATAGAACGACATGCATGGGTCCCAAAATGTGTCTCTTAAAACGTATCTGCCTCTGACTTGCCAAAAGAGAGACAGCCACAATAAACCCAAGGACTGCATGAAAGGTGAACAAGAACGGAAGACAAGGCCAAGATAACTGTTTAGCTGTAAAAGTGGAAAGAGACCTGGTACACATGTGTATAACAAGAAGAGGGAGTCGGCACCGAAAATGATTATGATTTTGAAAAATACACACACACACACACACACACACACACACACATATCTGTTGAGGGTAAGATCATCAACCTGCTTAGGACAGAATCTAGACTCTCTGGGCTACGCAGGTTTTAATTGTCAGGATAACAATTATGATGGAGATGTACAGAATACGGTGGATGATGAAGAACTGTCTGAAAAGTCTGAGAGCTGAAAGATGTTTGGCCTGTGTCACCGTGGTCGAGATCTGGGACGTGAGGGTATATATGGGTGGATTTGCGAAAGAAAAAGCCAGCATTGTATGGACGCTGCCTCCCCCCACCAGCTGTTCCTCCCCCAGGTTAGCAGAAATGAAACGCACTCTCTGGGCAAGATATTGATTCACATTTTTCAAGGGCTGACTCCTGGTTTGGATATAGAGCTGAGGTCAGAATTCTTGGGTCCTCTTCCAGCCAAACCGATTTTAGGACAGGCGAGCAAACACAGAACGCTCCTCTGTGCAATAAATATGAAAATACTTAACCTCCCCGGGGTATTAGGCAGCATAAATCATGTCTGTAAAGGCCCGTGAAAAGTGTTCGAGGTTGAAGAATACAATGAGGCCACTACAACGGCCCTGCACTGAATTTTGTGCAGATAGCTATACTATTAACCTAATGAGTTTTATGGTTTTGAAGGTATTCCTCAATAGCTACATATCAGGTTGCTTAAGGACTCCATGACTCACTCATCGGTCTAAATGCGCTACAGACGCCAACATTGATCAGCTGGCTCAAAATGGCTAGTTTCTTTCCTTATTTTTTTTTTTAAAGTACTTCTTTAGAGGAGCCATTAACAAGAGGATTCACTCGTCAGGGCCTCAAATGACTTGCAGCTGGGAGATTCAATTGCAAGCCTGGATTCATGCACAAGGTATTCAAGACTGCAAGGAAGGGTTGCGGGGAGAAAGGGGCCCCTCGGGGAGAGTAAGAGGGCGGGGATTACCCTTTAATTGCTTCATTAGCGAACGAATAAAACTGTATGAGTCTGACAACTCAGCCTTTTCAGTGCACATCAGGGCTGGCTTGTAAATATTAAGTACAAGTTATAAAAATCACAGCTCAACAACTACTCTCCATGAGTTTACATGAGGCCTCGATAGTTGGTTACACCTGTTACATAGGTAAAGTAGCTCTTGCACTCCTTAAGAAAGATTAAGCCAATTAGTGCCATGCCTGTTAGACCTTGGCCTTGTGTCGACAAGAAATCAGTTCTGGCTTCCCGATTTCATGTTCTCTCTAAACCTTTTCGTTGTCAATCAAAGAAACTGAGCTAGAAGAGCCCCGAGTTACCACTTTGGGGAAAGTCCGGCCACTTGCCCAGCCTAGGAATTTTCTCTCTAACGTCCCAGTTTTCTGTTCATCTGCAACCGCTGCAGTGATTCTGATTCCCTTACGTCATCAGAAAGCGCTTCCTAACGTATAAACCGTAGCTGGTGCCTCGGGTCCTGGCTCTGGATTCTGGAGTAGACTAAAATCAAGTCTGCTTCTATTTTTAAAAGTTGACAACGCCTCCTTTACAATTCACTTCTTCCACCCTTAAATACCTGGGCCCTTGCACATCAAAGTGTGATCCAGGAACCGGTAGTTTTGGCATCTCTGGAAGACTGTCAGAGATGCAGTTTCTCAGGCCCCACCCAAGACCCCCGGACTAGGAATCTGAATTTTAACAGGACTCCCAGGTAATTCACATGCATGTTCAGGTTGAGGACCCGCTGCCTTAGCCCAGGGGCTGGTCAACATTATCTGCAATGGGGCAGATGGTAAATAATCTAGACTCTGCAGGCTCTACGTCTCTGTCGGAACCACTCAACTCTGCTGTTAACAGCACAAAAGCAACCACAAACAAGCAAGGCTATATTCAAAATAAAAAAGACTTTATAAACGTTGGATTTCATATAATGTTCATGTCATGAAATAGCACTCTACTTTTGGGTCTTTATGACCATTTGAAAATATTAAATAATATAAAAACCTACACTGTTAAGGGGCTTCCCTGGTGGCTCAGACGGTAAAGAATCCTCCTGCAATGCAGGAGACTGGTTAGATCCCTGGGTCAGGAAGATCCTCTGGCAAAGGGAATGGCAACCCACTCCAGTATTTTTGTCTGGAGAATTTCATGGACAGAGGAGTCTGGCAGGCTATGGTCCATGGGGTTGCAAAGAGTCGGACATGACTGAGCAACTAACATTTTCACTTTTCACTATATTCTTAGCTTGTGTACTGCACAAAAACAGGCAGTGGGCCTTAATTTGCTGAACTCTGCTCTATGCCCTGATGCTTTGCAAGACATTATTTGCCAATTCTGCAACTCTAGGTAATGCATTTCAATCCCTTAATGTGACAAGCATAACAATCAACACAATGAATGATTTTTCAACAACACAAAGTAGAGCAAGACCGTTCTTTCTCTTGAGTCTAATACGGTATTCATTTTAATGCAGGCCAATGCTTAACACCATATTTTAACTTAGCAATATACAACAGGGATGATAAAAGCTTTTTATCGTTCTGCAAGATGCACTTTTATCTTCAATGACTGTATCCTCTCCATGCTATAATAAATAATTGATGGTTCCTATTACTACTGTACTTTCTTCCACATAAATTCTGTAATTTTTATCAGGAAAGCACTGCCGATATTCCTTCCTGATGGGTTGAGAGGGAGGTCTGGATGGGAGGTACTGCCATACAGTACCATGAAAGAAAAATTCTCACTAAGGTGTCCCCAAGTGTTTGTGAAAAATAGAAAAACACATGGTAAATAAAAGGTGTTCTGTTATTTTCACTCCACATGAGAGTTTTCAAACCTTGGTCAGAATGGGTAAGGGAAAGCTGGAGGTTACACACGCTGATGACAAAAACTAGCCCATGTGCAGAACTGTGGAAAACCTCACTAAGAAAGAGACAGAGAGAAGGGACCTCTGGAAGGAGAGAGTTCAGAGTTACCTTCACAATCCAGTGGCTTCCCAACCTGAGTTGCTCCATGAGATTCTTCTTATGAGTCAGGAATACTCACATCCAAATAGTGAAATCAACTACTGAAAGCAGCTATAGGGTCTTCGATTCTTCACTCTTCGCCAAAACAGAACTAAAGATTGATTCGCTCATTCATCAAGTATCTTACTACTTGGGGGTATGCAGAGAGCACCAAGATGGTCACACACAGTCTCTACCTGAAAGGAACTTGAAATCCCGCAATGTGGTACCGTCTGCTTCGGTTTCACATGGAATGTGCTACTGGAAGGTGCATTAAGTGCACCTAGAACAACTGGAAATCCCTGCAATGCCTCAGGGAGAATGGCCCAGCTGGGCATCAATTTGAAGCCCAAGTGATCGCTACTCTCTCTGGAGTTCCCTTCCTTTTATTCCATCTACTTTTTTTTTTTTTCTTTTTGGCTGTGCCATGTGGCATGTGAAATCTTAGTTCCCCAACCAGGGATCGAACCAGAGCCCCCTGCATTGGAAGTGCAGAATCTTAACCACTGGACAGCCAGGTAAGTCCCCCATCTACCTTATTTTCACTAGCTCCTCCAGGGGTCTGGAGAGCCCTACTCTCTATTAAGAGATGAAACACCCCACCTACCCTATATGCATGCACAAATCCCATTCCTTCTTTATACTTTTGCACTAATGACCAAAGGATCTGTTAATGCAGTGGGCTAACATGATCACAGTCAAGAAAGAACAATAGTATGCAGAAGACGTAAGAGATGCGGGTTCGATCCTTGGGTCAGGAAGATCCCCTGGAGGAAGGCATGGCAACCCACTCCATGCCTGGAGAATCCCACGGACAGAGGAGCCTGACAGGCTACAGTCCACAGGGTCCCAAAGAGTCGGACACGACTGAAGTGACTTAGCATGCATACTCAAGTGTGTGTTACTAACTCCCTCCCCAAATGATATACAGCTTTTCTGTATCACTATACAGTGAACTTGAAGAATGTGTGTGTGGGTGCTCAGTTGTGTCTGACTCTTTGAACTTGAAGTTTTCAAAAGCTCACAACTACTAACACACATTGTGTGTCTCGATTAGCACAGATTCCATGCAATTATTTCCAGCCTAGACCCAGTCAGTCCACTTTAATTAGTAATAATAAAAAATCTCAGTTAAAAGTTTTGTAGCAATTTTCATAGCATTAGCACAATGCTGTCTTTACCTGGAGCCTGGGGAAGTTAATTAAAATCGTAAACCCTAGGATCTTTAAATACTGAAGTGAGAATTCTCCAGAGATGGTGTGATAGGTACCATGCACACATCATCTTGACAAAAGGAAAACAAAGATACTTCTTGCATTGGTGTGTGTGAACCCATCCATATTCTTTTTAGGGCAACTTCCTGACCTCGCAAAACGATTTCCTTAGGATACCGGCTGTGGACATCTGCATGGAGTTTTCAATAGCTGGTTATGTCAAGGGAGACAGACTTTTTGTCTTTCCCCCTCCAGAGAGAATGGAAACAGACTCTTTCTTTCAAAAGTTGGCAGAGCTATGTGGCAGAGGGGTCCAGATCATTTGTAGAGGCAAACACGTTGCCGGCCAGCACAGATTGATCACCAGCTGGAAGCAAGTCATTCTGCTGTGGCTTCACAAAAACATTGGCTCTTTGCTGCTCTGCTGATCATCAGCATCAGATTGATGTGTGGCTCTTAGGGCGGAGAAGCTGACCACGGAGCACACGAGGATGCTACGCAGGTTGCAAGTGTATTATTCAAGAACTCCCTGCCTGGAAAAATACAAGTCTCCCACCTTTCTGACCTGGGCTTAGAGAACTGGGAGGGACCGGGGTTTGCTTTGCGACTTGGAAGGCGGCTATGGCTTTCCAAAGCAACATAACAACTGAATACCTACTGGCACTTTCC
Organism: Bubalus bubalis; assembly: GCF_019923935.1. Classification (NCBI taxonomy): domain Eukaryota; kingdom Metazoa; phylum Chordata; class Mammalia; order Artiodactyla; family Bovidae; genus Bubalus; species Bubalus bubalis. Next base: position 34,332,102 of record NC_059159.1, on the reverse strand, counting down.
AACGAGATACCAAAGTCCACAAAGAGAAAATGATCAAGGAAGTTTTGTTTTTTTTTTCCTCTCTCCTTTTCCCACTGCGAGTGAGAAAGAAGAGACACGATACTTCATGTCATTGCTAAAGAGTTTGTTCTGCAAAAACAAATGAAGAAGTATAGCTTGTTACACCCTTCCTAGTGAGGGTCTCAGAAAAAGGACAGCACCAGGATTCCTCATGGATGGGGTAGAGGGTCAAACGTCTCCCCTTCTTTAAAGAAACACTTTCGAGTAGCACACAAGCAGCCAAGGCATATTCACTCCTTTAAGAAAATTGATACCCGAGTGACCTGCTGATGTGCTTTGAGTTATTAACTTTTCCAATTATTTTGCACTTTTTTAAAACTGTAGGGACTTCCCTTGCTGTCCAGTGGTTAAGACTTTTTCTTCCAATGCAGGTGAGGGTTCGAGGCCTGGTCGGGGAACCAAGATCCCACACCACATGCCTCGTGGCCAAAACACCAAAACATAAAATAGAAACGATACTGTAACAAATCAAGTAAGGACTTTAAAAACGGAGGTGGGAGGGAGCTTCAAGAGGGAGGGGACATATGTACACCTATGGTTAATTCATGTTGATGCATGGCAGAAACCAAACCAATATTGTAAAGCAATTATCCTTCAATTAAAAATAAATACATTAAAAAAAAAATGGATCCACATCAAAAAAGTAAAAGCTGTAACATCTTCCCACCTACTATTAATACTTTTCAAACCATGATGACACTTCGCGTACCTTAATATTTCAACCATTGTTTCCTGCACTTGTTTTCCATCACCTTCCAGTAACAGACATTTTAACCCAAGATGATCGGCACAAGGACATTACACTGGTAGGGACTATCTTGTTCACCAGAGTCTCACTGAAGCCTAGAAGCATGCCTGGCATGTCACGGATCCTTACAGAATATTTGCTGACTGACTATTCATTGGGAGCCAGCTTAGCAACACCATTATTCCTAATAGAAGGTCACTGACACAGTTCCATCAGCAATTTTCCCACCAATTTTGAAAACCATCTCAGTCAAGAAACCATATCACGACTGTACTGTTCAGGCTATTACCACTCGGTCCACCGCTGAAACTATTAAATTCAAGCTGAATATAAAGAAGACATTTAGCCCATGGGATTAATTTCTGCAAAGTGAGTGAGAGGGAAGAAGCACATTACTGTTTTCCTTTTCATGGGAGTGCTGCATGGGTTTACTCTCCGCAAAGATAGAGAGGAATAAATACGTAGTAGCTAATGACGGGAAGAAGCAACAGCTTTTTGGCAGGAGTACAAAGCCAGGAAATCTAGCCGTTTCCAGAGTGCTGCATATGCTTTTCAGTGAGAAGGTTTGTGATAGCACTTCCTAACGAAATGCCAAAATCCACACCGAGAATGACCAAGTAGCCATTTTTCCCCCCATTTTCCCACTGAGAGTGAGATAGAAGATACATGATGTCTCATGTCACCGCCAAATAGTTTGTTTTGTAACAATATATGAAGGGAGACAGCTTATTACACCACCTGTACCGTACTATTTGTTAGCATTTTAATAGGTAATTAATCTTGATTGGATGGGCTTTAAGATTTTTATTTTTTGGCACATATGCTCAAGCTATTATGTTATAAATCTCAAACATTTCAGCAAATGTCATCCTGATTGTTCCCTACTGCACAGAACACAACCAGTGAAATATTCAAGGTCAGGAACTTGGATTCTTTACCCACTGTATTCAGGAAAACCAATTTATTGTTCTGTCTCAGTAAAGAGGGGGGTGATTTCTTTGGGACCTATATCATATTGGCAGTCAATCTAGAAAACTTATAATTACTTTTAAGCAATGGGGGTTTGGTAAGCGCATTAACCTGTCTCTGTGAATTTAAACACATACCCTATAGCTTTTCCTATGATAAAATTCAGAGTTGAACAGTTTATATTACTTTTCAGGAATGAAGTGGGTGCTTAGTATGTCTGAACAGTGTACAGAACCTAACATAAATCAGGAGTATGTCTTCACGATGGGGGCAGAAATCTTAGGAAGGTCTTGAGGTGTTTTTAAAGCAGTCTTCATGCTGCCTGGTCCTGGTTTGGCGAGTTAATTATTAAAGCAGTATTTAATTGTGTTTGGCACAGAACCAAATCACTACAAATAGTTATTTAAACTAAGTTTCAGCACTTTTTAGAGTAGAAAAGTGACAGTCGCTCAGTCGTGTCCGACTCTTTGCAACCTCATGGACTACACAGTCCATGGAATTCTCCAGGCCAAAAACTGGAGTGGGTAGGCTTTCCCTTCTCCAGGGGATCTTCCCAACCCAAGGATCGAACCCAGGTCTCCCGCATTGCAGGTGGGTTCTTTACCAGCTGAGCCACAAGGGAAGCCCAAGAATACTGCAGTGGGTGGCCTTTCCCTTCTCCAGGGGATCTTCCTGACCCAAGAATCAAACCAGGGTTTCCTGTCTTGCAGGTGGATTCTTTGCCAAGTGAACTATCAGCGAAGCCTGATAGAAAAATATCGGTAAATCTGCCTACTCGCTAAAATTTACTTGTAACCCTGCCAAAAACAATGTTCGGAGCACATGGCCAGTCATTCCTGGACACGCACAGAATGAAACATCTGAATCAGGAGATGTACTTGTCCCCAGGTGAGGTGAGACAAGATGACAGTCTGCCTTCTTGTTTCAGCTGTCATACCTCAAACAAGCGCATCCTGGTCTACCTATGGCCACGTTCTCCCCATTTTTGTACTTTCTGTTGGTGATTTTGCTTGTTTGGAATGGCCCCCAAGCGTGGGCTGTGATGTGTTTTATGGAGGAAATGCATGTATAAGATCGGCTTTGTTCCAGCTGTTGACCGTGAGTTCAATGTTAATGAATCTACGAAACATATTAAATGATGTGTCTTTAAACAGAAAGACACTTAAGATTACACACTGATCAGCTGACACAAATGTCAAGACCAGAGTCTCCTGGGAACCTTACCTGGTATTTCCCACAGGAGCAATGGTTCCGTAACTACCCTTCAGTGTTCACAGTGACTTTGTAGACCACAGACACCATAAAGACAGTCATGAGAAATGACTGTTTGTTTTAAATGACCTTAATACAAAATTTTCACTCTTTAGAGAAAGACAGATTTTGCCTTTGAAGGGTAAGAGTAAGCACTCTACATTATAAAAAGTATTAACAAAACCAACTTTTAAAGAGAGATTAAAAATGATTAAAATTTTTTATAAAGTGACAATACCAAGTGCTGGCAAGAATTTGGTGCAACGGAAATTCTCATACACTGTGAGTGGAAATGCAAATTCAGTCATTTTGGAAAACAACTTGTCCGTTTCTTTGAAAACTAAACATATGCTTACTGTAAAAACCAGAAATCCTACTCCTGGGTGTTTAACCAAGAGAAGCAGAAACAGTTATTCACAGAAAAACCTAAATACAAATATTTGCAGTGCCTTGATTCAAAGCTGCCAAACCAACCCAATGTCCTTCAAACTGGCGAGTGAAGAAACAAATCCTGTGTTCATAGCAGCACTATTTACAACAGCCAAGACATGGGAGCACCCAAAAGGCCCATCAACAGATGAATGGATAAAGAAAATGAGATACAAATATACAATGGAATACTACTTGGCCATAAAAAAGACCAAAAATAATGCTATTTGCAGCAACAGGAACAGACCTAGAGATTATCATGCTTAGTGAAGTAAATCAGAGTAAGACAAATACCATACGATATCACTTTATAAGTGTAATCTTAAAAAATGATACATTTTTCCAAATGTTATTTACAAAACAGAAACAGACATAGAAAATAAAAGTTATGGTTACCAAAGGGGAAAGGGGAGGGGAGGGATAAATCAGGAGTTTGGGATTAACAGATACACACTACTACGTATAAAACAACAGGGACCTACTGTTTAGCACAGGGAACTATATTCAATTATCTTTTTTTTCCCCAATTATCTTATAACCTATAGTGGAAAATAATCTGAGAAAGGCTGAATCACTGTGCTGCACACCTGAAACACACTCTTGAAAATCAAGGACACTTCAAAAAAAAAAAAAATTTTTTTTAAAAGAGACTGTGGTACAACAATACAATGAGATACAATGAACTTCTCTTTAGCAGTGAAAAGTAACAAACTACTGATATGAGCAACAGAATGGATGAAGCTCAAACGCCTTTATGCTCTGTGGAAGTGGCAGATAACAGAAGCTACGTGCTGCACGACTCCATTTATCTTCCAGGCAACACTATAAGGACATAAAACACTGGTGATGACCAGAGGCTGGGAAGGAGGGAGGAGCCGACCATCAAGGGGCGTGAGAGAACGACCTGGGCTGATGCACCTGCTTCGTGTCCTGACTGTACCTGTTTATCAAAACTCAGAGTAACCTTTGCGCCCAAAACAACAAAACTAACTATATGCAAATTATGACTCAATAAACCTAACAGACACACAAAAGTAACAAAAGACAGCAATGCTTTAACATTAGACATTCCTTAAAATTCTCCTCTGATTTTTACCAAAGTTCACAGGCACGCTTTAGCTAGTAAATGGATAGTAAAATTTTTAGCTAGTAAACATTACACGCTTTAGCTAGTAATTGTTTTTTAATTGAATACATTTTGCCACTCCAGCCAAGACCAGCATGATGATTTGCTGAGGTGAGACCCGTTCATCAGCTTCAAATCAACATCTCTTGTAAGCTCGCGCAGGACCACTTCTCATGAGGCACGTCTATTCTTGGCGGTCTCATACTCTGTGCATGCATCTGCTCTTAACCAACGGAGCAAGTCCAATGGACATCCTGAAACAAGGCCTCTTAGCGGCCTTCCTCGAGGAGAGGACCCTTCTCTCCGCTTTCAGCAACAGAAGAAACGGTTGGAAGCACAGGCTGTGTACCAGGCCCTGTGCTCAGCGCTGGGGAGAAAAGGATGAATCAGCCAGCCCGCCTCTTTCACTTCCTCCCTCCATCTTAAAGCAATGGTGACCTTCATCCCTCAAGACTCCTGGCATGAGTTAGAGTTTAGAAATCTCTCCTTTGTTTATACTATCTCTCCCGGCATTTATCTTCTGATTTATTCACTTTTCCCAGGTCTAATTCTCACTGTAATCCCATTAACTTCTTAAAGTTTAGCTTAGAGCTGATTCTGCTTAAATTCATCTTCTTGTTGGGGGAAAAAAACAGGGTCACAAAAGTCAATGTCATCTCATCTTTTCATCTCACACTTGGTCATGAAGTGTGCTGTCTATGGAGACAGACAGTCCCAGTTTGAGAACTTACACAAGGCATCATTTCAATGTGTGGTGGAATCTTCCAAACTAAGCACGAATTCCCTTTGGGTGCAATGGTTTTCATAATTTCTCTAAATAAAATGGGGCCGTTGACACAGATCTGGCCCCTACTAGAGTTCATGGTTTCTAGTGGCTTGTAGAACTTGAAATATTATATACTTTATGTCAGGTAAAAGTAACTAAAATCCCTATTCCAAGAGTTATAATTTAGTTCCCACAATACAGATGTCCAAATTATTTTATAATTCTATAAACAAATCCATCTCTAAGTTTTCCTTTCAATGAAAAATGAGTATTTAAGGAAGAATGGAAAAATACCCAAGGTGTTGTGTTTTCCCCCCAAATGATCACTAACTTTGATTACTTCATATCAAATAAACGCATGATTTAAATATACAAATACATAGACATATTCACAGATACACACACTGTCCCTGGATTCTTAAAAAACTAAAGTTTCACTGTTTAGAAGATTTGAGTTTGATAGTTTGCTTCTTTTTTCTTATGTGATTTAATTCAAGCTGTATCTGGATGAATGCTTTTCTCTTAATCCAATTAAGCTACCTTGATGATTTACCTTTAAAATATTGAAGCACTTAACAAAATCTCTCTGAACACAAGGAGCATGAGTTGTTCTATTGGGGTCAAACAATAAGACGTGCCCTAATGGCAATTTCATCATTATACTGACCCAGCTGGTATGTGACTTAAATTCTACTTACTTGGCAGTAACTATAATGCAATCTTGTATCTTCTTGGATGTTTTATTCTAAGTATCTTGGTTCATTTTTACCCCAGACATTCCTGTACCTGAGAGCTTCCTGGCGGAGCCTTTGTCGTGCTGAGAAATACCTGAAACGATTAGCTCTGTTTTCCCTTTTTTCAAACACAAGAGTGCTTGTGGGGAAGAAAACTGATGCTGCAGAAAGGTGGGGTATGAGGGGAAAAAATTCTCTTCAATCTTGAATGGAATTTAGATACCAAATACAGAAGAAGAAGAAGAAGAAAAAAAAAATCTCTTAACTAGAGAGTTAAATATAAATGTTTCTATTTCAAAACACTGGTTCTTAGTTCCTTGATCATAATGCTTCCTGGGAGAAGGAATCAGTGCTTTAAAACACACTGTAGTTCTGAAAGGTTCAGATGGGTGGGAGGTAATACCCACCTTTGGGGGATGATGCTGAGCGCCATGAAGTGCAAGCAAAGAAATGGACAACCAGGCAGATGCTGGGAAGAACCATCACGACCAAGGATGTTAAGCGTATTAAACAAACAACTTTCAGAGAAGGCCCTGGCTAGACAGGCAGGGCTGGGCGCCATGTTACAAGAAGTATTGTTTTCTCATGGACATGAGATTTATCTGCCTTAGAAAACCAGTTCGATGGTGAAGGGGAGGAGGAGGTAGCGAGACTAAACATGTGTACTTGGGGGGTGGGAGATGTAGAGAGCACAGAGGGTTGTGGGTCTTATGATGGTCTTTGGGGCAGCAACTGCAAACGCTAATCTGAAACCCAGAAGTGGTGGGGGAAGGCTGGGAAACCAACTGAAATAGCGTTTGATCTTTGGCCTCTCTGATCTTAAACTGGGCCGCGCCCCCAGCTGAGTTCACGAAGGCCACTGAACAGCTGTCCGGATGATAACGGCTTTCAGAGTTGTCAGCAGTATTAGGTTAGAGCCAGGGATGGGGCTGTTCCCTCTCTGCGGAGGTGGAAAAAGAGTCCATGTTTCCCTTCGTTTCTACCTCTGCCGGGGCCATCCTAAATGAGGAAGTCATCTGGATTTGTAAAAATAATCACTTCTTGGCGTGTTCTTGGAGTCTGTTGAAATGTTATTTCGGAAACGAGAATTTGGATGCCCGGAGGTCACAGGAGGAAATGAATCTGGCAATTTGAAAGTGCACCTGCTGAAGTTCCAGGCCCTCTCAGTGTTAAAATAATTCATCCATCCTTCCAAACATCTTTTGTGTCTTTTATTTAAAAAAAAAAAAAAAAAAAGAGTTCTAAGTTATTACTTAGTATGAATCAGAAAACAGCCCTGCTTCTTCAGCTGTGGACTCTGAGGGGTTTTCTCCAGCACTTTTTCACAATTCAACAAATGCAAACTTAAGAGTTGACTTGATACCTATACAGTGTTCTGTGAAGCATGTGTGTGTCAGTCAGGACATCTTGGGCTGCCTGAAACAGCAAGTCCGACTCCAACTGGATTTAAAAGTAGAAACTTGTCTCATGTGAGGAGAAATTCAGGAGTAGCTCCAGGGGGCAGCTGATTAGAGGTTCGCAAAGTCACTTAGCAACCAGGTTCCTTCCACCTCTGTACTAGTCTCCTATCTCTCCTGTAACACGTGACCAGAGACTTACTGGCTTCAAACACCATGTTATCTTACAGAGCTGGAGGTGGGAAGTCTGAGCTGGGCCTCGCTGGGTTGAAATCAGTGTGTTGGTAGGGCTGAAGCTTCTTCTGAAAGCCCCAGAGAAGAGCCTATCTCCTTGCTTTGCCAGTGTCTAGAGGCTGCCTGCACGCCGTGGCTCACGGCCCCTTCCACCTTCAAGTCCAGCAATGGCTGGCGGAGTCCTTCTCACATCACTCTGACACTGGCTCTCCACCTCCCTCTTCCACTTTTAGGGACCTTTGTATGTCGGGCCCATGCAGATCATCCAAAATAATCTCATCTTGGGGCCTGTACCCCTAGTCACATCTCCAAGTCCACCTTTTCTGTGTAAAGTAAGAGAGTCATAGGTTCCAGGGACCAGGACATGAACTTTAGGGCCACTACTCGGCCTGAAAAATCTCTGTCCTTCCAGCTTCAGCAAGGGCTTCAGCCTCCTAAAGTCACAGAATGGTAATTAGAGAGGTTCTGAGAGTCATGTGAGTTACCTGATGAAAGTGAAAGTGGAGAGTGAAAAAGTAGGCTTAAAGCTCAACATTCAGAAAACGAAGATCATGGCATCCAGTCCCATCACTTCATGGGAAATAGATGGGGAAACAGTGGAAACAGTGTCAGACTTTGTTTTTTTGGGGCTCCAAAATCACTGCAGATGGTGACTGCAGCCATGAAATTAAAAGACGCTTACTCCTTGGAAGGCAAGTTATGACCAACCTAGACAGCATATTGAAAAGCAGAGACATTACTTTGCCAACAAAGGTCCATCTAGTCAAGGCTATGGTTTTTCCTGTGGTCATGTATGGATGTGAGAGTTGGACTGTGAAGAAGGCTGAGCACTGAAGAATTGATGCTTTTGAAGTGTGGTGTTGGAGAAGACTCTTGAGAGTCCCTTGGACTGCAAGGAGATCCAACCAGTCCATTCTGAAGGAGATCAGCCCGGGGATTTCTTTGGAGGGAATGATGCTGAAGCTGAAACTCCAGTACTTTGGCCACCTCATGTGAAGAGTTGACTCATTGGAAAAGACTCTGATGCTGGGAGGGATTGGGGGCAGGAGGAGAAGGGGACGACAGAGGATGAGAGATAGCTGGATGGCATCACCGACTGGATGGACGTGAGTCTGAGTGAACTCCGGGAGCTGGTGATGGACAGGGAGGCCTGGCGTGCTGCGATTCATGGGGTCACGAAGAGTCGGACATAACTGAGCGACTGAACTGAACTGAGAGTCATGTCCAGACACACCTTCCAGAGGAAGAAAAGCCTGAGCCACTTCTGTCCTAGAAGGGAGAGAAAACCTTTGCCAGAGGCCCTAGGAGGCCTTCTCCTTCATGTTTGATGGTCTGGGATGGGACAGCTGCCAGTTATCCATCCGATCTTTGACAAGGGGAATGGTTGCGCTGTAATCGGCACAGACTGATAATTTGGGACCGATGTCAGAGTCAGCCATCAGATCCCCCACAGTGTAGCAAACACCAAGACGGGGAGATAATCACCGTTTACAGGGACTTAGAACTAAAGGTCCAGCATGGTGCTGGATGTGTTTACATGTCATCTGGCTTAATCTCACATCAGTCCTGTGGGATAGACAGTAACTCAATCTTACCAAGAAAACCAAGGTCCAGTTTGAATTTTACTGTTTATTCTAGCTATAGTTGTTTCTGTTTATACTGTTTTATATAGAGATGCAGCTACAGATTTTTCTGTCTATTAAGGGCAGGAGAGTTGAGTTGAAATCTGTTGTTTTCTACCATAGGACACCCTGTGATGCTATGACAGCGTTGTCCAAAGTAATCCAGACTTAAAGCAGCTCAGCCTACGGCTTGCTAGAAAACAGACCCCAGGTCCTAATTTCAAGTCTGCTGTCATGCTCTCGCTCCTCGAAGGCGGTCAGAATTTTCCAATGCAGTACGAGTGTACGTTAGAGGCTGCTTAGAGGGCGGCTCTCACAGATGAAGACAATGGCTTATGAGGACAAGCAGCTTAGTGAAGCTAAACTTAGACTTCGGGGGCTAAGTTCTCACTTCTGTCAGACGTTCCTATCGGTGTATCAGTCCAAGTTCTATAGGTGTGTCAGTCAGGGTCCTGGGCAGAAACCACAGTAGTTATTTTAAGAGAGAGAATTAACATAGAGAACTGTTAACTAGAAAGCCGAGAACTAGGTACTTGAAACGGTGAAAGCACAACCCTAAGACGTCAAGGAAGCAGTATCGGTGGTGGTCGTTCAGCTGCTCAGTCGTGTCCAACTCTGCAGCCCCATGGACTGCGGCATGCCAGGCAGTATTGGTAGCAAAATGAGTAAGTTGCGATTATTGAAACTGGGAGCCTAAAGGTGGGTTCTATGGAAATGAACTCAAAGTTCTATGGAGGGGCTGCCGCTCAGATGGTGTTAGTGTCTGGTGGGCACCCGAAGAGGCTGACCCTGCGACTACCGGAAAATTGCAAACTACATTCGGCTGCTGCTTCAGGAAGGCATTGCTGCTGCTGCTGTTACCAGGGTGAAGAGGCATGGCTCGTGTGATGCAGGCAGACATGAAGTAGAAGGTGCCTGCCCCTCTCTGTCCCCCAACCCTGCAGCATCCTTCTAGCACTTCCTGTTGGCAGAGCTCAATGGGAAGCCAGCTGGCAAGACAGAATGCGGCTCACAGAGCGCCAGCTCCAGCATTGCAAAGGAGAGCCCAGGAGGGTGTCTGGAGCTGGGAGACACTGGCTTATGAAGAGCACAGTAAACAACTGTCACGTGATGGCAGCAGCCAGGCTGCCTCTTGGGGAGTTAAGTGCTGTATCTTTGGGAAAGATGGAGGTGAATGGGCTTCACAGTATAAATGGTGTTTACCTCACAAGGTTGTTATGGAGATTTAATTAATTACCATCATAAAATTTATTAAGTTGGCCAACAACTTTCTTCCTCCCTCTCAATGTGCAACCTAGAAAAGAGAAATACTGTCCATCCATCAGTCAGTTCAGTCGCTCAGTCGTGTCCTACTCTTTGCGAGCCCATGGACTGCAGCACACCAGGTTTTCCTGTCCATCACCAACTCCTGGGGCTTGCTCAAACTCACGTCGACTGAGTCGCTAATGCCATCCAACCGTCTCATCCTCTGTCGTCCCCTTCCATGCCTTCTGAGAAAACTGCTTTGTAGACTTTCCACATCATTCTGTGACAGCTCTGATCTCAATAATCTCCTAGGATTATTTTTTAATAACTAATCATCTTTCCAACTAAAATTAGAGTTCCTTCAAAGTAAAACTGCCTATTTTTCACCACATATGCAGCTCCTGATCAAACCAGTCAATCTGACAGGAAACCAACCCTGAATATTCATTGGAAGGACTGATACTGAGGCCCCAATACTTTGGCCACCTGATGCAAAGAGGTGACTCACTGGAAAAGACCCTGATGCTGGGAAAGACTGAAGGCAGGAGGAGAAGGGAGCAACAGAGGATGAGATGGTTGGATGGTATCACCAACTCAATGGACATGAATCTAAGCAAACTATGGGAGATAGTGGAGGACAAGGGAGCCTGGCCTGCTACAATCCATGGGGTTTTGCAAAGGGTTGGACATGACTTAGCGACTCAACAACATGGCTCCTGAAAAAAAAAAACATTCTCCTTCCTGACAGATCTGAACAATGGACCACTCTAAACTACAGGCTTATCCACAGAACCCACCCTGGAGGGTATATGGGCAAGGCAGACGGTCAGTGTGAGGAGGAGTGACCATGCGAGGGGGGAGGATGCTGAGAGAATGTGTATCAGAATTACGTGGAACTTTTCCTAAGAGCACACACCCCCTACCTGCCAGCAGCCTAGATTCTGGCTCATCTCCCTTAGAAAATTCCTACTACATCACTCCTTTGGGAGCTGGGCTAGAGTCAGAAGCCAGCAGAAGGTGAAGAAGAGGAAGCCTGACCTTCTCAGTAAGAGTGATTCACTTATAAGCCCAAAGGACAGCCAGGTGCCCAGACACACGGAGGCAGTGGGAGTTCTTCCCACTGTGGGAAGGGGTGGGGGTGGGGGGCGGCGGGCGAGACCACGTGACCAGTTCCAGCAAAGGAGGGACACAAATACACTAAAAAGAGAGCTTCCAGGGCTTAGGTCTTTACAGGAGGAAACCTGAAAATCAGACCCCTCTAGGGGCTTAACAGCAGTTTTAAGCCAACGGAAGCTGGGCTTGTTTGTGACGGAACAGAGAAAACCTCACTTCAACCCTGACTTCTCCTCCCTTTCATGGGTTTCTATCAGGGAAAAACAAAAAACAACGTGTGGAATGATAAAACACACACGGAAACCTTAAAGGGCCATCACTGGTTCCTTTTGATAAAGTGCGTCTGCACAAGGAAGGACTGTCTGGGGGCACCTTCTTGAATCCTCTACCCTGGGGCAACGTGAGCGGAGGAGGAGAGTCTGAGAACGAGCTGGGGACACTGCCCACAGAGGGACCGGCCCTGCTCCCCAGGCACCAGAAGACGGGGTTGGGGGAGGAGGGAGGAGGTGCTGGTCCTTAGGTTGCAGCCCTTGGAGTTCAAAGAAGAAAGAGCCATTCAACCTGGGCCCTAAAGGGTGTGAAGCGAGACCTCCTTGGGCTTCCAGGAAGACAGAAGAGAATCTCGCAGAGGAGTCATGTTTGAGAACTCCCAGTGTAGGAACACACCCGTGTGTCTCATTGGTCTACAGGTACAGGGCCTTAAGAGGATGCTGCTATTTTACTGCTGTGGGATCCTAGGCAAGGGTTCAGTTCTCTCAGTGTCAGTTTTCCCACCCCTTAAATGGGACTAGCATTAAACACAGTACTTTACATAAACCAGGAAGACAGTACCTGAACAGAGTAGGCACCCAACACACAAGAACAATTATATGTCTTACTACAGAATTACTGAAAATAAGACATCACTGGAATCCATTTCATTAAGAGACTTTTTTTTTGGTATTAATTTCTCTCCTCTGAATCAAAATAATGTTAACTCCCCAAAGTTAAATATTTTATTTATCATGGGACTGAAACATGCTGCTTGCAGACAGTTGTCATATACACTCTGCAGCTTCCTTAAATCTGATTCCTAAAAATCACCAGCTGCAAGAGGCAATTATCAAAAAGAGTTGAAGCTCATTTTCTGAAGCAATGAAGGCAACCTTATAAATAGAACGATACACTGGGGTGATCTAAATTGAGATCCGTAATTATGATCTTTCAATTATGACATGCAATTATTTTAAGAACACAGCTACGACACGAGGAAAATGGTTAGTGCATCCAGGTCCACAGCTCAATGCGGTCCCTAAAAGCAGGTCTCAAACTTAGCTGCATGCCTCACACACCCGAGTAGGTTGTACTTTCCCTTTAGATTTACAGAGCAACACAAGAAGGAAACAAAAGTTCTTAAATATGAAATTAAACTGTGTTCTCTGGCCTCTGGTACTGCTTCAATATAACACACATTCCCGAATGGCTTCATGGGCTGAAAAATCTCAAGTGCATGTCTCCAGCAAATGGTGTCAGAAGTGGGTGCATAATACACGTTCAACACAAGCTCGGTGGCCGGATGCAGGGACCAGTGATGGAGCTTAAGTGCCTCCCGAGGCCAATCTCAGCCTCTTAAATACACACGCTGGGTCACGCCTCTGAGCTTCATAGGTTTTAATGTATTCTCTGCCATGAAGCTCTTTGGAATTAGCCTTCTCCCCCAAGTCAGACAATTTTCTCTCCTTTCTCACTGAAAACACTTCCTCGGTAATAGGCGGGGTGGATTACTTCCCCAGGTTGTTTTTCTTTTTTAAACCGTGGAAATGTCAGGCGTGTTATTTTCAGAGTGATTTAAACAGCGCTGGTGTTCTAACGGAACAGCAAGAACAAAGATGCTCAAATATTAATCATCCTGCTTGGCTGTCCACCGGGAGTTGCTGAAAATGGCAACACAATGCTGTCTTCTGGCTTCACGTCTCCGTGACCGCCTGGGCGGCTCGCAAACACTCCCTTTCCAGAACATATGGGCCCATCTCAGGAAAGAATTTGCCTCCATGAACCTTGACTGGCCAATCAAAACCAGAAGGCTCTGAGTTTGGTGAACTAATATTGGGAATGAGCCGGGCGTGGTGAAAAGGAAATTCTGTGGGCTGGAGAAATTTATACCCTGAGAGCAGCCGTATCACAGGTGTGCCGGCTCACCTGCAGAAACTGAACTTTCAAGAACGCGAGTTCAAACATTTCTTCGGGCCGCATGCCTGTCATCACCGAGGATGAAAAACTGAGCGGTGCTCAGAGCTATCTGAGGGCTGTTGGGGCAACAAGGCCGCCCTTGACTGAGGGCTTCCAGGGCTGAGCCTGGGGCCTTCGCCCAGCCGGCAGGATACTATTCAGTTTAATCCCCACGGCCCATAAGGTAGGTGTTATCATCCCATATGGAGACAAAGCTTGGAAAGATTAAGAAAATGGTTCTTGGTCCCACAGCTAGAGAGAAGGGGGGTAGGGTGGGGTGGGGGGAAGAGGTCCTCTCTGATTCCAAAGCCTTTGTTCTTAACTACTGTTCTCTGCAACAGTCCTTCCCCCTTCCTCATGCCCTGGTGCTGGTAGAAAAGGGGGGCGGGGAACCTGGAAAAACTACTGGGTTGGCCAAAAAGTTTGTTCATGCTTTTCTGTACGCTGTTAGAGAAAAATCCGAACAAACTTTTTGGAGAATCGGATAGATGGGAGAAAAATTAAAACCTGGCAAGATTGAGGCTGTACAAGATGGTCCTGGAAATACACGGGGAGCAACTGTTTCCAAAGAATGGAGGGACTATAGTACATTAATCACCTTGGGCGACCAAGTAAGTACTATTTCCAAGATGAAAGACCTGACGGCTGCTGGAAAGGACTTAACACTGACCTTTCAACAGAGAGAGAGAGAGAGAGTGGGGAAACAAGCCTCGCAGAGATGCACGGACACTAGCCAGCTCTTCCAATTCTAAGGAAAACAATGAAAGCACAAAAGGGGTATGACAGACTCCTAGCCAGTTTCACCCTAAAAAGGCATCGGGATTAAATCCCCCACGACTGTTTCCAACAAAGAGACACCGACCTGTGTCCAGGACACTCCCCCGGCCCATCTCCCTTGGCCTGAGGCATAATGGGAATAACAAGTGGGGTGGCCTGGTGGCTCCATGAGAACCCTCGGAACCTCATTTCAACCAACTTCACTGACCACCTGGGAAGCACGTGGCATCATGATGATGACCACAATGAGCAGCTGTTGAGAGCTTGCTGTATCCGAGATGGGGTGCCCGTTATGTGTTTTATCCCATTTAATCCTCACAGAAACCCTGTGGGGTGGAAACATCTCCCTGCTTTAAAAACGAGATGACCCAGGCATAGAGAGGAGGTTAAGTCCCGTGCCTGAGTCTCAGGACTGATCACTGAGGCCACGCCACAGGCTATGCGGGTGAAACACTCAGTGTCCACCCTTCCGGACGTGACTGTCATGCAAAGATAAAGACAAAGGCTTCATTCCCTTCTCTTTCCCTGAAATGCAGGACCTCCCTGCCGCTCCCCCGCCGCTCCCCCGCCCGAGAAGGGGAAAGCCAGAATGCTCAGCCCATTCTCCAGAGGGGCTTGGGGCATTGGAAGGCTCCAGGTCGCAGAGTCCAGACAGCAACTGTCCTGACCCTCCCAGCCATCCCAGACACGTCCAGGCCTTTCAGCCAGCATGGTCATTACCACCCCTTATGCTTTTAACCAACGTTAATTCAGAATGGAGCTTGGGTTGAGGTAAGATACAGAGAAAAACTTCTTGGTAAGGAGTTTTTACTTTGTTCTATTTTAAAAGGTAGATCCCCCACGTCTCCACCAAAAACAAAATAAAACAAAACAAACCCATGAAAGGTAGAGAGAGCATACAAGCTGATTCCCAGGGGGAAACCCACTGAACTCAGACAGTTGGGTTCTTTAAATGGTTTCTGTCTCCAATTAAAAATCTGCCCATTTCATCTTTCCCTTAATTAACTAGTCAACAGTAAGAATTACCAGGACTTCCCTGGTGGTCCAATGGTTAAGAATCTGCCTGCCAAACAGGGGACACAGGTTTGACTCCCAGTCCTGGAAGATCCCGCGTGCCACGGACCAACTGAGCCCATGTGCCACAACTACTGAGTCCACGTGCCCTAGAGCCCGTGCTCCACAATGAGAGAGACCACTGCAGTGAGAAGCCCGCACACCGCAACTACCACAACTCAAGAGCAGCCCTTGCTCACTGCAACTAGAGAAAGCCTGCGTGCAGCAACCCAGACCCAGAGCAGCCACATAAATAATTTCTAAGAAATTACCCATGAAGTACGAAATCTTTAAAAGAATAAAGAAGTCTGGAACTAGTTTTCTTTTATTAAGTAAAAGAGGCACGAGCCTGAACATGCAGTTAATAGGACACTGGTGCAGATAAAACAAAGCTAATTATCATTTCTACTGGCTGTGATTTTTTTTTTTATTCTTATTTCAAGTTTCTGAAGAGAACCCTTTATATCTGCTGACAGATTCCCGTTATTTTTGAACAAGCTATAACTGAGTAACAGTTTTTAAAGACAGAAAGCCCTAAAATACACAGCTCCCATAATGATACACATTTAACTATAAAAGGTGAAAAGACACAATGTTCCTTATTTTTATCCTAACGATGAACAGAGCTATGGTTAGAAATTGAGTGGAAGCAATATACTAGTTTAATTCCAAAGATTTATAAATGTCTCTTGAAAATGTCAGGTAAGGGTCAATCATTCCCAGAGACTTGGCGTTCTAGTTAACGTACATCCCATCTGACCTGCTGAGTTCTGACTCTGCAGACCTAACTGTTGGGGATTTTCTCCCCAGGACTTGGAAGCGATGAACATGGAAGAAGGACACTTGGACAGTCTCTTGTAAGGACTGACAAGTTTATTTTTGTAGTCAAGCCTTTTTATAGAAGTAGGAACAAAGAGCTTAAGAGTATACAGCCAGCAGAGCGCATATGGGGTTAACACCTAATCAGTAAAAATATTTCAAGGACAGCATGCTCTAAGTGACCCATGTGTTTATCCCATAACCCGTTTTCTCAAGCAACATCCTTAATATTTATTATTAAATCTTGGCGCCGGGCATAACCAAAGGCAGGAGATGTTTTTCTGCCCAAGCACACCAAGCCGGGGTATTTCTGGCCCTTCGCCATTTTCCCAAGGACATTCTCCAACCGGCTAACTGGGCTTCCCAACACTAACAATTCTCAAATATGTAAAGCTGATCCAGGGTGGGGGTGGACCCAACAGAGATGCACCGCCTGGGCCCTCCTTCAAGGAAGGACTCAGTGCCCCAGCTACTGAGAGCGCTTTCACCAGGTGGCCTTTGGCCATCAGCTTCCTTGGGGATCGTCTCAAGGGCACAAAGCTGCGCTGCCCAATGACATACTCTTCCATGTCCGACGACTGATCAGGATGGGGGTCAAGAGGCCTCGGCGTGTGAACTCAACATGGGCCCACCCTGACAGGCCATTTTGGCTCCAAGGCTTCCTGTGGGCTTGGTTGAGGCTGTCTTTGAGCTCAGCTTTTCCTTCTGCCCATCCAGCCTCCATGGCCTCCCTTCCACAGGGGCTGACCACCACCACCTCCACCACCCCGCCAGGAACTCCCTGATATACATCCTGCTTAGTAAACTCCCTCCTGGGGCTGCTCCCAAGAGAATCCAACCTATGACTCAACACCTCTGTGGATAAGAAAAGATAATCAGTTTTCAAGGTTAAGTGACACTACTTAAAAGAAGATGCTGGGGAAAAAAAAAAAAAAGCCTTCATAATCATCTTGGTGTCTTTCCTCCTCAATATGACCTACACTCCACAGGCCTTTAAAACTCAACTTAGAGACTGAGAAGCTCCACCTGGGTTGGTCTTTGCATTATTCCAGCCAGACAAAGGAGCACAACAGAACTCTCAGTGAGGCAAGTGAGGAGCCCACATAGTCCCTTGAGCAGGGTGAGCAGGACCGCCACCTAGTACATAACAGACTGTGAACTCCCAGAGCATCAGATGCATTCCTATTCACATCCGAGTCTAAGCCCACATGTGTTCTGTCTCTCTTGTACACAACACACACACACACACACACACACAGATGCTCCGGGCCCAAAACTGAGGCCTAATTGTACTGATGTCAGGCTACATGTATTAATATGTAAGTGATAGAAGGTGCTTTCCAGGTGGCTCAGTGGTAAAGAATCCGCCTGCCAATGCAAGAGATACAGGTTCGATCCCTGGGTTGAGAAGATCCCCTGGAGGAGGAAATGACAATCCACTCCAGCATTCTTGCCTGGAAAACCCCATGGACAGAGGAACCTGGAGGGCTACAGTCCACGGGGTCTCAAAGAGCCGGACATGACTGAGCACGCACACAAGGACAGAAGGTGAAAAGCAAATAAACCGTCTCATCAATTTACATCCCAAACCACCATCTCAAGCCCCATCTCTCCACAAGCCACCCGAAACATCTCTCACAATCACAAACTACCTACCAAGTCCCAGACTCTGTCCATTTCTAGCAAGGAAAAGTACAAGAGCAAGTTTTTAAAATTCCTTTTCAAACAAAGCACAACAAAAATGGCTACTCTTATGCTTTTTGACTGGATGATGAAAGAAAACAGTCAATAAGTATTCACCTTACTCCCACCCCTAAGACCCGCCAAGCTGTGGCTGGGGCTAATAGAACAGACCCTATAGGAGTCATGAGTGAAGCCAGAAACAGAACATGGGGCCTCAAATGATCCTACCTAAAGGACCCCCAGGGTACAGAAACACACTGGGGCCTCCTTCAGCTCACTTACTGGTGGGTACACAACACTTAACACTGAAGCACACTTTTCAAAGGCTGTTTTTTTGTAATAAAAAATAATAATAATATTTATAATTTATTTATACATGGGTCTTAATGGTGACACTCAGGATCTTTGATCTTCATTGTGGCATGTGAGATCTTTAGTTGCAGCATGTGGGATCTAGTTCCCTGACCAGGGATTGAACCCAGGCCTCCTGCATTGGGAGCTCAGAGTTTTAGCCACTGGCCCACTACAGAAGTCTCCCTGGTTAATTTTTTAGTACACGACAGAAAAAGTTTTTAAAGTTGTGTTTATGGATTTCAAACTAACCAAACTGAGAGAACTCTACCTTTGATGTCAACCCAGTTCCTAAACTATTTTTTAAAAATAGTTTAAACTATTGTTTTAAATAGTTAAGAACAACTGATTGTTTCCTCTAAAATTCCTCTCTCCTGGAGGGACGGAACTGTCAGCCTGCATATAGAACACGGTGTTCCTCCCCAAAATGCACGGTAGGGACGAGCTACCTTCGTGCTCCAGGTCCCTTAACAATCCTGAACCACCTGAAAGGACTGCCCAGACACCCCAGTTCCTTTCCCACGCGCTCTCCCCCCACCTAAGCACTTGGTTCTAATCAGACCACTTCCTTCCTGCTGCTTTGGTTTTTATTACCCAAGTCCTTCAATCCTTTTCACCACCCCAGATGCTAAAGAACTTCCACTTTGAAAAGCACATTCTCTGTGGCTCCTAAAGAGACCGAGCTCAGCAGAAGGTCTTGCTTAACGGAGCCGGCCTCGCAGCTCCGTTAAGGTGCAGCTGAAAGGTGAGCACGGGTCCTCGGCAGCTTCCTGGACCCCTTCCCTTCTGCAGAGCCCATGCCTACCTCATCTCAGGACTCTCCCAGGACCCTCCAGTCACAGAGAAGCACAGAGATATGATAAACAAACCACACTGGGTGGAGGTCTCTGTGTGGAAAACAGTGAACATGCCAGGCCTGACTGCTTCTCTTAGGAAGGCCTGCTCACAAAACTGCCTGGTGTTTGGGAACCTGGATTTGGGGAGGGTTCCCACCGATTACTGGTAAGCGTGGTCACTAGTTCAAAACCATATAAATAGTCTGGTTTATGCTTAATGCCAGCTTTCCTTTTGGAATCTGGGAACATAGCAATTCCCTAAAAGAAAAAAAAAAAAAAAAAAAAATCCCTGGGCCCTGAGTCTCTCATGAGCTTCCCTGGTTGGCAACACTTTACAGGTGTTGTTATAACTCAGCTGCTGTGGGGTGAGGGCCCATCCCGTGTGACTCCAACTGTTGGAAGAGGGCGCGGGAAGCATGTGTCTGGGTTCCCCTCCTGCCTTTTCTTGCTCTGACTTCGCTTTGTGCTCTTTCACTGTAATTGATCACGATGACCATGAGTACAACTAGAATCGATCGTTATTCATGGTGGTTCTGTTCTACACAGTCCCCATGAATATGGAATTTGCAAAGATGGAACTGCTGTATGTCTACATTTTATGGAGATATAGATTGTATCTTCAAACCTAACAACAAACAGGAGAATCCTGGTGAATTCTATTTTATTCTTCAGTAAAGAAAATGAAATAGATAACCAACAAGGACCTACTGTATAGCACTAAGAACTAAACTCGATACTTTGTAACAACCTATAAGGGAAAAGAATCTGAAAAAGAATATATGTGTTTATGTTTGTATACATACACACATACATATATCTGAATCATTTTGCTGTACACCTGAAACTAATACCATATTGTCAATCAATTATACTTCAGTAAAAAAGAGAAAATGAGGTTCAAAACTGTTAAGTGACTTGCCTGAGGCTGGCCCCCCCAAATCAGGAGCCAGAGTTGGGACTCAAACCCCATCCAACTGGCCCCACAGCCAGAGTCTCCTCCTTTGGCCACCTCTGTATGCAAGCAGAAAGAAAAAGGCAGACCATCACCTGATTTGACCTTGGCTGGGAATGTGCTCATCACATAACCCAGAATTATCCCCTTTACACATGTCCGTGAATAACTGCAAAAGCACTACAAGTATTGATTTGAGGGTAGGCACAGATTTTTAGAAGGCAAGTATCTGCTGAGTTCTACGAGTCCTTTCAACAAAGCACCAAGCCTGGAGGTGGCCTTGGAGACCCCCAACATGACCTCCAAGGGGAGCTCTGGGTCTCCCCTTCCTGCAAAGGCACCAAGGACGAGGAAGAGCACCATCGCTGGGTCATGGTGGCAGAAGGCAGCGCCCCCCAGCTTGACCTGCGCCTGTTAACCGTGACTGCTCTGGCCCTCCCCTTGAGAGTCTCCACAGTCTCCGGTTTTGGCTGGCTCCTCTGTCCTTCACTCTCCACTCCAGCTGCTGGTGCTGGCCTGACCGCCTCCCTCCTGGAAGTCAACTAGGGACTTCGGTGCAGCCCAGGGAGAGGGAAGCCCAACGAATCGCCTGGGCCAGCTGTCCCAGGGCCTGAAGATAAATGACCTTTCCCCCGACAACTGTTTCCACAGCTTTTCCTTTGGAAAATCCTTGCCTCTCTCATCAGATGATCTCTCAGCCGGCTACATGGGCCAGAGTAAAGACCAAGACGTTGGCCTAGAAAAAAAGGATAAAGAAAGCACTAGACTAGAGGACAAAATAAGTCTTGGGACCCAAAGTAGCTCCAGCCCAGGTCACCAGAATTGAAGTTCCCAGTGACAAACATCAGGCATGGGTCTGAGAATCTTTTCGGCAGACCCAGAAAATTCCAAGAATCTGGGTTCCTCATGTGGCCAAAGGTTTGATCAATCACACCTATACAATGAAGATTCTGCCTGTATAATGAAGCCATGATTTAAAAACAAAAAAACAAAAAAACCTTGAACAACGAGGCTTGGGGAGCTCTCTCTCTCTTCCCTCACTCCCACTAGCTACATTATCAACTAGCCCCTTCTTAGGACTTCCCTTGTGGCTCAGTAGTAAAGAATCCGCCTTGAAAGGTAGGAGATGACGGTTTGATCCCTGGGCTGGTAAGATCCTTTGGAGAAGGAAATGGCAACCCACTCCAGTAGTATTCTTGCCTGGGAAATCCCATGGACAGAGGAGCCTAGCGGGCTACAGTCCATAGGGTCACAAAAGAGTCAGACACGACATAGCAACTACACAATAATAATAAAACCCCTTCCGAGAGATTAATAATGACTGTTTTGATAAAGAACTACTTTTATATTCATCAAGTACTCAGTACTCAGTACCACAAGTCAGTCTGTCAGTTGCTCAGTCGTGTCTGACTCTTTGTGACCCCATGGAGTGGAGCCCGCCAGGCTCCTCTGTCCATGGGATTCTCCAGGCAAGAATACTGGAGTGGGCTGCCATTCCCTTCTGCAGGAGATCTTCCTGACCCACGGACTAAACCAACCTGGGTCTCCTGTATTGTGGGCAGATTCTTTATCATCTGAGCCGCCAGGGAAGCCCTAAGTACATGGAAAATAATCACTTTCCATCCATATCTCTAAGTGGCTTATCTCTGAGCAAATCTGTCTGTCAACAGACTGACTGACAGAACTTGGAAGTATCACTCCAATCACAGAAGCCCCAGAAAACAACTTTCACAGACTGTATTTGAAAACTTGTTTAACCAGAGCTTCCACAACACTAGCTGTTTCAGGAAAATGATGTCTATAGATACTGAGACTTTGTCCAAAATATAAGAGCGAGACTCTGAGCTCAGGACAGAAGAGCCAGCACACAGGGCTGTCCCCTTCCTTCCCATGGGCACAATGAAAGGCCAGTAAAAATATTTTTTGAGAGAATCAATCCATGGTGGCCCTGAAAACACGAAGAAATGCTGTCAGTGAATAAGTCATTTGAAAGGCTTTCTTTAAAAAAAAAAAAAGAAGAAGAAGAAGATAGTTGGGACTATATTGACAAATAAACCAAAACCGGGGGTGGGGGGTGGTGAGGGTGGGGGGCAGTGAGGGTGGGTGGGCAACAGCTTGAAATACATGATCAGAGCTACAGATAGGAGCTCTTTCTTCCTGATAGAACCCTGGAGAAGCTCCAAGCTTGCCGTCAATAGCTATTGGGAGCCGAAGAAAGGCCTACAGAGAAGAGGCCGGGAGGCAGGGACGGGGCATCTGAGGGCAGGGCTGTCTAGAGAGCAGCTGAGCTGGGCGGGCCTCCACCCTGTTTGGTGGAGCCTGGAGTCTGCAGAAGTGGCCACCAGCTGGAGCGCCCGGAGCACTCTCTCTGGAGAGGAGGGTTTGCCTGGGGAGCCCACAGTGTTGGGGTTCAGGCTCAGAATGAGTTGAACAGGAGCCTCTAAGATAGACAGAAGTGAAAAGAAATAAACACATACAAGAATGTCACCCTGAGGTTAAAGTTTTCCTTCCCTTAGTGATGTGGGGGTCAGGGTTGCAGCCAGAGGTCCTGAATCTGCTGTGTCCACGTCATGCTGCAGGGAAGGTGCCTGCTGGTACCCCTGCCTGCCCACAGAGAGGACACTCAAGAAAGAAGGTTTGGGGGTAAACAAACCTACCAAAACTAAGATCATGGCATCTGGTCCCATCGCTTCATGGCAAACAGAAGGGGGAAAAGCAGTGACAGATTTTACCTTCCTAGGGTCCAAAATCACTGAGGACAGTGACTGCAGCCACAAAATTAAAAGACATGCTCCTTGGAAGGGAAGCTACGATAAACCTAGACATTGTATTAAAAAGCAGAGACATCTCTTTGCTTATGCAAGGTTCGCATAATCAAAGCTACGGTCTTTCCAGTAGTCATGTATGGATGTGAGAGCTGGACCATAAAGAAGGCTGAGTACAGAAGAAATGATGCTTTTGAACTGTGGTGCTGGAGAACACTCTTGAGAGTCCCTTGGACTGCAAGGAGATCCAATCAGTCCATCCTAAAGGAAAGCAACCCTGAATACGCATTGGAAGGACTGATGCTGAAATGGAAGCTCCAGTACTTTGGCCACCTGATGTGAAGAGCTGACTCACTGGAAAAGATCCTGATGCTTGGAAAGACTGAAGGCAAAAGAAGGGGGCAGCAGGGGATGAGATGGTTAGATAGCATCACTGACTTGTAGGAAATGAATTTGAGCAAACTCAGGGAGAGAGTGAAGGACAGAGGAGCCTGGTGTGCTACTCATCAGCATGGTCCTTGACTCATGGACCTGCCTTAACAAAGTCCAAGCCTGAGGGCTTCAACAACAGACGTTTATTTTCTCTCAATCCTAGAGGCTAGAAGTAGGAGATCAAGGTGTCAGCAGAACTGGCTTCTGATGAGGCCTCTCTCCTCGACCTGCAGTCAGCCGTCTTCTCTCTGTGTCCTCACGTAGTCTCCCATCCATGCCCTAATTTCCTCTACTTATAAGGACACCAATTATATAGGATAGGGCCCAACCCAATGACCTCATTTTAACTCAATCACCTCTTTAAACACCCATTTCCATGATACAAATGAACTGATTTACAAAACAGAGACGGACTCACAGATTTAGAGGACAAACTTATGGTTGTGGTTGGGGGAGGATGGGATGAAGGGATAGTTAGGGAGTTTGGGATGGTCATGTACCCACAGCTGTATTTAAAATGGATAACCAACAAGGACCTACTTTACGGCACAGGGAACTCTGCTCAATGTTATGTGGCAGCCTGGATGGGAGGGGAGCTTGGGGGAGAATGGTTACATGTATATGCATGGCTGAATCCCTTTGCTGTCCACCTGAAACTATCACAACGTTGTTGACCAGCTATACTCCAATATTAAATAAAAAGTTAAAAAAAGAATGAAAGCAAGACTCTAATTCCAAATACAATCAGATTCTGAGGTTCTGGGAGTCAGGACTTTCAATCTGTAAATGTTGAGAAGACATAATTCAGCCTGTAACAGCATTAAGACGGAGATGAACAAACCAAAACGTACCTGGAGGACTCAGAAACACTGCAAAAAGCAGAAGGAAGATGCAAAGTTCTGATGGGTACCATTCAAAGGTTTAAAGGACTTTACAATCTTAAAAACGTACAATCATGAGTATTAAAACTTACAGCTGAGTAACAGAAAAGAGAGTAGAAATAGAAATCAGTAAAAACATGTTGGTTAATCTAAATAAAGTCAGTAGAAAATAAAAGAGGACTTCAGTTTAAAACATGAAAGAGGAGGTGTCTGAAGGAAAGTTTAATAATTCTAATCTGGATTTATTCAGAGAGGTATATTTGCTTTAGACTTTGTTAGAAAAACATAAACTGAAGCCTACATGTTAAAAATGTAAGACAGGCTGTGGCCCAAGGTGGGTGGCCTCACTGAGTATCTCATTCTTGGGTGGGGGTAGGGGAGATTCGTTTTCCCATAAAGTGGTCATTTCTCAGCTCCTGGCTTTGCATGCAGAGCCTGCTTTCAGTCCCTCACAATGCCAGGGACTATAGCCCAGCTCTCATCTCTGCATGGATACTAAAACACTAGTCCCTAGGGTGTCAGTTCAGTTCAGTTCAGTCGCTCAGTCATGTCCGACTCTTTGCGACCCCATGAATCGCAGCACGCCAGGCCTCCCTGTCCATCACCAACTCCCGGAGTTCACTCAGACTCACATCCATCGATTCAGTGATGCCATCCAGCCATCTCATCCTCTGTCGTCCCCTTCTCCTCCTGCCCCCAATCCCTCCCAGCATCAGAGTCTTTTCCAATGAGTCAACTCTTCACATGAGGTGGCCAAAGTACTGGAGTTTCAGCTTCAGCATCATTCCCTCCAAAGAAATCCCCGGGCTGATCTCCTTCAGAATGGACTGGTTGGATCTCCTTGCAGTCCAAGGGACTCTCAAGAGTCTTCTCCAACACCACACTTCAAAAGCATCAATTCTTCGGCGTTTAGCTTTCTTCACAGTCCAACTCTCACATCCATACATGACTACTGGAAAAACCATAGCCTTGACTAGATGGACCTTTGTTGGCAAAGTAATGTCTCTGCTTTTCAATATGCTATCTAGGTTGATCATAACTTTCCTTCCAAGGAGTAAGCGTCTTTTAATTTCATGGCTGCAGTCACCATCTGCAGTGATTTTGGAGCCCCAAAAAATAAAGTCTGACACTGTTTCCACTGTTTCCCCATCTACTTCCCATTAAGTGATGGGACCAGATGCCATGATCTTTGTTTTCTGAATGTTGAGTTTTAAGCCAACTTTTTTACTCTCCTCTTTCACCTTCATCAAGAGACTTTTTAGTTCCTCTTCACTTTCTGCCATAAGGGTGGTGTCATCTGCATATCTGAGGTTATTGATATTTCTCCCGGCGATCTTGATTCCAGCTTGTGCTTCTTCCAGTCCAGCGTTTCTCATGATGTACTCTGCATATAAGTTAAATAAGCAGGGTGACAATATACAGCCTTGATGTACTCCCTTTCCTATTTGGAACCAGTCTGTTGTTCCAGGTCCAGTTCTAACTGTTCCTTCCTGACCTGCACACAAATTTGTCAAGAGGCAGGTCAGGTGGCCTGGTATCCCCATCTCTTTCAGAGTTTTCCCTAGGGTGTACATCCACTCAATTATCTCTGAGGGCCATGGGGCATCCACCGCACTCACTGCTGTGGGGCAGCGCTCTCCTTTCTGACACCTGGAGAAACTCTTGCGTTCAAGCTCAGTTAAGAAGCATAAATCAGTTTTTAAAATGTCTTATCTAATATTTTCATGTGTTTCGGGAAGGGAGTGAGGGGCTTCCCGTCAGCTCAGTCTACCATTTTTGACAACCTGTACCGTTCCACATGGCTCATTAGTAAAGAATCCGCCTGACGATGCAGGAGACGCGGATTCGATCCTTGGGTTGGGAAGATTCCCCTGGAGAAGGAAATGGCAACCCACTCCAGTAATCTTGCCTGGGGAATCCTATGGACAGAGCAGCCTGGCAGGCTACAGTCCATGGGGTTGCAAAACAGTCGGACACACCTAGCAACTAAACAACAACTGCGAATAAAATGTTAATCACAGAAAAACTACTCTGATTTCCGCCTTCCCCTGCTCACTGTTCTAACATTTCCCTGGGCTCCCTGGACTCTGGGATCAGCAGGCTTTTGCCCTCGTTTCTCACCCGTGTTACCCTTCTTTCCATGAAAGGGCTTTTTGCATATGCTGTTCCTGCTGTTGGAAATGGTCTTCCCTTTATTTTTTATTATTACTTTTTTTAATGATAGAAGGTACACTTCACAAAGAAGATAGACATCATAAACCATTAGACACCTTAACAACAAAGAAACAAAGATACATAAAGCAAAAATCGTAAGAAATACAAGGGAAAAGGAAAAAATATATAGTCACAGTGAGACAGCAGCGGTCTTCCCTGTAAATCCCAGCACAGGTATTATTTCCTCGAGGGCAGGCTTTCTCAGTGCTAAACCGTGTCAGTCTCCTCTGCTCTGTGTTCTCAAGGCGCCCGGGGACGTCACTACCACCGTCTACAGCTGGGCGTCTGTGCAGTTGTCTGTCTAACCTCTGCCTCCCCCTCCAGAGCAGAAGCTCCCTGAGGGCAGAAGCCAAGTCTCCCGACACCTGATGGACGTGGCGGGTTCTAGCACAGAGCTGAGCACACACAGTCGGCCCTCAGTGCTTGCTGAATGGACGGAGGATGTACTACGTAAGGAAAAGTATCACTCTGCACAGATCTTACCAGGTTTAATGAGGCCTTTTCTTGTTAGGTTAATAAAAAGTTTATTTGATAAACTTTTACGAAATAGAAAATAAATGATTTCATAGGTACAGGCAGATTATGGAGCCAGTCAGCAGAAACAAGCAACGTATGAACGTGCCGCTTCTGTGTGGCCAGAGAGCTTACGACGCCTCCGGGGGCGCCAGAGGGAAGCACCAATGATAACAGACAAGGGTGACCGAGTGGAATTCTTCCCAAAGACGAAAAGATGGCAGGGGATGGGGGAAGGGAGTGACCTCAGAAATGCCTCTCCATCCTATGAGTCTCTGAGCCTGTGGAACTCACAAATCTCTTAATGAATGAGATGGTAATTCACTGATATGTACATGAAATCTTTCAGCATTTTGTCTAGGTCTTCTCTCAAAGCACACCCTGGTCTCCTCAACCCCAGTACTGAGGCTGCCAACAGAGACAAGTCACCTTCCTTGTCACCGTGGTTTCTTCCAAAAGGCAAGGAAGTGCTCAAAGGTTGATGGAGAAACATCAAAAGGGCTGGCTGAAGCTGGCATATTTGAACATCAAAATGAATCTGCTGGCAGAGGTTGGTGACACAGCCTGTTCTTGGTGCTGTTCCCTCTCTTGGAACTGGGTTTCTGGGGTTCTTCTGGGCTCTGGCTTCAAAGCTTGGCCAACGGCCAAACCGGGTATCTGAAATACCCGCTTTAGTCAAGTCAGTCCCGTTCATTTTCTTTAGTGTTTCTTTGAAAAGGCCCTGTGCTCTTGAACACGAACTTTAATTTGAGCGTGAACTTTAAAGGATTTTTCTGTAAGACTTTTTTGCAGCTTCACCTTGGAACAGCATCTGGGGAGTCAGCCCAGCACGAGCCCTCTTCCTCTGGGTCGTCCACGCGGTTCATTGTGACCTGGTCCCTCGTGGGGGTCTCCCTGGTGACCTCAGGCCTCCGCCCCTCTCTCTCCTGCATCCCCTCACCTTCGCCAGCTGCCAGTGCCCACACCCACCAGACATCCAGGTCTCCCACCACCCGCCTCGTCACTGAACCGCCAGTCCCCTTCCTCATTAGGCTGGGTCCCTGGCATGTGAACAGGGTATAATTACTGGCGTGGGTCAGGCCCTTTTGAACTCTATGAGGAGACTGGAATCTTAATTCCTGCAGTGATGACGATCCAGCCCTTCAGCTTTGTGGTTATGTTCTCAGTACCGTGTATTTTCTTAGTTAAGGGTCGGATACCCGACTCCAGCCTGGCCCGGCTGGCCATGATCTTAGCCTATTATTTCGCTCATTCAGTGAAAACCAAAAGAACAATTCAGTAGACCCATAAACCACGGAGAGATATTTACAACCAAAAGTGGTAACCTTCTCCAGGGTCCCAGATGCCTCGTGACACACACGGGTCACAGTAAAACCCCAGATGGGGCAGCACCCCTGTGCTCAACACCTCAACTGCAGAGTGGCCTTGACTGTGGCGAAAGGAACAAAGACTGACCACGGTCCTAGCAGGGGTATCACCTTTTACCCTCAGGGAGCCTCTCCATTCCTCTGAAGGAGAATGGCTGACTCTGCCCTATTTCTGAGGGGCGAGCGTGCACATCGGAAAACCACCAGCATGGCTGCAGGCTCAGTGGGAGGCCACCGCAGAGAAAAACCCAGCTTGTTTTGGCAACTTGTGGGAAAATACCTCATGTTTGTCCATGTACACATGTATGTATCTGGGCCTGGGACGGAGATGAGGACTGTGGAGGTGCAGAGGAAGAGATGAGAGGGATGCGGGTAAAGCAGTGCGATGGGAAGACAGTCTGTGCGACCAGGACAGCAAACATGTAACATGTAACCATGTGAATGGTCTGTACACATGCGGGCTTTATATCTGTCATGTGAGCATACAAGGAGAAAAGTACAGTACAAGACACATTCTCTCAGCATATTCAACAAGGGCTTGTGCTTGTCCTCAGCTCTGTCTGACTTTGACCCTGTGGACTGTAACCCGCCAGGCTCCTCTGTCCATGGGATTCTCCAGGCAAGAGTACTGGAGTGGGTTGCCATTTTCTTCTCCAAGAGACCTTCCCGACCCAGGGATCGAACCTGTATCTCCTGCATTGGTAGGCGGACTCTTCACCACTGAGCCACCTGGGAAACCCCATTCAACAGGAGCACTGGTTCCCAAACCTGGCAGCCTGTTGAAACCATCTGTGGAGCTTTACAAAGTACTCCTGCTTAGGTCTCATCCTAGAGATTCTGCCTTAACTGGCATCAGGTATCGTGCTGGGCAGACAGCAGCCCCCTAAAGACATCTAGGTCCCCAAATCTGAGAATGTTAGGTTACACGGCTAAGGGGCATCAAGGTTGCAGATGGATTAAGGTTGGCTTTAACTAGGAAACCCTTCTGGATTATCTGGATAGGCCCAGTGTCATCACAAAGGCCCTTAAAAGAGGAAGAGAGGGGCAGGCGTTAGAGGTCAGAGTGATGCAATGTGAGAAGAACTCAGTCCACATTGCTGGCTTTGAAGATGGAGAAGGGGGCCACAAGCCAAGGAATGCAGACAGCCTCCAGACACTGGAAAAGGCAAGGAAACGAATTCTCCCCTAGAGCCTCCAGGAAGGAGTACAGCCCTGCCAACACCTCCTCTAGGGAGAGCATGGCAGACTTATGATCTCCAGAACCATAAGATAAGGAGTTTGCATTGCTTAAAGCCATGGAGTCTGTAGTGATGTGTTATAGCAACAACAGAAAACCAATTTGGGTATGGCCTGGGCTTTGAAGGTTTAGAAGGTTCTCAGATGATTCTAATATACAGCAAAGCACAACTACTGAACAGGAGGAAACATAAGATTCGGACATGCCTGGTGGGCTTCCCTGATGGCTGAGTGGTTAAGACTCTGCTTGCCAATTCAGGAAGCCACGACAACGAGAAGCCCATGCACTGCAACTATCGAGGAGCCCTTGGCTGTCACAATTAGAGAAAAAGCCCACAAAGCAACAAAGACCCAAGACAGCCAAAAATAAATAAATAAAATTTTTTAAAAAAGAAAATACATGGCAATTTCATCTGGGAAGTCAGTAAGTCAACCTCACTAAGGTAGGCACCAACCAGCTTGACCATGGACCATGGTTATTGGACACGGCTTATCCGAGCACATCACAGGATGGACATGCTTTATTAGCATGTGGCCAGTGTTCTTTCTGACCCAGTGAGCAAGCTAAACTTCCTTGGGATAAAGAAAAGTTATACCTATGATAAGCAGACTTTCTACAGAGCCAATTTTCTTACAAATACTATCTTTCAAGGAAGGAACTGGCCAGTAATTGAGTTAAATGCAAATACATGAATTAGTACGTGCATGTCAGCACCATTGGCAAAGGACTGAACTGTCCTCCCCTCTGTGCTTAAAGCATTAAGAACCTCTACTGGTATAGTAGGATGAGGGCTTTCCTGGTGGCTCAGACAGTAAAGAATCTGCCCGTAGTACAGGAGACCCAGGTTCCATCCCTGGGGAATATCCCCTGAAGAAGGGACTGGCTACCCACTCCAGTATGCTTGCCTGGAGAATTGCATGGACAGAGGAGCCTGGCAGGCTACAGCCCATGGGGGCTGCAAAGAGTCGGACATGACCGTGACTAACGCTAGGATGATAATGCTAGAGGACTTCTCCATTTGCTTTGCTGACCTATTTATTTATGACCAATGGCAGACAAATGGAATTAACTTATTTGTTCATTTATGATAGATAAATGGAATAGTACTATAGCAACAAATGAACTCACTGCTTAGAGAGATGACGAGAAGTGGAGCTTATACAGTCTGACAGGTGCAGCCCCCATTTGGAGCAAGCAACCACTGACTCCCAGGGCTCCATACGGGGTAACCTTTCTTGAAAGCCATTCCACCGTGAGCCTCCACGACACTATGACCACAAGCTAGCACCTTAGAGCCTTTTGCTTTTCTCTCCTTACTTTGTCTTCCTTAGAGAGGAAGCTGGAGTGAAATTTCATGTCTGTTCCTGACAAGTGAGGTGACGTAACGGGGCGCCTCGGCCACTCTGGGCTTCGTCTCTGACAAACAGTGATAATGTCGCCTTCACGATGCTGTGCTGATTAAATGAAATGGTGCAGAATGAAGGGCTTAGCACCCAGCAGAGGCCTTTGATCAACACCAGCCTCACTGAAACGCAACTATTCTTTTGCTTCTACCTATCGCCTCTACACTGAAGCTTCTCACTTCTCTTCTCTTCCCTGTGGTCCTGTCCTCTTGCTGAGCTCTGGTACCTTATCCGCCACTGTCCACTAGATGCTGTGACTCAGATTTCTCATTGGCATCTCTCGCTGAATGTGTCCACACTGGACTTAGGACCTCCGCTCCAAACCAGTGACTTCCCCCTCCCCCATTCCCCTGACCAAGACCACTCAGTAAAAGTGCCATCAGTCCCCTGCCTCTGTTCCCTTTTCCCCACATAATCCTACTGCTGCATCTTCCATTCCAGCCCCTGTACCCTCAGCCACACACTTTAAGTTCCAGAGCCTGCCGGGTAGGCTCCTAACTTAATGCTTAATTTCTCCCAAGCCATCTTGCTTGTGGGTTTGAAAACTGATCTTTCTCTTGCCAGGTTCATCACATCAAGCCCTGAAATAAAAAAGCTTCACGTACAACTTTTTTGTCCCCCAGCCTGATATTTATGATGGAAGAGGAGCCAACTCTCTGGGTGTGCAGAGGACATGTCCCTGTAGGCTCCATGTGCCCTGACCCTGCGTCCTCAAAAAGCACTGAGCCACCTCACTCCGTGACCACATAACGAGGGCCCAGGGGATAACTCGATCACAGAACAAAGCACTTTTCAAAGCAGCTTCAAAAACTGGAGATTTTTTATTAAGTTTCTTAACCTAGTGTTTAGTAACTACAATCTAAATCGGCCGCAGACCACCCTCAATCGCATTAAACTATAATAATCCACAGACGTTAAACTACTTTCGGTGCTCTGTAATATCAGAGTCATCTAACAAATAGTCAAGCCTTCAGCACTAGTACTCAGTGGCAAATCTAATCAATGTCGGACACGTTCTTACCGTTTTGCTCATCCAGTTCGTTCCCAATTTCCTGCCCCATTTGTTTCTGGCGACTTATGATTGAGGAAAGGGCATCGAGGCCTGCGTCCTGTTCTGAAAGAAAAAGTAAGGCAGTTAACTCACTAAAAACCTAAGGAAAACAATTTAGGTCCAGAAACAGACCCAGGCATGGAACACAATTCAATACATAATCAAAGTAACATTTGAAATCAGTCAGAAAAAAAGAGAAAATAGTTAACAGTATTGGAACAAAATAAAGAAAAAAGTTAAATACCTACACTTCAGAACTTAAATGAAAATAATTTCCAGATGAATTAAATTTTAAATATTATAAATAAGTAAGATTTGACTACATAAATGTTTATACTTTCTGATAATAAAGAGCATGTAGAAATCAATAAGACAATCTTCCTCTTTTTTTTTTTAAATGGGCAAAGGATACAGACAGAGAATGCACAGAAGAATAAAATAGAAAAAGACATAAAAGTTCCAACATCACTACTAATTTTTTAAAGATATCAAAGAATAGTGAAGCTTTTTTCTGACTTATCAGATTTGTAAGCATTAAAAAGATTGCTAACACGCCGGGTTAAGTAAAGTGCAAAGAAGCTCCTAAGTACCAAGTCATGGGGGGATAGCTAATATATCTTTCTAGAGAGTGAACTGTGCTAACTTCCATATCTACCAATTCTGTGTCTAGGAATGTATGCAAGAAAACATTGGATGGTATGCAATGATGTACTGGGTTGGCCAAAAAGTTAATTCTGGTTTTTCTACAAGATGGCACAGAAAAACCCAAGTAAACTTTTTTGCCAATCCAATTGATACAAGGCTATTCCTTGAAATACTGGTCCTCTGCTGCTTTTCAACTTAATGCTTCTTAGCTCCAAGTTCTCCCTTATTTTGATTGCTCTGAGAAAATGGATCTGGGTCCTTTAAATAATTTTTCCTTCACCAGCTTTGTCAGTGGAGGAAACTGCGGAAACACTGCAGGAGCAAACGAATTTTCCTTCCTGGCTCCAGCCTGCCCTCCGGACAGGCTTCTGGGTGCTGACAGTTCCTTCCGTGTGCAGTAACCAGCAGCACCCCAAGGCAAGCCACTTCTCCCAACACACCCACTCCTGGGGCATGAACTTTCAAAAGAAGTTCATGATAACATTATTAAGTAAAAAAAAAAAAAAATTAGAATACAAAACAATATACACAATAGTAAAAGAGTATTTTTGCTTTTAAAAAACATGTTATTTTTTGGGACCTTCCTGGCGGTCCAGTAAGACTCTGTGCTTCCACTTCAAGGGCCATGGGTTTGATCCCTGCTTGGAGAACTAAGATCCTGCATGCCACATCGTGTGGCCAAAAAAAATCTTGTTGTAATGTGTTATTTTTCTGGATTTTAAGATTTTCAAAGAGAAAAGCACTCAAGTTACTCAAGATCTTTAAAGTTTGTTTTTCTTAACTCTAGGCAGCCTCCATCCCTGTACTTTTTTCCTCTGCCCGCAGGTGCCCTGGAAAGAACACTCCAAGGCTGAGTCGAACGACTCTTTCCACCGAGCACTCTGCCATTCACGGCTTCACTTGTTGGGGTTTTTAAAATGTCTGTTTCACCTGATGGCCCATCTATAAAAGCGGAAATCACAAAGGTCCTTCTGCCCAAGATCACATTAACATTTCCTTGCATAGTTTTCCCTAGGTTTTCTTCTAGATTTTTTTTTCTTTTCTTATGGAATTAAGCCATTACACTTAACTTGTTAATTCATCTGGAATTTATTTAAACTAATGGTGTGTGGTAAGGACCCCTTAGTAACATTTTTTGACACGATGTGCTTTTTTTTTAACCATACAAATGACCTGCTGTCTCTAGGGATCATTCCATGGGACCATTTTATAGCAAAATCACTTTATAATGAGGTCCTTTTGGTCTTCAGTAACAACCTCTTGGATGGACTCCAAGAAAAATCTATCATCAACCTAGTGCTGCTATAGGATGACCCATGTTACTGGAAAACTCCAAATGCATCTCCCAAATAATCTATATATACATCTGAGGGTCAAGTGTCAGTATGAATTAAAAGGTAAAACAATATATAAGAAGAAAACAGGAGATTCCTCTATGATCTTCAATTAGGAAAAAAAAAAAATATGATCAAAGTCCTGGAGCTGCTTTACCTAGCATAGACACAGATTATGAATGAAAAATACCTACATTACACTCTTTTCACTTAACCTCGACTCATTACGTGCCTCAACCACCTAAAGGTTATCTTGCTAATGAGAAACAGAAAGAGGGCTAAAAATTCTGCTCCACTCAAATCATTTCTATAAGAACCTAGTACTTTCTCTGGATGTTTAAGTGCCACAGTACAGTTTCATCCCATAATTCAGAAACACAGAAGGCCCAGATAACAGAGATGCTGTGCATGCAGTAATAATGGCGGTGATGACCTGAGCTTCTGCAAGTCTTAAAGCTGCATTTCTTAAATGGAGGTGGTACAGTCATCTTAGACACAAGGAAAATAAATGCTGCTATTTTCAAAAATATCAACAATTATCAAGACCCATGCAGAGAGTTAATCTAGAACCCCACAAACTATTATATCATAATGACCGTTCATTACTATACTTTGCTCTACCCAATGTACAGCCCAAGGCTTTATATCACAACAGATCATCTGTAACACACCACACTCTATTAATCATAATTCAATGTTGCTGCTGCTAAGTCGCTTCAGTCATGTCCGACTCTGTGCGATCCCATAGACTGCATAGGCTCCCCCGTCCCTGGGATTCTCCAGGCAAGAACACTGGAGTGGGTTGCCATTTCCTTCTCCAGTGCGTGAAAGTGAAAAGTGAAAGTGAAGTCACTCAGTTGTGTCCAACTCTTAGCGACCCCATGGACTGGCAGCCCACCAGGCTCCTCCGTCCATGGGATTTTCCAGGCAAGAGTGCTGGAGTGGGGTGCCATTAATTTTAAAAAATGGAACGACCTCTGCGCTACACAGAATAATTACCCCCTGAAGATGTCCACCTCCTAATTCCAGGAACCTGTGAATATATGACCTTACAGGGCAAAAGAAACTTTGCAGGTGTGATTAAAGTTAAGGGATTTGAGATGGGAGATTATTCTGGATTATCCAAGTGGACCCAAAGTAATCACATGAGTCCTTAAAAACAGAATCTTTCCCAGCTGTGGACAGAGAGAGCTATGAGGAAGGGTCAGAGAGATGCAACATTCTGGCACTGAAGACAAAGAAGGGGTCCATGAGCCAAGGGATATGGGTAGCATCAGGAAGCTGGAAAAGGCAAGGGAATGAATTCTTCCCTGGAGCCTCCAGAAGAGAACACAGCCCTGCCAGCACCTTGATCTGTATTGAACTTCTGAGCTACAGAACTATAAGATGATAAATCTGTATTTTAAGTCATCAGTTCAGTTTAGTCACTTAGTCATGTCAGGCTCTTTGCAACTTCATGGACTGCAGCACGCCAGGCTTCCCTGTCCATCACCAACTCCCAGAGCTTGCTCAAACTCCTGTCCATCGAGTTGGTGATGCCATCCAACCATCTCATCTTCTGTCATCCCCTTCTCCTCCCACCTTCAATTTTCCCAACACCAGGGTCTTTTCCAATGAGTCAGTTCTTCACATCATGGAGCCAAAGTATTGGAGTTTAAGCTTCAGCATCAGTTCTTCCAATGAATATTCAGGACTGATTTCTTTTAGGATTGACTGGTTGGATCTCCTTGCAGCCAAAGGGACTCTCAAGAGTCTTCTCCAACACCACAGTTCAAAAGCATCAATTCTTTGGTGCTCAGCTTTCTTCACAGTCCAACCCTCACATCCATACATGACTATTGAAAAAAACCATAGCTTTGACTAGACAGACCTTTGTTGGCAAAGTAATGTCTTTGCTTTTTAGCATGCTGTCTAGGTTGGTTGAGTCATCAAGTTTGTGCTAATTTATTATAGCAGCAACAGAAAATTAATACAATCATTTTTTGAAAAATCCCTTCAGAATGGTTAGGTGTTTGAACACTTCCTGTCTTAAGACACGCAGAAAACCCATCTTTTAACTAAATGTCATATAATTGTGGGAGGATGATCTGGTGGCTGCAGATTAAAAATAAAGGGAAGGTCATCATAATGTTTTGCTGCCAAAAATGACAGACATGACTCTGATCAAACCACTAAATCTAACTACCAATTTACAGAAAATATGCAGGACAGAGGAATACATTAAACAGTAGATGGGGAAACGAATAGCAAGTCTAGATGGTGGGAAACTACAGGGCAAAAGCCCTTGTTTTGTCAACAAACTGTGAAGAAAAAGAGTTGGCAAACGCATATATTGATTAAAGAAACTCAGGGGACATATCAATTAGTTGCAATGTACAGACTATATTCAGATCTTGAACTGAACAACCTAAAAGGAAAAAAAAAATCATTGGACAATCAGAGAAATCTGAACATCAAACAATCTGACTGGATTATTTGATTATATTAAGGAATAAAGCTATGACAAACCTAGA
The DNA here is from genome assembly GCF_019923935.1 of Bubalus bubalis. Taxonomy (NCBI): domain Eukaryota; kingdom Metazoa; phylum Chordata; class Mammalia; order Artiodactyla; family Bovidae; genus Bubalus; species Bubalus bubalis. The sequence continues at coordinate 34,295,374 of NC_059159.1, read as the reverse complement.
TAGTGTATTAAAAAGGAGAGACATCACTTTGCTGATAAAGACCCGTCTAATCAAAGCTATGGTTTTTCCAATGGTTATGTACAGATGTGAGAGTTGGACCATAAAGAAGGCTGCACACCAAAGAATTGATGCTTTCAAACCGTGGTGCTGAAGAAGACTCCCAAGAGTCCCCTGTACAGCAAGGAGATCACACCAGTCAATTTTAAAGGAAATCAACCCAGAATATTCACTGGAAGAACTGATGCTGAAGCTGAAGATACAATACATGGGCCACCTGATGCGAACAGCTGACTCATTGGAAAAGACCCTGATGCTGGGAAAGACTGAGGGCAGGAGGAAACAGGGCAACAGAGGATGAGATGGTTGGATAACATCACCGATTCAATGCATATGAACTTGGTCAAACTCCAGGAGATAGTGAGGGTCAGGGAAGCCAGGCATATTGCAGTCTATGGGGTTGCAAAGAGTCCAATACAATTTAGTGACTGGACAACAAGAATCTTTTACAAACATGCTTTAGAGATATATTCTGGAATATTCACCAATGAAATAGTATAATGTCTAGGATTTGCTTCAGAGATAATTGCGGGGATAGGAAGGTGGGTAGACGTATAGATGAAACAAGATGGGCTATGAGTTGATAACTGCTGAAACTACTGCTGGGCTGGATGGAATAAGCAGCCTACTCTCTCACTTTCATATGTTTGAAACTGTCAACAGCAAAAAGTTACCAACATTTTAGCAAGCAAATAAAACCAAGGAACATTCTTAAGAATGGCAATCTTGGGCCCCTTGACTGAGCACATGGCAAGAGCCCCAAGGGCTGAGGCTGTGTCTTCTTTTCCTATGGTTTTGCCCCACTTCTGAGCCCAACTGGTGGAACAGATCAAGTATTTGATCAATGTGTTTAAACCAAGGAATGACCACAGAGGGCCCTCTAGATCTGTAGAAGAAATAAAGATAGTCTCTGCTACATATATATGGAGTGACTTTTGGTCAACACTAGCCAGCCCTCTGAGTTTAGGTAGCAGAAAAAGTAGCTGAGGCTGTGTTGTCCAGTGCCCAGAGAGAAGCGATGGAAACTCCCACATCTGACATACAGGAACTTTCCCTGGAGAAGGGGAAATAAGGAACGAATGAGCAGAAGATGAGGTCAAGCTGGGTAAAGTTAATCACTACATTGGAAAGACTCTTAGAGCAAATTCTAAGAACAGATGTTTTTGTTTTAAGATTTTAGGGGAAGGAATCTTGGTCTAGGTGGCAGCTGTAAGAAAGGGTATCTTGAAAGAGAGCTGTCTATGATGTTATGAATCCAGGGGTTCAAAGATGAGCCACTCGGATGATGCCAAGGTACACCACAGCCCTGCCAGTCACTTTCCCCACCACTGTTTCAACGGAAATACTTACAAGACCTAAAAACACAGAAACCCATAACTAATCCACAGTCTTCTGCTAGAATCTAGAAACAACATCTATAGACTATGGTAAAGGAGAGTTGGAGCTAATTAAAAGCCCCAGCAACAAAGACCTCCTGGGGAGAGGCTAAGTGATACACCTTCTTCCAGGTCCTTCCAGGTCCACCATCCACCATCTGACTCAGAGACAAAGGTCTTTACCGACCAAAAAGGCAGTTTCCCTTGTTTTATCTCAGGGATTTGGGGGCGATGGGCATGGGGTAGGGGTGCTGTGCCACGTAACTTGAGGGGTCTTAGTTCCCCAACCAGGGATGGAACTTGGACCCTGGCAGTGAAAGCACCGAGTCCTAACCTCTGGACCACCAGGAATGATCCAGTTACTAACTGGATCACCTCACCCATCTTCTGCCAAATGCCCATTTGTGCTTCAAATTATAGCATAGGAAGCATAGAAACTGAGGCCATCTAACTGGCAGTAAGGAGGCTTAGCCTCCAGATCAGGAAAGGAAGGCATTCATTGCCTTGAGTCTAAGCTCCACCAGAAACCTGTTATTTTAGGATGATTTTCCAAGTGTTTTCTAAAGGTCAACGCAAGTACAGAAAGGCTAACAGATGCCACAGGCAAAGTTAGAAATGACCCTTCGTGGTTCTGTAGTGCAGGACCTAGCCAGGAAGCATGGCCATGGCAATCTCAGCACACATATCACCAAGGTTCTTGAGGCAGAGAAAAGAGTAATGAGGGTTTCATGTAAAGAGAACTTCTGTTTTTGCACTCATCCTTGAAAAGGCAGCTTGCTCGGAAAGCAAGAAAGGATAGAGTATTTCAAAACACAAAGGGAAGAGCAGAAAAACATTCAGAGCTGTAGTAAGTGCCCCTCTCCTCCATTCCTTCACTCCCCATCCCCACCCCACAAACCCCAAAGGCCAGCCGGCTTCCAAAGGGCGGGCATCTTAGCGAGGATGCTCTCAGTGTGGGAGACTCAACACAAACACTTACATGCGGCATCCTCTCACACCCAGCCCACAGCGATCTCTGAATGAGGCACCTTGTCAGTGGCAGAGATACTTCTCTTGACCGAAAACAGCTTTTCTTGGCAAAAAAAAAAAAAAAAAAAAAGGCAACAATGCCCAGAAATTTCATGAGTATTAGCTATCAAGACATTCCTTTCAGGAACCATGAATCCTGAAAAGTAAATCACTGCAAATGAACAGCTGGGCTACGTGCAAGGGTGCACTGTTCTCAGCTTCTTCACTTTGCTTCAGACATGGTAACGGGTGAGATACCATGGAATTAAAGTGATTCAGGAGGACCAGGACTTCACGTGCTAGATACTTTCACTGTGAAAAAGGAGTTCAAAATAGAGTTAGACTTCTGCTTCTGGACAAGAGGGGCTGACAGGGAGCAGATTTACTTCTGGCCCCAAACAAAGAGAAAACAAAACAATACACAAAACCACAGGCAAAATATACAAAACAACTGTTTCAAGATGCAGATGTCAGGAAATGAAGGGCGGTGATCCCTGAGATCTGGGAGACAAATGAGATGAGCTCTCAGTCCCAGATCATTGGCTTGAGAGTCCCAGGCCATGGCGTGGGGAAGGTGGATCTCAGGTGGCGCCCAGCAATCTTCCCAGATTGAGGAGAATCCAAAAAAAGAAAAACAGGTCAAGGTGGCTCAAGTATGTAGGGCACAGTACATAGAAAGCAGAGGGTTGTGCAGGGAAAAAATGGTAGATTTGCATGGGATCCACCCTGAGACTTCAGGCAAGTGTTGATCAGGACATGTGTGTGAGGAAATTGACTGAGGCCAGGGGAAGAACCACCTGAAAACCTTAGAGGGAATAACCCTCTGAGTTCACAGGAACTGGACATAAGACATAACCAATCAAAAGACGTAACTCCTAATCCCCACTCACCAGGTCACCACATAATTCACAGAGAGTACACAAAATCGTTCTGGCACAGAAGTGAGGGAAATAACCTCTGGCCTGGAGTCTGCAAACATTTTCTACAAAGGGCCAGACGGCAAATATTTCGGGCTTTGTGGTTCGTCTGATCTCTGTTGCAGCTGCCCCAACCCTGTTTTTGTCCTAGGAAAGCATCCGTCAGTAATACATAAATGAATGAGCATGCTTGTGCTCCCATAAAACTTTATTTATGAACACTACACTTTTGAGTATTACACAGTTTTGTTTTGTTTTTTTTTTAAACAAGTCACGAAATATTCTTTTTGGGGCTCCTTTCAATCGTTTAAAAATGGAAAAACCATTTTTAGCTTGCAGACCATACAAAACCAGGTGGTGGGCCAGATGTGGTCCACAGGCCATGGTTTGCTAACCCATGCTCTAAAATAAACACTTCTCTCATCCACCTGACAAAGCAAGACCCGAATAACTGCATCCCAGGAGAGGGAAAAAAGAAAATCTCAAGAATATTTTTAGAAAGAAATATCTAGTAACCAAACCAAGAAAAACTCACATCTGGCTTTCAAATGAATTATTTCCTCCATAAGATTAGAAACAAGGCAAGAATGTCTGCTCTCATCATTCCTACACTGTACTGGAGGTGGTAGCAAGTGCAATAAGGCAAGAAAGAAAAATAAAAGGCATCCAGATTGAAATAAAGACATAAAGCTACAGCGATTAAAAGACAAAGACAAGATAGATCAAAAATTCAACTACATGTGGCCTCAAAGAACCTCACTTTAAATATGGATTAAAAGCAAATGAATGGAGAAAGATAAACCACAATAATAGTCATCAAAAGAAACCAGGAGTTGCTACATTAATTTCAGATAGAGTAGACTTCAAAGCAAGTAAAGTTATCAAGGGTAAAAAAGGGTATTACATAATAAGGGGGTCAATTCTCCAAGACAACACAGCAATCCTTCATGTGTACGCACCTAACACCAAGCATCACACTACATGAAGCAAAAAAAAAAAAACCTGATAAAAATGCAAGGAGAAACAGATAAAGCCAGTGAAAAAGCTGGCTGAAAACTCAACATTCAAAAAACTAAGATCATGGCATCTGGTCCCATCGCTTCCTGACAAATAGATGGGGAAACAATGGAAACAGCGACAGACTTTATTTTCTTGGGCTCCAAAATCACAACCGATGGTGACTGCAGCCATGAAGTTAAAAGATGCTTGCTCCTTGGAAGAAAAGCTACAACCAACCTAGACAGCATATTAAAAAGCAGAGACATCACTTTGCCAACAAAGGTCCATCTAGTCAAAGCTATGGTTTTTCCAGTAGTTATGTATGGATGTGAGAGTTGGGCCATAAAGAAAGCTGAGTGCTGAAGAATTGATGCTTTTGAACTGGTGTTGGAGAAGACTCTTGACAGACCCTTGGACAGCAAGGAAATCAAACCAGTCAATCCTAAAGGAAATCAGTTCTGAATATTCATTGGAAGAACTGATGCTGAAACTCCAATAATTTGGCCACCTGATGCAAAGAGCTGACTCATTGGAAAAGACTCTGATGCTGGGAAAGATTGAGGGCAGGAGGAGACGGGGGTGACAGAGGATGAGATGGCTGGATGGAATCACTGACTCAATGGACATGAGTCTGAGCAAGCTCTGGGAGTTGGTGATGGACAGGGAAGCCTGGCATGCTGCAGTCCATGGGGTCACAAAGAGTTGGACACTACTGAGTGACTGAACCTACTATCATAGTTGGAGACTTCTACACTCCTCTCAGAAATGGACAGATCTGGCAAAGAGTTAAACTCAACACCAGATTTATCCCTAAGTAGTTCATGTTTTTTTGGTCTCTTATTAACAGCATTTATACATTCCTACTCTTGGCTGTGACTAGTATATAAAAATACAAATGATTTTTGTATACTGATCTTGGATCACGCAACCTTGCTAAACTCACTAATTAATAGTTTTGCGGTAGAATCTGTAGGATTTTCTAAACAAATGGTCAATGCCATCTGTGGATAAAAAAGGTTTTACCTTTTTTTTTTTTTAAGAGACTTGTTTTTTACAGCAGTTTCAAATACACAGCAAAATTGAGAGGAGGGTACAAAGAGTTTCCATATAGCCCTTTCCCCACACATGCAGAGCAAAACGTACGTCAACATGTAAATGTACATGCAGACTGTTGTCAATTTATACAAGGGATTACTACTCTGTGATGTAAGAGAACAAAATACTGACCCATGGAACAATGTGGATGAATCTTAAGATAATTACCCTGAGATAAAGAAGCCAGACCACCCCACCCCTGAGCTCGCAAAGAGCTCATATTGTATGAGTCCATTTATACAGAATTAGAGAAAACAGAAATGATTTTATAGCAACACAAAGCAGGTCAGCAGCTGTCTGGGTATGTGGGGATGACAACAGTAAGAATTACCAAAGAAATGAAGAAAACTCTCAGGAGTAATGATTATGCTTCTTATCTGGATTGTAGAGATGGTTTGAAAGGTGTATGTATATGTCAAAGCTTAATGAATCATACACTTCATATATGTGCTATTTAAGATGTCAACTAGACCTACATAAAGCTGTGTTTCAATCAGGAGAATTAGCAGGAGTAACATCTGTAACACTGACATCAAAAAATGTCTATCACACATATTAAATAAAAAAAGCTGTAGAAATATCTATATTATGATCTCACTTATGCAAAACATACATGTGCTTATACTGAATATACAGTATGCATGCATGTACGTACAGAAAGAAGCCTGAGGAAATATATATTGTTAATCTGTTTGCAGTTTGAGATCAGAGGAACAATACAGAAAAAGGTTTTCATTTTATATATCCCTATATTGTTTGAACATTGTATAACAATCATGCATTACTTCTGAAATTAACAGAAGAAATTAGCAGGTTTAAAAGCCAGCTGGGTAAGATGAACCTGAAGGTAAAAGCCAAACTAACTTATATACAAAAAAAAAAAAAAAAAATGGAGGCTTTTCTTTGGAGAATGAGTCCTAATCATGGAAAGGAGGAAGAGGCCCATGCCTCGAGTCACCTGGGATGACCAGACCCCGAGCTGCACTCTGTCCCTCTCCCAGGAGAGAGAATCCCTACTTCCACCAGCTACCTGGATGGATGACAGCATCTGTCTAATCCCCAGGTACCCTGAGGCACAGAAGCGCCAAGAACTCTCAAAGACCAACCGTTTTCCCTCCGATTTTCAATGGGTATTGGGAACAGCCGAGGCTAAGGTAAAAAAACCCGACCAGGTTTCTGAGCCCACGCCCTTTGGGTCTTTAGTACCTTGGATAATTTTCTGCTGCTGTTGCCGGATTTCATCAAAACCCAAGCCTCTGGTCTCCTCCGGCTCCTCCAAGAGCCAAGGGTTGGGTGCTCCTCGCTTGGCCCCTCCAGTCATCAGGCTGGACCTAAGAACAAGATTGAATGCGTTACATAGCTCAAAAAATCCAGCTCGGCCGCAAATCGCTCCCACGGGGGCAGAGGGGGCCAGCCTCGCATGCTTTGAAAATTCATTTCGACCGCAATTTATTGCATCCTTGGTTTATGCCAGCAACTGTGTTCAGGGCTGGAAGAGATACGAGGATGAATAAGGCCCGAGCCTGGTCCCCAGGAGAATTACAGCTTGTGAAGGAGACTGTGGCCACACTTAATACTCTTACTAATCCTCCATGATATATTTGAGTCAATAATCATAAGGGAGGGTCTTAAATTTCAGAAACTCAAGGCCAAATGGAAGTGGCCTTTCTATTGAGACAAAGTTTGTCTCACGGGCTAGGTGGCACCAAAGGCACAAATATTATTTCTCAAGAAGATATAATGTTGCCACGACGGCTTATAGCACAAAAAATGACCACTGAATTCCTTATTAGAGGGAATCTGGCTACTCACAGAGAGAAACACATGTAGGTTTCAAAACCAATTCAATGAATACAACCGAGCATTTATAACACAAATTCTGAATTATCCGTCTTAATCTTGACTCCCCCTCATAACCCACATGGCCCCTGGGATATTATGTATGAACTGTTGCAAACGCGAGTGCCAAAAACCAGGATGGTGGGTCAGAGGTGAATAAAGTGAACTTGAAAGTGCATTTATCAGCATGCTCTTCCTTTCAATTAGCATGCTGCACCCGAGTGATCAGCAGACTCCTCGAAAGTCAATGCTGGAATGTCCCAGCTGTAGCCCTTGCCACACATAGAGCATAATTTTAAAAATTCTTAATGGGGGGAAAAATATAAGAAAATTGTCTTTGTAGTCTCAAAAGACAGAAAATTTGAATCAGAGCCTTCAGTAGTTAAAATATACTTTTAAAATACCTATCAGAGGGGCTTCCTTGGTGGCTCAGTGGTAAAGAATCTGCCTGCTACAGCAGGAGACACGGGTTTGATTCCTGACCCGGGAAGATCCCACAGACCTGAGGGGGCAACTAAGCCTGGACGCTACAACCACTGAGCCTGTGCTTTAAGAGAGCCTGGAGCTGCGACTCCTGAAGCCCGAGCACCCTAGAGCCGGTGCTCCACAACAAGAGAAGCCACTGCAGTTGAGAAGCCCACACGCTGGAACTAGAGAGCAGTCCCCCCCACTCTCTGCAACTTGAGAAAGCTCTTGACGCAACGATGACCCAGCACAACCAAAACCAAATAAATAAAATTAGGTTCTAGAAAAAAATTTTTTAAACCTATTGGAGAATAAAAGTACAACACAGGCACAATTTAATATTAATATCAAACACACATCAACCACCAGACATACAGGAAAGATTTCCCAGGGCTAAACTCAGTCCTGCAGAAGTCCTAAATGCTGGAAGAACTGTTTTGATCTCACTTTCACATAGTTCAATATAAAAGCAGCAGTAAACTACAATGCAGTTTCCCTAAGTGGTAATTAGTCCCTAATGCCTTCTTTCTGAGCTGATTCCAAACTTTTGGTTCAGTTTTTCGAGGCTGAACTATCACTTTCTCCCTCTTCCCCTCCCCTTTGCCCTCTCCCTTGTGTGTCTGTACTTTGCTGATGCCTTAAATCTGTTGGGAAATTCAACGAATGATGGATGTGACTTTACTAACAAGAGCAGGTAAAATCGCAGGTGCCACTGTGGGCAGGAGACTTGATTTTCTTTTCATTATCAGGTGCTAAAACCTAACATTTAGGATAGATGCCTATTAGTACTGTTCTGGGTAAGAAAGTCTATGAAAAATCTTAAGATATAAATCTTAGAGTTTAAGGAGTTTACAATCAAATGGAAAAGAGAAACTGACCACACGTGAAGGAACTCTTAAATGAAATAAGAGAACAGCCAGCCCTGCATCCCTGGGCAATGCCAATAACCTCTTCAGCCTGGTTTTCTCAGCCACAAGACAAGCAAACCAAGTGGCTCAGTGGTTTTCAGCCCCCGCTCCAGCCCCGCTCTGGAGAGGCACGCCACCCTCATTAACGGTGGGTTGGCAGGTGAGCGGGAAAGACTCATGTTGGAGGCGGAGGCAGGTATTCTTCATAATCCTGCAGAAGATGTCTTTATATCTTTGGAAATCACTGAATTCGAAGACCTTTAAGATCCTTTCAGTTTTAATGGAAGTTTTTCTCATTATAGCTAAATTCCACAAAGAACACAGAAAAAAGGACAAATTCCCCACAAAGCCCATTCTCCTCTGCCCCATTCTTCCCAATTTCAGTTCAAGACAGCCACAGAATCATCGGCTCAGGCCCAAACCCTCGAATCAACTTTGACTCTCTGGTGCCTCACAGCATTGAGTCCATTAGCAAATCCTTCGAAACATACCTAAAATCCACCCGCTTCTCCTCTGCTCCACTGCTTCTGCCCCTGGCACTCCTGCCTCCTGCTTCTGCTCCCACCCTCCACAATCTACTCCCCACCAGCTGCCAGAGTCACCACCGTAAAGATAATGTTTCTTCTGCCACAGCCTCTCGGTGCCTTCCCATCACCCTTAGCGTAAAATGCAACATCTTTAACCCATGACATTCACTTCTTTGCTGTTTCTAGAACACACTGAGCACACTCCTACCTCAGGGCCTTTGCACCTGCTACCTCCCCTCCCCCATGGCTAAGGCTCTTGTCACCCGTGATGGTCATGTGGCCTTGTTCCCTGCTCATTCTACTCTGCTCCAATGTCATGCCCTCAGAGAAGCTGCCCCAACTGCTCCCTCTAAAACAGTACCCCTCCCTGTAACTTCTGGGCTCTCCTCCTCCTCGGCCTGCCTCGTTTCTCTTTACAGCACTGAAACAGCCAGCAATTGTATGCTACACACTTGTTTTCCTGTCTCCCACTCCACACTGTAAGCTCCAGAGAGTAGCGACTGTCTTATTCATCACTATATCCTCAGTGCCTGGCAGAGTAGGCACTAGGGAAAAACAAACCAAAAAAAAAAAAAAAAAAAGTTGAACGAGTTAATTTATTCAGCAAAACCCACAACCGAATGAATGAAATGAGTAAGAAGAGCAGCTAGGCAAGTGTAACCTAACACAGTGGCTCTGTGTGCTGTCATTTCAATGGCGTTTCACAACCATGATCTCACTCGACTCGTTGAACAAGCCTGTGTGTAAGTCAGAGCAGGTATTACTGACAAGAAAAATCAAGGTAGAGAGACATCAAGTCACTTCCTCAAGGCCGCATGCTTCATGGCAGAGCTAAAGTTCAACCACATCTTCTGACTCCAAATCCAAAGCCCTTTCTTTCCACCATCTGAGCGAAGGTTTCATGATGGGCAAGGAGACCCCAAACAGGTAAGGTTGAGTTTGATGAGGAAGACATGGAAACACACCCCAGGAAAGGATAACAACATGAATAAATGATTGCTCAGCAGAAAACATGTGCCATTGACATGCCCAGGATAAAAGTGGGGAGGGGGTGAGATACGGAGGAAGGGGGGCCTGGGTCTAGTAGACTTGCTTCCAAGGTAGGCAGCCAGAGTGAGCCTCTATGTCTTCCAGCCTCACACTTCCACAATCTTGTGATCTCAGCTTTCCACTGGCTGTTCCTCATCCTATAAATCCTCGGGCCTTCTTTCCTGTTCACAGCCAGACTTCCTTCAAGAATGGCCGGTGCTCATCAGCTCTGCTTCCTGACCCTCAGGATTCACTCTTCAGCCCAGGATCTGCCTCCACCTCCGGGGCTCTGCTAAGACTCTTCTCACCCGTAACCTCCTTGCTGCCAAAGCCTCTCCGTTTTCACTTCATTCATCCTCCAGGCCTCACTGGCCACTGGTCACTGCTGACCTTCTTCCCTTACCCAGGAAAGCCCTCTTCCCTCGGCTTCTTTCACACCCCTCTCTCCCACAGCATGTCCTCTAACTTGCAGGTACCTCTCCTTCCATCTGCCCTTTAAATAGTGGTGTGCCTCAGGGATTCTATTTAGATCTTCTCTTCTGGCTGTGGAGAAGGCAATGGCACCCCACTCCAGTACTCTTGCCTGGAAAATCCCATGGACGGAGGAGCCTGGTGGGTTGCAGTCCATGGAGTTGCGAAGAGTCGGACACGACTGAGCGACTTCACTTTCACGCACTGGAGAAGGAAATGGCAACCCACTCCAGTGTTCTTGCCTGGAGAATCCCAGGGATGGGGGAGCCTGGTGGGCTGCTGTCTATGGGGTCGCACAGAGTCGGACATGACTGAAGTGACTTAGCAGCAGCAGCTTCTGGCTGTATTGTCTCCCTCTGGGCTGTGTTATCTGTTCCTGTGGTTTCGGGCTGTAAGGACAGATACTAGTAGTGCGTAGACCATGTTTCTACACCAACACAAATGCAATAAATCATGGTTCTCTCCATTCATCATGGTGATGGATTCTTACCTGGGGGCCCCCTGCCCTAGCAGGACACAATCAGAATCTGGGGGTAGGGAAGGAATGGCACATAAACAGTTCAAAGCAAAAAAAAACAAAAAAACAAAAAACAAAAACCCACATATCAAAATTCAGGCAAGGCAGGTCCCTCAACTGTTCATTCTTTCAAATTTCTCTGTACCCACAACATCTCCCTACCAGCTCGCTCTCTCTGTATTTATGGCTTTTCCTTTAGCAATCTCCAGCTGAGAACTCCACTCCAAACTCAACACACCCAAAGTCAAATCCACTCCTTTCACCTAGAAGCAGTTTCTTCTTCCATCCTCTCTACTTAGCAGCATCGCTGCATTCCCGAGTCATCTGGACCGTTTTTCCTTTCTTCCCCACCCTTGGCCACATTTCATCAACTCCCAAGGCCTCTGCAGGAGGTGGCCCTCAAGTCCATGCCCTGTGTCCATCCGTGCTGCTGCTGCTTCAGCTCGGAAAAGCATCTCTCCCGTAGAAGATGCTCATGGCCTCTGACTGGCCCCCTTGCTCCCAGTCACCCCCATTCAAATCATCTTACACTCTGCTGCCACAACGATCTTTCTAAAACAGATTTCTCCTATTTTTTATTTTTGGCTGCACCACTTAGCATGTGGGATCTTAGTTCCCCAAGCGAGGATCAAACCAGTGCCCACTGCATTGGAAGTGTGCAGTCTTAACCACTGGACCGCCAAGAGAAGTCCCAAGATCTCGCCTATTTTAAAACTATCACTGCTTCCTAGAAGCTACAGGTTAAGTTTAAGCTTTACAATATGGCCCCAGTGATATATCGGCTATTTCACCTCCCCAAACCCCCTTCCACACCTATGGACTGCTCACCAGGTCTCCAGACAAAGGCATAAACTTCCACATTCTCATGTTTTTGTATGAGTCTGGAGGGTCCCCGCCCCCACCCCTTTGTCCATCTGGCAAAATTCTATTCATCCCCTAAGGCTCAACTCAAATGTCACTTCTGCTGTTTAGTCTTTCCTGATTCCCATCCTCACCCCCCTCTTCCCTTGAATCAATCACTCCAGGGTGCTCCCATGGCACCTCACGCAAAACCTCCGACGTGGCATTTATCAAGCAGGATTGTAGTTAGTTATTTACTCATCTGTCTCCCTTCCTAAATTATAAACTCTGGAAGGAAAGAGGCCACATGACCGTCATGTTTCTATCCCCAGGACCAGAAAGACAGTTCCTCTGAGTATGCTGGAGAAGAAGCATTCAGAATCTGTTTGTGAAACAGAACTAGGAAATCCACTGAGCTCTTTAAGCAACGGAGACAAAAAGAGAGGGGTATTTAACATTTATCTTGAGAGAATAAAAAAAAAAGAAGAAGAAAGCAAAAGGAAACAACTGCTACCTGCCTTCAAGAGTTTAGCAGCAGACACAGATGCTGTTCAAGCAGATGGAGGGAATTTTAACCTGAAAGGGAATTCTGTCACTAAGACACCTCACAGCTCAAACCACTTCTTGGAAGGACGATGAAGGAGTATTTCTCCTTTGAAAAGTAAGTTATAGAAAGAAAATGCTGGGACTTCCCTGGTGGTCCAGGGGCTAAGACTCCACCCTTCCCGTGCAGGAGGCCCAGGTTAGATCCCTGGGCAGGGAACTAGATCCCACATGACACAGCTAAGAGCGGCCACAGCCAAATAAATAAATATTTTTTTAAAAAAGAAAGGAAATGCTAACTACCATGCTCCCCCGATTAGGACTGAAATGTTTTTTAAAAATAAATCCATCATTTTTATTCTATAGTCTTTCAAGATGGGGCTTATTTAATAAATGGAACATGTCAAATAAATGCCACATTACTAAATACATTAGATATCTATCTTAAAAAAGATTTTACCAAAAGGTTTCATAGTCCCTTCTGACACTATAAAAATATTTCATTTTTCTCCCCAAAAGTGAACGATGCATCTTATTAAGTTAATATGAGGGAGGTGCAGATGATCCACATTTTTCTGCTGACACATGTTGCTGAAGCTCGTCAGAGTTCACAAGGAGGATGTTCTTATCAACCAAATGGAGCATTGAAAAAGCAGTGAATTCCAAGAAGCAGCTTTTCCTAGCATTTCCAAAAGATATCAAAGTAACTACATAAAATGTTTGTTTTGTCTGGAAAAAAAACAGTGTTTGAGTATTCACAGACCACAGAGAGGTTCGCAGTCAGGACCAGAGATGGAATTTCTAGGGTGTCAGCGAGCTGAATTGAACCTGCAGCGCTTTGTAACCAGACTTGCCTGTAGATGTTAAAATGCTACTGTGGTATGAAAAGGCAATTCCTTCCTCAAAGCTTTTTCAGTTAGTTTCTTTCCGTGAATAAAAAGATGTACAGAGGCTCAAATTTCAATCAGAAATAGTTTCTCTGGCATAAATTCTTTGGAGGCAAAAATCTGGCAGCAATACCCAGGCTGGCTTACACCGAGGAAGGGCCACAGTCAGGGAGGTAGACCAGAAGGCTAGGGCAATGTAGGCAGAAGGGGATGGCGGTCAGGATGAGGGGGGTGATAGAATGGGACAGCGGGGATGGGACAATTCACCCAGTCATTCACAGGAAAGCTCCACAAGTGCTGCTGAGTAGAATGATTACAGAGGATCAAGATTTCCAAACTGGGTGACTCGGAGAATCGACACAACTTGGAGATATGTTTCATTTCCTTTTGGGATTTTCTCAAACTGCAATGTAACTCCCAATAACAACCCCAAAGTAAAACTGTCCCGTCACAATCATGAGCTGTGGCTCCATGGCTGCTGTTGCTGTTTAGTCGCTAAGTCGGGTTTGACTTAGCCCGCCAGGCTCCTCTGTCCATGGGGTTTCCCAGGCAAGAATACTGCAGTGGGTTGCCATTTTCTTCTCCAGGGGATCTTCCTGGCAGATTCTTTATCACTGGGGAAGCTCAGCTTAAACGACAGCTCAGCAATTAAACAGAGTCCTAGTTCCTCCTCAAGGGATACATAGAACTACAATCTGACACATACCTATGAGCTCTTCAGCAGAAACCAAGACGCCCCACCCAGGTGGAAGATGGTGAGTACATGCTGACCACAAGCACACAGACCCCATGCTGGTGGAAACTAGCAGGCTGATGATTAAGATAATCGAATATCACCCTGTTACTGCAATACTAAGTGATCAGAAGAAAGTCCACATGCTACTTATAGCCCCTATTGCCAGACAGCTTACTTCTTTAGGTCTGGTGCTCTGTCCAGTTCTTTCTGTATCATCTACCTATTCATCCATCCATCCATTCCTCCCCAACACAAATACTGAGGCCCTTCTATGTGCCAGCATGAATCTAGAGGCTTGGCAGAGAACGAGAGACCTGACCTCAGAGAGCTGGCATTCCAGGGAGAAGAAATGCCTAACACTGTGACTTCTGAAAAGTAAATATTCATTTTTCTTTTTGGTTAAATTGAATAATCTTTATTCAATTAGTTTAAACTAATTAGTATTAGTGCAGAACAATAAGAACTCAAGAAAAAACAGCTTACACATTATCCAAGGAAAGTCTCACCGCAGAACCTGAAGATCTACTGCAATCAAACAATTTGCTAATTTTAAACCACTCTGTTTTCCCCTATTCACTGTTGGCCAAGTGTACCAATAAGAAGCTTTAATATTATAATTTAAAATTTAATGAAACAGTTGGCTAACTTGGTGGCTCAGACAGTAAAAAAAAAATCCACCTGCAATGCAGGAGATGTGAGTTCCATCCCTGGGTCACGAAGATTCCCTGGAGAAGGAATGGCAACCTGCTCCAGTATTCTTGCCTGGAGAATTCCAGGGACAGAGGATCCTGGTGGGCTACAGTTCATGGAGTTGCAAAGGGTTGGACATAACTGAGCAACAAACAGTTTATAGAAGAACACAAATGGAGGGTCAAAAAGGCCATCAGAAATCATTTTGGCTTCATTTCTCAATTTGAAATGAAAAATCCTTGAGTCATCCAGGCAATTTAAAATCAAGCAAATAAAACCAAAGGGAACAATTCTTTTGTCTCAAGTGTGAATATCATGGTACCTGAAAAGCAGGAGGAGGACAGGAAGGGATAACACATAAAACCTAAGAATTCTAAGTCTAAGAGGAACGAGCTGCTCTTCAAATGTCTGGTGGCTGAGCGCCATCTGCTGGTGAGAAATTGAAGTTCAACTACAAAATGAAAAGCAATCCAATGATTACCATGTGTTATAAACAGCTCCTTGCTTTATAACACAGCGCAGTCTTGAAAGTATGTTTAGAAACAGAAAAAGGGAAAGTCAGCAATATGCTGAATATGGTTTTCCTTCATTTCTCTAATGTTTGAGTGTAGAGATTTCATACTTCTTTCATTTGACTTACTCCTCTGTAGCCTTTTAAAATACTATTTATAAATAGCATTTTAAATTTGTTTTCACTTGGTATTTCTTTGCTGTCTGGCTTTCAAGACTTTCCGAGGAGAGGAACTACCAGATTGCTGCTGCCAGATTGTGGACAGACTACACTGTACCACATCCACACGGTGGTAACTGGGAACCTTCACTGACTTGAGCAACGTGAGGCTGCAACGTCTTAAGATTTACTTAGATCTCAGGGTCTCTGGGTTGACTCTCTTGATCAACCATCCAAATCAATGCTAATGGTAATGAAGGATTATCTATTTGGCTAACAGGGGTTTTCCTTTCCTAACCCACGGAGAAAAAAAAAATAATTGGACTAAGTGACTACAGAGATGCCTTCAAGTGATAATCAGTCTTACAAGTACACACCTACCTGAAAAATCTCAAAGGACTACGCTGTCAAGCTTGAGACAATTTTAAGATAAAAAGAGTGCTATTGAAACATTCTACTTCACAAGTCCCACATTAGGACTTCCCTGGTACAGTGGTTAAGAATCCACCTGCCAAAGCAGAGGACACAGGTTCAATCCTTGGTCTGGGAAGATCTCACATGCTGCAGGGCAAGTAGGCATGTGCACAACAACTACTGAGCCCATGCTCTGCACCTGGAGAGAGCACTGTAACAAGAAGCCCACACGCTGCATCTAGACAGTAGCCCCCACTCGCTGCAACTAGTGAAAGCCTTCATGGTAATGACAACCCAGCACAGCCAAAAATAAATATAATTTAAAAAAATGAAGTCTGTAAAAAAAAAAAAAAAAAAGCTCCAAGACATATAAAAATTATCAATGTAAATACCCTTTGACCTTCTAAGAACTTAACTGGAGATTAAGGCTTTCACACTATGAAACCCTTTATGTATAAGGATATTTACCATTGCATTTATGTAACAGAAAAAAAAAGTACAGGTATTAAGTACATACATACATACACAATGTAATAGAGTGGAAACAACACACATATTAATTGGAGACTAATTCAATAAATTATGTAGCACATACAATGAAATATTATAAGGCTACAAAAATCAATGACAAGACTTCGTGTTGGTTTGGGAAGATCTCCAGTATATTTAGATGATAAAAGAACACTGTAGGATAATTTGTGTAGTATACGACCATTTGTGTAAAAGATGGGGGGAAATAAGAAAATATATCCTTATCAGTTGGCATATACTTAAGAGAACCCTGGAAAGATAGACCAAAGATTATTAACGCTGATATTTATCTTGCGGGTGGGACACAGAGGAAGGGAGGCTTCTCACTGAACATCGTTAAGTGCTTTTAAAACATCTCAGCTACATGAATATATGACTTAAGCAAGATACACCCTCCTTCCGCTCCTATGGCTGTTTGAAGTCTGGGAGCTTTTTTAAAAAATTATTTTTAAATGGAGGATAACTGCTTTACAATACTGTGTTGGTTTCTGCCATATATCAACATGAATCAGTCACAGGTATACGTATGTCTCCTCCCTCTTGAACCCCTCCTCCCACTCCCATCTGTCTGGGAACTTTCTACAAGCATCCTCAACCACAAGAAGAGGCAGTCTGAAGATAGACACAACAAAGACACAGCAGACTCTGGATCACCACTGGCTGTAGAATTAACCACCTCCCTCAATTCTCTAACTTGGAACTTACTATACGGAGCTACTTTTCCTTACGTAAGCAGTTTTGAGTAGAATCATCGGTTCCTCATGGCTGCTGCTGCTGCTAAGTTGCTTCAGTCACGTCCGACTCTGTGCAACCCCATAGACGGCAGCCCACCAGGTTCCCCCATCCCTGGGATTCTCCAGGCAAGAACACTGGAGTGGGTTGCCATTTCCTTCTCCAAGGCATGAAAGTGAAAAGTGAAAGTGAAGTCGCTCAGTCATCTCCAACTCTTTGCAACCCCATGGACTGTAGCCTACCAGGCTCCTCCGCCCATGGGATTTTCCAGGCAAGAGTACTGGAGTGGGTTTCTATTGCCTTTTCCCCTCATGGCTGAGGGCATCGTAATTGGGGTATCAGTGCCTGAGCAAAATCAGGCACCCCTTTGGCTGAAGGTAAGAACCACAAGCACCATCTTCTCCAGACCCTTCAGAGGCTTTACTTGGGCCGCCCCCTCTGACTGCTGCAGACACGACCTCCTCTTCTAGTTTCGTTGCACATACCCAATGGAGCTTAATTTCTCTGTCCTGTGTTTGTACCCTGCCCGAGTGAACCCTTTTAGAGCAAGTGTGACTGTACAAAAGGAGAACACACCCTACCAGGGTCCCCTCTCAGCCCACTCATGTGCCTTTATTAACTTCTGACTCTAATCTCTGCTAATTAAGTAGGCAGACTATGTCCCAAAGTTATTTATTTCTTCAGCAAGCCACCCAAGATAATCAGTGAGGTAGAGACAAGCAACGTGTTGCCTCAAGTCCCATTTCATTTTCTTGTGAGTCTAAACAAGACTACATTTCCCAGCCTCCCTTGCAGGCAGATCAGATCCATGTGACTGGTTACAGCCAATGGGATGACACGTAGGGGACAGCATATAAGAGGGGTGTGAGCCCTCTATACCTTCGCTCTTCTCCTCTCACAGTGAAAATGGAGGTCCTCTGTGAAAACAGCACAGCTGTAAGATGGGAAAACCTGCATCACAATTTGAAGGGAGCTGTCCCAGAGAACCACCAGATTTTATGAGGCAGGCAAAAAAACTTTTTCATCTGGTAATCCTGTGAGGGTCCCAGATTTTTTTAGTTACAGAACCCATGCTATTCTATTCTGGCTCAGTCAACCTTTCAATCAACAGAAATCTGCTGAGTGCCTACTATATACCAAAATCTGCTAAGTATCTACAAAAGATACAGGAAACACAAAGATTTTCATTAAGTGAGCAAGTATCTATTAAGCATTGTGTGAGATTTCAGTCCCCATCCTCAAGGTATTTAAAATTTAGATGGAGAAACAAAATATGCATTTGCAAAATAAATATTAAACCACATGACTTTCCTACCTAAATCATTTCCGCACTAATACTCCCTCAAAGCACAATATATTTTTCTGAACTTATTTTACTTATTTGAATGAATCTGTAATTCACGTCTGTCTCTCTCACTTAACTGTAGAGAGCTCAAAGGCAAAAACTAGATATTTTTTGTTGTTTGGAGCTTTATGCCACCACACTCCCTTTACCAGTGCTTGGCACGTTGTAGGCACTCAAAATTTTTCTATTTACCACACTTTCTTACTCTAAGTTTTTTTTCATTAAGTTACTGGAAATATTTAATATTCTTGACTGCATTTGATACCACCTTGGTTCAACTTGGACAGAATGTGGTCCACTGGAGGAGGGAATGGCAAACCACTTCAGTATTCTTCCCTTGAGAACCCCGTCAACAGTATCAAAAGCCAAAAAGACAGGATACTGAAAGAGGAACTCCCCAGGTCAGTAGGTGCCCAATATGCTACTGGAGATCAGTGGAGAAATAACTCCAGAAATAATGAATGGATGGAGCCAAAGCAAAAACAATACCCAGCTGTGGATGTGACTGGTGATAGACACAAGGTCCGATGCTGTAAAGAGCAATATTACATAAGAACCTGGAATGTTAGGTCCATGAATCAAGGCAAACTGGAAGTGGTCAAACAGGAGATGGCAAGAGTGAACATCGACATTTTAGGAATCAGCAAACTAAAATGGACTGGAATGGGTGAATTTAACTCAGATGACCATTATATCTACTACCACGGGCAGGAATCCCTTAGAAGAAATGGAGTAGCCATCATGGTCAACAAAAGAGGCCAAAATGCAGTCCTTGGATGCAACCTCAAAAACGACAGAATCATCTCTGTTCATTTCCAAGGCAAACCATTCAATATCACAGTAATCCAAGTCTATGCCCCGACCACTAACGCTGAAGAAGCTGAAATTGAATGGTTCTATGAAGACCTACAAGACCTTTTAGAACTAACACCCCCAAAAGATGTCCTTTTCATTATAGGGGACTAGAATGCAAAAGTAGGAAGTCAAGACATACCTGGAGTAACAGGCAAATTTGGCCTTGGAGTACGGAATGAAGCAGGGCAAAGGCTAATAGAGTTTTGCCAAGGGAACGCATTGGTCACATCAAACACCCTCTTCCAACAACACAAGAGAAGACTTTACACATGGACATCACCAGATGGTTAACACCAAAGACTGATTATATTATTTGCAGCCAAAGATGGAGAAGCTCTATACAGTCAGCAAAAACAAGACCAGGAGCTGACTGTGGCTCAGAGCATGAGCTCCTTATTGCCAAATTCAGACTTAAATTGAAGAAAGTAGGGAAACCCACTAGACCACTCAGGTATGACCTAAATCAAATCCCTTATGATTATACAGTGGAAGTGAGAAATAGATTTAAGGGACTAGATCTGATAGAGTGCCTGATGAACTATGGACTGAGGTTCATGACACTGTACAGGAGACAAGGATCAAGACCACCCCCATGGATAAGAAATGCAAAAAAGCAAAATGGCTGTCTGGGGAGGCCTTACAAATAGCTGTGAAAAGAAGAGAAGCGAAAAGCAAAGGAGAAAAGGAAAGCATCTGAATGCAGAGTTCCAAAGAATAGCAAGAAGAGATAAGAAAGCTTTCCTCAGTGATCAATGCAAAGAATACAGGAAAACAACAGAATGGGGAAGACTAGAGATCTCTTCAAGAAAATTAGAGATAAGAAGGGAACATTTCATGCAAAGATGGGCTCGATAAAGGACAGAAATGGTAGGGCCCTAACAGAAGCAGAAGATATTAAGAAGAGGTGGCAAGAATACACAGAAGAACTGTACAAAAAAGATCTTCATGACCAAGATAATCACGATGGTATGATCACTCACCTAGAGCCAGACATCCTGGAATGTGAAGTCAAGTGGGCCTTAGAAAGCATCACTATGAACAAAGCTAGTGGAGGTGATGGAATTCCAGCTGAGCTATTTCAAATCCTGGAAGATGATGCTGTGAAAGTGCTGCTCTCAATATGCCAGCAAATTTGGAAAACTCAGCAGTGGCCACCGGACTGGAAAAGGTCAGTTTTCATTCCAATCCCAAAGAAAGGCAATGCCAAAGAATGCACAAACTACCGCACAATTGCACTCATCTCACACGCTAGTAAAGTAATGCTCAAAATTCTCCAAGCCAGGCTTCAGCAATATGTGAACCGTGAACTTCCCGATGTTCAAGCTGGATTTAGAAAAGGCAGAGGAACCAGAGATCGAATTGCCAACATCCGCTGGATCATCAAAAAAGCAAGAGAGTTCCAGAAAAACATCTATTTCTGCTTTATTGACTATGCCAAAGCCTTTGACTGTGTGGATCACAATAAACTGTGGAAAATTCTGCAAGAGATGGGAATGCCAGACCACCTGATCTGCCTCTTGAGAAGCCTATATGCAGGTCAGGAAGCAACAGTTAGAACTGGACATGGAACAACAGACTGGTTCCAAATAGGAAAAGGAGCATGTCAAAGCTGTATATAATCACCCTGCTTATTTAACTTATGTGCAGAGTACATCATAAGAAACGCTGGGCTGGATGAAGCACAAGCTGGAATCAAGATTGCCAGGAGAAATATCAATAACCTCAGATATGCAGATGACACCACCTTAATGGCAGAAAGTGAACAGGAACTAAAAAGCCTCTTGATGAAAGTGAGAGAGGAGAGTGAAAAAGTTGGTTTAAAGTTTAACATTCAGAAAACGAAGATCATGGCATCTGGTCCCATCACTTCATGGGAAATAGATGGGGAAACAGTGTCAGACTTTATTTTTTTGGGCTCCAAAATCACTGAAGATTGTGATTGCAGCCATGAAATTAAAAGACGCTTACTCCTTGGAAGAAAAGTTATGACCAACCTAGATAGCATATTGAAAAGCAGAGACGTTACTTTGCCAACAAAGGTCTGTCTAGTCAAGGCTATGGTTTTTCCAGTGGTCATGCATGGATGTGAGAGTTGGACTGTGAAGAAGGCTGAGCACCGAAGAATTGATGCTTTTGAACTGTGGTGTTGGAGAAGACTCTTGAGAGTCTCCTGGACTGCAAGGAGATCCAACCAGTCCATTCTGAAGGAGATCAGTCCTGGGTGTTCTTTGGAAGGACTGATGCTAAAGCTGAAACTCCAGTACTTTGGCCACCTCATGCAAAGAGTTGACTCATTGGAAAAGACCCGGATCCTAGGAGGGATTGGGGGCAGGAGAAAAAGGGGACGACAGAGGATGAGATGGCTGGATGGCATCACCGACTCGATGGACGTGAGTCTGAATGAACTCCGGGAGTTGGTGATGGACAGGGAGGCCTGGCGTGCTGCGATTCATGGGGTTGCAAAGAGTCGGACACGACCAAGCGACTGAACTAAACTGGTTCAACTATCCTTGGGTTCTCTGAAATACAGAGAAAAGCATATCTTTACTGATTTCAGCACATCCTTTACATGTCAGATGACCTAGGAAGTTAGTGTATTTCTGGGACATAAGTAAAAGAGATAAATAATTATGGCTTATCCATTGTCTCGCAGGTAATGATGCAGTTGTTTATTCCTCAGCCATTTCCTACTTCTGGAAGAGTAGGCTGGTCATTTGTTCATAACTTCAAGCAATAGAGAGTATAAATTAATAGTTTTTAGGAAATCTCAATACTATCAAGTAGAAATCATCCTTCTTATAAACCAAGTTTTAAATCGAAAGAAAACATGCAATGATCTAAAATGGTAGAGGGGGAGCACTTTTAATGGAATATTTAAAGTCAATTTTCCCTCTGTCTTCCTTGGCTGCCAATATAGTGCTATGAAATATAAATTCGAAGGATCATACTTTATTTTAAAAAAGCAGCCCCAAGAAAAAGTAAATATATGAAATTAAATGTAAAGCTTACACTCTAAGAAAATGTGAATATTTCATTATCATCTTCTATTCTTTGATTTTAACAGTTGGTCTGCTTGTTAATATAGCAGTCCTGATCCATAACTACCATCTCAACTTCTAAATAACTTCCTATTTCCTATAATCCTCCATATAGTTGGTGGTGTGAAGATTAAAGCTTAGCCAATTAGCCACCCACTACAGCCTAGTTAATCACATAATCTTTGAGATGGTCAGGGAGCAGTGGAGTATGCAATGATTTTTCTTTTTTCCTCTCTCTTTACAAAGACTTAACTAATTGTGAGACTTAGCGATGCTCTCGAATAGAAAGGGCAGTTGGGTTTTCAATCAGAAGCTGTGTCACCCCTTTATAAAGTTAGGGCTTATCTTCTACAAGACATTGTTACACAGAGACTTCTTTAACAAGTTTCCAAATACCCTCAATTAGTCAACCATTGCTTATTTAGACCTGAGTCTCACATCAAGGCTTACTGCGTGAGAATAATGATCAGTAATCTGTAAGGTAAAAACTCAGATTCTGTCACATGACAGCTACACATTCAATTACGGGATTGTTACATTCGTGTCTGTTTAAGGGAAATGCTAATCTGAACTGAAGTTTGACAATACTCTCCTCTCCTTAATAAGGCCACATATGAGGAGGAAGAGCAAAGGGGAGGAGAGGGAGGGGAGAAGGACCCCAGGAAATGAAGGATGGGGAAGAGAAAGACAGAGCGCAAAGGTCTGGGGTGAGGGAGGAGGAGGACACTAAGGAAGCAGGAGAGGAAGATGGAAGAGCCCAGGAGGACAGAGAGGCTCAACCAGTTCTCAGGGAGTCCTGGCTGGGTCAACTCTGGCAATGTTGCCGCCAGTTACGATGGGGCTCTGAACGCCCAATGAGCAGATCACCGCCAGTTCTCCAACAGTACATGCTTGGTGACAGTCTAGCACAAATGACAAAAGGTGCCAGAGAGAGTAGGTCCAGAACATTTTCAAGTTCGGATGAGGCTTTCTGCTGTCTGTGAGTCGTGACCTAAAGGAAAGACATGAGCCCCCCACCTCCCTATCCCCTGGTGACAAGGCAACCCACGTTGATATCAAGAATGGCAGAAGCCATCAAAAATGCTGGAGGAATCCAGAGATTAGAGAAGCAACCAAAGATGCTGGAGGAGCCCAGAACTAGGAACTGACCTACAGGAGGACTGAAGAAACCTCTGTGAGTCACTGGGGACATCAGAGCAGGGGGGACAATGAGGTGTCTCCAGGGACAGAGCTGAAAGGTCCCTGATGAGGTCTCAAAAATGACTGGACAGCCAGGAAGCAGGAGAGCAAGGTTGAACCAGGAACCCAAACTGGTCACCTTTACAACTGAATTCAGACCCTCAGAAGGACAGATCCAAGCAAAAGAGTTATTCAGGCATGGGAAGCTGGGGAAGAAAGTGGGGATTCAGGGGTGTTGGTCACTCAGTCGTGTCCTACTCTGCGATCCCCATGGACTGTAATCTGCCAGGCTCCTCTGTCCATGGAATTCTCCATGCAAGAATACTGGAGTGGGGTGCCATTTCCTTCTCCAGGGGATCTTCCTGACCCAGAGATTCAGGGGGTAGGGGAAAAAGGCAAAAATAACACTCAGGTATGGGCAGGTGAATGAAATCAAAGACTGGAAACTCTGGCCTCAAATCTGAGACAATCTGCTTCCAGCAACCTACTTGACCTTAACCAGTGTTAAGTGTTGTGTTCATGCACTCACTCACCCACACACGTACTATCAAACTCTGAAACTGATTAGCCTTAGGATCTAGTGCAAGTTACTTGACCCCTCTGAGCCTCAGTTTCTCTTCTATAAGGTGGGATGTTATAAAGATCTCCTAAGCATAGGCACCTATAGCTTGGCACAGGGCCTGGCGTGGAGAAAACACGCAGCAGCTGCTAGCTACCAGTGCTCATCAGACCCCAGGAGGGAAAGAAATGGTTTCAGTGGTTTCTAACTGTTCTCACCTCCACCGGAGCTCCCCCCAGACTACTCACTCATTCAGACTCTGCAAGTATATTGTCTGGACACTATTTTTTTCTTTAAAAAAAATTTTTTATAAGCCTTGTGGATGATTGAGTGCCATAATTAAGAACAAGTGATATAAACCAGTATTTGAGCTGGAAGGGGCATTCAAACCAAACTGAGGATCTTGTTAAAATACAGATTCCACTCAGGAGGGCAAAGGTGGGGTCTGAGACCCTGCATTTCTAAGAGCACCCAGGTGAAGATGACCCGACTCGCGAGCGAACAGTGCTTTAAATAGCAAAGAAAGATTATCACAGGAGAGAAGAGGAGTGACCAAAAACGAAAAAAGAGAAGGAGGTGACAAGTGATAAAAGAAATTCTTATATACTGAGATTTAGGGAAGTCATTCTGGCCTACAGATTTTCACGGGGGAGGAAAAAGATGAGTTAACTTGAATTTTATGCTAAAACAGCTTGCTTGTGGCTGATCTAACACCCATTGTACATCTGCTCTATTTATTACAGAAAAGGGCACACTGACCTGAAGTAAAGAATGTCCATGTTAAAAATAAAGATGCTATGCCCCTCTTCCTGGGATGCCAATGATGGGATAAGCGACTCCCTTCCCAGGTGCCAAGGCCATGCTGACTCCCTGTGTATGTTCTGGTCTTTTTATTTTTTTTTTAAACCTTGAAGAAATGTACCCCTGATTCGTTTAGTGTTCTTTGTTCTTGTAAGATATAAAACTGTGCTAAAAAAAAACAAACAAAAACCCTGCATCTCTGGAGAGTTTCTCAGAGTAACCTGGGAAGATGGCTTGGGGGCTAATCCTCAGTTTGGCTCAAATGAAACTTTTCTACTCTTATTACTGTTTATTATTTTTGTCAACAAGGGAGAGAGGAACCAAAAATCAACCATACATCCCCCTACCCCAGACCTAAGGCCTAAACTGGCCCCTCGACATCATTAAATGACAGTGAAGAGAAGCAGAACCTGACACACGGAAGGCTTTCGCCACACAGTCACCTCCACGACAGAGGAGGAAGATTTCCATGTCTTCTCCTCCCACCATCACCTCTCTCTACCGGGCGCTTCCTCACCCAGGAAACTTGCTCCCTCGCCATGATACTTTGAGTTCGTTTCTGAACTTCAAGGTAAAGGCCCACGCCCGCAGACGGTACTCTCTCCTCACCTTGCAAGACCTCCTCGCTCATGGGTTCTTTTTCACCAACCCTGAATCACCGCTTTCATCCTCAAACTTCTACTCCTACATCTGCCCGAGAAGGCTCGGGCACCATGATGGATCAGCCCCATTCACTGGAGGCCTCCCCGTCCGTTTACAAACCCTGCCCAGCACCCAACTCCTCCTTCCCTGACTTTAGGCCTTTAGGTCAAAGAAACAACTCTAAGATTTCCTCTAGCTTCCTGGAATTTCATCACTTCGTCTCTACAAACCTTGAATCTCAAGCTTCTGAGAAGACTGGAACGGACAAGAAGCTGCTCCATCCTCTTCCGGTCACCCTTTGGCAGTGATTCTCCAGCCTCTGACTGCAGACCAGAGTCACCTGCGACCACTCTAGGACCACGCCCTCCAAGCCCCACCCCACCCCATTAAAATAAAAAAACCAACCATTGCCCTTGGGAAGCCATATTATTCCTAACCAGGAACAAGCTGCCGCCCCCACAATGAAGACCCCATCCCTCGTGCGGAAGGAGGGGAGAGGCAGGTTTCATCCTGATCTCATTTGTGCTGGGTCCCTTAATGTGGTGAAGGGGGTTCTAGAGGCAGCCGGGGAGGCCAGTTCTAAAGATATCACAGTTTATACTTTATGAACCTCAACCCGGAAAGCTGGACCCCTCCTCTGAGTCTTCCACCGGAGTTGGGTGCAGAGCAGCCGACAAACTCCGTCAAGTGTGAATCACGCTCTGGCAAAGATCAGAGAAGAAGCCAAGGGCCCCCACTCCTCTAGTCCTGTAAGCCATAGACTACACAGTCTTTAGGACACATTTCTACAAGTCAATTAAAAAAAAACCACATCATTCTCCAACACAGATAAAAACATGACGTCCAGAGTTTAAAAGGCAGCTAACACAGCAAAAGTTCAACCAGGGAATGAAGAGACATTTTCTGACTTCGTCTGTATTCTATCCAAATAACCATCTTCCAAAATGGGATTCAGCTGAATGTGCCTGGTTTACTCAAACGCAGAAACTTAATGAAAACCATGCTGAACAGAAAATGACAGTCAAACACTACAAATGAGCAGACAGGATGTATTTTACCAGATGAAGAAATCAAGCCCTTCGGAAAACAACTGTAATCGCTGCAAGTAAGTTTCGCCCGCTGCTCAATCCCTGTAAAGGAAAGCATCATACCTGATAAGATCGGGTTCTGCACCCTCGTTCTTAAAGGAGGCCAGAAGTAGTCTCTCTCGAGTTACAAGATCATCCAAGAGGTTCTGTCTTCGGTCTCCTTCGAGCTGTGTTCTGCAGGCGACTCGTTAAGGTCCAAGAGTAGATGAATTACCTCATTTGATCTATTACGTTATTAACCAAGCTCTCCAAGTTAGAGGGGGCTGTTACAGACTTGAATCAACCCTACCCCGAAGAGTCCTGAGCCAGCGCTCTCCTGCTCTGATCTCAGCCTTCACTGACCCTTCCAGTAAAGGACCTGGACAGAACCATGGCAGAGGACTTACAAACACTGAACCAGACCCACCATGTGAGATCATTCACTGAGAAATACAGTTGGTAAAAACGATTTTCTTCCCAGTGGCCAACCCTGAAATGTTCTTCTCTACAGCACACTGTGGCTCAGGGAATCCTTAAGTTCTGAGTGCTGGTCACAGTGGTCAAGGGTTTTTCCTAGACATTAATACCTAAGATACTTTGTTAAAAAGGAAAAAAAGAAAAAAAAAAGTTTTGTTGCCTTCTTTCATATTATTAACACCTGTTAATGCATCTACAATATATGTTGTAAAGTGCTACTTCATATAGATTTGCTCTAAAAAAAAGCTGTTACCATCAGCTCACTAAATACTTTGCATGATCTTTAATAATTCTAAACAAAATTACAAAGAAATAACCATATTCTAATGTGTTAATCTATGATCTGTGCTAGACTAGGGGTCCAAAAGCCTACTCGTTCTGTTTTGATCATTATCCATGGTCTTGACCAGTTACTTCAGTGTTTTGGATCTGTTTCTTCAGATGTCCCCCAGGTAATCTCTCATACCTTTCCCAACACAACTCATGGCCATGGTTTTCCCAGTTCCAGTTAAAGAATGGGACTACTGCTTTGCATTTATGGATTTATAGACACTTCTCCTTTCAAGAGGGATATTAAATCCTGCATTTAGGCCCCAAAAGTTTGAGAACTTGGCAGAATATAGTAGTTTTCCCTGGGTGGGAAAACCACGGCCCAGTGAATCTACTTTTGTTGATAATTTTGAATAGAAAGAGCTGGATAGCTAGCAAAAAAAGCAAATAAGCCCATAAAAAAATGTTCCCCGGTAACAGATATTAGCTAGAAAAATCATAAATCCCCCCTAAACCAATGTAACTAAGCAGTGTTATTGACTCTGGACATTTATAAAATAATAATGGATACATTCTCTCAACATTCCAGAACGCCCGATTTCCTGAGAAAAATGACTACTATGGCTTTTCCATCTCCTACTTGACTACGGGCACTAAGAGCCCATCTTGGAAACAGTGAAGCAGCAACTGTAACCAAGAAACAGTGAGCAAGTCCTTCCTCTGTGCTAATAAAAGGGCCGAATATTAGCCTTCTGATCAGTGCAACATCAACAATGAAGACAGTGTGCTTCAAATCAGTGGTAAATTGTCAATAAAGCAGAAGCGGCCCCTGAGAACGGAAGGAGGGGTGGGGAGGAGAAGGGACAGAAGCTGTGACATAAATTATACAGGACAAAACAGGAATTTTAATTGTGGAAATTACTAATTATATCACAGTGCTGATTAGCCTTGTCTTCCATTCTATGCTCAACCTACCCTGGCAACCTGTGGTTTTGCTGGGATTTCAGTTATCCAATCCTCCAAGTGAGCATAAACTCAACGATAATCCAATATTACAATTAAGCAGATTACAGATCTAACTGGCTCAGGGGTTTAAACATAAGAAATAAAATTACAGAAGTATCATTAGAAAACGCCTTTGGAGAACTTTCTAATACTCTAGAGTAAGGAAAATCTTCCTAGTTGAGAATGTCAACCCAGAGGTCATGAAGGAAACTATAAATCTGGATAAAAATTGTAACTATCTGCAAAATAAAAGTACAAGTGGCAAATTAATAGTGGCAAATTTTAAAACGGCAAAGGATATAACAGGGCATTGGAAAAAAAAAACAAGAATTATTCTAATAAACTGAAAAAAAATGCAGCTTTACATTAGTGAAAGAAATACAAATCGAAACATACTGTCATTTTTGCCAGCCAGATAAGAAACCATGACAGAAGGCTCTGGAAAGGGCTGAGGAACCAAGCACTCTCAGACATCCTAGGTGGGAATGGAGATGGGTTCAACCAGTTGCCCGACTGTCTTCTACATACCTAACAGAATTTAAAAGGCACATTCTTTTAACAGGAATTTCTCCTACAGATACATTCACAAGACTACACAAAGATGTAGGAGCAGGGAATTCCCTAGTGATCCAGTGGCTAGGACTCCACACTTTCAGTGCCCAAGGTCTGGATTCAATCCCTGGTTGGGGAACTAAGATCCCACAAGTCATCACTTAGTGCAGCCAAAAAAAAAAAAAAAAGATATTCAATGCAGCATTATTTATAACAGCCAAATACTGGAAACATTCTAAGGTTTGTTAATAAGGAAATAGCACACCTCGGCAATGGCATGTTTTGTAGCCTCCTTCCCCAAAAACAGAGAGAATAGGAAAGCCCTGTATGTGTTGATGATAATGAAAATTAACATTTATGAGCACTTACTAAGTGCTACATAAATTATTTGATATGGAACAATCTCCAAAATAAAGTGTTAGACAAAAACAAAAAACAGCAAAGAGCTAAATAGTGAATAGTATGCTCCCACTGCATGCATTAAAAACACATGTTGGTATACACACAGAAAATTTCTCAAAGGATATAGAAACAATTGCCTCTAAGGAAAGGGAACCGGGGACTCAGGGTGTAAGGGAGACTTCCTATCTACTGGGTATTGTTTTGGACTGTTTGACTCTATTAAATGCTAACAAAAAGTTTCAGAATGAAACATATGATCCTTCTGTAGTCAAAAGCATTTTATACTTACATGTACACATATCTGTTCATGCCTAGAAAAGTCTGTGATAACAGGAACCAACCACCAACACTGTTAACTGTGGAAGAATGAGCTAGAACAGGATGGGGATGTGGAAGTGAGAGAAGAGTAAACAATTAACAACAGAAAATGTATGGGTAGAGGGACTTCCCTCGTGATTCCTGTGGCTGAGAATCTGCCTCGCAATGCAGGGGATTCAGGTTTGAGCCCTGGTTGGGGAATTAAGATCCCACATGCTGAAACTACCGAAGCCTGTGTGCTGAGCCCATGGACCACAACTAAGATCCAACAGAGCCAAATGATATTGGAAAAAAAGGAAATTGACAGGTGGAAAGTACCTTTTATAGAAAAAGTAAAGGCAAGTTTTAAAATTTAGCAGACACTGAATTTAAACTATTAATTAACCAACAAAGGACATCAATTTTAAGAGCAGTAAAACTTGGTGATTATGTTTTGAAGAGGAGGGGTAACTGGAGAACAGAATCACAGACAGTTGATGCTGGGACAGGTAAGTCGAATCTCCTGTTCACCCGACCGGAAACCATGGCAACAGTGGGTGAGAGCCCAGCTCTTTCTCACCACCTCGCATGCGGCTTCTCTACCCTGAGGCCCCCAGTACTGCTCACTTAACTTTGCCACTTCTTAGCATCCTGTTAATAACAATACTGATAATATTAATTCAGAATATTCCAGAGATCCCCTGTAAATCTGGAACACCTGGAAAACTAACCAATCAGGAACACTCACTCTACCTCCTGGTTTTGTTTTTATTTTAATCTATTGAGTGAACAGAGCATAAGGAAATGGGGGATAGAGGGAGCTGAAGAGAATAAAAAGATACATAGCCCTTCTGCATGGCACACTTACTATAATAGAAGTTACTGCTAACGAGAGGTCAGAGAACCACCTAGAAGGTAATGACTCTCCATGGAGGTGGGCTCATGGTAGCTGGGGGGCACGGGTACAGGGTAAGGAAGGACAAGCAGAAAACAGGGCAGATGGTCATGAACCAGTGCTGGGACCTTCTCTTCCATCAACCTGGTGAATAATCAAGGAGGAAGACCAGAGAACAGACAAGGAAACGGAAGATCTAACCACCACAGTACTCTGTCGTTGGCCAGACTGAATTTACATGTAATTATAACCAGTTCATGCAAGGTTGCAAATGAAACTAGACCCTGATTTTGCATCACTGTGCTTCAGAGCCCAGCTTCTCTGCTATAACCTGGGAAGCACTTCCAACCTAGGATGGAGAGGGGTGAAGATGGGGCTGGACCCAGGGAACACCCCATTCCCTGCCCCACTTCCAGCTCCTGGAGTTTCTCCTTATTGGTAGAAAGCATAAAAATTTAAGAAAGTCTTCCGTGCAAATTAATTGCTTTGGAGAAGGATAATTACTTCCAGAACCACAAGAAGAATTGCACAGAGACAGTTTAAAGTCCCAGAGGCCAGAAGATTTTTCTGGCTCACATAGCACTTCAACTCTTTCATTTTTATTTATTATTTGCTTTTAGGGGGAGTCCCTGGTGGGTCAGATGGTAAGGAATCTGCCTGTAATGCAGGAGACCTGAGTTCAATCCCTGGGACAGGAAGATCCTCCAAAGTTAACAAACTCTACTGAATGTCTATTACAGACCAGCCCAGGTGCCAACCTTCCTCAAAGCACTGATCCCATTTTGCAAGTAGTATTTTAATACTATCATTATCTCCATGCCTGGATGTACCCTCCTTATGTGTTATAAACTCCATAAAAGGGTACCTGTAAATTCTCTACATTAGCTGTAATTTTAACAGTGATAAAATGGTAAGCAGCAGGTAATCCTCAAGGAGGGCTTGCTTTATGCAAAGCACCTTCTATGCATATAATTTAATCCTCCCAACAATGCTATAAGCTGGATGTACTTTATCCTTTTCTCACAAATTAAGAAAACAAGGCACAACAAAGTTAAGTAACTTGCCCTCGAAGAGTTGAAAACTTTTATTCAACACCAATGATTATGGGGGAACTTGTCCTGTGAGATGCTTTAAATATAGCATTTTCTTCAACTTTCACAACAGCCTGCAAAGCAAGTCTGATTATTCCTACTCTGTAGATAAAACTGAGGCCAAGAAAGGCCACGTTGCTCTCCGGCCTTGAGGCAGTGGTGGAGCTGGTCTTCTATCTCAGTTGTCTGCCACCAAGCCAGTGTGGTTCGCAGCGTTCCAACAGTGCCCAGACTTAGGGGTTTCGTGGAGCAGAAGTATTTCCAAACAAACTGTGGGTGTGGGGAGGGGGGATTTATATAGACGTTGCCGTCTATGTGGACATTCCAAAAACCACAACAGACAAAACTCTCATCTGCTTTCACTACCATGGCGAAAAAGCAAGATGTTAACACTCGAAACCAGAGAGAACCATGTAACAGACTATAAATCAGAAAATTCCTACTGAAATAAAAATGACCTTGTCCTTAGTTTTCTCACAATAGCAGACACCAGTGAAAACTGTCATGGCCAGGTGCAGTGTTTTAGAACCACGTCCCCACTACTGGGGCACCCAGGGGCTATTCTTAACACCTATCCACTGAGCTCCTCCACACATACATGTATCCATGTATCCAGGTTTGTTACACGGGGCATCTCTCCAGCCAGCTACCTATCTACTCATCTTTCTTCCCCCAAAAAACAAAGTGGAACAGGGTTATGTATCCTTTTTTTTTTTAAGATTATTTTTTCTATGTGGACCATCTTTTTTTTTTTTTTGCTTTTATTGGCTGCAAGGCATGCAAAGCTTGCAAGGCTTGCAAGGCATGTGGGATCTTAGGGTTTGAACCTGCATCCCCACTATTAGAAGACAAAATCTTTACCACTGGACTGCCAGGAAAGTCCCCTTATTTATCGATTCTTAAAAATTAGTTCTCTAGGACTTCTCACAAGAGACCAAAATAGCTTTTGATACTGAAGTCCTTTGTAAAGTGATTTTCAAAAATTCTTTTCAAAGTACTAAAAGTGCTGCCTTTGAAAAACCCAACAAAAAGACAAGCTTCATGTAAAACTAATTCTAAGAATAACCTTAGTGCTACCTGAAATTTCCTATGCGACCTCCTGTTGCACATAGCTTTTCTCAACTGGTGAGACCATTATAATCACCATCTTCAAGAAGCACTGTGAATAGAAGTTAATGCTTTTCAGCAATTTTCAACTCTCTGGCTGCAGGACTTTGGATTATGAATTGCAAGCTAACCGATTCGAAAGCACGCCACTTTCATTTTAATTTCACATTTATTCTTGCCAGAGAAAAATACTTTTTCAGGAAAGAGCAGTAACATCTTATGCCTAACATCCCAGAATTTAATTGTTTGGAAGGCATTTTCATAGGACTTATCTTTCTGGCAACTCCTAGTGTTCCTTGGAAAACTTCACGAATGCAGAGAGGCATAAATTTCTTAAGTCAGGTACCAGAAACTCTCGACTGCCCGACACAGTAAGGAAATGTGGTTTCCAAATATTCACATTAAAAAAGTCACCCCACATTAATTATGCCTCAAGAAAAAGGATTAAAAAGTCACTCTCTTGGCGATTTATGGACACACATTTTTCTAAGAATTACAACATCATAAAGTATACCTAATAAACCACAGTGAAGACTGTTTAATCTTTCTGATGATTAAGAAGGGTCTTGAGGATTTGCATTATAAACAAGATTTGTCTTGGCATTACAGCAACACGCCAAGTAATAGAGAATTCTCGCTGAAGGCAGGTCATGTGACGGTGGACTGTATTCTATCACTAAAGTAGAATTCAGCTTTTAAACAACTGGCTTTGGGTCCAGACAGCCCTGCATTGGAATCTTGGCTTTCCATTTCTCAGCGGCGGGGACTTAGGCAAGTTACTTAAGCACTTAAAGATTCTTCTCCTGGGTGTGAAGAAAATTCCTCTGCTGGAATGCTGAAAGTAAAAGTTATTAATTTACATTAGTGACTTGAGGCACAAGCTGGCCTTGGCCTCAGTACCTTTTTTGTAAAGAAGGGAAAGAACCCACCCAAACAGTCTAATAATACGAGGCTACCAGGCCTGACAAGTTGCTATATGATACATCTGAAATCTGGATGATAACTGCCCTAGAATTATCTCAGATAACTGCCATAGAATTATCTTAAATGTTTGGGAAGAGGAAGGTCAGGGAGAGGGAAGATGTAAGAAACAAGACTAATTAGAGGCCTGAGTAATACAGAAGCTACCTCCTTCCCGTTCTAAGAAACGGTCTCCCTGAAAAATCCAGAGGTTAATGAGCGCCCCCTGGTGGCTCAGATAGTAAAGACTCTGCCTGCAGTGCAGGAGACGCGGGTTGGAAAGGTCCCCTGGACAAGGAAACAGCAACCGACTCTAGTCTTCTTTCCTGGAGAACTCCATGGGCAGATTAGCCTGGCGGACTACAGTCCATGGGGTCGCTAAGAGCGGGACAGGACTGAGTGACTAACACTTTCACTTTCCCATAGGGCGATTCTCTAAATTCCATCCCTAGCTTTGGTTGCCGTTCCAGTAGAAAGAGGCCCTATTATTTTATTTAAAAACAAAACAGAATCTTCAAGAAAATTGTTATATTCCAGTTGAGTGCTTGATTTCTCCTAGGAAAGTCTAAATTATTCATATGATGGTCCTTAAATACTTTCATAATATATTTAATAACTCAGTTTGGTGTTTTTAAATGTCTGGTGCTTAATTCAGCAAATTCTGAGATCGCCACGAAACCAGACGCCACAAGATTTCAAAATGTGGTTAGACTGCAAGCATTTAGAAGAACAAAGTCAATTATTACTGCACCATGCTTGGTATGCTTTATAATTAATAACTAGCAGAAATTATTAATAGAAGTAAAAGTTATTAATTTATATCTTCTTGCACCATAGGTTTAGCACATAAATATTATAAGATGTGCTATGTCTGGGGGTTTCCCAGGTGGCACTAGCGGTAAATAATCTACCTGCAATCCAGGAGACATCAGAGACACAGGTTTGATCCCTGAGTTAGAAGATCCCCTGGAGGAGAGCATGGCAACCCACTCCAGTATTCTTGCCTGGAGAATTCCCATAGACAGAGGAGCCTGATGGGCTACAGTTCACAGGGTTGCACACATTTGGACACAAATGAAGCGACTTAGCACACACGCATACATTATAAGATGAGTAATAATCAGTTACCTATTAGCAAATACAGTTATTAATATTAAATCAGGAAACAATATTTAGCTATGTTTCTAATATACAATTTAGGTAATACTAAAATGAGTTTGCACACCTCGAGCCCATGTGCAGACTTCCAAGCACTTGGTAGAGCAAACAGCTCTGCTAACTTGAGGTCAATATATTAAAACTTGTGGATTTTGATAAAATAAAAATTCCTTACATAATAAACTAATTGGGCAGTAACAAACCATACCAGACGGAGGGTAAAGTTACAAACTGAACATATCAGAATGCCCTAATTGTGTTAAAAATAAGGCCTCAATTGTTCACTGAAATTAAACTTTTACTTGAAAACTTACTGGGTAAATAACTGAATACTAGAAATCATGCAAATATCTAAACCAACCTCTCTGGTGACATATAAGGATGATACTTGGAGAAAAATACATTTTCACAACATCTTCTATTGTTTTATCTAAAAAAGCTACATTTTTACCATGCTTAAAATTGGGCAGTAACAATCCATTTCCTGAGATACCAAAGTCTGGGTCTTTGGTATGAACCATGGATAAAGGAAAGGGATGGTAAGAGAGGCCCAGTTTGAGGTCAGTTGTAAACTCAGATTTAAGAGATTAGTTTATGTAACAGGTCACATATATTTTCCTAAATTGATCAGATCATGAGTTTCTAAAAAAATAAAAAGATTTTAATACTTGATATCGCTGGTAGGAAGTAGAGGTGATGTCACAACTGACTTCACACAGGTGCCTCCTATGAGTGAAGTGAGTGAGTGAAGTCGCTCAGTCGTGTCCAACTCTTTGCAACCCCATGGACTGTAGCCTACCAGGCTTCTCCGTCCATGGGATTCTCCAGGCAAGAATACTGGAGTGGGTTACCATTTCCTTCTCCAGGGGATCTTCCCGACTCAGGGATCGAACCCAGGTCTCCCGCATTGGAGGCAGATGCTTTTATACCCCCACCTAAAAAACCTCCCAAACCAGGGGTACTGTCGCTTCTAGAACCATAAGGTGAAGAAGTCACATCTCAATAACCTACATAATCGGGGAGGGGAAAAAGTACAGTTTCTACTGGTACGGGTCTCTCGGAAAAGAAAAGGAATTGTTCAAAACTCTGGGAACTGCACTGAGCAGAATCATGGATCAACAGCATCATCGAAGTTCTGCTGCTGGACTACTTTCACCGCAGTCTAGACAGGTAGCAACGCGGGGCTCGGTGTAAACACAGCGCTAACAGAAAACATGAGCTGCCTTCACGGTCAAGGTTACACCCAACTAAGTAAGTTCTTGCTGTGCGTCTTGCTTCGCCAGCATATTCACTGTAAAACATATAACGGACCCTTAAAATAGAAATCGAGATTATAGGCAATATTTTGGAAACCAGGTCTTCCTCAAGCTGTGGAAAAAATCTGGGTGGCCCAGATTCCTTCCTTTCTTAAAATAAGACTGCTTGTCCTCCCACTCTAGCAAGAGGTGGAAATGTTTACATGGATACATCTGATGTGTTGCCACAGCTCTTAGCAATAAGTCCTTCAAAAGGGCGATCTTTTCCTTCAGTTTCTGCAACAAAGCTCTGATTGTCACGGTAAGCTGAAAAGAAAAGAACACAGCCTAAGTATGCTAGTCCAGAGGTGTGGAATCTCCTAAAAATATCATGTAAATGCTGCTTTACAAACTGATTCCATCAGGGGAAGGCTGGAAGAGACATCAAGCCTCCCAATGATAACCTCAAGATTGTATGGAATCTTAATGGTTGCCTGGGCCAGCCACCCATCTAACACTTATACCCAATCCTATGACCTGACCAGGTGGTAAGTCGGTCCATTTATGAACTCTGACTTTACTCTCACAATCAGCTGAATTCTGGCCCTTGAACATCTACCTTCTGATCCTATTTGTCTACCAGGAGCCACACGGGAAATTGCATGTACCCCATCTTTGTTCACCAGCAAAAACCCCACAGTTCCCTCACCCACACTGCAAAGAGCAAGATGTCAAGTCCCATTGCCATCCTGGACAGTCTTCCCTAAACACACTGGTATCCTTACAACCCATTCAAAGTTTTATAGCAGCGTGGCCTTTCTTTACAAGAGGAATGTTAACCACATATGACTCTCTTTTCTAGGAGTGTGTGAATTTTCTCCAATTTACAAACCCAGAGTCAAGTTTTGTTTGTGACTCTAAGTGCTGCCTTAAAGGATGCTGGAGAGGGGAAGAGAACACCTCTCAGCAATTTAAAAATATGAAAAATAAAATCAACCCTGTAAAGTAAACATAGTCAACCACGGATATAATTGGAGGTATGTTTAGAAAGACAAGACTGTCCCAAGTTTCATTTGCTACCTTGTTTAAAGGAACAATTATACAACTGCAGTGAAGCAGGGGCTCTCTCCTTAGATTAGTGGGGGTCACACAAGGAAAACACAGCGGAACAGCAGAGGCTGGCGAAGCACGACATACATCAAGCAACCCTCAAAGGTGTCAGCAGCCAAGAAAAACCTACCCGTAACTGTTCTAATACCTCTGGGAACCACGGAAAAACCACCCACAACGTCTATGGGGAAACGCCAAGGAAGGCAGATCTTTCCTCATTCAAGAAATAAAGAGCAAAACAGACAAACAAAAGAACAGTGAACACACACACACACACACACACACACACACACACACACACACCAGGTCTAAGAGTCTAAAAAATTAAAGATCAAAAGCATTTAACAGATGAAAAAGTATGTGGTCATTAAAAAGTATGAATGACATCTAAATTTGTTAACATAGAAAGATATCCATCGTAATTTATTACAAGAAAAAGAAATCAAGTCATAAAATGCAATGTCACTCACAGAGAGAAAAAACAACCCAGGAACTAAAGACATCAAAACATCAAGGGTGGTTATCTCTAAGTAGCAGGATTTCTTAATATTTTATAAGAAAACTATTATTTTCAGGAAAAAAAGTTCTGTTATGAGAATTTAACAGAAGCTTTCCAAAGCACAGAAAAGGATGAAAGCCTAATTCATACTTTAAGCTAACACAACACTGGTAACGAACACTGACAGGAGATAAGAGAAAAAAAATAAGCACTTGCCAATCTACCCCAAGGATTATAAATGTAAAGCCTTTAAAAAATATTAGCAAAGCAAACTCAGAATTATATTAAAAATGACAGCATGCCATCACCAGGCAGGATTTATCTGAGCAATTTAAAAGTACTTTGATGTTAGAAGATCTAATAATACAGCTAATAGTATTAATAACTAAAGTTATTAGTGGTATTAACAACTAAAAATAGAAATAAACATATGATTAATACAACACAGGGGAAATTAATTAGAAACATGACAAAAACAAGGAAAGAAAACTTGGAATGGGTCAGTGGTGGCCTTAATGGCACTATTATTTAACTTTGGTCTAGAGTTCTAACCAATGCAATAAGACAAGTTAAAAGAAATACATAAGGGCTGGAAAGAAGGAAATGAAATTATCATTATTTGCAGGTTAAAAATAGTCTATGTGGCAAAGTTAAGAGGATCAACCGAACAATGACTAGAAAAAGGTAAAGAATTCATGGTGGTGATCAACCACAAAATGAAAAAATCCACGGCATTCCTAAATTCAGGTAGGAAGAACTCTTCTAAAAATTATTTTTAAACATCATTAACAATATCAACAAAATCTAAAACATATCTAGCATAGCGCCTGGCCTATAGTAATTGCAGGAAATACTGCCGAAGGAATGAGTGAAGAGAAAGAATCAACACTGTAAAAATGTAAATGCTCCCCAATTTAATCTATAAATATACTACACATCGATCCAAAATCCCATGTGCAGTGCTTTTATTAGAGCTGCTCCTGCTGCTGCTGCTAAGTCACTTCAGCCGTGTCCAACTCTGTGCGACCCCATAGACAGCAGCACACCAGGCTCCCCCGTCCCTGGGATTCTCCAGGCAAGAACACTGGAGTGGGTTGCCTTTTCCTTCTCCAAGCATGAAAGTGAAAAGTGAAAGCGAAGTCGCTCAGTCGTGTCTGACTCTTTGCGACCCCATGGACTGCAGCCTACCAGGCTCCTCCGTCCATGGGATTTTCCAGGCAAGAGTACTGGAGTGGGGTGCCATTGCCTTCTCCAATGCATGAAAGTGAAGAGTGAAAGTGAAGTCGCTCAGTTGTGTCCAACTCTTAGCGACCCCATGGACTGCAGCCCACCAGCCTCCTCCGTCCATGGGATTTTCCAGGCAAGAGTACTGGAGTGGGTTGCCATTGCCTTCTCCGAGAGGAGGTGGTAAATGAGGCACAGCACAAAATTCTTTTTAATAAAGCTATGCAGGGCTTCCCTGGTGGCTCAGTGGTGAAGAGTCTGTCTGCCAATGCAGGAGACACGGGTTTGATTCCTGATCTGGGCACATCCCACATGCTGTACATTGAGCAACAAAGCCTGTGCACCATAACTGTTGAGCCTGTGCTCTAGAGCCTGGGAGCTGCAACTCCTAGAGCGCCCTAGAGCCTGTGCCCCACAACAAGAGAAGCCGCTGAAATGAGACGCCCACCTGCCAAAACTAGAGAGTAGCCCCCACTCTTCACAACTAGAGAAAAGCCTGTGTAGCAATGAAGACCTAGCACAGCACCCTGCCTCTCCAAGTAAACTAAGTAAGTAAAGCTATGCAAAACTGCTGTTAGAGGAGGATAAATGAAGGGAGATATAGAAAGATCAAGGATATGTGTTACAAAGGGGGCCTTAAACAATCAGATGTTAAATCTTTATTAAAAAAACTACAAGCATGTGATGCTAGCAGTTACCAATGGCTTCATGAGTGCAAAAGAACAGAAGGTCCAGAAACAGTGCAGCTGTGTAAAAATTCAGTGAATGAAATAGGAAACATTTCATTCTTGGGTGGGGATTAATAATTTAGCAAATGGGAAAAAAATTACAATACACAAAACAAATTTCAAATATTGTAAAGATTTCTGTGTTCTAAAAAAGATTTAAAAAAAAGAGGAGGAAAGTTTAAAGAAAATTTAGGTAATTAGACAAAGTATTTCTGTTAATATAATCCCTGAGTATGAAAAGCCTTTCTAACTATTACTCCCCTTCTCCTATAAGAAAAGGCCATGAATAAAACAGTGATAATTTCAAGTAAAATTTAAAAACAAGTATGTATATTTTTAAAAAGTCATTTATAAAATCAAAATCCAAATTAATAGAAAAAATATTTGTACCAAATGTGCCAAATCAAAGCTTAATCAAAGCTTAGTTAACAAATAGGTAAGAAACACTTGGAAATTAAGAAATAATAAGAACGTGTATAGGAATGTAACAGGCAATTCATAAAGGAAGAAATACAAACATCCAAAAAATATATGAAAAGATGCTCAATGGCATAAGTAACTTTAAAAATGTATATTAAACTATTGTATACTTAACAGAGAAAGATTTTTTTTTAAAGTTCATCAGAATTGGTATAGACATGTGAATCTGAGACATTTTTAAAATGCTTAAAATTTTATACAACCTAAATCCAGAAAGCCTATATTGAGGAATTTAATCTAACCTGGGCAATATTAAGCCACATGGAAAACTCATTTTTATAATTCAGTTCAGTTCAGTCACTCAGTCGTGTCTGACTCTTTGCGACCCCATGGACTGCAGCACACCAGGCTTCCCTGTCCATCACCAACTCCCAAATCCTACTCAAACTCATGTCCATTGAGTCAGTGATGCCATCCAACCGTTTCATCCTCTGTTGTCCCCTTCTCCTCCCGCCTTCAATCTTTCCCAGCATCGGGGTCTTTTCCAATGAGTCTGTTCTTTGCATCAGGTGGCCAAAGTATTGCAGTTTCAGCTTTAACATCAGTTCTTCCAATGAATATTCAGGACTGATACCCTTTAGGATTGACTGATTGGATCTCCTTGCAGTCCAAGGGACTCTCAAGAGTTCTCTCGAACACCACAGTTTAAAAGCATCAATTCTTTGGCACTCCATTTTCTTCATAGTCCAACTTTCACATTCATACATGACCACTGGAAAAACCATAGCCTTGACTAGATGGACCTTTGTTGGTAAAGTAATGTCTCTGCTTTTTAATATGCTGTCTAGGTTGGTCATACCTTTCCTTCCAAGGAGCAAGTGTCTTTTAATTTGATGGCTGCAATCACCATCTGCAGTGATTCTGGAACCCAAAAAAATAAAGTCTCTCACAGTTTCCATTTGCCTATCTATTTGCCATGAAGTGATGGGACCAGATGCCATGATCTTAGTTTTATGAATGATGAGTTTCAAGCCAACTTATTCACTCTCTTCTTTCAATTTCATCAAGAGACTCTTTAGTTCTTTTTTGCTTTCTGCTATAAGGGTGGTGTCACCTGTGTATCTGAGGTTATTGATATTTGATATTTGTCCTGGCAATCTTGATTCCAGCTTGTGCTTCAGCCAGCCCTTAGTCAAATGGTTTATTGGGCTTCCCAGGTGGTGCTAGTGGTAAAGAATCCATCTGCCAATTCAGGAGACGTAAGAGATGCAGAATAGATCCCTGGGTTGGGAAGTTCCCCTGGAGAAGGGCATGGCAACCCACTCCAGTATTCACACTTGGAGAATCCCATGGACAGAGGAACCTGGTAGGCTATAGTCCATAGGGTCATACAGAGTCAGACATGACTGAAGTGCCTTAGCAGAATGGTTTATCATCAGAAGATGATACTGGTTGAATGGATCAGGGATCTAAATGTAAAAAATGAAACCATGAATTTGCTAGAAGAAATCAGGAACAAATTCCTTTATAACCTACAAGTAGCAAAAGCTATAAGTGAAAATGCAGAGGCAATTAAAAATTGATAGTCAACTTTATAAAAAAAAAAAAACAACTAAAACTTTCATATGATGAAGCTACCATGGTAAAGTCAAGCAACAAATGATAAAGGAGAGGAAATAATTACAATATATCAGAAAGAGCTAATCTCCCTAATACATAAAGAGCTCTTAAAAATTAAAAAAAAAAAACAAAAACAATAATCCAATGGAAAAAAATGGGCAAAAGATAGGGAATTAACTTACAGAATATATATGGTGTGTAAGAATGTGAAAACATACTTCACATCATGAAAAACGCAAATTTAAAACTACACTGGAAGGTGAAGGAGATTAACAGGTACAAACTTTCAGTTATAAAGTAAGGAAGTCAAGGGAACATAATGTACAGCATAGGGAATATAGTCAATAATATAATAATTTCATATGGTAAGATGGTAACTAGACTTATCTGGTAATCACACTGTAATGTACAAAAATATCAAATCCCTATGCTGCATACCTAAAACCCATATAATATTATAATTCAATTATGCCTCCATTTAAAAATTAAATAAAATAAAATTATACTAAAATATTTTATCTCACCTAAGGCAATGGCACCCCACTCCGGTACTCTTGCCTGGAAAATCCCATGGACGGAGGAGCCTGGAAGGCTGCAGTCCATGGGGTTGCTAAGAGTCGGGCAGGACAGAGCGACTTCACTTTCACTTTTCACTTTCATGCATTGGAGAAGGAAATGGCAACCCACTCCAGTGTTCTTGCCTGGAGAATCCCAGGGACGGGGAAGCCTGGTGGGCTGCCGTCTATGGGGTCGCACAGAGTCCGTCACGACTGAAGTGACTTAGCAACAGTAGCAGCAGGTTGGCAAAAAATTCAGGAAATTGACAACGCCCTCTGCTGACCAACCTGGGAAGCCAAAGGTGACAACCCCTGTGGAGGGTAATTTGGCAACAAGTTTAAAAAAAAAAGAAACCACAAATGCCCTGGTTCTGAGAATTCACTCTTAAAAGAATCTCAAAAAAAAAAAAAATCACAAAGCTATGTATTGCAGCATTATTCTTAAGAGCAAAATACAGGAAACAATCTAAATGCCTATTCTTAGGAGACAGATTAATGAACTACATTATACACAATAGGGGTTTCCTTTGTGGTTCAGTGGGAAAGAATCTGCCTGCCAATGCAGGAGACTTGAGTTAGATCCCTGGGTCGGAAAGGTCTCCTGGAGAAGGAAATGGCAACCCACTCTAGTATTCTTGCCTGGGAAATCCCATGAACAGAGGAGCCTGGTGTGCTGCAGTCCATGGGAAAACAAAGGAATCAGACACAATTTAGCGACTAAACAACACACAAGAGAGCACTATAAAGTCCTAAGAACAACCAAAAAGATCTCAACGAATTAACATTTCTATGATACCTACCTAACAGTAGGTGAAAAGAACAAGAGACAAAAGAGTAACCTTTTTGTTAAAGGAAGAGAAATGAGAATACACACACACACACATACACACACACACACACACCCCTGGATGCTTATTTCCACAAGAAGTAACACAGGAGGAATAAATGAGAAAATAAGTTAAAAAAGAAAGGATTACTCTAAGAAGAAGTTGAAGAAGGCAAGAAAAAGGGTGGAATGGAGACAAGATTTTGAATATACCTTTGTATATAATACTGACTTCTGTACTATATAAATGTTTTACATATTTAAAATTTAAGGGCAGGGAAAAAAGCAAACCCTGAAAATGAATATCAATAGATACAGAGGAGAGCATAAGATACTGAAAAAAATAATCAATTCTCATATCTTTAAAACAGAATAACCTTAGTACCCTTAGCGGGATATTCTAAATTTAAAAAACAACAATAAAGAGACTCAAACTACACTTAGTATATGTAGTGGTGCTTGTGTAATGATTCTGAAAACTTTTTTGTATAAACTATAAGAGAGACCGGGCTTCCCATGTAGCTCAGCAGGTAAAGAATCCACCTGCAATGCAGGAGACTCTGCTTTGATCCCTGGGTCAGGAAGATCCACTGGAGAAGGGATAGGCTACCCACTCCAGTATTCTTGGGCTTCCCTGGTGGCTCAGCTGGTAAAGAATCCGCTCACAATGTGGGAGACCTGGGTTCGATCCCTAGGTTGGGAAGATCCCACAGAGAAGGAAAAGGCTACCCACTCCAGTTTTTGGCCTGGAGAATTCCATGGGGTCACAAAGAGTCGGACATGACTGAGTGACTTTCACTCCTAAGAGAGACCAAATGAGCAAGAACATATCAATGCTTGTGGAAACCTGGGTTCTCACTGCAGGAAAAGGAAAACATTAATTTGGAATGGGGAAGTTACAAAGAAACCTGTGATGCTGGATTAGAATCAAAGGAATTGGCATGGACTCAGGATTTGCTCAAAAAAACCTTGCCAAATCCCACCACTGTCTTTTTTACAGCCCAAAAGCAAAGGATGATCATGTTTAAATGTAAAATGTAAAAAAAGAAAAAAGACTATCATCGTTTTGTTGAGAATGGTTACTCAAAGAGGTGAGAACTTGCCTCTTGTTCTGCAGAGCCTGATAGATTTACCACCTGGGGGACAGTGTACCAACTCTGGAACTAGACTATAAAACTGTTAGCAGCTTTTAAGATAAAATAGGGGAAATTAAAGAGATTCCCTGCTTCATTTGGTCTCAGTGATTAAACTAACAATGAATGGACTGGTTGTAATGTCCATTTGACCTATGGCAACCCACTCCAATATTCTTGCCTGGAGAATTCCATGGACAGAGGGGTCTGGTGAGCCTACAGTGCATGGAGTCACAAAGAGTCAGACACAACTGAGTGACTAACACACACAGGTTGTTACACATACAGCCTCTGAAAGGGGAGAGTTTTCAGACCTCAGAGCTCAAACAAATCCTCTGAAGGGCCCAGTCTCTCCTGGCCTTACCTTGGTTGTATTTTCACCATTTCTTTCATACTGATTTCGCTGCTGAATTTTCTCGGCAATCTCTTGTGCAATTTGGCAGGTAGAATCGTAGGTGG
The DNA here is from genome assembly GCF_019923935.1 of Bubalus bubalis. Taxonomy (NCBI): domain Eukaryota; kingdom Metazoa; phylum Chordata; class Mammalia; order Artiodactyla; family Bovidae; genus Bubalus; species Bubalus bubalis. The sequence continues at coordinate 34,250,612 of NC_059159.1, read as the reverse complement.
AGAACCTGCATCAGAGTCATAAAGGGACAGACGTGTTGAAAGTTCCTTAAAGGAAATTTCAGCGTAATCTAAAGTTGCAATTTGTAATTCTAGTCATGACAGCGAACAGGAAGGGAGGATGATAAGAGGGGCAGTAAAGGCATACACGTGGTGAATGGTAACTCACTATGGGATGGGTTCGGTCTCAACTCTTCCTTTGTAATAACTCACTCCACCCACACAAGAACACTGGGAGCTGGGTCCCCATCCCCAGCATATACTTGAGAAAAATCAGGCACAGGGAGGTAGAGCCACTTGCCCAATTGGTACCTCCAGCAGCAAACCCCGGCTTCCTGGCCCCTGTGCTGAAGCCTGTCTGTGCTCCTAACCACTGTGCTCTCTGGCCACTGATAAAGCATCCCAATGCATTCATTCACAAAACATTCAGCAAACATTTCTGGAGAGCTCAGCAGTGCTACAGGCATGGGAGAATACAGAAAAGAACAATGAACTCAAGAGACCCCACAGAGGCTGAGACAGAACTGTGTTTGAGTATCTCCTGTGGAGGTACGGGTCAGCAGTGGACTGCCGCAGGGCAGAGGCTCTGGGTGCAGCAGATCTGGGTATGGCATAAGCCCTATTGGAGGAGGTCGCCATTAAACCCAACATAGAGCTGCCAGAACTTACACAGGACTAGGGAATAGACTCTTGGAGGGCACAAACAGAACCTTGTATGCACCAGGAACCAGGAGAAAGGAGCAGTGACCCCACAAGAGACTGACCCAGACTTGCCCAGGAGTGCCCAGGAGTCTCCGGCGGAGGCGTGGGTCGGCCAGCTGCAGGGTTGGGGGCACTGAGTGTAGCAGTGCATGCATGGGGCCTTTTGAAGGAGGTCGCCATTATCTTCAGTACCTCCACCATAGTATGGCCCCAGGTAAATAACAGGGAGGGAACACAGCTTCACCCATCAACAGAAAATTGGATTAAAGATTTACTGAGCATGGTCCCACCGATCAGAACAAGACCCAGTTTCCCCCTCAGTCAGTCTCTCCCATCAGGAACCTTCCATCAGCCTCTTATCCTCCATCAGATGGCAGACAAACTGAAACTAACCAATCTGATCACATGGACCACAGCCTTGTCTAACTCAATGAAATTATGAGCCATGCCATATAGGGCCACCCAAGATGGACAACGGGTCATGGTGGACAGTTCTGACAAAATGTGGTCCGCTGGAGAAGGAAATGGCAAACCACTTCAGTATTCTTGCCTTGAGAACTCCATGAACAGTATGAAACGGCAAAAAGATAGGACACGGAAAGATGAATTCCCCAGGTCGGTAGGTGCCCAATATGCTACTGGAGATCAGTGGAGAAATAACTCCAAAAAGAATGAAAAGACCGAGCCAAAGCAAAAACAACACCCAATTGTGGATGTGGCTGGTGTCAGTAGTAAAGTCCAATGCTGTAAAGAGCAATATTGCATAGGAACCTGGAATGTCGGGTCCATGAATCAAGGCAAACAGGAGATGGCAAGAGTGAACGTTGACATTTTAGGAATCAGTGAACTAAAATGGACTGGAATGGGTGAATTTAACTCAGATGAACATTTTATCTACTACTGTGGGCAAGAATCCCTTAGAAGAAATGGAGTAGCCATCATAGTCAACAAGAGTCCAAAATGCAGTACTTGGATGCAATCTCAAACACAACAGAATGATCTCTGTTCATTTCCAAGGCAAACCATTCAATATCATGGTGATCCAAGTCTATGCCCCGACCAGTAATGCTGAAGAAGCTGAAGTTGAATGGTTCTATGAAGACCTACAAGATCTTCTAGAACTAACAACCAAAAAAGACGTCCTTTTCATTACAGGGGACTGGAATGCAAAAGTAGGAAGTCAAGAAACACCTGGAGTAACAGGCAAATTTGGCCTTGGAGTACGGAATGAAGCAGGGCAAAGGCTAAGAGAGTTCTGTCAAGAGAACGCACTGGTCATAGCAAACACCCTCTTCCAACAACACAAGTCTCTACACATGGACATCACCAGATGGTCAATGCTGAAATAAGATTGATTATATTCTTTGCAGCCAAAGATGGAGAAGCTCTACACAGTCAGCAGAAAAAAAGACCAGGAGCTGACTGTGGCTCAGATCATGAACTCCTTATTGCCAAATTCAGACTTAAATTGAAGAAAGTAGGGAAAACCAGTTGGAGAAGGCAATGGCAGCCCACTCCAGTACTCTTGCCTGGAAAATCCCATGGACGGAGAAGCCTGGTAGGGTGCAGTCCATGGGGTGGCTAGGAGTTGGACACGACTAAGCGACTTCACTTTCACTTTCCACTTTCATGCATTGGAGAAGGAAATGGCAACCCACTCCAGTGTTCTTGCCTGGAGAATTCCAGGGACGGGGGAGCCTGGTGGGCTGCCGTCTATGGGGTTGCACAGAGTCGGACAAGACTGAAGTGACTTAGCAGCAGCAGCAGCAGGGAAAACCAGTAGACCATTCAGGTATGACCTAAATCAAATCCCTTACAATTATACAGTGGAAGTGACAAATAGATTCAAGGGATTAGATCTGATAGACAGAGTGCCTGATGAACTATGGATGGAGGTTCGTGACATTGTACAGGAGACAGGGAACAAGACCATCCCTAAGAAAGAGAAATGCAAAAAAGCAAAATGGCTGTCTGAAGAGGCCTTAGAAATACCTGTGAAAAGAAGAGAAGTGAAAAGCAAAGGAGAAAAGGAAAGATACAATACCCATTTGAATGCAGAGTTCCAAAGAACAGCAAGGAGAAATAAGAAAGCCTTCCTCAGTGATGAGTGTCAAGAAATAGAGGAAAACAATAGAATGGGAAAGACTAGAGATCTCGTCAAGAAAATTAGAGATACCAAGGGAACATTTCACGCAAAGATGGGCACAATAAAGGACAGAATGGTATGCACCTAACAGAAGCAGAAGATATTAAGGAGAGGTGGCAAGAATACACAGAAGAACTGTACAAAAAAGATCTTCATCACCTAGATAATCACGATGGTGTGATCACTCACCTAGAGCCAGACATCCTGGAATGTGAAGTCAAGTGGGCCTTAGAAAGCATCACTACAAACAAAGCTAGTGGAGGTGATGGAATTCCAGCTGAGCTATTTCAAATCCTAAAAGATGATGCTGTGAAAGTGCTGCACTCAATATGTCAGCAAATTTAAAAAACTCAGCAGTGGCCACAGGACTGGAAAAGGTCAGTTTTCATTCCAATCCCAAAGAATGCTCAAACTACCACACAATTGCACTCTTCTCACATGCTAGTAATGTTCAAAATTCTCCAATCCAGGCTTCAATAGTATGTGAACTGTGAGCTTCCAGATGTTCAACCTGGATTTAGAAAAGGCAGAGGAACCAGAGATCAAATTGCCAACATCCGTCGGATTATCGAAAAAGCAAGAGAGTTCCAGAAAAACATCTATTTCTGCTTTATTGACTATGCCAAAGCCTTTGACTGTGTAGATCACCACAAACTGTGGAAAATTCTGAAAGAGATGGGATCTCTAGAGAGATCTGTATGCAGGTCAGGAAGCAACACTTAGAACTGGACATGGAACAATAGACTGGTTCCAAATAGGAAAAGGAGTACGTCAAGGCTGTATACTGTCACCCTGCTTATTTAACTTATATGCAGAGTACATCATGAGAAACGCTGGGCTGGATGAAGCACAAACTGGAATCAAGATTGGCGGGAGAAATATCAAATATCAATAACCTCAGATATGCAGGTGACACTCACCCTTATGGCAGAAAGCAAAGAAGAACTAAAGAGTCTCTTGATAAAAGTGAAAGAGGAGAGTGAACAAGTTGACTTAAAACTCAACATTCAGAAAACGAAGATCATGGCATCTGGTCCCATCACTTCATGGCAAATAGATGGGGAAATAATGGAAACAGTGAGAGACTTTATTTTGGGGGGCTCCAAAATCACTGCAGATGAAACTGCAGTGACTGCAATTCGTGGTGACTGCAGCCATGAAATTAAAAGACTCCTTGGAAGAAAAGTTATGACCAACCTAGACAGCATATTAAAAAGCAAAGACATTACTTTGCCAACAAAGGTCCGTCTAGTCAAGGCCATGGTTTTTCCAGTAGTCATGTATGGATGTGAGAGTTGGACTATAAAGAAAGCTGAACGCCAAAGAATTGATGGTTTTACACTGTGGTGTTCAAGAAGACTCTTGAGAGTCCCTTGGACTGCAAGGAGATCCAACCAGTCCATCCTAAAGGAAATCAGTCCTGAATATTCATTGGAAGGACTGATGCTGAAATTCCAATACTTTGGCCACCTGATGCGAAGCACTGACTCACTGGAAAAGACCCTGTGGCTGGGAAAGATTGAAGGCAGGAGGAGAAGGGAACGATAGAGGATGAGATGGTTGGATGGCATCACTGACTCAATGGACATGAGTTTGAGTAAACTTTGGGAGTTGGTGATGGACAGGGAAGCCTGGCATGCTGCAGTCCATGGGGTCACAAAGAGTCAGACATGACTGAGGAAACGGACTGAACTGAAGAAAGAAAATAAGGCAGGATAAAAGGATGGAGAGTGAGAGGCCAGGAGAGCAGCTATTTAGGGAAGAGCCCTACAGAACAACAGGTAACGTAATGCTCTGAGGACAAAGGACACACACCCACCTGACACCGGAATTCTCTTGAAACACATCCTGAGCTTCTATTTGCTATTCAACAGGGGTGGGGGCTTTGAAGGGCTCACAGTGAATCTCTGCTGCTGCTAAGTCGCTTCAGTCGTGTCCAACTCTGTGAGACCCCACAGATGGCAGCCCACCAGGCTCCCCCGTCCCTGGGATTCTCCAGGCAAGAACACTGGAGTGGGTTGCCATTTCCTTCTCCAATGCATGAAAGTGAAGAGTGAAAGTGAAGTCGTTCAGTCGTTTCAGACGCTTAGCAACCCCATGGACTGCAGCCTGCCAGGCTCCTCCATCCATGGGATTTTCCAGGCAAGAGTACTGGAGTGGGGTGCCACTGCCTTCTCTGAGTGAATCTCTAACAGTCCCTTAATTTTTCCTTTGCTAATAGCCTTTTCACTTTTTATCTGTTTCGGAAAATATCTAAGTGTGTATACATATTTCATGTCTTCTAAAGGGTGGAGACTATGAATACATGACAGATATATTTTCCAGGACTGTGCCAGTAAACAATATTTAAATCTGCTGTGGAATCTAATGTTCCAATTTTTGTCTGAAAAAAATGAGCCATTTCTTAAAAAATCTCTGAATTCCCATGTGTCATCTAAACACTGAGGGGACCTGGCAAATGTCTTTCTAAACAAAGAGAAAAAAACAATTTCCAGTCCTTTCCCTGAGGAATCTTACTATAGTAATGGTAACTATGGCTAACAACTGAGTACCTGATCTGGGTCAGGTTCCATGCTAAGAGCTTTACATTTTACATTTAATAAGGATCCAGGGAGGTAGTGTAACCTACGGGGCCTTCCTGGAATAGACCCCTACCTCCATGTCTTCCACCTGCCTCTTGTCTAGAGAAAAGCTTTAGCCTCCTAGGCCTTCCTTGAGTTCCAAAGAGTAAATTTTGAGAAGAAAGAAAATGCAGAAGGAAAGGAAAACACTCAAGAGAGACAAAGTAAGAATAGTTTAGCCATTAAGCAAAGTCAAGGACCTTTACTTCTTCTTCAAGGGTGGTAGAAGAGCCACCTTTTCTGAGCCGTGTCCTTCAAGCTGTCTTGCAGATGCTGAAACGCCCAGCAGGCAGACGATTTTAACCGTCCCCAGCCCCGGCCCCCCCAAGCCTGTAGAACCCAGACCGGTTTTGGAACCACAAGGTTGAGGATGCGGATTCTTAATTACCTCACCACCACAATCAGAAGAATGTCCACGAGCTGATCACGCACCCCACAAACTCCTCATCCCGTCTTTAAAAATCTTTCCCTGAAAATGAAAGTGTTAGTGCCTCAGTCCTGCCCGACTCTTTGCGACCCCCCGACCCGCGATGGCGGGGCGGGGGGCGGAGAAGGAATTTGCATGTGTTTGGAGCCGCGGCTACCAGGACTCCTTGCTTGGCAGCGATAAACGCTGCACTTCCCTTCACCACCGCCAGGGGTCAGTAGATTGGCTTTACTGTCCACTGGTGAGCAAACTTGGCTCTGTAACAGGATTAACTTACATATGTACTGTAAGTGAGTGAAGTCGCTCAGTCGTGTACGACTCTTTGCGACCGCGTGGACTGTAGCCCACCAGGCTCCTCCGTCCATGGGATTCTCCAGGCAAGAATAGTGGAGTGGGTTGCTATTTCCTTCTCCAGGGGATCTTCCCAACCCAGGGATCGAACCCAGGTCTCCCGCATTGCAGGCAGACGCTTTAACCCCTGAGCCACCAGGGAAGCCCATATGTGTACACACACACACACACACACACACACACACACACTCTCTCTCTCTCTCTCTCTCTCTCTATATATATATATATGTATATATATTCATGTATACCAAAAGTGAGCAGGTGATATAAGCCAATACATAATTAAGGAAACAGGAGGCTGATAAGAAAAATTGGGTGCTGGCCCCGACTTTGCCACATTTCCCCATTTCCCCTCCATGTCGTCATCAATGAAAAGAGGTTCTTAGGTCTGGCTCTGTGGTCCAAGACCACATAAATGCAAGTCAATAATAAGGTGTAACACACCTCCTGACAGACGAGGAGTAGAAATGACAAGTGCATATTTCCAGAGTTCAGAAGTGACAGAGATTACTGGCCGAGACACTTGGACCTGATAAGGCTGGGCCAAGAGGTTATACCTTGGGCTGAACCACAAGGTCAAAGCAGGGCTCTCACTCCAGCAAGAGGGAGGAGCACCTTTTAGAGGAGGTGAGAGGCATAGGAAGCAAGCAAAGATGAAAGGAAGGGAAAGAGCCTGGCATGGTCAGCTGAGGGGTGGTCCTGGGTAGGACAGTGAAGAACAAGATGGCAGAAAGGAGTTGAAGTTAGTTTCTGCAGAGCCTTGAGTAGCATAATAATAAGGTTTGAAGGGAATTTGAGAACTGTGGGGTATACTGTTACAGAGAAAGTGAGACCTTGAAGAGGTTATGTGAAATGCTTATGGCCAAAACCCCAGTTGTCTTGCTTCTGATTCTTGTGTTCTCGCCTGAACTCTACAAACTGGTTCTGAAGTTCTTCTACACATGTGAATCACTGTCTGGTCTGCAAGTGTTCAGTTGTGCCCAACTCTTTTGTGACCCCATGGGTTGTAGCTTGCCAGGCTCCTCTGTCTATGGGATTTCCCGGCAATAATACTGGAGTAGGTTGCCCTTTCCTTCTCCAGGGGATCTTCCCACCCAGGGATCCAAGCTGCATCTCCAGCATCGGCAGGCAGATTCTTTACCACTGAGCTACCCTGGAAGCCCCTTCCATCACTGGGGATGTTTTTTAAAGCTTCCTCATACCCCAAGCATTCTGATTGAATTGGCAGGGGGCTTGCCCTAGACGTGAGGAGTTGTAAAGCTCCCCAGGAGATTCCAATCTATAGCACAGCTTGAGAACCACTGGCCTAGTGGTAACGGGCAACCTCATGATGGAATCAAGGACACAGGTGCCTAAAGTGCTAGTTTAGAAAAGTAACCTGAACTCCACGTCCACAAATCACTGGGAATGAAAGAAGAGTGGCAGGAGACCAGTAGAAGGCTTCTCTAGCTATTCAACTCCATAACCAGCCACCAACATTTACTTTCTGTAAACCATAAGGCTAAAAAGGATTGGACAACAGCAGAAAAGAAAAAAATAAAAATCATGGAGATGAGTCAATAGTCTGATAGGAGGAATGAAGAAAAAGTAGATGCTTGGAGTTTTTTAGGTCTAAGAGACTAAGAGGACGGTGACACCATGACAGAGGCTGAGGAACTGGAATGGAGGGGGAAAGTGGCAGAGCTGATTAACTTTAGCAATGAGCCTGTTCAGAGACAGTCTCCATGCGATATTTCTATTACACAGTGAGCTTACCATTTGCTTTGATAGACCATTAAAAGAGTAACAGTCATATTCTACTTCTAAACATGAGTAAAGCATCACTGACAAGATTCTCGATAGGAGGGCTAAACTGTAATCAAGTCTGTTTTTCTAGATTTTTCTAAGTCCTATCCCCTACTCCTTTCTGCTCTCCTGATCAGCAGCCCACTTTCCAAGGAAGCTGACTGAGCACAGCAGAGTCCCCCAGTGTTTCACTTTCAACAAACATGAGAAGCTGCTAAGTTAAACTACTTGAGAGTAGCAGGAGAAATTATCCGCACTTTTGCACATTAACTGTGGAAGAGGCCTAGGGGTTTGGGGATAGTTTCCACCCACCTAAATGGATACCCTGGGACCACTACCTTATTTCTGAGCTATATATCCTACTTTACGTGTAAAATGAGGGAATTAGCCTCCATGAAGTGGAGGGCAACTCAGCCATCTGTATCAACGGCCTTAAAGATGTTCATACTCTTGGACCCAGTAGCTCCACATCTAGGAAGTCAGTCAAGGAAGTGAGAGATGGTACCAAGGGGCAGTCTTCCCAATTAAAAAAAATAAAAGCAAAAAAACCCTAGTATTTTTTTAAAAGGTACAAAGGTACAATGATTAAATCACACTCCATCATGGTTATTCACATGATACACTATTAAGCAACATAAGGATTGTGTTTTCGGTGAATATCTGTGATACAGAGAAATGGTCCCTGTTTCTATAAAATACATTATATACACACATATATTATACAAAGTAATAAATTCATTTTAAAAAATCAACAACAGCAATTATTTCAGATGATAGAATTAAAGATGTTTCTTTTTTTTTTTTTTTCCCCCCTCTGCAAATATTCAGTATTTTCTATATTTTTCTATCAGGGTGTTAAAATTAGGTGAAAAAAAATAGTATGGAATCAGTTAAGACATTGGTCCAGACAATCCAGATCCTAGGTAGATTAACTTTGATCTTGCAAAGTTAATCTATTAATATCCAGACTGTCTGCAACTTAACTATAAACTATGTTACAAGTACTAATGTGAGACATATTCTCCAAAAAGACCTTTGTAGAGCTAGAGGGTTTTTAATTAGTAAACAAAAAGCTCAAGTGAATACGCTATTGCAGTAGGTTTCTTGGATCGGAATTTGTCTCTCATCATTCAGTCCTCGGGACTTGACTGTTGAATAAAAGACTCTTATCAGCTATTGTTTTATTGCATAAGTTGCTGCTGTAGATACTGAGGTGAGGATAAAATACCTTGTCAACAACAGGCATAATTTCCTTCCCAGATTCCTGTTAGTTTTCTTTGAAGGGCGCACAAGATCTAGACCCCAGCGTCAACTGGTTACTAACTCGCGGACTCCCGTGAATTCTGAACCTCGGTTTCGCTACCGGTGAAATAAGGAAATTCACCAGAGGGACTGGCGTTCCACAAAAAAGGTTACTCTGTACTTCACTTTCACAGGAGTCCCGGGGAAGTGGGCATTAGCCAGCTCCACCACCAGGATGGAGATGCGGCTCAGAGATTTGGCGCTGGAACTCCCCCAAGTGTACACCGCGTCTCCCACCCCAGCCACCCCTGCAGGACCGAGAGTGGCGGCGGAATGCGGAGGAGCGCAGCCCCTCAACCCCCGGCTCTCGGCGGCAGGAGAAGGATCCCTGCTACCCTACCCCTCATTCCGAAAGGCCCCCGTCCCCAATGCCTAGCGATCACCCACTCCCCGGAAGCCCGGCCTCCCCCGAGACTGTCCTCGCGCTGCCGCCCTCACCCGGGGCTCACCAGGGGTCCGGGGCCATGGTGCAGTCTCCGCCCTCAGCTCGGACACTTCCTGCTCACAGCAGCTGACTACGGCGGCCCGCGCGGCTCAGACCCCGCGGCTCGACCCGTGCGCGCCCGGAACTTGGAGTTTGCAATATACGTACCCTAAGGCCTCCAATCTATTGATACGAGAAAAAGGAAAGCGCTTCCCCGGAGACTGAGAGCTGGACCAGTTTGCGTCCATTAAGAGACGCGAACAGCTGGGTGCAATTCAAATAAAATTGTTTTCGAACAAAATCCAAGCATTTTCCTCGGAAGGTGGGAGCCCCTTAAGACCTCTAGCGTTATTTAACATTTTATTCTGCTTAAAACAAACAAACAAACAAACAAAAAACTGGATTGTGGTGATAGTTGCACAATTGTATAAATTCAATTTAAATACATTTTAGGATATGTAATTTATACCTCAATGGTTTAATTATTTTTTTATCCTGTTTCAAGGGACCCAAAGAAGTGTCAATTATATATTATAGCAGCCTTCCCAGCAGAGGCACTTAACTTTATGTTTAATTTTTAAATGCCATCAAGTACTTGATTATATCGTTACCCAAAAGGTCACAGACTCTTTACATGGAGGAGGAGGGAATTAGTCTGTGCATTTCGTGCCCCTTAAATTTCCAGAGAAATACTAGAAAATTAAAAAACAAACAAACAAACAAACAAACAAAAAACCCCTCTCTTGATTTTCACGAGGGCAAAAGGACTCGGACTCCGTAGGCCGGCTTTCAGCGCGACCGTGGATCTGGCGCGCATGCGCAAGTCCGTTACCATAACGACCAGAAGACGCCGCACCTCTGTAGGCTGAGAGGAAAGTGAGCCGAGTCTCCAGATGATGGAGACCCAAACTTTGCCCAAGGATGAGGTGGCTGACGCAGTGGAGCTGGAGCTTGAGGCCGTGATCGGATTCAATGGTGAGACCTCGAACGTGTCTGGGCTAGGTGGTTTAGGGGCCCCAGGGACAATGTGGTGCAACCAGGGACAGTGAGACACCAGGCGGCACCTGGAAGGCAGCTTGGGACACTGGCATGAGTCAAGCACTGGGGAGCCAAACAGCCTCTCCTCCCCAAAGATCTTAGAGTCATGTCCTCACTCCGGGCCTTAAAGAACGGGATGGGTTTTGCAAACATCTGAAAGGAACCAAATGCCCCCTTACTAGGCCATAAGGATTAAAAAGTGTGATCTGAAACCCTTCTCCCACTAGCCAGCTCTCCCCTGGCTCTAAGCCCCACACAGCCAGCAAAACTGTCTGCCCCTCAGTATTGGATTACAGAATACGTGTAGGTCCCTGGGACCAAATAACCTCTAAAATCCCAGCTGATGTACTAATGAGAAGGGGCTGGAGAGAGTGGGGAACTTGTGTTTTGAGCAACCACTTTAGGGGATGATTTGTCTTCTAACCAGAAGGAAGGTGAGGATTTCAGACCATGATGGACACCACGGGGAGCTGGACTGGAGCTTTGGTCAGAGGGGCCTGGTTGTTCTGCTCGAATCTGACTCATGACCACCTCCTGTCTGGAACATGAAGAGGGGAAATGCTGCTTGGGTTTTGAGAAGGATGAAAACAAGCAATGGATTGCATTTTAGAAAAAGCCAACTTTTAAAGAAAGTGCATTGTGATGCCTGAAAGCTTTAAAATTGTAGTGATGTAGTAATGTAGACACAGAACAATCAATAACTAAAGCTTTAGCACATTCTAGGACTTGGCTCTTGAGCCTTCTCTTTGTTTTATGTTAACGGTCTCTGACAGAAATTGAGCACTTAGTACATCCTAGTACTGGCCATCTTTAGAGCTGGTCACCAGATCATTGGTAAAGGAAGTGAGTGACTTGCTATGAGGGCAAAGGATCACACTGGTGACCAGTAGAGAGCCCTGCTACTGAATTCAGTACTGTTCAATACTGTTTTGTAGCGCTCAGAGAGTATTGTCAGTTATATCTCAGTGTCTCCAATTATCTTGGCCTTTAAAAATTCAATAAAATTGAATTGTTTTTGCCTTCTTGGTTTTCTGACAATTTATATTCTTTCATACAGTCAAATATGCATTTATCTAAAATTACTGAATGCCAAGTAGTATGGTGGGCTTCCCAGGTGGCTCAGTGGTAAAGAACACGCCTGTCAATGCAGGAGACACCAGATGTGGGTCCCATCCTGGGTTAGGAAGATCCCCTGGAGGAAGAAATTGCAACCCACTCCAGTATTCTTGCCTGGATAATCCCACTGACAGAGGAGCCTGGCAGGCCTACAGTCCATGAGGTCAAAGAGTCGGACACGACTGAGCACACATGCACACATGCAAAAAGTATACTATGCACTGAGAATATAGAGTAATACAGGGGGTAAATCCATAGTCATACTTAAGAACAAGAGCTTAGAAAACTGGAAAAATACAGTGAAACCCAAGGAAAAATCAACCATTATTACTTGTCCCAAAGATATCTCTGTTAAACTTTTGGTATGATCCTTTCAAATGTACATTGACATGATTTTTTAATAAAAGTGGACTCATGCTGTATATATTATAAACAGACTTTTTTCTACCTCGGATGCCCTGAAAATCTTTTGTTAGCAGTGAATATACTCTATACCAGCCTTGTCAGTAGAGTAAAATTACCTAATACTGCCCAACCCCCAAACACACACACTTATTTTAGTTGAACTAAGGCTTATTTTAAAAGCCTTATGCTCAGTCTAAATAAAAACAATTAGCCACTTCTGCCCTCGACTCTTATTATTTTCAACCTCTCTTTCAGGACATGTCCCCACTGGTCTAAAATGCCATCCTGACCAGGAGCATCTGGTCTACCCTCTGGGTTGCACCATCCTCATCCAGGCAATAAATACTCAGGAACAGAATTTCCTACACGGTCATGGCAACAACGTCTCCTGTGTGGCCATCTCCAAGAGTGGACTTTACATTGCGTCTGGACAAGTCACATTCATGGGCTTTAAGGTGAATACATTAAAACACCACCCACCGTATATTGATTCAGAGGCGCCTCCCAAGAAAAACTGCCTCACTTCAGAGTAGCTCTGCACTGTCCTGTTTACACCCTGCCTCCTCTTCCCTTCACCTCTCTTGGAACTCATTTTCGCTCTGTGAAGCTGAAAGTAAAGGCACCTGGTGGTTTTATACCCCGTGCAGCAGCTTGTGACTGGTAATACCTAGAAACAAAAGTCCCCGCTTATACCTATTTCTGTTTTGTCATGTTCGGAAGACGTGCTCTAATTTCTAGAAAAGTGATGAATGATTATTTTTTCACACAGAGAGGTAGCTCTCTCCTCTGGTCCTTTCAAAGCCTGTCTATGGTCTGACAGTGTATTCTTGCCCCCAGGCAGATATCATTTTGTGGGATTATAAGAAAAGGGAGCTGATGGCTCGGCTGTCACTTCACAAGGGCAAAATTGAAGCTCTGGCCTTTTCACCAAATGATATGTACTTGGTATCACTAGGAGGCCCAGACGATGGAAGGTAATGAACCAACACACTTACTTCTTTTCTACTAGGCATATTTCTAGACGTGTTAACAACTGTCCCCTTTCTAACATTCTCTGTTGGCCTGTCTGTATTTGAGCATGTGTGATGTGAAAAGCTTATGAAGCTCATATGAATTTGGGAAAGTATAAATTTTTGGTGAAAGAGTTCGAATTAAGCTGAAAAGACAGAAACAAATAACAAAGAAAATAATGTAACTATGAAAGTAAAGTACCTGCATATACATGTAGAACCAAGCAAAAACTGGGGAAAATGTTATAAAAAAACACGTTAACTTTTAGTGGCCATTGATAATTTTAAAATATTTATAAATTTTTAAAGACTTAAAGTGCTTATAGAGAGTCCCCCAATTAGTTGGGAAATTTATATGCCCTATATTAAGAAAAAGCACAGAATAAAGAATTCTACTTACATGAAACTTCATCTGTATGAAAAGACTGCAAAGAAAAATAGTGAAAATTAAATATTCTGAAATGCTAAGAATCAAAAGAAAAAAATTAAAAAGCCCGTGAGGAAAATACCATAGGACGTTGATTCTCAAGCCTGGCAGTGGACTGAAATCAACTGGGAGCTTTAGAAAATTACTGGTGGTTGGCTCCACCTTCAGAGACTTTGATTAATTGGCCTCAGTTTTAGGAGCTCTAAAGACTTCCCATGTGATCCTAATTTGCAGCTAAATCGAGAATCATTGCTGGAAAAGATGACATCATCCTTGTCATCACCATCTTCATCATCAACCATAGTTTTGTTGTTTTTTTTTTTTTTGAGCACTTACTACAGGTCAGATGTGTGCCAAGCATCTTAACTGCATTATCTCATTTAAGCCTCATGGCAACTCCACAAGGTGGAGCTCTTGGGGCTATATGACAAATGAGGAACTTGAGTCACCAGCTGCTAAGAAGCAGAGCTGGGGGACAAACCCTGAAGTGTGACTTCAGAGGTGGCATTTTTAATTTCCCTCACTAAGGCGTGATTTTTGCCCTCAAGGATCTCACGGTCAAGGTTAGTAGGGAGAGAATACATACAAATGATATTGGGGGAAAAGTATTTCAAAGCATTATATTAGGAAGAACAATCAATGCAGTGCATATTCCTGTGTAAGTGCTAAAGGAACACCCAAGGCTTGTGTAGGACTTAATACTTCAGTGCACTTTTACAGATATTTTCTTGTTTGAGCTGCAAAGCTTAATTACAATGGAAATTTATATTCATGTGTAGTTATATATTGATAGTTCTCAGTATATAGCGAAATAGTCACATGTCCCTGGCCCATCCCCATTTGACTGTTTTTTTCCTCAACAGAAATGCGTCCAGCAGTCTATTACTATTCTTAACTTATGGTAGTTGTTCTCAATCTTGGGTACACGCTGAACTCTCCTGATGAATCATTTTTGCAAGAATACTTCCCCAAGGACATTGTTTACATGTCGTGTTGCGCAACCTTTGCCACAATCAACTTTCAACCTCAAAAAGAAACCGATGCCCATTAGCAGTCACTCCCCATTCCTGCTGTGTTAGTTCCTTCTGTGTAGCAAAGTGAGTCAGTTAAATGGAGACATATACCCATTCTTTTTTGGATTTCCTTCTCATTTAGGTCACCACAAGATCATTGAGTAGAGGTCCCTGTGCAATACAGTAGGTTCTCATTAGTTATCTATTTCATACATAGTAGTGGAGAAGGCAATGGCACCCCACTCCAGTACTCTTGCCTGGAAAATCCCATGGATGGAGGAGCCTGGTAGGCTGCAGTCCATGGGGTCTGACACAACTGAGCGACTTCACTTTCACTTTTCACTTTCATGCCTTGGAGAAGGAAAAGGCAACCCACTCCAGTGTTCTTGCCTGGAGAATCCCAGGGACGGCGGAGCCTGGTGGGCTGTCGTCTATGGGGTTGCACAGAGTCGGACACGACTGAAGCGACTTAGCAGCAGTGTATATATGCCCCGGTTTGATTCTTGGGTCGGGAAGATCCCCTGGAGAAGGGATAGGCTACCCGCTTCAGTATTCATGGGCTTCTCTGGTGACACAGATAGTAAAGAATCTGCCTGCAGTGTGGGATCCCTGGAGGAGGGCATGGCAACCACTCCAGTATTCTTGCCTGGAGAGTCCCCATGGACAGAGAAGCCTGGCAGGCTAGCACAGCACAGGGTATGTGGAAAGACTGATGCTGGGAAAGACTGAAGGCAAAGTAGAAGGGAACAGCAGAGGATGAGATCGTTAGGTAGCATGACTGACTCAATGGACATGAATTTGAGCAAACTCTGGGAGATGGTGGAGCACAGAGGAGCTTGGCAAGCTACACCCCATGGGGTTGCAAAGAATCGGACACAACTGAGAGACTGAACAACAACAGTGTATTTATGTCAACGTCAATCTCCCAATCCATCCCACCTCTGCTTGTAACCGGAAGTTCGTTCTCTATATCTGCGACTCTATTTCTGCTTTGCTTAGCAAATAAGTTCGTCTCTACCATTTTTCTAGGTTCCACATATAAGCAATATTATACAGTGTTTGTTTTTCTCTTTCTGACTCACTTCACTCCATATGACAATCTTTAGGTCCATCCACATCTCTGCAATGATTCCAGTGTTTAATGTAATACCCCCTCCCCTGCATTCTTGATATCATTAACCAAGCACTATCAATTTAGGACTAAGTTGTATGATTACACCCAGAAAGATGCAAAGGTAAGCTACAACATGTTTGTGTGTGTGCTCAGTCGTGTCCAACTCTTTTGCGGCCCCAAGGACTGGGGCCTGCCAGGCTCCTCTGTCCATGGATTTCCCAGACAAGAATACTGGAGTGGGTTGCCACTTCCTACTCCAGGGAATCTTCCCGACTCAGGTATCAAACCTCCATCTTCTGTGTTTCCTGCATTTGCTGCTCTTTACCACTGAGCCACCTGGGAAGCCCTAAGCTACAACAGAACTGCTCTAAGTGTGGTCCCCAGACCAAAGCATCACCAGAGACTTTTTAGCAAAGCAGATTCTCAGACTCCACCCCAGACCTACTGAATCAGAACGTCTGGGGGCAGGTCCTAGCACTTCCTGCTTTGGCAAGTCCTCCAACTGAAACAGCTACATGGCATGGTCAAATTTGAAAACATGCCTATGTCATTCTCTTTTATTGCTTCTAATTAACAATTTTTTTTTTTTTTTGCTGGAGTATTTCCCCAAGGAAATTTTTTACCAGTGATAAATGAGTGGTAAACTTTTATGCCCTGCCTGTCTCAAAAATCTATTTTAGCAAGAGACTTAGATGTCTGGGGGTTGGGGGGGATGGTCAATATAATTCTTTCATTTCTTTGTGAGTAACGTCTTGTATTTCTTTCCTTCTAGAATGGCTAAAAGAGCCAGTTCTTATTTTGAAAGCCCGTTTCCCCCTGATTCTCTTTGTCCTTTCGTCTGAGCAGTGTGGTAGTCTGGAGCATAGCCAAGAGAGAGGCCATCTGTGGCAGCCCCGCAGCCGGCCTCAATGTCGGGAACGCCACCACAGCCGTCTTCTCCAAGTGCCGCGACGACATGTTTGTCACCGCTGGAAAGTACGTGTCTGCTGTCAAGGTTTCCAGAACATGTATTACCCTATTTGCTCACAAAGAAAACATGGTCATTCCAATTACAGGGAACGTGGTTTTCATCCTGAAAAAAGAGATTCCATCATAATTTTCATAATTTGGGAGTCACTAAAAATCCCAGCTGATGCTATCGGTAGAGAACCTACCTGCCAATGCAGGAGCGGGTTAGCACGCACATAAAAATTATTTTGGCTGGAAGTCCTTTAAAATACAGTTATTTGATCATTCTGTGCTTCCTACTGAAAAAGTTCTGCTGATTGGCTAAATCCATTTCTGCCTCTGGTCTGCCTGTTACTGATAACACATTGCCCACAATCTGTGCTCACACTCAGGGCGTGTGTGCACACTCAGTAACTTAGTCATGTCCAACTCTTTGCAATACCATAGACTGTAGCCCACTAGGCTCCTCTGTCCATGAGATTTCCCATGCAAGGATACTGGAGTGGCTTGCCATTTCCTTCTCCAGGGGATCTTCCTAACCCAGAAAGAAAAAGTTATCGCTCTTCAATAAGATTTCTGGTTTGGTACCCATCTATACTGGATTCTCTGTGACAATTCCAACTTCAGGGATTCATTATACCAAACCAAATGAGAAAGCTTGCAGATGCTAGTACTTCAGCATCCAAATGACGACTGTATCTTGGGGAGACCACCAGGCCATAACAAATCCTCAAAAATACCTAGTTCTCTTCCTTTCAGCTTCTCCTTCAAAAGACTGCAGAAAACAGAGAAGAGCTGAAGGATTTATTAAATGGGTCTCCAGATGATTGTTTCTTTTCTCTAGCGGGACAATTCGAGTATGGGAACTGGATCTCCCAAACAGAAAGATCTGGCCAACCGAGTGCCAAACAGGACAGATGAAAAGAATAGTCATGAGCATCTCAGTAAGAATTACTCTGTTATTTTATGTAAATATTAGTACAAGTCCTTGTTAACAGTACTGAGCAAGACAGGTGTGTGTGTGTGTGTGTGTATGTGTGCATGTGTGTAGATACATGTTCTTTGGGCTGGGGGTGGGGAGAGGAGCCCTGGACATGGAGGGCACTGCCTGGGGAGGCACAGGTGAGGGAGTCTCACTTCAGGAGCTCCCGTGGGAAGCTGGAGAGGCTGCCTAGACACAGCTCTGGGGGAATCTGTTTCAGTGGACCTGAACTGCCATCAGACCCCAGGAATCTGCCTCACCTGGTGGGAAGCAGGGTAGCCAGGAGGTGCTCAAGGCCCACAGCACCTCCTGTTGCCACTCATGTTATTTCTGCACAAGAAATAAAGTTTCTAACAATGAAACTCCTTGTTGAAACGCAGTCTCCTCCACAAAGAGGGATTATTCATGTGTCTTTAATGTGGATTCAGATATTCATGCATATAACCCCATCCTCCACTCATTTTATGGATGTAGACTTTGGGAAATAGGAAATAAAGCAAATACATACTCTCTCTGGAGGAGCACACCTTCACCCTAGGAGCCCTTCGGAGATGCCTCAGGGAGTACATGCTAATAGCAGACACAAGTCCATTTCAGTGAAATTCACGCTGATTGGAGTCTCATGTTTCATACAGTTCTGAATTTGGCCCTGATTCTGCTCCCCTTAAAGGTGTTCTTACCCCTCTTCGCGTCTGAAGAGACAGAAGTCACCTCGAGGACTTTTGGAGGTCTTCATAGGGTTCAGAGAAAACTCATCCCCTCCCTGATCAGGGGCTCCTGGGCATCCCTGGGCAAACCAGGTCTTCAGGTTTCCTTGTCTCTCTCATCCCCAGATGGCCAATGACGATAGCTTTTTCTACCTTGGTACCACCACTGGAGATATTTTAAAAATAAACCCCAGGACAAAGCTGCTGGCAGACACAGGGCCTGCCAAGGACAAGTTCAGTCTGGTGAGTAGAGACCATCAAAGTCTGCTTGCCCTGCTGTTTTCTAGTGATTTCTTCCTGCCACTGTTAGCACAGACTTCCATCAAGGGTTGTGGGGAGAAACAATACGTCTATGGTGCACCCAAGGCCACACTGCAATTTGCAATGTTCATTGACTAGTTCGCTCAAACCCTCATCACTGGTGTATATTCAGGATATCCCAGGTGTCCTCAATTAGGGGTCAGGCTCACACTTTTTTTTTTTTTTTTTTTTTTTTGCATCTTCAAAGCTCAAGGCCTGTGGCTTTGTGATTTGTAATCACATCCATTCCAGCATTTGGGCAGTCCAGTTGCCATGTGTAAGTGACATGTGCTCTTTGATTTACAAGACTATCTGTCATTTCTTTCTAATCTAATAACTAGATCTTAAACTTTAGCCTCAGCTGACATTTTAAATCATGAGCAAGATGTAGAAATTGTTCATTGTTTATATTTGCAGAATTCCTAACAATTCAGGTTAAAAGTCCAATAAGAGACTTTCATCTCCAAACCAAAATAAAAAGCCTACCATCAAAGGGTAATTGGACAGAATAAGTGCTGTTATTTCCAGTGCCCCCAGAAAGTTACAGGGCTGTTTCTACTAAACTTTGGATTTGAAAGCTTCTTTCACGTTCTGCACCTGTCTATCTCATGTCTGATAATGGAACAGATGGTTCAAGCTTAGATAATTTTCCACTTAGCTGATGGTCCCAAGAAGCTTTGAAATATTGCACCGTGTTCCTGGGAAGGTGTTAGAGTTTTCTAAGTCACATAACCACTTATTATTCAAGCTTTTAAGGAGATGGGTAAGAATGGGAGAAAGCTACAGTATAGGTAGAGAAGAGTCTAGCAATAAGCAGAGTCTAGGAGAAGGCAATGGCAACCCACTCTAGTAGTCTTGCCTGGAAAATCCCATGGACGGAGGGGCCTGGTGGGCTGCAGTCCATGGGGTCGCTAGGAGTTGGACACGACTGAGCGACTTCACTTTATTTTTTCACTTTCATGCATTGGAGAAGGAAATGGCGACCCACTCCAGTGTTCTTGCCTGGAGAATCCCAGGGACCGGGGAGCCTGGTGGGCTGCCGTCTATGGGGTCGCACAGAGTCAGACACGACTGAAGCAACTTAGCAGCAGCAGCAGAAGCAGTCATAGGCACAGGCCAAATCAGTGTTTTTCAAATGATTTTTAGGAGAGGGATTCCAATATATTCAACAGATGAAACCAAATCAGATCAGGCTGAAGGAGGGCAAGGTTGAGAGTCCTGCCAATTCTGACTCTGAAAGGCTCCATGAAACACTTGGTGAAAATTCTGACCTGGGTATTTTTGCTGAGTACTTGGAATGTCAGTACCTCTCCAGAAAAGATGCTGACTGTCTCAGTGTTCTTCAAACCTGTGGCACTTAAGTTTCTCCCATGGGTGCTTTAGTGCTTAATTCAGGTGTAAAGGTAAATTACATAACAAAACAATGTGTCCAAGATGCCCGTTACACAAGTGGAAAGATATAATTCTTTCAGGGCAAAGGGATTGGAGGTATTTGTTTGAATATCAAGACAGTTGGTTTGAATATCAAGTAATTCTTCATCTTTCTAACCATAGAGCCAACTTTTTTTTTAATTTAGATTTTTGTTTTTTATTGAAGTATTCAGTTGGCCAAAAAGTTAATTTGGGTTTTCCATACATCTCACAGAAAACCCCAAATGAACTTTATGGACAAACCAATATAATTAACTTACAATATATAGAGCAAGGGGGCTTCCCTGGTTGCTCAGTGGTAAAAAATCTGCCTGCCAAGTAGGAGAGATGGGTTCAATCAGTGGGTCAGGAAGATTCCTCTGGAGGAGGAATGGCAACCCACTCCAGTATTCCTTGCCTGGAAGGAATGGACATGGACATGAAAAAATTCCATGGACAGAGGAATCTGGCAAGTTGCAGTCTATGGGGCCACAAAGAGTCAGTCACTGAGCATACATGCACACATACATATACATATATCCCCTCTCTTTTGGATTTCCTTCCTATTTGGGTCAGCACAGAGCACTGAGTTCCCTGAGCTCTATACTGTAGGTTCTCATTAGTTATCTATTTTATACATAGTATCAATAGTGTATATGAGTCATACAGAGTAAAGTTAAGTCAGAGAAAAACAAAAATCGAGTATTAATAGATACATGTGGAATCTAGAAAAATGAGACAGTTGATCTTATTTGCAAAGCAAAAATAGAGATGCATAGATTCCTAATGATGAAACCATTTAGCTTTTTTCCCTTAATGTTCTCTCTCCCCCTAGGGAGTGTCAACTATCTGTTGCCTGAAGATGGGGGGTTTGTTGGTGGGCTCTGGAGATGGATTGCTGGTCTTCTGTAAAAGCCCCAGCTACAAACCCATCAAGTAAGTTACCCCACAGGGTTTGGATGAGGAGAGACCCTCTAGAGAGAGGTTTGCTTAAAGTCAGCAACTAAATGATGTGGACAAAGTGATATTTGGTTTAAAACAAATCTCATCTTGCTATTAAAATGAGTAGTTGGAAACACAGTAGATGGTGGTTTTTGCCAATGAAAAGATTCCACTTGTTAGACATGGAGTGAATGAAGTGTTTATTGGCCATGGTCATTTGTACCCGTTTATTTGCCTGGAATGTTCCCTGTATCTAAATCCTACTTGTGTTCCACCACCCATTTAGAGGGACATCTCACTGTAAACTTCCTTGATTATCATAAACCACGTGGGCCTCCCCCTTTGCTGACCATGGGCACTTGATATTCTAACTCCTGCCTTTCCAACTGTGTGATCTCCTTGAAGGCAGGACTCATGTTCTTATGCCTGATATATATCCTCTATAATGCTTCAGACAGTTAATAAATGCTCATCAATTGAGTAAATCTTCTTCACCTTTTGCTTCTCCTTAAAGGAAAATCCAGTTACAAGGTGGAATCACCTCTATCACACTTCGAGGGGAAGGACACCAGTTCTTTGTAGGAACAGAAGAATCACACATTTATCGTGTCAATTTCACTAATTTCAAAGAGACTCTCATCACAACTTGTCACTTTGAATCTGTTGAGGACATTGTCTTCCCATTGTAAGTAGAAGAGTAAAAAAGTGATAAGAATGTAGAGATTTGATGCCATGTGCAAGGAAATTTAATTTTATTAATACATTTTTCACCTACTAACATAATCAATCATGATAAATCATAATGTAACTTACTCGGTTCTGTCTCACCACAGCAAAGATTTGAAACAGCAGACCAATGTTACAGCTTGGTTACAACTCAGAGTTTTATTCAGCAAGCAAAGGATAGTACACCTTCAAGGCGTGAGGGTGGGCCAACCCCAAAGGAGAGGCCTCAATCCTTGGCTTCCTCCATTTATTCATTTTTCTCCTCCCTGCTGAGCCTGCCCTATGCAATTGCGCTAGCCAAGAAGAGGTGTGTTTGTTTCATCTGAAGTTCTCACTCCAGTCCATGGATTTTCTTTTGTTCTATTTTCAAGGTCTTTTCCCTTTCTTTGTCTTTTAGCCACCACACTTTTGGACTCCTTTTTCCTATTCTAACTACCTAACAATAATAAATTATTATTTTTTTCTCCATGAATTTTTCTACTGTAGTGAATTATGTTAATAGATTTTCTTTGGCCTTTACCAAGCAGCTACATTCATTTTATAATGAATAATTCAAATTTGGGCCTCTTTGGAATGTTGGCTTTTCTAGTAAATTCATTATGGAAAGGGTGAACAGACTGGAAAAACTTTTCTGTTTTTCCACTGCTGTCTGGAGCAAAACTTAGTAATGCCTTTTTTCAAACATCTTTCATCGTTTGTTTGCACCTCTTGTGTCTTCCAGATTTGGCTTGCCTGATGGCAGTGGCCATAAGATTAAGAGTTCCTCTGAACCTAGTTGCTATATATATTGGTAAATCTCTCACAAGACAGTGAAACATATAACCATGAACAGTTTTAATGTCAAACAGAGCTGCCATCAGAGTTTGTCATTATTTGACTATGAAATCTATTTGTCTGTGGTGAGATTTGTCCCATAAAGTTGGTCACAGTTTTTGCTCTGAACTTCTTCAGTAATTCATCTGAATTTATAAAACTTAAGATCATTGTTGTATAGGCAGCAAGGCTCTTTGAAAACTTGGTCCTTGAGGTCACCAAATGTAGTTTTGGTTTCCTGAGCCTTTGTGATTAGGTCCCTCCTATTTCTAATAGTGAAAATGGCTGGTGCCTCCCATCAGGCGAATTCTTCTTTGAAAATTGGTCATTTCCTTTCTGTGTCACTTTTCCTCTCTTTTTCTAAGGAGCTTGGTAGAATCAACCTGTAAAATATTTGGTCCTGGTGTCTTTTGTAAGGGTAAGTTTTTAAATGTCTTTTCAATTTCTTATGCAGTCTTTAATCTATTCAGGTTTCGTACCCCTTTCTTTTTTAACAGCTCTATTGAAATATAATTTACATATCATAAAATTTACCCTCTATACAATTCAATGGCTTTCTTAGGGGTATATTTACAGAGTTTTGCAACCATTATCATAATCTAATTTTAGAACATTTTATATCCCCCTAAAGAAACATCCTAGCAGTCACTTTAAGCCTCTAAGGTTCAGCTTTCAGCCACCCAAACGAAGCACAGTTGGTGAATGTAGTCAGTTAAAAAAGCTCTCAGATTCATCCATATAGTGCTGACCTCAAAAAGAGAATCTTAAAATTTTTTAAAAAGAAAGAAAAAAATAGAATTTTAAAAAGAAAAGTATTGTCCTCTCTGGTCTCTGCCTCCTGTTTTTTGTTGTTGTTGTTTTTTTTTCCTCTCAAGGTTTCCCGCACCCCCCACGTGTAGAATTCAACTGGCACACAGGAATTGGGGCAGTTTTTAATAATCAGAATTTAGGTCTTCCTCTTATGATTCTCTTGCTGCCAGGGTTTTCCCTTTAAATTCCAGATGAATTTTCCAGCCCCTTACTCTGATGGCCGGCACCTTTAGTCAGTGAGGCTGTGGTTTTTCTGCTACTTTTTTTCTGTAGTCACCATACCTAGGGAGTTTGGGGCATCTCTGGTTAGAAAATCACACAGTAATGATTCTTAACCCTTTCTAGTTGCACTTAAAAAAAAGGTATTTATTTGTTTATTTGGCTGTGCCAGGTCTTAGTTGATCTTTGTTGCTGCATTCAGGATTTTTCTTTTTTTTTTTAGTTGCAACATGTGGGATCTAGTTCCCTGACCAAGGACTGAACCCAGGCCCCCTGCATTGGGAGTATGGAGTCTTAGCCACTGAACCACCAGGAAAGTTCCCCAGTTACACTTTCACAAGAGCAAGCTCTTCTTGATTTCTATTTTAAAATATTTTCAGTGTCTTTGGGATTTGGCAGCCTTGTTATTGTGTTCATTTTATCTGGGTTTTATAATTGTTATCTGTGAGAAGGTTTGTGTGACGATTTCACTGCTCCAAAATGTGGTATTTTATTTACTAATTTTGGCCAAGCAGTGCACCTTGTGGGATCTTAGTTCCCCAGCCAGGGACTGAACCTGGGCCCCCAGCAGTGAAAGCTCCCAGTCCTAGTAACTGGGCCACCAAGGAACTCCCCATCAAATGCCATTCTGCACAAGGAATCTGTAAGGCCATTAAGCCTGAGACACTAGGCATCTAAAAGCATCCTGGTGGCTTCCCTGGTGGCTCAGATGGTAAAGAATCTGCCTGCAATGTGGGAGACCCGGGTTCGATCCCTGGATTGGCAAGATCCCCTGGAGAAGGAAATGGCAACCCACTCCAGTATTCTTGCCTGGATAATCCCATAGGCAGATTAACCTGGCGGGCTACAGTCCATGGGGTTGCCAAGAGTAGGACACAACTGTGCAATTAACACTTTCAAAAAGCATCCTTCCCTACATCCTCAAGAAGCCCATTTTAGCGTCAAACCTGCATCTGAGAAACATTGTGCAGTCTTGTGCAGCTGCATGTCTCACTCCCCTGGTGGCTTCTCTGCAGCGGCACCGCTGAGCTGTTCGCCACCTGCGCCAAGAAGGACATCCGAGTATGGCACACGCTGACCAACAGGGAGCTGCTGCGGATCACCGTGCCCAACATGACCTGCCATGGCATTGATTTCATGCGGGACGGCAAGAGCATCATTTCCGGTAAGGTCCACGTACCAGGTTTGACTTCTGGTTCCGGCTGTGGCTTTGGTTCTTGCTAGTCTTTTCCTACCAGGCTCCGTGTGAGGATGAACTTGCGTGGCCTCCCACGGTCCACTTGCTTTTCATCTAGCCTGTTTTTGGAATTCCCTTCCAGCTAGGATTCTTTCTGAGCTAGGAATTACCAAACAGCAATTTTTCTTCCCCCACATTGCTTCATATAGCATGTTTCTTTCTCTCTGGCCTGGAAAATTAAGTTTTCACCTCACAGGATGGATTGAGGCTTTAGCGAGTCCAGGATTCTTGTGTGAGAACCCTTTTTTGTTGCTCAAGAGATTAAAAACCTGACTTTAAGTTATAGCTCCAAGGGAATTTATTTTTAATTCAGTTGATTATATCGTGCCAAAATATTTTAACATGAATTATAGACACCATGATATTCTATTTCTGAAGACTTCAGTATGCATCTCTGAAGATATTTTACTATAAAATAATAATTTCTTAATATCATCTATGTTCAATCCATGTATAAATTTCCCCAGCAGTCAAAAGTGAATTACTGGTTCACATCAATGAAAAGTCAAGTGAGTCTTTCAGTTCAGTTCAGTTCAGTCGCTCAGTCGTGTCGGACTCTTTGCGACCCCATGAATCGCAGCACGCCAGGCCTCCCTGTCCATCACCAACTCCCAGAGTTTAGCGGCAGGTATTAAAATGGTGATATCAGGGGAATTCTCTGGAAGCCCAGCTGTTTGGACTACATATTTCCACTGCAGAAGGTACTGATTCGATCCCTGGTCAGGGAACTAAGATTGCATGTGCCTGGATGCAGCCAAAACAATCATTATAATAATATAAAATGGTGATATCAGGAACCATCTCACTGCCCTCTCTTCTTGGCTTTGTCTCCTTTTGCTGCTTCTACCTTGGGGCGTGTTTTCTCCACATAGTGGTCCCCAGGAGCTCTTGGCTTGCATTACACTTAGAGCTAACAAATCCTAGGGTCAAAAATCTTGGCATCATCATCACTTTTCTTTTTGT
Organism: Bubalus bubalis; assembly: GCF_019923935.1. NCBI lineage: Eukaryota > Metazoa > Chordata > Mammalia > Artiodactyla > Bovidae > Bubalus > Bubalus bubalis. Next base: position 34,224,677 of record NC_059159.1, on the reverse strand, counting down.
CTTATACCAAAACCCCATTTCTCCTGCTCCAATGGCTCCCTCTTCAGAGTATATCCAAGATTCCATGCATCTTATCATCTCCACCCTCATCTCAGTCACTACCACCATCTCTCTCCTAGATTATTCTGGTAGCTTCCTACCAGGACTCCTTGCTTCTGCCCTCACCCATCACCCTTCTTCCACGATCTGCTCTCAACACAGAAGCCAGGAAATTCTTTCATTTGTAAGACTATGCCATTTCTAGTACTCAAAGTTATTTTTCCTTTTAAAGACTTTTTTTTTTTTTTGATGTGGGCCATTTTTAAAGTCTTTATTGAATTTGTTACAATATTGCTTCTGTTTTATGTTTTGGTTTTTGGCTGGGAGGCATGTGGGATCTTGATGTTAGCTCCACAATGAGGGATTGAACTAGACGGCCAGGGAAGTCCCCAGGGCTGACATGCTTTTAAACAGAACTCTTCTGGAAGCTGACTTCTGATCCCTGGTTGACATCCCAGTTGCAATATCAACCATCTAGTTGAATGTGCAAGTTTTACAGCTCATGGGAGAGGTGGGGGATGGCCTCCCCAACTTCTGTCTCCTGGGGTGGGGTGCACCAGGAGGCAGGCTTAGCCAAGGCGAGCTGTTCATTTCCTTTGGGAGGTGTGACCACTTTGGGGAGTCAGGGAAAAGGGGGCTGTGATTCCTGGCAGTGGGTGGGGGACTGGCCTCTTCCCTCTATCACCACCACTGTCCCCTCACATCCTGTCTCTCACTTAGGATTTAGAGTATGCTCATCCTGCCTGCCTTCTCTTTCCCTTTCATGCCAGCATGGGACGATGGTAGAATCCGAGCCTTTGCCCCGGAGACAGGCCGACTGATGTACGTTATTAACAATGCACACAGGATTGGCGTGACCGCCATTGCCACCACCAGCGATTGTAAAAGGATCATCAGCGGTGGAGGAGAAGGGGAGGTACTGTTCTCCAGGGCTGAATCTTTTAAAAATAGTCGCATATTCAGAGCAAATGCCCCATTTGTTATTGTTGTTCAGTCAGAAAATTGTGTCTCATTCTTCATGACCCCATGGACTGCAGCATGCATTGAATCGGTGATGCTCTCCAACCATATCATCCTCTGTTGCCCTCTTCTCCTTCTGCCTTCAATCTTTCAACTGCCCTATAACAGGCCACTAATTTGATTTTTTTCATCTGTACTAGGAGTCAGGCAAGACCAAATTAAGATTTTGATGAAACTCTGAAGTCCATCATTCATTAAAGTTCTAATAGTATAAATACACATATCAATATATTTGTTCCCAGAAAGGACATTTAGGATACAGACATGAAAGTGTTCTATATGGAATCGAGCTAGGGACCAAGTTGGTGTTTTGCCAGAGGTTTGGAATACCTTTTTTTTCCCCTTCAAAAACCATAGTGAAGTTGCTCAGTCGTGTCCGACTCTTTGCGACCCCATGGGTTGTAGCCTACCAGGCTCCTCGGTCCATGGGATTTTCCAGACAAGAGTACTGGAGTGGGTTGCCATTTCTAAATTGTCTTTATCTTGTCTTTTAAAGGGAATGCCATTTTTTGACTCAATTCTTTAATCTACCCATACACTTTGACCATCATTTTAAAATTATTACACTCAATCATTTTCTTGCATCATTTCAAGGAGCCTAAAATGTCTTTTCATACATCCCAGTGTCTCCCTTCCCCCTACTCCCCAGATTTTTTTTTTTCCATCCCAAAGCCTTCCTTCTCTCAACATAGGACATTACATTCTCCTTTCCTTTCTCCATGCTATCATAGGAATGACCTAAGGAGAAAAAAGAGACAGCATCTTCATATAGCCTCTGGCAGAGATCAGACCAAACCAGTTAGTATCTGAGTGTTTTAGTTCTGGAGTCACACTCGATTTTCTCAAATTTTACTCCCACCACTTCCAAGCTGTGTGACCTGGGCTGTGTGCTTTAACCTCTCTGTGATTCAGTGTCCTGTAAGTAAAGTGTGACGTGAGGATAGCAATTCTGATATTAATGAGATACTTTGCACCCTTTATTTTGCACTATGTCTTCAGAGCCTGGTGTGCCTTTCATGGTCAGAGCACATCTTCTGGACAAGACCTTGCAGATGCTCCACAGACCTGCCCAGCCCTGAGCCATCTCCCTCCTCTCTGGACCCTTGCAGCTCTATTCCCTTTCGTCATTCCTGCAGCCTAGCTGTTGCTAACACCCGCAGCATCCTTGCTTGCTCCCTCAGCCTTTGGGGGCATCTGCCTTGCTGAGGAGGGCTTCCCAGGTGGCTCAGTGGTAAAGAATCTGCCTGCCAATGCAGGAGACATGGGTTCGAGTCCTGGTTTGGGAAGATCCCCTGGAGAAGGGAATGGCAAGCCACTCTAGTATTCTTGCCTGGAGAATCCCATGGACAGAGGAGCCCAGTGGGCTGTAGTCCATGGGGTGGCAGAGTCAGACATGACTGAGCACACACATATGCACCCGCGTGGCTGAGGAGGGCTACTGGAGGAACTTACACATTACAAATTGGTTGCCCCTGACCCTGGTTAGCAATCTTTTCACAGTCCCCCCTCCCATTTCCATTGGCTACTAAAGACCTTTCTTCCCGAGAGACGTAGTCTTTAAGGTCTTTTTAGGTACGGGAGACCAGGGCTGCTGGTCCACAGGTGTGTACTGGTCTGAATGCAATGGTTGCTAAGATACACTTGAGTATTTTATTTCCATTTTCATTGGTAAATGGCCACTACCTGAGTTGTGAAGACCCTAGTTTTCCATTTCATGTTCAACTAGACTATGGCTCTTTCATTGTCTTGTATCACTTACACAAAATGATTTCTGCTTTCCTTGTTTTTCCTAAGTCCAACACATTCATTATAGAAAGCATCTGACTGTGAGCATCTGACTACATGATAATGTTTTCTGGTCTAGCTGTGACAGCGTGTTTATCCATTACAGGACCCACTGTTATAACCAAATAACTTTCCTTTTTACTTACCCTTTTTTTATTACAGTTAGGGCATCAGTTATGAAATTTTGTGTGTAGGTAGTTGTATCACCTCTGCATTTCATTTCAAGTTGACAGAGGGGTGTCGGACAATATTTGTTATTGAAAGTGCGCATTGACTTTGATGGGGTTGAGAACCACTAATTTTAAACGATTGAAACTGAGCAGCTTATGTGAAAGTTTAAATATGGCCCTGGGTACCCAAGAGATTCCCTGATGGCACCAGAAATTTGATAGCAGTGCTCAGCAGAAATGAGCAAACATTATTATTTCACTCGGTTCAGCAGCAGCCCTTGCTTTACTGGTTTTAGCAGCGGGGGCCTGGCAAATTTCTCAGCCCTAAAAGTAAAAATGGATGTAGGCTCCTGGTAGGCGTCTTCCTGGCTCCATGAGAGAATATTCCCACCCTGCAACTTGATATCCCCACCCCACTCAGCCAAGATGAGAACAGGGAATTAGAAAAACAAATGAGGCCCAGGAGGTGAGAACGCTCTTGGGATCTGTTTTTCATCAGAAAGTCCCAAGTTGGAACTGAGAGCCTGTGCTTTGTGGCTTCCAGGTGAGGGTGTGGCACATAGGCCACCAGACCCAGAAGCTGGAGGAGGCCCTGAAGGAGCACAAGTCCTCCGTGTCCTGCATCCGGGTGAAGAAGAGCAATGAGGAGTGCGTCACAGCCAGCACGGACGGCACCTGCATCATCTGGGACCTGGTGTAGGTACCAGTGATGGGGAGGACCATTGATGCAGAATGCAGTCCCAGCTATTGAACTCGAGGGAAAACTCAAAGGGCAGAAACCTGGCTCTGGGCAACAGGAAAGGGGTGCATCTCAGAAGCCATTCATCTCATGACTGTTGAGGGTTCACAGATACTGGTGGAAAGGGCAGAGCTTCCAGAAAGAGCTGGACCTTAGAAGTTTCTGGATGGATAGGGAAGTAGCTCTCTAGATACACAAAGCAAAACATGGTTTAACTTACACTAATGCAACTCCCTGGCTCAGTGTAAAGGATCCGCCTTCCAAGCAGGAAACACTGGTTTGATCCCTGGGTCAGGAAGATCTCCCAGAGAAGGAAATGGCAACCCACTTCAGTATTCTTGCTTGGAGAATCCCATGAACAGAGGAGCCTGGCGGACTATGGTCCATGGGGTTGCAAGGAGTTTGACATGACTTAATGACATCACTTCATGGGAAATAGATGGGGAAACAGTGGAAACAGTGTCAGACTTTATTTTTCTGGGCTCCAAAATCACTGCAGATGGTGACTGACTGCAGCCATGAAATCAAAAGATGCTTACTCCTTGGAAGAAAAGTTATGACCAACCTAGATAGCATATTGAAAAGCAGAGACGTTACTTTGCCAACAAAGGTCCATCTAGTCAAGGCTATGGTTTTTCCAGTGGTCATGTATGGATGTGAGAGTTGGACTGTGAAGAAGGCTGAGCACCGAAGAATTGATGGTTTTGAACTGTGGTGCTGGAGAAGACTCTTGAGAGTCCCTTGGACTGCAAGGAGATCCAACCAGTCCATTCTGAAGGAGATCAGCCCTGGGATTTCTTTGGATGGAATGATGCTGAAGCTGAAACTCCAGTACTTTGGCCACCTCATGCAAAGAGTTGACTCATTGGAAAAGTCTCTGATGCTGGGAGGGATTGGGGGCAGGAGGAGAAGGGGACGACAGAGGATGAGATGGCTGGATGGCATCACTGACTCGATGGACGTGAGTCTGAGTGAACTCCGGGAGTTTGTGATGGACAGGGAGGGCTGGCGTGCTGCGATTCATGGGGTCACAAAGAGTCGGACACGACTGAGCGACTGAACTGAACTGAACTGAATGACTAAATAACAATAATACAACCCCCCAAGAAATGTGTAAATATCGATTCTCCTTCCATAGACCAGATGGCTGGGTGGCCATGTCACAGGCCAGGTTCTACTGGTAAATAAGATTTCTCTAGAAGAGAATAGCGATTTCACAGCTTTCGGATCTGTTTTTCAGGCGTCTTAGGAGGAATCAGATGATCCTGGCTAACACCTTATTCCAGTGTGTCTGTTACCACCCGGAGGAGTTCCAGATCATCACCAGTGGCACAGACAGAAAGGTAAGGGTTGGGACCTTTCTGGTTCATGAGAAGAGCCATGTGCCTCGTGGCCACGGGTGCAGGCTCTGGAGCCAGGCCACGCCAGTTCGGAGGATGGGAGTGCCGGTGATCCTCTGCGTCACTTTGGAAATGCTGTGTCATTTTCTTGGATGCCTTTGCTTCATTGTCTGCAAAATGGATGTGACGACACCACTGACCTCATGGATTACAGTCATGCTTGACTTTAATCAAGCTTGTTTTCATATAGTGTGAAAGTGAAAGTTGCTCAGTCATGTCTGACTCTTTGTGACCCCATGGACTATACAGTCCATGGAATTCTCCAGGCCAGAATATGGAGTGGGTAGCCTTTCCCTTCTCGAGGGGATCTTCCCAACCCAGGGATCGAACCCAGGTCTCCTGCATTACAGGCAGATTCTTTACCAGCTGAGCCACAATGCTAAAAGCTGAGGGTGAGGGCTGGCACAGAGCAGGCACTTAGTAAGTACTGGTTTTGATTAGGAGGAAATTTTTAGGGCTGGAATGGAAGTGCCGTGTCCAAAGCAGTTGTCATGTGATTAAATTCAAATTGAATGACAATGGAGCTCATCTCTCAACACTTCATGCTATAAGTGAGTGCTCAGTCGTGTCCAACTTTTTGTGACCCCATGGACTGTAGCCCGCCAGGCTCCTCTGTCCATGGGATTATCCAGGCAAGCATACTGGAGTGGGTGGCTGTTTCCTCCTCCAGGGCATCTTCCTGAGCCAGGGATCGAACCCGTGTCTCCTGCATTGCAGGAGGATTCTTTACCCACTGAGCCACCTGGGAAGCTCTTATCACCCTACTTCATCAATATGTTAAAAACCTCTTTAGCTGGGGGGGGGTCCATGTCCTTGGGAGGAAATCGGCCCTTCTTTTGGGGGGAACATTTCCTCCTCAGAGTGAGCAAGAGGCTTCAGGAGAGAGGGGCAAGGAAGCTGGTGGGGTGTCTCCCATCCTGCCAGCCACATCAGATCCATCAGATCTTGGCCTGATTCCCTGCCAATCCAGGTATTGGGTTTGGATCCCCCTAATTTAGTCTTTGAGATGCCTTTGAGATAATTGAAGAGGAGGTTGCCTATTTATTGTTTTGCCAGCTGCAGTCTGAGATAATGGAGTGAAAAGTATAAAAATAGCATGAGCAAAGTTCTAAAGGGACTTGCCCTCCCCACCCCGATGCCCATAAATTTGAATCCAGAAGTGGGGATTTTCCTGTTTAAGCTTCCCAGGTGAGTGGGAACTACAGCCTGAAGACCCTTTCATTGAGGCAGTCCTAGCGTGGGATGGAAAAGAATTTCCAGACACAGAGCATTTCAGAAGGGAGTGAGTTTACTAAGAACAAAGCACAGATACGGTGGGCACTGTGAGCGCAGCGGGCCAGCCCCACAACAGGCCCAGGAGAGTCGACAGTTTTCATGAGTTAACAGCCAATTTCTATAGCCTCAAGACAAAGAAAATTCCTGGGGGAAAGCTAGCGTCAGGTGGTTGGTTGCGGCGCTTTAGGGTGTTTACTGGAGTGGGCGTCTTTGTCTAATTGGGAGTCAAGAAGCTTGTTAGTGATAATCAGGGGCTTTTGGCAATGCTTACAAAGGGGCTCAACTTCAGAGGTGTCCTTGGTTCTGGGCTGTACTTCCATGGCCTTGGTACAAGGCCTTGCATCTGTGATCTGGGGGCAGGATTCAACAGCTTTGTCATAAAAACCCAAGGAAGGCTGCCTGAACCAACCAGACAGAGTGTTCTGGGAAGGCGTGGAGAGCTGCATCCTTTCCAGTCTCTAGGTTGTTAGTTTCTTTGTGTTGCATCTGTCCAAATTGGCCCACACCTGCCCATCCCCTAACGCATGCTTGACTTGTGGTCTAAGTGGGCTTCCTCTGGGAACTAGGATGGATGGATATTAAGGAGCTAATCACAACGTCATTATAAATGCTCTGCTATACGATTCATATCATTTCTAGATTAGGGTGATGTCTGCTGTATTCTAGGTTTCAGCTTATGAGACTTGAAACAGTCCATCTCCCTCTTATTTGAATTTTGACCAGACTATTCCAACCATTAATCACAAATCTGTCAAACTAAGCGCTAGGCGCATGACAGTGTCCCTGCTGTCATGGAGGTAACTTACTTTCTGTATTAATTTTGGGTGGGAGGGGCTGGAGTTGAACAGTACACATGTGACAGAGTCCATGAATGAGCAATGAGTAATAAGTGACCAAGATGATACAGATGGCTAAAGAGCTAAAAATACATAGATCCAGTTATAGGATACTGGCTGAGAGAAGGAAACTGCTTTAGGGAGGCTGGTCAGCGAGCCCTCCTTAAGGCAGTGACACTTGAGCTGAGGCCTCAGTGCCAGGGGGACGTAGCCATGCTTTGATCTCAGGGAAGACCACTTCTGGCAGAGGACTCTCAGGAAAGCCCAGCTGAAGATCACTTTGACTTCCTTGGTCAAGGAAACTGGTAGTCAAGCACCAAGGACTTACATGGATGTGATTCCTGAGAAACAAAGATTTTTGGCATGCCCCCCCGCCCCCCTGCTTTTTTCGTTCTCACTATGTGGCATGTGGGATCTTATTTCCCCAACCAGGGATTGAACCTGTGCCCCCTGCAGTGGAAGCACAGAGTCTTAACCACTGGACTGACTACCAAGGAAGTCCCCTCAGCATGCTTTTACACTTGTTTATGCTTTTAGTCTGAAAACCGAGATTTATTGTTAAAGTGATCCAGCATCAATAGAAATTATAAAAAAAAGAAAAGAAAAAAATTTAAAATAGCATACACAATTTCTAGCTAAATTCAGAGGAACATAGATTCCTGGTGTTCATGACTGAAATATAGCAAGTTTCCATCAACACGAAAGACAGAGAAAGTTCCGGGTGTAATACATACCTAAGTTCCCACTCCCAATTTCCGGTCAAGGGCACTTTTGTTTAGAAAGAAATTTTATTTTTGAACAGGTTGTACATTGACAAGGTTCAAAGTTCAAAAAAGTATAAAAGCAGTATATTCAGAGAAAAACCGTCGCTCTTTGAGCTCCTGTCTCCTATCCACCCCTAACCTAGTTTCATGGCCCAGGAAGGTGGCGGGGGTAATATAATCAGTTTCTGTTTAAACCCGTCCCTGCAAAATCTTCTGTTGCTTTGAGTCTGAAGAGAAGGTGGGGATAAGTGTGGGGTGAGGAAGAAGGAGGGCCAGCCACAGCGAGAGCTGACTTTGTAAGGCCCAGTCTCCAGAATTTTGCAGAACCGCTCATTCTCCAAGCTGAAGGCCCTAAAGAAATTTCATTTTCCCTCCTGCCAAGCCTAAAGAAAGCTTTGCTCTCCTTTAAGTGCAGAATTGTGCACTGGCCGGTTTCTTCTTCCCTTTACAGCTTCCTCCAGGCTCAATCTGCTCCATCTAACCAAAAAGCGCTCTCTGTCTCAATCCAGTTTACCAGCATATCAACATCTCTTTAAATAGAATGCAAATTTAAAAGCCACTCCTAAAAATATTAAAATGATTTCTCCATCCCCTGCCTTAGCCTATTTATAATGTCAGCCGATACATCATCCCTGAGTATATTTCTGCTGCCTGCTATATAAAGTAGAACCTTCTTTTGTTGGCGTGTGCTCGGATGATTCCACTGAGCTGAATCCTGCCCCATGCTTCGTTCTCCAATTCCAGATTGCTTACTGGGAAGTGTTCGACGGCTCAGTCATCAGAGAGTTGGACGGTTCCTTGTCCGGGGCTGTCAACGGCATGGACATCACAGTGGAAGGGGTGCACTTTGTTACAGGTCAGTCCTGGGATCAGAGAAGAAAGCCAAGCTTAGCTTACTTAAATGGAAACCTGGAATTCCCTGGCCAGGGGGCAACTGCAGTGATCCCAGAAGGGTCTAAAGGGCAACGAGGTTAGATTCAGGCCTGCGCACTGCAGCCTATGTAGCTGGGAAAGAAAAATCCAGAAGTCACATTTCAATGAGAAGACACATTTGCCTACGAGCCTGAGGGGCACAAATAAAAGCTCAGCTTCCACTGTTTGCTTTTTCTTTGTGATGGGCAGCAATGATATGTGCTAAGTCACTTCAGTCGCGTCTGACTCTTTGCAACCCCATGGACCATAGCCCACCAGGCTCCTCTGTCCATAGGATTCTCCAGACAGGAATACTGAAGTGGGTTGCCTTGCCCTCCTCCAGGGAATCTTCCCAACCCAGGGATCGAACCCTGTCTCTCAGTTCTCCTGCATTGGCAGGCGGGTTCTTTACAACTAGCGCTACCTGGGAAGCCCTACTTCAATTTAAAAAAAGATAGAAATAGGCCTTTACATAGACTGGGCTATGCAGCCTGCCTTGCTGTGATGTTTCCTACTGAAGTCTTCGATGCCAGGCTTTTCAATCAGCATGTCCAGGGGGCATTTGCTACACAATGTGCCCGTTGCAACAGCATCAGTCTTATTTCTTGCAGCCTCTTTGAGTCCTCAGGACAGTAACCAATTAATGTTCTAAATCAATGAAAGTTTCACAAATACATTTACATAAAGGAGGATATAAAAGTAGACACAGTATAATCCCAATCACATATTCAGCTGTGTAACTGTGTAACTTACAGAGAAAAGACCAGAAGGAACTAAACCAAGAAGTTACTAATTGTTAGCTCTGGATGGTGGGATCAAGGGTGATGTCACCTCTTTACTTTTTCCCCCCCAAATTTACTGCAACAGTTCTAGATTTTTCCCAGTCAAGGAAGAGTGTTTATAAAGATAGGTTTTTCTTCCTTTAAATCATCACATGGGGAATGTATTGAAAATGGTCGTTTTTAAAAAACAGGACTGTTTTCTCTCTGTCCTGTTGCAGCCAAGCCATGTAACTGTTTGTCTGTTTCAGGTGGAAATGACCATCTGGTCAAGGTCTGGGATTACAATGAGGGTGAGGTGACCCATGTTGGGGTGGGACACAGCGGCAACATCACCCGCATCCGGATAAGTCCAGGAAATCAGTACATCGTTAGCGTGAGTGCCGATGGGGCCATTTTGAGGTGGAAATACCCATTTCCCTCATGAAGCAGCAGAGATCTCCTGGATTCACAGCATCAATTACCATCTTGTTGAAGAAGCCTGAGACTCCTAGACTAATCTTGCTTTCTCACATCTGTGTTTTTGTTCTTTGATCAAAATATTTTATCTACAGGTTTCTCCTTTCCTTTATAGAATGCATTGCACATTCTTGAATTGTATATTAAAATTGAGATGTGTTCAAGAATAATTAATCTAGACTGTTTTTTTTCATTATGAGTAAATTCCCAGTCATTGGTTTCCTATCCTAATCTGTTCCATGAGTCTGCAAACCCCACAGCCCTTCCTCACAATTTGTTGCAGATAATCATTGCTGTAATTCTCTAAAAAGAAAGAAGGTAAGTTTACTTTCTTTTTTTAAAAAAAATTTATTTATTTTGAATTGAAGGATAATTGCTTTACAATATTTTGTTGGTTTCTGCCATACGTCAACATGAATCAGCTATAGGTATACATATGCTGCTGCTAAGTCGCTTCAGTCGTGTCTGACTCTGTGTGACCCCAGAGACAGCAGCCCACCAGGCTCCCCCTTCCCTGGGATTCTCCAGGCAAGAACACTGGAGTGGGTTGCCGTTTCCTTCTCCAATGCATGAAAGTGAAAAGTGAAAGTGAAGTCGCTCAGTCATTCCCGACTTTTATCGACCCCATGGACTGCAGCCTACCAGGCTCCTCTGTCCATGGATTTTCCAGGCAAGAGTACTGGAGTGGGGTGCCATTGCCTTCTCCGAGGTATACATATGAGTTTACTTAATCAGCATTTCATTGGTCAAGCTGCCTGGGGCAAGATGTGGGTTTGAGTCCAGATCTTGGGTAGGGTTTTTGTTTTAACTTTCTGATACTTTTATTAAGTGGGTAGCCATTCCCTTCTCCAGGGGATCTTCCCAACCCAGGGATCAAACCCAAGTCTCCTGCATTGCAAGGGGATTCTTTACCATCTGAGGCACCAGGGAAGCCCCAAAGCAAGAATATCTGCTCCAAAAATTATTGTTATAATTAAGTGAAATAATATATTAAGGCATCAGAAGAATTCATGACACAGAGCAGAAAGTTAAATATGAATTGTGCTTTCTAAAATAAAAATGTGAGTTAGGGACCCTGAGGGTGATTATCAAAGGTGAAATTTGATAGGTGGTTTTCTGGAATTGAGCATAAAATCTTTCTCCTCTGCTTACCATTAGAAAGGTGATGGAACTTGTTTATTGACGGTCCAACCCAGTATCCTTTTCCAGGGAAGGTAGACAAAGGTATTTTTTCAGAAACACGTCAAGTTTTAATTCACAGAACAGTCTTTTGTTCTGGGCATATTCTTTGTTCTTTAATGCTGCTGCTGCTGCTGCTTCTTCTTCTTTTTTTTTTTTTTCTTTCATCAGGTAACCTGCTGCTGCCCTATTTGATATGTCAAGGTGGATATTTAATAAATGATGACCACATATTCATCAAACAATAAGTAACATTTCAGGGCACTGACGTAATGACGCATCCTGCTGATCTCTTGTTGAGCTAGAAACGGATGAGAAATTCACTTTGCAAGACTTCGTCGGATTAATTATAAACCTGACAGTTAGAGGACAGGTGAGCGGAGTCCCCCAGCGAATCCAGGGAGAGGCTATACCAAGTCAATTCTTATTGGGTAGCAATCCAGTTAGGATTTTGCTTTAAGGAGTGAAAGAGTGACCGCGTAGGGGGCGCGCCAGGGAGCCGGAAAACTTCAGCGTAAGCAAATACTGAGGTTGGAAAAGAGCGAAGCTGCGGGATTGGCAGAACCCGGCTTCAGTTCCGGTTTCCCTGTTTATGGGTCTGTGGCCTCAGCCCATGGCGTTAACCTCTCTCAGCCAGTTTGTCCACCAACCTAAACTGAGGATGATAAGGTCTCGCTTGCAAGTTTTGATAAACTCTAACCTGGTCTAAACCACGGCCACCCCGGGTGTTTCTACACACGCCTCCCAGTTCTGGTCTCAGGATGGAGGGTCCCGCAAAGACTCTGCCTCCCCAGCGGGGCAGACGGGCTGGAAGGAGATGGTGCTACTTGTCCGCACACACCTGAGCCTGCGGAGGAACCAGCGGTCCCAAAGCTCTCCCCACCCCGTCGCCGCTCCCTGTGCGCGTCTCGCTACGCCCGCGGCTACCCTTTGGGAAGGCTTCACCTTCGCCTGGACGTCATTCCAAGAAACTTAGCAAGAGCCAGGGCTTTGCAATTTACCAGACGTTCATATTTATCATTCCTCTATTATTTTCACAGCTTGAAGGCTGGGAGAGGACTAAGAGCAGAGGTTAAATTTGGGTCGGTAGGTTTAGGAGAGAGAAGGGAAGGGGAGGAAAGCTGAAAGCCAAGCTCCAGTGCTTTGATTCCAGGTCCGAGCGGCGGGGGCGGGACCCGGAGGCGGGTGGGGGCGGTGGGGCGCTGCCCGGGGCGGTCTCTGCAGCCGGATTCCCGCGCGGGGCGGGGCAGCCCCGCCCTTAGCTCCGCCTCCGCCCGGTCCCGGCACACCTGGCCCGCAGGTAGCCGGCGCCTGGGCACCTTTCCGAGCCTGGAAGGGCCTGCCGGCGGCTCGTCCCCCTGGGGCCCCCGGGGGTTGGAGGCTTGGTTCCGGGAGGGGCGCTGGCAGGAGCCATGGACCCAAGCGCGGGGGCCGCGGCCGGAGAGGAGCCTCCCGCGCCCCGGCCCCGCCGCCGCCGCTCCCTGCGCCGCCTGTTCGGCCGCTTCCTGCTGGCGCTGGGCAGTCGCTCCCGCCCCGGGGACTCGCCGCCCCGGCCCCGACCCCAGCCCCAGTCAGGACACGGCGATGGCGACGGGGAGGGGGGCTTTGAGGGCCCGGATCCCGCCGCGCCCGGAAGCCCCGGGGAGGAGCGCCCGCCCGGACTCCAGCCCCAGCTCCCCGCCGGCGACGGGGCGCGGCCCCCGGGAGCGCAGGGCTTGAAGAACCACGGCAACACCTGTTTCATGAACGCCGTGGTGCAGTGTCTGAGCAACACCGACCTGCTGGCCGAGTTCCTGGCGCTGGGGCGCTACCGGGCGGAGCCCGGCCGCGCCGAGGTCACCGAGCAGCTGGCGGCGCTGGTGCGCGCGCTCTGGACTCGAGAATACACGCCCCAACTTTCCGCGGAGTTCAAGGTAGGCAGCGCCCGGCGGCCTCCAGTCCTCGCCGCTCGGCGGCAGCCGCGCTCCGGCCTTTCGCTTTTCCCTTCTGGACAAGTGGGTGCTCCATCAGGAAGGGGGCTTCTTGGGGACTTCTCGAGATGACAGTTACCAGTTCAGCCTGGGATTATCGCTTTTGTTTTGAGCTGACTAGTGTGTCAGCGCTTGAGGAGGGGGAGTGCCGGGAGCTGGTAGGTTTGAGTGTATACAACATTTCTGTGTTCAGCAAACGCTAGGTGAAGCCTAGGAGGGTTGCTTCTCACGCCAGGTATGGAATTTCCAGTCTGGTTTCCAATGCGGTGCGGGGAGTCAGACTTTCAAGGCCAGGGCCTGGGAGGAAGGAGGTGAATGACGAGAAGGACGCAGCCAGGCAATGATCTAGGAATAATCCAGGGAGAGGGAACAGCAAGTATCAAGACCAGAGGCCTGAAGGAGCTGAGAGTTGGAGGCATCAAAGAAAACCAGGGTGGCTGTTGCCCAGGAGAGTCGAGTGGGGGTGGAGATGAAGTTGACCAGATCATGTAAGGTTTTGGAGGTAGTGGTAAGGAGTTTGGATTTCAGTCTAAGCTCAAGGCAAGCTGAGAACCTGTGTGCCACGTACTGCACTGAGTGCCAGGGAGACGGAGTGGATCTGCTACATCAGAGATGGCATCCTTTTGTTTAGTGTGAATCAAATCACCTATGATGCATTAGCATGGGTTTGTATCCTTTTTCCCTGGGGTCATCTCCTTACTGGGGATGCTGCAGGGTCAAGAGACTGGAAGTTCTGTGTATCACTTCGTCCAGGATTAAAACCCAGCGTTTGTTTGGGGTCCCAGTTGGATGAAAGAGTCCTGAAAATTGAGGCACATGGCTGGCTTCCTGCTAAAACAACAACAATAACAATAAACAAAACAAAACCCACAGTTCTGGGCAGAGAGCTGAAGCTCCCTGAAGACTAGGGATTGTTGTTCTTGGGGGAGGGGGAACTTGTCAGTGTTCATTCCACAAGCATCACCACTCTTGAGTTTCAGCCGGAGAAAACAATCCTTGCCATGTGACCCACAAGGATGCCAACCCTCACCTTTCTCCTGCTTTCACTAGGGAAGCACTGTTCTGCAGGCGTCAGGGAGTCAAATGGGTGTCAGTAATAGCTCTTTTGGTAGCATTCACTTTTTAAACGTGAGAGGCAGTGTCCTATGGTGGTGAAGGATACCACCTCTGTGACCTTGAGCAAGTTACTAAAAGCTCAGTAGTGCCTCAGCTTTCCTCATCTGTAAAATGCGACTCTAGCGGTACTTACCTTATTACAGGGATGTTGTGATGATAAAATGAGTTAATTATATTAATACCTCCTCACCTGCAGAGACCAAGAGGAAGGAGGGAGGTAAGCTCTGTGTACCTTTTCTCTTGGTCTTTGCATTCTCATCCAGTTACTGCAGCCATGGAGAGGCAGGAGTAATTGAAAAGTCTTCTGAATTAGTAATCTGTGACTCACCAGGATTTCCTATGTCTCTTCTGCCTCAAATCCCTAGAGCCAAGAAACTCCTTGTGAGTCTTGGGGGAATTGAAAGATAATCAAACTTTTAATTTGTTAATAAAGGTGATATGGTCCAAATTTTCTTGGGACTTTTCAGGCAGACAGCCTTGGAGACAGTGGAGGAGTCTAGAACAGGGGCTTTTAAACCTTGTGGATTGAAATCTAGGTGGCCTCCTCTGATTTTTCAGATGAGGAAACATTCATTCATTCACCAAATATTGTGTCCAGACACTATACAAAGAGCATGGAACACGTGGTGGGGGATGAATGCAAATCCTGGGAGTTTACGGTCCAGCAGGAGAGATGGAGATGAGTGAAGTAATCCCACGGGCCCATGATTAGAACTGGTGACAAGAATTACAAAATGAAGATGTTCTCTGGCAATTCTGTAATGTGAAAGTGTGAGTTGCTCAGTGGTAGTCTACTCTTTGCGACCCCATGGACTGTAGCCCGCCAGGCTCCTCTATCCACGGAATTCTGCAGGCAAGAACACTGGAGTGGGTAGCCATTTCCTTCTCCAGGGAATCCTCCTGACCCAGGGATCAAACCTGACAGATTCTTTACAATCTGAGACACCAGGCAATTATGCTAGAAGGATGTGATTGTTCCAGGGAGGTGGGGTGAGGAGGCGGGGCAGGGAGGCTTCCCAGGAGTGTGAAGCTTTGAGTTGAGTTTTGAGGAATGAAGGGTCAACTAAGGACAAAGGAGGGTGGGGGGTGGGGGGAAAGTGCATTATAGTCCGTGAGACTGAAACTGCCAGTCACCGAGTGGAGTGGGGCTGGACAGGATAAGTGCTTGGTAAAATGAATTGGTGGTGGTGGTTTTGTCAGTAAGTCATGTCTTGCTACCCTGTGGACTGTAGCCAGCCAGGCTCCTCTGTCCATGAAAGCCTATGTGGCTCGGGGGAGGAGCTGGAGAATTGGTTGGGGACAAGCCGCAGAAGGTTGTACAAAGGAGTTTGGTCTTTAAGAGGGATTATTAGTTTTGGACTGAGGAAGAGAGGAAGTTGAGAAGCCAGCATGCTGGAGTGTGTGACCCCAGCCCAGGCACACAAATGGGATGGGTTTGTGGGGGTCCCCCTCCTCGGGCCCTGAGTCACCCAGCCTCCTACTGACAGTAGGACCACTGTTTGTTTTGTGAATAAATACATTTAAAAAATCCTGTTCCAAAATACTTTGATTTCTTGATGATGTAATTAAATATGTATAACTAAAAAAAATGAAAAATACTAAAATGTGTTAAAAAAAAAAGATCTGGAATTCCTCCCTCTAGAGATAACCATCATTAGTGTGTTGATGTGTTTCAAATCATGTACAAACAATTGGAAATTCTAGTTTTGTATCCTGCAGTTTTCATGTAAGTATTAACTTGAGACTTTCTCCTGGTCATTAACATGTTCCATGAAACAGTTTTTATTAATAATGATTGTATGCTATTTCACTAAATGATCCAATTGCTAGGGAGACTTTTTTAATATAAATTTATTTATTTTAATTGGAGGCTAATTACTTTACAATATTGTACTGGTTTTGCCATACATCAACATGAATCCGCCATGGGTGTACACATGTTCCCCATCCTGAACTGCCCTCCCACCTCCCTCCTGGTACCATCCCTCTGGGTCATCCCAATGCACCAGCCCCAAGCATCCTGTATCATGCATCGAATCTGGACTGGCAATTCATTTCATATATGAGATTATACATGTTTCAATGCCATTCTCCCAAATCATCCCACCCTCTCCCTCTCCCACAGAGTCCAAAAGATTGTTCTGTACATCTGTGGGGAGACATTTTTATACTGTACAATTTTCCAACTATCATGCTGCATTGAAAATTCTTATATTTAAATCATTGTCCTCAGCTCTGATCATTTCCATACGCTTAATTCCTTGAGTGAAATGACATGGTCAAAGCAAAGATGACTGTTTTGTTCTTTTTTTTGTTTCTTGCTTTTGAAATCAACTTTTTGAGGAATACATTATGTACAATGAAATGCACCCATTTTTAAAAGTTGAGTTATATGTGAGATACAACCCTGTGTAGGGTATATATTGATAATATATTGATCTGGTACGTTTGTATTACTGTATGATTGCCAGTAGTAGCATTGATTAATACCTCCATCTCATCATGTGATTGTATTTCTTCTAGTGCTGGGAACATTTAAGGTTTAGTCTCTAGTGACTTTAGTATTTATAATACAGTTTTGTTGTCTATAATCACTGTATAGGTACATTTCATTGTATTGTACTTTGCAGAGACGGTGTTCTTTACAAACTGAAGGTCTGTGGCAACCCTGTGTAGGGCAAGTCTGTCAGTGTCCTTTTTCCAGCAGTATTTGCTCACTTTGTGTCTCTGCGTCGCATTTTGGTAATTTTCACAGTACTTCCAACTGTTTCATTTTTACCGTATTTGTTATGATGATCTGTGATCAGTGATCTTTGATGTCACTATTGTCATTGTTTGGGGGTGCTGTGAATTGCACCCATATAAGATGAACTTAATCAATAAATGTGTGTGTTCTGACCGCTCCACCAGCTGTCTATTCCGCCCATCTCTCTCTCCCCCGGCCTCCCTCTTCCCTGAGACACACAACATTGAAATTAGGCCAATGAGTAACCCTGCAGTGACCTCTAAGGGTTCAAGTGAGAGGAAAAGTCAATCCAAGCATAGATGTCAGTCACTGTTGTCTTATTTTAAGAAATTCCCGCAGCCATCCTAGGCTAACCAGTCAGCAGCCATCAACATCAAGGTCAGACTTTTCACCAGCAGCAGATTAAGACTCGCTGAAGGCTCAGATGATGGCTAGCATTTTTTAGCAATAAATTTTTAAGAAAATTAAGGTCCATATGTTGTTTTTTAGACATAATATTATTGTACGTTATAATATTGTATTATTAAGAGACCACAGAAGAGTGTAAATATCACTTTTATATGCACTGAGAAACCAAAAATTTCACGTGATGTGCTTTATTGAAATATTTGCTTTATTATGGTGGTCTGGAACTGAACCCATACCTGATGTCTGCTTGTACCATGTACTAGTCTCCAGAACTTAAATACCTAGTGTTACAAGTATGTACCTTCAACACTTCTCCCTTCCCTCTACCCTCAGCCCCTCATAACCACTATTTTCTGCTTTTCAATTTTGATATTTTTAGATTCCACATATAAAAGGTGTTATACACTGTTTTTCTCTGTCTTTTTATTTCACTCAGCATAATGTCCTCATGGTCCATCCATGTTGCTGCAAATGGCAGAATTTCTTCTCAGGGCTGAGTAAAAATTTTAAGTACTATCTGATGAGTTTTGATATCTATATAAATCATCTTCCCAATTTTAAGTGTTTATTGCTTTTTAGTTTTTAGATCAATTTTATTGGGCTTGATTATTTTTAGTGCCCGCATTGACAAATTTCCAAAAATTGTATCAAGTTGTAGATACCCCAGCAATACATGTTTTCCTGAGTATTAAATATTCTCTCATTAATATGTTGAACAAATAGAAATAGCATCTTGGTTTTAACATTTGTTTGTTTGGAGTGAAGTGTTGGATCTTTCTACGCTTTTTCACTATGAATGGTTATAAGACTGCTCTTGGAATTGTCTGTTCATGTGGTTTGTCTGAACATTCTGCCTTGGTCATAATGCTGTTTTTTCTTGTTTCTTTAAATTCTTTAACTCTTGTCATACTTGCTGCAAATACTTCCTCCAGACTCAATCCTTCTACCTACAGAAAGTTTTAGATTTATTTGTTTCATACCTTTCGATAAACATTCTGTGTTATGTACTTCTGATTTTTCTATGGCTATTTAAGGATTTCAGCCATCTGGAATTTATCTTAGCTTATGTGTTTGAGGATCAATTTTAGACCAACAATTTTAGAAATGCAGTATGCCTCAAGTGATATACCAGAGGCATTGCTTTTTTAAAAAACAAGGATACCTTCATCACTTGTATGTTTTGGAAGTTCTGGACAAAACAGTAAGACATGAAATGGAAACAGGATAAAAAAAAATACAATTTTTTTTTTTTTTTCCTGAAGGAAAACTACTGAATGGTTCGGGGAATCCATGTTTTAGAATTATCACTGTCATTAATAGGGTCAGGTACTAGATAGTCAAAAGCAAGACCCTTTTAGAAACATAAAAATGAGATTTCATTCCTAAAAACCAGAAATACGAAATAACTAGGAATACTGCTTAAACATGTTGTAAATTATCAGTGATGAGAGGGAGAAACACACATATGGGTAAGAGCTATGCCATATTGCAGGGTAGAAATACCAAATATTGCCATTCATCCCTCCCATGTTAGGATATAGCTTTAATGCAGTTAGGAAGGGTTTGGGGTGGGGGCCTGACCTTACCATCAGGGTTGTGGGAAGAAGGGTCTGTCCTGTCCTGCAGGCAGTGGGTGGGCAGGGGGAGCCTCTGGGGGCCCGACTTCCTTCTAGGTGGGTATTGTCATCTGGGTCGACAGGAATTAGGACTCAACAGTGGGAATGGGACTCTGGAAGGCACAGTCAGGAAGCCAGAATCAGAACTCTTGACTGATGTGGGTGTGAGAGGGACCCTGAAAGAGGACTCTGACATTAAAACAAAGAGCTGATTTTAGAGATTTCCAGCTGGGGGGTGCTGGCTGCTCCCCCGGAAGGGAATGTTGGTGCTAAGGATACAGGTTTGAGGGTGACTGGGGGGTACAGTTGCCAGCAAAATACATGATGCCCGGCTCCATTTGAATTTCAGATTAACAATAACTTGTTAGTCAAAATGTATCCCCAATATTGCCTGGGGCATATGAATACTTCTACCACAAACATTACTCATTGTTTATCACTTATTCATGCTTCTTTTTATTTGCTTATTGGGCAGCCCTGCTTGTGTGTGTGTGTGTGGGGGGTCAAAGTGCAGAGAAATCTAGACCCTCCAATGTACCCAAGCTAGTGTGCTTCAAATAATAAAAACTCAGAACCAGCATTTCAGTTAATCAAATCTTGAATTTTGCTTCAGCTCATCCTAAAGTTGCCTTTAAATCCCAAAGGAAGATTTAAAAGAAAAAAGCCCAGGCCCTTTCATTAGGGCTTCCCAGGTGGCTCAGTGGTAAAAAATTTGCCTGCCAGTGCAGGTGATACAAGAGATGTGGGTTCAATCCCTGGGTTGGGAAGATCCTCTGGAGAAGGATATTGCAAACCATTCCAGTATTGCCTGGGAAATCCCATGGACAGAGGAGCCTGGTGGACTACAGTCCATGGGGTTGCAAGGAGCTGGACACGACTGAGCACACGGCACACCTTTGATTTGATTGGACGTGGTGAGACCAGCTGGGTCCACAGCTTTGCTCACATTGCTCCCTTGGGTGGGCATGAGCAGAGGACAGACCTGCAGGGAACATATACAAGATGTGCCCTGTACACAGACAAGGGGGGTTGCTTACACTCAAATGCTCATGCTTGCACAAAGAAGACCCTGGAAGGATGCTTAAGTAAGAAAATATTCAGTGTCTTCTTCCTTTTGGGGAGGGGCACCCAGGCAAGGGAAGACTTTTCATTACTGTTCTTTTTATATTTTGAATTCTTTATTTAAAAAGGTGGGTGCATATATTACCCTTTGAAATAAAATTTTTTAAAAGCTGGAACCTGCCTTTACCCAGAAAATGACGAAGCTGCCATATCCTTTAAAGGGACAAAGTGAAGGGCGTGGGAATATGAGTGCCAAGAGGGCAGGAAGTCTCGTCCCTAGACTAGTGCCTGGCACTCAACAAACACTTATTTATTAAAGGGGTGGATGAAGGATTGGCTCACACTGTGATCTAACCACAGAAGAAGTTCGGACTTCTCAAATTCCATTCATTTTAGGAAGAGGCAGTGAAGGAACCACAGGCATGGTATTTAAGGAATTCCACTTCACTGGGTCATGTGGTCATTCTCAAAGAGGAGAGTTAATTGGAAACGAAGGAAACCACTGCTGAGAGAGCAGGGCCAGAAGCTGTCTACCTGTGGGATGAGCAGAGAGAGCGAGGAAATAGACTAATGGGGGCAGGGGAGCATGGGCCCCAGCACTCCAAGGGCCAGAGCTTCAGGGAAGAGAGATAATCATGTGTATCAAAACATTCTACCACATGATCCAGCAATCCCACTCCTGGGTATATTTCCAGAAAAAAAATGAAAACACTAGTTTGAAAAGATACACTCACCTGTTTGTTCACAGCAGCACTATTTACAATAGCTAAGACATGGCAGTAAACTAAGTGCCCATCACCAGACAATTGGATTAAGAAGATATGGGGACTTCCATGGTGGTCCAGTGGCTAAGATTCCCCACCCTCAATGCAGGTGGCCCAGGTTTGATCCCTGGTCAGGGAACTAGATCTCATATGCTCCAACTAAGACCCCACATGTCCCAGTGAAGACCGGCGTGATAAAATAAGTAAATAAAAGAGATGTAATAGAAACAGACAACAGAATATTGCTCAGCCAAAAAAACAAAAAAATGAAATACTGCCATTTTCAGCAACAGGGATGGACCTGGAGAATATTATGCTTAGTAAAATAAGTCAGACAAAGAAAATACTATACAATATTACTTATGTGTTAGTGAGCTTCCTTGGTGGCTCAGATGGTAAAGAATCTGCCTGCAATGTAGGAGACCCGGGTTCCATCCCCAAGTCGGGAAGACCCCCTGGAGAAGGGAATGGCAACCCACTCCAGGATTCTTGCCTGGAGAATTCCATGGAAAGAGAGCCTGGCGGGCTACAGTCCATGGGGTTGCAAAGAATTGGACACAACTGAGCGGGCTTCTTGAAATACAAAGACAAATACCATATGATATCACTTATATGTGGAATCTAAAAAGTTATACAAATGAATCTGTATACAGAGCAGAAATGTATAGGACAGGGAACTCTACTCAATACCCTATAATGACCTATATGGGAAAAGAACCTTCCAAAGAGTGGAGATGTATGTATTTGGCTGTTGGAAAGGCCGCATTGCCCCTCTGGTTTTTCTCTGTTCCTTCAGAACGCAGTCTCCAAGTACGGTGCTCAGTTCCAAGGCAATGCCCAGCACGATGCCCTGGAGTTCCTGCTCTGGTTGTTGGATCGCGTGCACGAGGACTTGGAGGGCTCCTCCCGAGGGCCGGGTTCTGACAAGGTCAGTCACCCTCAGAAAACACATTGTGTTCAATATTAGTTTTTTGCCTTGAACATTTACTCAGCTCCTCAAAACTCAATCTTGAAATTCAGCTCCATAGATTTTTGTATATTCTGGCTGCTGCTCACACAGTACCATTCCCTGCGCCGCCTTCTTTGCTTTGTTTTAGACCAGATGTTTCCTCCCATTGCCGTTCCTCATCCTCTCTAATCCCAGTGATTTGGTGAATATGGTTTCTGTTTGGTTTAAAGTTCGAAAAAAAAACTTTTTCCTTTTCGTCAGTATCCTATGCCTTAGAATGGTCCTGTGAGGCCATCGGTGGTGTTGCTTATTATTTTCAAATGCTACCATTTTAGCTCTGCTTTCTCAGTTACTTATCCTGCAGAGCAAGTGATTCCCAATCATTTTTCTCAAGACACAGGATGGGTGATCTTTTCACATGTGCCCTGAGCATTCCCAGATTTGGATGAAACCTCAAACCTTTGGGAGTAAGAAAGCCCTATGATCATTTGTAGTAGCCACAGTCGGTTGATACATCAGTTATACTCTCTATGGGCTTTGCTAAATAAAGATCAATATTGGTTTCTGTCCTTTTATCTCTCACTTAAGAAAGGAAAAGTGAGTAAATTTATTATACCATGAGTGAGCAAAGTTATCAAAACAATGTCCATGAATAATCAATCCATTGTAATTAAAAAAATGTTTTACAAGCTTTGGTAATGAATCAGTCGCACATTACTTTTGATGTGTCTCAAAACTGGTCCAGATCAAGAACCAGCTACAAGAACTGCTTTGCTTGTTTTGTTTGTTTGTTTTACGTCTGGACCATTGTTTTCCATCCCTCTTGCGAATCAATTAAAAAGCCCTTCTAAGCGTTTTGCTCTTTCACCTGTTACTCTCCCATCTTTACACTGCCTGCTCGGAGACTATTATTGTAGGGTAATAAAGATTGGATGCTAAAATTTGACACAAATGGACCCATCCATGAAACGGAAGCAGACTCCCAGACACAGAGAACAGGCTGGTGGTTGCCGAGGCGGGGTGGGGGAAGGATGGATTGGGAGTTTGGGATTAGCTGATGGATAAACAACAAGGTCCTACTGTGTAACACAAGAAACTATATTCAGTATCCTGTGATAAACCATGAGGGAAAAGAATACAATAAAGAATGTGTATATATATATATATATATATATATATAAAACTGAATCATTTTGCTGTATGTAGAAATTAACACAACATTGTAAATAAATTATACTTATTAAAATGAATAAATAAATGAGGGAGAGACTGAATGGCAGTCAGTTTTGTAGGGTGAATGAATCTAGATACCTAGCATGCAGCATGGTGACTGTAATTAATAATACCGTATTGAGTGCTAGAAATCTGCTAGGGGTAGATGTTAGGTCCTCTCACCACACACACAAGAAGGGAATTATGTGAAGAGATGGATATGTTTATTGGTTTGACTGAAGTAATTATTTCACTACCTTCAGTTCAGTTCGGTTCAGTCGCTCAGTCGTGTCTGACTCTTTGCGACCCCATGAATCGCAGCACGCCAGCCCTTCCTGTCCATCACCAACTCGTGGAGTTCACTCAAACTCACGTCCATCGAGTCAGTGATGCCATCCAGCTATCTCATCCTCTGTTGTCCCCTTCTCCTCCTGCCCCCAATCCCTCCCAGCATCAGAGTCTTTTCCAATGAGTCAACTCTTTGCATGAGGTGGCCAAAGTACTGGAGTTTCAGCTTCAGCATCATTCCTCCCAAAGAAATCCCAGGGCTCATCTCCTTCAGAATGGACTGGTTGGATCTCCTTGCAGTCCAAGGGACTCTCAAGAGTCTTCTCCAACACCACAGTTCAAAACCATCAATTCTTCGGCGCTCAGCTTTCTTCACAGTCCAACTCTCACATCCATACATGACTACTGGAAAAACCATAGCTCTGACTAGATGGGCCTTTGTTGGCAAAGTAATGTCTCTGCTTTTTGTTATGCTATCTAGGTTGGTCATAACTTTCCTTCCAAGGAGTAAGCGTCTTTTAATTTCATGGCTGCAGTCACCATCTGCAGTGATTTTGGAGCCCAGAAAAATAAAGTCTGACACTATTTCCACTGTTTCCCCATCTATTTCCCATGAAGTGATGGGACCAGATGCCATGATCTTCGTTTTCTGAATGTTGAGCTTTAAGCCAACCTTTTCACTCTCCTCTTTCACTTTCTTTTTTTTTTTTCTTTTTTTTTTTCAGTGTTACAGCTCTATTTTATTTAGAAGATAGCAGGAGAGTGAGAGAGAGAGAGAGAGAGAGAAAGAAAAGAGTGCACGCACGTGGGAGAGAGAGTCCAAGAGAAAGCGCTTTGGCTCCTCCTTTTATATGTTTTTTCCTCCACCTGGGCCTGCCCTATGCAAATTGGGCTTAGCCAGGAGTGCTGTTTGTTCTGTTTGTTCTGCCTGAAGTCTTCACTCTGGTCCTCAGACCTTCCTTGTCTTAGCCACCGCCATTTTGGACTCCTTTTCCCTATTCTACCTAACATTCCCCCCTCAAGAGATGGGAGGCCCAATTCTTTGGGAATAGGGGTGTCGAGGTCTTTCTGGCTACTTCCTGCTGAACTGGGGCGGTGAGGTGTATTGGGCCTCCCCCTCTTGCTAGTCTCAATCCTCAGAGTCCTTATAGCGGTGTCCAAGAGTATGTGATATATTCCGTGGTTAGCTGTAGTTTTATATCTTTGTTGAACTGGCACTGCATGTTGTAGCTGGTTGACAGGTGTATTGAGTGTCCTCTTCTGTTTTCTTCCATGGCTTGACTCGTGAGTAGTGAATCCAGAAGTCATGTCTTGGTACCTTGACTTAACCGGAGGTCTTCTGGAATCTGAGACTGGGCCGCGTGAGCTTTCTGCTGAGTTTGTTTTTCGCTGTCCCGGTTTCCAGCAAGATGGGCCTTCCCCTGAGCTGGGTTTCTTTGCCTTCTGCTTCTAGCGCGGGAGCTTCGCTGAGTTGGGCTCCTGCTGTGCTTGGCCTCTTCCACACAGAGGTTGTTTCAGCCAGGTTATATCTGAGTCACAGGACCATAGATGTCACGCGAGTGTATGTTCCTCGGTTCTTTGTCTCGTCACAACAAAGATTTGGAGCAACAGACATTAAAGCCCTCGGCACGTCACAGCTCTTGGGTCTTGAACAAACCGTGCTACAGCTCTTAGGCAAATCAGTGTTACAGCTCTATTTTATTTAGAGGATAGCAGGAGAGAGAGAGAGAGAGAGAGAGAGAGAGAGAAAAGAGTGCACGCACGTGGGAGACAGAGTCCTCCTTTTTCACTTTCATCAAGAGGATTTTTAGTTCCTCTTCACTTTCTGCCAAAGGGTGGTGTCATCTGCATATCTGAGGTTATTGATATTTCTCCCGGCAATCTTGATTCCAGCTTGTGCTTCATCCAGCCCAGCGTTTCTCATGATGTACTCTGCATAGACGTTAAACAATATACAGCCTTGACGTACTCCTTTTCCTATTTGGAACCAGTCTGTTCCATGTCCAGTTCTAACTGTTGCTTCCTGACCTGCATACAGGTTTCTCAAGAGGCAGTCAGGTGGTCTGGTATTCCCATCTCTTTCAGAATTTTCCACAGTTTATTGTGATCCACACAGTCAAAGGCTTTGGTATAGTCAATAAAGCAGAAATAGATGTTTTTCTGGAACTCTCTTGCTTTTTCGATGATCCAGCAGATGTTGGCAATTTGATCTCTGGTTCCTCTGCCTTTTCTAAAACCAGCTTGAACATCAGGAAGTTCATGGTTCACGTATTGCTGAAGCCTGGCTTGGAGAATTTTGAACATTACTTTACTAGCGTGTGAGATGAGTGCAATTATGCGGTAGTTTGTGCATTCTTTGGCATTGCCTTTCTTTGGGATTGGAGTGAAAACTGACCTTTTCCAGTCCTGTGTTCACTGCTGAGTTTTCCAAATTTGCTGGCATATTGAGCGCAGCACTTTCACAGCATCATCTTTCAGGATTTGAAATAGCTCAACTGGAATTCCATCACCGCCACTACCTTGGTGTGTATCAAATCGTCATGTTGCACTCCTTAAATACATAAAATGTTTATTTAAAAATAAAGTGGCTCAAGAAGCCGAGTCACCTTTTTCCTTTAACTTGTCTGCACAGCCAATTGTCTCTGTTTCTTTTTCTTTTAAAATGACAAGTTGCAGCTTTAAGGAGAGCATCACCATATATGTCTTGAATAAACTCTTTTAAACCACAGTATAATGTAGAAGGTAAAGAGCTTGACAGAGCTGCAGAAAGAGTTCTTATGTCTGAGACAGCAGGTTGCCAAATGCATGGGATGGGGAAGATAGTGATTGTAGCCTGTTTTGTACTTTTCAGAGCACATCTTGGAGTGTTATACACAGTATGAATAGCTACTATCATTTGTGGAGTGTTTCAAGAGTTATTATCCCCATTTGGCATATGGGTAAACCAAGAATCAGACAGGCTGTGTAACCTTCCTGAAGCAGCATAGCTTAAGAAGTGACAGAGTCAGGATTCAAGTCCAAGGGGAATCTAGCTTGAAAGCCTGTTTTCTTCTTTTAAAAAGAACCATCCTGGGGCTTCCCTGGCAGTCAAATGGTTTAGACTCTGTGCTTCCACTGCAGGGGGCATGGGTTCAATCCCTGGTCAGGGAACTAAGATTCTGCAAGCCATGTGGCCAAAAAAGAAAAGGCTTCTTGTCCCATTTTTCCCCTCCTCCTCCCCACTCCCTGCCTATGCCAGGCAGCACTTCCTACCTGGCAAGTAAGAGGAATAAACAGCCTTCCCAGTTACCTTTCGATCCTTCTCTTTCATCCTTTGGCTGCAGGAAAAGCATCCCATAGAGGTGGGGGAGAGCACAGAGAGGTTAAGTAACTTGGCCCAAGTCACACAGCAAGCCAGTAGGAGAGCCAGGATGCAAAGCTAGAAAATTCAACTCTTAGAACAGGGCTTCTTAGCCTCAGCACTTTTGACAGAAGACCAGGTAATTCTAGGGGAGTGGGGGTTTGTCTTGTACATTGTACCGTTTGCAGCATTTCTTTACCTAGCAGCTGCCAGTGGCACCCGTAGTTGTGATTGATTACCAAAACTGTCTCCAGACACGGCCACATGTCCCCTGGAGGAGAGGCAAAAGCATCCCCCTCATTGAGAACTCTGCTCTGGAGCCTTGGTCCCAACCACAGCACACCACCTCAAACCTGTCTTTAAGATGACAGTGAGTTTAAGTCAATAACTTGTTACGATTTCAAGACTCTCATGAAAGCAGCCCTAACTGGTTTTCCATTTTCCAGTGTGCCCCGCTACTGTGTGTTCTTCATGCTGCAGCCAGAGGGATCTTTTCAGAAAGGAAATAAGATTGCATCACCCTCCTGCTTTAATTCCCTTGGCAGCTCCCTGTTGCATTTACAACAGAATCCAGACTCCTACACAGCTGACGGGGCCCTAACTGGTTGACCCACCAACAGCTCTGCCTGGTTTCTGCCCCTCACTCATGATTCTCAGTCACGCCGGCTGCTTTCTGTTCCTTTAATGGCCAAGGGTGTCAAGAAGGCACCCACGACCCAGCAAGACCACGGCTGGCTGTGGCCGGAGAGAGGAGCTTGCCCTGCTCTTCATCTGACCTGATTGAGGCCAGGAAAGATCTTTTTCTCTGTCTGGAGTCAAAGCTCCTCCTTGCTCTCAGAAAATCGGGCTGCCTGCAGAGGGCTGGCTGTGAATGCTTGAAGGTAGAAGAGCAGAGCTGTTGGACTATTTGGCACAAACTTTATTTTCGCTTTCCAAGAAGGAAAGAGACTGTCCCCTGTGTACCTCTGAACAATTTTTCTTTCTGAGGCTATTTCTGTTTCAAACATATGAAAGCCATTGTAGCTCAATTTATTTGAAACCAGAACAGGAAACATGAGGACCACTTTCTTTTCTGTTAATGTAACAATAAATGTTTTCAGCTGGTGAATAGGGCATCTTTTTACTATCCTGTGGACAGTGTGACACCAGCAATATTTTGGGCAGTTTATCTTACAGAAAATGCCACTCTTGCAGGATTAAGAAAGGGACTGAGGCTGGGGAGAGGACCAGAAACCTAACATCTATTAAGCGCCTACTATGTGCCAGGCAGGATACCCTCGTCTCTTTTTATTTAAATGATGACTCCCTGAGCTGACGTAATACTCCTCTTCCTTTTAGGTGTGGAACAGGGCTCAGGGAGATCGTCAGGATCACTCGGCTAGCAGGGTAGCCCCAGCCTGGTCCGACCTGCCTGATACACCATGCTTTTTGAGTGACCCTCCATGACCTCTCACCCCAGCCTCGTTTGGAATTTTCTCTGTACATACCCCTCCTTGGACGGTCCTGTCTGCAGCCACTCCCAAAGCATGCTGCCTTATCATCTTTTTTAGATTTTTTTATTTAATGTGGACCATTTTCAAAGTATTGCTTCTGTTTTAGTTATTTTGGCCGTAAGGCATATGGGATCTTAGCTCCCCAACCAGGGATCGAATCCAAACCCCCTGCATTGGAAGGTCTTACCCACCGGACTGTCAGGGAAGTCCCACTGCCCTATCATCCTGATGGAGAAGCAGCCTGGGTCATTGTGAGGTCTTTGGGTGTGAGGAACGGCAGCCAATCAGACAACTCAAACAACAAAGGAATTAGTTGGAAGGCAAAGGGCAGGTGTGAAGAATGGAAATGAAGGCTGAAGACCAGGCTGGGAACTGTCTTGAGCCAGGCAGCTCTGGGTGTGGGAGGGTGTCAGTGGCAGGAACGGCTCAATCCTCTGGCCTGGACACTTCTGCCAGAGTCGCAGTTTGCAGCCTGTGTGTCAGTCTGCCTGTGATTGACATGCAGAGCAGGGACATCTCATCCATCCTGCTTGGATCACGTGCCAGTCTCTTTGGTGAGGGAGGAAAGGATCCCTGATGAAAGAGCCTTGCCCCCTCCCCCCGGACTGAATTCAGCTCTCCCAAAGTGAAGGCTACTCTCAGTGAAGAGGAGACCGTCCTGGGCAGCCCCAAATGCCCGCATCCTCTCTGCATCCACTGTCTCTCTCTTTCTCCTCCGAGCCCTTCATTCCCTTGTCCTTCCGTGTCTCTGCCTGGAACTTGGCTTGCTCTCCCCTCCCTCAACTTCCCCTTTCTCCTGTTGCCCTTCCCTCTTCGGTTAATGGGCTTCCCTGGTGGCTCAGTGGTGAAAAACCTGCCTGCCAATGCAGGAGACGAGGGTTAAATCCCTGGATTGGGAAGATCCCCTGGAGAAGGAAATGGCAGCCCACTCCAGTATTCTTGCCTGGGAAATCCCATGGACAGAGGAGCCTGGCAGGTTACAGTCCATGGGGTCGCAAAGAATCAGACACCCCTGAGCACACACACACACTTCTGTTAATGGATCAGGGGTTCTTCAGGCACCAGATCGGAAGCTTGGAATTGACCCTATGTACCCCTTCCTCTTTCCCATCACTTCATGGGAAATAGATGGGGAAACAGTGGAAACAGTGTCAGACTTTATTTTTTGGGCTCCAAAATCACTGCAGATGGTGACTGCAGCCATGAAATTAAAAGACGCTTACTCCTTGGAAGGAAAGTTATGACCAACCTAGATAGCATATTGAAAAGCAGAGACATTACTTTGCCAACAAAGGTCCGTCTAGTCAAGGCTATGGTTTTTCCTGTGGTCATGTATGGATGTGAGAGTTGGACTGTGAAGAAAGCTGAGCGCCGAAGAATTGATGGTTTTGAACTGTGGTGTTGGAGAAGACTCTTGGGAGTCCCTTGGACTGCAAGGAGATCCAACCAGTCCATTCTGAAGGAGATCAGCCCTGGGATTTCTTTGGGAGGAATGATGCTGAAGCTGAAACTCCAGTACTTTGGCCACCTCATGCAAAGAGTTGACTCATTGGAAAAGACTCTGATGCTGGGAGGGATTGGGGGCAGGAGGAGAAGGGGACAACAGAGGATGAGATAGCTGGATGGCATCACTGACTCGATGGACGTGAGTCTGGGTGAACTCCGGGAGTTTGTGATGGACAGGGAGGCCTGGCGTGCTGCGATTCATGGGGTTGTAAAGAGTCGGACACGACTGAGTGACTGAACTGAACCCCTTCCTCTGTCTCCTCCCCTGCCCCATTGGCTGCTCAGTTATGAGCTGTGCACACAGGGTGTCACACAAGGTGTCTTGATCAAGTCCCTCCCTCCTTTTTATTTTTTAAATATCGGTTTATTTATTTGGCTGCACCAGATCTTGCAGCATGTGGAATCTTTTAGTTGTGGTATATGGGGTCTAGTTCCCTGACCAGGGATCGAACCCAGGTGTCCTGCATTGGGAGCTCAGAGTCTTAGCCATTGGACCAGCAGGGAAGTCCCTGATTTTGGATGTCTGGTCTTGAAATCTACAAGAGGACATATTTCTATTGTTTCAAGCCACCAATTTATTACATTTATTACAGCTGCAATGGGATATTCATATGTAAGGGAATTCAAAGAATATAGTAGGACAGAGTGTGGTGGGAGGAGGCTGACGCATTCATTATTCTGAGATGCAAACCTGTTTTGTCTGAGAAAGACGATGTTCACGTGAAGACTGGCTCCCTGGAAAATATGTTCAGGAATGGTTTAGGAGGTGGGAGATGGTCAGATTTGGTGTGGGTGTGTTTGAAGTGATGACAGCCCATCCAAGTGAAATGTACAGGAAACATTTAGACACAGGGTTCCTAGAAGCATGGGGGTAAAGAATGGGTTTGTTAATCCAGACATAATGGTTGGAGCTGGGGTAGTATGTGTGAGTGTTCACCAAGGTTCATGCTCTTTCAACACGCGCACACACACACACACACAACACACATTACCTCTGTCTCTTTCCTTTCTCTGTCACTCTCTCAGGGAATTGGGGAGGTCCAGGGATTGAAGGAGCAGTAGATTATGGTAAGCAACATGGAAAGCCTGGTTCTGCAGGTCTAGTCCCAGAAAGGGATGCTGTGGACCCAGGAGGAGGTGGAGTCTTGTTGGTCTGGATGCAGTGGAGTGATGGGAGGCATGGCTAATTTTGTTTCCTCCCCTCATTTCTTTGCAGCTTCAACATGAAGCCAGGAAGACCTCTGAGAACCTTCTGTCGCCATCAGCTCCACTTTCTGTGGGCCAAAGCTTTGTGCAAAGCCACTTCCAAGCACAATACAGGTAAGAATAGGGTATGTTTAAAATGTGTTGCCTAAGGCTTCAGCAAACTTGTATGCTGGTAGCCAGCCTCACATTGCCAGGTTTACCTTGAGATTGTAAAACAACAGAAACCATAAGCTCCCGTGTCTCCCCCATTATTAATCACAGTTAAGCACTTACTCCTGTTGTTTCCAACCTTCAGTATTTCTTTCCTTGCTGGCTCCTGGGCCTCCCATCCCGCTTGAAGGAGGGGTATTGGTGAAGATGGTTCTATAAAACATGAATGTGAAGGCCTAGGATCTCCCCAGGCCATTGCTGAGAAGTGGGTGAGATCTTTCTGGTTTGTTCTTTATTACCAGAGAGCTGAGTTTAACACATTATTTGGAGTTCTACATTTCCCAGCATAATGAAGGATATAAAAAATATAAACTTATATAGACTCTGCCAGGCCCCCTTCTAGGTACTGAGACTTGAGCTGTGAACACACCCCAGCCACTGTTCTTATTAACTAACATTCTATTGGGGGTTTGTTCTTGTTCAGACGCTAAGTCGTGTCCAACTCTTTGCGACCCGCATGGACTGTAGCACCCCGGGTTCCTCTGTCCTCCACTCTCTCCTGGAGTTTGCTCAAATTCATGTCCATTGAGTCAGTGATGCTACCTAACCATCTTGTCCTCTGTCATCCCCTTCTCCTGCCCTCAGTCTTTCCCAGCATCAAGGTCTTTTCTAAAGAGTCAGCTCTTTGCAACAGGAGGCCAAAATATTGGAGCTTCAGCTTCAGTATCAGTCCTTCCAGTGAATATTCAGGGTTGATTTCCTTTAGGATTGACTGGTTTGATCTCCTTGCAGTCCAAGGGACTCTCAAGAGTCTTCTCTAGCATCACAGTTTGAAAGCATGTATCAGGGGAGGTGTTAGACGGTACACATATGTGCCTGCCAAGTCACTTCAGTTGGGTCCAACTCCGTGTGATCCTTGGACTGTAGCTGGCCAGGCTTCTCTGTTCATGGGATTCTTCAGGCAAGAATACTGAAGTGGGTTGCCATGCCCTTCTCCAGAGGATCTTCCCAACCCAGGGATCAAACCCGCGTCTCTTACGTGTCCTGCATTGGCAGGTGGGTTCTTTACCACTAGCGCCACCTGGGAAGGGACTTAATACACACATAATATGCAACAATCTGTGATAACAATGAGTGAAATGATAACCTGGGAGGTTGGGAAGGCAGCCGACCTTAGATAAGGTGATCAGGTGAGGCTTATTTTCAGGGGAGACATTCGAACTGCGAGCTGAGTGACAAGAAGCTGGCCATTCAGATACTTGGGGACAGGGTATTCCAGGCAGAAAAAGCAGCAAGGGGGTGGAGATGATGCAAGTTCAGGGAACAGAGAACTGCCAAGTAGTGGGGAGAGGGGAGGCTGGAGAGGTGGACGGGCATCTGGTAGTGTGGGTTGTATGTAGCTTAAGGGCCACAGGAGACCACTTCAAAGTTTAAGGCAGCATGTGGTCTAATTATCCATTTAAGAAATTGGCTGGTTGGGACTTCCCTGGCTGTCCAGTGGTTAAGAATCTGAGCTTCCACTGTACTTGGCACGAGTTCGATGCCTGATAGGGGATCTGATCCCACCTGCTGCGGCCTGTGGCCAAAAAAACAAAGAAAGAAAGAAATGAGTTGTTTTGGTGATGAAGGGAGGCAGCATTGGGAGCTGGAATAGCAGCTGATGTGCTGTCCTCCCAGTGGGAGAATGATGGAGACTGGTAGTGATGGAGATGGAGGGAGCAGGGTGGGTAGATGGGGAACAGGTTTGGGATGTAGAGTCAACAGGACTTGCCAGTGGGTTTAAGAGTAAGAGGGGGAGGGGCCAAGGGAACTGTGAACATCTAGGGCGACTCCTGGGTTTTTACATAGTTGTATAACTGGCAGGTGCTTTGAAGGAAAAATTGGGGGAGTGTTGAAGTGCATGTTATGAGTGTGAAAGAGGAAAAAAATCTCTTGTTTCCCTTTACATTACTTTCTTTTTTTTTTTCTTTTCTTTTTGGCCACACCCCCGCAGCATGTGGGATCTTAGCCTAGCTGAGTCCTAGTGTGGAGCTCGTACGTGGAGCTGAAAGTCCTCGTCCTGTGCTGGGTTCCTCTGACAACCAGTCCCATCCTGTGGTTTTAGCATAAATTCAGGTGTGGTCGTACGGGGTTTTTTATGAATAGCAAAAAATGCTCATTTTGCCTTTATTTCTGCTCTCATCACTTAGGAAATTCCAAGGGTTTTAGGAGCTCTGTGCCAGGAATATACATACTTTTCAACATAAATATACATTTCTTATTATAAATCACAGTGTCACAAGGTAAAAGGTGAGTCAGGGACAGATTCCTGAAGAAGTGACATTTGAGCTGATCCGATACTAAGGACTGTAAGCACCCTTTGGGTTGATTGCTGTGGAAGGGTGAGTAAGAAGCGAGATATTCATGCTAAAAAAAAAAGGGATTGGTGACAGCTAAAAATAGGTGCTTTCTGCCTTCTGGTCCAGAGTAAAGGAAAAAAATATCGTTAGGGACATCCATCTAGGTTAGGGCTTTTGAGGTCTGAGCAGTGGTTTTCTGCAGCCATAGTGGGTGCCAGTTCCAGGCTGGAATCCCTGGGTGTGGTCCATGCTGATCTGGACCCTCTTCAGTCTCCTTTCCTGGGGAGGATGCCCTCTGGTATCAGTCTTATTTGTGAAACCAAAAGCCGGAAGTGCTATTATGGGTTAGTCCAGAGGCCCCCTGCTCACTGAGATTCTCCCTATATCTCCCCTTGCTGTCCCTTTTTAGGGGGCTGAGGTTTTGCCTTTGGCTGGAGGAGGGAAGGGAGAATAGTATTAGAGTGTTGGAGATTGTAGGCTAGAGCAGGGGTCCCCCAACCTCCGGGATCTAATCCCTGATGATCTGAGATGGAGCTGATGTAATAAGAGTAGAAATAAAGTGCACAGTGAGTGTAATGCTCTTGAGTCATTCCCAAACCATCCCTCCCCCTACCCCTTTCCCTTGGAAAAATTGTCTTCCACAAAATTGGTCCCTGGTGCCAAAAAGGTCCAGGACCACTGGACTGGAGGACGAATTATTGGTTATTCTATACAATTATTATTATGGCTTGAAAACATCTGCAAGTTTAATAGTCAAGGATTGTTGCTATCTTGGAGTTTTGGCTCAAGGAGGCAGTGTGTGTGCATGTGTGTGTGTGTGTGTGTTCCTCTCTCCATGGCATTCATAGCTTTTGTTCACAGAAATCCTAATCTGGTTCCCATTACAGGTGGCATTCCCTTTTAGGCAGAGTATGTTTTAGAAGCGTTTTTCAGACCGCAGATTTGGAGAGGTGACATCTTGCCTGTGCTTTGTCTTAATTACCATTGCCGGTGTGAACATCCGTCTCACCAGCCAGTGAGCAGGTGAAGCTGGCTGGGTGGGAGGTGTCAGATGGATATTCAGTGGTAGCGAGAGGCCAGGGTGTGAAATGAGCAGTGTCGTTTCGGGGCATTTGTAACCCATGGAGAGCAGACAGCAGTTCTGAGTTCCAGCGGCAGATGAAAGGCTGGTTTTGGAGCAGAAGCAATTGGACAGAGAGGATGAATAGCTTGGGGAAAATGAGCGAGTAAAGAGTGAAGGGCGTTGGGGAGATTTTCTGTCCTTTCTCCTGTGAGTGCCTGGGAGACGGTAGGATAGGACTGTGATGAACTGGAGGGGATTGCAAGGATGAAAGGACCCCTCCGGGCCACATCTGAGGTGTAGCTGGAGCCTCGTAACTGCTGGAGTTTTCTGTGAAGGTGATGCTACCCTCTCCCCCTGATCTGCTGGTCATACTCATCATCCTCTTCTCATCCTTTGAGGAACAGGTGCCTCTCATGTCTTCTCTCTGGTTTATTATGAAAACAATATGCTTTCTTTATTCTTTAAATACAAAATTAGGTTGTTCTATGTTTTTGCCAAACTATGCATCTCTTGCTCTGGGCCAGAGATTCACGGCTCCATCTAAAGGTCGTGTCCCTGGATCGGTTGACTAGGGCGCATCTGCAAGAAAAATTCGGCCTTGCTTACTTTTAGTAGATTTTTAAAAAATGAGTAAGTCAAAGAAAAACATTCCATCTCATTGGTCTGCTTAAATGTGAAACGGGTTTGGAAAGTTCCCAATGACAAAGTACATCTTTCAGGTCTGTGTTATGGCACAGTATGTGATGGGTGAGGTTGGGAGGAGGGAGGGAGAGAAACAGGGTGGCAGAGGAGTCCCCACAAACATCAGGTCCCCCTGCTGGCTGGTGCTCTATGCCTGGTGCATCCTTTTTACTACAGCATTGCCATGGTTTTCCTAAAGGGAAATTCACCAGAGGCAGGGAGTGATTGAACATTAAGTACTCCAGTGTGTTCTCTGGTCTGATTTTTCTTTTTTTAAGATTTATTTATTTATTTGGCTGTGCTGGGTCTTAGTTGCAGCACATGGCATATAGTTCCCTGACCAGAGATTGAACACAGGCCCACCCTCCTGCACTGGGAGCAGAGTCTTAGCCTTTGTACCACCAGGGAAATCCCCATACATATGATTAAACTTTTTCCTTTTTAAGAAATTGAGTTGAGAGCCACATAACATAAAATCAAGCATTTTAAAGTTGTAGCTCAGCAGCATGTACACCCACAATGTTGTGCAACCACCGATTTTTTTTCTAGATCGTAACCATTTTCATCACCCCCAAAAGAAAACCTGGTACTCATGAAGCAGCCACTCCCCAGGTCTTCCTCCTCTCATCACCTGGCAACCACCAATCTGCATTCTCTCCCTGTAGCTTTACTTACTCTGGTATTTCATATACATGGAATCATAAATTATGTAGCCTTTGGTGTCTGGCTTCTTTTACTCACATGATGTTATCAAGGTTCATTTATATAGCAAGTGTGAGGACCTCAGGACCGAATAATAATCCATTGCGTGTCTGTAACACATTCTGTTTACCCATTTATCCATTGATGGACACATGAGTTGTATCCACCCTTTGGCTATTGTGAATAACATTGTCTGAACCTTTGTGCACAAAGATCTGAATACCCGCCTTCAATTCTTTGTGGTATGGCCCTAGCAGAGGAATTGCAATGGTGCTCTAACTCTTCGAGGAACTGTCCAACTCTTCAAGTTGCGATTCGACTTTAACGTGTATCCTCCACCCTCACAGATCTTCCTTGACCTGTCCCCACTGCCTGAAACAGAGCAACACCTTCGACCCTTTCCTGTGCGTGTCCCTGCCCATCCCTCTGCGCCAGACGAGGTACGTGAGCATCATGCTGGTGAACTTGACGTCCATCTTTTGGAATCTCTGGGCCCTGCAGCTACAAAGTTCTCTTTTGCTTCTCAGCCAAGCCTTGCTTCTTGGGCACATCCAATGACCTAATGGGATGATTAACGCGAAAGGTTACTGAGTTCCTTCTTTGCTGAAGAAGGGATTATAAACATGCTTTTGTTTATCAGCCCTATTGCCCGGCTTCCATCTTTGGCCCATTTAGAAGCTGGCATGGGCCAGTTGGTACCACTCAAACAGACAGAGGTGAACCAGAGAAAACTTGTCATCCTCTGTTTTCCCCAGCTTTATTTCTAAATCCTTTTTCCTCTTGGGGAAGGTGTAGGAAAAGGTTTATTTAAGGGGCAAAGGAAATGGAAAGGGGTTGTTGGGAGATACGAGAAAAAAAGAAAAGAGGCAGGATTAGGTAGGAGACATGATGAAGTTTGGCTCTGCAAAAAGAGGAAGCACGTAGCACAGGCATCCCAGAAGCCTAGGTCTTGGCAGGGACTGTTAAGGCCACTGCCAACCACATGGAGGCTTAGTGAATTCCTATATGGGGCCTTTCTTCCCTGGGTTCCCCCACTTTGCAAAATCTTTCCTCTTGCCTTCTGTCTGTTGATATCCTCCATCTTTAGGATGCAGTGAAGACTGATGGCTTTATATATCCTTTCCTGGCAACTGAATCCCATTTCCTGCTCTGAATTCCTGTTCTGCTGATTGTCAATGCCATAAATATATTAATAACTGGCTTATCCTATCATCATATGATAGCTACTGATAGATATGAGCTGTGATTCCTGGCCAGATGCAGCATAGCACAATGGTTAGGACCACTGACTCTGGGGCCAGACTGCCTGGGTTCAAGTCTCAGCTCTGCTAATTATTCATATGGATTAGATTATAATTGTAGTAGAGAGCAGGAGAAGCAGGAGTTGGAGGGGTAAGCCCTGGTGTGCTGCTGGGTGTAGTAGACATTGGAACGAGAGAGAGTCCAGAGAAGTTGGGGAGCAAAAGAGCTGTATTCCATCACAAGAGAGAAAGAACTTCAGGAGGAAAAGGGGAGCCTTGTCAGTAGTGTTGAGTTGTCCTGGAGGGAGAAACTTGACTGCTCTACTTTTCAGACTTCAAAGTTTCTTTTTGCTTTAGATTATCTACTTAGCAAATATAATCTTGAGACCATAGGTCGGAACAGATGGTCCCTGACTTAAGGATGGTTCGACGTACAATATTTTGATTGTACAATGATATGAAAGTGATGCGCATTCAGTAGGAACTGTACTTTGCATTTTGAATTTTGATCTTTTCCCAGCCAAGCAATGTGAGGTATGGTCCTCTCTGGGCAGGGCAGCACCACAGCTCCCAGTCCAGCCGGGTGATCACAAGAGTAAACAACCATACACTTAAAACCGCTCTGTTTTTCACCTTCAGCACAGCATTCAGTAAATTACAGGGGCAATTCAAAACTTTATTATCACGGAGGCTCTATGTTAGATGATTTTGCCCAACTGTGGGCAAATGTAAGTGTTCTGAGAATGTTTAAGGTGGGGAGGGCCTAAGCTATGATATTTGATAGGTTAGGTGTATTAAATGCATTTTTGACTTAAGATACTTTAAGTTACAATGACGTAATCCCACTGTAAGTTGAGGAAGACCTGTGTTGTGATTCTTGATCAAATATCTTTTACTTATAAGTCGCTGGAAAAGTACATGCTACTGAGACCCTTGGGGAATTGGCTCTCTGCTGCCACCTGGTGGCAACGTACTTAAAGGGCAATGACCCGACCAGGAAGCCAAGATTTGCCCAAGTGCTAAACCTGGTCTAGTGTCAGTGATGTTGGTGACAGCCCATGTCCGTCCTTTAAGGATGTGGCCTCCTTCCTATTTTCCAGATTCTTGAGTGTCACCTTGGTCTTCCCCTCCAAGAGCCAGCGGTTCCTGCGCGTTGGCCTGGCCGTGCCAATCCTGAGCACGGTGGCAGCCCTGAGGAAGATGGTTGCAGAGGAAGGCGGCATCTCTCCAGAGGAGGTGTGATGGGGGACCTGGGCGTGGGATGAGGGATGCTAACCGCACCAGCTCTCTGGGCTATTGAGGCTAATTTTTGACTCTCAGTGACTGCAGTGTGACTCATGAGATACTGTTTGATTAATAGTCCCTGGTGTCTGTGATGACTGGGCCTAGACCGCTCCCTGCTTTTTCACAGAATAACCCGGAAAGGAAATCACCTTTGTCTTCCCAAAAGGTGACGATGATGGCGATCATCATCCTTTCAACAATAGCTGACTCTCAGTAGTGCTGATTAAGTGCTGAGCACCACTCTGTGAACTTTATGGCTAATTTACTCCCCACCATCATCCTGTGAGGCAGATATTACAGTTATGCTCATTTTACCAGTGAGCACTGGGCAGGTGTGACACAAGGTCAGTGCCTGGGCCAGGATTTGAATGCAGGTAGTGATTTCAGAACCTGAGCCACTCTTCTGTGTTTTCACTCCTGAGAATATAAACCAG
Source organism: Bubalus bubalis (assembly GCF_019923935.1). Taxonomy (NCBI): domain Eukaryota; kingdom Metazoa; phylum Chordata; class Mammalia; order Artiodactyla; family Bovidae; genus Bubalus; species Bubalus bubalis. The sequence continues at coordinate 34,185,750 of NC_059159.1, read as the reverse complement.
GAGACTGAAGAGGAACTTGGGATGAGTACATGAGAGAGGCGATTTGGGGACAGTGGGATGGGTGTGCTCCACTTTTTTTTTTTTTTAAGTGTCTTGGTAAAGAGTTTGGATTCACTGTGACTTTGGTGGACAGACCCATAATAGGGTCCCCCATGAAAGGACAGGATAGAAGGGATGGTGGTGAAAAGCAACAAGGGAAGGGCTCAAAATGGGGTTCTAATTGTGCTTCAGTCCCTTTCTAGTTTTTGGACCTTGGACAAAGTAATCAGTCCCCTATTTCTTTCTTTAGTTTTCTTTTTTTTTGCCACATTGTGCAGCATGTGGGATCTTAGTTCCTGACCAGGGCTCATACCCACGCCTCCTGTCTTGGGAGCACAGAGCCTTAACCACTGGACCTCCAGGGAAGTTCTGATCCTCTGTTTCTTTAACTGTAGAATGGAAATTTCATACTTCCATTGGTGTAAAATTGGTGACTTGGTGACCTCATGAGATTTTTTTTTCTAATTAAGGAATATTTTTAACCTTTTCATTACAGAAGGGAAGGGATATAAGAAAGTGTCCATCTTAAGGTTATAACGTAACTTGTTAACTTTTTACATGTACATCTGTGTAACCACCATGATAACAGAACCTTTCTGTCACCCCAGTGGGCTCCTTCCTGCTTCCACCCAATCAGTTCTTCTGACTTTTCTCACTATTTTAATAAAGATCTCCATTGAAGGAAAAGATGTGTGTCTGTGCGTTCAGTTGTTGATTCTTTCCACCCTTCAGGGGGCAGAGTTGGATCTGGGGGCAGCCAGGACCCTCAAAGCAGTAGTCACCCATCTCCTCCACTACAAAACCAGCCTTTGCCGCTCACCTCAGTGTTCCATAAAAATATTTTCCATGTATGGTACAATGTGAAAAAAGTTGGCAGTACTATTTAGAAGTTTTTTAAGTGGAGATCAGTTAGTGGGAAACACTCTCAATTTTTGTTTATCTGAAGTAGGCTTCATTTTAGTTAGGCTCATTCTGTCAGGATAGTTTAGCTGGGTATAAAACTTTAGCTTTTCAGTTTTCTTCTCCCCACTCTTCCTTTGGCACTTTGATATTCTGTTGTTGCAGTTGAGATCCAAGTCTGTGTTAGTCTGACTGTAGCACCTAGTGTTTTATTACTAAAAATAAGTAACCACTTGGAAGGAAAATGTAAAAGAGAGGTTTTGGGCAATTGGTCATTTTTAGACTGCTTCTTTGTTAAGTTCCCTTTGAGAAACAAAAGGGAAAATGATCCTTTTCATTCCAGGTGATCTTGGTTGAACTGTATCCCAGTGGACTCCAGCGGTCTTTCTTTGATGAAGAGGACCTGAATACTATTGCAGAAGGAGATAATGTCTATGCCTTCCAAGCTCCCCCATCACCTGGGCAGGAGATGCTCTCAGGTACAGTAGTGCTTTGCAAAATTTTATTTGCATATTATGAATTATAGGTTTGAGAGAATACCTATTGGGTGCTAAGGCATAAGACATTCAGTTTTAGTACTTGGAAATATCAGGCTTATTTTCTCTGATATGTGTTTTACAGATGATTCATTATTAAAAATCAATCAACTAATACAGGAATTCTCAAAACCTTAGTATCAGAATCATCTGGAGAGCTTGTTTAAGCATATTTCTGAACCCTACCCACAGGGCTTTTGACTCAGAAGGCCAGGGGTGGGGCCTGAGAAATTACTTGTCTGGTAAGTTCTGGTGATAATGGTTCTGCGGCCGCGTTTTGAGAACCACTATTCAGAATGGGACTTCCCTTGTAGCTCAGATGGTAGAGCATCTGCCTACAATGCAGGAGACCTGGGTTTGATCCCTGGGTTGGGAAGATCCTCTGGAGAAGGAAATGGCACCCCACTCCAGTACTCTTGCCTGGAAAATCCCATGGATGGAGGAGCCTGGTAGGCTACAGTTCATAGGGTCGCAAAGAGTCGGACACAACTGAGCAACTCACTTTCATTCAGAATGGGTGCTGGAGTAATCTTTGTCTTCAGGAGTCTTATGGTTCAAGGTCAGTGCTTGAAGTAAAACTGTTATAGCAACCTAGATGTGCGTCAACAGATGAATGGATAAAGAAGTTGTGGTACACATACACAATGGAATATTACTCAGCCATAAAAAGGAACACATTTGAGTCAGTTCTAATGAGGTGGATGAACCTAAAACCTATTATACAGAGTGAAGTAAGTCAGAAAGAGAAAGATAAATACCATATTCTAATGCATACATACAGAATCTAGAAAAATGGTACTGAAGAATTTAGGGCAACAGTGAAGAAACAGACATAGAAAATAGACTTATGGGCATGGGGAGAGGGGAGGAGAGGGTGAGATGTATGGACAGGGTAATATGAAAACGTACATTACCATATGTAAAATAGATAGCCAACGGGAATTTGCTGTATGGCTCAGGAAGCTGAAACAGGGGCTCTGTATCAACCTAGAGGGGTGGGATAGGGAAGGAGATGGGAGGGAGTTCCAGAAGGGAGGAGATATATTTACATATGGCTGATTCATGTTGAGTTGAGGTTTGACAGAAAATAACAAAATTCTGTAAAGCAATTATCCTTCAATAAAAAATAAATTAATAAAAAAACCTTATAAACTGGAGTAGTAGATGGTCAAATAGGTTATTAAATGACATTTTGTTAACAGTCTCACTTCCCTATGTTTACTTTTCCTAAACTTTGGATAGGCAAAGGTGGTCAGTTTCTGACAGCCTTTCTTTGTAGGTCAGTATACATTTTGGTCCAATTAACCAGTCAAGAAGACTCATATTAGAGCACCTTGTGCCACTGTTACCATGTACTACAGATAAATTCTCTGCCCAGGCTGTATCCTTGGCCAGCCTAGGTGGCAGACTGGCTGTGGGAACCAAGTATCTGCAGTCACTCTGAGTCACTGGAGAGACTCTGGGTGTGGAATCTGGAATAAAACATTGACAGGCCCTGATTACGTGATAACTCAGTGAAACAAGCCCTCGTTTCAAATTTAATCATAGGTCACACGTCTGTGCCTTAAAAGTAAAATTTCAGAGCTGATTGGAAATTGAGGATGGTCCAATTCTTCTACTTTCTCAATGACAAAGATTTTTGCGGTCCCTCTGTTCTTCTTATGTTGGCTTTCTAAGAGAGCAGAAACTCTACAGCTCTCTGATCAAAGCATACAAGCAACCAAAATCATTTTGGTGTATTTTTCAGATTGGCTTTGAAAAGTGTTGATTAAAATCTCTGTATTTTATTTATTTATTTTTTAAAATTTATTTATTTATTTTTTACTTTACAATATTGTATTGGTTTTGCCATACATCAACATGCCACGGGTGTACACGTGTTCCCCATCCTGAACCTCCCTCCCACCTCCCTCCCCATACCATCCCTCTGGGTCATCCCAGTGCACCAGCCCCAAGCTTCCTGTATCCTGCATCGAACCTGGACTGGCGATACGTTTCTTATATGATATTATACATGTTTTAATGCCATTCTTCCAAATCATCCCCTGCCTCCCTCTCCCACAGAGTCCAAAAGACTGTTCTATACATCTGTGTCTCTTTTGCTGTCTCTCATACAGGGTTGTCATTACCATCTTTCTAAATTCCATATATATGCGTTAGTATACTGTATTGGTGTTTTTCTTTCTGGCTTACTTCACTCTGTATAATAGGCTCCAGTTTCATCTATCTCATTAGAACTGAAAAATCTCTGTATTTTAAAATTGGCTGAACACAGCAGCAAGTTCACTACCATCTAGATCCTCTTCTTGCACCAGGTGTCCAGTGGCACATGTGCCATGAACTTTAATATTGCTTTCCCTGAAGCCCTCCAGTGTCTCCCATGGGTGGTTAATAGATGCTCAAATAGAAGAGGGGCTAGAAGCCAGCGTTCTGACCCAGCACAGTAGCTCCTTTAAGAACACAAATGTAATTCTTGATCTTCAGCTCGTCCATCTGGTCTACTGGTCTCCCCGCGCTTGGCAGCCCGTGAGGGTCAGCGATTATTGCTGCCCGTTCACAACGAGACGTCGGTGCTAATCCTCTTCTGTAATCTGGTGGGCTCGGGGCAGCAGGCCAGCAGGTATGTTTAACTTTGTCTTTCTTTCACATGATTTCTGGGGTGTGTCAACATGTACTTGGAATTTGGGCTGGAATAATTCTAATTTGAAAAAGATTAAATATCCATTCTTAATGTTGATCCACAAGGAGTAGGGTGTAAGGTGCTTTCTGATCAAGAGGATCAAAAGTGATAGCCCTCAGCAGTTGGCTAACACCATCCTTAACAATTAAGTATCAGAGGTTTTTCTATTGGTTTTAGGAACAATGATAACTGCTCTCATCACTATTGTTTAAGTGTTTTTTTTTTTAATTGGCTGTGGTACATGGTATGTGGGATCCAATTGAGTGAAGCCAATAGGTAGAGTCAACACTGCTGACTCTTGGGTATTGTTGGTTTTTGTTTTGCTGAAATAACCTCATATACTTGGATTTCCAGGTTTGGGCCTCCTTTCTTGGTAAGGGAAGACAGAGCCATCTCATGGATCCAGCTCCAGCAGTGCATTCTCAGCAAAGTCCGATACCTCATGAAGAGCGAGGTCCCCATACAGGTCAGGGTGTGTGTGTGTGGGCGGGGGGGGGGCGGGGGGTGGGGGGGTGGGTAGGAATTTAGTGGTAGCTCAGGAGAGACAAGAATTTAGCATCAATGACAGCATTCACATTGTCATATCAAACGACTTTTTTATGCAAGAAAAATCACCATTTTATGACCTGTGCCATTCCTCTCTTTGTCACATTACCAAAGACCTTTCATAGATGGAGCTTTTGCTTGTTAAATCTTTCGAAACACCACTGGGGCCTTCCCTGGTGATTCAGTGTCTGAGAGTCCATTCTCCCAATGCAGGGGGCAACAGATTCTATCCCTGGTCAGGGAACTAGATCCTACATGCCACAACTAATTGTTCCCATGCTGGAGCTGAAGATCTAGCATGCCTCAACCAGGAGAAAAGATCCCAGAGTTGAGACCCAGTGCAGCCAAACAAATATTTTTTTTAAAAAACTGGAAGAAAGAGTGGAATTTACATCATTCATTTGTGGCTTCCCATAGTTCTTCCTGGAGAGAAACTTACTGTAAAAAACTGTAATGTAGACATTTGAACCAAAAGTTTCAATGGACTTGCATCCTGTTGCTCGCCACTTAAAACTACCATAACATTGTTAATCAGCTATACTCCAACATAAACAAAGAAATGAAAAAACAGTTTTAAGGGACTTGAAGTATTACTTCTGTGGAAAACTAAAATTGATGTTTATGTCCAAATATGAGAATGTAGATATTCAAATAATTTTGTCCAATTTTTGAAAAACACATGAAAAACTCCAGGGAGGAACATCTTTATGCCTTGCTCATTTATTGATTCTCAGACCGGTTCAGTTCAGTTCAGTCGCTCAGTCATGTCCGACTCTTTGTGACCCCATGGACTACAGCACGCCAGGCTTCCCTGTCCATCACCAACTCCTGGAGCTTACTCAAACTCATGTCCAAAGAGTCAGTGATGCCATCCAACCATCTCATCCTCTGTCATCCCCTTCTCCTCCTGCCATCAATCTTTCCCAACATCAGGGTCTTTTCCAATGAGTCAGTTCTTCACATCAGGTGGCCAAAGTATTGGAGTTTCAGCTTCAGCAGCAGTCCTTCCAATGAATTTAGGACTGATTTCCTTTAGGATTGACTTGTTGGATCTCCTTGCAGTCCAAGGGACTCTCAAGAGTCTTCTCCAGCACCACAGTTCAAAAAATCAATTCTTCAGCGCTCAGATTTCTTTATAGTCCAACTCTCACATTCATACATGACTACTGAAAAGACCATAGCTTTGACTAGATGGACCTTTGTTGGCAAAGTAATGTCTCTGCTTTTTAATATGCTGTCTAGGTTGGTCATAGCTTTTCTTGCAAGGAGCAAGCGTCTTTTAATTTCATGGCTACAGTCACCATCTGCAGTGATTTTAGAGCCCCAAAAATAAAGTCTGTTATTGTTTCCACTGTTTCCCTATCTATTTGCTATGAAGTAATCGGACCAATGGCACCCCACTCCAGTACTCTTGCCTGGAAAATCCCATGGACAGAGGAGCCTAGTAGGCTGCAGACCATGGGGTCGTGAAGAGTCGGACACGACTGAACGACTTCACTTTCACTTTTCCCTTTCATGCATTGGAGAAGGAAATGGCAACCCACTCCAGTGTTCTTGCCTGGAGAATCCCAGGGACAGGGGAGCCTGGTGGGCCGCCATCTATGGGGTCGCACAGAGTCGGACACGACTAAAGCGACTTAGCAGCAGTAGCAGCAGCAGCAATCGGACCAGATGCCATGATCTTCTTTTTCTGAATGTTGAGTTTTAAACCAACTTTTTCACTCTCCTCTCACTTTCATCAAGAAGCTCTTTAGTTCTTCGCTTTCTGCCATAAGGGTGGTGTCATCTGCATATCTGAGGTTATTGATATTTCTCCCGGCAATCTTGATTCCAGCTTGTGCTTCATCCAGCCCATCATTTTGGATGATGTACTCTGCATATAAATTAAATAAGCAGGGTGACAATATACAGCCTTGACGTACTCCTTTCCTGATTTGGAACCAGTCTGTTTTTCCATGTCCAATTCTAACTGTTGCTTCTTGACCTGCATGCAGATTTCTCAGGAGGCAGGTCAGGTGGTCTGGTATTCCCATCTCTTTCAGAATTTTCCAGTTTTTGGTGATCCACAGAGTTAAAGGCTTTGGCATAGCCAATAAAGCAGAAGTAGATGTTTTTTCTGGAACTCTCTTGTTTTTTCAATGATCCAACAGATGTTGGCAATTTGATCTCTGGTTCCTCTGCCTTTTCTAAACCCAGCTTGAACATCTGAAAGTTCACAGTTCATGTACTGTTGAAGCCTGGCTTAGAGAATTTGAGCATTACTTTGCTAGTGTGTGAGATGAGTACAATTATGTGGTAATTTGAATATTCTTTGGCATTGCCTTTCTTCAGGATTGGAATGAAAACTGACCTTTTCCAGTCCTGTGGCCACTGCTGAGTTTTCCAAATTTGCTGGCATATCGAGTGCAGCACTTTCACAGCATCATCTTTTAGGATTTGAAATAGCTCATCTGGAATTCCATCACCTCCACTAGCTTTGTTTGTAGTGATGCTTCCTAAGGCCCACTTGACTTCACATTCCAGGATGTCTGGCTCTAGATGAGTGATCGCACCATCGTGGTTATCTGGGTCATGAAGATCTTTTTTTTTTATATAGTTCTTCTGTGTATTCTTCATACCTCTTCTTAATACTGCTTCTGTTAGGTCCATACCATTTCTGTCCTTTATTGTGCCCATCTTTGCATGAAATGTTCCCTTGGTATCTCTAATTTTCTTGAAGAGATCTCTAGTCTTTTCCATTCTATTGTTTCCCTCTGTTTCTTTGCATTGATCACTGAGGAAGGCTTTCTTATCTCTCCTTGCTATTCTTTGGAACTCTGCATTCAAATGGGTATATCTATCCTTTTCTCCTTTGCCTTTCACTTCTCTTCTTTTCTCAGCTATTTGTAAGGCCTCCTCAGACAACCATTTTGCCTTTTTGCATTTCTTTTTCTTGGAGATGGTCTTGATCCCTGCCTCTTGTACAGTGTCACGAACCTCCATCCATAGTTGTTCAGGCATTCTGCCTATCAGATCTAATCTATTTGTCACTTCCACTGTATAATTGTAAGGGATTTGATTTAGGTCATACCTGGATGGTCTAGTGGTTTTCCCTACTTTCTTTAATTTAAGTCTGAATTTGGCAATAAGGAGCTCATGATCTGAACCACAGTCTGCTCCAGGTCTTGTTTTTGCTGACTGTATAGAGCTTTTCCATCTTTGGCTGCAAAGAATATAATCAATCTGATTTCTGTATTGGCCATCTGGTGATGTCCATGTGTAGAGTCTGGTAGTTTCCAAATAAAAGCAACAAATTTTAAAACCATTTCTTATTTTTTGGCCATGCTGTGGGGTATGTGGGATCTTCGTTCCCCAACCAGGGATAGAACTCCCACCCCTTGTATTGGAAATACGAACTCTTAACCACTGGACCATGAAGGAATTCCCTAAAACCATTCCTTTTAGCCCCAACAGTATCAGAAGTTGTTCTGATGGCTGCTTGGCACAGAAGACTTTAACATTTTTAGGGACAGGTCAGTAGCCCCCGAATTTCATTTCCCCCCAATTATTCTCTAAGTACAAACTTCCCATTTGGAGGATGTCCCAAACATTTCAAAGGAATTTCTTCATAATTATTCATAATTCATGTGCTTTCCTGCCCAGGGAAAATCATACATTTGACTCAGGATTTACCCCAAATATCATTTTGTTAATGACCTTTTCTACCTTTGTACCAAATCTTTATCTCCAAAGAATTTTTGTTCCATGAACTGCCCGGCAGATCTGCCCAAATTAGAAACTCGAATTTCTCCCTAAGTAGGTCAGAATACCTAGTAATAGCTTTGGCCTTCCCCAAACCCTGTGCTCCTTGCTGTTGAAAGTGGACAGAACTGCTTTCATGCAAACACTGAACTCAGCTGTTCTTAGTCTCCCCGTGGTCTCCCATGTACTTTTGCCTCTGCACCTCTACAGCCATTTCAGTTTTAGAACCAATCAAGCAGTCAGTGGGGCCTGCAAAATTCTGATACAGGCAACCCCTGACTTGATTTTTTTAAAACATTGTGGAAAAACTCATGTAACATTAATTTTAAGCATTCACAAGTGTGCATTAATTGTATTCCTCATGACGCATAGCCATCACCACTGTCCCCCCTAAATTTTTCCTCATACCCACAAAAACTATACCTATTAAATAACAGCTCCCTGCTCTCCCAGCACCTAGCCTGTTGGGAACCTCCATTCTACTTTCTGTCTTTAAGGATTTGACCACTCTGGGTATCTCATATAAACAGAACTATACAATATTTGCCCTTCTGCATCTGGTTTATTTCACTAAGCAAAATGTCTTCAGGGTCCATTCATGTTGCAGCATGCATTGAATTTACTTGTTTGTTAAGGCTGAGTAATATTCCATTGTGTGTGTCTTTGAGACTCTATGAACTGTATAGTCCATGGAATTCTCCAGCCCAGAATACTGGAGTGCATAGCCATTCCCTTCTCCAGGGGATCTTTCCAAGGCAGGGATCGAACCCAGGTCTCCCGCATTGCAGGCAGACTCTTTACCAGCTGAGCCACTAGGGAAGCCCAAGAATACTAGAGTAGGTAGCCTATCCCTTCTCCAGGGGATCTTTCCAACCCAGGAATCAAACTAAAATCTCCTGAATTGCAGGTGGATTCTTTACCAGCTGAGCTGTCAGGGAATCCCTTGTGTGTATATAATACCACATTTGGTTTATCCATTCATATGTTATGGATTCTTGGGTTACTTCTATCAGTTGACTTTTGCAAATAACGCTGTTTAAGGTTCACTTGGCTTCCCTGGTGGCTCAGACGGTAAACAATCTGCCTGCATTGTGGGAGACCTGGGTTCGATCCCTGGGTTGGGAAGATCCCCTGGAGAAGGGAAAGGCTACATACTCCAGTATTCTGGCCTGGAGAATTCCATGGGGTTCAATGGAGAATTCCATGGGGTTGCAAAGAATCAGATACGACTGAGTGACTTTCACTTTCAAGGTTCACTTCAGTTCAGAAAAGTTAGAATATGAAAAAAATATATATCTTAGAATAAAAACATATGTGACATTTCTGTTATGTGGCTTATTTCGATGTGTACAAATACTTAGCATTTGTTAAGTAAAATGTACACTAGCTTGCTTTTAGATAATTGCCTCACTTTGGTAATCTGGTGATGATTATAATCATCTTGATAAATTAAATTGCCTATTAACTTTGCGACCCCCTGGGCAGTAGCCTGCACCAGGCTCCTCCATCCATGGGATTCTCTAGGCAAGAGTACTGGAGTGGGTTGCCATTTCCTTCCCCATTAATAATTGATGAACAGAATTGGTTTAATTTCCCATTTATTGTGCCAACATTTGCTTCAATTAACCATGTGTTATTTTATTTTTTAAAATGTTATTTTAAATCACTGTGTTCACTGTTTCAGAAAATTTAACGTTACATGGTATTAGATTACTATGTTAAAAGGTATAGGGTGTATCGTCTAAAAAAATCTAAAGCCTTTATATCTCCAGGTTTAGAAAACAATTATTAAGGACATATTCAAAAAATCCCTATAATCAGAAAGTTGCATTTTTTGAGTAACTTCTTTGCACATAACCATCTGATTCACACCAACATGCACGTTGACCTGCTTCCTGTTCTTTTCTTGGCAGAACCTGGGGTCACTGTTCTCCATCCGGGTCGTGGGACTCTCCCTGGCCTGTAGCTACTTGTCCCCACAGGACAGTCAGCCCCTCTGTCACTGGGCAGTTGATAGGTAAGGGTATGTTCCAGACATGGTAAGAGAATGAATACGTTCTTGTCTGACTAGACTCCTTCAAGGCTGTGTATCAGTAAAACTGATGACAATCTTAGTTGCCCTTGGTCTTCAGCACTAGCGACTGGGTTAGGTCCTTGTATACATTCTGTGCTTCCAGTCCTTATGTCTAAGCAGGACTGATGGCCACTTCAGAGATGGAGGGGACCTTGGGGTTCCCAAAGATGAGGACTTATTCACACTCACATGGCTAGTTAAGGATTGTATACCTTCCATGAACTCAAACCCTGGGTTTTTGTTTTGTGTTTTTTTTTTTTTGATAGTTTCAATTTTGTTTTATTTGTTATTTTTATTTTTTGGCCATGCTATACAGCATGCAGGATCTTAGTTCCCTGACTAGGGATGTAACTCCATGCCCTCTGCATTGGAAGCTCAGAGTCTTAACCATGGACCCCCAGGGATGTCCCTCAAAACCTGTTTTTGAATCATCTTGGTGACAGCTGGAGGCTCATGTGGCATCTCCACTTTTTTCTTGCAGTACATTCAAAACCTTCTTTTAAGGGGCAGACCCTCCCATCGCTTGTCTATATGCATCTTGTTGATTTCACGTCTTCCACTTTCTTCTGCATTAAGGCCAGCCAGTCTCTTCTGAAAGGGCTGAGTGCAAGCAGCTGGAAAGAGCGATGGGCCAATGAGATTTTCTGGGTCTGGGGGGCTCTGGAAGGGGAAGACCTTTTAGGTCATGGAGGTGGGCTCAAAGGTGCTCCTTTTACTTCACAGTGGAGGGAAACCCAGCAGCTCATTTTGAGCATCATCAGAATTGGGTGTGTGTGTAGGATGTTCAAACAGAACAGACCTATTGTCATTGAGCAGGTGGCTGGGGCTGCAGTGGGAGCGCTGAGCCACCAGACCCTCAGAGCTCACAGCTCCCAGGACAGGGAGGACAGAGGCTTCAGGGTAGATGAAGGACCAAGCCTTCCGCAGACAGTGCCTCCTCAGGCCCCCGACCTTGGTTTCCATGCAGCTCTGGACGTTTCTGTTGAGAACATTGGTCCTGGGGGTGGGGAGGGTGGGGAGAGTGGGAAGCCCATCTCCATGTCTTAGGTGGGCCCCCTATTCTCTCATCAGGGCTCTGCATCTCAGGAGGCCAGGAGGCCCTCCGCACATCAAACTGGCCGTGGAGTGGGACGTTGACACCAAGGAGCGGTGAGTCCAGCAGAGCCCAGCTCGAGCAGAGGAGACAATGCCTGTTCGTGCATAAAGGACCTTCCTGTGCCAGCTCCCCTGATGCCACTGTGGGGTGTATGAAGCTTCCCGGATGCCCTGTGACCCATTCCTCCAAGAAGCCCCCGTGGCAACTGTCTGTCTATAAACAACAGCAGTAGGAATAGTATAATGATGTCGGTGGGTGATGGCCGTGGTGGTCACGGTCGCAGTTGTAAGTGGTGAGGTGACACTTATCCACTTCCCCTGGCCAGGCACTGCCCTGAGCACTTTCCGTCCGTGCAGGATATTTCATGCATCCCATCCTGTAAGGTAGGGCCGACTTGAATCCACCTTGTCAGATGAGGAAACCAAGGCACAGAGAGGTTAAAGGGTTGCTCAGTGTCACACAGCCCGTGCCTGGCAGAGGTGGACTTTGAATTCAGGCCATTGGACTCAAGTGCACACTCTGAATCACTCAGTGTGGCTGCTTCTCTAACCCTGAGGGCATCTTCCAACGTTGGTAAAAGACACTGTTCGGCCTGGCCAGGGTTTATTAATCTCAACTAGGTGCCAGGCCATGCATCACATGAGACAAAGATGCATAAGCCCAGGGCTTGGTCCTTCTCAGGGCTGCTGGTGGAGACTCAGAATTCCAGTAAGAGAGAGTGGGCGCTCCTGGAGCCCAAGGAAAGGGGCCTTTGACTCCACAGCAGATGCTTTGCACCCCATTAGCTGGGAGTGGAGACCCTCGGTTGGGGGCGTTGCGGGAGGTGAGACACCCACACGGCCTTTCTGCTCTCCCTGCAGCCTGTTTGGGAGCCCCCAGGAGGAGCGGGTGCAAGATGCGGACAGCGTGCGGCGGCAGCAGCAGGCCCACCAGCAGCACAGCTGCACCCTGGACGAGTGTTTCCAGTTCTACACCAAGGAGGAGCAGGTCCCGCCCTGGGGGTCTGCGCCCCTGCTGGACGGGGAGGCGCCAGGGCCCGTCAGTGGGTGGGCTCACGGTCCTGGTGGCTTCCCTTCTAGCTGGCCCAGGACGACGCGTGGCGTTGCCCCCACTGCCAGGCCCTGCAGCAGGGGGTGGTGAAGCTGAGCCTCTGGACCCTGCCCGACATCCTTATCATCCACCTCAAGCGCTTCTGCCAGGTGGGCGAGAGGAGGAACAAGCTCTCCACGCTGGTGAAGTTCCCGCTCGCCGGGCTCGACATGGCTCCCCACGTGGCCCAGAGGAGCACCAGCCCCAAGGCCAAGCCGGGCGCCTGGCCTCCTTCCTGGAAGCAGCCAGCCTGCCTGCCCACCAGCTACCCGCCAGACTTCCTGTACGACCTCTATGCCGTCTGCAACCACCACGGCAGTTTGCAAGGTGGGCATTACACAGGTGAGCCCGCCTCGCGGTCCGCGGCTGCTGCTGCTATGCCCACATTCGTGGCTGTGGCCTGGGCCTCCAGATACCCTGGGAAGGGACGCCCATGGGATGCCAAGCTCACTCGGGCACTCGACACCAGCTGACCCCTCACCCGCTCCATGCCTGGAACCTGCCAGAGGGAAGGGGGTACTGGTCCAAGCATGGGGCAGGCTTAGGAGGGTGGTTGGGATAGAAAGTTAGTTACAGCCCGAGTTTTCACCATATCAGGTGAAACCCAAAGAGTGACATTTGTCCTTATCTGTGATTCAGCCCAAAGACTCCCACTTATCAGATTTGGTATTTATTTCTATGGGGTACATTCAGTTGTTACTGCCTTCTAGGAACTTGAAGTGAATGAAGGATGGGAGGACAGAAACAAAGAGCTTGGCAGCTCACTCAGTTCATAATTGCATACCTTGGTCTGTTTTACACTACTATAAATTAGGTCATTTCTGGAAAAGCATTCTTGGAAATATTTTGTTTTGAAACGTGGGCTGTTGCTAGTGTGCTCATGAACCTGCAGTTTGGAAAATACTGGACTGTATAAACAACCAGGACCATCACTCATTTGTTCATTGAGCAAATATTTATGAAGTCCCCATTCTATGCCAAACCCTGGGCCAGGTGCTGGAGCCTAAGTGATGAACAAGATGAATAGGAGTCCTGCCCTCATGGGACTAATTTCAGACACAGAAATAAAAAGGTGCTTGTCCCTTTAACACTTTCACTACTTGGTGTCATGAAAAGGTGATTGGTTGCTGTGTCTGAGATACAGATAAGGCCTGCCTGAGCGTATTACCTTTAGGAAAGAAGATGTGGAACTAGCTGTGTGAATAATGGTAGGAAAGCATTATGGGCAGCACTGCTAACATGTCCAAAGGTCCAGAGGCAGAGTTTGTGTGTTTAAGAATTGATGAAATCCCGCTGTGACTGAAGGGGGAAGTAAGTCAAGATGGGGCTGGATCCCAAGATGCTGGAGGCCATGGAAAAGAGATTGTATTTTTCCAAACCGTGGTGGGAAGCCATTAAAAGGTTTTCAGCAGAGGAATAAAGACATAATCGAGTTCACAAAGTGAGGTCTTAGCTTGAGCAGAGAATTGGGTGGAGCAAGAATATAAGCTGGAATTGCAGTTAGGAGGGTGTTTCTGGGCCTCAAGTGGGAGATCGTGTTGGCTGGGACTTGGGTGATGATAGGGTATTCAAGACACATTTGAGAAAGAGAATTGGTCAGACTAGCTTTTGCACTCAGCATGGGATGGAAGAGAGGCAGGAGCAAAGATGAACTTCTCGTGCCTCGTTTGAGCCAGTGCAGGTCAGTCAACTGTGCTTCCACAGCAGGGGATGTGGGTTCAATCCCTGGTCAGGGAACTAAGATCCCACATGCCATGAGTTTCCGCCAAAAAAAAAAAAAGCCAGTCAAGTGTGGCTCGTGGGCCAAATCCAGTCTGGCACCTGTATTCGCTCGGTTCATGAGTTAAAAATGGCTTTTACATTTTAAAAGGGGGTAAAAAGGCAAAACAAAAAACAAACCAAATAACAGTAAGAAGAATATATGACAGAGACCGTAGGTGGCCAAAGGTGACCTGCAGAGCCAAAAATTGGCCAAATGGGCTATTTGGCCCATTACAAAAAAAAAGCTGGCTTTTACTCCTGAATTAGTATGTTATGGTACCATTTACTGAGATGTGGAAGGAAAGGAGAGGAATATTTCTTGTATTTGTTTGGAAGGTAGTGAGAGTCTTATCTATGATCATTTTCTTAGATGTTTGGCTACAGTTCTTAGGTAGGAAAGAAGTGTATTATAATCCCAAGTGCATATTTTCCTTGCATACTGAATCAGAGTTGTGCATTTTGAAGCTTCTCAAAAGAACCAGGATGACCGTTAGCATTGTTACCTGAAAAAAGTGAAAGTATCAGTTGCTCAGTCATGTCTGACTCTTTAGCGACCCTATTGCCCGTAGCCCACCAGGCTCCTCTGTCCGTGGGATTTCCCAGGCAAGAATACTGAAATGAGTAGCCATTCCCTTCTTCAGGGGATCTTCCCGACCCAGGGATCAAACTTGGGTCTCATGCATTGCAGGAAGATTCTTTACCGTCTGAGCCACCAGGGAAGCCCCCCATAAAGAACTCAGGACACGCTTTTATTAGAAATTTTGCCTGAACAATCTCTACAACGTAAGGATTCAGCTTGTGTGGTAACAACTCAGTTTATCAGTGAGCATCTGGATGTATAACTGGTTGATCCTTTCTGATTCCACCAAATTCCTTTCTGGCTAAAAATGAACCGATGTTTCTCATTCTATGACAAATATCTGTTTTTCAGCCATGCCAGTGGGAAATCTCTTCCTGCTTTGGGGGGCTCCAATTAACGGGGACTTGGGGTTTGGACCTTCGCAGCCTACTGCCGGAACTCTCTGGACGGCCAGTGGTACAGTTACGATGACAGCATGGTGGAGCCGCTTCTAGAAGACGAGGTCAACACGCGAGGGGCTTACATCTTGTTTTATCAGAAGAGGAACAGCATCCCTCCGTGGTCAGCCAGCAGCTCTGTGAGAGGTAGGTACTGCCATTCCTCCCGGGAGAGGGGGGTCCTGAACAAAGGCAAGATGCTCAGTCACATCAAGGACCAGGATAGGTCCGGCAAGGGTCTGAAAGAGGAAGCTTTGTCTGCTTCCCTGGTAGCTCAGCTGGTAAAGAATCTGCCTGCAATGCAGGAGACCCCGGTTTGATTCCTGGGTCAGGAAGATCCGCTGGAGAAGGGATAGGCTACCCACTCCAGTATTCTTGGGCTTCTCTGGTCGTTCAGCTGGTAAATAATCTGCATGCAATGTGAGAGACCTGGGTTCGATCCCTGGATTGGGAAGATCCACTGGAGAAGGGAACAGCTACCCACTCTGGTATTCTGGCTTGGAGAATTCCACAGACTGTATGGGGCGTCCATGACTCAGTCATGACTGAGTGACTTTTACTTTCACTTTCCAGAGCATGTACAGCCCTACAGAACTGTGTCCCATTTGTAACGATGTGGGCGGGACACACTGAGATCCAAGAACGGGAAAAGGAATAACATTTTGTACCTGTGACAGGTGACTCTTGGGAGCGTGGCATTCTATATTTTCTCTCTTGCTCATATGAGCCTGATCTTAATTAGCTCATTATTGACCGAGGGATTTTTGCAGAAACTATTGCCTTGGCCACCGATTTTTATTTTGGTCAGCCAAAAATTAGTTCTGTTATTTCATTAACAGTTGGCGGTTATGATGTTCAGTTGTTACATCTGACATAACTGTAGTTTTCCGATTTTCATAAAATGTTGTCTTTCGTTCTCTCTTCTGTAGAAGCAAAGGAGCCTTCTTTAGCACCGTGAGTTTCATTTTCACTTTCCATCTTTTGTTGGCCTAATAATTACATTGTTTGAATCAGAACTATATTCTGAAGAACTGCCATCTTCTGAGACACTAGTATATATGTCACTTGGACAATCAGCATAAAATTTACTGAAAAATTCTTTTTCACTCAAAATTTTGCGATGTGTCATTTTTGAAAATTTTAAGTTTAGACTACACACAAGGTTGGAACAAAAACCTAAGGGAGGAAAATGTGAATGATAATGACATTCATAAGTTGCATAATAAACCCTTGATCAATTTTAAGCTCTAACACCTTCTCAGGGTGATGTTAATTGTATCACTCTCTACAAACGTATTGATGTGTTGCCAGTCAGTAACGTTCAGGTAACAAAAGACACATTAATACATCTCAGGTCAATAACGTGTTAAGCTTGTGTAGTATAACCCTGCATTAGTCCCATTAGAAAGGGAGAGGCAGTTATAAGGGATGTGGGTCCTCAATAGGAAATAATTGCTTAACCCAACCTGAGAGCTATGTTTATTAAAAAAGAAAGTGAAAGTGTAGTCGCTCAGTTGTGCCCGACTCTTTGCGACCCCATGGACTGTAGCCTGCCAGGCTCCTCTGTCCATGGGATTCTCTAGGCCAGAATCCTGGAGTGGGTTGCCATGCCCTTCTACGGGGGCTCTTCCTGACCCAGGGATCGAACCTGGGCCTCCCACATTGCAGGCAGATTCTTTACCTTCTGAGCCACCAGGGAAGCTATGGTTCATCAATTACAGGTTCTCCTCTAGCAATTCACTTTCATTTCTGTAGCTCCGCTCTGTTTCTGTAGTTCTGGGCTCAGGGATGGGAATCTGGCGGTGAGAAGTGTTCTGGGGCCCCGGAAGGATGGTCCAGCCCACCTGCTCTGTGTTCCCTCTGCAGGTTCCACCAGCTCTTCCTTGTCTGACCACTGGCTCCTCCGGCTCGGGAGCAGTAACGGCAGTACAAGGGGCAGCCTGTTGTCCTGGAGCTCTGCCCCTGGCCCTGCGCGGCCCCGGTTGCCTGAGTCTGCCTTCTGCACCAACAGCCTGCCCAGGCAGGAGAAGGGTATGTTCCATCATGTCAGTTAAATTTGCTGATCTTATTTTCATTTTCTTTTCTTTTTTTAGAATATTTGTCTATTTATTTCACTGTGCTGGGTCTTGGCTGGGGCAGCATTACAAACTTTTAGGTGGGGCGTGTGGAATCTAGTTCCCTGATCAGGAATGGAATCTGGGCCCTCTGCACTGGGAGCGCAGGTCTTAGCCCCTGGATCAGCAGGGAAGTCCCAGTGCATTATATTCTGACTCACCCTATCTGGGCATTTCTTTTCTCTTCACATTTTTTATCTGTGCACACTTTAGGGTAGTGTCTGTTGAACAAAAACCAAAAGGCATTCTTTCCCAAGCTTGTCCATTCCTCATTAGCATGAGCCTCTGACAGGCTCATAAATTCACCCCAGGTCTGTTCAGAGGTTTAGGACCTTGGGCCATTTCTCAGTTCTCCCAAGAAAAAATGTGTTTCATATCGCTCACGGAGGCAACTTCAAGAGACAGCCAACTTTCCAACATAGTACTCAGACAGGGGTGGGGCATAGCTCTAGAAAACTCCCCAGAGAGACAGAGAGGGGTGGGGTGGAAGGAGAAGTAGTATTGGAGAGTCACTGACCTCCACACCCTTGCTGGCACGTTATGTATCTCATCTCCTCCAACTCTCTGGGAGAAGTGAGATGATCACCTTTTTACAAAAGAGAAAGCTGAACCTCAGACGTAACCAGTCACAAGCTCAGTTGCAAGGTAGCTGGGCTGCAGGAAGACCTGCTCCTTCTGGCTGCCTGAATCCTGGCTTTGCGGCTCTTAGGTGTAAATTCCAAATTCAAGTTTCAAGTTAGGACACGGGTCAGAGACTTGGTTCAAAAGGAGTGTTCCCTTTTGGAGTTTGAATATAATGGTGATAGATTTGGAACCTGTTTGAGAAGCCCTGAGATGGTTGAATATCCATCCTTATTTTCCTGTGAGTACTAAGCCTGGGCAAGATCAAAATCCAGCCCATAGGTTTTCAACAGTGGTTGGGCTTCCCTGGTGGGTCAGATGGTAAAGAATCTGCCTGCAATGCAGGAGATTCAGGTTCAGTCCCTGGGTTGGGAAGATCCCTTAGAAGAGAATGGCAACCCACTCCAGTTTTCTTGCTCGGAGAATTCCATGGATGGAGGAGCTTGGTGGGCTACAGTCTATGGGATTGCAAAGAGTCAGACACGACTGAGGGACTAACATTTTCACTTAGTACCACCTCCTCTCCCTATGGGTCTGTGGGAGAATTTTTTTTACTGTCCAAATGAGTAGAGGGGACAACTAGCATTTAGTCCCCAGGAGGCAAGGATGCTAAATGTCTTGCAATGCTCAGGGATGGTTCCACGCAGCACAGACTTGTCCTTCCCAAGTGCCAGCAGTTCCCCTGCAGAGAAACACTGATAGCCTGGCAGTTTGATCCTTCCGATAGCTCTGGTGATGGGACCTCATAATAATGAAGGCAATTTAAACAAAAATGAACAGATTCAAATTTATGGGGACCACAACTTATATAATTGGGGATGAACGTTAGGAGAGGCTCTGTTAAAAAGAAAAGGACACAGAAACACTTCTGTAATTGTATATAAAAACATGACCATGTGAAAAAATTGCTGAGGTCCTTTCAGAGGAGGGGCCCTAGGACTAAACCGTTTCAGTGTTGATGCTCCTGATGGTGAATTTCCTCTATGGCTTTTATTAAGCCTCAAAGGTTTTATTGTCTCTTTTTCAGTGCTTTCCAAATAGTATGTTATTTCAGTTTCGATTTCCTCTTTGATCTTAAGGTTATCAGGGTATTTCAATTGTTTAAGAGTTTTTAGTCACTCTTTTATTCTTGATACCTGATTTTATGGATCGTGATCCAAGAATGTTGTTTTCAAAAACGATTCCCTTTTTGTGATCAAGTAAGTACACGATGATTATTTTGTCAGTGTTATTTGTTATCTGTCAGTGTTCTGTGTACACAATTTACAAAATAATGTACATTGTCTGAGGAATGTGAGCTTTATATCTTTTGTTTTTGTTTTTGTTTTTAGCTTTATATCTTAAGTATTCAGTTAGGTGAGTCGATTGTTGTATTCAATTTCACCGTGTCCTTTTTAAAAATTGAATTATAGTTGATTTACAATGTTGTGTTAGCTTCTGGTATACAGCAAAGTGATTTCCTGAACCTGCCTGCCAATGCAGGAGACATAAGAGACATGGATTCGATCCATGGGTTGGGAAGATCCCCTGGAGGAGGGCAACCCACTCCAGTATTCTTGCCTGGAGAATCCCATGGACAGAGGAGCCTGGCTGGCTACAGTCCATAGGGTCGCAAAAAGTTGGACACGACAGAGTAACATCATACACGCATATATAACATATATTATATATATTTTTCAGATTCTTTTCCCTTGCAGGTTACTGCAAAATATTGATATAGTTCCCTGTGCTATTCAGTAGGTCCTTGTTGGTTACCTATTTTATATATAGTGAATTTTCATTTAAAAATGTTTTCTATTACTCATTCTTTTTTTTCTTATTTTTAGTGATTTGATCATGTTGCAATGTGTTCCCTTTTTCTCTTCCTTCACTTGGAAGTGCTGTTCTTTAACATCTTATTAATTGTTACTTCATGCTTCCCAATATTTATAATCAAATGTATTGTCCTATTATTATATGGATATGAGAAGCCTGCTGTTTCCTGGAGTCATTATGTTTCAGCACTGCCTCCTCTCTTTCCCCCATAAGATGACCTGTGTAACGCTTCCATGCCATTCCCCCCAGCTGAGAGATTAGAAATGTTCTCACATACTCCTTCCGGTCTGTTTCTGGAGCTCCCCCATGTCATTCCCCAGCTCTTAGATTTTGCTGAGATGGTTTCCTACTCTGTTGCAGATTGTCATCAGAATTCCTCTTGCTGTCACTTTCCTGTCCCAAACACACCAACTTAAGCTCACATAACACATCCTAAGACCACCTGTTCCCCGGGAGGGTGGATGGTACCTGGTTGCAGGGTTCCGCTGGGACACCGCTGTCTGTCGTCTTTTCATCATCCTCTTGCGGGCGTGGTGCTGACTTTTAGTGTTTGCTCAGAGTTCTTTTTAGGTATGCGTGATATGCTGTCTAACTCTCAGCAGAGCCGCAAATATTTTCTTTTCCTGGGAAGTATATGGTAGCTTGGGGGTGAAGGGCTCTTAGGTTATAGTTGTTTTTCTCTCGGGCATCTGTGGATGCTTTCCCACGGTCTATGAGGCCCCAAGGTTGCAGGTGACAACTTCTTTTTTTTCATGTGAGAGTCACTTGTTCTTTCTGGCTGGAAGCTTTGACCTTGGAATTTAGAAATCCTACCAGAATATGCCTGGGTCTGTGTTCGTTCATCAACCCTGCCTGGAACTTGGAGTGCTCCTTCTCCAGATGCAGGCTTTTCTTTAAGGAAATGCTCTTTTTGTTTAATTATTGTCTTGCCTACTTTTCAAATTCCTGTTATTTGCCTCTTGACTCTCCTACATCTGTCCTCAAAAGTCTCCTAGCTTTGCCCTGCAATTTCTATCTCTTTGCCATTTTGCTCTGTGGCTTCAAACGCTTCTTTCACAATTATAGAATTTGTGAAATGTACCAAATGTCATAAATTTCAAGATCACTTCAGGGCACTAATCTGAGTCTTAACAGTGACCCTGAATGCCTTCAGTTCATTTACTGAAATTTAAAACCTGAAAGTCACATATTTCAGTCTCCTGTGTTTCTACACTGGAGTCTCATTGACAGCTTTTGTCTGTTTTCTTTGATGGCTCAAAAGAGCCTGTTCTGATGTTTCTGTTTATTCATATTCTCTGACTGCCAGACCCCCTTTGTTTGCTGTTTAGTCCCTTCAGTCGTGTCCGAGTCTTTTGCAACCCCATGGACTGCAGCCTGCCAGGCTCCTCCGTCTGTGGGATTTCCCAGGCACAAATACCAGAGTAGATTACCACGTCCTTCTCCAGCCAGACCCCTTTAAGTATGTTCTTACGTCTCTGTTTCTGCACATAGAGGCTGCCCTCTACCCTCTTTGAGTGGCGGGTGGTTCTTGGAGTGATGGACAGGGCCGGTGGCCTTGGCTCCTGAGAGAGTCTTTCTTTTATTTACTTGTTTATTTTTATTTTTGGCCGTGCTGAGTCTTCATTGCTGCCCGTGAGCTTTCCTCTAGTTGCGGCGATTGGGGCCTACTCTTCGTTGCAGTGCTGGGGCTTCTCATTGCTGTGGCTTCTCTTATTGGGGAGCACTTGCCCGCCCCCCCAACGCCCCCTGCCTTCCCCGAAAGCGAGGTCTTTGGTGAACAGGAAGCACTGGCTCCCAGTGGGTGCTTTCGCGTTTATTTTTCTGCTCCGCCAAAGCTCTGGCTCCTTCTCAGATCCAACAAACAGAATGAAATAAAATCCTGATTGGTAAGGTGCTTTCTCACTGCGTCTTGAGAAAGAGGAGCTGGGTACTTTGCGGACACCTGCGGTCCCGGTGACAGGATGCGGGGTGTCCGCGCCCCTCGATCGGGGGTGGGGGAAGGATGGAGAGCGGGCTCCGCTGCCTGCCAGGGCTGCAGTTGGCTCCTCCTGTTTTGAAAGGCTGAAAGTCACCGCTCTGTGACTCCTAATACAAAGCTTCTCTTTCTGCCCTTCCCCTGGGCTGTGGACCAGAAACAAAACCTTTCCACACATCTCAGCCCCCAGAACTGTTTTATTTATTTTTTTCCCTCCAAGGTGTGGGAATTTAATGATGGAACAACAACATCATTCAGGACTGGAATTACAAAGTATATGGGAGTGATGTTGTGTCCATCGCTGGCTAATCTAAAGTGCTTTAAAGAAAAATAAAAAATACCAAAGATTATCTGTGGAAAACCTGAAAGGCAAGATCTTCAGAACCTCGGAGATGCTGTCAGACGCCTCGTAGAGTTGACGGACTGTCTGTGCACCTCGGCTGGGTTACATGCTTGTGTGTTTTCCCAGCTGGCAGCTTGGGAACCCCTCGTATCTGCTCCTCTGACCTCCTGAGCACCCCCGCCCCCTGGGCCCTCTCCGTACAGCTCAGAGGTCGGCTTTGGTGGCTGCAGTCCTGCTCATTTTGGGAGCTGGGGACCGTGCCCCGTGGGAGAGTGGAGGACTGTGGGCAAGAGGCTGGTGCCCTTGCTCAGGGTGACCATCCTTGTGCCACGTGGGCTTAGCTGAGGAGTCCTTTCTCAGTGGTGACAGGCATCTCATAAATCAAGGCGTCTTAACGGTGCAATGACTAACGACTTTTTAACTTTTAAAAATTGTGTTAAACACACATGACAGGGACTTCCGTGGTGGTCCAGTGGTTAGGACTCTGGACTTCACAGTCAAGGTTCCTGGGTTCAACCCCTGGTTGGGAAACTAAGATCCCACAAACCAGGAAAACAAACACACACACACACACAATAGGCTTTGCCATCGTGACCATCTGTAAGTGTACCGTTCGGTGGTATTAAGTACATTCACATTGTTGTACCACCACCAAAAACCACCCCTATAACTCTTCTCATCTTGTAAATCTGAAACCCTGAACCTGGTAAACACTAATTCCCTGTTCCCTCCTCCCCCAGCCCCTGGCAGCCACCATTTTACTTTCTGTGTCTCTGTTTTTGGCTGCTCAGAGTCCTTCTTAGAGTGTGATCATACAGTATGTGTCTTTCTGGTGACTGGCTATTTGGGGGTCCCATGAGATTCCATATGAATTTTAGGATGAGTTTTTCTATTTCTGTTTAAAACCTCATGGGTATTTTGATAGGGATTGCACTAAATCCATATATTTCTTTGGGTAATATTGACAATTTTTTTGAAGATTTAAAAAATTATTTATTGTTCTTATTGCTATTTTATTTTGATTTTTTTGCCATGCTATGAGGCATGTGGGATCTTAGTTCCCAGACCAGGATTTGAACCTGTGCCCCCTGCCTTGGAAGTGCAGAGTCTTAACCATGGACCACCAGGGAAGGCCTGACATTTTAACAATATTCAATCTTCAAATCCATGAATACAAGATCTGTTTTCATTTATTTATGTCATCTTTCATTTCTTTCAGCAATGTTTTTCAGTTTTCAGTGTAGAAGTCACCTCCTTGCTTAAGTTGGTGCCTGAGGTGTTTTTTTTTTTTTGACACTGATTGACTATGTCTTCAGGAAGGATACACAGTCTTGGGTATATGTATGTTCCCTTTAACTCCCTATAACTCTTCTCATCTTGTAAATCTGAAACCCTGAAATGTTGAGAGTAGGGAAAGAATTGAGAAGAAAATAAAAAACACACAGCACCCCCATGGTTCCTTCGACATCTTGTCATTTAGTATTTATTTCTCTATACTTCTTTGTATGTTTTCATATGTACACATGCACAGATCTATACTTATACCTGTGTGTGTATATATATATTTTTGCAAGTTGGATTACTCTTTTTCTAGACTCTGTATCGTCCTTAATAGTACATATCAAAAGCATCTTTCTATGTCACAAAACGCAAAATGGAGAATCTGGCAATTCTGATAAAATTAAACACATGATCCTCTTCTTTTTTTTTTTAAGCCTAAGGGAGATTGGTGCATTTGAAAGGTACACGCACTTGATTTGACCTGAAAAGGCAGGGATTTTTGCTGAGCATTCTGTTCCATGACCATATTTAAGATGAATGAAAAGAATTTTAAATCTTAGGCCAGTGGCCTCAGAGACTGAGCTTCCTCGGGAGTCTGCACTGCCTGGCACATAGCTACCTTCGTTGGCCCTGGCTTGCCCTGTGGCTTCACATATATAAATGGAGCCCATGAAACAGTGAGTGAAAACATTGGTGTTCCCAAGGGCAGGAGCCATAGTCTTGTTCACTGCTATGTCCCCAGCACTCAGGATGGTGCCTGATCATCAGAGGTGCTCGGTCAGTGCTTGTTGGATGTGGCTACTCTTACTGCTTGGGTGCTAAGTTGCTTCAGTTGTGTCTGACTTGTTTGTGACCCCATGGACTATAGCCTGCCAGGCTCCTCTGTCCATGGGATTCCCCAGGCAAGAATACTGGAGTGGGTTGCCATGCCCTTCTCCAGGGGATCTTCCTGACCTAGGGATGGAACTTGGGTCTCCTGCATTGCAGGTGGATTCTTTACCATCTGAACCACCAGGGAAGCCCCTACTCTTACTGCAGCTGGAGGGCAAGTCAGGCACTGATGCTCTTGGTGTCTCTTTCAGGAGGCTTGGAGTCCAGGCCTTTGGCACGAGGCATCCAAGGCCGCAGTATCAGCATGAAGGTGCCTACGCCTTCCCGAGCAAAGCAGGGGGCCTTCAAGACCATGCCCCTCCGCTGGTCTTTTGGCCCCAGGGAGAAACCGCTGGGCACATCTGTCGAGCTGGTGGAGTACCTGGAGTCCAGACGGAGACCTCGGTCCACGAGCCAGTCCATCGTGCAGCTGCTGACGGGTCCTGCCGGCAGTCACCAGAAGTCACATGCCACCCTCTCTGCGGAGAGTGAAGACAGTAGGCGAACCAGCGACACAGTGCTGGCCGCAGCGCCCTGCCCCTCTGGCCATCCTGGCCACTGCGTGGTCCCTGGCAACTCAGATGGCCCGAATGCAGCCAGGAAGCTCAAGGAAAACTCAAGTCAGGACATCAGGCTGCCCAAACAGTTTGACTTGCCCCTCACAGTGATGTCCTCAACAGAAGATGATGGGAGACGAGCCCGGCCCGAGGGCCAAAGGACCACAAGCTGTAAGAGAAGTGGCCTAACTGGGAGCTGTGGCCAAGCACCGTCCCCCAAGGAGGGTCCCAGCGCTGCGGCGTTACCTAGAAAGAGTGCAGACAGTCGCCCAAACAGCCCAGGCAAGATGAGGGCTAATGGGGAGAGAAGGGACCCTGAGACAGACAGATTCCCACAAGGGACCCTCACCCTTCTGAGGTCTGTGTTTTGGAAGAAGGAGATCAGGAAGAGGGACAGGCCAGAGGCAGCCCCCCAGGTGGCCCCCGTCTCCCTGGTGAGCGGCAGGAGGAGCCCAGCTGTGGATGGGGAGGCCCGAAGCTCGTCTCCATCCCTCAGGATTCGACAGAGCCTGGCCAGGGGCCCAGCTGGCCACGTGGAAAGAGAGAGGGACATCCGGTCAGCGCCCAGCTCTCTGCTCCTCCCTCGCAAGACTGGCAGGCCCCCGAGGGCCAGCGCCCTCGGCATGTCACAGAGGAGTGTCCCCGGGGAGCAGACGTCTTTTGGCACCTTGCCGAAGGTGAAATACCACACGCTGTCCTTACGTCGGAAGAAATCCTTGCCCGAGTCCAGCTTCTGATTGTGTGCTCTGGGGGGAGCTGAAATTCTCTCGGCTCTGCACCGAGCACCTGTGGGCAATCCGTGTTGAGAGTGGGACTGGGGGAAGCCAGTTGTCTTCTCTTGACCCCTGAAAATTAAAATTTCTGGTCTCTGTATCTGTATTTCCAACACCAGACGTCTGAAAAGACCTTCCTGTGTTGTTAGCTGCTTGTGTGTTTCCAGACCACTAGAGGGTGCTGGTTGGTCAGTATAACCGTTTCAGGGCAAGAACTGCTGTTTTAAGGAATTCCAGGGCCTGAGTACTTGTATTAAGGAATGATTAATAAGAACCTTCAGTACTAAATCAAATATTGTCATTGGCTTCTCCTAAACCTTGTTTTTTAATAATGGACTTAACAGGAAAATCTTTTCCTCCTGATCTTTCTCTGGGATGAAGCATTAAGGATGCCAAAAAAAGCAAGTGGTAGGTGCACTAAAGCAGGATTCTAGAATGAACGGAGAGTATTTTAGGAGAGTATTTAATATATAACAATTGTATTAAAGTTTTTCAAGGTATTTAAGAAAGATAACTATTTTGATACTAGGGGGAAAAGGAAGTTCTTTTTTTAAAAAAAAAATTAACTGTGAGATCTATGTACAATTTTAATAAAAGTTCATCCATGAAACATGCAAATAGCTCTCTGAATTATTCAAGTTAGACAAATGCTCTTGTTTCTGCTGCATAAACTTAGCTCATTGCTTTTTCCCCCCATTTAACCATTTAAAAAAAAATGAAGTATAACTGGACTTCCCTGGCAGTCCAGTGGTTAAGACCCTGCACTTCCAATGCAGGGGGCACAGGTTTGACCCCACTAAGATCTGCATGCCACATGGCATGGTCAAAAAAAATAAGTTGATTTCCAAAGTCATGTTCACTTCAGCTGTACAACACAATGATTCAGTTATAGATAGATGGATCCTTTTTCAGATTCTTTCCCCTTATAGGTTATTAAAAATACTGAGTATAGTTCCTTGTTGTATCTAAGCTCACTGCTGTTGATATCAGAAAGTCATTGATTGCGTTGTTTCTGAAAATTTTAAGTACTTTTAATTAAAATGACTTGCTGTTTGCTAAGGAAATAGAAGTCCCCCCAGGTCTCTCTCTGGAAAGCATGTACTTTCAAGGACCAGAGTCTGAGCCTGTCTTGATGGATCATCACCGGGGTCCTTGGACTCCTTCATGATAGAAACTGATGACCGGCCAGAGGAGGAATACAGGCAAGGCTTTACCGGGACTCGTGCTGCAGCAGGAGGGAGTGAAGGCAAGCAATGGGTGCCCTTGTTCCCTCCCTGCGGAGGGCAGGCTGGTCCCTAAAATGGGGTTAGGGTGGTTGGGTCTGAGGGGTGGCTTAGGTGGTCTGCCCACCCCCTTGGTGGTGCTGTGTGCAGGGATCATGGGCAGGACCCTGCAATTGCTCCCTGCCCCTCAGACGTGGCAGTTGGGTTTTGGCCTTTTTTTATCTTCTTGTTTATAATTTGGGCCAACTGCCCATGTGGAGAAGGCAATGGCACCCCACTCCAGTACTCTTGCCTGGAAAATCCCATGGACGGAGGAGCCTGGTGGGCTGCAGTCCATGGGGTCACGAAGAGTCGGACACGACTGAGTGACTTCACTTTCACTTTTCACTTTCATGCATTGGAGAAGGAAATGGCAACCCACTCCAGTGTTCTTGCCTGGAGAATCCCAGGGACGGGGGAGCCTGGTGGGCTGCCATCTATGGGGTCGCACAGAGTCGGACACGACTGAAGCGACTTAGCAGCAGCAGCAGCCTATATGTGCAGTTATTTTTAGTTTCCTTATAGTTTCTTTGTATCTGTTCCTCTGGGACATTTGTCCAGGTACAAGCACTGCAAAGGGTCCCAGGTCCCAGCCTGTCTCAAGGTGACTGTCCTCCGTTTTCTAGAACTTTGCACACTTTTCATAGCTGTTTTAACAAATATTGCCTCACTTATGGGGAAGCTGCTAAACCTGACTCTGATAGAGAAATCCTTTTCCAGATTCCCTTGTAAGTTTTTAAAAATATTGAGCATAGTTCCTTATTGGTTATCTAAGCTCATAGCTGTTGATATCAGCAATGGTATCAGACAGAGGGCTTGACAGGTAAGGTGACTGGAGAGTCTCTATTTCAACAGTCCATTTTCTAGAAATACTTCCTTTCCATTTAAGACACCCGACTTAAATTAAGTCTTTCCTCATACACTTGGCATGACTCATTGGTGTGTCTCTGCTACTGTTCTTTTTCTAAGAAGGAAGAATGAGGTTCTTTTTCTTCCCCATAAGAAAGACTGTACTTTTGAAAAAATGGAGTATAATTACAATATTGCATTCGTTTCAGCTGTACAGGAAGTGAATCAGCTATGTTTACTTACATCCCCTCCCTCTTGGGCCTCCCTGCCACCCACCCCTCTAGGTCATCACAGAGCACTGAGCTGAGCTCCCTGTGCTACACAGATCATCTATTTTCCTAGCTATTTTACACATGGTAGTGTATATCAACCCTAATCTCCCAATTCATCCCACCCTCCCCTTCCCTGATGAAACAGGTTCATCTGTTCCGTGTTTCTAGATTACAATAGCCAGGACGTGGACGTCAACCTAAATGTCTATCAACAGATGAATGGATAAAGACGATGTGGTACACATATACCATGAAATATCACTCAGCCATAAGAATGAACAAAATTCGGTCCTTTGTAGAGACTATGTACTTTGGAGCACCACTTCCAAGACAGAACTGAGATGACAGAGGAAATGAGCAGGGGGGCCCACCACCTGACACCAGAGAGAGATGTATGTTATCAGTGGACCAGAGTACATTTCAAAAGAAGTCTGTTGTTTTCTCCAAGTCTTAATCCACGTGCTCTCAGGTGATGGGGAAGACACACGTGTCCTCCTGGGTTACGGGAGTCTAGGAGTCCTCCTGCTGTATCTGGTTCTTTCTCCTCTGTTGACACTCATTCATCATCTTTCACTCCCAAGCTCTTCCTAAGCCCAGCCCCACTTCCTTTGTCCTCTAAGGGGTTGGGTTGTGACCCAGGCTTCTCCCTTTTGAACACCCTTGGATATCATGAGCAGGGCCCAGTTGTTAGCAGTTTTCTCTTTAATACACCACAGATTGGAGCACTTGCCCTAGGCTATGGATTTGGAATAGGAAGAGGCAATTACACTTGGACGCTGTGCTTTTATCTGCCACACCACACCTTCTGCAAGGATGCCCGAGTTCCCTTGTATCACTTTCCCATCTAGAGGGACCTTGTAGGGAAGGCTGGGAGAACAGGGCATGGGAAAGGATGGGGTCAGATTTCTGCCCAGATTGGAGGCTAAGACTATCGGACACAGAACCACCCTCAGGTCTGTTGTTGGTGAAATGGATTTTTCAGCTGTTCCAGTGACTCAGTGTTGGTGTGAAGACTAAATGGAGTCTTGGTTGGGGGGGTGGGGGGGGGCTGCTCATTGGAGATGGTGAGCCGCATGCAATTTTGTGGACTTGTTATTACTCTGCTCTACAGAGAACCCCATGAACAGTATGAAAAGGCAAAAAGATAGGACACTGAAAATGAACTCACAGGTC
The DNA here is from genome assembly GCF_019923935.1 of Bubalus bubalis. Classification (NCBI taxonomy): domain Eukaryota; kingdom Metazoa; phylum Chordata; class Mammalia; order Artiodactyla; family Bovidae; genus Bubalus; species Bubalus bubalis. The sequence continues at coordinate 34,156,366 of NC_059159.1, read as the reverse complement.
GGTAGGTGCCCAATATGCTAATGGAGATCAGTGGAGAAATAACTCCAGAAAGAATGAAGAGACAGAGCCAAAGCAAAAACATCATCTAGTCGTGGGTGTGACTGGTGATAGAAGCAAAGTCCGATGCTGTAAAGAGCAATACTGCAGGAACCTGGAATGTTAGGTCCATGAATCAAAGCAAATTGGAAGTGGTCAAACAGGAGATGACAAGAGTGAACGCTGACATGTTAGGAATCAGAGAACTAAAATGGACTGGAATGGGTGAATTTAACTCAGATGAACATTTTATCTACTACTGTGGGCAAGAATCCCTTAGAAGAAATGGAGTAGCCATCATAGTCAACAAAAGAGTCTGAAATGCAGTGCTGCTGCTGCTAAGTCGCTTCAGTCGTGTCCAACTCTGTGTGACCCCATAGACAGCAGCCCACCAGGCTCCCCTGTCCCTGGGGTTCTCCAGGCAAGAACACTGGAGTGGGTTGCCATTTCTGAAATGCAATACTTGGATGCAATCTCAAAAACGACAGAATGATCTCTGTTCATTTCCAAGGCAAACCATTCAATATCATGGTAATCCAAGTCTATGCCCCAACCAATAATGCTGAAGAAGCTGAAGTTGAATGGTTCTATGACACTACCCTTATGGCAGAAAGTGAAGAGGAACTCAAAACCCTCTTGATGAAAGTGAAAGTGGAGAGTGAAAAAGTTGGCTTAAAGCTCAACATTCAGAAAACAAAGATCATGGCATCCAGTCCCATCACTTCATGGGAAATAGATGGGGAAACAGTGGAAACAGTGTCAAGACTTTATTTTTCTGGGCTCCAAAATCACTGCAGATGGTGACTGCAGCCATGAAATTAAAAGACGCTTACTCCTTGGAAGGAAAGTTATGACCAACCTAGATAGCATATTGAAAAGCAGAGACATTACTTTCCCAACAAAGGTTCGTCTAGTCAAGGCTATGGTTTTTCCTCTGGTCATGTATGGATGTGAGAGTTGGACTGTGAAGAAGGCTGAGTGCCGAAGAATTGATGGTTTTGAACTGTGGTGTTGGAGAAGACTCTTGAGAGTCCCTTGGACTGCAAGGAGATCCAACCGGTCCATTCTGAAGGAGATCAGCCCCGGGATTTCTTTGGAGGGAATGATGCTGAAGCTGAAACTCCAGTACTTTGGCCACCTCATGCAAAGAGTTGACTCACTGGAAAAGACTCTGATGCTGGGAGGGATTGGGAGCAGGAGGAGAAGGGGACGACAGAGGATGAGATGGCTGGATGGCATCACTGACTGGATGGACGTGAGTCTGAGTGAACTCCAGGAGTTGGTGATGGACAGGGAGGCCTGGTGTGCTGCGATTCATGGGGTCGCAAAGAGTCGGACATGACTAAGTGACTGATCTGATCTGATCTGATCTGATGAAGACCTACAAGACCTTCTAGAACTAACACCCAAAAAAGATGTCCTTTTCATTACAGGGGACTGGAATGCAAAAGTAGGAAGTCAAGACACACCTGGAGTAACAGGCAAATTTGGCCTTGGAGTACAGAATGAAGCAGGGCAAAGGCTAATAGAGTTCTGTCAAGAGAACGCACTGGTCATAGCAAACACCCTCTTCCAACACCACCAGAGAAGTCTCTACACATGGACATCACCAGATGGTCAATACTGAAATCAGATTGATTATATTCTTTGCAGCCAAAGATGGAGAAGCTCTAAAGAGTCAGCAGAAACAAGACCGGGAGCTGACTATGGCTCAGATCATGAACTCCTCATTGGCAAATTCAGACTTAAATTGAAGAAAGTAGGGAAACCCACTAGACCACTCAGGTATGACCTAAATCAAATCCCTTACGATTATACAGTGGAAGTGACAAATAGATTCAAGGGATTAGATCTGATAGACAAAGTGCCTGATGAACTATGGACGGAGGTTTGTGACACTGTACAGGAGACAGGGAACAAGACCATCCCCAAGAAAGAGAAATGCAAAAAAGCAAAATGGCTGTCTGAAGAGGCCTTAGAAATAGTTGTGAAAAGAAGAGGAGCAAAAAGCAAAGGAGAAAAGGAAAGCATCTGAATGCAGAGTTCCAAAGAACAGCAAGGAGAGATAAGAAAGGCTTCCTCAGTGATCAGTGTCAAGAAATAGAGGAAAACAACAGGATGAGAAAGACTAGAGATCTCTTCAAGAAAATTAGAGATCGAGGGAACATTTCATGCAAAGATGAGCAAAATAAAGGGCAGAAATGGTATGGACCTAACAGAAGCAGAAGATATTAAGAAGAGGTGGCAAGAATACACAGAAGAACTGTACAAAAAAGATATTCATGACCCAGATAATCACGATGGTGTGATCACTCACCTACAGCCAGACATCCTGGAATGTGAAGTCGAGTAGGCCTTAGGAAGCATCATTACAAACAAAACTAGTGGAGGTGATGGAATTCCAGCTGAGCTATTTCAAATCCTAAAAGATGATGCTGTGAAAGTGCTGCACTCAATATGTCAGCAAATTTGGAAAGCTCAGCAATGGCCACAGGACTGGAAAAGGTCAGTTTTCATTCCAATCTCAAAGAAAAGCAATGCCAAAGAATGCTCAAACTACTGTACAATTGCACTCATCTCACATGCTAGTAAAGTAATGCTCAAAATTCTCCAATCCAGGCTTCAGTAGTATGTGAACTGTGAGCTTCCAGATGTTCAAGCTGGATTTAGAAAAGGCAGAGGAACTAGAGATCAAATTGCCAACATCTGTTGGATTATCAAAAAAGCAAGAGAGTTCCAGAAAAACATCTATTTCTGCTTTATTGACTATGCCAAAGCCTTCGACTGTGTAGATCACCACACACTGTGGAAAATTCTGAAAGAGATGGGAATACCAGACCTGCCTCTTGAGAAATCTGTATGCAGGTCAGGAAGCAACAGTTAGAACTGGACATGGAACAACAGACTGGTTCCAAATAGGGAAGGGAGAACGTCAAGGCTGTATATTGTCATCCTGCTTATTTAACTTATATGCAGAGTACATCATGAGAAAAGCTGCGCTGGAAGAAGCACAAGCTGGAATCAAGATTGCTGGGAAAAATATCAGTAACCTCAGATACGCAGGTTACACCACCCTTATGGCAGAAAGTGAAGGAGAACTAAAGCGTCTCTTGATGAAAGTGAAAGAGGAGCATGAAAACGTTGGCTTAAAGCTCAACATTCAGAACACTAAGATCATGGCATTTGGTCCCATCACTTCATGGCAAATAGATGAGGAAACAGTGGAAACAGTGACAGACTTTATTTTTTTAGGCTCCAAAATCACTGCAGCCATGAAATTAAAAGACGCTTACTCCTTGGAAGAAAAGTTATGACCAACCTACACAGCATAACAAAAAGCAGAGACATTACTTTGCCAACAAAGGCCCATCTAGTCAGAGCTATGGTTTTTCCAGTGGTCATGTATGGATGTGAGAGTCGGACTATAAAGAAAGCTGAGCACCAAAGAATTGATGCTTTTGAACTGTGGTGTTAGGGAAAACTCTTGAGAGTCCCTTGGACTGCAAGGAGATCTAACCAGTCTATCCTAAAGGAGATCAGTCCTGAATATTCATTGGAAGGACTGATGCTGGAGCTGAAACTGCAATACTTTGACCACCTGATGCGAAGAACCAACTCATTTGAAAAGACCCTGATGCTGGGAAAGATTGAAGAGGGGAGGAGAAGGGGACGACAGAGGATGAGATGGGTGGATGGCATCACCAACTCAATGGACATGAGCTTGAGTAAACTCCTGGAGTTGGTGATGGACAGGGAAGCCTGCCATGCTGCAGTCCATGGAGTCACAAAGAGTCGGACACGACTGAGCCACCGAACTGAACTGAACAGAGAATGCAACTATAAAATAGGTTTGGAGCCACAGTGACCCCTGGTGGCCATTTCTCTTATTGCATGATGCCTTCCCCTCAACAACTTCGTTTTTCCCCTGTGTTTCAACCTAAGAGTTGTGGGTTTTCATTTGCTAGACTGGTGAGATATCCCATCCTGAAAAGGCAGCAGGGCCTACGTGGACACAGGGACATCCGGAAGGCAATGGGGTGGGGGCATCCAGTCAGAGGGAGACCAAAGTCCCCAGACAGGAAATTCAACTTCAGGGAGCTTGGGGTCCCAGCCAGACAGTCCGGCTGAGGATGGGTTCACCCGTAGGTCTCTGACTACTTTGGCTGCAGGGACAGTGGAGCAGGCCTACTGACACGGATATCTTTCTTCCTGAGACCTTTCTTTCTGAGCTGTCATTCAACGTGGCTTCCTTTGAGGAACCCCAGGGGCCGAGGTCTTCCCTCACCTTGGAGTCCTCGAGTCTTGGCTCTCCCAGAATGTGGATCAGGGCCAGCGTGGATGCTTCCCAGATGCAGCCCCTCCCCACTCATCCACCTCACCCCCCACCATCAAAGGAGGGGCCCCTTAGCCCCACTCCACCCTGAGAGGAGGCAGAGCCTTAAAGAGAGCAGGTGAGGACCCCACGTCCGGGGCTGGGTGGTGGCCAAGCTTGACCTGGAGCCCAGTCCTGGTGCAACCCCAAGACTGCCTGCAGGGCTGGCTCCAGCCCTTCTTGTCCTGAAGCTGCCTTCTCTGTCTCTGGTCACCAGTCACATCAGTCATTTTCTTAATGGTGTCGTCCCTCCCCTGCCTCCCAGCCCCTACTGACCTTCCATTATTCTGGCCTAGGCACCTCCAGGCACCCTGACACCCAACAACAATAATGACACAGAAGGTCATCTTGCTGACTCGAGGCCTGCCCTGACTTAAGAGTCCTAAATTCTGGAGACACATCCTGGCCTGCTGCCTTATCCTGGGGCTGCCTGGGTTCCTTGGTGATCATATGGTCTGGACACTGTGCTTTTTTTTTTTTTTTTGGCTGCGCTGGGTCTTTGTTTGCAGCTCTTGGGCTTAGTTGCCCTGCAGCATATGGGATCTTAGTTCCCCAACCACGGATCAAACCTGAATCCCCTGCCTTGGAAGGTGGGCCACCAGGGAAGTCAGTCCCTGACATTTTCCTTTATAAATTCAGGGATATGTACATGCAGATGTGTACCACGTATGTTAATTTTGTAAATGGCTTGAGTTCAGGGAGGAAATTTGGGCCCTCTTTCAACTATAAATATTAGAAAAAGTTTGAAGCAGTAGTTACAAAATTAGTGCAAAAAATATATCCTACACTTTCCAAGATCTGAAGAATCATTAACTGTTGTGTTTAAGAAAAACTAAACTAAGCGAAACATCCACCAATAATAACGATGGCCGTTTTAAATGAATTTTACTTTGAGAATGTAAGAAAAGGCTGGAATGAGCTGGATGCCCCAGGGCAGAAGTTCTCAAGATTTGTTGCAATTTAGAATCCACGGGAAAAAAAATTTAAACATCTGTGCCTGGGCTCCTCTTGGGACAAATGAAATCCATGGAAAAGGGCTGATTCTGCTGCCAAGACCAAGGATTAGCTCTACTGTACTGCCAACCTGGGAGCCACTAGCCCCATGCAGCTATTTTAATTTAAATTAATGCAAATTAAATAAACTAAAAAATTCCCTTTCTCATTTGTACAGGCCACATTTTAAGTACCTAACAGCCACACGTGGCTGGTGGTTGCCACACTGGACACGGCAGATGATACAATATTTCCATTATTCTAGAAAGTTCTATGTAGCAGCGCTTCCCTAAGGAGCTGGCAAGTCCAGCTTCTACGGTAGGGGGCTGACTGGACAGATCACCTTTAGGTAAAATGGAGGTGGTTTTCTGTGTGCCTGGGCAGGCTGATGGCGTGTGTGTCGAGCCCATTACGGGTCCTGTTTTTCTGCTGGATTGTCACCTTATAGAGTCGAGAAGCTTCTGGAAATCTGTCCCGGGTATGTCGCATGGGAGACACCCAGAGGCCCGGAGTGACTGAGGGCCACCCTAACTGTAATGGTGCGTATCTCCCACGTGGATTGCAGCTGGGGGAACTGTTCCCTCCCCATCCCCACCCCCGTGTTGAGAAGATGGAAGGACCCACCACCTACCAGCAAAACCTTTATTCCCCTCGAGGAGACCTGTTTGAAGCCCGGCAGTTAACCCTCCTCCGGGACGCTGAGTTTCTCCTTCACCCCACAGGCCACCACGGCGAAAAAGAGCTCGGGGAACAAGGTGCGGATGTACACAGCGGCCTTGGGGATGGGGTTGGCGAGGAAGACCTCTTGCTTCTTGCGTCTCACCGTGCGCATCACCTCCTCCGCCACGTCCACAGGGTGTGTCCCATAGGTCAGCTTCCTGAAAAAGACTGAAAAGCCCCCCGAGGAAGGGGCGGGGCTCATAGCCTCCGGAAGGGGGAGGTGGTCAGAGCCCCGCCCCCCAAGGTGGGGACTGGTGTGCGGTGCAGGGGTCCCAGCCTCAGGGCCAACCCTGCACATGCTGGCCGCTGGCCATGCGCTATGAGCAGGCACGTTACCCGCCGTGCCTCAGCTTCCGCATCTGTAAAGTGGGTGCAGTTTCTGGCACTTTGACATCCCAGGGTAGTTATGAGTGGTGGAAGGGATGAGAAAGAGCTTAGAAGGTAAGAAGGTGTCAGATATATGAAGGGGCTGCTATTCATGATTGTTGCCAGGCTGTGCTTGTCCAGTGCCTCCTGGAACCGGTTGCCCACGTCTTTGTTGTTGTTCAGTCACTAAGTGGCATCCGGCTTTCTTGCGACCTCATGGGTGGCTTGACAGGCTCCTATAGCCATGGGATTTCCCAGGAGTGGGTTGCCATTTCCTTCTACAGGGGATCTTCCCCACCCAGAAATTGAACCCACCTGCATTGGCAGGTGGATTCTTTACCATTGAGCCTTGTGAGGTAGCTGCTCTGTATAGAGCATTCTGGAATAGAGATCACAGGTGCACTTACAGAGCACTCGGGATGTGCTAGTCGCTGTTCCAAACTCTGTGAGCTGGAACCTTCCGTTCTAGGACTCTACCAGGTCGGTTTTTACCATCATCTCTCATTTTCCAAAGGGGAAACAGGTGAAGGGAGTTGCTGCTGTTCCAATACTTAATATGAGACAGAGGAGAGTTTCAGAATAGTCACTCTGGGCCACACTCTGAGCTTCTCCTCTGTGCTGCCACCTAGGGAAGGGGAGCAGCTGCTGCTGCTAAGTCGCTTCAGTCGTGTCCGACTCTGTGCAACCCCATAGATGGCGGCCCACCAGGCTCCCCCATCCCTGGGATTCTCCAGGCAAGAACACTGGAGTGGGTTGCCGTTTCCTTCTCCAATGCATGAAAGTGAAGTCACTCAGTCATGTCTGACTCTTAGCCACCCCATGGACTGCAGCCTACCAGGCTCCTCCGTCCATGGGATTTTCCAGGCACGAGTACTGGAGTGGGTCGCCATTGCCTTCTCTGAAGGGGAGCAGAAGTTTCTCCAAAACCAAATCCTGGCTGTTCAACATGGGAAACTGAAGCCCAGAGATGGGCAGTCCCGGGACCAAGGTCACACAGCCTGTGAGTGATGGAGCCTAGCCTGGCCTTGGTCTGCTGGCTGCGAGTTAGGGAGGGTTCCCTATATAGCATATTCAAAAGCAGAGACATTACTTTCCCAACAAAGGTCCATTTAGTCAAGGCTATGGTTTTTCCTGTGGTCATGTATGGATGTCAGAGTTGGACTGTGAAGAAGGCTGAGCACTGAAGAATTGATGCTTTTGAACTGTGGTGTTGGAGAAGACTCTTGAGAGTCCCTTGGACTGCAAGGAGATCCAACCAGTCCATTCTGAAGGAGATCAGTCCTGGAATTTCTTTGGAGGGAATGATGCTGAAGCTGAAACTCCAGTACTTTGGCCACCTCATGCAAAGAGTTGACTCACTGGAAAAGACTCTGATGCTGGGAGGGATTGGGGGCAGGAGGAGAAGGGGACGACAGAGGATGAGATGGCTGGATGGCATCACTGACTCGATGGACGTGAGTCTGAGTGAACTCCAGGAGTTGGTGATGGACAGGGAGGCCTGGTGTGCTGCGATTCATGGGGTCTCGAAGAGTCGGACACGACTGAGCGACTGAACTGAACTGAACTGAACTGAACCCTCTACCTGGTGCCTTGGAACTGAAGTTTTGGGGCCCCTCCCCACTGCCAGCGGGGTGCAGACACCCCATCTCCCCAGTCTCACGCTTCAGGAACACCCTGCCCTCACGGTACCCCAACCCCACCCCCTGCCACCCTGGGCGTACCCCACTCCTCCACAAGCCCTCCCCAGCTCCGTTCCCTCCAGCTGTGCTCTGAAAGCTCACATTTCCATATGGAGGCCTCCCAGTTTCCTTGGCCTGGATCAACGTGGTAGGAGCAGATGAAGGTGGGACTCACGGTGCTGACGACCACGTCATATTCCTCCACTTCTGCCCGCAGGCAGTCGAAGAAGCCGAGTGCCGCGTGCTTGGAGGCGGCATCTGGAAGAGAAACCAGCCCGGCGGTGGGTGCGGATCCCTCTGTGCCTACCGGGAGGGGGTTGGAGACACACATCCCTACAGGCTCTGCTGGGTGAGGCCGCAAAGTCCCCAGCCTTGCCCCTCACTTTGTAGATGCGGACAGAGAGCCTTTGTGAAGCAGTGAACAGATGCAGAGATGGGACCCAGTCCACTTTAACTACTATTCCACTGTGTGACTTTGGGCAAGTGGCCAGTTTTTACCTTTAGAGATTCAGTTTTCTCATCTTTAAAATGTCCAGTTGCAGCCCAATTTATAATAAGCAAGGTATGGAAGCAACTGAAATGCCCATCAACAGATAAATGGATAAAGAGAATGTGGTACATATATACACTGGACTATTGTGTGTGCATACTCAGTGACTCAGTCCTGTCTGGCTCTTTGCGACCCTGTAGACTGTAGCCCATCAGGTCCTTCTGTCCATGGAGTTTACCAGGCAAGAATATTTGAGCTGATTGCCATTTCCTTCTCTAGGTCCTAGGTCACCTTCCCAAGGATCGAACTCACGTCTCCTGCATTTGGCAGGCAGATTCTTGACCACTGAGCCACCTGGGATGCCCCATACTGGAATCTTACTCAGCCACGAAAAGAATAAAATCATGCCGTTGACAACAACATAGATGGATCTAGAGATTATCATACTAAGTGAAATAAGTCAGAGACAAATCAGTTCAGTTCAGCCGCTCAGTCGTGTCCAACTCTTTGTGACCCCATGGACTGCAGCATGCCAGGCCTCCCTGTCCATCACCAACTCCTGGATCCTACTCAAACTCATGTCCATTGAGTCGGTGATGCCATCCAACCATCTCATCCTCTGTCGTCCCCTTCTCCTCCCCCTTTCAATCTTTTCCAGCATAAGGGTCTTTTCAGATAAGTTGGTTCTTTGTATCAGGTGGCCAAAGTATTGGAGTTTCAGCTTCAACATCAGTCCTTCCAATGGATATTCAGGACTGATTTCCTTTAGGATGGACTGGTTGGATCTCCTTGCAGTCCAAGGGACTCTCAAGAGTCTTCTCCAACACCACAGTTCAAAAACATCAATTCTTCGGTGCTCAGCTTTCTTTATAGTCCAACTCTCACATCCATACATGACTACTGGAAAAACCATAGCCTTGATTAGACAGGCCTTTGTTGGCAAAGTAATGTCTCTGCTTTTTAATATGCTGTGTAGGTTGGTCATAACTTTTCTTCTAAGGAGTAAGCGTCTTTTAATTTCATGGCTTCAGTCACCGTCTGCAATGATTTTGGAGCCCCCCAAAACAAAGTCTGTCACTGTTTCCACTGTTTCCCCATCTATTTGCCATGAAGTGATGGGACCAGATGCCATGATCTTCGTTTTCTGAATGTTGAGCTTTAAGCCAACATTTTCACTTTCCTCTTTCACTTTCCTCAAGAGGTTTTTTAGTTTTTCTTCACTTTCTGCCATAAAGGTGGTGTCATCTGCATGTCTGAAGTTAATGATATTTCTCCTGGCAATCTTGATTCCAGCTTGTGCTTCATCCAGCCCAGCATTTCTCATGATGTTAAATAAGCAGGGTGACACTATATAGCCTTGATGTACTCCCTTTCCTGTTTGAAACCAGTCTGTTGTTCCATGTCCAGTTCTAACTGTTGCTTCCTGACCTGCATACAGATTTCTCAAGAGGCAGGTCAGGTGGTCTGGTATTCCCAAATATCATATGATCCCACTTATATGTGGAATCTAAAAAAAATGATACAAATCAACTTATTTACAAAACAGAAACAGACTCACAGACTTTGAAAACAAGTTTATGATTACCAAAGGAGAAAGGGGGGAGGGAAAGGATAAATCGGGAGTTTGGGATTGACATATACACACTACTATATATAAAAGAGATAATAAGGACCTATTGTATAGCACAGGGAACTCTATTCAATATTCCATAATAACCATTATAGGAAAAGAATCTGAAAAAGAATGAATGTATGTGTATGTATAATTGAGTCACTTTGCTGTACATGTGAAACTAGCACAGCGTTGTAAACCAGCGATGCGTGCTAAGTCGCTTTAGTCGTGTCTGACTCTTTGCATCCCTGTGGACTGTAGCCCACCAGGCTCCTCTGTCCATGGGGATTCTCCAGGCCAGAATACTGGAGTGGGTTGCTACGCCCTCATCCAGGGGATCTTCCAAACCCTGGATCAAACCCATGTCTCTAACATCTCCTGCATTGGCAAGTGGGTTCTTTACCAGTAATGCCATCTGGGAATCCCAGAATCAACCATGCTATGTTATGTTAAGTCACTGTGTCCAACTCTGTGTGACCCCATAGACGGCAGCCCACCAGGCTCCCCCGTCCCTGGGATTCTCCAGGCAAGAACACTGGAGTGGGCTGCCATTTCCTTCTCCAATGCATGAAAGTGAAAAGTGAAAGTGAAGTCGCTCAGTCCTATCCGACTCTTAGCGACCCCATGGATTGCAGCCTAACAGGCTCCTCCATCCATGGGATTTTCTAAGCAAGAGTACTGGAGTAGTGTGCCATTGCCTTCTCCATACTCCAATATTAAATAATTTTTAAAAAAAGATTAATATTATACCACTTCTGGTAAAAATAAATCATAAAATAGAGGTAATTAATTAATTAATCATTTAAGGATAGTATCACTCTTGCCAAGTGAGAAAATTTATGTAAAATGCCTGACACGGGTGTGAATTCCTGTATCCTTTCTGGGAAGCCTGATTCCCCATGTAAGACTGATTTCTCAGGGTCCTGAGGCCGTCAGGGTTAAGAATGCAGGTGCTGGGGCTCAGATGCCTGGCTTGTAGAGTGAGGATATGGTCAGGTGTATAAATAACAGATATAACTGCTGTGAGCATAGAACAAGATGAGCTTCTGGGGTCTGAGGGAAGGACTTATCTTTATCTCTCAGTCACCTGTGTGCTGTAGGCACTCAAAAATAGGAGCTGAGTAGATGGAGAAATATACCATGTTCATGGATTGGAAGAATCAATATAGTGAAAATGAGTATACTACCCAAAGCAATTTATAGATTCAATGCAATCCCTATCAAGCTACCAACAGTATTCTTCACAGAGCTAGAACAAATAATTTCACAATTTGTATGGAAATACAAAAAACCTCGAATAGTCAAAGCTATCTTGAGAAAGAAGAATGGAACTGGAGGAATCAACCTACCTGACTTCAGGCTCTACTACAAAGCCACAGTCATCAAGACAGTATGGTACCGGCACAAAGACAGAAATATAGATCAATGGAACAAAATAGAAAGCCCAGAGATAAATCCACGCACATATGGACACCTTATCTTTGACAAAGGAGGCAAGAATATACAATGGATTTAAAGACAATCTCTTTAACAAGTGGTGCTGGGAAATCTGGTCAACCACTTGTAAAAGAATGAAACTAGAACACTTTCTAACACCATACACAAAAATAAACTCAAAATGGATTAAAGATCTAAACCTAAGACCAGAAACTATAAAACTCCTAGAGGAGAATATAGGCAAAACACTCTCTGACATACATCACAGCAGGATCCTCTATGACCCACCTCCCTGAATATTGGAAATAAAAGCAAAAATAAACAAATGGGATCTAATTAAACGCTTCTGCACATCAAAGGAAACTATTAGCAAGGTGAAAAGGCAGCCTTCAGAATGGGAGAAAATAATAGCAAATGAAGCAACTGACAAACAACTAATCTCAAAAATATACAAGCAACTCCTACAGCTCAACTCCAGAAAACTAAATGACCCAATCAAAAAATGGGCCAAAGAACTAAATAGACATTTCTCCAAAGAAGACATACAGATGGCTAACAAACACATGAAAAGATGCTCAACATCACTCATTATCAGAGAAATGCAAATCAAAACCACTATGAGGTACCATTTCACGCCAGTCAGAATGGCTGTGATCCAAAAGTCTACAAGCAATAAATGCTGGAGAGGGTGTGGAGAAAAGGGAACCCTCTTACACTGTTGGTGGGAATGGAAACTAGTACAGCCACTATGGAGAACAGTGTGGAGATTCCTTAAAACACTGAAAATAGAACTGCCTTATGATCCAGCAATCCCACTGCTGGGCATACACACTGAGGAAACCAGAATTGAAAGAGACACGTGTACCCCAATGTTCATAGCAGCACTGTTTATAATAGCCAGGACATGGAAGCAACCTAGATGTCCATCAGCAGATGAATGGATAAGAAAGCTGTGGTACATATACACAATGGAGTATTACTCAGCCATTAAAAAGAATACATTTGAATCAGTTCTCATGAGGTGGATGAAACTGGAGCCTATTATACAGAGTGAAGTAAGCCAGAAAGAAAAACACCAATACAGTATACTAACGCATATATATGGAATTTAGAAAGATGGTAACAATAACCCTGTATACGAGGCAGCAAAAGAGACACTGATGTATAGATCAGTCTTATGGACTCTGTTGGAGAGGGAGAGGGTGGGATGATTTGGGAGAATGGCATTGAAACATGTATAATATCATGTATGAAACAAGTTGCCAGTCCAGGTTCGATGCACGATACTGGATGCTTGGGGCTGGTGCACTGGGACGACCCAGAGGGATGGTATGGGGAGGGAGGAGGGAGGAGGGTTCAGGATGGGGAACACATGTATACCTGTGGCGGATTCATTTCGATATTTGGCAAAACTAATGCAATATTGTAAAGTTTAAAAATTAAATTAAATTAAAAAAAAGTAGGAGCTGAGGGGATGGAAGAAAAGCCAACGGATGCTTTCATCTCTGGACCCTCTCCCCCCAGGAACCATATGCTTCGTCCTAGACACCACATCTCTTGTCTTATAAGACACATAACCTGAGATGAAACTTGTCTTAGCAACTTACAGGCTGTGCGGAAGGGGATTCCAAGCTTCCCCTGGATGTTGTTCACTAACACGATTTGTCCGGTCCTCCGGGAGATCATGTCGGGGAGCAGGGCTGGAAAGCGCAGGACGAAGACTCACGGTTACAAACCTGAGATGGAGTCAGTCAGCAGCCAGCAGACCCCTTCCCCAGACCCCTCATCACACGGGCTCCTTTGCTGCTGCTAAGTTACTTCAGTTGTGTCCAACTCTGTGCGACCCCACAGACGGCAGCCCACCAGGCTCCCCCATCTCTGGGATTCTCCAGGCAGGAACACTGGAGTGGGTTGCCATTTCCTTCTCCAATGCACGCAAATGAAAAGTGAAAGTGAAGCCTCTCAGTCGTGTCTGACTCTCAGCGACCCCATGGACCCCCTACGAAGCTCCTCCCATGGGATTTTCCAGGCAAGCGTACTGGAGTGGGGTGCCATTGCCTTCTCCCACAGGCTCCTTTGCCTCCCTGCTACCTAGGTTACAGTGGGACACAGGTGGGCTGGATCCCAGCCATCATTTTTATCCAGTGTTGCCTAGGAGTGGGCTGGGCTCGACTGGTGAATTGCTGGGTTATTTTATTTTTATTTTATTATTATTTTTGTGTCATGCAGGATCTTAATTCCCAGGCCCCCTGCAGCTGAAGTTAGAAGTCCTAACCACTAGACCTAACCCTGGGTGATTTTATTATATTTTTTAAAGCTTTTTTTTTTTTAATGGGAACCATTTTTAAAATTGTTACTGAATTTGTTACAGTATTGCTTCTGTTTTGTTTTGTTTTTTTGGCCACTAGGCATGTGAGATCTTAGCTCCCCTACCAGGAATCCAACCCACACCTCTTACATTGGAAGGTGAAGTCGTAACCACTGGGCCTTCAGGGAAGTTCCCAACCCTGGGTGATTTTAAATGACCCGTCCATGTCCTTGACGTGACACTGATTTCAGTAGTGAGAAAGCTGGCTCCCTTTCCAATTCTCCTATTCCTCCAGTAGGAAAGTTGGTTCAGGTGGGTCTTTAAAACCTCTCTTGCATGTGCTAATCTTTAAAAAAAAAAAAAAAAAGAAAAGAGGAAAGACCTCAGCCCTGTGTCTTGGGAAAACTTAAGACTTTGTTTTGATTTCAGGTTTTCTTCCATTTATGGAGAGGAAAGGAATTTTTAATTTATGGTAAAAAAAAAAGTTCCTCTTAAGTAGAATTAATTGACAAGTGAGGGAATTTAGAAAAAGCTATGGAGCAATGATAGCACAGGTGGAATCAGGAGACGACAAAAAATCAAGACTCAACTTAGCATGCCTCACTTTGTTGCCAGGGAATCGGAGCTCTCAGAGGTTGAGGGGAGGACGCACCTTGGCTGGCCTGCTGGGTGTGTCCACAGCGACTGGGCTGAGGAAACTGTGGTCTCTGGGGCACTCTCATCTCTGGAAGCTCTGGGAGTCATCTTTCTGCTCCCAATGCTGCTTTGCCTTCATTTGTCTCAGTTCTCAGAATCCCATTTTCGTGGAGATTCTGGCTGTACAGAAGGCAGCTCAAAGATCCTGCTCTCTCAGCCTTTGCCAATGTACCCTGCTCCCTAAATGTATATCCTTATATTCTTCCTTTTGTGATTCTGCTTTGATAAACTTTATTTAGGGTGGGGGGAGGGCTTTAACTCTTGGTTCTATTCCATGTCATCTCTAGCTATTCCACAACCCTCACCCTAGCTTCAGACCTGCATTTGAACTTGGTTGTTAGAATCTCCACAAAGGGACCATAATTTTACCCTAGTGGCTCAGACATTAAAGAAGCGGAGATGCAGGTTCGATCCCTGGGTCAGGAAGATTCTCTGGAGAAGGAAATGGCTACCTACCCCAGTACTCTTGCCTGAAAAATCCCATGGACAGAGGAGCCTGGTGGGCTACAGTCCATGAGGTCACAAAGAGTTGGCCACGACTGAGCAACTAACACTTTTCTGTTTCTGAAAAGGAACTGACGGTATTCTGGGTCTTTTGTAGTTTGGGATAAACTCTTTTCTTCATGACTGAGGACAGAATTTCAACACTGGACCAACTGTCATTATTAGGAGCAGATCAACCACAAGGTGGATATAATAGAAGGTTTGCAGGGGATGAAGACAATGGTCCAGAGATGTGGAATGGGATTGGAGGGGAGCCATGGATGTGAGTAAGAAAAGGGAAGTAAAGGGCAGGGTTTGGGAAGGGGACTGCACAGAGGAGGCAGGCAGGAATATACCACTAAGAGACTTTCACAATCCCTTTTCTTTCATCAACATTTGTAGTCGAAAGCTGAAAGCTTTCACCAAACAAGCAGGGATTTTTCTGAAGAGGACTCGAGGCTCCATCCAGAAGTGGATGACTATCTGGAGACATAACAGTGACCTCTTGAGCAGCCCAGTGACCCAGGATTCCACGGGAAGGTCAAACTCACGAGACCTTTGGTCAGTATGATGGGTCCAAAGTAATTGGCATCCATGATCTTTTTGTCGAGCTCCAGAGAAATCTTATGGGCAGGTCCCTTCACCTTCATGCTGGCGTTGTTGATGAGGATGTCCACGCAGCCATAGCAATCCAGGACCTCTTTGGCCACATCCTGGACACAGCTGATGTCTGAGAGATCCAAGAGGACCAGCTTTGGGGTGAATGTCTGCTGGACCAATGAGAAAGTCAAGGCACGTGTGGGAATATCCTCACAGACCTTGGGGCCCTTCCATCTAAGAGTTGCCCCTTTTGAAACTCAGAGCTTGTGGAATGACTACAAACAGATGATTAAATGAAGCAGAGATAACTGGGAGAAGGTAAACTGATGGAGAACATGCATCCTCGGGGACCAAGGCAACAATAACATTCCCAACATGTTAACATGCACTACAAAGTTTGATCTTCTGGTCAAGGGGCCAGAACTGAGAAATCTAAATGGAGGCTGTGCATAAATTCTCTGATGTCATTTTTTAATAACATTTCTGAGCTCCTCTTTGGAAATGGCTTTCAGACTGGCTTCCAAGCCACAAGAGAATCTGCCCAGTACTTTGTAGCCACATTTGTTTTTTGGCCAAAATGATATACTTGATATAAATTTTTTGGAACACCGTCTGTATAGGTGCAAGGCATTGTGTTCAGCTCTAAACATGCTGTCATCAAGATTTTCATGATTTAGAAGGGGTACAGATGGAAAAATTGATAATTCCACATGGCAGATACAATCCTGGTGTTTCACAAACATGAGTCCTGAGATATGCCCTTAAAAAAGCATGTTCTCCGGTTCAATATATTTGGGGAATATAGACTACTATACATTTTTCTTGGAGATAACACAATGCATATTTACATAACAAAGGTTCTGAAAAGTCCTGCAGTAAAGAAATCAGTCAGAGAAGCTTTCTCTAACTCAGTATTTCCCACACAGTTGACCTCAGAATCTCCTTTTTACTACTTCACGACCAATACCTGATAAAATCCCAGGAAACATGCTTTGGGGTTTTGGTGTTATCCTTTTGCTTCATCTCCTCAAATACCAGACTTAGTTCTGAATTATTTTTGGCTTTATCCAAAATCCAAATCAACATCAAGGGCAAAGATTAATTAAAAAAAATTCTTGACACTTCCCTGGTGGTCCAGTGGTTAAGGTTCTGTTTCCAGTCCTTGGTTGGGTACTTCCACATGCCATGTAGAGTGGCAAAAAAAAGAAAACAGATCCTAAAGAGAACTCTGAAAGCAATTTCTTAAACAATGATCCAGACATGCCTTGAAAACCCCAGCTTCATTGAAATGTGTTTACCTCCTATATAACTTCATGGACGGGGACGGAAGTAAAACGCTCGGGGCTGCACATCGCGGCTTGAGGAATCTTGGTTTCCCGACCAGAGATTGAACACGGCCCCCGCAGTGACAGCACTCAGTCCTAACCACTGGACCACCGGGGAAGTCCCTCTTTGAAGGAGGTATTATTTGAAGTATTATTTTAAAAGTCAGCCATAAGAATTTATAAACAGAGCTGTGTCTATGACATACCGTATCTTCTGGGTCCTCTGAGCCTGACTTAAATAGAATGGGGTGGGGCTCAGAGGCTAGAGAAGAAATTTTTGGCGTGATGAGGGTTCAAAATGAATCACCCCCCAAGTCGGCTGTGTCAAGATTACATTTCCCCAAAGCTATCACCAGATTTCAGGCAGAGCTGCTCTGGGACAAGCATGAAGACTAAGGGTGCCCAGGGGTTGCCCGTGCTGGCTGTCCGAAGGCCTTACCTTGCTGGGATCAGCCACACTGATCAGGGCATCGTATAGACCCTGAAGCCTCTCCCAGTTCTTTCCACACAGCACCAGCCTGGCTCCGCCAGTATGGAACACCCGAGCACACTCTGTGGGGAAGAAGGAAGGAGGACAGGACGCACTGAGTGGATGAAACTGCTGATGGGGGGGTGGGGTGGTTACAAATTCGAGGATTCGAAGAATTCAGAAGGCTTAGAGCTATGAGTTCCTTTAGAGGGCATTGCATTCAACCTCCTCTGGAATTTCTTCATGTTTCCAGCCTCAGCATGGCTGCCTTCTGTGAAGGGCAGCTCACGGGGGTGTGAAATAGCCCCTCCTCCACTGGGCAGTTCTGATTTTTGGGACACTCTTTCTTTCTTTTTAGCCAGGCTATGTGGCATACGGGATCTTAGTTTCCTCACCAGGGATTGAACCTGTGCCCCCTGCATTGGGAGACTGGAGTCTTAACCACTGAACCAGCAGGGAAATCCTGGTATATTCTTTCTTAAACTGGACAGAAAGATGACTCTGTCCAATAAGACCCCCAGAAGCACAGTGTTAAGTATATCTCAGTCTGAGGATATCGGAGACAGTTGCTATTTTTTTTTTTTTTTTTTCAGATCAAATGTCACTAGTTTCCTCTACATTTTCCTTGTGGGTTGATGCCCCAGCTAGGGTTCTTTTTATTTAAAAAAAAAAAAAAAGTGAAGCTGTCTTCTGTCTAGTTCATTTTATTCTAGATGAATTTCTTGTTTGCTCAATGTTCTCAACTGGGCAGTGATTGGTGGATACAAATATTTTTATGTGGCAATAACGTTGATATTTAAGAACAATAAAAGCTGGACTTCCCTGGAGGAGCAATGGATAAAAATCCACCAGCCATTGCAGGGGACACAGGTTTGATCCCTGGTCCAGGAATGTCCAACAGTCAGTGGAGCAACTAAAGCCCATGCACCACAATTACTGAGCCCACGTGCTACAGCTACTGAAGCCCACATGCCCGAGAGCCTGTGCTCTGCAACAAGAGAAGCCCTGCAGTGGGAAGCCCACGCACTGCAAAGTAGCCCACGTACCGAAAAGTAGCCCCCGTTTGCTGCAACTAGAGAAAGCCCATGCGCAGCAAGGAAGACCCAGCACAGCCAACAAACCAAACAATAAAAGCTAACAGACTTTGACAGTTTACTTGCTTGAGTGGCTATTGAAAGAGGTTTACACATATTAGCTTATTTTATTCTCACAGTCATCCTACGCAGCGGTTTGTTATGTTGGGTTCCCTAGAAAGAGAACCGACAGGGTTTTAGCCACTGGGCCACCAGGGAAGTCCCTCGGTTCTTTTTTCTTGAAAGATCCTTTTAAATATATGTGGTTTTTATAATAAGAGAATTCACTAAAGGAAACCATTTGGAGGGAGAATGGCTAGTCTCCCCGAGTTTGGGGTGTAATTTTCAGTGGCGGCGGCAGCTGCGCTGGGTGTGGGCAGCCCTGGAGGTCGTGTTTCACAGACCAGAGGCCTTTAGTCTGAAAGAGACTTTTTGATTTCAGCGATATTAAAATACACAAAGATGGCCCAGGGCCATCGTAAGAGACCATTGATTAAGAGACAGTTAGCTCAATTTCTGGCAAACCACTCCAATATTCTTGCTGGGAGAATCCCATGGACAGAAGAGCCTGGCGGGCTACAGTTCATGGGGTCACAAGAGTCGGACACCATTTAGCGACTAAACCACCACCACCAGCTCAATTTCAGGAATGGTTAAAGGAAGAAAATGGTGTGTCTTAGAGGTGATGAAACACAGGCAAGGTTTGTGTTCTCTGAAGCAGTTTAAGTGCAGTGGTTAAGTATTTTGAAGATCATTCTTGCTGCAGACACAAGTGGGTACAAGGTGACTTCATTCCTGACTTGGCTGAATTATGTGGGTTTGGGGCAAAGGTTAGACGTCCTGACATCTCTGTCTGTCTGGTTTCCCTGGGAGACAGCTTGGCTCTGGCCCCCTTGCTGCTCTCCAGTGCTAAAAACTGGGTTTGGTCAGGTTCTGTGGGACCGTGTGTGTGCTGTGGGCTATGTGTAACTGACCTCATCCGCTCAATGCCCCTCACTATTTTTTTTGCCTGGGACCTGAGAAATGGAGCACTTTGAACCCAGAATCACTGCAGTCGGCAGCATGTTAAAGCCACCATAAGAGTTTACTGAAGGTCACACCCCCACTCCCAGCTTCTCAAGTTACTTCTAAATGCCTTCAGAACTGGGAAGTGATGTGGTTGAATCAGGCCAATCGTAAGACAACAGGGATTATGGGGTGTGTGGCACGCTGGCGTTTGCGTTCTCTGCATGATTTGTTCATTATTATCGCCACTGCTAACATTTGAGAGGTGCCCACGACAGCGCCAGGCACTGTCCTAGGGGTTTCCATTTCTTAATTCATTTAGTCATCACAATCGCATTACGAGGCACAGAGTATTAGCATCCTTGCTTTCAGATGAGAAATCCAAGGCAGAGAAATCAAAACCAGTTAGTAATTGGTGGAGCCAAGAATTGAACCCAGCTCACAGGTCTGGCCTTATCACCAGTTCACTGCCCCAGTTGAGGGCTTTGAACTTCAAAATTTCTAGAAACTCCCTGAAGGCAAAGCAAATCACTTCTGCAGACTGCTTTTGGCCTATAGGCTGTGCATTTGCAACCCTAGATATTCCAATCCCCTCATTTCTCAGGCAAGCAAGCTTTAGCCTCCAAGAGAGAAGACACTGGCTGATTAACATATGCTGAGAGAGAACTCAGCCTTGACCCATGCCCTCCTGCCCAGAGGGCACACCCACACCCCACACTATGGCCTCTCATCCTTCAGGGCAGAAGTGGGCACAAGAGGCTGTGAAGCTCATTTGTGTGTGCTCCATCGTGTCCGACTCTGTGACCCCATAGACTGCAGCCCACCAGGTGCCTCTGTCCATGGGATTCTCCAGGCAAGAGTACTGCAGCGGGTTGCCATTCCCTTCTCCGGGGGGTCTTCCTGACCCAGGGATTAAACCAGAGTCTCCTGCGTTGGCAGGCAGATTCTTTACCACTGAGCCGTCGGGGAAGCCCGAAGCTTGCTTACCCTTGCCCAGTCCTGAGATGGCGTCGGTGATGACCACCACCTTGTTCTGCACGACTGACTTGGACCACAGCCGGGACACCTCCTGGTAGATGAAGAGGAGACCACTGATTCCTAAGAGCAGCAGGGGCAGCATGAGCACGGCAGTGACCCCCATCTTGTTCTGGGAAAAACGGGGAAAAGGAACTCGCTTGACAAAGGGACTCGGAACCCAAGGCAGAGGAGGCCCGAGGCTGCAGGGCACATTCAAGCCCTGAGCCCGGAGCCTCCTCTCCAGGAGCCAGGCTCTGTGCAAACCCCCTGAGTGCTGCTTCCAGAGCTCCTGGCTGCATGCTAATCCCCAAATGGTCATGACGAGGGAATTACTCACAGTGTTTTCAGAAGCAGATGGAATCCGGGGACCTGCCCTCCCAGAGGTTAATTACGATTTTAATTAAAATGTGCCTGCATTTTTGGAAGGAAAGCCATGCGTTAAGGCCACTTGCTTGGGCCCTAATGGCTATTTATAGCTGTCAGTGCAGTAAAGGGCTTTCAGAGTAAATATAGTGTCTCTGCTGATATTCAGGAACACATGCTGGCCGGGTCTGATTTCAGAGTCCCTGCCAAGCCTTTTAAAGCTCTCCTGGGTGCCTCTCTAGTAGAGGTTCCTCCGCAGTTCAGGGATGGACCTTAGGGATTGGGACCTGGGATTTCAGCACAAGCATCCCCACCCTCACGTCCTAACTCTCCTATCAGGTAGCTTCCAGGTAGCTCAGACTCTGGTGGCAGCAAGAGAACTTTCTGGTTGGAGGTGAAAAAACACAGAAAATCTGTTAAACAGAACGGATGAACGACTTGAAGGTGTGACATGAACTATGCGAAAGGGCAGTTTGGGGCTGTTCCTCTTGCAAGTGCTTCCAGCTCTTGGAGCCTCAGTCTCCTCATCTGTAAAGTGGGCACAATCGTCTCATCTTGCAGGACTGTTGGGAGAATAAGATACCGCAGCTTAGTAACAGACTCTGAGAAAATGGCTCTGTTCTCTTTAGTGATTAAGCCTGCATGCGCTAGGGCCCGTGGGCTACAACTAATGAGGCCCTGTGCTGCAGCTACTGACCGACTGCTGCAGTTACTGATGCCTGTGTGCCTAGAGCCCATGCTCTATAGCAAGAGAAGCCACCACAGTGAGAAGCCCATGCACTGCAACTAGAGAAAGCCTGAGAACATCAATGAGAACCCAGGAGAGCCAAAAATAATGAATGAAAGAAAGAATATAGGAGGTGAC
Source organism: Bubalus bubalis (assembly GCF_019923935.1). Taxonomy (NCBI): domain Eukaryota; kingdom Metazoa; phylum Chordata; class Mammalia; order Artiodactyla; family Bovidae; genus Bubalus; species Bubalus bubalis. The sequence continues at coordinate 34,134,457 of NC_059159.1, read as the reverse complement.
TGTGCACCACACCGAGAATGGGTCTGGTTCATTGCCGTGCCTGTTGCTTTCAGTTTCTGCCTTCACTCTGGCAATTTTTTCCTAGTCTGCATTGGTTTCCTGGTTGCCTTTCCTTAATGCATATCAGGGCTCATTCCTCAGGACCCTGGACAGGCTTGAGAAGTGAGAGATGCCAGGGCTCAGTCAGGCAATCTGTGTGCATATACTTGTATAAACATACGTGTGTATGTGTATATATGTATATATATAAACATATATATATATATATGTATGTGTGTGTTGGGGAGTTCTATATGCCTATGATTGTTTTCAATGCTGGGAGGTACAGAGGACAGTTCATGCTATAGAGAAATAATTGACGGTTCATAAGAGGGGAATAGACCTGCAAACAGATTATTGCAATATATGGAGGAATTAAAATCCACCTGAATTTGTTTTATAGCAAAGATAGACAGATGGAGATGAGATGCCTTGATCTGAGGGGCTGTGTTCATAGTCTGAAAATTCCTAAGCTGTACACTTAGGGTTTGGGTAATTTTTTTGTAGGCATGTTGTACTTGAATAAAATCAAGACTTAAAAAATATAAAAGGGGAACTTCCCTGGGGTTCCTGTGGTCAAGATCCCGTGTTTCCAATGCAGGGGGCATGGGTTCAGTCCCTAGACAGGGAACTAGATCCCACATGCCACGTGCTGTGGCCAAAAATAAAAAAATAAAAGGAAGCAGAGGGCCTTGGAAACTCAGAGAATGCAGCAAAGTCGGTTTTGACCTGAGCCTTGGGGACTAGTCACCTCTTGTCCGGCCCGATGTCTCGTTCATCACTGACTCCTTTCCCCAGATGCCGTGTATCCTGTTTGCTGATGTCAGTTTCTCTCACATGACTCCAGAACATTCATTTCTTCCTTGGAACCTTCAGGCATAAGTTTTTTTTTTAAAAAGAACTGAGTGTCTCTTTGGGGACTTTTCTTTTGGATTTCCTTTTCTCTAGGATCAGACTCTCTCAATGTTGTGACATTGACAGGATTTACCTTCACAGACACACAGGGTGACAAGTCCTATGAAAGAATATGCACACTGTGGAGGGCGGGGCCTTTGAGCATGAACTCGTCTGCTCCAGAGGACCCCAGCACGCCTTCCTTGTGTTGGACTCATTCCAGTAAAAAGCCATTTAATACCACTTTGGATATGCTTGGTTCAACATAGCACAACATTCCATAGGCAGATCCACAACTATGAAGAAGTTAGCTGAACTGCCCCTTATTCTCTGACAGTATACATGTACTGCTGCTGCTGCTGCTAAGTCGCGTCAGGCGTGTCCGACTGTGTGCGACCCCATAGACAGCAGCCCACAAGGCTCCCCCGTCCATGGGATTTTCCAGGCAATAGTACTGCAGCGGGGTGCCATTGCCTTCTCTGATACATGGTACAGTTCAGCATAAATGGATTGAGTGATTTTATTTGAAACATTCAGACTTTTTTTCAGAAATGATACATTCACTACACACACAAACACATTTTAAAATATGAATCTAAGCTAGGATGCATTTAGGGTTATTAGGATATGGCAGTTCATTTCCCACCCCCAAAACCCAAGTTATGTGTTTAACAATCGGTGGCCTCAATACCATGTTAGTTTGAAATGCAAAATAGGTGTATATAATATTGTAACTGAACAAGTTAGGAAACATGCAGCATACCACTGTTTCAAACAAGACTTGCAGGTTTCACCATGTTTATTTTTAGAAGCAGAAGTGCCTGGCAATTTAATTTAAGCACCACAATTCAAACATTTGTTCCACTTAGCTGTGACAAGATGTCATTCCATTCAGCCCTTCTTATTTTATTACTTGATTATCCTTCCAAACTGATTTTCCTATAGGTGGAAAGTAAAACATTTAGAAGAAAATGTATTTTAAAAATAACACAAAACTGATTTCTCAATTCATTTCTTCCCGATTAAAACAGAAAAAAATATAGGATAGTCATATGTACTATTAATCTGTGTGTGTCAATTAAGGAAAAAGACTTTCTAGACTCTTTTGTCAACATAACTGTGTGGGCAACAAATCTACATTGTTTGTAGTCAAAGCCTTGTTTTCCCCTTTCTTCAGCTCTTCCTCTTAGCCCTCACATGCGCCTACTTTCTCTGTCACCCTAATTAAACTGTCAGGAAAGCTTGGGATGCTCACTTATACTAGAGTGTCAATGGTTGATATTTTCTGTAGGTGTTATCTCATTTAAAAATACTGGCATTATAACAGGAATCAGAAGTTGAAGGCAAAGGTGTTTAGTGAAGGGTAAGACGGCAGGTGGAAGCTTTACTTCACAGCCTTGTGAAGCCCACTCCAGGGATGCTCCTTGTAGACAAGCGTCTGGTGTGTCTGCCTGTGCAGATCTGTCAGCCATGAACCCTGGCTAGCACATGGACACCCTGCCTGGAGCCTCTGGTGGCAGGTGCTTAGATACACCGATGAGGGCACCCCCTGCAGGGCCGGGAGCAGCTTCTGTATCCCAAACACTTTCTGAAGCCTTGGGTTTCTGGAAGTCTTGTGGAGAGTGCCGACTGCCCTTCTGTCCACTTTTTTTCTCTGCGAGTTCCCGGCGGGCTGCTGTGTATCTGCTTGTGGCCATGACCGATGCAACCATGCACAGGGCAAAGGAACCCCAGGCGAGGCTGTCAACAAAAGGCATGGTTAGGAAAGGGTGCCAGAGAAGGCAATGGCAACCCACTCCAGTACTCTTGCGTGGAGAATCCCAGGGATGCAGGAGCCTTGGTAGGCTGCCGTCTATGGGGTCGCACAGAGTCGGACACGACTGATGTGATTTAGCAGCAGCAGCAGCAGCAGGAAAGGGTGCAGGGCTGATTCCAGGGCTTCCTGCTGGGATGGAAAATCAACTCCTGGTTCTACCCAATTTAGACCTGGGTTTGGGCTTCCCCAGTGGCTCAAACAGTAAAGAATCTGCCTGCAATGCAGAAAACCTGGGTTCGATCACTGGGTTGGGAAGATCCCCTGGAGCGGGGAACGGCTACCCGCTCCAGTATTCAGGCCTGGAGAAGGCCATGGACAGAGGAGCCTGACGGGCTACAGTCCATGGGGTCACAAAGCATTGGACATGACTGAGCGACTAATGCTTTGAATCACAGATCTCAGAGAGCAGTCAACGTGTTTTTGTTGGGAATGTGTGAATGGTAATGAGAACCAGACTTGGGAGTCAGGCATGCACTGTGGGTTTGCAGACATCTCTCATTAACTGTGCAACCTTGAGCTGGTGACTTCACATTTCTGTATCCAATTCTGCATCAAGTCTTTCTAGTAGAACTTCTGTGTCATGACCTGTCTTTCCATTAGAATCGAGGACGGGGTCTCTCTTCACTGAAATATTTATTAGGAATTATAATAGGACTTTTCTCCTTAAACCGTGTTCAAGAAAGTAACAGCAGCACCATCTCTGTTTCTTGAGCGCGTCACTCTGTGCCAAGAATTTTATAAACATAACCTTACATTCTCATAAAAATATCTGAACTGGGTTTTATCATTTTATAGATGAGGAATCTGAGCTACAGAAAGATTAAGAAACTAACCCAAAGTCCCAAGAGTAGCAGGTGGTGGAGCCGTGACCAAGGGCGGTGCTGGTGGTCCTAGAAAACCTGTGTGCATCCCTGCTGGTCCACCGTGGCCAGCGACTCACCAGTATGACCAGCCATAGTCCCACGTCTGAGGCTTCCAATCTTCTGGCCCAAGGTTCACGGTGATTTGAAAAATGGTTGTGTACATCATGTGGGCCACCATGGCTAGGAGCCCTGCACAAGGAAAGCTTGTGAGCTACAGTCAAGAATGCAGTTTTTTACGGCACATGGGTTGGCTGTCCTAGCCCACTAACATCCTCCTTGAGCCCTTCCAAGCAGCCTTCATGTTTTACACGTCTACTGATTTCTTAAGAGTCACCAATCTACACGGTGGTGAATGTTCCTTTGCCATGTCATCTACCTCAAGACCACCTCCTTTTTCTATTTTATCATGTCGCTGTGGGGTGGTTTTTTTTTTTTTTTTTCCTGCTCATACAGCGCAGCATGTGGGATCTTAGTTTCCTGACCAAGGATCAAACCTGGGCCCTTTGCATTGGAAGCTCGGAGTCTTAACTACTGGGCCACAAGTGAAGTCCCCAGAGGCACCAATTTTATATCCTCTGTTTTCCAGAACAGGGAAGAGATCCTTGAGCTACATTTAGCCTGAAGCCATACTTTCCTAAGTTCTGTCACTTTTTCTTTTGAATGTGGATTGTTTGCTAACACAGAAAAACTTTGCATAAAAATCGGAATAGGTTCTGGCCACAGTAGACTTTCACAGCAGGAACTGGTCAGTTCCCAATGTGATTTTCTGTTCTCTGTAAGTGAATTGATCTTTTTGCTTGAGGACCCAGACGATTTTCTTTTCCTTTAACAGTTTTAGTGGGATATGTCTAGGACTTGAATGTACTGTGTCATTTTTTTCCCCCCAGGTATTAGAGTTTTATATGCATAGATTTTGGTCTTTTGTTCCAGAAAGTTTCTTCGAATATTACTTTTAAATATTAGTTATTTTGTTTTTCTTTTTCAGGGGCTCCCATTACAGGGCTATGTTTTAATTTAATAAATGTATGGCAGGGAGTGACCAACTGTGGCTTCAATGGTCAAATAGAAAGTAGTTTTGGGGCGTCTCTAGTGGTCTATGGGCTTCCCTGGTCTATAGGTTCAGACAGTAAAGAATCTGCCTGCAATGCAGGAGACCGGGGTTCCATCCCTGGCTCAGGAAGAGGCCCCGGGGAAGGGAATGGCAACACGCTCCAGTACTGTTGCTGGAGAATCCCATTTGTTGCTAGACAGAGGAGCCTGCTAGCTACAGTTCATGGGGTCGCAAAGAGTCAGACACAACTTAGCAACTGAACAACAATAATGGAAAAATTACTTGGACAACACAGAAGACCAAAAAGAGGAGTTCTTTACTCACAGGGCTATTGACCCCACTTGGATAATTTTTAACAAGCTGCCATTTTTGAGTACTTACTACATACTGTGTGCGTTCTTATTTAGTCATCACCACAGCATTTTGTTTGTTTTTGTATGTTTTGGCTGCACTGGCATGCAAGATCTTCCCTGACCGGGATCAGATCCATGCTCCCTGTAGTGGAAGCACAAATTCTTAGCCACCAGACTGCCAGGGAAGTTCCATCACAGCTTTCTGAGGCAGCTAATTAGAGAAGTGAAGCCACTTGCCCAGAATCACACAGCCAGCAAGTTGGAGATCTCTGAATCCAGGCAGTATTTCTCCACAGACTCATGCTTAACCATTGTACAAATAGGGCAGTCTCTGTCCTCAAAGCCAGTGGACTTCTTCCCCCACAGTTGTGACAAAGACATGCTGATAAATTTTGCTCTCCGTTTGTGCCTATCCCCACTTTTTTCATCAGCCCCCCATTGCTTCCACCAATGGGATTAATTTGGTAACTTCTCCAGTGGACCAGTTGTCCCGCTGAATGGGCCAGCGATAGGAAGAGCCAGTCTGGAGCTCTGCCAGTTCCCTTGGGGGTAGGCTGTAGGGAATTTGCCTGTTCTGATAATGCTCTTGGAAAGTACCTGCAAGCACGGTGAGGATGGCTACTGAGGCATCCACCTTGAGCCAGTGGAACCCAGAGTGATGCCTCACTCTGGAGCCCAGGAGGACCGCACTCGTCAATGTCAGTAGGATATTCAGGACCTCAGCCCCGATAGACAGCCACAAGACACCTGCGAATGTAAGGATAAAAGAGATGCTGGGACTCAGAAATATAGATTCTTTACCATCTGAGCCACCAGGGGAGCCCCTTAGCAATACTAGGATATTCAATCATGTGATTCGGGTCACTTCTAAAACAAAAAATAGATAAATAAAAACCACCACGGGGTGAAAACCACAGAAACCTCTGCTGAGTCTTGGAAAGTTGACAATGCAAGGGGAGTCCTGGGGCTTGAAAGAGAAGCTTTGGGAAGATTGTCATTAGCTGGGAGGGAAAAAAATACTAAGCAAAATTCTTCCTGAAGGATGCTGGAGGTCCCGTTCCCCAGTTCAGAAGTTAACCATGTTATTTTGATTCCACCAGAAGACACTATCTTCATTTTTTGAAGGAGAGGGTAAACTTTACCAGGGAGGATGAAGGAGTCTGAGCATTGAGGTCCCCTGATTCGAGATGCCAAAAATCTCGTTTGTTTCCATGTCAACCTACAATTTATCCTTTTGGTGGGACCCCTCCTGCTGCTTCAGGGAAATAGGTTGGATGTGGAGTGAATAAAAGGGGCAGGGAGCGAAACTGTTATTTGCAAAAAGCCTCCTATAAGGCAGTTTGGTCCTGGGGACACAGCAGTGAAAGAGACATGGTCCATGTCATCACAAAAGCTAAATTCTTGCTGGGGAAACGATACTAGGAAAGTAAGTTTAAATTTGATGAGTGTCATAGAGAGGGAAAACGCTATTGGCAGTGATGAACTAGACTCATCTTTTTTCCTGCTCTGCGGTCACCTTGCATTGATAGTTTGAAATTGGCCTCAGTGGGAGTATTCACACCCCGAACAGCTGCAAATACCGCCTATCAGGGCATCCCCTCCTCCCTGCAGAGTTGATGGTTTAACTTTTTTTAGCATTACTGCCTACAGGGCCCATGAAAAGAGCCAGTGGCTCTGTGGGACTTGAATTCATGGAAAAACTATAAATAACTCGTTCATGTTTTCCCCTCAGCCCAACCAAAACCATAGACATTGTCCAAATGGTGAGAAGGGCTGGGGGACAGAACGTGAGGAAGGTGTTTACCTTGCTCTTCAGCTGGTATTACACTCTGGAAACTTCTGCAGTTTTCACCTGGAAGTAAAAGAAGATAGAATCAAGTAGGGTGAACCTTAACAACGAGGGACAAGCTGTGTTTCCAGCCCCCCCTTGGCAGCATCCACGTCATGTTGAACAAGGATTGGGAAGTGTGGCTGTATTGTTCCCATAGAGGTGGTGCCCCTCCCTGGAGCATCATGATGCAATCCAGCCCCAGGGAATCCAGGCTGGGTCAAATGCCTTGTTATGGCCCAGGACTGGGGGTGGAAATTATGGGGTGGGTGGGTGGGTGGGGGTCACTTCCGGTCAGAAGCTTTACGAGTTAGTGTTTTGCCTAAAAGTTCTCATTTTCTTGCCTCTGAGATCACAGAAGCATATGTCCAGGTGGAGCCTCTCTCTGCCTGGATTCCTGAGTGGCTCCAGTGAGGAGACACCACTTGCCAACTGGCAAAATACAAATAGCAAGAGCTAGAAATGAATTTGGTGGTTTAAACCTGTGGGACTTGGATGTCGTTTGTTATTACAGCGTACCCTAGCCCATCTGGACTGATGCTGCAAGACTTGATGCTGGACTTCCCAAACAGCATCCAGGATGACGTGAGTCTCAAATAATTTCTTTCTGGGTAGAGGGGAAAGTGACAATGTTTGTAATCATTTTAAGAAATGAAATAGAGCAGATTCAGAACTATCTCTGCTATGAAGTGAGTCAGTTACTTGCACTCCATCCTGCTTTCTGGAGTGGGAGAGGAAAGGGAAGAGTTATGTGTGTGAGTACCAGGTACCAGGCAGAACCCACCCCCAGACTTATTCTGTGCTCCAGGGGGTGTGCTTTGCCTGTATCATCAGTCATGTTGCACATATTGGCTAGAAAAGCTTGTGCTGCCCCCTGTGAGGTTTAGTCCCTTTGAAGGATATGAGTCCTTGGTTATCTACTGAATATATTGATGTCACCAAATTCTGGTTTGGGGGTGAGTAATGGATGGAGGATTTGACACCAGGGCGAATCACCCTCTGGGATGTTGTCCCAGGTGGGTACCCCCATCTTGCTCCATTAACACATCAGCTCCGAATTGAATCATAGATGGTGGAGTGGGAGGAGCCGGGGACCTTGCCTGATTTGTCTCTGCACAGTTAGGAAGAGTGTGTCTTAGGACCTCTGAGGGGGAAACATGGTACAGAAAACACGGGTAGAGGCAGTTTCAGCATTAGAACTGGGCTTGCAGGGGCCCAGGACTGTCCCAAGACTGTCCTGCCACATCAGCGATTCAACCCAGGAGCTTAGGTGCCAGGAAGACACATCCTGAGGCTCCCAGTCTGGGCTGCTAGGAGCTAAAAGAGGCAAATGTTAGGGGCATAGATCATTGACTCTTCTTTTTTTTTTTTTTCTTTTTTTTTTTTAATTGGAGGATAATAGCTTTATAGTGTTGTGTTGGTTTCTGTGGTACAACAATGCAAATTGGCCATCAGTAACATATATCCCTACCCTCTTGAGATTCCCTCCCATCCCACCTGTTACTGACTCTTCAGAGGAATGGCTTTCCTATTTCTAAAATTGGTTTAATAGTCCCCATGTTAGCCTTGCTTTGAAGATTAAATGAGATACTAGATAGGAAGAATCCTCCTGCCAATGCAGGAGACTCAGGTTCGATCCCTGGGTCGGGAAGATCCCCTGGAGAAGGGAATAGCTACCCACTCCAGTATTCTTGCCTAAGAAATCCCATGGATAGAGGAGCCTGGTGGGCTGCAGTCCATGCGGTTGAAGAGTCAGACACGACTGAGCAACAAACACTTAGATAGGAAAGCTTCTCTCCTGGTTAATATGTACTTAAACCCTACTGCTGTCTTTCTGCTTAATGCATGGAGGACTGAACATCTAACTAGCCTTCTAGTGAGGGCTGCCTTATCTCAATGGGGGGTAAAAGGAGGCAAGTCCAGAGCCAGGGGCAGGGCAGAGTGAAACTGGGACCGGCCAAGGAGATTAAGAGAATTCACAATAGCTTAGAAGGGTGAGTTTAGTGTGGATCAGACCGCAGTGACCCCTTGATTAATATGAATCCTCAGAAATAATGTTCCTTTTGAATAGGTCCAGCAGGATTAAAAGGAAAAATCTTTATAAATCCCATGAAGCCAGACAGGCAGGTGTTACATAGCTGGACAGAGGTTTGCCAGCCAAGCGGTATAGCCAGCCAGCCTGAGAAATGGTGTCCGAGTCCTGGGGATGGACTCTGGCACCCCGTCTGCTTTTTCTCCCCAAACCCCCACCCACTATGGTGTGCCTAGGCCCCTTTGTGCTTGAATTTCTTGGTTCAGCAGAACCGCACAGAGTCTGGAATCAACACATTCTGCTGACTAATTCATTCACCCAAGAGAAAGAATATTGAGTTGAAAAGCTGCTCTAACCATGAATGTTTGGTTTTTTCTATTTCTTTTTTTAAAAAACTTTTTATTTCGTATTGGGGTAGAGTCAATTAACAATGCTGTGATAGTTTCAAGTAAACAGCAAAGGGACTTGGTCATACATATACGTGTATCCATTCTCCCCGAACTCCTCTCCCATCTGGGCTGCCACATAACATTGAGCAGAGTTCCTTGTGCTCTACAGTAGGTCATTGTTGATTATCCATTTTAAATACAGCAGAGTGTACATATCCATCCCAAGCTCCCTATCCTTCCGCCTGGCTACCTACCATAAGTTCGTTCTCTAAGAGGAGTTTTTATTTTACATCTTCATTTCAGATGATGCGTTCTCTCTTTAGAGGCGTTGGGAAGAAGGTGCAGAGCTATTTAGAAAATGACCTCCAGGTAGGGGGGTCACTACATAGCACTCCAGGTAGGGGGTCCCCAGAGGACTCTATTAGGGTGTCCAACGGAGGGTCAACTTTTAGGGGGATGCAGATGAAGCTGATTAAGAAGGGAAATACCCAGGAAGCTGCAGTGGGCAGCAGAGCTGGGGGTGACCAGACACCCTTTGATCCCTTTCTTGTGCTTGTTCAGGGCCCAGGAGCATCCTCCCCAGGCTGGAGTCCTTGCGGCCAGGTCTCTGTAGCCCCCCTCGTCCCTCCTGTCCCTCTCTGTGGGTGCCACCATCCACCTCCAGTTGTAATCTGCTCCTTTCCTTATGCATCAACTCGCCCAGGCATTTGTGCTAAATTAGACTGACTAGCAGAAGTGTGTGTGGAGCAATCTCCCTGCAGGGGCCCCAGGCTGCAGTCTTCCCAGGCAGGCTCTCTTGGGTCTAGGTGATGTTTTCACATGGAAAGCCAGAGAGCTTACATCCCGGAACCACCAGAGGACCCGTTTATGCTGAGCTCACCTGTGCTCCCAAGCGTCTCCTCACATGACTGCCAGAGCCCCACGTGGAACCTGCGCTGGACGAACTTGTCATCCCCCATCTCCCAAATGTACTGGACGGGCTGGGTCCCATTGTTGCTGCTGCCACGGCTGTAGTGGATGCAGTGCAGCACCCCCGGACGATCCTGGCACAGCGGCTTTGCCACCCGCCGCGTGCCCTCGCACCAGTAGCTGCTGCTCACGGCCGTGAGGGAGAAGGTGAGGGCCAGGCAGACCAGGAGGAGGGCCAGAGCCCGCTGCTGCCTGGCCCACTGGTCCATGGCTGAATGCGGGGTGCGGCGGCAGGATGAGCAGTGGGGTCCCCCTCGCTTGCCTCATCCTGGTACCCGCCCCACCTCGGTCCACCATCTGGCATCCTTACCTCTCCCCGCATGTCCCCCTGGGGAACTGGTGCTCTCCAGGGTGTGACATCTGTGCCCGAAGGAGCCACAGAGCTGGGCCGTGCTCCCTTCAACACTGTCAGCCCTTCAGTCCTTCCCATGATGTAGGGGTGCTGGTTTTCTGTTTTTGTTCTTTTTTTTTTTTTTTTTCGCAAGGGCAGAACTTCATTTATTCCCATGTGATGTGAGCAACTCTTTTGTTGAACTGGATGACTGTTTTTAGATACTGGAAGAAAATGTCCTTCCATTTTGTGTTAGGCACAATGGAATAGCTACAGATCCAACTCGAAATGCTCTTAAATTTGATTCGTGTTATTCACTTTCACCATCACTTTCTAAAGAACTGTTTATTTTGAATTGGAGTATAGTTGATTAACAATATTGTGATAGTTTTAGGTGAACAGTGAAGGTTCTCAGCCGTCCATATACATGTATCCATTCTCCCCCAAACTCCCTTCCCATCCAGGCTGCTGCAAAACACTGAGCAGAGATGCCATTTTTGTTCTTTTTTAAATTGTAATGAAATACACATAATACAGAGTTTACTGTCTTAATCATTTTTAAGTGCACTCTTAAGCACATTCAAGTCTGCCACAAAGCTCCAGAACTCTTTTTATCTTACAAAAACTGAAATTCTGTCCCCATTAAATGCCAATTCCCCTTTCCTCTTCCCCTAGCCCCTATGATACTCTCCATGAATTTGGTCACTCGAGTTATATGTGGAATTTGTCTTTTTGTGACTGACTTATTTCACGTGGCATGATGTCCTCAAGGGTTCCACGTGGCATCTGGAACACAAAGGTTCTCCATTCTATGATAGACACCTCCCAAAGAAAAACCCCCCTCCCCCATTATGACGGAGAATCAACCTGGGCAGGTGGGAGAAAAGGCCGGTGTTATCTGGGTCCACATCGCTTAGCCTGGATTTTCCGGCTGGCAAAGACCAAGGACTGTGCTGTGAGCTGTGTCTGTGTGGTTGCCAGTCTTGTGGGAAGAGGAGTTACCTCCTTTTATCACTAGATGGCATCCATCCAACGAGTGGGGAAGTCGTGTGTAGCTGTCCCCTCCCCACAACCCCTGTCCCTTTAGAAAAAGGCTGTTTTTGAGAAAAAGTTCAGAGAGGCTAGACAGAATATTCTTATCAAGCAGGCGGCACTGTTTTTGCCAGTAGGTGATTGGGAAGACAATCTGTAAAGTGCATCACAGACTAGCTTTACAGCCGCATGGAAGGATCAGAACCATCATGTGGGCAGTTTTCTCCCTCTGGGTTACTCCATTCCTCTCTCTGCTGTCCCAAAGGGATGACCACATGAATTCCAGAGGTCGCATCATTATGTGAGTCCATCTTGGGGTAGGGGGGGTCTGTGTTCATTTTGGATGTTTTACTGCTGGTATTTAAAATCTTGCCATGTGGGTTTTTGTTTTTTTTGTTTTTTTTTTTTTAAGCTGTCAAAGGATTTCTATTAAGGGATGCTCACCTGTTTTGCCCCAACTGTTCAAAGTTCACTCACTTGGGAAAGTTAACCAAGATGAGAGCCTCTGGTCCAGCTTATGGGGGGAAAAAAAGCCTAAATGGAAACACGGTGTTCCTGTCTCTTGCTGACCTGCATTTCATACAATCAGGACATCTTCTGTGGAATCTCAAGTTCAGGAAAGTCTTGGGAGGGGCTGGACAGGGAGGGGTGGATGAGAAGGGCCAAGCAGAATATCTCAGAGACACAGTGCTGAACCTACTAGAAAAAAGGAACTCACCTAGAGGGTTAGGGTCAGATATGGGACCTTATCAAGCTTCTGTGGTCAGGTGACTGGTCAGAAGACCTAGGTATCTTGGCTCTGCCTTTAACATGCTGTGTGGCCTTGGGCAAGCCACCTAACCTCTCTGAACCTCAATGTTGCAGCCATCAAGCAGAGAACTAACCATCCCCTCACAGGGTTATTGTAAAGATGAAAGAAGTAGGCTGTCAGGTGAGAAGATTTTGTCCATGTGAGTTGTGGTGGAAAACGACACACCTGTTAGTTGGCAATAATGGATCATGGGTTCTGACAAAGGATCTGCCTGGTGGACTGAGCAACCTTTGCTCCCAGGTGAGAGCCATCTAGAGGCGAGCACGTTTTTGACGTTTCAGCATGTTGGTTCGCTGCTATGAAGCAGGAGCTCAAGTCGGTGATGGGGTTTTGTTTTGTTTTAAGTATTTATTTGGCTGTTCTGGGTCTTTGTGGCTGTGCAGTGGCTTTCTCTAGCTCCAGAGAATGAGGGCTGCTCTGTAACTGTGGTGCGTGAGCTTCTCTTGTGCAACACAGGCTCTAGCACACTCAGGCTTCTATAGTCGTGGCACATGGGCTTAGCTGCTCCACGACATGTGGAATCCTATTTTCCCCGGCCAGAGACTGAACCCCTGTCCCCTGCCTGGCCAGGTGGATTCCCAACCACTGGACCCCCAGGGAAGCCCACTGATGGGGGTTTTGCTTCAGGCCCTGGGGCAGGAGTTGGTGTCTCCTGGGCAGAAAAGCTGTCTTTCTGGAAGTCTTGGCATAAACAGGGCCCAGAGGAGACCCTGCCTTGGTAGCTGGGCTCAGCCCATCCTGGACAAACTTAAAGCCTCAATAACAAGTGTCCCCCATGATGAAGATGCCCACCTCAGACCTGGAGGCCCATCCTCCCACCACTGGTCCTCAGGGCCTGGAATCCAGGTCAGTCCCACCCTGGTCCTTTGCAGCTGGTGGGGCTTCAGGGGTGGAACCCACCGGCTGCCTTGCCTCTTCTCCTGGGCGGCCTCTGCCCAGGAAGTCCCAGCACTTGGGGGAGGTTTGGGAAAAATCTCCCTGCCTTTTGAGGGGGAGGCGGGACGGGGGATGAGAAACTCTGGAGATTCGGTAGATGGCTCTAGACTGGGCCAGACGCTCTCAGGGGCGGCGTGCGGAGGGTTTGTGCAAACATCTCGCTGAAGGAAGAGGAATGCAAGAGGCGGCCGCCTGCGGTACATCTTGGACCGTTCGGAGGATGTGCTGAAACTTGTGACCCACAGCGAGAAAGATGAGGCCGGGGCCGAGCTGGGCAGGGGCCCGGAGGAGGGCAGTGAGCCCCCTGCCTGGAGCCCATGTGCTGCTCATGGGCACCCCTGCTGCCCAGGGGGCTGGGCCTCTCTCCTCCCCCCGCGAGCCAGCTCGCTGGACCCCTGCGAGGCCCTTCCTGGCCCTTCTGCTTCTGGTTTCCATCAAACAAGTAAGAGCCGTTTGTATTATTATTGTTATTGTTATTATTATCAGTTGTATGTATTTTCTGATGATAGAAGCACTTCAGGCCTCTTGTAGGCAATTTGGAAAATGTAAAATGGTATTAAGGCAATGACAATCAACCATAACCCAAGCCTTCAGAGGTAATCACTGTTGATATTTTGGCATATGTTCCTCAAATCCTTTTTCTATGCATTTTTTTTTCTTCCCCAGCTGGAATTAGGATGTGGAAAACATTTTGTATCCTGGTCTCCCCTTTACATCAGATGATAAGCATTTTTGCATGTCAGCGTGAACTCTGCAAATAGCATTTAAAAATCCCTGCATGTTTCCTTTGTTCGCTTTCATCATTATTCCAGGTTTGAGTATTTAGACTGAATGAGTGGATTTTTTTTTCTTTCCTTCCTATCTTCCTTTTTCCTTCCTTCCTATTATAAAAATACAGAATGCTTTTTGTTTACAGAAATAAACTCATAAAATCCGGAGATGTATAAATTCAAACTACAAATTACTGTACTCCCACCACCCAGAGATCACCCTTATTCACATTTTTTGGCTTACACTCACACTTTTCTACCATTTATTTACATAGTTTAAAAGAAAAACAACAGGCTTATACTATAAATATTTTTTTTGCAATCTGCTTTTTTCCTTAACAAAATACTTATTAACCCAAGCTAACATTTTTGTTGAACACTTACTATGCTCCAGGTCTGATGCCAGGTCTGGGGCTCTTTATCTTATTTCATGCTCTCAGCAAACCTAGGAGGGAGGTTTTCCTGTTAACCCCATTTACAGATGAGAAAACTGAAGCTTAAGGAAGTTGAACGTCTTTCTGTCAGAAAATTGGGCTCTATGGCGTGATGTTTAAGGACTTCAGGGGTGAATCATAATGTATGTTTGTAACTATCTTCTTTAGATGGGCATTCTGGTAGCTTGTTTTTTCTCATCCAAGGAGACGAGACATTTGCCCCTTCCCTTTGTGATTCCTTTTTTTTTTTTTTCAATTTTTTAAAATGTATTTGTCTGTGCTGGGTCTTAGTTGCAGCATTTGTTGTTCAGTAGCTAAGCTGTGTTGACTCTTTGTGACCCCACGGACTGCAGCATGCTGGGCTTCCCTGTTCTTCACTATCTTCTGGAGTTTGCTCCAACTCGTGTCCATTGAGTCTATGATGCCATCCAACCAGCTGAGAACTCTTAGTTGCAGCATGTGGGTCTAGTATCCTGACCAGGGATGGAACCTGGGCCGCCTGCAATGGGAGTGAGGATTCTTAGCCACTGGACCATCAGGGACGTCCCTCAAGGTTTCTTCTTTATTCTGGGCCATGATGTGAAGGAGCTTCAGTTCCCTTCACCTGAGTGAGGAAGTGCTTTGAGAACTCAATGCTTCTCTTCTTCCTTTGGTCCACGGGAAGAGTTCATCTCCGCTTGCAGCCTTGGAAATCTGTATTCCTCCTGCCCCCACAGAGGGAGGGCTGGGGTGCTGGGTCTCATCAGTGCTCACCTTATCAGACTTTCTCTGATGCTGGTCCAGAACCTGACGGGCAGAAAACCCACACCAAATTCTCTACATCCACGTCCTCCCAGAGGCTGTAGACAGTAGATGTGAACCCGGTCCAGGGTTGCCTGGGATTCTTGCCATGGAGGCTGCCTCTCGGCGAGTGACCATAACGTTCCTGGGGGCAGGTGGCCTGGGACTTCGTTAGTGGCGGGCCGTTGTTGGAAGCGTTGATACAGATCTCTCACCCTTGCTCCAGTTCCCTGTCTCATATTCAAACGGAGTATATGTTCAGCTAACTCTCTGGTTTTGTCCATCTCCTCTCCACAACCACGGGTCGGCTGTCTCTTAGGTGCCAAGTTCTGCTGCAGCACTTGGCATTTTGTCCTAATGGTCTTGCCCAAATCCCACAACGAGCCTCTGAAAAGGTGGCTGTCACTGGCCACCAAGATTCACAGGATCTTGTCTGATCACCTGCGATGAGATAGCTTGTGAGCAGTGGAGACACTGCGCCTCCCCCCAGGGTACTTGAAAGTCCTGTGTTCTTTCTTCCCCAGCATTCCTTGGAAGCTGTTAACATACGAATATTTCTATGTGACAACAGCCGAATCTGCAGTGAGTCAGGCTGGCGGATGACGCTGACCAAGCCACACCTTGGTATATTTATAATCGATAATGTGCCTATGGGCAGCCTGTCTTCCCCATCTCCACCACCCAGTCTGTTTTCAGAACCTCTTCCCTCTGTCTGTCCTGTGTTATGTGTATAAAATCCTGAAGACCCTCCTCTTGGTCACCCATCTTAAAGCCCAACTTCTTTCTCCAAATGTTTATGTTATACGAGCCTTGGCATAGATTTCCGTGATGACTTTTGCTCGTAGCCGTTCACCCTGCATGGATATAAATGACCATGGCGTGTTTTTTTGGCAGGAAGTCACCATAAAATTCCCTTAATGAGGAATTCTCAGGGATAGTTTAGATTCTAAATTTGAACTGGGAAACAGTGCTATATCCTCATGCCTCCTCCCCCTTCCCACAGCTCAGCTGAGTTAATTAGGAGTTGCTTTGGTGTCAAAAAATATAAACTCTTCAGGCTCTTTAAGAAGTGAATATGTGATTCTTTCATACTTTGCCAATGAGAGTGTAAAAAGGTGCATATTTTTAAATTAAAAAAAATTCTTTCTGGCTAGGATCATTTGGCAGTATATTGTCAAAAGCTTTTAAAAATGTATAGTTGATGACCCAGAAATTCCAACTCAAAGAATTTTCCCTAAGAAAACAAAGATGTGCTCGAATGTTTAGCTGTGAATATTTTCATTACAGCATCATTTATATTAGCAAACATCTAGAACAATGTAGGTGTTCAATTTGCTAGAGGATTTGAGAAATAAATTGTATCACATTCATATGTAGAAAAATACAGAGCTCTTAAAATGATGTTTTAAAAGTATAGTTTTAGAAATGGAAATATAGGCACAGTGTATATTCTAGTGGAAAAAGAAACTACACAACAATATGATTATCTTTTGGGTTAAAATGAAAGAGAAAAGAAAGAAAAAAGAGAAAGGATTGTATGTGAGTGCAGAGAGAAGAGTCTGGAGGGAGATAGTTATTTCTGGGTAAAAAGATTAAGATTTCATTTCTTCTCCCCTTTCTGCTTGTCTTCATTTTTTATTTTATCTACAGTGAAGTTTATTCCTTTGGTAACAAAGAATAATAGAGGTTTTTTTGAAAGCAAGTCAACAGAAGCTTTTTTTTCACCTTTTTCTTAATCCCTTCTCTGTTGAGTGAGTTGGTGCTGGTTACCCTTGCGAGAGAAAGAGGAATCAGGATTGAGCTGGATTTTTCCAGCTAGAAAATATCCACTCATCACTACTTTATTAGGATTTGGCTGTGATTGAACTTAGATTAGCCTTTCATGTTTTTGGTGTCCTTAGGACAAGTACCTGGGAAGATAATCAGAGTTCGTCCAGCTTTTCTAGACTGATCAGATTGAGTGCTGCTTTGGTTTTATTTTTCCTTTTGACCATGGCCGTCAGTCATGGGAAAGAACAGGGGGATAAGAGAATATTAGTCCATAGACAGCTCACATATACGATTGATTTTATTGTCTCTCTCTCTGTTAGGTCCTGGTGCATATAAACAGCACTTTATCCAAGGAAAGGTCTTCACTTGGGTGACTTGGAGGATCCTGGAAGCTGACGATTTAGTTATCAACATCTCTGCCAAATTTGTAAAATTAATATAGTCAGTTATGTTCCCATTAGGACATGTATTTCTTTAAACAGTGTGTTACTAATGTACCATTGTGCCTCTTGGGCCATAACAGAGAAAGAGAGATTATTAATGGAGATTTAAAATGCACTGGAAACAGAAACCAAGGGATAAATACCAATCATTTCATCATCATTATCATCATGATAACTACTTACTGGATAATCCTATCATTCCCAAACTGTGTGCTAAGATGTCCCAGGGCACCCCTGCTGTGAACTGGCAGGGGTGCTGTTAGGAATTTTAATTTTTTGAGGGAAGCAGGGATACACTCCATCTGTGAATGATGAACTCGAGGTAATCCATGGTTTCAACATTATATGGCAATACTTTCCCTTGGATGATGTATCTTTGCAAAGCTGGGATTCTTTGCATCTTCTGTGATAAAAAGCAAACACTGCAAAAATCAGGGTGGAACAGGAACACAGGTGGTAGTGGTCAATCTGACTGTTAGGTTTGAGATGTTTTACTATCCCCACTGGGCTTCCCTGGTGGCTCAGACAGTAAAGAATCCACCTGCAATGCAGGAGATATGGGTTTGATCCCTGGATTGAGGGCATGGTCACCCACTCTAGTATTCTTGCCTGGAGAATCCCCATGGACAGAGGAGCCTGGCAGGCTGCAGTCCATGGGGTCACAGAGATTCTGAACGACTGAGCGACTAAGCACAAGCACACATCATCCCCAGTAGGTACTAAGTTGTTAGGAGGTAAATATTTAATAAGTTGTTTGGCCTATCTACTTAATTAATGGCACTCTGTTTGTTTTTTGGCTGCTCTGGGTCTTTCTGCTATGCACGGGCTTTCTTTAGTTGCAGCACATGGGCGTCTCCTTGTGGAGGCTCCTCTTGTTGTGGAGCGCAGGCTCTAGGTGTGTGGGCTTCTGTACTTGCGGTGTGTGGGCTTAGTTGCCCTGCAGCAAGTTGAGTCCTCCCGGACCAGGGATCAAGCCCTTGTGCCCTGCATTGGCAGGCGAATTCTTAACCACTGGACCTCCAGGGAAGTCTGATTAGTGGAACTTTAGATTCGGTATTTCTATTGGCCTGGGGGTGCTGTGGAAAAATTATTAAGACTGGAAAGGAAGCAAGAATTGAGAAAGTTTGGGAACCTCTAGTCTAACGATGACCATACTTGCTTGTCTTCAGAAAGCTCTCTGTGTCATTTTCTGGAAAAATTGCAAAGGAACTACTCACAGACCCTGTGGATGCCATGGGATTGGGTCTGGGGCATGCTGGGGAGCAGTGAGGGTGAGGGGTGAGGTAGATTGAACTAATTACTCAGGAGGTGAAAACTAGCAACCTGTAGGGCCCGTGGATGGTTTTAGTTTGTTTTGTTCTCTCTGTATGCATGTGTGTGTTTGAATGCCTTTCAATAAAATATCTCTGCAATTTACAATAGTCTCCCCCACATCTGGCTTCCCAGGTGGCTCAGTGGTAAAGAACCTACCTGACAATGCAAGAGATGCAGGTTTGATCCCTGGGTCTGGAAGACCCCCTGGAGAAGGAAATGGCAACCTACTCCAGTATTCTTTCCTGGAAAATCCCAATGGATAGAGGAGCCTGGTGGGCTACAGTCCACGGGGTCACAAAAGAGTTGGATGCAACTTAGTGACTAAACAACAGCAGCAATATTTAAGATAGGACATAAGATACAAAAGAAATTGTTCCGTGGTGCAGGCCATTATGGGCTTATCAGTGGGAAGGTTTGAGAATCATGGTGTGAGGTGATAATTTGTGATAAAATGTGATAACGTGCTTGCTGGTAACTGGAGTTCACTATGATTTTTTTTTTCTGCTCAGGTTACAGGATCTCTCCTTGAGGAGACAACTCGGAAGTGGGCTCAGTATAAAGAGAAGTGTCTGAGAGACTTACTCAAGGAAACTTCTGGTAAGCACACGTATCAGTTATCTATGGCTGTGTAACAGATCGTCCCAAAGCTTAGTGGCTCAAAACAGTAATAACAATGATTTACTATCTCTCATGGGCTTTCCCAGGTGGCGCTAGTGGTAAAGAACCTGCCTGCCAATGCAGGAGACGTAAGGGATGCAAGTTCGATCAAGGGGTCAGGAATATCCCCTGGAGGAGGGCGTGACAACCCACTCCAGAATTCTTGCCTAGAGAATCCCATGGACAGAGGAGCCTGGTGGGCTACAGTCCATAGTGTTGCAAAGAGCCAGACACGACTGAAACAACTTAGAGTGCACACGTTTCTCTCACAGTTTCTGTGGGTCAGGATTTCAGACAGAGAATATTGGGGAGGGCTTATATCTGCTCTGCAATGTCTGGAGTTTAGCTGAAACACTCAAAGACCGGAGGTTGGAATCATCTGAAGTCTGGTTCATGCCCGCATCTGCGGGTTGATGCTGGGAGTCATGCTGGGGCTGTTGGCTGGGCCACATCCACGTGGCCTCTCCATATGGCCTGGGCTTCCTCACAGCACAGTGGCTGGGTTGCAAGCACAAGCATGAACAGAGGCCATGTTCCTTTTGTGACCTAGTCTTGGAAGTCACTTCTGCTGTGTTCAGTTGGGTCGGACAGTTACAAAGGCTACCCACCTCCAATTGCAAGCATCTTGCAATGCTCCAAGAGCATGCAAGGTGGAATATACGTGCATGTGACCATGCTTGATATAAGCCATGTGTCATGGTACTTTGACCACCTAATCACATGACATGAGCCACTGTCATAGATTAACCCAGGAATCTATCATACGTATGTGTGGGGGGGGTTGTCCTTCAGTCTCCCATGGTACTAACTTTTATCTAGGACTGCACTAGGTTGAGTGCATTCTAGCAAATATGTTAATAGTTTGCTCAGCCCACAGCCTCTCCTGTCTACATGCTGGGTCTCTGGGTGCATCCGGATTCTTTTTTGTCGAGAAAAGAAAGAAGTAAGAAGCCTTGGCCCCCTGCCTCTGAGACTGGTCGGCTGTGGGTAGAAACTGCCCTCTCCTTCATTTCCTGGCTTCTTTCAGATGACTTCACTCAGGGACCTGGAGGTTGACAGAACACTAGAAACTCTCTCTGCCTTTTCCCAACCCAAAGGCAGTCCAGTCTCCAAGCCATGCCTCCTTCCTTTTAAATATCCTTTAGCTAAGCAGGTGGCTGCCAAGGCTTGATTCATTATAGGAACTACTTCCATCTTGAGGAAAATTGCTTTCTAAGAGTAGGGAGGCCTTCCTGATCCGGAGCCTCCCTCTGGGCAGCTCATCTCAATGAGTTCACGCAGGCTAGGTGCTGACTGGGTGCTGATCTGGCAGCCAGGTCTACAGGGCGCCCCAAGCTCCAGACCTGCGGCTTGGTCCTGATACCAACGACCTGGCTCTTCACTCTGAGTGGCCCCTGAGTTCTAGCCTAATAGGGAGCCCATGGTAGGAAATGATGTTTGGTAACCAGGAGTGAGAAGTTTGCAATATGGATGTTTGGGGTCCAGCCTGAAGCCCCTTCGTTTGATCCTGGGGGCTCATAAAGCTGATGCTTACATTATAGCATCTCATTGCCAAGCAGCAGCTCATCCCCTGAGCTGCTTGAGAGTCCCAGATATTTCATAATGATTGTTGGCTTTGTCTTCAAACAGAGAAATCTGACCAGGTAGTGCTTGACTCAGGTACACGTGACCGAGAACCTCAACCCTGCAGATGCCCTTCCATCCACCGGTCATTTTGCACATTTCATAGATATAACTGGTGAAGGTTTGACAATTATTTAGTTAATTACAGGACAGAAGATGCTGGCTGAACCTCTAAGTGTCCTCCTGACCCTGAGTTTCTGTGAGAGTTCAGCCCGTGTAAAGTAAACCAACACCAGTGTGACGTGCGTGTTGACATGAAAGACTGGACCACCGCCAGGGGTCAGGTTGGGTGGACAGAGCCACATGTGGGGCTGCGTGAAGCATTCCCATCCTCCCCACATGGTTCCTCATCCTTGATCTGACGCCAGAGAGTGGGACACCCTGGCTGGTCCCTGCTCGGGCCAGACCAGCTTCAATGCCAGTGAGGTAGGCTCTGGGCTCCACCGGTTTATTTTGCCCACTTTTCTCTGCAGGCGCAGTCTGTAATGGGACCTTCGATAAGTATGTGTGCTGGCCTCATTCCACTCCTGGAAATGTCTCTG
Source organism: Bubalus bubalis (assembly GCF_019923935.1). NCBI lineage: Eukaryota > Metazoa > Chordata > Mammalia > Artiodactyla > Bovidae > Bubalus > Bubalus bubalis. Next base: position 34,112,780 of record NC_059159.1, on the reverse strand, counting down.
TCCCCTGCCCTTCCTACTTACCTTGGTGGCGTGAAGGTAATAAGTCTTATTTTACCAATATCTAACATTTCCTTTAAGGCTTCCCTGGATAGAGCAGCCAGGGTTTGGTTAGGAGGGGGCTCCAATCAGATTGTTTTCTCCAGCCCTCTTCTCCCACGAAAGGTCTCCTCTTAGTTGTCAGTAGCACATCCTCCTTTTCCTCTCTGCTTCTTCTCCTGTCTTCCTGCAAGTCTTCTGTGCCTGGAGGCTCTGCTTGTATCCTGGTCCTCTCTCCTTTGAAGATTTGAGAGTCCAGGACTGGCTACCACAGACTTGGCTGCAGAGTTCTCGAGAGATGAGCTTAGAGGAAGAAGCATTAGAATGTAAGAAGGGAGAGAATAAGTAAGTAAGTAAGTGTTAGTTGCTCAGTCATGCCCAACCCTTTGTGACCCCATGGACTGCAGCCCACCAGGCTCCTGTGTCCATGAGATTTTCCAGGCAAGAATTCTGGAATGGGTTGCCATTTCCTTCTCCAGGGCATCTTCCTGACCCAAGGATTGAACCCCGGTCTCCTGCACTGCAGGAAGATTCTTTACTGACTGAGCCCCAAGGGAAGCCCAAGAGAGAGGACATACCGGCACAAAAAGACCGAGCAATGACGCCGGGCCTGTGCTTTATGCTTCGGGCTTTAAGCTCCCCTCTGTAGAGATGTGGAGCCACTGAAGGTGTTAAGGCATGAGGAGGTGGTTTGTGGGAGCTGACGTGGCTAGCCTGTGGCCGATGGACTGAGGGACGGAGGGAGATCACAAGGGCAAGTCTGGAAGCTCCTGCAGTAGTCCAGAAAAAGAGGATGAGGATGTGGATTCGGGCAGAGGCAATAGGTTGGGAAGAAGAGGAAAGAGGAAAGAAAAGAACTGGAGGTGGAACAGTCAAGACTTGTCATCAGAAGTGGGAACTGATGGACTAGAGGGTAGGACCCCACCCAGGGCCACAGAGCTTGTAGGAGGCGGAACTGGCTTGCTCCAGTGCCCTTTATTCTCCATGGCATGGCCTCTTGGGCGTCAGGAAGCTCCAGGTCTGCGTCTCCCAGCTGGGCTGCACCTTGAAGGGCTGTCACATCTCTGAGTCACCAGGGACTTTGGGTAAACACAGCAGACATTAACGGATTGTGGTTTGCTACAAAATGTAGAGGCTTCCGTGTTTTTCCTTCCATCCCAAATAAACAGTGAGGATGCTAACGAGTCCCCCGAAGGGGAAGTGAAAATTCCTCTTCCCTGGGATTTTTCCACAGCTTTGCGGTGAGAATGAGGGCCTTCCCACGTGCTTGGAGAGCAGGCTGCGTGCTCTGACCTTTCCCCTAGAGCTGTGTTTACTTTCAGAGAACTCAGGAAGGGCCTACAGATACTGCCTGTCTCGGGGTGCTTGGCAGACGCTGGAAAACTCCACAGATATTTGGCAGGACAACTCCGAATGCGCCGAGGATGACAGCTTCAAACAAAAAGTGAGTTGGCTGGGCTCGGTGAGGGCGGACCTCGGGGCCCAAACCACCCTGTGCTGGGGCTCCACACAAGGAGCCTGCCCCAGCGCGTCGGCCCCAGACTCACTTGGCAAGGTCCTTGGTCACACAAAACCGCAACTCCAGTGGCAGACACAGCATGTCTTCTGCTGCTGGGCTGAGGCATGAACCCCTAAGGAAAGACAACCAGTGTCTGTGCTTGCTGCTCCTGCCGCCTGGTCCACCTTTCCCCAGCTGTTCTTCAGCTTCTCCTTCCCCAAAGTCACATTTCAAAGTCAACGTCTGCTTTCAAGTGAAGTCTTCCAAGGCCACCCCATGGAGAGTGGTCTCTCCAGCCTTGACAGCACCTGTCACTCTCTGACAGAGTGTCCTGAGGGGACACACCTAGCGTCTGGCTACAAACTCAAGGCTAAGGGCCCAGGCAGCCCACCTTCATGTCCAGAGTCTTTGCTTCCTAGCTCTCTCTCTCTTTTTTTTTTAATATGGAATTTCCATTTCTTTCTTTCTTTTACTGTTTCTAATTATTTTTTTTTAATAGTTTTATTTATTTTAGGCCGTGCAGCTCTTCATTGCTGAGCAGGCTCTTCTCTAGTGGTGGCAAGCAGGGGCTACTCTCCAGTTGCAATGCACAGGCTTCGCATCGTGGTGGCTTCTCTCATTGCAGAGCAAGAGCTCCAGGGAGCTCGGGCTTCAGTAGTTGTGGCACATGGGCTCAGTCGTTGCAGCTCCCAGGCTCTAGAGAGTTGTGGCACATGGGCTTAGTGGCTCCTTGGCATGTGGGATCTTCCCAGACCGGGGATCGAACCTGTGTCTCCTGAATTGGCAGACAGATTCTATCACTGAGCCACCAGGAAAGCCCTGTTTCTAATTCTTAATTTTTTTTTAATTTATTTAATTTATTTATTTTTGGGTGCGCTGGGTCTTTGTCGCTACGCAGGCGTTCTCTAGTTGAGGTGAGTGGGAGTTACTCTCTAGTTGCAGTCAGCCAGCTTCTCGTTCCTGTGGCTTGTTTTGTTGTGGAGCCTGGGCTCTAGGCGCTCGGGCTTCGGTGGTTGCTACTCCCACGCTCTAGAGCACAGGCTCAATAGCCGTGGTGCACGGGCTTAGTTGCTCCGAGGCATGTGTGATCTTCCTGGATCAGGGATCGAATCCATGTCTCCTGCATTGGCAGGTGGCTTCTTAACCCCTGGGCCACCAGGGAAGTCCCTTTGCTTTCTAGCTCTTCTTACCTCACCCTTCACTGCTCTGGGCCTCTGCTTCCCCATGCCCCAGCAGAGCACAGTTACTGCCCGTGATTGCACGAGGGTTTAAAGAGCTGACAGATGTCCGAGTCTCTGGATAAAGCCTGACCCCTCGTCACCACGACCTTAAAGTAAGAGTGCCGGCTCCACCCCTAGGATCCAGCCGGGTCGCTGGGCAGTGAATCATTGTGTTTGTGGTTCACTTCCTTCCCCCAGTGGGAACTGGCCGGTCCTTGACTCTCAAGTCTATCACGTCGTCCCACCAGGCATGAAGAGCCTTCCATCACAGCCTCTCTATCTGCAGGGAATTTTTTCTAAACCTCTCTTTAACTTTATTCCTTGACTGGAATTGGCAGAATTCCATATTCCCTAGACCATGTGACAGGCCGCACCTCTTAGAGGTATGAAAATCATGCCTGCGGTTGGGTTGGATTCAGCTTATCTCAAGACTTTGTCTGACTTTTGTGACACCATGCTCTTGTTAACGTCATGCTGTGATTTGGGCAAACTGTATACATTTCTTATCTTCCCTGTTGGACAAAGTGGCTTGAGAATAATAACAAAGCCATGGTCATATCTGAACAGCTGCCACCCGCTGGCACAGTGCTGGCAAAAGTGGCCAGAACCTTCACATACAGTGGGTACTTCATAAATATCGAATGGGTCCACAGATTCTGAGTCAGTGGGGATGTGGTGGGGTCAAGGCGTCCATACTGATGGGGAGGTTCCCCAGGTGACTCTGAAGGGACGTGGTGATGACAAATTCACCAGCTGGTGTGAAATGCCTGCCACTTGCTTTGGGCTCAGGTCAGGCAACTGGGACCACAAAACAAGATTGAAAACCTGAACTTTCTAAGACAGGAAGGAAAGGTTCTCTCTTTAGAGCAGTGAGGACACAGGCATTGCCTCCTCCTCTGCAAATGATCATATTTCTAAGAAATCAAATACTTCACAAAAAGTTTCTGGCCATGTTTACCTGTGTTTCTAGTAGAGGGTTGAATTTTTGCCCAAACAAGGCTAGTGTTAGTAAGTCTTTGCCCTTTGGGGTTTTGGAAAATGAGATGTGTTATGTTCTTCCAACTAACAACACACTGGGGGTCCTTATGCATAGTAATTGGTGCTTTTTAAGGATATTGTGTGTGTGTGTGTGTGTGTGTCTTTGAGTATCTTTCAAAACTATACACACTTAATACCATTTCTGTCTTAGCTGTGCACTCCTCATACGTGGTGGCCATAACTTGTACAGTTTGAAGTGTGACAGCAAGCGCCACTGATTCTCTAAAATTTCACAGATAGAAGATTGGTTCTTTTCATAGATCTTAGCAACCTAAGCATGTGATATTTTTTCTTTCCTTTTTAACTCAAGAGCTTTCATCTCTTCACTTAAAGGAAGCACATTATGACTTCTCTTTGGCATATCCAAATCGCCAGCATCACTACTTTTGGGGGCCATTATTAGGTAGAATGGGGCTTCCCAGGTGGCTCAGTGGTAAAGAACCCACCTGCTAATGCAGGAGACATAAGAGACATGGGTTTGATACCTGGGTCAGGTAGATCCTCTGGAGGAGGGCATGATAACCCACTCTAGTATTCTTGCCTGAAATCCCATGGACAGAGGAGCCTGGTGGGCTACAGTCCATGGGGTCACAAAGAATCGGATGCAACTTAGCAACTAAACACCAACAAACTAAGTAGAATAAGGGTCACTTAAAACAAAACTCTGCTGTACCAAGACAATCTAGCTAATAAACTGAGAGGGCTACTAAGTGACCAAAGAAAAGTTGATAAATTGGACTTTATCAAAATTAAAAACTTAGGCTTTTTTAAAGACACTTAAAAAATAAAATAAACCTAGACAAAACTAGACAGCATATTAAAAAGCAGAGACATTACTTTGCCAACAAAGGTCCATCTAGTCAAAGCTATGGTTTTTCTAGTAGTCATGTATGGATGTGAGAGTTGGACCATAAGGAAAGCTGAGCGCCGAAGAATTGATGCTTTTGAACTGTGGTGTTGAAGAAGACTCTTGAGCGTCCCTTGGACTGCAAGGAGATCAAACCAGTCAATTAAAGGAAATCAGTCCTGAATATTCATGGGAAGGACTGATGCTGAAGCTGAAACTCTAATACTTTGGCACCTGATGTGAAGAACTCATTGGAAAAGACCCTGATGCTGGGAAAGATTGCGGGCAGGAGGAGAAGAGGTTGAGGTAATTGGATGGCATCACTGACTCAATGGCCATGAGTTTGAGCAAGCTCCAGGAGTTGGTATGGACAGAGAAGCCTGGTGTGCTGCAGTCCATGGGGATACAAAGAGTCAGACACGACTGAGTGACTGAACTGAAAAAAATAAAAGGGCAAGCCATAAAGTGGAAGAAAATACTTGCAAAACATGTATCTGATGGGTTTATGTCTAGAATATATAAAGATTTACAATTCAAAATTAAGACCAATGATCCAATTTAAAAGACAGCCAAATATTTGAACAGATACTTTACCAAATAAAACATACAGATGGCAAATAAGCACATGAAGTGATTCTCAACATCATTAATCATTAGCGAAGTGCAAATAAAAGCGCCATAAGACACTACGACATACCCATTAGAATGACTGAAATGTAAAAGACTGATTGCAGGAAATGTTAGTCGATTCCTGAGCAGCTGGCAGTCTGGTTGGAATGTAAACTGACACAACTTATTTAGAAAACAGTCTGGCAGTTTCTTAAGAAGTTAAAGCATATACCATGCTACCCTGTCATTCTATTTCTAGATATTTATCTGAGAGAGATGAAAACCTGTGTCCACGTAAAATCTTGTACAGAAGTTTTCAGAGCAACTTTATTTGTGAAAGTTAAACTCTGAAAGCAATCCAAAAGTCCATCAATGGGTGAGTGCATAAGTAAATCGTGGTATATTCATAATAGAATACTACTCAAGAGTAATACTGGTTTATAACATTATTTAAGTTTCACGTGAACGACACTGTATTGCTACCTCTGTAAACCCTACAGCATGCTCACTGCCAAAAGATTACTTTCCATCTATCACCATAGAGTTGATCTCCTTTACCCAATTTACCCTTCCCTCTGCCTCTCCCCCTCTGATAACCACCACTCTGTTCTCTGTGTATACATGTTTATTTTTGTTTGGTTTGATCATTTATTTGTTTTGTTTGTTTTTGATTGTTCATTTTTAATATTCCACATACAAGTGAAATAATACAGTATTTATCTTTCACTGTCTGACTTATTTCACGTAGCATAATACCCTCGAGGTTCATCCATATTGTCAAAAAATGCTGGCTGAGTAGTATTCTTGAGAGTCCCTTGAACAGCAGGGAGATCGAACCAGTCAATCTTAAAGGAAATCAACCCTGAATACTCATTGGAAGGACTGATGCTGAAGCCGAAGCTCAAATACTTTGGCCACCTGATGTGAAGAGATGACTCGCTGGAAAAGACCCTGATGCTGGGAAAGATTGAGGGCAGGAGGAGAAGGGGAGGATGAGATGGTTGGATGGCATCACTGACTCAATGGACATGAGTTTGAGCAATCTCTGGGAGATGGTGAAAGAGAGCCTGGCATGCTGCAGTTCATGGGGTTGCAGAGTTGGACACGACTGAGCGACTGAACAAAAACGACAACAAAGTAACGAACTAAGATAGATGCTATGATAAGGATGAATCTAAATAATTACTCTGAGGAAAATAAGCCTAACAGAAAATTGAGTACTTATAAGGTTCCATTTATAAACATTTTATAAAATGCAAACTTGTCTCTAAGGGCAAGAAACGATGAGAGGAGATGAATTACAAAGGACCACAAGGCAACTTTGGGGAGGTGATGGAAATGTTCATTATCTTGAACGTGAAAATGACATCAGAGATATAGTCATGTTCCGAATTCCCCAAGGTTTATACTTTCAATATGTGTAGTTTGCTGTGTCCCAATTATACTTCTGTGAAGCTGATGAACTTCTGTTAAGGTTATGCAGAGAAGTTTAGGCATAATCTAGCAGATAATACATATTAACTGTGGGTTCTTGTGCAGAAATTTATTCAGAAACATAATCTTGAGGGCTATAGGCACAATGGATTGAGTGAGAAGGCATTCCATTAGAAAATCCCACAGAATTTCCAGTAAACTATCCTCTGTTCACCATCGGGCTATCCTGGGACTCAGAAAATATTCCAGTGTTTAACTGGGTCTTTGTTTAAGGGATCATCTATGAAGAGTTACTTTAGGAGGGAGACATCGAGATGGAAAGCTGGCCCTGTCTTCCAGAGAGAGAGGCCCCTGCACTCTAGGAACAGCACATCCAGGGGCAAAGAACCTGTCTTCGTTCCCAAGGCACCCTCTGGTCCTGGGCACAGTTCTTTTAGGATATCGTGAATCTTGGTGCATCGCTGCTGGGTGGTGGGACCAACCACGGAGGTGAGACCCATGGTGGGTTCTTCACTCATGAAGGTTCCTTGAACTCTGAGATGTGCCAAAGGGCTATGGTGTCAACAAGCGTCCTTGGGTTCAAACCTAGACCCTTGGTGGTCGGGGGCATGGATCCAGGGCCCGGACTCCATAGCTGCCTGGCTTACCGGTCACGTCTGCTCTTCCTCTGCGCTCAGGTTGAACACCGCTCCTTGCTGTCGACGCTGCAGCTGCTGTACACGGTGGGCTACTCTCTCTCCATCGTCTCGCTCTTCCTGGCTCTCACCCTCCTCTTGTTTCTTCGGTGAGTGGAACTGCTGCCTGCACGTGCTCAGGCAGGTATCCAGGCATGTGCTCACTGGCTCCCTTGAGAAGGCAGGAGACCAGGCTGGGTGATATCATGGCTTGTCAGAGCTGGAGGGGATCTGAGACAGTCTCCAGTCCATCCATCCCATTTTTGTAGGCAAAAGGAAGGGATCTGGGAGGTCCAGGGAGAGGCACTGAACCACCCTGGGTTGCAAAGCACAGCTAGGACTGGAACCCGGGGCTCCCAACTCTGCCTTTGTCTCTTTGGATTAGATGCTGCTGCTGCTGCTGCTGCTAAGTCGCTTCAGTCGTGTCCGACTCTGTGCGACCCCATAGACGGCAGCCCACCAGGCTCCTCCGTCCCTGGGATTCTCCAGCCAAGATCACTGGAGTGGGTTGCCATTTCCTTCTCCAGTGCAGGAAAGTGAAAAGTGAAAGTGAAGTCGCTCAGTCATATCCCACTCAGCAACCCCATGGACTGCAGCCCACCAGGCTCCTCCATCCACGGGATTTTCCAGGCAAAAGTACTGGAGTGGGGTGCCATTGCCTTCTCCGTTGGATTAGATGAGCTCTGCCCAAATTCCTAGTCCCTGCTCTAAACTCCTAGTCGTACATACCCATTGCTGCCACAGCCCATTCTCACCATAGCTCCACTAGATGCACTATTTTTATGGACAAGATTAAGAAACTTCCCCAAGGCATATTAGTGAGTGGGAGAGCTGGGATTTTAACCCAGGACCCTCGAACTCCAATTAGCCATTAACCTTTTGAGGATACCGGGCCCTGTTCTAAAGCATGTTACATGCATTAAGTCATTTAAGTCTCTTTCTAATCAGAATTAAGATGAATTCTAATCCTTGGAGATTAGCCTTATTATTGCCCCCATTTTATGAGTGAGTTAACTGAAACACAGGGAGATGAAGTGACTTGCCCACAGTCACACAGCTGGTGAGTGATGGAGCCAAGATTATGAGCAGGTGGTCCAGAGGCTGAGCACTTTCATTCCTTTATTGTACTGTTTTTCAGAATCCAAAACTAGAGTGCATTTTACTAAGTCATTTTAGAAGTCACTCAAGTGAGATACTTATAGACCCCTTAAGGAACCCTCCAAGGCTGTCTCCTGGTCTTGGTCAATTCAAGAACCTAATGGAGTGTAACATGGTAGAGTGAGCGTTCAAAACGGATGCAGAGACCTGGATGGGGACCCTGGATGCTGGTTCCAGAGCACTCCCACCTGGGCTGTGTGAGGTCCAGGTCTGGCCCCACCTGCCCCCTCAATCCCATGATGTTCCTTAGCTCCTGGAGCAGAAAGCGGAATCATGACCACCTGCCCCAGTGGGAGAGCAATCATTGAATATCAGGAGAGAATTCCACAGCCTGTGCCCACTGCCATCGGTGACCACCTCCACTCACATTCCCAAAGTCTCAGAGCAAGGCCAGGAGAAGATAACTGCCCAGCCCCAGAAGAAGTAACTTGAGCAGAGTCTGGGTCGACCATGTCTTCATTTCTATCTCTGGCTCTGAAGAGAGCAAGACCAAGTCCCTGCGCAGTCTAGGGAGAATGCATGAATCATGAAACACAAAGACCTGTTCAAATCTTTTTGGAAACGATAAAAGTAATAATAGCTCTAGAGAGAGGCAGGACTGGGCATGTGTCACATAGGGGCATAGGCGGGGCTCTGAGAACACAGTGATGGAAAAGGGCCCTTTTGACTAGAGAGACCGAGGATGCAGTTTTACGTCGGCTGGCACTGGAGGCTCCAGGTGGGTGAGGGAGGTCGTGAGAGTTGACATTTTCTGGGTACTTCTTAAGTGCCAGGTGCTGTGCGGGTACTTTTCACCCATTAACTGGTTGAATCCTCATGTAGCCTTTGCGACGAGTGCCCATGTTCTTAGAGGGAGTAGAGTCTTGGAGAGCCGTATATGGACCTCAGAGTTTCTGAATCTAAATCTCACCTCTGGCACTTACTCCTCTGGGACTGTAATGTAAGTGATTGTAAGGAGTAAGGATGCCCTTAACTACATCCACATGCAAATAGCTTGGAGCATAGCCTGGCATGTTATAAATGGTACCTGTTATTCTCCCCGTCTTACAGATGAGGAAAGTGAGGCAGAGAGAGGTAAGATCCTTTGCGCCATCCATCCAGCTCTGCAGCCTACACTCTGAACCTGTGTCCTTTGGTGGCACATACACAGGTTTCAGGCACACGCCTGTTGGTCTGAGCCATTCTTTTCTGAGGGAAGACCCTTGGTTTTCTCCCTGCCCAGAAAACTCCACTGCACACGTAACTACATCCACATGAACTTGTTTGCCTCTTTCATCCTGAGAGCCCTGGCTGTGCTGGTGAAAGACGTCATCTTCTACAAATCTTACTCCAAGACACCCAACAGTGAGACAGAGTGGCTGTCCTACGTGTCGGAGGTATGTGCTTCCTCATCCCTGGGCTCTACCTGGTGGATCAGTCCTGGGAATCAGAGAGCAGGAAGGTGAGGCTGGGGAGTGGATGAGAGAGAGAAAGGGGTGTCAGTCTTTCTGGTAAGAGATGCATCACCTGATTTTTTTTTTTTTTTTAAAGCCAACGTCCCGAGAATGGGTTGCAAAAAGTCAGAGATGACTGAGCGACTAAGCAGAGCAGAGAGTGCATATAACAAGAACACTGACCATGGTGTATGTGCACTGTGCTGTGGTCTATTAAGTGTGCAATAGCACTGTGTCTGAAAAAACTCTTGTGTCTGAGAGAGAGGGGAGTTCAGAGGCAGGGACTTGTGTGCAGAGGCCCTTCTCCCCTCCGCTGTGGTCCAGATGCTGAGGAACCTGGACTCACCCCCAGGTGCTCTGTCCTTTCCAGATTGCTGCCTCCTGCCGCTCAGCCCAGGTCCTCTTGCACTACTTCGTGGGCACCAATTACTCATGGCTGCTCGTCGAAGGCCTTTACCTTCACACACTGCTGGAGCCCATAATGCTTTCAGAAAGGCGGCTGTGGCCCAGATACCTGCTGGTGGGTTGGGGTGAGTGACCTGAACTGGGGATCTATCTGAACATGGGAGCCCAGTAGAGCTTTTGGTTGGAGTTGGAGGGACGTTTCTGGGATAGATAATTCCTCAATGACAAGAGGCTCTGAAGAGAGGGGTAGTGTGTGTGTGTGTGTGTGTACACATGTGTGCATGCACCTGCATGCACATTTATGTAGATATAAGTGCTGTAGACCCCATACACATGTTCAGAAATTGGGAAGTTTTTGGTAGAATCAGATGACATTCCTCCTAACCTGTCCCCAACTGTATTATCTACTAGGGCTGCCATAACAAATGCCATAGACTGTGTGGCTTAAAATGCAGATGTTTATTTCTCAAGGTTCTGGAGGCTGAGAAGTGTGAGACTGTGGCACCACGATGGTTGAGTTCCGATGAAGTTCCTCTTCTTGGCTTGCAGACAGCTGCCTTCTTGCTATAGCCTCATATCATTGCAGAGAGAGAGAGAAAGCAAGCTCTCTGGTCTCTTCTGATAAGGACAGTAATCCCATCATGATGACCAGCCCCTACACACATGCCATCTAAACCTAATTACCTCCAAAGGTCCTTTCTTCAAATGCCATCACACTGGGGGTTAGGGCTTCAATGTATGAATTTGGGGGACACACACATTCAGTCCATGGGCCAACCAAATCTCCAGGATGAGATCTGGAGCTCTTGCTGCCATAGATTCTTGGGGAAGTTGAGGTTGCAGTAATCAGAGGGACTAACTCTGGCTTGGGATTCAGGAGGCTTGATTAATGTCTTTGGATTTACTCTAAGCTACTTTGTGACAGGTGGCAAATTTGGTCTCCTCTCTGCCTCCTGGTTTCCCAACAAATGGATGGCTCTGTGCCATCTGTAGGTCTCTCCAGCTCTCACAGTCCACAATTCTATGATGTTTGGTTTTTTATAATTTTAACCAGGTGTACTTGGCCCATCAGGGTGGGATGGGCAGTAGGCAAGTTTGGCCAACCAGCCCTTGACCCCATTTCCGTGTTTTCTCCCAGGCTTCCCAGTGCTCTTCATTGTGCCCTGGAGCATTGCCCGTGCTCAGCTGGAGAATACAGGGTAGGTAACTCACCTCTTTTTGAACTTCCATGAACTAGTTATTCCGAGATGTACTATGCTGTGTGTTCAGCCGTGTCCAACTCTTGGTGACCCTATGGACTGCAGCCCACCAGACTCCCTCTGTCCATGGGATCTCACAGGCAAGAAGACTAGAGCAGGTTACCATTTCCTTCTCCAGGGGATCTTCCCAGTCCAGTGATCGAACCCACATCTCCTGGATCTCCTACATTGGCAGGCAGGTTCTTTACCACTGAGCCACCTGGGAAGCCTCATTCCAAGATAGGCCCCAATATAAGGAATACATCATTTTCCCAAAGAGAATATCCACTCCCTTCCATTTGGGCCATCTAGAATATACTTAAGAATATAGGTAAAAGAATCAAAGATTTGTAGTCATTCATCTGTTACTCCTTGATCTATGGACTGCAGAACAGACGTTATGCTAGTAGGCATGAAAACAATGTTAATCCCATTGCACGTCTTCACTGGAGAAGTTCTTGGGTGTTCTTGGGTGAAGACTGAAAAAATGGTATGTGTAAAGACAGGAACATAAGAACAAGAAAAGTGTGTCCCTGATTCTTATGTCTCAGATGAGATTGAAGAGAGGAGACACACAATAAGAAATTCAGAAGTTAAAAACAAAATAGGGACTTCCCTGCTGGTTCAGTGGTTAAGAATCAAACTTGCAATGCCAAACTATGCAGGCTTGATCCCTGGTCCGGGAACTAAGATCAAATATTCTCATATACTGCTCTTGTGTGACCAGGTGGATTGTTAATGAGCAGTAATATTTTTGAAAGGATTTTTTTTTCTGAGTAGTTTACAACAGTGAGTTTAAAATTTTCAGTAACTCACATTGTAAATGTATGTGCTATCATCCACGCTTTGTTGTTCCATGTATAGATCACAGGCAGGGCAGCTCTAGTACAAGTTAGGATTTGGGGAATGTAAATGAGCACTGGTTCCAACTTAAAGTCACCAGCTGCATTAGCCCCCTAACTAGAGAGTCAGCCTGTCCCTTGAAGCTTTGAAACCAGGCATTGACTTCTCCTCTCTAGTTATGAAAGTCCTGGATGGAATCTTCCAGTGGGAGATTGCTTAGCCTACCTTGAAAATCTGTTGTTCAATATAGCCACCTTCATTTGTGGTCTTGGCTAGATCTTTTAGATAACTCACTGTAGCTTCTGCACCGAGCGCTTGCTGCTTCCCCTTAACATTTTCATGTCATAGAGATGGCTTCTTTCCTAAAGCTCATTAACCCATGTCAGCTAATTTCACACTGTTTTTTTCTGCAACTTCCTCAGCTCTCTCGGCCTTCACAGAATTGAAGAGAGTTAGGACCTTGCTTGGATCAGGCTTCGGCTTAAGGGAATGTTGTGGCTGGTTTGATTTTCTCTCCAGACTCCAACTATCTCCATTATCAGCCAGAAAGCTGTTTTGCTTTCTTATCATTTGTGTGTTCACCAGAGTAGCACTTCTAATTTTCTTCAAGAACTTTTCCTTTGTGTTCACAGCTTCACTAACTGTTTGGGGCAAGAACCCTAGCTTTCAGCCAGTCTCAGCTTGTGACATGCCTTCCTCACTAACCGTAATCGTTTTTAACATTTGACTTCAAGTGAGAGATATGTCTCTTTCTTTCACTTGAACACTTAGAGGCCTTTGTAGGATTACTAATTGGATTAATTTCACTATTTGTGTCTTGGGGAATAGGAAGGCCTGAGGAGAGGGAGAGAGATGGGAGAATGGGCAGTTGGTGGAGGAGTCAGAAACACACATTTATTAAGTTCAATGTTTTATATGGGCACAGTTCACAGCACCCCAAAACAATGACCATAGTGACATCAAAGACCACTGATCACAGATCACCATAACAAATGTAACAACAATGAAGAAGTTTGAAATATTGTGAGAATTACCAAAATGTGACGCAGAGACACACATGAAGTGAACAAATGCTGTTGGAAAAAATGGCGCCAATAGACTTGCCCGATGCAAGCTTGCCATAAACCTTCGATTTGTAAAAAAAGCAGTGTCTGCAAAGTGCAACAAAGTGAAGCACAGGAAAACGAGGTGTGCCCATATAATGAAGAGTTTATGTTTGTACGAACATGGGAAAATATGTAGAAGGATACACTGCAAGCTGTTAGCATGAAGACCACTTTTCTGGTTCACCAAAAAAAAAAAAAAAAAAAATCAACAGTATCAACCTAATAAGAAGGGATTTGAGTCCTCCCTCCCCACACCAAGTGAGCCTTCCAGGGAGCTCGGGGTCTTTACTGTCTCAACTGTAAGTCTTCTACTGCCCACTCTTTGCCTTAGGTGCTGGGGAAACAACAGGAATAAGAATATCTGGTGGATCATCCGAGGACCCATGATGCTTTGCATAACGGTGAGGACCACCCCACCCACCCTTTTCCCTCTCTGAGCTCAGCAGCTGTGGAGGACCCTACCCCCTTCCCTGCCTCCCATCAAATTCTCTGGCTCAGAAAGAACCTGGGCCAGATCCCTTGAGATGAAGATGCTGAGCCGTGGTTTGGATCTGTTGAATGAGAAGAAACAAATAAGAAACTCCTCTTGGGTGTTGTGTCGTGGCAGAAGTAAGTGTGCCATATAATCTCCTCTCACACAAGAAACTTCTTGTTTTGGTTCAGGACCTAAATCCAGGCTCACACTTTAAGCCTCCTTCTCTCTGGGTTTTCAGACTATGTAAAGAAACCCGTAGTCAGCTCGGTGACCCCCTATCAACTGTCTTTGATGTGGACAAACCTTGGGGCTGCAGGGTCTTCAGTCATGGACAAATCCAGGGACAGCAAAGCTATGGGCCTGGATTTCAACACCATTAGCAGGAGAGAGGGGAGACTAAGGAAGCTTTTTTTAGAGGAGGGAAAAAAAATATATATATATATATATATATATATAGTCAATCACTATTAACCCAAAGCTGTGCTGAGGGTTAGAGTCAGTTGGTGATGCTACTCTGAGACCTTGCAGAGGAAGGGCCTTTATTCCTTTTAAAAATATATATTTAGTTATTATTTTTGGCTGCACTTCATCGCTGAGCCTGGGCTTTCTAGCTGCAGTGAGTGGGGCTACTCTATGTTGTGGTGTGCGGGCTTCTCATTGCGGTGGCTCTTCTTGGCTCAGGATCTAGGTGCTTGGGCTTCAGTGGTTGCAGCACGTGGGTTGTTTTCCTTTGCTGTATCCCATCTTCTCCTTCTCATGATGAGAGCAAGTCAGATCATAGATATTGATTGAATCCTTCCTTGTAAAAATGAGCGAGTGAGCAGATAAAAAAGAGAAATCCCCCTTCAGCCTCCCTTCACCTTCGGTGTGCCCTTCCTTCAGCAGGGCTCTTAGGAATGGAGTGTTTTAACCCAAAGGAGTAGTTCTAATGTAGGCATTTTAGTCTATGCATCAGGAGTGAAGGGGGTTGAAGGGGCTGACGGGGTGGCGGGGAGGCAGATGAGTTTTGGGTTACATGACATCAAACTCTGAGCCCCCACCTTGCTACAACCACCCCTGCCAACCTGTAGACCCAGATCTGAGCACGGCAGCTGGGTGTTGCCAGAGAAACGTCACCAAGAACAGTACATCTGACCGTATGCATTCTGTGAGAGGCTTTATTTTCCTGGGCTCCAAAAATCACTGCAGATGGTGACTGCAGCCCTGAAATTAAAAGACGCTTGCTCCTTGAAAGAAAAGCTATGGCCAACCCAGACAGCATATTAAAAAGCAGTGACATCACTTTACTGACAAAGTTCCATCTAGTCAAAGCTATGGTTTTTCCAGTAGTCATGTATGGATATGAGAGATGGGCCATAAAGAAGGCTGAGCACTGAAGAATTGATGCTTTTGAACTGTGGAGTTGGAGAAGACTCTTGAGAGTCCCCTGGACAGCAAGGAGATCAAACCAGTCAATCCTAAAGGAAATCAGTCCTGAATATTCATTGGAAGGATTGATGCTGAAGCTGAAACTCCAAAACTTTGGCCACCTGATGCGAAGAACTGACTCATTGAAAAAGACTCTGATGCTAGGAAATATTGAAGGCAGGAGGAGAAGGGGACGACAGAGGATGAGATGGTGGGATCGTATTGCTGACTCGATGGACATGAGTTTGAGTAAGCTCTGGGAGTTGGTAATGGACAGCGAAGCCTGGCGTGCTGCAGTCCATGGGGTCGCAGAGAGTCAGACATGACTAAGCAACTGAACTGAACTGAACTGAATGCATTCTGTATTGTCTAGGGCTGGAAAAAGAGCCTTATATGTTTGGGATCCTAAGTGTCCCACATCTGGTCACAGAATCCAACAGGAGTTGGCTTGGTTCTTCAAAAATGTCCTCTTTGAGGACCCTGGTGGCAGAGTGGAGAAGAATCCGCCCACGAATGCAGGGCACGCATGTTCAATCCCTGATCTGGGAAGAGTCCACATGCCACAGAGCAACGAAGCCCATGTACCATAACTATGGAAGCCCGCACTCTAGAGCCTGGGAGCTGCAGCTACTGAGCCCATGCGCCCTGGGGCCTGTGCACTGAGGTAGGGAAGCCACTGTGACGAGAAGCCTGCGCACCACGACACAAAGTAGCCCCCACTCAATGTGACTTGGGAAAGCCCGTACACAGTAATGGAGACCCAGTGCAGCCAAAAGAAAAAGAAACTTGTTTAAAAAAAAAAATCCTCCTTCAGCCCCTTTCCACATGGTGTACAGATAAGAAACCGCCCCATCCCACTGTGACTGCTGAGCCCTGAGTTCTGAGGCACCTGGATGGATGGAGGTTCTGTGGTCCACTAGGCTGGTGTTTCATTCCATGTCAGTGGTCGATGCCCATTTTCTCTTGCCTGGTCTCTGGAAGACGCAAAGAACAATGAATCAACACGTTCATCACAAACCTTCATTTCCTACGAGACAGTCCTGGTTGAAATTAATTCCCTGAAATATGTGCCTTTCCCTGTTAGGCTTACTTTGTAAGAAAAATGCTCAAGTTCAACAAGCCACTAAGCCAAGGACACAGCGTTTTCTCTTTGTGATGAAAAACAGATATCCCATTAAATGGGATAAATTACTTGGTTACACTTAGTTTGCCTTTAAGTGTTCTGTTACTAAATATTCCTTGGCTGGGAATTTCCCTTCTCCCTGTTGGCTTGCAGATTGGATACATAGCCTCTTGCCTGAAACCCTATCCTCTTAGTTTTGAGTATTGATTTTCCCCAGGCCAATAAGACAAGTAATAACAGGTACATGTTGGATTCTTCAGCTTGTGTTTCAATCTGTGGTTTGAGACAAGGACATCAGTATTGTGTTGGCTCAATGTCTATAGAGACTTTATTCCGTTAACTATAACCTGACCACCATCTCTATGGGCTCTTTCTCCATTGCATAGAGGCATTTTAAAGTCTTTTCTATTTTACTTATTTTTATTTAAAAAAATTTTTGGCAATGCCTTGTGGCATGTGGGGATCTTAGTTCCCTGACCAGGGATCGAACCTGTGTCCCATGCGTTGCAAGATGGATTCTTAACCACTGGACCACCAGGAAAGTCCCTCAATAATTTTAATTAAAAATAGTAATGTAAATGTCTGTTTGCCTTTCTCAGATGGCTATTGTGGTGGGTGTCCCAGAACCAGAAGGATAAGTGACTCTTTAGAACCCTCTCCAGGCTCTCAGTTGAGATGGCCTTTGGGAGAGAGGTGATTACCCTGACTATTAAACTACCTGATTGGCTGACTGCCAACCTGCCCCATTCTATTTACATGGACAAGGATCTGATGGCCAGGTCCAGGGTGACCTTGATAGTCATAGCCACATAGAGTCCATCACTTATTTATATCTGCTTTTTTTTTCAAGGTCAATTTCTTCATCTTTCTGAAAATTCTCAAGCTTCTCATTTCTAAGCTCAAAGCTCATCAAATGTGCTTCAGAGATTATAAATACAGGTGAGTGGCCTGAGGTCAGTACCGAACAGTCAAAGTTTATTTTGACCCCTTCTGGCTATTCTGGCTAATGTCCCAGGAAGGGGGAAAATGGCATTCGTATGTTTCTCTCCTGAGATGAGGGTGTCTGCAAGAGCCCCTTGGAAAAAAGTGTCAGGGTGTCATGTAAGGCTTTTGCTAAAGATCGAGGACCTTCTGGTCCCATGAAAATGAAGTCAGTGGTGAGTAATCAAGGGCACACACATTCCCAGGAGGAAACTGTGAAAAATGCCCCCAAGAGTGGGTGGTTTACAGGGATAGGAAAGAATCACATGAAGGGGAGTTGGACAGTTGCCTTATTTGAGGTAACAGAATAAAAGACGTAGTGTAACTCAGAAGCCCCTGGAGAAGGAAATGGCAACCCACCCCAGTATCTGTGCCTGGAGAATCCCATGGACAGAGAAGCCTGGCGGGCTACAGTCCATGGGGTCACAGAGGACTCAGTCATGACATAGCAGCTCAACAACAACAACTCAGAAGAGAGTATTTGGGTATTTTTAAGACCTTGAGTCGGAGAAGGCAATGGCAACCCACTCCAGTACTCTTGCCTGGAAAATCCCATGGACGGAGGAGCCTGGTGGGCTGCAGTCCATGGGGTCGCTAGGAGTCGGACATGACTGAGCAACTTCACTTTCACTTTTCACTTTCATGCATTGGAAAAGGAAACGGCAACCCACTCCAGTGTTCTGGCCTGGGTAATCCCAGGGACGGGGGAGCCTGGTGGGCTGTGTCTCTGCGGTTGCACAGAGTCGGACACGACTGAAGCGACTTAGCAGCAGCAGCAGCAAGACCTCGAGTAATGTGACCACAAACTTTTGGAGCCCAAAGAAGTACATTTTTAACACAGTCATGCTTTCTCTGGGACTTGCTTTTGCTGCATCCCTTGTTCTGCTTCCATGGTGACCGCAGTCCCGTCTCACAGTGTCAGATCATGGGTGATTACTTACCTCTGTGTTGCTGTCAATCAAATGCTGAATGAATGCGAGACAAAGGTCCCCCTCCCCTCCTCTTTTCCCAGTTATTCTACTTTCTATAGCGTTTGTGTGTTTCTTGGGGATGCAGTGTTTTAACCCAAAGTTTTGCTCAAAACTTAAGAGATTTCAGTCCACGTGGCAGACCAGGGGCAGAGATGTGCGTGAGAGTGGCTATATAGCTGGATTTCTCCCTCTAAGGCCAGAAGCCACCCTGAGCCAGGTGTGCGGGTAAGGTCGTTTTTCATTTTTCCAACAGACATTCAATGAGGGTCTGTGATGTGCCGTCCCTGTTCTTCAAGTGAAAGGAAAATAGGATGGGGACCCCATCTGTGAGGAGCGCACGTTCCAACTCACCACGGATGGGGATGTGGGTGTAGAATGAATCAGGAGGGCTGATGCTGACCTTCACCCTGGACTGACCTTGGGCAAGTCGCTTGGCCTCCCCAGGTCTGCTTTCTGGTGTGTCACCTGGGAGAGTCACCCCAGACCCATCCTCAACTTGTGACGAGGGTTAAAGGAAAGAAAGAAAGTGAAGTCGCTCAGTCATGTCCGACTCTTTGCGACCCCATGGACTGCAGCCCACCGGGCTCCTCCGTCCATGGGATTCTCCAGGCAAGAATACTGGAGTGGGATGAGGGTTAAAGGAGGTCCTAATTCAATGCAATGAATAGTATTTGCCTGGGGTTTCCAGACCCCAAATCCTATCAGCCTAACCCCCTACCCTCGGGAGTTCCAGAAGCATAAACACATACAGTTCAGGACCAGGCAAATATATACAGTTGTTGGCTCAGATATTATGCAAACCCCCATTGCCCGGGGGTACTTGAGCTGGCTCGGACCACACAGAGCTATGTGTCTTTCTGGGCGCCTCTGGCCAAGCCTCCAAGTGGCTGACGGCCTCTCTGGCCCTTTTCCCAAGGCTAAGCCTCTCACCCCTCTCTGAGGGTGGAGATCCAAGGCCAAGAGCAGGGCTTCTCCCCGCTACCCTGGCTGGGTCCATTCACTGGGGAATCCTCTCACTAACCAGGCACCAGGGAAACCCAGTCACCATGAAAACCCATCAGAAGACAGCACTCCCAAGAGGCAGAAACAGGGGCAGATACGTGTCAAGGCACCACCTTTCACACAGACAGAGTGTCTAAACCCTGCCAAAGCCCACCACGGACCACTGGGCTGTCCCTGAGCTGCAGACCCTCAGTGGCCCCTATGATAGCTTTCCATCCTGGCTATGTTAAGCATCACCAGATAGCCGGCCCCAAAGCCCTCACTCATGAGCCCCTCCACTGGGTATTAGATTCACTATCAAGGGATGGAGCCCCACCACATGGACTTCTTTTGGTTGGGGGGGGGGTTTGCTGGGTCTTTGTTGTGGTGTGCAGGCTTTTGCTAGTTGGGGGCTTCTTGGGCGGGGGGCTTCTCTTGTTGTGAGCACAGGTTCTAGATTGCAACCACTGGACCACCAGTGTTCCCTGCCCATGGACTTCTTGCAGGAGAGTTCCTAGAAGATTCTGATACACAGAATACATAGACCATGGGACCAGATGCATGCAGTTTTCTGGTTGGACCATGGAAAGTATGTTTCTAAGCAGCCTGACATCCTCTTTTCCAGGCTCTTCTCTAGAGTTATCCAAAACAATGGCTCTCAAACTTCTCTTATCTTTAAAAAAAAATTTACTTATTTTTATCTGTTTTCGTTGGGTCTTAGTTGTGGCACACGAATCTTTGTTACATCATATGGGATCTTCCATTGCCGCACGAGGACTCTCTAGTTGTGTCCTGTGGGCTCTAGAGCATGCAGGCTCCATAGTTGTGGTGCTTGAGCTTAGTTGCCCTGTGACATGCGGAGTCTTGGTTCCCTAACCAGGGATCGAACCCACAGCCCCTGCATGGCAAGGCAGATTCTTAACCGCTGGACTACCAGGGGAGTCCCCAGGGATCTGTCTCTTAGGCCACCTTATTTTACCACCTGGTGCAGGGAATCGTGCATTTGCCCATCTTTCTGTCTGAGCAGTGCTAACTCCCTCATTTCTAAGTTCTGGGAGGGCTGCTTCCTGTCACCCCAAGGGGTCATGAGCACACTCAGCTCATACTGCTGTCCCCCATGTTGGAAGGTCCTCCTCTTCCACGTCCTCCCTACTGGGGCCCCTGCAAGGATGAGGAGAAGAGGGTGATGAAGCCAATGCATTTCGTCCAAACTCTGGTAGGAACAGTCCGGCCTCCAACTCTCCCAGGTTTTCGAGAACTTTCAGAATGTAGTTCTCAAGATTTGGACCCCCTCCAGGAGTATATTTTAGGAAAGTTTAAATTAGACACACTTGAGACTCACCAAAGAGGCAAGTTGCTAGGACTCCAGAACCTTCTGTAATCCTAGCCCTCATTCCCCGGCTTCCATCATTCAAGCAGTAAACTGTAACCAGCCCAGCTGCATGGTCTGGCAAAGGACAACTGAGGCAGACCTGGAGAGAGAGCAGTGTCCCTGGATTGTGGACAGACCCCAGCAGACCCTCAGCCTGGAGGGAGTTCTCTGTTCCTTGTGGTTCCCAGCATGGAGGTGACATGCTCTTCCTAGAAAAATAATCTTAACTTTTGGTGTGATGCGTGGGGCAGGATTCTTAATGAACTTATAAGGGAGAATCATGTCTTTTTTAAATTTTATTTTTATTTTATTTTTTAAAGTACATATCTTAAAAAAATATATTTATCTGTCTTTGGTTGTGATGGATCTTCGTTGCTGCGCCTGCAGATTTTCTCTAGCTGTGGAGAGTGAGGATTACCCTCTAGTTACTGTGCTTGGGCTTCTCATTGCGCTGGCTTCTCTTGTTGTGGAGCACGGGCTCCAGTAGTTGCTCCATCAGTTCAGTTCAGTTCAGTCGCTCAGTCATGTCCGACTCTTTGCGACCCCATGAATCGCAGCACGCCAGGCCTCCCTGTCCATCACCAACTCCCGGAGTTCACTCAGACTCACGTCCATCGAGTCAGTGATGCCATCCAGCCATCTCATCCTCCGTCGTCCCCTTCTCTTCCTGCCCCCAATCCCTCCCAGCATCAGAGTCTTTTCCAATGAGTCAACTCTTCACATGAGGTGGCCAAAGTACTGGAGTTTCAGCTTTAGCATCATTCCTTCCAAAGAAATCCCATAGTTCAGGCTCAATAGTTGTGGTGCCCTTAGTTGCCCTGCTGCACGTGGCATCTCCCCAGACCGGTGATCAAACTGGTGTTCCTTGCATTGCAAGGCAAATTCTTAACCACAGGACCACCAGGGAAGCCCAGAACCATTTCTTAGTGAACTTATAAATGACTTTCAGAAAAATGTCACAAATGGAAGAAAAATTGATCCAAGTCACTGAGATTGTGAGCAACCTGAGGGAGAGATGGCTTCTTTAAAAATAGTGACAACTAAATGTTATTGATCATGCTTCACATATCGGGTATGGTTTAGTCTGAGGGTTGGCTCCATGTTATTTAGTCCTTAAAATGGCAATGTTGCTGCTGCTGCTGCTGCTAAGTCGCTTCAGTTGTATCCGACTCTGTGCGACCCCATAGACGGCAGCCCACCAGGCTCCCCGTCCCTGGGATTCTCCAGGCAAGAACACTGGAGTGGGTTGCCATGTACTTCTCCAATGCATAAAAGGGAAAAGTGAAAGTGAAGTCGCTCAGTCGTGTCCGACTCCTAGCGACCCCATGGACTGCAGCCCACCAGGCTCTTCCATCCATGGGATTTTCCAGGCAAGAGTACTGGAGTGGGTTGCCATTGCCTTCTCCGATGGCAATGTTAGGAATTACTATTATTATTAATATTTTTATTATTATTTTAACATTTCATATGATAGTAGTAGTAGTATAATCCTCATTTTTACAGGGAGAGAGGTTAAATACTTTGCCCAGGGCCACATCGCTAGTAATTGGCAGTGCTGGGATTCAAACCCCGGACCCAGGTACTGTCTTCGAGTCCCACTGTCTTTGGCCCCAGCTCCTCCTTCTCCTCTCTGTACTTACTCACAAGAGTGGCTGCTGCTACTAAGTCGCTTCAGTCGTGTCTGACTCTGTGCGACCCCATAGACGGCAGCCCACCAGGCTCCTCTGTCCCTGGGATTCTCCAAGCAAGAATATTGGAGTGGGTTGCCATTTCCTTCTCCAATACATGCATGCATGCTAAGTCACTTCAGTCATGTCCAACTCTGTGTGACTCCATGGACAGCAGCCCATCAGGCTCCTCTGTCCACAGAATTCTCCAGGCAAGAATACTGGAGCGGGTTGCCATTTCTCTAGTTGAAGAGCTAACCGACTGCAATAAACTAAACCATTAAAATAAACAAATGACTGTAGATGAAAAAAGGGCATAAACACAGTTCATAAGAGGAGCTGCTATAGGTACTTATGGATTTTCATCCAAACAGAGATGTAAATAGTCTTTTGTCCAAAGAGAACTCAGAATCATATGAGGAATGGGAAATTCCTTTGGAATACACACAGAGAGATAGCAGCTAGTAAAATGACCCAAAAAGTCATTAGAAGATGATCATTCCTTAACAATTCTTCCATGCTAAGTGTGGGGACCTTGGATTGGATTTTGGAATGTGAAAAGAACGTTATTGGAAAAGCTGGTGAAAATCTGGGTAAAGTCTGGAGGATAGTTATTGGCCACGTGCCAACACTGGTTTCTTAGTGCTGCCAAAGGTCCCATCATGGGTCTGTAAGACTTAAACTTTAGGGGAAGTGAAGGTATGTGGGAATTCTCTGTGCGATCTTTGCTACTTTTCTGTAGATCGAAAAGTATTTCAAGATGAACAGTTTATTTAAAAAACATAATGTCATAGCATGGCCCTGAGAATAAGTTGATGATAAGACATGCATGAAAGTATGTGTTATTAAAATCCAAAATAGGGACTGCCATGGCAGTCCAGTGACTAAGACTCTGAGCTCCTCATGCAGGGAGGCATGGGTGTGATCCCCGGTCTGGGAGCTTGATCCCATGTGCCACAACTAAGACTCAACACAGCTAAATAAATATTTTTTTTTAAAAAACCCATAAATACATACATACATATTTTAATATTTTTATAAATAAATAAAGATTTTTTAAATAACTCAGAGCAAGGGTCAAAGACTCACACGCTTGCAAGGGCCAAACAGTCTCTTTGGGTTGGAGAAACCATGTTCCCTCTAAAGGCTGTAGATGACGATTGGCAACAAGGAATAGGGGCCCAGCCTGGCCAGATCTCCCTACTTTTCAAAAGAAGCTGAACATTTGGACCTCTTTGCTTGAAATCTCATTATTTAAGGGCGGCTCCAATAGCAAAGATCACTACCTAACATAAGCAAAAGCTGTAAGCAGGTCAAATATAACCCATGGATGCCAATTTGCCACCTCTGATTGAAGACACTCCTGGAAATTAGAGAAACAAACAAGCAAAACCCGAAACTCTTGACAGAGTTTCTGCTTGGGAACACCTTAATGTGGCTCAGCTAAGTGAGTGTGCACAGGTGGGTGTGGGAGCTCTACTAGGCGTGAGCTTGGCTCAGGAGGATCACCTAACCGGTGGCTGCATCTCAGATTCTCCACTCCTCAGTCCCGGGGCTCTGTCCTGGGAGACTCAGCCCATGTGCTGGGGGTGGGGGGCGTTCCCCTCCTTGGTGACTCCTGCTCAACTCTTATTGGCGGTAGGTTGTTTTAGGGTACAAAGGTGAGGGTTTTCATTTCAATGATAACATTCAAACATAAGATTCATACAGATGCTTTCTCTTGGATAAAATTAAACCTCCCTGAAGATACTGCACATGGGGGCTGCTGACCCTCTCTGTTCCCACATCTTTTTTTTTTTTTTTTTTTACTTCAAGATGCAGAATGTGGAATCTTAGTTCCCTGACCAGGGACTGAACCCCTGCAGTGGAAGTGCAGAGTCTTAACCACTGGACTGCCAGGGAAGTCCCTCCACATCTTTAACTCCATGGGGTTTTTATTCAGTGAGGAGAAAGGAACCTTCTCCTAGTCTTTAAGACAAGTGACTTGGGCAAAAAAAAACCAACAAAAAAAAACCATTACATTTAAGCTTTTTTCCCCAGATGTGTATCAGATGGTAGCTTTGTTTATGCCCCAAATGTGAGTCGCCTTTGCTCACGTAGTTAGTTTGAAATTTAGAAGCTGCTCAACGGTGAAGAGAAGTTGTTTCCAAATGTGGCTGCTTGATATCCCATGAAGAGTCCTTTACAAATCCTTACTCCCTGGACCCAACCTCCAGAGATTTTGATTCAGGGGGTTGACACAGGGCCCAGGAAGCTGTATAGAGAGCCAACCTATATATATATATATATTTTTTTCAAAGCTTTGTAGGAATCCTAATAGCCCATTTGGGAACCACCGGTATGCGGTACGGAATGTCTGGGTCCCAGCTGTGCATTTGCACGTGGGTGGTACAAAGGAATGTTTGTCTTTTTTGTGTAGAGTGTATACAACAGCGGTGTCCACACGGAGCTTTTTACGAGAAGGATCAGTTTCTCATTTCCTGCTGCCCTCGCTGTCAGGTTGGGAGCAGCATGGGGACAGATGATGAAATCCTGCTTGTAGTGTGCAAGGCCTGAGTGTGAGGTCAGAAGCCCTGCTTCCAGGCTGGGAGATACCACTTAGTGGCTGTGTGACCCCGGGCAAGTCATTTTCTTTCCCTTCTCTGGCTCTGTGAGGCACTGACGTTGGAAGTCCTGGATAGAGAAAGAAGTAGAGGCACTTGCTGGCCAGGCAATAGGGAACTTGTGTAATGTCCCAGGGGGACACCCATGTACGTGTAAATATATCCATCAGACAAAATGTTAAGATCTGTAGGTATATCATAATCTGTGTGGGGGAATCCATTCATCCATCCTAATTCATGTTTTCTGAGCATCTTTCATGAGTCAAGTGTGGGGATGCATCTGTGAACAAGACCATACTGGCTCTTAGGGCATTCAGTGTATATGTACCCAAGGAGACAAACAGAAAAACCAACTATTTATCAATACGATTAGAGCTACACTAAAGGGCTTCCCTGGTAGCTCAGCTGGTAAAGAATCCCCCTGCAGTGCAGGAGACCCCAGTTCAATTCCTGGGTTGAGAAATTCCCCCTGGAGAAGGCATAGGCTACCCACTCTAGTATTCTTGGGCTTCCCTGGTGACTCAGATGGTAAAGAATCCGCCTACAATGCAAGAGACCTGGGTTCAATCCCTGGATTGGGAAGACCCTCTGGAGGAGGGCATGGCAACCCCACTCCAGTATTCTTGCCTGGAGAATCCCTATGGACAGAGGAGCTTGGCGGGCTACAGTCTGTGGGGTCACAAAGAGTCAGACATTACTGAACGACTAAACACAATCGGTACACAGAAAAGCAGAAAATGTTGCCTGTTCCCAGGGCGGCTTTCATGACACCTGTTCGGTTGTTACTTGCAGATTGGCCAAGTCCACACTGGTCCTCATCCCTTTATTGGGCGTTCATGACATTCTCTTCTCTTTCATCACTGATGATCAAGTTGAAGGATTTCCAAGACTTATACGACTCTTCATTCAATTGACTCTGGGCTCCTTCCATGTAAGTAGATGTCTGAACAAGGACTTCTTGCCTTTGTAGAAAGCCTAATGCCTTTTATCCAAACAGAATCAGAATTTCGAGAGCCTGCAGGTGGAAAAAGAGTTCAGGTAACGGCAGGATTGATCAGCGAGGGCTTTTCAAATTAGGAGGGTGTGGAGAGGGAAATGTTGCTTTAATCTTGCCAGCATGACTTGGTGACTACGAAAGGGAAAGTGGTTTGTTTCCTGCTCTGTAATAGTTGGTGTGACTCACAATCATTTTCTCTGCGAGTGTCAGCATGGAGTCTTTTATTAAGTGCCTATTTTTGCTGGGTTCTCCACAGAGCTTGTGCAAAATGAACAGTGAGTAGAGACCAGGAGGCTCTTGAATCTTGACAGTTATGTGGGAGCTGAATCTAGAAACAAGTGGCCAGCTGTGGTTGAGGTACCTAGGCATTTTGCTCATCCATCGCTTAAACTGTCATCCATTACTTAGTGGATTAAAATGACAGTCATGTTTAATATTTCTCATGATTCTGGGGGTCAGGAATCCAGGTAGGACATAGTAGGTCTGTTTCATCTCTCTTTCATGGTATTCATGGGCTGAACTTTCTAGATGACTTCCCCACTAACCTAGAGCCTAAGCTTTGCAGACTTGGATGGCTCAGGCTGGCTGAAGTGATTTTCTGTGCTGTGCTCAGCCATGTCTGACCCTTTGCAACCCCATGGACTGCAGCCAACCAGGTTCCTCTGTCCAGGGGATTCTCCAGGCAAGAATACTGGAGTGGACTGCCATTTCCTTCTCCAGTAGATCTTCCTGACCCAGGGATCAAACCCACGTTTCTTGCATCTCCTGCATTGGCAGGTGAATTCTTTGCCACCAGAACTGGTTTTGTTTGGGTCAAAATAAATGTCATTGAATCCTCACATTCTCACTGTGAGGGAGTGATTATTCTATTGTTTTATAGTTGAAACATCTGTGGCTCAGAGGAACTTCTGCATATGCTAACAAGTAGCAGAGATGAGATTTGCATTCAGAGATTAAGCCTTGCTTGTAACCACTGTGCAGGAGGGCTTCTCAGGTGCTCTGTGAAGGTCAGAACCAGGTTTCCTATAGCAGAGTCTCTTTTTAAATATTTATTTGTGTATTTGGCTGCACCTTGTCTTAGTTGAGGCATGCAGAATCTTCTGGTTGTGCCGTGTGAACTCTAGTTGCTGCATGTGGGACCTAGTCCCCTAACCAGGGGTTGAACCTGGATTCCCTGCATTGGGAGCATGGAGTCTTAGCCACTGGACCACCAGGGAAGTCCCTGTATCAGAGTCCTGAAGCCACTACCAGCAGACACTGTCAGGTTCTGAGAGTCTGTGGGCAGAGTGAAGAAAATGCACCTGACCACTGCATGCTCACCAGAGGCCAGGGAGACAGAGCCTGAGGTACGGTAGGGTCACTGGACAATGGCTCTTTTTCCCTTCTGTTAGAGCTGAATTGCACGTAGTTTTCAACAGAGAACACACGCTGATAATTTTTTTCATTTCGAAACCATGTTTATTTCAATCTTTTGGGGGGATTTCAAAGGCTATATAGTTTAGTCATTTGGGTTTCCTATGTTGCTTGGTCTTAATCTTCTTTAAAAAGTAATCCCAAACGAGAAACGACAACAACAAAACAAAAGCCCACAGCTGTTCTGTCAGAAGTATCTGGTGCCCTTTTTTCCTTGGAGAGCTTGATCCGTCAACTGACCCCTCGATCAGCTGATCTCACATACCCAAAGCCAGCTGAAGATCAGACACTCATGTGGGGTCTTGTGGGTCACATTTCTGAGAAAGAACCCTAGCCTATCAAATTCTCTGGTGACTGGAAACATGTTTGGTCACCCGTTATTGTGTAACAAACCAGCCCTGATCATAGCTTGAAGCAGTAACTATGTTATTATCCTGAATGATTCTGTGAGCTGGGCTGTCAGAGCGATCCTTTTGATATATGTCATCTTTGAATGAGGCTGCAAACATCTGAAGGTTGGATTGGTCTGGAACATCCAAGACGGCTCATTCACACGCTGGATGTTGCCATGGGCTGTCGTCTGGGAGCTCCGCTGAGGATATGGATCAGAGAGCCTCCATCCTCCTCCACGTGGCTTCTCCATGTATCTTGTGTGCCTTGAAGCATGGCAGCTGGACTCCCAGAATAACCCCAGAGCAAGTGTTCTAAGAGGGAGGGCCAGAATACCCAGAATGTCACTTCCCACCACATTGTGCTCATAGAAGGAGTCACAAGGTCATCCCAGCCTCGAGGGGAGGGAAGATAAGATCCACCTCTTGATGTTCAGAGTCACATAAAGGGATGGAGAAAACATTGGGGCGGTCTCTGGAGACCAGCTACTGCACTGATCACTTGGTCCTGCAGCCCTGCTCCCCCGGAGCACTGCCGAGGAGGGTGAGGAATCAGATGGGCTCTCCAGAGAGAGACAGAAGTACACTGAGAGCCTCGTGCCAGGGCAGAGGCTGCCCTCCTGAATACCCCTGTGCTCTTCCCTCCAGGCCACCGGGCAGAGGTGGGAGCTCAGGTGAGCAGGTGCATTATCAGTGGGCTGTGTCTTAGTGGTTCCACCATAGCAATCAGCACTGGACCCAACAGTTTCCTTTTCTTACTGCTTTGGCATTCAGAAAATGAAGATCATGGCATCTGGTCCCATCACTTCATGGCAAATATGGGGAAACAGCAGAAACAGTGACAGAGTTTGTTTTTTTGGGCTCCAAAATCACTGCAGATGGTGATTGCAGCCATGAAATTAAAAGACACTTACTCCTTGGAAGGAAAGTTATGACCAACCTAGACAGCATATTAAAAAGCAGAGACATTATGCTGTCAACAAAGGTCCGTCTAGGCAAGGCTATGGTTTTTCCAGTAGTCATGTATCAATGTGAGAGTTGGACTATAAAGAAAGCTGAGTGCTGAAGAACTGATGCTTTTGAACTGTGGTGTTGGAGAAGACTCTTGAGAGTCCCTTGGACTGCAAGGAGACCCAACCAGTCCATCCTAAAGGAGATCAGTCCTGGGTGTTCATTGGAAGGACTGATGCTAAAGCTGAAACTCCAATACTTTGGCCACCTGATGCGAAGAGCTGACTCATGTGAAAAGACCCTGATGCTGGGAAAGATTTGAGGGCAGGAGAAGGGGATGACAGAGGATGAGATGGTTGGATGGCATCACTGACTCAATGGACATGGGTTTGGGTGGACTCCGGGAGTTGGTGATGGACAGGGAGGCCTGGCGTGCTATGATTCACGGGGTCACAAAGAGTCGGACACGACTGAGTGACTGAACTGAACTGCTTTGGTGGTCGGGGGGCTTCGGTCTCCCAAGGTCTTATTGCTCAGAGGATGTCACCAGCCTCCTGCTGCTCTCAGGGGATCTGTGGAGAGACCGCCACGTGGTGGTGACATATGCGGTGAGAGCCATCTGCTCGGGGGCCGAGCCCTTCACACCTGCTTCATCTAGAACAAAAATTAACCAGACTCCAGGCTGTTCCTCCAACCATGACTTGGGAACGTGAAGTGAAAGACACGCTTGTGATGTGGAATCCTATTTTAGCCAACTGATTCATGAGAGTCCCAGCACTCTGTTCTAATATCCTAGACCCAGAGGCAAATAACACCTGCCCTGCCAACTGCACAGAGCAGCTCTGACCCTCCAAGGAGACCGAGTGTGTGAGAATGGTAAACTGGTTGCACTGTGCCCCCTTTAGGAGCCCTAGAGCAGAGCCATTCTGGAGCCATGGAATAAAGGTGCCCGGGAGAAGGAGAATTCCTGGCCCCTGGGCAGAATCCAAACACGTGACTGATTGTCGTGTCAGCCCGCGTGGCGATCTCTGGCTTCCCTGAGAACGAGCATAAAAACCTACCCCCCCAGAACAACATTTTATAATTCCTTTTCAAGTCTAGCTCCGTTCCCAGCACCAAACCTCCCACCCTAGCAACAGCAGATGAGAGAAATGTTATCAAGAGGGATGGAAGAGTCAGCCTACACCATGACCTTCATTCTCTGGAAATGTGTCCTTTGCTTGTGAGTCCTGGCATTTTTATGATGTTCTTCCCATAAACACTCAAGCCCTTGGGTCCTGCACACATATGGAGCTCCAGTGTATCAGACACACAGTCTAAGTCCCAGAGACCCTCGTGTCTCAGGGAAAGCCATAGCAGTATCGCTGAAACCCATCTCTTGACAATCTCCAGCCTCAACTTTTCTCTGTGTTGGCCTTATCCTCAGATGGGGTCACTCTGTGTGGCTGGGAGAGATACCCTTGAGTGTCTCCAGACTGACTTTGACTCTGAAGTTGGCTAATGCAGGGAACAGACGAAGCCTTCTTTGTTAGTGAAAAGAATTGTGATTGGCCCTGCTAGGGTCACATGGCCATTTGAGCAGCTTATGGTGGTGATAGCTTTCCTAGAACATGAGGACCGCATGATTGACAGCCCTGCCAGAAGCCCAGGGAGTGGGGGAGGGTCAGGAAAGGATGCAAGCCAGGCAAAAAAACAAAAATAGTTTAATTGCCCACTATGGACAAGTAGAAATGGGACATTTACCTTTTTCAGTATTTGTATAATTGAATAAATGATGTTGGGCTTCCCCTGGTGACTCAGATGGTAAAGAAACTGCCTGCAATGCAGGAGACCTGGGATTGATCCCTGGGTCAGGAAGATCCCCTGGAGAAGGGAATGACAATCCACTCCAGTATTCTTGCCTGGAGACTCCCATGGACAGAAGAGCCTGGCAGGCTACAGTCCATGGGTTTGCAAAAATTCGGACACGACTGAACAACTAACACACACACACGCACATCATTGACCTATGACCACCTAAGCAAATGCCTTGGCTGATATGGGTGGTGGGTGTCAAAGAAAGAAGAGACCCCATGGAAATCCGAGTTAACGTCACCAGTACGTACTAACTAGACTAACTCTAGTTAGCACAAGCAAGTAGCTCTGCCTGCCTCTTGTAGAAGCTGCTGAGACTAGGGCTGGCCTGCGGACGTTCCAAGTGACCCTCAGACACATCTTCTACTGAGTAGAGCTTCACACCACCTCTTCCTTTCATTCCAGGGGCTACTGGTGGCCTCGCAGTATTGCTTTGCTAATGGAGAGGTAAGTTTTCCGTGCTGACTTATAGCTTCCTGCGAGGCTGGGGCTGGCATCCTGCTGCCCCCTGGAGGGTTCAGTTTATATGACGGTGCCATGGGGAGATATGCAGTGACCAGCATGTGTTGGGACAAATGGGCACCTAGGGTGTCCAGTGGAGAGAAGAGGCAGCTGAGACTCCGGGGACAAGGGGCTGGGGTGAGTTTTCTTTACAGAACCCAACCATGGTCCCACTGGAGCTATGCCAACCAGGAGGATCAAAGTGTGATAGAGGGAACCAGCTGCAAGTCTAGAGTTCAAAAATTCGCATCAAGCCCTGAAGACTCACCCGCTTAGGAGCTCTGTGTTAGGTCACCATGGCTCTTGGAACCTCAGTCTGTAAATGGGAGTAGCAACAGTCCCTGCCCTGCGGTGTTACCCTGGGGTGTGGGTGGTAAAGGTTCTCTGCCTCGTAACAATGGTTACATTTATTATTGTTGCAGAGCCCCAGTCAGCTCTCTGCTCACTTGGAATGAGGCTTGAAAGGGGGAAGGGCCCAGGCTGGAGCAGTTTGCTCCTGACTTAGGAGCCCGTGGGATTTCTAGCTCCCTTTCATCCTCCCCTCTCCCCACCCCAGGTTTAAACATTGATCTCTGCCTCCTTCCACTAGAATGTAAGCTGCTTGACAGCAAAACCTCGTCTGTCTTGCTCACTGCTGCCTTTTCTATATCTTCACACAGGGACCCTTGATTCATCAGGCAGGCCTCAAATGCCACCTTGACAGAGTCCTTTTCTAAACACTGTGTCTCATATTTTTTTGCCTCCTCCCATGGTCCTGCTTAACAGCCTCGGGTGTCCAACCCTCTGCTCTGCGCAAATGTGTCTGTTTGCGTCTCTGCTCCTTTCCCCTAGTGAGAACGCAAGTTTCCGGAGGATGGTTCTGAGTAGCCACTCAACACGCATTTGCTGAGTGGATGCAGGATTCAATGATTCCCGGGCAGTAACCTTACTCTCTTCTCACCTGGCAGGTGAAGGCTGAGCTGCGAAAACAGTGGGCCCGCTTCTTGCTAGCCCGCCACTCAGGCTGCAGAGCCTGGGTCCTGGGGAAGAACTTCCGATTCCTGGGGAAATGTCCCAAGAAGCTCTCGGAGGGGACCAACTCCGGGTCGCTGCAGAAAGCGCGGCCCTGGCCTGGTGGTGGGCGGCTCCTGCACTTGACCAGGGAGGGCCTAGGGGTGGCGGGCACCCCGCCTCGTCAAGGCCACGCAGCCTGGCCCCGCGGCAGCAGCCTGTCGGAGAGCAGCGAGGGCTACTTCACCCTGGTGCACACCATGGAGGAGATCTTCAAGGAGAGTGAGATCTAGGCAGGAGCCCACTGCACCGGTTCCCGCAGACTCCTGAGCACTTGAAGGAGGCGGCGGCCAAGCTGGATGATGCAGGGTGAGCATCGTTCTGGCACACCCGGCTCTCTCCAACGCCACGACTCTTTCCAGGCTTTCCCTGCTCCGTAGACAGAGGCTGCATACCCTCACCACTTCTGCCTGCCCTTGTCATCCTCCTCACCCCTGCAGGTGTGTTTTCCAGAATGACCACTAGCCTCCCGGGCTGGCCCTAAATTCGAGTGACTGGAGCCTGAGGACTCAGAGAGATGTCTGCTCTGAAACAGAGGCCAGCGCTCACCAGGTGTCCATCTGAAGTCGGGAGCAGGGTGTCCCAGGACCACCTGCCAAGCGTTTCACATGCAGAGTCTGACTCATTCATGGCAAAGATACTGAGAGAGCACACCTGAGCACGTAGATGGCCGGTGATGGGACTTGTATAACAAGCGCCCAGGCAATTCTTACACAAGCCTACATTTTGAAAATCCAGGGCAGGATGTGCTGGAACTAGAAGCCCCTCTGAGCTGGCCGCTGGTCCAGGGAGGCATGCGGCGTTCTGCAGGCTGTGACCTGCCTGCCCTCCTTCTCTGACAGTGCGGATCCCACTCCATGGAAGTTCTGTCTGACCCGAGACAAGCTCATCCTTCCTTGGAGTGTTGGCCCCAGCTCCCACGGCCCCTCTGAAAGTTGCCATTGGTTGTTTTCTCACCCTTCTGGCTCCATTTGCCTTTCTGAGTTTGACTTCTTCAAGCCTGACTTGTCTACTGTTCTCTTGGAGCCTGAGTCCTCAGGCTCCAGTCACTCGAATTTAGGGCCAGCCCGGGAGGCTAGTGGTCATTCTGGAAAACACACCTGCAGGGGTGAGGAGGATGACAAGGGCAGGCAGAAGTGGTGAGGGTATGCAGCCTCTGTCTACGGAGCAGGGAAAGCCTGGAAAGAGTCGTGGCGTTGGAGAGAGCCGGGTGTGCCAGAACGATGCTCACCCTGCATCGTCCAGCTTGGCCGCTGCCTCCTTCAAGTGCTCAGTTCTCATGTTTGGTTTGCCATCAGTGGCTGTACCTGCTTCCCTGGGGGGTTTACCCACTGCTCTCCCTGACCTAAGTCCCCACTAATAAGAATTCTACTCCTCCTATGGAAATTGATGCTAAGACCCGGAGGGTACCCAGCTGAATGAGAGGACTATGGGTGATCTGGACGTGTCAAGGTGGTACTGAGGGGGGCCAGGGCTAGGGAACCCAGTCTGCCGATGGGGAATGAGTTGTGCTGCAGGCCCTGAGTGGAGGATGTTTCTGGAGGCAGAGGAGGGCCCAGGCTTAGGGACAAGTTCAGTGACTGAAACTGTAAGGCGAGAGGCTGAGGGAAGGTCAAAGGAGGAATGCTCTATGGAAATAGGGTTTCGGTGTTCAGGAGTGTTGCTTTTATTATATGTGAACTGTACATGAGTGGGTGGGCGGGATATATTGCTGTGGGGCCAAATCCTGCCTTATTTTAGGGGTATGGGAGGTATGATGCTTATCAAGTATGGTTGCCAGATTCAGCAGTTAAAAATACACAATCCTCAATTAAATTTGAATTTTGGATCAATGAATAATAGTATTATCTAAGTATATCCCATGGGATATATTTTATGTGAAATTCAAGTCTAATTGTACATCTGGTACATCACCTGGCAACTCCATTGTCAAGGACACTTGGCATCAGGACAGGGACCAGGGAGAGGCAAGTGAGGAACTCAGTTCAGGTGCAAAATTGAAGAGAGTACTAAAAATGAAAACAAAAACAAAACTCCACAACCATCAAGTACTATTTTAATGCAATAAAAAAGCAACGATGATTCCGTGAGCTACAGCCCATGGACCATTCATAAAAATGATATTTTATTGGAACCAGGCCACGATGAAGGTGGAGTAAGTGGGACCATGAGATATAAACGCAGGGTCTGGTCCTGACTTTAAAAATTTTTGAGAAACTTCCCCAGTGGTCCAGTGGTTAAGACTCCACGCTTCCACTGTAGGGCGTGTGGGCTCTATCCTGGTTGGGGAACTAAGACCCTACATGATGCAGAATGCAGCCAGAAAAAATTTTTGAATATTTTGCTCTTAATGGACATTTTAACATTAATTTTTATTTTAAAATGATTACATCAAAGTATTATTTATCTCGATTACTGAGCTTTCGGTCACCCACCTTACATTTTGCATCTGCAGTGCCCATCTTCCCCTCCCCCCAGGCCTGGCTCTGCTCTGCACCAGGGGAAACTGAAGCATTGACCTTAGGCAGGTACATAGCCAGGCAAAGGTTTCCTTTTTGTGTCCAGATTATCCACAATTCAATCATTAAGATATATGCCCTAGTTTTTTCATTCTGTAAAAGTCTCTTCTGTTTCTCACTGGCTTATTAGCACCTAGAAAGCTGGGCTGTGTGAATTCCTAGCTGGTTCCCAGCATAGCTGGTTGAGAACAGGTTCAGAACACATCCGTCAAAGGAAACAAAGAAATGTCTCGGGAGCACTGGATGCTATTGAGAGTCAGTTATTCAGGGCCCAGCCATTTATAAAAGGGACTTTCAAAAAAGTGTTTGTAAATAAGTCCTCCCCACTCACTCCAGAAATGGGGTGCCACACACACACAGACTGCTTGCTTTTGTTCTGCTAATGATTAAAATAAGTTTTTAAATTGGATTTGTGTTTTGTCTATTCTTTTCCATTGGTTTCTCACTGGAGCTGAAGGTTTCCACCCCTGGAGAACCTGCTGTACTGCTCCTGGCCAGGAATGGGGAAAAGAGCTGCGGTAATAAGCCTGGGGATAATAAGCCTGGGTGGTCCACTGTCTCAGGGACCAAGAGGAGTGGACAGAGGGGTAGGGGAGAGAAGTAGAGGTCAGATGTCAAAAGAGTAGAAGGCAGGTGTCTGCCTTCTTCTAGATTGCTCCCTAGATCATTCACTTTGCTGTTGTTTTAAAGATCCTGCCTAGGGATTACCCTGGTGGTCGAGTGAAGAATCCACCTGCCAGTGCAGGGGACACGGGTTTGATCCCTGGTCCCAGAAGATTCCACATGCAGAGGGGAAAATAGGCCTGGGCATCACAACTACTGAGGGTGCCCTAGAGTCTGTGCTCCACAAGAGAAGCCCTCCCCCAGCAATGATGAGCAGCCCCTGCTTGCTGCAACTACAGAAAGCCTGTGCACAGAAATGAAGACCCAGCACAGCCTAAATTTAAAAAAAAAAAAAAAATCCCACCTAGTGGGTCTCTATTCTGGCTTTGCAATTACTGGAACATTGCAATTCTAGAAACATTGATGGCTAGTGAGCCCAGAAGGCACCCCAGCAGCCCAGCACACAGCTTGGGAAAGAGCACTGGAGTGAGGCCTTGAGCCCTTTGCTTCTTTCCCTAGGCCACCCTGGGCCTTTCTTCTCCCCCTGAGATGGCTCCTGGCTGGCCTCTATGTCTGATACTGGAGGGGCATCTTGGGCAGCTGGCTTCTCTCCTCCTGCCAAAACTGCTGGACTAGATGCTGTATAGCCATTCCCACTTCCAGCTCTGATGCTGTGCGATCCCAGAATTCTCTGTCCTATCAGGTCCAGGTAAAAACTATTGAGGCATTCTGGTGTAATCAAAGGAACTCTGGTTCGAGTACTAACCCTACTCTTACTTTATGGCCTCAGTGTCTGTCCTCATCCATACTCTGGGGATATTAATAATAACACCTCCATCAATGAAATAATGCCCAGTATCCAGCAGAATGGCTGGCTTATAGGAAACACTGCATACTTAAGTATTACGATGACTCTCAAGGCTGTCCTCCACAAAGAGCAGCACTTTCTGGTGGCGGTGAGTGAGCCTTTGCTGTTGCTAAAGCGAGGGTAATTCCCCCAAACCAGCAGAGGGAGACTCCCCAGCCCCTGAGGGCTGCATACAGGTTGCTCAAGTGTCTGGAACATATGCATATTTTTCTGACCTCCTCTTGGAACTTAAGGCTGAAGAATAAAAGAGCTTTCAAAACACGCAACACAATGATCTTGAGAACCCACAGGTGGAGCTCCGAGGTGTCCCAGGCTCTGGAGCTCTGATAAGGGAGTGTGAGCCAATGGGCAGCACTGGGCTGGCTTCCACTCATTAGCGGACCCTAACCAAGCCACTTGCTGACTCTGTGGCTCCTTTTCCTTGCCCCTAAAAAGTAGGTGCTGCGGGGACATCTGTCTTCACCTTGCACTGGATCAGAGCTGAATTTGTCATCCTCTCCCGAAACCAGTATCTCTCCCTGCTGTTTCCCACCTTGGTGGCTATCACCAGTGAAACCTATCGACATCACAATAAAAACCAGGTGAAAACCATTGAGGCATCTGGTGTAATCAAATGGATTACACTGGACACCCAAGCCACAAACCTGGCTACTGACCATCCTTGCTCCTCCCTCTTCCCCTGAACCAGTCAGGTGGATCCTACTTTCTAAATATCTCCCAGCAGGTCGCGTTCTCTCCACCCCACTGCTGTTCCCCTGACCCAGGCCACCTGGGCAATTATAGGAGTGCGATATCCAGGCTCCAGTCTTGCCTTATTTCTACCCTGCGGGGGGGGGGGTGGGGGGTGGGGGGGTGGTTCTCTTACAAACATAAATCCCTCCTACTTCCAACCCCACACAGCCCCCACACTACCCCCACGGTGAACCCTAGGTCTTCCCCTGGCCCGCAGGGAAGTCCTTGCATGGTCTGGCCTCCCCAACCCCAC
The DNA here is from genome assembly GCF_019923935.1 of Bubalus bubalis. NCBI lineage: Eukaryota > Metazoa > Chordata > Mammalia > Artiodactyla > Bovidae > Bubalus > Bubalus bubalis. Next base: position 34,075,531 of record NC_059159.1, on the reverse strand, counting down.
CGCCTACTTTGGAAGCTTAACTCAATTTGCTCTCCCCGCCTCCTCCCTCTGCTCTTGGGCTACACTGGCCTTCTCAGGGTCCTAGAACTTGAACTGCTCATACCCGACTCAGGGTCTCTGAGACACATCACTTTTCCACCCCCACATTTCCCCCACTCCAATCCCCTGGGTCTTAGTTGAAACGCCTCTTCATCCGGAACACCTTCCCCATCCCTGGACAAGTCAGCCCCGCCTACTGTATCTTCCCACAATGCTTTGCGTGTCTCCATGGTAACCTCACCACCCATGCAGGTTTCTTCAAGGTCTATGGTCCCCTCTGCACCCTGAGCTGTACCAGAACAGGGCCGTGTCTCTTTCCTGCAGCACCACAGTCCCCGCACCCTGGTCTGTGACTGCGACGGCGACACAGCCTTGTCCGTGAGGCTGAACCGACAGAAATCATTTCCTTTTCCAGTTGGAGAATGACCAGTCAGCTGAGTGCCCGGCTCCTCTTGCATTTATTGGAACCTGCTTACCCAACAATCCACAAAGGAGCTTACATGGGGGCGGGGATATTTAGGGCTCCAGTGACCTATATTTAGGGATCCTGTGACCTAATCCTGGAGTTATTACGGAGGCCTGGGCTGGCGGGCTGGGGGGAGGGGAGGCGGGCAGTATGGTGGGCGGGACTTGGTGAATAGCTTAACGACACTTCCGTTTGGCAGGGAGGTGTGCAGGAGGGTTTAATGTGCTGTGGCTTGGAGGCCCTCCCGGCCCCGGGGGCGGTGTGTGTTTGTGTGTGTGTGTGTGTGCGTGCGTGCACATGTGTGCACAAGTGTGTTTATTTGAGAGGGGTGGGGAGGGAGGAGACCTGAGCAGTTGACATCAGGGTTTCTTTTCCTTCAGTTTCTCCTTCACTTTTTGAGGCTCGAATTGAATCAGTCGCAGAATTTCCTTATTGGCCAGGGTCCCTTCGATGAATTCTTTCTCTGTAAGTTTATCTGCAAGAGGAGAAAATAATACAGTCAGGATAGGCTGTTTCCAGCTGCAAGGAAGCTGATCTTTGCAAGCATACCCAGAGTGGATGGCTCTATTATGAAAATACTGATCTCCTTGCCCCTGATGACAACCCCACACTCTAACTCTTTCCTAGGACCCCTGGACCTCCCGGTGAACCAGCAATGAGAGGGTTAGTGACAGGCCCTGCAAGGTCTCCAGGAGGCTGGGCCAGTGCTGTGTCTCTTCTGATTGGTTGGCAATCCTTTCCTAGGCATCTCTGCATCTTGGAAGGACTGATGTTGAAGCTGAAGCTCCAGTACTTGACCACCTAATGCGAAGAGCTGACTCATTTGAAAAGACCCTGATGCTGGGAAAGATTGAGGGCAGGAGGAGAAGGGGAAGACAGAAGATGAGATGGCTGGATGGGGTCACCAACTTGATGGACATGGATTTGGGTGAACTCTGGGAATTGGTGGTGGACAGGGAGGCCTGGCTGCTGCGGTTCATGGAGTCGCAAAGAGTCGGACATGACTGAGCGACTGAACTGAACTGAAACTGAATCTTCCTCCCCATTTGGGACAAGAAAGGGCTTTGGCCCAACTATTGAATTCAGTTCTCTCCAGTTAAATGCACTCACTAAGCCCTTCCTCTGTGCCACTGTATATGGGGCTGAGGTCATTGCAGGGGGCAGAGGGCAGGGTGTGACATGGAAGGGAGTGAGATAATGCCCCTGGCCTGGGGAACTGTTGGTCTGATGGGGAGACAGTCACCTGTAGAAATGACTCTGTGCTGTGCTGCGCTTAGTTGGTCAGTTGTGTCTGACTCTTTGCAACCTCATGGACTATATGTAGCCTGCCAGGGTCCTCTGTCCATGGGGATTCTCCAGACAAGAATACTGGAGTGAGTTGCCATGCCCTCCTCCAGGGGATCTTCCCAACCCAGGGATCAAACCCAGGTCTCCTGCATTGCAGGTGGATTCTTTACCGTCTGAGCCACCAGGGAAGCCCAGAAATGACTCTGCTGCTGCTACTGCTGCTAAGTCACTTCAGTCGTGTCCGACTCTGTGCGACCCCATAGACGGCAGCCCACCAGGCTCCCCCATCCCTGGGATTCTCCAGGCAAGAACACTGGAGTGGGTTGCCATTTCCTTCTCCAATGCATGAAAGTGAAAAGTGAAAGTGAAGTCGCTCAGTCATGTCCAACTCCTAGCGACCCCATGGACTGCAGCCCACCAGGCCCCTCCATCCATGGGATTTTCCAGGCAAGAGTACTGGAGTGGGTTGCCATTGCCTTCTCCTAGAAATGACTCTAGAATGAGGCAAATGTTCCTCCCTGCTTATGGCGAGGCTCATAGTCCTGATGTACTAAGTGCTCAATAAAGCTTGGCTTAGCTGAAGTGGGTTTCCATTGGCTTTTTATGTTCCAGGCCTTTTGAGTGACCTTAATCCTTCCTGGATTAGGATGCAGGCTCCTTATGCAGGTCAGGGTGATGAAATGTGGGTTTTAAGGTCCCAGGTGCCCTATGAGCCTCACTGATAGCTTGAAACTCCTACTCTCAGAAGCTGATTGTGGAGTGAAGCCTGGTCTTCAGATGGACCATGTGAAAACACACGTCACCTGGCAGGAGTACCACTGCCTCCTGTGACATTCACTGGGGTCAATGTTCAGGTCAGCAAGTAGCAGAACAAGGGATTCAGCACCTGCCAGACCCAGCAGGATGTCAAGATGGGGGTTAAAGAGCCAGAGGGGTGACGTGCCCCTGGGAGGCACCTGAAGCAGCCAGGAGAAGGTGTTCAAAGGGGAGATGACATCTAGGTGAGGAAAGGGAGGTACCTACCCTTCAACATTTAAGGAGGCTCTCAATTTCAGCATCGTATGGCACAGGGCTGGCACCTGAGAAGGGGGTCTCCTTAAATCTTTTGCCAGGGCACCTCACATGCCTCACCCTAGTTCTGGCCCTAACGTCACAGATCTGGTTGCTAATCCACCTTCTCCCTGGACTGCAGGTTAGTAGGGGCCTTCTTTAACATCCTCCTTGGGTGTGTGACCTGGAACCCTGGTAAGAGACTCGCCCAGAGATCACAAATGGGCCGATACCAGCTCCTCAGATGTGTGTGGACCATGTAGTGTTTCATCAGTGGAGGCACTTCAGATTTTAAAAATCTCGATTGCTGGCTTCTCTTTAAAAAAAAAAAAAGCAGACGATGAGGCCCCAACGGCTCTGTATTCCTATGTGGTAACAACTGACCAGAGGCCATAAAACCAGGCAGGCCCTCGTGCCCCAGAGTTTGCCAGTCCCTATTGCTTCACTGGGCCACTGTCCACTTCTCTCACATTCATCATCCCAGCCCCAGTGGTCATTCAAGTTTGCAGTCCCCGTCTGACACCAGCCCCTCTCCTGTGTCCTTCCTGAGCTGGACACGGGCTTCAGGCACCAGCAGCCCCCGCCGCCCAGTTCTGGAATCCATCACCGCTTTCAGTACAAGCTCACGCTCCCCATTGGCTGCTCTCAGCCAGACTGAACAGGGGAGGGAGCCAAGACAGGTCAGCTCCTGGCAGAAGGGGGCCCGAGGACACACCCTCAGCTTCACCAAGACTTTCTTAGCCCAGCCCTGCAGTTTAAGACTTTTCTTGCATCTGCCCATAAGCCGTTCATCTGCTTTGCAGTCTGATGGCTTCCCCAGCCTCCTGAAGATCTCTCCTCATTTACCCTCACAGCACCCCCCACCCCCATCAATCTCTTGAGATTGAATTGAAATCTAATTCCATCTGATGGTGCTTGGGGGTTGGGAGGGGGGACCCAAATTAATGTCCTAAAGTAACACCATATAAATTGAAATCCCGCTTACTTGGGATACCATGCTAATTCTGAAGTGAGCTTTACCCCATCCCAGCCATGCAGAAGGCTACTTGTTTGGTTTAAACAAACCAAAGTGTCCTAAAATAACAACAAAAAACTGGGCACTCCATTCAAAAAGAAAGCGGTATGCTTGCAAAGCCTCACAACTTGTCATTTGTATACAAAATGACGGGCTGTTGCCTTGATTTTTTACTTTCTTCAAAGTGGGTTAACTCTGTCCAAACAAAAGATGCTTTTTTTCTTCCAAAGCACCCCATCATTTAGAGCCTGCGTTCGCCCCCAGAGAATCTGAGGCAGTGGTGGAGTTTTATGAGCGGTGGGAGGCGGTGACATTTTCAGTCAGTTCCAGAAGGGCCCACAACTGTCTGCTGACCATTCTTCTGCTGACCACCTTGCGGTGGGAGGAGGGGTCCTCCGTCCCACTTGGTCTCTGGACTTGGAAGGGTCAATCTCATTGGGGTCTCTAGGACATAGCCCCGGACGGTGAAATCAAGAGCTGGGAAGGAGAAGTCACTCACCATCATCCTTCTTGCCAAAGAACCCCCAGATCTTCTCTGCTCGCTTCTCCGGAGTGTTCTCGTCTTCTGGGAGACGCTTTGTGTCCTCAGGGCTGATCATTTTGAAGATAGCCTGCACCAAATTGAGGGGGAGCACCGGTCAAAAGTGATTCTGGGGGAACCCACATGGCTGAGCAGGGTGCTGAGGTTAAAATGCAGGTGTCCAGGCCCCCAACCCACCGGTTCCTGAGAGTGGGGAGGAGTCATCTGTACTTTTAAGAAGGGGAAGGGAATGCGGGGGAGGGGTGAGGATGACTTTCCCTTCTTATTTTGTCCCTTTCTGCACAGTCTGAAGTTCCTGACCATACAGACATATTACTTTCGTTGTATTAAAAAGTGAAAATAAGAAATAAAAAGCTTCCTGAAGGCTGCATTTTGAAAACTGGTACCTTTAACCTCACTGCCCAGAAGTGCATCAGATGGCTTTTTCTGAATCCAAGTGGTACTTTGGTTGCCTAGCAGGCTGGCTTATGGTGTGTGTGTGCTAAGTCACTTCAGTTGTGTCCAACTCTTTGCGACCCCATTAACTATAGCCTGCCAGGCTCCTCTGTCCATGGGATTCTCCAGACAAGAATACTGGAGTGGGTTGCCATGCCCTCCTCCAGGGGATCTTCCCGATCCAGGGATTGAACCTGTGTCTCTTACATCTCCTGCATTGGCAGGTGGGTTCTTCAACAGTAGCGGTACGTGGATTGCTTATGGTAATAAGGGCTAATGTTTGTTAAGTGATTAACACATGCCACATTTCTAAGTGTCTTTACATGTAAACTCATGACAGCTTTATGAGGTGGGTGTTATTGGCCCATTTCACAGATAGAGAAACTGAATCAGCTTACTTGCTAGAATTCAGCCAACCAGAAGCAGAAGACTGGAGATTCTAACCCTGGCAAGTTTGGTTCTAGAACCTCTGTGCTTGCATCTCATGCTATTCCTAGAATGTCTTGGAGAGCATGGTAGGGGCTGGGTAAGGCCTCTGGAAGCCCCTCCTTTACCCCTCTGCTTGGGGAGGATAAAGCTCAAGGGTCCTTCTCACTTCCCTCTACTCTAGCTAATACATGAGCTGAGTAGACAATGTCCAGCAAAGCAGGAAGTGCCTTCCGACACGTGGTCAGGGAAAGGGACAGGGTAGTCTTAATGTGCCCTTTCAGCTCCAGGTTACTAGGATTCCAGCAGGCTGGCCAGACCCAGAGTGGATGCTCAAGGTTGTGGCTCCCCCATCTTGAGTGTCCCAGTTTGCGACCTAAGTCTTGGGACTGGGACGCTGTGGAGACACCGGGGAACCAGCCGGGCAGGGCCAGTAATGCCCATGAAATTAACCTGGAGGGAAGAGCAATGGCTTAGAAACTCCTTTCAGCTCCCTGTGCTGCAGCAAGAGAAGCAAGGGAGTCAAAACCCACAGCTGGGGCAGCTGCCTCACTGACAGTGCTCAGAGCCCCGAGGTACCAGGCACTGAAGTAAGGGCTTCCTTAAGTTCCTGAGCCAGGGACCCATGGGCAGGCTGGAAGGCTAAAGGCTGGGAGTGACTGGCTGTCCATGACCCTGCTTCTAAAACCAAGGGCACACTGTCAGGGCCTCCGGGAATGGACCGCCAAAGAACCATTACATCCTCACCCTGGGGGGTGGGAGGTTCTGTGGTTTTCTGGAGGCCTAGCTTGGTGGTGGTACATGAGAACCCACAACAGATGATCGACTCCCAGGCCAGTTACCTTGGACATGGTGAATAGCAGAGGCTTGGCACGCTCTTGCATAGCCTCACTTGCGGACATACCCTTCTCTCTCTGCCTCCCCACGCCTCCCCACCCTCTCCTTCCTCCTTCCCCTCCCCTCTACCCCTTCATCTTCTTCCTCCTCCTTTCTCTGAAGAAGCACCAACTCAGAGGCCTCTGCTGGGCTTGGCATCCTTTAGGTGGTTCTGAGGAGGTGGTCCCTGCCACAGGCCACCTGTCAATCCAGGGAGCTTGCTCTGCAGGCCCTGCCCAGAGACTAGTGAGGTTTCTACACACACCTGCCCCTAACGGGAGGCCCAAGAAGGAGTTGCTGACCACAGCTGCATCCTTGGCTGTTTTATCTATGGTTTTGCCTAATAAAGGTGGAAGAATTGGGTGAATGAAAGTGGGATTACAAATGCCTCAAAAATTATATAAAAGATGAAAAATATTCTCTCTTTACAGGAATGGGATTAGAGAAAGAAAGCAAGTGGCATGGGTGGGGGTGGGGGGAAAAAATTCAGTAAAATGATACTGAGTGAAGGGGAAAAAATGATATAATAGGGAAGAAATAGAAGCATCCTCGTTACCAAAAAATATAGGAATGGTTAAATAATTTTATGACATGTCTATAAGATGGAATTCTAAGCAGCTGCTAAAAACAATGTGATATTGAAAATATTCATAATAAAATAGTGGCTGAAGAAAAGTATGATAAAACCATATGTGTATATGTCCTAATTCTAAAGTTATCTTTAAATATATAGATAAAAGACTAGAAAGATACATGCCTATTTGTTGACAGTAGTTTTCTCTGGATGATGAAATTAAAGGCAATTTTCATTTTCTTTTGCATAGGTTTCTAAATTGCATGCATTTTATATTAAATAAAACTACTTTTCAAACACCTAAAAATCTTGGCAGATGATCTGATCCTGGGCCAACATATTTGAAACATGTTATGTCTCTAAAATGACTCGCAAGGGACTTCCTTGGCTGTCCAGTGGTTAGGACTCGGGGCTTTCACTGCAGTGGCGATGGCCCCTGGTTCAATCCCTGTTTGGGGAAGTAAGATCCCAAAAGCCACAGGACCAAAATAAAATAAACATAAATACATAAATATATTGGGTTGGCCGAAAAGTTCGTTAGGGTTTGTCCATAAGATCTTATGAAAGAGACTTCCCTGGTAGTCCAGTGGCTAAGATTTTTGGGCTCCCAGTGCTTGGGGTGGGGTTGGTGTTCCACCCCTGGTCAGGGAACTAGACCTCACGTGCCTCAATGAAGACCGCCCCCCTGCCCCCTGGGGCCAAATAAATTAAAAAAAAAAAAAAGAATCCGAGTGTGTCCTATTGGAGGTTCTGAAGGATGTTTTATTATTTTCAACACCTACTTATTTATTTATATTTTCTTAACTGCACTGCACAGCAGGTGGGATCTTATTACCCTGACCAGGGATGGAAACAGCACCCCTTGCATTGGAATCACTGGACAACCAGGGAAGTCCCTGAAGAACGCTTTAATGAAAAAAGGAAGGAAGATGGGAGGGAAAGAAGGAAACGGTAAAGGTAAATAATAGAAAATACCCAGATTCTTCCTCTCTAGGAGGAAAATGATGCTGTGGGAAGGTGCCCTGTGCTGTGCTTAGTCACTCAGTCGTGTCTGACTCTTTGCAACCCCATGGACTGTGGCCAGCCAGGCTCCTCTGTCTATGGGGATTCTCCAGACAAGAATACTGTCCAGCCCTCTATTAATATTGATTTGTTGGCGACTCCTCCTGACCACGTTCTCAGAGCCACTGAGTCACCAACCTCGGGTGTCCACTCCCTCCTCCCTGCCAGGCTCCCGTGAGGAATTAGTGGCAGCCCAATTCCTCGAGACCCCCGTCCCTCTCAGCCGGAGATGAGGAGGCTGACACTGACCGTGACAATCTCCAGCACCTCATTCTTGCTGATGGTCCCATTGCCATCCACGTCGTAGAGGGAGAAGGCCCACTCCAGCTTCTGGTTGGTCTTGCCCGCGCTGGTCATGTGCAGGGCGATGACGTACTCCTTGAAGTCCAAGGTGCCATCGCTGTTGGCATCAAAGCTGCGGAACACGTGCTGGGCATAGGCCTTGGGATCGGCCTCGGGGAAGAACTTGGAGTAGATGGTCTGGAACTCCTGCCGGGTGATCCGGCCGCTGGGGCACTCCTTCAGGAAGGACTGGTACCAGGAGCTCAGCTCCTCCTCCGTGAACTTGGTGTTCAGCTGCAGCTCCTCCAGGATCTCCTTGGACAGGGCCCCACTCTTGCTGTTCCCCATGGGTGAGGTGGCGTGGGCCCGGCCGGGCTGTCACCGCTGGGTGGGTGGGAGCGATGGGGTCTCCTGGCTGCTGGGCTGGGTGCCGCAGGAGACAGTCGCACCCTGAGAGGCTGATGGATTAGGCGGATTTGTGGCCGGTTCAGCCCAGTACTTGGAGAGAGGAGGGGCCTGGAGCTTGGGGTTGGAGGAGGGAGGCGGGCTCCCAGAAGCCCCCTGAGATTAAAATAAAGAGCTGACAGCAGGAGGTCAATCCATCTTGGCCTTCTGGGAGGCCGGGAGAGTAGATCAGAATCTTGAGACCTGAGGCCTCAGCCACTGCTCTGCAGCCATCCCTACCTCACCCTCGACCGCCACTCTAGCTCTCTAAGAGCAAGGATGCTCCCTGCCTGTCTTCCGTTGCCCTAACTCTGAGAGTCTCTGCAGCAGGGGTGGTCCTGTAATGATGGGTTAGGAGTCAGGCTCTGGAACCAGCATGGGTTCAAACCTCAGCTTTGCAACTTACTAGCCGTGTGACCCTCTGGCACATTTCTTTTTCTTTCATTTTTTTAAAAAATTGGAGTATAATTGATTTACAATGCTGCGTTAGTTTCTGCTGTACAGTAGTGTGTGTCATCTGTAAGTGTACATACATCCCCTCCCTCTCAAGCCTCCCTTGCACCGCCCTCCCCCGTCCCACCCCTCTAGCTCATCACAGAGCACCGAGCTGAGCTCCCTGACCTATACAGCAGCTTCAGGCACGTTTCTTAACCTGTCTCTGCCTAGCGCTCTCTTCTAATCTTTCACTTCCCTCATGGCTTTCCTTAAATGTTGCCTTCTCAGTAACAGCAGCACCCCCACCCCAACCACCAGCAAGCCCCAACTGTTTATCCTGCATGGTTGTTCTTCCTCTCGAGCACACCTTCTGACTTAGTGTTTATTTATTCCACGTGTTGCCTGGGATGGCATCAGAATGAAAGCACCGTGAAGGCAGGGATTCTGTCTGTTTTGTTCCCCACTGCATTTCCTTTGCATGAAGGGTACCTGCCAGCTTTGGGCCCTCAGTGACTATTCCTTGACTAAACGGGCACTGTAATAGCATCGCTGTTGCTGTAAGCCTGAAATGAGTTAATATGTGCAATGCATTTACAATAGAGCCTGGCAATAGTAAGAGCGGAACACATGTTGAAAGTGAAAAGTGAAAGTGAAAGTTGCTCAGTCATGTCCAACTCTTTGCGACCCCATGGACTGTCCATGGAATTCTCCAGGCCAGAATACTGGAGTGGGTAGCCTTTCTCTTCTCCAGGGGATCTTCCCAACCCAGGGATTGAAGCCAGGTCTCCCACATTGCAGGCAGATTCTTTACTAGTTGAGCCACAAGGGAAGCCCAAGAATGCTGGAGTGGGTAGCCTATGCCTTCTCCAGGGGATCGTCCCGATCCAGGAATCAAACCGCGGTCTCCCACATTGCAGGCGGATTCTTTACCAACTGAGCTATCAGGGAAGTCCTGAACACGTGTTAACTTTTGCCAATATTCTTCTGTGACAGGGATCAAGAACTGCACTGCAAACAGAGGCCAGGCCAGCATGTGGAGTGTGTGAGTGAAGCCAGGGAATTAGGAAGGCAATAGGGAGTGGTGAGGCCTATGTCCCACATGGCAGGGGCTGCCTCCATTAGAGTGTAGTCAGATGGGATTATGGCCTGGTGTTACTAGACTTTTTGGTAACCCAAGAGAAATCAGAAATCAGATTTCCAGATGTGATTTCCAAACTGTGGGAGTGATTTCCAGTTTTTTCAACAACATGGTGTGGGACAAATACAACTTACCTGTGGCTTGATTTCAGCTGTATATCTTTGGTTGGCAACCAAGCCTGGTGCCGGGAGCTGGCAGACAGTAGTATGTGCTTGCTGAGTGAATGAATGGACAAGAAGGAGCTCTGCCAGGGGAGGCTTCCACCCCTGTGGTCAGCTCAGTACCCAGTGTGGGCCTCAGGGAAGAGCCCTCATGAGTAGGCTTGTACCTGAAATCTCAACACCTGAAGGAGAGGCTGCTGGTGCCTTTGCTTGGCTGAGCGTCATGCCTGAAACCCTAGAATCGCCATCTAGAATGGGAGAGAAGTCTCGGCTTTACCCAGGGGTGGTTACAACAAAGGGCTTTGTAGGGGGCGCTGGTGGGTAAAGAACCCACCTGCCAATGTAGGAGGCACAGGAGATGTGGGTTGGATCCCTGGGTTGAGAAGATCCCCTGAAGGAAGAAATGTCCACCCCCTCCAGTATTCTTGCCTGGAGCATCTCATGGACAGAGGAGCCTGGCCAGCCACAGTCCGTAGGGCCACACAGAGTCAGACATGACTTAAGCAACCTAGCACGCACACACAGTAACTGCAAAGAATAAAGCGCACAGTGTGCAGGCGGGTGACTTGGGGTTTGTATCCTATTTCACAAGAGGCTAATGGCAGGTCCCTGCTGCTGGGAGAAAGACATCCGCCAGCCCCCGCTAATGTTATGCAGGAAGGACCCGGAAGTTCAGGCTCAGGTGTGCTGACCCACTCCTCCTGGTCGCCCCACCCACTGAGGGTCCAGAGTGCTTCTCAGGAGGCCTTAATGTTAGGTGTGTGTGTGTCTGTGTACTTACCATTTTTTCCATCAGTTTTTGATAGCATAGTCTTTCCTAAAAGGAGTGGTTTCTCCTTTTCTAGGCTTTCACTAGCCCGCAGCAAGGCATTTGTTTTCAAGAGCAGCTAGAAATAGGACAGTCATCAAACAAACAAAACCCAAGCCCTGAAAATGAAGTCAGACGCCTCCACCCTTGCCTCTGAACCTGGTGTGCGAGGATTAGAAGTGCTTCCTGGGTGTCCACACCGAGCCTGCAGGTGAGACAAGGCCAATGTCACAGGAAGAAACCAAGCTCTCGTTCTCAAGGAGTGAGCAGAGTGGGCAAGAAGCTGTGTTTCTGAAGGTGAGGAGCTGGGTTGCCATGACAACAAAGAGACTGTGGGCCAGGAGACAGGACCCCGTGTTAACCCAGAAGGCAGCCAGAGCCCCCAGTCCCTCTGCCCCTCTCAAGAGCAAGGAGCAGGTGCTGCCCACACTGTTCAGGTTGCCGTGCCCAGGAGGGGCCTGACCGTGGGAGGGGACCACAGGCAGCTGTGTCGATGCTGAGAGAGGGGTCATGACCTGGAGGTTTGTTTGAAAACCTGCGTAAACATCTTCTATCAGAGGGAGAGTTTATGTTCCTTAGCCAAACAAGTTGTTGGAGATGATGTATTGTGAGGGGATTTGTTAAGTCTAAGCTGGGGCCATAAACTCTCCCCGAGCCCCAAAGACCACTTGGGGAGAAGCCCTCGTCTCTGGCCAGTGGATCTGTTTGTGTCTCCCCCTCCCAGCCTGGCCTTGACTGAAAGATGCAGACTCTTCCCAGAGGCTGGCCCTGTCCTCTCCCTAAGCTGGGAGCCCCATAGCCCCGGTCCCCCTCCCCCACCTTCCCTTGCTGTGAGCAGAAGGACAAGAGACCCCTTTGACCCTGGGCTGGAAGCAGAGGGGAAAGAGGGCTCAGAGAGGGTGAGTGGGAGGCAGAGAATGGGAGGAACGCCTCTCCCATGGCTGTCTCCATCATGGTAAATAGCAGTCTGTCCTTTTGGTTGCCCGGACCAAAATCCTTGGAGTCATCTCCTGTGCCCCTCTTTCTGTCACACCCCACTTTCGAGCCACTCCAAACTGGCTCGAAACCACGTTGGTTCCACTTTCAAAGCACTTCCAGAATCTGACCGTTCTCCCCACCTCCACGTGGCCACCCCTGCAGGCACCGTTCCGTCCCTGCGTTTTGGCTGCCCTGCTCCCCTTTTCCTACAGAGAGCTCTCCAGCAAGGAAATCAGGCTGTGCGCCCTCAGCTTGGATGGACCCCAGAGCAAAATCACAGGCTTTCCAAAGCCTGCAAAGCTCTGCAGAAGCTGCCTCCTCCCTGTCACTGTGTCTGCTCCAGCCAACTGGCCTTAATGAGGTGCCTCCAGCCTTTAACAGGGCCACCTCCTCTGCCTGGAATGTTCTCCCTTCCAGCTACCTGCTGGGCTCCCTCCCAGGTGTCCTTGACTTTGGTCAAATGCCACCTTCTCAATGAGGCCACTCCAATCACCCTATTTCATGTTGCCACTTACCCACCATCACCCCTGAAACCCTCCCCCTACCCTTTTGTCATAACACCTATCATTTTCTACATACACTCTATATACCATTTTGTTAGTCTGTCTCTTTCTGCTGGAAAATAAGTTCCAAGGTCAAGATTCTTGATCTGTTCCCATCACCAATGTGTTCCCAGTACTGAAAGCAGTACTTGGCATTCTGTGCATGCGTGCTAAGTCATTTCAACCGTGTCTGACTCTTTGTGACCCTATGGACTGTAGCCCACCAGGCTCCTCTGTCCATGGGATTCTCCAGGCAAGAATACTGGAGTGGGTTGCCATGCTCTTCTCCAGGGGAGCTTCCCGACCCAGGGATCAAACTCCTGTCTCATATTAAGTTTCCTGCTTTTCGCAGGTGAGTTCTTTACCACTAGCACCACCTGGAAAGACCCTGGCATTCAGTGGTATTCACTAATTATTGCATGGATGGGTGGGTGGGATGGATGGGTGGAGAAAGGAAATAATAGCCAGGAGCCCCTTGTGTTCATAGGGACAGAAGTCTCCAGAGAAGGGGACTGGGGCCAAGGGTTTGGTCTGGCAGCATGATACCCATCGGGGTGGGGGAGGCTCAATGCCCACATGCTCGTCCCTCTGCTAAGTCATTGGGGGTAAAATGATCACCCAGCTCGGGAGGGACACTGAGCCCATCTGTTCAAAGAAGGGTGTGGCAGCCCTCCTGGAAAGAGGGTTGCCCAGTGGGACGACATGGTGTCTCTGGACAGTTTATTTTACACAGGACGAAATCTAAGCATCTCAAGTGTACACACAGAGCTGAAGGGGGAAAAAATGAGAGCATTTAACGTCCTGAAAATGCTTTATAATAATGCAGAACAACTATATAGAGCAAACGCCTTCAAAATTTAAACATTTAATTTTTCAGCATTAATACACACGAATGCTATTACGGGGGTGGGGTGGGAAGGGCGAATTATAGCCTCCATAGGGATCAGAGTTTCAACAGTTACTTATAAATTATAGTACATCAACTTTATTTACCGATCTAGGCAGCCAGGGGATGGAAGGATATACAACGTGGAATAAACACATTCATACCGGGATGAGGAATGCTGGCGGAGACACAGCTTTTTAACATTAAAAATGTATAAAGTATTTAGCAAAAGTTACAGAAAACAGAGCAAACAAGCAAGTTTATTTTGTTAGAAAATCCCGCTTTCATGGGGTTTGCTGATGTGCTCCTGTCTGTGAAGGGGCTTGTTCCTGCCCCATCGTCCCCTTCCTGAGGGAAGGGCAGAGATACCGATTTGGGGCCCCGTCCCCAAGGATGGCAGGTGTCCCTTTGAATGACTGTCCCTGGGTCCACACGGCTGCCTGGAGGCCCCTGTCCCGAGAGCTGGTCTCTTGCTGCATGCGATGCTGGTTGAAGAGCACCTCCACTCGACAGACAACAAACGCCCAGGTCCCGGGAGGGGATGTGACAACGACAGGTTACGGGACGAATGAGAGCAGAGCGGGGCCGGTCTGGTGCTCTCGCCCTGGCTCATTATGCTTTCCTTCCTCGTCACCACGTCACACCGTCCCCATCAGAGTACCCATGTGCCTGACCCTCTGCCTCCCACCACTGCAAGCCCGTTAGGGATGCCCCATCATACATAAAGGGTCAAGTCCCCCGAACAGCACAGAGATCCAAAGGCATCACAGCCCCTCTCCCTCGGAGACACCTCCCAACAAGGCCCCCCAGTAGCCATGCCCCAGCATCTAGAAGGTTCGGGGGAAACAGAACATTGGTTTTTCTCACCTTAGTCTCACCAAGCCAGGAAAGAGGGGTTGGGTCCCCCACCTTCACAAAGGGCCCGATAGAAATTACTCCAGGGGGGTGGGGTGGAGTGGGGAAGATGTTGAGAGCCCCCAGGCCCCCTTCCCCCAGAAAAAAGAGGCATCCTGGCAGCGGGGGATCCTGTGTCGTGGGCTCCACAGCCCACACCGTCACCCGGCTGGATCCAAGGATGTCTTCTGTTGGCTGGGAGAGGTACCTGGTTGCTTTCCGGGGCTCAGCTTTCACTGAGCAGGGCACAATCAGGACGTAGCTGGAGGCGTCCTTACTTTGGGGATCTTGGCCAGAGCTGACCAGCATCAGCAGTTGGGTGTGGTTTTCTCTCTACCACCACCCAGGAGGGTGCAGGCATAGGTCAGGTAAGCAAGGCTCAGGTGTTGACAAGGACCTTAAAGGAGGGGGCTCTGACACCATGCCCGTTTTTGCTCCTTGGAAGTGACCCTCAGGACATGGTGTCAAACATCAGTGGATGAAAGGTAATGGCTTCTGCTTTCTTTAGGAGCCCGAGGAGGAGGAACTACCTCATTCTCAACAGCTCATGAAACTCTAAGGTTTTGTGTCTAAAAATCTCTTTTTAGATTTCTCAGCACCCGGGCCCCCTCTCAGGAAGGTGTGAGGTGACGGCATGCACAGCTGTGCCGAGCGGACCCAGATTAGGTATGACGTGTGCATTGGGCGCAAAACCGGAAATGAGAACGGAAGGAGACAGAATGCAGCAGCTGGAGGAGGCCTGGGAGAATGTTCTAGAATAAACACCTTCAGTTTGCAGGTGAAGGAAGATCCAGAGAAAGGTGGTGCTGAGCCCATGGCCAGCCCCCTGCTTTCTCACCCACACCCTCTCCATCCACCTCCCACACCCCCGAACTCTCACCAAGTGGCAGGGACTGGGCGAGGTGAAGGGAGGGTCCCAAGGAGCAAGTGGATCTACCAGCTGAGATGCCAGCTTCAGGGGGCAGCAGAGACCCTGTCCACCATCCCCGCCTCCATCCCCAGCAGCTCTCTGCATTGTGAAAAACTTAAGTGTTAGATGCCCCCAAAACTATAATGACTCAAAAAAAGCCAAGTGTAAGTCCCAAGAACCACTGGATGCAGCTGGCTGGAAGTAGCTGTGCAAACAAGCTCAAGACTCCAAGTCAGGAGCTTCCAGGAAGACAACTTGTGTTTTTAAGAGCAAGGAAGCAGTGGGGTGCACCCATTCAATGGACGGCTGCTCGGCATTGCAGGGAACAAGCTAGTGACATCCTACGACAAGATGACTCAGAGGCATCAACCTGAGCGAGGAGGCCAGACTCAAAGACTTCTGCCTATTTCTATGACACACTATAGAAGGCAGATCTGCAGGGTCAGAAAATCCATCAGTGGTTGCCAGGTGCTGGGGGTGGGAAGAGTGGATGGACATCAAAGGAGCCTGAGGGGATGTTTTTGGAGTGATGGAAATATTATGCTGATCTCAGCAGTGTTACAAGGCTGTGTCAAAGTGTTAGTTGCTCAGTCATGTCCAACTCTTTGTGACCCCATGGACCCCATGTGTCCGCCAGGTTCCTCTGTCCATGGGATTCTCCAGGCAAGAATACTGGAGTGGGGAGCCATTCCCTTCTCCAGGGGACCTTCCTGATCCAGGGATTGAACCCGGGTCTCCGGCATTCCAGGCAGATTCTTTACCATCTGAGCTACCAGGGAAGCCCCATAAGACTGTGTAAATTTGTCAAAATTCATTGAACTGCATCCTTCAAAAGGGTGAATTTTCTTGTACGCTCATGAACCCCCAATTTCAAATGTCAAATATCTGAATAAACTTGGAAAAAAAGGCAGTGGGACCTGTGGGGACAGGAAGGTTTATGGAAATGACGGTATGCTGGCTAAGGAAGTGTGCTTCTGATCTGTGCCCCACTTTTAACACTGGTCCAGGAACTTTCCCTATCTACATAATCACCAATAGGTCTGCAGAATCCTGTATAAATTCTCCTTGTCAAGGCCATTCACCATTGGAAGTAAAATCACTTAAAGAAGCCGAGGTCTTTGATGTCCTCGGAATCTTATGGCTTGCATTTCCAAGAAGGGACTTTGGCTCTGCCAAGATTTCTTTGCTTCCATCTCCTAATCTAGTAATTGATTGGTTTCCACAAAGGGAATACAAACCCCTGGTTCCTGAGTATACACAGGGTTTTCTATTTGCTTCAGTTGTTAATCAGCCTCAGTGAGGGGAGAAGTGTTTCCCCCTCAAAGAAATCCAACCCACCCTTCCCTGCTCCCCAGCTGACACAGGTGTTGGGTAGATTAAAAGGAGACCCAAGGTGGTCCCATGGGAAGAACCTCAGGTCACCCATCCCTGTGGGTCAGCTGGCCAGTGCTTTCCAACGCTGATCAGAAGCAACAGAAAAAAAAAAAAGAGAGAGAGGGACAAGCAGCTTATCCTGGAGGTTGTCTTGGTAACTGTCTGTCTTAGATTCTATTCTAAAAAGCAGGCTTTCACAGGCGAAACAAAGTGCATCCGTGTCTCCTAGGTAGAAGGGGCTCACCTGTTCTCAGAAATGGAACAGTGGATGTGCTCACAAATAACCTGGAGTCATTCACCCTGAAAAAAGCCAAGCATATCCTCTTATAACCTAAATACCCAAACCCAAACCAAACCAACCACGAGGACAGAGCACCACTCTGAAGATGACTCTCAGACATGACTTCCTCCCAACCACAGGACAGAGGCCTGTACTCTCAACTCCAGCCCTGCTCGTGATTCGCTATTGAGTTCACAGCTCTCACTGGCTGGCCTTGGGCTTCATGCTTCCTCTGTGTAAAGCAAGAATTATTTAAAACAAACAAATCTCTCAAATTTGAGCTGGATGTGAGCTGTGAGGGTCTAGTGACCCCATGATCGTACTCTTGGTGCTCTTCCGTCCTTGGGTAAATGCCACATGGCTTATTACAGGCTAGCAGGAGGTTAAACGTGGAAGAGGTGCAAGGCTCTCATTTCCCAGCAAGGTCTGAAAACATGCGCTTGTGCACATGGAGAACAGAAGGGCTGGGGGATGGGGCAGAGTTCCTGGCCGGTATGCAGCTCCGGCTGCAGTACTGGCATAATACCTGGCTTGCCCCAAGTGTCTGCTGATTAGATGAATGAATGAGAATCAACGAATGAATGAAGAGCTATCAGTACAACAGAGGGTATCTGTGCAAACCTGGACTCTGCAGAGAGTATCTGTAGGTGAATGCCAAGGTTACTGATCTGCAAGACCCTTGGAGAAAAGACGAGTCTACGCAAAAGAACAGATCATTGGTTTCCCTGATGACAGACAGGGCTATATTTTGTTCCTAGATCTTTGCATACTGCCCAGGCTTAGCTAAATGCTTGATGAATGAATAAAGGAGGGAAGAAAAAAGGAAAAGAGGTATATGGGGTTGGCTAACGAGACTGAGGGAAAAGGGGGAAAGCATGACTTCAGAAAATAGACTGGCCTACATGAGGCCAACTCAGGCTACCCTGAAAGAGGCGAGAGCCCCAGGGAATAACAGAAGACGCTGGAATCCTCAGATGGGGATGAGAAAACAAAATCAATGAGCCACATCACACATGAACGCGTCTGCGTTAACAAGGCTATTGGCTTTGAATGCTGGCAATTAGTTGAATCCACAAATTAGTTGACTAAGCCACAAAGCAGTTACTACTAGCACCCATCTTTTTTTTTTTTTTAATCAAGAAACCAAGAAATGATAGCCCCAAATGGGCAGCTGGTGTCACAGCCCAACCCCAGACCAGGAGTGGTTCTCCACGCCAGACACAGATCTGTCCTGGCGGCCTGCATGTTAGTGAAGGCCTTCACACTGACCTTTCTGGTTGGGATGTTTTGAGAAGAAAAGTGGCAAAGCTTGGTTTGCTTTAGGATATTCAGCATCTTTCTACTATCACTATGAGGACGCCATACTGACTCAGAGAAAGGGGTACCAAGACATACAAGAAAAACGAGTCATCAGTTACCAGCCTGGACGACGGAGAGAGAAAGACCAGTGAGTTATCCTCTTAGATGGCTGCCCTTATGAGACATGAGTCCTGTGAATCCAAAGTAATCAATGGGAAAAGTGAAGAAACACGGGTTCTTAGGGTGTGGGCTCCAGGCTAGAATGTGCCCCTTGCAAGCTGTCTGACCTCCTCCAGCCCTTTTTTGCTTCCAGTCCCCTCAAGCCAATTCTCAAGATTTAGTACGTAAGCGAGAAAGTGATGAGTGAGGACCCGGTGGCTTCCCAGGTCAGCTTAGACCAGGCTTTCCAGGGAAAAAGGAGACGGCAAAAGATCAAGGGGGCACCAGCCCCAAGCAGGGGCTGCATGCGGGGCTTGGGAACGTGCAGAAGGAGCTGAGAGGCCAAGGTACCCGACTGCCTGGATGGTGACATGTACTGTGGCCACGACAGTCTGCAATGTCTGCGTGGTGCCCGCCAATGAGAGCCATACACGGAACGGCAGTCCCAACTTCACCGTGCGCAGGCAGACAGAACCACCTGCGAGATGACAGAGACTTGTCCCAACCCCTCCCTGACGTGAGACCGACTCAGCTCCCTGGGATGGGCGAGGGTGGAGGAGGGGGCTTCCCCAAGGAAGCGGCTGCAGGTTGGGTGGACTGGGATGTCTGGAAAGAGCACGTGACACGGATGCCTGATCTAACAGGCACACGATTCACTGCTCCAACTTGGGGTGAATTTGCTGAATGAGGTAGTTTCATCCTGACCTCTCCAGACAGGGTCAGTCTGAGAAAACTGGAGCCAGACCTTCTTCCCAAGACTCCCATTGGTGAAAACTAGCAGAGAAGAGCCAGGATGTAGGCCCTCAGAATATTCAAGGGGGGAAAAAAAAATCAAGAGGGAGGGCTGCTGCAAAGGATTCTGGGTGCGGGCTGCTGTGCTGAATGGTGGCCTTCTCTCCATGACTCTGATCCTGACACTTGGCTTGGAGATGGAGACCTCCCTCCCCTGCCCCTCCAAAGGCCTGGAGACAAGGTCAGTTGGAAGAAGGGCCGTTGGGCTTACTTGAGCATGGGACACAACTGCTCTGGGTGGGGAGGGGACCCCTCTGGTACTCAACAGGGACCACAAAGTTCCAGTCTCGGTTTATCCTTGGAGTGGCAAGCACAGCACGGGACTCAGGGGGCTTCAGCCTCAGAAACAAGGGCAGGGCTGTGGATCCATCTTCTCGGCCTGGGAACACCGGGGAGCTCCCTGTGGGGCCATCTGGGCCGCCCTTCTGGCATCACTGTCCCCTCTCCTCAGTGGACCAGGAGAGCAGGGGGAGGGCAGCGCCACTCCCGACAGCAGGCCCCCCCAGCGGGAGCGCCACCTCCTCTCCGTGGGACCCCCAACCCCTCCTCGGTAGGACCCCCCGGGCCGTGCGTCTATATCTCCATGTCCACGGGGCGGATGTTGCCCGTCTTGTGCTCTCTGACCCACAGCTCCCTGTCTTTGGCTGGGTCCACTTTTCGAAGCAGTTGGTCCACAGGCTCGACTGTCTGCAAGGGATGGAGAAAGAGGACACAGTCAGAGGCAGAGGTGGAGTCAGGGGCGTATCCTCTGAGCCACGCCACTCACACCCTTGCGCCTGACACAGCAGCTCCTCTAGAGCATTGTGGGGTCCCAGGGAGGCCTGTGTGAGGGACAGACGTGGGGGCTGGGAGAACCAGGGGTGGGGAGGTGCAGAGCTCTGGCCTCTGCTCTTCTTCCCCTCATACACATGACCCTCCAGACCACAGGGTGGGTGAAAGGGCAGGAGGGCTCAAGGGTCTGCGACCCGTTCCTCTTTCCACGTGTCCCCTCGTTTACCACCTGAAAACAGGTTTATTGAACTTTATCTTGAGAGGTTTTGAATAGCTCCAACATTGTAAAAAATCCAACAGAGGAGGCAAGGTCACCTCCAGCTATTTTAACCATCATAACGCATCTATGGAGTGCGCTTGGAATGGAGTCACGTGGTTGTCCAGGGTAACTGACACATCCATCCCAAGAGGTCCCTGCCCACCCTCAGGACAGATTCCTCCATAGCAACTATGTAACCTGCCACCATGGCACAAAGGTCATAGCTCCCCCTGGTCCAGTGTCCCGCAGGGGCCCCACTGGCCTCGACCTAGGTCGGAGAACTCACGCTTTGGTTGAACATGTCCGTCTCGTGCCGCAGCTGTGTGTACTGGCAAAGGTGCTGCCGTATCATCTCCACCCTCTCCACCTCCAGCCGCTCCAGCTCCTGCCGAGGAGGAAACCCACAGAGACCTCTGGGGGGGTGTCCCTTCAACCTGGGGACCTTCCCCCTACACGGGTCCTTGACCATCCTAGAGGCAAAACACAGATGCTGCCCGACTCCCTGGGGTCTGGCGAGGCACCCACCCCGTATCTGGGGGTGAAGGTATAGCCAAGGACGCAGTAGCTGCTGTTTCTGAATCTCCTTCTGCCAGGCATGGTGGGTACTTTGAGCTTTCCATGCATCGCTTAATTGTCCTCATCACAATGTTAAGAGATACAGGTTCTGTTCTTACCTTTTCCAAACAAGGGAAGGAACACCTCGAGAGGTTACATCGCTTGCCCAAAGTGACAGGGAATTATGGGAGCAGTGGGATTTGCACTTTTGTGCATTTCTTTTTTTTTTTTTTTTTGGCTGTACAGGATCTTAGTTGCGGCATGTGGGATGTAGTTCCCTGACCAGGGATTGACCCCAGGCCACCTACACTGGGAGTGTGGAGTCTTAGCCACTGGACCACCAGGAAGCCCCCTGTTGTGCCCTTAATCAAACTTCTGCACCGCTGCAGCCCCAGGCCCTGACGGGGCTGAGAAACAAAACATGTGCAGGAGCTTCTGCCCTTCAACCTCTTGGGGCTTTGTCCCTGGACCTCTGCTGAGTGGCCTCGTTTCTGTCCACCCTGAGTGCTGAGGGACAGGCCGCGGAGGCAGGAGGGCCAGGAGCGGGGTGGCCAAGGCCACAGGGAAGAGCAGAAATTTGCTTTGGCTCCTAGATGGCCCTGCATCTTTGGAATTTAGGGGATCCGGCCACTATTCTGTGTCCAACTAGGTCACTGCCCAGGTGATTAGCCAGGGAGTCGGGGGAGTAAGCAGGAAGCTTAATTAGGAGATTAACCAGGAGGAAATCTAGGTCACTGTCCCTGGGGGAGGCCTCTAATCTGCTCTGGTGGGCTGGTGCCTGGGGAAGGCAGAGGGTTAGTCCCGTGCTGGATGGGCAGATGGACGGGGGTGGCTTGGGGCAGAGGGATGGTGTGATAAGCACTTGGCAGGACACCTCCTTTCTCACCTGGCCCAGTGGCCCAAGTGCCAACCCATCTCACCATCTACTCAGCGGGTGCTGACTTCACAGAAATACTCAGGAGAGCAAAGAAGTGGTCCGATGCCTGTTCCCCCACCCCGGTCAGAGGCCTCCCCCACTGCTCCAACCTCACCCATCCACACGTCTCGCAAGGCTCTGTGATTGTAGACCCTTAATTCTTCTGGGGGTAGGAAGGTCCACATTTCCTACAACTTGGCTATTTTTCCTCAATGGACCACTCTCTGCTCGGTTGACCCTGACCCCTCAGGACGATACGGCAAGAGCCCATAGCTGCCTGTGTTCACACAGTAGGAAGTGCCCGAGCAAGGGTATGAATCCACATGGCCTGGCCTGGAGATAAGCTCTCAGTCTCAACATTAGAGCAGATCTAATGACCATCTCTCACCTCCACCCATCGACCTCACATCCACCAGCATCCACCCACAGCTTCCTGAGCGCCCACCCCTGCGGGGACATGCTTCCGCATCTCCGGTCACTCACCAATGTGGTGGTCACCATCTCTTCAAACCACTTGGACTGGGCCTGGTTGTAGAGGTCCACACAGCGCATGAGGTCATCTCCTGCAAAGGGCCAAGGCCACTGTCACTCCTCACCAGGGCTGCCCTCTGCCACCTGCACCCCACGGCCGAGGTGATGGAGGCAAAGAAGGGGCAACCCAGCATTATCAAAGACTGGCTTCAGAGCATCCACCTGAACTTGACTCCAGATGCCAAAAACTCAGGAAGGGGGTCTCTCAGTAAAAGTGTATGTACGGTGTGGGTGGGGGTACTCCGGGGACCCCTCAAGTCTATCTTAAGCCCCAGAAATGCTTCCTCCTCTAGAGATGGCAGTTTGATTTCACATTGGCAAGTCCTGCTTGGTTGAACATGTGTCTCAAGCAACTCGGTACTAGTTACAGAAGGGAAGTTTGCACATCACGTCTGTCCACTGGTGTGTCTGTGTGTCTGTGGTTGTGTGTCTGTATGCGTGTGTCTGTGTGTGTGTACAGGCAGCAGGCTGTCATTCTGAAATTCAAGAGAACGTGTCTGATGCTTTATGGCTCATTCATGTACAATAATGGTATAAAAACAGGCACCAGAGTTTAACACACCAATGCCAGGATACTGGCTACCTTGGGAAACAGAGAAAGGGTCCGGGTGGGAAGGGATGGGCTCTTTCCATAGCATTTCTTAAGACAGACATCTGAAACAAACTGTTCTATCTTGATGGCCAGTGTGTTCTTTATGTAATTGTATATGTTTGAGACAGTTTATAGTTAGAAAGAAAGCAACCTGAAAGTGTTACTAAGGTCCTGGTACCCTAGACTCTTGCTACAAAGAACACAATTCCTGAACCAGAAGCACTGGTACACCCTGGATATTTGCTCCAAATGTGATCTCATGATGTTCCCCAGACAGGGTGAACCAGAAACGATTTGCACAAGCTCCTTGGGTGACCCATGTGCACATCACAGTTGGAGGAGCACAGGTCGGTCTCACAGAGCTTCCTGATTATCACAGGGTTCCAGAGAAAGAAGACACCAGGGACTTCACTCACGATGGGAAAACTCATGAGTGAACCCAACGATAATGGGTTAACCCTTCAAAGGGATCCCTAGAATGGCATCACTTGCTCACGTGTATTCAGATATGAAAGCGAAGGGAAGTGGGGAGGGTTATGCCCAGTGCCTGGCTCAGGGCCTCCTCCCCAGTGAGCCACACCATTATCTGGGAGCTAAGCCTTGAGTAACAGAACCCACATCAAGGGCTTGGTTCATTTTGCTCTTGGTCCAAGGCCAATGGCCGGGCCCTTGATCCCAAGCAGGACTGAACTGGAGGGAAGACAGCGGCTATTTCACTGCAGTCAGAGTCCCACCAAAAGCCTGGGCCTGACCCTGGGTAAGGTCACCCTTATAAACACAATATGAAACTCCCAAAGCTTTATTTGTTGATCCTGACGTTAAGAACATGCTTCACGAACCTCTGCAACATCAGGAAATAAAGTAGATGAAGGCAGGTGTGTCTCTTCCCTATGTAGTCCAAGGGTTTGAAATCGGACCCTTCTGAACAGTACGGGTTAAGGACATGGATTCTGGAACCAGACTACTGGGGTGTCATATAGCTCTACTGTTTACTAGCTGTGCAGCCTTGGACCAAGTGGATTCACCTGCCTGTGCCTCAGTTTCTTCATCTGTAAAATGGGGATAATAACAGTACTTTCAGAGAGCCACAGTGAAGATTAGACAAACCAAGAAAAAAAAAAAGAAAAAGAAATACAAAGAACAAAATAAAAAATAAACCACTTATGAACAATATTTGCAATTCAAATGACAAAATGTTGATTTTCCTAACATAATCCCTGTCAATCAATCAATGAGAACAAGACCCGACATCTGACAAGAAAATGGGAAGAGAATATGAGTGAATCATTTTAAAAGTCACAGATGATTTAAAAGTCTATTTTTAAAATGCTCAACTCCACTCAAAAAGCAGTGTAAATTAAATTAGAAACAAAATACTATTTTTCACTAGATAGCTAGGATATCAAAATGAGACAGGATACAGTGTTGACAAGAGTTTAGGGAACAGGCATTCATAGAGAGTAGGCACACCCATCTGCAAAGCAACTTGGAAACATCCATCAGAATGAATACAAGCCTCTGACCCAGTTACACCCCCCCACATCCCGGCGACGTGCAGACCCCCACCCCCCACAGAGAGGCATTTATAGTCACAGCATCGCTGGCACTGACAAACACTCTGAAACAATCTGAGAGTCCTACAAAAGTCCATTAGGGGAATGATGAAATACATCTGGATACAATCATATACTCGCACGTTATTCAACTGTTTAGGAAATCTGATGTACATAAATGGATGGGTAAATAAACTGATGATGAAACAGACCTATCTCTAAGATACATCTATTAAAATGTAAGTTCAGAACAGTATAATATGATATGTATATACATTTAAAAACATTAAAAAAAATTAGGGTGTGTCGACAGTGACTATATCTGGAGAATAAGATTTTATATTCTTATATGTTGATTAAAATATTTTGTCAAGCAGCAATATTGTTTTTGTAACATAATTATTTAACAGTTTCTGTAGTTAAGCTAATTTAAATGTGCCTCTCCTCTCCTTGGGTTTTCTTTCCTACTCCCAACAAGTGTAGCATGGCGTCTGTTTCTACTACTGTGCTATTAAAGATTTTTATATAAATGTTGCATTTATATTACATTATTCTGTTATGACATATTTACACCACCTTATTTCCAAATGTCCCTAAGATGGCTGTTTCTCATCCTTTAATGAACTAATTACACCAGGTTCACCAGAAGTTGGGGTGAAAAAGATTTAGAGACCAAACCATCCAATCCAAACCTTATCTCACAGCACATATTCTAATCCCAGAAAGCAAAATGCATTGACCTTGTACACTGCGAAACTGGTTGTTAAGCAATATTGAAATTAAAAAAAAAAAACTTTCTTGCTGATTTTTCTCCCCCTTCCTTGTGCATTAGCTAATTTTTACCTCTAGGTGGAAGCAGAAGCTGACTCACAGGAATATTTTGGAGAGAATCTGAAATAGGGTTCTTTCTTTTCTTTTTTAAAAATATTTTCTTGGCTGCACTGCAAGGCATGAGGGTTCTTAGTTATCCAACCAGGTGTCAAACCTGCACCCCTTGCGCTGGAAGCGAGTAGTCTTAACCACTGAATTGCCTGAGAAGTCCCTGAAATACCGATTATTTCTTTAAACAAAACGTCAGCCTCTATTCTGTGTCAGAAGTCCATGACTAGAGGAGAACCTCTGGAGAACTATTACCCGGGGAGGTGGGGCAACTTGGTGGGTGGGTGGGGTTTGCACTTCAAGGAACTCCAGGCAGGGGCAGGACCCCTCAATTCCAGGTCCTGGAGGAGTCTGCCCACCACCTGACCAGAGACCCTGGGGCTTGGGCCAGAAGCAGCCCTCTCTGGGTAGGGTGTGGGGAGACCCCTCCATCGGCACTGCTTCCCGCTCCACTGCCTGCACCCCCCAGTCTCGCCCTGTGGAACGCATGTTCCCAGGCACCCCATCTCCCAGCCTCTCCTGTCCATGCCTCTGGGACCAGGTGAGGACAGAGAGGGCAGCAGGCGACAGGGCCGCACTCACCCGCCTGCGTGGACTTCCTCCGGGCCTTCTTGATGTCCTCCTCCGTCTTGTTGCTCAGCTTGATCTCCAGCTGCTGGGTCTTCATCTCCAAGTCTCTCTGCCGCTCCGTGAGGGCTTTTCGGGCCTGGGGTCCAAGGACGTGGAGTTAATCACAGGCTCAGAGACAGCAAGGGCCCACTGGGCCTGGCCTCCTTTTTTAGGTTGCTGTTCAGTCGCTAAGTTGTGTCTGACTCTTTGCAACCCCGTGGACTGCAGCACGCCACACTCCCCTGTCCGTCACTATCTCCTGGAGTCTGCTCATCATGTCCATTGAGTTGGTGATGCCATCCAACTATCTTGCCCTCTGCCACCCCCTTTTCCTCTTGCCTTTATTTAATCTTTGCCAGCATCAGAGTCTTTCCTAGGTAAGTCCTTTCTTTTCCCTGCTTTGGTAAATAAGGCTACAGGGGCTCTGTTAGGCTGAGTGGCCAGACCAGCATCACTCAGCCAGCTGGGGACCACACTGAGGCTGCAAAGCATCCTTTCATCCTTGGCCTAGAGCAAGCCCCTCAGAGCATGTTTTCACTGGAGCATGTACATGCACTGGGGACCCAGGCAGTCCTGAGACCACAGCTTCTCCAGGGTGGCAGGGACCACAGAGATCATCGACATCACCTTCCAACAGTGCTCAGCAGCTGGCGACACCAGCCTCCCCATTCTGGGGTGGAATGGGCCTGTCAGTGCTGGCCACTGGCAAGGTCTAGGGTGCCTGCAGCAGTAACACGGCCCTCTTCTCCTGCACCCCTCCCAAAGGCGATGGGGTCAGCCCCAGGGGGAGACCTCTCTCTGCTCCATAACTGACCATCAGAGCTCCCAGAAAGGTCAGACCACCTTGGCCTCTGGGAGCGGGGTGGTCCAGTCAGGAAGGATTCTGCCAGGTGAGACCCAGACAAAGGGGCCCTGTGTGGACTGGCAGTACATCCAGGCTTCAGGACCCTCAAAATCAGGGTGTATCTTGTCTCACATTCTACAACCCCAAGGCAGGTGCAGCCTCTCCCACCCTCACTGGGAATCTGAGCACCAGGGGAAGCACACACGTAACCTTCGGCCGGGGGAGGGGGTTCTCACACTACCCCCCAACCCCAGATCCGGCTGCAAGGGGGGACAAACACACGGAGCCCCTGCCGGCCCCCAGTCCCTGCTCCCTCCAGCAGGACCCCTCCCACTCCGCGACCTGGGCCCTCACCTTCTCCACTGCGGCGTAGCGGCTGGCAAGCTGCTTGCGGAGGTCTGCGATGTGGTGGTCACACTTCTTCATGTCCTTCTTGAAGTTCTCGCGGAAGTTCATCAGGGGCTTCTCCACCTCGCTGTGCAGCTGTTGATGGAGGAGACACACTCAGGACCCGGGGGGCACCAGCTATGAGAGGAGGGAGGGGGTGCTCTCCCCCACCCCGTGGGTGAGGGTGGATACCATCTCACAGGGAGGTCAGAGACACGTGGTTGTGAGAGAGTCAGTTCCTAGGCAGGTTGATAGGGAGTCTAGGGGTCCCCAAGGAGAGAGGGGTCTGGAATTCTCAAGGAGGAAGAAAGGACAAACTTTTTTTCTTTCTCCACATTCCTTAGGATTATATAACAATAATGTATCCTGCCTAAGGACAGTCTTTGGATTCAACCTTCTGTTATCTTAAAATGTTAATGATGGGAGTAGACCTGGTCTTTACAAGGATGTATCTTGCCTGAGGACAGTGTTATCTTAAAATGTAAATTATGGGAGTACATCTGATGAGGTCTTTACAACCTCCAGATATTCTTTGGATTATATAACTTCATTGTTAACACTATCAAGCGGGTACTCTTTCTGCCCCCTTCTGATGCCTATGTCAGAAGCTTTCTCTATCTCCTTTATACTTTAATAAAACTTTATTACACAAAAGCTCTGAGCGATCAAGCCTTGTCTCTGGCCCTGGATTGAATTCTTCTCCTCCGGGGGCCAAGAATCCTGGTGTCTTCGCCTGATTCAACAACAACCTTTCACTTGTGTATGCGGTTGAGGAAGTCACCTCCACCGGCCAGGCCCAGGGTTCACACCAAAGGATGGGTTAGTGCCTGGAGCCCACCAAGTCCCTGTGGGCACCCTCTTCCTGTGTGAAGCCCACACAGGAGCCTCCTCTGGGGCTTTGCTCAGATGTAATCTCCCTTACTTTCTAAACTGGGAGTTTTGGGGACCATCCCTGTGACCCCAAACACTCAGCCACTATCACAAGGGCAACATTTAACCAGGCGATCTCGGGTCGGTTCTACTTATTGATCATCTACCACGTGCCAGGTGCAAGGACCACAGATGATGTGCGTGTGGTCCGAATCTCCAGGAAGCCATGGTGGAAGCTCACAGGGACCCTTCCTGCGCTGTGCCCGCTGGTCTGCGTGGAGGCTGGCACACCCCCACACCAAGAGTGGACCAGCCTTGCAACTCTAGGGCCAGAGAAGGGCCCTTTATGCTCTGAGAGGTGCTGGGTGGCATCAGGTTTCCCAGCTTTCTTTCATTCCTTTCCTCTTTCCCACCCCACTCTCTTTGGAAGGAGAACTTTTACTTAAAACTTTTTTGGGGTGTATGAACATGAGATGCATGTGATAACAGATAAATATGGACCTGCTGTGGTCAAAGGCACAGTCTAGTGGCCTCCCTGCCCCCGACTCAGCCTCTCAGAACCTCACCCACCCTGTCTCGGCTCCTAAGGCCCCTAACATAACCTCTAGGACCTCCTTACTGGCCTCCTAGGGCCTCTGACTTGGCCTTCGAGGGTCTCTCAACCTCCACCCTTCTCGCTGGGAATCAGAACTGAACCTCCCTGGATGGATAACGTGCCAGCTCTGGGACTTCTCTCCCTCCTCACCAGGCTCTTTCTTGCTACATTACCTTTTCCCCAGAGGCCTCAAGGATGGAGGTGCTCCCTGTACCAAACCACTGATTACATGTTGACTCTGAACTCTAGGAGGGTGGAGGACATGCTGGCTGGGCCCCTGCTGTATCCACAGTGCCTGGCCGGAGCTGGTACACAGGGGGCCCTCCTGCACTACTCAGAAAAATGACAAGATTTTCGGGGCCCGATGCTCTGGGTGACAAGATGATGCTTTGCTGGTGGATGACCTTCAAAGACTAATGGAGCGGGGGCTGCACTTCCACCCTTCCCCTCATGTTGGCTGTAATGTCTGCTATCACATTTTTGAGCCCTGGGAAGATTCCTTGCACAGGAAAACACCCCCATCTGGTGGCAATCTGTAAGATGTTACAAACTTAAGTGCTTTTGAGACCTAGGGAACCCCTTCCCCACACAGATTAGGCACTGGGGGAGGAAGGGGAGGGCTGCATAGTTGGCTGCCTTGGTAACCTGCTCCTGGTTGCGGGTCTATGTGGGTTAACTTGGCTTGTTGACCCAGTAACTCTGAGCTCTCTTTCTGAGGCCCTGGACTGCGAGTGATTTCCATATATTCATATGCCCAGGAGTGACCTGCAGAGACTTGTCAATACTCAGGATTTCACGGTCCTGGCCCCAGACTGTGTGGTCTGGGGAGGGATCAAGATCCTGCCAGGACCCCCAAGGCTCTCCCCAAATTCCAAATGACATTCTGGAAACATCACACTATTGGCTGTCAGAAGTGATTCAATCCCATGGATTGAAGACCCACAGTCTCACTCTATATTTTAAGTACTTTAACAAAAAGGCTAATTTTTTAAGAAAGTTGGCTAGATATCTTTATACTCATTCTTAAGTTTTAAGCATCTCTGGCTAACCAGGAGGCCAAAGTCCTCCACACAAGCTCGTCCTTATGAACTTGAACTGGCCTGGCTTGGTTGCAATAGGCCATTGAAGCCATTCAGTTTGCCTTTCAGAATTTCTGCCTCTTGCTTCCACGTCACTCATCAGAAGACAGCAAGAGAAGTCTCAGATCGGAAGGAATTTCAGACACCACAGGAAGACCTTGGAGAAACTGTGGGTTGGGTGATGGACCACCACAATAAAGTGAATGTCATAAAAAAGTGAGTGTTGCAATAGACCAGGTCACATGGATGCTCTGGTTTCCCAGTGTGCACGAAAGCGATGGTTTTATACTACACTGTAGTCTGTTAGGGCTTCCCAGGTGGCTCAGCGGTAAAGAATTCGCCTGCCAATGCAGGAGACGCAGGAGATGTGGGTTCGGTCCCTGGGTCAGGAAGACCCCCTGGAGGAGGAAATGGCAACGGACTCCAGTATTCTTGCCTGGAAAATCTCATGGACTGAGAAGCCTGCGGGCTACGGTCCACAGAGTTGAAAAGAGTCGGACATGACTAAGCATGCATGCTATTAAGTGTGCAATAGCATTACATCTTAAAAATGTTCATGCCTTAATTTTAAAAACACTTATTGCTTGGATTTCCCTGGTGGTCCAGTGGTTAAGACTCTGTGCTCCCAAGCCAGGGGGCACAGGTTCGATCCCTGGTCGGGGAGCTAAGATCTTGCATGCTGTGGGTATGGTCAAAATAAAAATATTTATTTCTAAAAAATGCTAACCATCATCTGACAGTGCAGGGTTGCCACACATCTTCAATTTGTAAAAAAGACACACTAAAGCCAAGTACTATATAGAACAAGGATGCCTGTATCTGGTCCCGTGTTTCTCAAACAGCGCATTGCTAAGAGCTGTGAAATGGTTAGTGGATCAGGACGGCTTTTTGATGAGCATAGCCCAGACATGAAGAGGAAACATCAGAGATGTTTTAGCCACATACAGGGGGTATCTGTATGTGATTATCTAGGTGTGGATACATGTGTGCTCTGGGTGGCCACGGAAAATGTATAACTGGGTCACAGTCAAGTCAGTTTCAAGTCTCACTGATTTGGTCCAAACACTTCACTTCACACTTGAAAAAAATGGAAGCCCAGAAATGCTAAATGGCTTCCCTCAAGATCACAAAGCTTGTGAGTGATAGCACTGATAAAAAATCATTTTTTTATCATTCTCTTGATGCCCTCTGTGCCCCCCCCAAAAATCTTCTGGCTGAATACATGGCCTCGATTGCATGATTAAATTTTCTCCCATCGCAAGGAATTTTTCTATTCTCTCTTCCTCACCCAGAAGCAGGTATAACTTCCTTTATACAGAGCAATCTTATTTCTTTAATAGTCTGTTGCTATGAATAATGGCTCAAGCTAGGAGACTTAGAAAAGCCTAAGATCCCTGGAATGAAATTGCATTTCTTAAAGAGCTCTTGCCCCTCGACACAGAATACTCAGGAAGGACATTTTCAAGGAGGCTTTTGGAGCAGATGTTAAAATGGGTTTTGCACATGTGCAGCTATATTTATCTATGGCGGATGGATAGTCTTTTCTTTTTAAGGAATTGTCACACAACCACTGGGCTGCTACTATGGCTGCCTGAGGCCACCAACATTGACTGATGGGCTGGAGGCAGCAGACATTCTTATGGAAAAATCTATGTGTGAATTTTGTGTGAGTATTTTTCAGAAGCCTCCCATCAGCTAGATGAAGCCAGCTCTGAATTAAAACATCCCGGCATTTGGAAGATCAGCCTGTACCACTGTGGAGAGCCCCTAAGAGAGGGCAGTGTGCTTCAGCACAGAGTTCTGGGTTTTAAATGCCACTGGTCTGCCCAGAGGAAAGGTCCAGGGGTCAAGGCTCCAACCCACTCAGTCTTCTCCTTTGTTTCCTCAGTAGCTGAGCCCACTTGGCTGTGGGACCACGGGCTGTGACTTGACCTCTTTGTTCCTTCTCATTTGTGAAACAACTATGTTGTCTTGCATTATGGCTGATACAACTGAGGGAGATGAGTTACATCCTGCACATGACACTCACATAACCATGATACTGTGATACATGGGGTTGGCTGTATATGTTAGGATTTTCCCATGTTACAGAAAATCCCAAATGGACTTTTTGGCCAACCAAATGACAACGTGTTTATTTTGCTCTTCATCCCCAGCTCCTGGCCGGAACTCCTAGAGCCTTTGTAATTTCCTAAACAACAAAGGTGCTGCGAGAGCATCTTCTGATTTAATATTTGGTCTTTGAGCCCAGTTCTGACACCAAACTCCTACATTTCTTAGAATTTCTTATGAGACGAGTCTTGGTGGGCTCCTGGATGGGGGTTTGTCACCAAAAAGATCAGGCCATGATTGGAACTTTCAGCCCCCTCCTCCGATCCCCTGGAGGGAGAGGAAAGGGGCTGGAGACTGAGTTAATAATTATGCCTATGTGATGAAGGACTTTCCCCGGAGCTCAGCTGGTAAAGAATCTGCCTGCAGTGTAGGAAAACCCAGTTTGATCCCTGGGTTGGGAAGATCCCCTGAAGAGGGATAGGCTACCCATTCCAGTATTCATGGGCTTCCCTGGTAGCTCAGATGGTAAAGAATACACCTGCAATGAGGGAGACCTGGGTTTGATCCCTGGGTTGGGAAGATCCCCTGGAGGAGGGCATGGCAACCCCACTCCAGTATTCTTGCCTAGAGAATCCCCATGGACAAGGAGCCTGGTGGGCTACAGCCCAAGGGGTTGCAAAGAGTCAGACACAACTGAGCGACTAACACACAGCACATGTGATGAAACCTCCACAAAAGTCTGAAAAATCACAGTTTCAAAGAGGTTCTGAGTTGGTGAACACACCCATGTGCTGGGATGTGCACCCCCAGCACCATGGGGACAGACACTCCTGCACTCAGGACCCTTTCTTACCTGACCCTGAGCATCTGTTCATCTGTGGCCTTTATCATACCCTTTAATATATAATAAACTGATGAATAAGTGTCTCCCTGAGTTTTGTGAGCTCTTCTAATAAGTTACCAAACCTGACGAGGGGATCACTGAAAACCCTGATTTGCAGCCAAGCGGGACAGAAGTTGTGAGTAACCCAGTGACCCACTACTTATAACAGCCGTCTGAAGCAAGGGTGGCCCCAAGGGACTGGGTCCTTAACCTGCAGGATCTGACGCTGAGCTCGGGGCAGTTAAGTGTCAGAAGTGAATTACACTGTAGGACCCCCAGCTGGGGTCAGGGAATTGGTCAGTGTGGGGAAAACCCAGACATTTGGTGCCTAGAAGTAGTGCTGTGGAGTATGTGTAAGAATTTGCTCAGTCGTGTCTGACTCTTTGCAACCCCGTGGACTGTAGGCCGCCAGGCTCCTCTGTCCATGGAATTCTCCGGGCCAGAATACTGGAGTGGGTAGCCGTTCCCTTCTCCAAGGGATCTTCCCGACCCAGGGATCGAACCCAGGTCTGCTGCATTGCAGGCGGATTCTTCACTGCCTGAGTCACCAGTGCTGTGGGCAGCAGTAGTAAAAAGTAAGATTATAGGAAAACTGCATGGGGGAGGGCTCGGTCACCCAGTGAGCACTTCACAAAGGACTGAGAATTGGGGGCCTGCTGATGGGGAGTAAAGGCCACCAGGATTCCCAGGGATCCAGCAGGTGACCATTTAGAAGGCTGCAGACCTGGCTCCCAGCCTCGATGCTCACAACACTCACAACACAGCCTCACCATTCATCTCACGGTCAATGGAGGTTTCTACAGCTGCAGAGGTTGGAGCTGCCAGGGGTTAGGAGAGCAGGAGGGAGACCTAGAGGGAACATTGCTGTGATCTACAGCTTAAAAATAACTCACTGCTCTGTATACAAGGTTCAAAGGTGACTCATTTACGGGGCTCCTTTCTCTCCCAGTGCTGGAGAGGCAATTTCCTTGTGAAATGGTTGGTGTCTAAGGTTAGTGCGCCCTTGTTGGTCCAGGAGTTCTCACTCACATTTGGGTGTCAACTCCCTCTCGGGGCACCAGCACCCTTCAGGAGCAGGGAGCTGGTGATGGCACTGTTTCTCCTCCTACCTCAGCTCTTTATAAAGCTCCTTCGCACATCTCAACTGTATGAGTCATTCATTCTGCCCGTGGTGTGCAGAGAACCATCATGGGGCAGGGTGGGGAGACCTGGAAACAAAGCCAGTTTCCTGTCTCCCTACAGTGCACAAAGCCCAGAAATGCAACTGCTGTGGGAAAAGCACTAGAAAAGAGATAGGACTAGCGAGTGCTGAGCATGGAAATCTCGGGAGAGAGCAGCCATCTTGGGGGATGCCACCTTCAAGTAGTAAAGGAGGTGGTGTACCCCTCAATTTTAAAGTGTGGGCTTACAGGCAACTCTAATCAATGTCCTGCGCTAAGCCATAATGGAAAAGAAAACTTAAAAAGAATGTCTTTTAAAGTGAAAGTCGCTCCGTCATGTCCGACTCTTTACAACTCCATGGACTATACAGGCCATGGAATTCTCCAGGCCAGAATACTGGAGTGTGTAGCCTTTCTGTTCTCCAGGGGATCTTCCCAACATAGGGATCGAACCCAGGTCTCCAGCACTGCAGGCGGATTCTTTACCAGCTGAGCCACAAGGGAAGCCCAAGAATACTGGAGTGGGTAGCCTATCCTTTCTCCAGCGGGATCTTCCCAGCCTAAGAATCAAACCAGGGTCTCCTGCATTGCAGGAGGATTCTTTACCAGCTGAGCTATCAGGGAAGCCCTAAAAAAAAGGACGTCTATGTTGTATATAACTGAGTCACTTTGCTATACAGCAGAGATGAGCACAGCATTGTAAATCAGCTATGTGCTGTGCTGTGCTAAGTCACTAAGTCGTGTCTGACTCTTTGCAACCCCATGGACTGTAGCCTGCCAGGGAATTTCTCCAAGCAAGAAAACTGGAGTGGGAAGCCATTCCCTTCTCTAGGGGGACCTTTCCAACCCAGGGATTGAACCTGGGTCTCCTGCAATGCAGGCAGATTCTTTACCGTCTGAGTTACCAGGGAAGCCCAAGGCTCACCATAGCCCAGGGTTAAACTTGGAGGAATTTTGTGAGTTGATTAGTAAAGAACAACCAGTATTAAAAATTAAATGGTCTAAACTTAAAATTAACAAACTGTATTAAAAACAAAGGTAACACATACCCTCATACCCTCCTATTAATGACATCTGACTATTATCTGCACTCTTGATGGATGTGTATGGCTTTCGATGCTATTTTGTTGGTACAGGGGAGCAACCATCTATTGCTACCGTCTCTTCCTGACTCTTGAAACTTACACCATGGAAACCAGGCAACACCACACACTGGAGCAGCAGCTGCACATGGGTGTTATAAGACCAACCCAGGGAGGGGTTACCTTGGCAGAGAACTTGAGGTGAACTTCAGCCTCATCTGCAAGGCTCTTCTTCACCTGCGCCCACGCTTCTCCCAGGGAGCTGCAACACCAAGGAGACGGTGAGGCTCGAGGACGGACACACTGACCTCAGGGCAGAGGCCACAGCCCTCCCCCCATGAGGCAGGATGGTGGGTCTTGACTCCGAGTCCCTGGGGAACGTACGATGCCTGAGACCATGGACTTGGATGAGGAGGAGGTCGGGCACAAAACAAACATGAGTACCATGCCTTGACCTATGGGACTGGAAAAGCTACCCCAAACGAGCTGAGCATCGTACAGCTGAGAGAACTGACTGCAGCAGCCAGCTGAGTGCCTGGGAAGTGTCCAGAAGCCCAGAGGATTAGGCAGATGGGGCTGGTGGGGGGTGTCACGAGGGCCCTGATACCTGTCCCATGACTGTCCCCTGCCTTCCCATCACCCTCCCTGGTTTGCTGTTGAGGGGTGCACACACCTGCTGGCAAACAAGGAGGGAGAATGGGTGCCTTTCCAGGGAGAAGCCCTTCTCTAACAGAAGGTATCACACAGCCCTGCCTCCAGGCAAACCTCCAGGGGCCTGACTTCTGCGGGGGCGGGCTAAGATGGACCACCTGGGTCTAGGGGCCTCCTAGGGCTGCCCACACAGCTGAGAAGGCTCGCCATCCCCATCTTCAGGAACATGGCCTCCCGACCCATGCTCTAGAACCTATTCTGGCCAGTAATAAAGCCCCAGTGCTGCCCACAGCCAACCAGAGAATGGCAGAGTCCTCTAAGCTAAATTGCTTTTCCACTTGAAAGAGATGTTCCAAGTACAAGCAATCTCCTAAAGTCCCCTGGACTTTTGAAAGCATGCCCCCACGCTCCAGTCTCCCTGATTGAGAACTCTTGAACCTCTCTGACCTTCCCACTGATGCTCCTGCATTCTTGCTCAAGACCTCTTCACCCAGCCAGTACACCAGGGCTGAACGGTCAGTTGACTTCCTTTCATCAAAAAGCCACTTCCCCCAGAGAATTCATTAAACTCGAGTGGCAAAACCTGATTAAAAGACAGCCTGCTGCGAGGCTTCTGGGTTCTGAGCTGAGCAGCCAGCAGCTGAAAATTACCCAACAGAACAGAATGGATCCCTCTGATCAGAGTCCAAGCCTGTCTGGTGGCTCAGGCCAGGGTGGGTGTTTACGGGAAGTGCCTGACCGATTTTATCTAGGAGTCAGACAGCAAAAAAAGGTCTCCTTGGGTGATTCTGGCTGGGGGGCCCACCTGAGAAGGGATGGGGAATTGGGATGACGCAAGCTGCTGACGTCTGTCTTGGCCTGAAGGGCCTGAGCTCATGGGAGCTGGGTTGGGGCCATGCTGGGTGGCCTGTCCCCTCACCTGACTGGGCAGATGTGTAGAGGGCCTAGGGTGGGGAGAAGGAGGGAGTGGAAGGAGTCATGAGAGTCATACAGATACGGGATCAGAATACCAGGTCCAGAAAAAGATTTATCCAAATACGGGTGATCTATGTGCAATAAAGATGCCAAGCATCTTCACGGAGAAACGGACAGCCTTTCAACACCAGGTGCAGAGACAACTCTACATCCACAGGGAAAAAGAAATCCTGCCCCTGACCCCACGCCACGCACACAGGTGACCTCCAGATGGATCGCACAACTAGGATAAAAGTCCACTGCTCACAGCAGCAGTCCTGGGGAGAAGCGGGAGCTCCATGACAGTGAGGTCAAAGGGGGCGTTTCTCCCTGCAGCGAAGCTACTCACCAGCCTGCGGGAGATTTGAACAAGAGCCCAGAAGCCCTGCTGGTGCTGAGTGTTTGTAAGTCAGCTGTCAGCAAAGCACACGGTCAATAACTGGCCGAGGGATGGTGACAGTGGCCTGAGACTGTCATCTGGACTATTGGGAGGAAAGGCGGAAGCACAGTTTCACACTTAGGGCCATGTCCTTGGCCCCACTGCCAGGTTGGGCCCCCACAGGCAGGAGGACATCACTCCAAACACGCGGACAGGCCTATCTGAGCTGGTTCAGCCCCCTTGCAATATCTTAGCCAGCCTTGAAGCCATATCACAACTTAGGAAAAAAACCATTTAGAAATTCTCTCATTGAAGACTGTGATAAGAGGTTGATGGGAAAAAACAAACAAACAAACAAACACCCCAAGACATAATTTCTGTTCCAGAACACCATCTGGGGCCTGCTAAATCAAAATCCATGTTACTGTCACAATTACCAACCAGGAAAGACCAAAATCCTTTCCACACAGGAGAGCAAAACTGAAGGCAGGATTCATCTCCTGATTCTGTTTATTCTGTACACACCCTGTGGAATCTGAGGGCAACTCAAGTCTCCCCATCAGCATCTTCCTAGGCTACCCTACATCTCTAGGCTCCAGCGTCATGCTCTGAAAGTTTCAGGTGGAACGGCTGACGGACAAAGCCATGTGTGAATGCAAAGCGGTGGGGCTGCAGGTTGTGAACGGGGGCCCGTGTGCCTCCTGGAAGAAGCATGTGTGTGGGAGTGGGATGTAGGTACAGGGTTGATGGGGTATGTGTTCACGGCTGTGTTGCAGGTGAGCAATGCCAATCCATGACTGTGAGTGTGTGGCGGACTGCCCGTGTTTGGGGCTGCACATGTGTACAGCATGCTGGTGAGGCCTGACTCTGGACTCGTGTAGCCGGGAGCATATGCCATGTGCATGGGCAGGATGGAGTGTCTCTGGCAGTGGCCCAGGCTGAGGAGGTGGAATTTCTTAGGAGCAGTAGCACTACACTGCAGGGCATGGGAACACTTAGGAAAGCCCCATTCCCAGTTCAGAGGGGAGACTCCCTCATGGGTCCCTCCTGCCCTGGTCCCAGACTGGGTACATGGAGCAGGAGGAGGCTAGAGGCAGCTTCACTGATGTCCCTGGAAGGGACACTGGCCATGCAGGGCGATCCTGTGGTTTGTGGCCTGCTGGGTCAGTAAAAACCATTCCAATCTCTTGGCTGCATGGCAAGCCCACGAAGAGGCCCTAATCAAAGCTACGTTTGGTTGGCAAAGCCCTGTTCCCTGGAGGATTCAAGCTATGAAGGCAGATTCGGGCTTGTTGAACATCACGGCTCTCTGATGACTATGACAGAGTATCTTGCATCCCCAGGAAGTCTCTATTTGAATCTTCATAGGAGAGATTCAAATAGAGACGGCACTGCA
Organism: Bubalus bubalis; assembly: GCF_019923935.1. Lineage (NCBI taxonomy): Eukaryota > Metazoa > Chordata > Mammalia > Artiodactyla > Bovidae > Bubalus > Bubalus bubalis. The sequence continues at coordinate 34,037,381 of NC_059159.1, read as the reverse complement.
GGGAGGTCAGACTAGAGAGGGGACTTCGGGGGGCCTTTCAGCTCTTACCTCCTGAGATTCTGGTTTTGTTTTGTGATTGAGGGGAAATTCACTTAACACAAATGTAACCAGGGGATTTCCCTGGTGGCCTGATGGCTAAGACTCAGGGCTCCCAATGCAGGGGAGCACTGGGTTTGACCCCTGATCAGGGAACTAGATCCCACATGCCATAACTAAGATCCAGCACAGCCGAAGAAATATTTTTTAAAAAATTAACCACTTCAAAGAGAACAAGCATTTACTACATTGGCCATCCTGGGAAACTACCACCTCTATCTAGTTCCAAAGCACTTTTTATCAATATCACCTGTGATGGACTGAATGATTGTGTTCCCCAAATCCACAGGTTGGAACTCTAGCCCACAGCGTGGCTGTTATTTGGACATTTATCTGTTATTCTAAGGAAGTAATTAGGGTTAAATGAGGTCATAAGGGTGGGGCCCTGATCTGATAGAATTTGTGTGCTCATAGAAAGAGATACTGGAGAGTTCCTTCTTTCTCCTCACCAAGGGAAAGCCACCTGCCACACAGGAGAGAGCTCTTACGGGACACTGATCCTGCCGGCACCTTGACCTTAGACTTCCCAGCCTCCAGAATCAGGATTAATTAAGTTTCTGTGGCTTAAGTCATATGGCTTAAGTCACTCAGCCTATGGTATTCTATTATAGCAACCTGAGCAGATGAACATACACCCCAGAAGGAAACCTCGTACCCATTAAACAGTTGCTCCCAGTCCCCTTTCCCCCAACTCCTGATAACCACCACTCTTCATTCTGTCTCCATGGATCTGTCTATTCTAGATTTTTCTAAATGGAATCCTACAACATACAACCTTTGCATCTTGCTTCTTCCACTTAGTATAATGTTTTTGAGGTTCATCCACATGGTAACGAGGATCAGTACTTCATTCCTTTTTATGGCTGCATAACATTCCTATCCATATAGCCAATGTGGACAGACTAAAATTAGCTTATGCATTCATCCTTGATGGACATTTTGGTTATTTCCACTTGGTGACTATATTAAATCATGCTGCTATGAACATGCATGTACATATATTTGAATATCTGCTTTCAGTTCTTCTGGATATAAACCTAGGAGTGGAATTGCTGGGTCCTGTAGGAGTTCTGGTTAGTTTTCTGAGGCATTGCCAAACTGTTTTCCATAGCAGCTGTGCTGATCTGCCTTACCGCCAGCAGGCTGAAACTCTGTTAACATATGGAGCTCAGAAGGCAGCAATCTACCCCCAACTAGGGACTCTTCTGTGGCCAGAGGGTGGGGCTGGGCCTCCCCCAGCCAAGGTCCCACCCATGGAGGTCTGGATGGTCACAGCTGGAGGGTGAGGGAAGCCTGGGCCTAGACTCACAGGAGAGATTCTAATCAAGGGGCCAGGTGTGGAATCCTCCCCCATCTAGTTTCTTGCCAGCCTGCTCTCAGAGACGGGAGCAGGGGTGGGCATCTGGAGGCTGGTTCCAAGCTACTGGGGAAAGGGCAGAAGGGGTCCTGGCATACTCCAACATCTGCCAGGAGGCCCTTGGCTACTAATGAGTAAATAATGTGGAAGCACAACCTTGAGCATGGATGCTCACACCTGGAGTTATGGCTGGTCAGCTGGAGCAGTGAATGCCCACCTTGAACCAAGAATGTTCACCATGAACCATGAATGCCCACTTTGAATCATGGGCACCCACCTTCAGCCAGGTGTATGGAGACCTCCCCATCCATATGGGACCATGGCAATGACCAGTGATCAGTGAAAAGGGATCCTCCCCTTTCTCGAGTGTCCCTCTCCCTCCCTAGCCCCCTCCCTGTTCCTCCTACTCACCCCTCCTCCTGTGCGGCCAAGGAGTTCTGAGAGAGCTTAGCTAAGTTCTTCGCATATTCCTCTTCAATCTTTATCCTGCAAAGGGAGAAAACCCAACATGTCAGCTCCTCAGAGCTAGACCGTGGATCTGACCTGCAGCCTTGCTGCTCATTAACAGTGTAAAGACCATTAGCTCTGCAAGTACATGGCTCTTGTCTTTCCACCCGACTCACAGTAGGTGCTTAATATGAGCTGAATGAAGGAATGAAATTGAACCTCGATCTGCAAAGTGGGGGATTGGTGCCTGTGTGAGGATGAAAAGTGGTCATCTGCATAGCCCCCAGCACAGGGCTGGACACACGGCAAACACTTAAATGAAGAGATGTAATTGGTAATGGACCACAGCTGCCCTGCCCTGTAGTGAGAGCTCTGGCATGAGAGCCTGCAAGGTAGCCATGGCCCCTAAGAAGCAGGAAGAGAACGCTGTTCACATTCTCCCAGCCCTCAAGGCCACCAACTTCCCAGCCTGCAGGGTGCAAGCATCTCCATGGAAACCAGTGGTGCCCAGTGGATGCCACATCCCCAGAGAGGGAAGTTGCCTCGGATTTCACTTCCAGCAGGCCCTTGACACACTTTCAAGGCAGCTCTCCGGAGAGGGGTCTGTATTATCTGCCACAACTGTGTAAAACGTGTTGTCATGGCATTAGTCACTGTCTAAGCAGTCCCCTGAGGAGCCATGCTTGTGACGACCAGAGCCGGCCAGACGGCTGGGGCCTCAAAGAGGCCCCTAGTCCATCATCTGGGAAACGAAACAAACCCAGAAATGCTCCCAGGGCTGCAGCATTTGCTTCTTGGCTTCTCAGGAGCTGAAGCGTGAAAGGATGTAGAGACAGTGACCTGACCGAGTCTCCGGGCAGCATTCGGGGGTCACGATCACTTCCCACGTCAGTGTCGAGAGGCCCAGTCTCGGTCCTTCTCTCACCACCACCTCTGCCATCTCCACATCCTCCCAAGCCCGCCTCCCTCGCTTTCTCTCCATTCACTGAGTCTTTAGTCCCTCCTCTCCCCAGGAGGATGTGGACGGTCAGCCTGCAGCTTCTGGCCAGGAGATCTCTCAAGAAAGCAGATCTAACCATGTCACACTCTTAGCTTCAAAAGTTCAGCAATGCCAACTGTGTGTACCGGGCACGAGGCCTGTCCTCTCCAGGGGCTGGTGCCAGCCTCGCTCCCCTAAGCTGAGGTCACGTGCTTCACCGGACAGCTGGCCTCCCACCCTGGCCCAGCTCTTGCCTCTGCACCTCAGGTCCCACCCCTCCTGGCTCTGAAAGGTGCCCCATCGAGACCCTAGGTGGACTGAGAAGTCTCAGGAGTCCACCTGTCCCAGGGAAGACCAGGGTTCTCACAGGTATGGTTCCATTTATTTGTTAATGTGACGTCTTTATGAAAGCATGAACCGCAAGTGTGTTCAAACTTGGCTTTTCTAGCCATTTTCCTCTTGGCCTGGTTTCTACTATTGTTTTCTGACACCTGAACTACGCAGTCTCTCAATTTCCTACCTGTTTCATAGGCCATAAAGCTAAGATTTGATTATATCTATAGAAAATAGGCCTCCTAAAGGAAAGCAGGTGCTTTAACATACCACAGAATCGTTACTGAATTACTGTTGCTGTAAATAAAAAAGAAATATTGGGACTTCCCTGGCTGTCTAGTGGCTGAGACTCTGCACTTCCAATACAGGGGGCATGGGTTCGAACCCTGGTGGGTGAACCAACATCCCACATGCCTCTCAGCGTGGCCAAAAAAAAAATTATTTCAAAAATACATTGCCATTTACCGTAAATATTTCCAGTGAGCCTTTGAAATTCCAGATATGAAGTTGTGTGTATGTATGTGTGTGAGGGAGGGGGGTAAGCATATGTGTGTGAATGTGCAGGTAAATGTCAGCTTAACAGAGTGTCATAACTTGGGAGAGCCTGGGGAGGGAGGGAGATGGAGAAGGAGCTTGTCACTATAACTTTCCCCACTTCCATTAGGCTGAATTCATCATTCCCTCGGCTTTGCTGATGGCTCAAGCGGTAAAGAATCTCCCTGCCAATGCAGGAGACACAGGTTTGATCCCTGGGTGGGGAAGATCTCCTGGAGGAGGAAATGGCAACCCAGTCCAGTATTCTTGCCTGGAGAATTCCATGGACAGAGGAGCCTGGCGGGCCACAGTCCAGGGGGTTGCAAAAGAGTCAGGCATGACTGAGCAGGCATGCATTGTTTCCTCATCTACACACAGGCAAACCACTATTATACTCTGCTCTTATCATAATGACCTGACCTCTCCCATTAGTCTGAGTTCCCTAAAGGCAGAGATGGGGGTAGGGGTGGGTGTTTCTGGATGCCCAGGGCTGGGACACGGTTTTGACTCAAAGATGAACAGAAAGGTAACATTCTCCTTTTTTGTTACATTAAAGAACAGCGGCTGTGCATGCACAGATAAGCAAAGGAGCCAAGCAGTCTTCATGGCGATATATTAAGGAGTGGTGGGGACTGAGGCAAACTGGAAGCACAGGCTCCCAGCACACGGGCAGCTGCTCCTCAGCTCCAGGCAACTGTTGCATGAGGGATGCACAGCCACGGAGCCAGACTTTTTGCTCTCCCCAGAGATGCCAGATATGCAGATTTTAATGCGAAATCCACCAGTTTTTTTTTTTAACGTTGGTTTGTATCTTTGAAAACACTACATAGGCCAAAGCAACACACCTGCTGGCCAGACTTGTCCCAAGGCCCGTGAGTCTCACTCCTGTCTTGCACGTCCCTTAGAGCAGAGCTGGGTGTGTGGGGCTCACACCGGGCTCAGGGACCACGGTGGGTGCCATCACCAGCCCCGGAGCGGGGAGGGCCCACGACTCACCTTTCCCGGATGAACTCCGACATTTCCTTCTGCATCTGCTTGCCCTTCAGCTGTTTCTGCAGCAGCAGTTCAAACCCAGCCACCGTGCCATTGCCTTGGGAGTCCTTCTTGTCAGCCTAGGAGGGAGAGAGAGGCAGGAGCGCTTAGGTGACACCAGCGTCTGGAGCTGGGATGAATGGAGTGTAGGGAAGACAGACCCCAGAAAAGACCCTGTTGTTCTTCATTCGCTCAGTCGTGTCCGACTCTTTGTGACCTCATGGACTGCAGCACACCAGGCTTCCCATCCTTCACCATCCCCTGGAGTTTGCTCAAATTCATGTCTACTGAGTCAGTGATGCCATCCAACCATCTCATCTTCTGCCACACCCCTCTCTGCCTGCTCTTAATCTTTCCCAGCATGGGGGTCTTTTCAAGTGAGTCGGCTCCCTGCATCAGGTGGCCAAAGTACTGGAGCTTCAGCTTGAGCATTAGTCCTTCCAATGAATACTCAGGGTTGATTTCCTTTTATTGTCTGGTTTGATCTCCTTGCAGTTCAAGGGACTCTCAAGAGACCCCGAGTCACCTGCTAATAACCCTGACCTCAGCCCGAGAAGGAGAACGAGGGCAGTAGTCTCAGCCGTCCCCAACTCACACCCCTCCTGGCGCCCTTGCCCCAACGTGCTCCTGGATGCTTGAGCCCTGACCACTGCAGCCGCCCCACATCTGGGCCTCTCAACCCCTCAACCTAGAAATGAAGAGAAGGAAGGGCAGGTGGCCAGGAACACAGGCACCAGGTGGCTGCTGGGGCTGGCTAGATCCTCTGCAGAGTTTTAGCATCTTGACTGAGCTGGGAGACAGTGGATAACCTCGGGGGCAGGTACCCCCAACCCTGAGCCTTGCCATCCACTTTAACACTGGCCAGGCAGTGCCATCCTCCAATGCACATGCCTAAAAGATCGCCGTGACTTCTGGGGAGAAGCTGGACTGAAGGGCCGCTGCTGGAGTGGAAAAAGGCAGGTTTCCAGGGTTGACATCTCAGCCACATCACAGTGCAGCTGCTCTGGCCATTGAAAACTTACTCCAAGTACATTTAAGATGTGGGCACTCCATTGTATGAATGCTACATCTTCATGAAAATGTCAAAGAAAAATTATTCAAAACGCTTAGCCCCAGTCCACCTCCCAGAGAGGATGGACAGGCCGAGTGATTTGTCCACACTGGGAAAACCGGCCCAAAGAAGTGGGCTTTAAGGATTGTGTCAGCAGAGAAATTTCTGTGAGAAGAAAAGGTCTTGATGGTCAGGGAAATAAAGCCTTAGATTAGGTATCAGAGTCCCAGGAGAGCCTGAATCAATATGGAAGCAGGATGGCACTGACCAGCGGCAAGATCGCCCACTCCCCCGCACTCTCCAACCCCTCTCCCTCCACTGACCTCTGGCTCCCAGGGTACCCATTCCTGGAGTCTAAGCTGGTCCACTTCCCATGCTCTGGTTCCTGCTCCCTTCTTTTTGGATAACATCTCCAAATTCAGCTCCTCCCCTCCATCTCCACAGCTGCCACCATCTTCCCTGGCCTCCCAGAGGTTAATGGGCACTCCTGCCTTCCCTACATGACCAACGTGGGGCTTCCCAGGTGGTGCCAGTGGCAAAGAAAATCCACCTGCCAATGCAGGAGACGTAAGAGACGCAGGTTCAATCCCTGGGTCTGGGAGGTCCCCTGCAGGAGGGCAGGGCAACCCACTCCATTATTATGCCTGGAGAATCCCATGAACTGAGGATCCATAGGGTTGCACAGAGTTGGACATGACTGAAATGACATAACATGCACGCATGTTCCAAGGCACATACAAACCAGATCACATCCTGTTCCTGTTTGAATCCTCCACCATCTGTTTATACTGCAAATAGAATAAAATACAGCACACTGATGGAGCCTATGAGGTCTCATACACTCTGGTCCCTGCTCATCCACACCCCTGAGCTCTTTCTTCACCATCTCCAGGTGTGTCTGTTGCCAGAGCCGGAGTTCTTCCTATAATATCCCCACCCCATATTCATCTCAGAAAATCTAGAAGAAACACAGATGGGGCAACAGGAATCCCTGGCTAGCTTCTAAAGTGTAAGAGGTTTGGTAGGAAGACAAAAGCGACTGTTTAATATACACTTGGTTAGCAAATCTAAAAAAGGGTAGATAATCCATTCCGCACGGTGGATGAAATTTTATAAAGTTTTTTTTTTTTTAATTTCTGATTCCTCGGGGCCTTTGCAAAACTTTATTTTTTTAGGTGTACCATTGGTGATGGTGATTAAGTCACTCAGTCATGTCCGACACTTTGTGACCCCATGGACTGTGGCCTGCTAGGTTCCTCTGTCCATGGGATTTCCCAGGCAAAAACACTGGAGTGGGTTGCCATTTCCTTCTCTAGGGGGTCCTCCAGACCCAGGGATTGAACCTGTGGCTCCTGCATCACAGGCAGATATTTTACTGCTGGGCCACCAGGGAAGCCCCTGTGTATGATCACTGGTTTTTAATATATACACAGGTTGTACAATCATCACCACTGTCTGATTCCAGAATGGGGTGATTTCATTTTTAAAGCCCTTGTTAACTTTAAAATACAAATGTCCAGGAGGACTCCAAGAGTTTCTGAGTAGGACTCGGCATCTGTCAAAAGATGTTTAATTTTGGAAAACTACACATAAAATGTATCATCTTAACCATTTTTAAGTGCACAGTTCAGTGGCATTAAATGGCAACCCACTCCAGTGTTCTTGCCTGGAGAATCCCAGGGACAGGGGAGCCTGGTAGGCTGCCGTCTGTGGGGTTGCAGAGAGTCGGACACGACTGAAGTGATTTAGTAGCAGCACTCTTGGGCAACCATCACCATCATCCCATTCCAGAACTTGCTCATCTTGCAAAACTGGAGGTTCCCAAAAGTAACACAAAAGCTCTGGAACCACAGAGTTGCTCACGCTGGAGCTCCCTACAAATTCCTGGTGACTTTGATAGAGACAGGAAGGCTGTCGGAGAAGCACTGTCCAAGATCACCTTCAAGAGCGACAGAACAGGCTGGAGCCCAGGTTCCTTTCATGGAGTTGATTTTGGTCTCCTGTCACCGCTGAGCAGCAAGGTGACCCTCCAGCTTACCTACATTCTGGCTGGAGTTTCCGTTTTGCCCTGTGGACTCTCTGAGGTTTACAGAATAATCTAGACTTCAAGTGGGTCTTAAGTTTCCAGCCTCCAGTGCTCAACTGACTGCCAGCTGTTAGGATTCATCTGGATAAGTTGCTTTGCTTTGAGCTCAAGGCTCCTCCCGCACCTCTCGGGTGCTCACTCCTGGTCCCTGGGACCACAGTACAAGGAACACCGAGCACCACTTACCCAGAAGTAGTCACAGTAGCTCCACTCGGTTGGTTTCAGCAGTTGCTGCTCCGGCATTGTGTCTGGGTGAGGGAACGTCACGCAGTTTATCTGGAAGGCACAGACAGGAGAGAGCACAGCTTGGTTAGAGGGTTAGGAGAAGCTGGGGAGGCTTTGGTCCCAGCACTCAAGAAGTCTCCCTACAGGGCCAGCTTGGTCGAGAACATGCACTGGTATCATGCGGTGGTCAGCATTCAAATGAGGGGTGACCGGCATTCGTCCCCACCCCACAGGGGCTGGAGTCAGTCCAAACCGTCTTAGAGAGCAGTGTAACAGGGCTTAACAACACAACAAATGTCCAGAGCCCTCCACCAGTGACTCTGCTTGTAGGATTCTCCCCTACTCCTGCACGTGGTTACAGGGACTTAAGTACACGGTTTTCACCACAGCTATGCCTACATAGCAAAAGGCTAGAACCCAACTCTACTGTCCATCGGCAAGAGAATCATTAGAAAGTATGAGACAGACATGGATAGGAATCATAACCATGGTGAAAGGCCCAGCAAGACATTCTTCTGTACTGATAAGGAAGGTGGAGGACAGTGTTAAGTGGGTGGGTGACTGGGGAGAAGAGGTGGAATAGTATTTAGGATTTGTTGTCCTAGAGTTAAGAAAAAAAAAAGGAAGGAGGTAGGAATAGATACCAATTTGGCATATTTCTGGGAGGAAACTGATGACATCATTTGCTTCTAGGGAAAGGAATTAAGTGGCTGAGCATCCTGGGTGAGAGGTTACCTTGTGAATTTTATCTCAGGATATATATTCTATAAATGTATCAAATTAAAAGATACCTGCTCCTTGGAAGAAAAGCTATGACAAATCTAGACAGCACATTCAAAAGCAGAGACAACAATTTGCTAACAAAGGTGCATATAGTCAAAGCTATGGTTTTTCTAGTGGTCATGTACAGATATGAGGGTTGGATCATAAAGAAGGCTGAGCGCTGGAGAATTGATGCTTTCGAATTACAGGGCTGGAGAAGACTCTTGAGAGTCCCTGGGACAGCAAGGAAATCAAACCAGTCAATCCGAAAGGAAATCAACCCTGAATATTCATTGGAAGGACTGATGCTGAATACTTTGGCCACCTGATGCAAAAAGTCGACTCACTGGAAAAGACCCTGGTGCTGAGAAAGACTGAGGGCAGGAGAAGGGGGCAGGCGACAGAGGGTGAGAGAATTGGATGGCATCACTGATTCAATGGACATGAATCTGAGCAAACTCTGGGAGACAGTGGAGGACAGGGGAGCCTGGTGTGCTGTAGTCCATGGAGTCGCTAAGAGTCAGACACGACTTAGCAACTGAACAACATACATTCTATGAACAAAGAGAGCTGAAATGAGAATCCCGGGTGTGTGCCTGGGGCTAGCTGGCCCAGGAGAGAGCAGTGCAGAGATTCCTGGGCTCTGTCTCGGACTTTTCTGCTGGAGCCTATCTGCAGCACTACTGGCTTTCCCTGCTTGCAGCTGTGCCTTCGCCGCCGACCCTGCTGATGCTGCTTCAAGCCCCGCATCTGCTCCTGGAGAGTCTGCTAATTTGTTCTGGGAGCTGTAAGGCCTCAGGAAGGCAAGGCCTAAGCCCCGGCAGTCTTTAACCCTCATCACAATCCCAGCAACTGCTGAAGTGGGAGTCATCAGACGTTCAGGGGGGAGAACAGTGCAGAAAATCCCCAAGGTTCTGAATAGAAGCCACAAACTCCATTGCCAGAAAGCCATGGAAACAAGTGTGGGGCTGCACGTCATGGAAACTGCAGCTCAGGCTGTGGGGGGTGACCAGCCTCCACGTTCAAAAGTGGGGTAGGCTGGGGAGGGTCTGTCTGTGGGGGCGGGGAGCAGATTCCTCTCAGCTCCAGCCAACTGCTGTCAAGCTAGAATGAAGAGTCCAGGCTTGTCAGCTTATGTGATGACTTGACAGTAGTGGAGAATGAGGATTTATACGTGAAGTATCTCAATGCTTGAAAGTGAAAGTGTTAGTTGCTCAGTCATGTCCGACTCTTTGTGACCCCATGGACTACAGTAGCCTGCCTAGCTCCTCGGTCCATGGAATCCTCCAGGCAAGAATACCAGAGTGGGTTGCCAGTCCCTTCTCCAACGTTGGCAATTCACTCATGGTTAATAACAGCAACAACAACCCCTTGCAAGTCAAAGCAACTCCTCTGCCAGTCGAGTCAGGTCCATGGGTCCCCAGCTGCAGCCTCTGGTTTAGGGGCTCGGGGATGGCTGGAAGTAAATCCAGTAAATTCCCCTCCTGCAGTCTAGGGGGGAGAATCCAGGAGAAATTCCAGCCAAGGAAAGAGCCCCCTCTTCCTAGAAACTAGCATGTGCCCAATGTAAGGGCAGAGAGTCCCGCTCTGGAAGGAAACATGATGCAAGAGGCAGGCCCATGGCCAGGGATGATCCAGAGAGCCCTGGGCAGGGGGACACGGAATGCCAGCAAGGTCCAGGTGGGGGCCAAGGCAACCCCGGGGTGGGGAGCTTCCCCCCAGAGCCCATCCCACTGCCACCCCAGGCACCACTGGCCTGCAGTCTCGGGGGCCAGACAGCCTCTTGACACCCAGCTCAGGCAGTGGGTCTTCCCAAACCCTCTTTTCAGGCTGACACCCCAGAGAATGTCCAGAGGGGAGTCTCCTTCTGGAAAGCAGGGCTGGATTCCACAGCCTCACATGGTCCTTATTTCACGTTTCAGCTTTTCTTGCCTCAACAAATGATGATGATCACAGCCCGTCTTTATTTTGTTTCATAATGTAGCCCATGGCAATTGAAAGCAAATGTAATAATGACAAACAAACTATGACATTACACTAACACTGGGCATTAAGAATCATGGAGTAGGAGGTTGAAGGCATGCAGAGGGAATATAGAGGTCTTCTAGAAAGTGCTGTCCAGGGTCTAGAAGGCAGGAGGGGGGGGGTCCCACAAAGAGTGGCCCTGTAACCATCACTGAAAGAAAGCTAATGGGGCTGGGGGAGAGGGCTTGTGGCTTCTGCCACTCTGAGGGCACCAGCCCTCAGAGGGACTGGCCAGTGGCCCCAGAGTGCCCATCTCCACTCAGTCAACCCCGATTTTGGCATTTCTCCAGCCCAGGAATCTCACAGGAATTTTCCTGAATCCTCGCAGAGCCCTGCACCCCCTTGGTGGGCATCTCCAGAACTGCACCTCACCGACCCTACCGTAGGAGGAACTTGTAAAACTCGTGGAATTCCTGGGAGAATTCCTGCCAAGAGCTTCGGTGGATCTTCACTTCATCCTCCCAGCAACCCCACGAGCTGGGTCACACTGGGCTCATTTGATTAACTGAGGGTCGCAGAAGTATTTGCATCCATGAGGCTGTACCAGCAACACTTGCTCGTCCACGGTTCATGCAAACCTTTGTTGAACGGCTACCTGGTGCTGCACACTAGGGTAGATCTTTCTAGCACTTTGCACACATGCATTTGTATTTCTCCTGACTGCTTGTGTAGCATCTCTCTTTCTTCGCCAGAGAGGAGGAAACTGCCCTGCTCCCTGCTGTGTCCCAGCACAGCCACAGGATGGGAGCTGTCGGTGTCTGTCAGTACAATGAACAGAGCCTAGAGACAGAAGGGGTGGTCTCTGCCCTCGACGGTTTTACAGGCTGAGGAGGAAGGCAAACAAGGAATAATGAGTAACTGCAAACTTCATCTGTAATGGTGGAGCCAGGGTCAGAAGCCAGCCAGGTAAACCTGGCCCTTAACCCGTGTCACACGACCTTCTAACACACTTAGATGTAACTATGCCATGTCCCCATCCAAGGCAGGGGTGCAAGTAGGAAGGGGTGCTGGAGGCAGCAGGAGAAGATGCCTTCTACCCTGTACTGTCTGGGGAAAGTTCCAGGGGTCCCTCTCACTCTTGCTCCCAAGATCATTACCCTCGACCAGCAGCGTCTTCGCTCGGGGACTGACTCCAGCCCCCAATAACTGTAGTAACACCTGCTCTGCTCCCAGTGGGCCCACTAAGCAGCTGGGGTTCCACCAGAACAAGAGCAGCCCCCAGAATCTCTCTGGGGGGCGTCTTAAGGGGGCTTCAGTCACCACAAAGGCATCCAACCATGGTGCGAGAGCTGTTGAATACAAGTGCAACCCAACCAAGGGGCCTCTTGCGGGGAGGCCCAGCATGGAGGCCTCCCTGGAGGCAGAGGCCACCTTCAGCACAGTAAAGATGGTGGTTTTACATCTAAACGGGCCCTGAACTTCCTCCTTTGCTGTTGTTTAGTCACTCAGTCCTGTCCCACTCTTCGCACCCCATGGACTGCTGCACGCACGCCAGGCTTCCCTGTCCTCCACCATCTCCCGGAGTTGGCTCAAACTCAAGTCTATTGAGTCGGTGATGCCATCCAACCATCTCAACCTCTGTCACCCTCTTCTCCTGCCCTCAATCTTTCCCAGCATCAGGGTCTTTTCCAATGAGTCGGCTCTTCCCATCAGGTAGCCAAAGGATCGGAGCTTCAGCTTCATCAGTCCTTCCAGTGAATATTCAGGGTTGATTTCCTTTAGGATGGACTGCTTTGATCTCCTAGCTCTACAGAATTTCCTCCTGGAGAGAGGCTAATGGGGAGGGTATGTAAGAGGCAAAAGCCAGACCTAAGGAAACAGAATAGAAATGCCCCCCGGTGCATACACATCTGGCCTCCAAGCTCCTACCCAGGGCCCCAGGCCCCAGGGGGCCACACCAGGAACCCAAGGATCAGGGGAGCCCAGACTAGGGCAGGAGTGTGGCTGGCTGGCTTGGCTGTCATCTGCTCTCGAATCCTCTAGATTTTATACATGATGTTGGTGCCGAGGGCTGTGAACTGCCATCACCGCCCGTCACTTCCAATCAAGCCCACTCACCGCCAGCCCTACCCGGGGCTCCATTGCTGTCAAGCAGCGCATGTGCCTGCCTCTTCAAAACTTCTTCCAGACCCAGTGGGGCGGGGTGTGTGGGGGGAGGAGGGCAAGCCAGAGAAGCAGAATAAACCTGGGTCCTTGCATCTCAGCCACATTGGTAGCCAGACTCAGATGCCTGGTTGTATCTGTCATTGCCACACAGGTCTGCAAATCTTTGCTCCTTGGGTCAGACCATGCGAGAGGACCCTCACCCCAATCCCACACGCCAGGAAGAGGGAGGCTTGGGCCCCAGCTCCACGCTCCCCCCTCAGCCCCACCCCTGCAACATTGCTTCCCAGGGAAACCTTAAGCTCTGCAGGATCAGGGCTCAGAGGAAGGAGCTGTGGGTGGAGAAAGAATACTCCCGGGGAGGGAGAGAGCCGAGGTACAGAGGTCTTCAACCCTGCCAGCCAGCCAGCGAGGACACCCACCTCCAGTCTGGAGATGAGCAGGGCCCTCGGGCTGGCAGCCGGCAGATCCAGGTTCACAGCCAGGGGGCTCTGTTCCTCACTCTCGCTGTGCCCCTCCTCAGTCGCCCCAGCAAAAAGTCCCTAAGGCTTGAGTGTTTATTTCAAACCCGGGGGGGATGCTGATTACAACCCGAACTTTATAGCCTCACCCTGGAGGGACCGACCTAGGAACCTGCATTTTAAACAAGTACCCTTGAGGCTCTGGATGAGAGGCAGTGATGCAGGGCAGTGGGAAGGAGGAGGGAAGGTGGTAAGGCAGGGATGGAGGAGTTGAGTTGCCAGGAGACCCAGGGCCACACCCAGCCCACGCAGACAAAGCCCTAAGCTCTGAGCGAAAGGCAGACCGAGGCAGGTGACCCAGGCCCCAGCCCGTGAGAGGCACACCATCACCCAAGGGAGGCCTAACCCTCTGCTTCCCCCTTTTCTCTTTCACTCTCCTTCTACAACGCTAACATATTCCCTCTCTTGCACTTCCTTCTCCCGATTTCAGGAAACTTCAGGAGCTCCTGCATTGCCCTAGCACCCTAGGGGCTTTTTGCAAAATGCACCTATGGGAGGTCTGCCCAGGGGGTGGGGTGGGGTCTCCCACACTCTGCCCATCAGCTCCAGTAACAAGGAAACTGTTGCTGGCCCCACCCTGAGTCGCCTGGTCCCCCACCTCAGGGGGCAACTTCCAGGGGGACACTGCCGGTGATAAGAGTTCAGGTCTCAGATATATGCTTTAATATACAGTATTTGTTTATATTGGATATTAACGCATGTATGTGGAACCTAAAAAAAATGGTATAGGTGGTCTTCTTTGTAAAGCAGAAATAGAGACACAGACATAGAGAACAAACGTATGGATACCAAGGGGGAACAGGAAGAGTGGAAGGAATTGGGAGGTGCGGATTGACATATATACACTACTGATACTATGGATAGAACAGACGACTGGTAAGAGCCTCCTGTAGAGCTCAGAGAACTCTGTTCAGTGCCCTGTGCTGACCTAAATGGGAAGGAAATCCAAAACAGAGGGGATGTATGTATAGATACAGCTGATTCACTTCACTGTTCAGCAGAAACTTAACATGACATTGTAAAGCAACTCTACTCCAATAAAAATTAATGAAAAAAAAAGGGGCACAGGTCTCAGCCCTGATGCTTCCTAGCTGTGACCTTGGCTGAGGTCCTGCTCTGTGCCTCAGTTTCCTCATCTGTAAATAGGGAGACGAGGAGACTGGTGCGAACTGAGCACCTACTGTGTGCCAGGCTGTTCTAAGGGCTTTCCAGGTATGATCTCACTCCGTCCTTACACCATCCCTAGGGCACACCCACACACCATCTCCCCATTGTGCAGACGGGGACACTGAGGCACAGAGAGGCCAGGAAAGCTTCCCCAGGTCACTGCCCAGCTCAGAAGTGCTGTGACTGACACCCTGGCTTCAGAGTCTAGGTTCCCCATCCCCACACCCACCTTGGTCCAATCACCCGCCCCTCCCTCAGTGACTGGAGACTAGAATGGGTGCTCAGAAGCCTAGTGGTGCATAATAAATGCACATGCAGTGGCAGCAATTATGATTGTTACTGTCACTGCTTGCCCACTGCTTCTTCCTCCAAAGTGGATGTGCAGCCTGCATGAGCCGGGGCAGGGGTCTCCCTGTCACGTCCATCTCCGAGGCGGTGGGCAGCATGGCAATGGGCCTAGGGACCCATCCCCCAGCCCCAGCTCTGCGGCACTTGGTCAAAACCGCATACCCGGGATCACACTTCTCCCGTCTCCAAGTTCTGGTCTGTCTGAGCAGACGGACAAGTTGTTTCTCTACGTGGAGGGATGTTGACATTCAGTGCCAGCTTTCCCCGAGCATAAGGCTGATGTGGGGTGGGGGCAGTGGGGAGGGAAATGGGGAGAGGTCCTCTTTAGCCTCCACGAGGTTGGGTTGAGTCTTGGCGGGCTTTCAGCCCTGGGAGGCTGTGTGGCTGCTCTAGGCAGAGGCTGCCTGCTTCCCCATCAGGAACTCTATTCTTAGGGTGCTTTCTCTTGCTTTTAACTTTGACGTCTTCTAGAAGTTACCCCGCACAAAAGCCACCCTGCCATGGCTGTAATTTACACGTCACGTCACTTGCTCAGAGCACGGTCCACCCCCTCCCACCCACTCCTGCACACCACCTTCCCTTGCCTGCCCTGCGAAAAATGGTTTTTGCATTATTCCGAGCACCATTCTTCCACTTATTTGCCTGGAGAGAAAAAGTGAATAAGAAATCAACAGAAGAAGGGCCAGGGCAAGGCAGGGGGTGGGGGTGGGGGGCGGCAGAGGGTGGTGGGAAACTTCAGCTACATCCAAGCTTTAGAACTTCCCAGATTCTAGGCTGGGCATCGCTTCCACTCAGAGGTTCACACCGCCACGGCAACAGCCCAGCTGTGGACCAGAGTCCCAGCCTGCCACCCCACCTGCCGCGCGGGAGCCACTTACTGTGATGGTGTTTTCCTTGCTCTGCTTTTTGCTTGGTGATGAGGATCCCAGGTTCTGGAGAGAGAGGCAAGAAACATCGTCAGAGCTGTTCTCCATATTGGACATCCTTTTTCCTTCAGGTTCCCTGAAGGTGGAGGGATGGATTAAAAGCCCCGTGCCAGGGAAGTTCAAGGATGCTCCTTCAGCTGTTGTTAACCCCTAAGTCACCATGTTCTGGGAGAGGGCAGGCAGGAGCCTTCCATGCTCTGGCTTGAAGGCGAATTGGAGGAAACCTCCCAACAGGAGCTCTGAGAAAACTGCTCCAAAGCAGGTCTGCCTCCTCGTCTCCCCGTCGGTGCCTGGGAGCATTAACCCTTCAGCTGCCCTCTGCTGGTAAGCAGTTCTGAGAGCCGTCTCCACCTGCAGAATCCATCCGGGAGTAGAGTTAAGGCGGACTGTGGACCACCATCTTCTGGTACGGGATTCAGAACAAGACATCTTATTCTGAATTCCCCACCTTGTCCAACATATCACACCCTGGATCCATGTACCGTGGACTGGGGTGCTCGGCCACACCTCCTTGACTTGTCACCCTCCCCACCCCAAGAGCAGGGAGGCTGTGATTTCAGCTTCCATTCTGACTTTGGGTTGCCTTTTGGGGTCTTTCCTTTGCCGGCAAGAAGACCCTCATCCCAAGGACCACTGGGCCCACCAGACCTCGGCAGCTTGCCTCTAGACCCTGGATGGCCCTGGAATGGAAGATTCAGGATTGCCAGCTGAAAACACCACACTGATCCTAAGAGTCTACGGCCCTGACAGGGAAGGTCAAGCCTGGCTCTTTGCTGTCCCATCAGCCTTTACATTAGGGACTGAGTAGGGTCCCTGAGCAAGATGTGGGATGTGCCCTCCTGTCCTGAGCCACGTGTCAAGCTGGGAAGCAGGCTGGCCCCTAAGGCACTGCGGCAGCATTGCATGTGTGTCCTGGGACTCACAGCCTTATTCTGTCTCTAGTGGGATGGAAGAAAGTGGCTGCTAGGCCTTTACAGGGAAAGGCCAGAAAAAGCATGGAGGGGCTCTCTAGCAAGCCCCAGGGAACCAACAGCTCCCATCCCCAGGCCAGCACAGCCCTGGATCACCCAGCAAGATGAGTGTCTTGTGGGGAGGGGGGGAAGCCAGTCCCTTCCTCAGGAACCCAACTGCTCATCAGGCAAAATAAGGAGCTTAAGGGAGTTCCAGCCCACAGTCCCCTCACTCCCGGACTCTTCCCCACTAGATCCACAGTCAGTCCCTCACTCCCACCCAGACCTACCATGTCTGGTAACTGAAGTCCACTACTGAAAACTGACATCCCTGGGCTGTCCAGCTCAAAGGGATCCTCATACATCATCGTTTCATAGACGAGAAGATGAACTCACTGGCCTCGACATCCCGTCGAGTGAACTCGGCTCTGAGCCTCAGTGTTACCTGTTGCCAATGGCCCTTGAGCTCTGGAGGCATCAGATCAGCTGAAGACATGCCCCCTGAGTCCTCCTGACCCCAGGAAGTTACTGGCATCACCATCATTGTACAGATGAGGACACCGAGGTCTGCAGACACCAACGTGTCCAAGGACACAAGGCAGGTAAACAGAGCAAACCGACACCCAAGCCCAAACGACTCTTTCCTGCCTCCCCATCCCTCCACTTAGAAATCTGGGACCATCTCTTATTTTTCCAGGTGTCTCTGCAGGGCCAAAGAAACATCTCTGTCATCCATACATACTGACTTGGGGACTGCTGTGTCCGAGGCTGTCTGGGATGATGCTGGACACAGAGGTCACCCTCCTCCCCAGAATCTCAGCCAGGACATGAGGGCAAGTAACAGCACTGTGAGGTGGGGGTGGGGATGTTCTAAGTCTGGGTGCCGGTCTCTGCCCTCCTAGCTGTGCAGTTTTGGCTAGGGCGTCACAGGGTCCTTCGGGTGGTCTCATGTCTTTGCTGCTGGTGACCTGTGCCTGATATTTGAATGTCATATACACAGACATCACATACATGGACATATATACACATACTCACACACAGACACATACACCCTCCAGCACTCCACTGAAAGGGCCCTGGTGGAACGACATCTCAGCCACGCTGAGAACACCTGCTACAATGAAGTGGCTTCTCTCATCCAAATACTAACGGGGCCCAACCCTGCTTAGCTTCTGCAATCAGTTGCGTTCAGGGTGGCATAGCCGTAGACAGAAGTGGTTTTTAATACAATGCCCCACTAAAAGGAACCCAGGCTCCTTGGACAATCGATTAGCTCCAAAGGCCAGGTGGACCTGGAACTCCTGTGCCAGGAGGTAAAAAAAAGTGTTATACAAACGGTGTGACATAACAAAAGGACACAGACTCCAGCTCAAAGGGGCTTCCACACCCAAATTTGGGACCACTGGAGCGTTAATATGAATAATAACCTCAAAGAATTACTCCAAAAGGTGGATGGAGGAGGGGCAGCATTTTTTTTTAACAGAGGAAGGTCTATAAAACGTATGCAAGGAATTCAGACATCACCACTGGCAAAGCTCAGTGTCAAAGACTCAGGCCACAGTCATCAGGGATGGTTGAAAAGGCTGGGAGAAAAGGCTGCTAGGAGACAGAGCGTGCACATGGCCTGACACGATCACCCCACTGATCTCACATACATGTGTATGTGTATATGCATGTATTTGCTGCTGCCTTTCAGTTGCCAAGTTGCGTCCGACTCTTTGTGACCCCATGGACGGTAGCCCACCAGGCTCCTCTGTCCATGGGATTCTCCAGGCAAGAATACTGGACTGGGTTGCCATTTCCTCCTCCAGGGGATCTTTCCGACCCAGGGATCGAACCCAGGTCTCCTGCTGATGTTAAATGATTGGTCCATTGCTCCTTTATTATAATGTTCATTCTACTCTTATAAATGCTTACAAATGTCCATAACAAAAGTTTTTTTTTTTTTTAATTTCTCTTTCCTATGACTCTAGAAGGTTTTTCTCCTCTTTTTTTTAAGCTCTGCCCAGCCTGGTTTCCTGGCCTCACCTGGGCTGCTTGGCTGGCACTGTGAGGACCCATCAAGGGTGGTGACAAAGGAGGCAGTGCCTGGGAGACCATGCTTGGTCATTCCCAGCTGACTCCACAGGCCCCCAGCTCTGTGATGTCTTCTGAGCCTGGTCTCCTTGCATGTGAAGAGTCTGGCTCCCACACTCTCAGCAGGTAGAACCCAGTGTGAAACCTCTCAGTGGCTCCAGCACTACTGAGGCAAAACCCAAGCTCCTCAAAACAGCCTCGAGGACTTCTCTGGCCTCCTCTTCTGCCTTCCCCACACTTGCTAACACAGTAAACCACAGTCCTGCTTGGCCTCTATGGCTTTTTCAAAATCATTGCCTCTAAGCATCCACATACACTGTTCCCTCCACCTGGAATGCTGTTCCCCTACCATCATTCTCGACCAAGCTAAACCTCTGCTGATTTTTCCAGTCTCAGCTTTAAACAGCCCATCTCCAAACATTTCCACCACCACTTGGTCAGGTCTTTAGAGCACACACTCCCCTCCAGCCCCATCACTGCCAATATGAACATGTTCAATATGAACAATATCAACATTTGTCTCTCTCCAGCCCCAGCTACTAACCTCTATCAAGTGAAAGTGTTAGTCACTCAGTCATGTCTGACTCTCTGTGACCCCCATGGACTATAGCCCGCCCAGCTCCTCTGTCCGTGGGACTTTCCAGGCAAGAATAAGGGAGTGGGTAACCATTCCCTTCTCCAGGGGATCTTCCTAACCCAGGGACTGAACCCGGGTCTCCTGCATTGCAGGCAGATTCCTTACCATCTGAGACACCAGGGAAGCCCTAACCTTGACAAGACAAGGGCTTTATCTGTCTATGACTCAGCGCCTGGCAAAGAAATACATGTTCAATAGAACACGAGCTATTGACCAAGTAGGGAAGGAGGAGCCCCATTGAGTAAATGAGCTCTCAGAATCTCACCTCTTCCTTCATCACACACTGTCTCCTCCAGCGGGTCCCTTAAGTTTCCAAGCTATTGGTCCCACTCCCTTTCCTCTCTTCTACATCTAAAGATAACCTTCCTGGGGAACAGTTCATGGAAAGCTAAAACAGCTGGAAAGTGAGTCACAAAAGAGTCTAGGCTCTGGTGGGCACATTCCTTGCCTTCCCCGTAGCTGCATAGGGATCAGTCAGTCAGTCAGTTCAGTCGCTCAGTCGTGTCTGACTCTTTGCAACCCCATGAACTGCAGCATGCCAGGCCTCCCTGTCCATCACCAACTCCCAGAGTTCACTCAAACTACGTCCGTAGAGTCAGTGATGCCATCCAGCCATCTCATCCTCTGTCGTCCCCTTCTCCTCCTGCCCCCAACCCCTCCCAGCATCAGAGTCTTTTCCAATGAGTCAACTCTTTGCATGAGGTGGCCAAAGTACTGGAGTTTCAGCTTCAGCATCATTCCTTCCAAAGGACACCCAGGACTGATCTCCTTTAGAATGGTCTGGTTGGATCTCCTTGCGGTCCAAGGGACTCTCAAGAGTCGTCTCCAACACCCCAGTTCAAAAGCATCAATTCTTCGGCGTTCAGCTTTCTTCACAGTCCAACTCTCACATCCATACATGACCACTGGAAAAACCATAGCCTTGACTAGACGACCTTTGTTGGCAAAGTAATGCCTCTGCTTTTAAATATGCCATCTAGGTTGGTCATAACTTTCTTTCCAAGGAGTAAGCGCCTTTTAATTTCATGGCTGCAATCACCATCTGCAGCATAGGGATCAGAGAGGGCTAAACTCACCATAGTATAATATCATATAAGAAACGAATTGCCAGTCCAGGTTCGATGCAGGATACAGGATGCTCAGGGCTGGTGCACTGGGATGACCCAGAGGGATGGTATGGGGAGGGAGGTGGGAGGGGGGTTCAGGATGGGGAGCACGTGTACACCCGTGGTGGATTCATGTTGATGTATGGCAAAACCAGTACAATATTGTAAAGTAATTAGCCTCCAACTAAAATAAATAAATTTAAATTAAAAAAATAAAATAAAATCACCACAGCCCTGGCAGGCAGGCAGGGGACAGGCTCGGTGTGCTTCTGCCAAGGCCAGCATGACTAGTCTCAGTCTCTGATCCCCTAACCTCCCATCAAGTGGGTCCCCCGCATCCATCACCCAGGTAGCTCGCCCCAGGGCTGCACACTTGCAAACTTCCACTGGGTGGCACCAGATTGCCATCACCTATGCCCAGCCTTTCAGGTCTCCTGGAGCAGGGGTGGGCACCCTCGGGGGCTGCAGGGCACCCAGCCATTCAGTTCCACCCATGATGGTACAGACACATTTCTGGTTTCCATGAAGATTACACATGCCCCATCCCCAACCTGCCCAACATTCTCATTTTCTTGATTAGCTTTCTCAAGGAGGGGCAGCCAACAGGCAGTAGTAAAAGAGCACAAGAGAGGTGTGACAAGGTACTGTATCTACCCTGACCCAGCATCTCAAATGGCCATGTGTTCATTTACTCACTCATTCATTCATTCACTGTTTCAATATTGTGCGCATGCTCTATCAAAGCCGCTCAATAGCGTCCAACTCTTTGTGACCTCATCGACTGTAACCCATCAGGCTCTTCTGTCCACGGAATAGTCCAGGCAAGAATACTGGAGTGGGCTGCCATGCCCTCTTCCAGGGGATCTTCCTAACTCAGGGATCGAACCCACATCGCTAGCCTCTCCTGCACTGGCAGGTGGATTCTTTACCACTGTGCCACCTGTAGTATTAGGTGATGACTGTCCTTAATTATACTTGACAGCCTGGGATGGGGGAGTAAACACTGAGCTTGCTGACGTGCGCTTATATGTATTCTGAGGACCATTTATTGGTAGTGCTCTGTAAATACCAACCCTTCTTAACCTATTTCTATGACTGTTCTCTGGTGCCTTTGTGGACAGCCAGCTCTGCAGGAACACAAACACTTCCGCAGCCTAAAAGGCTAACACAGTGCTGCAAACTGGTGGACACATGTATTTTGTTCTCTCCATGTGCTGCACTATTTATTTTTGTTACTCTGATGATACCTCACCTTCTGAATGCTACCATCCAAAAAAGGAATACATGGGACTCCACCTGTCCTGAAGCAGCGCTCAGGCCAGGGTATCCAGAGCTGATCTTTCCTGCATCCCCATCACCTCACCTCTAACTCTTTGTTTCTTAGTTCTCATTGTATCTGCTGTCTATAAAAGTAAAAGGTGTTTATTTTAGAAAATTTTTAAAATTCTTAAAAGTCTAAAGAAAATAAACGTCACCTTTGACTGAGTTTCTCAACCTCAGCACCCTTCATCTTTTCATCTGGGTAATTCTTTGTTGTGGGGCTGTCCTGCACCTTACTTAGTAATAGCCCTGGTCACACTGACTAGATGCCAGTAAAACCCCCTGCCCAGTTGTGACAACCAAAATATCCAAACATTGCCCAATGTCCCCTGATTGAGAACTGGACAGAAATACCAATGCTTGGGTTTATTTTTTCATCCAGTCACGTGTCTTCATATATGGATAGACTTCCTTCTCCCAAACAAGATGGACCATAAATGCAGCTTTGGGACTTCCCAGATGGCTCAGGAGGTAAAGAATCTGCTTGCAGTGTAGGAGACAGGCAGGAGATGGAGCTTCGATCCCTGGGTCGGGAAGATCCCCTGGAGGAGGAAATGGCCACCCACCCCAGTACTTTTGCCTGGGAAATCCCATCAGTAGAGGAACCTGGTGGGCTACAGTCCATGGGATCTCCAAAGAGTTGGACACAACTGAGCGGCTGAACATACATACATATATGCAATTTCGCTCTGCTTTTTTCATTCACTATTATGGTCTCTGCATTTTCTTAAATCAGTACATTTTCTCCAGAAGAATGTGTTTCCATGACTGCATGGTACTGTTGGCCAGACAGACGTTCAGTGCCATTATCCATTTTACCCATCCCGTTACTGGACAGTTAGGCTGGGTCAAGGGCTGTATGCTTGAGTGGACAGCTTTACACAGATCAAAATCCCCACGAATATTCCAAGAACAGATGTCTGGAGGGAAATTCCTGGGTCAAAGTCTTAATGGCAACACAATGTCCAACTGCCTTCCCAGGAGGTTATACAGATCAGGATACATGTCGCTTTAAATGATTAAGTAACAACTTGAGAGTGTTTCAGGATGGGGGAGTCATGTGTCATTAGAGAAGGAAAGAAGAATGACGGGGGAGGGGCAGAGGGGGCTGTTTCCAATATCCTTCCTAAGTGCCTCTCTAGCTGCTGAGAAACCACCGCAGAACTTGAGCTGACAACACTCCACAGTTGGGTGGCATATGAGCTTCATTTCGAACAGACCGACAGGCTGTGTTGAGAGGAGGGCTCCGCAGGAAACACACAGAGCCAGGGCTGTGACGTGTGCTGTGAGCAGAGGATGAAGGGGACACACATGTGCTGCCACGACTGACTGTGCCCGGATGCTTGCCTGTCACGACAGGGTCCCCCTACCTGAAGCAGCAGCATCCCCTGGGGGCTCGTGAGAAACAGAGAACCTCAGGCCCCTCCCCCGACCTCCTGAATCAGAATCTGCATTCTAACAGGAGGCCTGGGGTGATTTGTCCATCCATCAGTATGTATGGAGCCTCGCCTCACCCAGATGTCCCAATTCTCCTCCAGAGTTTGAACTGAACTGATCTGAGCCCAATGCTCAGCTTCCTAAGACAAGAACATAATTAGGTTTCTGAGGTTTCTCACCCCATATACCCAGGTCGGACGACCAATTTGCATGTCAGGACCACTATGGACCCTCCGCTGGAGTTTCCTATGGCTTCGCCCTGTCCAGGCATAACTCACCACCTTTTGGGTCCTAACACGTGCTCTCATGCCCCTCTCGCCTGCATTTCAGCTAAGTGTCACACTGGAGCTGCTTTGACCACAAGGGCTTTCCTTCCGGGACCAGCACACAGAACCCACCGCTGTTGGCAACAAGCCACCATTGTTATTACATCACCATCACCACCAACCTTGGGGCCTGGCATCTTAAGTCCTGAAAGGGTTGGTCTGGAGGCTTCTGCTTAAGGACATCTTGTGGACAATTCATAGATGGACCATGTAAGACCCATCCCCAGTTCCTTAGACAGAGCTTAAGGCCACTGGAAGAACCTGGCATCGAGTCCGGTCTGACCATCTGGTAACCATGTCAACCTGCTCGAGTCACTTATCTGGTCTGAGACTCTATGACCGCATCTGTAACACAGGAATAGTACTGACACCTTCCTACATTTGTACAAGTGTCGGCTGAGATGACAGGTTGGGAATCTTAAAACACACTCCCATGTCCTTCTATCCTGCAGCTGCCCCTCTCTGGATGATCAAATGTGACAAAATGTTTGACTCAGTTCCACTCTGGGTGAAGTCTGGGGGTAGGAAAGGGTCACGCAGAGAAGGAAAATGGCCTGCACTCACCCATATTCTTAAAGTGTTGGGAAATCTGGACTCCATTAGGAATCCAGACAGCAGGATGGAACCTTCTGCCTCAACACAGAGAGGTTATAATCCCATCCCTGTCAACCCCTCAAAAGCATCCACAACTTCCAGAGACTTCCAAGGCAGTCCAGTTGTTAAGACCCCACATGTCCACTGTAGGAGGTTCGGGTTCGATCCCTCAAGCCGTGTGGCATGGGCCAAAAAAAAAAAAAACAACAAAAAAGACCTACTATCTTCAACTTCTAGGGAAAACCAAACCACAAGCACACCATCTCTCTTGCAATCATGGTACACTGGAATGACCTGGATACCAACCTCTTCCTATCTGCGGCAGGACTGGGCTATAGCTACCTGGACCCCTAGAGTGTCCCCATTCTAATGATGCCTCCCTGGACCTACCTAAGGGCTGCCCCTACCTCCCGGAACAGGGCCCCTTACCTGGGAATCACCGGTGGATTTTCGGACACTCATGTGGGCAGTCTCGGGAGGGTGCGCTGGGGTCCCTGACGTGTGGTATCCATTCACTGCGGGGACAGAAACACCACTCAGATGCTGCTGCACAGGCCACAGACAGGCCCCTCCGACCTTGCAGACCACAGTGGGCAGCTGCGGCCCATTCTCCCACCTCATTGTCTGCCTCTGAGGGGTCTTGCACAGCCAGGACCACCTCTCTGGCTCTCACTCCTATCTGTGGGGCTGGAGATGGGTTGAGAGCATCTCCCAAATGCCAGCACCCAACTACTGATCTCTTGGGGGATCTTTTTGAACCAAAGAAAAGAAAGATGCTCAGTAGGAGGAGAGGCATCACAGTCCGAGAGGCATCACAGTCCAACAATCATCGCCAAAAATAACCTCATCGGCCGTGATCACTGGTGCGGATCAAGGGTCCAATCTCTCCCTAGAGTCAGGTGGGGACACCCTCACCCTCCTGCAAATCATCGCCCCCTCAACAACTCCCCGCCCAAGGACTTCCTCCCTGAGGACCTCCTCCCCCTCCCCTACTGGAATGTCAGTTTAATGACAAGAGAACTGGCCTCATGGGTTTCTAGGAAATTTGGCTTTGCTAATTAAGAGTTAGGGGATCATATGACAGCCTTCATGAGTCCTGGTTTTGCTAAAATTAAGACGAAAAAATATTCAAGGCTCTAAAAGTCTCTCCCTATGACACTCACTCATGCTCCCAACATGAGCTGATACTCCTGCTCTTCAAAGGAGGATAGGGAGCCCTGGTCTGCAGTATTTGCCAATTTCTATGGCCTCAAAGCTCCCAGGGGGCCTATTTGAAGCCCCCAACACTGCTGCCTGGTCCTGACATCACACATACACACTGAGGCCCACGAATCCTCAGTTCCCAGAGGCGGTGCTGCCCTCTCATGGATACAGTTATTGAAACCTCAGCTTCTGCATCTGTAAAATGGGAGCACTTCTACCTAGTCTCCAAACCCACTCTATTGGGATGAAAATCCACACCTGCAGAAGGGATCCGTTAAATTATAAAACACTTCATGAAAAGAGAATGGATGAATTCTCTTTTCACGAAGGTCCTTAATCTAGTGGCCTTGAGCCCCAAGCTTGTATGATCTCTGGACACCAGGAAAGCCATCTTCCTGACGCCCCAGGCTTTGGAGGATTTGCTACAACACATACACTGCAGGTCAGCCTGAAGAAAGATGGACACACTGATGTCCACTCGTGGGTCTTGCTGCCACAACCCAACAGAGAGGAAGGAGGTAAAGAAGGAGGGACTATAGTTATGACCATTTGCCCATTCTTAGGGCAAGGGCCAGGGTCAAGCAATGGGGTGTGAAGGCCACGCCACGGAGAGCCCTTTTCATCCTGGGGGTGTGTCCCCCATTCTCCACCAACTGCAGGGAAAAATTCAGGGCACCTGTGAGCAGAGATGCACTCAGCAGATTCCCGGGGTAACTGGGTCTCTCCCGATCCGACAGTTGGCCGGGTACTCTGGAAGAAGGGTGGGCACAGACAGACCAGGACAACAAAGCACTGGCCACACAGCTGGGGCCCAGGGCAGTGGCTTAGGACCCAAGAAGGAACAACAAGTTAGGTTCACATGGCCAACCACGCTCCTGGTCTACACTCAGGGCCCTCAAGAAGCTGTTGATTCTATCCAAGAGTCCTCTAGGTAAAAGGCAGGGGTGGGGGGTAGGATTCCAAGGGCATCACTGAACACTGAGGCCTCAGAGGACAACCTACTCAGGTTGGCACAGGCCGTGACAGCAATGGCAGACTAGACTGGATAGATAAATACTACTTATGAGGCAGTCATAACATTCCAGAAACTTAACTTCTCAAGGAGCCCGGCACTGAAGTGGACAAAACGCAAACGCTGGAGAATTCGAACGCAACAGTAGGAAACCTTAATACTGCTTTCAGTCTAGGACTGATTTCGTGGACAAAAGTCAGGATGTGGAATGTCTCAGTGATTTAATTTAAACGGCTGATTGAACTAGATGGATTAAACATTATACCCTATAAACAGAGATAATCTCTTTTTACTGAGAAGCCATGGTACATTAAAAATGTTGGGCCTATTTAAGCCATAAATAAAGTATCAATAAATTGCAAAAGGCATAAATAACACAAGACATATTCTTTGACTGGAAAGCAATAAAAGTAGATAGAAATAATGAAAGAACAGACAGACAAGGTCCCTATCTCTCCCCCTACCCTGACCCGAGAAGCTTAGACATTTAAGAGAATGCCCTCTTAAAAAATAATGTCAGGTCAAAGAGCAATTTCAAACTATAATTACACAATATTTTGAAAATAATGAAAAATAACATATTAAAACAAATGGGAAAGGGCCTGAATTATATTTGGAGGAAAATTCATAGCCTTAATTATTGCATTACCAAGGCCAAGAGAATAAAAATAAATGGACTAAACATTCAACTCAAGAATTAAGAAAAAAATTTAAAAGCCAATAAAATTAATCCAAGGAAAACATGAGACAAGGATATAAATATGGTAAGAGAAAATAATAAGTTAGGAGACAGGATGATATTAGCAACTCTGGCTGGTTGAGGGGTTGAGGGGTAGAGAATGACAAAGATAAAAAAGGCAGATCAGCCTAATTTGAGAGTAAAAGAAGACACAATGCTTAGAATTGGGAATTAGACTGCAAACAGAGACTTCTTTTTTTTTTTTTAATGCAAGAGATTTGATCTATAGTTCTATGCTAATAAATACAAAACTTTCCATGAGATTCAAATGATCAAAATGATTTCAAAGAATACCAGAAATACCAAAACGCGTAAAACATTTGAAAAAGGATCTCCCTGTCAAAAGACATCAGATCCAGATGGTTTTATAGGCAAAGTCATTCAAACTCTTGAAAGAAATATATAGGCCCAGAGTGCACAGTATAGATACACCTGGTGACTTTCTCAGTTTATTCTACAAAGACACATTGCTGATCCTAAAACCCACCAAGGACAAGAACAAAAATGGAACCAGTTCAGTTGACTACGAAAATGAAATATGAAAGCTCTTACCTGAGCAGGCCTTAGTTTAGAAGCAGTCACTACCTTTAATGCTACTGGGTGCTTGTAACCCAAGGTGGTCCCCATCTTCTTGAGGGCAGAGTCTTTCTGATCCCCGCTTTCTCCCACAGCACCCCCCCAAAAGTGCACCCTCAACATGCCCTTGTCCCGCCTGCAGCCTCCCCCAGACTGGCGGCCCCCACGCTAACAGCAGCCAGGAACCATCTAATGCAATGGCATTTGCCCCTAATCCATCCCCTTGTTCTCGCTTCAGTTTTGGTCTGTCAGCGGTTGGCTAATTACCACTCA
Organism: Bubalus bubalis; assembly: GCF_019923935.1. Taxonomy (NCBI): domain Eukaryota; kingdom Metazoa; phylum Chordata; class Mammalia; order Artiodactyla; family Bovidae; genus Bubalus; species Bubalus bubalis. The sequence goes on along the minus strand of NC_059159.1, from coordinate 34,009,140 downwards.
TGTCAAAACAATTACTGGGAAAGAAAAACTAATTTTCCATTCAACCATTTCTCCCCATACAGCACCTCTCCTCTGACACCCTGTCTCACTGCATTTTACTCCAACGGTCCCCACAGCTTCATCCTTGGGGATCTGAACCGTTACAGCTCGCCTGAGATGGTCCTGATGGGCATCCCCATGCCGCTGGGCCCCCTGGCTTACTGAGGGTGAGATCAAAACTGAACACGGCCAGAGGTGGGTGCTTTAGAGGCCTCCAGCCTCCCAGGGGTAAAAATGAAATAGAATATAGTCAAAGATCACTCATAACCATAAGGACCATAATTCAGTTGGGGATGCAAGAAAAAAACATATATAAAATAACAAATTCAGCTGTTTTTAAGATAAGAAAAGGGAACAGAAAGCTCTATCTAGTAACTTTAGTAACTTCAAATACAAATAGAAACACACACACACACACACACACACTTCATTTCTCTTTATGGGAAGTTAAACAAAGAGAGGGCTCTCTACAGTGAGAGAAGGGGGCATATAATTTGTAGAAAGGAGAAGTCACTTGCTGGTGGAGGGGTGGATAAAGAAACGGAAATAAGACCAACAGAGAATTGCCAGCATCATCTGCGGCCCAGAACTCACCCCCTCCCTATAACTCTGACTCCATTCCCCAACTCCAGTTTGCCATGTAAGATGGTTTATCCTCCAAGCCCCAATGCCCACGTCCTGTTCTCTAAGACACCCTAAAGATAAGACTTAACTCTTCCAAACAAGAAAACCAGCCCTGGACGCCTCCTGCAGGTGTGGCTCATCTCCTTTTTCTCTGGAACAAACAAGTAACTTCTTTCCTCAATGTAAAGCCATCTGGGAAGCCCCTGTTCTGGAAATCCTTCTCGCCTCACTCCTACGACATCTGAACCTGGAAGAACAGGGTATCTCCCCAGGCAGGTGACAACAACCAATTCTGCAGGACATTCCTTGTAAGTGACCCGCAGTGAAAGTAAAGGGCAGGATCCGACAGTAGGCCTTTTTAAAATATGCTGATGTGCTCTGTGAATCTCAATCAAGGCAGCAGCATGGCAGTCCCAAGCTTACAAGGACAAAGAACCAGGATGGGGGGTGCCAGGAAAGCAGAGGTGCTGTCATGGAACCCACTTTGGGAAAGGCAACTGGGGCTGTGGGAAAAAAGTAGGTTTTAAGTCAGGTTACCGAGGCAAATACCCACGCCAGATTGGTGGGTTCCATCCCTGCCTCGCTGCCCCACTATGCCCTGTGTGGCCTTAAAAGAATGCTCTTCATCATATTCACCTTCCCAGGTGTGTGCCACATTTGGCCAGGTCTGTCTAGGGAAGAAGTTTTACATTTATAGCCCTCTGGTCTGGAAATCCTTCTGTTCTTGACATTTCTGTCTGACTACCCAGTCCCCACTGCCTCCCCGGTTGTCTAAGATGTAAACTGTATTCCCCCAAAGAAAACTTACAATCTATGTGTCTATGGATGTGAAAGGTTGGAAATTTGAGTCTATTGTCCTGGTTATCAAAGGTTAAACAGGCCTTTGCAAGGGCCCCAGGAAAGGAACACCAACAGGGGCGTGTTTCTCAAGGAACAAGTGGAGCCCCATGACCTTCCCCTGGGGTCAACAGTGATTCCTAGTTGAGAACCTCGGAAGCGCTCTGGGTCTGGCAGCTTGTAATTCTGCAGTGGGCCAGGGTCTCCGCTTGCTCCTATGTGGGAGGGAAGGGCTGGCTGGGGCTTCCTGATCTGGAGAAGATGTGTTGGGGGTGAGGCCTGGGTTCTGAAGCCCGTTTCCTGGGGCGCTCTGCTCATAGAGGGGCACAGCTGTCTACATGTACTCCAGACTCAAAGGCGGGCCCTCCCTGATCAACAACAGACCTCACTCCCTCTCCTGCAACCTGGCTTTCCTCGGCTGCTGGAGGCAGGCTGCTTGTCCAAGCATGACCCCTCAGCAGAGTCAAGCCCCAGGTTGGGCAAAGCCAGTATCTGAACCCAGGCTTCCCAAACCCCCACTCCCAGGGCAGCTCAATAAGAGACAGATTTCCTCCATCCCAAAGGGAAACACAATGCAAGTTCAACCCACGTCTGTCCGGGCCTAGAAGCTCAGAAAGGAATTCACTCTCCATGCTTGCCTGCCTGCTCTGTCATCTGATAGGGCAGCCACCAGTCACAGGTGGCTATTCAAATTCTAACACGTTAAATTTAAATATAATCCAAATGCAGGGTGGTACCCAGGATGGGATCCCAGAACAGGAGGACAACACTGAAAAAGCTGGTGAAATCAAATGAAATTCAGACTAGTTAATACTGTACTACATTGATTTCTTTTGATAAATGGACTGAGGTTATGTAATGTGACATTAACATCAGGGGAGGGACTTCCCCAGAAGTTCAGTGGTTAAGACTCTGCCTTCCAATGCAGGGTGCCTGGGTTCCATCCCTGGTTGGGGATCTAAGATCCCACATGCCATGTGGTGTGGCCAAAAAATAAATACATAAAACATTACTGGAAACTGAGTAGAGGCTATATAAGAACTCTCTGTACTGTCTTCACAATTTCCTTTTGTAAGCCTAAAATTATTCTAAAACTTGAAAAGTACTAAGTTAAATAAAATGAAAACTTCATTCTTCAGGCAGAGCAGATACATTTCAAGTATTCGGGAGCCGCATGTGGTCAACGGCTACCATACTGGGTTGAGACAGAACATTTCCGTTAGTGCAGAAAGTTCTAGAGGACAGAACTGATCTGTGCTGGCATCCACTGGACCCAGCAACTCTTACCTGAAATTCCCAGAACTTCATTTTTCACTTGTGTTTTCTTTTCATCTGCCTATTACTATTTCTCTCCATATGAATCATTATTGCTGCATGGCATGTTAAACCAGCCCAAAGATGGTTTTTAATACATGCAGTAGTTACTGAACAGAGCCTTCGGTATTCTGTTGGGGTTTCAAGCTGACTTGCATGGACCCCACCGGAAATCCTGGCATTAAATACTTCTAATAAAGTTACTGAATAAACACAGCTCCCACTGTGATCCGAGAGGAGGCCACAGAGGGAAAGTCCTGGGTCCAGTGCTGACTCAAAGTGGCCCCCAACGTTCCAAGAGCAGAGTCCAGATTGTGGGGGGTGGGTACTGGGTGTGTCTCTCTCCCCGGCTATAACCCAGCTGGCTGATCTTCAGGCATCGGACAAACCTGGACTAAGAACAAACTGGCCCTGTCCACAGTGGTCCTGCCAACCCTCTTCAGAAGCTCAACTCAAGGGTAAACCTGAGGGAACTCCCTGGCAATGCCAGTGGTTAGGATTCTGGGCTTTCACTGCCGGGGGCATGGGTTCAATCCCTAGTGGAGGATTTAAGATCCTGCAAGCCAAGTGGTGTGGCCAAGAGAAAAAAAGTCAACCTGAGCCCCAAGGTCGCCTCCACCCCTCTGCCTCCTTGAAGGGGCATTATCTAAGCTTGGCTTGGCTGGGTTCACTTGTGGTTCCCACCCATATTCTTCCTGGCCTGTTTGTCCATGACCTTCAGGAACAACCATATGGGATGCTTGTAGTCAGTAAATGTGGTTATGTTTTCCTCCCACATCATCCTTATGCCCCCACCCACCTTGCAGGTAACCCCCAACCCCATCACTGCTAACCAAGAGCTGCCCAGTGGCTTCAAGTGGGTAGCTGCATGGAAAGACAAGACACCTCCACTGCTTTTCACCCCCTATCCCACCCCTCACACTCAGAAGGAAATCCCAACAATACCTTCCTCTGGACCCTGACTCCCCTCCCCCATCACCTACCACCCTTCTTCTTGTCCCCCACCCTCCAGCCACACGGGTCTGTTTTCCATTCGCGAACGTGCCAAGATCACTTTCACCCCAGGGCCTTTGCACCCGCTGTCCCCTGGCCCAGAACACTCCACCACCACCCTCCACACATACCGTCTCCTCCTCGTCTTAAAGCTTGACCTAAAGTGAGGCTGCCCCGACGCCCCAGTCATCTGTCCCACTGACCATGCAATGAACATCTGATCAAGTTCATGTTTGCCTGTTTATCCAACTTGCCCATTAGCATGTAGCTCCTGGGACCAGGGACCCCACAAGTCTGGCTTGCCTGACGATGTACCCCCAGTACTGAGAACAATGTCTGCACATTCTTTGAATGGAAAGGCTTCAACTCCATCACTGTTGCTCTGCAGAAGCAGGAGCAGAACAAAAGGGGCTTCAATCCAGGGCCCTGAGTGGTCCAGGCGAGGCGCCCACAGCTCCAGGAACCCGAGGATGGGGATGGTCAGCTTTTGAAGCAACCTCATGTCTTCATCAAGTCTATTTCTCTCTCCACAATAAAATTCAATCTCCTGAAAGCTGCTTATAAAACTGAAGGAAAGAATGGCTGGGAAAATCCTGGTGCTGCTCCCCTGTAGGGAGAAATACCAACCTAGCTATTGCTTTATTTTTCAAGATTCTACTTAAAAACCAGAAAAGAAGATGTCAGGGTATCACAGATCCTGCCTTAGCCTCACTGGTGGGTTCTCTTCTCTTCCCCCTCAGAGGGCGGATGGAGAGTTGACATGTGTGTTCACGCCCCAGGGCAGAGAGGACCACAAATCACAGCCATGGAGGGCTGGACAGGACCTGAGCCACATCTTCCTCCCGTTTATAAGTGGGCAAAGTGAGGCCTGGCAAGGAGCAGGGATGTGCCTGAGACCTCAATCTAAGGAGCTGCAATGTCACAAATCTAAGATGTCACTGGTTGTTAGAGGCACACTTATTTTAAGTACTAGCGAGAAAGAAAAAAAAAAGGATGCTTCCAATTAGACTAGGGTACACGACTGATTTCCAAGATATTAAAACTGGGAAATAAAACGTGGGTCTGAGGACGTCTCTGATGGTCTAGTGGTTAATACTCTGCACTCCCACTGCAGTGGGCGCAGGTTTCATCCTTGGTCAGGAGGATCCCACATGCCACGGTCAAAACAATTAATTAATTAAATAAAACTGCTGTCTTCAAATAAATCTTAAAACAAAACCAACCCAAAAATGTGGATCTGAGAACCCAGAGCTGGGGTCCTGCATGTTTTGTGGCTGCTTCTCATTGTCATAGGCTGTGGTCCATCGTCTGACCCCCGAGTAGTGCTGAGCTGAGGTTCTGAGTCCTTCTAGAACAGAGCTTCCGAGCCGGGCGCTGCTGACATGCACGGCTGGACAGCCCTCTGCGGTGGGGTGGTTCTGTCCTGTGTACTGTCAGGGGTTGAGCAGCATCCCTGGCCTCTCCCCATTAGATGTCTGTAGCACCGCCCCCTACTGGTGACATCCAAGAATGTCCCCGGAAGGCAAAATCACCCCCGAGTTGAGAACCACTACGGACGGAGTCAGAGAAGAGACGCCAGAGAAGAAGCTGAGCCAGAGAAGCTTAAGTTTGATGTGGACAAACACACACAAGGACAGAAACACCGAGTTAAATGGGGTCCAGTCCAGGCATTCTCCTAGCTGATGTGTGATCTCCAAAGGTGGAGAGAGGAGGCAGGATTTCCAACTCTATTTGACTACAAAGCCCTTTCTGGCAGAGACCTGGGATCCCAGGGACATGGGAAGGAGGTGCTCCAGGCCCCAGGGGGTCGAGGCAGAGGAGGGAGGCCAGGGGCCACACTCTCTGTCTGACGCCCTGCTCACCCTGGCAGTTCTCCCTGGATCTGAGCCTCTCCCACTGTTCTGGACCTCTCAGAGCCCGGGCACCCTGCGCAGCGCTCCTCCCAGCCCTCCTTCTGGGGGGTGGCTCCATCCACAGCAAAGAGGGAACAGGATGCTTCTGGGGACGGTGCCAGGGGCAGCAGGCTTGGGAGAGCTGACTGCACTGACCTAAAGGGCAAGCTTTCCAAACTGGCTCCGGCAGCCCCGTGTAGCTGGCTGTGCAGGGTTATCACCTGTCACCTCACATGCCCCGGCCTCTCCCTGCCCGTGTCACATCCCTGTCCTGCTCCGGGGACCCTGCTGTGGTTGGAAAAGACAGCTGGGTTTCCTCTCTAGTGTCTGGGTGGCCTGGAGCCAGCCAGGATAGAGGGCCACACCTCACAGTATTCACACCAGCATTTCTGTTGTTAAAAAAACACAAGAACAGCAACAAAAGATGAGGCAGTGTGCCGGGAAATGCCTACCGTCATATGACCACTAGGAAGGCTAACTGGCCCCATTTCTGGGGACTCGGTCTGAGAATGTAGCCCTGGCTGCATCCCCAGGAAACCAGGAGGAAATGCCCCATTTTTCTGCGCCACAGGGGGTTCCTTCTTAAATTTTTTAAGTTAAAAAAAAAAAAGTGTGTGTGTGTATACACGCATATATACACAAAAATATAAATAAAAACATTTTAATAGCCTAGAACTTTCCATGAAAAGCAGCCCCCCATCCCTTCTCTCAGGCCTCAGCTGATTCTCCAGGTCTATTCTGCCACTTCGGTTCTGAATTCTGCTGATGGTAATCTTTATGTGTGTCTGTGCTAAGTCGCTCAGTCATGTCCGAGTCTGCAACCCCATGGACTATAGCCCACTAGGCTCCTCTGTCCATAGGATTCTCCAGGCAACAATACTGGAGTGGGTTGCCATGCCTTTCTCCAGGGGATCTTTCAGACCCAGGGACTGAACCTGTGTCTCTTACATCTCCTGCATTGGCAGGTAGGTTCTTTACCACGAGCGCCACCAGGGAAGCCGAGCAATCTTCACTAAATAATGCGCTGGTATCACATTTTGATTTCTCAATGGTGGAGAAGACCTAAAGACGCCCCGTTAGGAATAAACATCTGCCTCCTTAACTTCTACCCCTTGATGTCTTCTGAAACCACGTGGAGCGAGTCTGCCGCTGCTCAGGTCCCCACGCCGGCAGACAGGCAAGAGCTCTGCTGCCTCACCTCACCCAGCCATCCCCCTCCTCTAAGCACCCGAGGGGAGTGAGAGAGACCAGAGCTGCAGCCGGCACTGCCCGAGTGAAACCATCCCACAGGGCAACAGCCTACGGGGCCTCCGAGCCCTTGAGACCCCTCCCGGGTTTGGCCCATGAGATCCACAGCCAGGTTTCAGATCCAGGCTCCAGAGGCTGGGCCTCTCCCATGAAGGTGTGTGTGAATGTGGTCCATCCCGATGCCCTGAGATAGCGTGTGGACAGTACCTGTTGGAGGCAGAGAGCTCCTGTGAGGGCCAGGGCTGGCTGGAATCCCAGAAGAACTGCTGGGACGCTCCCAGGTGGTCTCTGGTCAAAGAAAGAAAAAAAAAGAAAATCGTATTGAGAATTTCCTCGGGCAGAAGCTCTGAGTGTCACAGAGCTGCACTGGATCAGCTGCCTCTTTGACTCCAGGAAGCCGGAGTCTGCCTTCTGCTCCCATATAATTGCCTCTCCTGCCCCCCAGGGCAACAAAGCTTCTCTTTATTGGGGACCCTTCTCCATGAAGCTGGGACCAGAAGGTGGCCTTCTGGTTGGGACCCTCTGAAACAGTCCCCAAGGCCCCTCCCTTCCCCCCTCACACATCTCCACTTCAGTTCCTTATCCTGGAACCTCAACTGCTAACTGGGCATCACTCCCCAAATGCCCACTGTCATCTGAAACCCCAAAACCCAGAGGAAGGAGCCCTGGGCAGGGGTCTGGACAGAGACCCGGGTTCTGTGTCCCATGAAGGTGACTCCCTTCCTGGTTCTCCAATTCCACCCCTTGTGTGAATTACAGCTGTTGTGTTTGATCACACACTTCTCTCTCCTCCGATGCCCAGCCAGAAATAAAGCTAATATTGCAGCTATATGATCAGCCCCCAAATGCTACTTCACCCATTTCACAGCTGTGAGCAGAGACTTCTCATTAAGTTATCCACTGAAAAAAAAAAAAAAAAAAACAACAATGCCTTCTCGGGACTTCCCTGGAGGTCCAGTGGTTAAGAATCTGCCTTCCAATGCAGGGGACACGGGTTCAATCCCTGGTCAAGGAACTAAGACCCCCACTTGCTGCAGTTAACCCTGAGCTCTGCAACTACTGAGCTGGACTTCTGTGGGTATCTTTCCAAAACAGTTAAAAGGGCCGACAGCACAGTGGTTGTTAGTTGCTTAGTTGTGTCCGACTCTTTGTGACCTCCGTGAGCTGTAGCCTCCTGGGGTCCTCTGTCCATTGGATTTCCTAGGCAGGAATACTGGAGTGGGTTGCTGTTTCCTTTTCCAGGGGATCTTCCTGACCCAGGGGTTGAACGTGGGTCTCCTGCATTGCAGGCAGATTCTTTACCATCTGAGCCACCAAGTAAAAGCAGTGAGTCTAGAGCCAAATGCCTGGGTCTAAACTAGCTCTGCCTCTCATCACCAGGTTTGATCCTGACCAAGCTCATCGTCCCCTTGGTGCCTTAGCTTCCTCCTGTGTAAAACGAGACCAAGAGTGGCATCCACCCAAGACAGCTGCTATGTTCGTGCCAAATGCCCATTTACAAGTATTTAGTGTCAAGTTATTGTTAAAGTTAATCCGATATATGGATATGACATTACTGAATCCAAAATTCTATTACTGAAAATTCAATTGTTTCGAATATTAAAAACAAAAACAAGCACAACCTTCCCATAGCTTCTCTCAGCTGAGATTGTGCCTCAGTTCTGCCTCTCATCTGCTGGGCAGCCCTGGGCAAATCACGCTACCTCTCTGGTCCTCTGATTATTTACCTAAAATGAAAGGATTGGGCTGATTGGTCTTTTTAGGTCCCAAGACTCTTGCCCCCAAACTTTGATCAAAACCTTGAGACTCACTGTTTGGACTTTAGGGTTTTATGGCTCTAGCAGTTGGGTGGTAATACGGCTCTTTCACGTCTTAAGAGAGAGAAAATGGGGGGAGCAAGGGAAGCTGCGGGGAGAATGTGACCAGGAATGAGAGAGCAGAGGGGTCTTCCAGGAGGGACAACCAGAGGGCAGGCTCAGTGGCCTTCCTGGAGGAGGACGGACACCTGGGCTGGAGCTGAGAGCACCATGACCTGGAGACTGTGTGAAGACCACACGCCTGCTTGGAGGTCGAGGGCAGTGCAAAGTGGTCTAGGCCTGGCCGCCTGTGACCTGTGACCTTTGGAAGCCGCCTGTGTTTTGTTTTTCTCAACTGTAAAATGGGGATGCAGATGGCACCTAAACAGGGCTGTAACAGCATGAAGCAGGATGACAGGGGCACACAGTAGGTGCCTTATCAGAGTTGAGTAAAGCAAACAGATCATGGAGGCTGGATGTGAAAATGCGGGGGAAATTCAGATGTTAAAACAGCCTCCATACAACGTGAGGTGGGTTCCCCTTGGGACCAGACGTAGCCTGCAGCCTGTCTTGTCTCCAAAGAGACCTTCCTTTCTGCTGCCAGATCGGCCTGACCACACTGCTGCCTGCACGCCCACAGCACCCAGCTCAGGCTCTCTCCTCCAACCTGGCCCCCCGCGGCTCTGGGGACCAACCTTCATGGCTTCACCAGCTCCTCTGGGGTCCCCCCACCCACCTCCAATCAGTTCCCAGAGCCTAGAGGCACCCCCCTCCATCACATTCCTCATTCCATCTCACCCCTAATGTGTCTCCCCACTTGGGGGTCAGCACTCATCTGGAGAGTCCCTTGTGGAGCCCTTTCCAACATGGCACAGAGAATAAAGTCCAAACTTTGCATCCACCCCCACCCACTGCCCCACTTCTCAGTCAGCAAGGCTCTAGCACAGGCACCTTATCTGTCTGTCCAGATGGATCCACGCTGACCTCACTCCAGCCCAGGTAACACACTCACTGGTCTCAGAACATCTTTGCTGTAGCTGTTCACACACCCCCAATCACCTCCTCCCCCGACTCTGGGTGTCAGAATCCTGTCCATTTGCCAAGTCCCAGCAATGCTTCTCCCTCCATGCAGCCCTCCCAGGGGTCTGCAAGAGGAGGCCCTGAAATCACAGGAAGATACTGCCTGCAGTCAGAATCCTGCTCTAGATGCTGGATTCCAAAGGAAGGCCCTGTGCCCTGCACTCACTGACCTGGGTCATTCACCGGCCCCCAGAGGCTGGAGACCCTTATCCCTGTAAGGACTGAATTTCTCTGCCCAACCTCTGCCAGAGCTCCATCATGGACAATGCAGATGCCTGAAGGATTCCACCCAGTCCACCTCCTGGTCTTGGCCAGCTCGGGTCAACACAAAACACAAAGCCGCTTCGAGCCTGGGGCAGGAATGGGGCCAGCCTGGGTGGACATCTGGAGAGAGTCCCTGGGGCTCTAGCTGAATGACCTCATCCGCAGCAGGAAAAATTGCCCCAGATGACCACACCACCCACAGGGAGGAAGCCATTCCCAGGTCTTTTCCTCTAAGAGACTCCCTAATCTATTTACAGCACACCAGGCTCCTTGACGGAGCCAAAGCACCAAAGCAAAACTGAAATGGCAGCTTGGGGCTCAAGTTACCCTGGACTGGGCCCCCCTTGCGTCCTCTGGGCTTCCATTCTGGGGCTCTAGGTCATTTCAGGTGACCATCCAGACTCCTAACAGTTGCTCCCATGCAGGTCCCAAAGGCCCCAGGGGAGAGGCGGGGATCAGTGAAGACAGAATGGAAGGAGTGAGACCCTCGCTTGGAAAACTTCTGACCAATTCATGAGAAAACATGTTTTATTTCTAAAGGCAATTCTAACTCAATTTGAACTTTTCTCGCTGAAACCAGGGGATCCAGACACACATAAATGAGCTGACTGCTGAGCGTGGATCAAATCAGACCAAGGGAGGTTGCTATTCCAGCCAACCACGTGAAAAGCCAGAAATTTCCACTTCCCCATTACAGCAGCTGCTCTGTGTAGAAGAAAACTTTTAGAGACTGTGAAGTTGAAAGGTGGAAAGTGATGTAAATCTGGTTTCAGAGCACAGATACCCCCTCCTTAAAATAATCATCATAACTATTATTATGATGATTATTAAAAAAAAAAAAAAAAAAGCAAGGCAGGCGTTATTAACTTTAAAGTCACCTCTAAACTTCACCTCCCTTTGTTAAGGCCGCTTCCTGCATGCATTATAGGTATTGGGAGAGTCACTGGTCTCGGTGATCGGCCTACAGTGGATCTGTAAGCCTTGCCCCCTCCCTGCTTGCCCTCCACCTCCCACCCTCTGCCTCACACACCAGTCAACTCCTGGCTCATGATTGACTCATTTTCTTGGCGGGGTAGTGGCTCTCTGCTGCCCACACTGGCTATCAAGTAATATAACCACAGGTACCAGCTGAGGACTTCCCTGATAGCTCAGTTGGTAAAGAATCCGCCTGCAATGAGGGAGTCCTGGGTTCAGTCCCTGGATTGGGAAGATCCCCTGGAGAGGGGAATGGCTACCCACTCCAGTATTCTGACCTGGAGAATTCCATGGACTGTATAGTCCATGGGGTGGCAAAGAGTCTGACAAGACTGAGCGACTTTCCCTTTCACCAGCTGAGGAAGAAATGGGTTCTGGGGTCCTGCTCATACACAGTATAGATGCCCTTGGGAGAGACAGAACATGTGGAAACAGAAGAACACAAAAGCTTCTCTCAAACAACCTCTCTCAGGGAATTTCCTGGCGGTCCAGGGGTTAGGATTCTGCACTTGCACTTCAGGGGGCTGGGGTTGGATTCCAGGGAACTAAGATCCTGCAAGCCATGAGGTGCATCCAAAAAACTTTCAGAATTGGAAGGAGAAGTGGACATGTCTACAAAACTGGGTTTACCAGGACTTTGTTGTTTTAAGAAAGGAAAGAAATGGAAGGGAATCTGGCCTGGGTGTTTAATGTGTTAAGTCGCTTTGGCTGTGTCAGACTCTTTCCACCCCATGGACTGTAGCCCTCCAGGCTCCTCTGTCCATGGGATTCTCCAGGCAAGAATACTGGAGTGAGTTGCCATGCCCTCCTCTAGGGGATCTTCCTGACCCAGGGATCGAACCCACATCTCTTACGTCTCCTGCATTGACAGGCAGGTGCTTTACTACTAAAACCACCTGGGTGTTTAAAAACACCCCTCAAATATTCTAAGGCAACCTGGAGGTGTTCCTAAGAGCTCAGGGGTCACACAGAGGTTTGCATCCCAGGTCCACCCCTTGTAACTGGGTCCTCAATTTTAGTTTCCTTACAGTGAGGGCTTCCCAGGTGGCGCTAGTGGGAAAGAATCTGCCTGTGCATGCCGGAGATGCAAGAAACACAGGTTCGATCCCTGGGTTGGGAAGATCCCCTGGAGTAGGTAATGGCAACCCACTCCAGTATTCTTGCCTGGAAAACTCCATGGGCAGAGGAACCTGGAGGGGACCTGGAGGGGTACAGTTCATGGGGTCACAAAGAGTTGGACACAACTGAGCATATAAAGTGGGGTAACACGATTGTAGTCTCGTGGTCCTGCGATGAGCAGCCAACGAGCATATACAGCACAGTCTCTGAGACAGGAAGCCCTCAAGACTTTAATGACAAGAATAAAACAACCCCCTCTCCATTCTTTCCTTCCTTCCCTCCCTCCGCCTCCCAGCTTCCACCCCACCAGCTCCTCCCGCCCCACTCTGCCCCATCCACCTTCATAGAGCACACCTCCCAAAGGGAGAGCAAGGGCAGGCTCCCTCTGTGAAGCCGACAGGTTAGAGGTGTGAGAACGCACGTCAGAGCTGAAGGGGGTCCCTGAGTTAACCAGAGAAAGTTCCCTCCACGTGGCAGCCCACAGGCTCCTTATGCAACCCTGTGATCCGGGCGGGGCAGGGGCCCTGATGCACACCTCATAGGTGATACACAGGCCAGTGGAGGAAGCAGTGGCCCTGGCAGTGCCCTGGCCCTTTGATACTGGCCTGAGCCAAGCTCTGGACTGGCTCCAGCTGGCTCAGTCCTGCAAGAGCGGGGTCGGGAGCTGCCAGAGAAATTCTAGTGGGAGGGGATGGGGGGGGCCCACCTGGAATACTCTGAGCCTGTCCTTCAATCCCTTTAGGATCCCCAGCCTCCTCATAGAGCATGGACTCGGGCAAACACAGCAGGAATCCCTGAACTTGAGCCGGCAGTGATGAAGGCTGATGCCACACAAGAAAAGGGGTGTCTGGTCACTGAACCAACAGCTGTGGGCAGCCAACTGCCAGCTCACAGATATTATGATCCCCGCTGTGTGGCTGAGAAAACTGTAGATGGGTCCTGAAAAGGAAATCGCACCAAATCAAAGCCTGGACACTCAGGACCCAGGCCCTCAGCACAGTGATTTGGTAAAGCTCCAGGCCTGTTTCCCAAACTTGGCCTCTTATCAGGATCACTGGGGCCATCTGCTGAAGCCACAGATTCCCAGACCCTGTGCCCAAAGGTTCTGGTTTAGCAGATCTTGGGTGGAACCCAGAAGTTAGCATTTTAACAAGTAGTCTCAGGGATTAATCAGATGTGGGAAAAACGGGGTAGAGTCCACAGTAAAATCATGACAGGAACCAGCCAGACTGGGAGGTACCCGGATGAGACACAAACCCCAGGGGAGGGGTCAGGCGTGATCACTGCAGACAGTGACTGCAGTCACGAAATTAAAAGACGGGAAAAAAGCTATGACAAACCTAGACAGTGTATTAAAAAGCAGAGACATCACTTTGCCCACAAAGGTCCATATAGTCAAAGCTATCATTTTTCTAGTGATCATGTACAGATGTGAGAGTTGGACCATGAAGAAGACTGAGCGCCAAAGAATTGATGCCTTCAAACTGTGGTGCTGGAGAAGACTCTTGAGAGTCCCTTGGACAGCAAGGAGATCAAACCAGTCAATCCTAAAGGAAATCAACCTAGAATACTCATTGGAAGGACCGATACCGAAGCTGAAGTTCCAATACTTTGGCCACCTGATGCAAAGAGCCCGCTCATTGGAAAAGACCCTGATGCTGGGAAAGACTGAGGGCAGGAGGAGAAGGGGGTGACAGAGGATGAGATGGTCGGGTGGCATCACTGACTCAATGGACATGAGTTTGAGCAAGCTCCAGGAGATGGTGAAGGACAGGAAAGCCTGGTGTGCTACAGTCCATGTGGTCAAAAAGAGTCGGACATGACTCAGTGACTGAAAAAAACAACACGAAGCAAGACATCTGACAGCAATGTACGGAAACTTAAGGAGCCCTTGGAAATGCCATGTCCATCCTGATGTTTTAAAAATATCAGGATTATAATATCTGTGCGCAAAAGCCTCTGCTTTGGCCTGTGGCTTTATCTATTTTAGCTTCTGGGGGAGCCTTATGAATCACACAGACCATCACAAACCCTTTAGCACGACTGAGTCCTTAGGATTTTTCCTAGAAGAGGAGCTGATGAAGAGGAGAGGGTAGAAAGCATTGTAGAGAAGGAAGCCCAGTGTCAGGAGAAGGTTCTAGCCTGTGGGCAGGCTGCAGAAGGAAGCACTCCAACAGGGCCTGGCCTTCCCCAGGAAACCTTATCTTAAGCTTCTGGGGCAAAGTCCTGAACTGGAAAGATGAGTTTTACGCAATCCTGGTCCCAGGTGCTTGGCGTGGATGGAGCTGGCAGGTCAGGGCTAGTGGGATATTCTCAGCCCGGCTGGGACACTCATGGTCCTGTGTTTTCCCCACCAGCATCACTCAGGCTTTCTGAACCCTGTGAACAGGCACCAGGCTGGGAAGGGGCGCTGAGAGCTCACAGTATTGCCCCTGCCCTCGGGGACTTGGATGAGCTCTTCCTAGCTCAGCTGCAACACTTGCTTTCAAATCCAGTCCGCCCAGAGGTGTGCTCTGAGGGCTGGGACTGTGTCAAACAAATGCATTGCTGTTTCCCTGGTTGCCAGTATGCAGGCAGTCAATAGACGTTTGATGAATGAATGAAGACTCAGTTCAAAGCACTGTTAGAAGTCAGTCCAGTTACACTGCCAGTGGCTGATTTTAAAAATGAGTAAGTGCATATATGTGTGTCTAGATAAAAAGATACACAGAGGACAGAAACAAAGAAGGGCCATGGAGACCAGAAAGTGAAATTCAAAGTGTTACTTGTTCAGTCGTGTCCAACTCTGTGTGACCCCATGGACTGTAGCCTGCCAGGCTTCTCTGTCCGTGGGATTCTCCAGGCAAGAATACTGGAATGGGTTGCTGTGTCCTCCTCCAGGGAATCTTCCTGACCCAGGGATCAAACCCACATCTCCTGCATTGCAGGGAGATTCTTTACCCTCTGAACCATTCATATGGAGAGCACAGAGAGCACCAATTCCCCTCGCAGACTACGAAGCACAAATCAAGCCAGCTGCCCAACCCAAAAAGAGCCCAGAACATACACAGGTGGGTCATAGGAAAGCAATTACAAATGACCCATAAGAAAAGATGCTTCCTCTCAGTCAAAATTGGAGAAGTGCAGTCTAAGACACTTTTGTCCCCCCACCCATTGGATCTTTTTCAGCTAAATGGCTGCTAAAGAGAAAAGGCAAGTCTGCAGAGAAAAATATGTATGAAATCAACCCAGGAACCGACATCATGAGATCCCAGAGACCCAGGACAAACAATGCAGCTGATTTTTCGGTTCTTAAGTGGGGGCTTTTGTGAGATACCCCATGTCCTTCTAATAAAGGTCTTTTTTTTTTCTTCCATAAACTGTTCAGGTGGGCTTCTATTTCTATACAAGACAGTCTTTGCCCACCTACAATCCCCAAACGGCACTGCCCTGTGACAACCAACACCAGTCCCCGGGCCATTAGATCCACGTCTGGAACCTCCTCCTGTGACCAGGCTGAACTGTGATGTCTTAAGATGCCCTCAAGTAGGGCTTGCATAACCTCTCCAAGGTGGGTTAAAAAGTCACACCATTCAACTATTCAGAAGCTTCTCTACCCACGAACTGGTATTTTCCACTCAAACATCATCTTTTTGCTTTGTTTTCTGAGAAACTCAACATCTATGGACTCCCCTTGCTCTGCTTTGCTAATGCAGATTTAGAAGACTTTCCAGTAAAAGGTGTGACTTTACATTTTATAAATAATGCTCAGAACCACTGAAAGTGTTGCTTTTCGCAAGCTGGAAGAAACTGTCAGAAAGAGCTCTGGTTATTTTGGGAAAAAGGAATCAGCAATCGTCTCCGTGAGGTGTAGCCACGAAGACACTTCCAAGGCTGCTGGGCTCCTGGGAAAGGCGGGCCAGCCCCCAAGGCACAAACAGCCCCAAAGCACCTTCAGGTGCATGGTCCTTATCATGAACCCACACTGCAATAGGTATAGAAATTCTGGGTGAAATGAGCTCTTCTCAAACATCAAGAAAGGGCATTCAGGGTAGAGAGGATGACACAAAAAAAATGAGGAAGAAATGGGCAGAGTTGAATCTAAAAGGCACATCTAGTTATTGTTGTTTAGTCACTGAATCGTGTCCGGCTCTGCGCGGCCCCTGGACTATAGCCCGCCAGGCTCCTCTGTCCATGGGATTCTCCAGGCAAGAATACTGGAGTGGGTTGCCATGCCCTCCTCCAAGGGATCTTCCGGACCCAGGGATCGAACCTGCATCTCCTGCATTGGCAGGAGCTACCAGGGGAGTTTCCTCATCCAATAAGGGAGATGCTAAAACGATGGGGAAAGGGGCAGCCTCCTCCAACTTTAGATGATCTGAGCATCACCTGGAGGGCTGGTTAAGCCCGAGATCGCAGGGCCACCCCAGAGGGTCTGATTCAGGGGGACGGGGGGGAGGCCTGAGACACTGTGTTTCTAACAAATTCCCAGGTGATGCTGATGCTGCTGGTCTGGGGACCCCACTTTGAGAACCACAGACATAGACTAAGACAAGGAAGAACAGAGTTCTTTGTCATAGTTCACATCCTGTCTACAGGGGTTGCAGATAAAGCTGTGGCAGGGGGTGGGGGGGGGGTGAAATCCAAAAAACCTGTTTTGAAAAGTACATCAAGCCAACCCATGAATTACTTCTGACTTGAAAGCATCCACTGTTTACCCTTTTCCCCCAAACAAGTATGTTGCTGAAAACGGCAACAGATAGTGAAATTGGCCTGAGAGATTCAGAGAAAGAAAAAGTGAGCCTCACTGCGAAGATGCTCTGAAAGCAAAGAAGAAATCTGTCAGGATCACAGATGTTCAGGTTGTTGTGGAAGCCTCTTAAGGATTTCCACTCCATCCTTAAAACCTGCTAGTTAAGGTGGCTTTGCGCTTGCACACCTGGTGGGGGTGGGGCTTCCCTGGTGGCTCAGTGGTAAAGAATCTGCCTACCAATGCAGGAGACATGGGTTTGATCCCTGGGTCAGGAAGATAGCCTAGAGGAGGAAACGGCAACCCGCTCCAGTATTCTTGCCTGAGAAATCCCACAGACAGAGGAGCCTGATGTGCTGCAGTCCATGGGGTCGCAGAGTTGGACACAACTGAGCATGCAATAGGAATTCATGCTTCCTATTCATCAAAGAGTTGAGCCAGCTGGGTGGGATATTGTATCCAAAAATGCTGTGTGCTCCTTGGCCCCTTCTGTCCTGCTTCCCAAGGCTTCCCTGCTCTGTCCAATCTGTACCTTTTTCTGCAGTGTCTCCCCCATTAGCACATGTGAATTTTATACAAAAGCAGCTGAAAGCAACTGAAGTCTTTTTTTTTTTTTTTGCAACTGAAGTCTTTATCTGTAGCAGGGGATGACGGGGGAGGAACGGGGGGCAGGGAGGGAGAAAAGAAGAGGGAGGAAGGAGAAATGGAGAGGGAGGAGGGGACGGAGTCCTTGACTCCTGCCTAGCACACACCTCCTTCCATGGCACAGATCATGGGGCCTGGCATTCTTGGATGCTTCTTGCACCATACAAAAAAGACCAGGCCCCATTCAAGCTCCAGTTGCGCATCTCAGCTCCAGAAGAGTCCCCAGAACACAAGACCACCTCTGCACAAGAACCGAGGAAGGTGGGATGTTATGCCAGGCTGGACGCATAGATAGACAATAACCACAGCCGGCAGGAGGGCAGCGTCTCATTTGACAGGAATGTCCAGGAGGCCCGCTAGGGGCAAGGCCCAGCCCATGATCTGTCCAAGGACAGCAGATCCTTCAGGGGAGGCTCCCAAAGCCCACGCCCAGCCCAGCACCCCGCTCCTGGAGAGCACGGGCAAACAACACTCATCCGGCTCCACTAACTTCTCAGCCTATTCTCCTCCCACGCCTCCTGGAAGAGCATTGCCTACTCTGGATTCCAACTTGGACCGAAACAACAAGAAGCTGTTCCCAAACTCCAAGATCTTCCTCCAGTGATGAAGGTCTGATTGCTGGGAGCCACGCCAACTCTCCATACAGAGGCACATTCCCAAATTTCAAGGGGGTGATGAACACAGTGGTTCGGCGATTCCTGGTTGCATAGGATTTCAGAGTTGGAAGGGACCTTCAGGGGTCTACTTAGGCAGGAAAGAGAATGGGCTGCAACCCACAAGGAAAGTCTCCTTCAGTGATCTCATCTCCACCAAGAAGTGCTCACGAAGTCCTTTGCATTGTGTTCACCCACACCACCCCTGCAAGGAGCGGTCCAAGTGCATAATTGGAGATGGGCACAGAGGAGGCACTGAAAAAACACTTGTGGCTTGATAACCAATCCACGTGGTCCTGGCCCACTTGCTTATCAGATATAAGCTACGGATAATTTACATTTTTGCCAAGAATCCCACTGGCTCCAAGGGACCTAAACCTTTAAAGAGTATCGATGGCTATCTGTGTCCAGACTGTCCCTCCCTGTGTACCCCAACTTCCTGCTGCAGCCACATGCGCCCACCTTACCCCCGCAACACACACATGGGCCTTACGGAAGACCCCGAAGGCAATGCTTCCTGTACTAACAAGTCAGGTGCGCACAAAAGCTCCAGGTATAAGAGAGTGTGGGATGAGTCTGACAGTTCCTTGTGGAAGTGGACCAGTCTTTTCTCTCCAGATTCTTTAATCTCTTGCCTGGTCCTCTTTCATAATCTCTGATTTCCAACTGTATTTATAGCTTTCTGACTTTATGTCTAATACCAGTTCTCCCCTGCAATACTCATTGTAAATCCACAAGGCTATGTCCAAATGTAGGTCAAAGCTCGAACCCACACAAGCACTGGACACATAAGATGCTTGAAGGAAGCAGACTCTCGAGTCTAAGAAAAATCAGGAGTGACGGCGACCTGCTCAGATCCATCCAGTTGTGTTCAGGCAGGAAGGTGGGTTGAAAATCCTCACGCTTTTTCAAAAGGAGACAAGTATCTGGGTGCTTATGAAAAACCTCCCAATGTTTAATGTCGGCAGTTCATTCAACATCTTTAAGGGTGGTGCATACAGAATGAAATGCTTCTGTGGACAACCTCTGGCCTCAAGACAACCCACTGTGAGACACTGAGTCTACCTGAATCTCTGCAGAACAGCTCACCAGGATGGAGGTGAGGTTCTGACCTTGTCTTGCCGCCCGCCACCACACCCAGAGGCACTACGACACCACTGCCCTAGAAACGGAGTCATCATAGAGCTGCACTTCCTTGAAGGCAAGGATGGTGTTCATTCTGTCTAGATGTCAGAGTGCTACACAGAATAGGAAAATGAAAAATAGAAGCCCCAAATTCTTTGACTTAGTTGCAGCTAGAAACAAAGTTGAAACTAGAGCCCATGGGTCTTGTTGTTGTTTTTTAATGACAAAAAAACCGAGATACAAAAAAAAAATTCTTTCTGAGCTATTGACTCAAAAGCTTTGAAATTATAAGACCTGCCACTACATCCTGTTTGGAGGATAAGTGTAAAAGCTAGAAATAGCCTCAAGTGCGCTACCCTGACAACACATAAGGATACAGACACTAGCCAGTGAAGGGCCTTTCCTGGTAGTTTTATACTCATTTGGTTCCCTGTCACTGTAAAACTGAGCTGTCTTCAAGTAGCTTTTCCATGAGATTCTACTTTAATTACAATAGTTTATACTTATATAATCTTCCACCTTGGGATTACAACACGTTTACTTGTTTGAACAAAGCCATATTTTCTCAATGAATTTCCGAAAGAGAAAATTGGATTTAAACTGACTCTGCAGGACTTCCCTGGTGGCCCAGAGGATAATAATTCGCCTGCCAATGCAGGGGACATGGGTTTGATCTCATGATCTCACATGGCATGGAGTGGCTAGGCCCATGTGCCCCAACTACTGAGTCCACAGACTTCAACTGCAGAAGCCCTTGGTAGAACTCTGTGCTCCAACACAAGAGAAACGATGAGAATGAGAAGCCCACGTGTGCAACTAAAGAGTCAGCCCCCTGCTCGTTGCAAGAGAGAAAAGCTCTCATGGCAACGAAGACCCAGCACAGCCAAAAAATAAAAATAAATTTATTTAAAAAAAACACAAGTACATAAATAAATACATTGACTCCCCAGGTTTAGAATATCTGATCCACTGGCCATGCTGTCCTCAATCTAGTTGTCACCTTACAAGTCAAAAAGAGATGGTGACTATGAGAAAACACTTAAAAATATAATAAGCAGAAATTTTCACTCTTTCCAAATAATAGATTCCAAGCCAGTAGGTCGGCAGCAGGACCAGCGTGTTGCTATTTCTAGACAAATTCCCTCTGTGGTTCTGTGTCCGCCAAAGTCTGGGAATCAGGCAGAGGGAATGTTCAACTGGGGCATCTAAGGACTTGTTTTGGAAGGACACCAGGAAAGTTACCAACTGGTCCCCTCCACAATACACCTGTTTTTATCGTGATACAGCTCATAGACCATGAAACTCTCTCTCTAAAAGCATCCCTCACAGGGGCTTTTAGTGTATTTGCAGAGATGTTCAACCACCATGACTATCTAATTTTAGAACACTTTCATCACCTCAAAAGGACACCCATGAGAAGTCACTTCTCCCCCACCCAGACCCTAGAAGCCACACATCTATTTCCTGGGTCTACGGATTTGCCTGTTCTAAGCATTTCATATAAATGGAATCATACGAGACACGGCTTTTCATGTCTGGTTTTTTTCACCTAGCATGATACTTTCAAAGTTTACCCATGCATAGGGCATATACCCACTGGTACTGCATCCCTTTTTACAGCTGAATAACTTACCAGTGCAAGGATAAGACCAGATTTTTTTTATTTTGGATATTATTTGGGTTGTTTCTGGCCATTATGAAAATGCTGCTAAGAACATTCACATATAAGTTTTTGTGTGGACATGTTTTCAGCTCTCTTGGATAGGTACCTAGGTGTGGAATTGCTGGGTCATGTGCCACACATCCTTTTTTATTTCCTACCTGAACCATTTGCTGCTAGTTTGTGGTTCCACCTAACAGCCCATAAGTCAACATCTTCAAAGTAACATTTTGTCTTCCTGTCTCCTTTGTCTTTTGATTTTTATGGGACTTCAACTTACTGGCAGTGTGAACGACTGTCTAACCCACTTGGCATTTGCCAAAATTCTAAGAGATTACTGGTATGAAAAACTGCTGAGAAATAAGATGTGTTGTATAATAAAGTGTTACAGTAACATTACAAATTAAAATGAATTCTTGGAAAGGAAAAAACACAACCCCCACAGAAATAGATTAATAGTAAGATTTACAGTCTTGATCAACAGCCTTTACCAAACCAGTCAATCCTAAAGGAAATCAAGTCTGAACAGTCACTGGAAGGACTGATGCTGAAGCTTCAATACTTTGGCCACCTGATGTGAAGAGCTGACTTATCCGAAAAGACCCCGACACTGGGAAAGACTGAAGGCAGGAGAAGAGGGAGGCAGAGAATGAGATGGTTAGATAGCATCACCAACTCAATGGACATGAACTTGAGCAAACTACAGGAGACGGCGGAGGACAGGGAAGCCAGCCCATGGGGTCACAGAGTCAGACACGACTGAGCAACTGAAAAATAACAACAACCCTTCCATTAAGAGAGGGTCTGTTAAAGAAAAATTATACAGCCAAAATAAAAAACATGAAAACACACACACAACTAATTCAATCAACTGAATGTGCCAAATAAACGCATCTTTTTAATCTCACATTTGTTCAACACAGATGGATAGATGAAAACAGACTAATGTTTTCGGATGCAGAAGTTTCTTAGGGCAACTTTTATTAACTGAGAATTATCAGAGTTGCTCTCTCTGGGGAGTTAGAAAAGTACCCAATTATTTGTAACAAAGAAAAGCTCAGAGAATGCTTTTAAACTGATCCGGAAACTCACATTAGCTCCTGGTGTAATAAAGTTAAGTGGGAATCTACTCATTTAAAGAAAAATTAAAACCAGAAATCAAGAAAAGTGCCGACTATTTGGCAAATGAATCCAAAAGCTCAAATCCTGGTTTAATCCTCCAAGCTGGGCTTGCAAACATAATAAAACGTTCATACATACGAATTCTTTGTCAAAAGAGCTTAAAAACAATTCCTGGGTTTCAGTTGACGCTCTCAAAAGGCAGTGGCATTTCTCTTAAAAATAAAAGTTATTTCAGATTGTTTTTCTACTAATCCATGAACTCAGTTGTCCTTTTTGCAAATTAAGTCACCACTGCCCATGTTCATCCTCTTGGATATTGAGGCAAAAAGGAAAAGACTACAAGACAGAAGATGTAGGCATAGGTTGGCCAGGTAACTGTGACCAAGTCCCTTTACCCCATGGGGGACCCGCTTCCTCATGTGTAAAATGAATGGGCTCTGTTTGTTAGGCTGGGGAATCTCAAATGTTTTCTTTTAAAGGCCGGAGAGTAAATATTTTTGGTTTTGTGAGCTATATGGACCATACTCAACTCTGCCATCTTCAGGTAATAACAAACAGCCTTAGGCAATAAGACAATAAGAGAGCACAGCTGTGTTCCAGTAAAACTTTAACAAAAAAAGCTGAAAGTTGTACAAGCCCTGTGGATTGCCTGTACAAGCTGTACAAGGGCTATAGGTTGCCAACCACTGTGTCCAATGATTTGGAAGGATCCCCCTAGGATGACTGGAGTAAAAGTCATTGGTCACAGAAAGACTAAACAATCAAGTCATCCAGGTCTGACAGTGGAGAGATGGGTAATGCTGCAGGAGCCTCCAGGTTGGGACTGACATGGAGCTCTTCCTCACATTTCCATTAACTGTCTCCTCTTACTGCGGTTAGACCTGACCATACGCCTTGGGCTTAGCAGAAGCACCACTCCATGGGAGTGGAATGAAGCTTTCTGAGAGGCTGCAGGGGGACAGATGATACAACCCCAAAGTTGGGGGAAGAGGCGGAAATAGCTCTCCCAAGTGGAGAAGGATGGCCCATGGAGAACAGGAGCTAAGGAGAAGGTGCACAGATAAAACCCCTTGCTCTCCTGTGGACTACTCAAAGGCAGGGCTCCTCTCTGCAAACCTTCCAGAGACGTGAACATAGCTGCTGAGCAACCAGTTCACTGCCAGTTCAATGTTAAGGCTAGCCAGCATCACATGGGGCATCTTCTTTTGCCTCTCTTCCCCTTCTCACCCATCCTCACCACTTTGGCCTTGAAAGTGAAAGGTGTTAGCTTAGCTGCTCAGTCATGTCTGACTCTGTGTGATCCCATGGTCTGTCCATGGTGTTCTCTAGGCAAGAATTCTGGACTGGGTAGCTATTCCCTTCTCCAGGGGACCTTCACAACCCAGGGATCGAACCCAGGTCTCCTGTATTGCACACAGATTCTTAACCATCTGAGCTACGAGGGAAGCCAGCATCACAGGGCATCTTCTTTTGCCTCCCTTCCCCTTCTCACCCATCCTCACCTTAAGGCGTGTACCTTCTAAATCAGGTGTTAACACTTAATCCTTGTTTTAAGCTCTGCTTTCTAGAGAAACAGGGCTAAGGTGCCTCCCTTTCTTTAGAAAGACAACAGAACAATGTAACTATCAGATTTAGAGTATACAGAAATAAGAAGTCAAATACTGACATACACTAAACAAAACTAATCTTGGCCTTCATTGTGTGCATGTGTGCTAAGTCATTTCAGTTGTGTCCAACTCTTTGTGACCCCTTGGACCATAGCCCACCAGGTTTCTCTGTCCATGGGATTTTCCTAGCAAGGATGCTCGAGTGGGTTATCATGCCTTCCTCCAAGGGATCTTCCCGACTCAGGGACTGAACCTGCGTCTCCTGCACTGCAGTCCGATTCTTTACTGCTGAGCCACTGGGGAAGCCCTTGGCCTTCATTACTGGCTGGAAATACCCCTTTCAAAATCCAAATGGTAAAATATATCCCACACAATATCTACAAAGTCAGCATCTCTGCAAAAAGAAGACCTGAATACCTAGGACTGTATCACTGTGAAGTGATTAAACATGCATATCTGGCCTTCCAATTATACACAGAACAAAACTTTGTGCTATATTTCTTGAAATGCAACTATCTGTTATACAAATAAGAGGTGTCCCTTCACACTAGTTTAGATTCTTGAACAGGCTAGTTATTAACAAGTCAAAATCCAGAAATTAAACACAACCCTCATTTTTAGCAACTGAGTCAACTCTGGGTGGAATGGAGCACTTTCCAGAACAGCAGAGCATGAACAGCTTCCTGATACCAGAACCCCCAGGGTTCCTGGGCCTGAGCACAGGACCACCCAGCTGGACAAAATGCTTTTGGGAGCCATAAACTGTGAGAAGATGAGGGGAGATGCGGGCTTCCCTAAGTCTCATGCTCTGATGGTCTTTCTGAGTTTGGTGGTGGTTTAGTCACTAAGTTGTGTCCGACTCTTGCAACCCCATGGACTGTAGCCTGCCGGGCTCCTCTGTCCATGGGACTTCCCAGGTAAGAACACTGGAATGGGCTGCCATGCCTTCCTCTAGGGGATCTTTTTAACCCAGGTATCAACCTGGGTTTCCTGCATTGCAGGCAGATTCTTTACCAAATGAGCCACCATGGAAACCCAAGTTTAAGCTGAGTTTGTTTATATGAAAACAAGAGCATTAACTTACCCATCAAAAGTTAGCCATCTGGCCCAACACCATTTATTAAATAGTTTGTGCTTTCTCTAGGGATTTAAAATATCCCTCCACCATAAATCTGATCTATATTTCAGTCTGTCTTGACAATCTTTTCTCCTTTGCCTGTCATGACATTGCCTTTTCAAGGATACTTCCCATCTCTAACAATTCTTTCCAAGCCCACTCTGTCCCTCCCTTAAGCATGGTTCTTCAGGGCTCTCTTTCTCCTGGAGGCTTGCCCTGGGAGGGAACTCCTGATTTCAGTTCTTTGCTGATTCTGGGCTTCACCCATGCTTGTGCAGGTTGGTCCCAGAAAAACAAGGTCAGGCCAAGGAGCAATTAGGGGTGAAATCCATCCTGCTCTCTGCCCGCCATGCTGTGAACCCACAAGACTCCCCAGAGTCACATCTTTAGCCCAGATGACCTCTGAGTCATGACCCATCCATCCAACATGCGCTGGCCATCTCTCCCTGAATGTTCCCTGGGAACTGCATGCTCAACAGGGCTTCATCTTCTTTCTTCCAAGGCCATTCCTCCCTTGAATCCCCTGTTCTCACCACACGGCTCCAGCACATAAGGCAGAAAAGGAACCTGTGAGTTTTGCCTTCCTGCATCTGCCACATCCCGCCTGACATATCCCACCTCCTCTTCTCCAGCCACAGCTGCTGCCGTGGAGCTGACCTCATTACTTCTCATCGAGTCTGCCAGGCCTCTGATCGCCATCCTCTGACCCCTCACTCTGCAGCACAAGCAAGAATTCCACAACATTCCGAGATGTCAAGCCAGCGCTCTGAATCCTTCCATCGCTTGCCGTGCCCACAGGGCAAAGTCCCAACTCCTCCTCACCCAGAGGAGGTCTTTAGTGAATCAGACTCTCAAGTCCCTCTCTCTCTGCTCCAACACATCGGCCTTCCCCTGGCTGACACCACAGCTAGGAACATCTAAGTCAAGTAGCGTCGTCCATTCAAAGACTGGTCTGATGCCCAGATAAAGCTGGTGGCCCCCTTCAATGAGCCCCCAGATTTCCACGCTAACACCCGCAACATTATTGGTTTCCGGTTTCTCTGCCTTCATCAGACCTTCCATCTTTGAAGGCAAAGACGGCCTCTGCTCTGCTCTGTATCCCCATAGCCCAGCATAGCACAGCAGCCGGCCCTGGGACAATTCCCAGGCAGAAAAATCCTAAATGGATTTGAAAATAAGCAGATTAGCCAGAGCAAGGCAATACAAATGTAAACTGGGCTTTAAACTCCTTACATTTGTATGTGGTGTAAAAACAGAGACAGCATGTCTATTGTACCCCAGCACCCCCTGGGAAAGAAGTGATTAGGGATTACAGGGACTAGGAGAGCTTGGAGCAAAGGAAGACAGACAGGAAGAAGAAGAGGGAAATAGCTCATGGCGGCTGAGCACAGGGGCTCTGCTTCCCTGGCAGTGGTGCCTGGCTCTGGCCTGAGTAACATGCCGGCAGAGATCCAAGAGTTGGGGCAGAAAGGTGGGTGCAGCTGGTTTGGAGGTGAGGAGACACAAATGCCTCCAGGAGTCAGGGGGTCAGATAAACGTAGGTGTGAGAAGACCGAGAGGCTGCTTTCAGTACCTTCCTGCAGAAAAGGAGGTCAGATTCAAAACTTTACCAAGCAGTCCAGCAGCCAGACAAAACAGGGCTGAGGTCCCACAGAGAATTAGAAAGACACCTGGTCTTCCCAGTCCCTTAAAACTAAAGAGCACAACTTTTAACATGACCCTGAGGGTCTGCACGATCCCGCCAAACATGGCTAATGTTGTCATCATGCTTCCCATCTCAGCTGAAGGGTACCTCCTCTTCCAGGAAGCTTCCCCTGACTTCCCAGAGTCTCTCTGGGACATGCTCTCAAAACACCATGGACTTCTCTCCTTCATAACCCTTCTCACAATTGTAATCAAATTTCGATTCATTTAAAATCTGCTTCTGGGAATTCCCTGGCAGTCCAGGGAACTCAGGGGTTTCACTGCCAGGGCCCAGGTTCAAGCCCCCAGTCAGGGAATTAAGATCCTGCAAGTGGCACAGCCAAAAAATAAAAGTAAATTAAATAAAATCTGTTACTACTATAAGAAGATTAGCATTTTGAGAGTCAAGGCTGTTTTTTATTCTTATATCCCAGCATCCAACACTCTGCTTGGAACATATGTGAGGCCCAATACATGCTTGTTGCATGAACAATTCAATCAACCACACAAATGAAAATGAATTAAACAATGAATGAATAAAGCTGGCATGTACATTGCAGGAGGTTTTTCAGCATCCCTGGCCTCTACTCACTGGATGCCAGGACATTCCCCAGTTGGAACAATCAAAATTCTTTCCAGACTTGCTCTCTGGGGAACAAAATTGTCCCTATTGAAAGCCCCTGTTTTCCTGAATTGTTGAGTAGGTTAAATAAAATTACTTATGGCTAATTGAACACATTTTGACATGTAATATGTACATAACAAATGTAATTATTGGATTACTGAGAGCATTTGGGAGAGAGTGGGGAGGGGTGAGCAGGGCAGGTCCTACTGGGAATGACAGAGAGCCCAGAAAGGTGTCACCTGCCAGTATGGCCTGTGGACCAATATATGTTATGTCATCATACAGCTTGGGAACTCCTTAGCTAAGATCAGTTTTTATATTTTCAAATGGTTGAAAAAAGGAGCCTATTTCATGACATGCAAGCTATTGAAAATTCACATTTCAGGGTCTAAGTAAAGTTTTATCAGAACACAGCTGCCTCGGTGGGTTTACCATCATCTATGGCTGCTTTCCAGAGAAGGCAATGGCACCCCACTCCAGTACTCTTGCCTGGAAAATCCATGGATGGAGGAGCCTGGTAGGCTGCAGTCCATGGGGTCGCTAAGAGTCGGACAGGACTGAGCGACTTCACCTTCACTTTTCTCTTTCATGCATTGAAGAAAGAAATGGCAACCCACTCCAGTGTTCTTGCCTGGAGAATCCCAGGGACGGCGGAGCCTGGTGGGCTGCCATCTATGGGGTCGCGCAGAGTCAGACACGACTGAAGCGACTTAGCAGCAGCATGGCTGCTTTCACATGACAGTGGTGGAGTTGAGTAGCTGTGACATTGACCCCATGGGCCTCAGAGCCTAAAATATCTACCACCTGGGCTATCAGAGAAAAAGAGTTTGACCCCTGGTCTAGAATCTCTTGTGATCACTATCTTCCAGGACCCAGTGGCATGACATCTGGGCTTCAGAAAAAAGCTGTCTGCCCTGCCTGGTAAAATGGGACCTCACTATCCCCCTAATAAAGAGAGGGCTAGTTGAATGAAGGAGAGCGTATATCAGCAGTGGATTGCTTGTTACACGGTTGTTTTTTAAAAATGAGTTGAGATTTTTAGAAAGCTACTTCTACCCCTCTGCTCCTTTGCAACAGGAGCTAATTCAGGACAAGGATGGAGCCAAATTCTTGATGATCTCAGGGTCATATGGCTCAATTTCTGTATTTTACAGATGGGGAACTACACATAAACACACTCTCCTCCGAAACTTCAAAGTCTGATAATCTGATAACAGTACAAAGCGGCTCACATGTTTATTTTGAGGAAGACTCTTTCTGATTAGAATGGTCAGAAGGAGTTCCACTTCCCTTTTTCTAGAAACCCCGGTTAAGTCTTCAACTAGAACACCCCCTTGAGTGGAAGGCCGGGTTGCCAGGAGATGTAAACAAACCAACCACCCCAAGTAGCAGTTTTCAGCTGCTTTCTCTGTTGCTCCCTTGAAACAGCAGCTGGCTCTTCTCTCACCAGGTCCCGACTGCGGGTTCATTAACATAAACCATATCCATGGTCCTGTCAGGTGGGAGGAGGTGCCTGTAGTCAGGTAGGCACAGATGAGGGAAGTGAGGTGTCAACAGGTGGATTCAGGTAAGATTTCACATTCTGCCTTGGCACAGATTCCCACCAAATCTCATTTTCTGGGTTTCCCATCCTCTCTGTTTTCTTATAGCAACTGCCCTGGGGTTAAGAGACAGAGCTGATGGCTGGCTTTGCTCTGCCTGGTCCAAGACGACAACCTATACATCACTCTGCCCACCTTGTTATATAGTTCCTACCGCTTCTCCTTCTATGACCCCTCTTGCAGGTCACTCTACAGCAATGAGCTGGGATCCTGGAGTCATTCTGAAGGCTCAGGATACCCACAATTACTGGGACAAAGAGAAGTGATCTTGACTCAACTCGGAAATGCATGTGGACCTCTCTTACTGGTTAGAATAAACCCATAAGTCACCCCAGCCTTTCCCAAAGAACATCCTAAGAAATACCAGCAAGTGAGATACTTCAGGGAAGAGAGCCATGCTGTGTTGAAATCACAGGAAAACCCCACTCTTGTAACCCGTTTGGGTATCAATCAGCACATTCCAAGCTCCCAGAAATCATGCAGTGGCTTAACCTGTTTGATTTGATTTAAACCAGCTGTCGACCACAGATCCTTACAAGATCCCAGTTTGGAAAATATGGTCCCAGACCATGAGGTTGGGTTCCACAAAGATGCCAGGTTACAAAGATGACCCCAACCTTGAAGGGCAGGCTCCCCCACCCTGGTTCGACCTTCTGCCACCCAGGCCTGGGGGAAGGAAAGATATCCTGGCAGCCTCTGAGAGAGAGCTCAAAGGAAAGGTCTAAAGCCCAGGAGGTGGAGGAGAGAGGTGCCCCTCCAGACAGACAGGACCCCGGGGGCTGCTGTAGGACGCTGCCCGGAGCAGGACTCACCATTGGTGGCCGTGTTGACATAGTAGCGCCGGCCCTGAGGGGACAAGTAGCTCTGCCAGCCCGGTGGAAGGACAACAGTCTGGCTTTCCTCTCCCGGCGGAGGGGGGACCATTCCAGGCTTCTGTGGAGGAGGAAAGAGAAGGTCACACACGTGTGGCATTTTTGCAGCTGTCTCTCAACCGGGAAGCGAGAGGCAGATGAAGTCTCCCTAGAATGGCTTGACGCTGGTTGGGGTTGGGGGTGGTGTGGTGGCCTACAGGCCTCCCTGAGGGAGGTAACAGGCTACAGGTGTGATTATGGGGGTTGCCTGAGCAATGACGGGTGAGAAGCACTTAGATTTTCAGAACCACCACAGAAGGGACAGCTCCCCCCACAGGATGCGGGGTGGAGATGTGCTCAATGAACGTGGCTGGGGTTTCTCTCCTGGGCCCCTAGGAAACCACTCACAGGGATGCTGCACCTGCCTGAGGGGGTCGGGGGTGGGGGGTCACTGGAATCTGAAACTCTCCGGGACCACCAAATAGCTGGTTTTTTTCTAGTCAATTGTCTAAATGGCAAAGAGAACTGGGAAGCTGAGGTGAAACTGGCTTCTTCCTTTCCACAGTATGCACTGATGTGTGGTTTAATTCTTTTAACTAAGCGTGACAGTACTTTTCTTTAAAAATAAATAAATAAGGTCAGAGAAAAAGTACACAACAGAAAAACAAGATAAAGACACAAAGGCTATAAACAGAGGTGATTTGTAGTGGTGGGATTATGAGGAATTTTTTATTCTTTTCTTTTGCTTATCTCTTGCATCTAAATTTTTGTTAATACACACAAAAAAGTTGTGACCTAAATAAAGAACATTGAAAAGTAAGAAAAGAGGGTTCAAGTTAGCCTCTCAGACAATTGCTATTCCTTGTGAAGAAAGTAAGTTGACTAAAATCAGAATTCCAGCCACACGAGGAGAGGTGTGGTGAATTTCTCAGCAAAGCTGGATCCTGTTCAGAAATATTAAAACTCATCAGCTTTTAAGTGCCCTCAGAATCCTCCGGCCATACCAGAAGAGGCAGGTTCTGGTCACTGATGACCACTGTTTGGGAAAATAAGAGATTGAAATTGAGCAGTAGAGACACTCATTTCCCAGACTGCTCTCAGCTTCTCTGAAGCTGCAAAGCCTCATGCTTCTGCTTCCTGCGGTGCCCTGCACACCCTCAGCGGGATGGGATCAATTGTAGTTGCTCCTGGGACTTGGGGTAAACACAGCCTCCCCGTGTCCCTCCGTGGAGTGGTGGTGTACGTTTCATTACAAATGTTCACAGTTTAATTAAAAGCCTTCCCCTATGCCCTAATGGCTTGCGACTCCCACACCTGTTAACTCACAGCACCTCTGACTCTGTACAGAAGACTGGCTTCTAGAAGAACTATCCAGGGCTGGACAGCAGCCAGGAGGCCTCCTCCTCAGCAGAAAATGTCCACTGAGCCCAAGCACACAGCTGTGCATGTTTACCTGGGTGTCCAGACACTGCTTCAGCCCCTCCCAGATTGGAAAGTGGTCAAAACACATGCAAACCCTATGATGAGTATTGTGTTTTGTGTATAAAATATCCCACCTGTGGGAGATGGGCATGTTGGCTGAGTGGAGGTGGGAGTAAAACAAGATGAGGATCAGAGAGTTGGCTGAGGAGAGAAACGTTCTTTTGTGGGGGGCAACACCATGCAGCACGCGGGATCTTAGTTCCCTGACCAGGGATTGAACCCACCCCTGCTGCATTGAAAGCACAGAGTCTTGAAAACCGGACCACAAGGGAAGTCCCAAGAGAGAAACCTTCTAGAACCAGGTTGCTTCTGCTTGACCCAAAGTAACTTACAGAATCCATGAAGAAAGGCCAGATTGAAGCTTGTCTAAATAACCTGGTAAAAATGAGAGATTTTTAAGAGGTATCAGAGATGGATGCCATCAGAAATACATTGCAGAGGAGAGACAGACCCAGAAGCACAGTGAAAACCAGTCCTCTGGTCTCTGGCTCACCATCCTGACTCAGCCTCTTAGCAGACACGTGACCTGGGGAAATGACTCAACCAGCTGTCTGTTGCCACATCTGTGAAATGGAGGGTGACGAGATTAGCCCGGTTGTGGAAGACACCATGGAAATTAATAACACACTAGCCACCAAGGACAGTACCTGTCACCAGCTGTGTTCAATAAATGGGGGTTCCCAGAGGAAAGGGGAGCCATTTGAGGCTGAGTAAGACCAAGCTTCACAGAGCCTCTGCCTCCTACGATGTGAAGTTCAGGGGCAAGTACCTGGCCTTTGCCCCACCGTCACCGCAGATGGAATGTCACCATTCACAGTCACTTCCCTGAGGTTTCTATTTCTAGAACTGCTCAACTTAAAAGGGAAACACAGACCTGCAGGGGAGGCTGGCGGGTTAAGACGCTGACTCTCACACTCTGGTGAAACGACCTCTCCTGTGCTGGGCTGGTGGGATGAGTGAACTGGACCTTCCGTGCCTCTGGGTCCCACCTGTGAAACAGCATCAGTGATGCCTGTCCTGTCTCCACAGCTGCGTGGTGCTGTTCTCTTTAGAAGGACTAGTGAACTCGCCTAACTCTGTAGGGTCAGAAGAAGCCCGAGTTTCCATCTGAAGACACTGATGACCAAGGAGGGGCCATGACCGCTCTGAGGTTGCCCCCATCCAGGAGATGCAGGGCCCTCCAGAAGGTACCTGGAGAGGTCTCCTGGATGCTGAGCCCAGAAGGTAGGGGTGCTGAAAGAGGGGAAGGGGACACCTGGGCCAACATGGCAAAGATGGTCTCTACCTCCCCTCTAACATGGCCACGGGGCCCCACTCTGCACGCCATCTGTGTTCTGCTGTGTTCTGCTTCCACCTCCCACCCACAAGGCAGCCACAGTTCCCTTGTTGTCTCCCTTCTTCCAGAGAGAAGTCCCTCCTGTTGGCTGGTTTAAAGTAAGTCAGGAATCAAAGATGTGCAGACAATTGGGTATATCAAGAGAATTGAAAACAGTGCTCAAACACAGACTTGTATACACGTTCACAGCAGCAGCATCTACAATCGACGACTGGTAGAAACAACCCAAGTGTCTATCAACTGATGAACGGACCAACAAATGCCCCTCTGTTCATGGGATTCTCCAGGCAAGAATATTGGAGTGGGTTGCCATTCCCTTCTCCAGGGGATCTTACTGACCCAGGGATTGAACCTGGGTCTCCTGCGCTGCAGGCAGATTCTTTACCATCTGAGCCACCAGGGAAGCCCATGTGTATCCATAAAAAGGAATATTTGGTCATCCAAAGGAATAAAGTATTGATATACATGACAACACAGACGAACCTTGAAATGATGCCATGTGAAATAAACTAGCCACAAAAGGCCACATACTGTACGATCCTATTTAAATGAAACATCCAGAATAGAAAAATCCTGAGAGATAGAAAGCAGATGATTGGTTACCAGGGGGTTGCGGGGAGGGGAAAACAGGTACAGGGACTCCTTTTTGGGCATGATGAGAATGTTCTGGAATAGACAGTGGTGATAGCTGCACAAAACTGAGAATGTATATGTGTCACTGATGATAACTTTTATGTTAGGTGTATTTT
Source organism: Bubalus bubalis (assembly GCF_019923935.1). NCBI lineage: Eukaryota > Metazoa > Chordata > Mammalia > Artiodactyla > Bovidae > Bubalus > Bubalus bubalis. The sequence continues at coordinate 33,975,974 of NC_059159.1, read as the reverse complement.
TTTCTTTTAATTGGAGTATACTTGCATTGCAGTGTTGTGTTAGTTTCTGCTGTACACCGAAGTGAATCAGCTGTATGTATACATACATCTCCTCCCTCTGGGCCATCCCAAGCCCACCCCTCTAGGTCATCACAGAGCACCCAGCTGAGCTCCCTGTGCTTTATTCAGGTGGCGCTAGTGGTAAAGAACCCGCCCACCAATGCAAGAGACACAGGTTTGATCCCTTGGTTGGGAAGATCCCCAGGAGGAGGGCATGGCAACCCACCCCAGTATTCTTGCCTGGAGAATTCCATGGACAGAGGAGCCTGGTGGGCTATGGTCCACAGGGTTGCAAAGAGTCGAACGCACGCACACAGGTACAGGTGTATTTTAACACACACACACACACGCAGTTGGCCTTGCCACCTGCAGGCCCATCTAAGCGGCCCAAACCATCATTATCTTACTTCTTGTGGTTGAGGAGGGCCAGGCCTCCTGGGAAAGCTGCCCCAGAGCAGTCAAGAGGATTCAGCACGAGGAACTACCCAGTAATTAAGGTCTCTGCCAAACCTATACTTCTAATTAGTTTCCTTCCAACTTAAATCCTTCCCTTCCCTTCCCTAGTCCTGTGGCTTCTCCCCTTCCATTTCAGCAGCTCTTTCCCATGGGAATAGGAACTAGAAGCAGGGGTGAAGGGTGAGGTTGGGGACCACACCTACAATGAAGATGATCAGAAGAAGTGGGAATCAGGGGAGATGAAACCAGTTTCCTCCAACTCAGAAATTCTTAACCTCATGCACAGCACAGCTTTGTGGGAATCAGGAAATACTGCCTCTTCTCCAGATGGGCTGGCCCCAAGTGCAAGGCTGGGTTTAGCCTCCCTTGACCTCACCTCCTCCCAACTTGGCCCTCTTGTTCAGTTCAGAACCTGCTCAACTGTATATGACAGCCCATCCTCTGAGAATCTAAAGCAAATCCTAGCTCTTCTGCCCCCCACCCTTCAAATGAAGACATGTGTCTACCTACTCACTCACCCTATTTCCTATGGAACATGCAGAGGTTCCAGACGACTTCAGAAGCCCAGTCCAGAAGGTTCTCAAGAAACATCTGAGCTCGGACCCCATCAGCAATCACCTATAATGACTTCCACTGCTTATCAAATGTTTACCGTGCACCAAGGACTGAGCCAGGTGCCTCACATACTCATCTTCAATCATCACCACAAGCCTGCTGCAGAGATGCCATTTTCTTCCCCCATTTTAAAAGGAAGAATCCGAGACTCAGAGAGTTTAATATCTCACCCAAAGCTGCACAGCTAATTAACTGGTGAAACCAAACTTTACAATATTAGCTTTATTCGAGAGATTTCCATCCAGTTACTCAAATCCTGGCTACCCTCAACCCATCTCTCCCCAGCTCTCTGTGATCAGCTCCGAATCTTCACCTGGACCACCTGACATCCCAGATCCCACCCAAGGAGGATGGCACCCCAGCCTGATCCTCCTGCCTGTCTCACGGTCTCCAAACGAACATATGCCTCCCCAGGAGATGTGCAGAAATATCACCACCCACGTGCAAGCAGTCACGTTCCCCGTCTGTGGGCTGACTTCCTTGTCTCCTTACTTAGAACAACACAACCGAAGAAAATTTTCCTCTTAGTAATGGCTACTGATTCCCCCTTGGGGTGGGAGGTGGAGAGGGGCAGAAGAGCAGGTGAACCAAGGGAAGTCACCCAGAGATTAAAAACAAATCCCCGCTACAGCAGTGTTTCTCAAAGTGTGGTTCCTAAGACACCCCATCCATCACCTGGGATGTGGGTTAAAGTACAGATACTGGAGTCCTGACTTCAAATCAACCTTGAGCCTGGGAAGCTGCCTTTTAACATGTTATCCTTAAGTCTCATGCTCAATGAACTCAGAAGAGAGGGTCTGCAAGCTTTCCTGAGAGGGAGTGATGGAGAGAAACGATCATTTCTGAAATCAAAACTGGGAACAGAAAATTAACAATTTATAAAAAAAACAGTGTTTGGCTTACTGGCTATGTATGAAAGAAAAGACTCCTAGCCCCTAGCCCAGACCCTTCAGAGAGACTATTTTAAGAGAGACCCAGTCTCCCTCTGCAGCCTCCAGGCAGTACAAACCCCAACACTCAGCTCCCGGTAGCCTCTTCAAGTTCAACCCGGGACTCCTCGCCCTTCAGGAGACTTGCAGGAGCATCTTGCTCTTACCTTCCACAGATGTGAGCAGATGGTCCTCGCTGGTGGTAATGGGTGGTCGTCAGACACTCGATTTTGTAGTCGGATCAGACGAGTTTAAGGTCCCCCCATTCCACGTCTTCTCACACCCCAAACCCAGAAGCAATAGAAGAGCTAAAGAAAGGCATATCCAGGAGCCCCCACCCCCACCCCCCTACACCCAGATCTATATATAACAGCGCTGAAGTTGTCAGCCTAACGAGCCACTTTCTGGCAGTCCTGTTGCCATGGCAATGACTGCTAATGAGCCCAGGGCTGTGATTGGCACTGCCTGAAGGCTTCTCCACAAAGAACTCTCCAGCAAGTTCTCCTTTCTCAACCACACGGCCAGCTGGGACACCTGGGGGCAGCCAAGAAGTGGCCAGGGGTGCCTGGGAGCCATAGGTCCCGGGGAACCACTTTGTTACAGGTGCGCCCAGAGCAGTCCTGAACCCAACAGCCCGGAGCGGCCTCTACTGTCACTCAACATGGGCCAACCAATTAAAGACAGGGCTGCAAAGGAGCCACCAAGAGGACCAAGACCTGGTCAGGCCAGAGACTGGAGACTCAAGTCCAACCCACCCCTTCTGCTGACATGTGTTCAGGGTGGAAAGAGCCCCACACAAAGCTGGGAATGGCTACCCAAGGAAAGAGCATCTTTGGCTATGGGTTAAGCAACCAGGCATGAAGTGGGGCCCCGCCTTCCACACTGCTGCCGCTGGCCCACAGGCCTGTGTCTATGAGAATTCTGGGCACCTTGCCTCTATCTCACAGGTGAAGTATTGCTCTCTCTGGCTCTGGCAGCCTTTCTGTCCATGGAGAGCAACTCACAGACACTAACTGGGGAGGAAAGGGGGACCCATGACAACAGCACAGGGCATTCTGGGAAGTGTAGTCCTCACAGTACTTTTACATGCTGGTGGGAAGAGGATGGATGTTCACAGCATGTTCATGGTCTTCCAGTGGGTCTTCTAGGGGTTAGAGATTTGGAGACCTGGCCAGAGTGAAGGGGAGGAGGAGGAAGAGGCAGAAGAGGTGGTGGAGAAGGAGGCGGCAGAGGGGAAGCAGGTGGAAGCAGAAGAGAGGCCACACAGGAAAGAAACATTTAGGAAGGCAAGGCCACGTCCATCTTGTTCTTACCTTTACTCTAAGCTCAGTATTCAGAATATTGGATGGATGGACGGACAGATAAATGAACGGAAACTGGGAGCTGTAACAGAAACTAGGCTTCAAACAGATTTGAGAGGCTTTCTCACCAAACAAGTACACAGAGAACAGCAGTCCAAGCAATGTATGTGCCAGTGGTAAAGAATCCACCTGCCAATGCAGGAGATGCAAGAGATCTGGGTTCGAATCGCAAGTTGGGAAGATCCTCTAGAGAAAGGAATGCCAACCCACTCCAGAGGAGCCTGGCAGGCTATAGTCAATGGGGTCACAAAGATTGGGACATGACTGAGCACGCACATGCATGTGCGCACACCAATGAAACATCCCAGCTCTTCATGGATCTGACTGAACAGACTGTTCAAGTACAGGGAGGTGGGGAGACCAGATAATACAGTGTTTTTTCAAGTGTAGGAAATAAACTGAGGAACAGCATCCGGAAGCCTCAGGAGCAGCACAAATTTCTACTCATGAGCTCATCTGATCTCCAGAAGAAAAATTCCAGGAAACCATTGAGTGACCGCAAAAGAAGGCAGGAATGTACAGCATTTATGCTACAAAAGTCATAAGGAGAGAACAAACTAATGAAGAAAAGGCAAATTTGTTTAAAAAAGTGATATAAAAAAGGGACAGAATGTGCTCAAAACTGTACGGAAAATTAAAAGATAGTGACAGAAGGAACAGCCGCACTGGTTGCAACAGAATATAAAATCAGTATTGCAAAAAGGAAAAAAAAAAAAGAATCAGTTATGGACAAAACAAACTGAAGATTTTTTTCCCCCCTCCCGGAATGCAAAAGGAAATGGGAAAACATGAAAACGGAATCAACAGAAGAGTAGGCCAAGGTGCTAGGTATTCCCGAGGAAGAAACTAGAACAAAAGCCAAAACAGAAAAGAAACTATAAACAGAGATTTCTGGGGTTGGGGGAACTTTCCTCAGCTCAAAGAAGACACACAGGAAGGTCCTGTACTGCTCCAGGCAAAATGGGATTTCAAAGCCCAACAACAAGCCGACACCCTCTAACAACACATTTACACAGCAACGAAAGGATAAAGTCCTACAACCCTTTAAGTGGGAGGCGGAGGAGGGTGTCTCCAGTAAAGGAGCATAAATAAAGTGGCCCTAAGCTCCTCTGTAACCACGATTCCAAAGACACCTCTGGATCATTATGCAGAAAATGCTGAGGCCATTCTATGTGGCCACAATGTCACATGTCCCTCACTATGTCACTTTGTCTTTCATGAACGAAATCGCTCAAAATACATTGCTCTAACAATAAAGGCTCAGGATATTTACCAATCAAGTGCTTAAAAGGTACACTCCAACTCCTTGTCTGCATCAGCTACCTTCCACAATCCCCCCACTGAACCCGCCACTGTTCTCCATCCACCATGCTGCTAGAGGAAGCCTCATACCGTGGGTGAGACTGGTACCCACTCTGAGAAGTGAACATCAGTGCCATGGGGGCTCTCTCCCAGCACCCACAAAGCTGCCAGCCCTGGGCACGGAGGCTGAACTACTTTGAGCATTGCAGACTGGCTCCTGAAGACTCAGTGAGGGTCCCGGGAACTCTGAATATCCATCAGCAAGCCCCCACCCCACCCTCCACCCAGTGCCTCCCTGGGGGCCCATCAATTCACTGGGCATGTTTCTTAGGACTGAATAGGCAGAGGACACAGAACAATCAACTCTGTATTTTCTGACCCTGAAAAGGAAGGGAGTGATCTGGTGAACCAGGAATTTTGATGAACACAATTACAATGTAGCCCATGCAAGGGTACAGGAAGTCAACTCTCACAGGAAAACTTGCTCAACTGGAAACCATGGGGTCTCCAGCAGGGCAAGGATGGATGAAAAGCTTTGCAAGCAATACCACAAATTATGAGAATGAATTGGATGAATGAACCCTCCAGGTTCAGAGGCCACTTCATGGCCTTGCAGTGTCCGGGGGCCAAGCAGTAGAGAGTAAGAAGGAACGGATAGTGTTGGAAGTGGCTTCTGTACCAGCCCCGCACACATTCTTACACGAGCCCCACTTCACCGACCCTCGAGGAAAGACATTTTATTATTGTTGCACCTTCCATACAGATACAAATCAGTAGAGAAGACAATGCAAGAGATGGGGAATTCTGAGTGGCTGGTATTTTTCCTGGGGCACCATCCAGTATGGCTGGGATTTGAGAGGGGCTCACTCCTCAGAGTCTCCTGGGAGAATCTCCACATTGACTGAACAGCATCAACGTGCCACTGAATATCACAATCCCTCTTGCTGCTTACAGACGAGTTTAGGAGCAGGAAACCAGAGTCCTTGTGGCGATGCTGAGGGCCACATGGTGGGGAGGAGGGGGATGGGGGTTCCTGTGGGTGCTCCTGAAGTGTTGAGAATGCTCCAGGAGTAAGACAGAAGCCTCAGTTGTATCCCCACCTTGGAGTCTGGAGGGGCTTGGGGAACCCCGGAGAAAGCCCCTAACACCTGTCCCGTGTCTCACGTGTGTCTCATCCTGATGTTTCCGCGCTCTAAAGGACAAGGTGGTGAGCTCCCGGCAGCCGGTTCTAACTTCGGAGCAGGAAAAACCCAAGTGATTCTGCTCCCCAGCTTGTGATTCACAGAGACATTTTATTCAAACTCAGCTTCCTGATGGGCTGTTGAGAATGTCGGCTCCCTTCCTCCCACCCCTCCCCTGACAGATTAAAAATAGCAGGGGCTGTTCTGAGATCCTACCTCCATATTGGGAGCATCAGCAGAAAACACAGGGGTCCAGGCTTAGAGAGGCTGCGTTCCCAGGCAACGAGCTGTAATTCACGTGGTCCCCTTTGCCTCCCTGGACTTCTTTCTCTTCATCTGTGAAACCAGGGGTTACGAGCCCTCAAACACTGGGGTTCTACACCCCAAGAAGCATCTTTCATAACAGAGCCCAAAACTGCCATGAGGGAAATCTCAAGGCATTTAAATGACTGGCACGAACTTGCAAAAGCCTCCACCACATAAATAAGAGAGACGGCAGAAACCTCCTGATGAGGAACATAAATGTTCATGAAACTCCCCCCCCACCACCTCTTTTTACGCACAATTTCCCCCCCAAACTCCTCTGGGCTCCAGAGGCAGAGATCTGAAACTCCTTTGATCTAGAACTACTGCTTCCTTCTTACAGACTGGGGATTGGTGGGAAAGAGAACAGTGAAGTGATTAACAGCAATTGGAAATCATTAAATTTATGCCTGGGACTTCCATGGTGGTCCAGTGGTTAAGACTTCACCTTCCAATGCAGGGAGTATGGGTTTGATGCCAGATTGGAAGGAAGATCCCAAATGCCTCGTGGTGGGGGGAAAAATAAATCAACAACACAAAACAGAAGCAATATTGTAACAAATTCAATAAAGACTTTTAAAATCATCCACATTAAAAAAAATTCTTTAAAATAAAAATTTATGCCCAAACTTCCCAGGGGACTCAGTGGTAAAGAATCTTCCTGCCTAGCAGGAGACACAAGAGATGTGAGTTTGATCCCTGGGTGGGGAAGATTCCCTGGAGAAGGAAATGGCAACCCACTCCAGTATTCTTGCCTGGGAAATCCCACAGACAGAGGAGCCTGGCAGGCTGCAGTCTACCAGGTCGCAAAGAGTCAGACACAACTTAGTGACTGAACCGCAGCAGCTGGATAACTGAATTGTGGGCAATATACCTGAAACCTCTGTGGGGAGACTGAACCCTGAATTCTCCTTTTTCTGCCACAGGTCACTGTTCTAGCCTTTTCGTGGCTGTAATGTCTCTATGTTTCAGAGGAAGGAGTTGGGGTAAAGTTTAACACTTCCCTTAGATGAGATGGTTGGATAGCATCATCAACTCAATGGACTTGACTTTGAGCAAACTCTGGGAGATAGTGGAGGAGAGGGAAGTGTGGCTGCAACCCATGGGGTTGCAAAGAGTTGGACACGCTTAGGAACTGAATGACATAGTTGTAAAGGATCTCAAAATGTATCCTAGAAGAAGATCCGGGGTGGGGGGTGGGCGGAGGCAAAAAAAAAAAAAAAAAAAAAAGCATCCCAGATTTTCTATACTACTTTATAATGACATCAATTATCCGATTCTAGAAGGTACTTTTGCAGGACATTTGAGGCTCATTCACATGCAACACCCTCCCTAGGGAGCTCCTAGTAGGGTGAAGGCCCTTCTAGATGATTCCAAGTCCAATTTCCCTTCACAAAGTAAAAAGCCTGGGAAAAAGAGAATTTTGCCAACACTTGGTATTGGAAAGGGAAAAAATAAAGAAGAAAAAGAAATATAGCCTTCCTTCAGTATTAAGGTGCAAAACTCTAAAATACTTTATGCTATTCCTGGCACTCTTATAAGTTGTTAAGACTCTGAAGAAAACCCCATAATCCAGTTTCCCAAGCATTCTCTTCTGTTCAAAATGTATTTTAGAAGCTCAGAAGTAAGTCAGGGAGTTGAAAGTCGCTAGTCCAGGCAGTCAGAGGCTTGGGAACCTCATGAAAAGCAGCCTGCCTGCCAGAAAAGGAGCTTCAAAGGCAGGTGACACAGTTGCTGCCCACAGCTGCTCTGGGGACAAAAGCGGGCTTCCTCCGGGCGAGTTAGTACCATCTAAAAGGGAGGCAGAGTAGAGCTCACCAGGGCACCAAGGTGAGGGTCTCTGATGCTCTGCCTGTGTCCGAGATCCAGATGATCCAGCTTCATGGATGCTGCTCTCAGGACCACAGGGACCAAAAGGAACCTGGGGTGACCAGTCTTCTCCCCGTAGGGTCGAATTCCAGTTACTCTGCAGTGCCAACGACGTGTGCTCCCAATGATTCCAATCAAAGACTTCCAACTCTGTGAACTTGTTCCTGGTGATTCCTAATGGGCTCAGGACCATGAGCACCAGAGGGAGATTAAGGCTAAGAGGGGCTGCAACTGTTCCTGTGAGTCAGAAGGGGTGTGATTCCAACCAACCCAAGTCAGCTGCCATTTTTGGAGCCTCAGCTCCTGGTGCCTATGAAACTAGACAAGTGGGACACCCGAGGACATGGCTGTTGAGGTTTGGAGTCTACCACTGCTCTCGGGGCATCGTGAATAGAATATGGACCCAGCGCGGCCACTGTCTTGCTGTGAGATCTTGAGCAACATACTTCATCTCTGCTGGTACAGAATTTCCTCATTTCAAGAATACGGAAGTTGGACAAGATGGTCTCCAGGGCTGAGTTTGTTTCTGCTTAAAATATACAGCTTGATGCTCAACGATCCTAGATGTTAGTGTAACTCTTTGAGGGATGTGCCATATTTGTAGGAGGGAAAAAAGTCATGTTCAAGGGTAGACATGGGATTCAGCGGTATGAGACAGCCTGGAACGCTGCTTTAACCTCAAACACCTGCGCTTGTGCCTCGCTGCCTCGGAGTTCAGTGATTCTGCCTCTCACCATGGGACATTCTAGTGAGTTATGTCCTGATGGCCCATGTCCGCCCCTTCCCTGTCACTCCTACAGCCACACATGGTTGCTCTCTGTTTTGCCTAAAACCAGACATCCACCTGGTGTCCTGAGATTCTAGACATCAGAAGTTAGAATTCGCCCCGCATCCAAGGCAGGCTCTGGAAAAACAGTTCTGAACCTGCCAGCAGACAGTGGCCTCTGCTCACCACTCACTCTGTAACCTGCCAATGGCTGGTGTCCCACACACCTCGTTCTCTTGCCAAGAGTTTTACCGGGCTCCTCCCCGCTCCCTGAATGCCCCTCAGTGTTCATCTCCTTGCTAATCCCTTCTTCCCTGTAAACCTCCCTGCTGCCACCCACAGACATGGCCAGACCCGCCCAGTGCTCTGCAGCCAGGTCCTGAGCGACGGTAACTGTCGGCCCTGGACTGACAGTGTCTGGGTTCTTTACAACGGTCCTTCTCCAAGTGTGGTCCCTCAGCCAACAGCTGGGGAGTCCTCTGCGAGTCGGTTAGAGACACAGGGTCCTGGGCCCCACCCTAGAGCCAGGCTCTCCATTGCAAAGGTGCTGGGGCAATTCAGATGCACTTTTGAAACCAGGTCACATGACCAGTCAGAGGCCAACAAGCATCATCTCTCCTCCTCCTTACAGGTGCAAGACCCTATCAGAAGTCATGCCAAAATCAGAGATGCTGGTTCTGACCCAGTCAGGGGGTAGAAAGTACTGGAGGAACACAGATCATCTTTAGGGCGGTCCCTGCTATCACCACCAAGCTGGACAGAAGCAACGACCCAACCTGGAACCCTAGTGTCAATACTGGCTTAACTGAGCAGACACCCAACTACCTTCTGGGGACCTGTATCCTTTAATGGGCTTTTATTGCCCACTGTCCCAGCTGGAGCTGGGTCATGGAGTAGGGGGTTGGGGGGTGGGCAGAAACCAGGATGTGGGAGAAGTTAGGCAATGGAGGCAAGACCTGAACTCTAATCCCCATCATAGAAAAACTCACGTCATCACACTGCTTCTCCGTCACACTGAACTAAACTGCCTTCCCAGGTAGCAAGATGGAGGCAAGACTTCCTTTCCCCCAACAAACATTCCCTTTTCCATCTTTTCCCCCTCCTTCCCAGCTTTCTCAAACATCAGCCCATACCTTCCCTTCCCCCCATCACTCTGGCCTCAGACCCATGAAAGGTGCCCCTGACACTCCACACTTGTAAACTCAGCATTTGAGAGCCTGTATTTCAGAGAGTTCTCAGAACTGCCTCTCTGCAATGACGAACTCATCCCAGAAACATGCACAGAAAAGCCAGCTGCCGACACATTGGCAGGTGAGCGGGATCGAGTCTTACCATCAGAGGCGAGCTCATCTTCTCTGGGGGCTGCTAACTCAGGATCCTGTGTGAGGTCTCCGGGCTGCCAGCTTCCTCACCATGGGCCCCCTATGCAGGAAATGAGGCCCAGGCAGGCAGCTACCCCAGGGTCAGGGCTCTGAGCAGCCCGGAGGATGTTCCTGTGGCTTTTCACACCGCTGTTCTTTCACAAAGAACCCACTACATTGCACAGTTCCTTCCAAATCTGCTCCAGCGCTTGTGAGGAAATCAACGATGCATTCTGGACTTTCCAGATGCAAAGGGTCTGGAGGCTTGCTTGCTTTCTTCTTTTTTTTGCACTCTCTCTTTTTCCCCTTTCTCAGCTAAAAAAAAGTTGGCTGAGGTCAGGACACACAATGGCCAAGCCTGTGTCACTGACCAGTTGCCTCCCACCCCCAGGCCTGTGGACAAGAGCTCCTTTGTCCACTGTATTTTAGGCGGGACTCCCTGGGTCTGCCCAGACCCTGCAAGGGAATGTTCCGCCAACTTCTTCCCAAACCGAAGTCACGGCTCTGGCCCCGGCTCCGGCCCCAGCTGTGCAAACCCAAGGCCAGATAAAAACCAACGTAAAAAGGAAGGAGAATGCCCTCCCAAAGAACCATCGTATTACACCCGTCCAGGGCTGAAAAGCTGCAGCTCCCGAAGAAACAAGACGAGGGTCCTCTGCCTTCACTCTGCCCTTGTCACTCCCAAACCTGGACAGATAGAGGATAAAAGAGGAGGCGATGCCAGGCATCTCAGACGAAAACAGCCTGGGGACCACAGATCTGTTGGTTTCATGTGAAGAAAGGACTGGACTCCGAGAGCAACACTGTCTCCAACAATGACATGAGTTTGGCAAGGACTTGACACCTTGGTGAATCTACCCTGTCACTCTGCTTACAAAGCTTTTTGGAACTGCTGAAGGTTTAGCACTTACAAGTGCCCTGCCTTTCTGGGTTCGCTTTCAGATGCAAATCCTAGGGATTTCAGAAACTGATTCTTGACATCGAAGTAAATATGGTTTTCTGGAGGGACCGAGGTCTCAAGGACTGGGTCAGTTCAGTTCAGTTGCTCAGTCATGTCCGACTCTTTGAGACCCCGTGAGTCGCAGCACGCCAGGCCTCCCTGTCCATCACCAACTCCCGGAGTTCACCCAAACTCATGTGCATCGAGTCAGCGATGCCATCCAGCCATCTCATCCTCTGCCATCCCCTTCTCCTCCTGCCCCCAATCCAGACCAACCTAGATAACATATTAAAAAGCAGAGATATTACTTTGCTAACAAAGGTCCGTCTAGTCAAGTCTATGGTATTTCCAGTGGTCATGTATGGATGTGAGAGTTGGACTGTGAAGAAAGCTGAGCACCGAAGAATTGATGCTTTTGAACTGTGGTGTTGGAGAAGACTCTTGAGAGTCCCTTGGACTGCAAGGAGATCCAACTAGTCCATTCTGAAGGAGATCAGTCCTGGGTGTTCATTGGAGGGACTGATGCTGAGGCTGAAACTCCAATACTTTGGCCACCTCAAGCGAAGAGCTGACTCAATGGAAAAAAAGGACTGGGTGGTTTCCTATAAATCAACACTTCTTCTCTCAAACACACGAATGAAGTGTCTAAGTAGGAGGTTTCAATGCCCACCCTTGGTTGGGGCTGGGACATCAGTACTATTGACTAGGGACACAGTCTGATCAAGGTCATGTCTTTTCTGGTTCACTGCTTACTAGCTGAGACACACAGGGCAAGACCTCTAAGCTTTGGTTCCTTCAACTGTAAAAGAGAGAGAGTACCTCTCCCAAAAGGTTGTTGTGAGGATTCAAAGGGGAAGAGAATCCATGTAAATACTTAGCACAGTGCAGGGGAGATGTGAGTTACTACTGTTGATGTTGTTACTACCAGCAGGGGCTGAAGGAGTCCGCGCTACAGCTTCCCTGGACACAAAAGGTTTAGACTCAACAACAAAAAACAAACAACCCGATTTTACAAGCATATCTCTCTAAAGAAGATACACAAATGGCCAATGAGTGAGTGAAACGACATTCATGTCTCTAGTCATTAGGGAAACAGGGAAATGCAAATTCAAACCACAATGAGATAACACCTGTTGGGCTTCCCTAGTGGCTCAGATGGTAAAGAATCTGCCTGCAATGTGGGAGACCGGTGTTCAATCCCTGGGACAGGAAGATTCCCCGGGAGAAGGAAATGGCAGCCCACTCCAGTATTCTTGCCTGGAGCATCCCCTAGACAGAGGATCCTGGCAGGCTACAGCCCATGGGGTCGCAAAGAGTCGCACACTACTGAGCACATGCATGCACACAGTCTAGACATAGGCTTATATCTACATATGTAAAATAGTCCCAAACCAGCCACTAAAAGAAGTGAGCACATATCCAGAGGTGAGGGTCCTCCCCTGGCTGCTGGATTATCTCCTTTCTGTGGCTGGGAGGGAAGACCAGGCGCAAACCTACACCTTGTGCTGTGGGACCAGCCATGCCCTGGAATACAGAGCAAGGTCCTTCTCTGCTCCTGGAAATGGGCTCCCACCCAGGAGAAGATGAGAGCAAACTTCATTTGCACCTAGACAGCCAAGACCCTTACCTTCAAGCCCTCTGGGGTTGATTTTTTTAAATACATGTATTTATTTATTTGGCTGGGCTTCCCTGGTGGCTCAGATGGTAAAGAATCTGCCTGCAATGCGGGAGACCTGGGTTCATCCCTGAGATGGGAAGATCCCCAGGAGGAAGGCATGGCAACCCCCTCCAGCATACCAGGACTTAGTTGCGGCATTTGGGATCTTTGATCTTCATTGCAGTATGCAGGATCTTTAGTTGCAGCATGCAAACTCCTCTTTGCAGCATCTGGGATCTAGTTCTCTGATCAGGGATCGAACCTGGGCCCCCTACGTTGGAAGGTGGATTCTTAGCCACTGGACCACCAGGGAAGTGCCAGCCCTCTGGTTTTCTGGAATTAAAATGGCAATGGAAGCTTTTACAGCCCATGACTTCTTGTTTTTATAACAGCAAAGAGGGGACCCTTTTCAGGCCATTCAGCCCCAATGTGGCTCTGATGTGGCCCTTGCACCACAAAGACGAGCTGATACAACCACAGACAATAATGCCTTGCCGTAGGCAACACAGAAATCACCATCATGGTGGTTCTCCAGCCAGAGGCAAGGGGCCCTTCTGGACCATTATAATCCAGGAGGTTGATCTGCTCTGACCTGAACTAGATAGAGCAGAAATAAAAGTTCTGCAGAGATTTTGGTCTTTAGGAATCACCCAAGTTAACATTTACTCATATATACATTCTAATAGGTTTCCTGTTTGGGGTTATCCTAGCATTCAATCCAGAAGTCATGTTTCTTTTGCTTTACAAATAGTCCTCTACCAGTACAGTTGGCTGTGAAAAAGCACAAATTGTTCATTTCCTTCTGGTCCCTGGAAATAAGTATGTCTCTACCTATGGAGCCCCATGATCCAAAAGCAAAAAGACCCACAATCATTTCCACCAAGCTTCATTTTCCCCAAGTTGAATGGAGTTAGATGCAACCAACCTTCCTGTAATTATTCTTTTTTTCAGTCAAGTTGAACACTGTCAACCAAAATAGGCCACGTTTGCTGAGGGACCCCCGTTGGACAAATTGTGTTGTCTTGTAATGATAATTAATAAGAAAGAACATCTGGGGATGGTGTTGACTCACTTTTTCTAAATGCTTCAGAATGATGAAGGGAGAAATTATTCACCAGCCTGTGGAGTCTCTACAGTACAGGGTCTCAAAGACACCCCCACCCCATACACAGCCCCTTGGCTACCTGATCCATCAAGCAACTAATAACCACTGCTACTACTACTAAGTCGCTTCAGTCGTGTCCAACTCTGTGTGACCCCACAGACGGCAGCCCACCAGGCTCCCCCGTCCCTGGGATTCTCCAGGCAAGAACACTGGAGTGGGTTGCCATGTCCTTCTCCAATGCATGAAAGTGAAAAGTGAAAGTGAAGTCGCTCTGTCGTGTCCAACTCCTAGCGACCCCATGGACTGCAGCCCACCAGGCTCCTCTGTCCATGGGATTTTCCAGGCAAGAGGACTGGAGTGGGGTGCCATTGCCTTCTCCAAACTAATAACTAATCAAGCTCATAAGTAATCAAGTTACTAATGACACCTTCCTGAATGCTGTGGATGACGCAGGCAAGTATTATATGTAGGAACTGACTTCTAAAAATTTGGAAGGTTAATAAGCCACAAACACAAGTGTTAAAAAAAAAAAAAGAAGAACCATACAGAGGAGTCTGTAAGGAGTGCCAACTGATAAGCTGGTGAACAATAGGATCTTTCAGAATCCAGAGGAGGGCAGAGCACTTTCATCTGGGAGGCGGAGGGGCGGCTCCTCAGAAGATACAGACTTTGCCGGACAGCAGGGATGAAAAGAAGGGCTTGACCAGAGCAGGAAGACACTAAGTAAGAAGTAGAATAAGCTTCGGTAACTGATGAGACGTCAGGGGAAGGAGCAACAGTAAAAGTCGACTCCAAAGGGAGCAAGGGAAGCTAGAACCAGTCGCACAGTGATCCAGCCATTAAGAGCCATTTGGGGGGTTGTGGTGGAGTCTGTTGTTGACACGTCCAAGTTCAAAGTGATCACTGGGCAGCCGCGGTGAGTCCAGCACATGGAACTGGAGCCCCTGCATGGAGATGATGGTGAAATCCTAAAGGTCAGGGGTCCCCAACCTCCAGGATCTAAAGCCTGATGATTTGAGGTAGAGCCAATGTAATAATAATAGAAGTGAAGTGCAAAATAAACGTAACGCACTTGAATCATGCCCAAACCATTCCTTACTCAAGTCTGTGGAAAAATTGTCTTCCAGGAAACTCTGTGCCAAAAAGACTGGGCACTGCTGCTCCAGGTCAACGCTGAGTTCATGCAGAAAGGATGCACAGGGGAACCTACCGGGGCGGGAGAAGGGGGCGTCGCATTCAAGTTGCAGGAGAATGCATCCATCCCACCTCCGTGCCCTCCAT
Source organism: Bubalus bubalis (assembly GCF_019923935.1). Taxonomy (NCBI): domain Eukaryota; kingdom Metazoa; phylum Chordata; class Mammalia; order Artiodactyla; family Bovidae; genus Bubalus; species Bubalus bubalis. The sequence goes on along the minus strand of NC_059159.1, from coordinate 33,960,809 downwards.
CTCCATGGGCCTCTCTCAGGATTCTTAAAGGCAAAGAAAAAAACCCAGGTCTTAATCTGTTTCCCCTCCAAACCAGCCCAATGCCTCACATGCAGGGGCTACATGATGGGGAATGAACGGATGCAGGTTCTGAGAATCAGAGTCACAGGAAATGATGTGGAGGGGATCTTAAGAAGAAATGTGGAGTTAAGTGTCCATGTGAGATAATGAAAAAAGTGCTTGCTGACTACAGAGAGGCTATTTCCCCTGCTAATCTCAGAAAGAGGAATATGGAAGTAAGGTGGGTATGGAAATCTGAACACGGGCACACAAGGTGTCAGTGAGCCTGAGGATGCACAGGGAAGCGAGGGAACATTCAGAGAGATGTCGCTCAGAAGAAAGCAAGAAAGAGGACGTGGCTGAATGTAGACAGTGGCCAGCCCAGCCTACCTGGCCACACGGTGGCTCCTGTGAAGTGATTGGCAGCCAGTTCCTTGCATTCAACATGGTGGGGTCCAAGGCCCCTCGTAAGGGAGATGTGTCCCTATCATAAAGGAGTCCCCAGATCACGTGGACATAATCAGAAATGGCACCTGGTTTGTCTAAAAGGCCTCCTAACAGATACAGTTCTAGAACTATGGGATCCCCTACTCAGCATCTCCCGGACCTCAGTCACTCACGTTCTGCTATCAAATCTTTTCCATCATCATGCATCAGCTACACTATGATTTACTTAATTGGTGGGCGGTGGTGTTTTGGCTGCAGAGTCTTCATTGCAGCATGCAGGCTTCTCTTATTGTGGAGGACGGGCTCTAGATCATGCGGGCTCAGTAGTCATAGCAAGTGGGATCTCGTTCCCCTGACCAAGAATCGAACGCTGGTCCCCTGCACTGGAAGGTGGATTCTTAGACACTGGACCGCCAAGGAAGTCCCTCCTTAACTGCTTTTTTACAGACTTACATGGAACCTGAATTTAGCCTGGCCCAAAGCAATAATATCTAAAAACCATGGATTTGATTGGGTTTAGACTCTCTTTTATATTACACAGCGAAATCAGTGGAACTTAAAAAACTTATCTCCTAAGTTTTCTTAGGAGATAAGAAATGATCATCATCTAAGATCATTTTGTATATCCTTAGTTGTAAACTCAGCCCAGTTGGAGAAACATACTCTCAGGCTATGTGTAAAACTAGTACACAGCATCCAGGCAGTGGTTTAGGAGGTTCTTTTTTGAATCCCAGAAAACCAAACTGGAATTCTTTAGTGACCACATAACCACAACTGCAGGAATGAGGGCACTGGTGTGGGCCTGAATCACCACAGGGAGGACCAAGAGGACAGTAGAGGGATGCAGGGGACTTCCTGTGGGAAGGGGCATTGGCAGGAGGCCTGTGAACACCTCTGTCAACCTTGGGCTAAAGTGGCAATAAGAGGAAAAGATAAAACCCACCCAAGCTATGAAAAATCCAAAAAGAGTGGCAATCAGAATCCAAGGAAAAAATCCTCCAGAACCTTTAAGATGCTTGCTCCTTGGAAGAAAAGCTATTACAAACCTAGACAGTGCATTAAAAAGCAGAGACATCACTTTTCTGACAAAGGTCTGTATAGTCAAAGTTATGGGCTTTCCAGTAGTCATATACAGATGTGAGAGTTGGACCATGAAGGCTGAGTGCCAGAGAAATGATGTCTTCAAACTGTGGTGTTGGAGAAGACTCTTGAGAGTCCCTTGGTCTGCAAGGAGATCAAACCAGTCAATCCTAAAGGAAATTTCACTGAATATTCACTGGAAGGACTGATGCTGAAGCTGAAGCTCCAATACTTTGGCCACCTGATGCGAAGAGCTGACTCATTAGAAAAGACTCAGATGCTGGGAAAGATTGAGGGCAGGAGAAGAAGGGTGAGGATGAGATGGATGAGATGGTTGGATGGCATCATCAACTCAACACACATGAGTTTGAACAAAGTCTGGGAGATAGTGAAGGACCGGGAAACCTGGTGTGCTGCAGTTCATGGGGTTGCAAAGAGTCAGATACCTGACACCTGACCTCACCTTAGCGGCTGAACAACAACCTTTAAGGCCAGTGGAGTGAATGGAAACAATCTTACAAAGCACAGACTAATTGTGAAAGGGGAAACAGCCCTTCACACCTTCACTGCTCTGTGTCTAATCTGAGATGCACTTGGCACCCTCATCGTTCTGGGGTCCTGATGTGATACACAGGATCTGCACCCGCTCGAGCACTGAACAGCCAGCCCCTGTGGCTCAGAAGCAGCCTGAGGGCTGCTCCTCCTTCTCCACCACCCGTTTCAGCACAGAGATGCCCGGAAAAAGAGCCAGCAGGCAGTGCAGGCAGGTGCAGGGGCCTGGGAGGGATGTCGGTTATTGGGAGAAGTCTGGATCCCACAGGTCAAGTCTGGAGGGTGCCCTGGCAGCAGTGCGTGGGGATGGGGCCAGGATGGGTTTCTCATGCCCTCCACCCATTCGGAAGAGCAGAGAACCAGGCAGTACAGGACAATGCAGCAGGTGACGGCCAATCTGAAAACAAGGACCGGCCTGGGAGATATAAGTACACCACTAAACCTGCAGCTGAGCAAACGTGAAAAGGGATTCCACCTTCCCCCAAGTTTACAGAGTGCGAAAGCCTGTGACAGACGATCTATATACTCTGTTGGTATAACGCAGAGTCTACATAGACCCTGCCTTGTTAAGAAAGTTTAAGCGGAGGGGAAACACATGGGAAATGAGTGAGGAAACACCATCCCAAAGGCTCAAAGGAAGAGCACATCTCAGAAAGTAATTCAAAAAGTAATTTAAAATGGCAGGAAACTGCTAGAATGTAAGAAGCTGTGACCTCTTAGAGAGGAACAGAAAAACTGTAATGGAAAAAAACAGGCAAAACAGAAAGGATGACGTAACGAAGAAAAGGGATGAGGAAACGATTATATGAAAACTGCTCATTTAAAGCCACATGAGCAGCTGTGGATAAATAAAAATATTAAATCAGTAAAGTGCAAAGTAAACTTAAAAGGATCACCCAAAACTGAAAAGCACAGAAAGCAAGGATATAATGAATCAGTGTAGGTTTAAGAAGTATTCCACTAGAAAAGACCAGAACAAATATATGAAAATCAACAATCAATGACAAAAGTCATGCACACCAACAAGCACAAGAGAAATGCTATCAGGAAATCAGTCCTTCTCCAGACTTTTCCTCTGCTCCTACTCACAGAGAACACTTCCCACTAAAATAAAAAGCTCCATGTGGGGAAGGCTTTGTTTCGCTCACAGTTCATCAGGGCCTGGCGTGGACCATCTGAAAGTGCTAGAAGACACATCCCACTGAGGTCAAAGTTTCATGGGCATCACCATGGTTTTGTTTATCCCTGTGGGTGTCTAATAAACATTTGCTGAGTGATGGAAAAGACTGAGGTGTAAATGTGAGTTTCTGTCCAAAAAGTTAAGACATTCAAGATGTACATATCCAGCTGAGTTATATTAATATTTGTCATGAAAGAAACAGGAACGTTCCTGTAGACATGCAAGTTGAAGACACCACCCACTTACTCTCCAGACATTGAGAGAGAAATCAAAATTAAGAAGATGCTGCCAGGGGAATAACCATATAAATGCCTTTTTTTTTTTTTTTTAAATGTGGACCATTTTTGAAGTCTGTTGAATTTGTTACAACGCTGCTTCTGTTTCATGCCTTGGCTTTTTGGTCACTAGGCATGTGGGATCCCAGCTCCCTGACCAGGGATCAAACTTCCACTTTTGCATTGGAAGGCGAAGTCTTAACCACTGGATCACCAGAGAAATCTCCTAGTTGCATTCCATAGTGCTGCTCCTGCTGCTGCTGCTAAGTCGCTTCAGTCGTGTCTGACCCTGTGCGACCCCATAGATGGCAGCCCACCAGGCTCCCCAGTCCCTGGGATTCTCCAGGCAAGAACAATGGAATGGGTTGCCATTTCCTTCTCCAATGCGTGAAAGTGAAAAGTGAAAGTGAAGTCATTCAGTCGTGTCTGACTCTTAGTGACCCCATGGACTGCAGCCCACCAGGCTCCTCCGTCCATGGGATTTTCCAGGCAAGAGTACTAGAGTGGGGTGCCATTGCCTTCTCCTTTCCTTAGTGCACCGACCCCCAACTCAGAAATCCAGCAAACTGTGCAGTCTGGGGGACTGTCCAGCTGCAAGGTTTGGTACCGAGTATTTCCCTTGGTCCTTCTCTACAGCTTTCCTCCCACCCTGGAACTATGATACACGTTTCTCCTGCAATATCCTCTAAGGCCAGTACAGACGAAGCCTCTGGCCACATGTGGGGCACATCAGTAACTGATGCCACCTTTTCTGTCCAAGCACAAGCCGATGGCTTGGGGGAGCAGCTACTGAAGCTTTGTGGATGCTGCGCTGGGAGACACACCCAACAAAAAGTCATTGTTTCTTCATCTACCACGGTCCAAGTGATGTGGGAGCATCACAGGGGCCACTCTCTCTGCCAAAGAACTTGGGTGATGATCTTCTGCACATTTAAAACTCACACTGAATGAACCAAATCTTCCTCCACACCCTTAAACAGGAAAGACTCATAAACCCCTCAATAGCCAATGTTTTCTGCCATCAAAATCCTCTTTTATATCATCTTCTCTGAGTGGTTCCAGTTTTAGAAATGAGAGTATGCAGCATGATCTCAACCACGGAAAATAACGCTCCCCCCAACTCTAAGCAGAGCACAAAGGAAACACATGAAAACGTTACAAAGGCTCTCTTTGTTTTGTGGGATTCCTCTGGCTGTTGCAATGTATTTCATCACGTTCAAAATTTAGAGTTAATTTTAAAAATTAAAAATTCCTCTTTATTTTAAAGATGTAGTCGTAAATGGTGCCTTTCCCCCCAAAATCAGCATATACAATGTTAAATGTACCATATGATCCCAATTATGTAGACAAATATGCACAGCAAAGAAAAAAAAAACAGAAAAGAATGCTAACTATTTTTTTTTATTTCTGCATTTTCCAAGTTTTCTATAATGAGCATATTCATTTTAAGTGCATTTAAAAAAACTCTTTAACTTATTCCATTGAGTTAATGCATGCATATAGCCTTATGAAGAATATTTAGATAATATTTGCTGATAAAATCTCCCTTGATATATCCCATCTCACTTATTGTTGTTTTAGTCGCTAAGTCGTATCTGACTCTTTTGCAACCCCATGAACTGCAGCCTGCCAGGCTCCTCTGTCCATGGGATTTCCCAGGCAAGAATACTGGAGTGGGTTGTCATTTCCTTCTCCAGGAGATCTTCGCAACCCAGGGATCAAACTCGAACTTCCTACATCGACAGGCAGGTTCTTTACCACTGAGCCACCAGGGAATACAAAATATTTAGATAACATTTGCTAATAAAACCCCCCTTGACATGTCCCACCTCATTTGCCATCCCCTAAAATGAAAACTATTTATCAGATTAGGGTTCATAGTGTTATCTTTCAAATGACAGGGAGATTTGGTAGGGGGGGAGGGAATGTCTTTATTTTTAAGAAAATGAACTAAGACAAAATGAGCAACAGTAAAGAACTTACTCAACCAATGCAGGGCTAACACAAAAATTAAGAGACCAGAAGGACTGTAGAGATCACTTAATCTCATGTTGCCATTTTACAGATGGGGAAACTGAGACTCAGAGGCAGACTGAGGTTGGACGCCAAGCCTCCTCCTCCTTGATCTTTGGCCCTAAGCCTTGGTGCTAATGTTGCCATCAGGGCTGGAGAACTAGGTCTGGCCAGATGGCATGGCAGAAGCCAAACCCCACGTAGGACCCCTCCCCAGGCTGACCCCCACACAGCTCCATGCAAGAAGACCTTTGCCAACAAGCCTGGCTCTCAGCTCAACCATGAGCCACTTCCCATCTGTTTGTGGCCAGTGAGCCCCCGCAAAGGGGGGGGTGACCCGGGAGGAAACATCTGTGCACACAAAGAGGAGTCATAAACGCACTTGATTTTCCCTTTTGGCAAAGCCTCTTCTGCTTATTTTTTTTCCACTCATTGAAATGCAAAGCTCCATTCCAACAAGGAGGCCTGGAAGATTCCAGAGGCTTCGAGGAACCACAGCCTCCGCTCCGCGACGGGGGCTCCCTAAAGAAGGTTATGCACGATGTCTGGGCTGTGGACACGGATTAGAAAGAGAAGAGGCAATCCCCACAAACCACGTGGATGGCCACAGACATGCCTCTGCTTGTCCTTAAACCTAGCTTCTAACCTTCAGCCAGGGCAGAGGAAGTTCAAGTGTAAGTTCTACAGCGTACCAGCCATATAACCTCAGGCAAGTCACTTTACCTCTTTGAACCTCTTTTTCTTTTCCACATGCAAAAACGGAAATACCACCACCCCCTGCACAAAACTCTTGCAAAGACTGAATAAGAGGGCCAAAATGATGGAAGAAACTTTGTAAGTATCAGCTGTACTTCCATACTGTTCCATCCCCATGAAATCACTAAGCAACCTTTAGGAAACTCATCAGCTGAGATCCCCAACGCTGAGTCACTCCTGCTGCACAGCTTGCGGGCTAACCTCTCAGAGTGATACCATATGACCTTCGTGACACAGACCGAGCTCGCTGAAGGAGAAAGAGGAACAGCACGTGACAGGGAATCAGCACGCTCCGTGGGGCAAGACTAGGATTTTGGGGACCAGCAGAAGGGGCCAGTAAAATCTGTGGGGCCTGGAAACACCTATATCACCAGGGTTCCTGGGAAGTTGGTGACCGCTTGCAAATCAGATCAAGAAACAGACACGGCCATGCACAAGAGCTGTGAACCCACCTACACAAAGCCCTACACAAGGGCCTGGCAATCTTCTCAAAGGGGCCCGCGTGCGTCTTCATTTGAATTGTTGCCATCAGCCAGGACACCTGGAGAGAATGCTTCCAACCCTGACTTCACGTTCCTAAAAATGAGACAGATTGGGCTTCCCAGGTGGCACAGTGGTAAAGAATCCGCCTGCAATGCAGGAGATGCCAGCTTGATTCCTAGGTGGGGAAGATGCCCTGGAGAAGGAAATGGCTACTCACTCCAATATCCTTGCCTGGGAAATTCCATGGACAGAGGAGCCTGGCGGGCTACAGTCCATGGGGTCACAAAGAGTCAGACATGACTGAGCACACACGTTAGATAACAAGGAGGACAAAGGACCAGGTCTCTTTTCCCCCGCAAAATCGATTCCCTCGGTCTGCACTTCACCATTTGTCCTTATCTTCTCTGGAGCTCTTCCTTGCTTAAGCACTGTCAATCGTGGGTCAGTAACATATCTATTGTGGCTTATGTGACCTTTACAAGAATCCTGGGAGAGAAGTATTCATTTTATAATCAAATCATTTTCATTTTAGAATCGAATAAACCAAGGTCTTACCACTAACAAGACACAGAACTGGTTTGAGCCCAGTGTCCTGTCTTCAAGGTGGATGCTTGCCCACTGACCCCAAGTCATCTCCCCGGTTCCTCCATGAATTAAGGCTCATCCTGGCTCAATGCTCCAGCCAGCATGGAGATCCATCTTGCTGTCTGGTGGGCCAGCCTTCTCACTTCTTGCTGTCTCCCAGGAGATGTCCCCCACAGCCCCCACCCCACCAGCCCATCTTCCCTCCCCCTGGGCTGGTCCTCTCATCACTGCCACGGCTGCCTTGTTCAGGGGTTGATGATGAGTGGTCACCACGGCTTATTCACCCGAGGTTCCTGAGAACATGAACAGAGTCCTACTCAAATCTGTCTCCAGACAAAGAAAATGCACCCAACAAGTACGGCTGAATCAATGGAGCTCCTTCAGTCTCTGAGTAAGACTGTCAGTCCACTAAGAAAGTGGGTTTCTTAATTTTCCAGGGTCACCAGGGCATGAAGGGGAGGGTAAGGGGAAGAGAGGAAGGAGGAAGGCAGAAGGCAGAGGCAGACACATAGTCCATGTGTTTACCTATTTTATGCTGGGAGGGCTCTTACATACCACACGCTGCAGGGGCCCCCAAATCATAAATGAACAAAATGGGCCGGGGGCAAAGAAGTCAACAATGGCTCAGTCAGAGTCTCTGAAACAAGCATCTCACAGGCCTAGTGCCCTTCAAGTAAAGGCACTCGGGAAAAAATGTACTCTCTTGGCTCACTTAGGCTGTCCACTGAAGTCATTAAAGCCTTTAACCAGAGAGAAAGTGGACAGAAGCCAAGTGATCAGCTATGATGACAGCAGCCTGAGTTACCAAGGAGAGAGCTGAAATATACATCTGTGATGGGCTCTTACCTCTGAGTGTTAAAAGAACTGGTATATTATTAACATTTCCACCTAAGGACTCCCAGCCTGTGAATGCCTGGTCATCTATGATAAGTTTCAGCCAATCTGGGCCCTCGCCATGTCATTCATTCCTGGGCCTTGTTTGTTGGGGTCACACACTGCTGTTTCCCTGGGAAGACAGCCCAGTGACTATGCATCTCCCCAGGATGGTCAAAGGCATTAGGGCTCCTCACCACGATTGCCCCCAGTGGGATGCAGAGACAGAAGTGCCGGACAAAAGAAAACTGGGATTTGTGGAGATTCTGTAGCCAGAGGAACCCCTCCTGCCCTCAAGACATGCACAGAACTCTGCCTGGAGTGGCGTCGGGTGAAAGCTTCAACTCCTTCTCTTCGGTCAGGGATCCCTGCCTTTCTTCCCTTCTGGGTCTTAAAAGGATGGAAAGTGACAACACAGGGGTTGTCACCATTAATGGCCTGCATTTCTGAACAAAATCCTAAGGGATACGACTGCTAGTTCAGGCATCACACTTTGAGAACCACGGATTTCAAGGCAAAAAAAAAAAAAAAAAGCACCTGTTCTAAGTCTATTACTTAAAAATTCATCTTTAGGAGACTGATAAATTCACTTTCAAAATAAGATTCTTTAGTATCTTCTTGGAAACCACTGGCCCTCTCACTTTCCTTCTTTTCATACACATGGGTGCAGGGTCTATTTCATATTTCCTAACCCTAAGAAAAACATCACACAAATATTGGCAACGGTTTCATTATAGCTTTCAGTGCTGGCGATCAATAGGGATGGGTGGGGAGTGGGTCAAACTGGAACACCCTCCATCATCATCAGCATACTGATGTCATGCAGGACAGTGGGCTCAGTGTCGTCAAAGCTAGTCATTTTTTTTTTGCAAGAGAGGCTGGAGATTTGAATTCTTACTATAAAATCCGTAGATTTTTGGAGGTTGGTAACCAACTCAACAACTTTTAAATGAAACCATGGGCAGAAACAAAAAACCACCACCAAAAGCCCCTGGAGTTTTCCCACTGGCCACCAGTGTGTAGCTCCTGGTTTTAATTGTTGTGGACCTGCCTAAACAGTCATTTGAAGAGAGGGTGCCCTCGTGGTAAAGAACTGAATACCACCATCCTAGACTAAAGGTATAATTAGCACTTTTACCCTGTATTAGGGCTTCCCAGGTGGCTCAGTGGTAAAGAATCCGCCTGCCAATGCAGGAGACACGAGTTCCATCACTGGGTTTGGAAGATACCCTGGAGGAGGAAATGGCAAACCACTCCAGTATTCTTGCCTGGGGAAAAAACCCCAGGGACAGAGGAGCCTGGCTGGCTACAGTCCATGGGGCAGCAAGGGAGTCAGACATGACTGAGTGACTGAACAACAAAACCCTGTATTAGTCACCCTCCTGCTAAGACCTCTTACTACTAAGACACCTGGAGGGTGAACTGAATACCAAATTCCGGGGTATCAGGACACAGCTTCCAAGGGCCGAAAACGTGTGACCAACTACATCTCACCCAGAGCTGAGCACCCCAGCCTGGCTCCAACCCTCTTTGGAAGAGAGGCATGGGATGAGATTTGGGAACCAGAAGGGTGGACCCTGGAAATTCCATGCTACTCTGTCTATGGAAAAATGGTGCCTCAACAGTTGATGAGAAGGTTTGGAAGGGGAGGCAGTGAGTAAGGAAGCTGATATACAGCTTACGGAGAGAGGCATGCATCACCGGCTGGGCAGGGAGGCAGAGAATGCGTTCAGAGGCAAAGCCAAGTATGGAGCAGGAGGAGGAAAAAGTGAACCAGTACCACAGCCTTGGGGAGGACAGATGCACATCCATCGGGTATAAAGGTAGATGACACAGCTGTTGGAGTGAGCAGAGATCCACCTCCTCCATGGGATCACACACACTGAGCAACTGGGGAGCCAGCACTCTGGAAGCATGGTGCCTGGGGATGAGGACGGCTGGATTCATTCCTCGTGTAAGCACTGCAGAGCTCTGCAAGGCTCCAGGGCAGGGGAATGTGTGTTTTGGGACCGCTGGGGAGGGAGCAGAGGGAGTGGGCCAGGATCACAGGTATCCTTCTCAATCTGCCCAAAGGGGACTCTGCCCTCAGGTCCTGGGAGAAGGGGAGGCCACTTCTGGTCCCCTGACCTCACGCCTCCCAGCTGGCCTGTTTGTCCCTGTCTGAACTGCCTACTCCCCACTGAGAACCCATCCTTCCTTGAAAAGGACATCCTTCAAGCTCTTCATTTCCAATCTCTCGGCCCCAGACTGTACACCCCTTGTGGGCACCCAGGATTACGACTGTACACATTTCCTTTTTTCAAGAACAGAGTTGGTGCTTTGCTGTACAGTAGAAAATAACACAACATTGTAAAGCAACTATACGCCAATAAAATTTTTAAAATATAATAAAAAGAAGAGTTGGGAATTCCCTGGCTGTCCAGTCGTTACGACTCTGTGCTTTCACTGTTATAAGCCCGGGTTTGATCCCTCCCTGGGGAACTAAGATTCCACAAGTCACATGGTATAGCCAAGGAAAAATAAAGAAAGAAAAAAGAACAGGATCCGAGTCTTTGGATCTAGTGCACTTAAAATATCAGTTGAATGTTTGATATCATGGAAGAGGGTGCCCAGATGACACTTTCTAAATGATGATAAAATTGTAGTGCATTTCAAGGTGTGTCTGAAACCCAATCTCCAGTAAAGCCCTCTGCGGCTGGTGGCAGCCTCTCCCTGTCACTGGGGAACGGAGCCGCGTGGATGCTCGTGGTTTCCAGGCCCCTCGTCCTCAGAGGCATGTACCCCCATGAGGGCCCCAGTGTTATCACCAACAGGTCCACACCAGCTGGGACACTGACCCTCCACAACAGTGCTGGGGAAGAGATGCCCGTACTCCCTGGGGAAATCCAGCCTCGGAAGAGTGGACACAGTGGTCACATGGGAAGTGGCTGAATCCATTGAATCCAAGTTTTCCAGACTCCAACTTCCATGCTCTTTCCTGAAGCCTTAATGGCTTCTGATCCTGTTATGTAATCCTGGGTTCCTTACATGCCCCCCCCAGCTTGTGACTTAAGAAGCACCCCCGAGTAATGGGCCCCCTCTCTGCAGCCTGGTGTGTATACCCTCAGCCATCCTGACCCCATGACAGAAGTGGCCAAAGGAGGCAAGGGTACCCAAGTCAGAAGATCCTAGGGGAGCTGGTTCCCGCCCCAGTCTCTCTGGCCGGATGTGTGACACGGGCAGAGCGTGTACCTCTCTGGGCTTCGCCCTCATCTAGAGGCAAGGGAGTTGAACCAGCCGACTCCCAAGGTCCCTTCCAGGCTTCTCCTGACTACTCTACCTGTACCACGTGGAGCCACCCAGCCCCAACAGGGAAGGGAGAAAAAGCTAAAGAGAGGAGGCGAAGTTCCAGACCGGGGAACCAAGTCAAAGTGAAAACAAGGAAAACTGACGTAGCACTCAGCTCACTGCAGACACCACTCTGCCCAGAGGCTGGCTCCTCTTTCAGGAGCCTCAGGTCCCCCGCTGGCCCAGACTCAGTGAAGGGAAGAGGAAGGGGGAATTTGTGGGGAAACTGAAGACTCACACCGCCCCCACCCAGCAGGAGGCCATCCAAGAAGGACTTGCCTCCCAGCTTTCCACAGGTGTGGCAGGTGTGGGGGCTGCCTCCCCCGCTCCGCTCTCACCCTGCTCCAATGAGCTTCGAGCATCTGCCCCGCAGACCAGTAGCACCGCCCTGGGTGCCCACTCACCTCAGCCCCACAGACCCTCCTCTTGCAAAGCTGACCCGCTGGTCATTTTCTGCCACTGTCTCCACATCCGCTGCTTCCCCGTGGCATCAGCTAATTCACTGTGCAAAGCAGCATTTATATATAGAAAGTTGCAGCCACGCAGGTTAGCATTAAAATAGAGACTTGACGTTGCTGTGGCAACCAAACAAATGATATTCAAAACGAAAGTAAGTATTCTGCAATCGGGTAAGCATGTCCACAGCCTTCCAGGACAGCTGTGCCGTTTCCCCCGCGAGGGTGGGTGGAACAGCTCAGCAGAAGGGCCTGGTCCTCCATCAACCTCCTCCCTGTGAAGTCACCCCTCTGCTTTCAGCTGTGGCTTTGGCCCTCTGCACAAGCTCCTTCTTGAAGCCAAGTCCTTACCCAGAACAGACCTGAGGCCAAGACACCGAAGGGGTATGGTGACCCTGACCAGGTGTGTCTACTTGCAGTTCTACTCCTTAAGGACCAAGGGGAAGCAGCCTGTGTTATTCCCAAGGAAGCTTCTGGAAACAAAGGTGGCTTCTGTCGTCTGTCGGCCACATGCAATCAAGAGGCACCAGTGAGCTGAGTGACATTTGGCAGGCAGCTTCCCCTCTCTGAGCCTCAGTGCAAAAATAAGGGGGCACACGACTATATGTAAAAGTGATAACTAATAGGGACGTACTGTATAACACTGGAACTCTACTCAATATTCTGTAATGGTCTACATGGATGAAACAGAGTGCACGGGTGTATAACTGATTCACTTTACTGTGTACCAGAAACTAACACAACGTGTAAGTCAATTAACCACGTCCTCAGTAGTGTCTGACTCTTTGGACTCCGTGGAATGTAGCCCACCAGGCTCCTCTGTCCATGGGATTTTTCAGGCAAGAATACTGGTGGGTTGTCAATTCCTGCTAGAGGGATCTTCCTGACCCAAGGATCAAACTCGTGTCTCCTGTGTCTCCTGCACTGGTAGGCGGGTTCTTTACCACTGAGCCACCATAAAAGTTAAAAAGAAAAAATAAGGGCTTGGGGGATGAGGGACTGAAGAAGCAGCTTAGTCCCTCCTACCTCTGCAATTCTAGGATGCGCGTCTTGTCTCCATTCTCACTTCCTTTTCTTACTTTCCTTGTTTCCTTCGTCCCTGGACGTATGCCTTAACCCTGCCACACAAGCCCTGATGTGTCTACAGCCCGCATCTCACACAGGAGCTCCTGGTTCCTGGTAAGGCATGTGGAACAGCCTTCCACCAGTGCTGTTCAGCATAGCCACCAGCCAGAATACTCACAGCCATTAAGTCAAAAGGTATGGATTCTGTTATTCAAGGAGCCACCAAGAGCCGAGGGGCCTTAGACAACTCTCTGCGCCTTTCTGAGGCTCGATTACATATTTCAAAATCAGACATGATCTGCAATGACTAAAATTTAAAAGATGGACAATATCAAGTGCTGGCACGGATGCAGAGCAACTGCAAATCTCATCCATCGCTGGTGCAAATGCAAAATGGTACAGCCACTCGAGAGCAGTTCAGCAGTTTCCTAACAAAGTTAAACATATACTTACCAGATGACCTGGCAATTCCACTCCTAGGCACGTACCCCAAAGAAATTAAAATATAGGTCCACACCAAGTCTTGTACACAAATGTTCATAGCAGCTTTATTCATAAGAACCCCAAACTGGCAACAACCCAAAAGATCTCAGCAGGTACTAAAGAACAAACTATGGAACATCCATGCAATGGGATATTACTCACCAACGCAAAGGAACAAACTATTGATATATGCCACAACCTGGACCCATCTCATAGATATTAAGAGGCCAGTCTCAAAAGGTTACCTGTTGTATGATTCCATTTGTATGATTTTCTCAAAAAGACAAAACCACTGTACAAGGACGGATGACCCATGAAGGGTGAGGTCAGAGACAGGATGAATGCAAAGGGAGGGTAGGAGAGAAGATCTTAGAGTGATGAAGCTCTTCTATATCCTGGCTCAGGTGGTGGTTACATAAGTCTATAATGTGTGTTAAAATTCACAGAACTCTATACCTAAAAAGGTCAATCTTATTGTCTGGAAAAAACTAAAATACATGCTACTTTCACCTTGGAAAAGAAAAAGCAAAACACAGACAATGATGCCGTCTCCTTATAGAACAGACCATCAGTGGGCCCCTCCCAGGCAACAGAGATACAGTGTGCAGCATAGGGAAATATGGCCATTATTTCCTATTAACTTCAAATGGAATATTTATATCTATAAAAATATTGAATCAGTATGTTGTATACCTGAAAATTATCTTTTATAAATAAACTATAATTTTTAAAAGGGAGGGGCCCTCACCAATAAACTGTAAAGTCCTGAGAACTATTAGTTACTGCTGCTGCTGCTAAGTCACTTCAATTGTGTCCAACTCTGTGCGACCCCATAGACGGCAGCCCACCAGGCTCCCCCGTCCCTGGGATTCTCCAGGCAAGAACACTGGTGTGGGTTGCTATTTCCTTCTCCAATGCAGGAAAGTGAAAAGTGAAAGTGAAGTCGCTCAGTCGTATCTGACTCTTAGCGGCCCCATGGACTGCAGCCTACCAGGCTCCTCCGTCCATGGGATTTTCCAGGCAAGAGTACTGGAGTGGGGTGCCATTGCCTTCTCCGATTAGTTACTGATACCACTTTTAATTACAAAGAGCCTCTTCTTGCTCTAGACGAATAGTTCTCCACCTTGGACCAGGAGCAGCAGCATCACCTGGGAATCTGATCAGAAGTAGAAACTTTGGGGCATCAACCCAGCCCTCCTGAATCAGAAATTCTGGGGGTGGGGTCCCACAGTCCATTTCTGACAAGCCTTTGGGGTGAATTATTCCAATGCATGCTGAAATTTGGGGACCACTGGCCTCCATACATCCATTAGATCCATCTAAGGCCAGTCCTTCACAGATCCGTCCGGCCCTTTAATGATGCAGACAACGTCTTTTTCCACCTCCTCCTTGCTCGCTGACTCTTCCTCTTTTCCCCTCTCCCCATCTCTGCCTTTATTCTGCCCCTAGGCCAGCTGTTGCCCTGTAGGGAGAAGCAGGGGCCACAGCTCTAACTGACATGGAATCACGTGTCCTGTTGGGATGCCTGGAAGGAAGAGTCACTGTGACCTCAGTCTTGGGAGAAGCTGGGAGGACCAGAGAGGGGCCCTGGGCTGCACAAAGCACTGCAGGCTCTGCAAACACTCTTCCCGTCTGACCTGGCCGCCCACCTCCTACTCTCAACTCCTGGAGCACTGCTCCAATCAAACCCTGGAAAGGCACCACGTCCCGCTTACCCCAGAAGGACAACTTCAAAGCCGCTTCACATGGACTCTGGCTCCGAAGCCACGCAGAGATGACGGATCACAAAGGCAAAATCAGAACCATATGGACTTTGTAGTCGGCAAAATAAACAGAATTACAGCATCAGGGTTGGGGAGAAGGAAACTGGGGTCTGAGTGTCTGGCCCAGAGCCCGGGTTTGGTGGCCCCCAGCATGGGCTGGGCTCCCTGGCCTCTCCTCCCCGCCCACAACGCCTACAAACAGTGCTAGGAACACCCGGCGTGCTAGTCCTCCTCACCGAGGACTCTATGAGCAAGGCTGCTTCAGCTGACATTTACTGTGTTTTTATATTCTCTTTTATGGTGCACTTGAAGATAGTTCAACTTCTTTTCTAGTTTTGCACAAATATGCACAAGCACACTCTGCCTCTGGTGACAGCACCAGGAGCCTCGGGGAGGGGTTGGGGGAGCAGCTGTGGCCCCCACTGTGCTTAGTCGCTGGGTTGTGTCCTACTCTTTGTGACCCCACGCACTGTAGCCCCCCAGGCTCCTCTGTCTGTGGGGATTCTCCGGGCAAGAATTCTGGAGTGGGTTGCCATGCCCTCCTGCAGGGGATCTTCCTAACCCAGGGATCGAACCCGGGTCTCCCACATCGCAGGTGGGTCCTTTACCAGCTGAGCTACCTGGGAAGCCTCACACCTGCCCTCTTCTACACCAATGGTCCCTTCCTCCCAGAGAGAACCGTGCTGGGCATACAGCCAATCGTGCTGGGTGTACCCACTCCTGGCCTCATTCGCATCACGGAGCAGAGAAGCTCTTCCCCAGTTTCTAGGGAAACAGCATGGTGGTTCGCGTGGCCAGTGTTTCTGAACTGGGACAATTTTGGGGACATCTGGCAATGTCTGGGGACATTTACTGGCTGTCACGATGGGGGTAGGAGCGACCGGCAGGAGTATCGGTTCCCTATTGCTGTCCTGACAAATGCCCACAAATTCAGTAGCTTCAGTTCAGTTCAGTTGCTCAGTTGTGTCCGATTCTTTGTGACCCCATGAATTGCAGCACACCAGGCCTCCCTGTCCACCACCAACTCCCAGAGTTCACTCAAGCTCATGTCCATCGAGTCGGTGATGCCATCCAGCCATCTCATCCTCTGTCGTCCCCTTCTCCTCCTGCCTCCAATCCCTCACAGCATCAGAGTCTTTTCCAACGAGTCGACTCTTTGCATGAAGTGGCCAAAATACTGGAGTTTCAGCTTTAGCATCATTCCTTCCAAAGAAATCCCACGGCTGATCTCCTTCAGAATGGACTGGTTGGATCTCCTTGCAGTCCAAGGGACTCTCAAGAGTCTTCTCCAACACCACACTTCAAAAGCATCAATTCTTCAGCGCTCAGCTTTCTTCACAGTCCAACTCTCAATCCATACATGACCACAGGAAAAACCATAGCCTTGACTAGATGGACCTTTGTTGTCAAAGTAATATCTCTGTTTTTGAATATGCTATCTAGGTTGATCATAACTTTCCTTCCAAGGAGTAAGCATCTTTTAATTTCATGGCTGCAGTCACCATCTGCAGTGATTTTGGAGCCCCCAAAACTAAAGTCTGACACTGTTTCCACTGTTTCCCCATCTATTTCCCATGAAGTGATGGGACCAGATGCCATATCTTAGTTTTCTGAATGTTGAGCTTTAACCCAACCTTTTCACTCTCCACTTTCACTTTCATCAAGAGGCTTTTTAGTTCCTCTTCACTTTCTGCCATAAGGGTGGTGTCATCTGCATATCTGAGGTTATTGATATTCAGTAGCTTAAGGCGACACAAATTTCTTAGAGTTCTGAATTTCAGAAATGGGTCTCACTGGGCTAGATCCAGGGTGTCAGCAGGACTATGTTCCTTATGGAGGTTTTAGGGAAGAATCTGTTTCCTTGTCTCAATTTTCAGCTTCTAGAAGCCACTTGCATTTCTTGGCTCCTGGCCCCTTCATCCATTTTCAAAGCTAGTAATGGTGAATCGAGTCTTCTTCATGCTGCTTTTATCTCTCTGAAAAATGAAAGTGTTAGTCACTCAGTCGTGTCCAACTCTTGCGACCCTATGGACTGTAGAATGCCAGGCTCCTCTCTCCATGGGATTCTTCAGATAAGAGTACCAGAGTGGGTAGCCATGCCATTCTCCAGGGGATCTTCCCAACCCAGGGATTGAACTCCTTATATCTCCAACATTGCAGGAAGATTCTTTACCATCTGAGCCACCAGGGAAGCCCCTGATCTCTTTGGTTTCTTTTTTTTCTTTTTGATGGGGGGGGGGGGGGAGCAGGTAATGAGTAGTATATGGGATCTCAATTCCCTGAACAAGGATCCAACCCTCGCCCCCTACATTGGAAGTACAGAGTTTTAACCACTGGACCGCCAGGGAAGTTCCCTGGTTTTTCTCTCTTTCATCCTCTTCCACTGATAAGGACCCTAGTGATTATATTGGGGCCTACCTATATAATCCAAACTACTCACCTCCAGGTCAACTGCTCTGCAATCTTTTTTATTTTCTTGCTTTAATTTTTTTAAATTATGAAAATATGATAACACATATACAGGAGACTTGGAAAATACAGAACAAGGTTACATATAGTTCCATTATATATAACAATTATTATTTTAAGTAGATAAATTAAGATTTTTTTAGTTGGCATTTCAATATCAAACTCTCAAAAATTAATAGAATGAATAGACAGAGAAGTACAGTAGACCCGAAAACCACTGAGAACCAATTCAACATAATCAAGATTTAAACAATTTTCACACAGGAGTGGGATACAAATTTTATTCAAGTTCCCACAGACTATAAACTAGGAGACACTGCAACATATCCCGGGACATAACACAAGGTGCGATTTGTGACCTTAATTCCATCTGCAACGTCAATTCCCTGGACCATGTGACCTAATACACTCATAGGTTCCAGGAACGGGGGATCTGGACATCTGGTGGTTGGCATGATTGTGTCGACCACTGGCATCCAGTGAGTAGAGGCCAGTGATGCTACTGAACATCCTACAATGCACAGGACGCCCCAGCCCACAACCAGGAACTATTCACCCCCAAATCCCCAAATGCCAGTAGAGGTGAGGCAGAGAAACTCTGGAACAGCCTAATACTGACCAGGTTCCCAGCGACCCTCACTCAAGTCCATTTCCATGGAGAGACCAACCACTGGATCTTAGGAGAAGCTGTGACTCACGATGAAGGAGGAACACTTACCCCTCTGTTTAATATTTTAAAGTAGATTCTGTGTTCCAAAATCATCCTCAAATGATTCTTTTCTGAAATAGATACAAGCTTTAAAAACAAATAAAATGCACCCTGCCCACTGAAGGCCCAAGAACACAGTGGACATAGATCATTTAAATCCCTTTACATAAACAACTTCAAATAACATGACTAATTCTGCTTTGCTGTCTGATATGTTGTTTGGTCTCAGAAACCCCTGAATTTGCAGTCCAGAAGTGCTCACACGCCCATGTTCTCTCTCCTCTCTCCTCTCTCCCAGGAGGGCTGAGCCACCAGCAGCTGATGAGAATACTTAATGACCCAGAGGTCTCAGTTCCCACAGCAAAAGCCCTCCAGCCCCTGGGCTCCTGTGGGTAGCCAGGGGAGCCCAGCATGGGTGAAGCCGCAACTGCTGGGGCAGCCTGGGGAGGGGAGGGCTGTGCAGGAGGCCCTGTCCAGCCCTGCAGACCAAAAGGGTCAGAAAGGATGCGCCTCCACACAGGCAACCTCCATCCTACTGCCTGGGCCATTCACCGGCTGGGTCTCCCAGAGTGGGTCAAGAAGCAGCAGCAGAGATTGAGTTGGTGATGGTTTCCTGGCAATTCCCTGGCAGGGACAGGCAGGACCTGTGAACCCCACTTTTCTGTCATTCAGACAAAGGAATCCCTACTCCCTCCCACCTCCACCACAATGATGAGCAGAGGCACGGTGACACCGGGCGTGGGCACGTGTGTCCCTATGTCCTGCAGCCCAGACAATCCCCTGCTCTCTGCTCCACACCTACTGCTTATTTAACTTCTCTGTGGCAATTATCCAGCATTTTCTGCCAAAGCTACCATCTCTGCCCCAAAGCACGTGAACCACCAGGTCTAGTGAAGCCAGCCCCGTGAGTGCTCAGGACCCCTTGCGCCAAGGTGCTGGCCACACAGCACACTACGTGTGTCCACCTGTCTGTCCTGCAAACACTTGCCATGCTTCTACTAAGCTCGAGACACCATCTAGACCTGGAAACCATAGCAGCCGAGACAGAAGGGCCTTGTCCACGAGGAGCTTAACTCTACTGAAGGGAGAAGAGTAAGGCTCGGCTCCAAACATGGATGAACACTATCTGATTTAACAGGCAAACCAACACCGGAGGAAGGTGAAAAACCATCTTCATTTTCAGGTGATTACAACCACAACAATAAACATAACACGACACTGTATGGCTAAATGTCCTCATCAGTTTATGTACGTTCACCACAAGCCTGGAGGTAGGTTCTGGAAGCACAGATGGTCCCTGGCTTATGTTGACTTTGACTTATGGTTTCTTGACTCTATGATGGTGTAAAAGCTCTATGCATTCAGTAGAAACTTGCTGAACTTGCACAGCTGGCTCCGGACCTCTTAGTGAGTCACCTCTCCTCTCACCTGCTCAGTGTGGCAGCTTCCTGACCGCCACCCAGCACAGCTCAACCACTGAGCATTCTCCCTGCAGAATGCCTCCTTCTGGACCCGGGGCCCAGGGCTCCCACCTCCAAGGGGCAGAGGGATCCTGTCTTCATGTGGCTCCAGGAGCCCCTCTGTGGTTCAGTCCCCACAGTGAGTCACCTCCCTCCTGGACTGTTGCCAAAGAGAAAGCCCCATTGTGGTGGGAGCACCCACCCCCACTTCCTTTTCCAAGCATGGCTTTCACCAGATCGAACATTAGTCATGTAAATGCCAACAGAAGTTCAAAGACGCTTTGATAATGGGATTTTCTAATGCAAGCAGCTGCCGCTGCTGGACACAAACCTCTTGGCTCCCTCATCCAATACTCCCCTTTCAGGACTTCTGGGGTCAGCATCTCCATCTCCTGTGACATGTGGGGATGTGGACGTCTGTTTTCACATTTGGATTTTTGCGGCAGAGGGAAAGCCTCAAAGGCATGATCTGGTATCTCCAAGAACAGTGATCTGGGGGCCTGGAAACCTCCCTGGGCTCCAACAGCATGCTACATCTCCAGGAAACACCAAGCCAGAAGCAACTTGTGACAGTTACCTTCTCAGTGTGCCTTCCCCCAACACACCCCTACTTCTGCTGAGAGTGCCCTGATTTTCTTTTGGGGGTGCATATTTCCCCTACCCCGTCATCATGGTTTGTGGAGAGAGATGGCCCTCGCCTCTCTAAGGAGCACAGTCTATTCCCTGGGCCACAGTGACTAGCACTGGAGGGGACAAGTGACCCAGGTGCTCAATTCCTGGCTTTTAGTTGGAATTAAGGTAAATGTGAAGCTGCTGATGGTTATCTTGACACCCTATGGGAAAAACCTCCTGAGTATGGAAGCTACACAGAAGAAAAAAAAGAGCTGGTGAGGGACAGAGGGAAGAGATAGGGGAATAGAGAGAGAGACAGACATCAGATTGCTGATACTGTGTAAGTTGCTTGATCAAACCATGCCTGAAGCTGACATTCTGGGACTTTTTCAGTTACACCAAACTATAAATTCCCTTTTTGTCTGAAGCCAATTTGAGAGGCATTTATATAAGATGAAATAGAAAGATTTGTGCCTAACATTCTCTCAGCACAGGCCAGGGCATAATATCAACAGCAGCAAACTCTAAAGAACATAGAGCAGAGAGTATGAGAGATTCAGCCCCTTCTATCAAGGTAAAGTCTTCTTCCAATGAGATATGCATTCCCAAATATCCTCCATATTAGTTTCCTATGGCTGCTTCAAAAAACTACCATGGACTTGGTAGCATAAAACCAAGTCTATATATATATTCTCTCAGAATATATACTTCTCTCAGAAGTGTGTGTGTGTGTGTGTGTGTGTGTGTGTGTATACTCTCAGTTCTGGAGGCCAGAAGTCCAAAATCTGTATGACTGAACTGAAATTAAGGTTTTTGGCAAGGCCACATTCCCTCTGGAGGTTCTGGGGGAGAATCCTGTCCTTGCCTCTTTCAGTACCTGGTGGCTGCCAGCCTCCCTTAGCTTGTGGCCACATCACTCCAGTCTCTGCCTTCCTGGTCAGATTCCTCCTCTTCCAGCACAGTAGCATCTCCTTCTGCCTCCTTCTAATAAGGACACCCAGCACTGCATTTAGGACCACCTGGATAATCTGGGATAATCTCTTTATCGTAAAATCCTTAACTTGGTCACATCTGCAGAGACCCTTCTCCCAAATCCGGTAACTTCCCAGGGCCTGGGGACTGGAATGTGGATGCAACTTTGGGAGCCATTCTCGCCATCTCCCCTCATCCTGGCCGAGTCAGACCATCACGCGAGCGTGGACAAGGCACGCCACGGTTCACACCTCCTAGGCCTCACAGGGCCTGCCCGGAGGGGCTCCACAGAATGGCAGGGAACTCCTGGGCAGGCCGAGCAGCACTAGGAGAGGAAATAACCGCAGAGTCTTTAAAAGAGAGAGTAGAAGAACCACAGGGAGCAGAGTGCCAGGCTCGGCCCAGTGTGGCTTGCACTCCTGGATGAGGTCTGATCAGGGGCATTTTGGGGAGCTGGAGTCAGGGGGCTGTCTGCTGAGGGATAAAATGCAGTATGACCTCAGATCAAGGTAAGGCTAATTAGAACACACCCCCACATAAACCATAATGTCCCCAGTGAGTGGGAGGGTTGGGGTAGGATGGGGGAAGGCATCCCCTTTGTACTGGAAGCAGGAAGAAAGGAGGGAAAATGAGAGTGTGATGTGTGAAGGAAGCCACATGCAGCTGGGCTATTTCTTACAGCTGCGGTGATTCTGGCCTGTACTTGCTGTTAAGGGGGCCCTGGCGCCAGAGAAAAGGAAGGGAAAGACCACCCACTGGAAAGAACCAGACCTGCAGATCGCAGGTGCTCCCCGGCCAGGTCGGGGAGGCTTGCCTCTGGAGTGACATCCCCACCCCCACTGTGGGGAGAACAGAGGCTGGTCACACCTACAAGAGTATGTGGGTGGACTCGGATCTCAGTGGGGTGTCCGGCCTCTGCCAGTCCCCAAGAGGACTCGAGCAACTGGGGAAGGCCCCCCTCCCAACTGGAAGCTGCCCCCACAACGTGGGGAGCTAGGTCAGGACACGCCCACATCTCCACAGAAACGCCCAGAACAAAACCAAACTTTTGAGCTTCCTTTGCGGTCTGCTGACCTGGTTGGTGAGGCAAGGTGGGGTTCCCCAAAGCCCTGTGGTTGTTTAGTTGCTAAGTTGTGTTCAACTCTTCATGACCCCATGGACCGTAGCCCACCAGGCTCCTCTGTCCATGGGATTCTCCAGGCAAGATACTGGAATGGGTTGCCATGCCCTCCTCTAGGGGAATCTTGCCAACCCAGGGATTGAAATTGAAACTCCTGCTTGGCAGGCAGATTCTTTACCAATGAGCCACCAGGGGAGCTCCCCAAATCACAGGCATTCCTGTAACACCGCCAACACTCAAGGTAGTCCCTTACAGGGTGCCCAGGATGGCCCGGGCAGGCTAAGAGACCCGTTTTTAAATAGCACCACACTCATTTTAAGGCCTCTTATGGAAACCCACACACAGCTAGCACATAAGGACTGCGTGGTCCCTGACATTCTGCATGGGCAGCCATGATCCACTTTGGCTCCTTGCAGGTCACTAAATGCCTCCCCTTCACTCCTCCATACAGACTACTGCCCCCGCCCCACCAGCTTACTTCCGGCTGAAAAGCTCCCTGGAGACCCACACAGAAAAACCAGGCCACCCGCCCAACCAGCACCAAGCCAGAATGTCTGTCACTCTCCAGTTGGTGACAGTTCTTTGAGAATACAGCTTGGACACTGCACACCCTGCTCTGCCCTGGCTGGGGGCAGGGGCCTTGATCAGAGATAAGAAACCATCCCCTAGAAGTTGTTAGAGAGACCCCCAACTAGGAGACGGCTAACTCTGTAACTGAGAGAAGCTGACAGCAATATCCCATAATCTTGACTCGGAGGTATGGTCACCTCACATTCTGTAAAGAGCCGGGGTATGGTGTCTCTGACTACTATCTGTATCAAACAACCTTGGTCACTGGGTCTTGGTCTTGACCTTGGACACTTCTGCACAAACTAGTCCAGGCCTGTGATCTGTCCTTCAGAATGTCATACGCCCCACAGCTGAGTCTGAGGCCTCATGTGAAAAGACTCACCAGCTCCTCCCAAACCTCTTAAGCTGCTTCGTGAGAAGCTCAGTGAAATCACACCAGTACCAAGAGGGGCAGCCCCCCAACACACTCTTGATAGGGAAGCTCATCCCAGAAGCAGCATCCACACCCCCACACCCCTTCCCTCAAGGGCTGAAGGAGCCTGGGTTCTCCTCTGATGGGAAGGCAGAGACCAGCTGTGTCAGGGTTCCCAAGACCACCCAGGTCTGGGTATTCACTAGGAGGACTCACAGAACCAGTATGTAGCCATGATTTATTATAACACAAAGATACAAAAAAAAAAAAAGAAAAATCAATAAAGGGAAAAAGTGTCTGGGGCCGGGCCCTGAGGAAACCAGGTGCAAAGCTTGCAGGAGTCTCCTCCCAGAGCAGCCACACAAGATGCACTGAATTTGTCCAGCTGCGATGGGTAGGAAGTGTGTCTACCAGGGATGCTCAGAGACTCAGAGCTCTGGGGCTCGATCAGGGGCTGGTCCTATAGGCGGGCTTCCCTGGTGGCTGAGTGGTAAAGACTCCACCTGCCAATGCAGGAGACGCAGGTCTGATCTGTGGGTCAGCAAGATCCCCTAGAGAAGGAAATGGAACTCCAGTATTCTTGCCTGGGAAATTCCATGGACAGGGAGAAGCCTGGTGGGCTACAATCCAATGGGTTGCAATGAGCCAGAGACAACCAAGTGACTGAGCACGCACTCATGATCCCATAGGCATCCTCTGCCTGATACAGAGCAAAACCCCAGACTCCCAGAAGGAAAGCAGGTGCTCAGTATGAACCACAATGTTTGAAAGAACCTAAGAGCCAGCCTTATCATTTCTGGAATGGTGGGAACCCTCCCTAGAGCCAAGTGGCATCAGCCAAAGGCCAACACTGCAAGCATGCTCTGTAAGGAGAGCAGTCCTGGGCTGGCTCTGTTAACGGTTTCCGCACACTGGATATAGAATGTTCCTTAAAAGGGACCTCTCCTGCTGTCTGGCTGGCCCATTCAGTGGCAGATTCCTGCCACTGACCCCTAAGCAAGGGACAAGCCTCTAAAACCCTTGTGCTGTTGGAGAGCTCACTCCCTCACACAGCGTGCTGGCCCGTGGTTGGCCTGTGCTCATTGACAGCATTTTTCTCCCAGAAACACTGGCCTTCAACTGCAATATTTCACACTGATGAGCACTTCTTATAATCACCACCACTTACTATCACCCTCTATATGTCAGGCACTGGGCCCAGCATGCAACACACGTGACCTTATTTAATATAATATTCATGGTTTACAATGATGTCAACTATAGCTTACAGGCATGCAATGACTTGCCCAAGATCCCATTTTAATGGGTGTGAGCCCTGGTCTATTTGACCCTACAGCTGGTGACCTTGAACCCCCTATATCCAGCTTCCCTTGGGAGCTCATCTTTCACTATCATTTTTGGCATGACATCATACCACTCTTGTTTACTTAATATTTTTAGTTGACTCTTTCTTTACTTAAAAAAAAACAACACATTTTATTTCTCAGAAAATCTTAATAGTATTCTCTGAATGGAAAACTAGTAACATCTGCCAGAAATCTAGAGCACAAAAATAACTGCAACAAAAAAAAACAAGCGATGCTACTCGGTCGTAACTAGACAATGCTACCTGCCGAGGCCTGTTCTCACTGAGCACACACCCCAAACTCTCCTTAACTGAGAGCACTGCAAAAGGAAAACACTTCTCCTTTTGTGCTTTAATGGTTCGGAAAGTCTTGCCTGTGGACCACTGAGACCCACCTTGGCCCAGTCTTCTGGAGCACGCTACACGGTTACCCTACGTGCCACAGGAACCTGCCCCGTCTGGCTCACTGTCAGGCAGCAGGGAAGAAGGCGCCACTGGCTGGCTCCTTGTCTGCCCCACGCCCCATCCCAAGGCATTTTCCAGCTCCTCCCTGCCCCACTGGCTCATCTGTTCTCCAGCCTCTGCGGCCACTGTGCCCAGGAGTCACGCAACATTAGCTCCCACTTGGGGCAGGTGCCCCTTCTGCTCCCAGCCTGGGCCCTGTTCTCCCTCATCCCTAGTTTCTGCTCCCCTGAGCTCCATTCAGCTGGCCTTGGCTACTGGCCTGATCTTGGGGAGAGAAAATGCCACCAGAGATGCTGTGCTTCTGGCCAATTTCCTAAATCAGGAGGAGTTGGGAGGGACAGGCAGAGGGTCTCTCACAGGCAAGTCATGATCTGGGATGTGGGGGT
The DNA here is from genome assembly GCF_019923935.1 of Bubalus bubalis. Taxonomy (NCBI): domain Eukaryota; kingdom Metazoa; phylum Chordata; class Mammalia; order Artiodactyla; family Bovidae; genus Bubalus; species Bubalus bubalis. The sequence goes on along the minus strand of NC_059159.1, from coordinate 33,934,913 downwards.
TGGTCCGGGATGAGGGCAGCATTCTGAAGTTGGAAATGTGCCTTTTTCCTCAAACATGGGACGATATCCTTGATTCCCACTTCCGCAACACCACATGATCTTCTGGTCCAACCCAACCAAAGGCTTTAAGGAGCCATCCAATCAGAAACAGAGGGTCCCACTCAGAAACCATCCAGAGGCAGCAGGCAGGAACCCCAAGCATAGAAAGGCAGTGGGGATGGCTAAGAGCTTGGGCTGATGAGGAAAACAGACCCAGATTCAAATCCTGGCTCCACCATCCCCCTGGCCAAATGACTTTCCACATCTGAGGCACAGGATCAAAAATCATACGAACCCAGTAGGGTTGTTGTGGGGGTAGTGGGAAGTGCCCAGAGACTGGGCTCAGTACCATTATTTCTGTGGAGCTGGGCTCTGAGTCTGAAGCCAAGAACAAGAATAGGAAACAGCCGAAGGCAGATTACTCCCCCACACGTGCGGTGAACAGCCTGTGAGCAGAGAGCTGGAGAGGTGGGGCCCCGCCCAACAGGTGTTTGTGCCAGAGAGGTGAGGGCTTGGCCTGCAGGTCAGGGGCCTACCTAAAACCAGGAAATATCCCATGAAAAAAAAAGACTGCAGTCATCTCATGAAAACTCAACAGGGCCGTTCAAAATCTGTCCTTACAGGATGAAGAAAATCTTCCCCGTCATCCTCGAAAGCAGTGGTTTTCAGCCTGGCTGCCCATGAAAATCACCTGGGAGTTTTTTGTTTTTTTTTTTTTTAAATTTATTTTTGGCTGCGCCACACAGCTTGTGGGAACTCGGTTCCTCAATTGGGGTCATGGCAGTGACAGTGGCCACCAGGAAATTCCCCATCTGGGAGCTTTATAGCCACCTGCACGCCCAGGAATCCCCTGGCCCGTGAAACAGGATGTCTCAGGGAGACACCTGGAGATGGCTGCCTTGCAAGCTCAAAGGTGATTCTAACATGCAGCCAACAGAGCTGCTCGGATGACTCTGTGGCCACCACCTGCCTCATGGGGGCCGGTAGCAGACACGACCTGGTCTACAGCTTGCTCAGCCAAGGTTAATAATAGGAAAGGCTGGGGCCCTGGGACGCAAAGCCAGCATGCAGCCTGCTTTGACCATCATCTGTTCCACAACCGTGATGCTGGCCGGCATGGTCATCCTGGGCCTCCTCTCAGGGCAGCATCACCTCTGCCCATCCTGGGAAAAGCCAAAGGCTAAAGCTCACTGAGGACCAGGAGTGCGCTAGAGAAGCTGGTGGGGAGGGCTCTTCTGCCCACAGTCTGGGAACAGCCCCAGAGGCATTCAAGTTTCGATTTTCTTGCTAGCTAAGAGGTTCTTCTGGCTTACAACACCCTTCCTGTAAAGTCCTGGAGCTACCCCATGCCCAGAGAAACCCCAAGTTCCATCATTTACTGATAGAATGATCTTTCTGTCCACCAGCCTCCTGGATCCATGGGAGCAGATAATGAGCATAAAGCAAAGAAAAGAGTGGACCGCTTGCCAGCACTGTTTCCAGGGGTGGGGCGGGGGGAGACTGTGGACAGAGGCTTGGGGACGGACCAACGTGCATGGATTGTCTGGCCCTAGGACTGGTGCATTACTGGCTTACCTGCCCACTGGTTTTGTGCCATTTCTCTAAAAAGGGGGAGAGGGGCTAAAAAGAAGTGAGCTGGTTGACAGGGTGTCACAGTTCCCAGGCTGTGTTATGATTCCAAGGGTGCAGAGTGACATAGTCTCACCCAGGGTGGGCAGCAAAATGGAGATTTAGGAGACCCTCCCTGGCCGGGGACCCTAGTGACAGCAAGGTGAAGGCTCGCAGGAATGAGGCAAGGAAATGGGATTTTGATTGCTCAGATTAAGTGTGGCAGGGCTGGAGAACAGTGACAAGTGACATGTGAATCACAAAGATGAGGGCTTCCCAGGATCCGACGTGTCCTAACAGGCCCAGTGGCTCAGCCTGAGAAACAGGAAAATGGGGAAGAGGATGAAACACAGCTTGAGGCTAGCTGCTACCCCTCCCCAGCCAGCGTGGGCTGGGCTCTTTCAGGGTCACTGATAACAATCCTAGAAGTCAGAATGGTTTTCGTTTGAGCCTGTTCTCTTAAGTCTAGAGTTCCTCTGTTGTCCCCGAGGCCCTGGGGAAAGCCAAGGTGTAGATGACAAGATGACAGCATGAACCCTTGCTCCAAAAAGCCCAGTCCACACACCAGCCACAGTGAGCTGGTTAGGAACACAGCATTCAGGACCCTCCTCTGACCTCCTGCATCAAAATCTGCTTTCTGCTAAGCGCCCCAGGTGACCCATGCTCTGGTTCATGTTTGGGAAACTCTTATTTGCAGCAGAGGCTCTTTGTCGGCTGCATAAGGTACCTCTCAAGGTACTAACCACATACTGAAGTATGTAACAGCCACACAGACAGCTGAATGAAGACTTTAAAGGTGGTTTCAATTTAGGCTCAGACAGTAAAGAATCCACCTGCAATGTAAGAGATCCAGGTTTGATCCCTGAATTGGGAAGATCCTCTGGAGAAGGGAATGGCTACCCAATCCAGTATTCTTGCCTGGAGAATTCCATGGACAGAAGACCCTGGCAGGCTACAGTCCATGGGGTCGTAAACAGCTGGACACGACTTTCACTTCTTGTCCCGTTTAGGCATCTCACGCTGATTCCTACCCCCGGTCAAATCCTTGGCTCCAGCTACTTCCTCAGTTCCCCACTCACAGATCAACTAAGGCAATCGCTGATTAAAATGTCTCCCCACAGCCACTAAACTTGATAGAGTAACCTTTCCAGATTTATTTGCCCATCTGTTCACTTACTTATTAAATTGTTTGCCAGGCTCGTTCTAACACCGAGTGGGCGCCTACTATATGTCAGGTACCGAGCAGCAGCAAATACATGACCCAGTCAGGTTCTGGGAAGAGTCTGCCTTCTGTAAAGAGAGAAAGATGGCAGACGGGCAGTCATGGCACAGGGTGACGGATGGGCGCAGTGCTAAGAGGAAAAACCGAGGGGTCCAGAAAGGCATCTTAGGAGGAGATGCTGCCTGCAGGCCATCGTAATGACATGCTTTCTATTTACCAGGCTTTTTGCTTTATGGTTTCTGCTCCCTCCTGCTTGCATTCTGTTGGATGGACTGCATTTTATTTTCCCTCCAACCCACAAACTTGGTATTTATAGAGTCTATTTATACTACTTAGGTGGTTACACTGACATTTTTTACATGTACACTTGACTTCAAGCACACAGTTAATTGATAACTCTTTTCTCCTTCTGAATAATACAAAGCCCTGCAGTGCTTTCCCTTTGATCTCCTCAGCTGACCTAGGTGTGTGGAATTTGAGTCGGCAGAAGGTGCTGCTTTCTCACAAGTCCTGGAACCGCCTGACTTTTTGCTATCTCCTGCCACTGATCATTTTTCAGAAAAATTTCAAATTGACTCAAGAGGAAATAGAAAACCTGAGTAGATCCATAACCTTCAAAGGAATCGATTCTGCGGTTTACAATCTACCTTAAAAAACAATAATGGGTTTATGTGGTTTTACTGACGAAGTTCTCTTAAACCTTCAAGGGAAAGGCAACAATTACACCATCTCTACCAGAAATAGAAAAACAATCAATTCCTTCTAGAATACTCTGATACCAATCTTCAAAGGAAAACAAAGTAAGAATTAAAAACCTACCTCTTAACCTCACAGAGCACAGGTGTAAAAATCCTAAATACACATTAGCAAATTCTGGGGATGGGAGGACCATCTTACACCCTCAATAAAAAAAAGTTTTCCTAAACAGTCTATGCAGTTAATACATGCATTTGACTAGATCACAATTTTTAAATGCCACATAACAAAATATACCATTTAAAAAATATGAAAAAGCAAGGCTTAGAAGACAGCATGATGGAAAAGTGAGCAGGGTGTGAATAGGATATGCACAGGAGAGGAAATCTGAAAGCAAACACACATATGAAAATATACACAACCTCACCAGCAATGAAGGGAAAACAAACACAAGTTAAATCTGAGGTGCAATATTTCACACGTTCAGATGGCAAAAATAAGTGTGCTCTCTTGGCAAGGGGAGTGGATATTGTATACTCTGCGAGTAGCATTACGTGTATATTTGCAAAACCTCTTTGAAAAATACAAAATCCCAAGTGGCCAAATCCCAAGGTACATACTGAGACCCAGATAATCTTCTAGGTGTCTACCTGCTTCAGAGGAATACTCACAGAAGTGCACAAGGAGAAATGTACAGTTGTTTCTAATAATCTAAAAAGTCCACCCACAGGAATCAACTATGAGATATGCATGTGCTAGAAAAATGAACCAGGTCTACACACACTGACCTGGATAAACTTCAAAAACAAGCGTGAAGAGAGCCAATCCCACCAAGAGAACTATATTTCATGTAAGTTTCAAAAGACATAAGACATTAGGAAATGTTTACTGCAGATGCATGCTGTTGTTGTGGTTTAGTCTCTTAGTCATGTCCGATTTTTTGTGATCACATGGGTTGTGGCCCGCCAGACTCCTCTACCCATGGGATCTTCCAGGCAAGAATACTGGAGTGGGTTGCCATTTCCTTCTCCAGGGGATCTTCCTGACCCAGAGATCAAATCCACGTCTTCTGCATTGGCGGGCGGATTCTTTACTGCTGAGCCACCAGGGAAGCCCCTGTAGATGCATACATGGTAATAAAAAGTTTAAACATGTTCATGGAAAAGAGGCACCAACCACAGAAGAGTGGTTACCTCTGCAGAGACAAGGAGAAAGGGGAATAGAACTGGAGGAACACGTGAGATTTTTTTTTTTAATGCCGAGGAATGTGTTATTGTCACCCTGTATGTTGTCACCCTGCCAAATACATCATGCAAAATGCCAGGTTGGAGGAAGCGCAAGCTGGAATCAAGACTGTTGGGAGAGAATTCAATAACCTCAGATACGCAGATGACACCACCCTTATGGCAGAAAGTGAAAAGGAACTAAAGAACCTCTTGATGAAAGTGAAAGAGGAGAGTGAAAAAGCTGGCTTAAAACTCAACATTCAAAAAACTAAGATCATGGCATCTGGTCCCATCATTCCATGGCAGATAAATGGAGAAACAATGGAAACAGGGACAGACTTTATTTTCTTGGGCTCCAAAATCACTGCACATGGTGACTGCAGCCATGAAATTAAAAGACGCTTGCTCCTGGGGAGAAAAGCTATGAGCAACCTAGACAGCGTATGAAAAGGCAGAGACATTACTCTGCAGACAAAGATCTATCTAGTCAGAGTTATGGCTTTTCCAGTAGTCATGTATGGATGTGAGAGTTGGACTATAAAGAAAGCTGAGCGCCCAAGAATTGACGCTTTTGAACTGTGGTGTTGGAGAAGACTACTGAGAGTCAGTTGGACTGCAAAGATATCCAACCAGTCAATTCTAAAGGAAATCAGTCCTGAATATTCATTGGAAGGACTGATGTTGAAGCTGAAACTCCATACTGTGGCCACCTGATGTGAAGAACTGACTCCTTGGAAAAGACCCCGATGCTGGGAAAGATTGAGGGCAGGAGGAGAAGGGGACGACAGAGGATGAGATGGCTGGATGGCATCACTGACTCGATGGACTTGAGTTTGAGCAAGCTCCGGAAGATGGTGATGGACAGGGAAGCCTGGAGTGCTGCAGTCCATGGGGTCACAAAGAGTTGGACATGGCTGAGCAACTGAACTGAATGTGGTATTTCTAACTGACATTTGGCAAGTGTTGATACCTGTCGAATCCAGAGATGGTGATAAGCACAGGAAAAATGTTCAACATCATTAACCCTCAGGAAAACACAAGTTGAAAGCGCAATGAGAAACCACTTCATACTCACTAGAATGTTAAAAAAAAATCTTGGCAAGGACCTAGGACAACTGAAAGCTCATATGTTGCTGTGAGTGACGAGTGAAGTGCAGAAACTAGTTTTGCCGTTTCTTATATAAACATACACTGACCATATGATCCAACAATTTCACTCCTAGGTATTTACACCAGAGAAATGAAAACATGTCTGAAAGACTTACATACAAAAGTTCGGAGAATTACTCATAATAGCTAAAAGCTGGAAACATCCCAAATGTCCATCAATTGACAAATGGGTTAAGTTTGGTTCTACGAGTATGGTCAACCAATGAAATTCTACTAAGTAATAAAACGGAATCAACAACTGATACAATATGGCTAAATCTCAGACCTTATCCTCTTCAAGGAAGCCAAACTTCAAGGGTACAAAGCCAAGATTCAAGGGTACAAACCACATGATCCATTTCTGTGAAATCCTAGAATAAGCAAAACTAAACTATAGGGTAGAAGGTAGAGGTGACCTGAGGAGATGAATAGGAGAAAAACTGATTGCAAATGGGTAAGAGAGAACTTTTCAGAACAATGTTCCAGACATCAATTGGAATGGCAGTTATACAGGTGTATATATTTGTCAAGTCACTGACCTATATCATGAGAATGGGTGAATTTTATGGTAAATAATACCTTACAGTACATTTTATTTATTTATGGTAAAATTATGATACATTTGGGCTTCTCTGGTGGCTCAGACAGTAAATAATCTGCCTGCAATGCTGTGCTTAGTCGCTCAGTCGTGTCTGACTCTTTGTGACCCTGATGGACTGTAGCCCGCCAGGTTCCTCTGTCCATGGGATTCTCCAGTCAAGAACACTAGTGGGTTGCCATTTCCTCCTCCAGGGGATCTTCCCGACCCAGGGATGGAACGCCCGCATTGCAGGCAGACTCTTTACCGTCTGAGCCACCAGGGAAGTCAGGAGAAGCAAGGCAGGAGACCCGGGTTCCATCTCTGGGTTGGGAAGATCCCCTGGAGAAGGGCATGGCAACCCACTCCAGTATTCTTGCCTAGAGAATTCCATACACAGAGGAGGCTGGCGTGCTACATTCCATGGGGCTGTAAAGACTCGGACTGAGCGACTAACACTTTCACTTTTTTCATGATACACTTATGGTAAATTATATACTTTATGGTAAAATATATAAATTATAGTTGATTTTTAAAATAGGGATATAGTAGATACATATAACTTCTTTTTTTGGTTAAAACTAAGTGGGTTTTAGAAAATATTGGTCATTAACTGCATATCTTGCAGAGCAGGAGGCTTTAGGAGAAAAACAAAGAACTAAGAAGGCGCCTAATGCTAAATCCTATCCTTTCCCGTGGAAAGCTATTTCATCACTGCAGCAGTCCTATTAGAAACCCAAGGGTCCTTTGAGATTATCAAGTTCAAGTCTCTCATTTTCAGGAAAGCAGTGAAAGTTGTCCAAGATCACTGCTGCAGACATTTGTTGCTTAAGCTGCCAAGTGTCCTTTACCCAAACCTTAACACCATTGTACTTTTTCTTTTCTTTTTTGTGGGAAAAAAGGCACTCCTACTAGGGACTTTGTCCATGGATCTCTGAATCCAGGTGCCAGCCCTCCCTCTATAAGCCCTAAGGGATGTCAGTGGGAGCTCCTCCCACTTTCACTGGGCAAAGGTGTGCTTGCCACCAGGTGCTCTCTGCTGACACCTGGAGAGACGCACGGGGTTTCCCCCTTAACGACCAAGCACACCTGACCACGCTCTGTTCGCTCTAAGGTTATTCCTATCAGTCCCACTCTAAAGTTATTCCTATCAGTCCTACCTCCTGGCCCCACACAGCGGAGCATCTTGGTTTCTATCTGCTTTCAAAAGATATCCCCAGCCTCCTGTCCATCCTGTGAGCTTCCAGAATCTTTGTAATACATTTCACTTTGCTGACATCGAAGAATTGGTTTCTGAAGTTTGTGACCAAAGAACCCCGTATGACAGATCACCCAACCAGCATAAGGTAGGCGAAGCCCACAGTCCAGTTTTGAATGCTCCAGGATGTCCCTGGGTGTGGTGTGCTCAGTCACTTCAGCAGCGTCCAACTCTGTGCAACCCTATGGATTACAGCCTGCCAGGCTCCACTGTCCACTGGATTCTCCAGGCAAGAATACTGGAGTGGGTTGCCATTTCCTTCTCCAGGGGATCTTCCTGACCCGGGATCGAACCTGCGTCTCTTAAGTCTCCTGCATTGACAGATGGGTTCTTTACCACTAGCGCCACCTGGGAAGCCAGAGATAATGCCTCAGGGTACTCAGTGTCACTGCTTCACCCCAGGGTGCTGGGACACAGAATAAGAAAATGTACTCAGTGACGCACGAAGCAGACTGACATGCTTTCATTTCATCCTTCCCACAACCTGGTAATACAGGGATTTGTTGATGGTGGTGGTGGTGTTTAGTTGCTAAGTTGTGTCCGACCCTTAGTGATCCCATGGACTGCAGCCTGCCAGGCTCCTCTGTCCATGGAATTCTCTAGGCAAGAATACTGGAGTGGGTAGCCCTTCCCTTCTCCAGGGGATGTTCCTGACCCAGGGATTGAACCCTGTGCCTCCTGAACTGCAGGTGGATTCTTTACCACTGAGCCACCCAGGAAGTCCAACATAGGGATTAACCCCCCTTTATCTATGAGGACACGGAAGAGGAAGAAAAATATTTTTTCAAGGTTACACGGCTCATAAGTGACAGCGCCAGAACCTGAGCCAAATCTGTTCAAACTTTAAAGTCTGGCTCCTGTCACCTCATCAGGCTGTCTGGCCTCAAGAAAACATTCCTGCTTCTCCTGCTTTACAATTAGGTCACTGGGACTTCAACTTGCGTATCAGAGGCACAGTGGGATGTTGGCTGCACCGACAAAGTAGAAGGGCTGGGGGTGGGGCAATGCATTCACTGGGTCAGGACACTCACCCAGAAAAGTGTCACAGTGGATGGGGTGAAGACGCTGCAGCCTTAGGGAGAACAGACATGCCCGGGGAACAATGTGGGAACCATCCACATCCCTGAGGAGTGGAAGTAAATTCTTTCTGCTTGGAGATGAATACATGTTCACGTTCCCATGGCAACAGAACATGCGCACTGCTGCCCATACCTGTAAGTGAGTGACTCACGTTTTTGGCATCACACTAGCCCAGTCCTAAGTCATTAGCTAATCAGCTGAGAATGCTTACACTCTGCAGCAGGGAGGACGGGTAAACAGGGTCTCAACGTGTCCCTCTGAGGCTCTGAGAGCAGGGATCACGTTTCCTCGGCTTTGGCACAGGATTTGCAATACCTGGCACCATCCCTGCTCTCAAACCATCATAAGGAACCTGAATTTATTCTGGGCTCTCTACACAGAGGGGATAGGAGCAGAGTTTCAGTTAAAACCAAGTGTTAGACGCTCAGTCGTGTCTGACTCTTTGTGACCCCATGGCCTGCAGCCTGCCAGGCTCCTCTGTCCATGGAATTCTCCAGGCAAGAATACTGGGGTGGGTTGCCAGTCCCTTCTCTGGGGGATCTTCCCAACCCAGGGATTGAACCTGGGTCTCCCACATTGCAGGCAGATTCTTTATCATCTGAGTCACCAGGGAAGCCTGTTAAACATGATGGGAAAAGTGAATCAACTCAGGTTGCACAAGCTGATGAAATCAGTAATAACTGTGGTTGGTGCAGAAATCCAGTTTCAGACCAAAGCTTCTTCATGGATCCTGATGGGTGCACTAAGAGATCTGCTGGGGGGTCAGGCAGGATCTCAGCATGAATCAAAGCTACTTGAACTACAGAACAGATAGGGGCATGGAGTGAGAGGGTCAGAGCTGTAGCATAGATTCCCAAGAGATCCCAGTTCTAGAGGCCTTTGCAGGCAGAGGAGGCCTAGAAGCTACAAGCATCCCCTCAGACTAACCTGGAAATCCTTCAGTGGCTCCCAAATAACCAAAAATGGTTCTGTCAATTTAACAAAGGACCTCCCCAAGGCACAAGCAGATACGGGGAACAGTTACATGAAAGGTTTCCCCCTGCCCTCTAAACGAAGGGAACAACTGTGATTCCCACTTAGTTTTAGGAGAGTCCATAAAGAGGTTCAGGTATGCATGGGAAAACTCACAAAAGAAACTATCCATGAAGGAAACATCCCACCCGCCCAGATTGCAGAGGGAGCAGGGCCTGGCCTCCCCGGGTAGCTTGTGTTTGTGTGTGTGTGTCGGGGGGTGGGGGTGGTGTTGTATACACAAACTGCCCTGATTTCTGCTGAGCAGGCACATGTCTCCCGGAAGATGGGATCACCAGGGAAGAAGTGGGCCAGGATGCTTTTTGAGAGGCACTAAGCATCATCACCATGTCAATAACACTTGCCAGAAAAGGCTGATGCTGGAGCGTGGCATGGACTTGTCCCTGCTTGGCAATGAGCTTGTTGGTCCCTGGGATGCAGGGGCCAGGTGCCCATGCTGGGTGTCTACACTGCATCCAGTAGACATGCCTTGCACACTGAAGACATTCAATAAAGATTCACTGAATCATGATGGATGATGAATGAATGAAACAATGAAGAGGCCTTTCTGAACAGCTCCCTCAAACAGTTCCGAAGCCTTCATCATTGTGAAGAGGATGGACTCAGCAAGCCTAAGATCTCAGAAGGCAGTCAGCCCACCACCGCTGAGCTCAGAAACGATGACCCCTTTACAGCTCAGAAAAATGGAAGAAGGGCTGAAGTCTGAGGTCCCTGAGTTCTGAAATCCACAGGCCCCTGATGATGTGATGGTGTTCAGTTACTCAGATGTGTCTGAGTCTTTGCGACCCCATGGGTTGTAGCCCGCCAGGCCCCTCTATCCATAGGGTTTCCCAGGCAAGAATACTGGAGTGGGTTACCATTTTCTCCTCCAGGGGACTTCCCGACCCAGGGATTGAGCCTGTATCTCCTGCATTGACAGGCGGATTCTTTACTCCTGAGGCACCAGGGAAGCCTGCCCCACCAGGGCCCTAAGCATCCTCTAATAAGAAAATAACTGAAAATAAGAAATGCATCCGCCTGTTAGGGAGTATATCCAGAAGGAGGAGAGAGAATAAAATCCTGATGGGCTGGATCAAAAGGGAGGCTGGGGCTTCACCCAGAGCAGATGTCCCCCACCTTGCTGTCAAGGCACAATTGCACCCGGTACAATTTCAGTAACATTAAAGAGTGTGAAGGAGAGGCTTGTGCTGCTTTAAAAAAGAAAGGTGGTGGGGAGAATACATTACTGACCCAGCGAAACTGAGGTTCTGTTAGGGGCACCAAGAAGGTGGGCTGGGGTCAGAAGGAGGATGGAGCAGGGGTTCAAGGTCCCAGGGAACCCAGCTGCTGGCAACCTCCTCACCTCTTAACAGTCCGGTCCTCTGGGCCCCTAAGTTGAGTCAATGAGAGTTCAGGAGATGGGGACCACGTGTGCCAACATGAAGCTCCCTGGCCTCTGGCTGACTCTCATTAAACCCGCACAGGCTGGGCTGAGGGAGGCTCCACGCGGCCCTAATTACCGAGCTTCTTTTCACAAGGCTCAGCCCAGCGCAATGAAGGGACTCAAGGTAAATCCTCACCCAGTCCGGCGTCTCTAACAGAGAAATAAATCACCCTAATGACCCAGGGCGGGCTGCCATGCATGCTATTTCTGGAGCTGTTGATTTCCACGCTGGCAGTGGGGGGGACATGTGGTGTGGACACAAAACCCCGAGGCAGGGAGGTCAAGTGCAGCACGTCTGATTTCAGAGTGGGGAGAAGCTGGGAGGATGGAGTGGAGGGGAGAGAATTAGTGAAAGTTCCCATGATCCGTTTCCCTGGTCCAGACCCTGGGAGCGCCAAAGTGGATAGAGAAAATTGGAGCAGGAAAAATAAGATGCGGTCTGGCTGTGGTCAGGGACCTCTCCAGTCCAATCTCTCCGCACTAGAAGGGGCGGCCCCCAAATCTGGCATGGAGCTTTGCAGCCAGGGCAAAGAGGGAAATGTGTTTGGCTAAAGGGTCCTCCGTGTCCTTAGGATAAAACAAGCCACCTGCTCAAGGCAAGCACCATTCCTACCCTAAAGCCAAAAGAAATTCCTCCCACCATTCAGAAAAAGAAGATAGTTAAAAAAAAGTCTTTAAAGACCATAAGCGTCAAGCGGCGGGGAGGGATGGATGGGGGCGATGAGCAATGAATGTGTAAGGGTACAAGGTCTCCTTTGGGGTTGCTGAAGATGTTTTGGGACTAGACTGAGGAGATGGTCACACAATATTGCAAATACACTTAAGGATCAGTGAATTTTACAGTTTAAAAGGTTAATTTTAGGTTTGGTGAATTTCATCTCAGTCTTTAAAAGAAATCATGTCATGCCTCCAGTCAAATCTTTCCCACCTTCCTATCTTCCTCTATTCCAGACCCAATGAAGGGCCTGTCCACTCTTGGCCCATGCATTTTCCTCCCCACCCCACAGAACACACTTCTCAGACCCCACAGGTTTGTTCCCTGATTTTATTCGGGTCTCTGTTCAAACGTTCACAACTGGAGACCCTTCCTGTCGACCTCATTGAAAACAGCAACTCCTATTACCCTCTATTCTGAGAATACAGAACCTTGTTGTTTAGTCGCTAAGTCGTGTCTGACTCTCTGCGACCCCATGGACTGTAGACCTGCTAGGCTCCTCTGTCCACGGGCTTTTCCAGGCAAAAACACTGGAGTGGGTTGCCATTTTCTCCTCCAGGGGATCTTCTTGACCCAGGGATTGAACCCAAGTCTCCTGCATTGGCAGGCAGACTCTTAACCACTGGACTACCAGGGAAGTCTGATAAACCACATTTTGCTTCAGAAACACAGGCCACTGACACCTCAAATTCAACATGTCCAAAACCAAACTCCATTCCTACCCCATCCCTGCCATATATATGTATGTTGTTGTCCAGTTGCTAAGTTGTGTCCAACTCTGCGACCCCGTGAACTGCAGCAGGCCAGACTCCTCTGTCCCCCACTATCTCCTGGAGTTTGCCCAAATTCATGTCCACTGAGTAGGTGATACTATCTAACCATCTCATCCTCTGCCACTCTCTTCTCCTCTTGCCTTCAATCTTTCCCAGCATCAGGGTCTAAATAAATAAGGGCACATGTGGGGCCTTGAGGGGCACACGTGGCCCTGGGAGTGGACATGAGTGGACACGAGTGATGGGTCCCACATCCCCCTCCCCATACACTCACTGCTCTGGGACCTTCCCTGAGCCCTGTTTCTGAAATCGCGCTTGTGAAATAAGCCTGCTGGAGCAGATGATCTATCCCAGAGGCCCCTTCCAGCATCACAGCCTGTGAGTCATTGGAAAAAAGCAGAGGGAGTTGGGGACCCGCCCGTCCAGTTCCCCCTCTCCCCCAGTCCCACCCCTGTTTACCAAACAGTGCCTGCCCCACCAGCCCCTGCAAGGCCAGGACGCATTCCCTCGGAGCTCCAGGAAAGGTGATGCAGAAAGCCCTGCCAGGTTTCCAACCATCACACAGGCTGAAGGGGGCAGCCCGAGCAGGCGAGGACTTTGCGTCTCTGGCTGGTGAGAAGTCTAAACTGGGTCACAGTGTCAAGTGACCTGAGAGGGGCATCTTTCCACTGGCCTGGAGTGGATTTGGCAGAGGCAGTCAGCCTCTCTCCGTGTGGAGGCTGGAAGTGAGGGATGAACTGGAGTTCTTAATTCCTCTTCCAATTTATGTCTCCCCCAGTATTCTTGCTCAGGTGGCCAAGTTGGATGGTCAGGCATGAAGTGAACCCTCTAACACTTTGCACGCTTGCTCTATGGAATACACCTGATACTACAGGGAAGCGAGCCATCCCAGGCAGTTACAACAGTGCCATTGTGTCTGCATATAACACTTGGTCTTGAAAAGAAAGCTTCATCTACGTGGATGGACCTAGAGATTGTCATATTGAGTGAAGTAAGTCAGAGAAGGAGAAATAGTGTGTGACATCCCTTATATGTGGAATCTAAAAAGAAATGATACAAAGATGAACTTCCTTACAAAACAGACTCACAGACTTAGAGAAAGAACTTATGGCTGTGGGGAGGGGGAGAATGGGGGGGATGGGATAGTTAGGGAGTTTGGGATGGACATCTATACACAGCTATATTTAAAATGGATAACCAACAAGGACCTACTGTATAACACAGGGAACTCTGCTCAGTGTTATGTGGCAGCCTGGATGGGAGGGGAGTTTGGGGGACCATGGATACACGTCTATGTATGACTCTCTGCTGTGCACCTAAAACTACCAAAACAGTGTGAATTAGTTATACCCCAACACAAAATAAAATGTTAAAAAAAAAAACAAAGCTGCATCTTCATGACTTTTACAAAATTAGTCTCCCTGTGGCCAGTCCATGTGATGGCCTCTGCCCAACCTTATTTCCTGAGAAATCTTTGTTCTCTCACAAACCAAGCATTGCTCAAACCTGACAGCTAACTTCCTCCCAAACTCACAATCAGGCTCCACTTCATACCAAAAGACACATGATGGGGACAGGACAGGGCCAGGACTTCTCTCTTCACTCCTGCAGGGCTGGAGGAATATTCTCAGCTTATTATTAATCTAGCTCCTTAGCACCTTCACAGGCGACCAGGAAAGAGGGAGGAAAAGAGGCAGCTATTCCCCTCCTTGTTAGGAGTTCTGAAGGCTCAGAAGGAGGAAACGGAAACTTTAGGTTAAAAGAAGTCTTGGGGGAATAATTCAGGTTTAACAGATGATGAAACAAGTGATGTATATGGTTCCTGGCAGCCTTGCCTTTTTGTGATTAATTTCATTATATTTCCAGGCCTGCAACTGGCAACCTCGCCTATTAGCACAGAGGAACAAAATCTGGCTGCTGGACTTTTCAAAAGAATGGTCCCTATCTGCCTGCCTGGCATCTCACTGCCATTTTCTCTTCTTAATGTCCTTGAGTGGACACGGGCACACCAAATCTCACACACAGTTAACGCAGGGATCACCACTTCCCACGACCTCATTCCCCAAGCTCCTTGCAGCTGTTGCCTTTACACCATGAGACTGTTCCCTTGATGTTGATGACACCAGCCATTCAGTTCCCTCTCTGCCTGAGAGCTGGACCTGTCCCCTCAAATGCCTTTCAGGCTCACATCAAGGATTCCATCACTGCCACGTCTCATTGGTTACCATGCCGGGTAGATTTCCATTCTTCTCCCACCGGAATCAGCTGACCTTAATTTTCCTCTGGGTATCACTCTTATTTCTTCCACAGTCCATGGGGGTTAGGATGACCCCACCTCTCAACTATGCCATCCTAGGCTCCACTGGAAAGCTGCCCAGTGATTTTCCTCTTTCCTTGGAATTACTAAGAGTTTTTAGCATCTTTCTGAAGAGGTGACTAAGCTAGAAAATGCTGCCAACATAGAGGAAAGTAAAGCCAGGAGATGAAGGGTTTTGAGGACACTGCCTTTGCCTCTTCTACTAGTTATTTTACTAATAGAATTACTAGCAAATAAGCAAATAATAATAATTAATTAGTAATAAATAATATTACTGTGTATCAGTATTGTGTGCTCAGTCATGTCCGACTCTCTGCAATTCCATGGACTGTAGCCCACCAGGCACCCCTGTCCATGGGATTATCTTGGCAAGAAGATTAGAGTGGGTTGCCATTCCCTTCTCCAGGGATCGTCTCAACTCAAGGATTGAACCCATGTCTCCTGCACTGGCAGGCAGATTCTTTACCAATGACCCACCAGGGAAGCCCACAGTGTACCAAATTAAACCAAACCTCAGTGGTTTCAAACAACAGACATGGGGTCTCAGTTTCTGCAGGTCAGGGATCTGGGTACAGTTTACCCAGACTTTGAGACTTAGCCAGACTTCTGGGCAGACTTCTCACAATGCTGCTACCCAGGGTCAAGTTCTCCACCTTCCCAATCTAATCCCTCTCAACTCCGGTCAATCCACCTCCAAAGTCCATCCCGAATCCACCCAGTGCTGCCACCCCGTTCCCCAGGGCACCATCACCACTCCCTGTATCATCACAATGATCTTCAAATTGGCTCTCCATCCCCTCCAACCTATTCTCTACATGGCAACCAGAGAGAACTTAGAATACAGTCATCAGATTACATCAATCCCCTCAACCAAAGTCATCCAAAGACTTTGCACTGCTCTTTGAAAAAAGAAATCCAAACTACCTCGCCTAATTCACAAAGCAATAAAGTCTGCCCTTCTACCTACCCGATCCCTCATTATTGTATACCACATCCCCTCCAGCCACACCAACCTCCTTTGCTCTGTGCCACTCAATGCAGTGTGGTTCCCAGACGTATGTTGCTTTTTTCAAGTTAAAACAGTGACAACTAAAATAAAATGTGAAATTCGGTTCCTAACTGTTCCCAGACACCTTTCAAGTACTGAGCTGTCACATGGGGCTGGTGGCCACATGACCAGAACGGATGACCTGGAAATGACCAGAACATTTCCATCGCTGCAGATTAAGCTTCGACCTCGCTGTCCTAGCTGCTCCTTGGAAAAAGTTTGGTCCTTCCTCATGGCTTTGACATGGGTTGTTACCTTTGCCTTTCCCCCAGCAATTCGTTCCCATGGCCGGATCCAGACATCGGCTTAAGTGGGAGGTTCCCCCACAAGCACCGATCTAAAGCCACCGTTTAGTCACTTCCAACCACAGGAACCAATTTAATCCTGCACAGCATTTACCATGGGCTGAGGCCCTCCTTGTTTATTTGGGTTTGTCTGCTTATTGCCCAACCCCACCCACGCCTCCTCACCCCGAAGCAGACTTCCAACATCAGGGACCTTGCCCGGCTGGCTCATAGCATTCGGGCACCTGACACACCTGCTCAATTAGTATTAACTGATTGTTAGACCTACGCCACTCAGATTTCCTCTTAAATCACCCTTTCTCCACCTTCCCTGCCACCACCCAGCCTTCATCCCCGCGACTGCAGACAGAATCCTGCCTCTGCCCTATCCTGAGCCTGCAAACACTCGCAGGTGAATCTTGTCAAGTGCTCCTCCTGTCAGCCCAGTTCCCCGTTCCTGTCCCTCTGGCCCCACATGGCCTCCGTGTCCCCACAGGTAGCATGCCTGTTCCTACCTCTGCGCTGCCATCAAGGTTTCCGCTCTGCTTGGCGCACCCTCCCTGCTTCTCCATGCAGCCGCACCCTCGCCTGCCTCCCAGGTGTGGCTCAGGTGGCGGCTGCTTCTGCAGACACCGGCCCCTCCTCTGGTCTCCTCCAGCGCTTCCTGTCTGCAGCCCAGCTTCAGTGCTTACTCACGGAAGACAAGACGTTTCACCTCCCACACATACCCACCCCCCGCACCCAACACACACACATTATCATCCCCGAGATGACTCCTAAGAGGGGTGCTTCTCAAACTTCACTGAGGAGCAGAGTCAATGAAGAGTTCACGAAGGGCACAAGGTCAAAGCTTATGGACACAGGATAAGATCTGGGCCTCTGGGCTTTCCCCACAATCCCCAGGTGATGCAGAGACTCAACTGTAAGCTGCACCACTTTCTCTTTTTTTTGACGTGTATTTGACTTACAATGTTGTGTTAATTTCTGCTGTACAGCAAAGTGATATAGTTATACATATATAAACATTTTCTTTCATATTCTTTTCCATTATGGTTTATCATAGAATATTAAATATAGTCCCCTATGTGATAGAGTAGGACCTTGTTGCTTGTCCACCCTATATATAATAGTTTGCATTTGCTAACCCCAAACTCCCAATCCATCCCTCTCCCACCCCACTCCTTAGCAACCACTTGTCTGTTCCGAATATCTGTGAGCCTGTTTCTCTTTTGTAGATAAACTCATTTGTGTCCTATTCTAGATTCCACATATAAGTGATATATGGTATTTGTCTCTGATTTTCTTCACTTAGTATGATAATCTCTAGTCCATCCTTGAGAGTTCCTTCGACTGCAAGGTGATCAAACCAGTCAATCCTAAAGGAAATCAGTCCTGAATATTCATTGGAAGGACTGATGCTGAAACTCTAATACTTTGGCCGCCTGATGCAAAGAACTGACTCATTGGAAAACACCTTGATGCTGGGAAAGATGGAAGGCAGGAAGGAGGAGAAGGGGACGACAGAGGATGAGATGGTTGGATGGCATCACTGACTCAATGGACATGAGTTTGAGCAAGCTCTGGGAGTTGGTGAAGGACAGGGAAGCCTGGCATGTTGCAGTCCATGGGGTCACAAAAAGTTGGACAGGACTGAGCAACTGAACTGAACTGAGTCTATCCATGTTGCTGCAAATGGCATGATTTTATTCTTTTTTTATGGCTGAAACATATTCCATTGTATATATGTACTACATCTTTATCCATTCGTCTGTCCATAGGCATTTAGGAGTCCATGTCTTGGCCACTGTAAACACTGAGCTGCATTGGTTTAGAACATCAGACATTCAAGGAATAGTTCAAGTCTTGGCCATTTCCACCAATAGGAAACACCTGGGAAGGGCCCGACTTGGTTAATGACATTCTCTCACACAAACTTGCTCTTCTACAAGTACTGAAAGCTACCCCCTGGAGCAGGCTAAAAAACGGGCCCCCAAATGGAGCGACATCTTAATCTCTGGAACTTGCAAAAAGAAAAAAGGGATTTTGATATTTGGCAAAACTAATACAATTATGTAAAGTTTAAAAAAAAAAACTGGAAAAAAAAATTTTTAATCTGTAAAAATTGTTATAAATGTGGGAAAATGATAAAATTAGTTTAAGATACTTTTAAAGTAGATCACAGAAAGCTGATTAATTAAAATGGAAATATTTTACTTATTAATAATAAACAAAGGCTAAATAAAAAAAATAAATCTTTTAATCCAAAAAAAGAAAAAAAAAAGAAAAAAGGGATGTGCCAGGTGTAATTAAGCTAAGGAATTTGAGATGAGAAGGTTATCTGGCTGGACCCTAAATACACTCACAAGGGTCCTTATAAGAAGGAGACGAGGTCAAAGAGGGAAGGAAGCCAACGTGAGGCCAGAAATGGGGAGAAAAAGCAGTAAGACATGCAGCCCCAAGTCCTGGAAGGAGCTTCTAGAAGATGGAAAAAGAAAGGAATGGATGCCCCCCCTCCCCGATCCCCCAGGAGAAGCCAGTCTTGGGACACTGATTTTAACCTCATGACTCATCTCAGACTTTGACGCTTCAGATTTATGGAAGGGATGTGAAACTACTACATTTGTGGCGAGAGAAAACTAACACCTCCCTTTCTGTAACAGGGCGAGGTAAAGTTCTAAGTGCCCAAGGATCATGATTTTCTGCTTATTTCATTATTGAAAAGACAACACGAGACGCTGTATTCGAACAGGGCTGGCTTGTTCTGTTCATGCCTGTGCCCACAAGGCCCAGATCAGGGCCATGGACATCTGTGGACATGAAAATTCCTCCAGGAAGGCACACTGGTGAAATGAGGCAGGAAGGCGTTTTAAAAAACAAACAAACAAAATATACTCTTTCCATTGATTTATTGTTACAGGGTTTAAAAAACAGCAGCAGCAGCAACGTGAAGAAGAGGAAGCCATCACAGTGTGAAGGGAAGTAAAGACACATGTACGTTTGCAAACATCTGCATGATTTCCTCCACACCCACAAGAAAGTGATAACTTGCTCACTTCTGAGAGGTGAACTGAGAGGCAGAGGACGGGGTAAGAGGTAGGCCAATGTTCACTCTATTTTTCAGTGCTTGTCAAATGTCAGAATTCATCTATATATTACCCATTCAGTAAAAATGTGCTCATGTCACTTCAGTCATGTCTGACTCTTTGCAACCCCATGGACTGTAGCCTGCCAGGCTCCTCTGTCCATGGGATTCTTCAGGCAAGAATACTGGAGTGGGTTGCCATGCCCTCCTCCAGCAGATCTTCCTGAACTAGGGATCTAACCTGCATGTCTCATGTCTCCTGCATTAACAGGCGGGTTCTTTACTACTAGCACCACCTGGGAAGCCTGCTGTATTTCTCAGTGCTCATCAAATGTCAGAATTCATCTATATATGACATATTCAGTAAGAATAAAACTAACAAAGATACATTCCTGGGATTCACACTCAACAAAGAGTTTAAAACCTACCCCATATACCTCCTTCTGCATGGATGCTACAACTTTGGTGGGAAGACGGCACCTGCCAGGTGAGCAGGCCCAGGGGAACAGCTGCACAGCAAGCAGCCTCCAGTCAACCCCCCGGCCCTCCCGGTGCCACAGACGCCCCATCCGCTCCCCTGTGGTCCAGGGCCTCCGAGGAGGATGAGGAGTTCCTTAAACCCTGGTCCTCAGCAAACCCAGGCTGTGTTCCAGCACTGGAAGTGATCAGGGCTGCTCCGGCCCCTGCCTAAGCCCTGGTTTCTGGGTCCATTTCCGGACCAGGGTGCCACCCTACCCCAGGGCGCCCATTGCCATGGCAATGATGCCCCGCCAGCTTCTCAAGCTAGGGGAGCAAATGCAAGCGGGATCCATGGCTGCGTCTGATAATCACTATGGACACCAGCCCGTATCAGGTCTGCGTCCAATTAGCCACCCCCACAACAACACCATGGCAACGAAGGTAATATTATTGTTCCATGAAGAAAGAGAGAGAAACACACACACACACAATGTGTTGTACGGCAGCTTTCACAGCCACAGAGATATCACTTCTCCACGCCCTATGACTTGTGCTGCTCACTTCCCGACAACGATGCAGCTCCTCTGATGAGAAGTCACAGGCTCGGGCGATTACCTCTTCGCACCCTCCACGCTGTGCCTTCACAGGAAACAGCAGAAGTCCCGGGCAAGCCGGGTGCAGAGGCTGCGAGCCTCCCTCCCTCTGCCTTCTCCGGGAGGCAAGGAGGCTGGCCAGAGGCAGGATGGCCTCCAGGTAAAGCTCCAAGCTGCCCTCTGTCTGTCTGGCTGTCTGTTTGGCTGGCTAGCTGGCTTCTCGATGCCAGACCCAAGCAGGGCGCTGGGGTTTTGGTGGCTGCAGCCCTGAGCCACACACTAATCTTCAGACCCAAATGTGGAAAGCATTAACCCAAATGGAAAGACATAAATCAGGAGGGGAGCTGATGCACCGAGGAAAACAACTCTGCTCCGAGAGCCGGGGCTGTTGCACAAGAGCAGAGTGAGTCACCCGCCAGCAGGGGGAGGACAAGGGAGGGAGGGAGGGAAGCCCTGTGGGACGGGCGAACAGGAGGGAGGGTGGAGCAGTGCAAAAACACAGCTGTAGGCTCATCACTAACCGCACTTCATCAGCAGCCTGCGGGGAGGGGGGCAAAAATGTCACCTCCCCTCCCCAATCCAGGAAGCCTTTCAAACCATGTCCTCCCTGGAGAAGACAGCAGGAAGGAGTCTTCCCAACAGCCAACCGGTCACTCTTTGCACCCTGCAGCTGTGTCTTGGGGAAGCAAACCTCAGGCCCTCTAAAAAGAAGATCTTCTATATCCTTTGCTCCTCCCTGGCCATGTGCCATGTCATTTTGGGGTCCTCAAGCCCAGGTGCCCATCGTGGGTACACAACTCTTGTCCTACCTGCTTGCCCATCACTACTGTTTCATATCTTCTCTTCCTTTCCTTCTTCCAAACACTCCATCTTCCACCCAGGCTGCTGGGGACAAGACCATCAGCTTCCCCATCCCTAATCCCTGGGGAGAATCTCCAGGCTTCCTGTAAGACCCTGCCTCACCCACCAACTCCTCTGCCAAGGGAAAGGAGGGCTTCCCTGGTGGCTCAGACAGTAAAGAATCAGCCTGCAATGCAGGAGACTCGAGCGTGATCCCTGGGTCGGGAAGATCCCCTGGGAATGGCTACCCACTCCAGTATTCTTGCCTGGAGAATCCTCGGCCAAGACTGATTCCCAGCCTTCAAGTTCTAAGCACCTGCTGTCAGCAGGCCCTGCTATCCCTGGGTGTGGCCTCAGGGAGGAGAAGCCCTAAAGAGATAGGTTTGAGAGTGGAAGCACTGGGAGGTCTGAGCCCTCGGGGCTTTAGAAATTATCCCCGCAACACCATAGCTTTTAGCAGGACCCCTCCTCATCTCACTCTGATGAAATAAGGCTGTGTTTAGAGATCAACAAAGTCTCTTAGGCTCTGACAATGCTACATCTTAACATTAATGGAACTCACACCCCTGTGAGTAGAGACACACAACAGCTGGATAGATGAGTAAATGACTCAGTTTTGTTGAAATGTGACAAGTGATGGAGGAAAAGAACCCAGTAGGGCAAAGGGGTGGCACAGTGGGGTGAGGGAGAGACTCAAAAGAGATGAAAGAGTGGGTTCGTTTCTGCTGGCCGCTGCACCAAATTATCACAAACTAATTGGCTTCCCAGGGGGCTCAGTGGTAAAGAATCTGCCTGTCAATGCAGGAGATGTGGGTTTGATCCTTGGGTCAGGAAGATCCCCTGGAGAAGGAAATAGCAACCCACTCCAGTATTCTTGCCTGGGAAATCCCACAGACAGAGGAGCCTGGCAGGCTGCAGTCCTTGGGGGTTGCAAAAGAGTCGGACATGACTCAGTGACCAAACAACAACAAGAACACCAAAGCTCAAAGTTACAATATAAATGTGTTGTCTTCCAGTTCTGGAGTCAGAGGCCTAGAAAGGGGTCAAGGTAACTGGCAAGGCAGCTCCTTCGAGAGGCCCTAAAGAGAACCTGCGTCCGTGCCTCTCCTCTCAGCTTCTAGACGCTGCCCGCATTCCTTGGTTCAAGGCCCCTTCCCCACATCCTGAGTCTCTAGCTTCTGCTGTCACATCCACTCCAGACCTGACCCTCCCGCCTGACTCTTCTACAGATCCTTGTCCTTACACTGGACCCATCGGAATAATCCAAAACCACCTCCTCATCGCAAGAGCCTTAAGTTACTCCCACCTGCGGAATCCCGTCTGCCTTGTAAGGTAACGTCCCCACAGGCTCTGGGGACTAGGCCATGGACATTACTAGTCCATTGGAGTGGAGACCATTACTCAGTCCACTGCAGGGAGTGAGCCACGCGGGGCTGCCAGGGCCCTGAGGAAGAAGCGTGCCTGAAACAGCTGCAGGAGGGCCAGAGAGGCAGCGTGAGGGAGGTGAGCGAGGGAGGGGGAGGAGAGGCCCCAGAGTCAGGGCAGTCACGTGTCTGACTGTGTAGCTCCTTGTCAGCTATGGTGGGGACCTCGTCAGCATTTACTCTGCTATCGTAGGGGCCCATCCAGATGTTCTGAGTCAGGAGGCGACTGTTCAAATCAAAGGGTATGATGCTGGTGGCTGTGGCTCAGAGCAAAATGACAGCGGTGGAATGGTTGGAAATTTTTTTTTTTTAAGTCGTATCTGGAAGGAGGAGCTCACGTGCTTACCTGACAAACCAAACACAGGACGTGAGAGAAAGTGGCGGGAGGGGGCTGTCAAGGTTTTTGGCCAGAGCAGCTGAAGCAAGACTTGGAGTTCACTGAGCAGGACAGGCTGCAGGTGGTGTAGACAGGCTGAATGGCAATGCCAACTGGATATGGGTCAGGAGGTCAGGGGCAAAACTGATGAGCTCAGGCTGGAAATGGACTTGCTGGCCACAGCTGAAGGCTCTCACGGCGGTGTTGCCGGGGTCTGGACTGGGCCCAACCAGCAGGCTAAGGACTGAGGTCTGGGTTTGATCATGAGAGTAATGGGACACGTCTGCGCCCTGCGGTGGCCCAGGGTATAGGACCAGCCAGGACGACCACGGTTAATCCTTTGGGTCAGGCACCAGTTGCAAGACAAGAAGACAGAGGCTGAGTCAACAGGGATTTTGTCTCAGCCTACCATTGCTCAATCTGGAATTTTTCGACTTCTCACAGCCGGGAAGGTGGAATCTGAGTTGTGGGGATGGGGGGCCAGGGCGGCGGTAGGGTGGGTGGGGTAGTTAGGCGGGATTCAGGAATGCAGTCTGA
This sequence comes from Bubalus bubalis, assembly GCF_019923935.1. Lineage (NCBI taxonomy): Eukaryota > Metazoa > Chordata > Mammalia > Artiodactyla > Bovidae > Bubalus > Bubalus bubalis. The sequence continues at coordinate 33,911,155 of NC_059159.1, read as the reverse complement.
CCACAGACTCCAGGATCCTCAATTGAGGAGAGCTCACCTCACTACTGGTCTGGCTCCGGTTGGCCCCCAAGGGTCCTCACTGTCCAGCCCACAAGTCCTAGAAAGCCTTTCTGTGTCCGAGCTGCTGGACACTATCAACATAGTCCTACCCTAGGGGCCCAGGAAATCAGCAGGACAAAGAGGGCCAAGGGCAGGTAGCCAGACTGTGTGGGCTCCTCCCAGGGGACGCAGGCCTGCCCCTCCCTGAGGACAACATGTTCCAACATCTACGGCAAGCGGATCCTCAGGGACAGACAGCACAAGCCAAGCCCTTCCCTGGCACTTCCATCCATTCATTCATTTGACAAATATTTAGTGTTCCCTGGCACTTTCATCCATTCATTCATTTGACAAATATTTAGTGAGTACCTACCCAGGGTCAGGCACTGCTCCTAGACATGTGGGACATGTCAGTGATCAAACAGAAGGGGAAAAACCCTGTCTGTGTGGACCACTGACTTCTGCATGGGGGTAGAGGGAGCAGACAATAAAAATCAATAAATACTGAGCTGGCCAAGTTGTTCAGATGCTTTTTGGCCAACTCAATAAACTATAAATAATATTAAAATGGTGATGAAGGGGCTTCCCTGGTGGCTCAGTGGTAAAGAATTTGCCTGCCAATGCAGGAGACATGGGTTCAATCCCTGATCCGAGATCGCATATGCTAAGGAGCAGCTAAGTGCGTGGGCCACAGCTACTGAGCCTGTGCTCCAGTGCCTGGGAGCCTGTGCACCCTAGAGCCCGGGCTCCAACAAGAGAAGCCACCACAATGAGGAGCCCAAGCACCGCAACCAGAGAGAAGCCCCTTCTCGCTGCAACTAGACAAACGCCTGAGCAGCAATGAAGACCCAGCACAGCCAAAAATAAAGAAATAAAATTATTTTTAAAAAGAAGAAGGTGATGGAAGAAAACAAACAGAACAAGGGGAATCAGGAGTTCAGAGCAGACTGGGACGGTGGGCAGCAATTCTAACTGGTTCAAAATATTACAGTTGTTTCCAAGAAGAAACAACTTCTTTCCAGGAAGAACTGTCTAGCTGTTCAGCCTCCTCCTTTCCTCCTTCCCTCCCTCAAACAGTCACTGAGTCCTCACCGGAGGTCAGCCCCGGGCACAGCCCCGCTTTCATGAAGATGCTTTCTTTTACAGTTTATTACATTTTATTACACATTTTATCCAAGGAGAGAGAAGTTAAAGACAGTCATTCCAGAAGGGTGACAGAAGAGCAGAAGCTCACCAGCCACAGGATTCCCGCAAGCATGCCAATCACAACGGAGACCTCCCCTCCCCTCAAGAGTGTCGGATTGTTGGTCAAAGGGCCTGGCCCACGTTCTCCCTCCCACTTCACACCCCCATCACCACCGGGACCTGGATTAGCAGAAGTCACAATTCAGTGGTCTCTGCGGAAGCTGCCCACAGACTGTCCTTACACCCTGCCTGGTCACCATCCCAAAGCATCAGCTGGTTTTAGGGCCTCTGGACACACTTGTTTGTTCCATGTTGCAGACCAACGCATTCCCAAGGAGCACCATCCCCTCCCCTCCACTCTGAGCATCTCTGTCGAGCAGGTTCTGATTCCTCTTGCCCAGCTGTGCTCACTCCCCAGCTCACGGCAGCCCAGGGGCAGAGGATGTCGTGCAGGACGTCACACTTAGGCCATCTGGGGACCAAAAGCATTTGGCAGCTCAAGTCTCTGACCTCAGTCTGCAACTCTCTTATCAGTGGCACTAACCACTGGGGGACTGCAAGTGAACTGAGCATGAAGGCTCTTCCTGTGTGGAGGAAAGTCAAGACTGGCCTTTGATGCACACCCTTGACAGTCTTTGGGCCTCTGGACCATCCATCTCCTTCCACTGTTCATCCAGCGGGACCAGGGCAGGCCCCAGGCTCCCTCTGCCCTGCCATAAGCCCTCCAATCTCATTTCTCTCCAGAAACGGAGGAGACTTGAGAAGATGGGGCACCGTCACTTTCCCATCCTGCCCTGTTACTGCGTGTGTAAACGCTAAGTCACTTCATTCGTGTCTGACTCTCTGCGACCCAATGAACTGTAGCCTGCCAGGCTCCTCTCTCCATGGGATTCTCCAGGCAAGAATACTGGAGTGGGTTGTCATGCCCACCTCGAGGGGATCTTCCGGGAGCAGGAATTGAACCTGCATCTCTTACATCTCCTACATAGGCAGGTGGGTTCTCTACAACTAGCATCTTTACCACTGGGAAGCCCTGGTACGGAGTCTCCCCTGAATGGTTCAGCTAGAGCAGGACTCAATCCCCAGACCCTGGTGATGATTCTCAGCAGAGATACTCTGAGCTCCACACCTTACAGCTGCACTGAGTTGTGGGGGCTCCATGCCCCTCTGTGGCAGGCACGTACAAAATCAATACAGCAACCAGTCGTTCAGGTCACACACTCTGGAGAGAGATGGCATGGGTACAAATCCTGTCGCTGACTGGGTGACCCTGAAGAAATGATTTCACTGCTCTGTGACTCAATTTCCTCATAAAACGGGCCTGGTAGTACTCATAGGTTTATTGCAAGGATGAAATGAGTGAATAAATAAATGTACAGTCTCTAGAACAGCACCTGAAAAACAACAAGTGCTACATCAATGTTGTCTATTAAATTTTTTTAAACTTTATTTTATGTTTTGGCCACACTGTGTAACATATGAGATCTTAGTCCCCCAAACAGGGATTGAATTGGTGCCCCCTTGCAGCAGAAATCAGAGTCCTAACCACTGGACCACCAGGGAAGTCCTTATTTAAATATTTTTGATTGGACAAATCTGTTTTAAAATAGCCTAGCCACCTGTGTAACCTGGCTGCAAGTGCTGGAGAGGTAAGGGACACTAGTTTGATCCCTGGGACAGGAAGATCCCCTGGAGGAGGGCATGGCAACCCACTCCATTATACTTGCCTGGAGAATCCCAGGGACAGAGGAGCCTGGTGGGCTACAGTCCAAAGGGTCGTAAAGAGTCAGACAGGACTGAAGTGACTTAGCATACACGCATGCACCCATCGGTGAGGCCACAGGCTTCTTACTTAGTTAAGAGTATTAGAGTATTGAAGATCTAACTGTGGGCCACTGAGACTGCTTGCTTCTTCTTCATCAACCTCTCCCCTGCTTCTCCAATCCCAGGCTTTCTAGTGAAATTTCAGAAGTCCAGGTGCTTCCCGGGGGCCTCCAGCATCCCAGTAAAGAACTTGGCAACCCTCCCACCCAGGGCGCACCACAGCCATCTCAAAATTCACTGAGACCCATTCTTGCAGGGGAAGACTTAGGAAGCGGTGGGCTGAGGGCTGCCTGGAGCCCTGTGAGCCCCTGACACAAGGCCTCCAAAGCATGTGGCAAGAGCCTGACCTCTCACTAAAGGTCACACAACATCCACTCTCATTAGCACCATCAAACCCCATGCCCCAAGGGCCATCGGCACCATAGCCCTTGCAGCTGGCAAGACGGAAGGAAAAGAACATCAGAGGACATGACTTACTGATGAGCTCTATGACCCGACCCCTGAGAGTGGACTTTCCCATCTGTGAACATGGTTCTTTGCCTCTCCGAGACCCAACCCGGGGACGGTGCTTCAGAAACTCAAAACGGTCAGCCGCTGCATCTGCCTTCATCCCGCCCTCCCACTGAAGACTCACAAACAGTACTTTCTTCTTGAGAGAGGAGCTAGCGTCTATGCCAGCATTTCTTAGAGGGACCCAGTCAACCTTCGCTGGCAGCACATCGCCCCCAAACACCTGAGTTGACGTGTGTGGCGGGTTTGGTTAACAACCATGGGAGGGAGGGTGGAAATCCCTCAGTGCAAAGTGGAAAACCCTGGCTCCCAACCACGCCTACACTGCACAAACCAGTTACTGACAGCCATGAACCCTGGCTTTTCTCACCCCGTAAACCCCGAACACGACTGGACATGCTGTCAAATTAACTGAAATACATGTAAATGTGCAGGCTGAGATCTCTGTTTTTTAAGATTAAATGGGAGACCCCATATTCAAACACATATTTTCATATCTCTTTACTTGAATGTCTTTAGATGGGGCCCTCAAGGTTGCCACAGCCTCAACACTCATGAGTCACCTGTTGGACTCTGGAAAAAGCACTGAAAACTATATTCAAAATCAGCAGGGTCCCAGGGTTCCCACGCTCAACAGAAGTCCCTGGAGAACATGCTCAACACAGATTTCAGGGCTCCACTGCTTTCTGATTGAGCAGGTCTACGGCTGAGGCTGGTCCAAGGACCATAGTTTGAGAAGCCTGGCCTTAGAATTTGAAGGCTAGAAAGGGCACCAGGAATCCCCCAACATGATCACAGAAAGAGCCAGGGGACACTCCGTGCCCTGTGCCTGGTTAACAGCTCCTGGTTCAGTCCTGCTGTCAGCCTGATGCAAGATTGTTCCAGCTCCCACCTCAGACATAGGCAGTACTGGAGAAGACTCTTGAGTCCCTCAGATAGCAAGGAGATCAAACCAGTGAATCCTAAGGGAAATCAACCCTGAAATTCATTGGAAGGACTGATGCTGAAGCTGAAGCTCCAATACTTTGGCCACCTGATGTGAAGAGCCAAGTCACTGGAAAAGACCCTGATGCTGGGAAAGATGGAAGGCAAAAGGAGAAGGGGGCGGTAGAGGAAGAGAAGGTTAGACAGCATCACTGACTCAACAGACATGAGTTTGAGTGAGCTCCGGGAAGTGGTGAAGGATACAGAAGCCTTGCATGCTGCAGCCCATGGGGTCGCAGAGTCGGACACGACTGAACAACAGCAACAAAGGCAGAGGCCCCAGCACCCCGCCACCACTCTATCCGAGGCCCCTGCTGCTTCCTGCCTCCTGCCCCTTGGGCCCCCTGCCTTCAACACTCAGCCCTCTGGATGGCCTCTTCTTGGTCTCCGCTCCTAGCCACAGCTCCAGTCCTCCCTACCAGGAAAAGTCAGGCCTGGCTGCTCACAGGAGGTCTCACGGCTGGGAGGGTGGAGTGAGAGGCCCTCCTGGGGAAGGCAAGGGGCACCACAGAGCCTGGGGGAACTGATCCAGGCCAGGCGCCTCCATCCTGAGCAGAGCCTGGAGACAGAGGCCTCTGGGCAGTAGGTGGAGGGCCGGGCAGGCACGCACACTGCACCAGTGTCCCCGCCGCACAATGCACAAGGGGCTGGCGGGGCAGGCGGCCAGGGCCCACTCATGCCAGTACCATCTGGGAGCCCTTGCCAGGCCTCGGAGGCCCGGCTGAAGAAGCTGGACTCTGTCCTGGGGCACAGTCAGGCTCTATTCTTATCTCAAGGGGGAAAGCGTGACTCTCCTTGCAGGGAACGGGGGCCCCCGGCGAGGTGGGGGAGGAAAACAGGGCCCTCACTGTGCCTGAGAAGGCTCCCCACTTGGCCCCCCCAGCTCTGACTGGCCCCTGGTGCCAGGGTCTTGCACGAGCCGCCAACAAGGACAGGCCAGGCCAGGCTGAAGGTGGACAAGGAAGAGCACAGCCGGGAGAAGACCGGCACTCACCCACCACAAGACTCAGAAAACCGAGTACATGGGTCCTAAGTGAGACCCACTGAGTGAGACCTGGGCTTCCTGGGTGGTGGTGCTGCTGCCGCTGCTAAATCACCTCAGTCGTGTCTGACTCTGTGCGACCCCAGAGACGGCAGCCCACCAGGCTCCCCCATCCCCGGGATTCTCCAGGCAAGAACACTGAAGTGGGTTGCCATTTCCTTCTCCAAGGCATGAAAGTGAAAAGTGAAAGTGAAGTCGCTCAGTCGTGTCTGACTCTTAGCGACCCCATGGACTGCAGCCTTCCAGGCTCCTTCATCCATGGGATTTTCCAGGCAAGAGTACTGGAGTGGGGTGCCATTGCCTGGGGTGGTGCTAGTGGTGAAGAAACCGCCTACCAGTGCAGGAGACATAAGAGACTCAGGTTCGATCCCTGGGTCAGGAAGATCCCCTGGAGTAGGAAATGGCAACCCGCTTGAGTATTCTTGCCTTGAAAATCCCACGGACAGAGGAGCCTGGTGGGCTACAGTCCATGGGGTCTCAAAGAGTCAGACACGACTGAGCATCTGAGCATGGGGATTTGAGGAAGTGAGACTCAACAGGACAGGTCCCAGAAGGAAGAAACACAGCCTCCAGGACACAGTTACTGACCAAATCCCAAAGGAAAGGGCCCAGATATCTGATGCCCTGCTGGTCCCCCGCCCAACCACCCCAGGCACAAATCCTATTGGCAGATATGGGCCCCGCTCACCTAACCCACAGCATCATTTGTAGGTGGCAACAGATCTCATTAAGACTTCCTTTTAGTCTGACGGAACCACAGTGATTCTGACACGCATTCATGCAACCTTCCAGGTGTCTGAGCGGTGAAAAACAACTCAGGAAGAGCCTAGGTTACCACCATGGACTCAAAGACTCAAATCACTCATAGGTCAAGTCTGCAAGGACAAAGGTGCCCCATGGTGGATGTGGTGCCAGGGGTCAGGGAGATGAGAGAGAAGTTACATGCACTGGAATAACTGAAGGAGACCTGAAAATAAAGACCTGGATGGGTGGGATGGAGCAGGGTGGGAGGGAGGCTCTAGAGGAAGGGGATATATGTATACATACAGCTAATTTACTTTGTTGTACAGCAGAGACCAACACAACAATTATAATTAAAACAATTATGTGTGTGCTTGGTTACTCAGTCATGTCCAACTCCTTGCAACCCCATGGACCATAGAGCCCACCAGGCTCCTCTGTCTATGGGGATTCTCCAGGCAAGAATACTGGAGTGGATTAACTATACTCCAATTAAAAAAGAGAGAGAGAGAGATGGATATTTACTCATCACCCACTATGTGCCAAGTATATAATTCTGTGAGGTAAGTATTACTGTTCCCATTTTAAAGATTAGAAAATAAGAGTCGTTGAGAAGACAAGAAATTTTTCTTACGTAATTAAGGGTAGGGAAGCCGGGCATGCTGCAGTTCATGGGGTCACAACGAGTTGGCCGTGACTAAACAGCACTGAAGCACAGAGCCAAGATTCGGACCTCAGCCTTCAAGTCTAGCCTTCCTTCCATTATAGCAGCCCACTTCCTGGGAGTGGCAGGGTGCTAACAGGGTCTTGAAAGATGGGCAAAAGCAAAGCATGGAGGACAGAGATTGATGTTGGAGAGGGAGCAGGTGTCTCGGGCACAAGAGTGTTGGTAGAACACACTGCCACCAGTTTCTCGACATTTTTCTCCTTTAGGCCTGCAAATGCCAGTCTTGGCCAGTGAATGGTGCAGCAGGCACTCTCGAGGGCTATAAACTGGCACCACCTTTCTGAAGGGTAATGACAGCATGTCAAAATGTACACCATCGAGGGACTTTCCTGGGGGTCCAGTGGTTCAGACTTCACTTTCCAATGCAGAAGGTGCGGGTTCAATCCCTGCTCAGGCAGCTGGCATCCCACATGCCTCACAGCCAAAAAAACCAAAACATAAAACAGAAGCAACATTGTAACAAATTCAATACAGACTTTAAAGGAAAAAAAAATGCACACCATAGGCCTAACTGGAAACTACCAGGAAAAGATGCCTCAGGAGGTATGCTGACTTCAGTGATCTTAATAATAGCAAAAAAAGAAAAAGCAGGTAACCTCAGTGTCCATCACTAGGGGATTAGAAGTAATAAATAGTTTATGCAAACAATGAACTAAAAGCAAACACTAAGAATAATGCTTTAGAAGACTCCTGAGAGTCCCCTGGACTGGAAGGAGATCAAACCAGTCAATCCTAAAGGACATAACCCTGAATATTCATGGGAAGGACTGATGGATGCTGAAGCTCCAATACTTTTGCCATCTGATGTGAAGAGCCGACTCATTGGAGAAGACCCTGATGCTGGGAAAGACTGAGGGCAGGAGGAGAAGGGGCAACAGAGGATGAGAATGGTACGACAGCATCACTGACTCAATGGACATGAATTTGAGAAAACTCCAGGAAATACCGAAGGACAGAGGAGGCTGGCGGGCTACAGTCCTTGGGGTCACAAAGAGTCAGACATCACTTGGTGACTGAACAACAATAGATGCATCTACTCAAATAAAAAGACATTTAACATATATTAAGTTTAAAGAAAAAAAGCAACTTGCAAAACATATGATTAAAAGGGAGAAAAAAAGAAGATTGTCCTTTCTTTCCCAGGAGGATGGAAAAGGGGAGTGAATGGTGACAGAGTGAGGGAGTGGGGTCAGGGTGATGCTGGGAACAAGGCCGGCGTGAGGGGTCCACTGAGGGTGAGAGCCAGTGGAGAACTTAGACAAACTCCTGCTTGGCCTTCTTCTGGACCAGCCTTAACGGACTAGGAAACATCCAGAAAACACTCAGCTAGAGGGCTTCCCTGATCACTCAATGGGCAAAGAATCTGCTTGCAATGCAGGAGACACAGGGAACTCAGGTTCAATCCCTGGGTCAGGAAGACCCCCCCCCACCCCCCGCCCCTCTGGAGGAGGAAATGACTACTCACTCCAGTATTCTTGCCTGAAAAATCCCATGAACAGAGGGGCCTGGCAGGCTACAGTCCAAAGGGTTGCAAAGAGTCGGACATGACTGAAGCTACTTAGCACACATGCCCCCTGCTTTATTTATTAATACTTCCCCTCAAACCCCTTCTGGAGAAGGCAATGGCACCCCACTCCAGTACTCTTGCCAGGAAAATCCCATGGACGGAGGAGCCTGGTAGGCTGCAGTCCATGAGGTTGCTAAGAGTCGGACACAACTGAGTGACTTCACTTTGACTTTTCACTTTCATGCACTGGAGAAGGAAATGGCAACCCACTGCAGTATTCTTGCCTGGAGGATCCCAGGGATGGGGGAGCCTGATGGGCTGCCGTCTATGGGGTCGCACAGAGTCGGACACGACTGAAGCAACTTAGCAGCAGCAGCATACCCCTTCTCCCACTCCTGACGCTTCACCTCAATTCCCATCAGGTAGTCAGAGGGGCCTGGACCAGGTGGAAGCAGTGAGCTCCCAGACTCTGCCCAATGAGGATGCTGCTAGTCTGTGGCCTGGTCTGTCACTCATGTGGTACCTGCTCTCCTCTCAGTACTTACTTTGCATGATCAGTTGTATCTGACTGTTTGTGACCCCAGGGACTGAAGCCCACCAGACTCCCTGTCCATGGAATTCTCCAGGCAAGAGTACTGGCATGGGTTACCATTTCCTTCTCCAGATTTTCCCAACCCAGGGATCAAACCCAGGTCTCCTCCATTGGTAGGTGGATTCTTTACCACTGAGCCCTTCAGAGCAACCCCCTAAGCTGCAGGGGACCTACAGCAGGCACTGAGCCTGGCAACACTACTCAGGTTCCCTGACACCAACTTGCCAGCAATGACCCGACCTAGTGACTCAGGGAGGACATGGGTTAAACAGGTCTTTCCTACCAATGGGGAGCCACTTCCCAGGCAGAGAAAAGTACAGGCACACCTTGAAGATACAGTGGGTTCAGTCTCAGGCCACCACAACAAAGTACATCATGAGAGATTTTTTTTTTTTTTTTTTTGGTTTTCTAGTGTGTGTAAAAGACGTTTACACTCTACTATAGTCTATTAAGTGTGCAACAGTATTATATCTGGAAAAAAATACATATGTTAATTTAAAGATGCTTCATTGCTAATGCTAACCATCATCTGACAATGCAGGGTGTCCACAAACCTTCGATTTTTTTTTTTTTTTTTAATGCAGTATCTTCAAAGTGCAATAAAATAAGGTGTGCCCGTATCTCCTTCTTTTTTCAACTCCCCGGGTCTCTGCCTCCTGGGGAACTCCTTGGAGTTCAGGGAGAAAACCCAGAAATGGGACTTGCCTGGTGGTACAGTGGCTAAGATGTCGAGCTTCCATTCCAAGGGAGGGGGCACAGGTTTGATTCTCAGTAGAGGAAGTAAGCAATGGCACCCCACTCCAGTACTCTTGCCTGGAAAATCCCATAGACGGAGGAGCCTGGTGGGCCACAGTCCATGGGGTCGCTAAGAGTCTGACACGACTGAGCGACTTCACTTTCACTTTTCACTTTCATGCATTGGAGAAGGAAATGGCAACCCACTCCAGTGTTCTTGCCTGGAGAATCCCAGGGACGGGGGAGCCTGGTGGGCTGCCGTCTATGGGGTCGCACAGAGTCGGACACGACTGAAGTGACTTAGCAGTAGCAGTAACAGCAGAGGAAGTAAGGGCCCACGTGTTGCAAGATGCAGCCAAAAAAGAAAACCCAGAAACAATAAATGTGTGTGAGGGAGGAGAGGAAAAGAACGTGGGCACGCACACACACCCACAAGATCGCCTCTCATTCCTGAACAGCCCACAGAATTAGGGGAAGCTGCTTGCTGGTCCAAAAGCAGCCCTATTTTGAGGGTCAGACCCAACCCCGGGGGGGTTGTGGGGAGAGAACATGATCTGGAACCAACAGATCCTGACCTCCTTTCCCAGTGAGAGCAGAGTGGCCAGAGCCCCACTTCTGGGTTCAAACCCCTGCCTGGCACCTTCCCTAAGCTGAGTGATCCTTCTGTAACCACGCTGGGTCTCATACAGTTGGCTGGACACAGCACCAGAGCCCGGGGGGTGTCTAGATCCAAGCGAGTGCACACTGCTGACCGGCCTGGCAACCTCGGGTGAGTCACCCTCTGCCTAGAACCGAATGTCCTCTGCAGGAAGCGGTTGCAAGCAGACAGAGGTTGGTAAGTCCTGGCTGGCACACTGTGTGCTGGCTGCTGTTTTCAGTCTCAATCAATTACCAACATTACAGAATGGGGTGATTTCAAATTTCCAGCTGGGCAAAGGTTTCCCCACAATTAGCCGGGGCTGCCTGTTGCTAGTGGCATGTTGTTCCTCGGAGCCCAGCGATCCACCTGGCGCCTGGCATCTGAATCCATCATCCCCACTCGAGATGAAGCAACGTTCCGTGACTGTGGGTGTCTTTCTGCTCTGAATGCTGGGGTTAGCTAAGAAGCAGGGACTCAGGGAGCCTTGGAAAGAAGGCATCACTGGGCCCTCCCTTCCCCTCCATAAGCCCCTTTCTAGACCCAGCTCCAGTTTACATCAGGGGGACTCCTGGTTTCTCTGAGGGTACCACACAGACTTTTTGCAAAGTCTGCAGCTGGGTGCTGCTGGGGCCTGGCAGTGGGGGGGGCGGGGGGGGCGGTGGTGGGCTCCTGCTACTGGCTCTGTGGTCTGGAGGAAACCTGGGCTTGAGGTACTGCATGAAAGGCTCACTTTTTCTTTGTTCCAGAACCTTTGTCATCAACAGCTCCATCCAGCTTCCCGGAAGCATTTCAACTGTCGGCTCATAGAGGGACGGGCTTCCCAGGTGACGCTAGTGGTAAAGAACCCACCAGCTGATGCAGGAGACTTAAGAGACATGAGTTCGATCCCTGGGTCAGAAAGATCTCCTGGAGGAGGGCACAGCAACCCACTCCAGTACTCCTGCCTGGAGAATCCCACGCACAGAAGAGCCTAGCAGGTACAGGCCATGGAGTCACAAAGAGTCGGACACGACTGAAGTGACTTAGCACACACACAGAGGGACAGACTCAGGGCTGGAGGACACACTGCTTACTTGAAAACTTTGACTTTAAAGACACTAACCTGAACCCAGGAAACACTGGACCTGGGCAGAGAAGCCCTCTAAGCCCAGAGCTCTGACCAGATTCCCCTCCAAGACCTGAACCGCCCCCACCACCACCCTTCCCCGAAGCCCCTGAGACTGGGCAAGTTCCCACAGGCTGAGCAGACCAGGACAAAGAGCCCTGAGCAAATGCTGGAACCCCGAGCCTCTCCCTGGAAACAGGGATGAAACCCGAGAACCACACAAAGATCTGAGCAATTCCAGGACCACCTCCGGGGCCACATAAGCTCTAGACGGAGCACACACAAACACTGAGTCAGGGTTCTAAACATCAGGGGCTTAGCTAACCCTCAGCTCTGGGGCATTTGGCTTGGGTGGACTGCCAGAAACAGCCGAGCCGGAGGGGGATTCGGGTCCAGTTTCCAGGGAGCCAGGCCAGGCCTGGGAGCCCAGCACATGGCCCTGGCCTGGCCGGGGTCCCGGGTTCCCCCATGAGGCCGTGCATGCCTCCCCCTGGCCCACACCCACGGTTCCGGGGCGGCTCCACCACCCAGCCCACACGTGGGAGGCAGAGGCCTCGGTGCTCCAGGATTCCATTCTGCGGTGGAGGCTTTGAGAGGAAATAATTCCCTAATCCCTTTCCTAAATCAAGGCCAAGAAACAACTTGTGCAGAGTCCCCCAGACGACTGCTGCCCTCTGTCACTGCATTTACCTCTTAGCTAAGGAGCCTCTGAGGAAGGGGGCTTGGGGTAACATATGACAGAGGGGCTCCTTGTGCTCACAGACCCACACTTGATGCACTCAGCTCTGATTTTCAGTCCATGGATGATGGAATTCCAGAGTGAACCGAGGCCAAGTGCCTCCTCTAATCCCCCTTAAGCGGGCCAGAATATAAAACTCCGTGTTTCGTGACTTATATTTAATCAACTGCATCATCTGCCGCCTATTTTCACTCTCAGTTAAAGTGTTCATCAAAATCTTGTTTAAAATTCCAACAAAGGGCATCTTTTAACATAAACGATCCTTGACTGATTTGATTTCTCCCTCTGCGCAACCATCATACATGAGATGTTTCCTTGGCCAATGACTTAAATACTTAACATAGTTAAAAGATGTGTTGATGACAAAAGTGCCGAGACCATAAGACAGAGAGGACAGTCTTTCCAACCAACAGTGCTGGGACAAGAGAGTGTGTGTGTTAGTTGCTTAGTCGTGTCCGTACCCCATGCAAGAGAAGGAAACTGACGTCTTTATCTCATCATTTACAAAAATTAACTCAAAATAGATCTAAGTTTCAAAGGTAAGAGCTATAGCTATAAAACTCATAGAAGAAAATACAGTGTAAATCTTCATGACGCTGGATTAGACATCAGTTTCTTAATAGAAGCACAAGAGACAATGCAGGGGGAAAATGTCATCAGAATTTTAAATTTTTTATGTTTCAAAGGACACTCTCAAGAGAATGAAAAGACAAGCCAACAGAATGGGAGAAAGTTTCTGTAAATCATGTATCTGAAACAGGACTTCAGTCTGGAGTATATGAACATTCAAAACTCAATAATAAAAAGATATTTAACTCAAGATGAGGGGCAAAGGCTTTGACAAGACCTCTCTCCAGAGAAGATATACGAATAGCCTATAAGCACTTGAAAAGATCTTCAACATCATTAGCATCCAGGGAAATGCAAATCAAAACCACAAGATGCCACTTCACACCCACTAGAACAGCCGTAATCAAATAGATGACCACAAGTGTTGGCAGGGATGGGAAGACCCTCATACGGAGGAATGTAAACTGCACCCCAGCTTTGGGAACTCCTCAAGCAGTTCCTCAGAAGGTTAAGCACAGTCACCACTGAATCCAGCAATCCTGGATTCCCTACCTTCAGCCCCATCCACTCTGCATATGTGCCGCTGTGTACATGCTCGCATGCACACACAGATAATCGCCTCACGTCATCGAATTCCTCGTCTACACAGCCATGACTCAGCCTCCCCATGGTATCACATTCAAAGAAACATCACTCAGATGACCAAAAACTGTTATAAAAGCAACGCGATCTTTACTGAATCTCTTCTTAAAAGGAGGAAAAGGGGTCCAATTCACAGCACAGAGCAAAACTTAAAACCTTCACCTCTTCTCTTTCAATCTGACCTGCAGGCATCAGCCAAAGACCACATCTTCCTCCTGCTTCAGAAAACTTTAAATTCCTCCCGTGTCCCCATGGCTTGGGTCTTTCTCCCCAGCAGACATTTTTCTCCGAAAGACAGACCAAGAGATGCTCATACACACATCCTCAAGATCAGCCCTTCCTCTTTTCTTCTTGAAACTAGATTTCCAGATTGCTCTAACTCTGCCCCTCCCTGCCCATCACTCAGATTGGATTGCCACAACGAAGGCAAGGAACTGGGTTGGCCAGACTTCTCCTAAATTAATAAAATCGGGGGCGGGGGGAGGGGGTGGTGGCTATGAACATTCCATCACACCCTGACGGTTTACATTTGTTTATATTTCCAACTTTGCCTTTTAAGACTATTTTTAACTTGTGCTCTCCCATCTCCACGTGGAGAGAACGAGCTGGACAGTGCAGGCATGATGCCGTTTTCTTTCCTATCCATCCACAGTTCTGGTACCACCCTCTGAGCTCCCTGCCCCACTAGCACACATAATACAGGCTCAGAACTGGGGGTGGAGATGGGGGTGCCCACCAGCCAAGGTGGGGGAGGGTGTCTGCACTGCTCAGAGCTGCATGTCTCAGCTCTTGGAAGGAAATAAGTTCCCAGCAGAAGATCAAAGGAAGGAACACCAGCAGAAAACCATGGGGGAAGACTTGAAGCCGTAAGATTTGAGGAGAGATGAGACTTTTTCTGGTTCAGAGTTGGAGGGAAAGTTGAAAGGGCAAAGACATAAATTAGCAACTTGGCCCCAGAGCAGCACGCGTTGGCTGCAGCCAGTGCAGGACAAAGGGCTGTCTGCAGGAAGACTAGATGTCCCGAATTAAAGCAGATGCCTCCCAAGCGCGGTCTGTCTTTTACTAATCACGATGTCACCCGTGGAAGAGTATCTTGTGACTACCGCCAACTGTAACTTGGGGCAGGGCGCCAACTTGCTCATTTTCCTTTCCAAATGAACCTCCCATGACCCATGGGAGGCGGGGGGCTTCCTCCGTGGATCTGATCAAACTGCGTTTCTAAGCTTGGCCTTGGAAGGGGATTTCTTCCAGGGACGTCCAAACCCCTGGGTGATTTATCTTCATTTCTCGGTCCAGCCAGAGGTTTAGAGAGTTGCTGGGGGTCCTTGGGGTTTCTCCCAACTCAGCACAATGATGCTGTGGGAAATGTGGGCCAGAGTTCCCATCTCAGGAAAGAGGAGCTTGACACATTTCCTTCTCAGGGGAAAAGTCAAGGAGCTATCTCTAAGATGAGGCTAGCAATTCATCAACAAATCCCGTCAGCGTCTCCTTAGACATGAACCCCAAATCCAACACTCGTCACCACCTCCGTGTATCATCCCAGGCTGGATCACCATCCCCTCGGATCTGCCCACCCCAACTCACAACCGGCCTCAGTTCATCAGGCAGCCAGAGAGACCCTCTAGGATGCAAAGCGCTACCAAGTCACTCACAGTTCACAACCTACCCCCTCATCCCCAAGGACTTCCCTTCATACTGAAAATAAAAAATAGAGAGACAGCACCTATGGTAGGTCCACAAGGTACCGCATCATCTACCTTTCTTGACCTACTAGGACTCAGATCCCCTCCTCCCGCCAGCTCACCCAACTCAAGGCATGGCTATCCTTCCCCAGATCTCCACGTGGCTCGTTCCCCGTCTGCATTTCTTTCTCTGCTCAAATGTAACCTCGGAAAGGCCTCTGCTGACCACTCCACTTAAAGTAAACCTCCCCACATCCGCCTCTTTCTCCATCCCCTCCCCCTGCTTTGTAGACCTTCATATTATGTATCACTTAGCTGACATATGTGTGAAAGTGTGTGTTTATCAGGATGTCAGCTCCACTGTGAAATGAACTGGTCTACTCCATTGATGGCTGTATTCCCAGTGTCTGGAACAATTCTTGGCACGTTGCAGTTGCTCCATAAATATGTGTTGGAGGAATGACTGAATGGACACATGAATTCCTCGTTGACGGTCCAATAAGGAACATGGTAACGCCCCTCATTTTGCACTTTTGTCACTGTTTAGATGAGAAAACATTTAAACAAATGTAGAGGAAAGAACTACTGATTCATTGTGATCCTTCCAACACACTAACAAGAAAGGGAGGGAAAGCAGAGCTATGGCCACATGACAGACAAGGAAACATGGATTTGAGCTATCGTTAAAGGGGAAAGGGAAGCACACAGGCTGGTCCAAGGTCAGATTTGTAACCGAGAACCAAACTAGAGCTGGAATCTGGCTTTTCAGACACTCTGTCCTACACTCTCTCCATTGAGTTGCCTCTGATCTCAACACTGTCCTGCTAGAAAATCTATTAATATCATTAATGGTATTAAAATTCCAAAAAGGCTTTTAAAATCTATGCGTATCTTGAGAGATGCTGATAAGGCATCATTTGATAAAATTCCACATCTATTTGTGGCTCCAAAAATACCTCTTCTTGGTGTTAGGAGCAGCCTGATCGTATACGCTCCATGAGGACAGAGAAAAACACACACTTAAAAGATATTAAAATGCTAATAGAAAATATAATACATGCTATCTAAAAGCCAATGGCCAGGATTAGAGCGTTAGCAGGACACCCCAGAGGAATTCCCATTAAAGATAGAACATGGTTATTTATTAACAGCCTTCTGGTGCCATACATCATCAATAACCAATTTAAAAATATAATTAAATTTCATTCACAATAACAAGAAGAAATAGCAGCTTCCTAGGAATGGACTTAACACAAGGAATACACAAGCCTGATTTGAAGAAGCCATTTATGGAGGGGACAGAACGAAACTTAATTATGTGGAGATATTATGTCCGTGGATAGCATCCAGAACTGTGAAGAGGTCTCAAGACTTCTTACCCTGCATCCAGGAGCAAAGTGAGACCCTTGACACCCTTGATTCGATATAATCCTTGCAATTAGTAACCCTCTACAAAAGGTCAGTAGGTTGCTTAGTCACTCAGTCATGTCTGACTCTTTGTGACCCCACGGACCGTAGTCCACCAGGCTCCTCTGTCCATGGGATTTTTAAGGCAAGAGTACTGGAGTGGGTTGCCATTTCTTTCTCCAGGGGATATTCCTGACCTAGGGATTGAACCTGAGTCTCCTCCACTGTAGGTGGATTCTTTACCACTGAGCCACCGGGGAGGTCCACAAAGAATGGTACTAGTACTATTATTCGGAGAAGGCAATGGCACTCCACTCCAGTACTCCTGCCTGGAAAATCCCATGGATGGAGGAGCCTGGAAGGCTGCAGTCCATGGGGTTGCTAAGAGTCGGACACGACTGAGTGACTTCACTTTCACTTTTCACTTTCATGCATTGGAGAAGCAAATGGCAACCCACTCCAGTGTTCTTGCCTGGAGAATCCCAGGGACAGGGGAGCCTGGTGGGCCGCCATCTATGGCGTCGCACAGAGTCGGACACGACTGAAGCGACTTAGCAGCAGCAGCAGTACTATTATTCCCCCTTCAAGGAAGAGGCACAGGTCAAACCATTTCCCTAACTTTAGATCACTCTGACTCCCAAATGTGCCGTCTGCCCATCAGCTCAGCCAGCCTTCTGGTGGTGTCATGGATTTCTAACGGGTCACCTTGGGTAGGCTGAACTTCAGCTCTCAGAACCCATTTTCTTGTATGTCCTGTTCAGGGTGGACCACAGGAAAAGTCTTGGGAGGTCGGAGGGTAAAAGAGAAGTAACAGTCACCTTGCAGTTCACACATCTTGTAGGTGATGCACTGACATGTCACAGACACAAAGCAGCAGCCAGACCACAACTCTCAACCCCCTACACAGTTCTGCATCAGCAACTGGTCCACCACCCCCTCCAGGTCCTCCTTCAGCTTCTAGGATTCCTGGGTCAGGTGTGTGTTACAGCTCGAGTTGGTGAGTGTGGAGGAAAAAGGAGCCCATTGAAGAGGGCTCAGGCCCCAGCCCTAGCCCTACTCTGACCCTGCCAGGGCTAGGAACAGTCAGGGCCCCAGCCAGGTGGTAGATTCCACACTCTGACAGCTTGGAGGAAGAAGACTGAGACTGGTCAACCAGCAGCCCACCTAGATGTGATCACAAAACTCCCAATAGCTGAGGGGGGTGAGGCTGGTGATTGGCTCCATTTGGGGCCCTGTGTCAAGCTGAGGAATCTGCTGCTGGACCCATTTATACTCCTCATTGCCCCTAAAATAGAGCCAGGAGTGTGTCCTGACCATGGCTGCCAAGTGCTCACCAAATCTGCACAGAAGACAGATGGACCTCTGCTGCTTATGGGCAGTGCTGGGCCCAGGGGCTGAACCAACCCCAAGTGAAAGAGAATGAGTGCTCACAGCATGCCAGACCTCAGGATGCACTTGGTGGTTTTGAATCTATCAGACCAGAGTGAATCCCATAAGCTGTGAAATCAGCCCCAAGGTGGCCAATCTCTGCAGGGCCCCTAATATCAGATAAGAGAAGGTCTGGGAAATGACTATGTAAATCAGTATCTACAGACATTGAATTTCTAAGAAAACATATAGATTTTCAACTAGAAGGAAACTATACAGCAGATACAACTTTGGGGATCAATAGCCCCTGCCCGTCTCTTGATTTAGGTCATACTTGAATGGTCTAGTGGTTTTCCCTACTTTCTTCAATTTAAGTCTGAATTTGGCAATAAGGAGTTCATGGTCTGAGCCACAGTCAGCTCCTGGTCTTGTTTTTGCTGACTGTATAGAGCTTCTCCATCTTTGGCTGCAAAGAATATAATCAATCTGATTTCGGTGTTGACCATCTGGTGATGTCCATGTATAGAGTCTTCTCTTGTGTTGTTGGAAGAGGGTGTTTGTTATGACCAGTGCATTTTCTTGGCAAACCTCTACTAGCCTTTGCCCTGCTTCATTCCATATTCCAAGGCCAAATTTGCCTGTCACTCCAGGTGTTTCTTGACTTCCTACTTTTGCATTCCAGTCCCCTATAATGAAAAGCACATATATTTTGGGTGTTAGTTCTAAAAGGTCTTGTAGGTCTTCATAGAACCATTCAATTTCAGCTTCTTCAGCGTTACTGGTTGGGGCATAGACTTGGATTACTGTGATATTGAATGGTTTGCCTTGGAAATGAACAGAGATCATTCTGTCGTTTTTGAGATTGCATCCAAGTACTGCATTTCGGACTCTTTTATTGACCATGATGGCCACTCCATTTCTTCTGAGGGATTCCTGCCCGCAGTAGTAGATATAATGGTCATCTGAGTTAAATTCACCCATTCCAGTCCACTTCAGTTTGCCGATTCCTAGAATGTCGACATTCACTCTTGCCATCTCTTGTTTGACCACATCCAATTTGCCTTGATTCATGGACCTGACATTCCAGGTTCCTATGCAATATTGCTCTTTACAGCATTGGACCTTGCTTCTATCACCAGTCACATCCACAGCTGGGTATTCTTTTTGCTTTGGTGACATTGTACAGGAGACAGGGATCAAGGCCATTCCCATGGAAAAGAAATGCAAAAAAGCAAAATGGCTGTCTGGGGAGGCCTTACAAATTGCTGTGAAAAGAAGAGAAACAAAAAGCAAAGGAGAAAAGGAAAGATTTAAGCATCTGAATGCAGAGTTCCAAAGAATAGCAAGAAGAGATAAGAAAGCCTTCCTCAGCGATCAATGCAAAGAAATAGAGGGAAACAACAGAAAGGAAAAGACTAGGGATCTCTTCAAGAAAATTAGAGATACCAAAGGAACATTTCATGCAAAGATGGGCTCGATAAAGGACAGAAATGGTATGGACCTAACAGAAGCAGAAGATATTAAGAAGAGGTGGCAAGAATACACAGAAGAACTGTACAAAAAAGATCTTCATGACCAAGATAATCATGATGGTGTGATCAGTGACCTAGAGCCAGACATCCTGCAATGTGAAGTCAAGTGGGCATTAGGAAGCATCACTATGAACAAAGCTAGTGGAGGTGATGGAATTCCAGCTGAGCTATTCCAAATCCTGAAAGATGATGCTGTGAAAGTGCTGCACTCAATATGCCAGCAAATTTGGAAATCTCAGCAGTGGCCACAGGACTGGAAAAGGTCAGTTTTCATTCCAATCCCAAAGAAAGGCAATGCCAAAGAATGCCCAAACTACCACACAGTTGCACTCGTCTCACACGCTAGTAAAGTAATGCTCAAAATTCTCCAAGCCAGGCTTCAGCAATATGTGAACTGTGAACTTCCTGATGTTCAAGTTGGTTTTAGAAAAGGCAGAGGAACCAGAGATCAAATTACCAACATCCGCTGGATCATGGAAAAAGCAAGAGAGTTCCAGAAAAACATCTATTTCTCCTTTATTGACTATGCCAAAGCCTTTGACTGTGTGGATCACAATAAACTGCGGAAAATTCTGAAAGAGATGGTAATACCAGACCACCTGATCTGCCTCTTGAGAAATCTGTATGCAGGTCAGGAAGCAACAGTTAGAACTGGACATGGAACAACAGACTGGTTCCAAATAGGAAAGGGAGTTCGTCAAGGCTGTATATTGTCACCCTGTTTATTTAACTTATATGCAGAATACATCATGAAAAACGCTGGACTGGAAGAAACACAAGCTGGAATCCAGATTGCCAGGAGAAATATCAATAACCTCAGATATGCAGATGACACCACCCTTATGGCAGAAAGTGACGAGGAACTCAAAAGCCTCTTGATGAAAGTGAAAGAGGAGAGTGAAAAAGTTGGCTTAAAGCTCAACATTCAGAAAACGAAGATCATGGCATCCGGTCCCACCACTTCATAGGAAATAGATGGGGAAACAGTGGAAACAGTGTCAGACTTTATTTTTCTGGGCCCCAAAATCACTGCAGATGGTGACTGCAGCCATGAAATTAAAAGACGCTTACTCCTTGGAAGGAAAGTTATGACCAACCTAGACAGCATATTCAAAAGCAGAGACATTACTTTGCCAACAAAGGAGGTCCGTCTAGTCAAGGCTATGGTTTTTCCAGTGGTCATGTATGGATGTGAGAGTTGGACTGTGAAGAAGGCTGAGCGCCGAAGAATCGATGCTTTTGAACTGTGGTGTTGGAGAAGACTCTTGAGAGTCCCTTGGACTACAAGGAGATCCAACGAGTCCATTCTGAAGGAGATCAGCCCTGGGATTTCTTTGGAAGGAATGATGCTAAAGCTGAAACTCCAGTACTTTGGCCACGTCATGTGAAGAGTTGACTCATTGGAAAAGACTCTGATGCTGGGAGGGATTGGGGGCAGGAGGAGAAGGGGACGGCAGAGGATGAGATGGCTGGATGGCATCACTGACTCGATGGACGTGAGTCTGAGTGAACTCCGGGAGTTGGTGATGGACAGGGAGGCCTGGCGTGCTGTGATTCATGGGGTCGCAAAGAGTCAGACACGACTGAGCAACTGATCTGATCTAATCTGATCTGCCCGTCTCTTGACCAGAATCCTCTGGATAACAAATCCCTAATCAGAGACAAGCATAGTGGGGAGGCTAGGGGAAAGCACACGACAGAAGCCACTTGGTACCAAAGACGAGGAGTGTTTTCTGTAGATGCATAGCAAGGTCTCAAAAAGGAGCTCTCAACCATGGCTGGGCCATTCCACCAAGATGACGCAAGAAAGACTGGCTGTCCCAGGCAGAGGGTGGGAAACCATAGGGAAAAAAACGCATCCCATCCCTGGCGGACAGCATCGCTCAGCTCAAGTCTACAAGCACCGTGGTGTCCAGAGCCATCTGCCAGCGGCATGGAGACAGGTATTGGTGAAGGCACTATGCTCAAGTCGGGCTTCCCTGGTGGTCCAGTAGTTGAGAATCCACCTGCCAACGCAGGGGACGCAGATTGGATCCCTGGGACAACTAAGCCTGTGTGCCACAACTACCAAAGCCGGTGAGCCTAGAGCCTGTGCTCTGCAAGAAGAGAAGCCACCGCAATGAAGAGTAGCCCCCACTCGCCACAACTAGAGAAAAGCCCATGAGCAGGGTCAAATGGGATTCTCCAGGTCAGAATACTGGGGTGGATAGCCTTTCCCTTCTCCAGGGGATCTTCCCAACCCAGGAATCGAACTCTGGTCTCCTGCATTGCAGGCGGATTCTTTACCAGCTGAACCACAAGGGAAGCCCAAGAATAATGGATAGCCTTTCCCGTCTCCAGCGGATCTTCCCAACCCAGGAATTGAACTCTGGTCTCCTGCATTGCAGGCAGAATCTTTACCAGCTGAGCCACAAGGGAAGCCCAATAAAGAAAGACCCAGCACAGCCAAAAATAAGTAAATAAAATTTTTGAAAAAGAACGCTCCAGGGTACACGCAAAGGCAGGAAAACAAACCATGTTTCAGAGAAGCGCTGGGAATGGGATGCAGAAAGGACAGAATCCCCAGGTTCCTCTGGAGAGAGTCATGCTCAGGTCAGTCCAAAGAAAAGGTGCCCAGGCAAGTGCAGGCAGCACCTAAGACCAGAAGGGCCCCTAATCCCATCATTAGAAAGTGTAGTTAAGGGAGGAGGTGGCGGAGGCTGGGGAGAAACCTTCAAAGTCCTAAAACTAGATGCTGAAGCCCCACCCTGGCCTTGGCAGTCTGTCATATATACAGCATTGAGGTTAAGCAGAGCCGGGTTCCCAGGATCAGGTTCCAAGTTCCTATAGGTGCGGCGGCCTAATTGGTGGCCTGGTCCTGGTGTGGGGAAAAGGGGCACCCATGGGTCCTCTGTTCCTGCCGGGGACACCATCACACCTGCAGCTGGGCAGACAGAATGGCTGGGTCAGGACAAGCAGCCGGGGAGTCACTGAGTGACCAGGGCTCAGGGAGAGGGGGCGTGACAGCAAAGCTCCCTGAGGCCCCCAGAAATGAGGGCTATCTCCCAGCTCTCAGAGGGGCATAATCCTAGAGCAAAGCCCAGGGGCTCAGTGAGGTGGAGAGACACATTATTTTGTCTCCGTGGGGCTAAGAGCAACCATCTCAATGATGAAACTTGCTCCTGCTGATCCAAAGGCAGGAGCGTTGTGGGAAGGATCCAGGGCATGAGCCACACATCCTTTGAATCAACAGGTTTTGTGACCAAAACCAGTATCAAACAGAAAGAATGGATAAGAAACGAAATGTTCTACCCAGCCCAGCCCACCTCCTGGGTCAACCCAAGAAAAGATGCCCCAGGACCAGGTCCTGGCTGAGTCTCCCACACTGTGACGGACCTTCACATCTTTCCTTACAAAGCAAAATCCTCTCAAAAGACAGAAGGCAAGTTCTCCAGGGCCCTGCTACTCAAAGCGTGGGACACGGACCAGCATCACTAGGAACTTGCCTGAAATGAAGACTCCCAGGTCCTCCCAGGGGGGCTCTGAGACCCCTGTTCTGCACTGATGCACTGCAGCTGGAACCTGACCACCTCAGAATGTAACAGGCTACATCACCATCAGGGGATGACGGCTTAAAATAGGGCACTCCTTTCCTGCAGTGAGATGGCAAAAATTCCTTACTTTAGGACCTACTATTTCAGAATCTGTGCTCCTTTGGGCATGCTAAGTTGAGATTTACCTATTAAATCAAAAATGTCAACAAGCTAAGAGGAAATCCAAAAGCCCTCTTCAAATGCTTAGTCACCCAGTTTACATCTTTTGTTAATGGCAATATTCTTATGCATACCTTCCCAATTCGCTTAACAACATTTCAAAGTATTTTGTTCATCCTACTTGCACAAGGTCCTCTATGTGTCTGGGTATTGGCTCATGAATAATTGTTTTCATGATTTTGGGCAAAGCCAAGCAGTGAAGTTTGGGGGGTTTTTTTTGTGGGGGTGGGGGGAGAGGCACGTATGTGTCCCTGTGTTTAATCACAGTGAAGTATAAATACATAGCTGCATCTCTAAAACTTGCAAAAATTTCCAGACAACATCAATTAGGTAGATTCTTAAAACACTCAGACAAAAGGAAACATCCTGAAAGTTTCTGTAAACGACGTTTGATCCCAGCTGAACCTATCTAGCAGTTTGGAATTTACAAGCTATTAAAATAACAGGAACATCCCTCTATTTCCTCTTAGAGCTCAAAGTGAGACTCTAAGACCAGCCAAGCACGGTAAAGAAACCTCACACATAAACACAGAAAACACACTCGTAAAAATATACTGGGTAAACTGCCTTTGTACACACAGGATGGGGTCGGGGGTACACACGGCCACCTCCTCCCTTGTGCCAAAAATCCGACCACAATTTTATCAAAGCATGCCCAAACCAAGCTCCAACTCTCTAAATAACTTGATGATTTCAAAAAGAAAACCAGAGTACCTTTATCTACATTTTAAAACGAGTGTGAGCGCTGCCAAGAGCTGGAAATAAAAGAGCACAGAACTCTGCATCAAAGAGTCTGAATGCTCTGTCTGTGCTTGACCAACATCCACTTCCTAACCTGGAGCAAATCACAAATGACACGCCTCCTAAGTCCTCCGCTGGAAAATCAGGAGGATGGGAGGGGTCACTGCTCACCCAAGTTCACGGTCCCACCATGAGTTACATGTGAGAACACAATAGACCTTCAAGCTCCTGCAAACCTTAATTATTGCCAACAGCAGGCATTGTTGACTGAGCAGCTCAGGAAAGAGTCAGGATCACCTGTTTTAAGGATTTTTTTTTAATGTCTTAGGTGCATCTTGGTTTTTGGGGAGTCACTTTTGTGGGATGGGGAGTGGCTCTGTTGGTTCGGATTAACCTAGGTCCTTCTCTACACCATTCTTCTGGTGACTCTTTTCTGCTGGTCATGAATCACCGTTGGTGGCCTGGAGGAACCACAAACCAATCTCCTGCTGCAAAAGGCTGGCACTTGGCACGTCAGCTTCAACAGAAGAGGGGCCATTTTTAAGGGCAAGCCATATCCCATCTCAGAGAACTTAAGATACTGCCACAGACTGAAGCAGCAGGTTATCTTTTTACAGCCTTCCATAAATGACATTTAAGGACTAGAGGTTAAAGAGCTGGGAATAGGTTGGCAGTTCCTCAAAGAGTTAAGCCCAGACTCACCATGTAACCCCACAATTCCACTCCTGAGTATACAGCCAAGAGAAAAGGAAAACTGTCCACACAAAAATGTGCACACAAACTGTAGCAGCATTATTCAAAATAGCCAAAAATCAAAAACAACCCGAATGTCCATCAACTGAAGGATGGATACATAAAATGTTCTCTATTCACAGTGGAATATTATTCAGCCGTAAAAAGGAATGGACTGCTGACACATGCAAAAACACCGACGAACCTTGAAGACATCATGCTAAAAAAAAAGCCAAACACAGAAAGGCACGTGGTGTGTGATTCCATTTATGTGAAATGC
Source organism: Bubalus bubalis (assembly GCF_019923935.1). Classification (NCBI taxonomy): domain Eukaryota; kingdom Metazoa; phylum Chordata; class Mammalia; order Artiodactyla; family Bovidae; genus Bubalus; species Bubalus bubalis. The sequence goes on along the minus strand of NC_059159.1, from coordinate 33,886,079 downwards.
CTAACCCAGGCAAATCCATAGAGATAGACAGCAGATTAATGGTGGTCAGGAATGAGGAGGGAAGAAGAAGGGGGTAACTGTTAATGGACAGAGGGTTTCTTTTTGGGGTGACAGAAATGTCCTAGGATTAAATAGTGAATATACACTGAAGTGCATACTTGAAAAGGGTGAATTCTATTGTATGTGAATTATATCTCAATTTTTAAAATGTACTATAAAAACAAAGAGCTAGGAATGGTGATTTGTCAACTCATTAAGAGGCACAGGGCAGCCCTAACAGGGGTTACTCACTTCACTACCCCCCAAGAGAAAATCAGGGCTGACATGGACAGCTGATATCATCTTACCTTCAACCCCACGTGTTCTTGGGTATGGTTGAACTTTCTCTTTCCCTTTCTCCCTCCCACCCCTTCCCCCTCCTGCATCTGACTTTTCCTTCCTTTCTCTGTTTTTTCTTTCTTTCTTTCTTTCCCTCAACTGGTTTATATCCTTAAGGAAAAATAAAATGAACACAGTTCAGGTGGTAGTGGGCTTTTTCGCTTTTTCTGCAATTAGAAGATATATTCTGTGAAATTATTAGGCATGTTATGCTCAAGGAGTTAAGGACAAGCATAAAAATCTCAGGAGGTAATTAGAAACTGTAAACAGTGACAATATATCAGAAAAAGAGGACACCCGAAATGTGAAAACCGAAAAAATATAGCAACTAAAACAAAGAATGGGTAAATTTAAAGTGGATTAAAGGTCAACCCCTGGGTCAGGAAGATCCCTTGGAGAAGGAAATGGCAACCCACTCCAGGATTCTTGCCTGAAGAATCCCACAGACAGAGGAGCCTGGTGGGCTACAGTCATAGGATCGCAAAGAGTCAGACACAACTGAAGCTACTTAGCACACATGCAAAATGCAACAGAAAAAAAAGAAAAGAAAAGATTATCTCACTGATCTCTATCTCTTCACAGTGTCTTCTCTCTATGAACGTCTATCCCTGTGTTTAAAAAATAACTTCTTTCCTTTCAGCCAGTAGTTAGTATGTGCCTGTGAAAGGCAGCATCCTGGGGTCGTTTGGAGCATGACCTGGGGAAGTGGCTGTTGGGCTTTAACCCAGCCACTGTGATGACTATAGACGAGCCATTTTACTTCTGGGCTTCGGTTGCCTTACCTGTAAAATGGGGACAATGGTAGAAACTACTTCATGAAGTCACTGTGAGGATGAGAGGAGTTAGAACAACACCTGGCATGTAGCAAGTGCTCTATGAGTGCTTGATAAATAAGAAAATGAAAGAAAGAAACTTGTCAGTGAGGGCTGGCTCTGAGCTTCCCCAGACCTGACGGGCAAGCCCTCTTCCTAGTGCAAAACTTCTTTCAAAGATTGTTTTCTAACTGCAAAACTAACACATGTTCATTGTTCCTTGGTGAGACTTTTCCTGATTAAATATTCTACATCATTCGGGGGCAGCATAGCATTTGCTTACAGGAAGATAGTGTATACTGCTACTGCTAAGTCACTTCAGTCGTGTCCGACTCTGTGCGACCCCATAGACGGCAGCCCACCAGGCTCCCCCGTACCTGGGATTCTCCAGGCAAGAACACTGGAGTGGGGTGCCATTGCCTTCTCCGAGATACTATATATATATGTTAACTAAAATCTTCCAGTTTTGACTTTTTACCTGTGACATCCTCTTTCTTTCCCTTTTGCTAACAGGGCAAAAGAGACCATTGCTGCTTTCCAGGATAGAAGGCAAAGAGAGCCAAGGCTTTCAGTAACCCACAAGTTTAAGCCAAAAGGGATGGGGAGCGGGTAGGGGGAGAGGTGTATAAACACCTATTACTTGGTGGAGTTCAGCGATGACTGGCTCCAGGGGTTCACACAATGTCAACAGGGGGCCATTTCTCCCCTCTGATTGGCTGTCCTCTGCAGGTGGCACCTCCCCAATTTAGGAGGGAATTGGTAACTTCCTCCCAGCTTAGCAACTTATCTTGTTTGGATAAGCCCCACCAGGACTACAGGGTTGGGGATAAACAGAAGAGGGGTGAGTCCCCTCAAAAGATGAGGCATAGACCATCATAACAGGCGGGTTAAACCCAAATCTATAGCAACACACTTTGGAAAGCAATCAGCTGCCCAAAGAGATTTTATCAGGAAACAATTATGTGCTCAGCACTGACTAAGACATCCTGGTGTGATACAAGAGGATGGATAACAATACCCTGAGTTTCTGTGATTTCACTTCGCAGTGCAGAGGTGGTTTCACGTACACTGATCTCTTAACCCTTACAGCTCTCATTATTGATAGCTTAATTTTACATCTGACAAAATCAGGTCCACCTCGACCGAGTGTCTCAGTCAAGGTCACACAGTCAAGATGTAAACTCAAGTATAAATTCTTCAACTCTCAGTGCCCAGGTACAAGAGATCATATTAAAAATCACAGAAGACAAAACCAATACAATATTGTAAAGTAAAAAAAAATAATAATAATAAGTAAAAAAAAAAAAGACTAAAAAGTAAAAAAAATAATAATAAATAAATAAAAAATAAAAATCACAGAAGAGGGGCTTGCCTGGCTGTCCAGTGGTTAAAACTCTGCACTTCCGCTGCAGGGGGTGCAGGTTTGATCCCTCGTCCGGGAACTAAGATCCCGAACTCTGGCCAAAATAAATAAATTAATAATTTTAAAGTTAAAAAAATAAATAAAAATCACAGAAGAAAGAGAGATAGTCCCTGCCTTCAAGGACCTCTCTCTTAACACATGGGCTTTAACAGTGCCAGTTCAGGGAGGTGTATGTCACGTGCCTCTTGCATACTTTCCAAGAGGCTACTGATCTGTGATGCTCCAAGCCACCTGTACAATATCTTCATTACAGTTGAAAAAAGATGTTTATTGCACTGTGTTCTGGGAAACCTATGCTGTAGAAGTGTTTCATAAAAGGGGCGCCACCATCAACCCCTACCTAAGCCATACATACATAAACACCCCTAAAACTCATCTCCACGAAGCTTCATGGAACCTCCAGTTCTAAATCCTACCTACCACTGACTCTTCAAGATGAGAAAACATTGATGTAAAAAGTTCTCCTCTTCCTCCACCTCCCTTTCCCCAACAGTCTTCCTTCTGATACCCGTGCCCTCCTAAAGTCCCCCAACTGTACCCTATTCAGAACCAGAGAATCCTAGTACCTGTTCATATTGAAGTGTAAATGACTGCTGTGCTTCAAAAAGCCACCTCTGTGACAAAAGGCAGCCTCCAAATAGATGCGAACTCAAGCCCATTTCTCTGGCTCACTTTCTGCTGCGATCTCAAGGATCCCAGTTGATCTCAAAGATCAGTTTGGATCACAGCTTTTCTCCACTTTCTCCTCCCTGGTGGGACCTCTCTTCTCTTTCTCCCTGCCCCCAAAACTGTTCCACTTGGTCCTTTCCAGTTCAGAAGCAGCCTTCAGAGAACCTGAAGGTTAAACCACAAAGCAGTGGCTTATGGTTTTCAGCGACTCACCAGGGAGCTTTAAAAATAGCATAATGCTTAAGCCCTACCTCCAGGGGATGCTGGTTTAATTCCTGAGGCTGGAACAATATTTTTTCAAATGACAATCATGTTAACAGATAACACTAATTGCCTAATTACTCCGTGGTGGTGGTGGTTTAGTTGCTAAGTCGTGTCTGACTACCAGCAACTCCATGGACTGTAGCCTGCCAGGCTCCTCTGTCCATGGGATTTTCCAGGCAAGAATACTGGAGTGGGTTGCCATTTCCTTCTCTAGGGGATCTTCCTTACCCAGGGATCATACCCGGGTCTCCTGCATTGCAGGCGGATGCTTTACCAACTGAGCTACCAGGGAAGCCCAATTACTCTATGCTGGGCATAATTTTAAGGTTCATGTCTACTGACTCACTAGAACTTTAATAAAACCCTATGAGATGGGTATTAAAATGGTCTCATTTCCAGATGAGAAATCTGAGATACAAAACGGTTAAGTAACCTGCCTGTGGTCCCACAGCTACTACGTGGCAGCAGAACCCTGCACTCTGGACCATTATCCTCCACAGCCATGGCTAAGCATCACCTGGAGTCGAGATTCCACAGAATAACCTCTCCCACCAGGAACTGACTTAGGCTCAGCTCACTTCACAGCCTTCCCCCTCCTGGCCCTTGTATTTCATGTTCCACAAGCCAGTCTAGAAACTGGGTTCTTGACCTTTGACCTGGCCGGCTGCTTTTCCACTCTGAGTTTTCCTTCTTGTTCAGTACAACCTAGGCTCTGCCATGACCTTCCTCTCTCGCCATCTCTTTTGTTTTGTTTCGGCCATACTGTGCAACTTGTGGGATCTTAGCTCCTTGACCAGGGATTGAACATGCACCCTCAGCAGTGAAAGCACCAAGTCCTACCCCTGGACCGCTGGGGACATCCCTCTCGCTCTCTTTTGATATGTAATTGTATTTCCCTAGTAAGTAGACTCTGAGAAGGCAATGGCACCCCACTCCAGTACTCTTGCCTGGAAAATCCCATGGACAGAGGGGCCTGGTGGGCTGCAGTCCATGGGGTCACTAGGAGTCGGACACGACTGAGCTTTTGACTTCACTTTCACTTTTCACTTTCATGCATTGGAGAAGGAAATGGCAACCCACTCCAGTGTTCTTGCCTGGAGAATCCCAGGGACAGGGGAGCCTGGTGGGCTGCCACCTATGGGGTCACACAGAGTCGGACACGACTGAAGTGACTTAGCAGTAGCAGTAAGTAGGCTTCCTATGTGACTCAGTGGTTAAGAACTCGCCTGCCAATGCAGGAGACTAGGGTTCGATCCCTGGGTTGGGAAGATGCCCTGGAGGAGAAAATGGCAACCCACTACAGTATTCTTGCCTGGAGAATCCCATGGACAGAGGAAGCTGGCGGGCTACGGTCCATGGGGTGGCAAGGAGTCAGACACAACTTAGCAACTGAACAACAGGAGTGGACTTGCCAGCTACCTCCAGCCCAGGGAGGTCCTTCTGGCTCACCCCACCTCCCAGACCCACAATCCCTCCAAGGCGCCTCCGCTCCACCCAGCCCCTTGACCTTCTCCAAAAGCAAGTAAGTGCCATTTTAACATGAGACAAGGTCTGGAAAACACCTCTGGGCTGGTGACTCTCCACCTGCATGCTGGCATCTGTACTGGCCCTTCTCCCTGCTCTGTGCACTGGGAGGCCAGCCTGCATGAACTGCAGCTAAGGACTCCCCTGTCCACTCGTTAACAAGGGGGGTCAGCCAGTGGGGGAGACAGGTGGGAGGTGAGGGTTCAGGAGAAGAATGAGATCCGGGCATTTCCACCTGCTCCCTCTCTGCGGGCTGTGGTTGGTTGCAACATCTTTCCATCAGTTCGCCCCTCTCCAGCTGTAGACCTCTCTCCAGCTTCCTGTCACCACTCCTTCCCCTTGCCTCCCAGGGCCTGCTTCACCATCCCCTAGTCCACCTACATCTCTGGGAAAAGTCCCTTCTTTAAACTCCTCACTGCCTCCACAATTAAGAGGTTTCTTTGCCCGCCACACTCTGATGGATACACCTTTCAGTGGTGCAATTCAGACACAGCTGTCAGTGAGGACAGGTTCCCTGGAAGAACATTCTGGTGACCACCTTCCCTCCCCCCACCCCCCAACCAATAGCTCCTTTAGAAAATGACAGCTGATAAGACACACAGCTAAGTGAGGATGTGGGTGACCTCACTTCCCCCCCCAGTAGAGCCCACTCTTTGTCACAAGGCCACATGTGTCCAGCTGCGTGATCAGACAGATGGCACCCGAGGAGGAGGAGGAAATACTGGGTGGGCCAAAAAGTTCGTTCAGGTTTTTCCATCAGATGTTATGGAAAAACCCTAATGGACTGTTTGGTCAACCCAATACCCACCACTTATAAGCCTGCAGCAAAACCAGACTCCTTGCCCACGAAGGATGGGACAAGACCTGAAGCTCTAAAATGCAAGATAAGCCAAACTTGCAGTTGACCAGGGAAATTTTTTTTTTTAAATCCCTTTCTGTCAACTGCCCTGGGAACCTCCACGCCTGCGCCAGCACCCTCGCCTGACAATATGAGGACCAGTCTGACACCAGCATAGGGAACTCAAAGCCACACTTCCTCTAGCAGCTGCTGGTCAAATCTCTTTATGAATCTGCTAATGATTTTGAGTCCTTCTGCTAGACTGACAGTCATTGGAAGCAAAGTCCTATAACTGGAAATGATTAGAAGATAAGGCTTTGAGTGACAAGCTTCAAATTTTCACTCCTCCACCTGGTTTTTAGATTTCTTAACATATCAGCATTTCTTTGTTGGAAAGTCTCATAGGGTATGCCATTCAGTTAATGGCAGACACCTTGGAATCATATTGTTACAGGAATATACTCTTGGTACCCCCGCCAATCAACTGGACTCCTTCCCTCATGGGCCCCCCACCCTCAAATTAAAAGTCATCCTTAGACATGTTAACGGGAGAGGGAACCCTAATGGCCTGTAATAAGGTAAGGAGCGTCATTAGTCATTGGGAAGATGCAAATTAAAACCACAGTGAGATTCTCGAGTAGAAAAAAAAAAAAAAATCAGAGCCAAGGTTGCTTCTGGTGGGTGAGAGTGAGGGCCAAGAGAGGAAGGGGCCTGTGGGTGACAGTCATGTTCTGGAACTTGATAGGGTCTGAGGCTGCACAGATGTAGGCAGTTGTCAAAACTCAACAAATGACTCTTAGAATATATGCACTTGACAGTATGCAAATTTAACCTCAAAAGAATAAAATAACTGCCAACACTGTACTGTGGTTAGTAGTGTTACTAACCACCTCAGTATGCTGAGGTGTTTAGGGTGAGGTGTACTGATGTTCTCAGCTTACTTGGAAATCTTTCCTCAAAAAATAACCTCTGGATCGTCACAAACCACAAATAAGACCTGGAACATCCTTGCCATCCAAAATATAATTCCCTTCCACCATTGTGGAGTATGTGTGCATGCTCAGTTGTGTCGGACTCTTTGCAACCCCATGGACTGTAGCCCGCCATGGACTCCTCTGTCCACGGAATTTTCCACCCAAGAACCCTGGAGTGGGTTGCCATTTCCCCCTCCAGGGGATCTTCCTGACTCAGGGATCAAACCCACATCTCCTGCATTGGCAGGTGGATTCTTTACCACTGCGCCACCTGGGAAGCCCACCCGTTGTGGATGTAAAGTTTAATTCATATGTGATTTGTGTGGTTAAAACTTAATAATTAAAAGCTCCTTCCCCAAACTATTTGCGGATGAGGCTGCCAGTGAGGCCTAGCTGTGAGGGTGGGGGGGTTACAGGAAATGCAAATATGACTAAAGCCATGCTAAGACGACTGTGCTTGACCCAAAAGGATACAAAAATCAGAAGAAAATTCTAATCATCCTATAACCTGCAAACTTCATCTCAAACACTGTTTGGGGTGTGCCTAGTGCTTAATGGGCTTCTCAAGTGGCTCAGTGGCAACAAATCTGCCTACCAATGCAGTAGATGCGGGTTTGAGCCCTAGGTCAAAAAGATGCCCTAGAGAAGGAAATGGCAACAGCTCCAGTATTCTTGCCTGGGAAATCTCACGGACAGAGGAGCCTGGCCGGCTACAGTCCATGCCAAGAGTCGGACGCGACTGCGCAGGCGCACACACGCACGGTGTACTTAATGCTGCCTAGTTGAGAGCCCCCAGTCTCAAGGACCCTGAGCTGCAGTCTCAGAGCTCAATGAAGTTGCTCTGGTCTTCTGGTTTCCCTCCCATCTTCCCCATGGCTGAACCTTCTCCTTTGAGGTTGGTTTCCTCCTCACCCTCTTTAGGGTGTCTCTGGGTCCCACCCCTGGCCTGCTTCTCTATCCATCGAACTGCCCGGGCGACCTCATTCAGAACAGCAGCTTGAAAGACCATCTACACCAGAAAGACTTCAAAGTCACAACAGCAGCCAACTTCTCCCCTGAATTCAAGCATCCTCTTTCCAAACGCCTACTCACTATCATGACTCGACTATACACAGGAATCTGAAACTTGACACGCCCAAACTCTTGATATCCTCCCAATATCCACGACTTGCAGTCCTCACCTTCTCATTTAGTACCAGCTCCTTCCATCCAGTCCCTTAAACAAAAAACCTTGAATTCATCTTTAAGCTCTCTTCAAACCTTACACATCCAATCCATCACCAGATCCCACTGGTTTTGCCTTCAAACTACAGCCAAAATCCAACTATACAACCCTGGTCAAAGTTGTCATCACCTCTCACTTGTACTGCTGCGATGATGTCTTTACTCATCTCCTTCTTTTCACTCTCCCCCCCATTCCATCTGCATCCCCCACACCCATTCTTAAAGCAGCAGAGTGACTCTTGTAAACAGAAAAGCAGGCCTTCCCTGGTGGCTGAGTGGCAAAGAACCCGCCTGCCAACCCAGGAGACACGGGTTCAATCCTTGGTCTGGGAAGATCCCAGGTGCCTCGGAGCAACTAAGCCCGTGCACCACAACAAGAGCCTGTGCTCCAGAGCCTGGGAGCCACAACTAGTGAGCCCGTGCTCCGCCATTACTGAAGCTTGCACGTTCTGGAGCCCATGCTCCACGAGAGAAGCCACGGCAATGAGAAGTCTAGACACCACAACTAGAGAGCGTTCCTACTCGCCACAACTGGAGAAAAGCTCGTGTAGCAGTGAAGACCCAGCACAGTCAAAAATAAATAAATAAAATGGGGGAAAAATAAATAAATCTGGTCACATCAAATCTCTACTTAACAGTTCCCCCTAGAACACCAAAGTAAAAATTAGGACCTCCTGAGGGTCTCCAAGGTCCGCCTGGGCTGGTGCCCTCCCCCTCCAATACTCCCTACCCCACACCCAGCTCCTCACCTGGCCCAGCCACCCTGATCTTACTGCTCTGAACTCAAAGTATGCTCAGGCCACAGGGCCTTTGCACTGGCTGTTCCCCCTCTGCCTTCTGGCTAGAACAGTCTTCTCCCAGAAATCCAAAGTCTTACTCCCTCTTCCAGAGCCTTTTGCTCCAATGTCCTCTCCTAATAAGAACCTCCTTGCCCATCCTGTTCAAATCTTCTTAGTCACCCACCACACAGTTTTGTTTATGGTCTGCTGCCTTCAGTGAGTGAGGGAGTGAAGTCAGTTGTGTCTGACTCTTTGTGACCCCATGGACACTAGAATGCAAACTCCATGATGCCCTGAACTTATCTTGTTAACACGCCTAAGGATTCCAATGGGCAGGAAGTGCCCTTTAACTATACTCAGTGGTTCTGTCACCTTGGGGAAGATCTCTAAGCTTAAAAATTCCACCTCCCCAACAATACATATACACAGGTTCCTGAACAACTCAAAGGCAGTGGCACTTTCTGTGGCTGAGCATGAACCCTACCAGTTCATGTGGTTTCTAAGCTCAGCAATTTGCCCAGCCAAGCACACAGCTCTCCTAAATGCCAGGCATGGCTTTTCCCTCTGCAGCTTCACCTGAGCCATGAAGAACCTAGGCTCCAAGGAGCTCTGAGCTCTATTCATGGAAAACTCTAAATCTCCCTTCATCCCTTAAGTTAGAATCTTTTCCTTCTCCGATTTGGAAGAAAATCAGAGGTGTTAAAACCGAACATCTTGACCCAATTTCCTCCAGGCACGCTCTCCCCATGGGCTCTCTCACTCCAAAACACTCATCCCTCCTGCAAGACCCCATCGGAGCCAGACTTCTCAGTGACTTCATCCAACCCAGCATGCCGACAGTGACCCAAGAACCCTGTTCCAAATGGCAACGTCATTGAGAGCTGGCTCCAAGGCTGTCACCAGGAATGACAACAGTTCCTTAAATCAGCCCCGCTGGTAGCAAATGAGGAACACACCAAGGTAACACGATATCAGCTATCCTTGAGGCATCTCTAAAGTTTGTTGAGAAAAGAGGAATCTATCCTGACTGAGTAACAGGGAAGGCCACCTGCAACTCCAACAGAACTTCTTCTGGACTTGGAAATTCTAAGGTGTCCAAAAGAAAGAAAGATCTCCAAAATGAATGGGGTCTAACTGCACAAGGACTGATTTCCCATCTCCCCAAATAAGTGCTGCCACATGGTTCTTATCCGATGTAAAGCCTCCCTGCTGCTGCAACCAGGAAGCCAACAGCCCCTCCAGCTGGCTGTGTATCCAGAGTAAGTTCCATAACGTCTCTAAACCTTAAGTTTGTAGATTTGAGAAACAGAATTCACCTTGCCAGGCTGTTGAGAAGACACACGAAAACTTCCATGTGGAAGCCCCCTGCAACCATTGTAGGACTAAACAAAGTTCTTATCACATACATTCAACACCACTTATGTCCAGAATCTCTGAAGGACACCATGTGCAAGCGCAGGGGATAGAAATAAAAAAGAGGACCATCACCCTTGCCTTCAAGAAGCTTAAACTTCAGTTGGGAAAACAACACATGCAGGACTGTAGAAGATGTAGCATTTGCAAAGTAAAACACCATGAAAAGCATAACCTCCATCTGCAGCTTTCCACCAAGTGTCCCTTGGGTCTGCTTATTTGGATTCTAATATCTGCCTAAGTATCCATCAAACCAGCTACTTTCTGGACTGCAAAAGGCCTCAAAACTGCCTGTAAATGGAGTCTCTAAAGCCAAGGCCAAGAGAACGGCAGGGATGTCCCAGCCCATGTTCTACCACTGGGTCCAGCCGTGGCTGACTTCACCCCATCACCCAGTCAGTTCTGCTAACTACCAGCTTCTGCCACCCACCACCCTCCCTTTCCAAGGATGCCCATATTACATCCATTATCTTGTTCATCTCCAGCACATCACTGGACAGAAGACCACCTCCTAGATCCCTAGCCAGCTGAAGAAAGAGGAAATGAGAAGAAAGGAAAAGGGAATCCAAGGGCAGCCGTTAGCAAAATAAAGAAAAAAGAGGAAGCAGAGGGAAAAACAGAAAGTGAGAAAAAGCATAGGAAAAAATGAGGAACATCAGTGACTCTCATTTGACATTAGACTTCCCAGCTTGGAAAAGGCTTAAACTCATATTCTACGACGTGTGCCTCATACAACATTCTGGCTGAGTAAGGAAGGCTGAGAATCCTATACCCTTTTTGGAAATGAGCAAACTGAGGCTTGACACAATCTCAGAGATGGAGCGAGAACGGAGCACCAGGACTCTGCCTTCTCATTTTACAATGCTTTTGCCACCAGAGGTAACCTATGCATTCTGGACATAAAATTAAAGAGCATTTGGAAGCAGAACCAGAGACAGTAGTAGTGAATGGTACTAGTCACGACAGCCAAAATATGGCAACAACCCACAGGGTCATCAGCTGATGATATGCAAACATGGTGAATCCTTATGATGTAATATTATTCAGCCGTGAAAAGGAATGAAGTCCTGACACATGCTGAAACGTGGATGAACCACAGAGACATCAAGATAAGTGAAATAAACGAGACACAAGAAGAGCACACGTTGTTTGGTTCCACTGATATGAAATGCCTAGAACAGGCAAATCCATAGACAGAAAAGAGATGAGTGGTTGGCAGGGACTGGGGAGTGTAGGGGGATGGGAAAGGACTGCTTAATGGGTACAGGGTTTCTTTAGGGGATTATGAGAATGTTCTGGAACAGGACAGAAGTGGCTGCACAACACTGCGAATGTATTAAATGCTACTGAACTGTATACTTTAAAATGGTAAAGTGTGATGTGGTGTGTGAGTTTAACCACACTTTTTTTAAAGGCAGTCAGGGATAAAAACAAAAATGAGAAAACCAGATGCAGAGGAAGAGGAAGATAAAGGAGTCAAAAATTCCCAGGCAAGTCATGAGTTTCTCAAATAAAGGGGCCCTCTCCACACATCAGACCAGCCAAGCTGTGCTATATAGAAGCAGACCTCTCCTCTTACACTGAGGAGGTAAGGGTGCCTTCATCAGGGGGCTGCAGACAAGGAACCACCAGCAGCAGCCTGAGGAGGAAAACAGGCCAGTGATCAGGGACAATGGGAGCTTGGAGGCACGGGGTGGCTTTCCTGCAGAAAAGACTCCAGCTGACCCCACCAGGAAATGCCAAGCATTTACCTGTCTGCCCTTTATATTGATGGCTCAGATGGTAAAGAATCTGCCTGCAAGGCAGGAGACCTGGGTTCAATCCCTGGGTCAGGAAGATCCCCTGGAGAAGGGAATGGCAACCCACTCCAGTATTCTTGCCTGGGAAACCCCATGGACGGGGAGCCTGGCAGGCTACAGTCCATGAGGCATGTGCCAGAGTCGGATACGATTGAGAGACTTAACACCTTCACTTCACCTTTATACTGGTGGACTCGCTGATTTCCTAAATATGAGTACGTCCCCAGCTCTGGACCAGCCACTGTCATCGGTGTCAGCATGCTGCACTAAGCAAATCCCTGGCCTCACTGGGTTAACCCTTGGGAGGGTCGCAGCACTCAAACTCATTGACTGATACGACCTAGTTTAACATAATCTGTGGCTCAGCCCACCGAGAGTCAAGAAAAACTAATAAATGAACTCTTTTCTGATTTTTAATACATTTTAATCACCTCTGGTGGCTGGGTAGAGATGAGAGAGACAGAGGACACAGAGCAGGAAGCCACCTTGTGGGGTGAGCCTGAAGCAGAGAGCTGAACACAGAAAACCAGTGATTTTAATTAAAAATTCTGGATTTAGACCCAGAGTGAGGTATTTGACTTTCAGGCCATTGTTTCAGACAGAATTCATCCAAAAGACATTCCAGCTTCTACACGAGCCCTCATGTGTGCTGGGTTTTAGGGATCCTACAGAGAACAAACCTGATGCACAGCTCTGTCCTCGTGGGGCTCATACTCTAGTGTAGGATCTGAAATATATCATGTGTTCACAAGGGGACACATGTGAAGGAGAAAACCAGGACAACTGCCACATCTAAAGTGTTGATCCCACATGTTGTTGTTCACTTCTATCCGACTCCTTGCAACCATGGACTGTAGCACAGCAGGCTTCCCCGTCCTTCACCACTTCCTGGAGTTTGCTCAAACTCACGTCCATTGAGTCAGTGATGCCATCCAACCATCTCATCCTCTGTCATCCTCTTCTCCTCCTGCCCCCGATATTCCCCAGCATCACGGTCGTTTCCAATGAGTCGGCTCTTCACATCAGGTGGCCAAAGTACTGGAGCTTGTTTCAGCATCAGTCCTTCCAATGAATATTCATGGTTGATTTCCTTTAGGACCGACTGGTTTGACCTCCTTGCTGTCCAAGAATCTCTCAAGAGTCTTCTCCAGCACCACAGTTCGAAGGCAACAATTCTTTGGTGCTCAGCCTTGTTATATGTCAATACCACATAGAATTACATAAATAAGTCTCCCACCCAAATATAGGTTTAGGGCCCTATAGGAGTCGGCTTATGATTATACAGTGGAAGTGAGAGATAGATTTAAGGGCCTAGATCTGATAGATAGAGTGCCTGATGAGCTATGGAATGAAGTTCGTGATATTGTACAGGAGACAGGGATCAAGACCATCCCCATGGAAAAGAAATGCAAAAAAGCAAAATGGCTGTCTGAGGAGGCCTTACAAATAGCTGTGAAAAGAAGAGAAGTGAAAAGCAAAGGAGAAAAGGAAAGATACAACCATCTGAATGCAGAGTTCCAAAGAATAGCAAGAAGAGATAAGAAAGCCTCCCTCAGCGATCAATGCAAAGAAATAGAGGAAAACAACAGAATGGGAAAGACTAGAGATCTCTTCAAGAAAATTAGAGATACCAAAGGAACATTTCATGCAGAGATGGGCTCGATAAAGGACAGAAATGGTATGGACCTAACAGAAGCAGAAGATATTAAGAAGAGGTGGCAAGAATACACAGAAGAACTGTACAAAAAAGATCTTCACGACCCAGATAATCACAATGATGTGATCACTGACCTAGAGCCAGACATCCTGGAATGTGAAGTCAAGTGGGTCTTAGAAAGCATCACTATGAACAAACTAGTGGAGGTGATGGAATTCCAGTGGAGCTATTTCAAATCCTGAAAGAGGACGCTGTGAAAGTGCTGCACTCAATATGCCAGCAAATTTGGAAAACTCATCGGTGGCCACAGGACTGGAAAAGGTCAGTTTTCATTCCAATCCCAAAGAAAGGCAATGCCAAAGAATGCTCAAACTACCGCACAATTGCACTCATCTCACACGCTAGTAAAGTAATGCTCAAAATTCTCCAAGCCAGGCTTCAGCAATATGTGAACCGTAAACTTCCTGATGTTCAAGTTGGTTTTAAAAAAGGCAGAGGAACCAGAGATCAAATTGCCAACATCCGCTGGATCATGGAAAAAGCAAGAGAGTTCCAGAAAAACATCTATTTCTGTTTTATTGACTATGCCAAAGCCTTTGACTGTGTGGATCACAATAAACTGTGGAAAATTCTGAAAGAGATGGGAATACCAGACCACCTGACCTGCCTCTTGAGAAACCTGTATGCAGGTCAGGAAGCAACAGTTAGAACTGGACATGGAACAACAGACTGGTTCCAAATAGGAAAAGGAGTACATCAAGGCTGTATATTATCACCCTGCTTATTTAACTTATAAGCAGAGTACATCATGAGAAACGCTGGACTGGAAGAAACACAAGCTGGAATCAAGACTGCCGGGAGAAATATCAATAACCTCAGATATGCAGATGACACCACCCTTATGGCAGAAAGTGAAGAGGAACTAAAAAGCCTCTTGCTGAAAGTGAAAGAGGAGAGTGAAAAAGTTGGCTTAAAGCTCAACATTCAGAAAACGAAGATCATGGCATCCGGTCCCATCACTTCATGGAAAATAGATGGGAAAACAGTGGAAACAGTGTCAGACTTTATTTTTGGGGGCTCCAAAATCACTGCAGATGGTGACTGCAGCCATGAAGTTAAAAGACGCTTACTCCTTGGAAGGAAAGTTATGACCAACCTAGATAGCATATTCAAAAGCAGAGACATTACTTTGCCAACAAAGGTCCATCTAGTCAAGGCTATGGTTTTTCCTGTGGTCATGTATGGATGTGAGAGTTGGACTGTGGAGAAGGCCGAGCGCCGAAGAATTGATGCTTTTGAAGTGTGGTGTTGGAGAAGACTCGAGAGTCCCTTGGACTGCAAGGACATCCAACCAGTCCATTCTGAAGGAGATCAGCCGTGGGATTTCTTTAGAAGGAATGATGCTAAAGCTGAAACTCCAGTACTTTAGCTACCTCATGCGAAGAGTTGACTCATTGGAAAAGACTGTGATGCTGGGAGGGATTGGGGGCAGGAGGAGAAGGGGGGGACAGAGGATGAGATGGCTGGATGGCATCACTGACTCGATGGACCTGAGTCTGAGTGAACTCCGGGAGTTGGTGATGGACGGGGGCCTGGCGTGCTGTGATTCATGGGGTCGCAAAGAGTCGGACATGACTGAGCGACTGAACTGAACTGAGGAGTCGGCTCCAGTGGCCAGAACTGCAGGCCGAGGGCCTCAAACAGCAGAAATCTATTGTTCTGGAGGGTTGAAGTTCAAGATCAAGGTGTCAGCAGGGCTGGTTTCTCCTGAGGCCTGTCTCCTTGGATTGCAGACAGCTGTCTCCTTCCTGAGCCTTCCCCTTTGTGTCTGTGTCCTTACCTCCTCTTCTTCTAAAGTCACTCTACTGACCTCACTTAACTCATCACCTTTTTAAAAGAATTTTATTGTTATTTGGCAAGCCTTCTCTTCAAACTCTTTAGTTCATCTGTCTACCCAACCGGTCATCCAACAGTCACCAAGCCAAATCTCATGGATGCCAAGCACTGTGTCAAGCTGGGCATCACAAAGATTCAAAGATTCTGGTTTCCTGCACCAGAGGAGCTCAGAGTGCAGGACAGGAGTGACTGCAACCCAGCGTGGTCAGGGCCACCATAGCAGGAAGCCCTATGGAAGCCAAGGAAGAATGACCTGCTCGCCTGGGTAGAGGTCAAAGGCCACACTTGGGCTGGGTCTGGAGGGGGATTATCATTCTCCAGACAGGCCGGAGGGGGAAGGGACCCTAGAGAGAGGTGCAGCCATGCAAAGGCAGGGGGGTGCAGAGTTGGGCGCCAGGAGAGGGCAAGTGAGGAGGTGGGGGTAGGTTTATGAAGCCCCGTGCTCATCCCCACAAGGAGCACCCTCACACAGGGATGGCAGGGAGCCAGTGGAGAGGGTTCTGTTGGACTCAGAAGGACATTGTGGACGGCAACAAGAGGCTAGGGCAGAGTAGGGACACCGGCCCTAAGCCCAGGGTTCCTGGCTCAGTGGAAATACAAGGAATACTTACTAAGAAGCAGGTTAACAGAAAACTCGTCCATTCCAAGGTGGATGTCAGTCACCTTAAAACTGTCCCCCTTGGGGTACAGCTCTCTGAGAAGAATTGTTGCTTTTCCATCCCTCTCCCCTATAAACATGAGAAAGCCAAGTGCACATGCCTCTGTGACCGTCAATCAAGCCAGCTGCAGGTCCTCACTGTGACTCTTTCCAACCTGCTTGCATCTCACATCGGTCCCTATTTGCAAGAGACTTGCTGCTGTAGCTGAATATAGTCTTGATGATTTTCAATGAAACGTAATTTACACCTTCTGCTGCTTCCTTGAGAAATCATTTCCCCAGGACTGATTAAAAAACAGACCAGCCACCTAGAGTAACAGGGCACCCTGACCACGCCCTGGCACTCAATTCAGAAGCACAGCTGAATGGCACTCGAGTTGGCATCCTCTAAAGTGATCCTGGTGCGAAGAACTGACTCATTTGAAAAAACCCTGATGCTGGGAAAGATTGAAGGCAGGAGGAGAAGGGGACGACAGAGGATGAGATGGCATCACCCACTCAATGGTCATAAGTCTGAGTAAACTCTGGGAGTTGGCAACGGACAGGGAGCCCTGGCGTGCTGCATTCCATGGGGTCACAAAGAGTCAGACTCGACTGAGCAACTGAACTGAACTGAAAGTGATCCTGATGGGCAGAGAAGAGGGTTGGCATTTAGTGGACCGAGAGACTGGGCTTTTCAAACTGTGTCCCCCAGAGTGCTCAGGTTTCTTGGAGGAATCCTGGGAGTCACTTGAACAGGAGAATGATCAAGCCATAGTCCCTGGAAGAGCAGCACTGTGTCAGATCCCAGGAACCAGCACCAGAGAACCCCAGGTCTGGGAGACACAGACTTCAGGCCAGCTCCAGCTCCCCTGCCTCCATTCAGGCACCAACACAGTCATCTTCTTGGACCAGGGGCATGGTCGGGGCAAAGGGCTCAGGCCAGAGCTGGCTCCACAATCTCCCTGGAATGGCTAGTATTGCTTTGGCCAGGCTAGTCTTTCCCCACATGCTGAACACACTCGAAATGGCTCCACAGAGGACCCTGCACAGAGGAGGAAGAGGCCTGGCTACAATTTAATTCAGAATGTTTTCTCCTCAGGGAGGCAGAAGAGGTGGGTCTGAAATTCTCAACATCACCAGGCTCTCCACCAGCCATGCCCACCACAGGGCTCCTTGAGGGCATGCACAGATCAGGTCTCATCCCATGGCTGTCCGTATGAACCCCTTAGACAGAAACCTTAGCTCCCTGTCTCTGATCCCAAATTCCCAGTTGGTGTGCATCAGTCATCTGGCCCGAGTGGCAAGTGAACAATTAAAAGACTCACACTGATACTCTTTTTTTCCCTGAAGACCAGATGACCTCCTCTTTTCAAAAGAAGAGTCAGAAGTGGGAAGACAGGGACTTCTCTGGTGGTCCAGCGGTTAAGACTCTGTGCTTCCAACTGCAGGTAGCACAGGTTCAATTCCTTGTCAGGGAACTAAGATCTTGCATGCTGCTCAGAATAAATAAATAAATAAAGGTTTAAAAAAAAAAACCCTCCCTGCCCTCTCTGTGGCGGGTGGGGGGAGGGAGCTGTCGTGAGCCCAGAAAGCAGGCTTTCTCTGTGCCTGGTTAATAGGGGAATGCAAAGAGGGGACAACAATGAGCAGAAAGCCCTGAAAGTGCTGCCAGAGAATCAGATTATGGAGCCAGGGTGGAGGGGTACAGGGCACAGACAGAATCTCCCACTACTGTGCTTCCGTTCTACCCCCAAAGAACCTACAGCAGCCATACTCAGAAATTCGGCAGCTGGCTGGCTGAAAGAAGGAATCGAGGGCCACGTAGCAAACACATCAGCTTGAAAACATCCACAGGTCCTGTGACCCCCTCACTCTGAGTAGGACCCTACCCACAGGCCTCAGGAGGCAATCTTCTGCAAAAAAAACCTGCCCTTATAAGTGGGTTTATCTGCCGTAGGCTCTAAGATAAAATTCCCCTGGACTGCTGACCTCCAGCTAAGATTCTAATCTTGGTCACTTCCAGGCAGGTTTATCACATTCAGAGAGAATCCAGATGGGAGGAGATTCAGACAACTGTGACATTTCAAGAAAGGAATTTCTGGCTTAAGTTTGTGGTCGAAATGCACCATGACAAAGGGTCCATCCACAGAAAGGCAGTGATCCTCCTGTAAACACATCTTCAATGATGACCTGAAACCTGACGGTAAGAGACTTGACTTGGAAGAACCAAGATGGAAACTGAGTTAAGGTGACAAGAGCCAGAGAGACAAGGTCTCCACCAGAAATGGTGACCAAGAGGTTTGAACTGATGCTCAGGGAAGCAGGTTTCTTTTACTAAGAAAATAATAGCCAGAACCCTGAGTGATAGATGGCCACAAGCACATCCGGCTCCCTGACACCAGACTCTCTGCAGAGCACTGACATCAAAGGAGACAACTCTAACTAGCACAGCGATCCTCTGATACGGGTCTTGCTGTTGTTCAGTCACTAGCTGTGTCTGACTCCTTTGCGATCTGTACTGTAGCCTGCCAGGCTCCTCTGTCCATGGGATTTCCCAAGCAAGAATACTGGAGTAGGTTGCCTTTTCCTTCTCCAGGGGGTAGAAGGGAAGTAGGATTGTCATTTCCTTGCGAAGGAAAAGGTTGCCATTTCCTTCCCAACCCAGGGATTGAACCCACCTCTCCTGCATTGGCAGACGGATTCTTTACCACTGAGCCACCAGGGAAGCCTGACATAGGTCTTAAAGACATAGAAACTAAGGTCCAAGGACAGGAAAGCGACTGGCCCCAAGTTTCGCACAGCCAGTACTCAAACTCAGGTCAGATCAGCCCTGAACACCAACACACCAGACTGTCTACAAACCGAGGACACTCCCATTCTAAGACTCCAGAACTGCTGCAGGAAAATAGGGCTGTCTTGGAAAGTGAAACAGGCCCCAGAATACTGGGGTTGCTAGTTTTTATGGGCTGGGTAATGTAGTATGCTAATGAGTGGGAAGAATATTCTAACTATCTTGGAGAAGGGGCAGGGATTTCCAGGCATTGGGGCACTGCCCATCTTGGCCTTTTACGGTCAGCCTCAGAACTGTCATGGCATCTGGTGGCACGTCATTAAGGTGCTAATATATTACAATGAGCATATATTAAGGCTTGAGGTCTATGACCCGGAAGTCAAGTCATCCACCATCTTACACCAGAAGTGGACTCCTCCGCCATCTTGGGTCTAGTAGGTTCTGACTTGTTTACCTCACATCCTCAACGGCTGTTATCACTCTTTTAAAGACCGTGCCTGCCCTCTTCCCTCCTGTTTCAGGAGGGCCTGGTATGGCTTGCTGTGCATTATATACAAGGTGACAACCTTACTTCCCAGCTTTGCCTATACGGAGAAGTGGCTAAAAACGTGACTGGGAGGGGAGGCAGAAGCCAGGTAATGAGGGGATGCATAAGCAAAGGTAAGTCATGTTATATCATGAAGACAAAAAACCCCAAGCAAAGTCTTAACCAGGAATGTTCCTTGGCCAAACTGGCTAGAGAAATCACCACGGCATTTCTACAGAGAATGGACATCACCAAGGGACCAAAGGCAGAGCCAGTGCGGTTAGGGGCCAGGGCAGTAATCCAGGCAAGCGGAGGCAGGCCAAGCACAGAGCCACGTAGACCTGAGGGCTGCATCCAGGGGCCGCGGGAGACGCCAGCTTTGCGGCACTAACTCCATCTCCAGTTCTGAGCCTGAGACCATCAGTTGTTCTAAGCCCCACAGCAACACCTTCAGAAGAGAATTTCCCATCCAGGCCCTTGAAACAAATCTTCCTGTGGGCCCAGGACCAGCAAAGACGAAAAGGAATGCCTAAATCCTTCAGCAAACTCCGACACGTCACCTCTCCTGACATTTTTCTCATTATAAGAGCCTCTTCGGGGAACGTCTGAGCACCCAGAGGCCCATCAGACCCAGGTAAGAAGCAATTAAGACTAATTAACCCAGCCTGAGCAGCAACAACCATCATGCAGCAGTTTCCAATAAACCAGAACTGGCCAGCGGCTGCAGCTTCACTTGCTTTAAATAGTAGGATCTGGGTCCTGAAAAATCCAGAGAGGTGCTCTCCGGCAGTGCTTTTAAGAGTGTGGGCCCCAGACAAGCAGCATCTCCTTGTTAGACCTTTTTAAAAATGCAGACTCTCAGGTCCCACCCCAGACCCTCAGAATCCAAATCTACAGTCAGTAAGAGGCTCTGGTGACTTCTGCCTGTGGGTCGGAAGGCCCTGACCACAGGACTGCAACCAGGGAGCCCTGTACTTGATCTCAGAGGGGCCCAGGGAAAGAGGGAGTTTCCTCTCACCCCAGCAGCACCGCCGTCAATGGAAGTCCGGTAAAGCGGTAGCTCTCAGTATTGGTCTTGGCATGATTCCCAGAACATGGCGGGTGTAGACTCCACTAACAGTGTGTACAAGGTGCCTGGCTACCTCACAGGAGCCCTAGGAAACTTATGCGGATTCTGCAACCGGCCCAGGGTCTCTCAGGCAGCAGGGGCTGGGTCAGGATTTGAACCCAGAGCTGCCAGACCCTGACCCTGCACTCTTCAGCCATTTGGAGGAGGTTCTGTCCCTGCCCCTGAACAGAGTGTCCACACTGATGGTAGCCACAGGGCTCACATTCCAGCCCACAAACCAAACCACACAACACATCCAGCATCCCCTCGGAATGGGATCAAGTGCCTTGAGATGTGGGGACATGTTTTTCCTAACACATTGGTATCTGGCAAGACCACCCTGGGCTCTCTGTATGCTGTCAAGTCCATGCATACTGTAGTTAAGACCCTGGGCGTGCCATTCAGCCCTCAGCCACCTCTCTTCCTTACCTAGCCAGGGTGAAACATTCCCAAGCCCCACCTCCAACCCATGATGGCAATCAAGAGACCCCTCTGGGCAAATAGGAACACCAGATACCACCCTTCTGCCCACCATCCTACCTTTTTACCATCTTCAAACCTCTCAGATTAAACAGACTCAAATTGAGGTCTAATTCCAAAACCTGTGTTCTTTTCATGACCCTATGTAGTCTTACATAACCCATGAAGAAAGAAAAGTAAACTAAATCCAATCTAATTCCAGAATTTAATCATGGCTTGCAAACTTAAAAACCCCTTAGGGTACTCAAATGCTTTCCTACTCAAATTGAGGCTCAGAGGCCAGCAGCACCTGGAAGCTTGTTAGACAATGCAGAGTCTCAGGCCCCACCCCAGGCCCACTGAAGCCAGATCTGCATCTGAACAAAAGCCCCCTGGGATTTGCATGCACATTAATATTTTAAGTGCTGGCTTAATGTCCTACATGGTATGTTGCACAGGTGGATTCCATGTGCCCACAGCAAGCAGGAGGCCCCAGGCATCCAAAACCTTCTTTATAAATACGAAAATACTAGATTGAGTACAAGATTAGCTGGTAGAGATGCTAGGAAAGATTGAAGGCAAAAGGAGAAGAGGGCAGCAAAGGATGAGGTGGTTGGATAGCATCACCGACTCAATGGACATGAACGTGGGCAAACTCCGGGAAATAGTGAGGGACAGGGAAGCCTGGCATGCTGCAGTCCATGAGGTCAGAAAGAATCAGACATGACTTAGGGACTGACTGACACCATCATCAGATTAGCAGATTTTCTGTGAAGTATGTCCTTGATTATCCAGAACTCAACAGTTTCATTTTTCACTTCAAACACAACAAAAGCTTGTAGCTATTTATCAGTAAAACACTTGCTAAATGAGAAGAGTGGCCTCCAACTTCCTATTTCTATTTCTACTTTATATTATGAATCAAAAACAAATGACACTCTTCCATGAGCCATCGCTAAAATAAGGAGCCTGTGTCATGATTAAATTAGGACAAGGATTCATTTCTGTAGAAATTTTAAAATATCATCTCTAAAGAGTTTTTACAACTTAATTAGTTTTTTTGTTGACGAATCTGGGAGTTCTCTGTGCATCTGACAAGCAAATGAGAAGGGTGGAGAAATGAAGGCATTTGAGAAAGAACAATGGATGCAAAACTTCTGGAAAGGCTTTCGTTCCAGTAGAACAAGTTGTGAAACGGAAGTTTTTTTAGAGAAATCGCCTGCCAGAATCACCTAGGGGGGCTGGCACATCCCTGAGGGCTCCCAGAGAAGACCTTGGCTCCAGGCCTCGACTGTATCCACCGGGCCTTGCGGAGAGCCTAGCATACACAGTAGGTGCTCAAATATAAATATTTGTTTTTGTTGAACCAAACGTTGACAGATGTATTTACCGCAAAGAAAAAAAAAAATCACAGGAAGTCTGGGATCAGGCCAAGTATCACTAGTGTGCCCAGGGGCATGGCAAATGCCAGGAGAGCTTGGTGGAGGGGGAGCTGATTTGAAAGAATAGTAAGAGCTCATCCTGGTCTCAGTAGCTATGGGCCCGTGCTGGGGCTGAACTCCAAGGGAGCCTGTCAGACACACAGAGTCCCCGGCCTAACCCCAGACCTACTGAGTCAGAATCTGCATCCAACAACATCCAGAAACCTTGCTCTAGAGGTATCAAAGTCAACTTGAGAAGCACCACTCGGTATGGCCATAAAATACGGAGACTGAACTAGAACAGAAACAGAGCATCCCCCTGAGTGAAGACACACCCTGGTGGACACCAAAGCCGTCCATATACATGCAGCTCACTCCTCCTCTTCTTCTGGGCACCGGGCAGGACTAGATCACCCCACCCACTTGAAGTGAGGTGTGGCTGGGCTTTCCTCAATGACATCTGAGCACCAACGCCATGTGCCACTTCTGGGAAGAAGCTTTAAGAACCAGGTGCTGTTGGTCACCCAGCAAGATTCAAGACCGTGGTTGCTCCCTCATCCTGGGTCCTTCCTGGAGGGTCTCGCTGCCACCAACTGACTTGCTATAGACTGGCAGTGTGAGAAGAGGCGAACCTATATTGTTTTTAAGCACTCAGACTTGGGGACTGTTTGTTACTGCAGCATTCCCTAACCCATCCTGACTGACACAGCACCTAAGCCCCCAATGCTGCCATCTTCAGAACATCTGTTTCTCCCCGTTGAGAACAGCTCAAACACATCATGACTTGAGGACCTCTTTTTAAACCCTGAACAGCATTACTTAACTCAATTACCTTCTACACTCTTCAGACTTCACTCCATCATCTTATTTTCTCCTTTCCCCAGATTTCCCCATGTATTTATGCTTCTATCTTACTGTACCGTATGCTTTTTGGTAAGCTGCTTTACATCCTTTTTTCAACAAGGTGACAGACAGTCACACATACAGACACACCAGACTTGGCTCCAAATAAAATCTGGCTGTTTCCAAAAAAATCAAATGCACCCCTCGAAAGACAAAGATGTGCTGTTACTAAGGATATCTAAAAGAACATAGCCTTGGGCCAGGCAAGTACTCCTTCAGCTGGGTCTTTGCACAAAAGGATATGTCAGAGAATGCATGGGACACAGTCTCTGCTTTTAAAAAGCAGTTCATTCTTGGAAACATCAGCTCATTTTGCCTTGTCATCAGGTGAAATCTGAACCACGCTAACTCCATTAAAAACACTTAGCATCACTGACAAAAATGTTTTATTTTTCAAATTCAGCTGAATCCCTTTTGCATGGGTGGCCTTGTGTGAGGCACAGGTGAACCTTGTTTTAACCAGTTCCTCCAGGTGGGAAGGTTGGGTGTGGCCAATTGAGCTATAACAGAAACAGGCTGCAACGGGTATTCTGAGGCTTATGGCTTGATTCTTCCCGAGTCCAAATTTCTATATGTGGAATTGCTGGGGCAGAGGGCACATACATTGTTATGGTTTTAAGGTATATTGCCAAATTACACTCTGGGTAGCATATGACAATCTTCCTACACTCTTGCCAAGACTCATTCTGTTTTTATGTTGACGCTTTTCGTTAAAGCTACCTTTTCCAAAAAAAATTACAATTCTTTGATTACTAATGAGACTGAATATGCTGATGACTTTGCACATCTTTTATTATGAAGTGTCTATCCAAGTTCCCTGCCCATTCGCATACTGATGTGTTCCTGTTTCTGCTTTTTGGGAAAAAAAAATTATAAAAGTACTTCCTGCATTAAGGACATTAACTTTTCCCCAATTTTTATTTGCCTTTTAGCTCATTTTTGAAGGAAGAGGTCTCTGGTGGCAGAGCAGACGATTTGCAGATGAGGAAAATACCATAGAGTACATCGCAACAGTCCTGCAGAGGGAAGGCCCCTCACGTCCCCCATCAATCCACTGGCAAATTCTTCTGACTCAACCTGCAAGACATATTCCAAATCCATCCCCTTCTCTCTCAGAACCTCCACTCCCACCAACCTGCTCCCAGCTTTTGAACTCATCTGCTTGCTCCTGTTCCTGCCCTTTAAAACCCATCCTCCACACTACAGCCCAGGTGAGCTTTCCAAAACAAATTGGAGCATGCTAACCTGTCAATCACACCGAAAGCTATGAACCACTGAAAAAGAAAGGATAAATAGGGAATGTGATAGAGGTGCTAAATGTTGCTATCATGTTGTAATATCTGCTATCAAGATGAAAAGGCTGTATACCTTAATTTTACACAAGATGACAGGTCCAATATATTCAATGAAAAGAGACCATCTGTAGCTTGAAATCGGCCATGGCGGGAGTATTTACATCCCAGAAATTGGCAGATGCTACAAATCAGAACTTCCACCCTCCATCCCCGAAAGTTGATCAATAAACATTTACCAGCACATCACTGGAGGCAGAAGAAGCTTCAGAGAGTGTCAGAGAATGATACTCCGATTTTGTCCACCCAAAAACCGCTGAGAAGGAGTAGAGGGGGCTCCAGATAGAGAGACCCTTCAGACAGGAGATTGTCTCTGGCAAAAAGAGTATGGACGGACAAACAGAGAACCACACAGGAAAGCACAGGTTGGCAGAGGCCCAAAGGACACGGAGGAACAGCTGGGCCCTTGGAATGACGCTGTTTGCAGTTAAGTTCCCCAGAACATAAATGCAAACCTAGGGAAAGGCAAGAAACCTCAAATGCTTGACAGTGCCTTTCTTGCACTGTGTAGAACAGGTACTTAAAACATAAATTCATAGAGAAAAATCAAGTTACATATACTGTAGGGAGAAGGAAAGTAACTATCCAACTTACCTGCCTCCCTTTCTGCCACATCCCAAGCTTGTCCTTGCTCTCTAACCATTCTGGAATATTCTGGTTCTCTTGTATCTATCAAACATACTCCCCTCTTTAAGGTTATTTGCATTTGTAGAACAAACACTCATGCCCCAGATCCTCATGTGGCTGGCTCACACTCAGCTCTCTGCTCAGATATCCCCTCCTTGCAGAAGCTTTCTCTGACAGTTTCTGGAACCCCCCTTCCTATATCCTCAACCCCTAACTTATCACAGTAAACTGCTTTATTGACCCCATACTACTTTTAAATCATATATATATAAATTTATTTTTTTTTTTTGCTAGTTTACCATCTCCCCAACTAAAAGATAAGTTTCTTTTCTGTGCCTTTCGTTGCTTCACCTACAGTAGCATTCACAGCCTATTGTTAGGCACTCAATTAGGGATTGTTGAATGAATGATCAACTTCTGAACAGGGATTGGCAAACCACACACAGCCCAGAGCTAAGGAAGGGCCTGTCCATCTGTTTTTTCTGGCTGTGTAGGTCTTAGTTCGGAGAAGGCAATGGCACCCCACTGCAGTACTCTTGCCTGGAAAATCCCCTGGATGGAGGAGCCTGGTAGGCTGCAGTCCATGGGGTCGCCAAGAGTCGGACACGACTGAGCGACTTCACTTTCACTTTTCACTTTCATGCACTGGAGAAGGAAATGGCAACCCACTCCCGTGTTCTTGCCTGGAGAATCCTAGGGACGGGGGAGCCTGGTGGGAGGCCGTCTCTGGGGTCACACAGAGTCGGACACGCCTGAAGCGACTTAGCAGCAGCAGTGGCAGGTCTTAGTTACGGCACCGGGAATCTTCACTGCAGTGCACACTCTCTAGCTGTGGCTCGAGAGTAGCTGCGGCATGAGGGCTTAGTTGCTCCTTGGCATGTGGGATCTTAGTTCCTCAACCAGGGGAACCGCCTAGGTGGTCTAGGGGAACCACTAGACCACCAGGGAAGTCCCTGGCCTATCCATCTTTAAATAGTTGAAAATGAAGCAAAAGAAGAAAAATACTGCATGGCACAAATTCAAATCCCAGCGTCCATAAATAAAGTTTTATCAGCACACAGCCACACCCGCTGGTTCAGGGCTCCTCTCGAGCTGCTTCGTGCTCCACAGGCAGGGCTGAGTGGCTGTGACAGGGACCATATGGGTGCTCTCACAGCTTCTCACTGTCTCCGGCGCACTGCACATCACAGCACCGCAGCTATAACTTGAGGGCGCCGCTTGGCCCACAAAGCCGAAAATGTTTCCTGGCCCTTTTCAGAAAAAGTCTGCCAACACAAGTGAGGAAGGAGAAGGCTCTGAGGAACGTTTCTAAGGGAGAACAGACCAGGCTTGCACTCAACCGAACAGGAGAGGAAAGGTAAGAAGCGGTCGAGTCAGGTGACACTGGAGAGATGACGGTGACATGCACCGTCAGAGGGTTCAGAGGGTGGGGGGAGAAGGCACTTAAAGGAGGAGAGAGATTAAAAGTGTAGTATGGACATGTGACATGTGAGTCCCTGGGGACTGAGTCTGGCTACCAACTCAAGAAATGAGGGGAATGCAGTGAACCAGGAAGTTAACTTCACAAAATTGATCTTTATCAGATGGGAGACAGGAGAGACACTAAATGCAAAGGCAAGAGGTGGGTGAGTCCTCTGAGGAATCCATGCAAACCTGGTACCACATACCTGTCGTAGCTGAACCTCCACAGTGTCACCCATGCTCTGATGCTCCAAGGGACAAGCCAAACCTACCAGCTGGCTACCATTTCTACTTCTCTCCATGGGAATAAGCACCACCCAGGCACTTCCCTGGTGGTCCAGTGGTTAAGACGCCACGCTTTCAATGCAAGGGCCATGGGTTCGATCCCTGGTTGAGGAACTAAGATCCCATATACAGTTCAATCAAAAACAGGTGGGGGCAGGGAACACTATCCAGCAGCCTTGCCATTGCAGGCAGAGCGGAATCTACTTATTTTGCAATTTTAAGTGCTGGGGACCCGTGCTGACATTCTGTTAGAAAGCTTGTCATGTGGCTGCTGGGAGTAATAAGCGGGCAAGCTGGGAGAACCCCAACCTCTGGATAAAAATCCTAACACCTAACTTATATCCAAGCTTTCCTGGTTTACCAAACCTTTTCTTTCACCAGCCAGGTAGGGCCCAGCAACCGTGCTCGTAGACAAGGTCAACCAGGCTGTAGGATAAAAGTTGGGCTTTTTCGGGCTGGGAAGAATACAAGCAGGTCAGCATCTCATTCATGTTTCTAACTGGTAATGGACTCCGGGGATTCACGTGGTGGTTAACAGATGTCAGGGATTCCTGCCGACTTGTTGCTAAGGGAACTTTTGTGTGAAGATGCCCCGAATCCAGAGAATCCACAAACCCTGCCCATTGCTTTGAAGTCCCGAGGGGGTGGCCACTTGACCAGACCTGCACAGAGCAGTGAAGGGGGGAATGCTGCTCAGGAGCGGAGGCAGACAGACGGTGGCCGTAGGTAGAGTTTCACACAGCGGGAGCCACAAACGCTGGCCACAGCCCCCAAATCAAAGGGCAGGATGACTTTGTGAAGATGGCAGAAAGCACCTTAATCTTTTCAGTCACAATCACATGCTCCGCGAACCACCAGCCCTAATTATTTCTTTTGTGGACAGAGCTCATGACTGCCTTGAAAAATACAGGCACGAGGAACAAGGTCACACCCATTTTAGGTAATCTCCATGTTACAAAAAGAAAGGCCCTGTATTAAAACCAATCTGTGTAACATATCGAGCATCTACTAGATGTCAGGCAGTTCGGATGCATGATGTCCATTAACAACCAGCACCAAATAGCCCCAACTTGAAAAAGTTGTTTTGTCAGTGGCTCAGGAGACAGACCCAGGCTTCAGGCACAGAAAAATCTGGTTTCAAATTCTGCTGCATCATTAATCACCATTACAAAGAAATCCCTGGCATCTTTAAAAACAAAAAACAAAACAAAACATAAAAGGATGACGATGGAGAATTTCCTAGCAGAATGACCAAGTCTGTTCATTTTACCTCCCCGAAGCTCTCTCATCCATGTGACCTGGTGCACCTTCCCCTCTAACGGATCATCTGTCCCAGGTATTCTCCCTAGCCTTGTGAGGTAGCCAGTCTGCAAAATGGCCTTCAGTGAACCTTGCTTCCGTGTCACACCTGTACCCACACCTGTATGAGCCGCCCTCCTACCCTGAATCAGGGACTGGCCAGGAGACTCACTTTGCCCATGGAACCTGGCAGAAACGATGCGCCAGGTCTGAACCTGAGCCTTAAGGCCTGGCAGTTTGCACTTTTGCTTTCTTGGAAGTCAGTATGTTAAAACTCCAGCTGCTCTGCTGCAGAGAAAGGCACCAGAGGATGAGACACCACATTAGAAGCCACATAAAAGGCACCAGATGGGTGAGTGAATATGCCCTTCTGGAGGTTCCAACTCAGCGGAGCCTCCATGACCCCAACTCTGGCCACCATCTGATTGCAAATGCATGAGAGACACCAAAACCAGAAGAACAACCCAGCTGAGCCCCATCAATCCACAGAAACATGTGCCATAGTAACAAACAGTTGTTTTGTGACGCTAAGTTTTGAGGGGGCTTATTTCACAGCAATGGATAAAATATCCCTCATGTTCAACAGCACAGCCCACTTCCCCAGCCCAGCATCTCTCTCCCCCAGCAACATTCTGTAAACTTCTGCAACACAATCACCTGAACCCAAAATGGGAGAACAGGAGTTGGAGAGGAGGTGGTGCAAGGGTGACCCTCTGCAGCCAACTAGTTTGGCTGGCAAAGTCTCATATTCCATTACTATCTCTGAAGTCCAGGCCTTGCAGCCAGATTGTGGATGCTGAAAACAGCACCTCGCTCAAGGAAAGCTCTGTTGTATGTGCATTCCAATCTTATTACCATCCCCCCAACCCCTAGGATTAATCCCCAAAACCTCTAGAGGTTTCTGCAGATGCTTTACAGTACCTTCCAGATCCTTAATTCTCTCCATTCAAGGTAAGAGCATCACCTCAGCTCCTCCTCAACCATGTCTCTCTAAGCTCCTCGATCTCTTTGTGGTGGATCAGACCCTCAAGAAAGATGTTTCTGCTTGCTTTTATCTAAAGTGAAAGTGAAGTCGCTCAGTCGTGTCCAGCTCTTTGCAACCCCATGGACAGTAGCCTACCAGGCCCCGCCATCCATGGGATTTTCCAGGCAAGAATATTGGAGTGGGCTGCCATTTCCTTCTCCAGATATATCTTCCCAACCCAGGGATCGAACCTGGGTCTCCTGCATTGCAGACAGACGCTTTACCGTCTGAGCCACCAGATCCTCTACACTTTTGTCTAAGGGCCTTGATAATTCCTAGGCAGCTGTGCGTCTTATCTGTTATGCCTCCTCCCTTTTCTGGGAAAATTGGCTCTCTCCGCCTGTCACCCTCTGGAAGGTGCCCCATCCACTGAAGAGTGGGATCCCTGTGACCAGTCCCTGCCTACCAGGGCCCCTGATCTCTGCTTGGCGGAGGTTTTCCTGGAAGCCACCGTTTGGAAGCCAAGTATGTGCAGCCCATCCCCTCATTTCCTTGGGGTCTTGACCAAAAAGATTTCCCCAGGAACCAGGACCTCTGTCAAACTGGCCTCTGCTCAGGGGCTCACTGGCCACCAGGGCAGGTCTTTTGACCTCCCTGTCAGCGCTCAACTCCTCTCAACGGGGTGTGCTTCCCCTTTTTTTTTTCCACATGAACAAGGAGGAAATCCTTGAGGCGTGTCTATCTTGCACAGACGGCTCTCGATCTTTGGCACATTTTTGCCAAGATGGGGTTTCCTGACAGCACTCTATCAGAAACAAATGGTGCACTGGGGTGGGGGCTAGGCTGTGCATCCCCCCATCTGAATCCTGCCTCAGGAGCCTAGTGTAGCCCCTTCTGTCTGTACTTATATCCCCAACAGCTCCCCTGGCCTTCTGAACTCCATGCCCCTCTGCAAGCTGAGTGCGAGGCACCCCACTAGCAGAGGCTTACCACCTCTAGTACCTACGGGCTCCTTCTCTGGCCACCTGGTTTCAGCACCAACACCTGGCTGGCAGTCCTCCAGACCCATGATTCCCTATGCTGGCCAGTCCACCACCTGCGACCCCCTTGGGAGTTCTGCATTCCCTAACCCAGCCTATCTTTGGGGACTCGCTGCATCCCAGGGGAACCTACCTGCATATCCTCCATCCCTACTAACCTCAGCCTCGAGGTCCAGGCCTGCTCATGTATGAGATTCCCAGATACAAAGACCCTCCCTGTCAAAGCTGCATCTGCTTTTCCCTGAAAAGAGTCCTAGGACTCAGGCCCACTCCTCCCTCCACCTGTGGGAAACACAGCTGGCTCTGAGTGAAATCAAACATCAGGGTTTGCAGGAGAGCTGCTCAAGTGGGTAGGAGCAGCTGCCCTCATTGTAGCCCCAGCATCTCTGCCGCCCCTTAGGGACGCTGTCTCCGGCAGGCTGACCTCAGGAGCTACACAGACCCTTCCCCACAAGGATCTAGACCCTTCACTTGCCTTCTGGTACAGTGTGACCCAGGATATTGAGTTTAAAAGAGACAGAGGCCCAAAGGGTAATATTCAGCCAGCTGAGCTGCTAACCAACTACTCCTTGGCTGACTGCCTTCACCTTTTTCATTCAATTTGCCTGCCTACAAAAATGGGGATAGCTCCTTCCCCTTCCCAGGGCTGTCAGGGGAACTGCTGACAATGCATGGACCATGCCTGGTGCCTAGCAAGTGCTTAAAAAATGGGAGCCCCTCTCAGGGTTACTGCTCCCTCAGATGGGCACTGGTCTGAAAGCCCTTTAGGAGATAGGAGAGTCTCAATGTATATACCACAAACTGTGACCGGCACACCCACAACTGTCCCATCCGATCGTTCTGTTTGTCCCCTGGGTCTGATTCACCCTCCCTTTCATCCCAGGAAGGAAAAGCAGAGCCACTTCACTCTCACTAACACAGTGGACAAACCCTCCAACCTCACTCCCCACCCAACACACAGCTGGCTCAGTCCAGCCAGGGACGCTCCTCACCGGACATCCAACAGCCAGATTTCTACATCAGTGTTTCCTGGAAAAGTGTGGCCACCAGAGGACTCTACCACAGGAGCCTCTCCCAGGGCTTCTGGAATAGAAACAAGGAGGCTCCAGATCTTCATAAGGGGCCATCCACTCGCTTTCTTTCACACCTGAATCTCAGGAAGGGAGTTAGGAAAGCTGAGAAACACCTGCGCCTCCCCTATGCTGCCCGGCTCTCAAATTACAGAACCAAGAAGGTTTCCAAATAGCCTCAGTGGACAGCCCATGAAAGCTCCTTCCAGCCTCAACTTTGCTCAAAGGCTACTAAAGCCTCATAGGAGGGATTTTGTTCTCTGGACCTGAAAGAAACATCACTGTATCTCTATGAAGCCAGGCTCGATTTCTGATAATGTTTCCAGAGGGTTTTTCTCAGGCAAACTCACCCATAACCATTCCACCGCTATCTGGCTTTCTTTCTGTCTTTTTTGAGTCGCACAGAGCATTTTCAGTCAAAATTTGCTACTTTGTTCTTTGTGAAGTAGGTCGGTGGGGGGTGGGGGTTAAATTATTAATCAATTCAATCTCTATGATTTGGACAGTATTTTGCCAGAATATTTCCGACGACTCACAGTTAGTCTTGGCAGCAATCCTGGGGTCAGGCTGAAGGGGACGTCCTGTAAAACCACCTCCCACCCCCCACCAAAGGACTTTAGAAACTTCGGATCCCACTCAGGCTGTGACCATGAGCTCAGCGATTAGAGGACAGCGAGGCCTCCCAACTGTCACCCAGACAATAAACAGCCAGTCGACTTGGCTCAGCAGGTCCTGTGAAACCTGGGGCCGGGCCAGGACCCCAGGACAAGCCACTTTCCAGGTTCTGAACCTTGACCTAGGGGAGCTGGGCCAGGGGAGGGGGCGCTGGCTGGGGGCTGCGGCACCCCCGGGTCAGGCCTGCTGACGGGGCTCGGGCTGGTAGCCAGCCAGGCTCAGCTGACCAGTAAGTGGACGGCGCGGAGGCAGCCGGGGAGCTGACCCGCCGCAGCACGACTGTCCACGGGTCGGCAGGCTCGGGGCGCCGGGGCCACTTTTCACATCCCGATCGTCTGCACGTCTTCCCTAGACCGCCGGACTCCGCAGCCCTCCGGCGGCCCCGGCCACCGCCGGAACGCGCCCGCCCGCTCCCGAGCTTACACTGGCAACAAGTTCTCGCTTCCTCAGGGCGGCCACGATGTGCTCGAGAGGCCCGGCACGGGGAGCGCTCGGGGGGCGAACCCCGCGCTGCCCACGCCCCGAGGGCGCACGCCGCCTCCACCGCCCACAGGAGCGCGCGGCTCTGGGTCCAGCGCACAGAGGCGGCCCCCCGGGCTCCCCTCCGGCAGGGGCGGCTCCGGCCTCCCGGGAGCAGGCAACAGGTACGCGAGCGCGCCGGCCTCCCAGCCCCGGCCCTCGCCCCTTACCTCCAGCAGCTGCACGTAGCTCGCCGGGAACCAGCCGCGGAGTCCGTCCTCCTTCTCGCCTTCCCACCAGCCGCCGTCCGGGACCTGCAGCAGCGTGATGAGCTCGCCCGCGGCGAAGCGCAGCCCCTGGCCATGCCGCTCCCCGGAAAAGGGGTACAGGGTCCGGCAGCGGGCGCCGGACATGGCCTTGGCGCCGGGGCTCACACAGCAGCCTGCATCCCTGCCGAGCCCCGCGGGCTGGGCAGCGGCTCCGCGGGGTCCCAGGCGCCCGGCGCTCCGGGCTCCCGCGCTCTGGGCGCGCGCCGTCTCGGATGTAAGCGGGGGTCCCCGGGCAGGCGAGGGACGTGCACCCCGCGCAGGGAAACCGAGACTCGCTGGCTTCGGAGAGCGAGCGGCGACGCCCCCGGGCCGGGAGGCTCGCGACTCCCAGCTCGGGGCGGGGGGGCGGGGCTCAGGGGGAGGAGACCCAGGCGCCGCGGGCTCCGGAGACAACTTCCCGGGGACGCGGAACGCGGGCGTCCGCCGCGAGGGCCGGCCGCAGCCGAGGCCGCCCTGGCGCGCGGAAATGCGCAGCTCCCAGGGGAGGTGGGACCCGGAGCATCCCCCTCGGCCCGGCTCCGCGACGAGGGAGGGGCAGCGGACGTGGAGAGGGGCTGGCGGCCGGGCGGGGGCCCTCTCTGCGCGCGGGGGCGGGGCTGGGCGGGGGCTGGGCCAGGGCGGCCACGCCCGCTGAGGGCCGGGCGCTCCCTCGCAGAGCTGGCGGGTTACTCGGGAGGGGTCGCCGGGCTCACACCCCGACCCCGGAAAGCCGCGGGGTTAGAAACGCCCCTCTCTGCGCTGCCTGTTGGCCGGTGGTGGGCGTGCGCCTCCTCCGAGGTGCCGGTGAGGCAATGTGTTTGTGGCCGTCACTGTCAGGGTTGAACCTGGGGTTGAACTTGACTCACAGGAAACTGGACGAGGGGTGAGAGGCAGATTTGAAGCCCGACTCCTGAGCCAGGTGGCAGCCGGTGGGACCGAGTGAGGCGGCGACGGAGTCAAAACTCGAGTTAGTAGAATTGGAAGCAGGTCATTACCGATAAAGGGAGAAGAGGGGCAACAGCCCCCATCGTTTTACATGCAAAAGCGAGACCGGCCCAGGGTACCACGTCTCCTGAAACCGAGATGCGCCAAGCCGAGAAGTCTACACTCGTTTACTCTGTCAACAGACATTAGTGGGAGACTACTACGATCCACGCAATGTGCCAGGGACCTACAAAATTCCTTTGGACAAGCTCCTGCTCTGCTGGGACCAGTGGACCGCGTTGCTGAAGGAAGCTGACCTTTGTTTGAACTGAGCGGTATAGAAGTAAAAGAAAGCTTTGTTAGCCTACTCTATAGGAAAATTAAATTCCGTTTCCTAAACTGTGAATAGCTGAACCCCTTAATCTCTATGTATACCTCTAATTACCCACCCTTGCATCCTACTCAGTAACCTTTTATATTGAGTGCCAACAGTCTCAGCCTGTGCATTTCAGGCCGTCTACACAATACCTCCCCCAGCTTCATCATTCACTATGCTTGCCTGTGTGCTTAATCACTCAGTCCTGTCCGACTCTTCGCGACCCCATCTCACCCGCCAATCTCCTCTGTCCATGGGGATTCTCCAAGCAAGAATACTGGAGTGGGTTGCCATGCGCTCCTCCAGGGGATCTTCCCAACCCAGGGATTGAACCCAGGTCTCCCGCATTGCAGGCAGATCATCTGAGCCACCAGGGAAACACATGCCTGCCTAGATACCCTTTACAAAACCTGTCCAGCTGGGCTATAAGAACCTTGAGATCTCACACGTTTTTCTAGTGAGAATCGGTGGATCTCATTAGAATCACCTGAGCAACTTTTAAATGCTAGGTCCAGGCCCACCCTAGCTTCGAAAATCACTGTAGAGCCAAATTCTGCATTAAAGCTATCTTGCTGGAAGAGCAGCCTCAGCCTGGCCTCTGGCCAGGGGCAAGTTGACAAATACAGATGGTTTACAGTATTCCATCGATTGCAAATTTACTTTGCATGTCTACAATCGTGGGGAAACAAACTCTTGACTATGGTTACCACTAAGAGTCCCTTAAAGCAGAGCTGCAAAATTTGGTACAGAAAACAGTCACTAAAAGAAATTGACCTAATCAAGTCATAAAAGGGACTAAAATGTGTTGTATCGGGGCATATGTGCAGACTGACCTCAGGTTTCATATCTGATGATTTGAAACTGCATGGACTGCAGCACGCCTCCCTGCCTTCCTGCCCTTCACGATCTCCCAGAGTTTGCTCAAACTCATGTCCATTGAGTTGATGATGCCATCCAACTATATCATCCTCTGCTGCCCCCTCCTCCTCCTGCCTTCAATCTTGCCCAGCATCAATGTCTTTTCCAATGAGTCGGCTCTTCGCATCAGGTGGCCAAAGTATCAACTTCAGCATCAGTCCCTCCAGTGAATATTCAGGGTTGATTTCCTTTAGGATTGACTGGTTTGATCTCCTTGCTGTCTAAGAGACTTGCTATCTCAAGAGTCTTCTCCAGCACCACAGTTCAAAAGCATCAGTTCTTCAGCATTCAGCCTTCTTTATGGTCCAACTCTCATATCCATACATGACTACTGAAAAAAACATAGCAGTTGAACAGTATGAAAAGGCAAAAAGATATGACATCTGATGATATAACCCAGATCAAGTTAGGACAACTGGTCCAGAGCCTTCCTGCAACACAGAATTCTGTGGGATACCTAAAAACAACCTGCTATCCAGTTTGGACTTGAGAAATCTCCGCCTACACAGCATCCTATACACTTCAGTTCCAAATGACCTGCCCCAAACAGTTCTGCAGCACCAAAATTGGCAATGACTGTCAGTTTCTTCCGTTCTTTCATTTCATTCCTATAATCCTATGAGCTAGTGTGGCTACTGCCCCCAGTTTACAAGTAGAAAAACTGGGCTCAGAGGGTATAACTTGCCCACCCTCATGTGGCTGGTCAACAGCAGAGGTCAGACCTGCTTATTGTGCATGAAGCACTGCTTCCTTGGGTCCATTCTACTGGAGTCAGGAAACCCGTGCATCCTATGGCTCATCCACAAATGGCATCTTAATAAAGGGCTCTCTGGTGATACCCAGTGTCACTCTTGATAGAAGTAAGACTGGACTAGTAGTGAGTGCAACTCCTATCCCTGATCGCAGATAAATCTCCAGACACCTCTGGATCTACTTTCCCATCTGCATTTGGAGACTGAGTCCTATAACTGTACTACAGGACTTGAGGTGATTAAATATGTAGGTTCTGGACTCTGTATCCAAACTCCAGTTTTGCTGTTTTCTAGCTGTGTGCCCTTGGGCAATGTACTTAACCTCTCTGAGTCTCATTTTCCTTACCATTAGAAGATGATAGTAGTATTTCTTTCATAGAGTTATTAAGAGGATTAAATGAGTAAAAATGTAAACTGTTTAGAGCAACATCTGGCACATTCAGTTCAATTCAGTTCAGTTGCTCAGTTGTGTCTGACTCTTTGAGACCCCATGAACCGCAGCACGCCAGGCCTCCCTGTCCATCACCAGCTCCCGGAGTCCACCCAAACCCATGTCCATTGAGTCAGTGATGCCATCCAACCATCTCATCCTCTGTCATCTCCTTCTCTCACCTTCAATCTTTCCCAGCATCAGGGTCTTTTCCGATGAGTCAGCTCTTCACATCAGGTGGCCAAAGTATTGGAGTTTCAGCTTTAGCATCAGTCCTTCCAAAGAACACCCAGGACTGATCTCCTTTAGGATGGACTGGTTGGATCTCCTTGCAGTCCAAGGGACTCTCAAGAGTCTTCTCCAACACCACACTTAAAAAGCATCAATTCTTTGGCCCTCAGCTTTCTTTATAGTCCAACTCTCACATCTGTACATGACCACTGGAAAAACCATAGCCTTGCCTAGACGGACCTTTGTTGACAAAGTACTGTCTCTGCTTTTTAACATGCTGTCTAGGTTGGTCATAACTTTTCTTCCAAGGAGTAAGTGTCTTTTAATTTCATGGCTGCAATCACCATCTGCAGTGATTTTGGAGCCCAGAAAAGTAAAGTCAGCCACTGTTTCCACTGTTTCTCCATCTATTTGCCATGAAGTGATGGGACCAGAAGCCATGATCTTAGTTTTCTGAATGTTGAGCTTTAAGCCAACTTTTTCACTCTCCTCTTTCCCTTTCATCAAGAGGCTCTTTAGTTCCTCTTCACTTTCTGCCATAAGGGTGGTGGTATCTGCATATCTGAGGTTATTGATATTTCTCCCTGGCACATTAATTACTCAAATATTAGCAGTCATTATTATTGATCTAGCTCAATGGTCCTGATTATTTATTATCCAACACTTCTTTTTGAACTAAGATTTCCAGGGCAATGATAGAACTGGAAACCCTTACATCTTTGGAAAGGCCACAATTTTAAAGGAACACGCTCTGGGTTTCTGTTTTCTCACAAGATCGCAAAGGACAGACAAGTTTCATCTATTTTCCTTCTTACCTTCCTCCCTCCATTCCCACCGCACCCCACGTCTTCTAGTATTATCTTGACTTTGTATTTAAATCTCTAATTATTTAACTTCTTTGATAACTAGGCCTTATTTTACTGATTAGTTGCTTAGTAACTCAGGAGAGGGATAACGTGTTTGTTTTAAATTTCTATCTATCTTTCCTAAAGCCGCAAAAAGTACGCATCCAGTATTTCCTGAATTCATTTTGCACAGATTGTTGGGACCTCTGTTCAGATTCAGATTTTCCATACTGCCAAGTTACTCTATAAACACATGTGTTAGAACATCTGGATTAGCCTGTAAACTCCTGAGAGCAGGCTCCACTCCATCTTTTGTAACTTTTCTCTCAACACTATGCACTTGATAGCTGTGTGCTGGCAGGTATTTCTTTTTTACTTGAGACAGCTTCATATGCCTTTCCATCATCAGCCTATGGATGGCAGAGAAATATGAGTTTCAGTTTCTTAAAAAATTAAACATAAATTTGCCATAGGACCCAACAGTACTCCTAGGTAAAAGAAATGAAGACAAACAGCCACACAAAACTTGCAGTGAATATCCGCAGCAGCATGATTTCTAAGAGCCAAAAGGTGGAAATAATCCAAATGCCCATCATCAGTTGATGAATAGATAGAAAGATGTGGTACATCTTGAGGCTCCCAGGTGGCTCCGTGGTTAAAAAAAAAAAAAAAAAAAAAAGTCTGCCACTGTAGGAGAGGCAGATTTGATCCCTGGGTCGGGAAGATCCCCTGGAGACAGAAATGGCAACCCACTCCAGTATCTTTGCTTGGGAAATTCCATGGACAGAGGAGCCAGGCGTGCTACAGTCCATGGGATCACAAAGAGCCAAACACAGCTTAGCGACTAAACAATAGCAATCAATAGAGACAATGTGGTTCACCCATGCAATGGGTTACTCATTCACCCACAAAAAGGAGCAGAGTACTGATACATGCTTCAACACGGACACACCTCAAAGATATCCATCTCACTAAGTCAAAGAAGCCAGTGTTGTATGATTGCATTTATATAAAATATCCAGAAATGGCAAATCTATAGAGACAGTATATATATTAACAGTTGCCTGAAGCTGAAAGTCGGAATAGGGGGTAAACAAAGAGGCAGGAGGTTTCTTTTGGGGGTGATGACAACATTCTGAAATTGAGTTGTGGCAATTGGCTCTGCACAATTCCAGAAATCATTGAATTGTACACTTAAAACAAGTAAATGTTTTGGTATGTAAACTACATTTCAGGAAAGCTGCTAACATAAGCCAAAAAACACACAAAAACGTATAAAGGCCTCATTCATTCAACAAAGATGCTCTTCCCCACCCATGTGCTAGTTCATTCAGCACCAATCTGAAAAGCTATTAAGCCCATTCTATAAAACGGACAGTTTGTTGGGCCTGGAATAGGAAGAGAAGTGTGGAGTATATATAAAGCATTCCTATTGATCGAGATGAAAAAGACAGATGACACAATAGAGAAAAGGGCAAAAGATTTGAACAGGCATTTCATAAGAGAAGATATCCAAACAACCAATAACATTAAAAGGTGTTCAACCTCATCAATCATCAGAAGAGCAAATCAAAATCAAAGGGCGGGGGACTTCCCTAGTGGTCCAGTGATTAAGCATCCACCTTGCAATGCAGGGGACTCAGGTTTGATCCCTGGTCAGGGAACTAGGACCCCACATGCTGTGGAGCAACTAAAAGCCCATGTGCCACAACTAGAGAGCTCGTGCACCGCAGCAAAAGACTCCATGTGCAGTAACTAAGACCCAACACGGCCAAATACTTTTATTTTTATCATAAAAAGGTAACAATATATACTCATCATGTGGTAAATATAAAGGCAAAATAGAAAATACCATGTATTGATATTTTGAGGTGCTGGAGCACTCGTGCACGGCTGAGAGGAACCGGTTGGAAAACATGATATTTAGCAAAGCTGCCTGGAGCATCCTGTGTGGCTCATCCATTCCCCGTCTAGGTATAGAGCTGCCTGGGATGTGTTCATACACTCAGGGAAAGATATATACAGCGTGCACAGCAGCACTATTCATAATGGTTGGTGGTTTAGTCGCTAAGTTGTGTCTGACTCCATAGACTGTAGCCCACCAGGCCCCTCTGTCTATGGGATTTTCCAGGCAAGAATACTGGAGTGTTCCTTCTCCAGGGGATCTTCCCCACCCAGGGATCAAACCCAAGCTACGAGGGAAGCTATTACTATTCATAATAGCCCCACACTATTATGAGTTATCTGAAGGAGATCAGCCGTGGGATTTCTTTGGAAGGAATGATGCTAAAGCTGAAACTCCAGTACTTTGGCCACATCATACGAAGAGTTGACTCATTGGAAAAGACTCTGATGCAGGGAGGGATTGGGGGCAAGAGGAGAAGGGGACGACAGAGGATGAGATGGCTGGATGGCATCACTGACTCGATGGACGTGAGTCTGAGTGAACTCCGGGAGTTGGTGATGGACAGGGAGGGCTGGCGTGCTGCGATTCATGGGGTCGCAAAGAGTCGGACACAACTGACCGACTGAACTGAACTGATTATGAGTTCACCTACAGGAGAACGGATAAAATGATGACATTTATACAATGGAAAATTTTACACTTTAAGAATGAACATCCCACGGATGTACTTTTGGGCAAACAAGCAAACAAAATAACGGCAAAACAACAAAGCACTAAAGAGTCCATACATAGCATGATTGCATTTTATGAAATTCCTAGTCCATACATAGCATGATTGCATTTTATGAAATTCCTAGTCCATACATAGCATGATTGCATTTTATGAAATTCCTAGAAGTGAGGAGAATCATTATTTGAGGAAAGGGTATTGAGAACAGGGGGCCGAGGATCTGGGATCCTGGTAATTACTTTTTGATCTGGGTGCAAGTTACACAGGGCTATTCTCCAGGTTGTATACGTCCTTGTGCACTTTTCTGTATAAATGTTATGCTTCAATATAGTGTGTTAAAGAAAATAATATAGTCCCTGACCTCAAAGAATATAGAATATCTTGATTCTAGAGCGATGTTCTCCAAACCTTGACTATGCACCTCTGTCAGTAAAACTCCCCAATATATATATATTTCTATTATTTATAAATTAGATACATGAACCGCTAAGCTAATAAATATCTTAAAATACACAAGATTAAAATTTTTAAAGGGTTATATTAAAATATATATTATACTTAACTAGAGGTTCTAACACTGTCTTCCTGCTTTGTCTCGTGGATATTTTGTGGATTTCTGGGAAATCAGTGATCTTGAGAGTCAGCTTTAAGAAGACAGTGGGAAGGAAAAACAAGTTAGTGTACTGAAAATAAGCCTGGACTTTGGGTCCAGTTCTCCTGGAGTCTGGGGAAAGCCTAGCATTTGGGCCTCCAAGGAAGAGATAGCATTCAGAGCTCCATTCCCCCTTTCCCCTCTTCTCCCACCTAGAGCCTGAGCTAGTTCAGTTCAGTTCAGTTCAGTTCAGTCGCTCAGTCGTGTCCAACTCTTTGCAACCCCATGAATCGCAGCACACCAGGCCTCCCTATCCATCACCAACTCCCGGAGTTCACTCAGACTCACGTCCATCGAGTCAGTGATGCCATCCAGCCATCTCATCCTCCGTCATCCCCTTCTCCTCCTGCCCCCAATCCCTCCCAGCATCACAGTCTTTTCCAATGAGTCAACTCTTCGCATGAGGTAGCCAAAGTACTGGAGTTTCAGCTTTAGCATCATTCCTTCCAAAGAAATCCACGGCTGATCTCCTTCAGAATGGACTGGTTGGATCTCCTTGCAGTCCAAGGGACTCTCAAGAGTCTTCTCCAACACCACACTTCAAAAGCATCGATTCTTCGGCGCTCAGCCTTCTTCACAGTCCAACTCTCACATCCATATATGACCACAGGAAAAACCATAGCCTTGACTAGACGGACCTTTGTTGGCAAAGTAATGTCTCTGCTTTTCAATATGCTATCTAGGTTGGTCATAACTTTCCTTCCAAGGAGTAAGCGTCTTTTAATTTCATGGCTGCAGTCTCCATCTGCAGTGATTTTGGAGCCCAGAAAAATAAAGTCTGCCACTGTTTCCTCTTTTCTCCATCTATTTCCCATGAAGTGATGGGACCGGATGCCATGATCTTTGTTTTCTGAATGTTGAGCTTTAAGCCAACTTTTTCACTCTCCACTTTCACTTTCATCAAGAGGCTTTTTAGTTCCTCTTCACTTTCTGCCATAAGGGTAGTGTCATCTGCATATCTGAAGTTAGATATTTCTCCCCACAATCTGGATTCCAGCTTGTGTTTCTTCCAGTCCAGCGTTTCTCATGATGTACTCTGCATAGAAGTTAAATAAGCAGGGTGACAATATACAGCCTTGACGTACTCCTTTTCCTATTTGGAACCAGTCTATTGTTCCATGTCCAGTTCTAACTGTTGCTTCCTGACCTGCATACAGATTTCTCAAGAGGCAGGTCAGGTGGTCTGGTATTCCCATGTCTTTCAGAATTTCCACAGTTTATTGTGATCCACACAGTCAAAGGCTTTGGCATAGTCAATAAAGCAGAAAGATGTTTTTCTGGAACTCTCTTGCTTTTTCCATGATCCAGCAGATGTTGGCAATTTGATCTCTGGTTCCTCTGCCTTTTCTAAAAGCAGCTTGAACATCAGGAAGTTCACAGTTCACATATTGCTGAAGCCTGGCTTGGAGAATTTTGAGCATTACTTTTACTAGGGTGTGAGATGAGTGCAATTATGCGGTAGTTTGAGCATTCTTTGGCATTGCCTTTCTTTGGGATTGGAATGAAAAAGAGGTGCAACCAAAGATCCTGAAGCTTCGGTGTGTATAAGAATCATGGAGGTGCTTCCCTGGTGATCCAGTAGTTAAGACTCTGCCTGCTGATGCAGGGGTCACAGGTTTGATCCCTGATCTGGGAAGATCCCACATACCTTGGAGCAGCTAAGCATGTGCACCAGAACTACTGAGCCCATGTTCCAGAGCCTGTGAGCTGCCACTACTGAGCCTAAGCGCCTAGAGCCTTTGCTCCTCAACAAGAGAAGCCACCGCTATGAGAAGCCCTCACACCACCAGGAAGAATAGCTCCTCTCACTGCAACTAGAAAAAACCTGTGCAGCAACAAGGACCCAGCACAGCCATTAAAAAATAATAATAAAATGATGCCTATTCCTGGAGATTCAGATTTAGTGGGTCTATAATAGGGCCCAGGAATCTGTGTTTTGATTAAAACTTCTGGATTATTGAATTTTTTGTTTTATTATTTGAATAAAACCTCCAGTAGAATACTGCTGGAGTCCTTGCAGCATGCTTTGAGAAACGTCACCCTCAACACTAAGATTGCCAGACATTTTCAGGTAATCTTTGTACCATCACAGAATGTTGTAAGTTATAAGTAGGAAGGGTTTGAATTTGCATCCTATTTGGCCAGGCTACCACCACTTAAAAAGATGTTATTGAGGGAAGCAGAAGAGCCAGAGGCAGGCAGAAATTGGGAGGCAGAGATGGAATAGATAAATATGGAGAGGAAGCCATTGTGGGGAGTAAGAGAGACAGAGACTATAGAAGAAGAGAGTGGGGATGGGATAGAGTAAAAAAGGGAAGGAGATGAGAAATCAGGGTGGGAGGAGGGAAGAGAAAAGACAGCCCTTCTTTCTCCCACCCCATTCACCCTCCCAACCACCCACCAGGCTCTGAAGCCAGATCCTCACTTCCCCACTGAAATTCATTTGCAAAAGAAGCAAGAAGAGAAGAGAAAGAGGAACAGAAAAGAAAAGAATGGCCTTGGAGAAATTGTCAGTTGTGGGACCAAAAATAGCATTTAGAAATAGAACTGTGTCTTTACACCAGTCCTTGGCAGTGGGTAGCAAAGGAGTGTCTGCCCCATTCCCATTCTGACCCTGGCAGCAACAGGAAGTAAGGAAGTGAGATTCCCCTTTGGGAGTAAATAACAACAAAAAAGTCATTGAGAAACCCAACAAAGATAGACAAAGCCACATTAAAGACAGCAAGTCTCCAGGGCCAAGCCCCACCTCTGGCTTTACGGTGGCTGTTAACATATGTAAAGCCTGGGAAAATCCACTCTGTCAGGGCTGGGCTGTCTGGAAGCTTTGTTGTTCAGTTGCTAAGTCAGGTCCAACTCTTTGTGACCCCAAGGACTACAGGGTGCCAGGCTTCCCTGGTCCTTCACCATCTCCTGGAGTTTGCTCAAACTCCTGTCCATTGAGTTGGTGATGTCATCCAACCGTCTCATCCTCCATCACCCCCTTCTCCTCAATCTTTCCTTGGAAGTTTACAAGTTTCAGAGAACTGCCGCCGCTCCTGGTCTCTGCTGTTGTTGAAGTCCACAGACACACAAGAAGGGTTTTTGATTTCCATCCAGCCTGCTTCTCTTACCCTCAAGACAAACCAGACCCTCATTCCTTTTCCCAACAGTGTGACTGAGGCTGGATTCTGGAGGTGGCGCCCCTCTTATCAAGGTGTGCAAATAGTTCTCCAAAGTTGCTTAAGTGGACCCAAATCCCTGGGGAATCTTGAGCCTTGAAAAAAATGCACACGGGCGACCTTGCTTGGGGTTGTTGTTGTCCCCGAGGGAAAGGGGGCCGGCCTGGGAGGACAGTCAGGAATAGCACGTTTCTGGCTCAGAACAAAACCTCACCACGAGTCTTCGTTCTTCTGAAGACTAAAAATAAATTCACAATTAATCACAACAGAAAAGGAACAGGCTCTTCAATGACTATAATTAGCTCTCCATTTATTAATGAAGACTTAAATTATTAGGCTCATCTGAGCCCCAACTTTTCTGCTTACTAATGACACATGTGGAACAAGCGGCTTCACCTCCCGGAAGCTCTTCTTCCTCATCTGCAGAAACAGGGGTTTGAGGGTAGGGCGGGGGTGACACCTGTTTCAGAAGAGACCGTGGGAAGGCTAGGCTCACCAGGGGTCATCTGTGAAATCTTCCTGGTCAAGAGTCCAGCTCTAGTGAGTGTGCCCTGGGCTGCTATCAGAATGAAAGTGACTTGACTTAAATCTGGGATTTGAGAAGCCCAAGAGTGGTATGTGGAAACTTCCAGGCTTGGTGTCATAAACAGGTGGAATTTATGCTTATTTTCTCTCTAGACTAATAAAAATTCCTTCCAGAGCCTTCCAGAACAACCTCGGCAAGGAAACAGAACACAGGTTTGCATTCCTCCTGACTTCCCCAGCAGGATCTCCCGGGTCAGGCAAATGCTCTTCCTCGGTCACCTGAAGGTCAGAGTTTGAGAAGCATGAGCT
Source organism: Bubalus bubalis (assembly GCF_019923935.1). Classification (NCBI taxonomy): domain Eukaryota; kingdom Metazoa; phylum Chordata; class Mammalia; order Artiodactyla; family Bovidae; genus Bubalus; species Bubalus bubalis. The sequence goes on along the minus strand of NC_059159.1, from coordinate 33,841,285 downwards.
ACTCACTGTGGACCCTGGAGATGGGGCTGAACACAGGGTGCTTCCTGAGAAATTTGTAGCAAACTGCCCTTTGGCCTCGCCCATGCCGGCATCTTGAGTGACCGCTTCCCTTGTGGCTCAGCTGGTAAAGAATCAGCCTTCAATGCTGGAGACCTGGGTTCAATCCCTGGGTTGGGAAGATTCCCTGGAGAAAGAAACGGCTACCCACTCCAGTATTCTGGCCTGAAGAATTCCATGAACTGTATAGTCAGGGTTGCAAAAAGTTGGACACGACTGAGTGACTTTCACTCACTCACAAGAAAGAAAAGGGTGCATGATGGGGGGGTCCTTCCTGGGTATTCAAAGTTGATAGTAATGGTGCAGGAATATCCAGACACTTCAGGGATCTGGAATTCAACAAGAGCTGAGCAAAAATGCATTTTGAACAAGACAAGAAATGTGTAACCGTGTTAATTGTTGAAGGTGGTCTACTTTAACCAGGGGTTGCATGGAAGGATTCATTATTCTATTCTCTCTCCTTTTTTCAGTTCAGTTCAGTCGCTCAGTCGTGTCTGACTCTTTGCGATCCCATGGACTGCAGCATGCAGGCTTCCCTGTCCATCACCAACTCCTGGAGATTGCTCAAACTCATGTCTATTGAGCCGGTGATGCCATCTAACCATCTCATCCTCTGTCATCCCCTTTTCCTCCTGCCTTCAATCTTTCCCAGCATCAGGGTCTTTCCTAAGGAGTCAGTTTTTCACATCAGGTGGCCAAAGTATTGAAGTTTCAGTTTCAGCATCAGTCTTCCTTTTTTACAGGACTGAAATTTTCCATAATAAAAAAGGAAGTATGTGCCCCTGAGCCTCTTCCATATACCTAACTCGTAGGAAAGTCCTTCAGAATCTCAGTGAGAGCCTATTCACTCTGCTTTCAAACCATTCTAACAAACTAATTTTCCTTGGCTGATTTTTCAGTCAATACTATGTGGGGCAAGGTATCTTGAAGCAGGAGGAAGGGCTAGCTGACAGTTGACACTGGTGAGGAGAGGAATATGGGAGGATCACTAAAAAAAGACACAAGAAAATAAAAGTCTTACCCAGAGGCGTTTCTAAGATGTTGGTTATGGACGTTCATTAATACACAGAGCAGCACTGACCTGGGGGCAGAGCTGAGTAAGCCGATCCTGAACTAAGCTTGAGAAGGAGGCTGTGTGGATGCCGGCCTGGGGTTTTGCTCTTCTATCCAGAGCATCAGTTTCCTCATTTGTGCAACAGGAGCTAAGGTGTCTGCCTTATTCTACAGGCCCACTGAAAAAACCAAAGTAGGTTTCATGCATTGAATGATGGCTTGTGAACTATTAAACATTGTTCAATGTAAAGTTTTATGAGTGACAATGACTCTGAGCCCCTCCATTTTAAAAGCCAAGGCACTGGGTAATACCTTTTGGAATGATCTTTATCTTAGTTCACTTGGGCTGCTATAACAGAATACCCTAGACTGGGTGGCTTGTAATCAGAAATTTATTTCTCACAGTTCTAGAGGCTGAGGTCAAGGTACCAGCAGGTTCAGTGCCTGGTGAGGACCTGCTTCTTTGTTCATAGATGGCTGTCTTCTCACCAGATCCTCACAGGACATAAGGGACAAGGCAGCTCTGTGGGGGCTCTCTGGTAAGTGCACTAATCGCTTTTCTGAGAGCTCCATCCTCGTGTCTCACCTCCCCAAGGTCCTGCCTCCTAACACCATCACACTGGGGGTCAGGCTACAACATATTAATTTGGAGTGAGGGGACACTTTCAATCTATGGCCAGCTTCATCCACAGTGCTTAAACTACCCCCAATTTTTCAAGTATTTGCAAGTATAAGGGACAGGAATTTTTTTTTTTTTTTGAAGTGTAGTTGATCTACAATATTGTGTTCGTTTCAGGTGTACAGCAAAGTGATTCAGATATACATACATCTTTTTTCTGATTCTTTTCTGTTACAGGTTATTACAAGGTATTGAATATAGTTCCCTGTGCTATATATTTAATCCTTCTTGGTTTATATATGATAGTATGTATCTATTAAACCCATACTCCTAATTTATCCCTCCCTCTACCACCCTTTCTCTTTCGGTAACCCTAAGTTTTTTTTTCTAGGTTTGTGAGTCTGTTTCTGGTTTGCAAATAAGTTCATTTGTATTTTAATTTTTTTTTTTAGATTCAACACAGCAGTGATGTCAATAATATTTGTCTTTTTCTATCTGACTGACTTCACTTCGTGTATTAATCTCTAGCTCCATCCATGTTGCTGCAAATGGAAATATTTCATTCTTTTGTGTGGTTGAGTAATATTCCATTATGTATGTGCACCGCATCTTTTTCATCCATTCATCTGTCAGTGGACGTTTAGGTTGCTTCCATATCTTGGATATTGTAAATAGTGTTTCCATGAACATTGGGGAGCATGTATCTTTTTGAATTAGCATTTTCGTCTTTTCCAGACATAAGCCCAAGAGTGGGATTGCTGGATAATATGGTAACTCTATTTTTAGTTGTTTAAGGAACCTCCATACTGTTTTTCATAGTGGCTGCACCAGTTTACATTCCCACCAACAGTGTAGGAGGGTTCACAGAAAGGGACAGTTTAGATTTGTGGGCAAATTCGTTGATGTGGAACAACGCATTTCCTAACAAAAAAATAAATGAGGTGGCTGCCAGCATTGGTCACTTGGAGGAAAAAGCAGTGGAAATGGAGGTGAGGGTAGGAGGAGATGACCCTTTATAAATCTTGGGATCATTTCTTTAGTTAAAATGAGCACATATGACTTCTATAAACCAAAGCTAAAAAAAAGTAAAAAAATTAAATATGCATAATAAGCAAGGGAATAATGAAAAGAGATTTTGTACCTGTGGCCCTTCACCAAGTCCGATTTTAGCCCATGGTGAGTCCCACCTTCCAGCAACACTGTCTTATAGAGTGGGAATTGTTAGCCTCCTGAGCAGGGGCATCAAGCCTTGATGTTTTGAGAAAACAGCTGCTGAGATGGGGAATCAGGTCTATGCAGGTCAGGGTAGGGGATCAACAATTCACATTGGGAAGATAACTCCAGCTGATGCCATAATTGCATGTATATAACATGCAGATAACCCTGTGGAACTATCGGAACCTTGAACTCTGACCCTCTCCCTAAGCCCCCACCATGCCTGCCTTCTTACGGAAGCCGCTGGAAACAGCTGCCTCCTCGTGAGTTGGTATTAGATTGAACCATATAAAAACAACAACCGCAAACCATTTTTGATCTATACAAATAACAATTTTAACTTCACAAGTTTTGGTGCAACATCCCCCATTCAGATCTACCTTCAAGAGGTAACATGAGGCCCTTGGAAGTCTCCAACCCACCCCATTCCTCTCACATTCCTTGTTGACCAGCCATTCTACAAAGCTTTGCCTAATGTTATGCTAGATTCATGATATGAAACACCAATAGTGAGGTTGTGACAAGTTCCAATACCTGGGATTAACCATGGAAAATTTGGTTGAGAAGTTGTTGGATGTGTGCATGCTTAAATTTTCAGCACAGACCTGAGACTTGGCTTAGTGCAAGACTTCCCACCCTTTGCTATATAGTAGATTCACCTGGAGACATAAAAATATCCTGATGGCCAGGCAGTACTCCATACCCAATAAGTCAGTATCTGGGCGTGGGAACTAGGTGTCAGCATTTTGTAAAGACCTCCAGGAGATGCCAATGAACAGCTAAGTTTGGGACCCATTGACACAGTGAAGGATGGACTTTGCTGACCTTTACTTCCAGAGGCAAGAGTCACCTGAAGCCCAGAACTGACCACTTCCTCGGGGAGTAAAAATAGTTCAGGGAGGACAGAAACCTGCCCATGTGAGGCTCTGGTGAGACCCCAGGGCGAGCTTACCTGTTCCTCTAGTGCCAGACTTACTGGCTCTGTTACCTGGCTGTCTGCCTCTGGAGATGGGACACCTGTTAAGCCTCAGCCCCTTCTGTTCCTGGGCAGCTCGTCGTCTGATGCCCACAGCGAGAGACACACTTGGGACTGCTTCCCCTGCCTGGGAGTGCAGCCCAGGACCCACCAGGGAGCGTGTTGCCATGACAATCGTGGCATACTTCTCCCCAACCCCCTTCTGCCACTGCAAAAGCCCTGTGAAAATCAGAATTCACAGGGCTTTTCAATCTGCCTGGACTTCTCCACTGGAAGGGGATGTGGGAGATTTTTCCCCTCTGAGCTTTGGGGAGATGGGGTGAAGGAGTAGACAGCAGTCTCAAAACAACCCCCTCAAATTACCCAGTCTGTTGGGACACATGATGAAATCTACTTTCTTATAGCAAGGACTGTTAACCGTAACTGCTGTTGGGAAGTTTGTCAAGAGGAGAGTGAGTGGGGATGTAGGAAGGAGAAAGAGCCATTTCTTCAGGTGGAGGAGGAAGGCAGGGGTGGAGGGAAAGGAGAGGGGTCATGAGGCTGCACTGAAGGGTGATCTTTGGAGAGAAAACTGCAACTGAGGAAAAAGGATGAGACTGAAGGGCTACATGGAACAGGGGTGGGTAGCCTGGTAAGGAAATCAGGGACTTTAGCCAGGAGGAAGAGATGGATCAGAGAAGAGAAGTCGGATGAAGAAGCATGCACTACCTACCTATTGTTCTGGAACAATTCCTGCAAAATGTAGCATCTCAGAACAATGTTAAATGTCTATTATCTCGCAGTTTGTGTGGGTCATTCAGGAGTGACTGAGCTGGGTGCTTCTGGCTTGGGGTTGCTCATGAGATTGCAGTTGAGATACCAGCAGGGGCTGCATCATCTGAAGGCTTGACTGGGGCTGGAGGACTTACTTCTAAGATGGCTGACTCACATGATTGGTGAGCTGGTGGTGGCTAATGGCAGGAGGCCTCTGTTCTCAAAACAGGGAGCCTCTCCAAAGGGCTGCTTGAGGGTCCTCCTGACATGGCAGCTGGTTTTCCCAGAGACAGTGATTCAAGAGCCAGCAGGACAGAGCTGCAGTCACTTTTGTGACCTAGCTTTAGAAGTGATTCATCTTATTTCTATAATGTCTTAGTGGTTACACAGCCTTACATGGAGCTCAGAGGGATTATATAAGAGCATGAATACCAGGAGGTGAGGCTCATTGGAGGCCATGTTGGAGGCTGGCTACAACCAGGAGAAAATCCTTTCTGAGTCATGACTATGTTGTCATGGAATATGTTGTATAGGTTAATCCCTTCGCAAGAACACCAGGCATATGGGGCAAGTGGGGATTACAGTCCAGGATGAACTCAGATAGGCTGGCCATGCCCCAACTGGGCATACCTGGGTTGTATGTGCCCAAGTTGTTTGTAATGTGCCTCTCTAGAAGAGGAACATGCCCTGTTTGTACAAAGGTATAGCTTGTGCCTCAGGACACTTTTAAATGTAAATAATAGAAAATCCAACCAAAGAGAAAAAAAAGAAGAATGTATTGCATTATTTCTTTTAATTTATTTTTGGCTTGGCTGGGTCTTCGTTGCTGTGCAGGCTTTTCTCTAGTTGCAGTGAGAGGGGGCCAATCTTTGTTGCAGTGCTCAGGCTTCTCATTGCAGTGGCTTCTTTTGTTGTGGAGCACAGGCTCTAGGGCACGTGGGTTTGACAGTTGTGGTTCTTGGGCTCTAGAGCACAGCCTCAATAGTTGTGGCACACCGGCTTGGTTGCTCCGTGGCATGGGGGATCTTCCCGGATCAGAGATCAAACCTGTGTGTTCCAGATTCTTTATCAGTGAGCCACAGGAAAGCCCCTGTATTATTTCTATAAATGAAGGGTACAGGGATATGATGCTTCAGGCATGGCTGGATCCAGGGTCTCAAACAATGTCCTGACCTCTCTGAACCTTAGCTCTGCTTTCTTTTGATTTGATGTAGCCTCATCAACTAAGAGTAGGACACTACTGAACAACTTCACTTTCACTTTTCACTTTCGTGCATTGGAGAAGGAAATGGCAACCCACTCCAGTGTTCTTGTCTGGAGAATCCCAGGGACGGGGAGCCTGATGGGCTGCCGTCTATGGGGTCGCACAGAGTCGGACACGACTGAAGCGACTTAGCAGCAGCAGCATCAAATTTATTCTTTAAAACTTTTTCGTTATCATGGCAGACAGCACCTCCAGTCTTACTGGCTCTCAGATTCAGTTGAGGTATGGCGATTCTTCTAACATCTGAAATAAAATTTCTGACCCTGATGCTCTTTGACACCTCCCTTGAACATTCTCTGGGGGCAAGCAGATGGGATATAGTGATTGGCTTAATCTGATATAGGGCCACCCCAAGAAACTAAGGAGGCTGGCTCAGCTCCATCCAGTAATCTCAAAGAAACCTTCCCAAGGAGAGGTGCTTGATGCTGTGTCAGAAAAAGGAGGGATAATGCTGGGAAGGTCCTCCATAGCTCCATGGCAGTATTTGACTGGATCTGAATGAAGCAGGGCAAAGACTAATAGAGTTTTGCCAAGAAAATGCACTGGTCATAGCAAACACCCTCTTCCAACAACACAAGAGAAGACTCTACACATGGACATCACCAGATGGTCAACACTGAAATCAGATTGATTATGTTCTTTGCAGCCAAAGATGGAGAAGCTCTATACAGTCAGCAAAAACAAGACCAGGAGCTGACTGTGGCTCAGATCATGAACTCCTTATTACCAAATTCAGACTTAAATTGAAGAAAGTAGGGAAAACCACTAGACCATTCAGGAATGACCTAAATCAAATCCCTTATGATTATACAGTGGAAATGAGAAATAGATTTAAGGGCCTAGATCTGATAGATAGAGTGCCTGATGAGCTATGGAATGAGGTTTGTGACATTGTACAGGAGACAGGGATCAAGACCATCCCCATGGAAAAGAAATGCAAAAAAGCAAAATGGCTGTCTGGGGAGGCCTTACAAATAGCTGTGAAAAGAAGAGAAGCGAAAAGCAAAGGAAAAAAGGAAAGATATAAACATCTGAATGCAGAGTTCCAAAGAATAGCAAGAAGAGATAAGAAAGCCTTCCTCAGTGATCAATGCAAAGAAATAGAGAAAAACAACAGAATGGGAAAGACTAGGGATCTCGTCAAGAAAATTAGAGATACCAAGGGAACATTTCATGGGCTAGATAAAGGACAGAAATGGTATGGACCTAACAGAAGCAGAAGATATTAAGAAGAGATGGCAAGAATACACAGAAGAACTGTACAAAAAAGATCTTCACGACCCAGATAATCACGATGGTGTGCTCACTGACCTAGAGCCAGACATCCTGGAATGTGAAGTCAAGTGGGCCTTAGAAAGCATCACTATGAACAAAGCTAGTGGAGGTGATGGAATTCCAGTTGAGCTATTCCAAATCCTGAAAGAGGACACTGTGAAAGTGCTTCACTCAATATGCCAGCAAATTTGGAAAACTCAGCAGTGGCCACAGGACTGGAAAAGGTCAGTTTTCATCCCAATCCCAAAGAAAGGCAATGCCAAAGAATGCCCAAACTACTGCACATTTGCACTCATCTCACATGCTAGTAAAGTAATGCTCAAAATTCTCCAAGCCAGGCTTCAGCAATACGTGAACCGTGAACTTCCTGATGTTCAAGTTGGTTTTAGAAAAGGCAGAGGAACCAGAGATCAAATTGCCAACATCCGCTGGATCATGGAAAAAGCAAGAGAGTTCCAGAAAAACATCTATTTCTCCTTTATTGACTATGCCAAAGCCTTTGACTGTGTGGATCACAATAAACTGTGGAAAATTCTGAAAGAGATGGGAATACCAGACCACCTGACCTGCCTCTTGAGAAATTTGTATGCAGATCAGGAAGCAGCAGTTAGAACTGGACATGGAACAACAGACTGGTTCCAAATAGGAAAAGGAGTTCGTCAAGGCTGTATATTGTCACCCTGCTTATTTAACTTATATGCAGAGTACATCATGAGAAACGCTGGACTGGAAGAAACACAAGCTGGAATCCAGATTGCTGGGAGAAATATCAATAACCTCAGATATGCAGATGACACCACCCTTATGGCAGAAAGTGAAGAGGAACTCAAAAGCCTCTTGATGAAAGTGAAAGTGGAGAGTGAAAAAGTTGGCTTAAAGCTCAACATTCAGAAAACGAAGGTCATGGCATTCAGTCCCATCACTTCATGGGAAATAGATGGAGGAACATTGGAAATAGTGTCAGACTTTATTTTTTGGGCTCCAAAATCACTGCAGATAGTGACTGCAGCCATGAAATTAAAAGACGCTTACTCCTTGGAAGGAAGTTATGACCAACCTAGATAGCATATTCAAAAGCAGAGACATTACTTTGCCAACAAAGGTCCATCTAGTCAAGGCTATGGTTTTTCCTGTGGTCATGTATGGATGTGAGAGTTGGACTGTGAAGAAGGCTGAGCACCGAAGAATTGATGCTTTTGAAGTGTGGTGTTGGAGAAGACTCTTGAGAGTCCCTTGGACTGCAAGGAGATCCAACCAGTCCATTATGAAGGAGATCAGCCGTGGGATTTCTTTGGAAGGAATGATGCTAAAGCTGAAACTCCAGTACTTTGGCCACGTCATGCGAAGAGTTGACTCATTGGAAAAGACTGTGATGCTGGGAGGGATTGGGGGCAGAAGGAGAAGGGGACAACAGAGGATGAGATGGCTGGATGGCATCACTGACTCAATGGATGTGAGTCTGAGTGAACTCCGGGAGTTGGTGATGGACAGGGAGGCCTGGCGTGCTGCGATTCATGGGGTCGCAAAGAGTTGGACACGACTGAGCGACTGAACTGAACTGAACTGAAGGGAGAGGGTTCCTCCTGGAGCCCTGGAGTGATGCTAGTGATCAGAGGATGGGTCAAATCAGTGCTGAGTTTCAGGGGCAAAGGAGGAAACATGTGACTATTCACTTAGGTGAGGCCAGAGGCCCTGGTTTCTCCCAGGCTTGGCTGGTAGGAGCCTGGATGACCTAAGCTACAGATCTTTTTGAAATAAAAAGCAGAATTTTGTTTTCAGATTACTTTTCTCAGCAGTAATGTATAAACTAAAAGAATCTATTCACGTATCTGTTTTCCCATCAAACACGTTTGAAGTACTTCCTCCTTGCCATGATGCCTTGTGATGAAACAATTTTTTTTTTTAAAATGGGGAAATGCAGATGCAGACCCAGTACTGGCCCCTTTTAAAATTTAACTGTCAGTGCGTGCGTGTATGCGCTAAGACACTTCAGTTGTGTCCAACTCTTTGCGACCCTATGGACCATAGCCCACCAGGCCCCTCTGTCTGTAGGATTCTCTAGACGAGAATACTGAAGTGGGTTGCCATGCCATCCTGCAGGGGATCTTCCCAATCCAGGGACTGAACCCTCATCTCTTTGTCTCCTTCATTGGCAGGCGGGTTCCTTACCACCTGGGAAGCCCTTAACTGTCAGTATTCACTACTTATTCGTGTCTATTCCCAGGCATGAGCTACACTAACCTGACTCTCCTTTTGGAGATTGAGACCTCCCCATGTATGCCCAGTTGGGCAGTTTCAACTTTGTGGATGAAAGTTTCCTGCTTTGGGAACTTCCCTGGTGGTCCAGTGGTTAAGAATCCACCTTGCAATGCAGGGGATGTTGGTTCAGTCCCTGGTCAGGGAACTGAGATTCCACATGATGGTGGTTTAGTCGCTAAATTGTGTCCAACTCTAGCGACCCAACGGTCTGCAGCCTGCCAGGGTTCTCTGTCCATGGGATTTCCTAGGCAAAAATATTGGAGTGGGTAGCCTTTCTTTCTGCAAGGGTTCTTCCCAACCCAGGGATCAAACCCAAGTCTCCTGCATTGCAGGTGGATTCTTTACCTCTGAGCCACCAGGGAAGCCCTCACAGGGCAGCTAAGCCCATGTGCTGCGATGAGGAATCTGTGCAACCAAATAATAATAATAAATGTTTAAAAAAGAAAGTTTCCTGCTTTGCCCATTCTCCTGCTTGAGTCATAGGAAACTTCAGTAATTGGCATATTCTTCTCTAGTTGGGAACCTTATCAGTTCCACCACCTCACCATCCCTCAGCCTTAAAAATCCTAGTCCCTTCCCTTGCACAGCAATTCCTGGTTTACTACATATCTGTCTGTCCTGAGGCAGAGAAGACAGAGAAACACAAGGAGATATGCAGTTCCGGTTTGAGCTGGGGAAACAAGATTCCTCTTAGCCAGATGCTGCCATCAGATCCAGCCTCCTGCTAGCACATTCTATGGCTCCCTCCTTTCAGGGTCCTTGTCTATGTGTTTGTAACTCTACAAAGAATGATTTAAGATTCTGCTAAATTCTGCATTTTAAAATCTGACTCTGTGAAAATTTGCTGGAGAAGTGGCTTCTATTTTTAAAGGGGCTGATTCCTTCTTTTTTTCTGATTATTTTCAAGTGAAATTTGAACTTAACCGAGCAGTTTTGAAAGCCCAGCTGCACATGGATCCTTCCTATGCTGTGCAGAGCTGGGTCAGTGTTTCATAAGTGATGGGCACTTTTATTGGTGGTCTGCTGATTTAACAGGTAATTGTAGGGGGCACAGGCATGAGCATTTAAAACGATGTTGAAATTTTATGAATATCAAGCTTAGGATTTCATGAAATTTTTTCTAGCACAAGGTGAAGGTAGAAAGTTCTATTATTAGTTCAGAATTGATTTGAAGATAAATGTTAGTAAACAATTAACCTGTACGTGTACAGTCTTAGCAGAAGTCATGAAGGTGACTTTATTAATTCCCATGGCTGCTATAACAAATTACTACAAACTCGGTGGCTTACAAGAACATACCTTTATTCTCTCACTATTGTGGAGGCCAGAAGTCCGAAATCAGTTTCACTGGCCCAGCTCTGCAGCCTCCAAGGGCTGTAGGGGAGGTTTTGTTCCTGGCCTCTCTGGTGGCTGTGGACACTCCCTCGCTTGTGGCCACATCACTGCAGTCTCTGCCTCTCTGGTCACATCACCTCTTTGTCTTCTGCATGTAGTGTATCTCCCTTTGCCTCTCCTTTATGAGGATGCATGTGATGGCCTTGAGGGCCCATCTGGCTAATCCAGGATACTCTCCCCATCTCCAGATCCTGAGTTTAGGATCAACAATAAGGTCCTGCTGTATAGCACAGGGAACCTGCAATAAAACATAACGTTTTATTATGGTGATCCGATGGTTAAAAATCTGCCTTGCAATGCAGGGGATGAGAGTTCGATCCCTGGTCGGGGAACTAAGATCCCACATGCCTAGGTGCAGCTGAGCCCAAACCCCTCAACTAGAGAGCCTGTGTGCTCTGTAGCCCATGCAACGCAAGGAAGATCTCACATGCCGCAACTGAGATCCAGTGCAGCCAAAAAAAGAAAAAATAACATAATGGAAAAGAATATGAAAAAGATGTGTGTACAATCAAATCACTTTTCTGTACACAAGAAACTAAGACAGTATAAATCAACTATACTTCAACTGAAAATAAACCTTGAATTTAATCACATCTAGAGTTTTCTTTTGGGAATTCCCTGGTAGTCTAGTGGTTAGGACTGCTGGAGGCTTGATCACTGGTCAGGGAACTAAGAACCCACAAGTCATGTGGCAAGACCAAAAAAAAAAGTCTTCTTTTTTTCCACCCCCCTCCCCTAAACAAGGCAACATATTCATAAGCATCAGAGATCAGGGTGTGGTTATCTTTAGGAAGAAGGGGACTGTTATTCAGCCTATCACAGTGGCATAGGAAATTTGGGACAGAGCCAGTTAAAAAATGAAACTTCTACCTGCAGACTTTTTATACACCCACCTGAGGGGCTCCCCCTGCTGCAGTCGATGTTGTCCTCTGCTGCCATCTCCCTCTCACAGAGGAGGGGGACATACAGGGGGAAGGACTGTTGTCTCCAGGCTCCCATTGCGTTTGGAGAAGAAACAGCTGGGAGCGACCCTGGACCCATCTCATCCCCCACAACCTGAGATCTTTGGACAAATTCCTTGGTGTCTAGGTCAGCGACAGCCACCTTGAAAAATAAGAATTTTAAATTTCCCAGGTTCCAATGAATGTGGTTCTACTCCATACAGATCCCTACCATGGGGCCCCCTCTCAGATTTGCACTGTATTTATTTAAATTGCTTTTGAAATGTTAATCACCGAATGTTAATAAACACAGTAATTATTCTTGATTTTCCTTATGGGTTCCATTTAGGAACAGGAACTGATATTATTCATGATTTCACAAGGAAGCATGAGTTCCAAAGTAGGCTAATGTGCTTTACTTACGAAATTAATGAAGACATTTTCTTATTGCATAATCAGTACATTAGACCCAGGATGATGGCGTTTCAGGGAAGAAAGGTGCTGGAACAACTTCTCGTGGGATCTGATTAGTGCGTTCTCTTGGGAGACTTTCTGGAAGGAGGCTTTGTCAACTGAACTCGTGTAACTCCGCGAGGGAGTGAAAGTATGCAGGCGGGGCGAGTGCGTGAGACAGACTCTGTCTCCATCAGCTTTGATCCCATCCGGCCTGCTCAACCCCCACGCCCACCGCACCCCCAGCGCATCTGCAGGGGCCTGTAATTGCTCTGATTCCAGTGGCACCAGCAAGTGATGTCTCCTTTGGCCAAGCGGACAAGAGCAGACCAGAGGAGCTGGGGAGCTCTGGGGGAGAGGCCTGCCTGATGGTCTGCAGCTGGCCAGAAGGAAGCCAGACCAGTGTTAGCTCTTGCTCCAGAGCAAAGGCTGAGAACCTTGGCAGGCAAGCTTGTTCAAAACGCCTGCAAAGATGAGGCTTGATGACCTTTCTTTTTATTTTTTTTTTCTGGCCTAGCTCCAAGGCTTACAGGATCTCAGGTCCCCAACCAGGGATTGAACCTGCGTTATAGCAGTGAAAGCACGGAATCCTGGCCACTAGGCTACCAGGGAACACCCCTGAAGAACTTTCTTTGACCTTGATCTTCTTGGGGCTCATCAGGTAAGAGATGCTGGCGCGGGACAAACCCACCTCCCCCATTTCCTGCTCACCCCCTGGCGCCCACTGATCCTGATTTAAATCCCAGTCTTGTCTCTAAAATGCATGCATGCTAAATTGCTTCAGTCATGTCTGACTCTTTTGAGACCCCATAGACTGTAGCCCACCAGGCTCCTCTGTCCATGGAATTCTCCAGGCAAGAATACTGGAGTGGGTTGCCATGTCCTCTTCCAGGGGATCTTCCTGACCCAGGGATTGAACAACCATCTCTTACGTCTCCTGCAGTTTCTTTACCACTAGCACCACCTGGGAAACTCCTTTCTCTACAGCCTGGTGCTTTTAAATGAAAGATGTGCTGTTTAGGAGGATAGGAGGGCTTGGTTCCTGCACTGAGGACTTTGGTCAAATGCAGGAGACCTCCTTAGGGAAAGAGGATTAAGTGGTGCAGAAGCTGGTGTGTAACCTTACAGGGAGACAAAGTTCTGATCAGAGCTGGTCAGAGATACGTGGGGAGGGATATCATGCTAGATTTATTCCAGGACCTTTCACTAGTGACCAATAGTTTGAAGCAATAAAGATTGGTCTTAAAAGATAAAATAAAAAAGAAGCTTGAACATTATATACATTTACATATGATAAAGTGGGATTGATCTCACTATATATTATGCAGGAAGCATATAGAATTTTTTATTAAACTGTAGTTGATTTGCAGTGTCGTGTTAATTTCTGCTGCACAGCAGAGTGACTCAGTTACACATATATACATATCCTTTTTCATATTCTTCTCCATCATGGTTTGTCACAGGACTTTGACTATAGCTCCTTGTGCTATACAGTAGGACCCTGCTTTATTCATTCTATATATAATAGTTTGCATCTGCTGATCCTAAACTCCCAATCCAGCCCCCCTCTGCTTGGCAATCTGTTCTCTATGTCTGTGAGTCTGTGTCTGTTTCAAAGATAGGTTCACTTGTGGCGCATTTTAGATTTCACATATAAGTGATATCATATGGTATTTAAATGTCTCTTTCTGACTTCCTTTTTTAGTATGATAATCTCTAGGTCTATCTGTGTTGCTGAAAATGGCATGATTACATTCTTTTTTATGGCTGAGTAGTACTCCACTGTATATATATATATATATATATATATATATATATCTTCTTTCTTTATTTATCTGTCTTCTATATCCATTCATCTATTAACAATCATTTAGGTTGCTTCCATGTCTTGGCTATTGCACATAGTGCGGCTGTGAACATATGGATGCATGTGTCATTTTGAGTTATAATTTTGTCTAGATATATGCCCAAGAGTGGCATTGCTGAATCACATGGTAGTTCTATTTTTAGTTTTTTAAGGAACCTCCATATTTTCTTCATAGTGGTTGCACCAACTTACATCCCCACCAACGGTGTAGGAGGGTTCCCTTTCACCACACCTTTGCCAGCATTTTTTTATTTGTGGACTTTTTAATGATGGCCATTTTGAATGGTGTGAAATAGTACCTCACTGTAGTTTTGATGTACATTTCTCTGATAGTTAGCGATGTTGAGCATCTTTTCATGTGCCTTTTGGCTGTCTGTATGCTTTCTTTGGGGCTTCCCCAATGGTTCAGTGAGTAAAGAATCTGCCTGCAATGCAGGAGACACAGGTTTGATCCCTGGGTCGGGAAGATCCCCTGGAGGAGGAAATAGCAACCTACTCTATAGGGGACTGGAATGCAAAAGTAGGAAGTCAAGAAACACCTGAAGTAACAGGCAAATTTGGCCTTGGAATACGGAATGAAGCAGGGCAAAGACTAATAGAGTTTTGCCAAGAAAATGCACTGGTCATAGCAAACACCCTCTTCCAACAACACAAGAGAAGACTCTACACATGGACATCACCAGATGGACAACACCGAAATCAGATTGATTACGTTCTTTGCAGCCAAAGATGGAGAAGCTCTATACAGTCAGCAAAAACAAGACCAGGAGCTGACTGTGGCTCAGACCATGAACTCCTTATTGCCAAATTCAGACTTAAATTGAAGAAAGTAGGGAAAACCACTAGACCATTCAGGTATGACCTAAATCAAATCCCTTATGATTATACAGTGGAAGTGAGAAATACATTTAAGGGCCTAGATCTGATAGATAGAGTGCCTGATGAGCTATGGAATGAGGTTTGTGACATTGTACAGGAGACAGGGATCAAGACCATCCCCATGGAAAAGAAATGCAAAAAAGCAAAATGGCTGTCTGGGGAGGCCTTACAAATAGCTGTGAAAAGAAGAGAAGCGAAAAGCAAAGGAGAAAAGGAAAGATATAAACATCTGAATGCAGAGTTCCAAAGAATAGCAAGAAGAGGTAAGAAAGCCTTCTTCAGTGATCAATGCAAATAAATAGAGAAAAACAACAGAATGGGAAAGACTAGAGATCTCTTCAAGAAAATCAGAGATACCAAAGGAACATTTCATGCAAAGATGGGCTCGATAAAGGACAGAAATGGTATGGACCTAACAGAAGCAGAAGATATTAAGAAGAGATGGCAAGAATACACAGAAGAACTGTACAAAAAAGATCTTCACAACCCAGATAATCATGATGGTGTGATCACTCACCTAGAGCCAGACATCCTGGAATGTGAAGTCAAGTGGGCCTTAGAAAGCATCACTATGAACAAAGCTAGTGGAGGTGATAGAATTCCAGTTGAGCTATTCCAAATCCTGAAAGATGATGCTGTGAAAGTGCTGCACTCAATATGCCAGCAAATTTGGAAAACTCAGCAGTGGCCACAGGACTGGAAAAGGTCAGTTTTCATCCCAATCCCAAAGAAAGGCAATGCCAAAGAATGCTCAAACTACCACATAATTGCACTCATCTCACACGCTAGTAAAGTAATGCTTAAAATTCTCCAAGCCAGGCTTCAGCAATATGTGAACCATGAACTTCCTGATGTTCAAGCTGGTTTTAGAAAAGGCAGAGGAACCAGAGATCAAATTGCCAACATCCGCTGGATCATGGAAAAAGCAAGAGAGTTCCAAAAAGACATCTATTTCTCCTTTATTGACTATGCCAAAGCCTTTGACTGTGTGGATCACAATAAACTGTGGAAAATTCTGAAAGAGATGGTAATACCAGACCACCTGACCTGCCTCTTGAGAAATCTGTATGCAGGTCAGGAAGCAACAGTTAGAACTGGACATGGAACAACAGACTGGTTCCAAATAGGAAAAGGAGTACGTCAAGGCTGTATATTGTCACCCTGCTTATTTAACTTATATGCAGAATACATCATGAGAAACGCTGGACTGGAAGAAACACAAGCTGGAATCAAGATTGCCAGGAGAAATATCAATAACCTCAGATATGCAGATGACACCACCCTTATGGCAGAAAGTGAAGAGGAACTCAAAAGCTTCTTGATGAAAGTGAAAGTGGAGAGTGAAAAAGTTGGCTTAAAGCTCAACATTCAGAAAACGAAGATCATGGCATCCAGTCCCATCACTTCATGGGAAATAGATGGGGAAACAGTGGAAACAGTGTCAGACTTTATTTTTCTGGGCTCCAAAATCACTGCAGATGGTGACTGCAGCCATGAAGTTAAAAGACGCTTACTCCTTGGAAGGAAAGTTATGACCAACCTAGATAGCATATTCAAAAGCAGAGACATTACTTTGCCAACAAAGGTCCATCTAGTCAAGACTGTGGTTTTTCCAGTGGTCATGTATGGATATGAGAGTTGGACTGTGAAGAAGGCTGAGCGCCGAAGAATTGATGCTTTTGAACTGTGGTGTTGGAGAAGACTCTTGAGAGTCCCTTGGACTGCAAGGAGATCCAACCAGTCCATTCTGAAGGAGATCAGCCGTGGGATTTCTTTGGAAGGAATGATGCTAAAGCTGAAACTCCAGTACTTTGGCTACCTCATGCGAAGAGTTGACTCATTGGAAAAGACTCTGATGCTGGGAGGGATTGGGTGCAGGAGGAGAAGGGGACGACAGAGGATGAGATGGCTGGATGGCATCACTGACTCGATGGACGTGAGTCTGAGTGAACTCCGGGAGTTGGTGATGGACAGGGAGGCCTGGCGTGCTGCGATTCATGGGGTCGCAAAGAGTCGGACATGACTGAGCGACTGATCTGATCTGATCTGATCTAGTACTCTTGCCTGAAAAATCCCATCTACAAAGGAGCCTGGCAGGCTGCAGTCCAAAGGGTCACAAAGAGTCGGACATGACTGAGCTGACTAAGCATGAGCATGATGTTTTCTTTGGAGAAATGTCTATTTAGGTCTTCTGCCCATTTTTCTATTGGGTGGTTTGTTTTTTTGGTATTGAATTTTAGGAGCTGCTCGTATATTTTGGAAATTAAGCCCTTGTCGGTTGCATCATTTGCAAATATTTTCTCCTGATCTGTTGGTTGTCTTTTCATTTTGTTTACGGTTTCTTCTGCTGTACAAAAGCTTGTACGTTTGATTAGGTCTCATTTGTTTATTTCTGCTTTTATTTCTATTGCCTTGGGAGACTGACCTAAGAAAACCATGGTACGATTTATGTCAGAGAATGTTTTGTCTATGTTCTTGCCTAGGAGTTTTACGGTGTCATGTCTTGCTTTGAAATCTTTAAGCCATTAAGAGTTTATTTTTGAATATGGTGTGAGGGGGTAGCCTAATTTCATTGATTTACATACAGCTGTCCAACTTACTCAGCACCACTGGAAGTATATAGAATTTGCCTCAAGTTTTTTTGCTAAATGTTCCCTAAACTGTCATGTTTATAACAAGCAATAGTTAAATAAAATAAATTGATTTTCTGTCTTAGAATATTAAAAAAAAAAAAAAGTCCCGAGTCCAGTGGAGTGATGGACTCAGGGGCTTTGTAGGTCTCTCTGGTCCTTGGAGTCTGATTGCTTCCTGAGCCACTCATGCCGCTCTCCTGGGCAGAGGTGTGGGACGGACAGAAGCTGGGCTCTGGTATCAGACAGCACTGGGTTTGAATCAAAGCCCACCACTCACAGCTGTATGGTTTTGGGTTTGTCACTTCTCTGGTCACTTGTCCTTGTCTATAAAAATGGAGATACCACGTCCCTCATGAGGTTGTTGGTAATTATGAGACAGAAGGACCTTAGGCCAAGTCCCCGAGTCCAGCTCTTCTTGACCAGCAGCCTGTGCCCTTGATGGTGGTTCATGAAGAAGCTATTCAGTTTGTTCACTGAAGCTTGTGTCCAGTCCCAGCTTGGGCCTTCCCGTCTCTTCCGTAACTGGCCTCACCTTACCCCTGCCCAGCGTTGCAGGAGGACACTGCCCAGGCACATCTGGACACTTAGGGCTTGAGAAGCTGGAATCCAACCTGAAGAGCCAAAAAAATTCTAACACAGGGAGGGCTCAAGAGAGGTCCCAAGAGAAGACTGAACAGATCCAGCCACGTGGACCCCAGAACCTTGGACCACTTTGCTTGTCACACCAGATGTGCCTCCCTTTGGGAACCTCCTACCAATGTTTTCCTGTTTGGGTTCCATCAAAGGGCTTCCTCCCTGGGAGTGGAGACAGGGCTGGTGTGATCTGAAGGAGGTAGTGGGGAGCTCCCCCTAGTGGCCATCATTAAACTTGTTAACCCAGGGCCTTTGGGGGGCCCCCACCAAGCCCCACTCCATCCCACCTTCAGAAAGGACAAGAGCTTTGTCCTTTCTGAGCCTGCTTTCCAAACCTGTCTACTGCCTCTTTACACAAGGCCAGAGACCATAAACTAGAGATCCATGGTTCTAATTTACGTGGCCAGTGCAATATTGTTGAAAAATTTTATTACATACCAGTACTGAAACATCATATTTGACATAAAAATACAGCTACGTAATTTCTCTTGGAAAATCAGAAGCTCTGGCAACACTGAACTTGGGCTTCTGCCTGGCAACAATGGTGAGGACAGTTTACAAAAGAAGCAAAAATCCCTGCCTTCATGGAGTTTATTGCCTGGTGGGGGAGGGGAGAGAGAAAGAGTTCAGTTCAGTTGCTCAGTGGTGTCCGACTCTTTGTGACCCCCATGGACTGCAGCATGCCAGGCTTCCCTGTCCATCACCAGTTCCCAGAGCTTGCTCAAACTCATGTCCATCGAGTTGGTGATGCCATCCAACCATCTCATCCTCTGTCGTCCCCTTCTCTTCCTGGCCTCAATCTTTCCCAGCATCAGGGTCTTTTCTAGTGAGTCAGTTCTTCGCATCAGGTGGCCAAAACAGCTCTTAATGAAGCCAAAAATTGATGCTTTCAAATTGTGGTGCTGCAGAAGACTCTTGAGAGTCCCTTGGACTGCAAGGATAGTGGAGGAAGGGGTGAGGCTACCCAACTGAGAACATCCTGAATTCCTGACTCATAGAAATGACTATCTTTATTTTAAGCCACTGAATATTGGAGTGATTTGTTATACGGCAAGAGATCACTAGAATAGATTCTGACTTCAAGGAACTTAGAAATGAGTTGGAAAGCCAAGAAGTGAGTGAACCTAGCCAAGTTTATTAGATAGTGCCAGCTGTCTCAGGGTGACCAAGGCCCAAACTGTGAAGCACTGTCTATGTAAAGATAGTAAATACACCCATGCACTGGGGCTTCCCAGGTGGCACAGTGGCAAAGAATCTGCCTGCCAGTGCAGGAGATGCAAGAGGCAAGGGTTCGATCCCTGGATCGGAAAGATCCCCTGGAGGAGGAAATGGCAACCCACTCCAGTATTCTTGCCTGGAATATCCTATGGACAGAGGCACCGCAAAGAGTTGGACACAACTGAGCACGCACACACCCACACATCCCAGCTTTTCTCTCCCTCCATTCCTATACCCACTCCCTTCCTTTGCTCCTATCTTGATTGACCTTCCAGATCCTTGATTTCTGTCATAAGTTTGCAGTTTGCAGAAGGGCTGACACTTTCTCAAACTCTCAGCTGCTAGCACCCTCAATTAACTAGCTACCTGGTCTCCCTGACTTGACTTTGAATATATTGCCCAGAGTAGCATCAAGGATGTTTAGACCACAAATCCCTGGTTCTGGCTCCTAGTTCTTGGCAACAGTCATCACATAAATTTTCCAGCAAGAGACACATCCGCATAATTAGACCAACGATATTGCAGACTCAGACACATGCAAAGAGGGCAGGGCTGGAGAAGGGTACTATTCATCAAAACCTCATCATAAATTCAAGTTGAAGGATTGAAAAGAAACAAAACATGGACACGTCCCAAACCCAGCAGCTGGACCTCTCACTGAAATTCTGAAATCACTGCCGCTCAAATCAACATCTGGGAGAGAATAAAAAATAATAAAGATTTAAAAAGAACAGACGCTGGGCAATTACCAATTGAAGTGTGGATCAGGAATATAAATTCTCCAAGAGCCTAAAGACAGAAATATACATTGGCACATGGGTCTTCAAACTGTGAATTTCATCTAGCCGTCGCCACCATTCTTCTTTATTATGGCTAATATTTAGTTAGCAAACGCTCTTTTCTAAGCGATGAACATAATTACGTTCAGGTTGACATGACCTGAATTAGTGTTACTGAACTTTTACTTATTCAGCATTGGCAGTGGAATACAATGTCCAGAAAGATGTGGGTGCTGAGCAGTAGCCCCAAAGAACATTGGGAAGAATGTTGTATTTACATTTGGGTTTTTAAGTCTTGACTCTTCATTTATTAATTATGTGAAACTGGCACTTTTTTAAACCTTCTGAACCTGTGAAGAAATCTACCAATAGAAATAAGACTTACCTCACAGAGTTTTTATAAGGATTAAGTTAAGTAATTTATCTTTGAGACTCCTGCCATGTTGCTTTTAGCTCCTTCACCTATGAAATAGAAACAATACGTCTGTCACAGGGTCGAGTTATGGTATAAGGATTCCTTAACTTATGATATTACTTAAGCTCCTTGTAAGACAAGTAAGAAACTCGCAAGACGTGTAAGACACTTTTGGTTATAAATAACAAAGAGTGAGACATAGCAGCTTTAAAATGAAAGGTTTTGAATTGTCCTAGTTAAACAGAAGGTGGGAGGTAGGTGGTTCCAGGGTAAGGTCAATGATATCAGCATGAGTCCAGGTCTTTGCTATTCATGTGACTCTACCCTCATGTTGACAAAATGACTGCTTCAGTGCCAGGCATCACATCTTTATACCAGATCATTCAAAGCATGAAGTGGAAGTGAAAGTGAAGTCGCTCAGTCGTGTCCGACCCTTTGCAACCCCGTTGACTGTAGCCCACCAGGCTCCTCCGTCCATGGGATTCTCCAGGCAAGAATACTGGAGTGGGTTGCCATTTCCTTCTCCAGGGGATCTTCCTGACCCAGGGATCGAACCCAGGTCTCCTGCATTGCAGGCAGACGTTTTAACCTCTGAGCCACCAGGGAAGCCAAAAGGAGAGGAATAGTTTCAAATGTCTCTCTTATCATTCAACATTTCTCAGACACTTCTAATAGATTCCCTTCATATCTCATTGGTTAGAACTGGCCCATGGTTATCTCTTGCTTGGAGGGAATCTGGGGAAATGAATGTCCAGCATTTCTGAAAGCTAAGATGGGAAGCCATTTCTACCAGCAAGGAAGAAAGGAGAGAATAACTTTGGAGCAGGAAACATACACTCTGAGCCTGCCACCATAACATGTGAGAGCACTTACTATGAGGGGACCCATTATTCAATGGAGGTAACATTTTTTTTGAAAATCATCTGATCTTTTTAAAATAAAATTTTATTTATTTTTATTTTTGGTTATGCTGGGTCTTTCTTGCTGTGAAGGCTACTCTCTAGTTGTGTTGCAAGGGCGTCCCATTGCGATGGCTTTTATTTTTTGTGGAGCACAGGCTCTAGGGCATGAGAGCTTCAGTAGCTGCAGCTCACAAGCTTAGTTGCTCCGTGACATGTGGGATCTTCCCAGATCAGGAATTGAACCCATGACTTCTGCATTGGCAGGCACCTTCTTTACTACTGAGCCACCAGGGAAGCCTGGAGGTAACATTTATGGAGCACTTAAAGAAGGCAATGGCAACCCACTCCAGTACTCCTGCCTGAAAAATCCCATGGACAGAGGAGCCTGATAGGCTATAGTCTGCGGGGTCGCAAAGAGTCGGACACGACTGAGTGACTTCACTTCTCCTACTGTATACTAGGCAACATTCAAAGTATTTTACATGCATCACTTCATTTTGTTTCTCAACAACCCTATGAGGAGGAACTATAATTACTCTTATTTTATAAATGTGAAAACTGAGGCATAGCGAAGTTAATAAGCTTTCTTAAGGCTCCCCAACCCATGAGAGTTGGTGCCAAGATATTGATCTGAGTCACAGCAGGTTGAGTCTTCAGAGGAAGACCAAGGTGGATGCTCAGCTCACCTCTAACCTGGTTCTCATCCCAAATTTAAGTGGGTTTGAGTTGTCATGTGGTTGGTTGATTACCTATTTATCACCTTAGAGTTGATCCTGTTCGTGAAGTATTACCATAAAGCAATGGGATCTTTCACATTGTCCAGAAATTGCAGAAGTTACATTGTGGTGGTCAGATTTGCTGGGTCTGTGAGGTCAGCAACCCCAACTTGGCGGGGCAGGGGTTGATGCAGGTGCCTAGCGGGGAGTCCTGAGCCGGGGAAGACACGGCCCAGGGCACCACCAGCTGTGGCCAGTCTTTCTTTGACCTCCGATTATGTGCCAGGCCTAGGCTGGCTCAGTCCCTATCTTCTACAGATTTACTGACAAGTGAAAAGGAAATTGGAGAAGGCAATGGCACCCCACTCCAGTACTCTTGCCTGGAAAATCCCATGGACGGAGGAGCCTGGTGGGCTGCAGTCCATGGGGTCACTAAGAGTCGGGCACGACTGAGCAGCTTCACTTTCACTTTTCACTTTCATGCATTGGAGAAGGAAATGGCAACCCACTCCAGTGTTCTTGCCTGGAGAATCCCAGGGACAGAGGAGCCTAGTGGGCTGCCATCTTATGGGACTGCACATAGTCGGACACGACTGAAGCGACTTGGCAGCAGCAGCAGAAAAGGAAATTAAAACAGTGTGCCAAATTCCACGACAAAGTTCAGGATGTCAGAAGTACCCCCCGGAGAGGCAGGCCCCAAGCAGGCTTCTAGAAGTCTTCTTATTAGGGCTTTCTTGATCTCCTGCCCTACTTCCTCCTGCTTCTGCTGTCCTGTTCTTCACCGCAGTTCTTCACCTGCACAAGAAAGCCAGATTTGTCATCCTGAAGCAGTGTTTTCTCAACTTTTTATTACCATTATCCACCCCTCCCCAATCCCGTGAAATGTTAATACCATGGATATATTGTATGTCTGCTTATGTATTGTACACATATCTGTGCTTTATATGTACAAAGGGTAAGATTCTTCTACCTCCTGAGAACCAATTTTTGCCCCTGGTTGAGAACATACTCCTAAAAGAATAAGCCTCCTTCCCACAGATTGGCAATATAATGGTCCTTGGCTGTGCTCCAGTGTATCTTGCATAAAGCCCTTCGGTCTTCCTCGAGGGGTGTTTAGTAGAAGAGCTCTTTAATCTGGTGCTGGAAGTTAAAGGCACAGATGAAGGGTATATCTAGGGAAGTCTCTAGTCAGTGGTTCGATTAGTTACCTGTTTTTCCATAATAATTACTCTGAAATGAAGCAACTCAAGACACACATTATCTTTCAGTTTCTGTGAATTAGGAATCCTGGTGAGACTTAGCAAGGTTCCCTGGCTCAGGGAGTCCCATAGGCTTAACCAAGATGTTGGCTCAGGCCAAAGTCATTTCAGGCTCAACTGGGGAAGGATCTGCTCCCAAGCTCATTGTGTGCATTGTGTGCATGCTCAGTCATGTCCAACTCTTTTGCAACCCCCTGGGCTGTAGCCCGCTAGGCTCCTTTGTCCATGGGATGTTCCAGACAAAAAATACTGGAGTGGGTTGCCATTTCCTTCTTCAGGGGATCTTCTTGACCCAGGGATCAAACCCTTGTCTCTTGCATCTCCTGCCTCCTAAGCCCCACCCGGTGACTCTTAAGAAAAAGAGGGGGAGTGAGGGTCAAACTACGGCACAATTGCGTTCATCTCACATGCCAGTAAAGTAATGCTCAAAATTCTCCAAACCAGGCTTCAGCAATATGTGAACCATGAACTTTCTGATGTTCAAGCTGGTTTTAGAAAAGGCAGAGGAACCAGAGATCAAATTGCCAACATCCGCTGGATCATGGAAAAAGCAAGAGAGTTCCAGAAAAACATCTATTTCTGCTTTATTGACTATGCCAAAGCCTTTGACTGTGTGGATCACAATAAACTGTGGAAAATACTGAGAGAGATAGGAATACCAGACCACCTGACCTGCCTCCTGAGAAACCTATATGCAGGTCAGGAAGCAACACTTAGAACTGGACATGGAACAACAGACTGGTTCCAAATAGGAAAAGGAGTACATCAAGGCTGTATATTGTCACCCTGTTTGTTTAACTTCTATGCAGAGTACATCATGAGACACGCTGGACTGGAAGAAACACAAGCTGGAATCCAGATTGCCGGGAGAAATATCAATAACTTCAAATATGCAGATGACACCACCCTTATGGCAGAAAGTGAAGAGGAACTCAAAAGCCTCTTGATGAAAGTGAAAGTGGAGAGTGAAAAAGTTGGCTTAAAGCTCAACATTCAGAAAACGAAGATCATGGCATCCAGTCCCATCACTTCATGGGAAATAGATGGGGAAACAGTGGAAACAGTGTCAGACTTTATTTTTCTGGGCTCCAAAATCACTGCAGATGGTGACTGCAGCCATGAAGTTAAAAGACGCTTACTCCTTGGAAGGAAAGTTATGACCAACCTAGATAGCATATTGAAAAGCAGAGACATTACTTTGCCAACAAAGGTCCGTCTAGTCAAGGCTATGGTTTTTCCTGTGGTCATGTATGGATGTGAGAGTTGGACTGTGAAGAAGGCTGAGCACCGAAGAATTGATGCTTTTGAAGTGTGGTGTTGGAGAAGACTCTTGAGAGTCCCTTGGACTGCAAGGAGATCCAACCAGTCCATCCTGAAGGAGATCAGCCGTGGGATTTCTTTGGAAGGAATGATGCTAAAGCTGAAACTCCAGTACTTTGGCCACGTCATGCGAAGAGTTGACTCATTGGAAAAGACTCTGATGCTGGGAGGGATTGGGGGCAAGAGGAGAAGGGGATGACAGAGGATGAGATGGCTGGATGGCATTGCTGACTCGATGGACGTGAGTCTGAGTGAACTCCGGGAGTTGGTGATGGACAGGGAGGCCTGGCGTGCTGCAATTCATGGGGTCGCAAAGAGTCGGATACGACTAAGCGACTGATCTGATCTGATCTGATCTGAGGGTCCTCACTCCTGAGATCAGGTTACAGCAGACTGTGACTTCTGTTCTGCTCCTACCCTCTCTCTCCTGCTTGCCCTCTCCCCATCTCTCCCTGTTCCTCCCCCTCCCCCTCTTCCTCTCCTGCCCAACCCCTAACCACTGCCTGCCAGGTTGCAAGCTGCCCTGAAGGCAGGAGCAGGGGTGCTCTTTAGGAAGGAGAGGAACTAGGTGGGCTAGAGGCAGAGGATTGAGTAGATAGAGAAGCCAGACAGGAAAGGCTCTGGAACTAAGCTGGTGGGCCTAGCATCCCAGCCCAGCCATTTGCTTGTTGTGGGAACTTGTAGGGAGTAAATTGAACTCAACCTGAGTTTTCTCTTCTCTAAGGTAATCCCTAACACACAATGAGGCTGAGAAGATGAAACGAGATACTAAAAACCCTTAGTACAGTATCTGCTGTAGAGCTAGCATTCAGTTAATGTTCATTATTGTTACAATCAGTTCAGTTCAGCTCAGTCACTCAGTTGTGTCCGACTCTTTGCAACCCCATGGACTGCAGCACGCCAGGCCTCCCTGTCCATCACCAACTCCCGGAGTCTACCCAAACTCAAGTCAATCGAGTTGGTGATGCCATCCAACCATCTCATCCTCTGTCGTCCCCTTCTCCTCTCGCTCTCAATCTTTCCCAGCATCAGGGTCTTTTCAAATGAGTCAGCTCTTCGCATCAGGTGGCCAAAGTATTGGAGTTTCAGCATCAGTCCTTCCAATGAACATTCAGGACTGATTTCCTTTAGGATGGACTAGTTGGATCTCCTTGCAGTCCAAGGGACTCTAAAGAGTCTTCTCCAACACCACAGTTCAAAAGCATCAATTCTTGGGTGCTCAGCTTTCTTTATAGTCCAACTCTCACATCTATACATGACTACTGGAAAAACCATAGCCTTGACTAGACAGACCTTTGTTGGCAAAGTAATGTCTCTGCTTTTGAATATGCTATGTAGGTTGGTCATAACTTTTCTTCCAAGGAGTAAGTGTCTTTTAATTTCATGGCTGCAGTCACCATCTGCAGTGATTTTAGAGCCCCCCAAAATAAAGTCCGCCACTGTTTCCACTGTTTCCCCATTTATTTGCCGTGAAGTGTTGGGACCAGATGCCATGATCTTTGTTTTCTGAAGATGAGCTTTTAGCCAACTTTTCACTCTCCACTTTCACTTTCATCAAGAGACTTTTTAGTTCCTCTTCACTTTCTGCCATAAGAGTGGTGTCATCTGCATATCTGAGGTTATTGAGATTTCTCCCAGCAATCTTGATTCCAGCTTGTGCTTCTTCCAGCCCAGCGTTTCTCATGATGTACTCTGCATAGAGGTTAAATAAGCAGGGTGACAATATACAGCCTTGACGAACTCCTTTTCCTATTTGGAACCAGTCTATTGTTCCATGTCCAGTTCTAACTGTTGCTTTCTTACCTGCATATAGATTTCTCAAGAGACAGGTCAGGTGGTCTGGTATTCCCATCTCTTTCAGAATTTTCCACAATTTGTGGTGATCCACACAGTCAAAGGCTTTGGCATAGTCAATAAAGCAGAAATAGATGTTTTTCTGGAACTCTCTTGCTTTTTTGATGATCCAGTGGATGTTGGCAATTTGATCTCTGGTTCCTCTGCCTTTTCTAAAACTAGCTTGAACATCTGGAAATTCATGGTTCACGTATTGCTGAAGCCTGGCTTGGAGAATTTTGAGCATTACTTTACTAGCATGTGAGATGAGTGCAAATGTACGGTAGTTTGAGCATTCTTTGGCATTGCCTTTCTTTGGGATTGGAATGAAAACTGACCTTTTCCAGTCCTGTGGCCACTGCTGAGTTTTCCAAATTTGCTGGCATATTGAGTGCAGCACTTTCACAGCATCATCTTTCAGGATTTGGAATAGCTCAGCTGGAATTCCATCACCTCCACTAGCTTTGTTTGACTTTGTTTGACTTCACATTCCAGGATGTCTGGCTCTAGGTGAGTGAGCACACCATTGTGATTATCTGGGTCATGAAGATCTTTTTTGTATAGTTCTTCTGTGTATTCTTGCCACCTCTTCTTAATATCTTCTGCTTCTGTTAGGTCCATACAATTTCTGTCCTTTATTGAGCCAATCTTTGCATGAAATGTTATTATTTATGTTAGTGATTCTTATTATCACTACTATATAAAGGTAGTACACTTAGGGAAATGAGTCCATTCCTTAAAATCAAAACAATAATAACAAAAAGAGCTGAATCTTTTATGATTAAGAAGATGCTGATTCAAGATTAACACAATTTCATATTTACTAATAAAGCATGGTCGGTAAGATGGGAACCACAGCTGTGGAGTGCCTATTCCATGTCAGACGTTGAGTGAGGTACCTTATAAATCTATCTTTATGTCATCTTTTCAATTCACATAGCTGATGGGTTATTATTCCCATTTCACAGATGAAGCAACAAAGATCCAATATGTTGCTGAAGAACATGAAGTTAACAAGAATCGGACATAATTTACATACCATAAAACTCACCTATGTTAAGTGTACAGTGCAGTGATTTTTAGTTTGCAGAGCTGAGTAATCATCATCACAATCTAAATTTAGAACATTCTTATCAACTCCCAAAGAAGTCCCTTACCATTAACTGTCACTCCCCTTTCTTCCTCTTCTCAGCTCCTGGCAACCTGTAATCTCCATTCTGTCTCCATAGATTTGCGTGTTCTGGACATTTTATATAAATGGATTCCTATAATATGTGATCTTTAATTTGGCTTCTTTCACTTAACATAGTGTTTTCTAGGTTCATCCTTTTGTAGCATGTATCAGTACTTCATTAAAAATATATATTTATCTATTTCTTGGCCGTGCTGGGTCTTGCTGTGCGTGGGCTTTCTCTAGTTGTGGCAAGGAGGGGCTATTCTCTACTTGTGACGCATGGGCTTCTCATTGTGGTGGCTTCTCTTGTGTGGCTCTCGGACCCTAGAACACATGGGCTTCTGTAGTTGTGGCACGTGGGCCCCACTTGTGGTGCACGGGCTTAGTTGCTCTGAGGCATGTGGCATCTCCCTGGACCAGGGACCTGTATCCCTGGAATTGGCAGGTGGATTCTTAACCACTAGATCACCAGGGAAGTCCAGTTCTTCATTTTTTTTTTTATTGTTAAATAATATTCCATTGTATGTATACACTGCATTTTGTTTATCCATTCATCTGTTGATGGGCACTTGGGCTATTTTTCACCATTTGGCTATTGCTGCTTTGAATATTGGTATAAAAATACCTACGTTTCTGCTTTCTTTTGGATATATACCTAGGAGTGGAATTGCTGGATCATATGGTAATTCTATGTTTAACTTTTTGAGGGGCTGCCAAACTGTTTTCCACAGCAGCTGCACCATTTTACATTCCCACCAGCAATGCACAAGGGTTCCAATTTCTCCAACATCCTTGCCAACACTTGTTATTTTTTTATTCTAGCCATCCTAGTGGGTGTGAAGTGGGTATCTTATTGTGGTTTTGATTTACATTTCCCTGATGGCTAATGATGTTGAGCATCTTTTCATGTGCTTATTGGCCATTTGTATATCTCCTTTGGGAGAAATGTCTCTCCAAATCCTTTGCACATTTTAAAATCATGTTTAAAAAATAGTTTAAATTTTATACCTCTTTATATATTCTGGTTGTAATACTTCTTTATATATAAGTCTCTTGTCAGAAAAAGGATTGGCAAATATTTTCCCGCATTCTGTGGGCTGCCTTTTAAAACTTTCTTGAAGGTGTTGTTTGAAGCAAAAAGTTTTTTAATTTTGATGAAGTCCAATTTATTTTTTCTCCTATTGCTTATGCTTTTTTGTGTGATATTTAAGAAATCATTGCTTGAGCCAATTTCATGAAGTTTCACTGTTATGTTTTCACCTACGAGTTTTATAGTTTCAGCCTTAAGTTTAGGTGTATTATCTATTTTGAGTTAATTTTTAGATATGATGTGAGGTAAGAGGTCTCAATTCTTTTACATGTAGATATTAGTCTATGTTGGTATATATCTAGCATTTGCCACAATAAAAACTTAATTTGAAAAAAGCCAATTTTTTTTTTTTAGTGGGTTTTTGGTTTTGGTTTGGTTTTTTTAATTATTCATTTTTGGTAAAAGAAGTTCAGAAGTAGAGAGAGCTGACATGGCAGTTCTATAATCATTGTTGAACCAAGATCCTGCTTCATCTGTTTGTTTCAACAAACATTGCTGTATGTGGCCTCCATCTTCAAGATTACCTCATGGTCACAAGGTAGCTGCTGAAACACCAGTCAACATCTCTACATTCTGAGGAGGAAGGAAAAAAAAAAGGCATGAAAGACTCTTTGAGTAACTTTACCTGAAACCAGTTAAAAAGCTTGGGTTTACATCTCACTGTTGACTCCTAGAGTAGGGAGTCTGGGCACATTAATATCAAGGTAAGGATTCTGAAAGTAAGTCGAGTGCATATGCTCCGATATCAGGTAGCCCAAGCAACAGGCCATGGTGGAGACTGGCAGTCACCTACCCAGTATCTATTCTTCAACATCCTTAGCGGCAAGTAGGATTGAGGGATGAGCTCAGTATCGCTGGAGCTTCCAAGTTTTAGATGCTTAGATTCTCCATTTTATATGAGCCCTCCAGATTTTTCAGTGTTGGCAACCAACCAAAACCAATATTTAATCTTGCCTGGGCCAAACACAATACATCTGTGGCCCATATCCCATCTCTCTTCTGCTTGTTGGCAACCCCTGCTTTCTGGTGAATGTCAGAGCCCTTTAAACACCTGAAGGGCATGGGAGCCGGGTTACACTTCCTCCGTGTGGCTCTGAGCCAGTGCATGCAAGTCACGAGCTAGGAGGTTTCGTCTCCTCTGTTAGGAAGAGCTCCATCCGCAGAGCTGTCAGAAACAGAAGGAGCTGCCTGGGGAGGTAGGAAGTTCCCTGTCGCTGGAGGTGTTTGAGCAGATGCTGGAGAACTGCTTGGCAATGACTTCTAAGGTCTCCCCAGCCCTTTCAGTCTCTGAAAATTTCCATGATGATTACTGCTGCTGCAGTGACTGGTTTTCAAGGAGACAGAAAGAAGGCGAGAGGTTCTGCATCTGGATGTCAGGGAGCTGGCGGCCCCCCAGCTGCTGTGTCCCCACCCGCTCAGTGACGAGGAATATGCCCTCACCATCAAGATGACCTCTAGTCAGTTTCCCGCAGAGAGAGCAAAGGTTGGCTTCCCAAATATGGACAAGTGTGATTCATCTCCACTTATTGCATGGTATACAACAGATATGCAACGTTTGTTATGGAGGATGATTCAGGCTATTCAATTGTATTCATTTATTTATTCAAAATTTCAGTGCTGGCTTTATGGGCATGTGACCTATGTAGGTGTATAGGGACCTGCATTCAGGAGGACCCTATTATTGTGGTCTTGCCTGGGCCAACCAATCTTTTTTCAAAGATTTTTTTGATGTGGACCATTTTGAAGTCTTCATTGAATTTGTTACAATATGCCTTCTGTTTTGTGTTTTGGACTTCTGGCCAGAGGCATATGGGATATTAGCTGTGCAAGCAGGGATCAAACCTGTGCTCCTTGCATCGAAAGATGATATTTTAGCCACTGAACAGCCAGAGAAGTTCCTGATACTTTTTTCTTAAAATTCGAATCCTTTTGGAACAGGGGACCCTACATTTTCGTTTTGAACTGAGCCCTGCAAATTAAGTAGTTGGTCCTCCATACTTTTACTCAAAATGTGTTGTCTAGCAAATGCCAGGCAAGAGGATACAGAGCAACACCCACTGTGTTCATAGTCCTCTTGGGAGCAGGGGGATGGGAAAAGCTGGGTGGTAAGAAAGTACTGTGATAGCTGCTGTGGACCACACTGTTTGCAAGAGGGAATATCACCCAGAGAGGTTGGAAATAGAGAAGGCTCTTCGGAGGACTCAAGCTCTGAACTTCAATTGTTTGTTGAAAATCATTCTTCTATTATAAGAGAACTATAGGCAGGGACATGGCTGCTCAATGAAGGACTACATTTCCCAGCATCCCTGGCAGTTAGCTGTGGTCATGTGGCTACGTTATCACCAATAGCATGAGTGAAAATGAAGTGGACCACTTCAGGATCTGGGCTGCAAAAAACATCCCAAGGTGCCTTCTCCAACCTCTCTTCCTCCTCCCTGCAGATGGAATCTGCACGTGATGGTGACCCAGCTTCCATCATGCAGATGATCTTGAGGACTGGGAGGTCAGCAGAGCAGAAACTGGAAGGAACCTGAGCTTCTGAATAACCATGAGGAGCAAAGCTTCCATTCACCTGGACTGTTCATCTCACAACTGCTACATGAATAGAAATAAATACATTCTTTAAGCCACTGCATTCTGGGATCTATATTAGCCTACTCTACCAAATACAATGAGTTTATAGGAGTTAGCCACGTGGAAAAATGTAGAGAGACAGATTTCAAACCCCCCAGTCAAGAGAGAGCATTTCACTTCAAGATGCATGAGGCAGTGGCTGTGAAAGGGCTTCATATAATAATACGATATTTCAGACATTTATTTCTCACAGTTCTGGAGGCAGGGAAGTCTAAGATCAAGGGGCCTGTAGATTCAGTGCCTGGTGAGAGCTCTCCCTGGCTTGCAGAAGGTTGCCTTCTCGTTGTTTTCACATGGTGTGGAGAGGGAGCTCTGGTCTTTCCTCCTTTTCTCATAAGGACACTCATCCCATCATAGGGGTTCCACCCTCATGACCTCATCTAACCCTAGTCACTTTCCAAAGGCCCACCTCCAAATACTATCTTATTGGAGTTAGATCTTCAACATATGAATGGGGGAAGGGGGCACAAACATTCAGACCATCACAGGTGGGAGAAAGGAAGACCGGGCCATAGCTTGGACCTTGTGTGCCTTGTGAGGACCTTGGATGCCATCCTGTGGGCTGTGGGGAGCCAAGCTGGGGAGTGATATGATCAGGTTAGCTTTTCAATCTGTCAGCTTGAGCTGGAACCTGCAAAATTTTAAATTTATGAAGTACTTCAGAAGACCAGCCAGTCATACAATGAACACTCACATACCCATCTCTGAGCTTGAAAAACATATCACAGACGAAGTCCTCGGTGTTCCCTTCCTAATGCTATCTTCAGCTTAGTATTTCCTTTTTTTAAGGGCACTTGGAAAGGGCAAGAGTAGAAACAGGGCATGCATCGTCTAGTGTGGCCTCAGCATCATGCCAGGTACGTGTACTGAAGAAACAAACAAAACTTGTGCGTTCCCAGACAGCACCAAGTCCTCACCACTGGACCACTAGGGAATTTCCAAGATACAGGATTTAATCTGGAGCACAGATAAGAAGGTGTGATGGAATATTTGCTTAGAATCTCCAGCCATGACCTACTTCTTCTGATTCATGTGTAGATGAGTGGTGCAGTCACAGGAAATCTGAATTATGTCTCTGGAAGTTTAAAGTTCTGAGAAGGACTTGGAAGGATTTAAGGCTACAGGTAGTATTCCATCTTTTCATCCAGCTGATGACTGTGACTTTGGAAGAGAAAGCAGAGTATTCTGGGAGTGAACAGCTGGTGATGTTGATGGTGATGATGAGGGTTTCACTTCCTGGGCAAAAGCCCAAGATACTGGAATAGGAGGCTCCTGGCAAAGGACTGAGAGTCACAGAGATGGGGAAGAATGTGTTTGGCAGGAGATTCCCCAGTGCCATCAAAGGGCATTTAAACATATTGTTATGGGACATGGAGTGGACAGCCGCTGTTTTTGTCTGCTCAGCATCCATTTGCCATCTTCTCTTACCAGTTTCTTTATCTTTGAAAGGAAACCATCCATCTTCAACATCCATTCGGCTAAAGGGGGTTGATTCCATCCTTTGCTTCCAGAAATAGTCAATCAAAATCTTAAAGACTGTTTTGAAGCTTGGCTATGTGACTGGATCTAGATCATTGAGAATTGTCACTAGGACTTTGCTCAAATGATTGGGAATGGGGTAGGCCTTCTTTTTTAGTACTTTCCTGGTGGTTCAGACAGTAAGGAATTTGCCTGCAATGCAGGAGACCTGGATTCAGCCCCTGGGTGAGGAAGATCCCCTGGAGAAGGAATGGCAACCCACTCCAGTATTCTTGCCTCGAGAATCCCATGGACAGAGGAGCCTGGCAGGCTAGAGTCCATGGGGTCACAAAGAGTTGGACAGGACTGAGCGACTGACACTTTGACTTTACATTTTCTTTCTTTCTTTCTTTCTTTTTTTTTTTTTAATTTTTTGGTCTTACTGCACAGCTTTTGGGATCTTAGTTCCCTGAAAAGGGATCGACCAGTGTGGAGAGCTTTCCCCTGCATTGGAAGCATGGAGTCTTAACCACTGCACCAACAGGGAAGTCTTTCTTGCTTAGAGTAGCTGAGATGGTTGATTATAAACTTGGAGCTTCTGAATGCTACCTTATCTTAATGAATCTGAGAGGTTAGTCAGTATAGCAGAAAGTGGAGCCTCATGATGGAGAGAGAGAAATTCCTGAAAACATTAGAAACCTTGGATTAAACCATGTTTGCAGCTAACCCTACCCCTTGGACTTCTCAGTTATGTGAGCCAATATTCTCTCTCCTGCTCTGTCTCTGGTTTAGTATTGTTTCTGTGAACTTGCTACCACTGATAGGAGAAAATGGAAAACAGCCTTTGTGATATAGATAGAAACAGGGTAACAGACACAGTGCTATTATTCTTGAGTAAAAATAAAGACAGTTGGTCCACACTTTATTTATGGCCTTTCATGTCTATCTCCCAATGTGAAGGATACAGGGAATGGATAAGGCAAGATTTTCATGTTACCGGAAGAAGATAAATAAAATTTCATTAGCACCACTCTCGGTTTGGAGGGGATTCCTAACTAGAAGGTGACAATGGAAGGATATATACTGCTTTAAAAATGCAAACTAATAGAAAGGGGAAATTATGTATGCATTATTAGCAAAGAAAGTCTCTCCACCAATGTGGAGAGCTTTGTGGTCCAGAATGAGAACCACAGAAACAAGTCCACACTCCCCTCTCCACCCCTACCCTAGACCAGAGGAAACTTTTGGAAGATGCTTTTGCTAATTAGTCTTGTGGCAAAGGCCACAAAACAGGGTGTTCACAGGGAATTCCACTTATCGAAAGCATAAACCGGAATTCTACTTTTGCTGAAGTTTAGAACATCTGATAAATTATCAGCTTACTTTGCTAACAGTTTCTCAGAACACAGACGTAATAACAGAAGAAGCTGTTCTGTTATTTTCCCCCTTGACTATAAAGGGAAGGCGTCCCTTTTATGGAAAATTGGATAATACGGTGGTCCAACGGCAACGGCTCATCAGTCTATTTCCAGATGTGATGATGGGACTTGTGTGCCAGATACTCGCTAATTATCTCATCAATAGGCTCATTTAATCTCTGCAGCAGTTTTAAGAGATCCATTCTTGTATGAGCCTCATTTTGTAGATGAGGAGACTGAGGTTTATCGAAACTAAAAAAGTTTGCTAAGCCAAATGGGTATCATAGAATCTGAACTCAGCCATCGGGATCCTAGCCACTGCAATGTGCTACATCTTTCATTCCATGGGTAGAAATTCCCCATTTGATGGTATATTTATCATTTTGTAGATTGCTTTTTTCCTTCCAGTGGATATTATGATGAGAGCACTTTCCCATTTTGTTAAAAAATCTTTTTTTTTTTAAAGTACACAATTCAGTGTTAATTAGTAAAAACTCTTAAAGTTTTCAAAATTAAAAAAAAAATGTAATGAGACTAATCTAAGGGAGGCCTGTACACCCATTGCCCAGCTTCTACATTTGTTAATATCAACCAAACACCAACCCTCCTCAAACCAAGAAAAAACCCAATTTTCAACCCACCTTGTTTACTCCATCCACTCCCCACTCCCCTCATCTAAAGCAAGTTGCACATGTTGTTTAGTCATGAAGTTGTGTCCGACTCTGTGACCCCATGGATTGTAGTCTGCCAGGCTCCTTTGTCCATGGGATTTCCCACACAAGAATACTGGAGTGGGTTGCTATCTCCTTCTCCAAAGTTAGAATCACATTATTTTATCTGTAAATACTTCAGTATGAAATTTTAGTAATTCTTAAAGATTATCAGATATCCAGTCTGTGCTCAAAATTTCCTGGTGTAAATATTATTGTAAACACTTTGTAAATTTGATTCTGGGACTTCCCTGGGGGTCCAGTGGCTGAGATTCGAGCTCCCAATGCAGGGGGCCCAGGTTCAGTCTCTGGTCAGGGAACTAGATCCCACATGCTGCGACTAAAGATTCCACATGCCGCAACCAGGATCGAAGATCCCGTGCATGCTGCAACTAAGACCTGGGTCAGCCAAACTACTGAGCCTTCGTGCTGCACCTACTGAGGCCCATGCACCTAGAGCCCACGTTCTGCTACAAGAGAAGCCACCGCAGCGAGAAGCCTGTGCACCACAATGAAGAGAGCCCCAACGCACTGCAGCTGGAGAAATCCTGTGGATAGCGATGAAGACCCAAGGCAACCAAAAAGTTAAAAAAAAAAAAAGAATTGTTTACATTATCTCAAACTGCATTGTCAATGAAGGACCACTAAGCCCTTGTGGCTATTTACATTTACATTCATTAAAATTAAATACAATTTGAAAGTCCATCTCTCAGTTGATGGCCGCCTTTCAAGGCGTTGATAGCCCTTGGTTAGTGGCTGTCAAGGAGCTTCCCAGGTGGCTCAGTGGTAAAGAATCCGCCTGCCAATGCAGGAGACACGGCTCGAGGGGGGAGGAGGAAATGGCAACCCACTCCGGTATTCTTGCCTGGAAAATCCCATGGACAAAGGAGCCTGGTGAACTACAGTTCATGTGTTCGCAAAGAGTCAGACACGACTGAGCACAGATGTGGTAGTGGCTATTAAGATAACTGGTTCTCCTCTTACACTGTTGGTGGGAATGCAAACTAGTACAGCCACTATGGAGAACAGTGTGGAGATTCCTTAAAAAACTGGAAATAGAACTGCCTTATGATCCAGCAATCCCACTGCTGGGCATACACACTGAGGAAACCAGAAGGGAAAGAGACACGTGTACCCCAATGTTCATCACAGCACTGTTTATAATAGCCAGGACATGGAAGCAACCTAGATGTCCATCAGCAGATGAATGGATAAGAAAGCTGTGGTACATATACACAATGGAGTATTACTCAGCCATTAAAAAGAATACATTTGAATCAGTTCTAATGAGGTGGATGAAACTGGAGCCTATTATACAGAGTGAAGTAAGCCAGAAAGAAAAACACCGATACAGTATACTAACGCATATATATGGAATTTAGAAAGATGGTAACAATAACCCTGTGTACGAGACAGCAAAAGAGACACTGATGTATAGATCAGTCTTATGGACTCTGAGAGAGGGAGAGGGTGGGAAGATTGGGGAGAATGGCATTGAAACATGTAAAATATCATGTATGAAACGAGTTGCCAGTCCAGGTTCGATGCACGATACTGGATGCTTGGGGCTGGTGTACTGGGACGACCCAGAGGGATGGAATGGGGAGGGAGGAGGGAGGAGGGTTCAGGATGGGGAACACATGTATACCTGTGGCGGATTCATTTTGATATTTGGCAAAACTAATACAATTATGTAAAGTTTAAAAATAAAATAAAATTTAAAAAAAAAGATAACTGGTTCTATAGATAACTGTGTGGTTAGTGGCTATCTTATTGGATAGTGTGGATAGAGAACTTTGTCCATCATCACAGAAAGTTTTGTTGGGCAGCTGGTCTAGGAAGGAACAGTATTTATAAGGGCAGGAGAGTCTAAGCAGTTTTAAAATATCTGCATTGGTAACGGTAGAAGGTCTTGAAAGTGTGCTACATATCTGCATGGGGACCTTGACCAGCTTACATCACTCAAGAGGAAGCAGCATATGTATCTCAGGTCTCATCATTCATTTACTTCCCTGCTCTGATTGAACCACTTAGCCATGTACCAGCGAGGCTGGCTTTATTTTTATAACTTACTTCCTTTTCTTCTCAAAAAACAAACAAACAAAAAACAAACCCTATTCATACTCAGCAGTGGAAAAACTGAAGTTAGCCCAATCTTATAAATATCAGCTCTGCCCAGCCACTTCCAGTTTAAAATAGTTTTCATTTCGAGGAAGGAGAAGGAAATGGCAACCCGCTCCTGTATTCTTGCCTAGAGAATCCTGTGGACAGAGGAGTCTGGTGGGCTACTGTTCATGGGGTCGCACAGAGTCGGACATGACTGAAGCGACTTAGCATGCATGCATACGTTGGAGAAGGAAATGGCAACCCACTCCAGTGTTTTTGGGTGGAGAATCCCAGGGACAGAAGAGCCTGGTGGGCTGCCATCTATGGGGTCGCACAGAGCCGGACACGACTGAAGCAACTTAGCAGCAGCAGCAGCATCAACTAAGAGTTGGAAATGTGCCATCCTGTTCAGATGTTGTCATCTTCCATCACATGTCAGCTGAGAGCCTCCTTGCCCTGGGCTCAGGGAGCAGAAGATGACTTTGCTTATTAACGCCCCTTTCCCTCCTCCCTGCAGCCCCTCGTGCCAGCTCTGAGGGTCTCCCATGGAAAGTGGAGAAGGAGGACCCCTCCTTTCTCTGCCAGGCTATGCTTCTTTGCTTGACTAGCCCTCAGCGTCCACTGGTGGCTGTGTGCTTGGCTGGCCCCACCGGCATGGGGTACCAGGTAGGATTCGGCCCTGAGGCTTGGTGCAGCCAAGGCCCCCCAGTGTGTCTCTGTCCAAGGTCTTCACCTCCCTTTCTCCACCCCACACCCTTTCCCTTACTGCTCCCTGGTGCTGAAAGTTACTAACTCAGTTTATAAAGGGTACATTGGTTATCCATTGCTGCAGATCAAATGACCCCAAAATGCAGCAGCTGAAAACAATAAACCATTATTAGCCCACATAGTTTTTGAGGGTTAACTGTGTGGTTCTGACTCCAGGTGTCTCATGTGGTCCCCATCAGAATCCCAGCTGAGCTTCATCACCTGAAGGCTTGACTGGGGTGGGGAGCCACTTCCAAGATGGTGTGCCTGCATACTCATTGGCAAGGGGCTCATTTCTTCCCCACGTGGGCCTCTCCACAGGGCTGCTCATGACCTGGCAGCTGGTTCCCCCAGACCAGCTGATTCAAAAGAGAGAGAATGACCAAGATGGAAGTGTCTTTTAAAACCTAATAACATCTCTTCTGTCATATTCTGTGGGTTTCATAGACCAACTCTCATAATTGGGAGGGGAGCTACCTAAGGGCGAGAATACCCAAAGACATGGATGCTAGGGCGGAGGGAAGCTGGTTACTATGATGAGGTTTATCCACTGTGAGGATCTGGTTGAAAATCAAGCTCTCTTTTATCTTAGTCTTTTAAAATTAGGCAGGTTGCTTTTACCGCATGAGCTTTTCCGGGAAAGACCTAGGAAAGGTCCTTGCTGCAATTACCCTTGATACACCTGCTTATAAAATCACATTTTGTTTTTATTATATAAGTAACATGTATTCATTGTTGGAAAGGAAAAAAAAAACACAGACTAAGTGAAAAGGCAGATAAAAGTCATGTCTTAGTCCACCCTTAAAAATTAAACTCTGACACTATGGTTTTACAGAATTTTCTTCTGTATGAATGTTACTTTTATGGAATCTTCTCTGTCTATTTATGCTTTTAACAACTATTGTTTGAACATCTATTTATGTGTCAGTAATTCTACTTCCAGGAGTTTGCCTAAGGAAGCATTCAAGGCCAGGAGCAAAGAGTTAGATACAATCAACTTATTCCAACACATTTACCCAATAATCTTAACGCTGTTTTATGTTTCTTCTTGTATTTGTACTTAGGAAAATCTTTTTCTTCATCGTTTCTGATTCTGTGAGTTCTTATCCTCATCTGTTTATGAAAATCTCATTTTTGAGTGGTGAGATCTTAAGAAAATCTTTCCACTTTCTTTGCATTATGTTGAGTTGGCAAAAAATTCCTGTTTTGATGTAAGATGCTGTGCATTCCTGTGAGCTTAGTCGCTCAGTCATGTCTGACTCTTTGCAAACCCATGGACTGTAGCCCACCAGGTTCCTCTGTCCATGGGATTTTCCAAGCAAGAATACTGGAGTGTGTTGCCATTTCTTTCTCCAGGGCATCTTCCTGACCCAGGAATTGAACCTGCATCTCCTGCATTGGTAGGCAGGTTATTTACTGCTGAGCCACCTGGGAATGTTACAGAATAATAATAATAATAAAAGGTATCATTATGGCCATCCAGTGTCCTCCACAGATGCACTTTTCTCTTGTCATTTTTTTGTTTCTTTGCCCTTTTTCTCTGAATTTTGAAAAAAATTTTCAGGTTGGTCCCTACACATGAATAGTCCCCTTTTTAAATTTTTAAAATAAAAAAATACTTAAGGCAGGCAAAATAATACTCACAACATACATATAACAAATAGGCTACCACCATCAGTTTAAAATCGAACAGTATCTTAGATGCTCCTCTCCGGTCACCTCTATCCTGAAACTTATGGTTATCATTCCCTTGCATTTCTTTATAGTCTTATTGATACCATGAACATGCATATCTTTTTACATTGTCTAGTTAATGCATTTTTTCTTATGCAAATGCAATCAAGTTACACATACTCTTCTGTGCATTGCTTCTCCCTTCCCATCTTCACGTCTGTGAGAGTCATCCATGCTGATGGATATGGCTGCAATTAGTTTTTATGGTGCTGTAGTGTTTCCTTGTGTGAATGCACCCCATTGTATCAATTCTGCCCATGGACAGTGGGAAATTTCTGGATTCTTGTGATTACAAAGAATGCTGCAGTTCACATTCTGGTATATGCCATCCTCTGCACACACACATAAGGATTTCTCTAGAACAGTCATTCTCAAACTTGACTGCACATTGGAATCACGTGGGAATTAACACAACAACAGCCTATTGATGTGTGGCTCATCCCCCCTCACCACCACCCAAGGCATTCTGGCTTAACTGGTATAGGGTCTGACTGGCATGTGGGTGTTAGAAAGCGGGTTTGGAACCATTACCCTCGTGTGTCTGCCTATCCTACAAATTTTCTTACGAGGAAAGTGGGAAAATTCCAATCGCTTCAGGTTTTCACCAGTATGTGGTATTGTCTGATTAACGAACATTTTTGGTAACATCAATTCTACCATTTGCAAAGGGAGTGGGGATATGAGCTTTAATCTGCTATTGTTTTTAGTTTCCTTATATTCCTCCTTTATCAATCCTTTAATGCTACTTTTATTTATCTTGCTCTGTTCTTTTCACCTGAGTCTGTTTTTCCTTGTAATCCTATATTTCAGAAAGTTCATGTCTTCTTGTGGCCTCTGGCGGATGCAAAAAATTCCCTGGCATTTTCCTACTGATGCAACAATGGATGGTTATCAGTGGCTTGCTCTTCCTTTAGGCCTTCTAATAATGCATCTGCTTTTTTTGTTGTTGTTGTTCCCCACTGGATTTTTTCGTGAACCCCGTGCTGATTTTGTTCTCGCTCTCTTTTTTTAGAAAATCTGGCTGTGTTCGGTCTAAGTTGTGGCATGCATTCGGGATCTTTTGTTGTGACGTGGGCTCAGTAGAAGAGCTGGAGGTGGAATCTTAGTTCCCTGACCAGGTATTGCACCTGTGTCCCCTTCATTGGCAGAGAAGGCAAGGGCACCCCACTCCAGTACTCTTGCCTGGAAAACCCCACAGATGGAGGAGCCTGGTAGGCTGCAGTCCATGGGGTCGCAAAGAGTTGGACACAACTGAGCGACTTCACTTTTACTTTTCACTTTCCTGCATTGGAGAAGGAAATGGCAACCCACTCCAGTGTTCTTGCCTGGAGAATCCCAGGGACGGGTGGGCTGCCGTCTATGGGGTCTCACAGAGTCGGACATGACTGAAGTGACTTAGCAGCAGCAGCAGCAGCCCCTTCATTGGAAGGTGAATTGTTAACCAATGGACCACTAGGGAAGTCTCTGGGTTTGTTGCTCTGAATAACACATGATCTAATACTTGTCAGCAGTTAGAAGGCAAATCACCTGTGGTCTCATGGGAGACGCTAGTCCCTTTTCCTACCCAGGCTACAGCCGAAGTGAGGCTTGATCAATGTAGATCCTGGTGCATTTCTTTGATTAAAACAGGCTCTCACTTGGGATTCCACAGCTCTGTGGGGTGGCATCTTCCTCTCGCTCCCCTTGGAGGAGGGGGTCTGACTTAACTGATTCAATACCAGGTCTTCCTAGGTTAAGGGAGGGGGCAGGCAGGAGAAAGTTAGAATGCCCATGGCCTTTTCTGAAAAATGGAGATGATGATAGCATCTGTGGATTTATTACACAGAAAGGGCTTAGCATAATGTTTGACAGATGGCAAACATTTAATAAGTGGTAGTTGCCCTCATATTTTATTGTTGGCATATTACTAGTGTATTGTATATTTGTGTGTATACTATTGACATGTAGTATCATTACTATTCATCTTACTGGAATGAAAGCTACAGTGAAGGTAAGATAATTTTGTCTATTTTTGTTCATTTCTTTATCCTCAGCAAATAGAACAGTACGTGACACATGGTACACACCCAAGAAATATTTGTTGGATGAATGAAATTTAGAGAATTTGGAGAGGTTCTAGTCAGAATTGCTCACCATGTGCTATTTTGAATCAGAAGTTGGCAGTGTTACTTGTATTAGTGAAAAATTTGAATCAACCTATATGTATAGGTCAAATAGCAAGGGTTAGTTGAATAAATTACAGCACGTAATATGCTGGAATGCTGTGTTGCTATTGCAAATTATATTGTGCAATATTTTTTGACTGTGTGTATATAGAAAAAAACTGAAAGTAATATAACAAAACACTCATAATGGTTGTCTCTGGTGGTGGGATTAAAGATAATTGTGAATTTGCTTCTATGAGCTTCTCAGTGTTTTCCAAATATGTTTATAATAAGCATACATTATTCTGGAAATAAGAAAATCGTAATTTTTAACAGATGTGTACCAAAGATGAATTAAGTGGCATAGATCCCAGGGATGCAGTACTGTTAGTACAGATCCGGAACAATAACATCAGGAAGGCTAAAGTTGGGAGTGGTTTAGGGCAGTGGTCCCCAACCTTTTTGGCATGAGGGACTGGTCCCATGAAAGACAATTTTTCCACAGACTGGGGCGGGGGAGTAGTTTTGGGATGATTCAAGAGCATTACATTTATTGTACACTTTATTTCTATTATTATCACATGAGTTCTACCTCAGGTCATCAAGCATTAGATCCTGGAGGTTGGGAACCCCTGGTTTAGGGTTCAGAGAAAAATTTAAAAGACAATAGAATGGCTACTAGATCAGTTAATGGTCTTAGATGCAGCTAACCAGAAACTAACTCTGGCCAGTTTGAGCAGCAAGACAGTCTATTTAAAGGGAGCAGAGCAGCTCATAGAATTGCCAGGAGGACCGTAGCAGCAGCCCCCAGAGAGAAACAATGCTCGAACTCCACTGCAGAGCTAGCCCAGTTTTCCCTGCCGATACTGGGGGCAGGGTCAGTTCTGCTGCCCTGGGACCTGAACACTCCCCTGGGAACCACAGCCCTCATTACAGAGGGTGCTCAAACTCAAGACACTGCTGTGTTCCTGGGAGCATTAGAAATGCAGATTCCCAGGTTCTATCCCAGACCTACTGAGTCAGACTCTCTCAGGGTGGGACCCAGCTATCTGCATCTCAGCAGGACTTCAGGGTAATTCTTGAGAAGACTAAGGTTTGAGAAGCATTCTCCGAAGTTGCTGGTGATTCTTTGCATTCAAAGTCTAAGAAGCATGTCTCTGATCAGCAGGCTCTAGGTCATGTGCCCATATCCTTGCTTCAGAGGAGGCTGGGGAGTGGGTGTCAGCAGTGATCAGCTCTGTGCTGATTTATGGGGGTGTGGGGTTCTCAAGACCTAGAGAAATGGTCCAGATGCTGATCCACCAAGAGGAATGACTGGTGTCTACATCCTAGTCCAACATTTGGAGCAACCAAAGAGGCATTTAGGGATAAGGCCATTATGTCAGCAGTATTGATGATCGTTTTTCTCTGGCCTTTGTGAGGAACAAGAAGAAAATCTTCAAACTGAAAAATGCACAACAAATTCTCTTTTAAAATCTTTTTAGCATTTTAAAATTATTAAAATTTATTTTTAACTGGAAGATAATTGCTTTACAATGTTGTATTGGTTTCTGCTGTACAATTAATTTTTTTTTATTGAGGTAACATTGTATGTTTCATGTGTCCAACATTATGTTTCTAGTTCTTTATACCCTACAGCATGCTTACCACCAAAACTTTAGTTTCTATACAGTTAACTTTCTTTACCCACTTTTCTCTCCCTGCTGCCCCTTCCCCTCTGATAAGGGCTACTCTGTTCTCTGAATTTATGTGTTTGCTTTTGTTTGGTTTGTTCACTGACTTTGATCTTTTCCTTTGCTATATATTCCATATAAAAGTGAAATCATATGATATGTGTCTTTCTCCATCTGACTTAGTTCACTTAGTATAATACCATCAAGGTCCACTTGTGTTGTCAGAGCTGGGAGGATTTTTATCTTTTTTATGGCCCAGGAGTATTCCATAGTGTATGGGTACCACATCTTCTTTCTCCATTCTTGTGATGGACACTTAAATTGTTTCCTTATCTTGACTACTGTAAACAATGCTTCGGTGAACATTGGTGCACATATATCTTTTCAAATTAGTGTTTTTGTATCCTTGGGATAAATACCCAGAAGTGGGATAGTTGTATCATGCAGTAGTTCTATTCTTAATCTTTTTAAAGGAATCTCTATACTCATTTCCATAGTGGCTGCACCGATTTACAGAATTTTCAGATTAAAAAAGCCGTCAGTAATGTGTATTGTCTATGGATACATGTAAGTGTACTAAACATACACAATGCAAAGGGATTCTATCGCTCCTTCTTTGCGGGATGGAAGTGGGGTTTCAGCTGTGTTTGAGACACCTTGTTTCCTCAAGAAAATTATTTGAGACAAATATGGCAAACGTCTGTTTCATCATGGTAGTGAGAACAT
This sequence comes from Bubalus bubalis, assembly GCF_019923935.1. Classification (NCBI taxonomy): domain Eukaryota; kingdom Metazoa; phylum Chordata; class Mammalia; order Artiodactyla; family Bovidae; genus Bubalus; species Bubalus bubalis. The sequence goes on along the minus strand of NC_059159.1, from coordinate 33,796,957 downwards.
GGATGCAAACATAGAATTAATAACATTGAACTACTGACACACCTTGGGTCTGACCAGAAGAGACTCTACCTGCAGGGCTGGGCCTCATCCTGCTGTGTGAGCCGTTATACCTGTCTGTTGCTGGATTGTGGGCGGATCCTTGAGAAGGACCAGGCATGATACAGGGTGTCACCAGAGCTTTTGGGTAGGTTTGTAGATGATTATCTCGGGCTGGAGGCACATCAACAGATTGCCAGCTCTTGGCTCTGTCCTACCCAACAATGTCATCTATAACTCAGGCGAAAACGTGGCAGGGACACAGTCGGATTTGCAGGTGATGTGAATGCAGGATTCATGAGAGACCCCAACTTGACTCAATCTCAAGATCTCATGCTCAGGAGTCAAGATGGGGTCGATAACATAATCATCTCAACAGGTGGAAATAAGAAACTAGAGTCAATGGAACACACTTATGGAAATATAAAGACAGTACTTCATTGAGCTTAAAACCAGACTATTTGTAGACACCTGGCTTGGCAGGCTCGCATGTGAAAATTCCAGGAGCTTTAAAACCTTTTGTAATCTGCCGATAGGAGTATACATTGGTTCTGGAGGGTAAGTTGGTGATAAGTAATGAAAAGCCTCACAGGGAAATGCATGTCTTTTGATCCAGCAATTCAACCTCTAGGAATTATTAAGAAATCATCAGATATGCTAAGTGAAATAAGTCGGATAGAGAAAGACAAATACTGCTTGATCTCACTGACACAGAGAATCTAAAAAAATTGAACTCAGGGAATCAGAGTAGAGTGGTGGTTCCCAGGGGCTGGTGGGAGGTGTAGGGAACCGGAAGATATTGATTAAAGGGTACAAACATCCATTTATAAGATTACCAAGTTCTGGGTATCTCATGTACAGCATGGTGATTATAGCTGATGATACTGTATTACCCACTTGAAAGTTGCCAAGAAAAGCAGATTGGAAATTCTCTCCCCACAAAAAAGAAATGGTACCTATGTGATGGGATAGAGGTGTCAGCCAATACTATGATGATCATCATTTTGCAATATGTAAGTGTAGCAAATGAAAATCAACATGTTGAACACCTTGGACTCACACAATGTTATATATCTATTTATATCTCAATAAAGCTGGAAATAAAAGAAACCATCAGAGAAATGTGCAGAGACAGATGTATAAGGAGGTTTATCAAAGCATTGTTTAGAATAGCAAAACAAAACACAGCTGTACAGAACCCATCCAGACGGTACTGGTTAGATATATACCCTACGTGGACTATTAAACAACTGATAGAAAAGACAATATAATAAGCAGATAAAATAGTCTGGAAGAATATGTTTACAATGATTATGACTGGGTGGTGGGTTGTGAGAGTTTTAAAATTTATCTTTTGTTTATTTGTATTTTCTCATTTTCCAGGGTTATGTGTTGCTTGTATGGAGAAGCAATGATTTTTAAAAATTAGTTTTAATTGAATATATAGACAAATAGACAGGAGTATAGCAGGCCTTTGCAGTCAGAGAACGGCAAAAGTGGACCATAACACAGAACTAGTTCAGTAAAAAAAGAACACTGTTGGCACCACTAAATTCCTGAGATCAGAGCCTGCACTGCTGAGCCCTCTGGCCTGGACACTGGAAGTCACTGGACACTGGTACCCCTGCCCCACTCCGTTCCTCTTTCCTAGCTTCAATTTCCCTCCCTCCCCTCAATTCAAAGCCTACAAGCGTGTGCATCTGATTGACAGTCTAGGTCACCAGCCACGCTTGAGCTTCAGGGAGGCTGGGAGAGGAAGATCCAGAATTTTCTACTTATCTAGTTACTGTAGGACTCTGCCTCACATTTGAGCAGCCAAAAAAAACACCAAAGTCCACTTTAGCATTTGACATACTTTTTTTCCTTCCTTTCTTTCTGTCTCCTTTTTTCTTGAAGTTTAAGTTGCTTTACAGTGTCATGTTAGTTTCAGGTATACAGTATAGAGATTCAGTTATGTATCTATATGTATATGTATACACATGTATATATTACTTTTCAGATTCCTTTTTCCTCATAGGTTATTATAAAATACTGAGTATAATTTCCATCTTGCACTGCTCCTCAATGGGTCTCCCTGTTTTCAGTCTCCCCTTAGAGCCTATCTGCAAGCTGGCAGCAAGGCTCTTTGTGGTGGACATCATGGTGGGTGCTCCAGTATCATTCCAGCTCAGATGATTGGCCCAAGCCAGGCATGGCATAATGTGCCTCTCTCCTCTGACAGGGCCATGTGACCCAATGAGATGAGGGGAGGGGTACCTGTAGGGAAGATGCTTTAGGGTTTATTTGTGCCTGAATGTGTTACTGGCACTGCCTTTTTGCAGCCACCCCAGGGAAAGGCAATAACTAGTGTTTGCACAGTGGAGACTTGGAGAGATTCTGGGGTGTTTGTGGGGCTGGTTGTACCATGCCTGTAGCTTGCCTGCCCTTTATTTCCAGTAAGATGACCAATGTCCTTATTGTTTATGTTAGTTTTCATTGAATGTCTGTTATTTGCAGTGGAAAGCATTGTCCCTGATAGTGATTTAGCCAGAATACAAGTCTAATCATTTCGCTTCTCTGTGGTTTTTGCATTGCCTTTGGAATCAAGTTCATGTTCCTTAACACGGTTCACAAAGTTCTTAGGTTGTAATCAGATAATCCTGTGTCCTCTTCTACAAACACCCTGCACTTCTACTCTTTTTCTTCCCTAGGATGTTCTTGTCCTCTTTCTCCATCTACTGGACTTTTATTCACCTCCCAGGGTCAGCTCAAGTGACAGCTCATCTTTGAAGTTTTTCTTAATGCCCCAGGCAGGATAAATGAACCCTTTAAGTGTCTCCAAGCACTTTGTGTCTGTATTATAGAGCTTTCTGTAGCCTCACACACCATGGCAGGAACTTCTGTTTTTGCTCCTTTGCTAAAATAAGAATTCCTTGAAGGCTACTACTATGTTCCATCCTCCTTGTAGCTCTTGTATCTTGTGCAGGACCTAATGATTCTGTAAGTACTAATGAAATGTTTATGGGGTACATCCTTGGTCATCCAGATTGTAGATAATCTAGCATATGGCTATTAACTTATTATTTTATTAAAAATAAAGTGATTATTATCAGTAATAGTGTCTTTTGGACTTTGCAGTTTAAGAAGCTCTTTAATACACACTGTCTCAATTAATCCTCCCAGAATTCCTGTAACACAAACATTATCCCCACTTCACAGATGAAACTGCGAAACCAATCAAAGTATATTTGTTGAGTGCCTACAATTTGCATAATGCTATGCAAAAGGCCAGCTGTGGAGGGAGGTGGCAAAGAAGTGAAAACCATAGTCTCTCTTCTCACAGAGTTTACAATTTACTCGGGGAGATAAAAAAATAAAACAAATGTGTCAATCACAAGGGACGAGCAGTGCAATACAGCACTGCAGAAATTTTTTTCCATGTATTATTTTTTTACTGGAGGATAATTGTTTTACAATGTTGTATTAGTTTATGCTGTACAACAGAGTGAATCAGCTATATGTATACATATATTCCCTCCCTCTTGAACCTCCCTCCCACCCAGCCCCATCCCACAGTGCAAAAACGTTGAAGGCAATAATTTATTACATAATAAGAGAGGAATATAAGACGTAAGTACCACAAGAATTACCATAAGAAAGGAGAATAGGAAAGATATACCCATCTGAATGCAAAGTTCCAAAGAATAGCAAGAAGAGATAAGAAAGCCTTCCTAAGTGATCAATGCAAAGAAACGGAGGAAAACAATAGAATGAGAAAGACTAGAGATCTCTTCAAGAAAATTAGAGATACCAAAGGAACATTTCATGCAAAGATGGGCTCGATAAAGGACAGAAATGGTATGGACCTAACAGAAGCAGAAGATATTAAGAAGAGGTGGCAAGAATACACAGAAGAACCATATAAAAAAGATCTTCATGACCCAGATAATCATGATGGTGTGATCACTCACCTAGAGCCAGACATTCTGGAATGTGAAGTCAAGTGAGCCTTAGGAAGCATCACTATGAACAAAGCTAGTGGAGGTGATGGAATTCCAGCTGAGCTATTTCAAATCCTAAAAGATGATGCTGTGAAAGTGCTGCACTCAATATGCCAGCAAATTTGGAAAACTCAGCAGTGGCCACAGGACTGGAAAAGGTCAGTTGTCATTCCAATCCCAAAGAAAGGCAATGTCAAAGACTGTTCAAACTACTGCACAATTGCACTCATCTCACATGCTAGCAAAATAATGCTCAAAATTCTCCAAGCTGGGCTTCAATAGTACGTGAACTGAAAACTTCCAGACGTTCAAGCTGGATTTAGAAAAGGCAGAGGACCAGAGATCAAATTACCAACATCTACTGGATCATAGAAGAAGCAAGAGAATTCCAGAAAAATATCTACTTCTGCTTCATTGACTACACTAAAGCCTTTGACTGTGTGGATCACAACAAACTGTGGAAAATTCTTAAAGAGATGGAAATTCCAGACCACCTTACCTGCCTCTTGAGAAATCTGATACAGGTCAGGAAGCATCAGTTAGAACCAGACATGGAACAACAGGCTGGTTCCAAATTGGGAAAGGAGTATGTCAAGGCTGTATATTGTTGCCTTGCTTAAATAACTTATATATAGAGTATATCATGCAAAATGCTGGGCCGGATGAAGCACAAGCTGGAATCAAGATTGCTGGGAGAAATATCAATAACCTCTGTTATGCAGATGACACCACCCTTATGGCATAAAGTGAAGAGGTACTGAAGAGCCTCTTGATAAAAGTGAAAGAGGAGCGTGAAAAAGTTGGCTTAAAACTCAACATCCATAAAACTAAGATCATGGCATCCAGTCCCATCACTTCATGGCAAATAGATGAGGAAACAATGGAAACAGTGACAGATTATTTTCTTGCGCTCTAAAATTACTGCAGATGGTGACTGCAGCCTTGAAATTAAAAGATGCTTGCTCCTTGGAAGAAAGGCTCTGACCAACCTAGACAGCATATTAAAAAGCAGAGACATTACTTTGCCAACAAAAGTCCATCTGGTCAAAGCTATGGTTTTTCCAGTAGTCCTGTATGGATGTGAGAGTTGGACCATAAGGAAAGTTGAATACCAAGAATTGATGTTTTTGAACTGTGGTGTTGGATAAGACTTTTGATAGTCCCTTGGACTGCAAGGAGAGCAAACCAGGCAATCCTAAAGGAAATCAGTCCTAAATAGTCATTGGAAGGACTGATGCTGAAGCTGAAGCTCCAGTACCTTGGCCACCTTATGTGAAGAATTGACTCATTGGAAAAGACCCTGATGCTGGGAAAGATTGAAGGCAGGAGGATAAGGTTTAGATGTTTGGATGGCATCACTGACTCGAAGGACATGAGTTTGAGCAAGCTCCAGGAGTTCGTGAAGGACAGGGAAGCCTGGCATGCTGCAGTCCATGGAGTCGAAAAGAGTCAGACACAAGTGAGTGACTGAACTGAACCATAAGACTTAAGATAACTCTGGGGCTTACAGTGGAAGTCCATGAAGCATCTTCCAAAAGAGATTGAACCTGAACTGTCGGGATCAGTGGGATTTCACAAAATGAGGAAGGGGAAAGGCATTCGCTGTGAAAAGGGAAGGCTAACAGGGAGAAAGTACATCTCTAGGCAGCAAGGAAGAAGAGGGGATAGTGAAAGTCCCATGGAAATGAATGAAGGATTGTTGGATGGATGGATGGATGAATGGATGGGTGTATGGATGGATGAACAGATAGATACACAGCTATCTATCTGAAAAGATAGGTCGATAGGTGGCTGGGTGGCTGAGTGTATGACTGGATGAATAGATGGATGAAATTGCAGGTCGCAGAGGCTGGCGCTCATTTTGCTGAAAATGTCTCTAAATACAGCAGCACGATGATGAATTCTGTTTTCTTCACAAAGTAACTTGGTTTAGGGTCTTCCCCGGCAGTCCAGTGGTTAAAACTCTGTTCTACTGCAAGGGGCACAGGTTTGATCCCTGGTTGGGAAACTAAGATCTTGCATGCCGTGCAGTGTGGCCAAAAACAAATAAACAAAACCCCAAAGTAACTTGGTTTAACTCGTCCAGATGAAAGAAAGACATTGTGGGTGTCCAAAATCATTTGCTGATTTGAAACATTTGAATGGGGTCAGAGGTACATGGACAGGCCTGGGCTTGGGATGTCATCAGGCCAGGATAGCTTTTTAACATTATGCATGGGTATGTTTTCTCCAAACACATGTGTGGAGACACACGAGACTTTGTTTGGGATTTTTCTTTTCCTTTTTACTGCATTATGCCAAATTTTTGTTTTGACTGAATTGTCACTTTCCAACTTCCCATGTGTGGGAGCCCAAAGCCCCATGAGTCAGCATAAATGAGACACTTGGACCCATAATAATGGTGGTAGCAAGTGTTTACATAACTTGGGTAAAGGATACAGTTCAGCTGGTTTGGGAAAAGGATATTCTTGATGGGAAAGTAGACTTGGTCCCTTAGTTCTATCCTTACTCCTGATGTAATCTCATCCAAGGTTGATGGGCTTATGTGATTAACTTGAGATGAGAGTTGCCCCCTCCACTAGCTTTTGATCCCTAACTACTGATGAAGCCACATTATTAGCATAATATGGCCACGTTTCTGCCCGCTCCACAGTATAACCCATCATCTGGGTTCCTGGTATGGAATTTCTGGCTGCACACCAGAGCCAAGGGCCATGTATTTAAACACAGGGGCTTTTCCTCCAGCAGAGGTGCTTTCCAGCCGGGGGCTTTTCCCAGGATAGGTCTAGCTGCAGTCTAAGTCAGAATGTTTGAACTCAGTCTGAAGTGTGCCTTTCTTCTCAGTTTTTAAAAATTTCCCAGCCTGAGATGTCTTGAGTAGCCTTCATTCAGATGTCTTGTGGTTTCTCTGTGAAGGCTTTTCTGGAAGACACTGTTGTTTAACTACACAAGTCATTTCTGGCCCCTTTTTTCCCTCCAGCTGCCTGCAATTACAGAAGCTGGAAAACCAAGTACAGAATTTCCCACATGTGGCCATGTAATCTGATTTGGGCCAGTGAGAAGAAGAGGAAGTCTAGCTGGGGCTCCTGGGAAAAATTTTCTTCCTTATAGGAAAGACAAGCTGAGATGCTCCAGGATGTCACCTTTCCCTCCTTTTCCCCATCTCAAATGCATTTATGTTGAGATATGACTTGAACAGTTAAGGAGGTTGGATTGGTGGGCTGAACAAAGTCTGCAGATACTTATTGAACCTCCACTGTGTGCCTGACTGGTGGCTCAGTGGTAAAGTATCTGCTTGCCAATGCAGGAGACACAGGTTTGATCCCTGGGTCAGGAAGATCCCTTGGAGAAGAGAATGGCTACCCACTCCAGTATTCTCGCCTGGAAAATCCCGTGGACAGAGGAGCCTGGTGGGCTACAGTCCATGGGGGTCATAAAAGAGTTCGACACGACTGATAGACTGAGCACCGTTTGCCTGATGCTATCCCAGGTCCCAGGGATGTAGTTTCAAACATGAAACGCTGGGTGCCTGTCCTCACAAGCTTGATAGCCTGGTCCCAGGGAGGGTAAAATCAACAAAGAAGAACAGAAATGGATGGACCAATACTGACCGAAACTGAGCAGGCCCAGCGAATCAGAAAAGAACTTTCCACGTCTGAGGAGGGAGAAGGGGTAGACCCTCCTATAAGGTGCTCCTGTTAAAATACCACAGACGAGGCAGGCTGAAGATGAAAGAGCTGTAGCAGGGAGCTTCACAACACCTACAGGGCAGAGATCAATCTTCACCATGAAAGGGAGAACGAAAGAGGGAGAGCAAAGCGGAGAAGCCGTGGGGGTCTGAGGGGCACGCATCCAGCTGCAGGCAGAGAAGAGGGTGGTTAAAGAAAACCCTTGAAACTCTGTCAGGGCAGACAGAGGAGTAATGAAAGGGATTCTCATAAGTGCCTGAAAATAGGCTGACGAGGACTGTACAGATGACGGCTTAAAAAGGTTTTGTTCTTCTGTGGGACAAGGAATGCTATGTGGTTCATGGGAAGTGAGGTGCTCTGGTGTGTATGTGGCTGAGATGGGGGTTGACGGGCAATCTCTAACCCCAAATGCACAGTGACTGTCAGTGGCTATTCGGGATCTTACACCTGCCTGAGCAGAGGGCTAGAACTGTCCCCATGGAGATGTAATGAAGTCAGGCCCTGGGGTAGGAAGACAGAGATGTCGCTGTGTGTCCGAGTCAGAGCACATGACTTTCTACGAATCAGCATGACTCCGCTGCGTTAGCATCCGAGGGAGTGGCTGCAGCGGGAACACTGGGGACTGACTGCAGCCCCGAGAACCTGCCTCAAAGGGCCTCTAGAGAACCCGTAAATGCAGGATCACAGCTGCCCTCGAAGGAGCCCCCACTGTGACCCCAAGGGTTAGGTGGGTCCTATCGTCTGGCTCAGAGTCTGCCTCAAACTGAATCTGGAGAGTGACCAGAGGCCTGCAGAGAACACCAGGCTGGAATTTTCTGCCTTCCTTATATCAGAGGAGCCATGCACTGAGATGTAGGAGAGTGTGGGCTCTGGGGTCACCCTCAGGGTAAAATCCCAGCTCCAGGGTGGCTTTGGGTAAATTTTAACCTGTTTTTGCATCTACAAAATGGGCACAGTGGTTCCTCCCTCATGGGGCTAAAGGGGAGTGAAAGCTTAGAAAGTGTGTAGGACATAGTAGGCACTCACACTGTGCTCAGTCGCTCAGTCATGTCTTTGTGACCCCATGGACTGTAGCCCACCAGGCTTCTCTGTCCATGGGATTTCCTAGGCAAGAATACTGGAGTGGGTTGCCACTTCCTTCTCCAGGGGCTCTTCCCACCTCAGGAATTGAACGCCTCCTGCCTTGGCAGACGGATTCTTTACCACTGTGCCACCTGGAAAGCCTCTAGTAGGCACTCTATAAATAATTGCTGTTGTTGTTGTTATTATTACCTTTGGGAGTTTGGCAAGGGAAAGGCACATACTTTTTGGAATATACCATTTCCCCTTGGTCCTTAGCTTCGAGGGCAACCAACATTTTTCAGTCCAGGGTGAAGTCTAAAGACAAACTTTAAACAAAGTCCCAGACCCCTTAGCTGTTACTTCTCTCCTCTGCCCAGAGCAGTAAGCAGTGGTGACAAAGCCTTCCAGGGTGGTGTAACCTTGGCTTAAGAACAGCCGGGAAGCCAGCCTGGAAACACACACAAGCCGTTCATCACTCCTCCCCAGAAGTTCTGATAGCTGCTGATAGGAGCCGAACGACCTGAACCTCAGCTTCCCCCTGCCACCCAAGGTTGTACTTTCTTAAGGAGACATGGTGATTGTTCTGGGGCCCCTGCCCCCACCACACGGCCTTCTATTAATAGATGGCCCTGCCAGGGCAGCCCTCACCTCTTTTTCTGGCTCTCTGCTTAAGTTTCTCCTTGACCCTGGGGGAGGATGATTTGCATAACATTTGAAAACAGAATTGTGGCAGCTTTTATTAGATGCCAGGGGTCCTGTGAAGGGCACAGAGGCTAAAGAGGAAAAAACAAAAGGAAACATTCTGGGAATTCCCAGTTAGTTCTTGGCATCAGTAGGAATCTTAGTTCTCTGAGAAGTTTTTCTGGCACCCTAGTACCCCCTCCCCCTTCTTCCTCCTAACACTTTCAGGAGCTTTGTAAGTGCCTGGGGCTGATTGGAGGCTGAAATAAGTCTTTTTTTAGAGGTCCCAGGTGGTACCTGTGGGTTCACCGCAGGTGAACACTGGAGATACCGTGAGTTGGGCAGATGTGTTCAGATGGGCAGCTCGGTGTGTGTCCAGATCTCTTGGAGCTGTGTTGGTAGCCAGAGCCCTCTGGGGACCAGGGCTTTCATTAAGGTCCTCTGCTGTGGCCTTGTCCTCATTGGTATTCCTAATGATGGTACCTGGGGTAAGGACAGTAATCACCTGTTTGAACTATTGTGGGTATTGAATGAGTATATATACAAAAAAGGCCTAGAATAGCACCTGGCACAGAAGAGTCCTCAAATCTTAAGCTATTTTCTGTAGCATGCATGCTATGCTAAGTCACTTCAGTCATGTCACTCTGTGCAACTCCATAGAGCAGCCCACCAGGCTCCGCTGTCCACAGGATTCTGTAGGCAAGAATACTGGAGTGGGTTGCCATTTCCTTCTCCAACAATCAAGCTGGCTACCTTTAAAGGTGCGGCCTCACGCTTGCAAGCCCACATGTGCACACACACATACACGTGCTCACTCACCGCCCTGGCTAGGGGAGGACCCCGCATGGCGGCTCCTCCGGCTCAAGGCCAGGGTTCTTGCTAAGCTCCTGGAAAAAGTCTTCAGGCCCTGGGGGTACAGCGGCTGCCCTCCGTCCTCCACCCCCCACCCCCCCCCCGCCCCCACCAACCCCCTCCCCGTCGTCGTCGTCGTGGGGCTTCGGGGAGCTCCTGGAGATGTAGCCCTGGTCCAACTGCACAGACCACCGCTGCTCCTCCTCATGGGGCGTGAGCACGTCCTGGAGGCTCGGGCTCCGCTGCAGGGGCGGGAGCCGCCCCATGGGGAGGAAGAGGACGCTGCTCCGCTGGGGACCCTGGCCCCCCAGCAGCCGGCAGGCCTCTTCTCCCTCTACCAGGGCCAGCTGGCCAGCGCCGCTCCCCACCTCCTGTGGGACGGGCTCCACTACCTGAGCCTGAGGGGCCCTGTCCACCGGGACCACTATGGTCTGGAGCGTTGGGGCTGCCGGCTGCCCCAGTATTTGTTAAAAGTAAATTGATTATTTTAAAAATAATCCACCCTTTTCTTTTAAAATTTTTTTTTTATTTTTTGAATTATGAAAGTATGACATTAACATTTACAGGCGACTTGGAAAATATAGAACAAAGTTAAATATAGTTCTACTCTATATTACAGTTTTTTAAAGTAGCTAAATTAAGATTTTAAACTGGAGTTTCAATACCAAGCTTTCAAAAATTAATAGAATGAATAGACAGAAAATACTAATCCATCCTTTTCTATGCCCCAGAGGTCCTTTTTGGTAGAGCAAGCAAGTCTTTGGGGCTTCCCAGGTGGCGCTAGTGGTAAAGAATCCACCTGCCAATGCAGGTAGGCATAAGAGATGCAGGTTCGATCCCTGGGTTGGGAAGATCCCTTGCAGTAGGAAATGGCAACCCACTCCAGTATTCTTGCCTGGAAAACTCCATGGACAGAGAAGCCTAGCTGGCTATAGTGCATGGCACCACAGAGAGTTGGACACGACTGAGCGATTGAACACACACAAGCAAATCTTTCCACCTTGTTTTTCTTTTTTAAAAAACTTTTTTTCTCTCTCCTTCCCACCTTGTTTTTCTTCTTCAAGAATGCTTTAGTGATGCTTAATCTTTTCCATTTTCTTATAAAATGTGGGATTAACTTGTTAACTTTTGCCAAAAGAAAGAAAGAGAGAAAAAGGGAAAGAGGGGAAGGGTGTGAGGGGGGAAGGAAGATAGGAGACTGTAGAAATGTTTGATCTGGATTGTATTGAGTCTGTAAACAGATTTGGGAAGAAACCACGCCTTTATTTTGTAAAGTCATCTATCAATTCACATGTTGTATCTTTGTTTTATGAAATTTTTTTTAGCAGTTCTTAAGGATTTAAAATTTAATAGTTCTGTAATTTTCTCTAGAGGTCTTGTATGTGCTTTATTCGCTGTTAGGAAATTGATTTTTAAAAATTCAATTATAAGCAGCATAATTTAAAAAATCATTTTATACCTGTTCAGTGCTGGAATAAACAAGTATAATTTATTTTTGCATTTTGATTTTTAAATTTTTATAAATAAACTTTAAATTTTGGATTAATTTTAGATTTATAGAAAAGTTGCAAAGAGAGAACAGAGTTCCAGTATATCCCTCATCCAGTTTTCCCTAAAGTTGTTTTTTTATTTTTGGCCATGCCACATAGCTTGTGGGATCTTAATTTCCTGACCAAGGATCCAACCCAGGTCCTGGCAGGAAGAACACCAAATCCTAACCACTGGACCACCAGGGAATTCCCCAGTTCTCCCTAATGTTTATGTCTTACATAACCATGGCACACTTATCAAAACTAAAACCAACATTGTGCATTACCAGTTAAACTCCACACTGTATTTAGATCTAATAGTGTCCTTTTTTGGTTCCAAATTCCAATCCAGGATGTTTGCTGTTCTTGTTTAGTCACTAAGTTGCATCCAACTCTTTGTGACCCTGTGGATTGTAGCCCGCCAACCTTCTCTGTCTGTGGGATTCTTCAGGCAAGAATACTGGAGTGGGGTGCCAGGCCCTCATTCAGGGGATCTTCCTGACCCAGGGATCGAACCCGCATCTCTTGAGTCTTATGCGCTGGCAGATGGATTCTTTACCACTGCACCGTATGGCTGTAAAAGCTTCCAAACACTCTCAGTGTCTGTACTCATCTGCGGGAAACCATTAACAAGCCATTCTGAGATGGGCACTGGCTTCTGAACCGCAGTGTGAGGAGCATCACTCCAGATCTGTGCTTCTTGAACTGGATGTGCTCACAGATGGCCTGGAGATCAGGTTCAGGGCCATGTTTGAATTCGCTGTGTCTGGGAAGGGCCTGGAGTCTGTGTTTCTAAACACGGGGATGCTGCTGCTGCTGCTGCATCACACTTCAGAGTAGCAAGCCTCTGGACTACAGCACGTTCTGTCTCTTTTGTCATGAGCAGCTACCCAAATATTTGAAACTGACAACTATGCTTCCAGCCTCCAAGCTTCTTCTCTGGACTAAAGAGGACCAGTTCCCCCAATTGCTATTCAGGCAGCGGTTGCCACACCCCCGTACCCCTCCCCTTATTCGGGCTGCACCTGTGGACGGCACCCATCCCCCTACCCCCACCCCCAGCCCTGCCTCCTCTTTCCGCTTCCTGTCCTCCTGACATCTTGTATAGAGCACCTTGTGTAGAGCACCTTGTGTTAGTCATTGAATTGTGTCTGACTTCCTGTGACCCCATGGACTGTAGCCCGCCAGGCTCCTCTGTCCATGGAATTCTCCAGGCAAGAATACTGGAGTGGGTAACCATTCTCTTCTCCAGGAGATCTTCCCAACCCAGGGATCCAACCTGGGTCCCCTGCATTGCAGGCAGATTCCTTACTGTCTGAGCCACCAGGGAAGCTATTTCCTTCAGTCATTCCTAGGTTGGCTCCAGGCCTGGGGGGATTTTTGGATCTCTCATGCTTCTGGGAAGCTCTTCAGGCTGGAGGAAGGAAGTTGCACTAGAGCTGGAAAGTGTAGTGTCCATCTGCCCCCTGGATTGACGCCCTGGTGAGCCTCCTGACCCCCGCCCTCTCCAGGGTCTCCTGTCTGCCCTCCAGAGTCACCTCAATTCAACACTGGTGACCTGGGCTTTCCTGTCTGCATCCCCCCTTGAAGCACCCGATTCACTGGAAGGGCTGGGAGGAGATAACAGGGGGGCCTTCCTTTTGCTGGGGACAGGGGGCTCTCTCACCACACCAAGACACAGGGGCTTTTATGACTACTTTGACACTTTTGGGACCCTCTTTACAAGGATCCCCTATCCCCACCACCCTGAAGCCCCCTCCTCCATGTCTCAGGACTCCCCCAAAGCCAGGCTTCAGTCAAGGCTTCGTTTTGGAAGATCCCTGTAAAATGTGTTTGCTGAGAAGGAGCAGAATTGAGTCAGCCTCAAGTCCTAACATCTCAGCCAGGATTCTTCTATCAAATTAGGAAGTAGTTTCCCCAGCCCCCAGGGCATAAATCTTATCTTAAAGTCTAAAGATAACTTTAGAAAATTATGCACAGCTTTATAGAGAAATGAAACCTCAAAGAGATGAGAAACTCTATTTCATCATCCTGGTTGTGGGCTTGTCTGACACAGGGCTGTCATCAGCATGTATGAACTTAAGCTTCTTTCATTTAACTTCTTTTAGTAAGTATGTTAATATCTGCATCTTGATGGACTCAAATGTTGTTTGTGCTGTTCTCTCTTACAAGATACATAACCCTCTGAGTAATCCTAGACTATCATGGTGATTGCAAGCTCAAGCCTTGCCATTCACTAGCTGTGTGACATTAAGCAAATTCTTAACCTCTCTGAACCACACTTGTAAAATGAGGAGAAAATAGGAGCCTACAATAGAGAAGTTTTGTGAATATTAAATGAGATGGTGCATGTTAAGTTCTTAAAACAGCAGCTAGCACATGAAGAGTGCTCTGTTAACATCAGCTGCTGTTATAACTATGACCTAAGGTATTCAGATAGCCCTCAATTACTAAGCATTTTAGGTTATTTGTGATTGTTTAATTTTAAAAATAGTCATGTAAAAAGATTTTGAAAAATTCATTTATTTTATTTTTGGCTGGGCTGGGACTTTGTTGCTTTGCGGGCTTTTTTCTCCAGTTGTGAGTGGGGGCTGCTCTCTAGTTGTAGTGTGTGGGCAGCTCGCTGTGGTGGCTTCTCTTGTTGCAGAGCGCGGGCTCTAGGGTGTGCGGGCTTCAGTAGTTGCGGTTCCTGGGCTCCAGAGCGCAGGCTGTGGCATGTGGGCTTAGTTGCTCTGTGGCATGTGGGATCTTTCTGGATCAGGGTTCAAACCCATGGTTCCTGCATTGGCCGGTGGATTCTTCATCACTGAACCACCAGGGAAGGCCTGCGATTTTTTTTTTTTTTTTGAGGTATAATGAAAATTAATTTAATAAAGCTTTTATCAGAGAAGACCATAAAAGAACACACGTAATAAAGACAACAAGAGGATTCTGACAAGCCCTGCAAGTATTTTATTGTTATGAAAATGCTGTTATGAACATTGATCCATTCCGGCAACCTCTGTGGACTGCCTCACCTGCCCTGGAGGATTCTAAGATGATGAAGAGGGTGCTGGCTCTTGAAGAGGTGGCAGTTTAGTGATGGAGAGAAACAGGAAGTGGGTGATTATGAAAACCCAAGGGCCCCGGAGAGGAATGGGTGAGGGCTGTGAGGCGGGCGAACGTTGGGAGGCGCTCAGTGGAGCGGTTGAGGTCTGAGATGAACTTGTAATTCCTCAGAGGGAAAGGCACTTGTTAGCCTTATTATTTATTACCCTAATTTACTCCCAGAGCTTATAACAGCTCCCAGTATGTGAGAGTCCCTCCATCCGTCTGTTCAAGGCTGACTGGAAGCCTCGTCTGCTTGCTCTCTAGAAGGAGTCACGCCCCGGCAGGGCCACCAGCCTGGTCCAGATCCCCGCTGGGTCCTGATCGGGGTCCAGATGTTTTGTCTGGCCCCACCCGGACCTCTCCCTCCTGACTCATGGGACAGGAAGCCCCTGGCCGCGGGGCAGTGCCTCTGAGCTACAGTCTCTTCCTCCTCCCAATGGTGGTGAGAGAGAGGCCCATGGTGGAATTCAGGTCACTGGCGGGGGAGGAAATGATGTGATGTTATGAGAAGTTACACTCTAAGCAGGAGTGTTGAAGGACGAGGGATGTCTGCTGGGTCTGTGTGCCGGCTGGGTCCAAGAGAGATCTCCTGTTTAGACTCTGAGGCGGAGAACCTTGTGTCGGCCATGGTGCCTCTTTCGTGGGGACAAAGCAAAGAAGAAAGGGAAATGCCAACTGGCATTCCAGAAGCCTTCTTTGTGCCAGGGAGTTGACTGCCGTGTATGGATTTGTCCTCACAGTGACCGTGTGGGAAGGCAGTCCAATTCCAAAACCAAAAATCAGACTCAGCAAAGCCCCACGGCCCCTTGCTTGTGAGCCCTGGTCATGAGCTGGGCTCAAGTTGAGGTGATCTATACTGCTTCTCCTGGGAGTAGGAACTTAACCTCATAGGAGGAATAGAAAACACCCCTCTTGACTTTGGATTTGGGTGCGGCTGGACCATCATGACTTAGAACTGACCAGTCAAAACCCTCCGTCCTCCTGCCATCTCCTGACATCAGGCCTGACCACCCAGGCCAATGAGAACCAACCCTTCAGCTTTTTAAAAAAGTTATTTGTTTGTTTTTATTTTTATTTTTTGGCTGTGCTGTGTCTTCGTTGCTGTGCTGGCTTTTTCTAGTTGCAGTGAGTGGGCGCTATTCTCTAGTTGCGGGACACTGGCTTCTCATTGCTGTGGCTTCTCTTGTCGTGGAGCACAGGCTCTAGGGCATAAGGGCTTCAGTATCTGTGGCACGTGGGCTCACTGGTTTCAGCTCCCGGGCTCTAGAGCACAGGCTCAATGGCTGTGGTACATGGGTTTAGTTGCACCGAGGCATGTCGGATCTTCCGGAGCAGGGATCGAACCCGTGGCTCTTGCATTGATAGGCAGATTCTTTACCACTGAGCAACCAGGGAAGCCCAACCCTTCGGCTTTTGCAGGAACTCCTGGAAAAAAAGATGCTCCTAGGCCACTAGCATAAGATGGGAAGATACAGGATACAAGCTTATGTTGTAATCACAAAGGAGCAGGCTTCTGGGGAATAAAGTTAATTTTGAGGAAAGCAGAACAGAGAGATGGAAAGAAAAGAGAAAAATAAGAAACTGTCTGAAATCCTAGATCCAATGACACATCTGTGGACCCAGTCAGCCTGAAGATTGACTACCCTCGAAATGTTCATTTAGGTGAACCAGTAAATCTTGCTTCTTGCCTAGACATTGCAGCTGACTCTCTGTCACAGATGAATGAGTTCCTACGCCCAGGAGATAGCTGTGGAATTGGGACTAGGATGGCCTGGCCCGCATTTCCTTCCTGCCTTCCCCGCCTTCCCATACTCTGAAGGAGGAAATCCTTGGCTCTGAGAAGTCCTCTCAATCTGCTGCCTTGAATCAGCTGGCCTGGTAGGACTGGTGGAAACGGGGGCTCAGCTTGGCCAACCCAATACGTCCTCCAGTATCTTTATATACAAATTCCAGGTTTGTCTTTACTTGCGTTCATTGGTTCCACGTAGTGGTATGCTGGTAACTGTTTAACAAGCAAAGAGATAAAAAGCCCTGCACTAAAGTGTTTGCCAGTTTCTGTGGTGTAAATATTTCCACCTCGGCCAGGTTTAGCATCCCCCATGACATTCCTAAATGTGGAGATAGAAAGAGATGTAAGTAACAAACCACTGGAGAGTATGTCCATCACACAGATTTATTAGTTGTAAATCACAGATCGTTATAAAATGCAGTAGATTAGTTATGTTGTTGTTCAGGCGCTAAGTCATGTCCAACTCTTTGCAACCTCATGGACTGCACCACACCAGGCTTCGCTGTCCTTCACTATCTCCTGGAGTTTGCTCATATTCATGCCCATTGAATCAGTGATGGGCATCTCATCCTCTGCCATCCTCTCCTCCTTCAATCTTTTGCAGTTTTATGTATTGATTTTTAATTTCCTTTTTTTTTTTTTTTTTTGGCTACACTGAGCTTCATGCAGGATCTTAGTTCCCTTACTGGGGATTGAACTCATACCTCCTACGTTGGAAGCATAGAGTCATAACCACTGGACTGCCAGGGAAGTCCCCATATTGATTTTTTATTACCTTTTTTTAAAAATATACAGATACTCCTGGACTTTTGATGGTTTGATTCACAATTTTTCAACTTTAGAAAAGCAATATGCATTTAGTAGAAACTGTGCTTTGAGTTTTGCATTTGGATCTTTTCCCTGGCCTAGAGATATGCAGTCTGATCCTCTGTTGACGCTGGGCAGGGCAGCCAGCCACAGCTCCCGTCAGCAATGCAGTCATGAGGGGAAACAACTGATATACTTACAGCCTTTCTGTACCCAGACAGTCATTCTGTTTTTCACTTTCAGTAGCGTATTCAATACATCACATGAGATAGCCAACAATTTACTCAAATGGGCTTGGTGTTCGATGATTTTGCCTAGCTGTAGACTAATGTAAGTGTTCTGAGCACATTCAAGGTAGGCTGAACTAAATGATAATGATTTGGTAGGTTTGATGTATCAAATGCATTTCCAAATAAATGGTATTTTCAATTTACGATGAAAGTCGAGGAAGAGCTGTAATTTATCTCATTGTAAAATTATAAAATTTAAGTTTAATAGTAAGTAAATTATAAAATTTAACTCTTAAGAACTAGCTCACAAAATTCCTAAAAGTTTCATAACTGGCTCTTGTGAGCTGGTACGAGCTGTTTCCAGGATACCACTGATGCCACTTAGATCTCAGAAGGAAATGACTGCGTCTTCCTGGGTTCAAGAGCTATTGGTGTGAGCCCAGGTTTAAATGAAAACAGGGACCTGGATGAGATCCTAAAAGCTTGATCTGGCAGGAGGCCTGTGCCAGAGTTGAAGCGTGCAATGGAACTGAATGGGTCATTAGCGATCAGAATGGGATTTATGACCTGGAGATGTACACATGGTGCTGCGAAGCAGCCGTGCTTTGCAGTGTCAGCTGACCCTGCTGCATAGGAGGGCCGTGGAGCAGGGAAATAGATGTGCAGGGCAGGGTGTGTACCAGCTGGGCTCTGGCTGGAAGCAGATGCCACACCCAGGTCAGCACAACGTGTCGGGTGTTTGAGGAAGAGACTCTGCACAGAGATGTAGGCAGGTTCAGGGAGGCCACGGGGATAAGGCAGAGCTCCAAGTTCAAACAGGGTGAGGGGACTGGGCAGTGGAGATGACGACAGAGCAGGCTGGGGAGTGGGAGGATGCAGGGAATAAATGCCCTCTTCTTCCTCTTCCCTGTTTTTCTATCTCAGCTCCCTGTTGGCTGGACCCACCCAAAGTCCAGAGGGCAAGGAAAAGCATTGTTTCTTCGACCTCTTTTGGGACAAGTGAAAAGTGGGAGGGGTCTGAAGGGTCAGATGGCAAAGGACTTGACCTGAGTATCTCATTATGGACCTGGGTATTCCCTTTGTCTGGGGCCTAGGAGAAGGGCCAACAGACTTACGTTTGGAACCTCCACAGGCCACCTTCATCTCAGAGACACCCAGGGTCTGGTCACCCACCCTGTTAGGAGCAGGAGGCTGTTTGTGGGGGCCCACTGCCTTCTACTCTGGGGACCAACCCTTCTTTTCCAGTCTGGCAGTGATTTCTGGGACAAAGGGAGTGAGGTCTGGGAGAAGACCCTTGGCCATGGTCTCACCCTCTGTCAGGGCCATCACTGGGGCCTACTCACAGCCCGGCCAGTCCCAGGCCTCCATCTCAGATTCTGCAGGGTCCTTTTCTGAGGATACTCAGTTACGGGGAGCCCTGAGAGTTGGGTGTTTGGCTCTGACACTTCATCCTGTGGGGGTCACCAGATCCCATCACGAATCTGAATTTTCTCATCTGCAAAACCGGGGGCCTGGATGGGATGATCCTGTTTCCCAAGGACACCTCTGACTCTGAATGTCTATTGTCAAGACTCGAGGAGTAAGACCTCTGGGTCATCTGCATTATGAAAAGCCTGTCTTCCCACTGCCAGGAGGTGGCAGCAAAGCTCTGTTTAGAAGAGGCCTGTAGGCCAGGGTGGGCTCTGTTGTCCAAGGCCCCCAGAACTTGAAGCCCAGGTTTGGTGGCTAGGTTTCAAACTAATAACAGCAGCAGCAGCAGCCAACAATATCATTATTATTATCATTCTTGTTAGTAAAACATCTCCAATTTGGGTAGTTGCTAGGAAAATCTGTTACACGCATCAGGTGTGAATCTTTCAACAGTTCCATCCTGACGTAGGAAATTCCAGGACTTCCTGCTCCACGTTGAGGCTCAGAGACACTCCCTGACTTTCCCAAGGCCTTCTGGAAAGTGTGACGTGCTAGAGATCTGGGGGACCAGGGTGGGGTGAATGCAGAGATGCTAGGCAGCTCTAGGTGAACTGCGGAGTGTTGGAGCAGATGGAATTCATATCTGCTTTTTTTTGGAATGTCAGCAAGAAGTGATTCCACAGGAAATTTTTGTGATGCCCCTCATGTGCATGGTATATTAGCTCCTTAAACGAGAGGAATCCCCATGGAGACACAGCCCAGTCCCGGCCCCCTCTGGACCCCCGTCTGACATTCCACCTGCACTCTGAGGTCATGTGTCACCCCTGCCCACTGTGATGAGACATTACCGGAGTACAAACTATGTGTGTGGCTCCAGACCAAGGGCAGTTCTTGCATATTCTTAGTTACTTCTCAGAATAGCCCTCTAACGCACATCATTACATCCCATTTTACATGTGAGGCAGCAAAGGCTCAAAGTCACTAAGTAACTTGTTCCAAATCGCACAGCTGTGAGTGGTAGGGTGGGACTGGGACCCAGAAGGTCAGCCCCAGGGCTTTCGCCACATGCGCAGGGAAAGGCCACCGTGGGAGACTCTGCTGTATGGTGAGTCTGAAGAGCTTCCAGCTCAGCTCCTTCTCAGCGTCAGAAAAGCCACAGCCCATCTGCTAGAAAACAGGGGTGTTAATACCTGCCTGACCTCCCGACAGGATTGTTGGGAGACCCTTGTGGAAAAGACGAAAACGGGGCATGTGGATCCTCAGCATCTTATAGAATGGTTCTGCGTAGCTGAAACTGTATTATCATTCTAATTGGGAGGGTGCAGCAGTGGGGTGGCAGGAGTGTAGGGCTAGGATCTGGTGTCCGGGGACTTTGAGAATGACCTTGGTTTTCTTGTGTATGAAATTGAGAAGATTGAAGGAGATCATTTTTTAATGGACCTTTTCAGTCCTTAAATTTAGGCATTATGGTGCCAAGGATGGTGATGGTAGTGATGATGGTGGTGATGATGATGCTGGGAGGGTGATGGTGAGGATGGTGATGATGATGCTGGGAGGGTGATGGTGAGGATGGTGATGATGATGCTGGGAGGGTGATGGTGAGGATGGTGATGATATTGAGGATGGTGATGATGATGGTGGGGATGGTGAAGGTGAAGATGGTGAGGATGGTGAGGATGATGGTGATGGTGAGGATGGTGACGGTGATGGTGGGGATGGTGATGTCAGACATCTGAGGTCACCTGACCTCAGAATCATTTCCTGCCACCACCACTCCTGCCAATCCCTGTGTCAAAGGCACGAGGGGTGAGCTGCTGATGAGATGCAAAGAGGGATCTAGAGACCAGAGAGAAGGGACTCTCTAAGATGTCAGAGGAGAGTGCGTTGTAGTGCCTGGTACATAGTAAGCCAGAAACTCTGCACCCCTTGCCATCACCCCAACCCTCCATCTGTCCCAGAGAAGCGATGATTTTTATTGTTATCTCTGCCCTACAGAATAAGGAAAATGAGGCCCAGGGACTTAGTCTTAAGTTGCTCAAGGCCACACAGTTGCTATGTGATAATATTGGGATTCCATACAGGTTTGATGGAACCCAAAGTCCATGCCCCTGACCACACGACTCAGTCTGACCATTGAGGCAACTCAGGTTCAGAGAATGTACATGGCCAACCCAGGCCACACAGCTATTGCTAATAAGTGCTCCGTCTGAGGCTCAGATTTAGTCTTGGCTTCTGATCCTGTCCCTGTTCATGCTGCTGCATTTCTAACCTTTCAGGGCAAGAAACCCAACTTAATCAGAGTCAGGGGGCTCTGGGAGCGACCATAAGACTAGCCACACTCTTCATCCTTGGCCAGAGCACCGTGGAGAGGGTCCGTGCACATGGAAGAAAATGGGAAGGAGGAACAAGCAGGGCTTGCAGACTAGCTTATGGGCAGTCCTTCCCGAAGGAACTGTCCTCCTAGGAATGAATCCTGTGTTCAGGAGCGCCTGCTACCTCTGAAGATGTTCTGGGAGCTGTGGGTGGTGTGAGGGGAGTGGAGACACCGCCCCAGGACAGACAGGATGGAAGAGCAGAGGTGCTTGGGGCAAAGAGCCCTGGGGTCTTGGGGGGGGGTGGCGTCTAGCCTGGGGGCTCTGGGATCTTGGGGGTCTGGGCTTCTCCAACCTGGATAACTACAGAGTGTGCTTAATCCATCTGGGTCCAGTGTCCCTGTCTGTAAATTCAGGGGAACTGAGCTGGAAAAAATAATGAATTCCTAGTAGAGAATGGCCCACAGGTATCTGGGGAGCTGGTGGTCTATCTTGCAGCGAGTTGATTTTCCTTCTTTGCTACTCAGGGCCAAGAGGGTCCACTTTCACATCTCTTTCTTTATGGTTTATACAATAGACCTGGAAAGAATCTGAGAACCACCCCACGGAGGAAGAACGGACAGTGATAATAAACATAGCGGAGCTGGAGATCTGAGTTGCCAGGAGAATTTATTTCCCAGGACACCTTCCCTCTGCTCTCCCAAAGTGTCCCATGGCAACAAGCATCGGGAGGGGCTCATTCTTCCATCTTCTAGGGGAGAAAAAGAATCGTACACAGGAAATGAGTCAGGAAATGAGTCAAAGCAAAGGTGAGGCCGGGCCTCGTGTTCAACTGGGGCAACTGGAGAGGCTGGAGTCTCAGGAAAACATTAAGACATGGCTTTGTCTCCCTTTGTACATTTTAAAAGCAAACCAGTCGAGCCCCTGGAGATGGGGCGAATCCCCCCCAAAGCAGGGGCTTTTTGGGCATCGCCTTTTGCAACAGGGAGGGAGGGGCAGGGATAGTAGGGCATCTGGCTTCCAGCCCCTCACTGCTCCTGTGAGCCTGGAACCCCCGGGGACCTGGCTAAAGCAGTACATCAGTGAAGGCACGGCCGGCAGCCAGGGAGGGACACTGACAAGCACCCTCTGAGATCTGCGGCTGCTGCCTGGTCCTGAGTCTCAGGGTGTCTGGGGTGGGGAGTCTGCTCTCACCTGGGCTCCCACATCTCGGCTCTTGGCCCGCAGCTTGTTGACCTGGGACTCGGCGATGTCGGCGCGTTCCTCAGCCTCCTCCAGCTCATGCTGGACCCTCCGGCACCTGGACAGCTGCGTGTTGGCCTGCTCCTCCTGAAGGGAAGGCCGAGGGGGCAGGAGGCTGAGGAAGCCCCTCCCTTTGGCTCTGAGGCCCTGGGTCCCTGATGGCCTCTGTGGGAACGGGGGTGCCAGGAGAGCTTGGGTCCCAATTCCCTGAGGTCAGAGGAGGGAGAGCTGAGCTCTCCAGCAGTGAGGACGATGCCCATGGCTCCTGACCATGCACACCGCGCAGTCACCTGGGAGGTCCGCTGCCCCCAGGATAGGGCTTCCTGGGCTTCCCCAGTGGATCAGATGATAAACAATCTGCCTGCAATGCAGGAGACCCAGGCTCAATCCCTGGGTGGGGAAGATCCCCTGGAGGAGGGAATGGCAATCCACTCCAGTATTGTTGCCTGGAGAATCCCATGGACAGAGGAGTGGGCTACAGTCCATGGGGTTGCAAAGAGTCGGGCATGACTGAGTGATTAACATGTCACTTTTCCCCTAGGATGCTTGCCTGTTCCCCTGTGCCCCTCTCTGTGCCATCCCCACCCCTCAGAGCTCTTTAGAGGAGACTAAGTCTCCCAAGACACATAGAGGTGTCAAGAGACCCACAGTCCATGCCCCCCTGCCCCGTGCCTGCCCCTGCCCTGTGGCTGCTCCCAGTGCTGGCTGCCCGTGGCCAGGCTGGGTCTGGTTGAGGACCATCCAAGGGTTTCTGATGAAAGCAGCCTGCTGGGCCCTGGCCAGTCCTGCTGCAGCTGTGCTAATCCTCCTCCCATTTAACCAGTCCAGACCGGCTTCCCGGAGGTCAGGACGGAAGCCCCAGCCTCTTGAGCAGGGAAGACAAAGGGCAGGGAGAGAAGCCTCATCTTCGGTCATTTATCTGGAGCAGGTGCCCCCAGATTTTGTCTCTCAGGGTGCAAGTCTCGTGAGATGCTCTGTTTACTAAAAAGAGATGCCATGTTCCATTAGGGGTGAGAAATGCTACAACTCAGAACACCTCTTCCACTGTGAGGTACATCCTGTGTCATCTGCAAAATCTGAGAAACCCTTGAAGTAAAACAACCCTCCAACTTTGTGGAACCCAGAGTTTCCTAAAGGATTTCTAATCTATCAAAGAGAAAGACCCCACCCCTCTCCTCCCTGCCACCCCAGCGTCCTGCTATTAAAGTCCTTCAGACCTTGGGTCCCCAGAAGGTCTTTGGGAAGTGCTCATTTCAGCCCAAACCATTTCCTCCCTGTTGGTTCCACTGTTTGCTCAAGGGTAGATCTGAAAGCATGAACTGGGGAGTGGGAGTTCGGGAGGCTGAGGAAGGATGGAGGTGGTGGGGGCCAGGGCCGGGATAAGATGGGATGACATGAATTAAGACCAGGTATTTGAGGTCAGCTCACAGGGGCAGGGAGTTCTGAGTGAATCAGGGGCAGTGCGGTGAGTCAGGGTGGGTGGGATAAAGACCACCCTATGAGACCGGGATGGACCCCATACTCACAGCCTCCTCTGCCTGCCTCTTGTAAGCCTTCACTTTGGCCTGCAGCTTGTCCACCAAGTCTTGGAGCCTGAGGATGTTCTTGCGGTCCTCCTCTGCCTGCAAACACAAGGTCCATGCCAGACCCATTCTCTGCTGCTTCTACAGGTGGGATCCAGGGGGTGCCTGCTGGGGTTTCAGGAGAGTCACTGCCTACCTGGTAAGTCATCTCCTTGACCTTTCGCTCGTATCTGTGGGCACCCTTTAGAGCCTCGGCCCCCCTCTTCTGCTCAGCATCCAGCTCGCTTTCTAACTCTCGTACCTGCACCCAGAAGAGAGCACAGGGGTCAGGCCACATCTCCCAGGCTTTTCTCACCACTTGTGTGCTGGTTGTTTTTAGAGTGAACTTAAGATCCTTCTGCTTTATTGACTAAGCCAAAGCCTTTGACTGTGTGGATCACAATAAACTGTGGAAAATTCTGAAAGAGATGGGAATACCAGACCACCTGATCTGCCTCTTGAGAAACCCATATGCAGGTCAGGAAGCAACAGTTAGAACTGGACATGGAACAACAGACTGGTTCCAAATAGGAAAAGGAGTACATCAAGGCTGTATATTGTCACCCTGCTTATTTAACTTATATGCAGAATACATCATGAGAAACTCTGGGCTGGAAGAAGCACAAGCTGGAATCAAGATTGCTGGAAGAAATATCAATAACCTCAGATATGCAGATGACACCACCCTTATGGGAGAAAGTGAAGAGGAACTAAAAAGCCTCTTGCTGAAAGTGAAAGAGGAGAGTGAAAAAGTTGGCTTAAAGCTCAACATTCAGAAAACAAAGATCATGGCATCTGGTCCCATCACTTCATGGGAAATAGATGGGGAAACAGTGGAAACAGTGGCTGACTTTATTTTTTGGGCTCCAAAATCACTGCAGATGGTGACTGCAGCCATGAAACTAAAAGATGCTTACTCCTTGGAAGAAAAGTTATGACCAACCTAGACAGCATATTAAAAAGCAGAGACATTACTTTGCCAACAAAGGTCCGTCTAGTCAAGGCTATGGTTTTTCCAGTAGTCATGTATAGATGTGAGAGTTGGACTGTGAAGAAAGCTGAGTGCCGAAGAATTGATGATTTTGAACTGTGGTGTTAAAAAATGGCTTCACATTTAAAGTGTACAAGTGTGGTGACCACATCTTTGGGAGGCTGGCATCAATAATGTGTTTGGGTCCTTCCTGTGGGAGAAGTGGTTTTCTTCTCTTTGCCACCTCTTCATCCTGTCTGCCTCTTTCATGTCCCTTCTCTCGGGGACAACAGAGACAGTTTCACATCCTTCTCCAAGGCCTCCTCCAAACTGCCAACAGGTAATGCAGCCCGGTTTAAAAAGCAAATAAAATGAACCATCCCAGGTCGAAAGGGAAAAGCAAAGGGTACAGGAAACAAAGGGAATCATCAGGAAAGAAACTGAAAACTACAAAATATGCTCCCAGATCAAGAAAAAGCAATACTGTTCTGCGCGTGGATTGCAAGTTGCTGGAGAGTTAGCCTGGGGGAAGCGCCAATCGCCCTGCACTTTGGATGGAGTGAGAAAGACACCAGAATCGCAAGTTGTATTTTGACAGTAGGAAATCAACATTAGGAAATCCAGGAAGGGAATGAGACCTGGGAATGGAAGCCAAAGAGGCAGATTTTACGTAGGATGGGCTGTTGTTTATAAAAGTGCTTATTGTTGTTTAGTCACCAAATCATGTCCAACTCTTTTGACCCCATGGACTGTAGCCCACCAGGCTCCTCTGTCCATAGGATTCTCCAGGCAGGAATACTGGAGTGGGTTGCCATTTCCTTCTCCAAGGGATCTTCCCAACCCAGGGATCTAACCTGAGTCTCCTGCACTGGCAGGTGGATTCTTTACTACTGAGCAACCAGAGAAGCCCCTTATAAAAGTGCAGCTTGATGAATTACACCCAAATGTATAATCTTATGACTGCAA
The DNA here is from genome assembly GCF_019923935.1 of Bubalus bubalis. Classification (NCBI taxonomy): domain Eukaryota; kingdom Metazoa; phylum Chordata; class Mammalia; order Artiodactyla; family Bovidae; genus Bubalus; species Bubalus bubalis. The sequence continues at coordinate 33,770,750 of NC_059159.1, read as the reverse complement.
AGTATGTTTCCCCCACCCCCAGTTAATATAGATCTGAATCTAAATAAAGATAGACTGTGAACATGTGGTATGTCGTTACACTACAGGTATTGAGGGATACCCTTTCTGAAGTGGGTCTATATATGTCTTGGGGTGTAGGGCAGAGAGGGAGGAGGGGGAGGGACATCTGGCTCACAGGGAGTTTCACACGTGGCCCTCAAACGGCACCTGCATTTGACTCAGTGCCCACTTCCCCACCACCTAAGTTTCGGGACTGTGGTTCTGCCAGAGGCAGCTGAATCTCTGTCACTCTGGGGATGAGAGTCCCCTCTGGCCCCCCTACCCGATTCTCCAGCTTCTGGATCTGCTTCTTCCCACCCTTCAGGGCCAGCTGCTCAGCCTCGTCCAGGCGGTGCTGCAGGTCCTTCACCGTCTGCTCCAGGTTCTTCTTCATCCGCTCCAGGTGGGCGCTGGTGTCCTGCTCCTTCTTCAGCTCCTCGGCCATCATGGCCGCCTGTGGTTCACAGGAAGCATCTGTGGCCACCCGTCCTCCTCCCCCGGCACATGGGATGCTGCGAGGCTGGTCCTCCCTCCCTCAGCTCCCCGCCCACTCTGCCTCTGCTGAGCCTCCCGTCTCCTCCATGTTTCCAGGAAGCCACCACTGACTGACTGCAGGGCTGAGGAGAGGAGACCCACTCCCTAGGCCCTGGCTTAGAAGGCCCTTTCTTATCTCCAGACAGTGTCTCTGAGAGGAAAGAATGGAGCTCACGTCTGTGATGGCTTTCTTGGCCTTCTCTTCAGCATTTTTGGACTCCTGGATAGAGTTCTCCACCTCTGCCTGGCATTGGGCTATGTCAGCTTCCAGTTTTTTCTTGGTATTTATCAGGCTTGTGTTCTACAACAAAAATTAGATACCAGAGGTTCAGGCTGCATATGGACACTTACAGTGATTGGAAGGGAGAGAGTTGGGTGGGGAAGGAAGTCTAATGCTGAGGATGTTCCGGTTCTTATTTTTCACATGGGTGAAAACTATTAAAAAAGACTCTCAGTCTTGATCAGACAGAAAGTCCCAAATCAGATTCAAGAATTGTAGGTAAAATAACTGAATAAACAGTGAAGGTAAGTTTTCAAATATTTGAGGAAGGATAGATTATTTAACGGAGAAGGCAATGGCACCCCACTCCAGTACTCTTGCCTGGAAAATCCCATGGTGGAGGAGCCTGGTAGGCTGCAGTCCATGGGGTCGCTAAGAGTTGGACACGACTGAACGACTTCACTTTCACTTTTCACTTTCATGCATTGGAGAAGGAAATGCAACCCACTCCAGTGTTCTTGCCTGGAGAATCCCAGGGACGGGGGAGCCTGGTGGGCTACTGTCTATGGGTGACTTAGCATAGCATAGATTATTTAATTAATGGTGTTGGAACAAGGAAATGGTTGATTTCACTATATGAAATGAAAAATAATTCTGATTATCCAAACATTATACATAGGGTTGTAAATGTGATGACAAATGAGAAAGCATTTGCAATGCGCACTGCTGAAAAAATATCTCCTTCCTTAATATGTAAATAAGATAAACCATTAAGAAAAAAGGGCAAAAGTACAAATAGCTAAGACACACCAGATGAAATACAAATAACCAACAAATATGACAAAATGTTCTACCTCATTAGTAATCAAAGAAATATGAAATTTTAAAGTGAGGCATTTTCAAGCATAAACATTAGTGAAGATTAAAACAAATAATTGCTAAGCACTCTCACATATTTTCCCAATAGGAATAAAAATTGGGACAACTTTGTTAAAGAGCAATTTATAGCATATAAATGCTTTTACTGTTTTGACCATGAAATTGGGCTTCCAGGAGTTTATTTACTTCTAGGACTATTAAGGAAATAGTAATCATGGATGTACATGAAGAATTTGTCATAGTAATCTTCTAATCATAAAAACTTTTATTGGGAGCAATCTAAAAATACCAAATCATAGAAGACTGATTATATAAAAGTGTCGTAATACACAACTAAAATGGACTCCTTTTCTGCCATTAAAAAAACTGTATCATGGAAAATTATTTTAAAATATAGAAATGTGCTTATGACATTGTTAAATGAAAAAAAAAAGTCACAAAAAGACTGATGACATTTACTAAAAAAATCATATTTATGTATAGAAACAAGAGTCTAGAATCCCCAAATGCTAACAATATGGTTGGTATTTTTCTGTGTTTTGGCTTGTATTCTCTAGTTTTTAAAGCAAGGAATTTTTTTTGGAATTCCCTGATGGTCCAATGATTAGGGCTTTCAGCTTCCACTGCAGGGGGCAAGGGTTTGATCCCTGGTTGGGGCTTCCCTGGTGGCTTAACTGGTAAAGAATCTGCCTGCCATGTGTGAGACCTGGGTTCCATCCCTGGGTTGGTTTAAGATCTCCTGGAGAAGAGAATGGCTACCCACTCCAGTATTCTGGCCTGGAGAATTCAATGGACTGCATAGTCCATTGGGTGGCAAAGAGTGGGACACAACTGAGTGACTTTAACTTTCACTTTCTTGGGGAACCAAGAACCCACATGCCATGTGGGATGGCCAAAAATAAATAAATAAAACAAGGAATTTTGTAACTTTCTTAAAAAAAAATTTCAAAAGACGACCCTAATTATCTAAGTGTGTGTATGTGCTAGTTGCTCAGTCATGTCTGACTCTTTGTAATCCCATGAACCATAGCCACCAGGCTCCTCTGTCCATTGACTTCTCCAGGCAAGAATACTGGAGTGGGTTGCCATTCTCTTCTCTGGGGGATCTTCCTGACCGAGGGATTGAACCCAGGTCTCCCGCATTGCAGGCAGATATTTTACTGTCTGATCCACACGGAAGCCCTAATTATCTAAGCTTGCAGCTTAAATGTTACTGCATCTGTGCAGCCTTCTCCAGCCCCTTTATGCAATAATTCATCCTTCTTTATCTTCGGATAAAGGAAAGCTCAGCCATCTTCCATCTAGAGACAATGTTATCCCAAGAACTAAGCTTAATGAAAGTTGGTCTTGACCACTACCCTGGGAGGAGTGGTGGAAACTCCATCCCACAGAGCCTGGATCCCGCCTGACCCCCAGGGTGGACCCTGAGTGCAGCAAGAACAGACTCACCTGGGAGTGAAGAAGCTGCACGCGGTCGCTGGCATCCAGCAGTTCCTGCCCTGACAGTTTGCGGGCCCGCTCTGTCTGCTCTAAGGCCACCTTCATCTCCTCCAGCTCCTCCTGCAAGAGGCCGTTCCTGCGCTCCACCATGGCCAGCTGCTCCTTGAGGTCCTCGTTGCTCCTCAGGGCATCATCCAGGTGCAGCTGGGAGTCCTTCACAGGGAAGCCAGGGGTGAGATGGGAGCCCAGGGCAGGCTGAGGTCCCGCCAGGTCCCCCGTGGGCCGCCCACTCACCTTGAGCTGGCCCTGGACTGAGCGCAGGTGTTTCTGGGTCTCGGCCATCTGGCGATTGGAGTGGCCCAGCTGAATCTCCATCTCGTTGAGGTCTCCCTCCATCTTCTTCTTCAGCCGCAGAGCATCATTCCTGCTCCGGATCTCAGCATCCAGTACGCTCTGCATGGCCTCCGCCGCCCGCTGACTGCTTCTTTTCAGCTGCTCGATTTCTTCATCCTTCTCTGTGAGCCTGCGGTCGAGTTCGGATTTCACCTGGTTCAGCTCTAGCTGGACACGCAAAATCTTGCTCTCTTCATGCTCCAAGGAACCCTGATAAAAGCAAAGGAGAGACTGGGAGTGCTGGGCAGCCACCTTCTGGAATGAGGTTTTTCATCCCCATCTTGATAAAATGGGTGCTGTTACGCTCGTTTTACAAATACTAGAACAATGCTCAAAGAGGTCAAACGGTTCGCTCTCAAGTTGTGACTAGTGCTGAAACTACAGCTGCAACTTTGTTATAAACAAACAGCCTTATGTCTTGAGGACAGAGCATCGCTTTGAATTAGTAAAAATTTGATTACTGTGTCTTTGTAAAAAAAAAATAGTGACCATAAATCAGGAGCCTATCTTGTCTGTAAAAAGACAGAGAAAGAGAAATTGCTCTCCTGTTACCCTGAGTCGTGGAAATTTCCCTAGAAACATCTCAACCATCTGTCCCGCACTGGCCACCGTGGATGATTAAATCAGGACATTGCACTCTTTGGGCCACATGGAATTCCCAGTGGCCAAATATGACTGTGCATAGCTCTTTGCTGAAGCTAAGGCATTCGGAGCTGGCTTTCAGGATGTTTGGTGATGGAGTTCTTGCTTTCTGAGATGTTGAGGACATAAAGACAGGTTTATTTATTCAATAGGGAAAATATTATACGATGGACTGGAGGACTTGGAGGAGATGAAGCAGCAGGACACAGCTGCCCTCCCCACCCCCACCGTGGGGTGGGGGCAGCTGAATGTTCTTTCCAGCAAAGCTCCAGTACCTCCTGGCAGGAAGGGTGCCCAGGGAGATGGACTAGTTCCCCTTCCGCGGTGCTCTGTGCTTCTCCATCACATCCCAGGCACTTACCTCCACCTCTTCTAGGGCAGCCTGGAGGTCTGACTTTTCTTGCTCCACCTGCTTCTTGGTCTTCTCCACTTCCTGAAGATTCTTGTTTGTTTCTGCAATCTGCATGGTTAAGTCGGAAATCTCTTCTGCAAAGGACAGGCTTGATTTAGGCTATTTCCACAGGTTCTGTTTGATCGCACAGGATCAAATTTTGGCAGGGAACTGAGGGACTGGCAATTCATTCATGACATTTACACAGGAAAGAACAAATACAATGTAGCCTTTCGGGGGAGGTGTCGGTAAGACACAGGTGTGTGGCCTCACCTGGAGGGGCAGAAGGAGGAACAGCTGGACACTGTGACCCTGCACCTTCACACGGTCTACAAAATGGTCTCAGAGAGGACCAGGGAGGAAATCATGGAGAGTGTGCATAGAATCACAGTCTCGGAAATAGAAGGGGCTCTCCAGCGCATTGGGTCTGGTCTAATTTTGTAGATCAGGAGTCTGAGACCCTAAGGGATTTAGTGTCAGACCCGAGGACACAAAGCCACGTAGAGACAGAATCCACGGAAGATCTGTTCTCTAGCAGTGTAGGAGTTTGGCAGCCCACGAGCCCTCTGCTCTTGAGAATGAGGCTTGGCTGCCACTATGCCTTCCATTGGTAGAGTCTGGGTCTTGGGCTCACGGAGTAGGTGTGAGGATTTTGTGGGGCAGTGAGAAGGAGGTAGCTGTGGCTAAGTGGGGGAGAGGTGGCTGGAAGAGGAGGGGGGGACTGTCACACCCCTGTGAGTGGGGGGAGAGAGCTGGGGGCTGTCTTACCCCTGTGATGGGCAGTGCTCACCTTGCAGATTTTTATTCTCCCGTCTCAGTGTCTCTAACTGATCCACCACTTCCTCATAGGCATTGCGCATCTTGAAGACTTCAGTACTATGAGACCTGGACTCTTTCTGAGCTGCTTCCAACTCAGCTTGACTCTCATCTAGTTTTTGTTTCCACTCTGAGATGATCTAGGAAGTGACAGAGGGACCCGTGAAGAGCCGAGAAGGCCAGGAACTGAGTCATGTTAACAGTGAGTTGTGTCAGCGATGCCAAAGTGGGACCCTCCCATCTTTAGAGACCAAAGAAACAGGGGATTCCCCAAACTCAGGGGTTCCAAACTCTGATATCTCTACAGAGATCTGCTGTATTCTGAAAGACATGCTGGTCTCAAAGTAATCTGCATTAACTTTGATGAAAAATAAAATTCCTTTCGGAGGGACCATCACAAAATCAAGAGACAGTGCAAAGCCCCAAGTTCTCCACTCCGGACTTGATGCTCTGTGCACCTCCCCCTACCCCGAAGCTGTGTGCATTCACACATCTCTTGCATCGAGTGTTGGGGAAGGACCTTATCGAAGTTCCTCTGCTTCTTGTCCAGGCCAGCGCAGGCGGTGTTGGCCCGCTCCAAATCCAGCATCAGATCATCCACCTCTCCCTGGAGCCTCTGCTTGGTTTTCTCCAAGGATGCGCACTTGGAGCTCGCAGCCTCTGTGTTTTCCTCTGCTTCCTGGAGCCTCTGGGCCAGTTTTTTCCTAAGAGGATCAGACCTACTGTTGCTGGGAAAGGTGGACTCTTTCAGAAGTAACTGTCAGATAAGGAGGGAATGGAGCCATCTATAAAGGACTGGAATTTGATAAGACCAAGGGCTAGAGTTTGATGATTGGATAGGATCTAAGTATCACCTGAAGAATCCCAAAATGTTTGGTGGCAAAGCAGTCACCTAGGAGGTGCCAAGGGGACCAGGTGGAATGAATGGACAGGACCGAGGGGGAAGGGCATGGAGACCCGGTCTGTGTGCTTAGGAAAACTTGAAGGCCTAGGGAGGAAGACAGGGCCTGTCCCCTGTCTCTTCTTGTGTCTTAAGGTCGTCTGTCCTAGCGTAACCTGGGAGCCCCTACTTGGCCTCCTCCAGCTCCTCCATGCGCTGGATGGCGTCCGTCTCGTACTTGGTCCTCCACTGGGCCACCTCGCTGTTGGCCTTGGACAGCGCCCTCTGCAGCTCGGCCTTGCCCTCCTGCTCCTCCTTGTACTGTTCCCGCAGCAGGTCGCAGTCATGGCGGGCTGACTGCAGGGCGTGGGCCAGGGCGCTCTTGGCCTGCGGAATCACCGTGGTGGCAAATTGTAAAACCGTTTGGTCATTTTCCAGTGTAAGTAATTTTGTTTCAACCAGCGTTTCCCAACATGAATCATTCACTTGCTGCCTTCACAAACTTCGCTGGAGCAGCATAGCTCCTGTTTTACTTCACTTTTTAAAAAGTAGCCTATTATATTTAAGTGGAAAACCATTAACACTTGCGGTAAACAGAAGGTAACCGAATAAATGCAATGGAGGTAAGACAGTGTTACCACCTTCTAGCTGAGTAATTTGCAGCTGTGACCCTGTCTCCTAGTCCTATGCTCTTGTGTTTTGGTGAGGAGGATGCACCAGTTTTAGAAAGATGGTATCCAAACTGAGGGGCTTCCCTCCTAGTTCAGGGGTAAAGAACCCGCCTGCCAATGCAGGAGACTTGGGTTTGGTCCTTGAGTCGGGAAGATCCCCTGGAAGAGGAAATGGCAACCCCCTCCAGTATTTTTGCCCGGGAAATTCCATGGACTACTAACCAGCCTGGTGGGGTCACATGGGGTCACAAAGTAGTCAGACACGACTCAGTGACTAAACAACATCCAAATTGAGACCTTTTTCTTATTTAATCAGAATAATTGGAGGGTAATCAGAAAGGGACTGATCTTCTCACCACTTAATGCAGTCTTTCAGAATACTGTGACCATGAAAACCCCAAAAGTGTATTCTGGTGTCATCAGTGGGCTGTGACCCCACCCGGGAATTCTGACATGAACTGTGTGGTTTCCACAGCTCTGCCACTGCTTCCCAAGCAGAAGGGGGACATGTCTGAGGCCTCCATCACTCACTTCTACCTGGTCGGGAGGAAACTGGTGCTCTCATCATAATGGTCACAGCACACTTTCTGGTTGGCCCAGTGCAATAACTCATATATTTGCATACTTTTAAAGGCACAAATTGGAGAAGGAAATGGCAACCACTCCAGTATTCTTGCCAGGAGAACCCCATGGACAGTGGAGCCTGATGGACTACAGTCCATGGGGTCTCAGAGAGTAGGACACGACTTAGCAGCTGAACAACAACAACAAAGACACAAATAAACAACAAACTTTCCCAGAAAGGAAAGCTTAACTCCTTCTGTATCCTGGCCAAAGGACAGCCCTGCTCCTGGAAGGGGCCTTCTCAGGCTCTGATTCTCTCCACTCCCTCTGTCCCGCAAGTCCCCCAGGGACCTCAACCATATACTAGAAAGATGGGAGACAAACACAGCACTTTTCTTGTTTTTTTAGGAGAGGCAGATGGAGTTTGCTGAATTCCAGAAGAGCGCCCTGTAAGTTTTAGCTGGCACATGGCAACCCCAGAACTACATATATGCAGTTTTGGGCACTCTTGGTTTTCTGTTTTAGTTCTCGAACACACATCGACAACATTTACTAAGCGCCTACTGTGTGCACTGTTCTACTGTGTGCTGTAACTACTGTTAACTACTACAGTGGGGAAAAATCATTCTTGCCCTCTAGGAGTTGACACTATGAATAAAGCTAGTGGAGGTGATGGAATTCCAGTTGAGCTATTCCAAATCCTGAAAGATGATGCTGTAAAAGTGCTGCACTCAATATGCCAGCAAATTTGGAAAACTCAGCAGTGGCCACAGGACTGGAAAAGGTCAGTTTTCATTCCAATCCCAAAGAAAGGCAATTCCAAAGAATGCTCAAACTACCGCACAATTGCACTCATCTCACACGCTAGTAAAGCAATGCGCAAGCCAGGCTTCAGCAATACGTGAACCGTGAACTTCCTGATGTTCAAGCTGGTTTTAGAAAAGGCAGAGGAACTAGAGATCAAATTGCCAACATCTGCTGGATCATGGAAAAAGCAAGAGAGTTCCAGAAAAACATCTATTTCTGCTTTATTGACTATGCCAAAGCCTTTGACTGTGTGGATCACAATAAACTGTGGAAAATTCTGAAAGAGATGGGAATACCAGACCACCTGACCTGCCTCTTGAGAAATCTGTATGCAGGTCAGGAAGCAACAGTTAGAACTGGACATGGAACAACAGACTGGTTCCAAATAGGAAAGGGAGTACGTCAAGGCTGTATATTGTCACCCTGTTTATTTAACTTATATGCAGAGTACATCATGAGAAACGCTGGACTGGAAGAAACACAAACTGGAATAAAGATTGCCGGGAGAAATATCAATAACCTCAGATATGCAGATGACACCAGCCTTATGGCAGAAAGTGAAGAGGAACTAAAAAGCCTCTTGATGAAAGTGAAAGTGGAGAGTGAAAAAGTTGGCTTAAAGCTCAACATTCAGAAAACGAAGATCATGGCATCTGGTCCCACCACTTCATGGGAAATAGATGGGGAAACAGTGGAAACAGTGTCAGACTTTATTTTTCTGGGCTCCAAAATCACTACAGATGGTGACTGCAGCCATGAAGTTAAAAGACGCTTACTCCTTGGAAGGAAAGTTATGACCAACCTAGATAGCATATTGAAAAGCAGAGACATTACTTTGCCAACAAAGGTTCGTCTAGTCAAGGCTGTGGTTTTTCCTGTGGTCATGTATGGATGTGAGAGTTGGACTGTGAAGAAGGCTGAGCACCGAAGAATTGATGCTTTTGAAGTGTGGTGTTGGAGAAGACTCTTGAGAGTCCCTTGGACTGCAGGGAGATCCAACCAGTCCATTCTGAAGGAGATCAGCCCTGGGATTTCTTGACTGATGCTAAAGCTGAAACTCCAGTACTTTGGCCACCTCATGTGAAGAGTTGACTCATTGGAAAAGACTCTGATGCTGGGAGGGATTGGGGGCAGGAGGAGAAGGGGATGACAGAGGATGAGATGGCTGGATGGCATCACTGACTCGATGGACGTGAGTTTGAGTGAACTCCGGGAGTTGGTGATGGACATGGAGGCCTGGCGTGCTGCGATTCATGGGGTTGCAAAGAGTCGGACACGACTGAGCGACTGATCTGATCTGAGGAGTTGAGAGATTAGTTGGGGGATATGAATTATATATATCTTGATATTGACATCAAGAACGTGATGATGGTGTTTGCATTTATGCAAATGTCCTAAGGGTGCCCCCAAATCACCCAGCCCTTTGGAGGAGGGTGTTCTTAAATGTAGGTGTTGTAGCTGGTGATACACAAAGAGTAATGGAGGAGAGAGAGGAGGGCATTTCAAGGGGGTGGAATGATTGCTGGGCAGAGTGGGAAGATGCACAGATGCAGAGATGGCCCAGCTAGTACAGTGGTGGGGGAGGGGAGTTTATCAGCCCCTCCACTGGGGAACATAGGGGCTCCGAGGATGGAGCACCCTGGTAGAATTTTCTAGCTCTGAAGGAGATCCAATGCCAAGGTTCTAAAACCTCCAAGAACATGTTCCTGTCCTACTACAAGGAAGAGAGGAGCAGCATCAGACTTCATGACACAGCACTGCCCTCAACCAGCTCCATGGCTTCTCAGGTCCTACCCGACTCTACCTTTCTAGATGGAGGCTTCCATCCTTACCTTGGTTTCTTCCTCCAGCTGCTTCTTAAGATCCTCCAGCTGCTGGGTGAGGACCTGCTTGCCTTTGGTTAGCTGTGAGATCAGAGCGGCCTTCTCTTCCACTTGGTGGCTCAGCTCCCCTGGCAAACAGATGTGGGCCCACGTCAGGGTTTGGACCACCCTCTTCCATGGTGCGGTGGGAACCTGGGGCCCTGCCCATCCTCACCATTTTGGGTCTGCAGCCTTGCCTTCTGCATGTTCAGGTCATGGATTAACTGTGTCTGTTGGTCATCCTTGGCCTTGATCTCATTAAACTGGTCTTCCACAGTCCTGCACATCCTTTCCACATTACTCTTGGAAAAAAAAAAAAAGCCAACATGAATGGGAAAAATGGATCCTGGGTTCCCAGTATCAAATCATTTGATAGTTTAGCTTCAAAGTGGGGTTGCCACTTTGAAGAATCTGCCTTGCAATGGAGGGGACTCGGGTTTGATCCCTGGTCCAGGAACTAAGCTCTTACATGCTGTGGAGGAATTAAGCCCTTGTGCTACAACTAGAGAGTCTGAGCATCACAACAAAAGACTTTGTGTGTCACAGCTAAGACTTGACACAGCCAAATAAATAATAAGCAAATAAAAAAATGGGCTTCCCAGGTGGCACTCATAGTAAAGAACCCACCTACAGGAGACGTAAGAGACCTGGGCTTGATGCCTGGGTTGGGAAGATCCCCTGGAGGAGGACATGGCAACCCACTCCAATATTCTTGCCTGGAGAATCCCATGGACAGAGGAGCCTGGCAGACTATAGTCCATAGGGTCACAAGAGTCAGATGCAACTTAAGTGACTTAGCAGGCATGGACACACAAATAAATAAATAAGAAAATGGGAGATGGATTGGAAGCATTTGGGAAAGACTGGATGAATGATGAGATCTTGAGTTGTAGCAGATCTTTGGATCAGGGCTCTGGTGACCTGAATGAATTTGGGGAGCCAGGAGCAGATGGAAGTGGAGAGAGTGTTACTGTTCAGAACATGCAGTGAGTTGCAGGCATGGAACTGTACCCGCTCACCCAGCAGGTGGATGCTGCCTCGCCTTTGCAGAGAGCAAAAGCATCAGATACCTTTGACTTGGAGATGGTCTCGATGTTACTGGCCATGTCATCAATCTCCATCTTCAGCTCACTCTTCTCCTTCTCCAGCTTCTGCTTGACCCTCTGCAGGTTGTCGATCTGCTCCCCCAGCTCGGCCACACTGTCCGCGTGCTTCTTCCTCAGTGTGGCCGTCGTGGCCTCATGCTGCAGAGTGGCCTCCTCCAGGTCCTGGCGCAGTTTCTGGAACTCAGCCTCCCGCTTCTTGTTCATCTCGATCTGGACCGAAGTGGCCCCGCTGGCTTCTTCCAGCCGCTCGCTGATCTCCTCCAGTTCCCGGGAGAGGTCTGTGCGCTGCTTCTCAATCTTGCCTCTGAGCGTGTGTTCTGCTTCCACCTCCTCCTCCAGTTCTTCAGTGCGGGCCTGGAAGGGTCACTGGGTCAGGAAGGTCATGGGGGGTTGGGCAACAGCCCCACTTTGGGGAGGACATGGTGGGGAGGATTGGGGGTGGGCTTCATAAAGTCAAGAATACATTATAACATGAAATCCTTGGAAGAAAACTTGGCCACAATCTAAGTGCCCATCAGTAGGGGAATGATCAGATCAGCCCATGGTCCAGGAGACCACAAAGTAGTAAGATATCCACTCATGTCTACCATGGACAGCTACATGAAGAGAGCAACTCCCATAATGATAGTCTCTATATAATATTTTAAGTGTATATATTTTTTGGTATGTATATATATATTTGTCCATGCTGCATGGCTTGGATAATCTTAGTTCCCTGACCAGGCATCAAACATGGGCCCACAGCAGTAGAAGCACTGACTTCTAACCACTGGACTGCTAGGGAAGTCCCCATATACATATATATTATGTAGAAGTTTATATATATACATATTTATTTAATATTCTTGTTCCTTTTAGGAAGATCCCCTGGAGGAGGGCATGGCAATCCATTGCAGATCCATTCCAGTATTCTGCCTGGAGAATCCAATGGATATAGGAACCTGGCAGGCTACAGTCTATGCAGTTACAAAGAGTTGACATGACGGAAGTGACTTAGCGTGCATGCACGCATCTCCTGTATATTTTTCTTTGTGTCTATGTACATAGATCCATGTGTACAAAAGATCCAGAGGATGCAGTGGATTTCTAAGAAGGTGGAAGGACCCTGGACTTAGGGGCGGTGCTTAGAGCACCCTTATCAATAGTATTTAGTCTATGGGTAATTTTAATTATCTTCAAGAAAATCTATTTATATGCAACTTAAACAATTTGAATATTAACTTCAAAAAAATGGAAGGAGATTCTCTCCAGCTCCAACAGGACTAATACAAAAAAGCAGCAAAAGAAACCTGGGGATGAGACTTCCTTGGGGGTCCAATGGTTAAGAATGTGCCTTGCAATGCAGAGGACTCAGGTTCAATCCCTGGTCCAGGAACTAAGATCCCACATGCTGTGGGGGAACTAAGCCCTCACGATGCAACACAAGATGTCATTTGCTGCAACTAATACCCAGTGCAGCCAAATATATAAAAACTTTAAAAAGAGAAACCTAGGGGAAAGAGCAAGGAGGGGTCCCTGATACAGGGATTTCCAGTTCGTGGGGAAGGTGTCCACACGTTACCTGCAGTTCTTTAATCTTCTTTTGTAACTGCAGACTGTGAACTTGTTCGTCTTCAATTTTGGTCTGTAACTGACTGATTTCAAAATCCTTCCTGCAAATAGATAAGCATATATATTTAAAATACCCAAATGATGAGCCCTTCACAGGCAGAAGTTAGCTTTTGGGCTCAAACACAGAGGTGAACATGAAAGAGCTACTTCTGCAGCTTCTCCTCCACTTGCTGCTTGTTGTTTTCCAGGTCCATGATCGACTCCTGGCACAACTTCAGGTCTCCTTCCAGCTTCCTCTTTGCTCGCTCCAGGTCAGCCCGCAGTTTCTTCTCCTGCTCTAAGCAGCCCTCCAGCTGGGAAGACACGGTGGGGGAGGGTTGAGATGTGCTGGGAGTTGAGCTTGCCTCTTAGCCAAAGGCAGTATCCTTGGGATCCTGCAGCTGTGAGCCCTCACCTCTGCCCCGGGAGGGAGCATGGTCCCTGCCTCCTCCCTCTTCTGTCCTCTGGCAAAGGCTGGGTCCCCCCTGAGGCCGCCCAGTGCCTCTTTCAGATGATGCCCATTTGGCCTATCCCATGCCCCTCGATGGAAACACGGTGCTGGGGGATGCACACTCGTACCCAGACAGAACAAACGGGGCACCTGTGAGAGGGCACTGCCCCAGCTGTGCCTGGGGAGGTTTAGATTATATACTGTCAATCTTCTCCCCTGCCTGCACCAGGCAGCTGTGGGGAGATTTAGGCAAAGAATGTGTGTGTGGGGGGCGGTGAGGGAAAGAAGTTGTTGGGGAGGACACCTGCTCTGGCCTCAGGACAATTGTAGCAATCTGGAAACATTCTAGCCACGATTGGCAGTGAAACATTAAAGCTTCAAACCTGGCTCTTATATCAAGAACAAAAGTGTAACGTGATGCGGGGGTAGGGAGGGGGTTGATGGTAATTTTTCAGACCACCAATGGAACTCATTTTTAACAAAGTTAGAACAGGATTGAAGCTGTTGGAACCCAAGGACCTACAAGTGGATGCTAATAATGATGATGATAGTGATGCTGCTGCCGATGGTGATGATGCTGGTGATGATGGTGGTGCTGATGGGGATAATAGTGGTGATGATGATGGTGATGATAGTGGTGATGGTGTTGATGGTGATGGTGGTGGTGGTGATGATGCTGATGGTGATGCTGATAGTGATGGTGATGGGATAATAGTGCTGATGACGATGGTGACGACGATGGTGACGATGGTGGTGATGGTGATGATGGTGGTGATGGTGATGGTGGTGATGGTGGTAGTGATGACGATGGTGATGATGGTAATGGTGATGGTGGTAGTGATGGTGCTGGTGATGCTGATGGTGATGATGGTGGTGATGGTGATGGTGGTGATGGTGATGATGGTGGTGATGGTGATGGTGGTGATGGTGATGGTGGTGATGACAGTGATGCTGATGGTGATGGGATAATAGTGCTGATGACGATGGTAATGACGATGGTGGTGATGGTAGTGATGGTGATGGTGGTGATGGTGATGATGCTGATGGTGATGCTGAAAGTGATGGTGATGGGATAATAGTGCTGATGACGATGGTGATGACGATGGTGATGATGGTGACGATGGTGATGGTGGTGATGGTGATGGTGGTGATGGTGATGATGCTGATGGTGATGCTGATAGTGATGGTGATGGGATAATAGTGCTGCTGATGATGGTGATGACGATGGTGACGATGGTGACGATGGTGATGGTGGTGATGGTGATGGTGGTGATGGTGGTGATGGTGATGGTGGTGATGACAATGGTGGTGGTGGTGATGCTGGTGGTGATGCTGATGTTGATGCTGATAGTGATGGTGATGGGATAATAGTGCTGATAACGATGGTGATGACGATGGTGACGATGGTGGTGATGGTGATGATGGTGGTGATGGTGGTAGTGATGACGATGGTGATGATGGTGGCGATGATCATGATGATGGTAATGGTGATGGTGGTAGTGATGATGCTGGTGATGCTGAGGGTGATGATGGTGGTGATGGGATAATAGTGCTGATGACGATGGTGATGACGATGGTGACGATGGTGATGGTGATGGTGGTGATGGTGGTGATGGTGGTGATGGTGATGACAATGGTGGTGGTGGTGATGCTGATGGTGATGCTGATAGTGATGGTGATGGGATAATAGTGCTGATGACGACGGTGATGACGATGGTGACGATGGTGGTGATGGTGATGGTGGTGATGGTAGTAGTGATGACAATGGTGATGATGGTAATGGTGATGGTGGTAGTGATGATGCTGGTGATGCTGAGGGTGATGATGGTGGTGATGGGATAATAGTGCTGATGACGATGGTGATGACGATGGTGGTGATGGTGATGGTGGTGATGGTGATGGTGGTAGTGATGACGATGGTGATGATGGTGGCGATGATGATGATGTTGGTAATGGTGATGGTGGTAGTGATGGTGCTGGTGATGCTGAGGGTGATGATGGTGGTGATGGGATAATAGTGCTGATGACGATGGTGATGACGATGGTGGTGATGGTGATGGTGGTGATGGTGATGGTGGTAGTGATGACGATGGTGATGATGGTGGCGATGATGATGATGTTGGTAATGGTGATGGTGGTAGTGATGGTGCTGGTGATGCTGAGGGTGATGATGGTGGTGATGGGATAATAGTGCTGATGACGATGGTGATGACGATGGTGGTGATGGTGATGGTGGTGATGGTGATGGTGGTAGTGATGACGATGGTGATGATGGTGGCGATGATGATGATGTTGGTAATGGTGATGGTGGTAGTGATGGTTCTGGTGATGCTGAGGGTGATGATGGTGGTGATGGTGATCGTGCTGGTGATGCTGAGGGTGAGGATGATAGTGATGATGATGGTGGCGGTGATATTAGCAGCTGACATTTTACTGAACACGCTCTGTGTGCTAAGCTTTCCATGAAAACTCTTGGAGGTAAAGCTAACTGAATCCCCATTTCACAAGGTGGAAACTGAGGCGTCACAGTTTAAGTGGCTTGCTCAGCATTCCACATTTATTTGGAAGGGGCTGAGATCTGAACTCAGAGATTCTGACCCCAGAGTCGGAACCCTCAGCCCCTGCCTCCTGTGTAGACCTCATCTTGTCTTTGCTTCTGCGAGTCGTCAATGTTAGGGCATAGTAATGAAATCTCCTCACGTCATCTGTTTGCTGCTCCAGCTTGGCGTTTATTTTGATCAGACCATTGACTTTGTCTTCTTCAACCTGAAGATCATCCAGTGTATGCTGATGAGCTTCCTGCAGAGATTTCTTCTCTCTGGTCAGTTTGGAAATGTTTTCTTCGAGTGCTGCCATTTCTTCTGAAAGATTCTTTACCTAAGGGAGTATATCACCAGTTGAAACCCGTTCAAGCAATTAAACCAGAAGCTCCCAGCAAAGGCTATTGATTTTTTTTCTTTGACTTTCTCTTTTTTGGTTACTGCTTCTTTGCCTCTCCAGCAGGTGCCCTTGTGTTGGCTGCATCATCCTGAAATTGGCAGCCTCTGGTGTTTTTCAGTCCTCACCGGCCTATCACAGGGCCCTTTAGGATAATTTTTTTTAAACAGGACATCATATGGTACACAGAAGGACATTATCCATGCAAACATGCTGCCTCCAAAAAAACAACACATCAATCTATACTCATCAGATTATATCCATGGGAATTTGTTTATTAGCTGGCCAGGGCTTAGAATGAGCAGAAAGGGGAAGAGGAATAGGCAGGAGGTGCTACGCAAGAAAATCCAGAATGGGGAGTCGCCTGTGTCAGGAAGCAGAGCAAGGGCACCAACCATGGAGCTTTAAAGCATTAAATTGAGATTTTCCCATGTGCAGCACTCTTCCAGACCAGAGGTTGTTAATTCCTGACCTGTGGGCCAAATCTGGCCACATAATAGTTTACAACTTTTAAATAAGTTGTAAACATTGGGGGAAAAAAATGAGATTTCACCTAAAATCTGGATGTCTGATTCCTCAAGGAAAACCAGAAGCTCTGGCCATGCAGCGTTCACATCCCCACCTGGCAACAATTGGCTGGTACTGGGTCCTGGCTGCCACCTGGGGGCAGGGCAAGTGCTCTCCAGGTTGCCACAGTCCCTACCCCTCCCTGTCACCTCCCTATTGACACCCAGTTGTCCATTCGACACTGCCTTGAGCCATCTCTACCTCCCTGGCAACAAAGATGATGTGAATCATGGACTGTATTTTCCATGTATTTTTGTAAAGTGTTATTTTGTGTGCGTGTAATTTTAGTCTACATAAACAGTTTCATGCCATATGTTTCATTTTCTTCCTTTGTCCCCACACTCAGCATGAGGTCTTTTACATCCATCTCATTGTCCAAATGGCTGTGTGTACACCCTGTTGTGTCTCCTCCACATCTCACCTCTCCATCCCCCCGGGTGGACCCTGATCCTGCCTCCAGCATCCATCCCCCCACCACAAGAAATGCTGTCGTGAGCCTCCTCATACATGTCCCCTTATGGACCTGGCAGAAGAACTCCTTGGTCTGTATACCCAGAAGCAGAATCACTGGATTGAAGGATGCATGGATTCTTAACTCAGCTAAGAATTTCCAGATGGCTTTCCCACAGGCTGCATTAGTCTACATTTTACCAGTAATGCATGAGGGTCCCTGAACCTCTAACCTCCCTGCCAGGCCTTGGTGTGGTCCAGTTTTCTGCCTCTTTCACTACCTGCCTCCCCGATCATCTGCCTGGCTCTATGGGCATGTTCCTTGGCTTCCCTGTGCCAAGTGCTTCTCCTGAAGGATCTCTTGCTTTGTGGAGGAAGGGTTGGAGCTAGAAGCTTGTGGTGTGACCAGGCAGGTAGCAGGAGCAAGGGAAGAGCCCACAGGTTTAAGAACAGGGTGGAGGTGGATTCATTCCCCTCCCACTTCCGGGCAATTCCTTCCCCACCTGTCTCCTCCTGGGAGGAGGGGTGGGGATGCCCACCTTGTTCTCTGTGGCATGCTTCTCTTTCTCCAATTTGGTCAGGGTCAGCTCCAGGTCATCAATGTCTCTTTTGAGGGATGAGCATTTGTCTTCCAGGTTCCTCTTTTTGGCAACCAGTTCAGAATTCATCTCCTCCTCCTCTTCCAGCCTCTCGTTCAGCTCCTTCACTTTGGCCTCCAGCTGAATCTTGCTTTTGATGAGTCCTTCACACCGCTCCTCAGCATCCATCAGGTTTTCTGTTTCCTAAAAAAAAAAACAAAAAAAACCCACACAGATCATTGTTTTTTCTAATTTATTTTTTGAAGGATAGTTGATTTACAGTGTTGTGTTAGTCTCTGCTGTGCAGCCAAGTGATTCATTTATACACAGATTCACGTTCTTTTTCATATTCTTTTCCATTATAGTTTATCACAGGATGTTAAATACAGTTCCTTGTGTTATACAGCAGGATCGTGTTATTTACAGACTGCTGTCTTTTAATCAGCCTCTTGACCAACCCCAGAGGGAAGGGCTTTACCCTCCAAAAGCCCATTATCTGGACCCAAGTCAAGGAATGGATCATTGCCACAAACACACATATACACACACATATGTGCACATGTGTGCACACATGCATGCACATACTCATGTATATTCATCCAAATACTTTTTTTTTTAGCCACTAATGGTGTCATCTACTTAATAGAAATTCTCAAGCAAAGGCACACGTAGCATTCATAAAGCCTCTGCAAATTTGTCACATTTGGACGCCCGGCCATCTCCCTCTTCCTCCTACACGAGTTGAGATCAACTCATCCACTCTGTGCTTTCACACGCTAATATTCCCCAAACTTGACCACCTTTTGAAACTCTCCATAGCAAAGTGCTTCTACGACTCCTGAGGCCTGCTTCCTTAAGCCACAGAACAGAAAACCCCAGACAGACAGAAACAAGTGATTAAATATGTACATTCCCCAGAAGGTTCTGCAATGAGTCTCTTGGAGTGGCCACGATTAGCTGATTATGTTATGTTAAATGTAAACAGATTATATCCTCACTTACTTCTCAGTGTTGTGAGAACTGGACACGCATTTCAAGGTAATGGATGAAAAGAGTCCAGCAAAAATAGCTTTCTGTGTTTACTGAACATGTCCTGTGTTACATGCATGAACTCATCTGAGCCTCCCAGGTACCCTAAGAGGTGAGGGGCTATTGCTGTGCCCATTTCACAGCTGAGAAAACTAAGGCACAAAGAAGATAAGTCACCTGCCTGAGGTCACACAGTTGCCAAGTGGAGGATCTGGGATGTAAACCTAGATATCTGGTTCCAAAACTTGTTCTTGTGCTCACTGTGCTTGGGAAGGTGAAAGGGGAGGAGGAGGTACTGTGCACTTAAGCAAAAGGTAAATGTATTGGGAGTTTATTAAAAAGAGCAAACACTAAATGTCTTGGCTCTGTGAAATGAGGCCATTATGCTGCCAGAGTGTTATGTACTAGATATACAGCTTCATTTTCCCTATATCTTTGAAAATATGCATATCTTTAATTTTTAAAAATGTTTTTATCTTTAAATTTTTTGGCTGAACCACTCAGCCTACAAGATCTTAGTTCTCTGACCAGGAATTGAACCTAGGCCATGGCAGTGAAAACCTGGAATCCTAACCACTAGGCCACCAGGAAACTCCCAATGATTTAGTTACATGATTTTTAAAAAGACTTGGTACATCACTGACAGATTTTTTATTAGGACAGACACATCGCCCTCATCCCACAGCAAAATACATCTGACTCTGCTGTAGAAGACAGGGAGAAATAAAGTGAGCAGAAATTCACTTTGCAGATGTATTCTGCTGTGTATTGAGTCCACAAGCCCGGGCTGGCCTCCTTTTACTAGCAGGGTAGTGATGTAATACCCCACAAGCCCACTGGGTGGCACCACTATCGCTTGAATAAACTGATGAATCCTCCTGGGCTCAGGGGGATACTTACAGTCTGGACCTGCAACTGGAGGTCATTCTTTTCCTGCAGCAGGGACACCATTTTCTCCTCCAGCTCCTTTCGGCGAGCCTCAGATCTGGCCAGTTCTTCCTTGGCTCTCTCAAAGTCTTCCTTCATGGTGGCTATCTCCTTCTCGGCCTCCGCGCTCTTCAGCAGGGGCTTGATCTTGAAGAACAGGTTCATCCAGGGCCAGTGCTTGACGTTCATAAAAGATCGGATGTTGTACTGGATGCAGAAGATGGAGTCCCTGTGTATTGTTAGGACTGGGGTTAATGGACCACAGCAAGGTGCAGTCTCCACTCCCCTGCCCCCGTGGGGCCCAAGACCTTCACCCTTATCGGTCAGGTGGGAAGAGGTGCAGCTTGGCTGTACCCAACCCATGAGCTCCAGAGTCTGTTCTGCAAACAAAGAGGAGAGGAAACAGCATGTGCAAATTTGGGAGGTGAGAGAGGTTCCATCCACCTGGTTTCCACCTCCACCACCCTACTAAAAATGCTCACCCTAAGGTTGTCAGTCTGAGCAAACTCTGGGAGGTAGTGAAGGACAGGGAGTACAGGGAACTGGGGAGAAGGGGTCCCAGGGAATCCCCACACAGGACTGGCCCACAGAGCTGCTGTTCCTCCTGTTGAATTACTGAAGACGAAGGCCCTTCAAGCTTCATTCAATCCCTTCCGTCCTCTCTCCCCCATCATCTGCTTCCTAATTCAGGTCCTGTCATCTTCTATTCGGACTTCTGCTACAGCCTGGCCTTCCCCCTCTTGTGCCTTCAGGCCTGCTCTTCTTGCGGCTGCCAGTGACCTCTTTGAATATGTGTGCTTTCTGTTTTATGGCCACGCCGTGTGGCAAGTGGGATCTTACTTCCTGGAACAGGGATCAAACCTGTGCCTCCTGCAATGGAAGCGTGGAGTCTTAACCACTGGCTTTCCAGGAAAGTCCCCCAGGTGACCTGTCTGAGCTATTGAAACAAATCTGATCCTCTCACTCGTCTCCTCCATGGCTCCCCATCAAGCGGGAGATTTAACCTGGGCTCTTCAAGGTGGCAGGTGGGGACCTCTACTGCCAGCCTCTCCTTGCTCCAGTCAAGTGACCTGCTTTTGCTCCTCGCAACCCGCAGGCCACCCTTCCTCCAGCCGTGCAAAGCCTCCTTTGGAAAGCTCTTTCTTTTTTGCTGCCCTTTCATGCCAACCCCAGCCCCCAATCCGTCCACAAAACTAGCCTAGCAGGTGTCTGCTTCCCACTCCTCTGCGGGCTCCTGGAGGCCAGGGATCATTTCTGCCTCCCCAGTGTCAAGCAGAGGCCCCAGCACAGAACCGTGGCTCAGTAAATGTGGGACAAATTAGTGAACATCTTAAGACTACAGCACGAAGCGATGGTCAGCTCCAGGGAGGAGGGCAGGGAGGCGAGGGCTTGCATCACCTTCTCTCCATCATCTTCTTGAACTCCACCCGCATCAGGTAGCCCCGGCACAAAGCCTGCGTGCGTGTCATCAGGGTCACCAGCTTTTCGTCCCTCATCTCCTCCAAGAAGCCCAGGAGCCCAGCTTTGAAGAATACCTGTGTGAAAGGAGAGATGGGCCCTGCTTCATCCTCAGCCTGTATGCTCAAGGGGGGCTATCTCTGTCTAGCACCAGCCCTCGCCTTCAGAGCCCTGATTTGGGACCAGCAGCCATCTGGCTCCCAGGACTCTGTTTTTGGAGGCTGTGTTCTCTGCAGGAGCCCCTCTGTGTCCTGTTCCAAGGTATGTTCCAGGCCCCGCTGGCCCAAGCGAACAGATTCTGATGGAGTTCATGTGAAGGAAGCAAGGATGGGACAGAAATGTAATCACAGATGCAGACCAGGAGGGATGCCTCTGCCTCCCCATCCTCATCTTCCAATCTCTCCGCCCAGCTGAGGAGGTGGGTCCCACCCTCGGGGCCCCTCCCTGCACTGCCCACACCTGCAGGGCTTCCTCTGCCCCTGTGATGTTCCCAGGAAGCAGGGCACCCGTGGGGGCTGCAGGCTTTTCCCTAATGGGGTTGATGGTCCCCTGGCCCCTTTCAGAACACGGAGCTTTGGAGTCAGGCCAGGATTTGCAGCTGGCCTTTGTCACCCATTCTCCATGTGATCTCGAACAAGTCTCTTGTCCTCTGGGAGCCTCCCAATAATCCCATGAGGTAAGTACCGCCCTTAGCACCATCAGGTGATCTGAAAGATTCGGTAAAATGTGTATAGAAGGCATGTCACAGGTCTCAGTGCACACATGCTCAATAATAGTGATCATTTTTATTGGTTATAATTCTTCTCAGGACCTCACAGTCCCTGGAATTCTGTGTTCTCTGATCTCTTGGGTTCCTTCTCCCCTTTAGGGGCACTCATTCTCTGCTCCTGTTGATTTCTTCTATTGCTGCTGGGGCTGGGGCTGGGGCTTCCAATTAAGCCTCTAGACACTTAAAATCAGCATAGAGAGAGCTTCCTATTCCTGGACAGAGTTCTCTTGGCCTGGGCTTCTGGGCAAGGGATGGTCAGGCTTCTCGGAACGGGAAAGCGATACCTTTCCTCCCATCAGCTCACAAGCAGCCCAGTTCAGTTCAGTTGCTCAGTTGTGTCCAATTCTTTGAGATTCCATGGACTGCAGCATGCCAGGCCTTCCTTTCCATCACCAACTCCAGGAGCCTGCTCAAACTCATGTCCATCGAGTCGGTGATGCCATCCAACCATCTCATCCTCTGTCATCCCCTTCTCCTCCTGCCTTCAATCTTTCCCAGCATCAGGGTCTCTTTCAATGAGTTACTTCTTCACATCAAGTTCCAAAGTACTGGAGCTTCAGCTTCAGCATCAGTCCTTCCAATGAATATTTAGGACTGATTTCCTTTATAATTGACTGGTAGGATTTCCTTGCAGTCCAAGGGACTCTCAAGAGTCTTCTCTAACACCACAGTTCAAAAGGGGGTTTGGGGCTTAACCCCACTGGCTGGGGGTTACCTGGGGTGGGGGTCGTCCCTGCCCCACCTGTGCTCACCTTGGTGTGGCCGAACCTATACTGCTCCCGGTCCACGTCGATGGAGTTCAGAAGCTTCTCGGAAGCATTTTTGCTGTCAATGAACTGGCCCTCTGGGATGGCACTGGCATTGAGGATCCGGTACCTGACGAGGGAGGGGTCGGGGTCGGCGTGGGGCCTGGGTGTGAGTGGTCTGGAGAAGAGCCTCTGGTGACACAGCCCTGGGTGGAGCCGGGAGGGTGCTGGGCCCGCTGCTTCCCGAGGGGCTGCTGTTTCCTGCTCCTGCCTGCTCAGGCCCTGGGGCCACGGAGCCCAGCGGGGTCCCAGCCCGGTCTCTCTGGGACAGGAGGAGGTGGTGTCCCTTGTACCCAGGGTGGAGTCTGGGAGGCAGAATCCAGGGAGCCACTGCTGCTGAGGGGACAAGGCCATGCCAGCAGCGGGCCCAGCACACGGGAGCCGAGGAGATGCCTCACCTGCACTGCAGTCCAGGTCAGGACTGGCACCTGTCTACATCCCCCCACCATCTGGGCAGTTCTGGGGAGGCTGGAGCTTTCAGTCGAGGGGCAGCATTTCCCAATGGAATCAACTCCTACGAAAGGCTCTGTGCCTGAGACCAGGCCTTCCAGAACCTTCTCCTGCTCCAGCCATGGAAATGGATTATTATACAGTGACTAGTCTGGCAGAGGGGAATCTAGGAGTTGATTTTAGGCCAGCCAACTGTGGCAGGAGGGAGAGAAACGTATGGAAGCAAGGCCAGCTGAGTGCATGGCTGGGATGGTGCTTTCAGAGGAGATGACTTATCTGACTTATAGAGCCTTGAAATCAGCTGTGACTTGCAGGCTAGTGGTCATTCTAGAGTGTCCTCTTCTCACCTGTCCCCCTGGGCAAGGCCTGGACTTGTGGGCTCAGATGGCAGTTGGGAGGAGAGCGTTGGTCTAGGGCAGGGAATCTCAACTGGGGAACATTGGGCGATGTCTGAGATTGAGGCGGTGCGGGTCGAGGCCAGGGGTGCTGCTAAAATCATGTAACACACAGGACAGTCCTCACGATAAAGGATTATCTAGCCCCAAATGTCCACAGTGCAGGGGTTGAGAAACTCTGGTCTGGAGTCCCAGTCGGGCTTGAGTGGTCTGGGCTCTGATCTTGGGATTACTTTGGGCTGGTCCAGCCCTTGCTCTGTGCAAAGGCTCGTCGCCCCAGCAGAAGAATGCTATGGAAACCTTGGGAGCTCACCCAACACCCAGCTGCAGGAGTGCCTTTGGGGGATGCAGAAGGTACCCTCCAAAGGAGAGAGCTGCAAAGGCAGGCGACCTACCGCTGTTTGAAGTCGCCATAGAGGATCCGGCTGGGGAAGCCCTTCCTGCAGATGCGGATGCCCTCCAGCACCCCGTTACAGCGCAGCTGGTGCAGGACCAGGTGGTGGTCCATCACGCCTGGGGAGAGAGGAGCCCAGGGCCTGTTAGCGGCTTTTCCACTGTTTTCTCTGATGATCTGGGCACCACGAGACCCCTGGATACCCAGACTCGAATGGGAAGGTTTGGTGCCAGTAGAAATAATCTCAACATCCTGGGGAGACTCTAGCACCCCATAACCATGGGACTAAAAGCCAAAATATTAATCTTTGCCCTGTTCATCGCTCTTGACTCTGGTGAAGACAGAATGGTTGTCTTGGTCTAGAAATGTCTCTCATCATTATTATTCTCATAATAACAACAGTTTTTATTATTACTATAATTGACAGCCAACATTTGCTGAGTGTTCATAATGTATTTTCCCTATATTGTTTTGTTTTTATTATTTTCCTTGGTGGCCTAATAAGTAATCATGTGTAAGGGTTTCATGAGAATATGCAAAGAAGCCTCCTCTGTCATTGCTGTGTTTGATATTTTGACGAGGTTGACCGTATAATTTATTATATTGCATGCACTCCTACATATTTTCGTCTGCCTCATCAATCATGAGCTGACAGAGTTTATTTAAATTCACCTACAACTACTGTTTTAGTGCTATCGACTAGCATTTTTTTAAAAATCGAGGCATCATTGACATATAACATTTTATTAGTTTCAGGTGTACAACCATATTTGTATATAATTATGAAATGATTGCTGCAAGAAGCCCAGTTAGCCCCCATCACCATACACAGTTACAATTTTTTCTCTTATGATTGGTCCTGTTTTAAATGCTGTACATGTACTGGCTTATTTAATTCTCCCAACAACCCTCTAAGGAGGGTGAAGGGGGTTAATTTTCCCTGGTGGCTCATAGGGTAAAGAATCTGCCTGCAATGAAGGAGACCTGGATTTGATCCCTGGGTCAGGAAGATCCCCTGGAGAGGGGAATGGCTACCCACTCCAGTATTCTTGCCTGGAGAATTCCATGGACAGAGGAGCCTGGCAGGCTATAATAGTCCATGGGACTGTAAAGAGTTGGACACGACTGAGTGACTATCACTTTCACTCAGTAAATAAGTGAGTAAATAACTAAGTGAATGAATCAGTAAAGTGCCATTCAAGCCTGCTTTTATAGACCAGAAAGCTAAAGGACTCGGCTGCGGGCCCTTGAGCAGTCGCGGGTGGAGCTGGGCTGTTTCCTGCATCATCTGCTTTCCTGCAATGTTGCTGAAGCAGGACTTGATGCCGGAAGCCCCGCCTTTGGGATGGAACAGCTTGGCTGATCAGTGAGCTGCTGCATAGCCACAGTGTATTGTTCTTTTCTTTGTGACAAGGAGCCCTGAAACTCAGCCCTACTCCAAGAATATTTGTGAATCCAAGGTTGGGGATGGTTAAAGGGCTGCTGTACTGCACGGTGTGCTATGTCTATAGGCCTGGTCTCTGATTCTCGATTTTCTCACTTATGGAATGGAGATAAGCACACTTATCTTGCAGTGAACTGTTATAAGCAGTGACATAATAATGTTGTAATACATAACATAATAATTATGACTGTAGTAGGCTCAGAAAACAGCTGTTATTGATTCTGCTTTTATTATGGAAGACCTAAGTTGATTATTTGCCAAGTATAGTGGCTCTTCATTTTTAGGGGGAGGGGGAGTTTTTAAGAACCTTATGAAAGTTATGAATATAATGTACCTATATATGTGGTGTTGTTGTTGTTCACTTAGTCATGTCCGACTCTTTGTGACCCCACAGACTGCAGCACACCAGGCTTCTCTGTCCTTCACTATCTCCCAGAGTTTGCTCAGATTTATGTCCATTGAGTTGATGATGGGTTGGCCAAAGAGTTTGTATGTAACATCTTATGGAATCCTTGAACAAATTTTTTGGCCAACCCAATACATAATATTTTGGAAATAATTTCATAGTAGGGATATAGGTGAAATAAATGATGCCCAGTTGAACTTGAATTTCAGAGAAACAGTAAAATAATTATTTCAGTGTAAGTATATCCCAAATATTGCATATTTATACTATGAAAATTTTCACTGTCTCATCTGAAATTTGAATTTAATGGGGAGGGGTCTCATATTTTTAATTTGTTAAATCTGGGAGCCCTATTTCATAGACCGAAAAGAGATAAAGGCTATCATGACCCCGTCCTCAGGGAAGCACACACACACATGCACACAGACTCACCGACACATGCACACACACACGTGTGCACACCCGCCACGGGATTTTGCGTATGTTTCAGGGAGTCCTGTGCTGGTGGGTTCTCACTCACCAGGTGTCTTAGTCTCATTGGGAATCAGACATCGCACAAAGTGAGGGTGAGTGCTCCTTAAATTGGTCATCAATTTGTTTAAATTTTCCTGGGACACAAACCAGAAGAAGCACATTTACTTTTCCAAAGGCTGTTTCACTGGGCAGAAAAACAACTGAATGTGGAAGGTGTGAAAAACAAACCCTGAACACGGCGGACACCGTCTGGAAGGAGGAGCCCTTCTTCTTCCCGCCCTTCTTGCTTGCCCCGGAGTCGCCTGGAGACAGACAGACAAAGGGGGGTATGTCTGGTGAGTCCTGAGGACACAGTGGTGGCCTTCCTACCCACCCCCACCCATTTTATTGAGCTGTAACTGACATATAACATTGCATAAATTTAAGGTGTACAAAGGAATGATTTGATATTTGTATATACTGCAAAATGATCACTGCTACTTAATGTCTATCACCTCCATAATTAATTTTTTTCTTGGGTTAAGCGCTTTTAAAATCTACTCTCTTAGCAGCTTTCAAATATACAATACAGAGTCATTAACTATCGTTGCTACACTGTGCATTGCAACCACAGAACTTATTTATGTTATAATCATAAGTACACACCTTTTAACCCCCTTCACCCAATTTTTCCCCAGCTCTCACCTCGCACCTCTGGCAACCACAAATCCGATCTCTGTTTCTATGATTTTGGTTTTTTAAGATTCCACAAGTCAGTGATATCATACAGTATTTGTCTTTCTCTGTCTGACTTATTTCTCTTAGCTTAAGGCCCTCCAACTCCATCCTTGTTGCTGCAATGGCAATGTTTCCTTCTTTTCTATGGCTGAGTAATATCCCATTATATGTGTGTGTACACACACATACAAGATATTACCATGTCTTCTTTATGTGTTTATCTGGTGATAGACACAGGTTGCTTCCATACCTTGGCAATTGTAATAATGCTGCTATAAATATTGGGGTGCATATATCTTTTCAAATTAGTGGTTTTATTGGGGGGGGATGTATACCCAAGAGTAGAATTGTGGGTCATATGATTAGAACTGAAACTCTTAAGGAAGAGGAAGAATAGAAGTAGGAGAAAGAAACACAGAAACGGGCAAATCAAAGTCATTCTGAAGCTCATGTCCAATTACTGGTTCTTCATGAGCTGTGAGTGATTACATCGTTTCCACAAGGGGGGATTTTAAAAAAGGATGTCACCTGCTTCTGCACCAGCATAGTTGGAAAAAAGAAAGGACAGCAGCTTCAGCGAAGACTTCTGGTACAGCCCGACCACCGTCTCATTCAGGGGGTCCTTGTTCTTGTCCAGCCAGCCGGCGATGTTGTAGTCCACGGTGCCCGCGTAGTGCACCAGGGAGAAGTGGGCCTCAGCCTTGCCCTTGGCAGGTTTGGGCTTCTGGAAGTTGTTGGACTTGCCCAGGTGCTGGTCATACAGCTTGTTCTTGAAGGAGGTGTCCGTGGCCTTGGGGAACATGCACTCCTCTTCCAGGATGGAGAAGATGCCCATAGGCTGGAGGGAGGATGATAGACTGTCCTCAGCGTTCACTAGTGCGTCCCCAGTGACTCCATCTTCGGGAGGAGCCAAGGGCAACCTCTTTGGTGCTGTCACTCTTACTAGGAGCACTGGGATGTCAGTGCTGCGAGAACGAGGCTGTCGGTCTGCTTGGTGCCGACAGAATAGTGCTTGACATTAAGCACAGCAGCATGGTAGGTGCTTATTTAATGTTTGCTGAGCAAAAAAAGCATGGAATGAAATTGCACGTATGTAAGTGCAGCTCTTTGTGAGATAATAGAAAATATATATACTGGTCTCTGTCCCTGGTTCCTGGCAAAGAGCTTCCAAAGCCTTTGTAAAATGTCCTAGTGAGAAGAGTACTAGAGCATCTGTTGTTCTCTTGAGGTGACTCTGGGGTGGGGGCCCCTGGCTGAGGGCTGGTCACCAGAAAGACTAAGCCATGATGAGAAGCTTGGGATTTTCATCCCCTCCCCCATCCACCAGAGAGGGGAGAGGGGCTGGAAATGCAGCTAATGATTGATTGTGCCTACATGAGGAAGCATCCATAAAATCCTAGCTGTAGGTGATTTTGAGAACTTCCAGGTTGGCAAACATGTCCACACTGGGAGGGTGGGGGACAGAAACACTTGCATTTGGGACCCTCCCAGATCCCATCCCATATGTCTCTTCATCTGGCTTTTCATCTGTACCCTTAAAAAAATTTTTTTTTATTTACTTTTTATTTTATTTATTATTTTGGGCATAATATGTGGCATGTGGGATCTTAGTTCCTCAACCAGGGATCAGACTCAGGCGCCCAGGATTGGAAGCACAGAGTCTTAACCACTGGACCACCAGGGAAATCCCTCATCTGTTTTCTTTATCAAACCCTTTAATAAACTGGTAAATGTAACTGTTTTCCTGCGCTCTGTGAACCCCTCTAGTAAATTAATTAAACCTGAGGACAGGGTTGTGAGAAACTGATTTATAGCCAATGAGGTGAGAAGTTATAGGATACCCGGGGACCTACTGCTTGATCTTGGCCTCTCTGGGTAGAGAGTGCCAGAACTGAGTTAAATTGTAGGATGACCAGTTAATGTTGCAGAGGATTGCTTGCTGTCATGAGGAAAAACCTCCATATGTTTGGTGACCAGAAATATCAAAAATGAAGTGCTCTGTG
The DNA here is from genome assembly GCF_019923935.1 of Bubalus bubalis. Lineage (NCBI taxonomy): Eukaryota > Metazoa > Chordata > Mammalia > Artiodactyla > Bovidae > Bubalus > Bubalus bubalis. Next base: position 33,741,661 of record NC_059159.1, on the reverse strand, counting down.
TGAGTGGTAAAGCAAATTCATAGAAGAGAAACACACAGCAGGGAAGAACTAAGTTTTTCCTTACATAGGAAGGAAAAATAAAAGCTATATTTCCCCAACTTACTCCCTTTTAGGAACAAATTTACAAAAAATGTAAAGTTGCATGAGTGAGTGAGTGACAGTTGCTGAGTCGTGTCCGACTCTTTGCGACCCCATGGACTGTAGCCTGCCAGGTTCCTTTGTCCATGGAATTCTCCAGGCAAGACTATTGGAGTGGGTTGCCATTTCCTTCCATACATAGACATAAAAATCATATGAGTAATATTTTAAGCAATAAAATCTGGGTTTTTCAGTAGCCACCTTAGGAAGACAAGCTTCCAACACAACCAGTGCTCAAAATGTGATGGGAATTCCTTTTTAAAAAGTTAATATCATCCTCTTTTCATAGTAACATTCCTCCAGGAAGCCCACTGCTCCATGGTCCCTCCTCCTTGGACAATTCAGGTATGTATGAAATGCCCAGTCACCTATGGGCTTCATTCACATTCTTGGGGATCACTGAGCCCTTGGATCTTAATCGCTCACATACCTCTTTAATTGTCTGAACAGATTCTGGGAGCTTTCCAAACATTTACCCTTTCTGCACTGGGAATTCAGCTCTCTGAAGGTTCAGAGCCTGGGGACATGGGTTTAGGGAGCCAGTCTGTTAGCAGAGAAGCGTTAGAGCAAAGAGGGGGTGGCCCAGCAGATGAGGAGCTGCCCCGGGGAGCAGTGTTTCTTACCTTCTCGATGAGCTCGATGCAGGCGGCCAGGTCCATCCCGAAGTCGATGAACTCCCACTCGATGCCTTCCTTCTTGTACTCCTCCTGCTCCAGCACGAACATGTGGTGGTTGAAAAACTGTTGCAGTTTCTCATTGGTGAAGTTGATGCACAGCTGCTCCAGACTGTTGAACTGGATGTTTCAGATACCAAATAATTTAAGTGAGTCTGGAAAATCCAGGGGTGATTCAACAGAGCAGGCACAAAGCAGAAGGGCCCTTTGAGGTCTATAATTTACCCAAACAACTCACATCAAAGATCTCAAAGCCAGCAATGTCCAAGACCCCGATGAAGTACTGCCTGGGCTGCTTGGTGTCCAGCTGCTGGTTGATGCGGGTGACCATCCACAGGAACATCTTCTCATAGACGGCTTTGGCCAGAGCGCCTACCGAATTGGTCACCTTGAAAAAGGATCATCCACTCAACCCTCAAATTAGTATTTTTATGAAACCTACAAAGTGGATGCCTTGAAAGTCAAAGGCAGCAGGATACTGGCAATTTCATACAGTTTAACCTAACATTAAATCTATCTCAAGGCATTTTCTCAGTTCATGAGGTCAATTCCATTTACAAAGCTCATTTTCTACCAAGCATGGATATAACACATGACTCTAGCCCTGCCCACACCTAATTGAACCAGTTGTGGACATTTGCTCCAAGTTGGGTAAAACAGAGTGTCTCTCCTGAGAATTTGGAATTGGGATCAAAAAGATGTTGGTCTCAGGATGAGGATGCAACCACGAAAATGTAAACTTGGGAGCTCTGGGGTGGTCACAGGTAGGGGAGGTAAGGAAAGCTTATCCGCCTAGTGAGAATAGAGAGCAGGAGAGAGAAGACAGTCTAGAGTCCCTGAGAAGGAGGCTGCCTGGCTCCAGAGGGCTCTTCACTGCCTGGTCCCAGGCCCTCATAGCACCAAGGCCCTCCTTGAGTTACCCTGAGCCTGAAGAATGAATTCCTTTTCCATGCTGTAGCCAGTTGCATATGTTTTTCTGAGCCCTGCAACTGAAAGAACTTCAGGATGAGATTGAAAACAGAAAAACACTCGAGTTGATTGGATTCAGAGCATTTCCATTTACCTGCTGGACGTTTTGCCCTTTTGTGACATATTCGTTCCCAACCTTCACCCTTGGACAGCACAGGCCTTTCAGCATTTCTGCGGAATTCAGACCCATCAGGTACCCAGCCTTGTCAGCCACTGAAGGAAACGAAGAAGCGGTGTCACACAGCCAGCAGCTGCTAAAACATGCAGTCAGGCCTTGGGTCCTCCCAGAAGTATTGTCTATAGTCCTTTGGGATGTTTTTATATTTTCCTACAAGTCCCAGGCCTGCACTGGAGTTCTGACCCCATAATTCAGGGTCCTGGGTTTTCAAGAACTTTCATTTTACTTTCTATAATAGATAGTCTTTAGTAATAGGTCAATTTTGACAAACTTGAAATTTAAATTTCAACAAAAAATATATAGCTACTTAGTACTGTTGGAATCTGATAATACAACAACATGGTGTATAGGTGAAGGAAGCACCATTTGGACAATTAATATAAGTTGAACACATTCCTAATTTTTACAAGTGTTAATCATCAGTCGTGTCCAACTCTTTACAGCCCCATAGACTGTAGCCCATCAGGCTCCTCTGTCCATGGAATTCTCCAGACAAGAATACTGGAGTGGGTTGCCATTCTCTTCTCCAGGGGATCTTCCTGACCCAGGGATCAAACCCGGGTCTCCTGCATTGCAGGCAGATTCTTCACTGTTTGAGCCACCAGGGGAGCTCAATGTGCCATGCAAATACTTGAGAGAGAAGTACAAAATCTTGCCTGCAAGTATTTGGAGATGGTCAAGTTCAGTTGAATACTGGCAATTTCACAAAGTTCACTAGTTCGGTGGACTTTGGAATGAGCCTGGGCTCTTGCCTTGAGCTCATTGAGAAGTAGACGCATGCTGGTTCCCAAGCTCCTCCTTGGTTGGGACCATCACCTCATTGCTGGTTGGGGAGTCACGTTAATAAAAATTCAGGGCAGTGTTTGTTAAGGACTTACTAAGAGACCAACTGCGTATTTTACTCTTTGTTCAGATGGTAAAGCGTATGTCTACGATGTGGGAGACCTGGGTTCAATCCCTGGGTTGGGAAGATCCCCTGGAGAAGGAAATGGCAATCCACTCCAGTACTATTGCCTGGAAAATACCATGGACAGAGCAGCCTGGTAGACTACATTCCATGGGGTCGCAAAGAGTTGGACACGACTGAGGGACTTCACTTTCTACCATTATTCTTCTGATTGCTGCGGCTGCTGCTAAGTTGCGTCAGTTGTGTCCGACTCTGTGCGTGGAGAGCTGAACCTCATCCCCTTCCCATGTGTGATACCTTCTGTGCCGTCTGGCTCTGCCTGCTCCTCCCGCTGCTTCTGCTTGAACTTCATGTTCCCGTAGTGCATCACGGCGCCCGTCAGCTTGTAGATCCCGACCTTCTCCTCTGAGCTGAAGCCCAGGATGTCAATGGCATTCTGGGAATTAGAGAGAAGGACAGCCGTCACAGCAGACCTCAGGGATCCCAGTGCAGCTCTTTCCTGGCATTTTGTAGAGCACACGAGACGGCATTACCCCAATAAGTGGATGACAGGTGGCGTATGGTAAGTTAGGGGTTAAAAACCATTTCTTTCATTGACCGTGTTTGTGTGGGTGGGTGGAGATTATGGGAAGAAAATGTGAATTATCTGTTTGCTTCCATCCAGTGAGCACTGATTTGAGTCCTGTCCTAATGTGCATAGATGTGGGGCTGTTTTCTGGACGAGGCCATTGGGAACGATTGTGTGATTCTGGGAGGAGGCAGGCTCATGGATGCTATCCAAGAGCTTGTGAGCTTGGCGTTGCCATCTAGGAATTCCAGTGTTGTTCAGAATAGCAATGACATGGCATCATAGAATATTAGAAATGGAAGGGAAAAGGCAATTTTTCAAATGTGAAAGGAGCTAGGGAGGGCACTAGGCACTGATAAATGGAATATTTCCTGCGGTATCAGTAAGCAAAAGATACCACAGCCATCAGCGACGGCAGCCCTCCTTCAAGAGCCAGTAAGCGCTAAGGAAACTCAGGATGTGAAAATACAGGATACTGGCTCCAGAGAGCTGAGGCGCATATGAAAGGAATGATTTCAGTGAGTCCAGACTCTTGCACCTTCCCATACATAGAAAAGCCCTACATTCCTTAAGTTTGGATATCTGCTTTTTTAAAATTAACAATCATCTTTTCATGTTCAGACTACCTGACCTTTGTTGTAAAGCTTCTCTATAACCTGACTTCCCCCCTCAACCTCCCCCATCACCCCTCCCCCCACCGCCCAACCCCCGGCCCCCCAGCCTCCTTCGAGCAGTTGTCTCAGGTTATTTGAGATGCTGCCTCCTGGGCTTGAAGTCCTAAAAATTCCTGCCGAATAAAACATAACTCTCAACATTTTAGGCGGTGACTATTTTTAAAGTGAACAACACCATCCCTATGTTATCTCATTAAGTCCCTACGAAAACCTTATAGGTGCACAGATTTTTCAAGATTTCCAGGTGAAAACCCAGTTTTCCCCTTAGTCAGTCTCTCCCATCAGGAAACTTCCATAAGCCTCTTTTCCTTCTCCATCAGAGGGCAGACAGAATGAAAACCACAATCACAGAAAACTAACCAATCTGATCACATGGACCACAGCCTTGTCTAACTCAATGAAACTATGAGCCATGCCATGTAGGGGCCACCCAAGATGGACGGGTCATGGTGGGGAGTTCTGACAAAACATGGTCCACTGGAGAAGGGAATGGCAAACCACTTTAGTATTCTTGCCTTGCTGCTGCTGCTGCTAAGTCGCTTCACTCGTGTCCAACTCTGTGCGACCCCATAGACAGCAGCCCATCAGGCCCCACCGTCCCTGGGATTCTCCAGGCAAGAACACTGGAGTGGGTTGCCATTTCCTCCTCCAATGCATGAAAGTGAAAAGTGAAAGTGAAGTCGCTCAGTAGTGTCCAACTCTTAGCGACTCCATGGACTGCAGCCTACCAGTCTCCTCCGTCCATGGGATTTTCCAGGCAAGAGTACTGGAGTGGGGTGCCATTGCTTTCTCCCATTCTTGCCTTAAGAACCCCATGAACAGTAGCCCAATATGCTACTGGAGATCAGTTGAGAAACAACTCCAGAAAGAATGAAGAGATGGACCCAAAGCAAAAACAAGACTCATTTGTGGATGTGACTGGTGATGGAAGTACAGTTTGATGCTATAAAGAGCAATATTGCATAGGAACCTGGAATGTTAGGTCCATGAATCAAGGCAAATTGGAAGTGGTCAAACAGGAGATGGCAAGAGTGAACATCGACATTTTAGGAATCAGTGAACTAAAACAGACTGGAATGGGTGAATTAACTCAGATGACCATTATATGTACTACTGTGGGCAAGAATCCCTTATAACAAATGGAGTAGCCCTCATAGTCAACAAAGGTCCAAAATGTAGTACTTGGATGCAATCTCAAAATAAAATTTTAAAAAAAATGATAGAATGATCTCTGTTCATTTCCAAGGCAAACCATTCAATATCACAGTAATCCAAGTCTATGCCCTGACCAATAATGCTGAAGAACCTGAAGTTGAATGGTTCTACCAACACCTACAAGACCTTCTAGAACTAACACTCCAAAAAGATGTCCTTTTCATTGTAGGGGACTGGAATGCAAAAGTAGGAAGTCAAGAAACACCTGGAGTAACAGGCAAATTTGGTCTTGGAATACAGAATGAAGCAGGGCAAAGGCTAATAGAGTTTTGCCAAGAGAACACACTGGTCATAGCAAACACCCTCTTCCAACAACACAAGAGAAGACTCTACACATGGACATCACCAGATGGTCAACACTGAAATCCGATTGATTATATTCTTTGCAGCCAAAGATGGAGAAGCTCTACAGAGTCAGGAAAAACAAGACTGGGAGCTGATTGTGGTTCAGATCATGAACTCCGTATTGCCAAATTCAGACTTATATTGAAGAAAGTAGGGAAAACCACTAGACCACTCAGGTATGACCTAAATCAAATCCCTTATGATTATACAGTGGAAGAGACAAATAGATTCAAGGGATTAGATTTGATAGAATGCCTGAATAACTATGGATGGAGGTTCGTGACATTGTACAGGAGGCAGTGATCAAGACCATCCCCAAGAAAAAGAAATGCAAAAAGGCAAAATGGTTGTCTGAGGAGGCCTTACAAATAGCGGTGAAAAGAAGAGAAGCGAAAGGCAAAGGAGAAAAGGAAAGATATACCCATCTGAATGCAGAGTTCCAAAGAATAGCAAGATAAGAAAGCCTTCCTCAGTGATCAATGCAAAGAAATAGGGGAAAACAATAGAATGGGAAGACTAGAGATCTTTTCAAGAAAATTAGAGATAGCAAGGGAACATTTCATGCAAAGATGGGCACAATAAAGGACAGAAATGGTATGGACCTAATAGAAGCAGAAGATATTAAGAAGAGGTGGCAAGAATACACAGAAGAACTATACAAAAAAGATCTTCATGACCCAGATAATCATGATGGTATGATCACTCACCTAGAGGCAGACATTCTGGAATGCGAAGTCAAGTGGGCATTAGGAAGCATCACTATGAACAAAGCTAGTGGAGGTGATGGAATTCCAGCTGAGCTATTTCAAATCCTAAAAGATGATGCTGTGAAAGTGCTGCACTCAATATGCCATCAAATTTGGAAAACTCAGCAGTGGCTGAGAACAGGACTGGAAAAGGTCAGTTTTCATTCCAGTCCCAAAGAAAGGCAATGCCAAAGAATGCTCAAACTACCACACAATTACACTCATCTCACATGCTAGTAAAGTAATGCTCAAAATTCTCCAAGCCAGGCTTCAACAGTATGTGAACCATGAACTTACAAATGTTCAAGCTTGTTTTAGAAAAGGCAGAGGAACCAGAGATCAAATTGCCAACATCCATTGTATCATTGAAAAATGAGAGAGTTCCAGAAAACATCTGCTTTATTGACTATGCCAAATCCTTTGACTGTGTGTATCACAACAAACTGTGGAAAATTCTTCAAGAGATGTATATACCAAACCACCTGACCTGCCTCCTGAGAAAACTGTATGCAGGTCAGGAAGCAACAGTTAGAACTGGACATGGAACAATAGACTGGTTCCAAATCAGGAATGGAGTACATCACGGCTGTACATTGTCACCTTGCTTATTTAACTTATTTGCAGAGCACATCATGAAAAACACTGGGCTGGGTGAAGCACAAACTGGAATCAAGATTACTGGGAGAAATATCAGTAACGTCAGATATGCAAATAACACCACACTTCTGGCAGAAAGTGAAGCAGTAAAGAGCCTCTTGATGAACGTGAAAAAGGAGACTGAAAAAGTTGGCTTAAAGCTCAACATTCAGAAAACTAAGATCATGGCATCTGGTCTAATCACTTCATGGCAAATAGATGGGGAAACAGGGGAAACAATGACAGACTTTAATTTTTTGGGCTCCAAAATCACTGCAGATGGTGACTACAGCCATGAAATTAAAAGACACTTGCCCCTTGGAAGGAAAGTTATGACCAACCTCGACAGCATATTAAAAATCAGAGACATTTCTTTGCCAACAAACGTTCATCTAGTCAAAGCTATGGTTTTTCCAGTAGTCATGTATGGATGTGAAAGTTGGACTACAAAGAAAGCTGAGTGCTGAAGAATTGATGCTTTTAAACTGTGATGTTGGAGAAGACTCTTGAGAGTCCCTTGGACTGCAAGGGGATCCAACCAGTCAATACTAAAGGAAATCAGTTATGAATGTTCATTGAAAGGACTGATGTTGAAGCTGAAACTCCAATATTGGCCACCTGATGTGAAGAACTGACTCATTTGAAAAGACCCTGATGCTGGGAAAGATTGAAGGCAGGAGGCAAACGGGACAACAGAGGATGAGATGGCTGGATGGCATCATCGACTCAATGGACATGGTTTTGGGTGGACTCCTGGAGTTGGTGATGGACAGGGAAGCCTGACGTGCTGCATTCAACGGGGTTGCAAAGGGTCAGACACGACTGAGCGACTGAACTGAACTGAACTGAACCAGGTGAAGAATTGATATTCTAAGAGAGTTTGCAGCAATGTGTAGGGATGGATTTGAAACAGGTCTGGATGTGTCTGGGGAGCTGATGGTACAGACCAGGTCTGTGTCAGTAGGACGGTATTGCAGAGGGAGGCACTCCAGGGTGGCACTCCCTTGTGAGGGAGGGAGAGTCTGCATCAGAAACTGAGGGAGGGGAGATTCTGAGGCCCTAGAATCCATATCCCACCCCAGCTGGTGCATGTCTGTGTCCTAGGAGCGGGTGGCTACAGATAAAGAGAGAAAGAACTCTGGCTAAAAGCTAAAAGGACGCCAGTGGAAGCATTACTGGAGAATGCAGTCTCTTGGAGACAACTGTCCCCCTCCATTCTGGCCATAGGTAAACCACTGCCCTGAAGACTCTCCTTGGGAGGGGGGAGCAACGGCAGCCCCTGACAGCTGGGGTCACCTGTGAGGACCTGAGATATCACTTTGGGAATTTTTAGAATTCCTTAGGAGGGCCTTGGCTTCTCTGGTGGCTCAGACGGTAAAGAATCCACCTGCAATGCAGGAGCCCTGGGTTTGATCCCTGGGTCGGGAAGATCACCTAGAAAAGGGAATGGTCACCCACTCCAGGATTCTTGCCTGGAAAATCGTATGGATAGAGGAGCCTGGCGGGCTGCAGTCCATGGAATCACAGAGAGGAGGACATGACTGAGTGGCCAACACAACAGGAGGGACTTTTGGGAGGTGGAGGGGTGCTGAGACGCCTTGTGTCAGTCACTAAGCTTCCTCCCCAGGTGGTAAAGGCTGGAGAAACCTGGTGAGGAAACCTGGTTAAAAATATACAATAGCCAGACTGACGTTAACTGAAGTTTATTGATCATGAGCATTTTCTCCTTGCCTTAAAAACAATCAGCATCACCTGGAAATGGCAGAAAATGAAAGCCAGGGAGCTGGGCCCTGGACAGGGCCCCTGGGGTATTAGATGAGACCCTTCTCTAAAAGCTCTTACAGCTTCTGAGAGGGTGGAGCCACTCAGGGGTAGAGATGTACTACTCTGAGATGTATTTTAGTTAAAAATGTAAGTTCAGGGTTGGGCAGATCTGGGTTCAGACAGTTGTTTACAAATTGTCTTCAGGCAAATTGTGAGTTTTTTTCCCCTAAGACTCAGCTTCTACCTTTATGAAATGGGGGCAACAGTGGGGCCAATCCTAGAGGTTTTGTTGATGCTTAAAGGAGATGATGCAGGCAAAGCTTTTTTCAGTTCCTAGCACATGTAAGGGAGAAGGCAACGGCACCCCACTCCAGTACTCTTGCCTAGAAACTCCCATGGACAGAGGAGCCTGGTAGGCTACAGTCCATGGGGTCATGAAGAGTTGGACATGACTGAGCAACTTCACTTTCCCTTTTCACTTTCATGCATTGGAGAAAGAAATGGCGACCCACTCCAGTGTTCTTGCCTGGAGAATCCCAGTGACGGCGGAGCCTGGTGGGCTGCTGTCTATGGGGTCTCACAGAGTCGGACACAGCTGAAGCGACTTAGCAGCAGCAGCAGCAGCAGCAGCACATGTAAGTGCTCAATGCACTTAGTTATATTTGACTCTGGAGATGCTCCCCAAGGCTAAAGGCCAGAGGCCTGACAGGTGTGCTTCCTGTGAGCCCGAGGGCAGGTAGATGGGGGAATGGGGCAGCTACTGCAGAGTGGGGCTGAATTTTCCTGCTTTAGACTTTTCTGTATTTTCTAGATTTTCTTAAAGAACCATGTAGATGGTCTTGTATCCTAAAGACTTTGAACAATAACTTATCCATTATCCATGCAAACGTTATACCCTGAAAGGCTGCAGAATGGAACTGAAGGCCTGTTTTGGAGAACTTTCAGTTATTCCCATTTCTGGAGTTTTCTGAAGTGGGGGCAGGGTGCCATCTGTCCAAATTCTCCAAGACCTTGGGTCTAATCACTGAGCATCCTTCTGTCCCAGCTTCTTTGTGAGATCATGGATGCCTCCCAGTTCACAAATTCAACAATTCCTCACTTAAGTAAATAAACACACAGAATACTTACATCAGTGGCCAACAGCTCCTCACTGTCGTCGATACTGGCCACGGTGACCTCTCCCTGGCTCACGAAGGGGAAGTCAAAGGGGTTGGTTGAAATGAGAAGCAGGTCTGTGGAGCAGGAAGATCCCTTTAGCATCTTATGCACAACTGACTCTGGGATTTTTCCAATGAGACTGGTTTGGAAGATAAGAATTGTAACTAAGGAAACTTACCGATGAGTTCTGGCTTCTTGTTGGACATGATTTGGTAAAAAATATGATAGCTTCTCTCACTGGATAACTGAAACGTCACCCTGGATTTTTCTAAGAGATCTAAGGTAACAAAAAGTAATGTGATTTTTATGTTCCCCAGGAGATGACCCTGGGGCCAAATTCAAGGTGTGTGTTTGGACTCACAGGTTTCAATGTCTGCTGACGCCAGCTTTCCTGTGGCTCCAAAGTGAATCCGAATGAACTTCCCCTGTCCAACGACAGATTGACAAACACCATGGTTATTCTGGGCTTCCCTGGTGGCTCAGACAGTGAAGAATCTGTCTGCAATGCGGGAGACCTGGGTTCGATCCCTGGGCCAGGAAGATCCCTTGTAGAAGGGAAGGGCTACCCACTCCAGGATTCTTGCCTGGAGAATTCCATGGACAGAGGAGCCTGATGGGCTACAGTCCATGGGGTTGCAAAGAGAACCACTGAGAGACTGACATGTGGCTATTTTATTTGCATGGTACTGTTGCAGCCTCTGTTAGGTGTGACTGTGGATGGTGGGACATGTAGGGTCAACAAGGGTGATGCCAGAAGCCTGAAGACTTCTTTCTCTCCATTTGCTTGGCATCCGGTTCCCACACCAGTTCAGCCAAGCCTCAGATAGCTCTGCCCAAAGCCCATGGCTCTGTCCCTTTAGCTCTGGGGATGCCTGTGAGCTCCCTCTCAACTCTCTCTTGGGACCACCTCTCACCTGACTGCCTCCTTGGTCTCTGTCTTGCTCAAACTCTCCATAACATCTTTGCATTGATAACCTGGTTAGAATAACTGACTTCTTTTTTGCCTCTGGGTGCTACTTCTGAGATTTCTTGCCTCATATCCCCTTACTGTTTACTACAGGCAAACCTAGCTCCCAGGAGGAGCTGGCTCCCTAAAGACCCACTCAGCACCTGGGTTCACTCAGTTTGGGGTAGTCAGAGGTGAAATTACATATAGTATATATATATATATATATATATATATATATATATATGTGTGTGTGTGTGTGTGTATGTACGCATGTGTATGTGTGTGTATATTCCCTCCTTACACTGTTCATTTAATTGGTCTCTACCATTCTGTGAGCAGATTCGAGGGCAAAAATACCGCCTTGCTTGTTCACCCACAGACTCTGGAATCTACTGTACTCAGTGATATTCTCTGATATTTTCTGAATGAAGCCTAAAGCAGAGCTAATGAAGGATCAGCCAAGGTTTATGTGAATTATGTGTTGGGTTCTCAGGAGTTTTAGCTCCTTAATGGAAGTGCCTCGGGCACTTGCTCCTCTGGCCAGTGAAATTCAATAGAAGACTGGATATTTGTTTATTTGCCAATGTCGAAGGTAAATGCCTCTTCGGTTGAGCTAATCCTAAGTGAAATGTTGAAGGATGGGGCACAGCCTTCGATTTAAACTTTTCCCCAATTTTTGAGCTCTGCTGTCTTCACCAGGTTTTTCGTCCTCCTGACTTGGAGGAGGTCAATTCTGCTAACTTCATGCTAAGGTTTTCATGGCTAGTAAGTCAGTGGATGTTGCTCAATGGACTTCTGCATTTTAAAATGATTCCACTCCAAAAGACCAATTTTTGCATAAAGAAATTGCTCTGTACTTGTGGAATTTGAGTCATTGTGACTTCAGGATGCTCTTGTGTGTGTATGTGCGTGCTAAGTAGCTTCAGCTGTGTCTGACTCTTTGCGACCCCCATGGACTGTAGCCTGCCACGCTCCTCTGTTCATGGGATTCTCCAGGAAAGCATACTGGAGTGGGTTGCTGTGCCTTCCTCCAGGGCATCTTGCCAACCCAGGGATCGAACCCACTTCTCTCGTGTCTCCTGCATTGTCAGGTGGATTCTTTACCACTAGTGCCACCTGGGAAGCCCCAGGATGCTCTAAGGTGATGTGGATTAGTTAGGGAAGGATAGCTAAATCCTCCCTGTGCTGGGAACAAGCCAGCATGTTCTTGGAAGTGTATCAGAATATCCTGATTGGGCAGCTTGATCTGAATCACTTGCGGGTAGATGAGGCCGGGAATACCCTAGTTTGTGTGGCCATTTTCTCACATCCAGCACTGGAGGAGAGGGTTTGGTTTCTGGGGGCTGTTGACAGTTGGAATGAGTCTTACAAATCTCGAGGAGTTGTCATTCCTCACAGTCTTGGCGTTTCCAAAAGCCTCCAGGAGGGGATTGGCCTGGATGATCTGATCTTCCAGGGTTCCCTAAAAATAAGAGAAGAGGAAAAGGGAGGACTGTGGACATCTTCTGAAGTAATTTCTTGGTGACTCTAAAGTATGCTTGCTCTGGGAAGGGATTAGGGAGAGATGTCACACAGTCCAGGCTGGTGGCCGGTGCAGAAAGTGAAAGTACCCAGAAGCCCATCTCTACTCTACTGAAGGAGGCTTCAAGGTCTCATCCCAGAGAGGGTTTTAGCACAGCATCACAGTGACTTCTGGCCACACCAGATTCCTGTTTGGAGTGCTATCCACTCCATCTCGATTTCCCAGACCGCCTTTTTTCTCTGACAACATTTCATTATAAAATACAGATTTTTAGAGTACAGAACCTGTGTTACTGCCTGCACCAGGATCCATTTACATAGATATTTGGGTTCAGAAGTAGAATTTAGACTGTGAGCAACGAAAGTGACCCATGTGATAGAAACAGTGGGTCTTGAAAATATTTTTAAGTTGCATAAAATATTTCATGAGAATTATTATTTAAAAGTCCTCTCACGGAAAGCAGAGCTTTCACCCCCCCCTCCCCCTTCCATGCATGATTGCTTATCTTTCTGGCTCTCTGGAAACTATTGTCCAGCCCAGTGGTTCTCAAAGTGTGGTCCCTAGACCAGCTGCATGAAGAGTGGGAAAGTGAGAGAAATGCAACCTGCCAGGACTGTGAAGGTGAGATAGGAATTTCAAGCAGAAATCCTGGGTGGGGAGCCTAGCAATCCTCTGAGAACCTCTGGCCTAAACCACTCCTTCTCCAGAGGAGGATGTGGAGATGGTCAAGGTCATTGGGCTGTTGCTGATGGGGCCTGTGCTAGAGCCTGAGTCCACGAGGTGGAGCCATTTCTTGTCTTGTCCCCTAAGTACTCCCAGGCAAGACCTCTTCCTGTGCATCTGTGCTGAGCACAGAGCCCTGCACAGAATACCTAGTGCTCACCCAAGATTTAAGTTGTACTTATTCCAGAAGCCTTCCAGGGGCAGGAGGCTGCTCACCTGCATCTTGCCTGGCTGCTGCTCCTTCTTCTTGTCTCCAGTGACTGCAATTGTTGCAAAGTACTGGATGACACGCTTGGTGTTCACCGTCTTCCCAGCTCCAGATTCTCCACTGTTGATTTAAAAGTGAGATATGCAGACATAGAGAACAGACCCATGGGTGGAAAGAGGCCCAACAGGAGAGGGGAGATGAAAGATGGATGGACCGGAAGTTTTGGATTAGAAGATGCAAACTATTATATGTAGGATGGATAAGCACCTGGGTCCTACCGTATAGCACAGGAAACAATATTTAATATCCCGTGATAAACCATGATGGAAAAATATGAAAATATATTGTATATATACAATGGCATATATAAGAATTGTGTATATAAGAATATATACACATACATAGTATATATTCTTATTGTATATATAAGAATATATACACATATATACCTGAATCACTTTGCTGTACAGGAGAAGTTAACACAACATTGTAAATCAACTATACTTGAATAAAATATATATTTTAAAAAAGTAAGTGAGATAAAGGAGAGTAGAAGGGATGGATGGCCCTCTTCCAAGTCATCCTAGAGCAGACATGGGTTACTCACGTGATGAGGATGGACTGGTTGTCTCGATCTAGAAATACAGAGGGAAGCGGAACAGAATCAGTGACCAACCAAGAGGCAGGATGTACAAATAAGGCAACACTGGGTAGGGGTGGGTAGAGCCCCTGGGGTCCAGTTCTGAGTTTACCATAAATAGTGGTGTGATGATTTGGGTATATCTAATCTTTAGGGCTTCCCTAGTGGCTCAGCAGTAAAGAATCCACCTGCCAAGCACGAGATGTAGGTTTGATCCTTGGATTGGCAACCCACTCCAATATTCTTGCCAGGAAAATCCCAAGGACAGAGGAGCCTGGCAGGCTATAGTCCATGGGGTCACAAAAAGTCAGACATGTCTGAGCAACTAAACATACACAATCTTCTTTGAGACAATTTGTGCAGATTTCCCAAACGTAGGATGTGTAACGTGGGCAGCATGGGATGTAACAGTGAGTCCCACGGTGTGAAAGTTCTTCTCGTTCACAGATCTTTATCTCCTCACTAGCACTTTCTTATCTCCCATTTTAACAACAGCAACCACAAAAACGCAAGTCTCAGACCCAGAACTTGTAAGAATCCATAGCTCCTATTAATAATTAGACTTATGGATGCTTATTTGTTGTCACTGCATTTTTCTTTTACCTTTCCCTTTTACTTGAAGGTGACAATGGTTTTCCATTTACAATAGGTTGAAATGTGAAGTTCATAGGTTGAGGTCCCAACCCTTAATACCTCAAAATGTGACCTTATTTGGAAATGGGGTCATTGCAGATGTCTTTAAAGATGCAATCATACTGGAGTAGGTGAGAAGCCTCTGTCATGAGAAGCCTGAGCACCACAGCTAGAGAATGACCCCTGCTCGCAGCAACTAGAGAAAGCCCGTGTGCAGCAATGAAGACCCAGCACTGCTGCTGATGCTGCTGCTGCTGCTGCTAAGTCGCTTCAGTCATGTCCGACTCTGTGCGACCCCATAGACGGCAGCCCACCAGGCTCCCCCGTCCCTGGGATTCTCCAGGCAAGAACACTGGAGTGGGTTGCCATTTCCTTCTCCAATGCATGAAAGTGAAAAGTGAAAGTGAAGTCGCTCAGTCGTGTCCAACTCCTAGCGACCCCATGGACTGCAGCCCACCAGGCCCCCCTGTCCCTGGGATTTTCCAGGCAAGAGTACTGGAGTGGGTTGCCATTGCCTTTTCCGAAAGACCCAGCACAGCCAAAAATAAATACATAAAAAATGGAAATTACCAGTCAGCATGAACTGATAGGCGTTGTCAGAGATGGAGAAGATGTGGGGCGGGGCCTCCTGGCGCTTTTTGCCCCTGTAGGCTGCCACCACCTCGGGGTTGTACACCGGCAGCCACTTGTAGGGGTTGACGGTGACGCAGAAGAGGCCTGAATATGTCTGCACCATAAAAAAAAGGAATATAATTGTTTCATGAGGACATTAATACTGGTTTTCAAAATGTTAACCGCCTGCATGAACAGGGGCCATGAGAACAAACTCACATAGATCATCCAGGCTGCATAACGCTCTTTGAGGTTGTAGAGCACAGCGGGCTCATGCAGGTGGGTCATCATGGCCATGTCCTCGATCTTGTCAAACTTGGGAGGGTTCATGGGGAACACCTGTTCACTGTTGAGAGTGAGTGTCTGGATATTGAGAGGAAAGGCAGGTGATGAGTGGGAGAGCCAATGTTCAGCATCCATGCTACCAGTGTGGAGAAAGTGGTGAGGTATTGTGGTGTGATGACCCCATTACCATGGATAGTGTCATGGATCATATCTGTGCCCAGAGATGGTCCATAAATACCTGTTCTTATTGAATCTACGTCTGGTCAAACTGTGTAACCAGCTCTGGTCTGATGCCCCTAAGTCAGTGTGCCATTCTGTGCCAGGAGTGGGTTACACCTGTGCAAAGCTGTAGAGCCCTTCAACCTCAGGGTGGCCAGGGGGTACTCAGGATGGCCAAGGCCAGAGCAGCTTGTCTCTATGTACCCCATTTGCTGTGAGTGCTACGGTGAGCTCAAGCTTGGAGTACTGGAAAGAACTCTTCCAGCATATTTGGTACATCTCCACCTCAATATCTCTATTCACATGGGTCCCTTTGTCTGGAATATCTACATTGAAATTATGTCTAGCTACCTTCAAAGCTCCTCTTAGGTGCTCCCTCATCCATGACCTGTCTCTGCTTTCCCCTGTCTTTTCAAGGCTTCCAGAATGCCTTGCACCTCTGCTCTAATAGTTCAAACATTGGACTTGGAGTATGGTCCATGCTGCTGCTGCTAGGTCACTTCAGTCGTGTCCAACTCTGTGTGACCCCATAGACGGCAGCCACCAGGCTCCCCTCTCCCTGGGATTCTCCAGGCAAGAACACTGGAGTGGGTTGCCATTTCCTTCTCCAATGGCCAAACAGTATTTTGAGACTAATAACTAATTTTCCCTTCTCTGTTTTTCCCTCCTTTTAAGCATACAGCTGGCACTCCATTACTCAGGAAAGGTAGAAACTAGTGCACAAAAGAGAAACAGCCAGTAAGCCTTTCTAGTCTTTGCCATAAACCTATATCCTTAGAAGAGCTTTGAGGGTTTTACTGAAAAAAGAATGAGATTTGCTGGTAAAGGCCACATCTCTAGAGGAAATTAGGCCCTTCTGCTCCACTGCCCTACACTAAAGAGAGAGACACCCAAAGTAGCACAAGGGAGATGGAAAAATCTGTGAGTCTTGAAGATTCAGGGCTTGCTTCTTAACAGATCCTTTAGGGGGACAGTGAGACCCAATATGATATTACTGAAAATGTGGCACGACTCTCGGGAGTGGACCCCAATAGTAACTCAAGAAAATTTATTTCTGGCCCTTTTTAAAGAGACTAACATCAGAGGTTAAGTCAACAACAATAGTAATCACCTGTTTTGTATGCTTGGATTTGTGAACTGCCATTTGTACCCGTCATGTACTCTTGATACCTATCCTGGATGATAAGCTTTGGGGAAATGGTTACTGAGATTTTCTCACCTTTGCAAAGTGGTGGACACAGTGACCTAGATGTGGTAGTTTTCCAGTAAGTACTGAATTAAATAGTGAAAGTGTTCGTCACTCAGTCATGTCTGACTCTGTGTAACCCTATGGATACATGTGCTTGCCAGGCTCCTCTTTATGGAATTCTCCAGGCAATAATACTGAGAGGGTAGCCATTCCCTTCTCCAGGGGATCTTCTCAATCCAGGGTTTGAACCTGGGTCTCCTGTATTGCAGGCAGATTCTTTACCATCTCAGCCACCTTGAACGGTGCTCTGTAATTCTCTGTAGTAAACTAGGCATTGCCCCTGGAGCTCCCTCTCTAAGTCACACCGCAGCCTAGAGAGTTCTGTGTGGAATATTCACCCATCCAGCAGCAGTCTTCATCCATCTCTCCCTTCAATAGTCCGACATCTTTCACCACCGCCTTCCCCTTTCCCCAGAGCAAACCTCACAAAAACTCTCAAAGCTCAAGTCCTTGGAGAAAGGAAGAGACGGGGCAAAGGTGTGTGTCAAAGCAGTGTTCACCTGCCGTGTTACCATAAAGTAGATCAATGGAAGTCTTGTTCTGTTATCAGGTTGCTATGGATCAGCATGCAATTTCTAATATTCTACTCCAGAGGATGAAGGAGGATGCCCACGTTAGCAAGAACATCTGAGATCAACACTTACCCGGTCATCGAGGGTCTTGACCGTGACTTTGTCGTTTTCCCTGCCCTGGATCATACCCTTCACGTACAATTCCTTAACATCCACTGCAAAGCAGGCTTTCTTGGAGTCGAATGGGCGGTTCTGAGCCTCGATTCTTTCCTTCTCCGATTTCCGCAGGTAGGGAGCTGCTTCTCCGAAAATGGCCATCTCCGCATCAGAACTCATGGCTGCAGGGGCTGGGGAGACCAGGGCTGCTGAGGCGGGGCTGAGGGGCTCTTGACTCTGAGGGGCCCAGCCTATTATCTCTATTCAAACAGGGGCCAGATTCAAAAGCTCTTGGGATTAACCCAGTTCCTGTGGAATCTAGGCCCAGGTTTAGGGGCCTAGAGCAGGCAAGTGGGGGTAAGCTAAAGGGGATATTTTACTCCAAGAAAAATTTTTAAGGGGTTGCTTTCAACTCTAAGTGTTGATTTTGGAACAGCTCTAAGTCCAGCTCCAGGTGTGGAAGTCTGAACCAACTGGAGGAATCTAAGCTGAGCCCAATAAAGAGAACTCAGAAAATGCTTCCTTAATTCCATATCATATTTGAGCCTCATGGTCTCTGTGTCATCCCCAAATCTTAAAGGTGTCTGAGAAGAATGACTGAATGTTGATAATTCCTAGTAGAAATTATCACAATTATGTAATTTGGAAGAGGAAAGAGTATTTTAATTGTCCTTTCAAATGATTGTGGATATTCTTTTTAGATACTGTACCAAAACTTACACATGATAGTTTCTGTGATACTTTCTCAAAGGCTAGTTGCAGCAGAGAATCTGAAACCACATCAACAAACATTTGGTACCTGTTACCTTATAATCTGTTGGTCTGTGTTGAACTTTGAATGAAACTTTTACCTATGTATAAACATCATACATTGATCATTTGAGAAACCTTGTTCACTGAATTCTACAACACTTCCAAATATCAACATATTTCATTACACAATATAAAAAAATCACAGTCATTAACATCAGCACTGATCTTATTAGGAAATTTAAATATTAGGATGTTGTCAAGCTAATGGTGATAGACACAAGTCTTCCAAAATTTTAATTTTTGCTTGAAAGCTCAACTCTATCATTAGTAACAAATACTTGTTTTCCTTGAAATTGGATAAGCACACTTCATTGTTTTTTGAGAAAATGTCTGCCAAATATCCAAGTCTGGGAAACCATAGTTTGTCCACTAGTCATTCTTTCCAGTAAAAAGGAAGCTTCATGAATCAAGTGGCTGGTTCATCTTGCAACTGAGACTACTGCACATGTGCTTTCCCTCCAGACAACCCTCAGAGTCCAGTGTGCAGCAGGAGAGCTTGTCACGCGGACTTCCCGTTCCATTACATAGAATATTATGAAGACGTGGATGACGTTGAGATGTGACAAAACCAATCATTTCCACTGCTGCAAAACTTGTCATTTTTTCAATGAAGTTGGCTTTTTAAATAAAGAAATTTTTTTTTCCAGTGTCAGTATATGGCAGTGAAGATTTCTATGACTGCTGGCACAGCTTGGTGCCATGTCTATCCATCCTTGCTTTTGCATCATTATGTCCACACAGTGAAGAAGGCAAATGGTGTCTGGGTATTATATTAAGATTTTTTTGACCTCATGTACCTCTCCAAGGTACCTCTCCATGGATCTCCAAGGATCCATGGGTCAAGTTTTTTTCTTTTTTAAAAATTGATTAATTAATTGGCCATGATGTGTCTTTGTAGCTGTGTG
This sequence comes from Bubalus bubalis, assembly GCF_019923935.1. Lineage (NCBI taxonomy): Eukaryota > Metazoa > Chordata > Mammalia > Artiodactyla > Bovidae > Bubalus > Bubalus bubalis. Next base: position 33,722,263 of record NC_059159.1, on the reverse strand, counting down.
AGTGCTTTTCCCTAGTTGCCATGAGTGGGAGGCTACTCTCTGGTTGTGGAGTACGGGTTTCTCATTGCGGTAGCTTCCCTTGTTGTGGAGCACAGCCTCTGGGTGCTTGGGCTTCAGTAGTTGTGGCACATGGATCCTAGAGCTTGACTTGGTAGTTGCGGTGCCTGGGTTTAGTTGTTCTGTGGTTGTGGGAGTTTCCTGGACCAGGGATCTAACCCATGTCCACTACATTGGCAGGCAGACTCTTAACCACTGGGCCACCAGGGAAGCCCATGGCTAACATTTTGAGAATGGTTGCACCAGAGCATGAAGAAATCTCATCAGGCTGCTTGACTTCAGCCTGATACACAAAGTGTTGAAAGTTGATCCATATCAAAGTCACCTGCCACAGAATCTCTGTGGTTGAGACTGAGGAAACCAAATTTTTCCCAGGGCCCTCAAACACAGTGATGTTTGGGAACATTATTTTGCTTTTATAAAACCATGGCATAGCCCCAAAAGTGATTTAGGCAACTATTTCTTAATTTTAATAGTGATATGTTTATTTTTAAAGTTTATTGCCTTATTCTACAAATATCTACAAAATCTACAATGCCACGAACAATTTTACATCCCAAAGATACAGGATAAAACCTTCTCTATTATGATATTTTTTCATTGCTTCTGAGATGCATCTCAAGTGTAGAGATAATATTCTGTGAAAAATGTGAAGAAAATTAGAACTTATAAAATAGGGTCAGTCAGTCAGTCAGTTCAGTCATGTCTGACTCTTTGCGAACATATGGACTGCAGCATGCCAGGCTTCCCTGTCCATCAGTAACTCCCGGAGCTTGCTCAAACTCATGTCTATCAAGTCACTGATGCCATCCAACCATCTCACCCTCTGCTGCCCCCTTCTCCCCACTGCCTTTAATCTTTCCTAGCATCAAGGTCTTTTCCAATGAGTCAGTTCTTTGCATCAGAAAAGCTGACTCATCACATGGACCGCAGCCTTGTCTAACTCAATGAAACTGTGAGCCATGCTGTGTAGGGCCACCCAAGATGGATGGGTCATGGTGGAGAGTTCTGACAAAATGTGGTCCACTGGAGAAGGGAATGGCAAACCACTTCAGTATTCTTGCCTTGAGAACCCCATGAACAGTATGAAAAGGCAAAAAGATACGACACTGAAGAAAAAACATAGGGTAATATGACTGTGAAGTATCTGTTTATATGGTGATAGAAAGCAGCGTTTCTCTTCTTTGGTGTGTAGGAATCCAACTGGGAGTCTTGTTGAAATGGATATTGTGATTCAGCAGGTATGGAGTACAGTTTGAGACTGTGAATATCTAAATATCTCATCTGACACTCATATAGATGGTTCACACTTTCATAGCAAGCATATAAGGTAGCTTTGAAAAACACATCTAAGAAAAAAAAAGGAAACAAGTCAAAATACTAAATGAATTGATAGTACTGGTATTACGTGAATATTGAAAACTTTGTGATGATTGTATGAGAATGAAGTCTGAAGGTGGGTGGTCAAGCTTAGCTTGTGGTCAAGCTATGTCTTTAGGCCTCCTAGAAAAACAGGACCTTCCATCTGGGATTCAGGTCACGACCAGTGTTGAGGTGGAGATTTCTCTTTTTCCACCCACAACTCCAACTGTGACTGAAAATCCAGTATCTTTTCATTTCCTCTATTACCCTGCGTAGATGACGCATGAGTTGTCTCCGTGATATTCTGGCAAATGTGTTGTCCAGGCTACTTGAACACCTTCCAGGATGACTATTTTCCATTTTGGAAAAATTTTGGAAGTTTTTGAAAATCACTTGGGAAAGGTTTCTCAGGCCAAGGATTCGTCTTGCTTTAAACTGAAATCTGGGTTTTTGTGACTTCAGGATGTTCCATCCTTGTTCTGGTTCTTGGTAACAACAAAAAGAATTCAAATCTTCTTCCTAGAAGACAACTCTGCACCAATCTGATGGCTGCTCTGGGTTCCCCTTAGCTTTTTCTTTTCCAGGCTGAATAAGCCCAGGACCATCTGCATCTTCTTCTGCTGCTTTGGCACCTCCTTTACAGTCATGGTGAGCTCACTCCTGTTAATCTCTCGAGGTGTGGCACCCAGACCACATGTCATTCTCCGTCAGCATTGCACTCACCTCTCCTGACCTAGGTGTTACGCCTGGGGTGGTGACTGCCTTCTGGCAGTCTCGTCACACTGCTGACTCGCTATTCACTGTCCAGCAAAGGCCCTCAATCCGCTGCCTACGTGTGGTTGCTAAGTCAGATCTTGTCCCCATATTTATACAACTGTACTCTGGGGCCCAGGCTAAAACCATTTATGCTTGGCTGATAAACTTAGCCTTGTTAGGTCTGATCCGACTCCCTTGGCATGACTTGTGGTGTCCCTGGAGGCTCTACCCCCAGAAAGTCCCCTAATTAGCTTCGCCTTGGTTTTGAGAGCTTAACCTACTTCCAAGCCTACACAGCTGTGTCCCTTCAACCATCCACTCTGTTCCAGCCTTCAGGGTCTTCCAATGGAGATAGTCATTCCGGTCTACCTAACCTCTATCACCACCTTTTTACTGCTCCCCACCCCCTCTTTCTGCTGTCAGTATACATGACACTGATCTCAACTTACATCCTTCTCCTGGGGATTTCTCAGCTACTGTATCTTGTCAACAGCGGTGTGGTCATGACTTAATTATACTTTGCTTTCCTTGGTCCTGATTCATCTAGAGTTACCTCCAAAAATGCAGATTTTGAAGGGGGAAGTGTTTTTATTACTATAGTGGACATAAGGTTGAATCCATTTCTCCTTATTCTCTCAGCATTATTTGTGAGTAAAGACATAGCTGAGTGGACTCAGGGGTGTGGACCCTGCTCAAAAAAACCTCAAAGTTAGACTTGTGTGAAGACTGAATCTTGAGCCTATGAACATCATGCTCATTGCCAACTAAGTATATTGGCTTGGAGCTTACATGTCAGAGTTCTGCAATGTATTTTATTATTCTCAGTGTGATGGGCAAATTTGGGAAGCCATTCGTCCTTAGATACAATTTGCACATTTGTACTCTGCCTTTAGAAATACTTAAGCAACTGATTTTAATTTCACCATTTTTAGCTTCTTATGAGTGTGACAAGGATGACAATGTATAAAATGTTTGCTAATTTCAGTCAATTACTGTATTCCCAATCGAAATAGTAACTCTTACCTTCTTGGTTCCCAAAGCAACGGTCAGTGTCCTTCAGAAATGAAGTATCTTCTTGGGCGGTGGTTCCAGAAATCAAAACCAAACAAAAACAAAGAAAAATGAACTACAAAGAGTTTAAATAAATCTAGAAACTGTGGTTGTTCTAAGTTTAGCTACTTTTAAATGGGTACACAGTAGATGGTGTGGGATGGAAATAAATTTTCCATTTTCCTTTTGGTTAAGTTCTTTATTCTTTAAATAATTAGTTAAATACAATATTGATTAATAATTTCTTTGAATATCTTCTGTGTGTGCCAAGTACCATGTTAGCTCCTTGGTGGTTTAGTCGCTAAGTCATGTCTGACTCTTGCAAGTCCATGGACTATAGCCCACCCAGGCTCCTCTGTCCATGGAATTTCCTAGGCAAGAATACTGGAGTAGGTTGCCTTTTCCTTCTCCAGGAGTTAGCGCCTTAAGCAGGTATAAAAAAGGATAAAGACAATCTCTACTCTAAAAGAATGCAAAATATAGTAAGGGGTAAGAGAAGTGGTCAAATAAATCCTTAAACAAGGAAGAATAATGCAAATTCTGTAAGAGTCTAAATGAAATGTTAGGGGACTTACAGAGATGATGCTTCTGGCTGAGTGTAGGGGGCTGTGAGGGGTCAGGGAAGAAAGGAAGAGGAAGAATCATCCAGATTGTTACCTAAATCTTTAGATCAGTTAGTTGAGTTCTTTGGCAATGGGAGAAAAGTTGTGAATTATAGGCAAGACTTCTTTAAGAGGTCTAGGAAGGGCACTCTCTTAAATATACTATATTCCGTTGGAGAAGATGAAGGTGTGTCAGCTGATAACTTATTTGGGACTAACCTCAGTCCACAAGTTTATAACCTGCATGAAGATCTCAAGGTATCATGAGTCTGAATAATTTTCCATATAAAATCTGCCTTCAACTTCCCATTTACCATAGAGTACTTCTATAGAATCAGGAAATCATGTCATGAAATACCATTTAGGTAGAAACAGACATTTCAACACTTACTTTACTACTTTGGTTGCCTCCTTTTATCTTTTTCTTTTATGAGTCTTTAAAAGATTTCTAGGTATATCCTAAAATTCTCCCACAGTTTTCCAGAAACAATTAAATGATTAAGTATTTTATTTTGAATCCTCAGTTCAAAAGAAACCAGACTTGGAGGCAGAACCTTAGGTTTCTAATGCCAGTTGTGTAAAGTAGCTGTTGTAATTTCTTTGGGCTTTGATTTCCTTCTGTCAAATGAGACAGACCAGAAAATCTCAAGATTCCTCTTAGCTCTGTGAATGTATGACAGGAGGCTTTCTGGTGAAGATGGTGGCCAGAAATCAAAGCCTCACAAGTCTCTTCTGAGAGATGCTCCTGCAGGGTCAGACATGACCCAGCCCAAAGTCCACCGGGCACCCCGTGCAAGAGCAATCTGGAAACCAGTCGTTCCTAAGCAGACTAAGGATGCATTCTGAGATGGATAAAATGCATGAGAGGATTTCTTCCCACAATTATCTTCCAGATATCCTGACATAAGAAAAACATTTAAATGACCACAAAAATTTCAAATAATAGTTCAAGGCAATTGCAGAAGAGACATCACAGATTAGCAGGTTTATTTGCTGACTGCATGTTATAATATTGAACTAAACAATTAGAGGGGTAAGTATGCATTGTATTCAGCTTCATATCCTGCAAGGTAATTTTTTTGGTCTCATAATTGCTTATATTCTTGTCTTTTTACTCCTTGTAGAAGCTTCTTGAAAGGCTTTGTCATCTTGTCTTCCATACTGCGCTTAACACAGTTCCTTGCACTTACTAGGTCCTCAGCAAAGACTACTGTATTGCTTTCTCTTCTTCTTTCCACATAACCTAATCAGGTATAATCAGAGTGACATGGAGCAGAAAAGTGGGCACTGGTGAGCACTTACCTCACGATGCTGCGGTCAAAGCGGTTTCAGAAGCGTGACCCGCCGGGCTCCCTTTATACCCCCAAATCTGCAAGCCCAGCGCTCTAGCTTGGCTATATTTGGGGATCACCATTTACTTGTTAGATGTAAATGCGTCGTAGCACTGATCTCTCACTCTTGTTAAGTTACTTGGATAAATGACCAGAGGAGGCTGTGTAATGCCAAGTCAGCTGCGTAGGGATTTTGACGTTGGACACAGATCTTTGAGACTTAGAGAGTACTAGGGACTGAGTGGAACTGGGGCAGAGTGTGTTGAGAAGGTCAGTGAAGGGCAGAGACACAGGATGAATTGTCAAGCAATGGGTGATCAATAGCATGGATACTAATTACGTCTCCTTTACCAAGGACTGTAAACATGAGATAGTGTGTGCCTCTTCTCAGAAATTTCCGGAAAACATAATATTGGCCATTTAACATATCCATTCTTTTTTTTAACATTGAAAAAATTGAGGTATAGTTGATTTACAATATTGTGTTAATTTCAGGGATATAGCAAAGTGTTTCAGTTATATATATGTGTGTGTATTTATATTTCAGATTTGTTTTCCTTATATTACAAAATATTGAGTATAGTTCCTTGTGCTATGTAGTAGGTCCTTGATGTTTATCTATTTCCTATATAGTAGTGTGTATCTGTTAATCCCAAATTCCTAATTTATTCTTTTCTCCCTCCATTTCCCCCTTTGGTAACCATAAATTTGTTTCCTATGTCTGTGGGTCTATTTCTGTTTTGTATATAAGTTCGTATGTATCAGTTTTTTTTTTTTTTTTTAGATTTCACATATATGCCATATCACATGATATTTGTCTGGCTTACTTCGACTTAATTTGATGATTTCTGCTGTGTTGTGCTTAGTCTCTCAGTCACATCCAACTCTTTGTGACCCCATGGACTATAGCCCATCAGACTCCTCTGTCCATAGGATTTCCCAGGCAAGCATTCTGGAGTGAGTTGCCATTTCCTTCTTAAGGGGATCTTCCCGACCTAGGAATTGAACCTGCATCTCCTGTGTCTCCTGCATTGGCAGGCAGATTCTTTACCACTGAGCCATCTGGGAAGCCCCATTATAAAATTAAGAGCAGGCTTAAATTAAAAAAAAAAAGTCGTAAAGTTCTAGAAGTTCTAATGAAAATACGTAGTCTGTGTGACAACTCTTATGTTTGCATAGGTTTTTTTGGCTGAGACGGAAGTGATGCTTGAATATGTAGGAATAACCATACATATTAGAAGTTAGAGCCATTTACAGTAATACAGTCTGACTTGTTTATGTTGTATATGATCAATGTGTACTGAATTACATTCAATATTTTTTAATAACCTATAATGGAATGTAATCTGAAAAAAAATAACTGAATCACTTTGCCATATAGCCCAAACTAACAATATTGTAAATCAACTATGCGTGCCTGTGTCCTAAGTTGCTTCAGTTGTGTCTGACTCTTTGCAACCCTGTGAACTGTAGCCGGCCAGTCTCCTCTGTCCATGGGATTCTCCAGGCAAGAATATTGGAGTGAGTTGCCATGCCCTCCTCTAACCCAGGGATTGAACCTGCATCTCCTGCGACTCCTGCATTGCAGGTGGATTCTTTACCCCTGAGCCACTGGGGAAGCCCAAATCAACTATCCTTAAATTAAAAAAAAAAAAAAAAAAAAGATTCTCTGGTTTTCCAGTGGGTAGTCTCATGTAAGTAAGGCATTTCCAAATGACAGCGTGCATTAGTGAAAATGAAACTGTAGGCAGAGGAAGAAGCAGATAGGAATAAAACTTCCACAATAGCATTTTCTAAAGCAGATTTGACAGAATGCTGATTCTGAGAGAAACTGTGAAATAAAAGGTTCTGTGGTTAAATGAGTTTGGGAAATGTGGCCAACTCTATTCCCTGCTATTGGAAATTCACCATAAATATTAGCATGGTAAGGAATCTGAGAAGCCTACCAGTAAAGAACCATGAAGAACTTTCTTGTAACTAGTGATGTGCTGTTGGAACACCATCTTACTCCCTGCTCAAGAAAACGAGAACGGAAGGCTGAAGACTGCAGTCCATGGAGTTGTCTCTGTTTCTTAGCAACATTTGGCCTAGAACAAAGCAACAGAGAGCAATCAGGCAAACACACAGCTGCTTTTATTCAAGGGACAGCCTCTTTTGTACGTAGCAGATGCTCAGTAAATGTTGTTCCTGTGAATAAACCAGTCAAGACAATTCATGGGGAATCTGTGTTGAAAGAGGGTCGGAGTGATAAAGTGGAAAAGAATGGAATCAGACTGAGTCTCACTTAAGAGTAAGAGTTTATATTTATTTTCATTTATTTATTTATTTTAAAATTTAAATTTATTTATTTTAATTGGAGGCTAATTACTTTACAATATTGTATTGGTTTTGCCATATATCAACATGAATCCGCCATGGGTGTGAGAGTTTATTTTTATTAAGAACTCACCACGCACCCAGGCTTTATCCACATTGGCTCACTTATGCTTTGTAATAGTTTTGGGAGGTAGGTGCTAACATCATCCCCATTTTATGGCTGAAGAAATTGGGCCATTGAGAGTTTCAGTAACCTGCCTGAGGCCATGCAACCAGCAAGTGGCAGAAATGGGATTCAAATCCTCTCTGGCTTTAGAGCCAATGCCTATAACCTTTCACTTTCACAAGCCCAGCACTTTTGAGTGCTGGCATACTGAGAAATGGAGACATGAAATAAGGACTCTGCCCAAAGGAGGTGGTTGGTAATGGACATGGGAAGAGAGTACAGAGACACAAAAAGTACAATGTATTTTTCCAAGGTAAACTTTAGTGCCAAGATGAGTGGAATGCCCAGTGGATTAGATGTATGGACAAGGTGTTTGAAACCCATAAGGTATGTTGTGTATGTAAAATATTATCAGAGTTCTTACTAATGATATGGTACCACTTTGGAAGAGAAGAGAGCTCTGAAAGGGCTGGTGACTGTGGAGATGATGATAATAATGCTTTTTATAATTCTTTCCAATTTACAGGGGCTTCCCTGGTAACTCAGATGGTAAAGAATCTGCCTGTAATGCTGGAGACCCAGGTTCAATCCTTGGGTCAGGAAGATCTCCTGGAGAAGGGAATGGCTACCCACTCCAGTATTCTTGCCTGGAGAATCCCATGGACAGAGGAGCTTGGTGGGCTACAGTCCATAGGGTCACAAATTTTGTATGTTTTATTATGTTTATTTTTCTCTGCAAGACTTAGGGGGTTATATTACTTATATTATTAAGTACTAATAATAATCATTATTATTTCCATTGTCCACACGGAAAACTGAGGCCTAGGGGGTTAAGTGATTGACCAAAAGGCCCCACAGCTGAACACAATGGAGCCAGAAGTGGCATCCCTGGTGTCTGGTTCCAAAGCCTGACTTTTTTTGCTATCCTCTACTCTCTCTTAGAGGAGGGAGATTTTGAGAGTACAGGGAGGAGGTTTCAGGCTTAGGGATCGTGGGGGCTTGCAGGGACTGTGGTTAGAAACAAGGTTTCAGGAAGGTGTTTCAGGAAGGTGGACTGGGCAAGCCTAGAGGGAAGGGTTGGGGGTCACACGGAGGTGAGGCTGGAGAAGTGGGCTGGGCTTGTCTCTGATGGGCTCCTGATGCCCCTGGAAGGAATCAGGACATTATTCTGAGATGATTGGAGAATGTTTCAAGGTTTTTAAGCAGAAAAGTAAATACATACACACACACGTATATACACACACTTAGGCCTGGCAAAAAAATAGAGAGAGAACCCTAGGAGGTGAAAGGAATATGTTTGCCAATATAAGATCTCTCTGAGCTCAAGACTTATTTTTTGAGGCCCTACCCCACATTATATTAATATCTTAAAATCCACTCAATATATTTACTAAACATACATGTATGTTAAGTCATTTCAGTTGTGTCTGACTCTTTGTGATCCTATGGACTGTAGCCTGCCAGGTTCCTCTGTCCATGGGATTCTCCAGGCAAGAATACTGGAGTGGATTGCCCTTTCCTTCTTTAGCAGATCTTCCTGACCCAGGAATTGAACCCACGTCCCTTATGTCTTCTGCATTGGCAGGTGGGTTCTTTATCACTAGTGCCATATTAAACATACAAGTAATATCTATTTGCCTTGAGAAGGAAATGGCAAACTACTCCAGTATTCTTGCCTGGAGAATCTCATGGATACAGGAGCCTGCGGGGCTACATTCTATAGGGTTGCAAAGAGTCGAACACAACTGAAGTGGCTTAGCAAGCAAACAATATCTATTTCCATTGAATATAAAAAATAATCATAGTGGAAAACAAAGAGGGCCTTGATTCAGCAGGACAGAAATGAGATGTAAAAGGAAAGAGAAAACCCAAGGGATACCCTGAAGGCAGGACCAACAGGACTTTGATGCCGCTGGGTTTGAGGAGGGAAATGAAATCAGAGAATCTTGCCTTTCATCCAGCCCTCACAGCAGCCTAGAAATCTAGGGGCATGACACCAGCCCAGGAGCAATACTGAAGAGGGAAATATGAATTTATTTTCTAAATTGGAGTAGTAGTCCGTAGCTCATACCCACGGCATCGTTCCATCTCTCCCAACTTCAAGACTCTTCTGTCCATAAGGGCTTTCTCCAGTATCGTTACAAAATCATTTTGTCAACTCTAAAGTGACAGGGACTTTATTTGTGTCAAAATAACTCAAGGGAAGTGGTGTTTTCAAGAGAGAGGATATAATAAAAAGCTCTACAGGCAAAATGGAGAAAAGGAGGACCATGAAAAGGGCATTGGGTCAGTCACAGAGGTGATCCTGACATGAATGTCAGCAGGATGGTGGGGGTGGAAGCCCTGAAGGTGAGGATTAAGGAGTGACAGGTGTCAAGGAGGAGGAAAAAGTTTTCCTGATTTCCCTGGGAGCAAATCTCTCCACCAATCACTATAGGAAGTGCATTCAGAGGACATGATTTGGATGGAGAAAGCGGTAGCAGGGCCAACTAGAGAGGCCCAGAAAGCAAGTGTAATCAAGGTCGTGGCTTGGAGGGCTACTTGAGAAGAAAGGGCAATTAATTGTCCTAATTGGAGGATCACCCTCACCCCTGACAACCATCTAAAAGCTTATGTAACAGATGAAATTTCACAAAGCAGCGAGAAGGTCTCCTGCCGCCAGAAACAGAAATTTCTGGGCAAAAGTCACAGGACAGGTACATTTGTGAAGGATACAAATTTATATTTAATCACCTAATTAAAAACACCGAGTGAGAATATTAGCTTACAGAACTAGAATATTGCCTTGAATATTATTACCTAATCGAAGTCTGACATTACAGAATCAGAAATTGAGGTTCTGGACAGGTTACCTAATTAATCTTAATTAATTAAACAGAACTTTTCCCATTTAACTCTCAGATCCAAGAGTGCTAGTTCAGAACACTTTCAAGTGCAACACATAATCTTCTGCACAGCTAGCATTTATGCACTTCAATTTTGCAAAGAAAAAAGCTGATAGGAGATTATCCAGTGTGTGTGTGTGTGTGTGTGTGTGTGTGTGTGTGTGTGTGCTCAGTCGTGCCCAACTCTTTGCGACCCCAAGGACTATAGCCCACCAGGCTCCTCTGTCCATGGAATTTTCCAGGCAATTATACTATAGCAGGTTCCCATTTCCTTCTCCAGGGGATCTTCCTGACCCAGGGATCAAACCCACGTCTCTCGAATCTGCTGACGTGGGTTCTTTACCACTAGTGCCACCTGGGAAGCCCAGCGCAATACATAACCTTCTGCCCTGCTAGCATTTATGCACTTCAATTTTGCAACACAAAAAGTTGATAGGAGATTATCCAGAGAATTGCTTAAATTGATTTTCCTTTACTCAATGAGGACATAGATTTTTCAGTTCTACAGGTGGGAAAACCGAGGCTTGGCGAGATTAAGTGACTAGTCATACAGCTAGTAAGCGGCAGAGTGGGAACTAGAACAAGTCCAGTTTGTGTTTTCACTACAAGACAGCCGCTTCTGGCTTTGCAAGATCCTGTAAGACACTAACGTTCTCAGAATTATACACGCTTCTCAGAATTACACACAAACCAGGCATCCTTCTCCGAAAACATCCTGGAGAGCATGTGTTCATGACCTGGGAACATTGTGTCTAGAGAAGAAATTCTACCAATTCTACCAGTCTGCTCAGTAAACTGAAGACCTCCCTCAATCTGGCCTTGTAACTTTGACTGATGGCTGTGAGAGTTAAGGTCTCCATCATTTCACCTTTTATGTTGTGCTTTGATTACTTCCATTGCTTAAAGCCTCATTAGAACAAAGGAAAGCATGATTGATTACTTTTTAAAATTTTTATTTGATCGAAATTATGCTTGATTTACAGTGTGTTAATTTCTGCTGTACAGCAACACAATTCAGTTATACATACATTCTTTTTCATGTTCTTTTCTGTTATTATTTATCACAGGATTGAATATAGTTCCCTGTGCTATACAGTAGAACCTTGTTGTTCATGATTAATACCTTTTTTCTTAAAAATTCATACCGTTTTATTCTATAATAAAAACATTTTTCTAAACCATGATCAAAAACTTTGCTGGGCACAGCCCAAATGTATATTTACATGGTTAAAATCTCCATGATAATTTAGTCACTTAGAGTGGACTTTGAGAGTCAGAATCCTGGGGTTCACATCTAGACTTCACGTTTTAAACTGTGTGAATTTGGGCAATAAGGCAAAACTTATTCTGCTTTTCTGGGCCTCAGTTTCTTTATCTGTAAAATGGGGCTAATAATAATACCTAACTCATGGGCTTCTTGTGACAACTGAGTTAATGAATGCATCATAGACTCCTTTTTGAAAGTGACACAGAGTGGGTGAGACCATGTCAACAGGCAAGCCTGAGACTCAGAAGCCAGGAGCTTTCTCTAGAGAATGTACCAACCACTGGCAGTGCCAGTCAGCTCTGGAAGTCAGGACCATGTCTTCTATGTTGTTCTCTCATGTCTTTTTTGTTGTTGTTTGGTGAGGCTCACCAGCTGACCACAGCTGGACTTTTATTCATCCAGTCTTCCCATCTCACCCAATTTCTTGTTCATATGGCACAAAACATCTTTTTTTTTTTTTTTTGCTCTTCTGTGCAGCATGCAGGATCTTAGTTACCTGACCAAGGTTCAAACCCACATCCCCTTCAGTGGAAGTGCAGAATCCCAGCCACTGGACCACCAAGGAATCCCCTCAGAACATTCTTAAGTTACCCCTTGCCTCTCAACACCACAAACAACAATAAATCAAAAGAAGGAAGATGAAGCCTGGATACCTCCAAACAGGGTGACCCTTTTCCCTAATTTGCTTGGATTTGAAGAGATTCCTGAGACTTTCAGTTTTAAAATCAGGACAGTCCTTGGCAAACTCAGATAAATTTATCACCCTACCCAAAAGGTTGTTGAAGGTATGATAGTAAAGATGAGGTTGAGTGGAACCAGCTGAGATCTCTCACCAAGCCAGGATAGTGATAAAAATCACATGTGGAACTGATAATTTTAAAAGTATAACACACTCATTCAATTGTTTATTCATCAAACAACCACTGAGGACTTACCACACGCTGAGAAGATTTTAAGTGCTAGAGGACAGAACAGGCAAAATTTGCCCTCCTGGAAATTCTATTCGAGTGTGTGTATGTGGGGACAACAGATATCAAGTGTCAATTAGTGATAAATTCTCTGAGGGAAAGAAAAATTAGGATAAGGAAACAGTGGCTGTGTGGTGTCTAAATAGATCAATCAGGGAGGGTTTCTCTGAAGATGTGATATTTCAGCAGACACTTATTGAAGGAGCAAGCCAGGAGACTATCAACCAGGCACAGTATTTCAGGCAGAGGAAACAAACGCAAGCTCTTTGGAAGGAGAGCTTGGCTGCACAGGAACAGAGTAAAGGCCAGTGGGGAAGGAATGAAAGGAGCCAGGAATACTGCAGTAAGGAATGAAGTGGCAGAAGTGGCCACGGGCCAGATAGTTAAAGTCTTGTAAATGCAGCTAAGGATATAGGGTTTTACATGCCAGCTGTTATTATAAAGCTAGCTTTATTCTTCCTATAGGGCTTCCTAAGTGCCTTAGTGGTAAAGAATCCACCTGCCAATGCAGGAGATGTAGGTTCAATCCCTGGGTCAGGAAGATCTCCTGAAGAAGGAAATGGCAACCCACTCAGGTATCTTGCCTGGAAGATCCCATGGATAGCGAGCATGGAGGGCTACAGTCCATGCAGTGATAAAGAATGGCACACAACTGAGTGATTAAGCATGCACCCATGCGTTCTTCCTTATTCTCTGTTAAGGGCTGGCCCTCCCAGTTCAGTTCAGTTCAGTCGCTCATTTGTGTCTGACTCTTTGCGACCCCATGGACTGCAGCACGCCAGGCCTCCCTGTCCATAACCAACTCCCAGAGTCCACCCAAACCCATGCCCATTGAGTCGGTGATGCCATCCAACCGTCTCATCCTCTGTCGTCCCCTTCCCCTCCTCCCCTCAATCTTTCCCAGCATCAAGGTCTTTTCGAATGAGTCAGTTCTTTGCATTAGGTGGCCAAAGGATTGGAGTTTCAGCTTCAGCACCAGTCCTTCCAGTGAACATTCAGGACTGATTTCCTTTAGGATGGACTGGTTGGATCTCCTTGCAGGCCAAGGGACTCTCAAGAGTCTTCTCCAACACCACAGTTCAAAAGCATCAATTCTTCGGCACTCAACTTTCTTTATAGTCCAACTCACATCCACACATGACTACTGGAAAAATCAGAGCTTTGACTAGATGGATCTTTGTTGGCAAAGTAATGTCTCTGCTTTTTAATAAGCTGTCTAGGTTGGTCATATCTTTTCTTCCAAGAAGCAAGCGTCTTTTAATTTCATGGCTGCAATCACCATCTGCAGTGATTTTGGAGCCCCCAAAAATAGTCTGTCAGGGTTGCTGTGTCTATTTTCCATGAAGTGATGGAACCAGATGCCATGATCTTAGTTTTCTGAATGTTGAGTTTTAAGCCAACTTTTTCACTCTCCTCTTTCACTTTCATCAAGAGGCTGTTTAGTTCTTCTTTGCTTTCTGCCATAAGGGTGCTGTTATCTGCACATCTGAGGTTATTGATGTTTCTCCTAACAATCTTGATTCCATCTTGTGCTTTAACCAGCCCAGTATTTCTCATGATGTGCTCTGCATATAAGTTAAATAAGCAGGGTGACAACATACAGCCTTTATGTACTCCTGTCCCTATTTGGAATCAGTCTGTTGTTCTATGTCTAGTTCTAACTGTTGCTTCCTGACCTGCATACAGATTTCTCAAGAGACAGGTCAGATGGTCTGGTATTCCCATCTCCTTCAGAATTTTCCACGGTTTGTTGTGATCCACACAGTCAAAGGCTTTGGCATAGTCAAGAAAGCAGAAGTAGATGTTTTTCTGGAAATCTCTTGCTTTTTTGGTGATCCAATGGATGTTGGCAATTTGATCTGTGGTTCTTCTGCCTTTTCTAAAACCAGCTTGAACATCTGGAAGTTCATGGTTCACGTACTGTTGAAGCCTGGATTGGAGAATTTTGAGCATTACTTTACTAGCATGTGAGATGAGTGTAATTGTGTGGTAGTTTGAGCATTCTTTGGCGTTGCCTTTCTTTGGGATTGGAATGAAAACTGACCTTTTCCAGTCCTGTGGCCACTGCTGAGATTTCCAAATTTGCTGGCATATTGAGTGCAGCACTTTCACAGCATCATCTTTCAGGATTTGGAATAGCTCAGCTGGAATTCCATCACCTCCACTACCTTTGTTCATAGTGATGCTTCCTAAGGCCCACTTGACTTCACATTCCAGGGTGTCTGGCTCTAGGTCAGTGATCAAACCATCGTGATTATCTGGGTCACAAAGATCTTTTTTGTACAGTTCTTCTGTGTATTCTTGCCACCTCTTCTTAATATCTTCTGCTTCTGTTAGGTCCATACGATTTCTGTCCTTTATTGAGCCCATTTTTGCATGAAATGTTCCCTTGCTATCTCTAATTTTCTTGGAGGAATCTCTAGTCTTTCCCATTCTGTTGTTTTCCTGTATTTCTTTGCATTGATCACGCAGGAAGGCTTTCTTATCTCTCCTTGCTATTCTTTGGAACTTTGCATTCAAATGGGTATATCTTTCCTTTTCTTCTTTGCCTTTAGCTTCTCTTCTTTTCACAGCTATTTGTAAGGCCTCCTCAGACAGCCATTTTTGCTTTTTTGCATTTCTTTTTCTTGGGAATGGTCTTGATCCCTGTCTCCTGTACAGTGTCATGAACCTCCATCCATAGTTCATCAGGCACTCTGTCTATCAGATCTAGTCCCTTAAATCTATTTTTCACTTCCACTGTAAAATCGTAAGGGATTTGATTTAGATCATACCTGAATGGTCTAGTCGTTTCCCCTACTTTCTTCAATTTAGGTCTGAATTTGGCAATAAGGAGTTCATGATCTGAGCCACAGTCAACTTCCAGTTTTGTTTTTGCTGACTCTATAGAGCTTCTCCATCTTTGGCTGCAAAGAATATAATCAATCTGATTTCAGTGTTGACTGTCTGGTGATGTCCATGTGTAGAGTCTTCTCTTATGTTGTTGGAAGAGGGTATTTGCTATGACCAGTGCGTTCTCTTGACAGAACTCTATTAGCCTTTGCCCTGATTCATTCTATAGTCCAAGGCCAAATTTGCCTGTTACTCCAGGTGTTTCTTGACTTCCTACTTTTGCATTCCAGTCCCCTATAATGAAAAGGACATCTTTTTGGAGTGTTAGTTCTAGAAAGTCTTGTAGGTTTTCACAGAACTGTTCAACTTCAGCTTCTTCAGCATTACTGGTTGGGGCATAGACTTGGATTACCGTGATATTGAATGGTTTGCCTTGGAAACTAACAGAGATAATTCTGTCGTTTTTGAGATTGCATCCAAGTACTAGGCAAAGGCACCCCACTCCAGTACTCTTGCCTGGAAAATCCCATGGATGGAGGAGCCTGGTAGGCTGCAGTCCATGGGGTCGCTAAGAGTCAGACACGACTGAGCGACTTCACTTTCACTTTTCTCTTTCATGCATTGGAGAAGGAAATGGCAACCCACTCCAGTGTTCTTGCCTGGAGAATCCCAGGGACAGTGAAGCCTGATGGGCTGCTGTTTATGGGGTTGCACAGAGTCAGACATGACTGAAGCGACTTAGCAGCAATGCATTTCAGACTCTTTTGTTGAGTGTGAGGGGTGCTCCATTTCTTCTAAGGGATTCTTGCCCACAGTAGTAGATATAATGGTCATCTGAGTTAAATTCTAGTCCATTTTAGTTTGCTGATTCCTAAAATGTCGATGTTCACTCCATTTGCTTTGATTCATGGACCTAACATTCCAGGTTCCTATGCAATATTGCTCTTTACAGCCTTGGACCTTGCCGCCATCACCAGTCTCATCCACAACTGGGTGTTGTTTTTGCTTTGGCTCTGTCTCTTCATTCTTTCTAATCTGCTCTTTTCCTACTCGGCTTTGCTTCATTCTTTCAAACAACAATTTAACACCTGCTCTTCATTTAACAAATGGCTTATAAAGACACTGCTCCAGGCATCAGGGATTAGCAGTTGGTTCTCTCAGAAAGCTTAAGAGCTAGTTAGGGGTAGTGGAACACAACATTGAAAACACATGAAAAAATCAGTAGCCCTGGACTTGGAGAGAAGCCCCCAATAACGACTGGGAAGAAATCAGGTTTCAATTTCCCACAGAAGTGAGGAATTCATTTCCAGTGCGCGCAAGGGCATTTTGTGAGGAGTGCGCCCAGGGCATCCTGGGAGGAAGGAAAGGCCAAAGTTCAGTTCAGTCACTCATTCATGTCTGACTCTTTGGGACCCCATGGACTGCAGCATGCCAGGCCTCTCTGTCCATCACTAACTCCCGGAGTTTACTGAAACTCCTGTCCATTGAGTTGGTGATGCCATCCAACCATCTTTTAGGATTTGAAATAGCTCAACGGGAATTCCATCACCTCTAGTTTTGTTTGTAGTGATGCTTCCTCAGGCCCACTTGACTTCGCATTCCATGACGTCTTTTGGAAAGGCCGAAGCAATGCCGCCATTGTTGGAACCAGCCTGGAACCTGTGGTGGAGCTCGACTGGTGAGTGTTGTGTTTGCGAGTGTGTGAGAGAGGAAGGCCTTCATCATTCTCTCTGAGATTCCAGAGAGTAACTGTGTGTGGAAAGAGGAGGGCCGGATCTTGGTGACTGGGCCTCAAGGAAATTCTTGAAAATTTTCAAGTCGTCAAATTCCATTTGAAGCTTTTCAGCGCATTTATAGGCATGTTATTACATTGCTTATCCATATACCTAGGATAAGCTAAATCCATTTTGGGGTATTAAATATTGTGGGTATCAATTGAATTACTTTTCTGAATATGCTAGAAAAAAATTTTGAGTCTGTTTCTCAGAAGGTACCACCTTTCCCATCCATGCTTTTAATGATATTTTTTATAATTTGAGGGCTCCCACTGTGTTGTGCCTCAGTTTCCCTAAGCGAGAGCTGTAAGCTATAGATTTTGTGAGGAGCTGAGAAAGTAGCCTGACCTCTTGTGAAGGTCAGGCTACTGTAATTTAAGAAAAGTCATGTTTGGGGTGTGTTCCCCAAGGAGGATATTTTTCTTCTTCATCAGCGAAGAGGTTTTCTTTTTCTCTCTGTGGGCTCCGGAAGCAGCATCTTGGTGGGGCTTGGAGCCAGGAGGGAGGAATCAGGCTGGTAAATTCCACCATTAAGTTAGGTTCTTTCCATCTGCCCACAGCTGATTCTTCTGCTTCCTACTTAGGAAAATGTGACCCACTTAAGTCCGCAGTGAAGGTGCCTGGGGACACTGGTGTGTGTAACATGCACCCAAACCTCTGTCACAGCCAGGAGGTAGAATTTAAGTTTGCTCACCGACAGCTGCTGTGTTAGCCCTGGAATGTTAATCCCTAGCGAGAGTGTGGATGAAAGGCAGCAGCTTTTAGCAGTTGTGTTAATGGTCTCATCCATCAAATGACCCAGTCCTCTTCACCTTTCTCTTGTCAGTTATACCCATGTCTTTGATGAGAAGTGGATATGAAGACATCTTAAGAAGCAAGTTCCTTTTATTTATTGTATTTTTTTAAAGAACTTTTAAAACAATTTCAAAACTAAGGTACACATTGTAGAAAAAAGGGAAAATATAATCAAACATACTGAAAGAAAAATTTAAATCACTCCTAGATTTTAACATAGAGGTAATCTCTACCTAAATTGGGTGTAAGTCCTTTTATACGTTTTCCCCCTATGTTTGTAAACACATAAACATTTTTTAATTAAAAAAACATGTTTTTAAACAAATACACAGTTGGGATATCAGCCTGTAAGCATGGTTTTGTGTTATGCCTTTACAGCTTATTAGATTATGGAAATGCTTATCATGATATTAACTCTTGTTCTACGTCATAGTATTCTAGTAAACTTGTGCACATGTGTTTATGTATATCTTTATGAAATTCATAAAATAGACTTCCCGAGCAAAGGCTATGGATGTTTTCAGGTTTGCTATAGTGCAGTGCCTGTCATTACTGTCTCCACCGTAATGATATTGCATAAAAAACCCAAACGTATTCACTAATGATTGTCCCAAGTCCAAGGTCATATTACTTGCCACATGACAGGCCCATAAATTGAGAGACAGTTGTTGGGGCACTGAATAGTGACTTGATTCAGAAAGTTAGCAAACTGAGAAGGTGGTGGACTAGTACCGCCAAGAACAATCTTACCTGAGTTAGAATTCAGGCTTCTGTTATGCTAAAAGGGAAGGGAGTGTGTGGTTGGTTGGTGCAAACTTCTTGGTGTTGGACTCCTTTGTTCTTGCAGCTGTCTATGTAGGTCAGGTCATGATGTTCCTGTGAACCTCCAAAAGATAAATGTTATTCTCTGTTTTGCAACTTTTTATCTCTATACAAATGGAAAAAGGTTATACCCTTAAAGGTCAGAGCCTTGAGAGTGGGCTATATTCAAGCTACAGGAAACATTCTTATCTTGTAGCAAAAGCTATAGAATACAAAATGTTAAAGTAAAAGAAACATTTAATATAGAGTCAGATTTCTTATTCCTTATTGTGGTATGTGATCATGCTGATCATCAGGTGTTGGAAACATACAACAGTCAGTGAAGCATGATTGCAAAATAAAATGACAAATACTGCAAAACTTGCAGAATTTCCTGAAGTTGATGAAAGTGGGATTAGAAATCTGCTTGAATTTTGCAAAACAATTCCAGTGTGTTGCAGCAGCATTGAACTAGTTAATGATTAAAGATCTGAAAATGGACAAAGATGATGATCCAATAAGTGTTTCAGGAGAGAGTAAGTTTAGGATCAAAGGATTAGGAAGGCAATGAAGGCATCACACTTTTCTTGTTGTTGCTGCTGCTGCAAAAGATGTTCTTTATGATGTACTGCAAAAATCAAACATAAAGGGTGCCCTATCATACAAGATTGTGGGAACTAGGTCCGTTTTCCTCCCAACTCCAACACTGATTCATTCTTTGTTCTAAGAGTTAGCAGAGATGCAGTTACAGTGTAAATCCTGTGACGTACAAGAGCAAATAAATTTATTTCAATATTTTTGACTTGATTTTCACTATTTATTTTTGGTTTCACTGGGTCCCCATTGCTTTGCTTGGCCTTCTCACCACGATGGCTTCTCTTGTTGCAGAGGCTCTAGGCTCGTGGGCTTCAGTAGTTGTGGCGTATAGGCTTAGTTGCTCCGAGGCATGTGTAATCTTCCCAGACCATAGACGGAACCCAAGTCCCCTGCATTGGCAGGCAGATTCTTATCTTTTGGGCCACCAGTGAAGTCTTGTCTTGATTTTAAGATAAAACCCCAATCAGACTTTTTCCTCACTGTGTAATTTTGGACTTAGTTTTAATTTAGATTCACTTTAAGTGATTTCTGAGGCACGTGACTGTCTATGTAGAAAATCCCAAGGAACTCCCTTCCCCCCAAACTCAGAACTATGAAGTGAGTTCAGTAGGGTTTCCAGATATAAGATACACACACAAATGTCAGTTTTATTTCTTTAAGCTAGCAATAAGCATGTGAGCCCTCAAATTGGAAGTACAATACCATTTACAATTGCTTAAAAACAAAAAGTAAAAGAAACATTTAGATGTAAATCTAACAAAACATGTACAGGACTTGTGTACTGGAAACTATAAACCAAGAAAGAAAGAAATCAAATAGATAAATGGAAAAACATAACTTATTCATGAATTGGCAGAATCAACATAGTAAATAAGTCAGTTTTCCCCAAACTGGTAAATACATGCGATTCCTATCCAAAATTTTAACTCTGGCTTTAGACATACAGTGTCCTAATTATTATTTTTGCAAAGCACTGTTGTTGCGGTATTTCCCCAATGAAATTTCCTTCTTTTGCTCCCCTCCACCCCTACCCCACATGTTATGGGAGTTTAGTTCCCTGACTAGGGATTAAACCGGAGCCCTCGGCAGTGAGAGAGTGGAGTTCTAAGCACTGGATTGCTAGGGAATTCCCCCACAGTGAAAAATTTTAAACACCTTATGGGTATATAATTGATACAGAGTGAAGTAAGCCAGAAAGAAAAACACCAATACAGTATACTAATGCATATATATGGAATTTAGAAAGATGGTAACAATAACCCTGTATAGGAGACAGCAAAAGAGACACTGATGTATAGAACAGTCTTTTGGACTCTATGGGAGAGGGAGAGGGTGGGATGATTTGGGAGAATGGCATTGAAACATGTATAATATCATATATGAAACGAGTCACCAGTCCAGGTTCGATCCACGATACTGGATGCTTGGGGCTGGTGCATTGGGACGACCCAGAGGGATGGTATGGGGAGGGAGGAGGGAGGAGGGTTCAGGATGGGGAACACATGTATACCTGTGGCAGATTCATTTTGATATACGGCAAAACCAATACAATATTGTAAAGTTAAATAAAATAAAATTTAAAAAATAAATAAATAAAAATAAAAAAAATAAAATACTTTTCTATTTTCATTGAGGAAAAAAATAATAAAGAGTCTTGACATATGTGTACACTGTGACACCATCATCTGAATCAAGATGATGGACGTGTGCCTTATCCTCCAAAGTTTTCTCCTGGGCCTTTGCAATATGTCCTACTGCCCTTCTGTACCTCCCATAAATCCCACCTCCCTATCCCTATCTCTGTATTGGTCAGCTTTCAACCACTATAGTTTCATTTTTAGCTTCTAGAATTTTGTATGAATGGAGTAATGGAGTCTACACTTTGTGGTCTGACTACTTTCACTCAGCAAAATTATTTTGAAATCTATCCATTTGTGTGTGGGGTGTGTGTGTTTGTTAATAGTTTATTTTAATCTTCCCTGGTAGCTCAGTGGTAAAGAACCCCACCTGTTCTTTAGAACAGGAAGGAAGTGGCAACCCACTTCGGTATTCTTGCCTAGGAAATCCCATGGAGAGAAGAGCCTAGTGTGCTACAGTCCATGGGGTCACAGAGTCAGACATAACTTAGCTACTAAACAACAAGTATTACATTATATGAATTTACCATGATCTGTTTGCCCGTTCACCTGTTGATGCTCATTTGGATTGTTTTCAGTTTGGGGCTGTTACAGATAAATATGCTGTGAATATTTGTGTTCATGTTTTTGTGTGGACATAGGTTTTCATTTCTCTTGAGTAAATACATCAAAGTGGAATGATGGGAACAAATGGATAATTTCTTAACTTCTTAAGAGACTGGCAAACTGTTTTCCAAAGTGATTGTGCTGTTTTACATGATCACTAGCAGGTGTGAGAAGTCCAGTTCCTCCCCCTCTCGGTTAACACTTGGATTTTCAGCCATTGTAATAGGTGTGTCCGTGATATCTCATTATGTTTTAATTATTATTCTCCTGATGACTGATGATGTTGGGCATTTTTCATATGCCCGTTTGCTCTCTGTATATTTTCTTTGGTGAAATGTTTGTCTTATATTGGTTCTTTAAAAATTGGGTGATTTCTTTTTAGTGAAGATAGATTTCTTTATATATTCTGGACACAAGTCCTTTATCAGGAATATGATTTTCAGATACTTTTTCTCAGTTGGTGGCTTTCTTTTCATTCTCCTTAATAGAGATTTTCAAGGTGCAGAAAATTTGATGAAATCCAGAATATCATTTTTTTTTCTTTCATGGCTGTGTTTTTGTGTTGGCATCTAAGAAATCTTTGTGTAAACCAAGGTCACAAAGATTTACTCTTATGTTTACTTTTCAAAGTTTTTATGATTCTACTTTTGGTTCCTTCTTTGATCCAAAGTTTTATTTAGGAGAGTATTTAAAAATTTTTCTGGTTTTAAATTGTTGTATTAATTTTAGACATTTATGAAATTGTGGCCTGTTCATTTTGTACTGTAAAGGTGTGGGCTGATAGGGTTGGGAGGCAGGGGAGAGTGGATGGTAGAAGATGGAGAAGGACAGGCATGCATAGGTACAATTTTTGTCTAGATTGCATTTTTGTTTTATTTCCTCCTTGTTTTCTAGAGACCAAACACCTCATGTTTATCCTGGACTAAATCTTTCTTGTCTTCAGTTCAGTCACTCAGTCATGTCTGAATCTTTGCAACCCCATCTTTGCAGCACGCCAGGCCTTCCTGTCCATCACCAACTCCTGGAGCTTACTCAAACTCATGTCCACCGAGTTGGTGATGCCACCCAACCATCTCATCCTCTGTCATCCCCTTCTCCTCCTGCCTTCAATCTTTCCCAGCATCAGGGTCTTTTCCAACGAGTCAGTTCTTCACATCAGGTGGCCAAAATATTGGAGTTTCTGCTTTATTTCCAATGAATATTCAGGACTGATTTCCTTTAGGATTGACTGGTTGGATCTCCTTGCAGTCCAAGGGACTCTCAAGAGTCTTCTCCAACACCACAGTTAAAAAGCATCAATTCTTTGGCGCTCAGCTTTCTTTGTAGTCCAACTCTCACATCCATACATGACCGCTGGAAAAGCCATAGCCTTGACTAGACGGACCTTTGTTGACAAAGTAATGAATATTCTTCCTTTATTCAGAAGTTCTGTCTCATTCTCTCTGACCCATTCATCTATCCGATCTGTCAGAAAATCCAATGTACACTACACAGTACATCTAGAATCATGTGCTTCACAACATCTCCTGGTGCTATCTTTCTAGTCTCAGCCACTGTCATTTTTTAATATTTTATTTTGCAGTAGGCTCCTAACTAGTCTCCCCAGTTTCTACCTCTGCCCCCTTCAGTCTACTCTCAACACAGCAGTCAGAGTGATTCTTTCAAAGGTATGTTAATATCACTCCTCTGCTCAAAACCCTCCCAAAATTTCCCTTCTCACTCTGAGTAAAGACACACGTCCTCAGGGGGCCCTCAGGCCCTGCATTCTCTCTGGGCTCCCAGGTTTCCTCTCTTATGCTGTACCTGTCTTGCTGATTCTCCTCTAGCTCTGCTGGCTGCTTTCCTGTCCCTGGAACCTGCCAAGCTGCCTCTGCTTCAGACCTTTGCATATTCTTTTGTTCCTCTGCCTGGAATACTCTTGCTTCCCTTAGGTCTGTGCTCAAATGTGTTCTTATTAAAGATGCCTTCCTCAACTCCTCTTTACAAAACACTAACTGCTTCCCTCTTATTATTATTATTTCTCATCAGCACTTATCTGACACATTACACAGCTTCCTATTTGTTCATCGCCTTTCTCTCCTTATAGAATATAAGCTCCTAGAGGGCGAGAACTATGCTTTGTTCATGGCAGTTACCAAGAACTGAGAGCAGGGCCCCGCACACAGTAGATGTATGGAGTGGGTGCACAAATGGGTCCTGTCTGAAGGAGTAGCCTCAGGGAGTGTTTTACATAGTAATGTGTAACAATCTCGAGAGATTTAATAGAATCAAGTCCAGCAAAAGATAATTGTGTGTGTGGTGGAGGTGGAGATGGGAAAGGGGATGCTGGGTGGTGAGAAAGGTACAAACACTGAATGTTCCAGAAAGGCATATATACTGTTTAAAAGATAACAGCTAGGTGAGAACTGTGTTTGAGAATAAGGAATTCTGGAAATAAAAAAATGGCACTCTGGTTCAATTTATCAGTTCACTATGGTTTTTATTTATTCAACATTAAGAGAAAAAAAAACCACAAAGCAAGTGACCCAGAATAGCACATTTTGTGCATTTCTTCAGGCCCTTGGCAGCACCAGGCAGGTGCGTTCACTCTGCACTGACTTTTGTGTGAACCTCCCGGCTCTTCACCCGCAGCTTGTTGACCTGGGACTCGGCAATGTCAGCCCGTTCCTCGGCCTCCTCCAGCTCGTGCTGGAGCTTGCGGAGTTTGGCGAGATTAGTGTTGGATTGCTCCTCCTAAGAATAAAGTTGTGAGAATTAGACTTCGTGGTTCTTATTGCACTTGTCTCGAAACAGGATTATTTCCTCAACTCAGATACTTCTTTCTTATGGTCTGTTTGTCATATTTGACTTCAAATCCAGACCGAACTTGTAGCTTCAATTACTTTTTTTACTATAAAGAATGAAAGAAGGAAGAGTTTTGAAACGGAAGAGACAGGCTCATTGCGCCCAGCCCATGTATACGTGAAATCAGTTTACCATGTATGGGTTGTGTGGAAAGGAGGAAGAAACCATCTATGGTCACAGAGATTAGAAAGTAAATGTAAGATCAAATTATTAACTTTGGGAAAATTCCACTTAATTTTTTTTTTTTTTTTGGCCGTATGTTTTGACTCTGGTATACAGAGATGGGAGAAAAATTGGGCTAGGAAGAAAGTAATGCCCTCCGTTGGCTGGACTTCTTTCTGTTCTGTCGCTCCCTTTTGTGTGCGCTTTTCTTATCTCCTACCGACTACGTTGTGTCTGGAAGAACGGGGAACAACCAGGAAAGATTAAGCTGGAAGAACTTCCAACACAGCCCAATTTGCTATAGCAAGTGTGCAGGGATAAGCCTCTGCTGATGACACTGGTTAGTGAGTGAAGGAGTCAGTTGGGGTAAAAGATTTCTATTTGGCTTTTGGGAATACTTGATTCTTCCCATTTTTGGAGGGAGAGGAATATTTATCATGGTGTTAGATTTTCTACTGGAGATTCTTTGCAGCTATCAAGTAAGGTGGGTTATTTGGAATTTTCTTTTTTTCCCCCAGCCCCTACAAATTGCTTAATAATAAAAATATCTCCTCTTGAAATCTTATTCCATAATTAGAATTTGGGAGTAAATTCAAATTTATATCATCTCTTAAGAATGATATATTCTTACTTGTCTCTTTTTTGTCATAAATCCTGGGTTTTATTTGTTTTTAATTAATTTATATTAATTGGAGGCTAATTACTTTACAATATTGTGGGTTTTGCCATACATTCACATGAATCAGCCATGGGTGTACATGTGTTCCCCATCCTGAACCCCCCTCCACCACCCTCCCCATCCCATCCCTCAGCATCATCCCAGTGCACCACCCCTGAGCACCCTGTCTCATGCATCGAACCTGGACTGGCGATCTGTTTCACATATGATTATATACATGTTTCAGTGCTATTCTCTCAAATCATCCCACCCTTGCCTTCTCCCACAGAGTCCAAAAGTCTGTTCTTTACATCTGTGTCTCTTTCTAATTAACACATTCTCTTAATACCACAGAAGTTTTATTCTTCCCTTAAGGGCTTAAAGATACTTACAGCCTCCTCAGCTTGTCTCTTGTATGATTTCACCTTCGCTTGTAATTTATCTACCAGGTCCTGCAACCTGAGTACATTCTTGCGATCTTCCTCAGTCTGGAAGTTTAAAAAAAAAAAAAAGGTCTGCATTCAATCCAATAAAATAAACCTACTATAGGTGGTGACATAAATCACTTTGATATGATGGCAGGTGGGCCTGAGGTAAATGTGGTCGACCCTGAGGCTTCCTTCATAGTATTAACAGTAGCCACGCTTGATAAGTGTACCATGTGCAGGCACTATGTTAGAGAGTTATGTAATTCTTTAATCCTTATCTCCCTGCTCTGGTGAGTAGAATTTACATGTGATTAGTGTTAGGTAACCTATCAGAGTTTAAAAAGTAAGAGAGGGCAATACCAGTTGACCTGGCCTTGAAACCTATATTCTTTCTTCATTTATGCTATTTTTAAAGGTATTCCTGATTTTTGTGGCTTAGGAGAGTGCCCATGATAGGTGATTGTGTCATTTGCCCCTTACATATATCAAGTTAATGTGTAGCTTTTTTTGAGTATCACACAG
The DNA here is from genome assembly GCF_019923935.1 of Bubalus bubalis. Taxonomy (NCBI): domain Eukaryota; kingdom Metazoa; phylum Chordata; class Mammalia; order Artiodactyla; family Bovidae; genus Bubalus; species Bubalus bubalis. The sequence goes on along the minus strand of NC_059159.1, from coordinate 33,695,846 downwards.
TCAGTAGGTTTTCTTTGGGCAGGAAGTCTGGATATTCTAGAAAGCTATTCCCCTTACCTGGTAGGTGAGTTCCTTTACTCTTCTCTCATGTTTCCGTAAGCCTTTAATAGCCTCAGCATTACGCTTCTGCTCACTTTCAACCTCTCCTTCAAGTTCACGTACCTACAATCAAGAAAGATAATTATATAGTCAGTCTTGGGGGATATTAATTGACTCATGACCTACTGTGATACTGGGTGGATGTCCTCAGCCCCAGGGTAAGGATGGGAATCAATATACAAGAAGAGAGAAGGGTGGGGGAGTGACTTTTTCCCTTCCTAGATTCAGAGATTGAGAGACCCACCCTGGCCTCCAGTTTCTGGATCTGCTTCTTCCCGCCCTTCAGGGCCAGCTGCTCAGCCTCGTCCAGGCGGTGCTGCAGGTCCTTCACCGTCTGCTCCAGGTTCTTCTTCATCCGCTCCAGGTGGGCGCTGGTGTCCTGCTCCTTCTTCAGCTCCTCAGCCATCATGGCCGCCTAATTAGTAAATAAAACAATACAATAATCCTGGTAATAGCAGGTAACACAGTATCATTAAACAAGTGCTCATTTGCTCACATCAGTGATTGCCTTCTTGGCCTTCTCTTCTGCATTGCGTGATTCTTGAATTACTTCTTCCACTTCACTCTGGAGTTGTGAAACATCATTTTCCAGTTTCTTCTTCGTGTTGATCAGGCTGGTGTTCTGTTAAAAGTAGTGGAAATTTGTAAGACTAGTAGTCTGAACACTTGGGATTTTATTGATGTCTTACTTGTTGACTCAAACAGGGGACCTAATAGCAAGATTTCACTAAACTAAATGTTTGTTCCATGCAAAATGTTAATCATTTGCAAGGTTTGTCCTGTCCCCCGATCGCCCATCTGATTTGTGTGTGAGGATGTGTGAGGTCCAAAAATGCCTATATTAGTTAATTGCTCTTTTAATTATATGTCAAACAGACATCACTAGTATTCTATCCCTGAAACGTTTGAAAAGAATTGCTTCTTTTTGTGAGAGCCTGGCACTGAGAGTTCTTCTATTAGAAGGAATCTATTTTCTGTTAACTTGAATGTTTTGCTCCCTTTGGGAATATTGAATAGTAATTCAGAAGAGTACTTCTGAAAACATTTTCTTAAAATTTTGCCCTGTGGTTCTCTAAGGGAAGCAATACCACCTCAGTGGGTATTTAGAAACTTTTAGGGGTGGATATTTTTGGTTGTCAAAATGACTAGGGTATTTAATGCCTGGGCAGGTCAGCGATGCTGAATGTTGTGCAAGGCAAAGGGACTGTAAGCACTGTGGTGGCTGAATGCTGACATGCTTCTGATGAGAAACATTAAATGGAGCATTTTAGATTGTGTAGTCAGTGGATAATCTTTATTTAAGCTTATTCCATATCATGGTTTTCAAAATAATCTAAGGACTCAAGCCCTAATTTTAAATAAAAAAGTAATACCCCTATCCCTTTTTTGGTAGAAAATCTAAAAAAGAAAAACAGACACCAAAAGATCACCTATAATCTCATCACTTCAAGATAATTGCAATTAATATTTTAAAGCATCTCCTCCATCCTTCTAAATATACACATATTTATAAAAATGGAGTGGGGCTTCCCTGGTGGCTCAGTGGTGAAGAATCCACAGGCCAAAGCAGGAGATGCACGTTCAATCCCTGGGTTGGGAAGATCCTCTGGAGAAGAAAATGGCTACCCACTCCAGTATTCTTGCCTGGAGAATCCCATGCACAGAGGAACCTGGTGGGCTACAGTCCATGGGGTCACAAAGAGCTGGACATGACTTAGTGACTAAACGGAAGCAGCAGCATCACAGTATACAGTATTTGTTTGATATGAGGGTGTCACCTGGGTGTGCAGGAGCTGGACGCGCTCACTGGCATCCAGGAGCTCCTGCTCCGCGATCTTCCTGCTCCTCTCCGTCTGCTCCAGGGTGGCCCTCAGCTCCTCGATCTCAGCCTGCAGCAGGTTGGCTCTGCGCTCCACGATCGCCAGCTGCTCCTTCAGGTCCTCCTGGCCACGGAGAGCATCATCCAGGTGGAGCTGGGTATCCTGTTAGGTTAATAAAAGGCCTTAGACACTCTAAAGAAGGTGTGAACATCCTAGGAGATGAACTGAAAGAATGGGCTGGTACCAGGCACAGGAAATGACAGGCCTGTCATTTGAATGAGCATGAAAATGGTGATGTTACCAGCTAGGGATTCTTGTTGTGTTTTATGCCATCAACTGGTTATTTTTCACATGCTAGGATCATTTATGGAGCACTTTCTATATGCTCTACCCATCACTTGACATCTTTTTTCTCACTTGATCCTCAAAAGTAACCCTACAAGGTGGTAGTTTCATTCTTATTTTGTGGAAGAAATAGAAGTTCTGAAAGGTTAAATAATAACTTGCCTAAAATCAGGCAGTTAGTGACAAAACTGAGACTCAATCCCAGGCCTATTGGTGCCGAACTCTTCTCATTTCTCTCATATCATATCTCTGGGCTTCTGGGTTTTTTTCCTTTTTACATAATATTTCTTTAAAAATATATTCTATGTGTACTTAATTTAGCTCCCTCATACTATGAATTGCTATAATTTGTTAAAGGGAAAAAAATGGATGGTTTAACGAGCTGCTGTGATGAATGGGAGACAGGTCACATCCCTCACTCATCTGGGCTGTACAGTGGACCCATCTACCTTCAGGATCCCTTGGGTGTTCCTGTAGTTCCTCAAGCTCTCTGCAGCCAAGCGATTGGCATGGTTCAGCTGGATTTCCATCTCATTGAGATCTCCCTCCATCTTCTTCTTGACTCTCAGGGCATCATTCCTGCTCCTGATCTCAGCATCCAGCGTGCTTTGCATGGTCTCCACTACTCTAATGTGGTTCCTCTTCAGCTGTTCGATTTCCTCATCTTTTTCAGCAAGTTTCCTGTCCACTTCAGACTTGACCTGGTTCAACTCCAGCTGGATACGCAGGATCTTTCCCTCTTCATGTTCAAGAGATGCCTTAACAAAACAATGATCAATTAATAATGGAAAATGACTATTTGGAGGATATTCCCTTGTGAGCCAAACCCTTACTAATATCAGTTTGTCTAATTTTACAAAGTACAATACAACAGCTCTAGGACTCTGCTAGGTAAATCATCCTTCTGTTTATTTAGTCGTCGATTTTAGAGGGAAGCTCTGTAATAAGGGTGCTTTGTAAAGTATAAAGAGACACTGAAGTATAGAACAGTCTTATGGACTCTGTGAGAGAGGGAGAGGGTGGGAAGATTTGGGAGAATGGCATTGAAACATGTAAAATATCATGTATGAAATGAGTTGCCAGTCCAGGTTCGATGCACGATCCAGGATGCCTGGGGCTGGTGCACTGGGACGACCCAGAGGGATGGAATGGGGAGGGAGGAGGGAGGAGGGTTCAGGATGGGGAACACATGTATACCTGTGGCGGATTCATTTTGATATTTGGCAAAACTAATACAGTTATGTAAAGTTTAAAAATAAAATAAAATTAAAAAAAATAATTAAAAAAAATAAAGTGCTATACTAATTCCTATTGTAGAAATTCTCAGTTTTAAAACATATATATATATATTTCTGATTACAAAATATATGTTCACTGCATCATGTGGGCATAATTTATAAAAATAGAGAAAACCTTCCTATCGTGCCTCCACTCAGAGGCACAATTTTAATGTGGTGCATTTTCTTCTAGTTTTTTTCCCTGTATATATACATAATTCAGTTCAGTTCAGTCGCCCAGTCATGTCCGACTCTTTGCGACTCCATGAACCGCAGCATGCCAGACTTCCCTGTCCATCACCAACTCCTGGAGTCCACCCAAACCCATGTCCATTTACACATGATAAAATTGTATATGCAGATATATGTCTTGCTTTAAAAATTATCCTCTACCATAAATATTTCCCTGTATTAATTACATTTAAACGGCTGTAGAAAATTTCATCATATGGATGTTCCATAGCTTGCATCACTTTATTTTTGGATTGGATATCTTGTGTTGAAACTTTGCCTCCATTTAGGACAGTCTTAGGGGATAGATTCTTAGAAATGGAACCAATAGGTCATAGTATTCCATTTTTAAGACTTTTGATAACTGTCATCAAATTGCCCTTCATCAAGGTTATATGAGTTCAAATTTTCACCAGTTCTGTAATAATGGGTCCCTTTCATAGTACCATTGCCCGAGATCATAATATGTACCTCTGCTTCCTCTAAAGCAGCCTGAATTTCACATTTCTCTTGTTCCACTTGCTTCTTTATTTTTTCCAGTTCATGGATTTGCTTCCCTCCCTCAGCAATCTGCTCAGTGAGGTCAGAAATCTCCTCTGTGGGTGAACAGAAGGGAGAAGAGGTCAGAAATGGAGAGGTCCTGCCAAGGCCACATGGGACAGAGAATTTCAAGTGCACTCACGCTGCAAGTTCTTGTTTTCTCTCTTTAGGGTTTCAAGTTGGTCCAGGGACTCCTCATAGGCATTCTTGACTTTGAACAGCTCAGTGCTGAGAGAGCGGGACTCCTTCTGGGAGGCCTCAAGCTCAGCCTGAGTTTCCTCATACTTCTGTTTCCATTCTGATAGGACCTGAAAAGCAGTAAATTGTCAGCTGATGGAGAAAGGGAGACTAAGTATTAATAAAACATGGGTGGAGTTTATATAGGCTGAGCCACCTTGTCAAAGTTCCTCTGCTTCTTATCGAGAGCTGCGCAGGCAGCATTGGACCTCTCCACGTCGAGCATGAGGTCCTCAACCTCATTCTGGAGCCTCTGCTTGGTCTTCTCAAGGGAGGCGCATTTGGCGTTCACTGCTTCTACGTGTTCCTCAGCATCCTGCAGACGCTGGGCCAGCTTCTTCCTGAGAAGTTAGCCAGGCAGTTAAGGGGAAAGGTCAGGAACAGGGGTAAGTGCTAAGCTTTCAGCCTCCTTTCACAATCCTAATTCTGAGCTATGAAATAGACATCAAGTAGCATGGCTTTCAAAACTGTGGTAGCCAGAACTGCTTTCTAGATGGATAAACTATGAAAAGGTCCAAAGTGGTGAATGGTTGAACTCAAGTTTTTTGTTTTTCAATTCTTAGAGGCCATTGTTGGGGCTGATGTTGTACGTATCTTACTGCATATGGTTTGAGGACTTGCGGGCTTCTGATTGAGTATGGTAGGGAGAATGATTAGCAAGGGTAATTCTATTGATTGATGTATATCTCACCCCATTCCAAAAAGGATTTGAGACTGACTGTTGGGCACAGATATACTGGGCATATTCTTTTCCTTTCTCAGACTTTCCATTTTATTTTATATACTTTTATCCTAGAAAAATAGCCAGTTTCTTTTAATCATGTATATTTGGAGAGTCTCACCAGGAAAAGAAAGGAATAAATCAGGACAATTCATGCAGTCTAAGCAAAGGCAGGGTTTCCCTGCCACCACCACCTCCCCCCCCACTTCTGAATTGTCTACATTCTTGCTTTATTCCCAATTGTGTGCCAAATATACAAGCCCAACATATGCAAAAACCCTTATCCCTGATGCTCTACAAGATTTACTGAAGATCTCCTTTAGTCTGTACACAGACTAAGGCTTTACTTTATTCAGACTGACCCTGGACATTATGCACAGTTTGGGTGGCCCCCATTATGAGTTTTAAGAGATCTGTCTTTGTGCCTCAGTACTTAAGAAGGTGGTCTCTGGCATCAGAATGTCTGATTCTAATCCCAGCTGTACTATTTATTAATCATATGCTCTTGTGTTAGTTGGTTAACTCTCACAGTCTCAATTTCCTCATCTGTAAAATAGGGATACAGATAACAATGCAATGTAATATTGCTATGAAAGCATTTAAATGTTAATATGTAATATATATTAGTATTGGAGACATGGTATACACTCAGTAAACCTTAGCCTGTGCTATTGTTATGTTATTATCCTCATCACAGATCTTTCTGGGAGTTGCTCAGCTAGGAAACCAGTCATTTTCCTCTTCCAGAGTTCACATTACACACTTGGCCTCCTCCAGCTCCTCCGTGCGCTGGATGGCGTCCGTCTCGTACTTGGTCCTCCACTGGGCCACCTCGCTGTTGGCCTTGGACAGCGCCCTCTGCAGCTCGGCCTTGCCCTCCTGCTCCTCCTCGTACTGTTCCCGCAGCAGGTCACAGTCGTGCCGGGAGGACTGCAGGGCGTGGGCCAGGGCATTCTTGGCCTGCGGAAGTATGAGTTCACTGACTTGAAATCATTTCTTCAGTGATATTTAATTTATACACTTAAAGTAGAATCTAACTGAACATGTTTAGATTTGATTAGCCAAGATCTTTGGTGAAACTCACTTTAGTTTCTTCCTCTAGCTGACGTTTCAGTTCCTCAATCTGCTGAGTAGATGCTTGCTTGGTCCTTGAAAGCTGAGAGACCAAAGCATCTTTCTCATCCAGTTGTCGGGAATATTCACCTAAGAATTATAGAAGTAAAGGAATTTGCTAAGGGCATAAAAAAATAAGCCTAAAGGTTTGTATATATTTTATACAAAAAATTGACAGACATATACTTTAAATATTGTTACAGAATTGGCTAGAAGTAGAGATTAAAAAGCAGCATTGCTATTGGAGTGTAACGAATAAACTAGTCTGCTGATTATTTCTTGCTTTTTTATTCCCAACCTTGTCGGCAAATTCTGGTAGTTTGTTTACCCCCCTGTAATATGGGAGTATTGCTATTAACTCAGAACCCCCAGAATTGCTTTTTTCTAGGACCTAGTTGTGGGACTGAGGGAAATCTCTACCGGCTTCCGTCTGCAGACGCGCTCTCTGAGCTGTCAGGTCATTGATCAGCCGCTGTTGCTCCTCCTCTTTTGTCTTAAGTTCACTCACTTGATCTTCTAGAGTGCGGCACATCTTTTCAAGGTTTCCCTACAGGACACGTAGCCATGAAAGATGAGATACTGAATGCAGTAAAAAATAAAATTAATACTTGATTCTTAAAATATTTTTAGAGTGAAACTATGTCAACATAAAGCTATGTCAAGTGTGACTAGAAACATGGCCAACTCTATGGAACATGTTAGGTTTCAAGCATGATGGGTGCATCATGTCCCTAAAGTGGTCATTGTTGGAGCTTATTCATTTATCCCAGTGGTACTTGATGCTGACATTTAAAGAAGGTTGTGAAATAATCATTTGTTGCTTTAGTCGCTCAGTTGTGTCTGACTCTTTTATGACCCCATAGACTGTAGACCGCCAGGCTCCTCTGTCCATTGGATTTTCCAGGCAGGAATACTGGAGTGGATTGCAATTTCCTTCTCCAGGAGATCTTCCTGACCCAGGGATTGAACCCGCATCTCTTGCATTGGCAGGAGGATTCTTTACCACTGAGCCACCAGGGCAGCATATCCAGCATTTTACAAAACTAAATAGAATGGAATGTATTAGAATAGAAAATTTTAGATCAGTGCCATAAACAATGTTTAATGCCAGAGAACAGTGAGGGTTCTTACAGATTATCATTAATAATTACCCTCATTTAAAGATAGTTTTGGGAAAATAAAAATAAAGGGAGTATCAGGTACCTTGGCTTTGGCAACAGTCTCCGCGTTACTGCTGAGGTCATCGATCTCCATCTTCATCTCGCTCTTCTCCTTCTCCAGCTTCTGCTTGACCCTCTGCAGGTTGTCAATCTGCTCCCCTAGCTCAGCCACACTGTCCGCGTGCTTCTTGCGAAGAGCAGCCGCCGTGGCCTCGTGCTGCAGCGTGGCCTCCTCCAGGTCCCTGCGCATCTTCTGGAACTCGGCCTCCCGCTTCTTGTTCATCTCAATCTGGGCGGAAGTGGCCCCGCCTGCTTCTTCCAGCCGCTCGCTGATCTCCTCCAGTTCCCGGGAGAGGTCTGAGCGTAGCTTCTCTGCTTTGGCACGGGAGGCCCGCTCGGCCTCGATCTCCTCCTCCAGCTCCTCGATGCGGGCCTGGCGGTGACATAGCATATTAACGTGATTTCATCTCAATTTCAGGTTTTTGGGGTGAAGAAACAAATGGAGGTGAGATGCTGCTGCTAAGTCACTTCAGTTGTGTCTGACTCTGTGCGACCCCATAGACGGCAGCCCACCAGGTTCCCCCGTCCCTAGGAGTCTCCAGGCAAGAACACTGGAGTGGGTTGCCATTTCCTTCTCCAATGCATGAAAGTGAAAAGTGAAAGTGAAGTCACTCAGTCATATCCCACTCTTAGCAACCCCATGGACTGCAGCCTACCAGGCTCCTCTATCCATGGGATTTTCCAGACAAGAGTACTGGAGTGGGGTGCCATTGCCTTCTCCAGGAGGTGAGATGACTCACCTGCAATTCTTTGATCTTCTTCTGTAGTTGAATTTCTACTGCTTGCTCATCTTCAATTTTGCTTAGCAGATTGCTGATTTCAAATTCTTTCCTTTAGACAGAAGAACAAGACATATTAGTACTCCTACAAATTGAAATATGGTGTCACATAGAATTTTTTTCGGGAGTTCCTACTTTTTAAGTTTCTCGTCAAGTTGCTGTTTGTCGTTTTCTATATCTACCATGGATTCTTGGGCCAATTTCAGGTCACCCTCCAGTTTCCTCTTGGCTCTTTCTAGATCCATTCGAAGTTTCTTTTCTTGTTCCAGAGACCCTTCAAGCTAATGCAAAAGTAAATTTCATTAAAAATTAAAGGAAATTTAAAAAACTTCCAAATGGATATTAAAAACACACTTACATCATCCACTTGCTGCTCTAGCTTGGCTTTAGCTTTGTTCAGGGTGTTGACTTTGTCCTCTTCTGCCTGCAGGTCATCCAGGGTCTGCTGATGGGCTTCCTGGAGAGCCTTCTTCTCCTTGGTCAGCTTAGCTATGACTTCGTCCAAGCCGGCCATCTCTTCTGTAAGGTTTTTAACCTAGAAGAGTTAAAAGAGAAGTGACCTCTGCAGTGGAGCAGCTTAGATGGATGGCAGTCTCTGCATGGTATAGGGCAGTATGATTCATACCTTGTTCTCTGTGGCATGTTTCTCCTTCTCAACCTTGGCCAGTGTCAGCTCAAGGTCATCTATGTCTTTCTTTAGTTCTGCACATTCGTCTTCCAGTTTCCTCTTCTTGGCCGTCAGCTCAGCATTCATCTCTTCCTCATCTTCAGCTCTCTCAGTCACCTCCTTGATCTTAGCCTCCAGCTGGATTTTGTTCTTAATCAGTTGCTCACACCTTTCCTCTGCATCAGCCAAGGCATCAGCTTCCTGAAGGGAGATTCATTGAACTAATTAGAGAATTTGTTACTCATTTTGAACTTGTTCTTTGCATGAAATGAGAAGTGTTTACTGAATGCTAATGAATTTTTCAGTATGAGTATAAGTTAATTGAACATTATTCCATTGTTTGGAGAAATGTAGCTAATTAGATCCGGGACTATAGATTTAGAAACAAATTAGTCTGAAAAATGGCTGAATTGAAGCAATTGACTGTTTTAAAAAGTAATGTATAGAAGAGTGGGAGGACCAAAGCCTGAGTTCTTGTCTCAAATTTGCCTTATTCCTCTTATACTCAGTTATCTCATGTAATTAAGAGGGTTGGAATAGATGATTGTTAAGAGCATTTCAGCTATAATATTCAAAGATTTCGACTTAGATTGGTTCATTTTGGCTTTGGTCATTCTCTAGTTACTAGATTGAATTTAAAAAAGAAAAAGAACATATTTTTTATGCTATGAATATATTTCCACGAAACATTTTTATACACTCAAAACCTCCCTGATAGGCCATAACAGTTCTATAATTGTCCAATGTTTCCTTTTCCATTTTAAGAATTAGTCTCAAAAGGAATTTTAGAGTATGTAAGAACTTGTAATTTTGAGAAACTATATAACTCAATAAGGTTTTTATAAATGACTAAAGGACTCATAAAAATCAGTTCAGCCACTGACTTATTAGATTACTCTGATCTGGGGAATTTCTTTAACTTCTCAGTGTTTGTTTATATCTTAGGTTTTTAAAATGCTTGAATGAATGATAATGGGGACTTTTCAGGGTTCCTTTGCTTTCAAGTGATACACTCAGTACATATTTACTCACTGACTAATGATAATACCTATGAAGAGAGGTTAAAATGAAGAGGCTGTGATACTGTGCTTTAAGGAAAATGTAACTCTCATACAAGTTAATTTATCAATAGGAAAAGTTGAAAATAGCTTAAAATTTTTAAGAAAGCTATCCTTTTTATGGATTTCTTCATGACATTGTTGGGCTTGCTTGACTTGGACTAAGGAAATGGGAGACTGTAATTGGCCAGAGTGTTGATGCCAAGCCTGTCCCACTTTGATTTCAGCTTCTTCTTGAATCAATAAACAGAGGAGAGACCTTAAGAACTTGGGATCTGTATCAAAGGAAGAATCACAGGGTTCACTAGCTCTACCTTTTACCCTGGCAGTTCAGTTCAAATAACTGCCAGTCAGTTTGTTGGGCTAAATCCTGGGGGTTGGGAAAAAGAGATACCGAGAGAAATAAGAATGACTGTCTTTTTTGAGTTTAAATGCAATCTTATACATGTGTATTCAGAAAATAGGGCTCCACTTTTAAGGCTGGGTTGAAGCATTAAAGCAGTCATTTTCTCAGAAAAATGACTGAGATTTGAGGGCTTGCCTTTAAACTGCTTCCTTCATGGCTGTTAAATTTGTGACATTGTTAAATAAATTCTTCAATTTCCCATTTGCAATTTGGAAGTAGTTCTTTCCTTCTTCACAGGAATGTTGAAAGTTAAGTGAAATAGTGAAAAAAGCAATTGGAAATATTCTTTTTCAAGAAAAGGCCATTTGTAAACCCAAGTGTTTGTGAAGTCAAGAAACTGGTGCAATTGAAGTCACTGACATGGTGCATTCAGCACAGAGGGTACTCACAGATTGAACCTGGAGCTGTAGGTCATTTTTCTCTTTCAAGAGAGTCACCATTTTTTCCTCCAATTCCTTCCTTTTGGCCTCTGATTTGGCCAGTTCATCCTTGGTTTTCTGAAACTCTTCCTTCATTGTGGCCATCTCCTTCTCTGTCTCCGCACTCTTGAGGAGGGGCTTGATCTTGAAAAAAAGTTTCATCCAAGGCCAGTGCTTGACGTTCATGAAGGCTCGTACATTATACTGGATGCAGAAAAGGGCTTCTCTGAAATGACAGGAAAGGATCAGTGTAGGCTGATCCATTAGAGACAACGTTGTTGTTGTTATTTTTTTTTTAAACATATAAACTCCCCTTTTAATGACTGCCCCACATATAAATGATATGCCAGATTCTGTATATTTTATATGCAGGGGACATAAACACACACTTCCACCCACTCCTGCTTAGAGTGGTCCTCAGTATGACCTGTTGGCTAATGTGCACTGCTTATACTTAACAATTCTGTGTTCCCAAGACCCTGTCACACTAGCAAAGAAGCTGACTTTAGAGGAGGGATACTTTGTATATATGAGCAACACGCACCATTTTAAGAACATCTGAGAAATCACAGTGTTAGTGATTTGGGAGTGGGTATGGCAGTTGTAAGCGGATCATGCAGCTTGGCTGTGGGCACACTGATGAGAACCGTGAAAGGGCATGGCTTGCTTTTTGAATTGCTCCACATTGGAAGGACTGATGCTGGAGCTGAAACTCCAATACTTTGGCCACCTGATGCGAAGAGCTGACTCATTTGAAAAGACCCTGATGCTGGGAAAGATTGAGGGCAGGAGGAGAAGGGGTCAACAGAGGATGAGATGATTGGATGGCATCACCAACTCAATGGACATGGGTTTGGGTAGACTCTGGGAGTTGGTGATGGACAGGGAGGCCTGGCATGCTGCAGTTCATGGGGTCACAAAGAGTCGGACACGACTGAGTGACTGAACTGAACCTACATTGAGCTTGTGATTTATCATGTATTCCTTGAAGCCTCTCCTCTTATTTAATTACCCCTGAATTATCTGCTCTGTGAACTTCTTTTGTTAGCTTCTTCAAATGATATACTGGCTTATCTCAAATCCTTTCAAATGCCTCATTCTTACCTGCTCAACTAGATTGTTGTCTACAGAGCATTTAGCTTGTATTGAGCTCCAAAATTTGTTTTATTTAAATAACATTTTAAAAATAGTAATAAAAGATATCCCTTCTGCACACTGTAGCAGTAAACTGGCAAAGTTTGACTGCCTTTGAACAGTGTGTTTGCCTCTTCAAGCTTATTAAAATGGAAATTCTATTTCTACAGGTCCAATTTATGAGAACCATAACCAAGAAGGCATACACCATAATGTTGACACATGGAAAGACTTGGAAATAAATAAGTAGCAGAAATAAATTTATTTATTAAGCAGAAATAAATAAGTGTGCATGAGCAGACTGAATGCAAAACGTGTGTGTAAGGACAGGCAATGCAGTAGTGCTAGGTCAGTGGAGCTGGATGAGGTTAATTAGGGGAAGAGGAAATGGAAGTTGTGAGCTGGTGAGTGAGTAAATTAGGCCAAGAAGAGAGGGCTTGTGCAAACATGAGAATATAAGAGACAAGCAAACTGTTTAGGCTGGCTGGAAAAGACAAGGCAGTTGGAGATGATTGATGAGGTGGGGAATAGAGAGGGCCTTGGCAGACACAGAGGCAACTTGGATTTGACAGGGGAGACCGTGGGGAACTGCAACTGAATATGGCATGATGAGAACAGTGCTTGCTGCAGCTGTGTGTGAGAGGAATGGAAGGGAGACAATGAGGGAGGAGAGAGTTTTGATGGGAGTCCAAATGTGAGGGCTTGGGCAAAGTCTGATGTGTTGTAGGAGTGGGTTCTAAGCTGGGTGAGAAGTGCATATGAACTGAAAAATGGAAGAGTTAATGAATGAGCAAGACTGATGTAGTGGAGTCCCGGAGGGACCGCATAGTCCTGATACTCTGCATAGTTGTTACCTCCTTTGCAGCATTTTCTGGTATTCTACCCTCATTAGGAATCCCCTACAGACAGCTTGAGTTCTTGTTATAATCTGGGCCAACTTTTCATCTCTCATTTCTTCCAGAAGACCCAGCAGGCCAGCTTTGAAGAAAACCTGGAGAGAGGGAAAGTCACACATCATCCCCAGACTACAGGAGAGACAGACGTGGCAGACGGTGCTTGGATCAGCTGTAAGTAAATAGCGGCTGTACCTTTGTGTGTCCAAACTTGTACTGGGTGTGATCAATATCGATGGAGGCAAGAAGTTTCTCAGAAGCCTTCTTGCTGTCAATGAACTGTCCATCTGGAATAGCACTTGCATTTAAAACTTTGTATCTGTTTCATTGAAGAAAGAATGAATGGTTAGGAAGATGTGAACATATATGAAAATCAAATGACACCAAAAAGAAACATCAGTAAAAAGAGAGAAAGCAAAATAGAAAATCCAATTGTCCATATTGGTGAATCCAATATTTTTCCACGAGCCAATGCATGCTTCCCTCCTATTTGTAAGAAATGCCACCTCCTCTAGCCTGTATTCTGTTCTACCACCACAAGACTGTATTATTTGACTTACTTCATAATACCCACTAAACAGGGGACATAGAACACAATGAACAGAGGACAACAGTAATAATGATTAAACAAGCACAGCATTTAGTGAAATACAACAAGGAGTGACTGGCCTTTGTTTAAAGTCCCCATAGAGGATTCTGCTGGGGAAGCCCTTCCTGCAGATGCGGATGCCCTCCAGCACCCCGTTACACCTCAGCTGGTGCAGGACCAGCTCATGCTCCATGGCCCCTAGAAAGAGATCAGAGTGCATACTGCTGGGCAGTTCAACTGTCGCACTTGCGCCTGTTTGATTATTTTGTGCTCTTAGATCTTACCGGGAGTTTTGGTTTCATTGGGAATGATACAGCGTACGAAGTGGGGGTGTGTGCTCCTCAGATTGGTCATCAATTTATTTAAATTTTCCTAGAAAACCAGGGAGAAGGGACTTGATGAGAAAGTTCTATTTCAGGTTGTTTTTTTTTTGCAATTATATGAAATGAACCTAGGCACTCTCTTAACTATTAAGTCTATGAGGCTTCAGTTGCTCTGTGTTTTAAGAGTCTCAAGAGTTGCAGCCTGCCAAATACCTGAAAGGCCAGAGTGCTACGGAGAAATATAGCTCTCTGTGGTATTCATTTATGACACCTAGGATCTGTCCTGTAAACAAACTGCCAATTCAAGTGGCACTGAGGCACATTAAGTGTTCTTGAGCAAGAATCAGAAAATAAAAGACTACCGTCTTGCTTTGCCACTAACGAGCTGCTTGAAATCCCTTTTGTCTCTCTAGGTCTCATCTGAAAATGGTTGAGATCACCTCTAAGGTCTCTCTTGCCTCTCTCAGTGCTAATAATTCTCACAGTACTAGTTTATAGTGGTGACCTATGTCAGTCACTGTCCCAGTGCTTGATTCCTTTCTTGAGTTTATCATTCCCTGGGACCTGTAACCTTTTAGGTTTTTTGAAGAGTCTAAAATCATGAGACTATATGACCTTCTGTAGGTGGATCTCGGATACCTGAGGATGATTCACAGTCTGAAGCATATGGGGCAGTTATTCCAGAAACAGAATAACTGATTATGATAGACAGTGGTGATTTACTCAACTGTAGAAAACCTGCATGTAGATATTTTTCAGTATTTCTTAGGTATATTCTTTGAGAAGGCAGAGTTGCTTTATTTTTTATATCTCAGTTAACTATTAGAATATAAAATTAGTAATGTGAGTTTCTAATCCTGAAAATATGTGTAAGAGTGTGTTTGGGGAGATAGTGCAAATTGGTAGTGAGAAAAGAACAGGGCCATTTTCTTGTTTAGGTTATATGTTGTATCTGCATTTTAGTTTTAAAAGGAATGAGACTTAGCTATAGAAGTTCAAAGAAATCCTGACAAAGCAGCCATTAGATCAGATGCTCCATATGTCTCCTTTTAGAAGAGCCAGTTTTTAAGCCATCCAAGAGAATCACATTATTTGTAATAATGTTATTATTACTGTTATTTAATTCTTTACAGGTATTTTTCTATCTTAATCATCCATTTAAATCACTAGGTTTGGCTTTAGGTAATTTTCAGCTATCACAGAAAATTAAATCCACCTCAAAAGACAAAGATCCATTTTGGTGGAAAGATGTCCTAAAGGATGTGTCTCAGGCTTATTCTCAAAGAGGGACTCAGGAACGTTCTCAAAGGGCAATATTAGTGGAACAAAGATACGGCTTTCCTCAGGGAGACCTTTGAAGTTCAGCTGTGCTTCCTCAAAAATCAGCCTTATTATAGAACCAGAAAACTCCTAAAGGCATTTTTGGAATTCCTGAATACATGAGATGAGCATAATAAGGAGTAGTGGGTAAAACATTCGGCCCTACAGAAGTATTGCTTTTGCTGTACCCTGAACAAGAGGAAATATTTGAAGTAATTCCTATTAACATTCCATTCCCTCCTAATTTATTCTAAATCCTATAATTATAATAAGTCATAGAGACTGAATAGATTTTTTGAATTAAATTTGTACTTTACCCTGAAAAGGGCTGACACAGTCTGGAAAGAAGAGCCCTTCTTCTTAGCACCTTTCTTTGCACCGCTGTCTAAGATAAAAAGAAAACCCATTAATGAATGTATCCCAGAGGCTGGAATGGTATGTAAACTTTCCTGTGGGGATAGGTTAATTTAAATCAGGGGCACAGAAAGTACCAGCTTCAGCACTAGCATATGTGGAAAAGAGACTGGCCAGAGTCTTCATGGAGGACTTCTGGTACAGCCCAACCACTGTGTCGTTCAGGGGGTCCTTGTTCTTGTCCAGCCAGCCGGCAATGTTGTAGTCCACGGTGCCCGCGTAGTGAATCAGGGAGAAGTGGGCCTCAGCTTTGCCCTTGACCACCTTGGGCTTCTGGAAGTTGGCAGACTTGCCCAGGTGCTGGTCATACAGCTTGTTCTTGAAGGAGGTGTCTGTGGCCTTGGGGAACATGCACTCCTCTTCCAGGATGGAGAAGATGCCCAGTGGCTGAATTCAGAAAAGCAGACGTTGGTGTCAGTCTATCTTGTCTCAAAAGGTATAGTGGCTGTCATTTGATTGAATTATGAGCACTCCTAATTAAATATACTTAAAAAGTAAACTAGGATCAAGCTCAAAGTCCTTTTGTTATCACTAGAATGACTTGCCACCATTCTTTCTCACATTCGATCCATAGCATTATTTTTAAGTAAAAAAATAGCTAGATACAAACTCCAGATGTTAGCATAGCATGTGGAGGTGACATTAAAATGTCTGTATTTATCACATTAACTCACCTACTTGGTGAATTAATGTATTGTCAAAGTTTTATTTTTCTATGAAAAGGACTTAGTGACTTAGAATGATGTTTACTTTATATGCAATAGTATAAATAACCCAAGCTTTATATAGGACATTTTGTGTACTTAATCTCCTTAAAGATAGATTATGAACAAGCATAAGCAATTTGACTTCTTGACTTCCAAACAGATTATCTTTCATATAAGCTCTAGCTGTGTTACCTCTGCATTAATTTTGACTTAAAAAATAGTTATTTCTATTGCTGATGTCTTGGGTCACAATGGTGATTTAAAACAAATGAGGTAGTTTCTCTGGTGAAGTAGACCATCTCAGTAGAGGTGCTGCTTTCAAATTGGGTTTGAGTCAGTGTTAGAACAAATCTGCTCAGGACAAAATGAAACTAAACTCTCTGGTCCTTCTGTAAAAGCTGAAAAGAGGAAATAATTTCTAATGTAATTCTCTAACTTGTTCTGATATCAGTCTATTTAAGATTACTGTAATACTTTCTGAAGTTGCTTAAGACACTTGGAAAAGTTATCCTTACAGTTCAGATTTCCTTTAGAAGACAAACAGACCTTCTCAATGAGCTCGATGCAGGCAGCCAGGTCCATCCCGAAGTCGATGAACTCCCACTCGATGCCTTCCTTCTTGTACTCCTCCTGCTCCAGCACGAACATGTGGTGGTTGAAAAACTGTTGCAGTTTCTCATTGGTGAAGTTGATGCACAGCTGTTCCAGGCTGTTGAACTGCACAAAAGCAAATTTCCAATGTTAAATGGATTTTTAAAGTGGTAGAATTCATTACTGAAAAATCTTTTATTGAAAATATGTGGAATTCAGTAATGAAATAAAATTATGAACTAATTATTGTTTATTCAGAAATCCCAGGAAAGAAAGGATCATTTTTGACATGAACCCTTTTTGTGATTTCTGGGCATTGTTTAAAGCTGTCAGCCACACAGCAAGAGTTCTGGTAGAATCGACCTCCTTCCCCTTCTAAGATTGCCTGGGCAATAATGTGCATTAAAAGTACAACAAAAGTACAATCCAGTGAGTAATGGGTTCAGATTTAAGGGTGAAAGTAATTTATTGCAAAGCCTCACCTTTTTACCACCCCACTCTCTAATTCAAGGTGAAGTTCACATTTTCACTTTTGGCTGTCACTTTATTAAGGAAAGCTTTTCTTAAGACCTTTATTTGATGTACAAAGTGAAATTAATAGGTTAATTTCTCTTCATATCAAACATTTTGGTAAATTCTCATTGTCACATCTGTGAAAGTAGGGACCTTGTGTGGTCTAGCATTGAAGATCTGATGAAGTCTTTATAGTAATCTTCGTTACTTTATAGACACCTTCATTTTTATAGATGATGAAGCTAATGACCCATCTGTTCCTCCACATTTAATTAGAAGTATGTTAGTTACTCCTTCTTGGGTTATTGTGAAGATTAAATGAGGTAACAATTTGAAGTACTTAGTAGAGTGCCAGAAATACAGACTTCTCGATAAAGTGTGGCCATTATTATTACTACTGCTCTTATCCTGTTACCTCCTAGATATTTTGTCCTAGGTACTATGTTGGAGAAAGCGATGTAGACACTACAAATGTAAATGAATAATACTCAGCATGCTGCTGCTGCTCAGTCACTTCACTCATGTCCAACTCTTTGTGACCTCATGGACCATAACCCGCCAGGCTCCTCTGTGCATGGGATTTTCCAAGCAAGAATACTGGAGTGGGTTGCCATGCCCTCCTCCAGGGGATCTTCCTGACCCATGGATTGAACCCACATCTCCTGCATTTCAGGCGAATTCTTTATCACTGAGCCACTGGGGAATACCCAATATATCAAAACCCAGATTGTCTTTCTCCCACTTTTTATTAATCTGAAGATAACTCACATCAAAGATCTCAAAGCCAGCAATGTCCAAGACCCCGATGAAGTACTGCCTGGGCTGCTTGGTGTCCAGCTGCTGGTTGATGCGGGTGACCATCCACAGGAACATCTTCTCATAGACGGCTTTGGCCAGAGCGCCCACTGCATTGTACACCTTCGTGGACAGAGTAATGTTTGTTGGCTGTATTAAAGGCCTGGGAAGTGTGTGACTCATTCAGGTTGTGCACTTACCTGCTGCACAGTCTGGCCTTTGGTGACATACTCATTGCCGACCTTGACCCTGGGGTAGCAGAGAGCTTTGAGCAGGTCAGCAGAGTTAAGACTCTGGAGATAGGCAGCCTTGTCAGCCACTGCAGAGACACAGTTCAAGAAATGTTGTTTAATGGCAGATGTTTCTTTAGTCTTTCCATTTTCCTCCAATCCATTTTCATTATTATTTAAATAAAAAACTTTAAATAATCCTATAGAAGGTCAGGCAAGGCTTTCTGTACATTAGAGCATGTACTTGCTAATAAATGATCAATCAGTTACACTGGCCTTTGATGATTTGTTGCAAGCAGCTTTTGAGTCATTTAGCAAAATCAAATGTAAGTCCGATGTTAATGGAAATAACTTTACGTAAGAAAAAGCCAGAGTCCCTGCTCTTAGGTATGGTTGAAAGGTGACATGAATACACCTTATCTCAATTTTGCTCTTCCCAACTTACCATCAATGACCAGTTTCTTTATCTGAAAATGTGGGAACTAAATTTCAATGGATGATTCCTACCTTGTCCCCTTCTGAAATGTTGCCAATGATTATGATGTAAATGAGGGAGAGAGAATGTCTAACTGGGATGGTCAGGAAAGGCTTCAAAGGAGCAGATAACTGTAGCTTCCATGGTGGTTTCTGTAATTTCCATATTCCTTCCACAGAGTATATGACTTTTCTTTCTCAGTTTCTTTTTATCTTACTTGGTGCCTAGATTGTAGGTTTACATGTAGACTACACACACACGTGCACAGATGTCTAGGGATATCCTCCACCCCAGCTCTGTGTTTGGGCAGACATTGTACCCCCCTGCTAGGTTTATCCAGTTGGTGCTGAAACACATCCATATGCCAAGTTATCCTGTGTACCTTCTTGTTATTTCTAAGGCAAAGTAAGCATATGGTTCTGTCTTATTCTCTCTCATCTGGCCCCAGCTTGTGCTTTCTAAATACATACTTATAAGTGGCCATTAGGGTTCATTTTCACTTTTTGGTGTGTGTAGAAATGACGGAGATGTGGAGATGCTAAGAGGAAAAGGGGGCGAGGACAGAGTGCAATATGTGTAATGTGTGCATGCCCTTCAGAAATTTAGTTGCAAAGGAGATGTAAGTTTAGAAGAGCTTTTTATTTTTTCTTGTCGTATTTTCTGTCTTAAACCCAGTTGGGGGTTCATTTGGTACCTTCAGTGCCATCTGGCTCTGCTTGCTCCTCACGCTGCTTTTGCTTGAATTTCATGTTCCCATAATGCATTACTGCCCCCGTGAGCTTGTAGATGGACACTTTCTCCTCAGGAGTAAAGCCCAGAATGTCTATGGCGCTCTGTCAGGAGAAATGACAGGACAAAGGTTAGGGCAGAAGATATTAACATATTTGGTGAATTTACACTATATTCTAAGGTAACCACACTTACAGTATGGTTGCTATTCTCATTCCCATGCATAATAGATTCTTTAAAAAGTGAGTGTATGTCTTACATCAGTGGCCATCAGCTCTTCTTGGTCATCAATGCTAGGGACTGTGATCTCCCCTTGACTGACAAAGGCGTAATCATATGGGTTGGTGGTGATCAGGAGCATTTCTGGGTACACAGAGTTCAGGGTGTATGTTTCACATTAAAAGTAGTTAACAAAAATATTAACTTTTGTCTGTGAATTTAGGTTCATTCTTACCAATCAGATCTGGCTTCTTATTGGAAGTGATCTGATAAAAAATATGGTAGCTTCTTTCTGCCTTCAACTGGAAAGTAACTCTAGACTTTTCTAGAAGATCTGGAAAGAGGGGGAAATAGACATGGAATTAGAAAAAGATATCAATGCTGCTGAGACAGTAAATGAACCACAATGTCTTTGGCTAAAATTGGGGATATTACAATAGGCTTCATTGAGATTTCAACTTGATGATTGATCCTGTTGGTACTGTATGTAAGAATTACAAATACATATGGCAATTACCCAAGGTTCTCACCATTTAAAAGCAAAGAGTGAAGTATGCATGCTCTAGTAACAAATCAGCTTTTCATATGGATGACTTGTGACCTTTGTCTTATAATTGATCTTTAATATCCCCTCCTTCCTCAGCTCACCTTAGATTCGTTGGTGAGGGATTACCTTGGAAACATCTGCCAAAGCTCAGATTAAGAGCAAATAACAGAATGCCTGCCAAACAGGCTCCATCAGTCCCGCACGACCAAGTGATAGTTGGCAGGCTCCGCTACCCTGGCCCCCTGTTACTTCTGACCCTGCCATCTGCCAAGGGATGGGCCCTTTTCTGAGAATTTGACTACCTGTGGAAATGTGGCCAGTTAGTGTGAAATGCATGTTTAGCAAATGTTAGATACTCTATTTGAACCAATAAATGTGAATCCTTCTGCAAAAATAAAAGAGCAAATCACAGAAATGTGTTGTAAACCTGTAGATAACATATAGGAACCCATGAATAGCCCTACTCTTTGTCCTGGAAAAAATGGCATAGTTGCTTCTGAGACTGGAATTTCAGAATGTGCTGCAGAGCCATCAGTCTGACACTGAGGTAAGCAGAGCACACAGAGATTGTGGAGAATTACGGCATTAGCTCACGAGCAGCACTGGCGGTAGGCTCAGTGCTCACCACGTGTTGATAGTATCCCTGCAAATGACATCCCTGGTTTATCTGTTTGAGTTTCAATGGTTGTGTTACTCACATGTTTCAATATCAGCAGAAGCCAGTTTCCCTGTAGTCCCGAAGTGGATCCTGATGAATTTACCCTTGCAAGTGAAAAAGACAATGTTACATACAAAAGAGCACATGAATAAGAAGAGACTGAAATAACGACTGAGACATGCCTTTATGGGCATTTAAGGCCCGAGAAAACCCTTCTGTGACCCAGAGACTCACAAAGCGAGAGGAATTGTCATTCCTCACGGTCTTGGCGTTGCCAAAGGCCTCCAGCAGGGGATTGGCACTGATGATCTGATCCTCCAGAGTCCCCTGCAGAGAAACACAAGAGCAGAAACACAAGGAAGTCCGTGGCTTCCTGAGCGCCCTGCCCATCATGATTCTCGCATGCCCATCAGACCCACCTGCATTTTGCCAGGTTCCTCCTTCTTCTTCTCCCCAGTGACTGCAATTGTTGCAAAGTACTGGATGACACGCTTTGTGTTCACAGTCTTTCCTGCCCCAGATTCTCCGCTGTCAAATAAAAACCAGAGAAGAGATCAGAACTACAGTTCACATTGTCAACATCTAAGACAATCACCACCAATCAGAGAAGAAGGAAAAATCACATACGTGATCAGGATGGACTGGTTCTCACGATCTGTGAAAGAGAAATCAAGACCATCATTTTTAAAAATAGTGCACATTCACTATGAAGATTATTGACTCTGTTCAGATTAAATACAGTTTATTCTTTTAAACATTTTGAAGATATTGCCTGTGATTTTGGCTTTGGGTGTAGCTCCCAGACAGTACTTGCTTCTTGGAGTAAAGTTTGTGAAAATGAGAGGCAAAGAATCATCTGTTTCTTCTGGTATTTTATTAATTTAAAAACTTATGGGCAATTTCAAACCTATACAAAGGTAGAGACAATACTGTTAAAAGCTCTTATGTACCTATGTATACAGCGTTTCAGTAGTTACTATATGGCCAATTTTATATAATCTATACTCCCATCCCAAGCTCAGTTATTTTAAAGAAAATTCCAGGTATCACATACTTTCATCTGTAGCTATTTCAGTAAGAATCAGAATTCTGAAGTTTCATTTAACAGATAAAGAAAGGAACCCAGGGAGGAATAAGTGATTTTTCTGATAGTTACATCACTTGTTAAGATATTTTGGTCTTCTTGACTTCTGGTTTATATGTTTTTCAGCTGTTTGGCCTCCTCCCAGTTCTTGATATTAACTTGACTGCTGGTAATACTAAAAAAGGAAGAGATCTGGAATTGTATTAATAACTGTCGCTGTTCATTTCCTTTTATTTCTCTCTTTTATACACATTTTCTAGGTAATGCAAAAACTGTCACTCTATATGACTGATATGTTGGATTTATACCAATTTTCTGATTTGTTAAATTTTTAATTCTGTACTGAGATTCTAGAGCATTCTCAAATCTAAAAAAAACCTATTCAGAGAAATAGATACAAGATGGATGCTATTTAGATGTGCATATAGACTTCAGAGAACTTTAAAACTCTGTTTAGGGAAGTAGAGACAGATTTTGAAACATATTCAGATTGATTTCTTTTTCCAATAGAATAAAAACCATGAAAGATCATGTCACAGCTAGTGGGAACATAGATAAGAAAACAATGTTTAAGTCTCTAACCTGGTCACATGCTACAGTTTTGCATGGTTTTATATCAAAATCATGTTTGGGGATAAGTAATCTTGAATTTGGAGCAGCCCCGAAAGCTGGGGGAGTGGGGACCTTGGTAGAGGTGGTGGTATACATACCACTGTAAATGCAACTGCTGCGTGTTAAAACCTCTGGAATGAGCCTGAATTTGGATAATTTCTGGAAGGTAGCTAGGTTCTGTTGACAACTAAAGACAGTTTACTAGCATGAAATCCTTATAGAATTGCTGGCCAGTTTGTAATGCAAGATTCGTATTTTATCCCTTTCTCTTCTCCTTTAAAAGACAATTTAAAAACAGTGCAACAAAACAAACAAAAAAGAAACCAAAATGGAACAAAATCTTCCCCAGTTTCTAATATCTCATGGAACAACAGGAAACTCAGGAATTTGGAATATTTCCAAAGGCAATACATTTGGTGTATGCCGATAAAAGATTTTAATGCTATATTTGGGCCTGCGATTTGTATCAAAGCTGTTTGTTTATGTTTTGATAAGACAGGAGCAACAGACTTTGATATAAACTTTTAAAAAATGTTTTCAAAGAAAGATGGATTTCTATTTTCTTTCATTGTAGTAGGAAAATGCTTCAAAATCTTTGGGAGGGAAGTCACAGTTCTTTCTTTACTCATGTTGTATCTATCTAAAACGCTGGCAGTGTTAGCTGTATCTATTACAGGTAAAGGAATTCACAACGCTTTCCAGCTATGGCTGGTAAGTATTTTCCTTGATTGCTGTGGATGTGAATATACTAAAAAAGCATATTTGAACTTTTTTCCCTCTCCAAATCAGAAATTAAAAAATATGGAAAAGCAACATATATGTAGGTCTGCTCATTGTTTCAGCTAGGCTTCCAGTTTCTAGCTGGGTTAGCTTGGGCAGGTCAGTGAACTCAGTGACTAGCTTCATTTTACTCACCTGTAGAGTGGCTGCGGGGAAGATTATGTGATGTTACAGCGCTGAAAGTTTCTTGAAAACAGTGAAGCCCTGTGTGGCTGCAATGTATTATTGTAATCAAAGCCCAAAGTCTACCTGTTCATTCAAGATTCCGCTTCCACATTTCTGTAAATAGATGCATCACTCACTCACCAGTCAGCATGAACTGATAGGCGTTGTCAGAGATGGAGAAGATGTGGGGCGGGGCCTCCTGGCGCTTTTTGCCCCGGTACGCAGTCACCACCTCGGGGTTGTACACCGGCAGCCACTTGTAGGGGTTGACGGTGACACAGAAGAGGCCCGAGTAGGTCTGAGAAAATCAGAACACTCAACATGTGGGATTTGATTCTACTTGGAGAGATAGATGAAATAAAGAGAGGTTGAAGGGTGCTCACGTAGATCATCCAGGCTGCATAACGCTCTTTGAGGTTGTACAGCACTCCGGGCTCGTGCAGGTGGGTCATCATGGCCATGTCCTCGATCTTATCATATTTGGGAGGGTTCATGGGGAAGACTTGGTCTTCTCTGACAGTGAGAGTCTGGCAAGTAAAGTGAGAGTCAAGTTTGTATTAATGGTTGGAGGTAGGATTTATGTGTATCTGCTTTGGTTATAAGACTACGATTGTGGGCACTTTCCATTATATTATTCAGTGTCCTTTAAGTAAAAGCACAAAAATGTATTCATCTTAGAGTTTGATGGTAAAAAAAAAAAATCTGTTTCCTGTGATGAGCTAGAATACATCCTACTCTTTAAAATCTACTTTTTTCCTCCCACATTTTCATGTCCCAGGTTTATCAGTTTATATCATTTTACTTCAATGGGTTTAATTTTTTATTTCTCCTTGCCATTTAAGAAACTTCAATTTGGGAAGAAGTAATGGAAAGATTAATACATTATTTACCTAAGTAGATCATAATTCTTTTGATAGAAACTAGTTTTTATTTCTCCCAGGTTTGGAGATTTAGACTGGGAAGTGAGTGATTGAAGGGAAATGCTGGAGGCTGACTAGGGGCTTAAAGTTCTTTTGGTGGTTGGGAAAGGGAGAAGTGAGAATTTCTTTTACCTTCCAAATTTGATGTCTGTTAATGGACTGGAAGGGTGTCTGGATTGGCAATAGACTTGGAAATTGTGAGCAAGGAAGGCTTCAACTTGAAGTGAGGAGATGGAGAAATAAAACGGGAAGGATTTTCTCCTTATGTTTTTACTTACTGCTCCACGTTCTGTCTTTACAGTTACTTTCCCCCCTTCCTTGCTTTGTATGATGCTCTTCACATAGGATTCCTTGGGCTCTGCCACAAAGACTGATGTTTTAGCATCAAAGGGCTTGTTTTGGGCTTCAATCCGCTCCTTTTCTGATTTTCGAAGGTAGGGAGCGGCTTCGCCAAAAACAGCCATCTCAGCGTCTGAACTCGCACTCATGGTTGCAATTTATTTAGAGAGAATTCTGCCTTGGGGAAAGAATGGGAGAGAGGGAAAAGAGAAACAAGAAGTTATATACATGTGAGAAAAAAATTTGAAATGGCAGAAATATTGAGGTTCCATCCCCAGCCTGGACTGTAATTGTTCTTCCAACCTGTGTTGACCAGCATTCTATTAAGTATTAATAACACTAGCACAGGGCTGGTTTGGAATGAGACTGCAATCTGAGGCTTCATTTTTAGGGCTTTGAAAATTTCCTTCCCAGATGGCATGTCTTGATCCTCAGGGCTAGGGCACCTACAGCTGAGTGAGAATGGAATCCTTGCCTGTTTTAATCTCTAAACTCTAATAATATCTATGCTAAGACTGTTGTTGATGGATTGTTTTATAGCAACTGTCATTCTTTAATCCTCAGATGCATAATGTTTGCATCTGCCATTTGCTGGGATGATCATAGAGTTGGGAGGGAAAGTTTGTCTTGTGCAAATGAAAGTTGGTATCTTCCAAGCCACCAAAAACATTTTTGCCTTTTAGACGGCCTGTTTTTTTTTTTTTTTTTCTCTTGTAAGCCAAATAATTCTTTTTAACACCCACTTTATATTAAACATCTCTTGGTGGGTCATTAGCTTCATAAGAAATCGTTATCACTCTAGGGTGTTTTTTTTTTTTTTAAATATATCATTTGGCTTGTTACCAAGAGACTTAGCATTGCCTTAATTTCAAAATCTCTTTTAACATTCTCCTTTTGGCATGAAGGATTTGAACTGTCAGTTAACAGATCTAAGCACAGGGGAATGAGAGCTTCGGCATGAAGGTGTTTTATCCTACATAAATTCCACAGGCTTCTTTTCTCTTCATCCAGAAAAAGAAAAGACAAAAATGTAAGAGTTTATCACATGCATTGAGCCATTGTCCTCTGTTGATAGATATGTCTCAGCATCGGCTCATTACTTTGATTGGGTCTTTTCTTTACTCTCAGGCAGTGAATTACTTGGGGGAAGGGCCAGAATCTCTCCTATTTTAAAGTGTGATAGATAGCACTCTGTGGGTGTAATTCTTGTGATTTTTTTTTTTTAAACAAACAGTAACAAATCTTTCTAAAAACTACAGTGAATCATGTAAAATACTATGGTTTTAAGAAGATGTTCATTTCTGTTTACATGTTTTAGATTAAGAATTTTTACAGGTATTTAAAAAATACTAGTAAAACACCCAAGTTTTCAACGCTTGTCAGTAGAAGGAGGTTGGCATGGAGTAGTCCATTGCCCCTGACAGTTGTTAAGTGCAGCTGAGAACTCACTGTTAAAATTCATTCTTTCCCAAATGGTCCTTTAATCCTGGAACTCAGATGAGGGTGGTCTCTGAGAATAAGACATTTGGAAGAAGTGATTTCCCAGCATTTGTAAGCAGACATTTGGAAGCACAACATATTTACATAACTGCACAATGTAAGGAAATGGTGTACAATGAAGCGCTGTCCCCAGCTTTGTTAGGCCACATCCCTGCTGCCATCAATAAATGAATAAAGCGGAGTCTTACCTCTGGATTCCAGATGAAGATGCAGGTTCAGGAGCATCTAAAACTGTAAAGCAACGAGTTTCTTTTTAGTGAAGCTCTGAAAGTCCAGTAAGATAGTTACAGAATTAAAACTTGCCTGGTCTAAATTACAGAATTAAATAAATTCCAGTACGGTAGTTACAGAATTAAAACCTGCCATGGCTTTATGAAAATAAAAGTCAGAGCTGGGAGGAACAATTTCATGCTCAGAGATGGGCTGCGAGGTAAGCTGTTTCTGTCCCCTGGAGCCCTGCAGGTCCCAAGGCCCCCATTCACTTACCTCTGGGTCCTTGGTGGAGATGTAGCAGGAGGGCTCATCGTGCTTATATAGGAGCTGGTGTGCTGATCCTGCAGCTTGCTCCTCTTTGTTAGGGCAAGACATTTGGCAGCGTGAACCCTCAGAATAATTTGTTCTGACATTTGTCATGTTTGGATATAATTAGAAGTATTCATATCATTTTGAGTATGTGAACCAATCTCCTATAAATAATGTGACAGGGACCAATCTGCCGGCAGAGAATGCTTTC
This sequence comes from Bubalus bubalis, assembly GCF_019923935.1. NCBI lineage: Eukaryota > Metazoa > Chordata > Mammalia > Artiodactyla > Bovidae > Bubalus > Bubalus bubalis. The sequence continues at coordinate 33,668,644 of NC_059159.1, read as the reverse complement.
TAGTGTGCTGGGAAGGTAATCTTCGACAGTGCCTGGTGGGGCCTCAAAGTAAGTTCCTAAGAGCTATATTTGATTTGGCAAACTCTCACACATGCCTGTGGTAACCCAATGATCACAGCCTCAGCGAGCATTGCTTTTAGGGGCCTAACCACGTTTTCCTTCTTTGTTACCATAGGAACCCCCACCTCCTTCACTACCTTGGGTCACTGCCAAGGCTCACCCTTGGAGTCTGGGCTTGGGCAGCAAGGCCAAGGTGAGAGAAGATTCTGTACTGAGTCCCTACCATTAAGTCAGTGCTCATCCACCCAACACTGAAAAAAATATTATTTATTAGAGAATAATATGTATTCTTTGTAGTAAAAATACAGATAAGCAAAGAGAAAAAAACGTCTGTAATCTCATTATGCAGAAGTAAGATAAGTTATAGACGTATAAGTTTGATCATACTGTATACACATATATAGCACATATTTGCTTTACATTTTACTTAAAAAATTATATCATAGGTAATTTTCATACCACCAATGAAATTTACACTCTTATTCTTTAAACAAATTATATTAACATTCTTTTAAAATTAGAATCTCCTTTTTTTAATGGTTAGGGATATTGAAGTATACTTTATATATAGCAAAATCCACGCTTTCTAAGTGACAGTTATATGAGTTTTTTTGCTACTGTTTTTAAAAAATTTTAAACTTACAATAAAATTCACTTCTTTTGTTCTATGAGTTTTTCATGTGCACTGTTTCTTGTAACCACTACCATAGATAGGATGCAGTTTCTACCTTTTTTCCCCCAGTTGGAAGATTTATATTTTCCTAGAAGATTGCCCATTACATGTGAGTTTTTATAGATTTTTTGGACATTTTTTTGTGCATATCTTTTTATGGTTAAAAAAACTCTTGTGTAGTCATCTATTCCTTTTTATTTTTTTAACGTATTTTGATTTTGTTCTTTTTATTTTAAATCATATTTGCCAAAGTTTTGTCTTTGTGTTTGCTCTTTTTAATTTAGACTTACCAAATAAGTTTTCTTCTATTTTATTATTTTCTGCTTTTAATCTTCTTCATTCTTTTAGTTCTTTAGGTTTATTTGTGTGTATCTAGCATCTTGAACTGAAAGCTTACTTCATTTATTTTCATTCTTTCTTATGATCTTGCATGTTATTTATGGTTATAAAATTTTCTTTGGTTACTACTTTGGCTGAATCCCAGGGGTTGATATGTATTATAGTACCCTTGTACGATTGTCATTTTAAAGTTTCTATTTCCATTTCAGCTCTCAATTTATCTTAAGTGTGGTTTTCTTTTTTTTAATTTCCAGATGTATAAATTTGGGCTTTGCGGGGGAGGATTCTCTTTCAGCTGCTGGTTCTTTCTCTTGTGCGTGTGTACACATGCAGTTTACTTCTTAGTAGATAAAATAGGAATGAGGGACCTCGTGTGTCTGTATTTGTGTTTGTGTGTATATGTAATAAAACAGTTCAGGTAGCATCCAGATCAGAACTCCTAGGCAAAAACTGATATGCTTTTTGTCTCTGTAGTTTTGCCTTTTCTAGAAACTTCATACAAATGGAATCCTCTAGTGTGTAGTCTTTCATGTCTGGCTTCTTTTCCTTAATATGCTTTTTGAGTTCCTCCATGCTGTTGAATATATCAACAGATTATTCATTTTTGTTGCTAATTAGTAGTCTATGATGTAGTGCCATATTTTGTTTATCCATTCAAACTGATGGATATTTGAATTGTTTCTACTTTTGGCTGTTATGCAAAGTGCTGTTGATAATATTCCATACAAGTCATCATGTGGACATTTGTTTTCATTTCTCTTGGGGAGATAACTAGGAGTTGAGTTGCTAGATTGTATATGGCTAAGGCAATGGCAACCCACTCCAGTACTCTTGCCTGGAAAATCCCATGGACAGAGGAGCCTGGTAGGCTGCAGTCCATGGGGTCGCGAAGAGTCGGACACGACTGAGCGACTTCACTTTCACTTTTCACTTTCATGCATTGGAGAAGGAAATGGCAACCCACTCCAGCGTTCTTGCCTGGAGAATCCCAGGGACAGTGGAGCCTGTGGGCTGCCGTCTATGGGGTCGCACAGAGTCGGACACGACTGAAGTGACTTAGCAGCAACTTCTTAAGAAATTGCCAAATTCTTTCTGACAATGGCTGTGCCATTTTACATTTCCACCAATAAGATGAGGCTTCCAGGTTTTTTCACATTCTCACCTACACTTGTATTGTCCTTTTTTGTTAAAGCCATTCTAGTGAGTAAAGAATCTGCCTGCAATGCGGGAAACCTGGATTCGATCCCTGAGTTGATAAGATCCCTTGGAGAAGGGAATGGCTATCTATTCCAGTATTTTTGCGTGGAGAAGTCCATGGACAGAGGAGCCTGACAGGTTATAGTCCTGGGGTTGCAAAGAGTCAGACACGACTGAGCAACCAGCCCTTGCTATATATCCTAGTGAGTGTAGAGTGGTATCTTAATGTGGTTTTAATTTGTATTTCCTTAATGAATTAATGATTTTGGTTACTTTTTATGTGCTTATTTACCATTTATATGTTTTATCTAGGTGAAGAGTCTATCCAATTGTTTAGTTCATTTAAAAAAATTGGATAATTTTCGTATAATTTGTTAGAGTCTTTATACCCACATATATAGATATATGTTTTGATATAAGTCCTTTATCAGATATATGATTAACAAATATTTTCTTGCAGTCTGTGGCTTGTCTTTTCATTTTCTTAATGGTGCCTTTTGAATAGCAAAAGTTTTAAATTTTGATGCAGTCCAGTTTATCAGTATTTTCTTTCATAGATCATGTTTTTATTATTTTTCTTGTTTTAAAATTGAGACTATAATAGTGTGAGAAAGCTATTGTGTTTCCCTCCCTCCCCAGAGTCAACAACAGTTATCAGATTCCTGTGTGTCCTTAAGAGGTATTTTATGTATGTATAAACAAATTTAGATATAGTCTTTTCCCCCATATGGCTCAGTTTTTATAAATTTTTTAGGTCAGTGTATTTTAACCTTATTTTCAATAACTTGCCCACTGAAGAGAGACATTAATCAAATTAAATTCATTAAGTTTAATTTCTCTTTAAGGAATTAATACTCAGCATAAGATTTTAATTAAATGGATTTAAATTTAAACTTAAATTAATTTCTCCATAATGAAAAAGATTAAGCAATAAGGTTTTTTCAGATAGGGTTGAGCTTTTTTTTCTGGGGGCCATAGCGAGGCACAAACTATTATAATGCCTAAGATTTTTTTGCTCTCCTAAGAACTAATTTTTACTTCTTAAGGACTGATATCACCTCCATTGAAAATGTATGTGTTAGATGTTTGAAAAGCATTTATGTTCTCTCATTGTTGGCTACAAAATTTTTTTTAAATTTTATCATTCAGCTTATTATTTGTGTTTTTCAAATCATCTGTTTTCAGTTTTGTCTACGTGATCTGTGATTTTTCTAATAGATGTAAGTTAAGAGTCCACTCTGGTTATTCTCAGATTATTCAGATTTTTGTTTATGTAATTCAAAGTTAGTTGCTAACTCCATAGAAATTTATGATAGTTTTATCTTTTTGGTAGATTGTATCTTTTTAAAATGAAATATGAACTATCCCTGCTGCTTTTAGTAGTAGTTTGCTTTGAGTTCTTTTTTTGCTAATATTTCGCTATACTGTGTTGCTTTTACTTTTGGGTAGCATGTATATGGACTATCTTTTTATATCTAGCTTAAAAAATCAAGTAACTACTTTAAAAATTCATTATATGAACTTCTTTTAATAGGTAAGTTTTAGAGGCTGCAAACTGGCATGTATTTTATGGTGTACACAGTATAAGGGCTTCCCTTGTGGCTCAGCTGGTAAAGAATCCGCCTTCAATGTGGGAGACCTGGGTTCAGTCCCTGGGTTGGGAAGATCCTCTGGAGAAGGAATGGCTACCCACTCCAGTATTCTGGCCTGGAGAACTCCATGGATTTTATTGTCCATGGGGTTGCAAAGAGTCAGACACGACTGAGTGACTTTCACTCACTCACTTACTCACTCAGTGTCTTAAATATCCATGTAACTAGCCAGATGTTATTTCATATGATTTTACGCAAGCCATCTAATATCCGTAGGCTTTAGTTTGTTCATCTGTTAAAGGACAATTATAATAATTTTCCACCACCTCACAGGATTAATGAGAAATATAGTTAATCCTCACAGGATCAGTGAGAAATATTTGTAAAGCAGCTACCATAGTAACTGGCAGTGTAGAAAGTATTTGATAAATATTGGCTATTATCACTCTGTTGAAAACCATGTAAAAGATAGGACCCTATTACCATAGGTCACAGGATATCACTGGAGTCTTTTAAACAAGGAACTGATGTTTTAAGGTTTGCATTTTAAACACAGTTATGGTAGCATCATGGAAGATGGATTGGAGAAGTGCAACAGAGATAACCTACTTAAGCAGTTGTTGTGCTATTTTAGGGAAGAGTTGAGAACCTAAACTAAGCCAGTAGCTCTTGGAAAAGAAAAGAGGCGGGGGTATGTGGGGGGTGTGTGGGGAATTGTAGACTTGAATGTGCTTGCTGCTGGTGAAATATAAATAACTGTAGATGTTTAGGAATCACTTAATTTATTCTACCCCAAGACAATGAAAACTAAATTTCCTGAGATTACGGTAATGTTTCTCCATGGAAAGGGAACAGATTTGGAAGTAATAGATGAAGGATAGAGCTGTCATTCAACAGCAAATTGCAATATTCAGTTCAGTTCAGTCTCTCAGTTGTGTCTGACTCTTTGCGACCCCTTGAACCTCAGCACACCAGGCCTCCCTGTCCGTCACCAACTCCTGGAGTCCACCCAAACCCATGTCCATTGAGTCGATGATGCCATCCAACCATCTCATCCTCTGTCGTCCCCTTCTCCTCCTGCCCTCAATCTTTCCCAGCATCAGGGTCTTTTCAAATGAGTCAGCTCTTCACATCAGGTGGCCACAGTATTGGAGTTTCAGCTTCAGCATCAGTCCTTCCAATGAACACCCAGGACTGATCTCCTTTAGGATGGACTGGTTGGATCTCCTTGCAGTCCAAGGGACTCTCAAGAGTCTTCTCCAACACCACAGTTTGTAGTAAAAGAATGCGAGTTTCCAGGAATAATAAATTTTTACTGACAACAAAGTAACAAGCCCACCCTTGAGTTCAGTTCAGTCACTCAGTTGTGTCCAACTCTTTGCAACCCCATGGACTGCAGTATGCCAGGCTTCCCTGTCCATCACCAACTCCTGGAGCTTGCTCAAACTCATATCCATTGGGCCAGTGATGCCATTCAACCATCTCATCCTCTGTCGTCCCCTTCTCCCACCTTCAACCTTTCCCGGTATCAGAGTCTTTTCTATTAAATCAGTTCTTCGCATCAGGTGGCCAAAGTATTGGAGCTTCAGCATCTGTCCTTCCAATGAATATTCAGGACTGATTTCCTTTAGGATTGACTGGTTGGATCTCCTTGCTGTCCAAGGGACTCTCAAGAGTCTTCAGCACCACAGTTCAAAAGCATCAATTATTTGGCGTTCAGCTTTCCTTATGGTCCAACTCTCACATCCTACATGACTACTGAGAAAATCATAACTTTGAATATACCAACCTTTGTCAGCAAAGTGATGTCTCTGCTTTTTAATATGCTGTATGTAGGTCAAGCTCACCCTACCTGACATCAAACATATTTTAGAAATGTAGTGATGGAAATAGTGTGAAGTTAGTGTAGGTGAAGATGAGTAGATTAATAGAACTACTATTAGTAGTCCAAAAATGGTTTCTGGCGTGTACAGAAATTTAGTATATCAAAAGATAGCTCTTCAGATCACTTGGGGGCAGGGAGAGAAAGGACAATTAGGTCCTTGCCTGACACCATTTATAAAAATAAATGCTAGATGAATTGAAATCTTAAGCATTAAAACAAAGCAAAACTGTAAAAAAAAAAATCAAGAAGAAATGGAGATACGAGTAAATAGAAAAAGTAGCCAAAAGATACAGACAGACAGTTAATGGAAGAGGCAATGCAAGTGGCCAATAAACTTGAAAATACTCAAAGTTCAGGATATTCAAGATCAAATAACAACTGGTATATTTCACCCATCATGTTGAACAAAACCAAAACCAAAAACTGAACTAAAATTTCAGAAATGGAGACTTGATTGGAATAAAGATGCATTTATTTGGGCTTTATTCTTTATTAGGACAAGAAGCACTTGAATTGTGTTCTGCTAGACCATCACTTCATGGCAAATAGATGGGGAAACAGTGGAAACAGTGGCTAACTTTATTTTTCTGGGCTCCAAAATCACTGCAGATGGTGATCGCAGCCATGAAATTAAAAGACGTTTACTCCTTGGAAGGAAAGTTATGACCAATCTAGACAGCATAGTAAAAAGCAGAGACATTACTTTGTCAACAAAGGTCCGTCTAGTCAAGGCTATGGTTTTTCCAGTGGTCATATATGGATGTGAGAGTTGGGTTATAAAGAAAGCTGAGCACAGAAGAATTGATGCTTTTGAACTGTGGTGTTGGAGAAGACTTCTGAGAGTCCCTTGGACTGCAAGGAGATCCAACCAGTCCATCCTAAAGGAGATCAGTTCTGGGTGTTCATTGGAAGGACTGATGCTGAAGCTGAAACTCCAGTACTTTGGCCACCTGATGTGAAGAGCTGACTCATTTGAAAAGACCCTGATGCTGGGAAAGATTGAGGGCAGGAGGAGAAGGGGACAACAGAGGATGAGATGGTTGGATGGCATCATCGACTCAATGGATATGGGTTTGGGTGGACTCCGGGATTTGGTGACGGACAGGGAGGCCTGGTGTGCTGAGGTTCATGGGGTTGCAAAGAGTTGGACATGACTGAGCAACTGAACTGAACTGAGACTACAAAATGGGAGAGATTTATATAGACAAAACTCCACAAGGCTGCATAAACTGTCAGGAAGTGGGATTGGAACAGGTAAAAAGTGAAGGTGCTTGTTAAGCAAGGATTTTGGGGGTCTGTAATGATTATATGGTGGGGAGAGTACTTTAAAACTAAGTTTGTAGAGTTTTAATGTTTTGAAAATGATTGTTAGCGTCCTTGAGTTTGATACATTTCAGAGAAAATTCAAGTTTTCATGTAGGAATATGTCTTAAACCACATGTAAAATGTCCATCTAGCTCCATTTTGGATGCCTGAACCATCAGGTCAGATCAGATCAGATCAGATCAGTCACTCAGTCATGTCCGACTCTTTGCGACCCCATGAATTGCAGCACGCCAGGCCTCCCTGTCCATCACCAACTCCCGGAGTTCACTGAGACTCACTTCCATCGAGTCAGTGATGCCATCCAGCCATCTCATCCTCTGTCATCCCCTTCTCCTCCTGCCCCCAATCCCTCCCAGCATCAGAGTCTTTTCCAATGAGTCAACTTTTCACATGAGGTGGCCAAAGTACTGGAGTTTCAGCTTTAGCATCATTCCTTCCAAAGAAATCCCAGGGCTGATCTCCTTCAGAATGGACTGGTTGGATCTCCTTGCAGTCCAAGGGACTCTCAGAAGTCTTCTCCAACACCACAGTTCAAAAGCATCAATTCTTCGGTGCTCAGCTTTCTTCACAGTCCAACTCTCATATCCATACATGACCACTTATATGCAGAGTACATCATGAGAAATGCTGGACTGGAAGAAACACAAGCTGGAATCAAGATTGCTGGGAGAAATATCAATAACCTCAGATATGCAGATGACACCACCCTTATGGCAGAAAGTGAAGAGGAACTAAAAAGCCTCTTGATGAAAGTGAAAGAGGAGAGTGAAAAAGTTGGCTTAAAGCTCAACATTCAGAAAACGAAGATCATGGCATCTGGTCCCACCACTTCATGGGAAATAGATGGGTAAACAGTGGAAACAGTGTCAGACTTTATTTTTCTGGGCTCCAAAATCACTACAGACGGTGACTGCAGCCATGAAATTAAAAGATGCTTACTCCTTGGAAGGAAAGTTATGACCAACCTAGATAGCATATTCAAAAGCAGAGACATTACTTTGCCAACAAAGGTTCTCCTTACTCCATTTTGATTTTTTAAATGATCGTAAATATGTCATCAAAATTGATAGTAGCAAATGGTGATGTGGGGGAGTGGATGCTCTCATATGCTATGGATAAGGGTGTAAAATTCCAGGGCAATTTGTTCCATCTTTTGAAATTTAAAATTGCAATAATTGCCATCCTACTCTTTTCCTATAGAAGCATGGGGTAGGGGTTGGGGGACAAGAGGTGTGCCTAGGCTGTGCCTCTAACATTTCTTCTAATAGCAAAACTTTAGAAACAAATGTCCCTTCAGTTACTTTGTCTGTGATTAATTAAGTGGCCACCTGTTAAGTAGTGATGCTCTGATTATGTGGTGAGTAGCTGAAACCTAACACTCACTTTAATCTGAGATAGGGATCAACATAATGCATTTTCCACTTGTTTTCTTTGAGATGCAACCCTGGAAATGGAAAACCTTATTTAAAATGATGAGTCTCAGTGAACTCCGGGAGTTGGTGATGGACAGGGAGGCCTGGCGTGCTGCAATTCATGGGGTCGCAAAGAGTCGGACACGACTGAGTGACTGATCTGATCTGATCTGAAACAAGCATGTAAAGAGTTTTGATGGCAATGTATAAGAAAACTGAGCTGTATTTTGCTAAAACTTGTTTATTGGTGTATTCCAACCCTTCTCCAATGCAGATATCTCTTACACAATTCTTGTGTGACAACTCCTTTCTTTTAACTTGGAGCAAAAGTTCTTCCAAGGTCTGGCTTATATCCATTGTCCTTGCTCTTCTCACTGGTATCTGCTTACAATTAAGCCCAGAGCCAGCATTAAGTTACTGTATCTAATGGTCCTTCTACTCTGAGTCCTTGCCAAGAATTAGCTTACAATTCCTAAGGTTCTCTTTGCCCTGAGGATTTTTCTATTTTTTCTCTTGATTGAAGAGAAGCAGAGGAATTACAGCCGGTTGAGGCATTTCTATCTTTTCCGATATGAGACTCTAGTTATCTCATCGTCAAGAAAATGAAGTAACTCCTGTCTTTTCATGACTCGTGCCAAAGAGGAATGTTGTTTAGATTATCTATGCTCTTCTATTTCTTTTTATTGGTGAGTAGCAGTCTGTTGTGAGGATATACCATATTTTTTCATCTATTCTCTTGCCAAACCATATCTTTCCTTTTGTGGGCATATCTTTTATTTCATTTGTTCAATCTAAGGAGTAGAATAGCTATGTCAAAAGGTGTAAAGGTATGTACTTAATTTATAAGAAATGGTCAGACAGTTAAAAAACGCAATTGAACCATTTTACGTCCTTACTAGTATACATGAAAAATGTAGTTGTCCAGCATCCTTGCCAACACTTGTCATTGTCAGTCTTTATAATTTTAGCCATTCTTATGGATGTATAGTAGAAGCTTCTTGTGATTTTAATCAGTATCCTTTAGACCAGTGATATTGAACATATTTAAATCTGATTATTGGACTTTCACATATCTTTGTTTTGGAAGTATATGGTAAATTTTATGTGTACATTTCATGTTTTCATTTCAGTTCCTGTATGCACTGCAATGTGCTCATCACCAGAAGTTTAGTTTCTACCTAATCACCATATAGTTGGCCCCCCTTTACCCATTTTTCCCTCCCCCAACTCCTTTCTCCTCTGGTAACCACTGTTCTGCTTTGTTCTCTATCTATGTGTTTGCTTTTGTTTGTTTGTTTATCCCACATATGAGTGAAATCATACGGTATTTGTCTTTTTTCCATATGATTCATTTCATTTAGCATAATACCCTCAAGGTCCACCCATGTTGTTGTTTATGACAAGAATTCACCTTTTTATGGCCAAGTAGTATTCTATTCTGTATACATCTTCTTTATCCATTCATCCATCAGTGAGCACCTAGGTTGTTTTTATGTCTTGACTGTTGTAATAATGCTGAGAATGAACATAGGAGTGCATATATCTTTTTAATGTTTTCATACTCTCTGAATAAATATCCAGAAGTGGGATAGTTGGATCAAATGGGAGTTCTAGTCTTAATTTCCTGAGGAATCTCTGTACTGCTTTCCACAGAGGCTATAACCAATTTACATTCCCATTAGCAGTTCATGATGGTTCTCTTTTCTTCACATCTTTGCCAACATTTGTTATTTCTTTCTTTCTTTCTTTTTTTGATAAAGCCATTCTAACAGGCTTGAGGTGATATCTCATTGTGGTTTTGATTTGCATTTTCCTGTAATCAGTAATATTGAACGTCTTTTCATGTGCCTCTTGGCCATCTATACATCTTCTTCGGAAAAATGTCTAATTAACTCCTCTGCTGGTTTTTTAATCAGGTTGTTGTTTTTTGTTTTGTCTTTGGTTGTTGATTAAATGGTATGCCTGACTGCTTCCAAGATATTTTTCTTTGCCTTTAGGATTCAGACATTTATGATAGAACTTGCTGTGGATTTGAGTTTATCCTACTTGAATAAACTCCTTATTGAATCTGTAGGTTATGTCTCTTGACAAGTTTAGAACTTTTCAACTGTTCAGCCATTATTTCTTTGAGTACTTTTTCACTCTGTTCCTTCTCTTCATTTCAGGACTCTGATAACATGAATGTTAGATTTGTTTGTTATGGAGCCATGGAACCCTTAGGCTCAGTACATTTTCCTGTTCATTTTCTTTCACTTGTTCAGGCTGGATCATTTCTGTTCCATATTCCAGTTCACTGATTCTGTCCTCTGTCCCTTCCATTTTTCCATCGAGCCTGTTCATTGCATTTTTAAAATTTGCTATTGTATTTTTCACTTCTAAAATTTCCATTTTAGATTTCAGATCTTCTGTTTCTTTGCTGAGGCTTTATAGTTTTACATTTGTTTCAAGCATGTTCATAATTGCATTTTTATTGTAGATGCTTTAAAATCTTTGTCAGGTAATTGTAACATCTCTTATCATCTTGATTTTGACTTTTTCTAGTCATTTATCCTTTTTTTATTCAGTATGAGATCTTCTTGAATAATGAGTGGTCTTTGACTGAAGCCTAGACATTTTTATATTATGTTCTGTAATTCTGGATCTTATTTAAAGCTTTCATCTAACTTTCTGTGACATTGTTCTGTTAAGTGGTACCACCTTGTTACTGCCAGGTGAAGGTACAAATCCAGGTTTCTTTCTGTTAACACTTGACAGGGAAGTCTCCTTATTAATCCTGGATGCAGATGGATGTCTTCCAGGTGGTTGTCTCTGGCTCCACAGTTGGGGGGCAGCAGCCTCATTACCACTGCACAGTTGTGAAAATGCTGACTTCCCATTAGGCCTCCTTTGACAGTGAGAAGGACAAGAGTTACCTGATGGCTGAGAGTCAAGTATCCCATCTATTGACCACATTTGTGGGGTCCCAATACTGGCTAGCAGGCATGAAAGTCTTTTCTTCCTATTTGGTCTCTCCTGACACCTCCCTAGTGGTGGTGGGGCACCACATTACAGCCTCATGGGGTGAAAGAATAGATTTTCTCCGTGACTTTTGCTGGTGGTGGGATACAGTCATAGTTTTTTTTTTTTTTTTTTTGATTGGATTGGATCAGTTATCTAAAAGTTTTTCTGTTGATAGGCTGCCCATTACTTTGTACTTGGATTAGAGAGAAAAGATTCTTGTTGGGGCTTTCTTGGTCTGCACCCATTTGTGTTTCTGAGTTGTCTGCTTCTTCAGTTTCAAGTCTGGGGCATATTAGGCAAAAAGAAAACCTGGAGAACTTACCTAGCTGGTCTATCTTCTTCTCTCCACTTTCAGAATTTCTTAGGTTAGTTTTATGTCTAATGTCCAGGGGGTTTTAGCTGTTATTAGTGGGAAGAATAGGGGAAAGCAGGTCCACTTCATCTTCCTGGAGACAGAAATATCTTTACTGATTTTTTTTGTTTAATTTCTATTGAATACTGAGAAAGTGGAGTTAAAATATCATCTGGTTTGAGATTTATTTTGGGATAATGCATGTAAAATCCCTAACATTGTGCATGGCACACATTAAATTATTACTGGAGTATTATTCATCCCACAAATATTTCTTGAGTACTTGTTACATGCCAGGCAGTGTTCAAGTCATCAGACATTCAACAGTGAACAAAACAAAGTCCTGCCCTTGTGGAGCTTTTATTTTAGCTGAGGGAGAGAGATATTAATGAGTAAGTTAAAAATCAAGGGGTGATTTATTCCTAAGTATTTTATTCTTTTCATTGCAATGGTGAATGGAATCGTTTCTTTATTTTTTTTTATTTTTTATTTTTTTATTTTATTTTTAAACTTTACATAACTGTATTAGTTTTGCCAAATATCAAAATGAATCCGCCACAGGTATACATGTGTTCCCCATCCTGAACCCTCCTCCCTCCTCCCTCCCCATTCCATCCCTCTGGGTCGTCCCAGTGCACCAGCCCCAAGCATCCAGTATCATGCATCGAACCTGGACTGGCAACTCGTTTCATACATGATATTTACATGTTTAAATGCCATTCTCCCAAATCTTCCCACCCTCTCCCTCTCCCACAGAGTCCATAAGACTGTTCTATACATCAGTGTCTCTTTTGCTGTCTCATACACAGGGTTATTGTTACCATCTTTCTAAATTCCATATATATGCGTTAGTATACTGTATTGGTGTTTTTCTTTCTGGCTTACTTCACTCTGTATAATAGGCTCCAGTTTCATCCACCTCATTAGAACTGATTCAAATGTATTCTTTTTAATGGCTGAATAATACTCCATTGTGTATATGTACCACAGCTTTCTTATCCATTCATCTGCTGATGGACATCTAGGTTGCTTCCATGTCCTGGCTATTATAAACAGTGCTGTGATGAACATTGGGGTACACGTGTCTCTTTCCCTTCTGGTTTCCTCAGTGTGTATGCCCAGCAGCGGGATTGCTGGACCATAAGGCAGGTCTATTTCCAGTTTTTTAAGGAATCTCCACACTGTTCTCCATAGTGGCTGTACTAGTTTGCATTCCCACCAACAGTGTAAGAGGGTTCCCTTTTCTCCACACCCTCTCCAGCATTTATTACTTGTAGACTTTTGGATCGCAGCCATTCTGACTGGTGTGAAATGGTACCTCATAGTGGTTTTGATTTGCATTTCTCTGATAATGAGTGATGTTGAGCATCTTTTCATGTGTTTGTGAGCCATCTGTATGTCTTCTTTGGAGAAATGTCTATTTAGTTCTTTGGCCCATTTTTTGATTGGGTCATTTATTTTTCTGGAGTTGAGCTGTAGGAGTTGCTTGTATACTCTGGAGATTAGTTGTTTGTCAGTTGTTTCATTTGCTATTATCTTCTCCCATTCTGAAGGCTGTCTTTTCACCTTGCTAATAGTTTCCTTTGATATGCAGAAGCTTTTAAGGTTAATTAGGTCCCATTTGTTTATTTTTGCTTTTATTTCCAATATTCTGGGAGGTGGGTCATAGAGGATCCTGCTGTGGTGTATGTCAGAGAGTGTTTTGCCTATGTTCTCCTCTAGGAGCTTTATAGTTTCTGGTCTTACGTTTAGATCTTTAATCCATTTTGAGTTTATTTTTGTGTATGGTGTTAGAAAGTGTTCTAGTTTCATTCTTTTACAAGTGGTTGACCAGATTTCCCAGCACCACTTTTTAAAGAGATTGTCTTTAATCCATTGTATATTCTTGCCTCCTTTGTCAAAGATAAGGTGTCCATATGTGTGTGGATTTATCTCTGGACTTTCTATTTTGTTCCATTGATCTATATTTCTGTCTTTGTGCCAGTACCATACTGTCTTGATGACTCTGGCTTTGTAGTAGAGCCTGAAGTCAGGTAGGTTGATTCCTCCAGTTCCATTCTTCTTTCTCAAGATCGCTTTGGCTATTCGAGGTTTTTTGTTTTTCCATACAAATTGTGAAATTATTTGTTCGAGCTCTGTGAAGAATGCTGTTGGTAGCTTGATAGGGATTGCATTGAATCTATAGATTGCTTTGGGTAGTATACTCATTTTCACTATATTGATTCTTCCAATCCATGAACATGGTATATTTCTCCATCTGTTAGTGTCCTCTTTGATTTCTTTCACCAGTGTTTTATAGTTTTCTATATATAGGTCTTTAGTTTCTTTAGGTAGATATATTCCTAAGTATTTTATTCTTTCCGTTGCAATGGTGAATGGAATTGTTTCCTTAATTTCTCTTTCTGTTTTCTCATTATTAGTGTATAGGAATGCAAGGGATTTCTGTGTGTTGATTTTATATCCTGCAACTTTACTATAGTCATTGACTAGTTCTAGTAATTTTCTGGTGGAGTCTTTAGGGTTTTCTATGTAGAGGATCATGTCATCTGCAAACAGTGAGAGCTTTACTTCTTCTTTTCCAATTTGGATTCCTTTTATTTCTTTTTCTGCTCTGATTTCTGTGGCCAAAACTTCCAAAACTATGTTGAATAGGAATGGTGAAAGTGGGCACCCTTGTCTTGTTCCTGACTTTAGAGGAAATGCTTTCAATTTTTCACCATTGAGGATAATGTTTGCTGTGGGTTTGTCATATATAGCTTTTATTATGTTGAGGTATGTTCCTTCTATTCCTGCTTTCTGGAGAGTTTTGATCATAAATGGATGTTGAATTTTGTCAAAGGCTTTCTCTGCATCTATTGAGATAATCATATGGTTTTTATTTTTCAATTTGTTAATGTGGTGTATTACATTGATTGATTTGCAGATATTGAAGAATCCTTGCATCCCTGGGATAAAGCCCACTTGGTCATGGTGTATGATCTTTTTAATGTGTTGTTGGATTCTGATTGCTAGAATTTTGTTAAGGATTTTTGCATCTATGTTCATCAGTGATATTGGCCTGTAGTTTTCTTTTTTTGTGGGATCTTTGTCAGGTTTTGGTATTAGGCTGATGGTGGCCTCATAGAATGAGTTTGGAAGTTTACCATCCTCTGCAATTTTCTGGAAGAGTTTGAGCAGGATAGGTGTTAGCTCTTCTCTAAATTTTTGGTAGAATTCAGCTGTGAAGCCGTCTGGACCTGGGCTTTTGTTTGCTGGAAGATTTTTGATTACAGTTTCAATTTCCGTGCTTGTGATGGGTCTGTTAAGATTTTCTATTTCTTCCTGGTTGAGTTTTGGAAAGTTGTACTTTTCTAAGAATTTGTCCATTTCTTCCACGTTGTCCATTTTATTGGCATATAATTGTTGATAGTAGTCTCTTATGATCCTTTGTATTTCTGTGTTGTCTGTTGTGATCTCTCCATTTTCATTTCTAATTTTATTGATTTGATTTTTCTCCCTTTGTTTCTTGATGAGTCTGGCTAATGGTTTGTCAATTTTATTTATCCTTTCAAAGAACCAGCTTTTGGTTTTGTTGATTTTTGCTATGATCTCTTTTGTTTCTTTTGCATTTATTTCTGCTCTAATTTTTAAGATTTCTTTCCTTCTACTAACCCTGGGGTTCTTCATTTCTTCCTTTTCTAGTTGCTTTAGGTGTAGAGTTAGGTTATTTATTTGACTTTTTTCTTGTTTCTTGAGGTGTGCCTGTATTGCTATGAACTTTCCCCTTAGGACTGCTTTTACCGTGTCCCACAGGTTTTGGGTTGTTGTGTTTTCATTTTCATTCGTTTCTATGCAAATTTTGATTTCTTTTTTGATTTCTTCTGCGATTTGTTGGTTATTCAGCAGCGTGTTGTTCAGCCTCCATATGTTGGATTTTTTAATAGTTTTTCTCCTGTAATTGAGATCTAATCTTACTGCATTGTGGTCAGAAAAGATGCTTGGAATGATTTCTATTTTTTTGAATTTACCAAGGCTAGCTTTATGGCCCAGGATGTGATCTATCCTGGAGAAGGTTCCATGTGCGCTTGAGAAGAAGGTGAAATTCATTGTTTTGGGATGAAATGTCCTATAGATATCAATTAGGTCTAACTGGTCTATTGTATCATTTAAAGTTTGTGTTTTCTTGTTAATTTTCTGTTTAGTTGATCTATCCATAGGTGTGAGTGGGGTATTAAAGTCTCCCACTATTATTGTGTTATTGTTAATTTCTTCTTTCATACTTGTTAGCATTTGTCTTACATACTGCGGTGCTCCTGGGTTGGGTGCATATATATTTATAATTGTTATATCTTCTTCTTGGATTGATCCTTTGATCATTATGTAGTGACCATCTTTGTCTCTTTTCACAGTCTTTGTTTTAAAGTCTATTTTATCTGATATGAGTATTGCTACTCCTGCTTTCTTATGGTCCCTATTTGCATGGAAAATCTTTTTCCAGCCCTTCACTTTCAGTCTGTATGTGTCCCCTGTTTTGAGGTGGGTCTCTTGTAGACAACATATGTAGGGGTCTTGTTTTTGTATCCATTCAGCCAGTCTTTGTCTTTTGGTTGGGGCATTCAACCCATTTACGTTTAAGGTGATTACTGATAAGTATGACCCCGTTGCCATTTACTTTATTGTTTTGGGTTCGAATTTATACACCATTTTTGTGTTTCCTGTCTAGAGAATATCCTTTAGTATTTGTTGGAGAGCTGGTTTGGTGGTGCAGAATTCTCTCAGCTTTTGCTTGTCTGAAAAGCTTTTGATTTCTCCTTCATACTTGAATGAGATCCTTGCTGGGTACAATAATCTGGGCTGTAGGTTATTTTCTTTCATCATTTTAAGTATGTTTTGCCATTCCCTCCTGGCTTGAAGAGTTTCTATTGAAAGATCAGCTGTTATCCTTATGGGTATTCCCTTGTGTGTTATTTGTTGTTTTTCCCTTGCTGCTTTTAATATTTGTTCTTTGTGTTTGATCTTTGTTAATTTGATTAATATGTGTCTTGGGGTGTTTCGCCTTGGGTTTATCCTGTTTGGGACTCTCTGGGTTTCTTGGACTTGGGTGATTATTTCCTTCCCCATTTTAGGGAAGTTTTCAACTATTATCTCCTCAAGTATTTTCTCGTGGTCTTTCTTTTTGTCTTCTTCTTCTGGGACCCCTATGATTCGAATGTTGTAGCGTTTAATATTGTCCTGGAGGTCTCTGAGATTGTCCTCATTTCTTTTAATTCGTTTTTCTTTTGTCCTCTCTGATTCATTTATTTCTACCATTCTATCTTCTAATTCACTAATCCTATCTTCTGCCTCTGTTATTCTACTATTTGTTGCCTCCAGAGTGTTTTTAATTTCACTTATTGCATTATTCATTATATATTGACTCTTTTTTATTTCTTCTAAGTCCTTGTTAAACCTTTCTTGCATCTTCTCAATCCTTGCCTCCAGGCTATTTATCTGTGATTCCATTTTAATTTCAAGATTTTGGATCAATTTCACTATCATTATTCGGAATTCTTTATCAGGTAGATTCCCTATCTCTTCCTCTTTTGTTTGGTTTGGTGGGCATTTATCCTGTTCCTTTATCTGCTGGCTATTCCTCTGTCTCTTCATCTTGTTTAAATTGCTGAGTTTGGGGTGTCCTTTCTGTATTCTGGCAGTTTGTGGAGTTCTCTTTATTGTGGCGTTTCCTCGCTGTGTGTGGGTTTGTACAGGTGGCTTGTCAAGGTTTCCTGGTTAGGGAAGCTTGTGTTGATGTTCTGGTGGATGGAGCTGTATTTCTTCTCTCTGGAGTGTAATGAAATGTCCAGTAATGAGTTATGAGATGTCTATGGTTTTGGGGTGACTTTGGGCAGCCTGTATCTTGAAGCTCAGGGCTGTGTTCCTTTGTTGCTGGAGAATTTGCTTGGTATGTCTTGCCCTGGAACTTGTTGGCCCTTGTGTGGTGCTTGGTTTCAGTGTCGGTATGGAGGCGTTGGATGAGCTCCTGTCAATTAATGTTCCTTGGAGTCAGGAGTTCCCTGGAGTCAAGGTTTGGACTTAAGCCTCCTACTTCCAGTTATCGGTCTTATTTTTACAGTAGTTTCAAAAACTTCTCCTTCTATACAGCACCACTGATAAAACATCTACATTAAAGATGAGAAGTTTCTCTACTGTGAGGGTCACTCAGAGAGGTTCACAGCGTTACATGGAGAAGAGAAGAGGGAGGAGGGAGTTAGAGGTGACCCAAATGAGATGAGGTGGAATCAATAGTGGAGAGAGTGGGCTAGCCAGTAGTCACTTCCTTATGTGCACTCCACAACTGGACCGCTCAGAGATGTTCACGGAGTTATACAGAGAAGAGAAGAAGGAGGCAGGAGACAGAGGTGGCCAGAAGGATAAAAGGGGGAAATGAAAAGGAGGGAGACAGATCCAGCCAGTAATCAGTTCCCTAAGTGTTCTCCACCGTCTGGAACACACAGAAATTCACAGAGTTGGGTAGAGTAGAGAGGGGTTAGGGAGGAGATACAGGTGACCTGGTGGAGAAAATGGAGAGTCCAAAGGGAGAGAGAGCAGTCAAGCCAGTAATCTCGTTCTCTAGTGAAAAATGGGTCCTGAAGATTGGGTTCTTAAAGGTACAAAATTGGTAACAAATACATAAAAGCAAAAATTAAAAATCTAGAGTAGAGTTTGGAATTTCAAAAATGCGATGTTAATGAAAAGAAGAAGGAAAAGAAAGAGAGAAAAAACGAACAAAGAAAAACAAACAAGGTCGTGAAAATTATAAAGAAACTACAGGTACAAAATTGATAACTAATACCAAAAAGCAAAAATTAAAAATCTAGAGTAGAGTTTGGAATTTCAAAAATACTACATGAAAAAAAAAAAAAAGAAGAAGAAAAATAAAGAGAGAAAACAAACAAACCAACAAAAACAATGTCGCAAAAATTATAAAGAAAATACAGGTACAAAATTGATATCAAATACCAAAAAGCATAAATTAAAAATCTTGAGTAGAGTTTGGAATTGCAGATATACGATGTTATATAAAAGAAGAAGAGAAAGAAACAGAGGAAAAAAAAAGTCACAGAAATTATGAAAAAAACTATAGGTACAAAATTGATAACATATACCAAAAGGCTAAAATTAAAAATCTAGAGTAGAGTTTGGAATTTCAAAAATACAATGTTAAAGAAAAGAAGAAAAAGAAAAAAGAAAAAAAAAACAAAAAAAAAAAAAAAAAAAAAACATGGTCAAAAAATTATAAAATATATATATGAAGTTTGCTGAAGAAGAAAAAAAAAATAGGGTCTTTTTTTTTTTTGCAAAGTAATAGTTATAAAAGTGAAAATTAAAGGACAATATAGGATTTAAAAAAATTTTTTTTAAATTAAAAAAAAAAAAGAAAGATTGATCGTAAAAATAGTAAAAATATATCTAGGTCTTTCTCTGGTTTTGTTGTGAGTATTGTGGGTTCAGTTCATTTTTGGCAGTTCCTTAGTCCGACTTATATTTCTCAAGATCTATAGGCCCCTTCCTATGTAATCCGTAGTAACCACAGGGTTTTAATCTATGGCCTGTAGCTTCCAAGGCGTTTCCCTCTGTTATAGCTTCTTCTGTTTGCTGGTCTCTTCAGTGTCTGGTTCCCGCCTTGACACAAAGGGGATGGTTGAGGACACTTTTTTTTTTTTTTTTTTAAATTTAGGCTCACTTGTTCAGCCGCGCTGTGGGGAGGGAGGGAGGGATGCTGCAAACAAATAACACTGGCGTGCGCTCGCAGTGCCTCAGCCACACTGGGTCTGCCCCCGCTCACGGTGCGTGTAGCCTCCCTGCCCACGCTGCTCGGGCTCTAGGTTGTTGCGCCGGGAACAATCAGAGGCCGGCCCTGGGCTGAGCTCCCAGGTTCAAGCCGCTCAGGTTCAGGCACTCGGGTAGTCCTCAGAGGTGCAGACTCGGTTGGGCCTGCGTTTTGTGTTCTTCCCAGATCTGAGCAGCTCAGGTGATGAGGTGTTTGGTGGGCTCCAATGCTGCGACTTATCGCTTCCCCGCCACTCGGTTATCTGGGTGTAAAACCGGCGCACCTTCTCAGGCAGCTGTTGACCATCCAGACCCCCAAGAAGTTTTAGTTAGCAAAGAAGCCTGCTTACAGTTTTATAGATAGTGTCTCTCTGGGGCTGCGATTGCCCCCTTCCGGCTCTGGCTGCCTGTCACTGGAGGGGGAAGGTCTGCAGCCGGCTATCTCTGTTCAGTCCTTTGTTCTGTGCGTGGGCCTGGCGGTGTCTTAGGTTAGGGCTGGCTTTTCGCGTGGTAGATATCCCACAGTCTGGTTTGCTAGCCCAGATTATTTCGCCCAGATAGCGCTCAGGACATTTGGCCGGATTCTTACTCTAAGGGACACAGCCCACGCTGCACTTCCCTGCCCAGCCCCCGCTTGCTAATGCCGTGTGCAGGCGTCTGCGCTGCTTCTCTGGCTCACAATCTGCGATTTTTAATTGTTTTTTTTTTTTTTTTTTTCCCCTCCCTTTTATGTTGCCCTCTGTGCTTCCAAAGCTCGGCACAGATTCGGCAGTGAGAGGGTTTCCTGGTGTTTGGAAACTTCTCTCTTTTTAAGACTCCCTTCCCGGGATGGAACTCTGTCCCTCCCTCTTTTGTCTCTTTTTTTGTCTTTTATATTTTTTCCTACCTCCTTTCGAAGAGTTGGGCTGCTTTTCTGGGTGCCTGATGTCCTCTGCCGGCATTCAGAAGTTGTTTTGTGGAATTTACTCGATGTTTAAATGCTCTTTTGATGAATTTGTGGGGGAGAAAGTGTTCTCCCCGTCCTACTCCTCCGCCATCTTGGCTCCTCCCCCCGTTTCTTTAATTTCTCTGTTTTCTCATTGTTAGTGTATGGAAATGCAAGGGATTTCTGTGTATTAATTTTATATGCTGCAACTTTACTATATTCATTGATTAATAATTTTCTGGTGGTGTCTTTAGGGTTTTCTATGTAGAGACTCATGTCATCTGCAAACAATGAGAGTTTTACTTCTTTTCCAATCTGTATTCCTTTTATTTCTTTTTCTTCTCTGGTTGATGTAGCTAAAACTTCCAAAACTATGTTGAATAGTAGTGGTGGGAGTGGGCACCCTTGTCTTGTTCCTGACTTTAGGGGAAGTGCTTTCAATATTTCACCATTGAGGATAATGTTTGCTGTGGGTTTGTCATATATGGCTTTTATTATGTTGAGGTATGTTGTTCCTTCTATGCCTGCTTTCTGGAGGGTTTTTATCATAAATGGATATTGAATTTTGTCAAAGGCTATCTCTGCATCTATTGAGATAACCATGTGGTTTTTATCTTTCAATTTGTTAATGTGGTGTATCACTTTGATTGATTTGCAAATATTGAAGAATCCTTGAATCCCTGGGATAAAGCCCACTTGGTCATGATGTATCTTTTTAATATGTTGTTGGATTCTGTTTGCTAGAATTTTGTTGAGGATTTTTGAATCTGTGTTCATCAGTGATATTGGCCTGTAGTTTTATTTTTTTGTGGCATCTTTGTCTGGTTTTGGTATTAGGGTGATGGTGGCCTCATACAATGAGTTTGGCAGTTTACCTTCCTCTGAAATTTTCTGGAAGAGTTTGAGTAGGATAGGTGTTAGTTCTTCTCTAAATTTTTGGTAGAATTCACCTGTAAAGAAACAAAAGACCTATATATAGAAAACTATAAAACACTGATGAAAGAAATCAAAGATGACACAACAGATGGAGAAATATACCATGTTCATGGATCAGAAGAATCAATATAGTGAAAATGAGTATACTACCCAAAGCAATTTGTAGATTCAATGCAATCCTTATCAAGCTACCAACAGTATTTTTCACAGAACTAGAACAAATAATTTCACAATTTGTGTGGAAATACAAAAAAACCTCGAATAGCCAAAACAACTTGAGAAAGAAGAATGGAACTGGAGGAATCAACCTGTCTGACTTCAGACTATACTACAAAGCTGCAGTCATCAAGACAGTATGGTACTGGTGAAGAGACAGAAATATAGATCAATGGAACAAAATAGAAAGCTCAGAGATAAGTCCACACACTTATGGACACCTTATCTATGACAAAGGAGGCAAGAATATACAATGGAGAAAAGACAATCTCTTTAACAAGTGGTTCTGGGAAAACTGGTCAATCACCTGTAAAAGAATGAAACTAGAACACTTTCTAACACCATACACGAAAACAAGCTCAAAATGGATTAAAGATCTAAATGTAAGACCAGAAACTATAAAACTCCTAGAGGAAAACATAGGCAAAACACTATCTGACATAAATCACAGCAAGATCCTCTATGACCCACCTCCCAGAGTAATGGAAATAAATAAAAAATAAACAAATGGGACCAAATTAAACTTAAAAGCTTTTGCATAATGAAGGAAGCTATAAGCAAGGTGAAAAGACAGCCTTCAGAATGGGAGAAAATAATAGCAAATAAAGCAACTGACAAATAATTAATTTCAAAAATATTTAGCCAACTCCTGCAGCTCAATACCAGAAAAATAAATGACCCAATCAAAAAGTGGGCCAAAGAGCTAAGCAGACGTTTCTCCAAAGACATACAGATGGCTAACAAACACATGAAAAGATGCTCAACATCACTCACTATCAGCTAAATGCAAATCAAAACCACAATGAGGTACCATCTCACGCTGGTGAGAATGGCTGCTATCAAAAAGTCTACAAACAATAAATGCTGGAGAGGGTGTGGAGAAAAGAGAACCCTCTTACACTCTGGGTGGGAATGCAAACTAGCACAGCCACTATGGAGAACAGCGTGGAGATTCCTTAAAAAACTGGAAATAGAACTGCCATACAACCCAGCAATCCCACTGCTGGGTATACACACTGAGGAAACCAGAATTGAAAGAGACACATGTACTCCAGTGTTCATCACAGCACTGTTTACAATAGCTAGGACACGGAGAAGGCAATGGCACCCTACTCCACTACTCTTGCCTGGAAAATCCCATGGACGGAGTAGGCGGCAGTCCATGGGGTTGCACAGAGTCGGACATGACTGAGTGACTTCGCTTTCACTTTTCACTTTCATGCATTGGAGAAGGAAATGGCAACTCACTCCAGTGTTCTTGCCTGGAGAATCCCAGGGACGGGGAAGCCTGGTGGGCTGCCATCTATGGGGTCGCACAGAGTCGGACATGACTGAAGTGACTTAGCAGCAGCAGGACACGGAAGCAACCTAGATGTCCATCAGCAGACAAATGGATAAGAAAGCTGTGGTACATATACACATTGGAATATTACTCAGCTATTAAAAAGGATGCATTTGAATGAGTTCTAATGAGGTGGATGAAACTGGAGCCTATTATACAGAGTGAAGTAAGTCAGAAAGAAAAATACCAATATAGTATATTAATGCATCTATATGGAATTTAGAAAGATGGTAACGATGACCCTATATGCAAGACAGCAAAAGATACACAGATATAAAGAACAGACTTTTGCACTCTGTGGGAGAAGGCGAGGGTGAGATGATTTGAGAGAATAGCATTGGAACATGTATATTACCATATGTGAAACAGATCACCAGTCCGAGTTCGATGCGTGAAACAGGGCACTCAAAGCCGGTGCACTGGGACAACCCTAAGGAATGGGATAGGGAGGGAGATGGGAGGGGGATTTAGGAAGGGGGACACATGTACACTCATGGCTGATTCATGTCAATGTATGGCAAAAACCACTACAATATTGTAAAGTAATTAGCCTCCAATTAAAATAAATAAATAAATTTTAAAAAATCAAGGAGTGATGCGGTACATGAAGACATTTAAAGTAAACCCAAGGAGTTAGAAGTATAATTGGTAGGGCAGGGAGAAGGGGTTGTCTTTTGATACTGAGTAGCTGGGGAAGGCCTCTCTAAGAAGGTGTAATAGATCTGAATCCTGCAGCTATGAAGGTGTGAGCTATATGGATGTCCAGGTGAAGAATACTTGCTCTTCCTTTCCTCTCATGAAATGCAGATTACTGACCTTGTTTCTAGGGGAAGGTTGTCATCAGCACCTCTCACTGATCAGGTTAGGCTGGGTTCCTCACTTCTTCCAGGATTGAATTAGAAGATACTGGTCTAGGTCTCACTCTATTACCTGTTAATTATGCAACTATGGCAAACCATCGTCCTCTTTGTATCTCAGTTTCCAAAAGGATTCTGTCTGTCTCACATCATTGTGAATGTTTAGTGACTGATAAATTGTAAGTGAAAATGTTTTGCAAATAAAAGAGTCTATAGATGTAAGATATAATTATTTTATATAATTATAATGACAGTGCTTTCCAACATGAGCTCAAAGGCATTTACATGGTATTTTAGTGATTGTTTCAGCTCAGCCTTTTCATTTTATAGATGAAGAAACTGAGGCCCAGAGAGGTTGGGCTGAATTGATAGGTGTATATGTGGGGCAACTGTACATCATATGTAATTTCTTTGTGAAGTATTTGGTCATAATTTAGAGCCATGGTTTTCAGAATGTAGTCACTGAACTAGCAGCAGCATTAACATCACTTGGGGCGTTGTTAAAAATACAAATTCTTGGGTCCCAACATGGACCTACTGAATTAGGAACTCTGGAAGTGAGACCCCCAACCCTGCATTTTAACAGGACCTCTAGATGACTCTGATGCATGCTACATTTGAGCAGCACTAAAGAAAAGGTTCAAGTAATCTCTTGGCTCCCAAGGAAGGATGCTGGCAGTCTTAATGCTCCAAGGAAGCCCTCAGCAAAATTGTTAGTAAATGGCCTCTGTGGACACGTTTTCTTATTGCCTTTCCCTTTCTCCAGCTTGCCTTCCTTCAGGCACATCTTGAGAGACCTCTTTCTATGCTTTTTAGTTGGTTAGACAATAATTCTAGCTAGAGTTATTAGTTGAGATTAGTATATTCTCAATTTAATTAGAGATTAAAGTGAACATCCTTGAAGAAGCCAAGGGTTCAGTCTCTAAGAGTAGGATATGTAGACAGAGGATTGAGAGAAGGGGAAGTACTGTTTTGGAGTAGAGGGCTCTTGAGATTTCTTCTGATTTTGGTGTCTGTTGCTTATGTGCAGACTTATGAATTGAGTTGAGGGAAAAACATTCATGATCTTTTCAAGTATCAGTATGTTAATGGCCCCAGATTTTGCTTTCAGTTGTCATGGTCCTAAGAGCATAGAGAGTAAAGAAACTGGCCTTTGTACAAATTTTTAGGAGATGTTTTAGTATAATGGTGCCTGGCTAGACACAAAAACACTAGGGCATGGCCATCTCTGCTTAGTTCTGCCTGCATACATTTTAAATAGATTCATCTGTAAGTTAGAGAAAACATCCCTTGCCCTTTGTAACATTTCACAGTCTTCTTCCAGTCTCAGATTCTTTCCATCCTAGTAAGTCTAAGCGACACTTATCAGGAAGGAATTGGACTTAAACTGCCTCCATTTTTCCTGATTTAACATTAATCATGGAGACAGCCTTTTGCTTTCTCCTTGCTAGCATCCTGTTTGGATTCTTGTATCTGGTATCAATAATTTAGAAACAGTTCCCAAATCTCAATGGTCCCTCATATCAGTTAAAGAAAATACAAAGAGCATTATAAGTATTTATATATGATCATGTGTGGTTTTATTGTAAGACATAAGGATATAAATCTATAAATCACTTAATCTATGAAGAAGAATACTAACTAGCTAAATCCTTGCTGCCTTATTTAATCAAGGACCCCAGAGTAATTGACCCCTAGATAATGAAATCCACTCTCAACTCTCTACATAAGCAATTATTTAAATAGTTAGGAGACAGGATAATAAAGCAATTGCCCAGTGCTTTTGAGGTCAATAGGTTCACTCTACAGAATTTAATTAAAATTTGATAATAAACGCCTACTCCAGGCAGAATATTTCATTAGTCTTCATCATGACCTAGGTAAAATATTCCTTATAATTATGTTCTACTGCTTTCAAATTCTCTTCTCATGAAGCAGGTTCCTTATTGCTAATTAGGATTCCCACACTGGGGAAAGGAGACTTCTCACAGTAGCTTCCTCACGAGAGAGGGATGCCCTGTAAAAGAGTAAATTGGGGTTCGACTAGCTTGTTTTTAAATGTCTACAGAGTGAAACCAAATTGTAAGCTTTAAGAAGTATTTTTAAAAAGTACTCTGGCAATGGCTGTGATAAAATTTCAGTCACATTCTTTTTGATATTAAGAAATTTTTTCTAGTTCCTGTTTGAAATATGTATGGTACTGAGAAAATTTAGGTTTCTTGGTAAGCAGGAGTGTGTGTAGAAATTAGGTCAAAAGGAAGATTTATCTTAAAAGTTCTGTCCTTCTTCTTGGAGAGATAGGTGGTTCCAAGGAAAAGCTTTTCCCTCGGAAGGAAATAAAATCTGTTACTACAAAGTGACTGTGAGGTTTGAGTGGTGTGAAACTCCACCTTTCTCATGCTCTCCCAGGCCTTTCTTTATAGCAGTGTTGGAGCCTTGCTTTCATGCTGCATTCTTGTTCATTTCTGTCACTGTCATCTGCAGTCTATCTCATGTAAAAAGCTCCACAGTCTTTCCAGGCTCTCTTCTTTCCTATTCCCCTCCATCCTCCACACTACTACCAGAATTACATCAACTCTCCTCCACATGAAGTGTGACCAGTTAGATGCTTGTCCTAATTCCTCAGGCCTGTGTGTGGGGCCATGCCCCTCACAGTCAGATCTCAGCTTCCGTCTCTGGCCTTCTCAGATGCTCTTTGCTCATGGAGCCTCTGCTTCAACTATTCTGAGATCTCATGCTGTTTTCTCTTCTTAGAATGCTCATCTCCTTTTCTCTTTCACATGATAGCTATCTACTCATCTTTTAGGAGCTAACTCCGTCTCCTCTGAGATGCCTTCCTGGATTCCCCAGGTTCGCATCTCATTCTCTATTGTTACCACATTTTGTTTTCATGCTTCTTGCAGAGTATGCATACTGTACCAGAATCTGAATTGCCATGACTTGCTGGCTTGAGGTTCAAGAGCAGGGACACAGTGGTCATATCCATGGTGCCCATTTCTGTACAGACACATTCTTGGTACTCAGTAAAAATGGTTGAATGGAATTGAGGGTCCATTAAACACCTTCGCTTCATTTCATTTGCCTTCTATTAAAGTTGGTTCACTGACCGCATTCATTTTTTGTCATTGTCTCTGACTGCACACAGTAGGAGCATAACAAATGTTGAACGAATGACTTAGTTCTAATAGCACTGTTGAGCTTGTAATTAAGAGACACACATATTTTTAGATTGCAAAATTCTCTACTGATTTATTTCCTTGATATTAAAATTACATTTGACAGTGACAAAGAATTTCACATTTTGTGCATTTCTTTGGTCACCTTTTCACATTAGAATGAATTACTCTTCACTTATGACTTTTGTGTGAACCTCCCGGCTCTTCACCCGCAGCTTGTTGACCTGGGACTCGGCAATGTCAGCCCGTTCCTCAGCCTCCTCCAGCTCGTGCTGGAGTTTGCGAAATTTGGCAAGACTGACATTGGATTGTTCCTCCTGAGAAAAGAAATGCATTTGAGAGAACAAGAAAATGTGACATTTCCTGATTCTTATTGCCTTTCTTACTAGGAGCAGCTACAGGATTTGCTTCATAAGTAAGAAGCAGAAGGTTCTGTTCTTTGGTAATATACCTGTTTGGGACAGGGCATCCCACACATTCGCCTCTGTGTTGTTTGGGCTTACAACTCCCTATTCTTTATCTCTTATTTAACTCTCTTCTTGGCAAACTTAAGATGCTACAGTGACAACAGGGAGATCAAAGTAGCAGGAATTTGAATCAACCTTGTTTCTGTAAAACAAATTCTTAAAAGTAGGTGGAGAAGGCAATGGCAACTCACTCCAGTACTCTTGCCTGGAAAATCCCATGGACAGAGGAGCCTGGTAGGCTGCAGTCCATGGGGTTGCGAAGAGTCGGACACGACTGAGTGACTTCACTTTCACTTTTCACTTTCATGCATTGGAGAAGGAAATGGCAACCCACTCCAGTGTTCTTGCCTGGAGAATCCCAGGGACAGCAGAGCCTGGTGGGCTGCCGTCTATGGGTCGCACAGAGTTGGACACGACTGAGGCGACTTAGCAGCAGGGTACCGTGGTAGTATTGGATGCAGAGAACCTTCAGGAAGGATTTTAGAATTAATAGTATGAGAAAGTGTGCATTAAGTGCTCAGTCGCTAAGTTGTGTCCGACTCTTTGTGACCCCATGGACTGTAGCCCACCGGGCTCCTCTGTCCATGGGATTTCCCAGGCAAGAATACTGGAGTAAGTTGCCATTTCCTTTTCCAGGGGATCTTTCTGACCCAGGGATTGAACCAGAGTCTCCTGCATTGGCAGGCGGTTTCTTTACTACTGAGCCGCCTGGTAAGCCCATGAGAAAGAGAACTGCAACCAAATGAAAAAGAAATATTCTGAGGTGGATTCATCATAAACTTAAATAAGGCTTAGATTCAGAGCCCTCATTTGCACACCTCTGTGAGTACTCGTTGTTGC
Organism: Bubalus bubalis; assembly: GCF_019923935.1. Taxonomy (NCBI): domain Eukaryota; kingdom Metazoa; phylum Chordata; class Mammalia; order Artiodactyla; family Bovidae; genus Bubalus; species Bubalus bubalis. The sequence goes on along the minus strand of NC_059159.1, from coordinate 33,640,261 downwards.
TGAGTGTTTTAGATAGGGAGGGAAGTGAGTTATAACCAAGAAACGTTTCTATACTATCATGTCTGGAAAACTGCTTAAGGAGACCTCAGAAGAAATGAACCTGAATCTCCAAGGCTCTGGTAATTAGTGTTATGGTTTTTTTCCTTCTAAATATTCATTTTTCAAACCCACTTTCATATTCCCAATTCTGTGTTCTTTGCCTTAAAAAAAAGCCTCTTAAATTCTTTGACCTTTTGTCTCCACAAAACCTGGCCCTGCTCCTGAACCTTTTTCTCTCGCTGTAGAGGTACTCACAGCCTCTTCAGCTTGTCTCTTGTAGGCCTTAACTTTGCTTTGTAACTTGTCCACCAAGTCCTGCAGCCTGAGAACATTCTTGCGGTCCTCCTCAGTCTGCAATGAAAGAGGTAGCAAGTAGATAGTGTCATAATTTGAAAACAATTTATTTTTATTTTCTTGAAAGCAGTAGGCCTGAATTACATGGAAAAGCTTGTCACCTGGTAAGTGAGTTCCTTCACTCTTCTCTCATGTTTCCGAAGACCTTTGACAGCCTCAGCATTGCGCTTCTGTTCATTTTCAACCTCATTTTCGAGCTCCCTCACCTGTAAGAGTACAAAGATGGTTAGCCACTTGGCTGTAACTAGCAGCATGGGAGTTGAATGGGTTGGGAGCCCCACCCTGGCTTCTAGTTTCTGGATCTGCTTCTTCCCGCCCTTCAGGGCCAGCTGCTCAGCCTCATCCAGACGGTGCTGCAGGTCCTTCACCGTCTGCTCCAAGTTCTTCTTCATCCGCTCCAGGTGGGCACTGGTGTCCTGCTCCTTCTTCAGCTCCTCAGCCATCATGGCCGCCTAATTAGCAGTAAAATAAAACTAGTTGAGAAAGGTGAGACAGCCCATCAAGATTCTAGCTTGATGACCCAGTGTGGCCCTCTGCTCACATCAGTGATGGCCTTCTTGGCTTTCTCTTCTGCGTTGCGAGCTTCCTGGACAATGTCCTCCATCTCTCCCTGGATTTGAGTGATGTCTGTCTCTAGCTTCTTCTTGGTGTTGATCAGGCTAGTGTTCTGTTTCAAATTAGTAAAAAAGAAGACAAGATCATTTAATTGTATTATACCTATTTACATTGTTATTTTTACTAGGCATAAAATTATTGATCATAAATATTCAGAATAAAAACCAAATCAAAGGTCGACTCTGAGTTTCACTTCTCTTCTTTCTACATACCTATGTATATTAATAAAAATTCTTTTAGATTCTTCCAGATGAAATTAATTTTGGATACCAAGCATATTCAACTACTATCAGTGGCTGCTGTAAGTATAAAGCACGACCACCGCCCCAGGGAAAACTGTGACGTGCTGCAGGTGACATCACATAGCTCGTGATGAATAATGGATGATTAATTTTTAGTTGTTTATTCACATTTGTTGGCTCTATATGGATAAATAGCATCATTATTGGTACAAAAATGAACCAAGGATCTCTTACATTTTTAGAAAGTTGACAGTATTTGAAATAGGCAGTCAATTCAAGGATACTAATGATGAGTAACAAAAATGCTGCATTTTAACTTGATTTTAAAATTATTTTGTAGTATGTGGTTTTAACTTTTCCTGACGGCTATTTCCATATATCACAACTTTAGAAAAGTATACAATAATATATGCTTATTGTAAAAAAAAATAGTTGACATATAAATTAGCAAAAAAGAGACAAAGAATAATTACTATATTCTTACTACCCAGAGATAACTGTTGATAAAACCTTTGCTTACACTTCTGGATGTTTTCTGGGTATTTTTAAAAGAAAGGATAATGCTTTCTATATGATTAAATTGCTTTTTAAACTTATTATATTGTGAATGTCTTTCCATGACATTTATTACATGAATATTAAGTGCTGCTTATTAGCCATTGTGAGGATATAACCACCACTGATTTCATAAATCCAGTATAAACAACAAATGCTGACTGGAGGTACTGTGGCCTTCTTGCATCTGATTTATCTCTTTGCAGCTTAGAGTTACAAGATAAGATGGGTTACCGATGTTGTAAATATGATTATTAATAGAGGGTCTTTTGTGCTTTTTTTAAACAGAAGTTTCTAGAACAGTAAATTATTTCAAATTAACATGATTAAGCCAGCCTATAAGTGTATTTGTGAATCTGCTGGACCCCAGTGCATATTTACTGCTGTACATTTTCTGAACTCCTGGGAGGGACCCTAGCCAAGGTTCCTCCTTACTGTTGAACAAGCTTATCCTCTGCAATCGTCTTCAGCTTCAGGGAGTGCATTTGCTCAACCACAGTCCCAAACCTCACCTGTGTGTGCAGGAGCTGCACACGCTCACTGGCGTCCAAAAGCTCTTGCTCTGCCACTCGCCTGCTCCTCTCTGTCTGTTCCAGCGATGCCCTCAGCTCTTCAATCTCAGCCTGCATCAGGTTGGCTCTGCGCTCAACCATGGCCAGCTGCTCCTTAAGGTCGTCCTGGCCTCTGATGGCATCATCCAAGTGGAGCTGAGTGTCCTGCGCAGATGGAGCAAAGGACTCTTACACATGCTCCAGTTAAAGCAAATGCAACTTTAGGGTCACGTACACACATTGATCTTGACAACTGAGTGCGTGATTGGACAGGAAAAATCCTCAAGTCTCTTTAAAGACAAATTCTTTGTAGCTTGGGTGGCAGTTCTACCCAAGAACGTGATGTTATATTATTTTAGATCCTGAGTCATTAAAGAAAATGCCATGAATAAAGCTATACAATTTTGCATTAGGAAAGTATCCTTAGAGATGAGCTAATAAAATGGCCTTATTTTATGAAAGTTAAATAAATAGAGATATACATATTATGTTTCTATTTATACATTAAACACATGCAGTCCACATAAGTGAAGTGATTTGTGCAGTGGTATGTAGCTAAAATCATTCATCACTACCTCTGTCTTGTCACCCCTCATCACTTTGTCTTCTTTTCAGATGACAAAGTAAATTCTGCCCTGGGCTTTTAAGAATTAAGCTGTTTTTCAACTGTGTGCAGCAAAACTTCAATGAATTACTGTACTATTCGATGACTTATGGCATATAGTCCTCCTGAAATATTAAAATTTGAGTCACACAATTGCTCCCAGACTGTATAACACCATGTTTGTTTATCCCAATGTACCTTCAGTACTCCTTGTGTGTTTCTAAGATTCTTTATTGCCTCAGTAGCTTGGCGGTTGGCATGGTTCAGCTGGATTTCCATTTCATTGAGGTCTCCCTCCATCTTCTTCTTGATCCTCAGGGCATCATTCCTGCTCCTGATCTCAGCATCTAGGGTGCTCTGCATTGACTCCACAACTCTGAGATGGTTCCTCTTTAGCTGATCAATTTCTTCATCTTTTTCAGCAATTTTCCGGTCGATCTCTGATTTCACCTGATTTAACTCAAGTTGGATGCGAAGGATTTTGCCTTCTTCATGCTCAAGAGATGCCTTTAGAAAAAGAAACATTTAAATTATCTAAGGAGTGTTTTGGGGTGTACCTTATGATGATTTCTTCAAGAAGGCATTAGAAAAACTCACAAACTCCAATACAGCTTAGTTAACCTTTTAGTTCTATATTCCTAAAGTACAATTCAATATTTCTTACTGAATAACATGAGTTATCCCCTGAAAGTTTGCAGCGTGATAGATCTCAGTGGCTATTAATTTTTCAATTTATGTATAATGGATAGGTGAGCAAACAAAACATGTACCTCTGCTTCCTCTAGAGCAGCCTGTAGTTCACCCTTCTCTTGTTCTATTTGTTTCTTTACTTTCTCCAGTTCATGGATATGCTTTCCTCCCTCTGCAATTTGCTCGGTCAGGTCAGAAATCTCCTCTGTAGTTTAATAATAAAACACAAAGTTCAGTTGAGAAAGATGAAAAATTGAAAAGATACCTGTCTACCATTTTTGAAAGTGAAAGGTTACAAAGACTCACGCTGTAAGTTCTTGTTTTCTCTCTTTAGGGTTTCAAGTTGGTCCAGGGACTCCTCATAGGCATTCTTGACTTTGAACAGCTCAGTGCTGAGAGAGCGGGACTCCTTCTGGGAGGCCTCAAGCTCAGCCTGAGTTTCCTCATACTTCTGTTTCCATTCTGATAGGACCTGAAAAACAATAAATTGTCAGCTGATGGAGAAAGGGAGACTAAGTATTAATAAAACATGGGTGGAGTTTATATAGGCTGAGCCACCTTGTCAAAGTTCCTCTGCTTCTTATCAAGAGCTGCGCAGGCAGCATTGGACCTCTCCACGTCGAGCATGAGGTCCTCAACCTCATTCTGGAGCCTCTGCTTGGTCTTCTCAAGGGAGGCGCATTTGGCGTTCACTGCTTCTACGTGTTCCTCAGCATCCTGCAGACGCTGGGCCAGCTTCTTCCTGAGAAGTTGGTCAGTGTGAATGACCAAGAGCAGAGTCAGAGTTACCGCCATGAACGTTATCAAGCTGCTGACTAGCATATTTTCCCCAAGACTTTTTGCTCCTTTGCCCATGAGTTGTTACAGTTTTCTAAAATACCTTCTCAGCACCTGTTTTATCTCTTCTGCAGTTCTGTTTTCCCTAGTGAATTCTTTTTTATCTTGGAGATAGTCAACAATGTATGAGGTCATTTTGGTGTGTTTGCTGGTGGTAATGGTGGAGGGGGTATGGAGATTCTGAGAAAGCACTTGAGTGGAGCAAGCAATGTGAGGATGTGAGGGTGAGGAAGAAGGGACAGCCATGAAGAGGAAGCCTGGCATTAAAGACTTTTAACTTTGAATAGGATCCTCAACCATTTTCTAGTCTTGTCTTCTTTACAAATGAGGAAACTGTGGCCCAGAGCGACACTGTCAATGTCATACAATTAATCAATAGTCTAATAGGTTTGGTCCCTTGAGAGAATAAATATTATTCCCTTATTACATTTCTCCAAAGTCTTATTGCTCTCTTTCAGCCCACACTCATAACCAGGATGCTTCCTCTGCAAAAGCTCATCAAACTCTCTCATTCTGTTTAATTCTGACAACTGCTGAGATAAATCAAACTTGAGAAAACTTCCTTCACTAGAATGTATTGGTTATTTTCCTTCCATGTGTACCTCCCATGAGTTTTATTCCACAGCGTGTGTAATTAGTAAGTTCATTGGTACTGGTTGTTAGTTAAATGATGGGAAAGTATGATCGTCTTATTCTGAACTAATAGTACTCCAGGTAAGGATAAACGGATTGCTGTTAATTATAATATTCATAATAATGTACTAGGTAGTCTCAGTGCCTCTGTTTTTCCTTATATTAAAGAAAATGAATTCTTCTTAATTCATAAAGGATATGCTGATAGTTATTAATTCATTTTGGTGGAAAGAAATTTAAGCTGCTTTTGTAACAGACCAGAATAGGGTGAGGGCTCTGGTCTTGGCCTGTTCTCTAGTGGACATACTCTGGGCTGACAGAAGGAGAATATGGTGGAGTCCACCACTCATAAATAGGCTGAAATCCTTCCCCTATCTCCATGGAATAGTCTCTTTCTTTTATTTTTGCTTCACTATTTTAAAATGTCTATTTCTTTCCACCCGCTTTGCTAAGAGCTCATACTTGGCCTCCTCCAGCTCCTCCGTGCGCTGGATGGCGTCCGTCTCGTATTTGGTCCTCCACTGGGCCACCTCACTGTTGGCCTTGGACATTGCCCTCTGCAGCTCGGCCTTGGCTTCCTGCTCCTCCTCGTACTGTTCCCGCAGCAGGTCACAGTCGTGGCGGGCTGACTGCAGGGCGTGGGCCAGTGCACTCTTGGCCTGGACCAACAGAAAGTGTGCTCTATAAGTTTATGTTCTGATCACTGATATTCTCAGTGTAGAGTTGGATAGGGTGACATGCTGCAGAGTTCAAGTGACTGAAGGTATCAGCTGGAGAATTCTCACCTTAGTCTCCTCTTCTAGCTGTCTCTTTAATTCCTCAATCTGTTGTGTAAATGCTTGTTTGCCTCGGGATAGCTGAGACACCAGAGCATCTTTCTCTTCTAGCTGTCGTGAAAATTCACCTGTGAGAGACAGAATGTGGTGATTTAGTTCTGTTGTCTAGGTGAAGAATAGCTTAATGAATGAAATAACACCAGAACTCTGTTATTTCATATGACAGGGAGAGTAACTCAAGAACTTGGATGCTATTGAGAAGTTTATTTCTTGCTCTTTTCTTCAAAAAGTGTGGGAGTTTTCTTTGGTATTTTAAGGTTGAGGGGGGTGTTTTGAGTAATGCTGAGGCAAAAAAAAAAAAAAAAAAAACTCTTCAGCCCATTGAGATTAAATTTTTTTCTGATTATAACTTGTAATCAACCTGTCTCACAGTAAAAAGATGGAGGAATAACATATCAATGATAAAGGGGTGTACATGGCCAAAGAAATGATTCCTTTTTGATAGGTGTACCCTGCACTCCAGGCCCTCCTCGTTCACTGACCTGACTCGGTGTGTAGATGTGCCTTCTGGGCTGATAGTTCATTGATTAGGCGCTGGTGCTCCTCTTCCTTACTTTTCACTTCACTCAGTTGGTCCTCTAGTGTACGGCACATTTTCTCGAGGTTTCCCTGTGGTGGGAAGTAGAAAACAGGGAAAGATAACATGCTTCTCTTTCTAAGTCTGGGGAGCTGTAACTCTTTGCTCAAAGGGGCTGAGTTTTTTTTACCTTCCTATCTACTGCAAAGCTCTGCACAGTGCCTTGGATGCAAAGTCAGAGGCACCTCATTTTGGCTAAATGAATAAATGAACTATTGTAAAAGTTAGATTATTATCTTTTGGAAAACTAGAATGTCATTTAAATTCTGCATCATGGAGAATATGGTTTTGACATAAGTTTTTTTTTTCTGTATTTTCATCCTTTCGTGGTAATAATGACAAATTTTAAAGTGATTTTTCTACGAATGAGATAGGAAGATTAAAATAATTCACTTCAATATAGTAATATCTATTAATAAAAATTTTAAAGTTTGAAATAACATCTAAGGCTTGTACAGTTAGATTAGATCATATAGAAACTCAATCATTTTGAGTCATGGAAAATAAGATGAAATGGGACAGGTTAGTACATACCTTGGCTTTGGAGACAGTCTCCATGTTGCTGGCCAGGTCGTCGATCTCCATCTTCATCTCGCTCTTCTCCTTCTCCAGCTTCTGCTTGACCCTCTGCAGGTTGTCAATCTGCTCCCCCAGCTCAGCCACACTGTCCGCGTGCTTCTTGCGAAGAGCAGCAGCCGTGGCCTCGTGCTGCAGGGTGGCCTCCTCCAGGTCCCTGCGCATCTTCTGGAACTCGGCCTCCCGCTTCTTGTTCCTCTCAATCTGGGCGGAAGTGGCCCCGCCGGCTTCTTCCAGCCGCTCGCTGATCTCCTCCAGTTCCCGGGAGAGGTCTGAGCGCTGCTTCTCTGCTTTGGCGCGGGAGGCCCGCTCGGCCTCGATCTCCTCCTCCAGCTCCTCGATGCGGGCCTGGAGGTGGGGAGAAGCTCATTGTGAGCTCCTTTTTAAAGCTAATTGGTAATTTTGTCATGATGGATGAGACTGACAGAAACCACGGACTTACCTGTAACTCCTTGATCTTCTTCTGCAGCTGCATCGCGAGGGCCTGTTCATCTTCAATCTTGCTTTGCAGATTGCTCATTTCAAACTCCTTCCTGTTAGGAGAGCAGCATGTTAGCTCACGCCCTGTCTTCTTGCCAGTCTTCTTTTCTTTGTGTAACTGAACATTTTTGTATGGCTGGTGATGAGGAAGTGCTAAGTGGGTGTTTTACAAGTCAGAAATGTACCATTTTCATTAAATCAAAAGTCAAAGATGTTATTTTTTTTTTCTTCTGTGTGCCGTGAAGTAATATTTTCAAAATCTAGATAGTGAGAAGCTTACAAATGTATTCTCTCATACTCACTTTTTAAGTTTCTCATCCAGTTGCTGCTTATCATTTTCTATATCCATTGTGGATTCTTGGGCCAATTTTAGGTCACCCTCCAGTTTCCTCTTGGCTCTCTCTAAGTCCATGCGCAGTTTCTTCTCTTGTTCCAGGGATCCTTCAAGCTAAGTTTATAATGCATTTTATTTGTTTCAGTTCTTAAGCACTGAACGTAGCTTTCAAAGGCACAGGAGAATTTTAAAAGATACAGCAAATAGCATGAAAGCTTTAATTATTTCCAAAAAAGCAATTAAAGGCTTATGAGCATCACTGATGGTTGCCTGTCACAATTGTTTATCTCACCTTAAGAGGAAACACTGTGTTTTTCACACTTACATCATCCACTTGCTGTTCTAGCTTGGTTTTAGCTTTGGTCAGGGTGTTGACTTTGTCTTCTTCTGCCTGCAAGTCATCCAGGGTCTGCTGGTGGGCCTCCTGAAGGGCCTTCTTCTCCTTGGTCAGCTTGGCGATGGTTTCATCAAGGCCTGCCATCTCTTCTGTGAGGTTTTTCACCTTTAGAGTTAAACAAATTACAGGAATATTAATGACATTCTGTTGTCTTGATGAGAAACACAGTAATATTTTAGAATAATGTCAACCTGAGATGAAAAATGGAAATTGGAAGTTAACCCAGGCCTATGTAGCTGAAAAATATGGGCGATAAAGGTCTAGGTAAATGGATAAAAATGATGAAGACTAAAGAGATGACATAATTATAACAATATTATCTTTTCATATTCAATAATTTCAGGATTAAATATGCAGTTAAAATATATCAGTAACAAGCTTGCACTTGTAAACACTTTAAAATGGGTCATGATTTGTACCTTGTTCTCTGTGGCATGTTTCTCCTTCTCAACCTTGGCCAGTGTCAGCTCAAGGTCATCTATGTCTTTCTTCAGTTCCGAACATTCATCCTCCAGTTTCCTCTTCTTGGCTGTCAGCTCAGCATTGATCTCTTCCTCATCCTCTGCTCTCTCAGTTAGCTCTTTGATTTTTGCCTCAAGTTGGATTTTGGTTTTAATCAACTGGTCACACCTTTCCTCTGCATCAGCCAAGCCATCTGCTTCCTAGAGGGAGAAAGGAAACATATTCATTTGTTTAAACTGTATCTGCAAATACACAACAATGGGTTAAAAGGAGCAAACTTCAATGACTCAGTCAGAATGGTCAACACATATGCCAACTAACTTGTCAACTTAATCAAATGCACAAAATGTTAGTAATTGCAACCTACTGATTAAATAAATATAATAGTGAATTTCCTCCAAATATCCATGTGTGGAAGGTCAAATCAGTAAAATTGGCCTTTTGGCAAAATCTGCTCCTTGGCTACTTTGGAAAAGTTACTTATTCATTCTAGGGATCAGTTTTCTCACATTTGAGGGGGGATTAATTTAGCCTTTTTTCTGTCCTGGTAAAAGCAACATAACTTTCATTTTATGCACAAAAACATTTATTAAGAGGAGAACATTATAATGCAAGGGAAGGTTCTCGAAAGAAAGGAAAATTTTTATGGATTTTTTTTGTGTGTGACTTTGCTTACTGATGGCCAAACTATGCATGAATGTGCATTGAACGTAGAGGGCATAATTTGTGACTTGGCATCTACTCTTTTTTAGGTCTGAGTTTTGAATTTTTGAAGGGTAAACAATTGCAACAAATGCTTCAGTGGAAACCATTTATTTATAAATCTTCAGTTTAAAAAAGCCTCATATCCAGTCAGTGATTGGTTGCTATGTAGCTGAATTGTGCAATGTCTCATACTCACAGATTGAACTTGGAGTTGTAAGTCGTTTTTCTCTTGCATCAGAGTCACCATTTTCTCTTCAAGTTCTTTCCTTTTCGCCTCTGACTTAGCCAGCTCTTCTTTGGTCTTCTCAAATTCTTCCTTCATGTTGGCCATCTCCTTCTCTGTCTCTGCACTCTTGAGGAGGGGCTTGATCTTGAAATACAGCTTCATCCAGGGCCAGTGCTTGACGTTCATGAAAGCACGGACATTGTACTGGATGCAGAAGATAGATTCTCTGTTGGAAGAAAAGTGGCAAGTGAAGAAGAATGTGGCAAGTTAACATCTCTCAACAAAAATAATGACTGGATTAAGCTATGAAAATGTGGAGAAGTGAGACTTGTACTTGTTTCCTCACCTTCTCTCCATCATCTTCCTGAACTCCACTCTCATCAAGAACCCTCTGCAAATGGCCTGAGTGCGTGTGATGAGCTGAGCCAGCTTTTCATCTCGCATTTCCTCTAGAATTCCCAGCAGGCCAGCCTTAAAGAAAACCTTGCCAAAGAACAAGTTAAATATGTTACTTCTGCTCATAAGAAAGCCCAGAGGGGGTGAATTATGATAGAAATTAGGGTTGCTGGTACCTTGGTGTGACCAAATTTGTACTGGGTGTGGTCAATGTCAATAGACCCTAAAAGTTTCTCAGAAGCCTTCTTGCTGTCGATGAACTGACCCTCTGGGATAGCACTTGCATTTAGAACTTTATATCTGTCAGAATAAAAAGAATATAAAAATGTGGGTTTTCACTGAAAAAAAAAATGAAAGTCTTGGTAGCTACCATTGAAAAAATTAATTTGAGTTTTGGAGAAAAAAATTCCATTAAAACCATCAGTGCCTTTTGTAAAACTTGAGAAGATAGGATGAAAAACTTAATGACTATATAAACCAAGGCTTCTTTCTTTTACAATCACCTTTAAAATGGCTGGAGCTCATTTTTCAAGGAAAAGTCTTACAAATGAGCTTTGTGGCAACTTTTATATAGACTAACACACTGAAAGGGAAAAATAAAGAGACACAAACCTCTGTTTGAAGTCTGCATACAGGATTCTGCTGGGGAAGCCCTTCCTGCAGATGCGGATGCCCTCCAGCACCCCGTTACACCTCAGCTGGTGCAGGACCAGCTCGTGCTCCATGGCCCCTAAAAAAAGACATGTTCTCCATATAATAGTCTCCTGAGAAGTCACACTGGAGCTTGTCTGGGTATCAGAAGTGCCTTACCAGGAGTTTTAGTTTCATTGGGGATGATGCAGCGTACAAAGTGGGGGTGAGTGCTCCTCAGGTTGGTCATCAGCTTATTCAGATTCTCCTGTGGAACCATGTTAAAAGTTTCAAAATAATTTCTAGTTGCATCAACAAGCGAGTTCCTATCGATGATCCTTAGTGAATTTGCCCCCATTTCACCTTTTAATGAGCTGTCTCAATGAAGAACAAGTCATAATGACCATGAGAAATCATATGTATGGATTATAGAGAGGAAATAATGGATTACAAAAAATCAGCCAACTTCAGTTTATTTTCCTCAAGCACTGCCAATCAGAGAAAATTTGTATTGAGACTTCAGTCATATGAAGTAGATGTAACTGACTACATCTGCTTTAAAGAGGGTTTGATTTCATGTGAAATTTACTTACTAGCAGGGCTTATAGATATTGGGCTTAAGGGGTAAATGATTAATTTATCCTAAAAGTTTACGTGAAGAAGAGACACACCATGGGTCTTTTTGCTAAATTTTTCCTTAAGGAATTTTCCAGTTTTTTTTTTGTTTTTTTTTTTTTTTTGTTTTTTTTTTTAGTATGTCACTACCTCAGTTTCACCATATATTTCTTTAAAATAATTTTTTTAAGTTATGTTAATATTATTTTTTACAAAAGTAATCCTTTGGAATTCATGAATATACTGTACCCTGAAAAGAGCTGACACGGTCTGGAAAGAAGAACCCTTCTTCTTGCTACCTTTCTTTCCACCGCCACCCTCTGAAAAATGAAATGGAAAAATTAAAATTATTTGCAATTATCCATAGACATCATGGCTGCCAAAATTCCCTTGAGAATTTAAATTTGCACTCATTCACTTGTGTCATTCCTATTCTTTCCATGTCTCTCCCCTTTCAACTTTAGAATTAGAAAATATGTGTTGGTTCATGTAATAGGCATTTAGAACAACAGCAACAAAAACAAACAAACAAAAAAACTTGTAGGTGAAAAGAATATATGTGGGGAAGGGATGGGACACAGCTACTCCAAACCGGCCAAGTCTGTCCCCTGAAGGAAGTGCCCAGGAGACAGAGTAGTAATGCCTCTTTAGTGCACACAATTCCAGGAGGGAAGGCAAAGTTGCATGCTTGGTCCCAGGTGGTGAACCTCTGGTAACCTGCAAGGAAGTCCTATTTCCTATTTGCCTGTACCTTTGTCCTGTTACTTGCACATTTGGGATTTAGGAGAATCGAACTTCAATTTTTTAAGCATTGGTGGGCTGGCAAAAGATGTCCTCATTTCTAGCTTAGCTGAATCCTTGAAAAACCCAATATTGTTAAAATGGTATAAATGAGCTCTATGATCCTGAGTAATTCCCTTAACCTCTTGGAGTCTCTGTTTCCTCATTGGTGAAATGAGGCTATAGACAAAGGATGCATAGTGTCAACTGTAGCTTTGAAAGTCTGTGATCTTAGAATGATACCATGCTTATTAAATATACCTCTTTCTATTAGCTCCACATTGGCCAGTATTTTCAATGGTAGATTTTGTTGTATCTGTCTCTGATAAGCAATGTATTTCTGTTTTGAGACTCTTAAGGATATATAATTGATCTTAAAAATAACCTTCAGCACTTGGACCTCCAGTGAAGAGGAAAGCCAGAGTCTTCATTGCGGACTTCTGGTACAGCCCGACCACTGTCTCATTCAGGGGGTCCTTGTTCTTGTCCAGCCAGCCGGCAATGTTGTAGTCCACGGTGCCCGCATAGTGCACCAGGGAGAAGTGGGCCTCAGCCTTGCCTTTGGCAGGTTTGGGCTTCTGGAAGTTGTTGGACTTTCCAAGATGCTGTTCATAAAGCTTGTTCTTGAAGGAGGTGTCTGTGGCCTTGGGGAACATGCACTCCTCTTCCAGGATGGAGAAGATGCCCATAGGCTGAGAGAATGAAAAGCAACATGCCACTTGAATTGTCTGCCTGCAGAAATAATGGGTAGCATTCTGATCCTACTTGAGTAAATACATCGTATCATTCTTTACAGTTAGTGAAAACTCATTTCTTTGGTCAGAAGTTGTTAAATGGCAAGGATTACTTGGGTGCCTATCAACACCCAGGTGTGTGCTGGGCTCTGGGATATGATGGAGAGTAAGATGAACAAGGAAGGACCTCCGGTGGAGTTTGTGTCTTTGCCCCAAAGCCTTGGAGCAATGTTTCTCCAAGTGTGACTTGCAAATGGGTTGTGTCAGAAACACCTGGTAAAAATGCAGATCCCGAGGCTCTACGCCACCATTCCCCCAAAATGTTTCTGGGAGCGAGCCTAGGGGAATGTGCAGGTTTACTCAGTACCTGTGGGGTCTTTGGCACAACTGAGAGCCCCTGCTTTCAAGTACTAGGAACTCCACCTTCAAATGCCAGCAGGAATGGCTCCAAAACTGACAGAGAAATAAGTGAATCATGCTCTCCTCAGAGCTCTTTAATAAGGAAAGATGGTTTAAGAATCAGACTTGTCATCAGACTATGAGGAAGGGTAGAGTTCTGGACTCTAGAAAAGACTCAGTCTCCTTTCATCAGATCATCTACCTCAGAGTTGGCCAAAGGACCTTCCCTGATCTTAGTTACCAATAGAAACCTTTTACCAGAGTGTGCAGTGAGATTTGTGATTTTCCTCTAAATACGGGTCAGCATTGTGACCTGTGGTCTGAGAAAGGGAGGCGAACCTTCTCGATGAGCTCGATGCAGGCGGCCAGGTCCATCCCGAAGTCGATGAACGTCCACTCGATGCCTTCTCTCTTGTACTCCTCCTGCTCCAGCACGAACATGTGGTGGTTGAAAAACTGTTGCAGTTTCTCATTGGTGAAGTTGATGCACAGCTGCTCCAGGCTGTTGAACTAAATAAGTAGAAAATACAAGTGAACATTCTTCTTGTGATAACAGCTTCTCTTTGAAAGGACTCTTCTGACATAGTTAGCCTAACTGCTCCCTGCATGAAAACACAACCTGACTCAGAGCCATGTCCCCATACACAGAAGCCAAAGAGGTTCTAAGACACGGGTGAACCTTGCAAACACTAGGCTGAGCGAAGGAAGCCGGGTTCAAAGTTCTACGTAGTGTATGATGTCATTTACATGAAATGTCCAGAATAGGCACATCCATACAGGCAGAAAGCAGATTTCCAGGGGATGGGGTAAGAGGGAGATGGGAACTAACTGCTTAGGGGGAGCAGTTGCCCACTGGGTGGATGAAAATGTCCTAGAATCTATTGCACACATCTGTAAATGTATCAGAATCCACTGAATTCAGTACTTTAACGGAATGAGATGAACTGCATGAGATGTGAATTATATCTCAGTAAAAAACTGTTATTGAAAACTCTCAAAAAGGTTGCCGGCTTACACTGTCCTTAGCTCTCATTTGAAAACATGTGAATTACTCTTCATATTGTTGCTTGGAACAAGATTATTCCTCCCTTCCCATATTGGGTTGAGGATTTCTGGAAATGCTTTTGTTCCTAAACCCAGAAAATCTCATCCAGTGTCCATGAGTGCACTCATAGAGAAAGGTGTGGAAATGAGACCTCTGGATCAGACACTGAGACACTGTTGTTGGGGAGAATACTTGGGTAAACTGTATGGGAGGTATTCTGTCTCAGGCAGATGAATTTGAGTTTCTTTACCGTGCCATTTCCATCCCGTCTACTGGCCATGGAGGGCAGGTAGGAATTTCAGAATTGTGCTTTGAATTTGTCCTTGTCTTCCACACAGCCATCTCTGCTAACTATGAAAGTGCTAACTATGTGCTGGGGGATGGCGCTTAGGTCTTTAAATCCAGAAATCTTGTAATGGCAAATGATTCACAGAAGTAGATCCATTATCTGGGGTGCTATGAGCTTTCTATACAGGTCTTAGTTGAATTTACCCTGTTTGGGGTCAATACCATTTCCATTATCCAAGTTCACAGGTAGGAAATGACAGAGGTGGAGTTTGAACCCAAAGTTGATGCCCTTTCATGGACTTTTTGATTGTCTTTCATGTGTCAGTTTAAGGTGTTATGGTGTTAACTGGTTGTTTTTTTTTTTATATAGACTCTTTCTAGTAATGACTGCTGAAGCAAGATTGGTAAGCTTTTCTCCTGCAAAGTTTCTGCTAACTCACATCAAAGATCTCAAAGCCAGCAATGTCCAAGACCCCGATGAAGTACTGCCTGGGCTGCTTAGTGTCCAGCTGCTGGTTGATGCGGGTTACCATCCACAGGAACATCTTCTCATAGACGGCTTTGGCCAGAGCGCCCACTGCATTGTATACCTTCATGGACAGAGTAATGATTATTGCTCTTATTAAAGACATGAATTGAAGGCCTGAAAAAATGTGTGATGCACGAAGGTTGTGCACTTACCTGCTGCACAGTCTGGCCTTTGGTGACAAACTCATTGCCAACCTTGACTCTAGGGTAGCAGAGGGCTTTGAGCAGATCAGCAGAGTTCAGACTCTGGAGGTAGGCAGCCTTGTCAGCAACTGCAGAGACACAATTCAGACATCCATCATGACCTACTGTGGCCCCACAACACCTAGGGGCAGAGTAAGGAGGGAATCACTGCTATGTGGGGTTTGATTTGTGCGTCCATCAGATGCTCAGGTGTACACGAGACATGAGCTTGAGTCGGTTTACTTGCCTATTTCCTCTCATTCAGCCCACTTGGGGGTTCATTTGGTACCTTCAGTGCCATCTGGTTCTGCTTGCTCCTCACGCTGCTTTTGCTTGAATTTTAGGTTCCCATAATGCATTACTGCCCCCGTGAGCTTGTAGATGGACACTCTTTCATCAGAAGTGAAGCCCAGGATTTCAATGGCACTCTGCCATGAGAGATGAGAGGACAGAATTAGGACATAAGACACTAACTTACTTAGGAGACTTTGTTCTGTGTCCTGAACCACACCTACAGCAGGGTTGTCACTGTCATTCCCATATATACCAATTCGTTTTAAAAACTGCATGTGAAACTTACATCTGTGGCCATCAACTCTTCTTGGTCATCGATGCTAGGGACTGTGATCTCCCCTTGACTCACGAAGGCGTAGTCATATGGGTTGGTGGTGATTAGGAGCATTTCTGGGTACGTAGAATTTAGGGTGTATGTTTAATGTTAGAAGGGACTAATAAAGATGTTAGCTTTTAACTTAACATATTTAAGCTTTTTCATACCAATTAGCTCTGGCTTCTTGTTAGACATGATCTGATAAAAAATATGGTAGCTTCTTTCTGCCTTCAGCTGGAAAGTGACTCTAGACTTCTCCAGAAGATCTGCAATGGCAAGTGGACATGGGATTAGAGGGAAAACTGATAAAGTTCTGGGAGTGACTTTGGTTCTTGGGGTCATGAACTAAAAATTTCATTGGCCCCTTGTGATTTCAGCTGAATGGTCCCATGAGGTACCATGTAATTTTGTCTCTACCACTGTGGTTACTCTTACTCCTCTTGAAGGAAACTAAAGTTGTCTGTCTGAAGACACATTGATTTCTCATGCATAGGATCCTTGATAATTGATTCTTGATAACCTGTTCCTCCTCAGCATCTCTGCTCACTTAATAATAGTTACTAAGAGCAACATTTATCAAGCTCACACTAAGGAAGAAAATTCATACACTAAACCCAACTAATGTACCCCTAGTCTTACTTTTTTCTTAGAAAAATTTGAAATGTCTTGTGAGGCTGAAATTCTTCTGACAAGCCCAACAATTCCTCGAAGTTTCTATAGCAGAGTTAGCTCCTGACTGAAGTGGGTGAAGTACACCTTTGGCTCTGGTTAGACTGGCATTTCCCAAGGGCATGTTTGGTGTTGCACAGGCTCTTAGGCCCAGCAGGAGCTGTAAGATGTTCCTCCAGTCTATCACTGTCATTCTGGATTCTGTTTAGAAGGTCCTGTTACTCACATGTTTCAATATCAGCAGAAGCCAGTTTCCCCGTGGTACCAAAGTGGATCCTAATGAATTTACCCTTGCAAGTGAAAAAGATGATGTTACATACAAAACAGCACATGAGTAAGAAGAGATTGAAATAATGACTGAGAGATGCCTTTGAGGGCATTTAAGACCCGAGAAAACCCTTCTGTGACCCAGAGACTCACAAAGCGAGAGGAATTGTCATTCCTCACGGTCTTGGCGTTGCCAAAAGCCTCCAGCAGGGGGTTGGCACTGATGATCTGATCCTCCAGAGTCCCCTGCCAAGGCAAGAGCAGTGCTCACATCTGGGGCTTGGGAGTTTCTCACCTGACAGCCCACATGCTGACCTGGCAACCAGACCCACCTGCATTTTGCCTGAAGTTGGTTCCTCCTTCTTCTTCTCCCCAGTGACTGCAATTGTTGCAAAGTACTGGATGACACGTTTCGTGTTCACAGTCTTTCCTGCCCCGGATTCTCCGCTGTCAGATAAAAACCAAATCAGTATCATACTCTCTTGATGACTGTGGCTTTGTAGTAGAGCCTGAATCAGGCAGGTTGATTCCTCCAGTTCCATTCTTCTTTCTCAACATTGCTTTGGCTATTCGAGGTTTTTGTATTTCCATACTTTGTTCTAGCTCTGTGAAAAATGACTGTTGGTAGCTTGATAGGGATTGCATTGAATCTATAGATTGCTTTGGGTAGTATACTCATTTTCACTATACTGATTCTTCCGATCCATGAACATGGTATATTTCTCCATCTATTAGTGTCCTCTTTGATTTCCTTCACCAGTGTTTTATAGTTTTCTATATATAGGTCTTTAGTTTCTTTAGGTAGATATATTCCTAAGTATTTTATTCTTTTCATTGCAATGGTGAATGGAATTGTTTCCTTAATTTCTCTTTCTATTTTCTCATTACTAGTGTATAGGAATGCAAGGGATTTCTGTGTGTTGATTTTATATCCTGCAACTTTACTATATTCATTGATTAGCTCTAGTAATTTTCTGGTGGAGTCTTTAGGGTTTTCTATGTAGAGGATCAAGACAGTATGGTATTGGCACAAAGACAGAAATATAGATCAATGGAACAAAATAGAAAGCCCAGAGATAAATCCACACACCTATGAACACCTTATCTTTGACAAAGGAGGCAATAAAATACAATGGAGAAAAGACAATCTCTTTAACAAGTGGTGCTGGGAAAATGGAGAAGGTGATGGGACCCCATTCCAGTACTCTTGCCTGGCAAATCCCGTGGATGGAGGAGCCTGGTGGGCTACAGTCCATGGAGTCGTGAAGAGTCAGACACGACTGAGCAATTTCCCTTTCACTTTTCACTTTCATGCATTGGAGAAGGAAATGGCAACCCACTCCAGTGTTCTTGCCTGGAGAATCCCCGGGGCGGGGAAGCATGGTGGGCTGCCGTCTATGGGGTCACACACGACTGAAGTGACTTAGCAGCAGCAGCTGGGAAAATGGGTCTTGGCAAAACTAATACAAATTTGTAAAGTTTAAAAATAAAATAAAATTAAAAAAAAAGAATGAAAATAGAACACTTTCTAACACTACACACAAAAATAAACTCAAAATGCATTAAAGATATAAATGTAAGACCAGAAACTATAAAACTTCTAGAGGAGAACATAGGCAAAACATTCTCCAACATAAATCACAGCAGGATCCTCTATGACCCACCTCCCAGAATATTGGAAATAAAAGCAAAAATAAACAAATGGGACCTAATTAAAATAAAAGCTTCTGTACAACAAAGGAAACTATAAGCAAGTTGAAAAGACAGCCTTCAGAATGGGAGAAAATAATAGCAAATGAAGCAACTGACAAAGAATTAATCTCAAAAATATCCAAGCAACTCCTGCAGTTCAATTCCAGAAAAATAAATGACCCAATCAAAAAATGGGCCAAAGAACTAAACAGACATTTCTCCAAAGAAGACATACAGATGGCTAACAAACACATGAAAAGATGCTCAACATCACTCATTATCAGAGAAATGCAAATCAAAACCACTATGAGGTACCATTTCACACCAGTCAGAATGGCTGCAATCCAAAAGTCTACAAGCAATAAATGCTGGAGAGGGTGTGGAGAAAAGGGAACCCTCTTACACTGCTGGTGGGAATGCAAACTAGTACAGCCACTATGGAGAACAGTGTGGAGATTCCTTAAAAACTGGAAATAGAACTGCCTTATGACCCAGCAATCCCACTGCTGGGCATACACACCAAGGAAACCAGAATTGAAAGAGACACGGGTACCCCAATGTTCATCACAGCACTGTTTATAATAGCCAGGACATGGAAGCAACCTAGATGTCCATCAGAAGATGAATGGATAAGAAAGCTGTGGTACATATACACAATGGAGTATTACTCAGCCATTAAAAAGAATACATTTGAATCAGTTCTAATGAGGTGGATGAAACTGGAGCCTATTATACAAAGTGTAAAAGGTGAAAGAGAAGTTGCCCAGTCGTGTCTCTTTGTGACCCCATGGACTGTAGCCCACCAGGCTCCTCTGTCCATGGGATTTTCCTGGCAATAGTCCTGGAGTGGATTGCCATTTCCTTCTCCAAGGGATCTTCCCAACCCAGGGATCAAACCTGGGTCTCCCGCATTGTAGACAGACGCTTTACCATCTGAGCCACCAGGGAAGTATACAAAGTGAAGTAAACCAGAAAGAAAAACACCAATACAGTATACTAACACATATATATGGAATTTAGAAAAATGGTAATGATAACCCTGTATGCGAGACAGCAAAAGAGACACAGATGTATAGAACAGTCTTTTGGACTCTGTGGGAGAGGGCGAGGGTGGGATGATTTGGGAGAATGGCATTGAAACATATATAATATCATATGTGAAATGAATCGCCAGATCAGGTTTGATGCATGATATGGGATGCTCGGGGCTGATGCACTGGGATGACCCAGAGGGATGGTATGGGGAAGGAGGTGGGAGGGGGGTTCGGGATGGGGAACATGTGTACACCCGTGGCAGATTCATGT
This sequence comes from Bubalus bubalis, assembly GCF_019923935.1. Taxonomy (NCBI): domain Eukaryota; kingdom Metazoa; phylum Chordata; class Mammalia; order Artiodactyla; family Bovidae; genus Bubalus; species Bubalus bubalis. The sequence goes on along the minus strand of NC_059159.1, from coordinate 33,620,407 downwards.
TGATTGGCAAAACCAATACAATATTGTATGGTAAAAAAATAAAAAATAAAAAAAAATTATGAAAAACAAATATGAATGACAAAGTTAACTATTATTGAGCCATTGGAATGAGAAAGGACTTAATAACTGTGAAACAAAAGGAAGAAGCTACAAAAAATAGTTTAATTTGAATACACAAAGATGTATTTGTACATTAAAATTTTTTAATGAAAATAAATATTTGCCCTGAAGTAAGAAATGGCAACTCATTCCAGTATTCTTGCCTGGGAAATCCCACGGACTGAGCAGGCATGCTATGTATAATATATAATTTTTACAGTTGTATAAAATAAATAAAGATAAAAAAAAAAAAGCTAAGTCAGTAGAGTTCCTAAAACCAGCAGCTATTTCAGTCATGAAAACAAGGCATCATGTCTACTTACGTGATCAGGATTGACTGATTCTCTCGGTCTATAAAAGAGAAATTATAGGCAGTAAATACCATTTTTAAATATATTTGTAAATGGTAAATTAATAAAATGGTATGAAGCTAGTGTTTTTCAGCAATCCTGAGGGCTTGGTGGTCCCCAGGCCCAGCACCTTTTCCAGCTCCCCTCTCTCCTGCTCCCTGAGGCTCCCCTCATCACATCAGCTTACAGACCACCGCTCAAACAGAACACTGCAAGGAAGCAGCAGACTTTCTCTTTTTATACACCACACTAAATGTACACCAAGTGGACTTGGGTTTTCAGGTGGATTTAGATGACAAGTTAGTAGCATGTTTATTGTAAGTACAAGAAGTAATGAAAAAAAAAAAGGCATTAGAGATATTTTTAGTGTGGGAGAAGGAGTCAGTATAGTAAAGGTGGTAGCTTTGGAAGTAATCATAGCCTTAGTCGTATTTTCAGGGAAAACTAAAGGCTCATTTTGATATTCTGCTCTCTCTGAAGAGGAAATCTCTCAGTCCTTTCCCCAAGGTGCCGTTGTGCCTTAGAATGGTCTAGCTGAGACAGCATTCCAGGAAGATTCATAGTATGACCGCTCTAATTCCAGATACACCTTATAATCTGGAGTATGTTTTGGTTGGTTCCGGGCAAAGGGCAATGGCATTTCGGGGACCACCTCAAAGAGTGTGTTGAGATGGGTAGAGTCTCTTTCTCCTATGGTTAGTCTCTCTCTCCTAGAGTCTCATCTCCTAAAAAGATGCACATGGAAAACATCCAACTCACCAGTCAGCATGAACTGATAGGCGTTGTCAGAGATGGAGAAGATGTGGGGCGGGGCCTCCTGGCGCTTTTTGCCTCGGTAGGCCGTGACCACCTCTGCATTGTACACGGGCAGCCACTTGTAGGGGTTGACGGTGACACAGAAGAGGCCTGAGTAAGTCTGCACCACAAAGGAAAAAAGGAATATAATTGTTTCATGAGGACATTAATACTGTTTTTCAAAATATTAACCACCTGTGTGAACAGAGTCCATGAGAACAAACTCACGTAGATCATCCAGGCTGCATAACGCTCTTTGAGGTTGTACAGCACAGCAGGCTCATGCAGGTGGGTCATCATGGCCATGTCCTCGATCTTGTCATATTTGGGAGGGTTCATGGGGAAGACTTGGTCTTCTTTCACAGTTACTGTCTGTCAGGTCAAACAAGAGGAGCCAGGTCGGTAAAGAAGTGTCGGCTCTCCTAACTGGCGGTGGGGCCCCATCGCATCCCCTCCAGATGCTCTACTCACCGCCCCAGCTTCAGTCTTGGCCGTCACCTTCCCCCCTTCCCTGCTCTGCACGGTCGCTTTCACGAAGGACTCCTTAGCGTCCGCCACGAAGACTGAGGTCTTGGCATCAAAAGGCTTATTCTGGGCCTCAATGCGCTCCTTTTCAGACTTTCGGAGGTAAGGAGCAGCCTCCCCAAAAATAGCCATTTCCTGGTCTGAACTCATGGCTGCAGGTTACTGGTGGCAGCAGAACAGTAGATACCTAGATGGAGAGACAGAGCTGGACGGTGAACCAGGGTGCAGGTGGGTCTCTTCCCATTGCTTTTTGGTCAGTATGCTTCAGTGGCTGTGCTTACTCCTCACTCTGACTTGAGGACTTCTGTGTATTATGCCAGTGTGCTGGTAGAGCAGATCACTGATTTGAAAGTCTTATCTTGATAGCTTAGTATTTGTGATATTTAAGCCTCTATTCTATCCTCTGCATTATTATCCATCCTTGACAAATGTGGAGTAATTGACGTTTCAACCAGCAACCTCTCCAATGTGTTCAGAATTTTTCTTCTTCTCCTTTTTTTTTTGTTGTTGTTGTTTCCTTTTCCAAACCCCCTGCCCCCTCCCCTTTTTTTTGACATTGTGATTTTAAAAGAAATGGAAAATAACTATTTCTAATGGCTTTACCATCTAAATGAACTTATTTTAAAAACTCAACTACTCAGGGAAATTTTCCTCCTGCCTCAAATTATTAAAACTAGATTTATTAATTGAATGTGAAAATTATTAAAATTGGATGTATGAAAAGGTAAATCTGTTATTTGAACAAAATTCCAGGTTGAAAACGTCTGATAAACACAAATATACTCTTGATTAATTCAAAGGTATTAGGTAAGTAAAAGGATAAGTACAGTGAAAGCTGAAAATGCAACAAATGATTTTGTCCTAAGTCATATAAAAGTCTTTTTCTATAATCTGTCTTTAAAATTTGTGGAAGTCAGTGGTTTATCTAAACATAAGATAACTTTAAAAGACTCTTGAATTAAAACATCTGAATTCTTAGTAAAATTTCATAGTGATTGTATATCTTTGGTCTATGATTTTTTAAAGCTAGATTTCAGCATACCAGTTGCTTTTATCTGATTCTTATTATTTTAGGTATATATCTATATCTTTATCTTCCCATTTCTCTTTCTTTTAAAAAAATATCAGTTCAGTTCAGTCGCTCAGTCGTGTCCAACTCTTTGCGACCCCATGAAATGCAGCACACCAGGCCTCCCTGTCCATCATCAACTCCTGGAGTTCACCCAAACTCATGTCCATCGAGTCGGTGGACTTGATGGACATGGATGCCATCCAGCCATCTCATCCTCTGTTGTCACCTTCTCCTCCTGCCCTCAATCCCTCCCAGCATCAGAGTCTTTTCCAATGAGTCAACTCTTCACATGAGGTGGCCAAAGTACTGGAGTTTCAGCTTTAGCATCATTCCTTCCAAAGAATACCCAGGACTGATCTCCTTTAGAATGGCTGGTTAGATCTCCTTGCAGTCCAAGGGACTCTCAAGAGTCTTCTCCAATACCACAGTTCAAAAGCATCAGTTCTTTGGTGCTCAGATTTCTTCACAGTCCAACTTTCACATCCATACATGACCACTGGAAAAACCATAGCCTCGACTAGATGGACCTTTGTTGGCAAAGTAATGTCTCTGCTTTTGAATATGCTATCTATGTTGGTCATAACTTTCCTTCAGTCCTCTAAATCTCTCTTCTGAAATGGATAGCCAGTATAAAGTTTCAAGCCAAAGTGAACTTTTTTTCTCACTCAAAAATTAATTATGAGAAAATAAGTCCTTTAGCCCAGATGAGTGACCAGAGTTAAAGAAGGTGGAAAGCCATGTGTTGGTTGCCAACAGCAAAGACAGCAACAGCCTCAACATTTTGTAGGCTTTCCAGAAGAAGTCTTGATCCTTAATCATTAGGATTAAACTTCCCTCGACTAAGAAAGTTTGGGTGTTTGCCATGTACTGTATCTCTGAAATCTATCTAATTTGTACCTCTAATAGTCTCTTGACAATTCTGAAATTTAGACGTATTTTCAGATACTGGAACATTTAATGCTAGGGCTTTCTCTTGCAAGGAGAAAAGCTTTTTTTGTTTCTGTGTTTGTTTTCACACCAGGCAGTTTTGAATTAACAACAATCTACTTTGCAGAGATTACTACGATGCAGTGTATCCACAGAACTCAGAAAGAATGCTTCTCATTTCAGTCTGAGATAAATCATTTCCCAACATGAGGGTCAGAAACCCCCAAGGATCCCCAAGGTCCTTGAATCCACCCACACAGTGATAATGGTCTCAAGTTCAAACAAGCAACATTCCCAAACTATGTTTTCTCTTCTTTTAATGAATATATCTAATATAGCTGCTATATTTAATATAAACTCATTCAAAATAGTTATTAAATATATAGTATGTTTTTATCATTATGTATATTTTATATTTCTAGTGTAGTAGTAAAAGTACACGTTCCAATACATGGAGTGAGGGAGATCCGTTAAATGTTTCAGTTCCATGGAGAAGTCCTTGGAACCACTGACTTAGATCATAGTTTATAAGAGCTGGAGGCCCCTGAGTAGTCATGTAGGATTCAGCTTCCTTATTTTACTGATGAGGAAACCGAGGCCCAGAAAGGTGAAGAGTCATGCAGTGTTCCAAAGGTGTGACTGGTGGTGTTAGGATGTGAGCCCTGTTGTCTTAAGTCCAGGTTCAGTGCTAATTCCACTGCAACATGCTGTATTTTAAGATACACAAAGCCAACTGGCTTGACCCAGGCAACTAGAGTTGGTGCAAAGCCTGGATTGGCACCTGGGAATTTTGACTTCTATAGTTGCACGTTGTTGATTTTATCCCTCCTGATAATATCCTCAGAGGTTAAGTTGCAGTAATAGTTCATATTAAATATTAGATGTGATCCTTGCATTCTTTCTGAAGTTCTCACATGTCAAAGAGAAGAATTACTAGATTTTGTGTGGGTAAGTGGCCTGAAAAACCAGAATTTTATGAGAAACCAGTTTTAAAGAAGAACTACTTCTTGTATCCTATTCCCAATACTAAACTAGGAAATTAACTGGTAGCTCCTTAAGACATAGCAATATAGAAATCTCTTTATTCTTTAGAGTGTAATAATAAATTACTCTTACCTCTTGTGTTACCAGATGCAGAAGGTAGCAGGCTCAAAGCAGAAACTACTGTTGAAAGACAAACAAGAGAATGCAGATTCTTTCATTTTTTTCCACTTAATCACAAAACATTAGTAACTATATTGTGTACGATGTCAACTTAGGAGTGTCGGAGAGAGAAATTAAAATTTGGGAAATATTAGCCATCTCCCTTAAGTGAATAATCATTTTTATCAGGAGTGTAAGACTAGCCAAGTGCTCTTCCACGTATACATACCTTAAAGGCTTTTGAGGAAGGACAGGATGGAGGCATCCCAGCTCCACTTTTATAGAGACCGTTTCGCAAACACAGCAGCCACCTCAGCTGTCCCATCTGGGAACCTACTTGGCAAAACCTTTTTTGGCAATCTCTTTGCACAATATTCACTGACTGTGGCTGTGAATGGATATAATTAGAAATATTTCTTGACACCTATAAAAAATTTGACAGAGGATGATCTAGGGTTCTTTATAGGCATTTGATAGGGATGGGGATTCAGTGCTTCTAAGGCTATTTCTCCAGCTTTGCTGTTGCATCACTCATCACAGCATTCAAAGCCAGGTTCCCACTATTCTCCTATAAAACTGGTCCAACAGAATGAGCTTGACATGAGGAGTTTAGAACTAATGGATTTGTTAGCCTTTAGAGCCATTAAGGAGCTGGGATGAATTTTATATCTGACAGTATGATTGGAAGCAGTGAGTGATGGATATTGAAGCAGAAAATTTCCAGCCCAGGTCCAGATCTTGGAAACACTAGTGATGGATTCTTTTCAAGTCTGAGCACCTAAACATGAGGGAGAAAGTTTAGGCAGATTCTCAGAGTAGACAGTAGTGACAGACCAGTGGGGGAGTCATATAGAATTTAGAGTGGATATAAACACTTTTGTTCCTTTTCTGGAGGACATAGCTGTCTTCACTTCACATGTTTTCACTGAGGAAACAACAAGATGCCATGTGATACTCCATGTATGTTTCCACTGAATAATGGAAGGAGACCTAATACACATTCCTAGTTAACAGGAAAATCCTCATGACTATTTGTTGCTCAAATGAGGTGGGTAGTACACATTTTTATTGAAGGTGGGAGGAAAGCTATGGTATCCATAAGACTGTCTCTCTCTGAATTGAGAACATGAGTGGGCTGTCACATATGCCCATAGTACATGTAAATTGGGTTTTGGTGGTTTTGCCATAGACAGCTGCTGCTGAACATGACAGGAAACCTATCTACTCGGTGTGACTGAGATCTGATTTGATATTTTTGGCTATCATCTGCTAGCTTAAATGACCCATGTGTGATTACTGTTTTCAAATGTCCTATTAACTTAGAATTTCTTTTTCATACATTTGCAGATTGAATATTTTACAGGTTTTATTTCCTTGATACACTACTGTGGAAGAGTTGGTCAGTCTGTTCCCCGCCTCCCCTCCCCCAGTCTCCATGGAAATGATTCACAGAAGTCTAGTGACTTACCCAAAATGTTAGTCTTGAAGCCAGAAAGAAGAGACATCTTTTGATTTTTTTCTCAAATTTAAGATTTTCACAACTTATTTATTTTTACTTTTTCTTGACCTTAATATCTAAATGATAGACATAAATGTTATCAAACACGTGCACTAGTTTTGGAACTCAAAGATGAAAGAAGAAACTATGGATGAGACCAAGACATATAGGCTGAGTTATACAGGAACATTTCATGCAAAGATGAGCTTGATAAAGGACAGAAATGGTATGGACCTAACAGAAACAGAAGATATTAAGAAGAGGTGGCAAGAATACACAGAAGAACTGTACAAAAAAGATCTTCATGACCCAGATAATCACGATGGTGTGATCACTGACCTAGAGCCAGACATCCTGGAATGTGAAGTCAAGTGGGCCTTAGAAAGCATCACTACGAACAAAGCTAGTGGAGGTGATGGAATTCCAGTTGAGCTATTCCAAATCCTGAAAGATGATGCTGTGAAAGTGCTGCACTCAATATGCCAGCAGATTTGGAAAACTCAGCAGTGGCCACAGGACTGGAAAAGGTCAGTTTTCATTCCAATCCCAAAGAAAGGCAATGCCAAAGAATGCTCAAACTACTGCACAGTTGCACTCATCTCACACGCTAGTAAAGTAATGCTCAAAATTCTCCAAGCCAGGCTTCAGCAATATGTGAACTGTGAACTTCCTGATGTTCAAGCTGGTTTTAGAAAAGGCAGAGGAACCAGAGATCAAATTGCCAACATCCGCTGGATCATGGAAAAAGCAAGAGAGTTCCAGAAAAACATCTATTTCTGCTTTATTGACTATGCCAAAGCCTTTGACTGTGTGGATCACAATCAACTGTGGAAAATTCTGAAAGAGATGGGAATACCAGACCACCTGATCTGCCTCTTGAGAAATCTGTATGCAGGTCAGGAAGCAACAGTTAGAACTGGACATGGAACAACAGACTGGTTCCAAATAGGAAAAGGAGTTCGTCAAGGCTGTATATTGTCACCCTGCTTATTTAACTTATATGCAGAGTACATCATGAGAAACGCTGGACTGGAAGAAACACAAGCTGGAATCCAGATTGCCGGGAGAAATATCAATAACCTCAGATATGCAGATGACACCACCCTTATGGCAGAAAGTGAAGAGGAACTCAAAAGCCTCTTGATGAAAGTGAAAGTGGAGAGTGAAAAAGTTGGCTTAAAGCTCAACATTCAGAAAACGAAGATCATGGCATCTGGTCCCACTACTTCATGGGAAATAGATGGGGAAACAGTGGAAACAGTGGCAGACTTTATTTTTCTGGGCTCCAAAATCACTACAGATGGTGACTGCAGCCATGAAATTAAAAGACGCTTAGTCCTTGGAAGGAAAGTTATGACCAGCATAGATAGCATATTCAAAAGCAGAGACATTACTTTGCCAACAAAGGTTCGTCTAGTCAAGGCTGTGGTTTTTCCAGTAGTCATGTATGGATGTGAGAGTTGGACTGTGAAGAAGGCTGAGCACCGAAGAATTGATGCTTTTGAACTGTGGTATTGGAGAAGACTCTTGAGAGTCCCTTGGACTGCAAGGAGATCCAACCAGTCCATTCTGAAGGAGATCAGCCCTGGGATTTCTTTGGAAGGAATGATGCTAAAGCTGAAACTCCAGTACTTTGGCCACCTCATGTGAAGAGTTGACTCATTGGAAAAGACTCTGATGCTGGGAGGGATTGGGGGCAGGAGGAGAAGGGGACGACAGAGGATGAGATGGCTGGATGGCATCACTGACTCGATGGACGTGAGTCTGAGTGAACTCCGGGAGTTGGTGATGGACAGGGAGGCCTGGCGTGCTGCGATTCATGGGGTCGCAAAGAGTAGGACACGACTGAGCAACTGATCTGATCTGATACAGGTAGAGCTATTGGGGATTCTCTACCTAAAAGTCACAGCTTTGCCCAGTTGTAGATAGATTGATCATGCAGTTCTTAAAAAGTCTAAAGCAAGGAGTAGGTGGAAGGTGAGGAAGTAGAGTCCGTTTGTATATATAACACTTTTGAGAATCTGTGTCAAGAAAAGCAGAGAAATGACTCAATAGCTGGAGAAAAAAATAGAGTCAAGGGAGAGTTTAAGGAAGGATATAGTAGAGTGGGAGAGATTGGAAATAAAACTGAAAGAAAAGGATAGTCCATCGTAGAAATATTCTAAGTAGGGGGAAGGGATGAGACTCAGAGCCAGGCAGAGGAGAGGGCCCTGAATTGGTGGAGAGACCTCCACATTAGAAGCAGTTTTGCAGTAAAAATGGGTGGCCTTTTACATCTGCTGACATCCAGTTTCTTTTTTCTTTTAATCAGGATGTGAGATCATTTTGTCAGGCAAAGAGGGAAATGGAAATTTGAGGAGAGTGGGAAGATTTGAAGTAGAGAGAAATAAGAGTGATCAAGCTGACTACGTAACTCCCGCACTGAAGGCTCACTGGGGTAAGTGATTGGGAGTTTCTCTGAAGTGTGGAGTAATGAGTTGTTTGATTCATTAGTGTCTTGGCTCTCAAGTGTGACAGGGGATAGGAGATGGCAAGGACGTTTAGGACTCTGTCAGTAGAATAGACAAAAAGCCAAATTATGAATATTTGCTTAGTTGGGGGAGAAATAAAGATGAAATAGGGGCTGATGGATATGGAAGAAACAAAAAGTCAAAATATTGGAGATGTCAATGGAGTTGAAGAATTGTTATGTTGAGAATAGTCCAACAAGCAAGCTAGAAAATCAGGAGAGAGATGCTTGATTTGGTGACTTAGAAGGTTAGGCATTTTCTAGAGTAAGGCTGTGGAAGAGATGGAATGGAGGCAGGAGTCAGTGTATTGGACGAACCATCCATGTGGGCACTGACATCTACCAGGAATGTAGTGCAAATTGCATGGAGAGAGGAGAGGTGCCAAAATCTTCAATGAATGAGAAGTCATTAGGTGTCATCAATAGGTATGCTGAATAAAGGGATAGCATGATTCTCAAGGAAGAGCTTTCTGTAAGAGGATAAACAGCAGTGGGGGTCAAGGGGGTTATCATTTCTAGCTTAGGACTAAGGCATTCTTAAGGCATTAGGGAATAATGGTCAGCTCTTACAAGAGCTTCCGGAGAAGCACTGATCTTGGTGGGTAGCAGATCTTAGTTCAAGCCGAGAGGTGGAGCATGTTCCAAGAGGCATGAGGAATCTCATGTTTTCCAGGAGAGTCAGTATTCAGTGAGGTCCCACTAAGACTGGCTGCCATTGTCAGAGCCTGCCTCTCTTTCCAGTGTCTCTGCTTAACATTTGTCCATTTTCCTATTCAGTTTTCTCATTAAGTCAGTAGCCAAATGAAATGGCAATGTGAGATTGGAATATTAGGTTGTAACCACTAGCAGAGAATTGAATAATATATTAAGGACTGTTAAAAACTGCTTTATTAAGTATTTTAAAGTACAACTCGAGGTGTAGCATTAAACAGTTGTCTCTAATGATTGGTAGAAAGCAGATGGAGGTGTGTAATACCCCAGCGGGAATCGTCCCCAGGAGCTGAGATCCAGAGGGTGCAGTTGGATAACTTAACCTACTAGATAATGTAATTAAAAACATTTAATTTTGTATTGTTCCTTTTAAATAGGTGTGTAATGTTCTTGTAAGACCTTTGTTGTATATATTCCTAATAGACAAGATAATGCTGTTTAACCTGCTCCCTGCCTGTGAAAAATAAGGGGAAGGCCCATGCTGGCCTCTGCACATGTAAATCTGTAGCAGTAATACCAGTTAGAGTAGTGATAGTAATTGCCGTGCACTGTAGAGAGGCACAGTGTGGGAACGAAAGATCAAATAATGACGGTAGGGAACTGACTTTTTGGAAATATCAATTGACCTTCTGTTGCTAGTAGAAGTACTAGGAGAAAGCCTTATAAAAAGCACAGAAATTTCCAAAGAGACAGAACTACTGAAAATATATTCATTCTTAACAAGTGAGAAGACTCAGTAAAACAAACAACAGAACATCTGTAGGTAGCAAAAAAACTAACAATTTCAGAAAATCTATAAAACGTATTTCCCTCTCAAGGGGTCCTAGTCCCAACTTAGTGGATATAAAGTTTGCATTTTAAATACTTTTGCGTGTCTATTCCAATTTTTTTTCAACTTTTTTCTTGTATGTAGGTAATTGCTGTTTTATTTGTTCTCAGTCTTAGGATCAAGGATTTCCTACCATTTTATGAAGAAGGTCAGTAAATTCACGAAGAGAAATCCTTTTCTCCTGATAACTAGCTGATGCTTTGCCGGCTGCGATTTACACTCAGCTCTGCATACTCTTGTTTTGTATGTCTGAGATCTGCCTCTAGGCTTCACCTGCTCTTCCCACAGGGCCATGGGGTGTTTAGGGCTCTTCCTAACAGGGACTGGCTTGGCTGCTCGTTCCATGTTTTATTTTTGGTGACTAAATACTTCTCCATAAGTTATAAGTAATATGTTTTGTTTCTTGTGGCACCAAAAGATAAACTGACACAGTGTAAAAAAGAGACTCACAAGTTCTTTGCAGATAAATTTTTTATCTGCAAAAATCATAAGTACAAAACAGAGTGACAAAGATTTTCACATTTTGTGCATTTCTTTGGTCACTTTTTAGCATTTGGGTGAGTTACTCTTCACTGATGATTTTTGTGTGAACCTCCCGGCTCTTCACCCGCAGCTTGTTGACCTGGGACTCGGCAATGTCAGCCCGTTCCTCAGCCTCTTCCAGCTCGTGCTGGAGCTTGCGGAATTTGGAGAGGTTGACATTGGATTGTTCCTCCTGAGAATAAATGGAAATGCATTTAAGAGGGGGAAAGTTCAAAATTTCTAGTTTCTTAGATCAGTGGGTCTTGAATTTCTTATTACTTAAAAACAGTTCACTCTAGTACACCTTTTTTTAGCTTAGAGAAATGCTCTTGCATTAAAAAAAAAATTAACTTCTCTCATGCTTCTGAAGTCATGGGTAGCAAGGAAGGACAGGTGACATTTGTCTCCAAGTTGTTCTAACTAAAAGTTCTCTTTTTATAACATCTAAACATCTTAGAACTACTGCTAAATATGCCAGCTTTCCAGACTCTTATTCTTTCCACTTACCTCCCAGAATTCTGAGAATGGAACCAGACCTTTTAAAAATACATGTATACAATTTGTACTATACCAAGCTAGTACTCTTGACTATAAATTATTGTCATGCTAAGTCACTTCAGTCATGTCCAACTCTGCGACCCTATGGACTGTAGCCTGCCAGGCTCCTCTGTCCATGGGATTCTCCAGACAAGAATACTAGAGTGGGTTGCCATGCCCTTCTCCAAGAGATCTTCCTGACCCAGGGATCAAACCTTCATCTCCTGTGACTCCTGCATTGCAGGTGGATTCTTTACCACTGAGCCACCAGGGAAGCCCCATAAATTATTATTGTCACTTGAGTATAAATTATTGCCACTTAATGCAGTTTAAAAATTAAACAGGAAGTTGTTTGCCAAAACAGTCTACGTGTTCCCTGATTATATGAATATTTGAACACATAGCAGTAAATCTGAGAAGGCCAGTTCTAGTTTAGTCTCTAGTAGTCATTCTTTTTTTAAAGGCTCATTAAGAACTGTCCAAAGTAAGGCTTTCCAATTTAGAACGTTTAGAAAACTTGGAGTCATTAAAAAATAGAACTTGAGAAAAACCCCAGATGGTCCTCTTATAAATGAAAGAGTAGGAGCCAGAGAAATGTTCTGTCTCTCTCAGACCTTAGATCAGGGGAAAAACAAAACCAGAGATGGTCAGAGGAACCAATTTGAGATATTTAGGTATGTATCTATTTATACTTCTATACCTTGGAAATTCATATTTTTATTATTATTTCAGATAATTCACAGGCTGAAGAAATGAGATGAGGTGGAGTGCTGAGGATCTAGTGGTTGGAATATAACCAAGACCTTCTGAGACTTGATATTTAAAGGCTTACTTGACACCTTCACTGTGTATATATAATGGTATCTCAAACAATGTTTCCAAAACAGAATTCCTGTTTCCTTCTTGGCCTACATATGTTCCTTCCTTAGTTTCTCATTTTAGTAAATTTATGTCATGTACCTAGTTACTCAAATCATAAATCTGATTAATTATCTTTGTTTTCCTTTCTCTGTCTTTCCAAGCAAAACCTATTAGTATATCTTCTAGTTTTGACCTCCAAAATATATCTTGAATCTCTCTACTTCTGTTTTCTCCACAAACCACTGGACCACTTGAAAATCCTCCTAAAACGTCTTCTTATACCTAATAGTGTTGTCTCACTATCCATTCTCCAATAGTAGTCAGAATTCTTTTTTAAAAAATATAAATCAAGGCATGACCAAACCAGCTTAAACCCTGCTGTGGCTTCCCCAGTGTTCCACTGTACCTCAAATAAAAACCAGACTTCTTATCATTGCCTAGAAGACCCCATGACCCACCCCCTGCGGAGGGGGGGGGTGGGGTCTCTATTGCTGTTCCCCTATTCTTTCCACCTCTCAGACCAGGCTCTTTCCCACTCAACAGATTTGCATTTCTGTTCCTCCTTCCTAGAACACTCTCCACTATCTTGTCAAGTGGTTGGTTTCTGTTCATTCTTCACATCTTCATTGAATCATCTTTCATTGATCCTTCCTTATTTTACCCTTATTTCTTTCACCCCTTGAACTAAATTGGCTTGGATGTATCTGAGAACAGGAGGCAGCCCCATCACCCCGAGGGGGTCTGAACTCACCGCTTCCTCAGCTTGTCTCTTGTAAGATTTCACCTTTGCTTGTAGTTTATCCACCAAATCCTGGAGCCTGAGAATGTTCTTGCGGTCCTCCTCAGTCTGAAATATTTCCAAGAGTGAGTTTCTTGAAAGCACAGATACCATCCCATTTTGTTGTTTATTTGGTTTTTGATCCCTTGTAGCCGAGGGGAAAACAAAGACAGGATATTTTCCTTACCTGGTAAGTGAGCTCCTTCACTCTTCTCTCGTGTTTGCGTAAACCCTTGACAGTTTCAACATTGCGTTTCTGTTCACTCTCAACTTCTCCTTCCAGTTCACGTACCTGCAAGAAGATGAGTATTTTAGAGATGTTTACTCTGGTCCATTCACTCAGTGGATTTCTCCTTCTTCAGATGAACCATAATGCTGCTTTTACTCTGCTTTATATGTAGTATACGATGTCCTAGTCTAGTCACCCCCTTTATAAGCTCTTACAAAGAATATCTCTTCTGAATCTTTGTATGCCCCACATCATCTAACAGTGGGAGGTTCTAAAAAAAAAAATCGCGCATTAGATTAGAATGAGATGGGAATAGGCTGATCAGAAGACCCACCCTGGCCTCCAGCTTCTGGATCTGCTTCTTCCCGCCCTTCAGGGCCAGCTGCTCAGCCTCATCCAGACGGTGCTGCAGGTCCTTCACCGTCTGCTCCAGGTTCTTCTTCATCCGCTCCAGGTGGGCACTGGTGTCCTGCTCCTTCTTCAGCTCCTCAGCCATCATGGCTGCCTGATTAACAGTAAAACAAAACCAGTTGAGAGAGCTGACAGCCCATCAAGATTCTAGCTTGAGCACCCAGGGTGGCCCTCTGCTCACATCAGTGATGGCCTTCTTGGCTTTCTCTTCAGCGTTGCGAGCTTCCTGGATAATGTCCTCCATCTCTCCCTGGATTTGCGTGATGTCTGTCTCTAGCTTCTTCTTGGTGTTGATCAGGCTGGTGTTCTGGTTAAAATACCAAATTTAGAAATATTAATACATGAGAGCAAAATCAGTCCAATGTTCTAATGAACCCACAAGCTAATTAATTAAGATAACTAATTAGTATCCCTTCTTGTTCCATAAATTATCTGAGTTGACAATATATTTTTACAAGACAGTCAACTCTGAATGTCATAGTTCATATTAATAAAAATGTTAATTAAAAAATATTACATATTTTAAACTTTAAGCCCCCATATAACACTGTGAATAAATTTTTAAATAATATGAAGATTTGAGCAAGATTTTCATTTCCAGTATCTTTTGCTGTTCTGTTATGCCCACCTGGGTGTGCAGGAGCTGGACGCGCTCACTGGCATCCAGGAGCTCCTGCTCTGCGATCTTCCTGCTCCTCTCCGTCTGCTCCAGGGTGGCCCTCAGCTCCTCAATCTCAGCCTGCAGCAGGTTGGCTCTGCGCTCCACCATGGCCAGCTGCTCCTTCAGGTCCTCCTGGCTCCGCAGAGCATCATCCAGGTGGATCTGGGTATCCTGTGGAATGAACGATCATTGAGACACCTTGTTCTCAGGGCTGCAGTCACCCACCTGTACTGGGACCATCTCCTGAACCCATTTACCTTGAGGATGGCTTGGGTGTTCCTGTAGTTCTTCAGGGCCTCAGCAGCCATGCGGTTGGCATGGTTCAGCTGGATCTCCATTTCATTGAGGTCTCCTTCCATCTTCTTCTTGAGCCTGATGGCATCATTCCTGCTCCTGATCTCAGCATCCAACATGCTCTGCATGGACTCCACGACTCTAACATGGTTCCTCTTCAGCTGGTCAATTTCCTCATCCTTTTCAGCAATTTTCCTGTCAATTTCAGACTTGACCTGGTTCAGCTCCAGCTGGATACGCAGGATCTTTCCCTCTTCGTGTTCAAGAGATGCCTTAACAACAGCAAGGGGGTGACATTAGCAGGGAGTGGAAGTGTTTAGTATTCTGGAGATAGGAATTAGCTCCTACCTTTGTGCTACCATAATGCATCTTTATTCCACTGTTACAGAAATTTCTGCGATGTGGAGTTGTTGGTTTTGTATAATTCTATCTTCCCAGCTAGCTCATGCCCTTGAGTTCAGGGCCCTGACCTCATCTTTGTCTTCTCAGTGTCTACCACATACTTACTGATTTCCAGTTATGTTTGTTGTATGCATGGTCAATTTTCCATCCTCATATTTATTATTACAGAGTGAAAATTATTTTTCTTTTATCTTGATTCACCTGTTATTGCATGTATTCGATCTCAGTTGCTTTCAAAATGGTTTTAGAGTCTACAGTAAAATGTGTACCTCTGCCTCCTCTAAAGCAGCCTGAATTTCAGACTTCTCTTGTTCCACTTGCTTCTTTACTTTCTCCAGTTCATGGATACGTTTCCCTCCTTCTGCGATCTGCTCCGTGAGGTCAGAGATCTCCTCTGTTGGTGAAAAAAATTAAAAAATTCATTCACTGAGGAAAACATTCTTTCAAATTCCTTGTTGGAGAAAAGGTAAAGTGTACTCACGTTGCAAGTTCTTATTTTCCCGCTTCAAGGTTTCCAGTTGGTCTAAGGACTCCTCATAGGCATTCTTGATCTTGAACAGCTCTGTGCTAAGGGAGCGAGACTCCTTCTGGGAGGCTTCAAGTTCAGCATGAGTCTCTTCATACTTCTGTTTCCATTCTGATAGGATCTGAGGGGCAAGGAATGGTCAGGAAATTGGTGGAGAAAGTTGGATGGGATGAAACCATTTTTTCTGGCAGCTTTCAAACAGAGTTGAGATGGTTGGGGACTGAAAAATACTTATGAATGAGAAAAGTAGAAACCACAGGAGTGCCCCCTCCTCCCCACCTACTTATGGCAGGAGCTGCTGAGCACAGCCCGTGGACGGTTTGAATAGGCACACGGAAGGTGACTAGCTGTCCTCAGCCACACGTGAATGCTGAGGCAGAAATTGGTGCAGAAGTTACCTTGTCAAAGTTCCTTTGCTTTTTGTCCAGGGCTGCACAGGCAGCATTTGTCCTCTCCACGTCAATCATGAGGTCCTCAACCTCATTCTGGAGCCGCTGCTTGGTCTTCTCAAGGGAGGCACATTTGGCGTTCGCAGCTTCTACATGTTCCTCAGCATCCTGCAGACGCTGGGCAAGCTTCTTCCTAAAATGTGAAATAAAGGCTCACACAGATACTCTTCTAAGGCATCCACTAAAACATTATCATTCCTGTCTGGCTGTACATTATTCACAGGATAAATGACTAGATCTCTGCTTAAGTTTTCTCTTGAATAAGCAGGTCCCTTCCTTAAACTTTCTGTAGAATAAGATTCTCCCTGTTAAGTTCAGTCTTGAACTTTTGATTGCATTTAAATCTTTATATAAGAATGTTTTCTTTCTTATTGCAGAATTTAATGTCTACTTTTTAGTCTTTAATAATAGATTTCTTTTTCCTTCTACAAGTAGCTGTACTTTTACATCTCAAAAGGAGGACCTGTGGTTTAAAGCCAGATGTTTTTTTCTCTTACATACCTATCACTTTGGATCAATTTTTTCATTAGTGGCTAAGAAGGAGGAGAAGCTCAGGACAGTATAATTGACTCTTACTCTATATAAGATGACATCAAAAGTTTCCTTTTTAAAAAATAATCTTTCAGCTTCCTGTTGCTCATGTCCTTCTTCCTTCTACCCTCTAACTTAATTTCTTTCCCCAGATAACCTAGAGTATTTGTTTTACTTGCTTAAGTTTATATCATGTATGATCTATTCCTAAGTTTTTGTTTGGGGAGCAATGGACATTTGTTCATATGGAACTTAATATAAGGGCACTTTGATTGTTATCTCTATTTCCATTTTAAGTAAGTCTAGAACATACTTGGCCTCCTCCAGCTCCTCCGTGCGCTGGATGGCATCTGTTTCGTACTTGGTCCTCCACTGGGCCACCTCGCTGTTGGCCTTGGACATTGCCCTCTGCAGCTCGGCCTTGCCCTCCTGCTCCTCCTCATACTGTTCCCGCAGCAGGTCACAGTCATGACGGGCTGACTGCAGGGCATGGGCCAGGGCACTCTTGGCCTGAGAACATAGCAATTGGTGACTTAATCTATCATCTTTAAAGTGATGTTTAGTCCCTAAGCTCCTGTAGGCCACAAGAAGAAAATCTGTAGAAGTAAGCAGAAAACAACCTTAAAAGCAAGTACAATGACAGAAACAACAACAGTAATAAGTAGGGCTAACCTTTATCTCCTCTTCCAGCTGCCTTTTCAGTTCTTCAATCTGTTGTGTGAATGCTTGTTTGCCCCTTGAGAGCTGAGAAACGAGTGCGTCCTTTTCATCTAGCTGGCGTGAGAATTCACCTGTAAAGACCAAGAAACAGAAAACTCAACCTTACTGTGGAAATTAAAACTCCCAAGTTACAAACTGGAGCAGGGGAAAGGGAGCTGGGGTTGAAACATGATGCAGAGTGTGGATTACAGCAAACCACGAATTTCTACTTCAACCCTGGTGAGCACATCCATGTGAAAATGAGAAGTAGGGAAGACCTTAAGGCAGATTACACTCTTCTGAACAACAGAAAAGATTTCAGGAGATATTTAAAATTGTTTGATCACAGTAGAAATAGATGAAGAAATATGTGAAAAGAAATATAAATCAGACTAACAAAAAGCATTCCAATGTTTTTTGTCTACGCCAACGGTGTTGTACTAGTTTACCTTCCACTGAAACTTGACTGAAACAGAATTTATTCTGTGGAAAATAGGAGACTTTGAGCAGCACCCTTTGAACTGATGTTCAAAGAGAAATCCTGGAAGAATTTTTATATCAAGACAGTCAAGTGTCCTTCCACCCCAAGAATGAGTTGGTTTGTGGATAACAAATCAGTTCCTAAACTAAGTGTCATTTAAGTTTGTCTTCCATTCTTTAAGCACCATAATTTGAAAATATACTATACAGTTGACCCTTGAACAACCAAGGGATTTCAACCCTTTCAGCAGTTAGAAATCCAGATATAACTTTACAGTCAGCCCTCTCTGTCCACA
This sequence comes from Bubalus bubalis, assembly GCF_019923935.1. Classification (NCBI taxonomy): domain Eukaryota; kingdom Metazoa; phylum Chordata; class Mammalia; order Artiodactyla; family Bovidae; genus Bubalus; species Bubalus bubalis. Next base: position 33,602,273 of record NC_059159.1, on the reverse strand, counting down.
CCCATGGACTCAACCAACTGTGGATAATCTAGTATTATAGTGCATTTTTATTGGAAATGATTCACGTATAAGTGGACCCACACTCTTCAAACCCATGTTGTTCAAGGGTCAAATGTATTATGTTAAAAAGAGGGAAAACCCTTTCAGCACCATTTTTGAACAGATAACCTGGAAGCCTTATCTGTTTAACATTTAATAAGAATCACAACTTCCAATTTTTTTCATACCACTGGATTACTAGGAACAAACATGTAATGAGGAAAAGAAACTACAAGGGGCATTTTGATTCTTTGAGAAGACAATTTTTTCTTTTCATGAAATGTACTTACCACCTATATAACAGTAATAACAAGCCTTACTTGAGTTTTGTTCTACAAAGAACACTATTTGAATGAATATGAAAGAGTAAAACTGGTTCTCCAACAATTTGATCTACCCATTGCTTTACTGGTTCAAATGACCCATAAAGCAATTTCCACCTGTTACCTCTCATTTGGGGAGGCAGAACTTTGGAAGAAAGTTGGACAAGTTGGTACGTACAGGGAGGAGTAAATGCAGAGACTCTCCAGTTTGGATAATCAGAACTCTTTGAATCTCACTTGCAAGCTCCTGGTTAGATCATGGTCCTGAATAGTTCCCTACTTAAATGTGGTGTTAGCAGAAATTGTCAAGACTTCAGGGAAAAGACTGGAGTAAGCATTCTTGGACAGGTCATTTCTCTGCAACCGTAATCTGACATCATTAAAATGGGGATAACATTACACAGACTAATGAGGGTAAAAAAGTAATTAACGTGTGGAAGCATTTTAAAAAGTGAAAGTAAATACTGTTGTTGTTCAGTTATGTCTGACTCTTTGTGACCCCGTGGATTGCAGCGTGCCAGGCCTCCCTGTCCCTCACAATCTCCCAAAGTTTGTCCAAGTTCATGTCCATTGCATTGGTGAATACATGTCCAAGCCGGTGGTAGCTAAGGTGTTCATATTAGCAGCACCTCCCATGAGCTCAAGTAACTCAGTGCAGGGTTTATTAGCCAGTTGAGAATCCCAGGTAAACTGGTCATTCAAAGTCAGGACTGGTAGATGCCCACCTGATTCTGTCTGCAGACGCGCTCTCTGCGTCGTTAGGTCGTTGATAAGCCGCTGCTGCTCATCCTCTTTTGCCTTAAGTTCACTCAGTTGATCCTCTAGAGCGCGGCACATCTTTTCGAGGTTTCCCTGCATTCAAAAGTGGTAGATGGCATCATCTCAAGTATTTGGATCATGGAAATCTGCAGGAATCCCAGGATTCCATAGGAGCTGCTCTACTCATTTCCTTCGAGAATAAGCTATCTTTACAAACAAAACCAACTGAGGCCTTAGACTGTGATGGAAAGAGTCAAAATGTAACAGTCTAAACCTACTGCCATGAAATTGCCTTGTGACTCAAAACCTTTACTCAGTTGGCTTATCTGTGATATGAGAATAGTGATAGTCAATGATTCAGCTCATGAAATTTTTTTGAGAAACAAATTATGTATTTGTGCTTAAGGGGAAAACAAAGAGCCTATTCAAAGTGAGGTGTTTTTAAATTTTCAAAATATACCATTGAATTGTATTTTTTTATTGGAAAGAACTTGAGTTTTCAGGATGCACAGTCTTGGGGTACAGCTAATCTCGTGTAAGAGGGAACACTCGGCCCCATCACACTGGGGTTAGCCCCTCCTGCCACTAGCCTCCTGTCATAGTCTCATCCTGCCAGTTGATAATTTCTGAAAGGCTTGCTCTCACCTGTCCCACAGAAATTTCTTTTAAGACTTAAATCATGATTGTACCTTGGCTTTGGAGACAGTCTCCATGTTGCTGGCCAGGTCGTCGATCTCCATCTTCATCTCGCTCTTCTCCTTCTCCAGCTTCTGCTTGACCCTCTGCAGGTTGTCAATCTGCTCCCCTAGCTCAGCCACACTGTCCGCGTGCTTCTTGCGAAGAGCAGCAGCCGTGGCCTCGTGCTGCAGGGTGGCCTCCTCCAGGTCCCTGCGCATCTTCTGGAACTCGGCCTCCCGCTTCTTGTTCATCTCAATCTGGGCGGAAGTGGCCCCGCCGGCTTCTTCCAGCCGCTCGCTGATCTCCTCCAGTTCCCGGGAGAGGTCTGAGCGCTGCTTCTCTGCTTTGGCGCGGGAGGCCCGCTCAGCCTCGATCTCCTCCTCCAGCTCCTCGATGCGGGCCTGGAGGTGGGGAGAAGCTCATTGTGAGCTCCTTTTTTAAGCTAATTGGTAATTTTGTCATGATGGATGAGACTGACAGAAACCACGGACTTACCTGTAACTCCTTGATCTTCTTCTGCAGCTGCATCGCGAGGGCCTGTTCATCTTCAATCTTGCTTTGCAGATTGCTCATTTCAAACTCCTTCCTGTTAGGAGAGCAGCATGTTAGCGCACGCCGTGTCCTCTTGCCAGTCTTCTTTTCTTTGTGTAACTGAACATTTTTGTATGGCTGGTGTTGAGGAAGTGCTAAGTGGGTGTTTTACAAATCAGAAATGTACCATTTTCTTTAAATCAAAAGTCAAAGTGTTATTTTTTTTTCTGTGTGCTGTGAAGTAATATTTTTGAGATCCAGACAATGAGTGGGTTACAATTGTATTCTCTCATACTTACTTTTTGAGTTTCTCATCCAGTTGCTGCTTATCATTTTCTATATCCATTGTGGATTCTTGGGCCAGTTTTAGATCACCCTCCAGTTTCCTCTTGGCTCTCTCTAGGTCCATGCGAAGTTTCTTTTCTTGCTCCAAGGACCCCTCAAGCTGAATGTAAATAATGTTGAGTCAAAGAATTGCTTAGCTTACTTTCAAAGAAAATTTCCTTGACAGTCCTAGACTTACGTCATCCACTTGCTGCTCTAGCTTGGTCTTAGCTTTGGTCAGAGTGTTGACTTTGTCCTCTTCTGCCTGCAGGTCATCCAGGGTCTGCTGGTGGGCCTCCTGGAGGGCCTTCTTTTCCTTGGTCAGCTTGGCAATGGTTTCATCCAGACCTGCCATCTCTTCTGTGAGGTTTTTCACCTAGAAAGATTAAGAAAGAGATGATCTCTGCTGTAAAGCAGCCTAATTAGATGGCAGAGTCTCTATATGCAGTATAGAAGTATATTTCATACCTTATTCTCTGTGGCGTGTTTCTCCTTCTCAACCTTGGCCAGTGTCAGCTCAAGGTCATCTATATCTTTCTTTAGTTCTGAACATTCGTCCTCCAGTTTCCTCTTCTTGGCCGTCAGCTCAGCATTGATCTCTTCCTCATCCTCGGCTCTCTCAGTCACCTCCTTGATCTTAGCCTCCAGATGGATTTTGGTTTTAATCAGCTGGTCACATCTTTCCTCTGCATCAGCCAAGGCATCAGCTTCCTGAGAAGGGATGGTAGACACTTTTAGGTCTTGTTCTGTGGACCTTTTCAGATTTTATTAAGAATTGAAACCAAATAAATAAATTGTACTTTAAAGCTTTAGGTTAATTTTTATTAGTTTTCCATCATTTAGGAAATATTTATTGGGTATTTAAGGCACTGGAGATTTTTTAAAAGGAATTTAAGTTACAATTCTTGGTGAAATTATAATAAAATAAACTTATTAATGATGAGTTTCAGGATACACTGTCCCAAAATATGGTACCTTGGCACAATGAATATCTTAAGCTAAAGGAGTTTGAGAAAAAAGCAGAAACAGGAAGACCACTCTGAACTATTCCTCTTGCCCCTTTTCCCTGAAACAAGCCATTAACCTTCTACGTGGAAGGTTCCCTCTCTGTACTGGGAGGAAAGAAGGCATTCTTATTACAAGAGCTGAGAAGGCTGTATAAACAAATCTTGTTAAACTAACTCTTATCTTTCTGTTTCTTCATCACTTACTACCCCAGTCCAGGCCCCCTTGTCTTGTCAGTTCTTCACGTATTTATCATTTCTTTGTCTCAAGGTATTAAAGCTTCGTGCTCTGGTCACTTCTTTGAGTCTTCATTCTCTTATGAAGGCTTACATATATACATAAAAATTAAATAAAGTTTGTATGTTTTTCTCCTATCAATCTATCTTTGTGAGTTTAATTTTCAGACCGAGCCAAGGAACCCTAAAAGGGTCAATGAAATTTTTTTACTCCCCTACATGATAACTCCCCGTGTTTGCAGTCAGATTCTTTACCATCTGAGCCACCAGGGAAGCCCAAACCTGATTCCCATAATTTCAGTTAGCTGTCTTTATTTAGTATTGTTTTCCAGAAAGGTTTAGTAAATGAAAAAAAAGGAAAAGGTTGGAGCATATTATACTGAGAGGAATTAATTCCCATGTAGTTATCCCTTGATTTTTGAAGGTATGATAAATCCGTCCTCAGTTTGAAAAATCTTGAACTCCATAAACCACAAGGGAAGTCACAGTGCCAACCCAAGTATTTGTAATTCATTTTTATTTTTTCTAGTTATGTGTCTAAAATGTGTGCACTCCCTAGAAGCAATGTAGATTCCCTTCTGAATTCAGAGAACTAGAGAGTAACTTTTAATATTTCTGTTGTTGATTTTATTGGTAGCAGCTGAAATTTTCTTGTCATTTGAGTCACAGAAATGGGATAGACAGCGATGTTCATCAAATATCTCTTCCCAAGCCTCTGGAGATTTCTTAGGACATCAGAACAAGAGCATCAACTCATGCTTTGCCTAATTGACACTATTTATAGAAAGTGCTGCCATTGTCTGGCAATGATCTTATATTTTCAGGTACTGGAGGATTCCTAAAGAGATAGTTGAGAGGGAAGTTGCCAGGAGGCCATAGATTTAAAAATTCACAATATTGGTTTCCAGTTGGTACATTTTCATCATAAAGTCTCCACCCTCTTTACTGTCTATATTGTTCTTTCTTCACTGTTCTTATTTGCATTTTTCAGTGGGGAGAATCTTAGGGAACAAAGATCACTTTATTTCCTGCCCGTATTCTGCTAGGAAAAACACCAGGGGCAAAGGAAAATCACTTTTATTATTCTCTTCTCAACAGCACAGAATCCTCCAACAGAGCTGTTCATAATAGTGCATATGAAATTTTATGGAACACTTTGAGGATGGGAATTAGGAAAGACTGGTGATCAGTCCCTCAATAAGGTGCCATCTAGACTCTCCCCTAGTAGCTGCTGAATTGGAATTTTAGCATCAGATAGTAGACAATGGCTTCTGACACTCACAGACTGAACCTGGAGCTGCAGGTCGTTTTTCTCTTGCGTCAGAGTCACCATTTTCTCTTCAAGTTCTTTCCTTTTCGCCTCTGACTTAGCCAGCTCTTCTTTGGTCTTCTCAAATTCTTCCTTCATGTTGGCCATCTCCTTCTCTGTCTCTGCACTCTTGAGGAGGGGCTTGATCTTGAAATACAGCTTCATCCAAGGCCAGTGCTTGACGTTCATGAAAGCACGGATATTGTACTGGATGCAGAAGATGGACTCTCTGTGATAGAAGCAGAAATGTTCAAAGTCAGGTATAACAGGAAACGGAATTACAGGGCATAGGCTGATGGGGTTAGAAAGTTTCCCATATAGTACCTCCTCTCCACCATCTTCTGGTACTCCACTCTTGCCAAGAACCCTCTGCACCTGGCCTGGGTTCGGGTAATCAGCTGGGCTAGCTTTTCATCTCGCATCTCCTCTAGGAGCCCCAGAAGACCAGCTTTGAAAAAGACCTGTGTATGGCCAGAGTTGCAGATCAAAAACTTGACACAGACTCCAAAGGGACAGACATAGTGCCAGGTGGGCCTTAGAGACCATTACCTTGGTGTGACCAAATTTATACTGGGTGTGATCAACGTCAATGGATGCAAGGAGCTTCTCAGAAGCCTTCTTGCTGTCAATGAATTGTCCTTCAGGGATCGCACTTGCATTTAATACCTTGTATCTGTTTGAGCCAAACAAATAAGTGATATAGCTATTGTCACCAACAAGAACTCTTCCTGCCTTACTACAGAAACAGTTGAAAGGTTGAGTAGTCTAACACATAACCAAGTAATCATATCTACCTCTCTATCTATTCTTTGTATATTCAAAGGGTGTCAAACTTTTGGTATATCAATATGGAATTTGTTAAATTTGTTGCTTTTTCCAGTTTTAATAGAAGGTATAAAGGATAGGCTTATTTCATTGAAAAATTCAATAACAAGAACCTTGTAAAATAATTCACAGTGAGAAAGTCTGACCTTTGTTTGAAGTCTGCGTACAGGATTCTGCTGGGGAAGCCCTTCCTGCAGATGCGGATGCCCTCCAGCACGCCGTTACACCTCAGCTGGTGCAGGACCAGCTCGTGCTCCATGGCCCCTAAAAAAAAGATGTTTTCCATAGAATAATCTCCTGAGAAGTCATGCTGGAGCTTGTCTGGGTATCAGATGTGCCTTACCAGGAGTTTTGGTTTCATTGGGGATGATGCAGCGTACAAAGTGGGGGTGAGTGCTCCTCAGGTTGGTCATCAGCTTATTCAGGTTCTCCTGTGGACCCATATGCATATCTGGTTAAAAATGCAGCATTTTTATACATTCATATTTATAGACATAATTGTCACCATCCATGACATTTGTTTAATTCCAGTGAATAGTATCTAGATTGAATTTGCCAAGGGTTGTCTCTGAAAATAGCTCTATTTTCCCTATCTTTGTGCATTAGAAACTTGCTGTTGAAGTGGTTGTTCATTCCTGTTGAATTTCCTAGTTTATTGTGTAAATTTATGGCATATTAACATATGGAAATACTCAACCCATTATGGTTTACCGAGGTTCGGAGTCTGATTTACAAATTCAGAGTCTTCCTCCAACTCACCCCTTTCTTTCTTTTCCCAACTTTTCAATTGTATCTGCTTCTCTAGCACAAGTTTATTCTTTATAATTACATAGCTGTGCCCTCCTGCTGGTTTCATAGAAAGGGCTCTTATAATGCCTGCTTCTGGGAATTGGCAGAAAATGGACAGCCATATTACCAAGTGTGAGAAATCATTCACCCTATGGAAATCCTGAGTTTTCAGAATAACTGGAACTTCAGTTATTATAGATAGAATTCTTAAAAGATAAATAAATTTTCCTTAAGAGGTGTTTCTTAGCACACCTTCTCTGATTTCTTATTCTCTTCTTTTAGAACAGCCTCCAAGTCCTGCCACTATTTTTCTACCCTCACCTTTCAAAATCCACTCATTTTAGTTCTGTGCCAAGATGCACCTAAGCCTCTACCTCAGTTAGATGCCCCCAGAAACTCAAGAAAATCTCCTGATTTGCTTTTCCAAGAAGAACCTTTTATGTGTCAAATGACTATATTTCCCAGCCCCAATATTGAGTGTTACCATCTTATACTGAGTCCGACCTTCTGGCACCTGTATTTCCTACCTGCTGACTGTCTCTTCCAAGTTGCCCCAAACCTTCCTGAGAGACTCAGCACCACTACCTCTGCTGCCCTGGTTCCTTAAGTTACATTCAGTTCTAGAATACTTGCAAGACTACTTCCCCTTCCCCACACAGTAAATTCAGATGGAATTTCCTGAATCTAATGAGAGAGAGAAAATGAGGTCCATACCCTGAAAAGAGCAGACACGGTCTGGAAAGAAGAACCCTTCTTCTTGCCTTTCTTTCCACCACCGCCCTCTGAGGGGAAGATAAACCACAGGCACTCATAGTACAGGCTTGCTTTGTCTCATTTTATACCTTAAGTAGACATGAATTCTGTTGGTAATTACCTGCTTCACCAGATGTTGGGCCAGAGAACAGTAAAGCCAGAGTCTTCACTGAAGACTTCTGGTACAGCCCAACCACCGTCTCATTCAGGGGGTCCTTGTTCTTGTCCAGCCAGCCTGTAATGTTGTAGTCCACGGTGCCCGCATAGTGAATGAGGGAGAAGTGGGCCTCAGCCTTGCCCTTGGTAGGTTTGGGTTTCTGGAAGTTGTTGGACTTTCCAAGATGCTGTTCATAAAGCTTGTTCTTGAAGGAGGTGTCTGTGGCCTTGGGGAACATGCACTCCTCTTCCAGGATGGAGAAGATGCCCATAGGCTGAGAGAATGAAAAGCAACATGCCACTTGAATTGTCTGCCTGCAGAAATAATGGGTAGCATTCTGATCCTACTTGAGTAAATACATCGTATCATTCTTTACAGTTAGTGAAAACTCATTTCTTTGGTCAGAAGTTGTTAAATGGCAAGGATTACTTGGGTGTCTATCAACACCCAGGCATGTGTTGGGCTCTGGGATATGATGGAGAGTAAGATGAACAAGGAAGGACCTCCGGTGGAGTTTGTGTCTTTGCCCCAAAGCCTTGGAGCAATGTTTCTCCAAGTGTGACTTGCAAATGGGTTGTGTCAGAAACACCTGGTAAAAATGCAGATCCCGAGGCTCTACGCCACCGTTCCCCCAAAATGTTTCTGGGAGCGAGCCTAGGGGAATGTGCAGGTTTACTCAGTACCTGTGGGGTCTTTGGCACAACTGAGAGCCCCTGCTTTCAAGTACTAGGAACTCCACCTTCAAATGCCAGCAGGAATGGCTCCAAAACTGACAGAGAAATAAGTGAATCATGCTCTCCTCAGAGCTCTTTAATAAGGAAAGATGGTTTAAGAATCAGACTTGTCATCAGACTATGAGGAAGGGTAGAGTTCTGGACTCTAGAAAAGACTCAGTCTCCTTTCATCAGATCATCTACCTCAGAGTTGGCCAAAGGACCTTCCCTGATCTTAGTTACCAATAGAAACCTTTTACCAGAGTGTGCAGTGAGATTTGTGATTTTCCTCTAAATACGGGTCAGCAGTGTGACCTGTGGTCTGAGAAAGGGAGGCGAACCTTCTCGATGAGCTCGATGCAGGCGGCCAGGTCCATCCCGAAGTCGATGAACGTCCACTCGATGCCTTCTCTCTTGTACTCCTCCTGCTCCAGCACGAACATGTGGTGGTTGAAAAACTGTTGTAGTTTCTCATTGGTGAAGTTGATGCACAGCTGCTCCAGGCTGTTGAACTAAATAAGTAGAAAATACAAGTGAACATTCTTCTTGTGATAACAGCTTCTCTTTGAAAGGACTCTTCTGACATAGCCTAACTGCTCCCTGCATGAAAACACAACCTGACTCAGAGCGATGTCCCCATACACAGAAGCCAAAGAGGTTCTAAGACACGGGTGAACCTTGCAAACACTAGGCTGAGTGAAGGAAGCCGGGTTCAAAGCTCTACGTAATGTATGATGTCATTTACATGAAATGTCCAGATTAAGCATATCCTTACAGACAGGAAACAGATTTCTAGGGGGTGAAGTAAGAGGGAAATGGGAAAGAGGTTGCAGGTTTGCACTGTCCTTAGCACTCTTATTTGAAAGCTTGTGGATTACTCTTCATATTATTGCTTGGTACCAGATTATTCCTTTCTTCCCATGTTGGGTTGAGGATTTCTGGAAATACTTTTGTTCCTAAACCCAGAAAATCTCATCCAGTGTCCATGAATGCACTCATAGAGAAAGGTGTGGAAATCAGACCTCTGGATCAGACACTGAGACACTGTTGTTGGGGAGAATACTTGGGTAAACTGTATGGGAGGTATTCTGTCTCAGGCAAATGAATTTGAGCTTCTTTACCATGCCATTTCCATCCCCTCTACTGGCCATGGAGGGCAGGTGAGAATCTGCTTTGAATTTGTCATTATCTTCCCCATGGCCATCTTTTCTGCCATTGTCACCCTTATCACGTTCTTTATCATTTACTAAATGCTAAACTATGTGCTGGGGGACAGTGCTTAGGTCTTTAAATCCAGAAATCTTACAATGGCAAAAGATTTACAGAAATAAGTGTGTTATCTGGAGCTTTCTATACAGGTCCTAGGTGAATTTACCCTGTTTGGGGTCAATACCATTTTCATTATCTAAGTTCACAGAGGTGCAGTTTGAGCCCAGATCTGTCTCATACCAAAGCTGATGTCCGTTCATGGACTTTTGATCTCCTTTCATGTGTCGGTTCAGTTTGTAGTGTAGTTATTTTCATGGATCTTTTTAAACATTTACTGTGGCAGCAAGATTTGTAAGTTTTCCTCCTGCTAAGTTTCTGCTTACTCACATCAAAGATCTCAAAGCCAGCAATGTCCAAGACCCCGATGAAGTATTGCCTGGGCTGCTTGGTGTCCAGCTGCTGGTTGATGCGGGCGACCATCCACAGGAACATCTTATCATAGACGGCTTTGGCAAGAGCACCCACTGCATTATATACCTTCATGGACAAAGTAATGATCATTGCCATTAATAAAGGCATGATGTGAAGGCCTGGGAAGGATGTGATTCACAGAGGTTGTGCACTTACCTGCTCTACAGTCTGGCCTTTGGTGACAAACTCATTGCCAACCTTGACCCTGGGGTAGCAGAGGGCTTTGAGCAGATCAGCAGAGTTCAGACCCTGGAGGTAGGCAGCCTTGTCAGCAACTGCAGAGACACAATTCAGACATCCATCATGACTTACTGTGGCCCCACAACACCTAGGGGCAGAGTAAGGAGGGAATCACTGCTATGTGGAGTTTGATTTGTGTGTTTATCAGTTGCTCACGTGTAAAGGAGACATGAGCTTGGAGTTGCCTATATTCTCTCATTCAACCCAGTTGGGGGTTCATTGGTACCTTCAGTGCCATCTGGTTCTGCTTGCTCCTCACGCTGCTTTTGCTTGAATTTTAGGTTCCCATAATGCATTACTGCCCCCGTGAGCTTGTAGATGGACACTCTTTCATCAGAAGTGAAGCCCAGGATTTCAATGGCACTCTGCCACGAGAGATGAGAGGACAGAATTAGGACATAAGACACTAACTTATTTAGGAGACTTTATACTGTGTCCTGAACCACACCTACAGCAGGGTTCTCACTGTCATTCCCATATATACTGATTCGTTTTAAAAACTGCATGTGAAACTTACATCTGTGGCCATCAACTCTTCTTGGTCATCGATGCTAGGGACTGTGATCTCCCCTTGACTCACGTAGGCGTAGTCATATGGGTTGGTGGTGATTAGGAGCATTTCTGGGTACATAGAATTTAGGGTGTATGTTTTGCATTAGAAGGGACTAATAAAGATGTTAGCTTTTAACTTAATACATTTAAGGTCTTGCATACCAATTAGCTCTGGCTTCTTGTTAGACATGATCTGATAAAAAATATGGTAGCTTCTTTCTGCCTTCAGCTGGAAAGTGACTCTAGACTTCTCCAGAAGATCTGCAATGGCAAGTGGATACGGGATTAGAGGGAAAACTGATAAAGTTCTGGGAGTGACTTTGGTTCTTGGGGTCATGAACTAAAAATTTCATTGGCCCCTTGTGATTTCAGCTGAATGGTCCCATGAGGTACCACGTAATTTTGTCTCTACCACTGTGGTTACTCTTACCACCTCTTGAAGGAAACTCATGTTCTCTGGGCTCAAGACATATTCACCTCTCATGCAGAGGATCCTTGACATTTTGGGTATAATTGATTCTTGATAACCTGTTCCTCCTCAGCATCTCTGCTCACTTTATAACAGAGGGGTTATTACTAAGAGCAACATTTATCAAGCTCACACTAAGGAAGAAATCTCATACACTAAACCCAACTAATGCACCCCTAATCTTAGTCTTTTCTTGGAAAAGTTTGAAATGTCTTGTGAGGCTGGAATTCTTCTGACAAGCCCAGCAACTCCTGGCAGTTTCTGCAGCCCCTGACTGAAGTGGGTGAAGCACACCGTTGGATCTAGTTAGACTGGCATTTCCGAGGGGTGTGTTTGGCAGTGAGTGGTGTTGCACAGGCTCCAGGCCCAGTATGAGCTGTAAGATGTTCCTCCAATCCATCACTGTCACTCTGGATGCTGTTTAGGAGGTCCTGTTACTCACATGTTTCAATGTCAGCAGAAGCCAGTTTCCCTGTGGTACCGAAGTGGATCCTGATGAATTTACCCTTGCAAGTGAAAAAGATGATGGTATATATAAAACTGGAAGCACACAGTAAAAGAGATTGAAATAATAACACAGACAGCCCTCTCTGGCATCTAAAAGAACACCCTTCCGTGACCAGAGACTCACAAAGCGAGAGGAGTTGTCATTCCTCACGGTCTTGGCGTTGCCAAAAGCCTCCAGCAGGGGGTTGGCACTGATGATCTGATCCTCCAGAGTCCCCTGCCAAGGCAAGAGCAGTGCTCACATCTGGGGCTTAGGAGTTTCTCACCTGACAGCCCACACGCTGACCTGGCAACCAGACCCACCTGCATTTTGCCTGAAGTTGGTTCCTCCTTCTTCTTCTCCCCAGTGACTGCAATTGTTGCAAAGTACTGGATGACACGCTTCGTGTTCACAGTCTTTCCTGCCCCGGATTCTCCGCTGTCAGACAGTTATCAAATATATGTGAGAATTTAAGCTCTATGACAAGTGAAACTGCTTCCTTTATTACCCTTGACTAGCCAATGTGCCCGTCTTTATATGTCTTTGTCAGAGCCCCCTAGGTTTTTCTCTTCAGCCCGTGTTTAGCTCGTATTATTTCTGTTGCTTTGCATTGATGAAAAGCTGAGACATTCAATCATTAATCACGCAGCACTTGTTTCTTGAGTGCTTAAAATGTGTCAGACTCTCTTCTATGTGCTGAGGCCAGGGCTTGAGGAGTCTGAGAAGCAACTAACTCAACCATTATGTAGTAAATGAAACGATTAGTAAAAACTCTCTGAAGCAATGCATGCATTCTTTTGCTTCCTTAGACTAAAGATACTCCCAAGTTAGGTCTTTGAAGGACTAGACATTCCTCCAGTAAGCCTTGAAAATGAACCACTGGTACTATTCACAAAGTGTCCAGCCTTTAGAAGGTATGTATGCTTGCTGTCCAGTACTGGGTTCTGGCCACGTGTGGACATAGTGTTTTACATCTAATCCCTGGAAAGCTCTGGGACTTTTAAGGTTGGTCTAGCAAATGATGTAATTTGGGACATTGCTATTTTACATTCGGATGCAATCCGAACCCTATAATAAACAATAACGGTATTTAGTTCCTGGCTGATTTGCCATTGCTTTAATACGGGAGCATGAACTAATTTATTCCTTTGATTAGTCATTTTCCCAGTGAAAATAAAATTGGAGTGTCAGAATAATAATACATACGTGATCAAGATAGACTGATTCTCCCGATCTAGAAGAAAAACAGTGGACAATCAGATTATCTACCAGCTACTTACACAGAACTTCCTACAGGGAAACACTGAGGGCATTGAGTGTAAATGTCATATTCAGGAGAATTTTTCAGTATATTATTATAAAGGTACATGCGATGTTGTTATATCTCTCAAGTTGGGGAAGAGAAACATTAAAATGTTGTCACGTTTTAAACTCCTTGAACTCCACAGAAAGTGTGTCCTGGTTTGAAGGAAAGAGCAGGTCTTTGCAGAGGCACAGCTGTTCGTTGTTATCTCTAGGCTCCAATGGCCTGCTCTTCATGGACAAATGCATATAACTGAGAAATGCACAGTACACTAAGGATGTGGACTGTATTTCATAGTTCCAAATAGTGTTAATTAGGCCAAGAGACTGAGATTTAGTTTCTATGGATCAATCTCACACAGACACACACACACACATACACACATCTATCTGTCTCAAGATCCCAGACTGCAACCCTAACTCTGATCAGGCTTCCCAGAGCAGGCCATTGGGTCCAAGACGGATCAGAGAGGATGCCTTAATCGGAATAAAGTCTTTTGGAGAGGGGCCAGTAACAGCTTCCATTTGAATGCTGCAGTCCCCCAATACCATTTCATTCAGAGAGAGGCTGCCATCTCTGAAATGGGTTCTGATAACTTTAAAGACATCACAACACTTCTTAACCATCGAATTCAAAATCAACAAGAAACTTGGGTACTAAAATGATTGAACATATATTTTTCATTTCGGTTCAGACAATAGAGCTATTCAGCTCTAACTTAACCTTTTTTGTGACTTGAATATATAAAATGAATCACATATTTCTCAGCAAGGAGACTGTAAACAAATTAAGCTTAATTGGGTTGGAGCAGCAGTGTGGTCTGGTGAAGTTGTGGAGGTGGAATCAGGAGAACCGAGCTTTTTTCCCCACTTGACAGTGTGTGTATGCCTCTTCTGTCCTCTCTTGTGGTGTGCAACTAGTGGGCTTGGATTTGGATTTGGTTATTTCTAAGGATCTTATTATGTTTTAGCTTCCCCGTTTGGTGATTATAGATGATGAAAAAATTTGTATGAAAAACGGTCAAGGCTCGTACCAGTCAGCATGAACTGATAGGCGTTGTCAGAGATGGAGAAGATGTGGGGCGGGGCCTCCTGGCGCTTTTTGCCTCGGTAGGCCGTGACCACCTCTGCATTGTACACGGGCAGCCACTTGTAGGGGTTGACGGTGACACAGAAGAGGCCTGAGTAAGTCTGCACCACAAAGGAAAAAAGGAATATAATTGTTTCATGAGGACATTAATACTGGTTTTCAAAATGTTAACCGCCTGCATGAATAGGGGCCATGAGAACAAACTCACGTAGATCATCCAGGCTGCATAACGCTCTTTGAGGTTGTACAGCACAGCAGGCTCATGCAGGTGGGTCATCATGGCCATGTCCTCGATCTTGTCAAACTTGGGAGGGTTCATGGGGAAGACTTGGTCTTCTTTCACAGTTACTGTCTGTCAGGTCAAACAAGAGGAGCCAGGTTAGTAAAGAAGTGTCAGCTCTCCTAATGGGTAGTGGGGCCCCATTGCATCCCCTCCAGATGCTCTACTCACCGCCCCAGCTTCAGTCTTGGCTGTCACCTTCCCCCCTTCCCTGCTCTGCACAACCGCTTTCACGAAGGACTCCTTAGGGTCCGCCACGAAGACTGAGGTCTTGGCATCAAAAGGCTTATTCTGGGCCTCGATGCGCTCCTTTTCAGACTTTCGGAGGTAAGGAGCAGCCTCCCCAAAAACAGCCATTTCCTGGTCTGAACTCATGGCTGCAGTTTATTGATGGCAGCCCAATCAAAGACCCTGCCTGGCAGAGGAAGAAAACATATTACAGAAATTCAGAAACTGGATCATTAGATTCATGTTTGTTTGTTTTTTTTTTAAAAAAAACACCCAACCTTATTCCTTGACAAGTTGAGCGCTAGCATCTTGTTGGGTATGACTACCTCCCTGGCTTGGCTGGAGGTGAAATGGCAGTCTCTGTGTTCTGTACCATTGCTGACAGGTACTTATTTGGCAAGAGACTGTTGGTTCTGGCTCATCTTCTACACGATATTATAACTCTTTTCTCTGTTTCTTTTGCATAAAAGAAAGCCGCTTATCATCAGCTTATACAGACACAATGCTAAGATGACAGCAGGATTTCTTGAGCTCTTTCACCTGTAGTTCTTGTCTTCCAATCAGATTACAGGGACCTTGCAGACTGGGAGTATGTTCCTTTTACAGCATCCTCCACACCTCTTAGAACACATGCTGGGTGTGGGTAAGGACCAGAGTTGGCTTTATATATTAAAAGATCAATACAACTATGTTGCTAAAGTTATATGAACTATTTAGTGCATGGTGAAAACCTTTTCATTATAGATTTGGAATTTACAAGGACCACATAATAATAAAGGAAAGCATAAATGTGAGGAGCTTTGTTTTGCATTGTTCAGTTAAAAAATCCTGTTTTTATATCCACTACTCTTGTTCCAGTGCCATAATTTTGAGAAACTCAGTTTCTTCACCTGTCTTTAGTATTTCTCAAAGACATTAGTTATTACTTAAGTTTTCTTGCTTTATTACTAGTATTCTCATAAAAATTTCAGGAAATTTTTTCTTTTCAAAATCTGTCTCTTGTCACTTTAACATTCATTAATCCTGTCAATAAGGATCATATATAACCTATTTTATAATTTTAAAAAGATATTTTATTGAGGAAAACTCAAAGCACTTGAGTCGTCTTCCAAATATTTTTCTATTCAAACCACAGTGGTTTGGATAGCACAATTAAAGTCCATTGTCTAGACTTTCCTGGCAGTGCAGTGGTTGGGAGTTCACCTTCCAGGGCAGGGGATGCAGGTTCGATCCCTGGTCGGGGAACTAAGATGCCAAATGCCTCAGGACCAAAAACCCAAAGCATGAAACTGAAGCAATATTGTAACAAATTCAGTAAGACTTTAAAAATGGTCCACAGCAAAACGTATATTTTAAAAATCCTTTGTCCTACTAAAAATGCTCACAATCATTTTTCGTATCATATATTTTTTTAAATGTTCATTTTACAGAGTGTGAAACAGCATGCAGATTTCAACCACTTTTCCAAGTCAAAGATTCACTTCATTTTATTAATCCAGTAACGCTGCATCTCAAGGGTTTTTATATTATATACAGTGGTAAGAGCTGTAGTATGCGACATTTACATTTTCTCTGTAAATGAGCAATAATGGTGTGAAATGCTATGTTGCATATTGTAATTGAATTATTTAAAAGATAATCTGCAATGCTGGAAATAGAAAAAACAATGTATCTAAAAACTCCTGAAGCATTGTATTTATTGCAAAAGATACTGATTAATGAGAACCAGTTTCTAAAGTCTCCCTCTGAGTTTTTCATGAACAGCCATGAAATTGAAATGCTTTTATTTTGTAGCCCTTACCCTCAACCACTCTCCAAACCACTGCAGAAGGTTTCCTACTCCTTGCAAGGAATGTGAAAAACAAGCC
The DNA here is from genome assembly GCF_019923935.1 of Bubalus bubalis. Classification (NCBI taxonomy): domain Eukaryota; kingdom Metazoa; phylum Chordata; class Mammalia; order Artiodactyla; family Bovidae; genus Bubalus; species Bubalus bubalis. Next base: position 33,585,636 of record NC_059159.1, on the reverse strand, counting down.
AGTGCCTTACCTTGGAGATGCAACCTTGAAGTGGGTCAGAACTGTAAGAAAAAGAGCAAATGTCCTCTGATTAAATGTGAACAATTCCCAATAGTAGCAAGAATGATTCTGAATTGAGAAGCAGGAAATGACTGGGAACACTAAAACATCTAATTAAAATTGCTGTGGAGTAAGTTGGTGCATCACTGGAAGGGCTCCCAGGGGCAGCAGGAGCCAGGATGCGTGGCATGCATGCGGGCAGCCAGGCATCCCTGCTGGCCCTTCAGACAGAGCCCTGTCCTCACACACACTTACCTTGAAGCTTTATGAGGAAAGACAAGTCATACTCATCCCCAGGGTACTTTTATAGGGTCAAATATGGAAAACACGTCGCCTCCTCCTCTTTCTTAAATCATATTTGGCAAAACGTGTTTTTGGCAATGAAGGTCTCCAAGCATAATTCCCTTCATATTAAAGATGTTTGGATATAATTAGAAATATTTCCTCTCACATTGGGTTAAGTGTATAAATCAATCTCCTATAAATAAGTTGAGTTGTTGGCAACCTGAAAGTGACTGCCTTTGGAATAATGTAAGGTGTTGTTTCAGAGTTAGCTATGAGCTGGATTCCCTGGACTTTGTTGCCTGCTGCTCTTGTATTTCACTGAATCGCCTGTGTGAGTCTTTTCAACTTGCCTGCACAATTGCAGATATTATACTAGGGAGCAAAGTTTCTGCTCTTTACCAGAACATCAGAAAAAGATAGTTTCTCCCAAGAAGCCATGGTTTTTTTCTCCCAATTTATTGTACTTTTTCAAGGATGCTTGGAAATTTAATTTTACAATTTTCTTCATGAAGAGCAGCCAAAGATACACAGCTTCTTTTTTTTCCTTTGGTTAGTCACTTCTGATTCATTGTCAAATCATTTTTGCCAAGCCAGCAAAATCATTTTCCTTCACTTTTATTTTTTAAATGCAAGTTGCTTTCTGCAATCTGTTTTCCTCTATGAAACTCACCATAGAAAACACTAGAAAACAGGGCATTTCTCTGTCTAAATATGTAACATCTGTGACTTCTCTATCACTTATCCATGGTATATATTTCACATTTTGCTTACAAACAATACCCGTACATTATTTTCTATTTTGGTTTTTAATTTTAAAAATTTGGCTTATCGTCTCTGTGGTCTTGCATCTCTTATGTCAGCATTGTTTATCTGGGACTGAGACAAAATTTGCTTAATATACCCTGCTTGGCAACCATTCCTGTATTATTGTACTGATATTTCAGTTGATTCAGTGCAAAGAGGCTGCCTTATGAAAGCAGATATCTGGAGATACTGTTTGTAACAGTCACATGATTTTATTGCTGTAATGGACTATCTAACCGCTATTCCTTACTTCACTAATAATGTAACTGAGATTCCAAGAACAGAAGAGAGTTCACAAATGACACAGCAGTGTAGACACCGGGCACCTGATTCGCAGTCCGGTGCCTTCAGGAAGGGTCTTTGGAGACTTGAGTCTGAGAGGGGCTTCCCTAGGCTACCCTTCATCTACTTTGTAACCACGGGTGTATCATTTTGCTTTTTTACACACTTTATCAGGAAAATGTTGAGTATTTTCAGGAAGAGAGAACATTTTAATAATGCTCTCAATAGAGTTCTGTGGGAATTTTAAGACAGCCTTTGGACTACTCTGGATAGAGTTTCCAATAAGTAGAAAATAGACGTTGGTTTTGGTCATTACTGCCAAGTTCTGAGGCACGCAAGTATTTACAGGTGGTGTGGGAACACAGTGAAAGGGGCCAGGGCAGTGAGAAGTGATTCCACATCCTTCCTGAGCCAGTGTGACAGTGTGGATCCAAATTACTTGTGCAACTACTTCCGCACATATGATTAAGTCAGTTCTCTCGCAGGGCCATTTAGACTGATGTGCTTTTTATTCAGATGGGAAATCATCATTTAGTCTTTACTTTATGCTGTCCAAGAAGGTTATATTTTTGGCTATGCATCGCAATTAAATCCAGCTTAAAAAAAATCTTGATTCTCTTGGGAAACTCCTCTAAATAATTCAGGTTGCTACTATATCTAGCTTTTGCACCAAATTCTTATCTTTCTGTGGGTTTAATATACATTTGAATAATTTATTTGGGATCATATTTTATTGATACTTGTAATCATTTATTTTGACTCTTTACATAATTATAGGAGGCCATAAAGTCTGGAAACATAGGCTAATAAACAGCCTATTGATATTACATAATGTATAGAATAATATTTTGACTCCAGACTTTATGGCTTTCATAGAGAGAAAAGTCTCATCTCACTGTTTCATATGGTTGCCTATTATCCAGCACATATACTATGAATATATTGTGTACTAGTATTAATGATGAAAATCTTTCTGTGCTAATAATACCCATACTTGGAATTCATACTTGGAATAATACCCATACTTGGAATTCATTTAGCTATGAATTCAAGGAGAATTAGCAAGGAGAATTCATGATATGCTTCAGGAGGAACCCCTGTGTGAGAATATAACTAGGGCCATTCCTTACATAGACCTGGAAAGTAGATTCATGTTAGGGGAAGTAGGAGCTTTCCGAGTTCCTACTAGACCCCAGTATCAAGGAAAGATTAGGAAGAAATAAAAGTAATTTCCATATTTCTGTTCATCAGAACAGGCTTCCCTGATCAGTGACAACCTTATGGTCTTAAAGTATGACTATTCCCCCTAAGTTGCTTCAGTCGTGTCTGACTCTTTGCGACCCCATGGACTGTAGCTTGCCAGGCTCCTCTATCCATGGGATTCTCCAGGCATGAATACTGGAGTGGTTTGCCATTTCCTTCTGCAGGGGATCTTCCCAACTCAGGGATCGAACCCACATCTCCTGCATTGCAGGTAGATTCTTTACTGCTGAGCCACCAGGGAAGCCCCAAAGTATGACTATAGACCTAAAATAAAAGCAAGTGCATAATTACTTCTTAGCGGCAGATCAAATGGGATTGTTTATAGCCTATGATTATTTCAGTTTTGACTTTGCTTCAGGAGAGAAAGAAAAGACCAGTCTAAGGGTATTGCTCATACAGTGCCCTATGCTCTTTATTTCCTTTGCAGTAGGGTAGGATAGATGATAATTACAGAGAGAAATGACCAAAGACTTCACATTTTGTGCCTCTCTTCAGTCATTCCATAGCATCAGGACATGATCACTCTTCACTGATGATTTTTGTGTGAACCTCCCGGCTCTTCACCCGCAGCTTGTTGACCTGGGATTCAGCAATGTCAGCCCTTTCCTCGGCTTCCTCCAGCTCATGCTGGAGCTTGCGGAATTTAGATAGATTTGTATTGGATTGTTCCTCCTGAGAATAAAAATGGAATTGTAAGGAATGCATACTGAGCATCTTCGTAGACTCTGTAGGCCTAAGGAAAGAAAGGACTTGGCATCTACAAAGTTAGAATACTCAACAGGAGACATTATTATCCTACCACCTCCTGGACTTTGCTTATCATTGAAATTAACTTTAAGATTTATCTGGGGCTTTATGTTTCATAAAGAATTGCAGCTCTACTTTTGCAACCAAAACAGGGTAACAAATATGTACCACAAGTAAAGCAAGAAATAATATAAAAGCAGGAAAGAAGGCAAGGATAAAATCATGCTTGTTAATGCTTGCTGGAAGATGATGACTGTTCGCTTGAGTTAGATATTCTTCATCACTAAGGATGCATTTCTTAATAGCTTCTTTAAGTGGAAATAAATGTTGGATTTTATCATATGTTATTTTGGCACATTTCAAAGCAATCACTTTTTCCCTCCTATTTTGTGTGTAATGATTCTGTTGACAGACTCCTTAATATTAAGTAATCCTTAGTTTGTAGGAATTAAATATATTTAATCACTGATGGACAATTTCCTTAATAAAGTACGAGTTTCAGTGACCTAGTAATTTATCTTCACTACAACTATACTCATGAATAAAACTGCCTTTAGTGTCTTTCCCCACCCCTGTTCTCTTTTGGACAGGTTTTGGTATGAGGGTTATGCGAGCTTCTTAAAATGATTTGGAAAGCTTTTCATCTTTTCCCATGCTCTGAAGTGGCTTACATAGCTCAGGGATTATCTGTTCCTTCAAAATTTGAAAGACTTATCTGGAATGAGTTCATTTTCAGAAGGAATTCTGAAGTAACTTATTCAGCCAATTTAATAATTTATATTCTCTTATTTAAGATTTCAACCACCTTGATAGATACATATTTTGCATTTAAAAAAATAATCCTCTTCCTCATATGGTTTGTCCCCTTTCTCATTTATAATGTTGTGAGTTTTTACTTTCACTCACTTTTTCTTTGATTATATATTTATTTTTATTAATTCCCAAGATATTACTGAGATTAGCTGTTGAAAATAGGATATACTAATTCATTCATTTCTACATTACCTTTAACAGTACCTCTTCATTATTTTACTATTATTTTTAACTTCTTTATTGGACTGTCAGTTTCTTCATTTATTTTTATTTTTGATTCATAATGAAAGCATATAAAGAAATGAATTGTCCTTCAAGGACAGCTCAGACTACGTTCAAGGTTTATAAAAGTCTCATCTTCCATGAAATTTTATTTACAGTTAAAAACTATTCAGTAATTGTGTTTTTATTTCAAGTTAATCCAAAAATTTTTTAGGAAAGTCAGTTTTTTAACATTTAAATGCTTGGAAATTTTTCTTTATATTTTCTCATCACTTTACAACTTTATCACACTAGGGCTAGAGAATGTAGCCTGTATTATTTCTGCTTTGAGATTTTTTTGAGGTTTCTTTGTGGATAGAAGGTTAACTTTAAAAATTAAAAAAAAAGTACAAATATTTTTAAGAAGTACTCAGTCTTCTATAATGCAGACAGCTTATTTACTACAAGTAGATAGTAAATCTAATTATTTATGAGTTTTTCTTAACAGAGGACTTTTCTTCCCTTTGTCTTAAGAATACTTACAGCCTCCTCAGCTTGTCTCTTGTAAGATTTCACTTTCGCCTGAAGTTTGTCTACCAAGTCCTGAAGTCTGAGAATATTTTTCCGATCTTCTTCCGTCTGAAAGATGATAAAAACCACAGAGTCTTAGTTCAAAAGCACACTATTGTTGTATCATTACATGGGAGCATTTCCTATATATACAAGGAGTGCTTAGCTGATAGAAACTGTTGCTGCACCTGGTAAGTGAGTTCCTTCACTCTCCTCTCGTGTTTGCGCAGACCCTTGACAGCTTCCGCATTGCGCTTCTGCTCACTCTCTACCTCTCCTTCCAGCTCACGCACCTGCAAAGGAGTAGGCGCTTAAGAACTTTGATCCACTAAGGCACTGGGAATAAATGGAAATAGATAGATACTGGGAGACCCACCCTGGCCTCCAGTTTCTGGATTTGCTTCTTCCCACCCTTCAGGGCCAGCTGCTCAGCCTCATCCAGACGGTTCTGCAGGTCCTTCACCGTCTGCTCCATGTTCTTCTTCATCCGCTCCAGGTGGGCGCTGGTGTCCTGCTCCTTCTTCAGCTCCTCAGCCATCATAGCCGCCTAATTAGCAGTAAGATAAAACTAGTTGAGAAAGGTGAGACAGCCCATCAAGATTCTAGCTTGAGCACCCAGGATGGCCCTCTGCTCACATCAGTGATGGCCTTCTTGGCTTTCTCTTCTGCGTTTCGAGCTTCCTGGAGAATGTCCTCCATCTCTCCCTGGATTTGCGTGATGTCTGTCTCTAGCTTCTTCTTGGTGTTTATTAGGCTGGTGTTCTGTTTGAAAGTAAGTTATATGCTCTTTTAATCATGTTACCAAAGTACTTAGTGATAGCCACTGTTTGAAAAAAATTTCAGATAAAAATTTGGAAGTCAAATGCCCTTGAATATTATTCTGTTATGTAGTACAGTTAATTAAAATAGAAATGTTATAGAATATTTAGCATCTTTGTACATTTCTTATAATTAGACCAAATATCTCTATAATTTTATAACTGCCATTTACCAGTGAAACCACTCACAAGGATAAAATTATAACATGTTCAAGTATTTCTTTTACCACAATAAAAATGTCAATATTGATAGCCAGGGTCAATAAAGATACTAACACAAAAGAATATGGCAAGTCTTAGCATATTTTAAGAAGTTAATCACTAATAATACCTGCAAGATGAAATAGCGAAAGATTTCTCAATAATGCAGTGAAAATTTGGTAGAAGTATAAAACCTGACTGTTATATAAAAAATTCAAGTTTATCTTTTCTGGGACCTAGGCATTTACTGAAGGTGAATTCTTTGTGCTGAATCTTACCTGCGTGTGCAGGAGCTGGACGCGCTCACTGGCATCCAGGAGCTCCTGCTCTGCGATCTTCCTGCTCCTCTCTGTCTGCTCCAGGGTGGCCCTCAGCTCCTCAATCTCAGCCTGCAGCAGGTTGGCTCTGCGCTCCACCATGGCCAGCTGCTCCTTCAGGTCCTCCTGGCCCCGCAGAGCATCATCCAGGTGGATCTGGGTATCCTGTGGAATGAACGATCATTGAGACACCTTGTTCTCAGGGCTGCAGTCACCCACCTGTACTGGGACCATCTCCTGAACCCATTTACCTTGAGGATGGCTTGAGTGTTCCTGTAGTTCTTCAGGGCCTCAGCAGCCATGCGGTTGGCATGGTTCAGCTGGATCTCCATTTCATTGAGGTCTCCTTCCATCTTCTTCTTGAGCCTGATGGCATCATTCCTGCTCCTGATCTCAGCATCCAACATGCTCTGCATGGACTCCACGACTCTAACATGGTTCCTCTTCAGCTGGTCAATTTCCTCATCCTTTTCAGCAATTTTCCTGTCAATTTCAGACTTGACCTGGTTCAGCTCCAGCTGGATACGCAGGATCTTTCCCTCTTCGTGTTCAAGAGATGCCTTAACAACAGCAAGGGATGATGTTAGCAGGGAATGCACACATTTAGCAGCTTTTCTGCATACCTTTCCTTCCGCTAATTTTGTGCCATTTATTCTTCTGTTCAGTGTATGTGGCTAGTCCTAATTCTTTTCTGAATTTGTTTACAATGTACATTTTTGACTCATACCTCTGCCTCCTCTAAAGCAGCCTGAATTTCAGACTTTTCTTGTTCCACTTGCTTCTTTATTTTCTCCAGTTCATGCATACGTTTCCCTCCTTCTGCGATCTGCTCCGTGAGGTCAGAGATCTCCTCTGTTTGGGTGAAAGACAGGAAGAGACTTGATCAGACAGAAAACACAAGAGAAAGGTACCTCCAAGGCATGAAAACTATTCAAAGTGAAAGGGACTCACGCTGCAAGTTTTTGTTCTCTCGTTTCAAAGTTTCTAGCTGATCCAAGGACTCTTCATAGGCATTCTTCATCTTGAACAGCTCGGTGCCCAGAGAGCGGGCCTCCTTCTGAGCTGCCTCGAGCTCGGCGTGGGTTTCCTCATACTTCTGTTTCCATTCTGCCAGGATCTGAAACACGCACCAAAAGAGGTTATCTGGCTGGAAAGGACAGAGGACAGCGGTGGAAGCCAGAGGCTGTGCAGAAGTTACCTTGTCGAAGTTCCTTTGCTTTTTGTCCAGGGCCGCGCAGGCAGCATTTGTCCTCTCCACATCGAGCATGAGGTCCTCAACCTCATTCTGGAGCCTCTGCTTGGTCTTCTCAAGGGAGGCGCATTTGGCGTTCACAGCTTCCACGTGTTCCTCAGCAGCCTGCAGACGCTGGGCCAGTTTCTTCCTTGAAGATTACACATGGTTGTAGAGAGAGGGAAACCAAACCGAGAATTATGAACTGTTACCATGCTGAAAAATGTGGGGAACTTCATATTAAAAATCTCCTTCATTCAAAAAAATATTTATGAGCTCCTTTTATGAACCAGATGCTGAGTACACTGCAGCAAATAGGACAGAAAAGGTCCCTGCCTCATGAAGCTTCCAAACAAGAGAGATAAACAATAAGCAAGTCAGAAAATGCATAGCAACTTATTGCAGATGTAAAGTGCAGTGAAGGAAGATAAAATGGAGTAAGGAGTGGGCAGCTATTCTTAGATATTCAGGGAAATCCTTTCTGAGGAGGTAATGTTTGAGTCAAGATCTAAAAGAAGTCAGAGAGAGCCAGAGGGAGATCTGGCTGGGGGAGGTTGTTCCAGACACAAGAGGGGCTAACAAATTCCTGAAGCATCAATGAGCTTGGTGTGCCTGACAGCCAGCAATAAGGCTGATTATCTGTGTGAGTGCTTGTTATTCTTTTTAACTAGATTTTAGGCTCAGAGGTCAGTGATGGTATTTGCTTTATTCATATCCTGTTCTCAGGGGCTGATAATGCCTTGCAGATAGGAGCTAATTAATGAATGTTTGTGAGTTAACTCACTGAATCCTCAAAGGTTCTGTTTCTGTGATTCAATGTTCTACATTCTCTGCACATTCTCTTATATCTGAGCACATACTTGGCCTCCTCCAGCTCCTCCGTGCGCTGGATGGCGTCCGTCTCGTACTTGGTCCTCCACTGGGCCACCTCGCTGTTGGCCTTGGACAGCGCCCTCTGCAGCTCGGCCTTGGATTCCTGCTCCTCCTCATACTGTTCGCGCAGCAGGTCACAGTCGTGGCGGGCGGACTGCAGGGCGTGGGCCAGGGCATTCTTGGCCTGCAAAGAGAGTTATATGTTCATTTTACTGAATACTTAGTGTTTAATTCTTAAGTTTCAAAACTCTGTAAAAGTTGGTATAATGGACTCCAATTAGGATCAGGTTAGGGGGAAATGAGTCTTATCTAGTTACCTTTATCTCCTCTTCAAGTTGCCTCTTTAATTCCTCAATCTGTTGAGTAAATGCTTGTTTGCCCCTTGACAACTGAGACACCAGAGCTTCTTTCTCATCTAGCTGACGTGAAAATTCACCTGATAGGCAAATGATATGGCACCACTTGTTAAAGTGAAGAAAAGGTTTTGCAAGACCGTATGAGAAATAAGTTGAAAATCTCAACACCCCCTTTTCAGTTGAGTGCTCGGGTGGTTGAATTCTCTATTGACAGTGTCATGCTTGACGTCAAATTTCTGATTTTTATGGTGAAAATAACCTAAACGAATAAATACAGCTTAACTTCTCTTTGTCTTCTCCATAACTGATTCTTTCGGGTTACATTATTGTGCAAAACCTGTTAATAACTGTCAAAGAAGGGAGTTAAACTTTTTAATTCCACAGTGGCCCTGTTTCATGACTTTTGAGAGACTGGGTTATCCATTGCCCTATGCAGGAATTTGGTTCATTCTGGTTTAGCTAAAACGAAGCACGATCTAACACAGAAGCCCTGGACCCATGATGGAAAGACCCTTGGCCCCAGGCATCCCTTCTATGTGGCCAAATCCTCAAGGCCTTTGTGGAGCAGAGCTTGGCCCAGTCCTATGGAAGTCTTCACCTCAGCATCGTCCCTAAGTAACCTTGTACGTGGGGGAGAGTCTGAGCTGTCCGGTGAATCACATGTTCTCAGTTGCTTTTATTAGGCTCTCACATATCAGTTGTTTTAGACCGCATCATTTCCACTTTTAGGCCTCATGGAGGAGGAGAGACTTACCAGATTCAGTCTGCAAGCGTCCCCTCTGGGCTGTCAGGTCATTGATCAGCCGCTGCTGCTCCTCCTCCTTGGATTTCAGCTCGCTCAGTTGGTCCTCCAGAGTTCGGCACATCTTCTCTAGGTTTCCCTGTGAGAGGAAAAGTGGAAGAAGCAAGTGCAGACATTGACAGCTACCATTTCTTCTAAAATAGAAAAAGATTTATTTTGACATATAAAGTAAATTATCTTGTATGTAATATATAGGAATTATTTCTTTATCTTTTGTAATATTGCTGTCCTAAGGTGAAGACACACATTGGGAGTTTTAAAAAGCTCATTGTGAAGCCTCATTCATTATTCCAGGCATTCGTTGTATTATCACTCTTCACAGATATCACTTTTTTTGAAAAACAAATTTAGGGTTTGGGCAACCCTGTATCCAGTAAGTCTATCAGCACTATTTTTCCAATAGTATTGGCCCACTTCATGCCTCTGTGTCACATTTTAGTAATTCTCACAATATTCACGCTTTTCTTCATTATTATATTTGTTTCAGTGATCTGTGATCTTTGGTGTTGGCACTGTGACTCACTGATGGTTAGCATTTTTTTTTAAGCAAGAAAAAGCATTTTTAAATGAAGGGATGCATTTTTTTAGGCATAATGCTGTTGCACACTTAATAGACTACATTATAGTGTAAACATCATTTTTATATGCATTGGGAAACCAGGGAATTTGAGTGGCTTGCTTTATTTTGATATTTGCTTCATTGTGGTGGTCTGGAACCAAACCTGCAATATCTCTGAGGTCTGCCTGTGATAAAAAAAAAATTAAAGATCATGTACTAAAGATTTTGTGAAAAATGTAGTGACATATTTTCAAAAAGCATTTATAAATACTTCACTGCCTACTTATGTACAGTGAAATTGCATGTTGGATAGTTGAGAATTTTGGAGACCTGTGTTCCCCAGTTGGAGTGCTAGAGAACACGGACAGCCTGGTTCGCTGCACATGTTGTCATATGTTAATAGTGTGGTGGGGTTAATATGCTCAGCTTCTTTGAATTTTAGTTTCTTCCTATGATTGAGTGGAAATAATATAATACTGGTATCTTTCTTGTTTACCGCCTGGATTCCTGCCAAGAACAAATCACCTGTGTGTAAAGGCCCTATGCAGACTGTGCACATAATGGGTCATTGCTGTTAATAACAGTTTCTCAGACTCTGCAGTACCTTGGCTTTAGAGATTGTTTCCACATTGCTAGCAAGGTCGTCAATCTCCATCTTCATCTCGCTCTTCTCCTTCTCCAGCTTCTGCTTGACCCTCTGCAGGTTGTCAATCTGCTCCCCCAGCTCAGCCACACTGTCCGCGTGCTTCTTGCGAAGAGCAGCCGCCGTGGCCTCGTGCTGCAGGGTGGCCTCCTCCAGGTCCCTGCGCATCTTCTGGAACTCGGCCTCCCGCTTCTTGTTCATCTCAATCTGGGCGGAAGTGGCCCCGCCGGCTTCTTCCAGCCGCTCACTGATCTCCTCCAGTTCCCGGGAGAGGTCTGAGCGCTGCTTCTCTGCTTTGGCGCGGGAGGCCCGCTCGGCCTCGATCTCCTCCTCCAGCTCCTCGATGCGGGCCTGGCAGTGGGGAGAAGCTCATTGTGAGCTCCTTTATGCTCATAACTATGGCTCTTTGAGCCAGACTGATAGAAATATGAACTTACCTGCAACTCTTTGATCTTCTTCTGCAGTTGAATGCCAAGTGCTTGTTCATCTTCAATCTTGCTTTGCAAATTGCTGATTTCAAACTCTTTCCTTTTTGAAAAGTAGTAAAGGATAACAGTTGAGTCCATAGTCAACATTGGAAGCAAGTCCATAAACAATTCTTTCATACTTACTTTTTGAGCTTTTCATCAAGTTGTTGTTTTTCATTTTCAATGTCCATTATGGACTCTTGGGCCAACTTGAGATCACCTTCAAGTTTCCTCTTGGCTCTCTCTAGGTCCATGCGAAGTTTCTTTTCTTGCTCCAAGGACCCCTCAAGCTAAATACAGATAATGCTGAGTCAAAAGAATTGCTTAGCTTCCTTTCAAAGAAAATTTCCTTGACAATCCTAGACTTACGTCATCCACTTGCTGCTCTAGCTTGGTCTTAGCTTTGGTCAGAGTGTTGACTTTGTCCTCTTCTGCCTGCAGGTCATCCAGGGTCTGCTGGTGGGCCTCCTGGAGGGCCTTTTTCTCCTTGGTCAGCTTGGCGATGGTTTCATCCAGACCTGCCATCTCTTCTGTGAGGTTTTTCACCTTTGGAAGTAAAAACACTTTGCATTACATGTTACATTTTGGTGGCTTCCATTTTTCGCTTGTATTGCCTAGTAATGATAAAAACGTAAACTTTCTTTGTATGTTTCATACCTTATTTTCTGTGGCGTGTTTCTCCTTCTCAACCTTGGCCAGTGTCAGCTCAAGGTCATCTATGTCTTTCTTCAGTTCCGAACATTCATCCTCCAGTTTCCTCTTCTTGGCCGTCAGCTCAGCATTGATCTCTTCCTCATCCTCTGCTCTCTCAGTCACCTCCTTGATCTTAGCCTCCAGCTGGATTTTGGTTTTGATCAGCTGGTCACATCTTTCCTCTGCATCAGCCAAGCCTTCAGCTTCCTTGAGTTGAAAGCAAAATCAAAATTGGGAAGTAAGAATGAAATATTATACAATGATAATGGTATAAATCTCCCCCATTAATTCTTTGGATTAAACTCTTATGAACCACTTGCCATGTGTGATTGCCAGATGCTCCACATTTTGGGAAAAACAAAATGTATCAGGTATTGTCCTGTTCATTTAGAAGAGTATAGTCTACAGTAGGTTAGAAAGCTTAACCCCAACAAGCTACGATTAATTCAGAAAGCAATTAGTGACATAAAAGATCAGAGAAGTTGTTTCAGATATGATTTAATGAATGAAGTGGCATTTGAGTTGGGCTTTGAGAGATGGGTAGGACTTGATTTTGTAGAAATGAACTTATTGGGGGAAGGATCAGGAGAAGGGAAAGCATTCAGAAGTTTCCAGATGTAGCCACTACTAGCAAATTATTTCCCTTTGTAGTCTTGGAGGATGATCCTGGTTATGATACTTTAAATTCTAATTGAGGCATTAAGTAATCAAATTCCTAGCAACCTATGTTTCTACTTAAGAGGGTTGGGGGTGGATGGAAAGGAGAGAGAAATTGATAGATACATGTATCAGTGAGCCTCCATATCAGTCTTTGGATACATAAAAGAAGAAAATGTGCTGCACATAGACAGGTAGTGAGCATGGTAATATAGGACAGTATCTAAGTGATTCTCTAGGGGCAAGAGAAGAGAATTCAGGATAGCTTTGAAGGGAATGGGGACAGAAAAACAGCTCTTTTCCCTTCTGTAATCTAAAGGAAGGAGTTATTACACCACCCCAACTTGACAGAAGAGACCAATCTTAATCAGCAGGAAAAAATATATGATTTTGTGATGAGTAAATTATACCAAACCAATTCAGTTCACGTCAAATGAAAGACAGTCTCATAAATTACATTTCAGAGTTGATGAAAGCAGTTGTAAAATGATTGGTTCAGGCATAGCAATGAGCAGGCTGGATGGAGGGAGAGAATTGGGGGCAGGTAGAGCAAGTTAGGTGCTGATGCAGGAACCCGCACATTATATGATGTGCACTGACTATGGAGACGGATTGGAAAGAGCAAGTCTCATTTTAGAGATCAATAACAAACAATAATTCAGTAAAAACTGATGTAGAGTACTGTCCTTTATCAGCTGTACACACTGTGATTTAAGATCCATAAACATGTAGAAGTTCAAGGAAGTTTCAGAGAAAACAAATCGCTTTCTCCATGCTGTTCTCCCCCTTTGTATTTGGGCTGCTGCTGCTGCTGCTGAGTCGCTTCAGTCGTGTCCGACTCTGTACGACCCCATAGACAGCAGCCCACCAGGCTCCCCCGTCCCTGGGATTCTCCAGGCAAGAACACTGGAGTGGGTTGCCATTGCCTTCTCCAGTGCATGAAAGTGAAAAGTGAAAGTGAAGTCGCTTAGTCATGTCCAACTCTTAGCGATCCCATGGCCTGCAGCCTACCAGGCTCTTCCGCCCATGGGATTTTCCAGGCAAGAGTACTGGAGTGGGGTGCCATTGCCTTCTCCGTATTTGGGCTAGTTTCATGGTAAAATCCCTTTCAAAGACTGTTTTCAAAGGAAAAAGAAGTCATTAACACTGTAGTTTGATGAAACTGTACAGAATAGAAGACAGTGGCCAGTTCTAACTCATTGCCTTGGTTCTGGTTTGGGGGCATTTACTGGGTGATGAAGGAATATGGACTTTATTAACACCATCAGGGCACTTTAACCTTCTCCTGCCAGCGCATGTCTCTCATGCTGACTACTCAGCTCACTGCTGCTAGTGACTAGAGTTGTACGTTTGCATGATTAGCAGCAGTACATAGGCTGATACCACTACTTACAGCCTGAACTTGGAGCTGCAGGTCATTTTTTTCTTTCAATAATGACACCATCTTTTCTTCCAGTTCCTTCCTTTTGGCCTCTGACTTGGCCAGTTCATCCTTGGTTTTCTGGAACTCTTCCTTCATGGTGGCCATCTCCTTCTCCGTCTCTGCACTCTTCAGCAGGGGCTTGATCCTGAAGAACAGTTTCATCCAGGGCCAGTGCTTGACATTCATGAAGGCTCGGATGTTGTACTGGATGCAGAAGATGGACTCCCTGAAATTTAACCAATGCAAATTAGATGCTGTGTGGATGATGGAATGAGATGAAATCTTGGTAATGAGAGTTGGAGGTTCTGCCTTCCACCATGTTCCTCGCCACTTTCAAAAACACAAACGAAATAAATTGTATTTGGGGATGGTGGTCAAGGACTCATCAGTCATTTATTTCTCTTCATTGGTGCTTCTCAAACTTTGGTGTGCATAAGAATCAGCTAAGACCTTGTTAAAACACTGATTCCTGGGCTATTTCCCTAGAGATTCAGATTCAGCAGATATGAGATGGGGCCAAAAATGTGCATTTTTAACAAGTTTGTAAGAGATGCTGATGATACAGGTCCAAGGACCACCCTTTGAGAAGTACTGCTCTGCTTCAGTGCTTTGCAAACTTTCCTATGTGAACACCGCTGAGAGCAGCGAAGGGGGAACCAGACCCCTGCCAGGTGTGAGGCGCAGGATAAAGAGACTCATTAAAAACTCAGTTTCTTTGAAAAATCTCTGGTTTTATATTTTAATGTTGTATGATTTTTGCATTCTATTCTTTAATATCATCACATTTGTTTTAATATAATTATTCTTAAAAATTGCCTTCATATATAGTCAATTGCCCAAGTGTATATATATGTATGTGTGTGTGTGTGTGTGTGTGTGTAGGGGGGTTATACCAAACTTATTTTTAATGAAATAGAATATAGTAGAAAATATTAACAGAACTACAGGTGATAGAAAATCTGTTTCACGTAAATTATGTATTTACACACACAGGTATGCATGCATATACAGGGATCAGTGTAAAATACATTTCTCTCTGTGGATCCTATTCATATGTGTCCTACAGTTTGAGACACCTGACCTGTAGCCCTAGAGCGCTGTCACTGCATCAGAGTAGATCACTAAAAAGTGAGATACCTTGGTGAAACTGTATTAACTTACTGAAAAAGTTCTTTCACCTATTTTGCCCTTAATACTTTAAATCATAATAATTCAATAATATAAGTGATCAGACAGAGAAGTTGTTTCTGCACTTTATGTAAAACTGCTGTTGAAAATAAACATGTGCTCTGCAGTTCAATATATTATTTAATTATCGACCCAGTAAATTCATATTAGAACCAAATGCTGGGGCAACATTTTGCCTCTGCTTGCTCAATGGTATGTTTTCTCGTTAGATGAGACTGACACATCTCTCTCTCTTTTTTATTATGCTTTTCTCTCTTTTTAATTTTCTTACTTTTTCTTTTTTACCCGAGCATTCAGTTTATTCATTCAGTTTATTTATTTATGGTGATTGCTACCTTAAGTACTTTGGTATATGTGTATCTCCAGTTCAGTATCAGACTCTTATTCATCCCTCTTACTCTGGTAGACTTATGATATTTGAGTCTTAATTGTAAGCCACCTCAAATGTGTTTCTGAAGAAGGAAAGTATGACTAAATAAGCAATATGCTTGTATACCTCCTCTCCACCATCTTCTGGTACTCCACTCTTGCCAAGAATCCTCTGCACCTGGCCTGGGTTCGGGTCATCAGCTGGGCTAGCTTTTCATCTCGCATCTCCTCTAGAAGCCCCAGAAGACCAGCTTTGAAAAAGACCTGTGTATGGCCAGAGTTGCAGATCAGAAACTTTACACAGACTCCAAAGGGACAGACACAGTGCCAGGTGGGCCTTAGAGACCATTACCTTGGTGTGACCAAATTTATACTGGGTGTGGTCGATGTCAATGGATGCAAGGAGCTTCTCAGAAGCCTTCTTGCTGTCGATGTATTGTCCTTCAGGGATCGCACTTGCATTTAATACCTTGTATCTGATAAAGTAAATATAGTTTTCTAAAACTTGGTTTATTGATGAGACTAGAAGTAGCTAACATAAATGATTGATTTTTAAAAGTCAGAGCTTTAAAACAATTATTTTCTTCACAAGAAGGACATTGTATACATAGATGGCCAATCTAGTTACCTGCTGTCTTTTTATTCCATTTTACCTTTCTGTGCAGTTGCAACTTTCCATTCTGCCTCATCAGACCCTGTTCTCAGGAAAGGATTCTATAATCTGGTTCACATTAATGTGTAGATGACCAATAAATGCATTTGCTATTGGTAGTGCTTAATCTCTACTATGGTTTTGGAAGGATTAAATGAAATAACCCAAATATATTAAGCACTCAGAAATGATGTTCCCTAATTATTGAAGTTACAGTGGACATCCGTGAGCTAAGCTAGGAGCATGGTAAATCCAGTGAAAAGTCCACAGAGTACCCACCATATGGTGTATCTTTATTTTAAAGGTGCTTTGAGGCTTATAACTTTTTACACTTTTTGTGGCAAATTAAAAATAACAAATAGAGGCATGTTTTTTACTAAATTGCTTTGCTTGCACTAAGTATATGTATACTGAACTCCAGGATACCCCATAATTAGGAGAGGCTGACCTCTGTTTGAAGTCCGCATACAGGATTCTGCTGGGGAAGCCCTTCCTGCAGATGCGGATGCCCTCCAGCACGCCGTTACACCTCAGCTGGTGCAGGACCAGCTCGTGCTCCATGGCCCCTACAAATACATGTTCATGTCATTGCAGAGTTTTATTAAAGGGAGGTATGGCAGTCATGATTTGTTCTTCGTCTCTGGAACGTCTTACCAGGGGTCTTCGTTTCATTGGGGATGATGCAGCGCACAAAGTGAGGATGGGTACTCCTGAGGTTGGTCATCAGTTTGTTCAGATTTTCCTGTAAAATCAGGAAACCCTGTTATCTGAGTTTTAGACATGCTTATGAAAGCTTGGCAATGTCGATAAAATCAGTGTCCATCTGAGTTGAATGACCCTTGTGGACCATTTTCACTTAAGATAGCACCTTGGTAAGCTTCTCCTGAGAGGCAGTTTCCTTCTTAGTACCTCTTGTTCCACTCGAGTTTGCAGGAGTTACACATATAAAGCAGTCTTGACAGCTGAATCTTTTCAGTGTCCAAGCACTATCGTCCTCTCAGCCCTGGCCCCTGGCCACCCACAAGCCTTCACAAAGCCATTAGCTTCCCATCCTAGACGGTCACCCTTCTTTTGCTAAACTCTATGGTTCTCCAGTAAGAAAACATGCCTGCACTGCATTTGGTCTACTTCTCATAAATATAGCTTCCCCTTTTCAACTCTGTCAGCTTTGGGGGCGTAAAGATTATCTGTAAGGGGAACCTACTAGTTACAATTGAGAATTGACTAGATTAAGAGCAAGGATACCACATTAGGTTCCTTAAAGACTAGCTGTCAGATTTTCATTAGAGCTACTGAGGACTTAGTTTTTTGGGTATGTACCATTGCTTATTTCCACAACTCAATTAGATTATGAATAGCAGAGCACTACGTTTTATAACATATAAAATATTTTTTACTATTTGGCTTAGCACAAAAGATGACCTAATAATTTCCAAGTAATTTAAAGCTCTTCTCTCCAAAACTCGATTAACAGAAATCATTAGCTAAGGTCAATCCTGTCCTAAATGACTTGTGCTTTTAAAAACAAATTCACAAAGTAACAAGAGAGTGTCAAAAACAATTTCCTCCTTACCCTGAAAAGTGCAGACACCGTCTGGAAAGAAGAGCCCTTCTTCTTACCACCTTTCTTAGTTCCACCACTTGCCTCTGGAGAAAAAAATCGAAAAAGATGTCATTCAGATATAATTTTAAATTGACAGGGCTATATGTTGCCCATTTGTTGTTTTCTGTGTTCAGATGGAGCATTTTTTTCAATGCAGTTGGCCTGTCTGTTTGAGCCTTAATGAATCTTATATGTCAATTAAGTTCATATCCATTTTTCAGTGATACTCAGTAAGCAGCAGATATGGAGGAAGAAGCAGGAGAGAATGATAGAAGCCAAGCCTTTTCATTGCTTAAGATGTTGAAAGTTCCTTTCTGGCTCTTGGCAGCAGGGCCTTCATCAGTGCTGGAGTGAATGTCATGATGCAGCCTGCTTCCTCAGAACTTGGAGGCACAGTGGATTTGGCCACAACACTTCATCCTGGGCTGCGGTATCACTAGCTTCAGTCTAACACCACGTTTTGTAATATCAGGAGAAAACATTGGGATTTTTTTGAACATTACCTGATTCACCAGTTGGAGTCCCAGAGAAAAGTAAAGCTAGAGTTTTCAACGCAGACTTCTGGTACAGCCCAACCACAGTATCGTTCAGGGGGTCCTTGTTCTTCTCCAGCCAGCCAGTAATGTTGTAGTCCACGACACCCGCATAGTGAATCAGGGCAAAATGGGCCTCAGGCTTGCCCTTGACCACCTTGGGCTTCTGGAAATTGGCAGACTTGCCCAGGTGCTGGTCATACAGCTTGTTCTTGAAGGAGGTGTCCGTGGCCTTGGGGAACATGCACTCCTCTTCCAGGATGGAGAAGATGCCCATAGGCTGGAAGCAGCCCGCAACACAATGTTACAACTCTATGTAAGCATTTTTCTCTGTCTATAGACTAAAAAAGATGCATGAATAATATAGTCATCACAAAACATAGTTTCTGAAACTTGAAACAGACCTTCTCAATGAGCTCGATGCAGGCGGCCAGGTCCATCCCAAAGTCGATGAACGTCCACTCGATGCCTTCTCTCTTGTACTCCTCCTGCTCCAGCACGAACATGTGGTGGTTGAAAAACTGTTGCAGTTTCTCATTGGTGAAGTTGATGCACAGCTGTTCCAGGCTGTTGAACTAAATAAACAGATGGGTTTACTTTTCTCTCAGCATATTGGGCGTTTTAAAATATAGGACTTTTTAATTTAAAAATGTATATCGAATAGCCTTTAGATTATAGATACCAAAATCCTTGGGGACCTATGAAATCTACTGTTTCTCTGCGGTCATTTTATCCAAAATCTTAAATCATTAGTAATTCTTTTTCCTTGTACTTGCTTAAATTGACTCAGGTGTTTTTCTGAGTTCCTGCTTAATCATTCTGTACTTATTTCCTCTATCTTTTGCATTTTCTATTGACTCTGCTGCTGCTGCTGCTAAGTCGCTTCAGTCGTGTCCGACTCTGTGCGACCCCATAGACGGCAGCCCACCAAGCTCCACCGTCCCTGGTATTCTCCAGGCAAGAACACTGGAGTGGGTTGCCATTTCCTTCTCCAATGCATGAAAGTGAAAAAATAAAGTGAAGTCGCTCAGTCGTATCTGACTCCTAGCGACCCCATGGACTGTAGCCTACCAGGCTCCTCCATCCATGGGATTTTCCAGGCAAGAGTACTGGAGTGGGGTGCCATTGCCTTCTCCATCTATTGACTCACTTAGCAGCTAGTTTGCAACCTATTAGAAGCTGACTGGAATGTTCTCTCTGTTGTGTGGAAGCGGTCATAGTCAACATTGCGAGGGAGCAATAATCACCACCTTTATTTTTTAATGTGAGATTTAAAAAAATCAAGTATCTAATATCATGTACAATATATTAACACACACTCATATTTTTTTGGAAAAGAAAAGCCAAAATGTTGACATTAAGTGGATATATATAGTGGAATCCCTGGTAGCTCAGCTGGTAAAGAATCTGCCTACAATGTGGGAGTCCTGGGTTCGATCTCTGGGTTGGGAAAAACCCCTGGAGAAGGGAAAGGCTGCCCACTCCACTATTCTGGACTGGAGAATTCCATGGACTGTAGTCCATGAGGTTGCAAAGAGTCAGACACGACTGAATGACTTTCACATATAGTGGAATCAGTGTGGAATTCTTTTCTTTGATTTTCAATGATTTCTGCCATGCCTAAGTGTTGTGTCTATAATTAGAAGAAAATAAGCTTCTTTAAAATTATAAGGAAGAAAAAATGTATTTTATAATCAAACTCGAATTTTTACCCCATATCACATTGAGAATTAAGAGTTCCTTGCTTTGAATTTATTAATGCTATTTCTAAATTACTGACACTTTCTCAGCTCTTATCATCTGCCTATATGTTTCTGAGTGGTTTCTCTACCATATATTGAGAGCATATTATACATTGCACAGATTTATTTTGATGTTTTATATTAACTTCACTTTGCATTGTGGGATTTTTAGACTTCTCATTACACCAACCTAATTCCTGACTCCCTTTAGATCATGTAGTGAGTTAAAGCATCCTCATTAAGCGGATTATTTCTCATAGTAGTGGAATTGCCACTACAATAAATAATTAGTAGCTACCCATTCACTCTCTTTTAAATTTTAGCATAACTTCGTGACAGTGGTAATAAAAGGTTGTAATATTCACAAATTTCTTCTTACTAAGTATCCATTGCTTTATTGTAAAAACCCCTTATGAACTGATTACCAACTCACATCAAAGATCTCAAAGCCAGCGATGTCCAAGACCCCGATGAAGTACTGCCTGGGCTGCTTGGTGTCCAGCTGCTGGTTGATGCGGGCGACCATCCACAGGAACATCTTATCATAGACGGCTTTGGCCAGAGCACCCACTGCATTGGTTACCTTGAAAAAGAAAGGAGTATTTCTTGAGGTTAATAGAGGACTGCAAAATGCCTGCATCCCTGGTGGTGAATTTGAATTATGTACCTACCTGCTCTACAGTCTGGCCTTTGGTGACATACTCATTGCCAACCTTGACCCTGGGGTAGCAAAGGGCTTTGAGTAGGTCAGCAGAGTTCAGACTCTGGAGGTAGGCAGCCTTGTCAGCCACTGAAAGGAAGAAAGGATAGAATGATGTTATTGCCCACAGCAGTCCACTTCCTTAACAAAAAAAAAAAATAAGCTACAGGCATTTTGTGCAGTGTTTTAAGAATATCTTTTGAGTATTCTTACCTTCTCCACTCACCCCCCAATAAGTTCAAGATCTTGATTATGGGTAGTGTTCCCCAAAGAATTTAGAGATTGTAGCAACATGTGTCTAATACCCATGCCACATATATCTTATCTAGGTATACTTTTGAATGCAATTCTTGGAAATGAATTTGTCTTCTGGGAGAGCTCAAGAGTAGCAAGTTAAGAACGTGATTTTCAAGCAGACGTGAAGTCAGGCGGGTGACTGGGTTGGTACCTTCGGTGCCATCTGGCTCTGCTTGCTCCTCCCGCTGCTTTTGCTTGAATTTCAGGTTCCCATAATGCATCACAGCCCCCGTGAGCTTGTAGATGGAGACCTTCTCTTCATTAGTAAAGCCCAAAATATCAATAGCACTCTGCCAATACAACCGTAGAATAACTGTCAAGTTAGATCCACATGTGTACTATCAATACTTCACATTTGGATTCCTGGGTTTTTGGTCAAACCGAGGAAACTACCAGTACTGATGCAGAGCAAGAAACTCCTTAGATTCGAGACCTAGGGAGCTGGTCAGTCAGAGGCCAGCACAGAGCTGCGAATCCCAGGTGCATACCTTCTAAAGATGCCAAAAGTAGATTTAAAATAGAGAACATGGATAGGATTATTTAACTTGTTGTTTTGAGAGGTGGAACAGATTCTTGTAAGATAACATAAAGTCATCCAAATGATTGTTTCTAAATTCTTCGAGTAAGTGGAAATATAGAATGGGAGAATAATGACCCTGCATTTAACTTATTTTCTGGATTCAAAGGAAAATTGTTTAACTTGAATCAAATTGCCAGTTTCAAAATGACTGATAGACAAGAAAAGGAAAAATAAGCAACCATAGCAGGGCACTGGAGGGGTGGGGGGGTGCTCTTTTATTGGGTGCTCCAATAAAAGAGCACTTATTACTGTTACGAGGCTTCCCAGGTGGCTCAGCAATAGAGAACCCACCTGCCAATGCAGGACCCATAGGTTTTATCACTGGGTTGGGAAGATCCCCTGGAGGAGAAAATGGCAACCTGCTCCAGTATTCTTGCCAGGATAATCCCATGGAGAGAGGAACCTGGCAGGCTACAGTCTGTGGGGTCGCAAAAGTGTTGGAATGACTGAGCAACTGAGCACACACACACAGATTTTAAAAAATGGTTTAGGGAAATTCAGAAAGGATAGATCATTAAGACTATTAAGGGAAAGTGAGATGTTGTAGGAGCACACGCCAGTCTTTTCAGTGGACTCCAGGTCATGCCCATCTTTGAAGTTTTGTGATTTCTACTGGAAACTGAATGTTTATCTAGAGGGACCATCATTCCGTCCAAAATAATTATTCTAATTTTCTTGTGTTTTACTTACATCTGTGGCTATCAGTTCTTCCTGATCATCAATACTGGCCACACTGATCTCCCCTTGACTGATGAATGGGTAGTCATATGGGTTGGTGGTAATCAGAAGCATCTCTAAGTAAATGGAAGAAAGCAAAAGTAAGCAGAAATATCCTCTTCATTAAAATGAGAGATTATGAGACAAATTCTAAGGCACTAGAATGGAAAAAGCCATGATATATTATTGATCAGTAAAAAAGGCAGATGATGGAAGAGCATGTAACTCTGATTCTAGATATTGTATGTATGTATATATTTAAAGATATATGTACAGAAAATGACTACAATTATATTCATCCAAGTGTTCATAGTGGTTATTTCATAGTGATAAGATTTGGAGGTGTTTTCAGTTTTCACTTTGAATTTTTATGAAGAGCACACATAAATTTCTATCAAACTTATAAAGCAATTTTCAAAATAATGATAATGTATACAGTTAACAAAATTCCATCATGGAATACCAAGTTGACCAGGCATCAATAGGTGTAGGTGAGGTAAATTTTGTAAAGAAAGGATGACATTTCTTACCAATTAGTTCTGGTTTCCTGTTTGATGTGATCTGGTAAAAAATATGATAGCTCCTTTCAGCCTTCAGCTGGAAAGTAACTCTAGACTTCTCTAACAGATCTGAAAAGAAATTAATAACAAACAAGAAAAATTCATATGAAATGCAAATTTTATTTCTGTTCAGTGTTGTAGGTCATAAGAAATAGAAATGATGGTAAAGACTATCCAGGCACTTACATGTTTCAATATCAGCAGAGGCCAGTTTTCCTGTAGTGCCAAAGTGGATTCTAATGAATTTACCCTTGAAGGAAAAGTTAATATTACTACTTCGTTCTTGAATCATATCAAATCTTTGAGAAACTCAAAACACTAACAATCGCACTAAGTGCTAAAGTTTTAATAGTAAATCAATTCAGACACTATTGGTATCAGGTTTACAAAAAGCTGTATCTCCTATTTTGTAGATAAAATAATTTTAATTTAAAAATCTGTGAATAATTGTAGGTAATGAAAGATAAGAACTCAGATATAGGGTCACATTTCTTTTTAGACAAGGCTTGGATCCATGTTACTACGTGGTTAGAGGAAAAGGAAAGAACCCTGGTATAATGGGAATGAAAAAGACTCAGAGAATGTATTCACAAACATCCCATAAATCTTGACCAGTGAGTAGTGTCCATGGTTATGTCCAAGAGACTTACAAAGCGAGAGGAGTTGTCATTCCTCACGGTCTTGGCGTTGCCAAAGGCCTCCAGCAGAGGATTGGCACTGATGATCTGATCCTCCAGAGTCCCCTGCAGAGAAACACAAGAGCAGTGCTCACATGTGGGGCTTCTTGAGCACCCTTTCCGTCATGATTCTGACATGCCCATCAGACCCACCTGCAATTTGCCAGGTTCCTCCTTCTTCTTCTCCCCAGTGACTGCAATTGTTGCAAAGTACTGGATGACACGTTTCGTGTTCACAGTCTTTCCTGCCCCGGATTCTCCGCTGTCAAATAAAAACCAAGTCAGTAGAGGTCCCAAAGCCAGCAGCTATAGCAGTCGTGAAAACAAAGCATCAAGTCTACTTACGTGATCAGGATTGACTGATTCTCTCGGTCTATAAAAGAGAAATTATAAGCAGTCAATATTGTTTTCTAATATATTTGTAAATGATAAATTAATAAAATGGTATGAAGCTAGTATTTTTCAGCATCCTGAGGGCTTGGTGGTCCCCAGGCCCAGCATCTTTTCCAGCTCCCCTCTCTCCTGCTCCCTGAGGCTCCCCTCATCGCATCAGCTTACAGACCACTGCTCAAACAGAACACTGCAAGGAAGCAGCAGACTTTCTCTTTTTATACTCCACACTAAATGCACGCCAAGTGGATTTGGGTTTTCAGGTGGATTTAGATGACAAGTTAGTAGCATGTTTATTTTAAGTACAAGAAGTAATGAAAAAAAAAAGGCATTAGAGATATTTTTAGTGTGGGAGAAGGAGTCAGTATAGTAAAGGTGGTAGCTTTGGAAGTAATCATAGCCTTAGTCGTATTTTCAGGGAAAACTAAAGGCTCATGTTGATATTCTGCTCTCTCTGAAGAGGAAATCTCTCAGTCCTTTCCCCAAGGTGCCGTTGTGCCTTAGAATGGTCTAGCTGAGACAGCATTCCAGGAAGAAGATTCATAGTTTGACCGCTCTAATTCCAGATACACCTTATAATCTGGAGTATGTTTTGGTTGGTTCTGGGAAAAGGGCAATGGCATTTCGGGGACCACCTCAAAGAGTGTGTTGAGATGAGTAGAGTCTCTTTCTCCTGTGGTTAGTCTCTCTCTCCTAGAGTCTCATCTCCTAAAAAGATGCACATGGAAAACATCCAACTCACCAGTCAGCATGAATTGATAGGCATTGTCAGAGATGGAGAAGATGTGGGGCGGGGCCTCCTGGCGCTTTTTGCCTCGGTAGGCCGTGACCACCTCAGGGTTGTACACCGGCAGCCACTTGTAGGGGTTGACGGTGACGCAGAAGAGGCCTGAGTAGGTCTATGCAAGCGAATAAGAAAGAATAACTAACCAGACACCTTTCCTGTTATTTGCACAGCTCAGTTATTTAATGAATTTTAACAGAAAAAGAACAGTCTAAGTAAGTGGTCTATACATCTTCAAGGCATCAGCATGGAAACTAGTTGAAAGGTTCAACAAGATAGCAAAATCTTGAGGGTGAGGAATACAGTTTAGATCCTTATTCCTCTTGGGATTTGTCACAGTGATTTTTCACATAGTAGAAGCTCCAAAATTGTGGGTTTTTAAAAAATGTTTAATACATTTTTACCGTAGTTTAGAAAATAGGAGTATATTTAAGATAGTTCAAATTCATGAAAATGAATTTATGATCTAGGAAAATGAATGTATGGTACCTAAGTACTCAACAGCATGAAATAGGTAGGTGAACTATGGAAAATCTTCTTAAGGTAGTATGATCCAGACATTTAAAAAGGCAAACATGAAGGTACGCAGCAATACTGGGGAAATATTTGTAAACTACTCCTGAATTGTGAAGAAACAGAACACAGAATGATGGGAATACATTACAATTACAACAGCTGGATTTCCAATATTTTTGACATCTGGTCTAGGATAACTGCCAACCAAACAGAATGGATTCTGACACTAATCACAGGTGCACTTGGGTAGGTGTTGTCCAGCTGAAGAGCAGCAGTGACTACACCATTCAGAAATGATGAGAATTCCCTGATGGTCCCATGGTTAGGTCTTTGAACTCCCAATGCAGGGGGCATGAGTTCAATCCCTGGTTGGGGAACTAAGGTCCTGTAAGCTGTGTGGTGGGGCCAAAGCAGCAACCACAAAACTGTACAGAAATGTCAACCTAACGTAGTAAATTCAATTAGTATTACTGAGTTTGTGTTATGTGAAAAGTCTCTGCAAGGCCCTAAGAATGAAATATAAATGTTATTTTTCTTTGAACATATGATACTGTTCCTTGAGGAACTCCCAGTCTGTGTAGGAGATGGACATGTAAATGATTCATGCTGAAAAAACATCGTCAGCATTATTGCAGGGCAGAAACACCAGGACACAAGGTTGAACTCTGCCTGGGGAAGTTGGCAAGATTCCATCAAGGAAGTGCTCCACGCAGAAGGGACCAGAACACAGAGATACAAATTGCTGTTATTTTGGAGGATTGAAAATTGGTCTTTGAAACATAAGTTTATATTTTTCCTCTGGATGATTCTGCAGCAGGAATGGGGATGAGGGGAGACGCAGGCATGTGGTTGAGATGTAAACAGTAGCTGCTACCGTGTTTGTTCAGGGGATCTGTGGCAAACCCAGTCCATGTGGACAGTGGCTTTGCCTGGCTTTGCCTGGGAAGACAAAAGATTATGTGCCAGCTGTTGGGTTGGGCCTTACAGTAGCGATCGTGAACCTCTTAGTTAGTTACATCACTAGTGAAAGTACAGTGAATCACTATCTGTGACCAATTTGTAGTACAGTGAGCTGACAGGGTCCAGTGATCAAAACCACTTTGGGGTTTGGGGAGCACTCACGTAGATCATCCAGGCTGCATAACGCTCTTTGAGGTTGTACAGCACAGCGGGCTCGTGAAGGTGGGTCATCATGGCCATGTCCTCGATCTTGTCGAATTTGGGAGGATTCATGGGGAAGATTTGATCCTCTTTCACTGTCAGAGTCTAGTAAACAGGAAGGATAACTGCTTATGTCAACCAAGTGGCCAAACAAAATAATCAGTAGCATGTGGTCAGCTCCTGGACTACTCACCGCTCCTCCTTCAGTCTTCACTGTCACTTTCCCACCTTCTCTGCTCTGGATAGTCCCTTTGACAAAAGATTCCTTGGGCTCGGCCACAAAGACAGATGTCTTGGCATCAAAAGGCTTATTCTGGGCTTCAATGCGCTCCTTTTCGGACTTTCGGAGGTAAGGAGCAGCCTCCCCAAAGACGGCCATTTCCTGGTCTGAACTCATGGCTGCTGAACTCAGAGGTCCTAAAGGCGATGAAGCATTTCTTACTAGAGATTCTGAATTGTCATCTATACACATAAATCTCTACCTTGATGATATTTCATGGACCCAGTTGGAAATTTCACCAGGAAGATGCGCTGTACTCCACGCTGTAGTTATTGAAGCAAACATAATCACAAGAAATCACCAGGACTCAAAGGCATCTGGGGTCACTGTGCACCCAGCAGTGGACTCGGGGCTACCTTCTTTCATCCTTCAAGACTGCTGTTCTAATAAGAGAGCTGAGGGGTAGCCTCACAAGCTACTAAGGAGCTTGTGACCATGGGTTGCCCTTGATCCTCTGTGCCTCAGCATCTCCATCTTTAGGGATCACAATATTGCCTTTTGTATCCACAGCCCATGAGACAGCGTGAAGACAGTTTGAGAAAAAAGTTAAAATTTGAGTAAGAAAGCAATTTGAAAAAGTTCAGGCTATGACTAAGATAGAAAATGTCATTTATTATAATGTAAGAGAATTCCATTTTTTGCCGTATAATATGAGAACTTTATTTCCTCCTTTAGGTGTTCAGCTGTAAGTGTTCATGTTCAGTGGATTTGGCAGGAGGTCACGTTATAATTTTATCTTTTTTTTTTTTTTTTTTTGAGTTAGGTGCTTAGTAGAATTCTCTAGCATAATTTCTTTGCATATTAAATCCAGTTAATCGGCTTAACCCAGTTAAACTAATTGAGGATAAAAGCAAACATTATCCTCATTCTTCTGCACTGAAGGCTCACTTTCCTGTTCCACATCTCCTTCCGAAGGACACAGGCTCAGGCTGTTCCATTCAGTGTTGTCTGCAGATCACCGGCGACATCAGTAGAATGAAAGGCTTGGCAGAGGATGCTACTTCAGTCATTAAGTGATCGAGTTACTTGAAACTCACTTTAATCATCTACCCACCAGCCTCTCCCTTTAGAAATGCAGTGTGTAGTAGTGGGCAGACTAATACCTTCATTATTTATGTAACAAAAATTTCAGTGTTCTGGTTTCATATAACACCTAGCGTTGGGTAAGGTGACTTTTTAAAACTCTTCACAGAAGTAAAAGCAGCCCGCTTTCCTAGGTTCTTCTTTTCTTACTTGTTAGATATCGATGTTTGCTAAATGAATTCTAAAAGCAGGACACATTTTTACAAATTTGAGATTTTTAACCAGGGAATCAGTGCAGATGTTTTTTTCCCCTACGGAAATGATATTCTTTTCACAAACTTTTCCTTGCTAAAATGTCATCCTACCAGTGCCAGAGTCCTAAGACTATGTGCATTGTTCTAAAAGGCAAGCCCTCCGTCCCCTTCTCCCCCTCCTGCATCTTTCCTGAAATACAGTTGTTAGGTATTTACTGAGACAAGCACTTTCTCAAAGGTTGCTAAGTGACACACATCCATCCCAGAGGCTCTTGCCTTCTCCAGGGACTGGTTAATCCAAATCTTACCTTGTTAGCAAGTGAGAAGACGCAGCCCGGAAATGAGACGGTTCTATAAAAGAAAAAGGAAAAGCACTTGATTAATTAACCAAAAAGAAAACAAAGCAAACCAAAAACTCCATTTGCTACAACACTGGCTGTTGTTAACAGAGGGCAACCAAAGCCATGGATGTAAAATGTGCAGAAGGAGCAGTACCCTAGGCAGCAGCTGCAGCCGGCACAGGCTGGTGCGGCTAGCGTCCCTCTTGAGAGTCTGGTCCTTGTTCCCACTTACCTTGGAGCTTTTTAAAGCAGGACGAGTCAGCCTCATTCCAAGGGCTCTTTTATATGGATAGCTATGGAAACAATGCAGCTGCCTCTTCTTTCTAAAGTCAAAAGGAATTGTTTGGCAAAAAAGTCTTGGCAATCTTGTGTCCCCGCATAATTGTCATTCATGTTAAGAATGGTTGGATATAATTAGAAATATTTTTCTTATTGAGTATGTGGATAAATCTCTTATGGATAATTTGAGAAGATGATCTGAAAGGAAGGTTCATGCTGGTGGATAAAGGCAGTGGCCAGGCATCCAGAATACCTGGCTTCTCTCTTAAATTCCTCCTGGCCTTGCTGGGCATGCCTTTCGGGCTTGTTGCATCACTTTTCATATTTGACAGATTAAATGGTAGAAATAAAATACAAATATTTATTTTAATTTTGCGAGGGTTAATTTTCACCTGTTGATCCTTTCCTTCCAGCCCTGTAAAATTAAGCTCCATGCCCTCAACGATTTAAAAAGAAAGTCCTCTTTTCCAGTCTTCTTGTAGTTTGGGGTGTACCCTTACTCGTTTCCTGTCCACCTACTCACTTGACTTGCCTGCAGAAAAAGAGAAAAGCTGAATATTTCAAAGGGCTTTTCGGGCGCACACCCCAGTGTTTTTCATGACAACACACTGGGGAAAAAATAACGTTTGGGTATTGTGCTGGAAAAATAGGGGTGTGATTTGGTTATGTGTTAATATATACAGGCCATGGTGAGAACATGTCTTTATACTTCTTTATGTTATATGAATAGAATAAATATACACAGCATTAAGGAATATATTAAATACTGAATGTGTCTAAAACTTCCAAATAATTTTGAAAAATCTTTTAAGGAGAAATTTCAGCTTGATGCCATGAATCAAACTTGTTTATATCTGACTTGTACTTGAAGCCATGACATGTTCCCTTATCAAAAATAGTAAATGAGGATGTGGAGTAAGTGCATTCCTGATAATTACCATTGTAACTTTGCCCATAAAGGCTGTGCTAACATAAAACTATGTGTGTGTGTGTGTGTGTACACACATATATGTGTATATTTTTTAACAACTGTTGAAATTGTAAAAATGTGTAGCTCTTTTTCCTTGATTGACAAGTTTAATGCTGAAATTTGAAGGATAATGAGAATAAATTCTGAATCCACTTAAACTCTTTTTCATGTCAAGTATTTCAAAAGGTGATGAAGCCATAATCTTCACGTGTTAGAGGACTCATCCTGTAGCAGGATGGTCATCACTGAAAGGGCACCTCGGCCACAAATACAGAGAAGTACCTGAGAGAGTCAAAGTCCAGAATTTGGAGCTACCAGTTGGAACTGTCTCCACCAGAAAAATCCCTTGGCCTTCCAGCACCCCTGCGCTGGCTGGCAGCTCTCTGGCGGTATGCCCTGTTCCAGGCATCCTGGAACAGCAGCCCTCCCAGAAACTCCAGGGGTCTCCTGCCTACAACTGGCAGCATCACACTCTCAGCTGGCTCTTAAGTACATGCCCTTCCTGGTTCCACTCAGCACATGGTGAATGCTATCACTGTGCTTGCCTGCTTTAAGGGTTGTAGGGTACAATATCCATGCAACTTTTTAAAAAAAATATATAAATGTATTTAATTGGAGGCTAATTACTTTACAATATTGTATTGGTTTTGTCATACATCAACATGAATCTGCCACGGGTGTACATGTGTTCCCCATCCTGAACCCTCCTCCAACCTCCCTCCCCATACCATCCCTCTGGGTCATCCCAGTGCACCAGCCCCAAGCATCCTGTATCATGCATCAAACCTGGACTGGCGATTCATTTCACATATGATATTATACAAGTTTCAATGCCATTCTTCCAAATCATCCCACCCTCTCCCTCTCCCACAGAGTCCAAAAGACTGTTCTATACATCTGTGTCTCTTTTGCTGTCTCACATACAGGGTTATCATTACCATCTTTCTAAATTCCATATATATGCATTAGTATACTGTATTGGTGTTTTTCTTTCTGGCTTACTTCACTATATAATAGGCTCCAATTTCATCCACCTCATTAGAACTGATTCAAATGTATTCTTTTTAATGGCTGCATAATACTCCATTGTGTATATGTACCACAGCTTTCTTACCCATTCGTCTGCTGATGGACATCTAGGTTGCTTCCATGTCCTGGCTATTATAAACAGTGCTGCGATGAACATTGGGGTACACGTGTCTCTTTCAATTCTGGTTTCCTCGGTGTGTATGCCCAGCAGTGGGATTGCGGGGTCCATGCAACTTTAAGTCAGCCCAGACTGCCCTCTGAGGAACCCCTGGCTAATGTCTCACAGCCAGAGGCCACCTCCCAAGACTCTGGCCTCTGCCCATCAGCCACCCTGTGACTGCTGGAATCAATATTTCATGGCACATCAGTAGCCTTTTTGAGGCTGAGACTCACTGGTTGCCAGCTCTGCTTTCAGGGGAACTGTGGTTCTATTTCCCCACACTAAGCAACCAATTTTTACTGCCCAAACCAATATTTTGACATGTCTTGTTCTGTTCTTGCTGCCCATGGGCATTTTCTCTATACTTTATTAAATACTCCCTGTCTTATGTCTTTACAAAGCATCCTTCACTTTTAAGTCCTGTCATGGTTCTATATTATGCTTCCTCAGTTTGTAAACTCCTTTGGCGAATATTGTATTTACTGACAGAAGTGTCTAAAATATATATTTTAGTGTAAAAAAGAAAGTGCAAAGCCTCATTTCCAGTGGATGAGAAATACTTCTAATTGTCCCCTGTGGAACTGTGTGGCTCATGATTTGTCCCTGGTAGATGTTCTCTGAGAACTAGGGCTTAAGGAATATGTCTACCAGGATAATCTGCTTTTCCAGTCTACAAACAAGTCAAAACATACATTCTCTTCTGGAATTTTTCTTGATTTCAACAATATTTTGGCCACTGCTCTAACAAGTCAGGTGCTTTTGAGTTTCCATTGCTTACCCCTTGAGATATGTGTCACATTTGGATCTAGTGACAACTCAGGAATAGGGGGATTCAAGAGTGAATACTGGCCTGTGCACTTAAAGGTGAGCCAAAGCGAATGTCAGGCACTGATTGTCTTCAGAAGTCACAAGCTAGCTGGGAAACCAAAAAAAAAAAAAGCTTTATGAAGCGGCTTGGGTCACCTTCTGAACAATGCGATGGCAGGTTTAAAAAGACAGCATACAAGTTATTTTCAGGGAAGGAGCTGCCATATTTTAGCCATCTGTTTGATTTTCATCAACACCTAGAATGGTGCAAATGTATAGATAGTGCCCCCCAATTCCAGCTTACAAACTCCTGACATTCCAGATTTCTTTGATCATTCTTGTTCCCAATAGCAAACTGGAATCTGGATTTGCCATGAATACACACAAGCTGGGTGTCTCTGGACAGTTACTAAGCCTCCCCAGTAGACTCCATTTCCTGATCTATAGAATGGATAATGAAGTGATACCTCATAAAGATGTTTAAAGAATAAATAATACAATACCTAAAACTTTAGAACAGTGTCTGGCAACATTATTAATTCAAAGGATATTAACAATTGTGAGTACTCTGTCCCCCATCTGTTGTTACTTCTTATTGTAAATTCTCTGTTGCAGTGAGGTAGTCTTCTTTTCTGATTCACGTCTGAGACAAGACATGCTCGTTTCATTGATTATTTCACTAAACATTTTCAGAACGTTCCTCTAAGTCAGGCTCTTAGGTAAGCTCCCCGCTGCCACTGTGGAATGTCTGACTCTCTTTTGTTATCATTCATATGTCTCATGTATATCGAAATCCAGCCCAGGACTTACCCAGACATTTCCTTCAGTTATCCTACCTGATAGAGGAAGGGTAGTTTGGCCTGGAAAGAGATAAACTGGTGTAAGAGACAAACTGTTACATGAAGACAGTTGTGTAGAAATGGAAATCCAGTCTAGAGAATTGGTGGTAGAAATGAAAAGAGAGGATGTTGAAGAAACTGGTTCACCGGTACTTTCCCAGGAGAATGGAAATTAACATTTGATAGCAAGGTCGAAGGGAGACTGAGGTTTCACGCTATGCCTTTCATACTTTTTGATTTTGTGCTGGGTATGTGTTTAAAAGAAAAAATTGATGATTGGTTAAAAGAGGACCCCTCTAAAAAACACAGCAAGAGAATGAGTGTAATTGAAAGAAGTATGGCCACAGAATTAAAGAGTTGAGAGACAGAAGAGTCACGATCCTAGAAAGTTCTCAGCAGTCACTTCTCTTTTCCATAGACGAGACTCATTGGACCACATGTTCAAAACTATGGGTGTCGATGTCGTTTTCTAGGAATGTGCAGACTTTTCTGGTTCAGATCGATCCCTTTGCACTAGCAACCCACACATATAAAGTCCCATCGTAAAAATCTGTACTTCCAAACATGTAGTCACAGAATTCCCTGAGAATTTGCTTTATAAAGAAAAAAGAAAATGGCTAGCACTCCCAGTGGGAGTGCTCATAATTGAAAGTTATTCAGAGAGATGGTGAGAGTCATTCAAAAGCCATTTATAATTTGGTTTTGTCATGTATTGCTGCTGCTGCTAAGTCACTTTAGTCGTGTCCGACTCTGTGCGATCCCATAGACGGCAGCCCACCAGGCTCCTCCGTCCCTGGGATTCTCCAGGCAAGAACACTGGAGTGGGTTGCCATTTCCTTCTCCAATGTATGAAAGTGAAAAGTGAAAGTGAAGTCGCTCAGTCATGCCCTACTTGTTGCAACCCCATGGACTGCAGCCCACCAGGCTCCTCCGTCCATGGGATCCTTCAGGCAAGATGTATTATGTGGTTCTTTTTAGTAGCTGCAGATTGGGCTTTGAAATAAAGCCTTTGTTAGTCCTACTTGAAAATAGATGTGGGAGAGGGAAAGTTTGTATCTGTGAGCACTGGTGGGTAGAATTGTTCAGGAAGTTGCTGGAATGACGCTGTGCTAAAATGCAGGAATCCAAAGGCTTGTTGTACATGAAGCAACCTGTTAAGAGCTTAGGAGAGAGGAAGATGGGCCATGTCTGGTGCCCAACACCCAGCAGTCCCACCAGCACAGAGCATGGAATCTGTGTGTGGATAAGGAAGCTTGGTGAGCATCCTTGGAGAAATTTGGGAGAGGAATAACTAACTCCCTTAAGACCAAACCAATGTTTGTTTTCCTAATTACAAAAGTAATATAGGTATAATGATATTCTGGAATTGGGAAAAAGAATAACAAAAGAATGAAAGCCAAGATAATTTATTTCTCAATGTTAGATGTGGAAAAAAATGCATTCACTTCTGTACATCTCAACATTCACTTACCAACTTGCATTAGGTTAATTTGATTATGCAGTTAAGAGGTATAATAAGTATGTTTTGGTCTATATTATTTTCCTGCTTATCAAATAGTAGACATTAATTCATGTTAGTTGAATGATTAAAAATAACATCATTTTGATAATGCCAACTATGTACTAGCATTTTATAGCCTGTAAATATCTTGTGGGCATTATCTTACTTTTGTATTCTGAAGCTCTGGAGTGTGGGTGGAGAAAATACACTTTACCCATTTTATATTTGAATTAACCATGATTCACAGGGTGTGTCAAATGGCCGCCTGTGCAGAGCAGAGCTCAACTGAAGAGTCTCTGCTCTACTCTCCTCTGCTTATAATGCCTAATATATGTAACTCCAATTGCTGTTCATTTCAGAATTGCTCTAACTCCTTTACATAGACTGTTGAGATGTACGTTAGTCAAATGCTAGCCTTCACCAGTCATCATACAAACCTTCTGGGGAGGTAAGATGATTATGCCCATATGAATTTACCACTAGTTATTCTGGAATGCAGACAGTTTGAAGTGTGCACCCGAGAGGAGATGCAGTGGAATAATTCTCACCCCCCCACCTTGGCTACTCTGTGCTCTCAGTCACCTCCAACTTAGTGACTGCCTGTAACTGAACACACACGTCTCATGTGCAGAGATGGGATCTGGTGGAAGGAGGAGGGAAGCCTTCACAGAAGTGACATCTGAGCCGGTCCAGGAAGGAGTGGGTAGGACTTGACAGGTAGAGATCCAGGAAGAAAGAAAGAATGGAGGCAAGAATGGAAACAGAAAGATCAAAGCAGGAAAGAGGGGGAGCTTGGAGTCTGTCTGAGGGTGAGGGAGCTGTCTTGTCTGATGTGAGTCAAACAGCTGTGTAAGGGAGACGTCTAGGGAGGCAAACTGAGATCAGGTGTGTCAGAGGCTGTTTCTGTGACTAACCCATTAAGAACAAAATGTCTTTTCTCCAAACTGCAAATGAGGCTGACCGTAGCACCTGCTGCAGGAGCTTTCTGCCTTTATCCCCAGACCACTGACCAACCCCCAGCCCAGCTTCCTTGGTTTTCATCCAGTTCTGCACTGTGTTTATTTCCCCATCCCCCATATCCTCACTCACCGTGATAGCCTTTCACTACTGGGGCTCTATTCTGCTCTTGATCTGCCTTGAGCTCTTCCTCCCTGGACTGCCCTTGCTCACACTGTCAGGACATCTAACCTTCACCCTCTCCCTTGACTATGGCCCTTGCTCGCACTGATGTCTCTTGAAGCTTGAAACAAATGTGACTTCTGCTCTGCGCCTATGTTGCCCTCCCAAACCCACTCACAGCCTGTGACCACAAGGAGCCTCGAAGGCTATACAGAAGAGTTTGACATGAATAAAATAGATATTTAGCCTTTATGGGGTATTAAGCAAAACAACAGTCCATGAATTCAGAATGCGATACCATTGAGCACTAAAATCTTCTCACACAAGGTTTAAAATAAAGTCTACCCAATGTTTCTCTGAGAAAATTTTATTTGATTGTGATGGGATTTTTTAAGTCAATTTTTAGGAATGGAAAA
The DNA here is from genome assembly GCF_019923935.1 of Bubalus bubalis. NCBI lineage: Eukaryota > Metazoa > Chordata > Mammalia > Artiodactyla > Bovidae > Bubalus > Bubalus bubalis. The sequence continues at coordinate 33,550,105 of NC_059159.1, read as the reverse complement.
AATATTCAATTAAGTCTTTCTTTGCCTTTGTACCAGTTGCAATGAAAAAAGCTCAATCAAAATAATTTTTGTTCTGTCCTACCAAGATCATTCTCCTCAGGAAAAAAAAATCCCCCCAAAAAGTGAATTTAGAAAAGAGTGTGAGTTTGGGATGAGAATGGAATTCTCATGGTCAAAAGAAGAAAGACTTTTGCTCATTCTGTGAACTTGATATTTCACGGAGAACTGGCTTCCTCAAAACTGCTGCTTTTTCTTTGCTTTTGGCTTGCCCCAGTTGAGCAACTGGTCCAGTGGACAGGTGTTGATGAAAACAGGGCTGAGCTCCAAGTCTGAGGAGTATTTTTAGGTCTTGAGGAGGCAGGTTTCTTTATTTGAAGGAAAGGATGATAATGTCATCCAAAGCACTGGACCTGTGTAGAAGCTGGCTCTTGGCAGGACTCGGGGAGAACACTTCAGGAGAAATGCAGCCAGGGGCCAGGCATCCAGAGACCGAACGTGGTAGAGACCCAGTTGCTCTAATGGCCTGTCCAAGAAACCTGACAGACCTTTGAGTGAATTTGCTCATTCTTTGTCCCTTTTATACACTGTCAGTGAACACAGGCATTGGCGGTGTTTTGATTGTCCCATGGAGACTCAAGCCTCATGTTCTGTATTCTTTCCCTCTTGAGCAATAAGAATAACCACTGAAACCCCCAAGTCATGTCATATTGTCATGTATGCCAGCTGGCCAATCTTGAACAGTCCTCAAAGTAAAAGTTCTGTGAAGAGACGATGGATGGAAGATGGAGGCCTGTGTGTGCACACGTGGATGCCGCGTGTGCTTAGTGCCCCAACCTCAGACTCATCACAGGGCAGCTGGGTGTTTAGATAGGCCTCTCCCCTGAGGTCCTATAGAGCAAAGGATTCTAAGTTAGCATTCGGGGAAATCAGTACTTTAGGTGAAATAAGGAAATCAAAGTCCGAGAAACTGTCTTCAACTGAACCTTATGATGTTTGTTCAGCTCCTCAGGTCCCATGGGGAAAGGCTTATGAACAAAAATTCTTCATCTGTAGATTGCCTTAAATGGTCTCTTGTATCCTGGGAAGCTTTTCCAGAGATACCAGCTTTACTCAAAACGTGTCCTTAGGACTCTTAGTCCAGCATGACATAAACTTGGAACATACTGTCCTCCACCTCCTTCTCCTGAAGAGTGACTGCACACAGACATGATAAAGGGTCTGAGCATAAATCTGATTTCATTGTTCTAAAGTTTTCATATATCTCCTTAGCATGGGACATTTTTTTCTTTCCCACTTTGTACTTGCACCATATTGCTAAATGCAGAAAGTATTATAACACAATGTGTGTGGTGTTCAGTCACTAAGTCATATCTGAGTCTTTGAGACCCCGTGGACTGTAGCCCACCAGGCTCCTCTGTCCTTGGGATTTCTCAGGCAGGAGCACAGGAGTGGGTTGCCATTTCCTCCTCTAGGGGATCTTCCTGACCTGGGGATCGAACCCACATCTCATGTGTCTGCTGCATTGGCAGGAGGATTCTTTACCACTAAACCTATAGCTGTTCCTGAACTTGATTTTTCTGTGTGTATGTCATTAATTATATCAGAGGTAATCAGAGGGGTCTGTGTGGATGGACTGCTGTATGTGCTGTATATGTGTTTTCATAAGTTCTCCATAGAATTCTTATCTATACCAAAATTTGAGAAGCCTCAACGCAACTATTCAGTCAGAACTGAGACCAACAATTACGTCTTAAGGACAAAGAGTCCACCAAACTTATGGACTCTGTCCTTGGCTTTTAAGCCCCCACCCAACCCCCACCAGTCCAGACTTAGTTTACTTTTATCCCCAACTCCACACCCTGCCCTCTGTCTTCTGTGCTTCCTCTGCTCTCATGGCTACCCAGCCTTTCTAATGCTGTCTTCACCGGGTTTTGTGCCATAGACCCCTCCCCAGAGTAATTTTAAAATGCATGCAATGAAACATGTAAGATTTCAAGAGATACTTACACTAAAGTTATACTGAAATACAGTTATCGAAATATTTTAAAAGGTATATTGATAAAAAAGCCATACTTGCATTTCCTATAAGATCTAGAGGCAGACCTGTGACTGTTATAATTTTACAGAAGTAATGTCTATAAACAATATTTGAAATATCTATACTGCTATTGCTAAGTCACTTCAGTTGTGTCCAACTCCGTGCGATCCCATAGACGGCAGCCCACGAGGCTCCCCCGTCCCTGGGATTCTCCAGGCAAGAACACTGGAGTGGGTTGCCGTTTCCTTCTCCAATGCAGGAAAGTGAAAAGTGAAAGTGAAGTCGCTCAGTTGGGCCTGACTCTTAGCGACCCCATGGACTGAAAATCCATGGGATTTTCCAGGCAGGAGTACTGGAGTGGGGTGCCATTGCCTTCTCCTGAAATATCTATAGTTAACTGAAATATGATATGAAAATGCCTGTAGTTTCTTTTGGTGACAAAGTCACAGGTGCTGCTCCCAGTCCTGGGGTTTGTCACCAAATGGAGTCAGTTAATTTTACTGTGGCCTGTGTTAGTCGCTCAGTCATATCTGACTCTTTGTGACCCCATGGACTGTAACCCTCAAGGCTTCTCTGTCCTTGGAATTCTCCAGGCAAAAATACTGGAGTGGATTGCCATTCCTTTCTCCAGAGGAACTTCCCAACCCAGGGATCGAACACTGGTCTCCTGCCTCGCAAGAAGATTCTTTACCGTTTGAGCTACAGAGAAGTCTCTAATTTTTCATTAAAAATTTGCCAATTCCTGCCTGGCTATCCATAGATTACTTAGTTTTCAAGACCCAGCAGCCTGTTTAACCCTCTCTAACCTCCACAAAGGAAACACCTTTCTGAATCTTTTGTGTAAATATAACAATAACACCCAGAAAGGCACTTCATTTGTTCATAAAATTCGGCCGTGTTTTATCTCTCCTATCTCACTGTGGGTTTCTTGGAAGCAGAGACTGGACTTGTGCTTCTTTTGAAATTCTAGTAGCTGGCAAACGGCATGGTGATGGGCAGATGGCACTCCAGTGGTTCTCAACCCTGGGTGCCCATCAGAGTCACTGCAGATGCTTGGGTCCTGTGCCCTAGGCCAGTGGTTGTCAAAGTGTGGTCCCTGGACCAGCAGGACTGGCATCACCTGAATCTAAATTTGTTAGAATGCAAATTGTTGAACCCCACCCTGAAATAACTGAATCAGAAACTCTGGAAGTGGAGAGGAAAGAAGTCTGGTTTTGAGAGGCACTGAAGTTTGTGACTGTCCTAGGGATTCTTATTCAGAAAGTATGGGTTGGAATTCAGGGAACTGTATGAAGAAGTACCATTATTCAGTAAACTCCATGAACTGGAGGGTATGGTTCAGTTTTGCTCACCATTTTTTCTCAATTGCCTGACATATGGTCAGGACTCAGAATTATTTGTCAAAAAAAAAAAGAAAAAAGAACCAAAATGTGATGTTTCTGAAACCCTCTAATTAAGTAATAAACAACTGTATGTCTCAGTGTCTTATGACTTTTATAGGAATTAGGTGAAACAAGCCTTTTGGAAGATGAATATTTCCTTCAAAGCTGCCATTTATTGCAGGGCATCAGTTATTCAATAAATGATGTACTTGTGGCTCACCTAATAGTTCCAGCTACTGATTTAGGTTATGGGAGAATTTTGAGAAGCAAGACTTGAAACCTAAAAGTTTTAACCAAGTTAAATTTTGCATTATTTTTTTCTATCAGGAGAACTTGCCATGCTGAACTTACTAACAAACAGAACTGGGTCCAACGCCTGGCATGCAACAAAGTGAATCTACTGACCCCAGCTTGTGGAGAAGGCAAAATACAGCATTTATTTGTAGAGCACTAAGCAAGGAGAATGGGAGCTCATGCTCAAAGACCTGAACTCCCCAGTGGCTTTCAGGAAAGGGTTGTTGAAGAGACTGTGAGGGAAAGGGTCACAGATTCGTGATCAGCTTGTGCACAGTTCTCTGATTGTTGATGATGAAGTAAGAGGGTGATGTTTTAGGAATCTCAATCAACCTTCTGGCTTCAACCTTTCTGAGGTTTCTGTGCCAGTGGCCCCCAATTTTCATCTGGTAGGAGTTTGGTTTCTGTAAAAACAACCCGAGGATATGGCTAGGGATATTATCTGTAGCCCTTGAAGCACCAGGAATCCTTAACTTTGTTTTATAGCTAAATTATTATTATTCTCTTTTACTTGACTGCTTTCCTTTGTGTTTTCATTTTCTCACTTCTCTGATTAAATTTGCTTTTTGGAACTCAGAAGGCCTGGGAGGCTAAAACTTTTCTATTGATACAAACAAGAGGCAGGGTATGCAGGGTGGGGGTTTTCCCCATGAAGGCTCTATAGGTTCCTGCTCAGGTTCAAACTCTTTGGGGTTTTCTGATCTTCCTGACTAGTGAGTATGATGTGAGCTCTCGTACCCTATAGAATGAAGGACAATCCTTCTGCATTCCACCTTCAGATATAGGTAGAATAAACTAGAGCTAAAGGGGTATAATTTCCAGAAAACCATAATTTACATTTGAACAAAAGGCTGTCAGAGCATATATTTTGCTCTTTAAATAGCATGTCACTGATGTATTGATTCTACTATGTGCGAATCGTTGTTTAAGACCTTCAGGGAAATCTGAGAAATATTCCTACTCTCCAAGAGCTCACAACCCAGGAGAGAAGCAGGAATACAGCTCGAATTCCTCCTCATCCTCTTTAGTGCTTCCCAGGGCCTTCGCCAGTTGATTTCTTTACTTATCTTTTCACTTCATTGTGGGTTTACTGTCTTTCTGCATTACAAGGCAGAGTATTCTTTTCACAGTTGAGCGCTACCGTGATTTTCTGTCTCTTGCTTTTCTTTTTCTTGTAAAAATCGTTCTTGTTGCTGTTTGTTCAGTCACTCAGTCGAGTCTGACTCTTGGCAACCCAATGGACTGCTGCACGCCAGGCTTCCGTGTCCATCTCCAACTCCCAGAGCTTGCTCAAGCTCATGTCCATTGAGTCAGCGATGCCATCCAACTATCTCATCCTCTGTCATCCCCTTCTCCTCCTGCCTTCAGTCTTTCCCTGCATAGGGGTCTTTTCTAATGAGTCTGTTCTTCCTATCGGGTGGCCAAAGTATTGGAGCTTCAGCTTCAGCCTCAGTCCTTCCAATGAATATTCTGGATTGATTTCCTTTAAGAGGGACTGGTTTGATCTCCTTGCTGTCCAAGGGACTCTCCAGAGTCTTCTTCAACACATTGGAAAATGCAAATCAGTAAACATTTACTAACCCTGGATCTGGGCTAAAAGAGTCTTCTTATTCCTTGAAAACTACTTCTTACTGGGGAACTGGGCCTTGGATGGTAAAGGGAACAAAAAGCCCTGCTGGCCAGGGAGGATCTGGCTGTCACTTAGCACAAACGTCCTTCTCTTATGACAGCCTCTCGCAGACTTGACAAGCCTGTCTCCAGGCTTCCAAGGCTCTTCTCTCAGGCCTCTTTCCTCCTACCACTACGTGCTAAAGTTAGTTGAAGTTAAGGGGTTTTTTTGTTTGTTTGTCTGTTTTAACAATATAATACATTGCTCTATGTAGTGAAAAACTGTTTAAGTGAAGTATGCGGGGTAAAGGTGGACCTCCTCCTCCCCTCTCCCAGGTTAGCAGCTAGAGCAAGCCCTCCAAATCAGTATATTCAGCTTCAATATAAAGACATCTTTCTGTGCATTTTGCACTACATTTTCCAAATCTTTTCATGTTGGAGCATATGTAAATATACCTATTCCGTAGCATGAATGTGCGTCATGTAACTTCTGATGGACATTTCTTTATTTGTTGTCTTTCTCACGCTCTCCCTTTGCTGTTACAAAGGATGCTCCGGTGGATATTCTTACACAGATTTCTGAAGAAAACTTACAATCTTATACAATTAACGAATCTTTAATATAGCTAAGTTTTATTTTAATACATTAATGTGATATAACCATACTTTGAAAGCCAACCATTTATTTAATAGGCCCTCTTGTTCCTATTAGGACTTCCCTGGTGGCTCAGATGGTAAAGCGTCTAGCTACAATGCGGGAGACCTGGGTTCGATCCCTGGGTTGGGAAGATCCCCTGGAGAAGGAAATGGCAATCCACTCCAGTACTATCACCTGGAAAATCCCATGGACAGAGGAGCCTGGTAGGCTACGGTCCGTGGGGTCGCAAAGAGTTGGACACGACTGAGCGACTTCACTTGTTCCTATTGGTCTGAGACGTAAACTGTATCCTGAACTAAATTTGCATGTATACCTGCTTCTGACTCTTCCAGTGATTTGCCTTTCTATAGATTTCTTTGTCTAAACCAACCATACTTTCCATGCCATACAGTTAGGATAATCTTAGAGGATGTTTTCAAATTTGGTGGGGCAGGTCTTCAAACACTGTTCTCAAAATATTTTCATTATTTTTGTTCATTTTCTTTTCCTTATGTCTGAGCTTTAGTGTTAGTTTGTCAAGTTCCACTTAAAAATTACATTGGAAATTTTTTTTAAAAAATTAACATATAAAAAAAATTAACATATAGTGGAATTAACTTTGGGGGAAATGCTCAGTTCTGTGAGTACCGATGTGTGCAGATTGGTGTAGGTACCACCCCAGCCAGGATATGCAACACTTTCATCAACCCTGTTACTGTCAGACCTTCCTCCAGCTGTAGCTCCTGTCATCTACTGTCTGTTCTCTGCCGCTATAATTTTGTCTTTTTGAGGATCTTATATGCATGGAATCGAATAATATGTAGCCCTCTGAGACCGATCTCTCAGTCAGCATGGTGCCTTTGAGATTCACCCAAGTTGTTGAGTTTGTTTCTTGCATTGTAAAGTAATATCCCATGGCATGAATGATTCCAGTTTATTCATTCTTCTCTGCTGAAGGACACTCAAGTTGTTTGCAGTTTGGGGCCACTCTGAAGAGAGAGTCATCTTAAACACTCCTGTACAGATTTTCATGTGAACATAAATCTTCATTTTTCTTGGCTAAATACCAGGATGTGGGATTTCTGGGTTGCATGCTGAGTTTCTGTTTAATTGTAAAGACTGCCAAACTCTTCCAGAGCAGCAGTCCTGTTTGCATTCCCCCCAGTCGTGTGTGAGAGTACAGGCCCTGCAGTATCCTCATCAGCCCTTGCTGTCGTGAGTTCTTTGTATTCTGTCATTCTGATCAGTGTGCGGTGGGATCTCATCATGGTTTTAGTTTGCATTTGCCTAATGGTTAATGATGCTGAACATCTTTTCATGTCCTTATTTGCCATTCTCACATTCTCTTTGGTGCAAGTGTCTGTTCACATCTTTTGCTCATTTTAAAAACGGGCTATTTGTTTCCTTATTATTGAGTTTTGAGGGTTCTTTATATATTCTGGGTGCAAATCCTTTGTTGGTAAGGGTGGCTTCATGGGAGTGTGACCCGTGTGGTCACACAGACCTATGCTCAGAGGAGCCCCATTTAATGTTCTGCTGTTGCAGCTGAAATTCTTAATAAGTTTTCATCAAGGGGTCCCACATTTTCAATTGGTACTGGGCCTCATAAATTATGTAGCTCATCTTATTTGTTGATATAAGATTTGCAGATATTTTTCCCCATCAGTAGCTTGTCTTTTTTTTTTCTCTCTTAACAGTGTCTTTCTCAGAGCAAAAGTTTTACATTTTGGTAAAGTTCAGTTTATGTTTGTTTTTTTTTTGACTGTGCTTTTGGTGTCATGACCAAGATCCCTTTGATCACAAAAAGTTTCTCTTGTTATCTTATAAGTGCTTTACAGTTTTATGTTTTACATTAAGATATATGATCTGCTTTCAGTTAATTTTTGTGTAGTATATATGATTATGATTTAGGTTTTACGTTGAAACTTTGATTGGCAACATGCTTAATTTATAGATTCATTTAGGAAGCACTGGCATCTTTACAATGTAATATTTTTACATCCAAGAACATGATCGTGTTTTTTAAATGATTCAAGTCTTTTATGTCTGTAAAACTTTATAGTTTTATCCACATATATTGTGCTCATTTTTAGTAGTTTATTCCAAGATATTTTGGAGTTTTTGTTGCCACTTGAGTGAGATTTGTTTTCCATTATGTTGATCGATTCCTTTATAGTTTATGGATATAGTTGAAAAGAAAGCTGTTGTTTTTATGCTTTGATCTTGTGTCACAACCGCTTTACTAAAGGATCTTGCTCATTGTTTTCTTTAGGCAGGTCTCCAACAATCCCTTCCCTCCCACTTCCTGTCTTTCCCTTCTGTCAGCTAGGAGTGGGAATGGGGTGGGGTGTCGGTCCTGTGAATTCTGCTGAAATGACAGATGCCGACAAGCGCTGAGGGTCAGGAACTGACCCCATTTGCTGTGAGGTACTTAATGCCATTGTTCTCAGCTCTGGGGTTTAAGAGCTAATTGCATCAGATAAACACTAAACACATTTTATCAGTCCATATTTTATTCAGCTCAAGTAACAGACTAGCTGAGTGACATTTACTTTTTAAGATGTGTTTTGTTTTTCTCACATAACAAGAAATCTGAAGGTAGGCTGTTGCTGGTGTTGGTTCAGAGCTTCAATAATACCATTAGGAATCCAAACTCTTTTAGACTTGGGGGGGGAAAAAAACTTTCTACATTGAAATAATTTTATATTCACAGGAAATCACAAAGAAATTACAAAGAGTTCTCATATACCCTTCCCTGAGTTTCTCCTAACATTATTGTCTCCTATAAAGAACATTTGTCAAAAGTAAAAAGTTGGTACATTGTTATTAACTAAACCACAATTTTTTGGAATTTCATCAGTTTTTCTACTAATGTGTTTGTCCTATTCCACAACCCAATCCAGGTATCACATTACATTTGGATTTCATGTCTCCTTAGGATCCTTGGAAGGATCTGGTGGCTCAGATGGTAAAGCATCTGTCTACAATGCTACAGACCTGGGTTTGATCCCTGGGTTGGGAAGATTCCCTGGAGAAGGAAATGGCAACCCACTCCAGTACTCTTGCCTTGAAAATCCCATGGATGGAGGAGCTTGGTGCAGGCTACTGTCCATGGGGTCGCAAAGAGTTGGGCATGACTGAATGATTTGACTTACTTACTTTAGGATCCTTATGTGTCTCTAAGCCTTCACTTGTTTTTCACAACTTTGACACTTTTTGAAGATTACTAGCCAGTTTGTAGATGGTTCCTCAACATGGTTTGGCTGGTGTTTCTGATACTTAGCCTGGGATTGTGGGTTTAGGGGAAGAATGCCCCAGAGGTGGATTGCCCCTCTCATTGCATCATATCGGGGCTACATGACCTCGACAAGATTAATCCCCTGTGATGTTAGCCCTGTGACTGTCGACTGGTAGTCCTAAACTTAATTACGGAAGTAGTGTCTGCCAAATCTTTCAGTCTTTTTATTATGGAGAATTTGAAACATACACAGAAGTAGAGAGAAGATGCTTTTATGTCTAACTTCAACAGTTATCTATCTATAATTGATCTTGTTTCAATCTATACTTACACTCAATAGCCCCCACTGAGCTATTTTGAAGCAAGTTGTAGATATCATAGTTCAGTTCAGTTCAGTCACTCAGTCGTGTCCGACTCTTTGCGACCCCATGAATCGCAGCACGCCAGGCCTCCCTGTCCATCACCAACTCCCGGAGTTTACTCAAACTCATGTCCATCGAGTCAGTGATGCCATCCAGCCATCTCATCCTCTGTCGTCCCCTTCTCCTCCTGCCTCCAATCCCTCCCAGCATCAGGGTCTTTTCCAATGAGTCAACTCTTCGCATGAGGTGGCCAAAGTATTGGAGTTTCAGCTTTAGCATCAGTCCTTCCAATGAACACCCAGGACTGATCTCCTTTAGGATGGACTGGTTGGACCTTCTTGCAGTCCAAGGGACTCTCAAGAGTCTTCTCCAACACCACAGTTCAAAAGCATCAATTCTTCAGTGCTCAGCTTTCTTCACAGTCCAACTCTCACATCTGTACATGACCACTGGAAAAGCCATAGCCTTGACTAGACGAACCTTTGTTGGCAAAGTAATGTCTCTGCTTTTGAATATGCTGTCTAGGTTGGTCATAACTTTCCTTCCAAGGAGTAAGAGTCTTTTAATTTCATGGCTGCAATCACCACCTGCAGTGATTTTGGAGCCCCCCAAAATAAAGTCTGACACTCTTTCCACTGTTTCCCCATCTATTTGCCATGAAGTGATGGGACCAGATGCCATGATCTTCGTTTTCTGAATGTTGAGCTTTAAGCAAACTTTTTCACTCTCCTCTTTTACTTTCATCAAGAGGCTCTTTAGTCCCTCTTCACTTTCTGCCATAAGGGTGGTGTCATCTGCATATCTGAGGGTATTGATATTTCTCCCGGCAATCTTGATTCCAGCTTGTGCTTCTTCCAGCCCAGCATTTCTCATGATGTACTCTGCATATAAGTTAAATAAGCAGGGTGACAATGTACAGCCTTGATGTACTCCTTTTTCTATTTGGAACCAATCTGTTGTTCCATATCCAGTTCTAACTGTTGCTTCCTGACCTGCATATAGGTTTCTCAAGAGGCACGTCAGGTGGTCTGGTATTCCCATCTCTTTCAGAATTTTCCACAGTTTATTGTGATCTTCAGTATGGATCACTAAAGTATAAGGACTTCAAGAAAAATAGCCACAATACCACGGGGCTTCCCTGATGGTAGAGTCTTCCCAGATGGTAAAGAATCTGCCTGCAATGCAGGAAACCTGGGTTTGATCCCTGGGTCGATATCATTACCGTTTCTTAAAAACTTTATAATCTTGAAGCTGTTTCTATTTTCCCAGTCTGCCCTCCTTGGCATGTGATTCTTTATCTTGCTGTTTAACAGTTGCAAGAAAGCTACTCTATCTTCAGCCATCACATCAAAGTTCAAGGCAAGATACCACGAGGCAGAGTAGCAAGAAATCATCTTTCCTAGCCCCCTCCTCCCTCCCTTACACCCGCAGACCTCAGAGTGAGGTCTCGCCTTTCTTCAGCCAGAACTATGTCGGTGGCTGCCATTACTAACAAGGGAAGTTGGAAAACTGAGTGTTTGTCTTTCCAACCTCTGTAATAGAGGATTATATAGATTAATAAGGTGGGACATAGTTGTTAATAAGCCAACATATAGTATCTTTCACACTAGTTTTAGGAAGAGAAAAGTTTTACTTGGCACCTCTCTCCATTCTGTGAAACTAATCATTAGAACTAGATGAGGTCAGAGTGGAATTGGCAGCAGGAGTAGCTGAGCCGCTGAGCCGAGGCGGTGATCACGTGTTGCTGCTTTTGGCCTGATGAGGCCTTCAGGCTGGAGCACGAATGAGCGTATTAGTGGAGGAGCCCCAGGTGTGGGTGCTAGAGCCACATGGGGCTGGAGCCGGGCAGTCATTGTGCTGCTTCAGCCATGTTCAGTCGCTTCAGTCGTGTTCGACTCTGTGTGACCCCAGAGACGGCAGCTCACCAGGCTCCCCCGGCCTTGGGATTCTCCAGGCAAGAACACTGGAGTGGGTTGCCATTTCCTTCTCCAATGTATGAAAGTGAAAATTGAAAGGGAAGTCGCTCAGTCATGTCTGACTCTTCGCGACCCCATGGACTGCAGCCTACCAGGCTCCTCTGTCCAGGGGATTTTCCAGGCAAGAGTACTGGAGTGGGGTGCCATTGCCTTCTCCGGGCAGTCATTGTAGTTTGTCTTCAAACTTCAGGGACATGGGTGTTAAAGAATGTCATTCCATAGGTCATAAAATTGAGGCTTTTCTAGATTACTGAGTAGGCTAAGTAGGGAGTCTGAGAAAAGTTTGATTTTGATAACTTTAGTAAGAACTTTGCAAAATAAAAAAATTTAGAAAGAAGATACCAATTTTCAATGAATCTAAGATGTATCATTAGTTTATATACTTCTGGCAACAAAAATATGCTACCAATAAACCATGATGTGCCTTTGAGTATAAGGCATATCCTGACTTCAGAAATGTTAAAATGTGTGGAAATGGGCCTTAGTATTGATAAAATATGGTGTTTTAATTATGTTAGACAAGTAAATTTCAGGTTTTCTATATTACAGCGTTTAAACTTTGTAGAAATTGAGGCATAATCAGATCAATGGACTTTCACCTGTACTACCACCGAGATTAACATATAACACTTTTCCACCATCTCAGGAAGTTTCTTTGTGTGCCTTCTCAGTCAGAGCCTACCACAAAGGTCACCACTTCTGATTTTTCCACCACAAATCAGGTTTGTCTGTTTGGGGACTTCATATAAATGTAATCCTTCAGTTTGTTCTCTTTTGTGTCTGGCTCCTTAATTCAGTGTAATGTTTTTGAGATATATTGATCTACATAAAAGTATAATCATTGTTTATAAAGTATAATCTATTCTCCTGTTGATGGACATTTGGGCTGTCTACATTTTTTCTTTTTTACTATTGTAGTAAAAGCATCTGTGAGCATATGTGAACAAGTCTCTGTACAGACTTGAGTTTTTATTTCTTTGGGATAAATACCTAGAGTGGAATTACTAGATCATAGGGTGGAGAAGGCAATGGCACCCCACTCCAGTACTGTTGCCCGGAAAATCCCATGGAAGGAGGAGCCTGGTAGGCTGCAGTCCATGGGGTCGCTAAGAGTCAGACACGACTGAGCGACTTCCCTTTCACTTTCCACTTTCATGCATTGGAGAAGGAAATGGCAACCCACTCCAGTGTTCTTGCCTGGAGAATCCCATGGATGGAGAAGCCTCGTAAGCTGCAGTCCATGGGGTGGTCGCACAGAGTTGGACATGACTGAAGCAACTTAGCAGCAGCAGCAGGGTGGTGCAGGCTTAACTTCATAGTAAGGCACCAAACAGCTTTTCAGAGTGGTTTTACTGGTTTATACTCTCAGCTACAAAGTATAAGAGCTCCAGTTTCTCCATATCCCCCAAACATTAGAAATTGATAGTCTTTTAATAAAATTTTAACTAAGTAGGAGGTATAAAGAAGTATCTCATTGTGGTTTTAATTTGCATGTCCCAGACGGCTAATGAAGTTGAATGTATTATCATGTGCTTTTTGACCACTTGGATATCTTCTCTTGGGGAATTCTCATTGAAATCTTTTATCTATTTTTAAAAACTGAGTGATTTGGTATTTTTCTTATTGAATTGTAGGAATTCTTAATTCTTAAAGATTTTCAGGGCAGACAGAACACTTGCGTCCACCACCTCCTCTTCCTTCCTGCTCTCCCAGTTATGTGTAGACTTTGTCAGGGTGTCCATCTCACATTAAATCTGGTATCATCATCTTTACCTTCTTTTTGATAAAACTGACAATTACTAGTATAATTCATAGTCATTTGCTATCTAGGTAAAGCCTTTTTGTTATGACTCCCCAAAACTGAGAGAGTAAATGACCCTAAATGGGAATCAAGTCTATTAGCAGGACATGTGATTTCCAAATCTTTGTTTCCAACAAAATTAAGAAAAAACTCTAACTTACCTACTAATTGATCATTAAAAAAGTTTTTTGCATACCACTTTATGATTTTAGCTATATGACCTGTGAAGCTAATAGTAAAATATTAATTTCTTTGATAGAATCCCTTTTCTTCTGTTTATTTATATGAGTGGAGTTTCAGCACTTACATCTATAAAAAGAAAAACAATAGCAAAAGAATTAACTCTGGAAACCTTTTCTCAAAATTAGTAACAGCTATCCATGGATTTATGAACTAATTAAAATATAAAAACAGCTACATCCATCTCACTAAAAAATACCTTTTCAGTACAACTTTACTATTTATGTTTGGTCATTACTTATCAAAACATCATATATTTAGATTTTTTAATTAAATTTTTACTTACCAAAATTGTAATAATAGCAATGCAGAAAAACTTCAAAAAATTAATCTCAAATAATAGACATATTTTATTGCATAAAGGAATGATGGCTCACTTAATAGCAAAAAAGAACATTCATTACATTGTGATCAAATTCTGGGGAAGAAATAGAATAGAAATACAATTTTAAGTAATAAAAAATAACAGTGGAAATTTGGCCTGATATGGAAGATCTTGTTCACATATTTTAGATTTTGGAAACCAGATGCCATGGTATTTAGATTCTGTTGTAGCCACATAAAAGAGTTAACTAATAGTTTTATTTTAAAATGTCAAAGGTTACACAAGATTATTTCTTTTCCAGCCATTTAAAACTGATAATGAAGGATTTTGGATGTCAAACTAAAAATATGGGAGGGGACTCAGTTTTTCAAAATTCCCAGTGGTACATGAAGGATAACAACAAATTGATCACGGCTTCAGTTTTGGTTCAGGCCACGTGCCCCCTCCATCCCTGGAGGTAGCAGGGTGCGGGGAGTCACCTTCTCTGGAACTGTCTAGATATACAAACAGAAAGCGGAGAATATTGGGAAGGGGCAAAAGAGGTTGGCTGATTCAGAGGCAAGCAATCACCAAGTATAAGAGGAGAGACCATTGAAAGGTCAGTAGAGTCAAGGTAAGCATTTTCCCCATCTTCAATAGGAGTATATGCGCTTGTTTGAAAACAGAAGAGAAGAAGCATTGGTTAAATGGGGTCTAGGGGTCCAGTGGTGATGTCCTGGGGGAGGAGAGGAGGGGAGGAGAGAGAGACAGTGGGTGTGTGACTTTGTAAACAGGTTGTGGCAATCGACTGACGCCCCTGAACTTGAACTGCCTGGTAGATGGACAAGCACAGCTGGTTATGGCTGAGTAGAGTCTCCGGGGGATTCCTGTGGTAACAGAAAAGTTTTTTTCTACAAGGTCTACTCCCAAGCCACAAGAGAGCAAAACACTCTGTTGAATAAATGGATACTGTTCAAACAAAGGGTCCAAACTTCCAGTTGTAAGATGAATAAGTTCTGGGGATCTAATGTTTAGCGTAGTGATTATAGTTAATAATTTTGTATCATACACTTGAAAATTGCTAAGTGAGTAGATCCTGTATGTTCTCACCACAGAAAAGAAATGGTAATTATGATGTAGAGGTGAGTTTAGGTCATGAAGGTAATCATTTAAAATACATAAGTGTATCAGATCAATACACTGTATACCTTGAACTTACACCATGTTATATGCCAGTTGTATCTCAGTAAAGCTAGGGGGAAGAAAGGGATATTTTTGTTGTTTGTTAGGCATACCCCAACAAATAAAAATGCACTTCCAGGGCATAAGACTGAGTCCCTGAACTTATTACTCTTTATTGGTTTCAGGCAACAACCATTGCAGTAGTTTGACCAGAAAAGCTCTTGGTAAATCATATCCCCTTGGTAAATCATATCATAACTGTCTATAGCTCCTGTATCTTTATGTGAAGATAGCATGTTTAGTTTTTAAAACTCTTTCTTGAAGTATAATGTAAACACAAAAAGGTAAATGTATCATAAGATTATTGCTTGATGAATTTTTATAAACCGAATCCACCAGGTAATCAGCATCCAGGTAGAAAGAGAACATCACCTGCACCTCACCGCCCCTTCTCTGTGTTAATCTGATAGTGTTTAAACTTAGCTTAGACCTGAAGCTAGGAAAACAAAAAACGAACAAAAAAAAATGATAGTCTGCCTTTGAAATAACATGACAGCGGGTTTAAACTGTTAACTTAGTTCTCTGAGCATTTCACTGCTGGCAAACTGATTTCAGAAACACTTTGGGCCTAAAAACCACATCTTTAAGCAAAAATCTGAATTGCTCATAGAATGATTTTCTTCTTTTGATACATCAGCAGAATCTGTCAAATGAACTGGTGGATTGGAGAGAAGTAGAAGATGTGAGTTTTTATTAAGCAACAATGTATGAGCAGAGAAGCAAAATATTAGCCAAAAAAGTGAGAACTAGACCTAATTTGACCTAGGATCCTGCTTTATAAATGTGCTCTGTGAGTGAAGTGTACCTAGTAGCTTTGTAAGGTGTTTTATTTTGTAAAGGTGATTATTGTTTGGAGAAGCCCTTTTTTTCCCACCTTGTTTTACACTATAATAATGTCAATAGTTTCTAGTCACAGTATCTAGTTTTATATTTTTATAGAGTGTCAATACATTCATTTTCATTGTTCTAATTCTTTCCTTTTTTATTTTGTAGCTATACAGATCTGATGTCTATCCTCATTTGTTCTAATTAGCATACCTATGCTTATGTCAATGGAGGGTGAGGCATATGAGTGGATATGGGGCCTGTCTTTTATAAAACACTGGTGTAGAGCCCCCATTTCTTTTTTTCCCCTGGAGTAAGATAGAAAAAGCAGATGAGGGTTGGAATGGGAAAGGGCAGGATGGGAAGGGAAGAGATCAAAGTCTGAAAAGTCCTGGGAGTTGTTTCTGCTGAAGCTGTTGGTTAAACCAGGGGACCAGATAGCCAAGCAGAGATAGACAGGACACTTTCCCTGTGTCCTGGGCTCCCTAACCCCACCTGGCTCTGCAGGGTCTGAGGGCTAGGAGGCAGCTGCCATTGGCTGGTGCCTTCCAGTTCCCTTTCCTCTAACCATGCCCTGGCTCCTGGGGCTGCGCTAGGTCTTTTATAAGTACACTTATTCATTAGTGCACACCCTCAGCCTGGCACATCTAGCTATTAGAAAAGTAGCATTGACAGTTGTTTGCTTGATTATCAACAGTAGCCAGAGAAGTCAGGTGAATGTCAACTCTTTTTTGGTAGTTAGAACATTTAACATGAGGGTGAGAAACGTCAAAGTGTTAGTTGTTCAGTTGTATCCAACTCTTCGCAATCCTATGGACTGTAGCCTGCTAGGCTCCTCTGTCCTTTGGATTCTCCAGGCAACAGTAGTGGAGTGAGTAGCCATTCCCTTCTCCAGGGGATCTTCCTGACCCAGGGATCAAATCTGGGTCTCCCACATTGCAGGCAGGTTCTTTACCATCTGAGCCACCAGGGAAGCCTCTTAATAATTTTTTAAGTGTACAATAAATACAGCACTGTTAGCTCCAGACACGATGTTGCACTGCAGATCTCTAGAACTTTTTCATCTTGCATGACTGAAACGTCACACCTGTTGACAAGCAACTCAGCATTTCCCCCTCCTCACAGCCCCTGGAAACCACTATTTTGCTTTCTGCTTCTATGAGTCTGACTATTGTAGGTTTTGCATATAAGAGGAATCATGTAATATTTATCCTTTTGTGACTTATTTCACTTAGCTTGCTGTCATCAAGGTTCATCCATGTTGTGACAAATGGCAGGATTGCCTTCTTTTTCAAGGCTGATATCCTATTGTGTGTATAGTACAAAACACATTGTCTTTATCCATTTATCCACTGATGTACATCTAGGTTGTTTGTACATCTTGGCTATTGTGAATAATATTACAATGAACAGGTGAGTATAAATACCTCTTTGAGGTCCTGACTTCAATTCTTTTGAACAGATACCCAGAAATGGGATTGCTGGATCATATGGTAGTTCTATTTTTAATTTTTTGAGGAACCTCCGTACCATTTTCCATAGCAGCTGCACCATTTGTGAATATATGATATGTTATCTTAAGTTACTTAAGTGACTGTCTCACTGCAGTATGGTCACCGTGTGTACCATTACCACTTCTCAAGAAATACCTATGCCAGTAGTTATAACTTTCTAGGCATTTAACTTTTGATAAGAAAGGAACTTGAATATCAGAAAGGAACTTGGAAATTGGGAAGATCTTGCCCTTTGATTTTTAAAAAATATGTATGATTTTTTTTTCTATCAAAGGTAGTTACCACTAGCTTTTCCTTTCTCCTTCCCAATTCAATACTTTAAGTTTATTACGTTTGGGCTTCATTTAAATGTCCACTTAAACTAATTTAAATGTAATACGTGGCCCTTGACACTCTGCTACTTTCTGTCAAAATGGACTATTGAAAATGCAGCCTTTCAAGGGGAAAGGTTTCTGCCCACAGAGTGGGGTTGTATCAGCACTCTGTGAAACAATAGTGACTCAGAAGCTCAGACCTGTAGGCAACTGACATGTTGAGGTCAAGAAAGTTACAAATGTGTTCCTGTTAATGGAAAAGTGTGAGGGTGTCTGGTGATTGGAGATCAAGTAAAATATGGAGGGAGGAGTTAAGACAGTGGGCTGCGAAGCTGCAGGGAGGAGGCTGTGGGGATTGAGGACCAGTATAAGTTTTGGAGGACACTGGTGATGGGAGAGCAGGGCTCAGCAAGTGGAGAGAGGAGGAGAAGGAAGCAGACAGAATGAAATTAGAAAGAGTGAAATAAGATGAGAGGTGGCCCCTGGAATACGAGAAGAGGGCATCATGATACTGTGGAAGGAGGGATGGAAGGGGAGCAGAGAAACGGAGGATGGCAGGACAGGTAGATGGGGGGAGGGCAGTGAAATTGGTTTCCAGCAAACCCACCAGCATCCTATCTGCCTGTAGAACTATGGCCTTGAAATAGCTCCCATGGAATGCTAGAATATCTAGAAAGGTAATTGGATACAGAGCATCTGTCAGTTTACTGAGCTTCGGGAAAGGCAAGAGCTTGGTTTCCTGACTTGTGAATACACATTTACTCCACTAAGAAAAATTCAGGGACTCTACCTCATCCAAAGCAAAGTGAGTCCATTTTTTTTTTTTTTTTGATCAGCTTAAAAAAATCTTTTCACTTGTCAAAAGTTCCAAAAGTAGTACATAAGAATATTGGTATTATATATTTTGCTAGCAACTAGTAATAATTATATCAGGCAACAATCTTAATAGAAATGTACATGTCTTATGCAGAGATTTCTTCTTTATTAATCAGTCCATCAAAATAAAAGAGTTTAGGCAAAAAATTAAAATCTCCCAGCTGAAATGTTCTCACTGTTACTGTCCTGAAAGAATGAAATAGGTTCATATGCAGGAGAGATGCCTCCATTTAAGAAATGAACTGTGTCTGCTAGTAAGGAAAGAATACTGCCTGCCCTGCGTCTTCTGAGGCTTTATGCTGCCCAGGCATGTCCAGAGCCTACAGTGCTAAGTAGAGTGTTGCCCTTGAGTGGCTCATGATCAACTCGATGAAAGACGACTTGTGTTGAAAGACATACCACCTTCATCTGGAACTTGTAAATTTGAGCTGGGACACATTTCTCACATAGCAACCTTGAAATAAACAGGGTGGCTGCTCACCCAGAAAAAAAGTTTTCATATGCTGAGGGGGCTGGATTAGATGATCTTTCTGATCTTGATACAATTCTAGTCCTCTGTAGCCCATTCTTCTTCCTTTTAAATATGCCTATGGTGAGGGGTTCTCAACTTGTGTTGCTGGTGGTATACACTGAGGCAGTGTCTCTAAGAGGGCAACTTGGGAGTATCTATTAACACTTGAAATGCACAAATCCTTTGGCCAAGCAGTTCTGCTTCTAGAAATTTAAATTTTACCCTTAGTCATACTGGTGCACCAGTATATACACTGAAGACTCGTTGTAGCAGTGTTTGTAACAGGAAAGAAAAAAACAAGATGGAAAAGGCCTGTATACCCATCACTGGGAGACTGAATGACTATGTCATGAATACGCATTCAGTGAAATACTACTAATCCGTCTAATCAGTATTAGAAAAAGTATGAGATAAATTTACATGTGTTCTTACCTCTGTTAAGGCATATATTTTTGTCTTTTCCCCCTCCAACACTTACAACAGTACCCAGAACATAAATAGGTACTTGTAATTATTTTAAGTGACTAAAAGAATGATGAATGGGTTTTTTAAATGAGTTTAAAAATACCTATTATAAATGCCCAAAGAGCACTCTGTAGTTCCCAGGGCATTTCATAACTGGATCCTTGGTCTTTTCCAGTTGTAATTGTAGGAGGTATAAATATTTTACACTACTCTATCCTTGAAGAGTAGTTTGTTTTGTTTAGTAGTGATTAGGCTTCATCCCAAATTCCAGTGACACCCCCTGGGGCTGTAGACTGTGAAAGAACCACTAAAGAGCCACACAAACACAGCTCACCATTCAGAGCACTCCACAGACGAGATGCTTACGGCCACAGGTGGCTTTAACTATGCTTGAAAACTGAATAGAAAAGAGATTGCCAGCTGTTCCATTTAAAAACATTTTCCTTGATTCCATGTTAGTTTTAACACAAACTCAGCAAAGCTCACTCCTTAAATGAGACAAAATATTTCAAAAGAATGTGTGTTTGCAATGAACATGATGAAGTTTCCTGTCAAAGAGTTTAAAGTGTTAAAAAGAACCATCAGGCCCCAGCTGGAGTCACTCATGCAAAGTCCCACCAAGACTGAATACCTAACCTCACTGCAGTTTCAGCCAGGAGTAGAATTTTAAACCAGGCAGACTGGAATTTTCTAGTCAACACTAGTGAGCTAGTCTGCTGGAGAAGACCCCCTGCCCTCCCCTAAGGGCACATGACCTTGCCTGAGATAATCCACTCCTTTAATCTGTCTGTCCTTCCTTCTGCCTATAAAAGCTTTCCATTTTGTACAACTCCTAGAGCACTCTTCTGTTAGGTAGGATGCTCCCTTATCAGGACTCTTGAATAAAGCCAATGGGATCTTTAAATTTACTTGGTTGAATTTTGTTTTTTACTAAAGATATATACTTAGTGAAAAGAAAATTAAAGTGTTCTTTTCTTGAATAATAATGTAAGAAACTTTTAAGTCCTACCATGAACCTATTTGTTACTATACTTTGAAAGGTTGGAGAGCATGATTTCCTTCCCTTTTGCTATTTCATTTCTTTACCTCACGTGTATTTTTATTTTTCTACTCTGTGCATTTCAACAAAACACCTGGGGATATACTCTTACAGGAATTTGAAATTTATAGGGCCACATTCCCAAGTCCTTTGTAGAAGAAATCATAAAGCCAAATAAATACAGCCACACCTGTTGGTTAAAGATACATGTTATAGGAAATAGAGCTGCCACTCATTTTCCTTTGCGTGTTTGTGAGAATATTTAAGGACTTGTTTCAAAAGAACTGCTGAAAATGTAGAAACCTAGCATCATCATAAAACTTGCTGAGATGCCGGGTCCTGGATTTACAAATACACTCCCTCAGCACGCTCGTTGCACTGGATAAGCCAAGTCTTGGCAGCCTGTCATGGACACTGAAATTGGTATGACTCTTGTATAGTCTGACTTAGAAACTTAGAACACTATAGCTTTGGATTGGCAGCTCTACGACCTTAAGGACCAGGATATTGCCCTCCATACCTTCTTATTCGTGGAGACAGGATTGAAGGAGATGAACCGCGTCACTGCTTACCGTGAGCTAGGTCTTGCCTGCGTCCCTGCACCTTTCTAATGGATTAACTGAGGAATGTGAAGAAATGTGTTGGAAATTTGGACTCCTCGTATAAGTGGAGCCTAAGGCCCCTTTGTCAGTTTATTCTATGGCAACAGTTCTCCCCACTTCCCCACCCCCACTTTTTAATGCCTTTAAAACATCCAACAGATTTTAGTTTCCCACCTCATATCCCTTTCCTGCCCCAGGATCCTGTGCAGCACACCGCATTTCACTGAGCTGTTCATGAGCCTTTAGGCTCTTCTTGGCTGTGACGGTTTCTCAGACGTCACTTGCCTTTGATGACCTTGACAGTTTTGAGGAGCACCGCTCTGGTTTTTTATAGGATGGTCCTCTAGTGTCTGATGTTTTCTCATGACTAGGTGGGCTTTGGGTTGGGGATTATTATCCCAGAGGTAGAATACATTTTCTGATAACAGTGACTTTGACTACATATTGGTAGTATTGGCCAGGTTCTCCACTCTGAACTCTTCTTTCCCCTGCCTGTACTGTGTTCTTTGGAAGGAAGTCACAGTGAGCAGCCCATACCCAAGGAATGGGAGTTATATTCCTCATGTTGAGGGCGGAGTATCTACATAAATTACTCGGAATTTTTCTGCTTGGGAAATTTGCCTCTTCTCCCTCTTTATTAATTTGATCAATCATTTGTTTATATCAGTATAGATTCATAGATATTTTATACTTTGAGTTATAATCCAATTCTTTTTTCTTTTTTTTGCTCACATTATTCCACATTTAGCCATTGGGAGCTCTTTTGGTTGGCTCCTGTGTCCCTTTGACATAATTCCCATTATTGTGTGTGTGTGGAGGGGTGGGAGGGTATTGGTTTTATCACTTCCTTACTTTCTAGCACCATGAGATGCTCCAGGCTCATTCTATATTTCCCTCCCAATTCTTTATTAAGCTATTTCTCCAATAAATCCTCTTTCCTTTTATTGGAGAATGCTTTTGGAAACAAGTATCTAGGTTTAAGGTGTGTTTGTTGCTCCTGGGGTTTTTTAGGCCTTAACGGCTGACAGCAAAGAAACACATGTGTATCTACTAATCTGTGTACATACACATTTATGTAACTATCTATCTATTAAGCTAAACATGAGTTCATCCTGATGAGCTTTAATCTATTACCACAGGGCTCATTCCAGCCTCCTTCCTTTGCTTATATGTAAACTCTCAGTCCAACAGGAGACACTTGGCTCCCAATACTGGCCATTTACTTCATTGTTCAGCTTCAGTATACATGTATAGAAGCATCAGAATTATCATCCTGTACCCAGTCCATTCTAAAGGAGATCAGTCCTGGGTGTTCATTGGAAGGAATGATGCTAAAGCTGAAACTCCAATACTTTGGCCACCTCATGTGAAGAGTTGACTCGTTGGAAAAGACTCTGATGCTGGGAGGGATTGGGGGCAGGAGGAGAAGGGGACGACAGAGGATGAGATGGCTGGATGGCATCACTGACTTGATAGACATGAATCTGAGTGAACTCCGGGAGTTGGTGACAGACAGGGAAGCCTGGCATGCTGCGATTCATGGGGTTGCAAAGAGTCGGGCACGACTGAGCGACTGAACTGAACTGACCCCCATGAAACAATTGTATCAACTAGAGCACCATGCTCATGCCGAGTCCCTTTTGCTTTTGGTCTTGTAGACTCTATTTCCAAATTACTTAGGTCAGCACTTTTTAGCCTGACTCCCTTCAGTGAAGTGGTTTCATACATTTGTAATATAGTTACAGTCTCTTAGAGTCTGCCTTCCTTACTGGGATCCCCTGACCTCCTAAATTTTTTTTTTCCCCAAATTGCTTACATCAAAGTTCACTCTTCATGCTATAAATTCTATGGGTTCTGACAAATGCATAGTGTCCAACAAGTAGAGTATCATGAAGCATAGTTTCAGTGCATGTCAGACAGAGAAAGAAAATACTGTATGATATCACTTATATGTGGAATCTAAAAACCACAACAAAGTAGTGAATATAAGGAAAGAGAAGCAGACTCGTGGATATGGAGAACAAACTAGTGGTTGCCAGTGAGGAGGCAGCCTGGCATAGGGTGGCGGAGTGGGAGGCACAAGCTATTGGGTATAAAACAGGCTTCCAAGGATGTATTATGCAGCACAGGGAGTGGAGCCAATGTTTTGTAGTAACCGTAAATAAGAACAAAAACTTTTGAAGTAAAACCTTAAAAGAAAAGTGCATAACAGATACTGTAAAATGAAACAGTTGTTTCACTGGCCTAAATATCCCCCGTGATTCACCTGTTTGTGACACTCCCTTTCCCTGAGCTCCTTGCAGCCGCTGATCTTTTTACTTTTTCTACAGTTTTGCCTTTGATAGAATTCTATATACATAATTGGAATCACACATCGTGTAGTCTTTTTAAAGGTTTTTTTTTTTTTTTTCACATAGTCATATGCATATGTTTCCTTCATGTCTATGTGGTTTGGTAGCTCTTTTTGTTTTTATCATTCAGTATTCACTCCACACAGTTTGTTTATCCATTTACTTATTGAGAGATAATTTGACTGCTTCCAGTTTTTGACAATTTCATACAGTTGTTAATACACATTCACATGCAGGCTTTTGTGTGGAGATAATTTTTCACATCAATTAGGTAAATCAATTTCATTTTGACATGAAACTCACAGAGAAATGTGAATATTTTTAATTTAACAATGATAGGAAAGGATAAGCCACTTTCCAGTGGTTTATCACTCTCTTTCTTTCTAAGTTCTTAAAATGGCCATGTGATCAACCTTTATCCTGTTCTTCTAACCACCATCACCTTGAGTTTTAACTAAACACAGTTGTACTAAGACATTCCACAAGTGGTTAGGACTGAGTAGTTTTGATAGTATCTATTTGAGTACGAGTACCTCAATTATAATTGACATAATGATGGACAAATTTGGTTCTTTCCTAGCTACCCCACCCCCTAAGCAAAATCTGCCTGATACAAGAAGCCTCAAATCAGAAAATTCTCCAATAGAAATGCAATAACCTATTCTGGGTTCCAGTCAAAGGGGTGAGAGGGTCTGAGTTCTGCTGACATTTCAAGCTCACCTTTGTCCATGTTCCCTTTCCCTGTAGTCTTCTGGGGAGTGTTTTCATCATACTAACTCCCAGGGTTTCTCTCATAATAGGCTCCCTGTTGTGACTGGGGAGAGAGAGTTACAGTTCTTATCCCTCACTGAACTGTGATGTTTGCCTGATGCTGCATACTGGAGAGGTGAGACCTCTCCATGCTCAAAGCCAGGAGCCACGGGAAACAGGATACCGAGAGTTCAAGAAGAGAGTCATCATAAGGAAACCCAAAGATGAGTGCTTCCAAACTGGGGAGGAGGGGGCTGCATCGTTCTCTTCTGGGACTCCTGCTCACTGTTACAGCTGGTGGTCTGCTGTGGTGATGGGAGAAGCTGCTGTGGAGAGTGGCCTGTGCAGTGGTGAGCTGGGTCGCAGCCTATGTAAGCCTCCTCCTTCAGTATGCTCGAGACGTCCCTCGCCTGTTCTCAGGATAGTTGGCAGGGTCATATTGCAAGAGAAGTTTCCCAAAATTCTGGGTGTCAGACTGATCTATATACTACCCTGGGACCCTACAGAGGTGTAAGGAAAAGCTGGAGTTTCTTTCAGTTCTACTCTGAAATCTCCCATTCCATATCTCTATCAGGTTATGATTTGTATTCCACATTTATAAGCACACAGTTTGCTAAATCGCCTTCTTATTAATATATATGTTTATACTGGTGTTTCAAAGCCTCTTTAACAATTCATTTCATGTACATATTTGGCAACGTCAACATCCTTGTTCTGTAAGAAATTGTGGCTGGCCCTATCTACAGATTAAATAAGATATTATTTAAACACCTAAAAACAGAAGATCAACTTCTAACTTACCAACAGTGACACCACTGAACTCTTTAGATAACTGTTAGTAATATGAAGCATATCGTACGTATAAAGGCATGTACAAGGTATATGCAGAGTTTAAATAAAAATAAGTTTTCTTCGCTTTGAAGTTGTGGCCTTTCATGATGTAGAAAGACCCCATGCATGTCACCGTGGGGTCTGCAGAGGTTTTCTGACTTCCAGCAGCAGGATTGGAACCTGGTTCTACTCGATTCTTGATCCAGTGGGCTGCCACTGTTCAGCTATACAATGCTACTATATCTTCTTTTTCTCTTTCAGTTTTACTGAGATACAGCTGACATGCACAGCATAGTGAATTGACTTACACAGGCCATGAAATGGTTACCGCAGTAAGTTTAGTGAACATCCATCATCTCAGGTAGATACAAAAAAGAAAAGGAAAACAAACTTTTTCCTTGTGATGAGGACTCTTAGATTTACTCTCCTGACAATTTTAATATATAACACACTGCAGGGTTGATTATTTTTATCACGTGTATTACATCCCTCCTACATACCTGTTTTATAACTGCAGCTTGTATCTTTTGACCGCCTTCATCCAACTCCCTCTCCCCCTGCCTCAGTAACCACAAGACTGATCTCTTTCTCTATGGATAGTCTGTCTTAAAAAGCATATATTTGACATTAATTCTGAACAAGAACCATCTTTCAAGTCAAAGTAGGTGCCTGATGATTATTATCTACAGCCATTCTCTATTACTTTTCACTTGATATAAAAGTTCACTTATTCTGGACCCTCAGAGGAGCAAAGACCCAAAAATTTTGATCTCATTGCATAATGAAGGAAGTGAGTGGATAGAAATAGCTTCTGAATTCTAGAAATGATGACCACATGGCTTTCAGACAGTGACAGATTCTAACAAAGTGCTACTTAGATTCCTCTGTACTCTGGTGCTACTCAAAAGTGGTCCACAGACCAGTAGCATCCACATCACCTGGAAGCTTGTTGGACATGCTCTTGCCCTGCTGAATCAGCATCTGCATTTAGCAAGACCCCCAGGTGATCCTCACGTACCATAAAGCATGCTTCCTAGTCCAGTGTCCAGGATGCATAGTCAGACATTCACCTAATTCACATTTAGGGCACAGAAGATGATTCCCCAAATTCTAGAGTCTCACGAGGAAGTAAGAATGGGGTTTTTTAGAATGACTTTATCTCCTAACATGTTGTTTCTTATATACACACATTAATGTATACCTTAGAGTGAGTAGTCAGTCTCTATGTCTTTGTCACCCTTCTACTTGGCCGCCTGAAGCCGTCCTGAGATACATACCTAAGAGTGGGAGCCAGTCTTGTCTCTGCAGGGCTCAGGACTAGAGAGAGAGCCTATGAAATTGCAGCTTACATCAAATAAACTGGAGTCAGCTTCATTCAGTGTCATTGTTAAATGACAGTTTTGAGGATGTGGAGATAAAATGAGGAAATCAGTTGAGTCAGCAGGGCAAGACTCAAAAATGAAATGCTCTACAGTGTGACTGAGAGTATGCATTTCTAAAATTAATTCTCATGTCTGAATTTTTGGTTGTCAATCATACATCAAACCCCAAGCTGTAAGTCATGAGTTTCATGGGTTGTTAGCAGATTGACTTGTTTGAAGTAACGCTTGAAATACATTTCAAGCATCTTAAACTTTGATCTCCCTATTCCAGGGTTTCTCAAGCTGTGCCCTGTTGATGTGGTCATTCTTTGCTGTGGGGGCAGACCTGTCTTTGTGCATAGTATGTTTAGTAGCATCCCTGGCCTTTCCTCTATGAAACACCAATAGCACCTCCCCTCCTGAGGTGTGACACAACCAAAAATGTCCCCAAGGGGGAGCAAAATTGCCCCCAGTTGAGAACCACCACCATATGCGAAAGTGAATATTCACGAGAAAGGTAATGTCTGTTCCTTGGGAATTCTGCCTAGGTCATGACCACAGTATATACCAGTGAAGCTTCTGCCTGGTGCCTCTGTACCCATTCGAATCTGGAGATCCTGGGAGACAGCTGTAAACCAGGTAGGGCATTGTTTGGATATGCAGAACCATCAATTCTCAAGAACAGAATGGTGACTCTTTCAGAAAGAGCTTCACAGCCATGGTGACCCTTGGTCTTGTCTTCCTTGACCATAGCCCGGGACTCCCGGTGACCCTATAATTTCTTAGTCAGTTCAGGCTGCTCTAACAAAATAACAAAATTTGTCCCCAATTCTTAGATTCTACATCTAGTGCAAATATCCTCTTTGAAAAAGCTTTAGGGATGGCTGGTAATAGCAATAGCCCCTAAAATGACCTCTGAGACTTTGCCCCTCTTAAGATAGGTCAGCCTTGGTCACTGCAATTCCCATAAGTGCTGACTCAGGGGGAGTTTCTTCTCTTGTCTTCTCCCCAGCCCTGACTGTCTTCTTAGATGTTAGCTGGGTCACAAAGATCATCACTCTAGTCCTTTTGCTCCTCTTGAGACCCCTCCGGTTCTTCCACATCCACAGTTACTCGCTACTTCATTTACCTGCCTGCTGCTTTTGCTCCCTGCCTGCTATTTGCCCAAGACTCATCTCAGTTTTCATTTGTCCAACTTCTCTCCTTTGAGATCCCACTCCCACCCCTTCCCAAGATGCTTGTGTGAAAGGACACTCTGAGACCATCACTGACCTGTCCTCCCATTCTGGGGAGAGCCTTCTGTGCCCCCTCTGTGAATATTGACATCGTCGTCCTCTTCCTGGAGTTCTGTGCCTTGAAGGTGGGGACTGCTCCCGATGGCATCTCTTCAGCCTCACTGCACTTATCCATCTGACTGAACTGTGGCTTTTATCATTTGTGTGAAAATAGGGGGAAATTATATCACTGTAATGGATAGTTTGTACAATTGACTCTCATTTTTTGATGGTTCTACATTTGCTAGTTTGCCTGGTTGCTAAAATTAATTGGTACCCCACTCCCAAAATAAGTACTCAGGAACTTTTGTGGCTGGGACAGATTGGGGGCAGGAGGAGAAGGGGATGACAGAGGATGAGATGCCTGGATGGCATCACTGACTCGATGGACGTGAGTCTGAGTGAACTCCGGGAGTTGGTGATGGACAGGGAGGCCTGGCGTGCTGCGATTCATGGGGTCCCAAAGAGTCGGACACGACTGAGCGACTGATCTGAACTGAGCTGTGGATAATGCTTAGGGTGGTGAAAACTTTGAGTCACCAAACTTGGACATTCTCAGCTGAGGGAGAGCAGGGTGACACTCTGCCTTCTCACTGAAAGTATCTTCTCAGGGTCTATTTCGTGTCACCTTTTTTTGGTAACCTTTTTTTTTTTTTTTTTTGCATTTTTATGACTGTGTTGGTGATCTTGCTGTTTAAAATGGCCCTCAAGCATAATGATAGCATCCTGTTTCATGTTCCAAAGCACAAAAATGCTATGATGTGCCTTATGGAGGAAATAATGTGTTAGATAAGCTTCTTTCAGCCATCAGTGATAGTGTTATTAACTGTGGTTTCAAGGTCAATGGATCAACAACATGTATTAGACAAGTTGTCTTTAAGCAGAAACATGCAAAACATTGCTTATTGATTGATTGATGAAAATATTGTGACCAAAAGTTAGCAGGAACAGAACCTTGTATTCCCCCTAGGAGCAATCAGCCAGTATTCACTAACTTAGTGTTCACAGCAGCAGTTTCATAGCACATGACAACCATGAATAACAAGGCTCGTGTGCACATCGGTGTGTATATGTGTGTATGGGCGCTCACTCGAAGGATATGCAGACCACTACTGGCACTGATTGCTTCAGAGACGAAACCCGGCAGCTGGGGAACAGCAGGGAGGAGACTTCTTACTATAATACCTTTGTGTTTTGTGCCATATAATTAATACCCATCAACAAACTAAATTAAAACAGTTTAAAAGCAAATAATAAAATGAAGACAATACAGTTTTATCATTTTCTCTTCCATTTTAGGGAAGCAAAGCTGCTCCCACCAAAACTCCAGTCACTGAGACTCCCTCCCTGGTCTTCTAGGCCCTGCAGAAGCCGCCCCCATGCTCTGCCTCCCAGCTGTGCTTCTCACCACCCCCTTCATGAGCATCTCAGGCCATCCATCTGGTCTGCTCATTGCTCAGCACTTTGGCGACTCTGCCATCACTCACTCCATACTCGCCATCAGAAACACCTTTGTCTCCTCTCCCTAGCAACACCTTGCTTTTCCTTCAAAGTCTTTGGCAATTTTCCTGATCACCCCACCCAAGGAGGTCTTTCTCTTCCTTGTCGGAACCCCTTAGAGAAGTCCATGGCCCAGGAGTTTTCCCTAGTTTGGTGATTTTAAAGTCTGGTCCCCAGACCAGCAGCATTAGCATCACCTGGAACATCTTAGAATTGCAACTTCTAGGGCCCCTCCCCAGACTCACTGACACAGAAACTCTGGGGCAGGGCTCAGCAATCGTGTTTTAAACCCTCCAAATGATTCTGATGGATATAGCAAGGTGTGAGAACCACTGTTCTTGAAAATTCACGGGAAAGAAACACAAACAAACAAAGGAAAGTCAGTAAACAAATGAAAAAGCACTCAACCTCACAATTAGGGAAGTAGAAATGAAAACAACAAGGAGATATACTTTTTATCTTTCAGATTGGTAAAAATTTTAAAGATTGATGAAAATCTCGTGTAGCAGTAGGAGCCAGGAAACAGATACTTGCATATCCCGCTAGAAGCATAAACCAATATAACATATTTGGGAGAGGGGGGTTGGTAGTTGAACTTAAAATTTAAAAAATGCACATCTCATGACCAAGCAATTCCTCTTCTCAGCCTCTCTGCTAGAGAAACACTTGAATCAGTGCATAGATAGACACACAGACATTCATAGTGCTGCTGCTGGCGGTGGGAGGAAGCTGGAAAGCGCCCAGATGTTTCCGTAGAGAAATGCCCAAGCACCCTAGCACAGCCACTGAGAAGTACTATGCAGCAGGTGAAAAGGATGGGGTGGCTGTTGATGTACACATGTGGGACTTACCCTGAGACGTTGCAGAACGCAAAGGCAAGTTGCAGAAATATATATAAAATATGGCACCATTCAAGTTAGAAAAGACGCACCCAAATGCTCTAAATTTTCTCTGAGTGTGTAATTATGAAAGTGCATAGAAAAGTAGAAGAGTTATTACCTCTGTAGGGGGCAGAAGTAAGGAGGACAGATCTGGAACGGAATTTTAAAAAGACTTCCAATTTAGCTATAATTTTAAAATTTCTTAGAAGATTTGTGTATGCAAGTATTTCTTGACCAATAAACAATTTTCAGTAGCAAAAAAAATACCTTTGGAAATAATATACTAATTGGATGGTTCTTAATCATTTTTTGGCCATGACTTCTGAGATTTTAATGAAGACTTTCCCCCTACATTCCACAAAGTTATAGAAGTTTTAGTTTCATTTGAGGGAATTTCTAGATACTCCAAAGCCCACCCCTAGAGCTGTCAGGCTTCCTGGACCCTGGGCTGAGAGTTTCTGGCCTGCATGAGGATCCTTCTTTGCTTTTTGCTCTGGGCTCCATGACCCTCTTTGGCATCCGTGTCCCCGAGGAGTCATAATGTCTGACAGCTATGTTTATGAGTGTCAGAAACTCTTCTTCAACAGATTATATTTCCCCAGAAGGTAGATTTTCGCTGACATCTTAATACTTGGAAAGGAGCGGGAGATCCTTGAGGAGTGAGTGAATATAGCATATGGGTTGCTGAGCCACAAACAGAAGCTGATCTGTATCAAGGAAGCTTCAAGCGCCCTGCATTTGATCTTGGAATTCATCAGGTTCTTTTTTTAAGTTGTGCCGCGTCATTCTCCCATCACATGCACACGGACCCTTTTACAGTGTTTTCCTCTTGGTTGTAAAAATAGATTTTGGTTTTTGCTTTTATATTTTTAAAGAAGAAAAGGTGAAGAAAAGGGCTGACCGTTAGCCCTTTGGCTGACCACCATTTTTAGCCCTAAAATTTTAATTAATTTTCTTTCCACTGTTTCAAAATGGTTGCCGAAGGAAGGCTTTTATTTACCCCTTTTTTGTGTCATTTACCGGAGAAGGCAATGGCACCCCACTCCAGCACTCTTGCCTGGAAAATCCCATGGATGGAGGAGCCTGGAAGGCTGCAGTCCATGGGGACACTGAGGGTCGGACATGACTGAGCGACTTCACTTTCACTTTTCACTTTCACGCATTGGAGAAGGAAATGGCAACCCACTCCAGTGTTCTTGCCTGGAGAATCCCAGGGACAGAGGAGCCTGGTGGGCTGCCATCTATGGGTCCACACAAAGTGGGACACGACTGAAGCGACTTAGCAGCAGTAGCAGCAGCAGTGTCTTTTAACTTATATGCAGAGTACATCATGAGAAACGCTGGGCTGGAAGAAGCACAAGCTGGAATCAAGATTGCCGGGAGAAATATCAATAACCTCAGATATGCAGATGACACCACCCTTATGGCAGAAAGTGAAGAGGAACTAAAAGCCTCTTGATGAAAGTGAAAGAGGAGAGTGAAAAAGTTGGCTTAAATCTCAACATTCAGAAAACTAAGGTCATGGCATCTGGTCCCATCACTTCATGGGAAATAGATGGGGAATCAGTGGAAACAGTGTCAGACTTTATTTTTTGGGGCTCCAGAATCACTGCAGGTGGTGATTGCAGCCATGAAATTAAAAGACGCTTACTCCTTGGAAGGAAAGTTATGACCAACCTAGATAGCATATTCAAAAGCAGAGACATTACTTTGCCAACAAAGGTCTGTCTAGTCAAGGCTATGGTTTTTCCAGTAGTCATGTATGTATGTGAGAGTTGGATTGTGAAGAAAGCTGAGCACCGAAGAATTGATGCTTTTGAAGTGTGGTGTTGGAGAAGACTCTTGGAGATCCAACCAGTCCATTCTAAAGGAGATCAGTCCTGGGTGTTCATTGGAAGGAATGATGCTAAAGCTGAAACTCCAGTACTTTGGCCACCTCATGCAAAGAGTTGACTCATTGGAAAAGACTCTGATGCTGGAAGGGATTGGGGGCAGGAGGAAAAGGGGATGACAGAGGATGAGATGGCTGGATGGCATCACTGACTCAATGGACGTGGGTTTGAGTGAACTCTGGGAGTTGGTGATGGACAGGGAGACCTGGCGTGCTGCAATTCGTGGGGTCGCAGAGTCGGACACGACTGAGCGACTGAACTGAACTGAAACTGTTTTAAGTGATGGAGTCAGTTCTCAGAAAAATAAGCTCCCTGGTAACCTACTTCTTGTTCTGTCCAGCAGTTGCCAGTAAATTTCTGGTCTGTATGTGCTGAGCCTGAATCTAAATGTGCCATGCATACCTTTGCCATGCGTGCCTTGCACACAGGCTCTCTGGGGAAGCACTTGGAACCTTCTCTCTGTGCCCTGCCCCAGTCCCCACACCATGACAGGTTTAGGGGAGCCCTGGAGAAGCTGGCTGTGGCTGGATTTTTTCATCCTTTCCCTAGCTTCTCTTTGATTTACTTGTATCCTAAGTAGGAAATGAGAGGTCTACACACTGTATAGTATTTTCCAGGAAATGTGGATGGGCATTCCTTTAAAACAACAAGAGCAACTGTGCACTCTGTTCATTAGGAATGCAGCTGAATATCCTTGAGTGCTTTTTCCTCTTGGGGAATATTTTCTGCAGGTGGCATGGAAGCCTCTCCATAGGCTGCTCTGACCTGTCTTCTCAGGCTGACTGCTTGCTTCCATGAACTCTTGGGTCCAGCCACACTTTAAAAAACCCTTCCTGCTTCTGAGTTTCTGCTTGTGCCCTTCTGACCTTCCCTCATATGGCCTCTGAAACGGTTTTATTCATCATGACTCAGATTCCCATCTGAGTTTCTCAGAGAGAACCCAGATGAGCATCCTCATTCTCCCTTGAGTGTTTATAGAACTTCTCTCTTCCACTCACAGAGGACTTCTCTGTGGAACATTTGTTGTAGCTGCTGCTCAACAAACATGCATTGTTTGGTAAGATGCTCAGGAGGGTTTCTGTGAGGAAAGAGCATCTGAGTTGAAATCTGTGTCTTCAAAGGTACCAGCCATGCAAGAATCAGAGAAAGAGCATTAGGTCCAAGGAACAGTAGGTGCAGAGGCCTTGAGGCAGGAAGGAGCTTAGCATGTGGGTGATCAAAGGTTTCCTTTTTAAAAAGACTTTTTATACAAGGACTGTATCCCCTTACAGCCTCTAGCATGTAGTAAGGCTGCTAGACTGTCATCTCCATGAGGGTAGATTCCAACTCTGTCTCACTTTTCGTGACCAGGACAGTGATTGGTTCATACCAGACACTCAGACAGATGGAGGGATGGATGGCTGCTCATTGAGTAACCGAACAACTTCTCTCTGGCCTGATGACAGTTTTGCATCAAAGCCAGAACGGACCAAAGGACTCCTTGCCTTCCTAAATGTGGGTCCGTGCTGAGCAAGTCCCTTCAGCTCTCTGTCTAGGTGGTTCAGCTCAACATGCATTCAGTGAAATAAGAACAGGGCACTTACTTCCTTTTTGGAGGGACATTGTCCACATGAGTGAGATCTCATCTACCAAATGTTTGGAACTTTTGGAAGCTGCTCAATAAATTCAGACAATTCCTACAGCATGGCTCAGCCAGCGGGCAGCCAGAAGTCATCGTATGTGAGGTTTCACCCCAACAGCATGGGAATCCACTGTGACGGTCCCTGCACTCACCGCTGTAGGATTCCAAAGCCTCGCACCTCTGTTAAGCTTTCGGAATGCGGACAAAGCATTCCATCATGTTAGCGGGGCACTCGCTTCCATGCAGCTCGGCTTATTGTTGTGGTCATTCCAGGGCTTCTGTCTGGCCTTTGTCTTGCATTCTCTCATGGAGAAGCCTCTGCTACAATGACTCACAGTAATTCCTAGTGGAGTGGTGCTTTTAGTGAATTGAGGAGGCCGTCCATTCACAGAAGCAGCTCTGTAGTAAAGTCAGTTTTCAGGAGCATCAGGTCTAATAAAGAATTATAATCAAGAGCTTTGTTAAATAATGAGGCTCCCTACTAATACCTTCCCTCTCAAACAATGGTAACAAGCACAATAGTTAAAACTCCCGGCCTGCGTCAGCATTCGGGATAAGCATCAGGCATATAAACTACTCTAAACATCTTTGAAATGGCTAAGTGCAATTTATCCTTTCGGTGCTCTACTTTTCAGTATTGTTTCAGGGTTATAAAATAGTAGAAATAGTGCAAGTGGTGGTCACTTGTTCAGATAGGGGAGTGGGTGAAGCACTTAGATACTCTTTCTCCAGTGATACCAAGACATGCCAGTTCACCCCACCAAGGGGTCAAATGTTCTCTAAACAGCAAAAGGAAGTGCTGGTGGACTGCTAGTTTTTAGAAAGATTTCTCAGCCCATTCCTATTTGCAAAGCTGCCCTATTGCTATTGCTGCTGCGGTGGCAGTCCAGACTTGAGTGCAAGTGCAGAGACCACACAGGCACTGTCCTGTGGTTCGCGAGCCGAGCTAAACTCGTGGTTCAGCTTTGTTTTTGTGCAGCAACAAATGACCTGGGCCGTTTTTCAGCACACAGCCTAGCTGTTTTCACTATTCGACTTGAAACGTCAGGTCCAGCACTGACCTGGCGCAGTAGTCAGGGCCACACATTACATGTGTGCTGCTGGTGGTGGTTTATTCACTAAGTCATGTCCAACTCTTGCAGCCCTGTGGACTGTAGCCTGCCAGGCTCCTCTGTCCACGGGATTTCCTGTACTAATGTATAACTGGTAAGGGTGGGAAGAAGAGACAGGATGCGACGGCAGGGTCCATGCCTCCTGGCCTAGCCTGCTTTACCATCTCCCGATTACTATCTCAGAGGGCATTGCCTGAGATGCAGTTTGGGCTTAGACACGTGGTAGCACTGGATCTAATCATATGACCCTTTTTGCAAATTGAATTGGGGGTCAGTTTGGCAGCTGAATTCCCCCAGTGTTCCCTGGTGCACATGTCACAGTTCCAAAGCATTGGCCAGCCTCTAACGTTAGAGGGCCTCTACCTCCCAGGACTCACAGTCCAGATGCTGCAAGGCGAGACCACCAGTGTGCCCAGGGTAGCCATGCTCTGGGGTCTCTCTAAGTAGAGCCCAGTTTGGAAGGAACTGGAAAGACTCTCTTAGCAGCAGGAGGGCACATCATGAAAGACTATTATTTGTCCCACAGTTATAATAAAACTTGTTTCTAGCTGGTTTCTATTTATTTCCAGAAGAAGCAATTTTCCCTCTTTCTCAAGAGGTCCCAGGAAGGAATGTTTGACTCTTAATAGTCAACAGATAAGGAAAGTCTCCTTGAATCCTTCTGGATGAAAATCTTCCCATTAGACCCTTATGCGTCATCAAACAAACTCAGTTTTAAGGGCATGTTTTCCACCTGTTAGGACTAGTTTTCATAAAAATAAAATTCATGACTAGGAGACTGAGGGTTTACTCAATGGACTATTTTAGCTTTTGCCTTTAGTTCTTTTGGGATTTGCATCATGTTAATATGACTCTAAACCAAAAACTGTGAGCCTTAGAGCCTGCAACTGCAAACCAAACCCTAGGCTAACAATTCTCTCCAAAGTCCTAATTATTATTTCCAATTAAATCCACTTTATGCCTTCACTCATACAAAATACTCTGAGCGCCCAATGTAATTAGGTAGTGTAGTACTAGTATTTATTCACCATAAAGATGAGTAAGATAAAGCAAGAGAGAACAACCATCGCCTCTGCTGAGTCTGGTGGGAAAGACAGACGTGAACACAAATGATAAAGAGCAGTATGCCAGGGGCTAGATTTACGGGTCTGACACAGCATGGTAGGGAGAGGAAGAGTCATTCTTGCGGGACTAGGGGAGGTTTTGCTGAGACAAGGACAGGATTGGAATTTGTTCTTGGCCGGGGGCTTCGCTAGACAGAGACTCAAGAAAGCGCATTCCCATTGGGGAAACCATATGGGTGGGATCTGCAATGTTGGAGCTTCAGGAGAACTTGATGTGTCTGTGAGGCAGGAAGAAAACGCAGAAGTATCTGGAGACATACTAGAGACAAGGGACAAAGGGCCTTCACTTAGAACAGTTCTGGACACTGTGACACATAAGCAACTAAAGTCCAAAGGGCTCTATGTGCAGCCTTTTATTATTGTTATTTATGTAATTTTTTTTGCGCTGGGTCTTCAGTGCTTCACATGAGCACTTCTCTAGCTGCGGTAAGCGGGGGCTGCTCTCTAGTTGTGGTGCGTGGGCTTCTCATCGCAGTGACGTCTCTTGTCGCAGAGCACGGGCTGTAGAACGTGGGGCCAGTAGTTTCAGCACATGGGCTTAGTTGCCCCATAGCATGTGGAATCTTCCTGGACCAGGGACCGAACCCATGTCCTCTGCATTGGCAAGCAGATTCTCAACCTCTGGACCACTAGGGAAGTCCCTTCCACACAGTCTTACC
Organism: Bubalus bubalis; assembly: GCF_019923935.1. Taxonomy (NCBI): domain Eukaryota; kingdom Metazoa; phylum Chordata; class Mammalia; order Artiodactyla; family Bovidae; genus Bubalus; species Bubalus bubalis. The sequence continues at coordinate 33,513,481 of NC_059159.1, read as the reverse complement.
CATAATATTATTACGTTATCTGTAAAATAGGGGTAAGAGTAGCACCTTCTTAACTGGAAACATAAGGAGCAAGTAAGAGAATATGTGATGTGGTCAATCAATGCTGACTGCTAACTATTCACAAATGTTGAATTTGCGTTAAACCAAGACTAATGCTAACATTTTGTGGGAAACCTATGATTGATGATATAGGCCAGGTCTCCTTGGTCAGGTCAGTGCAGAAGTCCGCAGTTGGGTAGATCAGTTGAGGTCAGGTAACCCCACCACTTGATTTCTGAGAACAGCCCCGATGGGATTTACAGCTTCGGCCCCATCCCTTGGCCAAGTTTGCAGTGTGGGGAGGACACTGAGCAGCTCATTCTGTCCTCAGATTTCTTTCCATGTGGGGATCAAGGAGGGGAGCCCAAGCCTTGGATCATGAAGATGTCTTTGCCTCTCCTTGTGTAAGATGATAATGTCAAGGGTGCCTGGCACCAGCAAGGGAACGTTTCCTCCCTCCAAGGCTCCTCATCCCCACATGATGACTAGGTGCCTGCTGATATTAGACCTTGCGGACTGCCTTGAAAGCCCTTGTTTCTCTCCCCCTTTTTCTTTGTTTAATAGCTGTATTGTAGAGTGGGTTGTGTTTATGCCTCCTGGCAGTGATTATTACCTTAAGCAAATTTTTAGTAGACTTTTTTTTCTTTTGATCTATCTTATGTTCACAGCAAATTGGGCAGAAAGCACAGAGAATGCCCATTCACTTCTCCCCTGAAACACACAAGAGCCCCCCCTCCCCCACTATCAACATCCCCCACTGGAAGGCACAGTTGTGACCGTCAGTGGACCAACAATGACAAGTCATTGTCATCCAGATTCCATACTTTACTTCAGTCTTCACTCTTGGTGTTATACCTTCTGTAGGAATTGCTGACTTTACACGAGAAATTGTCCCCAGGAAAGCCTGTTCAAATAATTTAGTGTGAGGCTTGTGATGGTAACTTATTTCCAAATAACCTGATTTGAAGGAAAGCATTGAAGGTGGAGTAGAAGGAGAAAAGAGAGAAAGATAGACATGATGGGAGGAAGGAAAGAAAGAAGAGCAAGGACCATTCACTCACCCAGGCGGGTCCCACCCCCAATCTCAGAAGCTCATCACCAAGAGAGGTTAATGATTACTCTTGCCTAAAGTGCCCATACTTTACTCCTGTTTCCTAAGTCTCTTTCTGCCATCTCACAGTGTCTCCGGGCCTTCCTCTTCCTGGAGGGAGAATTCTGCCTTTGAATCTTTCCTTGAAGCTTTTCACACACATCCTCCAGGCTTCTGTGATGAGGCCCCCAAAATGTGAAAGAGGAAAGTTTTATTTTGAAATAGAAGGCTCAGAAACAGATTGAGGCAGTTCTGGAGAGATTTTTTTTCAGCACCTAAGACAGCTTATTTTAATTGCTCTTGTAAAGTTCTGAGGAAAGCTAAGTCAGCCTCCTGGGCTGACAGATGAAACCTTCTGAGAAGTTGGCTGCCCCCAGAGCCCCGGGCAATGCTGAGACGTCCTTCCAAAGAGGGACCCAAACAGCTGAAGGGCTCCAGTTACCCAAGACGTGAGTGACATGGACACTTGGGCAGTTGGAGAAAAGGAAGGAGTGGGCAAGGGAGCTGGAGGAGTAAAGGTCAGAGGAGAAAGAAGGGCAGTGACAAGAGGGAGGGGGCAGTGAGGAGGAGGAAGGCAGGGCTGGCTGAGCCATGGCTGTCCCTCAGTCTGAGGAGAGCGAACTGCCCCTGGCCACACCCCTGCTGGACTTTGGGGACAGGGTGGTGCCCTGCTGTGAGCCTCAGGGTGTGATTGGCTGTTTACCAACCCCGCTCATGCCGGAAGAGGAAACCCCTCTGGCCTTCGTCATTAAAGTCCCCTCATGGCAAACAACCACTGTAAATGAAGCTGGCCGTCCTGGAGCCAGCAAGCAGAGTTTGTGCTGAACCTTTTATTCAGGATTTAAAGATGTTATTGAGTTTCTTTCGAACAGTGCATTAAAGTGCACACCCATTTAAATGTGTTTATTTTACCCCATTTCTGCTCTTTTGCACTTTCTGTATTTTTCTACAATAATTGTGGATGGCACTAACAGTGATAAAGATAAACGATTGCCATTATAAACATTGAATTGGCTTGAAAAAATTCACAAAGTAATTTGTAAAATTTTATAGAGAAATCAAAAATTTAACCTTGGTTAATGTGTGAGATGGAATTGAAACAAGGGCTGGGACTTGCCAACTTTTTAAACTGTGTCTATATTGTTTGACCTGGTAAAACCAGTGTGTATTAGTTTTATCATTTATTTTAAGGTAGACTCAAACATTTTTTTATTTTTGTCATTTGAAAAAAAAATTTGTTGAACGGTATTTTCTTGGCTCTTTAGCAAATCCTTTCTGCCAATTTTGCATGCGTTGGACCACCTGACAAAAATTGAATTTGGCATTTGTCCCCTATATGAGTCATAGAGGCCTTTCTGTCACAAGCAGATGTTCACTGTATGAATTCATATGTGTGCATTAATTCAGAGCTTCAATAACTTTATTTCAACTATGAAGTTTCAAGCTGACAGAACAGTCTGGAAAATAATTTAACAAATATTCCTGACCCACCATTTAGATTTAACAAATGTTATTTTTCCATGCTTGCTTCACATCCTTAAAAAATAATAATAAAACACTACAGTTATTTATCCTCTGCTTTCATCTCAGCAGCATCTGTCTCCCTGAAGTTAGAGTGTATCTTCCTCTCCAGTGTTTTACACTTCTATGTTATATGTGTATCCTCAAACAAAATGCACTATGATTTCATATTTTAAAAGTGAAAGTTGCTCAGTCATGTTCGACTCTTTGTGACCCCATGGACTGTAAGTGCATAGAATTCTCCAGGCCAGAATAATGGAGTGGGTAGCAGTTCCCTTCTCCAGGGGATCTTCCCAACCCAGGGATCAAACCCAGGTCTCCCATATGGCAGGCAGATTCTTTACCAGCTGAGCCACCAGGGAACCCCAAGAATACTGGAGTGGGTAACCTATCCCTTCTCCAGTGGATCTTCCCAACCCAGGAATCGAACTGGGGTCTCTTGCATTGCAGGCAGATTCTTTACCAGCTGAGCCACCAGGGAAGCCCAAGAATACTGGAGTGGGTAACCTATCCCTTCTCCAGTGGATCTTCCCAACCCAGGAATCAAACTGGGGTCTCCTGCATTGCAGGCAGATTCTTTACCAGCTGAGCTACCAGGGAAACCCTATTTTAAAACTAAACCCAAATATTTTGGTGAAAGTGAAAGTGAAGTCGCTCAGTGGTGTCTGACTCTTTGCGATCCCATGGACTGTAGCCTACCAGGCTCCTCCGTCCATGGAATTTTCCAGGCAAGAATATTGGAGTGGGCTGCTATTTCCTTCTCCAGAGGACCTTCCCAACCCAGAATTGAACCCAGGTCTCCTGCATTGCAGGCAGACGCTTTACCATCTGAGCCACCAGGGAAGCCCTAATATTTTGGTGCTGCTTACATAATTACTTTTTGCTGTTTTTCATCACCTTTTTTTTTTTTTTGAGATTTGTCCAAGTAAATATATGTAGCTCTGGTTCATTCATTTTCATTACTGAATAGCTATTCTATTGTATGACTCTATTGTAACTTATTTATCCATTCTCTTATTGATTCAAGACATTTCTGATTTTTCCCATCGTAAAAAATGCTGCATTGGACATCTTGTCTGTGTCTTCTTGTACACTTGAGTCAGAGTACATTCCTGGGTTGTCCGAGCAGTGGAACTGATGGGTCACTGAAACACCTTTCAAAATTTAGAGGAAGAGAGAAATGTGCATGGTCTTAGGTTTTCTTCTGGAAGGTTGGTTTTAATAATAATTCTGGATCATTTCATTTCATCTAAGGATAAATTCTTTACTTCCATTCTCTACTTCTTTCCCAAAGTTGAAAACTGGGAAACCTCTTAATCAAAGCCCAGATTATGAACAATCTATCAATCAGAACTCAAAGAACTAGAAATTCCCTGGTGGTCCAGTGGCTTTAGGACTCTGTGTTTCACTGCCCAGGGCCCAAATACAATCCCTGGTCAGGGAACTAAGATCCCACAAAGCCACATGGTCAAAAAAAAAAAAAAAAAAAAGAGAGAACTAACTCAGCCTGAAGCTGAAGTGAAGACTGGCCAATAAGTTACTTTTTCTTTCTTTTCTCTCCAAATATTGCACAGCAATTTGAAACATGAAACAAGATGTCAAGATCAATGAGCTTATTCAAAAAAGAAAATAGGTTTTGGTTACTAGGATGATGGATTTAGAATCTTGAATGGTTCTGAACCAGGCTGAAGGACAGCCCCGTGCTGTTCCCTGATGGGGGTCCCATAATGGCATGTTCCCCTCCTTCTAGATCAATTTCAACATGTTGGCATCAGCAGATTCTGGGTGATGGATAGGCAGCTTCATTTTAATAGCCTGTTGGTTCCAAGTGACCTATGGCCTTTCCAGGAGAGGGAAGATAAACCCTGCTGCCACTGCCCTGTTCCTGCCTCACGCCAACCCTGGGATCCATCACGCCTCAGTCTGAGTGCCCCCAAAGCTGACAGGCCTCTGACAGACCAGCGGCTGCCTGGTACCTGTGCTCACCTGAGCTTTCAGCCCCTCCCCGTGTGAGCACCTGCCCTGAAGGTGTGCAGCACCTGTTCCCAACCTTCCTGAGACTTCTCGGCGCTGCAGGCACCTCAGCCCATGCGCCCCAAAGAGTGCCGCAGGCAGCAGCTGCGACACGACGTGGCCTCTGGTGGCCTAGGGCGAAATCTGTTGCATTTTAGTAGTTACTAATTTCCAGGCGTATTTCACAAATTTTATTGCTGAGGACAAGGCTAAAAGGCTAAAATAAGCATTTAAGTTAAAAAAAAAAAAGTTTTAAAGAAAAATATTAAGTACATAAAAGTGTGTATGTCTGTGACAAATGCTTTGAAGAGCACGTGCAGGTAACTAGATTTAGGAAACATTGCCTGAGCCGAAGCAGTCTGGGGTAAGGACTCCAAGTCACTGGATTTCCATGCACATCACTCTCATGTGTGGGTTGGTTTGGGCCTGTCGCTTTTATTCTCTGTTTGCTGCTGCTGCTGCTAAGTCGCTTCAGTCATGTCCAACTCTGTGCGACCTCATAGACAGCAGCCCACCAGGCTCCTCCGTCCCTGGGATTCTCCAGGCAAGAACACTGGAGTGGGTTGCCATTGCCTTCTCCAATGCATGAAAGTGAAAAGTGAAAGTGAAGTCGCTCAGTCATGCCCAACTCTTAGCGACCCCATGGACTGCAGCCATTTTCCGGGCAAGAGTACTGGAGCGGGTTGCCATTGCCTTCTCCGGATTCTCTGTTTACCAACCTGGAAAATATGGGGGTTGGACTAATCAGTGATGCTTAGCCCCGTCTTTACCTTTGAATCTCCTGGGCAGTGTTTGAGTACTGATCCTCCCATCCTCTCCAGACCCCCTCAGTTAACATCTCTAGCTCAGTGTGGTTTAGAAGCTTCTCCAGGTAGTTACAGGCAGGCGAGACTGAGACCCACTAGCCACAGTGATGTCTGAGGTTCCTCCCTGGTCTAAGGTTAATTGATTTTCTGATCCCGCAGACAGAAAATGATGCAAAGTAAGTGCAGTGCAGTAACAACAGAGGAGGCTCATTGTCCCCTCGGGCTCAGCCCCTCAGGTGTAATCTTTAACCGCTGCCCAGGCCTGGGGCGACGCTGAAGGCAGGGACCTTTCTCTTGGTTTCACCAGTTTCTAGGACAGCAGTTGATGTGGAGTGGTTAACAGATATTGGATGAAAGAACGATAAATTGAAGTTCAGGAACCTAGGTTTATCGGGGCATCTAGGATTAATCATGTGATCAGAGGTGAGTAGACAGATATACGGGAGAGGGTTTTTTTGTACCATGATTCCAGTTTATCAGTTTTTCAAGGGATCTCTCCTGGGTCCAAGAAGTGGAGCCAGTCTTTGTCCCCGCTGGTCTCTTCCTGGTGAATGGGATCAGAAGGATACTTGGTGACCACACAGAAAAGGTGGACCTTCTGTATGTGCTATTTCTGTACAGTTCTGGTGATCCCATAACCTGGGCTCCATTTCTTTAAGGCTGTTTTTACGTAAAGGGTCAAAGATCGATCAGCCAGAATCAGAGTCCCTGTTGGACTTCCTAGTGATACGATAGATTTTCCTCCTCCAGTTTCCCTTTGTGAATATTCACACAGACCCTCACCGCGCCATTTACACTTGTTACCACAACACCGCCTCCTGAGTGTCGGGTTGTTTTGGGTTGAGTTGGGCTGCTGGCATACTTGGGACAGGCGCTTTAATCTCCGCAGTAAGTCACTCAGATCACCCTGCAAGACGGGTTACTTCTGGAAAGCATCCTGGAGACAGCTAATCCTGTCCTTCTTGCAGGCTTGACTTACGGAGATGGCATCTGCTGATCTCGCTTTCTGAGAGCAGTCTTATTTTGAGTACTGCAGTGCTTCGTCCACCTTCTACAATTACTGCAACTAAAAATACTTCAGAGGGTGAAGAGTCTTCAAGGGGACTTTGCAACCTGGCCTGTCCTCCTTGTATCTTGATGCCATATTTCAAGGCAGTATCCTTGTTGCTGTGCTAAGCTGTGTATTACCCGCTAGACCAATATTTCAGGTGATGGTTGACTGTAGGCCAGCCTTTATGCTGACCTTTCTGATCTTTTTGCCTTTTCCCTACAAACGCACCCAAGACTCATGTTGCTGTTATTCTTCTGAATGCAGTACAACCACCGTTTTGACTCAATGTGCAGAATTAGCCGCCTTCCCTGTGCCTCACGCCAAGGCTTCATTTTCTCACACAGATGTAAGCCTCCGTCCGTGGGAGTCAGCCACGATGACCCTTCAGGCCCCCGCCCTCTCCCACCACCAACAGTATAGTTTGGGAGATTCCAGAGAAACCTAAGACCAGAAGAACAGAGATGTATTTGTGTTGTACAAGTGCTATAATTTTCTGGAGAAAATTATGAAACATGCTGCTACAGGTCCAAACTGAACTCTGGGTGCTCCACATCCCTGTTTGACATTGATTCTATTACTGAATGGAACGTGAATCTGCTCTCCCGATATGTAGCAAAGCCAATCTACTGATACCAGTTTGTGCTGAAGGAAAGTACAGGGAGCCAAGCAAGGAGAATGGGCAGCTCATGCTCAAGAGATCTGAACTCCCTGATGGCTTTCAGGGAAGAGTTTTCAAAGACAGGGTTGGGAAGAGGGTCATGGGTATGTGATCAGCGTCTCCATAATTCCCTGATTGGTTGATGATGAGGTAACAGAAAGATGTTTTGGGAATCTCAGTTTTCTGGTTCCAGCTGGTCTGGGGTCTATATGCTGGTGGTCAGCATACAGCTAACTTCTACCTGGTGGGGTTTTAGTATTTGCAGAACAACTCAAGGATATGGCTCAGGGTATTATCTACAGCCCTTGAGGAGCAACGAAAGGTCCTTGGCTTTGTTTAATGACTAAACTATTATTAATTTTGTCCTGTTTGACTGTTCTCCTTTGTTTCTGCATTTTATCACTTCTCTGATTAAATTTCTTCTTTGGAACTTGGAGAAGGTCTGGGAGGCTAAAACTTTTCTATAGACAAGAGGTAGAGGACACAGGGGAGTCTCTCCTGGGGAAGGCCCTACAGGTCTTGCTTGGTTTCAATTTGATGAGCTTTGTGTCACTAAGAGCCCCTCACATGCCAGACAGTTGCCAGTCCTGGATTTCAGGCGTATATTTGTCAGACTCCACCACTTGCTGCCTCTGGTTTTCAGCATGATAAATAAAAGCAAGTGCTTCTACCATATAAAAATGGAGGAGTGACTTTGACGACTTGCTCTTGTGTTAAGGAAAATCTTTCTTAAACTTAATTTCTATGTTTCTTCCTGTACTTGTGTCTAAATGCACCATAGGGAGTGGCTGTGTCTATAGGTCCTTGCATGTGATTAAAACATTTAAAGGACATACAAAAAAGTGGAGACAGTGATTACTTTACGGAAGACTACTGATGAACTGGGTGGGGTGGGAAGAGACATTATTTTTTTACTTTGCTTTTAACTTTTGGTACTGCTTTAGACTTCTTCATTCATTAAATAAGACATTATGTCTGAGACTATATGATCTTCCGAGTCCCTTCTCTACACATGTGCTCAGTTGCGTCCAACTCTTTGCAACCCCTTAGGCCGTAGCCCACCAGGCTCCTCTGTCCATGGGATTTCCCAGGCAAGAATACTGGAGTGGGTTGCTATTTCCTACTCCAAGGAATTTTCCCAACCCAGAGATTGAACTTGTGTCTCCTACATTAGCAGGTGGATTCTTTACCACTGAGCCACCTGAGGAGCAGTCCCTTCTCTAAGAGTTTGTAATTCTCTTGCATGAGGGTGGTTTATTTTGTACTTTCTTTCTACAGTCTCTTTACTGAATTCAGTTAGGTTGGTTATATAGAAACACCTCGTTTTTCCAGCATTACCTGAGAATGAAATTTTCTACACTGTGAATTCTCCGGGTTAAGGATTCTAATTCCTTTACATTGTTGAAGTTTGGAGTAATTACTAATGGAATACTTACAAGTTGTGTTACATCCCTTCGTACCCTCTTTTTATACAGCTTTACTCAGAAACAGTTCACCTACCATAACATTAACCTGTTGAAATTTGAGTGGTATTCAGCATATTCAGAGAGATGGGCAACCATCACCTCAGTCTAATGTTAGGGCATTTCAACACCCTGCAGAGAAACTCCATATCCAGTAAGCGGTCAGTCCTGCTAATCGTAGTTCTGTCTCTATGGACTGGCCTATTCTAGACATTTTACATAAATGGAATCATATAGTATGTGCTTCTTTGTTCCTGTCCTCTTAAACAGATCAGAGTTAAGAGTGTTTTATCTTTTTCTGGTAAATCTGGCTTGCTGTTGTTGACAGTATGCTTATGACGACTTCAAGAAATACCAAGGCAGGGAGGCCGTTTGCCTTACATTCCCTGGTCCATTAAGATGTACATAACCCTCTCTCTTGCCCAAGTCATCAAATGACTTGAATGCCGTGTCCCATGACTTTTAACCCCTGTTTTAACCATTATTTCTTTTCTGGTTCCCCCAGTTTTGCAAAGTTGGACCAATAGCACCTAAATTAGATCAGACCCAAAGTCTCATGCCTTCTCTTGACCCAGGCTCATAATATAACTCAAATGTAAACCTCTTTGGTATCTCTCCTTCTCCTGGAGTGATTAAATGAGCCGACATCTTCCTCCTCTTATTGCTATCTTGAGCATCTCGTATCATCCTGCCAGCTAAATTCCACTTTAGCAATAAATCCCCCACAAGTATTTTATGATCTCTCTGGTTTAAGCGGTGTTAAACCCTTTGATTCCTTGTATCCTTCCTCTCCCCTTTCTTAAAATAGTCTGTAGCCCTATGTCGAGGACTTTCTCCACTTCCCTTTCTCTAAAATTGCCTAATTGTAAAGGAACAGTTTCTCTTAAGAACATGCATGAGCATAACATTTCTGAATGCAAGCCCCCAGGCAGGGTGGGGCAGGGCAACCCCTAAGTCAGTGTGGCACACGTCTGCCAAGGCCAAGGGCATCTGAGTGTTTACAGGGAGAGAGGATACTTGACTGTCCTGAGCAGTAGCATCTCTGTAAGTATCTTCTTTATCTTTTGGTGGGCATGGTGTGAAGAGGGCAAGTTTACTCTGGGGCACTGTTTCCAGTTTGGGTCAGACTCCTCCAGGGTTGCTGGAGGTCTGAGTCAGAATGGCAGGGAGGGGGTTGTCACCACTCTGAATTTGGTCAGAGGAGCATGAGAGGGTCGGACCAGGAGTATGTCACAGGAATTTGGGGTTTCGTGGCTTCGTACGCTCATTGTCAGGATAAGCCCAGAAGTTTGAAAGGGCACCCTTGCCGGGAGCAGTTCTAAGACATGGTGAATCTGGAGACCCAAGAAAATTGAGTCTGTGTCAGGGAAACCAAGCCTTCATTGGGCCTGATGTGGGCAGGGAAAGGATGACAAGAGAGCCTGGCATAGAGCAGACCCAGGAAGTATCTGCCCAGTGACTGAACCACAGGTGTTGAGTCCGAGCAGTTGGTGGCAACTTTCTGACATGAGATGCTGAGGAAAATTTTCAGGCTTGGCTCTGTGGGAAACGCTGTAATTTAGGACTGACCTGGGGGGGTGCAGATGAGCAAATAGAAGTCAGTGTGCGTGTGGAAGTCCTGGTGTGGGAAGTGAGAAAAGAACCTGGACTTGAAATCACTTAAGTGGCCCTGAATTGAGGGTGGGCACCAGAGAACAGTCTGGGTGCATCCAGCTCTGGACAATCTGATAGCAGGGGAGCCTGCTGACCTCAGGCCTGGGCAAGGGACACCCTGGCTCAACCTGAGATCAGCAGAACCCAGGCAGCCCCACAGCACCGTGCTTGGTGGGTTCACACTTGGTGGACCAGGAAGCCGGCCTCCATAAGTGGCCCAGCACTGCCCCCTGGTGGTACACCCTATCAAACGCACACTGACTTAAAAGGATCCCTTCAGGAGCCTCCTTTATTTACAACTTGGTGGATGCTCTCAGCATTTGAGCTTTGGGACTAATTATGCTAACCTACATGGGCCCAATCCTGCTGTGATGTGAGAATAATAATCAGGAAAAAAATGTACTTCGTGCCTCTATCTGTTTCCACCAACTGTGTAATCCAGTTAGCCCTAAGAAATTCCCACTTAGTAGACGTTTGAGCGTGCAGGCTGTCGTATCCTGCTCTTTGCGACCCCTTGGAGTAGCCCACCAGGCTCCTCTGTCCATGGGATTCTCCAGGCAAGAATACTGGAGTGGGTTGCCATCCACTTCTCCAGGGGATCTTCCCGATCCAGGGATTGAACTCGTGTCTCCTGCATCTCCTGTACTGTAGGCAATTCTTCACCGCTGAGCCACCTGGGAAGAGTAAATGTTTAGTATGTGTTCACAAGCATTGTGCTAGACCTTTTACAGGCATCAAACTAACTTGTAATTGCTAGGAGAGGTGCTCTAATTATTCACATATGACAGATGCGTGAGCTGGTACTAAAAGGGAGGTCTCACTCTTGCTGCAAAGGGTGACCTTCAGTTCTGAGTGCCACCAACCTGTTAGCAACAGAACCCCCCTGCCCCACCCTTAACAGTGGGAGTGAGAGTGGAGAATGGAATGGGTGAGGGCACTTCTGTTTTATGTTTAATTAACATATTTTTATGATGAATATGTGTTATTTTTCTATATATTTTAAAATTTGGCTAAATTCTGGGTGTCCCATGATGAAGGGATGTGGCCCGTCTAACATATCCAGATGAGGACAGCCAGGAAGGAGGGGCAGGAAAAGGAAGCACGCTCTTTCACCCTGAGAGGCAGGGATCCAGATGAGTTTGGTAGCTTAAGAGTTGGGAGGGTAGTTTATTCTGTGTGCATCTCCGGAGTGCAGACCTGGGGCTAGGGGAGCAGCGCTCTCAAGGCAGGGTTCAGCCGCATGTCCAAGCATGTTACTAGCCAGAAAGGGCTGCCACATGGTTGAAAATGGTGGCTTGTGGAGATGAGACATCTCTGGAAGACGCTGACTGGAGGCCACCGGGGAGTTTATACAGGAGACTTGTTGGTTGGGCAGGGGGAGACTCTTTAGAAGGTGGGCCCTCAGTTCCAAAGCCTCTGCTGTCTGTCCGCCCCCCGACCTGCCCTCTCCCCACTGGGCAGGAGTGTGCGTTCTCCCCTGTAGGTGGCAGCCTTGACTCAGTAGGGGCCCAGCCTGCTCCATGCAGGGGTTCTTACCTTTGGCCCTGTATCTTCCCAAGGAGAAGGGGATGCCAGAGGATGAGATGGTTGGATGGCATCACCAACTCAATGGACATGGGTTTGGGTGGACTCTGGGAGTTGGTGATGGACAGGGAGGCCTGGCGTGCTGCAGTCCATGGGGTTGCAAAGAGTCGAACATGACTGAGCGACTGAACTGAACTGAACTGAACTCACCTGAGAGTGTTTACGAACTCCTGATGCCTGGAGAGTGAGAGGTGGGAGAGGGGGAGGACTGCACCCCAGAGTGCGATGAAGTTGGTTTGGGTGTGGCCTGGGCAGTCGTAGAGCTCCCCGGTAATTCTAGAGGGAGTGACTGAGCTGTGACTCTGTCATTTCTGTGGGGTCCGTGGCCCACTTTTTTCACCTTCTATGCTCTCAGTCTTCTGCAGGGGGTGCCTGGACACACAGGAGGAAACTGGGAGCATCAGGAGAGGTGTCACAAAAAGCTGGAAAGAATACAAGCTCATTAGAAGGGAGAAAAGACTCCCCTGAAACATGGGTAGAGAGGAGACAGGAGCCCACACAGCACCCAGGAGGGAGCAGCAGGCATTGCATTCCCTCAGGAAATAAGTTCAGTCAGGCCATGCAGAGGGCAAGCAGTCCTCTAGAATCCTCCGGAGGACAGGACTGGGGAGGTTAGACTGGTCTTCTGTAGCAGGGGCTTTGGCTTCTGGCCAAGTGGTGGCATTCCTGAGATTCAGGCCTCTTTGGGGACCTGGCAGAAGTGGATCCACAGGGAGGCTGAGGGTCTCCTGAGACAGAGATTAGCCTGAGGGGAATTGGGCTCCTGCTGTGACGGTGAGCTGACCCAAGCGCCTGCCCTCAGCTCTGCTCCAGCCCAGCGCTGGTATCCACAGAGAAGGGGGCCTCCATCCATCACCGCACACACAGCTCTTTCTATAGCGCCCAGGTCACTGGGGAAAACCACGCTGCTCTGGCCAGGGTGGGACGAGGGTGAGGCAAGTCCATGTCAAACTTAAGGAGGCAACAAAAGACTCAATCATTAGTAAGACTGGTGAGATTTGACCAATATTTTCAAAATCAGAGTTGATGCAAAGGAATGCGTGATGGACAAAATATCAAGATTTTGAATTAAGATGGGATGGGATTAGTGGGTTTTCCTTTTGCCCTAAGTCCATTGTGGCGTGGCTCTGCTCTGGACTCTCCACCAAAGCGCAGGCAAAGGGCAGAGGGGTATCTTCTCCCACTTTCCACCTGCACTTTGCCTGAGTCACCCATCAGCTCTGGCACCTAGAGAACTTCAGGTCTTTGGTCCTGCTGGGAACTGCGGTGGCGGGCAGAGCAGTGGTGCCACCTAGCGGGAGACTCAGGCAGAGCACCAGAGGGCTTGTTACGCATGTGGAAGACGTGGCTTGTGGACTTGTGGCAGTGGAAGTGGGCAGCCAGGGGCTTGGGAACAGATAGACTAGGGGTGTTGAGCAGTGTTGCTGAGATGCTGTTAGTTCTTAGGGTATGCTTCCCTGGTGGCTCAGCTGGTAAAGAATCCGCCTGCAATGCGGGAGACCTGGGTTTGATCCCTGGGTTGGGAAGATCCCTGGAGAAGGGAAAGGCTACCCACTCCAGTATTCAGGCCTGGAGAATTCCAGGGACTGTATAGTCCACGGGGTCACAAAGAGTCGGACACAATTGAGCGACTTTCACTTCACTTCGCCTCTAGGGCAGTGTATTCCCATCACATAGTACCAGGAATCTAGATCATTAGAATCAACAGCGGAGCCTGAGATGTATATCCCCAAGCTCCAGCTCAGTTAGGAAGCTTGTGATTGCTTCAATGGCTCGTTTTCCAGGTAAGGACTCAAAACCTCGAGAATGAGCAGCCCATGATGGTGAAAGAAACTGGAAGCCACCATAAGACTGGAATTTGAATTTTCTTACTCCTAGTTCTCATCCAAGTTCTTCTATTGACTAAACTCTCTGTTCGAAATAAAAAGAGATTGAGGCAGGAACTGTGATTCAAAGATAAGGAAGACAGTAAGTCCCAGCTCCTGAGGAGAGTAGAAGGAATAAAAACGGGTCCCTGGAAATGTGTGGTAAGTCTTAGGTTGTGACTGCTGGTGGGTGCAGAGGACCAAGGGGGCCTGAGATATGTTTGGATTTCAACACTTGGAGGTGGCCTTGCGGGAGGTGGCCAGGCAGGAGGAGCGTGTCTGTGGGCATTTGGGGCACAGGTGAGCTGTTGTCTCAGGGGTACATGCTCAGCTGGAGGCAGAGGGGACTGTTGATGGCGTCTGAGCAGAGCGGTGACAGATCAGAGTCGTGTTTTGAATAAGATGACTTGGGAGGATGAAGCTGTCTCCGGTAATTTGCGTGGACTTGGCTGTGATTTTGGTTGCCTTGAACCTGATCCTCTTTTAGCCAGATAGCCTGAGTGGACCTCAGAGCCCACCTCCTCACATTACCAGCTTTCAGAGCCCAGGGCGGGTTTCTGTACAACCATGAAAGGCAGGAGGAAACCTGTCAAAATTGCCTCATGCTTTCACTGTGATGATTAATATTCAAACTGTCTTTTTATCTCAGGAGCCCGGGATGATTTAAAGCATGGAATTGCTATTAATATTTCCTTACAGAGATGGCTTGAGCACACAAAAAAAGCCTGTGTTCATCGTCAAGCCCATATTTCAGACAGTAAAACAAAGGCATTAGCAGACTGCTCAGGATTCAAGGCAGCACAGGTTGAGCAGGTGTGAGCCGAGTGTCAGCGCCCAGCCACGCAGGCAGGGGCGATGCTCCTGCGACCAGAGTTGGGAATTTAAATCCCTGCCTGTGGAGCTGTCTGGGGCTCCTCGTGGCCGACAGGACTGATTCTAGGTGTGGGCGCAGCCCATTGGTGCTGCCGCTCAGACCCTCCCCAGGGGGACACAGAGGAAGGGGGAGAAGTGGCGGGAGACACTATTTTAAGGCTCCCTATGATCGCATCAGGACCAGCTGACCCTCCAGGGGGCTTGGCCCCTTTCCGGCTGGGTCCCCAGGACCATGGGCTGCTCGCTCTTGGCCATGGGAGGTTGATTGTGGCCACATCACACTGACTCAATGTGTGTCTATGGGCCACTCATGACACTACACCCAGGACCTTCTGTGGTCTGGATTCACTGTGGGACTGAAGGCAAGTCACTTAAACTGAGAAAAACTCATGTCCTTTAGTGTACTTCCAAAAGGGACCACCCCATCTTTGCTGGCTCATAGGCTGGTGCAGGAATGACCTGCGAGTGCCCTTGAGAAAGAGCCTAAATGGTGTCTGGCCACCGCAGGCACGCTCCCCTCATCACCGTGTTGGGCTCCCCAGTGTGAGCAGTGGGGTGGGTGGTGGGAAGGGGCCGACTTGTCTCTGCCTCCCGGACTTTACTCGGTGGGTGTCTCAAGCAAGCCTGGGAGTGGAAGGGAGACAGAAGGAGATGTTAGGTTTCTGGCCTAGGACCCTTATACGAAAGGCTGACTCCGGTCCCTGGGCCTGAGGCCAGGAAGCCCCCAAAATAAACGCCCCTGTAAATGCCTTGCTCCCAGTCTCTGCACCTGTTGCCCAGGGGACAGAGACCCCAGGCCCAAAATAGGCACAGCTGCCACGGCTGCTAATCCTGCCCCGAGCTGAGGCTGCGCCATATTTGGGAATGTTTGTCCCTCCACCGGCTGGCCCTCCCCACTCGGCCCCGGGAGCTCAGAGCAAGGGGTCTCTCTCTACATGGTCCTGATCTGGCTTTCTTGGAGACTTCTGTCTGCCCGTTTCCTGTTCCTGGGCATGGAGTAGGCAGTGGGTGAACATAGGTGGATGAGTCAGTGTGAGACCTCAGGTCTGAGGTGGCAGCAGCGTTGGAGGCTGGGGAGGTGCCGCCTCTGCCCCGGGCGGTCTTCACACCTCGCCCCCCCCCCACACCCCCTTCCAGGGCCTCCTCGCCGATGCTTGACTCTCTGCCCAGGTTTCTGAGCCAGTGTGAACTGCAAACAGCCGTGCCCACACCCGCTGTTTTGGGAAGCCAAGAAAGTCATGTGCATGGTTAGGATTGTTGACAGATTTGTAAAGAACAGCTTCTGGGTTATTATTATGTCTTTACTAGTGATAGGAGAGGCAGAAAGTCAGAAGAACCAGTTCTCCCCAAGGGTACACTGAGTCCCCCCGTTTCCCCCTCTTACCAGGAGTTGAGTTCAGCCGCGCGTGGAGCGCCTGCTGCGTGCAGAGCACTGTGCTGACCGCTAAAGGGACTGCCTCTCTGTTGGTTTCTGACTGTGAAACATGTCACCCTGTCACCGTCCTCGGCTCCCTGCTACCTCTGTGGTTTGCTTTGTTTCCCATCGCCTTTGAGGACTCCTATTTCCTTGACTGTTCTTGAGGCTCCGACTCATTTACTCGGTATCTATGGGTCACTGGGTAACCCTCTCCTGATGACAATGGTCCATTTTCTTTACCTGAGCTGCCCCTTCTCTCTGCAGGCTGGCGTCAGGGGTCTTGATGAAGGCAGCCTGAGGGTGTCTAGCACCTGCTCCCCTGCTCCTCCTTGGGGCTCTGAGGACCACCTCTTGTTTGATAAAACATGGAGAAGGCCCCCAGATGCCCAGGCTTCTTGCTCCTCACTGCCATGGAAAGCATGACACATCTTAGCTAAAAATAATCGGTACCATCCTGGGTCCTGGCTGCTGCACTGTGGGCTTGAGGGCCTCCAGAACGTCTAGGCCTTGCTCAGGGTAACCGGACCATGGCTGGGCCCCAGCAAGCAGCCTCGGGATGGCTCAGCCTCAGCTGTTTTTAGCAGTGGGATTATTGGGAGGGGTAGAAATAGACCTCCACCTTCTGGGAGGCTTCCTCAGCCCACATTCCCAGGCACACTTTGCTTTATTAAAGCTTTCAGCTGTCGCGGGGACCAGGCGTGGAGAAAGGGTGGCGGGGGGAGGTGGCCTTCTCCAGCAGGAGGAAGAGGAGGCTGCAGAGTGCTGCCAATTGTCCCCCTTCCCCTCCCACCCCTGCCATGAGGACATGTGGCTCTTATTAGAAGCCGAGTCCCTTACACGTTGTGAGGAAGGGGGCCCCCTGACCATCATAAATCAGGATCTCCTCACTTCCAAATAAAGCAGTCTGCCATCCTAGCCCACAGTCCCTTTAGAGCTGACAGATGTATTTTTTAAATCCTGTGTTGATCATGTATTTCTTGTGTAATTAAAAAATTATAAAAGGTAATAAAAAATAGAAATCTACTGCCAAGAGATTTGGCTCAGTAAAGACTTCAGAAAGTTTTCTGGATAGTGTAAGAATTACAGGGGGAGAATTAATAAATTCTATGTTCAAGTACCAGGAAAAAAATAATAAAAGGTGAGGCTATCTATAAAAAGGAAAAGTAACTTGAAATGGCTCTTAATCTGAAGGTGGTGGGATTCCACCCAGAGAACTTAGCCTGAAGGGGGGACCCTCACCCTTTTTTGCCACTCTGTTTTGGGGCTCACATGCAAAAGGACCAGGCGATATTGCAGATGAGCTAAAGGTCACCGAGTTCCTAGTGACTTGGCCTGTCTGAGGGGAGACTCTGTTAAGACAGAGTGGGCCGGGCTGATGGGACAAGAAGGGTCAGAGTGGAGGCCTGGAGGAACTTAACAGAAATGGTAACAGTCAAAAGGAAAAAAACATGTGTGCCGTGCGTTTATCTGTCCAGCTCTAACGGACTCTCACCCCCAAGCCTGCCGCCTCGAGGTCCTTGTCACGTCTGTTTCCCAGCTGCTCAGGGAGAGGTGTTTTGTAGTGCAGGGGAGTTTGGGCACTAGGGAGAATCCCAGTTCTAGAGGCCAGTGTGACCTTGAGCTCATTACCCTGTGGTTCCGTTTCTTCCTCTGTGAAGCAGAGCCGACAGCCTCGATTTGTCCTCACTGGGTCAACCCGGGACGGAGTTCAGGGGACAGGCTCGAGTCCACCGGCCCCCTCTCTGCTCCCAGACTTGACTCCCCCTGCTCCCACTTGGGGCACGGCTGGGGCTTATTTGGAATGAGGTTCATGCTTTCCTTTCTCTCAGCAGTAATAGGGCTTATATTTTCTATAGTCATGGGCATCCTTTGCTTTGTGGAATAAATGAACACTGGCACAGTTGATCACAATATTAACAGAAAATGAATGTTACCATTTTGTTGTTGTTCGTTGCTCAGTCGTGTCCGACTCTTTGTGACCCCATGGGCTGCAGCACACCAGGCTTCCCCATCCTTCATCATCTCCCAGAGTTTGCTCAAACTCATGTCCATTGAGTCAGTGATGCCATCCAACCATTTCTTCTTCTGTCATCCCCTTCTCCTCCTGCCTTCAATCTTTACCAACATCAGGGTCTTTTCTAATGAGTTGGCTCTTTGCATCAAGTGGCCAATGTATTGGAGCTTCAGCTTCAGCATCAGTCCTTCCAATGAATATTCAAGACTGATTTCCTTTACGATTGACTGGTTGTATCTCCTTGCAGTCCAAGGGACTCTGAAGAGTCTTCTCCAACACCATGGTTAAAAAGCATCAATTCTTCGGGGCTCAGCTTTCTTTCCAATTGATTTTTAAATTTAATTTTATTTATTTTTAAAAATAAATTTATTTATTTTAATTGGAGGTTAATTACTTTACAATATTGTATTGGTTTTGTCATAGATCAACATGAATCTGCCACAGGTATACACGGGCTCAGCTTTCTTTATGGTCCAACTCTCACATCCATACATGACTACTGGAAAAACCACAGCTTTGACTATACGGGCCTTTGTTGGCAAAGTAATGTCCCTCACCAAATCAGAGCCTAACTGGAAAGTTACGGATTCCTTCCAGAACCCACCTGCTCACCTTCTTCGTGTGAAATGTTGCACTTTGTCAGTGTGTGGGCATGGCAGGTCCTACAGCCTCAGGGGTTTTCAGCTTTATGGCCCTGGTCTACATAAAATGCATCAGGTATCTCTCTCATCAATTCTTTGCTTAAAATTCTATAAAATGAGTTCACTTCAGAGGTGGTCTTGCTTGCCTGCCTGCCTCTTTTTTCTTTCTTCCTTTCTTATCTGTATTTTATTATGTATTTTTAAAAGATAAGGACTATTTTAGAAAACATTATCATAGTATCACCTTGAAAATGAACAATAATCCCATATCATCATCAAATATCTAGTCAGTATTCACATTTTACCCGATGGGATATACATGTGTATCCTAACAAGGTCAAGCCAAGCAGTTGGTGGATAGGGCTGAGTCTCTTTTAATCTAGAATTCCTCCTTCCATTTCTTTCACGGATTTTTTCCCTTGTGATTCATTTATTGAAAAAACTAGATGTTGTGTTCAGTTGCGTTCCCCGTATCCTGGAGTTTACTGGTTCTATCTTGGGTCTGTTTCTGCTTTCCTGTAAGTTGGTGGATACAATTAGGGTCTGGATCAGACCCTGGTGTGATTGCTGGCTGGGACTTTTTCCTGGGCAGTGATGTATATACTTCTTTCTGCAGGCATGCCATGTCTTGTTGTCTTATTTTTGTGATACTAGTAGCCATAATTCGTCAGGGGTTCATAATTTGTATAAAAATGGTGACGTGCCAGACCTTTCATTCCTTCTTCATCTACCAGTATGAACACCTTCTGTAACAAGCTTTGTCTGCTTTTTCCATCCCCCGCTTTCCCCGGAAGGTGGCCTATAGCCGTCGGTGTGCCGCAGAGAGGCTCTGGGCAGACGCAACCTTTGGCCCAGCCTTGGTCTCACTGCTGGGATTCCTTTCAACAACAGACCCCCCCAGGAGGACACCACGTGTTCTAGTCACAGCGTTGCCAGAAAGGAGGAAAGCACGAGAGAGAGACGTGGTCTTTGAGGTAAGGCGATCTGAAATCACTGACAGGCTCAGTGGCCCCCTTTCTGTGGATGACAAATCCCAGAAGGCGCTGAGCTCTCCTGGTGCTTTAACTCCTCCTGAGTAAGTCTGGGTCATCTAATCCCCCAGAATCAGATAAAGGAGGGCACTTGACAATATTTCTGATAATGACGAACAAATAATTCCAAGTTTGACGATTCTGTTTCTGTAGCAGGTCGCCTACTGTATTTTCTCGTAAAGACAGGCTTACCCTGGGTAGGGGTGGGATTTTCTGCTGTGCGGCTTTGAAACCATGTAGACTGAGCCAAGAACTCAGTGGTAGATGTCCCCTGAGCTCCAGGGGAACTGGCGCTATTTCACTGATTTGTGTGTTTCCAGTAGTTAGTGCAGCGCTCATGTGGAGTGCTGCCTAACAAACTTTTCCCGTACTACAGGGCAGTTCCCTGAGAGGGTGTATCGGGACTCGAGCCCCTGCCTTATAACCCAGTTCAACTTGAGACAGGGCTTTCCTGAACCAAGCCTTCGTGCTTCCCTCATGTTGTACTGGGAGATGACTCTTTGGACAAACTCCCCCTTCTCCTGCCAGAGCAGTGGTTAACCTAATCTCAAATGTAAACCAAAAGCAATCTCTCCCTGTCCTCACATACACACCCCAGAAAATATGCAGAATCGCTTTATCAAGCCATCTGCTGAGATTTCCACATTGGGCATAAATATGACCAGTGAACCATTTCCACACTGGGAAGAGAAAACAAATACAATGAAACATCCCCAAACTGAAAACAAAGTTTATTGCATGTGAAAAGCAGTCACATGGAAAGTATCAGAGTCAGGAACCATGAAAATACACATTTTGCATATTTTCTGTCCTGTTGCAGAGGAGGGGAGCTCACTCTTCACTCTCGTGGACCACCATCTGGGGAGAAAATGGGCATTTCTAGTTCTAGTTCTGTCAGCAGAGCCTCACTTCCTGCTGCTCCCCCTCCCCGCAAGCATCCAGGGTGCATGCTTGTCTGTCTCAGAAGACACGGGGTACTCCTTGGATCACAGGCAAATGGATACACGACTATCTACGTGGTGGCAGTCACCCCAGGCCTGAGAGCCTGGTCCTCCGAACAGCCCAGGGGTGGTCTTCCCTAGTGTCTCAGGTGGTAAAGAATCCACCTGCAATGCAGGAGACCTGGGTTCGATCCCTGAGTTGGGAAGAGCCCCTGGAGAAGGGAATGGCTACCCACTCCAGTATTCTTGCCTGGAGAATCCCATGGACAGAGGAACCTGGTGGGCTACAGTCCACGGGGTCACAAAGAGTCAGACAAGACTGAGCGACTTCCACTTAGGGACCTACACGCCATGAGTGCGGTGACGGAGGCCGGCGGCAGAGGGCGCCCGAGAGCTCCCTTCCCACGGAGGGACCGCTCCCTGCTCTTCAGGACAGTGTTTTACTGGGACTCACAGACCTGGGTTTAGCCGGGCTCTTCTCAGCTGTGTGGCTCTAAGCAAATCCCAGACGGACCAGTTCTAAAGTCGATGGTGCTCCAGGGTCCCGTCCATCTCAAAAATGTCTCCATCTCGGGGGGCTTCCTCCCCGGGAGCCACACCTCCCCTCCTCGCCCTCCCCACCCAGTGCCTCAGGACCACCTACCCGGCTGGAGGTGAAGTCTCGGGTCTTTGCTCGCAGCTTATTGACTTGAGATTCGGCAATATCGGCCCGTTCTTCAGCCTCCTCCAGCTCATGCTGAGCTTTTCGGAACTTGGTGAGATGAGCGTTGGCTTGTTCATCCTAAAAGAGAGGCAAGTGGATATGAGCAGTGAGCGCCTCTCTGGAGCTCCCGGGGAAGCAGGGCGGGTGTCGCCCTGGGATCTCGCTGACTTACAGCCTCCTCCGCCTGCCTCTTGTAGGACTTGACCTTCATTTGAAGTTTGTCCACCAGATCCTGTAATCTCAGCACATTCTTCCTGTCCTCTTCACTCTTCAAGAGAGAACATGGGATGGCAGGTTGCCAGGAGGGGACCGGGACGCACAGGGTCCCAGTGCCTGGGCTAAAGAGTTTCTTCCTGTTTTCTGGAGAGGACCCAGGGTGAGGTTCTGCGTTACAGAGGAAATGTCCCTGGGGTTTCCTTCCACTTGCCTGGTAAGTTAACTCCTTGACCCGCCGCTCATACTTCCTCAGGCCCTTGACAGACTCAGTGTTCTTCTTCTGCTCCCCCTCAAGCTCGGACTCCAGCTCTCGGATCTGGGGGCGCACTTGGGAAGTTAGTCGGGCTGGCGCATGACCAGGGCAGGCTGGAAAGCTCCGCTTATTATGCTGGGGTCCCTCCCCCAAGTACCCGCGTCTCCAGCTTCTGGATCTGCTTCTTCCCACCCTTCAGGGCCAGCTGCTCAGCCTCGTCCAGGCGGTGCTGCAGGTCCTTCACCGTCTGCTCCAGGTTCTTCTTCATCCGCTCCAGGTGGGCGCTGGTGTCCTGCTCCTTCTTCAGCTCCTCGGCCATCATGGCCGCCTGAAAAGCACATCATCCCACTGAGATGTTAACAAAGATCAGGTGCTTGGAACTGTCAAAATCTGGGGACCCGGAGGACTAGAGCCATGCTGCTGACAAAGGACACAGGTGACATGATGCCTGAGCCCACCACGCCACCATGGACTCTGGGAAGAGCTGCGCCAGGCATGTAAGCCAGACAGTGAGACCTCCAAGGGCTGGATGGGAAGTAGTTTCTTCCCTTTCTTAAACTGGCCCCTTTAGGACCTGCCCACCCCAAGGAAATCCCTTCTTTCATTATCAACCCGTGAGTTATAGGACTCTGAGTCTATAACCCAGCATCACGGGTGTGGGGTCGGGAGGCTAAGGGAACTGGAGGTGCGGACGGTGCAGGGCGGGGATAATCGCGGGGTAGTGCTCCCCACCAGCAGCAGGTGGCGCTGTGGGACTCGCGCGTCCAGGGACCGGCCTCTGGAGCAGCAAGGTGGGTGCTGGGGAGGGAAGCGGGCTTTCTGTGAGGTGACGTTAGGTACGGTCCAAACAATTTTGCGGGGGGTGGTGTTGTCTCGTTTTCATATTTGGAATCAGTCATACATAGAAGGGAAGAAGAGCATACCTCTCCCAGGGCACAAGACATGAACAGAATTCCGGTCTTTTTCATCCACACTCCTGTTATTTTTCATGCTCCCCCCCCCCCCCGCCATTAATGTGTGGGAGGGCACACGCTGAGTTCTGGGGGTCGGGGGAGTGCTTCTAGAGCAGAGCTCACCCCACATGTGCCCTGGGGAGGCCCCGCCCCTTCTGATGGGAACCAGCTCAGGGCTGGAGAGGGTGGGAGGGGCCTCACGTCGGTGATGGCCTTCTTCGCTTTCTCTTCAGCGTTCCTCGCATCCCGGCTGGCATCCTCAACCTCACTCTGGAGCTGCGTGAGGTCCGTCTCCAGCTTCTTCTTGGTGTGGATGAGGCTGGTGTTCTAGGGCGGGAGGAGCAGGGTTACCACGTGGCACGTCCAAGGCCAGGACCCTGCCCCGCCTCCCCTCCGCTCACCTGGGTGTGCAGGAGCTGGACGCGCTCACTGGCATCCAGGAGCTCCTGCTCTGCGATCTTCCTGCTCCTCTCCGTCTGCTCCAGGGTGGCCCGCAGCTCCTCCACCTCGGCCTGCAGCAGGTTGGCTCTGCGCTCCACGATGGCCAGCTGCTCCTTCAGGTCCTCCTGGCCCCGGAGAGCATCATCCAGGTGGAGCTGGGTATCCTGGCCAGACAGTAATGGAAGCGTCTGCTTGAAGTTGAGTCCAGAGGATGCTGAGGCCAGCCCATAGCTGTGCGTGTCTGAGGATGGAGAGGTTCCCCACCAGGGAGCCCACACACCTTCAGCTGCCCCTGGATACTCCGGAGGTGTCTGACAGTCTCCGCGGCCTGGCGGTTGGCATGGCTCAGCTGGATCTCGATTTCATTCAGGTCCCCCTCCATCTTCTTCTTGATCCTGATGGCTTCATTCCGGCTCCGCACCTCGGCGTCCAGGGCACTCTGCATCGTCTCTACTGTTCTCTGGTAGTTCCTCTTCAGCTGTTCGATCTCTTCATCTTTTTCAGCCATCTTTCTATCGATTTCTGATTTCACTTGTGTCAGTTCCAGCTGGATTCGGAGGATCTTGGCCTCTTCGTGTTCAAGGGCGGCCTTTGAAGAACAAAAACAAAACAGAAATGGTACCAGTCATGGGACAGAGTCTGCTACATTCCTCTCTGGGGTAAGAAAACTCCAATGGAATATTTGTAACTAACTCAACAATATTCAAAACTCTTTTTTAAAAAAATCCCTAACTTACCTTCAGTGCAGAAATAAAATATTTCACTGCAGTTTGTTTTTATTATACTATGAAACAATATTTCTTAGGCACTTAAGAGACTGTATAGATATTTTAAATTCATCTCAGCCTTTTGTAAAATCTCATTTTAGATCTATTTTAACATAGTGATTTTCTCCAGTAATTTCAAGATTATTCGCAGGTATTCACAGGTATTCGTCCACGTAGTTTGCTAGGAAAAGAACCAACATGAGGACTGTGACTCTGAGACCCCGAGTGGCGCCAGGCTGGAGCCCCACCGTCACAGCGTCTGCTCCCTTACTGCCTCTCTGGCATTCTGCTCACCTCTGCTTCCTCCAGAGCCAGCTGGATATCAGCCTTTTCCAGCTCAATCTGTTTCCTTGATTTCTCCAGTTCGTGGATGGTTTTACCACTTTCAGCAATTTGTTCCGTGAGATCTGCTATCTCCTCTGCAAAGAGAGAAGTTTGATTGCTCTTGAACTTCCACACAGGTTTTCACGCAGAGTAAGCACTAGCCGGATGCTCTTAACTAGTTTATCAAGCTCTAAGGAGGCTGCTTGCTGGAGATAAGATACTGGAAACAGAGAGGCTCAGACAAGCCCTCGGGTGTGGTAACAGACACGCAGATGAGGTTGGGTCCTGAAGTCACACTCTTGCAGCCTCACACTCTGGCGATAGTGTGAAGGGGGATTTTAGACAAACTGCTTACGCTCCAAATTCTTATTTTCTCGTTTCACAGTTTCAAGTTGATCTAAGGCTTCTTCGTAGGCATTTTTCAGTTTGAAGAGCTCGGTGCTCAAGGAGCGGGACTCCTTCAGAGATGCCTCCAGCTCCGCCTGGCTCTCCTCACACTTGGTTTTCCACTCGGCGAGCACCTGCAGTGCCAGGGAGAAAGGCACCTCTGTCCATGACCCCTCACCTCCAGCTTCTATCTCAGGACCCCCATGAGTGTGAACACTCTGAGAATCGGGGTCCCCTTGGCTGTGTTGCTTGTTCCTGACTGTTAACTAACCAAGATTTCATTCCATAAATCAATTCAAGATCAGTCACTGGTCAGTAACAACTGCCATCTCCAAAAAGCAAGTGGACCCTTTGGGAAGGAATTAGCTGGGCCTACTTCCCTTTTCCTACTACGAAAATGGCCCTGCACTTCTAAATATTTCATTAAAACCTCAGTTCAAATCAACCATACTTGTCATATTTGCCAGAAACCCTCCCACTAGGACCCGAATTAGATTTCCACATCAGCCACCCAGACAGACCAGCCATGTTGGGGACCAAGAATGCTTGGGGCTGGACGACACTGGATGACACTGGAGGAGGTAGCCTGTCTCCACTGAAGTGTTTGAAGGGGACCCCCACCTGCATCCCACTCCCCTTTGGTTTAGGGGGCTCGCCCCAGGTCTCACTGCTCCTGGGGCAGTCAGGACTGGGTCCCCACCTCCTGTGCCCACCCCGCACCTTGTCAAAATTCCTCTGCTTCTTGTCCAGGGCGGCAGCCAGGGAGTTGGCTCTGTCCACATCGACCATCAGGTCCTCCACCTCCGCTTGCAGCCTCTGCTTGGTCTTCTCCAGGGACGCGCACTTCGCGTTCACCGCCTCCACCTGCTCCTCGGAATCCTGGAGGCGCTGAGCCAGCTTCTTCCTTAAAACAAATGAGAAGCAGATGCTGTTTAAGCTTCAGTCCTTCTTGAACATCACTATTCATCTAACTGGAATCACTAACCTATGTGATTCAAACAGCTTTCCTTTCATAAGCCCAGGAGAACCTCCTGTCTGCTAAAAATCAGTGATTAGTAGCCTGCCTGCCTCTAACCAAGATCACAGTCATTTGTCTCAATGAAATGTGCTCACACAAGTCCTCTGCTGGCACAGAACTGCCTTAAAAGACGGTAATATTCACTCTCGAGCAGTGCTAATGTCAGTGCCCTCTGTCATTTGATCATTTAGAAGTGCTAGTTCTTCTGAAGACAGAGTTGCGTACTTGGCCTCCTCCAGTTCCTCTGTGCGCTGGATGGCGTCCGTCTCGTACTTGGTCCTCCACTGGGCCACCTCGCTGTTGGCCTTGGACAGCGCCCTCTGCAGCTCAGCCTTGGCTTCCTGCTCCTCCTCGTACTGTTCCCGCAGCAGGTCACAGTCGTGGCGGGCGGACTGCAGGGCGTGGGCCAGCGCGCTCTTGGCCTGCGGAAGTCAGGAGAGAGGAGAGGCCCAATGCATGAATGTTTCAGGCTGTGTGCATGATGCAGTCCAGATGTGTTCCCGCTGTCATCACCTATGAATAAAGTTGTCTTGTTTCTGTAGGTGGTGCGTAGAGGTTAGATCAGGGAGCATTCCCTCAGTTATGTACCTTGCTCTCTTCCTCTAACTGCCTCTTGAGCTCTTCTATTTGCTGGGTAAATGCTTGCTTGCTTCTGGAAAGCTGCGATACTGTGCTCTCCTTTTCCTCCAACTGACGACTCAGCTCACCTGTGTCCAGAAGGCAAACATTTTTATTTCATCCGTCTATTCATTCACTCACACATTCCTGCTGTGTGTAAGGCACTGTGCTGAGATCTGGGGGTGAAGGCACGTGTCCATGACAAGGAAGCTGAGTGCACACCTTGGTGAGATGTTGCTGTAAAGGGTCTCGAGGGTGCTCGGGGAGCAGGGGGTGTTCCAAGCCCCTCCTCACTCCTCTCTCCTTACTGGACTCTCAGTGCTCACCTCCTCCAGGGCACTCTGAATGGCCTTTTGTGGGTTATTCTGATTGCCTCTCCCCCAAAAATCTGCTTCCCTAGAAGTCCTCCCCAAACAAATCCTGCCTTTGGTTTTGACCTGCTGTCCGGGGTGGGTGTCCGGGAGGCGCCGCCCCTCCCGTTCCCCGGCGCTCACCAGCCTCTGTCTGCAGCCGGGACTTCTGGGTACTCAGCTCGCTAAGGCTCCTCTGAATCTCCTCGTTCTTGCCCCGGGCCTCGCTTAACTGGTCCTCCAGGGTGCGGCAGATCTTCTCCAGATTTGCCTGCAGGGTAAGGAAGGGGAGAGAGCTCAGTCAGTGCTCAGGTGTGGAGAGCCAATGGTGGGAGCCCCCCGCCTCCCACCCCCAAACCTTAGATTTGGACACGCTCTCCACGTTGCTGCCCAGGTCGTCGAGTTCCAGCTTGAACTCGCTCTTCTCCTTCTCCAGCTTCTGCTTGACCCTCTGCAGGTTGTCGATCTGCTCCCCCAGCTCGGCCACGCTATCCGCATGCTTCTTGCGAAGAGCAGCCACCATGGCCTCGTGCTGCAGGGTGGCCTCCTCCAGGTCCCGGCGCAGCTTCAGGAACTCGGCCTCCCGCTTCTTGTTCAGCTCGATCTGGGTGGACGTGACGCCCCCCGCCTCCTCCAGTCGCTCGCTCAGCTCCTCCAGCTCCCGGGCGTAGTCGCTGCGCTGCTTCTCCGTCTTGGCGCGGGTCGCCCTCTCGGCCTCGATCTCTTCTTCCAGCTCCTCGATGCGGGCCTGTGCGGGCAGGCCATCCCCGGGAGAATCCTGACTCCCAGTGTCAAGAACAGGCTAGTTTCCCCTCCCATTAGACCAACCAAGTCTTGGGCTGCTCCTGGAGCAATACCAACACTGCGAGTTTCCCCTGATATGAGCCTTTCCTGCAGTGGCTGATAATGAGTATCCTCCACTCTGACTACGGG
This sequence comes from Bubalus bubalis, assembly GCF_019923935.1. Classification (NCBI taxonomy): domain Eukaryota; kingdom Metazoa; phylum Chordata; class Mammalia; order Artiodactyla; family Bovidae; genus Bubalus; species Bubalus bubalis. Next base: position 33,485,858 of record NC_059159.1, on the reverse strand, counting down.
TTGATATGAAATACTTCAATTACGTGTTTTGTTTAAATTGTGGAAAAACTGTTCATTGCTACTGTCGGCCTGGACAGACGAGGCACGGTCCTGCCCCTTGCTCTGATAATGCACAGCAGACAACGCCAGCTCACCATGTGTGACCGAGTGTGAAAGCAAAGTCCCAAGCGCCCCCTACCTGTAGCTCTTTGATTTTCTTCTGAAACTGCAGGCCCAGAGTCTGCTCATCTTCCACTTTGCTTTGCAGTTGACAGTACTCGAAATCTTTCCTGTGAAGGGAAATGCAGAACGTGTGAGGACCAGACCCCCGGGCACTGGAAACCCGAGCACAGCGGTGTCAGGGCGCACTTCTTGAGCCGCTCATCCAGCTGCTGCTTGTCGTTCTCCAGATCCAGGATGGACTCCTGTGCGAGCTTCAGGTCTCCCTCCAGCTTCCTTTTGTTCCTTTCCAGGTCTACACGGAGCTTCTTTTCTTGTTCCAGGGAGCTTTCCAGCTGCAAAAGGCACCATCTCCTTTTAAGAACAAATGCTTTGCACCATGGGTGTCCCAGGGGCTCTTCCTGCCCCAACCCAGGCCTCCCAATTGGCATCCTTCACTCACATCATCCACCTGCTGTTCCAGTTTGCTCTTGATTTTGCTCAAAGAATTGACTTTGTCCTCTTCTGCCTGCAGGTCATCCAGGGTCTGCTGGTGGGCCTCCTGGAGGGCCTTCTTTTCTCTGGTTAACTTTGCAATGGTTTCATCCAACCCGGCAAGTTCTTCAGTGAGGTTCTTAACCTAAGAAGATGCCACAAGCAATTATAAGAAAATATCAAGTTGGGTTTGTACTGAGCATAGCAGTGGAAAGACCCAGGGTGCACCTTATTCTCTGTGGCGTGTTTCTCCTTCTCAACCTTGGCCAGTGTCAGCTCAAGGTCATCTATGTCTTTCTTCAGTTCTGAACATTCATCCTCCAGTTTCCTCTTCTTGGCCGTCAGCTCAGCATTCATCTCTTCCTCATCCTCAGCTCTCTCTGTCACTTCCTTGATCTTAGCCTCCAGCTGGAACTTGGCTTTGATCAGCTGATCACATCTTTCCTCTGCATCCAACAGGTTTTCACTTTCCTTAAAAAAAAAAAAAAAAGACTCATGATTTCCTTTAATGGTTTAAAGGTAAAGTTTGTGACATTCCAGTATTTTGTTGAATGAGTGAATTTGAACAAACTCCAGCAGATAGTAAAGGACAGAGGAGCCTGGCATGTTGCAATCCATGGGGTCGCAGAGAGTCAGACACAACTCAGCAACTGAACAATAACAAAGTATTTTGTTATAAATGGAATCCTTTATGAAACATACCCAATAAAAAGCAAAAATCCCACCCAAAATCCAGTTTTCCCAGATAATCAAATCTAGGAGAAAAAGATTTAAATTCCTAGACACATACAGCTTGTACTTGCAGCTGCAGGTCATTCTTCTCTTGTACTAGAGTCACTAGTTTTTCTTCCAGTTCCTTCCTTTTTGCCTCTGACTTGGCCAGTTCATCCTTGGTTTTCTGGAACTCTTCCTTCATGGTGGCCATCTCCTTCTCCGTCTCTGCACTCTTGAGAAGGGGCTTGATTTTGAAAAAGAGTTTCATCCAGGGCCAGTGCTTGACGTTCATGAAGGCTCGGATGTTGTATTGGATGCAGAAGATGGACTCCCTGAAAACAAAACATCAGTTATTTCTAAGAGAGACTCCTCACTTCTCCCAAAGAGCTCAGATCTGAGCACACACCCCGTTCGACCTTCTCTGCACCATCTTCTGGAATTCCACACGCATGAGGAAGCCTCTGCACACGGCCTGCGTCCGGGTGATCAGCTTGGCCAGGCGGTCATCCCTCATTTCCTCCAGGGTTCCCAGCAAGCCAGCCTTGAAGAACACCTTGAGGGGAGACGGATGCCCTGGGTCAGTTTTCTGGAGGGGTCTGTCAGGGACCACAAGCCAGTGTCTGTTGGAGCTGACACACTACCTTGGTGTGTCCAAACTTGTACTGAGTGTGGTCGATGTCAATGGATGCCAGCAGCTTTTCACACGCCTTCTTACTATCGATGAACTGCCCCTCGGGGATGGCACTGGCATTAAGCACTCGGTATCTGCCGTGTGGACACAGAAACGTCGTAGGCTATTAGCAAAGACGTGAACTTTGGAAACCAGCTCAGGCCTCTCTTCTAAGAGGCAAGAAGGCCGAGGTCCTGAGAGGGAAGGAAACCCACCCTTGGTCACAGGCCAAACAGTGGCCTGCAATCTAGGCCTCCCGACTCTTCTTTGCCACATCCTTTTCTGCCATGTGGTGTATTGGAGAAGGCCCTGAGAAAGTGTGGCAGAAAGAAGCATGTGTACCTTGACCAGATGGTGGTTAAATCATTTTACATGGAGTCCACAGCTGTTCAGTGTTTTTCCCTCTCAAATTCTAGCATTGACACACCTCCTCAAGAAACAAATGGAACATTTCTATTACACATGCATGTTCAGTTGCTAAGTCATGTCCAACTTTTTGCAACACCACAGATTGCCGCCTGCCAGGCTCCTCTGTGCATGGAATTCTCCAGGCAAGAATACTGGAGTGGGTTGCCATGCCCTTCTCCAAGGGATCTTCCTGACACAGGGATCAAACCCGGGTCTCCAGCACAGGCAGGCAGGTTCTTGACCGCTGAGCCGCTGGGGAAGCCCTCTTACTACGCACCTCTGTTTGAAGTCCCCGTAGAGGATCCTGTTGGGGAAGCCCTTTCTGCAGATGCGGATGCCCTCCAGCACCCCATTACAGCGCAGCTGGTGCAGGACCAGGCTGTGCTCCATGGCGCCTGAGAAGAGAAGCAACGTCAGCTTCGCACAGACTCTCCTAAAACCCGACCTGAGCGCCGCCTCCAGACCAGCGGGCGTCTTACCTGGGGTTTTGGTCTCGTTGGGAATTATACAGCGCACAAAGTGAGGGTGTGTTGTTCTTAAATTTGACATCAACTTGTTCAGGTTTTCCTAAAAGAGAAAGATTCAATTTGACAGTGAGCAGACTGTAGGCTTTTACAAACACAGAGATACAGTGTAACAAAAAACGATATTTTACACTTCTTGTGAATTCTAATAAAGGTCTTATTTAATTCTTTTCAAAAGGTCTTTCAATAGTCCATTTGGCAAGAAGTGTAGGCAGTGATGTGACAGTCTTTTGCTTCACAGTGAGCCAGAGACTAGCCAAGTACAGGATGCCTGCTGAGTTAACTCGGGGGAGCTGTCCGGCTCCACTGGGCGCCTGAGACGCTACTGCCTGTGTCCTTCAGGCAGGTCAGAAAGTTCACGCTGAGGACTCGCCTCCCAGGCAACCCGGCCGGTTGCATGCAAGATGGGGGTTAAATTCTGGTTCTCCAATTGTTAGCACTCATCTGCATATACCACCACTCTCCTAAGTGACGGGAAGCAGATTAAGACCACATCACTATTCTTGAATAAACCAAGTTCAGCATCTCTACGTTGCTCATTTTGAGATGACTTAAGCCAATTACAAGCAAATAAACTTCTATCTTTCTTACCCTGAAAAGGGCAGAGACGGTTTGGAAGGAAGAACCCTTTTTCTTGGCAACTTTCTTCTTTCCGCTGTCAGCTGAAAGAAAAGATGGTGTGTGGTGTTAGCGGGCCTCCAGAGCTGTTTCCTTTGTGGGTTGAGTTGGGGGAGAAGAGTGGATTCGAGGCCGCCTGGGAGTCTGTTACCGTCCGCGGTGGTGAAGGTGGCATAGAGGTGTGCCAGGAGCCTGTTGGAGGACTTCTGGTACAGCCCAACCACCGTCTCGTTCAGGGGGTCCTTGTTCTTCTCCAGCCAGCCCGAGACACTGTAGTCCACGGTGCCCGCGTAGTGGATCAGGGAGAAGTGGGCCTCGGCTCTGCCCTTGACCACCTTGGGCTTCTGGAAGTTGGCAGACTTGCCCAGGTGCTGGTCATACAGCTTGTTCTTGAAGGAGGTGTCCGTGGCCTTGGGGAACATGCACTCCTCTTCCAGGATGGAGAAGATGCCCATAGGCTGGACCAAGGCAGAGTGCACATGGGGTGAGTGGGTGGAGCGGCAGTGACAAGCACTAGGCCTGTGAGGGCGGTTACCAAGCACACACGGCAGGTACCTTCTCGATGAGCTCGATGCAGGCGGCCAGGTCCATCCCGAAGTCAATGAACGTCCACTCGATGCCTTCCTTCTTGTACTCCTCCTGCTCCAGCACGAACATGTGGTGGTTGAAAAACTGTTGCAGTTTCTCGTTGGTGAAGTTGATGCATAGCTGCTCCAGGCTGTTATACTAACATTAAACACATAATGTACACATGGAAGGTTAGACTGATTTCAAAGTCAAAGACCCACCAACCTTCTTCTTTCTTCTTCTTCTTTCTCCTTGTCTCGGGCTCCCAGTAGCTCAGCTAGGCTTTCAGGTGTGGTCACATTCTTGGGCTCAGCTCACATCACGTTTTATCCAGAACTCAAGCTAGAAGATACCTCTCCGTCTCCTAAGTCCACGGCCTGGACCTCTCCTGGACCCTGACCACAGTTTGTCTTATCTATAGTTGGTCTTCTGCGTACTTACATACTTCTCGTCATCATCTACAAACTACAAGCTCATCTTTTATTCACCTGCAAGTCTTACAGCTGGTAGACATTGACAATATGCTCTAATGGGTGTACATGCTTCTACCTGACCCACTCTCCATCTAGTGCTCCTCCCAGATGTGATATGGGGTGACAAGTGGCTTCCTAGACATCTTGCCTGTGATCCTGAGAACCAGCCCCCCACACAAAGCCACCTGAATATCGGGAACACAAACCTCGAAGATCTCAAAGCCTGCAATGTCCAGGACACCAATGAAGTGCTGTCTCGGCAGCTTGGTGTCCAGCTGCTGGTTGATGCGGGTAACCATCCACAGGAACAACTTCTCGTAGACGGATTTGGAGAGGGCATTCACGGCGTGGTGCACCTGTGTCGGGGGGTCAGCACCTGTGTTGCATCTGTGGGCAGTAGCCATCGGGTGCCTGCATCCCTTCCCAGCCTCCTGGCAGTCACTTACCTGATCGACGGTCTGGCCCTTGGTAACATACTCATTCCCAACTTTCACTCTGGGGAAGCATAAAGCTTTCAGGAGGTCTGAAGAATTCAGGCCCATCAGATAGGCTGTCTTGTCAGCCACTGGCAGAAAAGAAGGCCAGTTACAAGGGAAACCCCAGATAACTGGCAAAGCCAGAGAACCCCTCTGAAAATCCTCCAGATGTTTCAAGGTTCAGCTCAGCTCGTCTCCGTGTGTTTACATTACGTGTCTCTAAACCACTCACCTGTGGGCGCTAAGTCACTCAGAGAATATAATGGGCTTTGTGAAAAGGCAGCACTGGGTTCCACAAAACCCTGGTCACTCCTCACCGTGTCTGAAGCAGGACCACTCGAGTGACTCAGCAGACAGGGCAGTAACCTGTCAGCATCTGAGCCCCGCAGAGGTTCATCTCTCCAGGGGGAGGAGGATTGATCACTTTCAAGGGAGGCCCCAGCTCTAGCGCACGCCCCAGTGGGTGATGGGGTACCTTCTGTGCCGTCCGGCTCTGCCTGCTCCTCCCGCTGCTTCTGCTTGAACTTCATGTTTCCGTAGTGCATCACAGCGCCCGTCAGCTTGTAGAGCCCAGACTTCTCCTCGGGGGTGAAGCCCAGGATGTCAATGGCGCTCTGGCGTTGCAGGAGAGCACATCAGCCGGCTGACGTCAGTGATGGAGCAGGAGCCCCCGCCACACACACATCCTTCTCCCTGATCTACTTACATCCGTGGCCAACAGCTCCTCAGCGTCGTCAATGCTGGCCACCAGGATCTCACCCTGGCTGATGAAGGGGTAGTCATAAGGGTTGGTTGTGATGAGCAGCAGCTCTGCAATGATGACCAGTTAGAGGGGGTTACATGGATGCAAAGGAAACACCCCCGCCTGGGGCTAAACAGCCTCTCATACTCACGCTGTGGCTGAATATAAAGTCCAGGGAAGACTCTGCACCCACCCAGGCCACACAGGGTACAAACCCCAGAGAGAACATTTAAACCCTTTTGCTTTGTGTGCAGACAGCACAGATTCATGTCGGTTGGGAAAGATTAATCAGGAAAACAGGCTGAGTGTGGGCCAGGACACAGAGAGCCACTGGAGGAAAGCCCAGATGGTTTGGTAGAATCGTTGTCTTTTCCAAAATCTGTTGAAAGCTGCAGCCTGTTTCCAGGATTGGGCCCAGAATGCTGAGCAGAGATAGCCAGAGAGCAGAGAAGGGCACAGAGCCCCTGTTAGGTGCCAAATGAAAAGCGGGGTGGACATCCACCAGCTGGCGGTTCCTCTGACTTGGCGCGGGCCTCACAGCGTTTGGTGGAAGATTGGTTTTGTGGCTGACCACAAGGGGGCATCAGAGGACCACTAAACGCTAAGTCGTTGAGCCAGTTTCCATGAACCAGAGCTGAAGGCAATTGTGCCTCATTCTTTTTCTGTCCATTGGATTGCATTTCTCAAATTGGCACATTACTGTCAAAACAGCCACACACTATTTCTAAAACAAATTTCCTCTGCGAGTAGGCACAGCTCTCTTCAGTCCACTCACCTAAGAGCTGACAGGCCCCAGACCAGCCCCTCTGGGGGCATCCTCACCTATGAGCTCGGGCTTCTTATTGGAAAGAATCTGGTAGAAGATGTGGTAGCTTCTCTCAGCCTTCAGCTGGAAGGTCACTCTTGACTTTTCCAGCAGATCTAGGAACACAAACACAGGAGTGTCTTCCAAACTGTTGCCCCAATGTCCCAAAACATCTGATTCTAGGACTCTACTTACATGTTTCAATATCTGCAGAGGCCAGCTTCCCCGTGGTACCAAAATGGATGCGGATGAACTTGCCCTGTCGGGGAAGGGAGACCAGGTAACCTGACTCCAGGTGTTCATACCAACCTGGGGAGTGGAACAGAGCCTTTTTCCCCAGGAACTTGCAGTTAAGTGTCCTTGTCGCCTCTCTGCCTGCTTTGCTGTGCCTTCCTCCATCCCCTTGTTCCACACTGCATCCACATGCCACCCCAGTCAGCAGAGTCATATTCTGTTCAAGATGCAAGTCAAACCATATCACTTCCCTCTAACAGGATCCTGACTTCTGGAATGAAACCAGACCCTTCTCCTGGCCTGCATGCTCCCAGGCTCCAGGTCCCTTCCCACTGCCCCTCCTCACTTCCCCACCTCATCTCGCAGAGCCTGCCTTACTCCAGCCACTCAGACCCCCTGGAGATCCCTTGACTCCACCAGTCCCCTCCCTGCCTCTGAACTGTGTCCCGCCTCACCCTGTGGATCTCGGGTTCACAGGCCAGAGCCCCCCAGGAGGGCTCCCCTGCTGGCCCTGTCTAAAGGAGACCCGGCCCCCTTTACTGCCCCATCTACTAGGGAACTGTCAGACTGTTTTGTAGACTTGTTTCCTCCTCCTTTCATTATCTACCCCCAGGACTGCAGGTTCCTGGAAGCAGGGATCGTGCCTCCTTGCTGGCCTTGGAGGACACCCCAGTTTGACCCAGCACAGACTCACAAAGCGGGACGAGTTGTCGTTCCTCACGGTCTTGGCGTTCCCGAAGGCCTCCAGCAGCGGGTTGGCGCTGATGATCTGGTCTTCCAGTGTCCCCTGGAGCAGGAAGTCAGGGCAGGAAGAGCCCCATGTGAGGGTGAGCTCCGATGCCCCTCCTCCCCAGCTGGTCCCTCCCCTGCTCCCTGCTTTCCAACCTAGGGCCCAACCACATCATCAGCACCTCACTCAGAGCCCTGTCTCCATGTCGCGTTTGGCTCTGGTTGGGTATCTTGACATAAACCTCATTTAACCCTTCAGTCCCTCCATTCTCCAGGTGGTGAGGCCACCTGTGTTCACACCATACTGCTGGGATATATTCGTTTTGAAAGGCAAGTGGATGCGACAGTTCTCCCCGGGTGGTGTGTGTGACTCTGGTGTATGTCGGATTGACTTTTCTCAGCGGAGCTTTAGAGCTTGTCTTCTTGGCAATCGCCGGATCTGGTCCTATGAGATCACCATTGCGCTGGATCGTCTAGGAGAGCCAGCTGTCCTGTGCGATTTCCAACCCTGCTAGCACTCCTTCCCTGAGGAGACGGGCACCTCCCACCCCACACATGCCCTATGCCTCCTAACTCTGAAGTTAAGACAAGGGTTGGCAGTAGAAGCAGAGCCAGCCTGCCTCCTCTCCTTACCCTCATCTTGGAGTCCTTCTTCTTGGCGAGGTCTCCAGTCGCTGCAATTGTTGCAAAGTACTGGATGACCCTTTTGGTGTTCACAGTCTTTCCTGCCCCGGATTCTCCACTAGATCGAAAGAGATAAGAGGAGAAAAAGAGTCCTGTGAGTGTAAACAGCCTCCTGAGCCACATCAGATGTGAGATTCCCAACAAAGAGGAGCCCATTCGGAGAGACAAGGGCCCTGGGAGACCGGCACCACTGAACACCCTGGACGGGGAACCCCAGCTTCCTGAGGCCTCACACACCTTCTGGCCTGTCCCCCATCCATCTTTGCATCACAGACTTTGTTCTCTGTACTTTCTCACTAACAAGAACAAAGCAAGTGGCGTCTTCCCCTTCTGCACTGGGGACAAAGAGCCACGGCTGTGAAAACGCTCTACACCTTGGATACTTACGTGATCAGAATAGACTGGTTTTCACGATCTGCCAAAGGGAAAAATAAAATAGGGTTGATGGTATTATAAAAGGAACTTTCTCAACCTAAATATCCATCTACAGAGGAGTGGATTAAGAAGATGTGGTACATACACACAATGGAATATTACTTGGCCATAAAAAGGAATGAAATAATGCCATTTGCAGCAACATGAGTGAACCTAAAAATTACCATACTAACTGAAGTAACTCAGACAGAAAGGCAAATACTGTATATCACTTACATGTGGTTATATGATATGATTGAACTTAGTTAGAAACTAGAAACAGACTCACATAGAAAACAAACCTATGGTTACTGAAGGGGAAAGGGGTGAGGGAGGAATAAACTGGGATTTGGGGATTACCAGATACAAACTACTATATATAAAATAAATAAGGTCCTACTGTACAGCACAGGGAACTGTATTCAATATCCAGTAATAAGCCATAGTGGGAAAAAATCTGAAAATATATATATATATATATATATATATCTGAATCACTCTGCTGTAAACAAGAAGTTAACACAACATTGCAAATCAATTATATTTCGATCAAAAATTTTTAATAAAAATAAAAAGAGCTTCCCAGTTCTCCATGTCTCCAGCAGTCAGAGTTCACTGCACAATGACTCTGTTTTGTCGTACATGGGAGCTCAAAGAGACTCCTCCTGGAGAATACAGATCAAAGAGGTTAAGCCCCTGCTTACAGCCAGCCACTGGCTGCCCATCATATTAGGTTGAACCATATGAAAGGATCAGTCTTTGTTTTGGGCCCACAAAAATGTCAGTTTCACATGAGGTAACCCGTGCTTGCGTTAAATCCAAGCTTCTCACCCAGGCCTGCAAGGCCCTAAAATCTCTGGCCTCTTTTTTTTTTAAGCACCTCCAGCCAGTTGTGTGGAGGCTGCACACTGGAGGGGCGGCGGATTCCAGACCTGCAGCCTCCCTGAGCCCTGCCCGCCTCTCCAGGCTTCCTCCCTGGAGACCTACCTGTGAGCATGAACTGATAGGCGTTGTCAGAGATGGAGAAGATGTGGGGCGGGGCCTCCTGGCGCTTCTTGCCCCGGTAGCCCTCCACCACCTCGGGGTTGTACACCGGCAGCCACTTGTAGGGGTTGACGGTGACACAGAAGAGGCCCGAGTAGGTCTGTGGGGGCGTAAAATATACATATTTATGTACACAAGGGTGTGTGCCTGTAAAACCCTCCCCCTTTGTTATTTCACTTTTCTTTACGAGAAACTTGTAAAGGAGGCAAGATATGATTTCTCTCTGTGGATGAGGCAGCTGAGACCTGAGGGGTGCAGTGACCATCCACAGCTGCTGAGCCGCAGCACCAGGACCCGGCCTCAGCCCCACCCCTCCTCCGGTCCCCTCCTGGCCCCACTCATCTCTCACTTTCTCATCCTCCATCACTCTCGTCCCCCTTTCTTCATTTTCCCTCTTTTGTTCAATGGCCTCAGTTCAGTTCAGTCACTCAGTTGTGTCCGACTCTTAGTGACCCCATGGACTGCAGCTCGCCAGGCCTCCCTGTCCATCACCAACTCCCAGAGTTTACTCAAACTCACATCCATTGAGTCGGTGATGCCATCCAACAGCCTCGTCAAACACTAACCCTTCTAAAGCCCATCTCCCCGTGAGCAGCTCCACCCCCCCCACCCCACCCAAGGCCCCGGGAGCCCGCAGATGTGGGCACTGACGTAGATCATCCAGGAGGTGTAGCGGTCCTTGAGGTTGTACAGCACGGCCGGCTCGTTCAGGTGCGTCAGCATGGCCATGTCCTCGATCCGGTCAAACTTGGGGGGGTTCATCGCGTACACGTCCTCTGGCTTCACCACCAGTGTCTGCAAGGGAAGGGGTAGGGTGCACACCTGGGCTTCTCTGTGCACAGGTGTGTCTCCCATGCCCAGATCAGAAGGAGGGGGTGCTGGAGGAAAGGCCCGTCTGACAGGGAGGGAGTTGGGGCTGGGGCGGCTCATGGTGGAGGAGATGGAATGGGGTTCGGTTCTGATACTCGGGCTTTTGTTTTTTCCATCTCCAGTGGTCTGAGTGAGGGAAGGATGACAGAAAGGAGAGGAGGGTCTTGGGGGCATTCGGGGAGGAGGACGCAGGCCCAGGAGCCAGCAGGAACTCCTCAGCTGGGTCATGCTGGCTGGGCCAAAACCTGGCTCCCTCGGCTCATGGGTCTTGGCTGTCTACTTAGAGGGCACGGCAGGTGGATGGTGTCCCCGAGGCAGGGAGAGAGAGGAGGAAGCCGGTGGCATGGACTTCCAGGCTGGCAGCCCGAGTCATCCTGAGCTCCCTGAAAGCAGTTCCCAGCCCCCACCCTGCATCTCGCCCATTCACCCCCACCTGTCTGAGCTGTGAAAGGGAACCCCCTACCCCACTCCCTTTCTGGGACAAGAGAACTCCAGGCTGGAAGGAACCACCATCAGAGTGGTGGTGACAGGCATCTTCATGCTCCCCTCTAGAGGAGCAGACCCCCGGCCCAGTGCCGGGGGCATTGGAGGACCTGGCATCATGGCGTGGAGCTCACCTTCCACTCTCCTACCCTCTGCTCACCCCCTTCCTGTCTGAGACCTCCATTGCAGATGATGGTTTTCCCGCCCCTGCGTCTGGGCCAAGTGGTAGGAAACCTGCCTTCTAGCCGGGGTTCACTAAAACCATCCAGGCCACAGCTCTCCAGTGAGGGGGTCTGGACCTCTTGGACTGTCCTCCACCAGGACAGTCTGTGCTCCCTGCAGCTTCGGAAGCCATTCCCCACTCCGTCATCTGAAATGTACCGAGAGCTGCCCTCGAGCTTCAGGGCTTGGAAGATGGTTTCAATGGGTGGTTTCCATGCTGTTTTCTTTCACATCCAACCCAATGATACTATTTCCTTTACTCCTCTCATTTGGATCCCCACCCCCATTTTATTTGAACCTTTCTTAGAACATTTCTGGATTCTTCTGGTCTAAATTCCAGAGAGTTGGGATGTCCAGAATTCCTCCCAGCACCCCCATGCTAGCCTGGGCAGAAAGGAATGGGCTACACTGCCCATTGCCTTCATGATATGGGGACACTGCTACTTCAGTCAAGCTTGTGGTCCACTAGGGTCCCTGACCCGCTTTCCTTACTTCCTTACATACTATATCACCAGAAGAATCAGGGGGAAACCTAGGCTCCCAAAGGACAGTGCTCTGAAGCAGGTCATCCTCTTGTTGGACTCCCAACTCCACACCCCTGGGACACACACGGCTGGTTCCCGCTGACCTAGAGTGACATGAACCTCAACAAAAGCGCTGGAACATGACTTGCTTTGGCCAGCCTCAGGCAGGCGGTTCTCCCACCGTGCAACCTGAGGCCAGTGTTCACTCTGCTTTCTCTGAGGACACCTGGGATGTATCACACGTGGAGAGGGCCAGGTGTGGGGCAGACACATAGACTGCACAGCCAGGGGGGCAGACAGAGGGCCAGTGGCTCGCAGAGGGAGTGGATGGGGCTTACCCTGTTGTCTTCGGTTTCCACTGTGACCTTCCCGTCCTGGGTGCTCTTGATTCTCCCCTTGGCATACTCTTCCTTAGAGTCAACCACGAAGCAGTAGGTTTTGGCATCAAAGGGCTGGTTCTGGGCCTCGATCCTCTCCTTTTCTGACTTCCGGAGGAAGGGAGCGGCAATGCCGAACACTTCCATTTCGGTGTCACTACTCATGGTGTTGGCTGGAGGATGAACCCACCAGGTCAGCCCCCTACCCCCGACTCCAGCCCTGCCCCCGTGGGAGCCCACCAAGGTGGGCCAGGAGCATCTGATTTTTCCCATCCATCCCCTGGGAAAAATCAAATGCACACGTATTGTGCCGACTCTGTGCAAAGGGCACAGAGTGGATGCCACCCAAGCTCCCCCATCCGGCGGGGCTCAGAGGGGTGAAGGAACCCGAAGGAGGGGGCAGCTCTTGGGACTGAGTTTCCTTTTCTGAAAAGCCCAGGTGTTGCCAAGGGGAAATTTAAAAATAAACACCATTAGAAATAAACACCATTCTTCAAAGAGAGTGTGCTAAATGGCAAATAGCTAAGGAATTTGGGGACTGTTTCAATTCAAGGTGGCCACCTCTTCACACGAGGAAACTGGCTTTTGCTTCCTTCGGTTCTGTTCTGAGAACAGAGGTGGCATCTGACTTCAGCATCTGCCGAGACCCTCTCCCCAGCCTGCCCTGTCCTGGTCTAAGGTCCTCTCCAATCCACCCTGTCCTGGTCTAAGCTCCACAGGCTCTTGCCCCCCAGGCCACTGGAAGTGGGAGGAACTGGACCCTGGAGACTTCTGAGCCAAGGAACCCAACCTGCTTCCTCACCTGAGAGTCACACCCACAGGACGGCAGCGGACAACAGCAGCCGGGGAAATCAGACCTGTGGTAAATATGCAGAAAGAAAGCTCAGGACACCTGACAGTGTAGTTCAGTTCTGAATCGGGTCTTGAATTAACCAAATAAGGGGAAAGGACTAATAACTTAAAAAGAGTCTTACCCGGGAGACAGGCTGGAAGAGCAGATGGGATGTGACCTACAAGTGATTCATAAAGGTAGTCAAAGCCCCCAGCTGCCCCCAAACCTGGCTCCCACCAGCCCACTAATGCACCCTCCTCAGTCTGCATGCAGTGCCTCTCTTTCAGAACGAGGCAGGAAGGACAGCATCTCTGTTGAAAAGGCCTGTGGTTCCAGGCTAGGATCGGGCCCCCTCTGACTTCTGTGAACAGGGAGAAGTCTCAAATTGGCAAACTGACACAAGCCATTGAGGCCTTGAGATCATGGACACCTGCTCACCAGGCACACAGCGCAGGCAGGGGAAGGTGAGGGTGGGGGCGGGGGGCAGTGACCCCACAGCCTCTGCACAGATCAGAGAGGGAACCACACTGACAGGCCGAGGTCCGTGGAGCATCCAGAGGGATCCTGCCCAAGGGACAAAGTCAAGGGGAGCTCAGGGAGGAGGAAGTGGGATGCAGGAGGTGGAGACCCGGCTCCGCCTCTAACTAACCTCACCACAGCCAGGTGTGGTCCTCCGAGCCACACACAGAAGAGAGCTGCACAGGGCGCTCAGACTCCTCCACCCACAGCAGCGCCAGGGGGCTGCCGCTGTGGCTTTTATAGCCTGTCCCCCCACCACTCATTCCTGCTCTATATTTGGAAAGGGAATGACCGATGCCATGAGCTGAGGGCCAGCTCCCTTCCTCACGTTTTTTTTGCTGTTGCCAAGGGTGAGGTATATATAGAAATGAGCAGGATCCATAACCATTCTCCAGCTGGAGAAAGCTGGAAGTTTGAGATGCCTTTCTCTGAACCTGGGGCCAGGGTGTCTTCACTCAGTGTGAGGGGTGGCCTCGCGGGGGTCCTGCCTAAACTCCATCCTGCAGGCGCCACGTGCTTGAAAATCAGGGTGCATTCTGGGGACAGAAATCTCATCCTGTGGGGAAAAGGAGTGCAACTTGAGGACAGAAAGACGAAAATCCTCTTGGCACTTTGGGCAAGACTTTTGTCACAACACAGGGTTGTGACAGAATTGTGTGATTGTAAAACTTGTGCCAGGAACGACAACAATTATAATCCTCCTCCTCCTCCTTTCACTGTGTAACTTTCTGTCTCATTAGTGTCATTGTTAATTTAATCCTTTCTTAAGCGCCAGTAGGACCAACAAGTAAATTAATGACAGGGAGCCACCCTGCCAGACAGTATCCACAGCAACAGCTGCTTGAAGACCTGTTGTTATTAAGATACATGACCAATTAGGAAAGACCAGCTGCTGGCCAGGGTGGGGGTTGGGGGTGGCATGCCTGCAGAGAAACGGGGGGATGGGAGGAGAGGGTCCAGCGAGCGTGGCTCTAAATTAGGGTTGAAGGAACAAAGCCAGGAGACCAGAGGTATGGCTGAAGCTCAGCCTGCTCCTGTCCGACTTTACGTCTGCTTCTTTTCTCCCTACCTTTCCTGACAAGCCTTTGAGGGTGGCTGGTGGGCACCCCGTGGTCATTAACTGTCACCAGTTCCCCCTTGAGAGGAAGAGCTGCCCCCTCCCAACACACAGCGCTCGCGTAAGCGGAAGAGGTGTGGGCGGGGATGGGGCAGCAGGGCTGTGGACCCCAAGACACAGGGACATACATTAATCGCCCACCGTATGCTGGCCCCAGTGCAGAGCACCTCAAGAGGGCACAAAAGGAAGGGAGACGCGGCCTTTACCCACAACGGTTCCCAGGATAATGGTGAGCCGACCGTTTTTGAGATTCAGGTGATTTTAGGTCAAAGCACACTTGGTGAACCGCCTGCTCTGTGAAGGCCGGGCAGGCACGTGGCTGAAGGGAAAAAAATACAGGAAGCCTGCACCCCTCAGCCTGCCATGGGCTCGCAGCGTGTCCACCCCCACCTCCCTGCTCCAGCTGGGCTGAGACCCCCATCCCTAGAGACCCTCCTCATCCAAGAAGACAGCCCAGTGCTCCTAAAGGGTCCGTCTGTGTCTGAAAGGGGGTGGTCTCCTTGAGGTCCCGTCCTGCCTGCCCAGTGACACATCAGAGTCCACATCTTTGTCCACTGGCTGGCCATCTCCTTGGGAGGCCTGGTCAGGACAGGTACAGGTCACCTGCGGAGCAGAGGTGTGAGCCAGCCCTGTGGGCTGAGGGACAGTGTGAGGAGCCCTGGCCACACCTCAGGCATTGGCAGAGCAGGGCGGCCTCAGGTAGGGGTGGTGCTGGTGGTCCCTCCCTGCCGCTGGAGCTGTGGTTGGGAGGGGTTCTGGGGCAGCAGAATCAGGCTCAGTTTGCTCTTTACAGCTTCTTGTCACCAGTTTACCTGTCTCTCTGTATAACCACTTCCACACCCAACTCTGGGGAAACTGCAAGGATGTTTTCCATACAGGGTTTGAGTTCCTTGTAAAACAGTCCCAGGTCACATTAATTGAACCCAACTCTAGCTCTGAGATGCTCCTGGCCTCCTCCAGGTTTTGCAGGTCACATAGCCTGTCTTCCTCTCTGATCACGCTCCTTCCTCATGCAGGCAGAGAGTGTTCAGCTCGGAGGTCTCACAGGTGGCTGGCTGGTCAAGCTGCTTTTGCTCAGGAGGAGCTGGGAGGCAGGAGGGGCGGAAGGACTGCCTGAGGGCACAGGAGGAGTCTCAGGGTCAGGCAGAGAGCCCTGCTCTTTGGAAACCCAAGGATGGAGGTGCCAACAAAACCGCGGCAGAGAGCACAGTTCTAAAACCGGGAGTCAGGGATTGAAAGGTATGGCCATTTGGGGACTTCCCTGGTGGTCCATGGGTTGGGACTCTGTGCTTTCACTGCTGAGGGTGCAGGGCAATCCCTGGTCAGGGAACTAAGATCCTGCAAGCTGCACAGTGTGGCAAAAAGAAAAAAAGCACAGCCGTTTGGAAACTTACCTGTTGGAGGAAAGAACTGCACAGATAGCAGCAGCTGCAGGCTGTGGAATTTTGGAGTCAGATGGGCCAGGGTGTGTACCCCACAGCTCCCCCTGATTCACTGTGTGATGGCGGGCATTGTACCTAACTTCTCTGAGCCTCTGTTTTCTCATCTGTGATATGCGGGTGAGGGCTTTCCGGAGGGCTCAAGGTAAAGAATCTGCCTGCTGATACAGGAGCCATTGGTTTGATCCCTAGGCTGGGAAGATCCCCTGGAGGAGGAAATGGCAACCTCTGACTCTAATATTCTTGCCTGGAAAATTCCATGGACAGAGGAGCCTGATGTCCAGGGGGTCATAAAGAGTTGGACACGACTGAGCACAAAGATGGAGACAATATAGTTGCCTTGCAGACTGGTTATATGCATCAATAGGTTAATAAAATGTCAGGCACACCTGATGCTGTGTTTAGCACATTGTAGATTTTATGTTTTCTTTTCTATCTGAAGGTTTCCACGCGTTACACACGGCACTACTGGTTATCTTGGTGTTGTTGAGTAGATTCACATTAGATATGTTTTACTGAGGTGATCAGGGAGAAGGGACATGTGTGTGTGTTTTAAAAGATTTCCATCCCAAGAGGGAGCCTCGGGATGCTGAAACAGGCTGCTTTCAGGGCTAACTGGCTCTGCGGCTGGTGTGAAACCCTTCTCTGATCAGCAGGGGACAGATGGCATAGCAGTGTATTATTAGCCAACTTTATGGGAACAGGAGGAGGCCTTGTTCCTCCTGCCATCACCCAGCAAGAACCAACCTGCACAGCCTGGACTGAGCACTGCGTCTACTCCTGGGTGCGCTGGAGGAGCGTGCTGTGTGTCTCCAGAATGCAGGCAGCTCAGGAGGCACTAACTGGAGAGCAAGCAGCTGAGTCCCCTCCTCAGATGTTGGCTTCCTTCTGAGTGGTTTTCCTCCACTCCTGTGTGATGTCTGCTTCACATGTGGACGCGGGTCTCCTTGGGGTGGCACCTGATCAGACTAGGAAGTCAGCCTCAGGAGCAGATGCCTCTGGAGTCAAGTGCCTTCTCCACATCCCGCTCGAGATGGGTCAGGTGTCACTGGAAGCAGCGAAGTCAGTTATTCTGAGCTAAGACCCTTCCCCGCCCCTGAGGTGAAGGGCAGGGGTCCTGAACTGTTGTCCAGAATCCCAGGTGGAAATTAAAGCTGAGAGAGTCCATAATACTCCTTTAATTCAATTCAGCAAACACCCACTTTCCCCACCTTTCCATTATGCACAATGTCAAACATACGGAGAAGATGAAGCACGGTGTTGAATATCCAGGGTAACAGTGCGGCTGGACTGGATACCAAAGCCGTGCTACAAACCACCTCACTAACTACATGAGAGGAGTTCGGGGGATGGGTGGTTCTAGAATTATGACATGAGCCAGAAGTTTGTGAAGTCCATCAGAGCAAACTTCTTGAAAATGTCAAACATCTATCTGTAGGTGAAAGGATGCTCACGCGTGCTCCGACTCTTTGTGACCCCGTGGACTGGAGCCTATCTGGCTCCTCTGTGCGTGGCATTCTCCAGGCAAGAACACTGGAGTGGGGTGCCACTTCCTCCTTCAGGGGGTCTTCCCGACTCAGGGGTCAAACCTGCGTCTCTTGCATTGGCAGATTCTTTACCACTTAGCCACCAACAGCTGCTGCTAAAAGGGGACCAGGTAAAGAGAGGATTCCGTACACGCTGAAAGCCAGAGGAGAAGACTAAAGATGAGAGTGAGAGAAGGTTTGAGAGACAGTCCCTGGCAAAGAAGAGATGAGCCCTGTACCCGAGGTGGGGCAGCTGCAGCCGCTGTCAAGAGTCTGCGTGTGATTCAGAAGATTGATGGGCCCTTGTGGTTGGCAGACTGGAGCAACATGATGGAAGCAGGGAAGAATGCTTTGAGAGGGACAGGAGAAGACAGGCATTCCAAGGGGAAGG
The DNA here is from genome assembly GCF_019923935.1 of Bubalus bubalis. Lineage (NCBI taxonomy): Eukaryota > Metazoa > Chordata > Mammalia > Artiodactyla > Bovidae > Bubalus > Bubalus bubalis. The sequence goes on along the minus strand of NC_059159.1, from coordinate 33,467,823 downwards.
AGGTTATAAAGAGAAGGCATGACCCAGGGCTTTGCCAGGGGATTTGGGGACAGAAACGAAGAGTAGCACACGTGGGCTGAACAATGCTATAGAGAAGGAGGCATGAAAACTAGTCCACCTGGTGCACAGGAGTGTGGAAGGTAAAGGTCAAAGGTCACCTGTAGGTCACCTCTGGAAGGAAATGGAGAACAAACAGCTCCATGATAATAGAGAACTTGGAAGAAAGGTGGTCAATCTGAGGAATGATAGCTGATTAATTTAAGCCATAACCCTTAAATTGAAGGATAACACTGACTTTTCATTTAAAGTTGTGTTGTGTTTTTCAAGAGAAAGGACCCAAATCAGATCAGATCAGTCGCTCAGTCATGTCTGACTCTTTGCAACCCCATGAATCGCAGCACGCCAGGCCTCCCTGTCCATCACCATCTCCCGGAGTTCACTCAGACTCAGGTCCATCGAGTCAGTGATGCCATCCAGCCATCTCATCCTCTGTAGTCCCCTTCTCCTCTTGCCCCCAATCCCTCCCAGCATCAGAGTCTTTTCCAATGAGTCAACTCTTCGCATGAGGTGGCCAAAGTACTACAGTTTCAGCTTTAGCATCATTCCTTCCAAAGAAATCCCAGGGCTGATCTCCTTCAGAATGGACTAAGAAATGAAAGGGGAGAAATAACCAATCCTGCAGAAATACAAAGATGCCATAAGAGAATAGAGTAAGTGAAGATATCCCCACAAACTTGACAACCTAGAAATGGATACAGTTCTAGAAATTTATAGCCTGCAAAGCTGAATCAATAAGAAATTGAACAGACCCATCACTGGAGGGGAAATAGGATCTGTAATTTTAAAAACTCCCTGTGAAAACAACAAAACTCACTGCAAACAAAAGTCTAGGGCTGGGCAGCTTCACTGGGGAGTTCCACCAAACATACAAAGAAGAATGTACATCCATCCTTCTCAAACTCTTCCAGAAGACTGAAGAGGAGGGAACATTCCCAAAGACATCCTATGAAGCTATTGTCTCCCTGATACAAAACCAGACAAAGACACCACCAGAAAAGAAAATTACAGGCCACTGTTTAATGAATAGAGATGGAAAAAATCCTCAACAAAATACTGACAAACCCTAATTCCACAGCACATAAGAAAAGTGATCATACACCAGGATTATCCTAGGGTCACAAGGATTCATCCTAGGGTCACAAGGATGGCTCAACATACACAAAAAAATGTGAACAAAAGAAAAGACAAAACCCACACGATCATCTCAATAGTTGCAAAAAAAGCATCTGATGAAAGTCAATGTCCATTCGTGATAAAAACCCTCACCAAAGTGGGTATAGAGGGAACATATCTCAATACAATAAAAACTTTTTATGACAAGCCCACAGTCAACATAATACTCAATGATGAAAAGCTGAAAGTGTTCCTGCTAAAATCTGAAACAGGACAAGGATTCTGACCACTTCTATTTAATATCATACTATAAGTCCTAGCTACAGCAATTAGATAGAAAATAAAATGGATCCAAGTTGGAAGAGAAGAGGTATTATATGCATATAATGCATGTCATCTGCATATAATGCAGATGACATGATAACTCTATATAGAAAACTCTGAAGATTCCATACAAAATTATTAGAACTGATAAACGAATTCAGCAAGGTAGCAAGATACAAGATTAACAGTCACAAATCTGCTGCATTTATTTATACCAGTAATGAAATGCCAGAAAGAGAAAATGAGAAGACAGTCCCTTTTAAAATCACATAAAAAGACGCCTAGGAACAAACCTGACCAAGGAGGTGAAAGACATTTACACTGAGAATAAAACACTGATAAAGGAAACGGAAGATGACTCAAAGAAATGGAAAGATATTTCATGCTCTTGGATTGGAAGAACTAATACTGTTAAAATGGCCATACTACCCAAAGCTAATCTATGGATTTAATACCATCCCTATCAAATTACCCATGACATTTTTCACAGAACTAGAACAAATAGTCCTAAAGTTTATATGGAACCACAAAAGACCCAGAATTGCCAAGGCAATCCTGAGAAAAAAAGAAGAAATCAGGAGGCGTAGCTCTCCCAGACTTCAGACGATACTTCAAAGCTACAGTAATCAACACAGCATGATACTGGCACAAAACCAGACACTTACATCAGTGGAACAGAATAGAGAGCTCAGGAGTTAAGCCACACACTTATGGTCAATCTTCAACAAAGGAGGCAAGAATACATAATGGAGAAAAGACAGTCTCTTTAGCAAGTGATGCTGGGAAAGCTGGACAGCCATATATAAATTGATGAAGGTAGAACACTCCCTCACACCATTCATAAAAACAAACTCAAAATGGCTTAAAGACTTAAATATAAGACATGACACCATAAAACTCCTGGAAGAGAACATAGGCAAAACATTCTGACATAAATTGTAGCAGTGTTTTCTTAGGTCAATTTCCCAAGGCAAAATAAATAAAAGCAAAAATAAACACATGGGACCTAATCAGATTTATAAGCTTTTGCACAGCAAAGGAAATCATAAACAAAAAGACAACCTACCAAATGAGAGAAAACACTTGCAAACAAGACAATTGACAAGAGCTTAATTTATAAAATATACAAACAGCTCATACAGCTCAATATCAAAAAGTCCCAAATTACCTAGTCAAAAAACAGGCAGAACACCTAAACAGACATTTCTCCAAAGAAGACACGCAGATGGCCAACAGGCACATAAAAAGATGTTCAACACCACTCATTACTAAAGAAATGCAAATCAGAACTCCGGTGAGGCGTCACCTCACACTGGTCAGAATGGCCATCATCAAAGCGTCTACAAATAACAAATGTTGGAGAGGGGGTGGCGAAAAGAGAACCCTACTACACTGTTAGCAGGAAAGTAAACTGGCGCAGCCAATGTGGAGAGCAATATGGAGGGCCCTCAAAAACCTGAAAACAGAGCTGCCGTATGATCCACCAATCCTGCTCCTAGACATGTACCTGGACAAAACTGGAATTCAGAAAGATATGCTCCCCAGTGTTCACAGCAGTGCTATTTACAGTAGCCAAGACATGGAAGCAACCTAAGTGTCCACTGACAGACGGATGGATAAGGAAGATGCAGTACATTATGCACAGTGGGTTAGTAGCCAAACAAAAGGACGAAACAGTGCGACTTACAGCAAAACGGATGGACCTCGAGATTAGTAAGTGAAGTAAGTTAGACAAAGACAAATATCATGTAGTATCACTTACATGTGGCATCTAAAAAATGATACCAACGAACTTATTTACAAAACAGAAAAAGACTCATATACATAGAAAACAAACCTATGGTTATCAATGGAGAGAGGTGGGAGAGGAATAACTTAGGAGTTTATGATTAATAGATACACACCACTCTAAACAAACAATAAGGACCTACTGTATAGCATGGGGAACAATATTCAGTATCTTGTACTAACCTATAATGGAAAAGAATCTGAAAAATATGTGTGTATGTGTATATATCTCTGAATCACTTTGCTGTACATCTGAAACTAACAACATTCTAAATCAGCTATACCTCAATAAATAAAAAATCGAGTTGTGCTTCTCAAATTTGGCTGTACCTTAGAATCATACAAGGAACTGTTCAAAAAAAATAAATTTTGCATAACCAACTGGAAGATATGAGCTCCTATGGAAGAAAGGTCTCCTTTAGCAGCAAATAAGATAAAATACTAAAGAACAAATTTAACAAGATACGGGCAAAACCTTAAAATAATACAAAAAGACAAATGTGTAGGTTTTCCTTGCTATTGGATAGGATGATTCAACATCATAAAGATTTCAGTTATATCCAAATTAATATATGAATTTAATGCAATCTCAATAAAAAATACCAACTTTTTTTCTGGAGCTATATAGTAATTCTAAATTTCATGCATACAAAGTAAAGAAAACGAAAACCCTGAAAACGGAAAAGTAAAAGGCAGGACATCTTATCAGATATTAAAACATACATGATAAAGTCTACATAATGCAGAAGGTTGTACTGATGCTTGAAGAGACAGACTGACCAAAGGAACGTACTAGAAAGGCCTCTTACTGAAGAGGCCTAAATACATTTGGAAATTTGATTCAGGATGAAGGGGGCATCTCAAGTCATCAGAGCAAAGATAGATTCCTTAATAAGTGGCAGAGTGACAACTGGATGGCCATTTGGAAAAAGATAAATTTGGATCCATACCTCATACCACACACATACCACATATTAAACGACGAGTGTATCACACCCAAGTGTAAAGAAATGAAACGAGTACTGAAAGAAAGCATGGGTGAATTCCTTTCCAATTTTGGGGTGGGAGAGGCCAACTCTGACTCAAAATTCAGAGCGTAAAAAAAAATAAATAAATAAAGACAATATCATAGCAAGGAACAAGAACTCCATGGCAAAAAAAGGGGAAAAAAAGTAACAAAGGACAAATTGGGAGAAAATATTTGCTATTTGCATCACAAAGAGCCAATGTCTTTAATATATAAATAATTTTTAAAAGCTAAGAAAAGGACTTTTTAAAAAACCCTCATATGGAAATAAATGGCAAGTAAACAAGTAGAAAATTCACACAAAGAGATATACAGGTGGTCTTTAAACGTGTGAAAAAATGCTCATCATTATTTCAAGAGAAAAGCATATTAAAACCACAATTTCTCACTAATTAGAATGGAATAAATCCAAATGCTGCGCAAAACATTCTGTTGGAAGGTTTGATAAAACACACACTCTCATAATTTTCTAGTGGGTGAAAAATAGCATAGCAACTGCTGTGGAGGGGAATTTATGGAGGGGGGGGACATCTAAATATGCAGTTTCCCTTTGACTTATCAAACCACTTCTAGGAATCAGCTCCTAAGATGTACGTCCACAAATACCAAAACACTGCAAGTGCTGGGCTATCTACTGTGGCACGATTATTACAGCAAAAGCTGAAAAGTAGCCCCAATATCGATCAGCAGAAAGCTTATTGAACACATTACGCTCTATCCCCATGGTAGAATATGTAGCTTTATGGAGAGGCAGCCATAAAAAAGAAGAACTTCCCTGGTGGTCCAGGGGTTAAGAATCCACCTGCCAATGCAGGGGACATGGGTTCAATGTCTGGCTTGGGAAGACTCCACATTCTGCAGAGCAACTAAGCCCGAGAGCAGAAACTTCTGAGCCCATGAGCTGCAACAAGAGAAGTCACTGGAATAAGGAGACAGTGCACTGCAGCTAGAGAAAGCCCACACACAGCAGTGAAGACCCAGTGCAGCCAAAAGTAATTTTTTGAGTTAAAAAAAATTAGAATGAACTCTATAAGCTGAGATGGAGTAATTTCTAGGATATATTGTCCGTGAAAAAAGAAAGGTCCAGAACATTGTATACAGAATTCTAACTTTCATGTAAGAAAGCAGATAGAAGAATATCTATATGTATTTGCTCAGTTTTGCAAAAAGAAACCTAATAAAGATAAACCAGAAACTAAGAAAATAGTTCCCCGCACTCCACAGACAGCAAATGGAAACCATATACTTTCTTACAATGGTTTTGACTTTTAAACCATGCCAATGACTTATTCAAAAATAACTTTTAAGAAAAAGGAAAAAGGCAATTCCTAAAATCAATTTATAAAAGCACAAATAAACCCAATGCATATCAAATTAATAACCACACTTAGAAAAGAATAATTCCTCTCAATTTTGAAAAGTACTCTGTACATTCTTCATGAGATGTATTCAAAGCATAGAGAGAAGTATAAATTGGGCACCTTTCCCAGTAGGTTAATTATTAGTTGCAATCTGGGTTAAAATTGGAAACAGCTGTATGTTTTTAGATAATGCAAATGACTAAATAAATACATTCATCTTACAAGAACCAAGATTTTCACCCTAAGAGGAAAAAAAAAAGTGAGTATAAAATACAAGAAGGTAAGAAAACTCCCATGTTAATTTGAACTGGACCTGTTCATCTGAATCATTTAGAGCATCTGAAAAAATGACCTTATTGAAATACCAACACATTGAGTAAGAAATAATCTGTGAGTCCTAAGGTGAGACAGGTTGGGCAGGGTGTGGCAGCAAGGAAGAAAAGCTCTTCCTCTTTAAAGAAGGATGCTGGTCATATATGTAGACAGAATGAGAGAAAAAGAGGGACATTATCACCTTGCCACTGCTAATAAAATAAATGATCCAGGCAAGGATCATCAGTGGTGCTAAAACCACTGGGGGAAAGAGTTTTAGGGAAGAAGACAGTCACTGCTTTCACCAGGCGAGGAAGCAGCACCAGTGATACCGGACAGTCGGCCAGCCTGCAACGAGCAGACTCAGGATGCACCACGCAGCACCCCCGGGAATGGCCCTGCCGGCTGCCTCACCTGTCTATTCAAGCCTCTGTCCACAGCTGCAGAAAGCAGAGACAGAAGCAAGGGAGTGACACCATGAAGGGGCAATCAGTCAAACCCAGGAAGTAGGATTCTGCAAGGACTGGCCTAGATAGCTCAAAGTGAATCAAAAAAATTTTTAAATGTGTTTTAGGGGAAAAGAGACAGCAGAGATGGAACCAAATGTAACACATGGGCCTTGGTTAGATCCTAGAATGGAAAAGAGAACAGAAGGGAGGGGAGGGAGAAAGAACAAACCTGAAGAGGGGACAAACAGAACATCCGAACATAAACTGGAAGCTAGATGGTACTTAAGCAATTACTGCTACTTTGCTTAGGTGTGAAAATGTGATTTTGGCTATGCAGAAAAAGTGATCTTATTTCTAGATATTTTGTGCTGAAGTATCTTAGGGAGATAGAATCTTACACAGGAACTTCAAATGGTTCAGCCAAAGGAAAAAAAAAAAAAGTATACTCACAGGTAAAGCAAATACAGCAAAGATGTAACAATACTGGTCCAGTGGTCTGATATTGGATAAGAATCCAATGGTGGTTCAGTGGGTAAGAATCTGCCTGCCAATGCAGGGGACACGAGTTCAATCCCTGGTCCAGGAAAATTCCACACGCCTCAGAGCAACTAAAGCCCATGCTTAGCCACTAAAGTCCACACGCCCTAGAACCCGTGTTCCACAACAACAGAAGCCGCCACAAGAAGCCCATGCACTGCAGTGAAGAGCAGACGCCCCCTTTGCCACAACTAGACAAAGCCTGTGCATAGCAAGAAAGATAAATGCAACCAGATAAATACACTAAATTTTAAAAGTAACAATAGGTTCGCTCTAAGGAAAGGGTAAGTCTGCATTCTGTGAGTTTGAAAATGTTCAAATAAAAAGTGAGGACAGCTGTTTCTGCCATCTTTCCATGCGGCCAGAATGGTGCGCATGAATGTCCTAGCTGATGCTCTCGAATATCAACAATGCCGAAAAGAGAGACAAACGCCAGGTCCTTTTAGGCCATGTTCCAAAGTCATCGTCAGGTTTCTAACTGTGATGATGAAGCATGGTTACATTGGCGAATTTGAAATCACTGATGATCACAGGGCTGGGAAAATTGTTGTGAACCTCACAGGCAGGCTAAATAAGCATGGAGTGATCAGCCCCAGATTTGACGTGCAACTCATAGATCTAGAAAAATGGCAGAATAACCTGCTCCCATCCCGTCAGTTTGGTTTCATTTTATTGACAACCTCAGCTGGCATCGTGGACCATGAAGAAGCAAGACAAAAATGCACAGGAGGGAAAAATCCTTGGATTCTTTTTCTAGGGATGTAAGTCAAAGTGAAGTCACTCAGTTGTGTCTGACTCTTTGCGACCCCATGGACTATAGCCTACCACGTTCTTCCGTCCATGGGATTTTGCAGGCAAGAGTACTAGAGTGGGTTGCCATTTCCTTCTCCAGAGGATCTTCCCGACCCAGGGAATGGAACTCCGGTCTCCTGCATTGTAGGGAGACGCTTTACCGTCTGAGCCACCAGGGAAGCCTAGGGATGTAATACATACAAATAAAATGCCTCAGAGGTGGAGGAAAAAAAAAAAAAAGGCAAGCGGAGAATGTAAAAGCCAGCAAGAAAAGGTCCCAGCCTTGCCCCTGCCCCAGACCAATCAAATCTCTAGGCTTGAGTACCATCTGTGAGGTTCCCCCATCTAGTGCACTCCAGATTCTAAAGGAAACCTGCATGCGTACTAACCATTCAGAGTTCCAGGGGGTAGGGGAAAGAACCTAGGGTGATAGAATTTTGAAGTGAAGAGATGGATCCGAGAGCACACAGATATTCCCTGAACAGCGACTGCAAAGAGCAAGAAGAGGATGCAGAGCCAGCAGGTGTGGGTGTGTGACAGGGGAGGAGTGGTTCTGGAGGGAATGAGGAGCCTCTCAAAAGAGCAGTGACTGAAGCTGCAGCCAGGGGCCCAGGGATGCTCAAACACTTCTCCTGAAGTAGCTGATCTAGCCGAGGTTTCTTAACCCAGACCCCATTAAGTCAGAATCTCTGGGGGCTGGACTTGGGCATGTGAGCTTCCTAAGGCTCTCCAGGTCATGCTGAGGAAGGCCCCTGGGTAGGAGCTACTATCAGACCAAGTTCTTCAGCTGCTTCCTACCCTGACGGACCTGATTCCCAAATCTGGGAGGGCTAGGCAGCCCTACCCCTAAATGACCAGCTCTTTCCTTAGGAGGTGAGACCCTTTCCCCAGGGAATCCAGAAGCCTTAGGGAAAAGCAGGGGGCAGGGTTGTCCTCCTCTGCAGGTCCCAACGTTGTGTCTGGACTCTAATACCTGCGGGGGATGGGGAGGAGAGGTGTGGGCGCAGGACAAAGAACACAAGGAATTTCCGTTAAACATTTTAGCTTCCTGGGCAGGGGGGCAGGTAAGAGGGGCGAGTCAGACAGCCTCGACCTGAGACTTTGGCTCATCCTTTCTCCTCACCGGGCGTCAGTCCCCTCATTTGAGAAACGGGTCCCTCTGATCTCCTAGGTCCCCAAGCTTCCCTCTTTTCTCTGATTTTACCATTCTCATTAAAGGGAAGCGTGAACGTGCCCTAAAAAGCTTGAGGTGGGCTCTGATGTGCCACAATATTCATTCTACCTTCATAGTAAAGCAGGCGGGAGGCATGTGGATGCCAGGCACGCCCCACTGGGTAGCCACTCCACATGGTAGCCCCTGGCCAGCCCTGTCTCCCTGTGAGACTGCCCTTGTGAAGCAGGTACAGACTTCCCAACTACAGGGGAAGGCAGAGAAGTAATTGCCACTATTTCTTCTTAACAGTTTCTGACTTCGTTTACAAATGTCCACTTCCACCAGAGGAGAAAACTAAATTCTGTCACTTCACAGTAACTGAGTGGATTCCAGAAATGTTCTATTGTTTGGGAAACAGTCCATTCAGGATGCTGCCCCCTTCTCCTTCCTGTATCCCCAAACCTGCCCTCAACATGGTGGGAGGCACCTTAAGTTTCATCCTGGGGGTGGGAGAGGAGCTCTGATCTACAATCGCTGTTGTCTGGCAGGGGTCACCGCAGGGAAGGGGCCCTGTCCCCGCTCCTCCAGTCCCTGAGGCCTCTAGACTTCAGGTCGGCTGACACACTCTCCGGCCCCCACCCAAAATAGAGGCCCCCACGGATGTGCCCGGGCCTGTGCCAGGCAGCCAGAGTCAAGTGGTGAACCAGACGGACCCAAAACAGTGCAACTAACAGATGAATTCCATACCTTTGACCTTTGTGGGTCAGCTTGTGCTCAAAGAGGAGATGCAGGGAGCTCAGGAAGGAGCCGGGTAAGGCAGGAGGCCTCCCCACTCTGGCACTTCAGGGACCCCTTAGTTTACCCACTTGTCAGCTTCAGTGCAAAACTTCAGCACTTGCCTGTTTTGCACAAGAAACGCAACTGCAGGAGCATCCCATGGTTTGTGTCAGTCTCAGGGACATGGGAGGGGAAGGGGGACATCACCTTCCTCCATGTTACTGCCTCTCCTTCCAGATGCCCCTCACCACCCTCCAGCCTGGGAGCCTGAGCTCCTCCTCTCTTGGTCGTGCTGAGGAGCTTGCTCAGTGTCTCAGACCTGGACACAAGCCCGCCTGGAGCCTTGCCCCCAATCCGGGAGGGTTAGTAAACGTCCTTCCAGGCAGTTTCAAGACACCTCACACATATCCCTCCCCCCTCACCAAATAACACTCCCTCCATCCCAGGACCTTCTCACCCACATCCATCTGTCCCTTATACCCGCTCCAGGGGGGCTGTAAGGGCCACCACCCAGCCCTCTGGCAGTAAAAGTCGGCTCCCCCTGCCTTGACCCTCCTGTCACCACGTCCCCCGTCGGTCACCTCATCCATTCCCTCACGGGGCCTAAGGCCTCCTTCTTCCCTCTCTAGTTTTTCCTCCCAAAGTGTGAAAGTGCCATGGCTTTCTCAACCCTGGGAGGGGCCTGGACTGTGGGCTCAGTGGAAACATGAGTCAGGCTAGGGATCATCCCCCAAGTAGAACAGTCAACTCTAGAAAAGCAAGCTGTGGTCTCTGCAGGAAACTGGGAATGACAATGAGTAAAGAGTTAACTTAGAAATGATTTGGGGGACTTCCCTGGTGGTCCAATGGTTAAGGATCCACCTACCAATGCAGGGGACACAGGTTTGAACCCTGGTCCAGGAAGATCCCACATGCTGCGGGGCCCATGTGCCACAACCACTGAGCCCACTTGCCCGACTACTGAAGCCCGAGCACCCCAGAGCCCGTGCTCTGCAACAAGAGAAGCCACCGCGAGAAGCCCACAGACCGCAACTGGAGAGTAGCTCCTGCCCTCTGCAACCAGAGAAAGCCCACACGCAGTAATGAAGACCCAGCACAGCCAAAAAGGTTATTTAAAAAAAAAATGATTTGCCCCAACCAGATCTTGTGGGAAAATGCTCCCTTCCCCAAGGTTTTCTTCTGATTGTAAAATTAATATTTATACAAAAATTTAAATTAAGGAAATAGAAGATGAAGGCAAATCATAACCTCCCACTCAGAGCTTAGTCACTTATGTTATATACTGCTTCCAAACATTGTATTCATATTTGTCTTTTCAAAATAAAAAGGGGAGACTTTTATGTATTTTTATTAAAGCAACACATGCTCACTGTAAAACCAAAATCCTGTCATACAGAAATGTAATTGTAACCACCTTTGCTTTTATTTGACAGACTGTGGACATCCTTCCTTGTCAAGGACTTCAGATTCACATCATCATTTTTTAAAATTATTTATTTGGCTGCGCTGGCTCTTGGGGGCTGTATGTGGGATCTAGTTCCCTGACCAGGGATGGAACCCAGGTCCCCTGCATTGGGAGCACGAGGTCTTAAGCCACCGGACCACCAGGGATGTCCTCGCATCATTTTCAATGGGGCCACACAATTCCATTATGCAGAGGTACCATAATTTAACAAAGCTCACCTTTGAAAATATCACAGTGAGGAACACCCTTACCTCTTCGAATGTTTATCCGGTTATTTCTTTAGGATAAACTTCCAAAAATAGGATTACTGAATCTAATGCTTTTGGCACATATAGACATAGTGATCTGAAAGACTATATCCATTTACAGTCCCCCACTCCCACTGTGGAGGGCTCACTTCCCGTCTTTGCCAACTCTGGGTATCACCACTCATTTGGGCCAGTTTTATAAGTGAACAAAGTGACTCACGGATGCTTTGCTTTCATCATGAGTGAGGCTGAATCCCACCTGCTGCTGCCGGTCATTTGCTATTCTATGAATAGTCTTCATGTCCTTTGTCCTTTTTCTCTCGAAATGTTGATCGTTTTCTATTTCAAGAACTTTCATATATCAGAGATTTTAGTAATCTCTCATGTATATTGCAAATGTTTTCCTCATTTGTTCCTCATCTCATGTGAGCCTCACAACAATCCTGGGGGGAGGGGACTGGCAGAGCAGGTGGAATTATCCCCACTTAATTGATGTGGAGACTGGGACTCGGTGAGGGATCCTGGCTGGTGGTGAGAGGCCCTGGGTGGACCATGGTTTCCTTGCTGAGTCTGGTGGCACCAAGCTGTCCTCCTGCTCCAGCAGGGCCCTGACAGCATCCTCTAGTATTACAGGGGCCGGAGGAGGGCTGGGTTGTCCTTCTCCACATATGAGGTGCAGGGTGAATGTTCACGATGGCATGTGACCGGGAGCCTTTCCTCCCTGGACTTCCCCAGGTGGGAATCCAGAGCTGGATCCTGGCCACGTCTCTCTCCCACCAGATCGAACCGAAGGAAACAGTGATAAACCCCAGCATCTCCGCGTCTGCCCGCTGGCTGCCACACTTTATATTCCACCAGTTCTATGTGAGGGTTCATTTCTCCTGAGCCGCCTCGTTATTGGGCAACATTCTTTTCAGTGTTTTGTCAACCTGAGAGATAATACCTCCACTGATTTAATTTGCATTATTTGACCACTATTGTTTTTTGTTGGTTTTTTGTAGGTATGGCTGTGAACTATTTGATATTCTGTTCTGAACTCTTTATGTCCTTTGTCCAGCTCTCATGGGGTGCTCATCTTCTACTTCCTTATAGATTTGTAAACACTCCTTTCATATTAGTGATAGTAACTCTGTTGTATGATTTTGATTAAGCCTAGCAATGACTTACTCTATGCTTTTTGCCTTTATTGTCATGTTTACAAAAGCTTTCACTACTATTTTAGTCTGCCTTTTATGGTTGAAGCAAAACAGAAGCTCATGAAGAAACTCTGGAGAGAGAGGCTGGGGTGGGGAGGGCAGGCACTTGAAGAGTGGGTGTAGGTGGGATCTAAACCCGGGATGCCACAGACTCCAAAGCACTCATTCCCAGACTCAGGAGCACATGCAACAGGGGTTGTAGGAAGAAAATATCAGCTCTTCTACTTATGTGCACATAAAGATTTTTACAAGAAAACAGAACATACATAAGGCGTACAAAAATACATTCCATTTATAGAATAATACTCAGGTATCCATCCCCTGGGCTAATAACACCATTTACTTGCTGTCCTGTCCTTTCAAATTTCTGTTTTTTTCCATACGCTACCTGCCGGGAGCCGGCGAGAGACATTCCACTCGTGACAAAGGTCATGAGGAAGGGGGCTCGGCATACGCAAAGGCGGGATCGAGCCTCGGGAGTGCCCCCGGATATTCTCGAGCATCTACCCCCCAAAAACCAGAGTCTGCCTACTTTATTGCTTTGTGCTCTCGCCTCTGACTTTACTGGGGGCTGTCCCCCACCACCATCTCGCTCTCTCTGTCAAAGAGTTAACTTACAGCTCCAATTAATAAAGTTCCTGGGCAATTAGGAGTGTTTAAATCCAAACCCCTCAGATGGCTCTCTAACTCGCCTGACAAGTTTACCCGGACACCTACAGCTATGCATACGATTGTTTACAGTCTCCCAGCCTCCAGAGGCACGGGAAGCTTAAGATATTCAAATAGCTTAGAGCCTCTCAGAGAATTAGAAACTGTCAGAATAAAGCTAGTAAAAGATTTCATTGATGAGCCAATGTTTGTTGCCAAGTTTTCACATCCCCTGAATTGTATCCTTGAATGTGCATTAATTAATATAGTTGGTATGTAGAAAAAATAAGTAGTGGCCTGGTGTTAGTAACTTTAGACCCTTAAGGTAGTAAATTCTTTCCTTTGTAAACCCATTACACATCCACCCTATAGGAACGTAATCTTATCTTCGGAGGATGGCGCCAAACCTTAAAATAATTACTCTTAGAGAAAATAAGTCTTTGTTGATAAGTCCTTGTCAAGAGTCATAAAATGTTAATAGGCCTCTGGCCAGAAGATGATGTAAATCACCTAAACCATTTGTATACGATAAATCTGCAGGAAAGAAACCCTGGTTTTTGATAAGCATCAAAGACTGCTGATTTTGCATCCCCTATTGTCCTCTATGTGTAACTTAGGGTATAAAAGCCCCTGTTGAAAATAAAGCTATGGGCCTTGCTCACCAACGCTTGGTCTCCCCATGTCATTCTTCCCTTTAACTTATAGCTGAGTGTCCATCTGGAGCGTGGATGTCCTCTGCGACCATTTATTTGCCTGGGCTTCTAAGACCCACTCGAGAAGGTGTCTAAGGTGGGGCACCTTCCGCTATTCGAGAGGGCGCCTGCGGCCTCCGTGGTCAGAGCTAACCTGGTGTCACGGGTTATATTGATTTTCTGCGTAAACCAAGCCACTCAGCTTCTTTTCTCCACTGAATTTTCCTACTGAGCTATCCTCATTCTATTCCTCTTTATTATCTCTAATTAACATTTGAATAGGTCGCCTAGCCGTCTCTCCTTCGAAGACCCTGGATCAGCCGGGGCTGGACCCCGGCAGCTACCCCTGACAACCACTTGCCAAATACGTCTGTGCAATAGCACACGTATAATGAAAGTGAAAGTCACTCAGTTGTGTCCAGCTCTTTGCAACCCATGGACTATACAGTCCCTGGAATTCTCCAGGCCAGAATACTGGAGCAGGTAGCCTTTCCCTTCTCCAGGGGATCTTCCCAACCCAGGGATCAAACCCATGTCTCTCGCATTACAGGTGGATTCTTTACCAGCTGAGTCACAAGGGAAGCCCAAGAATACTGGAGTGGGTAGCCTATCCCTTCTCCAGCAGATCTTTCCAACGCAGGTATCGAACCAGGTCTCCTGCATTGCAGGCGGATTCTCCACCAACTGAGCAGGGAAGCCCACACGTATAATATATAAATCAGTAAATGTGCATATATTGGAGGAGGCAGGTCAGGCTCTTGACTTTCAGCGACCGCCGCCCCCCCCACCCCCCAGTCTCTGCCTGCTGGTTTCTTGCTCCGCCCACAGGCTTCCTTTGCTGCCTGGTTTGCACCCCGTGCTTCAATTTGCATATGGCTGGTGGAGGCTGCTCTGGCCTCCTTTCTTCAGCTCCCACTGCTGATTGGCAGGGCCTTCTTCTTCCTCTGTCCATGTTTCAGGGCCGGCCCCGGGCTGCAGTGGGGGCGACCCTGTGGTGCAGTGGGCAGCACTGCCCCCCTGGGACCCGCATATGTGGGCTGCTGCCCTCCTGCGTGTTCATTTAAAAGGAGGATGTAGCACTGGAATTCCTTTTTTCATTTCGTTAAGTTCATTAAGTTGCAGTAATCATTTTTAATAATCTTCACCAGCACAATAAACCACCTTCGTTATACAGTCAAGTTTGATAAACCATGTATCTGTTTCCATACTTTTGTGATTTGACCCATCTGTTGAATTCTAGGTTTTAAGTCATCATGGCTTTGTAATGTATTTTAATAATGGTAGACAAGTCCTTTCTCCTTGCTGTTATTTTTACTGTCTTCCCTTATTTGCCTGTGTCTTGAACTGTTTTTCACATTTACTTTTCCAGATTAATTTCAGAATCTTTTTGTTGAGCTCTTAAAAAAACGCTGCTGCAAAGTTTTAGTTCACTGAGGAGTGTATTGTGTGTGTACCAAGTTACCTACTCCATGCTTGTCCCTGTCAAGGGTGGGAGTTAATTCTTGCTGGGCTCCATAGCCCCAGTCTCTTCTGTAACTCAGAGCCTTTCTGAGTCTGAGCTGACCAGGAGATGAGCAATTTAGCCTCTCCCAGCTTCATTTAATCTCATCAGCCGTTCTCATCAGCCTGACTGCACAAGGGCAGGCTGACGGTCAAATGCTCCTCATCTGGCTTCAATTCAATATTTGAAAATGCTCAAATGGAAACACTGCAATTAACCTTACAAAGCCTCACCGGCTAACCAAACAGCATTTCTCTGCTTTTTGCTGGAATTACAGCAAGTCAGTGGAGAAACCCCTGGTATCCTAAGGCTGAACAGAAGTTCTGACAGGGAATGATGTATGCCTTTGATTAAATTTTTTAAATGGAGTGATCAGTTACCAGAAAATGGAATCTGCTTACTTGAGAGATGCTTTCAAATTATGTGTTTCATGGAAGCAAAATTAATTAAAGAGCTTCCTGGTCAGAGTAAGATGAATTACTTCATTATTCCTTACTTTTCTCCGTTGGGGGAAAGTAGGAAGGCTCTGTGGTGTGGGGGTGGAAAGCTGATGTGCTGCAGAGCAGTGGGTCTCAAACAGTAATGTGCACAAGAATCGCTTGGAATCTCGTTAAACTACAGCTTCTGACTGGGGACACCTGCGTGGAGGCTGACTCTGCATTTCTGGTCAGCTCCCAGGTGACGCTGCAGGTATAGGACCACGTCTCAGTAGCCAGGTTGTAGACAGACTGGCAGATGGGTTCCCCCAGCCCTTCCTTCTTACACAGCAAGGGCAGGCGGGATGGTCTCTACCACGTCTGATATGTGATGACACCACGTCCTCCAAATCACCACAGAGACCTGGGAGCCCAGCAGACGCAGAGCCCAGGGGCCTCGAGACTGGGGGGCTTGCGCCCCGACTACAAAGTTCAACTTGGCCTCATACCTCTGAGTCATCCTGAAGGGAGACTGGATGGGGCCCCCAGCTGCAGACCGCCCCTACCAGGAGTACTTCACATGGCTCGTGTCTAAGGTCAGCACCCAGGACTCAGCAAGCACACAGACCACCAGCCCCGCGGCAAGACTGAGAGTGACCTAGTGCCACTCACTGCACCTGCAGGGAACCTGCCGGCTCTGTCCTCCAGTTAGTCCCCACTTGGTGTCCTGGGTCCCAGAAAGCACCCCTCAAGCCTCTCAGAGCGGGACCAGCATTCGCCTTGATCTCTGTCTGCTCTCCTGCAACTCTGAGTGGTGCTGAGGAGCCCTCGTCTGATGGCCTGTGTCCCCTCCCAGCCCCGTTTTTCCGGCCCCAACCCACCTCTGCTTCGTCAGAGCTCTCGGAGGGTCTCCGTTCAGCCCCTTCTTACCTGTGACCTGGTGCTGCTGGGAGTTCGAGACCCGGTCTAGGCTGTTGCAGCGAGGGCACGTGATGGCTGATGCCTTCTCTACCTCATGCTGTTCTCTCTCAAGCCTGGCCTTCAGGAGAGTTCTTTGTCCCTTCCACCATTTTTTTTTTTTTTTTTTGAGCTATAAACAATCAAATGCATACATCTCAAGTTTATACTTAACGCCTCTTGAGCTACACGAGTCACCAGCCAGCTCCAGCTCCGAGCATCTCCACCGCTCCTGGAAGGCCCCTTGGCCCTCTGGCCCTGCCCACCTCCTGCCACAGGTGAGCATAGCTCTGATTCTCAGCACAATCATCCATTAGTTTTCCCTGTTCTCAGTGTCTCAACTCATCCTCTGTTTCTCCTGTTCTGCAAACAACAAACCCAAGACAAGTGAGTTGGTTTTTCTGACCTGGTTCTGTAACTGAGAAGGACTCTGGCCTTCTCAGAACAGATTACCCTTCCCCTGTCCACCTCCTGTCTGCAGAAGAGCTTCTGCCTCCTTGGCCTTCCCCGAGTTCCAAAGAATAAAATTAATCCGAGAAGCGAGAAAATACAGAAAGGAAAAGAGTCAAGACAAAATAAGAGTTTAGCCATTAAGAAAGTCAAGGTCCTTCAGTTCAGTTCAGTTCAGTCGCTCAGTCGTGTCCGACTCTTTGTGACCCCATGAATCGCAGCACGCCAGGTCTCCCTGTCCATAACCAACTCCTGGAGTTCACTCAGACTCACGTCCATTGAGTCAGTGATGCCATCCAGCCATCTCATCCTCTGTCCTTCAGTTGCTCCTAAAGGGCTACAGATAATATTTTGAGCCATTTCCTTTGCTTTGCAGATACTGAAACCCCCACAGGTGGAAGAAACTGACTGCACGCTGATCACAAGCACACAGACCCCAGAGTAGTTGAAGCCAGGTTGATGGAGTTGACTCCTGATTACCTCACCACCAACCAATCAGAACAATGTCCTCCAGCAGATCACACACCCCATGACACCTTCTCCCTCGCCATGTCTTTAAAAATCTTTCTCAGAATTTATCAGGGAAATATAGGTCTTTAGAGCATGAGCTACCTGGACTCTGTTCAGTGCTGCGATAAATACTGCACTTCCCTTCACCACCAAGGGGTGTCAGTAGACCGGCTTTACTGCCTGTGGGTGAGTATTTCGGCTTTATTGACTATGCCAAAGACTTTGTGTGGATCACAACAAATTGTGGAAAATTCTTAAAGAGATGGGAATACCAGACCATCTAACCTGCCTCTTGAAATATCTGTATGCAGGTCAGGAAGCAACAGTTAAAACTGGACATGGAACAACAGACTGGTTCCAAATAGGAAAAGGACTACACCAAGGCTCTATATTGTCACCCTGCTTATTTAACGTCTATGCAGAATACATCATGAGAAATGCTGGACTGGAGGAAGCACAAGCTGGAATCAAGACTGCAGGGAGAAATACCAATAATCTCAGATACACAGATGACACCACCCTTATGAAAGAAAGTGAAGAACTAAAGAGCCTCTTGATGGAAGTGAGAGAGTGAAAAAGTTGGCTTAAAGCTCAATATTCAGAAAATTAAGATCATGGCATCTGGTCCCATCACTTCATGGCAAATAGATGTGGAAACAGTGGCAGACTTTATTTTGGGGAGCTCCAAAATCACTGCTGATGGTGATTGCAGCCATGAAATTAAAAGATGCTTACTCCTCGGAAGAAAAGTTATGGCCAACCTAGATAGCATATTAAAAAGCAGAGACATTACTCCGCCAACGAAGGTCCATTTAGTCAAAGCTATGGTTTTTCCAGTAGTCATGTATGGATGTGAGAGTTGGACCATAAGGAAAGCTGAGCGCCAAAGAATTGATGCTTTTGAACTGTGGTGTTGGAGAAGACTCTTGAGAGTCCCTTGGACTGCGAGGAGATCCAACCAGTCCATCCTAAAGGAAATCAGTCCTGAATATTCATTGGAAGGACTGATGCTGAAGCTGAAACTCCAATACTTTGGCCACCTGATGCGCAAAACTGACTCATTGGAAAAGACCCTGATGCTGGGAAAGACTCAGCGGGGAGGAGAAGGGCTGACAGAGGATGAGATGGTTGGATGGCATCACTGACTCAATGGACATGAGTTTGAATAAGCTCTGGGAGTTGGTGATGGACAGGGAGGCCTGGCGTGCCGCAGTCCATGGGGTCGCAAAGAGTTGGATGCGAATGAGCGGCTGAACTGAACTGAGTGGGCCCAAGTTTGATTAGAGTCTGACCTGAATACCATGGTAGGGGTGCTGCCCGGCTGTTTCACTCCAAGCCCCTTGTGTCCTCCCTGACTGGGTGCAAACACAAACCCAGAGTCACACTCGTGATGTGGACAGGACACCCCTCCACAATGAGGTGTTGTGGCTCCTAGAAAGCAAAGGACCCAATTATAAACTTGACTTTTCACTGACTGGATATTCAGTGATATTAAGCAAAAACAGATTAACTTTTTTTTTGGTGTGATAATGAAACTGTGGTTATTTTTCAAAGACTAAGCAAGATGTGCACACATGCAGGACTGGGTAGGAGGGGGTGGAGGTGTAGAAGAAATAAGCTCAGCCGTGTTGAGAATTACAGAAGCTTGGTGATGGGCATATCAAGTTCACTAAACTAGGCCACTCTTTATGTTTAAATTTTCCCACTATAAAAAGAAAACTCAAAGCTTTTCTTTCAATTAAACATTCACAAAGATGTTCTCCTGAAATATGACACAGGGTGAGTGACTTTTAACACCCCCTGAGGGGGTGACATTGGCACCCAAAGACCCCTACGTGGTCAAAGCAACAGTCACGGTGGGCACCCTGGCGGGTGGATCAGATCAAGCACTGTTCTCAGCCCTTCCAGGGCCCCCTCAACGCTCAAAATAAAACAGGGTCCCTGCCATGAACTCGGGCCTGACACATGTGGCTCCCGGCTCCTTCTCCAGCCCTCCTGTCCCTGAGACTCACCAGCCACTGTCACACTGGGCTCCTGCTCTTGAGTGCCACACACTCACTCCGGGGTTAGGGCCTTCAAGCTGGAAGGTCTCCCCAGATACACGGCTCATTCCCAGTTTCCAAACAGCCCCCTCCCGAAGAAGTTCTTCCATGACCAATCACACTGTCACCCACCCTCGTTCCTCTCCAGCCCTTACCTTCTTTCTTCTTTCCAGCACCTCTGACTATCTGACCTGCTCTATATATTTCATTGTTGACAGTCTGTCTGCCACACTGAAGATGAGCTCCCCTAGCAGGAAGGTGCTTGGTCCCTACCCTACCCCCTGCCCGTCTCCAGCACAGAGGACAGGCCAGGACTCAGCAGGGAGGTGCTCAGCCCCATCCCGTCTCCAGCACAGAGGACAGGCCAGGACTCAGCAGGGAGGTGCTCAGCCCCCTCCCGTCTCCAGCAGAGGACAGGCCAGGACTCAGCACGGAGGTGCTCAGCCCCTTCCCGTCTCCAGCACAGAGCTAAGGCCTGCACTCCGCAGGGGCAGGGAGGTACTCAGCCCGCTTCTGTCTCCAGCACAGAGGTCAGGGAAGTACTCAGCCCCTTTCTGTCTCCAGCACAAAGGTCAGGGAGGTACTCAGTCCCCTCCCGTCTCCAGCACAGAGGGCAGGCCAGGACTCAGCAGGGAGGTGCTCAGCGCCCTTCTGTCTCCAGCACAGAGCTCAGGCCTGAACTCGGCAGATGGGGAGCAGATGCATGATCAACACCGAAGAGACAGACACGCAGGCTGCTGAGCAGAGCACCTCTAGAAGGGTGTCCTGGAGCCAGACATGAAGAAATGCTCGCTCATGACCTGTTTATGGACCCTCAAAGGCAAGAAGGTACCACCTTGTGAACCGAGTGTAGGCAGAAATGGCACAGAATCAAACCAACTTTGCCTGCAATGGGAGGAACCAGGCCTCAGGACAATCTGAGCAGTGAGACACAGCGACTGGTTCCTGAGGTCAAACTGGGAGTGACACACCACTGCTAAAACCAGAAACGCTTGACAGAAACAGTCATGATCTGATAGAGCAGCTACACCTGTGGTCAAAGCCCTCGCGAAGCCAGGAGCACTCCAACCACCTGCTGTCCTGAGCATCACATTCTAGAACTTGGAGAACTGCCTCCTCCTTAGCAGACTCAGAGCTGCTGGAAGTCCAACAGCTTCATGAGGCCCCAGGGCCCACCCACTCCTGAAGCAGAACCTGCTCTGACCATGACCACGTGCTCATGCCCTGCTGTCCCTGTCAGGACCAAATGCCTCCAAGGTCCTGGCTTCAACTTGATGGCTTTTCCCACAACTCTTCTAAATCTGGACACCATTTAAGAAAGCAGGTGTGAACAGTTCAGTAAGGCGAGGTAACCAGCTTCAGGCTCAGCTATGTGTATTGGGGTGGGGAAACAGCAAGAGGTGGGGGTTCCAGGTATTAGGATACAGGCAGCCTCGAGTTGGGTAGGGGTGGAGGGAGGGTAAATACACACACAAACCCACTGTTGACACCACCTGTTACGCAAGCCCCAAATCACCCCCCTCATCAGCACCAAAAATAACATGAAGCATCACTCCCTGAGCACGTGCTGGCGCTCTACACTGCTTCTCTTGCCCTCACACCGACCCGGCCCCACCAGTGCTCTTAAGCTCCCAGGTTACAGGTAAGAAAAGGAGGCTTCGAGTTACCCTAGCATCGTCAGGATTGAAAGCAGACTGGCTTCAGCACACGAGAAGCTATTTAAGGTGGAGAGCCAGGCTGTGTGCACGCGCTGCACAGCAACCGCACCTGATGGGGGAAGCCAGTCTGGCCAGCTCTGAAGGTCCCTGGCCTGTGGTTCCCAATTCCATGTTGTCGTCCTGAGAATGAAGTTTCTCCAACATACCTGAAACGATGGCATCATTCAGCAATGGTGAGGGGTGAGGGATCAACTGAAGCTTGCCCTGAAAACATTTTTGCTCTCCAGTTAGTCCACTACATAACCTTGGCACAAGGGGGCTATTTTGGGCTACCTTCGATATTTACCGAATTCAATAATGTAACTATAGAAAAAATATAACAAAAATAACAGCTATGTAAAAAGCTTGAGTGGCACATGTGCTAGTTTAAGTGTTCATAACTGGAGCCTGAGAACACAGCCCAAGTGGGTCCTTAGTATTCCGGAATGATACCCAGCCAGCATTTAATGGCAGCTGCCTGTGAGGATGGTGGGGAAGTGCTGTCTAGAGGCTTGAGCTCGACCTTGACCTGTTAACGTTTAATTTTTTAAAGGGATTTGGTGGATTTCCAGTACAAAGACTAAAGTTGACGATTCAAAGGAAATGCATCCAAAGTTTCCTGGTGGGCGAACAATGCTGACTTAAACATTCCAACTTTTCTGAATATTACAAATGTTTATGTTACAATTGTGGAAAGATTAATCAACTTTAAAATACAGTCTTAAAATGAACAGAAAACAACCCGTAGGTTCTACAGGGGAACATATGGCTAAAGAAGTTATTAATTGCAGCTCATTAATAGCAATAACCACCCATATCTCTACAGAGTAATGTAACTAAGAACCACAGGCAAAATGTATGAGCTCAATGGATGAAGAATGCTTGTGTGACTGGTCTTTGAAAGGGTAGCTCTCGCAACATGCACACACTCATACAACTTAAACTGTGCCACATGCAAAAAAAGACAAGACATTATTTAGAGCAGTACTGGTGATTTGAAAATTTTAATTTCTTTTAACCTTGTATTTAAAAACAACATAAGACATTTTACAATCTCTTATACAGATATTCACAAATTCAAACCATTTACTGGGTTCACATTAACTGTCAATCCACACAGGGTTTTTACTGGTATTCAGCGAGTCTCGGCTCTTAGACCGAAGTATCAGCTATCTCACCGATAGCCAGGTGCACATAGTACTTTCAGGCCTGCTGCATGGACAGGATTTTTATAATTTTCAAATAAATGCCATTTCTTAAAATAGTAATTCCACTCAAGAGTCCAGCAAAAACACAACCCATCCAGGTCCAGGTTTGCCAAGTGGTACTTTATTGAGAAGCAGCCTTGACTTTAATTTCCCGAGGCTTACAACGAACAGGTGCCCCATGGCCACAGTGTACCCCCTCCCCGCATCAGCTTTTGTCTGGCCCCCATGAACACCCCATGCTTCCCTTGTGGCTCAGCTGGTAAAGAATCTGCCTGCAATGCAGGAGAACTGGGTTCAACCCCTGGGTTGGGAAGATCCCCTGGACAAGGAAAAGGCTAGCCACTCCAGTATTCTGGCCTGGAGAATTCCATGGACTGTATAGTCCACAGGGTTGCAAAGAGCTGGACACAACTGAGCGACTTTCACAGGCACCCTACAGCCCTGGGACAGGCAGGGACCTGACCACAAAGTGGGACCCAACTTCTAATGCAGATTCAGGAGTGAGGCCAGCACTTCACCTCTGGGAGCGTCCCCCCCTGCATAGAGACATTTGGACGTCATCTCTGAGGTCTTCTGTCCAACTTCTAAGCTTTAAACTTGACACTGGAATGAAGAGCAAATAAACGGCCTTTTTCAAAAGCTTCTGTTCCTTTTCTGGATCATGACACAGGCTCTAACCTGCAACAGCTGAGAATGAAGATTGAATTTTCTCCGGTATAAGCTGCTGCAAAGTGATCTGCACAAATGTTCTGTGGCTTAAAACAGACCATCTTTTTACATGTCTGGCATTTCAGATACTTAAGTTCTTCTTTGTTATGTGAGACTCGGCTTTTACTGGGGCTTCCACTGTGGTTCAAAGTGTAAAGAATCTGCCTGCAATGCAGGAGACCCAGGTTCTTCTAAGTTTCTCACCTCCTTGACAAGGTTCCCAGGAAAGTCATCCCAAACCAATGACTTCTGTCTGCATTTAGGTTTATATAAACTAAATCTGGGTAGTTTTGTATGCAGGAGCCAAGGGGAGAACGGCACTGTGGCAGTCCTCTAGGTGCCGTCACAAAGCACGACTGCCCCAGCTCCTGAACAGACACCGTCTCATAGCTCTGGCGGCCAGAAGCCCCTGATCAAGGGATGGGCAGGGCTTGTTTCTTGCCTCTCTCCGTGTCTTCACGTGGTCTTCTCTTGGCCTGTGTCCCAATCTCTTCTTGTAAGAACAGGAATGTTGGATGAGGGCCCACCTGAAAGGCCTCATTTTAACTTCTGAGAGACCCTGTCTCCTCACAGTCTCATTCTGAGGCACTGGGGTTAGAACTTCAATGAACATATGAATCCAGGGGATACAGCTCAGCCCAGAACAGCTCCAGAGTTTGACTTTCTTCACAGCCCTTCACGTAAACATCTGTAGTAGGTTTAACTTAAGTATTGAGAAGAGGATTTAAAACCCAAAAGATAGAGCCATGTCACAGCAACAGAACTGATGTGAAGGCAAAGTCCACGTCTGATGAGGCACCACACCTGTCAGGGTGTGTGGAGGCTGGCAAAGGCTCTGCAGCAGCTTCAGGTGGAGAACGGTGATAAGACTGTGAAGTCCAGACTTCAGGGAACTTAAATTCTGAAATAAAAGCCAGCATCTCACTTAATGGCTGTGACTCCAGCACTTTGTAGATGGACACGCCAAAGATGAGCAGAGTCCTCACCCAGATCCAAACCTGCCTTCCCCACATCCCTCCCCCTGACCCCCAAAACAGCCTCTGAGGCCCCAGTCCCCAGCCACTGCATCAGAGGAACCTGGGTGGCAGGTGTGGACCCAGCCCTGGGCCCGGGCACCTGCACTTTAACAAGACCTACCTACCAGCCCCAAGAGCTGTAAGCTGTCATCTCTGCACCCATGAGAAAGGCCATGCTTGTCCAAGCTGCAAAGCTGAGCACCCCTTTATCTCAGGCAAGTGCAGTCTAGCACAGGCAGGCGGGTACTCTGTACACACTCACGGTCCATATCCTCACACCCTCTGGGAGGTCCCTGGAAGCCCCACACATCATACTGCTACAAATCACAAGACAGATCCCTAGGGAACCCGATCTAATAGTTTGTCCCAAACAACAGATTCCCTCTCTCTGAGTAAAATCACACTGCAAACAATGACAATGATTCTCATTCACAAGGAAGACTATACTAATGCTTTCAAGCATAAAGATTAATTATGAACGTCAGAGAGCCTGAGCTGATTACATCAGCCACCTCAAAGAGGAAAGCAAGCAACACTCCTCCTGGAAACTCAGTACAACCTGTCTGAGCAAGGCCTCAAGACTCCGGACAGGCAGCCACGTGACCAGAGGGCCCCACTCATGTGGGGAGATGCCTGGGTTGCGTCTTTTCCAGCTGTATCCTTCCCTGAGGTCCATTCCACTGGTTTCAAGACAAATGGGTTCTCTGGTCTCAAGGCCACAATTTGGGAGACTTTGGGTTGTAATCTATACAGTTCCAAGAATTCATCCTTGATGAACCCAAGCGTAATATGCCCTGTCCAAATTCAGATTTTCTCCTGGTGTGAAGGCCTTTCTGTAGGCTGCATGTATGTACATGTATGTACCGGCTCCTACGGGAGATAAAGTCCTTCCTCTTTGGCAGGAGAATAGAGCATGGCCAGGCTGCGTTAGCTATTAGCTCTTTTTCCTGTGGGTCCTCATGTGTGCAGCAATTGAACCAGCTATTTCTGCATTCTTCTTGTTCTGGCCAAAATAATCTAGAAATTCACCATCTGGTCCAATCAAGTACATTATGATTGTATGATCCACCTGCAGAGAAAAGGGGAAAGGGAAGGATGACAAAAAGTTCACCAAAATAAGCTCCTTACTGTACTGAATAAATCCAGCAGGTAAGACGCTAACCTCTGCAGCATCTATTATTTCCATCATTTAGGGAATGGGCCTAAGTCTATTACAGTCAATTCACAACCACAAATTATCTAAAATCTTTTGTTTCAGAAATTTGCCCTAACTATTGCTTGACACATCAAGCGAGAACTTGGAATTCTTTCAGTTCAATCCTTAACACACTCATCTACACAATTCTGAGGAAAGAACACACTTCTAAGAAATGGCTGCTGCTGGCCTTCACAAAGCTGTGGATCACCGATGCCTGCTTGGAAAGAGTCCATGTTTACGAGTAAAATATTTTATCTGACCCCTTAACCACATCATAAAGAGATATCACATGGGATTAAAAGGGTTGGTGAGAAATTACTTTCTTTATTAAGTTCTTGGGTATGTTCTTTTATGTTTTTGGAAGAACTAGTTATCATTCATCACATCCTAAATTCTACTTACCATGTTTTATGAGAAAAAACCCAGACCACTAACCACTAAACACATAATATATATAAATTCCAACACAGTATTTAGTTCGGATATTAGTGGTTCAAAAGGAAACATGAAAATAAGCAGAAGACTTGGCCCTTGGAATCCTTGGAATTTATTCCAGGCTTGACTGCTATTCGCCAAGACAAAGACAGGAATGTGATCACACATACCAGACTGGAGACACCCCAAATATACCCGGACACACATGCTATGTCTGTGAAGTTGTCATGCTTTTACACACACACATTTATAAAGAGAGAGCAAATGGAAAGAGTCACTAGCCTACTCACATCGGAAAGAATGCAGAGCCAGGGGCTCAGACAGCTGCTGCTCTCAGGGGTCTGGGGACAACTCACCTCGGGAGGGCAGGGGCCTGCATTTCTCCAAACAGCTGACAGCCAGAACGAGGCCTCCAGGCATCTCCTGAAGCCCTACTCCATAGCTCACACCTCTTATTTTTTCACCCCATTTCTTCCTTACTTCTACTCTTTCTATTCTGTACTCTCTCCTCCTTAAAAAACCAGAATTTCAGTGTCTGTTTGGCTTAATTTTATGAGTATCCTTCATATAAATTACATTCTAACACATAGTAAAAATACTGTCCCACCCAAACTGTCAGACTGGTCAGTGGCCACGTCTCAGTGTTCACTGGGGTTGTGGGCTGAGCAAATCATCATGCTTCCACTGTAAAGTTCGAGTAGTTTCTAGTGCAGAGAAAGGACACTACCACCCGCTGACAAGCACCTCCATGTGCCATCTTAACCCAGGAGACAGGTATTATCTCCTCTGCAAGCGACAAACAGGCTCCAGGGGCACAAGTGACATAATTATTAAGTGCCAGAGCAAGCTTAGAACCTAGATCTACCCCATTCCAAAGTCCATAGTCTTTGGACTGTCCCACCACCGTCTCTACAGGAATGCTGGGGAGCAACCACGCAGTGTGTCTAACATGCAGTTTGTACACATACATACATACTCCTTCAGACCCCCTAGGTTCTCCTCAGGGGGCACCACCGCCACCAGGTCCTCCTGGATTCTTCCAGACAATCCTTTTGCATTTATCAGTGTGTCAATACCCACCCATTTCTTTTTATGCAAAAGTGACAACACATTATGGGGCTTCCCTGGTGGCTCAGTGGTAAAGAACTTTACCACCTGCTAATGCAGGAGACGCAGGTTTAATCACTGGGTTGGGAAGAGCTCCTGGAGAAGGAAACGGCAACCTACTCCAGTGTTCCTGACTGGGAAAGCCTGTGGACAGAGGAGCCAGGCGGGCTACAGTCCTTGGGGTTGCAAAGTCAGACACAACTGAGTAACCACCACCACACTATACTTGTTTCCCCACGTGGCAATATACTGGATGTTGTTCTGTATCAGTACATGTATAGAAGCCTTTTAAAAAATGGTTGCTTGGTTTTCAGTCCATTTACAAACAATGCTGTAGGTTTTATCCGTAGGGCAGATTCCAAAACATACGGTCTCTAACCTAAAAAGTATTTAAATGCTTTAAATGCTGATGATAATACAAATGGCCTTCTGAAGAGGGTGTATCAGTTGAATCCCATGAACAAGGCATGGAAGTGCCAGTGGGTCCAATTTCACTCGCTGTAGTGTTTTCTCTTTCCGTAAATAAGATCATGACAATATATTTGGCCTTTCTGATCCAACAGGTGAAAGATGACATCACATTATACAACTCACACTTCTTTTATTAAGACTGAACATCTCAGGTTTGAAAGCCATGTGTATTCTTTTCCAAAAGTATTTTCTAACTAACACTTTGAAAATAATACAACATTACACATATCACACGATGGCTTGCACACGTAGCTGTCAGGAATGTGTAGCACGTTCAGGTTATGCACACTATGGGTCTGAGGATACCATGAGCATTCAAAGCCAGAAGCTCATCTCTGTTGCTACTGAGATTAAAAAAATCTTCCTTTACCTCTCCATCTTAAAAGTACTCCCTTACTCCCTGCATATCCTTAAGTTCCCCTTCCATCTCCTCAAGGAACAAAACCACACTAGTTGAAAAAAACCAAGAAGCTGGAGAATGTCTCCTCCTACTGGTTGATTTCGCAAGTGTATAGCAGTGAACTCAGTTGGATATGACTGAAGTGACTTAGCAGCAGCAGCGGCAGCAGTGAACTTGCTGACTCTTACCAAAACATTGCATTCTATGGTTGTAGATCAGTATTTATTTCTCAAAATGGGGTCTCAGATGGGTTCTAGAGGGTTTAAGAAACCTCCACAAGATTTAAATATTCACATTTTAAAGATTAAGATGAATACCCATATTCCAGATTACCTGCATGCCTATCTTAGGGTGCACATCTCAGCCCGTGTTTGGTTTGTTTATGAGCTCACTGGCGCCTTGCCTTTCACTGCTGGTTATGGTCAGACAAGAAAAGATGAACTCTTACTAAGTGAAGACCAACCAGCTCAAAGGTTTCAAAGTATTTTTATCTGTCTGTCTGCCTATCTACCCGTCTACTGCACCGCTCAACCTGTGGGATCTCAGTTCCCCAACCAGGGACTGAACTCTGGCCCTTGCAATGAAACCGTGGAGTACTAACCACTGGACCACCAGGGAATTCCCTCAAGGTATTTTAAATAAAAACCGATGAGGGTCAGTTGCCGATAGAGGTGGGTATCTGACAGCAGTGTGACCCAAATCACATTCCTGTGCTAAGCAGTGCTCTGGGTTCAGCA
Organism: Bubalus bubalis; assembly: GCF_019923935.1. Taxonomy (NCBI): domain Eukaryota; kingdom Metazoa; phylum Chordata; class Mammalia; order Artiodactyla; family Bovidae; genus Bubalus; species Bubalus bubalis. Next base: position 33,439,028 of record NC_059159.1, on the reverse strand, counting down.
AAGTATCTCTTAACATTAGCTGAATGTTTTAACTGAGTATTTTAGGTTGTTTGGTCTAATCTGTAAAATTTAACTTTAGAATTATGAGCTATAAGCACAAGACTAAGGAGTGTTAACTAGTTGACAATAGTGTGTACGTTTAATTTAATAAAGCTGTTCAACCCGGGAAGTCTGACTAACTAGCTCAAATACTCCCACTATTATCAAAGTTAAGCTCAAAACCAGTCAGTACAACTCTCTCTTACAGAAAGATAAAGAAGTTTGAAAAGCTCTTTCTCCTCAGCTTCTTCTTGTGCTGTTCGTGTGACAAGAGGAAACCACAGTAGGTCCTCCTACTACTTTGCTTAGAGTATAAGAAAAAATGCTGATTTTTCTCTTTTTCTCTCATGAACTCAAGTTTGCCTAAGTCTATGAGGCACCAGAACTAAAAATAAGATTACTATGTGGGTTTAAGGCAAAGGGACCAGAAACACACCTTTAATTTAGGCCAAAGGCTATGGGGCACCCGCATGCTCCAGGTTCAAAGGTGGTGGGGGAATCACAGTGGGCTGTAGAGGTAGCCCTGCAGTGAGACGCTCCCTCTGCACACCCTCCTGGAAGCCGGCCATGGTGCTGCTGGCACACCAGTGATTCAGGGTCCTGACCGTCTTTCTACAAAACCAGCTCTGCAGCTGGAAAGCCTCTTATGATTCATCACTTTGTCACAACAATATTTCAGAGAAAATAGAGCATGACAACCGAGAAAAATCTTGAAATAATATTAAAATACAATGTAAGCACTTTATGTGATAGGGAAGTATGTCCATGTTGGCAAGGAAACTGGGTGGGTAGGGGTGGTGCTTATGCTTCACTGAGAAACCACTGACAAGAAGAGGAACAAGGTGACTGAGACTCCTGGGTACTGCTGATGAATGTGAAGACAGCTCTCTAACATAAGGGCTGCAGAAGAACCACCTAATAGAATTTGTTCTTCATTTTAAAAAAGCATATTGAATACCTAATTATGCAGAGCCTAACAGTTGCAAATGCAACTAAACACAAAATTATGTAAATGTATAAAGTTGGTATGAAAAGAAATCTTATAAAAAGTAACTGCCTATGGCTTTATTTTCTCTTGGTTTTCAGAATTCTTACTCACTCAACCCAAAAATGCAGGTCCCTAAGGCCTAATACTGCTTCTCAAAAGGAGCATATTTCTTAAACCTCTTCATTAGAGGACAGAGAGAACCAATAGTGTTTATAAACTAAAAATGAGCTTTGCCCAAAATGATTATTTTCTCTCTAGTGAATTTAAGATAGCCCAGATTTTAATATACTGCTCTACAATTTTACATGGCATGAGAAAAATGGGCAATTAAATAAACTATTAGAACAAAAAATTTAATCATCCTTCAAAAACTATATATACTTTTCTATCCCCTCAAGCATCCCTAATTATTAAGGAATTTGCTATCATCTCAGATTATTTACCGTTTTCATTTTGCTTTTAAAGCCAGTCGCCATGGAAAGCTTATAAATGTCTGAGACCTGGGAGCCCGCCCAGGTGTTGAAACTGAGCATTTACTTACTATGTAGTCCTCATCTTCGTCCTTGGGGCCAGGGCTGTAATACACTCTGAATGCTCTGGCCACTTGATCGATCTCTTCTTTTGTGCCAGTCAAGCCAATCAGTTTGGGAGAAAATTCTAAATAAAAAATGAGAAAGACAGTGAAAAAGAAGAGGCAAAAAACAACCATCCCTACTTCAAAAAACAGTTATAAAGCTACTGCTACTTTCTTCCTGTGAGTCCCTAAACAGTTTTTCATGTTTCAAAGAAGAAATTAATCTAAAACAAATGAAAAATTCCCTCTGTGATATATGTCACATTCACCAAGACAGACCACACTGGAATTAAACCAGAAATCAATAGCAGAAAGATATCTGGAAAATCCCCAAAACACATGGAAATTAAACATACTTCTAAATAACACAAGGGCCAAAGAAGAAATCTCAAAAGAAACTTAAAAATCAAAATGGAAATACAACTTATTGAATGCATATAGTAGAAAAGAAGACATAAAACGTATAAGTTTCTACCTTAGGATCTAGAAAAAGAGAAAATTAAATCCAAAGTATGCAGAAGAGAATTAGAGCAGAAATCAGTGAAACTTAAAACAGGGTATTAATAGAGAACAGCAATGAAACCAAAAGTTCTTGATAATGTATGTCAAATCCTTTCATGATTATCTAATAAAGCTGGAAGCAAAGTATTCTAATTATTTGTCTTAACTTTTGTTAATTTAGTTGTTTTTAAACATTTAGGTATAGTTCTGAGATATGCTGAAGTTTAAAGATATTCTTATGAATTAAGCATGACAGTTTTCCATTGCATCATATGAGAAAAAACTTGGCTGATGATTAGTTCATGCCAGGTCAAAATACCTGTGCCTCATTTTCCAGCACATAATCTCACAGCATGCATTTGCTATTAAGTTTTTGGAATTTGTATAAGTAAGCTGGGGAAGTCACTTACAAAACTTGGATTCATCAGACCACTGAGCCGAGTCCAGCATTTAACAGCAGCACTTTCTTTCAAAGGGAGAGGAAACCCATTATCATTCTCTGGTCTAACTCATTCTAAATTGAAAAACTGCTCAGAAACTAAAAAAGCAAGGTGGTTTGTCTTACTTCCCCATTCTCTGAGTAAATGAAGAGAAGCTAAGTGAAGCCTGAACTAGCTGCACATCCAAATCTTTTAAAACAATTGCTGAAACTCCAGTAATTTTCTAAATACCAACTTAAATACTTAAAATTCTCCCCAAATGCAACTAGAAATGGTATCATCATCAACCACTGTACTTACTAATAAAGAATATTACCATAGGGTCTTGGTATTTCCATTAGGTACAGCAACTCAAACATTTACTCATTTGGGGATACCCAAGTTTGGTTAATATGTGATGATAAGTAAAAGTCAGTATGACACATATTTAAATTTGAGATCATTAATTACCCAATGAGTTACACCTGCTTTTGAAAAATAACAATGCTATTGCTCCAATTTCTGACAAACCTGTAAGCTGTGGATATAAATTCTGCTTATATATAATAAAAATTCTAAAACTTCAATGAGAAAATAACCCTTTGTAACCTTGGGTTAGGCAAGTATTTCTCAAAGATGAAACCAAAAAAATTATCCATTAATAAAAAAGAACAAACTAATAAGTGGAACTTCTCCAAAATGGAAGTGTGAAGTGAAAAATTAAAGTCACGCAGTTGTGTTTGTGAATATACAGTCCATGGAATTCTCCAGGCCAGAATACTGGCGTGGGTAGCCTTTCCCTTCTCCAGGGGATCTTCCCAACTCAAGGACCGAACCCAGGTCTCTCACATTGCAGGCGGATTCTTTACCAGCTGACCCACAAGGGAAGCCCTCCAAAATGGAAACTGCTCTTCAAAATACATGGCTGACATGACGAGCCATAGGCTAAAAGGAAATATCAGCAAATCATGCACCTGATAAAAGACTTTTATCAGGAATATAAATAATAAACAAATACTTAAGTAAAATAAAACAAACAGCTCCATAAAAATGAAAAAGAGATGTGGAGACACTTTACCAAAGACATACAGATGGCAAGTAACGGTATGAAAAGATGCTTAATATTAAAAGTTATTAAGGGAAATGCATTATTAAAACCACAATGAAACACCACTAGAACACCTACTGAAGTGGCTAAAATTAAAAAGACTGACCCTACCAAGTGTGGCAAGGATGTGGAGGAGCTGGAGCTCTCATATGGTGCCAGTGGGCGTGTAAAAATGCACAACCACTTTGGGAAAAAGTCTGTCAGCTTCTTAAGAAGTTAAGCATTCACCTATTACATGACCTAGCCACTCCACTCCGAGGTATTTACTCAAGGGCAATGAAAGCATGTGTCCACAGAAAGATGTGCACACGAGTGCTCTCAACAGCTTTATTTGTAAGGATCAGAGACTGGAAATAACTCCAATGTCCATCAATGGGATACTACTGAACAATAACAATGAATAAACTATTGATATACACCATAACATGGATGAATCTCAACATAATTACACTGAAGGTGTGTGTCTGTGTATGTGTGTTAGTCGCTCGGTAATGTCTGACTCTTTGTGACCCCATGGGGTGTAGCCCACCAGGCTCCTCCATTCATGGGATTTTCCAGGCAAGAATACTGGAGTGGGTTGCCATTTCCTTCTTCAGGGGATCCTCCTGATTCAGGGATTGAACCCAGGTCTCCTGCACTGCAGGTTGGCTCTTTACTGTCTGAGACAACATGGATGAATCTCAACATAATTTTACTGAAGGAAGTCATTAAAAAAAAACAGCATATACTGTATAATCCCATTTACATAATCTTATAAATTTGCAAACTAATCTGTATCGATAGAAAGCAGATAAGTGGTTGCCTGGAGATAGAAGGTAGGTGCAGGGAAGAGACATGAATACCAAGGGTACGTGGAAGCTGATGGGGGTGACGGGTACGTTCACTCAGACTGTGGTGATGGTGTCCCGAGTTCTTACATGTGTCAAAAGGAACACACTATGCTGTACTTTAAGTACTCTTTTTATATATGAACCATCTCTCATTACATGTGTTAAATAATAAAACATACAGCAGGTCTTTCATAAAACACATTTGAAAATAACTCAGTTCTTGAGGGTATGTATTAGGTGTCATATAATAAAAATAATTAGAAAACAATTCATTAGTCCTTCTGACCAGTAGCTTAAATCAATTTCACCATAATTAAAATCGAAATTCCTGATTTTTAAGCACCCATGTTCCACGCACTAGTAGAACCACAAAACCTGTCTGATCAGATTTTTACTCATTATTATTATTATTATTTTTTTGCTTCCAGTGTTTAATCACATGAATTTTAACAAGTCATTCTTTTCTTTCCTTTTACGTATCTTCTCTTACTTGAATTATATTTAATTGAATTATGGCTGATTTACAATACTGTGTTCTCATCACTTTTTTTAGCTGAAAAAACTTGAATTTAGAGAAATTACCCAAACTCATAAGAACCTAAATTTTCACTCTTAATTCTATCATAATTTCTAGCCTTTAAAAGTCCCTTCTAATAGGCTTTAAGTACATGTTGAGATGTTTGAACTGAAATTCTTCCTTAAAACAGCTATGTGTGTATCATTTATACTTTAGATTTATAAAATATGCACTGACTTCAAAAATGTGTTTATATTTAGTTATTTTTCTTTAATCTCCCAATGAAGATACTCCCAGAATGCATGTTTGCCCTAATTTTACGAAAGGGAGAATGAGGTTGAGCTGGAATCAGAAGCAACTGAACTTCAGTTCAGTTCAATAGCTCAATCATGTCCGACTCTTTGAGACCCTATGGACTACAGCACACCAGGCTTTCCTGTCCATCACCAACTCCCAGAGTTTACTCAAACTTATGTCCATCCAGTTGGTGATGCCTTCCAACCATCTCATCCTCTGTTGTCTCCTTCTTTTCCTGCCTTCAATCTTTCCTAGCATCAGGGTCTTTTCCAATGAGTCAGTTCTTCACATCCAGTGGCCAAAGTATTGGAGTTTCAGCTTCAGCATCAGTCCTTCCAATGAATATTCAGGACTGATTTCCTTTAGGATTGACTGGTTAGATCTCCTTGCTGTCCAAGGGACTCTCAAGAGTCTTCTCTAACACCACAGGTCAAAAGCATCAATTCTTCAGCACTCAGTTTTCTTTATGGTCCAACTCTCACATCCATATGTTGACTACTGGAAAAACCATAGCTTTGACTAGATGGACATTTGTTGCCAAAGTAATGTCTCGGCCTGTTAATATGCAGTCTAGGCTGGTCACAGCTTTTCTCCCCAGGAGCAAGCGTCTTTTAATTTCATGGCTGCAGTCACCATGTGCAGTGATTTTGGAGCCAAGAAAATAAAGTCTGTCACTGTTTCCATTGTTTCCCCATCTATTTGCCATAAAGTGATGGGACCGGATGCCATAATCTTAGTTTTCTGAATGTTGAATTTTAAGCCAACTTTTTCACTCTCCTCTTTTATTTCATCGAGAGGCTCCTGATGAATTGCTCAGAAGCAATTACGGCCTCTCAACTCAAGGCTCTCTCTTTCCTTTTTGATATATGAAGGCCAAGTTCAACCCTTCCCCTGTGACAAAATAATTTACTTACCAGCCAGAGTCACAGTTCTGAGCCACTTTCTATCCACCTGTACAACAAGTGATGGTGCCACCTGTCCCTGTATCTCACAAGGCACTGCAAGGTTCGAGTGAGCTGATCTTTCAAAAACTCTAAGCACTACACAGATGTAAAGTGTTGGAAATAAAAAATACCTTTTACATAATTGGCGATGGCTTCTTTTGTGTCCCTCTCTGGGTCAATAGTGATGAAAAGTGGAGTTAAATTTGGCAGAGTTGGAATACTGTCTGAAAGAAAGTTCTTGTTAGTCGTTATTTACATTCTAAGGGAGAAGACAAGTAGCAATTACAGCAGTGTGCAGCACAGCAAGGAGGTCAGGCAGCACAGAGGGACAGCCAAACCGATGGAGGAGGGGAGGGGAGCCTCAGGAAGCGCAGGTACAGACACGTCTGTGGTGCAGTCAGATACATATCCTAGTAAACACCCCCACCAGTGCGGACGTGCTGTTACTCAGAATCACATCATGTGGACATCCTGTCTTCTAATCCAATCCAGTGTTTGTAGGATTCCCACCCCCGCCTCCCCCCACAACCATTTCTCAAGTGCCAGGAAACTGTTAATAAGGTCTGAATATCCTGGAACAATTCATTTCCTAGTCTAACCAGCAGTCACCAGGAGAAAGGCAACGGCACGGTCTGTGATGAAAGGCTACAAAAAGCAAGGGACACAAGGCAGAGTTAAGGAGACGCAGACCGTAAGCAATCTAACATTTAGCATCAAAACAAACTTCCTCTTTGGTGGAGAATAAGGTCACAGGAATCACAGCAACTAACAAGTCTAACACTGAGATAATTGAATAATTACAACCCTCCACCAGTAACATAAGACTATGAAAAGCATAGTAACCTCAAGGGCATCAAGTAAAAATGTACTTTTTACATTATGAGACAGCTTTCTTACCTATTTCATCCACGACTTGAATCATTTTTTCTAGTTCTTCTGGACAGATATCAGGACAATGAGTAAAACCAAAATAAATCAATACCCATTGACCCAGGTAGTCCTTATTAGTTTTGGGCTCGCCAGTATGAGTTGTGAGGGAAAATGGGCCCCCAAGTAAAGGCTTTCCAATGCTCCGGTGCCGTTCCTTCTCCAGTTCTTAAAAAAACACAAACAGAAGGAGAGGAAAAAAAAGTTAATCTAACCACAGGTACTCAAATGCCTGATCTATGGTTCACACTATATTAATGACTGTGGGCACAAAATGTGGAAGAAATAAAAATAAAAAAAAGCTTTTTTTTTTTTTTCTTTGTGGAAGAAGCTTAAAATATATATATATTTTAAGAGAAATAAGCATAAAGTAAAATGAAATGAAATGCTATCGTACATAATAAGGACTATAAGAAAAAAGCAGTAAAAAAAATTTCCTTCCTCTTCCAGAACAATTCAATCCTTAGCCATTAGGTGTGGCCATGATGGGGTGGAGGAGGGTCACAGCAGAACAGAATGTCTGAGACCAAGTGGGAGAGGTGGGTGGCCTGGCAGTGATGTTGGAGCCTGAGTGTGCAGGAGGGCAGCTGCATGGGGACAGGACAGAAGAAATGTGACCTTAGTTACATACAGGAGCCTGATCAAATAAGTAATATTAAACGTAAGTGTTAAAACAAATGGAAAAGGAGTTAGGACAATGGAAAGGGACAGTAGAACAAACCTTGAGGTACTGGAAAGAAATGGGAGGTAGCGCATGAACTTATGGTTTCAATACATATAGGTAGAGAAATAAATATAGCTATAAACATGTATATCTCTTTCCTAGCTCTGTCCACTAAAAGGACGGAGGAGTGGACACACCCCAACAGCACTGAGCTCATATCCTGACTTCCAAATATCATCATCTTCCACTAAAAGGAAATGAGGCTCTTTAGGGAAATGGCTGGTACCAGGGTTAGGGCAGAGAAAGTACATGATCCCAGAACATTCTACCGCAATAGAATTAAGGATGAACTCAAAAGAATATTGGAGGACTGTTGAAAGGAAACAACAGTTTGTTAGAAGGAATGCCCATTGACCAATCTGGGACAATGGGAGCGTCAAACTAAAGAGAATAGTGGACTACAACTCACTGGCTTGCAAGAAAATTATAAGCCCACACTGACATAAATACATGAATTGAATTTGATGGGGAACAGAATATTTACATGCATAAATACAGAATATTTACATACATAAATGGACATCACGAAACACACAATTACATCTTCAGTAGAGAAGAGTGACAGACACCACCTTAATCAAGTGATCAGACTGAACTTTATCAGTAACGGGACAAACTGAAATCACGTGACACCTGATAAAATGCAACAAGAACACAGCATCCTCAATCTAATCAGGAGAAAATACCAGAAAAACCCAAACTAAGGGACAGTCTACAAAATCACTGGCCTGTAATCTTCCAAGCTGTTAAGGTCATGACAATCAGGTAAAGGCTGCAAAACTGTTACAGACTGAAGGAGAACAAAGAGAGAACTAGCTATGAAGTGTGGTTCTACACTGGATCCTTCTGCTATAAAAGGAGGGCAACAGTTGGGATTTCCCTGGCAGTCCAGAGGTTAAGACTCTGTGCGCTTCCACTGCAGGGAATGAGGGTTCAATCCCCAGTAGGGAAACAAAGATCCCATGAGGAACAGCCAAAAAATGTTTAAAAAATAAAAGGAGGGTATCATTTGCAAAACTTGAACAAGATCTGAAGGTTGAACAGCAGTAATTTTCTGATTTTGTTGATTGTATTGTGGTCATGTTGAAGAACGTCCTTGTTTGTAGAAAATACACAATAAAGTATTTGGAGATGATAAGGCATCATGTCAGCAAGTACTCTCACTTTTAATACTGTTTCATAATACAAGTTTTTACAAAACAAGATTATTAACAGAAGGTGAAAATTCCAAACTAGTCAAAAGAAGCTTGGGTTTTCTAGAACTGTCTCTACTATTATTGTCCTAGTTTGTTTCATTTTGAAACTAAAGCAACTTAAGTGCATATTAAAATATGAAAATCGTAATTAGTAGAACACTGCTTGCTACACGAAAGAAATATATCTATGTATCAATATGGTGCTTATATTCCTAAGGTTCTAAAGCCTACAAATTCTCACTCCCAGATATAAACATTATCCTTTGTATAATAGCATCAAAAGAGACTCTCTAATGAATCAAAACAGAATAAGTGATACTTTAGGGATTTACTAGAAACTTCTAAAACAAACCTTAAAAGTCCTGAAATACTCGCTAAAATATAAAGTTCTTGTAAACAATTTCTAAACTCCAAGTGTTAATTCAGAGCAGCTCCTGTCGTTCCCACCCCAGGTTCTCATAACTTCCCCTGGCCGGGCAGAACCTCATTGAGTGAAGTCCTTTGCTTCTGTGTCTGCTTCACTCAACGCGCACCTCGATGGCTGGACTGCACCTTAGTTATCTTTGTACCCTCTGGACTTCTCACCATCTGCATCCTAATATGTCCACAGTAAATCTTTTCACACAGTTGGACAGTGTGCCCTGAACAGAGAGGACGGTGGGAAAACAGATGAAACCCCAATAAAGTCTGTAGTATAGTGAATAGTCATGGTTATACAAGATGGTAACATTAGATGAAGATACGTGGGAACTCTGTCATTTTTACAACTCTACCATAAATATAAAATTATTTCAAGATACAAAGCTTAACACCAACACCACCAAGATGCTAGTCCATAGCCAGGAAGGGTTATATTAAGAGCTCACTGGATGGCATCTACTTACTCTCCGTCTTTTCTTTCTTGAAGTACTTCATTCCAGCCAATAAAGCTCCTCCAATAGCAAATGTGACGGCTAAAGACTTCCAGGAAACAGGCTACTGGGGCAGAGATTTCAAAATTAAAAGTATTAGTAAACTGCATTTAATTACACTAAATTTATTACAGTAGTTTCTAAAATACATACACAGAGGCCACGATCTTGTTAAACAGACAGGATGTTTCACAGTACCTTGGGATGAAAAAGCACAGTTACATCTGAGCTCCTAACACAATTACTAAGGCACTTCTTTCCAAGGGAACGTTCCCTAAATCAATTTCTGTTCACCTGAAAACAGCACCCAAGGCGCAAGCACCATGAGTGTTACCCCGTGTGACTGAGATCCCAACTGCTGATTTAAAAATCAGTTAATCACCTGCTTGTGCAGATACTGAGAAATAAACCAAATAAATCTGGGAAGTGAACCTAAATCTGGTTTCCAGAAGTAACAAAGCCAAAATAGAAGAGACTTAGAAGTGGAACTTCTTACAAATGGCATCATTATTTCCTTGTACTTTCTTCCAAGTCCCGCGATAAGTAAAGTAACTCATTAATCTTACCCCAGCTCCGATAACCGCTTCTCTTACTTATCACTACAGCCTAGTGGCTCCTAAGGAGAAGGCACTGGAGACCCACTCCAGTACTCTTGCCTGGAAAATCCCATGGACGGAGGAGCCTGGTAGGCTGCAATCCACTGGATCGCTAAGAGTCGGGCACGACTGAGCGACTTCACTTTCACTTTTCACTTTCAGGCATTGGAGAAGGAAATGGCAACCCACTCCGGTGTTCTCGCCTGGAGAATCCCAGGGACGGGGGAGCCTGGTGGGCTGCCGTCTATGGGGTCGCACAGAGTCGGACACGACTGACGCGACTTAGCAGCAGCAGCAGCGGCTCCTAAGTTCTTTTGGAGTCCTAGAATCCAGGAAAAACCAAAGGGAAAAATGCATACCCAGCACGCAACCATGACGCACATTTGCTCAGTATCAGCATACAACACACAAAGCCTCTGAAGGGAGAGTCGAGTGACAAATTATAAAAACGTTAACTCTTTAATTATGGCAAACTTACGGTTGAGACCCCCTGAAAAAACCTGAAACTTATTTTCTTCGCGCAATAGCTAACTAAAATCCAAGTCCAGTATCTTTCTTTACCGCTGGAAGTGAAAGTCGCTCAGTCGTGTCCGACTCTTTGCGACCCCATAGACTATACAGTCCATGGAATTCTGCAGGCCAGAATACTGGAGTGGGTAGCCTTTCCCTTCTCCAGGGGATCTTTCCAACCCAGGATCGAACCCAGGTCTCCAGCATTGCAGGCGGATTCTTTACCAGCTGAGCCACAAGGGAAGCCCCTTTAATGACGGGGGTACGTGCAAAACGGAGGGGAACGCGGGATGAGATTCTGTGACTCAGGTGAGCAGGCTGAGTGGAGGTCAACCAGAGGCCAGGTAGAGTGGTTTCTGAGGTCATGACCAAGTGGTATGGGAAGGGCGCAGGGCTGACCGACAGCCGAGACTAGCAAAGGCAAGGCTCTGGTATGTACTCACCCCGGGCTTCGAGGGGCGCATGGGGTCTCCGCTGCCCTTCCGCTCCGGTCCTGACGACCCGGGCGGCGGCGGCATTGCCGTGCTGAGGGGGCGGCTCCCCAGGCAGCAGGCAGCGAGCCCCGAGGCCCGCCATGCCTCCTCTGGCCTCGCGCAGAGCCGCCCTAGCAAGACCCTAGCGGTCTCCTTCCCTGGGCCCCAAACTCCGAATCCGCGAGGCAAGAGACGCCAAAGTTGGCTGCCCGGAAGCCGCATTATCCGGCCGGGAGCGAGCAACAGCCCCGCCATAAGCTCGAGAGACCGCGCCTCCTTTGACCCGCCCCTCGACTTCCGGCGCCGTTTCCACCTCCTCCGGAAGTGAGGGAGAGCCGCTCTTTCCGCTGCGCTCGATGGTGACGCGGTAGCCCATCCGGTAGCCAGGGAGCATTTCGGCGAGGAGCTGGCCCGCGGTAGGTGGTTCCTCGCGGCCGGAGGCGGGGCGGACCGGGCTGGGCTGGGGTTTCGCGGGCCGATCCGACCGGGTAGACGGCCGGGCTCGCGGGATGGGGCAAGTGCCTGAGGAGGGGGCAGCCTCCGGGGCTGGGCTCCGCGGCGTGTCCTGGGCCGAGAGGCCTGAGTACAGCTCAGGGACCCCAGGCTTCGGCGCCCGCAGCAGCTGCTTCTCCCCCGGCGACCCCAGCCTTGAAAAGAGAAAACGGCGCCGGGAGACGGGCGGGACCGGGCAGCCCCCGTCCCCACCCTGTCGGGCGCCCTCGGCCAGCCCAGCCAGGAGGCTTGTCGTTGAGCGCTTTGCACCCATTGCACTTGAAATACTGTTTGACTTGAAAAAGAAAAAAAAAATTGATTAGGATATTTGAGTAGTGCAGGGTGACAAGGACTAGTCAAGTATGACCGAACTCCCTGGAACTTATATTCCCAAGTTATAAGGGACCGAACTACAAATAACGGCACTGTACGGAGTAGTGTTTGTTCTGTGCTATATCCCAGCCCTGGACTTGGTCCCCCTGGGCTCTGTGATTGATACAAGCCTACGTTTATTTAAGCCCACTGCTAACGAGGGGTGTCTTCCTTGGTAGCTCAGACGGTAAAGAATCTGCCAGCTATGCAGGAGACTGGGGTTGGATCCCTGTGTCGGGAAGATCCTGTGGACATCTCCAGTACTCTTGCCTGGAGAATCCCGTGGACAGAGGAGCCTGGTGGGCTACAGTCCATGGAGTCACAAAGAGTCAGACATGACTGAGCGACTGACACTAATGAGGGGGAGAGCACTCACAGGTTTATTTTTAATTCCTTGCGAAAATTTAACTCACGTTCATTCTGTCTTGCCTTTGCTTCAACATCTGCTGTCTTAATCTTTCCCTTCTCCATCTCTGAGGCGGATTTGCAAAATATAGGGGGAAAAAAAACCCAAAAAAAAAACAGGAGAAACCAGTCTTCTAACTTCCTTAACTTTGAGGTTTTTTCTGAGCAGAAGCATCTGGCGATGGTGACCCTGGGACATGATATTTTCTATGAATTGGCATCTTTAGCTAGTGTGCTCCTCTGCTCGCTAACCAGGAAGTTGGTGGTCTGCTATTACCCATGTTTCTTGATTCCTGAATTATGCTGGAGTTCTCTAGAATATCTGCTGGAAGTAAATATTTACTTAGCACGTCAGATCGTTTTTAATTGAACAAATTTTTCTGTCTTGAACTTGCCTGTGGTTAAGGTCCCCCCTCCCCCCCATGTCTCTGTTTCCCTAGGGAGAAGTTATTCCTCAAATCGACAAAAAGACACAAAAGTTCCTTGCTTATTCAGGCAGTGAGCATATAAAAGTTCACCTCTTTGCTCAGTTGTAGGTTAACTGATCAGACAGCCGTCAGATACATTAAAATTGAATTCAATGTTTTTTCAGCTGATCTGTTAACTCTTATTTGCCAGAGTGATTCTTCTAATAGCTTGTTCCTGTGTTTGTTTACTGAAGTATTTTTATACAACTTCTTCATATTAAATTTACAATGTTAAATAAAATAGTAACTTCTAAAATAGTTCCTGACTGAAAGTAGGTGTCCTGAGCTTTTGATAGAATTATTTGGTGTCTGGGGAAGAAGGGCATGTGTGTGTGTTTAAAATTAGTGTATATTTATTAAAAATTACAGACTTGAATTTGACTTCACAGGAACTAGAATGCCTGTTCATTAATATGTTAGTACCCTTTTGTTAATTGCTGCTCTTCTGCAGAATAGAGATTATCTATTTTACAGGTTGAGGACTTGATAATTTGGACTTAAACCATCAGACTTTAAATGCACTTTTCTCTACCTGGCTACCTAGTGGATTGACTATTAAGTTTAATATTCATCTTACCATTTTCTTTAGTCCAGTAGGAAATTAAGACATTTATAACATAGTTACCTTTTTCATCTTCTTTATTTAGAAAGCTATTTGGAGGTTATGGATTATAAGCCCGAACCTGAACTCCTCAGTGAGAGCTCAGAACGTCTCTTCTCCTTTGGAGTGATAGCAGATATTCAATATGCTGATTTGGAAGATGGCTATAATTTCCAGGGAAACAGAAGGAGGTACTACAGACACAGTCTTCTTCACTTACAGGGTGCTATCGAACACTGGAATCAAGAAAGCAGCCCACCCCGTTGTGTGCTTCAGCTTGGAGACATCATCGACGGATACAATGCGCAGTACAAAGCATCAGAAAAGTCACTGGAGCGCGTCATGAACACATTCCAAATGCTGAGAGTCCCTGTTCATCACACGTGGGGAAACCACGAATTCTATAATTTCAGCAGAGACTATTTAACAAACTCCAAACTTAACACAAAGTTTCTGGAAGACCAGATTGCCCACCATCCTGAGACTGTGCCCTCGGAGGATTATTACGCGTATCATTTTGTACCATTCCCTAAATTCCGCTTCATTTTACTCGATGCTTATGACATGAGTGTCTTGGGCGTGGATCAGTCTTCTCCAAAGTACCAGCAGTGTCTGAAGATACTGAGGGAGCACAACCCAAATACGGAACTGAATAGTCCTCAAGGTGAATTATTCCTTTGAGCTGAGAATCTTATACATTGTCTTTAAATTCTTCAGCTACCTTTTATGCAGCAGGAAGATGGACGATAAGGTAAAAGTATACTGTCCTGTTGTTCAGGGTCAGGATTTCTCACTCGCCTCAAGGCACATGGAGTGGTGGCAGTTGGTTCAAGATTCATTTATGTAGCAGATGTCTGAGGGCCTAATACTCTGGCCGGGCACTTTCACTAGGGCGCCTATTCAGAGCTATAGGCAGTACTGACAACACCGCTTTTTTGTGGACCGAGTGGAGGAAGCAAGAGAAGAAAGTGTGCAGGACAGATAATAAACGAAAGAGAAGTGATAAACGCCACCAAGAAAATATAGCATAATATTACAGGAAAGGACTAGAGGTACCATTGTAGTTAGTTGGCCAGAAATAGCTTCTCTAAGGAGAAAAGCATTTCAGCTGAAACCTGAGTGAGAAGGAGTCATCATCCTTTGGAAGAGTGGGTGGAGCACAGTGTTCGAGACAAAAACAAATGCAGAGATGCAAAGCAGGGTAAGACCTTGTTAGTGAAGCACGCACAAGGGTCTGGGGGTGAAAGTGACTTTATAGTGACTCAGTGGACATGAAAGCAGTCTATTTTGTATTCAGTGTAACTAGGAGCAAGGAAGTAAGCAGAGGAATATTGAGATCAGGAGTAAGACACAGCGTGATTTACGTTGCTCTAAATTCTTTTAGTTCCCTATTTTAAGTCAACTGCTGCAGAGTATTCCTGAAGAAAAAAGCACGAGTCTCCCCCCGGTAGCTAAGTTTGGATGCCCGAGTGAGAGAAGTGTTGACGTTTGACGGGTGTAAATGACTGGATTCGTTTCAGGACTTCGTGAGCCCCAGTTTGTCCAGTTTAATGGTGGATTTAGCCCAGAACAGCTGAACTGGCTGAACGCAGTTCTTACATTCTCGGACAGAAACCAAGAAAAGGTGGTGATTGTGAGTAAGTATTTACATGATTCTGTTACTCTGGGTTTTAGTTAAAGCATACTAACAATATTTAATATTGAGATGTCTCTTTTTTATAAAATAAAAGTTTAGTTTAAAACTCTTTGTTGAGAAACAATCTGAATATAAAATTAATGTTTAAGAATTGTAAAATAAAAAGGAGAAAAACATATATTAGAGATTGTGATTTGGCCTTTTAGGTTTCAAAGTAGAATTTCCCCAAATAGGATCAATTTGTGTAGCGAGGTGTGTAAGTGAAAAATTCCAGTCCAGCCCCGGCCCACATCTCAGCCTCAGGAGTCCTGCTGGTGGGTACAGTGGCCTCTGCTGCCCACTGAGAGCAAAGCTGGGGTCCCAGGAGACAAGTGTGAGAGGACCGCCTGGCAGGACTGTAAATCCTCCATGCGGTTGCAAGGAAATAAGTGTGTTTGTTTTCATTTAGAGTCATTTTTCGCGGCATACTGCCACCAGAGATCATAGGAATCTGAAGGTGCTTAAAGTACACTCACATGTAGATGTGTGTGGGTGCTTATGCGCATTCTCACTCACACACATGAACTGAATTTGGGTTGCGGTATGTCTGGTGTACGTGGTGTGGGGGCTGAGATTAGTTCTCCTGTTTAAAATTGACATTGCCTGAAGATTGGACTGAGGGGCACGGGGATGGCGTGCCCTTCTGGCTCTTGTTTCTGTGATCCATGTGACTGGACAAATGTTCAGTGTACACACTGCAGTTTTCTTATGTTGTATCAAATGAAACTGTGAACATGAAGTCCTTTTGAAAGTGACAAGCTTTTCAGATAGTCGGTAATATAAAATTATATCCAAGGAATTCCCAGGTTGTCCAGTGGTTAGGACTTAGCGCTTTTCACTACTGAGGCCTGGATTCTATGACCCCTGGTTGGGGAACCAAAATCCTGCATGCCGCGTGGGGCAGCCAAAAAATAAATTATATTTCTGTAAATCAGTTTTTACTTCTCTGTCTTTCACTGATGTGATAAGATGGTGCATGAGATGGTGTTTTATTCTTAAATTTTATTCAGAATAAAGTGTTTCTAAAATATCAAATGTCATTCAAGGCTTGGAAAATTAAATAAGGTGCCCTCAGGGGTGATAGCCCTGATGTGACACTGTTCGGTTCTGTAATAAGTGGTCTCCAGAATGGGATACTTCTTGTCTCTGCTTCTTGGTTTTTGCTGCCAAAGTGTACCTGTTAATTTTACCTGTACTGAGTGTACAAAATGTACCTGTACTGAATACTCTGATGTCTTTGAACCCAAAGAGATTGAACCACGTAGCTCACGGCGTGCAGCTCCTGAGTCGAGCCCCCTTTGTCATCTCTCCTTCTGTGTTCCCGTTTCTTTGCGCTTCTCTCTGTGCACCTGTCTGCATTAGCTTCTGATAGGTTTCTTCCCATTTTGCTCTCAGCTCAGAGGCCAGGTAAACAAACCTGTAATAACTGGGTGCCTTGGGTTTTCTTTAGCAAAGTTTAAAATGGCTAATAGACATTTTATTTTGTTTCTTCACTTTCATTTTGGCTACTCAGTGGTATTTGGCCTACTCAAGTTTTGGCCATTCAGTTGGAAGGATGGAATTACTGTTAGCTGAGATATGGAACCACGGCAACAGGAGGGGTTTCGGGTGAAGAATTCAGGAGTTCAGGTTTGAAAATATTTTTCATGCGTCAGATGCCAGGAGAGAGACTGAGTAAGCATTGTGGACATACTTGTCAGAAACTTGGAGTCGAAGTTTGGGCTGGATATCTAAATGTGGAAGTTGAATAGACCTGATGTTTAAAATCGTAAATTACTAAGAGGTCACTATGCTATTAGGGGTAGATAGTGTAGTGTATCCCGAGGAGCAAGCATTCGGGCAGCCCGGGTAGGGCCCAGAGAAGTGAGAATGCAGTAAAGGAGGGTGGGTATCAGGAGCAGTCAAGGTTGGGAGAAGAGTAGGGGCATGGCGGTGTTCTGGAGCCAAGTGTTTCATGGAGAAGGGAACAAGTGACTGTGTCAGACACCACTGGGACTTGATAGATGCGTCCAGCATAACATTGGGTCTAGAAAGTCACATGGCCTCCTTGGACTCTCAGCCCTTATCACAGCTCAAGAGTGGTGGTGGTGGTGGGGTGTGTGTGTGTCTCTGTCTGTGTGCCAACCCTCTGTTACCACCTCCCTTTTTTTTTTTAATAAACTAATAGTTTTTAAGCAGAATAAAAATATTCAGAATAAAAATAAATGGTAACAGAGAAAAAAGGAAAGTGATTTACTAGGAAAGAGTAAAGACCAGTGAGCTATAGCGCCCATACTTGGGCATGAAACCGCACCTGCCATGTGATGTGGCCTCACACGTGTCTTGGCATCGAGAATCTGAAGTTCTGCCTCTGTCTCCTGGGGAAGCTAGTGTGAATGTTCCCTGCTCTAACTTAGTTTTCTTGTGTACAATGGCTGTGACCATCTTGACCTGGAAGTGTTTAAAGTGGCACAAGTCAGTTTTTATAAAACATCAAGTATACAAATGACATATAATCCATGGGCGCCTCCCTAGACTGTTCTGTTACTTATGAGCAGCTCATTCTATGCGTGTGACACTCATATACATGTAGGAAAGTTGGCAAGACTGGATTCCAGCATGGCATCTGCCTGACTGGTGGCTGCCTTTGCTGACCGCCCTGCCCAGGTCGCCCTCCGTCTCCCCTGGTGTTTGTGCATCTTGAGACCCTGAGGCCGTAGATCTCGGATTTCTGCCTGTACAGCGGCTGCTGTCCCCTTGAGTATGAACCGTCTCCTCCTTCTTTGTGCTCCAGAGACGTGGCTGTAGAGTATCTAGTTTTTTGCGTATGTTGATTCTCTCTGTTCTCAGTCCAGGATGAGTAGCAGTACACATTTTCTTTTTCCTGAGCACTCGTTGTTAGCCTGTTTTTTGTGAAAGAGGTATTTCTTGACTGGTTCATAACTCTTCTTCTCTTAAACAGGCCATCTTCCCATTTATCCCGAGGCCTCTGACAGTGTGTGCCTGGCCTGGAATTACAGAGACGCCCTGGCGGTCATTTGGTCTCACAAGTGCGTGGTGTGCTTCTTCGCCGGCCACACTCACGACGGCGGCTACTCTGAGGACCCTTACGGTGTGCACCACGTCAACATAGAAGGGGTTATCGAAACAGCTCCGGACAGCCAGGCCTTTGGCACCGTTCATGTCTATCCTGACAAAATGATGTTGGAAGGGAGGGGCAGAGTTCCACACAGAATTATGAATTACAGGAAGGAATAAGCCTTCCTTCCATTTTTGGTCTGATTTTGTTTACTTTTATAGACAGAGACTGACTTGGCTTTGTGGTTTGTTTGCCCCCCATTCCCCAAGACTCAGTCTCGTTATTTAGGATTCTATTTGCATAACAGATAGCCATAAATGGCTTCAATGTGTGTTAGCTCGTAAGATACTCTGAAGCGTTATTTTTGGTAATATATCCCACGCTGAAAATTGGAAAGAAGATGAATGAAAGTAGCCTGAGTAAAGCAGGGAGGAGTCTGAGGTGGGAAGGTGGATATAATCCTCAAAACAGACACTATTTAGCCTTACCTGAGATGTTTTTTACTTTTTACAAGGAGAATGTATTCATTCACTGTGTTAGCCATGTAACTTAAAATTCACAATAAAAAAGTAAAATAAGCCCAGGTAAACTTTTTCCGTTTACCCAGCTGTGTGAATGAGCTGTGGACACTTTTTGCTTATAGAACCCATCATATTTGTACTTTTATGGGTTTATGCTATTTTGTAAGCCGAAAAGATCACCAATTGCCTCACAGGTGAACAAATGGCACCTCCGTTCACACAGGTAGATGTGTGGTCTCCTTGCACACCTCCTGTGATTTCAGCCAAAGCAGGACTGAGCACCGGTGTGACTGTGCCTGCCATCTTGCCTGTCTGGGCCCCCAGCCGGTGCTGTGTGAGACTGTAGTAGGTAAATGAATTTACCCCTGACTCCCTTCATAGACAAGTGGGGCATTTTTAACTGCGTTGTCATATATTCTGAGGCTTATTTGCAAAAACATTTACTCAGTGGCAAATGAGGACTGTTCAAGTGTACAGAGACTGTGATTCAGGGCCTAAAGAAGGGGACGACAAAAGCCAGCACTAGTCAGCGTAGTGTGCCTGCTGAGTACCAAGGCGCAGTGGGGTACAGCGTGTGCGTTTCCACTGGCTGCTGTGACGAACTTCCCCAAACTCGGCGGCATGAGCTGTGTGTGTGTGTGTGCTCTGACAGTTCCAGAGGTCATAAGTCTGGAAACATCTTCACTGCGCTGAGAGCACCATGTCGTCAGGGCCAGGCACTCTGGGGGAGACTGCTTCCGGGCCATTTCCAGTTTCCAGAACTGAGTGGCTTGCTGTCCTTGGCTCACGGCCCCGCCCTCTGCAGAGACAGCCTCACGGCTTTCTCCAGCCTCTTGCTGCTTTATTGTCAACGTGCCTTTCTCCTGTCTGTGTGGTCAGGTCTCCCCTTGCCTCCCTCTTAAACAGTGAGGGCATTGAGGGCTCACCCAGACAGTCCCCATCTCAAGATCCTTAATCACACCTGGGAAGTGCATACCATGATGTAACATTCATAAGAATTGGGATCCGGTTACATCTGAGGCCCTCTATTCACTTTACAGACTTGGCTATAATGTGCTCTCTGCACAGTATCAAGCACTGCTTGGAGGCTGGGTAGGAATTTGGAATTTGAAAATAAGTCTGTTTCTTCATTTCTTGACTAATAGTTATATATACAGAACCATAAATATGCACCATAAATGTGCGCTAGAACACTGAAATCCTTTATATAAGGGGACAAACTACCAGACTCTTCGCTCTCCTGACATATAGTTGGTGCTAATACTGTTTGGGTCAAATACTTCCTAAATCTCAGGAAACTGTACTACGGAGTTTGATGCCTGCGTATCATCAAACTACGGAATTTGATGCCATCAACTAAAAGAGTTGCATCCAGGTGCTTTAGAACAGCGCTGACCCACAGAAACAACCTGGGAGCCACCCTGGTAATCTGAAATATTTCAGCAGGCACATTTTAAGAAGTACACAGAAACATAAAATTAATTTTCATAATATAATTGTTTATTCCAATACATCTCATGTTATTTCAACATGTAATCAATATAAAAATATTTTACATTCTTTTTATACTAAGTTTCAAATGTAGTGTGTGTTTTATGCTTATAATCCATCCATTTGGACAATAACTTTTCATTGGAAAAACTTGGTCTGTATTTAGGTACAAAATTTACAGTTGAAGAAGTGGATTCACGTAATTCAGTTGTTCCAAACAAGCTTAAACCAAGTGTTCCAAATACATGTATCAGTTTCCTCATAATTGATGTTTGTAAATTAAAACAAAAAATTAAAACTTCTTCAGTAAGTACATTTCAGGTGCTCAATACACCATGTGGCTTGTGGTCACCAGATGGTGCAGCTCTGAAGTGATCTCTCCAGAGCTACTTCTGACACTCGTTAAGGATATGTGTATAGATTTTGGTCTTAACTTTTCAATTACATGGTAATTAATATTCCCTATCTGCTGCTTTTTGGTCCCAAATTCCTTTATTCTAACTAACTTTCCTTTTTTTCCAAGACATAGTTGTTCACTTTGTTCACCCAAAGTCCTCATTTAATTCATGGCATCTCATTTAATTCATGGTGCCAGTCCAGTCTAACGATGTTAGTTCAAGGCCAGAGCCCTCTCCTAAACTCCTATCTATCATCCAAACCCTGCTTCCCTCTGTTCCCCTGTGCAGAAGTCTTTATGTTTGGAATGCTCTCATTTTATCTACTTTAATCTTCACAATTCTATAAATAAGTAGGCAGCCTGATATTTACAGATAAAGAATTATCCAAAAGATAATTTCAATTATCTTTGGACTTCTTTAATTACAAAGAATTAAAGTAGATTTATATATTTGTCCAAGTCACATGGATAGTGATGAAGCAGAGTTGGAATTCATCTTTCTTAACTTTGCTGCTACACTATGATAAAACAGAAGGTCAGATCCTTCTCTTACTAGTCCCATCCAGTCCTGTGTTGGTTCTCAGGATTAAAAAAAAAAAAATTCATCTCTAGTAGTAACTGAAATAAATTCCTAGGAAGTCAGCTTGTTACAACCATGTTTATAAAAAATCAAGAACTCTGATTTTAAGAACAGGATTCTTCGTTTAAATCACCGTCTTGCAATGATCTGGCCAGGAGGAGCGCATCTCCTTGTTTATATATATGTAGACCCAGGAGATAAACGGGAGAAAAGCAACTGTGGTAGCAATGGCCAGCTGAATTCTTCCACCACCTGGAGCCCTGCAGACACACAAAAATGATTAGAAACAAAAATCCAATAAAAATAATGATTTGGCTTGGTAACAAATATGAAGACTGAATTTAATACAACATCACTGCATTTTTATACAGTTTTTTAATTTTTTAAATTGGAATATAATTCTTGTAGTTCTTTATATGTTCCTACTGCAAATCCTTTTTTTTTTTTTTAATGTGTATTCTACATAGCTTTTCCTGCTCACTTAATAATGTCTTGTGAGGAACTGAGATCATTGATTAAGCAGTGTTAAAATGGATCCTCACCTAATGATTTTAGTGTCCCGTTGAGGAAAACTTTTTCTCCTCAAGATTTTGAAGATACTAAGTTATGTTTTCTAAAAGCTTCATCGTTTTGATTTTTACATTAGATCTATAATCCACCTAGAATCGATTTTTATGAAAGTTGTAGGGGTTGTTTCTCTTTTTTCTGTATCGATATTCAATTAGTCCATCACTATTTATTGTAAAGATTACCCCAGAGCGCTACCATTGTCCTAAATCAAGGTTCTATATGTACATGGAACTGTTTCTAGACTCTTTGTTTCATTCATTTATCCTTTTGCCAGTATGGGTTTATCGTATACTCACAAAGAATCATTTAGGTGTTCTTTATTTTAATATTGAGATCTTTAATTTCTCCCATAATGTTTTATAGTTTTTATAGTTTTGCTTGGTAGGGATTTTGCATCTCTCTGCTATATTTAGTCCTAGGGTGTTGATATTTTGATATTATA
The DNA here is from genome assembly GCF_019923935.1 of Bubalus bubalis. Taxonomy (NCBI): domain Eukaryota; kingdom Metazoa; phylum Chordata; class Mammalia; order Artiodactyla; family Bovidae; genus Bubalus; species Bubalus bubalis. Next base: position 33,416,403 of record NC_059159.1, on the reverse strand, counting down.
AATGGTAACTTTTTATTCTTATCGTTTTCTGTTATTGCTGATTAAAAATAAGATTTTAGTAAATTGACATAGTATCCAGCAATCATGCCAAAATCACCTATTTGAAGAACCTTTTAGATTTTTAAAAAATTTTCTACATATGTAATTAATGTTATCTGTGAATAAGGAAAATTTAATTTTTCCCTTCCAATCCTTGGGCCTTTTCTTTCTTTTTCTTGCCTTATTGTACTGGCAAGGACAAGAGCTAGAACAGTGGTGAGAAGTGGCAGCAGTGGCCGCTTCTCACTCCTGATCTCAGAGGAAGTATTCAGCGGCTCCCCATTAAGGGTTGTTCTTTGGTATAGCTACCCTTTATCAGGGAGCTCAGTGGTAAATAATCTCCCTGCAATGCAGGAGACACGAGTTTGATCCCTGGGTCCAGAAGATCCCCTGGAGAAGGAAATGGCAACCCACTCCAATATTCTTGCCTGGGAAGTTCCATGGACAGAGGAGCCTGGCAGACTACAGTCCATGGATTCATAAAGTGTCAGACACGACTTAGCGACTAAACAACCACCACCCTTTATCAGGGTAAGTCTGTTTCTATGAGTTTTTATTATAAGTGGTTATTGGATTTTATCAAATGTTCTTTTTGTATAGATATTTTTTTCTTTCCATTAATCTGGTGAAAAACATTGCTTGGTTTTCAAATGTTAAACTAACTGTATTCCTAGAAAAAAACCAACTTGGTGGTTGGGTCATGAATTGCAGGACTTCATTTGCTAATTTGTTTAAGGTTTTCCCGTCTGTGGTCATGAATGAGACTGCTATATAATTTCTTTTTTTCTTTCCTTTTTTTGGGTGGTAGGAGTAACATTCTTGTCAAGTTTTGGTATCCAGATTATTCTGCCCTCAACAAATAAACTGGAAAATATTCGTTCTTTTTCTGTTCTCTGAAAGAAGTTTGTTTAAGGTTGGCATTATTTCTTTAAATATTAGGTGGAATTCTGCAGTTAGGCCATTTAGAGTTTTCTTTTAGGAAAAGTTATCTACTCAATTCCTTTAACAGTTATGAGACCATTCTGAGTATTTCTTACTGTGTCAGTTCTGATAAATTGTATTTCAGTGAATTTGTGCATTTCATCTACATTTTCATATTTATTGGGAAAAAGTTGTTAATCTCCTCTTATGATTTTTGCAGTGTCTGTTGCATGGGTAATAACTTTCTTTTTCAGTCCTGATTATTGGTGTTTTGTGCCTTCCTTTCCTTGCTCTAATTATTTCTACCTTTTTAGTCTTGCCAGGGTTTATCAATATTATTAATCATTTCAGAGAATGAAATGTTGATTTTTTCTTTTTATTTCATTGGTTTCTGCTTTTGTGTTTATTTTCTCATTATTTCTTTGGGCTTATTTCGCTGTTATTTTCCTTACTTCTGTGGAAAATTCTTAACTTCTTGGAAGCTTAACTCATTGATTTTTCAGCCTTTTTTTTTTTTTTTTCTAATACATGTATTTAAGGCTATAAATGACCCCATAAGCATGCTTTTTAGCCACCATCCCACAAATTTTAATATGTAGTGTTCTCTTTATCATTTAGTTCAAAATATTTTCTAATTTTCATTGTGATTTTTTCCAGATGTTCTTTGGAAGTGTATTTCCTGATTTCCAAACATACAGTGGTTATATATTATTATTTTTGTTAATGATTTCTAGCTTAATTGTACTGTGGTCAGAGAACATGCTCCATATTACAGTTCTTTGAAATTTTGGGGGACTTATTTCATGCTCAACATGAAGTCTTTTTGTAAATATTCAATGTTTACTTGAAAAGAATGTGAATTCTGCCCTTCTTGGTGCTAGTGTTCTATACATGTCCATTAGGTCAATTTTTTTTATTGTGTAGCTAGTCTTCTATATCTTTATTGATTTTTAAAATCCTCTTGTTCTGTTAGTAACTGGAAAAAGTGTATTAAAGTCTCCCAAAATGATTGTTAATTTTTCAGTTTTTCTTTTTTGGCTTGTCAGTATTTATTTTATCTGTTTTGAGGCTATGTTCATTATATATGCCTTTTATTAATAAGTAGTGTTGAGATCACCAGAGAGCCAAAGGGGAAAAAGATAATATTGCATCCATTCTTTTTGCCATTATACTAGGATAAATTCTAAACAGGTCAAAGATTTAAATGTAAAAATGAAACCATACATGTATTAGGAGAAAACTTAAGTAAGTTACTTAAAACCTGAGAGGAGGGAAAGTTTTCCTACCTGTGACTCCAGATCCAGAAGCAGTAAGGGAATGGATTGATCAATTTGGATACATTAAAGTTTTTTTTCATGGCAAAGCATACTTTGCATGAGTAGAGTAAAAGGACAATAAAAGCAAAAAAGAATGTTCATCTTATATCACAGACAGAGGGTTAATAGCCCTAAAGAGCTTCTAAAAGTAGAGAAGACCAACTGCCTTAGAAACTGGTTAAACCTACATCTCTCAGAGATGAACTAACGTGTATAGAAAAAGAAATGCAAATGGCTCTTCATCATATGAAAACACGCTCACCTTATGCTCACCATAAGAGAAATGCACGTGAAAGCTACTACCCGTTTCTCAACTAACCAGTTAGTAAGACTTCAGAAATTTGACAATACACTCTGTTGGTACCATTTTTACTATCAAGCGATTGGATACAGTCTGAACAGTAGAGGGCTGGATGCATATACTGTGGACATATCAACAAGTCTTCATATACTACAGAATGATCTCCAGGATGTGTAAGGGTAAAATGAAGAGTACAATTGTGTATAATGTGCTTCCACTTTATCTAACAGTGAATGCATGTATTTGCTCCATTAAGAAAGCATGGAAGGATAAACCACAAAGTAGAAAAAAGGTTTACCTGTAGAGAAAAGGGGGGAGTTAGGTTTTGGGGATAGAGAAGTTAGAGCCCTTTGAATGTCCTCTGTTTTGTAGATCTGTATGTAGAACCATATAGATATTTTACATAATTATAAAACAATATATTTTAAATAAAGTATCCCTAGAAATTTAAAGTAAAATGAAATAAACTATGTATTCACTTGGTGAGATTAGCATACAGAGTAACCCACGTAATTTGAATGTGCATCCCTTAAAGAGATATTCCCTAACAACAACAACACAAAGTACCTATTTTCCATAATTATATTGTTATTCTGATTATGTTTGTATTGTCAGATAAGTCAGATGAGTTGTGTTGAGGTATCTGTGTAAAAATATATATACATATAGATATTTTATATATATTTTATATAGTCATACATATGTATGCATATACATTTATGACACAATACACACGTGAGTATGTGTGTATATACACACACATACATATGTACATATATGTGAATTTCCTACTTCTAACCACTAAAAAGAATGAACTCAACCCAGTAGCAGTGAGCACCATTTATACCCAGAATGTGACTTCTAAATACTATTAGCTACCAAAAGTAATGAAGGCTTTTGGGGAAAATGGTTGATTCCAGGTCTGTGGCATAAAATGTACATCTTAGCATGGAACATTTTGTCAGAAAGCAAGGAAGCAATCAAAATTTACTAAGACCCAAAAAACTAAAAGTTTACTAGGATCATGTTAAACTTGTGGAGCCAACGTAAATAAGTGCCACTGATCAAAGATGGAACAGTTTAAGCAACTGCCGCGGACTGAAAAAACATCAAGTATGTTGAGATCTATGACTTCATAATGGTACTGTTAAATAAAACTCACTGGTCACTTCTGGAAGATGCCAAGGCAAGAAAAACTCATTATTCTGAAAAATGGGAAATTAAGAGAATCAACTCCTTTTCCTCTTACGATTTGTATCTGAGTAGTCAAATGATTGATAAGTAGAAGTTTTAGAAGTTTTCCAGGAAAAGAAATGATATAATTAGAGTATCAGCATTCTGCAACTCAAATGAATTAGTGGATTTAGGCAATGGTCATCAAAATTTTATAATAATGTTACAGAGAAACATCTAGGTGTGATGTACATTATGATGGAAGTACATACCACCACCCATGAAGTGGTCTTGCTTGGTGGTGGTGGTGATGGTGATGGTGATGATGATGATGATAAGAAGAAAAGAAGACAACAACGATGACCAGCCTGTGCCTAAGCCTGTGATCTTACCACCAGTTTATAGGAAATATGGAGCACAGAGGAACAAGCATTTATACAGTGGTGGAAATGTAAACATTGGCTGCACAACTCAATACTGAATAATTACTGTTTTATTTGTGTGTGTGTGATGGTGGTAGAGTGGTTATTTTTTAAGTGCTTACCTTTTAGAGATACATACTGAAATACATAAAACATAAAACAATATGATGTTTGAGATTTATTTCAAAATAATCAGGATAGTGATAGATGATACAAGATTAGATATATAATAAATGTTGAAAATGGGTGATGAGTACATCTGATTCATTATATTAGTCTCTCTGCTTTTGAATATGTTTAGATATTTCAAAATAAAAAAACAAAAATTTTTTCATTACCAAAAACAGTCCTCTACTCTAATGCTGATTTTAAAGTCTACTTTTTAAAATTAAAATGTCTATACAGACTTTCATGTGGTTGGTGTTTGTATACTGTGATTTTTCCACCTGTTGACTTTCAATCTTTCTGATTCTGTGTACTTAAGAGTTCTCTTTTGTAAGCAGTGTTTGGTTGGGTGTTTAATCTTTTTATCCATTTTGAAAATCTTTGAATCTTTATTGGAATATTTACATTTAATGTAATTTATCATATATTTGAATGTAATTCTGTATCTTAACATCTGCTTCCTGTTTCCCCATCTGTTCTGTGTTTTTCTCTTCTCCTTTCCTGCCTTCTATACTCCTTTTCTCTTAGTGGTTACCTCTTATTTTTCTAAGATTTTTTAAATATTATTTTTCTTAATTATTTTTCTAATAATCTAAGGTTTTCTCCTAGATTATTACCACATGAATCCTTGACTTATCAAAGTCTGATATAAGTTAGTACTTTTACCCTTCCCAGATAATTCAAGGACCCCAGACTGCTTTAGCTCCATTTTTTTTCCCGTCCAACTTACATGCTCAGTTGTCATGTATTTTTCTTTTTCTATTACTGTTTTACAAAGTTAATATTCACGTATATATACCTCCAGTTTTATATTTTATTTGCTACTCACTTTTCCTCTATCTCTGAGCTTCCTTTTGAGATCACTTTCTCCCTGAAGGACACCCTCTTAGACTGGCAGCTCCCTGCGATGACACAGAAAACTGTGTATTGTGGTATTCACAAAAGTATAAGTGATCATGAAACACAGCCAACTATTGTTAGCTTCCCCTACAGAAAGGGAAGATTTCTCTCAAAAGATTCCTGTTTACATTTGTGTCAACATTCTCATTCACCTACTTGAGCACATCTGATTTTAACTGATGGGTCGAAAACTTACTTTGAAGAGCTGTGGCACAGGCCCAGCCATGCTGTGATGATCACGAGACCAAACAGCTCCCTACAAAATAGCAGAGATTTCATTTTTTTTGAAGAGGCTGTAAGTGAGATGCATATCATTCCATTTTCTCCCTGACACTTGATTCTGCTGATTGTCTGATGACTTCCTCCAAGATACAGAGCATCTACAATGACACTTGATTCTGCTGATTGTCTGATGACTTGCTCCAAGATACAAGCATCTACAAAATACTTTCAAGTCTGGCCATGACTCATAAATTACTTTTGTCAGACCCTTTAAAGCCCTATATGAAAATAAACTTCATCTTATGAGGCAGATATGAACTTCATGATTGTTTCCCAATTTATAGATGAACAGAGAAACAACTACAGTCAAGAAGATAATCCCAGATTTGATCAGGCACTCTCTTCATATTGTCTTAGAGGGGTCAGTGTTAGGCAGGTTGAGCTCAAATCGGTAGTTCAAGTACACATTGTAGGAGATCAGGTCATGTCTTAGAGGACAGGGAGGATTTGTCGAATGAGTCAGTCTAATGATTTGGGGATGGGTATATGCCTCTAGCAGAGAAGGCAATGGCACCCCACTCCAGTACTCTTGCCTGGAAAATCCCATGGACGGAGGAGCCTGGTAGGCTGCAGTCCATGGGGTCGCGAAGAGTCGGACACAACTCAGTGACTTCACTTTCACTTTTCACTTTCATGCATTGGAGAAGGAAATGGCAACCCACTCCAGTACTCTTGCCTGGAAAATCCCGTGGACAGTGGAGCCTGATGGGCTGCCGTCTATGAGGTCGCACAGAGTCGGACACGACTGAAGCGACTTAGCAGCAGCAGCATATGCCTCTAGAAATATTTGTTTAAAGGTCGTATCTTCCACACAGAGTAGAAAATAATTGTATTTGGCAAGTACCACTTGGAAACCCCTCTGATTTCACTGAATCTCATTGGCTTCAAGTAGATGGGGATTGATTCAAACCATCTGGTCTGCATTCCCATCCCCAACCTGATGTAGTTTGCAAAGATTAGGGCCTGTAACAGCAGCACAAAACCAGTGGGACTTAACCTACAGGACCCTCAATCTTGGTGTTGGCAGATGTTAGCAGTGGGACAGAAAGGAAAGGAACGGGGGCTCTTTGTGAGGCCAGGGAATCAAGGGTGGGGGGAAGCAGAGGAAAAGGTGACAAAAGCCGGTGGGGAGGGGGGAAGCAGTGGAAGAGGTGACAAAACAAGAGCCAGTGATGGTGACAGAGGGTGCAGAGGACAGGAGATGCACAAGGGCAAGGCTGGCAGAGGTCCCCCTCTGTGGAGGCCAGTCACACTTGTAAGAGTTGGCTTGTACCAGGACTGAACCCGGATGCTGACAGAGTTTTCACCTCATTAGACTGGACTGAACATTATGGCACCACAAGGGGGGCCAAGGTCCAACTGCCTGATGGTCATATAAGGTGATGTGTAGCAATGATCATAGAGTGTGGTAGACAGTGCTGGGTTTAAATCCTGGCTCCAGCTCCATCACTGCCTCAGTTTCTTTAGCTTGTAAAGGAGATATCTTCCCTGCCCCTCAAAGTATAAAGTTAAGTTGCTCAGTCGTGTCCAACTCTTTGCAACCCCATGGACTGTAGACCACCAGGCTCCTCCGTCCATGGGATTCTCCAGGCAAGAATACTGGAGTGGGTTGCCGTTTCCTTCTCCAGGGGATCTTCCCGATCCAGAGGATCGAACCCAGGTCTCCCGCATTGCAGGCAGACGCTTTAACCTCTGAGCCACCAGGGAAGCCCTCCTCAAAGTATTGGGGGAGTTAAATCACCAAGATAAGGTGTTGTGAAGACACACATTTCTCAGTTCTTCCCCATCCACTCCGAACGGTGAAAACCACCACTTACTCACCTGCCTTCCTCTTCATGCAAGAGGTTCTGTTTCTTATGAAGCAAGAGGTTGTATGCCAAGCTGATAGCCCACAGGACACAAAGGAATATGTGTATTGCAGACACACTCTTCCAAATAAAGTTACCTAAAAACAGACATCCTGGTGCTGTTAATCATGGAACCACGCCCCAGAGAAACAAGATTTCTTTGTATTGGCTTTTCATCTGCCTTCAGGGAAAGCATACAGAAAAGGCTGGGGGGTTTTTGGCTGTTGTTTTGATTTGTCCTCAAATCAAAAGGTTAAAACAGAAGTGAAAACAATACTTATAAACTTAAGTGGACATTTATTATTTTGGTTGTCCATAATCTCCCATTTGGATGCTGACGACCCGTCTTTTCTCTGGGGAACCACCCTTGCCACACTCTCCCACACACATCCCGGTGTCCCAGACGACTGGACACTAACAAGGTCAATGTATTCCATCCCTTTGGTGACAGTGATTTGTCTCAGGATGAACAGACAACCAATCAGGAGCACCAGCTCCATCCTGAGCTTTTGCGGAGCGATCAGGGAAGTGGATTCTAGATTCTGTTGGACCTAGCATGGTGAAGCTGTGACCTTTGAGCGGCAGGGCCACCACGTGGAGCCCAGGGCTGAAGTGCAGCTGATGTGCAACTAAGACTGCAGAGAAGTGTAAGTTCTGAGCCGCCACTGGCGCCTGAAGCCAGCACTGCCCCAGTCTTTTCAGTAAAGGATCCCAGTACATCTCGCTTCAGCTTATAGGCCATTTGAGTTGAGTATTTTTTCATTGCTTGCAACTAACAGAGCCCTAATGGATACACCTTAAAGATGTAAACAGAGTTCTAGAGGGCTGTACAAGCAGCCTGTACATCTGCGCGATGGGAGTTTTCCCCACCCAGGCGGGAATCATTCGTCTTTATTCTAAGGCCCTGAGAAATTTCCAGCCCCACTAGTAGAAGCTAATTTAAAGAAAGTGAAGAATAACCTGCAGGACTGATATTCTCCACTAGTAAGAAAATATGAGTAAACAGTGAAAAATTTTTTCTGCTATAAGACACTTTTATAGAATAAAACTGTCCAATTTAGGTTTAATGAATTTTTAGGGCCATAAAAGGTGAAGCAGCTATGTTTTGCCCCTGACTGAGGTTGGTGACCTGTGGCCCATACAAGCCAGCTGTTTTAAGTGAATGTTTTATATGTATTCTCACCTGGGATATATATGTGTAAGGAGTTCAAGGAGAAAGTTATGAAACAAATACACGATAAAGCCTCTGTGTTATACAGCCATTCATTGACTCAGCAAGCATTGGGTACATGAGTTAGACATGATCCTGTTTTTAAAGGGCCTACAGTCTAGATGGAGGAAACATATAAAAGTGTGCAGGAAATTGCTGGAGTTACTGTGATGGATTCCCTGGTAGCTCAGATGGTAAAGAATCTACCTGCAATGCAGAAGACCCAGGTTCGATCCCTGGGTTGGGAAGATCCCTTGGAGAAGGAAATGGCAACCCACTCCAGTATTCTTGTCTAGAAAATCCCATGGATGGAGGAGCCTGGCAGGCTACATTCCATAGGGTCACAAAGAGTTGGACACAACTGAGCGACTTCATTTTCACTTTCACTGTGAAGGTACACAGGGAGACTAGAAAGGGCAATATGTATTAATGAGAAATCCAGAGATTTGTTACAGACATTATAGACAGTTTCTATATAATAGAAGCAATTCAGATACATAGCAGTTCATTCATTTTGAATGAATTGAAAATCAGAAAGTGATGAACCAGAGTGGTACTGGGAGAAGGATTTGTATAGAGTAGATAAATAATAGACATTGATCCCCACTGAGTATGGAAACAAAGTTAGCAGTTTGATTGTTGCTGATTTTCCATTAGCTTAGTGGCTTAAGAAATAAGCGCAGTGACTGAAGCCCATCTCTCTCGGGCTGTTCCACATCAGCATCAGAGATGCTGGGATCCAAGTGCATAAAGCCTGTCTTAGTATGGCACGTCCGCATCAAGTCTTCCTGAAGATGGAAGGGGATGATCTAGATTGGAATTCGCCTCCTCTTAGGATCAGAAGGAAGAAGAAAGACATGGAGGGCTCCAGTTTTTTTACTGGGAGTTGGGCAGACAGACTCTCGTTATTAAAAGGAAATCTGATGTTCCATATTACCATTGAGAATTCAAGGTTCATACCTGTGACAAGAGGGTTAAGTCCAACAAGCAGGGTCAGAGTGGCAGGAATCGTATACATAACCTGTGAGCAGAAAGGAAATTACAGGGGTAAGAAGGATGCCCAATATAGGAGATGTTCCGAGACGTTTAGGGAGTAAAGGAAGATGACACCAGTGGTGGTCCCACGTGCCATGATTTACCTCCAGCTTTTAGGAACAGCCAAGGAAGTGGTACCCTCGGCTTTTACAGCACTTACCGTGTCACGGTGTCATTTTACCTGCCTTCTTCCTAGACCGTAGGCTCTTCCAGGAAAGACTTATTCATTTTCAAGCTCTAGCAGTGAGCAGAGCTTTGATCTCAGGACACAGTGACCTCCTAATCTCTCCCAAGCGACACCCACGCCTAAATGGCCTTCCCCTACTTTTCAAAAATTGCTCTATGAAAAGTAGGACTTGAGCAGCCATAATGAGCTACGTGGCCCTGCTGAGTCTAGACCCATGGGCCATCCAGCCCCATACTCCATCTGCAAGTGAGACCACAGAAAGTTTACTAACAGTGTATGGATCACATGTGCCCAATAAGATCAGGTTCTTCATTTCTGAAACTGATAACCTGGTTTGGAGTTGCGAAGACTGGCCCTGAAGAGGCCTCATTCACAGCAAGCAGGCAGATTCTAGAAAAACCTATTGCTTATGTATCGTGGGCAGAGGACAAGCAGAGGTGGGAGGTTTATAAGAAGCATGGGGGCCTCCCCAGAATGTAGCTATGAGCCACATCAATCGTGATGGCTAGTTAGAAACCACTAGTTTATCTGGACGTTGTCAGGGCTCAACATTTTAAGTGATCTGCTGTCACTGTGAAAACACACCTGTCTTGACCCTGGGGAGAGATGGTATCTGTATTACAGACCATGTTCATCCCTCCCAAAGGGTCCCCAGTGATGACTGGAGTATCAGCAGGTACCGACATTTGCAAGGACAGCCATGCTGCTGAGGGTTAGACCAGACGTTAGTGTGCATATGAATTATCTGGAGGTCTGATTAAAATGCAGATCTGATTCCAGAGGTCTGGGGTAGGGCCCAAGATTCTGCTTTTCTAATAAGACCAGGGGACACTGCTGCTGTTGTTCCAAGGACCACACTTAGAGCAGTAAGGGGTTAGTTAGTTCCCCCAGTGAAAACCTACATGACTTTGCAACTGAGGGAGAGACGGAGACAGGCAGACAGAAATTAAACACATACACATCATACAGTATTTAACTGTGCTCTCCATAAGAAGTGTTTGGCAGAGACTTTTAAATGTGCATTTAAGTATAACAGATATCTGTGATTAAAGGGTCTAAGGTCTTATTTCAGTGTATTGTAAACACATGAACAGGACAAACCTTTAAGTAATCCGTTTCCCATGGTAGCTGTGCCATGTTAATCCTTATTTAAATGCTTAATCTCTGTTTTGAATGAGATTAAGGATTTTCTTTTTTTACATGCAGAGAGACTGAAAGTAATTGTTTTTAGTACACAAGTAAAAACAATGCATAGTATAAACACTCAGTAATGAACTCAGTAGAGTCCAAATATAATGGTCTTTTATCTTTTTTCGTGGATTTTTTAAACTAAAGGGTATTGTAATATTTATTTACTGTATTTAGTTTAATTGAACATATAGCCACTGAGACCCATGACAGTCATTTCTAACAATGCTCTCCGTCTCCCTGTCACTATAAAAACTAAAAAAGCCAATTTGTTTTCTTACCCTTTTTAGCAGTGAGGGGCCATCATGTTCCAGCAATGAAATGTACGGAAAAGTCTTCTGGAGGCAAGGCTGATATGCAGAGCCCTTAACACTCAATATTCATGGGTACTGACCAAGCAGGATGGATCCTAGACCATAAGCCTTATTAGTAGTAATATGTACTAACTGGATAGCAGCCTGTCTGGGGAGCTTCTTGGGAAACGTTTGCTCCTTGATGAAGAAAAAGCACAGGAGGAAAACTGGTTTTGCCTCCTGCCTTGTTTCTTCCTACTTGTGATGCTTTTGTCTAGGGATGAGATGTCTGGAGCTGCAGCAGCCATTTTGTAAACATGAGGATATATCACCTACCCATTGAGGATTGGCAGAGAAACAAGCAAGCAAGCACAGGTCCTTGATGACACTGTTGACCATTAAGCAGCTGCCTCTAGACTTCTTCTCATGAGATGGTCTGTATGTTTATAACCTGATGCTAGTCAGATATTCTGTTATTTGCTCCTGTATGTATCCTGATATAAGTATACTCCATGCGCAATTTGTGGTAGGGAACATGAACATCAGTCAGGTACAGTACAAGCCCCCAGGACCCAGTAACCGAGTGTCAGTTCATCTGGGTGTTCATTCTTCCACTCTAAGAGTCAGTCTGGGAAGGACTGCCATAGGAAAGCTCTATGCTAGGTTGCCAAGCAAGAAGAGGGAACTGGCCCCTGACCCCTGGGAGCTGGCATATACAGAGCCAACTCCAATGCAAAGCAGAATGAGTTAGTGCTACAGTGAAGGTTCAAAGGAAGGATGCTTGGGACTTATGGGAAAGAGGTGGAGAGATTTTGTGGTGAGATGGCATTTGAGATAGACTTGAACACCTGAATAAGAGTCTGACACAGGAATTCTCAGGGCAAGTGCCAGAAGTACTATAGGTGGACTAGGCTTCCAAGACCAAGTTGGGAAGGTAGGTTAGGGCCATATTGTGGAGGGCCAACTTAGACGTCTTGGGAAGTGACAAAAGTTTCTGAATCAGGAAGCAATATGTGGGAGGAATTATAGGAATGTAAGAGATTAGAGGCAGCTCAAAGTATTAGAAAGGACCCATAAGGGTCCACATGGGAGGTAATGGGGGGTTAAGCTGGAGGTGAGTGAGGATGTCTGTGGGGGTCTGGTGTTGATGCTTATATTTCATCATCCAAGCATGATGTAAAGGGTAAAATGTACAGATACTGTACAGATAAGCAATTAGACCTACACTGCTTTTTGTTGGATTGTTCTTCATTTTGTTTTTTTGAGGGGAACTCAAAGACAGTGGTTGGAGAAGGCAATGGCACCCCACTCCAGTACTCTTGCTGGAAAATCCCATGGACGGAGGAGCCTGGTAGGCTGCAGTCCATGGGGTCGCTAAGGGTTGGACACGACTGATGTGACTTAGCAGCAGCAAAGACAGTGGTAAGAAAACAGAGATATTAGAGATGGCTGAGGTTTTGAGAAAGGATGACTCAGAATGACTCTGCTGATAACAGAAATGGTGAGTCAGGAGGAAAAGTGGGTTTTGGAAGGAAAGATGCTGAAAAGGACCTTGTGTGTATTAGAGGAGTCAGTGTGACGTACTGGTGGACGGATCTAGGAGTCTTTTGGAAATTCACCATTAAGCTGGATAGTTGGAACTGCAGAAGAAATAACATTTGGAATTAAGGACATGGACCAGAGTCCTGAGGAAGAGGCAGTTTGATATGATGCAGGGACATGAGAATCTGGACAATAAGAATATCAGAATGTGGTTATATTTATATGTGATATTATATATACTGTCATTCCAAATGCTTTTACTTGTTGCTACTTGTACAAAGTCAACATTATTCCAAAGCTTAAGATCATCTCGTGAGTGATATTGTATAGTCTTAGATGCCTCTATTAAAAGAAACAAAATCCAGATATTTCAGAAAATGTGTGGAACAAATTCCCCCCTCCTCTAAATGGTTTAGTCAGAGCATCAGTTCAATATATACTGTAGGTTTTATGGGCTTTAATTACTTTTTGTGAATATAACTCACTGAATTAGCAGAACCACAAACCTTAAGCCTGCCATTTTCTGGTCCAACGTTTGTTGGAGTTTCTGGGTAGAAATTCATGAGGATTGGTTCACATGACCTTGAGAGGTCTACTCTGTCTTCAGAAAAGTGTTCTCAGTTGGCCTGTTTTATTCAAAGGGAATACAGCTGAAAGGCCCCTGTATCTCTCTAAAATTCTGAATTCTCAATTTGATCCTTCTCCTCCTAATGTTTTCACATTTCCCTGGTGGCTCATATGGTAAAGAATCTGCCTACAATGCAGGAGACCCAGGTTCGATCCCTGGGTCAGGAAGATCCCCTGGAGAAGACACTGGCTACCCACTCCAGACTGGCGGCCTACAGTCTATAGTGTGGCAAAGAGTCAGATAAGCTTGAGTAACAAACACTTTCACTTTTCCTCCTAATATTTTAGGAAAAGGCGCTTACTTTTGATTTCTAAGCTCTTAAGTACAGGAAGCAGGGAGGAAGGCAAACAGACACACTGCATGTTTCCTGCAGTTCCCTGATTCTTTTAGGCATGGGAGAGCAGGCCATACTCACCACCCACAGTTCTGCATCCGGATCGTTCACCTGGAATGCCAGAACAGCAGCATTAGCCCCAGGCTGTCACAGTTCTATTCCAGTATTTGGTCTGGTCTTCATTCATGTCAGCAATTAGCTAAGCCCAACAGGAGGACAGGAGTAAGACAGTCTAGTTGATGGGGTTGTGTGTGTATGTGTGTAGCGGGTGCTTCTGGCTGTGTGTGTGTGTGGGGGGGTGTTTCTGGCTGACCCCAGCACCTGGTTTGAACACACAGCCACACTTATTTTGTAAAGAAGTGCACAGAGGCTCTGCGAAGTGTGGGCCAAGCCCAGAATGGGTGTTTAAACGGCCCTCCAGCCTCAAGAAATGAGGAAAGCTATCGCGAGGAGGCCCCAGATCTTACTTGAAAGGATAATTAGCTGTGAGGGTTTTTGTTCTGCTTGCTCTCCGAGCTGTGCACAGCCTTGCCCCCGGGCTGCCTTTTTATAAAGGTACCCCGCAAAGAGACACGCGCCAAACCAGCTCCTTCCAGCCAGTGAGCAAACGGGATCATGTGACCTCATCTGTGTCTCAGCCCAGATGGGGTTGGGGTTCCTTAAGCATCAACCCTAATTCCCGCCCTGCCCGTACCGGGCTGGCTTCTGCGACCCCGCCGGTCGGTCGGTCTACACCGCAACCGGCCTGGAGTCGGAGCCCGGGGCTCCCCTCCCGCCGCCCCCGCCCGGCCCGGGGCGCTGACCTGCACACAGGCCGCCAGCGCGAAGAAGGCGCCCATGAGCCAGTTGCAGGCGCGCCATAGGCCCCGCGCCCCGCACCCCGCCGCCGGCGCCATGGTCGGGCGGACGGGCCGGGCCGGGCCGGGCCGGGACAGACCGGTCCGGACGGGGCGCAGGTCCACCGGGCGGGGCGGTCCACCTCTGGCCCCTCCTCCCGCCCCGCCCGTTCGCTCGCCGGAAGCTCCGGGGCCACGGGCCGGCGCGCGCCGGGGCGGGAGAGCCGCCGAGCGGGCCTCCCTGAGTGTCCCCATTCGCTCCTCCCCAAACGTGGGGAGACGGGGGGGGGGGGGGGGGGGTCTGCCCATTTCACAGACGCGGAGCGTGAGTCCGAGGGCCCCCGCGTGGCTGTCCCAGCATTTCACAGCTGGTCCGTGGGGGCAGGAATTTGCACTTGAAGTCAGAGAGCTGCAACTCCAACACCAGTTTTCACTAAGGCTGTCTTCCTCATATTTAAAAAAAAATTAGAGATTAGAAGGGAGGGAGAGACGAACGAAGGAATGAGAAAAAAAGGTGTGTGTGTGTGTATGCGTGTGAGTGCGCGCCTTCTGGTTAGTGTTTATGCGTTTCTTTTCAAAGCTCGGAAACTTTCAAAGCGCTGTAAGCATTATGGTAATTTCTTAGAGTGACGGCAGTGATATTAGCATCTCATACAGCTCACAGCTTTTCTGAAGACAGCTTCGTTAATCTTCATGGGCTTTTATTATCAGAGGTATTTACATATTATACATATTTACAATTCTTTCCCACCACCAAAACCAACAAGATCTCCACACGTTTTGCTCATGAATTTCTTATGAACTAAAGACACTTGAAATATTCACTGTTCTCCCCTCGCTTGTTTTACGGGCCTTTTTTTTTTTTTCTGATTAGTTCTTCGTGGGGCTCATTTACACATCCATAGGCCTCATCATTTTTGCTGTTCTAAAAAGTCTTAATCCCTTCAAATCATGAGCGTGTACTCCTGTGCTCCTCTCCTTTTTGCTAAATCTCCTAAAACTCTTTTAGGGTTTTTTCTTTCTTTCTTTCTCTGTTTCATTCCTTTCAGAGAATGCTTATTTCAGAAACACGGGCTGCCTGGCCCCCTTATTTGGTGTAGGGACCACAAAGGGGGCTTGCTGTGCGCACTTCCAGGAAGGTTCGAAGATTGGGTCTTTAAAGAGAAAATTAGGGTCAAATGAGGTCACATGGGTGAACCCTTATCCCATATGACCAGTATCCAGGAAGAGATATATACACAGACATATACTGAGGACATAGCGATAAGACAGCCATCTGCAGACCAAGGAGAGAGGCCTCGGGAGAAAACAAGCCTGCTGACACCCTGATCTTGCCCTCCCAGCCTCCAGAAGTATAGTTAGATGGTAGGTGTTTGCTGCTTCACTGCCCCAGTCTGTGGTACTTTGTTGTGATGGTCTTACAAAGAAATACAGGAAGTGATCACAGTACCCGCTCTGCCAGCCAAACATAGGTATGGGAGGCAAGAAAGAGTGGTGGGCAAATGCCTTCTAAACTGTTCTGTGCTGTACAACCACCCAGAGTTTTCTGTTCTCAGTGTTGACCAGGACATTCATGGCCATTGTGTGGACATCTGTTGTTTTTGCTGGTGCAGAGTTTACCCCCTGCCTCTAGGGTCAGCATCCCAGTTATTGGGGAGGGACCCTGTCTGCCAACATCAGGGCACGTGTACTAGGAGGGCTGACATGAGACAGGCAGGTGACCCTTGTCTGCCAGCGGGCACAGCCCATCCTCCTGACCATAGCAACTGGGTCTGAGGTGGTATGTGATTCAGATCGCCCAGATGCAGTCCTAGGACCTGTACTGGAGGGGGGATTGCCAGATAGCATACAGGATGTTTAGTTGCATTTGGATTTCAGATCAACAAGGAATAGTTTTTTTATTTTAAGTGTGTCCCAAATATTTGCTAAATCCAGTAACCCTAGCTGAAGCATTAAAGAGAAGTGGGTTGAGCTGGTACTGTGTAAAGTAGAGCTGCTGGGAGAAAGCTTTTCTGAGGTTGAGTCCAGGTGGGGGAAGCAGAGCTCAGAGATAAAGAAGGCGGGTACCTGGTAACATCACATGAGGCTCTGGGTCTAGCCCCACTGGGAACATCTCACCACCCTTCAGCTTTGTGAGTCAGCACAGTCCCTTCTTCTATATAACCCTGTGTGGGTGGGTTTTTTTTTTTTTTTTTTTTTTTACCACTCACAACACAGAATGATGACTTTAAAATCACAATTTGACAGTTATGCCAATGCTTGAAATCCTCTAAATCCTCCTGCTGTATGTTTGTCCAGCTTTTGCAAACACAGGGAAGAGAAAGCTTAGCCTGAGAAGTCATGAGAAATAAGTTTAAGTGACTCCAGTTTCCCAGAGAGCTCTGCTTGAGAAGTCACTCCATTTTTTCCCTTCTCATCTGTGGTGTTACCTGCCTCAGGGAGGACGAGGTTTGGAAGGGAGCAGCGGCCTGTCAGTGCTGGCTTCCCTCTGCAGAAAGGCTGGCAGGAGGGGCCTTCACGGCACTGGACTGCCCCAGTCTACCAGGTCAGTGGCGGCGTCTGAGAGCAGGCGGGGCACTGGTGTGTACGCGTGTCATCCCTGCTCCTGGACTGTCCCGCAACTGCTGGAGGAAAGGACTATAACTTACCTATTTTTATTCCCCTCCCACAGCACCTGGCATACCTGGATACCACTGGTATCTGACAGTGAGTGGGGATGCCTTGAGATGTAAGAATATTGCTGAAAGCTGGGTTTGATGGTGGTGGTACGGGGTGGGTGGGGAGAGGGGCACATACTGGTTAACAGGTATTGGGCCTGCTGGCTCAGGCAGTCATCTGAGCACTTTATTTAGGTTAACTCATTTCATGTCCACAACAGATCAATTACATAGACACTGCTATTACCCCCATTGAATGGATGAAGAAACCGAGGCATAGACTAGCCTTTGAATACACTGGTTGAGAAAGACCCCAGCTCTCTGCGCTTTGAGTCAGAACTGGATATCTCCAAGCCAATGGGGAGGTTTCTTCTGGGTTTGTGGAAGCCGTGGTCTGGGTGGGGCCAAGGCTCTCCCACCCATGAGAGAGAAGTAGCCGCTCCTGCCACATAGCCTGGGGAGGAGACCTTGAGACACAGGCAGGAGGGGCCGTCCCTCAGGGCCTGCTTGGAGCCATCTTCCTTATTTCTTAGATATTTTCAAGATCAGAGAGATTTTCCACCCAGACCTTGACTTGCAGAGCCTGATAAAACGAGGCTATATATGGAGGTAGGTAGGTAGGACTTCTCTGGTGGCTCAGACGGTAAAGCGTCTGTCTACAATGTGGGAGACCTGGGTTCGATCCCTGGGTTGGGAAAATCTGCTGGAGAAGGAAATGGCAATCCACTCCAGTACTATTGCCTGGAAAATCCCATGGACAGAGGAGCCTGGTAGGCTACAGTCCATGGGGTTGCAAAAAGTCGGACACGACTGAGCGACTTCACTTACTTACTTACTTAGGTAGGTCTTTGCAGCCCCTTCTCTCCAAGCCTGATTCTGATTTCAGACAGAGAACTGTGGGTGTCCACAAGGTGGCGAGCTTCTGCCACCAACAGCCCTGCCGGGAGGAGGGAAGAGAGGGCAGAGGGCCGGAGGTCCTCCCCTGGGCTACCTGTCCTATGTGGCTGTGCTGTAGCCTTTCCAGGTGGGTACGAGGTTGGTATCAACCTGAGGTGAAGAGGGACAAACAGAACTTTGTACCAGGAAGTGCTGGTCCCCGCTGGGGTGTTGCTGACACAGAGCTGCACTTTGCCCTGTGTCCTGGCAGAGCTTCAAACTGTTTGCCCTCCCAAGATTCCAGCAAAACCAAACATACTTAAGAGGAGCCAGTCCTTGTAATATCAGAGCATTCCAAAACTAAGTAATAAGGAGAATAGCTATCATTTTTTGAGTATTTTCTGTGAGCCCGGCTGCTATCCTTTCAGCTCCTTGACATCTTAGAGTCACAAATTCTACATTTCTAAACCTAAATTCTTCCTCCCATCCCACAGGACCTGCCCCCTAGCGACCCCCGCCCCCACCTCCTGGACCGAACCTCCCGTTTAGGCACTCTTTGCGTTGGTTGCCTGGGGCTGCCTTAGCAAAGGATCGATCGCCAAACCGGTGGCTGCAAACCACAGACACACGTACTCCCTCAGAGTTCTGGAGACCAGCTCAAATTCAAGGTGTCAGCGGGGAGCGTGTCCTTTCTGTCTCTTCCAGCTTTGGGGACCTTGTGGCCACACCAGGCCAGTCTCTGCCTTTGGGGTGTCTGTGTCTTCTCCTCTCTGTCTTTTATAAGGAGGCTTGTCCTTTAATGTGGGTCCACCCAGGTAACACGGGATCATGTCATCTCAGTTGTATCTGCAGGACCCTCTTTTTAAGTAAGGTCACATTCACAGATTCCAGAGGTTGGGACATGGACATGCCTTTTCAGGGGGCCATCATTCAGCTCACCACACTTTAGGAACCTAGGAGTTACCCTTGACAACGAACCTAGGAATTGACACCTCCCTTCCCCTCCCGCCTCGTGATGTCCCCCACCGATTCCGGTAGATTCTTCTGCCCGGTGTCCCTTCCCCGTCACTGCCGATACCTAGTCCACACTGTCGGCACTTCCGCCCTAATCCCTACTGGAATCCACACGCCCACCGTGCCGTGGACTGAACTGTGCTCCCGCTGCCCCCATTCGTGTATTGAAGCTCTAACCCCCACTGTGACTGCACTGGGCAAAGGGACTTTAAGGAGATACTGCTGTTTAATCACTCAGTCATGTCTGACTCTCTGCGACCCTGTGGACTGTGTAGCCTGCCAGGCTCCTCTGTCCATGGGATTCTCCACGCAAGAATACTGGAGTGGGTTGCCCGACCTCCAGGGGTTCTTCCTTACCCAGGGTTGAACCTGCTTCTCCTGCATTGGCAGGTGGATTCTTTACCACTAAGCCACCTGAGAAGCCCTAATTAAAGTTAAAAGAGGTTGTAAGGGTGGGGCCCTAGTCTGAGAGGACAGGGGTCCCTTTAAGAAGAGGAAGAGACACAAGTGATCTCTCTATCCACACACGAACCGCGAAAAGGCTGTGAGAACCCAGCGTCAGGCTGGCCGTCTGTGAGCTGGGAAGAGAGACCTGGTGGCACCTCCGTCTTGGGCTCCCATCTCCAGGGCCCTGAGAAGATGCGTTTCTGCCACTCCAGCCCCAGGCTGTGGTGTTTTGGCACAGCAGTCCGAGCAGCCCCAGCGACTCTGAGCTTCCCCCCGCCCCCCACCAAGGCTCCATGAAAGATATGCATCTCAAACCTCTGCTTGCTGGCCTCTTGCCCCCTCGCCCCTCCTGAAATCAATGCAGGCACAGCTCTGAGCAGGAAGGATGAAACAGGACAGTCTTGTGTGATGCTGCCCTGGCTGCCCGTGGCTCTGCGGGTAAAGCCCCACATTTTGAACACTGTCCACAGAGCCTGGCCTGTCAGCCTCCAAGTATGCCCCGTCCCCCTCCTTCTCCACCACTGGGCACGTGCAGGACCGTCTGTACACAGCATTCATCGGCTTCTCCAACGGATGGCTCCCGCCTGGAAGGCTCCCCTGGGCCTGTCTCACTCTGGCTCATACGACACTCTCAGCACCTTGAGCACCTCTGTCGGATGCCCTCAGCAGCTGTCACAGCTCCCCTTGCAGCACCGAGAACAATGGCAATTAATTAATTGTGCAGTTGGTTGTTTGGTGTTCATGTTGCCTACTAGACTAAAAGCCCATGAGGTCTGGGCCCACTTTTGTTTCTATTGTTTCTCCAGCGCTTAAGGAAACTGGAATAGCAGACACTTGTTAACTGTAGTTCGTGAGTGAGCCCAGGACTGAATACACGGCTCTGATCCTAGTACGCATTTCACATCCTTTAGACTCTTCTGCTTCCAGTGTTCAGATGTCAGAAGCAGGGCACATGCATGATTGTAACTGGCCCAAGGGCTCCTGGTTATCACAGCTGGAGCTGAACTCGGAATCCAGAGCTTTCTGATTTCACAGACAATGCACAGCCACAGCTCAGATTCACAGCCACAACTCAGGTCCGGTTTGCTTCAGACGATGAGCAGATGCTTAACAGAAAGGCAGAAGCATCTTAACCAGAAATTCATCAAAGGGTAATTTCCTTTATTAAGATAATCACTGCGATCAGCAGCAGGATGGATGAACCACCTGCGATACAGTCATTAGTGGACACGAGTAGCAGGAAAGGGAAATGGACTACCCATAACCCACTATTGCAACCACCAACTGCAGAAACATTATGCTGAGCTAAACAAGGCAGACACAGGGAGTACACACTCTGGGATTCTATTTATGCAAAACCCTGGGAAAGGCAAAGTCATCTACAGTGAAAAACATCAGATCAGCAGTTGCCTCTGGGGTGGAGGTGGGAACCCCCTGGGCAAGAGGGTGAGGGAACTTTCCGGGGTGATAAGGAAATCTCTGCATCTCGACAGAGGTTTCAGTTACCCAAGTGTGAATGTGTTTGTCCAAGTTCAGCATATGTATGCATGATAGGTGTTGATTTCTCTGTTTTTGCAAAATTTATCTCAAAAAAAACCTCTTAAGGAAATATTGAACTCTAGTTAATGATATACACACCAAAGTGTTCAGAGGTACTAACATCTGCCTCTTACTTGAAAATGCCTCAAAAAATAAAATCAATTGATAACAGACAGCAGGATAAATAGGTAGATTGGATAGGGCAAGTAGAAAAAAATGTTACATGTAGACGCTAGGTGGCGGTATATAGGCAGTCACAGCACAATACTTTCAACTTTGTGTTTAAATTTTTCATAACGAGCTGTTTAATAAAAATAACATAATCTGAAAAAATTGTATTTCAAAGGTAGCTAATGTTTGCTGTAATCCATAAGACAGTCCAAAGATGCAGGAAAAGAAAATCACTTATTGTCATTTCACGTTAGTTTCAAGGGGTTGATAGGCACAGAGAAGGGAGACAGCGGCCACCTGCTCCCCTAGTCATCACGTGGGCAGAGTTAGCCCTCAAAGCTAGCTCACCAAAAATTGTCGAGTTACAAACAATAACGTTTTTAAGATATCATCTCAAAGCTAGGCCGAGAGAAAACCTAGTAAGTTTTAGGAGTCAAAACAATGAAAACGAAATGTCAGGCTCGTGTTTTGAACCATGTCAAGCTGCTTTCTAAAAGGACTGCCTGCTGACACCAACCCCTTAGCAGTAAAGTCAGGTCTGTCTTCTCAGAGGCCACAGGAGTGAGGAGCCTGGGTGGCTGGGGTGTGATGACCTTGATGGGGGCACAGATACATCCACACTGCAACCCTCTCACTGCTGACGTGGCCTCGGGGGCACCACTGAGCCTCCCTGGCCTGTCTGCTCAGTTCCAAGGTCAATCCCTGGTTTTCCGTTGCTCCGTTTACCAGCAACTTTTGACACGGCTGATCTGGTTCTCCATGGAATACTTGCTGCCCTCAGGCAGGGGTCAAGGGTCCCTCCTGGGTCCCTCCCAGCCTCCCTGCCACACTTTCTCAGCCTCCTTTGCCCCATCCTCACTTTCTCAGTCACACGGTGGACCCCCCTGGGGTTTCCTCAGCCTTTCGGTCTCCCTGTGCCCAGCCCCAACAGTGATGACCCATCTGAAGTCAAATCCTGGCTCCGCCCCCACCCCCTCATGGGCTCCGCCCTTGAGTCTTCAGTGTGTCAATGGCACCGCCGGTTCTGCCAGGTATTCAAGCTAAAATCCTTGCAGTCATCCTCCACGTATGCTTCTCCTCTGTACTTAATTCAGCGACAAAACCTGTTACTTCTGCTTCTAAAATCCATCCACAGCAGCCCCTCCTCCCCGCCCTAAAATCTCTCACCTCGACGAATGCATTTGCTGCCTCACTGTGCCTCCACTTCCACTCTTGTCCCAGACCCTCCTTTCCCCTCAGAAGCCAGAACCGTTCTTAAAACAAAACAAAACAAAACAAGATTCTCCCCATCTCACAACTCTCCAATGGCACTGGAATAAAGTCCCAAACCTGGATCCTTCCCACATGGCCCATGACCTCCTTGGTCCCGCATCTTACTGTCTCCCCCTTGCTCTCTCTGCACCGTCCCTGCTGACTTCCCAGCTCTTCCTCCAGCAAACCAAGCAGGCTGTCACCTTTCCAGACGCGATTTCCTCCACTCACCATCCTTCCCTCTCCTGTGGCTTGATCTCTCATTTCCTTTAGGGTTCTCTCAAATGGCACCCCATCCTAAAGACTGTACTACTGTGTCAGAAATGGCATTCCTCTTCACGTTCTATCCCTTTACTCAGCTTTGTGTTTCTTCTGAGCACCTCTCATTGCTCGATATTCTGTGTTTATATACTCATTTTAAATGACCTGTCTCTTCCCACTGGGAACCCAGGCTTCATGTATTTTATCCCTCACTGTCGCCCCAACACCCAAAACAGCCTGGCACTCAGTAGTTGGCCAATGAAGAACTATAGGATGAATGAACAGGTGAAGAGTTGCCCAGCTTAGCGCTGGCCTGGAAAGTGCACTCATAGAATGATTTTTCATTACCATAAGGATGAGAAAATATGGAGATATGGAGAAAAAGGACAAAATTTGTGGGGGAGATCTCAACTGTGGTCCCAAAGTTGGGAGCTGAGTGGGAAAAATCCTTAGTCCCTTGGTCAGGTTCATTATGGGTGTGGATCAGACGTTGCTTTGGTGAACTGGAAGCTAGAATGTCACATGATCCAGAAACGGCTGCCGCCACTTCCTGGTCAGTAGTCTGCCCTCCTGCCTAAAGCCCTTTCTTCATTTGATTGCCTGATTCTACGTGGGAAGCATTTCTTTGAAATGACCCTAACATACCACCACTCAGAGCCCAGAGCTTTCCAGTTGCTGCAAGGCAGTGCTGTTGGACGTTTCAGCAGAGCTGGTTAAAAGACTGACCATAAGTCTGCCAGGCGTGCTCTGAAATTAATTCAGCATGGACACTGCCCTTCTTATCTCTGCCAACACACAGGTACGGCCCATTGTACCACCTGCAGGAAGTGGGGCCTTTTGAGCTCTGTGAGGAGACCTATGTTATGGCTCTTAAAAATCAAATTACATTCTAAGTGTGTTTTAAGGCTTCATAGTCTATGGAAATAAACAGGATTCACTTATCAGAAAGGAGATTTGAAGTTCCAGAATCATACTACAAATATTGAGCACCTACTTGGTTGATAATATAGTAACTGTGTTTGATCAAGTTCAAATACCTGATAGCAGCAAAACAGAGAGAAGGAGATGGGGAAAAACACACCTGCATGCAGACAGAGAAAGGGAGGGAGGAGGGAGAGAGGCGAGAGAGAAGGAGAAAGAAACCCTTCACACTGGATGAGCACAGTCCCAAGGGCTCATGACTGATGTGGGTGTCACTGCATTTTGTTTCTGCACCTTGTGGGTGAGCTGGGAACTCGAGGCAGAGTGAGCCATGCTCCTTCCTTCCTTGTATTTTCCTTTCTTAGATTCTAAACTATCTTGGCAGAAAATAATTTGCCCCCCTTCCTCAATACTTGACTCATTCTCCCACCTGCCTCTGTGATCATTCATTTCTAGTGGGCACTTGTTGTCCTCCTCTGTGAATCCATCTACTCTCTATCCTCATGCTTGGGACTTGGCTGGGGTTGACCCCACCCCCAGCTCTAGCATCCCCTTGGCCACAGGGATGGGTTCAGAGAAAAGTCTGTGTCCCAATTTAGGCTAAAGAGAGAGTGACCCCTCCTTTCCACCCCACCATCACCCCTAGAACATATGCTGCCGTTATCGAAAGTGACCTGCTCTCTTCTCCTGGACCTTGTGGTGTGAGGACATGATCTGGGGGATCTGGGCCACCAGGAGGAGCCTAACGATGACACTAACACCACGCGAGATGAGAGAGACAGAGACAAGACGGAGATGTTGAGCAGAGATTGATTAGGTCCTGGATGGCATGGTTTGAATTACCAATCAAGTCTCATTTGAAGTTAGAACTATTTCTGAACATCCCAGATTTTTTTAGCCAATACACTCCTGTTTTGCTTTAGCTAGCTTTAATTGGGTACTTAACTGGGCAACTTGTGGCCCCAAAGAGTCCTGACTGACATGTCATCTCTAGTTAACATTTAAGGGATGACTGCCATGCTCTAGAGTCTGTGCCCAGCAAGCACAGTGAACCTAGTGAAGTTGGGAGCCGCCCACACTGTGGGGAAAACTCACTGGGAAAGACAGACAATTGCATAAGCGATGACAATGAAGTATGTTCATCCTACTGTTAAAAAGCAGGGTAGAGAGTACAATGGGCCCATTTTTTTTTAAGGTATTTACAGATTTTTATGTGTGCCTGTATATAGAATAAAATCTGGTAGCATGCTCTGATCTCTGGGCACCATGCAGTGTGATCTGTTTTCTTCTCTTACAGTTTGCTTTATTTTTGCAATGAACCTCCATTGTTCTAATAACCAAAAGGGGGAAATGTTAAAGTCAAAATAAGCATGATAAGTGTTATGCTGGAACAAGGACAGGATGCTTTAAGAGTGCTCAGCAGCTGCACAGCTGTTCAAGGAACTGAGAAGGAGGTTCAGGGAGACCATTCTGCCTCAGCCTGTAGGGGCTCACCCTTGGCCTGGTTCCCAGCCGAGGGAGCCAGCTGCCGGCCCCTTCCCCAGGCTCACTGGAGCAGGTCCCTGGTCCGGCCATGAGGTGCATTTCCACAGCTCATCCTTCTGCTTTGCCAGTGGAGGGGGCGCGGGGTTACTGGAAACACAAGGCCCTTTCCTCCCAGAGCTCCAGAAGCTGAACATTAAGAAACCATTGCAAATAGAGTAATTGCTCAGAATGAGCATTAGCATCCTATTAAAAAGAGGCAGTGGCTGTGACTGTAACCTCTAATTCAGCAGTGTTTCCTGAGAAGCATGTTAATGTGATTTGAGCTAATTCCCTCCCTGCTGCCTGGGGGCCCAGTTCAGAGCTGTCCCTGCTCCTGCCCTCAGTCTCTGCGGAAGCATGAGAATCTTTCACCCCTCTGCCTGGAAGGCGAATTTGGGGGCTCAGGTGCCGGCAGGCATCAGTCAATCAGCAGACTGGTTGTTGACTCTCCTCTCTTGTGCTTGACTTCGGATTGGGGGCTGAAGGTTGAGAAGGGGAGGGGGTGGGAACAAGGTGGGGGAGGGAACGATGTTTATTAAATCTCACTAAGTGCCTTTGAGTCGTTAGGCACTTGTCTAAGGTGGGTTCAGCTGTGCTGAGAAATGAACGAGTTGGAGAAGAGCACAGTACAGTAGCAAAGGTACCCCTGGTTCCGTTTTCCATCCTGATCCTGGTGTTGGGGGATGCACTGTGGATGAGAAAGCTCCGGTTCTGCTGTCAGGAGCTTATATTCTAATGAGAGGGACCTTGAATCAGCAATTGCACATCGACTGCTTTAGCTACAAGAGTGTTTTTATGATGCGTGAGCACAAGGTGCTTTGAGAGGGTAAAAGAGGATGAGGTGGGAGATAACCTGAACAGGGCAGTGGGGTCAGAAAAGTTTGCTGGGGAGGAGAGATCTGAAGAATGAACAGGAGCTCACAGAGACCACAGTCATCACAGTCTAAATATCTCCAGACTCGGCCAAATGTCCCTGCAGGGGGCAGAGAGACAAAATTATTCTGGGTTGGTTACTCCTTGGAAGGAAACTTATGACCAACCTAGACGGCATATTCAAAAGCAGAGACATTACTTTGCCAACAAAGGTTCGTCTAGTCAAGGCTATGGTTTTTCCTGTGGTCATGTATGGATGTGAGAGTTGGACTGTGAAGAAGGCTGAGCGCCGAAGAATTGATGCTTTTGAACTGTGGTGTTGGAGAAGACTCTTGAGAGTCCCTTGGACTGCAAGGAGATCCAACCAGTCCATTCTGAAGGAGATCAGCCCTGGGATTTCTTTGGAAGGAATGATGCTAAAGCTGAAACTCCAGTACTTTGGCCACCTCATGCGAAGACTTGACTCATTGTAAAAGACTGATGCTGGGAGGGATTGGGGGCAGGAGGAGAAGGGGACGACAGAGGATGAGATGGCTGGATGGCATCACTGACTCGATGGACGTGAGTCTGAGTAAACTGCGGGAGTTGGTGATGGACAGGGAGGCCTGGCGTGCTGCGATTCATGGTATCGCAAAAAGTTGGACACGACTGAGTGACTGATCTGATCTGATCTGATCTGGGGTCCACTGATTTCCATGATTCTGAAAGGAGAGAGGGAAAAGCAAAGTATTTCTCTGCCTCTCTTGGGGATTTCACTCCAAGGAACAGACCACCCAACACCTCCCAGCATCCCCAAGATGTGGTCTCATCCTCGCCCCTCCACCGTTATCTTTCCTTGCTAGACAGGACAGAGTGGTGGCTGCCTGCTCTCCTCACAGGGGAGGGCCCATCAACTGCTGTGTCTTTCCAGGAGGACCTGATCCATACCTTGACAGGCCCTGGAGGAAGCCCTCTGCACAGGTGATGGTCCAGATGAGGACAATCTGCTCCCATCACAAGTGTCTGGACCTGGGAGCAGGCAGGGTCTTCTCACCCCAACGACCTGCAGGTCCTCCATCACCTGGAAGCTCAGTGAGGTGGTTGCCTAGCAACGGCACAGGCCTGGCAGCTCAGGGGAGCACAGGGTGTAGACACAGAGCACAGGACACAAAGGGTCTTGTGTGCTCATTGTGGGGTTGTGGGGCATTGTGTAAGTATCTGCTCTGGGAGCTCCTGGCCGCCTGTGGGCTGTGCTTGCTGGGGAACAGCAGACTGGCCTCTGCCCTCCTCAGCAGGACCATTAATCAGAGCTCTGAGCCATGAAGGCTCTGAGAAAGGAATTGGGGAGGAGATGTCCTGGGCCTTCTTAGGAAGAGCTGCATGGAAGCTAAATTCATTCACTCACTCAATACATGTATTTTTTTTTTTTTTTTGCCTCTACTATGTATATCAATCGAGCCACTAATCTGTGTATGTCTCTGAAAGTATCAAGTTGGTTGAGACATGGGTCTAATATGCTGTGCAACAGTGTGGAGTTTAAGATATGGACCTTGATCTCCAGGAGATTTTTTATCTGCTTGGAAAAACCATACACTCCCAGGAAAGCTATAGAACAATATAAATATCCCATAAAATATAAGCAGGCAGGAGGAGTTGCCAGGCAGTCAGTGATGGAGGGGTGGGGTATGGGGACATTTACTGTGGGCTCCTGAGTGATGGAGTGGGTGGGGTATGGAGACTCTTACTGTTGTGAGCTTCTGAGTGGGAGATCCTGAGCACAGGTCAGTCCAGTGAAGAGCTCAGATGTTCAAAGTGGGGCTCAGGAAACCGAAGAAGGTGTCCAAGAGTATCTCTACTGCTAAAGGCAAAGAGGGCTTTGATGGGTTGAGAATTGGTCCCCTTTTACTATCACAGCCCAGTTGGCTGCCTTGAAGTGCTCTCAGACTCATGTCTGAGTTGCTGGTCTCAGCACCTCCTTGAATTTCCTCCTCGGCTTCTGTAGACAATGTGCTCTCCTGAGTGTCATGCCTGAAGCCAGGACTTGGGACTTGCTGGGCCATGACTGTTCAGGCCAGTTGCTGCACTGTATCTCCCCACCTCTGGGACCAGCTGGTCTGTGGCTGGGCGGGGCTGGGTGGGGCTCAGGGAGGACGTGTGAGTCACCCTGGACAAAGAGATTAATCCAGGAGCTATCTGCTTTGGACACTGCCTGGTAAGCTTTCTGATTCTGTTTCAGCAACTGCCCGTCTCCCTCATCTCCAACTCCTGTTTCTAGGAGTTTGTGCTTGTCTCCCTTGAGGCTGACCCTGGAGGGAGTGGCTGCTCACTCTTCCCACTCATTTCATCTCCCGTGAGCTCAAAGTCAACAATTAAGGAGGCCATTGCTGCTCAGCCAATCTCCTAACACCCAAAGGGCAAA
This sequence comes from Bubalus bubalis, assembly GCF_019923935.1. Classification (NCBI taxonomy): domain Eukaryota; kingdom Metazoa; phylum Chordata; class Mammalia; order Artiodactyla; family Bovidae; genus Bubalus; species Bubalus bubalis. The sequence goes on along the minus strand of NC_059159.1, from coordinate 33,387,852 downwards.
TGGTGTTTGCCTGGTTTGCTCATCTAACACACCCAGCACTTTCTCCCTTCTGATTCATGTAGGCTGCCCCAGAGGGAGGGTGGGCCTGCATAATCAGGCTGTGGGGGGTGGGCCCTGGTGGATACCTTTTTGAAAGAGCCCACATCCCTTACCCTCTTGGGTGGGGCAGCCCCAAGCATCGGGGGAGCCACCAAAGGGCTGGAAAAGGGCATTTTTGAAGAGGTGTCCACAGTGGTGAAACTTGTCTTCCCTTACCATCAAGCAAACACATTTTAATTAAATCACAAAGATAAAAATCTCTGGTTCACTCTTGAAATCCATCAGAAAATATGCTGGAAGAACTTTATGGAGGGAGAATATCCCAGGAGGGGAGTGTTTTGTAGTTGAGAACATCAGCAGGGGTGGGTGGGGGAGAAGCACAGGAGTGGTTATCTTTGCGGCCCCAGCCAAGCCTCTCACCAAAAAATGGCCTAGAAAAGAATTCTCACCTCCTAGGGTTATGTTTACTTGAAACTTGGAATAGCTGTTTGCGTCAGTTGGCTGATCCTCCTCTCAAGGAGAAATTATAGGAATTAAGATGGGGAGGGGATGGGGAAGCCCTGAATGGAGGTGGGTGCTGGAGATCTTACTATTGCTGCGATAAATAGGTGGCTGTCAGCTCTTACCCTGCAGAGCCCTGTGGAGAGAGCCAGTCTCCGAGTCCCCTCCTGATTTCCAGTCACTTCTGTGCTCTGAGGGCATGGGCTCCTTCCTGAGGACGTGGAGTCTCAACTTTGCCATGTCCCTGCTGTGTGACCTTGAGTAAGTTACTGAACCTTGCTGAGCCTCATCCACTAAACAGAGCCGATAATCAGCTGTACCTTTCAGAGTTGCTGTGAGAAGGCAATAAGACTGTCCACGATGTCCCCCTTCCCCTTCATCCTCTTCTTCCATCAGGGGCTCTGCTCTTCCTCTAGCAGATTCTGGGAATGGGTGAACTCTGCTCCCCTCCCTCATCTGTCCATGACCTTCGGTTACACCTTGCTCCACCCTTGGCTCGAAGTGTTGATTTCTCTATGTTCCTGTCTCTCACACCTCCTTCTGGGACTGGCATCCTCAATGCCGCCACCCCCACCTTCACGGTTCCCGTCTTGATCCTTGCCTCTGTGGGTCATGTGACCTCTGTCTCATCGCATTGAGACCCCTCCCGGCACAGAGCCTGGCATGTCCCTGCTCCTAGCTCTGCCCACCCTGCCCTTCCTCACCTCCCTTTCCTCCAGCCTCTCTTGATCTCTTTCCCCAAGTGGTTCTCAGATTTTCGTGTGTGTCAGAATCACCTGGAAAGCTGTCTGCTCTTGTTTCCCCCACGAGCTCTACTGGGGTATAACTGACAATTAAAAATTGTGTACATTTAAAGGTGTACAATTTACTGATTTGGTATACGTATACATTGTGAAATTACCCTCAGTCAACACAGTCAAGCTAATAAATTTACCCATCACCTCACATAGTCACATCCTTTTCTTTGTTCTTTTGGTAGTGAAAATAAACTTAAGGTCTGCCCTCTTATTGGGCTTCCCAGGTAGCTTCGGTGGGTAAAGAATTTGCCTGCAATGCAGGAGACAATGGAGACATAGGTTCGATCCCTGGGTTGGGAAGATACCCTGGAGAAAGAAATGGCAATCCGCTCCAGTATCCTTGCAAATCTCAGGGACACAGGAGCCTGGCAGGTAAAGTCCATGTGGCCCCAAAGAGTCGGACAGTACTGAAGCGACTGAGCATGCATGCACCCCCTTATCAAGTTTCCAGCATACAGTGCAGTTTTGTTAACTATAGTCACAATGTTATACATTAGCTTTCCAGAATTGCTAAGGGGTTGATATCCACAATAGACAAGGAACTCATACAATTCAACAGCAAAGACAGCAAACAACATGATTTTAAAATGGACCAAGGACCTGAATAGACATTTCTCCAAAGAAGACACACAGATGGCCAGCAGGTACATGAAAAGGTGCTCAGCTTCACTGATCATCAGTTCAGTTCAGTTGCTCAGTCATGTCCAACTCTTTGTGACCCCATGGACTGCGGCACGCCAGGCTTCCCTGTCCATCACCCACTCCCAGAGCTTGCTCAAACTCATGTCCATCAAGTCAGTGATGCCATCCAACCATCTCATCCACTGTCGTCCCCTTCTCCTCCTGCCTTCAATATTTTCCAGCATCAGGGTCTTTTCCAATGAGTCAGTTCTTTGCATCAGGTAGCCAAAATATTGGAGTTTCAGCTTCAGCATCAGTCCTTCCAATAAATATTTAAGACTTATTTCCTTTAGGATGGACTGGTTGGATCTCCTTGCAGTCCAAGGGACTCTCAAGAGTCTTCTCCAACACCACAGCTCAAAAGCATCAATTCTTCAGCACTCAGCTTTCTTTATAGTCTAACTCTCACATCTCTACTGGAAAAACCATAGCTTTGATTGGATGGACCTTTGTTGGCAAAGTAATATCTCTGCTTCTTAATATGCTCTCTAGATTGGTCATAGCTTTTCTTCCAAGGAGCAAGTATCTTTTAATTTCATGGCTGCAGTCACCATGTGCAGTGATTTTGGAGCCCCAAAAAATAAAGTCTCCCACTGTTTCATTGTTTCCTCATCTATTTGCCATGAAGTGATGGGACAGGATGTCATGATCTTACTTTTCTGAATGTTGAGTTTTAAGCTAGCTTTTTTACTCTCCTCTTTCACGTTCATCAAGAGGCTTTTTAGTTCTTCTTTGCTTTCTGCCATAAGAGTGGTGTCATCTGCGTATCTGAGGTTACTGATATTTCTCCTGGCAATCTTGATTCTAGCTTGTGCTTCATCCAGCCCAGCAATTCTCATGATGTACTCTGCATATAAGTTAAATAAGCAGAGTGACAATATACAGCCTTGACGTACTCCTTTTCCTATTTGGAACCAGTCTGTTGTTCCATGTCCAGTTCTAACTGTTGCTTCCTGACCTGCATACAGATTTCTCAGGAGGCAGGTCAGGTGGTCTAGTACTCCCATCTCTTTCAGAATTTTCCAGTTTGTTGTGATCCACACAGTCAAAGGCTTGGGCGTAGTCAGTAAAGCAGAAATAGATGTTTTTCTGGAACTCTCTTGCTTTTTCAATGAACCAACAGATGTTGGCAATTTGATCTCTAGTTCCTCTGCCTTTTCTAAATCCAGCTTAAACATCTGGAATTTCACAGTTCATGTACTGTTGAAGCCTGGCTTGGAGAATTCTGAACATGACTTTGCTAGTGTATGAGATGAATGCAATTTTGCAGTAGTTTGAACATTCTTTGGCATTGCCTTTCTTTAAGATTGGAATGAAAACTGACCTTTTTCAGTCCTGTGGCCACTGCTGACTTTTCCAAGTTTGCTGGCATATTGAATGCAGCACTTTCACAGCATCATCTTTCAGGATTTGGAATAGCTCAACTGGAATTCCATCACCTCCACTAGCTTTGTTCGTAGTGATGCTGCTTAAGGCCCACCTGACTTCACATTCCAGGATGTCTGGCTCTAGGTGAATGATCACACCATCATGGTTATCTGGATCATTAAGGTCTTTTTTGTATAGTTCTTCTGAGTATTCTTGCCACCTCTTCTTAATATCTTCTGCTTCTGTTAGGTTCATACCACTTGTGTCCTTTCTGTGCCCATCTTTGCATGAAATGTTCCCTTGGGATCTCTAATTTTCTTGAAGAGGTCTCTAGTCTTTCCCATTCATTGTATTGTTTTCCTGTATTTCTTTCACTGATCATCAGAGAAATGCCAGTCAGAACCTCACACCTGTCAGTATGGCTGTTATCAGGAGGAAAGGCAACAAGGCTTGGGAGGTTGTGGAGAAGATGGATTGTTGTTGTTTTGCTGTAGGTCGTGTCCAGCTCTTTTGTGACCCTATGGGATCTCCAGGCTCCTCTGTTCACGGGATTTCCCAGGCAAGAATACTGGAGCCGTTTCTTTTTCCAGAGACTGTCCAGTTTGCAATGTCTAAATATTTACTATCTGGTCCATGGATGGAAGAGCCTGGCAGGCTACGGTCCATAGGATCACAAAGAATCAGACATGACTGAAGCAACTTAGCACACCTTTACAGAAAAGCTTTGCCAACCTCTCTTCAGAGCCTGAAGGGGTCTGGTGGACAGTGACGAAGGACTGTCCTGTGCCTGACCCAGACCTGTGCCCTCCACACCATCACCACATATTAAAGAGGAAGAGTGGGAGCAAAGAGGGGCTCCTGGGTGAGGACTGCCTGCCATCCAGCACCCTCAGGATGTTGCTGCACAAGGAGCATGAGATCTGAGTTCTCACCCCCAGTGGGGCATCCAGGTTGGGTGGGCTGGCTATTTTCCACTGCTGCCTCCTTCATGACCCAGCTGTGTTCAGCTCTTTTTATCCAGCCATGGCCTCTGCTTATCTACCTGGGTAAACAAGAGCCCTGCACACAGCCCCTAAAGAAGGAGCTGAGACCGCCAGTTCTGGGGTTGACAAGTCACACAGTGCCATGTGTACACAGCATTCAGTTCCGATACTTCAGTAGAAAGGGAGGCATTGTAGATACTTGGCAGGAGGAAGGGCCCCTCATCCATTCATTCACCCACTCATTCATTCATGCATTCTTTACTTGTGGAGTGCCTGCTGGGTGCTTGGCCCCATGTAAAGGACACAGTAAAGGTACTGTCTTCCCCTCTTGAGTCTGACAAGTTTTGGGGTGACTGTCAAGGAAGGAGTGATCACCCTGGGGAAGCATAGGGGTGATTTGAACCTGGAAGAGGCACTTAACCTGTCCTGGGGTGGGTCAGATAAAAGACACTAAGCCCTGTTCATAAACTATGAATCTACTCTGTTCCCCTCCTTTTAACAGAAGTGCTTTAAACCTTTAGATCCATCCCTAAATGCTCTGGCATCAAATCTATGCTCTGATCTTCATATCTCCATGAGCCAAGTCCTCTGCTCCTGAAACTGATCAGGAACCTGTGGGGCCTTCCTCGAGACAGACCACCCTCTGTGTCCCCCGCCTCTTGTAGAAAAGTTTTAGCTTCTTAGGCCTTCCCCAAGTTCCAAAGAGCAAATTTAATCAGAGAAGTGAGAAAATGCAGAAACAAAGGAAACAGTCAAACAAAACGAAACCATATAGTTTAGCTGAAACACAAAACCAAGGACCTTAATATCCTTGAATTATTTTGTAGCTACTAAAACACACACCAGGTAGAAGAAGTTAACTGCATGCTGACCACCGGCATGTTGACCCCAGGATGGTTGGAACCAGGTTGGTCATGTTGACTCCTGAAATACACCATGGTGACCTCACCACCAGTCAGTTAGGAGAATGTTCAGAAGGTGATCAGGCACCCTCAACCCTCTCCTTCACCTTGTCTTGAGAAACCCTTTCCTGAAAACCCTCAGGGTAGTTCCATCTTTGAGCACAAACTGCCTGTACTCCCTGCTTGGCACCTTGCAATAAACGCTGCATTTTCCTTCATTGCAACCCAGTATCAGTACATTGGTTTTGCCGCATTTCCAGCAAGTGGACCTGAGTTTGGTTTGGTAACATCCCACAGCCTTCCCCGTTTCCATTGCCCAAACCACGAGGCTGCTTGCAGTGACTGAGTCGGGTGGGTGCAGGGTTGCAGATTCTGTGATGTCACCTATGCCAGGCTCCCTGCTGGCTGATCCTCCTTCCCTTTCTCTTGGCCCATCTCGGTCTAGATCAGCTTTCCCAAGCCCATCACAAATGCTTCCTCACCTGTAAAGGGTGTCAGTAGTACGGGTTGGGAGTAGTTTTGGTTGACTGTTTTATGTGGGGGCAGTTTCAGGACCATGCAGCGTTCATCTCTGGACTCTTACAGGCTCACCTGCACCATGCCTCCCCTGAGGTTCTCAGCAAGTCTCAGAAGTGAAGGAATGAGTGGGCTCCTAACACGATGGATGTGAAGGACCTGAGGAAGTGGGTGTTGTCCAGTTCTTGTTCTTTACAGCTGTCTGGCACCTTACAGTTTGCAGTGCACTTTGAAACCTTACCTTTTTAATCCCCCAGATGTTGTGAGGTCAGTAGAGTGGGTGTTATTTCTCAGAATTCTTCGGTGGTAAGCAATGCAAGGCCTTTCCTGGTGGCTTAGATGATAAAGAATCTGCCTGCAATGCAGGAGACCTGGGTTCTATCCCTGGGCTGGGAAGATCCCCTGGAGTAGGAAATGGAAACCCACTCCAGTATGCTTGCCTGGAGAATTCTGTGGACAGAGGACCCTGGTAGGCTAAAGTCCATGGGGTCACATAGAGTCAGACACGACTGAGCTGCTTTCGCTTCGCCAAGTAGTAGAAAAGGGCTTCAGCTCATTTACTCAGAAAGGACAGGATAGGGGAGCTCACTGACTTAGTGGAAAACTGAAGGACCAGCTCTCTAGAAGGACCCTTCAGAGCAGAAGCAGGGCTCTCTCCAGGGCAGCCCTATAGATTGAACGGTCCTGTGTCCTCTACTCAAGGCTCCAACTCCAGGGACGGTGTCTGATGGGCTGAGTGAGGGCAGGTGCCCCACGTCTCAAGCCATGTGCTGGACAAAGGGCCCCATGAGGCCCACAGGCGTGGCTGACTCACAGTGTCCAGCTCTTGGCTCATTCTCTCCACCTGCTCTGCTTCCCCAGTTTGCCAGGTCTGCATCCTCCCCCGGCCTTTCCCCACTCCAGGTATTGGTACCTCTGTCCTCCTGGCTGCTCACACTGGGAGTGGGGAGCCCTCCCTCTTCTCCTCCAGGCCTCCAGCATGGTGCCGACTTCACCTCATTTGCCCATGACCCTCCTCTCCATTCCTACAAGCACTGCTGAAGTTCAAGCCCACGGCATCTTTCCTTCTCCCGAAGCCTAGGCCCTCAGGTCTTTCCCACATGCAGCCAGCAGCAGAGGATCTTTGTATATCGCAGATCTGCTCCCATCACCCCTGTCCTTGCTGTGCTGTGCTCAGTCATTTCAGTCATGTCTGACTGTTGGTCACCATGGGATTTTCCAGGCAAGAATACTGGAGTGGGTTGCCATTCCCTCCTCCAGAAAATCTTTCTGACCCAGGATTCACACCCTCATCTCCTGTATTGCAGGTGGATTCTTTACTGATGAGCCACCAGGGAAGACCCTCTCCTTCATAAAGCTTCAAATAGTGCCTTTCTGCCCACAAGCACAGCTTTCAAAGCTCTATGACCTTGACCTACAGGAAGAAATTTATTTTACATTGCAACTGATTTTACAATGCACTTATTTGTATAACTGAGGCAACATTTTCAAGAGTCATTACTTACCTGAGTTGCCATCCTATATCACTCTTAAAACTTCTGGCCAAGACCCACTGAACTGATTTCACCATCCACTAGTGAGTCGTGATCTGTTTGAAATTCACTGGCTGGAGGAAACAAGCGGAGCTCCCTGGGAATGGCCCAGAAGGCTCCGCAGTGACCCAGGTCCTGCCCAGCTCCCGGGCCTCACCTCTCCCCACTCCTGTTGCAGGTTCTCATCAGTCTCCGGTCTCCATTTCTTTGAGTTCCTTTATGACTGAGCGACTTCACTTACACTTTTCACTTTCATGCACTTGAGAAGGAAATGGCAACCCACTGCAGTGTTCTTGCCTGGAGAATCCCAGGGACGGGGAGCCTGGTGGGCTGCCATTTATGGGGTCGCACAGAGTCGGACACGACTGAAGTGACTTAGCATAGCATAGCATAGCATACATCCCATGCTAGGCCTCACTCTGGTGCTTTTTCTCACCCTATCCCCTCTGCCTGTATCGTCATCCTCCCCGTTGTCACCTATCCTCGGCCCTTCAAGCCTCAGCTCATCCCTTTGTGGTTTGTTAAGTCAGAACCTCCTCTGTGCCTGCAGAGTACAGGGTCATGGTGCCCACATGGGAACCACCTGCCTCAGCATCACGCATGTTCCCCATCATAGGCTGATTGGATCAGAGCAGTGTGGCCTGTCTGCACTGTTTCTTAATTACCCGGGTTGATTCTTATGCATATTGGCATTAATGTTTGACAACACTTTCTGGTCTGGGGACCGTCAGTCCCTCCAGGCTGCTGGCTCTGCGGCTCACTCACGTACACCCTGTGGAAATGGCCGTCCAGCACCTCCCCCTCCCTATGTTTGGAGGATTCCTGGCCATCTTGTCCTGATAGAAGACAAAGCCCACTTCCCCACAGAAGCTGAAAGATCCAAGTCCTGCCCTCCCAGCCCCCTGGCACAGGGACATGGGCATGCGGACTCAGCCAAGCAGTCACTCATCTCACTCTCCTGGTAACTTGAATCAGAAGCTGGTGACTCGAAGAAGCAGGGATGGGGGCTGGAGTGGGGGATGCATTTGGGTGGCGCCTGTAGAGGCAGTGGCGAAGCAGAGCGAGCTGGGGATCCTGGGCTTCCGGGGACAGAAGTCACGTGACTTGCTCTTTGGCATGATTTTGGCTCAGCCTCCCTCTGAGCTGCCCATTCCCAGAACCTGGCTTCCAGGGCTCATGGCCATTTCACTCAATGTCCCCTCAATAATTACTTTTCTCCTTAAATCAACCAGAATTGACTTCTTTTGCCACTTGTGTGTACAAACCTTCACAGATGCACCAGCGCCTCTCAAATAGTAAACATTTGCTGATCAATGCCAGCTTTCGTCCTCGTCTCTCTCGAGGCCATACTTGGTCCTCACCCTGAGCACTCAGTGACCAACCCTTGACCTTGGCCATCTTTCCAGCCAATGAGCCCTGAGGTCGGCAGAGACAGAGCTTGTGTGTCTTTCTTGGGGAGACAGGGTTTATCCCAGCCTGTCCTCAGTGATGGCTGTGGTTAAGGGTGTGACAAGCTGGCAGGCTGGTAGGGTGGGGAGAGTGCTCCTCCCCCTGGAACGGGGATAATGGATTCAGGCTTTCAGATTCCCATGCAAAGCACAGAAAAGCAGCAATTAGAGTGTTCTCTGGCTCTGGCTTGTGAGCGGAGTGGATCTGATTATCCTCTGGGGGCAGGGATTCTTGCAGAGAAAACACATTTTCTCCTCACTGATGATCATCTTCCCACTTGCAGAGATCACAACCCAACCAGCTGAGAGCAGTGAATAAAGCTTAGGGGTCCAACAGAGAAAGAGAGCCCAACAGTCGAGAAAGACTTCCCGAGGTAGTGGTGGGGGGACAGTGAGACAACGATGACAATGGGAGTAACAAGACGGTACCTGCAGGTCTGACCGGAAATGATTACGTCACCTGCGGGGCTTGTTACAGGGACTAGTTCCCAAGGTGTGGGCAGCACTAACAGAGGTCAGTGGGGAGAGTCAGTGACGCCCCCAGGAGCACATCCCTACCACCCCTGGGCCCGAGAAACTGGAGAGGGGCATTGTGGGAGAGGGGCATTGATGGAGAGGGGCATTGTGGGAGAGGGGCATTGTGCGAGAGGCCTACAGGGGCCATGCCCTTATGTGGAGGGACTCAGCTTGGTGGCCACACAGGACGGAGGGGGATCACCAAACACCCTGCCCTCTCTCTGCTCCCACCCTCCGGCTCCGTGTCAGCACTTTTCATTGATTGAAGCCAACTGGAAGCCGGAGGATGAGGGAGCCCTTGATGTGGTCCATGAAGGCTAAACTCCGGGAGGACAGAGTGGGGCAGAAAGAGTGGAGAGTGGATCAGGAGGGGCCGATGGAGGAAATCCAGCACAGGAGCTTCCATGTCACTTCCTATGAGCATTATGAGCACACAGTATACACAGCAATTCATGTTGACTGTATGCAACTCGTGAAATTCTCGGAAATTCTAGGGTCACACCATTTTATAGATAAGTAGAATGAGGCTAAGTAATTTAGCCAAAGTCAGTGTGGGAATAGCTGCAACTCAAACCCAGGCCATCTGAACAGGCTTATGTGTTCTTCACCACCACATTGAGTTGTCCAGTGAGGAGGCCAGTAGCTACACATGGCTATTTAAATGCAAATTAGATGAACTTAAATAACATGAAAAATTCACAAAGTCCCATGAGCCACATTTCAAAGACTCACTACCCACATGTGGCCAGTAGCTACCACATTGGACAGCACAGATGGGAAACACATGCATCCTCTCAGAAAGTTTGGCTGGAGAGCTCAGCCAAGCCCTGGACACTGTGGCCTGGACCCTTTCAACTCCGTAATCCCTTGCAACACACATACACACACTCCTTTCAGTAGCTATGTATTCCTGGGATGGACATGATAGGGGTCACACTGATTTGAAAAAATTTAGGCCATTTCATTGCCCTTTTGATGGCTGTCAGTAATGTGGCCTCAGTTCAGTTCAGTCACTGAGTCGTGTCGGACTGTTTGCGACCCCATGAACTGCAGCACAGCAGGCCTCCCTGTCCATCACCAGCTCCTGGAGTTCACCCAAACCCATGTCCATTGAGTCAGTGATGCCGTCCAACCATCTCATCCTTTGTCATCCCCTTCTCCTGCCCTCAATCTTTCCCAGCATCAGGGTCTTTTCAAATCAGCTCTTCACATCAGGTGGCCAAAATATTGGTGTTTCAGCTTCAACATCATTCCTTCCAATGAACACCCAGGACTGATCTCCTTTAGGATGGACTGGTTGGATCTCCTTGCAGTCCAAGGGACTCTCAAGAGTCTTCTCCAACACCACAGTTCAAAAGCATCAATTCTTCAGCACTCAGCTTTCTTTATAGTCCAACTCTCACATCCATACATGACCACTGAAAAAACCATAGCCTTGACTAGACGAACCTTTGTTGGCAAAGTAATGTCTCTGCTTTTCAATATGCTATCTAGGTTGGTCATAACTTTCCTTCTAAGGAGTAAGCGTCTTTTAATTTCATGGCTGCAGTCACCATCTGCAGTGATTTTGGGGCCCCTCAAAATAAAGTCTGACACTGTTTCCACTGTTTCCCCATCTATTTCCCATGAAGTGATGGGACTGGATGCCATGATCTTTGTTTTCTGAATGTTGAGCTTTAAGCCAACTTTTTCACTCTCCTCTTTCACTTTCATCAAGAGGCTCTTTAGTTCTTCACTTTCTGCCATAAGGGTGGTATCATCTGCATATCTGAGGTTATTGATATTTCTCCCGTCAATCTTGATTCCAGCTTGTGCTTCCTCCAGCCCAGCGTTTCTCATGATGTACTCTGCATGTAAGTTAAATAAGCAGGTGACAATATACAGCCTTGACGTACTCCTTTTCCTATTTGGAACCAGTCTGTTGTTCCATGTCCAGTTCTAACTTGCTTCCTGAGCTGCATATAGGTCTCTCAAGAGGCCGGTCAGGTGGTCTGGTATTCCCAACTCTTTCAGAATTTTCCACAGTTTATTGTGATCCACAAAGTCAAAGGCTTTGGCATAGTCAATAAAGCAGAAATAGATGTTTTTCTGGAACTCTCTTGCTTTTTCCATGATCCAGCAGATGTTGGCAACTTGATCTCTGGTTCCTCTGCCTTTTCTAAAACCAGCTTGAACATCTGGAAGTTCACGGTTCACATATTGCTGAAGCCTGGCTTGGAGAATTTTAAGCATTACTTGACTAGTGTGTGAGATGAGTGCAATTGTGCGGTAGTTTGAGCATTCTTTGGCATTGCCTTTCTTTGGGATTGGAATGAAAACTGACCTTTTCCAGTCCTGTGGCCACTGCTGAGTTTCCCAAATTTGCTGGCATTTTGAGTGTAGCACTTTCACAGCATCATCTTTCAGGATTTGAAATAGCTCAACTGGTATTCCATCACCTCCACTAGCTTTGTTTATAGTGATGCTTCCTCAGGCCCACTTGACTTCACATTCCAGGATATCTGGCTCTAGGTAAGTGATCACACCATCGTGATTATCTTGGTCATGAAGATCTTTTTTGTACAGTTCTGTGTATTCTTGCCACCTCTTCTTAATATCTTCTGCTTCTGTTAGGTCCCTACCATTTCTGTCCTTTATTGTGCCCATCTTTTCATGAAATGTTCCCTTGGTATCTCTAATTTTCTTGAAGAGATCTCTAGTCTTTCCCAGTCTATTGTTTTCCTCTATTTCTTTGCATTGATTGCTGAGGAAGTCTTTCTTATCTCTCCCTGCTATTCTTTGGAACTGTATATTCAAATGGGTATATCTTTCCTTTTCTCCTTTGCTTTTGGCTTCCCTTCTTTTCACAGCTATTTGTAAGGCCTCCTCAGACAGCCCTTTTGCTGTTTTACATTTCTTTTTCTTGGGGATGATCTTGATTCCTGTCTCCTGTACAATGTCACAAATCTCCATCCATAATTCATCAGGCACTGTGTCTATCAGATCTAGTCCCTTAAATCTATTTCTCACTTCCACTGTATAGCATAAGGGATTTGATTTAGGTCATACCTGAATGGTCTAGTGGTTTTCTCCACTTTCTTCAATTTCAGTCTGAATTTGGCAATAAGGAGTTCATGATGTGAGCCATAGTCAGCTCCTGGTCTTGTTTTTGCTGATTGTATAGAGCTTCTCCATCTTTGGCTGCAAAGAATATAATCAGTCTGATTTCAGTGTCGACCATCTGGTCATGTCCATGTGTAGAGTCTTCTCTTGTGTTGTTGGAAGAGGGTGTTTGCTCTGACCACTGTGTTCTCTCGGCAGAACTCTATTAGCCTTTGCCCTGCTTCATTCTGTACTCCAAGGCCAAATTTGCCTGTTACTCCCGGTGTTTCTGGAGAAGGCAATGGCACCCCATTCCAGTACTCTTGCCTGGAAAATCCCATGGATGGAGGAGCCTGGTAAGCTGCAGTCCATGGGGTCGCTAAGAGTCGGACACGACTGAGCGACTTCACTTTCACTTTTCACTTTCATGCATTGGAGAAGGAAATGGCAACCCACTCCAGTGCTCTTGCCTGGAGAATCCCAGGGATGGGGGAGCCTGGTGGGCTGCCGTCTATGGGGTCGCACAGAGTCGGACACAACTGAAGCGACTTAGCAGCAGAAGCAGCCAGGTGTTTCTTGACGTCTTACTTTTGCATTCCAGCCCCCTATAATGAAAAGGACATCTTTTTTGGGGTGTTAGTTCTAGAAGGTCTTGTAGGTCTTCATAGGACTGTTCAACTTCACAACTCAAATAAGAGATAAATTTGAGATAGTTTGATGTAGGCCATGCCCTTTCTCACATTCTAAAATCCCTTTTCTGTTCTGCCCTCTCTTATTGCAGTACCCAGGACATCCTATAATAAGCAGCAACATTTATATAAAAAGAGGCAGGAGAAATGGCTGGCTCTCAACGCTGCCCCATTTTACAGATATTTGTCCTCAAAGCTTATGAGATGCTGGCTTGCTGTGATCTACAGCATCCTTCCACCAGCTCCCATGAGACAATTCTCAGTTGGATTTAATGATCTCCGCATATTGACACCAATGTTTCATCTCCTAAAGGCCCAGAATTAGCAGACAAGATGAATCCTGAAGATGATATAAATCCTACCTATCAAACAGGCTAAAGGTGAAGTCTAACTCTGTCTGGACTGTCGGGACATTGTGAAAAGGAATGTGAGTCATATCACATGACCCTCCTACACATAAAGAGATACAGGGTCTTGGGAGTCTACAAAAGCACTTTCTGGGAGAGGAAGCAAAAAGGTATAACTCTAAACCACCTGGAATTCTACCTCCCAGCAAACATTAGCACTGGTGTTATATATACATTTTCTCTCACGTGATCCATTATATATTGACATGTATTATTTTGCTGTGGACAATCTTTGTTAAGTGTACTTGTGGACATTTTTGCATCTTATTAGATATATAACATATAGTATAGTGGTAGCTACCCTTGATTGCTGCTTGTTATGTGCTGAGGTCTGTGCATTTGACATGTATTATCTCAGTTTTCACAGTGATTGTAAGTTAGGCATCATTATTGTTTTTAATTTACAGATGAGGAAACCAAAGCACAGAGGGATCAAGCAACTTGGTCAAGGTTACGAGACTAGTTTAGTGGCAGAACAAGGACTATAACTAGATCTGTTTGATTCCCAAACTCATGTCATTTCTGCCATTATGCTATTCTATAACAATGTTATGCAAACGTCTTTAACCCTGGAATGCATTCTTTAAAGGACTTCTTCTGTAAGCCTAGTATGTAAAACAAAAAAGCAACAGTTAGAACTGGACATGGAACAACAGACTGGTTCCAAATAGGAAAAGGAGTTCGTCAAGGCTGTATATTATCACCCTGCTTATTTAACTTATATGCAGAGTACATCATGAGAAACGCTGGACTGGAAGAAACACAAGCTGGAATCAAGATTGCCGGGAGAAATATCAATAACCTCAGATATGCAGATGACACCACCCTTATGGCAGAAAGTGAAGAGGAACTCAAAAGCCTCTTGATGAAAGTGAAAGTGGAGAGTGAAAGAGTTGGCTTAAAGCTCAACATTCAGAAAACGAAGATCATGGCATCCAGTCCCATCACTTCATGGGAAATAGATGGGGAAACAGTGTCAGACTTTATTTTTCTGGGCTCCAAAATCACTACAGATGGTGACTGCAGCCATGAAATTAAAAGATACTTACTCCTTAGAAGGAAAGTTATGACCAACCTAGATAGCATATTGAAAAGCAGAGACATTACTTTGCCAACAAAGGTTCGTCTAGTCAAGGCTATGGTTTTTCCTGTGGTCACATATGGATGTGAGAGTTGGACTGTGAAGAAGGCTGAGCACCGAAGAATTGATGCTTTTGAACTGTGGTGTTGGAGAAGACTCTTGAGAGTCCCTTGGACTGCAAGGAGATCCAACCAGTCCATTCTGAAGGAGATCAGCCCTGGGATTTCTTTGGAAGGAATGATGCTAAAGCTGAAACTCCAGTACTTTGGCCACCTCATGTGAAGAGTTGACTCATTGGAAAAGAGTCTGATGCTGGGAGGGATTGGGGGCAAGAGGAGAAGGGGACGACAGAGGATGAGATGGCTGGATGGCATCACTGACTCGATGGACGTGAGTGTGAGTGAACTGCGGGAGTTGGTGATGGACAGGGAGGCCTGGCGTGCTGCGATTCATGGGGTTGCAAAGAGTCGGACACTACTGAGCAACTGATCTGATCTGATACTGGATAGGAGTGGGAAGCTCTCAGTCTTACCTGTTCCTGTCCCCTTGTCCCTTCCTGGCTGATAGTCCCCCCCATACAACCCCCACCAACCAGAGGCAACTGCTGAAACAGCCCAAGGAACCCCTTGGAATTGGGAAAGACCAGTTTGGAAAACACAGTCCTCATATTCTTTTAACATACTTCACAGGATTCACTTTTATGCATATAGCATCATTGATGCAACCAGCTGCCTCCTACTGTGAAAAGCAATCTTGATGATGCATTTTATACACAATCATGATTTTTTTTTTCCTGGATACATTTCTGAAAGTGAAATGTTTGGGTCAAAAATATGCCAATTTTGATACCAAAATTCCCTTGGGAAGATAAAACCACATAAATCCCCATATGCAAAACCAGGTTCTGCACGTTCTCCCCACAACTAGATGTTACTGTTTAAAGCCAATTTCTGTCAATTGTATATGCAAAAGTACATTGCAATTGTTTTAATTTACATTTTTGAGTTACTGAAAATATCAGACATTTTAAAGTTTGTTGACTAACTTACTTTCCTTCTTTTGTGCATATCTAGCTCATATTCTTTGCCTTTTATTTTTCCTCTACTGAGGCAGTGGTCTTTTATTTTCTATTTATAACATCTATTTTTAATGTAGGAATATATTAATCCTTCATATGTCACATAGACTGTAGACTGTTAATATATTAATATACATATAGAATATCTCACATTGAATTTTACCTTTTATTTATGCTGTTTTTTAAATTTCAAAGTGTTAATTTTTAGACCATAGGATCAGATAAACATTCTTCTATATGTTTTAATTTTTTGACTTTTAAAAAATCTGAATTCTTTAGTCTGTTTGAAATTTAATTTGTTACATTATATAAGGAAGTGAACTAACTTCCTTCTGTAACTAACTCACTGTATTTAATTTTCTTATCTTATTGCAATGACTAGGACTTACTAGACTTCTAGAATATAAATTGCATTGTGTTATATATATTGTAGCTGCAGAGTTATGACTTGGCGTGGTGCTTCTCAACCTTGAGCAATGTTACCTCCTCAGGGGACACTTGGCCACGTGTAGAGACATTTTCGGTTGTCACAACTTGTGGTGGGGAGGCAAGTGTGTGCTACTGGCATCTAATAACTGGTAACCAGGGATGCTGTCAAGCATACTACAGTGCACAGGACATTCCCCCACAACAAAAAAATTACTGGCCCAGAAATGTCAATAGTGCTGAGGCTGGAAAACCTCATGTTAAATAACAGCAGAATTATCTTGCTTTTGCTTTTTGTACTTACTCCATCGCAAAGCAGAGTGTTACTTGTTAGCAACAACCTGCCTTACGGTCTCTGTGAAGATCCCTCTGGAATGCCTCTGTAGATTTACTCTCTACCTACAGAAGAGTGATGTAGACAGTGCTATGAAGGATGTAGATGCCTCGGTCAACACTGAGAAGAGGAGGAAAAAAAGCAATGCGGTCACGAATAATACATCAGCAGTGTGTAGTGTTGGTTTTCCTGTCTTGAGACCTCTGTGTTCCCCTGCCAAGGAGGAATAGAGCCTCTTCAACTACCCTCCTGTTGGTTCTCTCTAGGAACTCACAGCCTCCATCAATTAAAGATGCGTCCTTCACCTTTGTGTAGATGCTCTTCATGAAGACCTGGGTTTGAAACCCCAACCCCCTCACTTGCTGGCTGTGGGTGTGAGACCCTGGGCAGGGTCCTTTCTTCACTGAGCCTCTGAGCCTGTTTTCATCAAACATAACCTGGGATACCATGAAGTGTGCTTTCAACGTTATAAGTAGACGCCTGGCTCAGTAGCTAGAATATGTGTATGCGTGTATTTAGTCGTTAAGTCATATCTGACTCTTGTGACCCCACAGACCGTGGGCCCACCAGGCTCCTCTGTCCATGGGACTTCCCAGGCAAGAATACTGGAGTGGGTTGCTATATCTTTCTCCAGGGGAACTTCCTGACCCAGGTACCAAATCCACATCTCCTGCATTGGCAGGCAGATTCTTTACCATTGAGCCTCCAGGGAAGCCCCATCTGGAATATAGTGAATGCCTATTATACCTCCCCATGGAGTCCCAGCCATGGGCAACTAATGCTGCTGGTCTCTTCGTGCTTGGTTCTGAGAAAGGCAAGAAAAGAAGCCTGTAGGCTGGTGCTCTGGCACAGCCCCTGGGAGCCCAGAAGCCAAGAGGGACAAGTTACAAGCACTTGCACAGTGTTATTTTTTACATCTTTGCTGTAAACAATGAGATATGTCATTTCATTATTAGCCTTTTCCAGATAAGGAAACCGAGGCACACAGAGGTTAGTACCCTGGCTAAGGTCACTGAGTCCTTAGATGGGGAAACAATGGAAACAGTTAGAGACTTTATTTTCTTGGGCTCCAAAATCACTGCAGACAGTGACTGCAGCCATGAAATTAAAAGACACTTGCTCCTTGGAAGAAAAGCTATGACCAACCTAGACAGCATATTAAAAAGCAGAGACATTACTTTGTCAACAAAGGTCCATCTAGTCAGAGCTATGGTTTTTCCAGTAGTCATGCATGGATATGAGAGTTGGACTATAAAGAAAGCTGAGTTCCAGAAAATTGATGCTTTTGAGCTGTGGTGTTGGAGAAGACTCTTGAGAGTCCTTTGGACTGCAAAGAGATCCAACCAGTCCATCCTAAAGGAAATCAGTCCTGAATATTCATTGGAAGAACTAATGCTGAAGCTGAAACTCCAATACTTTGGCCACCTGATGCGGAGAACTGACTCATTGGAAAAGACCCTGATGCTGGGAAATATTGAAGGCAGGAGGAGAATGAGATGGTTGGATGGCATCACCAACTCCATGGACATGAGTTTGAGCATGGAGTTGGTGATGGATAGGGAAGCCTGGCATGCTGCAGTCTATGGGGTCACAAAGAGTTGGACACCACTGAGCAACTGAACTGAACTGAACTGAAGGTCACTAAGCTAGTGAATGGTGGAGTTGGGTTTTTATAGCTTGCCCATAATCAGTGGTAAAGAATCTGCCTGCCAATGCAGGAGACGCAGGCTCCATCCCTGGGTTGGGAAGATCCCCTGGAGAAGGGAATGGCAACCCGCTCTAGTATTCTTGCCTAGGAAATTCCATTGACAGAGGAGCCTGGTGGGCTACAGTCCTTGGGGTTGCAAAAGAGTCGGACACGACTTAGTGACTAGACAAGACCACATAATCACTTAGTCACGCTGCCTCCCTACCCCTCGCAGCCCCCACCCCACAGCTGCTGGGCTGAAGGACCCCAGTCCAGCTACCCCACCTCCAGGGTTCTTCCCGTGACTCCTCTGGAACCCCGAGCTTTTAGCCTGAGGCCTGGGGGCAGTGCTGAGTATGGGGTGGCTGCTAAGAAGAAGGGGGTGGCATTTTATCTGAAATCCTTGCTCAGAACAGCTGCCCGGGCTGCCACCAGTTGACAGAAAGAGTCCTCTGCTCAAGTCCCATCCCCAGAGGGCCTGACGCTTCCCAGCACCCCGGAATGTCCCCATGGAGCTCTGATGGCGGCCTGCCTGGCTTCGCGGTCTCGGAAAATGTACTTAAACGCTCCATGCCTCAGCTGGCGTCTGGGAGGAGATTCAATTACATGGTAATGAGCCTGAATCCTGCAGAGCCTGCCTCTTAATCACCAGCTGGAAAATGCAACCATCTAAGACACAGGCAGGACACCCTGGCCACGACCTCACTAACCTAATCCTGTTAGCTTCCTCCGCTCCCCTTGGCTCAGCTGCAGGACTGCCAGGATGACCTTCCAGGACAGAGGTTTCCTTGTCCAGGGATGCTGCATCTGGGTGGGCCGTGCCTTGGGCGTGGTGCAGGCCCGGCCATGGCAGGGATGAGTAAGACAGGAGCTCTCCTGGCTGAACCTAGAGAAGGCCAGAGAGAAAGCTACCTGCCCAGGTGGTACCAGCCTCTTTTTCTGCAGGAATCCCATTGTAGGGTGCTGTCTCCTAGCCCTGGGTAGGGGAGTAGAGGCTGAGTTTGAACGCATAGCTACCCCAGTCCCAACATCACTGGCTTCAACACAGGTGTGCAAGATGCCAGACAGGTGAGGGAGATGGGTGGTATCTGACTGTAGACTTGACTCTTACCCAGTCTCCACCAAGCACAGAAAATGTTGTGTGACTTACCAGGTGACACTTGAAGTTCAAGAAATCCAGTTGTTCCAGCTTTCTGTGTGGACGCCTCTGGGGCAACCTCTTCCCTTGTGCCGTGAATGGCTTGACCCGAGACCTTTCTGGATGCTGTAGTTCTCTGAGCAGAGAGCAGGAAGTGGGCTGGGGCCTGGCGGGTTTCCTGAGTTCTGATTTCGGCAATGATTTCAGTAAACGCAGAGGAGTTCCATAATCCTGAAGGGGCTGTAGAAAGCTGGGAATCTCCTGTTTAGGTTTGGGTATGAGTTAGTTGGAAAAGAGGGCAGGTACTAATGTGTCCCTTTGTTGTTCAATCGCCAAGTCATGTCTGACTCTTTGCAGCCCCGTGGACTGCAGCACGCTAGGCTTCCCTGTCCTTCACAATCTCCTGGAGTTTGCCCAAGAATACGTCCCTTATATCGTGTCAAGTCGTCATACGTGTGTGTCTGTGCCTGTGTGTGTCTCGGCGTGTGTCTCTCTGAATCCCTGAGTGTGTGTCTGTCTGCAAGTACCTGTATGTGCTGAGGAGAAGGGCCTCAGAGGGCCGACTCTGGCCTCTGTGATGTTCAGAGGTCTTTGGTGTGTCTGGTGTTCTAGTGGCCATAAACTCTCTGAGACTGAAGCCTGATGGCTTTCTCTCCTGCTGTGTCATTTCTTTAACACCATGGTTCTCAATTCCGGCTGCACATTACCTCACCTCACCTGGAGAGCTGTATAAAATACCGATTCCCTGGGTATCACACTGGTTAAATCAGACTTTCTGGACTCAGGACCTAGGCCCCGTTCGTTGTGTGCCTGAAACTCTGCAGGTCACTCCAGTTGCAGCCAGGCCTGGGCTCCCCTGCTAGGAAAGCAGGGGAGCTGTGTGTCAGGAGGCTTCAGTGAGACAGGGGGACACAGCTTTGAACCTGGAGCCTGGACGGGGAGGGGGGCAGTGCCTTTCAGAGCTGGTTCCCTTATGAAACCATCTAGGCTATTTTGTCTTTTTGGTCCTTAGTTTTTCCTTCGTGGTAGGACAGGGATTATTACAGCGTCCTGCCTGCCTCCTCTCTGTGGTTTGAGGTCATTTATGTGAACGGGCTTTGAGGTTCTGAAAGGTCACCCAAATACAAGGAAACGTTGTTAGCATTATTTGTGTTAGCCCTTTGTAGAGACCGAAGAGTGAGGCCAGAGGTGGGTGGGCAATTACAGTGAGATCGTAGTGAAAGGGAAGCTGTGGGCACGCACCCTGATTGCTCTGTGATTTAGCTTTGCCATTGTTGTTTAGTCGCTAAGTCATGTTTGACTCTTTTGCAGCTCCATTGACTATAGCCCTCCAGGCTTCTCTGTCCTCGGGATTTCCCAGGCAAGAATACTGGAGGGGTTGCCATTTTCTTCTCCAGGGGATCTTCCTAAGCCAGGGTTTGTATCTGAGACTTCTGCACTGGCAGGCAGATGCTTCACCATTGAGCCTTAGATTTGGCTCCCTGGTGTCTCAGATGGTAAAGAATCTGCCTGCAATGAAGGAGACTCAGGTTTGATCCCTGGGTCAGGAAGATGCCCTGGAGAAGGGAATGACAATCCACTCCAGTATTCTTGCCTGGAGAATTCCATGGACAGAGGAGTCTGGCAGGCTACAGTTAATGGAGGTGCGGGCCGTGTCTCAAAGAGTCGGACACAACTGACCTGCTAACACACACACACACACACACACACACACACAAGGGAAGCCTTGCAAGTAGTCAAATCCTGTTAACATCTGTGCTTGTAATTCCAGGAGCTGACACTAGGTGGTGCCTGATCCATGCCGTGAACCGGGAGGGTGTCATTTGGGGCTGGGTTTTGCCCCCTTTGATTACAACATTTACTGACATAATCATACCAGGAGAAGGGCTTGAATGCCCTTCTCACACTGTCATTGCACAATCAGGTGATGGTCTTCAGTCTGCTCAGAGGCACCTTCTTCGTTTGCTCCTCTCCTGAAACTTCTGGCAGCTGCAACACCAGCCCTCATTCCAGCTGGAGTTGGCTCTGCCTGCCCGCCCAGACTTCAGAGCTGCATCAAAAAGCTTCGCTTGCTGGCAGTGTCCCAGGGAGAGGCCCTCTTGGCTCCTGTGCAGACTTAATTAGCTCTTGAGCTGCTCCCCTGTCAATCTGGCCTTCTCTGCTCCTCCCTCCCCGCTGGCATTCAAGGGGGCAGAATCTCATTTCTTCTCCCAGGGGCCCGTTCCTTGCAAGTCGCTTTAGCTTCCTTTCCTCTCTGTGATCAGGAGAGCAGGATGGAGGTATCAAGGCGGTAATTGTAGAAGCTGACTGACACTTCTTCCTGAAGTTAAGGAAGAGTGGCTTTGGAAATGAAGCTACATCTCTCATTCTCCCTGCTGTCTTTGAGCCTGACCTCTGGGTACCAGTTACTTTGCATAAAATCACTCAGTCCTTTCAGACAGCCAACCCAGTGACTTCCATCCGGCTTTCTTATAGGAACCTAGGTTGTTTGGGCTCCCCCCCACTCTTTCTTTAACAGTTTGAAAACACATCTGAAATCCACATTTGTGGATGTTACACATAGCTCGGCGTGGGTAAAAACACACAAAAGTTTTGGAACAGCACACTTAAGGCTTCCCTCGTGGCTCAGACAGTAAAGAATTGGGAGACCCGGGTTCAATCTCTGGGTCAGGAAGATCCCCTGGAGAAAGGAATGGCTACCCACTCCAGTACTCTTGACTGGAAAATCCCTTGGACAGAGGAGCCTGGCTCCAGGAGCCAGAGGAGTCCATGGGGTCACAAAGAGCCGGACACAACTGAGCAACTAACACTTTCACTTTCCACTTTCACAGTGACTGCCTCTGGGGAGGGGACTATGTGTTCAAGCTAGTCTGTGGTCTCTCGTGAAATCTCCCATGACAGGGAGGCTTGGGGATTCTTCGGCTGATTCAGTGCAGTCTTACTTCACTCCTTCAGACCCTAAAAAATAGAAACAGAAGGAAGAGGATACCCCTTAGTCCACTGTCTCACTCCCAGCCCAGGTCCCCTGACACCCTTCTCTTAGGCTTATGGGAGCTTGGAGGCACAGAGCGTGGTTTTTCCAGATGAGAAACTCAGATAGGGACTGAGGTGAGAGGTCACTGGGAAACTGCTGGGTGCGGTCAAAGTGAATTCCTCGCTGGCACCTGTGAGAGGAACAGCCCAGGTGGAGGCAGGGAGCCTGTGCAACCTCTGGACTCCACAAAACCTTTCACAACAGTCTTTGCCAGGTTCTCTCCCCGCCCCCAGCTCTTCCCAAGTGCATGCAGTCTCTGTTTTGGTCAAATTCCCCGGGATCTCACCCAGCTTCCTGCCAATCCCCTCTTTACATCTGCCTCTCTTCCCTTCTTCCTCAAACCTCCTTCAAAGTCTGTGAGGAATCCTTCCTGTCTCCAAAAAGGCAAGTCTTTTCACTGTAGACTGCAATGGCCCATCAGACCTGATCCTTAGTCAAGGAAAGATCCGATTTCTGGACCGTAGGTCTTCTCAGAAGGTAGAGATAAGGAGCTAAAGCAAAAAAGCATTAAAGTTTCATCTTACAGTGATCTGGCCATTGATAAACTGGTGATTGAAACCTCTTCGTGTTTAAATACAAAGTGCCATTTTTCAGTCACTAAGTCATGTCCAACTCTTGGAGACCCCGTGCACTGCAGCACCCCAGGCCTCCCTCTCCCTCACTATCTCTCAGAGTTTGTCCAAGTTCATATCCCATTGAGTCGATGATGCCATCCAACCATCTCATCCTCTGCGGCCCTCTTCTCCTTTTGCCTTCAATCTTTGCCAGCATCAGGGTCTTTTCCCATGTACTTAACAGAAGTACTTAATGTATTTAAACAGAAGTATATATGAATACAGAGAAGGCAATGGCAACCCACTCCAGTACTCTTGCCTGGAAAAATCCCATGGACGGAGGAGCCTGGTAGGCTGCAGTCCATGGGGTCTCGAAGAGTTGGACATGACTCAGTGACTTCACTTTCACCTTTCACTTTCATGCACTGGAGAAGGAAATGGCAAGCCACTCCAGTGTTCTTGCCTGGAGGATCCCAGGGATGGGGGAGCCTGGTGGGCTGCCATCTATGGGGTCGCACAGAGTCGGATATGACTGAAGCGACTTAGCAGCAGCACATATGAATAAAATAGAAGGCAGCCCAGTGTGCTGAAGTCCATGGGGGTCACCAAGAGTTGGACACAACTTGGTGATGGAACAACAAAAGAGTCAAGGTTCACTAGCTTTGCCTTTTGTTCTAGCCACAGCGGGCATCTCTCTGCAGCAGGCTCTGCAGCTCCACCTCCAGGACTTGGCATGCACTTTCTCCTCTGCCTGAAGCACACTTCCTTTCACTTTTCTGACCCCTGTCTTTTTACAGGGATCCCTTTGGGCATCCTGGCATGTCTTCATCCCGTAGAAGCATCATACTCTGACAGCGTTATTTCTTAGCCTGTGCCAAACTTTCATTCAACTCATGAATGAGGTGTGGTAAGTCATTCCAACAAGGTCTCCAGTTCATCCACACCTCCCCTTATCTGTACTTCCCACCCTGCCACATACCAATGACAATGAAATACTAGCAGAGACTGGAAAAATATGTGCCTAGCAGTGCTTGCCCTCACTTGCTGCTCTTGGAGTCCAGCAACTACTGTATGAAAAGCTGGGGTTAGTCTGCTGGGTGATTGGAGACACAGTTATGGTTGTCCCTCTTGCTCCGGTCAGCAGCCGGCCAATCACCTGTCAGGGAAGCAAGGACATTTTAGATCACTCAGGGGCCAGGTCCCATTTCTGTAGTGTAGTGGTTATCACGTCTGCCTCATACTCAGGGTGGGCGAACACTG
The DNA here is from genome assembly GCF_019923935.1 of Bubalus bubalis. Taxonomy (NCBI): domain Eukaryota; kingdom Metazoa; phylum Chordata; class Mammalia; order Artiodactyla; family Bovidae; genus Bubalus; species Bubalus bubalis. The sequence continues at coordinate 33,363,800 of NC_059159.1, read as the reverse complement.
TAGGGTGTTCTGCCAGCTAACTGCAAGCACATAATCACATCCAGTAGAGACCACTCCGGAGAAGGTGATGGCACCCCACTCCAGTACTCTTGCCTGGAAAATCCCATGGACGGAGGAGCCTGGTAGGCTGCAGTCCATGGGGTCGATAGGAGTTGGACACGACTGAGCGACTTCCCTTTCACTTTTCACTTTCATGCCTTGGAGAAGGAAATGGCAACCCACTCCAGAGTTCTTGCCTGGAGAATCCCAGGAACGGGGGGAGCCTGGCGGGCTGCCGACTATGGGGTCGCACAGAGTCGGACACGACTGAAGCGACTTAGCAGCAGCAGCAGAGACCACTCATCCATCCCAGATCAGAGGAACTGCCCAGCCAACATGCAGAATGATGAGTGAAATAAATGGCTCTTGTTTGAAGCATTCAGTTTGGAGTTTTGTTGCACAGTTGAAGCTACCTGATACATGAGGGGATTAACAGAAAGAAAAATAGCTGGTCCACTAAAAGATACGAGAAATTGGGATTTATACAGTCAGTGGGAAAAAAACTGCTGAAAGTAAAGTACCAATTCACTTTTTGCAATTCAGTGTAAAACTGGTTAATATTCAACTGGGCAATAAAAACATCACCCATTATCTTCCATCAGAGACTCAGAGATGATAGTGTTTAGGAAATGAAAGAAAAAGTTTACCATCAAAGATGTCAGGGAGAGAGACTTCAGAAGGGCTGACTTGCCAAATATCAAATATAATGAGCCCTTAAAGAAAAAAAAAAAAAACCTCTGTAAAATCACTAAGGTTATCAAGTTTAAATTAGCCTTTTCATGATGAAAAACATCAGCTTTCTCTGATCATTATCATAATCCCAAAGGTCAGGGCATAAGATATCAGGATAGCAAAAAAATCAAGGGTAAATGGAAATTGTTAGGGAGGTGTTGCAGGTCTATGGGAAATAGACAAGGTTTTACAGTATAGGCAACCAGAGGTAGGCAAGGTGACCCTGTTCTTTTCATTTTCTTCCTAGCTGTGGTATATAAAGAGCTTGATCACATTGGAATTAGAAAGTATAAGTGATTTTTATTTCCACACTTGTGACTTCCCTGGTGGCTCAGATGGTAAATACTCCGCCTGCAGTGAGGGAGACCTTGGTTCAATCCCTGGGTTGGGAGGTCCCTTGGAGGAGGAAATGGCAACCCTCTCCAGTATTCTTGCCTGGAGAATCCCTAATCCAGAGGAACCTGGCTACAGTCCATGGGGTTACAAAGAGTTGGGCATGACTGAGTGACTAAGCACAGCACATATTTACTGGACAAAAAAAAAAAAAAAAAAGTGTCTCTGTTTTATAAAAGGTAACTTCTAATTTTATGCACGAGTTCTAATCAAGAATTTGTCAAAAATACATTCTCTTAGAGGGTCAGATGACTCTCCAGCGGACTTTTTGGAGAATGCTCCAATGCTAAACAATCTGCCTGCAATGCTGGAGATGTGGGTTCAATCTGTGGGTTGGGAAGATCCCTGGGAGAAGGAAATGGTGACCCACTCCAGTATTCTTGCCTGGGAAATCCCATGGACAGAGGAGCCTGGGGGGGTACAATCCATGGGGTCGAAAAGAGTCAGACACAACTGTGAGACTAACACGTACCAGCATCGCTTTAAATTCCAAGTCATGGATGATTTCCCCAAACATGTAAGTCCCTGATGCACCAGTCCAGGTCAGATGCCCCTCCGTGTGTTGTTACAGCACCTGGACCCACTTATCACAGTCCACTGTCATATTGTAAAACCGGCTTGGGAAGGCTCCTCTAGACTCTGGCCTCCTTGAGGGTGGGGACTTTCCCAAAGTCTAGCTCAGGGCCTTGTTAAAACCTTGTTGAATAAATGGGTCAGTAGATCATTTCCTCAGAGACCCAAGGACAGCGTTCCCCAGACTTGGCGGCACCAGAATTTCCAGGGGTGCTTTGCTTAGCAGCTCCCCAGATAATGCCCATCAAGTGATGGGCTGGAGCCGCCTGGTCCTGCCTGGTGAGCGCTGACTCTGGTGAGCACATTTCCTCAGGACTCTGGTTCAGTGACATCACGTTGGTGGTCTGAGACTGGACGTGGTGCGAGCATTTACACTGTGGAGTTGGCAAAGGCTGCCAGTGAGGGTTTTGGTTTATGAGAGCCAGCTTACCAGCATGTCACTGACCTTCCTCCTCTCTGGTCCAAGGACTAATGTTTGAGAATCGTTGACCTAGGATAGGGTCAGCCAACCGCAGCCAGTGGGCTAAATCCAGCCAGCTGCCTGCTTTTGTCCTGCGCATGGCTGGGGTAGTTTCTACACCTTTAGAAGGTTGTCAGAGGAGGAGGAGAATAAGAGAAATAGGAGGAGGAGACGGAGGGGAGGAAGGGGTTGGGGGGAGGGGGAAATGAGATTCTATATAGCCTGCAAAGCCTAAAATGTTTCATATCTGGCCTTTTATGGAAAAAGCTTGCTGACCCCTGACCTATAGAAGCTTCTTAGCCCTGACTGCAAGTTAAAATCACCTTGGAGACTTTTCGTACGTTTTAGTGCTTGGATTCCATAACGTCCAAGGTGGGATCTGGGCGTCTGTGTAATTTCACAGCTCCCCAGGGGACTCAAGTTTTTCTGTCTGGAGTCCCAGGTTTCCTGGCTGTTTCCCCACCTTGCCTCTGTTGCCATTTCCCACCTCGTCCCAGCTACCCTGAATGTTCCCTGTCCTGGGGGAGGGTCTCTTTAGGGTTGCCTTGGATCTGAAAGGCATTTCTTTTGCCTGGAAACAAGTGATGGGGGTGGGGCTGGGAGTGGGCAAGGCTTCCAGGTGAGCACAGCTGAAGACTAGGGGTGTGAGGAGAGTGCTGATAGCCAAGCTGTTTTTCACTCACCTTCTTACTCCCACTCCAAATCCTGGAGCTCGCCAAACACATTGGGCAGAAATATTCCTTGTTTGGGGTAAACGGGTAGGGGAGAAGTTGTTAATCTTCTATGTCTGAGTCAGGGATTTGACTTGCCCTCTCACACTCACTGAGCATCCTTGAGAAGGAAGGGGGATGCAGGATTCTGGAAGCCGCACCCCTCACCTGCCACCCAGGTGTCTGCTTGCTTTGAGGTGCGACTCCAAAGGAGTGAGGTAGGTGATTGCTAATCAACATACCAGCTCCAATCTCTGGGGCTTCGGGTAGAACACGTCATCCCAGAAGACTGCCATTACCCAAGCGATTGGGTAACTTTCTTGGGAGTTACTTCCAGAGTCTGCAGCAAGTTCTTCTGAGTTTATTCTGTGTTGGTGATTTTCTTTGGGGGAGAGCTTACTTTTTTTAGGAATCACTAAAATCCAATTGGAATAAAATGGATCAATACAACTTGAGGTTAAAAAATAATCTAATCATTTGTACAAAAGAAAGAAATTGAAAGTACCAGTAGATGGCCTAGCTTCATGGTTAAGAACATGGGTCGTGATCTTTATCATTTGGGTTCAAAGCCAGCCTCTGCCACAGCCACTGCTAGCCCTGCAAACTTGATCAGGTTGCTTAAACTTTGTGCCTTACTTTTTCTCATCTGTAAAATGGGATCCTACCTCACAGAGTTGTTATGAGAATTAAATTATACATTAACACACAGAAAGGGCTCAAATCTTCATTGTTAGTGTTGGAGTCCTTGTGCAGCCCATACTGGCTTGGAGGCTATTAAAAAAAATTCTAGAAATGTTTTGGACCATGGCGGTGGCATGATAATATCAAGTCTACAGCTTCCCAACTTGGCCGTTTCAAACAATGTATTTGGACGTATGTATGGGGCTTCCCTGGAGGCTCAGAGGGTAAAGAATCTGCTTGCGATGCAGGAGACCTGGGTTCAATTCCCTGGATCAGGAGGACCCCCTGGAGGAGGAAATGGCAACCCATTCCAGTATTCGAGCCTGAAGAATTCCATGGACGAAGGAGCCTGGTGGGCTACAGTCCATGGGATCGAAAAGAGTCAGACACGGCCGAACGACTAAGCCTTTCACTTTCACATTCATGGTTACTTTAAAGTGGGTTTCCAAACTTTAGCTTCTGCTGATCACCCAAGGAGGATGCCAGCCTAGCCCATTTTCTGCCCCCTGTCATTGCAGGTCCTCCCTTACTAGAAGGTTTCTTTTGCATTTTGTAAGGCCAGTTGGGAAACAAAGGGAGGGAAGGGAAGTCTGAGGGAAGTTTGTTGTTCTTTAGTCACTAAGTCACGTATGACTCTTGCAATCCCGTGGACTTTAGCCCACCAGGTTCCTCAGTCCATGGGATTTCCCAGGCAAGAATATTGAAGCAGGTTGCCATTTCCTCCTCCAGGGATCTTCCTGGTCCAGGGATTGAGCCCACATCTCCTGCATTGGTAGGTGGATTCTTTACCACTGAGCCACCAGGGAAGACCATGGGGGTAATAGCCTGCTCCATTATTTCCGTTTGGAAAGAGCTTAGGGGTGCCAGAATGATTGGAAATGGGGAAAATGAAACTGTGCTTGACATTGGACATGTCTACTGCCAATGCTGAAGACTGAGGGGAAGCTCACTTCCCCTGCTCCCCCTTGGCACCTGCAGAGGGAGGTTTGGAGTCCAGTTCTATGACTTTTAACCCATGAATAGGTTTGTTAGCCACCACCACAATCAGGGGGGTTTCCAAGTGGCTCAGTGGTAAAGGGGCTTCCCTAGTGGCTCAGATGGTAAAGAATCTGCCTGCAATGCAGGAGACTCAGGTTCAACCCCTGGTTTGGGAAGATTGCCCAGAGAAGGGAATGGCAACCCACTCCAGTATTCTTGCCTGGAAAATTTGGGGTTGCAAAGAATGGGACACGACTGAGCGAAATCCCATGGACAGAAGAGCCTGGTAGGCTGCAGTTCATGGGGTCGCTAAGAGTCAGACACGACTGAGCGACTTCACTTTCACTTTTCACTTTCATGCATTGGAGAAGGAAATGGCAACCCACTCTAGTGTTCCTGCCTGGAGAATCCCAGGGACAGGGGAGCCTGGTGGGCTGCCGTCTCTGGGGTTGCACAGAGTCGGACACGACTGAAGCGACTTAGCAGCAGCAGCAGAGCAACTAACACTTTCCCTTCCCTTCAGTGGTAAAGAATCTGCCTGCCAATGCAGTGGATGCAGGAGACATGGGTTCAGTCTCTGGGTTGAGAAGATCCCCTGGAGGAGGAAATGGCAAATCACCTCAGTATTCTTGCCTGGATAATCCCATGGACAGAGGAGCCTGGTAGTCTGTGGGGTCAAGAAGAATCCAACACAACTGAGCACGCAAGCAGCAACAACGACAATCAGGATACAGAGCAGTTCTATCACCTGAAACCCTCCCTTGAAATTCCTATGAAATCACACCCTCATCTCAACCCTAACCCTGATAAGTACCCATCTCTTCTCCATCGAAGTGGGTTTGTCTTTTCATGCTTATCTACAATCACACAGCCTGTAACCTTTGAGACTGGCCTTTTTCACTCATCACAGTGCCTCTAAGATTTAGCCAGGTTGTATCTATAACATGTTTCTTTTTTTACTGAGTAGTATTTCACTGTATGGCTGTCCTATAGTTTGCTTATTGAATCACTCCTTAAAGGACATTTGAGTGGTTACCAGTTTGGGACGATTATGAGTAGAGCTGTTATAAATATTTGTGGTTTTGTGTGAACATAACTTTCCATTTTTGTAGGGTAAATATTCAGGAGTAGGTTTCACAGGTCATCTGGAAAGTGTGTGTTTAATTTTATAAGAGGTTGTCAAATGTGGAAAACAACTTATGATTACCAAAGGGGAAACGGAGTGGGGAGGATAAATTAGGATTATAGGATTAACATATAGACACTACTATATATAAAATGGGTTTCCCTGGTGGCTGAACAGTAGAGAATTCACCTGCAGTGCAGGAGATGAGGGAGATGCGGGTTTGATCCCTGGGTCAAGAAGATCCCCTGAGAAGGAAATGGCAACCACTCCAGTTTTTTTTTTTTTTTTTTTTTTGCCTGAAAAATCCCGTGGACAGAGGAGCCTGGTGGGCTACAGTCCAACTGGTTGCAAAGAGTCAGATATGACTGACTAAGCACATAGTAATAAGTGTGTAGTAATGTCTTGAAGTGGATTTAATTTACACTTTCCTTAGGCCTATTGATGTTGAACATGTTTACTATCATATGGCGAGCTTTGGTGAAGTGTCTGCTAACTCCTTGCCCGTTTTCAGATTGGGTTTGTCAAGTACAAGTGCCATGGTGCTTGCCATCTGCCTCCACAAGGATTAAATCAGATGCTGCTGCAGCTCCTGACAGGAGTTCAGGGTGAAGAGCAGAAATGTGCTGGGGGAAAGACTGGCAGAACAGGTCTTCAGATAGATATTTTCAGGAGCCTATTTTGTGAGCTCAATTCTTGTATCTCCTCATATCTCGAAAAGCATTAAAAATCCTTCATGGTGAGAACTGCTCCTCATGACTCACAGCAACTTTGTGCAAGAAATACGTGCTTGATTGCATGCACTCTCCCTTCCCCCAAATCACCTGTATACTGACCTTCCCCCCTGCCTCTCTGGAGCAGTTTCTCAGAGCTGTCTGAAATGCTGTCTCCTAGCCCTCATTTTACCCCAAATAAAACTTGCGACGCTCAAGTTGTGAATTTTTTTTTTTTAAGTTGACAGGTTGTTTTCTTATTACTGAATTCTGAGAATTCTTTATATATTCTGGATGCAAATGTTTTGTTGGATATGTGATTTGAGAATCTTTTGTTCCCAGTCTCTAGCTTCTCTTTTCATTTGTTTAACAGTGTCTTAGGCAGAAGAAAGGATTATAATTTTGATGAGGTCCAATTTATCAATTTTTAAGAATGGATCATTGTTTTGGTGCCATGTCTAAGGATTTTTTTTTGCCTAACCGGCCTCGCATTCCTGGGATAAACACCACTTAGCTGTGGTATGCTGTTCTTCTGTATTGCTGAAATCTATTTGCTTACATTTTATTGAGGATATTTGCATCTATGCTCATGTCACCCAGGCCTCCCTCTGTGTAGTCGGCCTTCAGAGACATGTCAAAGCAGCTGGTTTTATTTTTTAAAAAACAACTCACCTGAGGTTTGCCCTCAGAAGCTTTCCCTTCTTGGTAGTTCTCAACGCTGGCTACACATTAGAGTCGTCTGGATACTTTAGAATATGTGTGAACATGCCGCCCTCTCCCCTACCCCCCATCAGAGGTTGATTCAATTGGTCTAGGAGGTGATAGGTAGATATGTAGGTAGATAAAATCACCAAGAAATGTTCAAGTAAGAATTATTTTGGTGGCAGAGAATGCAAACGTGCAAATGGAGATAAAAGTACCCAGTAACCGAAATGTCTGTATCCCCCATGTCTGCTTCAGAGTATTTTGTCCTCTCATGGCTGTGCAAAGAAATTCCCCACATAGCTTTCTGTCAGCATCATTTTCAAACATACACAAAATAGAGATAACCCAGTTCTGATGATTATCAGCATTTCATCCATCTTGTTTCATCTTTTCTGCCCCTACCCTGTTTTTTTGTGTTGGATCATTTTAAACAAATCCCCAATATCATGTTATTTTTCGCTGGCTTAAAAAAAAAAAAATCCTCCCCAAGTGATTTTAATGTCAGCTGAGATTTGAAATGCATGCAGCAAAGCCTCTTAAAGTCATGGGCAAATGTTTAAGCCATTTAGGAGACCAAATCCTTCACAGTGCGTGGTAATCAAATAAAGCCTCAGGATCCAGCTGACACGAGTGCAATGCATGTGCAGTTTCTCACGTGCTGAGTAATCCCTCATTAACGGTAAGTAGCTCGTGTAAGAAGGTAATTAACACCATTCAGCTAAACTGAATTTTCATAATTTTTTCTCCCTGCCTTTGTTCTCCAAAATCTGTAAACAATATTAATGCAGTTTAATTTTCATGACATACTCATAATCACAAAAACACACCACTCTACAGACCTTTCTCCCCAAAAGCCAGTGCACAGGGTCCCTGGACCTGCCTGGGACCCAGAGGTCTGGTCCTTTCTATTTAAACCCCTCCTGTCTCCCCTAGACTCCATACTGCCATGACCTAACGTTGTAGGTAAGATACCTCCAGTGGTTTCCAGTTTACCTGATTTGAAATCATTTGCAATAGTAGGCTGTGAACACATGACATAGATTGAGTCTGCTCCCAGTGGAAAAACAGCTAATAAACAATGGAAAAACAAATGGTCTTTTGATGGGAAAAAGAGAAAGAAGAATTATTTAGAATGTTTATCATTCATTCTTTCTGTGAGTACTTGCTGAGTATCTGTGCTGTGCTGTGCTGTCTGACTTTTTGTTAACCCATGGACTGTAGCCCTCCAGGCTTCTCTATCCTTGGGGATTCTCCAGGCAAGAATACTGGAGTGGGTTGCCATGCCCTCCTCCAGGGGATCTTCCTGAAGCGGGATTGAACCTAGGTCTCCCACATTGCAGGTGGATTCTTCCGTTTGAGCCACCAGGGAAGCCCAAGATTGCTGGAGTGGGTAGCCTATCCCTTCTCCAGGGGAACTCGCTGACCCAGGAATCAAACTGGGGTCTACTGAGTATCTGCTGCTCCTGCTGCTGCTGCTAAGTCACTTCAGTCATGTCCAACTCTGTGCAACCCCATAGACGGCAGCCCACCAGGCTCCCCGATCCCTGGGATTCTCCAGGCAAGAACTCTGGAGTGGGTTGCCATTTCCTTCTCCAATGCATGAAAGTGAAAAGTGAAAGTGAAGTCTTTCAGTCGTGTCCGACCCTTAGCGACCCCATGGACTGCAGCCCACCAGGCTCCTTCGTCCATGGGAGATTCCAGGCAAGAGTACTGGAGTGGGGTGCCATTGCCTTCTCCGACTGAGTATCTACTATATGCCAAATATTGTTCTAGGTGTTTGGAATATATCAAAGAGTCAAAGAGACAAAGATCCCTGCTATAAGGGTGCTTACCAAAGGAATTGTATTGCACCTCCCCAGAAAGAGCCCCCACAATCTGCCTTGCCCACCCATCAACTTTGTTACTCCTGTAGTCAGTTGTTGCCAGCACATCCCCATTGCAGCCTCCTTGTTCCAGGAGGCCGGCACCATAGCATCTACACCATCTATACCATGGATACCATGGTATCTATAGCAAGGGGAGGTGGGCAAGATGGGGAAGTGGTATATTTCTCAGAACACCCCAAGCTGGACTTGGGATAGACTGACACTTTGGGCAGAGAGGATGAAGAAACTAGTGTCAAAAATACAGACAATCCCAAGTGATCAGTTATCTGATGGTGGACCAAGGAGAAGGACTTGGGATGAAGTTGGTGGGTGTTGTACATATCTGTAAATTGCAGGAAAGCATTGTGATCAATTGACAATATCTGCTGTGCACTCTGGAATGGGGAGTAAAGGAGGTAATTACTCTCTTAATCCCTGTGCTAAAAATTTGAAATCCCTCTCTCCCTAACTCCCTTCCCTCCTGCCCTGCCTCCAGTGATCTGTTTTCTGTTCCTGTGGCTTAGTTTTCTTGAGTTTTATACAGAGGAAATAATACAAAATGTGCTCTTTTATAAGTTCATCAGGTTTCTTTCACCCCGTGTTATAATCTGGAGATTCATCCTCATTGCTGGCTGTATCAATAATTCATTATTGCTGAGTAGTACTATTCTGTTGTATGATATGCAACAATTTATATCTCTGTTGACCTGTTGAGAGATTGATGACTATTCCAGTTTTGGCTATTACAAATAAAGCTGCTATAGTCATCTGTGTACGCGTCTTTGTACAGATGCAGATTTTCTTTTCCCTTGAGTACATATCTAGGACTAGAATGACTGGATTACACGATAGGGGGTTGTTTTACTGAAGAAGCAGCCAGCTGTTTTCCAAAGTGGTTGTACCATTTCACATTCCTGTCAGCAATGCACGAGACTTGCAGTCACTCTATATCCTGGCCAATGATTGGTGAGGTCAGTCTATTAAATTCTAGTTCTCTGAATATGTGTGTAGGGATATTTAAATCAGTATTTTAAAAACAAACTTTAGGTTACTAATCCAAGACTTTCTTTTCTAATACAAGAATTTAAAACTATAAATTCCCTCTGAGCTCTGCTTGAGCTGTATCTTACAAATTTTAAGTTGTATGTGCTTTTTATTCAATTCAAAAATGTTCAGATTTTCCCTTTGAGTTATGGACTCTTTATAAGTGTGTTACTTAGTTTCCAAATATTTGGAAGATTTTCTAGTTATCTTTATGTAAATGGTTTCTAATTTAATCCTATTGTGGTGAGATAATATGCTTTGTATAATTTCAGTCATTTAAAATTTATTGACACTTGTTTTACGGCCCAGAACATGGTTTGTCTTGGTGAATGTACTATTGTTGTTAGGTGGATTGTTCTATAAATGCCAGTTGGTCAAGCTGGTTGGTAATGTTCCAGTATTGTATCTCCCTGCTGATTTTTTCTCTCTACCTTTTTTTAATCAACTATTATGGGTGTTGAGATTTGCAACTATCACTATGGAGTTGTCTATTTCTCATTGAAGTTCTATTAGTGTTTGTTCGCTACATGTTGAAACTTTGTTATCAGGTACATATGTGTTTAGGATTGATATGTTATGAATCCATCCATTTATCACTATGAAATGACCTTCTTTATCTCTGGCCATATTCTTTGCTCTAAAATCTATTCTGTCTGACATACTGTAGCCACTCCAATCTTCTTTTGAATAGTGTTAACATGGAATATCTTTTCCAACCTTTTTGCTCTTAATAATTTGTGTCCTTATATTTAAAGTACATTTCTTTTAGGTGGCATATTTTGGTCTTTTTTTTTTTTTAATAAAATCTGACAATCTCTGCCTTGGGGGTGTTTCAACCACTTATGTTTAATTTAATTGTTGATATGGTAAAGTTTATCATCTTATGATTTGTTTTCTGTTTGACCCATCTGCTATTTGTTTTCTTCAGCTTTATTTTTTCTGTCTTCTTTTCAGAAAATTGAATAACTTTATTATCCACTTACCTTTTCTTTGCTGGTTTATTAGCTATAGTTAGTTCAGTCGCTCAGTCATGTCTGACTCTTTGTGACCCCATGGACTGCAGCACGCCAGGCTTCCCTGTCCATTACCAACTCCCATAGCCTGCTCAAACTCATGTCCATCGAGTCAGTGATGCCATCTAACCATCTCATCTTCTGTCATCCCCTTCTCCTCCTGCCTTCAATCTTTCCCAGCATCAGTGTCTTTTCCAGCTATTAGCTATAAAGTCTGTTATAAAAATCTATTTTCAAGTAGTACCTACCACTTCATGTATAGTATGATTATACTTTAGTTTGTCTCCTCCTGGCCTTTATACAATTTTTGTCATGTATTTTACGAGCAGGTAAAGTAAATAATTTGATCATATTGAATTTTGCTTGTAAATTTGTTATGCAATATCAGAGTAACATTTAGTCTAGAACTAATGCTCTCCACTCCTGAGGCAAAAGCCATCTGAGTACTCTGCTTAATGCATGGCTTATGTGAGTTTTCAAAGTGGTTTGTGGGTCCAGGCTCTGTCAGTTGCTGGTGGCTTGGCCTTGGCCGAGTCACTTAGCATCCTGGACCTCAGCTTGCTCACCTCTGCCTTGAGATGCTTCACTTGACCAGTGTCCCAGGCAATGAGAGGCAGGCTCATCCAGCCCGAGGCAGTAGGACAGCCTTAGTCATCAGCGGGGAAGAGGGATCCATCACCTGCCTTCATCTCCAGGCTCCCATGAATTCATGTCTGAACAGGGGCTCTATAGGCAGAAATGGGAGAAGTCATTTCTTTACCACCTAGAAACGCAACTAGGCTCAGAGATGACCTGACCGAGGGGAATAGGGGCTTATTCCACAACTCAGCCACAGCTGTCCCCTTAGCCTGGTGTCTTGTAGGGGCTCCAGTGTGTTTAACGGTGGAGACTGAAGATGCCTCCAGCGTTTGCAGGAGGAGGAGGGTCTGGGGTCTGCTATGGGGGGTGGGGCAGGAGGGAGCAGAGACAGTAGCCACTGGCCAAAAGCCTCCCTGGATTAGGGCTGGCTTGTTCATGAATCTGTGAGATGCCCTTTGGAGAAACCCAGAAACAGGGGTGGGGTGGGGGGGAGTTCCTGGGGCAGGCAAAGTCCTGAGTGACTGAAGCAGGAGTCTGCAGACTGTTGCTGATTGCCTCACTGTTTCCTCCTCCTGCCTCTGTTCACTCCGGCAGCTGAGGTCTGGGATCTCTCATTTCATCTCTTCTTCCCCGGGTCCCTAGGGGTTCATGGTGGTTGTAATGGATTGTTTTAAATGTTTCAAAAACTCTAATGGAAACCATAATACATCTGTTTTCTGCTTTTTGCAGACCCAGTTATGGATGCATTTGATTAATAAATAATGGGGAAATGAATTAATTATTCCTTAATGATTAGTCTCTTCAGCAAACAGCCCTTATCCAGACAATATGGGAGAAATGGGAGAAAAAATAATAAAGCAGGGTCTCAGTATTGAATTGGTCAGAAAGTAACATAGGATCAGAGGCTCTTTAGGGTTCTTTCCAGGCCCAAAACCCTTCTAGAAAAAGGCTGCATGGTCTAGAACTGCCCAAGGCTGGTGGTACCAGTGGTCTGGGGGAGTGAGGGAGGAGTAAGGCATGTTACAGCCATTTCTTTCCAACTCTGCAAAATCAGGAGGTTATTAGGCCAAGAGGTGGTATGTATGAGAAGAATGTCAGGACTGAGTCACCATACCCCAAGCAGAAATTTAAAAAGAAAACACTGAAACTCAAGATCAAGGTGAAGTCTGCCTGCTTATGTACTAGGTTGGCCAGAAAGTTTGTTCAGATTTTACTCTACCATCTTATGGAAAACCTGAATGAACTGTTTGACCAACCCAGTAGAGCTATTCAGCCCAGTGGTTCTCAAGCTGTAATGTGCATCACAGTTACTTGGAAGACTTTTTATTTTTCCTTCTCTTCCTTTTATAAAAAAGTTTAAAAAAATTTTTATATTGGAGTATAGCTGATTAGGGTTTCCCTGGTGGCTCAGTGGTAAAGAATCTGCCTGCAATGGAGGAAGACTCAGGAAACTCAGGTTTTATCTCTGGGTCAGGAAGATCCCCTGGAGGAGGAAATGGCAACCCATTCCAGTGTTCTTGCCTGGAAAAATCTCATGGACAGAGGAGCCTGGCGGGCTACAGTCCATGGGGTGGCAAAGAGTCGGACATGACTGAGCACATATAGCCAATTAACGACGCTGTGATAGTTTCAGGTGGACAGCAAAGGGTGGGAAGACTTTTAAAAACAGACAAGTGGGCCCAACTCCCAGGGTTCCTGGTTGCAAAGGTCTGGGGCGGGATCAAGAATTTCCATGTAGGACATGGTCCCAGTCAGGCTGCTGCTGCCGGTCCAGGAAGCACACGTGAGAAGCACTCTTATTTCCCACTTGCTCACACTCCCTAAGTGCCTTCTACCCTTTCCCTCTGGACTTTTCTCCTGCCTCTTCCCTCCTTTTCTGTCCCTCTACTCCAGCAGCTTCCCCCTCTTGACTTTCTTCTGAAACAACGGGAAACTTAATTGTCTTAAAAACTGAAATGCTGAAGAAGCAAGAAGAAAGCAAAACCACCCCCTGGCTGGCAAGGGACATGAGTGGCAGCTGACTCAGGACAGCATGGGCTGGCCAGGATGTGAGGTCCCTCAGAGCTGACAGAGCCACCCGGGGCTGGTCCAGCCCGGCCAGGACTCCATGCAACAGTGGACGCGAGGCAGCGGTGGAGGAGATGGGGTCAGCTGGGGGGCAGCCTCCAAGCACAAGCTGGGCTTCAGAGCTCCTTCCCCATAGAGGATCCAGGACTTGAGCGTGCACTGGAATCCCCAGGGCTTGGAGAGTCTGGCTGCAGGGCCCTGTCCCCAAGGCCTCTCAGTTCAGGTCTGGGATGGAATCCCCAGTGCAGGAAAACTGGGATGAGCTGGTCACCCAACCAGGGCTGGAGCCCTCACCCTTCTTAGAAATTCCTAGTGAGGCTGACTTGCTGTCCCAGGACCGCACCTTGAGAGTCCCCTTCATTGCTCCAGGCAACAGCAGAGGCTAGAATGGCTGCAGTAGTCTGGACTCTACAGAAGGGCAAAAGGAGAAGGGGGTGACTGAGGATGAGATGGTTGGATAGCATCACCAACTCAATGGACGTGAATCTGAGCAAACTCTGGGAGATGGTGGACGACAGGGAGGCCTGGCATGCTGTAGTCCATGGAGTCACAAAGAGTCAGACACAACTGAACGACTGAACAATAAACATTAGAACCTCTGTGTGTCACTTTTCTGCCAGATATCATTGTGTTTACCAGGAACCAACACAACCCAGGTCTGTGCTGGATGTGCCCGAGTGACAATGTATGGGCCTTGGTATCTTATACAGGTCTTTACCCCAAGCTTTGCCTAATCCTTCTTACAGCCCTTCTTCCCTGAGAACAAGCAGGGATATGGGGAAATGCAGGACACTGGGCATGCCTGTGTGAAGTAGTTGTTGCTGAACCACACTTGTCTGCCTGACTCTCTTTTCCCTTACTTAGTATTAGTGTTAATTGCTCAGTCTTATCTCTTTGTGACCCCATGGACTGTAGCCCACCAGGTTCCTCTGTCCATGGGATTCTCCAGGCAAAAATACTGCAGTGGGGTGCCATTTCCTCCTTCAGGGATCTTTCCAACCCAGTGATCGAACCTGGGTCTCCTGCCTTACAGGCAGATTCTTTACCATCTGAGCCATCAGGCCTTTACCCAGAAAGTTCTTTGGTCCTTCACCTAAATACATTTTGGAACCGGCCTCTACACTGAGGGGCTCAGCTTCTGATCTACCTCCTCCATGACACTGTAATTTTACTGAGAGATGAGTTGACTCAGAGGGGCTTTAAGGCTATTGATTGGGGGTGGGCTGCCGAGCTGAGATGGACCAACCCTGCCCCCTAGTCATCTGCCATCTCCCTGGCTTTGTGGGTCCCTGTGGATCCTGTCTGCAGTAAAGCGTGGAAACAAGGCTGTGTGAAGTGTAGACTTGATTGTTAGTGGCAGTCTTGACTGTAAAAACTTTACAGGTGACCAGTCCTGCAGTCCTGGAGTCATTAGGCATCTGAGGAGGTGACCTAAACTTCATAGCTCTGTTTTGACTTCTACAAAAGGGGAAACGATACTCTGTGACATGTTTACATTCAGAAGGCTGTGAGTCTTAGAAAGCCAGCGCTGAATGACACATGATCCTGTGACTGTGATGTCATTATTGTTATAATATTATCCCCTAACAGGCTGGGATCACCTGTAAGGTCACTCAGCTTGTAAGTGGCAGAGTGGACTGAGTCAGGTCACTGAAAAAGACCAGTTGTCTCTCAAGGGAAGAGATAGGAAGAGGGGCCATGAGGGCAGTAGGAGGTGTCCCATGCCCAGCCGACTGGGAGGATGAGCCCCGATCAGACCTGGCCCAGCTCTGTGTGGCCCTGTCTGGTGGAAACGCAGCCCCTCTTTGTCCTCCTTGCTCTCGCCCTGCTTGCCCTGGGTGGTAGGTGCTCACGGGCTCATGGCCCTGTCACCTGCAGTGACACAGAGCAGCGTGGAAGCCTGGTTAGGGTCACATTCCTGGTGCGCAGCACAGCCAGGGTGAAGCGCGAGACATGCTGATTCATGACTCACCTGCAGCATGAGGTGCTCACCTGCCCTGGCTGCTGCCCAGATTGCTCCAGCTGCCTGGTGCTCCACAGGGCTTGGGAGAGTCTGTCAGCAGCTTAAGGTGGGGTGAGGAGGGTGGTCAGAGAGGGCTCGACAGGCAGCCTGCAGACCTGGGCCCCAGTCCTGGCTCTGCTGCTCTTCAGCTGCTTGAACTTGGGAAACTCAGGTCACCTGAAGGCTTCCGAGTCCCCTTCTATAAATGGACAGTGTCTTAAGGGCACTAAATGCAACAGTGATACTGCCTGGTGCCTGTAGGAAATGGAAGCCCTCCCTGAATTGGAGTCTTCTTTCAGTGAGACCCCCAGGGGATCTGCATCCCGTTGGCAGGGTGCTGCTCCCATCATCTCTGAGATGGAGTGTGGCGCTTGTGGCCTCTACTTCTGTGCCATCAGGGATCCCTGAGATACGGTCCTGCCCTGGCAGATGCTCAGTTGCAGACCAAGCCTTGCCCCTATGGGAATGCCCCGACATTGCACACACATTGCCTGAATGTGCCTTCTCAGTTCTGGCTCTTAACCTGGGTCCCCAGGTGCGTGCATCCTTGCTAAGTCGCTTCGGTCGTGTCCGACTCTCTGTGACTTTATGGACTGTAGCCCGTCAGGCTCCTCTGTCCATGGGATCTCCCAGGCAAGAATACTGGAGTGGATTGCCATGCCTTTCTCCAAGGGATCTTCCTGACCCAAGGATCGAATCTGGGTTCTCCTACTACTGCAGGCAGATTGTTTACCTTCTGGGCCACCGTCTGAGGGGAAGCCCTCAGGTCCCCGAGTCCAGCCTAATTCTGAGAAGCCAGGCTGGTGGCCGAGCACAGAGCTTCCAGAAGCTTCCATGGTGTTAGGATAACGCATGTACTGTCTCCATCCACCCGGTTCTGTGCGTTTCTTCCCAAGAGCTGCTGAGCTGAACATATGATTCCACGATTTGCACAGAGGCAGGTGAAACAAATGAGAAGTTGCCCTAAAGCTGGGAGTTTGGATATTGTTATGGAACCACATAGACTCAGAAACAGGTTGTGTGTGTATGTGTGCATGCTAAGTTGCTTCAGTCATGTCTGACTCTGCGATCCTATGGACTGTAGCCATCCAGGCTCCTCTGTCCGAGGGATTCTCCAGGCAAGAATTTTGGAGTGGGCTGCCATGGCCTCCTCCAGGGCATCTTCCTTCCCCAGAGATCAAACCCATGTCTCTTATGTTGCCTGTATCGGCAGGCAGGTTCTTACCACTAGTGCCACCTGGAAAGCCCCAGAAGCAGTTCATGTCGAGTTAAAACAAAAGGCCAGTTGACTCTTTTATTTAGGTAACTACCTCACACCGAAAAAGATCTGAGGCAGCTTCTAAGAAACACATACACGGTTAGGGTGACAAATAAATAAAAAGTACAAAATTAGACCATGGAAAATATGAGTTAGTGATGATGACCTTGCGAAGATTGACCCCCGCTCCCCGACCCCTGCCCCGATCCAGGTACTCTAGTTGGGTTGCACTGAATTAGATGCAGTTGAATCAAGATAAAAATAGAATACTGCTCTTAGGATCAAGAAATGAATTACTCAAGGACAGGGCAGCGGAGCCCAGCTTGCTTCTCAGAAAAACCCCAGAGGCTTTCATTTGACTGAAAGCTTGACGTGAGCCCCCCACCCCGCCATGGTCCAGCTGTGCAAGTCGGGGGCAGCATTGGTGGTTCCCGGTGTCCAGAGCCAAGGAAGGGGGCCCTTGCCCTCAACACTGGCTCTGCATCTGCCTTGTCAGCCGGCAAGTGGAAATAGGCACCCATGTGCTGACTGGACGACACGGAAGGATGAGTGAGGTAGACCATCCAGGGGCTCACACGGTCTGTCTGAAGAGCCGAAGGAGCAGTAATTCCACATGATGCATGCTCGAAGAAATCTCATTTGGACTTCTATAGTTGGTTCCAATATTTTTTTTTTAAGGGACATTAATGAGAGGAGCCTTGGAGGACGGGACTTCTCATTGACTGCCCAAGCCCACAGGGGAGTTATTGCCATAAACCCCCACTGTGCAAATGTTAGGGGCTCTCCAGACCCTCACAGACAGTTGGGGTGCCAGCAGCAGTCAGCCAGTGGCCAGGGGCAGGGGTTCGGGTGTCTTGATGGAGCCTGGCCCTCATAACCATCCCTGGACATCCTGGCGGGTGTTTTGAAAGCCCCTGGCTCCTGTGGGTTCTGTTACAGGAGGTGCTGCAGAGACAGGACATCTGTTTGCTACTCCATCAGATGGCACCTGGGCTGAATAAATGAAGATGAAATAGATCAGTCTGAGACTTGAACCTGTCAACTCAAGCCTGGACAGGGTGAAACAAGCATGGTTCTCAGAGTCTGCTGGACTCGGGCGTGAATTCTAATGCTGGCTCTCGACAGTTTCAGAGCTAGTCCTGAAACTACCTTGAGACTCAGTTTCCTCACCTGTAAAATGGGGACCTGAACCCCAAACCCACAGAGTTGTAAGCATCAAATGAAGTCTTGAAAGTAAGTGACGAGCCCAATGAATACTGACCCACCTTCTTTCCTCCGCCATCCCACCTGCTTCAATCCCATCCACAGTCCTGTCTTCAGCCCCTGCCTCCAACTCCACGTATGAGCCCCTTTCTGAGTGTAAATTCTGCACATTCTAGGTCTGTTGGGCAGTTCTGCTGATCAGTATCCCTGCACCCCCAGCTCTGCATATGCAGAGGAAAACACCCGATTTTGAGCAAGCCCGTGCCTTCCCCTGACCTCTCCTGATTCCACGGTGGGAGTGTTTTCTGAAGACATGACCACTCCCCCTCCCCCTTGAGGGAGACTGGGATGTCTCCTGGGCATCTGTTGTGCACCCACATGGTCTCTGTCCCTCTCCCCTCCTCCCTGCAGCCATCACTTTGGTTCAGTTTCTTGTTATTGCCCCTGCTTTCAAATGCCCCCCCAAGCCCACCCCTGCAGTCTCCATGACTCTCCTCCCCAGCCCCTGCTGCAAGTGACGCCAGGTACCTGTTTCTCAATCAGAGCCTAGCCAAGTTGCCCTCTAGACCATGGAGTCATCGACAGTCCCTTCTTGCTTTCCAAGTGCCAGGTTCCTCATCTGGCTTTCAACGTCCTCCAAGTTCAGCAGTGAGGACCCTGAACCCCAGTCCCCAGCATCTGCGTACGCTTTCTGGGCCACCCTCTCATTCTTCCCTTCCTTTCCCTCTGGGCCTTCCCAGGTGCCAGCTCTGCCCAGCGCGCTCTTATCTGTTGCTCGAGACCCAGAAGCTGAAGCCACACGTCACCCCCCTTCTCCCCCAGCCCTCTTCCTCATCTGGGCTTTCAGGCCCCTGTGAGACTGCTTCTTCCATGTACATTTTCGAGGCCCTGTGTACTTGCTTGCTCTCTCCTAGATTAACAGTTCCTCCAGGACTTGGAGAAAGTTTAGCTCTTGCTGCAGCCCCAGAGTGCACACCGCGCGGGTAGGCAGGCCTTTCCAGCCGGCTCTGCTCCGAGCCGACCTGGCAGCCTCACTGGCCCTTCCGAGGCAGAGAGGAGAAGAGAGCCTGTGAGTGGGAAGAAGCGCTCTTCCCAGGGCTTGGGGCTGGGCGCCTTTCCACACTTTTCTGCGTTGGTTGCTGGGGGTGGAAGTGCTTGCTGTGGGGGTGTCTTTCTGGCATGTGCGCGGCAGGTGTGAGGGCCTGTTTGTGTGTGAACAGGGCAGATGGGATGTGGAAGCCTTGTGATTGTGAGGTTTTTATGTGTGTATGAATGTGTGTGTGCAGCGGGTGAGGGACATGTGACACGTGTGCGTGCGTGGGGTGTTGATGTGTATGGAAGGTGTAGGTGAGGAATGTGGGTGTGTGTGGGTGTGTGGGGAGAGTGTATTGGGGATAGATTGTGTGCGAGTTGGGTGTGTGTGATGGGAGAGGTTGGCGTGCACGTAGACTGTGTGTGCCTGTGGGCATGTTTATGAGGGGACTCAGGGCGGGTGTATATTGGGAATGTGTGCAGAGGGCGGGGATGTGAGTACATGTGTGTGGTGTGTGTATGTGCATTTTGGGGGAAGTGTAAACTCACCCCCTCTTGTGAAAGGACGTGTCCTCCCCTGCCTTTGCGGGAACTTTATCCACAAAAGATGCCCAACCAGGAGAGCGTGGAGTAAGCAAAGCTTTGGAAAATAGAGCGACCAAATTATAAAACCGCTTGGTACATAGTTGAGGGATTAAAAACGAGGCACTCATCCCAAAGTTCCTGGAATGTCTCGGAGGTTTTAGAGACCAGGTGGCCCTGCCCCATCCTGACTGCTGCTTGGGGGGCGACCTGCTTGCTGGTCTCTGGGTGGGCAGGCTGGGGGTGTCCTAGCAACCACCCCACCAAGCCTCTGGGGCACGCACTTTTCCCTTTGCTCCACTCCGAGGACTGCGGAACTGGCTGAGCCAGTTATAAACTGCCCATAAATTGTGAATATGGTCGGAGAGAACTTCAGGGACACAGGTCACAGAAAGGAAGTGGGTGGGTCGAGGCATTTCAGAAATATCTTTTAGCATCAAAACTTGGGTTCAAATTCATGAAGTCTTATGTGAAAGTCTGGTATGAACCTTCGTACTGGAAACCCCGTGGCTCTGGTGTGTGTGTGGTGGGACAGTGGGCTGTGGGCATTCTGCCTGCCCGCTGCTGCCCCAGCCTCCAGCGGCCTCTGCAGAAAACAATCTGAAACCTCTCCTGGGGACCAAACCTTCTACTCCAAGAGGGACATCGGATGACTTGCCCGAGGTCGCCCGGGGGTGGTGAGCGGCCCCTGCACGGTGGGTCCCGGCTGTAACCTGTCACTCTGGGCGGCCCCAGATACCATCAGGGATGACTGGTCCAAGCTGAGCTGCGTGGAAGGGCCAGCTGACTCTTGGGTCCTGTAGAACTCGGAGTTTGGGGACTGAACCGGTGAAGGAGATATTTGCTTGATTGTGATCAGTAAGACCACAGCGGACCCACAACTTTTGACGTCCCTTTGAGCCCAGACAGAAGTCTGGAGTTCTGGGGCAACCTTCACTCATATCCACTGGGGAATCTTAACACAATATGCTGCCGCTTGAGGAACTGGTCGGGAAGGCTTCAGGGATATCTGTCTCCGAGGAAGGTGCCACCCCGCTGTAATGGGCTGGCTACCCGCATCAGGACACAGGTTTATTTGAGGGCCCCTTGTTTCATCAACTGTCACTTGTATGGTGCTCTATGCACATGAACTTAATCTCTGCAGCACCCTTATGAGGGTGGGGATATCATTAGCATCATCTCTGAAATAGACGCTATTATTAGCACCCTCTCCATTTTCCAGATTTGAAAACTAGGTCACGGAGTCATAACTAGTTTATAATTAGTCTGTAACTTGCCCCGGGTCTTGTAGCTAGTAAGAAACAAGACTGGATTCAAACTAGACAGTCTGAGTCTTGACCCGTGGTCTTCATCACCGGGTCATTGAACTACTTTCAATTCAATGAGGGGAGGATGTGCAGGACAAGGAGACTGAACTGGGGACCCCTTGTTTAGGCGATGACTGAACTCCCCACATGGGCTTGCGTGGGTCCGCATCATTGTCATCTGTGCCTTTGGCCAAGGTGGGCTTTTGGAAACAGATCAAATTATGTCAAGCGCCTACCCCTTCCTACATCTCTTTAATGACTCCTTCTTGTTCTTGAAATCACGACTAAAAGGATTTTAGGTCCTGCCTGGTCTGGTCTTCCCCTGCCGCGGGGCCCTGAACCTCCCTTGCCCTTGCCGCCTGCCCTTCAATTACTCTGCTGTCTTCTCTTTCCTGCTATCCCAGGATCTTTGTTCAAGCCACCTCCTCCCTCTGTAAGACTCCACCTTCTGGGTTAGTTTCTCTACTGAACATTCCCAAGGAGCAATATCCCTTTTCTTCCTAATCCTCACCAGACTATTACTGTATTGATGCCTCGTTGGTGAGGCTGACTCATGTCTCTCTCTCACCTGATGAGAATTCCCTGAGGATAAAGAGCACATGTGTTTTACTCTTCACAGCATCCCCAGCTCCTTGCACAGTGCCTGACGCGTCCTTGTGTTGCAACAGGGGCAGGTCATTATCCCGTTTACAGATGGAATTGTAAACAGGGAATACTGAGGCGTGATGCCTCCTGAGCAAACAAGTGGTGCTGCTGCGAGCAGGGCCCAGGTGCTCTGACTTCTCATCTCTGTCCTTTCACCTGCCGGGGACAGTTCAGCCTCCCCTTCTGAAACCTCTCCGAACCACTGTTCCCTCTCCTCCTTCCAAGGGTCAGGTGGAATCCCCCAGAAAAGACACAGTTATTATTGCCTCCTTCCAACCCGAAGATGACCTTTGCTTTCCCATGCAGCTATCAAAAGTGAGTGCCGAGCTGTGCCCACCTGGAGGAGGGGATGATGACCAAACTGACCAGGACCCCAGCTTCAGTCCTCTGGGGAGATCTGCCCACTTCTAGTTCAGGGTTGTGGGGGCCGGACCAGCTCTGTCTTTTGCATTCCATGTTCATGTGAAACACCTTACAATTATCCGCCTCCCTGGTTACACACGGTCAACACAGCGCTGGCCCAGCTGGGATGAAATGGTCAGTCACGGTCCCTTGGCTTCCCGGTCTCTCAGGCTGGCTAGGGGTGGGCAGGTGGGGTGCGGGCTGCCTGGGAGCAGGGGGTAGGGGCACCACTGAGAGAGGAGGCAGGTGCGCTGAGAGGGGACATGGAGGCAGGTCCTGACCCCTTCTGCATGTCCCATCTGGGCAGATGCAGGAGAAAGGAAATGAGAAGGGCCATTCTGGAAGGTTCTGCTCCTCTTCCTCCTGCAGCAGGCAGCCCACAAGGTGAGGGCATAAACGGCCACCAGGGAACTTTCCATCCTCTTGCAGCACTCAAAGTTCTCCCCAGAGAGCATTCTCCTGAACAGAGAGCCTGGGTGGGCTCCTCGCTCCACGTTCTAAGCTGAGGGGATAACTTCCTGTTCCTCACGGCAGGACCCTTGTGGTGGATCCGAAGCAATAGTGTCTGTGGAGACCCCCTTTCCAGTTTCCATATGGGAAAAGGGGTCCCCAGGGAGGGAAGCACCTGCCACTGGAACCTAGGTGGACAGAGTCCCTAGCTGGGGAGTGGTCCTTGGGCCACCTGCCCCTTCAGTCTCCCCCCTGTTCGGTCCAGCCTCCCGCCAGCCCTGCAGGCCGGTCAGGGGCACTCACCTGGTCCCTGGCTGGGCAGCATAGCCCTGCGCTCCTCCACCTGCCAGGAAGCCCACGTCCCTCCTCCTCTGCCCATGGCCAGACTACAAGTCCAGTTTCTCAAGAGGCACCTCCATGTTGAGGGTGTACCAGGCGATCCAGAAGAGCAGGCTGAAAGCCAGGATCAGGGACCCCGTGTAGATCAAGAAGTCCCAGAAGTCAAGGGAGGCAAAGATGCCCACGAGCAGAAGGACCAGGCCCACGACGTCGAGCAGGAGGGCCAGGCTGAAAAAGAGAGCACAGCGTCCAAGGCGGCACGTTCCCCACAGCTTCCCCAGGAGCATCGCTGGGAAGGCAGAGGCAGGAGGGGCCTGGCTGTGCTCCCCAGGCCGGCCTGCATGGGCAGGGGGTGGTGCTGCCAGCCGCTCCCTTCTCTCCCCGCCGGGCATGAGCAAGCAAGAGAGAGAGAGCCGCCCTTTCTGGAGCCACACGGAAGTACAGGTGGATGTCCCTTTATGAGCGTGCAGCCAGTGGGGCAAGATATTTCTTAACTGTTTCATAGCTCAGGTATGACCCTGATGGAAGCAGCCTGACATTGTCATCCCCTGGGGGCCAAACAAATGGCGTGGCAGGGGAGGGGCCTGGAGGAGGGGCTGTCCTGGCCCCTGGCCTCTCTGGTCCTGGGTGGGTCCTCCAGGGCTCCTGAGATGTGCGGTTGGCTGGGGGCTCATCCCGCCTTCTGCCCTACTCTTCTGGGTGGGGACGGGAGGCTTTGAGTAAAATTTAGAGAAGAGGGTTTGTCCATGTAAACAGATCTTGAAATTGTGCTGTAAGAAGCAATCCATGTCAGCAGCAGGAAAAGCCTGTGTGTCTTGTAGATTCTCCACTCTGAAGCCCCCAGGCCCGAGCTGCCTAGAGTTGGGCTGTGCCCTCTGGCCTGAAGGCAGATCCTGGGGAGAGGTGGCAATGGAAAAGATGGGGAGGACGGGGCAGGGACTCCAAGGAGGGAGGAGATGCGTGGCATCAGTCTGGGTGGGCTGGGTGTGGACCAGAAGGCAACTCCAGGCCAAAGTCAAGAAATGTTTACCTGGTTCTCTGGCAGTGTGACTTTCCAGACTGACTGACTCCCCGTTTGCTTTCTGTGTCAGGGCTGCTGCATGTGATCCTGAGGGGTTATGTGTGAAACAGGGGTGTCTTATCACCCAGCCCCTCCCAGGGTGTGGTGGAGAAGTGAGTGTCAGCTGAGAAACACGCTGTACTGAAATCATCTCTACTTTTTCTTTGGCCTTCTCCTGTGGATGAAAATGGCTTCCCAGGTGGCTCTGGGAAGATAAAGAATCTGCCTGCAATGCAGGAGATTCAAGAGACACGGGTTCAACCCCTGGGCTGGGAAGATCCCCTTGAGGAGGGCATGGCGATCCCCTCCAATGTGCCTGCCTAGAGAATCCCACGGACAGAGGAACCTGGCGGGCTACAGTCCATGGGGTCACAAAGAGTCCGACACGACTGAAGTGACTGAGCGCACGCACACATGTGAATGAAAATAAACACAGGGGGTTCAGATTTAGTTTCCTAGGAGTGAACTAAGCAGGATGAGGGAGAAACTTTCAGGTGAAAAGCATCGCGGAGGGAGAGTGTTTTAAGTTATAGATTTTAGGATCTGAAACACAAGACTTGTCCAAAGCCAGGGAGCCAGTCTGGAGCATCAGCATCTTGAGAAATCGCCAAAGCCAAGCCCCCACGCCGTATCCACATTGTCTCCCCAGTCTGTCCTCAGAAAGGACTAGGTACCTACACAAGAACACCTCCCAGGGCAGGAGAAGCCTCGGCTCTTCCCGTCTGTTGTCCCCAGCTTTGACTAGAGAGAGTCTCTTAGGAAGAATAGTTGAGGGACAACCCTGCCCTCTGTAGGGGCAGGAGCAGGGCCTCTAGGGTGGGGGGTGGGCAGCACCAGGCTGGTGTGTCCCCGCCTGCCTGTCCACAGGTCCCCGGGCTCCTGAGCAGCATCTGGTGTACGTGTGTGTGAACAACAACTTTAGTGTGAAAATTTCTGGATGCCAGGAGGTCTCTGGGCCCTGGGCCACCCGAATGGGTGGTCACCATTCTCCTGTCTGACATGTGGGGTCAAAGGGAAGCTGGTGTGGGGAGGGTGGGGTTGGGGGTTGAGGAAGAGCAAATTCGCTGCTTGGGTTAACAGAAGCACACTGGTGTTCAGTGTCAGTTGCTCAGTTGTGTCTGACTGCGACTCCAGGGACTGAAACCCACCAGGCTCCTCTGTCCAGTGAATATTCAGGCTTGATTTCCTTTAGGATTGACTGGTTTGATCTCCTGCTGTCCAAGGAACTCTCAAGAGTCTTCTCCAGCAACCACTGTTCAAAAGCGTCAATTCTTTGTTTGAGTGATAAAATATGATGGAAAAAAACTACAAAAATGGGGAAATGCAAGACAGCAGGCATCTGTTATGCTTTCTGAACCATGAGCATGGTGTGTAGGGTGCGGCTAGATGCCCGAACCCCAGCTAGTGACTCTGAGGGCTGGTCCCTTAGGGCGCTCTCCCACCCCTCCACTTCTGGGAATCCTTGGGGCTGCAGCCGCCCCGACAGCTCAGAGAGATCTCCGTTTCTGCTGGCACCACACAGTCCTGCCTCCTCTTGGCAATGGGGATGCAGTCACTCCCTTGGCAAAGTCATCACAGTCTGTCATGCCTGTGATGTCACACCTCTTTATGACCTGGATCCTACAGGTCAGGCAGAGACAGAGACAGGGACAGGCCAGCCAGGTGCTGAGCTGACCCAGAGCCACAGTTCCAGGCGTGACTCTTTGAATGACAAAGGCTCAGTCACCGCCTGAGTGGCAGGGCTCGGATGCTGAGCAGGTCTGACCACACGAGCCTGTGCCACTCATCAGCTGTGTGACCTTGGAGACGTCACTTGCCTTCTCTGGGCCTCGATTTCCTTGTTGTAAGATAATCCCTTATTTCACAGGATTACTGTGACGATTAAGTGAGTTCATAGGTGTAAAGTGCTTGGAAGCTGCACGCTGGGACACAGACAAGTGTTACTGTTTGGTTGTCACTGCTGTCTTTTATTACATCCTTTCTGCCACAGTGCTTCTATAGGGAAAACCCCAGGTTGGGAGGGACCTGCCACCGACTCTCTTGCTCCATCATCCTCTCCCCTTTATCAGTCTTGGCTTCACCTGGGGCAGCTCCCTGTGCCCCTGCCCCCACACCCCACCCCACCAGGTCCATGCTGAGCCCCCCCTCCATCCTTTTGATGATTATTTACTTACTTACAGTTGTTCTGGGTCGTTGTTGCTGTCTAGTCGCAGTGAGCAGGGGCTACTCTCTAGCTGTGGAGCAACGACTTCTCGTTGCGGTGCCTTCTCTTGTTGCTGAGCACAGGCTCTAGGGTTCTCAGGCTCAGTAGTTGTGGTGCATGGGCCGAGTTGCCCCAGGACACATGGAATCTTCCCAGACCAGGGATTGAACCTGTGTCCCCTGTGTTGGCAGGCAAATTTTTAGCCATGGGACCACCAGGGAATACCCTGCCTCCATTTGTGATAGCTACAGATTCATCCTTGATGAAGCTATTGGCCTCGTGAAATGCTGTCCCAGTCCCGAGTCTCTCATCTCTACTGCAGCTGCTCTTTATCATCATCAGTCTCAAATCTCTCCACTTGCCCTGCTCTTCAGTTCAGTTCAGTTCAGTCGCTCAGTCGTGTCCGACTCTTTGCGACCTCATGGACTGCAGCATGCCAGTCTTCCCTGTCCATCATCAATTCCCAGAGCCTACTCAAACTCATGTCCATCGAGTCGGTGATGCCATCCAAACATCTCATCCTCTGTCGGCCCCTTCTCCTCCTGCCTTCATCTTTCCCGGCATCAGGATCTTTTCCAGTGAGTCAGTTCTTTGCAGCAGGTGGCCAAAGTATTGGAATTTCAGCTTCAACCTCAGGCCTTCCAATGAATATTCAGGACTGATTTCCTTTAGGATGGACTGGTTGGATCTCCTTGCAGTCCAAGGGACGCTCAAGAGTCTTCTCCAACACCACAGTTCAAAAGCATCAATTCTTTGGCACTCAGCTTTCTTTATAGTCCAACTCTCACATCCATACATGACCACTGGAAAAACCATAGCTTTGACTAGATAGACCTTTGTTGGCAGAGTAGTGTCTCTGCTTTTTAATATGCTGTCTAGGTTGGTCATAGCTTTTCTTCCAAGGAGCAAGTGTCTTTTAATTTCGTGGCTGCAGTCACCATCTGCCGTGATTTTGGAGCCCCTAAAAAAGTCTCTCACTGTTGCTGTTGTTTCCCCTTCTATTTGCCATGAAGTAATGGGACCAGATGCCATGATCTTACTTTTCTGAATGTTGAGTTTTAAGAAAACTTTTTCACTCTCCTCTTTCACTTTCATCAAGAGTCTCTTCAGTTCTGCCATAAAGGTGGTATAATCTGCATATCTAAGATTATTGATATTTCTCCCAGCAATCTTGATTCCAGCTTGTGCTTCATCCAGCCTGTCATTTCACATGATGTACTCTGCATATAAGTTAAATAAGCAGGGTGACAATATACAGCCTTGATGTAGTCCTTTCCCGATTTGGAACGAGTCTGTTGTTCCATGTCCAGTGCTAACTGTTGCTTCTTGACCTGCATACAGATTTCTCAGGAGGCAGGTCAGGTGCTCTGGTATTCCCATTTCTTTCAGAATTTTCCACAGTTTATGGTGATCCACACAGTCAAAGGCTTTGGCATGTCAATAAAGCAGAAATAGATGTTTTTCTGGAACTCTCTTGCTTTTTTGATAATCCAGTGGATGTTGGCAGTTTCATCTCTGGTTCCTCTGCCTTTTCTAAATCCAGCTTGAACACCTGGAAGTTCACAGTTCACGTACTACTGAAGCCTGGCTTGGAGAATTTTGAGCATGACTTTGCTAGCATGTAAGATAAGTACAATTGTGTGGTAGTTTGAACATTCTTTGGCATTGCCTTTCTTTGGGATTGGAATGAAAACTGACCTTTCCAGTCCTATGGCCACTGTTGAGTTTTCCAGATTTGCTGGCCTATTAAGTGCAGCAATTTCATAGCATCATCTTTTAGGATTTGAAATAGCTCAACTGGAATTCCATCACCTCCACTAGCTTTGTTCATAGTGATGCTTCCTAAGGCCCACTTGACTTCACATTCCAGGATGTCTGGCTCTAGGTGAGTGATAACACCACTGTGGTTATCTGGTCATGATCTTTTTTGTATAGTTCTTCAGTGTATTCTGCCACCTCTTCTTAATATCTTCTGCTTCTATTAGGTCCACACCATTTCTGTCCTTTATTGTGTTCATCTTTGCATGAAATGTTCTCTTGGTATCTCTAATTTTCTTGAAGAGATCTCTAGTCTTTCTATTGTTTTCCTCTGTTTCTTTGCATTGAGCACTGAGGAAGACTTTCTTATCTCTCCTTGCTATTCTTTGGAACTCTGCATTCAAATAGGTATATCTTTCCCTTTCTCCTTTGCCTTTACCTCTCTTCTTTTCTCAGCTATTTGTAAGGCCTTGTCAGACAACCATTTTGCCTTTTTGCATTTGTTTTTCTTGGGGATGGTCTTGATCACTGCCTCCTGTACAATGTCACAAACCTCCATCCATAGTTCTTCAGACATTCTATCAGATCTAATCCCTCAAATCTATTTGTCACTTCCACTGTATAATCATAAGGAATTTGATTTAGGTCATACTTGAACGGTCTAGTGGTTTTCCCTACTTTCTTCAATTTAAGTCTGAATTTGGTAATATGGAGTTCATCATCTGAGCCACAGTCAGCTCCTGGTCTGACTGTATACAGCTTCTCCATCTTTGACTGCAAGGAATATAATCAATCTGATTTCAGTATTGACCATCTGGTGATGACCATGTGTAGAGTTTTCTCTTGTGTTGTTGGAAGAGAGTGTTTGTTGTGACCAGTGCGTTCTCTTGGCAAACCTCTATTCACCTTTGCCCTGCTTCATTCTGTACTCGAAGGCCAAATTTGCCTGTTACTCCAGGTGTTTCTTCACTTCCTACTTTTGCATTCCAGTCCCCTATAATGAAGAGGACATCTTTTTGGGGGGGTGTTAGTTCTAGAAGATCTTGTAGGTCTTCATAGAACCGTTCAACTTCCACTTCTTCAGCATTACTGGTTGGGGCATAGACTTGGATTACCCTGATATTGAATGGTTCAACAGTACGTGAACCATGAACTTCCAGATATTCAAGCTGGTTTTAGAAAAGGCAGAGGAACCAGAGTTCAAATTGCCAACATCTGTTGGATCATTGAAAAAGCAAGAGAGCTCCAGAAAAACATCTACTTCTGCTTTATTGACTATGCCAAAGCCTTTGACTGTGTGGATCACAACAAACTGTGGAAAATTCTGAAAGAGATGGCAACACCAGACCACCTGACCTGCCTCCTGAGAAATCTGTATGCAGGTCAAGAAGCAACAGTTAGCACTGGACATGGAACAACAGACTGGTTCCAAATTGGGAAAGGACTAAATCAAGGCTGTATATTGTCACCCTGCTTATTTAACTTATATGCAGAGTACATCATGTGAAATGACAAGCTGGATGAAGCACAAGCTGGAATCAAGATTGCTGGGAGAAATATCAATAACCTTAGATATGCAGATGACACCACCCTCATAGCAGGAAGTGAAGAGGAACTGAAAAGCCTCTTGATGAAAGTGAAAGAAGAGAGTGAAAAAGTTGGCTTAAAGCTCAACATTCAGAAAACTAAGATAATGGCATCTGATCCTGTCACTTCATGGGAAATAGATGGGGAAACAGTGGAAACAGTGACAGACTTTATTTGGGGGGGGCTCAAAAATCACTCTAGATGGTGACTGGAGTCATGAAATTAAAAGATGCTTACTCCTTCGAAGAAAAGTTATGACCAACCTAGACAGTGTATTAAAAAGCAGAAACATTACTTTGCCAACAAAGATCTGTCTAGTCAAAGCTATGGTTTTTCCAGTAGTCATGTATGGATATGATAGTTGGACTATAAAGAAAGCTGAGTGCCAAAGAATTGAGGCTTTTGAACTGTGGTGTTGGAGAAGGCTCTTGAGAGTCCCTTGGACTGCAAGGAGATCCAACCAGACCATCCTAAAGGAAATCAGTCCTGAATATTCTTTGGAAGAACTGATGCTGAAGCTGAAGCTCCAATACTTTGGCCACCTGATGTGATGAATTGACTCCCAGGAAAAGACTCTGATGCTGGGAAAGATTGAAGGCTGGAAGAGAAGGGGATGACAGAGGATGAGATGGTTGGATGGCATCACCAATGTGATGATATGAGTTTGAGTAAACTCTGGGAGTTGGTGATGGACACAGGGAGGCCTGGTGTGCTGCAGTCCATGGAAGCACAAAGAGTTGGACACACTGAGCAACGGAACTGAACTGAACTTGATGGTTTGCCTTGGAAACGAACAGAGATCATTCTGCCATTTTTGAGATTGCATCCAAGTACTGCATTTTGGACTCTTTTGTTGACTATGAGGGCTACTTCATTTCTTCTAAGGGATCCTTGCCCACACAAGTAGATATAATGGTTATCTGAGTTAAATTCACCCATTCCAGTCTTTTTTAGTTCACTGATTCCTAAAATGTCGATGTTCACTCTTGCCATCTCCTGTTTGACCACTTCCAATTTGCCTTGATTCATGGACCTAACATTCCAGTTCCTATGCAATATTACATCACCTGTCACATCCACAACTGGGTTTGTTTTTGCTTTGGCTTCATTTCTGCTCTTGTCCAATAGCATATTGGGCACCTACTCTTGTGTGTGTGTGTGTGTGTGTGTGTGTGTGTGTCTGTGTGTGTGTGTGTGTGTGTGCTCGGTCATGTCTGACTCTTTGCAACCCCATGGACTATAGCCCGCCAGTCTCCTCTGTCCATGGAATTCTCCAGGCAAGAATACTGGAATGGGTTGCCATTTTCTTCTCCAGGGGATCTTCTCAACCCAGGGATCGAACCTGAGTCTCCTGCACTGAAGGCAGATTCTTCACTGTCTGGGCCACCAGGGAAGACTAGTTCCTTTCTTAATCCCGTTTAATTAAAAATTATTTTAAATGTGTAGTGTGACATGGACCATTTTTTAAAAGTCTTTATTGAATTTGATACAGTATTACTTCTGTTTTACGTTCTGGTTTTTTGACCTCGAGGCGTGTGGAATCTTTATTTCCCCAACCGGTGATAGAACCCATACCCTGCATGGGAAGGTGAAGGCTTTAACCACTGGGCAACCAGGGAAGTCCCTAAAAAATTATTTTTTGAAGTTATTTAATGGTAGTGAAATATGCACAACATGAAGTTATCATTTTAACTATTTGTGCCTGCACAGTTCGGTGGCATTGTTGTGCAACCATCACCGCCATTCCTCTCCAGAACTTTTTCCTCTTCTTCAGATCAAACTCTGTCCCCATGAAACAAACTCCTCATTCCACTCACCCCAGACCCTGGCAGCTACCGCTCTGCTTTCTTGTCTCTGTGGATCTGACTGCTCTAGGAAACTCACATGAGAGGGATCACATTATACGCATCTCTTAGTAAGTGACTTATTTCACTTGGTATAATGGCTTCAAGTTTCCGCCACAGGGTAGCATGCATCAGGGTCTTCTTCCTTTTTAAGGCAGAATGATACTCCACTGTATTATGGACCACATTTGGTTTATCTGCTCATCTGTTGACGGACACTCGCGTTGCTTTCGCCCTCTGGCTATTGTGAATAGCGCTGTTGTGAACAAGGGTGCACACATATCTGTATGAGTCCCTGCTTTCAATTCTTTTCAATATATACCTAAAGGTGAAGTTGGTGGATCATAGAGGGGTCACTCTTTCTTTTGAGAAACTTCCTTTCCGCTTTCAATAGAAACAGCACTGTTTTCCATTCCCACCAGCAATTCATGAGGGTTCCAATCTCTCCACGTCCTCACCCACACTTGCTGCTTTCTGTTCTTTTGATTACAGCAATCCTAGTGGATAAGAAACAGATGCCTGTTTAACTGGATGGTTACTTTTATAGCACCTGGTACATTTATGGAGGTAATTTGTTGAGTTTTCCATCTCTCCCGCTAGGCTGGGCATCCCTTTCAGTTGGGGAGCAGCTCTGCCTGCTTGTAACCCAGTGCCCACTGTTTATGACTAGATTCATTTTGTAACCCCTGGGCGCCCCCAGCTACTGGGAAGGCTGAGAGTGACTCACCAGAGTTCCCCCAGCTCTGCACAGATTCCTTCATTGTCCCTCTGCAGCTTTCATCTCCTGCTTCATCCCTGTTTCTGAGGAATTAGTGCTCCCACAGCTCCTTCTGAAGCAACACACTTCCAGAGGACACCCTAAAGTTTTATCACATGGCAGAAACGGTCTACTGGGCTGCTAGTTTTTCTTTTCCATGCCCTTTAGGTTTTCCATCTAGTAAGTATATTATGCTTGCTCAGTCACTTCAGTCATGTCTGTCTCTTTGCCACCCATGGACTGTAGCCCTCCATGCTCCTCTGTCCATGGGATTCTCCAGGCAGGAGTACTGGAGTGGATTGCCATTTCCTTCTCTAGGAAGTATATTATGCTTACACTATAAACTATGGTGTTGGTCCAAAAAAAAAAAAAAAGGAATAAATTTTAGTGGATATGAAAGTGCTTTCACAAACCCAAGTCTACAGAAAAATGTCACATTGCTTAATGTTTAAAATCAAATTAAACCAACCTTGAATATTAAGTACAACTTTGATCTTGCAAAGCTGATAGAAAATCCAGTATCAGTAAATACTAGAATCTGTCGTCATCAGGGCTTGCAAAGTCCCCAGCAGCTTTCTGCAGAGTATACCCTTTAAGGAGAGCCCTCGGGAGTTCAGGCCACACCAGCCATGCTTAAGAAAGGTAGTTGCCTAAGGCCTCATGACATTTTTTGCTCAGTTACTCAGTCATGTC
Source organism: Bubalus bubalis (assembly GCF_019923935.1). Taxonomy (NCBI): domain Eukaryota; kingdom Metazoa; phylum Chordata; class Mammalia; order Artiodactyla; family Bovidae; genus Bubalus; species Bubalus bubalis. Next base: position 33,331,003 of record NC_059159.1, on the reverse strand, counting down.
TGATCCTTTGCCACCCAATGAACTGCAGCATGCCAGGCTTCCTTCTCTTTAACTCTCTCCCAGAGTTTGTTCAAACTCATGTCCATTGAGTCGGTAATGTCATCCAGCCATCTCATCCTCTGTCGTTCCCTTCTCTTCCTGCCTTCAATCTTTCCCAGAATCAGGGTCTTTTCCAAAAAGTTGGATCTTCGCATCAGGTGGCCAAAGTATTGGAGCTTCAGCTTCAGCATCATTCCTTCCAATGAATATTCAAGGTTTATCTCCTTTAGGATTGACTGGCTTGATCTCCTTACAGTCCAAGGGACTCTCAAGAGTCTTCTCCAGCACCACAGTATGACATTTTGGATTTCAGCAAATCTGAAGGCATCACTCCAGGATATCTGCTGGGTTTGGTGCTAGAATCTTCTGTCACCATTTTTCTTGCCTGCCTCAGGAGCAGTTACCTGCAAAGCCTGTTTGCAAGTGCCAGGGTGAAGCTGCACACGGCTCAGTTGTCTGTGACCCTCTTCCTCTCCCAGTCAGGCCCAAAGCCAAGCCCCTGGCCTCTGCTTGGGTGCCTCTACCCACAGGCTCCACTTCTAGCAGCCTCTCCACCATGGGCTAAGCTGGGGCTGAGCTCAGCTCTCTGGAGTTGTTGAGGCTCCTTTCCATGCAAAATCAGTTAGAAGTGAGCAAGGAAAATGTAGCGACTGCCTGCAGGGAGTTTCAATGTGGTGTTTCTGATCTTCATGGCACTTTCCTTAAGGTCATAACCAGCTCAGGCCTTTCTTACAAAATATCATCGACTGGGTGGTTTATTAAAAAGATGTGTGTTTCTTATGGTTCTGGAGGCTTAGAAGTGCAAGATCCAGGGCAGATGAGTTCCTGGTTTGCAGACGATCACCTTCCTACCATGTGTTCATGTGGCCTTTCCTGGGCATATGGGTGTAGAGAGAGAGCTGTCCTGTTTCTTCCTGTTTTTATGACGTCATTAATCCATCCTGAGGGCGTCAAACATATACATTTCAGAGAGACACAAAGACACAGTCTGTACCATTTCCCTTGGTGACTTGGATCCCGGCTCCTGGCATATAGTGGCTCCTCCCTGCAGAGCTGGGAGAATAGGCTCACTTCCTATTAGGTCCGGCCCAGCAGAGTCCGATTCTGCTCCCGTGAGCCTATCATGTGGTCACACCCAGACCTCAAGGGTCCCCGGATATGTGGACCTGATGGGCCAGCTGCTTCACCCCTCACTCTGAGGGGGAAACATGGATTTTTCTGGACAGTGAGTGAGCTGCCTAGGCCTTAAACAAATGGCCATCCTTGAGAGATAGAAATTGTAGGCTTTGATTAGGGCTTCCTAAGTGGTGCTAAGGTGATGTCATGGCATCCAGTCCCATCACTTCATGGCAAATAGATGGGGAAACAATAGAAACAGTGACAGACTATTTTCTTGAGCTCCAAAATCACTGCAGATGGTGACTGCAGCCATGAAATTAAAAGATGCTTTCTCCTTGGAAGAAAAGCTATGACCAACCTAGATAGCATATTGAAAAGCAGAGACATTACTTTGTCAACAAAGGTCCAGCCCATAAAAGCTATGGTTTTTTCAGTAGTCATGTGTAGATGTGAGAGTTGGACCATAAAGAGAGCTGAGTGCTGAAGAATTGATGCTTTTGAATTGTGGTGTTGGAGAAGACTCTTGAGAGTCCCTTGGACTGCAAGGAGATCCAACCAGTCCATCTGAAAGGAAATCAGTCCTGAATATTCATTGGAAGGACTGATGCTGAAGCTGAAATTCCAATCCTTTGGCCACATGATGCAAATAACTGACTCATTTGAAAAGACCCTGATGCTGGGAAAGATTGAAGGTGGGAGGAGAAGGGGATGACAGAGGATGAGATGGTTGGATGGTATCACTGACTTGCTGGACATGAATTTAAGCAAGCTCTGGGAATTGGTGATGGACAGGGAAGCCTGGCGTGCTGCAGTCCATGGGGTTGCAGAAGTCGGATACGACTGAGTGACTGAACTGAAGTGGCTCTAGTGGTAAAGAACCATCTGCCAATGCAGAAGACTTCAGGGACATGGGCCAGATCCCTGGGTTGGGAAGATCCCCTGGAGGAGGGCATGCAACCCACTCCAGTATTCTTGTCTGGAGAATCCCCATGGACAGAGGAGTCTGGTGGGCTACTGTCCATGGGGTCACAAAGAGTCGCCCATAACTGAAGTGACTTAGCATGAATGCACGGTTGATTGGGACGGATTGTGGAGCAGAGGGGAGGCAGGAGTCAAAAAGGTCGGAATGAAACTGTTGGCTGGTGGCATCAGGCCCCCATTCACCAGACAGCACAGTGCACGGTGAACTCCTCAATCTCCCAATTCTCTTTTTCCAATCAGCTCACACTTAGTTGTATACACCTGCATTCTTTCCTTATGTAAAACCATTCAGGAGCATATACTGCCTGGTGTAGTCCATTAACATTAATAATGACTGATATTTAGGGTTTAATACATAAAAGCTTTACATAGATTATCTCAATTAATTTTTAGGAAGAGGCAGGCACTTTTATTAACCCCATTTGCCGTTGTGAAGATGGGATGTATGAATGAAAATAAACATTAATCCCAAAAGAGATCTACACCTCCATGTTCACCCTGACATTATTTACAATAGCCAAGATACGGAGACAGCCTGAGTGCCCATCACTGGATGAATGGATAAAGAAAATGTGGTATATGTACACTGGAATACTTGTTGTTGTGCAATTACTAAGTCATGTCCGACTCTTTGCAATCCCATGGACTGTACCTGCCAGGCTCCTCTGTCCATGGGATTCTCCAGGCAAGAATACTGGAGTGGGTTGTCATTTCCTCCTCCAGAGGATCTTCTTGACCCATGGATTGAACCCACATCTCCTGTGTCTCCTGCATTGGCAGGCAGATTCTTTACTGCTGAGCCACCTGGGAAGCCCCTAAATAGATATTACCTCAATAGAAAAATTAAAAAAAAAAAAAAAAAAGAGCTCACACATACACAAACACACACTAAACTGGAGGCTTGCAGAAATGAAGTAAGCTGTCCAGGGTCAAAGACCTGGCAAGACCAGATGGGACATGTGCCCAGGTGGGCTGTCTCTCGAATCTGTGCTCCTGACCAATACAGAATCCTCTATGTTTGTAAACTTGGGTCACCTTAATTTTGACAAATGCGGAGGTTGAAACCTGGGGGAAAGAGAACTGAGTGTCTAGGTGTCTCCTTCCATTAACGATTCTAGGTTATAGAACCCTCTATAAACCGACCACCCTCTCCCACCCACCGCTGCCTCAGCTCTTAGACTAGGTGGGGCAGCCCAACTGGGTCACAGAGGCTGCCAAGTGCCCTGTGTGAACCCCACTCTTTCCATGCCCACCATGCGATGCCCAGGCTGAGGGAGGTCCCTGTTCCCCAGAGACAGGGGGACAGGAAGTCTGGCCCTGTCGTGGTCTTTCTGCTCTGGTTTTCCCCTCCTGTGTCTCTCTCCTTAGAGACATAGTGAATCCTGGGAAGATTTGGAGGAAAGATACACTGCACTGATTTGGAGCTTATTTGTGAAAGTCCTCGTTCTAAATTCATCAGTTCCGGGTCTCATCAAGTAGTGGAAGAAAAGAATGTAGAGGCTTAGAGGAAGAAAAGAACTCTATCCCCAGACTTGTCACCTGTGTGTAAATAGGAATTTTATTTGGCTGCAAGTAATGGACCCCAAAAATAGTGGCTTAAATAAGATGTTATTTGTATTTCCTATAAGACATGGTGCCAGGCAGTCCAGTCTCTTCCCCTGGACCATTGATTCATTCAGGAAGGTTCTTTTTCCATCTCTCAAGACCAGGCTTGTGGGGAGGAAAGCAGGAGCTTCTGTTCTTTCTGCTCTGTCAGCATCTCAGAGTAGGGTCATCCATTCCCACGGGGCCCCTGAGGAACCAGGCATGAAACCCACACAGTCCCGTTTCTCCCAGATAGCACATTGCCAAGAAGGGTATGTGGTGATGGGGTAGGGTGGGGGGCATTTTAGAGGAATGAATTAGTGGACGAGTCTGCAATTCCTGATGGAACAGAATGAAAACACAGTGGACACTGTCAAACAGGATACAATTTAACATCCCATCAGTTCTTTCAGCACTTAGATTAAATGGAATTCTCCCAGACAGAACAGCCATGGGTGGGATAATACAATCCAGTAACCAGACGCATGGATGCATCCATGGCATGGAAGGAGGCATGGTGGGGATTTTTTTTTTTGCCAGAAACGTGGCATCTGACCAAGCACATGCATTCCTCAGACTTCCATGTGGCAACGGTCTTTGGCAAAAGCCCCTCAGCCTGACCCAGGCATACTTCTTGGTCCACAGTCATATGGAGAAGCCCAGCGGAAGGGGTTGGTGAACTATGCTTGGAATCTCCTCATTCTTCTTGCTGAGAAACTAGCTTAAGGAGCAGGGAATGTGGGAGAAACTGCAGGAGCCTTCAAGGTCAGTCCAGACCTTGGATGCCTTCTAGAGTCTTGTGGTCCTCAAACTGCCCTCCGCCAAGGCAACATGTGGTAGCAGCATCACCTGGCCCCCGTTCCATGGCAATGCCCAGATGACAAGCTTGTGAGGGGTGGAAATGAGACTTGAGACATGTGGATGACCGTCGAACCAGCCAGGAGTCCTCCCTGCTTGCTCCCAGGTGGGAAAGCATAGAGGACTCTGAGAGTGACAGGGTAAGGCTGTTATGGAGTCTGCTTTCATGTCAGAAACCATCCGTAAGCCACATGAGGTGCTGGAACCACAGTGAGTGACATAGTGACTGACGACACCCCATGACGGGCCCTGACTGCCTGTGTGCAGGGGCAGGTGACCGTGCTGTTTGAATGAGAAACATGGTCATTCTGGCTGAAACTCCCTGAACTCTGGCTCCTTGGGTGGGCGGGGCAGGGGGTGTCCCCATGTCACAGGTACCTGCCTCCACAGAATTTCCCATGATGCAGAGCGAACAAGGTGGTGTCCTGACTCTGCATATGGAACCACCGAGATAAAGATGGAGACACCTGGAGGCCTATTAGAGAGAGAGAAGTTGCCATAGTGATGCAGTCCAGGGCAAGGGCGGAGGCGGGGACAGAAGGCTGAGGTGACACTCCCCTGGTGATCAGATGCTGTCCACTGGGCCACAGGCCTATGGGAGCCTGGCTTCCTCACAGGTACCCTCCTGGTCTGGCCACCTCTGTATGCTGCAGAAAGCCTCTGTTTTGGGGAGCACTTACCTTACGGGGGATTTCTGTGTGGTTAGCCCTGGGGAACCCCCACTCAGTCTCTGCCACAGACCCAGGAGGACTTCGAGGAGAAGCTGCAGTAAGGCACTTGGGGAAGCAGGTGGCGGGGCGAGGAGCAGGCCAAGGGAGGGGCTCAGGTGACCATTCCAGATCAGGGAACTTGCTCCACGGTTTCCTAATCATATCCTGCTCCCCTCCCCCAGCTCCGCACACACTGTTCCCGCCAAATGCTTTCCCTTCCTGCCTGTGCCAGTTCTCCTCTTTCCTCCGGTTCTGTTGTTTCTGTTGGCTGCACAGCCTCCAGCTAGACCAGACTGCTGCTCCCCGTCCTGCCGCCATGTTCTTGCCCCCACCCTCACAGCCCCAGAAAGGACTCAGCACCGGGTGTCTGGCCGCCTGTTGGCCTGGCCGTGTCTTTCTCTTCATGTGGAAGATGAATGCAGGGAGCGGCTGTCTAGCTTGCTCCGTCTCAGGGCCTGGCCCCGAGCTGAGCCCTCGCTGAATGTGGGTGTGTGGGTGGGGCTGGGAGAGCAGAAGTCGGGACTTTCTGAAGTAAAAGCCGTCTCTGGAAACCTCCAGACACTCAGCTGTGGAGTCGAATCTCTGGGTTGTGATTCTCGATGGGGATGAAGCAGAGCAAACACTTACAGCAGCCCTCCGCAGCAGCTCTCCACCCAGCTGTTCCAGAATCCGGGGTCGGGGGAGAAGGAAGTTAGGGCAACATGTGCTTGTTCTTGGCTAAGCGTCCAGTTCAGATGGAAGAGTAGTCACAGAGGAGTTAGAAGGTCAAGGGGAGACTGTGATACCCCCTAGCACATGCCACCACCCCTGGTGTAAATACTGTGTAACTGAAGGTTAAATTGCTTCTCCGACTAACTCCCAGAGCCGTTTCCAGGGGAGAATGTGCCTTCTTGGAAAGTGTTTCTTCCCAGTCACACTTCAGTTCTCTTTGGAATGTTTGGTACTTGTGACTTATCTCATCTCTTGAAATGCAAGCTAGCAACTCGCCCACAGAGAGAGCTGGGGTGGGTAAGCCCAAGGGTCAGGACTTCCCTCCTCTCTGCAAAGGGCCTCTGCTGGTCAGTCTGGATTCTGGAAGGGAGCAAATGCAGAATCCAGTTCAGGCACTCAGAAGTGTAAGCAGGAGGTTCTTCTTGGGGGATAGTCCATCTCAAGGAATTTCCCAACATGCATAGCGCTTGGCAGAGCACATTCATTAGATGAGTGACACCTGGATGCACAGGCCGAGGTGAAGCCATGGAAGACAATGGCTACAGCCAGGATCTGGGGGGAAGCGTAGGACACAACAGAGACTAAATGAGATCATCCAGTGGTGCCTCCCAGCCACACGGAGGGCGCAGCCCTGAGCTTGATTTTTCCCATGGGGCCCAGAAGAGGGTTTGCCTGCATCAGTTTTATGGCAGACTCCACCACCCAAGAGACCAGAGATGTTGGACTTTGGCCATCACGCTTTCTCCTGGACAAGGTGTTGGGGTGGTGGGGCGGTCAGAGGGCAAGGTTGTCATCAGCGGTTCAGGAAGAAGGACTTGAGGTTCTGGAAGAACACTGACTTCTGTCTCTGCTTCTGTTTCTTCTTAATGATGGGCACCCAGACCAGCCCACATACCAGCATCATGAGTCCCAGAGACAGGAAGGCAGGCCCCACCATCTTCAGGACCTTGAGGCTCATATTGCCCAGGTTCAGGGTGTAGGCCAAGCAGGTGATGACCACACCGAAGAGGAGGATGGCACCACCCACGGACATGATAATGACGGGTTTGCGGTAGATTTCCCAGTTACTCCGGGGAGTGGCGGTCCAGACGGACTCACTTCTGGAGCTGATGCACAGGGAGCTGGCTGTCTGGCTGGGCAGAAGGTCCTTGGACTCCGGAGACTTCTCTTCAACCTCCAGGGCCTTGGGGAGGGCCTCCATGGTCACCACTTCTCGAGCCTGGGCTCCTGGTACTGGCAACGGTTAGAAGCAAGGGCAAGGACTCTTCACACACCCTTCCTGTTCTCAGCATCCGTCTCCAGCCTGGCTCTCAGTGCTGAAGTCAAAAGGAAAAGCAGATGAGATCTACAAAAATAAGAAGCCTCTCAAGCTGGTTTTTTTTCCCCCATGTGAGAGATAATTCCCTGGTGGCTCAGATGGTAAAGAATCTCTCTGCAATGCAGGAGACCTGGATTCAATCCCTGGGTCGGGAAGATCCCCTGGAGAAGGAAATGGCAACCCACTCCGGTATTCCTGCCTGGAGAATTCCATGGACAGAGGAGCCTGGTGGGCTACAGTCCATGGGGTCGCAAAGACTCAGACACAACTGAGCGACTAAGACTTTAACCAACTCTTCTTATTATTTAATCAGGGAACAATGATGTCCTTTAAAAGAACAAACAAAAGCTATAATTTACGAAATGGCATCTTATTTTCAGACTCAGCCACTTTCCAGCTGTGTGATCTAGAGTGCGTTACGGCCCTGGTCCTCGGCATCCCTTCCAGTCCCCCCTCCTGGTGCCTCACATTCTTCCTCTCCCTTTGTGTTTCCTGTTGGGGCACCTCAGACCCCCTCTCAAACAGCATTTACTAATATCCCTTTTTGTGAGCAGGATGGGAGAGATTTCGGTACACAGCAGTAAATTTACTGGGAAGGTGGGCTGTGTTGGATGAGGACTGAAGGCCCCGAGGGGCTGGGCTGGGAGGAGTCAGTGGAAGGAAGGCCTGGGGTGCAGGCCTCTTGGACTATCCATGGGTTTGCATGTTGGCTCAGCCCCAAGGGGAGCAATTTGAGAAGGGAGATGGAGGTCCTTTTCCTTTGGAGGCCACTTCTGGGTGTCAGGAGGCAGGTGTAGTGTGTGGAGATGTATCAATATCTGTTGCACAGAACTAGGGAAGGTCAGGCTGCAGGCTGGCACCAGGAGGGAACACCAGCCTGGGGCTCCAGAGCATGAGGAGGAGAGAATGAACTCCACACCTGTCCATGCCGGACCCCAAACTTGAGCAAGAGAAGCCAGATGCTATCTTCCACTTACAGAAGATTCAAAAACATGTAAGACGATCAGTGCCGCATAGTGGTTCCCTTCAGTTGGGGTGGTGACCGGAAGGGGGACTAGATGGAAACTTCTGGAGTGCCATCATGGTCCAACTGTCTATCTGGCCATAGCCGGTTACATGGGCTGTTTACTGTGACATGACTACTCTCACGTGTGCGTGATAAAGATCAGTAAAATGGCATGGACCTAGAGACGATCATACTAAGTGAAGTAAGCCAGACAGAGAAAGAAAATGTCATGTTGTTTATATGTGGAATCTAAAAAAATGATAGAAATGAACTTAAATACAAAACAGACACTGACCCATAGACACAGAAAACAAACTTATGGTTACCAAAGGGAAAAGGGATAAATTAAAAAAAAGAGAAAATATCAGTAAAATATTTCAATAAGGAAAATCAAAAAATGTAACTAAATACATGTTCCTTTTTTGGATTCTGACTAGACGAGACCAACCGGTACATTTTAGGATAGTTTTAGGGAAATTTGGCTTTGGTTTGGATGTTAAATGCCACTGGGGATTTAAAATGTGTATTGGGGGTTTCCCTGGCAGTCCAGTGGATAGGACTTTCACTGCTGGGTTCGATCCCTGATTGGGGAACTAAGATCCCTCAAGCCCTGCGGTGTGTCTAAAAAAATTTTTTGTATTCAGTATAATGATGATACTGTGGACACAGAAGAAAGCGTCTTAATGAGTATAGAGTTATATCTTGAAACCACATATGGGGATGAAATGTCTCAATGGCATGATACACATGAAAACATGAACCTCCAGATCAGACATGACAAACTGTTGAAGGTTATAAAATCTTTCTGTGGAAGATGGATGTATGGAGGTTCATTATCTTACTATCTTACCTAAGTTGTTTATCCTACTAGAAACATGTTTGCAAATGTCTGTAATAGATGAGACACTGAATATACAAACGGACAACAGCCACACATGTATCAAAGCAGGACTCTGACCCACAACTTGCAGCAACCAGCCTGAGAAACCAGCCCTGAGAAACCACCAGCTCGGGAAGCCAACCCTCTCTCTGGAAGTCAGACTTTCAGGAAGTCACACCACTATTCCTAGTAACCAGCCCCACAAGCCTAACAGTAACTGCAGACAACTACTTTTGACAAATACACCAAAACTATTCCACGGGGGACAGGGAAGTCATCGCAACCAATGGTGCTGGAATAACTGAATATTCATATGGAAAAAAATGAAACTTGTCCCCACCTCATATCATCAACAAAAAATGAATTTGCGATAGATCATGGGCAAAACCCGAACTTATAAGTGAAAACCAGAAAGCTCTTAGGAGAAAAAAATAGAAGGATATCTTTGTGACCTGGAAGTTGGCAAATTTCTTAGGACAGAGATGGCAATAACCAAGGAAGAAAAAAAAATCAATAAATTAGATTTCATCATAATTTAAACTCCTGCTCATTGAAAGCTACCAGAAGAAAATGAACAGGCAAGCTATGGACTGGGAGAAAATTTTAGCAAAATATGTATTGTCAAAAGATTTGCATCTGGAATATGTAAAGAACTACCACATGGGATTAATATCAACACAAACAGCACAATTTGAAAAATGGGCAAAAGATTTGAACAGATCCATTACAGAGGAAGACAGATGAAGAAGAAATCCATGAAAAAAAAAAACCCTTGAGATTGACATGCAAATTAAATGAAAGATGAAATGCAAATTAAAACCACAAGGAGATACATTCACTCACTAGAATGGCTAAACTTTAAACATCTCACCACACAAATGCTGGTGAGCGTGGGGAACAAGCAGAGCTCTCGTGCGCTGCTGGTGGGAATGTAAAATGGGACAGCCACTTTGGAACCAGGTCAAATAGTTTCTTGCAAAGTGAAGCATCCACCTTCCCTTTGAGCCAGCAATTCCACTCCAAGATAAATGGAAACCTATGTGCACCAAGTTATGACCAACCTAGATAGCATATTCAAAAGCAGAGACATTACTTTGCCAACAAAGGTTCGTCTAGTCAAGGCTATGGTTTTTCCTGTGGTCATGTACAAATGTGAGAGTTGGACTGTGAAGAAGGCTGAGCACCGAAGAATTGATGCTTTTGAACTGTGGTGTTGGAGAAGACTCTTGAGAGTCCCTTGGACTGCAAGGAGATCCAACCAGTCCATTCTGAAGGAGATCAGCCCTGGGATTGCTTTGGAAGGAATGATGCTAAAGCTGAAACTCCAGTACTTTGGCCACCTCATGTGAAGAGTTGACTCATTGGAAAAGACTCTGATGCTGGGAGGGATTGGGGGCAAGAGGAGAAGGGGACAACAGAGGATGAGATGGCTGGATGGCATCACTAACTCGATGGATGTGAGTCTCAGTGAACTCTGGGAGTTGGTGATGGACAGGGAGGCCTGGTGTGCTGTGATTCATGGGGTCGCAGAGTCGGACACGACTGAGAGACTGATCTGATCTGATCTGATGTGCACCAAGGCTTGTTTAAGAATATTTATTGCAGCTTTGTTCATAGTAGCTCTAATCCAGAAAACAACCCCAATATCCACAAACAGAAGAAAAGATGAACATACGTTATATGTTCACAAATACACAAAATACTATTCAACAATAAAAAAGAACCAACTTTGGATACACACACAACTTGGATGAGTCCCATAGATGTGGTGTGAAAGAAATCAGATATGAATGAACACATATAGTATATGTTTCCACTTATATGATCTTCTAGAACTTTCTAGGGACTAATCTAAGGTGACAGATCTCAAAACAGTGGTTGTAGGGGTGGGGAGGAAATAACTGGGACTTTCTGGGGCCAATGGAAATGTTCCATCTCTTTATATCAGTGTAGGTTACATAAAGGATCCATTTGTCAATGTGGTACACTAAGATTTGAGCATTGCAAAGTGTATAAATTATACCCAGTGAAAAAGAACTGTAAAAGTCGTAGTAAGAATAATCGAGTGGGTCAGTCTGGGGAGCAGGTGAAAGTGTAGTTAAACCAAGAACAGCGGAGTGTTGATAATGGTTGAAGTCCTATGATGGAAGTTGGGATCCAGAGTAGAGGTGTGGGCAGGAAGCACGTTACCCCAGAAAAGGAAAGTGGGGGTGTGGGCAGGGGCAAAGTGATCCCAGAATAGGACAGAGAAGGAAATCTATGAGGTGAGAGTGTCACCTGGCTGTTACAGGAACCCTCTGTGCTGATTCTGAGAAAGAGGAGATCCTGAGAGAAAGAGAAGGTACATCTTTGAGAGACTGGGATTTGAGGACAGAAGATGGAGGTGGAGATGCAGACAGAGGTGGAGACGGAGGAGACAGAGGTGGAGATAAGAGATGGAGATGACAGAGATGAAGGCAGAGATGAGAGGGGACGATGGAGGCAGAGGTGGAGTTGAGAGATAGAGGGAGAGAGAGAACACGAATTTTACTGTTTTCACCTCATCTCTGGAAAGCTATGCCCAGACAGTAAAGCGTCTGCTTCTAATGCGGGAGACCTGAGTTCGATCCCTGGGTCAGGAAGATCCCCTGGAGAAGGAAACAGCAACCCACTCCAGTATTCTTGCCTGGAAAATCCCGTGGACAGAGGAGCCTGGCGAGCTACAGTCCATGGGACCGCAAAGAGTCGGACACGACTGAGCAACTTCACTTTCACTTTCTTTCTTGAAGGAAAACTCTTTCACAGAGCCAGGAGGCCCTGGACAGAGCAAAGACAGGATTTGGTTGGCAGAACTAGTGTCCAGAAGGGACTGTCTCTAATCTTGTTAGAGCATGTCTCCTTATCTGTGGCATATTTGTAATGGGCCAGGTATTTGGAGACCCTGCCTACGAATATCTCTTCCGTGTTTGCCCTTTGACCTTGTGTTCCCCAGGTTGCTCCATAGCGCTTCTTCCTGACACCGCACCAAACTCTAGACGAGGAGCCACAGACACACGTCCCTCTCCGAAGAGGAGCTCTGGGCGTCCACATTTCCTGGCTCAGCAGCATCTCTGATGAACGAGGTAAAGTGACGTCTCAAATGAGAGGGGAGAGAAGCAGGAACTTTCTGGCTCTTTCTCACTCACTCATAGGTTCATTCGCCAACGGGCGGTTGGGTGGGTGGCATGGATCGTGCAAGCTGGTGAGCAACACCGAGTGTCCAGGATAGTAAGGACCATATAGTTTTCCCTCCGGCAGATTCTCGAGTGTCAGAAATGCACCACTTAACGGACGGCAGTTGAAAGCGAAATAAGCGGGTCACTGCCCTGGAGGTGACCAGAGGCGTGTCTGTTCTTACAGGGCTGGACGTTCTCCAGTTGCTCCCTGAGTCCTTACAGGGCTGGGCCTGGGGATTCCTCGGCTTCCCGTGCCCTCCAGCAGGTAGCTCAGCACCTGGCTGGGGCTTGGGGATCATCAGTCCTGTGTTAAATGACTCACTAAGCAGCGGAACTGCGACGGGAAAATTGAGCATCGCAGGGTCAAGTCTCCATTGCCATTCCTCCCCATCCATCACTCGTCCCCTTTGCTCTTACAGGGGGTGGAAGGATGGGACTGGCTAACTTGGGGGCAGGAGAGGCAGCTGTGAGGAGCAGGGGGACCCTCTGACTGCCCCTCTCCCTCCCTGGTCTCTGATGGACAGACCTCTGGTCAAGGCTGGGTGCTTTCTTCTGGCTGGCCTTCCTGAAGTCTGCAGGGTGCCCCAGTGGCTTCTCCAAACAGAGACGGCACCTGGTGCATCAGGGGAGGGTCGACACTTCATACAGTAACAATAACTGTCATTTCTCCGACTCTCACTACGGGCTGAGGACCAAGCTGAGTGCCTTTTCAGCAGTGCGTCATTTCCTTTTCCTGACAAGTCACTGAGATTGGGACAATTATTATCCCATTTTGCAGGTGAGGAAACTGAGGATCAGAGAGGTTAGGTGGTTTGCCCAAGGTTACTCAGCAGGTGCATAGAGAACCAGGCTAGAAATGGGAGTCGTGGAGCCTGTTTGGCTGCAGAGCCTGGGTTCGAGTCTATCCTGCTCCCCGTTGGGAAGGTTTTGAGCTTTTGGTTTTCTTTTTAAATGAGGGGAGTGGTGAGTGAGGAGCGCAATGGGGGCCTGGGCCATGAACAGAATTGCAGGGTGGCCGCTTCGGGTGAGGCATCAGGCCGACATTGCTGGGTGAGACTGCTGAGGATGTGCAGGCTGGAGTGTGGGGCCTTGAGCTGCAAGCAGCAGAGCAACAAGAGGCCTGTGACAGCGGCCACAAAGCACCCCACTCCCCGCCACTGCCATCATCCCAGCAGAGCACAAAATGCCTGGAACCTGCCACTTTCTTCACCTGCAGCATCTCTTAATAGCTCCACGAGGTTACTGTTGTTGTTTAGTCGCTAAGTCATGCCCAACTCTTTGTGACCCCACGGACTGCAGCATACCAGGCTCCCCTGTCCATGGGATTTCCCAAGCAAGAATACTGGAAAGTGAAATGAACGTGGTAGTCACTCAGTCTTGTCTGACTCTTTTCGACCCCATGGACTGTAGCCCAACAAGCTCCTCTGTTCATGGAACTCTGCAGGCAAGAATACTGGAGTGGGTTGCCATTCCTTCTCCAGAGGATCTTCCCGACCCAGGGATTGAACTCAAGTCTCCTGCATTGGCACGTGGGTTCTTTACCACTGAGTCGCCAGGGAAGCCCCAGCTCTATGAGGGTGGTACTGTATTATTATTATTCCCATTTTACAGATAAGGAAACCGAGGCTCAGAGCTGCCTAAACCCAAGTTATGGTCCTTATACTCAACTGTGTTTGCTCAAGGAAGAAGCCTACCTTTCCCCTTCACTTAACACTGTCAATATTAATAGATTTCCTGCTTTGGCCAATAAAATGTCAAAATGCCCAGTTAAATTTGCATTTCAGATAAGCGATGGATGCTTTTACTTATAAGAATGTTCCAAAGGTGACCTGGGACATCCTTACACCGAAATGCATTTGTTGTTTGTGAGAAATTCAAAAGTAGCTGGCATCCTTGTTAATATATCTGCAACCCTGATATGATAGGAGGCCCCATTGTGCTTGGGGCTGGAGTTATCAGTCCTTTTTCAAGCTTCTCGTCCCTGACAGGAGCTGGGCTATTCTGGGAATTGCAGGGACTGAGAGCAGGGGAGACACGGCTCATGTCTCTCAGCCAGGAGGTGGCCCAGAGGGAAGGGTCCTCTTGTGGGACAATAGGGGAGGGCAGGTTGCAAAACACAAGTGACAGAGATAAGAGGATTCCTGAGAAAGACGCAAGCGTGAGTTCTGTTTGGAGTTCCCGAGACGTGGAGGGTCTAGCCTCTCCCCCCAGGGTCCCCACAGCACCCCCACCCAGCTGTCACTGCTGGCCGCTGGCCACCCCCCAACCAGACATTCCATTGGTGACCCTGTCCCCGATGAGGTGAGTGGTACCCTACTGCTTGATCTGATACGGTTTCCGAATCCGCTGCTGCTGTACCCGGGGCAGGGCCCCCTGTCTGTCACCTGCTCCCAGGGCTTCTAGGAAGGGAAGTTCTCCAGCTCCATCTAAACAGAGCCACTCACCTCACTCTTCACGCAGCCGGAGCCCAGGTCCTGCCCAGTAACAAGGTGGAAAAACAGCTCAGGTGGTAACGTCTGCTTTTCCCTGGGTGTGTGGTCCCCAAGGCACACGTCTCCCTTGCACGTTTTGTCCATGTTTATATGGGCCAGCCTGCTATCCCCTTCCTGACACAGAGCCTGCCCAGCCCCTGCCGCACCTGCCCTGGGCGCCTGCCACACCTGCAGCTGGTAGGATGGACTGGCAGACACTGAGGTCTGATGGGGATGCCTAGGTCTAGTTCTGAGGTCCCTCTGTGGCCTCTGGGACCTAAGGACGCCTAGCACTTCAAAGTCAGGATGTTTGGCTTGTCTGTGTCAGCTAGGGAGGGTGGTCCCCGCCCACGGCTGTGGAGGGTGAAGGCTGGTTGCCCTACTACAGGGCAGAGGCAGCCGCCTGCACCCAGCTTCTCTTTCTGCAGGTGCAGCGTGGGGCGGGGCAGCCCACCCAATCACCTCTCTCCCCTGGCGCAGCCAGCCTGCCTCCCCTTAGCTGGCTGTGTACACCTGCCTCCCACCTCCGGTTCACAGACTCAAGGCGCTCTAAAGCAAAGTTAAAACTGGCTCCTTCCTCCAGGGAAGTGGAAGGAGGGGCAGAGGGCCAGTGGCCTCTTTACTTACTGTGCTCAACGCCCCCCGGGGAAGATGGGGGAGTCCTGGGGATCTCATACAACTGGCGCCAGGAGGAAGCGGGCAGTGAGTTCCTGCTCAAGTCCTGCACCCTAGCCCCCGGGAAGAAGCCTCCCTGGCCCCTCCAGGAGCCGTGTGCAGCGAATCCCAGCGCAGAGCTGGCTCCAGCGGGGTGAGCTCACCAGGATGTGGGCTAAAGGGTTAACCCTTGGTGGGCCGCTGGCAGAGGCGCTTATGATAGGGCTTTGGCTCAGCTCTGCTCAGCCTCTAGTAGATGAAGCTGGTGAAAAATTAATGAAGCTTCTCTGCAGTTGGTCTTCAGGTTTCAGGGAGATTTGGATGAGGCTGGTGTGTGGGCAGAGCCACACCTCCCAACCCCAGGCTCAGAAATCTGGAGATGTGGGTCCCTGGGTCAGTGGAGTGTGTGACCATGATGGAGGTGGCTGCTAAAAAGTGGGTCACTCAGAGTCTGCACTAGCTCGGTCCAGGGCAGGTCTTGGCCATGGGACCTGGGAGGCCTGTTTGTTCTGGATGTAGGAGAAAGCAAGTGTAGACTTTTTTTTTAGCATCCTCGGTTCCAAGACAGCAGGGGTACCTCTGGGAGCACCCCGAGGCCTATGTGTGGGCATCCTATGTGACCCGAGGCCAGGAACCCACAGCCGAAGGTCAGAGGGGCACAGAGGGCCCTACCCCAGCCCCGGGCCCAGACGTCCCTGAACTGGGGGCAAAGCAGCACGTTGACCTTCGCTTCTCCCCCCTTTCCCGACGGCACCCCTGTGCTTTTCATGTTACTTATCATGGTGATAAGAAGCCAGTGAGGAATGTCACTGCACTGGAGGGGCAGGGTCTCCATCTCTGTTAGCAGTTACCACATTGTGCTGTCAGAAGCCAGGTGTGAGGTGATGAAGAGTGAATGTGAGTCTGCACCCTGAAGCCAACAAGAAAGCCAGGCTGACCCTCCGTTCTCACACCAACTCCAGGAGGATAAGCCTTTCTTCTCACTGGTTGGGAGCCCCAGGGTGAGGCTGGAGAGGTCCCTGCTAGGTAACAGGACTGGGTGAGGACTCCGTAGGTGGCCTATAGGGGAGACTCTCCTAGGAGGGACCTGGGACGTGCAGACCAGGCAGGGGTGGGAATCTGGTGAGATGAAGTTTCCAGCGGGGGAAGGCTCTGCAGAGGTTGATGTGGGATGAGGGGCCTGAGAAGCAGAGGGCCGGAGGACAGGCCGTCCACCGAGCCGCTGGAGGGGCTTGAGCTGAGGGGGCTTTTCCTCTGGCCTCCTTTGGAAGCTGAGCATTCTCTGTGCAGGGGCTGAGTGACCAGGGGACCTGGACTTGGAGGCTTTTGAGACTGTTGCTTGCTCTGCTGTAGCTGCCTCTGCAGTCCTACAGTCGGTTTGTCAAGCCCGATAGCCTGGCTGGTGAAGAAACCCGGGGGTGACTTACTTTGCAAGGCAAATAATCAGATCATCTCTTTTCCCCTGGTTCAGATTTCTATGCTCTCCTCCACCCTCTGTAGGGTGTGGCAGGCGGTGGAGTAACAGCCATCAGAAAGAAACCCTTATTTAGCATTTCCTCTGTGTCAGGCACCAGTCTAAGCACTTTCTGTGTAGAAATTCACTGATTCCCCCACAGAATCTGATCAGGATGTGAGGTATATTGCTATCCTTATATTTGGCTTTGCACAAATTACTTAACTTCTCTGAGCCTTAATTTTTTCATTTGTTAAGTGGATGTGATCATTGCTACCTTAGGTAGCTTTTGCAAGGCTAGCATAAGAAAATGCAGACAGAAAGGGCTTGATGAATATATGTATAGCTTCCTTGTAGCTCAGATGGTAAAGAATCTGCCTGCAGTGCAGGAGACCTGTGTTTGATCCCTGGGTTGGGAAGATCCCCTGGAGAAGGAAATGGCTACCCACTCCAGTATTCTTGCCTGGAGGATCCCACGGACAGAGGAGCCTGGTGGGCTACAGTTCATGGGGTCGCAAAGGGTTGGATAGACTGAGTGACTAACACTATTACATATTGTGTATGAATACATAATTCACATATTGTGCTCAGTCACTTCAGTCGTGTCTGACTCTCTGCGACCCCATGGACCACGGCCGGCTAGGCTCTTCTGTCCATGGAATTCTCCAGGCAAGAATACTGGAGTGGGTTGCCATTTCCTTCTCCAGTGACAAAGTGTGAAGTGACTGAAGTGAAGTCGCTCAGTTGTGTATGACTCTTTGCGACCCCATGGACTGTAGCCTACCAGGCTCCATTATCCGTGGAATTTTCCAGGCAAGAGTACTGGAGTGGGTTGCTATTTCCTTCTCCAAATTCACATATTACATAATCATAATATCTAATACATGATATATGATTAATGTATCACATATTAGATATAATGTGTATATTATGTAGAGTGTATGTATGTATATAATATCAATGTATGTATATACACATGTGTATGTATGTGTGTGTGTGTATATATACACACACACATACATACAGTGTGTGCTTATATGTGTATGTGCTTATATATGTGTGTGTATATATATATACACACACACATATATAAGCACATACACAAACTGGGGAGATCTGGGCCCAGGAACAAGTGTCCAGGTACAAGCTGGGCTGTCTGCAGGCTCCTCCCTCACAGGACAGAGGAGGTATCACAGGCAGTTGTGGTATCGAGGGGGCAGAAAGCAGGCCCAAGCCCTGCCTGGAGGGTATCTGTGTCCCCCCATTCCCCACCGTGTAGCTCACAGCTGCTCCAGCTCAGCTCTGCCGCCCTCACCCAGCTAGCCCAGAAGTCCATGTACCAATGGCACAGGATGGCAGCCATCACCCCCGTGACAGGGTGTGACAGGGTAGCCAATGCTCATTCTTTTTCATCTGTCACCCTTCTACATGTTTTTTTTTTTTTGACTGCCCCATGAAGGCTGTGGGATCCCAGTTCCCTGACCAGGGATTGAACCTTGTCCATGGCAGTGAAAGCATCGAGTTCTAATCACTAGACCAGCAGGGAATTACCCCTCTTTCTACATTTTCTTTTTAAGTGTTTTAAAAAAGCAAATCCAAGAAATTTCCCCCCTCGTAAATCCTTGCAAGTGGAGATGTGTATGTCTAATGAGGACTACCTTCCTTCCTCTCTTCCTCTTTTTTAAAACAATAACCACAATGCCATCATAAGCTCACCTGAAATGTACACGTTCCTTAATGTTAGTACCATCCCACACTCACAGATCCCCAGTTGCCTCAGAGACGTCTTTTTATGGTCAGGTCTCCATGAAGAGGGTCTTCCCAAGGGCTGGCCTGACACTTAGTCGTCATGTCTCCCAAGCTTCATCTCATCTGTAGCCGCCCCCGCCTCGGCTCACACCGTCTAGTTACTGAAGACTCCAGGGCATGCAGCTTGGAGAACCCACATTCCAGACCTGGCCGGCTGCTTCAGATGACTGAAGACTTCCTGTAAGAGAAGTGGAAATTGGAAACCATGCTAACTTGCAGAGCTTAAACGCTGTCATCTTGCATTTTCCTCTTTTTTGCAAGGGCTGGGTCTGGACTTCTGCCTCTGCCCAGGATCCTAGGACAGGGCCTTGGCAAAGAGGTGCTGGTGGTCTCATGGAATAAACAACCAAGAGAACATTCACAAGGCACCTTACAATTTATAGAGGCCATTTGCCATACTATATATATTGTATATGAATACATAATTCACATAATTATGTCCTTGTCACTGGGTCCTCAAAGCAGCCCTGTGACATGGGCAGGGCCATACTTCGTGTCTGTCTCTCAGTAGGTCACCTCGATGGGAGAAGCCTTTTCATTTTCCAGGGCGCTGGGAAATCATGCCAAGCAATTGCTTAGATCAGGGAGTCCCAGGGAGAAGCCACCACCTTCCACCTCTCCTCCTCAGCCCCCACAGTGTTAATCTCTGCTTCCCTTCCTTTTCCATCAGAGGTGCCCTGGACAAGGAGCCAGGACTCTGTCCCTGAGTCTCTCCGGGTCTGACCCCTTGGTCCTCTTGACAAATTCAGTTAAGTCAAGTGTCCCCCTCACCAGTCTCTCTGGCTGGTCAAGCCTCTTCCTTTCTAAGTCACATAGCGCCCAGAGCTAGGTTCTTATAGCTGTTTCCTCTGGCACTTCCATCTTTTGCTTTTTTCTACTTGTGTCTTGAGACCCTTTTTTTCCCCCTTGTCTGTCTGTCTTCCTCCTGGGCTGCTTCTATTTCTCCTACATGACAGTTCTCAAGATGCCTGATTTCGCTGGGAGACACTGCCCCTTTCTTTCCTGCTGCTGCTGCTGCTAAGTCGCTTCAGTCGTGTCCGACTCTGTGTGACCCCATAGACGGAAGCCCACCAGGCTCCCCCGTCCCTGGGATTCTCCAGGCAAGAACACTGGAGTGGGTTGCCATTTCCTTCTCCAATGCATGAAAGTGAAAAGTGAAAGGGAAGTCACTCAGTCGTGTCCGACTCTTAGCGACCCCATGGACTGCAGCCTACCAGGCTCCTCCACCTGTGGGATTTTCCAGGCAAGAGTACTGGAGTGGGGTGCCATCGCCTTCTCCGCCTTTCTTTCCTAGTGCATATTAACTGAGCAGGTGGTTTACAGCTGGGTTGGGTCCTGCATGAGGAATTGGATCACCCTGTAGGCAATGGGAGTTTTATCAAGTGGGGGCTGGTGGGTAGAGAACCGGGGACATGAAGGAGGAAGAGACTGGTGGCATTTATGAGAACAAATGAGAGTGGAGTGGGGCAGGAAAGAACATCTTCTGGGGATATGGTCCCAGGGTTATCAATACCTGCCAGGACCTGCCCTCCTCATCCAGTGATCTGAGATCCCCGAAGGAGCAGGATCAGAAGGTGGACAGCCCCTGGCAGGGTGTGGTCGGAGGGCAGGAATCGCCGGCTCCTGGGGCGCCGCTGCCATCTAGTGGTGAGATTCAGCTAGTGTTGCTCTCTGAAGTTCAGTCAATGCCCAGCAATAGGTCTCTGGCCTGATATTTAACACTGGACTTGATCTGGTCCCATTACTTCATGGCAAATAGATGGGGAAACAGTGGAAACAGTGACAGACTTTATTTTCTTGGACTCCAAAATCACTGCAGATGGTGACTGCAGCCATGAAATTAAAAGACGCTTGCTCCTGGGAAGAAAAGTTATGACCAACCTAGACAGCATACTAAAAAGCAGAGACGTTACTTTGCCAGCAGAGGTCCATTTAGTCAAGGCTATGGTATTTCCAGTAGTCATGTATGGATGCGAGACTTGGACTATAGAGAAAGCTGAGTGCCGAAGAATTGATACTTTTGATCTGTGGTGCTGGAGAAGACTCTTGAGAGTCCCTTGGACTGCAAGGAGATCCAACCAGTCCATCCTAAAGGAAATCAGTCCTGAACATTCATTGGAAGGAATGATGCTGAAGCTGAAACTCCAATACTTTGGCCACCTGATTCGAAGACCTGACTCATTTGAAAAGACCCTGATGCTGGGAAAGATTGAAGGCGGGAGGAGAAGGGGACAGAGGATGAGGGTTGGATGGCATCATTGACTCAATGGACATGAGTTTGAGTAAACTCTGGGAGTTGGCAATGGACAGGGAGGCCTGGCATGCTGCAGTCCATGGGGTCACAAAGAGTCAGACATAACTGAGCGACTGAACTGAACTGAACTGACTTTGGAAAAGTCACCCGGTCACAATGTTTGCTGATAAATACCCCAAATAGTCTTCGCAGTTTCCAAATCTGAAAAAATTATTATTTTCTAGCTTTTGAATAATTTAGACGATTCATGTAGTCATCATATCAATATTTACTGTAGGTTCATTTCATGCCAGCGCTTCCCTGGTGGCTCAGTCGGTAAAGAATCTGCCTGCAATGCAGGAGACCCCAGGTTCAATTCCTGGGGTCAATTCAAGAGGATCCCCTGGAGAAGGAAATGGAAACCCGCTCTAATATTCTTGCCTGGGAAATCTCATGGACAGAGGAGCTTGGCAGGCCCCAGTTCCTGGGGTCACAATGAGTCCGACACGACTTAGCAACTAAACCACCATTACAAGCCAGGCATGTTTCAGGCTAGACATTGAAAATAAAGAGGTGATCTTGATGAACTGTATGACTTATGTGGCAAACGAAAGCCAGCTACATCAACAGTTTCAATCTAGAAGGAAAAATGCTTCAATACAAATATGTCTGTGCTGTGCTTTGAGAATACAAAGGAGGGTTGTCTTAAGACAGATTGGCGTAGAGTGGTAGCTGGGAGGGAAGGGCGAGGCTTCTTGAAGGAGATGATGGCTAAGGTGAGCCTTGAAGAGCATATCGGAGCCAGAGAGGGTGATGGAGGAGTTTCAAGTGGTGAAGATGGAGGGAGTGGTGATGATCAGGAGACAGAAAACAGACCACGGGGACACGTTTTCAGTTTCTCCTTTTATGAATTCCTCAAGCATTCAGTTGTGACTATAAGGGCTTGTCTTGTGGCTCAGCTGGTAAAGAATACACCTGCAATGCAGAAGACCTGGGTGCGATCCCTGGGTTGGGAAGATCTCCTGGAGAAGGGAAAGGCTACCCACTCCAGTATTCTGGCCTGGAGAATTCCATGGACTTGTACAGTCCATGAGGTCGCAAAGAGTCGGGCACGACTGAGCAACTTTCACTTTCACTTCATAAGGAATTCAATCTAAAATGTGCAGAATGTGTTCTAACCAAGTATTTGATTTATTATTATTATTTTTAAGATGCAGAGTTTTTTCTTTTTCATTATCATTTATTTTTGGACGCACTAGGTCTTTTTGCTTTGCCTGGGCTTTCTGTGGCTGCAGAGAGCGAGCGCTGCTGGCTGCAGTGGCCTCTCTGGTTTCAGAGCGCGGGCTCCGGGCACGCAGGCTCCGTGGCTGTGGTCCGCGGGCTCTGGGGTGCGGGCTCAGCAGTTGTGGTGCACAGGCTTTGTTGCTCCGAGGCACTTGAGATCTTCCAGCACCAGGGATCAAATCCATGTCCCCTGCATTGGCAGATGGATTCCCATCCGCTGCGCCACCAGGGAAACCCCTTGATTTATTATTGTACTAATATGATAGAATTTTGGAGCTGGAAAGGATCCCAAAGAACTTCTATCTAATGTGTTTACCAATTCTTCTGCTCGTATTTACAGTGTGTCCGTTTTCTCCTGCTAAAACGGCAGCACCTTCCTGTGCTTCGGGCTGGGGCCTTGATGAAGTCCAGTGTGGACTATGTCATAGTCTGCCCAGGGGTCTCCCTGCCTGGGTTAGTGCCCTCATCTGACTTCATTGCAGAAGGAAGAATCCGATGTATTTCTTCCTTCCATTCCTTTTCCCTTCTCGCCTCCCTCTCTCCTTCCATTTATTCTTTTTGTTTGTTTGTTTTTAATCCAACAAATAGCGGTGACTACCTGCTATGTGCCAGACTGGGCATTTTGCTATGGGAGGACAGAGTCAATGGGACAGAGTACTTAGGACCTGGAGACACACAGGGACACCCTGGAGGCGGAGGTCAGCCGGGCAGCCCATCCTCTGCGGTGATCTTTGTAATCACTTCCAGAGCACGCCGGACTTTTTGTGGCATCAGTTACTGGAGGCTCTGGGTGCTCCATTTGACTTGAGAACCCCTCTCCTGAAAGTCAGAATAGCAACTAAGGAAAGCGTGGGGAGTGTAGTAACCCATTTAAGTAATGGGGTCACTTGTTCTTCTGATAGTCTCACCAGGGACTTCGAGAGGGACTGCAGCAATGGATTAAAACCCCTCAAGGATGGACTTTTCCTCTTTAGCCCATAAAGTATGCATCAGGTCCTGCAAAGCCAGTCACTGGTTTTAAGTGACCTTGTCTTGTCCTTCCCACTAATTTCTCTGTGAACCTGTTTGACTCAAGCCAGCCTCCCTGGTGGCAGGAAAAGGGGGAAGGGATCCTCAAAATGGATTATGGAATGTCAGCCAGTGTTTGTAGGATGCTGACACCTGTCCTAAGAACGATGACACTGCAAAGCTATGACGTCCTGCTTTGTTCCTGCTAACCTTACAAAGTGCAGAACTCTGGTGTCTGACCTCTGCCTTTGCCAAGATGACTTTCACACACTGTCTCTTTCCATCCAGCCCAGATAGGTGGACACACATCGTGGATCCTGCCATGTGAATGCAGGGCTAGCCCTTTCCAAGTCAGGGCTCCGTGAAATTTACAGGTGCCTGCAGGCATAATTAAAGTTTTTTTTTTTTCTTTTTAAAAACACAGAAAATTTTTATATCAAATCTTTGCTAAAAAGGTAACATTATATCATTGATTCTACTAAAACATGACTCAACACTTACATCATTACGTATAAATTATGTTCAATGTGGATAGAGTTTGATTTGTTTAATATGATGTAAGACTGGATGTCTCCAAACATAAAGGTAGGTACCACCTTTGAAAGTACCTAAACGACCTTGAGAGCCCCTTGAAATTCAGGTAAGATCTCCCTGCGATCTCCCTGGGGTTGCCCCAGCTCCAGGAACTGCCAGATTAATGCTAGACTGCGATCTCTCTGGGCTTCCCTGGAGGCTCAGTGGTTAAGAACCCACCTGCCAAGTAGGAGACCTGGGTTCAATCCCTGGGTCGGGAAGATCCCCTGGAGAAGGAAATGGCAACCCACTCCAGTATTCTTGCCTGAGAAATCCCATGGACAGAGGAGCCTGGTGGGCTATAGTTCTTGGGGTTGCAGAGTTGGACACAACTAAAGTGACTTAGTACACACACATGGATAGGTTACAAAGTGATTACTCCTGGGATCCTGTAAATTAAAGTTAAAGTTTGAGGCCCCCTTGGAAATGTTTTCCAAATCTCTGGGTACTCAACTGGTTGTCAGTTTGATTCTGACACGTATAATGACCCCTCGACTCCCTCCTCAGGTTCCATGATTTGTTAGAACGGGTCACAGAACTCACAGCAGTAGTTGACTTCCATTTCCTGTTTACTGGGAAGGATACAGTGTAGGCAGACCTGGATGCACTAGATACCCGGGGTGTGTGTGTGGTGGGGGGCAGAGTTTCAATGCCCTCACCAGCACACCCCCCCCTCCCGCCCCCGCTCCTCCATGGGGTCACCAACCCTGAACCTCTCTGAGCCTCTTCAGTTTTAGGTTTTTCCGGGTGTTCCGTTTCATAGCGTTAGAACCGCTGGCATTCCTGCCCTTGAATGAACAAAGTATAATAGCCCACAGGGGAGAATGAGGGGTGAATGTACATCTTTTATCCCCTTTCACGTACATCTGGGCAGGAGGCCCTGTCCTGGCCCCCATGCTTAAGAGTAGGGCTCAGCAAATCTTCTCTGTAAATATTTTAGGCTTTGTGGGTCCTGACGTCATTGTCACAGCTACTCAAGTCTACTGTTCCAGTGGGAAAGCAGCCCAGACAATAGGTAACTGAATGGGTGTGGTTGTGTCTCCATCAAACTTTATTTACAAACACGGGCAGTGGGCGGGTCTGGCCCCGGATTGCAGTTGGCCACCAGACCCAGTGGTGCTAAATTTGCATACTCACAGTTTCTTCAGTTACTTAAGCTAATATACTCCCTTTTCTCCCTTAAGCCCATTTATGAGATGCGTTTCTGTCTTGTGAACTAGAGACAGTCCTTTGTTCTTCAGTCACTCAGTCACGTCCGACTCTTCGTGACCCCGTGGACTGCAGCACGCCGGGCTTCCCTGTCCTTCACTGTCTCCTGGAGTTTGCTCAAACTTGTGTCTGTTGAATCGACGATGCCATTCAACCGTCTCGTCCTCTGTCATCTTCTCCTCCTGCTGGTCAGAAATGGTTCTTACTGACAACGTAACAGTGAGGAGGAGGATGAGGAAGACGGGCTGCTTCAAGTCCTTGCTTCTCAGACCTTCCTGCGATAAGAATCACCTTGAGAGGTCATTGACCCGAACGCTGCTGGGCTCACCCCCACCCGTGCTAGTTCAGCAGATCTGCAGCGGGACCCAGAATTTGCATTTTTAACAAACTCCCAGGGGGTGCTGATGCTGCCGGTCCCTGGACCACATGTAGAAAAAGCTGTCCTGGATCAGTGGCTCTCGGGTCTCAGAGAACCTCAGAGGATTCTGATTAGAGCATCGGAATCACTGGAGGGCTTGTGGAAACACAGGCTCTGCTCAGAGTTGGTGATTCACTTGCTCTGGGGTGGGGTTAGATAGTTTGCTTCCTAACAAGCCCCCAGGGGATGTTGCTGCTGGACCCGGCTTTGAGGAATGATTCCGGAGGACCCTTGCATGACCTTCTTCCAGCTTGCCCCTCCCCCAAAGCAAAGATGTCTATGGGGTCAAGGGCCCATCCTCTCTGCTCCTAGATCAAACTCTGGGCACTTGAGATCCCAGAATTTTTGTCCAGGCAGACTTGAGCCAGCTTCCAGAACCTGCATGGGGTCATTTCATGTGAAATGGAACAGAGAATGAATGGAGGTGGAGGTATTGGTTAGGTTGGCTGGGTGGGGGGAGGGGGGGTTGGTCCAAAAGCTGTAGGAGACCCTTGCAACTCAGGATGGAGCCAAGGTGGGGAAGAATGGGAGGGTGAGACCCACACCACCACCACCACCACCACCCCCTGCCCAAACCGTCCTTCCCTAAAGGAGCAGATGGAATGGCTTCCTCCATTTGGGGCCACCCTGATTGGGAACAGGGCTCATGAGCCATGGTCTCTGGAGTCAGACACACTTAAGTTTGATCCTTGATTCTGATACTTATTTACTTAGTGAACCTCAGGCAAATTACTTAACCTCTCTGAGCCTTGTCTATAAATCTATACAATCCATAAATATGCCGAACATCTACTGCATCACTATTTTGGGCTTCCCAGGTGACTCTGGTAAAGAATCTGCCTGCCAATGCAGGGGATGCAAGAGACGCATGTTCGATCCCCTGGAGGAGGAAATGACAACCCACTCCAGTATACTTGTCTGGAAAATCCCATGGACAGAGGAGCCTGTCGGGCTACAGTCCATGGGGTCACAAAGAGTTGGACCCGACTGAGCAACTAACACTTTGACTTTCACTTGACAAATGCGGTAAGGTTTTTGAAGCACTGAGCATAAGCCTTGGCACATGATGAATGTTGGACATTATTGTTCTTGTTGGTATCAATGACTGTTTCGTTCAGTCCTTGGGGGGGATGTGTTCTTTGTGACTGTCCTTTCCGTGCATCCTCAGAGCGCTGGTGTCCTCAGTACTTTGTGAGCAGGGACACAGCTCTTCCATAGCTGCTTCCCACTCTCTGCACTCACAGCCTTGAGTCTCCGTCTTGAAGAACACAAGTAAAGGATATTAGAACCCAGAAGATGACATGTCTTTTTATAAACAGCTAATCAAAACTAGTAATTTTATAGGGAAGAAGTGCTCATCTTGTTTTTTTGCTGCTGTAATTAAAAGGTTCATGGAACTATCTATTTGTAGTCCAGACAATGACAATTTATTGAAAGTGATGACCCATAATTATTTGACCCTTGCTCCTATTTTCCATCTGAGCCACAAGGCTTTAATTATGTTTTTGTTGCTTTTGTGACTACCTACGATGCAGCAGTGACACACGAGCGCTTCGGCAGTCTGCGATGCTGGTGCTCAAGGTGTGTGGCCGTTTGTGAATGGGTGTGTTTCCTCGTGTGTGTACCCTGGGTCTAACCTCCGGCAGTGGCACTAAGACTGACTTGCTGTTTATTTGCACCAGGTTGTATCATTGAGAATAGTGACATGGGTAGAACTTTCTCGAGTCACAGAGATGTCCTCTGTGCATGTGTCCGTTACCCATCCATTATCCACCTGTCCGCTAAGCAGGGCTTCCCTGGTGGCTCAGTGGTAAAGAATCCGCCTGCAGTGTGGGAGACCTGAATTCCATCCCTGACTCAGGAAGATCCCCTGGACGAGGGCATGGCGACCCACTCCAGGATTCTTGCCTGGATAATCCCACAGAGAGAGGAGTCTGGGGGGCTGCAGGCCATGGGGTCACAAAGAGCTGGACATGGCTGAGCGACTAACATACAACCACCACCTGTGGTTGGAAAAGGTGGCTAATGTGGCTAAACTAAATGTTAAATTCTGTTTAATTTCCATTAATTTACATTAAATAAATGTAATGTAATGTAAAATGTGGCTGCTGCCCTGGACAGTGTAGGTTACGAAGGTCTTTGCTCATCTGATCACTACAATCCCTCTGAGAGAGCAAGGGGGAAATGCATCATCTTCCGGATGACGAGACGGTTCACCAGATGTTCACCTGGGCAGGTGGAGCAGGTGGCCATGGCATCATGTGATTTAAGATGTGTATTGCAAAAGGCCCTTCCTGCACTTCCTCAGAATGGCTCTGCCATTGGTCTGTCACAGGGGATGTTACTTTTAGCAATTAAATGAAGACACTGGCAGAAATTTTTTTTTTTAACAAGGCACTGGTCTACCCTATATTCCCAAATAATTGAGCATTCCTTGGCTAAAAAGTAATATGATTAAAATAGAGATTTTTTTTTTCCTTGCCTTTGGAAGGAAATGTCAACATTTTGACTACTGCATAATTTGAGCTGAGGCAGATCATCAAAAAGAGCAAATATTTGTTGTCTTTTAATTTTTTTGGCCATGCCACACAGGATAAAGGCTTAGTTCCCAAACCAGGGATCGAGCCTGCACCCCCTGCATTGGAAGCTCGAAGTCTTAACCACTGGACTGTCAGGGAAGTCCCAGAAGGGAGCAAATATTTGAAATGTACATAAGCAGAGTTAAACTACTTCGTATGTAAGAAGTTCTCCTTGATTACTCTGGACAGGTCAAGCAATCACATACCGGATGCTGTGCCATCATTTGAGATGCCAGTCACACTAAAGCCCCTCTCTGTGGTGTACCTTACTCCTAGTTCTCTATGCTCCCAACCAGGGGGTGATTTTGACCTCCAGAGATCATCTGGCAATTTCAGGAGATATTCTGGTTGTCACAGCTTGGGGTCAAGCTGCTTCTGGCAACTAGCAGGTAGAATCCAGTGGTGCTACTGAGCATTCTACAATGCATGGGACAGCCCCTGGCAACAAAGAGTCACCTGGTTCCTCATGTCAGGATTGCTGAGGTTGGGGAACTCTGCTCTAAGCCCTTGTTATTCAAGGTGTGGGCTGTGGATATCTGTATTTACAAAGGTCACAAATGTGAATGTCTCTCTTGCCCCATGTTTTAAAACTAACCTTGACTGGGGTACTAACCATGTCATCAGTGGCTCAGCACCCACTCTGGGTTGGGTTTGGAATTAAGCCTCACCTCCCGACTTTGGCTGCACGGTCCAGGCTTGAGGTTGGGCTCCCATGTAGCTGCCTGAATCACCTTGGAAGCTGACTGCATTTCCCGCTTCCAGGAAAAGTCCCAGGATGTGTTTTCCCTGGGTCATTATCCTCCCCATTTTCTCCCTTCTTTCCTTCCTCGGTCATGTTGTCCTCCCCCCTAGGTCAATCTACCACTGGTAAGTCAGAGAAGTATCAGAGTTAAATAGATCCCCCCATCTTTCTAAGGGGCATGGAGTGGCTCTGTAAGACTATGTAAAGCTCCTATGAAAGGCAACAGGGGGAGAAATACTAATTACAGAGACCTTGAACCTGTATGGTAAGTCCCCTACATGCAAACCTTCAAGTTGAAACCTTCAGATGCACACGTGCGTTCCATCAGCGTCAGGTGTAAGCGGCGTTGCAGCTTGCCCTCCGTCTCCTGTTGCCGACGATCCTTCAGTACTAGACAGCCAGTTGTATGAGTTGGGTACCTAGGCTAATTTTGTTGGACTTAGGAACAAAATCGGACTTATGAATGTGCTCTCGGAATGGAACTCTTCGGTATGTACAGGACTTACTGTATCCCATCTCTTAAGGGTGGAGGGGTGTCCAGAAACATCCCCCCCAAGCCAAGCAGGTCATTCCTCCTTTCCATCTTCCCCTTCAGTGCCTGGAATTGAGATTCAGAGGGTGCCTGACACACCCAGCCTTTCATACAAAGCCAGGCCCCACCTGGGCTACTTCCACTCTGCTGTCTCATGCATCCAATCACGACCATTTACCAGGACACATCGCTTCTTTTCCTGACCACTCTCCAACCTATTCCTGCCTCAGCGTTTCGGGGAAATGAGGTGAGAGACCCAGGAGGTGGGACCCGGCTGTTGCTGGCTGTATTCTAGAACAAACCCCTTTAAATGATTTCTGAAGGGTCCCCCAGGCTGGCGGCTGGGGGAGCAGGAATGAAGCGGCAGTGAAGAAGTGAAATTATCACCTATTGCTTCACCCATATAATTGGGTTAATAATGAAAACATAACTAGCAGGGGCCTCATCCACAAGGAGTCATTATGTGCTTTTTTCCCTCGACCATTGTCACAAAACATGAAAAGTACGTCTCATAAGGTGAGCGTGCTCAGGACCGCTTAGCAACTTCCCCTGTAATTGTCTCCCAGTTTATAAGAACATGAAATTAATTATTGTATCTCATACCTAGAACAGTAAGTGTGTGGAAAAGTCACGGAGATGGATCCTCCTTGTCCTGAAATGGATCACTCGCAGTCGGCTTCCCCTGGGAACATTTCAGATTTCGTCTGCTGGGAGAGCCTTGAGACAGCCTTCATCAGAATGCATTGCTGTTGTTTCATCGTTCAGTCGCATCCAACTCTTCTCAACCCGATGGACTGTAGCCCACAAGGCTTCTCTGTCCATGAGATTTCCCAGGCAAGAATACTGGAGTGGGTTGCCATTTCCTCCTCCAGGGGATCTTCCTGACCCAGGGATCAAATCCATGTCTCCTGCTTGGCAGGCGGATTCTTTACCACTATGCCACCAGGGAAGCCCTTTAGAATGCATAATTTCATGATAAAATAGTACTGTGTCTCCATGGTGGACGGCATCTCTTGCTAACCATATGGCCATTGTTGTACTGGAACAATTGCTGAACAAATCCAGATTTTGTGTGCTCATTCATGACAAGAATTTCTGTCTCATAAAAATTCTTGGGAAAACTTAGGGGTGATAACATCAGGTTTGGGAATAAAGAGACTTGAGTTCTGTTGCCACTTCTCCTGCCACTGGTTTTTGGACTTTTACCCAAACCTTTTCTCATTAAATCTCAGTTTCTTTCTCTGTGAGCCCATTAGGACTGAAAGTCTGGGCTGGAGTGCCTCTGGCTTCTGCCCATAGCTGGGAGTCAGCAGGCACAAAGGGGTACACTCATTGCAGTTGTTAAAATGCTCATATACTTCTGCACTGACTGGCAAAAACCTACCCGCCCCCTGCCCACACCCCTTGCCCAGGGCCTGTCTGTTGCTCTGGCTACAGATTCCCTCACCTGGCCATCTCCTGTCCCCCCACCCACCGCCATCACTCATCAACTAAGGTTTAATGTCTGGTCCAGCAGGAGCTCTTAACACAGCATTATTGCTGTGCTCAGATGCTCAGTCGTGTCTCTTTTTGACCCCATGGACTGTACCCCACCAGGTTCCTCTGTCCATGCGATTCTCCTGGCAAGGATACCGGAGTGGGTTGCCATTTCTGCCTCCAGGGATCTTCCTGACCCAGGAATCAAATCCACATCTCTTACATCTGCTGCATTGGTAGGTGGATTCTTTACCAATAATGCCACCTGGGAAGCCCCTACATTGCATCGTTATCAGGACCTTATTTTAGGACATCTGTACCTCTGACTTGCCCACGGTTAAACAGTTTAAATATTACCGTTGATGGTCGCCTTGTATTTAGGGAAGAGCATTACCCACATTATGAATTAGGAGCTGTTTACATTTCCAACAAGCAAAAAGAAAAGGGATATTTTTTAGAGTTTTCCATCTGTTTCTTTGTTGTTAGCCAGCTAGGGTCAAGCACTGACACCCTGATGTGTCTACTGATACACACAGTGGCACTTGAATTTCATAAACAGAAGAAAATCCCATCTATGGCAGAGTCTTTGGATAATTCAGGCAAGGATTAGACTGAAGATGACCTTGACTTTGGAGATAATTAGATTTAATTATGCAAATACAATTTGAATACTAAGAGCATATACATAAAACCGTTTTCAGGCACCACCAAAGTTGCTCTTTACACGACAGTCACTGAAATGCTTCCAATTACAGCAAGACAGTCCCTGTAAGCCATCCTTGAGTTACTCATACAAAGGACAACAGTGAGACGGCATTTCTTTCCAAAGGTCCTATCAACGGCCCTGTTCATTTATTGTAAATTACTAAAGAATCAGGGTATGTTTCCTATATCATCCAGATGTGAACCTTGATATTTTCAATACCCGTGACATATTTATTCATTCATTCAACTGTTACTAAGACTTCATGCCAAGCATCTGGGCTAATTGCTGGGAATAAAGGCATGAAAACATCTTAACTAAAGGAGCTTTCAGTCTAGCAGAGAAATAGACACACTAATAAAAAAGTATAAGACGATAAATAAGTTGAGTGGGCTCTTTCCCCCTGGTTCTTTGGTGGTGCTTTTCAAAGATAGCATCTCCATTCTTTCTGAAACATCTACTTGGCGAGACCCTCCTGGTGTCCCTCTCATCTCTCAGGCTGCTCTTCTCAGTCTGTGTCCTGGGCTTCTTTTTTCTCCATGCCCTGGATACTTAGAACAATTAGAAGTAGGAAACCCCCTGGAACCTGTCCCCAAAACCCCTTTCTCTTCTCATGCCCCATGATTTCCCCAGGCCATTTCTTTTACTCTCGTTGTTTTAATTACCACCTTTTGCCAGTCTCTTAAGAACAGCTCTCTTCCAGACCTGTATATCCAACAGCCCACAGATCACTCCAGACTCCACTGTCCCAAACAGAATTCATCGCTTTCTTCACTGTGCCCATCCCAACCCATTTCTCTCCCCCTGTTCTCCTTGTTTTATCCATGACATCACTGTCCACCCAGTTAGTCAAACCATAAACCTGACCATCACCTGACGTTCTTCCCCCATTTAGACCTCCTGGACAGCAAATCATTGTCCCTGTTTATTAGCTTGTTCTACAGTTTGCTAGTTTGAGCTCCCCACCATCTCTCGGGCATTCCCCCAGGCCCACACTCTTGACTCCTGTCCTCACTGCCTCTCACTTGCATGGAGTCCCTTCCTGGTGTCTCTAGCTCCGTTGGAGCCCCCCTCCTGACCTTCCCCCCAGGGATGGTGCGGTCATCTGTGTAACCTGCAGGTCTGATTATGTCCACAGTAGTTGCCACTGGAGGTGTGCTAAGCCTAGGATCCAGTGCCCCCTCTCGTCCGAGATCCATCCCACCTCCTGGAAAGCACGTTTTTATTACAAGGTCTTGAGCTTCCTGGACCTCACCCATAGCTCAGTGAGTTAGGGCAAATACTCTGACCCAGGCTGACTCAACTGAGTTCTTTCTCCAGGCATTTTGATTTGGGACTCATAAACACCACTGTGTCTCTCTGTATGGCTAGAACTGTAACTTATGGGGCTTCCCAGGTGGCACAGTGGTAAAAAAGCTGTCTGCCAATGCAGGAAATTCAAGAGACGCAGGTTGGATCCCTGGGTCAGGAAGATCCCTTGCAGAAGGAAATGGAAACCCACTCCAATACTCTTGCCTGGAGAATCCTATGGACAGAAGAGCCTGGTAGGCTGCAGTCCATGGGGTCACGAAGAGTCAAATACAACTGAATGACTAGGAACATGCGCCCACATAGCTTACAACCTGAGCACTGAAAGGTTGGCCAGTGTCTACTCTAGTTTTGGAGAAGCAGAGGAAGAGAAAGTGCAAAGAGAGAAAGAGAAAACCAATACAATATTGTAAAGTAATTAACCTCCAATTAAAATAAATAAATTTATATTAAAAAAATAATGATAGAGCAGACACACAGAGGAGTGGATGTGGCAGAGAGAGACTAACTCTCAGATTCCAGAAGAATATTCCCGATTCTGACTCCAGGTCCTTCCTGAGAACTATTCATGCTCTTAGATTCCATTCAATTTCTGGGAATTTCTAAGAAATGCCCCAGTTTCACTCGAGCCTCCCTGATTTCCATTCCTTAAGACCAAGTGGTCTTCGCTCACACTGACATCATCATGTGAACCCCGCACCCCACTCCCCTGCATACTGGGACACAGAAGCAGGTTCCCCAGGTGGCCCAAAGGCCCTGGTGGATTCTCTAGGCTTCTTAGGGTCCCTCCTCCCTTTCCTCTCTGTACTCCAGTTGCCATAGGAAGTTTTCAGATCCCAGACATACCTTCTTCTCTTCGGTCCCTAACCCTGTCATGCAGCTGTCTGGGGTCCCCTCAATGCCCACCCTGCCCTTCTTTCAGCTCTCAAGGTAAATGCCGGGTCTTCAGGAAGCCAGCTGTCTTGAGCGCCCAGGCTGGGCCTTGCCCCTCTGGAGGGGGGACCCCGCTTGGCATTCCCCATCCTTCCCTCCCTTACCACACCTTAGCTTCCCCAGGGCAGGAATCATGTCTGGTTTATGATAGCCATATGCTCAGCCATCCGTGTTGTGCTCGGCACACGGACAGCCCTCAGTATACATCTGTGGATGAACCGAGTGGGGAGCAGGAGAGCCAGGGAAGGATTTGTACAGAAGACAGTGTCTGAGCTGAACTTTGAAGGATGGACACAGGAAGCCCTCACTGAAGCCACTTCCAAGAATTTAGGGAAACGGATGGGGTCCTTGGTGAGAAGCCTGGGCTTTCAAGTCAGATGCTCCTCTAACTGTGGGACTTTGGGCAAAGTCTTACCTGGAAAGGCTGGTGTGAGCATATGAAACAGCAAGTATGGAGTTGCAGGCAGTGCTTTATCATCCCATTTTATTTAGCTCAAAGCATCCCACAACGCTCTGGGGCCTTGCCCAAATTGTATCGACTCTCCGAGCCTCATTTTCATGATCTGTGTTATCTCTTATCTTCTCTGCCACCTTAGATTATCCTGGGGGGCCTTTTCTGGACTCTGAAACCCTAAATAAACTCATCGTTATCTGGATTATTATCATTAGCGATTATAACAGTTGGAACTTGGGGCTCACATTGAGGTGCCCCCTTCTTTCAAGAGCCAGGCCGTCATTCTTTCCCTTGGAGAATTAAGCTGTGAAATATGCAAAGTCACCAGAAAGATACAGCCTGGCTCCCAGACCAGCAACATCTGAATGTAACTTGGTTGAATAGATTAACATATTAAAAGACAGTATGTCAATCACAGAATGCAGGGACAGAAGAAGTTATCACAGATGCAAATGGGCTCAACTTGGCCCGGGCAGGGAGGAAAGGCAGCTCAGCACCCCCAGAATGATGCATTTCTGTTTCCGAAGATAAGGCCATCCCTGGAGTCAGCAGACGCACAGAAGATGCCAATCATCGCCTCCCTACACCCGATGCCTCTTACAGATCTCACCTACCCCGCAGCTTCAGATGCCAGAGGCCTTTGCAGCAGGCACCCTTGCTCCCAGTCCCGCCCTGCTGACCAGGACAGAAAGCGAACGCCAGATTGATATTCCCATTAAATACTCACTGCACTGAATATAATCCAATACCAGATTAATACCAGTCTATCATTTTCTCTGTGTTCTGAGCATTTTGTGGGGACGAGGTGGGTGTACAAGGAATTTTTCTCTTGTTTTTATAAAAGTTATTTTTTATTGGAGTGTAGCCGCTTTATAATGTTGTGTTACTTTCTGTTGTTTGTTGTTTAGTCACTAAATCATGTTCAATTCTTTTGCGACCCCATCGACTATAGCCCACCAGGTTCCTCTGTCCATGGGATTTCCCAGGCAAGAGTACTGGAGTGGGTTGCCATTTCCTTCTCCAGGGGATCTTCCTTTGCTGACCCATGGATGGAACCTGCGTCTCCTGCTTGGCAGGTGGGTTCTTTACCCCTGACTCACCTGAGAAGCCTGTGTTACTTTCTACTGCACAGCAAAATGAATCAGCCATACATATGCATGTATCCCCTGCCTTTTGGACTTCCTTCCCATTCAGGTCACCACAGTGCCCTGTTTTGGACTAAGAGTGGGGAGACTGAATCAGTTGGCTGTGGGGGAACCAAGTTGGAAGGTTGGATGGTCCCTGGGAGAGACGCCCTCATCTTGGGATGGCCACGCTGTAGCCTTGTACAGAGGCGTAAGACAATAAGTGTCTGCCAGAAAAGAAGAATAAATGAGCTATGTGTGGAAAAGCAGGGCGAGGGAGAGTAAGGGAGGAGAGAGAAAGACCCACCGATTTTTCTGGTTCCTTAAGTCTCGCTCTGCTTCTAAACGGCATTCCTTTTTAATTTAAGCTTTGGTGAGTAGGGATATGCAATGAAACCATTCCCCACGGGATGGAATCTTAGCTAACAGATCTATCTCAGTTTGCCTTGGTAAGATCTTCCTACTGCGAGTGAGATGACGTTCCACTGAACTATCTCGAGCAGACAGGGTCAGGCGGGGATTCGAGCCAGGGGTGGGGAGAGGGGCTTCTGAGATTTCGTGGCCTGCACCGTGAAAGTAAGCAACTCCTTGCGTGGCAATTTGGTTTCCATGTGCTGTACTGGTTTTCTACTGCTGCTGAAGTGAATGACCACACTTAGAGGTGCAAACCAAGAAAATGTTATCACTTGTAGCTCTGAAGGTTGGAAATTCAAGTAGACACGGGTCTCACTGGAGCTAAGATCAAAGGGTGGGCTGGGTTGTGTTCCTTCCAGCGGCCCTAGGAAGGAATCCGTTTCTTGTCCTTCTCTAACTTCTGGAGGCTGCCTGCGTTCCTTGTCTCCTGGCTTCTTTCTCCGTCTTCAATGCCAGCAAAACAGCAGCTTTCTCATCTCTCTGTTCCCAACTCTTTCTTCTGCCTCCCTCTGCCACGTCTAAGGCCTCTGTGATTGCATCATGTCCACCTGGATAAGTCAGGCTAGTCTCCCCATCTCAAGGCCAACCGAAGAGCAACCTTTATCCCTTTTGTAAGCTTAATTCCTCTTTTTCAAAAACCTTAGAATTTCATAGGTTCTAGGGATCAGGGTATGGGCATCTTTGGGAGGGGACATCATTCTGCCTAACAGGTGCACCTTGACAAAGTGAGGACAAAGGACAAAATGCTGCCATATATAACGTTTAAGGACACTCATTTCAGCTTAGAAACTGTGGTGCCAGGTGAGTAAACTTGTAAATTTCCCTTCTCTGATGCACACAGGAAGGTCTTCTGAGTCTGTTATTTAGTGAAAAGAGTATGGACTTTCCACTCCTTCAGGCACGGGTTCCATCCCACTTGGTGTCTGTTTAACCTCTCTGTGTTTCAGTGTCCTTCTCCATGATATATATACATAATAATAGTATTGTTTGAAGGATTATGTGAAATCAAATATGTTCTTTTT
Organism: Bubalus bubalis; assembly: GCF_019923935.1. Lineage (NCBI taxonomy): Eukaryota > Metazoa > Chordata > Mammalia > Artiodactyla > Bovidae > Bubalus > Bubalus bubalis. The sequence goes on along the minus strand of NC_059159.1, from coordinate 33,294,204 downwards.
TAAACTTGATAAATGCCTTTTTTTTTCTCCTTTCCTTCCTTTCCAGATCTTGATTGTCTGGAACCATGAAGTGAATACACGGAGTACGCTTCTAAGTGAGGGAGGGTCTACTATGTCTTGGCAGCAGAAGGGGGCTCATGCCAGGAATCAGACATGAGCATTATGCCATGATGACTATCCATCATTTTTCCTTGCTCCTTCTCCCCCATATTTTAGGTTCTTTTGTCTCTCAGAGTGGGAACCGCCCCAGGGTTTCTTTCGTCTTTCATATCTCGCTGCATAAAATGGTAAGTGTCAGGAGCCAAGTGCGGGAGGACAGAGACTGCCAAGGAGGAGCTGCCAGGACAGTGGTTTTCAGGGCCTGAGTGATGGGAGGAACTGGAGAGTTGCCAGTGGACTGCATCCTGGCCATGACCTACAGCAAGCTCTGTCCCTGTCCCTTTGAGCAGTTTCTTGTCCCTCTAAAGAATTCTCTGTCTACAAGGGTGGGTGAGCACTGGACATTGCTGGGACCACAGTTCTGGGCTTCTGATGGACACATTTGATGTTTGATGTTCGAAAGAGCTCGGGAGCCTTTCGTTCACCACCCTAGTGATTCAGGATGGAATTAAGTGAAGGACGGCTAAGCTTGTTTGTAGCAGGAAGACTCTGCCTGGCTGGATTTAAATGATGCCCCTGTGGAGATACAGCCAGTTCAGCTATCAGAGACTTTCTGCAAAATGTTCTAGAAAGTGAGTCCCATTTTTGCTGAAAAAGCAGTCTGCTAATTGGGATGTACAGTTCATTTCTAACTTTCGTTTCCTTTCAATTTCAGACGCAGCACCTATGTAAGCTCATTGGCAGCTCACAAAACAGCTTCACATATGTTAGCACTTTTTAAAAAGACTCTTGTGTTTCCATTGGAATAGAAATCTACTCTTCCTGTCCAGAGACAGGCCAATGTAGAAATCCCAGCTCTCCTGAAACCAGTGATGTTTCCTAACCTGGATTTTCGTTTTCTCAGCTGTAAAAAAGCATGCTAATAGTTACTTCTTAGGGTTGTTGCCCTGACTGAAAGCTCTCAGGTGGCTCTTAGGTGGCAGGAACCTGCCTGCCAATGCAGGAGACATAAGAGATGCAGGTTCTAGCCCTGGGTTGGGAGGATCACCTGGAGGAGGGCATGGCAACCCTCTCCAGTATTCATGCCTGGAGAATCCCTTGGACAGAGGAGCCTGGCAAGCTACAGTCCATGGGGTTGCCAAGGGTCAGACATAACTGAAGCAACTTAGCACACAGAGCATAGATTCAGGCCCTTATGAAGCATTTGGGAGTTAATATTCACATATTCCTTTTGGGGTTCTCTGTACCCAGCACTTGTATGTCTCTTAATTAAAACTAGTTCCGCCTTTCAAAGAGCTAATACTTGAGTATAGAATGTAGTACTTGTCTGCAGAACCTTCTATACCTTCCCCTCAGCCATCCTTCCTGGGGTACAGTAAGTTGACTTTTGTTTTTCTGAATTTGGGGTTGATGGGAATAGGATTGCCCTTTGGAAGTTCAGCTGTAGGATAAAATGATGGAGCATTGTAAAGATATGCAAAGTCAGCTGACGGAGAAGGCACAGCTCCCAGTTGGGCAGGCCCTGCCATCAACAGAGTGACTGCATTAAATAAAAGATGTGTCCATCAAAGGCAGGACTGGTCAATGCTGAAGGCAAAAAGATATGGGAGGAAAATGTCAGCAATGTCCATTCTGGCAAACTCCAGGGAAGAGGGAGCCTTAACTCAATGGGGGTGGAGAGTGGAGCCCCACACGCAAAATGTCTCTGGTCCCATTGGAAAGACCATTCCTCTTGGAGATGCCAGGCTGTCTCAGCTGGACCCAGGAGCACAGGATTATTAAATTCCCCTTGTTCTGTTCCAGGTACACCAGAAAACTCTCAGATCGTAATTTGGATTCTCTTGGAGTCAGTCTTTGGGGCAAGAAAGGGCTAATCCTACAGAATTCAAGTTTTTTTTAGGTCTTTGTGTTAGTAATCTCTCACTGTGAACGAAGAAAGAGACATTTGAGTTTTATATTAATATATCAGTACTCCGTGCTTGGTTAAAATATCTCTACTGAGAGATGGATCCCTCTTCAGATTCTGTAGTGTCTAAGAGTCAGATGGAGTCAAATGGAGGAACATGGGAAATTCCTCAAGGTCAGTAATACCAGTTTATGAGACATCTTGGCAAACAGTCTGCTGGCCTTTCCTCTTAGTGACTACCTTCCGGGCTTTCAGAAGAGAGAGGCTTTCCAGTGGCCATGTTAACAGTCCTCTCCATGTTAGTTGGTAACAGCCACAGAGGCAGTGTTGCCTGGTGGAAAGACTCTGGGATTTGGAATCAAACAGACTTCGGTTTGAGTCCATCTCTGATGCTCATATGAACTTGGGCATGTAATTGAGCATTTCTGAGCAACAGCTTATCCATTTATAAAATGGGATACTTTCAAGGGCTGTCACAAGGCTGAAAGTAGCTATGATTATCATGTGCCCTGAGAGGGCCCATCACAGGGGAAACACGATAAAGCTTGGATCTTTTATTCTATAACACACTGAGAATCTATTATGTGCAGAATCGAATCCAGTCTAATATATAAACCCTACACTCTTCTTCCATCACTTTAGCCTGTTTTACATTTGAAAATCAGAAGTGGGGGATGGTTTGCATCTTTTCCCAGGTCTTAACAGCCTTGAGCTTCCACAAGGCTCTTGGTGATGAACGTAGATGCACAGTGGCTTTGCCCGTGGCCTCGAGTTGAGTCCCCAAAGGTTTCAAGAGGTGACTTCTAGCAAATTCATTCTTACAGGTCTGCATGTGTATGTGGATACCCACTTTTTGATCTTCTTTGGAGCAGGAATTCCAGCCTTCTGGTGCTATTCAATCAGAACTTTGGCAAGTGATTTATTGAATAAGTGAGATTCAAGCAGAAAACAGCGTCACTCTTTCTCACCTCTGCTCCTTGTTACCTGATCTCTCCCCCTAGAGAACATTTTGGGTCAATGCAATAGCTTTTTTGGTCACTCTTAGACAACAATAAGAACTTCAGTCACTTTGGGGTCATAGAAAACCTAATCCCAGCTGATAGATGAACTCCAGACTCTCTGTCACTTTGGTCTATTCCAGGCTCAGAACTCAGGGTGAGGGAGGGCACTGGAGTGTTGCTTCCTTCATTCCCATTCACCTCCCCTGAACCCCCAGCAGGGATTTTGGGACCCTCCTGTGAAGGCGGGGAGGAGAGGAAGGACAGAATAGAGCTCCTAGGGCAGTTGTGACTGGGTGGCACAAAGGACATTTTCCATGTGACAATCTTGTGAGTTTCTGGGCAGCCATCTGACTGCAGACCCCGAAGTTGGTGCGGATGGCAGCCAGTCAACTCCTTTCCTGAGATCCCTTCACCACTGCCAGAAAGTCCTTCCCTTCCTCTTAAAAAAAAAGTTACTTCACGCGTGCTTGCTCAGTCATTAAGTCACAACAAACCCAGGAGGCAGGTGCTGCTCTTCACAGCCTCCTTTTCACCAATGAGGGAATCAACACAGAAAGAAGTTAAGTAACTTGGCCCAGGACGTCCAGCTTGAAACCTTGACTCCAGCAGTGACACCCCCAACCTTCCCTGGCCTTCCGCCTACTTCACAACTTCATGAGGCTTCCCATTACCCGTGCCTGACCAGGAGCTCTCCAAGGTGCTGGAGAGAGGCCCGGAGAGGCCCAGACAGGCGTGGCCACGGTCATAATAAGGTCCCCTTCCCTTGCGAGAGTGAAGAGAGACCGCAGGCAGCTAAAGGAATGGCTGCCGCTTCTGACCGTCACAGCCAGTTCTCCGCTGCGTCTCTATTTAGCACGTGGGAGCTGGCTGTTTACGTGCCCACCTCTCCTTCAAGATTGGAAATGTGTTGCCGTAGGGACCGTATCTTAGTCACTTCTCTATCTTCTTCATGCTGTCCCAGTTATACGGCACAGAACTGGCATATATGGAATGTCTACCACGTTTGTTGGATGATTAAAGGGGGATGGATTTTTTCCCTGTTCCTGAGGTATAGATGATGTACGATATTATGTTTCAGGTGTATAGCATTGCAAGTCACAATTTTAAAGGTTATACTCCATTTATCATTATTATAAAATACTGGCTACATCCCCTGAATTGTACAATATATCCTTGTACAGTAGCTCATTTGTTTTATACATTGTAGTCTGTACCTCTTAACCCCCTCCCCCTTCCCTGCCCCTCCCCAGCTCCCTCTCCTCAGTGACCACTAGCTGGATTCTTAATTGTCTTAAAAAATTTCGTGTTCCCACAGCTCAGTTAATTTCAGAGAGACTCAGGTATATTTCTACAGCATCATGGCAATAATAATGAGGCTATTAATAGCAGCAGGTACTATGTGATAAGCATTATGTGACAGGCTCTGGCCCAGGTATTTTATATTAACTCTAATATATAGTATATATGTAAACTATAAGCAGACTTTTCTCAAGGGTGAGACCCACCTAGGTGGGCGCGTCAATCCCAGGGGTGGAGCAGGTAGCTTCTCGGGTGTGACCACTAGGTGGCGGTGTGACACCACTATCATCTCTGTGCCTTGCGGTGGGGTAGTGAGCTGCTTGGACCAGTTCTGAAGGGCTGGCAGGATAACCGGGGGCCTCCTGGTGACCAAGACAGCCAAGATGGGGCCCCTGCATCATGCCCTGTAGCTGGGTTGAGGGCTTTCCAGTTTATCGCCATGAGGGGGCCTTGTGAGACGACCCTCCCAAAGCCAGGGCACATTTTCTCCTTGCTGACATCTGAAAATTACTCACTTCCTATTAATTCAGTTTAGCAAGGAATCATTGAGTCTCAGCTCTCGCCAACCACCCTCTTTGATGCAAACTGGAGGCTGTCCTCCCACCTCCTGACCCCAGCCTCTGAGCAGCGGCTCTCAGAAACCACGGACAGTGGCAGTGCCTTGAGGCTAGAAGCCTCCTTGGTTTAATTCTGTCTCCCTAGAATCTAGCACAGAGACTTCACACCCTCTATTTTAGACAAAGTTGGAGGTCGGGGGCCAGGAAGGCCATCAGGCCTGATTCTCACGTTCACGAGAGTGTTTAGGCATTTACTGTTACATCCAGATAAGGTTCTATGTATGAACACTGCATTCCTCCCAGTGTTCAAACTGTTTACTTCTTCCAAGAAGATTACTTAAATTATACCACTATTTCTGTACCCTCTTTTAGCATATCTTCGTCTTTTAATGTATCAGCATCCTCAAAAATTCAAAGTGTTCAGAGCTCGTCTCTCAATTTTTGAAGCACCTCAACTGAAATGCTTGGAGTTCCACCCACATGACTAACTGATCACATGTTCTCTCATCTCATGGTTTCTGTGCTCATTCCCAGGTCTGGGACCCCTCCTGCTCCCCCTTCAGTCGACTAACTCCCACCTGTTCTTCAGATGTCAGTTTGGACATCATCTCCTCCTCAAAGCAAGCCTTGCTAGGTGCTCTTAAAACACCGAGAGGAACCCTCAGTGCTTCATTCATTGTGCTGTAATTCCTGTATTCTTCATGAGTCCCTTAGAAGACCACGGGTTCCCAACTTGGGATCTACTGACCTTTGGGTTATTCATAAAGCCCTCAGATTTTTAAGTTATTAACCAACTGCCACAATAGTTAGGAGCAAACAGCCACAACATCTCAGTGGCCTCCCACAGAAATGACTCTTCCTGACATGTTCGGAGTTAGCCAGGGTGCTTTCAGGGGTTCTGCTTATCTTGAGTTGTTGTTTTTTAGTTGCTTAGTTGTGTCTAACTCTTTGCGACCCCATGGACTGTAGCCCGCCAAGCTCCTCTGTCCATGGAATTTCTCAGGCAAAAATACTGGAGTGGGTTGCCATTTCCTTCTCAAGAGGATCTTCCCGACCCGGGGATCGAACCCACTTCTGCATAGCAGGTGGATTCTTTACCGCTGAGCCATCAGGGAAGCCTGCTTATCTCTAATGGGCTTGTTTAAATCTCTGGGGGGTACCTGGCTGATGGCTGATGAGATTGGCCTTTGCTGGGGCATGTGGGTTCCAGTCACGTGTTTCTCATCTCTCTTCTGGGCCAGAGAGCTGGTCCAGGCTTGCCCTTCTCATGGTGGTGGTGGAAATGCGAGAGAACATGTCTCAGAGTGCAAGTCATTTCAAGTTCTGTGTCATTCTCACTGGCATCCCATTGGCCCAAGCAAGGTCCAGGGATGAGCTCAAAGCCGAGTGGTAGGGTAGGCCACCCCCATCCCAGCCACAGTGGAAGGTCCTGCCAAGCTACACAGCCAAAGGCGTAATACAGGGGAGGAAAAGGTGAGGAATCAGGGCCAGTTCACCTACCTACCAAGGACTGTGCCAAAATACACATACTTTCTAGAAATAGGATCTCAGACCAGGTTTTCACTGTAGCCCATATACAACAAGCAGATGTTTGTTGAATAAATGAATGTCTTCTGTACAGTCTCTGTGCTAGATTCTAGGGAGACAGAATTAAACCAAGGAGGCTTCTAGCCTCAAGGCACTGCCACTGTCCGTGGTTTCTGAGAGCCGCTGCTCAGAGGCTGGGGTCAGGAGGTGGGAGGACAGCCTCCGGTTTGCATCATGATGAACTCTTGAGGATGAAAGTCAAGGAGTGATAGGCCTTTACAGCGGACACAGTATGTGGATATGCTTGACTTCCCAGGTTTCCTGACTGATGATCATGTAGAGACCATAAGCTTTGCAAACAAACATACATGTGGACTTAAAAAATGCAAGTGGAGACCTCCTATTTATTGGTGTCACACAATGAATAATGCATTTTCTTAGCAACTAGCTCCAGAATCACTTTCAGAGAAGGAAATTGCCTCTGTCCAATGGAAATATCTTGATAAGCTGCTCAGGGCAGAAGGCAAGACCTCGAGGGCATGGATCAATTTGTTTCCACCTCACTAGGAAGGAGAGAGCAAGGGGGCATGAGGATGGGGTAAGAGGAGGAGATAAGACCTGGGGTGGCAAACCATAGCCAAGACCTGAGTCAGAGAAAAGGGCAAGAAATCCCTGAGAGAAACCAGTAAAATTAAAAAAAAAAAAAAAAATCCCTGGGCCTTTGCAGAAAAGGTCTAGTAAGCGGTTTTCGGTAGATTGCCGAGAGGTGTTCTGTGCTTGTGACCCTAAAGTTTACAGCATGCTCCAGTGCATTTTGTTTGTTCGGGTTTCATTGTTTGTCTTTATTATGCTTTTGTGAGACCCGAGAAAAGGACAGAACTACTCATTAGGATCAGTGTGGTCCCAAACACAGGTTTGGAAGCAGAGCCAGGGAGGCAGAGGGGCCCAGGCTCACCTGGGCCATTAGAAATGGGGGAGGATTTGGACACCCAGAGATCATGGAACCCAGGGCTGGCCCAGGCTCAGTGAGTTGGCATGTCTAGGGGTCTGTGTCTAATACCCACCAATGACACTCTCTGGACTTCCCTGGTGGCTCAGTGGTAAAGCATCCACCTGCTGATGCAGGAGACGTGGGTTCAATCCCTGGGTCAGGAAGATCCCTGGAGAAGGAAATGGCACGGAAAGGGCCCTCTGACAATTCAGAGTCTGGAATATGGGCAGGGACCAGGAGAGTAGAAAGAAAACCTAGAGAAGAGCATCCAGTATTCTTGCCTAGAAAATCCCATGGACAGAGGAGCCTGGCAGCCTACAGTCCATGGTAGCCCAAAGAGTTGGACATGACTTTGCAACTAAATAACAAGAAGTAACTCTCTCTACTTGTGTAACTTTGGGCTGGTTTCTTAAATTCTTTCTGCCTCTTGTTTTTTTTTTCAGCTTTCAGCTGGGGATATACTACTAGCGTCTCCATGAAGTCCTTGGAAAGTTTAGTGAATTACTGGATAAAAGGCACAAAAAGCAGCTCAGGATATATACATGCACACATGTCAGCTATCAACGTCTGAGTTATTGTTACTGTTGTTTTGGTTATCAATAGCTGACATCTGGGTAGCCCTGGAGGAGCAGACAGGAAGTAACACAGGACTGGGAATCAGAAAGCCAGTGACGGGTCTTAACTCTAACCCCTGGGTGTCATGTGACCTTGAGAAAGTCACCTTGCCTTTCAGGGCTGCAAGCTTCCCTCTCCCCTTTAACTGGAATGCGCTTGAAGAGGTTCTCGCCCTGCGTTGTCTTCCCCTCCTCGACCTGAAGGGGGCGCCATGGCCCCACAGCCTAGCCCGTGGGCTCCCCACCCCACACAGCCTGACTTGACATTGAAGGAGCCCGGGGGTTGCAGTCCACTCAGAAATCCATTTTCCCCACTCAGCATAACGCTGAAGTGAGGCTGACTTGGTGTGTTTGCTTACGCCCCTTGGGAAGTTATTTCCCTCTGCCCGTAATTACCTGATACCCAGGCACTGCTGTGCAAAATTCGCCTCAGATACATTTTGTAAAGTCATCTAGACCAGCTCGGCTTTGATTAAAATGTGCAATCTTCCTCCAGGCTTTGGCACCTCGTTAAATAATTGCACCTCCAGTGAGAAAGTAAACAGCACCCTCTGGGGCACAGAGAACAAGATAAACGTGGTTCACTTCCGGCAGACACTTTACCCTCCACCCACACCCTCCTCCCCACCCGGGGTCAAGTGCGATGAAGCAGAACAGAGTCCCCCACCCTGTCCTGGCTCCACCGCTAGCCAACTTGGGCCCCGTCCTGGGGAAAGACTGGCCAAGGGTTTTTGCTCCCTGGGAACTCAGCTGGGCCCAGGCAGCATCATGAAGGGACGTCTTCTGAATTGCCCAGGACTCATTGTGAAGGGTCAGGGCAGGCTCCAGACCCGCTGCTCCTTGGAGGGCACTGCCATGCTGCAGCGAGAGTGACAGTGGTAATTTGGTATCACTGTTCTCACAGATCAGTGATGTTGTTTAGTCACTAAGTCGTGTCTGACTCTTTGCGACCCCAAAGACTGCAGCACACCAGGCTCCCCTGTTCTCTACCATCTCCTGAAGTTTGCTCATATTCATGTCCATTGAGTCAGTGATGCCATCCAACCATCTCATCCTCTGTCACCCTCTTCTCCTCATGCCCTCAATCTTTCCCTGCATCAGAGTCTTTTCCAATGAGTCAGCTCTTTACATCAGGTGCCCAAAGCATTGGAGCTTCAGCACCAATCTTTCCAATGAATATTCAGGGTTGATTTCCTTTAGGATTGACTTGTTTGATCTTCTTGCTGTCCAAGGGACTCTCAAGAGTTTTCTCCTTCACCACAGTTTGAAGGTACCAATTCTTCGGCATTCAGCCTTCTTTATGTCCAACTCTCTCACATCCATACATGACTACTGGAAAAACCATAGCTTTGACGATAGGGACCTTTGTCAGCAAAGTGATTTCTCTGCTTTTTAATACACTGTCTAAGTTGGTCATAGCTTTTCTTCCAAGGAGCAAGTGTCTTTGAATTTCATGGCTGTAGTCACCATCTGCAGTAATTTTGGACCCCAAGAAAATAAAGTCCATCACTGTTTCCATCTTTCCCCCACCTCTTTCAGCATTTCACTTTAGCTTTTTGGTCTTCTTTTCTTCTTTTATGAAATGAGGAATTTGACATTGCAGACAGCCCTGGATGAAACCCACTTTTGCCACTTGCCTGTACTAAGACCTTGAGCAGATGACTTATAAATACCTCTCTAAGACTCAGTTTTTCATCTAGAAAAAGTGGCTGAAAGTTGACATGAGGATTAGATCCCTTGAATCATGTGTTTAATGTGTAACTACAGTACCGCGTATAGTGATGGAGCTTGTGGGGGCAGTAGCATGGTGATTTGGAATAAGCCAGGGTCAGATTTGGATTTGAAACTTCAGTTCGGTCACTCAGTCATGTACAACTCTTTGCCACCCCATGGACTGCAGCACACCAGGCTTCCCTGTCCATCACCAACTCCTGGAGCTTGCTCCAACTCATGTCCATCGAGTCAGTGATGCCATCCAACCATCTCATCCTCCATCGTCCCCTTCTCCTCCTGCCTTCAATCTTTCCCAGCATCAGGGTCTTTTCCAGTAAGTCAGCTCTTTGCATCAGGTGGCCAGAGTATTGGAGCTTCAGCTTCAGCATCAGTCTTTCCAATGAATATTTGGGACTGATTTCCTTTAAGGTTGACCGATTTGAAAATTGGTCCTATCAAATTTTGGCTGTGGCCGCGAGCAACTTGCTTATCTTCTGTGACTCTCTGTTTCCTAATCTGCAAATAAAAATGATAAATATCTATTTTATAAGGTGAGAGGAGGGTGAGATTGCAAGAGATGATCTGTATTATGGCTCTATTGATGGTCTTATATAGAGTAAGTGCTCCCTAAGTGTTTCTGTAAGAGTAAGTGTTTTGGCCAAGTGATGATAAAGACCAATGGCATAGTGAGCTGGTTTTGAGCTCCAGAATCTTTGGGAAGTCAATCCAAGATGACGTCCTAACTACGGAGGTCCAGGAAGAGACGGATGCTGTTTGGAGAGACTGTGAAAAGTTATTTTCACTTGTGTTCCAACTCCAAGATATGGGAATTGAGAATATAATCATTAGACTGATGTAGATTCTTCTTGAATTTTCCTTCTTGTTCTGAAGAGTATGGCAAGGAAAGCAGACCATCTGACACCTTTTCAGTTTGCTATTCATCCTTTTATCCACCTCTCCATTCTTCCATCCATCTATCCAGTCATTCATCCATCCAACCATTCAAAAATCTCTCATTAGATGGCCAAGTGGGGGTTAGCAGACTGTGAATGAGACCCCCCCTTTCCCAACACAATCTACAGCATTTGTTGTTTGAGCATTGGGAGTGAGGAAAAAAGCAGAGGAAAGAATGACTTCAAGGTTTTGGATGGAAGAATTGAGGCACAGGTTAATGAAGACTGTGCAGGATCATATGTGTGTGTGTGTGTGTGTGTGTGTGTCAGAAGTGAGTCAGGAGTTGCGTTTGTAAAGTTTGAGGTGCCTATTAGAAACCCAACTGAGATGTAGAGTTGAGCTGAGATGTCTGGAATTCAGCTGGAGATGGAAATTCGGAGACCATCAGTGTAAATGCCATGAGACTGGATGAGATCCCTTGACAGGAAGGTAGAGAGACAAAGGAAAGCTGAGGGCTGACTCCAGGGCCCTCTGAATGTTTCAGGGTCTGGAATATGGACAGGGACCAGGAGAGAAGGCCAAAAAGGAGCAGTCGGTGATATAAAAGAAAAACCTAGAGAGAAGAGCATCCTGAAAGCAAGCATTAAAAGATTTCACAGAGAAGGGAGGGTCAAGCTTTGTCCAATGATTCTGAGGCTGTGTAAGATGAAGACTGGGACTGGACCATCAGATTTGGTAACCTAGAAGTTATTGATGTCCTACATAGGACTGTGGTTGACTAATGAGGAAGTAATTCAGGGGGGATTGGATTCAACAGAAAAAGAGAGGAGAGAAAGTGGAAGCAACTCTAGCAAAGGATTTGAGAAGTGGGATGAGAACTGAAAGGGGTTGGAGGCACAGGAGGGCCTTTTTTTTTTTTTTTTTTTTTTTTGTAGGTGATGGGAACAATTAAGAAGAGGGGGAAAATTCAGTGATGCAGGGAAAGAGGATTGTGGCGACCCAAGGACAAAAGAGCAGATAAAACCAAGGAGGGTCTTGGAATGCAGGAAGGGAAAAACCAGACCCTTATGGTCCTTCCCTCCCCTGTGTTGTAACTATTGATGGATTTCACGTCCTCCTGAGCAGTATAACCTGTCTCCCCTCCTACCCCATAGGGAGAAGTTCTTTGCCTTACTCTTCCCCACACCCAGTATGCATGCCTCATTCAATCAGCAAATGACCTGCAAAACTCCTATCCCACTCCTTGTGCCCTGGCTATAAATGTGGACTAAGAAAAAAAAAGTGGACTAAGGAAGCCCTGTTCAATGTTCGTTCTCCCTTGAGCTGGCCCACTGTTCTTACAATGTCTCCCACACGAATAAACTTTACTCTCCTCTCCTTCTGCCTCGTGTCTGGAAATTCTTTTCTAGCCCGCGCCTGGACCACGTCAAGGATGACTGACTGATCAATAACTTTGGTGTTGAAAAGAGAATGAGGCCATGGGATTTCAAATTGAGGAGTTGACCTTAGAGAGGAGCCTTTCCATTCATCCACAGTAATTCAAGGGAAGTGCCGGCAGGGAAGAGATGCCCTGAGGTTGGTAGATGTGTTGGCAGGAGGCTGTGAAATTCTCTTCAGAGCAAGCCCAGTTGCTTGGATGAAGATTCAGAATAGAATAACATTTAATAAGGGTTGTATTTTTTTCCAGGGTAAGAGGAAGAAAGGATCTGGAGTACATGGTAGAATGTTATAATAACTAGGTAAAAAAAAAATGTAAGGGTATGAAGGAATCGAGGGTTAGTAAAAAGGTGGCAATGATCAATGTATTTAGGTTAGATAGGGGTCATTCATTTTCGGAACTGGCAAACTAAAGATGAGAGATTGCGATTGGAAAGTAAGATCCTTAGAATTAAGATAGCAGAGGAGTGAATTTCCTGTATGGAAAGGTCTAGGTGTAGCTGTGGGAGGGGATGGCTGAGTTAAGATGAGTTAGAATGGGACAAGAGGAGGTTGTGGTACTGCAAGTCCAGGGCATCGCAAAGATTTCCTCAATGGAAAGTGAAATTCCTGAGATCAAAACTGAAGTAGTATCAGAGAGGGGACAGTGAGCAGATGCTCAGATCTTGTAGGAATGAGGGAGTCTCTGGATGACTACAACATGGAGAGGCAGTAGATCATTCAGTCTGGCAGCATGATTTTCAAGACCAAGTGTGTGTTGGGGGGGCGGTGGTACAGAAATTAATAAAGAGCAGGGGGACCCTCTACTGTTACCGAGTCCAAGCAGCTCTGCTCACCACAAGGTAAGTCAATGAATCCGTGACGAGGTGTTGGGACAAGGACGGTGCTTTATTTGGGAGCTGTCTGACTGAGAAGATGGCAGGCTAGTGCCTGAAAATAACCATCTGTTCAGGGCCTGGATGTCAGATTCTTTTATGGATCAGAGATGAGGGGAGAGGTAAGGAATTAAAGTAAAAAGACTATTCAAACTTTGTAAAAGTCCCCTAGCATGGCAAACTTCAGGCAGGGGAATGTGTTAGTTTCACTTCCTTACAGTCCTTCACAGGTGGGCGGCTCAGATTATCTCCCTGAGGCTGGCCATCATGTATGCTTATAATAACAAAAGCTGCAAAATAAGGGTTAAAGTCACAGAAGCAGGTCCAGTGTAAACTCAGAATTAACCCTCCCCAGTTACACTACTCCGCTACCGGGCCCAGTGGAACAAGGAGCAAGGAAATGAAAAAATAGCCGCTTGTTGAGAGATGTGGCAGGAGAAGCTGTGTCCTTAGCAGGAGTTTTGAGCTTCTCTTAGGGGTGGATTCTAGACCCATATGGATGTGGGGTCCTCCCAGTGCTGCCTCTCGAGGGTGGCCTCTGTCACCCCTTTTTGGATTCCTCTTCTCTTCCACCAAAGACCATTCTATAATACAACGTATCACAGTGGTTCCACGCACAGGTTTGGGAGTCCAACTGCCTTGACTCAAATCCTATTTCCTGCTCCCTGCTTATTAACTCTGTGAACTTAGGCTAATTGCCTCACCTTTCTGTGCCCAAGTTTCCTCATCAGAAAATAGGGGTGGTAATGGCTTTAATTATGGGGTTGTTATGAAGATTAATGGAATCGATGCAGGTACAGCGCTTGGAACAGTGCCTAGAACATGGTGAATGTGCGCACTAGTTTTCGCTAATAATATGATTACTTTTAAAATTAATTTTCTGCTCAGTTTCTTGTTCCGGAACAGGCTCCCTGTTCTGTTAGGACAAAAAGGTGAAGAAAATATTTAGAGATGCAACCGAAGATGGAGGGATTTTGCTGATAACGGATCAGGAGTTCCAAAGAGAGGACCCAAAGAGAGGACTTGGGGCATTAGGGATCTTCAGTTAAGGGGTGGACAGAGGTTTCAGGGATGGGAGGAAGGGTGATGAGGGATGAATTGAGGAAGTCTTGGGGTTTCCCTTGCAGAAGTGGGCAGATATCAAAAGCCAGGTGGGCTCAGTCCTGTTGGTATCTCAGATAAGAAGGGAAGAGGGGCAGGGAGCCCTGGGATTCCCTGCAGGTCAGCTGGGTATGAGCCAGGCTGGGTGGAGGGTGATATTGTCTGGACAGAATTCAGAGGCTCCCTCTTCAGTTCTGCTGGTGGATGTTGTGAGCGTGGTTCACAGCTTTGTCCCTGGTGTGTAGCATCATGCTTGGCCAGAGGGGAAGCCTCTACATCCTTGCTCAAGAGATGAAACATGCTTCTGGGGATCAGCTCATGAGTTTTCCCACCAGCCCAGCCTCTTCCAACCCCTCACACTACCCTCCCGGAAGACCATGTAATCCCCCGGTCAGATTCCCTCTGAATCGCACCAAGCATCTCGGCGAGGCTCTGTACCTGTGATTGTGTTGCTTTTGAATAGTTGACTCGCAGCTCACCTCACTCAGAGCTGAGACAAAAGGTGTCATATGATGTTCCTAAAGCTGCGTCTCTTGTTGCCCGAGCAGATGCAACTGCTGCAGAACTACCAGAGATGTTAGGTAGTGGTTTAGTTGCTAAGTCATGTCCAACTCTTTGCGACCTCATGGACTGCAGCCTGCCAGGTTCCTCTGTCCATGAGATTTTCCAGGCAAGAATACTGGAGTGGATTGCCATTTCCTTCTCCAGGGGATCTTCCAGGCCCAGGAATTGAACCCACGTCTCCTGCATTGCAAGTGGATTCTTTACTGACTGAGTCACCAGGGAAGCCCCAAGGTTGTTAGAATCGAGGCCACAAGGACTTGTTGAGTGTCATTGTTTGATCATGGGTCATTGTTTCATGATGGAACAGACAGTTCCTCTTTCCCTTGATTCAATGCTCACGGCTTCGTCAGACATGAAGTCCTCCTGATGCCACCCTGCCCCTCCTCCCCCATAGCTGTCTGCTCTTGGGTTCACTCTGATGAGTTCGTCGAAATCCTGGGTCCTTGGGGCCAGTGGGGCTATAGACACTAATCCAAGGGTTTACAATGGGTGGAAAATTACCCACAGGCACATGCTATTAGCCTCTCATAGTAGTTTACCAATCATGAAATTTCATGTAAAATTTCAGACTTCTACCCTTTTTTCTTTTTGAAAATCGGGAGACCCAGCCACAAGGACTTTGGGATCCTACATGGCAACCGTTGGCTGGAGTGGAGTCACGGCGCCCCCTGCAGGCAGAGCACAGGCTTTCTGAGTCACGGGGCACCCCTCCACGTGAGCTCCTTGGGGCTCAAACATTTCTACTATGGGTCTGCTTCTCCTATGGGCCCTGGCATTCGTAACCTCAGCTGCCCAACCTGGGTACAGGGACGTCTGAGGGCATGGGCAGAGGATAAAGTAATCTGTGAATGATTAATGAGTGTGTGGAATGTTGATGCAAGGCCAGGGAACAGCGCCCGACTCTTCCGGGCTATTTGTGAGAGCAAACAACTTACATAATCTCTCTCTCTCTCTCTAAAAAAAAAAAAAAAGAGAAACCGCGAAGACCTAACTAATTGACATTTTCTAGTCTTCCTGGAAATTTTAAACGGGAATCAGGAGCATGGGAGACTACGGCTTCAATCTTTACCTTGTGCTTGAGGATGCTGTGGTTAGCAATGTACACAAATGCCAGATTCCTTCCCAGGATAGTGGAGAATCTCACAGCTCCCTTGTTCTTTCATGCTTTTGCAACGCCAATTATCACCTGCCGGGCTCTTCATGGAGCCTCTGTGTGTGTGTGTGTGTGTGTGTGTGTGTGTTGTCACCCAGAGCTTTCTCGAAAAAGTGGTGGAATTTTGCATTTTTTATGACAGCAGTGTGAAAAATTGAACAGTCTTATAACAGAGGCTTTTTTTTTCCTCCCAAGAGCAGTTCAGCCCCTGGCCAGCTGGGCTCTTCAGCAAGTTATTTAACCTCCCCGAACCTCAGTTTTCAACCATGTACATCTGAGAGGAAAGGTTTTATCTCAGAATGGTTGTCTGACGGTTAAATCTGACATTCTAGGGCTTCCCTGTTGGCTCAGCAGTAAAGAATCTGCCGGCAGTGCAAGACATGCAGGAGACACAGGTTCAATCCCTGGTTCAGGAAGATCCCCTAGAGAAGGAAACGGCAACCCACTCCAATATTCTTGCCTGGGAAATCCCATGGACAGAGGAGCCTGGCGAGCCACAGTCCATGGGGATGCAAAAGAGTTGGACATGACTTAGCAACTAAACCACCACTACCAGTATAAGTGGAAGTGCCTGGCCCAGAGCCCTGCACTGAGAAGGCACTAAGAGAGTCTTTCTGTTCAGGGCATTTACAGGAAAAGCCCCTGAGCAGAGTAGGAATCCCGGGGAATGCCGACACAAATAAACCCCAGAAGCCCAGACTCAGAACAGTGGTCTCAGAGATGGGGAGACTGTGGTGCTGCCTGGCTGAAGAAGCACAGACCAAAGAGAGGGTGGGTGTGCACCTGCAGAGGTACGTTACCAACCTGAAGAGGTTGCTTTCCTTTAAGAACCAGGTTTATAACATCGCTGCTCAAAGCAGTCATTTTCCCCAGGGGAACAAGGGAAGAAAACTCCTTTGGCCACAACTCTCTGACTCTGATGTCTGTTGCTTGGGGCCATTTCCCCAGGGAGGTGGGCCAATTGGCTTGGATTTTCTAAAATTGCTCAGACCCCTGCTTCCCCAGTCGTCATCCACCTTGTCAAAGGAATAAGTGTTTATGGAGCATCTTCTCATGGCCATGTGCTGCTTTCGGTTCTGGGGACACAAGGATGGTCAAGACATGCCTTTGCCCTTAAAAGCTGACTGTCTAATGGAGGAGATGTGTAGGGAAGTGGTTAAATGCAGCCTGATAAGCAGTATACCTGGGGTTTGCCCAGGAGGCTGTGGGACTTCATGGAAGGGCAATGGAATCAGCTTGGAAAAATTCAGGAAGGCTTTCTGAAAAAGACAAGTTCAAGTTGATACGTGAAGGGCACGAAGGAGTAGCCAGGCCCATTTGGAAGAGGGAGAAGCTTGTGCAAAGGCCCAGGGTCAAGACAGGGTGGATTTAGAGGCTGGCCTGCGGTCCTTGTGACTCAAGGTCTGCTGGGAAGTCCCAAGGGGCTGGGCAGGGAAACCAGATGCCACTGTGAAAAGCCTTGTCGTGCTGAGGAGTTTGAACTTGATCCTTGGATAGTTCCAGCCATCCCAACCTTTGGGGACCCAGTCTACATCTCTGAGATGGCCTAACTTAGCCAGAAGTGGCAGCTACATGGCTCCTCTTTTGCAAGGCACAGTCACACTGTCTGTCACCTGGTCAGGAATGACTGCACCCCTGATACAGAAAGAAGATGACCTGAGCACACACAATTCACACTTTTAGGGGTAAGTCCCATTTACACATGTTCCGTGGTCAGAACGTGTTCAGTCTCTCAGTCATATCTAACTCTTTGCGAACTCGTGGACTGTAGCCCACTAGGCTCCTCTGTCTATGGGATTTCCCAGGCAAGAACACTGGAGTGGGTTGCTATTTCCTCCTCCAGGGGATCTTCCTGACCCAGGGATCCAACCTGCATCTCTTGTCTCGTGTACTGGCAGGCAGATTCTTTACCATTAGCACCACATGGGAAGGCGGTGGTCAGAACAGTGCACCCCAAATTTTGGTTTGGACAAACTAGACTTTATATCTATAGCACTAAACATTTATATAAAATGTATATGCAGCCTGCTGCTCTTGTTGTTATCACTGACCTATTTATTCTCACAACTGTGAGCTCTCAGGAGTTTAAAACATTAGAAGTGTTCTTCTCATAGACTTTCAACTGAAGGTTGGAGTGGGTAGCACTTCCCTTCTCCAGGGGATCTTCCCAACCCAGGAATCAAACCCAGGTCTCCCACATTGCAGGTGGATTCTTTACCATCTGAGCCACCAAGGAAGCCCAAGAATACTGGAGTGGGTAGCCATTCCCTTCTCCAGGGGATCCTCCAGACCCAGGATTGAACCGGGGTTTCCTGCATTGCAGGCGGATTCTTTACCAGATGAGCTACCAGGGAAGCCCAAATAAAGGCCAAGGCCTTTATTTTTCCATAACTGAATTGTGTTTCTATCTGCAGCTCCAGGCCGCTGTTGTAGAAACTCGATTGTGGTCATTGCAGGACAAACTCAACCAATTCAAGGTTATTTTGGTTGGTTCACGGTTCCCCACTTTCCTCTTTCCTCCATGATTGCACCTAATTTCCAGGAGATCTGAGGGCTGTCCAGACGTTGGGAGTGGCGTCTGGTTCAGACCATCCTATCTTCTCCTGTGTCTCCACCACAGCTTAGCTCTCATTAGCCCTGACTGTCCCTGCCCATCCTTGCTGGCTTCCTTCAGGATGTCTGAGTCCTCATCTTTTCCCTGGTGGTTGGCCCATGAAACTCACTCTGTGTCTCCACGAGCTGACTAGGGGACACTAGGGCCCCTCAGCCCTAAAGAATGAATGTGAAGCTTTCAGTCTTTCCCATTACCCTGTGGAACCTGAAGGTCAAGCCCATTTCTCTAGACCCCGGAGTCAGTTCTCTATCACTGAGGCCCCATGGAAGGATGCAGGTGGAGAATTCCAAGACCCAGTTCACATTCCTAGACCTCGCTCAGTCGGTAAGCTGTGGTTCCTTCTGCTTTTGGTCTTATGGTTCTCCTCCATCCCTACAGACTTGACCTCAAAGGGGCAAGACAGGACCTCTCCACCTCAGGACCACTCTTAATTTCCCCCTTTTCCCACCTAAGGGAATTTTTATATAAATTAAATTTTATATGAATAAAATTTTATATAAATTTTATTTAAAATGAATATATCTATTCATTTTAGTTATTTATTTGACTGTGCTGAGTCTTAGTTGCAGCACACGGGATCTTCAGTCTTCACTGGAGCATCAGTTCTCAGTGCTTAGTCATGTCCGACTCTTTGAGGCTCCATGGCCTATAGCCCGCAAGGCGTCTTTGTCCATGGAAGTGTCCAGGCAAGAACACTGGAGTGGGTTGCCATTTCCTCCTCCAAGGGATCTTCCGGGAGCCAGGGATCAAACCCATGTGTTCTGCATTGCAGACAAATTCTTTACCACTAAACCACCGAGGAAGCCCCTCATTGCAGAATGTAGGATATTTAGCTGTGGCATGAGGAATATAGATTGCTGACCAGGGCTTGAACCCAGGCTCCATGCACTGAGAGATCAGATTCTTAGCCACTGGACCTCCAGGGGGGCCTACTCTAGGGGATTTTAATACAATATGAATGGTAGTAAAACTGGCTCTAACCAATCCCGAATCCTTTTTGCCTCCTTTTTTGGAAATAATTTTCTGTGCTGGGTCTCTTTGGGCTCTCTTTGGAACTCTGATATCCCTTTCCATTAGGCTTTTGCTTCTGCCTTGGGTTCAAATGTTCATTTTGAAACATGAAAGCTGAGCATGAGTTTTTTTTTTTTCTCCCTTCTTTACCATTGTGATAACCTTCCTCAAAGATATTTGGAACAGGACAGTCTTACTGTTGGTGAATGGAAGATAGAGATAAAGGGGGTAACCAGCTAAACTCATGGATTACCCCAATAGTAGAGCATCCTTTTACAGAAGGGTTACCCATTGTGTGTCATAAACAAGGAGCTCTTATCTGCTCTGAGATCTGAAAGTGGACTATGGCAGGAAGAGGAAGAGCTGAGCGCTGTCCATGCTCTCAACCACCAAGGGTAAAGGATCCATTTACTTTTTTCCCTACGCAAACCACTATACATAAAATAGATAAGCAACAAAGATGTACTGCGTAGCAGAGGGGATCACATCCTATATCTTGTAATAAACTATAATGGAATAAAATCTGTCCCCAAACCCCCCTGAATCACTATACTGTACATCTGAAACTTACACGAAATTGTAAATCAACTGTGCTTCAATAAAAAAGAATCAAATTTCACATAAATGAAAACAAAAGGCATATCAGAATGCAAGTGAATGACAGAAACTGCTATGTTAACAAAAACATCCGCTCAGACCTCTATTTCTACCTCTGTCTCTGTCTCTACTTCCATCTCTATTCAACTCTTTATAAGCCTGTGCACCCAGGAGAAGGTGATAGCTGCTGCTTATTGTGCCTTCTATACACAGGAGGACGGCCACCCCAGAGGTGTCCGGCGAACCCACTGCAAGGTTAGACGAAAGCATAGCAGCTGCTTCCTGGTTGCCCCTCAGCCTGCTGCTTGGATTCTGGGAGCTAGGGCTCTCAGGAACAGAATCCCAGTGTCCAGTGCAGAAAGGGAAATCTCCTGGTCCCCATTGCAGTGTGTTTGCAGATGCCTAATGGGGATCAGGGGGGCTTCCAGGTGGCTCAGTGGTAAAGAATCCACCTGCCAATGCAGGAGACACAGGTTTGATCCTTGGGTCGGGAAGATCCCTTGTAGAAGGAAATGGCAAGCCATTCCAGCATTCTTGCCTTGGAAATCTCCTGGACAGAGGAGTCTGGCAGGCTACAGCTATGGGGTCACAAAGAGTTGAACACAACTCAGCAATTAAACAACAACAACAATGGATATCAGAGACTCTTTTTCACTGGTTTTCCAAGGTTGGACATTAGCGCTGTCTGTTTATTTGCTTGCTTCTTTTTAATGTCACCTGGGAGAGTTAAGCCGTGAGCAGAGAAGGCATCAGATGATCTAAAGTAGAAGAGTCCTTGGACCAGCCTCAGAGTTTCAGCTCATCGTGAACTCCAAGCTCAAAGGATGACATTCTAGCTTTCAATGAAGAGATTACCTTCAAGTGACTGGGACACCCTTGATCTCTGGAAGCTTCTGTGCTGTTCAGGGCCCGAATGGGTCTTGCATCATAAATTAGGTTTATTGGTCTCTGGGGCTTGTGTGCTGCAAAGGGTTAATCCAGAGTTCTTGCTTGGGTGGCTTAAGTCCTGCACACTCCAGAGGAAGGACTGGCCCTTAACCAGAGAGAACTTCTACGTCCTTAAAGTGTTCTGGTTGTAAGAGTGCTTTTGTATGCCTGGAGCCATCGGCCACCCCAGATAGTTTATGGCTGTGCGTGTGTGAGTGCTAAGTCACTTCAGTTGTGTGTGACTCTTTGCGACCCCATGGACTGTAGCCCGCTAGGCTCCTCTGTCCATGGGACTCTCCAGGCAAGAATACTGGAGTGGGCAGCCATGTCCTCCTCCAGGGGATCTTCCCAACCCAAGGGATAGAACCTGCATCTCCTGCGGCCCCTGCATTGCAGGTGGATTCTTTACTGCTGAGCCACAGGGGAAGCCCAGTTTATGGCTGTCACGTGACTTACAATGACTGTGTGCCTTTATTTGCCTGGGGCTCTGAGCCATGCTGTATCAGTTTGACCTCTAGAAGTGCTGGAGACAGGTAGCTAAAGTCAATCATGCAGGTATTTCATTGCCTTTGTGATGGACCCCCTAAAAAATCTTGGATGGGAAAGCTCAGGAAAGCTTCCCCGGCTGGCAGTGCTTCCTCTGAACTATCATATGTCATTACTGGGAGGAATATGTCCTGTCTGTGGCACTCTGCAGAGAGAGGACAGCTGGAAGGCCACATCTGGCTTCTCCTGTTCTCTGCCCTGTGGACCCATTGCCTTTGCACATCTGAGGCTGTATCCTTTCACCGTCACACACCATAACCATGAGTGTAAGAGATTTTCTGAGTTCTCTGAGTCCTCCTGGTGAAATCGCTGAGTCTCAGGATGGCTGTGGGGACCCCCTGACCCAACTGGGAGACTTTCAAAGGGAGAGATGCCAAGTTTCGAGTTTCCAGTTGGCTTCAGGCTGGTTCTTCCTCACATGAACCCTTCTGGGCAGTCAAATTTTCCTGTGACTCCAAGGTCCCTGACCTGGCCCTCTGACACAACTTCCACATCCTAGTGAGCCGTTCAACTTCACAGTCGCAGATTGCTCTGATGTGCTCAGCCTCAGTGACTCAACCTTCATTCACTTTTGCAATCCACACCCACTGCCGCCTCCTATTCCTTGTTCATCCCTTGGGATGCCTCAAACTATGAATCCACATGCTCAGAAATCTCACTGGCCGTATGTTTAAGAGCATAAGCTTTGGCATGAGTGAAGTCCAGAGTGACTTAGCTTCCTGGAGCTGCAGTTACTCTTCTGTAAACTGAGAGAGGACTCGATGAAACCGC
The DNA here is from genome assembly GCF_019923935.1 of Bubalus bubalis. Lineage (NCBI taxonomy): Eukaryota > Metazoa > Chordata > Mammalia > Artiodactyla > Bovidae > Bubalus > Bubalus bubalis. The sequence goes on along the minus strand of NC_059159.1, from coordinate 33,272,007 downwards.
ACATGTAAAGCTCTTTATGAGTGCCCACTGCGTACATGCCAGGGATTAGAATCAGAGCTACTGTTATCAAGTTTGGGATGGTTAATCTATGTGCCAACTTGCCTGGACTGTGGGATGCCCAGATATCTGGTTAAACATCATTTCTGTCTGGGAGAATGTTTTCAGAAGAGATCAGCATTTGTATCTGTGGACTCGGTAAAGCAGATGGCCTTCCTCAGTATGGGTGGGCATCATCCAGTGCCCGTGGGTGTTGATTCATTGGCCTGATTAGAACAAAAAGGCAGAGGAAGGTGGCCTTTTTTCTCTCTGCCTGACTGCTTTAACTGAGACATTTGTCTTTTCCCGGACATGTGGACTTGTCCTTACAAGTCTGGCTCTCCTGGTTCTCAGGCTTTTGGACTTGGAATGGAACCACAGCACTGTTTTCACGGATCTGCAGCTTGAGAACAGCAGGTCCTGGAGCTCCTTAGCTTCCATAATCTTGGAATTGTGAGTCAATTCCTTGTAATGAGACTTACAAGGAATTGGTTCTGTTTGTCCAGAGGACATTGACTAACACACAGCCTTATGGCTGACTACACACTGGATATATTTGACACCTGATTTTGCAGGCTGTCAGACCTCACTTGGGCTTGCCCATCTCCCCTTCTGTGGCTGGGTTTCATCACCCATCCCCTCAAGGACCCTCTCATCAAGTCCTCCTCACCCTCATTTCCTGGTCTTCCTTCTGCAGCTGCGCCTCTGTCCCCAGTGCTGTGTAAACCCAATCATTCATTCCTCTCTCCTTGGCCCAGTGCTACAGGATGATACTTGGGGAAATTGCATCACCATGGCAGATTGGTTCCATTACACATTTATGAACCGTTCAGCCTCTGCGGGGCAGCCACTGCCACTCAGTTGTCTTTTAATTCTCTGGTCGACCTTCTCTCACTTTCCTTCAGCGGCTGCCCCTGACCTCCATTCACTCCACCCAACCCACCATCATTACCTTCCCCACTCAGGGGCAGCTGGGGCTCAGAGGTAATGGAGGCCCTCAGAGATGATCTATCTCATGGGTGCCCCCTTGGTCTTCTAAATTCATCTATGTGTGCTTGCTTAAGTCACTTCAGTTATGTCTGACTCATTGCAACCCCATGGACCGTACTCCACCAGTCTCCTCTGTCCATGGGCTTCTCCAGACAAGAATACTGGAGTGGGTTGTCTTGCCCTCCTCCAGGGGATCTTCATGACCCAAGGATCGAACCCACATTTCTTATGTCTCCTGCATTGGCAGGTGGGTTCTTTACCACTAGTGCCATTTGGAAAACCCAGATTCATCTCTATTTTTTACCTATATTTGCTTCCTTCATGGTTCTATTTGAAGGAGTTCTTACTCATCACTAAAGCTAACCTTTCTAGAAGTAAATGCTGACTTCTTTGCTTCCTATTTTTTTCTCTAGGAAAAATTTCATTCCCTCTCTCATATATTCCATCTCTCTTTCTTCTGCACTCAGGCTTTTCTCCCTGGTGTCCAAGTATGTCCATATTTGCTCTTCCTCTTCCTTTTCTCTTTTCTTTTATTTTGCTTTTCTTTTGAGATCTCCCTATCTTTCCACTGCTTAAGCAGTTCCTACTTGCTCTTGTCAAGTGGTCCTTGGTTTTGCTGCCTAGTGGAATCCTACAGGGGCCATGAGTCCTTCATTTTTAAATTTCTGTTCCCCAACATCCATCCTGGAACAGTGAAAGATGCCAGTGGGAGGCATATGCAGGACGATGGATGGAGGATGGTGTGCAGGTGGTCCAGATCAAAAGGATGAGCAGGAAGCAGGGATATGATGGGGCTCTGTGGAGGGGGAGGAGGACCTGGAGTTTGTGTCACAGGAAGCAAGTGGTAGCATGTGTGCCTGTGTGCTCAGTAGCCAAGTCATGTCTGACTCTTCGCCACCCCATGGACTGCAGCCCACTACGCTCCTTGGTCCATGGGATTCTCCAGGCAAGGATACTGGAGGGGGTTGCTATTTCCTCCTCCAGGGGATCTTCTCGACCCAGGGATTGAACCCATGTCTCCTGTATTGGCAGGCAGATTCTTTACTACAGAGCCACCTGGGAAGCCAAAGTAAGTAGTGGAGCTGCTCACAAAATCTTCCTTGCTCCTGGTGTCAGGGAAAGAATGCTGAGCTGGACAGCGCCTGTGTCTGACATAATATGTTATACATTATGGCTTTATGCTTGTGTGCTGGGAAGGAGCAGAATTGGATTATCTCCCTGCCCCAGGAAATAGCCTTGTAGTGAGCGGTAATAGGATCAACGTGCACGAACTGAAATTCTCCATAGCCTCCCAGGGACCAGAGTGGTGTGAAGAATTCTCTTTCAGGGAGAGGGTGTGTGGCAACCTTGGGGATAAAGAGAGACCTGTTAAATCAGGTCCTGACTTTGGGAGCTTCTGGGGCAGAAAGCAGTGGCAAAGCCCCAAAGGTTGGACCACCTTCCCACGTGCCTCTCTGGCCAATTATGCTAATGAGACTCTCCTGGCGGAAGAGGGACCCAGCGGCCCTTTCTTCAGGGCACAAAGCTGCACAAAGCTTCATTCCTTTTTTCTTCCCACTTCTTTTTACTCACCGACCCTTCCACGTCTTGGAGTTTTTGCCCACATTGCCATTACAGCAACTTTCAACCATGTAGTGTCATAGATACTCGGCTTTGAGGATTTAACACTAGTCATTCCTATTTTATGCATCATATTCCGAAGAACCATGGAATGGAGCAATTTGTCATGTTGCTAAAGTATGAGTCTGTATGACCTGCTCTGTGGTGGGAGGGCAGGGCTTAGCAAGTTAGTGAGTCTGGTCACCTGCCCAACCTATGCATCTCATTATTGTTTTTTTAATTCATTCATTCAACAGATTATTTTTTTAGTGTCTGCTCTATTCCAGCCCTTATACTAGGATACTAGGTTAAGGCATGAAAATGGGGAATGAATATGTTCTCGCTCCCATGGACTGTACCTTCGGGAGGAGAATGAGGGGAAGGAAGAAAAAAATTCGAAGAATTAATGTCATGTGGCATTATGTTTTCTGAAGAAAATAAAGCAGGGTGATGTGATAGGAAGTTAGAGAGAGAGAGGTGAGCATTGGAAGGGAGCCTTGCCTCACTGCAGCCTTATTCACAGCAGCCAAAAGGTGGAAGCAACGCATGTGTCCATCAGTGGCTGGATGGGTTACACAAAAGGTAGTTATTATAAAATGGAGCATTATTCAGCCATAAAAAGAGATGGATTCTGATACATGGTACGATGTGGGCGAAAAACATTATGCTAAATGAAATAAGCCAACCCAAAAGGTAAATCTTGCATGATGCCTCGTATGAAATACCTAGAATAGGCGAATTCATAAAGACAGAATGTGGATTCGAGGTTACCAGGGGCTGGAGGAAAGGGGAAATGGGAATCATTGCTCGGTGGGTACCATGTTTCTGTTTGGGGTGATGAATGAGTTCTGGAAAGAGATGGCTGGGGGGGGGTGGTTGCAGGACCCTGTGAATGGACTTAATGCTGCCAATATCTCACCTTGCTTGTTCAGCCAAGAGTTGGCTTGGGGGTCTAGCCATATTGGCGCTTAGAGATCACCAGCTGTCCTATTTTACTTTGGATTCTTGGGTCATTGCTTTGTTGCATGGGTAGCAAACTCAAGTTCTCCAGAGATTGTGCAGGACACCTGCATGTGAGGCAGCCTTGGAGGAAGATATGTTATAATCAAATATCAGATGCCTGCCTAATTGCAAGGCCATATAAAACATTGTATATACCATACAAAATCACCAAACAAAACATACGCCTGGGCTATATTTTGCTCAAGAACTAGCAGTTTGTGAACTTTGCTCTTGTCTTCTAATCCTTAATGTTATGCATAATTTTATGTGGGTAACAATGGTATTTTGAGTTATTTCCTCTTTCCCTCTCAAATTAAGGCTACCTTAGGTGACAAACTTAGGGATTAACTTGAGAACACAGGGGACAGAAGAGGAAGATCAGAAATCAGTTGCATTACCTTAAAGCTGATTGGTTTAAGTGAAAGCTGAAAGTGGTTTTAGGTCTGTGGCCGAAAGGACTTACAATCTCATCTCCTGATTTTGCCCAAACTAGGGTCACAGTCACCCTGCAATTGCATGTCCCTACCTGAGAGCTGGCCTCTACCACCTGGCAGATAAGGAGATGGGTGCATACACTTTATAGCTGATGAGTTTGACCAGACAAGAGTTAGGGGCTGAACCAAGCAAGCTGAGTTCTCTCTTTCAAAAACAAATATCAGATACATCACTGTTCCTCTTATGGGAAGAAATTAGTAGAAATGGAGGGAGAAGCTAGCAGTGTTATCCTGACAGATGTTCCTCTTCACTGAAGCACGAGACTAGCAGGGAGGTTGGTTCCTTCAATAGTAACCGACATTTTATCCCTGGAAACGTCCCCTCCGCCTCACACTCCCCTCACTCTCCCCCTCCTCCTTCTTCTCTTCTTCTGTCTCTCATGTCACACATTTAACCAAGAAAACTCTTGATCTTGGTTTCTTTTCATCGACCTTTCCATTTACATGCAGAAAGCCTTTTCTTTGCTAGCTTTTGGTATCTCTATGAGTCATGGATTCTTTCTCCTGATACATCATTGATTACCCTGACTATTCCATTAGTTCTGATCTGTTCTCTGATTCATTATTATTTCTCTTAAAGTTTTCAACACTTTGTTTTAAAAATATGTTGATTTCCATAGGTTGTTTCATCACCTCTCATACTTTCATTTTCCTCCGAAAATCCATGTCTCTGCCCAGACCTCTGCCCTAAGCTTCAGAAACACATATCCAGTTGTTGTCAAGTTTCATGTATCAAAAAGTTCTTTTTAAAAAATTACTTAGTTGTATTTATTGTTTATTTTTAAAAATTTAAGTAGAGTTGATTTACAGTGTTGTGTTAGTTCCACGTATACAGCAAAGTTCATATAAATGTATGCATTTATCAGAGAAGGCAGTGGCATCCCACTCCAGTACTCTTGCCTGGAAAATCCCATGGATGGAGGAGCCTGGAAGGCTGCAGTCCATGGGGTCGCTGAGGGTCGGACACGACTGAGCGACCTCACTTTCACTTTTCACTTTCATGCATTGGAGAAGGAAATGGCAACCCACCCCAGTGTTCTTGCCTGGAGAATCCCAGGGATGGAGGAGCCTGGTGGGCTGCTGTCTATGGGGTCACACAGAGTCGGACACGACTGAAGTGACTTAGCAGCAGCAGCAGCAGCCTATCTACCCTTTAAGCCATGTGGATTGAAAAATCATGTCTTCTTTATAAGGTCCATTGAGAAGATTAGATGAGGTAATGCAACTGGTTGCTGCTTAGATGTCAAGAAAAATGGGGACATAAAAGTCTGCTTGCAGAACGTGAGCCTGCATTAAACGGTAAAGCACAGCTGTTATCCTGGGGCTCCTTCCATTCCTGTGTTATGTTTACTGCTTTCCTTCTATTCTTGTAGATTTCTAAGAAAGACTGAAAGGCAAGAGCAAGCTTTGAGTCTTTATACATGTCTTAAAGCTTTTGCACTGTTTCTCATATTGAATTTATGATTTAGATAGATGGGTATATAAAATTCCAGGTTGACAGTAAAATTTCGCCCCAAATTATGAAGGTTTTGCTCTATTATATTCTAGTGTCTGATGTTGCTTTTAAGAGGCCTGTTGTGGTTCTGATTTCTTATCCTTAGCATATGACATATTAGTTTTTTTCTTTCTGGGTATTTTTAGACTCCTTTCTTTATCCCTGAAGTTCTGAAATTTCAAAACAGTGTGTCTTAGTTGGCTTTTTATTATTCATCTTGCAGAGTATTTTATGAGCCCCTTCAATCTGGACACTTAGAGCTTTCAGTTCTGAAAAATGCTTTCCTATTATTTCCTTTGATGATTTCCTTTTCTTTGTTTTCTCTGTTGTTTCAAAGTCCAATTATTTAGATATCATAATTTCTGAAAAAATACTCTTTTCCTTCTCCACTATTTTCTACCTCTTGATCTTTTGGTCCATTTCTTGACTATTTCCCCAACTTTACATACTGTTATTAAATTTTTGTTGTCAAATATTTTGATTTCTAAAAGTTTGTTCTTTGTTTTTGAAATGATCATTTGGGTAGTATGCTGTTCTATCTGTAATATGCAGCTTATAGGGGTGATGTCTCCTTTCATTCCACTAAAGATACTATTTATAGGTTTTTCTTCTGCTCCTTGAGTCATCTCTGTATCATCCAGGTTTCTTGTTTATATTTATTTGCTTTGCTCTTTGTCTTTTAGAGGCCTTTCTCAAGTGTCTGCTTATCCTCTGCTGGCCATGTCTTTTTATGGTGGCAAAATATACTTAATATAAAATGTACCCTATTAGCTATTTTTTTCAGTATACAATTCAGTGGAATTGAGTAAATTCACGTTGTTGGGCAACCATCACTACTGGGCATCTCCGGAACTTTTCCATCACCCCAAACTGAAATTCTGTACCTATTAAACCATAACCCCCTCCTCAGCCCCTGTCACCATTATTCAACTTTGTTTTCTGATTAATTTGACTGTTCTAAATATGGCATCTAAGTGGAATCATACAATGTTTGCCCTCCTGTGTTTGGCTTATTTCACTTAGTACAATGATTTTATAATCATACATAAATCATACAATGATCCTGATGTTGGGAAAGATTGAAGGCAGAAGAAGAGGGCAGTAGAGGATGAGATGGTTAGATAGCATCAGTGACTCAATAGACATGAGTTTGAGCAAACTCTGGGGCACAGTGAAGGACGGGGAAGCCTGACATGTTGCAGTTCATGGGATCGTAAATAGTTGGACACAACTACGACTTAGCAACTGAACAACAACAACCACACAATTATTTTAAGATTCATCCATGTTGTAGCAGGGGTCAGAATTTCATGCCTTGCAAAAACTGAATAATCAATAATCCATTGGCTGTCTATACCATATTTTGTTTATCCATTTACACGTTGATGGACACCTGGGTTGCTTCCATGTTTTACTTCTATGAATAATGCTGCCATGAACATGGGTGTACACACATCTATTTGAATCCCTGCTTTCAATTATTTTCATGTATTTTTTTAAAGTGAGACAGTAAAAAATTGTTAGAGACTCTGTGTAAGTATGTGTACTGCTTGTCAGGGAGCTCACAATGGATGAAAAGGTGTCAAAATCTCTGTTCATTAGCAGATCCCAGGCATATCCACGTGGCTCATGTTTTCTCTACACATCTAGCAGGAATATCAGAATGTTTTCAATACACAGCACAGTACTTCACTCAATGCCTGCAACTTACGGAGTGAATGGCATGTGTGTGACATTCCCTCTCACCTTCCAGATGTAATTTTCCTCTTGTTGTTGTTCTTCAGTCTAAGTTGTGTCCAACTCTTTGTGACCCCATGGACTGCAGCATGCCAGGCTCCTCTGTCCTCCACTATCTCCTGGAATTTGCTCAAATTCATGTTCATTGAGTCAGTGATGCTATCTAACCATCTTCTTCTACATCTAACCATACCCTGCCACCCTCTTCTCCTTTTGCAGTCAATCTTTCCCAGCATCAGGGTCTTTTCCAATGAGTCAGCTCTTTGCATCAGGTGGCCAAAGGATTGGAGCTTCAGCATCAGTCCTCCCAATGAATTTTCAGGGTTGATTTCTCTATACTTGGTATTTCTTTGATACTTGTAATTGAGATTTGGGAGACCAGTGATGAGGAAGAAGACAGCTGTACAGTTGCATGTTTGTGCTCAAGTTGCCTTGATTCTTGGGAGTTCCTCAAATATATATTCAGGGGCTTTCCTGGTGGCTCAAAACAACACAAAACAAAACAGAACAAAAAAAACCTGCCTGCCAATGAAGGAGACATAAGAAGTGTGAGTTTGATTCATGGGTTGGGAAGATTCCCTGGAGGAGGAAATGGCAACCCACTCCAGTATTCTTGCCTGGACAATCCCATGGACAGAGGAACCTGGCAGGCTACAGTCCATGGGGTCACAAAGAGTCAGACATGACCGAAGTAACTTAGAATGCACTAATAGATATATTTTTAGTTGGCACTGGAAGCAGAGATCATATTTTATGAGCACCAGATACGTGTGTAGTTGTGCTGGTAGTTCAGGAATAAGCAAACGGTAGCTCTATCTTGGAGTGTCATGGAGATGCCTTCAGGATGTGAAAGTGGGCAACAGGGAGCGGAGTGGGCACTGGTCTCAGGGAGTCTGAAATTCTGGCTCAGGACCAGCCTCCACCTATGTGGGCTGTTTTCAGATTCTCTGTTTTGACCTTGTACGTAGCAAGCTCAGCAGTTCGGTAGGTTTCCTAGGGAAAAGTTCACTTTTGCATTTTTATTTAAATGGTCTTTCTTTTTAAGGTAAGAATAACTCCTATTGGAGCTTACAGACAGGGTCATGATACCGTAATCTCGATTGCAACTTTTGAGCAAAGACACAAGGGTGAGGACAAGAGGGGTGGGGGCAGAGCCTGAGCAGCTGCTGTTTGTTCCAGCCTCTTCCTGAGCCGCTCTGGAGCCTCAGAGAATAGGAATGAGGCATCACCATTCCCTGCACGGCCCCGGGCTAGGCTGGGGCTGTGATGTGCTGATGTGGAGGTGCGTTTGCGCGTGGGCTCTTAAATGATGTTCTTTCTAATCTCACTTTTCTGCTGCTGGGAAATTCACATGAAATCAGCGCCTTGTCTACTTCAGTCTTGCTCCCATTGATGTTATTGTTATTCATTTATTTGCTTTACACCTTCTTAGATGGATGATGTCAGATCTGGCAGTTTCCTTCTTGACGTCTTGCACTTTCATCAGCAGAATGCCATCTGCCCTCATTCCAGAGTGGTGCTGGTGGATGTGTTTCAGGAATGGCTGATGTCCTGTGAGCCAGACTTGCATAAGCCTCTACAGTCTCTGCTAATGAGTGGATGGTGGTTCCCAGGACCTGCTGTTACAGAGTACGCACATGCTAAGTCACATCAGTTGTGTCTGATTCTCTGTGACCCCATGGGCTGTAGCCCTCCAGGCTCCTCTGTCCATTGGATTCTCCAGGCAAGAATACTGGAGTTGGTTGCCATGCCCTCTTCCAAGGGATCTCCTCCATTGGCAGGCGGGTTCTTTACCACTAGTGCCACCTGGGAACCCCCAGTATTACCGAGAGCGATTATTAACCTTGTAGAGGGCTTTCCTGGTGGCTCAGATGGTAAAGAATCTGCCTGCAATATGGGAGACCTGGGTTCAATCCCTGGGTTGGGAAGACCCCCTGGAGAAGGGAATGGCTACCCACTCCAGTATTCTTGCCTGGAGACTTCCATGGACAGAGGATCTGGCAGGCTATAGTTCATGGGGTCGTAAAGAGTCGGACATAACTGAGCCACTTCTCCTTTCTTTCTTTCTTGAGGTCTCATTGCCTTATATGGACACAGATGGAAGCAAACTAGGCATACAGGCAGGCAAACTTTTGATGGTGTCTCTGCCTCCTTCATCCTGTGGAACCAACTAGAAATCTGACATTTTTTCCAGGAAATGTCACCTACTTCCCCATCAGGTGCTTCTTTATAATTCTTTGTCCTTGCTTTTTATTTTGCACTCAGATAAAATTTACCAACAGTGAATGTACAGATCTTAGCCTGAATTTTGAACCTGTATCTACTCATAGAGCCCACACCTCAGCGACAGAGAATATTTCCTTCATGTCAGCAGGTTCTCTGTGCTCCATTGAGTCAATTCTGCCTCACAGCAATTCCCACTCTGATCTGTCACCAGAGACTTGTGTTACTGGGTCTAGAGTTTCATATAAATGTAGCCATCCATTGTAATCATGGCCCCTGATGTGAAATGTTCTGGATTGAAATAGTCGCAATAATTGTACCATACTGTCAATGCACTAAATGCCATTGGATTATAGGTACACTTTAAAATGGTAAATATTATGCTATGTGTATTTTATCACACACACGAAATGTCAGTCCCATTGCACAGGTGGGAAAACTGAGTCTCAGATATGTAAAGGCTCAATCCAGGCTCACATAGAGAGAGCATCAGAGCAAGGGTCAAACTGGATCCGTCTGATCAGGCCAGTCGTGCACTAAGCACTGAGGATACAGAAAGTAGAGAAATGAAGGGCACAGTCCTTTCCTCTGCCTCTCCTCCGAGCCTCCCTTCCTGGACTTTACTGGTTTTCCCCCTGCCTGGGCTGCGCCAGCAGGTGCAGGGTGAGCTCTGTGACTCTAAGCTACACCGTCAGCCCTGTGTCCCTGGTGACAACAGCTGTGACTGGTCGACTCCGTGCTAGGCTGGTGTGGTGGCACTGGGCACACGGAGCCCCGGGCTGCTCAGGGCTCTGGCCCCACCCTTCCTGGTAGGTAGGCTCTGCCACGCCTTCCAGCCCCACCTCCCTCCTCTGCCAGTTGGAAGACTCTCTCCTGTCAGCAAGTGGTCACCCTGAAGGTCTTTGTTCTTCTAATCCCAATTCTCTCCTAAGAACAGAAAGGCTACCCCTGAATTTAGGTTGCCTGTCATGAGAGAAAGTTGGGTGGGTGTTTGCTCAGCAGTAGACATTCACTTGGAGAAGGAAATGGCAACCCACCCCAGTGTTCTTGCCTGGAGAATCCAAGGGACGGGGGAGCCTGGTGGGCTGCTGTCTCTGGGGTTGCACAGAGTCGGACACGACTGAAGCGACTTAGCAGCAGCAGCAGACATCCACTGCTCAATGCTGTCCCTCCTAAAAGCTTTTGTGACCCTCTCCTCCCTTTTGGCTTTATTGATCTTTAGTATTAGTTTTCTTCATTTCTTTTTCACTCATTTCTGCTCTGATCTTTACAATTCCTTTTCTTCTACTAAGTTTGGTTTTTTGTTTTTGTTCTTGTTTTTTCTCTAATTGCTTTAGGTGTAAAGTTAGGTTGTTTAAGACTGTTTTTCTTGTTTCTTGAGGTAGGCTTGTATTGCTATTAACTGCCCTCTTAGAACTGCTTTTGCTGCATTCCATAGGCTTTGGGTCAGTTTTTGTTGTCACTTGTTTCTAGGTATTTTTCTGATTTCCTCAGTGATCTCTCGGTTACTTGGCAGCATACTGTTTAGCCTCTGTGTGTTTGTGGTTTTCAGTTTTTTTCTATAATTGATATCTTAATCTCACAGTGTTGTGGTAAGAAAAGATGGTTGATACGATTTCAATTTTATTAAATTAGCTGAGGCTTGATCTGTGACCCAAGGTGTGATCTATCCTGGAGAATGTTCTGGGCTCAGTGACTTAATCCCTCTGTATTTTTTTTCCCCATTACCCTTAGCTCCAGGAGCCTTGTGAGACCATAAATGACTGGAAATCCAAAGGGCAGACTGTGCAGTTGAAATAGCTAAGGCTTTAATCCCCAAGTCCACCTGCTGTTCAGCCCCAACTCTTTTCCATCTTATTCCATCTGAATTTTCCTGAGTGTGTATCACCTCCCTTCCACTCTGTCCTCTGGGCCTGTAAAGTTGTCCCTGGGGGCTGGACTCAGCATGACAAGGGACGAGTTGGGATTCATCTCCAAGTGACCACTCTACAAGGGTTTCCCAGGTGGCTCAGTGGTAAAGAATCTGCCTGCCAATGCAGGAGACTTGGGTTCAAACCCTGGGTAAGGAAGATTCCCTGGAGGAGGAAATGGCAGCCCACTCCAGTATTCTTGCCTGGGAAATCCCATGGACAGAGGAGCCTGGCAGGCTACAGTCTATGGGGTCGCAAAGAGTCAGATGTGACTGAGTGGCTGAGCATGTGCACACACAACTGCTCTACATGTGAAGCTCAAGGGTCTTTCAACCTGGACAAAGAGGCAGGGGCTTGGAGAAGGGCATCCTCTTGTGCTTGGGCCCCTGGCTCCCTCTCTCAGATGAGCAGGGTCCCATTCACAGTCCTTTGTGTGAACACTTTTCATCTTTTCCTTACATGCTCACCCTCAGCAAAGGAGCAATCTTCCTGCAATGAGTGGAGGGCTCACTCCCCATGAGGAGACCCTGGGGGCAAGATGCTTTGTAGCTCTGTTAGTCTAGATGGCAGACTCACTGTGATTATAGGAGAGGATCTGGACATGTTCTCTCCATCTGAATAAACCAGAAAGCCCTGAGGAAACAAGATAACAAGCCCAAGAAGTTTATCAGAAGTGTGAGACTGTCCTAATGACTAGTGCAGAGACCAACTTGATAGCCTGTGTGTGAAAATGTCCAAGCCAGTCCTAGCTTCTACTTCACATGCAATGATATTTATCCCTTTGTTCATTTCCTGATGGATATATAGATTTTATCAATGTTAAGTAGACATTCCCTGATGGCTCATTAGGTAAAGAATCTGCTTGCAATGCAGGGAACACAGGAGACACAGGTTTGATCCCTCGGTTGGGAAGATCCCTTGGAGGAAGAAAATGGTAGCCTACTCCAGTATTCTTGCCTAGATAGTCCCATGGACAGAGGAGTTTGGTGGGCTACAGTGCTTGGGGTTGCAAAGAGTCAGACATGACTCTTGGAGCGAGTCCTGGAGCGATTGATGCATGCACGCACTCAAGTGAACAGAAGCTGGCGCTGTTGAAGGGAAAATCCCATGGATAAATTGATTTCCTCCTGACCCAGAAAGAGGGACTTTCTGGGTGCAGCATTTTGTACATCTTAATTTCCAGACTCCCGGAGGCCAAAGATCCACGGAGTGCTTTCTGAAGGTGACTTCTTTGTTCTTTCTCAAAATGCACAAGCCACACAGACTCCTCTCAGGTTTCTAAGTGAAGGGAGAGCTGCTCTGAGTACCAGCCCAGGCACCCCACGTGGCGCGTGAAAATTTGATCCATACGCTAAAGGCCATCTTGCTTTAATGCAGTCCGCAAGAGCTAACCCCCTTTTGGGAAATGCTGTGATTTAAGCTGAAATGTCGGGGAAGGAGAGGGTGGAGAGGGAATGTGGGTCTCTGCCATCCAACCCCTTTTCTCCAGCCACTTAATAACTTGGCTAAAAGCCATAATCAATACAGAGCCATCAGCCAGGCTCCAGCCCCTTGCCGCCTTCCCAATCAATCAACAAGATTTAGTAAGCCACCAGTTGGAATTTATGTCACTTTAAAAGTGTGGGTTCTTTGACCAGTCCTATAAAGACCGATTAATTCCTCCTGGGCACTTTGATTAGCTTCCATTCAGAGACCAGGAGCCTGTGGATGGAGCCAGCTCTTTGGCCCTCCAAGTGTGTACCGGGAGAAAGCAGGCACTTAGCCCAGGGTCCACTCAGCTCCACGTTGTCCTCACTAAACATAACTCTTCCATCATTTCTTAATGCTTCTTTTTTTTTTTTTTGATGGAGCTGTGATTGAGGGTAGGAGAACCATCAGAGACTCGAAAATGTGCCAAGCTTTTTACATTCATTATTTTTGCATTTCTTCTCATAACAACTTCATGACATAGTTATGATTATGCCTCATTTTTCACATGAGGAAAATGAGGCAAGGCCACAGTCTCCTTCAACGGGAGTCCCAGGTGAGTTCCACACGTGGCATCTAGGACCTCATCTTCCCAGGAGACCTATCAGCCATTGATGGGGGCTGAGGAGGAGGCTTCAGGTTCTAGAGTAAGCCTTCCCTAAACCTCTCATGTCCAATGATAGAATCCAGAGTTAGCCCCATATCCATCCTTCTCTAGGTTTCAGCACTTTGGATCCCGCTACTACTGCCTGCATCCTTCATACTCATCTCCTCTCTTCCTTTCTCTGATCACATCCATCATACACAAAGCCTAGGTTCCCAGATCTTACCTCTAGCTCATGGAATCCCTAAAGATGCTCTACTTCGCTATTGTACAGTAAGTCCTTGCATACAAGTCTTCAAGTTTCGAACTTTCAAAGATGCTAACATGCGTTCACACGTCTCGTCATATAAGTTAATTTGCATGTCTGGCATTATCTGTAAAAGTTGGGTAACTAGGCTAACTCTGTTGGACTTACGAACAAAGTGGTCTTGTGAACGTGCTTTCAGAATGGAACTCGTTCCATATGTAGGGGACTTACTATATCTCCTACCCCTCCCCCACTCATAGAAACTGTCTACTGTGATTTCTAGAATTCCTGGTTCATCATCAGCAAAATCTTCTATGCCCTCAGTATCTTCTCTGGATGTGGGGAGAGGGAGGGTCGCTCTTTCTTCTTGCTCTGATGGAAACCTGGCTCTCGCTGAGGCCAGTTCCCTCTGCAGCTTCCTTGCTGATGACTATTTTCTCCTCTGTTCTTCCCCCTCCTAACTCTGGGCCTCTGGGTCCTAGTGTTTGCTTCCAGACCAGCCCTCCTCCCATGGTCATTACGAGCCCAGTTTTGTTCTCTTGCCATTAGGCTGCATCAGTCCCTGCCCTCCAGTGCTCCTTTCCTCTGTCAGCTCCTCTGGGCTCTCTGCTCTTTTCTTGACAGTTTTGTGTCCTGCATCCTCTCCAACTCTCATCTCGATTCTTGGTGATATCCACATACTCTGGGATAATACTCTCAGCTCTGAAGTTCTCCTCCCTTCGAGGTTCTCTTCCACCCTCCTTTGACTGTTGACTCTCATGGGCTTGACATTCCCAATCTCTGCAGCTTTCCATAATCTCAGTTTCATACAACTCTCTCTGACCACCACCTCCTGTTTTCCACCCACTCTATCTAGTCTCCAGTTCTAGCAATTCTTCTATCTCACAGGGACACTCTGTCCATTGATCCCACCCCTTCTCTCTGCCCTTACCCTTTTGTTGTTACTGCTTCCCTCCCATCTGGTGTAAACTCCATGGCTGAACATTATTTTCACTCCCTCGCATGTGCCCTTGACAGCCTGTCATTTCACCTCGTGTTACTTTCTCTGCTCTGTGCCTGCAGCCATCAGCTGTGAGTTAAATAAAACCGCAGTCACAACAAAGCTGAATCACTCTTATTTTGATGCATAGCCGCAAACTTAATGCCTCCAGCAGTCCCACCGCATTTCCCTAGTTTTTCACCCTCCTTCACCCAAGATTCTATTTGAAACCTTCTCTTCCCTCGGAGTCTCCCAACCTCCCTCACCTGTCCATATCTTACTTCCTCTCTCCCAGGGAAAATGAAGCAATAGGAAGAGGGTTTCCTCAGCCTCCCATCCCTAAGTCTACTCACTCCCCAGCATTTGCCTGGTATAGGTATGCTCTGCCTTCTTGCCTGTGTGTATAGAGGACCTGACTGTAAGCCCTACATGCCAATCATGGCCTCGCACATTCATTCTACCCCTTCCCCTAAACTCTGTGACATCACACAGCAATCCTGGACCCTGTCTTTCCATCCTTTTCTATTGGATCACTTCCATTAGTAGACAAGCCTACTGTATTTTAGTCCATCTTAATGATAAAACCTCCTGTTGGCCCCAGGCTTCCCACCATTAATCTACTTTCTCTGCTCCCTTTTGGATTTAGCAGTAACTTTGATCAGAAGAGGTTTGATGCAATGATTGGGGCAAAACCTCACTGGAGTGGGTTTAAGAGGAAAAAGGAGACGAGACATCAGAGCCAGTGAGTCTAGACTATTCTTTCAAGGAGTTTGCTGAAAAGGGGAGCAGTAGACCTCCTCTTATATCAGCAGTCGAAGTGAGTTGAAATTGAGTGAGTTAAAGTTACAGGAAATGAAGCCAGGAAAGTAGGTTAATATTGATCTGATGCTCACTAGAAGCCAGGTATGTTCACAGGACTGGGAGGCAGATGTTTGCAGACCGATACAGAAGTTTGTTCCTTCTCTCAAAAAGTTCTGGCTGAGCAGGAGAAGCAGTGAGGTGAACAGGACAGATGGGGCAAGATGGGGACTTGATGGCTGACAACCAGATGGGGGCCTTACTCTGCCTTTATCTGCCTGAGGACCTCAATATACAGATCCTTGACTTTCTTGCTATTAACCTCACCTGAGCTGGACTGCATGTTCTCAGACAGATCATGTGTGGGACTCACCTAAGGGCAGACCTAGCCCTGTGTGAGATGGAGCCACCTTTCTCCTGCTCTCACAACTCCAATCTTGGATTCTTATGGTGGAATTGGCTCCCCTTGTCTCCTGGTACTGTCTCCTGGGAGTCCAACCAACCCGCTCTGCTTGCCCCTGAAGTTGTTAGGAATATTCTTCTCCATTCAGGGAATGGAACAAGCTCTTTATACCTGTAGGTCTCAACCCTGCACCTGTTGTCACATAGCAGATGCTACTGAAATACCTGTGCCCATCCTACATCCTGGCTTTAACTCACCCCTGTCCTCTCTCCCTTTGAAAGCATATTAGAATACAAGTAACTGAGAATAATACAAAGTTAGTTCAAGGAGAACTTTGGTGCTACTCTGATTAGTTTTTTAGAATATTTATTTATTTGGCTGCATTGGGTCTTAGTTGCAGCATGTGGGATTTTTGTGGCATCATGTGGGATCTTTCGTTTCGATGTCTGGACTCTCTAGTTGCTGAGCATAGGCTCCAGGGCATGTGGGCTTTGCTGGTTGTGGTGCATGGGCTTAGTTGCTCCATGGCATGTGCGATCTAGTTCCCCGACCAGGGATCAAACCCATGTCCCCTGCATTATAAGGTGAATTCTTAACCACTGGACCACCAGGGAAATCCCTCTGAGAGTTTTAAGAGTAAAGCACTTACAAACACTGATGCTCTAACCACCATTAATCAGATCAGATCAGATCAGTCGCTCAGTCGTGTCCGACTCTTTGCGACCCCATGAATCGCAGCACGCCAGGCCTCCCTGTCCACCACCAACATTAATAACTCACTACTAACATCCGGCATTAGGAGGAATCAGAACAGTCCCTGCAGCTGACAGTTTTCATGGGGAAGCTAAATGCAGCCTACAGCTCGGGTAGGTAAAAGGGCTGGGTGGGGACAGCGGCAAACTGCAGAGCATGTGTGTGTCGGCAGGGAGCCAAAGACCACTTTACAAAATGACCCATCTTCTGAGTTTTCAAAAGGTGCTGGAAATTCAAAGTTTTAAGGGAGACCTTCTGATTTTTAAACACTGAAATGTAATCCAAAACCTCCCCAAACACTGCAGGGCAAACAAAATACAAGTGGGGGATGCGTTTGGTCCTGGGCAGACGGCCCACCACCTTGCTGTCCTCTGTCTGGGTCTGTTGTCCCCAGGGTGGCCTCCTCACTGTCCCTCCAGCCCTGTGTCTACCTGAGACCTTGCCCAGGTGCCCTCCCGGGTCCATATTTCAGCACCACACCCTGGAAACTAGACCTCACCCCTGCTGTCAGAGATGCTTGGGAGAGCGAAGATGGGGCTTTTCATACTTAGCACCCTCGTGGGTCAGTTGCCTAATGAGAAGCATGGAGGAAGATTCACAGCAATGTTTCCAGAACACTGAGAAACCAGCTCATGAGAAGTTGGCTCAGCTACGCTGTGAGCTTCTAGATTCTTGTGATGGGGGCATAGGTTAATGGTGGCACCCATGTCAGCATCGCAGCCTCTGCAGGTGTGGAAACACCAGCTAGGGTGGCCTTGGGCTTGATGCTGTTGGAGGGCGAGTTGGCTTGCAGGGGTTGGAGAAAGGAAGGGGCAAAGGTGAGAAGGATGTGTGCCAAGGGAGGCAGGGAGTCTAGCTGCCGACTGGAGCCAGGTCCTGAGACACATCTGCGAGGTCAAGTCCGCCTCACCTGGAATCACAGGGACAGAGGATGGGGTTAGAGGGCTCTGGAGAGGGCAGCCAACCTCCCGCCATACTCCACTGCTGCCTTACCTCCACCAGCCACTGCATCAGCGGGGACTTGCAACTGAGCCTGCACTGGCGTTTGCTTTGTGGGAGGAGAGAGGCCTGCGTGTTTGGTTCTGATGAGGGGCAGGGCTTCCCACCGTCTCCAAACTGCTCTTCTCTTTTAAGTAAAGAGAGAATTGAAAGGCTTTGATGACTTTGCCAAGAAACTTAATCTCTGGTCCCAAAACAGAATCTCCATGAAGTCAAGGGGTATTCCCTGTGAAATCACGAGGCTCAGCATGGCTACTGGCACACAGTTCAAAAAGTACTGTTTTGCGGGCAGAAAAAAGAAGGAAGGAAGGAAAAAAGAGAGAGAAGGGATGAGTGAGGGAAGCAGAGTAGGGTCCGGGTCTGTGGGAGCTGCCCCCACAAGTGAAGCTCTGTGTATGACAAAGACTTTTGTTTTGAGAGCATTAGTTGCTCGTTCGTGTCCAAACTCTTTGTGACCCCATGGACTGTAGCCAATCAGGCTCCTCCATCTGTGGGATTTTCCAGGCAAGAATACTGGAATGGGTTCCCAGTCCCTTCTCCAGGGGATCTTCCCAACACAGGGATCGAACCCTGTTCTCCTGCATTGAAGGCAAATTCTTTATCATCTGAGTCACAAGGGAAGCCCTTGTTTTGAGAGGGAGGGTGTTGAATACCAGCTCCAGCCTTTCTCTTACACCAAAGACACAGGGAAAGGGGGAAGGGAAAGCCTGCACAGAATTATATATATAGATAGATTCTTAACTGCTGAACGATTAGGCAGCCTCCTTTCTGTTAAAATCCATAGTTCCCCTCCCATTTGGGAAAGAAGTGGTTTTAGTAACGTGGCAGTTTCAGTCTTGAGCCAGAGAAGTCATTTAGGAACAGAAAAATGAAACGTTTCTTTAAGAACGACCGTACCATTTAAAGCCCCAAATGATCATTTAAAGGTTGAGTTAATATCACACTGGCTCTGAAACTGGAGAAAGGAAGAACGGCTTGTCGTGCAGTCATGCTGAACGGCCAACCAATGGGTGCTGTGAAGTTGGCTTTCTCTTTGTGGCCACAGACGATGGTTCCTGAGAGCTGCCCCAGCTCCCTCACCCCAGCCCCCTCCCCAACATAGATGTTTCTGCAGCCGAATGAATGGAGGGTGTGCGTTTCCCGGGCTACTGAACTCCGAGCACAGACGGAGTTCTTTCAGTTTATCTCACTTGTGGGTACCCCATTGCTAGAAGTACCACTTACTAGCAGGTCTTACGCACCCTCTCCATCAAGAGCAGGGACTGCTATTCTGTCCTGGGAAGGACAGTAAAATAATCTTTTTTTCTCTCTCTCTTTTCCTGCTGCCGATACTTAGATCTTCCTTTCTTTTTTTTAAAATTCATTTTTATTGGAGTATAATTGCTTTACAATGTTGTGATGGTTTCTACTGTGCAGCAAAATGAATCAGCCAGGGGTTGTTAGTTGCTCACTTGCGTCTGACACTTTTCGACCCCATGGACTGTAGCCCACCAGGCTCCTCTGTCCATGCGATTCTCCAGGCAGGAATACTGGAATGGGTTGTCATTCTCTTCTCCAGGGGATCTTTCCAATCCAGAAATCTCCTGCATTGTAGGCAGATTCTTTACCATCTGAGCCATCAAGTGAATCAGCCATAGTTATACATATATCCCCTCCCTTTTGAACTTCCTTCCCATTCAGGTAGAGCTCCCTGAGCTACACAGTATGTTCTCGTTAGTTATCTGTTTTATGCATAGTGTCAATAGTGTGTGTGTGTTAATCCCAGTCTCCCAGTTCCTCCCACCAGCGCCCCTTCTTCCTTGGTATCCATATGTCTGATCTCTACATCTGTGTTTCTATTTCTGCTTTGCAAATAAGATCATCTGTACCATTTTTCTAGATTGCACATATATGTGTTAATACAGGATATTTGTTTTTCCCTTTCTGACTTACTTCATTCTGTATGATTGTCTCTAGGTCCATCCACGTCTCTACAGATGACCCAGTTTCATTCCTTCTTATGGCTGAGTAATATTCCATTGTATATACACACCACATCTTCTTTATCCTTCCCTCTGTTTGGTGGACATATAGCTTGCTTTCGTGTCCTGGCTACGGTATAGTGCTACCGTGAACATTTGGGGTGCAAGCATCTTTTTGAATTATGATTTTCTTTGGGTATATGACCAGGAGTGGGATTTATATTCTTTTCTTCTTATGCAAATCCCTCAGGAGTCTGTTCCTTCTGTTCTTCCAGCAGATGCTTTGGGATCGGCTTCCACTTGCCCCCAAGACAGCCCTCTGGGCAAAGCACAGTGAACAGAGCTGCTACTGTAGGAGGGGACCACTGCCTCTTTCTTATTATTGGAAGTAAACTTCCCATCCTTCTTTTCAGCCTCATGGCTGTTTCTTCTCCAGGGAGGAAGGAGCAACATATCCAAATGCTGAAAATGGAGAAAGTTGGCCTGAGTAGTTCGGTCTCCTAGCTTCTCTCTTAGATACTGGTTTGTGTACATCCTTTTTCCTCTGTGCAGTAAATACCTTTCCTCCCTCCCCAGTGTGTGAGGGGAAGGTAGGGGAGAAGGAGACCTAAAGTGGACCCAGGAGGTGTTTTCCATGGCAGCAGTAGGGATAATCATCATGGAGGAAAGACACAGATTCTTTCCCCAATGCAACTTACCACAAAGAGTTAATGTTGCGGTTCCCATCTGTTGTTCATCTAAGCCGATTCAGACTTTGAGGCTCAGAAAGAGAGAAGGGAAGCAACAGAGTCTGAGAAAGTATGGACAACGGATTAGAAGGAAGAGCAGGAGAAGCTGCTTGAACTAGTCTGTGTGGACAGTGGGGGAGCATGCTGCCCTAGGGAAGAGTGTTTGGTGAATACGGAGGTCCTGTTTGTCTTTTGAGTCACTGGGCTGGGGACAACATGTTGATTACTGAACACTCCTCCCCAGACATCACTTCTCTCTGACCTTCCTTCCCTGCTGCTGCTGCTGCTGCTAAGTCATTTCAGTCGTGTCCGGCTCTGTGAGACCCCATAGACAGCAGCCCACCAGGCTCCCCTGTCCCTGGGATTCTCCAGGCAAGAACACTGGAGTGGGTTGCCATTTCCTTCCCCCCTGCTCACCCTGTATTCTCAGGCTACAGCCTTAAATGGCACTAGCTGGTTCTCAGTAAATGGGGACACTCAGGGCTTCTAAGTAAAAATTTCAGGGATAATCGATTGTCTCCATTAGCTGAAAAATAAACACATTTCCCTGGCGCTGCAGATCAGGGGCTGCTGGGCTGGTGTTTACACATGTGGCGAGCAGTGCTTCCCTTTCTCTCCCTCCAGAGGCTCTCATCACCCTTTATCTAGCCAGTCATTGTGCACTGGAAATCCCTGCAGAACTTTCAGAAGCTCTGGCTGCTCTGGGCCCCACCGTCATCGGTCGAAATCAGAATCTCCCATGGTAGAGCCCTGCAGGCAATGGTATTTAAAATTTTTTTTAATTTTAGTTTTAATTGGAGGATAATTACAATATTGTGATGATTTCTGCCATGCATCAACATGAATAAGCCATAGGTATACGAACGTCTCCTCCCTCTTAAAACTCCCTCCTACATACCCCCACCCCCGCCCCTCTAGGCTGTCACGAGCCTCCTGCGCCTGGCTTTCAGTCCCCTGTGTCATACAGCAAATCCCCCCTGGCTAGTGCACATTCAGTACTGTATATGTTTCAATGCTACTCTCTCAATTCATCCCACCTCCTCCCTCTTGCACCGTGTCCAAAAGTCTGTTCTCTATATCTGCATCTCCATAGGCAATGGCATTTTTTTTTTTTTAAAGCTCCGCAGGATCTTCTAGTGTGTCATCAGGACTATGAACTACTGACCTAGGCAGCCTCAAATTCCCTGAGTGATTCACCTTCACCAAGTTAAAAAAAACCAGTCCTCCCTAAATGGAAAATTCCTGCAAACCTTGAGCCATTGTCAATACTGATAGAGAAAGTGATTTCTTCTTCTTTTTTTTTAATCCCAGAGTCTTCCAGTTGTAGGATAAGCTGAAGTATCCTTTATCTGAATGGAAGAACTCAGGGAGGACCAGGACAATGATATCCAGGCTGGTCTGCTGGACCTCCCTTCGACCCCTGGCTGCTTGGGCAGTTCATCCTCTCTAAAGAGGGCCACATTGCTATTTAAAGGGTCCCGACGAAGATGCCAGCAAACCTTTGGCAATAAAGTCCCAGGGACTCGGGTTCTGCCATGTGCATGCCTCTATGAAGATTCCTCTGGGCCATGGACTTCCCTGATGGTCCAGTAGCTAAGACTCCAAGTTCCCAATGAAAGAGGCTCAGGTTCGATCCTTGGTCAGGGAACTAGATCCCACATGCCACAGCTAAAGATTCCACATGCCACGACTAGAGATTTCATGTGCCATAACTAAGACCTGGCACAGCCAAATAAGTAGATATTTTTAAAAAATTCCTCTGAGCCAGTATTTCATGTCTGCCTGCATTCTGGCTCTCACATATTTTAGATCTCATTTTCGTCTGGAGAAAGGTCAGAAGTGACGTGCTGGAGATTACAACCTAGCCCATCCTAAGCTCCAATGAATCGAGGATGCATTAAGCTCTGCCAATGGGCTGGGCCCCCACCCGTGCCCCACAGTCACTCAAAGTTGAGGTTCAGAAATCTGTCTTTATTCCTTCTGTTTGCATAGAACACTCCCCACTCTCCAATCCCGTGGGCACCTGTTCAGGTGAGCACTGGATCCCACAGGCAGGGTTGTTAAGTCTTCTTAGGCAAGAGGGCAAGCTCACCTGTATTTCCCAAGCTACACCCGACTTTTCACTCACAGGAGTTGCCAGTTTTCTCCTTTTACAGTAACTGAAAGAGTTGTCCTACACTCAAGACAAGTTGTAATTCATCAAATCCACTCACACTCTTTTCCCATTGCTTTTTACTCAGACAAAGAATGCAGCAGAGAGGTTATTAAAGCCTTTTCTAGGGGTGAAATACATAGAAAGGCTGTGCAATTCTGTAATGCACTCCAAGAATTTAAGTAAATTTGCTATGCTTGATCTCACTGTTATGAAGCCAAATTTGCCACTCTTTACAAGATAATACGCAAAAAATATATTCAGCACACACAGCCCTAATAGTCCCTGCTGCTCCCAACAATAGGAATTGAGCTTCCTGCTTTAGCTCATATTTTTCTGAATCAGAGGAAATGTATGGACAATTTTCTGCCTCTTCCTCCTGCGCCTGGAATTTTAACCACATCCGCAGAAAGTTTTTTAGGGTTTCTTCCCTACAGTTCAGTGCTTCTGCTGGGACATGATATTTAACCACATTCGATGGTACAGAATGTCCCACTTTTGGATACAATGCAGATATAGAAATTGTATCTTAGAAGTGACTTGCTTTTAGGTGAAATTATTACAGCAATGCTTGATGGTTTTGGCTTTATTTGTACATCAAAGAACTAATAGCTTGTTTGTGGCAACCCACTCCAGTATTCTTGCCTGGGAAATCTCATGGATAGAGGAGCCTGGCGGGCTACAGTCTATGGGGTCGCAAAGAGTCAGGCATGACTTAGCAACTAAGCAACAAACAATTGAACATCTAATGCCTGCTGGGTCCTGAGGAGGACCCTTCAGTGTATCGTCTCATGGAATTCTAACAACAACCTTGCAAGAGGAACATTATAATCTTAATTTACAGACAAGTCAGTATTAAGAGGGATCAGGTTCAAGCTTCAAGATCAGAACTGAAATCAAGTCAATTTTTTAACGCATCTGATTGAAAAGTTCATATGAAAAAAATAAAACACATCTGAATATCCAGGACAATTCTGAATAAGAAAAACATGCCCACAGAGGGGTTCTACCACATGTCTGGTGTGTAGCAGTAAAGGTAATATTGACTAATCCTTTGAAATGTCATCTCACCACCAATAGTAGTGGGAAAAGGGAGCAACTTTCTGGATTTCAGCTGCCTCATCTCTCAGATGAGAGGGTTTTGTGCATGCCAAGTTGCTTCAGTTGTGTCTGACTCTGTAACCCTATGGATTATAGCCCACAGGCTCCTCTGTCCATGGGATTCTCCAGGCAAGAATACTGGAGTGGGTTGCCATGCCCTCCTCCAGGGGATCTTCCTGGCTCAGGGGTCAAACGTAAGTCTTTTGCATCTCCTGCATCGGCAGGCGGGTTCTTTACCACTAGTGCCAGCTGGGAATCCCGAAGATGACAGGATTATGATCAATTAGGTCTAAGGGTCCTCATGACATTCAGTGCCTCTGTTAAACTTCAAACCTCTATGCAGGAGGGCAGAAACCCAGCTCAAGGGGAAAAGGGACGGATCCCAGAGTCATCTGTTGAGTGTAACCAGGTATTAGGGCTTCTTCTGCTGCCTGAAGACTCTTCTGTTGCTGAGTCTCCACTTGCATTGCCTGGTCTTCCTGTCTGTTCAAGGACCAACACCATACTGCTTTCATTATTGACGATTTTCTCTTTTCTTCTCATACCTGGTTATGTTTTGCTTCTTCAAAGTTGTCCTGGCTATTCTCATCTGTTTTCCAAATGAACTTTTCAGCGAATGTGTTATGGCCCCAATTGTCAATAGTAGCAAAGCTGAGCAATCCTGTTCCGGATAAAGAGAGTGGAGGGACAAGAAGAGTTGTCCCTGCCAGGCACCTAAAGTTGAGGCCTGGCTTTGAGAAAAAGAATGTCCTCTTCTGCTAGGAAATGCACTTTCCTTTATTCTGATTATATCTCTCTTAAGAGAGGACTTCTGTCTTGACTAGAAATTGATGGAAAATAAATCTTCCGCTTACAAAGTCTGATGGAATGGGGAGAATGTCCCACAGACTGGCTTATGGCTCCAAATATTTCATGTCTTTCCTCCACTCTTTGGTGCTCTGTCTGTTGTGAGATGCAGGATGCGTTCTGCATAATTCCAGTCCTGCACCCTGTTATGCAGTGTCAGGACCTGGGTGAACACAGGGAAGCCACCCCCACGTTGGGATGGCTAGCCGCTGTCCTATACGTGGAAGTGATATAAACCCCGTAGTTGCTGCTGCTGCTGTTTGGTTACTAAGTCATGTCCGACTCATAGACTGGAGCCCACCAGGCTCCTCTGTCCGTGGGATTTCCCAGGCAAGAATACTGGAGTGGGTTGCCATTTCCTTCTCCAGGGGATCTTCTGGACTCATGGGTTGAACCCATGTCTCATGCATTGCAGGTGGATTCTTTACCATTGAGTCACACCAGGAAGCCCTCAGAATTCAATATAACACAGAAATTCCTACTCTTCTCTCATGGGAGGGTTTTAAGGAATGATGCCCACTTGTACCTCATGAAAAATGCAAGTGGGTTGCATGATAAGCCCTGGGGAACATAGATCTACCTCCAGAAAACTCAGATGTTCTCTGGCAGTTCTCAGGCAGAGCAACTGCATTTGGCTTTGAGGGGAAGCAGAGAGGGCTTCTTGGGAAGGAGAAGCCCTAATTCTGAATAGCAATCTCTCCATGGGCTCAGAAAGGAGAGACCTGATGGGGTTTAGAAACAGGGAGAACAGTCAAGCACACTTTATGTTGTTTGGGGGTCTTTGTGCCTCTTGCCCCCTAGTCTCTGCCTGGAGACCAGAGCTGAAGGCAAGGTGAGAGGGACTGTTTTATTTCACTGAATTAATATACTTTCTAATTTCCTGAAGCCCCGGGGCCCTCGGGGAAACTTGCATGCAATCAGAGGGAGTCATGTGGATTCTGGAAGCTTTGCATGCGATACTCATAGAGCATAACAGAGCATGTGGCCCTCTCCCTCTGCAAGGAGCAGGGGAAGCAGCTGCAGGCCTGGCATTTGGCTACTGAGATGGGTGGAAAACACTCACGCTTTACAAATGAATCCTAAGACAGCGGAGTGGAAACAATTGTGTGGGTATGCCTTGAGACTGCCAAGAATTTGTATGTAGAACGCAGGCTGGCAGCTCCAGGGGATGCGGCTGAGTGCATCAGAGTGGGATGGGGGCTTGGATCAGGGAATGGGAGACCAGGAAGGGGTGATTCCCAACTCCACCTTCTGTGGCTCTGGGAGCCCAGGCCAATGACTACACCTATTGTGTCTTGGTTTCCTCATCTGTATATTTTATCCATTCAACCCACATTTATCAAGCTCCCTGTCTTTGCCAGGGCTTGTAGGTGGCGCTAGTGGTAAAGAACCTGCCTGCCAATGCAGGAGACATTCGATCCCTGGGTTGGGAAGATCCCCTGGAAGAGGGCATGGCAATCCACTCCAGTATTCTTGCCTGGAGAATCCCATGGACAGAGAAGCCTAGTGGGCTATAGTCCATAGGATCGCAAAGAGTCAGACACGACTGAAGCAACTTAGCATGCAACATGAATGCCAAGTGTTAGGAACACCAAGAAATGGGCACAGCGCTTAGCTTCAAGTTTGCACCCAACGGTGGGTCAGATGAGACGGCCTCTAAGACCTTCCCAGGTGCATATTATTTGCCCGATTCTGAGCTTTAAGAACCCTCCTGAGAACACCCTCTCTCTCCAGGTGCTTAGCAAATGTCCTGCTGACCCCAGTGCTTCCTTCTTTATCCTCTGAAGCCCCCTCCCCACCCCTATCAGATCCCTAGGAACAGGGGGCTCTCCTTCATGCCATTTCTGACTCTATGGGTGCCCATGGGACAAACTAATTTCAAGCCAGGTATCTGTTATTGATTTGCATGTTTACACATCTAATCTGCTTTTCCTTTCAAGTAACATTTGCCTATCAACAGCAATTTCCAGCACATTGATCCCAACATTGATCTCAAGAAGAATTTGATGGTACTTGAAAACTCTTTGATTACAGAGAAGAAATAAAGGAAAGGGAAGTGTCAGAGACTATAATATGGTGGATTTGAGTCAGTGATTAAAAAGAATGGCAATGTTAGGTGCTATCGGGGAGTTGAGTGGCAGAATCACTTTTTTAAAATAATTTTTTTTGCTTAAATAATACATGCAAATGTTACTCTGAGTAATGCATGAATACTTTATAGTTATTATTGATTATTTCCCAATTCCCTTGTTAGAGATAAATACCGTTACTATTTTAATCTATATTTTTCTAGGCCTTTCTCTCTATACATGAGAATTGGGAACAGTGACCCCACATAGGAAGCCCTGTATGAGTCAACAATTATTGTTCTTTGTAATTGCAGCATGGGATTCCACAGTAGGGGTCTACCACAGTTGATTTATATGCTTCTCTCTATTGATATACTATGGGCTAGTTTCCATTTTTGATGAACACTGTTGTATTTGCTTCCTGTATACACATTCAAGTGTTTCTTTGAATGGGTGGTGGTGGTGGTTCAGTCGCTCAATTGTGTCTGACGATTGCAACCCCCTGGACTGGGGCCCACCAGGCTCCTCTGTCCATGGGATTCTTCAAGCAAGAATACTGGAGTAGGTTGCCATTTCCTTCTGCAGGGGATCTTCCTGACCCCTGCCTGGCATTGCAGAAGGATTCTTTCCTGACTGAGCCACCAGGGAAGCCTTCTCTGAATTGGGTGTGCATATTAAAAATGTCAGAATTTACTGTCACATTGCCATCTGGGCGTGTCACCTCCAACACCAATGCAGCAGTGCCCACCTGCCTGGGAAAGTGCTGTTTGTGAGCAGAGTGGGGATTCACCTTGGAACAGGTTGAGTCTAAAGTGCCAGCACAGAGCAGCTCTACTTGAATAACTTATAGGTGCCTGGGAAATTCCATGGACAGAAGTCTGGTGGGCTATGGTCCATGGGGTTGTGAAAGAGTCAAACAGCAGCAACAAGTGCTCAGTACACACCTGTTGGATATGTAAATGGATCAGAACTTGTGCAGAGGTGCACACACTCCAGCGAGCAGCCAGCAGGCTGAGCTGATACCCGCACAGAAACGAGGGGCAACCACTTGTCCATGAAAACCCACAGAGTCATCTTCACAGGGTTGGTCCCACAGTAGAGCCTGTGAAATGTCCCAGACTTGCTGACATAAATCTGCCCCAGAGATATGGATCACTCTACAAAACTGACATCTTTTTAAGATGTCCTTAAGCCTATTTTTTGGAAAAAGTCAAATTTTAGATTTAGTAGGGGAACTTAATATTTATAGGAATGTCACAGCAAATTCTTTTAGAGTATATTATTTGCTTTATAAATCTAGGTTTTATTTGTTAGATTAGAGTTGTTTAAAGCAGAATAAACCCCCTGTTGGTGGAGGGTAGGCTAACTTGAGTTACTTTCTTAAAAAGCCCTTAACTTCTCTTTTTTGTTTTTCTTATTTAAATTTATTTTTTTAATTGAAGGGTAATTGATTTACAAAATTGTGTTGGTTTCTGACAAACAGCAACATGAATCAGCCATAGGTGTATACATGTCCCCTCCCTCTGGAACCTCCCTCCCACCGTCCACCCCATCCCACCCCTCCAGGTTGTCACAGGACACTCGGTTGAGCTCCTGGGTCACATAACAAATTCCCACAGGCTCTCTGTTTTTCACGTGGCGATATCTATGTTCCAATCCTGCTCTCTCATTCGTCCCGCCCTCTCCTTCCCCCATTGTGCCCACAAGTCTGTCCTCTCTGTGTCTCCGTGGCTGCCCTGTAAATAGGTTCACCAGTACCATCCTTCTAGATTCCATATGCTGCTGCTGCTAAGTCACTTCAGTCATGTCCGACTCTGTGCGACCCCAGAGACAGCAGCCCACCAGGCTCCCCCATCCCTGGGATTCTCCAGGCAAGAACACTGGAGTGGGTTGCCATTTCCTTCTCCAATGCATGAAAGTGAAAAGTGAAAGTGAAGTCACTCAGTCGTGTCCGACTCTTCGCGACCCGGTGGACTACAGCCCACCAGGCTCCTCCATCCATAGGATTTTCCAGGCAAGAGTCCTGGAGTGGGGTGCCATCACCTTCTCCGAGATTCCATGTACATGTGGGTTAATATGCAATATCTGATTTTCTGTTTCTGACTTCCTTCACTCTGCAAAGTAGGCTCTAGGTTTATCCAGCTCATTAGAACTGACTCAAATGTGTTCCTTTTTATGAAAAACCCCTTAACTTCTTACACCAAATTTCAGACACACACGCCACCACTAATTGCTGACAACATGTTTCCAAAGAGGCCCTGGAGGACCACTGTGGAAACTCTGAAGCCCACTGGTAATTGGTGGCATCCATCTTCATTCCAAAGATTAATGTCCCAGAGTCCTTAAAATCAGTTGGTTCTTATAATTCCCTTAAATAGGATTTATGCGGTCTCTTTTACTTTGCAAACCCTTTTGTTGCACGGAGTGCAGGCATGAACTTTACTCCCAGTTGAGAAACCTGACTAACAAGGTCAAGGTATAGTTTCAAAGAGCAGTCCATGGACTTTCCAGTCCCAGGGCCTGTGTGCTCTTCCCAGGACCCCCCAGACTGATCTGGAGCAAGCCACACTGGGCTCCCATTAAGGGGCAGCTGTCTGAAGTTGTCTCCCTTGGCTCATGTGTCATTCCTCTTTTTCCTTTGGGTTAGATCCTGCTGCTGCACAAGAAATTCTGCATCTTTTCCTTGTGTGCAGATGAGCCTAGTGACTCTACCCTACGTTCCTCCTGATCTCACAATATTTACTTTCACCATCCCCTAATAAGTAGGATTTGTGTCCTTTGGCATTTGTCTTGTCTTTGGTTGCTTGTTTTGGAGGATTGTGCATGGATCCAGAAAATGGGCTCCAGTGCCAAGATTCTGGATCCTTCCAGCTTTTCCATTGCTTACAGTTTGGTGCAATAATATGCCACAAAACCCATAACAGGAAGATGAGATTATTGGATGGGATTCAAAGAAAAAATATCTCCTTGAGAAAAGTTTGGGACATGAGATTTACATAAACCATTGTCAAGACATTTCTGATTGCTGGACTTGAGGTGTCCTATTACTTCTAAGCTGCTGACCAAGGGTCCAGAAGAGCATTAACAACTCTCTGTTCAGCCTGGTTCCTGTCATGTGTCATCCTGGTGGCTTGAGGGGCCTGGCCCCTTTAGCAGGAAGAGTTCTCATCTTGCAACACTGCTGGAAGCTGAGCTTAGAGAGAACCAGTACCTTGCGGAAATGTTGCAGCTGCTCTGCCAGAGCCCTAGCCTGACATTTCACACTGTCTTCTTTCTTGATGAGCTCAAATGTGACTTCCCAGACCTCAGGTCCAAGGAACCCCACTGATTTTGGATGGGCCTAAATCCCCGGGACTTCCTTGGTGGTTGAGTGGTAAAGAATCCGCCTACCAATGCAGGGGACTCAGGTTCTATCGCTAGTCTGGGAAGATCCCACATGCTGTGGAATGACTAAGCCCTTGAGCTGCAGCTACTGAAGCCCGCATGCCCTAGAGCCTGTGCTCTGTGACAAGAGAAGGCACCACAGTGAGGTGCCCTCATGCTGCAACCATAGAGTAGTCCCTGCTTGCTGTAACTGGAGAAAGCCTGCGGCAGCTATGAAGACCCAGTGCAACCAATAAATAAATAAATAATTTCTTTTTAAAAAAGCCCAATTCAACCCTGGTTTAGATCATGGGGGCTTAGGAAGAGGACAACCTCTAGCAGAAGATAACTGATGACTTTGAGTGTTTTTGTTATTCTCTAACTTGGTCGGCTCAGTCTCTTGTGAGGGTCACTGCTCCTTTTGTTGGACCATAAAGAAGGCTGAATGCTGAAGAACTGATGCTTTTGAACTGTGGTGCTGGAGAAGATTCTTGACAGTCCCTTGGACAGCAAGGAGATCAAGCCAGTCTATCCTAAAGGAAATCCTTGAATATTCATTGGAAGGACTGATGCTGAAGCTCCAATACTTTGGCCACCTGATGAGGAGCCGACTAACTGGAAAAGACCCTGGTGCTGAGAAAGATTGAGGGCAGGAGGAGAAGGGGGTGACGGAGGATGAGATGGTTGGATGGTATCATCGACTCAATGGACATGAGTTTGAGCAAACTCTGGGAGATGGTGAAAGACAGGGAAGCCTGGCGTGCTGCAGTCCATGGGGTCGCAAAGAGTTGGATACGACTTGGCAAGTGAACAATAACAACAAAACTTGGTCGGAGCAAGGTCAGCGTGAGTCCTGTTTTACGTGAAAAAAAGATACATCTGTTTGTAGGAGCCACACTCAGCCCGAGCCTCATTTTTTTTCCAGCTTATCTCCGTGAAGCTGTGCTGTGTCCAGGGTGATCTTGCCCAGGTCAGCTCTTCTGCATCAGGTGCTTACACTGTAGACCCTTCTGCTGCTAACTGAGCTGTCACTCAGAGTGAAACTCACCAGCTGATCAAAGTTCCCCTCTTCCTGAATAGAAAATGAAATCTGAAAAGGAACGCCGTGATGTTGTCACCTTTTGGGCAAAGCCTTTTATGAACGGGGAAGGTCGGCGTTGGTGGGTCTCATTTTCATATCCCACCTGAGCCCTGGCAGCCCAGCTGGTGGCTGGTGGCAGCTGAGAGGTTCCAGGAAGGTGGAAGAATCAAAGCTCTCTCGCCACCAGAGAGTTAAGCCCCAAAGGGCCTGTATGGAATGATTACTTGAAATGCTGCAAGGGGCTTTTTATTCTCTTTCAGGTCAGCTTTGCTGATATCCAGGGGCTAAGTATAACTGTAAGCATGTGAATTTCAATAAATATGTTTCCTTCAATTACCCAGCTGGACAGTTTAGTGCACCAGAGCCTGCAATCATACAAAAGCTGCCAGGGAATTGTTGTGATTTAGATAATTTCTAATCTCCACTCTGCTTAACCTGCAGGGGCCATGGGCAGCCTCAGACACCAGGGGATGGAGAGAGGGAGGTAGGGAGTGTCTGTTCTCATCAACCCAGAGATGGAGGTCCTTGGCTCAGCCTCAGAGATGGATGCTGTGCTCAGGCAGAGAGGCTGAAAAGTATCGTGGAGGGTGAAGGTGTGTGTGGTGGGGAGCAGGGGATAGTTTAGGAGTCGGGGACCGGGGGCAGGGGGAGTGGAGAGTGGATGGCAAAGTAGAACTGCTACCCAGCTTGGGGGCTAAGAAGCAGAAGACCCCCAGTGAGGACTCACATCTGAGTCCTTGATCTTATACCCTACACCTCTTCTGCAAATTCCAGAGGTGCTGTCCCTAGTCAACAGGGACCCCCATTGAATGTATTATTTGTCAGTGCAGTTTGGTAGACCACCAGTATTACCTGTGATGTCTGTGTAGATAAGCTTATTGTGCTCAGTCACTTTAGTCATGTTTGACTCTTTGCAATCCCATGGACTGTAGCCCACCAGGCTCTTCTGTCCATGGGATTCTCCAGGCAAAAATACTGGAGTGGGTTGCCATTGCCCTTCTCCAGGAGATCTTCCTGACCCAGGGATCAAACCCACATCTCTTGCATCTCCGCCATTGCAGGTGGATTTTTTTACTCACTGAGCCACTTGGGAAGAAGCCCAGGTAAATTCATTAACTGTGCTAAATCAGAAGATTTCTCCTGAGGTTATTTGGTAGAGGGTTTATGACCAAGGGACTCTTGGTCTTCATGGAGAAACTGCCAAGGGCAGTGAAGAACCAGGTAGAGATAAAGGTACTGTCTGAGGCCAAGTCAGCAGGCTGTGATCTTGGATGCTCTCCATGGGTGTTCGTGTGGTCCAGACCTTTTGGGATTCTAGATTCATGGAGAAAGAGGAGCTCCTCCTATAAAGGCAGCCTTTGTCTCTCATCTTCACTAACATCTTCTAGATGCTAGGGATCCGTTCCCATTCCCAAGGGTCCTCTAATGTCTTTAGAGGAATTGTCTCTCCCTTGTTAGATACAATCTAATGGAAACATCATCAGGGTCCAGCCATCCCATGAGCCAGGTGGGACCAAGTACATGATCCCTCCTTGGCAAAGAGACAGGACTCCAGATAGTAGCTGTGTTCCCACCCAGCAGTAGGGTCCTAGCCAGATTCTTGTTATGGGACCAGGTGGTGCTGGATCCTGCTCTGGATCTGCTCTGGTTTCTGCTGTCTCCCTGTTCCTTTTAATCCTATGAGACCCCAATATCCTTTGACCTGAACTCAGCCAGAATCGGATTCTGTGTCCTACAGCTAGAAAACTTGATCACCCAAAAGGTCTGGGTCTGGCCTTGTCTCTAAAGGCTCTTATTCATTCATCACAGTTTTTAATCAGTGCCAGGGCAGGGACTTTATAGATACAGAACCCTTCAAGTTTTTGTTTTCATTTGATTTTTTTTTTTTAACAAAGGGAAAACCAAGAGGTGAGACTTGGGTTGACCGGCCCAAATTTCCATGGCTGGTTAGTGACAGGGCAGGGACTTGAACTCAGAACTTCAGTGGAGACCCTGTTCTTCCTGCTACAAGCCCACATATTTCTCAGCGGAACTTTCTGGAAACTGTGGCTGGGAGCAGTTAGAGTCGCCTGGGATCAACAGTGTGGCCAGGCAGTGCAGATGGGTTGGGGTGTGGGGCAGTGGGGAGGGAGTGCTATCCAGAAACCACCTTCACCTGCCCTTCTGCTTGCTCAGAGGGTTCACATCTGTAATCATTAGAAGTTGCACCTAAGAGTCCATTAATATAAATGGGAAATAAATAAGCAATAACCACAACATGCCAACTCTTGGATCACCTTGGAAGAAAGTCCTTGGGTCCCCCAGGGGGTTGTGGCAGGAGGTAGGGCTAGAGTCTGCCCGGGAGGTGTGGCTCCCTCCCTCTGTCTCACTCCTGAATTGAACTCTTCCCCCGTCCCCGTCCCCCAGGCCTGGCTGCTGCTCTGTCTCCCATCTCCCACACTCACTCCAGGTTCTCGGCAGGAACCTGACCTCTGGCACTCACCGGGGCCCTAGGGGGCCTGTGCATAACCCCACTAACAAGGGTGACATTTCCACTTCCCCTCCTGTTGGCTTTGTCATCCTGCAACTTCCCAGGCCCGGTCTCCAGGGATACCTAATTAAAGGACTGACAGTGCTTTTACCCATAGGCCTATTTGGAGCCGAGTATTGTGTCTCTGCAACAAAAATTTAAATTAAAATAGCATCTGTGTATCTGTCCAAGAGGCCTATGTTCCATACAGTAAGGTTGCCCACATTCCATGCACAATGACCCAGGATAGCAGTGGATGGTTTTCATGAGAACCCAGACTGTGTTCACTTGTTTAACTTGTGATCGTTTTATGGAACACAGACTGCCTCATGTGCTGTTTGGTACCATGTTAGGAGATGAAGGTGTGTGGATGTGTGAGAGGGCAGGGTGCCATCTCTCAAGGAGCCCAGTTGTCCTGGATCTCTGTTGTCATTGTTGTTTAGTCATTCAGTCGGGTGTGACTCTTTGGAACGCCATGGACTGTAGCCCACCAGGCTCCTCTGTCCATGGGATTTTCCAGGCCCAGAATACTGGAGTGGGCTGCCCTTTCCTTTTCCAGGGGATCTTCCTGGAAGATCAGGGATTGAAGCCGCATCTCCTGCATTGGCAGGTGGGGTTCTTTACCACTGAGCCACCTGGGAAGCCCCTGTACCTCTAGTGCTTGTGTCTATTTCTTCTCCTTTTGATGATCACACTTTCATTTCCTCTTGGAGGAAGATACTGATCCCCACCTCTGGCTCCAGGGCTATGCAGGTGAGCCAGGTGCAGCCAGCTGGAATACAGCATCATGCCTTCCAAGCCACAGCGATTGGTTCAGGGAGGGAACATGACCCAGGTCAGCCCCAGGGTCAGTCAGTCCTAGAACTTCTGCTAGAACTCTTGGCACTGAGTTCCTCTGCCAGTCTTGCTAAAAGGTAGGATGGAAACCAGGAGATTCTGAGGGCCATCCTCTCAGCCATCTAGGGGGATCTGCTTGAGAACGAATCCAGAACAAAGGAGAATAGGACTGAGTGTTGAGATGAGTCAGATTTCTGAATGCATCATTTGAGTGCCTAGATCCAGGGTGACAGATCTACCCAAGAATTTTGCAATCACACAGAGCAATCCAATTGTCTTTATTCCCCCTTAAACCAATTAGGGCTTCCCAAGTGGTGCAGTGGTAAAGAATCTGCTTGCCAATGCAGGAGACTCAGGAGATGTGGGTTCAGTCCCTGGGTTGGGAAGATCCCCTGGAGAAGGAAATGGTAACTCTTTCCAGTATTCTTGCCTGAGAAGTTCCATGGGTTGAGGAGCCAGGTGGGCTACAGTCAGTTGGGTCGCAAAGAGTTGGACACGACTGAGCATGCACTCATGCAATACATATGCATACAAATCAATAGAGATGGGCTTCTATTGTTCGAAACAAAAATAGTCCTTATTAATGGTCCTACAGCAAAGTAGGGGAGCAAGCTGAGTCCATCACTCATGATAACATATGACAATAAAAATGCTCAGAAATGTCATGGGAGTAGAGGGAGGGGAGCCTTTCCCAATCTGCTGGATTTGGGGACAAGATGACCAAGAAAGGGACTCTCTGAGCTTAGTCATAATGGATGAGTGGCAACATGTGATATGCTGGGAAGAAGGAAGAATGTGGATTAAAAACAAGCTACAATCCACTGAACACACTACTTTTTTAAAGTGGCATTATGTTTTAGAAAGATTTAGACCTGAAATGATTTACCTAAAAAAACACCTTTTGTATTAAAAAATGGAGACTCCAATTGTATAAATTGATGGATATGGGGCAGTTTATTCCTTTATGATGCCATACAAACCTGGCTGCATTGGTGAGTTAACTATTCGCAGACTCATCCGTCTAATTCTGTAAAAATTCTGAAAGGGAAATATGCCCACAG
Source organism: Bubalus bubalis (assembly GCF_019923935.1). Taxonomy (NCBI): domain Eukaryota; kingdom Metazoa; phylum Chordata; class Mammalia; order Artiodactyla; family Bovidae; genus Bubalus; species Bubalus bubalis. Next base: position 33,236,563 of record NC_059159.1, on the reverse strand, counting down.
GAGAGGATTGAATCTACTGTAGTGATCCACAAGCCTGGAGGTTCATCAGGTACATCACCCAAAAGAGTGAAAACGTATGGACACATGGACCCCTGCCCCCGACCTAGTGAAACTCAGAGTGGGGTCTAGTGTTTCATTCAAGTTCCTCAGGTGATTTTGATGCGCAGCCAGTTTGGAGTGTATAGAATCTAAAGAGGAGAAAAGACGATGTTAGAAAGCAACAGCCGGAAGGGGTGTGATCCATGACTCTCTCCTTGGTTCATAGATGGATGCCTTCTCTTTATGTTTCTGCATAAGGCATCTTCCCTCCTTGAAAATCGCTTTGTCTAAATGTTCCCTTTTTATAAGAAACATGAATTTTGAGGGCTTCTCTGGTGGCTCAGATGGTAAAGAATCCACCTGCAATGCAGGAGACCTGGATTCAATTCCTGGGTTTGGAAGATGCCCTGGAGAAAGGAATGGCTACCCAATCCAGTATTCTTGCCTGGAGAATCCCATGGACAGAGGAGCCTGGCAGGCTACAGTTCATGGGGTCACACAGAGTCAGGCATGACACAGCAACTAACACTCACTTTCCGTTCAACCTGTAACAATGACCTTGCCTATAACTTCTTTCTGCTGCTACTTGTTCCCCATTTTGCTCTCTGCCATGCTTAGTTTAAAAGACCTCCAAATTCTCCGTAAAACTCAGTCACTCTCTTCCTGTCCCTTCTCCTTTCTGTGAAGTTTGGCTTGATTTATTCTCCGCTCTTGGGCTACGGTTGCCTTTTCTGACTCCTTCTTGATCCACGGAGGGGAGATTTTTTATCACTAGTTGGCTGTTATGTTCTTGCTGTGTCTGTCTTGGCTTTTAAATGAATTCCAAAAATAATCCTTTGTAACCTGTAATTTTATCTCCACATTGTCTTTTGTTTTTCTCCACGTTGCTGGAACCATGACAGAAAATTCTCAGCGTAATTCCGATCAGCATCTATTTATGACAGATCCAGAAAGACTGTTTAGCCTTAGGCAGATGTGTCTCTAACTTTGAATCTCTCAGTGCTTTTGGACATAGCAGGGAATTCATAGATGAAACTGGCTTAAGAATGCTATATATTTATTTCAATTGAACAAAAATTTATTGAGCACCTACTATGCTTCAAAACTTGGGGATATAACCCATTAGGTGTAGTCACTGATTACCAGAAGCTCTTTTATCAATTAATTAATTAATTTTTGGCTGTGCTGGGTCTTCGTTAATGTGGACGGGCTTTCTCTAGTTGCAGAGATCGGGGGCTACTCTCTAGTTTCGGTGCCCAGGCTTCTCTTCGCAGTGTCTTCTCTTGTTGCAGAGCGTGGGATCTACGGAGCTCTGGCTTCAGTAGTTGCAGCACATGGGCTTTGAGTTGTGGCACATGGGCCTAGTTGCCCCAAGGAATGAGAAATCTGCCTGGACCAGGGAAGAAACCCATGTCCCCTACATTGGCAGGTAGAAGTCCACCAGGGAAGTCCGCCAGAAGCTCTTGTCTGAGCAGAGAAGACAAATGTAGATCCCTTATTGAGACAGTGTGACCAATGACATGTAAATGATAGGTATAAAATACTAGGGGAACTCATGCTGCTGAGTTTTGAAAAAAAATTTTTTTTTCATTTTAGAGAAAACCTTGAAAGTTCTTTTTTCTTGACTTTTCATCATGGCCATTGGTCCAGAGTATTGAGGATGATTTGATGTGACTTGATGCTTTCTAGTGCTTTTCAGATACATTTTAAATCCTTGGAGTGGACTAGAGGGGGCCTGGTCCTTGCCCACTTGCTCTGCCTGAGTATGAGTTGCCCTATTGCAAGGATGATTTTTCTTATAGCACTGGTGCTCTTTCATTAAGCCAAGTCTATATACTTCCTCCCACTTCAAGACCTGAGCACTGGCCTCTGCCTGGAACATCTTTGTCCAGCCCACTAGCCAACCCTTCTACTCCCTGTGGCCTTCAGATTAAAAGCAATTTCTCTAACAAGAACTTTCCTGGATCCCCCCAATCTCCTTCCTTGTGTCACAATCACACCCTGAGATCATTTGATCTTCTACTTTTATGGCTGCAGACATGTTTTCTGAAAATTATGTTTGGATATAGATGACAAATTGTGATTCTGCACTGACGTTTATATTTATCCTAGTTTTAAAAAAATAGACACTAAATTAAGGTAAAGACAAAGTTAATTCCCTGAAAGTCACTCTTTGTGAAAGCATTCCACCTGCACCTACTGCTGCTGCTGCTGCTACGTCACTTCAGGTGTGTCTGACTCCGTGCGACCCCATAGACGGCAGCCCACCAGGCTCCCCCGTCCCTGGGATTCTCCAGGCAAGAACACTGGAGTGGGGTGCCATTTCCTTCTCCAATGCATGACAGTGAAAAGTGAAAGTGAAGTCGCTCAGTCGTGTCCGACTCTTAGTGGCCCCATGGAGAGTAGCCCACCAGGCTCCTCCGTCCATGGGCTTTTCCAGGCAAGAGTCCTGGAGCGGGGTACCATCAGAACAGCCATAACTAAGCAAATGAGAGTGTCTGTTTGGCATGACACGAGTCCCAGGCAGCAAAGAGATTTTTATCTCGTGTTAGTTCTGAAAGATTGTTGGTGGCTGTCTGGGGCCTGGGCTCTGTTGAAGATTCTGCATGAGACCCTTGCTTGCTTCAGAGTGAAAACAAATGTCCTAATTGATGAGCAGTATCTCCTGTGGGCATAGAGAAGAAGGATTTTACATGTCTAGGTGGCTGGGAATTGGATTAACTTGCTGCATAAATGAAAATGAAAAATCTTCTTAGTATTTTCAGCAGATGCTGAACAAAATTTTGTCCTCATTATTTTAAATTTATGCATAATTTACAAACAGTAAAATCCATACTGCTGGGAGTAGAGTTCTGAGTGTTTCGACAAATGTATCCAGTTACGTAACCCCTACCACACAATCATGACACACATGAGTTTCATTACCCCTCATATTCCCTTGCACCCTTTGCGGTCTGCTTCTCATCTCACTCCTAGCTCTTGGTAACTGCTGATGTGTTTTCTAATCCTTATAGTTTTGCTCTTGCAAGAATCTTATACAAATGGAACCAAAAGGATGTGGCCATTTGTGTCTGGCTTTTTTCACTTACCATAGTGCCTTTGAGAGTCATTCATATTGTTGTGTGGGAACTGAGTTTTAATGCAAGTTTGTAAAAAAATATCTACCCATAAAATATACTTTCATTTACCTATATAAGTATTTATTCAACAAATATCTGATCATTAATATGCTTATGAATATGAAGAAATATCTATAAGCATGTTTCTTCCCTTTCCAAATATCTACCTGTCATCCATCTCTCTATCTATCTACCATCTATGTGCTTTTAATCTATGTCACAAGGTAAATTATATGAATGTTGAAAAATAGTAGGTTCTGAAGGAGTTCAGAGAAGATAGAGAGTATTTGTTTACAATTTGGGGGTGTTTTCATAAATTAATGACGTTGCATTGAGTTTTGGAGAATGGCTAGGACATTTCCTTCAGGAAATATCAGACATCACTCAGAAGTTATCAAAGTTTTCTCTTTTGCTTCTCAGGGATTAATCAAGATTTTATTATATCTAGCCCAAACTTATAGCTATGTGCAAGCAGGAAAAAGAATGGTCCAGAAGCTGAGACATTTTATCTTTTTTTCTTTTTAACTCTAACATTTACCAAGCATATACTAGTTGTAAAGTGCAGTGTAAGGTACTCTGGGAAATATAAAAAAATAAGCAACACATACTTTTATCTACTTGATTTATTACTTATTTATGCCCTCACTTTCCTTTATTCTAGCCCTGTTTTTCCATTTCCTCTCTTCCTATCTCGTTTCATAAACAAAAGACAGCTTCCAAAAATGCAGGGGAAATAAATCATTGAAAATGTTGGGACAAAGAGATAATATGGGTCAGAAAACAGTCCAAAGGTGTGTTGAACCACCTCTCAGGAATGTGTGCCAAATGGTTTTATAGAGACACCAGAGCTGGGCTGAAGATTGGGCTGTATATTTTCCAGAGACTCAAATAAATAGAGAAATAAACTCAGCTAAAAGAGCCATACTGTCCGCAAGATAACGACAAACCAGTTCCTCAAAGTTTTCATCTTGCTGACCTGAGAAAAATTCCCTCCCTTGGGTCTTCATAAAGAAAACACTTTTTGATCCAGAGAATAACATCCTGGCCTCCATCCCAGCTATAAATGGAGGAGCAGAGTTTGCTGGGCTGCCTCCTACCGTATCCCTCAGCGAAAGCCAACATCGGAAGAGCATGCAAAGTTCAATTCTGTCAAGTGAATTTGACAACAGTCAGAATGATGCCGTTCAGACACACGGTTCTCAGAGGGTAGGGTTTGATCCCAGGGTAAAACTCATCATTTGTAGAGAACAGATGAATAGCATGTCCTTCAGGCACTCCTCCATAACTGTCTATTCTCATAGACAGAATTTTGATAAGATTTGAACAACATAGAGTTATCTGACAAGTAACTGGAGTACACCTCTTCAGTGTTTGCATTAAGGGCTGGTATGTGCATTTTGACACTGATCAGACAGAAGGTAGGATATGATTTCTTATTTAAAAAATAGCAAAAAAATCACTACCACCGCTACCCAATAAATAAATAAATAAATAGAAGAATGGTGCAGAATTTTTAAAAACCACAAAAGTAAAAATGGTATATTTGGAGTAAAAAAAAAAAAAAGAGCATTAGGGGGTGACTATATAACTGAACGGAATTTTCACTGGCTTCAGTGAGCAGTATTCTGTTTCAGTTATTAGGCAAATATTTGTTTATTCTGGTAAACTCTGTTTCAAAATTTAATAAAAAATCATGGAGACTATTTAAAGCATATTTAAACAGAGATTGTTTTTCTTTGGCACAATGGTATGCTTATTGTAAAATGAGGCAGGATGCTAAGAGCTTTAAATGTATCCTGAGGTTTCAATATGCTATAGCATTCCTATGTACAGGCTTCTGTTTTTATCTTCCTTTTATGGAAAAGCAAACTAACATTCAGGTGAGTTCAGTGATTTATTCAGCATCACACAGCTTGTAAGTAACAGAGCCAGGATTCAAAACCAGGTCTCTCTGGAAGCAGAGACTGCATGAATCTTTATTCTTGTTTTTTGTTGAAAAATATTCGGGGTACTTTCCTTGGCAGTCCAGTGTTTAAGACTTTGACTTCTAGTGCAGAGGTTGTGGGTTCGACCCCTGGTTGGGGAGCTAAGATCTCACATGCCTCCTGGCCAAAAAACCAAAACATAAAATTTGTTTTATGGTGTAACAGATGTTGTAACAAATTCAATAAAGACTTTTTAAAAATGTACACTTTAAAAAAATAAATAAAAACAAAAACATTTTTGACACGAAGGATATAAGTTTTATATTAAACTCCCAAGTTGCTATTGCCCAGTTTATGATACAAAATATTAGGAATAAAGTCTACACTCCTGCACACTCTTCCTTAGTCTCATTCTCCTCTTGCCCACCGCACCCCCAAAGATAGGCACCATCCTTGAAACTGGTATCATTCCCGTGCATGGCTTTATAATTACTTCTCTGTCTTACAAATGAAGACTCACCTTTGACATCTCGTGTGACTTTGCTGTGTCCTGCCTGACCTTGAGGTGAGAAATCAGTTGATAATTATCTAGAAAATAACTTTATTTTACAGAAAACACACAAGGTGTTTTGCATAGTTTAATGAGGTTTTCAAGACTGTAACTACTGTGGAGGTTTTTTTTTTTAAGCATTTTGGTTCAGAAGATGATCATGTAGTCACCATTTGAGAAAATCATGTCACCAACAGCAATTCCCCTGGTGGTACTTAATTTGCTACTCAACAAGCCTGTGTCAGTCTGCCTTAGTCACTGCTTCGTTCATGGTGGTTCTGCTCTTTTAAAGCATTTCCCATGGAATGCGAGAAAATACTTGCAGTCACATATGATTGCAAATCATAGTTGTAAAAATATATGTATATATAGGACAGATAAAGAACTTCTACAACTCAACAACATTAATAACCAAACAACTCTATTAGAAACAAGCAAAGGCCATTTGCATAGACCTTCCTCCAAAGAAGAGAACAACAAGTACATGAAAAGAGGCTCCATGTTGTTAATAATTAGGGATGTGCAAATCAAAGCCACAGTGAGACATCATGTCATGCCCATTAGGATAGCTCTCATCAAAAAGGCAGAAAATAAGTATTGGTGAGAATGTGGAGAAGTTGGAGCTCTTGTGCATTGCTTGTGGGAATGTAAAATGTTACAGCCACTGTAGAAAATGGTATGTTGGTTCCTCAAAAAAAAAAAAAAATTAAACAGAATTACCAATAATCCAACAAGTCCACTCCTGGGTACATACCTAAAAGAATTGAAAGCAGAAACTCAAACAGACATTTCTATACCCATGTTCACAGCAACATTATTCACAAGGCCAAAAAATGAAAGCAACCCATGTGTCCATCAGTAGATGAATGGATCTACAACGGAATGAAATAAACCAGCCTCAGATGGTTATACTCTATTTCCCATTAAAATGACAGTTTGGCATTGTGTTGATTTTTTAAAAAATCTATCCTTTTAAAATTTATTTATCACCAGACTGTGCTGCTTATGGGATCTTAGTTCCCTGACCAGGTGTTGAACCTGCACACTCGGCATTGAAAGTGCAGACTCCTAACTGCTGGACCATCAAGGAATTCCCTCTTGTTGATTTTTTTTTTTTATGACTTTATAAATATCTTTTTTTAACATTTGTTTATTTTATTATTATTATTTTGGCTGTGGTGGGTCTTTGCTGCTGCGTGTGGGCTTTTCTCTAGTTGCTGTGAGCAGGGGCTAGCTATTCTTTGTTGTGGTGCTCGGGCTTCTCGTTGTGGTGGTTTCTCCTATTGTGGAGCACAGGCTCTAGCCATGCGGGCTTCAGTAGTTCGGGCTCACAGGCTCTAGAGCACAGGCTCAGTAGCTGGGGCCCACCGACTTAATTGCTCCAAAGTGTGTGGGATCGTCCCGGACCACAGATCCCATTTGTGACTCTTGCATTGCAAGGTGGATTTTTAACCACTGGACCATCAGGGAAGCCCTTTAGATATCTTTAATGGAAGAATGAAGTAATGTTCTAGAATTATCTTTCCTTCTTCATGGATTTCAGTTCAGTTCAGTTGCTCAGTTGTGTCCAACTCTTTGCGACCCCACGGACTGCAGCACGCCAGGCTTCCCTGTCCATCACCAACTCCTGGAGCTTACTCACTCATGTCCATTGAGCTAGTGATGCCATGGATTTAACGCCCCTCAAAGCGGAATGTTTCTACCCCCAAGAGAAAACAAAATTCCTTTCTTATTCTTGATCATTTGCTCAGAATTATGCCACAATTTAGTTTGCTTCACAGTAGAGCCTTGATTCTCTGGTTTATCTTGACTTCTGAAATTATTATGTGTGTAGGTAAGTTTTATTATGTATGAATTTCATAGGGATAGCAAAGAGTATGTTATAAACTATTTATTATCAAAAGAACACATTTGGTCTGAGAGAATTGTGAGCTACCACTCTAGGGTGGATGGTTGGGAGTGGTACTTCTGATAGTACTGCTGCTGCTGCTGCTAAGTCGCTCAGTCGTGTCCAGCTCTGTGCGACCCCATAGACGGCAGCCCACCAGGCTCCTCTGTCCCTGGGATTCTCCAGGCAAGAACACTGGAGTGGGGTGCCATTTCCTTTTCCAATGCATGATAGTAGTGCATGCATCCTCAAATTTACTTGGAAAAAATATTTTTTATAGCAATTAAAAAAAATCATGCTACCAGCAGTGTATTTGAGGGATGGTTTGTCATTCCACATCTTCACTACTACTTGGCATCTGCTGGTTTCTGCCAATCTATGTGAATGATGTGAGTTGGGTTCCACTTTCATTTTTTAACTATGAAAAATCAATAGATCAGCCCTGCTTATAATTAATAACCATTCTTCATTAATTCACAAATCTGTGACTATTACATATAAAATTTCTTAACATGTGTAGACTTGTTTCTGAACTTTCTGTTCTGTCCCATTGTTCTGTTTGAGTATTCTATGGAAATATCCATCTGCCTTAATTATCATAGCTTTATGATAAGTCTTTATAAAACTGATTCCTTTCGCTACTAATATATATTTCCTCCAAAGCAATCTAATATTTAGCAATGTAGCTGTATGGTGAGCCTCTGGAATAAATTAGTTGTAAATTACACAAGGGTAAGTAAATATTGAAATTCTGAATAAAAGTGTTGGGGATAATCCAAATAAGTGGAAGCAAATTTTCCCAAGGTGAGGATTTTGATTTGAAAGCAATGGGTGTCAAGCTTCCTTTTGTGATTTGACAATGATTAGATTACCTGACTGTCCCCTGAGACCACTTTTAGTAGCTGACATTATAACAAGATCAGTGCATATAAAGGAGCAACCATATAATCCTGCAATCCCAGTCTTGGTCATATATCTGGAGAAAAGCTTGATCTGAAAGAATGCATGCACTCCCATGTACATTGCAGCACTGTTTACACTAGCCAAGACATGAAAATAACCTAAATGCCTGTCAACAGATGACTGGATAAAGAAAAATATGGAATATTACTCAGTCATAAAAAAGAGTGAAATCATGCCATTTGCAGAAACATGAATGGATCTAGAAATTGTCATGCTGAGTGAAGTAAGTCAGACAGAGAAAGGGAAATATAGTATGACATACCTTATATGTGGAATCTAAAAAGAAATGATACAAATGAATTTACTAATAAAACAGAGACTCACAGACTTAGAAAACAAGCTTATGGTCACCAGTGAGGAAGGGATAGTTAGGGAGTTTGGCATGGACATGTACAGTCTACTATTTTTTAAAATGGATAACCAGCAAGGACCTACTGTATAGCACAGGGAACTCTGCTCAATGTTATGTGGCAGCCTGGATGGGAGGGGAGTTTGGGGGAGAATGTATACATGTATATGTATGGCTGAATCCCTTCATCATTCCACTGAAATTATCACAACACTGTTAATCAGCTGTGTTGTTGTTCAGTCACTCAGTCGTATTAGACTCTTTGTGACCCCATGGACTGCAACACGGAGAAGGCAATGGCACCCCACTCCAGTACTCCTGCCTGGAAAATCCCATGGACGGAGGAGCTTGGTAGGCTGCAATCCATGGGGTCGCTGAGGGTCAGACACGACTGAGCGACTTCACTTTCACTTTTCACTTTCATGCATTGGAGAAGGAAATGGCAACCCACTCCAGTGTTCTTGCCTGGAGAATCCCAGGGACGGCGGAGCCTGGTGGGCTTCCGTCTATGGGGTCACACAGAGTCGGACACGACTGAAGTGACTTAGCAGCAGCAGCAGGACTGCAACACACCAGGCTTCCTTATCCTTTACCATCTCCCAAAGTTTGCTCAAACTCATGTCCATTGAATTGGTGATGCCATCCAATCATCTCATCCTCTGTCATTCCCTTCTCCTCCTGCCTTCACTCTTTCCCAGCATCAGGGTCTGTTCCGATGAATTGGCTCCTTGCATCAGGTGGCCAAAGTATTAGAGCTTTAGCTTCAGCATCAGTCCTCCCAATGAATATTGGGTTATATCCCAATACAAAATAGAAAGTTCAAAAAAATAAAAGCAATGAGTGTCAAGTTTTCTTTTTTGATTTTGCAATGATTATATCACCAAACTGTCCACTGACACAACTTTTAGTAGTGACATAATAATAAGATCAATATATATAAAAGTGCTCTTAACTTTATGCCGTCATTGGTGCCTCCAACTTATGCCTCCAACTTAAATATCAATCTATTTTTTTTTTGCTGACATATAGTTGATTTACAATGCTGTGCTAGCTTCAGGTTACAGCAAAATGATTCAGTTATACCTACTGAATATATATGTGTGATTTATGATTTTTCTCAGAAGCCCTGTTTCTTTATAAGTCATTAAACCCTTGAAGGCTGCATGAGCACCTCACAGCCTGTGCCCCAGTCCATCTCGGCTCCAAGGCCATTCACAGAGTCAGGTTATCTCAGTACCGTGGCTTCATGGTATTTGTGATTACAGTTGGCCTGCTGTGGGTTTTCCATCTACAGATTGAAAATATTTTTTAAAGAGTACAGAAATTTCTAGAAAGCAAAACTTGAAATAGTTGCATGAGAGAAACTACTTAGATAATGTTTACAGTGTGTGGAAGAATCTAGAGATGATTGAAAGTGTACGGGAGGATGTGCGTAGGTTACATCAAATGCTGTGCCATGTCATATAAGAGACTGGAATGTCTGCAGGGTTTGGTATCCTGGGGGCCCCTGAAATCAATCCCCCACAGATCCTGAGGGATAATTGTATTAATGTTCATTCCTCTTGTCTTCCCTGGTCACATCATGTTGTGTTTATCCCAGATGCACAAAAGTGGATTAGTGACTCATGGTGATTCATTAAGGTGTAAAAATAGTGTAAAGAGACTTCCAGTTTTAGCTCTAATTTGTAAAATGTCTGAAAACTGTCACTGTCATCCTTAAAATAAGAAAAAGACAGACAAAGAAATGAATGACTTTTATTGGATCCATCAAAGAGCTGAGGCCTTAGAGCAAACCACCATCCCCAAACCTGGTGAGTCAGGCACGTTCAGGGAGACACAGTACCTGAGACCTGCTAACTTGGAACAGAATCTTGAGCCATAGAGCAACAGGAGTATTTAAATGATAAATTTGACACATTGTTGGAGGTTGAGTGTGGAGGCACTACAGAAAGGGAAGGAAAAGGAATAACTTGACAGTGGAAATGCCTGGAAACACTACCTCAAACCAAATGATCAAAGTTAACAACCACAGTGATGAGTGACAAGTAATGTTAATAGCATGAATTCTTGATAGAGTGTGATGAGAATAGGATTTTACCTCTGCGGACTTCCTCCCCCAAACACATAACCCTGGTAAAAGTATGAGAAGCAACAACCCCCAACTGAGGGATTTTTTTTTTTCTTTTTTTACAAAATACCTAATCAGCATTCCTTGAAACTGTCAAGGTCACCAAAGATAAGCAAAGCCTGGGAAACTTGTTACCGACAAGAGGAGCCAAAGGAGACACGACAACAAAATGTAATGTGGCAAAACCTAAGGAAATCTGAATAAAGTATGCACTTTAGCTAACAATTATGAATCAACATTGGTTCATTAGTTGCGCCAAATGAACCATAGCAACATAAGATGCTGGCAATAAGGGAAACTGAGTGTGTAATAATATATGGGAACTCCCTGTTTACAACTTTTCTGTAAATCTAAAACTATTCTTTTCACTTTCATGCATTGGAGAAGGAAATGGCAACCCACTCCAGTGTTCTTGCCTGGAGAATCCTAGGGATGGTGGAGCCTAGTGGGCTGCTGTCTATGGGGTCGCACAAAGTCAGACACAACTGAAGTGACTTAGCAGCAGCAGCAGCATTCTTAGAAAAGCTTATTAAAAATAGTAATGAAAAGGACTTTCCACAAAGAGGGATTTCCCTGACAGTCCAGTGGTTAAGACTCTGTGCTTTCAATGCAGAGGGCACGGGTTTAATCCCTGGCTGGGAACTAGTTCCCACGTGTTGTGTGGCATGGCCAAAAAATAAAAATAAATTAAAAAAATTAAAACATAGTAATGAGGAAAATAGAAATACTATAGGTCTCAAAGTAATGTCATAAAAATAAATAGAGGTCTTCCCTGGTAGCTCTGTGGCAAAGAATCCGCCTGCCAGTGCAGGAGATAATGGGTTTCATCCCTGGTCCAGAAAGATCCCACATGCTGCAGGGCAACTAAGCCCATGCACCTCAACTATCGAGCCTGTGTTCTAGAGCCTGGGAGCTGCAACCACTGAGCCCATACACCACAACTACTGAGCCCATGTGCTGTAACTACTGAAGCCTGCGAGTCCTAGCGCCTGAGCTCTGCAACGAGAGAAGCCGCCCCCGTGAGAAGCCCACACACCACGACTAGGAAGTAGCCTACACTCGATGCAACTCGAGAAAAGCCTGCACAGCAACAAAGACTCAGCACAGCGAAAAATAAATAAAATTATTTAAAAAAATAGTAACCAAGGCTCTGTGAATTCAATTATTTTGGACAAGGCACTGAAGAAGGAAAAGGTGAAGAGGAAGCATGATGGTAACTCGCTGAAAGTTGGATTTTATTGAACTGTCACTCCAGTGAATTCCAGTCTCCTGTGCTCCATCTCAGTTCTGTCACAAAGCATGTTGTGAAGCCATCAGAGCTCTTGTGTCATTTGCAAACAAAGCTTTTCACTATATTAATTGAATGTTTAAAGAACAAGCATAAAAGAATATATTCCAGGCTGGTGGTATGTGAATCTTATTTTTAAAGGGAAAATAAAAAAGGCTAACATTGCAGAGGCATCATTCAAGACTGCATCTCTGATAGCAAAAACAGGTACAAGTCACACTGCTCCTGAGAATCTCGTAAAAGCAGATGCAAAAGTAATGACAAATCTTACGCTCACAGAGAGAAAGCAGAACAAACTGTGGCAAGATTCCTTCCTTAGAAGACCCTCCTTGTGGTTGTAGGTTCTCAGTGAATAACACGTGGAACCCCTACTGTTCTCTCACTTGTAAGCCAACTGACATTTACCCTACTGTTGCACAAAATCACTGGTCAGCTGAGTATAAACTGATTCTTGGCCAACGTGTGTTATGTAGGATGGAGGTACGTTCAACATTGTTTTCCTACTGATTACTGAAAACTCCTGTCATGGAAGATACAATTTTTATTCACTTAACCATTACTCCCTGAGCCCTGCCAGAGACTGCAGAGTGTGTTGGAGTCAGGGAGGGTCAATGGCCGCAGCCAGGTCAGACACTGGTCCTTAACTAAGAGAGGTCACACTTAGATGTCAACTCATCTGTATGCCACCCTTGGATATTAGCCACCGACAGCCTTCGGTGATCAATAACATTCCCTCTAACCTTGATTCAAGGTTGAAGGAAATTGCATAAATTATGCAGATTATAAAATAATGCAATTTGGGGTTATGTCTTTGCAGCAAACTGAACAAAGGAACGAGCAGTGACAATATTCTTTCCTAACACAAGCTAGTTGTAAATAGAAAGATGTTCACAGAAGCTTTTTTTGTTTTGTTATATTGGCTGATTAGGTTTGCAAAGGTAATTTTTGCACACGGTGAAAACTTTTCTAACTTTTTGTTTTCTATTGGCAAAGTTGTGATCGTTTCAGGTCCATAGTAGAGGAACTCAGCCATACATATACCTGTATCCATTCTCCCCCAAACTCCCCTCCCATCCAGGCTGCCACATAACATTGAGCAGAGCTCCCTGTGCCCTACAGTAGGTCCTTGTTGGTTATCCATTTTAAACACAGCAGTGTGTGCATGTCGATCCCAAATTCCCTAACTACCCTTCCCCCAATGGTAACCATAAATTCATTCTGTAATCCTGAGAGACTGTTTCTTTTTTGTAAATAAGTTCATTTAAGCGTCCTTCCCAAAGCTGTACTGCCAGGTGACATCACCCAACATCCTAGAAGGAGAATTAGGGGTTTCCTTCTTGGAGAGTTGAACCAGAGGGATTCTGGACTCAGAAAATCTAGGAACAACTGTAGATCGGGTACTTACTGAAAATAGGGGAAAGAATGTTATTCAGTCACTAAATCATGTCCAAAGTTTTGTGACCCCATGGAGTGCAGCATGCCAGGCTTCCCTGTCCTTTACTATCTCCTGGAGTTTGCTCAAACTCCTGTCCATTGAGTTGATGATGCTATCTAACCATCTCATTCTCTGCCACTCCCTTCTCTTTTTGCCTTCAATCCTTCTCAGCATCAAGGTCTTTTCCAATGAATCAGGTGGTAGAGTATTTAGGGAAAGTATAGAAACATATATATTGAATGATTAGATCATTCTCCTTGGCTTGTGGAAGGCTGCCAGTCAGGCTACGCTTTCAGGAAGGTGATGGCAAAATCATTTCTCAGGAACATGGATTAGCCAAGAGAAAAGATGTTCTGATGTCAATAGCTGGGATTCTCTCAATCAAACAACCTTAACTGAACAGTGTGAGTCAAAAGCTCTCCTCAGGCACACAGATTCCTATTAGCTTAGTGGTGTCTTGGCAGTGACGACCACCAAGAAGCAAAGAAAATCTCTTTCGTGAGTGATGCGATGGGGCAGGAAACGAGACTTTGAAAGGAAGCAGGAGAAGCGGACTTTAAAAATCCTTTTATATGGAGTGAAGTAAGTCAGAAAGACAGAGATACATATCATATATTAATGCATATATATGGAATCTAGAGAGATAGTACCGAATAATTTATTTGCAGGTCAGCAATTGAGAAAGAGACATAGAGAACAGACTTATGGACACGGGGAGAGGGGAGGAGAGAGTGAGATGTATGGAGAGAGTGACATGGAAACTTATATTACCATATGTAAAATAGATAGCCAATGGGAATTTGCTGTATGTCTCAGGAAACTCAAGCAGAGGCTCTATATTAACCTAGAGGGGTGGGATGGGTCAGGAGATGGGAGGGAGGTTCAAGACGGAGGGGATATATGTATATATACCTATGACATGCCTGTTGAGGTTTGTCAGAAAACAGCAAAATTCTGTAAAGCAATTATCCTTCAATTAAAAAATAAATTTAAAAATCCTTTTATTTATGTCCATAAAAACAAGAGAAAATATTGTATAGTAAAACAGAAATAGGATGCTATAAGTAAAAAGGAATATTAGATGAGAAAAAGTTTGGGGAGAGTTAAAAAATTGATAGAAGATGAGAAACTCCACATAGATTTTGGAAGATGATTTTGGGAGATTTCCTCACAAACGGTGTGAAAAAACAAAAGAAACAAGAAATATAGGGGATCAGTTTGATTAAGAATATTAATAGCAGAGGGACTTCTCTGGTGGTCCAGTGGTTGGGAATCTGCCTGCCATGCAGGGGACACAGGTTCGATGCCTGGTCTGGGAAGATTCCATGTGCCCTGGGGCAAATACTGAGTCCACGTGCCGCAAGGAGTCCACGTGCCGCAAGGACTGAGGACCATGTGCCTGAGAGCCGGTGCTCCACAACAAGAGAAGCCCCCACAATGAGAAGCCCATGTGTTGCAATGCAGGGTAGCCCCCTTGCTCTAGAGAAACTAGACAAAGCCTGCATGCAGCACTGAAGACCCGGCACAGCCAAAAATTAGTTAATTACTTTTAAAAGGGATAGTAAAGCACAGAGGAAACACATGGAAGAATTTGGGGAAGAATATTTCAATAGAATTTCCACATCCGAAGTGTATGAGCTTCCAGATTGCAAAGGCAAACTCAGCAACTATCTCAATGGATCTTTAAAAAATAAAAGATCTCTCACCATATTAATTTTTAAAATTAATTTTTAAAAGACAGAGAGGTTGCTATAAGGTGGGACAGAGGGAGGGATGAAGGGAGGAAGGGAGAAAGGAGAGAGATACCAAACGATGTCACTGATGTAAAATATACTTTCTGTTTCAATTGTGTGGGGAAAACTGTGGTAATTTAAAAATGTTTAGTAAACATTATTGGTCTGAATGTTGACCAAACTGATTCATTAGAAGGTCTGTGCTGGATGGCATTTCGTTGGTAGAAACACTGCATCCTATTGGCCAGCATCCTTTCTGATGGGCCACGTGTCTGCTTTGATTGGCTGCTGGCTTCTGTTTTCCTTCACATTGATTCTTTCCATGGACAGTGTAAACTTAGCTCTAGCAGAGATGCTCTTGCTAATAGCTCAGAGTTTATCAGCAGCATCTGACACTTTGTACAGTCAGAACCACCACCCCTGCCACTTCTCTCAGGCGCCAGAGTTTATAGTGGTGATATGGAAAATAGAAATAGCAGTGGTTCTTTTCCTGCTTTTGAACTTTACAATTACTCCTCCTCTCTTTTTCTTTTCCTCCTCACTTGGTAGTTTTATTAAGTCTCTGGGGAAATGAAAAGCCAGTCTCCTCTGAAAATCAGATTGAGGAATCCTGTCCTCATGCACTAACAGCCCTCACCTCCCTTTCTGAATGATTTCAGACCCTCTAATACCCTGAAAAGGGCTGAGATGGAGACAGTGGAGAATCATACATCTGGTTGACCCCTGGGAGATTTGGCTGTCAGAGGCCCCCATGTGCCACAGTTCTACATAAGAAAACAATTGAGCTTCTGCTTGGTGACACTCTGAGGAGCAGTGAAGTGGTGAGACTCAGCAGATGCAGGGCTTGGTATGTGGAGGGCTTAGTGGCCTGGGGAAAGTGACTGAGGGAGGGATGTAGAATGACTATGTTTGAACACTTAGCATGTGAAAGGAGAGTCAAGCCCTCTGTGTGGTATGACTCCAGAAGGCAGAAGAGGGTCTCACTGCTGGATGTACATTCAATGGGCAATACAGCAGAGCTAAGAGTTTGGCCTCTGGAGCTGGGCAGACTGGGATGGAGTCATCATTGCTCACCAGCTGTTAACTTTGACCCTGAACAAGTTACTTAAACTATTCGGTGTCCTCCTCTGTCAACTGGAGTGGGTAGCCATTCCCTTCTCCAGGGTATCTTCCCTACCCAGGGATCAAAAGCCGGGTCTCCAGCATTGCAGGCAGATTCTTTACCATCTGAGCCACCAGGGAAGCCCATTATAATAGCTAGTGTTAGTGATAAGTTGTTTCAGTAGTGTCTGACTCTTTGTGACCCCATGGAGGACCCCCAGGCTCCTCCATCCATGGGATTTTTCCAGGCAAGAATATTGGAGCAGGTTGCCTTTTTCTTCTCCAGGGGATCTTTCCAACCCAGGGGTAGAACTCGTATGTCTTGCATCTCCTGCATAGGCAGGTGGATTCTTTACCACTTTGCCATCCAGGAAGCCACTGAAATCAGTTAATATATACAAAACATTTAGAGCAGTGCTGGGCATGTCATAGGTGTTCCTGTGTTATGGGACTTAGAAGTGGTGCTCCCTGAGAGCAGCATGAAATACAAGGCATGGAAAGTGATTCTGATACCTGCTTGCCTTCTGAGAACTGTGTTCTCATGGCTGCAGTCAGGCCGCAGCTGGCTGACAGCTTCACAGGGATGGGAGGGTGGGAGGGCTTGTGCCAAGTGCAGGAGGTAGGCTTAGAGAACTTTTCTAGTCCTTTCCACCTCCACCTGATGTGCTCATGTTCCAGCCACTGGTTCTTAAGCTGGTTAGCTGGTCTCGGAGCACTGGTTTTTGGTCTGTGCTGTGCTCAGAGCCACTCATCAGAGCATTACCTGGAGCTGCTTGTCACGCGCATGTCCATCATGGCATCTAGTCCTTGGATGCTTTGCTTGACTACATCATGGGGTGCAGGCTCTGGAATGGAAAACAAGAACCACGTTTTCCCTTCTGTGCATGCTCGGAGAAGAGCTGGCAGGGTCCCTCAGGTCATGAGAAACTCCAAATTTTGGGATGAATTTCATATTTACAAAGCAACAAAACCAGAAAGCTTTGAGCAAGTTGCGAGGAAGGAACTGTGTGTCTCTCGGGGCTGGGAGTCAGAAAGGGCATGAAGTACAATGTATTTTGACACAACCGACTCACAGGCACAAAGCCACACTGTCTGCTGGGCTCGTCTCTCACACTCCTGCTGCCTGCAGGTGGGAAAATGCTCTCACGGCGAGGACAGGCCAGCCGCGGGTGCCGGGCTCCTTGGCCTCCAACCCCAAGCCTGGAAGGCATGCAATGGCCACGTTCAAATATAGTTCATTCAATGTCTCAGTACACAAAAATAACATGTTATAAAGGCCAGTGTTGGTAGCATGTCTTTATTTTTAATTGCAAAACCAGTGTGACAACATTAGAGAACTTTTTCAGAACAGAAGGAAACACATCACTCAAAATATCACAGGTCTTCTACAGTTTCTAGAATTTGTCTTTATACTCGATCTCTTTGTTTTTTCTTGTGCTAATAAATTTTTGCACAGTTGTAGCCAGTCTTTTTACTTAGTGTTATAATAGAAAAATGTTTCCAGGATTCATTTCAGTCCTATCACCTACTTTTTTAAGCTACCCAGTACTGTCTTACATACACTCACTGTATTTTAAATCAGTGATTCCATATTGTCGGACTTTGCATTGCCATTGATTTTGCAGTGTGATGAAAGTGAAAGTGAAAGTTAGTTGCACAGTCGTGTCCGACTCTTTGCGATTCCATGGACTATAGCCTGTCCTGCTCCCCTGTCCATGGAATTTTTAGCTCTGGTTTTAGCTCTTCCTATTTTTTTTTAAAAATAGTTTACTTACATTAAGTGGAATTTCTGGATGAATGGAATACATGAGTGTTTTTGTTACTCTTACCTTAGTTTTTTACTTAGAGAGCAATGTCCTTCCAATTAAATAGTGCAGACTGACCACACGTGTTTCTCTCTTCTTTCTCCTCAGATCCTACTCTGCTGGCAGATGGAAAAGTGCCTGTTTGGAAGACCCAAGGTCAGTCAGTTCAGTCAGTTCAGTCAGTTCAGTTGCTCAGTCGTGTCCGACTCTTTGTGACCCCATGAATCACAGCACGCCAGGCCTCCCTGTCCGTCACCAACTCCCGGAGTTCACTCAAACTCATGTCCATCGAGTTGGTGATGCCATCCAGCCATCTCATCCTCTGTCGTCCCCTTCTCCTCCTGCCCCCAATCCCTCCCAGCATCAGGGTCTTTTCCAATGAGTCAACTCTTCACATGAGATGGCCAAAGTATTGGAGTTTCAGTTTCAACATCAGTCCTTCCAATGAACACCCAGGACTGATCTCCTTTAGGATGGACTGGTTTGATCTCCTTGCAGTCCAAGGGACTCTCAAGAGTCTTCTCCAATACCACAGTTCAAAAGCATCAATTCTTTGGCGCTCAGCTTTCTTCACAGTCCAACTCTCACATCCATACATGACCAGTGGAAAAACCATAGCCTTGACTAGACAGACCTTTGTTGGCAAAGTAATATCTCTGCTTTTGAATATGCTATCTAGGTTGGTCAAAACTTTCCTTCCAAGGAGTAAGCGTCTTTTAATTTCATGGCTACAATCACCATCTGCAGTGATTTTGGAGCCCCTCAAAATAAAGTCTGACACTGTTTCCACTGTTTCCCCATCTATTTCCCATGAAGTGATGGCCCAGATGCCATGATCTTAGTTTTCTGAATGTTGAGCTTTAAGCCAACTTTTTCACTCTCCTAGGGTAGAGACTGAACTGAATAAAGGAAAGCTACAGCTTACCTGCCAGTGAGACGTGTGGTGAGGCCCAACTGAGGCAGAAAAAGCAAACTTCAGAAAGAAAAAAAGAGGCCATCACAGAACATGACAGCCTCTTGAGAAGGTACCATAATCTGCTTAACCTTTCTCTGACCTTCAGTGTTGTGATGGTTCATTTTCTGCATCAACTTGATTTCCTAAACATTATTTCTGGGTGTGTCTGTGAGGGTGTTTCCAGAAGAGATTAAAGTTTGACTCAGTAGACTGTGTGAAAGAATAGAAAATAACAGAACATATGCATATTGGACTCTGTGCCCAGTTCCTGTCACAGAGCTCCTAAAACCCTTGTAAGTTGCTAAGTGATAACAATGCTAGGAGCATCTCATATTCTCACATTAGACTTTGATCTCGTCTCTGACACATGGGCTCCTAAAACTCTTGTAAATTTCTAAGTCATAAGAGCACTAGGATGGTCTTTTGTTCTATGGAGGTGACTTCAGGTGGGCTTCTGGCTGGGAGCTGGTCACCAGGAAGCCAAGCCATGATGAAGAATGTTCAGTTTTAAGTCCCATCTCCACGCTCCATCTTCCAGAGAGGGGAGAGGGGTTGGAAATGGAGTTAATAATTGATTGTGCTCTTGTGAGGAAGCCTCCATAAAATCCCAACTGTAGAGGGTTTGGGAGCCTCCAGGTTGGCACATATGTCCGCCCCAGAAGGGAGCCCCCAGCCCTATGGAGACAGACCTCCTGTGCCTGAGACCCTCCTGGATCTTGCCCTAGGTGTCTCCTCATCTCGCTGTTCATCTTCATCCTTTATGATGCTGTTGTTGCTGTTTAGTCCCTCAGTCATTTCCGACTCTTTGCAACACCATGGACTGTAGCCTGCCAGGCTGCTCTGTCCATGGCATTTCCCTGGCAAAAATACTGGAGTGGGCTTCCATTTCCTTCTCCAGTGGGTTTTCCTGACCCAGAGATGGAACCTGTATCTCTTGCACTGGCAGGTGGATTCTTCACTGCTAAGCCACCTGGGAAGCCCATCCTTTATGAAGCCCTTTAATAAACTAGGAAATGTAAGCATTTCCCCAAGTTCCATGAGCTGCTCTAGTAAATTAATCAAATCTCAAGAGGAGGTTGTGGGAACTTCTGATTTGAAACCAGAGGTTGTTATTGCCCAGTCCTTTCCTGATTTCGCCACCAGTAACACAAGCATCTCAAATAACATTTTTCCTGAAAGTTTTGTCTACAAGTTCAGGGAAATTGCCACCGGGAGACTGGTGCTGCTTGAGTGTCTGGGTGGGAAAATTCCTCTGGGGGACATGGGGACATCAGACAACTCTGCTAAGTCGCTTCAGTCGTGTCCGACTCCTAGCGACCCCATGGACTGCAGCCCACCAGGCTCCTCCGTCCATGGGATTTTCCAGGCAAGAGTACTGGAGTGGGGTGCCATTGCCTTCTCCGACAACTCTAGCAGCATCTATTATTCCAGCACATGTCTATCTCCAGTTGTTGGGACTCCTTACTCACCACGCAACTTCCAAGCTGAAATTTGGCTTCGTGTGGAAATGTCAAAGCAGAGTAAATGTGCTCACTGGTCTGGAGGACACAAGTGACTATCCCCTCTGGCAGTTATGTTTCTCATGGTAAATCAATGAATTGGTAGAATTTTGTTAGCTCAGCCTTTCTGAACTTAATTAACATTGGAACACTGAGGAACTGGGCTTTGGGGATCTTGCAAAACTGAGGATAAGAATTCAGATTCTGGTGACTCAGGCAAAGTCACCACTCTGGGAAGCCCCTTGGCACACTTCATACTATCAGTCCCATCTCCACTCACAGTGCAGAATCAGGGGAGGGTCTCGCTGTCAGGAAGGCTAGGAAAAGGATGTCCAGGATGGAAGGAAGCTGCCGAGGTAAACGGGGTACACAGCTGGACAGCTGTGGACAAGCCTGCAGGTCTGGCTTGTCTGTTCACATGCTATGCAAAAAAGGTTTGATATGGATTAATTCTACATATGACTAGGGGACCAGAACAAACCATGCAATCATCCACGATAGTTAAGCATTAACAGAGAAAGCTTTAAGTTGTCCTTAACCACTTACTCTCTAAATTGTTTTTTCCTTGTATCTACAACAAATCTAATTGATACTAATGTCTATATCATGAATGATATAGCTATCATATATATATATATATATGTTTTAGAAAAGCCTTTTAAAAAGTCAGTTAAAAATATCCCTCTTTCTTTGTTAATGGTTCCCCATTTCTTCCATCCCTCTTCTTACAGTCGATGGGTTCTCTCTACCACCAAAGTAGTCTTAATATGTTAGGGAATAATTAGAGTTTCCTTGTAACCGACCTCTGCCATCAGCTTCTCTTCCTAAATCCATTTGATCCTTTGGCCTCTCTTGGCTTCTGTGTAGCCCTTCCTGGCACTCCAGACAGAAAGAGACCAAAGGGTGTCTTCTGAACAGGATCATGGCACTGACTCAGATGTCTGGAAACCTCCTTTGGCCCTCTGTGAGTACCACATAGAGTCTCAATCTCTGAGCTGGTACAAAGGGCTTGCACAAGCTGACACCATTCCCTGACACAGCACCCATGTCCTAGACACACTGAGATGCCCAAGTTGTTCCAAAGAAGCTTCCCACTCTACTGTGCTTCTGGATCTTTGTACCCTCTCTTATTCTGCCTGGAACACTCCCCCCTACCCCTTTGGAAATCTTGTTTGCATCCTTCAGAATGAAGATAATCCATCATGTCAGCAAGCATAGTCTCTCGCTCCCTCCTTTGGGTTTTCACAGTCCTTTAAACAAACCTATTCTGTAGCAATTACCCATGGTTTTATAAATATCTGTTTACACATGTTCGTCTCTCCTACTAGATTATGAACTTCTTGAGAGCAGAGACCTGCCATTCATCTCTGCAGAGCCTGTACGTGGCGTCAGACTCATCATAGATCCTTAATTCACGTTTATTGAATTTATTAATTAAGCCATAACCAAGGCATCACTATCCATTTAATTGCAAATGAAGTCCCAGAGATGGAATTAACAGCCTCATTTTTATCAACTTCTTGATAAAGTGATGACAAACACCGAGTGCTTCTCACAATGCCAGCCTGTGTGGAGCATGGAAAAGCTTTCAAGGGCATTGGTTCTGGCCTTCAGTAGATTATAATAGAGTGGGAAAGATAAGACTTCCATTTACAAAGTGATAAGAGGACAACATTAAGAAAGTTGCAGGACTTCCATGGTGGTAGAGTGGATAAGAATACACCTGCCAATGCAGGGGACACAGGTTCGATTCCTGGTCTGGGAAGATCCTCCATGCCGCACAGCCCCTGCACCACAATTACTGAAGCCCACTCACCCTAGAGCCTGTGCTCCACAGCAAGAGAAGCCACTGCAATGAGGAGCCCGCGTACCCCAACTAGAGAGTAGCCCCTGCTCTCTGAACTAGAGAAAGCCTGTGCAAACAACAAAGACCCAGTGCAGTCAAAAATAAATAAATAAAATTACTTTTTAAAAAAAGGACATTAAATAGCCAATAAACATATGACAAAGCTTCAATGCCAAAGACAATGTAAATTAAAAAAAAAAAGACCGTTGGGAAGTCGTGTTGGTTGCAGCAGGCATTTGAACTGCTGGGGCTTGAGGCCAGAGGAGTGCAAGCAGGTCCCGGCTCACAGCCTGCCCTCCCTCCTAGAAGCGCTGTTGGAAGGTGGGGTCACCTGGAATCCAGGGTGGGAGGCAGGAGGAAGACAATGAAATTAGCATGCTCAGAGAAGTTTTCCACATGAAACGGGGTAAAGTGTGTGTGCATCCTTGCTCAGTCATGTCCAACTCTTTGTGGCCCCATGGACTTTGTGGCCCACCAGGCTCCTCTGTCCATGGAATTTTCCAGGCAAGAATACTGGAGTGGATTGCCATTTCCTTCTCCAGGGGATCTTCCCAACCTAGGGATTGAACCCATGTCTCTTGCGCCTCCTGCATTGGCAGGTGGATTCTTTACTACTGCACCACCTAAAGTATAGTATTGGAAAAATGTGGTTTGGGGATTGGTAGAGAAGAAGATTGGGAGAAAAACACTGAGAAGAGAAATGAGGTGGGAAAATGCTGCATGCTGGGGTTTAGAGGCAAAGGCGATCTGAGTCAAATCTTTCAGCACCCCAGTTATTGGAAGGATTCTGTCATGCTGTGGAGCCAGACATAGCAATAAAAACAATAAAACCTGTTCTTCTCTTTTACTTAACCATCTACACGATGTTCATGCATCCTTAAAATAGTCATTGGTCCTTATGGCAGTCCTACCTGGAGTGCTGGGTGCTTAGAGGTTGAATCTTCCCTGACCATGCCCCATCTTAGGCTAAGGCAGAAACACTCCTCCATGCTCCAGAGAGTCCCTGAACTTCCCTCTGACATGGCATGTTCACGTGCTATGTTCATTGGCTTATTCCTGGGGAAAATAGGCACCATGTCTTATCTGTGCCCAGTATCTGAGACAAAATAAGAGCCTGGTGAATATAGGCTGCATGAGTGATTGGACGCATGGTTGTAATACGACACATGACCCATCCTACTTGCTGTTACGTCATCTCATTCTCCACCTGAGTTCACAAACTACTCAACAGGTCTCCAGCAGTGAAGCCAAAGATCCCACCCCATCTCAGAATCCCCATCCCACTGAACACTGAATGGACAGAGTTGCCCAGGGATCAGCTGGAGCTATCTCTCCTCCAGGGGGGAATTACTAGAGGCTGAATTATAAAGATAACAGAGCTTTGAGCCTGGGATAGGATGCCTGCTAGAGCATGGAAACAGACACGGCCTAGCAGCCCCAGGCTCTGCTGATCGCAAAGGCTTTCTGAGCAATGGCCCTTCAAAGAAACAAATCAAGACAGACAGCCTGCCAAAAACATGCCGACCTAGCAGACTCAGAATCCCTTACCCACTGAGAAACAGCCCTCCCAGCCCATCCATCACTTAGACAACTCAAATTAGATAGTGAGAACATCAAAGAAGTAGCGAATGCTTCCGTGGCTGTGGGAAAGCTCTCCTGGGCAACCTTGCCCCATGCACTCCCCTCTCTACCTCTCAGGGAGCCTGAGGAATAAATACCTTCCTCCTCCTGTCAGATTTCTATCCATCCTCCAAGACCCAGATCCAATGCCACCTGTTAGTGATGCCTTTGCCCATCTCCGAATGGCATATTATTAGGTCAAGTGTAGGTTTTGATGTTCTGGGCAAGAGTCCCTGCACTGCCCAAGTTCTAATCTTCCAATCCATTTACCCTGAAGAGGTCCATGCAAGGAGAAGCTTTATGGGGAACAAACAACCCCTGTGTACCCCAGACTCTAATGCAGAGCTCTCTGAATGAGCATAATTGAATTATAAAACTGAGCTCAAAACTCAAATTGGGCTTCCATCTCCTCCCAGAGCTAGCATCCAAGTCCTGGGGTCTTAGCCCCTCTCAACATGGCAAGGATGAGTGCTCAGATGTGTGGAAGGGAGGAAATTTTGTCAGTCTCAAGCAGGTTCCGAGTTCACTCATCAATCCTGCTACATGGGAGGGGTGGGCAGGAGAGGGGAGAGATTGATTGATTGATTATTGCTTATTTTTTCAAATCAATTGATAGCACTCATAAAGATAGAACTATCATATGACCCAGATCTTCCACTTCTGGGTATTACCTTAAGAATTTAAAAACAGTAATGCAATATATATATATATATATATATATATATATATATATATATATATAGTTTCCTATGTTCATTGCAGCTTTATTTACAACAGCCAAGATATGGAAATAGCCTAATTATCCATTGGTAGATGAATGGATAAAGATGTGGTATATCAGTTCAGTTCAGTTCAGTTGCTCAGTTGTGTCCACCTATTTGCGACCCCATGAACTACAGCATGCTAGGCTTCCCTGTCCATCACCAACTCCCAGAGCTTACTCAAACTCATGTCCATTGAATCAGTGATGCCATCCAACCATCTCATCCTCTGTCATCCCCATCTCCTCCTGCCTTCAATCTTTCCCAGCATCAGGGTCTTTTCCAATGAGTCGGTTCTTTGCATCAGGGGGCCAAATATTGGAGTTTCAGCTTCAGCATCAGTCCTTCCAATGAATATTCAGGACTGATTTCCTTTAGGATGGACTGGTTTGGTCTCCTTGCAGTCCAAGGGACTCTCAAGAGTCTTCTCCAACACCACAGTTCAAAAGCATCAATTTTTTGGTGCTCAGCTTTCCTTATAATCCAATTTTCACATCCATATATGACTACTGGAAAAACAGCTTTGACTAGTTGGACCTTTGCTGGCAAAGTAATGTCTCTGCTTTTTAGTATGCAGTCTAGGCTGGTCATAACTTTTCTTCCAAGGAGCAAGTGTCTCTTAATTTCATGGCTGCAATCACCATCTGCAGTGATTTTGGAGCACCCCCCAAAATAAAGTCTCTCACTGTTTCCATTGTTTCCCCATCTATTAGCCATGAAGTGATGGGACTGGATGCCCTGATCTTTATTTTCTGAATGTTGAGTTTTAAGTCAGCTTTTTCACTCTCCTCTTTCACTTTCATCAAGAGGCTCTTTAGTTCCTCTTTGCTTTCTGCCACAAGGGTGGTGTCATCCGAATATCTGAGGGGTTTACCCACACACACTGGAATACTACTCAGCCATGAAAAGAATGAAAGCTGGCCATTTACAACAACATGGATGTACCTTGAAGGTATTATGCTAAGTGAAACAAATCAGACATAGAAAGACAGATACCATAGAATTTCACTTGTGTGTGTGTAATTAAAAAATATTGAAACAAACAAAACAAAACAAAGTTCATAGACCCAGAGCATAGATTATTGGACAGAGAACAGATTGTTGGCTGACCAGAGGGGAAGGGAGTTGTGGGGACAGAAATGGGGGAAGGGGGTCAATTTATGGTGATGAACGGTAACTAGACTTGTGGTGGGGATTACTTTAATGGTAACTAGACTTGTGGTGGGGATTACTTTCTAGCATATATAAATAATGAATTATTATGCTGTATACCTGCAACTAATGTTATATAGCAGTTTTTACCTCAGCTAACTATTTTGACAGTCTGAAGTATACCCTCAGATACTTTAGTTCTGAAGGAGTGGAGACCAAGGTTTTGCTTCCATGGGGGTGGCTGACACTCCTGACATAGGTGCTGCTGCTGTTGCTAAGTCACTTCAGTCGTGTCTGACTCTATGCGATCCCATAGACAGCAGCCCACCAGGCTCCCCCGTCCCTGGGATTCTCCAGGCAAGAACACTGGACTGGGTTGCCATTTCCTTCTCCAATGCGTGAAAGTGAAAAGTGAAAGTGAATTCACTCAGTCGTGTCCGACTCTTAGCGACCCCATGGATTGCAGCCCACCAGGCTCCTCCATCCATGGGGTTTTCCAGGCAAGAGTACTGGAGTCGGGTGCTAATTGTGCCTGACTGTGTTCTGGCACCCAGAGCCTCTTAGCCAGGGGTTGCCATAGAGACCATCCTACGATACTCGGTACTATAGGCAAGGGTACCAGGTGGCCTCTCCTTGCTCAGCCTAAAGCAGGCATGATGCTGAAGATGGCCGCCCTGCTCTTTTCTTCTTCCATTTAGAGACCTGAAAATTTCTGTCTTGAGGATTCATGTGAAAGAATTTCTACACTCCTGGTACATTTTCCTGCCCTTTTTCTTCTGGGAAACAAAGCAAAGCAAAATGAAACAAGACCTCTGTTCTAGAAAATAAACTCTAGAGGGAACCTGCAGTTGGTGAGCTGCCCAGAAAAGCACTGCCCAGACGAGGGTTAGACAGGGCCCATCTCTGCGCTGAGGTCTTTCTTCCTTGTCAGACAACTCAAAGCTTCACCCACTCAGAGGCAGACTACTGACCTCGCTGTCTTGCCAGCTGTCAGAGAACACTGTTAAACATCCTCTTTTAATCCTAATGAAAACAAAGATAATATGTTCTCACAGAATGCTGAACACTGTAAATTACTTTATCTCCACTTTATAGATGAGGAAACTGGGGTATAGAACGTCCAATGACATGCTCAGGTCATACAGTTGGTTGACTCCAAAGCTCACACAGTAGGTCCTCTTCTCCTATCTTTGATGCTTGCCAAAAACTAACCTTCCCTGTGACTTCTCTTCACTGGTCCACATCCATTCTCTGGAGAAACAGAGAACAAATTCCCTTCTGTTTCACAGCCCTGTCCCTTAGAACACACACACTAGCCTTCTGTGAATTGGTGGCTCCGAGGGCAACTGTGAGCAATGGTTGTGCCCAGAAGGCAGCATTGTGTCTCGCCTTTTTCGCTTCTCCAGGGTAAGCATTGCTCTGCTCCCTCACAGTGTGTAGTAAGAGGTCTTTCTCCTTATTCCCAGTAAAGCATCCATGTCACAGTCTTCCCTGAAGAAAGGCAGACAACTCTTGATTGCCACTCCTCCTGCTGCCCCCTCCACTACCGAGCATCAGGCCAGCAGGAGTGACCTTTGCCCATCATCACACCATCCGCTTCCACACCGTCTGGCAGCTGCTGTGGGAGGAACAACCTAGGAGGCTGCACTCAGTCCCTTGGTCCCAAGAGTGGTTGAGGGGACTCCATCACTCTGCCAACCCCACCCACAGACTTCTCACAGAGACAAGAGGAGTTGCCAGTCTGACTGCCCCATTCAGTGTTCAGTGTGTCTGACTCTTTGCTACACAATGGACTATTAGCCTACCAGGTTCCTCTGTCCATGGAATGTCCCAGGCAAGAATACTGGAGTGGGTTGCCATTTCCTCCTCCAAGGGATCTTCTCGACCCAGGGATCGAACCTGCATCTCCTGCATTGGCAGACAGATTCTTTATGGCTGAACCACCTGGGAATCCACTCTGGGTGTTTATGACTGTCCTGACAGGAGCCGAGATCACGTTCTTCTTTTACTTCTGGCACCTGGCGAGATGGATCACACGCCCCACCTCATCACTATGAGTCAAATATAAGACCCCTCTGCCTTTCCAGACTGGCTGGCCAGACCCTCACATCTGCTCCAGCATCTCTGCCTGCGCCTGGGAGGTGAGGCAGATGGGTGGTCCTTGCTCCTGTGCCTGATGGGGTGAGCGAGCTCAGTGTGCCCCAGAAACCCAGTATTTCTGTAAGATGAGGAATCGTCCTGGGCTCTCTGGACTGGTGCATCAGCCTGCATCATCCCAGGAGCTCTGCATTGGGAAGACTCAGGTGCTGGCTCACAAGTTCATGTTTATAGGCTTTTTTTTTTTTTCTCTCTGCATTGAGTTCCCTGTTTCACTACTTTTCCTCAACTAAGTCTCCTTCAGTTGAGAAGCCAGAAGGAAGGAGACATGAGTGGCAGGATTCAAGGACTGGAATGCCATCTGTGCCCCCAAACACTCACAAGTGCACACGAGCACTTCTGTCTCTCATTGCGGGGAAACCACCGATCTAAGGAAACCAAGGAGGTGCTCTAAGTCAGCGCTTCTCAAGCACGAATGGGCACTGGGAATCTTGTTTGAATGTGGACCCCAACTCAGGAAGCCTGGGGTGGGACTCGAGACCAGTATTTCTAAAAGTTCCCGAGTGACCTCAGTGCTTCTGATCCATATTATCTAGACCCTTGCCACTCAAAGGCAGCCCGGGACCAGCAGGGTCAGCACTGCTAGGACTTTGTTAAAAATGCAGTGTCTCAGGCCCTGTCCCAGAGACCTTGGCCACCAATGGGTGGCTGGTGGCCATCTCGCCTCTTTCCCCCGCTGGCACCTGCAGGACGATATGATATAAAAGGTTGCAGCTGTGCTGGGCAGGACTCTTAGTTAACCTAGAGGCTGGTCAAATAGGAAAATCGCTAATTTCCCCAAGGAGCCTGGGCGGCACCGCCGGCAGCTGGTCCTCCTGTGTGAGCTGCTGGGAGCTGCAAGCGGGACTACGCGAGATGCTTACAGAAGGTCATGTGGCTGAATTGATGGTGATGCAGGAGCTGTCACAGAGGTGAGTTTTGACTCTTTTAATTGCACCATTTCTCAGCCTTAATGCTGCCTTGCTGCCATTTCTGAATTACACCTCCACACACATCCAGAGACACGCGCGTCGCCGATTAATTCTCCCGCTCACACTGATAAACTACCCAACACATAATTTATACTCATTTATTTTTGCCCTAATCTAGCCAAACTCTTTTCTTTCTACTCTGTCAGCCAGAGTGCTTTCAGCAAATCAGTCTTTAAACAGTATCCCTATATTCACTATCCATGTAAGCCCCTTCCATGGAAATCAGGGCTGATAAAGTTCTAGGCTCTTTTCAACTTCATTCTTTTTTAAAAAAATTTTCCTCTCCAGGTTTTAGTTTCCACATGTGGGATCTTCAGTTGTGGCACACGGGATCTAGTTCCCCCAGCTAGGGATCGGATCTGGTCCCCTTACTTTAGGAGAACAAAGTTTTAACCATGGGAACACCAGGGAAGTCCCTAAAGTTCATTATGAATAAGCACTTTAACAATCCGGATGGCTCCATACTTTACATACTGAGAGCTGTGTTTTGTTCCATCACAAACAAAAAGTGTTCCCATCAGACTCTCCTCTTCCACTCGGATACCTCACTCCCACCACCCCTGCCGACCTACACTCTGTGTGCTGTTAAGCTAGGAATGCTCTTTCTCTAGTCAGTATATCCCTGTCCGAGTCTCATTTTCTCAGACACCTCCCCTGCTCCTGTTTACAGATGCTGAGACCTCGGCTGTGGAATCCAACCCAGAGGCAGCTCTGTTCTGCCCCACCTTCCTCCAGTGCCTGGGGGAAAGACCACAGCTTTGACTTTGCCTCTGTGGTCCTACCCACTGCGGCTCCTGCCGCCTCTAATTTCAGGGACTTGGAGTCTGAAATTTCAGGCACTGTCCCTGGGGAGACACGTCCTACCCCAGATAACATCTGGGATTGTGTCTGCCTTTAACTTCAGGCCTGAGGGCTCCTGGAGTCTTCCAGGCTCCTCAGCCCTCTTGACATTCACCCTCATGCATTTAGATGGTTGCCTGGAGACTTCTCAGCCTTCTCCTCCCTGTCAGGAGGCCCAGGTTTGTGCTGCCAACAAGCCCTGTCCTACTCTGGCTCAGGGCCTTCCATTAGCATCCAGACATGAGCTGCCTTCTCCAGCTGAGCCCCGTGCAGGGGCTTCCCCCCCAGGACCCTCCCTAAATGGAGCCAGAGGACATGGAACTCCAAAACAGAGTCCCGTTCATGGTGATCCAGTGACCTGCTATGAGATTGAGGGTGTGGACATGGGGAGAGAGAGACAGAAATGCAAACAGTACCCAGGTCCTCCATTTCCAAACAGTCTTGGTTCAATGACCTTGGGTGTGCTGCTTGATCATTTGGGGCTTGGTGGCCCCATCTGTGGTGAGGGTACACCGATTCTTTTCCTGGTAATGGGAGTCTGGAGCAGATCAAACTTGTGGTGGTGTCCTATCCTTAGATCAGGACTCAGTGACTGACCTGTTACATGGGGGGTGAGGGGGGTCTGATGTACCTGGAGGAAAGTGGAATCCTTGTGAGAACCAGCAGAAAAGCTTGGGTCCTCCCTCCCCAGCCCACACGCTTATTCTGTTTCCTCTCCTCTCCAGTAGCCCCTGTCCTGGAGCTGCTGATGTGGCCCAAGTGCCTCCCTGAGTGATGCTCCTGGCTGGGCAGTGCCCAGCCCTGCCATGCCACCCAGGAGGGAGCAAGTCCTCTTACCGAGCAGGCTTTCCTCAGAGCCTGTGTGAGAAAAAGCTGCCCGGCAGACACGCAGGGCAGAGACTGACCTGGCGTGGGGGGCTCTCTGTATCCCCTGATCCCCTCCTTCAGGCCCTCTGCCCCCTCTTATGCCTGTGGGTACCTCTGGACCCAGCGGCTGTCCCCATAATGAACTGTGACAGCTCATCACATTACGGGCTTGCTTCTCTGGCAGGGAGGTTAAGGGCTGGTGAGGCTCATTAGCATCAGCCTGGAGTAAAGTGGGAAGCCCTGCTCTTCCCATTCTCGAGCTGGCCTCTCCTTTCCAGGCCACGTGCTAGCCCTTCTCCACCGTGCGTCTCCCTCACGGGTGTGTCGTGAGCAGTTGTGAAGAGGGTCATGGCCATTTGTCGTTTGATAGTGGTGATGGGAGGAAAGCATGTACGTGATTCGCTTTTGAAAATGCATAATGAATTGAAACAATCATTTCTGCTTGCTAGAATCCCAAGATGCTTTCTTTTTTTTTTTTTTTTTTTTTTTTAATTTTATTTTATTTTTAAACTTTACATAACTGTATTAGATTTGCCAAATATCAAAATGAATCCGCCACAGGTATACATGTGTTCCCCATCCTGAACCCTCTTCCCTCCTCCCTCCCCATTCCATCCCTCTGGGCTGGTGCACTGGGACGACCCAGAGGGACCCAAGATGCTTTCTTGAGTAGGGGTGGATGGGCGGGCAGGGGGCCTAGGGAGCCAGCCCACTCCAGGGATGTATGGGTAATGTCATCTTGGTGTCTGAGGACAGTGAAGGAAGATTGAGACCAGAACTGCTGTCTGTCCTTCTGTCTGACGGTTGGCTGGGATGATGATGGATTTGTAAGGAACCCAGGGTTATCTTGCTAAAATTCAGACTTTGATTCAGTGCGTGTGGGGTATCTTCCACACCAGTATCTGGGTATACAACAATATTCAGAAACTGGTATGAAAAATGGGAAATTCAGTGAATTCTCTAGAAGAAAAGTATCAAGTGCCATCTTTAGATAGAAGTCTGGAGGATAGATGTTTTCTTTCATGAACTCTTTTCCCAAGGCCACAAAGAGGTTTTTTGCTTTTTAGTTGCTAAGTTGTGTTCAACTCTTTGCGATCCTATGGACTGTAGCCCACCAGGCTCCTCTGTCCGTGGGATTTCCCTGGCAAGAATACTGGAGTGGGTTGCCATTTCCTTCTTCAGGGAATCTTCCTAACCCCAGGATCAAACACGCGTCTCCTGCATTGGCTGGGGGTTTCTTTACCACTGAGGCACTGGGGGAAGACCAAGAGGCTTTTACTAGGTCTTTTTTCATAGACTCCTGGATGTTAATACTCGAAGAAAGGCCATGCTGTACCCCAGTGACCATGGAGGGGTTGGGTGTGCCTACAGGGACTTACTCATGTTATTTTGAAATGATTCACTTACCTGTAAGACCTACTTACACATCATGCTTCTCCAGAGTTTAACTGAAGTCAGAGAAGGATCAAAATTTAAAGCTGGAGGGGAGTGTGCAAAATCTCTAGTTCAATCTCCTCTTTTAGAGAGGATGAAACTTAAGGTCAAAATGCTTAAATAACCGGCTTAGCCCCTAACACGGGGTCTGACCCGTCAATAATTGTTGACCCGATTGATGAAACGTCCAGTGTCATTATCTTATCAAGTCCTTTCAGAACAGGGGCCTTCTGCTTCTATTTTCCAACTTTCTACACTGGGAGTTGCAGCCTCTTATCGGCAGGACCAGGACATAACATGGCCATAGTGAAACAGATGACACTAGACTTCTTTTTTTTTTCCCAGAAAAGCCCAAACCCTAGAGTTTTAGATGAAATCATATTTTTGAGTATTGACAACTAATTCAAACTTAACGCAGAGAACCATGAAACCCAAGAAGACAAGTTGCTAAGGCAGATACGCTTGCTGGTTTCCAGCTTCTAATCTTCATGACTGTCAGGGACTGACAATTGATACCAGTTCATGTCTATTTGGATGTCACTATGCAGAGTCAAGGCTCAGGAAACACTCTCCCTTTTAGTTTAGTCAGAAAGAATTTCTTCCTTGAGCAAAGCAGGAAAGTTTGCTGACAACCAAGATGTGGGCGATGGATCAGACTACAGAAGACTCTTCAGAATAAGAAAAGGTGCTTGGGAGATCCAACTCATCTGGGAATGTGCTTGGAAATTGCCTTCAGAGTGGGTATCTTTGTTACTACAAGGCGGGTGATGGGATTTTCCTGAGCTCAACTGCTCCCTTAATGGGAAATCCATAAATGGATCCTCATATCTACCTACATGGGCTTTCCATGTGGTGCAGTGGTAAAGAATCTGCCTGCCAGTGCAGGAGACGTGGGTTGGAGCCCTAGGTTGGAAAGATCCTCTGGAGGAGGAAATGGCAGCCCACTCCAATATACTTGCCTGGAAAATCTCATGGACACAGAAGCCCGGCAGGCTACAGTCCATGGGGTTACAGAGTCAACATGACTTTTTGTAAACAACAACAATCTACATACACAAAACATTCGGAAACCAAGCATGTCGTGACCATAGGACAGGTGGATCGGGTACAAACTGTCATTCACTGGATGTCCGATAGAGATATTTTGTAAATGGTTTATCAACATACATACAGGAAAGGTGCATACAGTCTGCATATAGGAAAGTGCACATAAAAACAGCAGACAAAAATGTTCACAAACTGAACATACTTGTTTAACAGCACAGAAATCAAGAAAGAACATGACCAGGAGCCCCTCAAGCCCCCTTTTCCAGTTACTGACACCTGCCCCACCCCAATCCCACCAGAGCAACTTCTGTCCTGACTGCCAACAGCATAGATTACCTTCCTTCATACAAGTATTGTGCCTGGCTTCCTTTGCTCAACATTGCTGGTAAGATGGATTAAATATATTGCGAGTAGTTGTGCCAGTGTATCACTGCTACGTAGTATTCCATTGTGTGTGTATAACCCTACTTATCCATCCTACTATTGATGCCCATTTAGGTATTTTCCATTTGGGGGTTATTACACATGGTGCTGCTATGAGATTTTCGGTAGATTTCTTTTGATGAACGTAGGTACACCTTTCTTTGGGAATGGAATGGATGGGTCATGGACTGGACCTTAGTTAAGCTCTTGTAGCTGCTGCCAGTTGGCCAAAGCAATTGCATGAATTTATATTCCCACCAGGAGTGTATGAGTGTTCTGACTGCTCCGCATCCTTCCCAATACTTGGATGTCAAAAGACAGAAGTTTAGTTTTGTTTTTCATCTGGTGGAAGTGTAATGTATCACATCACTGTTTTAATTTGCATTTTCCTGATGGCAAATGAAGTTGGGCACTTTTTTGTATATTTAATGGCCATTAGAATATCCTTTTCTCTGAAGAGTCTATTCAAATACTTTTGCTTATAAAAAAGGTTATCTTTTCACTCTCTTAATGGTGTCTTTTGATAAATAGAAGTTGTTAACTTTAACATTCACCAATTTATCTTTCTTCTTTACTGTGAACTCTTTCATGTCCTGTTTAAGAAATCTTTGTTATTCAAGGTCACAAAAATGTTTTCCTTGAAAAGCTTTATTAATTTTTAGCTTTCACATTTCAAATAGAGACGGATGTAAGCTTCTTTCCATCTCTTGGAGATCATTTTTCTCAGGGCCAGTGACTCTATAGTGTGGCTGAGGGGCAATGCCTTGTAATGAGCGGAGCAGGGATCTACAGAGTCTTCCAATTACCAGCTATTTGACTTTAGACAGTTGCTAAACCTCTCTGTGCCTCATTTTTTTCAGGGGTAATAATCTTGTCTTTCTGATGTCTTTCTTGTGAGGACTAATTATGACAATCTACACTCAAGGCTGAGAACAGCAGCTGACAGAAAATAATCATTCACTTAGGGTTGTTGCTGTTTAGCCTTTCAGTCGTGTCTGACTCTTTGGGATCCCATGGACTGTAACCCGCCAGGCTTCTCTGTCCTTGGGATTTCCCATCCAGAAATACAGGAGTGGGTTGCCATTCCCTTCTCCAGGGGATCTTCCCAACCCAGGGATCAAACCGAGTCTCTTGTATTTTCTGTGTAGGCAGGCAGATTCTTTACCACTGAGCCACCTGGGAAGCCCATTACTTAGGGTTAGTTAGTAGTATTATTATTTGGCTTAATTTAACAAGTTAACTGGAGTTGGGGGGAGGGGATGTAGGGGATGGGGAGGAGGAGGGGAATCAGTGTTGCAAATGTTGGAGAGGGTGGACGACAAGGAGTAGAAAGGCACACATCCCTATGCATCTCTTCACAGGTCCTAGACTGTCAGTGTAAGAGCCAGAAGGTTCCAAGAAGCCCACTGTGGGAAGAGGGGTATCAATGCCCAGATGGCCAGGAAGCATCCTACCCACATTTATCCCCTCCCCCAGGATTGGCCCAGGGAGCAGGCCACAATCCCACTAATTATTTTAAGCAGGAAATAGATGATGATCTATTAAGCCAGTGACTATAAAGACCAGCTGTGGTTTGGGGCAGAGTCAGCCCTGCTGATGATCCAGAAACTCAGGTCCCAGGACCCAGCTTCCAGGAGGTGGATGCTCATTGGGGGCTGGGACATTTTGTCCAGGGATGGTCCTGGGGGTGGGGGTGAGGGGGTGCAGGCTCTCCACCCTGAGCCCAGGAAGCAGAAATTCGAGGACCAGGTCATAGTGAGTCAAAGAATTCCCCAAGAGGATTTCTAGAGTTATGTGTGTCTCTTTTCTGCAAATAACCTCTGGCACATTTAGAGTATTACTATACCCTTTAGTCCATAACAGAGGTTGGCAAGCTTCACCTATGAAAATCCAAATTGGGGTTTGCCTGGCAGTCCAGTGGTTAAGATTCTGTACTCTCAATGCAAGGGACACGGGTTTAATCCCTAGTCAGGGAGCTGGGATCCCTCATGCTGTGCAGCATGGCCAAATAAAATAAAATCATTAATAATAATAATAATAATAATAAATAAGGGACTTCCCTGGTGCTCTAGGGTGTCTAAAACTCCACACTCCCAATGCAGGCAGCCCAGGTTCAATCCCTGGTCAGAGAACTAGATCCTACGTGCTGCAACTAAGACCTGGCACAGCCAAATACATAAATAAATTTAAAAAAAAATCCAGATAGCAAATATTTTGAGTTCTGTGGTTTCTTCTCTATTCTGCCACTCCTTCTGAAAGTAGCGATAGACAATACATAAGCAAACGAGCATGTTGTGTTCCAATACAACTTCATTTATGGACACTGAAATTTGGATTTCATATAGTATTCAGGTCACAGAAATTTTTTTCATTTTTCTCCAACCATTTAAAATGTGAAAACCATTTTTTCATTCAGGGTCATACACACATAGGCAGCAGGCCAGATGGGCCCTGAAGGAGGGAGTCTAAATCAGTCCAGGTCAGCAGTTTTCAAAGCACAGTGTCTGGACAGGCATGGGAGCCTGTCAGAAGTGAGATTTCTTGGGTTCAACCTGGACCTACTGCATCAGAAACTGGGGGTACAGGTGCTTCTGATTCATGATCAAGTTTGAGAATCTTTGGTCTAGAATTCAGGTTCTTCCATGAACTTACTCTAAGCCAATTTTCCTGCCTTTTATCCCTCTATATCTTTTTTTAGTTGAACAGTGGGCTTCCCTGGTGGCTCAGATGGTAAAGAATCCACCTGCCATATGGGAGACCTGGGTTTGATCCTTGGGTTTGGAAGATCCCCTGGAGAAGAAAATGGCAACCCCCTCAGTATTCTTGCCTGAAGAATCCGCATGGATAGAGGAGCCTGGCAGGCTACAGTCCATGGTGTTGCAAAGAGTTGGACACGACTGAGCGACTAAGCACATAGTTACTTAGGGCTTCACAGGTGGTACTAGTGTTAAAGAACCTGCCTGCCAATGCAGGTAGACTTAAAAGACTTGGATTCCATCCCTGGATTGGGAAGATCACCCAGAGGAGGGCATGGGAACCCACTCCAGTATTCTTGCCTGGTGAATCACATGGACAGAGAAGATCGGCGGGCTGCAGTCCACAGGGTCACACAGAGTTGGAGGCAACAGAGGCAACTTAGCACACACAGGCACGTGGTTATCATGTTGTGTTCCTTTCAGGTGTACAGCAAAGTATATACATTCTTTTTCAGAGTCTTTCCATAATAGTTTATTCCAAGATATTGAATATAGTTCCCTGTGCTACACAGTAGGACTTTGTTGGCTATTTCATTTTATATATAGCAGTTTGTATCCGCTAATCCCATACTCTTAATTTATCCCTCCCCCTTCCCCTTTTGGTAACCATCAGCTTGTTTTTCCTACTATATCTTTTTGCTTAGACAAGTTTACCACCACCCCAAACCCCTTCTGAGAAGTCCTTTCCCGTAGCTGCTTGTTCAAGCAAATGGATCCAGTGAATTACTATCAGGTGTCCACACACTGTTCCAAGTGTGTCCAATTTGACGAGTACTGGACACATGATCAAAATCTTATTGGCAACAGGTATTTGTCATATGTCCAAGGCTAATGAGGTTCACCTTTGTGAGGATTTCAACTGGATATGTAGGTAGGAAATCATTTATTGCTGCAGGGGGCCAAAGTGGAAAAAAAAGAAGTGCAGAGAGAGAGGATAGTACCCAGCTTTCAAGAGGCAGAGATGTGGGGAGGCAGAAGCCATGGGTATGCTGAAATTGTGAGGCTGATGGGCAACAGCTGAAGCCCAGGGTTCCAGGGAGGGGCCCAGAGGCAGAGGAGAGCTGAGTGCATTAACATCAGCAGAGGGTAGAGGTCAGAAGAAGCTCCGCTGAAAGAGCTGCAGAGAGACTTGATCACAAGCTGCTTTGTGCCCTGAAACACGTCTGCCCCCTCAGCCTGGGGAGCCCCAGGTCTCTGCAAGATTCCTGGTCCCATGAGAGTCCTACCAGTAACCAGGATGGGGCATCTGTTCCCTGGCACTAGAAGAGTGGCGCACACCTTCAATGGACAGAGCACTCCAGCCTCACTCACGTGTCGTCTTCCCTTAACCCTACTGTCTCTCTGCTCAGGCAGGTCTCCCCCTCCTCTCCTCCATGCATCTAAATCTTATTCTTCAAGACCTTACTTATAGGGATCTTTCTCATTACGCATTCCTTGCTTTCTCCTGCTCTGCCTCCCTGCTTGGTTAATCCATCTTTCCCCCACTAGAGCCAGCATTCTGCTACTGGCAGCCCACTGCATTCCATTCTGCCATTTAAAAAATTTTTTTAATTTCATATTGGAGGATAGCCGATTAACAACGTTGTAATGGTTTCAGGTAGACAGCAAAGGGACTCAGCCATACATATACGTCTGTTCTGCCATTTTTAAAGTTACCCACTGCAGGTCAGTTCAAGCAACTTAAAGAGGTGTGTCCTTGCAATTTCCAGCACAGGACTTGAGCATGGTCAACATTTAGTCAAAGTTGGGGGAGATCAGAGAAGGTCTGATCACGTATCCCTCTTTGGCATAGCCTCTGCATCCTCAGTGAACATAGCCATCTCAGTGTCCATGGGACCCTGGTCCAAGGGAGTGACTAGAGTTGACAACACCGACATTAACAGCAGTCTAGGAGAGGAAGGACCAGATGTCCCTGGTAGGTCCCTTTCCAAGCCCCAGTCTCCTTCACACTTCTAAATCCCTTCTCCACACTTCAGCCAAGGGGACCTGAGAGAATTTCAAGGGCTTTCAATGACCAATTGCAATTAACTGTGTGGGAAATAGCTCCAGTCAATTAGTGTTGGCACGTTTCCAGGGCTGTCACCAACCTGCTCTGGAGCAATCAAACTTAATTATCTTGTTGTCTTTTCCTTTTTTTAATGTTAATCTCATTTGCTATGGTTTCAGTAAACAAGTAGATAAACAGAGGTTTTAATTTGAATGTCACAAAGCTGGACAAAGCAACTGTATTTTGTAAAGACCTCGAAGGTTTTAAAAACCTTAGTTGAGTTCCATAGTGAGTAGTTAGCATAGATCCTACATCTCTGCCTTCTTTTTTTAAAAAACTTTATTTATGGATTTATTTGGCTGCATCAGGTCTCCGTTGAAGCATGAAGGATCTTTAATTGTGGTGTTCAAACTCTGAATTGCAGCATGTGAGATCTAGTCCCCTGACTTGGGATTGAACCCAGGCCCCCTGTGTTGGGAGTGCAGAGTCTAAACCACTGGACCACCAGGGAAATTCCTCTGCATCTTCTTCTAAAGTGACTAGAATCACACTCCCAGGGAGCAGACACGTGGGTCACCACAGAGGGAAACTTGCCCTTTCGTTTGTTTTTTGACCACCATGGAGCACAAAAGAGAAGCTAGGGAGGGGACAGTGTGTGTTTTATTTGAGTTCAACTTCTTCAGACCCAGCAATACACTCACTGAATTAAACGAAACAGACCTTTAATAGTAACTCGTGGCTGCCTAGGGAGGGACCAACATGCAGCAGGAGTTTCACAGATGAGTTCTATGGAGGGGTCAGCAGGCATTGGGAGCGGGTGGCTGGTGTTTCTGTCTGTTCTCCCTCTGGGAAGGAGCAGACTTATTTTCTTTTCTCATCCAGAGAGGCTGAGCCCTAACACCCAGCTCCAGATTGAGCTGGCTGGTCAGCTGTCCACTGTCTGACCACAGTTGTTGGCTTGGGATGGACATGGGCTTCCCTGGTGGCTCAGATGGTAAAGAATCCACCTGCAATGCAGGAGACCTGAGTTCAATCCCTGGGTCGGGAAAATCCCCTGGAGGAGGAAATGGTAACCCACTCCAGTATTCTTACTTGGACAATCCCATGGACAGAGGAGCCTGGTGGGCTACAGTCCATGGAGTCACAAAGAGTCGAACACGACTGAGCAATTTACACCTTTCCTTTGGGATGGATGAGGCCAGCCCAGGAGGGTAATCATGCCCTGTTTTCTAGGACAGTAGGGTAAGGGCAATGCGGTTCTAGAGTTTTTAAGAAGGAGCAGCCTGTCCTGTCAACAGCTGTGTTGCTGCTTCATAAGAAGGAGGGGAAAACAGAGGAGAGAGAGGGAGATATTGAGAGAGACATAAACAGAGGGGAGAGGAGTTGTCCTGATGCCAGCAATTGAGTTGATACCTACGGCACCCTATGTCTTTGACTTTTCAGTTATTTTGCTGATAATTCCCTTTTCCCCTCCTTAATCCTATTTGATTTGTGTGTGTGTGTCACAACTCCAAGAGTTCTTACAAATGTAGTATTACAGGTAGAGGTTTACAAAGTCAAAAACTGGGACTTAACTATTTATTATCAACCTATGTGAGCAGTAAAACCCTGTTTCCACGGAAGCACCCTCGAGAGCCGGAATGATGGATCAAGGTGTGCTTAATATTTTTTTAATTAATTAATTAATTTTAATTGGAGGCTAATTACTTTACAATATTGTGGTGGTTTTGCCATACATCGACATGAATCATCCATGGGTGCACATGTGTACCCCCATCCTGAACTCCCCTCCCACCTCCCTCCCCACCTCAGCCTTCTGGCTTGTCCCAGAGCACCAATTTTGAGTGCCCTGCTTCATGCACTGAACTTGCGCTTGTCATCTGTTTTACATACGGTAATATACATGTTTCAGTGCTATTCTCTCATATCGTCCCACCCTCGCCTTCTCCCACATAGTTCAAAAGTCTGTTCCTTACATCTGTGTCTCTGTTGCTGTCTTGCATATAGGGTTGTCATTACCATCTTTCTAAATTCCATATATATGCGTTGATATACTGTATTGGTGTTTCTTAATCTTATAGAGAGAACAACTTACATCTTTACCTTTGTTCCCCCCCTGCCCCTGAGCACCTGTAGCCCTTTTCTTCAGAATCCTCAAGAATCTGAGCAGTGACCTTGGAGGTGCTAGCCTCAGGCACTTCCAAGTCCAGAGAAGAAGAGGCTGCATCTGGGCTGCCTGGTGTCCACAGCATTCGCTCCCACTTGGCAACAGTGCCGAGGGTGCTGTTCTGCCCATATTCTGCCCACGACTGGCTGGCTGCGTGATCTTGAGAAGGGCACACTGCTACCTTCTGTCTGTGTTTCCTTGCTGTGAGGTGACCAGGCTGGCTTTGGCATGGTTCCCAGGGTCTGACCCGTGATGCTGGCTGATCCGTATATGACACCTTTCGAAGTCTCCCTGTGGGTCCATGTGTGACTCTTGCCCGGCTCCAGCCTCTTCTCCCAAGGGCTTCACCCTGACTCACAAGAGATCTCAAAGGGACTCTTCCCTTTCAGCCTCAGTTCTGCAGAGCTCCTTGTTTTCCTGTTCCCAAACCACCCTGGCTTCAGAACCCCACGCTCCACTGTACCTATTTAATTGTCACATTCACATTCTGGCTTCCTTGAGTCCTTGGCATCACTTAGAAAGAAGAGAGAATTTGCTAGCAGTGAGGCCCTGGTTCCCAGAGGCTCTGGAGGAGCAAGGGGAAAGCTCTAGCAAGGAGGCTGGAGTTGGCACGTGCTCCCAGCCGTGGGAAAGTGACTCAGGAGGCGCTGGATAGAAGACATTGTCCCCATTACCACTGACATTCACCGCACAGTTGAAAAGTGAGCAAGGAAAGAAACCCTTGGTGTGAATTTGAAGGAAACAAGAGAAGGACTCCTCACAGGATCATCCTAAAAAAAAAAAAAAAAAAAAAAAAAAAGGATCATCCTTCTGGGCTGATGCAGCCTGGCCTTTATGTGGGGAGAGGTGAACTTTAAGGTTTCACACATGTCTGCAGGGCTAAGGAAGATGCCGTGTCCTTAGCGGGCTGGATTCTGGGGCATCTGTCCGCCCCAGTTGATTCGGTGCAGCTGGCCATCCTGGCACTGTGTCTGGTTCAGAGCATCTCCTGGATCCTGTCCAGTGTACTATGGGATCGATAAACACTTAAATGTCATGCTTCCAGGAGCCATCCGTCACAGTAAATGTTGTTCAATAAATGTCACCAGAGAGTAACAAATCCTCTCCTCCAGAAGGCCCTCAGGCCATCACTCCCTCTTGTGACCCTCCCACTAGGATCATCACAGGGCCTCTCCTGGCTTCAAATTTAATAGCAAAAGAGGGAGGGCCTGTTTCTGAGCTTGGAACAAAGGGGGGGTCTTTTTCCCGGGGTGCTGGCATCCAGGAGCTGGCTTCCTAGCCTCATGTCCTTTGTCACGGGTCACTGCTGCTGCTGTTTCCTGAACATTTCTGGTTCTCATTACTTCCAGAGCTGGATAGGATTGTAGCTCCTAACCCCCTCTGATTGGAAACACCTAATTTAATAGTTCTGACTGATACACTGTGAACAGAAGTGACACGTGTCACTTTTAGACTGAAGCATTTAACTGCTGAAAGATCCTCTGCAGATCTCTCTTTTGATACCGTTTAGGGTACTGGCTCCTCCGTTAGCCTGGGCTCCTAAGTGACTCCAGTGAATTGAGCCCTATTCAGTGGACACTGAGCATGAGCACAAAATACACTTTTACTGTTTGAACCTAATGAAATTTGAGGGGCGGGGGGGGATTTGTTGTTGTTGTTACTGCTGCATAACCTAACCTATGCTGACTAATACAGGCTTCAAATTGCTGAGGTATTTGAGAGAAGGAGCAGATACCAAGCTGATCCTCCTTCTTTCCTGCCCCAGGCATCTAAAAGAACTATATAAACTTTGCAGCAGGAATATAAACTGCCCTTTTAGTCTTTTTTTTTTTTTTTTTCAGCCCTGGAGAGATTTCTGGGAGGTCTCCAGGAGAATCCTAGCACACAAGGAAAGAGAGCATTTTGCTTGGCCCCACAGTTTTCATTCCCAGGCAGAGCTGGGGGAGGCTTCTGCTCTTGGGCTGGAAAGCTGGCCAGAGGAAGCTGTTGGTGTTGTCTCAGTACCCAAGTGGAGGTGTGACTGCTGTTTCTTTTGCTCATCCTGGAAACGTGTCCAGAAAATGCACCCAGCGTGGGACAAGGACATACGGTGGGGCTGTGTCTGTAGCGCTGGCCCAGAGCGTTTGGATGAGGACACAAGGTCACCCAGTGTTCCTCCAGAGGGCAGCTTCCGTCTCCAGCCTCCACTGGTGGCTGGGAGGCTGAACTTGTACGAGTGTGGGGGGACACAGATATCTGCATCAGGATGTGGGAAGTGATACCGAGGAGGGAGGCATCACCCCATATCCCACCAGAGAGGCTGCCCAGGGTGCTGCTTTCAGACGCGAGGGGAAGGAAAATGCCAACAGATGGCCAAGGCTGGGACTTCTCTGGTTGTCCCAGCCCTGATAATTGGCAGGGAGTGTCCCCTGTTGGGTAAAGGATGGTTCCTTCTCTCCAGCATGGAGAGCATCAAGACTGGTGCTCCTATCTCAGCTCCACCTCTAGATCACTTTAAAGATGTACATGATGGACAAGCAGATGGATGGTTGACATTGGCGTTGCAGGATTTCAGAACCGGACGAGGAGCCCTTCTTCAAAGTGCCTACACCACTGCTGTAAAGCTCTCAGGCTACGCTTCCAGCAGGGCTGCAGGCTGTGCCTTTTGGAGTTCGATGCCAGAACTTGCGGAAGAAGGTGGGAAGGACAGCTCTCCCCTATTATCTAGGACGAGGGCGTTTAGATCAAGGCCAGAAGCCGTCCTTCTGGCAGGAGCTGTCACTGTCATTTGCTGGTGGTTCAGGAACACCGTCTCCCTGTTCAGGCGTTTTCTGAGTCACATCCCTGAATCCACCTGCCTGCATCTGTTCACCTGTGTGGTTCACAACCGTTACTGCTACAGGGGTGCCTTCCTTCCACAGAAGCATGGAAAACGTATTTATATTGTAAGCTGGATTAGCTCTGAGCGTTCTGAAGGGCCAAGGCTTCTCTGGGGGGTACAGCTCCCTCTCTTCCTTGCCCACCTCCCACTAGCAGCAGCTCCACTGGAAAGTCATCACTGACTGCCTCACTTATCCAGCAACAGGAGTTTTGGGCTTGTTCACCACCCTGGATCCCGAGCTACTTGGAATTCAAAGCAGGCTCCCCAAAGTTAACTCTCACATCCTAACAGTGTTGCTTTTTATTCTTTTCATGACAATACCTTTCATTTGCAGAATGCTTTATACTTTCACATCTATTCTTGCATTCAGTTCTCACAGGCTTTTCAAAAATTGCAAAATGAATTTCCATAGTGTACATACAGTATTTGCAATTCCTTTCCTACCACCAGGAAAACCAAAACCATTTACACAAACATGCAGTTAAAGACATCACGGGTTTTTGTAGACAAAATAGGGTTGTAGTTTTATTCTTTTGTATCTCTTCTTTCTCCCCCTTGCTTTC
Source organism: Bubalus bubalis (assembly GCF_019923935.1). Lineage (NCBI taxonomy): Eukaryota > Metazoa > Chordata > Mammalia > Artiodactyla > Bovidae > Bubalus > Bubalus bubalis. Next base: position 33,192,335 of record NC_059159.1, on the reverse strand, counting down.
CCATAATATGTTTTACCCTGATTATATTATATGCATTCCCACTTCAGGGTTCCTACTCTTTTAAGAACCATTTTAGCCCAATGGTCTTATTCTTTGTTCTTGTTTTACCCTTTTTCCTTTCAACAAGGTGCTGTAAAACACTTTCTTTAAAAAAAATTGCAGCCTGCCTTCCCCTCGATATTTTTCCACTTGTTCCAAAACTCATGTAACATTTTCAGATGGCCAGTGTTTTCCTGTGTACTGTCTTTGGGTTCTATGGGTATTTCTTCCCTCAACTCTCTTAAAATAGAACCAAGCATTCATTCACTCATTCATTCACACATTCCACCAGTGTTTGTTGAGCACCTACTATGTGCTAGACACTGGGGATACAGCAGTGAGTGAAGGAAGGTATATTCCCTGCCCTTAAGATTTCACGTTTTTATAGGAGAGACTAATAAAGATTTAAATGACTGAAAAATCATTGTCAGATGGTGATATATGCTCTCAAGGAAAATAAAGCAGAGTAAGGTTGTAAAGAGTATCAGGGGCCGGGTACTTTTTTTTTTTTTTAATAGTTAAGGAGGCCACTTTTAGGCAGTGAGGTTGAAGGAGAGACCTGAAGGAGGCAGCCAGACCCTCTTGGGGGAGGAAGAAGCACCACGTGTGAAAGTCCAAAGGTGAGAGGGTGCTTGGGATGTTCAAGGAACACAGAGGAGGCCAGTAAGGCTGAGCCTGGTGAGTGATGGGGCATGGGGTAGGAGATGAGGCTGGACAGGTGAGCTGAGGGCCTCTTAGGTCACAGTCAGACTCTGCAGTTGATCTAAGTAGGTTGAGACTCACTGGACAGTGAAAAGCAGTGAGGAACATGAGCCAATTCATGTCTTATCTGGATCACTCTGATTCCTGGGTGAAGAACTGAGAATAAGCAGAAATGGAAGCAGAGAATTCCATGAGGAGGCCATGGCAGAGGTCCAAGAAAGACAGTGGTCCACTGGACGGAATGGTACTGGTGGAAGGCTCTAGAGAAGTGAGTGGATTCAAGACAAACCTTGAAGATAGAGCTGATGGTGGCTGTTCACAAACCACACTGAAGGTAGGGCTGACGGTGTTGCTCACAGACCACACTGAGGTAATGAGGATGCTCTTGGTGTCAATAAAACCGGATGAATGGTGTTACCATGAACTGAGGTAGGGAGGCCAGTGGAGGGAAAATGGATGGGGGATGGCAGGAAATCAAGCACTCAGGTTTAAACACATTAGGCTTCAGTAAAAAGCAACTGGATAACTAAGGGAGGTATTGAAGCTAGAGATATGGACCAGGGGATCACCAGGTTATAAATAATGTCTAAAATCACAGGATTGGATGGGATCACCGGGGAGTGGGAATAAGTGATGAGGGAGAAGAAAGATGGTCCAAGGACTTAGCCTTAGGGAACTTCAAAGGTTAAAGGTTAAAAAGAAAAGAGGGAAGCAGTAGCAAAGATTTAGAAATAGCCAGTGAAATAGGAGGAACATCAGCAGAGTAACAGCTCCCAGAAGCCAAGTTATAAAAATACTTCAAGAAGGAGGACATGATTAATGGGGTCAACTCTTTCACACCTTAGACACCACAAATCTTCTCATTTACATTACCAAGAGGGTCCTGGGAGGGTCTGCGGGAGAAATACTAGGGAGCAAGCACAATTCTTCCTCTTCTGCAGGGCTTCTGTCTCTTGTAATAGGAAGGATTTAACTAAAACTGGTACAGAGTATTTCGATCTCACCCCTTCGCCTCCACAACTTGGCCAATTACCATTGGCATTTAAGTCTCAATGGATAATTTTGAAGTTAGCCTGTTTTTAGAAAGTAGAAAGGCAGATCACCTGTTAAATCTATCTTATTTCCCCTTAAGCTCAGGATGCACCTGTATCTGGTGGGAACGTTAATATCCATTGAAGACTTGGCTCTGCAGCTCAGGTCTTTGGTGAAAGGAGATTTTTCTTTTATTTAATCATTGGTATTTGCTTCTGCTCTGTTTGTCTTATTTCTTCCATTGAATATACCATTAAACTGTATTTTGGATCTCTCTTTTCTGCTATCTGTTTGTGGCATCGTCCCTTTTATGATTTTTGTTTTTCCTTTTCCTCTTGATTCTGAGTTCCTCAGAATTGTCCTCCACATTGCTAATGTGTTTTTTTTGTACTGTTGATTCTTTTATTTTCTATGCATTAAAAAAAATCCCTTTTCACTTACTTAAAAGTAACATTCTCTGCTTATCTCATCCGTTGCCTTTTTATAACTCCCTCTTGGCAGCTGCCTTTTGATCTCACTGTGTTGTCTTTTGTTTTAACATTGTTGACAATACAAGACAAATGTCTAAAATTTATGTCTGTTTCCTGCAGTAAATCTTTTTTAAAAATGTCCTTCTATTGCTTTGTAAGTATTATCCTATCCATCTGATCTTTTCATAGGTCCCATATTATTTTGTTTCTATTTTTTTCATCTTTGAACAATAAGGTGTCTATCTGAGTCTAGAATTTGTTCACCAAGCCAGATGAGTAGATTCTTCTGAAATCATCTGATATCGAGGTCATAAGCCTGAGGGGTAGCCTGAGGACTTGAGAACTACAGTTAAAGGCAGTACCAGAAGGGCAGTTTCATGCATGAGCAGTGTCTTTTCTGGATAAAGCTGCTGAGCTGGGCACTTGGTTGTCAAATTATCCCATTTCAGGTCCACCATGTCTGGATGAACCATATTGTTCTGTGGGGTGACGGGGCATTTGTTGTAGTCTCCAGCCCATCGTTTGGTGTCACTCCATGCCCTGGTCTACCCAGGTGGTTGCCCTTGAAATTCTCCGTTGCACCTCCAGATCCTGGGGCCCTCCACGTCAAGAAGAAACCTCTAACTTACCATTTGTGTTACACTTGACAAACAGAACAAACGAACTCCCTACCGTTCATCCCATTTCATTTGTTTTGCATTTACCCACACATAACACATGCCTCTGGTGACTCAGACAGTAAAGAATCTGCTTGCAATGCAGGAGACTTGAATTCAATCCCTGGGTCAGGAAGATCCCCTGGAGGAAGGAATGGCTATCCATTTCAGTATTCTTGCCTGGAGAATGCCAAGAACAGAGCAGACTGGTAGGCTACAGTCCATGGGGTCCCAAAGAGTCAGAAACAACTGAGCGACTATCATATCAACACGTAGTTCACACATAAGCCTCCATATGTCAACCCAGTGCTCTTTCATGTGCTGGGAATATATCAATATGTCTTCTTGATTCTTTCTGACTCATCCATGAGTCAGTGATCAAAGGTCATCTTTCATGCCAAGCATATTTGAGTTTCTCCAACTAGAGTCATTTCTCCTATTGTGCTTTATATGTGACTCTGTTTTACCATCTGGTAAGTTGTCTTTTAATTGCTTATTCCTCTGTCACCCCAGTGAGCATATAAGTTCTAAGTTGTCAAGGATGTGTTCTACTTATCTCTATTAGCCTGTCTGTGTTCTTGACATCCAACAGACAGTTCAGTAAGTGCTTATAAATGAAATAATTGAGTGAGGATACTTACACATGGACAAAAACAACATTTTTAAAACTTAAGGCACTTTATCTTTGCTTTAAGAAAAAGCATGGTGACCTGCTTGGCTTCTCAGTCTTGATGGAATATGGGAACTACAGTTCTTTTCTGCTCCCTTTTCTGTGCTGTGTGTCTCATCCATGATGGTCCTTCTGGTTTGTAAAACCATGAAACAGCCACAGCTCCCAACACATTGCCTTCCACTCCTCCTGGGGACCTGGTGTTTGCAACCACTGCTTCCTGTCCCCGACTCTTCAGAAATGGGCTCTGTTTTCTGATAATTGGAAGAGGCCTTTAACTTGACTAAGAAGACAACACACTTTCTCATGTTCTCCTTGCTATAAATCACACTCTGTAGTGAGGTGCCTGTTTTATTTCCTGACAGAAACGGAGAACGAAATATGTCAATCACTGTCTGCTAGCTGTACTTTATTTTCAATATTTCAACCAAATGTCAAAGAGACAAACAAATTTATTTCATTTAAGAAAAATCCTGTCTATTGGTTTTAGAAGAAAGACTGAGATGAGACTGGGTGGTAATTTTGTTCTTCCTTTCCCCAGAATTGAGGGGTATGCTCAAGAGCTACCTCCGTTCAACAAAAGTTACATTTTTTTGGATCCAATCTGTGTTTGTTTTTTTTTTTGCACACGTGTGCGTGGCTTTATTGAGATATATTTGTTTCATATACATGAAAAACAGCACATGTAGTATACAATCTGACAAATTTTGATGTATGTATATACAGTGAGCTTCTGAAGCGGCACAGCGGTCAAGAATTTGCCTGCAGTGCAGGAGACCTGGGTTTGATCACTGGGTCAGGAAGATCTCCTGGAGAAGGGAATGCCTACCCACTCCAATATTCTTGCCTGGAGAATTCCATGGACAGAGGAGCAGAGGCTGCAGTCCATGGGGTTGCAAAGAGTCAGACAAGACTCAGTGACAAACTCTTTCATACACCTATGGAGCACGACCGTAATGGGAATAACATACATAAATCTGTACAAACCCTGTGGGTTTATATTCCATCAGGAATAAGGGCTCTACATCCATAACAGCTAATAAAATGTTGTCAGTTTTCACCTGTTGCAGACATTGTTTTTTGCCTCCTGGCCTTTTAAACTCCTCAGGTGTCATTTTTTCTGCTACAATAATGGCCAGTAGTGGGGTGATTTTTGTTTCCTCTTGAACCTGATGCTGGTTTGTTAGCAGCCGCTGACATTGTGTGTGATGGGAAGAGCCATCTCATCCTCTGTGAGTCTGCCCTACTCATGGAATCACAGTCCTCTAAGTAGCCAAACCTTCTAGAGACTTCCCTGGGGATCCCCTCTCTCAGGTTCTGGCCAGGACACCAACCATGTGAATGTTAAGTGAGTATTTCTACCACATCTCCTCTCTCACTGAATCCTTCCCAGGTCTTCATGACTCTACCTTCCTCTGAGTCAATTTCTTCATTCAGTGACCATGGTAACTGCAGGGTCCTTGGGTTTCCGCCAACTTTCTGGTAAGTTTCTTGAGCTGACCTTGCTTTAACACATGTGTTTTCATTTTCCATTGAGCACTGAGATTGTAAGTGTTGTATGTTCATAAAGCAAAAGCATAAAAAAAAAAAAAGGTAAGTCTGGATGATACTGTTATCGAAAGAATGTGGTAGGGTCCAGCTGCCCACTGCTCAAAAGCTAATAAACAGGCCAGGTTGGTGGAAAGGAATGTTTGTTTCATTTCAGATGCCAGTGACTGGTAGGGATTGGGGGGAGATCGCATGCAGGAACAGCACAGTCAGCTTTGACAGTCATCTTCAAATTGGTCATCAGTGGGCTGACCAGCATCATCTTGATCATTTTAGGTACAGTTAATCTTCAGTTCCAGGGTCCATTTCTCTGAAGCCACTTCTCAGAACTGTAGCAGCTCATATCATGGGTACAGTGTGGCCATCATGTACTTAACTTCTCCCACCTGAGGCTTTAACACCTATAAGACAGCTCACAGGTTATGGCTCAGAATCTTATTCATAGTTCTTGAGGAGGAACTGAAGGTCCTCGACTTTGCTTAAGGACTACATGATTATTATTTGGTCTCCTTTTACTGTTTTCCTTTGTTTCTGTATGCTCTCATTTGTCTGATTAAGTTTATTCTTTGACTAAAGTTTTCCACAGGCAGAGGACATGGGGGTGGGGGGCAAAGACTGCAGAGCTCTGCTTCGTTTCAGTATGAAGTTTATCACATAGGTTTAATCAGAGCACAGAACTGACAGCATTGTAACTCAAAACAGGAAGTTGTCACTCAGATTTTCTGGGTTCACAAGGGACTATTCATTTCAATTTTCCAGATGGAATATTGGAAATTCAGTAAGAATCATAGGGTCTCTAAATTACCTCCAGATCATTTGTTTGATGAATTTGCTGCTGTTCACTCAGTCGTGTCCACGTCTCTGCGACCCCATGGACTGCAGCACTCCAGGCTTCCCTATCCTTCACCATCTCCCAGCGCTTGCTCAAACTCATGTTCATTGAGTCAGTGATGCCATCCAACCATCTTCTCCTCTGTCATCCCCTTCTCCTCCTAACTTCAATCTTTCCCAGTACCATGGTCTTTTATAGGACAGAGTTATTTCTCCAAGGGACCATAAAAATAGCTTTATAAATACTGCTTGAGACAAGCAGATTATCTGCTGGGGCTTGGAAATCACCTTGCAGTGGGTAGCCTCTTGTAGGTATGATACTCATAACATGATTTCCTCTGTGTTTTGTTCCTGAAACATAGTCTGGCAAAGGCTGAAAGAGGTAACAGAATTGAACAACTTTCAAGGAGAACTTAGTGTATTGGAAGATGAAGAGACATGGTGGGGGGCAGAGAGAGAGAGATGGAGAGAGCTAGGTTGACTTCAGGGTCACCAATGGAAGTGGAAAAGGACTAGGAATAGAGATTTGGAAGATGTGGAGAACTGAGACTCAGAAAAGGCAAGTGAGGCACTGGCCCTCGGCATAAAATGTTAGGGGAGCCAAAAAATTCAAGTAGTCAAGACAAATTCTTTCTTTCTTTTTTTTGACTGAATCATGTGGCATGTGAGATTTCAGTTCCCTGACCAGGGATGGAACCCATACTCACGGCACGGGAAGCACAGGGTCCCAACCACTGGAACACCTGGGAAGTCCCCAGACATCTCTTTTATATCTTGCCCATCCTGGGCCTTCCCTGAGGTTCAAGAACTAATCAGATCAGATTTTACTCAGTTTAAAAAAAAAAAAAAAAAAAAGATTTTGCAAGATCTCCAGGTGGGGGAGCAGTCCTTAAAAGAGTCAGGTCCAGCCAAGATGGCCGCGTGGGGAAGGTGGCGGCGCTCAGAGAGCTAGAAGGTGAAACCTACCCGTCAACCAGGGATCGGTAACAGAATGTGGTCTCTACATACAAGGGAAAATGAAGGAAATCCTGACACATGCTGCAATGTGGATGAACCTTAAGGATATTATGCCAAGTGGAATAAGCCAGCTGCTAAAAGAAGTATCACGTGGTTCCACCTATACGAGGCCCTGGAGCAGTCAGATTCATGGAGAGACAGCAGAAGGGCAGCGTGGGAGTTGTGGTTTAATGGGGACCGAGTTTTAGTTTTGCAAGACAAAAGAGTTCTGGAGATTGGTTGCCAAACAGTGTGAGTGTACTTAACCTTATGAACTATATACTTAAACTGGTTAAGAGACTAAATTTCCTGTTAATGTATTTTACCATAATTTAGAAAAGATCAATAAACCAAGTGCTAGCAAAAGAAAAAAAGAGTCAGGTCCATACAAAGAATTAGTACTCTTATCACATTGGGATCAGACTACACATGGCCAAATAGTTTTTATTTGATTTTTACATACTTCCTGGAAGGAACATATGTTGTAAAACTTTAAGATCTCATTTGATTGTCCTACACCTAGATGGCAAATGCTAACAATCAGCCAACTTGGAAGATGTTGCAAAGAATCAGAAAGGCCCATGGATGTAATTTAGAGACCCTCCTTTCATAACGTGCCAATCAAGAACCAGAGAAGGGAATTTGTTTACCTAGGGTTACACAGCTATTAATGGTACATCCAGGATGAGACCTGAGATATTCTGACAGACAGATTAGAGCATTTACCTTGACATTAGAAGTTCTCATAGTAGGATAAGGGAGGTACATCTCCACTGAGAAATCCTAAGTAAATGTCAAGTTGTTTTTTAGAGTTTAGCAACACTGGTGTATGCAAATTGCATGCTTCTATTCAGAAGATATGGCATGTCTGGATTAATCTTCTCTATTGTTACTTTAAGTAGAAATGACTAGTCATGTATTTCACTAACTGAACCACATTGAATGGAAAATAAAATCGTTGCCCCAGAGCCCTTTCTGACACTAATGTATGCATGTTTATCTTTGCCTTCACATTCTACCAGACAGTTGTGTCTGTGAGAATGCTTCTAAATGTGTTTCCCAAGGAGGAGAAAGCCATGCTTACAGCTGTAGCTAGATTTGACTGGTGGCTGTTTAATCATAGATGAGACTGAAAGGGCCCACGGTGATAGTTCATAAACTAGATTCTAGAGTGGGTGGTTTACCCAGTGCCAGGACTGGGCTCTCTGGGCACCAAGTAAGTGCTCAAGAAAATGAAAAAATTTCCTGACTTGGAAGCTCCTACCACTTCCAAAGTTTTATTTCTTTGGATTCGTATATTTAGTGACTTTTTATCAGAAAGACCCTATAGCCTAATGAGTAAGAACAGAAGCACTGGAGTCAGATTAAATTCTAAGACTGCCTCTCCCACTTCACTTGCTTTGTGGCCTCACACAAGTTACTGATGCTCCCTGAGCCTCACATTCCTCATCTGTAAAATGGGGATTATTGGTCAGTTAAGACTCAAAAGAGGCAGAACCACACAAGGGGTTCTATCTATCCACCTTTATAGCAAGGATTTGATGTTATTCAGTCATGGTACCTGGGTAAACCATTTCTGCAAAGCCCTTGACTTCCTTTCCAATGCTATTATTTGAGATCTGCAGAGTAGGCAGACAGATGCATGTAGAGAAGAACAGAGATGAGTTGGAAAACTTGGACATGAACAGGAATCCACCAGAACCAGCTTGAACCCATATCCGTTTAAGCTGCCTCCAACTTCAGTGAAGTGGCTGTCCGGCAGGAGAAGTTGTCCCCCTTTATCACATAACTAAACACACGCTGACCCCAGAAAATGGCAGAGCTGGCAGAAGGTCCAGGGAAAGGCACAGCAGCCACAAGACCCTCAGGCTCCCCCAAGCTGAGTGCTAGATGGGAGTGTAAAAACAAAATGGCAGACCCTCCTTCACTTCTGCCCTCAAACCCTGTGACCCATCCCAACAGGAAACACTCTGTGAAGGGAATTCTGGGAAGTGTAGTCCTGCCTAGCCAGGAGGGAGCTCATAGAGCCACAGAGTAGGGGTAAGAACAGGACCAGTCTGCAGGCTTGTTCTGAGGACACTTGAGTGTGATTATGACGATGACAACATGTGGTTGCCACTGTGAAAGCCAGGCTATTTTAGGTATCACGGAAGCCAGAAATATACCCCCCAGTCCCCACTCTCAAGTTCCTTATATTCTAACACAAGAGAACACGTGCAGATGAAATATTATAATTCTAACAATTCTCCACAATTACGATGTCTCAGGAGCTAGTCTGTTTTGAATGGGCCTGTTTAGGAAGCTTGCCCTTCAAATGTGGAAACCTTTTCTTACTTCAATCATTTTCATTGAACATCTTTAACAACTGCATTTCACATTTTCTGACATCTTATGTAGAATGAAGGGAGCCATTTAAGCCTTCCTTTATGACTCAGAGTCGTCACTGGGCGCATCAGTTATTGTATTGTTCTATAAGGGGACCGGTTGTAGTTGGGCCAATTTGAGCTGACGCTAAGTGGCCCCATGATTGATATTGTTCTTTCTTGCCTTCAGCTGGCATTTTCTTTTTTCCTTTTTTTTTTTTTTTTTTTTTTTTACTATTTTCACTCTTCTTGCCTGTGGAGATATCTCTCTCTTCTTTTAATTTGCTGCTTCCATTTTGCTATAGATTGAGAAACCAGATAACTAAGTTTGTTAAAACTCTGTGGCAAACAATAAAACGAGCCCCAATGAGAACCTGAGAAAAGCTCATTTTGTTACATTGGTTTTCCCTATTTTTAGGAACAATGCCATTTCAGTGCCCCAATAAGTAGTGTTTCTTTAGTCCTGTAGCTTACTAAGTAAAGAACAATGGTTTACTTCCATACAGAATGGAGGCCTCCCAGCAAGTGAGGCCACTTAGTGCCCTAGCTCTCTTGTGTGAAGGAAGGTTTTGCCAAAGCCTTAGGCGAGGGGGTAAGTAGAAGGACCGAGGAGTCACAAAGCACAGGGTGGTCCAGATGCATGTGTTCAAAGGGCCCTTTCCGTGGCTCTTGGGACCATTGTCACACTTGATACAGGAATTACTGTGCTTTGTCGCTCAGTTTTGTCCTACTCTTTGCAACCCCATGGGCTGTAGCCTGCTAGGCTCCTCTGCCCATGGGATTTTCCAGGCAAGAATACTGGAGTGGGTTGCCATGCCCTCCTCCAGGGAATCTTCCCAATCCAGGGATCGAACCCAGGTCTCCCACATTGCAGATGGATTCTTTACATTCTGAGCCACCAGGGAAGCCCAAGAATACTGGAGTGGGTAGCCTATCCCTTCTCCAAGGGATCTTCCCAACCCAGGAATTGAACTGGGGACTCCTGGATCGCAGGCAGATTCTTTACCAGCTGAACTGCCAGGGAAGCCCAAGGCGTCCCCTAGCCCATGACATTTATGTTAGTAATTTGAGATTAATTCTATGTTTTGGTCTTAATTTCTAAATTTTATCATTGTAAAAGACTTATACACATGGAAAGATTATATATAGGTTTGTGTACTGTGTGTACTTGTAGTAAGCATGCGTAGGGTGGGGAGGGAGGCATTTTCTTTTGATGAACAAAAATAAGTTCCCACTAAGCTTCAGCCCTATTTGTCAAATTAGTCTAATTTCAGTTTTCTGTCCATGTGAGGTTGAGACTTTTTTTCAATTCTGCCTGCCTGGGGGCTATTTTACCCTTCAATCTTTCCATTTTTCATTTCCAAAGTGTTGACTTTCACTCTGTGATGTGGTGTAGCCAAGCAGTGGACTCTCAGAGCTAAGCAGCCCATTTTGATGCTCAGCTCTGCCCAATTACTAGTTGTGTGGCCATAAGCAAGTTAACCCCTCTGTGCCTCAGTTTCCTCATCCATTAAACAGAGGTAATAGAGTGTATAGCCACCAGGTTTATACTGTACAACAGTAAGGACTAGATGAAGCAATGCACCAGAAGTGTTTAGAGCAGCACCTGGCAGAAAATAAAGTGCTTCTTAAATATCAGCCATCGATATCTGAGCTCTTCTGTCACTTCAGAACCCCAAAGCATAATATGATGCCAAAATAAAAGGAAAGGAAGAAAAGCCAAACCATGAAAGTCAATCCTGGCATTAGAAAAAGTATTTCTATAAATCAAGTTTATTTAATTATAAGTGTTTTTCATAATTTCAAAATAGAATGGCCATCCTCATCAATGTTTGGCAGGATGCCTGAGTTTGGTGATCGAAAAAACAGATGTGTGTGTGTGTGTGGTGCTTTTATGATTAAAAAATTGTTCAGTCATCAGTTTTCAATCCTGTTCAAAGTAAAATCACTTCACATGACAAATAACACAGCATCTACCAATTAGAATCATGCCAGCATGGCAGAAAGTAGAGTATTCCTGGACCCAAACACTTCATCCCGGTCATGGAAGAACACTCCATCTTGTCTTTTCATTTCTAACATGAGTCCTGAAACAGGAGAAGAAACTCATTTGGTGTTTAGAATAAATGAATGAGCAAACGAATAGAGCACAGAACAAATAGATGCTGTCTACACAAAGTGAGAAGTGTCAAAAAGAAATATATAACATAAAATAACAAAAAAGAGAATATGGACAGAAACACATGTTATTCTCAAGCTGCCTGTGTCAGCTAGTCCAAACAATGTGGTCTAACCTTGATTGGCCCTCCATGGTACTGTAGAACCTGGGTTGGTAAGAATGGTGGTCTCAGTGCATGTACGTGTGAGGTGTATGTGTGTGTGAGGTGTATGTGTTTGTGTATGAATGTGTGCACCTTTAGATTAATGTTATCTGTCTGTTTGGACTTCTTCTACTTGAGTCTAAAATCACAAAAGAAAACTTAAAGGCCCTTCCTTATCTGCTGCTCATACCAGACAGCATCTGCTAATGACCCCCTTGAAACTTAGTTCAATCTTTCTCTAACTAGGACTAGTTCATGGGTCCTTTAACTGTGAAGGGGTTGGCAGCAAGTTCTGATTCTTTTCATCTATACAACTACCTACTTTCTATCCTCATTACAGTCAGAATAGAAAAGAGGAAGATACTAGCAACCCACCCTTTGGAAGTCTTCACAAGCTGGCTTAATTTGTCTTCCCCATCTCCCTACTCATGTCAAATTTGGCTCATCTGAAGCTGCTAAAGATTTCTTGCACAAGCCATGCCTGCACGGTTCTCTCCTTGGGGACCCTCAGGAGTTCCTCTAACCCTGGATCTGCCCCAGGTAAACCACAGGAAACCTCAGATACTAGGGAAAGCGAGTTCCCAATGGACACAAGTTCTGGGTAGTTCTTCCCTTCCATTTCAGCCATTTTGGAGATTTTCTTGAATGGACAAGCACAAACATCCTGTAGTTTTTCATCTGCCCATGGTAGTAGTGCTCATTACTGGCCAACTCTGACCTCCTGTCCTTCAGGCCCACCTGGGCAATTGCTCGGTCTCAGCCAAAGTCAGCTTCAGGGAACTGTCTGTGAACCGATCCTGACGCTGACACGGCAACCTCGTAGGATCAAGAAGTTAGTGTAAGAAGACCTGAGCCTGAATCCCAGCTCTATCCACTCTATCTAGTTTCATGGTATATTAATCATGTTTTTGTTTTCTGTATATTATGATGTTTTGACATCTTAAATAACCTTTCTGTCTGAGGAAAAGACTGCCCCTCCCTGGGCAAGCCAGTTCTCAGGCATAAGAAAGCACTCATCTAGGAGATGGCTTTGGCACATAATTTCACCTATCCAGAGCCATACCTCCTCTTGGCTGCCTGTGCACCCCAGGAAGCAATGTTCCTCTTCTTCCTCTCACTCCCCAAGTCTTCCCACCCCTGTGTGTCTCACATCATTTGAACTCCATCCTTTCCCTTTCTATGGAAAAGTTAAAAAAAAAAAAAAAAAGATCAGTCATGGATGCCTTGGGCTTCCCAGGAGGTACCAGTGGTAAAGATTTTGGCTGCCATGGAGTCCAGTCCATGGGGTCGCAAAGAGCCGGAAACAACTGAGCAAACATGTGCTTATTTACTTAAGACATGGGTGCCTTAAGTAAATAAAGATGATGAGCCAGAAGGGGATATAAACAAAAGCAGGGATGGTGTAGCGGGGAAATGGGAGCCATAACACACCAAAGAGAGTAAGAAAGGAGGAGAGAAAGGGAGAGATTCCTGCAGGGAAGCCAGCATAAATTGTTCCAGTAGTGAAATGAAAGTGGATTAACACAAGTTGTGTAACATCACACTCTAACCTCTGATATTATCCACCCAGGTGATGTATTAGTCAGCCCAGGCTCAAAGTTTTAACCATAGTGAGCCTTCCACTGCATGAACACACAACGTCTGTGTCTTCTTTAATTCCTTGCGTTGGTGTGATGTAGTTTTTATGGTACACGTCTTTTGCCTCCTTGGTTAAGTCTAGGAAACCAGTCAATCCTCAAGGAAATCAGTCCTGAATATTTATTGAAAGGACTGATGCTGAAGCTGAAACTCCAATACTTTGGCCACCTGATGCAAAGAACTGACTCATTGGAAAAGACCCTGATGCTGGGAAAGATTGAAGACAGGAGGAGAAGGGAATGACAGAGGATGAGATGGTTGGATGGCATCACTGACTCAATGGACATGAGTTTGAGCAAGCTCTGGGAGTTAGTGATGGACAGGGAAGCCTAGTGTGCTGCAATCCATGAGGTCACAAAAGTTGGACACAACTGAGTGACCGAACTGAACTGAACCGAAGCCTTTTATCCTTTTTGATGCTATTGCAAATGAGATTCTTTTTTTAAATTTGCTTCTTGCATAACTTATATGCAACTGATTTTTGTATGTTGAGTCCATATCCTGCCAACTTCATTGAATTCATTGATTGGTTCTAATACTTTGCATGTGTCTGAGCCACTGTGTTAAAGGAATAAAAACAGTGCAGGTTGAAGTGGAGGGGAAGGCTTTGCCACTGTGCCAAGCCTTCCTCCTCTTCTCATGGGGAAGCCAGACTTTAGCACCTGCTTCATGCTTGTCCTTCTGACAACCCTCTTAGTGGCTTTTCTCCTCTTGCTCCCTCAGGTCTCTCTTCCCACACAGGTGATAGAGTTCCTAATCTAGTTGAACAATCCCTGGAGATACTTTGTGGTCCACAAACGTTAGTGGGAATGTCACTGTGTTAAAGTTCTTCATGCCTTCGTGGTCATTCTCTCCCTGCTCCCTCTCTCTATTGGATAAACAAGCCACTGTAAGAGTTCCCATCTTGGGGTGGACCTGTCTAGGTATTTCCCATCCTACTTCTCTGTGCTCAAACTTCATGAAGCATACTGATAAAATAAACCAATATTTTCCCCCAGTAAATTAAAATACTGCATTTATTACTGAAAGTGAAAGTCGCTCAGTTGTGTCCAACTCTTTGCGACCCCATGGTCTACACAGTCCCTGAAATTCTTCAGGCCAGAATACTGGAGTGGGTAGCCTTTCCCTTCTCTAGGGGATCTTCCCAACCCAGAGATCAAACCCAGGTCTCCTGCACTGCAGGCAGATTCTTTACCAGTTGAGCCATAAGGGAAGCCCAAGAATACTGGAGTGGATAACCTATCCCTTCTCCAGGGGATCTTCCTGACCCAGGAATCGAACCGGGGTCTTCTGTACTGCAGGCAGATTCTTTACCAACGGATCTATCTGGAAGCCCCCTGCATGCATTACTACATATGTTAATATATATTATATATTTATATATAAAAATTTATTATGTATATAATATATATGCTATATACACACACACGCTTCATTCTCAGTTCTCTTTCACTTCTTTGCTTGTATGTTTCTATACAAACCAATGTTGATTTGATTACAGTGACTGTTAAAACAACTCTACTCACTAAGCTTCTTTTGTTTGTTTATTGTCTGTTCTTGGGAATTTATTCTGCCACATGAAAATTTAAAGTAGTAGAAGTGCCTGTGGGGATCCTGATTAGATTGCAGTAAATTTAAAGATTAATTTAGGGAAAATGGACATCGGGTGACATGAAGTATTCCCACCCAAACCACAATGAGTAAAGCATTTACTCTAATATCTGCCATATAAATGCTATATATTAGTGCTAGTTGTTATTATTCCCCTGGAGGAGAAAATGGCAACCCATTCCAGTATTCTTGTTTGGGAAATCCCATGGACAGAGAAGCCTGGAGGGCATGGTCCTTGGGGTTGCAAATTTGGACACAACTGAGCACACGCACACACACCTTCTTCTTCTTATCATGGTTATTTTCAAATATTTGAATCTTGTTTTATGTTTTTCGTTAAGATTTGAAAAATTTTAAGGTGCAAGTGATGTGCCTTTCTTCTTAAATGTAGCCAAAGGCATTTCATAGTGAATGGTGTTTTTTAGAAAAGGTAATTCCTAAGTGTTTATTCGTAGCTCAGTCTGTAAAGAGTCTGCCTGCAAGGCAGGAGACCTGGGTTCAATTCTTGGCTCAGGAAGATCCCCTGGAGAAGAAAATGGCAACCCACTCCAGTGTTCTTGCCTGGAGAATCCCATGGACAAAGGAACCTGGCAGGTTACAGTCCACGGGGTCGCAAGAGTCAGACACGACTGAGCAACTAAGCACATAGCACAAGTGTTTATCACCAGTGTTTTAAAACTAGTCTTTTTATGTCCACTTGGACATTTGCTGCTACCAAGGAATCTGGATACACCCTTTGCTCTTTGATGACCTGGTGTACCGCTCTAAGCTCTATACTCAAACACACACTCCACTCCCCACGAGAGGATTTCCCCTACCACTGTTTTAGGACCTCCTGTGTTGGAGAAGGCAATGGCACCCCACTCCAGTACTCTTGCCTGGAAAATCCCATGGATGGAGGAGCCTGGTAGGTTGCAGTCCATGGGGTCACTAAGAGTCGGGCACGACTGAACGACTTCACTTTCACTTTTCACTTTCATGCATTGGAGAAGGAAATGGCAACCCACTCCAGTGTTCTTGCCTGGAGAATTCCAGGGACGGCGGAGCCTGCTGGGCTGCCATCTATGGGGTCGCACAGAGTCGGACACGACTGAAGCGACTTAGCAGCAGCAACAGTGTTGGGTTTACTGTTTCAACTCTCTAATTTCTGTCCACATCAACATGTTGAACCAATCCCTTGACACAATATAACACAAAAGCTACACTCCAAGGGCCTCCATTTGTATAGATCTGTTTCAATAAAGATACTGGAACCACCTAACAAAGCAGCTGTAATTGTATCTACTGTTTAGTGAATTGTGTTTACATTGGTTTATCTTCCTCCTTTATGATCCATCTGGCTTTTGCAGAAGCCATACCAGTGAATTAAAGGGCAATATGGGGACAACCGAAGGCTTCCCTGGTGGCTCATCAGTAAAGCATCTTCCTGCCAAGCAGGAGACTCAGATTTGATCCCTGGGTCAGGAAGAACCCCTGGAGAAGGAAATGGCAACCTGCTCCACTATTCTTCCCTGGGAAATCCCATGGACAGAGGAGCCTGGTGGGCTACAGTCCATGGGGTCGCAAAGAGTCGGACACGACCTAGCAATGAAACAACCACCACCAACAACGGGGACAACCACCTCTGCAAACTTTCTCCTGCTGCTGCTGCTGCTAAGTCGCTTCAGTCGTGTCCGACTCTGTGCGACCCCATAGACCGGCAGCCCAGCAGGTTCCGCCGTCCCTGGGATTCTCCAGGCAAGAACACTGGAGTGGGTTGCCATTTCCTTCTCCAATGCATGAAAGTGAAAAGTGAAAGTGAAGTTGCTCAGTCGTGTCCGACTCTTCGTGACCCCATGGACTGCAGCCTACCAGGCTCCGCCATCCATGGGATTTTCCAGGCAAGAGTACAGTTTCCACCACCTCAGCTGGGATGAGTTACTGCTTCTAATTTACCATCTGGGCTGGAATGGTGAGCAGTTTCAGAGCTTCCACTTGGCCTTTTCTACTGTAATAGCATTCACTCTGCAGGTCAGGAACCAATGTGGGGGTTATTCCAGCTGCTAAGTGTATCCAACCCAATTAAGCACTCAGAACCTATGAAAATTATCACAGTGTGGGTTGGCAGACTCAATGGGCATTTATGAAATGGACTTGGGCCAAGACTCCAACTGTCACCTAGGGTCACTCACCCACTCCTAACGAGGTCATCATGATGGTGATTTGGTTTCTCTAACATTAGCATCAGCTCAAACCCTGGGTTGAAGACCTCTTGAGATATGTGGGTCCTTCCCTTTCTGCAGTGTTGATCCCTCAGAAGGACTGGGACAGTTAGTACTATATATTCTTTCTGAGTCTTTGTAGGATTTTCTGCAAGAAGATCTAGTCTCTCTCTCTCTCAGTCACAGGATTCTGGATCTGAGAACTGGCTCAGAACTGGAAGTGGGATGAGGGATTATTACATTTCCCTAGGCAGCCAACTTCAGCCTTCTGATCATCTGCCCCGGTCCAGTTTGGTTATACAAGCCAGGAAATACCCTTGTTGGATCCCCAACAAGCTTCACCTAATAATAGCACAGTCTATTAGTCTCTGCCACAGAACCCTGTGGTTTGAGGCCTCCTAGTTGCTACTCCAGCATTGTGGTTCACTATGATCATTAAACCCACCACGCCTCTGATGCTTACCAGCCACCACCTTGCATCCATTATTCAGAAATCCTGTCATTTCCATGGATACTGGGCAGCCTAGTACTACTGCAGCATCTCCAACTATCAACCCTGGGCTGTGCAGGAAGCTACCATTGAGCTTCTTACCAAAGCTGGCGGTCCCTACCCTAGCATATTCAAAAGCAGAAACATTACTTTGCCAACAAAGGTCCGTCTAGTCAAGGCTATGGTTTTTCCTGTGGTCATGTATGGATGTGAGAGTTGGACTGTGAAGAAGGCTGAGCGCCGAAGAATTGATGCTTTTGAACTGTGGTGTTGGAGAAGACTCTTGAGAGTCCCTTGGACTGCAAGGAGATCCAACCACTCCATTCTGAAGGAGATCAGCCCTGGGATTTCTTTGGAAGGAATGATGCTAAAGCTGAAACTCTGGTACTTTGGCCACCTCATGCAGAATTGACTCATTGGAAAAGACTCTGATGCTGGGAGGGATTGGGGGCAGGAGGAGAAGGGGACAACAGAGGATGAGATGGCTGGATGGCATCACTGACTCAATGGACGTGAGTCAGAGTGAACTCTGGGAGTTGGTGATGGACAGGGAGGCCTGGCGTGCTGCGATTCATGGGGTCACAAAGAGTCGGACACGACTGAGCGACTGAACTGAACTGAACTGAACCCTAGCACATTCCTTATTTCCTTACTGAGAGTCCTCTTCTTTGGACCTTCCCAGGGAACACAGTCAACAGAGGAGTTTTCTGGGTCTTCCCTAAAGATCTATTCCAGCATGCATGCCTAGAGCCTATTGATAGCTTTCTTAAAACTCTGCCAAAGCAATTCTAATCTCTTTGGTTCATTTTTCTGTCAAACATCATTGTCTCAAAGCTTCAAGAAACCACCAACAATATTTTTTCTCCCAGTTCCAGGCATCCTCACCAGAATGTTAAGTCTACAGTCTGTGGAGAGTATACTAATACCAATAAACTTTGTACTCTCAACTTTAAATGTCAGCTTCTTTGGTCCTAGGGGCTCAGCAGTAAAGAATCCACCTGCCAGTGCAGGAGGTACAGGTTCTATCCCTGGGTTGGGAAGATCCCCTGGAGAAGGAAATGGCAACCCACTCCAGTATTCTTGCCTAGGAAATCCCATGGACAGAGGAGCCTGGTGACTACAGTCTATGGGGTCACAAAAGAGTCAGGCACAACTTAGGGATTAAACAACAAAAACAAAATTCTTTGGTCCAACACCCTCTGGTGCCCAGCTATGTTCTCTCAAATCATTCCAGCCCACATAAGACATACCCTGCAGCTCTTTTAGAAAACAATCGGCTTTCTTCTCACAGCAGAATTGGCACTTCCCTACCCGAGGTATGCTGAATTGTGACCCTTTTTATTGGTTTTGAAATAATGAGAAAAAGCAGAGGCAGATTTTGAGAAGGACAAGCTCACTCTCTTCTAAGGCGACTGCTCCTCTTGAGTTCCCTTTGCTGATCTCCAGGTAATAAGATCCATCTCCTCTAGCAAGAGGAGAAAGCCACTTCTGTTGACCCATGGAGTTCAGAAGACTCCTGTGGCTCAAAGTTCTCAATAATCAGCACAGGAGACATACTGGGTCGTGCATTCAACCTCTTCATAATTCTCCCACTTTTACGATGTCTTGGGTCTGATTCTCAGCACAGTCTGCCCTCTGCCTGCAGGAGATGAAAGTCCTTTTAAATATTATCATGGGTAATTTCTGGCATTCTCCCCATGCCCTAAGTTGATAATTAGTTGACCTGATTCTGTTCTTTTCTTCCCATAGAGCTTTTATGGCAGTAAACACTCAACTCTGTAATCCTTATAATTACTACTGTGCCCACATTTTTTCAAGCACCAGAGCTATTGCGTAACCATGTACACCCCCTTCCACCTATTATCCTATCCAGACAAAGCATACATAAGAATCTTAGTAAATGTGATTCTACCCCAGGTGGATGGTTTTGACCACATCTCCTTACCATCAGAAACAGATTTAGAGTCCTTGTTGTCATATGGGTGGAGAGGGAGCCATCCTGAGGGACTGCTTCCTAGGACCACTTCTTTTATCCACCGTGTTGGGCTGGGTTTCCTGCAGAAACAAATTCTGGGATGAACATTTGAGTTCCAGAGGTTCATTAAGGAGATGATCTCAGAAAGTCTCCTTGGGGAGTGAGGAAGGAGGCAGGAAGGGGGAAAGGCCAGTTAAGGTTACGTTAATGGGCAAGTTGCTGCTGTAGGTGACTCAGACTCAGTCATAACAGGAGCCTCAGAGTTGTTTCCCCTCCAAACAGCAGGGAACCTGGAGTATTTATCCTCTGAACTGTCTTGAGCATTGGATGATGGTTGTGCCTGGTAGCATTAACTGTCAGGCACTTCAGCCTGCCCTGTCTGGGGGTTGAAAGTAAACCCTTAAATCAGAGGTCAGCAATCTTCAGCCTTCAGGTGAACTTCACTCCATCTCCTGTTTTTTTCTTTTGTAAAAAAAGTTTTATTAAAACACAGTCAAGTCCATTCATTTATATTTCATCTATGGTTGCCTTCCAACTACAAGGGTAGAAGATTGGGTGTGAGAAAAACTATCCTGTGCTTCATTGTTCAATTGTGTCTGACACTTTGTGACCCCATGGACTGTAGCCCACCAGGCTCCACTGTCCTTGGGATTTCCTAGGCAAGAATACTGGAGTGGGTTGCCATTTCCTTCTTGAGGGGATCTTCCCAACCCAGGGATCAAACACATTGTCTCCTGCATTGGCAGCAGATTCTTTACTGCTGAGCCAGCAGGGAGGCTCTGCGTAGCAATTCTCTAGAACTTATTCCTCTTGTATAAGTGCAACTTTATACCTGTTGAGCAACCTCTCCCCCTCCTGCATCCCTTGGAAACCACCGTTTTATTTTCTACTTTCTTAAGTTTACCTTTTTATCTTTTTAATGGAAGTATAGTTGATTTACAAGGTTGTATTAGTTTCTGGGGTACAACATAGTGATTCAGTCATATATATAAGAATAATATATATATTCTTTTCTATTATGGCTTATTACAGGATATTGAATATAGTTCCCTGCACTATACAGTAAGACCTTGTCATTTATCTATTTTATAAACAGTAGTAATTTATCCCTTCCTCACCCCAAGTTTGATTACTTTAGCTGTGTCATATAAATGAATTATTTTATAGAATAGATACTTAAAAGTAGAAAGTTAGGTCCAAGTATGATGCATAATTTTAGATAGGGTAATATGGTCAGATTAACCTCCAAGATTATACACATTTACATTCCCTAAATAAATAAGCAGGGTGACAATATACAGCCTTGACGTACTCCTTTTCTTATTTGGAACCAGTCTGTTGTTCCATGTCCAGTTCTAACTGTTGCTTCTTGACCTGCATATAGGTTTCTCAAGAGGCAGGTCAAGTGGCCTGGTATTCCCATCTCTTTCAGAATTTTCCACAGTTTATTGTGATCCACACAGTCAAAGGCTTTGGCATAGTCAATAAAGCAGAAATAGATGTTTTTCTGGAACTCTCTTGCTTTTTCCATGATCCAGTGGATGTTGGCAATTTGATCTCTGGTTCCTCTGCCTTTTCTGAAACCAGCTTGAACATCTGGAAGTTCACGGTTCACGTATTACTGAAGGCTGGCTTGGAGAATTTTGAGCATTACTTTACTAGCATGTGAGATGAGTGCAATTGTGCAGTAGTTTGAGCATTCTTTGGCATTGCCTTTCTTTGGGATTGGAATGAAAACTGACTTTTTCCAGTCCTGTGGCTACTGCTGAGTTTTCCAGATTTGCTGGCATATTGAGTGCAGCACTTTCACAGCATCATTTTTCAGGATTTAGAATAGCTCAGCTGAAATTCCATCACCTACACTAGCTTTGTTCATAGTGATGCTTCCTAAGGCCCACTTGACTTCACATTCCAGGATGTCTGGCTCTAGGTGAGTGATCATACCATTGTGATTATCTTGGTCATGAAGATCTTTTTGTACAGTTCTTCTGTGCATTCTTGCCACCTCTTCTTATTTAACTTATATGCAGAGTACATCATGAGAAACGCAGGGCTGGAAGAAGCACAAGCTGGAATCAAGATTGCTGGGAGAAACATCAATAACCTCAGATATGTAGATGACACCACCCTTATGGCAGAAAGTGAAGAGGAACTAAGGAGCTTCTTGATGAAAGTGAAAGAAGAGAGTGAAAAAGTTGGCTTAAAGCTCAACATTCAGAAAATGAAGATCATGGCATCTGGTCCCATCACTACATGGGAAATAGATGGGAAACAGTGGAAACAGTGTCAGACTTGATTTTTGGGGGCTCCAAAATCACTGCAGATGGTGACTGCAGCCATGAAATTAAAAGACACTTACTCCTTGGAAGGAAAGTTATGACCAACCTAGATAGCATATTCAAAAGCAGAGACATTACTTTGTCAACAAAGGTCTGTCTAGTCAAGGCTATGGTTTTTTCAGTGGTCACGTATGGATGCGAGAGTTGGACTGTGAAGAAAGCTGAGCGCTGAAGAATTGATGCTTTTGAACTGTGGTGTTGGAGAAGACTCTTGAGAGTCCCTTTGACCTCAAGGAGATCCAACCAATCCATTCTAAAGGAGATCAGCCCTGGGTGTTCTTTGGAAGGAATGATGCTAAAGTTGAAACTCCAGTACTTTGGCCACCTCTTGCAAAGAGTTGACTCATTGGAAAAGACTCTGATGCTGGGAGGGATTGGGGGCAGGAGGAAAAGGGGACAACAGAGAATGAGATGGCTGGATGGCATCACTGACTCGATGGACATGAGTTTGAGTGAACTCCAGGAGATGGTGATGGACAGGGAGGCCTGGCATGCTGAGGTTCATGGGGTTGCAAAGAGTTGGGCACGACTAAGTGACTGAATTGAACTGAACTGAACATTCCCTAAAAGGATTCCTGTGGCTTCACCAATACTGCATTTAACTTTTGCTCACAGAGTAGAAACTGGGTTTTTGAGTTTGTGGTTCAGGAGAGAAAGCCGGGCTAAAGACAGAGATTGGAAAGCTGTCAGCATACAGATGGTAAATAAAGTAATAGAAGTGTTTGAAACCATTCAGGGGAAAAATATGTAAACTGAGAAGTAAAATGTCTAGAGGACACATATAGCAGCATGTGTTCATTCTGTGACCCTATGCTCCTCCGTGGGATCTTGCCTTAGTTCCCTGTGGTTCCCAGCATGCTCAGAGACCTGTGAGACCCATCATGGCCTTTGGCCAACTGAAGCATCCTGAGAATGAGGAGGAGTGGGCACTACACTCCTTGAGTCCCAGGGAAACTGAGGGTTCAGGTGGTACCATGTCAGGGGATGGAAGCCACAACCACCTGCTTCCTCAATCAGGTGAAAACAAAGTCGCATAGACTGCTCTGGAGGCAGACATTCTAATCTCCCCACCTCCATCCTGCACCCAGGGTTTATTTACTCCCCTGTATTACCAGCCTTGCTTTTACTTGCTGGTACTGTAACATCCATCCAGTTGTGAGGTGGACCAGCCAGACCTCACAGTTTCCCTCCAACCCCCACCCAAATGCCACCTCCCTATTCACCCTAGAAGCCCTTCTGGGAAGCTCCAAGGAGACCCTCACCCACACCATGCTCCTCCACAATTCTGGCATGAAATGGACGCCTTGATTTGTCTGAGCTCTGGTACAATTTGCAAAAGGCTATGATTTTGTCGAAGTTGAGACTGTGAGGAAGCCATTGTTTACTGGATTAGAGACTTGGCATTCCTAATCACACCCAGCGTCGGGCTTCAGGAGCATGAAGAAACCCTAGTTACTAGCATTCAGTGGGCCTCTGGGTGTTATTTCAGATGCAGAATAATTAGCAATATGCCCAAGAAGCAACAAAGGCTTGAATGGTATTTAGTGACAATTATTCAGCCAAACCATTGCTTACTATTATAGGGGCTTATTAGCACCAAATTGTTTCGATAGGAAGTGGCATCAGCAATAAAAATAATGGCTGCAGCTTGCTGTGCAATCCCAGAGTCAGCAGAAAGGGGCTGGAATGTGTGCATGTCTCTTTTACATCCCCCAGAAATTCAGGGGACCCACTGGGATGTGTTGGCAGCGACAGGAACTGACTCAGGTGGCTCAGGGTAGAGAGCAGGTGGGGCTGTTTGCTGCAGAATCACTAGCTCCTTTTAAGCTCTTTTTTACGCACTGAAAAGGCTCCTCCGAACACATTTGTTGTGCTGTCTTTTGGGACATGCTGGCATCTCCCATCTCATCTCTTTTTACATTTATACACCTGAAACCTAAAACCTGAGGGCTGGAAGGGGCTTTGGAGCAAACACCTGCATTATATGGATCAAACTAATCCATGCTCAGAGAGATTGTCTAACTTACACAAGGTCACACAACTGGACTGACGGGAGAATCTGGGTAGGCTGGGTGTGTCCTTTTTTACAGCCTTCGTGCAGCCTGGATCACATGTTACACTCCCCTGTACTACAACAGAGAGCATGTAGTCAGATGGGCAAGTCAGCTCTTTAGGCTGCAAATGACTTGAATGCTTTGTGACAGACTTTCAGTAGGTGAACGATATGCAGAACTAGGAACTTAGATAAAGCCATTTCTCAATGCACTTAGTTTAGGTTGGACTCTGTCTCATCCAGGCTGCATTTCTTTCCCCGTATTTGGGCTGTTAGGCAAATTTTTGTTTTCAAGCCCAAACTAAGAGTGAGGCCCCTCCCTCAGCTCTCTAACAAGACCTACCTTGGGAGGAACAATGGAAAAGTTATAATAAAAAGATTTAAGATTTATATAAATGAAAAGATTAAAAGTGCCATCAGAGAAAGAAGATGGAAGACCCCAAGATTCTACTTAGCTTGGTGCATTATGATGGGATCAGAAAGCCCTCCATGTTCATCCTTTTCCCAGAAATACCGCTTGAGGTGGGGAAGGGATAAAAGGAAGGACAAATGAAGCACACCTACAAAATTTACTCATTGCCTTTAGTGTGGGGAGAGGCAGATTGAGAGCTATGTCATCATTCCAGGGGATAGGTACATAAGGGTAGAGGAAAGAGACACCTCACCACCTCCATGGTCCCACCAGAGACCAGAAAAAACAGAATGGCGGGATGATGCTAATTATCCCTGTGAATGAATCAGGATTTATACAAACAGAAGACAAATACATAGAAAACACACAAGCCAAGATCCTCCAAGAAAATAAAAGCTAGTGGTAAACATTTACCTATTAAAATAAAAAAATGTTTATATTGTGAGGATCCGAAACCCCAACGTGATGCAAGAAACTCATCTTTAAAAAGTAAATTTTCAATAAAGATCTGATAAAAGTGAAGGAGTAAGCCATTTATACATGTGGGCAAAGAGCAGGTATAGAGCAGGAATCCACCAGGAATGTTCCAGAAATAGCTGGAAGGCTACTGCTGCTAACTGGAGTAAATGAGGGGGAAATAGTGGAAGATGATCTCAGAGAGGTGATGGAGAATTAAATCATCATACACCATACACCCATAGTAAAGACTGGGGGTTTTACTATGACATGGCAAGCCCCTGGAGGCTTTTTGATGGAGAAATGCCACACTATAATTGAATTTTGACAGCATCATGTTGTCTTCTGTCTTCTGAGAATAGGCTCCGAGTGATAAGGAAGAAACCACAAACTAAAAAGGGGCTCTTGAAACAAACCATGATGGTGGCTTGGACAAGGGTGGTAGCTGTGGGGGTGGTGAGAAGTGGTCAGATTCTAAATATATAGTGACATTAGCACCAACAGGATTTTCACAAGTGGAGGAGTTGGTCTCAGCTGAGGAGTAGACAGCTCATCCATAAAAACTGGAGAAAAGATGTAAGTGAAGAGCATGAGAACCCACAGGTATGTAGAAGTGACGTTAGGAAAAGCCTATGAATATTCTTTTCTGTGCTGCTCTATTCTCAATGAGAAAGGAAACAAGGTCACCAGCCCACAGTAGGATGAGGAAGGAGGTCTCAGAGGCTTGAGAAAATAGGGAAACGTTTGAAATAATCATCTAGGAGAATGGAGAAAGTGGATGGACTAGAGAAATATGGTTTCTTACCTGCTCACGCTATAGCAGCCTGCTCACCTGTGAGTCTGACCCATCATACACTCCCAGTTAGCCTTCCCATCCATGGAACAGACCCAGTGGAAACTTGACCCATATGAAGAACAGCAACTGATAGCCCTTTAGAAAAATCAACCCAGTCCCTCATTTACTAAACATATGATAAAAAGAGCAGCGCTAAAGAGAAAGACCAAGATGATCCAGTAAAACAATGCGTATCAAAAATAAGACAACGACAACAACAATAACAACAACAACAAAAACCTTAAAAAAATAGCTCCAATGAGTAATCTCATAGTCATTTGGGAAGGTAGTGTAATCATGAGACCACAAAAGTGTGTTATAAAAAATAGTATTTTTAAATATGTGAAAGCTCTTGAAAAGTAAACACATGGTGACTACAATTTAAAACTCAATAAAGGACTGTTAGAAACCATTAATGATACCTGGCAGACCACAGAGCAAGAAATCAAAGATGTGGAGAATCTGAGTGAGAGGATAAGGAGCCTGAGAATAAAGAGGGTTCAAGAGTCTCACTTTCCAAGTAGATAGAGTCCCACAAAGAACCTGCGGAGAAAAGGGAGGAAATAAGACAAACATACATAGAAGTACCAGCATTTCCAAGGCTGTAAAGAGAAGGTCAAGGGCCTTTCTAGTGCAGACTAGAGTAAATGAAGAAAATTTAGACTGACACAAATTATGCAAAGTTCTGGAAACAGCCACACTGACACATATCATGTAAGTTCCCTGAAAGATCCATATGAACATTTATCATGTGAAACTCCAGAAAACTGAAGGTACACAGACAATTCTTAAAGACATCATATTAAAAAAAGTTGTAGATAACCGAGCTAGCCATTTAACAGACTTCTTATTGGCAACACTCAATGTTAGAAGGCAACGTTTTGGGGGGGGGGATTACTTTGAGCCTAAATTCTATGGTCAATTATAATATCAGTCAAGTGGAGGCAGAGAGGAAAAGGCATTCTGAAACCTTCTGAAACTTAAAATTTACCTCCTATGGTCCCTTTGTGAGGAGGCTGAATATTTACTCCAGAAAAACATGAGTAGAAGCCAAGAAAGAAGATGTAAGTAACAAGAAATGGAGAGATGTAAATAAGACATTCCAGGATGGCAGCTGTGCAGCAGGCCAAAATTAAACAGAAATACGCAAAAAAATTCAAAAAGAATGTTTTCCTGAAAGAAAACAAAATGAATTAAGCAATAGAATGATTAAGTGGCTGGATGGTTATAACAACATGGTAAAGAAAGTATGTATTTCTTTTCTCAGCAAGAGAAAAGAAATTCCATTAGAGACTTTAGGGAAAGCAAACATATAAAAACAAACCATAATCCAGATAAGAAGTTAAGTAAAATGAAGCATAGATTTAAGCTATTGATGAAGCATAAGAAAAGGTAATCCTCTTGACCCGAGGGCTTGAAGTATGTCTATATTGAGTGCCAGAACATTTGTAACATTGGGCCTGTGTATCTGTCAGTTCAGTTCAGTTCATTTCAGTCATTCAGTCATGTCTGACTCTTTGTGACCCCACGGACTGCGGCACGTCAGTCTTCCCAGTCCATCACCAACTCCTGGAATGTACTCAAACTCATGTCCATCAAATCGGCGATGCCATTCAATCATCTCATCCTCTGTCATCCCCTTCTCCCGCCTTCAATCTTTCCCAGTGTCAGGGTCTCTTCCAATGAGTCAGGTCTTTGCGTCAGGTGGCCAGAGTATTGGAGATTCAGCTTTAGCATCAGTCCTTCCAATGAATATTCGGGACTGATTTACTTTAGGATTGACTGGTTTGATCTTGCAGTCCAAGGGACTCTCAAGAGTCTTCTCAAACGCCACAGTTCAAAAACATCAATTCTTCAGCGTTCAGCTTTCTTTATGGTCCAACTTTCACATTCACACATGACTACTGGAAAAACCATAACTTTGACTAGGCGGACCTTTGTTAGCAAAGTAATGTCTCTGCTTTTTAATATGCTGTCTAGGTTGGTCATAGCTTTTTGTCAAAGGAGCAAGCGTCTTTTAATTTCATGGCTTCTATCACTATCTACAGTGATTTTGGAGCCCCCAAAATAAAGTCTGTCACTGTGTCCATTGTTTCCCCATCTATTTGCCATGAAATGATGGGGCCGGATGCCATGATATTATTTTTTTGAATATTGCGTTTTAAGCCAGCTTTTCACTCTCTTCTTTCACTTTCATCAGAGGCTCTTCAGTTCCTCTTCACTTTCTGCCATGAGGATGGTATCATTTGCATATCTAAGGTTATTGATATTTCTCCTGGCAATTTCTCCGGGATTTCAGCTTGTGCTTCATCCAGCCTGGCATTTCGCATGATGTACTCTGCATATAAGTTAAATAATCAGGATGACAGTATACAGCCTGGACATACTCCTTTCCCAATTTGGAACCAGTCTGTTGTTCCTTGTCTGGTTCTAACTGTTGCTTCTTGACCTGCATATAGATTACTCAGGAGGCAGATAAGGTGGTCTGGTATTCCCATCTCTTGAAGAATTTTCCACAGTATGTTGTGATCCACACAGTCAAAGGCTTTGGCATAGTCAATAAAGCAGAAGTAGGTGTTTTTCTGGAACTCTCTTGCTTTTTCTATGATCCAGTGGATGTTGGCATTGATATCTGGTTCCTCTGCCTTTTCTAAATCCAGCTTGAACATCTGGAAGTTCTCGGTTCATGTACTGTTGAAGCCTTGCTTGGAGAATTTTGAGCATTACTTTGCTAGCGTGTGAGATGAGTGCAATTGTGTGGTAGTTTGAACATTCTTTGGCATTGCCTTTCTTTGGTATTGGAATAAAAACTGACTTTTTCCAGTCCTGTGACCATTGCTAAGTTTTCCAAATTTGCTGGCATACTGAGTGCAGCATTTTCACAGCATCATCTTTTAGGACTTGAAATAGTTCAGCTAGAATTCCATCACCTCCACTGGGGTTGTTCATAGTGATGATTTCTAAGGCCCATTTGACTTTGGACTCCAGGATGTCTGGCTCTAGGGGAGTGATCAAACCATCATGGTTATCTGGGTCATTAAGATTTTTTTTTGTATATAGTTCTTCTTTCAGGATCAAGCACGAGGTTGGAGAAATCATATTTCGGTGACCCAGTGCTGGACAGTGGAGGAGGGAACCTGGACCAGTGGGGCCGGGGGAGGTGGCCCAAATTCATCGCCCTCACTAGCTCCTGGATTCCACCCTCAACCTGAGCCCCATGTCACTCTTCAGCTCTCTGCGCCTTTCTGCTTCCTGCTTTCCCCAGTTCCGTCAGAAGTCTGAACTGTTTCTGCTTCCTATAGAACCTTTGGTGACCCAGCTGGAGATCTTGAGGTCAGCGTCTTAAAATGTTTACTGAACACTTACTATGTGCTTGGCAGTACCTGAAACGTGGTCACACAAAGGTAGTTAAGAGTATCTGCTCAGAAGGAGTGAGACATATGTATAATCAAGCAGGATATCATAAAATGCTATGATGTAATGAAGAAATGAGCACAGGTGTGATGGGAGCACTAAAGAACCAGAATATGAAAAGCTCCAATTGGAGAATTGTGAGGACTCTTGTCTTGGGTGGTCAGAGTGAACTGGGACTGTGCCATCTGGAGTGAGGGGAACAGTCAGGTGACTGGACGCTGAACCTCAGTCTCTCGTCTGTGACATAGTGACTAAACACTTATCTCGCAGATTGCATCTAGATGAAGTGAAATCGTATCTATAAAAAGCCTGGCACGTAGTGCCTTTTAAATCTGAGTGCTTTTCTCCTTCCTCTGACTCAGACCAGAAGCTGAGAAACTGCACCAGGTAGAGGTTTCCATTTTGTTTCTACATAAAATGCTAACAAAAACTCAGAAGTAAATGACTGGCTGGTTAGAAGCAGAGGGGAGACGAGAGCACAGGAGATGACACGATGGGTGCTCCTTGTGTGGTACCTACAAGCTCAGAGACAATTCATTATCTCGGTTTCCATGTCTTGTGATGGCATGTTAAGAGGTGGATCAGAGAGCAGGTGGTTCACAGAGCCCGAAAGCACAGGCTATGTTAGGCTTCTTGAAGGTCAAGCTCTAGCTCTGCAATGAGCTGTCCACCCCGGTGACCAAAGAACCTTTGGGCTTTACTTATCTCATCCACCCTTCCTGTCCTCCTCAATATCAGTCCAGTAAATGGCAAGCAGAAGTCTCTGACCTTCAGGTCTGGAGATGCTACTATGGTTGTGTATTATAACATGTATCATTACTTCCAGGTGGCTCATGGTAAAGAATCCTCCTGCCAATGCAGGAGATGTGGGTTCAATCCCTGGTTCGGGGAGAAGACCTGGAGGAGGAAATGACCCACTCCAGTATTCTTGCCTGGGATCATCCCATGGACAGAGGAGCCTGACAGGCTGTGTTCCATAGGATCACACAGAATCAGACAGGACTGAGCAATTGAGTACACACATCACAACATGTTCATGAATCAAATTGTGTATGTGTCTTAGTGAGTCAAAATTTTGATGATGAAGGGGGCATCTGCACAAGGAGGGGTGTCCTCAGAAGACCAGTTTGTAGTAGAGATGGGAGTAAGGTATTCATTTCTCCATGTTGTACATGAAGCTGCATAGGGCAGGTGAGGTGGGAGCCTCAACAGCCAAAGACATCTTAAGAGCTCTTAAATTTCTTAAGGAATTCTGAGGGTAGGAGCTAATGAAATAATTAGCACTGCACTTCTGAAGGGCAACCATAGACAAGCTGCACCTAGGAGCCAGCTGGGTATCTGCACAAGCTAAGTTGACAAGGGGGGGCAGCTCTTTAAACACTTCTCAGTAATCAGCTAAATTACAGATTACCCTGTAAAGAGGAGTTCCAAATGAATGCTCGCTAAATGTTGTTGTGCTGTGCAATTTGCTGTCTATAAAAACCTAGGGTTATATTTTAGCTGTGCCCATTATTAAACCAAAAGACTGTCCTTTTTATTAAAAAGTGAGTGAAGATTTGTCAGGGTATTTCTGCTTTCTACAGTTCTTTAAGCCTGAAGAAAATTTAACTCCTGGGCTGTCACAGACCTTTATATGGTAGAATTCATAGGGGATTAATCTACCATCACAGGGCTTCATCTGCACTCTACAGGCATAATACATGGAAGTTTCCTATTTTTCCAGGCAAGAATACTGGGGTGGGCTGTCATTCCCTCCTCTAGGCAATCTTCCCAACCCAGGGATTGAAACCAAGTCTCTTACTTCTCTTGCACTGGCAGACTGATAGCGCCTGCTTCCCTGGTGGCTCAGACGGTAAAGAATTTGCCTACAATGCAGGTAGACCTGGGATCAATCCCTGGCACAGGAAGATCCCCTGAAGAAAGGAATGGCTACTCACACTAGTATTCCTGCCTGGAGGAGCCTGGTGGGCTATAGTCCATGGGGTCCCAAAGGGTTGGACATGACTGAGTGACTTAGCACACATACAGGTATAATAAACAAGTCAAAAACAATTGAGCATTTTGCCTCTTACATCCTTTTTGGTTTTTGGTTGTGCTGGGTCTTAGTTGCGGCATGTGGGATCTAGTTCCTTAACTTGAGATCAAACCCAGGCCCCCTGCATTGGGAGCACAGAGTCCTAGCCACTGGACCAGCAGAAAAGTCCCTGCTTCTTATATCTTCTCAGAGATTCTTGGAACAGAATTCTTGGAGCCGAGATTATTCCTGAATCAGCTAGTGGCTGTGTATTTTGTGATGAATGCTCCTTCTGTTGTAGACAAAATTCGCTGTATACAAGAGGTCAGTTTCTTAATGCACTTCAATACCAGTGTCATAGGCCAATAGGGTCAGGAAATATTTATCAATAAAATGTTGATAAAATTTTTAAATCAATAAAAGCACTACTATTACTGAGCACTCCTATGTGCAAGGCACATTTAAAAATGCTATGCATGTAGTAGCTCATAACATCCTCTTAACACACTAGGGTAAGTACCACAATTGCTCTCATTTTGCAAATAAGGAAATGAAGGCTTATAAGGAACTCTTTGATACTACCAACATAAGTGGTATGTTAACTTTCTATTGTTCCCAAACAAATTATTCCAAAGCTTAGAGGCATAAAATAATAAATAAAACACGTATCATCTGGCATAGTTCCTAGGTCAGGCATTTACAAGTCGCTAAGTAGGTACTTCTGGCTCAGGACCTCTTATGAGGTCACAGTCAAGACATCAGCCGGGGCTGCATCCTCTGAAAACCTGACCGAGGTTAAAGGATTTGAGTCCAAGACGGCTCACTCATGTGGACAGCAAGTTAGTGCTGGCTTTTGGATGGAGTTTTTCATTATGGGGTCTTCTTCAGGGGATGCTTTAATGTTTTGCATCATTATAGCTGGCATTCTCCAGAGTGAATAATCCCAGAGAGAGACAAGATGAGGAATTCATTGTCTTTATAATCTAGCCTCAGAAATCACATACAGGCACTTCTACTATCTTCTGTACCCTCCATTTAATTGTCATCAGCCAGAAATGTGTCTCATCACCGCCTGGAGCTGGAAGGGAACGTGAGGGGTGAGCAGTCTTAGTGGGGTGGTATGTGAGTAAGGGCAGAATGGGAATGGGGATTGGGCAGGTAACTAGCACAGCTCGCCCAGTGTCACATCTGAAAAAGTAGCCACTGTCTTCTCCTCCCCTGTATAGAACTGACCCCCTCACCACACCCCCCGCCCCCGCCGCTGGCTCCTTGAAAATATCCATGAGTCATGCAACATGGAGGCAGGTATGCTGGGATCTACCAGCCAAACTTCGCACCAGCAACTTGTAAACATTTTGCTTTGGTGAGTCCTCTGCCCTCGTGCCCTGTGCACTGCTTGGAAGGTGTAGCAGCCACATAATTTATCATTGGAACCACTGCCATCCACCCTCTTCCACAAATTTAGCTTCATGTTGTAATTCTTGAGAAGAACACAAGGTACTGGATGGCTCATCCTGTTGGCAAGCCATGGGCCAAGCTCTCACCCTTCAGTTTTGTTACTTGACTGCTTGGCACTGTCAACTTAAATAGTCACAACCCCAAAGTTGAAGGTTATGTTTTATTTGGTTAAAATTTTTAGGACTTCAAGCATGGGAGACAGCATCTCAAGTAACCCTGAGAGAACTGTTTCGAGGAGATGGTGGGGGGAGTCAACTTATATAGAAGTTTGCAATAAGGGGCAGGTAGTCTGAACAGCAAAAAATTATTGTTAATTAAGGACAATCAGGTATCTCAAGTTAAAGAACTTGGCATTTTTCTATACGTGGGAAGATGCAAGAGTCTGGTCTCACTGACATCATCCCTTGCATATGCATCCCAGTTATCTGGGGCCTCATAGCTCATCTGGTAAAGAATCCACCTGCAATGCAGGAGACCCCGGTTCTATTCCTGGGTTGGGAAGATCCACTGGAGAAGGGATATGCTATCCACTCCAGTATTCTTGAGCTTCCCTTGTGGCTCAACTGGTAAAGAATCTGCTGGCAATGTGGGAGACCTGGGTTTAATCCCTGGGTTGGGAAGATCCCCTGGAGAAGGGAAGGGCTACCCACTCCAGTATTCTGGCCTGGAGAATTTCATGGACTATATAGTCCATGGGGTCACAAAGAGTCGGATGCGACTGAATGACTTTCACCGTGTCTGGGGCCAGCATCCTGTGACTTGATTTTTCACATCCTTAGCCTAGTTCCTCTCTCACCATAGGGAGTATAGTAGGGAATGGCAGCAGCTATCAGCAGATTGGGGGGGGTTGTTTTTCCTGGGTACCTTCCAGTTCAGAAATTTACATTGAGCGAGACAGAATCACTGATGGCTATGTTTATAAACAAGACATCCTTGTTTATTGATATGGCAGGAAATACTCCATTTTCAATGCAAGGCAATATTCCTGGTTGAGTCACTCCAGTAAGATAAGGGCCTATTAAGAGTTTTTTGGAACAAATGAAAACCTGAAGATACGCACAGCCTCTCTCCTAGCTTCCTATTCTCTGCCTGGTTTTCCTCTGGGAAGGAACCCTCAAGACTCTTCCAACTTGATTTACTCCTTTCCAGAAACCTCCAGAAACCTTTCCAGAAACAGGAAAAGGTTGTCAGTGAGAAATTCAATCCCATCTCTTACCATTTCCTCCTGCTTTCTCTTCTGTGGGGGAACAGTCATGCTGAGGCTGTTACTGCTGGTGGCCATGGAAACAGAATAATTGACATAACAGTGTGAAAGTCATAAACTTAATGAAACTATAGTTTTTATTGCACTTCACCCTCATCTCTGATTAAATAAGATCTGTATAATGTGAAGATATCAAATTTCCACGTTTCTCATTTTCTCTCCCCTGCCAATAGGAAGAAAGCTGTGTAGGGAGAGAACCCTGCAGGTGGGCTGGAGACATCAGGGCTCTAGATTCTGCTGAAAAATGTTTTTTAATCACCTGTGCCGGCTGCCCCACAATGCAAGGCCACCTCTTCAGAAACCGTGGGGTTCTGGCTCCATGGAAATACAGCTGTTTTCCTCTGGCAGGTGGAGACTTTGTGGAGGTTTGCAGCCACCAGACATGGGCAGGTCAAGAGCATCAAGGAGATACGCTGATTCAAGAACCAGGTCCACCTCCCTGCCAGGACTGTGAGAGCTGGGGACTTGGAGGTGGGGGGGAATGAGACTGAGCACTGCTTACAACAAAACCAACCAGAACGGGGAGAGAATGGAACCCATGCTGGTCCAACAGTGACTTACCGGGGGACTGTGTTTCAGGCACTGGGCTAGGTTCCCCGACGATTTAAAGATCCATGATGGTGATGATGATGATGCTATTAGAGCTTTCACTCCCGCTGGGGCGATGCGCAAACTACTGCAATAAGAAAGGGAATTTGACAAAGGGGCAAGGTGCTCTAAAAATTTTCAGGAAGGAGTGCTCACCTCTGATAGGGGTCTTAGAAATATCACGGAGAAAATATCACAGAGGTGTAGCCCTTAGCCAGCACTTCTAAAACTTCTACACCTGAAACTAATATAATATTGTATGTCAGTTATAATTTAACTTTAAAAAGAAAAAAAAAATGAGTAGCTGTGAAGTTGCTTTAAATTCTTGGGTTTGGATCCTTGATTTTAATTTTCAGTAGATATTCAAGGTAGTTGCCACTCATCAATGGATGAAGAAACCCATGCTTCACAGACATTGAGGAAATCTTCCAAGGTGACAGAGCCAGGAAGCGATCATCTTGGCCCTCTGTGATATGAATGGGCCAAAGATGACCTCTGTGCATTGCTCACTAGGTTGTTCCTTCAATGTAGGCTGAGATCCATTAGCTCAAAAGCCCGCTGGCACCAAACTCAGATTTTTTTACACATCTGATTGTTGTTTCTTTTCTGTATAGATGAAATTTAATAATAAATGGGATGTGCTCCTCGATAAAGAAGCTAATAACAGGCAGAGAAAGAGGAGGCTCAGCTTATACAGGTGGGAAGGGGTTTATGACCAGCTTGGCATATTTGGAGAAATGGCCCATGTTCGGAGGGGAGGATGGGCTCAGGGCAAGAGTAGAATGAAGGAGACAGAGAAATGGAAAAGGAGACAGTGAACTGGATATGAGGTTACAGTATTGGTCTTGGGTGTGCATGTGCTCAGTTGTGTCCGGCTTGTCCCTTGTGTGTGTGTATTACTTGCTCAGTCGTGTCTGATTCTTTGCAACCCTATGGACAGTAGTCCACCAGGCTCCTCTGTCCATGGGATTTTCCAGGCAAGAATGCTGGAGTGGATTGCCATTTCCTCCTCCAGGGGATCTTCCCCAACCTGGGATTGAACTGTGTCTCCTGCATTGGCAGGCTGATTCTTTACCACTGAGCCACCTGGGAATTCCACTGGTCTCAGGAGAGGCAGTTATAAGTACTGTTTTTTTTTTGCGAGGCTGGGGGAGGTGGGGGGCGGGTGTGCAAGAAGGCTTCTGTGTGTGGAGAGAAAAATGTGGTCAAATGAGAAAGCCCAGAGTTGAGCAGAGAAAGATTATAAAATTAGGGACAGCATCCACGTGAAAGCCATCACGAGCTGCATAGGAAGGCAGGGGGCGGGTTCAGCATCTGCTCTGCCCCAGTGGGTTAGGGAAGAACCAAGGCAGCCCAGTGGTGGTACCAACTGGGTGCCGGAATCCACTGGTGGCCATGCCATTGCCTAAAAACACTGATAATGTATGCAACCTACAGGCAACACATCCAGTTTTAAAAATAGCAGCCTCAGAATTAGGATCAATATATGTAGGGAGACAGGGCATGGAGCCATGGAGGTCCAGGACGCTGTGAGGTGGTCTAGCTGTAGCCAGCCATGGCCACCTAGGACCAAGTACAGGAAATTTAGACCATCCAAGTGCGGTTGTTGTTGCCAGTCATTCAGTTGTGTCTGACTCTGTGACCCCATGGACTGCAGCATGCCAGGCTTCCTTGTCCTTCACCATCTTCTAGAGTTTGCTCAAACTCATGTCAAGTGAGTTGTGATTCCATTCAACCATCTCGTCCTCTCCTTCTCCTGCCTTCAATCTTTCCCAGCATCAGGGTCTTTTCCAATGAGAAGGTTCTTTGCATCAGGTGACCAAAATATTGGAGCTTCAGCTTCAGCATCAATCCTTCCAATGAATATTCAGGGTTGATTTCCTTTAGGATTGACTGGTTTGATCTTGCTGTCCAAGGGATTCTCAAGAGTCTTCTCCAGCACCACAGTTTGAAGGCATCACTTCAGTGCTCAGCCTTTTTTATTGTCCAGCTCTCACGTCCCTATGTGACTACTGGAAAAACCATAGCTTTGACTATATGGGCCTTTGTAGGCAAAGTAATGTCTCTGCTTTTTAATATACTGTCTAGGTTTGTCATTGCTTTTCTTCCAAGGGACAACTGTCTTTTAATTTCATGGCTGCAGTCACCATCCACAGTGATTTTGGAGCCGAAGAAAATAAAGTCTGTCACTGTTTCCAAATGCAGGAAACACAGTTTCCAGCCAGCAGCTCCATCACAGGGGAAGATGCAGGGCCTGGAGGGATAAGCAAAAGTAAAGTGGATGGGATTTAAAGAAATACTGAGCAAGGAATTCCTCTATTTAGTCTCTTTAAGGACAAGGTTGATTCCAGAATCTATGAAGTGGAAGAAAGTACTTTCACAACAGACTACAGGATAGACGAGATGCTGGTTAGAAATACATGTATAATATCATATAAGAAATGAATCGCCAGTCCAGGTTTGATGCAGGATACAGGATGCTTGGGGCTGGTGCACTGGGATGACCCAGAGGGATGGTATGGGGAGGGAAGTGGGAGGGGGGTTCAGGATTGGGAACACGTGTACACCCGTGGCAGATTCATGTGGATGTATGGCAAAACCAATACAATATTGTAAAGTAATTAGCCTCTAATTAAAATAAATAAATTAAAAAAATAATAAAATAAATTTCCAAAATCAAAAAAAAGAAAAGAAATTTAGAGATCTCTAAAAACACGAGCCAAACAGAATTTTCCATTGTTGTAAAGAGACACGTAAAGAGAAAATTCCTCTGTGTTCTGTCTGCTCACAGAAGACCCTCAACACCTCTGGCTTGGCAGACCTACCAAACGTGGGTAGGTTTTTCCCACACTAAGCAATCCTTCAATTCTCTGACACCAATCTAACTCAATTCAGAAGCTATCTATCTGGACTTTGCACAAAGTCCACAGGTTAAGGGCTCAGTCCCAAAAGACTGCTCTTACTTCGGATCCTTTTGCAAGTCATGGTTGTCACCAACTAGCTATAAATCACAGGTTCCCATAAATTCCTCCTAGGGTCCAGTCCTCTCTAGAATGGTTCACAGACCCGGGAAGACCCCCTACTATTGTTATTGTTGTTTGGTCACTAAGTCCTCTTTGACTCTTCTTGACCCCATGGACTGTAGCCCTCCAGGATCCTCTGTCCATGAGCTTCTCCAGGCAAGAATACTAGAGTGGGCTGCCAGTTCCTTCTCCAGGGGATCTTCCCGACCCAGGGATCGAACCTGTGTCTCCTACATTGGCAGGCAGATTTTTTTTTTTTTTTTTTTTTTTACCACTGAGCCACCTGGGAAGCCCTTGCCTACTAGATTTCTGGTTTACTTCAAAGGATGTAAGTCAGGAACCATCAGATGGAAGAGAGACAGAGAGCAAGATGTGTGGGAAGGGCCGAAGAGTCCACACCCTCTCTGCTCTCACGCCCTCCCAAAACCTCCACAATTCACCAAGCTGGAAGCTCTCCAAAACCCTGCATTCAGACTTTTTATAGAGGCTTCATTACATGGGGATGATTGATTAAATCACTGTCTATTTGGTAATTGAACTCCAGCCCCTCTCCTCTCCCAGAAGGTCAGGATGGAGAAGGAATGGGAAGCAGATAGTTCCAACCCTCTGATCACATGCTTGATTAGTGCCCCCAGTGTGTGCTCATCCATGTGTCAAATGCCCACATGCCCCACACCATCCCTTATTATGACTTCCTGCCCCCTGTCTGGTCTGGATCATACC
This sequence comes from Bubalus bubalis, assembly GCF_019923935.1. Classification (NCBI taxonomy): domain Eukaryota; kingdom Metazoa; phylum Chordata; class Mammalia; order Artiodactyla; family Bovidae; genus Bubalus; species Bubalus bubalis. The sequence goes on along the minus strand of NC_059159.1, from coordinate 33,154,213 downwards.
CAGAGGTCTACCCAATTCCAGGTCTAGATCCAGCTCACTCAGGTTCCTGGGCAGCTGCCCATGAGGAAAAGACCCTGATATTGGGAAAGATTGAAGGCAAAAGGAGAAGGAGGCAGCAGAGGATGAGATGGTTAGAAAGCATCACTGATTTAATGGACATGAATTTGAGCAAACTCCAGGAGACAGTGGAGGACAGAGGAGGCTGGTGTGCTTCAGTCCATGGGGTTGCAAACAGTCAGACATGACTTAGCAACTGAACAACATCAACAACCATGAGGACGGCGTTCTCAATGCCAACGTCTTCATTTCTCCAAGTGCCATTCTCACGGCTTTGTTTTCTGACACGAGCCTCTAGCATCAGGAATGATGGCCTCTATAAAAGATGCCACACTGCCTGTGATGATGACTCATCATAATGATACAAGGAGGCACTTTGCTCGTGAAATACAGCAGAGCCCTCCAGGGAGAAATGATCTTCCTGAGGCAGACTCAAGAAAGCCAGTGAGACAGACACTTGCAATTCCCCCAACCCCAGACACATCCTGAATCTGTCTCTTTCCCCGCTGTCCTTGGGTGGGTTTCCTGTGCCACATCTCGTTGAGCACCTTTTGGCCTCCTCCATGTGCAGAGAGGCCCTCCCGCCGGGAGCCCCAGCACACACTCTCAGAGTCCTGGGAGGACGTGTGTGTGCGTTTGGGCTCTAACAAAGACTTCTTTGCAGATCCGAGGCTAGGGACAGATTGTATGTGGGAGGAGATGTTCTCTTGGTGTCTGCTCAAAATGCTGTTTCCGAGTTCCTCGTTCCAAGAGGGAAATGAATGGGGATTGCCTGAACTACACTCGAGCTGAAACAAATCACTTAACTAGGATTATAGGACTCGGCAGGAAGAGTTTTCCTTTTGCTCTTTTTGTCCCTAACTGAGATCTATGAGTAGGTTCTTGGACTGCATGCTGACCCACCTATTCCCGCCTTCCCCCCTACTCTGCTCCCACTGGACGGCCCCCACGATGCCCCAGTCTCTGAGCTCTGGAAACATGTCCTTGCATGCCACTGACCCCAACACTACCTAAAGTAGCAGTGACCTCCACTGATGCTAATCTTGGCATGCCAGCTCTTCTATCACCTGCATAACCAATTCCCTGAATATAACTCCCTCTGTTTTAAGGACCTCTAGTTCTTCCTCTTTTTTGAGCAAGTTTTTCTTAGTTTTCCTAAGAACTGATAAAGATCTTAAATAAAAGCTAACGCTTTTATGGCATTCGTGCATGATTTACAATATCATTTGTATTGCTTTACAAATCATATCAAATATTCATTTGATCACCATAGCTTGCCCCATGAAGTGGATACTATCATTCTCCCCATTTTACAGATGTGGAGACTGAGGACTAGCGAGGTCACATGGTAGATCAGTGGAGAGCTGGAGTTGAAGATGAGTTCTGTAATCCATGTTCTGAACCCCCAATAAAAACACAACAGACACACAAATTACCTTGAATTACAGAATTTTTGATGTAAGAGCACATTAGGGTCATGGTTCTCAACATGTAGCTCCAGGACCAGCAGCATTAGCATCACCTACAAACATAAATGCAGATTGTAGGGATTTCCCTGATGGTCCAGTGGCTAAGATTACTCCCTCCCAATGCAAGGGGCTAGGGTTCAATCCTTGGTCTGGGAACTAGGTCCCACATGCTGCAATTAAGACCCGGTGCAGACAAAGAAATAAAATTTATTTTCATTTTTTAAAAAATGATAGGTTCACCTCTGACTTCTTGAGTCAGAAATGTGGGGAAGGGTAAACTCCTCTGTGTTTTTAACACCCCCTGCAGGTGACTTGGATGCTGAGCAAAGTTTGAGAACCAGTTCATCACAGCATGCTTCCATCCTTAAAAGTCTCCGCCCCTGTGCTTTGCCTATACCCTGTTGCTTTGTTTTCTGAAACAACCACTCTAAGACCAACCATCTCCCCTCTAACTTCAGTCTTCTCTTGAAACATTCCTTATCTGATGCTGGACACCCTCTGAAGATCCTGGTATCTCTGAAGGCCGCCCAAGCAGGAGCTGATTTTTCTCTCACAATCTAAGGACCTTGGGGTCAGGAAGTAATTTCTCTGCCTTCCTAATTCACCATGGCCACCTCCGGACCATTTGCTCCTCTCCCTTCTGCAAAAACCCTTTCTTATTTTAAGCTCAGGCTACGCAGATGTCTTACTCTTTCTCCCTTCTCATCCCTGCCATCTGTTTGGCCTGCCGGCCAGGCCCCATCATTCACTGAAGGTGTCACGTCACACTCTTTCGGTCCCCACTACCCTGCCAACCTTCTTCATGAGAGGAACATCCATGGCAGCATCCTGAACAGCACCCTGGCCTGCCTCTCAGTCCCTTGAATCATCACCTCCAAAGGTGTTTTTCAACTATACATCACACCTAGTCCTCGTCACCCCCAGGAACCATATCTCCTTCAGAACTCAAACTTTGAGTTCAGCCTTTGATCCACATTTATGGGTCTTTTACTCTGGCACTACAAACCTTTTATTTCATGAGCACTCTAAAATCTTATCCTCATGTGTTCCCCATCCTGAACCCTCCTCCCTCCTCCCTCCCCATTCCATCCCTTTGGGGGGGAACACATGTATACCTGTGGCGGATTCATTTTGATATTTGGCAAAACTAATACAGTTATGTAAAGTTTAAAAAAAAAAAAAAATCTTATCCTCACTTTTCTAATCACCCAGGTACAAAACCACAGTTCATTAGTTGAATAGTCTCGGCTTTGCAAATATTCTCAGTCCCTTGACCTCTCCCCTCAGCTCACTGTCTTGCTCACTTGGTAAATTCCAGCCGTAGTGGAACCCACATGTTTCTGCCTTCTCCACTCCATCATGAGAACAGCTGAACTTTGTGTAAAAAAAATCACAAATTCTGGCTACCATCTTTGCTCTAAAAATCACAGCTGTTATCCCCACGGGAGCCCTGGGCAGGGGGAGGGGGCTGATGCCTGTGTTCCCCTTCACTGCTGAATGCCCTTCTCCACACCCTGAGATAACTATTCCATAGTTTCCTTATTGCTCACAACTTCCCCACCCTCTCCTCTCCCACACTCTCTGTTGGTGAGCTCCTGTGCTCACTGAGAAAATGTAAGCCATCAGACAAAAATGCTCTCAGTTTCCCATCAGCCAATCTGTCAGTCTTTATTTTTACCAACCTTTTCCTTTTCCCTTTCTTTTGTGATGAAGAATGCATTTCACCTCTAGCACAAATTGAATCCTTCCACTGCTGGCCTGAGTGCCCTTCCTTTTTGCTTACCCTAAGAATTCACTACTTCAGCTTTCCTTTCTCTGTCCCTCATTACAGGTCTTTCTGGAGAGAAATCTATTGCTTTAAATGCTTATATTAGGGACTTCTGTGGTGGTCCAGTGGCTGAGACTCTGAGCTCTGAATGCAGGGAGCACAGGGGCTTGATCCCCAGTCAGGGAACTGAGATCCCACAAGCTCCAACTAAAAAGCCTGCATGCCACAACTAAACCCAGCACAGCCAAATAAATAAGTTTTTTTTTTTTTTAAAGCGTCTTCTAAAAAAAAAATAAACGCTTATATAAGACATGAAGAAAGATCTAAAATAACTAAGTGTCCACTGTAAGGCGATTGAGGAGAAAAAGAGTGAGCCGGGCAGTCAGGCAAGAAAAAGAAATTTATTAGAAGGAAAATAAGAGGGTGGCTGGCCCTTGAGAAGAATCAGTGTCCTCCCTTTCTGACAGAGTCTTTCTTATACCCCACCAATGAAAAATTCTCTGAAGGGATGGTTAAGTTTTAAGCCTGTAGCTGAGTCCTGCGATTATATAGCCTGAGGTCTGGAATCTAGTGCCCTCATAGCTTTGAGAAGGTAGACGCCAGAAGGAAAACAAAGTTGTTTGGGCAATTTGGTCAGTCTCAAGGGTCACTGTGACTTTATTCTTTGTTTGCAAGGTCAACATAATGAGCCATTTCAATCATGAGCCCCATTGAGGCTCTATCACCCACTTTCAGAAATTACATAAAGACTTGGAAAATAGACTGAAAATAAGTATAAGGAAAGGAATAATTGAGGTAAGAGCAGAAAACAATGAAATTGGAAAACAATAAAGCTGAAAGTTAGATCTTTCGATCAAAAGATTAACAAAACTGTTAAATCCCCAAACAAGGCTGATTAAGAAAAAAGAGAATGACTCTTAATCATTAATGATTAATTAATGACAATCAATATCAGACATAAGAGTGGGATTATCATTACAGATTGTATAATTATCAAAAGAATTAAAAGGGGATGCTATGAATAGCTTGAAGTCAACAAAATTGACAATGCAGATGAAATGGGCCAGTTCCTTGAAAAACTTTTAATCAATGAAACTGTCACATAACCTTTTGTCTACCAAAAAGCCTAAACTGATAACCTAAAATCTCAACATAGGGAAGACTTCAGCCCCAAGTGGCTTCACCACAAAATTTCATTGAATACTCAGGGAAGAAATAAGACCAAGTTTACACAACCTATTTCAGAAAAGAAGAATGAGCTACTTTTGGAGACAACAAAGGAGCAAAAAAGTCAGGCAAAAAAATAGCTTGGTGATATTATTTAGATGAAGTTCTAGAATAATTAAAATGAATTAATGGAAATGAATCCATGGAAAGAGAGTAGGAGAAGGAGGGCCAGAAGTTCTGGCCAAGCTCTGGCCCCATCGGAAGTGGCCTGGACTTTGTTTCAGGCATAAAGGGGGGCCTTGCAGCGGGGTCGGGGGGTGGGGTTCAGCAGTGGAGCACAGTCTGATTGATGTTTTTAAATCACTGTGGAGGGTGGGTGGTAGAGGCCTGAGAGTGGAGGCAGGGAGGCCAGCGAGGAGGCTGTTCTATAGGAAATGTTCAGCCCAGCATTTGGCATATAACAAGCACTCATGAAATTAACAACTTTGAATCCGGGTCTGTAGCCCTTCTTTTTGAAAAAAGACATCAGCCAGAAGGGTCAATTTTCTGATTAGGACATCTTCTACCTGCGAAAATCAGGTCTTCCAGTTCTCTGTCACAGAGATATGTCCCTGTAGCTCTGGAGGATTGGGGACATAGCTGTTCCTCCCTCCCTGGACCCTGTGCAGCTTTGCTGGCTCCTGGGCCAGGGGTGAGTACTTGGTTCCCTGGTAGTGATCCGGCTTCTGCAGACATCCACCCAACCCAGCTCAGAGACCAAGAGCACTGCTATGGGTTTCTCTTCATCCTCGTGGGCCCAGTTTATGCTTGTCTCTTACCAGAGTCATGCCCTGTTTCTGTGGGTATGGGTGTATGTAGAGAGAGACAGATACAGAGACAGGGTTATGAAATTTTATAGAGAGAAAGCTCTCTATCTTCTATATTCTATCTATCATCTACCTACATTAGTGTCCTAGTGGTGGTGCTTCTCCAAATGGTCCCTCATTGATCCACCCAAAGTGGATCCACCCAAAGGACCAAAGAAAAAGATTTTTAAAGACCAAAAAAAAACCCAAACCCTAAGTCTCCAGGTCCTTCAGAGGACACTTCACAACCTGCACAGCTCTGGGAAAGTAACAAGCATGTAATTAAAAGTATTCCCAAAAGAAACAGGGTGGGTAAGGAGGGTCACCACTAACGCCTTTGTGCATGCATGGTCAGTCATGTCCAACTCTGTAGCCCCATGGACTGGAGCCTTCCAGGCTCCTCTGTCCATGGGATTCTCCAGGCAAGAATACTGGAGTGGGTTGTCATTACCTTCTTCAAGGGACCCCTCCGACCCAAGGGTGGAACCTGCATCAAAGGCAGATTCTTTACCCGTTGACCACCTGGAAAGCCCTCTAATGCCCTTGGCAGTCCTACAGTTCAGGTAGCACTGAACTGTGGGATCTGATGCCATCTCCAGGTGGACAGTGTTGGAACTGAGTTGAATTGCAGGACACTTACCTGGAGCTGGAGAATTGCTTGGACGCCCACCCCCCAGAGCACACACCTTGACATCGGCAAGCAGAATCTTAACTAGCCTTGAGAGTTGCCTTAGGCATTGTTTTTAGGAATCTGAATAGTCACTTAAAACTTGCCAGACCCACAGTTAGTTGGCAGGTTGCTGAGACAAAGAAAGAAAGCGGTGGTCTTAATGACTTGGGCAGTTATGCAAAAATGTGGATTATCAGGTATTCCAAGGGGGCCAAGGGAGTCGCAGAGGCCAAGCAGCAGGTCTGCTTCATTCTACTCACTAAAGTGTGTTTCGAAGACAGATTTCTATATGGCAGCTTCTTGAATATGAGACATGCAGGTGGTCTCCTTTTGCAACGACAGGCACCATGAAAAACAAATTTTTTAAAAATAAGGAGACAGGATTGTGTGGGATCCTCACAGATACTTTCGAGTTTCTGTAAAGTTTTATTTTTAAAACACCCAAAGCAAATGGCAAAATGCTAACATTTGTCAAATATCAGCACTGAGTACATGAATGTGTACGCTCCTCTCTGGGTTTGAAATGTTCTATAATAAATGATTTTTAAAAATCAAAAGGAAAAAAAAAAAGTGCCCCATGGAGTTAGTCTTGGCAGTTGAAATGAGCGAGATCAGGTAATGACCACAGATGGAAACCACCTCCTCCCTCCTATTCAGAGTTAAGTCTTTATTGTGCCAGCTGTCAGAAAAATGAACCATGGAACTTTTTGCAAAGAGTTGGTATAAACTGGCAAGCCTTGTTTTTGTCAACCTTGGGGGGTTTGCTTGGTTCATATGATAGTTTTTTTTTTCCTTGTTTTGGTCTGTTCTGATTTAATTCTTTAAAAGTGGATGTAACTTATCTTTACAAGTACATTCCCTGCTAGTGCACAATTGCTATGGCTGGATCTGTGATTTCATTGCATGCATTTAAACTTTGTGTATTCTAGTTATTGGACTCCCCAGGTGGTGCTAGTGGTAAAGAACCCATCTGCTAATGCAGGAGACATAATAGACAGGGGTTCGATCTCTGGGAAGATCCCCTGGAGGAGGAAATGGCAATCCACTCCAGTATTCTTGCCTGGAAAATCCCATGGACAGAGGAGTCTGGTGGTCTATAGTCCATGGGGTCACAAAGAGTCGGACATGACTGAAGCATAAACTTCATTCAAGCACACACATTCCAGTTACTGGGGCTTCCCTAGTGGCTCCTATCTGCAATGCAGGAGATGCACGTTCAGTCCCTGGGTCAAGAAGATGCCCTGGACAAGGAAATGGCAACCCACTCCAGTGTTCTTTTCCGAGAAATCCTATAGACAGATGAGCCTGGCAGCCTATAGTCCATGGGGTCACAAAAGAGTCAGACATGACTTAGTGACTAACCCACCACATAGTAGTAATTCCATGGAAGAAGTGATTCTTTGTTGGGAACTGATTGTTATCAATACATTAAGTACCACGTCTGATGACACTTTCCTTGGTATCCCTATGAAGCAATTGCTTCCCTTATGATAAATATGTGCGGTTTATGCAGGAAATATTTTACCAAATGCATAGATCAAATACAGAACTTGAAATAACCTTATTATTGAAAACAAAACAGACAATAGCCTTGAGGAAGGATGGAGGCCAGCATTTAGAACCGGTGAAGTCAGGTTCTACATGGTAGCTACTTGAGTCATGGGTCTGCTCGGTAGGGTTCAGGGCCTTTGTAAGCTAGGAGTGGTTTTGGCTGCAAGTCACAGGCTGCCTAGTTTACAGAGGTTGATGCCTGAAGACACTTCGTTATCTCAGAGCACAGAGTCTGCAGGTGGGAAGTCCAGGATTGGCTCAGCTGCTCAACCATCTTGACAAGGCCCAAACTCTTTCTATCTTTCTGCTCTGCCAACCCCAGCATGTGGCTTGTCATTTAAGTGCTTACGAAATGGCTGATGCAGCTATAAGCAGCATGACTACTTTCAAAGGTAGGAGGCAGAGGCTGGGAGAAACAGAGAAAGCCAAAGTAAAAGAAAAACAAACAAAAGACCTTTTTCTCCAATGGTTCACTTTAAAATATATATATTTATTTTATTTTGCTCTGTCGGGTCTTAGTTGTGTCATGCAGGATCTTTCATTGTGGTGCTCAGGGGCTCAGTAGTGGTGGGGCTTAGTTGATCCACGGCATGTGAGATTTTAGTTCCCCATCCAGGGATCAAACTTGTGTCCTCTGCATTGCAAGGCAGATTCTTAACCACTGGACCACCAGGGAAGTTCCCAGGGGTTCATTCAAGAAACAACTTTTTACAAAACCTTCCCAGTAGACTGGATCCATGATTTACCTGGGCTTGGTATAGTACAACCCCAACAAATTTGTGCATCTTTTAGCAATAACTAAAGTGTAGAGGAAGAGCTATTAAACTGATAATAAAGCATAATGCCTTAAAATTTGTATGTGTGTGTATGTTCAGTCGTGTCCAACTCTTTGCAACCACATGGACTGTAGCCCGCCAGGCTCCTCTGTCCATGGGATTTATCAGGCAAGAATACTGGAGTGGGTTGTCATTTCCTTCTCTAGGGTATCTTCCCAACCCAGGGACCAAACCTGAATCTCCTGCATTGTCAGGCAGATTCCTTACCACTGAACCACCCAGGAAACCCCAAAATTTTGTATGTGCCAGGTCAGTTTTGGACTGGGGAATGATAATAGCCCTCTAAAGTTGTTTTGAAACATATGGTGAATTAAACAAACAGCTCTTTTTTTCCCCTAAAAAAGCTACTTAAGGAACTCACAAAATACTAAACTTCAGTTTTTCGAGGCTTATTAACCTTTATTGGTTTTTTATAACAGCAAATGAGGAGGCAAGGATTCCTCAGGTTAGAGTGACAGACTCACCCCAGTTCACCCAGGACTTCCTCCATGTCAGCACTGACAGTCTGGCACCCTGATAAACCCACAGATCCTGAGGAAGAAGATTCTGAAGCTCTGATGGAAAGTATTTGATAAAGAAAAGAAATCTTGAGAAGGCTTCACAAAACACAGAGTTTTATTGTTCAGTCACTCATGTCCAACTCTTTGCAACACCATGGACTACAGCATGCCAGGCTTCCCTGTCCATCACAAATTCCCGGAGCTTGCTCAAACTCATGTCCATTGAGTCAATGATGCCATCCAACCATCTCATCCTCTGTTGCCCCATCTCCTCCTGCCTTCAATCTTTCCCAGCATCAGGGTCTTTTCCAATGAGTCAACGCTTCAAGTCAGGTGGCCAAAATATTAGGAGCTTCAGCTTCAGCATCAGTCCTTCCAATGAATATTCAGGATTGATTTCTAGACATTGCATATTGCAATGAAGGCATATGGGCAGGGGGCACGTTGCATGACAATTTTGACATTGCTGCATTAACCAGCAGTGATTTGGTTGAGTTTATCAGCCTCCAAAATATAATCAACTCTAAGCTACATCTTTTCCTGAGATAACAGATATTTATTTAGTCTTTTATTTCCTTGATTTTCCAGACCACTGATTGTACCCAAAAGAAAATGAGATTTGTTCTGCCCAATTCTAAGGGGATCTTATCCTGACTCTCGATTATTTTCAATTTCTTTAACAACAGCTCACCAATAATTTCAATGTAAAGAATAAACTACCTGTAAATAATCTATGATGGGATTTTTGTCAGGGAGCAAATCTCTGTTTTAAAGGGTTTGGTTTCTCCCATTTCCAAAGAAAAAAAAAAAAAAAACAACACAAAAACCAAAACCAGGTCGGTATTTGCACATTCTCGGTATTCTGTCACCTGACTCATCTTTCATCATTTTTCAGAGAAAGGGTGGATTCTTCAGTAACACCTGCACACACCTTTGGTTTCAAGGCTGCAGTTTCTAAGGTGCTAGTCCCTCGGATGCACTGAGTCTGGTGAGGAGTCCTCTAGCTAGCTCTCTTCCTACTGGGGGCTTTAGCTGTCTTCTACTCATGGTTAGTCTAGCCTTCCTGGTTTGAAGATAATTTCTCTAATGGAGAAAAGAAAAGAACAAAATAGAAGTCGAATAGCCTTTTTCCCCTTTCATCAGTTGATATAATAGCATCTGTCCCCAAGTAGTCTGATTAAATGTAATTAAAATAAACTCTGAATTCATTTGAATGATTTTTATATCTGGGGCTATATGTTTTCATTTCTCAGCTCTTTTTAAATATAGGCTTAGATTTGCCCCAGAAATTGGACAGAGAAAAATGAAAATGGGTAAGGGAATAGAAGAAATGATTCATAAATTTTAAGGAAATTGATTCTTTTTGGACAGACGTTTATTGTGTATATACATCAAGCCAAAACAAATGGTTTCCAGGTGAGGAATTCAGTTAATTAGCAGAATGCTCCCCACCCCACCCCCTACATTCTGCATATTGGTGGGTTGTGTGACTTTGGTTGGCATGCAGGGCAAACAGTCTAGATTTATCAGTTGGCTCTAGATTTACTGCCTTAATTAGCCAGCTCTCCTTTGAGACCTCAGAGGCAATAATAGATCAAGTGGCCGAAAAAGATATTACTGGAGAAGGCACTTCAAGTTTTTCCTGCTTCTGTGACCTTCTCACCAGTGCTGTGAGTCTTTCTCAATTAACGAAAGATGTGGAACATTGCAAGTTAGTGGAGCCCTGTGTTTGACATTATGAGGAAACAGCATCGAAGAGAACAGATCTCCTACCTTGAGGTCCTTACATTCCCTGGGGAACTGGGACAGCGTGGTGCACAGGCAGCTTGAGACGTGGCAGAACGTGGGCAGCTCCATAAGGCTAGGATCCAGTGAAAGGGAATGATTAGTTTAGGGGACCTGGGAGGCTTTACAGGCAAGTGTGAGTTGAATAGACCTTACTCTTGCTCCTGCGGTAGGATTTTGACAGGAGGGCAGTGCCCTGAAAGGCATTCTCAATAAGGAGATCCCTACTGTGTGTGTGACTCATGGTGTGACTTAAGGGACAGAGGTTGGAAGCTGCATAGTGTGACTGGAGACTCCGAGGAGCCCAGTGCGTTCGAAACTGCCGTGAGCAGGGCTTGCCTGGCTTACGGGCTGTGGCCTCACTGTTGCCATCCGTGTCTTCCTACAAGTGTGGCTGCAGCAGCAGCGCCTGCAGTTAGCTAGAAATGCAGAGTCTCAGGCCCCGCCCCAGACTTGCGGAGTCAGAGCCCGCATTTTCAAAGATCCGGTGCTCTGTGACAACCTAGAGCAGTGGGATGCGGTGCGGGGCTCAAGAGGGAGGGGATATGTGTATCCCTATGGCTGATGCCCATTGATGTATGTCAGAAACCTACGCAATATTGTAAAGCAATTATCCTCCAGTGAAAAGTGAATTAATTAAAAAACAAAACCAAAAAAGGATCTCAGGTGGTTTGCATGCATGCTGCAGTTTGAAAAGGTGGTCTTTAGAGAGCATCTGTATTGTCTTTAATCTGCTGTCCCTCATGTCACATGGAAGACCTGCTGTCTCTTTTTATTCTACTGATAGCCACTGCTCAATCTTTCAACAATATACTTAAAATCGTATTTTCTGAAGCTTCAACATAAATAAGGCAACAGTTACTACTGACTCCTTGCCAAAGAGGAATTGAGCCCCTTTCCTTTCCTCAGTCTCCCCCTGCCCACTGCCTCCTTCCTTCCTCATTCTTTTGTGTCTCCCAAGTCTACTCCCTGAAAACCCTGCCTACAATTCTCTGTCTCAGAGTCTGTATCCTGGAAACCCAACCAACGACAAGGGCTAAATCTTAGAAGAGGAAAGTCACTCTGCCTTAGTAAGGGGAACCATGGGCCTCTGGGGGGAAAGTGGGAGGAAGAAATTAGGGAGATGAAAGAAGATGAGGGAGAGGGTAGATCGCAAGTACAATGAGATGTTATTGCTTTCAGTGACTCCCCAAAATACTAGCTAAGTCTATATGCATCATGAAATGTGGGCTGATGAAATTTCTTACGGAGACAAGTTAGGGTCTGATTTATGTATCCTGTTGACACTGGAGTCAGACATCTCAGTCAGGTGTTCAGGCAACGGATTTCCAGTTGGGATCTGAGTTCCATCTGTTGCCACTTTTCTGCAGAGTTCAGATTAGGGTGCAACCTCCCAGCTCATCTGCAGATGGTGACCAAAATCACTGCAAATGGTGACGGCAGCCAGGAAATTAAAACACGCTTGCTCCTTGGAAGAAAAGCTATGACCAACCTAGACAGCATATTAAAAAGCAGAGACATTACTTTGCCAACAAAGGTCCAACTAGTCAAAGCTATGGTTTTTCCAGTAGTCATGTATGGATGTGAGAGGTGGACTATAAAGAAAGTTGAGTGCCAAAGAATTGATGCTTTTGAACTGTGGTGTTGGAGAAGACCCTTGAGAGCCCCTTGGACTGCAAGGAGATCCAACCAGTCCATCCTAAAGGAAATCAGTCCTGAATGTTCATTGGAAGGACTGATGCTGAAGCTGGCCAATACTTTGGCCACCTGATGTGAAGAACTGACCCACTGGAAAAGACCTTGATGCTGGGAAAGATTGAAGGCGGGAGGAGAAGGGGATGACAGAGGATGAGATGATTGAATGGCATCGCTGACTCGATGGACATGAGTCTGAGCAAGCTCTGGGAGTTGGTGATGGACAGGGAAGCCTGGCATGCTGCCTTCCATGGGGCTGCAAAGAGTCAGACATGACTGAGTGACTGAACTGAACTCCCAGCTCATCTCAGACTAAATCGTCCCCCTAGAATAGACCTGAACTGCGTCCTCACCTTGGATGTTAAACTTTTCGACAGAAGAAGGTATGGCTTGCTATGGGACTGGGGAGTCCATCTCAGATTCAAAAGGGAAGTTGTGAAGATCCCCCTGAGGCCAATCCTTTTAGCCAAGAAAAGATGCAAAACCACTGAGGCATCGCCAAGGAGGCACGTGTGTATGTTTAAGGGCTTAAGACCAACCTTTACAGTGGGACACCCAGAAGAAGCGTGTGAATCCCAACATGAGTAAGAGTGCTTACCTGTAGTTTCCACGTTGCCCAAGTTCAACAGGACAGGATGCGCACTGGGCTGTGCGGATCACAGGCGTGAGTCGCTGCGGCTGTCCTGTCAGAGTCTTCGCAGGAACCGAGATGGTTCAGATGAACAGGAGTCCATGAAGAGACCACTCACGGAGAGCTAGTCTAGGCTCAGGGGATAGAAAGGGAGGAGAAGTCACCCAGAGATCAGCAGCAGAGGGAAGCCGTGGCCACCCCTGGGCTGAAGCAACATGGGCAGAAAAGATGTTTATGGAGCCTTAGGAGTTGGACCTCACACCTCCTGGTGGCTCAGTGGTAAAGAACCCGCCTGCCAACGCAGGAGACGCAGCCTTGATCCCTGGGTTGGGAAGGTCCCCTGGAGAAGGAAATGGCAACCCACTTCAATATTCTTGCCTGGGAAATCCCACAGACGGAGGATCCTGGTGGGCTACATACAGCCCATGCGGTCGTAAATGTCGGACATGACTTAGTGACTAAACAAAAACACCAAGGAGTTGGACCAGTAGAGGAGGGACCGCCTGGTGGCAGGAGGGTGAGTCAGAGGGGAAAAAGTCAAAGGTGAAGCTGTGCGAGGAGGAAGGAGAGATGTACCTTGATCTCCCTTTCCTCCACTTTCCAACCTCCTGCCCAGATTTCCCTTCAGTTGAGCCCAATCAGAAACCTTATGGAAGAGAGCCTAGGGCCATAGGGGACCCAGAACAGAGCAGAGAAAGGTGGAGAGTGAATCCTTTGGAGGTCGGTGGAGAGGAATTGACAGACGGAGAATAATCACACGGGGCTGCTGTCTGGTAAGAAGTTCTCCTCTTAAAAAGAAAAAAAAAACTCAGTTGTCTCCAATGTGTGGGCTCGGGACAGATTATTCCAGCAGACTCATGCTAGGAAAGACTGGCTGGCAGGAAGTCGTGGCTCAGAAGGAGATCGGTCCAAGGTCCTGAGTGTGGCCCTGGAGGAGGAGGGGCTAGTGAGGCGTATCTGAAGTAAGTGCCATGGTAGGTTTGCAGCCAGGCTTCTGACACGATCTGTGACCTGTCTGCATCTGACTTTCTGTCCTGCCCACTTTGGTCCACTGCCCTGCTTGGCAGGGTCCTAAAGGATTCTCTGGGCTTCTGTCTCACCCCAGCTCACTGCCCTCGTTACTACCACGGAGGAAAGCTGGTGAAGGCAGGGCTTACTGAGCAGGTTTGGAGAATTCAACTTTCTGTCTCATGCTGGAAAGCTCTCCTTAATAGGCCATGGTCCCAATGAGGCCACACAGGCCATCCATGTTGTCAGAACCGAAGAAGGAAGAGAAGCTCATTTTGTCTGCAGAGAGCAGACCTCAGTGCCCTGAGAAAGTTCTTAGAGTTTGCAGAAGTAACTAAAGGTCTAGAGTTATAATCCTCCATCTTCTGTGTACTCTCCCAGGGAGGACAGTGTGCTCTTCTTGGAAGGCTAGAACCCTTTCAAGTGTACAGAAAGAAGTACCTTTGCCTTGAGGGTAGGAAGTCATTTCTAGCACTTTCATATACATCTTTCTGTCCTTGCTACCTGTATGTCTCCCCTGAATTACTACCATGGCCTTGTCACTTGTTTGTTTGGTTTTTAAAAATCCTTGTTTATTTATATGGCTGTGCCAGGTCTTAGTTGTGGCGCAGAGAATATTTAGTTGAGACACACAAACTCTCAGCTGTTGCACGTGGGACCCAGTTCTCTGACCAGGGATCGAACTCAGGCCTCCTGCATTGGGAGCTCGGAGACTTAGCCACTGAATCACAGGGAAGTCCCTTGTCACTGGTTTTGATGTCTTTGGTGTATCCCTTTATCTCCACAATGTAACTGGAGGGATTTTCCCAAAATGCAAGTTTCATTAAAGCACGTTGTTTAAAACCCTTCAATAGTTCACCTTTGAAGATTCTAGTAGTTGCTTTACCCCATGGTCACCACCTACTCTCATTCTCATCTTTCCTTGACATCAGCTCTCCACCCGGTACACACATCACCCCACAATACCACACACAACCCCCCCAAACACACACTCCACACAGAACACAATACCACACACATGTATACACACACCACCCCACAATAGCACACGCACCCACCACACACACACACTCCACAATACCACGCCCACCACACACACACCCCACACAGAACATACACCCCACAATGCCACACACAACCCCCCAAGCACATACCCAACACAGAACACACACCCCACAATACCACACACACCACACACACACACTCCACAATACCACACCCACCACACACACACACCCCACACAGAACACACACTCTACAATACCACACACACCCACCACACACACACTCCACAATACCACACCCACCACACACACACACCCCACACAGAACACACACCCTACAATACCACACACACCCACCACACACCCCCCATAATGCACATACAACCCCCCCAAACACACACTCAACACAGAACACACACCCCACAATACCACACACATGTATACACACACCCCCCCACAACACCACACGCATCCACCACACACACATACTCCACAATACCACACCCACCACACACACACACCCCACACAGAATACACACCCTACAATACCACACACACCCACCACACCACACCCACACCCACATACCACACACACATATACACACACCACCCCACAATACCACACACACACACCACACACACCACACTTATGCACACTCCACAATACCACACCCACCACACACACACACACCTCCCACACAGAACACACACCCTACAATACCACACATACCCACCACACCACACCCACACACACATACCACACACACATATACACACACCACCCCACAATACCACACACATACACCACACACACCACACTTACGCACACTCCACAATATCACACCCACCACACACACACACCCCACACAGAACACACACCACACACATACACACTCCACAATACCACACATACCCACCCCACACAGAACACACTCCCCATAACACCACAGACACACCCCATACACACACACACCACCCCATAATACCACACACACCCACCACCCACACACATACCCCACCACACCCACCACACACACAGACACACACACAACCACCTCACAATACTACACACACACACACACACCATTCCATAATACCACACACACCTACCATGCACACACCACACACATACACACACACCAAACTATCCAGCACGCACACACACATACCACACACACAACCACCTCACACTATTTCTGTGTTTCAACCCCTCTGGACATCCCCCATCCTTCTCTAAGATACATGGCCTCTTGAATTTCCTGATGTGGGGTGTCAAGAGGTAGAGCCCCATTTCACTCCCCCGGGTTTCTTTTGTAAACATCTTGGAAGAACACTGCCTGAAATGTTTGCTGCAAATGAAGTGTGTGATCTTCTCATTAGTTTCTTTCTTTCTTTTAATCATCCTAAAAGGAGTCTCATAAGTCATGCTTCAGATTTACTGGGGATGCATAATAATGAAGCTAGGCTCCTAATTTAGCAGCACTCCTGGGACTCACGGTCTCTCACTGCAGGGCACAGATCTGTGCCTGAAAGCAGATCAAGGTAGAGGCTGGGAAACCAGGGCTGTCCTGCCAATGCCTTCAGGTGGAAGAACAGAGCGAAGTGATGACCCGGGAGATGTTTCAAGTGCTAACAGAGAAAGGAGTTCACCATGTCAGGACACTGTGCTTAGATGGACATTTTGTTTGATGATTATCAAATATGTAACCAGAAAGTAAAAACTCTGCCTTAAACAAAAAGAGGGGAACCTTTTATTAATATGTGACAACGGCTACTATGTCATAGAGTAAACTATTTGGGAGTCTCAAAATTTTTAATGTTTTTAAATTTAAAAATTTTTATTCATTTATTTATTTGTATGCCCATGCTGCATGGCTTGTGGGGTCTTAGTTCCCCAACCAGGACCTGAAGCCAGGCCACGGCAGTGAAAGTACTGAGTCCTAACCACTGGACCAACAGAGAATGCCTATCATTAAAAAAAAAAGATGTTAATAATATAAAATCTAAGGAGACTAGGCACTCTTCTAGGTGCTGGGGACTAGAGAAATAAGCAGAAAGATAATGTGCTATCATGGGACAAGATTGGGAGAAAATGGACAAATAAGTCTACTGTGTTGGGTCAGATAATGATAAGAGCTGAGGTGGAAAAGAAAGGGCAAGTAAAACGATCGTGCTGACGGGGCAGGGGGTACTATTAACAAGGGATAATCAGGAAAAGCCTCTTTGAAGAAATGAAGTTTGTTCAGAGACCAGATTGAAATGATAGCAGAGGCCCTACAAATATCAATATTTAGGGAAATAACAAGCCAGGAAATGGAGCAGCAAGGGCCGAGACCTTGATATCTTCAAGGAAGGACAAAGAGGCCAGTGGGGCCACATGCAATGAACAGAAATGGTGAGAAACGAGAGCAGACAAGTGTCCAGAGCTGAGATCCCTGTAGGCCTGGGGGGCCATGGTGAGGACTCTGAATGCTGTTGGGTCAAGCGAAGCCTTTGGAGGATTGAGGGCAAGGAGGGACGTGCTTGGTTGACGTTTTCAAAGGGTTGCTCTGGCTTCCGTAGTGGGAGAAGAGAGGAGAGGTGCAGCAGGGACACCAGTAAGGAGAGTGTTACCGGTCTGTGTGACGTGAGCACAGCACAGACTGAGATGCCAGTGCTACAGAATATGAGATATGGTTGGATTAAGAGTGCATTTGAAGCAGGTTGGAAGGAGTCTCTGTTGAATAGGATGAGGGTCTGAGAGAAAGACATGAGTGAAAAATAATCCAATATCTGTGTCCTAAGCAAATGGGTAAATGATGTTACCCTTTATTGGAGGGCTGTGCACCACAGAAGTGGGGGTGAAAATTAAGTACATGCTTTGGACATTTTAACTCTCAGCAGCTTATTAGGTATGAAAAGAGAAGTGTTGTTTGGCATGTGTGCATGCTAAGTAATTCAGTCATGTCCAACTCTTTGCGACTCTTATGGACCATAGCCCGCCAGACTCCTCATGGGGTTCTCCAGGCAAGAATACTGGAGTGGGTAGCCATGGAATCTTCCTGATCTAGGGATTGAATGCACATCTTTTATGTCTCCTACATTTGGCAGGCAGGTTGTCTTCCACTAGTGCCACCTGGGAAACCCGTTGTTTGGACAGTTGTATATTCAAATCAAAGGCTTCCCTGATATCTCAGTTGATAAAGAATCCTCCTGCAATGCAGGAGACCCTGGTTTGATTCCTGGGTTGGGAAGACCAGCAGGAGAAGGGATAGGCTACCCATTCCAGTATTCTTGGCCTTCCCTTGTGGCTCAGCTGGTAAAGAATCTGCCTGCAATGTGAGAGACCTGGGTTCAATCCCCAGGTTGGGAAGATCCCTTGGAGAAGGGAAAGGCTACCCACTCCATTATTCTGGTCTGGAGAATTCCAAGGACTGTATAGTCCATGGGGTCGCAAAGAGTCAGACACGACTGAGCAACTTTCACTCAATCACTCATATTCAAATCTAGAATTTGGGGTAAAGATAGGGACTGAAGAGTTTGTCAAGTAAATTTGGGATGTGTTCATACTTAAAATTATGTTTTAAATTATAATTTTAAAATTATGATTTTCATTTAGTTTATTGATGTATAGTTGCTGTACAATATTATGTAAGTTACAGGTGTACAATATAGTGATTCACAATGTTTAAAGGTTATACTCCATTTATAGTTATTATAAAACATTGGCTCTATTCCCCATGTGGTACATTATCCAAAGACAACCACCATTAACATTTTGGCTAGTGTAAACTTTGAAAACTTTTGTGACATTCTGGCTACATATTTCCAAACTTTTATGGGAAAAAAAAAGAATTTCTGGAGGTGGCACCAGAAATCTGCATGCTAAAAATTATTTATTAATTTTATTTTTGGGCTGTGCTGGGTCTTTGTTGCTGCGTACAGGCTTTCTGTAGTTGCAAAGAGCAGGGGTTACTCTCTGGTTGTGATGTACAGGCTTTTCATTGTGGTGGCTTATCTTGTTGCAAAGCATGGGCTCTAGAGCCTGGGCTCAGTAGTTGTGGTACATGGGCTTAACTGCTCCACAGAGTGTGGGATCTTCCCAGATCTAGGCTTGAATCCGTCTCCCCGTCCTTGGTAGGCAATCTGCATTTTTAACAAGCCTCTCCAGGCAATTCCAGTGCATGTCAAGGTTTAAAGTCAAGCAACCTGAAAGAACTCTCCCTGGCACAGAAGCATGGCCAAGAGGAGCTACCCCACGCCTGAGGTCAGGGGTGGCGGCTGAGAGGAGCAACCCCACGTCCAAGGAGCCGCAGCTGCGTAGGCGCAGGAGGAGGGCCGAGAGGAGCTACTCCATGTTCAAGGTCAGGAGGGGCTGCCATGAGGAGATACCCCTCGTCCAAGGTAAGGAGCAGCAGCTGTGCTTTGCTTGAGCAGCCATGAAGAGATACCCCACATCCAAGGTAAGAGAAACCCAAGTAAGACGGTAGGTGTTGTGAGAGGCATCAGAGGGCAGACACACAAACCATAATCACAGAAAACTAGTCAATCTAATCATAGGGACCACAGCCTTATCTAACTCAATGAAACTAAACCATGCCGTGTGGGGCCACCCAACACGGGCGGGTCATGGTGGAGAGGTCTGACAGAATGTGGTCCACTGGAGAAGGGAATGGCAAACCACTTCAGTATTCTTGCCTTGAAAACCCCATGAACAGTATGAAAAGGCAAAATGACAGGATACTGAAAGAGGAACTCCCCAGGTCGATAGGTGCCCAATATGCTACTGGAGATCAGTGGAGAAATAACTCCAGAAAGAATGAAGGGATGGAGCCAAAGCAAAAAGAATACCCAGCTGTGGATGTGACTGGTGACAGAAGCAAGGTCCAATGTAGTAAAGAGCAATATTGCATAGGAACCTGGAATGTTAGGTCCATGAATCAAGGCAAATTGGAAGTAGTCAAACAGGAGATGACAAGAGTGAATGTCGAATTTCTAGGAATCAGCAAACTAAAATGGACTGAAATGGGTGAATTTAACTCAGATGACTATTATATCTACTACTGTGGGCGGGCATCCCTTAGAAGAAATGGAGTAGCCATCATGGTCAACGAAAGAGTCCAAAATTCAGTACTTGGATGCAATCTCAACAGTTATGTAAAGTTTAAAAATAAAATAAAATTAAAAAAAAAAAAAATAAAAGAAGGGACTGTTAGACAGTATCACCAGAGAAATTATCTTTTATAGAATATATTTGTTGTTTTCCTTTGTATTTCAATTATAAGATAAGCTGAAATTATTTTTTCTAATAATAAATGTATCACATAAAAAAAAAAAAAAAAAAAAAACGATAGAATGATCTCTGTTCGTTTCCAAAGCAAACCATTCAATATCACAGTAATCCAAGTCAATGCCCCAACCAGTAACGCTGAAGAAGCTGAAGTTGAACAGTTCTATGAAGACCTGCAAGACCTTTTAGAACTAACACCCCAAAAAGATGTCCTTTTCATTACAGGGGACTGGAATGCAAAAGTAGAAGTCAAGAAACACCTGGGGTAACAGGCAAATTTGGCCTTGGAATACAAAATGAAGCAGGGCAAAGGCTAATAGAGTTTTGCCAAGAGAACGCACTGGTCATAGCAAACACCCTCTTCCAACAACACAAGAGAAGACTCTATACATGGACATCACCAGATGGTCAACACCAAAATCAGATTGATTATATTCTTTGCAGCCAAAGATGGAGAAGCTCTATAACAGTCAGCAAAAATAAGACCGGGAGCTGACTGTGGCTCAGATCATGAACTCCTTATTGCCAAATTCAGACTTAAATTGAAGAAAGTAGGGAAAACCACTAGACCATTCAGGTATGACCTAAATCAAATTCCTTATGATTATACAGTAAAAGTGAGAAATAGATTTAAGGCACTAGATCTGATAGAGTGCCTAATGAACTATGGACGGAGGTTTATGACATTCTACAGGAGACAGGGATCAAGACCATCCCCATGGAAAAGAAATGCAAAAAACCAAAATGGCTGTCTGGGGAGGCCTTACAAATAGTTGTGAAAAGAAGAGAAGCTAAAAGCAAAGGAGAAAAGGAAAGATACAAGCATCTCAATGCAGAGTTCCAAAGAATAGCAAGAAGAGATAAGAAAGCCTTCCTCAGCGATCAGTGCAAAGAAATAGAGGAAAACAATACAATGGGAAAGACTAGAGATCTCTTCAAGAAAATTAGAGATACCAAAGGAACATTTCATGCAAAGATGGGCTCGATAAAGGACAGAAATGGTATGGACCTAACAGAAGCACAAGATACTAAGAAGAGGTGGCAAGAATACACAGAAGAACTATACAAAAAAGATCTTCATGATCCAGATAATCACGATGGTGTGATCACTCACCTAGAGCCAGACATCCTGGAATGTGAAGTCAAGTGGGCCTTAGAAAGCATCACTACGAACAAAGCTAGTGGAGGTGATGGAATTCCAGTTGAACTATTTCAAATCCTGGAAGATGATGCTGTGAAAGTGCTGCACTCAATATGCCAGCAAATTTGGAAAACTCAGCAGTGGCCACAGGACTGGAAAAGGTCAGTTTTCATTCCAATCTCCAAAAAAGGCAATGCCAAAGAACACTCAAACTACTGCACAATTGCACTCATCTCACACGCTAGTAAAGTAATGCTCAAAATTCTCCAAGCCAGGTTTCAGCAATGCGTGAACCGTGAACTTCCAGATGTTCAAGCTGGTTTTAGAAAAGGCAGAGGAACCAGAGATCAAATTGCCAACATCCGCTGGATCTTCGAAAAAGCAAGAGAGTTCCAGAAAAACATCTATTTCTGCTTTATTGACTATACCAAAGCCTTTGACTGTGTGGATCACAACAAACTGGAAAATTCTGAAAGAGATGGGAATACCAGACCACCTGACCTGCCTCTTGAGAAACCTATATGCGGGTCAGGAAGCAACAGTTAGAACTGGACATGGAAAAACAGACTGGTTCCAAATATGAAAAGAAGTACGTCAAGGCTGTATATTGTCACCCTGCTGATTTAACTTATATGCAGAGTACATCATGAGAAACACTGGGCTGGAGGAAGCACAAGCTGGAATTAAGATTGCTGGAAGAAATATCAATAACCTCAGGTATTCAGATGACACCACCCTTATGGTAGAAAGTGAAGAGGAACTAAAAAGCCTCTTGATGAAAGTGAAAGAAGGGAGTGAAGTTGGCTTAAAGCTCAACATTCAGAAAATGAAGATCATGGCATCTGGTCCCAGCACTTCATGGGAAATAGATGGGAAAACAGTGGAAACAGTGTCAGACTTTATTTTTTGGGGCTCCAAAATCACCGCAGATGTTGATTGCAGCCATGAAATTAAAAGACGCTTACTTCTTGGAAGGAAAGTTATAACCAACCTAGATAGCATATTCAAAAGCAGAGACATTACTTTGCCAACAAAGGTCTGTCTAGTCAAGGCTATGGTTTTTCCACTGGTCATGTATGGATGTGAGAGTTGGACTGTGAAGAAAGCTGAGTGCTGAAGAATTGATGCTTTTGAACTGTGGGGTTGGAGAAGACTCTTGAGAGTTCCTTGGACTGCAAAGAGATCCAACCAGTCCATTCTAAAGGATATCAGTCCGGGGTGTTCTTTGGAAGGACTCATGCTAAAGCTAGAAACTCCAGTACTTTGGCCACCTCATGTGAAGAGTTGACTCATTGGAAAAGACTCTGATGCTGGGAGGGATTGGGGGCAGGAGAGAAGGGGATGACAGAGGATGAGATGGCTGGATGGCATCACTGACTCGATGGATGTGAGTCTGAGTGAACTCCGGGAGTTGGTGATGGACAGGGAGGCCTGGCGTGCTGCAATTCATGGGGTCGCAAAGAGTCGGACATGACTGAGCGACTGAACTGAACTGAACCTGAAAGAAGAGCATGGCTACTCTTATGAAAATGCTCCTTTACGTAAAAAGGAAAGAACTAACACAGATTGGTCACCAATTTAGAACATGTACCACATCCTACAGGTTGGAGAAAATAGTGAGGCAGAGACTGTGAGATGCTTACCACGAACCCACTTCTTCCTTCTGTCAATAAGTTAGATGACATTTTCCAGCCTTCCTGACTGTGGTGAGAGGATGAGCTATTGAGCTCTGGCCAGTGACATGTGGGCAGAAAGAATATGGCCACATATGAGCTTGGCTAAAAATCCTCTGTGGAAACCTCCACTCTTACCCTCTTTACTCTTCAGCCATCAGAACACAGAACATTCAGATGGGTTCTTGGAGTTAAGAGTTGTTGTTCAGTCGCTAAGTCATGTCCGACTCTTTACAACCCCATGGACATTGGCATGCCAGGCTTCCCTGTCCTTCACCATGTCCCGGAGTTTGCTCAAACTCATGTCCACTGAGTCAGTGATGCCATCCAACCATTTCATTCTCTGTCTCCCCCTTCTCCTCTTGCCCTCAGACTTTCCCAGCAGGGCTTAAAAGATGATGGTATAATCAGATGCGAGAGGATTTTGAGTAGCTGGGAAGAGAGAAAGCCCTGTTCGCAGAGAGCTCTGGCTCAGGAAAAGCAAGGGGAAGATGTTTCTAAAATGGGGAAACCACTGGAGATGCGTTTGGCCACACCCCTCTCTGTTCTGCCAGTAAAGACATCTGTCTCCACTTCTGCCCTCTCCAGAAATGTCTTGGCTCAAGAGATCTTCACAGTAAATCAAACTAGGAAAAATATTGTCAGACAGACATAACAGAGAAGGAAAGGACAGCCATAGAGTTGTTTTGAATTTGCCACAAATTCCAAACTATAAAGGAGAGAAAAATTAAGAGATAATATAACACCTCAAGGGCTTCCCGGGTGGCTCTGGTAAAGAATCTTCCTGCTAAGCAGGAGACATGGGTTTGATCCCTGGGTCTGGAAGATCCCTTGGAGTAGGAAACAGCAACCCATTTCAGTATTCTTCTTTGTAGAATCCCATGGACAGAGGAACCTGGCAGGCTATATATTGTCCATGGGGTCACTAGTCAGACAGTCGGACACTAGTTAGTGACTAAACAGCACAACCCAGCACCTCAAACAAAATGAAGTTTGGAGGAAATGCTCTTGGGAGAATTGTGGGACTGCCTGTAGCAGAGAGAGAGCTGATGTTCACCTACTTGGCACCAATCTGGCTGATTGATTACACCTCATTTCTGGACTGACTGATGTTGCATATCTTTGATGGGTCGGTGCCAATGACACAATGACAGCTGATAAATATTTTGCACTTCCCTCCTGGATGAGGGGAGAGGGCATGTGGGAAGAAGGCAAGATCTCTTTAAGGGCTTTTAGAGCTGGGAGCATTCAGAAGGCAATAGAACAGCTGGAGGAGCCCCACACGGGTCCTTGGACAGCATCAGAGGTTTTGGGAAGGCTTGACTACAGAAAGCTATGCTTCTCAATAATAGGGATCCCAGCCTTCTCAACCCATGTGCTAGCCCTTCCAAACCCCAGGATGTAAGAATCTAATATGTAGTTCCATGCTATCAAATGTATGCAGGGCAACCCATTCAGAGGGCCGAGTGTGAAGGACCTCTTGCTTTCAAAGTAGTGCAGCCATTTAAGTCACCAGAGGAAGTCAAATGGCTTAATTCTGATTATTCTTTGGAATGCCTGGAAAGTACTCTAGAGAGGCATGCTAAAGAACAGGGAATGAGGGCTCTTTGGGAAAAGCCCCAGTAGTCAAACTGCCTGCCAAGAATTGGCAGCAATAACTGAAAGACCGAAGTCATTAGTCTCTTTCTCTTTATTTCCAGATCATTTGCCAGTTTTCCCAACACCATTTGTTGGATAATCTACCCCTTACTTACTGATCTGAAATGCCAACTTCGTCATGAAACACATTCTCATATGGTCTTGGATCTATTACTGAGGTTTTGTATTTTGTTTCTTGTTATTCTCTGTGAAGTACAGAGTTTGAAACATATTTTTTAAATCAAGTGAATTAATTACATTATTCAGATCTTCAACCTCCCTATTTTTGCCTAGTGATCTGTCAGAGATTAAAAAAATATATAACAGTTTCCTCACCACCATTCTAATTCTGTCAATTTCTTCATGAATAGCAAATATTTTGCTTTTATACATTTTGATGAACATTATTGCCTGGATAAAAGTTTGTTATCTGCAATGTAGTCACTGTGAGTTACAACTTTTGTCAAAGCAAAGTGAGGCTTCCGGTTTTAAAATCATAGAGAAAAGATGGTTTGGTTTCCATTTCTTTTCAAAAGCATTCCAAACAACAAAGAGAGAAACTGAAACCAAAATTTCATCTTTCATGAAATCAGAAGACTTCTACAGCACCAAGCAATGTAGCTTTATGTGAAAAGGGAGCGTGAATGGATGATGCTAAATGGTGCAGCACTGAGGGTAAGGTTGACATGACTTACAGCAAAGCGGGAGACTGAGGAGAAGCAGGTGACATTTCCTGGCTGAGAGCCGGAAAGCCTTAGGAATTGGAGAAAGCAAATTGCAAAGAAACCAGGGGAGAGGTAAGGCTGACAACCAGAGGATTATGGTCAAGTCTTTACAATAAGCAATTAGATCCAGTGTCCCCTACCTTGCCCACCAGTATCCTGTATACTCAGCAGTTATGCCCAATATAATGCAAGAGACAAATAACTTCAAAAATTGAATGTGAGAGCCTTATAACTCATATACATTGACCACAGAGTAGGGCCAGGTGAGATGGAATTTGACCACAGGGAAATAAAGTCAAAGCCTATTCATAGAATGATGGAAACATCTCCTATCAGCTGCAGAATTCTGGGAGATAAGCGGGAGAAACCACATCCTTCTATGCACAGCCAAAGAAAGAACCTACCCACACTGACCTTTGATTCCCGAAGAAAAGCTCCATGGCCACTTGTTTACAGTGAAGTCAGCAGCTTCCTTGGATGTAGATTTCAGTTAGTTTTTTAGTGCTTTAGTCTCAGATATGAACAGCAGAGAACCACCAGACCTCCAAAGAAAACTCCCGATACAAAAAAAGGAATCAAAACAAACAAAATCAGCATGACTGAAAATAACGCAGAGTTTTAAAGATTAATTTCTTTAAGCTTTAAAGAAATTGTAATTAGTCTCTTCAGAAATGGTAAAATATCGTGCAACTGTGAAACAAGTATATTTATAAAAGGGACAAGGGGCAGCAGTCAGAGAACCAGAAACAGACTTTGGAAATTAAAAATGTCAAAACTATGATGAAAAATTCAGTAGAGTTTGGAAAATACAGTTGAAAAGTCTTCAAGAAATTAGAATAAAATTATAAACAAATAGACCAAAGAATCCAGTTCCTAAAATCTCACAGTTTCTGAAAACAAAAATCAGGAAAGCGTAGGGGGAGACATTATTAAAAGAACAATAAAATTAACCTTCCCAGAATGGATAAATGGTTCCAGATCACTTCCTACCAGATGCTCAGCACAATGGGTGATAAAATACAATAATACACACAATAGTGAAATTTCAGAATATTGGGATAAAGAGAAGCGCTTAAAGCATGAAAGGTTGGTGGGAACCGGGGCACAAGCAAAAATCAGTCATCAGAATGGCATTGGATGGACTTCAAGAAAGCAGGAGATAGAAAGCAATGAAGCAAAGATTTTAATAAAAATTGGAGAGCCACCAATTCCAACCTAGAATTTTCAGGTGGTGCTAGTGGTAAAGAATCCATCTGCCAGTGCAGGAGACATAAGAGACTTGGGTTCAATCCTTGGGTCAGAATAAACCTCTGGAGGATCTTGGCAACCCATTCCAGTATTCTTGCCTGTACAATTGCATGAACAGAGGAGCCTGGCGGGCTACAGTTCATAGGTTTGCAAAGAGTTGGACATGACTAAAAGTGACTTAGCAAGCACAAAAGGTCTGCAATTAAGTGTCAGGGTAGGAATGCAAAAGTCTAAAAACAAAGCTAACATTTGTCTTTCTCTCTTTTTTCCCTTCCAGAAAGCAACTAAAGGATATACTCCAACAAAATTAGATAGAAATTCAAGAAAATGAAAGATGAAGATTCAGAAAAGTGGGAAAAGGGGGTGGAGGGACTTCCTGGAACGGTGACAAAGATGTGTCCCAGCGGACAGCGTGTCTTCAAACCTAGAGATGGAGCAGATGAAGGCAGATGTGTAGTGATGTCTCCTGAAAAAGGTTTGAAATGATAGTTTATCTGATGGATTTAAACACATGGAAATAATGTTAAGAGATATCTTACAGAGCTCTTGATACTTATGGGGAAAGTTAGCCACAGTTCAAGGTGGAAAAGAAAAAACTTAAGCAAACGAAAAATAATGAGGCAAGCTTTGACTCCAGGAAAAACAAAATGATGTACAAGAAAGAAAATACTCATAACATTTCCTGATTAAGAAGTTAGTACTATTTACATAGAGATAATAACAAAAACACTATTGATTCTCTTGCTAGTACCTGCCTTCCTTTCTTCCTCATATCCAAACCTCAATTTTGTTCAAGCAGCAATGTACCTATCTAAAAGTACTTGTAATTCTAGATTGCCTCGCAGTTGAAGGTTTGTGACATGCCTGCTGATGAGAAAGGGTCCTAGGAAACTTCTTCTTCTTTCTCCTCTAGCTTCCTTCATCCTTTCTTCTTCTCCTTCCCTGAAACATGGGTGCAACATCAGAGGTGCAGCGGCTGTCTTATGACCATGAGAACCAAAGTACAAGACTAAAATGGGAGAAGAGAAATAAAAAGAGCCTAGGCCCCTAAGGAAACCATAAAATGGTCACGTCAGCTTTTGACTGCCTGAAAGTCAGTGTTAGGTGTGGTTCCTACTTCTTTCAGCCAGGCACTTTCCTAGCTCTTACAATACTGGATGTGGACAAATCTACAAACCGATATAACTACATCAGAAGAATGAGAGCAGGGTAAGATAGGTGTTAAAGAAACCCTTTGCTAGCATTTTAAGAAGCTAATATGACTCATCAGCTGAAGTCTGTCTACGTCCATTAATTTTAACATGTTTCTTACCTATAAGAAACAGCCCAAAGAGCTAAAAATGTTGCCTTTAGAATATTGGATGGGGTGGGGGATAAGGAACTGACATATTTGTAGTCTCCTTTTAGAATTAAAAAAAAATGGGACTGTGCCCATGTTCAACTTTTTTGATTAAAACATTAAAATTAATTAAAAGGTAAAACAAAACGCTTTATCTGTCTTCTACTGTAGATTTTTACTTTGTCTTCTATGAATATGCTTGCTTCCATTTTCCATGTTTTTCCCTTTTTAATATTTCAGGCATGTCTTTTCCCCATGCTTTTATCTTACTCTATTTGGATCATTTTATTTTAGGTGTGTAAATTGTAGACAGTACATACTCAGCTTTGGGGTTTTGACCCCATTGGTCTTGTCTTTTAATAGAAAAGCTTGATCCATTTGCTTTTATTGATACAGCTCCTCTGTTTGATCTTTGTTCTGTCATCTTTTTCTATGCTTTCCACCTTTTCATGTTTTCTTTGCTTTCTGGCTTGATAAATGGATTTAGCGTTTTGAGAGATGTATTTCGTTTTAAGCTTTACTGATTCTTATCTTTAAGGTTTTTCAAAAATGCATTTCAAAGGCATTTATTAAACCGTGTTTCCTTAACAGTCTGAACCAGGACTGAAACGTTAATTCCTTCAATTACTTTGTTTGAAAAAATACATAGAACTTTCTTGCCTCTTTTCTGTTCTGCTTTTCTGTTCTTTTTCTTTTCTTCTCCCTTATGATCTACTTTCATTTTCCTTTCACAGCGTATGTTTGAGATTTTTACATTCTGTTGACTCATTCATACTTTTATTCATGTAGCAAACCATGCTCCATATATTGTACTAGATAATAAGCTTAGCGATGGAATACATCTTGCCCTCCAGGCACTTGAAGGTGACTAGGGAAGCAGTGGTAGTCCAGGAAAGTGGCAGAGCAGAGGTATGCCCAGGTCATAGGGGAGAAACTAGGAGAGGCTTGCAACCTGGACCAGCTTCTCAGGGAAGGCTTCCTGGTGGACGGGGTACTTGAACTGAATCTTAGAGCATGATGTTGATTAGTGAGTACAAGAGGGGGGCAGATCTTTCTAGCAGAAGGAACAGCATATGTAAAGACAAGGAAGTAAGAAGATGCCTTGAATACAAACAGCTCAGGGTTGCACAAACGTGGTGGCTGGTGAGAAAGGATCGGGTCAGGGGTAGAGCGAGAGGTCCACTCACAAGGTCATAAATAGCCTTGAAGGTCCCTCTCAAGAAGGATGCTACTGAAGAATCCTAAGCAGGATGTAAATGGGACAGGATGAAGGTAGGAACAGGGATGGAAGGTGGCAGGCCCTTTTTGAGGACATTTATAATGAAGGTGATTAAAATAAAGAGCAAGTGATGGAACAGGAGATAAGAGAGTATTCAAGAGACCTCAAGTCTGTGACATTGGAGGGGCATCAAGGGGGTCACCTCTCCACGTGGTACTCCAAACTCTCTGGTCCAATTTTTCTCCAGCTCCAGGCAAATCTCCATTGGAAATGGAGTAAGACTTTCCAGTTTCTACCATGAAGAAATATCAGCTTTGAGGTCTCATTGGTCACAGTCCAATGGTTTGAATGAGCTGTCTTCTGAAGAGTAGGAGATTCAGGCAGAAGATGGGGGAAGAGAGAAGCCACTTCAAGCCCAATTTAATGAGGCCAATGAGGTTACAGAGAAACTAGGTAAGCCTCTTTTCCCTGCCTCAAGCCCCAGATTTGTCACTGGCTGTGTGGTCTTGAGAAAATCACTCTACCTCTCTGAACCGTCATGTACTTATCTGCAAAAGGCAGAGTCCTCTAAAGTTCTTTGTGTCTGAGGGGAAAAGACTGGATCTAGCTAAATATCCTCCTTTGAAGGCAAAAACCTTTTTCTTTTCTGTGATCCTTAAAACCTCTCCTTCTGAAATTCTAAAACCGGCTTCCTTAATATTCTTTATCAGCTCCTGATAAATAAAATTCCAAATTAAGGACTTCTTTGGGTTTCTCACCCATCCCTTGTGAAGTCTTTCATCTTTTAAGCAGAGATGATTTAATAAGATATGGCAGTGTTAGGAGTTACAGCAAAAACATGGTTTCTTAGTTCAGCTCTGAATTTTGCAGGTAAGAGTGATGCAGATGTAAGTGATGTGGTTAGAATAGACGAGAGAGGACATCGTTAATTTGATATTCCTCATATACACACATTGCACCTTCTATTAATGTCCTATGGTCATTAGAGTACTTCGTTCTATTTTTTTCATTCTTTTTCCTCTTCGAGTCTCAGTTTTTGAAGTTTCTATTGATGTCTTCAAGCTCATTGATTCTTTCCTCAGCCGAGTCCAGTTTATTGATGAGTCGATCAAGGGCACTCTTCATTTCTGTCGTGGTGTTTTGATCTCTAGCCCTTCTTTTTGATTCTTTCTAAGAGTTTCCATCTCACTGCTTCCACTACCAATCTGTTCTTGCATGTTGTCAACTTTTTCCATTAGAGCGCTTAGAATACTAATCGTAGTCACTTTCAATTCCCAGTCTGCTAATTGCAACATCTCTGCCACATTTGAGTTTAGTTCCGATGTTTTCCCCGTCTCTTCAACCAGTGGGGATTTTTGTTCTTGTAGTAGTTATTGTTCTGTTTTTTTGTCTTTTAGTATGCCTTGTCATACTTGTTGCTGCAAGTCTGATGTGATAAACTAGATAAAAGGAACCCAGAGCTGGTTCCTGCAGTTTCCTCCTCCTGATCTTCAGCTTCACGTGAACTTTGTCTGATGTGTGATTCTTGGTCTACCTGTCCGTTTCTTTCATTGGTGGTGGTGTGGGTGGGGTGGGGAGCAGCTTGCCCTGCGATGTCAGTTTTCTGATGAATCTAAGATGAGTTGTTGATTTTCAGTTTGTTCATCTTTTCTCCTGTTGTGTGGATGGGAGAGATGACTTCCAAGCTCCTCCTAGGTTGGCCTGGAAACCCAAAGAAGTCCTTAATTTGGAATTTTATTTATCAGGAGCTGATAAAGGATATTAAGGAAGCTGGTTTTAGAATTTTAGAAGGAGAGGTTTTAAGGATGACAGAAAAGAAAGAGGTTTTTGCCTTCAAAGGAGGATATTTAGCTAGAGCTAGTCTTTTCCCCTCAGACACAAAGAACTTTAGAGGACTCTGCCTTTTGCAGATAAGTACATGATGGTTCAGAGAGGTAGAGTAATTTTCTCAAGATCACACAGCCAGTGACAAATCTGGGGCTTGAGTCCAGGTGTTCTGATGATAAGTTCAGTGTTCTCTCCAGGGCCCTGTGTCTCCCTGGTCTATGCTGGTGGGGGTCCTCTAGCCTTCATTCATAGAGACGATCGTCATGACAACAAATAACCTGGGGGAGGGGCTGTGTGTGACCTTGTAGAAGGGTGTGTGCTCGTGTTCAATCACTCTATCAGTTGTGTCCAATTCTTTGCAACCCCACAGACTCTAGCCTGCCAGGCTCCTCTATCCATGGAATTTTCCAGGCAAAAATACTGGAGTGGGTTGCCATTTCCTACTCCATATAGGTGAGTAGGCGAAGAGAAAATACTGGGATGATTCAGATTCAGGAGGAAACATCCCAAGTGGAGGAAGAGGTTCTTTGAAAAGAAAAAAAAAAAAAAGACTCTTGGTTATAGGAATGGGAGAGTCACTGTCCCTCTTACTCCCTGGAGCTCAGCACCCTGCCCAAATATGACAATTGTCTGCACACTGATGCCCTCTAGTGGTATGAAGAAAGACATCCTTTCCCTAAACCTGACGACAGAGGAAGCTCAAACCCCTGGGAGGCAAAGAAAAGGACCTTCCTCCATCCCTCACTTTGGTTCAGAGATTTGCCTGACCAGGTTTTTTTTTTTTTTTTCCCTCTTTTACCCGTGAACTTCTTTTTGTTAAACAATCCAAAGACATTTAGAAACATGTGTGAAGGAGAGCATTACCCCATCTGGAGAACCATATGTACCCAAGTGTGAGGATGCGGGGAAAGGAAGCCATAGAAACAGACACAAACACAGCCAGGATGTGAGGCCACAGATACACATCCCTGGGGTGGATGAAGGCTTTGTGGGGGATCCTAAAAGTTATACAACTTGGGAATCTCCCTTTGGAAAAAAAAAGAACAGAAAAGTACAAATCAAGCACAGAGCTTTGGAGGACAACAATTCATCCATTTCATGGCAAATAATTCTTGCACATACCCATCTGCCGGTGCACACATGGAGAGGAAATGACGATATAAAGCAGAGCTATTTTTAATTTTCACTATTGTCCCTAAAATCCTGTAGACACTAAGAATGGTCCGCCTCAGTCAAGTCACCTTGGAAGGCTGTAGAATTATTCTCATGATGTGACTATTATTCTAAATGTGTCTGGGATTGTTCCTTTTAATCGCCTTCAGACACTGTGGCATATTCCTTGAAATGCCATTAATGGTGACTTTTATCATTTAAGTGCAGATTCTTCGTGTGTGTGGTATGTGTATGCAATAGCCAGACCCACACAGATAAGTGCTAAGAGGGTCTTCCCTGGTGGCTCAGCAGTAAAGAATCTGCCTGCCAGTGCAGGAGACAAAAGTTCAATCCCTGGGTAGGGAAGATCCCCTGGAGGAGCAAATGGCAACCCACTCCAGTGTTCTTGCCTGGAGAAACCCCAGGGTCAGACAAGCCTGGAGGGCAACAGTCCATGGACTCACAAAAGAGCTGGACACAACTTAGCGTCTAAACAACAAGAACAAGTGCTGGAAGGGGTACTCTAGCTGGCCGAAGCTGGTTTGGCTTAAGAGCAAAGGATCTTTTTAAAAGCTATCAAACTCTTCTGCTCTTTTGTTGCTTCTGTCATATCCTGTGAGGACATTTCCCTGCAAAGGAAGTGCACAGTGATTTTAGCAATGAAACCATCATTGGACTAGGTGTCTGCATGAAGTGGCCATGAGACTACCTCCCAGGGTTTCCTTTATAAGAAGGACGATCAACTGGGCTCAGCTGTGGAGTTGGCGAAGCCACTTGTTCACAAGAAGGCCAGATGCCCACAGGCAACTCCCAGACCAGAACCCTTCCTGGTAGGGACTCCTGGGATGTGACTTCAGCACAGAGAACATCCCAGACTTTGCTGATCCTTTTGTAGACGACATGGCTTCCTGGGGCATTTCCATCAAACCATCTCTTTCTGTCCTTCACTCAAGGTCAAACATTCATGCCACAGTCTGATGACTCTTTCAGATTGTCTGGTCTCCTCCTTATTTCACCCTCTCACAGGCGCTTTTCCTAAAAATCTTTGCACAGTTAACCTTCCCATTTTGCTTTCTGCTCCTTGGAGGATCAGACCCGGCTCTGCAGTGAAGACTTTGAAGAGCAGCACTGCCTGAGTTTCCTCTAATGTATAAGTAACTGTGATAAAGCATCAGACCCCATTCTTTTACAACATTTTTAATTGAAGTACAGTTGAGTTACAATGTTGTGTTAGTTTCAGGTATACAGCAAAGTGATTCAATTTGGGTTTTATTTGGTGGTGGGGGGGACATACTGCACAGCTTACAAGATGCTAGTTCCCGACCAGGGATCAAACCTGGGGCCCCAGCATTGGAAGCTCAGAGTTTTAACCACTGGACCCCCAGGGAATGCCTGGTGACTCATATATATGTATATATATTATTTTTCAGATTCTTTTTCTTTATGGGTTATTACAGTATATTGAAGATAGTTCCCCATGCCATGTGGTAGGTCCTTATTCATTATTTTACATATACTGGTATGTACCTGATTAGTAAAACTCCTAATTTATCCCTCCTCCCTTTTCTCTTTGGTAACCATAAGATTGTTTTCTATGTCCATGAGTCTGTTTCTGTTTCAAAGATAAGTTCATTTGTATCATATTCTAGATCCCACATATAAGCAATATCATATATACTTGTCTTTCTCTGTCTGACTGACTTCACTTAGCGTGATAATCTCTAGGTTCATTCCTGTTGCTGCAAAGGGCAGTATTTCATCCTTTTTACGGCCGAGTAGTATTCCACTGTGGATACATCTTCTTTAGCCATTAATCTACCAATGCACATTCGGTTGCCTCCATGTCTTGGCTATTGTAAATAGAGCTGCAATGAACACTGAGGTGCAGGTATCTTTTCAAATGATGGTTTTCTCGGGATATATGCCCAGGAGTAGGATTGCTGGATCATGTTGTTCAGTCGCTGAGTCGAGTCCGACTCTTTGTGACCCCATGGACTGCAACACGCCAGCCTCTGTGGCACCAGCAGGAGATTGAAACCCTGTCAGCCTCTGCCCCTTGCTGAGACCCCTCACCCTGTCCCCATTCCTTAACTGCCATAAAACCCCAGGCCAGGCTCCCTTCCTTCATCTCTCAAGTTATTTTGGACCTACTTGGGCCGCCTGCTCTGCTCTCCCCAGAGACCTCAATTCTCTAAGTAATAATTTTTCATACCTTCTTGGTGAATGTGTGGAATCATAAGTTCTGACACCTGAACCAAGTGGTTCACGGTGTCACGGAGGTGGTACACGGATCTCTGAAGGGTGGTCATGATGGTAACACAGTAATATCAGTTGCTACATACTGGAATTGTCTCCTTAGGTCCACGACTAAAAAAAACAAGTGTTGGGAAGTACTCCACCTTCTCACTCGTGAGATCACCAGCTCTGTGGCCAGCCCCCTTCCTTCAGGGCATGTAGAAGGATGCCATTCAGTAAAGAGGGTACCATCTACCCCCTCCGCACAGACAACCGAAACGTGAAAGGGAGGCGAGAGGGAGCGGAGGTGGCATTTGGAAGGAGTGTCATGCTGTCATGTGCAAAGCAGCTCTTCCTCAAGAGAGAGCAACCAAGAGAATCAAAGAGCCCAGACCTTCTCTCTCTCCCCTAGGTTGGGGACTGGAGATCCTCCTGGCTGAAAGGTGACAAGAAGAGGCCTTCTGTTAGAGGGCTGGGGGACAGAAGGCTGTGCCACTGGGGGAGCCAGTGACCCTCATCATTTCACGTGGTGAAGACATGTGTTTTCCAAGCAGGAGTGCAGTAGGAAGCTCCAGACAGCTTGAAGACTGGGGCCCTGGAAACAAGATGGGATGGGTAGACAGTCTGGAGTGTCCTCCTGGGAGAAGGAGATGGAAAACATCACAAGTAGGAGATGAGTCCAAGCTCACGTGCAGGGGGCAGGGCCACCCGGGGCTCTCTGAAACACCAGCAAGAAATTCTCCTTACCAACGGTGTTTTGGAAACTTGACACCCAGCAGAACCAAGGGCTACTGGCTACTTAGTGTTAGAGAGGAACACTTTCTTTCTGTGTTCCTCTTAACCTCTGGACAGCCAGGAAGAAGATGCTCCACCCCTACCTCCCAGGGCCCTTGCATCGATTTGGTATGTACCATCCACCCTGTTCTCAGCCACTGGCATCCGGTCTGGACCCTAGATTTGGGGGAAGAGCTGGGCGATGGGCGAGGAGGGCTTTGGGATGATTGTGAAACTGGCAATTTAAAAATAAGCATCATGGAGTCTGAGAAAAGAAACCAGACTGACAGAATAGCCCAAAGGGACCAACGTTTTGGAATTCAACTCTGATGTCATGAAGGGAATCCAGTCAGGTGGAAGGGGAAAGGAGTCAACCCAAGTAATTGCAGAAACTGGAAAAACAAATGGATTTTTGTGTTTCTATTTCAGTGAGTTAATAATATCTTTCTCTAAATCAGCTACATGGAATTCTTAAAAATACAAAATTGATCTTTAAGGGAAATAATTAAACATCACCTATAATTTGGTACCTGCTGTGTATATACCCACAATTCATCGCTGTCACATTTTTAAATAACGTTCATTGAAACCATAGGTTCTGTGTGTTATTTCCAACCTCTGTGCTCCAGCTCACATTGTTCTTTCCACCTTGAATGTCACACCTCATGCTCCAACTCCCATCCCTCAGTGTTAAAATCTTATGTTACTAGAGAAACAAAACCATCCTTCCTTTCTCCCTTCAGAGTCTGGGGGAGAGACTGCCCTTGGCTAGGAATTTAATCTCGCTCTTTCAAGAAATAATTACAAAGCCCCTGTCTGGTCTTTGTGTAGTCAGGAGAGCTGTTCTTAAAAGGCATAAAGCTGGAAAATGGGCCCATTTCTTATTTCCAGCAGGCTCCAGGGGTCTGAGTTTGAAAGAGTGGAGGCACATACACTGTTCAAAAGTAAATGATGTAAGGTATTAATTACATATGGAGAACAGGCTTTGAAAACACTGGGGATGCCAGGTAAATACTTCTCTTCCACTTTCCGGGTTTAGACTGTAATATCTCTGATAATTAATATTTATTCTTGGGAAATGTGGATGTGCAGTGGTGGGGGCAGAATTGGAAAGAAATCCCACAGCTTTCCAATGAGCTATCAACAGAGCAAGGAGGATGGGCAACTCAGCCCGTACAGAGGCCCCTGGGGGCTAGAAGAGGATTGTCGAAATCAAACCTGGATGCTCTGTGGGACATGGGATGCTAAAGGCCACTACGAGTCTCCTGTAGATATTGTCTTAAGAGGAACCACTCAGAGCTGGGCAAGCATTGTATTGGCAGGGAGGGAGTCTGTTCCTTGGTTGAGATCCGTCTCTGTAGGAAGAACTCTGTGAACACTCTTAGAAGGGAGAGCAGAACAGGATTCCCAGTGAGGAGTGGACCCCCAAACAGGAGGGCATGGCTAGGAGCTGAGGGGGCCCACGAGGGCATTCCCTGTGTGGGTTTAACTTGGTGGGTGTTTTTCCCTTGTGCTATGGTGGAAATCCTAGCACAGTGGCAAAGAATCTTCCTGCCAATGCAGGAGACACAGGAGACACAGATTCTGTCCCTAGGTCAGGAAGATCCCCTGGAGGAGGACATGGCAACTCACTCCAGTATTCTTGCCTGGAGAATCTCATGGACAGAGGAGCCTGGCAGGCTACAGTCCATGGAGTTGCAAAGAGTCGGACGCGACTGAGCGCACATGCACACTCCTCTATTATCTAAATGTCCTTTGGTTACTGCAATTCTACATAACAGTTGATACACACACACACACACACACACACACACACACACATAGGAAAGCATTATATACACAGATATGCTTCTATATGTAAGATAGTGGAGTTGTGAAGAACAAAGAAATGACTAATGAAGGGAAGCGGGGCCTGCTCGATGCCCCCTCCCAGGGAGACACATTCTAAATGGAAAATGCTTTCCAGCAGAATGTTCCCAGAACAGCAGTGGGACTGGGATCCGTGGGCCGAAGAGCAGGCTGGGGAGGCTGGGGTGGGGGGAGGCCTGCAGCCCAACGCTCCCCTCTTCCCTGCCTGTGAGAGGAGAAGATGACCTTTCAGAGTGGGAAGAGGCTGACGTGCCGGTTACTCTATTCACTCCCCAAGGCTGTCTTTCAAATGCCGCATCCTTTACTGAGCCCTCCCCAAGCTCATCCAAGCTAGAACGAAGCCCTCACACCTCGGAAAGCTGAAAGCCCTGGATGCAGGCCTCCCTTATGGCTCTTACCAGTATCTGCTTTCAGTAAGAGTCCTTTACCAAGTCTTTGGCCAGATATATCTGCTCGCCTTCATTTTCCCTGGTGCCCACCCTACCCCTCACGCTTCTCCATCCTGCTACCTGTAGGATGCTGAGCTGTATGCCTCACAGACAGATACCCACCCCTGCCCTCTGGCTTCTGTTTTCCCATGGAGGTTCCCTTACAGTAGGTGTGAGGGAGGTTGAGATAACTAGTCCCCGAGTTCCTCCCCTTGGGGGTCACCTCGAGGTTAACTCTCTCAACTTCAGGTTGGTCCTGGCGAGCGGGCTGCACTAGAAGACTCCATCCTCTTCCAGGCTCCAGCATCCACCGCATACCTTAGCTTTGGGGTCCTGGGGAGATGGAAACCTGGGCTGCTACTAGCCAGGGCCACCATGCTCTCCCTCGTGCTCCCCACCGCTCCAGCATCCACCGCATACCTTAGCTCTGGGGTCCCGGGGAGATGGAAACCTGGGCTGTTACGAGCCAGGACCACCACGCTCTCCCTCATGCTCCCCACTGCCAACATTCAGGCCCTTGTGACTAGTTCTTCAGCTTATCTTAATCTGTGCACCAAATGTTTCCAGTCAAGACCTGCCCGATACTCTCCCTTACTAAATAATCTGAGAGCATACCTACAGAGGTTTGCATTATGCTTATTTCTGAACCAAGGCTAAAATAGAGTCTTGACTATTCTGGGTGCCCAATAAGCATTTGTTCAATACTCGATCTCTCTGCTTCTAGAATTGAGCTTCTCAGTCTCGGCACTATTGACACTTGGGGACAAGTAACTCTTGGAGGAGGGGCTGTCCTGTGCACCGCAGGATGTTCTGGAGCATCCCTGGCCTCTGAGACGAGATGCCAGGAGCACCCCAACCCCAGTTGAGGCAACCAAAAATGTGTGTAGACGTTGATAAACGCACCCGCTCCCACTGGGGGGCAAAATCACTCCCAGATGAGATTCACTGCCCTAGATGTTAGCTCCTCTTGTCATCTCAGCATTCACGTTACACAAGCCAGGATCATCACTTCATAGCAACAGTTCATAATTACACATAAGTGTGTATACCCACCGGCTTTCCTGGTGGTTCAGACGGTAAAGAATCTGCCTGCAATGTGGGAGACCCAGGTTCAATCCCTGGGTCAGGAAGATGCCCTGGAGAAGGAAATAGCTACTCACTCCAGTATTCTTTCCTGGAGAACTCCATGAGCAGAGGGGCCTGGTGGGTCTCAAAGAGTTGGACATGACTGAGCAGCTAACACACACACACACACATACACACACACACACACACAACATGCACGAATGCACACATCCGGGCCCACCTCAAAGTCACATAGTCTGACATAAAATATATGTGCACATGTGAAAACATACTTGAAAGGATTTCTCAAAGTTAGGATATCAAAGACATTTTTTCTTATTGTTAAAAACAAAATCTTTATTATCAAGTGGGAAAAAAAATCACCCAGGGCGTGGAGATAACATTACATGAGATTTCTTTGACCTTTACAGAGATTCATGAGCTTAGATCTTCAAAAGATCATAAGCGTAAGCATAAATGCAGGGTGCTAAACGGTACATGAAACAGAAAATGATCAGAAGGAACGAGGCACTTCTCGGGGCCATAGTGAGAACACAAGGGTCTAATGACCACACGCACCCCTCCCCCACATCTAGATGTTCATTGAACAGACCATGGCTTGCAAAGCCAGAGACACAAATTATGAAGTCTTGTTTTGCTGTTTGCAAAGGAAGTGTGTTTAGGGGCTTCAAAAAAAAATTTTTTTTTAATGGGAGCATAACTGCTTTACAATGTTGTGTTAGTTTCTGCTGTACTAAAAAGTGAATGAACTATTGTTGTTTGGTCAGTAAGTCGTGCCCAAACTCTTTGAGACCCTATGGACAGTAGCCCGTCAGGTTCCACTGTCTTTGGGACTTCCCAGGCAAGGATACTGGAGTGGGTTGCCATTTCCTCCTCCAGGGGATCTTCCCAAGCCAGGGATCCAACCCACATCACTGAATTCTCGGGACAAGCCTACAACAGCAATGTTATTCCCATTTTACAGCCTAAGAAACAGAGGTGCAGAGAGGTTACTGAATACCAAGACACTTGGGGAGTGACTTATAGAGCTGGAAAACAATCTAGCAGTGTCTCGTTAAACTAAGTTACATCAAAGAGACTGGGTATTGAAAGGACTGAGAGAAAAGGATGCTGAGAACAGTGTTTCAGGGGAGAGCGTCCTGGGATTCAAGCTCCATCCTTAGGAGAACTGCTCACTTCCTGTTAGCAACTCAGCAATTGGGCTGTTGGATAACAGGCTGCTGTATCACAGACCTTTAGTCCACATCCTGCAGCCCATGCTGCCAGCCTGTTCTCTGTCCACACACTCCCTGGGCTGCCCTTTGGTGACCTCTGACTCCTTCAAGGTCACCAGTGATGTTCCATGATGGCTCAGGGTTCTCTTCACTCTTTGAATCTCTGCCTTCCTGTTTGTTGTTGTTTGACAGTTAAACCCTTATGATAAAACTGTACGACAGCTTGTAGATCATGCCTTTCTATTCTGATCCTTCGATGTCTGGGGCCTTGCTGGCCACGGAGATTGCCCCTCCCAGGGCTGGCCGATTCCTAGAGACAGCAAACATCTCCAGTAAGTGCACCTTTCATATGCAAACTAACTAATGTGACCAATGTGTGTGCATGTGGGCTGTTTAGACTCTTGTTACTCTATGGACTAGAGCACACCAGGCTCTTCTATTGATGAGATTTTTCAGGCAAGAATACTAGAGTGGGTTGCCATTCCCTTCTCCAGGGGATCTTCCCGATCCAGGGATTGAACCAGGGTCTCTTGCACTGCAGGCAGATTCTTTACCGCTAAGCCACCAGGGAAACCCTTCTGGGTGTGGGACAGGTGATACTTGCATATCTTAGCAGAAACTGCATGGAAAGGGCCTTCGAGGTGCAGGAGGACCTTCTTAGGAGGGCAGGATGTGACAGGAGGCATACTGTGGACTTGTCCACGTGCTCGTTCCCTCTCCCTGCTCTCTGGTCCGTGTCTAAGCCTAAAAAGAGAGATTGAAGCTGAATAGAGAGGCAACTGCTCTTCTGGATTATTCCAGGCACATCCAAGACTGCTTGGAGACTAGAATGACAAAGGAGGACAGTCATTTTGGTGGCTGGCTTCTACCCCGCTTCCCGGTAGAAGCCAGCCCAGCTCTCAGGCTGAGGACCAATGCAGGGGATCAGGAGCTCAGGTGGATGTACTGCCTTGAGGGCCCTGCAGCTCTGCTGAACCCACAGGCAGCTGCTGGGCAGGGTCATCACACTCCGGAAATCCATGGAAGACTCGGCAGGAGGCAGGAGATTGGAGGGATGGAGCTTCATTCAAGCTGCCATGTGGAAGCTCAGGGTGGAAGGACTTGAGAGGGCTTATCGCGAGAACCCTAGGGACCCAGTGAGGCTTTGGGGAAATCTCAGGGAGCAAGCAGATGGAGAGCAGGAGTCAGCATCTCCAGGTATCCAGGTCCCAGGAAGGCAGCCTGATTTATAACCTCAGGTTGGGACGTCTGGGGACAGAAGCAAGGAACTGAGACAGCCCTGACAGTTCTTCCTTCCACCTGTTCTCAGACTTGTGAGCCAGGAAAAGAAAGGCAGCCTCAGTGCCTGAGACCTCTTGAATTTCCATATTCTTCCACCCCTCAGGATACTCTTCCAAGTTTGCTCTCTGTAAGAAAAATGAGGGTGCCTCAGCCTCTGCTGGCCCATAATTCATTTGCAAATGAGTTGCTTATCTCTTGGGTC
The DNA here is from genome assembly GCF_019923935.1 of Bubalus bubalis. Classification (NCBI taxonomy): domain Eukaryota; kingdom Metazoa; phylum Chordata; class Mammalia; order Artiodactyla; family Bovidae; genus Bubalus; species Bubalus bubalis. The sequence continues at coordinate 33,112,907 of NC_059159.1, read as the reverse complement.
TGAAGGCAGCTGGGCACCCCTATTTGAGCTGCTGGGACGTTTGGGCTCTCACTGGATGCCATGGACCAGAGCACAGGATGTGAGAAGAGCAAGCATCTCCATGTCCATGTTGACCAGTTTAGGACCAATTAAAGTAAAATGAACAGCTTAGTTGATAAGACAGCTCTCCACTCCTTAGTTTTTTCTGGAGAAAGTGGTGCTGGGTGCTGGACAACGGGTCTGACTGCTGCCAAAACCACCAGAGCAAAGACGGTTGACTCAGGTCACATCCTCTCAGCCCCTCAAATACCCTCCTACCAACATTCGCACACCAAAAGCCGCTCTTTCTCCTGCACCTCCTAGGGAGAACGGACCTGCTAAGATTCTGGTGTCTCTATCGCCAAGTCAAGGAGCAGCTGCCTGCCTGAGTTTGGGCCTGTCGGGCACATTCCATCCTGGTTTTTGGTCTAGTGGTGCTCAGCTGTTCAACAGACAAAAATTCAACTGCGGAAACCCTAGGATACAAGCGAACTACCTTCATATTCTCAAGTCTGGGACAAGGTTGTTTTTCTGGCTAGGAAGGTTCATCTCCTTCCCAGCCCCCATTGCTTTAAAAATGGTTTTGTAATAATAACAAAAAATCCCAAAGGAAATGGAAATTGGAAAGAAAATTCGCCTGGACCTGCACCACAAAAACATGTCCTTTGTATTTATTTTCCAGCTTTCTTTCCATCCCACTTTCATAAGTGTGGAGTTTACGTGGTCGTGATCATAGCAGAGAGTTTTATTCTGCCATGCTCACTTAATAGAATATCATGTTTCCAAGTTGCTACTCAGTATTTCTGATTATAATTTTAATGACCCCATAATGTTCTGTGAAGTTGATATTCTATGATCCACCTCCGTTCAGTTCAGTCACTCAGTCATGTCCAACTCTTTGCAACCCCATGGACTGCAGGATGCCAGACTTCCCTGTCTATCACCAACTCCCGAAGCTTGCTCAAACTCATTCCATCGAGTCTATGATCCACTGAACATCTCCTTAATAAAACTGAGTAATTTTTCAAGGTCCATCTCCTGGATCACATCTTTGGGAAGCCATACCTGGATACACTGGGCTTCCCTGGTGGCTCAGCTGGTAAAGAATCTGCCTGCAATGCAGGAGACCCTGGTTCAGTTCCTGGGTCAGGAAGATCCCCTGGAAAAGGGATAGGCTACCCACTCCACTATTCTTGCCTGGAGAATCTCCATGGACAGAGGAGCCTGGTGGGATGCAGTCCATAGCATCGCAAAGAGTCGGAAAAAACTGAGTGACTAAGCACAGCACCTGGGTACCCAGCTCTCAGCATCTGTTTCTTCCTCTAAACATGAGAGCATTCTGTTTGCCAATTAAATTCTGACTTGGTTCATTCCCAAGTCCATAATGTTTATTTGTTGCCTGCAAAACCACCCTCATGCCGGCCCTATACAATAAAAGAGAAACAGAAGTAGGGTCCCTTTCCTGGTACAGCATCCCATAGTGCACCCAACAGGTCTTGGACAGGTCTCAGTCCTGCTCTGTAGGGGAACGGGAGGATGGGAGACCTGCAGAGCTGCTGATGCTTTTGCCCTTGAATCTCAGCCTGTTCCCAGTGATGCTTGCTGATGTTCAACTACAACTACGCCAGTACTTCTCTCCACCAAGCTCTCAAAGCGCGAAATCTGACAAACGTAGTAACAGATGTAGACAACGGGCAGACAGAACCAGTGACAGCTGTTCATTACATTTCTAATGATTAGAATGATTCAGGGGAGGGTCCTTCAGACAGTTCTGCAAGTGTCCCTGTTATTCAATTCACTTCACTGTAACCGAGTCATCTTTGAGCAAGATAGAGTCAGAGATGCTTGAATTTCAATCCCACCTCTGCCAGCCCCTAGCTGTAGAATCACAAAAAGTCACAGTTAATATGTTCATTAGTTTACACATTCGTAGACTGGAGGTGGTAACATTCACCTCAACCAAGCCTGATGGAACCCAAACAAAAGTAAAAGCATCTGAGCACAACACTCAGCGCAATGGCTGGGAAACAGCCCACTCTCCAATGACAGTAACTAGTGGCAATAATAATGTTAACATGAGCACAGGCAATTCTAAGAGGGGAAATGGTGGACGTACAATGCTGGCTTCTGAAGGGCAGCCTCAAGTCTGTCAGATCTCTTCAACCACATCTCTTCTTCCCTCCAGGAGATGATCCTAGCATCTGAGAGTGATTCACAAGCCCATACAAACCAGCAGAACACAGTTGTTCCCACCAATGGCATAGAGACAAGAGTATATATCATAGTAAAAAAGAAAAACAGATAAGGGTGGGAAGACAAAACTTTCAATAAAATGATTTAGTTTAGGTCTCAGACTTCTATCCCCCTCGATGGTAGAAAAATCTTTCTGATTCAAGGCAATGCATTCACTGCTGTCTAAAAGTTAATCTCACTTCCATAAATGCTCAGTTAATTTTAGGGTTATCCCTCATCCCTTCTCATCTTTCTAGACAGAAGGGTGATTTCATGAGAAGGACAGAGGGGATGAGGATGGGGCGAGTACCCTCCTCACCTGAGCACAGGCCCACCTTAGGGATGGCTGAGGTGCAGCTGGCCATCCCCAGCCTTGGACATCCACATCTGACCCTCCAGGACTCACTGATGTGGCTGCCAAGTGGTCATCGCTCCTCCCCGAGGCGTGTTCTGCCACACAGGCTTTCCTGCATCTATGATGCTTTGATGTGTCTGCCTTCTCTCCTCTAGCTCGATTGCTCCGACCCCTTTTCAGGCAGGATTTCACTCTCCGTCCAAGCGTCTCTTTGTCATCTCTTGTTTATGAATAAAATTTGCCTTCTTTCTCCAGACTTCACCTCTTGATCTTTTAAACAGGCTTTGTAGAATTCAAAACATCTGTTTTCTTTCTTTTCAAGCACCTGGTTCTTGAAATAATGATGTCCGGTACTCAAGATTATTATATCTGCTTTAGATTAATCAGGGGTTCCAAAGCCCTGAATCTGACTCTTTTATTCACTTCATATATCAGTACCTTATGAGAAGTGTATATGAAAAGCTTATTCTTCAATGATGAAGGGAAAGGCAGAGGGTAAGAAAAATAAAAAATCAAACTAAATCACACACATTGGCATCAAAATTTTACTAATACTTCCTGCACATTACTTCTAAAATTACTTCTGCTCGTGGCTTCTGGCTACAGCCCAGTGTTAGCCCAGACATCCCCATGTACTTTATGGATGTTTCACTCAAAAATCCAGGGACCAGATGAGAGTCACAGAGTGTCCCAAGTGGAACCTGGAATGTGCACAAGAGGAGAGTTAGGGTGGTCACCTGTCATGCTTGTTTCTGAGCTAGAATGATGAGCTAGGAATGCCTGTGATGGGAAAACCAAAGCCCTCATTACCCAGGAAGGGCCAGAACGTATGGATAAAGGATTAGAAAGTCTTCCAAGTTAGAGGCCACTCTACTGTGCTTACCTGCTCCCTTCTACGTCTGGCAAGAGGTTTGGAGATAGAATCTGCCAGACTCAAGACAGATGGTCGAGTGAAGGGTGGCCTTGGACTTGGAATGTATTCACTTGAACTTCTCTTCCCACTTTCCTCACTGAATGTAAGAGAGTCTGCTCCAGATATAGAGTTTTAGTCAGGCAGAATTGAATTCCATAGAAAGTTGTTTTGTAAGATTTATTATAAGGAATAATAAAAATTTCTTACATCATTATGGAGGCTGACAAGTCCAAAATCTGCAGAGCCAATGTCCCAGTCTAAGTCCAAAGGCCATCAGGCTGCTATAGAACCAGGAAAAGATGGTTTCAGTTGGTGTCATCAAACAGATGACCCAGTTCAAAAGTGTCAGCTGGAGAATTCTCTCACTCTGGGAAGGATTAGATTTTTTTTTTTTTATCTGTTTTATTATTTTTATTTTATTTTATTTTTAAACTTTACATAATTGTATTAGTTTTGCCAAATATCAAAATGAATCCGCCACAGGTATACATGTGTTCCTCATCGTTCTATGTAGACCTTCAACTGATCGGACGAAGCCCACTGACATTAGGGAGGGTGATCTTCTTTATTCAGTCTACTTGTTTAAATGTTAATTTCATCCAAAGACATCCTCATAGAAACACCCAGAATAAAGTTTGACAAAATATCCAGTCACCCTGTGACACAGTCAAGATGACACATGAAATTAACCATCTCAGATCCTTTCTCCCCCAAGTTATGTTCTCATCCCCAACACCAGTGTGCATGCCTGCTCAGTCACTTCAGTCGTGTCTGACTCTTTCCAACACTGTGGGCTGTAGCCCGCCAGGCTCCTCTGTCCATGGGATTCTCCAGGAAAAAATACTGGAGTGGGTTGCCATGCCCCCTCCAGGGGATCTTCCCAGCCTAGGGATTGAACCTGCATCCCTTACATCTCCTGCAGTGGGAGGTGGGTTCTTTACCACTAGAGCCACATGGGAAGCCCCCAACACCAGCAGCTTCCTGCAATCTTCAGTGACCCCAGCTTCTAGGCTCACACCTTCTCTTTATGTCAGGGGGATGACTGTGTGCAGAGCCACTATGCCTTTGAGTCTCTGCCCTCCCTAAGTAGCACCCCACTCTCCACAACCCCACACTTCTCTCCATCCTTCTTCTGTCACAGTCTTCTGAAAGCCAGTGCACAAAATTGTCAAGTTCAAGTGGAAAAGCCCTTGAGAAGGAGACTCTCTTGGGGCTCTCTTGTAGAGCCAAGATTTGCAGACAGGGGTCCTGATTTCAAGTCCAGTGTCCTTTCTGCTTTGTCTACCTACAGCTCCCAGGACTGAAATCTAGTCTTGGGACCTAGACTGCACCACCCCCACCCCAAGAACAACAGAGGCAAAAGCCATCAGCTGAACCCCCTGCTGGAGGCCCTGCTTACACGCTTAGAACAAGGAATCGGCAGTTACGCTGGGAGCAATTACCAAAGCTTGGAAACATCAGCTCAGATAAAATTAGATTTGACCTGAGAGATTGTTCCAAACACCAACTCAACTGCCTTTGATGTTCTGAGTCCCATCAAATTGCACGTAGTTCTCTCTTTCTGGCTTTAAAGTCAGTCTCTTCATCAGAGAAATGAAAAAGATCTGTTTTTTTTTTTTTTGTGAGAATCTCTAAAGCTCTCTCCCTGGAGGTGTGGTAACAGGCTGGCAGATGTGGCATCTGCCGTCTGTATCAGATACCCCAGCATTGGAGGCGGGGATACTAGCTGACTTATCGCTTTGAAAGATGCTGCCCAGAGTCAGAGAATGTTGAAAAGGACAATCATCGCTCCATAAAGATGGGGATATGGATAAGCTACGTGGTCTGCCCAAGGTCAGAATGTCAGAGCCAAGACTTCAGCCTAGGTCTCCAGTATTCTGGTTCCCTCCACTTTCAGGTTTTCCTAATGACTTCTCATACCTGGATCAGGTTTTGACAGAGACCTTTCAAAATTTGGGGATGGGAAAATCATCAAAGTGAGCAATCACTAGCGGGCACAGTCCCATGCATGCACGCATGCTCAGTGGCTAAGCCATGTCTGACTTTTTGTGACTCCATGGACTGTAGCCCACCAGGTTCCTCTGTCCATGGGATTTCCCAGGCAAGAATACTGGCATGGGTTGCCATTTCCTTCATCAGGCACAGTCAGAGTTTGACCCTAATACTGTGATTTCAGAGTCTTTCTCTTACTGCAGTGAATAAGGGAAGCCTGCAAGGAAGAAATGCAGCCAAGGAAGAGTGCAGGGAGACAGGCAGGAAAGGAAAAGAAACTCCTGAGAACAAGGACTCATCTGTTGTGTGTACTGGTTTTGCCCCAGCGGCAGCTCCTTGTTTGACAGTTGGTAGGTGCTTGGTAAATATTTGAGGGAAAAGGTGAGATAAAGGAAGGAAGAAAAAGGAAATAAACAGGCTGTTACCTGAAGTCACTCTTCCTCTAAAGTCTTAAGTTTGGGGATTTTTTTTTTTTTTTTTAAGATTTATTTTGACATGGACCATTTCTAAAGTCTTTATTGAATTTGTTACAACATTGATTCTGTTTTATGTTTTGTTTTGTTGGCCCCCAAGGAATGTGGGATCTTAATTCCCTGACCAGGGATTGAACCCACACGTCCTGCATTGGAAAGTGCAGAGTCTTAACCACTGGACCACCAGGGAAGTCCCAGGTCTTAGGTTTTATGATCACTTCTTCAAACTAAGATTGTTTGCCTTTAACTTCTGTTTGGAGATTTTGGTTTATTTGGTTCTGTTTTCATTTGGGGTCTTTGTCTTGTTTTGTTTTGTCCATGTTAAAGAGATTGTAGCGGTTAGAAGTCTACCTCGGGATTAGTGGAGCATGGTAATTTTCACTGAGTAATTTCCCAAGTTCACACAAAAGCAGTAAGGGTTAGAGCTGAGAAAAGCAGATGTAGCCTCCATCAAAGTCCCACTCAAAACCACTTCCCTTCTGTGCCCTCTCATTCTCCCTTTTGTTTCCAGGGTCTCATTTTGCTCTAGGTGAAATCTACCTGGGCTGCAGATCATCCCCTTTGGGTCCAGATTTTCAATGAGCAAATCTGGCCAAAAGACCCAAGCTAGTATTTTTCATTCATGCGTTCACTGGTGCATTTATTCATCTACTCAGTCATCTAAAGATTTATCTGTGCCATGCACTTTGATAGGTGATTCTGAAGTGAATGGGACTGATCCCTGTTCTCAGACACTCCTAATGGATACAGGAAGCAAACATACAATAAATAGGATGATCCGAGTGCCAGGAAGGAAACTAATTTTTCTGGTGGGCATAGGAATAAAGATGTCATAGAAAGCATGCCATTAGAACAGAATTTGAAAGATAGATGGGATTTCAGTACATTCTTTTTCTAAAATGTGGGGCTAGGTAAGAAGAAATCCGTCTGTGCTCGGTTATTCAGTTGTGTCTGACTCTTTGCGATCTCCTGGACTGTAGCCTCCAGGCTCCTCTGCCCATGGGATTCTCCAGGCAAGAATATTGGAGTGGGTAGCCATTCCCTTCTCCAGGGGATTCTTCTGACCCAGGGATCAAACCCATATCCCCTGCACTGGCAGGCAGGTTCTTTACCCCTGAGCCACCTGGAAAGGCAGAAATCTCTCCCAGCAGAGGTTAAAACCTAATTAATTAGAATAAAACCCAAAGTTCTCTAGCAGACTTATCAGTCACCACAGTCTGGTGCCTGCATCCTGTCCAGTTCCATGTTTTATCACTTTTCCCCTTCCTCAGTGTATGCCAGACACATGGATGAGAAGCCTTTAAGGTTGTTTGTTTCTATCACAAGACATTGGTACTGGCTGTTCCCTCTGGTTAAATCATTCCCTGCGTTTTTCATGCTTCTGCCTCCTGGTGAGCATTTAAGTCTCAGCTCTGACGCTTTATACCAGAGGGACCCATTAAAATCCCCACTTCACAAATAAGGACCCATGCTGTACTGGCCAAGGAACTGACCTAAGGTCACACAACTAACGGGGAAGTTGCCAAGAGCTGAACCTCAACTGTTCTCAGTCTCGAGACCCAGCTGGTATCCACGACTCTACACTGCCTGCCTCTCTCACCATCCCAACTGATCTCGTCCATACACTGACATGTTTCATTCTCCTTGCTCTAGAATATATGGTCCACAAGAACAGGGGCCCTGCCTCTCTCGGTCACCATTGTATCTCCAGCATCTGGCAATATAAGACACCCTCAGAAAATATTGGGTTAGCCAAAAAATTTGTTGTGGTTTTTCCATAACTCCTTACAGAAAAACCCAAATGAACTTTTTGGCCAACCCAATACATTTTGAGTGAGAGCTTGGGGCAAAGAGAGTACATAAAGAAAGAAGCTTAGAGGTATGCTACTTCTAGATAAGGAAATAGTAAGGACGCTTTCTGTGACCTCTCAGAACTAGTTCCGTATTTTTATCCTTTCACTCAAAGTAATGACAGAGTTATTAGAAATATGGGACAGGTTGGGACTTCCCTGGTGGTTCAGTGGTTAAACTTCATCTTTCAATGTAGGGGGTATGGGTTTTTTCCCTGGTGGGAGAGCTAAGATCCCACATGCCTTGGGGCCAAAGAACCAAAACATATAACAGAAGCAACACTGTAACAAAATCAATAATGACTTTAAAAATGGTTCACATAAAAAAAAACTTAAAAAAGAAATATAGGACAGGTAGGAGCAGGTACAGGGGCTATATGGTATGGAATTGGGGGAAACTGAAGGCTTTAAGGCGAGGTAGGGGGCATCCTTGCAACATACTCCAAGTTGTAACACATAAATGACTGCCTCCTTCTAATCAAGGAAGATAATGGCTATCACCTTGTGGAAGTCCTTCCCATAGAGTGGTGATCGCTGAACAGCAGGAAAATAACCTGAAAGTTCCCCTTGGTGTCAGTAACCTAGGAGTCCTCTCCAGCCGACCAAGACGGCCATAACAGGTGGTGCTAATGAGCCTGAAGTGACGCAAGCTCTTTCTGCAGTCTGCTGCCTGCCACAAGCCCCTTCCCAGCTGCGGGTCACCAAACTCCTCCCGACTGTGGGTTCTTCCTGGGGAAGTGCCAGGATGCTCAACAGACCATGTCACCTCATCCATAGGCTTTCCAAGATGGTGATGGTTCCAGCACAATGACCACCGCTCCTGTCCGAAGCCATTCAGGCTTGGCCTGGGCTTACTGTGGCTCTAAAGGGAGGAACCTGGACTTGAACTTTTAGATTCTGATTCACAGGGTAGTCTTCCAGCTGCTCACTACACCCTCTTCTCTTCTAGCCTCTGGAAAGAAGCCATGCAATCAAGTGGTTCATAGTCCAGCTTTCTAGCAAGTAATGCCTTCACAGCTTCAGTTCATTAAGTGGTGATGGTTTAGGTTTAGAAAGCTCTCATTTGACTTAATTCTGCAAAATTGTAACCACCATACATTGATTATTTTTCCTGTGCTAGAGACTTTTTTAAGCCCTTTACAGACACCGTCTCATGGAATTTCAGAATTCTTTGTGATAGAAGCTTTATTATCCCCATTGCCCAGATGAAAAATAGAGGGATAGAGAAGTTAATGAATTATTCAGTGTCTTATAGGCAGCAAGTGTCAAACTTCAGAGTGCTTAGTAACTTAACTATGTGCTGTGTTGACACGTCTGTGACTTTCAGTCTCTCCAAATATATCCTAATCTGTGAGTTGAAGGCACACATCACCACCCATCACTATACCTGCTGTGTTTGGGGAGGATTTCTAAAGTTTGGTTCCTTCTTTTAAAAAAAGTAATTAAGTTTCCTATCACAGAAACCTCGGTATCTGAAACCAAAATACAGAGACATCTACCGCCTCTAGGCTTGGAAAGAGTTGAACTAAGGAACTAAGTATTAGAACATGGTCAGTAATAGTCATGGCCCATTGATTAGATAGGCAGAGAACCATTACATTTCAAACATATGCTGTTAAGCCCAACAAAGATGTATTCCATCAAGGATCGTCTAAATCCACAGCTCCTTGGATTTGATGATTCAAAGGATGTAAAGACGTTTAACAAGGTGTGATGAGCACTTTATTCCCAGAATGAGTAGGGATAAACCTTGTTTAGTTACTCAGTTATGTCTGACTCTTTTTCAAACCCATGGACTATAGCCTGCCAGGCTTCTCTGTCCATGCTATTTCCCAGGCAAGAATACTAGAGTGGGTTGCCATTTCCTTCCCCAGGGGATCTTCTTGACCCAGGAATTGAACCCAGGTCTCCTGCATTGACAGGTGGATTCTTTACTGCTGAGCCACCAAGGAAGCCAATAGGAATGAATCTTCGACTGGTCCAAATTCAGCCTCACTTTTACTAAGAATATCAGTCAGTTCAGTTCAGTCACTCAGTCGTGTCCGACTCTTTGAGACCCCACGAATCACAGCACATCAGGCCTCCCTGTCCATTACCAACTCCCGGAGTTCGCTCAAACTCACGTCCATCGAGTTGGTGATGCCATCCAGCCATCTCATCCTCTGTCGTCCCCTTCTCCTCCTGCCTCCAATCCCTCGCAGCATCAGAGTCTTTTCCAATGAGTCAACTCTTCGCATGAGGTGGCCAATGTACTGGAGTTTCAGCTTAGCATGAGTCCTTCCAAAGAACACCCAGGACTGATCTCCTTCAGAATGGACTGGTTGGATCTCCTTGCAGTCCAAGAGACTCTCAAGAGTCTTCTCCAACACCACAGTTCAAAAGCATCAATTCTTCGGCACTCAGCTTTCTTCACAGTCCAACTCTCACATCCATACATGACTACTGGAAAAACCATAGCCTTGACTAAACGGGCCTTTGTTGGCAAAATATTGTCTCTGCTTTTGAATATGCTATCTAGGTTGGTCATAACTTTCCTTCCAAGGAGTAAACAGCTTTTAATTTCATGGCTGAAGTCACCATCTGCAGTGATTTTGGAGCCCCCCAAAATAAAGTCATCCACTCTTTGTACTGTTTCCCCATCTATTTGCCATGAAGTGATGGGACCGGATGCCATGATCTTAGTTTTCTGAATGTTGAGCTTTAAGCCAACTTTTTCACTCTCCTCTTTCACTTTCATCAAGAGGCTTTTTAGTTCCTCTTCACTTTCTGCCATAAGGGTGGTGTCATCTGCATATCTGAGGTTATTGATATTTCTCCCGGCAATCTTGATTCCAGCTTGTGCTTCTTCCAGCCCACTGTTTCTCATGATGAACTCTGCATATAAGTTAAATAAGCACGGTGACAATATACAGCCTTGACGTACTCCTTTTCCTATTTGGAACCAGTCTGTTGTTCCATGTCCAGTTCTAACTGTTGTTTCCTGACCTGCATACAGATTTCTCAAGAGGCAGGTCAGGTGGCCTGGTATTCCCATCTCTTTCAGAATTTTCCACAGTTTATTGTGATCCACACAGTCAAAGGCTTTGGCATAGTCAATAAAGCAGAAATAGATGTTTTTCTGGAACTCTCTTGCTTATTTGATGATCCAGCAGATGTTGGCAATTTGATCTCTGGTTCCTCTGCCTTTTCTAAGACCAGCTTGAACATCAGGAAGTTCATGGTTCAAGTATTGCTGAAGCCTGGCTTGGAGAATTTTGAGCATTACTTTACTAGCGTGTGAGATGAGTGCAATTGTGTGGTAGTTTGAGCTTTCTTTGGCATTGCCTTTCTTTGGGATTGGAATGAAAACCGACCTTTTCCAGTCCTGTGGCCACTGCTGAGTTTTCCAGATTTGCTGACATATTGAGTGCAGCACTTTCACAGCATCATCTTTCAGGATTTGAAATAGCTCAACTGGAATTCCATCACCTCCACTAGCTTTGTTCGTAGTGGTGCTTTCTAAGGCCCACTTGACTTCACATTCCAGGATGTCTGGCTCTAGGTGAGTGATCACACCATCGTGATTATCTGGCTCATGAAGATCTTTTTGTATAGTTCTTCTGTGTACTCTTGCCACCTCTTCTTAATATCTTCTGCTTCTGTTAGGTCCATACCATTTCTGTCCTTTATCAAGCCCATCTTTGCATGAAATGTTCCCTTGGTATCTCTAATTTTCTTGAAGAGATCTCTAGTCTTTCCCATCCTGTTGTTTTCCTCTATTTCTTTGCACTGATCGCTGAGGAAGGCTTTTTTATCTCTCCTTGCTATTCTTTGGAACTCTGCATTCAGATGCTTATATCTTTCCTTTTCTCCTTTGCTTTTCACTTCTCTTATTTTCACAGCTATTTGTAAGGCCTCCCCAGACAGGCATTTTGCTTTTTTGCATTTCTTTTCCATGGGGATGGTCTTGATCCCTGTCTCCTGTACAATGTCACGAACCTCCGCCCATAGCTCATCAGGCACTCTATCAGATCTAGTCCCTTAAATCTATTTCTCACTTCCACTGTATAATCATAAGGGATTTGATTTAGGTCATACCTGAATGGTCTAGTGGTTTTCCCTACTTTCTTCAATTTAAGTCTGAATTTGGCAATAAGGAGTTCATGATCTGAGCCACAGTCAGCTCGCAGTCTTGTTTTTGCTTAGAATTCTACTAAGAATATAGGGTTTGGCTCCTACGTCATCATCATTCCTTTATTTGTCTAGCCAGCATCATGTCCATCTTAGAGAGCTTCCCAGGTCATTCTAGGAGGCCTAACCACATCGCGAGCTGGAGGAAGCCTGAGAGAGTAAGTGCACCTGGACATTACTCCTAGTCAGCAGGCAATATTCTGGCAGCTGGCTTTGAAAATTACTCAGGATGGTGAAGAGATGGCAATTGTCACAGCTCTGTGGCTCTCCTTGGCGCTTCGGATGTTTGGTTCTCACAGGAATGGGATGGTAAGAGCTTCAGGTGGTGATTCAGCTCTTACATGCCACTCTGGCACTAGGGACAGAGTGGGACTCCTTAGGCATAGGATGGACAGTCCCCTCTGAATGGTTCAGCTCCTGTTTGGTCCCAACCTATGGTATCTCTGTCTCGTCTGGGAGTGGGAAATCCTGTTTTATATATTCTTCTAAATCTATTGTTCTCAAACCCTGAATCCTGAGTTTAGAAATCCAAAAGTCAAAAATCTGTTTGTATTGTCTATTTCTGCTTTGACAATCCTCCTTTGCAGTAAGGGTACCCCATTTGCCTGGGCTGGAGGGAAATGCTGCTGTTTGTCTGCAGTGATCATCTTTTTAAAAAAATATAATATTTATTTATTTAGTTTTGGCTGTGCCGGGTATTCACTGCTGCAGAAGGGCTTCCTCTAGTTGTGGGGAGCGGAGGCTATTTCTCATTGTGGTGGCTTCTCTTGTTATGGAGCACAGGCTCCAGGGCACATGGACACAGTAGTTATGGCCCAGGGGCTCCAGAGAGCAGACTCAGTAGTTGTGGTCAGAGGCTTAGTTTCTCCACAGCATGTGGGATCTTCCTGTACCAGGGATCAAACTGGTGTTCCCTGCATTGCAAGGTGGATTCTTAACCACTGGACCACCAGGGAAGCCCATGCAATGATGACCATAATATGTCCCCTCTTTATACAATACAAGAGCTCCTAGTCATAGGCACAGATTTTCAACCATGGTCTTCCCCACTGGGGACTGTCTGTTAATGAATTATTGGAAGCATGGAAAGGCAGAGAATGTGTGCTCTGGCAGGCAGATCAGCTCTCAAAGGAGCAGAGAGAAGGGGTTGCGCTAAGCATGCTAGGGTTCTTATTTATTATTCAGTTATTCCTCTTCCTCTCACAGTGAAGCCTGAGAGGGTAGAGGGGAGGGGAAAATTTCCCCAGGGGCAAAAAAATTTTTTTAGGAAAATATGAGTTGAAGCCATCCTGAGATCCTACCACACACCCACCACAATTGCTAACATAAAAAAGACAAAACCTACTACGACTTGGTGAGGATGGGGAGCAGCTGAACTCATAACATGGCTGATGAGAATGCAAAATGGTACTGCTTGGGAAAATCTTTTGCCATTATCTAGTAAAGGTTCATTTCCAAGGCAAACCATTCAATATCATGGTAATCCAAGTCTATGCCCTGACCAGTAATGCTGAAGAAGCTGAAGTTGAACAGTTCTATGAAGACCTACAAGACCTTCTAGAACTAACACCCAAAAGAGATGTCCTTTTCATTAAAGGAGACTGGAATGCAAAAGTAGGAAGTCAAGAAACACCTGGAATAACAGGCAGATTTGGCTTTGGAGTACAGAATGAAGTAGGGCAAAGGCTCATAGAGTTCTGCTAAGTGAATGCACTAGTCATAGCAAACACCCTCTTCCAACAACATAAGAGAAGACTCTACACATGGACATCACCAGATGCTTGACACCGAAATCAGATTGATTACATTCTTTGCAGCCACAGATGGAGAAGCTCTATACACTAAGCAAAAATAAGACCACGAGCAGACTGTGGCTCAGATCATGAACTCCTTATTGCCAAATTCAGACTTAAATTGAAGAAAGTAGGGAAAACCACTAGACCATTCAGGTATGACCTAAATCAAATCCCTTATGATTATACAGTGGAAGTGAGATTGATTTAAGGGACTAGATCTGATAGACAGAGTGCCTGAAGAACTATGGATGGAGGTTTGTGACACTGTACAGGAGACAAGAATCAAGACCATCCCCAAGAAAAAGAAATGCAAAAAGCAAAATGGCTGTCTGAGGAGGCCTTACAAATAGCTGTGAAAATAAGAGAAGTGAAAAGCAAAGGAGAAAAGGAAAGATATACCCATTTGAATGCAGAGTTCCAAAGAATAGCAAGGAGAGATAAGAAAGCCTTCCTCAGCGATCAGTGCAAAGAAATAGAGGAAAACAACAGAATGGGAAAGACTAGAGATCTCTTCAAGAAAATTAGAGATACCAAGGGAACATTTCAAGCAAAGATGGGCTCGATAAAGGACAGAAATGGTATGGACCTAACAGAAGCAGAAGATATTAAGAAGAGGTGGCAAGAGTACACAGAAGAACTATACAAAAAGATCTTCATGAGCCAGATAATCACGATGGTGTGATCACTCACCTAGAGCCAGACATCCTGGAATGTGAAGTCAAGTGGGCCTTAGAAAGCATCACTACGAACAAAGCTAGTGGAGGTGATGGAATTCCAGTTGAGCTATTTCAAATCCTGAAAGATGATGCTGTGAAAGTGCTGCACTCAATATGTCAGCAAATCTGGAAAACTCAGCAGTGGCCACAGGACTGGAAAAGGTCGGTTTTCATTCCAATCCCAAAGAAAGGCAATGCCAAAGAAAGCTCAAACTACCACACAATTGCACTCATCTCACACGCTAGTAAAGTAATGCTCAAAATTCTCCAAGCCAGGCTTCAGCAATACTTGAACCATGAACTTCCAGATGTACAAGTTGGTCTTAAAAAGGCAGAGGAACCAGAGATCAAATTGCCAACATCTGCTGGATCATCAAATAAGCAAGAGAGTTCCAGAAAAACATCTATTTCTGCTTTATTGACTATGCCAAAGCCTTTGACTGTGTGGATCACAATAAACTGCAGAAAATTCTTCAAGAGATAAGAATACCAGGCCACCTGACCTGCCTCTTGAGAAATCTGTATGCAGGTCAGGAAACAACAGTTAGAACTGGACATGGAACAACAGACTGGTTCCAAATAGGAAAAGGA
Organism: Bubalus bubalis; assembly: GCF_019923935.1. Lineage (NCBI taxonomy): Eukaryota > Metazoa > Chordata > Mammalia > Artiodactyla > Bovidae > Bubalus > Bubalus bubalis. The sequence goes on along the minus strand of NC_059159.1, from coordinate 33,097,801 downwards.
GTATGTCAAGGCTGTATATTGTCACTGTGCTTATTTAACTTATATGCAGAGTTCATCATGAGAAACAGTGGGCTGGAAGAAGCACAAGCTGGAATCAAGATTGCCGGGAGAAATATCAATAACCTCAGATATGCAGATGACACCACCCTTATGGCAGAAAGTGAAGAGGAACTAAAAAGCCTCTTGATGAAAGTGAAAGAGGAGAGTGAAAAAGTTGGCTTAAAGCTCAACATTCAGAAAACTAAGATCATGGCATCCGGTCCCATCACTTCATGGCAAATAGATGGGGAAACAGTACAAAGAGTGGATGACTTTATTTTGGGGGGCTCCAAAATCACTGCAGATGGTGACTTCAGCCATGAAATTAAAAGCTGTTTACTCCTTGGAAGGAAAGTTATGACCAACCTAGAGAGCATATTAAAAAGCAGAGACATTACTTTGTCAACAAAGGTCCATTTAGTCAAGGTTATGGTTTTTCCAGTAGTCATGTTTGGATGTGAGAGTTGGACTATAAAGAAAGCTGAGCACCAAAGAGTTGATGCTTTTGAACTGTGGTGTTGGAGAAGACTCTTGAGAGTCCCTTGGAAGCAAGGAGATCCAACCAGTCCATCCTAAAGGAGATCAGTCCTGGGTGTTCATCAGTAGGACTGATTTTGAAGCTGAAACTCCAGTACTTTGGCCACCTGAAGTAAAAAGCTAACTCATTTGAAAAGACCCTGATGCTGGGAAAGATTGAGGGCAGGAAGAGAAGGGGACAACAGAGGACAACAGGTTGGATGGCATCAGTGACTCAATGAACATGGGTTTGGGTGGAGTCCGGGAGTTGGTGATGGACAGGGGGGGCTGGCATGCTGCAGTTCCCGGGGTCGCAAAGGGTTGGACACAACTGAGTGAATGAACTGAACTGAACTGAGTAAAGGTGAATATATACATAGCCTGTGACCCAGTAATCCCACTCCCGGGCATACATGATTTTCATCAAAAGACTTAGAGCAAAATGTTCACAGCAGCACTGTTCATAAGTAAAAAGTCATGAAATGCCCAGTGTCAATAGAATGAAAGATAGTAGCACATTCACACAATGGAATACTCTACAGTGATGAGAATGAACAAAATACCAGCAATATAGATGTATTCACAAACTTAATGTTGAGTAAAAGCCAAACCAAAACATATAAATTCTTTGTTGAACAGCAGAAACCAACACAACATTATTGTTGTTGTTCAGTGCCATAGTCGTGTCCGATTCTTTGTGACCCTATGGGCTGCAGCTCACCAGGCTTCTCAGTCCTTCACCATCTCCCGGAGCTTGCTCAAACTCATGTCGATTGACACAGCATTATAAAGCAATGATTCTCCAGTTAATTAAGATGACCCTATTGCTTTTGAACTGTGGTGTTGGAGAAGACTCTTGAGAGTCCCTTGGACTGCAAGGAGATCCAACCAGTCCATTCTGAAGGAGATCAGCCCTGGGATTTCTTTGGAAGGAATAATGCTAAAGCTGAAACTCCAGTACTTTGGCCACCTCATGCGAAGAGTTGACTCATTGGAAAAGACTGTGATGCTGGGAGGGATTGGGGGTAGGAGGAGAAGGGGATGACAGAGGATGAGATGGCTGTATGGCATCACCGACTCGATGGACGCGAGTTTGAGCGAACTCCGGGAGTTGGTGATGGACAGGGAGGCCTGGCGTGCTGCGATTCATGGGGTCGCAAAGAGTCGGACATGACTGAGTGACTGATCTGATCTGATCTGATATGCAAGATAGCAAAAGAGACACAGATGTAAAGAACAGAATTTTGGACTATGTGGGAGAAGGCGAGGGTGGGACGATATGTGAGAAAACATTGAAACGTATATTACCGTGTGTAAAACAGATGACCAGTGCAAATTCCATGCATGAAGCAGGGCACCCAAAGCTTGTGCTCTGGGACAACCCAGAGGGATGCGGTGTGGCGGGAGGTGGGGTGGGGGTGATCCAGGATATGGGGACACACGTGCACCCATGATGGATGCATGTCGATGTATGGCAAAAACCACCACAATATTGTAAAGTAATTAGCTTCCAATTAAAATAAAAAAATAAATATTTTAAAAAGTAAATTTAAAAAGAAAAAATATATATTATATAATTATATAATATTGTATAAAATATACTATATAAATTATTATAATATAATATTATAATATTATATGCAATATTTGTTATTATACACTATATAGTTTCATTTATATAAAATCAAAACCAGGACAACTAAGTGATGCTGTTAGCAGTCAGGAAAGTGAGGCGCATGGTAGACTTCTGGGGTGCTGGTGATGATCTGTTTCTTGATTCAGCTGCTGGTTACATTACAGTGTAAGGTTTGTGAAAATTCTTTGGTTTATATCATTGTTATGCTTTTGTGACCATTAATTATACTTTAACTGCAAGTTCACTCAGACACCACCCCTGACGTAGACACATGGACATACACACAAGCTTCATTCTCCCTGCCTCTCCAAAAACTGAATGGCGTCTGGATGGCAGCCGTGAGCAGACAGTCTAACTGCCTCCCAGAAATGCCTATGAAGATGGCAGAAAAGCCATCCGAGTTTGGCAGTCAACCCTGTTGGCAGCATGGGAGGAAGCTTCCTCTGGGCCCCAGGGCTAGTTGTAAGGGATGGACAGCCATGTTGGCAGACCACCCGTGTGATGCTGTGGGTGAGTCTGTCCACTTGAAAATAGTACAAATGCCTTTTTTCCTCCTTTACTATCTTTGCATGCATTCAGTCATGGCCTACTGTTTATGACTTCATGGACTGTAGCCCAGCAGGCTCCTCTGCCCATGGGATTTCCCAGGCAAGAATACTGGAGTGTGGGTTGCCACTTCCTTCTCCATGGGATCTTCCGGACCCAGGGATGGAACCTGTGTCTCCTATGTCTCCTGCATTGGCAGTTAAATTCTTTACCACAGAGCCACCTCGGAAGCCCTTCAATATCTTTACTCTGGCTTAGAAACTCAAGTTCTGCATCTAAGGAACACTGAGTTCTGGTCCTTGCTCCAGCATGTGTATGCACGCACATGTGCATGTGTGTGTGTGTGCATGCGTGTGCCCGCGTGTAGGGGGTGAGGAGGGTCTGTCCCTTCCTCCCACCACTAATGCTGTTACAGTATAAAAGGGACTTGAAAGTATTCCCTTAACCCCTCTGGTTTCTAAACTAGAAATTTGCTTCTTAACCTATGTTCAGGTGGATTCTGAATCCTATGGGGAAATTTTGGCTCTACAGAGCTTCCCTTGGAATGTATTTTCCTTCCTGGAGATGTATTTTTCCAGAAAGGGTGTTTTCTCTTGCTGTATTATCTACCTCACAATTCTTGATGAGTTTGTTGATCATGTAAAATGGTGTCTGGTGTTGTTTTCTTATGCCATTTGTTCACTGAATTATTTACACATTTGGCACATCATGCCAGAACTACTAAATCAAAAACCTCTACTTTTTGCTAACAAAAGAATGATCCATGAAGCAATATGCTGATATTTTCCTTGACCAGGAACTTGAGTGGAAATTTTATCTTTATTTAAAATTTATATTGAAGTTGACATCTATAATGTAGAAAGTGTTTCTACATGGGTTAGATAACAGGAAACAGTCTAAAAGAAAGTGGAGAAAGAGTAAGAATAACAATTACAAAATAAGTGAAAATAACCATAAATATATGATGCAATGCCTCACCAGTCATGAAATCAATGCCAATTAAAATAACACTAAGATTCTTCAGTGATTATATCTTCAACTATTAAATTTTTTTTTAAATATCCAATATTGTACAAACAGGTGATCTTATTATTGATGACTTGGGCTGGAACTCTTCCTTTGTGGGCAATATCTCTTCAGATTAAAAAAGCACATTTTACCAACACATTAAAATTGTGAGCCTTTTAACCTATGATTCCTACAGAGATACTTAAGCAAATATGAAGATACACAGGTAAAGGTAAAGATACTTAAGCAAATATGAAGATACAGGTTTGTTGATAATAGAAATATGGGAAGAAACCTAAATATGAAACAGGTGGAACCTTTCTAAAATAAATAGTTGTGTTGACACATCATGGTACTAAATACAAAAAAAAAAAAAAAGATGGAAGAAGTGAATATATACTGTAATCCAATTTTGTAAAAAATTAGTAGAGAAATAAGCGTATATGTCTATGCTTAGGAAAAATTCTGAGAGAACAGACAGAATACTCTTAGCAGTGGTTATTGGGGGGCAGGGTGTATAGCAAGAGACTTCACCTTTGGCTTTATTTATTTTTGTTGTCTGAATATGATTATAAACCCATTATAACCTGATTATAAACCTGTTACAATCAGAAAAGACAACAAAGATTTTTAATACTATCAGCTCTTCACCCAGCGCTAACCATGTTACGTCTAAGTGATGGACATTTGGATGGTTTTAAAGTTTTCTTCATTTTATTTTTGTACTTTCCAAAGTTGTCTACAGAGGGTATCTACTCCTTTTCATATCAGAAAATAGGTGGAATTTCAAACAATAAGTCTGTACAATTAGCACTATAACATATGATCAAAATCATGTCGAACATATGGACAGCATAAAGCTTCAAAGAATGCACACCTGAAAGTTAATGGTAATTAAATGGGTGGTAGGATGATAGCAGATTTTCCCTTTCCGTCTGCTCGTTTGCAAAATCAACAGCTGAGTGATGTGAAGATCAATAGTTGGGATGACGGTAAGTTTATCATTATTGTAATTGATGTGCTCATTAGTACCTGAGTTCTCTCTCCCCTGGTTTCCTCCATGCTTGTTATTTCCACACCGTAATGTTAATTATGGTGATATAACACTAGAATGAGCGGCTCAAAGTGGATGCAGGGGCACCATGGAGACACAAACTAAGAAAAGCAAGGGGTCTTTAGACTTCACTCCAGGGTCATCAGCGCTTTTCCTAAATAAAGTCAAGGAGACACAATCCAGACACTAACATTCCAACGAGTACAAACCGTTGAATCTTACAACTGGCCAAGTAACTCACAACTTTGTGGTTTTCTTCTCATTTATAAACAAAATTGATCAATGGTCATGGGTCTGTTCTAGAACAAAATCCAAAATTTCTAAGTTTCTCTTGGGTATTTCCCAAAGAGAGGAGAAGTCTTTGTCCTGAAGCTATTTTCAAGTATGAGTGAGTGTTAGTTGCTCAGTTGTATCAGACTCTGCGATCCCATGGATTGTAGCCCTCCAGGCTCCTCTGTCCATGGAATTCTCCAGGCAAGAAAACAAGAGTGGGTAACCATTCGCTTCTCCAGGGGATCTTCCCGACCCAGGGATCAAACCCCAGTCTCCTGCATTGTAGTTAGACTGTTTACTGTCTGAACCACCAGGGAAGCCCAAGCCTCGATTTCATTATCTGTCAAATAAAAGAATAGGTGATTGCTGGGCTTCCTTTTAATTCAAGCATTTTTAGGAGTCCCTCTTTGTGCACCACACAGAGAAGGAGCTGTAGAGGCTGGGATTTCTGTGACTCTGGCCTGTAGAGCTGAGTTCCTGGGATGATCCGGCAGCATCGACCATGACCCGGGCAGAGACAGGAAAAACAAATGATAGGAAGGGGCCAGGCTGGCGGTGTGCATGCCTGCAGACAATTCACACGCAGTTGGAGGCGCTCCGCTGGAAACCAGGGTTTCATCAGCAGCTTCATTTACAGCAGGGAAGCTGCTATTTGCAATATAATGTCAGTAACTGACAGTTGGGATTCAGTGGCTCCTGGCTTGAGCCATCACCAAACAACCAATTTTCACTCTGCAAGTCAGAATGACCCCTCCAGGAGGGGAAAGGAGATGTGGATCTCTGTTGGGACACGCCTGGGCACAGAGCCCACAGGGGCCTCAGAAGGCTGGTTCTGGCCTGTGGTTCTTGCCACTTACAAGCTCTTCACACTACAAACACATAGCTTGCCTTGCTCTGGGAGTTCTCAGGAGCGTACCCATCGTTCATTCTTAGAGTCAGAAGGAGGAGGGAGACAAGCAGGCAATGAGAAGAAAGGAAAGCAGGAAGATGCAGCTGTTCAGAGCAACACAGAGAACATCAGACGGCCCCAGGAGCGCTGGGTATTCAGCTCGGATCTGTCGCCAGCCAGCCGCACGGCCACAACTGTCACCTCCTGCCCCTGGGTGCGGTTTGCTTGGGGTGCAAAGGCTCCAGGTTTGACAAGGTGGTCTTGGTTCGACTTCCCTTCGCCTCCAGTGTCCTGTGACTCAATTATTCTAAGCAGGAAGGGTGGAGAAAAGGAGGAAATGGAAGAAGAGAAGGAGAAGGTGGAAAGCAGGTGGATGAGGCTTCTTGGAAAAGAAAAGAGGGAAATGAGGAAGACTGCCACAATAGAGAAGAACACGACACAGATTTGCCGAAGGTATTCCTCATGTAAGTAATCACGATGACAATTGTTATCATAAACAACCAAGTACTAATTAGCTTCAGAAAGGGCAGCTTCCTGCAAGTGACTCAGGAATGCAACCCCCCCACCCCCACTCCCCACCCTCCTCTCCAGAGCCCTGGAGGATCCCTCCTTCCTGAGTCCATCATCTGGGAGCCAAAGCAGAGGATGAGGGAAACCTGTGGGCTCTGAGTCTGGCCATCCGGCATTGAGTCTCCCAGGGCAGCCTAAGGACACCCAGCCCAGGTTGTCTTGCAGAGACGGGGTCCCGACACCCACATGATCTGAGTCTCCACCACCAGCATCAGCCTCCAAGTCACCCCGAACCATCGAGGGCTCCCCAGCTACTTCCTAAAGACAGGGGACCACATTCCAAATGCTTCTTGTCCATAGAACGACCACTCATGACTTCCCTGGCTACCTGGTTCTGTTCTCCTTCTCCCTCGCTTTGCTTCAACTCTGCTAACAGACATCATTGCTCAGCTTGGCCTCTTCTGGTCCCTAGAGTGTATCTGCTCTCTGATCCTGTATCCCCCTCCCTCCAAATTGTCTCAGAACTGACCCAGCTCCTTTCCTTTCCCTGCTCTGATCTCCAGGGCTATGTGAATCTACCTGAGTCCCCTAAAAACTGGTATCAGTAACTGCTGGTATCCGGCCCAGTGCGTGCATATGTTCAGTCCTGTCCAACTCTTTGTGGCCCCATGGACTGTAGCCCACCAGGCTTTTCTGCCCATGGGATTTCCCAGGCAAGAATACTGGAGTGGGTTGCCATTTCCTTCTCCAGGGGAATCTTCCCCATCCAGGGATTGAACACCAGGTCTCCTGCATCTCCTGCATCAACAGGCAGGTTCTTTACCACTGGGCCACCTGGGAAGCGTGGTCCATGGCCCAGAGATCTTACCAAACTGTAGGGAATCCATTCTAAATCTTACGGTCTTCACTGCTATGTTCAGACTATGTCCACAAGATTAAGAATGGTAGAGAAGGGGGTGAGTAGGCAGACACTTTATGGAAAGAAATCTATGGTTCAAATCTTTTCAAGGAATTAACAGCACTTAAAAAAATTTTTTATGTGATGCCAGCCATTATAATTTCTTACAAAGACCCGCAGGTTGGTTTGGGATTGGTTTATAACCTGTAGCAGGCATGTGTGCCTGCTAAGTCATTTCAGTCATGTCCTACTCTTTGTGACCCATGGACTGTAGTCCTCCATGCTCCTCTGTCCGTGGAATTCTCTGGGCAAGAATACTGGAGTGGGTTGCCATGCCCTCCTCTAGGGGATCTTCCAACACAGAGATCGAACTGAGTCTCTTATGTCTCCTGCATTGGCAGGCGGGTTCTTTACCACTAGCGCCACGTGGGAAGCCCATAACTTGTTACAAAAAAGGCCAAATTCAGAATAAGATAATCTGAGGGACTGTAATCAGAGAGGTAGTATTGGTGTGGGGTGTCTTGACTCTGTCTGAAGGACAAGGGGTGCATATGAATCAGAGAACAAAGAGCAAGAAAAACCTGTATTAACCCAAAAGCTAAGGTGAGAATTCAGGTAGCTATTCTGGAAAAAAAAAAAGTCAACTAAAGAATTCTCTGATGGTCCAGTGATTAGGATGCCATGCTTTCACTGCTAATGTCCCGGGTTCAATCCCCGTGTAGGGGAGCTTAGATCCTATAAGCTGTGTGGTTCAGCTAAAGATAATAAACAGATTTTTTTATAAAGCAACTGGAGGAGAGTAATTTCAGAAAGGACAGTATACCCTCAAGAAAGTCTGTCTTATTGGAAAGGAATTTACTATAAATTCCTGATTTAGGACTGGCAGAATTTTATTAGGCAGAAAGAGTTGTATTAGTAAGAGCATAAAATTTGGTGTAGGTTTTTTTTTTTTTTCATTCCATAGTATTTTTTCCAATGCTATTTTAAAATTTATGGTCATTTAAAATCTCAATATCTATTGTTATATTAAAAAGCTTGTTTATATGGATTTAGGAACCGTTTGGGCTTCTTGTATCTCTCTACATTTTCCATTCTGGGGACAGCACAACAGTGAACTGGCTTGTGCATTTCAAGCTAGATATGGAGAGACTTCCCCGATGGTCAGGTGGTTCAGACACTTCCACTGCAGGAGGCCAGGTTCCAACCCTGGACAGGCAAGTAAAGATCCCACTTGTGGCAACGAACATGAAATATGCCTGTGTACTGCAACTAAGACCTGATACAGCCAAATAAATAAATGAATAAATATTTTTTTTTAAAGTATGTGCATTCCGGGGATCCCCACAAAGGTCTTCCAGTCTTGAACCAAGATGCAGAAATCAGAATCTCTTGGAACAAGACCCAGGAATCGGGCTTTGAATTGGAATCTGTGGCCAACTCTATTTCCTAAACATTGTGTGACTTCTGAGGCTGGAGCATAAAACGTGATGCTGTTTCTAGTTCGTTCTCTGGAGCACTCATATTTGGAGTCCTAGGCTGCCCTCTAAGTTCAGCTAAGCAGAGGCTGCCCGGCAGTGAGGAAGCAATGTCACCTGGGGAGACCCACACAGGTGGTCTGGTGGCGGCACTGCTCTTTAAGTTGCCCCCTACCCCAGACACTGCAGTGAAGGAGCCTCCAGGTGATTCTCCCCTCGAAGACACACATCCCAGATCTAACATCCCAGAGGGCAGGCGAGAACGCTCGAGTTGTAATTGACATTAGAGTTAGCTTTAATGTCAACACCGATGATTGTCTATTTATCCACTCAATGAAACATTTATCGATTGTCTGGTATTGCCAGATTGTTCTAAAACCTGGAGATGCAGCAAAGTGCAAGAAGCATCCCCCAGGGTCACAGACCATACATTCTAAGGGTGGCAGAAGACAGCATGGCTGGCATGGGGGGAATAAACAAATAAATACATTAACAGGATGGCTTAGGTGAAAGAGAATGTTAGTCACTCAGTCCTGTCCAACTCTTTCTGATACCGTGGACTGTAGCCTGCCAGGCTCCTCTGTCCATGGGATGTCCCAGGTGAGAATACTGGGCTGGGTTGCCATTCCCTTCTCCAAGGGATCTTACTGACCCAGGGATTGAGTCTCCTGCATTGCATGCAGATTCTTTACCATGTGAGCCATCAGAGAACTTAAGGCCATGCTAAATGTTATGGAAACAATAAAGCAAAGGAATGTGATGAGGGAGGCATGATTTCCTATTTCATGGTCAACCTGCCCCAGGGATTATAGTTTGAACTGAGACCTGGAATTGCTGTAACAAAGTACCACAGACTGAAGTGGGGGTTAAACAGTAGAAATGTAACGTCTCACAGTTTTGGAGGCCAGAAGTTCAAGATCAAGAATTCGGCAGTGGTTTGCAGGCCATCTTTGCCATGCTTTGGTTAGAAGAGGCACCACCCCTACCTCCACCTTCATATTCAAGTGGCATTCTCCCCATGTGCATGTATTCCCCAATTGCCCCTTTCTATAAGGACACCAGTTATACTGCATTAGGGCCCACCCTAGTCCAGTGTGGCCTCATCCTAATTTGATTATCTGCATCTGCAATGACTCTGTCTCCAAATAAGCTCACATTCGGAGATAGTAGGTGTCAGGACTTCAACTTGTGAATTTTGGGAGGACATAATTCAGCTCTAACAGGACCGGAAGGAGGAGAATCCAGCTATACAATAATCTGGAGCTGAGCATACCTGGTAAAGGGCCAAGCAGAAGCAGAAACAAGTTCGATCTTCAACAGTCAGACCAGCAGTCAATGTTGGAACACAGAGAGGAAGTGGGGTTCGGCTTCATCATCACTGTGAGCATTCCTTTAAACAGAGCATCACTGGCACACTCACCGGAAGTCAGAGCTGCCCAGTGATCCACACAATCCTCAGGGGTCCTGTCAGTTCTGGACACATCACTCAGAACCCAGCCTTCCTCTCCATCCCCACCAGCACAGCTTTGGTTGGGCATTTATTTCTTGCTTCTACTATTTCAGTTGCTGGTACATTGATCTTCCTGCCTTTAGACTCTCCACCCCTGCCATCCATCCTTTGGAATACCAACAGAATCATTTTCTAAAACAGAAATCCAATCTCACTCATTCTACGAAAAGCTCCTCCATTGCCTCTCCATCATTTTCAACATGAAGAACAAAATCACCAGTGAGGTGCAGAAGGTTATACAAATGCCGCTTAGATCCAGCTGACTGTTCAGCCTTTCTGTCAACTGGACTCACTTCCCATTTCCCAGACCCCCTGTGTTAAAACTCTTTTTGTTCATCGTTTCCAACTCTTTCCACACTTTTCTTGTTTTAATTTTTTTTTTTTTTTAATTTTCACCATGTTGTATGGCTTGTGGGATCTTAGATTCCTGACTAAGGATTGAACTTGAGCCCCCAGCATTGGAAACACAGTATTCATCACTGGGCCACCAGGAAAGACCCAAACACTTTATCTTTTAGGAGCCAGTTTGGGGCTTCCCTGGTGGCTTAGATGGTAAAGAATCTGCCTGCAATGCAGGAGACCCACGTTTGATCATTGGGTCGGGAAGATCCCCTTGAGAACGAAATGGAAACCCACTCCAGTATTCTTGCCTGGAGAATCCCATGGACAGAGGAGCCTGGTAAGCTACAGTCCATGGTTTCACAAAGAGTCAGACATGACTGGTGTAACGGCATGCATGTTGACCTGAAACAGAATTTCTCCAGCAAGGATGGGTTTATTTGAGATCAGCAGAGAATTGCAATTCAGGGTCAGCCACCATGGCAAGCAAGGGGAGGAGAATGCTTTTACAGAGGGGAAAGGAAATTGGGAGGGTGTCAGTAGGTAGTTTTTCCTGTCTTGTCATTGGCTGAGTCCTGGCCAGGAAAGAAGAGAAGTCTTTCTCCTTCCTGTTGGGCTCTGCTCTCTTCACAGGGCATGAGGGCTCCCCCTGCTGGTCTCCTGACTCTACTTAATTGAGGATTCTGATTATTAATTTTTTACATCACCGTTTTGGTCATTGACATCAGTGGACCAGGATCAGAGCTAATATTAACATTCCTGGCAATGTCTGTATCACCATCAGTATAACTTAGTAGGTTTGACATCTAGGTATGAATTCAAGATCCCCTGGAGAAGGGGATGGCACCCAAGTCCAGTATTCTTGCCTAGAGAATTCCATGGACAGAGGACTCTGGTGGGCTCCATGGGGCCGCAAAGAGATGGACCAGACTGAGCGACTAACACTTTCACGAAATTAGGTATCATCTTGTCAGGCGAGTGTATGTTTCTCGGTTCTTGTCTCGTCACAACAATGATTTGGGGCGACGGACTTTAAAGCCCTCGGTGCGTCACAGCTCTCGGGTCTTGAACAAACCATGTCATAGCTCTTAGACAAATCAGTGTTACAGCTCTATTTTATTTAGAAGATAGCAGGAGAATCCATCCTCGAAGAAGAGAAGAGAGTGGAGGAGCGCGCTAGCACGCACCGGAAAAACAAAAGAAGTAGAGAGAGAAAGGCAAAGAGCGCTTTGGCTCCTCCTTTTATATGTTTTTTTCCCTCCCCCTGGGCCTGCCCTATGCAAATTGGGCTTAGCCAGGAGTGCTGTTTGTTCTTCCTGAGGTCTTCACTCCGGTCCTTGGACCTTCCTTTGACCTTCCTTTGTTCTATTTTCGCGGGCTTTTCCCTTCCTTGTCTTTTAGCCATCGCCACTTTGGACTCCTCTTCCCTATTCTAACTACCTGACAATCTTAATGTCTTGGGCCTCAGTTACTTCTCTGTAAAGTGAGACTTTTGGACCAAATAAACTCTGAAACTTTTGCTTGCTAAAGATGTGGCATTTGCCCCATCTTTCATACTGCAGTCAAAATTTATGTAATAATTATATCACCATCACCATTAACATCAGTCTTGCTCTCTGTTTAGTTTTGGTAACACTAAGGTATGGGTTCTGCTTCACAGTTGCTCCTGTTTTATTGTTGTAGTTTTTGGAGGTGGATTTAGCCATAGCTGTTTTGAAACTGATGTTATCTTTATCATTTTTTAGAATTGTGTGTTAGGAAAAGGGCACTGGTTAAGGGTGTAGCTTTGCATGCTTTTTGGTTTTTTTTTTTGTTTTTACTTAGAAGCTCCTTGCTGTTCAGTCATTCAGTCATGTCCCACTCTTTGCCACCCCGTGTACTACAGCACACCAGGCTTCTCTGTCCTTCACTATCTCCCGGAGTTTGCTCAAACTCATGTCTGTTAAGTTGGTGATGCCATCCAACCATCTCATCTTATGTCGCCTCTCTCTCTCCTTCTGCCCTTAATCTTTCCCAGCATCAGGGTCTGTTCCAATGAATCAGCTCTTTGCATCAGGTAGTCAAAGCATTAGAGCTTCAGCTTCAGCAAATCCTTCCAGTGAAAATTCAAGGTTGATTTCCTTTAGGATTAACTGGTTTGACCTCCTTGCTGTCCAAGGGACTCTCAAGAGTCTTCTCCAGCACCACAGTTTAAAAGCATCATTTCTTTGGTGCTCAGCCTTTTTTATGGACCAACTCTGACATATGTACATGACTACTGGAAAAACCATAGCTTTGACTATACAGACCTTTGTCAACAAATTGATATCTCTGCTTTTTATAAGGTCCAGGGTCGTGATAAATTACAGCAGCTTTTCTGAAAATTTACCACACAGGAAGCTGTGCTGAACTTCTCCTGTGGCCGCCTAGGCCCTCTCCCATTAATTTCCTCTAATTCTCATTAGCATGTTTCTACTGCAGACTCGGAAGCAGAGAGAAATTCTTGTGCAGCTAATTTAACACCTGCAGGTTTTGAGAGTTGGTAGAAAAACTACATCAATAAAATAATCACTTGCTTTCTCAGAGATTTTAAATTTGAACCCTTTAAAGGTTAGACTTTTGTTATGATTTCTATTTATGTGTTTCCATTGAGTCATATGTTAATTAATGCTCTTGTCTTTTCAAATGTAAAGAGAGGTGAAAACAAAATCTGAATGAAACCATTTTCAGCACATGAATGGCCATAGTCAAGAAAATAGTCTGACATTTCCGAGGTGGGTGTCGCTTTTCTCTTCCACAGACCCACAGCCTGCCTTAGAAATCCCTGGTACAACCATGGGTAGCTGCAAGGTGGGACTGGCAGGCAGGACCCAGCCTGGGAGCTGGGTGATGTCCTGAGGTTTGGAGATTCTCTGGGCACAGTTGGAAACTCTCTGACGTGCTGAAGTGTGTGAGCAGGAGATATAGCAAAAAAAAGATGGGCAGAGGGGAGAGTAACACGGAAACACATTCAGTTCAGTTGCTCAGTTGTGTCCGACTCTTTGCGACCCCATAGACTGCAGCACACCAGGCCTCCCTGTCCATCACCAACTCCCGGAGTTTACTCAAACTCATGTCCATTGAGTCGGTGATGCCATCCAACCATCTCATCCTCTGTCGTCCCCTTCCCCTCCCACCTTCAATCTTTCCCAGTATCAGGGTCTTTTCCAATGAGTCAGTTCTTCGCATCAGGTGGCCAAAGTATTGGGTTTGAGCTTCAGCTTTCAATATTGAGTTTCAGCTTCAATATCAGTCCTTCCAATGAATATTCAGAACTGATTTCCTTTAGGATGGGCTGGTTGGATCTCCTTGCACTCCAAGGGACACTCAAGAGTCTTTTCCAACACCACAGTTCAAAAGCATCAATTCTTGGGCTCTCAACTTTCTTTACAGTCCAACTCTCACATCCATACATGACTACTAGAAAAACCATAGCTTTGACTAGACGGACCTCTGTTAGCAAAGAAACATACATTACTATATGTAAAATGGATTACCAATAGGAATTTTCTGTATTACTCAGGGAACTCAAACTGGGGCTCGGTAACAACCTAGAGGGTGGGATGGGGAGGGAGGTGGGAGGGATGTTCAAGTGCGAGGGGACATAGGTAAACCTATGGCTGATTCATGCTGATGTTTGGCAGAAACCAACAAAATATTGTGTTTCCCAGGTGGTGCTAATGGTAAGGAACCCGCCTGCCAATGCAGGAGACCTAAGAGACTTGGGTTCAATTCCTGGGTCAGGAAGATTCCCTGGAGGAGGGCATGGCAACCTGTTTCAGTATTATTCCCTCAAGAATCCCATGGACAGAGGAGCCTGATGGGCTACAGTCCATAGGGTCACAAAGGGTCAGACAGTACTGAAGTGACTTAGCACAGGCACAGCAACACAATACTGTAAAGCAATTATCTTTCAATTAAAAATAAATACATTTAAAAAAAGAGAATGGACAGGAAAATGGTCAGAAGTTTGAAGTAGTGTCTAGGCTGGCTGGTGGTGAGGGGTGGTGGTTACTCCTCCTTCTCATGGGTGCAGGGAGCTTATTTCCTTTCTGTGCAAGTAACTGTGAGACCCAGTAAGAGGTAGGGAAGACAGCTTCTCGAGCATCCCTGAGAGAGATCACCAGTCCCAGCAGAAGAAGAGAAAGGTGTACCACTCCCAGGCTGGATGCTACCCCTGGAGCAGGGCATCATGACACAATTCTTGGGAGAATGTGATCATGTCCCTGGAGTGATATGAGCTCAGTGACAGACACCCCCTTCTATGGGCACTTCTAAAGGCACGAAACTTGTGGGGGAAGCCTTCTCAGCAGATGGACAGTAGGGACTGTGGTCACATGTGCCCACCAGAGGATAGAGGGGCTGCACCCCGGACCTCCAGGGTCCCCCAGGAGTGTGAAGAGGCACCTCGCCATCCCAGGGCATCACACAGAAGACTGCCCAAGTTAGAAGAGTAGGCAAATGCTGTAGATGCACTCGGGGCTCAGCCTGGCAAAATGGCGACACCCACTGGGAGCAAGGTGGAGGGTGTGGACCACTGGCAGGGGCAAAGGGAAACATGGAAGAGGTCAGTGATGAAAGAGGCTATGATGGGGACTTCCCTGGCAGGTCAGTGGCTAAGACTCTGTGCTCCCAATGCAGGAGGTCCAGATTTGATCTCCTGGTCAGGGAACTAGATCCCACATCACACAACTAAAGATCCTGCATGCTGCAACAAGGATCGAAGATCCCACTGGATCCCATGTGCCACAACTAAGACCCGGCATGACCAAAATAAATAAATAAATATTTTTTAAAATAGAGGCAAGGGTGAAATTGCACACTATCCTAGGAAAAACTTGCCTAAATCTACCCAGATGCCAGCACATTTCTGGAAACTGAAAAACACCAGATGGAATGAGGTGGACTCAGCGAGACCAGGTTGGTTCACAGCTATGTCAAGTCATCTCCAATGTCCCTCTCCTTCCTCCCTGCCCTCCTAGGGGAATGAAGACTGGAAATGTGGTGGGAAAAGAGAATCTGGGAGGAGACAGTGGCCCCACATCCACCGCAGTAAGGACCCAAAGCTGATTTTGGATGAGATAAAGAATTTAAAATAGGAGATTTGAGTAAAGCCTTAAACTGGATGGAATTTTGACACCCAGAAAGTGACACAATTGGCCCAAGGTGTGACTGAAGGGATGGGGAGTGGGTGGTTGGAAACGCCAATGGGAAAAACAAAGTCGATGGAAGTTCAGAATATGCTGATGTCTGATGTCTAAGCAAGCTGTTTTTTTTTTTTCAGGAGGTCATAATGAGGAATAAATGTGATAATTATTAGGCAGACACATGTACTTATATATATAAAAATCATGTCCAACTCTTTGCAATCCCGTGAACTGTAGCCTGACAGGCTCCTCTGTCCATGGAATTCTCCAGGCAAAAATACTGAAGTGGGTAGCCATTCACTTCTCCAGGGGATCTTCCCGACTCAGAGGTCAAATCAGGTCTCCTGCATTGCAGGCAGATTTTTTTACTGTCTGAGCCACTAGGGAAGCCCTTATAACCTTATAGGTTATTAAAAAATACTGAGTATAGTTTCCCATGCTATACAGCTGTGCTATGGTGGAGTCTTCTTTTTAAGGATGCAAATCCCATCATGGGTGTCCACCTTCCTGACTTTATTACCTCCCAAACACCCCACGTATTAATTCCATCGTGTTTGGGAGGGTGTAGCATTTCAACCTGTGTGTTTCAGGGGGACACACAAACATTCAGCCACCTTTTATCTGGCATCATTTCTTTCTTTCCTTTATGACTTGCCTATTCATGATATTTGCCATTTTTCCATTTCTATTCCATTTTTAAAAATTGTCTTACAGAAGCATTTTCCATACCAAGGATATTAGTCTGTTGTCACATGTGGTAGAAATCTTTTTCTGGTTTGTGATATGAATTTCAAACTTATTTTTGTTGTTTTAAACTTTTAAAAGTTTGGGTAATTACATTTATCCATCTTTTCTTGGTAATTTCCAAGCATTCCACTCTGGTGTACTGTCTGTTATTGTCTTTCTTGCTTCTTCTATTTCTTTTTTTACTGGAATATAATTACTTTACAATGTTGTGTTAGTTTCTGCTGTATAACAAAGTGAATCAGCTATATATATATACCTAGACCCCCATTTGGACCTCCCTCTTTTTCCTTACCACCCCCCCCAACCCCCCCCCCACCGGCCCCACCCCTCTAGGTGACAGAGCACCAGGCTGAGCTCCCTGTGCTGTTCAGCAGCTTCCCAGCAGCTGTCTGTTTTACACTTGGTAGTGTATATACACCAATGCTGCTCTCTCAGTTCGTCTCATCCTCTCCTTTCCTCCCTGTGCCCATGTGTCTGTTCTCTAATCTGCATCTCTATTCCTTCCCTGGAAATACGTTCATTTGTACTGTTTTTCTAGATTCCACATATATGAATTAATAATGTATGGGACTTGTTTTTCTCTTTCTGACTTGCTTCCTCTACTTCTAAATGATGCTCAACTGCATCTTTAATGTGTGTATCATGCCATCCTTATTGCCACAGTTGTTCTGCAGTTTTTAAGATGAACAATATTTTCACATTTTAGAAATACAGGTGATACACTTGTTTGGCCATAAACATCTTTCCTTTCCCTTCTTTCTTTGCTTTAATCTCTGCATTTAATTAATAGCTTAGCTGGGTATAGAATTCCAAAACTGTTTTTCATAGAAGTTTGAATATATTGCTCCTCTACCGTGACTCGGTGTTGCTGACCAGAAGTATATATTAACATGCTTAGCCTTCTCTGGGAGCAACCTCTCTTTTCTCTCTGGAAGCATTAAAGACATTTGTCTTAAAGCTTTGAGTTAGGAAATTTCAGCAGGATACATCTCTATGTGAGTTATTTCCTCATTTATTCTTCTCCATACTCAAGAGAGGCTCAGTATTGAGTCATATCCACTCTCATCTCAGAAACTTTTATTTTTTTCTTTAATGTCTGTAATTATGTTTTATCTTCTTATGCTCCTGCTTTCTCCTTCTAAGAAGTCTATTAGATTGCTGTCAGGCCTCCTAGATTTGACATGTGTGTTTCCTAACTTTTCCCATATATTTTATTTATCTTTTTATCCCAGTTCTGAGAGATTTCTTCTTTGATTTTATTTCTCAGATCAAAAACCTAATCTTAATCTCTGTCCAATTTACTATTCAGCTTATCTAGTGAAATCTTTACTTTTGCAGTTATATCTTCACTTTGAAAAATTCTCTCGTGCGTTCTGATTGATACCTTTTCAAAAGAAACTGTTCTTAATTTGTGTTTACAGCATCTGCCCAAACCTGTAGGCAGGAATCAGAATATTTTCAAATAGTTCTCGTCATTTTTCCTGAATTATCTCTTTTTTTCTGCCTCTGGGATTATGTAGTTGTGTTTACTAATCCTTCTCTTTTTCTTTCACGCTTATGAGTTTTTAAAATACCTTGCAATCTTTGTTTGCAAGTGCTTCACCCCATTTTTTTACTAACAAGCTACTTTGATATGTGAAGATAATTGGTGTGCATTTTCTCAGCAGTGTGTATGTCTCTTTCATAATAGGCCTTTATCTTAAAAAGAAGGACCAAATGTGAGGTTTCAGTCAGCAGGCATAATTATAGGCAGGCTCTCTTTTAATGTTCAGGGACTAGGAATAAGAAAGCAGGTTAGGGACCTCCATCTCTGTCGGTGCAAAGGCCTCTGAGCACAGAGCCCTTGAGTGCTTCAGTTTTGCTGGTTCTCTGAGGTCCCCAACACTTTCACCAGGAGCTCTCCTAGGGTAGGATGGGTACAAATCATTTGCTCACTTTTCCCACTGAAAGGTGAGTTTGATCTTCACTTTCCTTGAGTCTGTAGGGATCTATGATGACTTGGATCCATAGACTATTAACTGAAGAGACATAATCAGTTCTGGGTCTGGGCCAGCTGTCACTTCCTGTTTCTTAGAGCATGAGCCCTGGAGAAAGTCAGATGGGGCATGTAAGAAGTCCAGCTCCCTTGAGATGACCATATGGTGAGGAAGCCAGCACTAGTCACGTGGAGAGATTTTTGAAGAAATGGATGCCTGACCAGGCCCCAGATCCCCAAGTCATGTGCATGACTTCCTGCCCAGGCACTTTCAGATGACTCCACCTTCCTGCACCCCTCTCCCCGCCCGCCCTACCCCCCAAACCTGCGAGAGACAGACCATTAACCTGAGCCCAGTCAACCCACAGGAAGATGAGAGATGATAACACACAATGATCCTATGTTCTCTAGAAAGCAGCTTTCAGCTTTCTACCTGAAGGTAGAAGCCGTGGTGGCCAGCAACTCTGTTCAAGGGCAAAGGACCCACTGACTTGGTCCTTAAAATGCAGTTCTTCAGTTAAAACCTTGAAGATGTCCTCTGGCCCAAGCTCACAGTTGGGGAGACTAACAGGAACTTTCTCTGAGTTTTTCTCTGTGATACATAAAGATTATACTGTATCCTCCAAACAGTCCTCAAAATTTAGAGTTTCTGATGGTATCTATTTCTTTTCCCCTGCTCTGCTGTTGGGTGTGTTCATGGATGTGCAATTTCAGTGTAAACAAAGAAGAATGTGGAAGTATCACCATGTGCTCAAGTTTCTATATTGAACTAGAAACTTAGTAAATCCCTAAATAGAACTCAGTGATGAGGGCTCATCTTGTATTTCATTTTTTATTTTTTGAAGAATTGATGCTTTCAAACTCTGGTGCTGGAGAAGATTCATGAGAGCCCCTTGGACTGCAAGGAGATCAAACCAGTCAATCCTAAAGGAAATCAACCCTGAATGTTTATTGGAAGAATTGATGCTGAAGCTAAAGGTCTGATACTTTGGCCACCTGATGCAAAGAGCTGACTCATTGGAAAAGACTCTGATGCTGGGAAAGATTGAAGGCAAAAGGATAAGGGGAGGGACAGAGGATGAGACAGGTATATAGCATCACTCACTCAATGGACATGAATCTGAGGAAACTCCAGGAGATGGTGAGCCTGGCATGCTGCAGTCCATGGGGTTGCAAAGAGTTGGAAGTGACAGCGACTGAACAATAACAACATTTATTTATTTGGCTGTGTTGGGTCTTAGTTGCAGCACATGAGATATTTGATCTTTGTTGCAGCATGCATAATCTTGTTATTTTAGATAGTTGAGCAGTATTGGGCAAATGAAGGGTATACTTCTGCTAATACCCCATAAAAATAATTATATAGGGGAAATTCATGCAAAAACACACATAGATGAACATTCCCAAAGGAGAGTAATAGGTTTCTCCATGTCACCACAGGCTGGCCTCACCTCTCAAACACATTGGGGCAGCTTACAGGGCAACATCGGGCTTCCCTGGTGGCTCAGATGGTAAAGCGTCTGCCCGCAATGCGGGAGACCCGGGTTTGATTCCTGGGCTGGGAAGATCCCCTGGAGAAGGAAATGGCAATCCACTCCAGCACTCTTGCCTGGAAAATCCCATGGACGGAGGAGCCTGATAGGCTACAGTCCATGGGGTCGCAAAGAGTCGGACACGACTGAGCAACTTCACTTCTCTTCACTTCACAGGGCAACATCAGACAGGAGGGAAAAAATAACAGGATTTTATGGCCTGAAAACCTTAGAAGTAAATCTTTAATATTCCTGTGAATTCGAAGAGTTTGTATTTTACATTACAAGTTTACTGTGGGTTGGATGCTAGGTTCAAAGGCCCCAGTGATGAGTGGATCAGTGACTAGGGAACCACCTGAGATGACTGCTGTGTGAAGCCTGGAGACTTTCATGAACTCTGGTTGCTTGTCCAGCTCATCAGAAGTTTCTTCAGAGATGCAAATAACTCTTATTTGGGATTTCAGGGGCTTGTGTTTCTATTTTTAATGCATGAATCCAGTAGTCTCTGAAGTCTGAGGGAATGCTTTTGGTGAGCAAGGGAGTGGAGACCTGGTAGAAAAATTCCCAAGAATGAAAATGGAAAATCAAAGAATTGGGCACATCCCTGGTGGTCCAGTGGCTAAGATTCCAAGCTCCCAATGCAAGGGGCCAGAGTTTGATCCCTGGTCAGGGAACTAGATCCCACATGCACAGACCCGGCACAGCCAAATAAGTGTGGGGTAGGGGGAAGGGACAGTGAAACTTTATTAAAAAAAAAAAAAAAAAAAAAGAATTGGATAGTCCTGACAGGCCATCCTGAAATAGGTTTCCCAGGAGGGTTACAAATGGGGTGTCTCGTAAAGCTGTTATGATTTGAGTTTTTGTTGGCCCATTTATTTATAAGCATGACGGATCATATAGGTAGTAAAGCAGGGATGGAAAATCACAGGCTGGGCCCTCTCCTGTTCTCTCATCCAGACCATTCAGCTCTGGCCCAAACCTCAAATATTCCACACAGCCTTAGCATTTACTACACTCAACCTCCTTAGAAGGCCATGGACTATCATTATCATCATTATTATCATTATTGTCATTTTTATTGTTTAGACAAGCTTGTAGTAATTTTGCTCCCAGAGCAACTCATCAGAATATTCCTCCCTACTCATATGCAATGGTCTTCCTAAGAGCATTCCAGTAAATATGGTATTCTCCACTTTATTTTCAGAGATGTTTTAGCAACAATCTTAGACTGATGTCCCATAGAAATGTTCCATTGGCCTGCCTCTTAATTTGGTTGTGTTCTAGTCTGACTTTCAGGGAAGGATCATAAGAAATGAGTCAGTGACAGCTTAAGAAGGATCAGACATAGCTCCGCCTAAAAATCAATAGAGCTCAGGAGATATCTATGTTAAAAACCTTTAAGACTCCTTCTGTCTGGATAAGCTTACCACGATTTCCCCCCAAACCCCTGTCTGTTTCCTGAGGCAGTTATTTTTCAAACTTTAATGGGCCTAAGAGTCACCTCGGGAACTGGCTAAAATCTTAACTCACTAGAATGTCTGCTTCACTGTGCTTTAGAGCGAGGCTCAGAAATACCATTTCTAATAAGAACCCTTCCCCTAGTTAATTTTGACTCAGGTGGAATATTGACTTTGCACTAAGAAATAATAGGTACAAATTACGTGAAATAAACCTTACTTGACCTGAAAAGTTGGATGTATTTATTTAAGGAGGGCATTTTTTTTTAAGGGATATTATATACCTGCATTCTTTTCTGTAATGGAGTGCAAAGAACCTCAGAGAGAAGTGAATGGCCGTTACACATCCCTCCCATCCCACCCCCACCAAAAGAAAACTGACCAATCAGTCAATTACTGGCAGTTATAGAGAACAAAGTAAGGAGTGAACTGGGGGTGACGATTGGATATGCTGCTGCTGCCACTGCTGCTGCTAAGTCGCTTCAGTCGTGTCCGACTCTGTGCGACCTCACAGAGGGCAGCCCACCAGGCTCCCCCGTCCCTGGGATTCTCCAGGCAAGAACACTGGAGTGGGACGATTGGGTATGCTTAGAAATAAATCCTTGGAGAAATGCTCCAGTAGGAAGCATCACTTTGCTGACAAAGGTCCATTTAGCTTTGACTAAATGGTTTTGACTACTGGTTTTTCCAGTAGTCAGGTAGGGTTATGAGAGTTGGACCATAAAGAAGGCTGAGCATCAAAGAACGGATGTTTTCGACTTGTACTGGATAAGACTCTTGAAAGTCCTGGACTGAGAGATCAAAACAGTCAATTCTCAAGGAAATCAACCCTGAATATTAAGTGGAAGGACTGATGCTGAAGCTGAAGCTCCAATACTTTGGCCACCTGATGCAGAGAACTGACTCATTGAAAAAGACTCTGATGCTGGGAAAGATTTAGGGAAGGATGAGAAGGGGACAACAGAGGATGAGATGGTCAGATAGGATCCCTAACTCAATGGACATGAATCTGATCAAACTCCAGGAGGTAGTGAAGGACAGGGAAGCCAGCGTGCTGCAGTCCATGGGGTCACAAAGAGCTGGACACGGCTGAGTGACTGAGAAACAACAATGCTATAAGATCTCAAATACTTCCCTGGTAGAAATCTAGACCTGCTGTCTTTGTGCTTTCTTCATCACAGATTTTCTTAGCCAGGTCCTCATTACGCCTTGCTTTGCTGAATTTTACAAGAGAGAAGGAAGAGCAGTAAGCAAGGATTTCCACCCCAACCCCTGTGATCTCATGATTTCAAACACAAACCAATGAGCAGTACTTCATAAAACGTCTGATGTGCCTGCCTTCAAAGAGTAAACTGTATATAAATATAACTTTAAGAAGCAAGAGGGACTTTCCTGGTGGTCCAGTGGCTAAGACTCCACACTCCCAAAGCAGGGGGCCCAGGTTCAATGCCTGATTAGGGAACTAGATCCCCCATGTGCAACTAAGACCCAATACAGCTAAATAAATAAATAAATGAAAAAAAAAATAGAAAAAAACAAGAAAGACTAGTATGCTTATATATGATTGAGAGGATCATTGCCAATCAGCCATGTCTGTTCATTCAAGTGCCTGCCAACAATTCGTTGGCCTCATTTGACTTACTGCATGTGTGTGAGAGAAACAGTGCTAAAAAATACTTTTTAAAAATTTCAGATTTTTCTCCAGTTCAGATTTATCTGTCCCTAGTAAATATACATATATATATATATATATATATATATACATACACACACACACATATATATATATATACACACACATATAGGTAGCCTTCTTGTCTATCCCACCCCCTCTCAGTAATACTTCTTTCTTTCTGAAAATAAAGTGAAAGTGTTAGTTGCTCAATCTTGTCTGACTCTCTGTGACCCCATGGACTGTAGCCCACCTGGCTCCTCTGTCCATGGGATTCTCCAGACAAGAATACTGGAGTGGGTTGCATTCCGTTTTCCTGGGGATCTTCCTTGGATCAAACCTGGATCTTCTGCATTGTAGGCAGATTCTTTACCATCTGAGCCACCTGAAAGCTTCCAATTTTAGTTGGGGGATGCATGTTGATTTCAGGAAGCTGCTCTCATCCCACTTGGAGGGAGAAAGCATATGACTGACCAATCACAGTGATTGGCTCAGTGTTGGACATGTGATTATAGCCATCCAATTAGACTGATGTTTAGGTTTTTGCTGGGAATAAAAATGGCATGTTTCTTTTTTGCTGGAACTATGCAACTCTTGAAAGCTATTGTAGAATGAAGAAGAGAGTCAGCGTTAGGAGAATACAACTCTGAAGAGAACATTGTGAAAGACAAAAAAAAAAGAAAAAGCCCTTAGTGACATTATTCAGCTGTTTTGTTGTTGTTTAGGCTTCCCTCATGGCTCAGATGGTGAAGAGTCTTCCTGCAATGCAGGAGACTCAGGTTTGATTCCTGGTTTGGGAAGATCCCCTTTAGAAGGGAATGGCTACCCACTATAGTAATGCGACCCACTAAGTCACGTCCGACTCTTTGTGACCCCATGGACTGTATAGCCTGCCAGGTTCCTCTGTCTATGGAATAGTCCAGACATGGATATTGGGGTGGGTTGCCACTTCTTTCTCCAAACTTTATTCAGCTCTTCTACCTGTAGATTTTTTCAGGCAAATGAATCAGTGTATCTTCTCTATTGTTAAAGCCAGTTTTAATTAGCATTTTTCTTCTCTGGTCCTCCTAATGCTAGCCGATACACTTAGTTTATGTGGATCAGGAGAATCCATTTCATCAGCACCTTTGTTTCTTATGACTCAACTTTTTCTTTTCTATTTTTTGTGTGTGTGTGTGAATGAGGTTTGGGAAGCTGGGTAATAAACAGCTGATAATGATTGGGATGAGAATCTCAGTCATGTTCCAAGGGATGCTTTGGGAAAGAATATGCATCTTCTGAATCAATACCGTTTGCATGATGCTCACAGGAAGGGAACGAGAAATAGGCTGGTTTTGTTGTAGAGGAAAATGCCTGTGTACTACGGGGAGGAATTAATTATGCAAAATAGTGAAATATGTGCAGACAAATGCTAATTTGTCAACCTGTAAACTGAGCTTCCTAAATCTTAGTTTGCAATAAATTGAGTCATTTTCAAATATATTAGGCAAATGAGCTGAAACTCTAGTATGATATATATATTTAATCCTAACACCAATGCATGTATTACTTTCCATCGGATATGAACAGTCTGACCTCTGGGGCTAGATTTTATTACATCTTCTGTAAATACACGGGTGAATATTTCACTTTCTTGTTTCCATCACAGTAACAGCTTAGCTGCTCAAAGACTAAAACAGGATAATGAAATCAAATCACAGATTTACACATGTGAGGGGGAGGCAGCTACTCAGCTAACTTTCCAGGCAGCCCCAGAAGTGGGTGCAGAGACCTTTGATCTAATACACCTCTAGAAATTCCCCTTGGAGATTAGAGCAGAAAACATAGCAAGCTCCCTGAAGACAGTTCAAGAAGGAGTACCTAGAGACAAACCAAAGCCAAAGTGTTAATTGCTCTGTCATGTCCAATTCTTTGGGACCCCATGGACTGTGGCCTCCCAGACTCCTCTGTCCATTGAATTCTCCAGGAAAGAATACTGAAATAGGTAGCCATTCCATTCTCCAGGGAATCTTCCCTGGAGAAGGGATTGAACCTGGGCCTCCCACATTGTAGGCAGGTTCTCAACCATCCAAGCCACCAGGGAAGCCCAGAGACAAATTACTTCTGGGCAAATAGCTTCAGAGTCTCACACAAAAAGAAAACATACAGGAGAGGAATGAGGATGGAGACTCTGGCAGTCAGCTGTTGGCTTGGAATTGTCTTTGATCATCTGAATAATGTCTAGGGATTCCCTGGTAGCTCAGACATAAAGAGTTTGCCTGCAATGTGGAAGACCCAGGTTCGATCCCTGGGTCAGGAAGATCCCTGGAGACGAAAATGGCAACCCATTCCAGTATTCTTGCCTAGAAAATCTCATGGATGGAGGAGCCTGGCAGGTCACATACCATGGGGTTGCAAAGAGTCAGACACGACTGAGCAACTTCACTTTCACCTTAGTAATGTAGATAGCCACATCTGGATGTCACGATCTTAATCCAGACTCTGGGTGAGGGTTGGGACTCGAATGTCTCTTGCTTCCAGCCACAGGAAAGCTACAGAGCCCCCCTGTAAAACCTGGCTAGCCCTGCAGGAAGGACAAAGCAGTCCTGGAAGCTAAGGAGTGTTCCTCTTGGAGCCTCCCTGGCTGTTTAGACACTCCCATGGTAAAGGAGAAATTAACAAGAGATGTCTCATAAACATCACTGGATATGACCACCAGTGGACCTGCAAATTGGGCCCAGGCAATTGGGGGCTCCTCACCCTTGCCAGCACTTGGAATGTGCATTCTGTGCTGCTGTTTCCACAGATGTGTGTTCTCAGTTTCTCAGTCGTGTCAACTCTTGGCAACCCCAGGGACTGTCACCCACCAGGCTCCTCTATCCATGGCAATTCTCAGGCAAGAATACTGGAGTGGGTTGCCATTTCCTTCTCCAGGGGGTCTTCCTGACCCAGGGATCGAACCTGGGCCACCTGCATTAGGGGTGCAGAGTCTGACCAACTGGACCACTAGGGAAGCCCCTGATTGTTTTATCTTTTTAGTTAGAAAAAAATCAAGAAATGTGACGTGTATACTACCCCAAAGTGATGGTTGAAAAATGTATGCTCTTCACATATTCTATAGGAAAGTGTCAGTAGAAATTGAGAACTCTAAGTACCAGGGCTGGAATTTTCCTCCCATTTTACAGATTGTAAAATACTGTACCTTGCCTTTACTTTTAGTTCAATGACCTTTTAATGAACCCACAGTGAATGAATTTCTGTGTGTATTTAGGCAACATGGTATAATCGGTCGTAATATAATTCTTCTGGTTAGAAGACATGTAAAACCTTCCCAATTCCCCAAGCCAATACACCTTTCCTTCCTTTGAACTCACTTCCCACCTGCTTTTGTAAGATAATGGCGCTTAACATTCTCCCATTAAAATGATTCATGACGTGATCTGATAAGTAAGTTTGGACTCTGAAGGCTCCCCCAGCTGACCTAACCCAGCCTTAGTAACTATGGATATGGGAAGGTTTTGAGATACACAAATTAAGCACATGGACGTCTTAAAAGATAAAAGGCCTTCAAAGATATGAATATGAAATTGCATTTGATTTTATGTCAAGAGGACGGAAAGAGAGAATATTATATGGAATCAGGATGGTTTTGGATCGTTCAATCAGACTTAGCACCCCCAGCCTGAGGTCTGAGCCTATCTCTTCTTCTGCAGAAAGAGTGGACACCTGCCGTCCAGGCCAGCAGTGCCCATTCTGTTTCTAGACTGGCCCGTGGTTGTTTGAACTTCCCTGGTGGCACAGCAGTCAAGAATCCGCCTGCAATGCAGGCACAGGTTCCATCTCTGGGTTGGGAAGATCCCCTGAAGGAAGGCATTGCAACCCACTCCATTATTCTTGCTTGGAGAATCCCATGGACAGAGGAGCCTGGCTGCAGTCCACGGGGTCACAAAGAGTCGGACACAACTGAAGTGACTGAATATACACACATGCTCTGTTGGTTCTTGCTTGGGGAAGAACCTGAGCCTTTGCACCTGCTTCTCTGGGGTCTGGGAAGACTCTGGAGGAAGCCACCTTTCAGAGTGGACCTTTCCCCATGTTGTGGTCTGTGATGATCAAGTTAGCTCAGGCAGAAGCGTCCTGCCCACCTGGCAGGTCCCGAAAGGGCAGGCAGCCGCACCCCAGTGAGCCATCTCAGGCTGGCTTCTGCTCCATCCTGGCAGCTCAGCGGGAGACTTGTTAGAA
Source organism: Bubalus bubalis (assembly GCF_019923935.1). Lineage (NCBI taxonomy): Eukaryota > Metazoa > Chordata > Mammalia > Artiodactyla > Bovidae > Bubalus > Bubalus bubalis. The sequence goes on along the minus strand of NC_059159.1, from coordinate 33,070,339 downwards.
AGCAGACAGATGCTCTCTCTTTCCTGGTCCTGCAACGCCCTGGGGAGACTGAGGGCCACTGGTGCAGCTGCCCTACACAGTGGTCTTATCTAGACCAAGAGCCCCAAGCCTGGGAGAGGCCACCAAATACCAAGGTGTCCAAAATACCTGTCCCGGGAATGTGTTAGGACAGCAGCCCCTGGGAGAGGGCCAGAGGCTCTGCACCTCTCATTCCAGCAAGAGGACATCTGGGAAGATGGGAGCAGGTGTGCCCGGGCCATCCTGCAAGGCTGCAGTGACTTGCGGCCCAGAAGACACAGCAGGTCAACATCCCCCCTCCCCACTTTTGTACTAAAGAGAAGGATCCGCGACTTGGATGCACCTCTGTCTGCCCCAAGGGACCCACAGCACATTCAGGGCGGGATCCTGTCTCTGGATGCCCGGCAGGTTTCTGACGCCAGTGCCTGTGGCTGAAACTCAGGGTCTTATCTTTCTTGGCTGGGCTGGGACCCAGGCCCATCACCACTGCCTTGGCCTCCTCTCCACTCCTGCTGATGCTGAATCCTCCCTGCGTCTTCACTGCATCTTCCATCTGGGCCCTGGTGGGGGCTGTCTGGCTCTTGCCCTCTGCTGGGGGGCACCTCCCCCTCCCCCTGGCTGGCCTCATGGCCCCTGAGACAGTGTACATACACCAGGCGGTCAAGGGAGCTCAGGGGAGCAAGCCAGTCCTGCCACAGCCCATCCAGGGCCTTCCTAGCTGGGCAGTGGGGCTGCGCCCCTTTAATTCTGTGTATTATAATTTTGGAGAGATGATCTAGATAAGGGGAAACAGGGCTGTTTGTTTAATAGTCTCTGTCTCTAGCCTGTTTCCTCTTTTCTCTCTGCTTCAACTCTCCATATCACTCAGGTCAGAAAGAGTGAGTTTTCCTTTAACTTTACTCCCACCTGTTCGGACATCCTTTTAAAGCTCTAGGAGCTGGCTGGCTGGCCTTACCCTTGGGGTGTTAAGTGGAAACTGGGGGATTTAGAACATCAGTCCTTTCCCAGAAACAGCCTGCTCTCAACCCTCCTGTTTACTTTGCCCAGCTCACTGTTCTGAAGCTCCAGGAAGCTTTCTCTTTGCCTCCCTGCCCAAACAGTCCTCACGCATTTCCTCCCCATGGAACCAGCCTTTTGGCTTCCCAGGTGGGCTAACACCTTGAGTCCACCAGGAAGCAGGTTGTGGATGCAGAGGGACAAAAGAGGACGTTAATTTAAACATTTTTTAAATTTATTGTGTCTTTATTGTTTCAGTCAAGTTTTATTTTTCAACAAAATACAAAATAGTATTTCTCCAATGAACACTGGAATTTAGAGTCTGTATGATTTTACAGATTATACCTGGATTTCTTTTTTTTTTTTTTCAAAATCCTTTTAAAATTTTTTTAACTTTTTATTTTGTGTTGGGGTATAGTTAACAGTGTTGTGATAGCTGCAGGTGAACAGCAAAGGGACTCAGCCATACATATACATGTGTCCATTCTCTCCCAAAGAGAAAAGCACATAAATGTTTTAAGTCTTGTTCCTATTACACAAGAAAAGGAGACTCTTTTCTACCAACAAACACACACACGCACACACACATGCACACGCACACACCTACCTGCTGTCTATCTGGCTGAACCCTCTGGGGTTCTTAGAGACCAAGACAAAAAGACTTGAATAGGGTTGCCAAGGAAAACCTCAGTCCTTTAGTGGGGACAAAAAGAGGGGGCTTCTCTGCTCCTGGAGATGTTGTGTTTCTCAGGCTGGGTACGATTAATGAAAACTATAAAAAGGAGTCCGTGGCAGGACTCTCCCCTGGGTACAATGTGGTCTCCTGCCTGCCACCAAGGTTCTGCTCAAAGACCATGGCTTTATCTGCAGGGCCCTGCTTCTCCTGTCCCTCCCAGGCCTGAGGACCGTGTTCCTCCTTCTGCATGTCTCTACCCTGGCTTGGATCCTTCCTCTAGTTGTGCGCTCCCCCCACCACTTCTGTTTCTCTTGGTGACTGATGGCTGGCCCTTGCTCATTTCCCGGGTCCAGCCCCCTCGACCTGGTCCAGCCTGGATTCATCAATGGGGACATCTGCATGCTTCTCCAGGCCCAGCCTTTCTCGTCCATTCTGATTATTCTGCTTTGACAAGAGCCATCTCGGCTTGTCCACATTCCAAGTATTGCCTGGAATTTTATCACCACCCCAGGCTAAGTGACAGCCAGAAAAGAAGGGCAGGAAAGGGAGCCATGTGGCAGTGATGTGTCAGCTGTATCGTTTGAACAAGACAGTCCTGAATCTGAGTATCTTTTTAAAAAAACATACCTTCTCTCTGGGAAAATAGGCAACAAACCTCAAACAGTGGTTGCCTAGGGATTTGGGAAGGATAAGGTAAAAGTGGGTTTGGGGAGGAGTTGGTATGCTTGCTAGAGAGACCTTCAGCTTTTTCTGTAATGTTTTGTTTTGTTTTGTTTTTTTAAAGAAGGAAGTATTCACACATTATTTGGGAAAGTTAAAGATAACAAATCATAAGCTTAGTAATTAAAATTTTTATTAAAGTATAGTTGATTTACCCTATATAAGTTTCAGGTGTACAGCGCATTGATTCAGTTATATATATATGTATGTACACATATATAAGTATGTATTCCTTTCAGATTCTTTTCCTTTATAGGGTTTTACAAAATATTGAGTATAATTCCCTGTGCTATACTGTAGGTCTTTGTTCACCTATTTTATATACAGTAGTATATGTATATTAATTCCAACCTCCTAATTTATACCCCCCACTCCCTCTCTCCTTGTAACCATGTTTGTTTTCTATTGTCTGTAAGTCTGTTTCATAAATAAGTTCATTTGTATCATTCTTTTTCAGATTCCATATATAAAAAATATCATATGATATTTTCCTTTCTCTGCCTGGCTTACTTCATTTAGTATAATCATCTCTATGTCTATCCATGTTGATGCAAATGATATTATTTCATTCTTTTTTATGGCTGAGTAGTATTCCATTGTGGGCTTCCCTGGTGGCTCAGTGGTAAAGAATCTGCCTGCCAATGCAGGAGATGCAAGTTTGATTCCTGGATCATGAAGATCCCTGGAGTAGGAAATGGCAACCTACCCCAGTATTCTTGCCTGGAAAATCCTATGGACAAAGGAGCCTGGTGGGCTGTAGTCCATGATGTTGCAAAGGAGTCAGACACTACTTAGCGATCAAAACAACAACAGTATTCCATTGTATTAATACACATTCCATATCTTCTTTATCCATTCATCTGTTGATGTACATTTAGAAATTAAAAGATAATAAACAGAAAGCTTAGTAAATTTTTAAAAAAAATAAAAAATTAATAAAAGCCACAGAATCTATGCATATAACAATGCATGAACATTGGTGTATATACTAAAGATAATGCACTGTCTGATGTGATCTGCTCACAGGCTAATCTTGTCTGCCTTGAACTGGAAATCATGTCCTGATCCCCTCTGCATCTCTAGCAAGAACTATGGACACTGGGGTGCACTGGCCCTGAGAACCATTTGCTGAGCCACAGGCCAAGAACAATCACTTTTCTTAGAGGTGGTGATCTGATGAATGGGGAGCAAGGAAGGGGCGACTGGGCTGAAGTGAAGACAGAGAACTGGGCTCTTTCTGTGATCCTGTTCTTTCTGGACACGACTGGCAGGTGTTAGGGTGCTTATTTCTTGCCCCCAAGCTCCCTGTAAGCCGCCTTCCCCACATGACTGCAGGGAACGCATCAGCAAACAGTCTTCTTCAAAGTCTCCCTGTGTGATGGAAAGTGGGCATCGCTGTCAGTCACGGAGGAGGAAATGTGTTCCCGGGAGCCGCCGAGTTCCACCCCATAGCCCGGTGAGCTCTGACAATCTGCGTGTGGATTGTGCCTTGCTCCAGAGTGTACCCAGATTGGGGGTGGGGGGCAGTCACCCCCCCCTCCTTTGAAACTGCTGTTCCTCTCCATTTGCTGTCACAGATGCCAACACAATTCTTGCTGCATTAATTTGGCTGGGAAAGTGAGGAGATGGCAGCGGCATTAATTAAAAATAATATGCCACCCAGGAGATCGCTTGAGATCACTCCTTCTCTTCGTATTCCTCTCCATTCCTTTCCTTCCAACATAAAGCTGACACTCTAGAGGTGCCAGAGAGGGGAAAACGTGATGTTCGGTATAAAGACGACAGAAGAGTGAGAGATTTTAGAGAGGGGGCTTCAAATGTGATGAGAAACTTCAATCTCAGAGCATCTGTAAGGCAGATTGTTGAAGGCACAAAAGAGAAGAGCAAACAAATCAAAATAAAAATGGGGAAATAATTGGATTCCTGAAGCTAGAAGGGCAATGGAAGGACTCAGAGAAAGTGATATAAATGGATACCTTTAAAAATAATAAAGAGAAGTCCAGTAGTTAAGACTTTGCCTTCCAATGTAGGGGTGCAGGTTCCATCCCTGATCAGGGAGCTAAGCTCCCACCTGCTTCACGGCCAAAAAACTAAAAACATAAATAAAACAGAAGCAATATTGTAACAAATTCAATAAAGACTTTAAAAATGACCCACATCAAAAATCTTTAAAAGAAAAAAGAAATCATTTAACATATTATCTGCAGTCAGGTATTTAAAAAATAGTAATAATAAAGAGAAGTTAGTACCATCCTTCAAGAAAAGGGCCGAGGTCTCTTTGGAGAAGTGGCTGAGTCCAGGGTTGGGGAAGGAAATACATAACTTCATAAGAAGGTCTTATGGGGCTGAAAAGCAGGGAAGTGTTCAAAAACAACGAAAAATTCCAATGGCAGTGTGCATGTCCAAGGTACCCAAGAGCCAATTTGAAAGAGCTCCCATGGGCAAAGCTGGGGCAATCTGATCAAGAAAATGAATAATTGTAGTTTCAGATTATAGCCTTAGGTATAAATAGCCGTAAGTTCATACTGATGTAAATAAATGATTGAATATTAAAAAAAATAGTGGAGGAGAAAAGCCAGATCTCTCGACAGAAGAATTTCAAATAATTTATGTACATGCACCCCACTCATGGGGTGAAGAGTAGACCTCCATTCCTTTCACACGACCTGCTTAGTGACTTCTTTCTCAAGAGAATGATATGAAGAGAGAGAAAAGTTTGATGAAGGTTCCCTGAGCAGCAGCGATCAAGTCAATGTCATTATGGTTAAATCATAGTTAATAGCTTGGATCCTTGATACGATGAGAATGACACTTGACCTCGGGGACCTTCCTCCCCCAAACCCATAACTCCAGTCTAACCATGAGAAATATCATCAGACAAGCCCAGGTAGAAGAACATTCCACAGAATATCTGTCCCAAACTCCTCCAAGTCTGTCAAGGTCATCAAAGACAATGAATGTCTGAGAAAGTGTCACAGACCAGAGAAGCCTAAATAGACGTGATGACTAAATATCATGTGATACCCTGGATGCGATCCTAGAACAGAAAAAAAAAGGACATTCGGGGGAAAACTAGAGAAATCAAAATCAAGGATGGGCTTTAGTTAAAACAAGGTATTGGTATCATTGCTCAGAACCATCAGCGACCACTACGATGAGAAACTGGGTCCAGACTGAGAAGAAAACTCTTCCAAGTGCCATCCAAGCCCTGAGATTTCACAACCACTTCCATAACCATGCTTATGTTGTAAAAAATTATGGTGGCTGCAAGCTGTGGTTTTTAAATTTAATGCCATTCTAAATGCCTATAATTTCAGGTAGTCTCCTTTGGAAGTGAAAGCAGTATTTTCAGCATGCCGATTTATTTGTTCTAGGCTTGTTGACAGAGTAGGATGACTGAACTGTAGCAGGAGAAAAGCAAATTTGGGGAAGGATCCATGGAGTTGACATATGTATTATTCAAAATTAAACAGTCCTCATAAACTCACATGTCTCCTGCTGCACCCTACAAAGTGTGTTTTTTCTTTTCCTGACTAACGTTTTCCTCTTCAAGTTGATGTTAGTCAGGAAAAGAAAAAACACACTTTGTAAGGTGCAGCAGGAGACATGTGAGTTATGAGGGCTTCCCTGGTAGCTCAGTTGGTAAAGAGTCCACCTGCAATGCAGGAGACCCTGGTTCGATTCCTGAGTCAGGAAGATCCCCTGGAGAAGGGATAGGCTACCCACTCCAATATTCTTGGGCTTCCCTTGTGGCTCAGCTGGTAAAGAACCTGCCTGCAATGCAGGAGACCTGGGTTGGGAAGATCCCATGAAGAAGGGAAAGGCTACCCACTCCAGTATTCTGGCCTGGAGAATTCATTGGACTGTATAGCCCATGGGTTGCAGAGAATCAGACACGACTGAGCGACTTTCACTTTCATTTCATGTTGAATTATTGACTATGAAGTTATTTTCATTTCATTATTATGCCTGGATTTCAGGGGACTTTCAAATAAATTCAGTCCTTATCAGTTAGAAGCCACCCTCCGTTTCACAGTTTGTCTCCTGCGTGGCCTTTTGTTTCCTAATCAAAATCACAACTTCTAAACAAAGTGAGAGGAAAGGATTTCTGTTGTCCCAAACCCACTTGGTGCATGAGCAAATCAGAAGCAAGCTGGGACTGCCACCTCTTTATTTGTCATGTTCACCAATTAAAAGGTGTCACTCTCTTGGTAATAAAGTATATCCTCATCCCTCTGGGTCCTCACTCTGGCCTTTTTTGACCTGGCTCTTTGTTTAATTTGCTAGCTGACATCACTCTGGTCTCAGACTCCAAAACCATCCAGGGCTCCACTTAGGTCAAAGCCCTTCGCTGTTGGAGGGAAAATGTCGAACCCTTCCATCCTTTATTCCTGGATCACTGTCGCTGGAACTGGTCACATGGTCAATACCACATACACAGCTAGTTCTGGAAACCTCTTAAAAGAGTCACTGCACAAAGGGCAGCTGATCATACAAAGGCTATGCCCTCAGGAATGTTCATTCACCAGAAGGGAAAGGCAAGACCAGAAAGAAATAGTGGAGCAAGAATATATTATCATATTAGTTCAAGTGCTCAGATAATTGACTGAATAAACTGGATAACTGCCACAATGCCTGTGTTCCTCGTGCATCCGTATACAGAACTAGTGAGGAATTCAGGAAGACTTAAATATCATTAGAGGACATGAACATGCTTTGAAAACAGCACGTTCCTTGTTGCCAGAACTGGTTTGACTTCTGATCCGGCCCTTATGTTTTCCCGTAACAGAAAGATCTGGCAGCATGAGAAAAATGAATGCTTTTATTGAACTTCTGAGTTTCCGATATTTTATCATTTATGGTCTCATTTGATCCTCATGACCCTGTGTTGTAAGAAAGGTGAGAATTACCTTCCCTATTTTGCTGCCAAAGAAACTGTGCCCCAGGAGGTCATGTACTAGTCACTGAACTGGTAAAAAGTAACCCGATGACTGGCATTTGGGTCTTCTGAACTTAGTTCTTAGGGGTTTTGTTCTTTACTAATGGTGGAGTCTGAATTCATTTGACTGTCTGATGAAGTGTCTCCTAAAAATAGCACATGTGCATGCACATACAATTTTGCTGTAATTTCAAGAGGTTCCTCACCACCCCCAGGTGGAGAATCACTGTCCTGCCCTGTGTAATCTCCACAAAAATGACCGAGCAAAAAACCAGGAATTCTGAGACAGGACAACAAGCAACTTAAAGATCAGAAACAAGATCAAATTCATAAGTTCTTTTGCCAAATTTTCTTTCTCCTCCTGGAATATATTATCTCTCAGAGGGACTAGCATGTCTTGAAATTAAATATGTTAAAAAATACCCTGGGGGCATTTATGTAGAAATGGGAAGATATTGACGGAAAATAAAAACCTGAGAAGATCCTGAACTGAAACAAGAGAGGGAAGGGTAAAATGAAAGGGAATAAAAAAAATAATGGTCAATTATGCATTTTTAAACATGAACATTGTGCAATAAGCATGTTGTGCTGGGAGTAGTGCTCTGTTGGAACTAATGGAGGACATTGTTGTTGTTCAGTCACTTGGTCACGTCTGACTCTTTTGCAACTCCATGGACTGTAGCCTACCAGGCTCCTCTGTCCATGGGATTCTTGTCCAGGCAAGAATACTGTAGTGGGTTGCCATTTGCTTCTTCAGGGGACCTTCCTGACCCAGGGATCAAACCTGTGTCTCCTAGATCTCTTGCACTGGCAGGCAGATTCTTTACCACTAAGACACCCGGGAAGCCCTCTGGTCTCTGCTTCACTCTTCACATGCAATTTCAGAGTTTGTGCTTGTTCTAGAAAGCCTGAGCACAACCCCAGTGTTGAGAGTCTCGGGATTACCCTGGTCCCAGTTTCTCTCTTTGATCTGTTCTGTCTACAGCCCGGGAGCTGCCCCTGTCACCATACCATTACTATCAGGACCTTGTTCTTCAAGGTGACTCTCTCCTAGACAAGGCTTTGGAGGGAATTCATCTCCATTCCCTAATCTTGGGCTTCTAGGAGATGGAGTTGGAGCTGGGAAATGAGGATGAAATGAACAAGCACCATCAGGTGCTGAGCCAGTACTTGAAAAATAATTAGAAAACCAGACCCTCAAGCAAAGGTCAAAAAATAGTTATCAGGCTCGCTGGCCAACTGTCCCCAGAAATTCCCTTGCCAAACGTCTCAGGCCAGCCCTCCCTCCTTCAGTTGCTCCCTGGCTCCTGCAGGACCCACCTCCACACTCGTCACGTCTGCTGCTGCTGCTGCTAAGTCGCTTCAGTCGTGTCCGACTCTGTGCGACCCCAGAGACGGCAGCCCATCAGGCTCTGCCATCCCTGGGATTCTCCAGGCAAGAACACTGGAGTGGGTTGTCAGTTCCTTCTCCAATGCATGAAAGTGAAATGTGAAAGGGAAGTCGTTCAGTTGTGTCCGACTCTTAGCGACCCCATGGACTGCAGCCCACCAGACTTCTCCATCCATGGGATTTTCTGGGCAAGAGTACTGGAGTGGGGTGCCATTGCCTCGTCATGTCTGCAGATGGGGTTATTCGACGTCTTGATTGAGACAGAAGATGTTAGAATGGATCTCTGTCCATAGAAGCCACTCCAGGATCAAGTCAGTAATTTTGAAAATTGACAGGAGTTAACAATAACAAAATTGGTCCTTTCAGCCCAGTTACCTCAGTTATTTAAATGATGGCATCCGTCGATTTGGTGATTCACCTTTAGTTTGGCACTCACCCAACAGATGGTCCATCCAGATACCATCTACATCCTGACACAGAATCAAGAATTGCTATTTATTCACTTGGCTGTATTAATGGCCAATTTGTGCCCAGTCCGTTGGATTAGATCAGTGGGTTAGATCCAATTAGTTAATTCAAAAATTTTTTCCCTTTAAAAGAAAAAGCCACACCAACCATTTTTAGTGGGTTTTTTTTTTTTTTTTAAATCACATGTACCTATTCTACTGAAAATATCCCTGTCTATGGCAGGTTTAACTTCCCAGAAGTCAGAAACAGAATTCAAGATGACCCATGTGACAACAGACACAAAAGATGTGATTTGAAGGTAGGACACAGAAGCATGAAAAACAGTTTGTACTGACATAGCACACAAGTTGATGAGAACCCTATGCCAAGAAAATATCACATCTATGTTTCATGCGCTCATAACAGGCCTCCTAGTTTTATAGGGAAATATACTTTTGTAGGTTAATTCATGGTGGTTTTGAATAAAACATCAATAAATTGCAACCAAAGAGAAAAACGGAACAGCGATGCACAGGCTCTACACATGAGTATCTGAGAGAGGCTGTAACATGATTATCTTTGGCATTCGCTTGGCAAACTCTTCATTATCACTCTTCTCAGGAAGTGCTAACCCAGTGTGCATTTGTTCGAGCTGTAAATCAGTGACGTCTTTCACTAAAAAGCACATAATGACCAATGACGTCGGTGTCCCTTGCAATTCTCACCCTCTTCCTTTCATAAATGTTTCAGTTTGGGGCCATAAAACTGTATAATTGGAATAGAATTCTAAATCCATGTCTACAGAAAGTAACAGAACTATGCCTGAGCCACCCAGACTGTCACCTCTCACTGAGCTGTTAGGCAAATAGGATTTATTTCTTGTACTAATTCCAACTATAGTTAATCCCTGCTGGCTTTTTAGAGCTTTGTGTGTGGAAGGGCTTTCTGAGGCTATGCCTGGTCTCAGCAGGAAAGGGTTCCATAATTGATTAGTGATGTCTGCCATGGGCACAGAGGGAGGGCGTCATCTCAGAGATCACTGTCGTAGCCTGTCCTACCGTAAGGAGTGACTGGATGCAATGCTATGCAGAGAAATCACATTCCGTAGATCCAGCTACATGCATCCTTTGAAAATGGCTCAGTACATGTTTACCAAGGAAATACACGACTAAAATGAGTTGCTTTGTGACTCAATCAGTACAGAACGGCTTTGTACACATGAAAAGGGGGAAACCTCAAACTACTCTCAATCATTTAGTGCTGTAATCTGATCTTATTCTTAAGACAGTCACAATAGCCAGACTGATTCTGACTGTAGAGTTCTACATTTAGGGCTTAAAAGTGGAAAAGTGTATGCATACTCACCTATTTTTGCTAATAATTTTGCAACAAATGTGGAGAAAACCACATTGGATAGCCCTACACAACCACAGTGGGAAAGCAGCCCCTTAAGGAAAGCCTCTTCTCAAGCAGTGTTAAGACCCTGAGTTCACAAGCAGCTCACACGTTAGACTCTTCAACTGTGTTTCCAGAGCATCTCCGACGTTGCTTTGAACCTGCTAAGGCATCCTCCTGGCTGTGCAGCTCACGACCTAACTAAAAGAATCTGTGTCCTAGGGAGTTGCTGGACACTTAGCTAAGGGAGAAACATTTCTTTGCTGTTGTTTGGTCACTAAGGGTCTAGCTCTCTGGGGACCCCAGGGATGGTAGCCTGCCAAATTCCTCTGTCCATGGGATTTTTCAGGCAAGAATACTGGAGTGGGTTGCCATTTCCTCCTCCAGGGGATCCTTCTGACCCAGGGATCGAACCTGCCTCTCTGGTACCTCCTGCATAGGCAGGCAGATTGGGACAATAAGTGATAAAGATTGAATAAATGAATGCACATGAGTGAGTTAATCCTGAGCCAAGCTAGCCACGGAGATAGTCATTTTTGCCCTCACTTGTCTGGGCAACTAGAAGTCTGCTTAGAAAAAAGTGTCTAGAGGCTCTGAATTCTTGCAAATTCTGAAATGCTACAATTCTAGAGTTCTAACTATGCAGGATGCAAACTTCCCTAACTCCACCTTTAGGTGGGGACTGCCAGGGGAAGACAGAGCACCCTTTCCCATGCTTCCTATTTGGAATCTCTCTTCTTTCACTAGAGTAATTGCTTTCAGTCTTGAAGAGGGCGTGAAAAAGAGTACTCATCTCCAACACGGCCTGAACTGAAATTCTCTAACATCTCTCTAATGAAAGATGACAAACCTGACTGACCTCTCTTCTTTCCTTCTTCATTTGCACACACATTTTTATCTTGTGTTGTACAGCACACATCACCCTTCCATTCATCATATGTGTGGGCTGAATGGTGCCTCCCTTCCCCCACCCTCAAATTCATAAGTTGAAGTCCCCACCTCCAGTGCCTCAGAATGTGCCCTTATTTGGAGACAGGATCTTTACAGAGGTAATAAAGTTAAAATGAAGTAATTGGAGTGGGCTCTAATCCAAAATGATTGATGTCCTCATAAAAAGAGGGGAACTCAGAGACCCACACGCATACAAGAACATCATGGGTACAAGACAGCCATCTACAATCTAGAAAAGATCCTTCCCTCACAGCTCTTAGAAGGAACCAACCCTGCCCATACCTTAATTTCAGACTTCCAGCTTCCAGGACTGTGAACTCATCATCTTCTGTTCTGCCAGCCACCCAGTTTGTGGTCCTTTATGAAGGCAGCCCCAGTAAACTCACACAGCAGCTCACGAAAAATAGCTTCAGACATCTAGTGGCCAGAAGTTGCAGCTTATACATTCCTGTTCAGTGTCTCTGCTGTGATATGTGGATTTCCTTAGCTGTTTGTTGTGTTGTAATAAACCATCACAACACTTAGTGGCTTCAGACACCTACAACAACACTTCATCTGCCACTTCTCATGATTCCGTGGGTTGTCTGGGGCTGAGATGAATGATTCTTCTTCTGGCCTCACTTGGGTCCAGTCCTTTCTTCACTCCACTGGGAGCTCAGTTGCGAATCAGATGCCAAAGGTAGCAAGCATCTCGTCTCCCCAGGGTCTCTCTCTACGTGATGGCCTCACTCCTCAACATTGAACATAACAGGCAGCCTGTGCTTCTCATACAGCGGCTCAATCTCAAGAATGCAAAGGAAGACATTGCCAGGCCTCGTAATGGCTAAACTCAGGCTGGCTGAGCATCACTTCCGCCACATGCTGTCAGTCAAGACAAGTCACAAGGCTGGCCTAGCCTCAAAGGGAGGACAAACAGGTGCCATGTCTTGTGAAGAGAGGTGGCCGTCGTTTGTCTGCCATAGCTAGGTGGAAACCCTAAGCCAGAGTGGAGACAGAAAATACACGATATGTCCATTAGGATTGCCTTTGCCTGCTTGTAGTAAGAACTCTGGATTCAAAGAGGCTTTGACACAGGAAGCTTAATTATCTCATGTTATTGGAAGACTGGCATTGCGAGAGCCCTGGGCAAAACTCCCTGAATGGCTCCATGATGTCCCTTCTGTGAGCTTCAGTGTATCAGTCAGGATGTGTTAGGATACACTGCAATGACAGACCCAATTCCAGTGGCTTTAAGAAAATAATGTGTATTTTCACTCAAGCTGCACATCCACGGTGGGGCACTATTTTTATTAACTATGTGGCTCTCCTCACTGACATCACTTCCGGACAATAAAGGCACTCCCACCTGGAGCACTGCTGATCACACCAGGAGAAAACGAGAGCGCTATGGTACCTTAAAGCAGTAACCAGATGCTCTGGTTCAGAACTAACATGCACCATCTTTGCTCATGATTTTTTAAAAAATTTACTTACTTTTTATTGAAGGATAATTGCTTTACAGGATTTTGCTGTTTTCTGTCAAATCTCAACATGAATCAGCCATAGGTATACATATATCCCCTCCCTTTTGAACTTCCCTCTCATCTCCCTCCCCATCCCACCCCTCTATGCTCATGATTTTTGACCAGTGGTATATTAAGTCACTCTCCCCTCCTACTCACTAAAGGGCCAGGAATTGCAATTCTTACCATCTGCCTGGAAGGGCAGAGATATTTCATAAGTAGCACTAATGACTACCAAACTGAACAGCAATTTCAACTAATACCGGTTTCTGTCCCTCCTTGGTCCACTCTCTTGCCCCCATAAGGTCATAACATCCATGGAAACAACACTTCAAAAAGTAGAGCAAGAAAAATGTCCCCAGAATCTGCCAACAGTTCCCACACTTCACATTGGCCAGAACTGGATCACATGTCCATTCTTAACCAATCTGGTAACAGGAGTGGGATTATTATGGTTGGCTCAGCGGAAAAGCCCATGGACGGAGGAGCCTGGTGGGCTGCAGTCCATGGGGTCGCTAAGAGTCAGACACGACTGAGCAACTTCACTTTCACTTTTCACTTTCATGCATTGGAGAAGGAAATGGCAACCCACTCCAGTGTTCTTGCCTGGAGAATCCCAGGGATGGGGGAGCCCGGTGGGCTGCCGTCTATGGGGTCGCACAGAGTCGGACACAACTGAAGTGACTTAGCAGCAGCAGCAGCCCAACTGGGATCCACCTTCTAGAGCCAGGGATTGGGTCACTGTCTCCTGAGCCTATGAGCGGTCTGAAGTTGGTACAGGTGTTGAAGAAGATGATGCTTCTCGGGCACTTTTTAGTAAGTCACATACATCCACAAAGGAAAGATGTTTCCATACTATCAACGACTCAGGTGTTGAAATTAGAAGGAGAAAGAGGGTAATGAGTGTTGGTGGACCACCAGCCTGGTCAACAGCACAGGGCAAAGTGTCAGTAAGAGGTAAAGTGTACCGCATGCGGTAAGAGTTGGAATTGTTGCTGTTGTTTAGTCACCAAGTCATGTCCAACTCTTTTGCATTCGCATGGACTACAGCCTGCCAGGCTCCTCTGTCCATGTAATTTCTCAGGCAAGGTTACTGGAGTAAGTTGTCATTTGCTTCTCCAGAGGATCTTCCTGACCCAGGGATCAAACCCGTGTCACCTGCATTGGCAGGTGGATTTTTTTTTTTTACCACTGAGCCACCTGGGAGGCCCAAGAGTTGGAACAGATAATCCCTAACATCCTGTTCAATTCTGAGATCTACTATTTTCTGTGAGATTGTTGATGCTACCTACCATCTACGAGTGTAGGGGTTCAGAACATATTTGTGAGGGTGGTCTGAAAAGATGAAGCCATTTTCCTTACTAAGTGCTACTAATCAAATCTTGTTAGAGTCCCACATGAGGAAGGCACATTTCCATCCATTGCTAGGAAGCTCCCAGATATGGAAGAGGCAATTTTGGAATGACAGATAGGTGAAATCTCAGGGAAGAGAAAAGGAAGTGATTGGCTTTAAAATCACACATAATCTGAAAGTAAAGAATATGTTTTTATGATTCCCAAATGCACAAGCATATGTTATGATTCTCAAATGTATATACTTTTATTATCTGCTCTCTTGAGCTTAATCCTTGTGCTGAACTGCAACACTTAGGGCTGTTTACATGGCTCTTAGGGCATATCAACATGGCCATTGCTAAATGCCGTCCTGAACCTGCCCTCTGACCACCAACTACCAGAAACCTTCCTTCATCATGTTTTACCTGGATTATCAGAAAGGTTCTCACATCTTTCTTCTCAGAAGAGTACGAATAGAGTGTTCCTTACTCCAGCAGACTTAGAGATCCAGGGAACACATAAATCTGACAGTCTTTGCTTTGAGTAAAACCCACCAGTAGTTCCCCATCGACTGGAGGATAAATTCAAGTTTTTTGGCAGGGAATACAACCCCCTTCTGCCAGCTTTATTTGCAAGACTCCCTCCAAGTTTATGCTCAGCTGCTGTCTCCCAGGCTCACATACCCTCATTCTTTCCTGTCTGCTGGGTTTTGCGAGCGATGGTCCCTTTGACAGGGAGTGCCCTTACACTCTTGTTGGCTATGTTAACTTTCAGTCCTTCTTGGAGACTCTGCTCCTTAGCTCATGGAAAAGGCTGCCTTTGACCCACCTTTCCTCTCCTGGGTGCCTCCTGGAGCACCCTGTGCCCCTTTTGTCATGGGACATAACCAGGAATAAGGTCCTCAACCTGTTATCTGCCTGCCCAATGGTTTACCAGCTCCTCCTCCTTGAGGAAACAGACTGTCTTGTCCATCTTTTATCTCAGCACTTAGCGCCTGGGTAGAGAGTAAGGACTGACTAAATAAACGCTCCTTGAAGAGTCATCATAAAGAAGGCGGTGGCTGAGTAGAGAGAATTGGGGGTGGGGTGGGTGGCAGAGGGTGTAGGAAGAGGGAGGAGATGGAGAGATAGTAGCAAGTGTGGGGCTGCCAGGGGAGTCTGTGAAACCCCCCATTCCCGGATCCAGACTTCCCTCTGGTGTCTGGGGATCGGGTTTCAGACCTGTTGATGCATTCCGGATGGGGGAAGAGGCACTCTGCCTCTCTTGCATGGGGGTCCTTGGTTCGGGTCACACTTGGGACTATATGGACAGCTTTGGGGACAATCTCTGCTGCCCACACAGGGAGGATCTGTCTCCTGCCTTCAACCTAAGTACCTGGGCACTTGCTCACTAGCCTGGGACAGGGGCAGAATTTTGGATGTTACTTTTCGTTCTCATTTTCCTTCCTGCCCCCCTCCTCCACCGCCACCCCCCCACCCCACTCCGCCACCGACATCATGGTCAGATGATGATTCTAACTCCCCCTTGGGTGGCTTCATGGCTTTGAAAGTTAGACCCAGGCCTGCTTTCTACAGACCCACGCAGGAACTCCCCCTTCTCCACCACCCCCACCCCCGGCCCCCATCAGCTAAAGCGAAGGCATTTCAAAGCTGAGTCTCAGAGATTTTTTCTAACTCTGCCCCGACGCTCTGGGGAAAGTCCCAGAAAGAGGAAACGAGGCCTGCCCAGGGCTGCCTATATGCACGAGGAAGGATGGGGAACCGGTGGGAGAGCAGAGTACCAAGGCGGGACTCTGTAGGGACCGCTAGCCGGTGGCCCGGTAACCTCAGGCGAGACACGTGACCCCAGGTCTCAGTTTAGGAACCTGTAGCAATGGGCCTGACCGCGTCCCTCAGCTGCGAGCGTCGCCACTAGGGAGAGGCAAAGGCTCGCAGACACCCCAACACCCGCTCGGGTCGAGCACGCCCGGACCGGGGAGGGGTGGGAGCGGCCACGAGCTCTGGGCCGGGCCGGAGCGGGCGGGCTCCAGAGGTGACGCCCCCCTCCTCTCACCCCCGGCTCCCGGGCCCCTCTTCGCCGTGGGAACGAACCGGCGTCCTGGCCTCTGGTGACGCGGAGCTTCGGAGAGGAGCTCGCGCCGCGAGCGGGGAGCCACGGAGTGGAGCGCCCCCTCCCCGGGCGCCCGGGAGCGCAGACGTGGGCGGCGGCGAGCGGCGGCCCCCCTCCGCTCCGCTCCCCTCCCCTCCCCTGCCGGCCCGGCCGTCCCCTCCCCGCGCGGCGCTCCCGCGTGTGCGGGTGTGTGAGTGCGTGTCTCCCTCGCTCCTCTCGCACACGCTCCGGCACTAGTGCAGGCGGCCAGCCGGCGGCTCCGGCTCGCCCGCCCTCCTGCTCCGGCCGCCGCGCCGCCGCCTCTGCAGTCGCAGCCGGGCATGGTGAGTGAGTGAGGTCGGGCCCCGCGCGCTCCCCCGCTCGCCTCCCGACCCCGGCCACGGCCCGCTCCGTCCCTGGGAGCCGGCGGGGGCGCGCGCGCGCGCGGGGCCGGCGGCCGGGGATCGGGCGGCCGGTGCGCCCCGGGGCCGCCGGGCCCCGTCTCGGGAGCGGGCTCCGCGCCCCTCCCGGCCCCAGCCTTGCTCCTCGAGGGCTGCGCGCTCCCTCCCCGCCCGCCGCCCGCCGCCCGCCTCCCGGTCGCCCCACCCCGTGACCGGCTCTCCGTCTTGTCCCGCAGGATCCGCCCGGACGGGGCCACGCCGCCGCTGCTGCCGCCGCCGCCCGGAGCCGCGCTTCGGGTCCCGCCTGAGCCGAGCCGCGCGCGGGGCCGCCGCTGCCGCCGCCGGCGGGGGATGGGGCTGCCCGGGAGGCGCGCCGAGCCCGCGGGGGGAGCGCGGAGCCGGCGCGCAGCCTGAGCCCCGGCCGCCCGCGCTGGGCTGGTCCGTGCGCACCGCGCGCTGCCGCCGCCGCCGCCGCCCGCCGCCCGCCCGCGCCCCGATGGCGCCATCGCCCAGGTGCCGCTGACTGCCCCGCGCCGCCCGCCCGGCCCGCGCGGCCCCCCTCGGAGCCCGGCCGGCCCGGGGAGCGGCCTGCCGCGGAAGCCTCCCGCGCCCTCCCGCCCGGCCCCGCCATGGCGCTGCGGCGCCTCCTGCTGCTGCTGCTGCCGCTGCTCTCGCTCCAGCCCTTGGACCTAATGCCCGGAGCCTGGGGCGCCCGCGGCCGTGCCGCCAACCGGACCCTGAGCGCCGGCGCCGCGGCCGTCGGGGGCCGGCGGCCCGGGGGCGCCCTGGCCCGGGGCGGCCGCGAGCTGAACGGCACCGTCCGGGCGCCCGGCAGCCCGGAGGCGGGGAGCCGGCGAGGACAGCCAGCGGCGGCGGTGGCGGCGGCCAGCGCGGCCGTCACCTACGAGACGTGCTGGGGCTACTACGACGTGAGCGGCCAGTACGACAAGGAGTTCGAGTGCAACAACAGCGAGAGCGGCTACCTGTACTGCTGCGGCACCTGCTACTACCGCTTCTGCTGCAAGAAGCGCCACGAGAAGCTGGATCAGCGCCAGTGCACCAACTACCAGAGCCCGGTGTGGGTGCAGACGCCCAGCACCAAGGTGGTGTCGCCGGGGCCCGAGAACAAGTACGATCCGGAGAAGGACAAGACCAACTTCACCGTCTACATCACCTGCGGGGTGATCGCCTTCGTCATCGTGGCCGGCGTCTTCGCCAAGGTCTCCTACGACAAGGCCCACCGCCCGCCGCGGGAGATGAACATCCACAGGTGAGAGCGGCCGCCCCGGGTGAGTGGGGGGCCCCGCCCGTCCCCCCAGCCTCTCTCCCGGCGGCTCACCCCTCTTGTCAGGCTTCCCTGTCCTCTTGGCATCTCACCCACCGCTCTCCCCGGGCTGCCTCCACTCTCTTAAGTCAACTTCCCTCCCCTGCCTCTTTGACGGGCAATAAATCAGTCTTCAGCGCCCTCTGCTCCATTTCTTCAGAACCGGGAACGCACGCTTTGGTTGGTAGGGATATTTACAGGGCCAAATAGATATTGGTGGAATCCCAGAGTTTGAGTGTAAGAATTGCGCACCTTCCAATAATCCCGGGTGGGGTTCCAGGGTGCAGGTTTCATGGCAGGTGGGCACCTCGCTGTAGGCGCTTATTGCATTTGGTTTTCTGAATCAAGCCAGAGCAGTCATACTGGATATAGGGAGCTGAACAGTGTTAGAACCTTACTGAAAAGAGTGTAGACTGAATGTTCCCGGGTGTTTAGAGAGATGGGGGTGATAGGGAAAGGGAGCTCCTGGGTAAGCAGGAATTCAAATTTGTGCATTCCGTCTTGACCAAGGGCAGATGGTTTCTCTTCATTGCATCCTGCCGAGTAGGATGCTTATCTGCCCTGCTGAGACTGGAGGACTTGTTCTTTTAAGCCCTGTGGGCAGAACTCAGAGTGAATGCTGCTTGCTGTGTTCAACCCGGTGGGCACCTTTCACTGCTTACACCGGGGAGGCAGTGGGGGGCTGCCTCCTGCCAAAACTTACACCAAGGGCTCAAGATATGGTTGTCCAGCGTTCCACCCTGACTGCCTCCCACCCCACCACCCTAGCTTCCGGAGCACCCCTTGGGAGGTCCAAGCCGAGGGAATGGGGAAACCAGGCTCTCTTTACAACTCAGGGAACCATGCACCCAGGGGACACAAGCTCAGCTCTGATAAATGGCTGGACATGGTTCAGCAGAGTCTTTCAAGGAACGAACCCTGCCCTGGAACGTGCCTCCGTTTCTGGCACATGATGTGGGCACTGCCCTAGTCATGGAGACCACCCCCCAGACCAGCCCTCCTTCTGAGTTTGCCTGCAGGCTCCCACCCAGAGTCCTAGAGCTTCAGCTCATCTCTGCACTCGGCTTGTTATCCTTTTAGCCTGAAAACCTTCTTCCCTCACTGCTGAGGACATTAATCACCTGTACCTTGATGAAGAGAGAGAAAGGCAGATAGAAATTTCTGGGCATCTCTTTTTTTCCCCCTGGATACTGAGGGTGTTGAAAAAAGATGATGCTCTGTGGCTGATTTTGAGTCAAAATCCACAAAGTATGAGTACTTTAATATTGACAAACTTGAGTGTTGGAACTGAGCTTCCGAAAGGAGATGGGTTTATCGTCATCGCTCATTAATCCTGAAGCACCGTTGCTCCATCCCACCCCAACCTTGTCTCTCAGGGTGTAAGTCAGTGGCTGGAGGGAAAATGATGGAGGAGTTGTGACAAATAGTTTGTGGTCAGTCCTGGTTCTTAAAAGCAGAGGGCCGGGGGATGGAGGGCAAGGCACTCTGTCCTTCGGGTTTCATCTGGCAAAGAATCCTCTCTCTTGGCTCCCCTTCCTGAAGCAGGTGTGCGGGGTCCTTCTTCCTCTGCTTCTGCCTCCAAGTTCCCAGGGTTGTCCACCTCCGCTTTCTTTGACTGTTCTGGCCTCTCGTCACCCCTTCCAGGCTGGCTGTGGTCTCTGGCTGGCTGATTCCCACAAAGCTTTCTTTGGGTTTCTCTCGTCCCCAAGCCGTTCTTGTCTGCACCCCTTGGGGAAACCCGTCCCTTGCCTTTTCCACTACCTCTTACTGAATTTATTCATCATCCTCTGGGAGGATGCAGGTGGCCTGAGGAGGCTGGCTCTGGCCTCTGTCCTGTGGGCTGTGACCTTGGAGGGAGACGTCCCTGTTGCCTCACCACACTGAATCCCCAACCCACCCCAAACTAGGGTGACTACTGTGTATATGGGTGTGCAGCTCAGTGTGATGCCATGGGGGCCGTTTCTCTCCGAGCTTGGGGGAGAGAGGTAGCCATGGGAAGGGTGATGAGTTTCGGCCCTCAGACCATTATGTAAATGTGGGCTGTTTCTCCCTCAAATTCACCTCCGATTTTATTCAGTTCACAGCACCTCTTCCAGCAGCTGCAGGCTCGCCTGATCAGTGCTTGGGAAGCCGTCGTGTTGATGCTTGTTAGGTAGGGGACAGAGCCTGTCTCTATGTTTAAGGGGGTGGGGGAGGGGATGGAGCATGAGCGAGCCATCTAGGACACTCCCCGAGTGACCTTGGGCAGATCAGAGAAACTTATTTTTCAGTTCTGGACCACTTAGGCACATCGCAGCCCACCCCAACCTCTCCCTTACCAGGCTGGCAGGGTGAGTTTGCACATTAGCAGGAGATGCCCACTGACTCCTGGGTGTGCCCGCGTGGTACCACCATGCTCCCACTTTGCTTGGAGGTCACTGTTTGCTGTCCCAGGGAGTTAGGGTGCAGATTGTCTTGTTGGGCAGGGAAGAAAGAGGTAAATATTCACACTGTAATGAGTCCTCCCTGGAGAAAGTGAGGGAGAAGGAATGTGTACTCCTCAGAGGTCCACGGAGGAGGTGGGATGTGGGCTCTGTTCCGTACTCCTTGAAATAGTTCAGGAAAGGCATTTCCTTTCTGAGATGGCAAAGGTTATTTGACTTGTTCCAGCGTGTGAGCCTCTGTGAAGATGGTAGATGGGCAGACGGGCTGAGCAGGAGGGACGTTTGTGGGAGCGATGGAAGGGTCAAAAGAAGTATGTGCCTCAGGATGGGCCATCTGCCTCCTCGGGTGTCCAAGCCTGGCTGGCCCTCCACCTGCCCTGCGCGCACCCCTCAGGGTGGGCCTCCCTCTCCCCTCTCCAGCCCCTGCAGGGAGGAATAGATTTAGTCTTTTCCAGAAGTGATTAGACCTTGCCGTCTGTGTGAGCCATCCCCTTGCGCCCCGCATCTGCAGGGAACCCACCAGCTCTCACACCGAAGCATGTGAGCACGGACTCTCAGCTGGACCCCAGGGCGGGGAGAGAAGTGGCCTTGGGGACCAGAGGTGGAGCCGGGCTCTGGTTCTGGAGAGCCCTGGACATCAGGCGCCTGCCTTTCCCACCTGGGACCCCACTTCCCACCAGGATCTTAGCCTCATCTGGCCCTTCCTTTGCACCTTCCCAGGCTGAGACTCAAGCTGCCGGACCATAGGTTGTCCCCGGGTCCCCGCCGAGCTCAGTGTTCCTGAACAGCTTTGCCAACGCTTCCCTGGGGCTGTCTGTTCAGTGAGGGCCTGCTGAGGCCTCCAGGGGCAAGGGCTCTGCCCAGAACACGCCTTCAGGGAAGGGCTCCCTGTTGACATTCAGTTCTGAACCAGCCCGTTCACATTCCAACCGGTTCCTTCCTCCTCCTCACCCTGTGTTGATTCATTAGAGTCTTGGAGATGAGAATCATTCTGAGGAACAGTGTGGCTTTTTTTTTTTTTTTAAATGGCTAGTGAGCAGATGGGTCAGGAAGCTTTTAGGATGCTGTAGGTGCAGTGGGTGAGGCCAGAGATGCCCGGGGTCCTCACTCTGCCTGCCCAGGGATGAAGGATGGAGGAATTTAAGGTGCAGATGGGCGTGGAGAAGTGCTCAGGGCCATGGGAAAAAAAACCTGAGCTGATGTCATTAGGGAAAAGGAAGCGTATTCATGACCCCAGGTAACCTAATCAAAATGGGCCTACATCTTGAGTTCTTCTGCTTATTTCTAGAAACATCAAGGGAACACTGTGTCCTACCTTTTCTTCCTACAGAAATTAATTACAAACCCGAAGAGCCCTGTTTTGTCCGCATAGGCCACGTAATTGCGGCAGCAGGACCACTCTGCCAACTGATTTAGTGAGTTCTCTTCCCAGGTTCCTGGGCAATGAATTGTCAAATCGCTTCAAACACTCCATTTTTTGAAGCACTGTGGGCTCACTAGAATGAATTGATCTAAACCGAGCGTCAACTTGTATTTTGTTTTTATTTTTTTAAACTTCAAATATAGCAGTTTGAGGGAAAGGAAAAAAAAATGCATCTTGCCTTGGACTGAAGGTCTTAGCCTTGCATGTTTTCCATTTTCTTGGAGTTAAAAAAAAAAATAATGCAGAGAGAGAAGTGAAATTGTGGAAGAATTTAAGAAGGCTTATGGGAGGAGGGGTCAGGGGAAGGATACCAGGAAGACAGAAAGGAGCAAAAATAGGAAAGGGAGGAAGGTGACCAGGTGCCAGAGGTGGATTGCATTGCCCAGATCCCCAGCTCTTGGTTTCCTCCTGACCCCTGCAGCCATGTGCGTGTGTGTTCAGTCAACAGATGAGCCCTGCCCACCGGCTATTGGCATGGAGCATTTCAAATCATAAAATGTAAGCCTGTTACCTTTGACCCATGAGGCTAAGCAGAGTTCAGTCTTAAATATATATATATATATATATCAATTCAGTTCAGTCTCTCAGTCGTGTCCGACTCTTTGTGACCCCATGGACTGCAGCATGCCAGTCTTGGCTATGCCAGGTTTTAGTTGCAGCATGTGGGATCTAGTTCCCTGAGCAAGGATCAAGCCTGGGCCCCCTGCATTGGGAGCTCAGAGTCTTAGCTACTGGACCGCCAGGGAAGTCCCTAAGCAGAGTTCCTTCTTGAGGGAGTCGGTCAGCCTTGCAAAAATCCTGGCACTTGGGGAGTCCTCCCTGGAAAGTTGTTTGCTGTCTTCCTGGGTGCTCCACCCCCACCTCAGCTCTGGAAGGCGTGCACTTATGTCCCCTTTCCTGCCCACACTCAGAGCACGTTCATTTGGAGAAACCTGCTGTGGTCCTAAGAGTTGACCCACAGTTTCCGGCTGCTAGGACATGGGAGGAGGAAAAGCCCAGTACATTGTTTTCAGCCTGTTTTAATGAGAGATCAGAGTGAGTATGCAGTTGATTTCAGATCAACTGTGCAGGAAGCAGTGGTTAAGAGCTGAAAAAGTGAGCTGACCAAGAGATGATCCCAGATGGACAGGCCCTGGGGTTTGGGAGAGAAGGGAACTACTCAGAAAGAAGCTTCCGCTTCCTAACTCCTCTGCCTGGCTCTCCATGGCCTGAAGGGATGGTCCCAAGGTCTTCAGTTTGGCTCCTTCCCTAGAATCAGTGAGAATCCCCACCGAGTGGTGGCAGGAGCTCCCAGCCCCTGGCTGCTGGGTATCATCACTGGCCTTCTCTGCCACCCCCATCCCTCTGGCTCAAAGTCTTGCAGAAGCTTATTTTTGAAATTAGGATGAATTCAAGTGCATTTTGTCTTACATCCCTTGACAATATATATCCCATGGACCCACAGAGTTATGGTTTGAACTTCCTAGTATAAAGACCATCTCAGATGGGTGATGGGGAAGGGAACTTTAATGGACTTGATGAGGGCCTGTGTTGCATTCATTTTTGTGTGCGTACTCAGTCTCTCAGTCGTGTCCAATTCTTTGTGACCCCATTGGCTATAGCCCACCAGGCTTCTCTGCCCATGGAATTCTCCAGACAAGAATACTGGAGTGGGTTGCCATTTCCTTCTCCAGGGGATCTTGCCAACCCAGGGATCAAACTCGTGTCTTCAGTATCTCCTGCACTGGCAGGCGGATTCTTTTACCACTGAGCCCAAGTTTATGTTTGAAATACATTTAAAAATGTGATTCTCACCCCCCACCTCTATCTTAGGAAACACCTACCTTTTATTTCTCCCCAGGTCACATTTATGACTCACACTGCCAGCGTCTTCATTTTCAGATGCTGCAGACAGGGACGAGGGCTTGGTGGGAAGGTTTATCAGTGCCCTCTCAGAAGGTCTCAGTTCCTTGGGCTTGAGCAGGCTTATTTTTCACCCATTCAGGGCACATTGCTAACCTCATCTATATATATATATATATATATATATATATATATATATTTAAATTTCTGGAAGTAAAACCAAAATGTTCTGAAAAGTCAGAGTAGTACTTTCTTTTATTTCGTCATCCATGGGCGTAGAACCATAGAGTTTTTATTGCAGTCTAGTCATTTAACTTAGCTCTCTAATTTTGTAAGCCAAGCAGCTGGAGCCCAGGGAGGCCAGATGACAATGCCAAGGGTCCCCAGGGAGAGAATGAGCGATCTTGAACTAGAAGCCGTGGTGCTGGTGTCCTGGGCCACCAGGTCAAGCCTTATCTTTTCACCCAGTGGAAAATCTCTTCTATTTTACTTTATGTACGTGTGTCTTAGTCATCACCAGATAACTTTCAGATATTTAGAGATGTGAGTGACAGCCTTCTCCCTCCTCCTACTTCCCTACATTTTTTTTCAAGCCCTTTTCTCATTCATTTTTTTCCATCCACTAAAATGACTTCCATTCACTTCCTTGGTCCCTGGCAGTTTCTCCAAATTCCTTTGTAAAGGGCAGTACCCTGCTCTGAGGTTATTATTATGATCCTTTAATAAGAGCTGAGTAATGCAGACCATTTGAAGAAGGAAAATACAGCACAAGCCAAACAGTTGTGAACCAGAGCAATGGGTCGTGGATAAAACTATGGGCAGAAACCTGTAATTAAACACACGGGCTGTAAATGCCTTCTATCTCTCCCAGCAATGGGTGGGGATGCTGGAACCCACCAGGTAGATGCATGTTTCAGTTTTTGCCAGAGACCAGAGCACCCCTGATAGCTCAGTTGGTAAAGAATCCCCCTGCAATGCAGGAGACCCCGGGGTTGATTCCTGGGTTGGGAAGATCTGCTGGAGAAGGGATAGGCTACCCACTCCAGTGTTCTTGGGCTTCCCCTGTGGTTCAGCTGGTAAAGAAGCTGCCTGCAGTGTGGGAGACCTGGGTTCGATCCCTGGGTTGGGAAGATCCCATGAAGAAGGGAATAGCAACCCACTCCAGTATTCTGGCCTGGAGAATTCCATAGACTATATAGCCCATGGGGTCACACAGAGTCAGACACGACTGATTTGACTTTCACTTTCAGAGTGCCCCCAGACATCCCTTGGCCCCCAAAGTGGGTGATTTCAGGTCTGTCCTCCAGGACGGCTCCTGCATGTAAGACAGCTCTATGACCCACGGAAGCACCTTCATTGGTGCTCATCTTGCTCTTTCTCAGCTCTGGGCCGAGACACCACAGGGCCAGGGTGCATATAAATTGAGGGGACCAGAGAAGGTTCGAGGAGGATGACTGATGAAGCTGGAAACTTGGGTTCCATCATTCTGTTGAAATTCACCTCTGTGGCTTGCAGTTTGGGGTTTTTGCCCACAACATGCCCAAGTCCTCCTGGAAAAGAAGAAGGATGTACCTGTCCTTGTGTGTCATCCTTCTCGGTGGTCGCCTTGGGAAGCCACCTGCTGATTCTTCCCCAGAAATTTTTGCCACGGTTCCTCTCTTGGAAGTGTTTTCAGAGCCCATGTGTGTTGTTTTGACGTTTCATCATGCTAGCATATTTTTATCCTCCTAGGGTAGATGGTTATAAGCATCGATGTCGTGGGGCTGAGGCTGATGAATGAAAGAGGTGTTGGGCTCGTTACTGATCAGAAAGAAGGGAGACCTGCTTGCCCAGGGGCCGCGTCAGCTGCCTCCAAAGGCAGGTGCCCAGAGGAGGCATCCCGGTACTGAATGCATTCGAGTCCTCTGCTCGTGATGACTGCTAGGAAAGGGCCCCTCCCTACATGGAAGGATGATTACTGCCCTTAAGAAAAACAGCTTTGTGTTCTCACAATGTGTCTCAGCAGACAGCAGAGGAGCTGGGAGAGGGGGAGAAGAGGGGGTTCAATGTGTAGCAAAGGGCTCAAATAACCACCCAGAAAAGATTAAAAATGGTCTCACATTCCTGCATGAGATAGTAGACAGGTAACCCAACTTTCCTAGTTTGATTCTGAGGGTAAAGGGACCCAATTTCTTTGGGATGCATGCGGCCAGGCATGGGAGTCAGAGCCGGGTGCCTGCCATGCTCTGACTTCCCTCCCCTCCATCAGAAATGCCAGCACCTCTGCAGTTTGGCACTCAGATGAGGTCACCTCTTGGGCTACACAGCTACTGATGAAGCAGAAGTGTTTGCAAGCACAAAAAGATGGGGTTTCCAGTGAGCATTGCTGGGAGAGTCCTCGTGTGATAACTGCGCCTCCCCAGACCCCCAAAAGTACATTCATTCCATGGGGTGGATCACAGAAATGGAGCCAGGATGGGGCAGGCTGAGTTTAAGAGCAGGTGACAAGGAGCCTCCAGGTGTAGCAGTTGTGGCCAAGTCTTGTTTCTCTTTGGTGCTGGGGAGGCAGTGGGCTGCGCTTCTGTGGGTGGGGCAGGGTGCCTTCTTCTCAGTCGGGAGCCAGTGGGTGCTGAGGGGCTGGGGCAAAGCCTCTGCTCCCACCAGCCCCACACGGTCACTCTGGAGCACTCTGGGAGGGGTCAGTTCTGCTCTGCGGCTGGCCGTCCCCCTCCCTCTGCTCAGGCATCCAGAAGTGTCTCCCTGGAGCTTCTGATGCACGACCGCATCACTTGTCGCTCCAGAAAGCCGGTGTTGAGGACCTGAGAGCTCAGTTAGGTGAGGACTCAAGGTCCTGTGGATGAAGCAGGGGTTGCAGGGGATGGGGAAATACTCAGAAGAGCACCCCCTCCTCTAGGACTTCCCTCTGTACCTGGCATCCTGTGTGAGCTCACTGCATCCGTCTCCCACCCTGAGTCTGGAGCCTGTTTAACAGATGACAGGATCAACTCAGAGAGACTTAGTAACTTGCCCAAGATCACACAGCTAGTCCTTAGCTGGCCACTGTCTCCTTTGCGGGCCAGCGGGTCACCTGGCTCTCACCTTCCTGAACATAAATGAATCAGTGATGCTTAGACTACTTGAGAAAGCAAAGAAATCATCCCCTGTTGTTGTTATTCAATCACTCAGCTGTGTCCAGTTCTTTGTGACCCCATGGACATCAGCACTCCAGGCTCCCCTGTCCTTCACTATCTCAGAGTTTGCTCAAACTCATGTCCATTGAGTTGATGATGCCATCCAACCATCTTATCCTCTGTCGCCCCATTCTCTTCCTGCCCTCAATCTTTCCCAGCATCAGGGTCTTGTCCCCTGAGATGTGTCATGTCTGTAAGGGACTGGAGAATGAATGACCTAAGGACCGGGTACCTCGAACCTGGGCTGGTGGCCTCATTTGCATTGCATGCAGGCATAAGGCGCCCGAGGCAGTGAAAAGGGCTTCTCTTCGAGAATGGATTATACTGGTGGGGGATTGTGAAGACAATACCAAGAAAAGGTAAAAAGTAAAAACACACAAAAACACGCTGGTTTTAATTGGGGAAAAAAAAAAGACCGTAAAACAACTTCTCCCTTAAACCATTGCAATATTGAAAGGATGCTCCCAGAGCAATTCTGCAGGAGTCCTGGCTCCTGAGAGGAAAGAAGCGATTTGAGGGGCGAGAGGATGGACCTCGCACCATTCTCAGTTTGAATTACAAAGACGTACGGCTCACAAACAGCTCCATTTATCACAGCTCCCCACTCTGCCCCATTTATAACATCGAGCACAGCACTCGCCAGACCCAGAATCCTGGCCAGCTCACCCTGCCTCCCCGCTCTACTTCTGCTCTTTCTCGTCTCGATGTTCTGCGCCCTGCGTTCTCATTCCTCAATCTTCACTGGAGTTTCTCTACTTCTCCAGGCCTCAAGCCTTCTGTCCTGAAAAGCCCATGAAAAGGAAAGAGCCCTGGGTTTTGCTCTCTAGCTTCAGCCATCTTGACCGCTGGCGGTGGTCATGGTAATGGTCACAGCCATGGTGGTGGTGTCTGGCAGAGCTCACATTACTGGGTTTGCAGCTTAGGTCCTTAACCCTCTGATCAAGGCAGGTGTGGGAGCATGGAGGTTTCTGGGCACTGTTTGCAGCCCCTACCCTGGTCAGAGGGGCAGGAGAACCCTGGACCCTTTTGCCCTGGAGCTACTGTCCCCACCTCGGGACCCGTGGAAGCTGAGTTCCAGTCGGGCTTTGGGTGGCCACGCACTTGGCCCCGTTCCCCAGCGTTTGGGAGGGGAGTCACAGCTTTCTGCAGGCTTCACAAACACTCTCATTCTTCCTTGCTTTTTTGGCATTTGGTCTCGTGTACTGTTCCCATTAGCTCCGACATTAAAGTCTCATTACTTAGGACATCTGTCCTCTGGACAGAGTCGCCGTTCCCTCAGCCAAATATCCTCTTCTGGGAAGGAGGCTTCCCACCCAGACAGTCAACACTTCCCTCTTCCTTCCGTCCTGCTGGTCCAGCGAAGAGGGATTTGAACCCTGGGAGTAGGGGCCAGAGTGAGAAGGAGGGGAATATGTCCAGAACCCATCCACCGTCCCACCCACCCCAGACTCTGAGGTCCTGGGGTACAGACCCCCGGGATCTGGGGCAGGGAGGGGGCCGAACCCCATACTAGCAAAGAAGATGTGTCCAGGAGAGCTTTGCTCCCTCAGTCCTCTGATCAGCCTCAGATCCTGTCGGTAGGGACTCTGGCCTCGGTCACCCATGTCTGGGCAACTGAAGGTAGCCCTATGTTAACCAGCCCACGTGCTGAAGCTGCTCCAGAACTTTTGGAAGAATCTGGACTCCAGTTTCCCTCTTGGATCTTCTCTGCCTTTTTATTGTATCCTGAGAAACCTGCCTGAACATTCCTAGGAATGCTGTCCTGTTGGCTCGGAAGGCTCTTCAGGCTAAGGGAACTCACTCAGCTCTTCTGTTCTCAGATCCTCAACAGCCAGCTTCTTACCCACCTCTGTGCCAGCGCCCCCTCCCCCACCCCGAGCATCTGCGAAGAGAACCCGGCTTTCAGCAGAGGATCTGCCGCTTCTCCGTCTTTTAAGTCACATCATTAAAATGTTGCTTCTTGTTCCTTTCGGTGTCTTTGACCACCACGGCCTCTGTCTCCATCTGTCCTTCTTTTGATTCCTCCTCTGTTGAGAGTTCTTTTATTCCTTTCCTCGCTTCCTCTAGTCCTCCTTCTTAAACTTGTCCTGTCCTGCTGCAACTTCATTAGACTGCATCGATTCAGACTCTGCTAATTCAAAATTTGTCCAAATGGGACCTCGGTGAAGTTGCTTTTCTTTTCTCTTGTCTGATAAAAAGTTGATGAACAGATTAATAGCTCAGACGAGACCGCAGGGATGTTACAGGGTGCATCCACCAGGCAGAAAGACAGACTGTGTTCAAGCGGGCTCTTCTGCAGACAATCGGCATGCTAATTACAAATCATTCTTATCTCTTCAATAAAGTAGCTCTCCGAAGATCAATTTTTTTTTTAGCCTAGTTGGTAATCCTGCAATGGCCCAGGAAGCAGTAAAAATGCATTTCCTTTCAAGTGTGTTATAATTTCCACGTCTGTGTTATTGAGTGGGATTACTAGCCCGCCCCCATTTCTGCTGGATTGGTGATGCTTGCCCGTCGAGCTGCTTCAGATTCCCTTTTGAATTCCCTCTGGGGGCTCCCACTAATTTCCCTTCTTTTTGTTTTCTGTTCTTTTGTATTTCCCTGAGGTTTTAGAATCCGTAAACTCTCTCGCTCTCAGCCTTGATGGATTATGCCACCACGTGGGGCTCCCCTCACTCCCTTGGGCCACAGGATGACCAGCTGGGCATGAGAGGTTAGGGACCTAGAAGCAGACAGGATGGCTGGCCCTGTCTCTGGGTTTAAGAGGACAGAGATCTCTGTCTTGCCTCCGTCCGTTCTTTTCCTAGTGTCTGTTCCTGCATCTCTGTCCCGACACCACTCTTTGGATTGACCAGGCAGCATTGCACCCACTGTAGGACAAGATAGGATGTTCTTTGTTATTGTTCAGCGGCTAAGTCTTGTCCGACTCATTCTGAAACACCATGGACTGCAGCACGCCAGGCTTTCTTGTCCTTCACTCTCTCCCAGAGTTTGCTCAAACTCGAGTCCATTTGGCACACCACTCCAGTGTTCTTGCCTCAAGAACCCCATGGACAGTATGAGAAAGGATATCCTTAGAGGCACCCTTACAGGAAAGGACCTTGGCCTCTTTCCCTTGGCCTGCTTTGGTGGCTCTCGAGGGACTCCTAGCTAAGCCCCCTTCCTCTCACTCCTGGAGGTCAGCATCTGTCTTTCTATGCCTTAAAGCGTTTCCTGAAGATAGGAAGCAGGCTCATCACAACTTCTGTCACTTTCTGTGCCCATGACCATGGGTGAGCCCCTTAGCTCTGCTCTGGCCTGTTGCCCTGCTCTGGGGTGGGAGACTCTCCGGTTGTGGAGGCGTGTTCTTCTCCAGCCCCTTCTGTTCTCAGCGCACCTGAGAGGCTCAGGTTCACAGAGATAACTCGTGTCCTTAAACACGTGGCAGCCCTGGGCTGTAGGAGAAAATGCATTTTCCTCGCACACTCCACTCATATAAGAATGTTCTCTGCACGTGGTCTCTTGTGAATGCTTGTCTTTAACATCTTAAACTCATGGACCCTCTTGGTTCCCAGGGGCAGATGACACATTTTAGTGCCTCTCCCTGGGGGCGCCAGATGTGTCAAGAGCTGGGGCTCCCTTTCCCCCTGGAGGTGGTACATTCTCTTCCTCGGATGCAATTCTCGTTCAGTTAATTCTCGTGGGAAGCCAGTATTGACTTCCTTCTGAGGTCTGCCCACTGGAGCATGGGCTTCCCTGGTGGCTCAGCTGATAAAGAATCCACCTTCAATGCAGGAGACCCCAGTTTGATTCCTGGGTCAGGAAGATCCCCTGGAAAAGGGATAGGCTACCCACTCCAGTATTCTTGGGCTTTCCTGGAGGCTCAGTCAGCAAAGAATCTGTCTGCAATGCAGGAGACCTGGGTTCAATCCTTGGGTCGGGAAGATCCCCTGGAGGAGGGCCTGGCAACCCACTCTAGTATTCTTCCCTGAAGAATCCCCAAGGACAGAGGAGCCTGGTGGGCTACAGTCCATGGGGTCACAAACAATCGGACACGACTGAGTGACTAAGCACAGTGGAGCAACCTCCACCCTTGGGTACCCCACCCTTTCAATAGTTGCATTGATGTGAACTTGAACTTGGAAATGGCAATAATGTTTATAATTTTTTTTTTTTAAGAAGGAAGGAAAGAAGAAAGAGAAAAGAAAACAAAGAAAAAGTGATGTAGGAAGAGGAAAGAAAAAGAATAACTGAATCTTTTGCAGAAAATGTTGCCCTGGTCCATCTAACCCATTTGCCCTTTTAATGCCTGGACACAATCCTTGTTTTGCTTTTTGCGCCCTAGTGGAAGCCTGACTTGTGATGGTCTTGCAGGGAGGAACGGGCACTCAGCACTTGGCTTGCAGAATCCAAGTTCAGAGTTTGGCAAAGCCGGTGTGTGACCAGATGCATTTCTGACCTCAGGCCTGAGTGGAAAATATGGGCTGTAGGTGGTCCCTTCCAGAATGACCCGTAGCCACAGGCCTGCCATGTGGCTCCCTCTCCACGGCAGGCGTTTTGCCATCTGGCTTGCCTGAGTCAGCTGCCCGGCTCCCCTCTTCCACCTGTATACACGTGCTTTCCTCGTGGTTCTATTGGCTGAGGCTCTGTAGACCCTGGGAGGTTGTATTTGGATTTATTTATTAGTCAAGTATTTAAGTAGTACTTACAAGGTACCGGGTTCTGTTCTAAGTGCTCTACAAATACAAACTTGTTTAATCCTCGTAATAACCCTAAGAGGTGGACGTTATTTTGAGGCCTTAGTATTTTGGCCTTAGTTTTTCAATAAGTTCACAGAACCTCAGGGCACTTAAGCAGCCACCTCATGATCACCAGTATCCTGAAAGTGAAGTGAGAAGTGTTAGTCACTCAGTCATGTCTGACTCTTTGTGACCCCATGGACTAGAGCCCTCCAGGCTCATCTGTCCTTGGGATTCTCCAGGCAAAAATACTAGTGTGGGTAGCCATTCCCTTCTCCAGGGGAATCTTCCTGACCCAGGGATCGAACCCGATTCCCCTGCATTGCAGGCAGATTCTTTACCTTCTGAACCAGCAGGGAAGACCCACCAATATCCTGAGTTGTCAGAATTCTGACCCAGGTAGTCTGGCTCCAGACCCCCATGTTTAGCTAGTAGGTTATACTAGCTTCCTCTTGCCTCTTGCCTCTCCTATAGATTTATGCCTGTGCTTATAGCAAATTGAGAAGATGACTCCAGCAGTATCAATAATAAGAGCAGCGGCAGGTTATTTATTAGCTCGTCTGTCACCTGGCTGCCCAAGTGGTCCTGCTAACAGATCTTAGTAGCATTTCCATTTTCCCATTTCCAAAGGGTAGCTGCCCTTCACCCATTCAGATCTTTGATGGATGCTCAGACAATCCTAAATGTTTCCGAAAAAGTCTGCACTTAGTGTAGATGCTACCGAATTTCCTAGGCCTGGGTAGATTTTCACGTGATTTGTGAGACAAGGGTGGTGCGTGGGGAGGAGACACTATTAGGAATGAATCACGGTTCCCTGGGATGTGCGTTGACTCTGTGCCGGGCCTGAGGCTGGCCGTGGGGGACAGGTGCCCACGGGGTTGCAGGGATTGCCCTGCTGGCCTGAAAAGCAAAGCGGGCCAGCTGAGCTTTCCCTTGCTAAGTTCGGCCGTGGTTATTGGCCGTGATGAATTCCGACTGGGCTGGGGACAACTCGGACCTGGGGAACGGCTGGGCGCAGATGCACAAACATTGTTATCACAACAAAAGAGATTCTCGCTATCCATTCGGAGCCTCTGTGTATGTGGAGAGCGGTCTTGTGCGCACACAAAGCTGGCAGCTGTGTTTTTCAAGTGGACTGTGAGAGAACCAGGAAAAGGAGAACTGAATCAAGCCATTCTCCTTGGTCCATGTTTATTAAAAATATATTCACTTCAGTTGTCTGGAGTGTGTGTTTCAGAGGATAAAAGCACCCTGGCTGCCCAGCAGATAAGGATGAAGCTGAGGGGAGAGAGGATGCTGGCTATTTCCCGAGTGGCAGGGTCGAGTAAAAGCTCAGTCATCCAGGACTCAAATAACCAGGATATTTCATTTAACCAGAGTAGAACGTCTACCCTCTACTTTTAGGAGAAATAGCGCAGAAGTAGCAATCAGAATCGTCCATGGTTCGTTCCGCAGTTTTTATAGGAATTCCATTTCCCAGCTTGTCTCCATCCCACTGAGTTTTCTCTGTGAAGAGAACTAAAGATTAGGTTGGTGGCCCTCTCATGGAAGAACCTTGCATTTTTTATAAGTAATTATATTCAGTATACTCTACTTAATTAGGCAGGAATGCTTTTAGAAAATTCTTCAAAAACAAGAGTGTTCTCATTAGTCGCTAGGAATAAAAAAACGTTAACCAGAATAGCTTATTCGTGGAATAGTTCATCTGTTTGGCCTTT
Source organism: Bubalus bubalis (assembly GCF_019923935.1). NCBI lineage: Eukaryota > Metazoa > Chordata > Mammalia > Artiodactyla > Bovidae > Bubalus > Bubalus bubalis. Next base: position 33,036,863 of record NC_059159.1, on the reverse strand, counting down.
TATCAACCCTATCCGAAAGCATAATTTTTTTTTTTTTCCTGCTTCTCCGGAAAAGAGAAAGGTCCTGATTAAGAGTCTCAGCTCTCCGGCTTGCCTTGCTCTTGGTACTGAATAACGTACTGAACACCAGCTAGACTGATTTCCCCCCTTCCGTGGTGTTTATGTGGCCCTGAGAGCCAGAGACATGGCAGAGGCAGAAGGCTGGCCTCCATTTGTTCTGCTTCAGCAAGCAGAAATATACATGGGATCTTCATGGAAAGTATGTGAATTGAGATCAAAAAGACTTCTGAGATAAACTGAGTGTTCCTAGCTTCCCCACTTCATCTAAGGGGAACCTAAGTTTTCCTTTCTGCTCAGTGAGTGATGATCAGGACAAAACAGTTCCAGGTATTTTATAGGGCACTCTTTTGCCACATTTGTTTTCAAACTTGGAAACTCCGCAAAGTCCTGGGACTTCTGGATGGAGGGCAAGAACTCTGTAGAGTAGGGCTTGTGCAGAGCAGGGGTCTAATGAAGTGTACTGGTGTTCTACTCAAGGGTTTCATTTGGTGGAAGAGTGCCTGCTGGCACAATGTAAAAACTTCCATCGCTGTTGATTTTGATGGTGATGACTCACGGAGGTGAATAGAAATGGGCAGTTGGGTGACCACTGAGTTCTGTCTGGGTAGATTTTTCTACTAAAGATTGAACACACTGTACAATGTCATATTCAGAGACCATTGTAGGAAAAAGTAAGTAGTAGGTGAAAAAGTAAGTATGATTAAGTGATGGAGGATTGGAAGGAAAGATGGATGGATGGAGGATGGATAGATGGAAGGGTGGATGGATGAACTGATGGAAGGATAGATAGGTTGATGTTTGGGTAGATGGATGGGACGGATGGATGGATGAATAGACAGACAAATGGGTGAATGGATAATTCAGTGGTATAAAGTCAGCCTCTGTGGTTGAACCCACTTACATTTGAAATCTGGATTTACCGCCTATTAGCTATTTAACGTTCGGAGTTAGAGTAGGAGAGGTTCAGAAAAAGAACGAGACTGGCACTCTACAGGAACAGATCACCTTTAATGAGGTGAGAAGGGGCAGCAGTCAGATTAGCAAGCTGCTGTACTTATCTAAGAAAAGAGTAAGTATATATAGGCATGTATGTAGAAAGCTACTGTCTTAAGGGGGCCTGTTCTTCTCCAAGGTTGCTGGGAGTAGTTATCTCTTAAACAGCTGGGGCAAGGAGTTCTGGAGATCAGCCAGAGGCTGGGCTGGCTTGGAGCTGGGCGTAATCAACCTAAAGTCTATTTTTTTTCTTTGGGTGAGAAAGTTCTTTGTTTTGCCTAGAATGGTGGGGAGGACCTGCAGGGGAGTTGTAACTCCAGGCTACCTTGAGCAATGCAACTTTCCTTCAAGCTGTGTGACCTTGGGCAAGATATCTAACATCTCTTCATCTTAATTTTCTCATCAGTAAACTGTGGTTACCAATTGCACCTACTCTATAGGGTCCTTTTGAGGATTATATAAGATCACACATCAAAGGGTTTAGCACTATGTCTGGCACATAGTAATTGCTCAGTAAATTAAAGCCTTTAATTTCCCAAGCTGGCAGGACTATGAAGCAGAGTTATAACCAAGGTTTTCTTTACTTTTCTAATGTTAGGGAATCATTTGCCCTTTTGAGACAGATTTCATGTCTCGAATGCAAGTAGCACATATCAGAATGTTGACTGGGCTTGGTCCCTACAGGGGTTGTGATAACTCAATACTTAGGAAAATACAAACTCACTTTGATTCCTTGAGACCACTGACAACATTAACCAAGGTGTTAAGCGAACGAATAATTGGTCTTGACCTGAACCACTCATTGACTAATTGTTTCTCCACGCCCAAATATTAACTGGCATTTGCTAAATTAGCAGACTCAGCTAGAATGGGAGAACTCATTCAAGCTGACAATTCCTAGGAAAGTGAGCAGAAGGACATCAGGACTCCAGCAAAGAAGCCCTGAGTTGAAATTTCAGTTCCATCAATGTTTCGGTCCTAGAATTAGCCTGAGCCTCAGTTTCATGTTTAAAATTGGGGTAACCGTAGCTGCGAAGGTTCCAGGTTTGGTACAGGCACCATGCCGGACAAGGCAGGTGAGACCCTTAGAACCCATTCAGTGTTCTCCACGTGTAAGATGCAACTCAGTTCAGCAGATGGTTAACACACAAACAATGAGTCCTGAAGAACATGAACATTTCCTGGCTTGAGTGATCAGAATGACTGTTTTCCCTGCTCAGATTTGCTGCCCAATTAATTAACTCTCCCCTGCTTGCCACACATTCACAGACGCCAAGGAATCCATGTGCGGCGAACCAAAACAATTAGGTAGATAATTCAGGCAAAAAGCATCGCTTAGTTTCCTGTATCCAGATACTGCAGTGAAGTGGCTCTGGGGGAGGGGGAGGTTGGGGAGTTGGGATGAACAGGACAGAGAACCAGATTCTTCAAGTTCTTAAATTAGAACCTCTGTAGTTGGCATGGGGGGTGGGGTGGGGGGGGGGGCTGCCCTTGGCTGGGAACCGGTTTCAGTCCTCACTGGCCAGTCTATCTCTCTCCCCCAGATTCTCTTTCCCCGGGGAGGTCTCTCTCTGATCCCTTCTCCCCATCTCTTGCATTCTGGATCTCTTTCTTTCTCTGAGTTTCTCTTTGACTCTGTGTCCCATTTTCTCTCTGGCTCTGTCTGCCTGCCTGTTTCTGACCCTTTGATTCCGTTCCCTGCCCCGCTCCCTGTCTCACTGTCTCTGTTTACTCCATCATCTCTGAATCTTGCCCTCTGCCTCTCTCTGGCTCTGAGGCTCTGACTCTCTTCCCATCTATTTGGCTCCCTTTCTGTCCATCTCTCCCTGACCCCCACTTCCGTTCCCTCTCTGTCTCTACCTCTGTCCTTCTTTTGCTCCCTTGCTGTCTCTCTGTCACTGTCTGACCTTCTCTTTCCCTTTCTTCTGAGTCTCTGCCCCTTCCTCCGATCCCTGAAAGAAACGGCCGCTCTATCGCAAAATCCCCTTCATTCTTCCTCAGTGACCAATTTTCTCTCCTACGGTGAGAAAGTAGCTCAGGCCTTAACCCATTTCCTCCGGCGTATCCAAATTAATTAGGTGAGGCTGGGATCGCACATTTCAGAATTAGAGTAATATTTATTGAGCACCCTGGAGAGAAGGAGATGGAAAGTGGAGAGGAACAGGAGTAAGGAGGGAGGTCACCGATCTGAGGAGCTGAGAGAAGGTGGTGTGAGGTGATGGACGGGGGCCCAGCACCATCCAGGAACAAGGACCACCTTTCTGACTGCCCGAGGGCGCTGGGCAGGGGGGAACCCTAGGGGGGCGGTGCTCAGGAGGCAGAGAAGCCTGCTGTGGGCGTGGCCTCCTTGGGACCACACAGGGCAGGGTCCCTACAGCCTAGCTAGCCTGTCTGTTCAGCACACATCCTTCTCCTTCGACTGGGCAGCCCAACGCAGCCCTGCCAACAGGGCACCTGGAGAGGGTATCACGCAAGTCATTACCTTCAGGAGGAGACAACTTGGCTGTAACCCAGTTAGAACTCCTCCAGCAGCAAGCAGGGATGCTCTGGGGCACCTGATGTTCTCCAGAGAGGCGTCTTGCCCTTCACTTCTCAGCCCTCAGCATCGGCATGGCTTCTCAGGATTGAGTACCAAGAGCCACCCCCTACGCACCCCCAACCAATCCCAAGAGTCCTGATTGTAGGTTGAACATCTCTTCTTGGCCAGGTCCTCCTTGGTCAATAAGCCTGGAGCGAATCTGCTGTGGGTTTGCCATTTACACTGTCCATATGGACCGAAAGGATGCTGGGTTGAAAGCCCTACAAAGGCTGGGACGGAGATACTCTTCGCCCCTTTCTCTCTTTGAGTAATGGCCGAGCAATGTGCCAAGACCCAGAGATACACTGAATGGGTCAGACACACAAGATCCCTAAATTTCAAGATGTTCGTCTCAGTGTTGCCAGCCCTACTTGTCCCAGAGCCCAGTCCAGTGTCCCATCTTGGTAGATATTGCAGGAACTAGATTGCATTGAGCATTAATCAAAGACCTACTTCACATAGTGCTATGTACATGTGGCTCAGAGTTTCTCAACCTCGCCAGCACTTTGGGTGGGATAATTCTTTGTGGGGGTTGGGGTGGGGGAGGCTGTCCTATGCAGTGTGGGATGTTTAGCAACATCCTTGGCTTCCGCCCACCAGTTGCCAATCGACTTCCCTCCCCAGTTTTGTGACAACCAAAAAATGTCACCAGACATTGCCAAATGTCCCCTAAGGGGCAAAATCACTGTCATTCACATAGATTTAGTCTTGACTTTCCGAAAACATAGACTTAACCACTTGACTCTGTTTTTTCTTCATAGATTTCCTTCATAGATAAGAACTTGAGAGGCAAGATAAACACAGAAAAAGAATATAAACTTTTTTTTTTTTGGTAATAGTCGCTTATTGAGATGTAATTCACCTACTATAAAATTCATCCTTAAATTTAGAAGTGTCCAGTTTAGTGATTTTTGTACATTTTCAGAGTTCTCCAGCTATCACCACTGTCTGGTTTTAGAATATTTTCATCATCCCCCAAAGAAAACCTGTACCTATTGATAGTCATTCTCCATTAACCCCTCCATTAGCCCCTAGTAGGGCTTCCCTTGGAGAAGGCAATGGCACCCCACTCCAGTACTCTTGCCTGGAGAATCCCATGGACGGAGAAGCCTGGTGGGCTGCAGTCCATGGGGTCACTAAGAGTCAGACACGACTGAGCGACGTCACTTTCACTTTTCACTTTCATGCATTGGAGAAGGAAATGGCAACCCACTCCAGTGTTCTTGCCTGGAGAATCCCAGGGATGGGGGAGCCTGGTGGGCTGCCGTCTATGAGTCGGCACAGAGTCGGACACGATTGAAGCAGCTGAGCAGCAGCAGCAGCAGCAGGGCTTCCCTGGTGGCCAAGAGGTAATGAATCCACCTGCCAGTGCAGGAGACGCCGGTTTGATCCCTGGTCAAGAAGATCCCTTGGAGAAGGAAATGGCAACCCACTCCAGTATTCTTGCCTGGGAAGTCACGTGGACAGAGGAGCCTGGCGGGCTACAGTCCATGGGGTCACAAAGAGTTGGACACAAGTGAGCAGCTAAACAGCAATAACAGGCCATGGTAACCACCAGTCTATTTTCTACCTCTATTGATCTGTCGAATCTGGGTATTTTATATGTGTAGAATCATAACCTGTGGTCTTTTGTGACTGGCTTCTTTCAGGTAGCATGTTGTTTTCAAGGTCATTCATGTTGTAGCATATATCAAAGCATCTTGCTTTTTTAAGGCTGAATAATAATACTTTGAGTGACTACACAATATTTTATTAATCCATTCATCAGTTGATGGGCATTTCGGTTATTTCCACCTTTCGGCTATTGTTAATGTTGCTGCTATGAACTTTCATATACAAAGTTTGTGTAGGCATATGTTTTCATTTCTGTTGGGCACATACCTAGGAGTATTCTAATTGCTGGGCCATATGGCAACTCTATGTTTAATATTTGGAGGAGCTGCCAGACTGTTTACCAAAGGGCCTGCACTGTTTTGCATTTGCACAGGTAGTGAATGAAAGCTCCAACTTCTCCACCTCCGTGCCAACATTTGGAATTGTCTTTTGGTCATAGCTATCCTGGTGGGTGTGAACATGTATCACACTGTGTTTTTGATTTGTGCTTTCCTGTTGACTAGTGATGTTGAGCTACTTTTCATGTGTACCTTCTTTGGAGCAATGTCTAATTCTATCTCGTCCATTTTTAAATTGTGGTGTATGGTTTTTATTGCTGAATTATAAGAGTTCTTTAAATGTTCTGAATGCAAGTCTCTTAGCCGAAACATGATTTGCAAGTATTTTCTCCCATTCTCTGGGTTGGCTTTCATTTTCTTGGTGCTGTTTTCTGATGTAGAAATGTTTTTAGTTTTGATGAAGTTGAGTCTGCAAATTTTTTCTTTTGTTCCTCCTGCTTGGGTGTCATATCTAAGAAACCTTTGCCAAATCCAAGGTTACAGAGACTGACTTCTCAATTTTCTTCTGAGAGAATATAGTTTTAGCTCTAATATTTAGGTTTATGATCCATTTTTAATTAATTGCTACATATGGTATGAGGTGAGGGTGCAGTTTTATTCTCTGCGTGTGGATGTCCATTTGTTGAAGAAACTTCTTTTCCAGTGATCATGGCGTCCTTGTCGAAAATCAGTTGAACATAGATGTATAGGTTTATTTCTGGACTCTTCAATTTGATTCCATTGGTCTGTACTTCTGTTGTTTAACTGTTAACTCGCTACTTCCTTACCATGGAAAAATGGTAGGAAAGTGTCTTTCATAAATAGGGTAAAGGAGTCTAGGTAATTTGTGTGGATATGTGATTAAAAATATATATATATAAAATATTGATCACATTTTGGAATTAAAAGGGATCTTTGAGGTCATGTTAGTTTAAACCATTTGTTTTCCTGCTGGGGAATAAAAAGGTTAAATTTCAATTTCAGAGGCTAACAAATCTGTCTGAAGATTCACAGCTCATCAGCGGCAGAGCTGGTACTAGAACCCAAATCTCTCGATTTTGTAGGGCAGTGTTTTTTTCTTATTCCTAGGCCCCAGGTCTGCCCAAAGTTCTTTTACCAGACTAGTGAGGTTCTGTCTTCGCCTCCCTCACTTCTTGGTCCACAGAAGTGAATGAGGTGGTGACGTGTGTGTGCTTTTCCTCCTAGAGCCTGAGAAAAAAAAAAAGCAAGCCAGCATGGGGAAAGCATTTGGAAAATCTGAAATTGCTGTATAAATGCCACTAAATGATAAGATTGCCAGCTTGCTGCTCCTCTCCTAGGAAGGTTCAGCATGTCAGAGGCAGAATAATGAAAGGGAACAATGCACTCTCAGACTCCTTTTTAAACTGCTGTGGTTGTCACTTTTCAAGGAAGGGGGCAGAGTGCGGGGAGCTAGAAGGAAGCCTCGGGGTGGGCTGGGTGTGGCCAGATCTCAGGTGGGCTGCACTGGCCGGGAGAGAACTGGAAGCACACCGCCTCACCCATGCCTGAGGGACAGCCCAGGTACACGGAAGAGTCCTTGCCTCGCTCATGCAAAGAACTGGGCACCTGACCCTGAAATGACCATGTCCGATGGTGGTCCCTTGGGTCTCAGAACATCCTGTGTGTCCCTGTTTTCTACCAACAGTAGCATCACCTGTGATATTAACCTGCAGAGGGAGTCTTGTTCCAAACCAGGTGTGGGAGAGATTTCCCCTAAATGCTGAGCCCCTACATGGTAGGAACTGTGTTCTCTTTACCCCGGTCTCTGCCGTGACTGAGGCATGCTGAGTCCTTAATTAATGCACATTTGGTGTTGAGTGAATGAAACCTGCTCTTGTGGTAGTGGGGCCCTTGCAGAGAGTGTGGGCCTCTCCAGCTACAGCAGCATCTCTGCACATGTCTCTTTCCTCTCCTGTATTTTTCTCTCTCTATGTTTATGATTGCTCCATCCTCTAAACTCCAGCTGCATTCACTGCCTGCACCGTCCTTGTATTCTGGTATTTATCATTTTGTCTGTACATCCTGCCTTTGCAGCTAAAGCACCCCTTTATTTGACCATGGGAGCTGTGTTTTGTACTTATTTGGGCCACCTGTATAGATACACTCTCCTCGGTGTGTGTTTTTCGATGGGGAGGTTGATCCCCCTGATATTAATTACTTGCCACTGAACTGAGGGCCAACAGTGACCACCTTTCACTGCAGTGGCATTCCTCACGGCACCTCCTGTAGTATCTGCCTGGCATAGGGGCTTACTTGGGGAGCCTGCATTTTGAAAGGGCTCAGAGTTCATTGGTATGAAATGAATCGCAGAAAGAAACCACACCACAATCTTTTAATACCTGTCCCGCCAGGCATGGCAGCCTCTCCTCTATATCCGCACTGAGCCCAACACCAGATGATGCTGTGGCTGTAACTGAATACTGGGTCTCCATCCATCAAAGGGCCAGTGAAAGTCACCCAGCCAGCTTGCTCACCCGTTTGGTGAATCTCACTGTGTGATCTCTCTCTTTCAGGGCTCTGGCTGACATCCTAAGACAACAGGGACCAATCCCCATAGCACACTGTGAAAGAGAAACTATCTCGGCCATCGATAGCTCTCCCAAAGAGAACACGCCGGTCCGATCGTCCTCCAAAAACCACTACACCCCCGTGCGCACAGCCAAGCAGACTCCAGGTAAGTGAGCGCTGATCACTTTGCGTCTCTGCTGAGGCTGGTGAGAGGGTTCTGTGGTGTTTCTGCTTCAGCCAGGCAGGTCGTGGAGCCCTGACGTGATAGGCTTGTGGAAGAGTCTGGGGACTGTTCCCCCTGGGGAATGAGTGGTGTGGGAGACCGCCGCCAGTGAGTGTCTGGGCTGGAGGAGAGCTGATTGTTTAGGGCCTCTGGGATCTTGTGAGTGTCTGCGTAATTCTCTTCCCTGAAAGGAACTTGCGGCAGCCTTGGGGGTGAGGTATAGTCGCTGTCTTGCCCACGTGGTGGGAAGGCAGATATTTGACAAGAAGTGGCTGCAATCAGAGACTGCTCAACCGTTGGAATCTCAAAAAGCATTTCCTGTGGGTAGGGATTACGTCTGTGTTGTAGGATAACCCTTTCCTGTGCTCTGTGGACTCTGGATATATGAGTTGCTGTGTAATAGCAATATGCTGGGTTCTTCTACTTGGTCATCACTGTAACCCGTATGGAACAATAAACAAAACAAGGGAATAACAATGAATAATATAACCTCACATGTATGGGGATCTTGCTGTGTGCCAAGTGTTATGCTGATCATTTTACATGTATTGTCTTGCTTATTTTTCACAGCAGCCTTTGAAGTGCTTGTATTATCCCTTTTTTATATATGGAACAGAAAGGCTCAATAATTTTTCCAAGGACATATGGTCAGTATGAAAGCAAGCCTGGATTCAAACTGAGGCATGTAGGTAACAACAGTCAGGTCTAGAAAACCCTAGTATCCTAATCCAGGTTGGGACATTACTTTCTCCGAGTTTCTGAGAGGACTGTCCCCTTATGAGAACAGCTGGGAAGGTCATCTCTCATTCTGAGCTTTACCAGACAGCCTATACTGGCCCCAGCCTCAGACATGACTTCTGTGTTGATACTTGGATCTGAAATCGTCACCCTATAGCTCCTCAGAGGCTGTAGGGTCTGAACTAAACCTGCAATAAAGATATGCAGTCACTAGGGGTCAGTAGGTCTGCTGTGAATTCAAACTGTAGCAGACATGCTATCGAGACCAAATTTATTAAATCAGAAATCACATACTTGCCTTTGAGGTAACAGAGTTAGGTCTTTTGAGACTCTGCTAAAAATCAAGGACATTCACCTCCCCCAAGGTACACATATGAATATCTATTTGATCCAACATGTTGTGTAGGGTTTACAAGGTTCTTCCAAAGTTAAAAGTCTCTGATTTAAAATTAAAGATGAGAAATCCAGCCTTGCAAAAATTCTAAGATGCATTTTTAGCCTGAATATCATAAATGTTTAAAATGTAAGTAATAGAAGGAACTGGCAAAAACCTCGAGACCAGTGATTATCTCCCTTGCTGCATATTAGAATCACCTGGGGAAGCTCTTAAAAATGCTGATGATGCTCGTGTCTGGGTCCCACCAATTAACCAGAGTTTCTGGGGATGCTGCTGGCAGCAGTATTTTAAAAAATCACTCGAAAGTGATTCTAACACACAGACAGAATAAAGAACAACTTGTCCAGATGGATTCCTTTATTTTATGAATGAAGACACTGAAAGGCTGTGCCAGTCGTTCTCAAATTTGGCTGCACGTTGGAATCACCTTGGGAGCTTTAAAAATTAAGAGTACCTGGGCCTCACCCCCAGAGATTATAATTTAATGCATGTGGGGGTGTGGCCTGAGCAGGAGGTGGGGGCTTGTTTCTTTCTAATAGGTTGTCGTTGTTCAGTCGTATCCAACTCTTTGCGACCCCGTGGACTGCATCACCCCAGGCTTCGCTGTCCTTTACTATGTCCCGGAGTTTGCTCAAATTCATGTCTTTTGAGTCAGTGATGCCATCCAACCATCTCTTCTCTGTCCCTGCACTTCTCCTCCTACCTTCAGTCTTTCCCAGCATCAGGGTCTTTTCCAGTGAGTTGGCTCAGCTGGCTAAAGTATTGGAGCTTGACCTTCAGCATCAGTCCTTCCAATGAATATTCAGGGTTGATTTCCTTTAGGATTGACTGGTTTGGTCTCTTTGCGGTCCAAGGGACTCTCAAGAGGCTTCTCCAGCACCACAGGTGATTTTAATATGGAGCAAAGTTTGGGGAATCACTGAGCTGTGGAAATTGCAGAAAGGTGCCATTCTAACTTACTGTTGATTGTCTAATTTAAGCTTGGTACTGTGACCATCTACAAGGGGGCCTTTCTGTTTCTCCAAAGACTCATGGTTTGAAGTCAGGCTCTTCCAGAATCTTGTCTATGATTTTGGAACTTCATGTCACTCTGGTACCCAAAGCATTCCTGGAAGTTTATCTTCATCCCTCTCTGTTCTGCTTTTCTCTGTCTCATTCACAAACCAGATAGTTCCCAGTCACTGAGTCTAGACTAAATGGACAGTCTTGATTTGCCCTTAAATGCCTTTCACTGGTCGTGAAGATCTGTTATTTCTTCTGGTTTCTGTACATATCCTTTCCTCTGTTGATCTGAGAAGAGAAGCTTATAGTCAAATGATTCACTTCTTTGTTTTGAGAAATCCCTCCCTGTATTTCTCAGTTTGGAACTCTTCACTTGGCTTTTAGAGATGGGAATTGTTCCCTGGCCCAGAATGCATTCTCAATGGTGATACTTAGATTTAAAAGCAATTTCATAACCATCTGCAATGTCTACAACTTCTAATGGATGCAACTGCTTTTCCGAATAGCTGATCCTTTGCCACAGAAGACTGCGTTTTGAGCAGAAGTTTAAATAGAACTTTGTGTACGTGTTCAAAGTGGAGACTTGTTGGTTGTGATTTCACCACTGGTCAAATCAACAGATTACTGATCAGAGGAGTATTGTGGCAAGAGTCTTGTTGGGGGATCTTGAGAAAGACATCCAGAAATCTCAGGAGGCAGCATAGCCTATGAGTCTGGATCAGCCTCATCAGCATCACTTGAGAGTTTTTGAGAAATGCAGAATCTTAGGCTCCCATATCACCTGCTTGAGGAGAATTTGCATTTTCATGAGCTCACATAGCAAGTAACATTTAAAAAGCCCTGATATAACATGGGCTGTGACATAAATGCCTCTCAGTATTTTTTCCTTTTCTTCCCCTTTCACATGCTGCGTATGTGACTTTCGCAAGTTTCTTTGCCTTTCTAAGTTTCTTCATCTGCCTTGAGGCTCTGTTAGCCTCAAGTACAGCTGTGTCAGCTCAGTCGTGTTTGACTCTTTGCGACCCCATGGACTGCAGCATGCCAGGATTCTCTGTCCATCACCAACTCCTGGAGTTGACTCAAACTCATGTCCATTGAGTTGGTGATGCCACCCAACCATCTCATCTTCTGTCATCCCCTTCTTCTCCCACCTTCAATCTTTCCCAGAATCAGGGTCTTTTCAAAAGAGTCAGGTCTTCGCATCAGGTGGCCAAAGTGTTGGAGTTTCAGCTTCAACATCAGTCCTGCCAATAAACATTCAGGACTGATTTCCTTTAGGATGGACTGGTTGGATCTCCTTGCAGTCCAAGGGACTCTCAAGAGTCTTCTCCAACACCACAGTTCAAAAGCATCAATTCTTCTGCGCTCGGCTTTCTTTATAGTCCAACTCTCACATCTGTACATGACCACTGGAAAAACCATAGCCTTGACTAGACGGACCTTTGTTGGCAAAGTAATGTCTCTGCTTTTTAATATGCTGTCTAGGTTGGTCATAACTTTTCTTCCAAGGAGTAAGCATCTTTTAATTTCATGGCTGCAGTCGCCATCTCCAGTGATTTTGGAGCCCCCCAAAATAAAGTCTGTCACTGTTTCCACTGTTTCCCCATCTATTTGCCATGAAGTGATGGGACCAGATGCCATGATCTTAGTTTTCTGAATGTGTAGAGTTGTTCAATGAGTTAAACTCAAGAGATCACTTAAAATAGATCCTGAACATCGCAAACCTCTATATCAGCCATAATGGGGCTATGGAAGTATATTCACAACTCAAGGCAAATAAATCAAATTAATGAGAGAAATATAGGCATTGGTGTCTTTAGACCAGGAAGGATCCATGGGGTTTTATCCAGGATGAAAGCCCCTGGCCCTAAGCCTTCTGTGCTTGCCCCTGCCTGTAGCACATCCTCTGAGGATGAAGGGGCTTTGGAGGGCTCTTGCATGTTGAAAGCACAGGCTTGTTTGGTTTAGGGAGTGGAATGAGGGTCCTGCCTTAATAATAGTAAAAGCAATGATACCACGAATATGGAGTACCCACTCTTTCTGGCTAGTCTGTTAGTTACTTTATTTACAATGCAAAGGGGATCCTGCAACAATTTCATAGCTATAACATCTCTTATTTCCACATTGGCAGAAAATTCCTCTTTCCTTCCATAAGAGCTCTTTATCCTAACTCTTCTAGAAATCCCTGTCCAGTTTTAAAGGGAGCTTTAATATTGGACAGTTACTTTGGACACGGAAAATCAGTGAAGCCCATTTCCATCTCCCACTTCTCAAGTCTGGCTGCCTCTAGACTCTCACTACTCCAAGTGTGGTCTATGGACCAGTAGCGACTGCATCCCATGAGAGCTTGTTAGAAGTGCAGACTCTTGGGCCCTTCCGCTGACCTCAGTCAGTTCAGTTCAGTCGCTCAGTCGTGTCCAAGTCTTTGTGACCCCATGAACTGCAGCACGCCAGGCCTCCTTGTCTATCACCAGCTCCCGGAGTTCCCTCAAACTTATGTCCATCGAGTCGGTGATACCATCCAGCCATCTCATCCTCTGTCAGTCCCCTTCTCCTCCTGCCCCCAATCCCTCCTAGCATCAGAGTCTTTTCCAATGAGTCAACTCTTTGCATGAGGTGGCCAAAGTATTGGAGTTTCAGCTTTAGCATCAGTCCTTCCAAAGAACACCCAGGACTGATCTCCTTCAGAATGGACTGGTTGGATCTCCTTGCAGTCCAAGGGACTCTCAACTAACCCTGACCTAGTGATTCAGAATCTGCATTTTAACAAGATCTTTAGGCGATTTGTGCACATATTAAAGTTGGAGAAGATCCCATTAGCACCGCAAGCCTCAGCCCTGATGACACACTGGAATGATGAAGCAGTTCTGATAACACTAATGCCTGGCCCTTACCTCCCAGGATTCTGATTGAATTGGTCTGGGGTAGAACCCGGATGTTAGTATTTTTCAAAAACTTCCCACACAATTCCATTGTTTAACAAACCAAGAACCAGAGCTAAAGGAAGATTGTCAAACAAGAAAAATGTCCTCAAGGACTGCAGAGTCTGAATTCACATCAAGACTCACAAAGATGGAGCTTGGCTGGTCCTTCCTAGTGAGCTGCAGGGGTAAGTCTTCTCCATGGCAGGTGAGCTGAAGGAGCAGGGGATTTGGGCTCATCTGAGAGAGGGAGAGGTCAGTCTATAGCTATGAGTGGAGTCCCTTGGGCAGAAGTAGATGTGAGTGAAAATACAGCAGGCTCCCCATCCACAGATTCAGCCAAGCTCAGATCCTGTTCTGTGTTTAACATCCAAGGTTGGCTGAATCCTTGGATGTGGAAGCTGCAGGTGCAGAGGGTTGACTTTGGGACTCAAGTATCCATGGAATTTGGCTTCCCTTGCAGTTCCTGGAACCATCCCTTGGATACCAGGGGCTGACTGCATCAGAGCTGATTGGCACACTAATAAGAGCTGGGCATCATGATATGTACTGTGTCTGGAATTGCAGGTCCCTGAGCCCAGGATCTCAGAGGCTTGCAGTGGGCTTTCGTGACCTTCAGGAATGGGGAGGAGTGGGGACCTTGCGTGTTCACCTGGTGTGATTCACTCCTAAAGAACCTGTCTTGGGACAACATGGGGAGAGGAGGGGTACCCATCCCTTGGATATCATGTGTTGGGGTTCCAAAATCTTGATAACCAACTTACCATCATCAATAGTGGCGTCTGCTGGAGGGAATCCAGCTCCACACCACTGAGAGTTGTGTACATGAGTTATCAGTCCTCTGCCTCCTGTCACAGCCGCCTGCATTAATGGCAGACCAGGGGAGTCAAAGGGCATGCCTCCAAGCTTCATGGAGACCAAGAATGGGGCTGGACAGTTGACAGAGGGGCTCTTAGTTACAGCGCTGTGTGACCCGGCCCCTCAGTGCTTCCTTGAGCTCAGACTCTATTACCTTCTGCCTTTCTCTCTGGGATCCAGACACCTGACCCTCCTCAAGTCAGCGTGTTCTTGCCTTGAGGTATTTCCCCTTCTCTTTGGTGGCAGGAAACTGTCCAGCATCAGATATTTGTGCTGTGAAAGTTCATGCTCACAAAAGGCTGACGACCTTTCCTAATCTCCTCATCTGCACCTGTCCCCTGCTTCATTTTCTTCTGGGCACCTACACCATCTAACGCCATAGATTGAGAAGATCACTAGTCTATTGTCTCTGTCCCTATCAGAATGTAAGCTCCATGTAGGCAAGGCTTTGGCTTATTCTCTGTGGTGTCTTAGATCCAAGAGCATTCCCTGGCAGCTCATTGTAACAGCTCAGTGAGTATTTGCAGGGAGTCTCAAGATGGTCCTTCACTTGGAAAGATGGAGGAGCCAGACCGCAGGCGTTAGTGACCTGCCTGAATGCTGCAGAGCTTTCATCAAGGTTGCGTGACCTTCTGCTGCCCTGTCTGCACAATTAGCATAGAGTTGGCCACACTGACAGCCCAGTGGGCTGGTTATATGGTGTGGAGCTGAGCTGGGAGGTGCCAGTTTCCAGTGCCCAGGCTTCACCCCACAGCCTTTCTCCTCCCGTCCTGGGGCTGACCCAGGACTCCAGGTTCAGTGTGGCCAGAGGGTAGGAGCTTTGCTTGCTTCCCTCTGTAGAATGGGTTAATAGTAGTGCTTCCCTCCTAGGGCTGCTGTGGGGAATAAAGGAGTGTTGATACAATCAGAGCAGCATCTGACAGAGAGAAACACTGTTTCAGGCCTGCACCTCTTCCTCTGGTGGTCACCAGGCCACGCGTGGCTGTTTGTGGAGCCCTTGAAATATGTTTCAGAGCCTGACAAGATTTCCAAGAGTAGGTCTGAAAAAAGAAAGAATGTTAAAATAGCTCCATAATTTTTTATATTGATTACATTTGAAATGATAATATTTTGGATATATCAGGTTAAATAGAATCTATTATTAAAATTAATTTCATCTATTTCTTTTCATTTTTTAACATGATGACTAAGAAATGTGGACTTACCTATGTGGGTCATATCTATGATTTGCATCTCATTGACACTGGACAAGGCTGCTTTAAACATTAGTGGTGTGGGGGCCATCCCCGATGGTCCGGTGGTTAAGACTCTGTGCTTCCAATGCAGGGGGCATGGGTTGGATCCCTGGTCAGGGAAATAAGATCCTGCATGCCGCATGGCCAAAGATCAAATAAATAAAGTTTTACAAATGTTAGTGGTGTGGAGCATCTCCTTGAGTTCAAGTTTCGGTCTTGAACAAAAAATCCTCTCCATTTGGGGAGCTTACACTGTAATGGAGGAGACATAAACAGGTAAATAATTTCAACGAATGCTAAATGCTCCAGGCATAGGCAGGCAGGTGATGTGTTAGAGGAAGGCTGGGGAAAGGGAGGCCTGTTTCTAAAAAATTTATTTTTCTTGAAATATACTTGATTTACAATGTTGTGTTAATTTCTGCGGTATAGCAAAGTGACTCAGTTATATCTGTGTGTACATTCTTTTCCATATTCTTTTACATTATGGTTTATCACAGAATATTGAATAGAGTCCCCTGTGCTATACGGTAGGACCTTGTTGTTTATCCATCCTACATATAATAGTTTGTATCTGCTCATCCCAAACTCCCAGTCCATCCCTCCCCACCCCCTTCCCCTTGGCACTTGTGATCGTGTGGTCCTAGGAGGTGGCATTTGAGCTGGCACCTGACTGACAGGGAGGAGCCAGCTATGGGGATATCCAGAGGAAGAACATTCTAGGCAGATGGACCAGCAAGTCCAAAGGCCTTGAGGCTGGAGCACGCCTGGCTGTTCACGGAACAGAAGGCAGGCACAGGTGTTGAGTGTGGTCAGTGATGGAGTGGCAGGTGCATGATGAGAATGGAGGGGTAGACGTGGGCCAGTCTCGCTTGGTCTTGGAGACCATGGTAGGGAGTGTGGATGCGATTTAACTATGCTGATCTGATGTCTGGTAAGATAGCCTTGGTTGCCAAATAGTGGACGTGGACTCTGTTGAAAACCAGGATAACCTGTTTTTGTTGTAGTTTACTAGTTAAGTTGGAGAAGGCAATGGCACCCCACTCCAGTACTCTTGCCTGGAAAATCCCATGGACGGAGGAGCCTGGTAGGCTGCAGTCCATGGGGTTGCTAAGAGTCGGACACTACTGAGTGACTTCACTTTCACTTTTCACTTTCATGCACTGGAGAAGGAAATGACAACCCAGTCCAGTGTTCTTGCCTGGAGAATCCCAGGGACGGGGGAGCCTGATGGGCTGCCATCTGTGGGGTCGCACAGAGTCGGACACGACAGAAGCGACTTAGCAGCAGCAGCAGCAGCAGCAGCAGCAGCTAAGTCGTGTTTGACTCTTTGCAACCCCATGGACATAGTGCCTTAGACAGCTCAGTCATCCTGACATAGGATAACCAGTTAGCATTTCTAATAGAAAGATGGGCTAATGGGAGAGCTTTCTCTGGCTACTTCTCCTGCATGAAGACGCCATACCTGTAAAGAAGGCAGGATCATACATTGACAGAACTGGACAAGCCAAGACCCAGATCCTGCCTGAACTTGGACCAGCTGATAGACCTTAGTCCAGGGCTGTTCAGCAGGGCTTGGCAGACTTTTTCTGAAAAGGTCCAGGTTGTAAATGTTTCAGACTCTATGGCCGTAAGGTCTCCGTCGTAGCTACTCAGCTGGACCACAGAGATACATAAGAGTGAGCACTGCTGTGTTCCCATGAAACGCTATTTATAACAGTAATATATGGCTGGGCCCATGGCTGTTGTTTGTCGACCCCTGTTCTTAATTTCTCTCTGAAAGCCCCAGGCACCTTCCAGGCAGCCTCTGCTTTCGTGTGACATGTGAGTGGGGGGACACATCCCTCACCAGGATGCTGTGAGCAAGTCAGAGGCCAGCACAGAGTCGTGAGCCCAGGAGTGCCCTGTAAACATCAGGCCCCACTCCCCCGCCTCCCTTTCCTGCAACTCTGGTCAGGGTGTTGCTGGATCTTGGCTTTACAGCAGGTAGAATGGGACCTAATGAGAGCTAAGGAATTACTATGCCCCACTAGAGTCCAGGGTCCCCAAGGTGGTTCAGTGTTAAAGAACCCGCCTGCCAATGCAGGAGACACAGGAGAGGTGGGTTCAATTCCTGGGTTGGGAAGATGCCCTGAAGTAGTAAATGGCAACTGACTCCAGTACTCTTGCCTGGGAAATCCCATGGATAGAGGAGCCTGGAGAGCTACAGTCCATGGGGTCACCAAGAGTCGGACACGACTGGACGTCTGAGCATAGGAGGAGGAGACGCGGAGACCAGGGTCCCCAGCCTGACCTTCTTGGTGGTTATATTCACCACCCGGGTAATGGTGTAGAAAGCGTGCTGACTAAAGTCATGCAGCACCAGGAGGGTGCCCAGCACCCCCATGACGGCAGACTCAGGGTTCCGAATGTCTCTGTGGGTGTGGACACCCGCAGGTTATGTCTACTGCCGGGAGCGCCTCCTTCCATTGTGTCTCAGATCCCGTTTACTTCTGGTCCTCAGATGCCCTGCTCCCGGGATCCACATCCCCGCCCCGATCTCTCCCAGCTTGGTTCCTTTAGGTGTCAATGTGCTTCCCCCACCTTAAGGCAGGAGGGGAGCCCTTTCTCCATTTCACCACCGCTCCCCACCCCCTGGCTGCCTGCTTCTCTCCTTGACAGCCAAGCAGAACAGTCGTCTACACCTGCTGCCTCTGCTCCCGGCTTGCTGACTTCCGTCCTTGTCCCTGCGCCTCAGTGGCCGTGGGGGTCCCAGGAGCAGGCTCCGCTGGGCTCTGTGGCTGGAATGGGCCTCCCACCCCTCCTTCCACCAAAACCAAGGCTCTGGCCGCCTGGACCTGCTGGGTTTTTGGGCGGCAAGTCCTCCCTGGCTTCACAGGCTCCCACGATGCTCTGCTCTTCCCTCTGGAACATTCTTTATACCCACTGTTTCTCAGCCTCCCTGTTCTTCCCAATCTCAGCTCCCCTCTCGCTGTCCTGAGTCCTGGATGGGTCAGCCCCTCCCCAGTGCGCTTGGCACTGCGGAGTCGGGGGCGTGGGTGTAGGGAATGAGTCCCAGCTTGGACTTCTGTCCTATGACATCTCCCTAAGACATGACCGCTGTCAGCCCAGCTCAGGGCCGGGTACACAAGAGCTGTGAACAGCACACTAACAGTCTTGTGTTTGGGGGTCAGAACCCGTGTGTCCCATGAGGCGGGGAGCAGTCATGCAAGAGAGTCACAGGGATGTAGCTGACCCTGTGTTTGGTGTGAACAGACAGAGCAGATCAGTCGGTAGCCTGGAAACAGCAGTTTTCCAATTGCATTGAAGGAACCTTGGGTCCGGATCTTGGGAGGTGACTTCCCTGTCTTCTTAGTGTGTCCTGCCCTTAGACACCCATGGCTTGTCCTCCCCAGGGAGGGACATAGCTGCCAGGAAGCCTGAACACCCTGGTCTTTAAAGGATACTTACAACGGATGGTGCTTTTAAAATAATTAAAAAAATTTTTTTTATTTTGTATTGAAGTATAGCCAGTTAACAATGTTGTCATAGTTTCAGGTGAGCAGCGAAGGGACTCAGCCATACATACACATGTATCCATTCTCCCCCAAGCTCCCCTCCCATCCAGGCTGCCACATAATGTTGAGCAGAGTGTACATGCCCATCTCAAGTTCCCTAACTATCTCTTTCCCTTATCACCCCCACAACCAACCATAACTTCATTCTCTAAGTGTGAGTCTCTTTCTGTCTTGTAAGTTCATTTGTGTCATTCCTTTTTAGATTTCTCCTCTTCTTTCTGATTTACTTCACTTAATATGACGGTCTCTAGGTCCATCCATGTTGCTGCAAATGGCATTACTTCATTCTTTTTGATGGCTGAGTAATATTTCATCATTCCACGTGATGACTTATTTCAATCTTGTGAAATTATTTCAATCTTGTGAAACCCAGTGAGGCAGCCTGTGATCAGGCCCACTTTGTAGACAGGGAGACTGAGACTCAGGGGCTTCAGAAGCCTGTCCAGAGTCATACCACCAGGAGGCACTGGTCTGGGCTCTGAAGGAAGGGTAGTCTGACCCCACAGGCCACACCCTGAGGCCAGACTGAGCGGAGGTGCAGACAGGGCCCCAGGAGCCCCTACAGCTCCATGGAGCCTGTCCCTGCCCCTGGGTCCACGTCCGGCCCTGGCTGCCTAGTGCATGGACTTGCGGCTACAAGGAGGACCCTAGAGGAGGCTAATGGTCTCAAGACGTGAGCCTCTCAGCTCCAGGACGGACCTCCCTGCCACAAAGGGAGCGCTCACCCCAGGATACTTTGAGGAAGGGGACTGAGAGAAGCTACTGGGCATTTTTAGCATGGAGTCAATGGGGGTGAGGGGTGGGTGCTGGCCTTGGAATCTCTTAAGATTCTCCCTTTCTGAGAACGTAGAGGTGTAGCTGGCATTTGAGGGCTGATCCTGCTCAGAGCCTGCTCTTGCGGGTCCTCCCACCCCCAGCAGGCAGTGGTGGGGGCAGTGGGACAGCCAGTACTCAGGGCCCGGCTGGCATTGGCACATGAGTCAGGAGGCCTGATTCCAAGCTCACTCACTTAGTGGCTGCACACGTGCATGCTCAGTCACTTCAGTCGTATCTGACTCTTTGGACTCTATGGACTGTAGCCCACCAGGTTCCTCTGTCGATGGGATTCTCTGGGCAAGAATACTGGAGTGGGTTATCATGCCCTCCTCCAAGGGATCTTTCTGACCCAGGGATCGAACTCGTGTCTCCCGTGTCTCGTGTTGCAGACAGATTCTTTACCCACTGAGCCACTTTGGAAGCCCCGCTTAGTGGCTATACCGACTCATCTTCCTCTTGGGATTCTGTGATCCCTCCCCATCCTCCGCACCCTGGGGTCAGAGCCCAGACTTGGCCAGATCACCATCTGTCCTCAAGGCCGGACAGGTCATGAGCGGAAAAGTTCTTCCCTGCTTCAAAATTTAAAGCCATTTAGAAAGTGAGTCCTGAGCTGTGTCCCAGTCCAGGGTGGGGTGTGGGTGATGGCTTTTCCCAGCACAGGGTTGCCTTGAGAAGGGAGGGGGTACTCCGAAGCAGAGCCCCCCCAAAAGCCCAAGGAGCTACCCTCACCCTGGTCAAGCCAGCTGTGCCTGACGCATCCTTCCAGCCCCAGGGTGTGGTCCTGCTCCTGCCTGGGAACTGCACGGGCTTGGGCTGCCTGGTCAGGGAGGCAGCCCATGTGGGAGGCAGATGAGGCCTGACCTCACCATATGGCCAGGGAGCAAGCAGGGCCGCTGAGCTGGGCCTCTAATTACTCACTGCGCCCAGAAAGCAGGAGGATTTAAAATACGTTCCGGCTGTTACCAGAGCGAGGTGCAGGGAGAGGGAAGGCGCTACGGACAGGGTTAGAATTCACAATGACCGCGGTGAGTTGGCAAAACCCAAGACCGACGGAGCACAGTGCAGAGAGGACACGGGCAAGAAGGTGCGAGGTGGGCAGGGCAAACTGCCACAGGCCTGGAGGGAGGGGGCGCATGGCCAGACACTAAGGTCACAAAGGGTGAGAGCTCCTGGGGTGAGGGGAGCCCAGCCTCTCTCCAGGCCGGTGCCAGGGCTCTTTTCCCCCAAGGAGCTCCAAGCCCATTCAACACAGTAAAGAATATTTAGAATGATGATGGAAGAGGAGATGATATCCAGCCACCCATCCCTAGATGTGAAGTACCCATCATGTGCTGAGCCAGGCAATGGATAAGACACAGACCGGCCTCAGGAGCTTAAATCCAGGAGCAGAAAGCCCAGACTAGACAGTGAAAAGATAACCAGCCATACAGATGCCTCATCAGAATCAGCCATGTGTTCAGAAGCTTCTCAGGGAGGGGCCTGGTTAGGGCCAGTGCCTTGAAGGATGGTGGGATTAACAGGATGGTGGAGAGTGTTCCTGGTCGGTGAACTGGGGGCAGCAAGAGCCTGGCAAGCAGGGCTGCTTAAGGGTGATCACTGCCTTTGGAATAGTTGGTGTGGCTTTTCTGTAAGCAGGCAGTGGTGATAAGGAACTGGAACTCTGTGTCCCGTTGGAGCAGGCTGGCTCTGAGCAGGAGTCTCTTCTTTTTCCTTCTCTAAACATAAGGGCTGTGTTCCTGGAGGGCAGGAGGTATGTGGGAAGGGGCGGGGGTGCCTGCTGGGGAGGTGCCATATGGCTCAGCTGGGCTAATGATGGGGGATGGGGTAGGGGATTGGACCCTGCAAGGAAGGGGTCTTGTGAGGGTCTAAGATAAGAGGCTCACAGAGCCAGAGGCACGGGGATCACAGCCCCTGGCAGTGCGTTGGGAGGAAGGAAAAGGGGAGGTCAGGGTGGGACTCAGATGCTCCAGTTCTTTCATTCATACACAAACAGCTTTAGTCCTTCACTGGGTACCAGTCACCAGGGATGTGGGAGGGCAGAAAGCCAAGTCCCAAGTCGCACAGCACTTACGTTCAGATGGAAGAGACAGAAAAGAAACTCATAAACACACAACATAAATGGCAGTGGTAAGTGTTTTGAGAGAAATAGGGCAGGAAAAGGGAGTAGTGAGTGATGGGAGTTGGGGGGAAGAAGCCTAATTTGAAGAAGAGACCTCATTACTGGTTGAATTACCGAAGCAGAGACCTGAATGGTGGAGGACAAGCCACGTGCGACCGTGAGCTGGGCGGAAGTGAGTGCTGCCGGGTGTGTCTGGGGAGCAGAAGGACCAGAGTGACTGGGGTGGAGAGAGCCAGGGTAGAGACGAGGCAGTGGATGAAGTCAGAGAGGTGGGGCCCTGTGGGCTACAGGAGGATCTTGGGTTTCATTCTGAGTGTGATGGGAGCCATCGTGGGGATTGCAACAGAGGAGTGATGTGATTTGACTTGTGTTTTACAGAATCGCTCTGCTCAGAATAGACCCTGGAAGGGCAGGGATGGAGGGAGGAGTCAGAGGAGATGAGAAAGAGATGGAGACTTGGACTAAGATGGTGGTAGAGGAGGACCTTTGAAAGACTCAGCTTCATGGCTAATTTATTATGAACGTCTTATCTTGAATAATTTTAAGCCAGTGGAAAATTTTCAGGTGACTGAATGATTCAGTGAGCACCTGTATGCTCTTCACCAGTTGTTGACATCTGCCTCTCTGTCTTTCCTCCTCCTCCTCTTCTCATCTTCACCATCATCACCATCATCATCATCACCTCCATCATCACCGTCATCCTCACCCTCCACCATCATTCCCACCGTTGTCAGGATCACCGTCAGCGTCACCGTCAGCAGCAGCAGCCTCAGAACTGAACCCTGTGAGAGTAAGTTGCAGATATATCATGATTCTTCATTCCCCACTGTGCTTCTATCCCTGGATCTTCTAAATTCAAGGATGTTCTCCTGTGTCGCCATGAAACAACTACTAGATTTATGCAATTCCGCTGCCTTGCGATACTAGGATCCAGGAGGGTGTGTGATGTATTTGAAAGTAGAAATGAGAGCATTGCCAAAGGATGGTATGGAAGGTAGGCGGGGAAGGCAAGAGTCGTAGATGACTTCAAAGATTTTGGCCAGAGCAAATGAGAATGGCTAGCTGCAGTAAGCCAGGCTTTCTTCCTGCAAGGACCTGGAATGAAGAGCTGAGAGCTCTTACCTAAAGGAAAGATAGGAAGGACCTGAGTGTTGGCAGATGAGCTGAGCTGAGCTGGCTGGGTTCTCCAGTGGATGTTGCCACAGCGGTTATAAGGGAAGTCAGAGAATTTGGCTTTCTTTCTCTCTGTCATATACACACACACTCTCACACACTCCATAGAGTATATATAGATATACATCCATATACACACTTTCTTCTCCCAGGAATCTAGACCTGAACTTAGCCCTAGATTTATCTCACCATTATTGGTGGCTCAGATGGTCAAGTATCTGCCTGCAATGTGAAAGACCCAGGTTAAATCCCTGGGTTGGGAAGATCCCCTGGAGAAGAAAATGGCAGCCCACTTCAGTATTCTTGCCTGGAGAATCCCATGGACAGAGCAGCCTGACAGGGGGTCGCAAAGAGTTGGACACAACTGAGTGACTTACACTTTATCTCATCGTAACTAAGCAGCATCAGGAATGACCCTGACCTTAAGTGCCTCTAGGACAGGGACATGTCTGCTGTGCTTACTGTATTCATGGTGTACGTATCTTGGTCCTTAGCAGTCATTCAATAGCTATTTCTTGAATAAATGACACAATGAATTTTCTTACTTAATACACTAGACAGGAGGCAGCAATTGTGATTGTATACCTGCAGAATACCTGAAATAACAGTTCTGATACAAAAGCAATATTCTCCTATAAAAGAAATCAGTTCAGTTATGATTTGGCTTTATGTTATAAGGGAGCTTCTTTCATCTGATTGCTCTGGCTTTCTATGCATGTGGCTTCCACATCATAGCTCAAGATGGCTGCTGCAGCTCATCATCATGCCTGCATTCCAGGCATCAGGAGGAAGTAAAGGCCAAGAAGATCATGTTGCATTTTTTTGAGGATGCTTGCTTGAAGTTGCCATACCATTCCCACTTACATCACGGTAGCCAATGTAGTCTTTATTTTGGGTGGCCAGGTGATCAGTTAAAATATGGGAATTCTTTTACTAAAGAATGGTTTGTGAGGGGAAAACTAGTGATCAGAGTCATTGCATGGCTTGGATGGCACCTGGAGCTGTGTGATGCTTTCTTCCACAAACCATCGGTATAAAAAGCTGTTAGGGGCAGTTAATCACCGTGGCTACCATTCCTGCTTCCATAGTATCAACAATTAGTGGACTGTGAGTGCACAGGGCAAGTGAAGCCACTGGGCACCCCTGTAGAAGTGTCTCAAAGCTCTGAAGGGGTTGCGTTTCCTTACTTGGACTCTGATTAGGAATCCAGAACTTTACCCTGATAGCAAAGCCAACACATTCCAGGCAACCTCTGTGGAGTGTCCCCAGCTGTGTGAGCTCCTTGTGGTCCAAGGCAGTGTCCTGTTCACCTTGGGGCCCCCGCACTTTCACCGCCAGGAACGCTGGGCTCTCCTGCACCCTGAATCCTAGCCTGTGCCTGCTGAATGAAGAGACAGAAATCAATTTAGATGATTCAGGAGTTTTACCAGATGCAACAAAGCTGATTCTTCCTAAACAGAATGTTTGTGGAGGCTTTGCCAGAACTATCTAGAAAAGTGTATTGATGTGGCCATTGCTCTGGCCCAGCCACCTCCCCGTGAGATGAGGCAGGAGCAGTGTCTTCGAGATGGAGACCCCTGAGTGGGAGAGGGAGGTAGCCAGCAGCTGGGTCCGAGCCCACCCTTACCCCCCTCTCCCTGGCTTCTCGATTCTGATCTGTATTCAAGCTTTGTATTTCCCTTTGTGTGTGCTTAGCTTAGGGATTTATCACTGCAGCTTAGATCTGTGATGAAATAGATAAGCCTTCACTTTAATAAATGTGGCATTTCTTTCCCCATAAGAATTAGATGAAAGGAAGTGGGGCCTCGGAGGAGGCAGGGTGGGGCGGGGCAGCAGGTGGAGGTGGACGGCCAGGGCTACAGAAGACACTGCGGTCCAAGTGGCTCTGGGATGGGGAACCTGGGGCACAGTTTGGGGTCATTTTACAGGGAGGTGGTAAGAGGAACAGTTCTGTGTGTCCCAAGGAAAGAAACTATAAGCGGCAGAGTCTTAGGCTTGCTATGGAGCCCTTCCTAGAGGGAGCAGTTTGGGTCCCCAGCTTGACTCCTCCTTCTGGTGCTGCTGCAAAGACACTTCCTGTAACCCTTTGGAAAGGATGTGGGTGTGAGGTCAGGGGTAGCAGAGCTCTATCAGGTCATGGTCTCAGCTCCAGGGCAACCAGAGAAGCATATACCTGTAGTGGGAAGTGTGGGTGAGCTCTGTGACCTTGAGCAGAGATGTGGCTTAACCTCTCTGGACCTCTGTTTGCTTTTCTGTCTATGAGAATATCTCCTGGAATGATCTTTGTGTGCATGCCCTAGTGGCTCACATGGTAAAGAATCTACCTGTGATGCAGGAGACCCAGGTTTGATCCCTGGGTTGGGAAGATCCCTGGAGGAGGAAATGACAACCCACTCCAGTGTTCTTGCCGGGGAATTTCATGGACAGAGGACCTTGGCGGGCTACAGTCCGTGGGGTCGCAGAGTCGGACATGACCAAGCCACTAACATGATCCTTGTGGAGATAAGAGGCAATGAATATAAGGCCACTAGCACAGTCCAGGCATGATGGTTGGTGAGAAATCGTGGGAGAGCATTGGCGTTATTGGTATGGAGTTTGGATCAGTTCAGTTCAGTTCAGTCGCTCAGTCGTGTCCGACTCTTCACGACCCCATGAATCGCAGCACGCCAGGCTTCCCTGTCCATCACCAACTCCCGGAGTTCACTCAGACTCACATCCATCAAGTCAGTGTTGGAGTTTGGATCAGTGTCGCATAATAATGTTAGACTTTTCCTTCCACGACTTTCAGAGCAGGCAGCTCTGTGGTTTGGGTCATGTGAACCCACGTTCCTAAGCAGCAGTATGATAGGAATCCTTGGAAGTCAGTGATAGGATTCTCGTCACCTGCAGATGACAGGGATGAAGCTCAGAAAGGCTGACTAACTCACCCAAGATCACACAGCTTGGACGCGGCTGTGCAGCACCCCAAGTGGTTCCAAGAGCTTGTAAAGACAGGCTCTCCCAACCCTCCTGGGCGAACATTGTGTCCAGCCCTCCTAGTAGGTTTCATTCACAGCCCTAAGGTCACAGAGACCAAGAACGTCACAGGACAGAGAGAGAGACGGGGCCAGGCCAGTGACCTGTATTTTCAGTTTTCATTAGCAGGATCATGCTCCCAGGGCTGTTGGGCAAACACCTGGCTCCTTAGATTTCCCTGCGAAGGAAGCTCATGATGACCTTCAGAGCCGTGAAGGTTTGCCTGAGGCTGGTCAGCAGCCTCAGGCCGGTGGGCTCACATGAGTCAGAAGGGCTGGCTGAGCACGCTAAACCTCGTCGTTCTCTAAGAAGGAGTGAGATGTTCTTCTATGTAAATGTTCTTAAGTAGGAGCCACTGAAGATGCCAGCCTTGGTAACAATTTTGTTTATGTTGTTGCTGTGTAAAGATTTGCGTAAGCGCCTTGCAGGTTTTTGTTTTTTTAGGGGGGGAAACTTGCTCTGGGATGTATGATTGCTTGCTATGATTGAAATGCACTCCAGGTATATCGAGAGATTCATTAATCACACTTAGTCGTCTATTATTAATTGAGTCCTGACCTGATTCCAGGCATTGTGGAATGAATGATGGTGTACTGTGCCCAGGGAGAACGTACAGTCTAAGTAAATAAGATGTGTACCCATGAAGAGTTACATAGCAGTATGAGAGTTTAAAATCTGCACAAAACTATGATTAAAGAAATGTTCACTTGCCATCCTTAGGAATAAGGTGCTGCCCTTAGGCCTATGGAGAGAGAGATTGAAATACAGCATACAAACCAGCCTGTGTTGAGGGGTACGCATAAGTCGTGTAGGGGCATTCATAGAAAAAGGAGCAGGCTGCAAGTTCATTGCTACTCTTAGGCTTTAGTGAGTGCCTACTGCATACCAGGCCCTGTGCCAAAGATTGAAATGGTCTAAGGAGGCAGTGTGAAGGTGGTGGATACTATGTCCTTGAAGGGTGGGTAAGACCTGGATGGTCTAAAACCTGGGGAGGGATCGCCCAAGGTAATCCCCTGGGGTGGATTAAGGAAAGGTTCTTATCAGGGTGAAAAGAGTGGGCTTCGTGGGACAGAGATTAGGCCTGCCATGCTCATACTGGGATGGATAGTAAGAAAGCAGATTAGATAAGAAGGTTGGAAACAGAATGTGGAGGCCTTGAACGCCAGTATTTTTCCAAGGGCAATGCCTGAAGGGAACACCATAATGATAGTGGTGTCTATCACATTTAAACTCACATTCTAAAACAGCTGGCTGTTTCTATTTTTGATTGTTTGTGGCTACTATATAAAAATGCTATCGACTTTTATCTAATGCTCTTGTATCCTGCAAACTTGCAAATTCCCCTGTTAGTTTTATTAGTTTTTTCATAGACTCTGTAGGATTTGCTACATAATTATATCATCTACAATATAGTTTTACTTCTCTTTTATTAGATACATTTTATTTCTTTTCTTGCCTTATTGCACTGGCTAGGACCCCTTTTGCAATTTTGAATGAAAGTGGTAAAACTTTGTTCTTGATCTTAAGGAGAAAAAAATTCAGCCTTTTACATGGTGATGTGTGTGCTACATTTTTCAAAGATGCCCTTTATCAAGTTGAGAAAATTTCCTATAATTTCTAGGTTGTGGAGAGTTTTTTTTAAATCAGGAATGGATATTGGTTTGTGTTTATTTCTGTATCTTTTTCTGTATCTGTTGAGGTGATCATATATGGCTTTTTTCTTTGTTAATATGGTGATTACATTGACTGGTTTTTTGATGTTCAAAAAACCTTGCATTCCTGGCATAAATCCTACTTGATCATCATGATTTCTTATCATTTTTTTATATTATTGAATTTGATTTGCTGAAATTTGATTAAGAACATTTTGTGTCATTGCTCATGAAAGATATTGATCTGTAGTTTTATTTCTTTGTCATTTTGGTTTGGTTCCAGTGTTAATTCTCATCTCATAGAATGTATTGGGAAGTTTTCCCTCCTTGATTTTATGGAAAAATTTTTGTAAAATCCCCTTATGAGGTTATCTGAGTCTGGGGTTTGTTTACTTTTTATAGGAAGATTTTAAATTAAAAGTTCAATTTCTTTAATAGATATAGGATAATTATTTCTTTTTGAAACAACCAAGCATGGCTAAAAGATGTTTTAAAACTTGGTTCAAGTGACTGATCCCAGAACATCCTCAAAATAGAATTCATAAAAAGCCAGAGTGACCAGCCAGCTGTCTTGACATGGTGTTAACATGCAAAGAGGCCACAGTCAAATACCTAAACATAATTAAAAAGTAATTAGAATCTTTAATCGGTCTTTTGGAAGAAAAAGGGATCTATGAAACGATTGTGGCATACAACAAATTGTAAAAATTAAGATAATTTAAAAATTTAAAAACTTTTATCTTTCTTACTCTTAATTCCTTGTGTATCGTCAGAAGCTGCTTCCCCCAGCACTCTCCTTTCTCATAACACTCCCCCAAATTCAGCCAACTGGCCTCTGCAGGTCTCCCCCTGCCCCCTTGATTCTGTAATCAGCTTACGCTGATGTGTTCTTTGGATTCTCTTGTTCTCCTTTTACCAAGACTTTGAACATCAAAGTAGAGTTCTAGAAGTGATTCACCGAGGTAGAAAGTAGAAGGGGGAAAGAGGAAGAGGACAGATGGTTTGGATTAGATGCAGTCTTGCTGATGTCCCATCACCCTGCACGTTTTCCATTGTGACCTAGCGCCAGAAATGGTTGAGCATCTCCCCACCCTGCAAGCCGAGAGGCACCGGCCGAACCCCATGGCAAGGAGATGCTGTCTGACTCAGACTCCAAGTCTACAAACTGGAATTTAGACATTTGCTTTGGTTTTCCCCAGAGCCACATTCTACAAGCTTATAGAATGGAGGGCTCAACACACATTTTCATTAAAAAGCAGTCCTGCTGTTTATATGTGATTTGCTCCAGGACAGTCTAATTGGTGTGCAAAAATCATTGAATTTGAAGCCGAAGATCTGGGGTGTTTTTCCCAACCAGATTTCCAAATTTTTCATTTTATAAAACTTTCTACTTCTCAGAGTTATTGAACTCTGTAAGGTGTCCCCACAAAAATGTTAGCTGTTACTTACTGTCCTTTTAGACAATATATGTAATAAAATTCATTGCATTCATATAGCACTCTTCAAAAGCAAACATATAAGTATGTATGTATAGTTATAAGTATATACATATCAGTTAATCATCTTGTCAATCTTTTGAGGAAGAAGTAACTCTTTTCATCTGACAGGTGATCCTGTCTGAGATTCAGAAGGTTTAGTTAATGTGTCTGTCGTCACACAGCCTATACATATTAAAGCCCAAAATTGAACTCAGGTCTTCTGATTCACCGTCTGTTGTTATTTCTCCTTCTCCATCCCACCCTGATTACAGCTCAACCACTTATTTGTCTATAACAGGATTAAAACCAAGTAAGTCGGAAGCCTCATGCTGGATAAACTCAGGCACATGCTTATTGTTCTTTGGAATCTGAATTAAGGAAAAGAAGCTAGTCACTTTCAAATGGTGTCAGCGGGTACTGCACAAGGCATGTAACCCTAGCAGCACACTTGGGGAACTCAGACCATTTGTTGCATGCAAAGATGTCATATAATAATGCAGCTGCTCAACACTTACATTCTGTTGGAACAAGGAAGGGTTGTATAATGGCAGCAAGGTGCCATTTTGGATTTCAATAGTATAAAACTCTTGTGGCTAATAAGAAAATTCCAATTTTGTCCTTCACTGTGGGGAGACTTATCTCATATTTCTATTACTCTTGGGGAAGCATAGTGGAAAATAATCTATAGAATTCTATAGCCTGAACTTTATGTGAGGTTTGCAGTTTTGGCTTTATGGGTTTCTTGGTGGGTGGCTATTCCCCTGTTCTCTTTAGTTCTCCTAAGCTTTCTTCACTCAGAAATTCTTGTGCTTCTGCACAGAAAATCTTCCATTAGAAAACTCTGACTTCCATTTCATCACCTCAGAACAACAACAACACATACACACACATTCAAATATACACACTCTTACCTAGTAAAGAGTGGGCAAAGGCATTTGTATCTTTAGAGATGACGTTCAGCTTCAGGTAACAGAAAACTCACCAACTGCAGCTGAAACGATAAAGGTTGATTTTCTTCGTAGTCAGAAGTCCAGTGGTAGGCCTTTTCTGGAGTTGGTTCAGCTGTGCAGCAGTGCCTCCTAAGAACCAGAGGTTTCCCATCTTCCCCTTCCCATTTTTTTGCTTCACCTTATGGTTATGACCTCATGATTGCAAGATGGCTGCCACAGCGTTAGCCTTTATATTTACATTCCAAAAAGGGGGAAGGGCAACACCAGTGATGGTTATTTAGCTGTGCATATTGCTGCCCTAAATAATGTGTGTTTCGTTACAAAGAAGGAGAGAGGCAAATTGACTACTGAGTGGCTAAGTCCCAGTATCTGCCCTATCTTTTGGGTATACTTCCTTCCTTCTTCTTACAGGCTCAAAAGGGACCGCCTCTTTGAGGAGTGGCTTCTGGTTCTGTGCTCACTTTAACAAATCTCTCTGTAATAAAATAATTTAGACGTTTATTGAAATTCATTTTTTTTATGACTGCAGTATTTTTTTTTTTTAATGACTGCTGTATTATTCTTCTATCGCACTTTACAGTTTCACTGACGTGGTTCCAGTTAAACTCAACAAAGGTCATGAGATAGAATACCATCACCTGCATCCTTCAAGAGAGGAAACTGAGACCCCGCAAACTGAATGATGTGTTAGTCCTGGTCCTTCTCATCCAGGGCTCTGTCCCACTGCCCCACCTCTGCTTCTGTTGACCACAGTTGGCACGGCTCTGAGCAGATGCTGCCCTGGGTTGACTCACCTGGTTCAGTGGCCTGCCGCTCACCTCAGGACACTGGACTTGGTGCCATTTTGCAGACACTTGCTCAGTAGCTCAGTCACATCTGACTTTTTGTGACCCCGTGGACTGTAGCCTGCCAGGCTCCTGGATCCGTGGGATTCTCCAGGCAAGAATACTGGAGTGGGGTGCCATTTCCTCCTCCAATTTTGCAAATGCATGTAGCATTTTGCCAACATGAAATCGACAGGGAAGAATATCCTGGAAAATATTGCCCAGGTTTCAGGTTTCACGGATTCACACACAGTCCCACATACACAGGCACCTGTAAATCTTCACAGAGAAGGCGCTGTGGCTAAGGCATCTGTTCATTACAGTTTGATCTAAGGAACTTTGGATGCGTTGTTGGAAGTCTGAGGTGGGATGAGGTTTGCACATCCCATTTGGTGTGCCAGACAGACGGGGCCAGACTCCGCATCCCGAGGCTGGGAGGCAGTGGCATGATGTTTCCATGAGTTGCTGCCATTTTCTCCCTTCCCTTCAGCCTGTTGCAAATAACTCTATTCAGGGGCAAGGGGGCAATGCTCTATGTCCCCCCCACTGCCACACCCTCTATGCCCTGAGAAGAGCAGCTCTTCCTTTGCAGTTGGAGAAGCATGTATCTTAACAAGGAAAGAGGGGGATCATTCCTTTGTCTGAAATAATGATGTGGACGCTTTTTGAAAAATGACTCCAACTGGCCGCTCAGGGGCTTTAGGTGGGGAATTAATTCAGGTTGATAAATACACATTTAATGAGAGCTCAACAGAGCAACACGGCAATGGACCAAGAACCTCCCTTTCCTTTGCAGGGTGCATGCAGCCCACAGGCCCAGGCTTTCATGGGTCTGTTGTTACTATTTTAAAAAACTGTGGCCAAGATGGAGATGAGGGCGGCTGGAAAGTGGCCCTTCGGTGGCTTGTCGAAGCTGGCAGCTGCAGTGACAACTGGAATGAAAGAGAGGGTGGTACACCGTGACCGAGTGTGTATCTTTGTCAAGTTGAGGTGAGGCTGTAGGTGGGAGATGCATCCTTGATCTTGAGCTGTGCCTCTCAAAGCCTCAGTGGGAACAAGTGCACCTCAAATAAGGGAGGTCCCTGGTGGTCACCTCTCACCACGCCCCTCACCACACACCCCCACCCAACGCTTCGCAGCCCAGGCCTTGTCACTGCCGAGGGGACAAGGCACAAGTGTGCATCCTTCTGTACTGAAGATTCAGGAACAGGCACAAAAGGTACACATTCCAGTATCCTGAGCTTACACAGATCTGCGCTTTTTCCCTGTGCTTGGACAGCCCTTCTCCCACTTGACCATCGGTAGAATCCTTTTTTTTTGTATGTTTTCTCAGTTGTGTCCAACTCTTTGCAACCCCATGGACTGCAGCCCACCAGCTTCCTCTGTCCATGGGATTTCCCAGGCAAGAATCCAAGAGTGGGTTGCCATGCCCTCCTCCAGGGCGGTCTTCCCTACCCAGGGATCAAACCATGTCTTCTGTGTCTCCTGCACTGGCAGGTAGATTCTGTACTTCTCAGCCACCTGTAGCATCCTTGTCTTCTCCTAAGCCTTACTTGAAATGCCACTTCCTCTGGGAAGCCTTCTAGAATTCAACTCCTCCCTTCATCCACATTATCTCCTCCCACTCCTCAACGGCTTTTGGCTTTTATCTCTAGTTAGCACTCCAGTCATCCTGCCCTTTATCACAGTCCTGTGTCTGGATGTTGTTGGGAAATCTCCAGGTAAAATCGTATCCGTCAGTGGGAAAGACTACTGATGAGGCAGAGAAGGCTTTTCTTCCATGAAAGTGAAGACTCGCATCAGTTTCCCTTCAAAGGAACCAGAACCCAGTCCAGGGACAGGCTCTTTCACAAGGTAAAGTGTCTATTCAGATCCCATAGGACCCTAGGACGTTGTGTCCAGAATTTCATAATTCACTCACTTTGGTGACATGAATTTGGGAACTTCTCAGAATGTAGAACACGGCACATACCACTGCAAGCAGGATCCTGGAGAAAGAATTTGAAAGTGCTTATTAGAATGATGGAAAAGAAGAGATGATAGCCTGAATGCCTAGTATAAATATTTTGGCTATTGTTTATTGATATGAGAGTGCAGGAACCTCAGCTGCCAGACATGACTATTCTGTGCTCTTGATAGATATGGCTGCTGTTGAATTTTTCTCTTTTCTTTTACTTTAATAGTTTTTATTACTCAAGTAAAACATTTTCATTATAGAAAAATGTGAAAATGCAGTGAATAAAAGAAAAAATAATCTTACTCCTAGTCACCGATTTATATTTTGGTCTTTATTTGCATATATATCTGAAATTTTAAAATGAGACTCTACAGTGTTTCAAAACCTGTTATTTTCATTTCACCATATATCATAAATATCTTTACATATTAATAAGTATGCAGGAAGAATATAATTTTTAACAGCTTTTTTTTTTTTGCTATGGAAAATTTCAAACATATGTAAAAGCATAACCATCCCATGGTATCTGGGGACTGATTCTAGGACCCCTTCAAAGATCAAAATCTGAGTATACTCAAGTCTCTTTTATAAAACAGCGTAGTATTTTTTTGCACAACCTATACACATCCTCTTGTACACTTTAAATCATCTCTAGGTTAGTTTTAATACCGAATACAGTGTAAATGCTATATAAATAGGTACCCACACAGGGCAAATTCATGTTTTGCCTTTGGAATTTAAAAAAGCTCTTTCAGTCTGTGGTTGGTTGAATCCAAAGATGCAGAACCTGCAAATACAGAGCACTGACTATAGAGAACCATATATACAATGGACCCCCTGTACCATCACCTAGCTCTAAAAATTGTCAACTCACCACCAATCCCATTCATCCCTAGCTTCTTGACTACCGTCCACCCCAACACACATGCACACACACATAAAACCACTGTTAATCAGATTATTATGAAGCAAATGCTAGATGTAAAATTATTTCATCTGTGAATATTTAGGACTGAGTGTCTAAAAGAAAAGGAGTCTTAAGAAGGGTTCGGCAATACCATTACCTCATGTAAAGACATTAGCAGTACTGTCTTAATATCACCAAATACCTAGCCATTTAGGACATCTCCTTCTGTACCTGCATAGACCCTTTCCATAAAGCTACAGCATCATTTATCCACCTGGTACCTTGGTGTTGACCACAGATGATAGTCTTCTTGTTTTCACTATTACAAATAATGCTGCCGTGAATAACTTTGATTTTTTAATAGCTTTCTAATTATTTTCTTAGGATAAATTGCTACAAGCGTCCTTGCTGAGTCAAAGGCTGTGGAGGTTTTTAAAGTCTTTTATTTTAAAATGTCAAATTTCCTTCTAGTTCGTAATAATCATTCACTCAACTGGTGAAGAGTACAGGAGACTGTCTAATGGTTCTTGAAGTTTTTCTAATTCTTCTGTATAAACTTTAGAATTATTTTGTAAAAATGAAAATGCAATAGAACTAGTTTTTATTTTTGATTGCATTTTTATAATAGATTTTAAAGATTAATTTGTATTATAATACCAAGAATTCCTGTCCAAGAACAACCATTTCACGTCCTTCAGGAAATATAGTAAGTTTTATTCATCTGCATTGCCCACGCTTCTTTTAAAAGACCATATATTTTATATAATTTTCCATAATGGTGAATAGGATTGCTTTTACTTCTTTCCTTCTCCTCTTTCTTTTTCTCCCTGATCCTCCAACTAATTATTGCTGGTATAAATTACAGAATAAATACTATACATTTATTCGGTAATTGTCAACCTGACTGAAATTTCTTATTCGTTTCAGTGATTTTTTTTTTTTTTTCCCCCAATTAGTCTTCTTGGATTTTCTAGATCTGTATTCACATCATCTGGTATTTTGACTCTTTCTTTTAAATATTCTTAATTTTTCTTTCTTTTTAAAAAGTTTTATCTATTTATTTTTATTTTTGACCACTCTGGGTCTTCATTGCTGCTTGAGAGCTTTTGCTAGGTGTAGAGAGCGTGGGCTGCTCGCTGGTCACAGTGCAGTGGCTTCTCTTGTGGAGTATGGGCTCAAGGGCATCTGGGCTCAGTAGCTGTGGCTTCTGGACTCTAGCTGAGCCACACGCTGTGGGATTGAACTGGTGTCCCCTGCATTGCCACGCAGAATCCTAACCAGCGGACCACCAGGGAAGCTGTCTCACCTTTTGTTTCTATTTCGTGTGTAACTACTACTCCGGCTAGCGCCCCAAAATAAGGCTAAAGGATGACCAGGGTGGTTGGCATCCCTTCTAACTTGAGTGGAAATGGCTCTATTCATGGTTAATTTCTGCTTGATGGTGGCCCTTGGTTTGTAATCGATCTCAACTGAAAATGTTTTTAAATATTGTAAACATTTAATATGGAACCTTTCAAATAGTAAACATTTAACAGATGTTTTTATTATATTTATTATTATACTTTTTATCATGAAAAGAGGTATATCTTAATTTCCTTTCATTAAGATTGATTTTAAAATTAAGAATGGATGTTGATTTTGTTGCCTTTCTGGAAACATTTATTTAATTGCTTATTTTTTCTCTGATTTGTTAATATGATGATGTATTAGTGTTGATATAGTCTTCATTCTTGGCATATAAAACCAATCTGGCCAAAAGTATGTTATCCGTTTAAAATTAGTCTGGTTTCTAGTTTCCTTTTTTAATATTTTAAAATTCATTCTTTATTAAGTATAGTTGATTTACAATGTTTCAGGTATACAGCAAAGTGATTCAGTTATATATATATTATTCAGTTTTATATATATTAATCATTAATTTTATGTTATTAAAATCTATCCTTATTTATTTCTATTCATTTGATTAAAGTTGGTAGAGATATATTCACTTCTGCTGTGACTGTTTTGTTGCTTCTTGTATTATGTGAAATTTCTGGTTTTAATAGATTAAGACAGTTAAATATTGGCATTTTTTATAACTTAACCTATACTTATGGTATTTTAAATATATCATATTTTTAAAAAATATATTTCATGTCTGGTACATAAGGGTTCATTGGACTTACGTATTGGCAGTGGATTATACCCTCTCTTATCTCTGCTGTTCTTTGCCTTGAATTCCACCCTCCATAACATTACTATTGCCAGCCCTGTCTCTTTGCTTGTTTTCATTTTCCTTATATGTCTTCACTCGTCCCTCTTAATCTTTTCATATAACTTTATTTTAGGTACATCTCTTTTATGCAGCTTATCATAAGATTTTGTTTTGTGTCTCTATGTGAAAAGCTTTTTATTATGACAGAGGTGTTAAGCCTATGCGCATTCATTTGATAACCAATATACTTAGTTCTTGTATTTTTAAATTTGTTTGCTTTCCATTTTTAAAATTCCTTCCTAACTGTTTGCCTTCAGTTCTTTCCCTATTTTTGCCTCTTTTATTCTCCAGTGATTTGGAAGATATCCAGCTTATTTTTATTCTCCTGGTGCCTCCCCTTCACTTCCTCCCTTCCTCTTCCTTCTTCAGCTTTATTTAGAATAAATGAGAGTGTGGAGTCCTGTATTCATTCATCCGGTAGATACTTATTATGGGACTTCCATGTGCCGTGCACAGTGGTAGGCAATGCGAGTCAGTGGTGACCAGAGCCCTGCTCTTACCGATTTATATTTTAATGAGGGGAGAGAGAATAAATACGCAAGCCAGGAAGTGACCAGAGTGATACCTGTGCACATAACTAGAGTAAAAAGACATGCTAGAAAGTTACTAGTGGCTTCTTAGGCTGGGTGCTCAGGGAGGGCCTCCATATAAGTTTGCCAGAATTGCCATAGCAAAATAGTCCAGACCACGTGGCTTACAGAACAGAAACTGGGACTTTCCTGATGGTCCAGTGGCTAAGACTCCAAGCTCCCAATGCAGGGGGCCTGGGTTTGATCCCTGGTCAGGGAACTAGATCCCACATGCTGCAGCTAAGACCCAGCACAGCCAAATAAATAAGTAAATAATTTTTTTAAAAATGGAAATTAATTTTCTCACGGTTCCGACAGCTGAAGTTCAAGATCAAGGTGCAGCAGGGTTGGTTTCTTCTGAGGCTCCTCTCCTTGGCTTGCGTATGGTCATTTTCTCCCTGTGCCTTCACCTGGCCTTCCCTGTGTGTGATGCTCACACGCATGCACTCTCAGTATTGTCTGACTCTTTGTGACCCCATAGTGTGTAGCCCGCCAGACCCCTTTGTCTATGGAATTCTCCAGGCAAGAAGACTGGAATGGACTGCCATTTCCTTCTCCAGGGATCTTTCCTACCCAGGAATTGATCCCATTTCTCTTACATCTCCTGCATTGCAGGCAGATTCTTTACCGTGTGAGCCACCAGGGAAGCTGTGTGATGGTTGTCTGGTGTCTAAATTTCCTCTTCTTATAAGGTCACCAGTCATTTGGATGAGGGCCCACCCTAAGGACTTCATTTTAATTTACTCAAGTCTTTAATGACCTTATTTCTCGGTCACATTCTGAGGTACAGGGTGTTAGGCTTTCAATATATGAAGTGTGCTAAGCTGCTTCAGTCGTGTCTGACTCTTTGCGACCCCAGGGACTATAGCCTGCCAGGCTCCTCTGTCCATGGGATTCTCCAGGCAAGAATACTGGAGTGGGTTGCCTTTTCCTCTTCTGGGGGATCTTCCCAACCCAGAGATCAAACCTGAGTCTCCCGTGGCTCCTGCATTGCAGGCGAGTTCTTGACCACTGAGCCACCCAGGAAGCATTATGAATTGGGGGGAGGGATAGGAGAGACACAATTCAGCCCAGAACAGCCCGTCTCAGGAGACAGCATTTCCACTGAGACCATTTTGGATGGTTCTATTTGAGACATTCCAGCGGAGCTGTGCTGTTCACAGTTGGGTCACGGTCTGTGGTGCTCAGAGCAGCCTGCATTGAGATACAAATATGACTTTTCTGCACCTGTGGAGGAATGGGAGTGATGGCGTTGATTCTTTGGAGGAGACTATTGAGCAAGTAGAGAAGAGGACAGCTAAGTGCTGCGTGTACCGCCTCTAGCCTGGAGACAGAGGGGTGGGGAGGTCTACTCCTAGAGAGGAAAACCTACCGAGAGGGGTCGCTTGGCAAGACGTGAGTGCCCCTTGGAGCTCTGTGCACATGAGTTTAAAGTGAAACCAGTAAACCCAATTGTGCAGCTGACTCGGGGGATGTTCAGCTGTGGGGCTTAGGTAGGGAGAAGGAGATAGATTTGATCATCATCAGAATGCTCCACCCATGATGCTTTGAAATGCAGGTTTTATGGTGATGGATGGTGAAATCCAGGCTGGGCCAGCAGGCAGAGACACCTCGGGCAAGGGGGTGATGGCTGGGGAGAAAGCAGTGGGGTTTGTCCCAGGGACCTAGAGAGACTAAAGCAGAGGATTTGCTAGGAGGTGGTGCAGTGGGGTGTTTGAATGGTGAACGTTGGGGTACAGATTCTGGCTTTGAGTTAGGAGCCTAGGGCTGGGTGGATGTCTGGGGGGAGGCTCAGCGAGAACTGCGAACACTGACAAATGGCTCCTGGTGGGTAAACGATGTGTCAGGTTCACTGCTGGCAGGCAGCTCAGGGGCACGGAGCCCAGTTCCAGGCTGGAGCGGGAGGAGGGAACCTACCTTCTCCTATCGAAGGCAGCTGTCCTAGGGCAGTTGATCTGTCCGGGGATGGTGGAAAATCCGAGTAAATGTGGCACATGTCCTTCGGTCCTTCTATGACCTAGGAGAGTTGCATCTTCTCTGGCCCCATGTCCACAGTTGTAAATAAGAGTGCCACTCAGTAGTAACCAACCAGAAATGACCACAATGCCTCATTGTGTTGGTGGGACCTTTCGTACCTCATATTCCTCGATTTTAATGTTGTCTTCTGTAAAATAAAGCAGTTGGACCAGAATAATCACAGCTAATGTTTGTTGAGAATTGCTGAGTGCTAGAGGCTCTTCTAAACGCTTTACATCCATCCCGTTGCATTTTATTGTCTCGACAGCCCCATCTGAGGTGGGTACCAGAATTATTCCCGTTTTTCCAAAGAAGGGTCTGAGACAGGAGAATAAGTAACATACTATGAGCGAGTAAGCGAAAGTCGCTCAGAAGCGTCCGACTCTTTGTGGCCTCATGGACTATAGCCCGCCGGGCTCGTCTGTTCATGGAATTTCCTAGGCAAGAACACTGGAGTGGGTTGCCATTTCCTTCTCCAGGGAATCTTCCTGACCCAGGGATTGAACCCAGGTATCCTGCATTGTAGGCAGGTTCTTTACTGTCTGAGGCACCAGGGAAATTTTTTTATTGGGATTCTAACAAATTACTACAGACTCAGTGACTTCAAGCAACTTAAATGTGTTCTTTTACAGTTCTGGAGGCTAGGAATCCAAAATAAGTTTTACTTGGTTAAAGTCAGGATGTTGGCAGATCTGGTTCTTCTATAGGCTCTTGGAAGAGAATCCTCTCCCTTGCCTTTTCCAGCTTCGAGAGGCTGCCTGCTCTCCTTGGCTTGTGGCCTCTTCTTCCCCCTTCAGAGTGCATCACTGCAGTTTCTACTTTTGCCATCTGATCACCTCCTCTCTCTGACTCTGAACCTCCTGCTTCCCTCTTATAAGGATGCTGTGATCATATCGGACCACCCATGTAGCCCAGAATAATCTCATCTCAAGATCCTTACCTTCATCCCATCTGCAAAGTTCCTTTTGCCTGTAAAGTGGCATATCCACAGGGTTAGGGTTTAGGAGGTGGACGTTTTGGGGGCTATTGTTCTGCCCACCACAAAAGCCCAAGACAGGGGATTCTAACCAGAGTGGTCCTTGCCCCAGGGACCCATTTAGAAAGGGCTAACACGTAGCACATGCGCCACCACTCTTTTACCCATAAAGCGTCAGCAGTTGACTGCAGCTTTCTTTCCCTCAGTATCCAAACGCACCCTCAGAATCCTCCTCAACACTGTTTTCAACACCATCCATTGATCTTAATTTTCACTAATGGTGGAACCTTTATGCCTTCTCAGCTTTGATCTCATCTGGATCTGACATCTGAGATATCTGTTTCCAGTGAGAGTTAGAGTTCCTTGTAGCCAGACTGAGAGCTCTTCTTGGGAGAGGATTCCTCCTTCTGCAGGCTCAGAGGTCGTTTGTTGTCAACTCACCAGCTGTGGGTGTGAACGTGAACTTTGGAAGAAGAGATGGTTGTAGGAAAAGCAGTCTTCTTATCCTGATTTCCAGGCGTGCTGGCCAGGAATCGCAGCTCTCCCTGAAATGCTCGCTGGTGATTTCAGAACTTGGGGCATGGGGGAAGGAGGAGGAAGCCACGGGGAGAACGTGGCTCCACCCTCCCCGGCCATCTGCCCTTGCTTCGAGAACATACTGTAATTGCTGAGCCCTGCCTGAGGAGGAAAGGGAGAATCACAACATGTTCACCCAGAAGAGAAAACAAACAGCCTTCGGTATCAGGCAGGGGAGACAGTTTTAAAGGGTATTTGCGAGGCCTGAAGCCAAAGGAAGTCCCCAGCAGAGCCTCCTGGAAATCTGTCCCCAGCCTCCGCTTCGGCCTTCATGTTTCTGGGTATCAGAGCCTCCCTGCTGGTGCTGGGTTCTCTTCCTATGAGCCCCATATCAGACCCTAAAAGTGGACAGGGGAACCATCCCTAGAGCTCTTCTTCCTCTGCAGCCTGTAACCCTCCAGCCTGTGGGAGCTGGAGTCAAGCTGTGAATGTTGGGTTCCAAAAGGGATGCTGCGCAGTCCCACTCAGGATGCACTGTACCTCCAGGACCACGGAGCACACACTGCCCAGCGCACTGTTTTCCCCAGCTGGGTAGAAAACCCCATCTCAGTAAGAGAGGATGCTCCATTGACCCTTACTTTTCTTTCCAATTCCCACTTCTTTGGGGGCCCCTCTGCTTTGCCATGGTCTCCTATCCTGATGGAAATGATTGCAGGCCTTGGGGTCAGCATCTCCTTAATTCACTCTTTTGCAGGGGTACTGGCGCAAGGACTGCAGTGGCGGCTTGCCACCCTTGGGTCACACCAGGCATGA
Source organism: Bubalus bubalis (assembly GCF_019923935.1). NCBI lineage: Eukaryota > Metazoa > Chordata > Mammalia > Artiodactyla > Bovidae > Bubalus > Bubalus bubalis. The sequence continues at coordinate 32,995,809 of NC_059159.1, read as the reverse complement.
ATTATCCTCTCTCCTCCTAATAGCACCCTCAGTCTGCTCTCACAGTGGCTCCCTCCTTCCTGCCTCATCCAGCCAGGGGTGGCTTCCAGACTCATCTCACATTTGCTGTGTCTTCATAGGCTTCAGTGCCTCCCAGTGAGGGACTTCCAACCTTCTTGGGCCCCCCAGGAAGGTTCCTGGAGTCTAGATGCATCCTTGTGGGCCCCCAGGTCAAGGTCATGCACATAGAAAGGATGGAAATGCAAGTGCAGCATTTTCAAGGAAAAATGTCCCACAGGGAAGGCTGTGAGCTGTAAGGCATCCCCCAGCCCATTGCCTGCACCTGGCTTTGGAGGCTTCGTGCTGAACCTGAAGACTCTGGTTGGAGTTTTCTGGAAGAATTCCCATTTTTGTCAGGCTCGGTTTCCTGCCAGCCAAATTTAAGAAGTTGCAGAGAGTGAAACAGATCACAGAGTGTTATGTTAGGAGGAGGCACTTCCCAAGTTTATCCTGTGTAAACCCCTAATTTTTTTACAGATGAGGAATTTGCCCAGAGGCCAGCAGCCAGCAAGTGGCAGAACCCACATCCCAGGATGCCCAGATCTTTGCTCTGCAAACTCTTCCGCATGAGCACCTGTGCATCTGTCTCTGTACTCAGAAGTGCCTGGAACAGGCGAGCGTTTCTTTGCCAGGCATGTGCTTTTGTAAGGAGATTGAGAGAAAGAGAGAGAGAGAAACAGATACAGGGGTGCTAGCCTGAGTGGGTTGACGGTCTCCAGAACATCTGGGCAGGTCCAAGTCCTCTTTGGCTTCCAACACTCATGGCAGCTCTGGGGTCCTAGAGCTGGTCCTAGAACGTGTATACCTGGCTCCTAACCCGCGTTTTATAGATAGAAGCAGCCCCCAGGGGTCAGAGCAGCCGCAGTACCCCGGGGCTGGAGGTTGCCATAGAAACAGTGGGGGAGGGGTAAAGCAGAGCTGGATCCAGGGAGAGGTTTGGCATTATAGGTTTCTTGGTGGGAACAGGAACTTTCCGGAAGTTCTGCTGGAGTTTAGTCGAAGACTGGAGACTCTGTCATTTCTCAGCAAGGTGGGCTGCATCAGGGGGCTCTGCATGGGTCCAGGGGCTTCCAGGGAAAGGGCGTCCGGCTGAGATGCTGAGCCAGCCCCCGTCTCAGTACATTGCTGTGATCTGCCTACACGCTTGTGTGATTATGAGTGTGTGTGACTGTGTGTGTGGCGTGGGTGTGTATAATCATGTGTGTTATTGTGTGTGCACATAATTGTGCAGTTGTACATGCGTGTGTGACTGTGACGATGTATGATTATGTGTGTGGGTGTGTATGAGTGTGCTTTCATCTCATCCCAAGAGAAGGCAGTCAGAAAACTCCATCTGTGGGAGCCCCATAGGGCCATACCTGGAGGCCGAGCCTGTGTTCATAGTCTCCGGGACTCAGGGGGCAAGGAGGGTCATGGTCAAATCCACGATGACCTTCCATCCTCCCGAGACGACCTTCCTGTTTCCTCAAATGCCTGCAAAGCTGAGGGCTGGACGCAGAGCTGGTGGGTGGGGCTCCCCTCAGAGGAGTGTGCTGGGTTGAGCCCCCAGTCTCTGAGACAGAAGTGGGGATGGGAAGTGTTGGGGTGACAAGCTCTCTCGTCTGTCACATTCAGTTGGGTTTCCTAGAGAGGGAAGTGGACACAGAAGCAGAGCCCGGGCCTAGGAAGGGCTTCCCGTAAGTGCCCAGGTAACGAATTCCTCAGACCTCTTGTTTCTAGAAAGGAGAATGGAGGGCTTTCAGCAGTCAGATGCCCCCTTGGGGATGGAGCCCTCCCTTGGCAACGCCACCCCCTCTTGCACTGGATAGGTGTCTTTTTCCTGGGAGGAGTGGGGTCCTGAGAGGGACGCAGAAACCTGATTGGTGACTGACCCCTTGGCTGTGGGTTTCAGCCTCGTAGGGATTTGCCCAGAGGCCTCGTTGTTCTGCAGATGTGGTCCTGCCCCTAGGGTAGGGCCTCAGGAGATGGCAGTGCCCAGAGCTGGTTGAAAGCTGGTTGTGGTGGCGGGGGCCGGTGGGGGGGGGGTAGGTGACGTCAGGGGAGCCAGAAGGAGATGAGACAAAGGCGAGGGTCTGGTGGAAACCCCGTGGCGTCTGATGCCTTTTGTGCAAGACCTACTTTTCCTCTTACAGATCAGAGCCTGATGCCTGCAGTCGGAGGGAGGCCCAGCAGCACCGCCCCCCCCCCCCCCCCACCGACCTCCACCTTGGGGTTTTGTGAGGTGGGGTGGATGGTGCTCAGGGAGCCTGTCCCTGGGGTGTTCTGGGGGAGAGGGCAGAGGAGGCGAGGGGCATGCACAAGCTGGGGAGATGAGGATGGATTTTCAGAGGTGTTTTGAGCTGATTGGAGAGGAAGTGAGTAGGGCATGCTAGATGGCAGAGGATGGAGGTATCAGAGGAGGAGAATAAGGCCCTGAGCGAAGACACAGCCCAGCTCAGTCCTGCTCCTCAGGGCTGTGCTTCAGTCATGATGCAGAGGAAAGAGGCCAGTGAGGTGTAGAGCAGAGCAGAGAACATGGTGACTCCGGGAACCTTCTGGGGCACTCCAGGCTGAGTGCAGGGGAGCTCGGACCTGGGACCTGCCACCCCTGCTCCTGGCTACGAGCAAGAGGGTCTGTCCATCCTGCTTGGCTGCTGGGGGACCAACACCTTGAAGACCAAATGGCACCAGGAACAGTGGCCAGTCAGAGATGTTCTCAGACCACGTGTTTCCACGGACAGCACGGAGATGTCTCCTTGGCTGGCGGTTCTGGGGGCTTTTGAGGGGTTTCCCCATGCCTCACATCTTGTCCCTGGTTAACCATAACACTTGCCAGGGGTGTACCCTTGGGCTAGTCCTTGAATCTTTTGTGTCTCATTTCCTCCTATGGAAAACGGAGCTCCAAAGAGCTCTGTTTGCATTATGTATGCAAGCGTTTATCAAGCGCTTAGCATGTGGCCAGCATTCAGTAACACTAGCTGTTCTAAGAATCTCTGTACAGCCCTATTAACCATGAATTCATATTCATATAAGTACCACATACTAACTGGTGGAGCCTCCGGGGCTCCTGGAGTTCCAGGTAAGGAAACCAAGATTTCTGTGACTGTAAATAGATTTCTGAGATCAATAGGCATTGCACAGGAAGAGAAAGAACAAAGCTAAATCAACCCCAAACAAAAAGAAGTTTTGCTGGGGAGCCCCTGACGTAGGAGCAGGTGGCAAGGTCTAAGTCGCCTCACAGACATAGGCACAGCAAACTGGGATCAGCTGGTGGAACCCCCTTAGGATGACACAGTCAGCTGCTTTAACAGACCCCAAAATGCATCCCCGAATGGAAGTTTCCTTCTCTCTTCTGTAACAGTCCAAGTGTGGGGGCGGCAGAGGCTCTGCCATTCGCTAAGCCTAGAGCATCTTCTCTGTGATCGAAGCCGGGTCACAGCCCTCTGTGCTCTGGTCCTCGGGGAATGAATGGATGAATGGAGGAGGCAGGGGACTCTTTTTCAGTATTTTTTTTTTGGACTAGAAGTGGCACATGGTTATCTTGTCACCTTCCATAGTGAGTTCACGGGTACATGTCCACATCTAATGGCAAGGGACGCTGGGGGGTGCAGTGTATCTCCCCACCTGTGGGTGGATCTGCAGGTCTCCTCTCGTGGAAACTGAGAAGGATGGATTGTAAGGGACAGCTAGTCTGTGATGGAGGCCTGTGTTCTCCATCACACAGGCCATTTGCAAAGCATCTGTGTCCTCATGAAATTTACCTGGCCTTGAGAAGGCAAACAAAGATGCATATTCTCAATATAACCCCTCATAATGGTAAGGCTCTGAAGAAAAATAGTGTGGGGGAGGCATATGGAATAGTCAAAATTGTTCCTCGGAGAAGGTTGCGGGACTCTTAGAAACCTAGTCCTTCTTCTCCTTCAGCAGATGAGCATGTTTAAGGTAAAATAACTCTTAAACATTTTATTATCAGTGAGCAAATAAAAGGAGTGTCCTTGGAAAAAGGCAGGTTTTTTCCCTGGTGCCTTCAGATAATGCAGCAGAGTTCGATGTCTGAGCTGTCGTGTTGAGAGCCCACCTTGGCATGTGAGAGGAACACACTCAGATTCTTAAGTTTTTTTATCATGAAAGGTGGGGTTAGAGCAAGTCTCAGAAAGCCTGGTCCAGCCTCAAGTTTACAGAGGAGAAACCTGAAGTCCGGAAGGAAGAATTGTCTGCTCTGAATTTTAGCCAAGGTTGTGGCTTTTCCCAATTCCTGTACAAGAGGATGGCAGAGCGCAGAGGTGCTGGAGGAAAGGGCACAGCTAGAGAGACAGGTCTGCTGGAATTCCATTGATGTGACCTCTCCCCACAAACACACAGATGCCTGCTATGCATGGCACCTGCTCTCAGCTCGCAGGCACACCCATTGTAGCAAAATGCCATTTCCTGAACATGGCAGAAGCAGGCTTTTCTCCTTTCGACACCCAAGGGCACCGTGGGCTCTCTCTCACTCATACCTAAGGCCAACCATCACAGGCTGCCCAAGTCTCATTTCCAGAGTGTTTCACTACATAATGCGCTGAACACCCCAGATACCTTGCGTGCCCATGTTCGCTAAGCCCCCTCATTTCACAAGCTGATCCGAAAAGCAATCAGGTTTGTCCAGCGTGATTTGTTCTTTAATAAAGAAACTCTGCGATCTCACAGCTGATCTTTGCCCAGGGCTCAGGCTGCAGCCAGCCCTGGAGTTGTGTTCGGTAAGTATCCACCAGGGATCCTCTCCCTGCCTGGTGGCTACATTGGAGGCAAAGGCTGTAAAGAGAATGTTCGTTATGTAAAGAGGAGACAACCTTTCGGAGTGGGAGCTCATGGCACCGTGACAGACGAGTTCAGTAAAGATGCAGGATACCCATTTCATACTTTCACTGGATATTAAACTCCCAGAGATGGGTCATGCCGGTGGTGAAGCCAAGTCATCCACAGGAGCATCCTTAAAGCAAGCGTTTGATTGCAGACTATACATTACTGGCTTTCATCCTTTAGAGAAAAGAAGATGCTAGCTGGATCCAATTGCAAGTTGCTTTCTGCAATAACTTGAATTGATTCATTGGGTTGTGTCTCACCCTGACCCTGTATATTTTCTGCCTGGATCCCATTTATAACTGGTCTGTCTGTTGTGTTTCTTCTTCAGAGGCAGGACAACAGCTGTGTGCCCAGGTAGAGTCGTTCCCTAACGTCCCCCATCTTCGGTCCTTCTACATTTCCTGGATGTGATAACTCCTCATGTTAGATTTTTACCCCCTCATGAGTGATCACTGGCTTCTGTTAAGTGGTTGTGCCCTCAAGCAATGTCAATAATTTACAGAGCAGTTTATCAATAACATTCGTTTTTCATTAAATCTGGGAGTATGCATGCTCACAACACACGTATCTGCTCTGTCTTGGATTTGCACGATGACGTCCTGAATTCGCTTTACAAACAGTGCTTCTTTCTCTTCTACGATTCTTCCCCTGCAGAGGTTCCTGTGGTTTGTCTTGGCTTTGGAGTTCCTGTACCCATTTCCAGATCTGGTACAGAAAGGTCAGGAAAGGGCATTTGTTCTTTGGCTTACTCAGGCATATTGTTTTCGTCTGCATTGCCAAAGCGGGGCTCAGGCATCAGTGGTCCAGGGTGTACGAAGGGGATCATAAGGGAGAGGAGGCAGGTCCACCACCTTTCAGGCTTCTGACCAGAAGTGGCACGTGGTCACTTGTCACCTTCCTTAGGTGAAATCATGGCTGTATAGCCATACCTACTGGCAAGGGAGGCTGAAGGATGGAGTGCATCTTCCCACTGTGTGTCAGGCTGGAGGTCTCCTCCTGTGAAGCGCGGGGAGGGTGGGTTGTGATGGACAGCTAGTGGTCTCCATCATGGAGGCTATTTGCAAAAAGTTCGTGCCCTCATGAAGTTTACCTTGACTCAAAGAGGCCTGGGAATGGATTTCAGTTGGGTTCAGGGAACATTAAGGAATTCTGGATGGTGGGAGCATGGGGAGAGGGGAAGAGCATGAGGTCAGAGAGGACATCACATTCCTTTATGAAGGGCCAGCGAAAGGGCCCAGGAGTTTATTCTAATAGAGTTGGGAAGCTCATGGCGAATCCATGGCAAGGAAGAGACATGGTCTTATTTATGCTTTAAAAGGATCCCTTCTGGCTGCTACATGGAGAGGCAACTAAGAAGTATTTTCTTGGGAATCTTTGCATTTATGTGTATGGGATTTGGTTCCCGATTTTCTTATGCGTACCTGATAGTGTCAGGTTTTGGAGTCTTGGTTGTCCGAGTAAAAGCATCTTAACGCATTGTATTGCCAGTCCGTTGTCATACAGTACTAGTCAGATGCTCAGGGATACTAACCTCCTTTTTTCTATTGTGAGAATAATTTGAATAGCATAGGTATGAGACCTTTGTTCAAGTTTCAAAGCCTCATTTAAGGGGGAACAAAGTTGGAAAAAATTCATTAGTCAATAAGCCTGTTTGAGTTGTGTTTTGTTTTCTTTTTTAAATTAAAATTTAAACAATTAAATAGCCCATCCAATTTATTGACTCAGTTTTCAAGTGTATCACTCTCATGAATTTTAATCTTCATATTTTATATTATAGCTTTACATTTATATATGCACATTGTCATGTTTTATCCTCTTTCTCATTGGTTTGCATATATATTTTTGTTGTTGATGAAATGTACCAGTTTTATTGATTATTTTTGCATAGAATTAGGTATCTGACTTCTTTATTATTTGTACTTTTTATGATTTGTAAATTCATTAATTGCTGCTTTTATCTGTGAATCCTTTTATCTTGCCTTCCAAATTTTATTTTCTAACATATTAAGTTGAGAGCGTAGTTAATTTGTTAATTTTTTGTTTAATGATGAAACTATACAAAGCTGTGATGTTCCTTTTTATTATTGCTTTTGCCATGATCCATAATTTTTGCTATGTATTATTTTCATTGTCATGATTTTTAAAATAGCCTGTAATTATAATTTGATTATCTCTCTAATCTAAAAGTTACTTAAGAATTATTTTTCTGTCTTATGGACTCTGTGAGAGAGGGAGAGGGTGGGAAGATTTGGGAGAATGGCACTGAAACATGTAAAATATCATGTATGAAACGAGTTGCCAGCCCAGGTTCAATGCACGATACTGGATGCTTGGGGCTGGTGCACTAGGACGACCCAGAGGGATGGAATGGGGAGGGAGGAGGGAGGAGGGTTCAGGATGGGGAACACATGTATACCTGTGGTGGATTCATTTTGATATTTGGCAAAACTAATACAATTATGTAAAGTTTAAAAATAAAATAAAATAAAATAAAATAAAATAAAATAAAGAATTATTTTTCTGAAAATAATTGCTGCTGTTTTGAAAGTGCACAAAATTTACAAATGGATAAGTTGAAAACCAAAACCCATCCCAATCTCCTTTCCTACTTCTGTGTCAGCCCTAGGGGTAACTTCTTTTAACAGTTTGTCATGCATCTAAGTAGATTTTGTCCAATATACGGAAAACAATATACTATAAGCATAGAGAGTTCATTAAGATGAAATAGCATACATGTCCTCTGAATTTATTTATTCAATGATAAACTATGGCAATATATGTATCTCATTTTTTTTAAATGGCTATTTTATAATATGGGATACATTTATTTAATCATTCCCTTACTGATGGGCATGTAAGCGTTTGGATTGTCTGTTTTCTAAATTCATTTTTTCTTTGCGTACTTGCACAATAATTTCTGTGGAAATTCTAGGTCAAAATGATGCCCATTTTCTATTTTTACATATAAAGGCATTGGTGCGCTCATAAACTGGCTGTCAGAAAAACCAAATATGGCAAAAAAAAAAAAAAAACCCCAATCTGATTTATAACATTTGCTGATTTCTATGGTGTAAACACTGCCACCATGGCCAATTTCAAACAAGCAGCTATTCTCCAAAAAGTCCTGAATATTTAACTATGGTCTCTTGTGAGCTGGTATAAGCCAGTTCAAACCGGTTCCAGCATTCTACTGGGATAAAGCAAATTGCCTCCAAAATTATTGAGTTAACTTAGAGTCATGCAATATGTAATTCTTCTCTCTATAACTTTAATAACCCTGAACATTAAGAATCTTCCTTTTTTTTCCAGTCTGATAGATTAAAATATTGCATTTCACTCTTGCTACTTTGCATTTCTTTTCATGTGTTAAATAGTTTTATTTCTTCTATGAATGGCCTATTCATATTATTTGCCTTGTTCTTAATTCAAAAACATTTTGATCGAACACCTTCTCTATACTATGCATTCCTCCAGCTGCTGGGAATACAGCAGTGAATAAGGCAGACTCTGTTCTCTGCACTAGCGAAGGTTATGTTCTAGGGAACAGAGCAGATACAATTACTGCAAGTTGAAAACAAACTATGAAATTAATAACCTGAGAGCCAAGCTAGAAAATAAAAGAACTGTCTCCTTAGATTGAGCATCTTGGGGAGGCCCCCTGCGTGCGTGTGAAGTCTCTTCAGTTGTGTCCGACTCTGTGCGACCCCATGGACTGTAGCCCACCAGGCTCCTCTGTCCAGAGGATTCTACAGGCAGGAATACTGAAGTGGGTTGTTCTTTCCTTCTCCAGGGGATCTTCTCAACCCAGGGATCGAACCCACGTCTCTATGTCTCCTGCACTGGCAGGCAGGTTCTTTACCATTAGTGCCACCTGGGAAGCCCAAGGCCCTCTGGAGTGATACCGTTTATACCGAGACCTAAGTGTGTGAATGGAGAAGGAAGTGGCAACCCACTCCAGTATTCTTACCTGGAGAACCCCAGGGACAGAGGAGCCTAGGGGGCTGCCGTCTATGGGGTCGCACAGAGTTGGACATGACCGAAGCGATTTAGCAGCAGCAGCAGTAAGTATGTGAAGGAGCCAGGCAGGCAAATGGTGAGTTAAGGATGGAAGTTACAGGTGGTGTTGATGAGCCCACAGTACCAGCATGTGCAAAATTTCTGAGGATTCAGGGAGAGTGGGGAAGAAGATCTGAGAAACCAGAACCTAGTGATGAAGGAGGAGAGGTGAAGGAGATGACGTCAGAGGAAGAGGGAAGGACCAGGCCATGCAGAACCCTGTGGACCACAGAGATGGACAGGATTTTATTCTAAGTGTGTGGTCATCTATTAAAGTCTTTTGAACGTTGATGCAATCCCATTGAAAATAAAAATGTAAAACTCTCTTTTACAGCTGTACAATTAAAAAATTATAGGAAGGCAAAGGAGAAATCTGGGAGCCAGTTAAGAGTTACTGACCCTAGTGAAAAGGGCTTCCCTAGTAGCTCAGATGGTACAGAATCTGCCTGCATTGTGGGAGATCTGGGTTCGATCCCTGGGTTGGGAAGATCCCCTGGAGGAGGGCATGGCAACCCACTCCAGTATTCTTGCTTAGAGAATCCCCATGGACAGAGAAACCTGGCAGGCTGTGGTCCATGGGGTTGCAAGGAGTCGGACACAACTGAGCGACTAAGCAGACAAAGTGAAAAGTAGCTGTGTTCCAGATCAGAATGATCAAGCTGAACAACTATAGGAGGTGCTGTTCAGACTGCATTCCATATTCTGCTGTAACTGGCATCCCTGTGGATGGAAAGGATCAGTTGCTTTCCCCGTGTTGATTTTTAGCTGTCTTTTAAATAATAGATACATTTTGGTTACTATATATGGTGCAGGTATTTTTTCACAGTTGGTAATAACCTATTTCATGATTCAAAGTATCAAAGTTTTAAATTTTTATGAAGTTGGATTTGTTGGTCTTTTCCTTTATTACTTCAGAGCTTGCTTGTAGCATTTAGGAATATCTTCCCTTTTGCAGTTTTGTAAAATATGTTTTCATATATCTTTTAGTATTTAGATTGGAAAAAAAAAAGCGTGGATTTTAAAATGGTAATTTCTTTGGTATATAAATACAGTAGGAAACTTTTATTGTTCATATTTTTTTCTGTGTACCTTTATATCATTCCATGCTGCTTTTTAAATTGAAGTTGTGTAGTACATTTTGATGTCTGGAGGTACAAATATCCTCTCATATTCTTTTACAGAATGTTACTGGCTGTTCATATGCATTCCTGTATCTATATGACTTTTAGAATCAGGTTCTATTTTTAAAGAATGAGACTTTAAGCCTGAATGGAATTTATGTTTTAATCTGGGGAGAAGTAACATTTTAATTGACTTAAGTTTTCCTATCCAGTAATATGGTATATCTTTTTAGTTATCCAGACTTTCCTTCTTTTATTTCCTTTAGCAAAGTTTTCATAGTTTTTATCATAGAGTTCTGATAGTTTTCTTGTGTTTATATTACAATGTATTGTATTATTTTTATCATTAAATAGATGCAGTTCATTTGGTTTGCCAGTGTATAGGAAAGCTATTTATTTTTGTGTGATTTTCCTCTATCTGGTCATTTTACTGAATTTTCTCACTAGCTTTAATAGTGGTTCAGTTAATTGCCTTAAATTTTATAAGTAAATGATTATATTATCTACAAATAATGACAGTTATATATCTTCCAATTCAGTATTTGTTTCTCTTACCCTTTTTTCCCCCCTTAGCACATTGATTATAACCACTTTAAAAAGATGAACAATTACAGTGGTAATAGACACTCTTTATAGAAATATCTTTGGGGATTCATCATTAAGTTAAACTTTTGCTTTTCAGGTTCACAAAAAAATGACTTTTTAAAAACAAATTTTTAAAAAATGACATTTTCCTGCACTTAGGGTGACAATCATGTGCTTTTTCTTTCCTGTAATGTTGGAAATTTTATAATATTTAAATTTTAAATTGTTGAACTTTTCCTGTATGCCTGGAATAAATTTACCTTGGCCGTGGTGCTTTATTATATTGTTACACTGAAATTTAGTTTGCTAACATTTTATTTAGACTTTTTGCATTAAAATTATAAATAAGTTTGGTTTAGAGCTTTCATTTTTCCTAATATCTGTATTTGGCTTTGGTATGAGAAACCAAGCAGAATCTGATACTTCTCTTGTATTTATTGCAAGGCATTTATCATTCAGACACAAACAATTCCTACAAAAAATTTTAATCTCTTTTTCTCTGCTCTGGTGTGGTTTAAATAGCAAGGAAATTGTATCTTATTTAAAAGTTTGACCAAACTCGGTCATAAAGTAATGTGGGCATGGTGAATTTTGAGGCAACTGTCTCTTTGGCTATCTGTTCATTATCTTCTACAGTGATCTAGAGCCAAGTTTGTCTACTTTATTTACTTTTTCAAAACTTATTGGTATAAGTATGTTTAAAAATCAATTGTAAAGTTTTCATAGTAGCTTTTGTTACTTTTCCTTTGGCATTCTTTATGTACTATGGATTTTTGTGGGTTTACTTTCTCCAAGTAAGGCTAGATTTTGAAACATTTGTTTATTGGGCTTTGCAATAAATGAGGTTTGGATTTATCAGGTCTGCTTTTTTTGCATTCAATTAGTTTCTCCTTGGACCTTCCCTGGTGGCTCAGATGTTAAAGAATCTGCCTGTAGTGAAGGAGACATAGGTTTGATCCCTTAGTCAGGAAGATCCTCTGGAGAAGGAAGTGGCTACACCCTCCAGTATTCTTTCCTGGAAAAGTCCGTGGACAGAGGAGCCTGGTGGGTTACAGTCTGTGGGGTCTAAAAGAGTCGGACACAGCTGAGTGACCAACACTTTCACTTTCAACACACAAGGCTTTCTCCTTGTATATGTATTAATAACATCATTCCCTTTTCTTTAGGCTTGTTCAGTTTTGTTCACTCTTGTTTTCTTACATATGCATTTAAGTGTATCACTTTTCCTCTGAGTAAGACTTTGACCACAGTTACATTCAGTCACTCAGTTGTGTCTGACTTTTTGCGACTCCATGGACTGCAGCACGCCAGGCTTCCCTGTCCATCACCAACTCCCGGAGCTTACTCAAATTCATGTCCATCGAGTCAGTGATGCCATCCAACCATCTCATCGTCTGTTGTCCCCTTCTCCTCCCGCCTTCAATCTTTCCCAGCATCAGGGTCTTTTCCAATGAGTCAGTTCTTTGCATCAGGTGGCCAAAGTATTGAAGTTTCAGCTTCAACATCAGTCCTTGCCATGAATATTCAGGACTCATTTCCTTTAGGATTGACTGGTTGGATCTCCTTGCAGTCCAAGGGACTCTCAAGAGTCTTCTCCAACACCACAGTTGAAAAGCATCAATTCTTCAGCACTTAGCCTTCTTTATGGTCCAACTCTCACATCCATACATGATTACTATTAAAACCACAACTTTAACTAGATGAACCTTTGTTGGCAAAGTAATGTGTCTGCTTTTTAATATGCTGTCTAGGTTGGTCATAGCTTTTCTTCCAAAGAGCAAGCATCTTTAAAATTCATTGCTGCAGTCACCATCTGCAGTGATTTTGGAGCCCAAGAAAATAAAGTCTGTCACTGTTTCCACTGTTTCCCCATCTATTTTCCATGAAGTGATGGGACCGGATGCCATGATCTTAGTTTTCTGAATGTTGAGTTTTAAGCCAACTTGTTCACTCTCCTCTTTCACTTTCATCAAGAGGCTGTTTAGTTCTTCTTTGCTTTCTGCCATAAGGGTGGTGTCATTTGTGTATCTGAGGTTATTGGTATTTCCTCAGCAATCTTGATTCCAGCTTGTGCTTCATCCAGCCTGGCATTTTCACATGATGTACTCTGCATAGAAGTTAAATAAGCAGGGTGACAATATACAGCCTTGATGTACTCCTTTCCCGATTTGGAACCAGCCTGTTGTTCCATGTCCAGTTCTAACTGTTGCTTCTTGACGTGCATACAGATTTCTCAGGAGAGAGGTAAGGTGTTCTGGTATTCCCATCTCTTTCAGAATTTTCCACAGTTTGTTGTGATCCACACAGTCAAAGACTGGCATAGTCAATAAAGCAGAAGTGAATGTTTTTCTGGAACTCTCTTGCTTTATTGATGATCCAACCGATGTTGGCAATTTGATCTCTGGTTCCTCTGCCTTTTCTAAATCCAGCTTGAACATCTGGAAGTTCACGTTTCACGTACTGTTGAAGCCTGACTTAAAGAATTTTGAGCATTACTAGCGTGTGAGATGAGTGCAATTGTGTGGTAGTTAGAGCATTCTTTGGCATTGCCTTTCTTTGGGATTGGAATGAAAACTGACCTTTTCCAGTCCTGTGGCCACTGCTGAGTTTTCCAGATTTGCTGGCATATTGAGTGTAGCACTTTCACAGCATCACCTTTTAGGATTTGAAATAGCTCAACTGGAATTTGATCACCTCCACTAATTTTGTTTGTAGTGATGCTTCCTAAGGCCCACTTGACTTCACATTCCAGGATGTCTGGCTCTAGGTGAGTGATCACACCATCGTGATTATCTGGGTCGTGAAGATCTTTTTTGTATAGTTCTTCTGTGTATTCTTGCCACCTCTTCTTAATATCTTCTGCTTCTGTTAGGTCCACACCGTTTCTGTCCTTTATCGAGCCCATCTTTGCATGAAATGTTCTCTTGGTATCTCTAATTATCTTGAAGAGATCTCTAGTCTTTCCCATTCTATTGTTTTCCTCTATTTCTTTGCATTGATCGCTGAGGAAGGCTTTCTTATCCCTTCTTGCTATTCTTTGGAAATCTGCATTCAAATGGGTATATCTTTCCTTTTCTCCTTTGCCTTTAGCTTCTCTTCTTTTCTCAGCTATTTGTAAGGTCTTCTCAGACAACCATTTTGCCTTTTTGTATTGACCACATCTAATATTTTTTTAATATCATGGTTTTAAAAGTTATTTTCTAAAGAATGTATACTTGTAGCCTGAATTCCACTTTTTTACAGCAAAAATTATTTAGAAGAATTTTCACATTTGCATTTAAAAATAATCCAGATAGTTATGGTTTTGGCCATTGCTCACTTGTTAATACATAATTCTGATTTGAAGATAAGCCTCTTTTATGATTTTTACTTTAAGAGGTTTATCCAGCTTTTATTTGTAGCTTTGTGATTGAATTTTTGAAATACTTTAAGGGTATTTGGGAAAACATGAGAAGCTACCAGGCTTCTCTATCCATAAAATTCTCTAGGCAAGAATACTAGAGTGGGTAGCTCTTCCCTTCTCCAGGAGATCTTCCCAACTCAGGGATTGAACCCAGGTCTCTCAGCATTCCAGGCAGATTCTTTATCCTCTGAACCATTTACCAAAACACAGTATTCCATTTTATTCTTTTTGCTGCTTTTTTATTTTTTTGTATTATCTGTTATCTGAAATAATATTTCTAGTCCTGATTCCTTATTAAAATAAGTGTATTATTTATTTTTGTTAAGTTCTTTGTTTTCTGCCTTTCTATATCTTTTTGTTTATAGACGATTTATGTGCATATGTGTGTGTGTGTATATAGATAGATAGATAGATAGATATAGTTTTTTTTACATCTTAGGAATTTTTGAAAAAAATTGAATGAATTTAATGACCACAGTAGGGCTTCCCAGGTGGCGCTAGTGGTAAAGAACCTGCCTGCCAACGCAGGAGACATAAGAGGCACGGCTTGGATCCCTGGGTCAGGTGTATCCCCTGGAGGACAGCAAGGCAACCCACTCCAGTATTCTTGCCTGGAGAATCCCATGGACAGAGGAGCGTGGTGGGTCACAGTCCATGGGATTGCACAGAGTCGGACATGACTGAAGCAACTTAGCACACGCACATGTGCAATGACCACAATATAAATCATTGTTTAGATTTTCCTTTATTTTTATTGATTTCTTTGCTAACATATCTTCCTTTCTTGTTTTGCTTTTGTATTGATAGAGTCTCCCTTCCTTGTAAAAAACCAGATTGAGTATTTGAGTGGCAAATCTATGAACTTATGTGCTTCTGAAAAATGTATTTTACCACCCCAGGTTTTAATTCATTTCAGTTAAAAATTTTGTTTATACTTTTTGCAACAGAAAATTTCAAACATATACAAATGGATAGAGAATAACATGATGACCCTTTGTATATCTCTCCCAGTGTTCTTGTTTTATCTTACCTGCCCTCACTCCTACTTATACTTCACCCTGAACTATTTTGAAGTTAGTCCCAGAAATCATATCATTTCATCCACAAATAATAAACATTTTAGCATGTATTTCTGAAAAGTAAAATACAACACTCTTGGAAACAACCATAATGACATTATCTTACTAAAAAATTTAACACTGCTTCCTTATTGAACTCAAATTAGAATCAGATTATTTGAGTTTCAACACCCTAGAGTCATTGCTCCACTGTTTTCTCAGACCTCGTTTTGCAGGTGAGAAGTATACTACTAAGCACTCTTTGTAAACGAATTTGACTTTTGCTTTCTGGAAACTGACATTATTTGATTTTTATTTTTAGAATTCACATACTTCATGCTTCTCTTTATTTTCTGAGCTCTGGCCACATTGACCTTCTTTTAGTTTCTAAACACGCCATGTCACAGGGTCTTTGCACAAGTGGTTCCCTCTTCCTAGAATGTTGTTCTCCACATGCCCCATCCTGCCACTGCGTTCTTCATCACGTAGCCCAGAACTAGAAAATATGCAAGTGAGGCTGGGAATGTGAATGCTCAGCTTTCCCAGTGTCTTTAAGACAGTTAGGGAAATGAGAAAGGGAATAGGAATGAGCTCTGGGTTGGTAACCATGAATATTGGTAGGGATTTGATAGTTTACAGGGAGATCTTTCTCCATCCTTTAACTTTCAACCTGGCTATGATTTTACCTTTAAAGGGCAACCAGTACAAACAGCATAAGACGAGCCTTGTCTTGTAGCTAGTCTGACAGTCTCTGACTTTAATTGCAGTATTTACTCATATTTAGTGTAATTACATAGTGAAGTGTAAATCTTCTATCCTACTGATTGTTTTCTATCTGGCTCCTCTGGCTTCTGTTTTGTTGTTGTATTCTTCCTTTCCTGTCCCTTTTTAGGTTAATCAAGGTTTTGTTTTGCTCTTTTCAGAGATTCTATTTTCTTCTCTGGTTTTTACAGATAAATGTCTTCAATTAATTTTTTGTGTGTGTGGTTGCTCTAGTGATTACAGTTTCACTAGATTTGAAAACCCAACTGTTATTAATTGATTTGCAATAGGTCATTCTCTTCTTGGAGATGCTGCTGCTAAGTCACTTCAGTCGTGTCCGACTGTGCGACCCCATAGATGGCAGCCCACCAGGCTCCCCTGTCCCTGGGATTCTCCAGGCAAGAACACTGGAGTGGGTTGCCATTTCCTTCTCCAATGCATGAAAGTGAAAAGTGAAAGGGAAGTCGCTCAGTCATGTCCGACCCTCAGTGACCCCATGGACGGCAGCCTTTCAGGCTCCTCTGTCCATGGGATTTTTCCAGGCAAGAGTACTGGAGTGGGGTGCCATTGCCTTCTCCATCTTGGAGATACTAGTCCTGTATATATGATCACTTGGGGAGAATTTATAAATGGGCTGATTCAAATGTAAAATGACAGGTTTCTATTGGAATGTTTTCATCAAGTATCCTATCTAAAGATTTTCAGTCTTTTAGTACAAATGTGGAATTGCATTCATTTTTTAAAAGGCAAATTGGGCAGGGGGGTGGTATCAGTAGGATGCTTATTTTAGAGATTAAAGTTGAGGTTTATCTTTAGATTTTCAGGAACATTTGAAGGTTTGAGGGAGAAAGAGTTAGACCAGAAAAGAGGAATGACTCACTGACAGTATTGTTTTTGAAAAAATATTTTCAGGTCAGGTTAACCAGTCTTCTCCACGCTATGCCCACAGGAGCAAATGTTTCACAAGTCCTTTATCAAGAAAGTTCACAAAGGAACTCGGAATTCCATTCTGTTCCTTAATCTCTCACTGAGAACAGGGTGAGTTCTTTAAAATGCACAGTTCTAATTTTATCTAAACTTCATTAGCTTGTCTTAAAATAATTCCCAAGCCAAAGAATAATAGAAAACTGGCACTCATCACATCCAACCACCTTTATTTCAGTAATAAGGCACCTGAGACTTTAGAGAGGATCCTCAAGGTCATTGTGCTCACTAGTGGCCGAGCTGGGACTTGAACTTGCAGGCTTTGCTCTCTCCCATCTTGGGTGTCATGTGCTGCAGACACCAAACATCTGTCTTCTTCTATCTTTCCTTTTTACTCCCGGGGCTTCAGCGTGGATTCAGTTTCCTGATGTACAGTCCTGGCTTTACCTGGGCCTCACCTGTATTTTTTTTTTTTTCATTTTTAATTGGAGGGTAATTGCTTTACAATATCATGTGGCCTTCTGCCATACAACAACGTGAATCAGCCATAAGTATACATATGGACCTTCCCTCTTGTGCCTCCCCACCAGCCTCTCCCTCATCCCACCCCTCTAGGTTGTCACAGAGCACCAGGTTGAGGTCTCTCTGTTATACAACAGCTTCCCACTAGCTATCTATTTACACATAGTCATGTATATATGGCGCTGCTGCTCTCTCAATTCATTCCACCCTCTCCTTCCCCCATGTACCCACAAGTCAGTTCTCTATGTCTGTTCCTGCCCTGCAAATAGGTTCATCAGTACCATTGTTTTCTAGATTTCTTATATATGTGTTAATATATGATATTTGTTTTTCTCTTTCTGACTTCCTTCACTCTATATAACAGACTCTAGGTTCATCCACCTTACTAGAACTGACTCAAATGCATTCCTTTTTATGGCTGAGTAATATTCCATTATATATATATATATATATATATATATATATATATATATATGTACAACAACTTCTTTATCCACTCATTGTTGATGGGCATCCAGGTTGCCTCCACATGCTAGTTATTGTAAATAGTGCTGCTACAAACATTGGAGTGCATGTGTCTGTTTCAGATATCGTTTTCTTAGGGTATATATGCCCAGTAGTGGGATCGCTGGGTCGTATGATAGTTTTATTTCTAGTTTTTTGAGGGATCTCCATACTGTTCTCCATAATGGTTGTATCAATTTACATACCCACCAGCAATGCAAAAGGGTTGCCTTTTCTCTATACCTTCTCCAGCATGTATTGTTTGTAGATTTTTTTTGATGGTAGTCATTCTGACAGGTTCCCCTTACATTTTTGCACAGCTTTATTGAGCTATAATTTACATACTCTACAAGCATCCATATTTAATTTACCTTTTATCACCTCCTGAAGTCTGGATCTCAGATGGTAAAGAGTCTGCCTGCACTGTGAGAGACTCAGCTTCAATCCCTGGGTCAGGAAGATCCCTGGAGAAGGGAACTGCTGCCCCCTCCAGTGTTCTTGCCTGGAGAATTCCATGGACAGAGGAGCCTGGTAGGGGGAGCCTGTCCATGGGGTCACAAAGAGTCAGACACGACTAAAGGAGGAACGCTTTTCAAATAGAGAAGGAAGGCTGTTTCCAGTTGGACAACTGAGGGTGTGTGCCCTTGCACCTCCAGGTGTGTACCCAGAAGTGGATGCCCTTGTATTTCCTGGAAATGACAACCTCACAGACCCATATTGCTAAGTTTCTGGACCCAGATCTCTTGGAAGTCTTTCCCCACCCATCTGTAGCTCTTCTCAGCTTTGGTGCTGGGTTTTTCCTCTTAGATTCATGGAAGTGTGTCAGACTGGCACATGCAGGCTGTCGAGTCTGATGCCTGTATACAAAAGCAGCTTTCCGATCCGCTTCCAGAACTCCTTTTCTGTCTCTGACACCCTTCCTTTCCCCTGCGCCCAGAAGGAATGTTATCTGCGTTGTCTTTGACATAAAAAGCAGGAGGAACTGGCGTGAATTTGTCCAGTAAACAGTGCTTGAGCACCGCCTGTGCTGTTTGCAAGGGGATGCAGTGAGTGGACACAGCCCAAAGCTCTGCTCTCGCAGAGCTCCCAGGAAATCAGCTCTCTGGTGGATAGAGCCCTTTTTACTTGAAATTCATAAATGCCTTTGGGTGATGGGTTGGAGAGTAGAGGTCAGAGGCTTCTTAGTTTACAGATGAGGAAGTTGAAACTCAGCAAGGTAATGGGAGTGACCCAAAGTGCCACAATAGGAACTCCAGTTTCCAGTCTCCCTGATCCTAGGCATTGTAGCCCCCAATCTCCCCCATTTACCACCAGTTTTGCTCCACAAAGCCAAGCAGACTGATCAACCCAGGCACAAGCCCCAAAGTCCTAGCTACTGGCTCTCCAGCTCCTCACCCAACAGGGTCTGAATGGCCCTGAAAATATTTCTGAGAAACCTGCCATCATTCTCAGATGGCAGCTTTGACATGTCAGGATATACTTGACCCAGACTGGGATCACCTCAGCATTGAAATGAAGATGTAGGGGCAAATTGAGGCAGGTGGGAATGTGTAGTCAGGGGCTCTGGGCTCTGTTTCAGCTGCTCAGACTGAAGGGGCTTGGCCAGGTTAAACTGCACGAGCTGCAGAAGCAGGACAATGCCAATACTTTTCTAGGACTGCATCAGATAAACTGGGACAGCTGCAATATTTCCTAAGCAAACTAGGTTACCCTCCCGCTGCTGTGGCCACCCGAGGGCATCGGGCAGCTGGGTGACCCAGAAATGGCCATCTCCTTGTCCGGCTCCATCTGGAATTCCAGCCCCTAATTCCGGGGCGCTGACAAGACGGGCTCTTTAGGTGGAAGCGAGCATTACAACAGCAAAGGGAATCAAGCCCATTCTTGTTAGAGGAAGCTTGTCCCAAACAGGAAGGGAAAGAGGCTTTCTGACTGTCTTAGAACAAGACAGAATTAGGAAGTGAAATGACAATGTATCTTTCCCAACTACTTTTATGTTTTGTAGTCTGGAGAGGCAAAAAAATAATTATAGGAAAGTGTGCCATGTCAGGAGTGAAAGGAAAAGCTTGATGTCAAGAGACATTGATTTGAATCGCTATACTTGGACACATCACTTCCTCTGAGAGCCTGATTTTTTCAGTGGCACGATGAAAGGGTCGACTTAGGTAGTCTGTAGGGGTCTTTCCTCCTCTGAGGGTCCACAACTGTGCATTATCTAGTTAAGAGTAAGGGTTTCTACTGTCACTACCTGATGACCTTGGGCAGATCATTTCCCTGCCCTGAGGATCACTTTCCCCATCAGAGAAATGAGGGGATGGGACCAAGTGACCCCCTGGTGCTCTAGCTTAGAGAGGTTCCAGGATTCCAAGGAGAGGAGGGGGGATCTCTGTCCACCTTACTGGTGAAATTTGTCATCTGTGGCAGCTTTAAATCCAGTATGAATCCACTGATGCTACAGTAAAGCAGTATCAATGTGTGACCAAAGACAATTAAAAGCTGGAACTCTTCAGTTCAGACTTATTCCAGAAGCATCGCACACACACATGCACACACGCTGTTTTAATACATGTAAAAGCATCTTTTAAAATATACTTAAAAACATTTTTTTTGGCCATGTTGCATGGCATTTGGAATTTTAGTTCCCTGACCAAAAATCAAACTTCGACCCCCTGCAGTAGAAGCAAAAAGTCCTAATAACTGAACCACCAGGGAAGTCCAAAAAGCATCTTTTTTAATAAATCAAAGACTCTTTCACTTTTCTTGGTGAGACTTACAGTTTATTTTAAAATAACTTTGTCAATTATTAGTTCTACAACCTTGACACTGTCTTTTAAGTGCTCTGAGTCTCAATTTCTTCGTCTCTCTGGTGGAGTTGATGAAAACCGTGTCAAGGGATTAGTGTGGGCAGCCAATGAAGTACAAGTACCACAGATCGATTGGGAAACTGGGTCCCGGGCAGCCTGTGGGGAGCATAGAGTCTTCACAGCGTGACCCTAGGGTGGTGCCCTTACCTCCTCGGGTTCAGTTCTCACCATCAGTGAAGCGTGACAATAATAGGTAATAATAATAAAGACCCCAGAGGACTGCTGTGAGGTGATTCAGAGCACAGTTCCGAAACTAGATATGTAAGGGTTCGAATCCCTGTTCTGACATTTTCTGGTCCCATAACCACAGGCGGTTTCATGAACCTTTCTGTGCCTCGGTTTCTCCATCTGAAAATGGGCGTGATTGTGGCACCCGTCTTAGAGGGTTTTCTTGAGGATTAAGTTAATACATGCCAAGTGCTAGGACAGTACCTGGTACCTAGGTAACAATAAGTAAATTGTGTGTGTGTTATAAAGTAAAAAACAATCGACAAGAGTAATTTAACAAAAATTAAACAAGAATTATGTCATAAAACAGTGTTTCTTGGTGGATCAGATGGTAAAGAGACTGCCTGCAATGCAGGAGACCCGGTTCGATCCCTGGGTCGGGACAATCCCCTGGAGAAGGGAATGGCTACCCACTCCAGTATTTTTGCCTTGAGAATTCCATGGACAGAGGAGCCTGGTGGGCTACAGTCCATGGAGTGCCAAAGGGTCAGACATGACTGAGTGACTAACACTTTCACTTTCCTTCTTATGGAGTTTATATTCTAGAGGACAAAGACAGATACTATTTAAATACATACCTACCTTGCTTTATTGTGCTTTGCAGATTCTGCATTTTTTTTTAAAACACATTGAAGGTTTTGGCAACCCTGCTTCAAGTTGATCCATCGATGCCACTTAGTGTCTCTGTGTCACATTTTGGTAATTCTCTCAATTTTCCAGACATTTTCCTCATTAGTGTAGGCGTCGGAGTGATCTGTGATCGGTGATTTTTGATGCTGCTATTGCAAAAAGATCGACTCGCTGAAGGCTTTGATGATGTTTAGCATTTTTAGCAATAAAATATTTTTAAATTAAGGTACGTACTTTGTTTTTTAAGATATAATGCTATTGCACACCTCATGCTGCTGCTAAGTCACTTCAGTCGTGTCTGACTCTGTGCGACCCCATAGATGGCAGCCCAGCAGGCTCCCCCGTCCCTGGGATTCTCCAGGCAAGAACGCTGGAGTGGGTTGCCATTTCCTTCTCCAATGCATGAAAGTAAAAAGTGAAAGTGAAGTCCCTCAGTTGTGTCTGACTCTTCGCGACACCATGGACTGCAGCCTGCCAGGCTCCTCCATCCATGGGAGTTTCCAGGCAAGAGTACTGGAATGGGTTGCCATTGCCTTCTCATTGCACACCTTATAGACTGCAGAATAGTGTAAATGTAACTTTTATATGGGATTCCCTGGTGGCTCAGATGGTAAAGAATCCACCTGCAATGCAGAAGACCTGGGTTTGATCCCTGGGTTGGGAAGATCCCCTGGAGGAGGGCATAGCAACCCACTCCAATATTCCTGCCTGGAGAATTCCATGGACAGAGAAGCCTCGTGGGCTACAGTCTGTGGTGTCACAAAGAGTCAGACAAGACTGAGCAACTAAGCGACTAAGCACACTATTTTTATATGCACTGGGAAACCGAAAGATTCGTGTGACTCACTATATTGAAATATTTGCTTTATTGAGGTGATCCGGAGCTGAGTCCACAGTATCTCTGGGGTCTGCATGCAGTAAGTCAGGGAGAGATAACATCTGATGGGGCTGAATAATGTGGAGCAGAGGAAGGGGTGATGGAGAGGGAGTCTCATTCAATCATCATCCTGAAGGAGGTGACATTTTCAATAAAGAGCTGAAGGGAGTGCGCCTGAGTCCATGTGGTCCCCAGGGTTCCTGGAGGGGAGAGCAGTGAACATAAAGTCCTGATGCTGAAATGTGATATTGCTGCTCATAATAATAGTGATGATAATAGTCACAACAGTATATAAAACAGTGCTCTCGTCTTGGATTCAACGGAGGGCTGAGACATCGCTCAGTACTTTTGCCTCTCATAGTCCTCTAGGTTATTCTTGTCCACATGTGCTTTAAAAATCACTGTTGACTGTCTTCAAAGAAGGAATTAAGAACAGATTGCAGGACTTGCGGCTTTCAGTGCTGTCTGGCTAATGGCCCCTGGTGCAGCCGCTTCCAACATTCCATCAGGAGACCTGTGAAGATACAAGGAAGTTTAACCAAGCATGGACGGCTGAAGGCAGAGACTGTGAGTCAACCTGCCATTAGACTCTGGGAAGAATGTCCACTAATTACAAAGTTGTTGAAAGGGGATTAAAAATGTAAATTGGCATCAAATGGGCAGAAGGAATGTATGTAGGATTAGCACTCACTGTTATTTCAGTGGCTGCCCATTATTGAGAAATCATAGTTATCAGACAAGCTGGACACCCATCTTCTTTCCAAGTGACAAGTTTTTGCCTTTCCCTTCTGGATTCTTCTGTGCGGATTCCAGAAAACAGGAAAGGAGGCAAAGAGATGGGTGACGGTGCAACCGAAAATGGGATCCGGCTGCTTGCCACTCAAAAGCCAACAAAGAGGCCAGGTTGGTGGGAAAGAAAGCTTGCTTTATTTTGGATTCCAGCAACTGGGGCAGGGGGAGGATATGGGGGTGGGGATGTATGCCTGTCCAGAGGTCAACTCTCAGCCACATACATACAACAAGTGGGCAAGAGCTTTTATAGGCTGAGGGAGGGGCTACATGCAGAAACAGCACAGTCAGCTCTGACAGTCATCTTGAAATTGGTCATACAGTGGACAGACCAGCGTCATCTTGATTGTTTTAAATATGGTTAATCTTCAGTTCCAGGGTCAATTTGTCCCCATTTCCTTGAGGCCAGTTCTTGGAATTGTGTCAGCTTATGTCATGGCTACAGTCTGATCATCATGTAGTTAACTTCTCCCACCTAGTAGGGTTTTCAATATCAGTAAGACAGCTCACAGGATATGGCTCAGAATATTGTCTGTAGCCCTGGAGGAGGAACTAAAGGTCCCTGACTTTGCCTAATGACTAAACTATTATTGTTTAATCTTGTTGTTCTGTTTTCTTTCGTGTCTGCATTTTCTCACTTCTCTTATTAAACTTATCCTTTGGTTAAAGTTTTTCCACAGACAAAAGGAAGGCTGAGCACATGGAAGAGGTGGTGAGGGGATGGACCATGGGGTCCTGCTCCATTCATTTCAGTGAAACAACGCATCTTGGAAGCTGTGATGTCCACACGAAGAAAAAGTTTTAATTAGGGGTGGAATTAGGAAGAGCCTCGGGAACCCATATGCTGGTTGTTACCATTCTTTTTTTGTAGTTTTTATTAAGGAAGTCTTCAAAATCTTGTCAGTGGGTGCAGGAGAAAAATCCCACTGCAGCCCAGCAGAATCAGCCATCCTGGTCTGGATTCTCAGTGGTTGTAGGGGTATAAAAAACCAACCTAAAATAGGACTGTATTGGCTCATCGTGTGTAATGTGTCAGACACACTTGGATTAAGGTGCTGGAATGATGTTTTCATTTCTCAGTTTTCTCCTCTCTCTCCCCTCCAACTTTCTTGACTTCATTCCCAGGCAAGCGATTGCCATATCAGGGGAATGTGACCCCAGAAACTCCCAAGTTGCATCATCTTTACAGTTTCGTGTCTCAGAGGAAAGTGAGACTTTTCCTTATATCTTCAGCAAATTTTAAGCAGATTCTGCCTAAAATCCTGGTTGACTTGTCTTGGGTTTGGCCTGTATCTAAACCAATTTAGGAGGATGGGGGCTCTCTGACTGGTCAGACCAATCATGTGGTTGCTGTTCAGGGGCCTGGGGAAGGAGGAAACACCCCTCTGAGCCTCCAGGATGATGGGGGAAGTGCCCTGGAAAGAGGGTATGTGGTTCCTAAAGCAGATGAAAAGCTCTTGGCGGTTCCACCTGTGCTAGAGACATACGGGAGCAAGTAAAACTGACATCCAGAAAAATCTATGGTAATGAGAATGGCAGATGGAGAATTTTTCCAACTATTCTGAAGGCAGGGCTAGAGATGAGCGAAAGAGAATGAGAGAGATTATAGATAAAGAAGACAGAAAAGTGGCTACAATTTTGAACTGCTCATAAAGAAATTTCACGACAGTTTTAGAGGCATAAGAATCAAAAATAACAAATGGATCACTCTCCCTAAGCTTCCTTGGAAAAAGTGAAAGTGTTAGTCATTCAGTTGTATCCGATGCTTTGGGAACCCCATGGGCTGTAGACCACCAGGCTCCTCTGTCCATGAGATTCTCCAGGCAAGAAAACTGGAGTAGGTAACCATTCTGCTCTCCAGGGGATCTTACAGACCCAGGAATCAAACCCATGTCTCCTGCATTGCAGGCAGATTCTTTACTGCCTGAGCCACCAGGGAGCTTCCTTGGGGTCCTTCTTCAAAGACTAGTCCTCATTTCAGGCAAACACAGAGGGAAAGACCCTTGCCCAGAGTACCTTTCTAGGTGACTGGACTATACAGACAAGGTTTAAAAATTTAGGAAGCATCGTTATTTAAGATAATGTTAAAATGATTGTATATTCAAAGTAATAAAACTCAGGCTGGCCTTTGCCTTCTGTCTGATATCAAAGGCTAGAAGACAAAGGAGAAGCGTCTCTTTGTTCTGAGTTTGTGAGCCAGGAACTTTATACCCAGACAAAACATTTTGTGTGTCTGGAGACAATATGAAGTCATTCTTGGATGTGCATGGTCTTGGGAAATAATAGACCTGAAGTTCTAGCCAACCGAGAGATCCTGAAATTGGGCACAAAGGCAGGCAGTCTTCATGATGAGGATGGCAAGCCTCCTTCTAGAGGTCCAGGGCAGCAGCCCCTGTGCAGACCCCTCACCTGAGCCCAAAGAGCCACTCATAGGGGTGTGAGACATTGGGCTGTCACCTTGTCCCCGTGGCATCTGGATGCAGCTTCAAAGGCAGGGATTTCTTAATTTGTTATTATACTTCTTTTTTTTAAAGATTTTTTTTTTAACGTGGACCATTTTTAAAGTCTTAGTGAATTTTTTACAATATTCCTTCTGTTTTATATTTTGGTTTTTTGGCCACAAGGCATCTGGGATCTTAGCTCCCCGACCAGGGACCGAACCCAAAACCCCTGCATTGGGAGGTGAAGTTTTGACCACTGGTCCACCAGGGAAGTCCCTATTATGACCCTTCTTGATTTGGTCGGCTCTGTCATGGAATATCATAAATTCCTTTAGAAAAATTTTCTCCTCAGCAAAGCACAGGCCAAAACAGGCCACATAAACTAAGCCCGGCATTTACTGCACTCTTACTCTCAGTTGGGCCCTTTGCAAAACGCTTAATGTAAGTTATTTCCGGTTAATTTTGCTACTGAATTCAGAAGCCCAATTAAATATGATTTACAATTGCACTTGAGAAAGAAATGCAAAGATTGCTTCTTTTGTTCTGGAGAGGTAGGTCTGTGGGTGATGTTTATCCTCCCTTTAATTTTCTATATATATTCCTGTTTCTAATGACTGTATTACTTTTTAAGTAAAAATAAACAATATACACTTGAAATAGAAAAGATGGCATGCATTAAATCCAATGCATGGACTGAAGCACACAGCCATACATAAAGTCACACTTAGATACAATGGACTTGCCTGCCTTCTCCTTAATGTGCAAGCTTTTAAGAAATTTCTTCTCTTCCAGTATCTCTGTTTTCCTTACATAGCTTATATACATACAGTTCACTCTCTCTCTCTCTCACACACACACACTCACACACAGATTTTGGTCACTTCTTTATTTCTGTCTTTCTCTCCATTCAGCTGTTTCTCACACACACAAACCTCCAGTCTCATGGTTCATCTCTCTGCCTCCTCCCTCTGACCCTCCGAACTCCGCACACAAATGTAAGCCTTCAGTAGCTGCTTCTCACACTCTGTGTCTCTTTCATTCACAGACATGCATGCTGCCAGCCGACCTCAGTCACTTCCTGTCTTCCTGTGTTCACATCCATCTCACTCACCTCCTTCCCTCACCCTGTGCATACACACACTCTCCTTGATTAGTTGTATACACTCACAACCACAGGAGTTATGGATTCAATTATCCAAATACCACAGTCCCCGCACCCCCCCCCCCCTTCAATTGAGCATCCTCATTAAAACGTTACCCGTTTCATTGGCACCAGTAGACGCAAGTGCCAGAGTTGGGGAAAAATGAAAAGACAGTAACGTGTTTACCTTCCCCCACTAGATGAGTTATCTGTGGGCTTTCTCTGGTTTTCCACCGGCTCTCCACCACTCTGGGCACCAGAGACTGGGAACAACTTGCCTTTTGTCCATCCCTCTGGGTAGAATGATGAATTCTTTATCTGGGCACTCAGGAATAAACATGCACTGTGACCACAGCTTGGCATGGATCCATGGACCCCAGAAAGTTTTATAAGGGCTCTTTTGTTCCTTGTCATTTGGAAGCTAGACCCAGCTCCAACTCCCACCTCCCATGATGCTGGGTGGACGAGGGCCAGGTTTGATGGAAGGGGATGAGCCCAGGCCTGCCTCCCTTGCTCCTGTTTGTCTTGCATTTGCTTTCTGTTGCCTTTGCTGTTTTCCCCCTTTCCTGTAGATCAGCCGCTATGAAATTCCTCTGGGAGCCCCCTCCTCCAGATTGAGAGTGCTGTCAACCAAAGCCAATAAAGGGTGCCATGCAGGGCTTTGTGACAATATAGGATTGGTGGTTAAGGCATTTTTGTTGCTTTAGAAAAATCATGGCTCTGAAGCCTGCAGGAGTGTTTTGGTGTTGTTGCTTTCCCAGCGGTGATGGACGACGGTGTGGTCAGCATGGCACCCAGAAGCCGTCTGTGTAATGAGATGGTGAGAGCAGGAACCTTCAGGTGAACTTCAGAGGGAGCTGAGTGTGCAGCGACTGCCCGTGGGTAGCTTGCTTCTTATGTGATGGGACCCCATCAGTCACTGCTCCCTCCTGGTATTGCTTCTGGACTTGGACTTGCATTATAGGGAATATTTGTGCCCCATGCCATGATGCTCAGGATTGGAGGATGGAGGGATTCCCCGGTCCACACAGAGAGGGGACCCATGATATCCAAAGGGTTGAAGAGAGTGGCCTGATAAAGAGATATGTATTTGGTTTGTCCTTAGTTCCTGAGATGGGGCTCCTAAAACTTGTAATTTCCTAAGGGCAAGGCGTGATAGGAACAGCTTTTGACTGTGCTGGATCTTCACAGCTATGCAAGTTTTTCTCTAATTGCAGTGAGCAGGGGCTACTCTCTGGTTGTGGGACGTGGGCTTCTCGTCCTGGTGGTTTCTCTTGCTGTGGAGCCCCTCGGGTGTGTGGGTTCAGTAGTTGAGGTTCCTGGGCTCTAGAGCGCAGGCTCAATAGTTGTGGCACTTGGGCTTAGTTGTCCCATGCATAGGCAGGCAGATTCTTTACCACTGAGCCGCCAGGGAAGCCCAGGAACAGCTTTTATTTTAATAAAGAGAGACTTGGTGGGACCATAGATAACTTAGCATGTGGACTGGTCCACAGGAAGCCCAAGCCATGATTTGAAGCTTGGAACTTTTGCTACCCTCACATCACCAGCCCTGACCTCCAGAGAAGGGAGAAGGGCTGATGACTGATTGAGTTCAGTCGCCAATGAGCTGATGATTTTATCCATCGTTCCAATGTGATGAAACCCCCAAAACCCCAGAGTTTCTGGGTTGATGTGTGATACACAGTATCACACACTGAGATACGGTGTAAGGGTGTGTGCCCGGAGCAGACAGGAAGCTCCCTGTATCTCTGCCTTCACTCCCCTTGACCTGTGAAAGTGAAAGTTGCTCAGTCGTGTCTGACTCTTTGTGACCCCATGGGCTATACAGTCCATGAAATTCTCCAGGCCAGAATACTGGAATGGGTAGCTTTTCCCTTCTCCAGGGGATCTTCCCAACCCAGGGATTGAACTCAGGTCTCCCGCATTGCGGGCGGATTCTTTACCAGCTGAGCCACCAGGGAAGCCCCACCCCCCGCCCCCTTGACCTGTACACGTCTCCTATAAGACTGTTCTTGAATTACATCTTTATAATAAACTGGTGACAGTAACTGAAACATGTTTCTGAGTTCTGTGAGCTGTTCCGGCAAATTATTGAGCAGAGAAGGGGTCATGGGAACTCTGTGTTTACAGCCAGTGGTCAGGAGTCGGGGCAGGGGGCATTGGCATCTGCAGTGGGGGCAGCCCTTTACCCATGGGATCTGACATGGGCTCCAGGTGGGCATTGATGACACCCAGTTGGTAAACAGAGAGCATGGTGGTGGAAACCCACATACTTGGTGGTAGAAGTGTTGTGAGTAAAAACAGCTCATTGAGAGCATGGGAGAACCATTTTCCAGGGCCTGCAAGCCATTGTCTGCAGCAGACTCACAGGGTGGCCGTGTCCTGGAACTCAGCTACACGGGGAGCAGTGTCCCCTTGGCTACCACACAGCTGTCCCCCTCTGTCCCCAGGGCAAACTGGCTGTGATACTGGAGCTGAGCTGGAGTTCTGGCCAGAACTGGCTGTCCCTTTAGGTCTGTCCGAGGGCAGGGAGGGGAGGGCTGCGTGGTGCTGTGTCCCCTGCCAGGGGCCCCTCAGAAGCTTCCTGAAAGCCCACCACTAGGCTCTGGTGCTCTGAGCCGGTGCTGATGGAATCCTGGCCCAGGCAGGACTTGCCAGAGGATCTGTAAACCTTCCGTGGGCACTGACAGCGGCCTCTTCAACATCTTCCCTCTGGCTGCAGGGAGAGTGTGGTCCGTGCTTCTCAGAAACAGTGATAGTCTTGTAACCAGATGATGCAGGTTCAACTGCAGGGCTCTCTCCTCCATCACTGAGCCCTACCCTCTGCTGACCCTGCAGGCTGGTCCTCGTGTGCCCGAACACCCATCCTGGAGGCAGGCAACAGCTATCTGTTTGGACACTTGCTGCTCCCTGGGGACTCTACTCCATAGCAAAGTGCTGACCGCAGAGGGACTCTGACAGACAGGTGTTAGGTGAGCAAGTGAACAGATGAGAAGAGGTGTGGAAATGCTCCTTCTGATGCTTGATGGTGAGGGCATGTGGGCAGCGGAGTGGGGGTCCTGGTGCTGTGGGGCTGATGATGAGGGGTAATGGATGAAGCGCCAAAGGTACCAAGTTCATGGTTCCTTCTTCCCTCATTTCCCCAAGCCAGCTCTGTAGAAATGTTCTTGAGGCAGAGAATCTCAATGCACAGGACCAGAGAAAATGGGATTTTCTGCAAAAGTTATCAGGTACCTAAGGTTCCAGTGAACACAGAGGAAAGAGGGGCAGACTTGGCTCCTTTCTATCTACTCCTCATTAGCTGGGTGACTTTGAGTATGTCAGGGAACCTGTCTGAGCTTCCTTTGCCTCATTTCTAAAATGAGAGTTGAGATAGTTTACAACCAAGCATTGGGACCCACTTGGAGGTCTGAATGAGCCTATAGATGGTACCCTGTAAACCTGTGGATGCTCTGCAGTGATAGCTAGCTCCGTGACTTTCTCTGTTTTAAGGCTGTGGTCCTTACATACTTATTTTACCTAAACAGCCTTAATGTGGGCTTGAGGCAGAGAGTGCATGCACGCTCAGTCGCTAAGTTGTGTCCCTTTTGCAGTCCCATGGACTAACTCGACACACTCCTCTGTCCCAGGCAAGAATACTGGAGTGGGCTGCCATTTCTTTCTCCAGAGGATCTTCCTGACCCAGGGACCAAACCTGAGTCTTGCATCTCCTGCATTGGCAGGTGGATTCTTTACCACGGTGACACCTGGGGAGCCTGCAGAAGGGTATATTGGGACCTTTAGGAGCAGCAAAGGAAGTCATTGGAGGGGAGGGGGAGAGGAGACAGTGAACCCCCAGGGCTCACGAGGCATGTCTTACAGATGCCACCCTGGGATGTCCATGCTCACCTTGACCCCATGACAAAGTTTCTCCACATCCCACACTCAGGACTCGCAGGGGCCAATGAGATGGGGGAGGGGAGAAGCCCCTCCACCTTCTGTTCTGCTGGGGGGTGAGACAGGAGCCCGGCCGAGAGCAAGCCTTTCCCTGACCGTCTCCCAGGACCATCCTGCAATTAAAGGCCTGACAGGTGCCATCTGTCCTGTCCTCCTCCTGTCGCCCAGGGCACAGGGATTCGGAGCTGGCACACTGTGATACTCTGCAATGCTCGTGTCACCTCTGATTTCTTCCACAAAGTCATTAAACAGACCCGTGTGGGAGCTGCTCCAGCGTCTGCAAACTTCCTCCAGGGCAAGAGTGCAGAGGTGGTAAGAGCACGCTAGGATTCCTCAAGTTCAAGGGAGCCGGAGCCTGTGTACGGCAAGGCGGGAGGTGTGTGGAGTCAGAAAGGATGAGTCAGACTTAAACCCACTTGGAGTCATCTTCTCTTTCCTCCATGGCTCCTTCATCTGAGGCTGAGCCCCAGAGCTTACCAAGGACCCCAAATCACACAGAGGATTAGAACACATCTTAGCATAGGTTTTTCCCTCATAACTCAGTTGGCGAAGACTCCACCTGCAATCCAGGAAACCCTGGTTCGATTCCTGGATCAGGAAGATTCACTGGAGAAGGGATAGGCTACCCACTCCAGTATTCTTGGGCTTCCCTTGTGGCTCAGCTAGTAAAGAATCTGTGTGCCATGCAGGAGACCTGGATTTGATCCCTGGGTTGGGAAGATCCCCTGGAGAAGGGAAAGGCTACCCACTCCAGTATTCTGGCCTGAAGAATTTCATAGACTATTCAGTCCATGGGTTCGCAAAGAGTCAGACACCAATGAGCTACTTTCACTCACACTCAGACTAGTTTAGGTTTTACCCAAAGCAGTGTCTGAGGCCAGAGGTGGGCTTCAGGTCATTTATTTGGGAAGGGGTCCAGGCAGATGGGGCTTCCCATGTGACGCTAGTGGTAAGGAGCCCACCTCCCAGTGCAGGAGATGCAGGTTTAATTCCTGGGTCAGGAAGATTGCCTGGAGCAGGCCGTGGCAACCCAAACCAGTGTTCCTGCCTGGAAAGATTCCATGGACAGAGGAGCCATGGAATGCAAAGAGTCAGACACAACTAAAGTGGCTTAGCATGTGTGCCGGGGGATGAGTGATGAGTGGGAAGAGAATGTGGAGATGAGCAGGTTGTCCTACAGACAGCTGGACTCCTGCCCCTGGGGACCCTTGGCACTTGCCCCATGACAGCTCCCGTGGGAGGTGGAGGGGGAATTTGACCAGCGGTTACTAGTACCTGCTGCATTCGCTTCTGGGTCGCACCCACGTGTGATTGGGCAAAACCCCAAGGCAGTAAGGGAAGCAGACACCTGCCATGCTCACATGTGAGGCTGGCACTTCTGAGATGTGTCTGTCACAGCGGCACAGAGAACAGGGGCCTGGAGATGTGGTGTGGTGGGTGAGACAGTATCAGCGACAGGGAGCCAGCGTTCTTCCTGGGACACCCGGCTTCTCCATCTAGACACAGGGAGGGGAGGACTCCTTTGTTTTCCCCACAGACTCTCCGATTTCCTTTGTGAATCAGCCCATGGGTTCTGGGTTCCAGGCTGGCTCTGCTTGGCTGGGGACAGGGAGGCGCCACTGAACGCCTTCTTGTGACTTTCCTGCCTGGGCTCTGGGACAGCTGTGTCCCCCTGCCGTCCTGCTGCTGCTCTGCCCGTCTTTCTTATAAATGGGCTCCTGGAGGACAAGGAGCCATTACTGCTGCATCTCTGTTCCCCGAGCTCCTGGAGAGCTCAGAGAAATTGCTGGTTCAATGTTTATTCACTGGCGCATCCAGCAGTAGCCACGACGGAAATTGCTTTTACTCATGACCATGGATTGAGCAGCAGGTAGCAAGGTCTGAGCTTTGGGCAGCCTTGGAAGAGAACTGATGGAGAGCCATTGGGCCACCTCTTTTGGAAGAGAGGTGTCCATTGGGGACCCCTGCATTGACCCAAGAAGAGGTAATCGAGACCTGGCATCCAGGTGCAGGTAGGAATGATGTAGGAGAGATAGATGCTTTTGGACTCAGCATCTGATGTGAGTAACAGGGTTAGCAGTGGGGGGAGGACACAGCTACATGGTCCCTGGCAGCTGCACACAGACCAGTCAGTGGAGTGGCCTCCTTCTGCTGTTCAAGATGTTGTGAAAAGTTAAAGTGTTAGTTGCTCAGTCGTGTCCAACTATTTGTGACCCCATGGACTGTAGCCCACCAGGCTCCCCTGTCCATGGAATTCTCCAGGCATTCTCTAGAATACTAGAGTGGCTAGCCCTTCCCTTCTCAGGGGATATTCCTGACCCAGGGATTGAACCTGGGTCTCATGCATTGCAGGCAGATTCTTTACCGTCTGAGCTGCCGGGGACGCTCTGCAGGTGTTGGGGTGTCACCATCGCTCTCCTCCTCCCAGCTCCATAATTCTTTGGGCCTCTGGCCCCAGTGTGATGAGCCAGGAAGCAACCACTAGTGGAAAAGCAATCTAGACTCTGTATTTTAATTGGCTGTTCTGTGATTTGAGGTTCAAGGTGACTTTGAATTTTAACAGACAGTGCCAGTCTTGTTCCCTTACAAACTAGTACAGAAACTGCAAAGAGATACATGAAGAGATGGTGAGCTGATTAAATGATTGAAAAACTGGGAATAACCTAAAACTGTAATGACGGATTAGTGAATTAATTGAATGATGTACATAAAAGTAAAAACATCGATGTGTATTACTTACAATACAGTTTAAAACATTTTTTTTCTTTATTTTTTTTGGCCACACCATGCAGAATCTTAGTTCCTTAACCAAGGATCAAACTTGTGCCCATTGCAGTAGAAGGGCAGACTCTTAACCACTGGACTGCCAGTGATGTCTCCTAAAGTATTTTTTTAAATAGGGGCAATATAGATACCCAACAATAAGAGATTCACAAAAACAAACCAACCCCCAGATGTGCATGGTCCCATCCAGACAGTAGAAAATAATGAGGCACCAAGTTACCCCCCCATCCCATTAGACACGTTGACATGTGTATGTGTTGACATGAACGTCTGTTCATAATATACTGAATGAAATGAGCAAATTAGGAATTAGTACACACACCATGATCAAACTGTTGTCACTATAATTATTTCAATGTGAGTGAAAAGATCTAGAATAATCATCTCCAAATGTTTACTGGAGTTATTTCAATAGGATTATGAGCAATTCACCCCCTTTTTTTGGGGGGGTGGTGGTCTGTGATTTCTGTTTTTTCTACATAAATTATGTTTCCTTTGTGTCTATAATAATTTTAAAAAAGTTTTGGGGGATAACTGAAAATTAGCAGTCCTCTCAATGTTTACAGAGTATGATCTAGTTACATTCTGCTCACCCTGCAATAAGATAAAAAAGTCTAACAGCTGCCACAGCCAGAAAGACTTTCTGCCAGGATTCCTTCCCAGCCCTCTTCTCCCCTGTATTTCAGGACAGTGTAGGGATTAAGGGTGCGGGTGGAAGTTGGGGAAGGTCCAAGGAGGACGTTTTCCCTCTTGGTATTTGATGGCCATGGAGAGGGAGAAGTTCAGGCTTGGGGATGTGGACCTGGGACCCAGGTTCAAAGGCCTTTGTGGGTTCAGGAAGCAGAGAAAGATATTCAAGCTGGAGCTTGGGTAGAAGTAAGACAGGACTTGCCAGAAAAGTCAGGAAAGTTCCAGAGTTGCTAGTAAAGAAGGCCCAAGAGAGAGACAAAGGCACACCCTGCTAGAAGCTAATTGCTACTCTAATTATGTCAAGCTAATTAAGTAATGTAACTGGGTACCTGGGTTTTGCCTGCCTGTACGTAGCTCCCTTTACCATTGTAAACCTTCAGAGCATGTGAATTCTCGTTGATTCCATAAGTGTGAGGATATAAGCTTGAGCACAGATGGATTGGGAATGAGCAGTGGCTTGGGGATTTGTGAAGTGTATCAGTTATCTGTTGCTGGGTGACAGGCAATCCCATGACGTAGTGAATTAAAACAACAGCACGTTGTTTTTTGTGGTACTGAGGTTGCTGGATGGCTTTTGCCTGCGCTCACCGCTGTGGTTGCATTGGCTGGCAAGGTGGTTGGGGGCTGGGCTTGTCTTTCCTGTGATCCCACCATTCAAATTTAGGCCTGTTTAAGTTTCCTTGAAAATGAAAGTGTTAGTCACTCAGTTGTGTCCAACTCTTTGTGGCCCCAGGCTCGTCTGTCCATGGGATTCTCGAGGCAAGAATACTGGAGTGGGTTGCTATTTCCTTCTCCAGGGGATCTTCCTGACCCAGGGATTGAACCCTGGTCTCCTGCATTGCAGGTGGATTCTTTACTGTCTGAACCACCAGAGACACCCTTACAGAGTGGCTAAAGAGCCCAGAAAAGGCTAAAGTGAAGCTTCCAAGCCACTGAAAGCCCAGATCAGACCCAGCAGAGTGTTGCTTCTGCTTCACAATGTTGCCCCAGCCATGTTATGAGGCCAGCCCAGGTTCAGGGGGAGGGAAAGCTGATGCTCCATCTTGATGGAGTCAACAGTGCGGGTAAAGGAAAGGGAGGGATTGTTGGTGATCATCTTTACAGACCATCCAGCACAGAAGGCCTCCAAGATCATGTCCATTGCTAAGAGATGACACCCCAGTTACAAGAAGGTCCCCTAACAAGGCTGGGCTCACGGAATTCTTTGGCGGCACATCACTAGACTACTAGATATGCAGTAGTCCTGCATATCCAGGACTAGTCCCAACTAGTCCTCATGGGGATAAAAATGAAAAAAAAGAAAGGTGCTGGTGTTATAAAGGCTGGGGCCCCTGGAACACTGCTGGTAAGCGGGGCTGGTCCAGCATGCCTCTCAGCCAGGCGGGATGCTGCCCTGAGACTCCTCTGAAGTCTCACCTGTGGATAAGACTTGGTGAATGGCAACAGCCGATCTGCCCCACGTCCTGGAGGAGAGTGGTGATGCTCAGGTTGCTGAGATGCGCTCAGATACAGGCAACAGGGATGGGCAGGTCTTTGGGGGACCAAGGGCTGGTTTTGTCTCAGGGTCCATGACCCCATAATTCTATGGTATTATCGCAACAACAAACAATAATGGTGATTGATGATGGTGGTGGTGGCGGCTGCATATGTCTTGACTCTTGGAATCCTCAAAACAACCCTATAAAGAAGATACTCCTGGGAGGCCCATTTGACAAATGAGAAAACCGAGGCACAGAGAGGTTAAGTAACCTTAATGTTAGATGGTGCTGCACTTTTAACCCGAACCTCCTGGCTCTGGAGTCTGTGCCCCACTAACAGTCAAGGTCTTACTCTCCCCAGTTTTGTGGTCCCAGTGCCTTTGCTCATAGGATGCTCTTGGCAATCTTATTAACAACAGACCATCATGAGGAAGACTAGTGATGGAGCTGTTGCTTACACGGGTTTCTCCCAAAAAGAATTCGCTGCATCCTCTGGGGGTGGTATTAATGAGTCTGGTGGCTCAGATGGTAAAGAATCTGCCTGCAATGCAGGAGACCTGGATTCGATCCCTGGGTTGGGAAGATCCGCTGAAGGAGGGCATGGCAACCCATTCCAGTATTCTTGCCTGGAGAATCCCCATGGACAGAGGGAGCCTGGTGGGCTACAGTCCATGGGGTCACAAAGAGTCAGACACAACTGAGTGACTAAGTACACAGCAGTCACTACTGAGTCTAGAATAAACGGAAATAGATTTGAGGGCAGCAGGGTGCTGAGCCCCAAACTACCCATCAGGAAGTCAGAGTCTTGGGCCCCGGAGGCAGGTTACCAAGGGTTCCTGCATGAGGACAAACCAATGGACTGTGTTTTATCAGCCTGGCCGGCCCTCAAGCCATAGGGGTGGGTGAGGTGACTTCCATGGTTTCCCTGCTCCCACCCCCTCACAACCCATGTTCCACCAGTGTTTCTGGAGGGCAGTCAGTGGGTACCACCCCGGCGGGCTCTGCCACCTCCCCCAGCTGCCTGGCCCTGCTATAGAGAAGAGCTCTGGGAGTCTTGAACCAACCTGAGCCGTAGGGAAAGGATGGAGGCTGGGGACTCCTGCAACCAGCCAGCTCTGCCCTCTCCCATCCTGCCCAGAGCCTCCAAGAGGCCAGCATGCATCACCAGACCATCCTGCTTCTCTGGCTAATTGTCATCCAGCCTCTTGAATGAGCTCCCCACTGAAATCACTGCTGGAGTGGGGACTCCCTTCCTGCTTTGTTCTTTCCTTGCCAACTCCAAACCCCCCACCCCCACCCCAGAGGTCCTGCAGCCATCCCAGGGCCCAGAGAGGCCAAGGTGTCTTCCGGAAAAGCTGGATCCACAGAGCTGCAGCCTTAAGCCATAAAATATTAAATCACTAAAGAGCCAAAATCCTCAGGGAGGGGCAGCCTGTGAGGGGAGGGCGAGCCATCCATCACGAGGATTCTGAGATCTGGGGGGAGAGAGTGGAAGAAGAAGGCAAGTGCTCAAGGCCTGGGCAGCTCTCAGTCCATCGAATGGCCAGGCCCAGCTGGGGTGCTGGGGATTCAGGGAGGAAGGACCCAGTCAACCATCGGTGTCCAGGATATGATCTCTGATGATGAAGGCAGAGGACTGGAACGTTCCAAAGACACAGATGATTTTTCAAAACCTCATTCCCCATCAGCAGAAGAGTAACATCTCTGTACTAGTGAGTACAGGTTATGGGGTCACCCCCCAAAAGAAACAACCAATCCCCCACCTCCTAGAGTCTAAGATGGACCTGGATTCTGATAGGAATTCTGTTAATTTTTTTGAAAGCCAGAGAATCCACAGTGTTTTCCATTTTTAAAAATCATGTTCTGAATGACAGAGGGAAGAGCCCTAGAAGGCGTTTAGGTGAGGTTCAGATTTGGGGGTGAATGCTCATGTGGTGACTGACAGGGCAACGTCCTGGCAACCACACAGGGTTGGGCATTGGGAGGTCTGGTCCTGCTGTTACTTGCTGTTCAGTCTTGGATCAGGATGAACTGTACCTGGGACTCCCCTTGCCTATTTGCACGACTGGGTACATACAGAACAAGTGATTTTTCATGTATCTTGTGTTGTTTTCTTGAGTCCCAATCCAGACAGGATTGCTTAGTAAGAGCCAGACAGTACCTGCTAGTGTTGGAGGATCTACCGTGGAGGCATGGGTTGGCAGCAGCTCACCATGGGGATGGAGACCCCAGCAGCAGCAGTCCCAGAAAGAGCCCCCTGGCCTAAGTCCTCCTGGAGGTCACCATCAACCCCACCATCCCCACCATAGAGCCCTGTTAATTTTTTTTTTTTTTCCTCATGGGAAGAGACACATTCCTGGCAGAAACATTTATAGAAGGGCTGTTCCATGCAGGAGTGGGCCACAAATCTTAGCTGTGAATGCCACAGGAAGGTCGTGCTTCTGGAAAGCTCACCTTGCAGAGCAAGCCCCCCTCTGATGCTGGTTTTGAGGACTCCTTGCCCCACTCCCGATGTATTTTTCAAGCTCTGCACCTTCTGCATCTCTCTGGAAACAGAACCAGGGCCAGCTGGGGCTGGGTGAGAACCTTGGGACCTCCTGTCGAAGCCTCTCGCTTAACAGACCCGGGAGAATGACGTGCCCCCACCCACAACTGTGAGCGGCAGAGGAGAGAACACAGGAGCTGACTTTACGCCTGGTTACGAAAGCGTGCCTAGACTCACACGGCTGGAACTCTCGACTCATTCAAATTCCTCTTTTCCCTCCTGTAGCTTGTCTGTGATTCTAGCTTGGAGCCAAATTAATAATTTATTTAGGATAGTAACTGAAAACCATGCGTCATTCTGACGTAGCATCTGCAAGAGGGAGAGAGGAGCCCTCCCCTCCTTGTCTCAAGCCGGGCTCAGCCTCCTAATCAATTTCCTGGGTCCTCTTTAGGAGGCAGGGAACTGATACAATTGGTCCGAGTGCTGGGCATTTTCATCCAGTGTTCACGAGGCTCGGTGACTTAGCCTGGGCCCCTCCAGAAAGCAGAGTCTGAAACCAGGGTTTACGTGGGGTGGTTCATCTGGGGACATGATCCCAACGGGTGGAGGATTGAGAGAATAAACAGGAAGGCGAGGAAGCTAATCCAGTGGTTAATGAGCTGGTGATAACTGTGGATAATGGGAACTCAGTCCTGCTGAGAACGTGGGAAAGGACCCTGAAATTGCCTGCCTGCCATGCCGAACCAGGGTGCGTTTATCTCCCGAATCCCAAATTCAGAGGTGGTTAAATTGCCTCACTCCAGATTTGCACATGGGCTGGAATGGCTGAGCAGGCTCCCACAACAGCTCAAAAAGCCCCAGGGCACAAAGGAAGAGGTACCAGGTGCAGCTGCAGTGAGAGGCTCTCCAGATGCACCTGTGTGCGGCCAGCCAGCTGCATCGTCACGACCAGAGCAGAAATGACGATGAGAAAAAGCAGGGTGGGGCATGAGAAATGGTCGATACATTCACGCATAAAAGCGAGAGCATTGCTTTCATTTTCTTTGTCCTCCTGTAGCCGAAATCTGGCCAGGGTTTGTGAGATCCTGAGATCTGGGTCCCCTCGACTTTAGGCTAAAGCAGTGGTTCTCAGACTTGAGCTGTATCAGAATTCCCTGGAGGGCTTGTTAAACCCTGTATGACTGGGCTTCATACTAGAGTTTCTCATCCCTTAAGACTTGATGGACCTGAGAATTTACATGTCTACCAAATTCCCCTGTGATGCTGGCGCTACTGGACTGAGAACCACAGTAGAAGAATCACTGGGCTCTGTGATTAGTCTCAGCTCTGTTTACTGGTGATTTAGTTGCTAAGTTGTGTCCAAGTCTTGTGACTCCATGGAATGCAGCCTGCCAGGTTCCTCTGTCCACGGGATTCTCTAGGCAAGAATACCAGAGTGGTTGCCATTTCCTTCTCCAGGGGATCTTCCCGACCCAGGGATTGAACCCACATCTCTTTTGTCCCCTGCATTGGCAGGTGGATTCTTTACCACTAGTGCCACTTCTGTGGCATAAGCCCACTTAATAAAGCAGTGCCTTTTCTCCATGTACCCATCTCGAACCCCACTCATATGGAATCGAAGGGTAGATGGGATGGGGCAGGATTTTAGCATTTCCGGCCATAGTACCACCAATCAGTGTCCCAGACTTCAATTTTACACGCCCCCCCCATAATATAAAAGAAATCATCCTCTCAGCATCTTCTATCAAATCTTTTTGGCAACAGATGCTGGGTTTGACTGCAGATTTGATGTGATGGGTAAATAAGGTCTCCAGCATTTTTTAAAAACAGTTTTATCAAGATACAGTTTATATATCATGCAGTTCTCTGATTGAAAGTGGATAATTCAGTGGTTAATATATTCAGAGTTAAGCTATTGTCACCACGGTCAACTTTAGAACAATTCCTTTACTCCCCAAAGAAACCCCGTCCCCATTAGCAATCTCTTTCTCCATTTCCTCCAGCTTCCCCTCCTTCCAGTCCTAGGGTTTCTGTCTTTATATAGATTTGTCCATTCTGGACTTTCCTATGAATGGATTCAAGCAATACAAAGTCTCTTGCGAATGGCTTCTTTCCCTTCACATAATGTGTTCCGAGTTCATCCCAAGAATCTTCCATTGTATGAATACACCGCTTTTTATTGATTTGTCAGTTGAGGAACATTTGGGTTGTTTCAACTTTGGGGCTTGTATGAATAATGCTGTTATGAACATTTGTGAACAGCTTTTTGTCCAAACATGCTTTCAATTGGGCTTCCCAGGTGGCGCAGTGGTAAAGAATCTGCCTGCCAATGCAGGAGATGCAGGAGACACGGGTTCCATCTCTGGGTTGGGAAGATCCCCTGGAGGAGGGCATGGCAACCCACTCCAGTATTCTTGCCTGGAGAATCTCATGGACAGAGGAGCCTGAAGGGCTACAGTCCAAGGGGTCACCAAGAGTCAAACACAACGGAGCAACTGAGCATGCATACAGCTTTCAATTCCCAAATGTAGGTAAATGAGATTGGAATTGCTGGGTCCTACAGAACTCTGTCGTTGACATTTTTAGGAACAGTTCAACTGCTATTCAAGGTGGCTGTATCCCCAGCAGTGAGTGAGATTTCTGATTTCTCCACATCTTCTTTAATATTTGCTGTTAATCTGTCCTTTTGATCATTGTGTCCTGGTGGGTAGTGTCTCATTTCAGCTTCAGTTTGCATTTTCCCAGTGGCTTGTGACATTGAGCATCTCTTCATATGCTTATTAGCTATTTGTATGTCTTATTTAGAAACAAATCTTATTTGGAAATAAATCTTTAAATCCTTTGTCTAGTTTTTAATTGGGCTATTTGTCATTTTATTTCTGAGTTGAAAGGGGTTTTATGAACTGGATACAAGCCCCTTATCAGATGTAGGATTTGCAGTATCTTCTCCCATCCTGTGTGTTGCCTTTTAACTTTTCTGAGCCTGTCTTTTGAAGTGCAAAAGTTTCTAAACATGCTGATATATATTTTATCTTTTTTTCTTTTGTTGCTTATGCTTTTGGTTCTGTATCTTAGAAGCCTTTGCCTAGTGCAAGCTCATTAAGATTTACTCCTGTATTTTCTTCTAAGAGTTTTATTTTTTATTTTTTTAAATTTTATTTTATTTTTAAACTTTACATAATTGTATTAGTTTTGCCAAATATCAAAATGAATCCGCCACAGGTATACTTGTAGCTTTTTTATTCAGGTTTCTGAGCCAACCTCATTCTTCTGAATGGAATGTGGATATCCAGAGGTATCAGCACCATTTATTATTGAAGAGTCTATTTTCCCCTTATATAATTTTCTTGACATCTTGTTGAAAATCAGTTGGCCATAAATGTAAAGATTTATTTCTGAACTCTTTCCTAGTATCACACTGTCTCATTTGCTGCTCTATAATATGTTTTGAAACTGGGAAGTCTAAGTCCTTCAACTTTTTCTTTTTTAATTCATTCAGGATGGGGTTAGCTATTCTGGCTTACTTGCATATTCACATGTATTTTAAAGAAAGGTTTTCATTAAAAAAAAAATAAAAGTAAGCTGGAATTTTGATAGGAGGTACATTGAAGCTGTAATCAATTTGGGAAATGTGGCCATTTAAACAACATTAAGTCTTCCACTCCCTAAACTTAGGATGTCCCAAGGGTCAAAGTTCTAGTGTATTGAAATGCAGCTGATTTTTGTAGGTTGATCTTATATCCTGCATTTTTGCTGAATTCATTTAATCTTTTTAGTGGATTCTTTTATACAAGATCATGTCATATGGAAATAGTTTGATTTCTTTATTTTCAATCTGGGTGCCTTTTATTTCTTTGTCTTGTCTAGTTGTCATGGGTAGAATCTCCAGTACAATATATGTTATGAGTGTATATTATATCTTATTTCTGATCTGAGGGGGCAAGCATTAAGTCTTTAATCCTTAAGTATAATGTTCCTGTGAGTTTTTTAAAAATGTTCTTTATCAGGTGAGCATGTTCCTTTTTATTCCTAGTTTGAGAAGTGTTTTTTATCTTAGGGTGTGGGATATTTTCAAATGTTTTTTTCTGTATCTGTTAGATGATTGTGTGGGTTCTTGGTCTTTTTTCTTTAATATGATGTGCCATATTACATTAATTGATTTTCAGATGTTACACAAACCTTGCATTTCTGGGGTAAATCCCACTTGGTCATTGTGTATATAATCCTTTTTATATGTTGCTGGATTTGGTTTGCTAGTTTTCTATGAAGGATTTTCTATATTCAGAAATATCTAAGAAGTTTTACCTCTCTGAAATCATTTTAAGATCCAAAGAACCATTTAAAATGAGCTCTCAGAGATTCAAAGCTAGATGATTGCTTGAAACATTAATTTTACTTTGAAATTATGAGTCTCTTTGAGAGTACTAGAAATTCTAGATTCGTAAACTGTTGATCCATCCTGAGATGGAATCCTCTGAGGTAATCTAATAAATCAGTATTTCTGGAGATAGAGAAAACTGAAAATAATTTCCCCAAATAATATACCATTCTGTGCTTGTCTTTTGTAGTCTAGAATAATATTTTTGTTATGATGAAATAATTATCACTTATGCCCATAAGAGTTTATTACTTGATATAATGAGTAGCAATGTTTGGGACTTTCCAGGTGGTCCAGTGGTTAAGATTCTCAACTTCCACTGCAGGGGGCTGCGGGTTGTGGGTTCCATCCTGGTCAAGGTTAGATCCCACATGCTGCATGGTACAGCCAAAAAATGTTTAAAAGAAGAGTAGAAATGTTTACTTGAGCCTCAGTGATCTACTCAGTATACTGATGATGACCTACTCATGAATACTCACATGATATATATATATAATTTTATGTAACAAATTGATATACTCATTGGTATTCAATAATATACTCATCGTGTAATCAATAAACTGATGGTCTTCTCATGAATACTTAGGTGATATAGATCAGTTGAGGTAATGAGTTATTCTCCGAGAAGCAGTGGAATCTTTCCATTTTATGGAGCTTATAGGCACCTGCATTGCATGGTTGTAAAGGTGAAACTGCAACTTAAATCATATTATAACCATCAAGTTCCTGTGTGTGAACACACTGAGTTTAGGATGGTGGTGATACATCTTCTGTGTGTAGATTGTCACAAGGAGAGCAGGAAAGTAGGGATTAACTGAGGGCAGAGGTCAGGGCTGGAATGAAGAGTTGTGTGTCATCTTTTAGGGGGAAAACATGGAATGCAAGCATGGGAGTGAGGACTGAGCCTGGAGGGATATCAGTGTTGGCAAGAGGAAAGCAGAAAGAAATAGCGTAGCTGATAAAGCAAGAGCAGTCAGAAAGGGAGAAGAACCAGGATGGTTGAGAAAAGCCAGGATGGTCAGCAGAGAGACCGGTCTTCCCTGATGGGGAGGTAGACTTCACCTTCTGATGCAGGAAATGTGGGTTCGAACCTTGGTTGAGGAGCTAAGATCCTATAATGAGGCCAAAAAGTAAAAACGTAAAACAGAAACAATATTGTAACAAACTCAATAAAGATTTAAAAAATGGTCCACGTGAAAAAATCTTTGTGGAAAAAAAAAAGTAAATGGCTGAGGACAGGCCTTCAGATTTCCAACCAGGCAGGTCACGTGGTAACTTTAGGGAAAGTGTGTGCAATGGTACCTCTGCTGGAGAACCTAACAGGTGCCAGAACCTAGACGACATATGCCCCACACATTGTCATGATAATGCTCACAACTTTATAAACTAGATCTGATTATGTCCACTTCATAGATGAAAAAACAGTAGCTCAGAAATCTTAAGTTAAACTGCCTTGAGGTCAAAAAGAAAGTAAACTGTATCTAGAATTCAAACCCAATCAGATTCTAAAGGAGAAGCAAGTGGTAAATGAAATAAAAGTGCTGTAGGTACCCAGAGGAGTGGTCCAGAACCCATCGGCCAAGATGGAAGGGGATTCAGAGAAGAGAGAGCTGTGCCCCAAGGGGAAGTGGACTCCTTTCCTTGAGAGCCCTATTGGGTAGCAGCAGAGGATGCTCCATGCTG
The DNA here is from genome assembly GCF_019923935.1 of Bubalus bubalis. Classification (NCBI taxonomy): domain Eukaryota; kingdom Metazoa; phylum Chordata; class Mammalia; order Artiodactyla; family Bovidae; genus Bubalus; species Bubalus bubalis. Next base: position 32,951,610 of record NC_059159.1, on the reverse strand, counting down.
CATCTAGCCTGGAGCTTGGGGGGCTTGGCCCCCATCACCACTCCGCCCCTTTCTCGCGAACTGACTTTTCGTAGAAAGAGAGATACATGAAATTGTGTAAAACCAAAACTCAGAGCTAAGTTCTGAGAGTAAGCAAGATTGTTTTCAGACTAGCAGAGCTAATCGGTGATCTTTAACAAGATGTCAAATTCTATGTTGTTTGCAGAACAGAGTGATTTAGTAGAGTATAGTTGTTTAGTATGCAGTGGTTTAGTACACAGTGCTTATATAGCAGCACTGTAAGAAGTGTGTTCTAGTTGAATTAACCAGCCCCTCTTTCATCCATGCATTGAGATGATGAAACTGCATTTAATTGGGCCCTGTTGCTTGGACATTTGTGAAGGTCTGGACAAGAGCTTGGCTGAAGCTTAGCTTTGCCCTGTTCATGGAAATAAAAAAGAATTTGTTGAGTTATTTGTTTATATAAACAAGGAAAGGGATATCATAGCTCCTTAAGAGAACCTACATGATTCTTAGGAACTTAACAATAACCATGCACCATCAGGGATATGCCAACTATAAATATTTTTTCTATTGTTAAAGCAGCTCTCCCAAAGGCAAGTTCTTGACAATTCTTGGTTAGTTAATGACACTTACCACCCTCTGAGTTAAAAAACAACAACAACAATACAGCCAGTTAATTAAAGAAGTATGTAATTTCTTTTCACATATTCATTTTTAACATTTTTATTTATTTATTTAGCGCTCCAGGTCTTAGTTGCAGCACGTGAGATCTTTTCTTTTCTTTCTTTCTTTTTTTTAAAATCAGTTGTGGCATGCATTCTCTTAGTTGTAGCATATGGGATCCAGTTCCCTGACCAGGGATTGAACCCAGGCCACCTGAATTGGGAGCCTGGAGTCTTAACCACTGGGCCACCAGGGAAATCTCATCTTTTCACATATTCTATGAGCCCAGTGGGGGCCCCCTCACTGTTGATCTGAAATGGTGAATGAAGTTTTATTCCTTTTATTCTGTTGGTACTCAGCAACATCTGATCAAGCTTTCTCTTTTTTTTCTCTCTTTTTAAAGAAATAGTTCCTTTGGGGCCTATATTTAGCACTGTACCCAATCTGTATATTTTAACACTCAAGATCCTAAGTAGTAAAATAGAATATATATTTCATGTTTGTATCAAGAGTGCTCATTTCCAAACCACATAATTATCTCATTCTTCACAGTGATGAAAAGAGTTGAGCAAACATCGAAATAAATAACAGAACTGAAATCGGGACACTTGGCCATCGTTTTCTGGCTCCTCCTACCCATCTGGCTTCCCTGGTGCCAGGGGTGAGGATTAGGTGCACCGATCGCATGGGGACTGAGACGTTAGGAAGAAAGGGGCTCTGTACCACGCTCCCAGAGGAGCTGAGGGCCACGTGTGGCTTGGGAGCCTTTGGTTAAATTTTATGCCACAGAAAAAGCACACTGTCAGCCACACACGTCTGTGTTGTTTATGCTTTGCAAAGATGTATAAAACCTTGGCTGGCTGTGATAATTTTGCCAGCAGTACCACCCCATAGGGCAGGAGGAGAAGGCGGCGGCAGAGGATGAGATGGTTGGATGACATCACCAACTCAATGGACTTGAGTTTGAGCAGGCTCCAGGAGACGGTGCAGGACAGGGAAGCCTGGCTTGCTGCAGTCCAGGGGGTCGCAAAGAGTCGGACATGACTGAGCAACTGAACTGCCACAGATCCTCCCCCACATGTCTCCATCGTGGATCATCAACAGATCCGTGCCTAAGGGACTTCCCTGGTGGTCCAGTGGGTAGGAATCCGCCTGCCAATGCAGGGAACACAGGTTTGATCCCCAGTCTGGGAAGATCCCACATGCTGTGGAGCAACTAAGCCCATGGGCTGCAAATACTGAGGCCATATCCCCTAGAGCCCGTGCTCCTGCAACAAGAGACGCCGCGGCAATGAGAAACCCTCCTACCACAGCTAGACGGGAGCCCCCCACTCGCCAAAACTAGAGAAAAGCCCAAGTGCAGTGACAAAGACCCAGCACAGCCAAAATAAATAAATAAACTAATTAAAAAATTTTTAAAAGAACTGTCCCTAAGCTAATCGTCTCCCTATATTATTTTGTTCAAGTTGTAGCTCCGATTGGCTCAGAAGGACACTATTTATCAGCTTGTGGCTTAGACCTATAGCCTCACAGGTTAACACTTCTCAAATTCCTCGTTTTGGAGTAAATACACCAGTACAGAATTATTTGGCGTTGTTATCTGTGCTTGGTTGGTACAGAGTCCTTGGAGTCGGGCTTTTGTCACCCACCTCCATGGTAACAATGCAAGCTATTTCTGGTGTGGATTTTATTGGGCAACACTTTGGAAGGAGACTGTAAATGCCAGCTACTCTGCCTCCCTGGGCTGAGTCTCTAGTTAAGCATCCTAGGGGGATTCGCAGGTCTTTATGTAAAGGCAGCTGCTTTGTTTACAAAGATCCAGGGCTTTCCAAAGGTCTCAGCAGTGTTCTGACTGTTAGTCAGCTTCAATTGTCTGCTAGTCTGATGACTGATGGGAAAGAAGTAATGGAATGAAGTTAAAAAAAAAATTAGTTATTATTCAAATGAAAAATTTCAAATCAGTAGCTTTGAGGCAGGTGAAAAGGAAGCCTGTAGAATCACAGGAATTCCCGGGCGGTCCAGTGATTAGGACTCCATGCTCTCACTGCCCAGGGCCCAGGTTCAATCCCTGGTGGGGGAACTAAGATTCCTGCAAGCTGCATGGCATGGCTGGAAAAAAAAACAAAAACAAAACAAAACACCAACAGGAAGCATGTAGAAAGTCAATATAAACAAGCATGGAACTTGAATGAACTCAGGGTTAAAACTCCCTGTACTAAAAAAATTATTTTTTTACAAACAATTTTCTTTCTGTATTTTTGACTGCACTGGGTCTTCATTACTGCCTACGGGCTTTCTCTAGTTTAGGCAAGTGGGGGCTACTTGTTGGTTGTGGTGTGCGGGCTTCCCATTGCGGTGGCTTCTCTTGTTTCGGAGCACAGGCTCTAGGAGGAGTGGGCTTCGGGAGTGGCACACGGGCTTAGTTACTCTGAGGCATGTGGGATCTTGCAGGACCAGGGATCAAACTCATGTCGTGTGCATTGGCAGGCAGATTCTTAACCACTGGACCAGGGAAGTCCTGGGCCTTCTTGTAATAGAAGTGAATGGAGCCCTACAAGACTCAGAGCGGTCAAAAGTAGAGTTCAAATGTACTTTGCTCATCTAATCAAATTTTTTACAACTTTTTTTTTTTTCACATTTGCTTTGCTACCCAACATGGTAACTAGTGATTTACTAAAACCGCATCCCCTTTTTTCCACAACTATTATTCATTGCTAGCTAAGCAGCTCTATGTGGCTCTGATTAACACCAATCAAGAAGGAAGAACATGAAAATAGTTGACGGAATGGAGATTGGGGATTGCCGTGTGGAGACAAGCATTTCCTTCAGTTTGGGAAAGACAAAGGTCAGAGCAGGACATGATCAGAATCTGAAAATCATGAGACTGTGGATCCTGTGAGCGAGAACTGTTCCAAACATCAGTGTTTATCAAAAGAGGAAATATAACATCACCAAGATATGATAATAGACACATGGAATTTGCTGTCCACAGAAATGGTTGGTACTGATTGGGAGAAGGGAAACTTGACTAGAATTGCTCTTTAGAAAAAGACCTTTCTGCTTGCAGCAGTGGAACCGGCTACAGGACATGGTTAGGAAAAGATGAAAGGGCAGAAAAATTGTATCTGCTGGAAGGATTAGGATAGGTTTCACAGAGGAGGTTGGTGCTTGAGTTGAAACATGAAGGATGAGTAGAATTTTACTGTGTAGGTGCTTTGGGAAGCAGATCTCCTGGGAAAAAGAAAAAAGCATGTAACAATATGTAGAGACACTCAAGATATTATCATTGTTTTTAGGCCAGTACACATGACATTAGCATGATATTCAAAGATAAGCAGGACAGGTGGTGACGGCAGGATAATATTTTATGTTATGCTAAGGAATTTGGCATTTATCCTTTAGTCAGTGAGAAACCATTAAGGCATTTGGAATAAGGGAGTGATATGACCAGATTTATGCGCTGGAAAGATTTCTCTGGTCACTCTATGATGATTAAGTAAGGAGAGGGGTTAGACTAAAGACAGAAGAAACAGTAGACACAATATTTTAGTGGTGCAGTAAGAGAGGATTGGGGCTTCCTTGGTGGCTCAGTGGTAAAGAATCTGCCTGCGGTGCAGGAGACGCATGAGTTGCTGGTTTGAACCCTGGGTTGGGAAGATCCCCTGGAGGAGGGCATGGCAACCCATTCCAGTATTCTTGCCTGGAGAATCCCATGGACAGAGGAGCCTAGCAAGCTATAGTCCGTAGGAATCTGCAAAGTGTCAGACACGACTGAAGCAACTGAAGACACACATACGCATCCAAGAGAGGCTTGCGGGGAGGGAGCATAGAGCCAAGATATAAGAAGGAAGAATCTATAAGATTGATGACCGATTAGATACCTGGTGAGGACCTTGGCTTGGTTCCTTGAGAATCTGACCTTGAAAAGGGTCCTCACCATCTGGAACAGAAAACTGGCTTCTTGGCTTAAGCCAGTGTTGGTGACCCCAACCAACAAGTAAGTCATGTGCCTGGATAGAGGTGATACAGAAATTGAGTTCACACAGTTCGACCTCCAGCTCTAGCAAAAACCAAGCCTTAGGTCTGCCCACAGCCACAGGGACCACCCCCCACCCCCAACATTGTCATGTGGGTACTCAGAGGGCACCGTGATAAACACAAGGAAAAGACAGATGCTTTGAGGAATGAAGGGAAGATAATTTATCTGCTCATAATTTAGATTTTGATGTTGCTTTGAAATGGAAGACAGCCTTCCTGCCTTCTGGGACCAGATGCTGGAAAGAGACATCTGGTTATAGAGTTGTCTTGGGCATGTTGGATAAATTCATGTTTAAGTAACGATTTCAGGTGAACTGCAAGAAACACAGAGAAAGAGAACAGATCCCATTGTATTTTTCCCTTTCCTAAGAAAACTCTCGAACCCAGGGATTTCTCAACCTCAGTACTTAGACATGTTGGACTGGATACTTCTTCATTGTTGAGGGTCTGGTCTTGTATATTGCCAGATATTTGTCAATATCTCTGGCCTCTACCCAGGGCACCCCCACCCCCATTGTGATGAGCAGGGATGTCTCCAGAAATTGACAAATGTCACCTAGAGGGGTAGAATCACTCCAGTATAGAACCACTGTTCTACATTTCAGTGTTTCTCAAATTTCAAGCTGCCTAAGGATCACCCAGGCACCTCATTCAAATTCTGGGGACTTCTTGGCAGTTCAGTGGTTAAAACTTCATCTTCCAATGCAGGGGTGTCGGTTCAGTCCCTGGGTGGAGAACTAAGATCCCACATGCCTCAGGGCCACAAAACCAGAACATCAGTTCAGTTCAGTTCAGTCGCTCAGTCGTGTCTGACTCTCTGCGACCCCATGAATTGCAGCACGCCAAGTCTCCCTGTCCATCACCAACTCCCAGAGTTCACTCAGACTCATGTCCATCGAGTCGGTGATGCCATCCAGCCATCTCATCCTCTGTCGTCCCCTTCTCCTCCTGTCCCCAATCCGTCCTAGCATCAGGGTCTTTTCCAATGAGTCAACTCTTCACATGAGGTGGCCAAAGTACTGGAGGTTCAGCTTTAATATCGGTCCTTCCAATGAACACCCAGGACTGATCTCCTCTAGAATGGACTGACTGGATCTCCTTGCAGTCCAAGGGACTCTCAAGAGTCTTCTCCAACACCACAGTTCAAAAGCATCAATTCTTTGGCGCTCAGCTTTCTTCACAGTCCCAACTCTCACATCCATACATGACCACTGGAAAAACCATAGCCTTGACTAGATGGACCTTTGTTGGCAAAATAATGTCTCTGCTTTTGAATATACTGTCTAGGTTGGTCATAACTTTCCTTCCAAGGGGTAAGCCTCTTTTAATTTCATGGCTGCAATCACCATCTGCAGTGATTTTGGAGCCCCCCAAAATAAAGTCTGACACTGTTTCCACTGTTTCCCCATCTGTTTCCCATGAAGTGATGGGACCAGATGCCTAAAACAACACAAAACAATATATTATAACAAATTCAATAAAGACTTTAAAAATGGCTCAAAAATGGTCTCAAAAAAGTTTTTTTTTTTTTTTAAATAATACAGGTTCTGACTCAGAACTTCTGGAGCAGAGACTCTGTATTTCCAACAAACTCCCAGGTGATGACCATGCTGGTGCTCTAAGGACCTCACCTTGGGCAGCAAGGTCTTCCCTCTGCCTGGCAACAAATCCTCCCACCGCACAGTGTGGAGACTGGGGGGCAGCAGGGGTCCTCCCAGGACCCCTCCTCCTCTCAGCAAGGACCTTCACCATGCAGGGGGCCTCCTACTCCTGTCCTGTTCTCCAAATTCTCGGTTGGAGAGGCATGGAGGAAATTAAGGAGGCACACCCTAGCTCTATTGTCATGCCTCCAGTGTCCCCCCGGAAGCCTTGGAGAGGCCCAGAGCTGCTCACACACCAGCCAAGGCAGCTGCGAGTCAGTCCGCGGGGTGCAGGTCAGAGGGCACGGCAGCTAATGGGACCAGATGGTCTTGCCTTGTTTGTAGGCACGTGCGTCCCCCACCCTCACACAGCCATTTCCACATTTGTCCCTTCCCTCCGGAAACAGAATGGCCATTTTTAAATGAAATAACACTGAAGGCTCTCTTTCTTTCCAGTCCGCGCGCCATTGAGCCTTCCCATGTGAATACGTTTAATCACAGAAATTTCTTTAAAAGTCCGAGCAGCTGGCTTTATTAGGAAACCAAGGAGGGTCGTGATTTGAAGCAAAATGAAAAGATACCTACTCCCCACTTTCAGGCTTCCCCGATTGCTCGGCAGGTAAAGAATCCACCTGCCAATGCAGGAGATGCAGAAGATGCCAGTTTGATCCGTGGGTTGGGAAGATCCCCTTGAGGAGGGCATGGCAACCCACTCCAGTATTCTTGCCTGGAGAATCCCATGGACAGAGGAGCCTGGTGAGCTGCAGTCCATGAGTCGCCAAGAGTCGGACAGGACTGAAGAACTAAGCATGCAGGCATGCACCTTCCCTTTCACCCACCCTGGAGAAATGGATTCCTAGACGAGGCATTATTTCCCATTAAATGCAAATAATTACAGGGAGTGTCATGTATCAAGCACTTAACTGTTAACACATTAGGGTTAAAACACAGAAAGACCGGTTGAGAGCCTGTATTCCAGGCCTCTGCACCCAGAGCTTAGGGAGAATCAGCCGAGTGCCCTTTGCAGGCCCATCTATCCTCAAGCCGCGGAGGCCTGAGATGGGCTTGTTTGTTATCCTGAGACGTCCTTCCACCAAATCGAGGCCCTTCCCAACTGGAAACCCAGGTGTGGGCTTCTCTTTGCTGGTCTTCGCTATTTTTATTCCAAAATAGACCTTTTTTCTTTTTCTTTAACTTCAAAAATGAGGTTGGGACTTCCCTGATGGTTCAGTGATTGAGAATCCACTTGTCAAAGCGGGGGACACGGGTTCCATCCCTGGGTCAGGAAGATCCCCTGGAGAAGGAAATGACAACCCACTCCAGTATTCTTGCCTGGGAAATTGCACAGACAGAGAAGCCTGGGGAGCTACAGTACATGGGCTCACAAAGAGTCCGACACGACAGAGCAACCAAAGCAACAGCAGCTCTGCCCTTGGGGCTCTCAGAGGCTCAGGCACCAGTCTGCGTTATACACATCACGTGAGTTAGAAGGGATAACCGAAGCCCTGCTCCGTCAGCCGGGGTGAAGGCAGCTGCCTCCAGCCCAGCTCCCCCAGACTCCCCTCCTCCGTCTGTCTCACTCGCGTGAAGCCGGCTCCCAGAGCTGCCGTTGAGCAGATGCAAACACGCAACACAATGATTCTCTCCCCAGTCACAGCAGAGCTGCTTCCTCTCCCCACTTCAGCTGGAACATCTTATTTAAAGTTCACACTCAAGGAGACGAGGGGGTTGATGGCTAATTGCCCCTAAATGAGCAGAAAATCGGGCGGCCTCTTCCCCTTGGCTGACAGCTGTGGGGTCTGTGTACATCTGTCCAGCCCCCACTGGTCCTGAAGCAGCCTGTGGGTGGAGGACTACCGCGGACGAGCCACTGACTCACAGCAGCCCCTGTTCATTCAAGGAGAGCAGCGCACCAGCTGCTGCTTCAGTACACAAGCCCCCGTGGTGTCCCCTTAAAGTTGCAGAGAAGTCATCCCTATTGGGCGAGGGTGGGGCTTGTGTCAGTCTTGTTCTGTTCCTTTAAATGTCACTCCAGGAAAGCCATCTTCGTGGAAAGAGAAGAAGGTTTAGGGGTGTGGAGGCTGCAGAGACCTGGCTGGAGTAGGGTTGTTGCCTTCCCTCTCTGCTGGTGTGAGAGAAGGGAAGAGAACAAGCAGAAGAGACGCTGCACAGATTTGGAGGCCCAAGGTGGCTAGAGGATGCTGTGGGCGACCCCATCATGCATTGCGGCTTTTTTCGCTAGTAACCCCCTCCCATCGAAATGCACTCTCTTTCTAATATAGAATATTTCGGATTATAAAAGGAATACCTGTCCATGAAAGAAAGTGTGAAAAACACAGAAGTGTTAGTCACTCAGTCATGTCCAACTCTTTGTGACCCAGGGGGCGGTAGCCCGCCAGGCTCCTCTGTCCGTGGGATTCTCCAGGCAAGAATACTGGAGTCGGTTGCCATTTCCTCCTCCAGGGGACTCTTCCCGACCCGGGGATCAAAGCCACGTCTCTTACATCTACCTGCACAGGCAGGCGGGTTCTTTTACCACTAGCACCACCTGGGAAGCCCCCACTGGGGTGGGTAGCCATTCCCTTCCCCAGAGGACCTTGCCGACCCACGGACTGAACCCGGGTCTCCCACACTGCAGACAGATTCTTTACCAGCCACCTGGGAACACAGAATAGTATAGGAAATGACTCATAATCCCAATAAACCTTTTGAGAGCAACCCCGTGCATATCCCCCACCCCACTTTTTTTTCTTACAAAGATGTTATAATGTTACTTCATGAGAATTTTCTGCAGAATAAAAATACTCTTCAAAAGATCACACTGAATGACTCCATGGCATCCAGCCTTGGGAAGCGACATGATTTATTTAGCTCCCCCCTCCCCCCATTAATCACATTGAGCTTGGTTCTCATTTGATACTATTATAAATAATACTGTGATGATAATCATTATACATAAATCTCTGCTGTGTCTGTAATTATTTCCCTTAGATAGATTGCTATGAGTGGAATAACTAAGTGGAAAGAGGTGCATGTTTTAAATATCTTATCATATCTTATGTCAATTACATCACTAATTGCCCTAAAGAGATTGTTGTTGTTTTAGTAAGTAGCTAAGTCATGTCCAACTCTTTCTCAACCTCATGGATACCTCTGTTCTGAATTGCCTCTTCATGTCCACAGCCTGTTTTTGTTTTGTTTTTTGCCTCCTCCTGAGAAAGTTCATCTCTTCTTTATTTGCAGGAACTTTTTTATGTACACTGAAACTATTGTTTTTTAATTGTTAATTATGGGCAGATCCACAACATAAAAGTTACGATCTTACCATTCTTAAGTGTATAGTTCAGAAATGTTACGTATACTCACATTATCGTGCAGATTGCTACCACCATCCATCTCTAGAACTTACTCATTTTGGAGAATGAAAACTCTGTCCCCATTAAACAATTCCCCATTCCCACACCTCCAGTGCCTGGCACTCATCACCCAACTTTGTGTCTCTATAAATTTCACCCCTCTAGCCACCTCCTGTACATGAAATCATATACTGTTTGTATTGACTGGTTTGTTTTAATAACTGGTTTGTTTCACTCAGCATAACGTCCTCTCTATTCATTCCTTGATTGTCACCTACGTTGCTTCTGCATCTTGGCCATTTTGAATAACGCTGCTCTGAACATAGATGTACATTGGTGATGCTTTTCGACACATGTGATTCTAAACAGTTTTTTTGTTTTAATTTATTTGGCTGTGTCGGGTCTTAATTGTGGCACACAGACTTAGTTGCTCCACAGTAAGTGGGATGTTATCCGTGGCCAGGGATGGAAACCACGTCCCCTGCATTGCAAGGCAGATTTTTAACCTCTAACATTTTCATAAAGTCTGATCCATCCGTCTTTCCTTTCCTTGGGCCCTCCTGTCTTGCTCAGCCAAGGTGGAGAAAAATCTTAACAGTTTTTTCGACTTCTTTTACTAACTCATCTTTCCCTATTAAATTCTAGACTCTTAACGGAAACGTGTTTTGATGAATGGCGTATGTTCTGCTCAGAATATTTTTGTTTGCAAGAAGCACCAACCCACTCAGAATACCTCGAATGAAAGGAAGCTTATTCAACAACACAGGGGTGTCTTGAGGCTGCAGAAACTCCTGGGCCTCGTGAGAGCGGAGCCGAAAGCCCCTTTTCTGGGGCCTTCCTCTTCCCAACTACGCTCCTCTCTCTGGGCCAGGTCTTTGTGGTCACACGTGGTTTGGGAGTGTGCAGAACCTTGCGTGGGAGTGGCATCACCAACTTGATGAACAGGAGCTTGAGCAGGCTCCGGGAGTTGGTGATGGACAGGGAAGCCTGGCGTGCTGCCGTCCAGGGGGTCGCAAAGAGTCGGACCGACTGAGCAACTGAACGGACTGACAGAGCCTTGGAGTGTCTTGACACCATTACTGATTCGGTGATTTGACACGTCCAAATACCCTGACTGGGAGTGCTGCTGACTCTTACTTTATTTACATTCTTGAGAGCAAGAAACTGATGAGTTTAACACAGTTCCTGGGTTGGTTTCCCTGTGTCTGTTTTTTTTCATTTCTGGTTCAATGAGCTCTGGCCAGGAAAGCGGAAAAAGTCATGTGATACAAAATACCCCGAACAAACAAAAACAAGGCTTCCAGGTCCACCCTCTTTATCAGAAAATTAGTGTGGGTCTTACGAAGGGATGCATGGCTGGGCCGATCACCTCAGTAAGTCTATAGGAAGAGACACTGTGGATGTCACTCTGGTTTTTTCCACCTTTTTTCTTTTTCTTTTTGTATTTGACTATAATTGTCCCACAATGTTGTATGAATTTCTGCTGTACAGCATTTTGGATCAGCCATATGTATACATATATTCTCCTCCCTCTAGAACCTCCTTCCTACAGCCAATATCTCCCCCACCTCCTTTTCTTCCTCCACTGATTTGGAAGCTGACTTTATCATAGACTCATTTGTTAAATTTACTAGATCTTTCTTCTGGGTTTTCTGTTTGCTTCCACTTATCTACTCTTATATTTATACCATACTTTTTTTTTAATATACTTATTTATTTGGCTGTGCTGGGTCTCAGTTGCAGCAAGTGGGATCTTTAGTTGTGGCCTGTGGGATCTAGTTCCCTGACCAGGGATTAAATTCAGGCTCCTTGCTTTGGGATCATGGAGTCTTAGCCACTGGACCACCAGGGAAGTCCCTGGTAATAGTAAATACACTGTTTAGTAATGTTATAATACAGAATATCTGCTTTATTCTGTTATAATACAGAATATCCTCTTTCAGCACATCCTTTTTCAAAATGTCTTGGCTCTTCTCTTGCATTAGTGTTTCCTAGATAGATGTTAGACTCAACTTGTCAGCTTTTTAGTTCATGTATGCGTGGTTCTCATGAGAATTATTTTTAAACTATGTTTTATGTTACCAGCAGGACTGGCCAAAGAATTGCTCAGGCCCAGGATATTGGACACAATATTCTTTTTTTTTCAGTTATGAAAGTATGATAACACATGTACAGGAGACTTGGAAAATACAAAACAAAGTTTCATATAGTTCCACTATATATTACAATTATTTTTGAAGTAGATATATTAAGATTTTAAGAGGGGTTTCAATATCAAACTCTCAAAAATTAATAGAATGAATATACAGAGAAGTAGAAGGATGGAGTAGACCTGAAGAGTACTATGAATCAATTCAACATAATTAAGGTGTATACAGTTTTCACACAACAGTCAGATGCAAATTCTATTCAAGTTCCTATAGACTATAAACTGGGAGACCCTGGAACATATCCAGGGACATAAAACAAGGTGCAAAAATTTCATGATTGACACCATATTCTTTTTCACTTCTCACCATTGAGCTGAAATCTTGATCCCATATTCCTGGACCCAGTTCTTGTGAACACAATCTCCACTGACCTCCTTTCTGATGTTTTTCACGAATTTCCCTTTCTTGCAGTTTAATATGTCTTTATTTCTCACGGCAGCCTGAGGCTGCTGAAAGGCCACAGGCCTTTCACAGGGATAAAACAATGTTTTGCTCAAATCTTTCCTATTTACATGATGAGCTGTGCAGTTTGGGACACATTATTTAAAGCAAGGAAGATTTTATTCTATTTACACGCCGTACAAAGGTAGTGAATATGGGGTTGTTTCAAGGATTCCATTAAATGAGATTTTATCTAAAGCAAATAGTCAAGTGTCACCTTAGACGTGGTGACCCTTTTATTAATAGTCAGCCTTCTCTTAGTCACTCAGTTGTGTCTGACTCTTTTGTGACCCCAGGAACTGTAGCCCACCAGGCTCCTCTGTCCATGAAATTTTCTTTTTCTAAACCTAGAGACTTATCCATTTCTTTGGGGTTTTGCCTGACTTCACCTCTCAGTGAAAATCATTCTTTTTACTTAAATTGCTACTTCAGTAGGAGTTCTGGGCTCAAACGCCTTGTCAGCTGTTGCACTGAGTTTATTAGTGGAATCAGTGTCTTCGGGCCAGCTGCTAAGATGAATACTCCCTGCTTCCCAGCATGTTCACTGCTACTTTGGAATCCGTCTCCCTTGTGGTTCGGCCGGCATCAGCCAGTTCAGATGCTACAGCTTTATTAGAGGTAGAGCTCAAGCCTTGGCTCTGAAGCCTGTTCACTCCACAGTCTGAATCCTGCCTTATCCCTTCTTCCTGGCCGGCTCCAGGATGCATTATTTTTCTTTGAAAGGAGCCTGCTGGGCTGTTCATTATCCTGGGGTCGGCTCTCCCAGAGTTACTTTCTCAATTTCAATGAACGGTCTTGCTTGCAGGAGAATGGCAGAGGCCATTTTTCTGAGCAGTGCTGTCTAGAGAAGGAAATTAGCTAGACTTGGAAGCAGGCCGCCTTAGACTCAGACGAGAGATGGTGGTGGCTTTGACTAGAAAGTGAGATGGAGAGCAGTTGGGTGGGTATCAGATGCATTTTGCAGGTCGTCCTCAGGGGGCTCAGTGATGATGGGAAGATGAAATAAAGAGAGGAATCAAGGCTCTAGGACTGGGTAAGTGTGGTGAGGAAGAGTAGGTAGAAACCATTCGGGAGCTATAGAAGTCAAGGTTTCTTCTGATGGTTGTTACGGATTGAATAGAGTGCTTCAGAAAGATCTGCTGAACTGTTTACAATAGCCAGGACATGGAAGCAACCTGAATGTCCATTAACAGAGGAATGGATAAAGAAGATGTGGTACATATACACAATGGGCTATTACTCCGCCATTAAAAAGAATAAAATCATGCCGTTTGCAGCAACATGAATGAACCTAGAGAGTGTCATACTGAGTGAAGTTAAGTCAGACAGAGAAGAAATATTGTATGACATCCCTTACATGTGGAATCTAAAAAGAAATGATGTAAATGAATTTACTTACAAAACAGAAACAGATTCATAGACTTAGAGAACAAACTCATGATGGCCGGGGGCGGATGTTTGTGTCGGGTGGATAAGTTAGGGGGTTTGGGATAGTCATGCACACACTGCTATATTTTAAATGGATAACCAAAGGGACCTGTTGTAGAGCACATGGAACTCTGCTGAATGTTATGTGGCAGCCTGAATGGGAGGGGACTTCAGGGAGAATGGATACATGTATATGGCTGAGTCCTTTCACTGTTCACCTGAAATTATCACAACATTGTTAATTGGCTACACCCCAATACAAAACAAAAAGTTCAGAAAGATCTGCTAAAGCCCGAGTCCTTGTAAACATGGCCTTATTTGGAAATAGGATTTTTGCAAATGTAAGCAAGTGACAGTGAGGTTACAGCGAAGGAAGGGCGAAGCTCTGTCCATTGCAGCGGCTGATGCTATAGGAGTAGCTGAGTAGAGAGATGGAAATATAAGCTGGCAGAAAGGAACTGAAAACAAAGCATGAGGGGAAGAAAGTGACTCTCAGCAACTCTTAGCGAATTATCTTCTGCAGGGCAGCAGAGAAGTGGGGCAGTGACTGGGCCGGGAGGGCCGGGGTCAGGAGAGCATTGTGTCTACAGCTGTGAGTGTCTGGAGGAGTTGAAGTGTGGCTGAGCCTGTCGAGGGAGGCAGCCTGGTGACTGGGAAGGAGTGGGGTGCTTTGAGGAACTAAGTCCTTGAGAAGGTGAGAGGGGATGGGTATTGACAAGGGTGTTTCACCCGCTTCAGTAGGCGGGGAGACAGAGGGAAAGGGTGGATGTCCATTTCCTATGAATGAGAGATTCCTTTCTTATCACTCCAATCTCTTCATGGAGTAGGAAGCCCGGTCATCAGATGGAGGCGATGGGGAGCAGGAAGTGTTGGAGGTTCCAGGAATGAGGAGAAACCAGAAAAGACACTGGAAAGTGAAAGAGAACATTCTGTGGGGTGGAAGCAGAATCGCAGAGGAACCAGTGCCACCTGAGGGGAGACAGAGTGGCTTGCTCTTGATGTCACGTGGTTTCCTCTGGCTAGATCTTCACAAGGCTGTCTTTTCCAAAGCACATGCTCAGTCACTCAGTCCGACTCTTTGTGACCCCCACGGACTGTAGCCTGTCTGGCTTGCCTCTGTCCATGGAATTTCCCAGGCAAGAATACCAGATTATATTACCATTTCCTTCTCCAGGGGATCTTCCCAAACCAAGGATTGAAACCTCAACTCTAGCGTCTCCTGCACTGGCAGGTGGATTCTTTACCACTGAGCCACCTGGGAAGCCCCATTTTCCAACACATGGCTAACGATTGCAGAGAGTACCCTAAACTGCCAAGGGATGACAATATTACCAGCGTGAACCTTGAAATTCTCCCCAAATAATGGGGAGCAGAAAGACCTTTCTGGAGTTTTGGATAATTGTGAACCTAAGACTGTTTCTTTCCTTTCTGCCTGGAGTACTTTGAAATATTCAGTACAGTAGAGAAGGTTTGGACCTCTAGTAATAATTATTATTATAGTAATGATTATCGAAGAAGTGTAAAATGCTCTGTGCTTTATATGCGTTCATGCATTTAACTTCAAATTCCTAACATCCTTATGAGGCCAGCAGCATTCCCATTTTATGGATGAGGATATCTGAGGCTAATGGTTTGTCCAGAGCCATATGGCCTGTGTCAGAGCCAGGCTGATTTTTTGGAAGTCTGTGCTTTTACCACCTGTCTGTTATTGAGACATGTCTGGGGTATATGAATATAAATCTATTCTCATCGATAACTTCTAGGACATACACACTAGTTTGTGCATTAAATTGCCTTCCCATTGGGAAATAGAGTCAGAAAAAAGATGATAGCCCCCCACCCTGCAATTCTTGCCTCTCCAGTTGCTCCTTTTGCTCTATGTCTGTTGGACACATGGGCCTCTCTTGCGTGTTTCAGAAGAGATGAAGTCCCTTGAGCAGAGGGAGGAAGCATGGCTTTCCTAGAAGCATGATTGAATGAATGGAACCCCAAGAATATTTAGGTTCTGTCCTAAATCACTGGTGAGTCATGCTGGGACTTTGTATAATTATTGAACCTCTCTGAGACTGTTGATTCATCTGCAGAATGGAGATAATATTAATATGGTCTTCAAATATTTTCTCTAGATAATAAAAGGCATTCATTGCCAACGTCTCCATGGAAGGCCACCTGATAAAACTCTTTAAGATGTTAGAGGTTTTCAGCATCCTTCCATTGACCCCCCACTAATCTGGATGCACTCAGAAAGAAGCTCAGTGTTTTTGCTGAGAGAAGTCAAGAGACAGAGAGGAAAACAGACCCCATCACCCCATGGCTAAGTCACTGCCTATAAATCTCCATTGTGATAACAAAAGAGACCCTGGTGGTCCACTGGTTAGGACTTCCCCTTCCAATGTAGGGGGTGCGAGTTCGATCCCTGGCCAGGGAGCTAAGATTCCCATGTGCCTCGTGGCCCCAAAACCTAAAAAAAAACATAAAACAGAAGCAGTGTTGCCACAAATTCAATAAAGACTTTAAAAATGGTTCACATCACAAGAAATTTATTTTAAATATGAAGAGAGAGTCTGAGTGATTCACAGATTTCCCAGTTGACCCCTGCGTCTCTCCTAATCTCCTAAAAGGTTTGCGACATCGTAGGAGTCTTGCCTGCCTGCATCCTTTGCCCCTTCTCCCCAGGCCTACTTCAGATCTCATCTTGGCCAGGGTGTTGGCTTTCAATGAGACAGAACTGAAATGGTGTCATAGTTAGAGACGGGAAGTTTTGGTTAGATGCTGGGCATCTTTCCAAGGGGATTACAGCTAGCACATCTGAAGAAAAAATAAGTGGCACACTGGGGTCTCCTGAAATAGAAATCCACCTCTGTACCTTCCCAGGTACAGAGGAGGCCATGGGCTGCATGGGCATCGGGGAGAGCTCTGATCTGGAAATGTGCGGATTTTTGTCACAGCTGGCAATGACCTTGGACTGTTTGTTCTCCCTCCCGAGCCCCAGTTTCCTCGTCTGTAAATCTCGAGGCTAGAAAAGGTGACCTTGAACCCTCCTCCAGTTCTAAGATTCCCTGATTGTATCCTGATGGCTGGGGGAGGAGGAGGGCTTCATCCTTCTAAAACCCCTGAAAATTAATGCCACCACCAGTAAATACTCTCACTCTCTCTTACTCCCTTGGTAAGTAATTAGGATGCACTAGAGATATGGTTTTCAAACTTTTATTTTTGAGCCATGTGATGCTTTCTTAAAAAAACAAACAACCCTAAAACATATATAATATACAAGAGAGTAATATACAAGAGTGCACAGCAAAGCCCACCTATTACAGTGGATGAAGTTGACCTAGAGTTTGCTCTTGACAAATATAGAGACCTCTGCAGAGTATATGGGGCTTCCCTGGTGGCTCAGACAGTAAAGAATCTGCCTGCAATCCAGGAGACCTGGGTTTGATCCCTGGGTCAGGAAGAGCCCCTGGAGAAGGAAATGACTACCTGCTCCAATGTTCTTGCCTGGAGAATCCCATCGGCAGAGGAGCCTGATGGGTTACAGTCCATGGGAGTGCAGACAGTTGGACACGACTGAGCGACTAACACTTTCACTTCACACGGTGTACATATTGATGTTTTTTGTTTGTTTGGTTTGGTTTCAAGCACAAAGTACCAGTTTTCGTAAATACAAACCAGCAAAACTGATGATTCAGAGGACATTTATCTGAATGGAAATGGTCCTTTTATGAATGACTTTCTGTAAGATATCTCACTAATGCCATGGTTGTTGTTATAGTTTAGTCGCTCAGTTGTGTCCAACTCTTTTTCGTCTCCATGGACTGTAGTCCACCAGGCCCCTCTGTCCATGGGATTCTCCAGGCAAGAATACTGGAGTGGGTAGCCATTTCCATCTCCAGGGGATCTTGCCCACCCAGGGATTGAACCTGTGTCTCCTGCCTTGGCAGGTGGATTTTTTCACCACTGAGCCACCTGGGAAGCCTAGTGCCATGGTTGCCAACCTGTAGTCTAGCTTCTGCCCCCACCCCCACCCTGCTTGAGATTCTCTTTCATCTGCATTTGATGAGAATCCCTTGTTTTCCTAGGGCCCAACGAGAATACGATGAAAAGCACCAAACCAAAAGTCAAGGTCAGGGGTTCGTTTCCAAAGTTGTCTACCAATGTGACCTTGACAATGCCTCTTTCTCCTCTCTCTGGTTTACGTTTCTTCTTATTTCCAATGAGCGTATTGGGCAAGGTGGTTCCCATACTCTTCTGGCAATCTGGAATTGCTTACCTCAGCCTTAATAGCTGTTAACACCTTCACCAGCTGGCCTTCACCAGCTGGGCTGCACACCTGGCCCCCTCCCCAGGTCTCCGGGCTACAGAGTCATCAGAGGGAAGACGCCAGAGGGGAAATCTTCAGGTTTGCCTGGAGTATTTACCAACAGCTCCGCTAACTGCACAGACTCTGGAGGAAACAGCCCCCATGTGCTTATGTGAGCAAGCACTTGAATTGTCACATAAAGCATTCCCAGTAGCTGTTCTCCAGAGACTTTTAAACTAGTAAATAGTCATTGTCAGTTCAAGCTGCAATTAGACCTGGCCTGCCCCCAGTTTACACTGGTAGAATGAGCTTAGAGCCACTTTATTCACTCAACCAAAGGTGATTGCGTGGAGGAACGCAGGCCTCGGGACTCTCAGCCCCAGATCCCTCGTGGAGCCATGGGTGTGGGCTCTTGGGAACTAGAGGAGCCCTAGGATTTCCTGGAGAAGAGCTCTCAGGCCAAATAGTAAAACTCAAGCTCTCTGCAGTCTGCCCTTGACTCTCTCTGTCCTGAGGTCAGCCTGAGGCACATGCAGAACAAGAGGACCCCAGGGAGTTCCCTGCAGGGGATAAAGGAAAGACCATGGTCTTGACGTGAGTAGCAGCTCCCATATATTGAGGCTTATTGGTGCAGAGAATCAGACAAAACGATTAACACACAGGATCTCG
Organism: Bubalus bubalis; assembly: GCF_019923935.1. Lineage (NCBI taxonomy): Eukaryota > Metazoa > Chordata > Mammalia > Artiodactyla > Bovidae > Bubalus > Bubalus bubalis. Next base: position 32,932,862 of record NC_059159.1, on the reverse strand, counting down.
TTTAATCCTCAGCACCCTCCTGCCAGGTGGGTATTAGTGTCTGTGTTGGATAAATGCCTTGTCATTTACACAAGGAAAAGTGGCCCCCCTCACATCCTGGCCCCTATACTTCTTTTTATAAATGACATTTATCAGAGGTGTTTTTTTTTTTTTTTCGTATGAGGAAGTACAAAGAGAAAAACAAAGAATGACCCATGATCTCACTCCCTAATACCAGATAACCTCTGTCAATAGTACAAAAATAAAAATAACACGTATATGTGTTTAGGAAATTCAGACAGTAAAGGAAGTGATAAAGCTCAGAGGTAGGGACTTTCTGCTGGTCCAGTGGCTGACACTTTGTCTTCCAAAGTAGAGGGTACAGGTTCAATCCCCGGCCAGGGAGCTGAGATCCCACACGCCTCGTGGCCAAAAAAAACAAACAAAAACAGAAGCAATATTGTAATGAACAAAGATGTTAAGAAGTGGTCCATATAAAAAAAATCTTTAAAACATTCAAAGGTAAAGACATCCCTTCCTTCCAAACTCTCTCCCCAAAGGAAAGAAAGTTTTAGTATTTTGGCTTCATGATTATTTGCAGAAAAAAAATTTTTAGTATAAAGCAGCCTACCTGTAATGGGTTTCTATATAGACTCTCTGAGTATAGTATTTTCATTTTTACTTTGTTGTGTTGTTGTCCTTTAGTCTCTAAGTCAGCTTTTGTGATCCCATAGACTGTAGCCCTCCAGGCTCCTCTGCCCATGGGATTCCTCAGGCAAGGAGCGGGTTGCCATTTCCTTCTCCAGGGGATCTTTTCCTGCATCCACAGGTGGATTCTTTACCACTGAACCACCTGGGAAGCCCATTATATAAAAGGAATGATACTGAAACACTGCCCTACCCTTTAGTTTTTTTTCCTCCACTTTTTGTACCTTAAAGCTCTTCCCACATCGGCATGTAATGCAGCCCTCCCTTATCCTTTTTAACAGCTACATACTATTCTATCACTTGGATGATTCCTCCTATTGACAGAGACTACTGTAATCAGCGGTTCACAGCCCTACCTAGGGCTTCACTGGTGGCTCAGTTGATAAAGAATCTGCTTGCAATTCAGGAGACCTGGGTTCGATCCCCGAGTCAGGAAGATCCCCTGGAGGAAGAAATGGCAACCCACGCCAGTACTCTTGCCTGGGAAATTCCGTGGCAAGAGGAGCCTGGTGGAATATAGTCCATGGAGTCAGACATGACTTAGTGACTAAACCACTACCACTTGTCTAGCCTAGTTCGTATATTATGGAAAAACTTGAGAGCATACATGTAGGGGAAATTCCTAGCACTGAGATACTGAGTCAATGGCCTGTCCTTCAAAGGGACATCACTAATTTATCCTCCCACTGGCAGCAATGAGAGAGCTCATTCCCCTGGCACTGAGTCTCCTTGAATGCTTCAGTTTTGCGTTGAATGCTTCAGTTTTGCCAAATTGATTTCTGTTTTTTTTTTTTTTTTTTTAAAGATAGCTCATGTTTTGATTTGCATTTTCTTAATGAAAGTGAAAGTCACTCAATTGTGTCTGACTCTTTGCAACCCCATGGACTGTACAGTCCGTGGAATTCTCCAGGCCAGGATACTGGAGTGGGTAGCCATTTCCTTCTCCAGGGGATCTTCCCAACCCAGGGATCGAACCCAGGTCTCCCTCATTGCAGGCAGATTCTTTACCAGCTGACCCACTAAGGAAGCCCAGTTAATGATGAGTTAGGGTTAATCACATTTTTATATCTCCATTGACTTTTAAATTTTTCGGGGGGAGGGATTAGGGTAATTTCCTATTCATATTCCTTGTTCATTTTCCCTAGTGTATTTGTATTATTATCATTATTTTTGGTGGTTATGATTATAGTAATGCCCAAAATTCTCCAAGCCAGGCTTCAACAATATGTGAACCATGAAATTCCAGATGTTCAAGCTGGTTTTAGAAAAGGCAGAGGAATCAGAGATCAAATTGCCAACATCCGCTGGATCATTGAGAAAGCAAGAGAGTTCCAGAAAAACATCTGTTTCTGTTTTATTGACTATGCCAAAGCCTTTGACTTTGTGGATCACAATAAACTGTGGAAAATTCTGAAAGAGATGGAAATACCAGACCACCTGACCTGCCTCTTGAGAAATATGTATGCAGGGCAGGAAGCAACAGTTAGAACTGGACATGGAACAATAGACTGGTTCCAAATAGGAAAAGGAGTATGTCAAGGCTGTATATTGTCACCCTGCTTATTTAACTTGTATGCAGAGTACATCATGAGAAATGCTGGGCTGGAAGAAGCACAAGCTGGAATCGAGATTGCTGGGAGAAATATCAATAACCTCAGATATGCAGATGACACCACCTTTATGGCAGAAAGTGAAGAGGAACTAAAAAGTCTCTTGATGAAAGTGAAAGAGCAGAGTTAAAAAGTTGGCTTAAAGCTCAACGTTCAGAAAACTAAGATCATGGCATCTGGTCCCATCACTTCATGGGAAATAGACGGGGAAACAGTGGAAACAGAGTCAGACTTTATTTTTCTGGGCTCCAAAATCACTGCAGATGGTGATTACAGCCATGAAATTAAAAGATGCTTACTCCTTACCAACCTAGACAGCATATTGAAAAGCAGAGACATTACTTTGCCAACAAAGGTCTGTCTAGTCAAGGCTATGGTTTTTCCAGTGGTCATGTATGGATGTTAAGAGTTGGACTGTGAAGAAAGCTGAGCACTGAAGAATTGATGCTTTTGAACTGTGGTGTTGGAGAAGACTCTTGAGAGTCCCTTGGACTGCAAGGAGGTCCAATCACTCCATCCTAAAGGAGATCAGTCCTGGGTGTTCATTGGAAGGCCTAATGCTAAAGCTGAAACTCCAATACTTTGGCCACCTCATGCGAAGTGTTGACTCATTGGAAAAGACCCTGATGCTGGGAGGGATTAGGGGCAGGAGGAGAAGGGGATGACAGAGGATGAGATGGCTGGATGGCATCACCAACTCGATGGACATGTGTTTGAGTAAACTCTGGGAGTTGGTGATGGACAGGGAGACCTGGTGTGCTGCGATTCATGGGGTCGCAAAGAGTCTGAGTGACTGAACTAAACTGAACTGATGATTATTGATGGGCTTCCCACATGGTGCCAGTGGGTAAAGAATCTGCCTGCCAACGCAGGTAGATATAAGAGATGCGGGTTTGATCCTTGAGTTGGGAAGATCCCCTGGAGGAGGGCATGGTAACTCACTCCAGTATTAGTGCCTGGAGAATCCCCATGGATAAAGGATCCTGGTGGGCTACAGTGGTCCATTGGGTTGCAAAGAGTCGGACATGACTGAAGCGACTTAGCACGCATGCACGCAGGATTATTGATATGATGGAGCTTTTTGTAAATGAAGGGAAACCTCTTTCTCACACATTAGACTGTAGGATATTACATGTGTTTTGATGTTGGTCTATGGCCTGTTTTCTGTGAAGAAGATCACCAGTGGAATGGCTACAGAGCAGGGTCCTGGCCAGCACCATCAAGCTTCCTTCCAACTTGCCAGAGACCAGCTCCCCCGTCTGTTCTGAGCAAAGCAGTCCTTTGCAAGCAGGCTCTAACGATGGAGCATTGTTCCCCCGATGAAGGAAGCTAGTTCTGGTTTTATTTTATGACAGTAATGTATTTTATTGCCCCATTTGCATACCAGATTTTCCAGGGCAACTCCAGTATTACTCAAATTTATTTCTGTCAATAAAGACAATTTGTTAAATGTTATGTATAATCTAATTCACCAGTCTTTTCTTAATGAATTTTTGGATTTGTGTACTGTATAGATTACAAATAAGCACATCCATGACTTTAGAAATTCTATAGTTTTACTTCTTGCTCGACAGATTTCATCATCAGGCAGCTTTTTTCCTTCTCCTAGTGAAGACTGGAGGATATTTTAGTCTCTGAGTTTTTAAAAACTGGAAACTCTTTGTTTGCTTTATTGTTGGAGAATAATTTGGCAGTGAATTAAATACTTGGGCAACAGTTCCATCTTTGTATCTATGCATCGTCTATATAATCTGTGTATTCATCAATCATCCATCAATGTGTCTATCTATAGCTATCTTAGAAACAAAATAAAATACTTATTTGAGTCAGACATGTCCACAGAAGTATCTGGTTTCCTAATATCAGTATTGATCACATCCAAGAATTTCTTGGTACTTATATAACACTATCGTCGTCGTAGTGAAGTCGCTCAGTCGTGTCCAACTCTTCGTGACCCCATGGACTGTAGCCCACCAGGCTCCTCCATCCATGGAATTTTCTAGGCAAGAGTACTGGAGTGGGTTGCCATTTCCTTCTCCAATATATATAACACTATATATGCATATATTTAAACAATGTAGTGCTGTGTTGTATGTTTTGGTTTTTTTTTATTTATTTTTAACTGAACAGTAATTGCTTTACAATGTTGTATTGGTTTCTGGTGTACAACACGTGAACCAGCTGTATATATCCCCTCCCTCTCACACCTTCCTCCTGCCTCCCCCATCCCATCCTCTAGGTCATCGCAGAGCACCAAACTGAGCCCCCTATATTATATAGTAGCTTTGCATCAACCATCTGTTTTACACATGGTAGTGTATTTATGTTGGGGTTTCCCAGGTGGTTCAGTGGTAAAGAATCCACCTGCCAATGCAGGAGATGCGGATTTGATCCCTGAGTCCGGAAGATCCCCTCCCGAAGGAAATGGTAACCCACTCCAGTATTCTTGCCTGGGAAATCCCATGGAGAGAGGAGCCTGGTGGGCCATAGTTTGTGGGTTGCAAAAGAGTCAGACACAACTGAGTGACTGAGCACACAGCATATGTATGTCGATGCTGTTCTCACAATTCATCCTGGGCAGGAATAGGGATGCAGACATAGAGAAGGGACTTGTGGATACAGCAGGGGAAGGAGAGGGTGTTGCAGGTTTTAAAACTCTCTCTCTATGATGTCATCCTGTTTGCCTTCAGCTACATGAGTGTGGTCCTTAACACTGCAACTAAGAATGCTCCATGTTGATACTTAGAGCTCTGGTTCATTTCAACTGTGCAGAGTTGAATAGGGTTACATTATATGAATATACCTCGAGTTGACTCATTGGAAAAGACCCTGATGCTGGGAGGGATTGGGGGCAGGAGGAGAAGGGGACGACAGAGGATGAGATGGCTGGATGGCATCACTGACTCGATGGACATGAGTCTGGGTGAACTCTGGGAGTTGGTGATGGACAGGGAGGCCTGGTGTGCTGCAATTCATGGGGTCACAAAGAGTCGGACACAACTGAGCGACTGAACTGAACTGATTTATCCCAAGAGTTTTTTCCCCAGTTTATTAGAAACAATATTGCTCGTGAACATCCTTGCATGTATCTCCTTATGCACACATTTGAGGATTTATCTCAGGCACAGACCTGAAGGTGAAATTGCTGGTTCTATGGTGCATCTATCATCAACTTTATTAGCCATCACCAGGGTTCCTTCCAAAGCACTTGCACCAGTTTACACTCCCACCAGAAGTGTGCAAGAGTTCTTGTTTCTGCCTCTACATGCCCAGAGTCCCAGGAATTTTTATTTTTGCCAGTCTACTGGGTGCGAAATGTTACCTCATTATGGTTTTAATTTGAATCTCCCTGATTACTTTTGAGATGGAACACCACTTTATGCATATTGGACCTTTGAATTTTCTCTTCCGTGACTTACCTTTTCATCTCTTTGGCCTGTTTTTTCCTATTGAGTTGTTTTACTTTCTTATTAATTTGAAGTTATTTGTGTTTTCTGGATATTAATATAAACATACGTTTCTATCCATTGACTTATAGTTTCATGATTGCTTTTGAAGTATCATAGTTTAACTCTTTCTGGTTTATGAATGAGCACAGGTTTTATTTTCATTACTGGTTAATACAGAAATCTCAACTTGTTAAAGTTCAACAAAAAGAAGTGTACCTTTGCTTTTAGAAGGTGATTTAACCAGAAACAAAGAAACATACTCAACAAAACAAGAAAAAAACACTTCTTGAATTTTTTTATTGAGGTATAATTGATATACAAAATTATATTAGTATTTGACATTTGTGTATAATGCACTGCAAAATGGTTGTTATAGTAAGCCTAGTTACCATCTGTCACCGTGCAAACATAATACAATATTATTGACTACTTTCCCCAGGCTGAACTATATACCCCCATGATTTATTTATTTTATAACTGGAAGTTTGTGCTTCTCCATCTCCTTCATCCGTTTTGTCTCTCCTCCATCCTCTCCTGTCTACTGAAATAATGGTCTCAAAAGTCTTTAAAAGGTTGTTTTACTTTCTGTAGGTTTAGTATTTTATGAAGTTGGTTTGCATTTCTCCCTTTTTTTCTAAATGGCATTTCACTAGTGAACGTATCTAGATATCGATCCTTCTAATAGATGTCTGATATTTGACTAAAGATTAAAGTCTTCTATCTGCTCTGAAAAAGTCTATTAACTTTTAATTATTGCTTCTGAATTATCCCTTCTGTTTCTCTCCTGGGCATCTTATTTTAAATAGATAGTAACTTCTAGAGTTGTCCTTTTTTTTTTTTTTTCTCATCTTTTCTCCTTTCTCTCTCCTTCCCCACTGAGTACCCAGTGTGCCTCTCTCATTGGAATTGACTTCACCAGTTTCTTCAGTATGCACACTCTTGTCCGTATTTACAACTCAGGCAAACTGCCTAGGTTACTTTCTTTCACTCCCATAGCTGTGGGTGGAATTTAACCAATGCAAAATTCTCATAAATTTTATTGAAGTCATTCAGATATTACCTCATTTTCCCCCTCCTGGACCACCAGGGAAGCCCCATCTTTGTGGGACCTGATCGGGGGCTGTGTGTGTGTGGTGTTGACACGTGGATGTGTATCCACACTCCTTGAATGTGCACACAGAGCGCCCCCTAGCCCCTACTTGGAGCTCTGCTGGGTATAGGGCCGTTTCTCTGGAACTGCAACTTGGGCAAAATTTGTGCTGCTGTGGCCTACCTTGATGCCCAGCATCAAGTCATGGGGTCAAGCATGGGGTCAAGGCTGCAGAGAAGAGAAGTGATTCCCCTGGGTCCTGGCTCAAGTCTCAGAGAAGAGTCACATCGACACGTGTTCAGACCGAGGGGTGAGCTGGCTTGGGGAGGGCTAGAGAAAGATTGTGGGTGTAGGGATGGGTACACGTGGTTGGGATCCAGGGTCTGCCACTGCCTAGCTCCATGAACTTAGAAAGCTGACCATTGTTACACAGGGCTCTTGTGAGGAGGAAATGAAGCCAGGTGTGCAAGAGAGAACTGACAAGGGGTTTGGAGTCAGAAGACCAGGATGCTATGTGGAAAACCTAAAAAGAAATGATACAAATGAACTTGTTTACAAAACAGACTCACAGACTTAGAGAATGAGTTTATGGTTGCCAGGGGCTAAGGTTGACGGGGGAGAGATAATTAGGGAGTTTGAGATGGCCATGTACACACTGGTATATTTTAAATGGATAACCAGTAAGGCTCTACTGTATAGCACAGGGAACTCTGCTCAGGATTATGTGGCAGCCTGAATGGGAGGGGGGTTTGGGGGAGAATGGATACATGTATATGTATGGCTGAATCCCTTCGCTGTTCACCCGAAACTATGACAACGTTGTTAATTGGCTACAGTCCAATACAAAATAAAAAGTAAAAAAAAAAAAAGAAGACTGGGATGCTAGTGATGGCTCAGTCATCTTCCAACTTCCCACCCTTGGCCTCAGTTTTTCTACCAATAAAATGGGAGAATAATATTTTAATAATACAGAACTTACAATGCAGTAATGATTAAAACTTTAAGAAAATTGTGTATGAACGATCTTTGTAAACTGCATAATGCTACGGAATGTTTGCTGTTGTGTCATACAGATGAAACCCTGTTTTCAGAGGCTCTGTCCCTCTGTCTGGCCCACAGTAGGGATCCGGTGATTGAGTTGGCTTTCAGTCAGCTCAGCCCCAAAGCAGTAAGCAGCACTGAGCCCTGAGGGACCTTGTTCCAGCTGACAGATAAGAATGATTTCAAGTAGCAAAGGTACTGTTTTATGTGCCATCTATCTCAGTATTGATTGGTTTATCAAAAATCTTATTTATAAGGAGCACAAAAATAAACCAAACTCTGAAGGATGTATCAGAGGTTCTGAATTAACGAGGTCCAAATTTATGAGGTTTCGGAATTGCTACTTCCATTTCTTACTCTTCTGTTGTTGGGAGGGGCAGTGGGGGGAAGTAACTTGTTACAGGACAAGGGTCCCCCTCTTCTTGGGGCTTGTACTGTACCCCTCCACACTCCCTTGTCCTTCTCTCCTTCATCCCTCAATGAAGTTGCATTTTTCCGGGATGAGAGTTGCGTTTCTGGAGTCGTGACATGGCTTGGGATACGGGCAGAAGCCTCTTAGTTCAGCTCCAATAATTCTTTTCTATAAAATTCTGGGTTATGACTACAGTCTTTTACAGCCAGAAAGTTCCTCGTGGAAAGCTGTGAGCCCCAAGGAAGGAGGTATTAATTCCAGAGTGGAGGACATATGGGAGACAGTGGTAAAATTCTTTTATATTCCTGATACACTTGGATTACAGATCTCAGAGTCTGGACCTTGGACTCAAGGTCCAGCAGCAGTATCATCAGGGTGACTGGATAGAAATGCAAGCTCTTGAGGCCCATCCCAGATCAACTGACTCAGAAATTCTGGGGGTGGGGCCCTCCTGTTTTTTCTGACGCACACTCAGGCTTGAGACCCTCTGATCTGGGAGAAGGTAGAAACTGGTCCAGCCAGCCTCCACTCTTCAGAGGAAGGATGCTGGAGTCCAGGACCTAAATAGAGGGCAGGGCAAGGCACCCACGAGGACTCCAGCAAATGCTCACTGCCCACCCCCCTCCATGAGCAAACTGAACCTCAGTTGTTTATACGTTTACTCTAGGGCAGTGGTTCTTCTTCCCTGTGTGAAAATGTCAGTCACTCAGTCATGTCCAACTCTTTGCAACCCCATGGACTGTAGCCCACCAGGCTCCTCTGTCCATGAAATTCTCCAGGCAAGAATACTGGAGTGGGTTGCATTTCCCTTCTCCAGGCAAGAGTACTGGAGTGGGTTGCCATTCCCTTCTCCAGGGGATCTTCCCAACCCAGGGATCAAACCCAGGCCTCCCACATTGCAGACAGATTCTTTATCATATGAGCCACATGAGAACCACCTGGAGACCTCCTGATCAATTGAATCAGAATCCCTGGAGCAGTGTTAGGACATTTGTATTTTTAAAAGCTTCTGGATGAATCCAACATGCACCCATTTTTTGATATCTAATGCAGAGGATGCATTGCTAAGAAAAAATGTGATTTAGTTATCTACATTTATTGTACATTTTTCCATTAGAAATGTATTTCACCTATTTATATTATAATGACATGCTCATTATAGGAAAAAACTTGGAAAATACAGAAAAGCTGAAAGGAGAGAAGAAATAAAACTCATGTTCCAACTATCTAAAGGTGGTGGTCGGTATCAGTGTGTTTTCTTTCAATCTTGTTCTTTTGTTGTTGTTGTTTTAAACTACACTGGTTTGCACTTTTTACAGAATTGTGGTCATACTTACTATAGTATTTTCTTCCACTTTTTTACTTAATTTTCCATCTTAGGTAGTCTTCTCAGTGTTTAAGTGTTAAGTACAGTTTTTAACATGCTCTTGTGGCAACATGACATATATGTGGCTTTCTCCACTTTCACATGTACATACTTCAAGATGGCATTTAGGGAGGTATTTCTTTCTTTATAAAGCCTGTACTTCAGGGGTACTGTGAAATCCTACACCAAATGTCAGAAGCAGAACAGTAACTGTTTTTCTCTTTGCATGTCTTCTCCCAGGGTCTAAGACTTTTCTTCACCCCCAACCCCACAGGTAGATGGAGAGAGGAGGCTGACGAGGGATAAAATCTTACTGCAGAAAGTTGAAAGAGAAAAGCACATAAATATTTTCCCAGTGTTTCAGAGCCACCGCCCTACTTGTCAGCCTCAGTGACGTTGGATTTCTCCTAAGCCCCAAGGCTATAGTTCATAGGATGAGGTATGATTCATAAACATACACACACATGGAGCATTTCGATCAGAACCACATGTCTATGCTCCAGGAAGAAAGAAACCAAAGGAATAAGACAAGAAAAAGAAAGGAGGAAGCTGGGACAAAGCAAAGGATGGTAGGCCAAGTTCAGTTCAGACTGAAGTGCTGATGTGCTCAGTCAGAAATGCCAAAGTCAAGCACTTTCCCCCACCTCTGCTTTCAACATAAGCTTCCCAGAACTTTCTTCTTTGTTGCAGTTACATGTGCGTGTATGTGTGTGTGTGTGTGTGTATATGTGTGTGTATATATATATATACACAATATATATGTGTATATATTTAAAATTTTAATATATAGAGTATGTAATATATATTATATATGGCATACTTCATATATACTTTATATATTTATAATATATATTATATATAAATTTATAAAATAATATTATATATATATATATCTTCCTTGATTGCTTCTACCTTCTGACTTAGCTGCTGATTTGAAATTAAGTTCACTGCCATTGTTGAGTGAACTGGAACAGCAGCATTTGTCTTCTTGTTGGTGTCATGGATGCACCAGGTAATTCTGCCCCGTCTTCTTGCAGGACATTATGGGAAGGATGCTTACCGAAGTGGAGGACCTGATCTCCATAACTTCATCTCATCTGGATTTGTCACATTAGGAAGAGGACACACGAAGGGTACAGTGGAAACCATTTTTTACTAAAATACAGAGGTTGCCTAGGGAACCCCGATCTGAAAGGCGAAGATGGTGTGGAGGCCAGAGGCTGGTCCGGGACAGGATAAGTGGGGTGGTTCCATGGCTGCTTACCCTGATGACATGCGTGGCTTCACAGGTGTGACTTTAGAAGGCAATAATAGACTCCCAAGAGGCATGCGTCCTGCCCCGCCCACGGCGTGGAGCAGGACACAGATGCCCGTGGCTCCCCATGGGAGGGGACCACAGGCGGCATGGCGGGAAACACTGCTGACGGATGCAAAGTGTTCCTTCTCCTCTTGGCTATTATTCCTCTTCCGTTTGAAAGCCACATTTAACACATCAATGTCAATGTTCTGTCCTGGGGGTGTTGAAGCCAGCACGCATGTCGAGAGTTTCAGCATCCTAAGTGTGTCTATGTAAACTCTCCGTGATGGGGACACGAAGGTAGAGGTTACACAGACCTTCCAGCCACAAGCTGAACTCTAACGTGGCATTTCTGCTGAGCTGCTTTATGACCTAGCCGACAGCTTGCAGAGCATCTGTGCAGGGGGTGTGGCATCCTCCATCCTGTCTTTTGTTTCAACAGAGTTCTACTAGTCTTGTGAGCATCCTGTCATACCAAGAGTAACTGGATCCCCCGCCCTTTGATTACCTTCCTAACTCCTGTGTACTGTGATAGACAACTGTGAATTCTGTTGTAGGGATGGTGTATCCCTGTCTTCCTCTGAAATATGTGTTTGTTCCAAGTGTGAGTGAACAAGGAACTTTGCGATTTTTTTTTTCTTACGTTCCGTGCACCCAATTTTTAAATTCCCTATGTGATGTTTGTTCATCCTATAGAGAAAAAAAAAATCTGTACCTGTGTATGTATTTTCTGTTGTGTCTCTTTGTGTCTAAATAAAGTTTATTGAGGATTCAGGTGGCATTTGTGGCTACTGAGAGTTGCAGAATCAAACTGGGACCAGATGACTTGGGAAGGGGTTTTCCGGTAAAAGACACAATACTAGACATCATAGACACACTCATATCAACTCAAGGCTGCGATGTGTGACCTCCGTGTCATCTGCTTTGGGATAAATACCCATCACTCTGAAAGAAATTAGAAGGGAGCACTTTCAACCCGTAATAAACATTTCTTATCTCACAAAGTTTCTGCGGGTCAGGAACTGGGGAGCAGCTCAATTGGGTGCTTCTGGCTCGGGGTGTCTTCGTGAGGTTACATTCATACCTGCTTCCAAAGATGCTGCTCTAGCCCCACGCATCCTGCCTCGTGAGGATGGAGGGGCTGAGGTGGCCTGTGGGTGGTGGGTCGGTGAGACCCACACGTCGTGAGCACTTGGTGAGCGATGGCTCTTTCATAGAAGACACATGTTGCAATAGAGGAAGCCATAAAGAGAAGATGGGTCAGAAACTGACATCATACTGTAAGTCAATTTAAAATGGTAATATATGTAAAGTATGTAATACATATATATGGCATACTTCATATATACTTTTAATTTTTTTTAAAAAAAGAAACACAAATCAGGAGTTGGAGCATTTACTCCAGATGAGTAGGGTCTGTCCTTCCAGAGAGGAAGCTCAGCCTCCTTAGATAATTTTTCAAAGTCTGTCTCAATGAACACCCCTATGGAGACCCTCTGCTATTTGGGCAGTTTGGTGAAAGATCTCAAGCAGGGTGGTTCTTTTTAAGTCTGCAGGAGAGAGCCTGGAGATTCTTTTCCAAAAGCCCCACATGACCATACTGTATTACTATGACCTCCACCAGGGTAGCCCAGGCCACACCAGGCCTAGAGTCCTTCTGAGCGGCAGTGACAGCAGGTACACCTGTGCCAACCCGCACTGTCCTCGGTCCTTTCCACCCGTGTGTGTGTGTGTGTGTGTGTGTGTGTGTGTGTGAAGAGAAAGATGGACCGATAGATTCTTTGCTGACAGATAGGCGCCTCAAAGTGAGTCCCCTTTGGAGGAGGCAGGCACTGCTGCCCAGGTCAGCACGTAAGCTGAGCACCTGCTGCACGCCAGCTACTCCTCTGGGCCTGAGGATGCAGCCGATAGACTTACATGCCAGAGAGAGATGATAGATGTAAAGGAGTACCTCTACAAAGCATGTCAGGGAGTTAAAAGCTATGGGGCAAAATGAGGCAGGGAATGCGGGAGGAGCTGGAGTTGTTGAAAAGAACATCCAGATGCTTGAGAATAAAAGTGGCATTTGAGCAAAGATGGAAGGAGGTCAAAGGTCAAGTCCTCTGGGATTTGGGGGGAGGGTCTCCCAGGTGGCGGGAACAGCTGCCCACTGCCCCCACCCTACCAGCTGGCACAGGGATAGCTGTGAGGCTGGAGAAGATGGGGCCAGGCTGCGGGCAGGAGGGGGTGAGGTCAGAGCGGGGCTGGACCACCCAGGGCCTGGGGACCACTTGGGGATCTGGTTGCCACTCCAGGTGGAATGAAAACATAACACTTGTGCCCTGAGGCGTTAGGAAGACAATGTCAGTGGGAGGACCAGGGTCTTGACAGAGGCTGGGGCTGATGCGAATTCACGCTGGCTTCATAGTAAGTTTTAGAGGCTTCTTAATCAACCATGTGGACAAGTTCAGGGGAGATGTCCTAGCTGGGGATGTAACCGTGGGAGTTTCTGGTACAGGAAGCCGGACGCTGGTGACATGGGTTCCCCAGGGTGAGCGAGGATTCCCAGGGGAGCAGAGGCTCCGGGAAAGAGATGACGGTGGGAAGGTGAGGAGGGACCTGCAGAGGAGACCAGTCAGGAGCGGGCAGCCAGGAAGCAAGAAAAGCAGGGCTGGGTGGCATCTTGAAAATCAAGTGGGGGAAAAAAAAAAACATGTTTCTGGGAGAGAGTCATCAGCTGTGATAAGGTGTGAGATGAAGGAGGAGATGAAGCCTGAGAAGTGACCACAGTGTGACCCACAACGTGGAGGTCACTGTGAGCTTGGCAGGGGCGATCTGGGGAAGGCTTTTTGACTGATGGATGCAAGAGAGAATGACTGATGCCTGTGCTGTGCTGCTACAGGATCTGAGCAGACTGAGTGACGGGAAGATGAAGGTTCATTACGCTCGTCTCACTATTCGGGGAGATGTTTGAAATGTTCCCTAATAAAAGTTAAAAAGGATTGTGAAAATAATCTTTTATTATTTAAAAAAGGGTAAAGAGGAAAAGGAGACTGCAGGAACAGACAACCCTCCAGAGTTCTAAAGTGAAGGGGAGTGGAGAATGAGGGAGGAAGCTAGAAAGGAGTGTGATGTAAAGAGTCTTCTTTTTTTTCGTATGCTGATAGGAATGGTCCAGTAACAAAGGGCAAACTGATTATGCCGGAGTGGGAGGGATGTATTTTAGAAGTGACATCTTTAATAGGCGAGAACAAGTGGCATTTGTCACCCGGCAGGGGAGGGGCTGGCCTTGTCTAGGAGCAAAATCCGCCCAGAGTCACAGACTTCAGGTGGGATATTCAGTCACAGATGCACGCAGATGGGCATATGTGATCCCTGCTCAGTGATTCAGGAAGCAGGGTCATCCAGTGTATTAGGGTGACCAGACATCCCAGTTGGCCCAGGGCCATTTCAGTTTTAGCTCAGAAAAGCCTGTGTCCTAAGAAACCCCTCTGTCCAGGGCGGATGAGCTCAGTTGGTCACCCTTTGTGAGGACGTGTGAGCAGGCGCAGCCTGTCTGGTTTCAGAGCATCTTCCACACCCATCTCTAGAGCCCAGAGAAGTGGGATGAGAATGCTGCTGCCTGGAGCTGGTACCCACACAGCCTCAGAGGCCTTGGGGTCCCCCTCAACAAGATGGAGACAAGGCCAGAGCCCTGTGGGGCACATCCCAGACCCACAGAAAGACCCTGGATGGATTGCTTCATTCTGTCTAGATGGCATTCCCTGGGACTAGGCTGGGAATGGCCATTCCTGTCGCAGAGCACACTCTCCATCGGGTCTCAGGCAGAGAATAAGGCGAGGTGTGTAAATGCTATGGGGGTGGGGGGTATTGGAGCTGGTGCTGAGATCAGAGCTGGAGAAGTGACCATCCTGATACCAGTTTTGGGGGGCTCAGCAAGGAGGGCAGTGGCAGAGGTGGCACCCCAGCTGCTCAACTCCCAAATCCAAGGAGGAAGAGGAACAACGGCAGCTGGGGGCAGGGGGCTTGGGGGAATTCTAGAGGCTGGGCCAGTGGCACCTGCTCCCCAAGAAGAGAACAAGGCCAGATATGGATTCTAGCACTCACAAAGGCACATGTGTCAGCCAGTGAGGAGTCTGGGAAAAAGGTCTACCAGGGCCAAAACATCAGGGCAGAGGCCTAGAGCCTTTTGATCAGCGTGATGGGTGGACACAGGAGGCATGAGCTTCTGGTGATGATGAGGTCTGAGGGGTAACAGTGGGAGTGGGTGACTGAATGGAGCGGTGGGTCAACTGCAGGAGTCCTGCTTCGGCTCTCTGGTTCTGGGTGGGCTTTGTGGTCCTCCACCCCCAGCACTGTTCTGCTGTGTTGTCTGCCCCCAGCCCTGGTCTGAGCCCCGCTGCTGGCCTGAACCCCAGGCACTCATGGGCCCACACTCACCCCTCCCAGCTGCTGCCATGGTCGCCTGTAACACAAGGTTTGAAGTTAGATCTGCTCTTCTGGAAATGACAGAACAGGTGCATCGGCCTCTGCTGAACCAGAGACCACCACCCCTGCACCAGGATCCGACTACCCTGTGGACTGTGGCAAGGAGACCCCTGTGCCATTTGGCTCCAGAAATCCAGCTTAGATATTTCCACACTCGGGGGAGACAGGGGAACAAGTGGGCTTGACTACACCAAGGTGTTTGAGGGCTGGACTCCAAGAGCTCAGAAGGCGTCCGGTCGCCATGGCAACAATGAACTGGGAACTATAGTGAAAGCGAATGAAGGTGGGCCTGGCTTGCCGGAGACTGGCCTCTGAGAAGCCAGTACCACCTGGGAATGTTCTATCCTGTGCATCTCCGTAGGCTGGGGGATCCAGGATGGAGTGGGAGGAGGCCAGAGAACCTCTGGAATTCTGGGCTGAGGGCAACAAAGCTCTAAGCTGCCTACTGATGGTTCTGATCCACTCTCTTGGTTTCCTCTGCCTGCTGACTCCTGATTAACCACTGAACACTGAGAACCAGGCCTCGGTGTGCTCAGCTTTACTCGGTGGTACTTTGCTCGCTCCAAGTCAGCACACGCAGACCACCTCCAAGCCTCACACTCAGGGAAATTAATGCATAGCATCAGTGTGCTGCCGTGTT
The DNA here is from genome assembly GCF_019923935.1 of Bubalus bubalis. Lineage (NCBI taxonomy): Eukaryota > Metazoa > Chordata > Mammalia > Artiodactyla > Bovidae > Bubalus > Bubalus bubalis. Next base: position 32,916,803 of record NC_059159.1, on the reverse strand, counting down.
TTGTTAGAATTGAGCCAACCTCACCTGGTGGCTAATTGGTCAGAATTGATTGCATCAGAAGCAAGGATGGATCTGCATGAATGTTGAATTTGGCACTCACCCAGTGAATCCCTTTCTCAATGTAACTGCTGTTCAGACAGAAGAAAAGAAAATAAGACAATGCAAAACCCAGGGTGGTCCCTCTGAGAGCTGCTCAATGGACCACTTCCACTTGCAAACTTAGCCATTTTGCCTAAAGGCAGCTTTTCCACATAACCGTCTTTTCCATGTTAGTCTTACAAGCACACCCCTGACTCTCCAGGAAGAAGTAATGGCTCTATGTCCCTCCTCAGTGTGGCCCAGGACTCCCTCTCCACTGAGACTAGTTTTAGCAGCAGTTAAAGCCTTGCAAGTCAATCTGAGAAGCATGGTGCCCTGGGCCCACTTCCTGAGTTGCCCACAATTCCACCTCTGAGGTGGGACCACCCAGTTTACCACTGAGAGACTCACTCAAGGCATCAAGACGTCGGTCCACAAGTTTTCCATCCTTTTCAGGGCTGTTCTGGGCTTCCCTGGTGGTTCAGATGGTAAAGAATCCATGTGCAGTGCAGGAGATCTGGGTTCAATCCCTGGGTTGGGAAGATTCCCTAGAGAAGGTAATGGCAACCCACTCCAGTATTCTTGCCTGGAAAATCCCATGGACAGAGAAGCCTGGTGGGCTACAGTCCATGGGGTCGCAGGGCTACAGTCCATGGGGTCGCAGAGGGCTGGACATGACTGAGCAACTAACACTTTCACAAGAGCAGTTCTTAGGTTGAAGGTATCACCAATTCACACTAACTTGGTAAAGGTGACACAGAGAAAGATTCCCACCCATCAGGCCACTGGCTGAGTCCTGGACTGCACGTGTCTGTGTTTAATGCTTGTTTGTGGGCACCACAGTCGGCCCACGTCAGATGCATGGCCAGTCCACTGGGGCAGTCTGCTGGGCTGATGTAAGGAGAGGGGGGATGTTACAGAACCAAGGAGAAGGACGCACTGTAAATCCTGCCTTGGGAAGTTTCATCTCTTACCTGTAGGGTGTCCTCCAGGGAGAAGTAACCCAGGTAGAGCTAGGTCTTAGTCTCCACCAGTGGAGCAAGAGAGAAGTCTCACTTGTACCCTGGGGTCAGGGAAACATCCCTCACTCCTGGGCTTCTGCCAGCCTGACTCCTTTTCTGCTCAAACAGGAGGAGGAGGAGGCATACAGGATGCCTTTAGCACTGTGACTCTTAATAGTCTCTTTCAGCCTCATTGGGAGAAGACAGAAGGTCCAGGGGGCTTCTCTGGTGGCTCAGACAGTAAAGAATCTGCCTGCAGTGCAGGAGACTCAGGTTCAATCCCTGGGTTGGGAAGATCCCCTGGGGAAGGGTATAGCTACCTACTCCAGTTTTCTTGCCTGGAAAATTCCATTGCCAGAGGAACTGGCAGGCTACAGTCCATGGGGTTGCAAAGAGTAGGATACGACTGAGTGACCTTGAGAGAGAAGGAAGATCAGGTTCTTTGTTCGCAGAGGCCAGCTGGCCCAGCCAGAGGTCTTGCAGCTCTGGGCTCTGTTCTTATTTTTCCGTTCTCCTGCTGGTACCAGATCCAAGGTTTCTCTTGCCATGACCCCATAGCTCAGGATGACCCCAGGCCAGTACAGTCTCTTCCTGGCACTGATCTTGGCACGGACCGGTCATCCAAGTTAGGAATCTCCCCTTCCCAGGAGCCAGCCCTTGGCAATGGCTTTCCTCCCTCTCTGCTGCTCATTGCCAAGTCTTAGGAACCCTGACAGCTAAGCTGTTGGGCCGTCCAGTCCTGGAAAGGCGGTGGCAATGCTATCTCTGCCAGCTGGAGTCTGTCACCAGGAGAGGATGCTTCTCAATCAACAGCTATCAGGACTTCACGGCAACTGTATATTCCTAAAACTTGAGGACGGCTAATTAGGGCTTTCCCAAGTGGCTCAGTGGTAAAGAATCTGCCTGCAATGCAGGAGACTGGCGTTCGATCCCTAGGTCAGGAAGATCCCCTGGAGGAAGAAATGGCAATCCACTCCACTATTCTTGCCTGGAGAATCCTATGGACAGAGGAGCTTAGAGGGCCACAGTCCCTGGGGTCGCAAAGAGTCGGATACGAATGAGCAGCTGAGCACGCATGCCCACACCTAAGCTTTGAGAGTGAGGCAAAGGGACCCCCAAGACTCCAGTGACCTACCCAGAAGTCTGAGTCATAGGGATTTATCCACTTCAATGAAACTTAAGTATTAGCTGAGCAATGATAAGTACAATGATGCCTGCCTTCCAGAAACCAGGCAGTGATTCCTGCCAAGCAAACAATTGAGAGGTGCCAGGAATCCTGATCCTGAGAAAAGCAGAAGGGGTTTAAAAGAGGAAACCATTGCCTCTGAGTGAAGGAGTCCTAAACAGCCACCTGTTGGAGACAGGAGTGGAGATGGTCCTTGCAGGGCTGGAAGAACGTGAGCCAAGACTGGGACAGGGAAGACACTTTGTGTGTGGGTGGGTGCTTCTGGAACAAAGGCATGGATGTAGAAATGCCAGTGTGATGGTGGGTGATGATACCACAGAGGGGTTCAGGGGCCATAGCTCACCTCCATGGGAGTGCAGGAAAGTGATGGGCCATACCACACCTGTAGTGGGAGGCAGGAGAGTGATGGGGTCATAGCACATCTGTAACGGCATGGCAGGAAAGGAAACTAGAAAGGCTGGGGGGAGGCAGAGTCCTGAGTTTCCCAGGCACAGGATAGACACAGACTGAGTTCGAAATTCTAGCTGATGATCACCAGCCACCCCCTTCCCCTCCTCCTTTCTCCTCTTCTGTCTTCAAGATTGGTGGATTTTTGCCAATATACAAGTGAATGAATGAACGAATGAATGAATGAATGAACGAAACAGCACTAACCTGGGGGTGGGGAGCCCTGAGATGTTGTTGCAGGTGAATGTGATCTTGGGGAGAATCAGTTTGCTTCTCTGCACCTGCCTTGCCTACCTGTAAACTTTTCTGCAAGATGCCCTTTATTTTCTTGAGATTTTTGGAAATGCTGTTCCAGCGTTGCCTTGCTCTGTATGGTATTTTTTTTTTTTTTTTGAGAAACCTTATTTCTTTTGAAGCCTGACAGTTTATTCTTCTGATTTTGTAAGTTATCTCTTCGCTTGAAAGCCTTGATAATTTTTATTTTTGAAGTCTGTAAGTTCTTCAAGGACATCAGAGATGATCATGCTGGTGTACCTGGTGGACTGTCTTGATAGGTACCATCCAACCTTCTTTTAATTTTAAGAAAGTTTGGCTGAATTATATTTTTGTATATTAGTTATCTTCCACGGTTTTGTTTTTCTCTTGAATGGGCTCTAAATATAGGGACGCTGTTTTTCCCTTCCTGTCTTCCCATGCCGCCACATTCTATGTGACTTGTTTTGCTTTCACTAGTTCCTTTTTATTCTCTCATTTGCCTCGTGCCTTTTTCATCCATGCCTTTAATACGTTTTGTTTTGGCTCTCTTCTTTCCTAGGCATCTTGTACTTTAGTCTTCATTTTGTCTTTTTCTCTCACATCTTTCCTGTGTTCAGTGAATTCTCTCTAAATTTCTGTCTCCCTTTTGCCACTTGTTTTTAATGTTTTGAAGTTCTGTTTCAAGGTGTTTTTTTTTTTTTAACAACCACAAATGCGTTTTTAAATCTAACTCAGTTCAGAGTGTCGTGTTCAGTTTTCTTTTGCTTCATGTTTATTTTTGTGCGGGATTAGAAGAAAATTGTTATTAGCAGAGGTGTTTGAAGTCTCATCTTACGTTTTTTAATGGTAGATTCCTGTGTGTTTATTCCTATTCCTTCTGTCTGTTTTCTTTATCTGTTTGGCTGCACTGGGTCTTAGTTGCGGCAGGCAAGCTCTACTGCTTCAAGGCATGTGGGATCCTAGTTCCCTGACCAGGGATAGAACTGGAGCCCTCTGCATTTCAAGGTGAATTCTTAACCATTGGACCACCAGGGAAGTCTCTTATCTCTTTTATGACTGGTGGAAGTGATCAGATTCCTATTGAAATGGTATCTTTTCTACTAGTATAGAAAATGCAATTTATCTAACAGATATTATTATTAGGAAGGAGATGAATGTCCTTAGACATTTTTGTTTTCTTTTGTCTTATAGGGCCCCATTCCCGCCTTGCTGTGGTTGTTCTTTTTATCAGCCAATCTCCAAAGCTTCTTCCTTAACTTTTACCTTCTTCTCACCCAGATGCAATATTTCAGAAGACTGTCGCTTTGAATTGCATGTAGTCAGTACACTGACCTACCAGAACATTTTTCCTGGGTTTGCATTCTTAGGGTGAACTTTCTCATTTTGACAGGAGTTTTAGATCATTCCTAGGCTTGCTGCTATCTCCTTCTCTGCTCTCTTTCATATAGTTTATTTTATTTCCAGGCTGACCTTGTTCACCACAAGGCTTGTAGAGGGGACTAGAAAGATAATTTGCTGAGATTTGTTACTTTTTCTTCTTTCATTCAGTTCAGTCACTCACTCGTGTCCAACTCTTTGCGACTCCATGGACTGCAGGATGCCAGGCTTCCCTATCCATCACCAACTCCCGGAGCTTACTCAGACTCATGTTCATCGAGTCAGTGATGCCAGCCAACCATTTCATCTTCTTTTGTTAAATGTAATTTAAAATCTGGGCAGGTTCTGGTTATGTTGAACACACAGCTAGAAATAACAGAGCTAGAATGAAGGTCAGGGCTCTCTGATTATGATGCTTTTGACTGTATTATACAACAGAGAGATGGAGAGGGTTTGTGGAATATCCTGGCAAATGCATAAAGCTACACACGTGCAGTAAAGTCTTAGTTGATCAACCGTAGCCCATGGCCTTATGTTGTATGTGATGCAAGAGTTACTTTCTGCTTTTGCCACTGACTGAGGAAAACCTAGCTGGTGATCAAGAGTTCTAACAGATATAGAACTAAATACCATGTCATTGACAATAGAATTCTGTCGTCACCCTAGAGAGGCAGATGAGGAGGACGGGGTGGGGGGGCACTTGCTCATTCAGTGTTTGCTCTGGCTCGCTGGTTCCACCCTCCAGAAGTTTCCCCATTTCCCGTGATCTCTCTTGGCCATATCTGAAATGGGTGTAGAGGAATATGTCTTGAGAATGATCCAGCTTTCTTAGTCCACCATTTCCCAGAGAGAGTCAGAGGTCTCAAAGACTGTTTAAAGCAGAGGTCTCCAACCTCCGGGATCTAATGCCTCATGATCTGAGGTGGAGCTGATGTAATAATAGTAGACATAAAGTGCATAATAAATGTAAGGCACTTGAATCATCCCCAAACCATCCCTCCACCCCCTCTAGGTTCGTGGAAAAATTGTCTCCCATGAAACCGGTCCCTGGTTTCATGGTCTCAAAAAGGTTGGGGAAGGCTGGCTTAAGTAGAGGATCCCTGTTCCTCTAGAAGTTCACTCTGTAAGCAGGAGGTTTCTTACCTAATCGATTCGCATCGACTCCAAGTGCTAGTAAACGCACACTGTCCTTGACTCTCAGTCCTCAGAAGTGCTGTTGCCTTTGCCCCAGACCTCTTTCTCCCACTTAAGAGAGGTGTTCTGAGCCCCCCAGATTCACTGTTGGGGAGAGACATACCCTTACTTTACTCTGAGTCACTTCTATTTAAAATAATTTTTTAAAAGAGCTCTTATTTGTTTTTGGCTGCATCTCAAGGCATGCAGGATCTCAGTTCCCTGACCAGAGATCGAACCCACGCCCCCTGCAGTGGAATCGTGGAGTCTGAACCACTGGACCACCAGGGAAGTCCCCGGAGTCACTGTATACAGTTAAAACGTGGATCTCCTCAGCTGACATGGGAGGGGAATAGGAGCGGGAGAAACAGCACAGTGGCCTGTAAATACTCCCACTTCGATGTGATGCATGGGACCTCCACTCACATCACTGGCCAGAGTTAGCCACGGGGGCATGCCAGACTTCAAGAGAGCAGAGGGAGGTGTCCTTCCGGCACTGGGAGAGGCAATCAGATACTGCCTAGTCTGGGGTGTGTCGCTGCTCAGCGGAAGCTGTAGGCTAGGCAGTTGAGACTGACTCCCTCCCATAAGGCAATGAGAAGGGGTGTCGTTTGGAAGACGCAGGAAGATGCAGGTCCTTCCATTGGGTCAGGGTCAGACAATACTTGGTGATTGCACTCGGTGGAGAGCACTGTGGCACTCTGCCTGGATTGACTGCCTCACAGCCTCCTCCTGTCTTTGGTCCTTGGTACCCAGAAGCATCTCCTTCATGAAGAGGCAGGGCTGAGAGAGAACTCATCCCTTGTGGCTTGGGATTGCTCAGTGGCCACGAGAGACCATGCTTCTTGGCACTTATGCTAATACAGCTGAGGCTTCATGAAGCATTCTCACCGAAACCCACACTCCCTGGAATCACTCAATTTGTTAGCCATCACTCCTAAGACTCACCTTTGACTGGAGAAAGTTCAAAAGCAATCAGGGCACCGGATGGAGGCCAAGCAAGTCTTTGCACCTCAGTCTCTTCCTGTGGATTCAGATATGTCCTAGGAGCCACTACGATGCAAAAAGGACTAACAACCTGATTGTTTTACTTTGCTTGCCGCAGACGGGTTCAAGGGCCCATTCTGGAAGTTTTACTGGGGGAATACAACAAAGCTGCTGACCCCAAAATTGATGAGTTGGATTTTTGGGAGAGTGGTCAAGGACCTAGTGCCCTCACGTCAACACAACACAGGCTCTGGGAAAGCCCAGGTGGAGGGGGCCTTGCCTGAGAGTCGAGGCTGCCATTGGGTGGCTGGAGGCGTGAGTGGCTCAGACAGGTGCTGAGACTCAGCCAGCCTCTTCTTCGTTTTGATTAATTGGTTTCTCTTTTGTTTTATGGGACTTGGCAGCACTGGTTGTGGCTTTTCGTGGTTGACTACCCCCGGAGTACCTAATTACAGAGGAGATTTTTTAAAGCAACAGTGAACACATCTTCTAAATATGTTCTCAATCCGCTCCCCTCCCTGGGTGACTGGAGGCAGAGGAAAAGGAGGGCTGGAGGTATTCCCAGAGGCCTCTTGTCCGTCAGTCCCAGGGAGGTCCCACTGGGGCCACTCAGGGGCACCACCCCTGGGAAATCTCGGGGTGGGGGCAAAGGGGGCGGGCCTTGCCACCCCAAGGCCACACCCCGGGCTCAGGAAACTCTCACACCTCTTGTCTTGTTCTTGCTGGTGAGGACTGAGGCACCACTCAAGTCCTAGGTAGGAAATTATATGCTTCAGCCAAAGAAGCGAGGTGTTCTGTCAAAACGAAAAGAAAAATATTAGAAGCTTCCAGGGAGATCAGAGCCCGACTCAGTGAAAACTCCTGGCACAGGTGATTCTGAGATGCTCTCCTTTGTTCTTCTGAATGAACAGAATAGTTGCAATAGGAAAAACAGACTTTTTATACATTCATCTACTTAGCTAACAATTCATTCATTCATCTATTCACCCATTCATTCATTCATTTGTTCGTTCATTCATTCATCCACCCATTCATTCATTCATTCTATGCATTTGACCCAGTGCCAGGTACTGGAACATCTATTGGCAAGAATCTCACTGGGCAGGGCATGGCATCAGGGCCCTCATCTGCACTGAAGACCAGAATGAGGGTGGAGCAGAGTCCCAATACCCTGGTGGCCCAGACACTAAAGTGTTTCCCACTCCATCCCAATAGAGGAAGAGGAGAGACAATGCCTGTGGTTAAGTCACATTTTTATTTCTCTCTGGCCCGTCACCTGTTTGCCCTCTCCCTTCTGACAGTGCAGCGGGGCACTCACAAGGACTCCTCAGTGGAGAGACTTTCTTAAAAGAACTAAAGATGCCAAGGATGGGCACCAGGGAGGCACTGCACACACACGTGCACACACACGTGTAGACACGTGCAGATAAGCACAGCAGATGTAAGCTCTCTGTCCCTCGACTTTCTTTCTGGAGAGTCACACTGAAGTTGAATCGTTTAATAGCACAAGACTGTAAACCTCTGGGCCTGTTCATTATCCCCATCTCTTCCTTTTGCAGCTACAAGGGGCTGGACAACCCTTGTACAATATCTCTGAATTACAGGCTGCTCTTCCTCCCAAGGTGGGATCCTTTTATGTGAGAATGAGGAGCTTTCACCTCGCCTGCTCCCCACTTTCTGCATAAGAACAGTCTTCCCCAGATCCTTCCATGCTGGACCCTCGTTCAACTCTCCCTGCAGAGTAGGGCAGTGGTTCTCATCTCCACTTGCTTATCAGACTCACCAAAGCTTAAAAAAAGAGTTGCAGATGGAAGGCTACATCCAAAACCTCTTGACTCATCATTGTCAGAAGTGCAAATCTGTAACTCTGAGAAGCTTCCCAGGTGATTCTGATGCCCTGCTGTGGTCAGTGCAACACAAACTCCCATGTGCATCTGATTCACCTGGAGATGTTGTTAAAATGCAGATTCTGACCCAATAGGTCTGGGGCGGGGCTTGTGATACAACATTTCTGACAAGCCCCTGGGGTTAATGCTGGTCTGGGAGCAGGCTTTAGGTGACAAAGATAGAGAGTTAAGCTTCTCAACTTTGGGCACATCTTAGAATCCTCTGGGGATCCCAGGTGGCTGTAGTGGTAAAGAACCCGTATGCTGATGCAGGAGACATAAGAGACACAGGTTCGATCCCAGGAAAGATCCCCTAAAGGAGGGCATGGCAACCCACTCCAGCATGCTTGCCTGGGAAATCCCATGGACAGAAGAACCATGTGGGCTACAGTCCATAGGGTTGCAAAGAGTTGGACATGACTCAAGCAACTTAGCATGCACACCCATTGTCCAGGCCGAACCCCCAACCAACCCCCCGAGTCATAGTATCTGAGTCATGTCTACACCTTCCCAGGTTATAACTGCATGAGCCCCGCTGAGAGGGGCTGGTCTGGGAGCTGTTTCCTGCCAGAGTGGGTCTGTGATTCTGCTCCTTATTCCCCATCCCAACCACTCTCCAGAATCCATTTCCCACCAGCTGGGCACTGCATTTTCTTTCCAGCCGGCTAGACAATACATATCATCACAGAAGAGCTCGAGGAAACATATCTGTTTCTAAGATAACCAACAGCGACCTTACCAAAGCCGGTACGTTCAGTATATTCCCTGCGCACAGAAAATTAATTCCCAGTTGTTGGTTAATGATTCCTTGGCCTCTCTCCTTCTCCAAGAGCAATCTGTGTTGTACACTCACACAACCACAGAGGCACATGGTACAGAGACCCACCACATGTATGTGTGCGTGCTCAGTTGCTTCAGTCGTGTCCAACTCTCTGCAACTCCATGGACTATAGCCCGCCAGGCTTCTCTGTCCATGAAATTCTCCAGGCAAGAATACTGGGGTGGGTTGCCATTTCCTACTCCAGGGAATCTTCCCAACCCAGGGACTGGACCCTCATCTCATGTCTCCTGCATTGGCAGGCAGGTTCTTTACCACTAGTACCATTTGGGAGGCCCACATGCATATGATGATCAATCGCTGTCCCTTCATCTTTGACATCCTGTCTTTTTCTATCCTCCCCGCTCTATCCTTAAGAGGTCTAAAGAATTAGTGTCTAGTTAGCTTCTCCAGTATTGTTGCCTGGAGAATTCCATGGATAGAGGAGCCTGGCAGGCTATAGTCCACAAAGATTTGAACATGACTGAGTGATTGACACTTTCCCTACCTCTTCCACCTTCTTCTACCTTCTTATGTACCTCTGGGCTTTTGTACCCCCTCATGGCTCAGAATGCCCTTCCCACCTTGCTGGCATGATGGGGACCCTCTTGGCTTTCAGTTCACCCAGACCAGGATCAGCACTGCAGTTCTAGGCAATTCTTCTGCACTCCTCCAGCACCCCATAAGTGTCTATTATCAGCCTTAGTCTCTTGGGCATTACTTGATTTTTCTAATCAGTTTCGCCCACTGGACGATGAGCTCCTTGAGAGCGGGGGTGGCTTGCCCACTTCTCAATCTACATCATCTTGCATGCTGCTCAGAACACAGCAGAAGCTCCAACCATTTTTATTGGAAGAATCAATGGTTTCTCTATTTCTTTTTTTTCTGGTTTCTCTATTGGATTGTATAAAACGTACAGAAATGGATCTGTTTCAGCAAGACTGGCATATTTGCTCGAACTGGTTCATACCCAACAAGAGTCTAATTGGACTGCCCAATCCTTCCAAAACCCTGCCAATCATTCTTTTGTGTGAATAGGCACAGGTGATTGGTTCTAATCAAAGTCATTAGGGTGGCTCTGGAATGATCCCGCTGCCATATGTAGATAATTACGCCAGAAGTCTAAATTTTGGGTGTTAGCCAATCTAAATGGCATTAGCATGAGGAATTAGCATAGAACAAAAGGAGAAGGATGGTTCGGTATTTGGACATAAATAATAACAGCTAGAGCTTATAGAGCATTTCCTATGTGCCTGGCACTCCCCTAAGTAGTTTACATGTATTAATTCATTTATTTAACATAACAGTGATGGGAGGAGAGAAGTACTATTAGTGCCTCAGTTTTATAGGTGACACACAGAGACATTAGGAAACTTGGCCAAGATTATCTAGCTAGTATTGGTAAGTGGAAGAGTCTCTACTGGGACCAGGTTGTCTAGCATCAGGCCTGTGTTATTCATGGGGCTAGCAGATTTTTTTTTCTTTTATTTAGTTAAATATTTTTATTTATTTGCTGCATGGAGGCTTTCTCTAGTCATAGTGAGCACGGGCTACCCTTTGTTGCAGTGTCCTGGCTTCTCATCGTGGTGGCTTCTCCTGTTGTTGAGCACAGGCTCCAGGGTGCATGGGCTAAATAGCTGTGGCACATGAGCTTAGCTGCCCTGAGGCATGTGGGATCTTCCTGGACCAGAGACCGAACCCATGTCCCCTGCTTTGGCAGGTGGACTCTTAACCACTGGACCACCAGGCAAGTCCCAACTTTTTCTAAGATACAACTTGAATTAAATTTCTCAGTATGACTGCTAACATTCCCACATCGTTCATGTGTTAGTAAGATATCTCACTTGCCCCCTGAAAGCCGAATGGACCATCAGGGTTCTCCATCTTATTAGAGTGAAAGTGTTAGCTGCTCAGCCATGTCCAACTCTTTGCAGCCCCTTGGGTGTTAGCCCACCAGCCTCCTCTGTCGATGGAATTCTCCAGGCAAGAATACTGGAGTGGGCTGTCATTCCCTTCTCCAGGGGATCTTCCTGACCCAGGGATCAAACCCAGGTTTCCTGCATTGCAGGCAGATTCTTTACCACTGGGCCACCTGGGAAACCCTAATTATCAATCCTCAAGTTTAGGAATATACAGTTTATTTTTTCTCTCTCTTAAATACACACACACACACACACACACACAACCATCTCTAGGGAAATAGAGACTTAGGAACCTTCTGTGGACAACTTATCTATAAACTCCAATTTACTCAGAATGAGAACAGTACAATTGCTCCCCTAGAATTTTATTTGTTTTTGGATGTAAGACCGGGGTAATAGGATCAGGAGTTTGACTGACAGTTTCTGAGTCTGAATTTCTCCTGTGAATGATACCACTCTTTGCCTCACCTGACTTTTAGGGGGCCAAGCAGGAACCTAGGGTCCCCTCCAGTCCCCTTCCTCCAGGAGGAAAATGAGAGTGCTGGGTGCTTTGCTCACATTCAAGGACCTTTCTGTGAAACGAATCTGCCCTCATCCCGGGGTTTCTCACCGTTTATGTGTGCCATTTCACTGGTGACCTCACATTTGAAAAAGCCAAGATTTGCCATTGATATTTCTGCATGGTCATTTCTTTCAAGATGGGCTCTCCCTAACATCTATAAACAAATGGGACCTGCTGTGCCCAGACCAGGTAGACACACTGCCTCTTCCTACCTCTGAGGTCAGTGGGAGAAACGGGGAGCTGATGATTTTCACCAGGTTCTCTACAGCAGACTCTTCTTCTGCCAAAGAAAAAAAAAAGCCAGCAAGGTAAGAACATCACAATAGCGTCTGTATTCTCAGTCCTCTTTCCGCCCCGTGGGACTTAATTTTTAAAAATTAAAACATCAACTAAAGCATCAATGTCTCTAGAACAATGATTCTCAAAGTGTGGCCCCCATACCAGCAGCCTCAGCTTCACCTGGGAGTTTGTTAGAAATGCAAGTCCTTGGGACTTCCTTATGGGTCCAGTGGTTAAGACTTTACCTTCCCATGCAGGGGGCGAGAGTTCAATCCCTAGTCAGGGAGCTAAGATCCTATATGCTTCATGGCCCAAAAAACCAAAACATAAAACAGAAGTGATATTGTAACACACTCAATAAAGACTTTTTAAATGGTCCACATCGCACACACAGACAAAGGAACGCAAATTCTTGGACTCTGCCCCACTGAATGGGAAACGCTGGGTGTGAGGATCAACAGTGCGTGCTCTAATAAATGCTTGGGTGATTCCGATGCACTTTCAAGTTGGAGAGCCACTGGCATAAAGAATTAAGATATGCTTCTTAATTGATGACCTCACCCAAGCAGATGGATGCAAAGAATCCGTCACTCAAGTATCAAGTCCTTAGAGCAGATCTCAGCGGGTGTTACCTAGAAATGGAGTTCTGTACCAGGCGTGAAGCTTCCATCAAATTCTAAGGGGCTAGGCATTAACTGCTGGGGAACTGAAGCCATCCATTCATTACTAACCCCAGAAAAATACCTCCCCACTGTACAAACCATTATTTCCCCATTGATCAAGGCAGGTGGGATGTGGTTGGAGGCTGATGATTAATTCAGATGTTTCTGACTTGGAAGAGCTCAGCTGTCTTCCTCGCTCACAGCTGCCTTATTGAAGCTGTGATATTAAAACGGTGAAAATTTCTGAAAGCTAATTTAACCAACCGACTTTAATCACCCAGGGTGACAGGACATGCTGAGAAACTGTAAAGACCGGGGCTTCGGTCAATTTCGAATGTTATCGCTTTTGACGGGGGCCGTTGCAAGACTCCCAGAGCAAATGGAATGGGCTCACTGCAATCTTTCAAATTAGTTACAAAGATCAAAACATAAAAAGCGGGAGTGATTTTTTTTTTCTGAGCATAAAAATTTATCCTTTCAGAAATAATTAATTTGATAAAATTACTCATTAGACCCATGTATCATTGTGTCATTATAACTGCAGTGTCTAAAATAACTTTTAGCTTTTCTTTTCGAGGAAGCCAGTACAAAGTTTCTAAAAGTTATGTGCCTAATTAGGTCAGGTACTAAGTAACTTGCCTTTCCAATACAGTTCTATGGAGAATACTAGTTATAATTACCCTCTCTAAAAAAAGAAAGAAAGAAAGAAGAGAGGGGGGGAGGAAGAAAGAAAGGAAGGAAGAATTGAACATGGGTTCAATGCAAGATTAGGATGGACATGTACACACTGCTATATTTAAAATGGATAACCAACAAGGATGTACTGTGTAGCACAGGGAACGCTGCTCAGTGTTATGTGGCAGTCCGGATAGGAGGGGAGTTTAAGAGACAATGGATACATGTATATCTATGTATAGCCAAAGGGCTGAGTCTCTTTGCTGTCCACCTGTAACTGTCACAATATTGTTAATTGGTTATACTCCAATATAAAATAAAACGTTTTTTAAAAAGCAAGTATTCCATCCATGTTGTACACATGAACTTTATAAACCAATACAATTTATTTTTACCTTAATAAATAAGTTTTAAAAAGATGAAATTGAAGGTCATCATGTTCACGGGATCCACAGTTCCAGGTTCATGGGTCTATTGTCCAGTGCTGTCTTTGTAAGTAACTGACATGTCGTGTCTGTTTGATAAAGTTAGTAGTTTGGGGAATATCACCTCATCCATTGTGATAGTCGTGTCTAACTCTTTGTAATCCATGGACTGTAGCCCACCAGGCTCTTCTGTCCATGGGATTTCCTAAGCAAGAATACTCGAGTGAGTAGCCATCCCCTTCTCCAGGGGGTTGAATCCAGGTCTCCTGCATTGCAGGCAGATTCTTTACAGTGTGAGCAACCAGGGAAGCCCCACATGGGTAACATCATAAAGAATCAGCAAATCAAGGCTCCCTTGGGGGACACAACCACACTTTACCTGGGTAGACTACTGGTGTGACCTAATATGTTGTTTCTGATACATAGAGATTGGGTCATTTTCCTTTCTCTGAGTTCAGAGGCACCAAAAACGAAATGTTTCTATGTCACTGGAAGCAGAGTGGTAAAAATTTACAAGGCTTCCAGAATTATTTGCATTGGTGGAGGAGCTTAGCTTTCCACCAACTCTCCCGTTGGCAGCAGACACAAGCTGGGGGTTAAGACCGAGATGCCCTTCAGTCTCCCAGGAGTCTAAGAACCAGCCCTGATTCTTAGACCCCTCTTTAAATCAGCCTTGATGCTCTGAAGGTGCAATCCATAGGGCCCAGATCCAGCAAGGAAGAGTAACTCAGGTTGGCTCAAACCTCCTCTGTGCAGTGTTAATGTCCCCAGTCGACAACCTGCAGAAGTCGGATGCGTTGATCCAATGCCCTGAAGCAGTATTAATCCTTGAACATCATGTTTTGCCAGCAGGTCCTTCACCTCTGTCTCCTTTTGTTCCCATAACAATTCTACAAGGTAGGTTCTACAACTTCTCTGGTGCTGATGCAGAAAAGGAAAGTTAAAGAGAATAAGTGCCTTTGCCCATCTTTGCCTGACTATTGCACTGCAGAGCTAGTATTTGAACTCAGTTAAGTTAGCAAGGTCTATCTAACTCTCCTTCCCTGGTCCTTGTTATGAAAGTGGGTCAACCCAGTAAACTGCCCTCTGATAACCTGGCTGAGTGATAAGGTGGACGTTCAGCAGGCAGAGGCTGACTTTAGCATCTTCCCTGGCCCATCCCTTAGGTCCAGGATTCCCCAGGCATCCTCTATTCCACACTGATTGATTGGCTCCAGCAACAGTTTAGGAGGGAGTGGTTGTCAGAGTGTGGTCTTTGGACCTACATCATCCATACCACCTATAAACAACTTACATGAATATGTATAACTGAATCACTGCTATACACCTGAAACTAACACAGCATTCTTAATCAACTGTGCTCCAATATAAATTACAATAAATAAATAAAAATTTTAAAAAAGCAAATTATCAGCCCCAGCCCCAGAGCTACTGAATCAGAGACTCTGGTGGTGGTGCCCAACAGGCTGGGTTTTAACACCTCCTCCGGGTGGTTCTCCTGCTTCGAGCAAGGTCTGAGAACCATTGGTCTAATGTATCCCTTCGTACAGACGAAAACAGAGGCTAAATTTGGTCTCCTTGGTCTCTCCTATTTGCTCCCTTACTAATTTTCTGTCTTTCATGTATTTAAGAAATTTCTTAGATTGACTTTGAAACCTCTCATACTGGTTTTTGTTTTCCCAAAATCACTTCTACATCTCCGTCTCTATTTCTGCTTTGCAAATAGGTTCATCATTTTTCTAGGTTTCACATATGTGCGTTAATATATGCTATTTGTTTTTCTCTTCCTGACTTACCTCACCCTGTATGACAGGCTTTAGGTCCATCCACGTCTCTGTATAGCACAGGGAACTCTAATCTATGCTCTTTGGTGAGTTAAATGGGAAGAAATACAAAAAAAGGAGGAGGGAATATGTGTATATGTATATATAGCTGATTCACTTTGCTGCACAGCAGAAAGTAATACTGCATCATAAAGCAACTGTACTCCAATGAAATTAAAAAAAAAAATCACTTCTAATTCACTAAGGCTATCACAGACCCCTCCCGGGCCCAACAGGGAGAACGTCTCCATCCTGCAGAAAAGGGTCTCTTTCCCCACTTTGGATTTTCTTGTGGGTACCTAGAGATTTACTCACCACACACACGCACCCAGGATTCCAATATGTGTGTGTGTGTGTGTGTGCATATGTGTGTGCTCAGTCAAGTCCAACTCTTTGCGACTCCATGGACTGTAGCCTGCCAGGCTCCTCCATCCATGGAATTCTCCAGACCAGAATACTGGAGTGGGTTGCCATGCCCTCCTCCAGGGGATCTTCCTGACCCTTCCTGATCGAACCTACAACCCTTGTGTCTCCTGCATTGACCCGCAGGTTTTTACCACTGAGCCATCTGGGAAACAGGATTCTAATGTGTGTGTTCAAATGGTCCCCAGACTTCCTGGGGTACAGTGACTTGAAAAAAAAAAAACAAACAAACAAAGCAAGAACTCTGCCTTTCCCCTCTGTTTTATCTAATGAGTGCCTAGCATTTTATAATTCCTTTTTGAAACGAGAATGTGATCTTCTTTTAGTTACCTTTTCCCTCTAAGGGATACTTGGAGAAGATAAGAAAATCTTGTCTCTGAATACGTGAGGCTGTTGCTTATTAACTGAAAGATGTAGTAGAAAAGATGAGTTTTGGAATCCATGAAACTGAGTTTAAATGTCATTTCCACTTTACCAGCTTTGAAGCCTTGGGGAAAAAAATCAGTTAAAATCTCTGAACGTTCCTCTTTATTTTTAACATGGAGAAAATAATACCGCATAGGGCTGTGTGAGAATTACAAAGTATGAGAGTGAAGTGGTTGGCATGTCGTAGGTGTTAAATAAATAACAACGATGACTATTACCGTGGAGAATGAAATGGCTTTATTTCCTCAGGCGTAGAGGTAAGGAAGCCACCTGATAAATGTGATGTATGTTCCTTAAGGACCATATTGGTTCCATGGTAAGGAATATACATGTGATTTCTATATTAACACTCTATTAACATTAATATTCTATATTACAATTCTGTTTACTCTCTCCTACATGTTTTTGAATTTTTAAGATAAAGCATGATTTCGGTGGAAATTTAGACTTGAATAGACTCACCTCATTGCTCTGTATTCTGGGTGATCCACCAGCCCCACCCTTGTATATATTTTTCTTATTTATTTTTATTGAAATATAGTTGATTTACAATGTCATTAATTTCTGCGGTACAGCAAAGTGATTTGGTTTTGCTGATTTTGTTTGGATTTATTTCTTTATTCTTGTCTGCAGTGCAATTTTTTTTTAATATATTTAAACTTTTTATTTTGTGCTGGGGTTTAGCAGATTAGGGCTTCCCTGTGATTCAGACAATAAAGAATCTGCCTGCAATGCAGGAGACCCAGGTTCAGCCCCTGGGTTGGGAAGACCCCTTGGAGAAGGAAATGGTGATCCATTCCAGTATTCTTGCCTACAGACTTCCATGGACAGAGAGCTTGGCGGGCTACAGTCCATGGGAACTCAAAGAGTGGGACACGACTGAGAGACTACACTACCATAGCCGATTAACAAACAATGTAACAGTTTCAAGTGAATGGCAAAAGCACTCAGTCATACTTATACATGTATCCATTCTCCCCTCAAACTCCCCTTTTTAAAAAATATTCTTTTCATAATGGTTTATCATAGGATTTTCTTAAACTGGAGGACTTAAAATGCTTTACAGCGTTGTGTTGGTTTCTGGTGCACAACAACATGAATCAGCTATATGTATATATAGATCACCTCCCTCTGGAGGCCCCCCCACCCCCCATGTATTGTATCTGTTCCCTTTACTCTTAGCCGTATTTCACAGGAATAATCTGGAAAGAACTGGGAAGCACAACTGTGCCGGGGGTGAAGGTAACAAGTAGGCAGATTATGTTTTAAGTGGATGTGACAATTAGAGGGGTCTGCATGCAGTGAGGAGCCTGCCAGAGCTCTTGTGCAGGGGATTTTGCAAAGAGACAGGACTTAGCTACCCGTGACATCCTTCCCAACCACAAGAGCCTGGGGGCTATGCTTCTCCGCACTCCCAGGTCTGCAGAGAGGTACTAGGGCACCTTTAAATGACTGAGAAGAATGAATGAATGAATGCACATGGCTTTTATAGCCCCAAGGTCACTCCCTCTTTCAGTATGCCATTCTACAACCTGTCATCACTGATCCCCCTAACTCCTGCCAGACTTTCAGTAACACTCCTTTTCAGCTGGGATTGTGTTAAGCGGAAAAACTGAAAACTTGGCTTAAAGCAAGAGGAGTCTGTTGACCTCACAAGCCAAGCAATTGGTTCTTTCCCTCATGGCTGCTCCAGGGCTGGAAAGTTTCAGCTGTCCCATTCCAAGGATAGAAAAGTGAAGACAGAGGAGAGGAGGACCACAAGAAACCTGCCTCTGTAGCACTTCTCTATTGCAGCTAAGAAGCCATGCCCACAGTGGGCGTGGACAACAGCCATGTGTTAATATGTAACTGACATCCATGCCGGAGGCATTTTGGGGCGGCTCAGCCAGACAGTTTGTTTGTTGTTGGGTTTTCTCACGTGTCCGTGGTTGGTTGTGGTCAGTGGGGTGGATCAGTTTCTGTGGATGGGGCGTCTGCCCATGTGTCTAGCATGATGCTGCAGCCTCACCTGGGCTGGTTCTGGCTGCAGAAGAGATGTGCATACAGGGCAGGCTGGAGAAAGGAGGCCATCGTCTACCGCAGACTCATTAGCCAAAGTTGAGCTGACCAAGTGAGGGCCTGGCTTTGCCTTCCTCCCTCCCCTCTTCTTCTTCCTCCTCCTCCATCTTCTCTTTCTTTTTTATAAGCTTTACCAGACGCTATAATAGAGACTGGCCAGGGAAAATTTTGCAGGGAAAGGGTATTGGGATAAATCACTTTGCAGCACCCACCCTATTATTTAACCCTCATCCTTGACTTTGCTAATAAATTTTTTGGACCAGCATCCCCATTAGACTGTCAGAGACCTCAGGTCCAATGCACTCCTATCAGCATATCCCTAGACACACTCATTTATATCCAAGCAGCCTTTGAAATGGCATTGGAGTCCCACTGCAGTGCTGGAGCAGGGTGAGTGATACAGAAAATATGCCTCTTTTCTTTCCCTGCCCCTCCCTGCCATTGAAACGCCAGTGAGTGCAAACTCTTGCAAAGCAACAGAGCATGGAAGGGCCGCCCTGGCTCCCTGCTAGTTTATTAGCTCAGGAACTCACACTCAGAGAAAGTATGAAGCAGACTTTCAAATACCCGCATATAGTAATAACGCTCCCTATGGATTCTTATTGGAAAGCCGAACAATTTGTAAGTGGCATGTAGGTAAATATCAGTCTGAATGCAGAAATGTGCTGGCTACATTGGTGTTCCAATAGCTATATATACCCCAAGGATAAAGAAGGTTATTATCCACAAAAGGAAAAAAAATAATGGATCAACTCAGGTTCTCAAGTTCATGAAATAATAATGAACATTTATTGAGCACTTACTACATGCCTGGTAATATGCAAACCATGTTATATAATCTTATTTAACCCTCGAACCATTTAAGAAAGTAGGAAATAGCTCCATTTTACAGATGGTGAGACTGAGGCACAGAGAGTTTAGGTGTCTTCTCCAAGATCAGGGATTGGAGAATCAGGGTTCAAATTCACCTGCATCTAGCCTCAAGCTCTGGCTCCTGGCTATTAGAACACTCTGCGTTCTGTTTATTTATCAGCCATGGAGCAAAAGTAATTATGAGTAAGCCTAGAAAATAATTTACGCTTTGTAGGTTTCAGCTGACAGTCTTGACTGACTGAGAGCCAAAATGATTAAAACTCAAATGAACGTGCAGTTACTCATGGATTCTAATGACCATTGTGTTGTTGAATGAAGCAGAATATATTAAGTCAGAGAATTATTGATAGTTTTAAAAGGTGTAAACAAGAGCCTTATTAATGAAGTTGTTCACTAGCTATGTCATTTATATACATTAAACCACACTTAACAGGCCTGGGTTTTATTGTCGGCTTTGTGATTGTTGTTTATTGTTTGACTTTTTGTGCTATAGGATTTTGGTATGATCCAAGAGATTAGTGTTTCCCAAACTATGGTCCACAGAATATTAGCTCTGTTCTATGTTTGTAAGGGTTCTATGAATCAAATACATTTGTAAAATGTAGGACTCACTAACATTTAAAGTTTGTTTCCTGCAAGGTTTATTATAGGGGTTCTTTTGCATATTGTCATCTGCACGTTGTGAGTTTCCAAGACAGCAGTACAGTCTGCTTTGTTGGTCTTACTGCGTGATGAGAAATCCTGACTTTTAATTGCTAGTTAACCTGGTCTCATTGTGGATGAACAGAGTTCATAGTGTCAGCTCAACTGTTAGATCGCCAGTTCCACTGGTGAATATCATAATATTTCATGTGTTTTGAGATTATTTGCTTCTCATTCTCCTAAAAATGATTTTCATTTTTTAATTTTATTTTAAAATATTTATTTTTATTATTTATTTAGTTAGTTGGCTGCACTGAGTCTTAGTTGGGTCACATAGTTCTAGTTCCCTGACCAGGGACTGAACCCAGACCCCTCTGCATTGGGAGAGCAGAGTTTTAGCCACTGAACCACCAGGGAAGTCCCAAAGTGATTTTCATTTTCAGTGACTATTACTTTGCTTTTAAATATTTAGGACTCCTCACGTTTATTTACCTAAAGACAAATAAAAATGGCATGTATGTGTCGACTTTTAAAACATCAAAGAAAATATTCATTATACTCTTTATGTTTATTGATTATGTACAAATATAAGATGTACCTTCACTTGGGTATTATTTTGTATTTCTGGTGCTAAATTCAAGAAAGACATAAGTAAACTGAATTGTGGGAGGAAACTAACATTTTTGAAATTCACTTTTATGTCTGACTTAATCCTTTCAAAACCCTTTGAGGTTTTTCCAAATGCAAAGCCTGCATCTCACATACATCAAACTATTTAACTTCACACAGCAAGCAAATCACTTAGGGTTTGAATCCAAACCTATGTGACTCCAAAACTTACATTCTATTTATTACAAAAAACAAACCAAAAGAGGATTTAAAATAAAATGATAGAAAAGCTACCATTTGAAAAGAGATCTGATTGGCAAACTAATAATAATAGTAATGGCAACAATTATATTACTTCCTTGTGACAGAATAGGCTAAAAGGGATTGTAATCAATTTTTGTTGTGGGCTTCTCTGGTAGCTCAGTTGGTAAAGAATCTGCCTGCAATGCAGAAAAACCCGGTTCGATTCCTGGGTGGGAAAGATCCCCTGGAAAAGGGAGAGGCTATACCCACTCCAGTATT
Source organism: Bubalus bubalis (assembly GCF_019923935.1). Taxonomy (NCBI): domain Eukaryota; kingdom Metazoa; phylum Chordata; class Mammalia; order Artiodactyla; family Bovidae; genus Bubalus; species Bubalus bubalis. Next base: position 32,895,695 of record NC_059159.1, on the reverse strand, counting down.
CTTAGTCTTTCCCGGTGGCTCAGTTGGCAAAGAATCCACCTGCAGTGTGAGAGACCTGGGTTCGATCCCTGGGTTGGGAAGATCCCCTGGAGAAGGGAATGGCTACCCACTCTAGTATGCTGGCCTGGAGAATTCCAATGGACTGTATAGTCCATGGGGTTACAAAGAGTCAGACATGGCTGAGGGACTTTCACTTTCAAACCAAGAAAAGTGACAAAGAAACCAATCTATTCTGTTCACTAGATTTGAAAGTTAGAGAATAGTCCTGAAAGCTTGACAAGGGTTATTTTCAGAAAGGTCAAACTACTAATTCACAAAATAGGTAGTAAAATTATTAACTCTATTACCACTAAGAGATGGTTTATTCTAAGAACATAGATAGACTGAAGGAGTAAATGGATGCATTAGTGAGTGACTTTTGTTTGGGACTTCTGATGGCAAGACTATGGAAGACAATGATGCTCAGGCAGATCGTGCCCTTGGGTACCACCCGGTGACCAGCTAGACAGTCTGTTCAGTAAAATGGCACCTTGTAGATTCACCTCGGGGTGTTGGCAAAAATGGACGAGACTTTCTGGAACAGCTCTGGCCTTTCATAGATGGGGGACCAGTTTGCAGAATAACCGTCACTCCTATTAGGACTCAGCTAAGATGTTTCAGATCCTCTTCTAAGCAAAGTCACTGCTGGCATTTTGGTCATGGTAGAAGCAGAGCTTCTAGAAACTGAGCTAGAGTGTGGGTCTTTCCTTCAATTTATTTTTAATTGGAAGATAATTGCTTTACAGTATTATGTTGGCTTCTGCCATACAACAATGTGAATCATCCACAAGTACACATATATCCCCTCCCTTGGGGCTCCCACCCCTCTAGGCTGTCACAGAGCACCAGGCTGAGCCCCCTGCACATACAGCAGCCTCCCACTGGCTATCTGGTTTGCTTATGGTAATGTATATATGTCGATGCTGCTCTCTCAGTTCATCCCACCCTCTCCCTCCTTTGCTGTGTCCAAAGTCTATTCTCTGCCTCTCTACTCCTGCCCTGCAAATAGGTTCATCTGTACCATTTTTCTAGATGCCTTATATATGTGTTAATATACGAAACTTGTTTTTCTCTTTATGACTTACTTCACTCTGTATAATAAGCTCTAGGTTCATCCGCCTCACTAGAACTGCCTCAAATGTGTTCTTTTTTATGGATGAGTAATATTCCATTGTATATCTCTACCATGATTTCTTTATCCATTCCTTAGAGTCTACATCTTTAAGAAGTAAACTGATGAACAGATCAGAGGTCAGAATGTATGCTTCTATCTGAATAAATTAATCATCTATTATTATCATCAGGGACGAGATCTAGGAATTAGCTTGGTCCATTTTCAGGAAAGGGCAGCAAAGACAGGTATTAAAGAAACGTACATAGCCTGTCTTGTGAACAGGTGTGCGTGTGCAATACAGGCCGTGTGTGCCCCTCCTTAACCCTTGAACTTCAGGATGTTAAAAATAGGACCTTCAGGATGCCTTCAGAATGTTCAAAGTAGGACCAAATATGTCCAAAATATCACCACAAAAAAACAAAAATGTGAAATGTAAGTCATGGTTCTCTGTGATCTCTAATAGGGCATATTTTTTTCTTTTAAGTTATTATCAGTAGATGACTCTTTTTAATGTCCACATCCTGGTGTCCAAACAATGAAGGCATGTCGTGCCATCTCTGTTACTCTACTTGGCTGGAATTTTCTCTCTCGGTTTCATACAGGGTATGACATTTTATCTTGGTAGATATTTTATCACTTTATTCTTCTTAGTTCCATCTGGTTGGAGGCCTCTCTTTCACACATTTTCTCCCACCTACCCTTCACAACCATCAACTTCTCTTATTTCTTTATTCTTTTTTCATCTCCCCCCTCCTCCAAAATACACACACTTTGGCTTGATTTCTAGCTCTACTCCCCAACTGGCTATATAATGTTTGACAAGTCTCTTAACTTCTTGGAGGCTATTTCCTTGTATATAATCGAGAAGTAATAACTGCCCTGCTCACGTCAGTTTGCCCGCTGTAAAGTGCTAATATAAGCTTGTTGTTGTGATTATTAATATTCTACCCCGCCTTCTCCACTAGAGCATAAGTGTCCCAGGGGAGGCTGTCAGTCATTGTGATTACTGGAAAGGCTGATGGGGAAGGCGCTCCTCTCCCTGGTCCCACCCACCTACTTTCACCATCACATTCTTGGGTTTATGATGGATTTGTGCTTTTCCCTTTCAATGACTTGAGTTCTGTTTCTCTGGTCAGTGGAGACCATTCCATTTCTATGCTGTTTCCATTTGTTCAGCCAGTACAACTAAGTGTGGCGTGCTTGTGTTTCCATTCCTCTGTAACCTGGCTTTCTTCCTCCCTACCTGGAGATGCGAGGCTGCTATGAGTGCCAAAGGTCCTGGGAGTCACAAGGCTTAAAAGGAAGATGGGGTTGGGAGGGGTGAGGGAAGGGATAGTTGGGGAGTTGGGATGGACATACTGGGATAGTACACACTGCTATGTTTAAGACAGGTAGCCAACAAGGACCTACTGTGTAGCACAGGGAACTCTGCTCAATGTTACGTGGCAGCCTGGATGGGAGGGGAGTTTGGGAGAGAATGGATACAGGTATATGTATGACTGAGTCCTTTCTCTGCTCACCTGAAACTATCACAACATTGTTTGTTAAGCAGCTATACTCCAATACAAAATAAAAAGTTAAAAAAATAATAAAAAGGAGAAGAGAGGGTAAAAGAGACGAGAACTGAGAAAGGAACACCGTTAGGACAATTTGGATGGTATTGGGATAATTCCAGAACTGGTCCTCCATTGTTATCATCAACTCACTGCAGAGGTGTGATTAAATCACTGTTAGATGACCTTGAGTGAAAACCATTAGGGATTCAGATGGAGTGGAGACATTTTTATGTGGCTTTTGAAAACACTGTGCGAAGACTTCTTAAATTCTTTAAACGTAGCCAAGAGATTTTCTTATTTCTATCCCAAAACCACCTGTAAAAAATAAGCACCCCCCCAAAAGTAAGCTATAAATGTAATTAAAGCATCCCTTTGAAGGGAGAGTTAATGAAAAATAGCACTGGGCTGGAGCTCAGTTCTGTCTTTATCTCCTGTTCCCGCCACCTTCTTCCTAGGTAATTAATCAGGAATAATAATCATACATCTCTCTCCAGGCCAGAGCACACCTCCACGTTCATCATCTCGTTTGAACCTGGCCACGGTCTACTGGTGACGTAAAACAAGCACATGGGATTCGACTAGGGGCAAATCCTCCCCCTTCTGAACCAATTGTATCACTTTTTATTTTCCTCTGAGAACTTATGTTATATTCGCCAAGAGTAAACATTTCTTTTTTTAACAGAATTATTATTTATGGATTTATTTTTGACTGTGCCAGGTTTTTGTTGCTGCGCATGGGCTTTTTCTCTAGTTGAGGCGAGTGGGGGTTACTCTCTAGTTGCAGTGCAAGAGCCTCTCATTGCAGCGGCTTCTCTTGTTGTGTCTCAAGGGCTCAAGGGCACACGGGCTTTAGAAGTTGTGGTACACGGTACACGTGGCATGTGGGATCTTCCTGGACCAGGGACTGAACCCATGCCCCCTGCATTGGCAGGCGGATTCTTAACCACTGGACCTCCAGGGAAGTCCCCAACTGTGTCAGTTTCAGCAAACCACTAACCCTTGTGATGTCCATCTGTTCACGCACATGGAATGCACATAATAAATTCCCATGTGGGCATTTTGAGGGTGAAATAAGACAATGTGTATAAAAGTGCTTTGCAAAGCCCAAAGTACCACATAGAAGTTTGTCAGATGTTAGGAACCAGGGAAGAAGTTTAGACGTTCCACGTGTAGGGTTTTGGTGGTAAGCAATGGAAACCAAGTCTATAAGTTAAGCAGGAAAGGAATACATTGGAGTACCATCACGTAATTCACAGACTCGACAGCAAAGCTGAAGATGCAGGCTCATACAGGATCCAGGAATCAGTGAGAGGCCAAGAGACAGAGCTGCAGCTCTAACAGGACCCTAGGAGAGTGTAGTCAGGCTGTTTCCACAGTTGGTCCCTCTGCTGCTACCACCGAAGAAGTTGACATGGCCACCACGCAAATGAATTCTAAGTAGTCACTTGCCTTATAGCATCATCTGCTCTAGACGTGGGTGGATCAGTTGATTGGCCAAGTTCAGATCACTGCTTGCACTCTGACTGCCAAGATGCTGAGAGATGGAAACCCTTCTATAGTTGTCTTCTATACTAGGAGGCAAGATTCTGTCTCTTACCTCTCCTGGAGTTTCTCCCCACATAGGAAAGGTGTTCAGAAGTCACTCTGAGGCCCCTTTGGATTAAATGACCTACCCTAGGGCCGCAAACAATTGGACTAAATCCCACCTCTTGTCATTTCCAGCCTCCTAGACTTTTCCACCATCTTGTTTCCTCCTATAGACGTGTTCAGTCTTTGAACGAATATTGAATCTCTCCCACCAATCATGCACTGTGGTGAGGTGTCTCCAGCTCTCCTATTTTGAGATTTTATGATGAAATGTTTCCATGCAGCATTCCCCTGGTGATAAAGCACTATGTTGAGAACATTGTTTTCATGATGAAATTTTAGACAGCCTGAAATTTAAAATGAAGATTACTATCAGAAGGATCCTGCAGATTCAGCAGAGAGGCAAGGCTGGAAAAGATAATTCGCTCAACCAAAAGTAAGAGGGAATAACAGCACCAGGGGGACTTCTCAGGTTCCATCAATGTCCACTGTTCCACTTCAATCTATAAATCAAAACAGAGGTCACACGAGTCAAGGACTTATAGCCCATAACAAGCCGTTTCCATACACTGTCTCCACTTTGCCTGTGTCCAGCACCGAGAGGTAGAAAGAGTGGGTGCTCTGAGAGTCAGTTCAAGGCTGATATCCATAAACCAGTAAATAAACAGTGGAAGGAATGTTCCTCTTTCTCAAGAGGCTTTCTGCCTTCCCGTAGTTGTTGCTGGATAAGAAATAGAGGGGCTGCAGATTCCTGAATGTGTGTGTGTGTCACTTTAGTCATGTCCGATTCTTTGCAACCCCATGGACTGTAGTCCACCAGGTTTCTCTTTCCATGGGATTCTCCAGGCAAGAATACTGGAGTGGGTTGCCATGCCCTCCTCCAGGAGATCTTCCCAACTCGGGAATTGAACCCGCATCTCCTGCATCTTCTGCATTGACAGACAGGTTCTTTACCACTTGCAGATTCCTATAGGATGGCAAATAAGTATCTTAGACTGAATTCTCTAGTAAGTGGAGCTTGGAGCAGGTTGTTAGGTATTAGTATGTGGGGAAGTACAACCCCAGGGGGCAGACAAGAGAGTGCAGGAAAAAACAGGAGTGAGTCAGGAAAGATAGGAAGGCCAATTTAAGGGATTGTGTTGTGGATTTTACAAGAAGAGTAGTTGATTGCTCAGTTTCTTAGGATGTGTTCAGAGAGGTCACCTGAAACCATGGCATGGTTTTGTTTTTTTCTTTTTGCTTTATTTTTGTTTGTTTGTTAATTGAAACATAGTTGACTTACAATGTTCTGTTCATTTCTGGTGTACAGCAAAGTGATTCATTTATATATATATACATATATATATATTCTTTTTTAGATTATTTTCCATTATTTTTTATGGCAAGATTTGAATATAGTTCCTTATGCTCTATAATATATATGTTACAGAAGAACTCAAATGAACTTTTGGGCCAACCCAATGTCTACAGTAGGACCTCGTTGTTTATTTATTTTATACATAGCAGTTTGTATCTGCTAATCCCAAACTCCTTGTTTACCCCTCCCCAACACTGCACGCTTTAATAGTCTACCTTAGGGTGGAAGGGAAGAGAATTTTTATGCTTTTTCTTGTCTCTCTTTGGTGAAAGTTGTCCCGTGTGACATGGAGTCTCCTGTACTTCTGGGTTTACCTCCAAGGCCCTTGAGTAGCCACCTAGGAGTGGCTGGGACCCTGGGACCCAGGAAGGCAGCGTCCATGGCACAAGCCACAGTCCTCAGGCTAAGTCCGTGATCAAAGTGAGCCAGTGGTCCTCCCATCCCTCCACCTGCATCCCCTGGGCAAGACATCGCATGTGTCGCAAAGGGCCAGGCTGTCTCATGCCTCAGTAGCCACAGGAGAGCCCAGAAGTGAGAAGCAATAGGCACGCATGTGACTGGCATGGGGGACCTGGAAGCAGTCACTAAGGAGACCCCAGTCAGCCAAGTGAGTGGAATGCGATGAAAGAGGCACAGAGGTCAAACAGTCCCTCTGCGTCTACAAGAAGGCATTTGGGCCAGGAGGCTTCACCATCAACAGGAAAACACAGCCAAGGGTGTCTGGAGAGGTAAATCAACTGGGTTACATACACTAAGTCAGCTTGAAAATCCTTTCACCACACTGGATAGAACACAAATGAATTAAAATTCATGGCTAAACTTGAAAGAAGGGGAAAATACTTAGTCCCAGAAAAAAACAAGGAAATTAAGACAAGATTAGTCAATGTAGAGACTGGTTTTCTTGCTAGTCTTAGAAGTTGGGAAAGAATGGGTTTTGATACCAGTAACCTATGGGAGAAAGGACACAAAACCTCAGGCCTGAGCAAAGTGAGAAGCATAGACTCATGACTCTCAAAGGACCCTATCCCTCGAAAAACTAGAAAACACATTCTCATCAGCATGAGGCAGCAAGAAAGAAGCTCTTCTCTCTCTGCCTGCATTTGGCAAAAAAAAAAAAAAAATTCTTTTGAAAAATAAAAACCAGGACTGTATTTCTTAGATGTGTAAGGTCTGATTTTATGTTGCTGAAAAGGTACAGGAAACCATCAAGGTGAAATATATCATAAAGCATAAAAATTGATCCTGAGATAGTGCTACTCCTAGGGTGCTCAGTAGAAGCACAAACAGAAATAGAGTGGAAAGGCATATGCAGGATTTCTGAAAGTAAAAAGAACATCTTACAGAAGACCATTTCACCATACGGCCACACCAACTATCTGATAACTAGACTTTCTGAACTTGAACAGAGCAATTGGAAAAAGAATATTAAAAGTGTACTTAAAATTACTGAAAATATAAAGAAAAGGATTTGTCCCACAAATAAAAGATGAAGATCATATGAAAAAGAACAGGAAACTTTGAAAAAGAACCACATACAACTTTTAGACATGGAGAAAAGCAGAAACTAAAATTTAAAGCTGAGTAGAGAGACTAAATAATAGATTAAACACCACCAAAGAGGGAATTAGTACATTAGAAATAATTCTGAGGAAATTATACAGAATTATACAAAATTATACAGAGAGAAAATATAAAAAGAAAAAATTAGGTTAAATAGCTTAAAATGTATAGATCCCACCTGTATCTAATGTATATTCCAAAGGAAAAGATAATTATGGGAGAAAAGAGAAAATATGGGAGAAACAGTATTTGGATAAATAATGGTAAAGTGTTTTTCGAGCATTAGTGAATGACCTGAATCCATGATTTCAAGAAACACAGTGACCTTCAGCAGGTGAAATAATCAAAACCCCAAAATCATGAGTAACATTATAAAGCAGATAGAAATTAATGACAGATTCTTTACTCAGGGACAAATTTGAACTGGCAGAAGACTTCTCAACATACACACTTGTGCCAAATAATTCTGTGATGAAGCAAAATTACCATCAACTTAAGGGGAAGCTGAAACTCCAATACTTTGGCTACCTCATGCGAAGAGTTGACTTATTGGAAAAGACCCTAATGCTGGGAATGATTGGGGGCAGGAGGAGAAGGGGGACGACAGAGGATGAGATGGTTGGATGGCATCACCAACTCTATGGACATGGGTTTGGGTAGACTCCAGGAGTTGGTGATGGACAGGGAGGCCTGGCGTGCTGCGATTCATGGGGTCACGAAGAGTCAGACACGACTGAGCGACTGAACTGAACCGAACCGAACTAAGGGGCTGTACAACTAAGTCCCCTACATTGGAACAAACTGTGTTCTGAGAGCTTGTTCATAATTCCAGTTTGTTTATAAGGCCAACATAGGCTAGGTACCCAACTAACACAATCAGCTGTATAGTACTACACCATAATAGGTTTATAATATGTTCATATCTTTGAAAGTTCACAACTTGAAGGGTTGTATGTAGGTCATATGTAACCAGCTAAACTATCATTCAGGAAGTGAGACAAAATAAACACATTTTTGCAGAATTCAAGGTTAAGAAATCTACCTCTATCAACATAAATCTCAAAACACAATAGTGAGTGAGAAAAGCAAGCTCCAATAGGATATGTACATTATGATTGACATAAAATTATAAAAGCCAGCCTTGAAGTATCCATGTTTTTTATTTAAAGTGCAAAGTAATATTGAGAAACATACAACCACATGTAAGATAGCAGTTCCTGCCTGGTAGGCTAGACAGGATGCAGAAGGCATGGAGAAGGCAGTCGGACTTCAGCTATAACAGAAATGTCTTAGATTTTTTTTGTAATAAAAGAAAAATCTGCAGGAAAACTGGAAAACATTGATTCAAACTAGATGGAGGGTCATAGTGTCTATTTTACTTCTGTATTTTTTGTGTGCTTGCAATATTTTCAAAATAGAATTTTTTTTTAAGAAATAAATCTACGTCAACGAGGACGAAGAGGGAGAATGGAAGAACAAACCAGAGAGGACATTCACTATTGTAGAAGAAGAGAGTCTGTCCCAATCTAAGTGGGAAGAGGCGAGAGAGAGAGAAGTGGATGTCAAGTCCAGGTCACGTTCCCACTTCTGCTGCCAAGCACATGCACAGACGTCCCCTCTCTGAATCTCGGTCTCCCCATCTTTGAATGAATCGCAGTTGGAGCTGGTTATTCAACAAGATCCTTTCCATTTCCAGCACTCCTTTGCTCCACTGTTTTCAGATGCCATGCTCTTGGATATAAAAGTGGCTTTCACTAATGCAACTGTATTACTTAAAACTCCCTTAGCTTCAAGTGACAGGAAATTCAGCCCAAATTGCTTAATAACCAGCAAAATGTAGGAGTGATTTCCCAGTAAGGACAGTCTGAGAAATTTCAGCCTCTCTTTTTTTTAATGTTTCAAACAGATTTTAATTCGGGGGGTCGCTTTGGGTTTACAGCACAACTGAGCAGAGTGGAGCAGAGTCCCCAGACCCCACCTCTCATGCTCCACGGTCTCATTCTATTTTTTTTTCTCTGCAACGAGTCTTGTGGAATTTTCCTTCCCCAACCAGGGATTGAACCCATGCAGTGAGAGTGACGAGTCCTAACCATTGGATTGCCAGGGAATTTCCTCGTACCTTTTTTAAGAAATAAGTTAGAAGCTTGAAAACAGCTTCACGGAGTAGACAGTCTCTTTTCATATGGAAGATGGAAGGTGAGAGGGAAATCTTAAAAGTAAGGAGCATTCTAATTGTAAAAAGGAGCCATGCAGAGATAAGCACATCTTTGGCTTCCAAATTCCAATATTCATGATCAGAGACTTATTTGCTTGAAATATGTAGTTTTAGGATCATTCAAATAAGTTCTAATTAGAACTACAGGCGAGAATGATGAACATTACAGGCCATGCAATATTGTCCAATAGTAAAAATGAAACATAAGTGGTTGAAGAATGGGTTACGTAGATTTTTAGAAGACAGCACGTGCCATCAGAAATAGAAAGGGAGATTCTGAAAACCATTTGTCTTCATAGCATTGCAAGAAAAGAATACATTTATTTTTGGATCACTCTCACAACTTAATACATCAAAATAGATAAATCTTAATAATTTAAACAAAAAAACAGTTATGTTTACACAAGGTAACCGAAGTGAAAGTTGCTCAGTCGTGTCCGACTCTTTGCAAGGCCATGGACTGTAACCCACCAGGCTTCTCTGTCCATGGAATTCTCTATGCAAGAATACTGGAGTGGGTAGCCTTTCACTTCTCTAGGGGATCTTTCCAACCCAGGGATTGAACCCAGGTCTCCTGTATTGCAGATGGTTTATTTACCATCTGAGTCACCAGGAAAGCCCAAGAATACTGGAGTGGGTAGCCTATTCCTTCTCCAGGGGATCTTCCCGACCCAGGAATCGAACCAGGGTCTCCTGCATTGCAGGCAGATTCTTTACCAGCTGAGCTACCAGGGAACCCCTCTCTTAAACAGAGTAAACCATCACAATATTGTAAAGTAATTATCCTCCAATTAAAATAAATAAATTTTTTTTAAAAAAGGCACATTCTTTCCACTTAGCTCTGTCATTAGTGCGATCTGTCCAATATTTTCCATTCTGCCCACTAAGAGGACACAGCACTTTCTGGCCTTCGTGTGATGTGGGTGGGTGGGGGGTGGGCAGGAGGCCACTTCTGGCCATGTATCGTGAGTAGGAGTAAAAAGTCTTACAATATTGGGATGGTTTTTGCCATATGTCAACATGAATCGGCCATAGGCATACATGTGTCCCCTCCCTCCAGGCCCAAGCTTTTAATTTCAGGACCCTACAGAGGCCTCTTTACCCTCTACTATCAGTCAAGTTTGATTCCCTGAGTGACTCTGATGAATGGACCCTCTCATCCACCCCAGCAGCAGCCCCTGGTGGGCACCTGGCACCAACAAAAAATAAACTTGTGTTGTTTGAGGCCCTGTGGCTTGGAGCAGGTGGGATGCAGTCTCCTGGCCGAGATGTCACACAGAAGATGAAGGAATAGAGTTGGGGGTGTGAGGCTGCCTGAAGAGGGGCTCAGAGCTGTCTTAGGGCCTGCAGCGGGGTGTCCACGGTACACACCCTCGCCTCAGTTACCTGCGCTCCATATTGCCTGCATAGAGACCGGCTTCTATTTCTGGACACACCTCGGTAGAATAACCAGAGTGACTGACAGCATCGCTCCGAGGCAGGCTGTGAACCCGGCCGCCACGTTCACTCTGAACGCCGCAAAGAGCAGGAACAGAGCGGGAGCCTGTTACCACTGCCTGAGCCTGTTGCGACGCACACAGAGCGGCAAGAGGCTTTCGAGAGAGGATGAAGGGAGCCATATCTTCACAACACAGCTTGTCACCGGCTTGTCACCAAGAGGCCTAGGTGGCTGGGGCTGGCGTTTGCTGAACAAGTCTCCCTTCGGCTGGGCTGGGGGCTGGTTCGCACAGGATTGCGATGTCAAAATCGGAGATGGTCTGGGGAGGGGCGGAAGCACAGATTAACGTGCGAACCGAGCATCAGCCACCCGCACGTTCTTGCACTCGGAACTCGTCTCTCCCATTGTCAGCCTGGCAGCTTGATTCCTTCCAGCCATGTGCCTCCTCTCCACTGTCTTGGGTACCACTGAGGAATTTCACAGGCTCATCCACGCACGACTCCTGGATGGATGCAGTTCCCTTGGGAGGGGGCAGCATCCTCCATATAGGCAATAGCAGAGATGCACTCTCCCTTACGTCTCTGTCCAATTGGTCCATACCCACCCCACCCCCCAAACATCCCACCACACAGGGTCCTATGGCTGCCTCAGACTTGGTTCAAAGATCTCAGTGTATCAACTGAGTCAAAGAAGGATCATTTTCAACGACATACAAGAGCTAGTCTTTCCCCTTGGTCTAAGGAAAAAAGCCCTCTTTCCTGAGGGAGTGATGACATGGACATCCTCAGCTCTGAATTTTACTTCTTTGTCCTCAAATCCAAGACATTTTTTCCCCTAGCAATTTCATCTTCAAATTTCCATCACATGAGTTTGTATCCACACTTCAGAAGCCCAAGAGCACCTGTTCCCTGGGTGTGGCACACCATCTTCCAAGGGAGATTTAGGTACTTTAAGTGAAGAACAAATACAGAACAGCTCTTCCCTGACCTAACATGTGTTTTCAGTGTCCCCCTTGGACAGCATTTGAAGAACTGCTTCTGTTCTTCATTGCTACATTGAGTTGAAATATGACTGACCTAACCAACCATTCCTGCCCCTCGATTAAAGTCCCAGTATATAGCAGTGGAGAGAGACATACTTCGTGAGTAGAAACTTCAAAAACTAGAGGCCTCTTACTAGATTCTTGAAAAATAAGACTGTGTGGACTGGAGTCCTGTGTATTCGAGGTGAATCCTGGAACCACACCTTACAAGATTGTGTAACTTAAGCAGGTGATGCCACTGCTCAAGTAAAAGGGCCAACTAATCCTAATGTCATCTGTAAGACGGGACCACACATAAATAATGCGCCTGGGAGGTTACTGGACACTTAGGAACACTTGAGAAACAGTAGGAGAACTTCCCTGGCAGTCCAGTGGTTAAAACTTTGCCTTTCAATGCAGGGATAGTGAGTTCAATCCCTTGTCAGGGAGCTAAGATCCCCCATGTCTGGTGGCCAAAAAATCAAAACATGAACAGAAGCAACATTGTAACAAATTCAATAAAGACTTTTTAAATGGTCCACATTAAAAAAAAGAAGAAGAAACATTACTTTCTCTTCCACTGTCATCTTCCCTTCATTCTGAGTAATCACACACCTGCTTCCTGAATCATCAGAAGGCAACTCTGTCTCCTTCTATCTCTGTTTTGGCCTGAAGTTTTTCAGCACTTTGAGGAGAGAGGGATTTATGGTTTGACAGTCATGCTTTCTGATCCTTCATGGAGAAGAGAGGAGATTCATCCTTTTTTATGATTCAGAACCTACAGAGATCAACCCTCTTTGTACTTTGATGAAGGAAAGGGGAAGATAACCCAGGTGGGGCATAGTGAGGTGCATCCCAAGTAAGCAGGAGGCAGCATATGGGTCCTGAGTTTGCTGGCATGGAGAATTCATTCATTCATCCATTCATTCCATATCCATCTAGTACTTTCTCAATGCTGCGCACTCTACCAGGTCCCCAGGAAGCAAGAAGGAGCAAGACTGGGAATCTGCCCTATAAGAAGCTTCTCTTCTTTAGGAGCCACAGAAAGGGGAAGGAGGTGTAGCAATAGGAGACTGGTGGCAGTCCAAAGCAAAAATTCACTAATTCATCATCTGCACCAAATGCTAGCCAACAATTCCCGCCATCCAGGGACTTTTGTGGGTTTCTTTCAGGAGAGAGGGGATGTGGAAGAAGGATGAGGGCAAATCCAGTTTGTAACAGGAGAACCTACTAGTCCTTGATTCCCGCCTTCTCCTTCCTCCTTACTCTCCGTGCACTCCTGTCAGAACTGAACTTGACTCCAGAAGCAAATGAAGAAGCAGAGAAGCATGGTAGCAAGGAGACTTTGGAATTGGATCTAAGTAGCCTTGGGGCTATTTATTTAAATTTTGCTATAGTATTTACCTCTCTGTGGGTTTGAATAAGCATCAGTTTGCACATCTCTACTGGCTGTAAGAATCAGGGATAATGTAGAGCAAGTGCCTGAAATATATGGCGTGAGTGCTAGGTCACTTCAGTCGTGTCTGACTCTCTGTGACCCCATGGACTATAGTCCACCAGCCTCCTCTGTCCATGGGATCCTCCAGGCGAGAATACTGGCACGGGTAGCCATGTCCCTCTTCAGAGGATCTTCCTGACCCAGGGATCGAACCTATGTCTCTTAAATTCTCCTGCACTGGCAGACGGGTTCTTTACCACTAGGGCCATCTGGGAAGTCCTAAAATATAGTGCATGCATACTCAGTGACTCAGCTGTGTCCAACTCTTTGTGACCCCATGGACTGTAGCCTGCAAGCCTCCTCTGTCCCTGAGATTTCCCAAGCAAGAATACTGGAGTGGGTTGCCATTTTTTCCTCCAGGGATCGAACCTGAGTTTCCTGCATTGGCAGGAGGTTTCTTTACCACTGAGTCAGCTGGGAAGCCCTGGGAAGTCAAAATGTAATAGTAGCCCTTTAACAAATGGAGGTTCTTTTGCGTTCTTACTGCAGCTGCCTTTACTATTCCTGATCTGTGTCTAGTACCCAGTGTAGCTAATGACCAGAGTCTGGGGTTTGGTCCTTCCTACCCCAGACACCCTCAAACATGCTCACCTTATTCCATGGAGAAATGGAAAATTGGTGGGGGTGGGATAAAAACAGCCTGGGTCCAGGGAGAAAGGACTAATCAGGAGGCAGGAAGAAGAGGGAACTACTTGATAAAGGGGAGGACAACAGTGGAAAATGAGAAAAGGGGAAGGAGCAGAGGAGAAGCTGAATCCCTCACCGCCATCTTCCCACAAACCTTCAGGCCCTTCAGTGAACAAAGGAGCTTCCCCCCTCAGGAAACCCACTCCACACACATCTCGGACCCTTCCCAGTCCCTCTGCTATCAGGAAGCCAGGCTGGAGGCACAGCGAGTGTGTCCCCAAGGCTGCCTTCCCTGAAATAGCCACCGTGGCACTAGTGGTAAAGACCCACCTGGCAATGCAGGAGACATAAGAGGCACGGGTTTGATCCCTGGGTCGGGAAGATCCCCTGGAGGAGGGCATGGCAACCCACTCCAGTATTCTTGTCTGGAGAATCCCATGGACAGAAGAGCCTGGTAGGCTACGGTCCATAGGGTTGCAAAGAGTCAGACATGACTGAAGAGATTTAGCACACAAGGTAAATTCAGGAGAGCAAAGAGTGAAGATTTCAAACTACTCCCATGGGGAAGGGTTGAAAAAAGATGTCTATAGGGATAGATATGTGATAATCTTTCACTCGGATGAGAAATTCAATTTTCTTAAAAAAAAAAAAAAAAAGACTCACCTTAAAAAAAAAAAAAGAACCCATCAGGGACAGGAACATGTCTGAATTCTTTCGAGTAAGAAAGGTGTGAAGACATCTAAACCACAGGAGTGAAACACTATCGGCAGACATCCCAGAGCTTAAGCTTGGTGAGATTCTCGTGGGGAAAGGCATCAAAGATTTTCTAAGAGTCACTTCTTATTTGAGGGAAAAAAGACTCGAGTTGCTGTCCAAAATGTGCCCCATGGTGTTATGTATATGGTGGGGAGTGGAGACAAAAACAGCATCAGAGAGTCAAGATTCAAACCCAAAATACTTTCATCCCCACTGTGAGTCTCATTGTTGTTGTTCAGTCACTCAGTCGTGTCTGACTCTTTTGCAACCCAGTGGACTGTAGCCCGCCAGGCTCCTCTGTCCATGGGATTTCCCAGGTAAGTGTACTGGGGTGGGTTGCCATTTCCTCCTCCAGGAGAGCTTCCTGACCCAGGGATCAAATCCGAGTCTCCTGCATTGGCAGGCGGGTTCTTTACCACCTGGGAAGCCCACGAGTCTTAGTGTTAGACATTTTCACCTACACTAAGTTGACATATATTCTGAGTCCTGCCACTTCTTCACACTAACTTCTTTTGGGCGGACAGTGACCCGTGTCTGCTCCCAGGATGAACGCCAATGACTCAGCGCTGGGGCCCATGTATTAGAAACGTCAAAGAGAGCCTTCTGTGAGCAGAGAGCTGCTCTGTGGACATCTCGCCCTTGCTAAATGAGAGAATGCTGCAGGCTTTCTGTTCCTAACAAGTGCATGCCCAGAGCAAGTCCTCAGCACAGAGAGGGGGCAAAGCTAAACGGAAAATCTGTCACCGGTCCACCTCCTGTAGGAAGGCCCTCCTTCCTCCCCCGTCCCCTTTTTGGTCATACCATGCCTTCTTCATGGCCATCGTCACCTTCACAACCCCAGTACCATGCTTTGGGGTTGCTCATCAACATGCTGGCATCCGAAGCTTGGCATGCTGTTATGTCTCAGTGTTGCTGTCGTCCTGATTTTGTAGCTAAAGAAATGGAGCTTCAGACTCGAAGTCACAGGGGTGGTATGTGACCACTGGTCAGTCAGGGAGGTGGAACTTTCCAGCAGGGGTCAGTCTGAAGCTGATCCACTCGGATCCACCCATCAGCAGAGCCTCCCAAGCTTCCAGCCTTTTCTTCTTCCATGCATCCCCATCTTCCCCCCGCCCCCGGCTCATAAGCCTACCTATCCTTCTTGTTGTTCTGTCACAGCCCTGCTCTTGAGAGAGTAGCAGAGAGAAACCTGTGCCATGAAGAGCAGAGTCTGTGGATCCAGGGGGACCTGAGCCCTAGTCCCAGCTCAGCCTTCCCCAGCTGTGTGACCTTGGACAAAGTACTTAACTTCTTGAAGCCTCGGTTCCCTCACCTTCCAGTGGGACCAATAATAGTAACTCCCTCAGAAGGCTGTTGCCAAGATTAAGTAACACACTTAAAATACTTAGCGCAGTGCCTGACATATGCTGAAGAGTGTTAAGTATTACTCACTTAGTCGTTTCCGACTCCTTGCAACCCCATGGACTGTAGCCGGACAGCTCCTCTGTCCATGGGATTCTCCAGGCAAGAATACTGGAGTGGGTTGCCATTCCCTTCTCTAGGAGGATCTTCCCAACCCAGGGATCGAACCCGGATCTCCTGCATTGCTGGCAGATTCTTTAACCGTCCGAGTTACCAGGGAATCCCCTGCTAAAGGCTCAGTACTAGTCGCCTTTGCTAGTAGAGTCCAGCGATAGAGTTCACCTCTGAAAGGGATATCCTACAGACAGTGTTCTCCCCACATATGAACGTGCTGGGAGGGAGCTTTGGAGATGGGGAGCCTTGGAGCCCTTAGCCCAGGGGTCCCAGGCACTAGTGAGCATCCAGACTAATGATGCCTCACTTGCCATCGGCCATCTTCCTTTTAGCTGAGCTCGTTAGCACCTCAGGCAGGGAAGGGGAAGGAGGTCAGGCTAAATCCTGTCCATCTAAGTGCTTCTTAGTAGAAAGAGAAAGCTAAGACCCAGATGAAAGTTGGGTTGAAGTTGAAGCGCCTGCGATTACGCTGAGGTCTGCGGTGCTCTCTCTTCAGTCTTGGGTCTTTGAGTGTAGGCTGCATTTGACAGTTCTGACACACGCACTTGATCCGGCCTGAGAAGCCTCGTCTTTTGGAGCCTCGAAGGATGACAGCCTGGGATTTGAAGGTTTTCTTTTCTCCTGCAGATTCACAAGCCCTCAGACAAAGCTGCATATGTTGGCTGAAAGTGAAGGCCAGGAACTTGCACACCTGGTTTCTGGTTTCAGCTCCATCTTTTTTTTTTTATCTCTGTTTCCACATCCCCTTCTCAGAAACGGGCAGCATGGTGACCCTCACCAGGAGAGGGATAGCATATTGGTGTCTATTCCTCACCCAGCATCTACTTTGCAAATATTTATTGAGCTTTAAGCTATGTACTCGGAGAAGGCAATGGAACCCTACTCCAGTACTCTTGCCTGGAAAATCCCATGGATGGAGGAGCCTGGTAGGCTGCAGTCCATGGGGTCACGAAGAGTCAGACACGACTGAGTGACTTCACTTTCACTTTTCACTTTCATGCATTGGAGAAGGAAATGGCAACCCACTTCAGTGTTCTTGCCTGGAGAATCCCAGGGACGGGGAAGCCTGGTGGGCTGCCGTCTATGGGGTCGCACAGAGTCAGACACGACTGAAGCGACTTAGCAGCAGCAGCAAGCTATGTATTAATGTTAGTCACTCAGTTGTGTTCGATTCTTTGTGATCCCATAGACTGTAATCCACCAGGCTTCTGTGTCCATGGGATTCTCCAAACAAGAATACTAGAGCAGATAGCCATTCCCTTATCCAGGGGATCTTCCCGATCCAGGGATTGAACCCATGTCTAATGCATTGGCAGGCAGATTCTTTACCTTGAGGCAGGCACTCCTAATACTAGGCATATTAGAACTTATGGTCCTACTACTTCTCCCCCTAATAATAATAATAAATATCCACTAGCATTAATTCAGCAGTTATCTGTATGCCAGCCTTACTTGGCTTACCTCTGTTAATCCTCACATCTACCCTATACAGAGGATGCTATTATTACATCTATTTTTTAGATAGAGAAACGGAAGCTCAAAAAAGTATGTGTCACGTGCCTACATCCATGCCCATGAAACACAAAGATAATGGGGTCCATCACTCACTTTCAAGAAGCTCAGAGTCTAGGGTGATTCTCCACCATCATAATTGCAATATGATATTATCTATGCCACAACAGAAACAATAACAGATAAAACTGTTCTCAGATCAAAGAGAATGGAGGTATCCATTTCTCCTGTTGACGCGAGTCGGGGAGGGTTAGGTCAGAAAAGATGCACAGAATCTGTGACGTCTGTGTTGTATGTAGAGGCACTTTTCCTTCTGTAAAGGATTTGCAACAACTTATTGTAAATGACCCCTGGAGAAGGAAATGGCAACCCACTCCAGTATTCTTGCCTGGAAAATCCCATGGTCAGAGGAGCCTGTCGGGCTACAGTCCATGGGATTGCAAAGAGTCGGACATGACTGAATGACTAACACATATACAGATAGGAAAGATAGAAGCTTACCAGTTCCATGGAGGAGAACATGATTTCTCAGTGTCAAATTCTCAAATAAATGTAGTGCATGATGCAGCTAAGTTGTGTAGAAGGCAGTGTGAGTAACAATTTTATAGAAAACACAGGTGTAGAGATGTGGTTTTTAATAAGACTTTTTCAAAACGGTGAGGCTAGAAGTGTAACACTAAAATGAAACTCAGTGAAATTATTGAAAAGATCTTCATAGCACTTAATACTTCTGAAAGAAGAGACATACTTGTATGCAAAGCATCACCGTGCATACTCGCACATAAATTTTTACAAAATAACTCAAATTAATTAAAAATTAATGTTTTAGCAATGCATGTATATCAGTATTAATTAAGTATATTAAATCCCAATTACACAATAGTTTTGCTTGTGAATGGTTTTTTGCCCTCAGTCATGGGATATTTATCCTTTTTAAATTTGATTACATTCAGCAAACAGTGACTGAGCCCCTACCGTGTGTATGCTAAGTGCTGGTGATGTGGAGGTAGAAAGGACACCCCCTTAACCTCTAAGAGCACAAAGGCCAGGAGAAGAGATGACAGTAGACAAGGAAAGTTCTAGCCAGGTAAGCAGTGGAAGCCACAGGGTCCCAGGTAAAGGAAATCAGATCTCTTATCCACAAGTAGACAGGGGATTGGAAAAAGATTTTTAAAGGAGATGACCTGCCGCCTGAGTCTTGATAAATGGGCAGGAGTTGGCCAAACTGAGGGCTTCCTAGATGGCACATTGGTAAAGAATGCACCTGCCAATGCAACAGACGCAAGAGATGCGGGTTCGATCCCTGGGTTGGGAAAGTCCCCCCCAATACAAAATGGTGACCCACTCCAGTATTCTTGCCTGGAGAATACCATGGACACAGGAGTCTGGCAGGCTACAGTCCATAGGGTTGCAAAAGAGTCAGACACGACTGAGCAACTGAGCACATAGCCAAACCAAGGAATAGTGAGTGAGAAATGATGCTATATGTGGAGGGGACAGCCTGGATCAAAGAGAGGTGTGCTTGGATGAATCTTCGTGTCTTTTTTAAATTTTTATTTATTTATTTTAATTGGAGGATGATTACTTTCCAATATTGTGCTGGTTTTTGCCATAAAGCAGTATGAATCGGCCATAGGTATACAAGCGTGCCCTCCATCCAGCACACCTCTCCCCACCCTCTCCTTCTAGGCTGTCACGGAGCACCGGCTTTGGGTGCCCTGCTTCATGCATCGAACTCAACCTGGTTATCTATGTTACATGTGGTAATGTATATGTTCCAATGCTATTCCCTCAATTCATCCCACCCTGTATGTCCTTTGTGGGGTGGTCCCGTGAATCTATGTGTGATAAAGACACATAGATCAGGGACTTCTCTGGCAGCCCAGTGGCTAAGACTTCATGCTTCCAGTGCAGGGAGCATAAGTTCCATCCCTGGTCGGGGAACAAAGATCCCACATGCAGTGCAGCCAAAAAAGAAAACCCAAAACAAAACAAAAAAACACGTAGACCCAAACCACACACACACACACACACACACACACATTCACTGGGCTTCCGTCTGTGCTGGGACCTTTTCCAAAACAAAGATTCAGAGTCTTAGGGACTCCGGAGACTCAGCAGCTCCCCGTCCTGGTTGCTGCCGCCCTTCAAGCCTGTTGCACTAATTACTGTGAGTCTGACCTTTAGCACAGAACGTTCCTAATCCAGTTCCTCAACCCAAGCCCTGGAAAGGCAGCTGTCAGCAAAACACTCTTAGACAAACGTTGAGTGAAAGGAAACTGCAGCAGGCCAGTAAAAATGAAATCCACACATGGGCAGATGCCGTGTCTGATGTGGTGTCCTGCTGTGTCCAGCCCAGGAGAGAAGTCTTGGTTTTACTATCTGAACATCTCTGACCAGTCAACCTGATCTAGCTTCCATTCATGGAGCTCATGAGATTTTCATCCTGTGTTTGCCTTTGTGATCTTGTGCAAGACACTGAAAGTCTGAGCTGCAGGTTCTTTGCCTTGCAAATAGGAATACATGTGCCTGCTCCCCTCCCACAGAAGTGAGAGAAAGCCAGGAAGATAGGACTTCCAGAACTTTCTACTTCTTTTGGTCAGAGCCCTGAAGGGGCAGGGACAGTCTCATCCCCAACCCTTGCCTCCTTAAAAGTCTTCAAACTGTGAGCTTGCTTCTGTTCAGACTCTTGGAGCCCCATCTGAGCGTTCTCTGAGGTTGGGCTCTATCTTGCCTATTCCAGTGGCAGCAGAAGACCGTGGCTTGTGCTTCAGTAATAATGAAGAACCAACTTCTGATGTAAATAAAGTCACAGGTGTGAAAAACAAGGAATGCGCTTTTCAGCATGAGAAACAGTGTCGAGGTGACATTCAGAACCAGAGTCACCTACAGCACGTGGTTTTCTGGGGAGGGAAGGAAATTAAGGAGAAGGAAGGATCTCTGAATGAAGGATGAAATCTTCGAAAATTTAGGGTTGGGCTAACTCACCCAACACGGGGCTGTTGTCTCGTTTCTAAAATACTCTGAGGAAAGTGGTATAATCTGTGGAAATAATGAGCAGTTGAATGTTTTAGCTTAACTATGCTGACCTCAGAGAAGACCCCCAACTGCTCCCCAGAATGGGCTGAATCAAACCTGGGGATGGAGCCACCTCCCTCCAGTTAATACAGATCTCTCAATGCCAGACCCATCAGCAACTCACCCCACTCCAGCCTCCACAAGGTTTTTTTTTTCTTCTTCCAGCTAAATGTTTTCAGAGTGAAGGTAGGCATTTCATGTCTCCATATATAATAATCTGCTGATTTGTCATGTTTCTCCTTGGTCCTCTGTGATGGATTCACAGGAGAGCAGCCTTGTTACTTAAGTCCTTATCACAAGTTTTGTCATTATCTCCTCGATGAATTGTTCTTCTTTGCATTTTCTTCCACTCTCAACCCCAGTGTTCCATGTTTGGCATGATCTGGGATGGATGGAATGCCCCCATAGAGTACGAGGGGGCTAAGTTCTGATGATGAAGGGCTGATTAGCCAACAGAAGGCTTATCAAGCAAAAAGACAGAAGTGGGCAGTGGTCCTGGGCATATGATAACAGTGCTTCTTACTTTCTAATGACACTTTGGACTCTGATGTGATGGTCTGTTGTGTCCCTGATGCTGCTTGGTGTGTTGGGACACACAATGGAAATATAATAACTCCTTCACTTATTTATTTTTTTAACTGAGTTATACTTGATTTACAGTGTTGTTATATTTCTGTTGTACCACAGACACTAACACAACATTGTAAAGCCACTGTGTTGCTGTTGTTCAGTTGCTAAGTCATGTCCAACTGTGTGACCCCCATGGACTGTAACCCACCAGGCTCCTCTGTCCATGGGATTTCCCAGGCAAGAATACTGGAGTGGGTTGCCATTTCCTCCTCTAGCGGATCTTCCCGACCCAGGACTGAACCCAGGCCTCCTACATTGCAGGGAGATTCTTTACCACTGTGCCACATGGGAAGCCCCGACTAAAGCTGCACCAACTTTAAAGCAGGGATGTCATCTAGGCCGTCTCTAGCTGCTGGCACTTAGTAGGTGTTTTAAGAATATTCAATGAATGAATGAATGAATGCACACACAGATGCATTGCACCCATGGTGTTCTTCATGAGAACAGCACACAGACCTCCATAGTTTGCCCCCAGAATAGCCCAGAAGTGAAGATCCTCATCCACCTTGCAAAGAAACCATGAGAGGGTCTTGCCTTTCATTTTTGAAGGGTCCACTCCTCCCCCATCAGGGCAGTGCATCGGGGGCTGTTTCAGTCTCTGATGATGGACCACATCTAAACTGTTCTCATCATCAGAAAGTTCTTAACACGCCCCTGCCCTCAAACCCATAAACATCATTTGAAGATATTCTCTAAACCACTGCTGTTCAGAGCTAACCCCGCTTTCTCCTACCAAGCATGAAGGATTGCGGTTTGACAGCAGAAATCCAGAGAGAGGAGTCCATGTTATCTTAAAAACACCCGTCCCCTCAGTCACATCCTCTGAATACCATGATTCCTACCAGTCTCATACCTTCATCTTGGTTTAAAGTTGTCATAGTTGGAAAACCCTTCATCAATATAAACCCATTTCTTTACCTTTCCAGTGGAATTTTGTACTAGATGAGTCAGGAAGGTGTTACTGTGCATGCAGGAGGCATTTACTAACTGTACTTTTTTTTTTTTTTTTTCTGGGACAGTTAATACATTTAATCAATAGTAAACAGTGAGCAGAACTAACTACATTCACTAAACAGTCCTTCGGTAGCGTTTGTTCCATATGACATTGAAAAGATGGAAGTGCACATTTTTAAAAAGTGAGTGAGTGGGAGACCAGAGGGCGGACAGAGGCTGAGTCAGTAACCCCCTGGTCCCCACCACTTCTAGTCTCTCATCACATGGAGTCCTACAGGCTGTGCTCAACACAGAAGCACCTGGAAGAGAGTGTTTTTTTTTGTTGTTGTTGTTGTTGCTCCCTGGGGCGGTGACCACCCCCCGCTGTTCCTAATTCACCCAAAGGCACCAAGTGAGCTGGCAGCGGCTCCATGAACACCCTCCTTTGCAGATGGAAAAGAGCAGAAACTGGACTGGGAGTGAGCGGAGCTGTGTCTCAGCCTGGGTTCTGTCACTGAAACCAGAGTCTTCCCTCCTCTGGTCCCGGCATCCACCACTGTCAAATGATACATGCAGAGGCCAGAGCTGTTTCTCACAAATTCCATTTTGTAGCTGTAGAGCTGTGTCCCTGGAGGAAATTGTTCTCAAAGCCAGTAAGTCAAGGAAATGACCTTGAGGATGTCCTCTGAGAGGCAGGTAGGGGCCTGTCCCCGGGTCCCCACCAGGGGCCTGCCATCCCCTCTGCACACTTACATGGTTAAGGACCATGGGGGCCGATATCTGTCTTTAACTTTGTCTTTAGAGCTATGTTCCTGTGATTTTCTAAGAACCTTCCCAGCACGAAAATATCCCCTAGAGATGGTAGAGAGCTGCACACAAATGAAAATAATAAGACCTGTGTTTCTGCTCTGTGGCCTGGCCATCCAACTGAGCAAGGCTTTCCAAGCCATTCCTGCAGACCCTCAGCTCCTGCCAGCTGTCACTCACCTACCTGTCTTCGCTGAAGCTTCTAGCTCTTTGCCTCCACCTGTGAGCCCGTCCAGTCCTCCGCTGTTGGCATACGCTCCCCCGATATTGGGAGATTCTTAACAGAAGTCTGTCCCCCTGTCAGTTCAGGCTCTCTCAAGGGTCTTCCTGCAAATCTCTGCCCCACTGAATATTCATGGTGACTGGCTGAATATTTATTATGCCAGGAAAACTCCACAGGGTCCTGTCTTCTCCCTTATCAACAAGCGGTCATTCTAATGCGTGCAGCCTTCCTTGGGCTGTGGCTTCGGCCCCTAGCACTGTCCCGGTCAGTCCTCTCTCTACCATGGGCATTAATCCCAAACCATCAATCTTTTATGCCTTAGCCCACCTCCAGCCCTCCCAGAATCACACTCCACTTTTCTGAATGATGCTCCCACTTGCAGAGACCACAGTTACAACTCAGGTTAAGCACCACCCCCCATGTAGAATATTAATAGAAGCTTTCTGTGAATTTCATGAGACTAGTTTCTGCACGAAGAGACTCCAGCTTTCCAATGATGTCCAGTGTGGTAACAATAGAGGAGATACTAATAAAGGAGATACTGATGCTTCCCCAAAGTTACATCATCAACAAAACAAGTAGCATTCATTGAGTACGTACCATGTGTTAAGTAAGACGTATTATAGATTCTTGACAAGGCTTGTCTTTCTTAAGTCAAATGAGTATCTCTTGAGTAATGAAAGAACTCCCTCGGGCTTCCCTTTTCTCCTCCATAAGCTGGAGAGACTGGCTGCCCGTTGTGATGTTACATGGATGAAATGAGGAAAGAATGCAAGCCTTGCGGGGCTAGTCGGTGGGCACGGCCCTCATCAGCTGCCCATCTCTCTCCCTCCTCTGGATTTAGTGCCAGAGAATATAAAAGGTCAACGGAGCCAAGTGTGAGCTCTGAAGCAGGCATGGAGGGAACAACAGATGTTTCTGTGGTTGCCCTGTTGATCGTGGTCGATCATGAGCTAGTGAGGACGGATGAGGCCATGTGCTGGGAGGATCTGCAGTCTTGGGGGAAATGCACTGCAGACATAGACAGTCCTGTCAGCTGGGATGAGGAGTCCCCTCTGCAAAATCATAGGCTGGACCAGGCCCCCTTGTTTAGAGCTAAAACCACCTTGTGCCCTTGTACCAGCTGGGCATCCACTGGACAACCAGCCCCAGGTGCAATGCCCTTACCTGGCCTGCCTGAGTCCCCTGAGGAGCAAGATGGCACAGTGATGCCCCCAGACTTAGACAGGCTCCCTGAAGATCCCCAGCCTTCCCTCTGGGTGGCCTTTGGTTGGTTACCCAACTGCCCCGAACCCTGATATCCCACTTGACAAATGGCTGTAACCCTTGCCTGCATCACTGGGTTGACATTAAAACTGAATGGAGTCTTGCGTGAAAGATGCTGTGAATAGCAGACCAACTCCCAAAGCTCCATCCATCCATCATGAGGCCTTCCCCTTCCACGCGGGAAGACCCGTGTACTCCAGTGCACTGCCTCCTGAATCTTAACAACCTGCCCCATTATCTCATTTCTCACTGCCTTCCCTGGATAGTAAAGAGTTATTCACTAGTATCTGTCCACCAGATCCGTGTCGATGGGGCAGGCGGGCGGCAGCTGGATCTTACTCATCCTTCATCTTCACTTTCCCATGAGGAGCACAAGGCCTGGCACATGAGAAATGCTTGGCGAATGTCCAGAGAATGAAAAATGAAGACCCTTTTCTGCCTGGACTCAGAAGCATGTGTTATCTTTCACATGCTATTCAGAGTCTGGAGGAGGAAGAAGGTGTGGTAGGGTTCACACTCAGGAGCCCCAGTCAAGCAAGCTGGTGATGTGAATGGAAAATATTGGTTTGTTTGAGTTCTTCTGCACGATCTTACAGAAAAACTCCAATGAACTTTTTGGCCAACCCAATAACAGGAACGGTAGAAGAGTTGAAAACATGACCCCAGCTCCTTCCTGCCATCATCACTTTGAGGGAACTGGATGGAGTCTTTGAAGCAATTGCTTCTCAACCCTGAAATTGCTTCCTCGTCTTATGGGCAAATCCCTGAAATGGCTGCAATGAGTCCCAGCTGTTTAATATCCAGCCCACCGATAAGAGCGATTGCCCATCCAACCCCAGAACCCAGACGAGCTCAGGAGGGACCGTGGACGGCCTCAGCCACAGAGGTCTCAGACAAACGGCTGCCCGGCGGATCGGTCCACATTAAGCCACAAACATGATTAAAGGCCAGAAAATAGGACCTGTGAGGAAAGGATGAAGCCATCTGTTTGATATATTGTGAAGGAGAACAAATAACAATGAGCAAGCCGGTGGAAACTGTCTGCAAGAAGGATGGAGACACCCGGCAGGATGAGGCCAGGACAGAAGAGAAGGGCGCGGCGGGCCATATGGGGGGTTCGTCCAGACACAGGAAGGACTTTTCCACTGCCCGGCAGTCGGCACAGTTAGGCGCCACAATGGCCTCCAAGAAGCAGCCTTATAATCTGATTTTCTTGATAAAAATGATGGAACCAAGTCTAGCAGAGAAACCCAACAATGTTTGCATCTGGGGCTGAATAAAGAGAGTGCTGAGCTTTTATACTTCCTTCTGAGCCGTTCCAGGACTCGGATAATCCACTAGATAGAATGTAAGGGGAAGAGGGTCCAGAGAGAATCCCAGATACCTAATTTCTGATGGAACAAAGCCCATCCCTTGATGGGGGTCCTGATCCCAGCCCCGGGGTGTGGGAGAGTCTGCAGAGAGGTGACAAACCTCTGACTATGTCTTAATCAGTTAGTGACTGACAGCCAAAATCAATGGACTGTGGCTGGGATAAGGAATATGCTCTCCACACAGAGGCATTGTTTGTTTTTAGCATCAGTTTAATCAATTGATTTATGAATGAATATCACATGGTTTCTGTCTTCATCAGGAACTGTTAGTATACACAGTGTGTATTGCAGCTGTTATAAATAACTGAATCTGTTAAAAATAAAAACAATGACAATAGATATAAAAAGCATCTTTGGATACACAGTTCAATAGAAAACACTCTCATTTTAACATTTGCTTAGGATTTGTTTTATAGTAAGGTATAGTAAGACACCTTCTAGAGGAGG
Source organism: Bubalus bubalis (assembly GCF_019923935.1). Taxonomy (NCBI): domain Eukaryota; kingdom Metazoa; phylum Chordata; class Mammalia; order Artiodactyla; family Bovidae; genus Bubalus; species Bubalus bubalis. Next base: position 32,869,143 of record NC_059159.1, on the reverse strand, counting down.
AAATGGCAACCCACTCCAGTATTCTTGCCTGGAGAGTCACATGGACAGAGAGGCTTGGCGGGTTACAGGCTTACAGGGGTTGCAAAAAGTCAGACATGACTTAGCGACTAAAAAAACAGCAACATAGTAAGACACAGAGATATGGAAATGGCTATCATGAAGGAGGAAGTTCTGATATTCTCAGACCCTTAGAATCAGAAGGCAAAAAAGGTTACAAGGAGAAGCACCAGGGTCAGTCGGGAGGCAGGCAGAATGATGGGGAAGCATGTAATTTCTGCAGGCAAGGCAAGGCAAATGGGTTTGAATAATTTGAATAGTTTGAATAATTTCAGTAGGCTCTGAGGCACAGGGGCTGTCCTTAGCTGTCTGTCCATTGAGTACGGCAGGTGGGTAGTGGTCCAGACTGTAAGACACATGGAGGAGATGGGGGAGGGGGATAAGGGCTCTGAATTGGTTAGTTTGCACAGGAAACGTGTGTCCACAGGCGAGTCACTCGCTATTACTAAGAATTCACAAACACAGGTCAGCATGGCCCCAGCTGCCAGAGTATCCAGTATACAGAAAATAAGGGGACTTCCCTGGTGGTCCAGTGGTTAAGACTCTGTGCTCTATGCTCTGTGAAGCATGCCCTGGAGGAAGAATCCAGTGAGGATGCGTGCTAGCTAAGAATGCATGCTGGCTGAGGAGGCCACCAGGAAGGGTTTGTCCCCAGGGTGGGCCAAGAGGTGTTTCAGGATCACAGATGATCCTCATCTTAACCCAGCTGTCTACCAAGTAGCCTCTGAGAGTGGACCAGACAACCAATGAAACTACCCACAGCTGGGCCCAGGATGGAGAGCTGTTCAGCTGCCGATGGGAGATGTTACCGGCAGCATCGTCTCTCGCATGCACGAGAGCTTCCTCTGATGTCCCTCCTTCCAGAGATAATAAATACAGCCGACAGTGTTTTGTCAACCACAACACCCTATGTCATTTTCGGAGGCAGCTCATTCACGTGACCTTGAATTTGTTGAACACCTGCTAGATGCAGGCATTGTGTGCAAGGTGCTGGGGACACAACAACAAAAAAAAATGAGAAACATGGGTTGTGCCCTTGTTTAGTAGAGGGAGAGAGATGATAAGTAAACAAAATAATTAGTTTAGTTAATTACACATTGTGTAACTGCAGTGACAGAAATCAACAGGGGTGTGTGGAAGAGAATAATAAGGTGGGCCTATTTGGAGCGATCAGGTTGGCCTTTCTGAGGAGCCAAATGAAATGGAGATGGGAAAGCTGAGAGGAAGGCAGCCTGCAAGGCAGAGTCAGTGTTTTCTACATGGATGGAGCTGAAAGCAGAGAGCCCAGTGCGGGAAGAGCATCGCTTATTCCAGGAACTGAACTCTAAGGAGCATCAGGGAACTGAAATTTCATTCCTTGGGCAGTGGGAGGATTCGAAGCAGGGGGATTGTGATTACATTAATGGGGTTGGTGGGGAAGGCTTTTTTGTTTGGTTTGGTATTTTTAGTCACACTGTGTGATTTACAGGATCTTAGTTCCCTAAGCAGGGACTGAACCCATGCTGTTGGCAGTGAAAGCGCAGAGTCCTAACTATTGGACCACCAAGGAGTTCTCTAAATTAATGGGTTTTTAATTTATTTTTTTCAATTTTTTCATTGGCAGCACCAGGCAGCATGTGGGATCTTCTCCGACCAGGGATGGAAACCATGTCCCCTGCCGTGGAAGTTCAGAGTCTTAACTACTGAACTACCAGGGAAGTCCAATTCATGGTTTTGAAAAGATTGGTTTGGCAGCTCTAAGGAGACTGAATTTCAGGGAGGAAGGTAGGGAGCAGAGCCATCAGCTAGGAGGCTGTTGAAGGGAGTAGTCAAGAGAGCAAGGTGCCCTGGGTGGCAGGGGGCCTGGGGTGCACTGTGGCCACCGCACCACAGATGAAATGCTGTCTCTACTACCTGTTGTGGTGGGACCTCCAACAAGTCTCGTCACCTATATGAGCCTGTCTCCACATCCACAAAGTGAGATAATAAGGTATCTACTTCCAAAGGGGACCGGATCAACGAGATAATGTCGTAAAGCTCTTGACACAGGGCTTGGCAGACAGCAAGCTCTCAGCAAATAATAGCTGTTATTTTTCTTCACTTTACGAAATGACTCCTTTAAATAGTGAAAACCCTTCAGGAATCTTTTAAAGGGTTTTTGTTTTTTAAAAATACAGAAGAATAAGAAGAAAATAAAAGTTGCTTACATCGCACCCTTTATAATGATTAAAAGACAAAGTGGAAATTTCAGCCCCTTCTCCTCCAGTCCCACCCTCTATTACTTAAAATGCCTCCAAGAGAATTTTTGTGATATTTTGCCATGATTTGCCACTTATCTAGGTGTGCCTATACACACATTTTCATATGAAAGTGAAAGCATGCTATCCATGTTGGTCTGGAACGTGTTATGGGAGGTTATGTCATGGAGAATGTCCTTGGTCAGCTCATTCAGCTCAAGTATGTTCTTGTTTCCATGGCTACGTAGTACTTCACAGTATAAATATGCCAACATTTATTTATCCAGTCTCTTGTAGATGGACATTTAGGTCATAATCCTCACAGATCTTGAGTGTGATATTATGCAAGAAATCTTTTCCTTCTATGTTTGGTAAATACATGCCAAGCACCTACCTGTAAGGCATCTGGGAAAGAGCTGTTGCATTAAAGATGGTACAGAAGATATTGTTTAAATTTACAAGGCATGCTAAGCCATATGATCAGTAGATCTGGTAGAGTTTTCTTCCTGTTTGTATGAACTCATTGTCAACATCATGATTAGTTCAGTCCCCTGCCCACCTGGGCCCTAGACCCATTGCTCAAAGGAGAGCCTGCTTCTCATGGATGTGGGGTGTTAGAGAGGAGAGATGGCAGGCTTCCCAGGTGGCGCTAGTGGTAAAGAATGCACCTGCCCATGCAGGAGACAAAAGAGACGTGGGTTTGATCCCTGGGTCAGGAAGATCCCCTGGAGGAGGGCATGGCAACCCACTCCAGTATTCTTGCCTGGGAAATCCCATGGACGGAGAAACCTGATGGGCTACATTTCATAGGGTTGTACATAGTTGAACAGACCTGAAGTGACTTAGCATGCACGCATGGTGGAGAGATGGCATCTTCCATCTTGCCTGAGTGATTTTCAATCCTATGGAACAAGGTAAAACCAGCCCCTTCTCCCTGGTCATAGCTTTCCTTGGCATGTAACCCCTACTCCCCCCCCGCCCACCATCACATGCTCACTTCCTTGACATTAATGTGTTGTGTCTCCTGGAAAAGGAGCCAGAAAGGTCAGAGTCCCATGGGGTGGAATACCCCTCCCCTCCTTGAACTGCCTATTACTGAACCAAAATACTCAGGTGATCAGAACTTAGTACCCCTCCCCCATACACTCATCTGTCTCCTTTTCTGAAGAGTGAGCTTTTCCTAGTTCTCTGTGCAAAAATACAGTATTAAGTGGTACAAATTACGGATATAAAATAAATAAGATACAAGGATGTGATGTTCAGTACAGGGAATATAGCAAAAATTAAATAATAAATTGATATGGAGTATAATCCATAAAAATACTGAATCACTATGTTGTACTGGAGAAGGCAATGGCACCCTGCTCCACTACTCTTGCCTGGAAAATCCCATGGATGGAGGAGCCTGGTAGGCTGCAGTCCATGGGGTCTCGAAGAATCAGACATGACTGAGCGACTTCACTTTCACTTCCCACTTTCATGCACTGGAGAAGGAAATGGCAACCCACTCCAGTGTTCTTGCCTGGAGAATCCAAGGGGCGGGGCAGCCTGGTGGGCTGCCATCTATGGGGTTGCACAGAGTCGGACACGACTGAAGCCACTTAGCAGCAGCATGTTGTACACCTGCAACTAATATAACATTGAAAGTCAACTATACTTCAATTAAAATAAAAAGATCCTTAACCTAGTCACATTTGCCAAGTCCCTTCTTGTCATGCAGGTGACTTTTCACAGGTTTTGGGGCCACTCTTCAGCCCGCCGGCGGCTGTGTTTGCATCCCCCCACATCCATTCCTGAGTCACACTACAGTTTACATGTTCATGTGTCTGTCCCTTCTCTCCTCCCTCAGGCATCCTCTTTCTCCAGACCACACACCCCAGACCCCATCCTTCTTTTCGGTTCATTTGCTAAAGCAACCCCTTACACGAGAGGTTTTATAAGCACTTGTTCTGAAAAATGTGAGGTTAGGAGGGTGAAATAAAAGCGGAAAGCAGGAAACAGTTTCTAAGCTGATGTCAGACATTGTCGATCCTCAAAATTCATTGACCACTGCCCTCCACAGAGACCTTCTTCCGGCCCACGCTTCCCCTGAGCTGGCCTTCTGCAACCTGCCTGTGCTTTTTCCTTCTGCTCATTTATGACAGATTGATGCAGGTTCAGTTCTTCATCCCCGTCTGTCCCTTGTAGGCTTACTTTTTTCACTTCCTGGATATTCAGTCACTTTAGTTCAGTCGCTCAGTCGTGTCCAACTCTTTGCGACACCATGAACCGCAGCATGCCAGGCCTCCCTGTCCATCACCAACTCCCGGAGTTTACCCAAACTCATGTCCATTGAGTCGGTGATGCTATCCAGCCATCTCATCCTTTGTCATCCCCTTCTCCTCCTGCCCTCAATCTTTCCCAGCATCAGGGTCTTTTCAAATGAGTCAGCTCTTCACATCAGGTGGCCAAAGTATTGGAGTTTCAGCTTCAACATCAGTCCTTTCAATGAACACCCAGGACTGATCTCCTTTAGGATGGCCTGGATATTACTAAATGCCTTCTAAACAGAGGACTACATCTCTAAGTCTTCCCTTTCAGCAGCCATAAGGAAACCCCAGAACTTGAAAAAATTACAGGTTTTTCTTCAACATGGACCATCCCTCCAGCTAATTTCAGTGGTTTCGTGGGGAACATTACCAAGATATATGTGCAAGCCAATCAAAGTGAGTTCCTATGGGTAGGCTTCCCTCAGAGCTTAGTTGGTAAAGAATCTGCCTGCAATGCAGGAGACCTGGCTTTGATTCCTGGGTTGAGAAGATCCCCTGGAGAAGGAAACAGCAATCCACTCTGGTATTCTTGCCTGGAAAATCCCATGGACAGAGGAGCCTGGAGGGCAAGAGTTGGACACGACTTAGCAACTAAATCACCACCATGGGTAGGAAGATTTATTTCCCTCCTAATTTCATTCATTCATTCAATGAGTATGTATTTGTTGTTGTTCAGTCGTTAAGTCACGTCTGACTCTCGCGATCCCATGAACTGTAGCCACCAGGCTCCTCAGTCCATGGGATTTTCCAGGCAAGAATACTGATGCGAGTTGCCATTTCCTTCTCCAGGGGATCTTCCTGATTCAGGGATCGAACCCAGTCTCCTGCATTGGCAGGTGGATTCTTTACCACTGAGCCACCAGGGAATCTATTCTGTCCAGGTACTGCTCTTGGCCTCAGGGTTATAATGAGGAACAAGCTACAGATGGTCTCTGCCCTTAGAGCGTTTATGGACTAGCAAGCTATGTACACACACACACACACACACACACACACACACACACACTCGCATACATTCAACTTCAAGTAGAGACCACCCTTCCCTTTATGAAAAACAAAGATCATCTCTAATTTTTTTCACTTTGACCCCATTAAGACCCTGAGCTCAAAGACTCCCCAGTCTCTTCTGCTTTTCATTAGATGGCAAAAAGCCATGCCAGCTGACTGTGTCTCTACACGAATGAAGGGAAGTGAAGGAAGGTGGGGCAGGAGAGGGGCATTTCCCCAGGATCCTCATGGTCAGACATAACGTAGTTCAGAGCCTCCGTCCAGTCCGCGTCAGGACTTCTAACAAGGGATGCCTTTGCACCCTGTCTTAACCAGTGTGTACTTCTATGGGGAGTGGGAACTACCTGGTGGGTTAGAGAGCCTCTTCTTGCAGCCTCTGTTGGTAGAAGAGGAAAACAGTATCCGTGTTCCAAAGGCTTTGTTCAGCAGAATAGATCCCATGTGAGTTTCTGAAAGTGAGCTTTGCTCTGCGTAAGCTTCCCTTCAGAGAATGGAGAGTCAAGCCACATCTCTCCCCTCAGACCTCCAGTGTGTGTGCAGCCAGCATTTTTGCTCCTGATCCGAACAGCATCTAAAACCTTTAAAGCTTTCAAAATCTCCTTGCTATTAGTGGTTGGTTTATTCTTTTCCCCCAAAGCTTATGGAAGCATAAAATTTTAAAGCTGGAGGGGACCTCGGAGAACAGATGCACTATTTAATTTATATTTTTAATTTTCCCAGTTCAGCATCTTGGGTGAGATGAGTTTATCCATCACAGCTTCCCTCTGCTCCCCCGGCTTCCACTCACGGTCCACTCACCGCCGGGGCCTCCCGCCCCCAACCCGCTCTCAGAGCAGCTCTCGCCTTGAGCTCTCTCATATTCCTCGCTTCCCTGACACGCCGTCTACATGGGTGCTGGGGATTCTCTGTCCATGGTTCAAGTGCAGCTGAACTCCTTTCGGCTTCGGACACCGTAACTGGGTTGCGAAGGGACAAGCTGCACACAGAAAGGCCAGATTTCATAAGACAGGGATGGGATGGGATCTACCAGGGGCATCCTCCAGGGTGTAGCCCACATGCAAAGGCTTGCGAGAAAGTGGGTTACTATGCCTGATTTCTGTTAGGACAGTGAGAACTCAGGAGGGCTGGAGGCCCATTTTCATCTGAACATTCACCTTAGGAGAGGGAGGGCCCTGTTACCCTAAGGTCATTCCCAGAGGGAGGAATACCAAGACAGTGCCTGGATTGGTCAGTGTACTGGCCGGGCCAAGTCCGATCCCAAAAGGGGAAGCTGGAAGCCTGGCGTGGTGCTAGGAGCTGCAGCCATAGACTGCCCAAGGCCCCCTCCCCCAGGCTCGGCCAGTGCAGGTGGGTGTCTTGGGAAGGGCTTGGGGCTTCCCTGAGCTCACCATGGAAGACTTCACTCTTCTGTACTGGCCCAATGTGGTCAGAACCCACACGGGCTGGGCAGCCCAGGGTGGGGGGCAGGGGGGTGGGTTCTACCCCTAGCTTGCATTCATTGTAGGGCTGAGAATGCATTTGACTGGGGGCAGCCAGCCCTCCCAGAATCGGGGGCTGAATCTGGGGAGGACACCTCCTGACGTGTCTGCTGCTGTCCCCCACCAAATCCTGGTTCACCTTCATTAGGCCAGTATTGCCCTCCCTCCCAAACCCACCTGATTGGGAAAGGTTGTCCCTGAAGAGGCCCCAACCTGCACCCTGTCCTGCCTGAGATGTCATGGCTTCTCCCATTTCCTCTGAAGATGATACTTGGGGTCCAGAGAGAAGGAAGCTTTCAGCACAGGCAGAATGATGGTCCCAAAGATGCCCACATCCCAAGCCCTGAAACCTTGTATATGGTGTTTACATAGCAAAGGGGATTTAGGACTGGAAGACAACCCTGGATTATCTGGGTGGGTTTAATGTGCTCACAAGGGTCCTCATATAAGGAGGTGGGAGGGTGCGTGTCAGGGAGAGGCTGGAAGATGCTACATGGCTAGGTTGGAAGACAGAGGAAGGGGTCACGAGCCAAGAATGCAGGCGGCTTTCAGGACAAGAGAACGGATTCTCCCCTGGAACCTCAGAAGGAACACAGCCACATGACACCCCAGTTTCAGCCCAGCAAGACCTGTTTCAAATGTCAGAGTTTGTGGTTATTTGTTATAGCCCTGATGAGCAGTTACTAGGGCCCCTTGTTGTTGCTGTTGTTTAGTCTCTCAGTCATGTCTGACTCGTTGTGACCCTATGGACTATAGCCCTCCAGGCTCCTTTGTTCATGGGAGTCTTCAGGCAAGAAAACTGGAGTGGGTTGCCATTCCCTTCTGCAGGGGATCTTCCCAACCCAGGGATTGAACCCACGTCTCCTGCATTGGCAGGAGGATGCTTTACAACTGAGCCACCTGAGAAGCCCCAGTATAGCCCCTAAGAAGGAAGAAAACAGCAGGTGATGCCCGTGGGCTGCCATCTTGGGTTCCCTGGATCGTATGGGCCCCACGGGAGGGTCCCCAGCATCTCCGCCCTCCTGGACCTGTGTCTCCAGCCCCTGCCCTCCTCCTCCCCCTCCTCTGTCTCCCCCACCTCTTTGGTGCCCAGCAGAGCTGCTGATCTTGACTGAACTGCATCGTGGGGAAGCAGGTCTCTCCTCTTGGGGTTCCTGTCTGACCTCCACAGCCAGCCTTTCCAGCTCTGGCTTCCCTCATCCTGGATGGTCAAGGTGCTGCCTCTACCTGAAGCCTCTGTTCATGGTGCTGGGCTACCTCAGAGCACCTTTTCTGTTTTCCTCATTTCATGGCCAATTACGAGCACTTAGTGTGAGGGGGTTCCAGGAGGTCTGTAGGGAAGGCTTCTTACAGAGCTCAGTCCCCAGGGGCACATACATAAAAACGTGACACTCCCCACACTTCTCCTATTGAGAAACAGTGTCCCCCTTAAGGTGACTCCAAGGTCACCCCCACCCTCCTTCTGTTTGGATTCTCTTTCAACCAGGATTAGGAGACATGGTCCTAGGGAGCAGCTAGGATCCAGCCTTCCAGAGGGGTCTTCTTTCCTCATTCTCCCCCAAGAGCAGTTGAAACAGGATTAAAATGAATAACAGGGCAGACACGAGGGAGACAGTGATTCTATTCGGTCAGCACCAAAGTCATGACTTGGCCTTCAGGGAATGTGTGGTGGAGGGTGGAGAAGATTTCCATTTGCCTTGACAAGTGTGAAAGGGTAGGGCTTCCCAGGTGGCTCAGCCGTAAAGAATCTGCCTGCAATGCAGGAGACCTGGGTTTGATCCCTGGGTCAGGAAGATCTTCTGGAGAAGGGAATGGCTATCCACTAGAGTATTCGTGCCTGGAGAATCCCATGGACAGAGGAGCCTGTGAGCTACAGTCCATGGGGTCACAAAGAGTCAGACACAACTGAGCACACACACGAGAAGTATGAAAAGACAAACACAGTATTCAAAAATTAGAAAAATTATTTTTTAAATATTTAGAAATATATGTAAATATCAGATGGCATCTAATTTCATGGAAATAGAAGAGGCCACACATTTGATAAAATAGGAGCTAAACCAAGAGGAATAGGATGATGGCCTGTAGGTGTTTCTAACAGCAAGGCGGGTTAAGGGGAAAACACTTGGAAGCAAATGATGTCTTTGGAGATGGCAGGGAGAAAAACAGATTCCATAAAAAAGCATCAACAGGGGACTTCCCTGATGCTTCAGTGGTTAAGACTCTGACACCTGACTTCCAAGGCAGGGGGTGTGGGTTCAGTCCCTGGTTGGGAAACTAAGATCCCAGATATTGTGCAGTGTGACCAAAACAAGCAAACAACAAAAAATACCAAACAACAGAGATAGTGAAGGTCAAGGGATGCTCCCCAGATGTTAAAGGAAAAAGGAGGAAGAGATGGAAATGGGCAGAGGGAAGGCCTGGGAGTTGGACCTTAGAGAGTAAAACCCAACACTGAGATAAAGGAAATTCTTAAAGAATTCTTAAAGAAGAGAAATTCAATTTTTTTAAAAAAGGAAACAGAAGATAAAATAGGACAGAGTAGAAGGAAAAGTTCCTGAATTTAGAAACACTAGAATGGGTAGATGGAGTGAACTCTCCAGGTCCAATGAATTGAAAGTAATCCAATGCACAGACAAACATTGATGATGCTTCTTTCATTTCAAGCATAAAGAACTTGACAAATGTCCAAGCAAAGGATTCAAAGAAGAACAAAGCTATCCACAAAGGAGCACTAGTTCAATTTGGTGCAGAGGCCTCTATAACATAGAATGATGTAAATTCCAGAAGAAAGCAGCTGAAAAGCAAACAAGAGAGAGCAAGAAAGAGGAAAGATAGAGGAAGGTGGGAGGCAAGGAAGACAGAGCTGGATGCTGCACAGAGAAGGAGAGGTTTTGATCCAAGACCAAGAACACGTCTAACAATCAAGGTGGTGTTTACTCTTCAATACCATGGCTTTCTCAGAGATGCAAAGATTCAAAGTATACTATGCAGTTTTATCCTTAAAAAAAAGTACACCAAGATGTATACCTAACAACTAGAAGCTGAGTCAAGGGTTCACAAGAGAAGACCATGGCTCTGGTGCTGACCACAGAGATCATTTAAACAGGCCTGGAAAATGGTTGACAGAACAGTTACAAAACAGTGCAAATATTCTTGAAGGGGAAAAAAAAGCAGAATGTAAGGATAATCATTTATGAGCGTTAAACAGGGCCCAAAATTTGATAGCATACCAAGTCAATCTGGGAAGAAGAGAGGAAAAGATATAAATATGTGATAATATTTTTCTCCTATTTATACATAAGTCATGAGGTACTGTTTCATTATTGATTTTGATAAAATAAAACAATACAAGTTTGACAATATTTGTAAAACTGCAAGTACTCCCTCATTGCGGGAAGATTCTTTACCAGCTGAGCCACAAGGCAAGCCCAAGAATACTGGAGTGGGTAGCCATTCCCTTCTCCAGGGGTTCTTCCTAGCCCAGGGATTGAACCCAGGTCTACTGCATTGCAGGTGGATTCTTTACCAGCTGAGCCACAAGGGAAGTCCAAGAATACTGGAGTGGGTAGCCTATCCCTTCTGTAGCAGATCTTCCCAACCCAGGAATCAAACTGGGGTCTCCTGCATTGCAGGCAGATTCTTTACCAACTGAGCTATCAGGGAAGCCCCAGTAACTACCAGTAGAACTAAAAATAACATTATAGGAAAATAAACATGGTCCCATAAAGCTAATGGTATGAAATAAGCATCAAGGAAACATAAAACGCAAAAAACCAAAATGATAATAACAATAATAATGCAAAAATAAGAACAGGTCATGTATATAAAAAAAAAAGATAAATAGATTCAACTCCATTGTTAAAATACAGACTTTCAAAATGGGTCAAGAAATAAAACTTAGTTTTGTATTACCTACAAGAAATACACCTGAAGCATAATTACTCCAAAAATTTTAAAGTTAAGAGCTGGACAGAAAAATACCAGACGATGGAAAAAAAGCAGTGGTGCACAAAATTCAAGAGATCATTTACAGGATAGTCATTTTTTACTCATGAAATAAATAATCCATAATGAAGATCTAATAGACCTATATCTTCATGTACATAACAATATTATATCAAAATACCTAAAGTCCAAACATAATTGAAAAAAAAACTGACAGAAACAATAAAGGGGAGCATTTCTTAAGAAATCTAGAATTCAAAGAATAAATAAAGCCATAGTTATCTGCATAAATATTCAACAATTAAATATTTACATCACTAACCTACAAAGAAGTCAAAATATTTTCTTTTCTAGTGGCCATGGGACATTTACAACATGTGACATATATTGGGCTATAAAGAAAAGGTCAGTGAATTTACTGAATAAAAATGAATGAAAACAAAGGAACTACTCATTCACCTCAGAATGTAGAAAGATCCAATTAAATAATCCTTGGAAACTTGCAGGGTATAACTGATAAAAGCAGAAGTGAATAGATTACAAACAGAAGGGATTGGTCAATTCAAGAATTATGGCTGAAACAGAATACAAATAAAATATACAAAGAAAGTGTCCACTGATGAGAAAGAGCTAGAGAGAGAGAGAGAGAAAGACACAAAATAAGCACCAAGATAGGGGAAGAAACCATAGATACAGAAGATACTTACAAAAACAGCAATTTTATAGGAAACATTAAATGATCAAAATTGACTTGTTTAAAAATTTAGAGGCTTAAATAGGTGAAAAATCATGGCAGAGAGTGAAAAATGTGTCGGTGAACTGCCCCTTGAAAAGGAACTCAGCAGAGGGGCTTCCTTGGTGGTCCAGTGGCTAAGGCTTCACGCTTCCAAAGCGGGGACCTGAGTTTGATCCCTGGTCAGGGAACTAGATTCTACATGCCCCAGATAAAAAGTCTCCATGCCGCAATGAAGACCAAAGACCCTGCATGCTGCAGCTAAGACCTGGCACAGCCAAAATAAATAAATAAATGAAAATAATTTTAAGAAAAGAAACTGAGTAGAGATAAATTTGCGGGTGGTATTAGAGCCTTGTGCTACCTAACATCAACACATTCATGAGGTGTATCTATTATGATATTACTTCCCCAGTTGGAAAAAAAAAACCAGAAGTTTGTTATTTTACCCTCACAATATCAGCCTCCTCTTCCATCAGGTAACTTAAAAATGATCATGCTTTTGGTTTGTTCATCCTCATTCTATCAAGTGTGCTTTTGATTTTTGAAAAGGAGAAACCATTCTCCCTGATGGGTAATCAGTGGAACAAAAGCTTGAAATTTTTTGTTAATTTTTCACAATATTTCAAACTTTTTCATTATTACTATACTTGTTATGATGAGTTGTGATCAGTAATCTTTGTTGTTACTATGGCAAAAAGATTACAACTCAATGAAGGCCCCAATGATGGCGAACGTTTTTCAGCAATAAAGTATTTTTCAATTAAGGTGTCACATCTTTTTAGACATAACTCAATCGAACACTTAATAGACCATATTCCCTTCTCCAGGGGATCTTCTGGACCCAGAGATCGAACCTGGGTCTCCAAAAGACTACAGTATAACGTAAATATAAATTTTATAGACACTGGGAAACCAAAGGATTCATGTGACTTGCTCATGGTGGTTCTGGAACCCGATCCATAATCTTGGATGTCTGCTCTTATGCTTCTTTAAGGCACTCAGGGAACGGGGAGGGGCTTTCTGCCAAAAAGCCGAAGGCAGTCTGATGGTGACACCGGGCAAGGCTCTGTGCACAGGCACTGGGGCACTCTTAACATCTGGGTCCTGGATGGGCAGTGTCCTCTCTTATCACTTAATCGCTGTCGCTGTCTTGGCCCAGGATCCCTGGAAGGAGGCAGAGCCTATGGAAATACCAGTGGCCTGAGCGCTGGTCCAAGCGTGTGAGGCCTTGGGCACTGGGTGAGATGCAGAGGGAGTCTTCAAACAATTATTAGAGTAATTGCACTAATGACCTAGGAGAGCGAGGGGGTTCAAGCTGGCCCCCTTCCGAAGGCAGGACCCAGAAGACAGAGGAGGGAGAGGAAGACGGGGAGGGGCCACTGCTGCGCCAGCACTTTTTGAAAAACACGCCTAAATGGCTCTGGATCTGTGTTTTTCATTCAGGCTGGATGTGCTGAGGCGTTTTTCATTCGGCTCCCTCCCACCCTACCTTCCCGGCAAATTCCTTCCCAGCGCTGTTGATTTCTGTCTTGCGACCATTATGGAAATCTGGCTTCATTTCTCCTCCTAATTTATGATCTTGTTAACATGCCCGCATGCCAGATGGTCCTGTTCTTCAGGTTGGGAGATAATGAGATAAACAAAAACTGCTGTAAGAAGCAAATAGGGGAAGTTTCTGCCTTGAATGGGCCGCTCTTTATTCCTACAAACGGGCTCCCCAGACCTCAGCCGCAGCGCTCTGGAGTCCTAAGCAGGTGAAGGGCGCGGTGGTCCTTGGGTGGCCCCTGAGAGGTGAGTTCTTTCTTCCAAGAGGCTCTTTGTGCTCTGGAATGCAGCCCCAGAAAGAGACATGGTATCACCCCACCTTCCTCTGATATAGTCCTGGAACCAACTTGTCCTTCCACATGACTGCTTACTGCTCTCACCACACTTAGCACATTGGACTCTTAATTGCTAATTTTTCTTTTTCCCTGCTACTCTGTGAGCTCCCAAGTCTTTTTCCTCTGAAACCAGAATGTCATGCATAAGGCTGCACATGGAGTTAGCAGATAATCAAAAAATAATTGAGACACCTCCACTAAGCTCAGCTACAGAGAAAAATAAAGAGTTGAATGAATCAATATGCCATATACAATATAAACCACCCAACCAACAGATCCAAAAGATGGGTTGCAAAGACCCCAGCCCTGGATGGGCACTGTGCCCCTTTATCTTTGAGGACCCTTTCCAGGTCAGTCAGAACACCACCCACAGTCAGACCATGAACAGACACACTGAGGAAGGGATTTTTCATAGTCTTCATTCACCCTAAAACTTGGCATGTGGACACCGGGAGGAATCTCAAGGGCCATCTGGTCTACCTCGCTTGCCTTCCTGACCCATCCTTGTACTAACACACAGGAAGATGAGTCTCCAACACCCACCACAGAAGGGGTGCAGAGAAATAGGCAGACTGTGGTTACCAAGTTCACACAAGGAAACTGAGTCACTAGTACAGTTGGTGGCTAGGGCCCAAGTGTCAGCCAACTACCACTTCAGGCCATATATCTGGTGCCATCTGCCTTCACAAGTAAAGTTTTATTAGACCATAGCCATGCTATTTGTAATCTATTATCTGCTGTGCTTTTAGGCCACAATGGCAAAGTTGAATAGTTGTGACACAGAACACATAGCCTACACTCCAGCCCTCACAGAAGAAGTTTACTGAGTCCCTGATCTCAGAAATACACAGGCAGCCCCATTCATGCACATGTCTAGGTTTGTATGAGCACAGATGGATCATGACCATACCTACCCTCAGGAGGCACCAAGGGCCACCGCAATGAATGAATGAACAAATGGATGAATGAATGGGCAAATGGATGAATGAACGAATGAGTGAACAATCAAATGAATGAAAGAAGGAAGGAAGGAAGGAAGCTCTCAGTTTTAGCAAAGTTCTCTCTTCTTCTTTTGGGCATTCAGAGGATATGACAATCACTGTGCTGAGTCCAGCCTGCAAGTTAGAGCGAAAAGTCGATTTCCTTTGTTGTTTTTTCACTGTTCGCAAAATAAAGTTTCTTACTAGCTTATCACTCTTAACCACAAACAGCGTTCCCAGGGAGTTGTGGGATTTGGCTAGGAGGAGGATGGGAACAAGGGAAGGACCAGCCACAGTCTTTGTCCTAATCCAGCCACATACCCAGGAAATATCATGAAAGCCAAGAGAACAGAAAAGAAAAGCAGCTCCCCCACTCAGTAATCCACCGCTGAGATTAGGCTCCAGCCAGAAGCCGGTGCTGATAGAGTTCCAAATAATAGGATTAGCTTCAGCCAGAGTGTCCTAATGCCCCTGACTCTTTCTAAGGCTGGAAACATTTCAATTTAGCAATTTGCTAATGCCAAGACCCTATTGTAAATATCCTGTCTGGCCTGCCTGACTCTTTTGAATTCCAGCTTGGAATGAAATTAGCTTGTACTGCCCCCTCCTGAGAACCTGGGGTCTAGTCTTAGGGATGTGACTCTTCTTGATAACAAGTCACCCGAGACAACTCACCTTCTGGCCAGCTGCCCTGAGGGCCCTAAAGTGCCTCTCAGCAAAGATTATCAGGATCCCAAACAAATGTTTGCCTAAATTGCTTTAAAAGGCAAAAACCTGTTCAAATCTCATTCAGACTAAAAAGGGCAAAAAAAGAAATCTATCATCAGGTCAGTTTTTGTTTTGGCTGAAAGCATCGGGACTAAGAACTTCCCTGACAGCTCAGATGGTAAAGAATTCACCTGCAATGCAGGAGACCCAGGTTCGATCCTTGGGTTGGGAAGATCCCCTGAAGAAGGGAATGGCTATTCACTCCAGTATTCTTCTTGCCTGGAGAATTCCATAGACTAAGAAGCCTGGTGGGCTACGGGCTATAGTCCATGGAGTTGCAAAAGAGTTGGACCCAACTAAGCGACATGACTGAGCGACCAACACTTTCACTTTTACCGGGACTAAAGAACCTGGAGCTTTGTGATGCTAGAAGAGAAGAGCTAACTTTCCTGACTTAGCTTTGTCCAAGGCCGGTCCTGTGAGCTCTCAGTGGGCAAATGGATAACTAAATCAGCACATAATAGCTCAACAGTGTTCAGAAACTGGCACAAAGGACTTTGTGGTGCTCACTATTTGTAGGCAGCAATTATTGGTAATACACTGGTCGGAATCAACACATTCACTAGTGAAAGGGATCCTTTATTTTGTTGAAAGAGCCTGGGATTCTGGAGTTCAGGCATGGCTGGATCCAGGTGTACAGATTGTATCATCAGTCATCTATCTCTTGTCTCTCTGTTCTGCATTGCTGCCTCCTTAGGCAGGTTCCTTTACATTCTTCCAGGTTACCAACCTCAGGAGAAAGAGAGTATATTCTTTCCAGCAATGTAGGCTGAGGCTCACTGGCCCTGACCAGCCTCACTTGGTTATTTGCCCATTCCTAACTCTGTCTTTGAAGCTGTCTTATTTTCTACTGTGGAGTGGGTCGGTCTCCTGCTTTAAATCTTGCTTGTGCAGGCTCTCCTCTTTGCTCACCCTCTTTGGCTAGCTTTCAAGTTCCTAAATCCTCATCCTAGAATAATCACACACCTCCTCCAACCCTAACCTACACATTCCTCCCTTGAATCCCCATATCAGCCCCTCTGTTTACCCCCAAATCAACTGCGATCTCTTAACCACCATGTTTTCCAAGACCCTGGTTTTTATGGCAATCTGTCTCTTGGCACCTGCTCCCACATTTTTCTCCTTCTCTCAGCCTGACTCTTGAGTCTCTTCCTCCTTTTAAACTATTTTCACAAATCTCCCAATCTAATCATACTGAGTTTCTGAAGTGCCCTTATCCATCATCACTTAAAATTAACTCTCCCTTGAGTATATATACTTAGTTTTATTTGCATATAATAATAACAGAGTGTAGTGCTTAAATATATTTTCTGGAGTTTTTATCTCGTGTTCTTCACATCCATCTGCAAAGTAGGCAGCGTCCTCATCTGTCAAATGAAAGAAAAAGCAACTCTGAGAGCTCCAGGATGCTCAAGGGTAAATGGTAGGAGGCAAGGGTGGCAGCTGGGGGTGGGATGGGTGGTGGTAGATCCAAGACACACACCAAGGCCACACGGATACCTAAATGAGAACCCAGTCTTACACAGTGGTTCTCAAGCTGGGACAGTTTTGCTCCCCAGGCACAGCTGGATGGGCAGGAGGAAGCCAGTTTACTGGCCTCATTGAGTCAAAACCAAGGATGCTGCTAAACCTCATACGATGCACAGAACAGTCCCTCCTCAAATCTTCCCACCCACACACACAACAAAGAATTATCTGGCCTCCAAATGGGAGTATTCCCCAGTCTGAGAAACCGTGGCTTAGGAATATCTGAAAATAAAAGTTTCCATCCACATCTCCTAAGGGCTTTCCCTTCTGTTCTCAGTCATACACAAAGCAAATCAGCCACTACCATTCTTTCTTCGTTATCAGAAGGAGGTTGGGAATATACAGGCCAGTACAAGAAGCCAAAGTGGGGGTGGGGGTAGGTTTTCCCAGGTGGCTCAGTGGTAAAGAATCCGCCTGCCAATGCAGGAGACTGGGGTTCGACCCCTGGGTCGGGAAGATCCCCTGGAGAAGGAAATGGCAACCCACTCCAGTATTCTTGCCTGAAAAATCCCACGGACAGAGGAGCCTGGCAGGCTACAGTCCACAGGGGTCTCAAAGAGTCGGACACAAATGAAGGACCCCCTCTGCCCACCATCCACCCTTGTTTTCACAGGACCATCGCGTGCCAAGGCTTTGGCCTGCGCTCCTAGTTACTGGGCAGAGAGCTGGAGTAACTGCTTTGCTCAGGGCTGTGGGGTGCCCAAGGGAACGGAGGCAGGAGGAGGGGGAGGGGACAACGGCAAGTGACGGTCACTGTGGAGCAGATGGTGAGCCCGGGGAGGATGAAGGGGAAGGGGAGAGTGGGAGGGATGCGTGGATGTGTGCACTTTGGCAGAAGGAGGCCCCGGGCATCCAGGGCCATGGAGGAGGGAGGGGCCTCCCTGCCACCTCTGAAGCTTCAGGGAGTGAGATTTTAATGTGAGCCTAATGAAGGCAGAAGCAGTTTCCATTATTCACACTCTGCTCCAGCAGCTTCTGAGCCCACACGCTCCACTACCCTCTGGAGAGGTGCAGCCACTGGTGGTGTCGGGTCCCGACTCGCTGCAGAAGGAAGGGCAGGGGGCCAGACTCCCAGCCGCCTGTGCTCAGACCTGGGCCAGAGGCCTTCCTTGACGTTTCCTGTCTCGTTTCCTCCAGAGTGGTGGTGTAGGAGGAGTGCCAGAGGAGGGTCTGTTGATGAATCCATGGGGGGCTAAGAGGCCCAGGGAAAAGTGTCCGTCCACAGGGGCATTTTCAGCTCAAGGGCCTCCTCCATCCACCTGCGGCTTTGTGAGCCTGTCTGGGCCTCCCAGCAGAAGGGGGACAAGCGAAGCTGTGGGCCTCAAACTTGGGTCTCACACCAGATCCCAGCCTGACTGTGGACAGAGGACGGAGACCCTCCAGGGATCTGGGATCCTCTGGTGGCCCTTCCACCTGGTTCCACTGTCTCCCTAGGAAACAGTCTCCCCAGGAAAAGTCTCCCCAGCACTGGAATTCTCTGGAAGTCTCAGCTAGTCACCGGATGACAGGTCAAGGCGAGGGCAGCCTCCTCCTGAGGGTGGACCCCAGCTCCGGGTCTCCCTGTGTTCCGGCGCTCCTGAGGTCCCCAAGCCCCGCTCCCCTCTGCTTCTTTATGGCCACACAGTCAGCTCTCTTCACAGGTTCCACGCCTCTCTGCTCCTCTCTCCCAGTCTCTTTCCTAACCTCCATACCAGAATTCCTACAGCAGTAGGAAGGGACCCTGGAGGGCAGCCTTCTGGCAAATGGGGACCTTTCCCAGATGCTCTAAACACTAATAGGTAAGTGTTCCAGGAGTATAAAGAATGTTCAAGAAGCTTTGAGTCAGGGTTACTATGAGCTCACGGGAGCTTCCTCACCCATAGAGCAGGGTCACCTCTGATCACTGTGGCCATTTCAGTGGTCAGCCAGATACAATTCTCACACACACACACACACCTTTTCACCCTCTTCCTCGCTCCCCCTCCCCCCACCTGCCCACCCCTCCAACCTCTGGTTCAAGAAAGGCCACAGGTGCTTCACCTCCCACCCTCGGCAAGGGGCCAGGCCCAGGGGTGCCGTCCGGATTGCCCCGAAGCCAGACAGCCATATTTGAATTCCAGATTCCCAGTCTCGCCAGCCTCAGAGCCCCTGGTTTCCCCCCGCCCAGCCCGAGACAGCTGCCAAGTCCAGGAGCCCCTCAGAGACCCTGCCTCAGGGCTCCTGTCAGATGGACAGCGATGAACAGGAAATAATGTTTCACTACACGCACACACACATACACACACACGCCATTTAAAAATGCTTTCTGTACTGAATTCTGTTCTCCCTTGTATTTCTTTGTCTACTTGTCCTTTTTTTATACTAATTTCTCATTTGAGTCAAAAATTATTTCACTGGAGAGGTGGTGATTAAATCTGATAATTAGGAGAAATATCAATTAAGTCAGGCTGGGCAAGCGGGCAGACCTTCCCCATGAAGATACTGGAGACTGGGGCACAGCCAGGGGCCCCCATCCCCCAACCAGGATCACATCCATGAGCTGAATGGATGCGGGGCTTTATCCCAGCAGAGCCAAGGGGGCCGTGGCAGGAGCAGAGGCTTTATCTCCCTGCACCCTCGAACAGCTGCCTTATTCCTCCCTCTTCCTATTTCGTCAGAATTCCACCCCAGAATTAAAGTGCCTGCCAGCCCAGACCCACCCCCCAATCCTGTCCTTGTCTCTGTCTTGCCTGTCCATTACTTACTGTGCTTGCCCAGACCCCCACCACCGTGTCACTGCCCAGACCTGGCCCTGCATTCCCTGAAACTGTTACCTCAAATTCTAGTTACTTACCAGCTAGAGCGCATATAGGGAAAAACACACCACCTCTGCATCCACACAGAACGGTCCAGTCAACAGGGGGCTTCAGAAGGTGGAGGTGAGAACAGTTTCTTCAAGTATGATCTATTGACTCCTTGCATCAGGAGTTCCCAGAGTGACTGCTTAAGATAATGGGGCGCTTAGCTGGGATGAGACTTCCCTGGTGGCTCAGACGGTAAAGAATCTGCCTGCAATGCAGGAGACCTGGGTTTGATCCCTGGGTCAGGGAGATCCCCTGGAGGAGGGCATGGCAACCCACTCCAGTATTCTTGCCTAGAGAATCTCATAGACAGTGGAGCCTGGCGGACGACAGTCCATGGGGTCACAAAGCCTCAGACACAACTGAGCGACTTTAGCTGGCTTCACTAGCTAGGATGAAGTGGCTAGAAAATTAAATTGGACCCACGGCGTGGAAGCTCTCAGATGCCAGGCTGGCTTTATATCGGGCCTGGTTGGAGGGTAGTATCTGACACTCAGTGTGTGGGTTTTCCCCCACTCTAAGCCATCCTCTGATACCAGCTGGGTGTCTACAATTCAACTCACTTCTGATGCTCCCTACCCAGAGACTGTGGATGATGTCAGATTCCCCAGGTTAATAAGGGCTGAGTCCTACAAGGCTGCCCCTCCCCTCTCCACCTCAGACCTACTCACAAGTCCAGGTTGTCACCCAGGCTTCTGGCTATAGGTGGGAGGTTCCTCTGACCTCTCCTTATGGTCCAATGAATTTGCTACAGCGGCTCACAGAACCCAGAGAAAAATATTTTACTTACTGGATTACTTACTTCTTTTTCTACCTTTCTACTTGTTTTATATTAGTTTATTATAAACGAATGGGGGCAACCCAAGTGGCTAGTCGTAAAGAATCTGCCTGCTGGTGCAGGAGACATGGGTTTGATCCCTGGGATGGGAAGATCCCCTGGAGTAGGAAATGGCAACTGATTCCAGTGTTCTTTCCTGGAAAGTTCCATGGACAGTGGAGCCTGGCAGGCTACAGTCCATGGGGTTGCAAGTCAGACATGACTGAGTGACTAAACACACACACACAAATTATACAGGCGTGTCATCAATGATATCAGGAGCAACCAGATGGAAGAGCTGCACAGGGCACGGTGTGTAGGGGCTCAGAGCTCCCACGTCCTCTGAGTGCATCACTCGCCCAGCACCTCCATGGGCTCACAGAACACTCAGAACCCAGCCTTTGGGGTTTTTCTGGAAGCTTCACTACATAGGCATGATTGAGTAAATAATTGACCATTGGCGATTGGTTCAACCTCCCGCCCCCTTTCCCCACCCTGGAGGTCTGGGAGCAGGACTCAAAGTTCCAACCATCTAATGACTACAACGGTTTCCCTGGTAACCAGCCCCCGGCTGTGGGTGGGTGGGGGGTCCAAAAACTCGCTTCATTAGCATAACAAAAGACACCCTGATTGCACTCCTCGCTTAGGAATTCCAAGGGTTTTAGGAGTTCTTTGCCAGAAACGAGGCAGAGATGAAATGTATATTTATTATAAATCACAACATCACAGAGGGATACAGACAAAGCTCAGCCGTGATAGGTTAACCCTGCAACAGGATCAGGCCAGATTCCTCAGGCTAAGCTGGTGGCTCTCTACCGCAACTGTGCATTAGAATCACCTGGGAAGCTTTTAAAAGGCTCAGTTCTCAGGCTCTGACGTCTAGACCAATTAAATCAAAATGTCTGGAGTCGGGAGTCGGTCATTAATACTGTTCAAAGCATCCGATATGCAGTCAAATCAAGGACCATGGGAGGATGCCTTACCTTCTGATGAGGGTGACCAGCCATTCTGAGTCTTCCCAGGAATGTGCGGTTCCTAGGAAGTGAGAAATTCAAGGCTAAAACCAGGAAAGTTTCAGGCAAGTGGGACAAGCAGCTGCCTCTGCCTGTGGCCACTTTGCAGGGCTCTACCTGTGGGAAACCCAAGCCCCAGGGTGATGCTGTCTGGTCCAAGGTCGAGCTGTTCTGGGTATTAATCACCCAGCACGAGCCTCAGGGTTCAGCACTTTGGAGCCCTGTGACCTTGGGGGGCTGACTTCTCCCCGGAGCACTTCACCACCTGGTCTCTATCCCTGCAGGTCATAGGTTGAGCTGCACTGGGCGAGCTGTTTTCCACACCTGGCTTTTGGTACCCACGGAGGGCTACTGCCTGCAAGGCCGTCTCCCATTCTTAGAGGACAGGATGAACTCACCCTTGGTCTTCTCTTCTAGGACCCAACAAGCCTCATTAATTCCTGTAATTGGTTCTGAGCCCCTTCCTTGTCTTTGCCATCGTGCAAATAGCATCTGTTTGCTTGCCTCTAATAGCAGCATTTGGGTCTATATCCTTTTCTATCCACTGGAAACAGGAGAGATTAGTATTTAAGTACCTGGCCTCTGAAATCAAACAGACTTGAGTCAGAGCCTTGGCTCATCATTTATGGGCTGTGTGATCATGGCGAGTTACTTAACCTTGTTGAGTTCAACTGTGAAAAGGGATTTGTGAAAATACCTACATCACAGAGCTTGTGAAGAATGAATGAGGTCAGGCAGGCGAAGTGCTACCACCGTGCTTGGCACACGGGGCAATGAATGAAACACAGATAAACAGGAAAACCACAACTCTTTCTGCCCCACCTCCCAGTCTCTTTGTGGACCCAGTATAATCTACAGCCAACCCAGTAGAACTTTCTGAGATCATGGAAATTCCCAATATGGTAGCCACAAGCCACACATAGCTACTGGATACTTCAAACATGACTGGTGTAACACAGAAAATTAAATTTTAAATTTCATTTGAATTAATTTAAATTTAAATTGCCATGTGTGCTCCATGGCTACCATATTGGATATATCCTATATATATGTGTGTCTATGTATATATAAACATATCTGGGCCAGTGGTGACCTATGGATAGATACATCTTTGCTCTGTAGGAGGGAAGGGCTGGTCTTTTGAGCAAACCAGGGAAAGTGTGGTATAAAATATGTCTTGGGCTGGGTATGGGGGGGTATCCCCTTAGGAGGGAACCTTGGGCAGGTCATTTCACCTTCGTGCCTCAGTTTCGTCACCTATAAAAGTTGGCTGGTTGACCACTGTTCCAGGACTCCTCCATCCAGGGCTGCTGAATGAGCACATGGGCGGTGCCCAGCGCTGCTGCAGACAAGCGGTTCCACGCACTGAGGCAGCAGTGTGAAGGGTGCCCCCTGGAGTTGTGCGACTTCACAGCTTGCTTCTATCCCTAAATATGCTGCGGCTTGACAAGGCTGCTTTTCCAGACCGTCTCTTTGGAGACCTCCTGCAAGGGGCTTTCAGGCCACTTCAGAATGCAATCTGGGCAGGAGGGAAAGAGTGCCTGCGTCAGGCGTTCAGTCAGATTCCCTTGGTTGATATTGCCTGGACCAATGACTCAACGCTCTGCCTTGGTCTCAGCCTCCAGAGACATGCTGCATGTGTTTGTAGCCACTATTTAACAGGGACTAATGTGAGGCATTGCTCGTGGACACGCAGCCTTAGTGCACAAATGAGCCCATGCTAAGGCGCTAAATAGCTGAGGGATGTCTTGCTAAGGCAGAGAGCTATTTGGAGCCTGTCATTGCCTAGAGAAGGAGACCTTGTAGGACCTGGTGGGGGGTGAAGCTGAAAGGCACGTATGTGTGTATTGCGGGGTGGGGGGGGGGGGGTACATGCAAAAGTGCTGTAGGGGGATGAAAGGTCCTAAAAGAAGGGACAGTGGTACTCCTCGCCCATTTCGTGGGCAGCCCTTTCTGCCAGGGCTCTCCTCTAACACCTTGGACAATGATGCTGCTCCCACCACCTCTTCCCAGGGTCCTCCATTTCCTCCCAGTTCAGGGAGGCAATGAATTCTAGGCCCTGTGGACCTCCTGCTCCAGGGTGGACTCTGGGGTTTGTGTCTCTGCCCTTCTTTTCAGAAGAGAAGCTTCCGCTGGCTGGATGTTAATTATGCATCCTTAGGAAGCCAGCCGTGTGTCGCTGCTGCTCAGGGTGCAGCCCCAGCTGTTTGCAGCCAAAGCCCCGGAGGCCCACAGGGCACGCTTGTGACAGCAGGATAGTGTCACTGCCACATCCACCCTCTCCCAACCCTCTTCCTGCTTTGTAACAGTAATGATAACAATGAAGTGAAACTAAAAGGGTTTATTGAGTGACTCTGCCAGGCTCAGTGCTGAGCACATCAGATCCGTCACTCCACCGCATTCTCCAGCCAGCCTAGTACAGACGAAAGGACTCAGGCTCAGAGAGGTGAAGTGACTCCTCCAAGGAGCGAAGAGAATTCAGATGGTCCCAAGGTGGGTGCTTCTTGAGCACTGGGCAATCGAGAAAACAGAGAGAGTGATGACAATGGCCACCTAGAGACATTCAGAGAACAGAGTCTCCTATTTCAGACCCTTCCAAGTCTCAGCGGTAACTCGCAGACAGGGGACAAGAACATAAGGGGTCTTGTTCCCTCTCCTGATGGTGGAAACGGAGAGGAAAAGAGAGAGGGAAAGGCAGAGATGATGGAGAAATTGCCGTGTTCCCCGGCCACTACTTTGCCAGGCAGTGGCCAGTTCCTTGATACACATCACTTTATTTTTCCCAGTTTCCACTTTGGTGTTTTGAAGTCCCTCTAGTTGAGCCTCAGAAACAAAGGAAGAGGCTGAAATGTTTGGACTCGAACCTTGCGGAACTTCAGTCCAATCGCTCTGACATATAAAGCTGTAGGAGGCTAAGACAACGCATCTTCTACGAGCCGGGCACCAGGTTGGTTGGGGGTTGGGGTCTATAAAGCAAATGTGATGTCACGTCTGCCTTTGAGGAGCAGGCACCAGTGGCTCCTAGTTCTGAGAAGTCTGCTCTGAATGCCTTGTGACGGCTTTCGGCACAGAGCGGGGTCTCAAGGTGTCTGGTTGCTGGCTTTGGATCTGGTCTCTGGGGGTGACAGTGGGGTGTGGGTAGGCGGGTGTCTGCGAATATCAATTACCTTCTTTCAATCATTTCCTGTATGTTTTATTTCTTCAGAAAAAGGTGCTATTATGCAGAGGGAACTCCGCTCAAGGTTATGTGGCAGCCTGGATGGGAGGGTATTTTAGAGGGGAATGCTGCTGCTACTGCTACGTCGCTTCAGTCGTGTCTGACTCTGTGCGACCCCATAGACGGCAGCCCACCAGGCTCCCCCGTCCCTGGGATTCTCCAGGCAAGAACACTGGAGTGGGTTGCCATTTCCTTCTCCAGTGCATGAAAGTGAAAAGTGAAAGGGAAGTCGCTCAGTCATGTCTGACTCTTCGAGACCCCATGGACTGCAGCCCACCAGGCTCCTCCATCCATGGGATTTTCCAGGCAAGAGTACTGGAGTGGGGTGCCATTGCCTTCTCCTTTAGAGGGGAATGGATACATGTATATTTATGGCTGAGTCCCTTTGCTGTTCAGCTGAAACTATCACACCATTGTTTATCTGTTATACCCCAGTACAAAATAAAAAGTTGATAAAGAAAAGATGCTATTAAAAGTCCCCTGAATTTCCCTCTATAAGAGCTGGCAGGAATCTAGAGGGCAACTAGCCAGGACCATTATATCACAAGTGAAGAAACTGAGACTCAGAGAGGTTGAGTGGCTTGTCCAGATCACCCAGCTAGTCAGCGGCATAGGTAGGGCCAGACCCCAAGGCTGACAGCTGGAGGTTTTGATGGCAGTTCTCATCCTGCAGGAGTGATGCCCTTTGCCTTGTATTCAGCTCTGGAAATTCAGTCACCAAATGTAACTCGAACAAAGCAGAAACAGGCTCCTGTGGGGCCATTTTCAACCTGTGGAGAATGGAGGCGGGGCTGGCCCTGAGGCTCTAGGCGGAGGAGGGCCTTCGATTGTCTCAATGTCACCAAACGACACCTCCAATGTCCCCACTGCCTTGCCCCGTGGCTCCTGCGACTGATGGTCCGTTTTCTTCCCCTCATTATCTCTGTGGTCACCACTGGCTTCTTTCCTCCCCTCAGAGCCTGGCCTCTGAGATGCTTCTGGTAAGCTCTTTGAGGTTCCCTGGACCTTTCACCCTCAGAGATGTAATAAGGCTCTCTATACCACCGTCATTGTCAACTGTAACACAAACGGCTGGAGTTTAATTGATGACGTTTATCAACCGACATCTACTCTCTGTATCTCTGTGTAGGAATGCATCCCAGATATAGCCAGCTCTCCGGCGGCTGGGATCTCTATTCTCCATGTATGTGTGTACTCTGTCGGTCTCTCTATGTACAAGTATGTTAATATGCACTCTCTCTGCAGCCTTCTGATGTCTCTGTGTGTATTTAACCTTGTACTGATGTTCATGATGTAATAAAAACAGAACCAAAAGAACGCAACGCCTTCTGGCGATTTCTAAACCTAAGGGAAATGTTCATTTATCTGGGATGGATGCTCGAGCTATTACCGAAAGGCAGTGGGGTGGATAAAACTTCCCATTGACCTTGGAAGGGTCCCTGAACCTCTCAGCCCTTTGTTGAAGGTCGGCAGGTGAGAAGGGGCTCAGGTATGAGGAGGAAGAGTGGCGGGCTGACCTCACAAGCCTTGCAGGTGAACTGTTCTGATCCAGAGCATTCTGTGTGAAACCTCAATTTCAGGAATGAGGCAGCTGCGAGCAGACTGAGTCTCCTGGTGTCCATGGAAGCTCCCTGGCCCTGGGTCTTGAGTAGAAGCTTTAAACGCTTCTGCAAAATCTGACCTTGAGAAATTGCCCTTCCAGATGTCATGAGGAGGCTGTCCCTCCCTCTTCCCTTGCCCTTTCCACCCTGGTCACAGAAGCCCAAAGAGAATTTGATCCATTTAGGAGACCTATTCCAAGGTTTTGATGTGGTCTGTTGTAAAGGACTGAAGCCAGCATCCCTGACCTTGGTCCACTGGGGTTGAGCCAGCCCTTCTGGACATCGCGATATGCACCCTGCCAAGCGAGGCTCCTTGGTCACAGCCCTCAGGTGGTACTCACAGGTGGGTGCCATGTATGAGATGATCACACAGCATCCTTCTCCACTGCTTCCTTGGCTGTGCAATCTCATGGCTTCCTTCTCATTCATCCAGTAAATATTTACTGAGTTCCCTACGATACACCAGGCACTCTTTTAGTTACTAGTGATACTAACATGAACAAGGCAAAAATGGTCTCTTCCTTCCAAAGTTTATCTTCCAGAAAGAAACCATCAATGACTAAGCATGTAAATAAGACAGATGTAAACTATGATAAGGGTCATAAGGCAATTGGATACAAAGGAGGGACAGTTGGTACATGCTTTAGATAGGAGATCAAAAAACACTGCACCGCCCAAGGAAGAAACACATGTTTTTAGAATGATGGGGAAGACCTAGCCTTGACAATTCCAGGCAGAGGTACACCACTGGACAGATGCTTTGAGGTGGGAATGGACTTGCTGTGCTTGAAGAATAAAAATGGGGCTCGTTGGGCTGGAGACATGGATGAGAGAGGAGAGCTGGGTTCAGAAAGGAAGACAGAGTCCCAGAGAGAGTCCGGGTGTCGTTCTGAGCGCAAGGAGACACCACAGGAGGGTGCTGACCCTCCCCCAAATGGGCTGCATTTATACTTGGAGCTGACAATTTGTTTGAAAAAGTGGATGTGAGGTGTGAAGGAAGGAGAAGTGTCAAGGTTGACCCTAAGATTTTGGTCTAGGCGACTAGATGAAAAATGGGGCTGATGAGTCAGTACATCCTCTCACCTCCCTGACTCAGATTTCAGACACCACGTGCCCAACCCATAGTCCCCTTACTGTTCTCTCCCCATCTGTCTCACACACATGAGTGGGAGGGAAGGCAGGAGGGATGGAGGGAGGGCGGGGAGAAACCTAAACCTTTCCCACAGGGCTTTCTCTCCCACTGTCTCTCTTGCAGTCTGTCTGGCTCCTTGCCTCTCAGGAGGGAATTTCCTTTCCAGGTGATTGTATTTATTAAGTTTCAACAAAGCACTCATTTGTCTGAGTATTACATTAAAAGAGTCTAAATCAATCATTCTCATTTATAGGAATAATGAGCTTTGGGGACAAGATTTTATACCTGAATGGGATAATAATGCCGTGTTAAAATCCTCCCAGGAAGGTTTGCTGGCATCAAGCATTGATTGAGTCTCCAAGGTGGGCTGGGCAGAGTGGATGCAGACACCACGCCTACACAACCCCAGTCTCAGACCCTCTGGCTCAAAGCAGGGTGTGAAAACCCAATTCTTTTTTTCTTTTCGATGGTTTATTTTTAAACAGCTGTTTTTTAGTTCATTTTTATTGGAGTAGAGTTGATTTACAATGTGGTGTTAGCTTCTGCTGTACAGCAAAGTGAATCAGATGTGTGTGTATATATATACACACACATATCTCCACTCTTCTTTAGAAAACCCAATTCTTTAGCTGGAGGTTTATACAGACCGTGGGCGTAGGCAGAAGAAGTTGCTCAGATATTGTGAGGAGAGCCTGCTCCTCAGACTTCACCCCAAGCTTGTTAGCAATCCTGGGATGGGGAGGCCAGACTGAGGGTGAAGCCCTCAAAAAGCACACATTCATGGTCAACCACAGCATTGCACATGGTCCATACCTGCGCGATGGACTTTACCATCTACAAAGCATTTCGACCTCCCCTGACTTCTCAAAGCAGTGACCATGCAGACAGGACATGGAACCTCAGAGTCATGTCCCAGGTTCCCTTGTTTCCTGGGGGTGGAGTCAGAACCAGCATCCTACCAGAACCAGAGAGCTGGTTGTGCTTGTGTGCTCAGTCGTGTCCGACTCTGCAACCCCAGGGACTATAGCCCACCAGGCTCCTCTGTCCATGGGATTCCCCAGGCAAGAATACTGGAGTGGGTTGCCATTTCCTTCTCCAGGGGATCTTTCCAACCCAGGGATCGAACCCACATCTCCTGCACTGGCAGGTGGGTTCTTTACCACTGAGCCACCTGGAGAGCTGTTTACTGGGTAGCAAAGAGTCCTCACTCACATCCTCTGCAGCTCTGCTTGGCTTGGCAACTCCCTTCCCTTAAGGTCATCCAGACTCTGAGAGAGACCAGGGCAAGCACATCGACACCCCAGATGGAATGGGGTGAGTCCGACAGGGGGTGTCCCACCCTGGGGTAGAAGAGAGAAAGCTGAGGTGTCAGGGGAAGGATGGCAGGATGAGGGGACGACACACAGCTCTACGTGGGAGGGATGTTCTGTGCCAACTGTCCTGGGAGGAGGAAAGCGTGGCATTCCACTGACCGCTTATGCCTTGGGGAGAGGAGCTTTGAGAGCAGAGGTCCATGAAGGAAGAAGCAGACTTGAGGTGGGAGGTGGGGGGAGGGTAGTACCCCGTCTGTCTGAAGCTGTGTACAGATTGGAACGCTCCAGGGATACTGGTAACTTGGCATCTTCCCAGCCTGAGGGAGCCCTGTCCCTCTTCATGTCGCTCGCTGCCCCCTTCCTAGAGCTCATGCCTCTGACTCTTCCTTGGTATCACAGGTTTAGATATCACCATCTCCAGGAAGCCTTCCCTGATGCATTCCCCTGGTTCCCCTACTAGGACACTACAGAGCGATCTGTTCACAGCGCCATGGAGTGCCTGAGTGCTCAGTGAGGCCTGAGTGGGGAAGAAAGGAATCAGATTCTATCCTTGCTTCAGTCAAAGGCCTTCTGGGTTGGACAAGAATTTTCCCAGGCCTCAAAATGCAGAAACAGCCACACAGTTGACCTTGCCTAGTGATGGGGTTGGCCCACAGTGAGGAAAGTTCCTCATATCCCTGTGACTGTCTTGGCATTGCTTAAGCCACAGATCCCAGGCTCCATCCACGAGGTGAGTTAAATCTTTGTTCACCTGGCTCGCATGCAGAGATTCAGAACGTGTCCTATCGCGGGACCGTTTGCTGTGGAGGACACAGCAAAAAATAGTGTAGACGTTTAGGAGAGGTGGCTTTACATCCGAGTCTCACCACTTGCCTGTCTTGGACTGGGGTAAATAACTCACGTCTGTCTCCAAATCAAGTGTGAAAAAGCATTGTATGTTAGCATTCACCCTGCTCAGCGCGTGGACCATGAACCGTCTCACCAGATGATAAGGCGCCATCATTCTCGCTACTGATGGAGAGTCAGTGTGGTTGGTACCTGAGGGTCTTTTGAATATTCCACCTGGGTTCGCACCGCAGTTGTGTTGTCTTCTAGACGTGTCGTCTCCTGCTCTGTGCCTCCGTGTTCTCACCGGTTAAATGGAGGTAGGAACAGCAACCCCCACCATGGAGTTGGGACCATAAAATGAGAGGGTGTATGTATGAACAGGTCTTAGGAGCTTGCCCGGTTTTCAGCAAGAACTCAGTAACGGTGCAGCTCGTACTGCCGTGCCTGTTACTGTCACCTGTTAATGTTACCTAAACATTCAAAGTGAAAGAAAGTGAAAGTCGCCCAGTCGTGTCCGACTCTTTGTGACCCCGTGGACTGTAGCCTGTCAGGCTCCTCTGTCCATGGGATTCTCCAGGCAAGAATACTGGAGTGGGTCAGTTCAGTTCAGTCGCTCAGTCGTGTCCAACTCTTTGCGACCCCATGAATCGCAGCACGCCAGGCCTCCCTGTCCATCACCAACTCCCAGAGTTCACCCAGACTCATGTCCATCGAGTCAGTGATGCCATCCAGCCATCTCATCCTCTGTTGTCCCCTTCTCCTCCTGCCCCCAATCCCTCCCAGCATCAGAGTCTTTTCCAATGAGTCAACTCTTCACATGAGGTGGCCAAAGTACTGGAGTTTCAGCTTTAGCATCATTCCTTCCAAAGAAATCCCAGGGCTGATCTCCTTCAGAATGGACTGGTTGGATCTCCTTGCAGTCCAAGGGACTCTCAAGAGTCTTCTCCAACACCACAGTTCAAAGGCATCAATTCCTCAGCGCTCAGCCTTCTTCACAGTCCAACTCTCACATCCATACATGACCACAGGAAAAACCATAGCCTTGACTAGATGAACCTTTGTTGGCAAAGTAATGTCTCTGCTTTTGAATATGCTATCTAGGTTGGTCATATCTTTCCTTCCAAGGAGTAAGCGTCTTTTAATTTCATGGCTGCAGTCACCATCTGCAGTGATTTTGGAGCCCCAAAAAATAAAGTCTGACACTGTTTCCACTGTTTCCCCATCTATTTCCCATGAAGTGATGGGGCCAGATGCCATGATCTTCATTTTCTGAATGTTGAGCTTTAAGCTGACTTTTTCACTCTCCACTTTCACTTTCATCAAGAGGCTTTTTAGTTCCTCTTCACTTTCTGCCATAAGGGTGGTGTCATCTGCATATCTGAGGCTATTGATATTTCTCCCAGCAATCTTGATTCCAGTTTGTGTTTCTTCCAGTCCAGCGTTTCTCATGATGTACTCTGCATATAAGTTAAATAAGCAGGGTGACAATATACAGCCTTGACGTACCCCTTTGCCTATTTGGAACCAGTCTGTTGTTCCATGTAGCCAGTCCCTTTTCCAGGGAATCTTCTTGACCCAGGGATCGAACCTGGGTCTCCTGCATTGCAGACAGATTCTTTACTGTCTGAGCCACCAGCGAAGCCCAAAGCTATGTACAAGTAGGTTACAAAAAAGCAAAACTATGTTCCGACACTTCCGTCTTGTGCAGGATCCCATCCCAGGGCCCCGCCCACCCCCCCACCCCCCCACCCCGGGCAGAGCCCTGTGAAGGAGGTACCAGCGAAGGAAGAGACTTCTGCTTAGAGACGATCCTAATCCAGAGGGTGGGTCAGACACAAACACAACTGACTCACAGCTGGTAACAGCCCGTCCAGTCCCGAAGGGACAGACCGACCAGAGGCACAGAGGATGGAGACTTTGGAATTTGGTACAAAGAGCCCTGAGTTAGGAATCAAGACACAGGAATCCTAGTCCCCCTTCTCCTGCTCACTGAGCAAATTCTAATACATCACCACTCTGACCCTCGGTTTCTTCCTCCGTAATAGAGTTTGATCCCCTGAGGTGACTCTCATTCAATTTGGACACTTGGTGATTTCAAAGTAGAATTTAACATTACACGCTGTTTTTAAAGAAAGCTCTATTTGGAAATCACCTCCTTGAAGGAGGTTTTGATGATCTACATGATAAAGCACCACCGCCTTATTTGTGCTCTTCACACAGAATACATCCTCTCCCACCTTTGAGCCCTGAGGAATAAACCCTTCAGGTGAATCTGTTTGCCTTCCTTTCACACAAATAAAAATGGTCTCACCTTCTGGGTTCTTTTTGCCCTTGCTACCAAGACACTCACAGATAAATAAATGCAGCACCCAATTACCTAGCTCACCTCGCACACCCACTAACTGCTCACGCTTCTACTTTTTGTAGTGAATTCTTTGTTAACCTTACATGTCTAACTTTGTAACTGTTTGTTTATACCTTATAAGTTGAATCAAGTCCATATGGAAACTGACAAAATTTATTTCACTTTCATTTTTTATTCTAAGTAATTTTCAGTATTCCAACAATATATGTAGATTTTGGACAAATGAGAGAATATGAATTAGTTGGAAAAGCAAATAAAAATGCCAACAATCTTACCAAAGATAACCTTTTATTATCTAGCCTTCCAGATTACTTTCCATCCAAATAATTCATATAACTAAAACAGAGAATTGTATTCTATGCTCTTTTCAATCTGCATTTTTTTCACTTAACCTGTATAAAATTTTTTAATTATCTACATTATGTATTGTAAAGGCTGGATGGTAAAGTTCCATTGCTTGGAGTTCTGTATTTTGTTTGACAAATCTGCTATTACTAGACACTGAAGTTGTTTCCAATTTTTTGCTGTTCTCAACATTTTACAGAGAACATGGTCAATTATTTTCTTGGGATCTATTCCTATTAATGAAATGGCTGGACAAAATGGTCTATATACTTTTGAGATTTTTGATGCATATCACTGGATTTATTTCGAGAAATGTAGTAATTATATCAGAGTGCCTTTTTCCTTTCCCTTTTCAAAGAAACATGCATTATTTTATATTATGTATTTTTCTTAGTTTTTTAAACCTAAGAGGAGGAAAATGGCATCTATTATATAGGCATTTCTTTGATCACTGAGGCTGCATATTTTACTATATGTTCATTAATGACTTTTATTTCGTTCGTTAGACAAATATTTATGAATCACCTTCTAAGTGCAAAGCATTCTTCTAGTATTTCTCCTATGAATTTCTTGTTAATATAGATATAAGTTCTTTTAAGAACTTTTATTATGTTTTTTATTTTATACTGCTGCTGCTGCTGCTAAGTCGCTTCAGTCGTGTCTGACTGTGTGACCCCATAGACGTCAGCCCACCAGGCTCCCCCGTCCCTGGGATTCTCCAGGCAAGAACACTGGAGTGGGTTGCCATTTCCTTCTCCAGTGCGTGAAAGTGAAAAGTGAAAGTGAAGTCGCTCAGTTGTGTCCAGCTCTTAGTGACCCCATGGACTGCAGCCCACTAGGCTCCTTCGTCCATGGGATTTTTCAGGCAAGAGTACTGGAGTGAGGTGCCACTGCCTTCTCCTATTTTATACTGGATATGGCCAATTAAGGGAAGATATTGTGACCATCTTCCCTTCCTGATGCAGAGACTTCGGCTCTGGCTGTGTGCTCTGAAACGTTCCTTGGCCAGAGCTCTGTTTAGTCTTTAGGAGCTACCATCCCTTCCATCTTCATCTGAAACAAAGTTCCAACTGAGAGGTCAGGGCAGCGCCAGGGATCCTTTCCAATTACAGATTTGTAAATGCTGTGACCTCATCCCAGGTCTTCAGCTGGAAGCTGCTCCCAAGTCTCCATCCTCCCCTCCAGGGCTGCATGTGGAAAATCGGGGGCCTTCCTCCAGAGTCGCAGCACCGCAGAAGTACAAGTGCTGCCCCTACTGCAGGGATCCACGATGGGAAACTCGGGAGGCATCTGCCCGGCCAGCCCGGGTGTTGGCAGCAGATGTCAAAACAACTCCTCATGATGAAACCTCAGGGTCTAATTCCACACGTTCAGACTTTTCATTTAAGATCTTACATTGCAATCCTGGTTCTGCTACTCACATCCTCAGAGTATGTGATAAACCAGAAGGTTTATATCAAAGTATTTCTTCAAACCTTGTGCGGTATCCGCCAACAACTGGCTTCATCTCTGTTTCATGTCATAGGAAGAGCAGGGCTGGAACTAGGTCTTCTTGATTATGCACACAGAAGTGGTATGGTGCCATGGTCAAGGGGACAGGTTCTTGGTCTACGTTTCCTGGTCTCAGGTCCCACTGTGTATCACACATTAATTATGTGAATATTGGCAGCTGCCTGATTTTATTTGTGTGCATCATTGCTTCTTTGTAAAATGGAGATGTCGGTATTGTGAGGCTGAACAAATGAAGAGAACTAAGATGCTCAGAGCTGTGCCTGGCACGTGGGGACAGTGGCTTTTCCCATTATTGCTAGAAATCATCGATGAGAAATTGATGGACTCAAGTGTGTGAGCTTAAAAAGAAAAAAGGCTGAGAAGCAGTTTAACTTATTAAGCTAGAAACACACACACACACATGCACAAATCCACATGTGTAACCTGCACAAATTCATCTCATTTGAAATTTATGATTACACATCTCAAATGAGGGTCTGACTCTCTCAGCAATCCTATTATTTTTCTTCGTAAACTGTTCTCAACCCGGGTGGTACATGAGCGAGTATAACTCACTTAAAGTTATACTAACTTTAAACTCTAAAATTACGTTAAAATTACGTTGTTTTTAACTAAACTATAGTTAAAACTATGGCTACCCCAGACCCACCCAAGACCAATTAAATTGTGATCAGATAGGGAACAGGGAGCAGGCGTGAAAATATTTGGAAAGTCCTGCAGGTGATTCTAAGGTACAACTGAGGTGGAAAGACATTCCTTAAAGGTGATCATTTCAGATCTCTCTCTCCTCTAATCCTTCCACCTTCTCTTCTCCTTTCAACTACCAGCTGATATGCTTGCTTCTTCCTCCATGGAGAAAACTGAAGCCATTTGCAGGAGCTGTCCTTATACTGCCATTGCCGAAACCACTGAAGCCCCTGCTTGTGAAGCCAAGTCTTCCTCCTTCTCGACAGATGAAAGGGGTCCAACTGCCCACGTGCCATTAGAGTCTGAGCTCTTCCCCTCCCCCTTCATCAGTTGCCCTCCCCTCTCTGCTCAGCATTTGCCTCTTCCTCTCTACAGAATCACTGCCAAAGGCACACAGCATCCCCTGGTTTCCCTCAGCTTAGGGAAGAACGACATCACAATAAAAAGCAAGCCTTCTCCTTGACTTTGTACCCCCTCCAGCTCTCACCCTCTCATCCCTCCATCAAAGAGCCAGAGCGTGGTTCAGGTTCATAGCAGCCAAGGGGTGGAAACGACTCAGGTGTCCATCGATGGAAGCACAGATAAAGAAAATGTGCGATTTTGATACATGCTAATTTGACATGGGCTACGACATGGATGATACTATGAGGCTGATATGCCAAAGGAAATAAGCCAGTCACAAAAAGCCAAATACTGGCTGAATTCCACTGAAATGCACAGAATCAGAAAGTAGAAAAATGATTGCCTGGGGCTGGGTGGAAAAAGCAAGGGAGAAGTAGGGCTTAATTGGTGCAGGATTTCAGTTTGCGAAGATGAAAAAGGAGTTCTGTAGATGGGTGGTGGTGACGGTTGATCAGCACGATGGACATATTTAATGCCACTGAACTGTGCTCTTGCACATGGTAAAGATGGCAAAATTCACATCATGCATATTTGCCACAATTAATAATAATAGCTATATACACATACTATCCTCACTCTAACCTCACATGTGTTCTTCAACCCACAACCACTCCGGGTTCTGCATCCCGCACTCCACCAATCCTGCTCTGGCCAAGGTCACCTTGACACGCATTTTCACAAAGCCAACAACCACCTTCCCATCCCCCTATCACTTAACCTCGCTGAAGTACCCAGCTGTCTTCCTGAGATGCTCCACTCTCCTGGTTTCCATGACATTACATGCTCTCATTTTTCTCCTCCTATCTGCCCCCCACGCCAAAACCCCAAGCCCCAGGCTGAGGTCATAGAATTAAGGGTTTCCTCTGTCCCCTCTTGAATCTTCTGTCTTCGATCTGTTATTTCTCCAGAGGAACGCATCTCCTTTCATCATTTTACATACGTTTATTGAGGCTGATGACTCTCACAGCTTCATCTCCAGCCTCAACTTTCTCTCTGAACTCGACTCCGAAACTCCACACTATTTCAGCGTGCACGCACTGTGTTCACAAGGGAACTCTTGATGCTACCTCCTGCTCCCAAATGGTGCATCCAACATTCTCCCCCACCTCAGCAGAGGTTGGGTTCTCCACATTTGAGTAGTATACCTCATTTCTCTCCTTCCCTCCTCTCCCATCTCCAATCCATTAGCAAATCCTGACAGCTCTCCCTTCAACATGTGTCTGGAATCTGCCCACTTCTCTATGTGTCCATCACCTCGTTAAGTCACGTTCTCTTTTCTGTTAGATTATTGCAGTAGCTTCTTTTTTAAAAAATTAATTTTTATTGGAGTATAGCTGCTTTACAATGTTGTGTTAGTTTCTACTGTACAGCAAAATGAATCAGTTATACATATACACGTATCCCCTCTTTTTTGGATTTTCTTCCCATTTAGGTCACCCATAGAGCACCAAGTAGAGTTTCCTGTGCAACACAGAAGGTTCTCATTAGCTATCTATTTTATACATAGTATCAGTAGTGTATATATGTCAATCCCGATTTCCCAATTCATCCTAACCCCTCTACTGCCCCTTGGTATCCATATATTTTGATCTCTACATCTGTGTCTCAATTTCTGCTTTGCATATAAGAACAGCTACATCATTTTTCTAGCAGTAGCTTCTTTGCTGGTCCAGGGTCCTGACTGTTCTCCTTCAAGCTTATCTCAAGCCTCTCTGCTCTTTGCCCTCAGCCACAACGGGTCACTTCAGTTTTGCCACCATGCATGTGCTCAATCCAGTTTAACTCTTTCCAACCCAGTGCCTTTACACACACAGTATGCACGCACACACTCTTCCTTTCCTTACAATCCTCCTCTTCACTCCCTGTCCATGCACATGGTGGGTCCCTCTCATCCTTAAGATCTCTGCATAAATGTTGATTCTGCAGAGAAGCACACCTTTCTTGGTCACATGCAATAAACAGGCATCACCTTCTGTCAACATCCATTTCTTACGTCCAGTTGTTACTATTTTAGACGTTATCACCATCAACAATTTGCCTACTTGTTAACTCTTCATTACCTATCACTGCTAATAAATACTGGACTCCACGAGCACAGGTTCTGTGTCTGTTGGACTTACCACTGTGTTTCCAGAGACACCAATAGTGTCCTCTTCAATTAACCTCAGATACGCAAATGACACCACCCCTATGGCAGAAAGTCAAGAGGAACTAAAGAGCTTCTTGATGAAAGTGAAAGAGAAGAGTGAAAAAGCTGGCTTAAAACTCAATATTCAAAAAACTAAGATCTTGGCATCTGCTCCCATCACTTCATGGCAAATAGAGGGAGAAATAGTGGAAACAGTGACAGACTTTATTTTCTTGGGCTCCAAAATCACTGCAAGATGGTGACTTCAGCCATGAAATTAAAAGATGCTTACTCCTTGGAAGGAAAGCTATGACCAACCTAGACAACATATTAAAAAGCAGAGACATTACTTTGCAACAAAGATCTGTCTAGTCAAAGCAATGGTTTTTCCTGTAGTCATGTATGGATGTGAGAGTTGGACCATAAAGATAGCTGAGTGCCAAAAAATTGATGCTTTTGAATTGTGGTGTTGGAGAAGACTCTTGAGAGTCCCTTGGACTGCAAGGAGATCAAATCAGTCCATCCTAAAGGAAATCAATAGAATATTCATTCAAGAAATCAAAGAATATTCATTGGAAGGACTGATGCTGAAGCTGAAGCTCCAATACTTTGGCCACCCAATGTGATGAAACTGACTCATTGGAAAAGACCCTGATGCTAGGAAAGTTTGAAGGCAGGACGAGAAGGGGACGACAGAGGATGAGATGGTTGGATGGCATCACTGACTCAACGGACATGAGTTTGAGTAAGCTCCGGGAGTTGGTGATGGACAAGGAAGCCTGGCGTGCTACAGTCCATGGGATCACAAAGAATCAGACATGACTGAGCAACTGAACTGAACTGAACTGGGACATGCATGGTTCACTCATTAAGTCTTTAAGGGAAAAGGGACTTAATAAGTTCATTTATTAAGATTATGGTATAGGGTCATCATGTAACATGATGCCTTATATTTAAAGCTTGGGTTTATACTGAGGTTAGCTTTTCTGATCATGTTCCAGAAATTTATAATCCTGAATTTTCCCTATTTATTTACTTTTAAGGTCTTTTTTATATGGACCATTTTTTTCGTGTCTTTGTTAAATTTGTTACAATACTGCTTCTGTTTTATGTTTTGGATTTTTGGCCATGAGGCATGCCCACATGCCTCAGCTCCCCAGCTCCCCATGATCTCAGCTCCCCAGCCAGGGATCAAATCTGTACCCCCTGCTTTGGAAGGCAAAGTCCTAACCACTGGATCACCAAGGAAGTTCCCCCTAGTTATTTATTGACTAACAAAAATTTAATGCATTAAGACAGCTGATCTCAAACCATATGAACCAATGTATTATATTTCTCTTTAAAGCAAGATTTTGAGGGTAATAATTCAATATATGTTTTGTACTAAGCAAGATTTTAAAAATTATAGTCGATTTACAATGTTGTGTTAATTTCAGGTGTACAGCAAAGTGATTAATTTATTTATATATGTTTAAATCTTTTTAGATTCCTTCCCTTAGGTGCTTGCATGCTTGCTCAGACACTTTAGTCATGTCCGACTCTTTGTGACCCTATGGACTGTAGCCCACTAGGCCCCTCTGTCCATGGGATTCTCCAGGCAAGAATACTGGAGTGGGTTGCCATGCCCTCCTCCAGGGGACCTTCCTGACCCAGGGATCAAACCCCCTTCTCCTTCATCTCCTGCATTACAGGCAGATTCTTTACCCACTGAAGTACCTGGGAAGCCCTCTTTCACTTTTAGGTTATTATAAAATACTGAGTACAGTTCCCTGTGCTATACAGTAGGTCCTTGTTGGTAAAGTGAAATTTTTATAAAAATAAGATTTTATTTGGTATCCATTTCAGAAATCCCTAATATCAACTTCTCTTCATGCTTAGCTTCAGGCAAAACCCTCTTAGGACTTAAGGCTTCAGATCAGCCTGACTTCAACAATATTTGAAGCTCATTTGAGGCTTTTTGGCTATGAAACTTCAGAGGTTATTTCGTGTAATGGCTGGCTTTCAAAAAATAGTTATGAAGACACCAGCTAGACCTTAGCTCTTCTCCCCCAGCTTATCTTTTCCTTCCTTGAAGAGGCAGAAGAGGAAGAGTGAAGAGGGAAAATCTACTTAGAAAAAGATGTGCTTTGTACGTTGAGTGTTTAAAATAAATCCAAGGGTCACCACCGAGATCTGTCTCATTAACGGATGACACGGTTCACATTGTTCGGACTGTGCTTTTGTTCTGCACTCCAGTGAAGTCTTTCCAACAAGCACCTTTTTCTACTGAGTGGCAGGAAATCATACTTTACGCCTGGGCTTCCAGAAGCTTCTCTGCCTTATCAAGTCCCCAGACGTGCCCTGAGATCACAGATTGCCTCGGGTTCCTTGTTTCCAGAGCCATTTTCCAAAACAACTGGTACCCTTTGCTTGAAGAGACTTTTTCAAAGAATATTTTAAACAGTCTCTCAACACCGGTTTCATCTCACATATTGGCAGTGAGTGTTCCCTGGGCCTCTAAATAATAAAACAAAAATAAAACAACCCCAGTGGTGAGTTTTCTGGGAGCCACCAGGCAAGTGTGTTAGTGAACCGGCACAGACGGTGCGTACAGACATGTTCTAGAGCTGAGCCGAGAAGTCAGAGAGATGAAAAAGGATGAGGAAAGAGAAATGAGAAAGGCATCCTGTTTGCTCTGGTCAGATCTGCTGCCACTGCTCAAAGGTTGCTGCTCCCTCGTCTTCATTTCTGGCAATTTATTCCTGATGTTGTCTGTGGGAGGATTCAAGTCTGCAAAGGGGATCTGACAAAACATCGAAAAGTGTAGCTGAATAAAAATGCTGAAAGATCACTGCAGAGGCAGGCAGCTGTCTCTCGTGGGCCAGGCAGACAGACAGACCTGAAACAGGAAAGAGACCGTTTGCTCAATGCTTGAGTGAGACGTCGAAGGTGGCACCTGGAGTTTGGCCACCAGCCAAGAGTCAGGCCGATGTTAATTACACAAACTAGGATGTTCTAACGCGGCGTGTATGCCTGCTTGTGTGCAATGCACTGATGTTCACTTAAAATGTGCTTCTATGGATCTGCTGTATTCTCTACACAGTTATTTACCAGTTACAGTCTCTGAAGTCTGAACCATACAATGAGGTCACACTTGTGCCATCTGGTAACAGGGCCTCCAAAACTCCTGAGCAAGAGACTGGATCCTGCCTTTTGGGTTATGAAACTGACAATCGTTATTAACGGAATCATACGATAACAACTCGTGGCAAAGTGGGGCAGAAAAATGACCCTTTAAGAAAGACAAGTTGGTGGGTTTTTTTCCCCCTCTAAAGATTAATAGTCTGACTCTTTGCAACCCCGTGGACTATAGCCCATCAGGCTCCTCTGTCCATGGAATTCTCCAGGCAAGAATACTGGAGTGGGCAGCCATTCCCTTCTCCAAGGGATCTTCCCAACCCAGGGACTGAACCTGGGTCTCCTGCATTGCAGGCAGATTCTTTACCAATTGAGCCATCAGGGAAGCCCCAAAGATTAATATGCTCCAGAATTATAAGGAAAGTGCTCTGGAGGAGGCTGGCTTCTGGAGAGTATGGATTACAGATGAGATCTAGATATGTCTTTTAGAAACAAGACACTTCTCTGAGTAGTGGGCTTGTAGGTAGTTTTATTTGAGTGTAGTTATTTTTCTGTAATTTCTGATGTTTTGCCACAACATCAATTACTGCTGTAATCTGATTTTTTTTGGGGGGGGGGGAGGTAAATCTCCATTTTCAAAGAGAAGAGGTTGGAAGCGGTTTGTCTCTCTGACTTTTAGATCAGTATCCTGAAAAGTAACTCATACATGTTCAAAAACCTTGGAACAGAAGTGGAAGATTCGCTTGTATGTAACACAGGCAAGAGCAGCAGAGTTTGGTAGCTACTGTTTTATCTGACTTTTTCTGTTCATCTATCTCTCACCTTGCCTCAGAAGGGGTTAAAGGAGACTTTCCAAGACAAACAAGGGCCTCCCTGGCGGCTCAAACAGTAAAGAACACACCTGCAATGCAGGACACCTGTGTTCAATCCCTGGCTCCAGAAGATCTCCTGGAGAAGGGAACGGCAACCCACTCCAGTATTCTTGCCTGGAGAATTTCATGGACAGAGGAGCCTGGTGGGCTACAGTCCACAGGGTCGGAGAGAGTTGGACATAACAGAGCAATTTTCACTTTCCAAGGCAAAGGAGGACTTTAGAAGGGGAGAGAGTAACACACAGGTAGAGACAAAGTAAAGCAGGAATTAAGTTAAACTGAACTCGCCCGTGTATTTGACATGGCTGTTCTATAGTAAGAGCCAGCCAGAGACATGGAGTCTTCTCTGGTATGCAACTCAAAGTGTCTAGAAGAAGAAAACAACTCCCTCAGCTAAAAGATGCCTACTTCTTGGTATGAAGATCGGTCTTCTCTGTCCCAGTGGTTTTCTTAAAGCGGGTATTGCCATGTAACACCACTGGAGAAAGGAATAGCATACCACTTCAGTATTCTTGCCTTGAGAACCCCATGAACAGTATGAAAAGGCAAATATATAGGACACTGAAAGATGAACTCCCAGGTTGGTAGGTGCCCAATATACTCCTAGAGATCAGCGAAGAAATAACTCCAGAAAGAATGAAGGGATGGAGCCAAAGCAAAAAGCAGCTGGATGGATCCACACATCCAGTTAT
The DNA here is from genome assembly GCF_019923935.1 of Bubalus bubalis. Taxonomy (NCBI): domain Eukaryota; kingdom Metazoa; phylum Chordata; class Mammalia; order Artiodactyla; family Bovidae; genus Bubalus; species Bubalus bubalis. The sequence continues at coordinate 32,827,376 of NC_059159.1, read as the reverse complement.
GGATGTGACTGGTGATAGAAGCAAGGTCCCATGCTGTAAAGAGCAATATTGCATAGGAACCTGGAATGTCAGGTCCATGAATCAAGGCAAATTGGAAGTGGTCAAACAGAAGATGGCAAGAGTGAACATCTACATTCTAGGAATCAGTGAACTAAAATGGACTGGAATGGGCGAATTTAACTCAGATGGCCTTTATATCTACTACTGTGGGTGGGAATCCCTCAGAAGAAATGGAGTAGCCATCATAGTCAACAAAAGAGTCCAAAATGCAGTACTTGGATGCAATCTCAAAAACAACAGAATGATGTCTGTTCATTTCCAAGGCAAACCATTCAATATCACAGTAATCCAAGTCTATGCCCCAACCAGTAACACTAAAGAAGCTGAAGCTGAACCGTTCTATACAGTCAGCAAAAACAAGATGGGGAGTTGACTGTGGCTCAGATCATGAACTCCTTATTGCCAGATTCAGACTTAAATTGAAGAAAGTAGGGAAAACCCCTAGACCTTTCAGGTATGACCTAAATCAAATCCCTTATGATTATACAGTGGAAATGAGAAATAGATTTAAGGGACTAGATCTGATAGACAGAGTGCCTGATGAACTATGGATGGAGGTTCATGACATTGTACAGGAGACAGGGATCAAGACCATCCCCATGGAAAAGAAATGCAAAAAAGCAAAATGGCTCTCTGAGGAGGCCTTACACATAGCTGTGAAAAGAAGGGAAGTGAAAAGCAAAGGAGAAAAGGAAAGATACACCCATTTGAATGCAGAGTTCCAAAGAATAGCAAGGAGGGATAAGACAGCCTTCCTCAGCGATCAATGCAAAGAAATAGAGGAAAACAACAGAATGGGAAAGACTAGAGATCTCTTCAAGAAAATTAGAGATACCAAGGGAACATTTCATGCAAAGATGGGCTCGATAAAGGACAGAAATGGTATGGACCTAACAGAAGCAGAAGATATTAAGAAGAGGTGGCAAGAATACACAGAAGAACTGTACAAAAAAGATCTTCATGACCCAGATAATCACGATGGTGTGATCACTCACCTAGAGCCAGCCATCCTGGAATGTGAAGTCAAGTGGGCCTTAGGAAGTATCACTATGAACAAAGCTAGTGGAAGTGATGGAATTCCAGTTGAGCTATTTCAAATCCTGAAAGATGATGCTGTGAAAGTGCTGCACTCAATATGTCAGCAAATTTGGAAAACTCAGCAGTGGCCACAGGACTGGAAAAGGTCAGTTTTTCATTCCAATCCCAAAGAAAGGCAATGCCAAAGAAAGCTCAAACTACCTCATAATTGCACTCATCTCACATGCTAGTAAAGTAATGCTCAAAATTCTCCAAGCCAGGCTTCAGCAGTACGTGAACCATGAACTTCCAGATGTTCAAGCTGGTTTTAGAAAAGGCAGAGGAATCAGAGATCAAATTGCCAACATCCACTGGGTCATCGAAAAAGCAAGAGAGTTCCAGAAAACATCTATTTCTGCTTTATTGACTATGCCAAAGCCTTTGACTGTGTGGATCACAATAAACTGTGGAAAATTCTGAAAGAGATGGGAATACCAGACCACCTGACCTGCCTCTTGAGAAACCTATATGCAGGTCGGAAAGCAACAGTTAGAACTGGACATGGAACAACAGGCTGGTTCCAAATAGGAAAAGGAGTACGTCAAGGTTGTATATTGTCACCCTGCTTATTTAACTTATATGTAGAGTACATCATGAGAAACGCTGGGCTGGAAGAAGCACAAGCTGGAATCAAGATTGTTGGGAGAAATATCAATAACCTCAGATATGCAGATGACACCACCCTTATGGCAGAAAGTGAAGAGGAACTCAAAAGCCTCTTGATGAAAGTGAAAGGGGAGAGTGAAAAAGTTGGCTTAAAGTTCAACATTCATAAAACTAAGATCATGGCATCTGGTCCCATCACTTCATGGCAAATAGATGGGGAAACAGTGGAAATAGTGGCTGACTTTATTTTTCTGGGCTCCAAAATCACTGCACATGGTGACTGCAGCCATGAAATTAAAAGACGCTTACTCCTTGGAAGGAAAGTTATGACCAACCTAGACAGCATATTAAAAAGCAGAGACATTACTTTGTCAACAAATGTCCGTCTAGTCAAGGCTATGGTTTTTCCTGTGGTCATGTATGGATGTGAGAGTTGGACTGTGAAGAAAGCTGAGTGCCAAAGAATTGATACTTTTGTACTGTGTTGCTGGAGAAGACCCTTGAGAGTCCTTTGGACTGCAAGGAGATCCAACCAGTCCATCCTAAAGGAGATCAGTCCTGTGTGTTCATTGGAAGGACTGATGTTGAATCTGAAACTCAATACTTTGGCCACCTGATGCAAAGAGCTGACTCATTTGAAAAGACCCTGATGCTGGAAAAGATTGAGGGCAGGAGAAGGGGATGACAGAGGATGAGATGGTTGGATGGCATCACCGACTCAAAGGACATAAGCTTGAGTAAACTCTGGGACTTGGTGATGGACAGGGAGGCCTGCAGTGCTGCAGTTCATGGGGTCACAAAGAGTCGGACACGACTGAGCGACTTAACTGAACTGAACCATGTAACACACCAGGCTATCCTGAACAATGAGGTTCACAGGACTGGTCCACAAACCAGCCTTCAACAGACTTCAGAGTGAATGTCAGTGAAAAATGATGACAACGTTACAAAGTGCTGGGAGCACCCTGCTCTCTGCTGACCCAATTGACCCAGGTGCGTCAGGGGCCTATATTTCTTTCCTACAATTCTCCCTGGCTATTGTCTCTTCCAATCAAACTACTGATAAATATTGCATGGTAGAGCTGGAGACTGTGCTCCCAGGCAGAGCAAATACTTTGCATTGTGTAACAGACGATGAATCTGAGAGCAGTTCCCATCTGCTTGCGAAAAGGAAAAAGCCTGGCAAGAATGCCTGACTCTTTGTTACAAAGACTTGAGTCAGAGATGCGCCAAGGGACTTCCCTGGTTGTCCAGTGGCTAAGACTCCACACTCCCAATGCAGGGGACCCAGGTTCAAACCCTGGTCAGGGAACTAGATGCCACATGCCACAACTAAGCATTTACATGCCACAGATAAAGGTCCTACATACCACAACTGGCCTGGCACAGCCAACAGAAAACAACAACAACAACAAAAACTGCAAAAAATTCAAAGCATTCCACAAAGGCACTTTTAAAGAAAAGATGCCCCCAGACTATTGCCACGGACACCATTGTTTTCCACCTGCTCCTCGTGGATACATATGGGCGACCAGAGCATTATATCTGCACTGCCCACTCCCCACCCCCCAGAGCAGGGACAAAACCATTTTGACTTTTGGACATCTTTGACCACATGCCCACTCTGGGTAAATAAAACTCCCAACACGGAATTTCTAGTTTGAAAGCTGCCACATCGTGACACTTTCAGGGATAAACAACATGCAAAATGAATAAGGTAACTCATGAGATTTTACACAAACTAGAGAAAAGCTAGGGACTATCAAAATAGTAACTTCAGCTGTGTGGAATGTGACCTGTGTCAGGGATTGAGAAACTTTTTTTTTTTTTTTGTAACAGAAAACAGAGTAAATATTTCTGGTTTTGTGAGATATACAGTATCTCTCTTCACTACTCAAGTCTTCTGTTCTAGCATGAAAGAGTCACAAACATTCCTCAAACAAGTGGTGCAGCTGCTGCTGCTAAGTCGCTTCCGTCGTGTCCAACTCTGTGCGACCCCATAGAGAGCAGCCCACCAGGCTCCCCCATCCCTGGGATTCTCCAGGCAAGAACACTGGAGTGGGTTGCCATTTCCTTCTCCAATGCATGAAAGTGAAAAGTGAAAGTGAAGTCGCTCAGTCGTGTCTGACTCTTCGCAACCCCATGGACTGCAGCCTACCAGGCTCCTCCATCCATGGGATTTTCCAGGCAAGAGTACTGGAGTGGGGTGCCATTGCTGGGCTCCAATATAACCTTGCTTCCTTTGCAAATAAGTCATCAGTACCATTTTTCTAGGTTCTACATGTATGTATTAATATATGATATTTGTTTTTCTCTTTCTGACTTACTTCTCTCTGTATGACGGTCTCCAGGTCCCTCCACGTCTCTGCAAATGGCACAATTTCATTCCTTTTATGGCTGAGTAATATTCCACTGCATATATGAGACACAGACATAGAGAACAAGTGTATGGGTCCCAAGAGAGGAAGGGGAGTGGTAGGATGGATTGGGAGGTTGACATATACACACTTTTGCTACTATGTATAAAATAGGTAACTAATGAGAACCGACTGTATAGCACAGGGGAATCTACACAGTGTTCTGTGGTGACCAAAATGGGAAGGAAATCCAAGGAAGGGAGGATATATGTATGCATGTGGCTGATTCACTTTGCTGTACAGCAGAAACTAACACATTATTGTAAAGCAACTATACTAAAACAACAACAAACCACCAACTTTGTTTCCAGTGTTGATTAGAAGTCAGATCTGGTCCACAAACCATAGTTTGCCAACATTGGATCTATGTCATTCTTCTCCGCAGTAATTACCCAGAAAGACTTGCTCTCTCATCAGGTTATTCCTAATTTAATCATCTAATAAAATAAGCAATATAAAAATTCATTCAATTTTAAAAGATTGACTATCCTTCTCATCTCAATATGTGTAAAAATGCTGTGTGCAAGTCATCCAACAGTAGACTCAGAGAAATAACAAACAAAGCCAAATTCAAACCAATCTACTCAGCTGGAGAATCTCACCGGATCTGATAGTAAAATTGTGGTGCAGTTTTTATACTTCCATGCAAACCATCGATCTATGTGGGTCTCTTACAGCATAACCCTTACCTGATTCCTAGCCATGCGCCCATCAAATCTTTATGGGGTCTATTTGTTTTCTGCACATATTTCCTCACTAACCCAGAAGACACATTCTTTATGTCTTTATGGGGATAGCCAAGATTAACATCTACCATCCGGCATAAGACACCTTGCCCTGGTGAAATCCAAAATCACAGCTAATTGAGTGAGAAGCTAATTTTTTGGGTAAAATGTCCAGGAAACAAATAGGTCCTGCAGTGTGCAGTGGTGAAGGGTTGCCCTTGTGGAAGATAAGATCTCCACCTGAGATCCAGGCAGGTAGCAACTCACCTGCATGCTTGTTAAAGTCAAGAAGCCAGTGAGGCATGGAGCCCATCATGCCAGATGCCCCTGGAGCAGCCCTGGAGATAGACACCTTTCTGGAACGCTCCATTCTAGCTTGTTTTTAAAACTCAGCTGCCGGACGCCAAGTAAAAAGGAGCCTGAGGTTCAACATCAGAGCAGTGACTTGGTTTTAGAGACAGGTGGGCGCCCCCTGGTGTCATCTGGAATGTGAGCATCCACAGGTCACTTTACACCTCTGTGTTGGACAACTTTGATCCCATTGCCAAATCTATTAGCAAGCCCCTTCCTCATAGGTTTATTCGCAACTACGTGGTGGCTGGTTCCGTGGTGGCTAGTTCATCAGTTTTCTTTTCAAAGATGAAGAACTTTTACATTAACTTTAAATATATAAAGGCCTCAGTCATGTCTGACTCTTTGCAACCCCATGAACTATACAGTCCATGGAATTCTCCAGGCCAGAATACTGGAATGGGTAGCCTTTCCCTTCTCCAGGGGATCTTCCCAACCCAGGGATTGAACCAGGCCTCCTGCACTGCAGGGTGGGTTGTTTACCAGCTGAGCCACAAGAGAAGCCCAAGAATACTGGAGTGGGTAACCTATTCCTTCTCCAGCAGATCTTTCCAACCCAGGAATCGAACCGGGGTCTCCTGCATTGCAGGCGGATTCTTTACCAACTGAGCTATCAGGGAAGTCCAAAGCGCCAGGGCGATACTTCCAAGTTTCAGTTTTTAGGGGAAGTCATAACCTCCTAAGTTGTTTTTGGCTACTTGATTTACCAATCTAGGCACTTATATCCACTGTACTTGAAAAATATGAAATAATTACAAATAGATGTTCTTTTTAAAATGGACATAAACAACAAGTTCCTACTGTATAGCACAGGGAACTATATTCAATATTCTGTGATATTCCATAATGGAAAAGAATATGAAAAAGACTACATATATATGTATAATTGAATCACTTTGCCATGCAGCAGAAATTAACACAACATTGCAAATCAACTATACATCAATAAAATTTTTAAAATTAGTAAAAATAAAATTTGCAGGATCTACATAAAGAATACGATATATATTTATTAAGTAAGGTACATAGTGTTAGTCGCTCAGTTGTGTCCAACTCTTTGCGACCTCATGGACCTGCCAGGGTCCTCTGTCTATGGAATTCTCCAGGCAAGAATACTGGAGTGGATAGCCATTCCCTGCTCCAGGGGATCTTCCAGTTCCAGGGATCAAACCGCGGTCTCCTGCATTGCATGCAGATTCTTAACTGTCTGAGCCACCAGGGAAGCAAGGTACACAGTAAAAGATAAATGGGGAATATATACTGTCTCCCTAAATGGGAAAAAAAAAATCAGTTATCTTCAAATTAATCTATAAATGTCATGTAATTCCAAACAAAAATCTAAATTTGTTAGTTTCACAACATAATACTAAAATACCTCTGAAAGCCTAAATGCTTGAGACTAATGTGTACATACACACATGAGAAATACAGGTGGGCATTTGTACTGTTAGAGATTTAGATATTTAAAGGGAACATGATTGAACTATCATTTCCTGGGAAAGGTATATTAAATTAACCCACCATGATGATGAGTTTTAAAAAATAAAGGCAACATGAAAATTTAACAATTAGAACGGTGTGAGAGCAGGAGCAACGTGACAGAAGAAGCAGCTCGGAATTTCACATGGGATGGATGTGGTCAACATGGAGAGTGCTGAAACTCAGCCTTTTGGTGGAAGTAAGCGCCCACTTAATAATAGAGACCCTGCAGCCTGCATGAGGCCAGCTTCGCCTGATGACCTAGCCCAGCTCTTCATTTTCTTTTATAATCAACGGTTACTTAATATTTTACAAGATAGATTCCTAGACAAAATCTTGATTTCCCTAGTTGCTCCTCTATTATCAAAATAGCCTCAAAACTACTGGATCATTTCCGGACATAAGTTCATAGGCGGTTTGCCCTGCATACCTCTCACTGGACAACCTTCCCTTACCATCGCTTTATCTAAATAGCCTGTGCGCTCAGCCGCCAAAGACGTGGGCTTCCTAGATAGATAATTCTTTGGTATAAGATTAAGATGGATTTGCATAAAAGTGAGGAAAGGCTGTGTTGGACTTAATAGTTAACCACTTTAAAATGAATTAAATTCTTATCTCCTGACCTAACACAATAAATTTCATGTATACTGAAGGCTAAAATACCAAAATTGAAACCAGAAAAGAAGAGAAAAACCAATATTTGAGCCATCTGGGAATAGGAATGATCTGTTTGAGCAGATCTCAATACTAAGCCCAGAGTCTGTGCCCTGGAATTGCTTTTTGAATTATAAATTAATAAATTGCCAAAGAGACAAAACAGAGAAGAAAATACACCCAAGTCTGACTGCATTAGAATTTAAGATATTTATGAGTCAAAAAATTAAAAGGCAAATGCTTTTTAAAAAATGGATGTGTGATAGATGTGAGAGCAATCAACTCTATATGCAGAATTTGTTTTTTTAATTTTTAAAATTTTCTTGGCCATGCTGCACAGTATGTGGGATCTTAGTTACCCGACCAGGGATCGGCCCCATGTCCTCTGCATTGGAAGTGTGTAGTCTTAACCACTGGGCCACCAGGGAAGTCTCAAATACTTTTAAAGAATAAAAATAAGTCACTATCAAACATAGTCAAACGTATATTAAAGATATTTCCACTGCGAAACATAAGGGAAATTTAAAAAGTGAATAACATCAGTAAGAATCAATGAAATACAACCTTTTAACTTGGCAAAAACTACTCTCCACCACCAAAAAATAATACTTGTGATATACAAAGTAAGGGGAAATTCACAATCAAAAGATGTATGAATCAGCACAACATTTCTGACAAGAAATTAAACCAAAATCTTAAGAATTACATTCCCTCTAACCTAGAAACTCTGATTCTAGAATTTTTCCTACGGAAAACAATTAAGACCAGCACAGAGTTGTGTAGAAATATAAAGTATTGTTTATGATACCATTGAGATGGAAACAACTTAAATATCTAATAACAGGGAAATGGTAAAGCAAACAAACCGCCACCCATTAGATTTTGATGCTCTTCTATACGGCGGAATGCTAAGGGACTATTTACAATGGTCATGGAAAAGTTCATTATTGACTTTGAAAAATATCCACAGCATTTTGTCACTGAAAAGTCGTATCCCAAAAGTTTGTTCACCTTTGTTTTTGGTGGACAAAACTAGACATTTTTTAGTTCGTTTTTATTTTCTAGTTTTTCAACAATGACATGTTAATTATATGCATACATGCTAAGTCACTTCAGTCATGTCCGACTCTTTGCGACCCTATGGACCACAGCCCTCCAAGCTCCTCTGTCCATGAGGCAAGAATACTGGCGTGGGTCACCATGCCCCCCTCCAGGGGATCTTCCCAACCCAGGGATTGAACCTGCGTCTCTTACATCTCCTACATCGGCAGGTGGGTTCTCTACCACTAGTGCCGCCTGGGAAGCCTTGTTAATTATATAGGTTTTAAAAAATGTATTTATTTGGTTGCACCAGGTCTTAATTGTGGCATGGAAGATCTAGTTCCCCAACCAGGGATTGAACCCAGGTCTCCTGCATTGTGAGTGTGGAGTCGTAGCCACTGGACCACCAGTAACAGCTGCAGCTGTCTTCAGTGGGGAGACAGCTATAGTCTCAGAGTCTTCCTGGAGCCCAGGAAAGGGGCAAGGGGTGGGATGACTCCTCCACGGCGTCTGAGCTTTATCACACCTGAAGGAAAGTCTCAGAACGCCAAGGCATCAAGTAGCATCGCTGGCACGTCTGTTTTCGAGGCTGGTCATTTATTTATGATGTTCTTCTTGGCAGAAGGTTCTCTGTACACATCAGGAAAAGAAGCAGCATGTGCATTTTTCACAAGCAAACAAAGGCAATGCTTTCTAGCAAGGGAGCTGACCTCTGTGATGACGGTAGATGTCTCTCAACCTAACAGGCAAACCAGATTCACAGTGGAATTGTACAGCAAATGGCAAATCGATTAATCGTCCTTTCTTCCCCATTGGGGATATCAGCGGATGTTTGTTATTTTACTGTAATATTCATATGGCCAGGATTCCCGGGAGACCAATAAAGTCTGCTCAGTTGTCTTAGTAACTGATTTGAGTAGAATGTGCCTGTGACAAGATCAACTGTGATGGACTGGGGAATAGAACGGCAGCTCAGATCCACTTGGTGAGGGCCTTCTGCTGAGGTTCATCAGCCTGTGCCCTGACCAGTAGCCATGACCTGGGCACGTTACCACTGTCTGCCTCAGTTTTCTCACCTATAAAATGGGAATAATATAATTTCCTATGTCCTGTGTGTGCAGTTGCTCAATCACATCTGACTCTTAGCGCCCTTTGGACTGTAGCCCACCAGGCTCCTCTGTCCATGGGATTCTCCAGTTAGAAATACTAGACTGGGCCCTCCTCCAGGGGATCGTCCCAACCCAGGGATCGAAGGTGCATCTCCTGTGTCTCCTGCCCTGCAGGCAAATTTTTTACCCACTGAGCCATCAGGGAGGCCCTAAGAGATTAGATAGAGTACTATATACAAAGAACTTAGTCCCTTTACGAAGTCGTTTACATTTATGACATTGGCATTCATCAACGGCTCCATGATCTTCCCCATCCTATAAACGCTTTTTTTTGTTTGTTTTTCATTTTATTCCAGCCCCTGGCATCAAGAAGATCCCCTAGAGAAGGAAATGTCAACCCACTTCTTGCCTGGGAAATTTAATGGACAGAGGACCCTGGCAGTCTATAGTCCGTGGGATCGTAAAGAGTCAGACACAACACAGTGATTAAAATAAGACACAACACAGTGATTAAAATAAAAAAAAAGAGAACCCAGATCCCCCTAGAAACTCCATCCAGCTCTGCAACTGATGCTGCAGATGAATCTCTGCTTGCTTGTTTTAGCAAGAGAGAAGCACAGGGTAGAGTTAAAGGACACTGTGTTTGGATTCTTTAGAGGTGAGCTTGAATCTGGGGTCAGCCACGTATATTCTGTGCCATCCTGGGCAACTCCGTGCCACCAATGAAATGTGAATGACCTCATAGAATAATGTGAGGTTTCAGTGACATGATACTTGTCAGTTAGCACTGTAAGTGCCTGATGCAACAAATGGTAAATGATAGGGAAAAAGATGATTGTCTTTGCCCAATCCAGTAAGACTCCATTTATACTGGGAATTTTAACAATGCCAGTGTGGTTTCTTGGGCCAGGCACAAGGCTTAAAATGTCCTCCAGTCGGTACTGTAACTTAGAGAGCAAATGTGTCGATTAAAAATGGACAATGGAATATTACTCAGCCATAAAGAAGAATGAAATCGAGTCATGTGTAGTGGTGTGGATGAACTCAGGGTCTGTCATACAGAGTAAAGTAAGCCAGAAAGAGAAACACAAACATTGTATATTAACGCATATATGTAGCATCTAGAAAAATGGTGCAGGTGACCCTATTTTCAGGGCAGGAATAGAGTCAAAGATGTGGAGAACGGACATGTGGACGTGGGGGTGGAGGGGGGAGGCTGGGATGAACGGGAGACGGGACTGACATGCAGCCACTACCATGTGTGGAACAGGCCGCTGGTGGGGAGCTGCTGCACAGCACAGGGGGCTCCTCTGTGCTCTGCGATGACCTAGGGGGCTGGGATGAGGGAGCGGAGGGAGGCTCCAGAGCAAGGGGATATATGTATATTTGTAGCTGATTCACATTGTCATATGGCAGAAACTAACACAGCATTGTAAAGCAATTATACCCTTTTTTTTTTAATTAAAAAAAATTAAAATACAGACCCAGATCACACACACACAAAAACGGCACTTCTTAAAGGGAAATACAGACCCATGTCAGGTACACTCATGGCTCACAGTAGTTACAGGATGCAGATCCTCCAGTGACCTACTTTTTCTTTGGGATATTTTGGGGTTTACCCACAGATTATAGGCCCTCTAAATATCAGTCATCCCTCTGTTCTAGTTATTTCAACTGGAGTCACCTTGTGCAATATTGAGCTGCTTTGTATCACCCAGCAGACGTGCTGGGTGCCTAGATCAAGCTCAGGAAATTGTAGGAGGGGGTGCCTATAGCTGGGGGTGAGGAGAATCTGGAATTTGCCATTCAGTCTCCCAGCAATCATAGCACCCCCTTAGGAAGCCCACCTGATGGGCCAACTTGGCCCAGTATCAGAGGCCAAGACCATCCCACTCTCCCCTAGAGCCACCGCATCACATACCTGGAGCTCATACCCTATCCCGCTCCAGGTAACCCCAAGGCATCCACGGTTGACTTCCCGCGGGTGTGATTCAAATAGCTCTGGGGGATGCGCTCCAGTCTTTATTACCAGGTGGACCATCAGTCCGCTGGAGTCGAGGGGCTGGTACGTATTCCTTCTCACGGTGATGTGACCACAATTGCTAGCAGAGCACACCACTCAGGTGTCTCCAGGCCTGGATGAACCGGAGTTCTCCTGGAAAAACAGATCCCAGCAGGTGTCAGGCAGCTCTCCCACGGAGCCCCACGTTTGTCTTTTTAAGTGAATCTGGCAGAAGACACATTGTTTTCCTGTGTGGCATGACAACCCGTGTTTTCAGGCAGCAGTGAAAATGACAATTGTTGCCAGACATGGGGAAGCAGAGCAGGGGGAGGAGCTGATATGAAGCCAGACTCTCAGGAGTGGGACTCCCCAGAGGGGACCCTGAATCAAAGCCTCTGAAGAGGAGGAAAGAATGACACAGGCATGGATGACCTCGTGGTGTCACTGGCAACCAACCAGTCATCTTGGGAGGAATTGCACTTTTGGACACCGTGACTCACAGACCTGCCTCTCTGCATTGACCTTACCATGCCACCAAAATGATGAGCATCATGCTGGGGTGCATCAGAATGGCGACTAATCCTCAAGAAGAAGCGTGAAATGTGGGCTGGATTTGAGGTGGGGAGGCAAGGGTGCCTTATTCCTTCACACACACTCATATTCAGACACGTACAAAATATTGCAACCCACACGCTTGGCTACGGGCCCAGAAAATCTGCCACTCTGAGCCGAAGAAGAGAGAAAGGAGGACAGGCGATCAAATCTCATCGCCAAGGCCTCTTGCCCATTCTCCGCCACTTCAAGAGAGGATTCACTGACACTTTCATTCATCATTCTACGAATTGTACAAGCGTTTCCCCACCCCCCCCCCCACCCCCGCCCACACCCCGGAGGCCCAGCCTGGGGGAGGACTGTGTTAAAGTAAACACAAAAGAAGTACAATCCTTCTCCACCTCCAGCAAGGTTCAACGTATTCACAGCCGCGTAGAAGTGCCCTGCCTGCGGAAGTATTTAATCGTCTTGGAAAGAGGGAAAGAACGCTACAGGGAAGTGAAAAAGCAAAATGATATGCGATTCAGCACCAAAAGCAAGTGGGTGTGTGGCCAGAAAGGCTCCCGCACTGGGGGGCCTGAGGACGACTTTATGCAGATGAAACTGGAGTTTTATCATCAAGGATTGGAAGGGTTTGGAGGAAGAGAGGAGCGAAAGAGTGATCTAGGTGGAAGACATTTCTGTGGGTTTTTTGTGTGTGTGTGTTTTATTTTTTGTTTGTTTGTTTTGATGTGGACCATTTTTAAAGTCTTTGTTGAATTGGCTACAATATTGCTTCTTCTTTTTTTTTTAAAATGGTTTGCTTCTCTGGCTGTGAGGCACGTGGAAATCTTAGCTCCCGGACCAGGGATCGAACTTGAACTCCCTGCAATGGAAGGTGAAGCCTTAACCACTGGACTGCCAGGGAAGTCCCAGGTAGAAGATGTTTTTGAGGTGCTGATGTGGGTTGGGAATAGTGGAGAGGAAACCAGTCAACAGAATTCACTGGTTTGTTGGGTGAGATGAAATAGGCCTATATCATGGGCAGCTCTGAAAATGCAGTGATATCTCCTGCATTTTTCAAAATGTGGTCCAGATTCCAGTTGCAGATGCAGGAAGCTTTCAAAAAAGCTAATTCCTCGGGCCTGTCTCAGGTCACCTAACTCATAATTTATGGGATGAGAGAAGGGCTCAATTTTTTTTAATGGATTCCAGATCACTCTTAGGTATAGCAGTTCAAAGGTCTTTGCTGTTAGGCATCTAAGCTTTAGTCTATTGGTAGTTTGTAATACTTAGAGGCTAAAGGCCAGGGTGAAATTGGCATTGAAGAAAGACTAGCCTACTTGGCCATAATAAAGAATGGAATTTTGCCATTTGCCGCAATGTGGATGGACTTGGAGAGCATTATGCTAAGTGAAAGAAGTCAGACAGAGAAAGATAAATACTGTATGATACTGCTTATATGTGGCATCCAAAAAATACAACAAACCAGTGAATAGAATGTAACAGAAGCGTACTCATGGATACAGAGAACTTAGTGCTTACAGTGGGGAGGTGGAGAGGGGCAAGATAGGGGTGGGGGAATGGGAGATACAAACCACTGGGTATAGTTCAAGGATATATTGTACAACATAGGGGAATATAGCCAATGTTTCATAATAACTGTAAATGGAAAGTAACCTTTTAAAATTGTATAAAACTCATTTTTGAAAAAAGAAAAATATCGTATATTAACACATATATATGGAATCTAGAAAGATGGGGCTGACGAACCTGGGGCTTCTCTGGTGGCTCAGTGGTAAAGAATCGCCTGCAATGCAGCAGGTGTGGGTTCAATCCCTGGGTCAGGAAGATCTCCTGGAGAAGGAAATGGCAACCCACTCCAGTATTCTTGCCTGGGAATGACATGGACAGAGGAGACTGGTGGGCTACAGTCCATGTGATCACAAGAGTCAGACAGGACTTAGCAACTTAACCACCACCATCGCTGATGAATCTATCTGCAGGGCAGCAATGGAGATGCAGACCTAGAGAACAGGTTTGTAGATATGGTGGGGGAAGGAGAGGGTGGGCTGAACTGGGAGAGTAGCATGGAAACATATACATTACTGTATGTAAAATAGATAACCAGTGGGAATTTGCGGTAGGATGCAAGGAGTTCAAGTCTGGTGCTCTGTGACAACCTAGAGGGGTGGGAAAGGGTGGGAGGTAGGAAAGAGGTTCAAGATGGAGGGGACATATGTATACCTATGGCTGATTCACGTTGATATACGGCAGAGACCAACACAATAGTATAAAGCAATTATCCTCCAATTAAAAATAAACAAATTAAAAAAAAAAAGACTATTCTAGCAGTAGCGCACAAGGTGGATCCATAGGGGCAAAGACTGGAGGCAGGGAGGAAATCCCACGCAGGGTGTGGTGATGAGACCCGAGATATGAGGGTCTATAACCAATATGCATATTATCTCTTTGTTTTGTATTCTCAGGATCCCATTGCTCACATCACTTGGGTACTATTCATACCCTGCAACCTTCCTGTGACTCACTAAACAGAAATTACTGTTGCTACATCTCTCATTGAATTCATACCAGAAATGTCCAACACCAAGCAAATCACTCTTTTCTTTCACCTTCTCCCCCTTCCAACCATGCGTGTAAGCAAGCATACAAACACAGAACTGCACACACACGTGTGTAAGCACACAGTTGATTTGCTCCCCAGAGAAAACGAGCCACTTTCCTTAGCAGCTAAACCAGACACCAATGGGGGGAAACTCATTCTGCCAGCTCCAGAAACTTCCATGGCTGCAGAGGCCAGGCAGCTGCAGAATCTTCTGATTCTAAGCGACCTGTTCACCACAGATGGTCCACGTCAATGCTCTCAGTGGGCAGAGGGCTCTGCCTTGCTTCTTGGCTTCCTTCAAGCAGCCTTGGAACTCTGATGGAGATTGTTTTGTCACTTTGTGGTCTTGTCAGCATATCGATCTGTGAGTCCTAAGCGCTAATTAATTGTTATGTTATCCAGCTCGATCCATCAGAAGGCCGATGGCCCTGACTGGGCACTGTGCCAAGGCCCAGGACTCCCTGAGGAGGAGGGACAGGGGAGACCAGTAATTGAGGGAGTGGAGATGTGATCTGTGGATAAGTCCAAGGGGAGACAGGATGCCTGTTCCAACAGACTGTATACGCGTCGCTGCAGAGAGGAGCTCCAGACTGATTTCTGGAATCGTTAGCCTTCCTACTCTCAATCCTTAAGGAAATCAACCCAAAACAGTCATTAGAAGGACTGATGCTGAAGCTGAAGCTCCAATACTCTGGCCACCTGATGCAAAGACCTGACTCATTGGAAAAGACCCTGATGCTGGGAAAGATTGAAGGCAGGAGGAGAAATGGGCAGCAGAGGATGAGGCTGTTGGATGGCATCACTGATTCAATGAACATGAGTTTGAGCAAGCTCCGGGAGATGGTGAAGGACAGGGGAGCCTGGTGTGCTGCAGTCCCTGGGGTTGCAAAAAGTCGAACATGACTTATCGACTGAACAACAACTCTTTGTACGTCACGAATTCTGCCTTTGACCCTTCCATATTAACACCGAGCTGCCCACACACCCCACAACTCCATATTATCTAGAGCAACATCTGCCCACCTCCTCCTACCGCCTCGCCCTCCACCATCTTCAAGATGTATTCATAATAGAGTAGCATTGGTCACAATGAGTGAGTGCATCTGTGTTGGACAGTTTTTCCATTTAACCCCCCCCAACCCCCCCCCACACAGATAGTACACAGATTTAACAAAATTCCTATCAACATCTCCACAAGATTTTTTTTTAAGATACAGACAAATTATTCTAAAAGGTATACAGAAAGGCAAAAAAAAAAACACCACCCCTAGAATAGTTAAAACACCTTTTAAAAGGAGAAATAGGACTTCTCTGGTGGTACAATAGATAAGAATCCACCTGCCAATGCAGGGGACATGGGTTCAATCACTGGACTGGGAAGATTTCACATTATGTGGGACAGAGTCCGCGCTCTATGATCCTCATAGAGCCCATGATCCACAGCCACTGAGCCCGCATGCTGCAATTACTGAGCCTGTGCTCTGCAACAAGAGAAGCCACTGTGATGAAGCCCAAGCACTGCAAGTGGAGAGGAGCACCCGCTCCCTGCAACCAGGGAAAGCACACGGAGCAAAGAATACCCAGCACAGACAAAAATAAATAAATAAGTAAACATTTTAGAAAAGGAAAAATAAAGCGGAAGCGATCGGCCTACTCAACTTCAAGAAATATCATGTAGCCACAGGAAGCAAGACTATCTGGTTATTGGCAGAGGAACGGACATGTAGCTCAACGGAACAGAAGACAAAACCCAGAAGTAGGCCCACACAAACATGTCCAACTGATTTTTTGACAAATGTGCAAAAGCAATTATATGGAGGAAAGGAGTATTTTCAAAGACAATGCTGAAGCAACTGGACATCGGATAGCAAGCAAAAAAACAAACAACAAAAACCCCTCAACCTGAGTCTCATACCTTTCATAGAAATTAATGCCAAGTGGTTCGTGGACTTAAATGTAAACATGAAACTATATAACATCTAGAAAGAAAGGAGAAAAATCTGACGTAGGGCTAGAAAATGATGCTTTAGACTTGGTACTATAAGCACAATCCATCAAAGAAAAAAATTGACAAATTAGACTTCATCAAAATGTAAAGTTTTGTTCTGCAAAGACTCAGTTAAAAGGATGACAAGATAGGCTTCAGTCAGGGAGAAAATATTTACAAACCATATATCCTACAGATAACTATCATCTGCCATATAAAAAGAATTCTCAAAATTTAACAGGAAAAATGTAAACAATCTGATTAGAAAGTAAGCAAAAGTAATCAAGAGGCATTTCATTGAAGAAGATAAACAAATGAAAAATAAGCACATGAAAAGATGTTTAACATCATTAGTCATTAGAGAAATGCAAATTAAAGCCACAATGAGATATCACTCCATAACTATCATGGTTAAGAATGGCTAAAATAGAAAACAGTGACAACACCAAATGCTGGCAAGGATGTGGAGGAACTGGAGCACTCATTCATTGCTGGTGGAATGTAAAATGATACAGCCATTCTGGAAAACAGTTTGGTAGGTTCTTAAAAACAAACAAACAAGCCATGCAGTTACTAAACAATTAACAACTGCACTCCTAAGCATTTATCCCAGATAAGAGAAGACCTGGACACAAAGACCTTCATGTGAATGTTTACAGCAGCTCTATTCATAATCTCAGAAAGGTGAAAAGAATCCAGATGTCCTTCAACAGTTGAACAGTTGGTACTGTGGTACATCCACACCATGGAATATTTACTACTGAGAAATAAAAAGGAATGAAGTATCGATGCATTCCTGAATGTGTCTCCAGAGAATTATGCTTGACAAAAAAAAAAAAATCCAGTCTCAAAGACTACATACTGTATGAATCCATTCATAGCAGTCTTGAAATGACAAAATTAGAAATGATGGATAGGTTAATGGTTGCCAAACTTCCCTGGTGCCTCAGAGAATAAAGAGTCTGCCTGCAACGCGGGAAACCCGGGTTCGATATCTGAGTCGGGAAGAACCCCTGGAGAAGGGCATGGCAACCCACTCCAATATTCTTGCCTGGAGAATCCCCAAGGATAGAGGAGCCTGGCAGGCTACGGTCCATGAGGGTTACAAAGAGTCATATATGACTGAGCGACTTCAATTTCACTTCAGTGGTTGCCAGGGGCTAGTGTGGGGGGTGGATGCAGGAAGGAAGTGGATGTGGCAACATGAGGAATTTACCTAGTGATGGAAACCTTGCATATCTTGACTGTATCCATGTCAATATTCTGATAGAGTACTATATTTTTGCAAAATGTTACTACTGGGGAAACTGGCTAAACAATATACAAAACATCTGTATTGTTTGTGAATCAACAATGATTGTAAGTTTTAGATTTTTTATTTATTTATCTGGCAGCATTGGGTTTTATTTCATGGCATGTGAACTCTTAGTTGTGGCGTGTGGGATCTAGTTCCCTGACCAGGCATCAAACCCAAACCCCCTGCGTTGGAAGCTTGGAGTCTTAGCCACTGGGCCACCAGAGAAGTCCCTTAAAATTTTAATTTTAGAAAACAGTACAGTAAAGGCAACATTTATTTTGCTTATAAATCTCCGATTTGGGCAGGGCTCAGTGGGTATGGGGGATTTAGGTGGCTCAGATGGTAAAGCATCTGCCTACAATGTGGGAGACCCAGATTCGATCCCTGGGTTGGGAATATCCTCTGGAGAAGGAAATGGCAACCGACTCCAGTACTCTTGCCTGGAAAATCCCATGGACAGAGGAGCGTTGTAGGCTACAGTCCATGGGGTTGCAAAGAATCAGACACGACTGAGCAACTTCACTTCACTTCACTTCACTTTTCAGTGGGTATAGTTCGTCTCTTACCCACTTGTGTTAACCTGGACACCTACGAGGCTGGGGGCTGGAATCATCTGAAGTCTTCCTCACTCACGCATCTGGAAGTTGATGCTGGTTATTGATGGAAACCTTAGGCCAGCCTCTGAAGTCAGATTTTGCACATGGTCTGGACTTCCTCACAATATGGTGGCTGGGATTGAAGTGTGAATATTGAAAGAGTGAGCCAGGTGAAAGCCTTATCATCTTTTGCAGCCTAGCTGTGGGAGGCACGCGATGTTATTTCTGCTGCACCATGCTCATTGAGGAAGTCAGGAGCGCCCTCCAGTTTCAAGAAAAAGAGAATATATTCTATCCAGTGGGGGAATGGGAAGGTTTCAGGAGAGTGTGTGGGACGAGAAATATAATGTCACCATTTTTTTTTATAAACTATGATGTGGCACCGTCTCTGAAGACTGACTTTCTCTCTTCCAAATCGACAAGACTGGCCACAGCTACCTAGCTTACAAGTCATGTGTCCAGCCATGCAGAGAGACCAAATCTCTCTCTTTTAATGGTTCCTGATTTCTGGAGAAGGAGCTCCAATGGGCGCAAGTGAGTCAAGTATTCATACCTAGCCAAATTAACCATGACCTAGAGTTTGAGCCATGTGGAGGGCAGTCATATCATACACATGCACGTATAATAGGGAGATGAGGATATGACAGTAGAAGGAAGGACAATTTTTCTGAGCCAGGAGGACTCACGTTTAACCATCAAGGCAACCCAGAACACACCAAAGCACATAGGTAAATCTTCTTAAAATTATGCTCTTGTCAAGAGACAAGGATAAAATAACATGACACAGAAAGGTTAGATACAAAAGGATGGGCAAAGTTTATCAGGCAAATGCAAACAAAGAGAAAGCTGGGTTGGCAATATAAATATCAGATCAAGCGGACTTACAGGCAAAAAAAAAAATAAAGGCATTAAATAGGACAGAAAGGGTTCTTTAATGTTGATAAAGGGTACAAGCCACAAAGAAGACATAAGCACCATGAGGTTTTTTGTGCTGAACAAGGTAACTGTGAAATATGTAAAACCAGGACTATAACAGATGCAGACAGAAAATGACAGGAACTCAACAATAGTGGGGGCTTCCCTGGTAGCTCAGTTGGTATAGAATCTGCCTGCAGTGCAGGAGACCCCGGTTCAATTTCTGGGTTGGGAAGATCCCCTGGAGAAGGGATAGGCTGCCCACTCCAGTATTCTTGGGCTTCCCTTGTGGCTCAGCTGGTAAAGAATCCTCCTGCAATGCAGGAGACCTGGGTTCGACCCCTGGGTTGGGAAGATCCCCTGGAGAAGGGAAAGGCTGCCGACCTCAGTATTCTGGCCTGGAGAATTTCATGGACTGTATAGTCCATGGGGTCACAAAGAGTCGGACACGACTGAGCGACTTTCACTTTCACTTCCAACAATAGTGGAAGAGTGGAGATACCACCCTCAGTCTTTGACAGATTAAGTAGGCAAAGAATGAGTTGGGGTAGAGAGGAGCTGAATAATATATTTCATGTGTCTGATTTAATAGATATATGTCAATTTTATACTCTATGAGAAGAAAATAATACCTTTTCTTAAAGAATTCATGAAACACTCACAAAAATTGATCATATATTAGCCCACAAAGGAAACCTAAGTCAAGTCTCCAAGGCAGAAATTGTACAGGCTCCATTCTCTGGCCGCAATACAATAAAACAGAAAATTAATGGCAAAAGTTCAAACTGACAAACCCAAACACTTTGAAATTTAACAACTCTGCTACAGAAATCTTGGGTCAGAGAGAAAAATCAAAGCTGTAATTACAGATCATTTAGGGCTTAACAGCAATAAGAACATTGCATATCAGCACTCATGGGACTGTGTCAGAGACAAATTCAGAGCTAGAGACCCGATATTGTTGATAGAAAAGTAAAAATACACAGACGGAAGATTCAGGCTCGAAAATTAGAAAAGAATAATGAACCAAACCAAAGAAAATTAGGAGGCAGAAATGAACAGATCCAAAAGCATAAAATAAAGACATGAAGGGATAAAAAGCTCTGATATGTAAAGAAGTAGTTATTTGAAAAAGAAGAATGATGGGAATACATTGATGATCCGAAAAATATTAATACAGGATGTTGAGACTGAGAAAAGAAATAGAGTTTCCTGTATGGAGGTTTTCTGAGGGTATGTTACACTTTTAAGCTAATAAAGTTTCAAATGTTCAATGGACTTATAAAAAAATGGAAATTACAAACTGAAATTAGAATTAGAAAATGTGAAGGCATCAATATGTAAGGAAAATGTTGCCAAGTCTGAGAGGCAGAATACATAAGGATGTGGGCTCTAGTGCCAGCCTGCCTGGACTTGAATCCCAGCTTCACCTGTTCGGCAAATTATTCAGCCTCTCTAAACCTCAGTTTCCTTAACACTAAATCGGTGATGATAACAACATCTATCTCTCAAAGTTGCTATTGTGCAGTCAGTAAAATGACAAGCCAATTCCCTACCACTGTGCAAACCAGACTCCCCAAAAGATAGCAGGCATTTTTCTTATTGCACTCTTTCAAACTTTCAAAGAACACATCTTTCATATGCTCTATTAATAGTTCCAAGGCATACAGAAAGATGAACAAGTGCACTTGATTTTACAGAATCATTATCTTGATACAAAAAGCCCTGCCATGTTCGCACAAAAGTGCAAATTTTCTTTATGAATACATAGGAATTAAATAAGATGGGATCCAATGTTGTAAGGAAATAATGAGACACAAAAATGAAATAATGTATTTCCTAGGAATAGACGAATATTCAATAGGAAGCAATCCATTAACCCACTTCATCACATCACAAGGCAACTGTCATTGTGCTGACCAAGAAATGCCATTTTTAATTATTTGCCTAAAGAAGTAAGACATGGACAAAGAGTTGTGTTCAAGGTTGTTTGGTGTAAATTCATTGAACTTTAAATAATCTAAATACACATTAATAAGGGAATGTTTATGTATATATATATGTATATAAACATTATGTTTAAGTCATATGTAGAAATACACTATAGGTTATTCTATAGAAAGGGCTATTATGAAACCATATAAAATATTTCAAAGACTATTTGAAAACATGAAAATATATTCAAGATATGTTGTCCATTGAGTATAAAAGAAACTGATTAAAAATAGAAAATACTTACATATGTGGAAACTACACATATTTATCTTTGTGTGTATATATGTATATGTACATGTATGTATGAACATTAGGGTTGTTTCTTTTGTTACTGTAAAAATGGTACAGGGAATAATAACCTTATGCATTTGCTATTTAATGAAACTGTAATGATCAAATCACCATATTTTTCTCTATTTTAAGCACCATAATCTGATTCTCACTTGTGCAAATGAAAAATGCAAATTGCTATTCATTGTGATTTAAGTTTGGGTGTGTATATGTGTGTATGTAAACATACACATAGTAATGTATCGGGGGAGGGAAACAAAAGAAAAGATAACAAAATATCATGACTATTTTACGATGGTTTAATTTTCTACCTCTGTAGATGCTTTTGCTTACTTTCAGTATGTGAAAAAAAATCAAATGTTAGCAAAATACCTGAAGTGAGATTCAAACAAAAGGAAAAGCCCTGCCCTTGTAAACAAACTATCTAAATTCAAGACATTTATCCTGTTTGTAAACTCACGTGTAAAAAAAAAAAAAAGATAATTACTTCAAATAAGATATTTGAGGGGTTTTTCACAGTGTCTGGAAATCAGCAAGTCAATAATATATCAATATTGATATACTGCAATGAAAATCATTGCAAAGATTAGTTTTTGAAGGTATATGAAAGTGTTTAGCACAGAGCCTGGGGCATAGCTGGGTACCAGGAATTATTAAATGAACCTGAATCATCTCCCTTTCCTAGAAACACCTGGATTCTTAAATGGAAGATTCGAAGTGCTTCTCTCTGGGACTTCCCTGGTGATTCAGTGGTTAGGATTCCATGTTTCCAATGCAGGGGGTGCAGGTTCAATCCCTAGTCAGGGAACTAAGATCCTACATGCTGTTCAGTGCAGCCAAAACTTTTTTTTAAAAGTGAGAAAAAAAGAAGTATTTCTCTCTGCTACTCTCCACTATTTAATCTGAGTTCTCTCATTACTTGCAACTGCTTTATTTGCTGCTGCCATATTGTTTAAAAACAAATAAATAAATGACAATAACAACAAAAAACAGTTAAGTTGGTTTTCTCCTCACCTCCAGAGGACAAGCAAAACAAACTACCCTTTATCTCTCCTCCTGGATTCTCTCTTCTTGGTTAAAATCCAGATCCAGGGTAGAACTGGTTCAGTGTCTGTCAAATAGTTTTTCCTTGGAAATAACTTAATATTCTGCTTTGAGAAGGTAGAGGGTCTTTGTGTGAGAAATGGTGGCTTTCTGCCCCAAACTATATTCCACTGGATAGAGTCCTTAAAGACCTTGCTCTGAACCAAAGGAATGATATAAATAATACCATTGGTATGGGAAATTTTGTTTGGTGGTAGTACATAAGACGGTTTGTCTTGGAAATAGCTAGAGACTAGAACTAAGAGAAATCTGGAAAAAAGATATACTGTGGGTCTGGATTTAGGAGGTTGCCATATGAAGAGAATTTGGGCATTCACTGGATGGATATGGAAGGTGAAGGGAGGGAAATGGTGAATGAGAACTGAAGTTTCGCTTTAGCTTTCCAAGCCCATGGAACATTAGTACCATGGACAGGGCTTGAGCAGCAGAGAATAACATGATGAGCTCTCTTTAGGATGCAATGGTTTGGGTTAAGAGCAGGAATTTCATGGTGACAGACATAAGCAGCTTAAAATCTAACCCCACAGACCAGATAGATCTCAGGTCAGAGGTGTAGACTTGAAACCTCTCAACTTGGGTAAGAAGATAGACCCCGAGCCTCATGACATGCTAGTATTTAGAGAATTAAAGAGAAAAGGGGATCTAGTGAAAGAGCTTAAGGATGAGTAACAAGAGGGTATAATGCCAAAGATAGGAAAGATGATTTCATCCAGGAAATGGAAGCAAATCTAGACCTAAGAGGATGGCAGGGCTGTGACCCATGGTTTAGATAAACTCAAGCTAAGACCTCATGCCTCCTCCTTCCTTTGCTTTGGTTGAAATAAGATGCACATACCAACAAAAAGCAAACATACAATGTTGAACTGAAGCAATAATACTATATTGAACTGTGCTTTGGTGGTAAGCCAAATCTTCATTCAGTTTTAGAAGCCTTGGACTCCTGACTTTAGCAACTATGACTCTATTCATTGTGTGGCTTGTTCAATCAATGTGGACTTTTGCATTAATTAAAACCAATGCTTTTGAAATAGCGGGCTGTGTCACTTATAGGCAGGACAGCGACCAGGATCCAGGACTCTGGATCCCAGGCAGTAGGTGGTTCATGTCAGCTTACTACCTCTCAGGACACACCCAGATACTTGTGTATAAAGACCCAGGACAAATTAAAGCTCTATAAGATGCAAGCACCTTACATTAGGGCATCCCTTTCCTGGCCAACCATGCCTGAACACCCTCCTCCCCCCAAAAAGATCTACTTCCTCTGCTCAGTTCTCTATCCCATGTATGCATATTTGCCAAATGTCCCCCAGTCTCCATTCTTTTCCTCCTCCACCCCAACAAAGCTTCTGATGCTGGTCAGCCAGATCTACAGGTGTAGGTGGGTCGCTGTGATGACAGAGGAAGCCCTAATGCAGAAAAAGAGAAACAGAAGCATCAGAGGAAGGACCCTGCCTTGTTTCTAGGGTATGCAAAGGCCTGGGTTTCTTGGAAGTGCTTCCTTTGACTCAGAGAAGCATAGCAGAGGTCAACAGAGGTGCTGCTGTGTTGAAGAGACTACGCAATTCCTGAACTCTTCTTTAAAAAAATTTTTTCTGTGATTTTCAGGTGATCATCAGTATAACCATCCGATTTTAAGCAGCGCTACCCAGACCCCTACACATGGTGAGAGATGATTGAGAGCGTTCTGCATTCCATCCTCATCCCAAGTGGCTCCATCCTAGCTACTGATGCCAATTATGGCATCAAGCATGGTCACTGGCTCACTGAAACTAGGGTGGTGTAAGGAGCCGGGTATCTGCCCTCTTCTAGGGCCACAGTGACTCACTCTCACTTTTAGATCACTGCCCCCCTAATGTCTGTCTCTGATATCAAAGTGATCTTCTGCCATGAAAGGGGAAGAGAAAGCCCCTTTCTTAATCCATTTCACTTACAATCTTGATCACTTCTTGCAGCCATAAATTTCATGTGTCCACAGCAAGGAGTGAACACTCTTCTTTGCCCAGGGCTACTTGTGGTGCCATTTAGGAATGACATGAGATGTGGAAAACTCTATCGATCCTCCCCCAAACTAATTAAGATTGGATAAAACTCAAAACCAAACTGGATGACTTGAGCTTTAGCTCCCAACAGAGGAAGAACCTGAAAGCTGCAGAGCGTGTGTGTGTCAGCAAAGTGCCAAAGAGTTACAAAACCATGTTTCCCTCTTACGTGTTAACATCCTCCCATCAGATCACAACTTATCATTTAGAACTGCAGTGAAAAACTATTTTTGGTGCATGCTTAAAACTTGATAGAATACAAGACAGCCATGTAAATTATGAGCTATCAGTCATTCTTCTGTCTTTGCTGCTAAATAATGAAAACATCACTAAATTTTAGTGAGAGAGAAACTCAAAACAAAGATAAATTCTGCAGCTCACGTGGCAGAGAGATCTACACCTCTCATGTCGGACTATGCTCTGTTTCTGCAGTAGAATTTGGAGAACAAAAGTGAACTATCTTGAGGTCCCCCTCCAGTGCTAGGCTCCTAATGAAAATATGTGATGAAAGCAACAGTTTAATAAGGTGTTTCAAGTTGCAGGGTCTAGGAAAAAGTAGAACTGGGGGAAGTCAGACTGATCACACTGATCAGCTAAAAGAAGCTGGTACCACCAGTGATGTTGACAGTAGGAACAGGAAGAAGGGTTCAGCTAAGAAGTATTTGGGAGAAAGAATTGGGAAGTCTTAGTTACTAACTGAATATGGCTGGTAAGAGTCAATTATGAGTGAAATGGAGAGTCACGATCAATGAGAGAATGAAAGGTCTTATGAAAGCAATCTAAGAAATCAGGAAAGCAGCCAGTGTTGCTGGTGGGATGGAGCTGTGGATGGTGAGTTTGGATCTGGACATCGAGAGCTGGATATGACTATAGGATCTGCAAGGAAAATCATTCAATAAGGCAGTTAGAAATACAGACATGAAGTCTGGAGGGAGATAACAGCCGAAGATGTAAGTTATGCTTTGGAAGCAGCAACAGAAGTCTTGGGAGTAGGGGCAATCTGTGCGAGAAGGCTGAAAGAGAAAAGCAGAAGGCAGAAGCAGAAAGCCTGGGGGACACCCGTGGTGATGAAGCAGCAGCAGGAAGAGGATCCAGAAAAGGCAAGCGAGGATGTCTGCTTGCTCAGTATCATTCTGAAAGACTAACTCTGAGTTGATATTCCCCAGAAGAAGCCTACACAAGCACAGCCTCCTGAATACAAATGGAGGAACCAATCTTTTGGGGGTTTTTTGCCTTTATTTAATTTACTTTTGCCTTTTCATACTGTTCATGGGGTTCTCAAGGACAGAGTGACTGCTGAAGTAGTTTGCCATTCCCTTCTCCAGCGAACCACAGTCTGTCAGTCAGAACTCTCCACCATAACCCATCCGTCCTGAGTGGCCCTGCATGGCAGGGCTCATGGTTTCATTGAGTTACTCAAAGCTGTGATCCATGTGAAATTTTATTTATTGATTTATTGCTTTTTAATTGGAGGATAATCTTTATAGTGTTGTGTTGGTTTCTGCCATACAACAATGAGAATCAGACATAGTTATATATATATATATATATATATATATATATATATGCCTTAATTATATATATCTCCCTCTTGATACTAACACATACATACGGAATATAGAAAAACAGTATTGATGAACCTATTTTCAGGGAAGGAATGGAGATGCAGATGAAGAGAATGGACTTAAGGAGGAAACTTCCTTTCCTCTTCTTCTTCCTGTCTTCTTTTGCCACCTGATGCAAGAAGACTGAGGATAGATGAGACCCAGTACCTGCACTTGAACAGCTCGCAGCTCAGTGGAAGCAGGGTTTTCCCTTCATTCCTTCCTTGGATGTTTCACTTTTCCCAGGAGCTGGCAGAGCGACTCTCAAGAGAGGAGGCGGCCTGTGTCTACTTGATTAGCCAACGGGCATTAACTGAATTCTTATTTTGGGCCAAGCACTGTGGAGGCATCAGAAAAACTGAAAAGCAAAACTTCTGCTGTCAAGGAGACGGCAATCTTTGGAGATCAACAAGACCAGCTAGAGTCAGATGATGAGAGACCACACAGACACTAAACTGGGGGGTACTGACCAGAAGAGCAACAGGGGCTTGAAGACCAGATACCACTCTGGGCTGAAAAGATGTCATATTGTCACAGCAAAGAGTCTTAAGGGAGGGGAGAATTTGGATAGAGGAAGAGTAAGGAAACGATTGTGAGAGGAGAGACAGCGTGAGCGAGGGGGCAGAGGCAATCAATCACGGTGGAGGCAGAAAGCAAGGAAGGGTTGGCCTTGGCTCCATGGCAGGTTTTGGAGAACAGTGAGGGGTAAGAATATCCAGCAACGTTGCATTTGGAAGTGGGTGCGCTGCGTGATGTCCTTGGTAGAAGAAAGATGCCCACAAGCAGAGGAAGTTCGTTCTTCTAGAGCATGGCCCAAAGTGAAGACACAAGAGCTAAGGGACTGGTAGCTCCTGCCCAGCTCTGGGTAGCAGTGCTCCTGGCTCCCTACCCACTCCACTCCCTGGCACCAGCCCCATCCATGCAAGAGAAGCTCTTTCTGTACAGCATGTTCTGATCACCCAGGGATGTAGAGCATTCCCCCCACCCCCTCACATATGTACCGAGCTGGCGTGAATACCTGATCATTGGCTGGGCTTCCCTGGCTCCATCCCCAGAGTTGAGGGTACCATGAAGGCGGGAAAGGATAGAGAAGCCAGGAGTTCCCTGTATTGAGATTGTCCTTGAACAAAGCCTAGAAGAGTTTCTCTTTGTCTCAAGGTTCATAGCATTCCGTTTGCTGGGGATGGGGAACCACAGTCCTCTGATACACTTGTCCAAAGTTAGAGCCTGCCCCTACTTGGGAGTCCCAAATCAGAAGGGATGATTTGAGAGCCACCCAGCTGCCTCATTTCTGGGAATGGTACCACTGTTTCTCCAGCACTCCCTGTTGACTTCTTGCTGTACATCAAGTCATCCAAGCACCAAGGCATGCTTGTCCTCCTGTCCAGGCTCTCCATTCCTTTTTGCTCCCCATCTACATGGCCACTCATCACCTATACCTGCATTTTCTCTCCCCCATCCCCTGACTCTTGTATTATTCCTATTCTGGCCTCCAGAACCCAGACCAGCTCATTCACCTCATTAGTCATTCATCTCACTTCTCTTTGGTCTTTTTCCCCCATGTCTTCCCCTCCTTCTTTTCTGCAGGTCTGGCATTGAACAATCTCCCTTCTCTCTCTTAGACTTTGGAATCTCAAGGTTCTGTCTCAAGGGATGGAGGGAGAAAAACAGAATGACACGCTAGACATTTTGCCTACATTCTTTCCTCCAGCAGTTGAGAGATGGCTAAGGGGGATTCAGAGGAAGGAACTGGAATAAGAGGAAATAGCTTTGTAGCTCACAGTGCCTTGTCAGGAGCAGGGCTTGGAGGAGCTAAAGGTGGAAGGGGCAGTGTGAGAGGTGAAATGACCCATGGACAGTGTGGGGTGGAGTCTCAGTGGAGCTAGGTCCTGGACCCAGTCCTAGGGGTACACAGATGAGATCAGTCACTCTCCCTCTTTCTCCTTCAAACTTAGATTTTTCTGAACCTGAGAACTAGTTTGCCTAATACTATTCACACCAAAATGAATGATTTTATGACCCACCTCCTCAGCTCCACTGGGCTTCCATTTTCATCTGACAGCCCAGTGATGTACTGGGAGAAAGAATCTGCCATTCAAGGAAGGGTAACCTGCCATTATAGCCAGTGCAGCCAAAAGTTCCTGCCCTGCCGGCTTGCTGGCAACTGGAGCTGAGCAGAGGGAAATCAAGTTGCCAGAATTGCCTGTGCCCTAGCACAGGGTCCCAGGAAAGCAAGATGGGCTCAAGAGCTGAAACCTGGACACATTCCTCCTGCCTGCCCCTGCAAAACTTCATCCCCATTAACACCACGACCCCTCCCTTCTTTTGCAGAGAAGCCTCGGATGAACAACATCCTGACATCGGCCACCGAGCCCTATGACCTCTCCTTCTCACGCTCCTTCCAGAACCTGGCCCACCTGCCCCCATCCTATGAGTCTGCAGTGAAGACCCACCCCAGCAAGTACTCATCCCTGAAGAGGCTAAGTAAGTGGGATACTTTCCCAGGGCTGGGGGCTGCTTCCAAGGCCTCCATGACATCTTCTGGTGTCTCACTGTCTTGCCCCACACCTAAGGGCATGGGGTGGGGTCCCAAGAACAAACAGAAAGTGGAAGAAGAGAACAGACGAGCCCCTCGTTTTTGTTCTTTAGAGCATGAGTCCATCTTCTCCCTCAGTAGAGTGGAGGCCAAGGGATCCTCAGACCCACATTCCCATGGGAGGCAGTGGTTTAGCTCATGCACCACATTAACTGCAAGAAAAAGCCTTCCCCCAGCCTCACCCCGCACCTACCTTCTTCAAAGCCTGGGCCTCCCTTGCTCTCTGTCTTGGAGTAAGCCAGAGCTTTCTCTGAGGCTCTTCCCAGAGACCTGGGCTTATGGAAGGGCCTATAAACCAGCTCTCTCCCTAACTCCATCAGTTCTGTCTTGGAAACCTGAGACCCCTCACTCCGTGCATACATCCCATTTCATGAGTTGAGCCCAGGTCATCCCATGATCCCAGCTCTGCCATTTGAGTCTGGGGAGGCTCTTGAGACTGACATGTTTCAGACGTTACAATATCAAGAAGGTATATGGTGGGAGGAGTCTTCTCTGCTAGCTTTCCAACCCTTGGACCCTTTGCCCCCACTGCCCAGTGAGTCTGTTTTGATGACCACCCGGCTACAGGGCCGAGCATGCACTTGAAGGTACAGAGTGACCTACTGTGATAGCAGTTCAGCTCAGCAGACAATACTGGCCACCTCCAAAGCGGCACAGCGAGCTTCTATGGTTAAATGTGGGGAACCCCACATTCTGCAGACATCTGGAAGGCTGTCTGTAGGAAGCCTCACTCCTCACCTGTGGGGTAAGGCAGGTTCATCCTGGGTGAGTTCAAGGGTGAGCTTCCGGATCCAGGGAAAGGCGGAGCATCTGAACAAGGTGCACATATGGGGTTGCCCTGGCCTGCTCGTGCTGCAGGCACAGGCGAAGCGTGTGTAGACTTGAACCTGTGCCATGTGTTGGCTTCCCAGGCATAGGCTGTTACTCCAGAGAAGGTGTTGGTATGTTCCTAAGTAACCAGGAAGCATTTTCACAAGTGCTTCCTGGATGGAGCATCCTGCTTTATTCTAGTAGGAGGCTGGTTCTCAACCCTGTTTCCTTGGACAGAGGTTCTGAACCTCATCAGAAAGCTGCCGGCTGCTACCTGGGAGTTTCAGCAAGATCCAGGGAGCTATTCATTTTTGGGACCATGGTGTGACAGAAGCAGTCCTGGAGCAGGAGTTCAGGGTCATGGGCTTGCCGTGGAGTTGGCCCTGAACTCCACAGGGACCTTGAGGGAGTCCCTTAACCCCAGAGTGGGTCCAAGAAGTAGGGGCATCAGCATCGCCTGGGAGCTTGTTGGAGAAGTAGGCTGACTTGCAGACCCACCCCAGAGCCAGGTCTGAATCTGACTCTGCATTTGACAAGACCCCGGAGGGCTTCCCTGGTGCCTCTGTCAGTAAAGAATCTGCCTGCGATGCAGGAGACCTGGCTCAATCCCTGGGTCGGGAAGATGTCCTGGAGAAGGAGATGGCAATCCACTCCAGTATTCTTGCCTGGAGAATCCCATGAACAGAGGGGCCTGGTGGGCTAGTTCATAGGACTGCAAAGAGTTGGACCCGACCGAGCGACTCAACCAAGCCAGCCCAAAGACTAACCTGCAGGGGCAGTGGAGAAGCACAGCGTCGACCCCTCTGGGCTGCATCACTCCAGCGCGTTCCTGGCTGCAGCACTGCGGTGTCCCCCTCGGCTCACTGCTCTCTCTCTTGCTCTCACCCTGTCTCTCCCCTGCAGCGGACAAGGAGGCTGACGAGTACTACATGAGGCGGCGGCACCTGCCTGACCTGGCGGCCCGCGGCACCCTCCCCCTCAACGTCATCCAGATGTCCCAACAGAAGCCACTGCCTCGCGAGCGACCCCGCCGGCCCCTCCGGGCCATGTCGCAGGACCGGGTCCTTTCCCTGGAGCGAGGCCTGCCTGACGACTTCGGCCTGCCCTACGACCGCCTCCTCTCGGACGAGCAGCTGCTCTCCACGGAGCGCCTGCACTCCCAGGACCCGCTGCTGTCCCCGGAGCGGACGGCCTTCCCGGAGCAGTCCCTGGCGCGGGCCATCTCGCACACGGATGTCTTCGTGTCCACGCCTGTGCTGGACCGCTACCGCATGACCAAGATGCACTCGCATCCCAGTGCCTCGGATAACTCGTACGCCACCCTGGGCCAGAGCCGCACGGCGGCCAAGCGCCAGGCCTTCGCCTCGCGCAGACACAACACCGTGGAACAGCTGCACTACATCCCGGGCCACCACACCTGCTACACAGCCAGCAAGACGGAAGTGACCGTGTGACCGGCGGGGGCCGGGGTCGGCAGGGGCCTGGGCTGCAGCTTCCAGGCCCGGACGGGTCCCCTCCCCTCGTCCTCTCTTGTTGGGGCTGGGGGTGGGCCGCCTCTCCCAGAAAGCCATACTCCTGGGACTCGGCCGGTGGCCTGGCACAGCGCGTGCGCAGACCTGGGATCTAGAGGGGTCACCCTCACTGTTCCAGAAGAATCGGAGGGGAAGGAGGAGAGGGGCGAGGCCCGGGTCTCCCTCCCCTTCCCCACTGTCACCAAGTCCCTTTCTCCCAATTCCCCCTCCTTCTCCTGGGGGCTCAGCTGCAGGTCCGTCGGCCAAGAGACCCTGGCCGGAAGCTGCCTGCCCGGATTTGACTTGGCCGATGGGCTGACGGAATAGGCTCCACGGTCTCTTTCATTCACCTAAAACCGCATCACAGAAATCTTCTTAGTGCCTAAAAACTGCCTGCTCGCTCTCTCAGAGCCAGGGAGCTGCTGTGTCCATAAGCACAATAATGATTCTCTTCTGCCCGCTGGAACTCACTGGTCCCCACTGGGTGGCCCTTCTCTCTGCTGACTCCCCTGTGCCCCTCCCCCAAGCCCCAGGACCTGGCAGGTGTTCCCTTCCTTCAGCTGCCGCCCCAAGGTTGGGAACCCCGCCCCTTTCCGGCTGGCTGACCCGCCCACAAGGCCCTGCCCCGCCCCCAGCCCTAGAGTCCATCCCTGGGTTCTCTGGGGCTTCCCTCTGGTAATTCCAGAACAGAGTAGGGATGGGGTGCAGGGGCTTTTGGGGTGGCTCTCCCCAGCAACCCAATGATCTTCACACTTCCTCCAGGCCTCCAGGTCTGTCTGAACCGTGACCTGCCACTCTGGCCTGCCTTCCCCTCCCTGGCTCTTCTCCCAAGAGGCTCTGCCCCCTGGCTCAAGAGCAGCTGTGGGGAGGCCACTGTGACACCTTGGGCCTCGAAGGCTGGTCATTCCTCTAGCCCAGGGCTCCCACCACATGCACCAGGCAGGACAGAGGCGCTGGCTACTAGGTGGACAGCCCAGCCCCAGGCAAAGGAGGACCCCAGGCGGTTGTTCTGGTTGTTCTGCACCTCGACCTCTCCACTCTCTGCATCACTGACTCCCCACCCCACGACCCCCGGCCCCTGTGCTTGGCCCTGTCTCTGTTTAGAACCTGCTCTCTGCCAGTTTCCCCTCCTGCCGCCACCCTGTCCCCCTCGCCCCACATCTCCCATCTTCCTGCAGCTTCAGGACTCTCTCCTGGCTGCTGCTTCTTTCTCCAGTGTCTCCTTTGGATCTACCTGACAGAGACCAATTAGCAGACGCAAATAATGGCACTCCAGGCTATTGGTCTGGGGGCTAACTGGGTACCTCCACAGTGCTCCCCTGCAGGGGGCGTCCAGCCTCAGGCACATCCATGCCCTCAGCTCTGTTGGGGGGTTGCCCCCTCCCCCGCAGCCCATCTCAGCCTCTTCTCTGCCTCCAAAGGGTGTGGGGGTAGGGGGGGTAGGTGGGGTGGACAGGGTGTGGCACCCCCCTGGAGAGCAGACAGTGAACAAAGTAGAATCTACTACCCAGAGACCAGAGCCTGGTCGGGGGTGGGGGGGAGAGAAGGCTCCATTCTCTGGGCCAGGATACCTCCCTGGGCTGAAGCTGGGGGAACTGGCTTCAGACTATTGAGCAAAGGTATAATACTACAAATATGACAGCCGCCACAGTCAGACTCCAAAAGCAATGACTTTAAACTAGCTTTTAGATTCCCCAGTTCCGCATACAACATGTATGACCCTTTAAAAAGCAGGGGTGGGGCAGGGAGAACACCCCAGGGTCAGCCCTGGGAATTTTTAATCTAATCCACAGAGAAATCAATTGACTGATTCCTCCTACTTTTTCAAGAATTCCAAAGCTCTTGTCCTCCCCTCCCTACCACAGTGCTCACCATCACATGAATCACGAGGGGGACTGAGGCTGGGGGTGATGGACACTGCCCTGAGGTCCCCAAGGGAGCAGTGTCACTGGGGCTGTGAGGCTGTGAGGTCAGGGATAACTCTCTGCTTCCCTTCTTGACAAACACATAAACCGTCTCAAGGGCTGGTCCCTAAGGGTTTATGAAGAGTTTGCTCCAGAAGATGAAACTAAGAGGGCTGGGCTGGAAGGAATCAGCTACTCCTGGAAAGGAACACGTGTCTGTCACAGCCGCTCCCCTCTGCCCACTGCTCTCTAATCCAGTCCTTGGCCACTCCCCTTGAAGGCTGGTGCAGAGCGGGGAAAGGAGGTGGGTGGATGTGAATCTGTACAAACATAGACCTGAACCAGAAACTGGTTCTCATTCATGTCTGCAGCATCCTCTCTGCACCAAGTTCTCCAGCCCTCAGGGCAATGATGCTTCTCCCTAGCCCTGTGTGTCTGTCTGGGGTCTGTTTGGTAGGTTGATTCTGAACCATTTTTCATCCCAGTGTTCCTGCTACCCAGTTTAAAACCTCTGGTTGTCGGCTGGATCAAAAAATTTCTATCTGACCCTTTACTTCTTTGTAATGATTCTTCTGCTTCACCCTTGAGTCTGGAAGGAGGGAGGGAAGGAAGGAAGAAAATAAGAGAAAGAGGTCTACAGACAAGCTCCAATTCAGTCCCCTCATTTCAGGATCCATACAATGATGTCTTAACTGGGACACAGCAATATCTTATCAGTTGTGCCATCCATGTTTGTAGGAAGAGCAAAGCTGCATTACTGGACAAGTTCTTTTAGCAGAGAGGAGAGAGTTCTGGGGCTGGAACCCGGGTGTCCAGACTTTCAGCACCACCAGGCTGGTGGCCGCTACCCCACATGGAAGTGCTGGCCCTTCCTCCACAATGGAAGCCCTGCTCTCCCACTAAGGGTAGCCCCAAGCCTGATGTTTCCCTCGGCTTGTCTGGCTCTCTGAGTCTCCATTGCTCTGCTGGGGAAACACTGGGGTCTGCATGGGTTCTCTCCTGCCCTGAAGGTTTGTGCTGGTCAGCTTGGCCTTTGATGGCAGCTGAGCCCTCACTGTCTGTCATGCCCTTCCACCTTTCCTGCCTCGCTTCCTCCAGTGAACTCCTGGCTCCGGGAGCTCGTAAGTCACAAATGCTTTCCCAAGAATTCCTTTAATCCCCTAAATGGACTTTTACCCACAGGGCTCCCCAGTGTCTTGGGTGATGGCCTTGCCTTCTACAAAGCTCCCATCCCTCTCTTCATTCAGATGTCTCCTCCCC
Source organism: Bubalus bubalis (assembly GCF_019923935.1). Taxonomy (NCBI): domain Eukaryota; kingdom Metazoa; phylum Chordata; class Mammalia; order Artiodactyla; family Bovidae; genus Bubalus; species Bubalus bubalis. Next base: position 32,792,786 of record NC_059159.1, on the reverse strand, counting down.
TCTTTCCACTCCCAGCCCAAAACTGACCTCACTCTTCCGTGCCCTTCAGCCCTTCCTCCTCTCGTCTCCCTGGCCCTGGTCTTCTCCATCCCCAATTTCTTTTCCCTGGTCCTGCTGCACTACCCCCGTGGTTCTAAAATGTGGAGCTCTCAATGAAGACAGTCCCAGAGTGAGATTCTTCAGGTCTCTGTTGGCCTCATTGGTTTATCCTTCACCTCCTACCCCCATGAGATAAAGGATGGAAGCTACTCTGTCAGAGGCATCATGGGCAAAGACTGGCTTTGGTTCCTGCAGCTGGCACATCCCTGAAGCCCCTGCCCCAGCTTGCTGCTAGCCCAGAGGCTCCTGCTCTGGCCAAAGATTCATATCCTTGAGGGCTCTCGGCCACTATTTCATCTCAGTTATGCCTGTCCTGCTTATGTGTATCATAGACCTCCCTTTGTCTCCAAAAGATGAGAGAGGCTCATGACTGTCTGAGCTTGGAGAAATATCCATTCCAGTAAGCCCAGTAACCCTACCACCAAACAGTCTACTTTCTTCAGAGATACTCTGTCTGCCCCAGCCTTCTGCCTCAGATTCCAGTCAGAGGCAACTGTGAACTTGACCTTCAGGTACGGCTGGTGAACAAGATCCTAGGAAGCACCTGCTCTATTCCCCACACACTTTCCTCCACCCCCCTCCCCAAATCTGGGAAACTTGGCTCTGGAGTATTTTCTAGGAAGGTCATTGCGCTTCAATGATGTATCTTTCAGGGTTCCTATGTATTTTTTTAATATATATAAATGCAGCATTTTAGTGACAGATTTGATACGAGAGCTGTGTCTTCCTGCACTCTGTATTTGATTTCTGAAGGCAGCATACTACAGGAGGAAAAACCACGGGGCTGAGGCTCTTGGAGATTCAGCTTCTGTGTTGGCTTTGTCTCCGTCTTGCCATGTGACCGAGGACCAGCTGCGTTCTCCCTCAGCGCCTCCTTTTCCCATGTGTAAAGCAGGGGCTTTGATCAGATGAGCTCTTCAGTTCTATCCCACTCGTACATGTAGGGCTCCCATTCCCTGTTAGTACCCCCTCCTCTCAGCACCCCTCCCCTCCCAGCTGGGCTGCACACACCCCATTCCACGTGCCCCATGGCAACATGGTCAGGTGCCCTGGGCAGTCTCTGTACTCCTTCCCAGAGCCTGGGGTGGGCCCCGTGGTCACGGCTACCCCAGGACACTCTCCCATCTGAAGATGGAGGGGCCCACCCGTTCAGTGGGCTACCAACTGTGTGTCCTGGAATCCATCCCCACCCCATATAGACACACCCGTATCACCCCAGGTGTCTGAGTCACTGGGGAATTCTGAAGTGCTCATCTTGATGTGGTCCTTAGAGCTGGAGGGAGGCTGTTCTGATTTCTGAGATGGCATGGGCTAGAGGGGAGAGATCCAGAGGTGGGCCCACGATGGCACAAAGTCTGTATCTGCTATCAGCTCGGTGATGCATTCCAAGCCACGGGGGAGACAGAATGCATTGCAGGGACTCTGCAGCGATGGGTGTCACGTCTCCCACCAGAACCTGTGTCCTGAAGACTGAGTCCGGACACTGTGCTCTGCACCACCTGGAGGAGGGGGAGGCACCCCCCTGGGCTGCTAAGAGGTGGGCACCCACCCCATCCTAGTACCTCTCTAGCCCCTCCTCTCGTGACACTACCATCCTCCCGGTGAAAGCCTGAGAAGAAGCCAGAATTGAGAGTACAAGTGAGTACCACCGAACCCATCTTGTAAATCGGCAAACACATCCACCATCCATCAGTCAGAGAAAGGACATCCTGCGTTTCCTTAACGCCCTCCCTCCTGGGGGAGAGGAAGACCCCTGCTCCTCTCTGCTGCCCACTCCTGCCATGACCTTTGAATGCCACTCCCTGGGAGGACTCAGTCATTTGCTTCGTAGTGGCAAATATTCCTCTAGTTCTATAACTTAACTAGACATTTTGTAGTAAAGAATTCTTAAAATTCTCTAATTAAAAAAAAAAAAGCAATTCTTACTGTAATATTTTTAGTTTGGGGACACAATTTCCTAAGGGGGGATTAATGAACATTTTTATGCATTAGCCCAATTTATGGATTCCATGTTTATTACATATGGTAGTACTGACGAAAAGTACCTTTCTATCTGTACCTTTGCCCGTTTCTTCATCCTCATAAGTAAGCTTCATGGTGAGCAGTGCTCCTGTAACTGCCGCTTCTGTACAAATCTCATCGTTCTACTTACCCATCAAAGCACATTCTATATGTACTGTAAACAGGTATCACTTTAGTAAGATTTAGTCTTAAGGATTTTTCCACTTTTGTCAGTAACAGATATTTATGGATTAAAAAAACAATAAAGCCGTTTCAACATAATTTATGTCTCTTAAAATAGCCAAATAGTTTGCTCCTTCAAACACAGAGCCAAAGGTAATTAAAAAAAAATCACAAAAGGATGTAGACGATCGTTGACGGGAGAAGAAACAAGGACTGACCGCGGGAATGAGGGAAATTTTAGGGCGATGGAAGGACTGTAAAACCTGATTATGGTGATGCTCACAACTGTATAAATGCACTAAAAGTCATCAAATTGTATAATACAATGGGTGAATTGTATGATGTGCAAATTAGACTTTAATAATACTTTCAAAATGGTGAACAAAAGAAACGTGGGAAGGCAGGCTTAGGATAAATGCCAGTGGATAAGGTGCACCAACTCAAAACAGAATCAGAAGCTACAGTCTTGTCTGGATGTCCCTCGTGGTCCAGTGGTTAAGACTCTGCACTTCCACTACAGGGAGCGAAGGCTGGATCCCTGGTTGGGAAACTAAGATCCCACAACTTTGTATCCATATTCATCTACTCTAGCCTTATTATTTTTGGACATTAGGTCTTAGTTTGCTTTTTAGTTGACTACAAATCTGTTTACTATTCTCATACATAATAACACATAACCACACGTATTCTAAAGCCTCTTTTGCTCACTATGACAATCATTATTAGGGTGGAATCCATAGTTTTAGAGTTAGTGCTTGCAGTTGCCATGAGTGACCAGAGTAAAGGTGGCTAAACATCCATGCCATTTTAACCAAAGAATCAGACTGTACAGTGAAACTGATCTAGATTTGGAGTCTTGCTCAAGACCTCTTTCTCTGGACTCATTTTCTATTTTTATTTTCTTTGGCCCATATTCGCTTTTGCTGCTAAGGTCATCTGTTGTTCTGTTTTTCTGAATTTTCTCCATAACCTAGATACTGGTGGGCTCTGCTTCAGCAAACAAAATATTGCCAAACAGGACATGACTTTTTGCCAACTTCAGCACCTCCATATTTCCTAGAATTCACAGTCAGTCATACTCACTTACCAACTGCCTGATTCCTTTGTAATCAAAACCCTTCTCCTGGGCTGTGTTGAGCTTATATATATATATATATATATATCTTTATTGGGACTTCCCTGGAAGCCCAGTGGTTAAGACTCCGCCTTCCAATGCAGGGGTACAGGTTCGATTCCTGGTCAGGGAGGTTAAACCCCATGTGCCTTGCAGTCAAAAAACAAAACAGAAAATGGAAGCAATACTGCAACAAATTTAACAGAGTTTTTAAAAATGGCCCTCTTTAAAAAAGCACAAAAATCCCTTTATTATCTCCCACCAATGGCGTTCTTTACCTAGGACAAAGTTACAAATCTGCTTACTATTCTAATACATAATAACACATAACCACACATATTCTAAAGCCCGTTTTGCTCACTATGCAATCATTATTACAGGGGATTATGTCTGAAGTCCTGGTGTCTCTAAACCATGATGACACACAGCAAGCACACGCACATTATAAGTTTAGCAAAGCTTCCTTACTCTAAGTTCATTACTGGAAGGAAACCCAAGGGAAAAAAAATTATGAGATGGTGAAAAAAATTTTTTAGAGACATGAAATTTAATTACAATGTTTACACATACATGGGGTTTCCTGGTGGCTCAGATGGTAAAGAATCTGCCTGCAATGCAGGAGACCTGGGTTCGATCCCTGGGTTGGGAAGATCCCCTGGAGAAAGGAATGGCTACCCACTCCAGGATACTTGCCTGAAGAATTCCATGGGCAGAGGAGCCTGGCAGGCAACAGTCCACGGGGTCGCAAAGAGTCAGATATGACTGAGCAACTAACACTATACTACTACCTCACATACCCAGAAGGGTTAAGTTAGACTATCAACATGTTCCCTCAGAGAAAAATCACTGGAGACCTTCCCTACTGAATAGGTAAGAATAATGTGCAATTAATATAAAAACAGTCAAAACATTTGAGTCAGAGAGTTCTTAACATAATGGTGTTTGAAGGATTCTTCTCTTAAACTGGTTAAACATCCACTTTTCAAAAAATTTTATTTTATTACAGTTGATTTACAATGTTGTGTTAATTTCTGCTGTACAGCAAACTGATTCAGTTATACATATTTATACACACATTCTTTTTCATATTCTTTCCATTATGATTTTATCACAGTATATAGAATATATATGTAAGAGATTAAGGAAAAAATCCAAACTTTTTAGCCAACCCAATAGTTCCCTGTACGATAAAGTAGGATCTTATTATTTATTCACCTTATATAAAATAGTTTGCATTTGTTAATCTCAAACTCCCTTTCCTTCCCTTCCCAACTTCTCCTCCCACTTGGCAACCATAGCCTGTTCTCTATAAATAACCACTTTTAAATATCATTAAACATGAACCATTTGTTCAAATTCTCCTCTTTGATTCTCATAGATAAACCTCAGTTTGGCCTCTATCACCATTGTCACTAATCCCAAACTGGTGAGATCTATAAAAATGAGATAAAAATGAGGTCTTAATATACCATCATTAATAAGCTAAGGCCAGAGAAAACTCATGTTGGAAGCATTGAGATGCCAGGGGTCTCAGTCAGGCTTTCACCTTCCACATCACTTTGAACACTGACCTTTCTCCTCTGGCTGAGCGTGAAGGAAGCACAAAACCTCTAGGGAGGAATAAGAAAGATTTTCCTTCAAGATTCTAAGAAGAAATCCAATGGCACTAATGGTTAGGGCTACAAATGTGTCAGGAGTGGAAAAGCCAGAAAGAGCAGAGGTTGGAATGAATGCTTAGAAAGTTATAGAATGAGTGAATCAGTAACTTTTACACCAGGGGTATGTGGCCCAATGTCATCACTGGTCCTTGGTGTCCTCATCTGTAAAATTTAGGATATTAGATGAACAAAACAAAATGAAACAAAACCATGTCTGATACATTCTATCACTGAATTAGCACAGCACAATACTCAAATTTCATCTGGGCTTCTTGGTAGCCCAGTGAACTTGTAAGTATCCCATCCTGCTTGGCCTTGCCATCTCAGCTTTCCCATCCCATGAGACTAGAGTGCAGTCAAAGAGTACCAGACTGGGTATCAGAAGTTCTGGTTCACTGTATTAGCTCTGCCAGCATTTTGCTGTTACCTTGAAAGACATCTTTCTCCTCTCCAAATCTCAGTGTTCTCATTTAAAACAAAACAAGTGGTCCAGACTGCTCTAAATTTCTAAAAATCCTTCTCATCTTTTTTAGCCTGTTTCTGTGACTTTGTCAAGACTCTGCAGGGAGCTGGTAAGCTCAAGTAGCATTAGTCTCAGCAGAAGGGTACAGTGGGAGGGCAGAGTGATGGGATGACAGAAGAGAACCCCTGGCAGGAACCATCACTTATGAAATAGCATTTCCCCAGTGACAAGCATGGCTACCCTGCGTCAATGAGACGGCTACGGAGGAAAAGAACATGTTAAGCTTCTGGAAGAATGAGGTTCTTAGAAAGCTGCCTCTTCTGTTTAACTTAACTTATTGTGATTTCCCAAAACCAGCAACCTGTCTATTAAAAGAAGAAAATCCCAAAGAATGCATTTCCACAGAAAGTCCTCAACAGTTCACTATTTTTTTGTGTTTGCCCATGGATACACAGCTCAGATGTGTGTTTCAGGACAAGGGCTCGCTCCGAGACGAGAAGTTGTTTCGCCTCCAGCTTCAATCTCAACCCCAAGGCCAAGTTCTGGAGATACGCATCCAGTGTAGAATACTGGGACCACTGTTCCCCAGTGTGTGTACACTAATGATTCTTTCTTGGGCCATGGATAAGAACTACTCCTGCTGGTTCACCATGGCAACCATGGAAAAGACCTCCCCCACTACCCAAATGATATTAGTCCATACATCGGTCTTCATTTCAGACGTGGAGAAAAAACAAAACACTGTAACTTAACCCAGTGTGTCCACAGCTACATCAGTACCATCGGGAGCTCATGGCAACGCACATTGCCAGTCCTTCTCAAGAACTACTGATTCAGACTCTCTAGGTGAGCCCCCGGAGTTTGCTTTTCCACAAGATTCCTAGGTGACTCTATGCACAGTAAAGTTTGAGAAGCCCATTCTTGGCATTTTTTTTTTCAGTTTGAAATTCTATAATCCTATGATAATAACAAGTTGGAATTCAGGGAATCAGAGCAGCCTTGATTTATGTAGCCAAACAATTTCAGGCAACCAGCTTCAGCGAAGAGGTCAGAACAAAGATGAGTTTACACAAGCATTTACTGTACAGCACAGGGAACTATTTAATATCTTGTAATAACCTATAATGGAAAAAAAAATCTGAAAAATACATACATATAACTGAATCACTTGGCTGTACACCTGAAACTAATACAATAATGCAAAATAACTATACTTCAATCTTTTTTTAAAAAATGAATTTATAGAGGATTAACTATTTGGGAAGTAAGAAACTGAAGCAGGGTGTATAAACTATCTGTGCATGCATGCATGCTAAGTCACTTCAGCTGTGTCTGACTCTTTGCGACCCTATGTACCATAGCCCACCAGGCTCCTCTGACCATGGGTTGCCATGCCCTCCTCCAGGGGATCTTCCTGACCAAGGGATCAAACCTCCATCTCTTATGTCTTCTGCACTGGGAAGTGGGTTCTTTACCACTAGCACCACCTGGGAAGCCCAAAACTATTTGTAGGAAAGTTTAATAGAAGAACAGATAGGTTGATGAGAAGTTTTCAAGACTGCACAAACCTGCTGCTGCTGCTGCTAAGTCGCTTCAGTCGTGTCTGACTCTGTGCGACCCCATAGACCGCAGCCCACCAGGCTCCGCTGTCCCTGGGATTCTCCAGGCAAGAACACTGGAGTGGGTTGCCATTTCCTTCTCCAATGCACAAACCTGAGAGTGTTCAAATTTGAAGAGAAAGGAGAATCAGGTGAGGATGGGGACCCAGGACCAGATCCATTCCCTGGGGTGTAGGAGGAGCAGAGGAGGAAGAGCAGCTCCTCTGGAACTTCTTAAGGAAGCAAGACAGAGGCCACTGTGAAGGAAGCAGGAGGGGCTGTGCGGGGAGGTTTCCCTGGAGGGTCCCAGTCTTCTTGGCTATGGATGATGCAGAATCACTGAATCAGGCAGGATAGGCTGGATTCTGCTATAGTGATAAACAACTCTCAAATTTCCTTCATCAAAAAGTTATTTTCTACTCGCACTCTGCTGCAGATCAGCGGGTGCTTCTTTCTGTGGTCCTGCCCTGTCCTTACTCGAGGGCTCAGCAGCAGCTGGAGCCCTTACTATCTGTCACGTTCCCCGTCCCCCCCAACCCCCACCACCTTCCAGAGAGAAAAAAGAGAGCTGTGGAAGGTCTGGCCAGGATCCTTAAAAGGCAGCCAGAAGTGACATATATCAGTCCACTATGGTCTGCTTACACAGTCTCACCCACCCCAGAGGAGCCAGGACGTGTGGTTTTATGACCTTCCAGCTAGAGGAGGAGCAGGAAGTATCCAGTGAGTAGCATCAGTGACCATCACAGATGCCATGCTGTGCTGACAGCCAAAGACTGGGAATTTACAGAGGCAAATGGTCCTCCTCTGTGGCAAAACCCTCAAAATGTTATCAGGGTTAAAGCAGGTGAAACTTTCCTGCAGCAGATTTATTCTATATAAAGCCAGTGGCATGTCCATTGTTGTTTAGTCCCTAAGTTGTGTCCAACTCTTTGCGACCCCAGGGACTGTAGACTGCCAGGCTTCTCTGTAAATGGAATTTCCCAGGCAAGAATACTGGAGTCAGTTGCCATTTCATTCTCCAGGAGATCTTCCCAACCCAGGGATTGAACTCGCATCTCCCACATTTGCAGGTGGCTTTACTGAGCCACAAAGGAAGCCCAGTATGTCCATAGCCATTTCAAATTGGTTAGCAGATGTTTTAATCAGGAGTCATTTGGTTATAAGAAACAAAAAGTCACTGAAATTAGTCAAGGCAAAAGATGATAATATTATTTTAATAGTAGTAATAATATTTAATTTAATAATGATTATTTATTACACTAAATGAAAATAAATTTAATACTAATTATCATTGTTAGATATAAAAGCATCTCACAGGAGCTAACTCTTGAATGTATCAGTCAGTTCAGTTCAGTCACTCAGTTGTGTCCAACTCTTTGTGACCCCATAGACTGCAGCACACCAGGCCTTCCTGTCCATCACCAACTCCCGGAGTTTGTGCAAACTCATGTCCACTGAGTCAGTGATGCCATCCAACCATCTTATCCTCTGTTGTCCCCTTCCCTTCCTGCCTTCAATCCTTCCCAGCATTAGGGTCTTTTCAAATGAGTCAGTTCTTTGCATCAGGAGGCCAAAGTATTGGAGTTTCAGCTTCAACATCAGTCCTTCTAATGAATATTCAGGACTGATTTCCTTTCAGAATATATAAGTGGGCCTATTCAAAGCTAAGAAGTTGAAAGCCATCCAGGGACTTTCCCAGCAGTCTTGTGGTTAAGACTCTGCACTTCCATCTCGGGGGTGTGAGTTTGATCCCTGGTCAGAGACTTAAGATCCCACAGGCCCAGCTGTGGAGCCAAAATGTAATAATAATAATAATAATATACTAGCTTTCAGTGAACTTCTTTGAAAAAGAGACAGAAAGTCATCCAAAACCATAGCAACACTCTCTCCCTATCTCATTTCCTTCTCTCTGCAAATTTCCATTCCTCTCACGTGTTTCCCTTCACACATGGCTGAACCTGACTCAGGCGACATCTGCAGTCCTATCTGCATAATCTCCTAGGTCTAACCCATGTAGCAAGCTGACACAGTCTCTTTGTACCTCAATTCCAAAAAGTCTGGGAAAAAATCCAAAAAATCTCTATAAACGATTCCCCTTGTGTATTGGTTATCCACTGCTGCATGACAAAGCTCCCCAAATTTAATAGTGCAAACAACAATTCTTTACTGTTGCAATCCCTCATGGTTCTGAGGGTTGTGTGAGATCAACCACACAAGACTCACTAAAGGGTCCCTTATGTGGTTGCTGTTGGGTGGTGGCTGGGATTGGAGGCATCTCTGTGGTTTCCTCACTCACCTGTCTGGCTGTTAGGTACTGGTCACGACCTCAACAGGATTACCTATTGGAACCCTTACATGCGTCCTCTCCATGTGGCCTGGACTTCCTTACCACATGGCAGCTGGGTTCCCAGAGCAAGTATCTAGAGATAGGATGAAAGAGAGGGAGTAGGCATAGGGAAGATATGGAGAGAGTAAGTCAGGTAAAAAGCTGTAGCATGTCATGTGCTGTAGCCTCAGAAGTTACATAGTATACTCTCTAAGTCATGGAGTTCTGTCCAGGTTCAAGGGAGAGGGGACACAGATTCCACTACCTAAAGAGACTGTAGCAAGGTTTCATTGTAAGAAAAGCATGTTGATGGAAGGGACGGCTATGACCATCCTTAGAAAATGCAATCTGTCACCTTTTGGGTCAAGAGTCTATCCCTGGTCCCATCACTGTGGTCAGGGAATCCTGGATCACATACTCCACCACCCCTGGAGTTGTAGACAGCTTTCTGAAAAAGAAGCAGAGGATGAGCCCATACCCTGAGCAGTGTCTTTACAACTGGACATTCTTGAGATATTAAGAAAGCAGCCCACAAACATAGTATCTACTCCTTAATTCCAACCTTAAGACTCCAGAGAAGACAATGAACAGGATGTGATAACAGTGAATTCTGTGAAATTGCATTAAAATATTTCCTGACAACAGAGTGATGATTTTAAACTGATGGCTCCCCCCCACCCCTGCCACCGCCCGTTTCCTTTTACCCCTACTCTATCTCCCACCAGTCCAAACAACAGTAACCCACCACCTCTCTGCTCCTAGAGAAAAGCTAGAGACCAGAGGCAGAAGGCTTGTTCAACCTTGACTCTCAAAATTGACTTTTGTCAAGCTCACAGGAGCAAAGCTTGTCATGTAATTGCAAGAGCCACAGAGTGGAAAGAGAAATTGTTTCCTATGATATTGAAAGCTGACCTTTAAGTATCAATGAGCCCTGCTTGATAAGAAACCACAGTAGATTGCATATAGAATGTGGAGGGAGAGTCCTTCCCGGCTGTACAGGACAGAGAGAAATACCTTCCTGCATCAAGAGAAGAGATTCAGGGAGAATCACAGAAGACAGCAAGAGAGCAAGACACTTGTATTTCTGAGGGTCCTGATCATCACCACTGGGTGGGCTCCTATGGATGGGGGGACAAGGGTGGGGAACAACAGAATCCTCCAGACAGATTGGATGATCTGAGGTCAGAATAGACTTCTGCTCAGCTTCGGGGAGGAAAATTCCTGATAAATATGGCAGGTATGGCAGCTTGGCAATGGTAGCAAGACAGATCTATATAGAGCAAACCCTGCCCAAGCAAGCCCTTCCCCCACCTTGAACACCAGGCTCCCACCTCTCAGAGGCACTCAGGTGACAATGAGTGCCCTGGCTAGGAATCTGAAGGATATGTCTGAAGATTAGGAATTTCAGATCCCACAACAGCATGGAACCACTGTTAGAGAGAAAAGAAGAAATATCTGTATTTCTGAGTTACAGTCATGAATTTTAAACCTGGGACACCCATATCCTGAGACCCAACATCTTTCAAGAGTGGTTCATTTTTTACCTCTTCATTTTCTTAAGAAGGATTGACATATATACAGTACCACGTGTAAAACAGCTAGTGGGAACCTGCTATAAAGCACAAGAATCTCAGCTCTGTGCTCTGTGTGACCTAGCAGGATGGGATGGGGAGCTAGGAGGGAGGTCCAAGAGGAAAGAAAAAAAAAAAAAAAATATATATATATATATATATAAAATAGCCAATTCACTTCATTGTACAGCAGAAACTAACACATTTTAAAGCACTTATATCCCAATTTTTTTTAAAGTATTGAGGATCCCAAAGAACTTTTTCTTGGGTGGGACATATCTATATACATTTATTATACTATAGATCAAAAATGGAGACCATTTAAAAAGTTATATATTAAGTCTTTTTAAAATAAAAACAATAAATCCATGATGTGTCAACATAATAACACACTGCTGTGAGAAATAACTGTTATTTTCCAAAAATACAGTAACAAGGGTGGAATTACTTCACTCTTTTGCAAGTTTCCTTGTATCTGACTTATGAGAAGATATCTAGATTTTGATATGTGCTTCTGCAGTTATCAGATACTTTATACACCACCCCTCAGAGGTAGGGGAGGTGGAGGATTGACATATATGTACTCCCATGGGTAAGACAGCTAGTGTAAACCTGCTTTAAAGCACAGGAATCTCAGCTCTGTGCTCTGGGTGACCTAGAAGGATGACCTCACCCACAGAGGAACTGGCTGGAAAAGCTGCCCCTTCTCCACTGTCACTGGTCAGCCCCTCTCTTATCAAAGGGACACTGACAAACCCCAGTATACCTGAGCTTAGGCCAGGAAGATGCTTTAGTGTCGCATTAATTTGGAATTGTTACTGTTCTAATGAACTAGGCATATTAATTATTAAGCTGTGAAGTGACCAAATGACTTCTTATTTTCTAAGAATAACCTGGAAAGTAGGGGACAGAAGGAAGGGATTAAGTTGTAGGACTTACTTGCTTGATATTATATAAACAATGTAATGATTATATAGATAAACACATCTGGCGTGGGACCTTTGCACAATGTCTTGAATCAAAGTAGAGGAAACATTCATGGAAAAGCCTCAAAAGAGGATCATAAAGCTGTAAGAATGAGAAACCATGACATCTTCAATGGGCTACAAGAAGACAAGGCTTTAATGTCAGGAGCAGGAAAATCCTACAGAGAGCTGGCATGGGAAGGGAGAAGCTGGCACACAGATATGTGACTCTTCACCCTCCATCATCCTGGCCTCCACGTGGTGCCCCACACGCCTCTGGGCATTAGACACCACCACATGCCAACTCGCAGCGCAGGTGCATAATGCAGACCAGACCAATTGAAAGTGAAAGTGAAAGTCAATTCAGTCGTGTCCAACTCTTTGCGATCCCATGGACTATACAGTCCATGGAATTCTCCAGGCCAGAATACTGGAGTGGGTAGCTGTTCCCATCTCCAGGGGATCTTCCCAACCCAGGGATCTAACCCAGGTCTGCCACATTGCAGGCAGATTCTTTACCAGCTGAGCCACAAGGGAAGCCCTCACCAGTCCGATTCTTTCATTTCTAAACCAAAACTTAGAGAGAGAAAATTCCCTCCTTCTCAAGGAATGGGTCTTGATATGAATTTAGGGCTATAAGTACCCTTGTCCCCCACAGTATGGAGAAAAAATGCAGAAAAGAAGAACAGTGATAGTTGGGCATTAAGTCAAGGCATGATTCCCAAGCACTGGGCATGCAGTAGTTCCTGCTCACAAGGAGACAACAGGAAGGTTGAATGAGTTAATATATGCGAGGAGACAACAGGAGGGTTGAATGAGTTAATATATGCAAAGTGCATATATTAACTCATTCAACCCTCCTGTTGTCTCCTCGTGAGCAGGAACTACTGCATGCCCCACTGTTAAGGGGTCTGGCCTTATCCCAAGAAAGAGATGGCACTGAGGCCCCTAGGAAGTATGGTGACAAGATCAAGGCTCTATTTCAGAGGGATCCCTAGGACTCTACTGCAGGGAGGGATTGGAGGACTTCATGCTGAAGGGAGGGAGACCAGGGAGACTCATGTGGATCCTGTGCTGAACCGGAACTTTCACCCTGTCCTCAAAATTTCAACTGCACAGGGCAACACAGGGGTCTCTTGAGGACTGAGTCATTTTCTGATGATTAAAAACCATACTGAGTTATCCACATCATTAATGTTTTTTACAAAAATCTATAGATTAGGACTTATGTGGTGGTCCAGTGGTTAAAACTCTGCCTTCCAGTGCAGGGGGCACAGGTTTGATCCTTGGACTCAGGATCCTACATGCCACACAGTGAGCCAAAATATATATATATGTGCAAACAAGTATACCTGTACATATATGTATACATACACATAAGCTAATAAACTACTTGGCAGTAGCTAGTATTTGTCACAAGCCCCCCTTTTCTAGTCATCGTTCATCTAGCACTGTGATGTTTATATAATACTTTAAAAAACTCTGAATCAGATGTATGTATAAAATGCACAGATAAAAGAGTAAGTAAATAATAGCAACAAATCAATTATCACTAAGTGGTGGGGACTCTATTTGATTTATCATTATTTCTTTAAATTCTTGATAATTTCTAGTTTTCTATAATTGGAAAAGACACTGATGCTGGGAGAGATTGGGGGTAGGAGGAGAAGGGGACGACAGAGGATGAGATGGCTGGATGGCATCACTGACTCGATGGACGTGAGTCTGAGTGAACTCCAGGAGTTGGTGATGAACAGGGAGGCCTGGCGTGCTGCGATTCATGGGGTCACAAAGAGTCGGACACGACTGAGCGACTGAACTGAACTGAACTGAATGAGCATACATTACTTTTATAATCAGAACATAATCAGCATAGGCAATGTTACAAACATCATAAGATCATTCTGTATATAAATGTATCTCCGTGTGTGTGTGTGTGTGTGTGTGTGTGTGTGTGTGTAGCAAAATGACTGGAAGAAAGTTGCTCTTAACTATTAAGAGTGAGTTATTCTTAACTATTGGTGGTGAGTCTAGGTAATTTTTAAATTTCCTTTTACTTGCATGCATCTTCCCAATTTTCCATAGTGAACATGCATTCCTTTTATTATGGAAAAAGTAAAATTTATCCTTTTAATTTTTAAAATAAGTGGGGCTGGAGGACTCAGTTGGAATAAAGATGCCACATGTTTCCAGAAAACAAAGTAGCAAACATAACCATCCTCCAGCAGAACCTCCTCTACAAGGGAGCCCCAGTGCTCATCCAGGGTTTGGCTTAAACGTGGTAGATTCAAGCACCAAAGGGAGAAGGTGTACTGGGCACACACCTTAAGGGGAAGAGTCGAGCATCACCTGCTCTGACCTTTGCCCCCCTTTTCTTCCTTTCCTGGACCCAGCTTTGACAGCTCTCTGATAGGCAGAGTCCATCAGTCCCACTCGCAACTGAGGAATTGGTAAATCGACAGTTGCCACAGGGGTCGGGTGGGCAGAGTGAGTGGCTGCTGTTCCCCTTGGAAAAAGCACACCCTCTCTGGTTCTCCTAGTCCCCCTCACTCCCTGCTTTATCCCTTATAAGACAATAACTCCTTCCTTCAAGGAGACACAATTTCTAGACTATCTGTAATGTCGGCCCAATATAGACAAGTGAGACTCCTTAGGAGGGAGAGATGATTATGAAACCAGACAGCACAGCACACCTCCAGTGAGTTGCTATGACATAAAAATGCCGGCCCAGAATGGCCTGTCTTTAATACGTTAAAGAATGAAAAGTACACTGATTTTTAAACGTAGCAATTCATTTAAAATGAAAACACTCTCTGGGCCAGTGTGTTCTGGCTAAACACAACATGTCTGTGAACCATGGTTTGGTTGCTCAACTGAAAATACAGAAGCTCCAAGTCAGTTAGTCAGAGCTGGGCTTCCTTACCCTCATACATCTATGGCTTAGCGTAATGGCTTAGTCACTAAGTCATGTCTGACTCTTATGACTCCATGGACGGTAGCCCACCAGATGCCTCCATCCATGGGGATTCTCCAGGCAACAATATTGGAGTGAGTTACCATTTCCTCACCTTGGGGTCTTCCTGACCCAGGGATCGAACCAAATGCTTGTCTTCTGCGTTGGCAGGCAGATTCTTTACCACTGAGCGACTGAACTGAACTCTTTACCACTGAGTCACCAGGGAAGCTCCAACTCATCTGTCCAGCTCCGTTCAGTCGCTCAGTTGTGTCAGACTCTTTGCGACCCCATGGACTGCAGCACACCAGGCTTCCCTGTCCATCACCAACTCCTGGAGCTTACTCAAACTCATGTCCATTGAGTCGGTGATGCTGTCCAACCATCTCATCCTCTGTTGTCCCCTTCTCCTTCTGCCTTTAATCTTTCCCAGCATCAAGGTCTTTTCAAATGAGTCAGTTCTTTGAATCAGGCAGCCAAAGTATTGGAGCTTCAGCTTCAGCATTAGTCCTTCCAATGAATATTCAGAACTTATTTCCTTTAGGATGGACTGGTTGGATCTCCTTGCAGTCCAAGAGACTCTCAAGAGTCTTCTACAACACCACAGTTCAAAAGCATCAATTTTTCGGCACTCAGCTTTCTTGATAGTCCAACTCTCACATCTGTATGTGACTACTGTAAAAAAACCACAGCTTTGACTAGACAGACCTCAATGTAACCCCTTGGAAAATTCTTCTTGGGGATATCTGTTATATCCTAGAAGTAACTTGGCCCATCTAGTTTTGTGTCTCCTGTTAGGAAGGGCGTTGTCCCCTGAAGAAGAGGAAGAGAGTGTAAAAGAACTAAGAACTTCCTCTTTCCTGGAGAAAAATCAGGAAAGTTATCTTTGCATATGATAGCAGATAACAATGAGATAAAGAATCAAGGATCTTTTCTCTTCTCCTTAGTTCCAGGCACCATGAAGAATAGACTTCATTTTCTAATCACAACTCTTTTTTAGCCCCCTCCTCATTCTACACCCACCCACATGAGCAGCTCAGGGGTGAACAGAAATTTTCAGATGTTTGATAATACATGTCCTACTTCATTTCATGATGCAGTCACGACTGAAGATATATATTTAGAAAATATGTAATCACCCCAGCGGAAGGGTTAGCACCCCAGGCATCTGAAATATACTATTTCTTTCAAAATCAAGAGGCTCATAGCCGAGGACTAAAGTGAATGCCAAGCCCTAAGAATCCTCGCAATCACACACACACACACAAAAGAGCTGAGAATGTGAGCTTTCTGCAGCTTTCCTTGTTCTGCCCACCTGTTTCCTGGGGTGGAAAATGTACAGTTACACTCTATAGATTATTATAATTAAGTGGTGTGCGAAATTCGTTTCTTTAAAAATAGCTTCATCGACTCTTCACGGCGTATTTCTGTGAGACAAGTCTACATGAAAAGCAAGTGAGGATGGTTATTGTTCAGCACGTTTAATTAAGTAAGTATTTCTTTCACCCTTCTGGGAATTAAACATTGAATGGTGAATAAACACAGGGAAATGTGCCCGTGTTAATTTCTGGTTCACTGCCTCGATTTAAAAGCAGGGTGAAAATCAAGAACGGAGTCCGTGATCTGGAGTCCTTATATGACAAACGAAGCAACTGAAGTTTCACCCTTCACGTGTCCCGTAGGAACTGTTCCAGGAAGAGGCCCTTTTGTGTTTTCTCTCCTCAAGTGTCTCCCTGATGGATTCCAAAATACATCTCCATCTCTCCTCTTTCCTGGAGAAATGTTTCTTTCCCTGACAGTTGCTTCAGTTGTGACTCATAAGTAAGAGGGACAGCAACTGGCTTCCTGGGGAGGGGATGTCTTTACTCACGTCACTGAAGAGTCCAGTGTGGACTCAAACAGGGTTGTCAGCAACTGCTTTCTCTTCTCCATTTCTTTCTTTTTAAAGTTTATTGCTTTGATGGGCATCCTTTGACAGGCTTTTAAAAACTGTTTTAATGCTGGGTTAACAAACAGGCAAAATAGATATGTACATGTTTTAAAACTCTTTATTTTATACTGGAGTATAGCCAATTAACATTGTTGTAATAGGGATTCATGGCTGAATCCCTTTGCCATCCATCTTCATTTCTTGCTCCATTTTCCTTTTTCTTTTTAAAAATTTTTTAACTTTTTGGCTATGCAGTGCAGCATGTGGGATCTTAGTTCCCCGGGGACTGAACCCATGGCCCCTGCTGTGGAAGTGTGGAGTCTTAACCACTGGACCCCTAGGGAATTCCTTTTTGCTCCATTTTCAGATGACTCTTCCCCTCATGGTACCAAGGTGGTCCCATTCAAATCAGTTCAGTTGCTAAGTCGTATCTGACTCTTTGCAACCCCATGGACTGCAGCATGCCAGGCCTCCCTGTCCTTCACCATCTCCCGGAGTTCACTTAAACTCATGTCCATTGAGTCAGTGATGCCATCTAACCATCTCATCCTCTGTCCCCTTCTCCTCCTGCCTTCAATCCTTTCCAGCATCAGGATCTTCTCTAATCAGTCAGTTCTTCCATCAGGATCTTCTCTAAAGAGTCAGTTCTTTGCATCAGGTGGCCAAAGTATTGGAACTTCAGCTTCAGCCTCAGTCCTTCCAATGAATATTCAGGATTGATTTCCTTTAGGATTGACTGGTGTGAAGCCCTGCCCTTATCCTTCTAGGTTCAAGTCCAAGAGGAATTAGAAAGACATTATTTATCCCAACAGTCAAACCAAAGCCTTGGGTCTGACTCTGCTCTTTTGATGGAGTCACATGTTGTTTAGTTGCTTAAGTCGTGTCTAACTCTTTTGCTGCCCCATGGACTACAGCCCACCAGACTCCTCTATCCATGGGATTTTCCAGGCAAGAATACTGGAGTGGGTTGCCATTGCCTTCTCTGGGGGATCTTCCCGATCAGAGGATTGAACCCACATCTCTTGTGTCTCCTACATGGGCAGATGAATTCTTTACCACTGAGACACCTGGGAAGCCCCACTGGAGTCATATGTCCATTGCAAAACTGGTGACTGCCCCGAGGGAATGGAATAATCCTGTTAGCTTAAGCCAAATCACATAGATTCTTTACCCATTGAGCTATTGGGGAAGTCCCCCTACTCCAATCCTAACAAGAATTCTCATTTCTTTTTTTTTTTTTAATTTTATTTTTAAACTTTACATAATTGTATTAGTTTTGCCAAATATCAAAATGAATCCGCCACAGGTATACATGTGTTCCCCATCCTGAACCCTCCTCCCTCCTCCCTCCCCATTCCATCCCTCTGGGTCGTCCCAGTGCACCAGCCCCAAGCATCCAATATCGTGCATCGAACCTGGACTGGCAACTCATTTCATACATGATATTTTACATGTTTCAATGCCATTCTCCCAAATCTTCCCACCCTCTCCCTCTCTCACAGAGTCCATAAGACTGTTCTATACATCAGTGTCTCTTTTGCTGTCTCGTACACAGGGTTATTGTTACCATCTTTCTAAATTCCATATATATGCGTTAGTATACTGTATTGGTGTTTTTCTTTCTGACTTACTTCACTCTGTGTGAATAGGCTCCAGTTTCATCCACCTCATTAGAACTGATTCAAATGTATTCTTTTTAATGGCTGAGTAATACTCCATTGTGTATATGTACCACTGCTTTCTTATCCATTCATCTGCTGATGGACATCTAGGTTGCTTCCATGTCCTGGCTATTATAAACAGTGCTGCGATGAACATTGGGGTACATGTGTCTCTTTCCCTTCTGGTTTCCTCAGTGTGTATGCCCAGCAGTGGGATTGCTGGATCATAAGGCAGGTCTATTTCCAGTTTTTTAAGGAATCTCCACACTGTTCTCCATAGTGGCTGTACTAGTTTGCATTCCCACCAACAGTGTAAGAGGGTTCCCTTTTCTCCACACCCTCTCCAGCATTTATTGCTTGTAGACTTTTGGATTGCAGCCATTCTGACTGGTGTGAAATGGTACCTCATAGTGGTTTTGATTTGCATTTCTCTGATAATGAGTGATGTTGAGCATCTTTTCATGTGTTTGTTAGCCATCTGTATGTCTTCTTTGGAGAAATGTCTATTTAGTTCTTTGGCCCATTTTTTGATTGGGTCATTTATTTTTCTGGAGTTGAGCTGTAGGAGTTGCTTGTATATTCTCGAGATTAGTTGTTTGTCAGTTGCTTCATTTGCTATTATCTTCTCCCATTCTGAAAGCTGTCTTTTCACCTTGCTAATAGTTTCCTTTGATGTGCAGAAGCTTTTAAGGTTAATTAGGTCCCATTTGTTTATTTTTGCTTTGATTTCCAATATTCTGGGAGGTGGGTCATAGAGGATCCTGCTGTGATGTATGTCAGAGAGTGTTTTGCCTATGTTCTCCTCTAGGAGTTTTATAGTTTCTGGTCTTATGTTTACATCTTTAATCCATTTTGAGTTTATTTTTGTGTATGGTGTTAGAAAGTGTTCTAGTTTCATTCTTTGACAAGTGGTTGACCAGATTTCCCAGCACCACTTGTTAAAGAGATTGTCTTTAATCCATTGTATATTCTTGCCTCCTTTGTCAAAGATAAGGTGTCCATATGTGCGTGGATTTATCTCTGGGCTTTCTATTTTGTTCCATTGATCTATATTTCTGTCTTTGTGCCAGTACCATACTGTCTTGATAACTGTGGCTTTGTAGTAGAGCCTGAAGTCAGGTAGGTTGATTCCTCCAGTTCCATTCTTCTTTCTCAAGATCGCTTTGGCTATTCGAGGTTTTTTGTCTTTCCATACAAATTGTGAAATTATTTGTTCTAGCTCTGTGAAGAATGCTGTTGGTAGCTTGATAGGGATTGCATTGAATCTATAGATTGCTTTGGGTAGTATACTCATTTTCACTATATTGATTCTTCTAATCCATGAACATGGTATATTTCTCCATCTGTTAGTGTCCTCTTTGATTTCTTTCACCAGTGTTTTATAGTTTTCTATATATAGGTCTTTAGTTTCTTTAGGTAGATATATTCCTAAGTATTTTATTCTTTCCGTTGCAATGGTGAATGGAATTGTTTCCTTAATTTCTCTTTCTGTTTTCTCATTATTAGTGTATAGGAATGCAAGGGATTTCTGTGTGTTGATTTTATATCCTGCAACTTTACTATAGTCATTGATTAGTTCTAGTAATTTTCTGGTGGAGTCTTTAGGGTTTTCTACGTAGAGGATCATGTCATCTGCAAACAGTGAGAGCTTTACTTCTTCTTTTCCAATTTGGATTCCTTTTATTTCTTTTTCTGCTCTGATTGCTGTGGCCAAAACTTCCAAAACTATGTTGAATAGGAATGGTGAAAGTGGGCACCCTTGTCTTGTTCCTGACTTTAGAGGAAATGCTTTCAATTTTTCACCATTGAGGATAATGTTTGCTGTGGGTTTGTCATATATAGCTTTTATTATGTTGAGGTATGTTCCTTCTATTCCTGCTTTCTGGAGAGTTTTTATCATAAATGGATGTTGAATTTTGTCAAAGGCTTTCTCTGCATCTATTGAGATAATCATATGGTTTTTATTTTTCAATTTGTTAATGTGGTATATTACACTGGTTGATTTGCGGATATTGAAGAATCCTTGCATCCCTGGGATAAAGCCCACTTGGTCATGGTGTATGATCTTTTTAATGTGTTGTTGGATTCTGATTGCTAGAATTTTGTTAAGGATTTTTGCATCTATGTTCATCAGTGATATTGGCCTGTAGTTTTCTTTTTTTGTGGGATCTTTGTCAGGTTTTGGTATTAGGGTGATGGTGGCCTCATAGAATGAGTTTGGAAGTTTACCATCCTCTGCAATTTTCTGGAAGAGTTTGAGCAGGATAGGTGTTAGCTCTTCTCTAAATTTTTGGTAGAATTCAGCTGTGAAACCGTCTGGACCTGGGCTTTTGTTTGCTGGAAGATTTTTGATTACAGTTTCAATTTCCGTGCTTGTGATGGGTCTGTTAAGATTTTCTATTTCTTCCTGATCGAGTTTTGGAAAGTTGTACTTTTCTAAGAATTTGTCCATTTCTTCCACGTTGTCCATTTTATTGGCATATAATTGTTGATAGTACTCTCTTATGATCCTTTGTATTTCTGTGTTGTCTGTTGTGATCTCTCCATTTTCATTTCTAATTTTATTGATTTGATTTTTCTCCCTTTGTTTCTTGATGAGTCTGGCTAATGGTAAGAATTCTCATTTCTCCTTTTAAGGAAATCTGCTTATCAAGTCACCACTGGCTTTTATCCATCTACAGCTTAGCATTCACATTCTAACCTCTCATTCCTCCAGACTGCCCTGTGTATTCAAAGCCGAGCTCTTGGAATTAAACCAAAGGAGCAACACAACATAAACCTTTTCTCCCCCTTAAGTGCTTGGCTTTCACAATAAAAGAAAAGAAGTAGCAGGGCTTTCATCGCTACTGTCTCTGCTCTGTGTTTAAAAACGATTGAGAAATTCAATGGACTGTTTCAGGCTGCGGTCACACTCCCCGAGGCATTAAATGTCACTAACTCTCCAAGTAAAAGAGCCGCAGGGCAACATCCAAACACACAGGAATAGAAAACCTCAATTAGTATTTCAAAATGCACCCCCTACTTGCAATTGTTAGCACACGCTATCAGTTTCCATGATCAGAAAACCAGACCAGAGAGTGCCAACGGACTCAAAGATTCCCTGCAACAATAAATCGTGCTGTGAAGAAACCCGTCATTATGCGAACCAAACAGGCTGTCATAATTTCAGGCAAAAATCCATTCAATGGAACATTATCTATATCCTAAAACATTTTTAAAAATCACAAAACTAAAAAGGGAGGACAAAAACTTCCTTAAACAATCATGTCGTTTCAAAATGTTACCTACAAGGGATCAAAAATCAAGCTGGCTTCAGAATTCTCTCCAACAATGAGTTTTAGGAAACTGTGGGATAATTTCTATATAGCTTTGAACAGAACACGGGTATTATCCTACAATGGTATACCTCTCTAATTCTGGGCTGGAGATGTGAGTTTGGGGGCCATTAGCAAGGCAATGGCACCCCACTCCAGTACTCTTGCCTGGAAAATCCCATGGACGGAAGAGCCTGGTAGGCTGCAGTCCCTGGGGTCGAGAAACGTCGGGCACAACTGAGCGACTTCACTTTCACTTTTCACATTCATGCATTGGAGAAGGAAATGGCAACCCACTCCAGTGTTCTTGCCTGGAGAATCCCAGGGATGGGGGAGCCTGGTGGGCTGCTGTCTATGGGGTCACACAGAGTCAGACATGACTGCCGCAACTTAGCAGCGGCAGCAGCAGCAGCATAAAGGGAAGAATTGCATACAAGTTCATACAAGGAGAGATTTTAAAGTGAGAGGACTAGGAGCTCTGAGAGATGCCACAGCAACACCTACATGGAAGGGATGGGCAAAAAGAGAGAGTATGAGAGGAAGTGGCTGACAAGAAGTTGCTGTTATGGAAGCAAAGAGATCAGTGAATCTGGAGTCTCCTGGGTTGAACGGAGCCAAGAAGTCAAGTAAGATAGATCTGATGAGAAAGAAGTCACCAGTAATAGATCTAAGTAAAAATTTGTAAAATTGATCAATTAACGTTTTAAAAATATTTGATATTTAATCTTAGAAATCTAATGAATTATAAGCATTTATTCCCAAAGTCCCATGGATAGAGGAACCTGGAGGGCTACAGTCCATGGGATCGCAAAAGAGTTGGAGACGACTCAGCAACTAAACGACAACTGAAATGAACTGCCCCACAATACTCAGAGTACAAGAAATGACACATCCTTTTCTATTGTTTATAATTGTGAAGTATATCATACTTACAAAGAAGTAAAGAATTATGATGTACAGTTTACATAGAATGATAAAATGAAAACACGTAAGCCAGGTTAAGAAATAAAACATTACCAGGAACATAAAAGCTCTACTATCCCATGTCTCTTTGACCCCAACAAGAAGGGATCAAAATCTAAATTTTGTGATAATCACCCCCTCCTTTTCTCTGCTGCTAAGTCGCTTCAGTCGTGTCCAACTCTGTGCGATCCGATAGATGGCAGCCCACCAGGCTCCCCTGTCCCTGGGATTCTCCAGGCAAGAACACTGCAGTGGGTTGCCATTTCCTTCTCCAATGCATGAAAGTGAAAAGTGAAAGTGAAGTCGCTCAGTCCTGTCCAACTCTTCTCGACCCCATGGACTGCAGCCCACCAGGCTCCTCCGTCCATGGGATTTTCCAGGCAAGAGTACTGGAGTAGGGTGCCATTGCCCCTTTTCTCTAGATGACTACATACATATATCTGAAAATATATTCTTTGTTTCATTTAGGTTGAAACTTCTAATAAATATACTCTAATATACTCATCGTTAACTTGCTTTTTGTTCAACATCATGCTTTTGAGATTCATCCTGTTCATGCGTGCAGCTATAGTCCATTCATTTTTACTGCTCTGTAGTACTTTATTCTATGAATAGGGCGTGTGTGCTCAGTCACTTCAGTTGTGTCTGACTCTTTGCGACCCCATGGACTATAGCACACTAGGCTCCTCTGTCCATGGAGATTCTCCAGGCAAAAAAACTGGAGTAGGTTGCCATGCTCCCCCTCCTGAGGATCTTCCTGAGTGGGAATCAAACCCGCATCTCCTGCGTCTTCTGCACTGAGCCATGGGGGAAGCCCCTATGAATAGTATACCATAATTTATTTATACATTCTATCATGGATGAACACTTGGTTTGTTTCCCCTAATTTTGCTATTATGCACAGCATAACAATCAATATTCTTATATGTATCTCCAGCGTGGAGCCCCAAGTAGTCTGGACTCTCCTTCTGTATGTATCTAATATATCTGGCCCACGACTGTCTGACATCTTCACTTAGGGCATTCAAGGTGGCTGGGAGGAGACCATTCTAACAAGGCACGCATGTTCTTTGAATGAAAACAGAATCATTACTTTCAAATATTTGATACAGAAAGGTTGATTTAGATTCAGTATCCACTAGCAGCACACAGGAAATAGCAACAGAACATTTGTCAACAAAGAAAAGGAAGAGCTGTTAGATTATGTAAATATAACGTCACCTGTTCACTTTCGAATAACTCTAAAAGGCTTTAAATTTTGCATTACTTGCTTGCATGAAGAAACCTTGTCAATGACCACTATCCAGAATGTACAGAGATCATTATTTAAAAGCGTTACACAGGAATTGTGCCCAGCCATTTCAAGCAAAATATCTGATATACAAAATGCAATGCCTACTGAAGCAAGTTCAAGCCTCTTAAAGAAATGACAATTATTTCATGTGAACAATTACACAGATTCAATATCTTCCTTAATACCTTCATAGTGTCCAGCCTCTCAGAGAGCACCCAGTGGTTCTTATGCCCTGGTATTCACATCCTGGTGTGGTTCTCTTTCACGGGGAATAGGGTGAAAGTCTGTAACTAATGGGATTATTGTAGAAATGACAGTGTGGGACCTTCAAAGCAAATCATTAAGAGACACTGGGACTTGTCTTGCTCTCAGATCACCAGGGCTAGGGGAAGGCAGCCAAGGTGTTACGAAGACATTCAAGCATCCAGGGGAGAGCGCCACATGCTGAGAAACTGCAGCCTCCTGCAGAGAGTTAGCACTAACTTGCCAGTCATGGGCATGAGGCATCTTGAAAGTGGTTCCTCCAGCCCCAGTCAAGCTTTCAGATGATGTAGCCCCTGATGTCATCTTGTCTGAAACACTATGAGACATCCTGAGCCAGAACTATCCAGCCAAACTGATCCCATATTCTTGACCCACTATAAACTGTGTGAGATAATACAATAGTCTATGGCTATTTTAAGATGCTACCTTTGGGGGTAATCTGTTACACAGCAACAGATAACTAACACACTTGTAACTTTTACTTTTCATACCATAATTCTACAATAGAAAGACAATGTTGATTGTTTTCAATAAGTCCCATACAGACGTCCCCCTCAATCTCTTTCTAAAATGGAGACAATGTAGTGTTGAACAGAAAAAAAAAAAAAAAGCAAAACCTGACACCGCCAGTGTCCTGGAGCCTTCACTCTCAGACACTTTTGAGTCATCACCACAGGCTTCTGTGTCTATTATTTTATATACTGGGGCAAAGGGACATAGAGAATGAAGGATAAAATGGGTCATGAAGGGGGAGGGGGAGGCAGGAATTTTGTCTGAAGAGTTTATAAGAACTTAATGGCCCTAAATTCTCTCTACACACAAAGCATGAGCAGGACTCACATCTGGAGTTGCCGAGCATGAAAACAATAAGGATGCCTTTCTATCTGAAAAATTAAAACCCAACTAAACTATGATATGTGTAAGAAGCCCCCAACATTTCTATTTTTCCCTAATGCTTTTTTCAGAAATGTCAACTATCAAATCCATTTTAAAAATTGTTTCAGTGCTTCTGCTTTGTCCATTCACTCTTGGTTGGTCTGCCTACTGTTTAATCCAGCACTGAGAAAACACACTCTACAAACTTAAAGATTAATGGTGTAAAGTGGACACTCTTAATCACAGCACCTTCCATGCCCCAGTAATTATTAAATCAATCATTTTACTTTCCGGCCACTGGCTTTTCCTGAGGGGCTCTTATTAGCCGAGCCTCCTTGAATAAGTGCTTCTTCTGCTAATAATCCTTGGAAGCCCATTATAAATGTTCTTTTTACTCAGAAAGTCTGCATTCTCAGATTGGTGACTAAAGTTAGGCTGGTGGGACAGAGAGGGACTCATTTTAGACCTGCAGGCCTCCAGCTGCACAGGTTGTCCCCTTCCTTGTCCCATTCTCACCTAACAGGCACACCACGGGCCAAGCTCTTTATATCCTGATCATGGAGGACTTGGCAGGTGACAAATGCTAATTTCTGAGGTCAGGGGAGGTGCTTCACATTATATCTTTCTGAAGACAAGATCCAGACATAGACAAGATCCCCATAGGATGGGGAGGCCCTGAAGACACTACATATGTAATAGTGCTTTGCTGCATTTACTGATTGCTGGGACTTGCCTAGCGGTCTGGTGGTTAAGACTGCATGCCCCCCAATGCAGGGGGACTGGGTTCAATCCCTGGCCAGGGAACTAAGATCCCACATGCTGCACAGTGCAGCCAAAAAAAATTTTTTTTGAAAAGAACTAACTGCTGCCATACTCACGGAAATTAATGTGATGTCAGAGTTCGAGGCCCCATTTGTCAGATTAAGCACACACTTAAGAAATGAACAAAGCAGGACAGTAAAACTATTTTACTTTTTCATAATTGGTATTAGAATTCTAAAGCTAAGCTGCCTAATATGACAGCTCCTAGCCACGTGTGGTCATTTCATTTTAAATTAATTAAAATTAACTAAAATGAAACATCCAGTTCCCCAGTAACACAGCACATTCTAAATGCTCAGTAGCCACACAAGCACTGTTATAAAACATTTCATGGAAATCTATAAAAATTTGGCTGAATTCCCTTACATTTGACATTGTTTTACCTTTGCATTACACATTTTGGGAGCAGGTGGGAGAACCATAATACTTTCAGTGACTGGAGACCTCTAAAGAATTTAATGTGACTTTAGCCAGCAGCCTCCTTTACCAGCATTTATACCTTTGATCGCGCCTCCACGTACCTCATCAAAAAGCCATTGCCCTGGACAGTCACACGCGAGCACCTCGAATCCGCTAGATTAGACTGGAAACGAGCCCCTCAGATGGTCTCCTAGCAACAGAGACGCGACCCCGCCCCTTTCCTTGCCGAGCCTCTCCTACCTTATTGGCCTTGAGGGGGCGGGACCGGGAGTCAAGTGTCCAATAGGAGGGGAACGGAGGAGGGAGTCCTGGCCGCGTCCCCGTCGCCCGGGAAACCGCGGCATCCTGCTTTGCGCGCAATGCCGAGCGCGGAGGAGCGGGCCTCGCAGGCTGAGGACAACGCGGACGGGGAGCCCGGCGCCGACCCAAGGCTGCGACTCCTGGGGGCCTATGTGGCCCGGAGCCTGCGGCCGCCCGCGGGTGCCTGGGAACGCTGCGCGGGCTCGGCCGATGCGGGGCAGCTGCTGCACGCCTTCCTGGGACAGGGGGCCGCGGAGGGGCCGCGACCGCTGCTGGTGGTGCGGCCCGGGCCTGGGGGCCTGGCGGTGCGCATGGGGCTGGACGCGGGACCCGAGGCCGGCCCGCCTCGGGCTAAGGGCCTTTTTTTCCTGCGCACCAGGCCTGAGCCGCCAGGCCCCGGCAGCCTCCGCGGGGCAGTGCTGTGCGGGGACCTGCCCGCTGCACCGCTGGAGCATCTGGCCGCGCTCTTCTCAGAGGTGAGAGTAGGCCCACCGCCCCGCGCTGGCCGCCGCTGGGGAGGGGGACGGGAGCAGGGGGCGGGGCCGGAGAACCGGGGCGGGGCCTCGACAGCCGATGGGAGCTGAGTTTGAGGAGCCGCGAGTAAAATAAGATGGGCGGGGCGATGTTGGAGGGGCGGAGCTGGCGGGAAACTAGGACCCTGGGCTGAGCTTGAAATGGAAGCTGGGGGAAATCTGAGCCGGGGTCGTGTCGGAGTCTGGACGTTAGGGAGCTTGCTTCATTCCTGGTCTGGATTCAGGCCAAAGTCAAGGGGAGGCTAGAGTCGGAAGAGGGCCTGGATCCTGACCTCTTTTTGAGGCGCTATCTCTGAATCCCCCCTATATAAACTGGCATCGCAAATGATAGGGAATATTAGACCCAGGGGCACGTCCTATGGATGAAGGGAAAGAGTTAAAAAGAAGAGGTGGTTTGGTTTTGATTTTCATTTCATTCATGAACCGGAGGTCAGCCCTGTCCTCAGGTAAGCAGCTGAGACATCCAGTATATGAAATGCCCAGCAGGCATTTGGACGGGTCCGCCTGGAGCACAGGGAAGGAAGAGCTCCAGGGATTGGATTACGGGGGCTTCGGTGGCACCACAGCAGAAGACTCGAGAGGGCAGGGGTGCCTGGGAAAGACTTTGGGACATTTAGAACTTTCTGGAATGTGAGTAAAAACTTTCCTGAAAGTGAAGTGGATGTGCCTCTGGAGGCTTGATCCCCTGTTGTATCATGTTCCCTGTGATAGGTACTGTGGGGAGCACCAAAGAAAAATGACAAGATCCCACCTGTGGACGTCATCATATATATAAAATATTTAAAGCTAGTAGACTTACCAGGTGACACAGTGGTAAAGAAGCCAACTGCCATTGTAGGAGTTGTGGGTTCAATCTTGATCAGGACAATCCCCTGGAGAAGGAAATGGCAACCCACTCCAGTATTCTTGCCTAGAAAATCCCATGGACAGAGGAGACTGCCGGACTGCAGTCCATGGGATGGAAAAGAGTTGGACACAACTGAGCAACTAAGCGCGTGCATGCACGCGTATACACACACACACACACACACACACACAAAGTTGGCCTCAGTGCTTGAACTGGGTACTAGAGGCTCTCTGCTACATCAGGTGTTGGGCCTTTGGTTGCTCCATTAGGAAGCTGTGGGGAGCAGGAGTTCCAGAAAAGGGTCACGGATGACCGTGGAACTCAAGGGGACTTGGGGAAACTAGATTGTTCAGTAGATATGGGAGTATTTCAATATTTTCTTAACCCAATGGCTTTATTGCTGTTTGTTTTCTGAACATTATCCATCCCTGTAGGAATCCAAGCTTGGTTCATAACCCTTCTTGAACAGTGATGATGGGAAGAAGTGCATGAAAATGAATTCACCGTTACCAAATGGGAAAAGGAGGAGGGATAAATTAGGAGTTTGGGATTAAGAGATTAACTATATATAAAATAGATAACCACCAGGGACCTAATGTATGGCACATCGAACTATACTCAGTATCTTATAATAACCTATAATGGAGAAGAATCTAAAAAAGAATATATATATACATAGACTTCCCAGGTGGTGCTAGTGGTAAAGAACCTGCTAGCCAATGCAGGAGACATAAGAGACCCGGGTTCAATCCCTGGGTCAGAAAGATCCCCTGGAGGAGGGCATGGCAACCCACTCTAGTATTCTTGCCTGGAGAATTCCCATGGACAGGGGAGCCTGGCAGACTACAGTCCATAGTGTCACAGAGTCCGACATGACTGAAGCAACTTAGCATACACACATGCATATACATATATATATATATATATATATATATATATATCACTTTGCTGTGTACCAGAACAGAAACTAAAACAATATTGCAAGTCAACTATTCTTCAACAAAAAGAAAAAAAAGAAGATAAACAAAATGCAAAATAGATGAATAGATTTTTAATTTACAGAATAAAAAAGGTTTACTGATATGGAAAAAGAAGTGCTGTTGGGTTCGTATGACAGACAGATGCATGTGGTCTGAGAGCCCTGCGTGTTCACCTCCATTGCTGAACTGGCTCCTGAACAAGGAAAAGGATTAGGATAAACAGAGAGCAGGGTAACTTGAACAAAGGTTCAGAGATGGAGCTACACCTAATGTATGTAGAGGACAGTGGGTCATGGCCAAGGAAATGCAGTCCAACCGGAAAAAGTAATTTTAAGATACTTCAGACTCTTAGGGACTTGCGGTCCAGTGGTTAAGACACCATGCTTCCAGTGCAGGCAGCACGGGCCCCATCCCTGCTTAGTGAATAAAGATCTCCCATGCCATGCATCCTGGCCAAAAAGTAATAAAAATAAAATACTTCAGACTCTTAAATGTTTGAGAATTTTTGTTGGTGAGTTGAAAGAGGCTGGAAACAAAGAGTGTTCATCTGTGAGATACTGGGTGAACAAATTAGGGTCCATCTATAATTAAAGGGAATGACTGATATGAGACAGCCCTTAATTTTCTCTTTATTGTGAAAACATTAAATTCACTCTCACAACAATTTCCAACCTCATACCCATCACTGAGCAACAAATCTCCATCACCCACCGATTGCGCATGGCTAAAAATCTCCAATCATGAGTTACTCCCACCTCCCCCATCCTCTGCCCCTGGCAGCCACGTTTTATTTTCTCTGTCTGTTAACTCAGCCTCTCCAGGTGCCTGGCAGAAGTGGAATCAAGTAGTATTTGTCCTTATCTGACTGGCTCATTTCACTCAGCAGACTGTCCTCAAGGAGGTTCATTCTCAAAGTAGCACTGTGATGGACTTGCTTTCCTTTTTAAAGCTGAGTAGTATCCCATTGTATGTATATATACATTTTCTTTATCCCATTCATCCAGGGATGGACAGTTAGGTTCCTTTCACCTCCTGGCTATTGTGGATAATGCTAAGATTTAAGAAAAGTTTTTAAAGGTGCAGAAAGGTATGCTACCATTTCTGCTAAAAAGAGAAGAGAGGGAGGGAAGAAAAAACCTTCATTTAGAGAGTAATCCCTAGGTGGGAGGAAATGGGCAACACAGGGAGGTACGGGGATAGACTGAAGACTTGATTTCTACTGTAAAGCTTTAGTACTTAAAAAAATTTACACCATGTAAATGTGTTATCTGTTTTTAAAAATCTAAATAAAATATTATATTTTAAAAAATATCTCAGGCCTTTACTTGAATTTCTCAAAACCTCATAACAGCAGTCCCTGGGCCACACAACCCACCCCCGACCAGTCTACTTCTTTCACACTCCCCAAAGAGGATCCAGGGCTAATTCAGGATCTTGCTCATCTCAGTCTCCTGAGCCCCTTCTCCCCTCCCAGCTGTCCTGCCCACTCTCATCTCCACCTTTGGCTATGAGCTCCCCTTTCCTAATACCTTCCCATAAAACTGCACTAAAAGCCAAAATGTCTCCAAGCCATAAACTGTAACTTTGTCTTTGCCCTATTACACCAATACAAGGTAAAAAGCAAATAACATTCAGGAAGCGTTTGGAGAAAGAAGTGAGGGAATATGGTAACCAGCCCTCCTGCTCCCCTTCTTCCTCCTCTCTGGCCCTTTATTCACTGCAGCCAGCCAGGTTTCCTTTCCTAGGGCCCTGGCGCTCGGATACTGTGTTGTAAGTATGTGGTTTTGGAGAGTGAGTGTTACCCATCCTTTCCAACCGTGTGTCCAGTCGGGTGGACCTCCAACTGGGTCCTTCCCTTGTCCAGTGCCGGCTAGTGCCAAGTAAAGGAAAACAGGTTCAGCAGAAGTGGGAGAGGTATGGCTCTGAAAAAGCCCACGTTCTCTCCAGGTGGGAAGTGGGGTGTCCCGCACGGCGCAGGGTGGACAGCGAGGGCGGGGCTGAGTGAGAGGAGCAGGCATGCGCAGAGTCTCGTGCGTGGTGGACGCATCGTGGGTGGCGGCCCTCGGCCGTTTTGGACTTTTCTGGTTCCAGTAGTTTCTGTACTTTTCTCCCTGGCCATTTCTGGAGATTCTGCCCTAGTTCCTGTTAACTCATTGTTGACTGGGGGATTTTTGAGGAAACTAATGCCCGTGGCCGGAAATTTTATTTCAGCAGGCCAAAAATTAATTCTGTCATTTTCCTAACTCTCTGTGGGTTACTATATTCAGTATAGGCACACCTTTAAAGTCTTCTAATTTTCAATATCGTCTTCAGTCCACTGTTCTGTAGAAGCAAAGGAGCGTCCTCCAGCACCGTGAATTTCATTGTTACTTTCAGTATCAGAATCAATCACTAAGGTTTTTTGTTGGTCTTATATTCACATCGTGTGAATCAGAACTATATTCTGCAGAGCTGCTATTTTCAGAGACACTATTATATATGTCGTTCAGATAGTCAGGGAGCGTATATGCATAAAATTCACCGAAAAAATTCCTCTTCACTCACAATTTCGCCATGCGCCATCTTTGAAAATTTCACATTTAGAATATACACAAGATTGGAACAAAGAATTAACGGAGCAAAATGTGAATGATAACGACATTCATAAGTTGTATCATGAACCCTTAATCAATTTTAAGCTCTTAACAAATTCACTCGGTGATGTTAATTGTATCACTCTCTAAAAACATACTGATAGGTTTTCGGTCAATAACGTTTGGGTAACAAAAGACATGTTAATACGTCTCTAGTCAGTAATGTGTTAAGCAAGTACAGCTGTAGATGAATGGGTTGGGAGCCAGAAAGGGGAGGCTGTAGGTTGGTTTTCTGTAGAAGTGTGGGTCTCCCGTGGTCTCAGCCTGCAATGATTTGGAGCAGGGCTTGCGTTCCCCGCCAGAGCCTGGGCTGGGTCGTGGCAGTGAAAGCCCCAGTGGTCAGTGACACTGGGCCTCTGACTTTGCAGAAAAGAATTGCCCAAAGACCGTAAGTAGTGAAGCAAGTAAAGTATTTACTAAGAGGAAAAGAGTACAGTACATGTGGATAGACACACTGGTGGACTCAGGGAGAGAGTCGCTGAGTCACACCCTCGTGGCAGTTTGGATTAACTTTTATGGGATATTTCTTCCAGGTTTCCCTTGGCCAGTCATTTTGATTTGACTGGTTCACTGCCCATATTTGGTTTATCTCAGGATCCTCTCATGTCCAAACATCCCTTAGCCAAGATGGATTTTACCGAAAAGGCATGTGGGTAGAACATCCCTTGCCTAACTCCCCTTTGGGCTCGAAGGAGCCTTTTCTGCGCACGTGAGGTCTGGGAAGTTGCCTGACTTCCAGAAGAAGAAATGTATAAATCTGTGCAGGGTCCAGCCTCCTCCCTTAATTGCCCTGCTGTTCTCATCTTGGAGTTTCAGTCCACAGGAAATGAATCTCCAATAGCTTTACCCCCACTCCCCCAGGGCAGTGGGTGGGGGGCATCTGCCTTCTGCCTCAGGCCCTTTTCCGGAGACAGGAGCATGGATTAGGAGTCTGGGGGATCCAGGTTCCAATCCTTGTTCCGTCAAGTTTCTGCAGTGTGATGTGAGCTCCCCTCAGTCAGAATCAACACACCTTGCAGGCTTGTCGTGAAATTCAAAATAATTTATCAAGACACTTGAAACAGAGTATGT
The DNA here is from genome assembly GCF_019923935.1 of Bubalus bubalis. Classification (NCBI taxonomy): domain Eukaryota; kingdom Metazoa; phylum Chordata; class Mammalia; order Artiodactyla; family Bovidae; genus Bubalus; species Bubalus bubalis. Next base: position 32,759,947 of record NC_059159.1, on the reverse strand, counting down.
TAGCATCCCCAAATCCAAGCTCATACTCCTTGCCACACGGCAGGCTGATAAATCAAGAGAGAAGACACTGGGGCAAGGAATAGTGACTCTATTAGAAAGCTGGCAGTTTGAGATGATGGACTGGCAGAACCCGTTTCCAAGGGAGAATTTAGGCTTCTTTCTACTAAAAGGGGAGGGAGTGTGGCTGTTCATTGCAAATTTCTTGGTGCCCGAATCCTTTATTCTTGCAGATGTCCAAGTGGATCTGGTCACATTGTAAGCCTCCAACTGGACAATTATTATTCTCTGTTCTGCATTTTTTTATTATACCTTGAAAGGTCAGGCTTGGGAGGCAGAGCCTTGTGAATGGACTGTCATGTGTATTTCTGGCTGTGGGCAACCTCCTTTTATTAATACAAAGAGGCAGAGCCAACATGACTAAGACAGGCAAGAGAGTACAAAAATAGAGTAAAAGGAACTGATCGCACGTAGAGTCAGGATTCTTCTCTGTTACATTGGGCTTCCCAGGTGGTGCTAGTGTCAAGAATCCTCCTGCCAATGCAAGAGAGGCAAGAGATGTGCATTCAGTCCTTGGGTCAGGAAGATCCCCTGGTGAAGGAAATGGCAACCCACTCCAGGATTCTTGCCTGGGAAATCCTCTGTCCAAGGGATTTTCCTCTGTGGGAAAGACTGGTGTCTCAAAGAGTTAGATGTGACTGAAAACAAGTTGTTACATTAGTTGCAGGTTTTCCTTACAAATGACAAGAATTATTGTCACTCTACATCCCACTTAAAAGCTTCCTTACTTCTCTGACCCCTCCTTGTCACCTGCTCTAACCCAAACTCATCTCTTCCCAAGGATTCATCCCTTCTACCTCTGAGCCTGGAGGTGGGACAGGTAACCTTGCTCCTACTTGCTGCTTCTAGATTCAAGTCAAAAAATATCCAGCTTGAAGCTGATGCCATTAGACAAAGCTACCCTCTCCCCCCGTTGCTGTGTCATAAACTAATGGCACTGCCTTCATTTCCCCATGATTGGGCTCCCACACACTGTGACTTTCCTCAGCTTGCTCCTGTATTAACATGTGGCTATATCAATGGATATCGGGCTTCCCTGGTGGCTCAGTGGTAAGGAATCTGCCTGCCAATGCAGGAGATGAGGGTTTGATCCCTGGTCCAGGAAGAACCCCTGGAGAAGGAAATGGCAACCCACTCCAGTATTCTTGCCTGGAAAATCCCATGGACAGAGGAGCCTGGTGGGCTACAGTCTATGGGTCAAAAGAAGAGTTGGACATGACTTAGCAAATGAGCTCATGTGCGTGCGCGCACACACACACATGTACACACACATACACACATTACCAAAATACTGATATAACAAAATATAGTAATAAAGTCTAAACTGGCAATAAAATAAGCAGATAAAATAAATACATAAATAAAATGGTCTCTGAGACCATCTGTAGACAGAAGATCATGCTTACCTGCATTTGTCCTGCTTTTTTTTTTTTTTTTTGCCTCTTGGCCTTTGTGACAATTTCAGTCACTTATATTCACCCTGTGATGAGGAAGGGATTCTTGCCCTAGGGTTCTGGACATGGCTGAACACACAGCACTGGACAGATGACACTGCTCACAGGTTATTATCAGAGATACAGTCCACAGGAGGAGGACCCTGTGCCAGGCAGGGCCACATAGGGATTGCATGTGGGAACAGAGTGAACGACCAGGAAGTGTGGGAGACAAGCTTTGTACTCTCCAGAGGGTGTGGGGCCCACTGGTTCCTGGAGGAGGATGGGATTGGCTTGGGGGAATATTCTGTTGGCTGGCAAGGAACTGAAGCCCACTCCCCAGGGATGAGAAGCAGACGTGCCTGGTGCCCTTGATAAACAGGGATGTTGGATGAGGGACCTTCTCTGCAGGAGCAGAATGGGTAGGGAAACTTGTGACTGGTTATTGCAGCTGCCCCCCACCCCCAATTTTACCAGATGTCAAGGCAGTACATGATGTTTATTTCATAATGTTAGGTATTAGCTGTTAGGTCTTAGCAGACAGGGAGACCTGCAAAAGGTTGTACATAGCTCTCTCGACCTTTCTCAGAATAGTCTTCGTTTTTTAAAAAAAAAAATTATTTTGTATTGGGGTATTATAGCTAATTAGGGCTTCCCTGATAGCTCAGTTGGTAAAGAAACCACCTGCAATGCAGGAGACCCCGGTTCCATTCCTGGATCAGGAAAATCCACTGGAGAAGGGAAAGGCTACCCACTCCAGTATTCTTGGACTTCCCTTGTGGCTCAGCTGGTAAAAAAACCTCCTGCAATGGAGGAGACCTGGGTTGGGAAGAACTCCTAGAGAAGGGAAAGGCTACCCACTCCAGTATTCTGGCCTAAAGAGTTTCATGGACTGTATAGTCCATGGGGTCGAAAAAAGTCAGGCATGGCTGAGCAACTTTCACTTCATAACTGATTAACTGCTGAAGCTTCAATACTCTGACCACCTGATGTGAAGAACCAACTCATTGGAAAAGACCCTGATGCTGGGAAATATTGAAGGAAAAAGGAGAAGGGGGCAGTAGAGGATGAGATGGTTGGATGGCATCACTGACTCAATGGGTGTGAATCTGACCAAACTCTGAGAGCTAGTGAGGGACTGGTTAACAATGCTATGATAGTTTCAGGTGGACGGCAAAGGGACTCAGCCATACATATACATGTATCCATGCTCCCTCAAGCTCCCCTCCCATCCAGGCTGCCACGTAACATTGAGCAGGCTTCCCTGTGCTACACAGTAGGTCATTGTCGGTGGTTATTGTTTAGTTGCTAAGTTGTGTCCAGCTCTTCTGACCCCATGGACTGTAGCCTGCCAGTCTCCTCTATACATAGGATTTCCCAGGCAAGAATACTGTAGTGAGTTGCCATTTCCTTCTCCAGGGGATTTTCCTGATGCAGGGATCAAACCTGTGTCTCCTACTTGGCAGGCAGATTCTTTACCACTGAGCCACCCGGGAAGCCCCCTTGTTGATTATCCCTTCTAAATATAGGAGTGGGTACACATTGATCCCAAACTGCCTAACTTCCCCCGCCCCAGATAGTCCTTCTTTAGGGTTTCAGAAGTTGCCCACCTTTGTTTCCCGTGCACATCTGTTCCAGGTTGTCATCCCTGTCCTGGCCAATGAGAAGAACCACCTAGACTGGCCCCATGTGGTTTGTCAAGATGTCCAGCGGCATGCCTACAGCCTCCAGGGTGACCTTCTGGTTCTCCTTGAGCAAGCGAGGGGAAAAACCCTGCTGCCCCTTCCAGTCGGCTCAGAAAACATGGGCTCTGAGGGTTCTGAAATCGAGGCCACGTAAGTACCGCCAGGCTGGCCATATGGGCCTCGGAGATAGGGGACATGCTGGTTTATCTGAATGTTTTCTCTACGACTTTTCTGTCCCTGACTCTGCACGTCTCCTTCTTTTGCACATGAGCCCACTGTTGGCCAGCATTCTCAGACTGTGTGTTCCGTGCTGATTACCACCCTCACCAGTACCCCCACCCAAGTCTCTCAAGGCTGTCACGGCAACGTGGCCTTCTTTCCACCCAGAACTATCTGAGGACTGAGAGCAGCCACACTGATTCCAGCGTTTCCCTTATCAGGACCGTGTCTCATCGTTGGCAGAGACCCAGGTCCAGTCTGGGAGACAGCACGCCTCTTCCCAGCATTTACTCAGCACATCGTGTCGCTGTCCAGACCCTCTACCAGCAGCAGCTGGAGAGTGTTTTCAGGTCCTGGGGACATTTTTTTTTCCCCCAAGTAGAAACAAATCAGCTTTGTCGAAGCTTGAGATCCTTGCCTTCTGTGACTGGAGAGGCATTAAACCCCATGGCCCTTCTCCTTATAAGAGTGATACCCACGGTCAGCTTCCACTTACCATTCCAGCCCTGAGCTATCTTTGCTTCTGTTCTGTGGGGATTTCCTTCTTTTTCTTTAGAGTCAGGCTATGTACCTAAAATAACATGTATATTTTTTAATTGTCTTCTAGTAAGCCTTCTGTATGTTTGTGGCAACGCTTGCCTTCACGCGTTCAGTCTGCACATTGCTGGGACTTGCCAAACGTACTGTCTGTTCAGGGCCCATGATTTGATCTGCAGAATGAGTGATGCATGGGATAGAAATATACTTTACAGTGAGTTTTTTTCATACTGGAAGTAATTTGCTATGTATATAATTTGAAGCAATCCCAGTTAACTGGAAAACTTAGAGTGGCTTCATAAAAATATACAATTTTCAAAATAAATACCTTCAAACGACCCTTCTTCTGTTCCTTCTCTCTTTGAATATAACAACATTCAGTGTGAGTGTATAATCATTGTGGTGTTTGTCTCCCTTTGTTCAAATTTGATAATTTCCCAAGAGGCTGGATCGTATTACTGGGAGGTGAGTATATTCTGCCTTTAACATCATCCATAATCACTTGTGCCATATCATTGCTTAGCAAGTATGAACTTAATTAAATGAAGCGAAGGTGGATTTCTGGCATGAAAAATGCAAATGACAGATTCTGTCTCACCCGTGTCCTGTGTTCTCGGCATGCCTGTGTGTGTGCTAAGTCACTTCAGTCGTGTCCAACTTTTGCAACGCCGTGGACTGTAGCCCTCCAGGCTCCTCTGTCCATGGGAGGCTCCAGGCAAGAATACTGGAGTGGGGTTGCTGTGCCCTCCTCCAGGGGATCTTCCCCACCCAGGGACTGAACCCCTGTCTCTTACATCTCCTGCATTGGCGGTGGGTTCTTTACCACTAGTGCCATGAACAGCTGTCAGTTCAGACTGTATGAAAAGGCAAACCAGAATGTATTTTTGATTTTTAATCCTTTCCAAACATCCCTAGTTAGTTTTTTTAAAAGATGTATGAGCGAGAACACATGGGAATTCCATCTTCACTGGAAAAGTGAGGACAATAGTAATGTTCGGACATCTGACAACTTGCCTGATGGAGGAGGAAGTAACCTATTTCTTCTTGCTGAGGCGGTCAGAACTGAGACCAGATGAGGGACTAGCAGGGAGATGAACCTGGTCCTGGGTAGAGACGAACTCTTTCCCAAGGACAGCTGATCTTCCCAAAGAATGCACTGACTCATCAAGCAGGGAGCTGGCTGGCATTGGTGGGACTCAAGTAAGGGTTGGGGCTTCCCTGGTGGCTCAGAGGGTAAAGAATCCACCTGCAGTATGAGAGACCCGCATTAGTCCCTGGGTCCCGAAGATCCTATAGAGAAGGGAATGGCTACTCAATCCAGTATTCTTGCCTGGATAATTCCACGGACAGAGGAGCCTGGCGAGCTACAGCCCATGGGGTCACAAAGAGTCGAACACAACTGAAGTGACATAGCCCATAGAGTTAAGCTCTTCCCTGCATCCCAGGAGACTTGTCTCTTTCGCAGCTTGGATTCTACGGACAAGTCCATCATCTACGCCATTGAGTCTGCAGTGATCCAGTGGAGCCACCAAATCCAGCTGGTGCTCAAGAGAGAGTCTTCGCAGCCGCTCCTCCAGGGGGAGAACCCCACCCCGCAGGTGGAGCTGGAGTTCTGGAGGACCAGGTGGGCACAGAAACGCCTCAAGAAACGAGGCATGACCGTTGAACCTTGGCGAAAGTGTCACCTCCCAGTACACAGAAGAGCTGCCTTGACTCAAGTGACACTAAGCTGTTGGCTCTAGGGCTGATGAGAGAAGCCTGGGGGTGGGACCGGACTCAGTAGCCACCTCCCCCAGCCCATTTCCACAAATGGCTCCAGCCCCATTTGTGTCCCATGCCGAGATGCCCCATCCTCTTGCCTGGTTTCCTGACCACTCTGCTGCCCTACTGTGGGGCCCTTCTCCAGCAGCCTTGCTCTGACAACACCCCACCCAAAACCTCACTGTGAGAGCTAATGACCTCCAGCTGCTGAGCTTCTGAGCTACCAGATGGTCAGCAGTGTTCCCTGCTGTTACCTCCTACAACTGCTCCTTTGAACCTGTGTCCAGACTGAGGCTCTTGCCCTTGCTATTCGGGGAACAGAGGCCCCGGCTCTTTGGACTAGAGCATGGCCTCTGCGGAAGCACCCCAAGGCAGACCTCCTCTCTCCGTCTATCTGAAGGCCAGTCATGGCAGCATGACTGTGTTCCCTGACATTGTTCTGGACTGATGCTTCTCCTTGTGTTGCAGGTGTGAAGATCTGGAATACATTTATAATCAGCTGAGAATGATAAAGAGGAGGGGCATGGTGGGACTTCTGGATAAGCTTCAGAGCAGCTACTTTCCAGCTTTCCAAGCCATGTTCCGAGACATTGGAGAAGGTGAGGATCCACAAGTATTTTCATACTTTCATACTCAGCTTTCTTATTTAGTGCCGGATTATCTTCCTCTCTGATTTCAGCAGCTTCTAGTCCTCGCAGCCCTCCGACCTGAGATGGTTTAGCACATTGGCAAGAATACCAAACCTAGAAGCAGGAAAGTAGCCACCCTGTGCTATATTTGCATTTCTAGAGCTCTGAGACCCTGGCAGAGTCACCTAACCTCTCTGAGCTTTTGCGTGTAATGCATACGCTTGCCGCCTGCTTCCCTGAGCTGCTGGGAGAGGATGTAAGTGTGAGTTCTTTGCTGACTGTAAATCATAATCCCTCACCTCTGGAGTCCATGTGCTTCCACCCCCAGCTCCTTGGAAAGTTTCTGTTCCATTTCTACCTCCATTCTGCCTTTTCTGTTCCTACTTGTGTCAGAGGGGACTGCAGTTTCCTGGTCATCTGAGCACCAGACAAGATCGGCCCTCGTCAAAACTGCAAATCCAGCAGAGTCTATACTTAGAAGTAGGTAAATCCTTTCAGGGCTCCCTCTCCCCTCATCAGTGCACTTCACTTCTTTCTCCTCTCAAACCTCCTCCGGGCTTTTGGGTATTGTAGGTTGAAATGTGCTTCTAAGGGTGTTTGCAATTTCATGCTATTTAAGATTAATCTCCAGAGAAGGCACTAGCACCCCACTCCAGTACTCTTGCCTGGAAAATCCCATGGACAGAGGAGCCTGGTAGGCTGCAGTTCATGGGGTCGCTAAGAGTCGGACATGACTGAGCGACTTCACTTTCTCTTTTCACTTTCATGCATTGGAGAAGGAAATGGCAACCCACTCCAGTGTTCTGGCCTGGAGAATCCCAGGGACGGGGGAGTCTGGTGGGCTGCCATCTCTGGGGTGGCACAGAGTCGGACACGACTGAAGCAGCAGCAGCAAGGTTAATCTCAGCAGTGATTCTCAAGTGCTTTTTCTCTATCAGAACTCTTTCTTTAAATGCAATCTCCTGTGTCAATCCAGAATGTAAAACTTACCAAGGTGTATTTGCTGTGCTAAAGAGGGAGTGTCCTGTGTCCAGAGCCCACTGGTGGAACCCTGTCCCACCTTCTCTTCCTTATCGTGTGGGGTTTGGAAACCATGCAGATGAAGGAATAAAAGTACCAATGGTGGAGTTTCTGACTTGTGCTTTATAACAGAATTTATAACAGAGAATAGCTGGCTTAAGGAGCTAGTCTCTGGGGTCCTTCTGGACCCTAATTTCTCATCCCAGAGGCCCTCTGCCAGCACCTAGAGCTGGCTTGGAATGGGGTTCCTACTGGGGCCCCAGTCTGTTGCTTCTCTGAGAGGTTTTGTGTCTCAGAGCAATCAAATGTTGTTCCCAATTTATACTCCAATTCAAATGAGGTAGTGTCCCCAGAAGTGATCTGTGAACCACTGTTAGTATGAGAGAGAGCTGGGGTAGATGTCTGGGCAGGTGTATTTTATTTTTTATGTTTTAAATTTAATTTAATTAATTTATTTCTTAAATTGGAAGATAATTTCTTTACAGCGTTGTGTTAGTTTCTGTGTTCAACATGCATCAGCTGTATGTATACATATATCTCCTCCCTCCTGAGCCTCCCTCCTAACCTCCTCCCCATCACACCCCTCTAGGTCATCACAGAGCACCCAGCTGAGCTCCCTGTGCTGGACAGCAGCTTCCCACTAGCTGTCTGTTTTACACATGGCAGTGGATATATGCCAATGCTACTCTCAATTCATCCCACCTTCTCCCTCCCCCACTGTGTCCACACATCCATTCTCTATATCTGCATCTGTATTTCCTGCCCTACAAATAGGTTCATCAATACCATTTTTCTAGATTCCATTACATATACATTAATATACGATATCTGTTTCTCTTTTTCTGACTTTCTGTATGACAAGCTCTAGGTTCATCCATATTTTAAAATATGCAAAAGAGTAACTCCTTTTTTTGGCATGTAATGAGAGATTTCCATTTATGGTTTTATAGAGATTTAATGGTTTCATTTTATATGATTTTATTTAGGTTAAAATTAGAGTCAAATTAGGGAAAGGTATGAGGTAATACTACAGGTTGTAGGCGGTGATGACAAATATCATAAAGGGGGTATGCCAAGGATGGAAATTTGAGGCTCTGGAATAAAACATAAAAAAAGCATATTTATGAGTTTATTATTTAGAGCCCCAAGTATATTTTTCACATTAAAAGATTAATAGAGTACAATCATTCACATTGATTAATAGTAATAAAAGATTTGGTTCCCCAGACCGCCTTCTAAAAGTTTTTTGCAAAAGAATATATTATGGCAATGAAAAGAAATTAGAAAAAAAAAAAGACAATATCATCATAATTGTCTCAGAGAAATACCACTGTAAAAATAGAAATCCTTGAAATATATAACTCAATCCAAATAATGGAAGAAGAGGAATTTTGATCATAGTTGCCAGGTACAGACTTGGTCAGAAATTTTATTGGGATCTTCAGAGAATAAAAATATTTTAGCTGGCACCTGATTTTCCTCATTTCTAATTTAATTTCAGAGTTTTTGTCCTTATTCTGCAGATAGTATGTGCTTTGCACATACTGTATGTCATGATCAGGGTAGTTCTTTGGCTCACAGATGGACAGAAGAGAAGGGGAGGAAAAGATATAGTCCTGGATTGGTGGGCACATGGGGAGTAAAGAAGGAGGTTTAAAGAACGTAGAAAAATGTGTGTGAACGAGATTTTCTGAAGTGCAATTGATTGGGCAGCAAAAAACCTTGGGAACAGTAAGGGTACCTGGGAAAGAAAAGACCAGGGAGGTAAAGACCAAGCAGGGAGTTCCTGCCTCTGGCCGCTAGGAGGCAAGGTTGGCACAGTGCGGACCAGTTGCCAGTCCAGCATATTTGTGGGTAGAAGCGTGTGGAGAAAAGGGCTTCCCAGGTGGTACTAGTGGTAAAGAACCTGCTTACCAATGCAGGAGACATAAGAGACATGGGTTCTATCCCTGGGTCAGGAAGATCCCCTAGAGGAGGTCATGGCAACCTATTCCAGTATTGCCTGGAGAATCCCATGGGCAGAAGATCCTGGTGTGCTATGGTCCATGGGCTTGCAAAGAGTTGGACACGACTGAAGCTACTTAGCACGTGTATGTGGGGAGAGAAGTAAAGTCCAGAGGTTTTCTGGAGCTGCCATGAAACTGGCTCTCAGGTTCCCATGAGAGCCCATCGCATGCAACCCTTGTCAACACCCACTCCCCAGCACTCAGTGACATCAAGTTAGTAGCTTGAGATCAGACACGGTGGAAGATTAGGAGTATTTACATCCCAGAAATTGGCAAATGCTAAAGGCTTTTGGGATCAAGGCTTTTGTCCCAGAAGAGCTTGTGGTTAAAGATTTACCAGCAAACCACACATATTTCTGTACAACTGGGGTTTATATTTGAATCTGTTTGGTTTGGTTTTTTTGGCCACATTGCCCGGCCTGTGGGATTTTAGTTCCCCAACCAGGGATCAAACCCAGGCACTGTGCAGTGGAAACACGGAGTCCTAACCACTAGGCCACCAGGATATTCCCTATATTTGCATTTTTTAAAAGCTGTTAACCAATGGCACCCCACTCCAGTACTCTTGCCTGGAAAATCCCATGGACGGAGGAGCCAGGTAGGCTGCAGTCCATGGGGTTGCTAAGAGTCGGACACGACTGAGCAACTTTACTTTCACTTTTCAATTTCATGCATTGGAGAAGGAAATGGCAACCCACTCCAGTGTTCTGGCCTGTAGAATCCCAGGGACGGGGGAGCCTGGTGGGCTGCCGTCTATGGAGTCGCACAGAGTTGGACACGACTGAAGCGACTTAGCAGCAGCAGCAGCAGCAGCCTAACTCTGTATCTTTCTTCATCTGCCTTGTGAGCCAAGATGACTGCACCCTGGAGTAGATGAGCCAGCCCTCAAGTGTTGAGCTCTTGAAAATCAGGGGAGTGTGTATTTGTATGATTAAAGGAGATTTTTCTTATTAAAAAGTACAACATGAAAAGGAGGCTCCTGTGGTGTGATGCTCTGTTTCTCTTCCCTCAAGGCACAGATGAAAGCCTGAGCATGTGCTCATTGGAATGATTGTTGGATTCTGACACCCCCAACCCTACAGTGGTTCTGATACTTCCATAAAACCCTCCCATTTAAGAATTGCTGTTCTAGTTGATTTACCATGACATCTGTCTTTTAAAAATTGGGTTCATGTAGTCCTTCCCACAACTCCATTTGGGGTATAAAGCTTGATATACATCCCAAACCTTGATGTACACACCCCAAACTCCCATGTGTAGTGAGCCCCACAGCCATCAAGCCAGGGGTTCAATATAATAAACTCGGGTATAATCCTGCTTTTGCTCAGCCGGGCAGGGCTGACCAATTAACTGGTAGACTCAAGGCAGGTTATTTAGGTCTTAGTTGTTGTTGTTTTTTTGTTTGTTTGTTGTTTGTTTTTAATTTTCAGCAATTTTTATTGGATGGTACAGTGGTTTTATTTACTTATCTATTTATTGGGCTTCTCTGCTAGCTCAAGTGGTAAGGAATCCACCTGCCAATGCAGGAGATGCAGGTTCTATCCCTGGGTCAGGAAGATAGATCCCCTGGAAGAGGAAATGGCAACCCACTCCAGTATTCTTGCTTGGAGAATCTCATGGACAGAGGAGCCTGAAGGGCTACAGTTCTTGTGGGGTCCTGCAGAGTCGGACACAACTGAGCATGCAACAAATTACAAAAAATTAGAAAAAGAAATTTGTTATTTTTTGGCTGTACCACGCAGCATGCAGGATCATAGTTCCCTGACCAGGGATTGAACCCATGCCCCTTTCATCAAAAGTGTGGAGTCTTAATCACAGGACAACCAGAGAAGTTCCTAGGTCCTAATTCCTTTGTTTACAAAGTGGAAATAATGAAGCTACCTCACATGATTTTCTATGAGTTTTTCTATGAGTGGGATGGTGTTTGGTATATTGAAACTGTTTACTAAACAGTGTATATATTTTGAGTTTCTTTTAGGATGAATACAGAGCTTCATCCACATAAAATAACCCAAGACCATCTGCTGTCACATGACAGTGCCGGGTTACCTGCCCAGGAAAGAACCAGCCTTCCTAAACACCCGTTTCTGGGTCTTTGCATCCCCTCTAAGTGGCTCTGCATAATTAGCACCCAGAGCTACGGTTTTCCTCCTTTCCCCTCTCAGCCACCACAGGACGGCAGATGGAAAGTGCTCTTTTTCCTCGGCTTCATTCAGTGGAAATGGCAGGAGGTTTTCCTGGCTTTGAAGACCAGCAGAGCCTTGCCATAATCAGCCTGAGCTATTTCTCTATTCCCTGTGACTTGTCCTCCGTAAGAGCTCAATGAGATTCTTTATTGGCAAATATTTATTAGAGATGTGATCGTGCATGCAACACCTCCTTTGGTACAAGCACTGAGCTAGCCATCTTTGCTGCCTTCACAAGAACCCTTTACATGAGTGACTGTTCAGCCTGTTGTTGAGATTCAGACAGGATAGTCATGCCTGAGGTCACACATTTGATGTATCGGCATTTGAAGGCAGATCTTTCTGACTCTTAAAACCCGTCCTCTGTCATCCATCCCATATTACCTCAGAGGTAATACCAGCAAACAGTCACCGAGCATTTTCTACACACACAGCACCAGAGGGCCTGGGCTTGGGAGGGCGAGGAGGCCGTCCAGATACAAGAATTCTGTAAGAGAGGCTCCTCAGACCCCTCTCCCAGCTGCCCAGGGCTCTTCTGATTTCAGTGTTTCCTCACAAAAGCTGGCCAGCCCTCTCTGCTCCCTCAGCCCAGGAAGAGATCACAACCCTTGTTTTCTGATCCTTCATGCCCAGGCCCCAGGGCTCTGTTTGGCGGGTGTGAGCCTCAAGCTGGTACTGTGATGGGTTGTCTCCCGTTCCTTCCAGCTTTGACGGAGGCGCAGGACATCTACACCCACCTGGCGCCACTGCGTCGTCAACTGGAGGACCTCGAGAGCCTGGAGTTTCCCGACGTGAAGCCCCGGCTGCGGCCCCTGCTGCACGTGGTCTGCCTGATCTGGGCCACGTGTGAATCTTACCGCTGCCCAGGGCGACTCACAGTGCTGCTGCAAGAGATCTGCAACCTTCTGGTCCAGCAGGTGGACACCCAGCAGTCCCCAACCCCACCCCGGGGGCTGGATGGTCCAAGTCACAAGAAGAGTAGAGTGTGCACCTTTTTTTTCCAGAGCAATAATGAGGGCCCAAAGCGTTCTCCTCTGGTGGCTCAGATGGTAAAGAATCTACCTGCAATGCAGGAGACCCAGGTTCAATCCTTGGATCTGGAAGATCCCCTGGAGAAGGGCATAGCTACCCACTCCAGTATTCTTGCCTGGAGAATTCCATGGACAGAGGAGCCTGGCAGGCTACAGTCCATGGAGTCGCAAAGAGTCAGACATGACTAAAGAGACTTAGCAGAGGATTCTCAGACTTGAATTGCTTTATCATCATAGCCAGTAACTCCCAAAACTGTTCTCAGTCCTGCTGGGGTACTTTGGAGGACCTGGGTTTGGGCACAGGGTAGAGATGGTGAATTTCAACCTCCTGAAGGATCTTTATATATGTATATATGATTTTGTTTATATATTTATCTGGCAGCACTGGGTCTTGGCTGCTGCATTCAGGCTTTTTTTTCTACTTGCAGCAAGGAGGGGCTACTCTCTAGTTGCAACGCACGGGCTTCTCACTGTGGTGACTTCTCTTGCTGTGGAGCACAGGCTCTATGGCACACCGCTTCAATAGTTGCGGCCCCTGGGCTCTAGAGCACAGGCTCAATAGTTGGGATGCACTGGCTTAGTTGCTTCTCACCATGTGGCATCTTCCCGGATCAGGGATGGAACCCGTGTTTCCTGCATTGGCGGGTAGATTCTTACCATCTGAGCCACTAGGGGAGCCCAGAAAGCCAGTGAGTCACAACAAAAACCTGGAAAGGATACCTGTCCAGCCCCAGCTGTCCCAAGAGAAGTCTGACTGTGTTTCCTTGTCTCTGACTGGTCACTCGCCATCCCTGAGCCAGTCACTGACCGTGGCTAGAACCCAGGTCCCAGTCCCTCTGTGGGACTACAGAATGGGGTCTGACGTTTCCTGTATTAGGCTTCTGGTAAGTTTTGCATGGGCAGTCGCTCAGTGAAGAGCTGTAGGCTGGGCAGAGTTGAGGACCATCCTGTACCTGCAGCCAGACTTAGTGCCACTCACCTGTCTGCCCTCCAGGCCTCTGTTTATCTCTGCCCAGAAGACCTCCTGAGAGGTGAGGTGGAAGAAAGTCAGAGGAAACTGCATGTGGTCGTGGACACCCTGAGCTTCTTCAAGCAGCTGTTTCAGGACAGAAGGGAGAATCTCCATTCTTACTTCAAAGAGAACCAGGAAGTCCGCGAGTGGGATTTCCAGTCCTCTTTGGTCTTTGTGCGACTGGATGGCTTCCTAGGGCGACTGGGCATGGTGCAGGTGAGTGTTCTCCTCCCGTCAGGCCCCTGGTTCCTTGCAGGAGGGAGCAGCCTAGGGATCCAAAAAGTAGCAGCAGCAACAAAGAATGAAATGTCATCATGTGCAGCATCATGAAGGGATCTAGAGAGTGTCATATCGAGTGAAGTAAGTCAGGCAGAGAAGGAGAAGTACCATACGATATCACTTATGTGTGGAATCTAAATAAATAATACCAATGAACTTATTTACTACACAAAAACAGACTCACAGACACAGAAAACAAACATGATTACCAAAGGGGAAAGAGAGGTGGGGAGGGATAAATTAGGAGTTTGGGGAGTAACAGTATACACCATTATATGTAAAATAGATAATCAGCAAGGTCCTACTGTATAGCACAAGGAACTATGCTCAATATTCTGTAATAACCTATATGGGACAAGAATCTGAAAAGTATATGTGTGTATATAAGCCACCAGGGCTTACCTGGTGGCTCAGTTGGTAAAGAATCTGCCTGCAACACAAGAGACCTAGGTTTGATCCCTGGGTCAGAAAAAAATCCCCTGGAGAAGAGAATGGCTACCATTCCAGTATTCTTGCCTGGAGAATCCCATGGACAGAGGAAGCTGGTGGGCTACAATCCATGGGTTGCAAAGAATCAGATATGACTGAGCAACTAAACTACCACTACCATATATGTGTGTATGTAGATATGTGTGTATGTAGCTATGTGTATATATATATATATATGTGTGTGTGTGTGTATATATGTGTGTATATATATATGCATATATATCTGAATCACTTAGCTGTACACCTGAAACTAACATAACATTGTAAAATAATTTTTAAAATAAAGTGTAGTGTTTAAGATTTCAAAAAAAGAAAAAAATGAGGAAGAAACAAATATTTATCAAATTAATTAATTTTTAAGAATAGCTGCCTTTCAAGGTATGTGGAAATCCTATTTTATTCTCTAATGGAAATTAAGTTTTCTCTTATATCTAATTTTCATTACATTTTATGTATGGAGAATGCAGTAAGAGAATTATAGTGTATCTGCAATTCCCAGGCTATGTCATTAGGTTAGCATTTGGCCTTTTCTTTATTTCACGTCTGTCTGCCTAAAGGTAGGATGACCAAATAAAAAGTGAACAAGTGAAAACCAGCAAAGCGCAGAGTAAGAAGAGGTCCGAGACAACAGGGTGATCAGCCTCGCGTTGGCTGGAAGAACCCGCGATTCAGTAACTTTCTTAGAATAGTCATCATGTGGTGTAGTTCTACTAGAAGTTTAGGAAATTCTGATCATAGTCTCAGGAAGGAGTCTCAAGGAATCAGTTGACACATTCAGTTGGTTTTCAAATTACGCATAATCTTCTTGCTAGAGGTCTCACAGGAAATGGCCAGTGAGCGGACCTGGATGCAGCTGGCCATGCCCACAAAGCCACTACCTTGAACTTCTCCACTTCCCCACCATCAAGGTGGCTCCAAAAACTACATGACTAGCATGAGTGCTAAGTTGCTTTAGTTGTGTCTGACTCTGTAACCCTGTGGATGGATGGTAGCCCGCCAGGCTCCTCTGTCTATGGGATTTTCCAGACAAGAATACTGGAGTGGGTTGCCATTTCCTCCTCTAGGGGATCTTCCCAACCCAGGGATCAAACCCAAGTCTCCTGTGTCTCCTGCACTGGTATGTGGGTTGTTTACCGCTTGCACCACCTGGGAAGCCCAAGACTAGGACGAATCCCTGTACAAATGAAATACGACTTTTACTCTTCTCCCCCAGTTGTTTAAAAGTCAATGCAAATGTTAGTTTAAGGACCAAGGTAAGAAAACAAGGGCCTTTCTCTTTTGACTGTTTTCCGTTTCAGGATTTAGTGTGATTACCATGTGTTTTCATGCTTTGCAGCTCTGTATTCACTGATGAAACTTTGCAGGGAGAGTAGTGGATATGACAAAACAAAATACATACTTATCCTAAAATTAATTTGGGAGATGCAGGGTCAAATTCAAGATTAGGACAATAGCCAAGGAGTCTGAGAAGGAATCAGAAGCCAGGAGACTGAGAAGGAATCAGAAGCCAGGAGACTGAGAAGGGATCAGAAGCCAGGAGACTGAGATGGAATCAGAAGCATGTTTCTATCCATGATCAGCAGAGATTTGGGGTGAAGAGAAGGGCTGTGTTGAGAGGAGGTAGTGATAATCGCATGGCAGAGATCATGCGATTATGAGGATTAGAGAAGATAAGACGGAATCTCTTCACTTCAGGCCCCAAAGCATAGTTCCAGCACTGCCATGCTCTAGGCACCATGCACCAGGCTCTGAGCTGGGGCCCCAGGGGCAGGACGGTGCCTAGGATACAGTTTTGCCTGTAAGAAGCCCACGGACCAGAAAACATGAAGAAGGCAGAGATTGATGGAGGAGATCCAGGGATGGGAAGACAATAAAATCTTGAAGCTTCACTGAGGTGTATTAAGTGCCATGATAAAAGCAAAGTGTGTGTGTGTTAGTCACTTAGTCATGTCTAGCTCTTTTTGACCCCATGGACTGCAGCCCACCAGGCTCCTCTGTCCATGGGATTCTCCAGGCAAGAATACTGGAGTGGGTTGCCATGCCCTCCTCCAGGAGATCTTCCTGATCCAGGAATCAAACCCAGGTCTTCTACATGGCAAGCAGATTCTTTACCATCTGAGCCACAGGGAAGCCCAATAAAAGCAAAACTGGTGTGATATTGGGAGCAAGAAAGAGGGGTTCCTAACCCAGAGGGCCTCTGAGAAAGTGGGGAGTACAAGAGGAAATAAATTTAGAAACTGGAGTAGGAATTCTCTGGGGAAACGAAGACTGGTGAAGGTGGGAACAGAGACAGAAAATGTATGAGCCAGAAGGCCAGACCCTAGATCTTATGAAAGATGCACCTTAAATCCTTCTCTGGGATCACGGAGAATATAAATAATTGATGCCTAGCTTTTTCCTAAATGCTTTGTTTTTGGCACCATTTCAACTACAGCCCTTGAGGAGCAGCCTCTCTTCCCCTTCTTCTCCATTCCATCCCTCTCCTCTCCAACACCAACCTGTTCACTCTCTTTTAACTGGAGGTGACAGAGACTCTCTCGCTCCTGCCTGCCCCGGGCACCGTGGGGACCAGGGCAGACAACCGCCTTCACAGTCTCCCTAGCCCCGAGGATGGTCCTCGCAGTGGAAGCCAAGGAGCAACGCTCAGCTCTGCAAGGCTGTTGGGCTGTGGCCTGGGGCCCTGCACACACGTTAATGATGTGACTTTGCATATAGACAGCTATCCTGAAGTTGGGCGCCTAATCTGCTGGGTTTATTCAGTAACCACATGCGGCCCTGGCCACTAGCCTCCCCAGAGTCATTACCCTTGCAAGAGTCCACTCTCTGGTTGCTTTTTCCTTCTTAATCAATGCACAGATACATAAAAAGCAAAAAGCAGTTGCCCCAGTTTAATTAGAAGATGAGTTGAATGTCACCTGGTCCTGCTCCTGTTCCTCTCGTAAGTTTTCTGTCCCTGGCTCTGGTTCACTTGTCTGCTCTTAGGCCAAGTGCCTCCACTTCTTTTGTCCACTCATTTTCCCTCTTCCTTCCTCTTCCCTCTTCCTTTTCTGCTGGTCTCGCTCCCCTTCTCTGTTTTCTTCTTTCTCTTGTTTAGTTTCTCTTAACTCTGTTCACCCTGTGTTTCCCTGATTCTGCCTTTTCCTGTGGCTGTTCCTTTCCTTCGTCTGGGCATTTCTCCTTCTTTCATCTTTCATCTCCAAACATTTGCTCAGATATGCCCCCTGGCCCCTGTCTTCCCTGTCTCTTCCCCACTCAGCTCAGTGCAGCAAGACACAGGCTATCGATCGGCTCTGGGCATATTTCACATCGCCCTTTAGTTAACATTCTGTGTATCTCTGTGATCGATGCCTGTTTGAGATGAGGTTAATCTGTTTCTCTCCAGCAAGAATTAGCATGAACCCAGCCTTATTCATCTTGCCGTTCTGTATACTTTGTGGCCCCTAAAACATGGGCAGCTGCAATTAATAAATACATGAAGCCAAGTTAATAAAATGATTTCAGTGCATTTCCCTCTCTGCCTGCTCACAAGAGTGAGGTTGTTTAGGGCTGGTTTTTAATCTCCATTGTTCTGTTTTCCCTTCTGATTTGCCTGGCCTTTTTTTTTTTTCTTCGCTCTTTGAAACAGGAAAGTTTTATTGTGCATATGGATGTTTCTCCTCTTTTGCCATTCAGTCGCTCAGTCATGTCCGACTCTGCAACATGGACTGCATGCGGCACGCCAGGCTTCCCTGTCCTTCACCATGTCCCGGAGCTTACTCAAACTCATGTCCATTGAGTCGGTGATGCCATCCAACCATCTCATCCTCTGTCGTCCCCTTCTCCTGCCTTCAGTCTCTCCCAGCATCAGGGTCTTTTCCAATGAGTCAACTCTTTGCATCTGGTGGCCAAAGTATTGGAGCTTCAGCTTCAGCATCAGTCCTCTGGGCACCTGCTAAATGAAGGTGAGGGCAGGACTGCTTGGCCAGAGGTCCTGACTTGCTGAGCCATCCTGCAGGTCTGTCTGCAGAGGCATGTGGAGTAATTGCATTCTCTGCAAACCTTGTCCTCCTCCTCCCCTTCCTCCTCCTCACCATCCCCATGATGCAGCTAATCTCTTAGAGAGCCAACCCCTGGGAGGGAAAGGAAGAATAGACCAAGAAAGAATTAACATCTTTCAAGAGCCAATCTCATGTCAGAGCTGCAGCCTTACAACCTTGGAAAGAGCTGGGTATCAGTACCTCTAACAAATGAGCATTGTTACGTGTGACACAAAAATGAACTTGCCCAGAGTCATAGGCTCAGCAAGGCTTAGCTGGGATTCATACCCCAGGGTACAGGGTTCCAAGCACTGTCTTTCCACCAAACGCAGACGTCTCCCAGCAATTATAAAGATCTGTTCCCCTGCCTCCCTCCCTCCCTCCCTTTTGAGAGTCCCACATTGGTTTTGTGGTTTTCTTCTGCCCTGACACACTCTATTCTGTATTTGCACACACTATTTTTACCACATGATTTCTCGGTCTTTTTTTTCCTGAATAAGTCATTTGGGTAAAATTATAATTCCCACTCCACGAAAGGGCCTTACTAAGGAAATCCCGAAAGTATATACAGTCTTTGCAATTTAAAGGAACAGTCAAAAATCAAATGGGAAAGTCTTCCGCTGCCTCTGGGTTTGTTTCCCCATCCTGCCTTCCTGCAGTGTGCTTCCGTGTGCACCTGTGCACCCACACATGACACACACCATACATACAGACACACAGTGCACACACACGCACACCACACTATGCATGCATACACACACATACACACCACACTCACACATACAGATACACTGCTCATAGACCCACAACACTACACATACAGACACACACTGCACATAAGCACAGCACACTACACACATACACACCACACTCACACATGCAGATACACACTGCCCTTGTGCACACAGTACTACCCACGCATTACATGCCCACCACACACATTGCGCATACACACCACACACACATGTGTGCATACATACACTGTGTACATGACGCTGCAGGCAATACGTGCACGCACAAACACATACAGTTTGTTGTTGTGCCGTAACATTGCAGATTCTGCAGCTGCTCTGTTTGTGTTTCCACCCCCAGCCTCTCCCCTCCAACAATGCAGTAAGTAAGCAGCTTGGGGAGAACCCCCATCTCTTTCACTATGAAATTGCTGTAAAGCTGTGATTCTCTTGAAGATGGGATGCTTTCCTGCTGAGGCTCCATGCGCAGTGATTAGCAGGCAGTTAGGTAATAAGCTGACCTAATCTACCACATTTCCCTTGCTCTTTCCACGTCTCCAGCCCCTCCGCCAGCTCCTTTCATTCGGTCTAATTGGGCTGCTTCCCTTTCAGCCAGGCCTGAGCGCTCGGTCGCGTAGACCATTAGCTGCATAAGGTCGACCGCCTTCAGAAGGTAAAGAAAACAGTCTTTTTCCCAATGACCTTTTGAGATTCTCGTCTGTGAATGTCTGCTTTGTGTTTGCCCATAATGAATTCTGAAGACATTTCTTTTAAGATGCGCGGCCTCTCCTGAGAACAGGCTTGCTGTTTGTGGGGCCACATCACCCCATTAAAGGTTGCACAGTTTTCAGAAGAATAGGGCCCAATCAATCCAGCCAGCTGCCCGGAACCCCTCTTTGTGGCTTCCACCTGGAAAGCAACACCTGAGTATCAGCTACTGTGCACATCTCGTAGCCACCAATCTGATCTAATGACATTGAGGTGATGCTAATTAATTACAGTGCCTACTGTTCATTGAGGGCTTCCCTGGTGGCTCAGATGGTCTGCCCACAATGCAAGAGACCCAGGTTGGATCCCTGGGTTTGGAAAATCCCTTGGAGAAGGAAATGGCAATCCACTCCAGTATTCTTGCCTAGAGAATTGCATGGACAGAGGAGCCTGGCAGACTACAGGCCTTGGCATCACAAAGAGTCAGACATGACTGAGTGACTACACTTTAACTTTTTTTTTTTTCCCACCATTTATTGAGGGCTTCCCAAGTGGCTCAGTAGGTAAAGAATCTGCCTGCAATACAGAAGTCACAGGGGATGCGAGTTCAGTCCCTGGGTAGGAAAGATCCCCTGGAGGAGGAAAGGGCAACCCACTTCAGTATTCTTGCCTGGAGGATTCCATGGACAGAGGAGCCTAGTGGGCTACAGTCCATAGGGTCGCAAAGAGTTGGACATGACTGAAGTGACTTAGCGTGCACACACACCATTTATTGAAGTTGTACAAAGGCACTTCCCATGTAACTCTGTAACTCATATGCAGATCAGGAAAAGGAGGATTAGAAAAATTAAGTGTCTTGCTTAAAGTCACGTAGCTGGTGAACGGTAGAACAGGGCTGTGTGAACCCAGGGATCTGTGCCCCAGCACTCCTCCCATGATGCCCTGTGTCCTACCCCTGACCTTGACATTTTCAGCCTGAATACAGTATCATGGATTTTGTGTGTTTACAACAGTGATGGATAAAAATGAATATTTTAAAAATTTAATCTAAACCTCTCATGGGTTTAAATGGCCTTTTATCTGTTTTGTGAGGACTTCTAAATAAACAATGGAAAGAGCTTACATTTAAATATTTTAAGAATCAAAGATATAGTCACCATGATTTCTGTAAGTCTGTTTCTACGATTGTAATTCAGCTTCCTGCCTGATGCAGGAATCTTCTTTATGATATCTCTGTGACATGACATCAGACTTTCAAAATCCACCTAGAGGGACTTCCTGGCGGTCCATGATTAAGACTCTGAGCTCCCAGTGCAGGGGGCATGGGTTCAGTCCCTGCTTGGGGAACTAAGATCCCGCATGCTGCATGCTAAGCCACTTCAGCCATGTCCAGCTCTGGGCAGCCCTATGGACTGCAGCCCTCCAGGCTCCTCTGTCCATGGGATTCTCCAGGTAAGAATACTGGAGTGGGTTGCCATTTCCTCCTCCAGGGGATCTTCCCTACCCAGGGATCGAACCCACGTCTCTTACATCTACCTGGGTTGTCAGGCAGGTTCTTTACCACTGGCACCACCTGGGAAGCCCCCATGCTTCATGGTGCAGCAGAAGAGAAAAGAGCTGTGAAATCCACCCAGATCTGGGGAGCTTAGCACCTCTCTTAGCAGCCCAGTGTATGGCTGGACCTTTCCAGGCATGAAATGGTTGTGTTCCATGGAGTAGAACCACACAAAACTGCCATTTCTTGTAGGTCAATATGGTCAAAAATCAGAAATTTTGTAAGTTCAACCAGCAGGTTGACCCCAAATCTTCTGCTTTGTCCTTTTCACTTACTTTCCTTAGTTCTGCCCTCACCTCAGGGCCATGCAGGGTTCTGCCTCGCACTTGACCACAGCTCATCAAACGTTCAAAGGCACAGTTTTGCCTTGCTTCCTAATTCTCTGTTCTTGTCTTAATTCTCTTTATTTTATCCAATTGCTCTGAGTCCAATGTTCCTAGAGTCTCTACCACCCTGTCACCTCTCCTGGAGGTCCTGTCGCTAAGTCCAAGGTCAAAGATGACATCTTCCTTCATTCAACAAGTATTTCTTCAACATCCGGGACTCTTCCAGGGATGGAAAATACAATGGGATCTCTGGGGTGTTTACAACCTACTGAGAAAGGTGGATAGGAAATAAACAATATAATGTAATCCCAGATAGTATATTATAATGCCAGAGAGTGATTAAGAGTTCTGAAGAAAAGCTTATACAGAAGAAGGGCATACAGAGTGTAGGAGAAAAGTAGAGTAAGAGTCTCTTTTATTTGGGGGAGGGGTAAGGAAAGGATTAAGACCTTGAACTGAACCCTAAATAAATGTATTGCCCATCACGTGTTTGTTAAGCAACATAAATATCCATTGTTTCTAGTGACCAGAGTTTCTCCAAAAATAGAATGATTATGTAAGTATTCTTTTGGGGCTTGCCTGGTCTCTCAGTGGTAAAGAACCTGCTTGCCAATGCAGGAGATGCAGGTTTGAACCCTGGGTCTGGAAGATCCCCTGGAAAAGGAAATGGAAACCCACTCCAGTATTCTTGCCTGGGAAATCCCATGGACAAAGAAGACTGGCGGGCTACAGTCCATGGTGTCACAGAAGAGTCAGACATGACTTAGTGACTAAACAACAATATCTATGATTTACCTGTTAGATTGAAAATGAAGCAGCTTTCAGTGACCACCCAGGACTGTGCTTCAAGAATTCTTGAGAAATAAAATATAACAAAATTATCATCTAGTTTTCTGACATAATCAAACACATCGAAATGCATCTGTCTTTTAAAATGGTTAGAAGGTACCTCCTAAAAATTGAAATTAGCATCCACAAACATGAAAAATGGGTACCCACATGACATTCCACAACACAAACACAGTACATTTCTCCTATCAGAATGACTCAAATTACTACTAAAGTCCATTTCATTTGAATCAGGTTGATTGCTATTTCCTTCCTGCATACAAAGTCAAACGTGTGTTTGAATAAAGCCTACCCCCTTTCCCCATCTTTGGGAGGATCTCCTGGTTTGGGTATACGTCTTCCTTCAGTTGGCTGTTTCTTCCTCCTCCTTTCTCCCAGTTCAGCCCCTGACTCATCAGTTCAGTTCAGTTCAGTTCAGTCACTCAGTTGTGCCCGACTCTTTGCGACCCCATGTACTGTAGCATGCCAGGCCTCCCTGTCCATCACTGGAGTCTACCAAAACTCATATCCATTGAATCGGTGATGCCATCCAACCACCTTATCCTCTGTCATCCCCTTCTCCTCCTGCCTTCAATCTTTCCCGGCATCAGAGTCTTTTCATATGAATCAGTTCTTTATCAGGTGACCAAAGTATTGGAGTTTCAGCATCAGTCCTTCCAATGAACATTCAGGACTGATTTCCTTTAGGATGGACTGGTTGGATCTCCTTGAAGTCCAAGTGACTCTCAAGAGTCTTCTCCAACACTACAGTTCAAAAGCATCAATTCTTCAGTGCTCAGCTTTCTTTTTAGTCCTACTCTCACATCCATACATGACTACTGGAAAAACCATAGCCTTGACTAGATGGACCTTTGTTGGCAAAGTAATGTCTCTGCTTTTTAATATGCTGTCTAGGTTGGTCATAGCTTTTCTTCCAAGGAGCAAGCCTCTTTTAATTTCATGGCTGCAGTCACCATCTGCAGTGATTTTGGAGCCCCCCAAAATAAAGTCTGTCACTGTTTCCATTGTTTCCCTATTTATTTGCCATGAAGTGATGGGACCAGATGCCATGATCTTAGGTTTCTGAATGTTGAGTTTTAAGCCAACTTTTTCACTCTCCTCTTTCACTTTCATTAAGAGGCCCTTTAGTTCTTTGCTTTCTGCTGTTAAGTGTGGTGTCATCTGCATATCTGAGTTTATTGCTTTTTCTCTGGCAATCTTGATTCCAGCTTGTGCTTCCTCCAGCCCAGCGTTTCTCATGATGTACTCAGCCTAGCTGAGCAAAAAAGGGACTTAGACGGCTGTCCATGGCTGTAAGGATGGGTACCCACCTGAAAATGCAGGAAAAGTCAGCCACTTTTTACAACTTCCCAGTGCCTCTGTCTCTGCTGCTGGGCTTGGTATCTTGGTGAGAAGCAAGAGATGGGCTGCCCTCTCCTATCCTGATGGGTTAGTCCAGAGCAGTGGCCAGTGATATGGGCATCCCCTGGAATGATATCAAGACCTGCTGGGTTTCCAGTCTTGGGACACTTTTCCCTCTTCTTGCCTTTTAAATCTCCTCAGGGTGGAGGACTGCCTCCCAGGGATCCCTGTCACATGTTTGCCAAAATGACACAAAGGTACCCCAGTCTCCCTCTTTGCTGCTGAAGAGCTAAGCACACAGATTGGAAGGTACAGCAGGAAGCATGCCTTGATTTAGAGACTTTGTGATTTTCAACGGGTAGTTGTGATAGATCAGTTAGATGCAGAGTTAGATGTGTTCTGAAGGCTCCTATCCTATCAGAAGTGAAGCGTCCTTGATGGACTCAAGCAGCATCACCGCCCTCGCCCCTTCACCAGGGCTCTAGGTTGTATTGTCACCTGTCACTTGATCCAGAGCCCTGCTGGGAACTGCCATGTCAATGGTGACAGTAACACATACTCACTGCCTATTTACTGGGTGCCATCCTGAGCCTACACTGACTTGATTCACTCACTGTTGTTATCCCAATACAAAGATGTCAGGTCATCACCCACCAACACCCAGCTGGCCACAGGGTCTACAGTCCCAGGTACGCTCAGCAAGGGGACCCCGCAGATGTCTTTTCTTGGCAGAAGTCGTTGCTGAGAATGTTGGCGCCACCTCTGAGCTTGTCCTCAGGACTACTCAGAGGATCCACTTTCCTGTCAGTTCCTTCCAAGACAGCCATCATTCTGGAACCACACAACATGGTCCATTTAAAATTGGTTTCTTAAATGGGAATAAAGCCACCGGCCATGTAAATAGTGTTATTATTGTATTTTATTATTTATGAGAGAACACAGAAAGAGGTTGAAGCATAAATTTGGTTTTTGTGTGCGAGTAAATTTTATTTATTGGAATTTTCTCTGTGTTATCGCATGTCACCAAGAGTTATTTATATCAGCCCAATCTTATAAAAAGGTTACAAAACTAATCAAGCTTCACATTTTCCTAAGCAACCGCCACCCCCGTATAATTTCCAGCCCTTCCTGTACCAGTTTGTGCATCATCCGCTGTTGTTGTCATCCTCGTTGTCTTAATTCCATTGCAAATTGTCTTCACAGGATCTTCTGAAGACAACTTTGGATTTCCACAAACTGGAAAAGCTTGAGTTCAGTGGTATCAGAGGAAGTGCCTTGAGCCAGCAGGCCCAGCAGATGTACACCGAATTTCAAGAGATGTACAGGGTCTTCTCAGACTCTTCCTACGACTGCTTGGATCTCCAGAGTGTGGTAGGGCTTGGAAGAGCTACCTTGCGAGCTTTGTCTCTTTTTCTCAGATGCCTGCAGCCTCTAGCCTGGGTATTTACTTGCATTTCCCCTGTGCGTTTTCTTTGGCTCTGTGGTCCCCATGGTTTTATTGGCAGAGACCACAATTAATTATCCTTTGTGTCAGGAGAGAAGTCAGGGGAGGGTGTTTTCCAACTGCTGACTTCTTCGGACTGAAGATACCCAGGGTTTCAGAGATGCTGAGATGGAGATGGGGTGATGGTGGAGGCAGCAGCCACTCTGCAGCTCCCAAAGCTTTAAGCTTTGAGCAGCATCTGCTGTGTGAAGGCCAGGCACACCCAGGCAGAATTTCATTAGTGGCCCGCAGAGGGGTAAGTGACGCAGTAGCCCAGTTTTCTGATCAGACTCTAGTTCCCTAGAGAGACCTCAGGATGAGGCAAGGGCCAACATTGCATTTTCCAGGATCAGGATACAGGAGTCCACATCCCACCTGTAGTGCAGGAGAGCTGAGACCAACAAGTGCAAGACTGCAGGAACCAAAAGAAGCAAAAGGGTTGGTACAGAAACAGGGAATGGAGTTCCCGGGAAGGGAATGGCTGGATTACTGGAGAAGGAATTTTAGGGCATTTGAGGGAAAAGGAAAAAGCAGTTGAACAAGAATCTGCTCTGAGCACCCTCCACTGTCTGCGTTCATGCTCAGTCATCACTTGTGTCTGACTGCAGTCCCATGCACTGTAGCCCACGAGGTTCCTCTGTCCTTGGAATTCTCCAGGCAAGAGTTCTGGAGTGGGTTGCCATTTTCTCCTCCAGTGGACCTTCCTGACCAAGGACGGAACCCGCATCTCCTGCATTGGCAGGTGGATTCTTTACCACTGAACCACCTGGGAGCCCCCTTCCATTGTCTAGGGGGATCTTAGCTGGCCAAACCCAGGAAATGGAACTTTCTAAAAGTTCCATTAGTTTAAAGTAGGAAAAAAGTTGGCTTACAAAGCAGGATCTATACTGTATGTTTTCTACCATGTGATAAAACAATACAAAACAAAATCCTGTACATAGAGAAGTGTGCTCCAATGTTAGTATGGTTGGGTTTGGGAAGTAGAGAAATACTACTATGTTTTCCTACTTTTCTTTATCTTTTCATAAAAGTATGCATAGCTATTGTAAAGCAATAATAAGAGATAATAATTTCACAAATTAGAGATGTTTCTCTGAAAATCAATGTTCTCTGTAAATTGCTACATTCGAAGAAAGACCATGCTCTGTGTTGCTGAATAAAATACAGTTAATTGGGACAGGCTTATACTAAAAAAAAAAAAAATTCTTTGTTGATCTGAAATTTAAATTTAACAGGCGTCCTGTAATTTTATTTGCTAAATTTGGCAACCGTGGGGACAATGGCTAGCTGCTGTCTTAAGCAATTAAGTGTAGTTAGAATAAATAGTGTATAGTTGTTAAATTAGCTTACTTTTCTCCTAATAGCCATATCAATTTGTTTACACTGAAAAGAACAGGATTTTCACTTGAGGGAGGAAGGGAAGTCGGGGGTAGTGATGAAGTAGCCCCATTGCTGGGGCTGTTGCTGCCAAGGTGGCTTTCAGGGTGGCCTGAACTGGTGCCGCAGGTGAGAGAGAAGGGGCTGCAGGAGCTGGAAGTGGGGACGTAGAAGAGAGGGACAGGGTACCAGCCTCACCTCCTACTCTTTACCATTTTGCCTCGAGTGACTCACACAGTAAAGAATCCACCTGCAATGCAGGAGATGTGGGTTCAATCGATCCCTGGGTCAGGAAGATCCCCTGGAGAAGGGAATGGCTAACCCACTCTGGTATTCTTTCCTGGAGAATTCCATGAACAGAGGAGCCTGGAAGACTACAGTCCATGGGGGTCGCAAAGGGTCGGACACAACTGAGTGACTAGCACAGGCTAATACCAGAGAGTCTAGGAGAAAAATGCTGCAATAATAGGGCAACTGTCTATGTGGATAAACACTGAGGCACACCATAGTGAACTGTAGAAAATCAAAATATATCCTTGGTGTGACAGATTAATAGGAAAAAGCATTCCAGGATTGTCCTTCAGAAAATCATGTTTTCTTATGTCCATTTGCTGTCTCTTCAGGAATTTGAAAATGACATCTCTGACTTTAATCAGAGAGTAGAAGACCTTGACAGGAGGCTGGGGACTGTCTTTATTCAGGCCTTCGATGACGCCCCTGGCTTGGAGCATGCCTTCAAGGTTTGTACGGGAAGGGGAGCTACCCCTCCTTTCTCACCAGTGCTGCACTCTCCCTGCCCTCTCAGACAGGGATAAGCATACACTTCCAACTGTTTTGTTCCTGCAGAGAGGAATTGTTGCTGTTGGTCTAGTAGAAGCAGTACTGTGTGTGTCCCAGGGCTAGGGAGCCTGGAGCCTGCAAAACTGGGCTTCTCAAGTTGACAGCTCAGGCTTTTCTGCAAACTTGATGGTATAAAAATACCTTGTAATTGAATTTCTTCTGGATTGCTGTCTTTGGGCCTTACCTGTACCCTGGGTGCCTATTAAAAGTGAAGAAGCCTGCTGTGGTCACCAGGGCTGTTTTGATGGCTGCTATCAGGTCAGTTCAGGCTGGAGCAAACCACTGAAGCATGAGTAACTAGAATAAGATGATGTGGACCCTTGCCCTAGGTTGCCCAGATCAGATGGTGCAGGACTGTGCAGGAGGAAGTTCAGGATGATGAGTAGATAAATGACTACAGAAATGAGCAGTCTAGGTCCTGAGACCTGAAAGCTTAGGGAGACAGAGCAGGGCTTCCATAAACTATGAAGAAACTTACTCTGTAAAGCCTGAAGGATTAGAACCAGGACTAATCAGGTTACCAGGAGGCAGAGTTTGGCTCAAAAGAAGAAACAGATCTCTGCTAATGCTATTTAAAGATGGAATAAACTTCCTTGAGAGGTAGTTAAGTTTTTAGGCGCTGAACATGTCCAAACATAGACTGGATAACTGATGGGACAATCGCAGAAGAGGCTTAAACCCAGGATAGTGAGTCCATGATGTTCTAGAACACTGGATACAAGTATATTTATTTCACTCAAGAATATACATATGTATTACATACCTGCTACTCCATAACTCACATAGGAAGCATTTTAGAATTTCTCCAACTATTTAATTTCAAGAGAAGGGCTTATATGAAATAATAATAATAATAGTTGCCATTATGTCATAATCATTACTCCCATGGACTTCCCGTGTAGTGTTAGTGGTAAAGAACCCGCCTGCCAATGCAGGAGATGTAAGAGACACAGGTCCAATCCCTGGGTCAGGAAGATACCATGGAGGAGGGCATGGCAACCCATTCCAATATTCTTGCCTGGAGAATCCCATGGACGGAGGAGCCTGGCGGGCTACAGTCCATAGTGTCGCAGAGAGTTGCACATGACTGAAGTGACTTAGCGCTAATTGGGATGTTACCAATTCAGGTAACTGGTGATTCTGGAACCCCATTTCTACCTTGAGGATGTCCAGCCCCATCTCTTTGGTAAATCCCTGTGCACCGCGAATTTCAAGATGTCTTCAAGGGTCTCACATATACTCTCAAGTTGCTCTGTCTTTGACATCGTCTTTGTCTACAGTCTCCCTTAAAAAACGTCCTCTGCCCAGGAAGGTGCTTTCGGGATCTTATTATTGCTGTCCTGATGATCCCCACCATGACAGCATTTCTGTTTATGCCAAGGGCATGTTTCTCTGGGTTCCCAAAACTCCAGTCCTTGCCCATCGTGATGGAGCAAGATTCTGGGCAGAAATAGAGAAAAGCCTTTCCAACTTTGCACACCCTTTACTACCAGGTCCTGAAGCAGCATTGCTCACACCCTGAGTCTCAAAGGACCCTCACAGGAGCAGACCCTTTTTCTTTGGGCTCTGACACCTCTTCTCAACAAACTCCCCCCCAGCCTATGGACCTTGTAGGAGAACTGTAACCATTCAGTCCCTTCTGCCTGCTTGGTTTTTCTCTTTGGAGCCATCTCACCAACAAGAAACCAAAGCCCTTCCTTCCTCCTTTAGCCCAAACAAGAGCTCCTGTGTTCATAGCTTCAGGCAAAGAAGTGCCTTTTCGGGTTGTGTAGGGACTGAGAGATCCCCTGAGTCCAGATACCCCGTTACTGCTGTAAGACCATCCGACCACTAGGTGTGCCTCAGTGGATGTGACCCGAAGCAGTATGTCAGGGTCAGAGAACCCGAGCTGGACGGTGCAGGCTGGCTGCAGTGGTCCCTCAGCCCACCCCTCCCAACAGGATGTTTGAGCCAGAACTTGGTGAAAACCACTTGCTTATGCCTCCGTGGAGGGAGAGCTCTTTTCTGCTGTCTCCTGGGATCTGGGTGATTTGGGGTTGGAAAACAGGGTGGTCCCAGAAGTCATGTATTGTTGTATCCTAAACACAACTGAACTCATCCACTTTTCCCTGACCTTGTCTCAGGGCAGCATCACAATCAGAGAAACAGTCTAGCAACCAGGAGAAGATGAAAAGCACTTCAGCATTTTGATCCCGTTGTTCCCACCAAGGGGGCAGGGCAGTCATGATGCACAGAAAACATCTTCAGAGGGTCCTCGAAACCACTGCCTTCTGGGGGCAACTGCTCTCTGAAACTCTTTTCTTGCCCCTACTCTCAAATTTTAGCCCTCCTGATTCTCCCCAACAGCCAGCCCACTTAGCTTCTTGTTTCTTCTCCATCATCACCCTCCATCTCTGCATCGGGTCTTTATGATGTATGTCAGCTTACTCTTTCTGATACCTCTCATTTTCTCTTTGTGTTACCCTCTACACAACTTCTCACAACACGAGAGGAGGGTCCAGTAGGTCATTCAGCACACAGGGATCCCTCCTTCAGAAACAAAGGTGAGATGGACAGGCTATGAATATCTGCCAATTCTGTTTTTTTTTTTTCTTCTGCTGATTCTTAATTGTCCATCCATGACCCTCTTACCTTGGAGGACAGACATATGAAGGAAAAAACTGGGCTAGAGGATTAATGTAACGATGGAAAGGTGGGGTCTGTGACATTTCCTCATCTTCCTCTGCCTCTTTTGCAGCTGCTGGACATGGCAGGAAGCCTCCTGGAGAGACCAGTGGTAGCACGGGATGCCTCTGAAAGATACCTTGTGCTCATCCACATGTTCAGCGAGGATCTGGACGCTGTGAGGCTGATCCACAGTCAGCATGTCCAGGAGGAGGCAGAGCATGGTAAGCTTGCTTCCAGGAGACTTGGATGGGGGCGTCTATTAGCAGAAAGGGCGCAGGTCCTCTGGTTACACGTCTGCTGTGGCTCTAGGACATTCTCCAAAAGCACAATCTTCTTGCTTGAAGATCCAGACCATCTTGTGCGATAGTTGAGTTCACTGAACTGTGCATTTCCCCGTGTCTGGGGAAGGTTTGGCAGATTTCACCCAGACCGGTGAAGTCCTGACTGCTGCCTCTGGTCAATGGAAACCTCAGGGTAATGTATAAGCTGAACCTTGATCCATACCGCCACACTGATTAATCTTCAACATACCTCAATTCCACAGTAGATTTGCACATGTTTGAGAAAAGGTTCTCATCCCTTTCAGTGCCATACCAACCATGCTTTCGGAGGGAGGAGCCATCAGGAGTCTGACAGTGGGCAGTTACACACCGAGGTGTGGCATCTCTGCTGTTATTGCAATTCTTAGATGCCCTGCCTTGTCTGTTTGAAAGTCAACCAGTTCAGTTCAGCTTTGCAAACATTTCTTAAGGCCATGCTGTATGCAAGGTCCATTTGTGGGCACTGCATGCAGAGGCCGACCAGGATAAGGGAGAGAACAATTAATCCTAAAAGGTGGTTCTTCAAGGAACACAATTGGCATAAATGGAGTTATAAAGAACTATAGCAAGGGACTTGCCTGGCAATGCAGTGGTTAAAACTGTGTCCTTCCACTGCAGGGGACATGAGTTCAATCTCAGGTGTGGGAACTAAGATCCCACATGCCAAGGGGCACAGCCAAAAAAAGAAAAAGAAAAACAACAAGAAAAAAAGATAAGGTAGCAAAACAGGATGAATTGGGCTGCGAGGTGGGAGGAGAGTTAATGGAGATGGTGGCCTTGTGCTGGACCCTGAAAGATGGGGAGATGGACAGCCAGAGAGAAGAGGCCATGCCTTGACTAGTTGGACCTGCCCATAGCCAAACGAGGCGTATACAGGGAGATCATGTCAGCCATTGAGTTTGGGATCAGGTCGTGAAGTTCTCTGAACACCCTATTAGGGAATCCAGAATTCATTATTCAGGCAATGGGAAATTTTCAAAAGTTTTAAGTGCTGGAGTAACAGGACCACTCTATCTATAAACAGGCTTCACAGTAAGGTCATTAAGGATGGAGTTCCCTGAGGAAGTCATCCAGAAATTCTGTTGGCCTCAGCTTTACATGGACCTTGCATACATGGGGCTATCCCCAGAACGTTTGGGACCATCCCTAATGTGTATGGGACCACCCCCATGATACAGGGGTTGTTTGTGGGCAGAGCAGGGCTCAGGGTGAGAGCCACACTTCAGTCTGCTGTGCCCTGTTCCCAGGGTTCTCCTCCGTGCACAAGAACATGCCCACTGTGGCCGGGGGCCTCCGCTGGGCACAGGAGCTGAGGCAGCGCATCCAGGGTCCCTTTGACAACTTTAGAAGCATGACACACCCGTGAGTACCCTATTCTTGAAACGCAGGTTCATTTCACACTTCCGCTGTCTCTCTGATTTTCGAGCATCATTTCGACTCACTTCCTTGAGGCACAAAGATCATCTTCTTTTCTTTCCATTTCCAACAATCAGCCAGTGTCTTATTCCATTAAGAAATACCATAGATTGGGTGGGGGGGGAGCTTATAAATATCAGCAATCTCACTTTCTCAGTTCTGAAGGCTGGGGAGTCCATGGTCCAGGTCCCAGCAGATTCGGTGTCTGTTCAGGGGGACCTGCTTCCTGACTCACAGATGGCCATCTTCCCACTGTGTCCTCAGACTTGGCAGGAGGGACTCAAGAGCTGTCTGAATTCTCCTCATACAGGCACTCATCCCATTTGTGAGGGATTTACCCTGTGACCTAATCTCCTCCCAAAGGCCTCCTTTAGGCTTCAACATTTGAACGTGGGGAGGACACAAACATTTAGTTCATAGCAGCCAGGTAGCTACTGGCCAAGGGCTTCCCTGGTGGGTCAGTGATAAAGAATCCACCTGCAGCACAGGAGATGTGGGTTCAATCCTGGGTCAGGAGGATTGCGTGGAGAAGGAAATGACAACCCACTCCTGTATTCTTGACTGGGAAGTCCCATGGACAGAGGAGCCTGGCAGGCTACAGTCCATGGGGTCACAAAGAGTCAGACAGGACTTAGCGACTAAATGACAATAAACAAACCAGGCTGGGGTCTGAAGGGGGCCTCCACCACACCATCTAATGCCAAGGAGAAACAATGCAATGTGAGAAATCTCTCAACTGTTGGAAAGAAGCTGAAAGCCCGGAGGTCCCTGTAGATTCTACTTCAATAAATGGTGAGGAGTCAAAACCATTTTCAGTAGCCAGTTCATAAATATATTACAGAGTATACACACAAATGTGAGTTCATGATCAAAACAAATGGGAATTTTGTCTCACAAGCGTGAGACATCCAGCTTTAGAACCAGCAAGTATTCCTCTTTTTTTCAAACTCAATACTAGTCAAGCCATCCAGGGTCACATCTGCCTGTGGGTCACATCTGCCCACTGGGAGATCCATCTACTTCATCTTCACTGTCTTGAGGGAGCGCTTCATTTTGCAGACGGAGACACTGAGGCAGAATAGAAATGAGGTGACCTGCCTGGAGTCCAGAAAGAACAAAGACAGAAATGGAACAGGCATCTGGGACTCAGGGGTCCTTGCCCAGAGCTCTCCCCGGGGGCTCCCTCAGCCACAGGGAGCTTGATCCAGAGTCCAGCTGAGCCCTCATCTTCTCCAATATGCTCCCCACTCGGAGGTGGGAGGGAGAAGATATGAGAATGGCCAGGGAGGGTGGCAGGGCTTTGTCTGGGAATGTGTCCTGCGGGAGCTGTCCTGGTCTAGTTCCCTGGGGCAGACTCCAAGGCGTGTGTGCAGGAGTTAACAGGGATGCTTTAGGGACCAGTGCCTGGGGCAGGGTGTCAGGGGGATACGAGGAGAGGCGGGAACCAGGCAGAGGAGGAGTTGAGCTGTAGCACAGCTGCATGCAGGCCTCAGCCTGCCCAGTGGGGAAGTCTGACCCTGTACGGTTGCCTGGCCTTTGTCCCCCTACATCAGCTGGTCATTGGAAGTGGCTGTGGGGTGTGAGGGGGTGTGGCCTTGGGAGAGGAGGCAGTTCTGTCTGGTCGGCTGAGACTGTTCCCAAAGAGGGAGGTGTCATCAGCACCCCGAATTCTTGGTGAAGGGAGACTGGGGGTGGTGGGTGGTCCCCATGAGGGCATCTGAGTGGCACCGCACCATATCCTCCATGCCTCCCATGAAAATACCCACTTATTTTAATCATGAACTCACATTTGTGTATCTGCTCTATCATATGTTTATGAACTCGTTTGTCAACTCTTCACCATGAAGTAAAGCAGAATCTACAGGGAGTTTGATGCACTTATTTCTGTGGCTTCTCTAGCCTGCTAGGGGAGTCACAGGGGCTGAGGTGTGAGAAGCCACTCTTGCCTCTAAACTCGTTCCTTTTATTTTTTTAAATTGGTGGCTTTACACTGCTGTGTCAGATTCTGCTGAATAGCACAGTGAATCAGCTATGGATATCCATATATCCCCCTTTAAAAAAAAAATTGTCTTTCCCATTTCCCTACAGAGCACTGAGTAAGGTTCCCTGTGCTACACAGTAGGTTCTCATAAGTTATCTATTTTATACACAGTATCAACAGTGTATGTATGTCAATCCCAACTTCCCAACTCATCACACCACCACCCCCGCCCCCTTGGTATCCATACATTTGTTCTCTATATCTGTGTCTCTATTTCTGCTTTGCAAATAAGATTATCCTTACTATTTTTCTAGATTGTGCATATGTGCATTAATATTCAATATTTTTCTCTTCCTGACTTCATTCACTCTGGGTGACAGTCTGTAGGTCCATCCACATCTCTGCAAATGACTCCATTTCGTTCCTTTTTATGGCTGAGTAATATTCCATTGTGTTTTTGTACTACATCTTCTTCATCTGTTCTGTTGATGGACATTTAAGTTTCTTCCACATCCTGGCTATTGTAAATAGTGTTGCAATAAACAATGGGGTGAATATAT
Source organism: Bubalus bubalis (assembly GCF_019923935.1). NCBI lineage: Eukaryota > Metazoa > Chordata > Mammalia > Artiodactyla > Bovidae > Bubalus > Bubalus bubalis. The sequence goes on along the minus strand of NC_059159.1, from coordinate 32,725,433 downwards.
CTTTTTTTGAATTATGGTTTTCTCTGGGTATATGCCCAGTAGTGGGATTGCTGGGTCATATGTAGCTTCATTCTTTTTCAGGTAGAAACTGAGATCTGGGGTCAGGAGACTTGTGGAAACCCCAGGGCTAGTGAGGGGAGGGCTGGTCTGAACCCACCCCCTGGTCCTCGCTGCCCTGCAGACACTTCTGCTCCTTCACCAGGAAAGGGAATCGAGTGACTGGGAAAAAAGCCAGGAAATCCAGTGCTTTCTCTGCAGGCATGAAGGCATTTATCGAAGCTCAGGGGAGCTTGTGAAGAAATCCTGTGTTGGCTTAAAGAGCAAATGGGTTTTAAAGAATCTTTGCAATAAGCTGCCTCGTTTTGCCAGCAGAACAAACAAGATCCTCCAACACAGTTCGTGTGAAGGTTTCTGAAAATTACAGACTCTTCAGCTTTCCTAGGAGCTGGACTCTCTCTTTGTGTTGTAAACAAGCGTCAGAACCAGGGAGCAGGTGTGGGTAATAGCACCTCTGTGGTCCTCAGTGGACCTGGAGAAGCTTCTGAGCATGTGTCTGCCCACGTGAGCATATGAGTGTATGCACGTGTGTGTCTGTGTGCATGTATGTGCGTGGTGTGTGCTCAAGTTTGGGGATGCAAGAGGTGGGAGGGGCCCTCATAGAACATGGCAGGGCTTCCCTGGTGGCCAGTGGTAAAGAATCTGCCTGCCAATGTAGGAGACACGGGTTCGATACCTTGTCCAGGAAGATCCCACATGCCTCAGAGCAGCTAAAGCCCTTGCACCACATCTACTGAGCCTGTGGCCTAGAGCCTGCGAGCCACAGCTACTGAAGCCCACGCGCCCTAGAGTCTGTGCTCTGCAACAGGAGAAGCCACTGCAAGGAGAAGCCTGTGTGCCGCAACTAGAGAAAGCCCATGCGAAGCAACGAAGATCCAGTGCAACCGAAAATAAATAAGTTAATAAAATAAAGAACTCACAAATCACCTCCGCTCACCACCACCCCCCCAAAAAAAACCATGGCAATGAGTAATGAGCAGAATTTCCCATTACATGTCCTAGATGGATTTCAGAGAAGAGAAAATAAGTATATATTCAGTTATGTGTATAACAGTGCTTAAATATGTGGGGATGTGTATATAAATAGTTGTTTTATATATGCATTGTTATATGATATACATGTATATAATGTTATATAGTTTTTGTTATAATGTATAATGTTATATACAATTTTGTTCTTAAATTCAGGAAACTGCAGCACCTAGAATTTTTCTTTCGTGTCTCAATCTCCCGTTAAGTTCTTGAAGGACTTCATTTTCCCGGGGCACGACTGACTGGCCAGGGCGAGGGGGCTGGTGGATCCCTGGAGGAGAGGGGCTGTCCTGTCACCTGACCGGCTGCCTGTATTGGGGGAAGCACACCTGCCCTCTAGTGGCCAATGGAGGATGTTCAGGAGGAAAAGCGGCAGGCTCATTCAGGGGCCTTTGCCTTGGGAAACTGGACCGGAAGGCTAGTCAATCTCTACTTTACAGGCTGGCTGCAGTTGGTCACTCAGATCATTATTTCAACTTCTAACTCGATGTCATTTTTTTCTCCCTCTTTTGTACGGGTAGTTGCATGGAATCTGCCGAAGCAACGCGTATGATACAAAAATATGAAGACACGCTTTCATTGCTGGAAAAGTAAGCCGCTTCTGCGGTTGGATCTTTTTGTAAACTGAAGCCCCCTCCCAACACCCGTACCCCTCTTCGCGCCGCCCCCCGCCCCGCTCTACCATGCCCCGTGCATTCCCGAGTGTGTCCATGTTCCCCAGCAGCGGCGAAGCGTCACTCCGTGTTTTATGTTATAATCGCAATACCTGTGAATACAGTGCTTCTGGGTCGCAAACACCAGGTCTCCGGGGGGACGCGGCTCTAGTCTAAAAACAGCTGCCTTTCCAGTGTAGTTTTGAGGGGAGTGAGTTTCCTAACTCGGCAGAACTAGAGGTGCCGTGCTCCCCGTGTCACCCCGAGATCAGGGTCCCAGGAAATCAGTCGCTGCTCACTAAGCAGAAGGTGACAGTTGGCACTGCACGAAGAGACAGTAGGTTAGAAAAAAATACTGCCCAAGTCCTTTTATGGAGAAAGTACAAGAAAGAAGCTTTTACATGGGCTCACAATTGTCTGGTCTCTTGAGGGGACAGGGTCCAGGTACAGCCCATGTCTTGCTGCTTCTCTCTGATACTGGCTCGTCTCCTGCTTCAGGAGAAGAGGGCTGCAGACATGACAATTATGATTATAGTTGTGGTCACACTTAGCATCGTGGAGACGCATTAGCTGGGCCATCCCCACCTACCAGGCCACCCACGTTCTGTCCCTTCGACTTCCTGAATTCTAGTTTCCAGTCTGCCCCCTCCTCTGTGTCCCCACCCCCTACATCTTCAGCAGAGACCAGAGCATCTTGGGCCTGACCTGCTGCAGCAGCTGCTCCGAGCCTCCCTGCTCTGAACCTCTGTCCCTCAGCGCCCGCGTCATCATCGCATCCCCTGTCCCCACACCCCGTGTCCCCACACGCCCCCATCTGGGAAGCCTCAGTACCTCCATCATCTCCTTAAAGTGAAATGAGAAGTGCTCCCTGGGGACGTCCCTGGTGGTCCAGTGGCTGGGACTCCACACTCCCAATGCAGGGAGCCCCAGTCCCATCCCTAGTCAGGAAACTAGATCCCCCATGCCAAAACCAAGAGTTCATATGCCTCAACTAAAGATCCTGCATGCCACAGCTAAGACTGGGTGCAGCCCAATAAATGTTTAACAAGAGGGCAGAAGTGCTCGCTGATGTAGCCTCCCTCTCCAGTCCTGGCCCTCACCCCCTCCTCCCTCTGACCTACCGTCTACTCACTGTCCCCAGCATGCGGTGCACAGCCTGCTGCTCCTGCTGTGAACACTCACTCCCCCATCGCTGCCCAGCCACCATTCATCCTCTGAGACTCAGCAGACCGTCACTTCGGCCCCTCCTGTGTGAGGCCCTCCCCGGCATCCTCTTTATCACCCCTACCCACTCACCTTCTTCTGCCACTTGAAGCCTGCTGCCCTGTACACTCCCTGTGTCCTCCACTGACCTGGGGTGGTAGCACTAGCTACATTTGTCGTGGGGTATTTATTCATCACTTCATCTCCCAAGCCTAATACATTAGTGGTGTGAAATGACTGAATAGTGCATGTCCATGAGCTATGTGAAGATTAGTATTGGAGGAAACCTTACTCAATAACTTCTTCCAACATTTCCTAAGTCTGATGGCCACTTCCCTTATCCCCCCAAGGTCACATGGAGCCTCTCTTTCCACTCTCCCATGATTTAAGTTATGCCACCTTTAGAAACAAGGGGTTACATGTAGAAGCTGCCGTGCCTGGCGGAGTCAATGACTCTGACTTCATAATGTACTCAGATGTTTTACAAATTAGCATCTTCAATTCCTGAGACACACGTCTTAAAAGATAGATATAGAGAGTTGGCATCCCTGTTGGTTCAGTGGTAAAGAATCCTCCTGCCAATGCAGGAAACGCTGGAGATGCAGGTTTGATCCCTGCGCCAGGAAGATCTCCTGGAGAAGGCCATGGCAACCCACTCCAGTATTCTTGCCTGGAGAATTCCATGGACAAAGGAACCTGGTGGGCTATAGTCCATGGGGTCATGAAAGAGTAGGACATGGCTTAGTGACTAAACAGCAATGATAGAGATGCTATTTTATATATACATCTATCTATGTAGATATATCTTCAGTTAATCATTGCCAGATGTTGGGAAGCTGGGAGGGTGTGTATGAGGTGCCCGTTGTCTCTGATCTCACAGGTATGAAACAAGACTTTATGGGGACTGGTGTCAAACAGTAGCAGAGAAGTCCCAGTACAACCTTTCACGGCCACTTCTGAGACGTGACCCGGAGACAAAGCAGATCACTGTCAACTTTAGTCCACAGGTAAGTCGATGGAAGGAACTTCCTTTTGGTCTCTTAAGAGTTGCATTTTTGACTCTGTTGATTTCAAAGGCCAGCAGGCTTTTTATAAGAATATGCAAAAGGTGGTCCAAAGAACTTGCACCCTGGATTTCATTTTTGGGGGGAGTGAATCCTAGGGTGTAGTGTTTTCTTAAGATGTCTACTCTTCATGTTTTCCTCCAGGGTCCCCCAGTGAATTTGTTCTGATGTCACACAACAGAAAGTACTGCAAAATACCACTGATCTTTTGGTATCAGAGTCAACTGGGCCCACCTTATCTTTTATTCTGTGGGTGTACATTTGAAACGACCCTCTCTACTGCCATATTATATAAACAGTCCACACTTGTATTCATTTTTTTTCATTTTTTACATTTAAAATTTTAATATCTATCTTGAGCTTATTTCAGTATAAACTAGGAGGCTGAGGTCATTTCCCAGCTAAAGGATGAGCCTTTGTCTCAGTGTTGTCAGGACAGCAATGAGAGCTGGCCCAGAACCACTGGAAGGAGAACTGGGAGCCCAGGAGTCTTGATATGGAGGTGGGGCTGGGGATGAGGGGAAGCTGGCTAGCTCTGTGTTTTGTCATCTGTCCTTATATGTATCAATCCTCAATCAACTCCGAGATAACACAATAAATTAGCAAGGGATGAAGAATGGGATGTCTGGAAACCCCGCCAGAGGCCTCTGTCTTTTGCACGGGACCACATCAGCTTGGCTTTTCCCTTCTGCACTTCCCACTAAACTCAATGCCTCCCCTCAAGAAGTTCAGAGAGGCCTGCGTGACATCTATTTCCTGACCCCCTAGTATATTAAGCCTTTAGAATAAGGCTTCCCTGGTGGCTCAGATGGTCAAGAATCTACCTGCAATGTGGGAGACCCAAGTTTGATCTCTGGGTCAGGAAGATCCCCTGGAGTAGGAAATGGCAAACCCACTCCAGTATTCTTGCCTGGAGAATTCCATGGACAGAAGAGCCTGGTGGGCTACAGTCCGTGGGGTTGCAAAAGAGTCAGACATGACTGAGCAGCTCTCGCTTTCACTTTAGTATATTAAAGCACAAAGCATGCCAGGAAAGAGTTACAGAAACTAAGGGATATTTCCAGTAATTGTATTTCACAACTAAAGTTGTAAAACACGCACCTCTTCTCAACTCTGCCAGTGTCTGTGACCTTGTGGGGAGGGGGAAGATGGTCTTCATGCATGTGGGTGATCCTAATCCTTCCCCTGACCATCCCCCAGCCCCCAACCCCCGCCACAGAGCATGGCTCCGAAACCAGGGACCAACTGTTCTCATCATGGAAAGTGATAGTCAATCAGTTGAGTCCGACTCTTTGCAACCCATGGGACTATAGCCCACCAGGCTCCTCTGTCCATGGGATTCTCCAGGCAAGAATACTGAAGTGGGTTGCCATGCCCTTCTCCAGGAGATCTTCCTGACTCAAGCATCAAACCCAGTTCTCGTGCATTGCAGGCAGATTCTTTACTGTTGGAGCCACTGTGGAAGCCCCTGTTTTCATCATCCACATGCCCAAAAGCATCAAGCTAGAGCCCTCCTTGGCTATCTCTGGCATCTTCTTTCTCAGGTTTTCCTCTTCTTACTCTTTGTGATTTACAGATTCGGTAAGTCTTAGTGCTTCCTGACCATCTTCCTTTTGCCTAATACTCAATTTTCCCTTGCAGAGAAGATTTAAGGAACTAGTAGAAGTAAAAAAGAGACCCAGAGGCCCTCTGGGGTTTCCTGGTCCTGACCTATGTTGCTGCTATTCAATACCACTGAACCGCAGGAAATCATGTTGACTCTTTCCTCCAGCTGGTCTCCGTGCTGAAAGAAATGAGTTATCTTCAACCCCAGCAAATGACGCACATCCCCGAGACAGCAGCAGCCATGTTCTCCTCCAGAGAGTTCTACCGGCAGCTCGTGGCTAATTTGGAGTTGACGGCAACTTGGTACAACAAGGTTATGAAAACTCTGCTTGAGGTGGAATTTCCATTAGTTCAGGAAGAGCTGCAAGATATCGATCTTTGCCTGAGAGCTGCAGAGGAGACTCTGAACTGGAAGACAGAAGGTAATAGGCCTCCACCAGGAGTCTGGGGAAAAGGCTGAGAGTCAAGATTCTAATAAAGTTGGTAGAACCTCAGTTTACTCCCTGGTTAACCTGATTCGGGTTTGAAGCATGGCTCCATGCTCTCGGATATGCATCTGAAGCAGAGAGGACATGGAGGAATGGTGTCCCTCTTCTGCCTCCTCTGTGTGGCTAGGAGGTTTGGACATCTTTGCTACCACAGTCTGGGGAGTTTGCATGAACTCACCCGTAGTCTCCAGCATATACCAGGCACTCCATGGAGGAGGAATTACAATGTATTAGGTGGCACAGTGATAAAGAATCAGCCTGCCAATGCAGGAGATGCATGACATGTGGGTTTGATCTCTGGGTCAGGAAGACTCCCCTGGAGAAGAAAATGGCAACCTACTCCAGTATTCTTGGGAAAATCCTGGGAAATCCCAGGGACAGAGGAACCTGCCGGGCTACAGTCCATGGAGTCACAAAAGAGTCGGACTTGACTGAGCGACTGAGTGCAACAAAGTACACATCATTGTAACCCTCTCTCTCTCTCTTTTTCTTTTCCAAGTAGTAGAATTCTGGGTGATTTATTTTTTTCTTCTTTCTTCTTGCATTACTTTTTCTTAGAAAGTGAAAGTGAAAGTCACTCAATCGTGTTCGACTCTTCGAAACCTCATGGAATTCTCCAGGCCAGAATACTGGAGTGGGTAGCCTTTCCCTTCTCAAGGGGATCTTCCCAACCCAAGGATCGAACCCAGGTCTCCCACATTGCAGGCTGATTCTTTGCCAACTGAGCCACAAGGAAAGCCCAAGGGAAGACTTTTTCTTAACTGGACCATAAGTATCTTAAATAAGGGAACTATGCCCTTACTTTTCTTATATCCTCCAGTTCAATTCCATAAACTTTCATTGACTGATTAATACATGCAGGGTTCCATGTGCAGGACTGTGGGGGAGACTATGATCTGTGAGTTTTAGGGGAACACCACCCCCACCCTCAAAGAACATGTAACCAGGGTTAGCGTCAGGGGTGGCTTAATGATATTAGCTAGGATGGGAAAAGCTCTGATGATAACAAACTAGCCCGTTCAGAAAAGTCTTATAAAACCCACAAGTATGAAATCCCTATCTTTCAGAGCAATCACACCTTTTGCTCTGCCACTATAAGCTATTTCAATTAATGCTCTTTCTTTTGGGGAGCAGGTATTTGGGATTATGTCATTCAGATCACCAATAGTATTCATGATCTCGAACAAAGAATTCAGAAAACTAAAGACAATGTGGAAGAGATTCAGAGCATCATGAAAACATGGATGTCACCAATGTTTAAGAGAAAAGATGGGAAAAAGGAATGCCTTCTCTCTATGGATGATCAGCATGATCGAGTGGAAAAATATTACTGTCACATCAAAGAATCTGGCCTGAAGATCCATGCCCTTGTGCAGGTAATAACCCGCCTCTCAGGCACACATCCCACCAGTCCAGGAAGAGTGCCAAGGAGAGTGTCTGGGTGCTAGAAGTGATTTGGGAATTAGAATAACCAATAGGTGCTGTGTCTTCTGCAGTCATTTATAGAGGTTAAAACTGATAGCAAAAGAGCTAAAACTAATGGATGGAGAGAGTGCCAAGTCACATTCTGGTATCAGTGTGCCAATGTTAAAACTATCTTAATAGTGACACCACTTAGTTGCCACATACCTTAACGTCACACACAAAACCCCAACAGGTAGAAGGAGATGCCAAGTGCAGAATCCTAAATTATCTACTGCACTAACCACCCCGAACTCATCCCCACAACGTAGTGCGGCCCTCCAGCATCGTCTTCATGACCTAGGCCTACTGAGCCTGGAGAGACACAAGATGCATGCGATAAAGAGAAGGAAAAACGCAGAGCACTGCTCTTCCCCGGTGGCTCAGAGGTGAAGAACCCAGCTGCCAATGCAGGAGACAGAGGTTCCATCCCTGGGTCAGGAAGAGCCCCTGGAGGAGGAAATAGCAACCCACTCCAGTGTTCGTGCCTGGGAAATCCCTTGGACTGAGGAGCCTGGTGGGCTACAGTCCATGGGGTCGCAAAAGAGTCGGACATGACTTGGCAACTGAGTGTGCATGCCCTTCATGCAGTAAGGCTCTGCCCTGCATTGTGAGCAGGGAATCCTTGTGTCTTATCACCCAAAATGGACAAAGGAAAAGAGCTGTAAGTCATAAATGGCCACCAGCTCCACTCAGTCCTGCTGAGGCCGTGGGGCAGTTCTCATGCACAGTCAGTAGTGAATCAATCAAATGTTGTACTTTTGACCTTTTAAATTTTCTTTATCTGTTTTCTAGTTTACTAATCTATTCTTTATCATTTCTTTCTTTCTAGTCGATTTGGGACTACTTGCTCAATCCTTCTTTTCTAGCCTATGAGGGTAGAAACTTAAGCATATTGATTCCAAGCCTGTCTTCCTTTCTAATACAAACATTTGACGATATAAATTTCCCTCATACTACTTCTTCAGTTGCATTCCCCAAATTTGTTCTGCCTCATTCTCATTTCAATTTTAAACTGTTTCTCTTGTGATTTGTTCTTTAACTCAGTGGTCACTTAGGAGTATATTATTTAATTTCCATGTATTTGGAACTTCCCTGGATAGGTTAGGCTTCCCAGGTGGTTCAGTGGTAAAGAATTGGCCTGCAATGCAGGAGATGCAGGTTTGATCCCTGGGTCAGGAATATCCCCTGGAGAATGAAATGGCAACCCGCTCCAGTATTCTTGCCTGGGAAATCCTATGGACAGAGGAAGCTGGTGGGCTACAGTCCATGGGGGTCTTGAAGAGTCAGAGACAATTCAGCGATTAAATCACCTCCACCACCTGGGTTCAGTTCACGTCACTGAGCGACTGCTCAGTCTTGTCTCACTCTTTGCGACCCCATGGACTGCAGCACGCTGGGCTTCCCTGTCTATCACCAACTCCCGGAGCTTACTCAAACTCATATCCATTGAGTCGGTAGTGCCATCCAACCATCTCATTCTCTGCGTCCCCTTCTTCTCCTGCCTTCAATCTTTCCCAGCATCAGGGTCTTTTCAAGTGAGTCAGTTCTTTGCATCAAGTGACCAAATTATTGGAGTTTCAGCTTCGGCATTAGTCCTTCCAATGAATATTCAGAACTGATCTCCTTTAGGATGGACTGGTTGGATCTCCTTGCAATCCAAGGGACTCTGAAGAGTCTTCTCCAACACCACAGTTCAAAAGCATCGATTCTTCTGCACTCAGCTTTCTTTATAGTCCAACTCTCACATCCATTGACCACTGGAAAAATCATAGCCTTGACTAGATGGACCTTTGTCGGCAAAGTAACGTCTCTGCTTTTTAATATGCTGTCTAGGTTGGAAGTGATTTTGGAGCCCCCAAAAATAAAGTCTCTCACTGTTTTCTTTGTTTCCCCATCTATTTGCCATGAAGTGATGGGACCAGATGCCATGATCTTAGTTTTCTGAATGTTGAGTTTCAAGCTAACTTTTTCACTCTCCTCTTTCACTTTCATGAAGAGGCTCTTTAGTTCTTCGCTTTTTGCCACAAGTGTGGGTCATCTGCATATCTGAGGTTATTGATATTTCTCCCAGCAATCTTGATTCCAGCTTGTGCTTCATCCAGTGCAGCATTTCTCATGATGTACTCTGCATATAAGTTAAATAAGCACGGTGACAATATACAGCCTTGACGTACTCCTTTCCCAATTTGGAACCAGTCTGTTGTTCCATGGCCAGTTTTAACTGTAGCTTCTTGACCTGCATACAGATTTCTCAGGAGGCAGGTCAGGTGGTCTGTTATTCCCATCTGTTTAGAATTTTCCACAGTTTGTTGTGATCCACACAGTCAAAGCCTTTTGGCATAGTCAATAAAGCAGAAGTCGATGTTTTTCTAGAACTCTTTCTCTTTTTCAATGATCCAGTGGATGTTGGCAATTTGATCTCTGGTTCCTCTGCCTTTTCTAAATCCAGTTTGAACATCTGGAAGTTCACAGTTCACATACTGTTGTAGCCTGGCTTAGAGAATTTTGAGCATTACTTTGCTCAAAGTAAGCTACCACCTGGGTAGCTTAATGAAATTGATACTGTGTAATTCCATTGTGGGCAGAGGAAATAAACAGCACACATGGGAACCTGGCAACAATTCAAACTGCCCAGCCATCTTTTGTAGTGTTGCTGTATATATGCATGTGTGTGTATAAGATATACCCCACAATAGAATATTATGATTTTGTTTTAAACTGTTAAATTTCAGTTATTAGGAATTAATCAATTCTTGTTTTATGATTTAGACTATAGTCTATCTTGGGCTTCCCTGATGGCTCAGACAGTGAAAAGTCTACCTGCAATGCGGGAGACCGAGGTTTGATCCCTGGGTTGGGAAGATCCCTTGGAGAAGGGAATTGCTACCCACTCCAGTATTCTTACCTGGAGAATTCTCTGGACAGAGGACTCTGGCAGGCTTCAGTCCATGGGGTCACAGAGAGTCAGACAACTGAAAAAGTAACACTTTAACTTTTCTTCATGGCCTATCTTAAGGGGTGTTCCTTATGCAATTGACAATATGTTTATTCTTTAAATGTTGGGTGTAGTGTTCTATAAACTATCAGCTAGTTCAAAGTGGTCGATAGTATTGTTCAGATCATCTGTGTGACTCCTCAGGTTTTTTCTCTGTTTGTTCTACCAATTACTAAAGGTAGAATGAATAATGAATGGGCAAAGAGTCAGACATGACTGAAGTGACCTATCACAGCACACAGTACACGTGGGAACCTGGCATCAATTCAAGCTGCCCAGCCATCTTTTGTAGTGTTGCTGTGTACGTGCATGTGTGTGTATAAGATATACCCCACAATAGAATATTATGATTTTGTGTTTTAAAAACTTTTGGGGGAAAATCTTTATAGTGTTTTGTATTTACCCACATAGTCACCATTTCCAGGCTTGTTTTCCACTTCTGCAGAATTGAGTTAACATCTATGGTCATTTCTCTTTGGCTCAAAGAACTTCCTTTAGTATTTCTTGCAGTTCAGCTATGCTGATGACATGATCTCTCAGTTTTTGTTTATCTGAAAGTGTCCTTCTTTCACCTTTGTTTTTCAAGAAGAGTTTCACTGAATATAATATTCTGTGTAGACAGTTCTATTTTCCTTTCGGAAGTCATTTCATAATCTTCTATCCTTCAAGCTTTATGAGGAGAAGTCCGCAAAATGTATATCTTTGTCCCTTTATATATAATATATTGCTTTTCTCAGGTTACTTTCAATAGATTCTAAATGGATTTTTTAAAATAAATTCTTTGTGTTTTTTTTTCATTTAACCATGATGTGCAGAAATAAGTTTTCTTTGTATTCAGGCTGCTTGAAGTTTGTGATATTTTTATCTGTTTTTCACCAAGTTTGATGAGTTTTTAATCAAATTATAACATTCTCATCTACTAATTCCAACATATATTTTATTTTCTGAGTCTTTTTTAATGTGAAAGAAGTTTATTTTTTTCTCATAAAATAAGTCTAAGAAATAAACATCCCAGGATTGGTATGCCAGTTATTTTCTAAGTCTGTTTTTACTGATTATTTTCTCTCTTGGTTAAATGTCACATTTTCCTGCTTCTCAGCATATCTAGTAATTTTTTATTATGTTCTAGACATGTTGGATGCCACTTTGTAATCTGGGTATTTTATTTCCCTTAAAGAATTGGTGGTTTTGTTTCAGTAGGCAGTTATCTCACTAGTGGTCAGCTTGATCCTGTTGCAGCCTTATTTTAAGCTTCCTTGGGGAGAATCTAAAGAAGCCTCACTCTAGAATAGAGCTCTAATCCTAAAGCATTGCATTTCTGGGGTCTCAACTGAAGTCCTGGGTTATCTGTTATCTTTTCATTATTTCTGATAAAACACTAACATTTTCCAGCACTATATGACCTTCACAAACCCATTCAACTTAGAGTCTCCAGTAACTGTTCTCTGCCTAGCCTTGCAGAATCTTGCCCTAAATACATACAGCTTAATGCTCAGTCAGAGACCCAAGAGGACTCAGCAGCCTCAGCAAATCCCAATTTCTGTCTTTTTCTGTCCAGCAGGAAGGGTGCTCTAATTGATGTCCACTTCTCTATGCCATGCTTTGGAAAGTGCCTCCAGGTAGAAAGTCAGGTGGTTATGAGGCTCACCTTGAATTTTCCTTTCTCTTAGAGATCATATCCCAATACTGTTATCCAGTTACCCAAATAATTATTTCTTGTATCCAGTTCTATAGTTGTTTGTAGCAGAAGGGAAAGTCTGATCTCATTCTTCTGTCTTAGCTAGTATCAGAAACTTGAGCTATTTCTTCCCGGTTTATAGAAAAGTCCAACATGTTTGCTCCTTGTACCATAGTAGACTTGATGTAGGAAGGTACAGTTAGCCATCTTGATATGGTGACAGTAGAAAAGATATAGAACAGCTCTACAAGGCAGTTATAACAACTACGAGTTTTTAGCTGTAGAAGCAAACAGACGTGAGCATGTTAGTCAGACCTCAGAACAAGCCTGCATTCTCACTGTACTGTCATTTGCAGATGATGGACTCCCACTAAATCTTTAAACTTCTTAGGAAGCAATGGGGTAGGTAATGCATTTTAGAAAATTTTAGAGTTTTGACATTTAAAAGCAGAAAAATGAGATTTACAATCTGGCAGTGTTTCCTAAAGGGGTAAGTGTGAGTCACCTAGAAAATTTACTTTTGCAAAGTGGTAGCCACTTTCTTTGAAGATATAAGATAAATGGAAAGTTACCGTAAAAAAGGCTGAATGATGAAAATGATGGTGAGTAAATGGGACATCTAGCCTTGCCATACTGCCAGGTCGGAGACTGTACCATGTAAAAAGAAGGAGGGAGAGCCTGTGTGTGTGTTTCTGTGTGTGCATTTTCCAAGTCACTCAGTATGATAAAAGTTTTTACTTAAATGCCAACAATACTCTCCAACTCATTTCTCTTTCTATTTATTTTATTGAAGTATGATTGATTTACAATGTGGTAGTTTCTGCTTACAGCAGGGTGATTCAGTTATATGTACACATTTTATTTCATACTCTTTTCCATTATGGTTTATTACAGGATACTGAGTAAGTTCCCTGTGCTGTACAGTAGGACCTGTTGCTCATCCATCCTGTATGTAATAGTTTGTACCTGCTAACCCTGAACTCCGATTCATCCCTCCCCCACCCACTGCCCCTTGGCACACACAAATCTCTTCTCTGTGTCTGTGAGTCTATTTCTGTTTGGTAGATAAGTTTGTTTGTGTCATGTTTTAGGTTCCACATGTAAGTGATATCATATGGTATTTGTCTTTCTCTTTCTGACTTATTTCACTTAGTATGATAATTTCTAGGCTCATCCATGTTGCTGCAAATGGCATGATTTCATTCTTTTTTATGACTGACTAGTATTCCATTATAAATATGCACCACATCTTCTTTATCTATTCATCCATCAATGGACATGTAGGTTGCTTCCTGTCTTGGCTATTGTGAATAGTGGTGCTATGAACATCGAGGTGCCTGGATCATTTCAAATTAGAGCTTTGTCTGGATATATACCCAGGGGTGGGATTCACTCCAGTTTATTTCTTCTTAGAAAGAAATATTTCTCCTTTTCTAGGGAATGCTTTACTTGCTTGAACCTAGATTTCTTATGTCTTGAACTGTAATGCTCTTTACCTTTAGTATTCATTCTTCTGCCCACCCTGCCTTCTGCTCTGATGCAGTTTCCTCTGCAATGTCAGTCAGCATCTATGAGGCACACGCTGCCTCTGTCAGCATCCCTCCTGAGAAGCTGGCCTGACCCCATCCTCCTTTCTCAGGGAGAGGTTGCAACATCATATTTCCATCATGGATTAACTTTGTGTTTCTTTCAAGCAAGGGTTACATGCATTAGATAGGAATGGATCTGATACACATATACAGGCATCTCTCATTTCATTGTGCTTAGCTTTATTGTGCTTCACAGATACTGCATTTTTTTTTTTCAATTGATGGTTTATTGCAACCTTGCAATGAGAAAAGTCTAGCCATGCAATTTTTCTCTTGTCAAATTTTTGGCAATTCTTACAATATTTCAAACTTTTTCATTATCATCATACTTTGTATCTGTGATCTTTGATACTATTGTGAAAAGATAATGATTTCCTGAAGGCTTGGATGATAGGTAGCATTTTTTAGCAATAAAGTATTTTTAATTAAGATATGAATATTCTTTTTGTAGACATAATATTGCACACTTAATAGACTACACTATAGTGTAAACATTACTGGGAAACCAAAAACTTTGTGTGACTGACTTTATTGCAATATTGGCTTTATTACAGTGGACTGGAGCCAAACCTGCAGTATAGCCAAGGTCTGCCTGTAATAGAAGACTCTTCACAACAGTGCAGTTTTTCTCTGTGTTGTCTTCATTCCCATTCATGATGATAAGAGCAGTCCTTGCATATTATTAAACATGGTTTATATCTGCTCTTCTTTATTTTGTAGGAAAACCTGGGTCTTTTTTCAGCAGATTCAACTTCTGATATCTGGAAAACGTATGTTAACTACATTGACGATATGTTGCTGGATGGATTCTTTCTTGCCATTGAGTGTTCCCTCAAGTACCTCCTGGAAAATACTGGTATTTAGTGGCTTATGGATGTGGGTTATAACTGGGAAGATAACAGTCATAGCATCTGTTGAGTTACAGTGAAGTGCCATTGAGTGCTTGGTGACTTTTCCCAAAAGGTGTGAACACTTTGTGAAGTGTACGCAGTAAAATAGAAAAGGCATTGTGCCTCTATAATTGTTCAAAGATAAAACACTTCTCCCTCTCCAAAACCCAGATCATCTGCTAAACCAGGCTCTAACACAGTGAAACCCGTAGCCAGGGTGAAAATGCAAAAGCCGATTTACTCTAGGGACCTCCCTGGAAGTCAGTAGCTAACACTTTGCACTTCCAGCGTGGGGGGCATGGGTTTGATCCCTGCTTGGGGAACTGAGACCCACACACCTTATGGCATGGCCAAAATAAATAAATAAATTTCATGGTTTAAGCCAAATGTACTCTATCTCTGTGGCCTTTTGAGAACACAGGGAGTTTGTAGCAGCTGGCTTATGTAGAAGAAACAGATGTTTTTCTGTGTTAAAAAAAAAAAAAAGAGACAAGAAGCTGGGGATGAGATAGCTTTCAGAAGGGAAAGGTATATTAAGGAGGCAGCAGGCATTCTTTGAAGCTGTTAAAAGATAGCTAAGGGCTTCAAATTTATGGTCGATACACAGGGCCAAAGATTTTATAGTAAAGACTAACCTGGTTAGTAAATTATGGGATGGAAAGTGGAGAAGAGTTGAAAAATAAAGTTGAATTAAACCTTTCACATTCTGGTAGATTCTGACATGCTCAGCAAGACTGAAGGAAGAGGTGAGGATGAGGCGAGATGAGAGCTTAAGGCGCTGAGTAGAACCCAAGGAGAGAAATTAAATGCAGAGTTAGAATAGGTGGGCTGAGACCAGGTCTGGGTATCCAGCCCCTGTAAGAAGCTGACGACGCAGAGAGGAGCAAGGCCAGCGCTGGGGTAGCTCCACCCCATGGTCCTGGTAGGTGGAGTGACTGAGGTCAGAGGCAGGGTCTCTGCTTTCACAGTACAAGGAGACACACAGAAGCAGGAAATGGGCTCAGGCCTAGTCAACAAAGTGGGAGATCACCTTCTAGAACCTCGGGCAGTGAACACAGGTGCTGAGACTGGAGAGCTGGTTCCTAGGGATCAGTGCCAATGGCACTCATCTTAGTGAACTGACCCAACCTCGTCTGATAGTGGAGCTCGGAGACTCGTCACTCAGCTCTCCTCTGGAAGATGCTTCAGCCACACTTGAGTGCAGACACTGCCCAAGGGACTTGCCCCGGGTCAGTGTCTGTCCAGCCTTCCGGATCTGGGCTGTCTGATGTGTCACTTGTCCTCCTCTCATGGAAAGGAGAGCCAGGGAGCAAGAGGGTGAGGACAGGGGATGGTAGCCAAAGTCGTCTTCCCTCCATGGAAGTAGGAGGAAGGGAACACACACCCTCCACAATGTATCAGCAGTTAAGGGGCAGGAGCTGGCCTTAGTAGCCACCTGAGCTATGGTTGAAATGAAAAGGCGCTGGTTATCAAGGTGAGGTGAAGGAGCCTGAAGAGAACAGCCTTTAAGAGGAAAGCCACCGTGACCCTTCACCATAGCCCAGCTGGACAACTTCATTCTCCTGGTCTACCTTACTGTCTCCACCTCTCACACTTGAGCAAACCAGTTCAGTACCATTCCCATGGCTTAGTCTGGCTTCCCAGCCACCTCTCAGAATCCAGACCTTGCCTGGGTTAACTGCTACCCACTCCGTCTGGAAACATTCTTCCTCTTCTCAACTCTTAAAGAGATTCGCTTGTGCCAAGGATGTGGAACCACCAGGGCCATCCAGTTTGTACGGTAATTGTGTTGGTATTGCATCTGACATAGGGATTATGGTTTCCTGTGGAGTTTCCCAGGTGGCGCTAGCAGTCAAGAACCCACTTGCCAAGCAGGAGACGTAACAGATGCGGGTTCGATCCCTGGATCAGGAAGATCCCCTGGAGTGGGCGTGGCAGCCCACTCCAGTATTCTTGCCTGGAGAATCCCGTGGACAGAGCAGTCTGGTGGGCTACAGTTCATAGGGTGACAAAGAGATACGGCTGAAGCGACTGAGCACACACAGCCCTCGCCTTCTGCAAAGGCCCAAACTCTGTGGACTGTATTTCTCTCTAAATAGATCTACTTCTTGAGAAGAGGGAGGCTCATGAGGGAGGGGAGATATAATTATATAAAATTATGACTGATTTGTGTTGTTGTATGGCAGAAGCCAACACAGCATTGTAAAGTGATTATCCTCCAATTAAAAAATTAAAGAAATAAATCCACTTCTTACCTAAAATATATATGTATAAGAAAATAAGTGGTTATTAATAAGAGTCTAAGCATTTATCTTGTACTTGGAACATCTTGTTCCATATTATATTTTGATTTAAATTTAGCAAGGCAGTTTAGTCTAGCAAGTAATCAGGAATTTGTTAATTATTTATACTGTTTTTAAAATTTTTATCACTACAGGACTACAGAATTAAAACAAGTCCTGTTTTTACAGAAAAGGAGCAGATGGGGAGGGATTGTGACTGCCCTTTTTTTCCAAGCCTACACGACCTTGGACAAGCACACCCTTGTTCCCCTAGTGGCTGCCGATGGAATTGCCTGGTTTGTGCTCAGGATGATGTGCGCAGCTTCCAAGAAACTGGCTTTGCAAAACCAACACCTTCTCAACCAGAGGCCGTATTGCCCCATGGGAAGCTTTGGGAGTGTGGAAGCGTTCCGGCTTGGGTTGATCAGTCACAGGACGTGCCCTCTGAGGACAAGGAGAGTAAATGCCCTACCATGCCCTGATACCAAAGCTCCAATACTTTGGCCACCTGACGTGAAGAGCCGACTCATTGGAAAAGACCTTGATGCTGGGAAAGATTGAGAGCAGGAGGAGAAGGGGACGACAGAGGATGAGATGGTTGGATAGCATCGTCGACTCAATGAACATGAATTTGAGCAAACTTCAGGAGATAGTAGAGGACAGGGAGGCCTGGGTGCTGCAGTCCATGGGGTCACAGAGTGGGACACAACTGAGCAACTGAACAACAAGAGCAGCAATTCCAGGACAGCCGTGAACAGGGAATTGGCCTGTTCAGAATGCCAGCGGTCCGTCCCCCTGTTGATCAACACTCCAGGACTGCCACCTTCACCTTTTCTGGGGTTTTAGCAAAGTTTATATTTTTATTTCCTCAGACTGGAACAGCAACTCTAAAGGAAAGAAACGCTCAGAGTGCTTTCAAATCAGTGTTATGTTTTTGCCACTTACCCACTCTCTTCTGTTTGTTTTCTTTGTATTTCAGAATGTAAGGCAGGACTCACCCCAATATTTGAAGCCCAGCTGAGCTTAGCCATCCCAGAACTGGTTTTCCATCCGTCGCTGGAGCCTGGCGTGAAGGGCGGCTTCTACGACCTGGTGGAGGGTCTTGTCACCGGCATCTTTAGCATGGCGTCCTTGGTGCCCCGGCTTTCTCCTGAGAGTGGCTCTCCCCACTATCAGGTACTGGCTCTGCGAGCATCTCCCCCGCCCTCCCACCAGCCTGGAGGCCCCTGTGAAATGCTAGTGTTACCCATCCACTCCATCTTGCTCCCCCAGGTGGACTTGGAGGCCAGGGCTCACCTGGCAGGCCTGCGGGCCGAGCTGATGGGGCGGGTGCAGGCCATGATGGCCCTCTGCGGCGACTACCGCAGCACCCTCAGCCAGTATTCCTGCCTCTACACGGAGGACCGGAAGGAGGCTCTGGGCCAGTTTCTGCTGTACGGCCGCGTGCTCACAGCCGAGGAGGTGGAAGCCCACGTTGAGGACGGCATCCCAGAGAATCCTCCCCTCCTGCATCAGTTCAGGACACAGATTGACTCCTACGAGAAGCTCCATGAGGATGTGTGCAAGCTGGAGCCCGTCCGGGTCTTTGACAGCTGGATGAAGATCGACGCGCGGCCCTTTAAAGCGTCTCTGCTGAATATAATAAAAAAGTGGAGCCTCATGTTCAAACAGCATCTCGTGGACCATGTCACTCACAGGTAACAGAGTCCTTCTAGCTTTCCTTCCAGCTTCCTGGGCTGTCGGGAACACCATGTTTTCAATCGATTTGACATTTTCCCCCATAGGTTCACTGGTTAAATGAAGAGTTAGAACAGCTAGATGGAGGTTCCAAGCTTTTGGACACCAGCAGTAACTTTAGTCCTGTCCTCTTGTTTGTCCATCAGACCTGGCCTCTTCCTGTTTTGTTTTCTCTCCGGCGCCCAGTGTCCAAAAGGCGCTCAGTACGCAGTAAATACTGTTCGAGACAATAATAGCCGGTCAACCCTCCCTGCACAACTCTGGCTGCGAAATCTCTTTAAGCCTGAGAAGCAGAGGGTGTCTAATGGGCCTCTTAGATTTTATTTCTCCCATTTACTCCTTGTCTCAGATTATCCAGCTGTGCAGCATGGAAGTCCCTAAACCTACATGCCCCGATGGTGTTTTTTTTTTCCTTATAATTTTATTTATTTATGGCAGTGCTGGGTCTTCATTGCTGTATGGGGTTTTTCTCTAGTTGCGGAGAGTGGGGGCTGCTCTCTGGCTGCAGTATGAAGGCTTCTCACTGCAGTGGCTTCTCTTGTTGCAGACCATGGGCTCTAGGGTGTGCAGGCGTCAGTAGCTTCGGCTCTGGGGCTTGGTACATCTGGGTGATGAGCTGCTTCACCCCATGCAGGGTGGGGTGGGCACACGGAGAGGGATCCAGCCAGTGATGGTTCAGGTCAAACCCCATCAGAGAGCCCCTGTAATTGCCCAGGTAGACACTATCAGGGTTGAGCATGGGTGTGACCTTGAAGACCAGGTGCTCCCATAGAACATGAGCAATAGAGTGCTGGCTTATGAGGAAGTCAGTGATCCCCTGACAGACAAATGAAGAGGGTGTTTCTCCTGGGTGGACTTGTCCTGTGATGAATACTACCTTCTGCTCCCTCCCAAACATTGTCCTTCTCGGAACTCTGGCTGTGCAGCTGACTGGATCTGCAACTCTGCCTGTTCCCTCGTGGACTTGGACCCCCTCCCAACTCCACCAGCCCAGAACTAGACTCTCAAAGCCTACTGCTGGGCCTAAAGGTAGATGAGATAACACTTGCCCTTCAGTATGGCCTCCAGACTCTTCCACCCCTGTTCTCTCTCAAAATCACCATCTCCACTGAGTTCTTCCAGACGGTACCGACTGCCACCTGTCTCGGCTGCAGTCACTGGCCAAGCTCTTAGTCATGCCTCCCCTTCGTTGTCCGGCTCAGTCTCCCTCTCCCATCCTTCTGCTGATAATCATGCTCAGTGACTCAGCATCCACAGGGTGTCTTGATCACACCTGCCTCTTGTTTTCTCGACCTCTCTCTCCAATGCCTTTCCCTCCCCACCCCTCTGTTCTGTGCTGTGCTCTCGGTGGAGTGGAGGGAAAGGTGAGAAAATTCATGCTTCCCCTTCAAACTCTCAGGATGAAGCATTCTGTCCCCTGACCACCACCTGGTGTCTTTCCAGCTCTCTTACTTCGCAGTGCTGCTGTGCAAAGTTCTTCAGACCCATCAGTGTTCCCAATCCACTGTTTCCAACACTTGATCAGGACAGCTCAGTGTTTATCACCCTTGCTCCCCAGCCCTGTCCCCGTCTTGTAAAACCCCGACTGTCTGAACTCAGCACTCCATGTCTGTACCCAAGCAATTCATCCTGATGAAGGAAAAACACGCCAGTATTCTGACCAATCTCAGGTTAAATTTATGAACATAAACTTCAAGCAAGCCCTGAACATTTTCACATATGCTTCCTGACTCCTCCAGATGCTTTTTCTCCTCTCTTGCCTTAAGCCTCAAATATCTTCTCTGCCCTTTTAGCCTCGCCTCTCATTTCCCTGGAAAATGAGAACCAATCACCAGAGAACTAACTCAGCTTTTCACCAATAAATCTACCAACCTACCTGCATTTGAAGCCGTATATCCAACTACCTCTTCTCTTACAGTGAATAAGCTGCTTTTCGAACTGTAGCCTCCTCTTATCTACTTGAAGACTGACCTCCTTAAACACTGCCTTCATTCATTCTCCCCATCATGCAAATATATTGTCCTATCTGGCCTCTTAAAAAAAAAAAGAAAGAAAGAAAGGAACACAGTCCCAGGAGTGCTCCGCTATGGCACCCTTTCTGTGCACCCTACTTCACAGCACAGTTCCTCAAAAGGTGTCTCTATACTTGATCCCTGAACTTTTTTTGTCTTCCGTCCTCTCTCTTCAAGAAGTTTTATTATAAAATGTAATATACATAAGATTTAGAGAAAAATATTAAAACAAATACTCAGATTTTCTTTATCCAGTGAAGAAACAGGACATTAGCTATATTTTAATATTCCCTTATGGAAGGACTTGTACGCACTGCTGTATTTAAAATGGATAACCAGCAAGGACCTACTGTGTAGGAACTCTGCTCAATGTTATGTGGCAGCCTGGATGGGAGGGGAGTTTAAGGAAGAATGGATACATGTATACGTGCAGCTGAGCCCCTTTGTTGTTCACTGAAGCTATCACAGCATTATCAATTGACTATAGTGTGTGTTAGTCGCTCGGTCGTGTCCAACTATTTGTGACCCCATGGACTGTAGCCTGTCAGGCTCCTCTGTCCATGGGATTCTACAGGCAAGAATACTGGAGTGGGTTGCCATTTCCTATACTCCAATACAAAATTAAAAGTATAAAAAAAATAAAAATTAAGTTTTAAACAGTGTGAAAAATAAAATTCCCTTATGGACTCTTCCCTGATTAAATCCCTCTTCCTCCCTGCCAGTTGTTAACCCTGCCCTAAATGTAACCTAATTCTTTTTTCATGACTTATATATGCATATATATGTATATATATTTGTACACACATATACACATATATTGAGATTTGCATTTTAAGGCTATAAAAATGACACTTCTGTGTCCTGTCTCTCTCGCTCAGCGTTGATGCTTGAGATTCATCCATGTTGAGAGTGTAGCAGTAGTTTCTTCATTTTCACTGCTACAGAGTATCGCATCATCTGAATATGCCACAATTTATCTATCCATGCAGTGGTTGACATGGCTGGTTCAGATGGTTTCCTCCCAACAGGATTGCCATGAGTTCTCATCTACAGATATCGCAGTGTACTCAAGCCGACATCCCTCTAGGGTGTATGCCTGAGAGTGGAATTGCCGGGTCAGTGCGTGTGATGCCTGCTCTCTGCCAGGTGCCTCAGCCATGTGTGAAGGTGCCTGCAGCCCCACACCCTTGGCACCTTTTGATACAAACTGTTTAGTGCGGGCCCTTCTGGTGGGAGCTTAGTGGTATCTCATAGTGATAAATACCTTACATTACTCTATGAATAAAGTAGCTCATCTTTCTGTGTTTTGGGATGAGTCATTGTGTTTCCTCTTTGGTTATTCATAGCTTTTGACCATTTTTTATTGGACTATATCTTTTCCTTTTTCATATTTGGAAGTAACACATATTTTAATTCTTTGGTAGTTGTATATATTGCAGATTTAGTCTCCCATTTTGCAGCCTGTCTTCCCTCTGCATTTATGGTATATTTTGATGAAGGGTTCATTTTTATGTAACCAGATGTGTTCATCTTTTCCCGTGTTGTCGTCTTTTCTCTTGTTAAATCAACCCTTTCTTGTCCTGAGATCCTAGTGATACTCTCCTATGCTGCTGCTGCTGCTGCTAAGTCGCTTCAGTCGTGTCAGACTCTGTGCAACCCCAGAGACGGCAGCCCACCAGGCTCCCCCGCCCCTGGGATTCTCCAGGCAAGAACACTGGAGTGGGTTGCCATTTCCTTCTCCAGTGCATGAAAGTGAAAGTGAAGTTGCTCAGACTCTTCGCAACCCCATGGACTGCAACCTACCAGGCTGCTCCGTCCATGGGATTTTCCAGGCAAGAGCACTGGAGTGGGGTGCATCGCCTTCTCCAATACTCTCCTATATCCTTACCTAAAAGTTTTACTTTTTGTGTTAAGTAGCTCTTTGTCTGTCCCTGCCTTAATATGAAACTGTCCTAATTATCATAGCTCTGAAATAAATCTTAGCTTCTCAGGTGGCTCAGTGGCAAAGAATCTGCCTGCCAATGCAGGAGATTCGGGTTTGATCCCTGGGTCAGGAAAATCCCCTGGAGAAGGAAATGGTAACCCACTCCAGTATTCTTGACTGGGAAATCCCATGGATGGAGGAGCCTGGAAGGCTATAGTCCATGGGGTGGAAAAGTGTCAGATACCACTTAGCGACTGAACTACAACAATAAATCTTGACATCTGGCAGTGGAGTCCCCACCTTTTTCAGTTTCATTAGGGATGTCTCAACTTGGCCCTTACTATTTTACATACATTAAAAATCAGTTTGTAGAAGAGAAGATTCCATTGAGATTTCGATTATATTTGCTGTGACTGTAGATCATTTTGAGTAGAATTTTCTTCTTTATAGTATTGAGTATTCCTAAGAACATATTATCTCACCATTTATCTTCTTTAATGTCTTTCAATGAAATTTTATAATCATTACCTTTAAAGGCATTTTCACATCTTAAGATTTATTCCTTAATATTTTATTTTTTGTTTCCTAGTATAAATCATATTTTCCACAGAAATGAATTGATTTTTGTATATTGATTTTGTATCAAGCAGCTCTACTAAGTAGCTTGTTAATTCTAATAATTCATCTGTGTACTCTTCGGGATTTGCCATGTACATAATCATCATCTACAAATTTATGGAAATTTTATTTTTTCCTTCCCTTTTGTTTTTAATGCATTTATCACTATTTATCTGATCACCCTGACTAGGATTGTGAGTATAATATCGGATAAAGTGATAATAAGTCCTTGTCTTGTTCCTGTTCTTAAAGGGGATGCTTTCAACATTTCATTACATGGTATAATATTCTGTGAGGTTTTTTTTTATGGATTCTCTTTATCTGATTAAAGATGTAAACTTCTAGTCCTAATTTGTTAAGAAGATTTAGCATAAATGGTTATAACGTTTTCTCGAGTGCCTTTTCTAACTCCATTAACATAATTCTGTTTTTTTTCCCTCAATATGTTAAAGTTGTGAATATATTTTTTGGTTTCTAATACTGAACCAATCTATCGTTACTAAGATAAGCCAAACACAACATATTGTCTTTTTCAATATATCCATTGGTTGGTTTTGTTTGCAGATGTTTTATATAGCACTGACATGTCTGTGTTTGCTGAAACTGGCTTTCAGTTTTTCCTTTCTATATTGTCTTTGATCTTGCTCCATGGTTTTGCTAGCTTCCTAAAATGTGTTAGGAAGTAATCCTTCTTGTTTATTCTCTGTAAGAGTTGGTGTAAGATTGAAATTCGCTGATCCTTGAAAGTTTGATTTAAATCTCCTAGTGAACCATCTGGCTTGGTGTTTTCTTTGTGGCAGGATTGTTACCTGTAATTTTTCTAATGTTTATAGAAATATTAAGTTGTATTCCTAAGTCATATTTTTCTAGGGTTGTATCCATTTCATGTAACTCTTCATATTATTGTCATGAAATTTGTATTATTCTCTTACCTGTTTATGTATTAGGGATGCTCCTCTTTAGATTTCTATTCATTTCTATTGTGCTTTCTGGCTTCTTAATTAATCTTCCAAGTGATTTACAAAGAGTTACCTAATGAACCCATTGATCTTACTTATTATAATTTGATTTTTATTTTGATAAGCTTTTCTTTTGTGTTTATTATTTCCTTCTACTTTCTTTGGGTTTATTTTCTGTCCTTTGACTAACTTAAGATGTTGCTTATTCATCTTGAGTCTTCATCTTTTTTCATGTAACACTTAAAGTTATAAATTCCCCTCTAAGTACAATTTTATCTACATCTCACAGGTCTTAGTATGTAGATTTTCTTTATAATAAAGCTCTAAACATTTTTAATATCCATTAAGATGTGCTTATACTTTTTTAATCTTAAAACATGGATTCTTCTAGTTACATTTCTGTTATTAATTTCTAACAATTTCATTGCAGTCAGATAAAGTGATATAGTTAATAGAAAGCTTCTGAAATTTGTTGAATTTGGTCAGTTTTTATAAATATTCTGTGTACATTTTAAAAGAATATGTATTCTATAACTGTTGGGTGTAATGTTCCATGCATGCTTATTGGATCAAACTTGTTTTCTTCAAATCCACTACAAACTCACTGCCATTTTTTTGGTCTGGTTAATTTATCAATTACTGAGATAACTGTTAAAAAATCTTCCACTTTGATGGTAGAATGTCAACTGCTTGTACTTCTGCCACTTTGTGTTTCATTTATTTTATGTTTTATGATCATACAGAGCTTGACTTTTTATATCTTCCTGGAAAATTGAATATTTTTAGCCACACATTAAAAATCTTTTATCACTAGCTATATTTCTTGTGTTAAAGTGTGTTTTGTCTTGGGTATTAATGAAACAAAACCAGTTTCCTTTGTATGACATTTGCCTGGTGTCTCTTACCTTACCCTCTGGCTTTCGATCTTTCTGTGCCTTTGTATTAGAGGAGATCTTCACAATCGGCATGGAACTGAATGTTTTATCTACCTTAATATCCCTCTGGTAACTGGAGGGTTCTCCTCGTTAATGTCTATTATGCTGTATTTGCATTCATTTGTACCATTTTATTGTGAGCTTTTGTTCTTTTTATTTTTCTTTCTTGCCTGCTTTTGGATTGAAATTTTTTTCATGTTTTCTTTTTCCTTTTTCCTATTCCATTTTTTCCCTTCTGCTAATTTGGATGTTGTGCTATCTAAGTCTTCTGTTCTAATAGTTAACCATAGCTATTCATAAAAACATTCTTAAAAGAAATAAACTAATCGGTACCGTTACTCTTTTCACAACCAATACAAGGACTTCAGAATGGCTTGATCTCTCCTGTTTATCCATAAAATTATATCCTATAATTCTAAGTAATTTCACTTGTGCTCTATTACTTATCTAAATTCCACAAATTAGACTTTATTTTTATACACTCACTGTTTATTTGACTTTACCAACACCTTTGCTCAGTCCATCTTCCTACATTACTGACTTGCTGTCTGAAGCACAACCATCAGAAGGCTCATTGAAAGGTTCTTTTGGTGAAACTCTCATTCTTTCTTTGTCTGAAAATGCATGTATTTTGCCTTCATTCTTTAAAAAAAATCAATTTGTGGGAGAGAGAATTCTAGGATAACCTATTTTCTGTAAATTTATTGACAATATTATTCCATTGTGTCCTGGGTTCATTTTTGGTCTTGCATGGTCAGCCACCAGCCTAGACTTTTTTTTTTTTTT
This sequence comes from Bubalus bubalis, assembly GCF_019923935.1. Classification (NCBI taxonomy): domain Eukaryota; kingdom Metazoa; phylum Chordata; class Mammalia; order Artiodactyla; family Bovidae; genus Bubalus; species Bubalus bubalis. The sequence goes on along the minus strand of NC_059159.1, from coordinate 32,699,462 downwards.
AATAAAATTCTGTCTTTGCTCTTCAGCTAATTTTAATATTTTCTTTTTCATTTTTGGTAATCTGCAGTTTCATACTGAAGTACTTATGCAGGGTTTTTAAAAAATATTAATTTCACCTTGAGTTGGTTGGGCTTCCTTGGTATTACATTTGGTGTCTTTCATTAATTCTAGGAAATTCTCAGTCAGGATCTCCTCAAAGATTGCTTCTTGTCCATTTTCTCTATTATATCCTTTTGGCCCTCTTACTGCACTTTTAAATATCCCCCATGTCTTTGAACAATTTTCAAAGTTTTCTTTTTTTTTTTTTTTTTGTCTTTCTTCACTGCAGTTGAATAACTTCTCCACTTTTTTCAAACAGCAGTCTAATTCTCTCTTTTAGTTTTGTCTGAATCTCCTGTTTAATCCATTCATTGAGCTTTAAATTTTCATTATACTTCCCAGGTTTAGATCTTATATTTGGTTATTTTACAGTTTTGCTTACTCATTTTAATACCCTCTCATTCTTTGCTCAAATTCATTTTTAAAAATTATTCATTTTTCAAGTTTCAGAATACATTTACTAGATTCATGGTAAGGAATCTACCTGCCAATGCAGGAGATGCAAGAGACATGGGTTCGATCCCTGGGTTGGAAAGATACCCTGGAGTAGGAAATGGCAACCCACTTCAGTATTCTTGCCTGGAGAAACCCCATGGCCAGAGGAGACTGGCGGGCTACAGTCAATAGGGTCGCAAGGAGTCAGACTATGATTTATTGATTAAACAACAACAAGATCTTAAGATAACTTTTGATTTGTCAACGAATAATGGTTTGTTTCTTCTTGCCATAGATCAGAGTTAACATAAAAGCCTATGTAATGGAGAAGGCAATGGCACCCCACTCCAGTACTCTTGCCTGGAAAATCCCACAGACGGAGGAGCCTGGTAGGCTGCAGTCCATGGGGTCGCACAGAGTCGGACACGACTGAAGCGACTTAGCAGCAGTCTGCTCTCCTCACTTAACACAGGTAAAGAGCAGTACGTAGTGACCAGCCAAGACCTCAGCCCCTGGCTCTAACAGCCAGGGAGTTTGTAGTTGAGGATGCAGTTTGTGTCCAGAAGAGGGAGGGCACATGCCCAGTAAATATTTGTTAAATGAATTCCATTTAGAGAGAAGGTGCAAATAAAGGTTACCTTTCTGGAAAAAAAAAAAAAAAAAAAAGCCTATGTAAAATTATGTGCTTCTTTCTCCTGTAATTGCCCACCAACATAGCATGATGTGATCATTTTTGCATTGCTAGAACACATATTAAAAGCTTCTCTTCATGAAATAATGTCATCATAGGCCATAATTTTCATGTTATCTGCTTCAGTAAGTTTTGTCACTTCTTGAATCCATCAGTCAATACGAGGGTCCACATATTATCTCAGATTCTGGGCATATTTGAAAAGCCACTGAAGTTGTTTGCATTCCTGACCCTGAGACAATGCTGAATTTATGCTTGAACTTAAAGGCAGGTTGGGGCTGGGGTAAGGGTATGGTGACCTGTTGAGAATGTAAGAGTTCATCTAGGCTTCTGAAGGGCAATTCCTGAAGAAATCATTTCTGTACTAACTGATACATTATGCTTAAAAGGAAGAAATTGTTTTTCTTGGTCAATCTAGAATAGATGTCTGAGAAATAGCAGGAAAAGCACTTGTTCCTGGTATGTGGGTCAGAAACAATAAAGCAATCACCTAAATAAGAACTCTTTTGTCCTTTGACATATCAAATGTCACTAGTTTATATTATGCACCCAAATTCCAATATCTAAAATCTTCAGAGGATTAATACAGCTGTTTCTGCTGGTTCCCACTCGTGGTGACCTCTTTCCTTGTGCATGATGTAACTTTCAGTTATAAAATCATGTTCCTTGGAGCTTTGTCCTTTGAGGACTGGATTCTTTCTTCATTCCTCCAGAAAGGATGTTCATTTTTTAATTAAATCATGAGTCCCATCTAACTCTCACTATAACCAGTGAGAAAGAAGTGATCTTTCTAATCTTACAGATGAAGAATCTGAGGCTCAGAGATATTAAGTGACTTGGCCACACATCTAGTAAGTGTCAAAATTAAACCCAAGTATGTATGATCCTATAGGCCATAGTATTTATTTTCCACTTAAAAAAATAATTTCAGATTCACAAAATAATTTGTAATATATTCACTGTGAGATTACTTCACTTTGAAATGATTTCACTCTGAAATAATTTCAGACTTACCAAAAAAGCTGTAAAAGCAGTACAAAGACTTCTCTTTTACCTTCACTCTACTTTCCAAAGATGTTACCTCGGTAACATCCAAGGTAACCATGGTACAGTCATTAACACTGAAGTTAGTATTGATGTAGAAGGTGTAACTAGTTTGCAGAATTATTCACATTTCACCAGTTGTCATAATAATTCTCCTTGTCTCCTGTGTCTCCTCCATCATGGAAGGCTCAGTCTTTGTCTTTTGTGACCTTGACACAACTGAAGAGGGTTGTATCTCTTCATCAGGCTACGGAGAGCTTTCCATAATAACAGCTATTATGTTGGGGAAATAAATTCTTTTGAGGAGTGGAAGGGGAATGGCCGCTCACATTCTGTTTGTTCTCCATAGCTTGGCTGACCTTGAAGCATTTATTAAAAACAGCGAGAATGGCTTGCTCAAGAAAGTCGAAAAAGGAGATTTCCAAGGACTGGTTGAGATTATGGGGCACCTGATGGCTCTTAAAGAACGACAGAGCAGCACCGATGAGATGTTTGAGCCTTTAAAGCAAACGATTGAATTGCTGAAGACCTATGGACAAGAATTGCCGGAAACAGTGTTTGAGCAGCTGGAGGTCAGTGCAAAGTTTATGTTTTCCTAATAAAGGAAATAGAGGGAAAGTTTGGGGATTTCCAAGTGAGATGAACACGGTGAAGTCAATGAAAAACAGGGCTTATGATAGCTCAAGATCCATGTTTTGGAAGTAAATGTGTATAATATGTACCACTGTCTTAACACTCACTAAATATGAAACACTGTAACACTGGAGAAATATGGGAAAACTGATGTGGATGAAGTGTGTGTGGTCTTTTTCCAGAGTTAGGGATGAGCCAAATTTTGATTCAGAGAGGGGGGAAGAAAAGGGGGTTTGAGGAATGTTATGATGATCTAAGAGGAAATGTGGGGCATACAAGAAAATAACCAGACACTGTTGGAAAATACAGAAGAGGGTGAGGCTTCCTGGGGCTTCCTGGGTGACTCAGGAGTAAAGGATCTGCCTGCAGTGCAGGAGATGCAGGTTCGCTCCCTGGCTCGGGAAGATCCCCTGGAGGAGGAAATGGCAACTCCCTCCCCCTCCAGTATTCTTGCCTGGGAAAGCCCGTGGAAAGAAGAGCCTAGCGGGCTGCAGTCCTGGGCTGCTGCAGTCCTGGGCTCGCAAAGAGGCGGACACGACCCGGCAACTAAACAACAACAACTAAGTTTACGGAGGAGAAGTCGAGAGCGAGGAGGATTGTGCTGGGTCAGAAGCAGGTGACCGTCGGGAGAGCGGGCAGCTGGGGAGCCCCGTCAGGGAAGGGGGCCGTTGTGGACGACGGCCAACAGTGCTACCGCGTTTGTGGGCCAGAGACTACGATGTCTGAACAGTCCAGCCTCGGGTCCGGTGTCGGGGGGAGCAGAGTGGGGTCTGACCACGCCGGGTCTCCTTGGCAGGAGCTGCCTGAGAAGTGGAACAACCTTAAAAAGACGGCGGTTACTGTGAGGCAGCAGGTGGCCCCCCTGCAGGCAAATGAAGTGACCCTCCTGCGCCAGCGGTGTGCGGCCTTCGAGGCGGAGCAGCAGGCCTTCTGGGCGCGATTCCGCAGAGAAGCGCCCTTCAGGTAGGGACCCAGGTCGCCACCACGGCCCCCTGTCCTGGAAACACAGCAGCATCTTACGTCACGGGTGACCGCCCCATGGAGCCTGTGTATTTTCCTAACAGAAGACCGGTTACTCTTCTTCCCTCCCGTTTAGGTCCGCTGGTTAGACCCGGTGCTCATGTTCACAGAGTCCTGTTGTGGCCCGTGTGGGATGAACAAAGGCTGTACAAATACTTAAAAAAATATATCTAGAAGCGTCTATGTCTCCAGGTCTATAAAGGGATTGTGTGTAGTAAAATTACTCATCTTTTACTAAACTGTTAGTATTCTAATTTCTCCCAGACTCCTACTATTCACTGAGGGAATTTGAAAATAATTTGGGGGGACTTACGTGGTGGTCCAGTGGTTAAGACTCCACACTTTCAGTGCAAGAGGGGTGGGTTCAATCCGTGGTCAGGGAATTAAGATCCCACATGCTGCACAGTGCGGCCAAAAAAAAAAAAAAAGAATTCAAAAATAATTTTGGAAGGCATTTCAGTAGCCTAACGGCAGGATTCAAGGTGACAGATTTACTTTAAGATGTCCTTTCTCTGCTTAGCAGTTAGTGCTCAGACTGCTCCCTGCTTGTGGTCAGGGATCTTTACATAAATAAAGAAGGTGTAGGGTGGACAACGCAACACCATTCACCATTCACATGGGCCCGCGTGCACACACACAGTCCTTCTTTCAGGGGCTCCCTCCCCTTGTAGGGAAGCCTATGGGGTCTGCTCCTGGTCTGCTGCTCAGGGTCAGACGCTCCAGCTAGGGGCCAGTTCTGGTGGCCCTGTGTCTACTGACAGGCCAGCTGAAGCAGACCCTCTCCCCTCAGTCCAGCTCCAGAGTTTGCTTTCTGTTTCCCCAGCTGGGCTTCCTGCTGCATCTCCTCTCTGTAGTTTTGTGTAGACATGCCTGGAAGTCTCCAGACTGAAACATGCTCTGTGTAAGGAACCAGGAAGCTTTTTATTTTCAGGTTACTTACAGAAATATGACCTTAGGCGATACATGCTAAAGTGACCAGTGAAGCAAGGAAAGAAAATCCCACAACTTTATCAGGAGTTAAGGCGACATAATGGTTAAGCACATGGACCCTGGATTTAGCAAGCCCTCTTAGCAAGCCCACTACTCACTTGCTGAGTCAGGGCAGTCACTTACTCCAGGGCTGTCACTCCGTGCTCTGTGTCCTCATCTGTAAAGTGGGGGTATTAATAGTATCTACCTCGGAAGGCTGTTGATAGGATTAAGCAACACATCTTGACAAGCTTTAGCACAGGACCCAGCACCCTGGTAACCAGCCATCTTGGTTTACCTGGCCCTGTTTTGGTTTTGGCACCAAAAGTCACACATCTAGGGAAGCCCCTCTGTGTCAGGCAGACTGAGACCCTTGGTCACCCCACCTGGCACACAGTTAGGGCCTAACTCTTTTTATTATTCATCATCAAACATATATGAAGCAGCTGGTCTCCAAAGCATCATACCTGGGGCTAGACAGAATGAGATGAGTATGTCAAGAGACAGGGAAAGGGACTTCTCTGGCGGTCCAGTGGTTAAGACTCCATGCTCCCAGTGCAGGGGGCATGGGTTTGATCCCTGGTCAGGGGACTAAGATCCCACATGCTTTGCGGCCAAAAAAATTTTTTTTAATTAAAAAAAATAAATAATGAAGTACAGAACTTGAAAAGTCTCATACAGATTTATTTTTAAAAAAGAAGACAAGAGAAAGGAAAAATGTATAAACTGTGTTTAGGATAAATGTACAACATAGCACTCTAAAGCATTAAAACCACCTGGGAGATTTTAAAACTTCCACTGTCCAGCCTCTCCTGCAGACCAACTAAATCAGACACTGGGGGTTAGACCGGGCATCAGTAGTTTTTAATGCTCCCTGGGTGACTCTGATGTGCAGCCAAGTTAGAGACAGCCACCCTAAGGGAAGAAACTGGGCCCCTTTTAAGCAATCACACCAGGGCGCATAACTTCAGATGACTCGGCATTCCTTTAGATTTACAGCAGTCCACAACCTTTTTGGCACCAGGGACCAATTTCTTGGAAGACAGTTTTCCGCAGACTGGAGCTGGGGAGAGTTGTTTCGGGGTGGTTCAAGCACATCACCTTTATTTCCAATTACTTTATTTGCACATTACTTTATTTCCAATCTGATGCCATCAGTGATCTGATAAGAGGTACTAGTCCCCAGTCCGGATGTTGGGGACCCCTGCTTTTAGAATAAGCACCTTGGGAGCTATGCCCTTGTTCCAAAGAAGCATCTATTGTGCAAAAACATTTGTGGAACTCCTTTGGGGACTCTTCCTTCCAATTCTGAAGCACATCCCTTTGACTCTCCTTTGGATGTGCAATTGAGCACAGGATCAAAGCTGGTAAGGCAGGCGGGCAATGAAGCTGGGTATTTCTGGGCAGTGCTGACGGTATCCACACTAGGGCAACAGCCGTGAAGGTAATGACACTGATACCTTTACATCATCTATCTCTTTTTAAAAAAATTTCAAAAAATGAATTCCAAATATCTGTGGTGAGATGTCTTTCCAAACAGGCTCCCAAGACTGCCTGAACAGAGCAGCACTCTTTTTGCTGCTGTGTTTCTGTGTGTCTGTCGGAAACCTTGATCTCCCCTTCCTAGTTATATCACACCTTGTGTATTGATCAGCTCTTGTTTTTTTTTAATGTGATAGCTGCTTTGGTTTTTCTCTCTTTGCATTTGTATCTATCTGCTGGCTATGAGGATATTACTACCCTTAACCGAGTCTTTCAAATTCACATTTTTTTTTAAATTGGAGGACAATTGTGTTACAATAGTGTGTTGGCTTCTGCCATACAATGGCATGAATCAGCCCCAAGTACACATATGGCCCCTTCCTCCTGAACCTTCCCCCACCCCCTACCCCATCCTACCTTCTAGGTTGTCACGGAGCACTGAGTTGAGCTCCCGGTGCTGTACAGCAGCTCCCCACTGGCTATCTATATTATACATGGTGATGTATGTACGTCAGTGCTACTCTCTCAGGTCATCCCACCCTCTCCTTCCCCTGCTGTGTCCAAAGTCTGTTCTGTATGTCTGCATCCCTCCTCCTGCCATGCAAATAGGTTCGTGAGTACCATTTTTCTAGATTCCGTATATATGTGTTAATATACAAAATTTGTTTTTCTCTTTCTGACTTCCCGTCACTCTGTATAACAGACTCTAGGTTTATCCACCTCACTAGAATTGATTCAAATACCTTCTTTTTTATGGCTCAGTAATATTCCATTATATATCTGTGTGTATATATGTGCCATGGTATCTTTATCCATTCATCTGCCGATGGACATCTAGGTTGCTTCCATGTCCTGGCTATTGTAAATGGTGCTGCTATGAATATTGGGATACATGTGTCTTTTTTAATTATGGTCGTTTGTTTTTCTGGTATTGAGCTGCATAAGCTGCTTGTATACCAAATTCACATCTGTTAATTTAACATGCAGATGAATCTTGGCAAGAGACTTCTTTGAAAAGAACTGCTCACAGCAGTGCAGAAAGTCAAACATGACTGCAATCTTGATGTATTCCTCTTCTTGTCAAGAAGACTATCAAGACTAGAGCAGAATCATGGATTTATTACTGAGGGCAATCTTTGTGGGTGTCAACACATGGGTTTACTTCTTAAGTTTCGTGTGCATGAATGTATGTGTTTAAAGTATTTTAGACGTTGTGTGTGGCAAATGAGTTCTGGTTCCTTTGCCTTCAGATCACTCACAAAATTCTAAAATGCATCTTGCTGAAGGCAGGTCTCGCTTCCTGATTAGATTACAGGAGAAACGTTGATCTTGTCTTTGGGAAGAAAAGGAAAGTGTGAGTCTTTATGGGTACAGGATGAAGTCAGGTCCCTAGGGGTGAAGTTCTTTCTCCATGTTTAAGTTGAGATTTTCTTCCTCCTTCTATTCTTAACTTGAAGCTATGTCAGCATATTCCTAGCTGAGCTCTCTCAGTAATCAGCTAGATCACTGTAGCCAGATTCAAGCACTTCTCACAACTCTTGAAATTGGAGACTCATTCTCCACGGTTGAGTGACAGGGATGCTCCAGGCTTCTAGCAGCTCTCTTGTTCAGGCTTCCTGGCTTTAAGAAATAGTACCGTGTCATCCAGTTGGCATACCCATATCAAGACCAGGATAATCCAGGTCTTGATAAAAGCATTTGGTCCCTCTGAGCTCCAGCTCATTGGAGGCCATCAGTGTTTCTAGCTGGCCAGTCCCCAGATTCTATGAATGGTGGGAAGGACTGTCTTGAAGACACTCTCCCATTGGGTGCTGCATGACAAGCAGCAAATCAAGGCTTTCCAGACAGTGTAGCAAATGTGCCTTCATCTTGCTCTTGAAGGGTCTCCTGTCCCTTCAAAAGCTGAAGGAAAGGGCAGTATTAATCATTGAATCTCTCAGGGATGTATCAGTATCCTCAGACACGTCATTAATTCAGTTTGACCCTGTTCTTGCAATTGATATGACTCACTCACATGGTTCAGGCTTCCATAGAGCAGAAGAGGTGTGTTCTCAGCATGAAGTCAGCAAAAAATGACATGTGCTAGGATATTCAGATAATATGGATTCCCTGATCTCAAGGACTGACAGACTCAGGGTCAGTTTCAAAAATGAGTAACTGAGGACTTCCCTGGTAGTTCAGTGCATAATACTCTGTGCTTCCAAGGCAGGGGATGCAGGTTCCGTCCCTGGATGAGGAACTAGGATCCCACATGCTGGGAGGTGCAAGCAAAAAGAAATTAATAATCAGACATGTACATTGGGCCCAACTTTGATGCCCACTGGGGAGGCAGTTCACAAACCCCACAGAAGCTGGTGCTTCAGCCAATGGACAAAGGAGAATTAGCCATTTGGAAGAAGAGAAGTGGAAAGCAATGGTATTCCAGGCAAGGGAAGCAGAACATGGAGAGAGACAGGGGAATGAAAACATAACACACAGCTGGAGGACTGCACATGTGTGTGAGTGGGATGCAGGATGCGGGAGGTGAGGAGCGAGAGGTCCAGATGACCAGGCTTAGACCATGAATGAGCACTGCGGAGTCCAGGCCTGGGAACAACATCATGTAGACACTACTCTTGTGACTGCAGAGAACCAAGTGGATCAAGGTAGACTCAAGGCAGGGGCTCCATGGTGATGGGGGGCAGAGTGATTGCAACAGCCCAGGTGAGAAGCAGGAGGCCTGAACTGAGGCCATTGCGGTGAGCATGGAGAGAGGAGGATGGATGTGAGGGACCCTCAGGAGGGAGAATCAGGAGGATTGAGTCAATTATGGGAGCTGGAAGAATCGTCACTCAGTTGTGTCCGACTCTTTGCAACCCCGTGGACTGTGACCCGTCAGGCTCTTCTGTCTATGGGATTACCCAGGCAAGAATACTGGAGTGGGTAGCCATTCCCTTCTCCAGGGTTTCTTCCCAATACAGGGATCAAACCTGGGTCTCTTGCATTGCAGATTCTTTTACTGTCTGATCCACCAGGGACAGATCCAGGCGTAATTCTCTGTCTTCTGTCCGGACCAGTAAGTGGAAGGGGGTATGTGTTGCTGCTCCTTAGATGGGACAATGGGATGAGAAAGGTCACCAGGTCAGAAGGAACAGGCTGAGTTACAATACCCTTAGGGTTTCAAGCACAGGTGTGTCACTGCTCCTTATATGTGCAGTTATGGGCCCGAGGTTGATGGTTTACCAGCTGCTCACGTCCCAAGAAATCATTTAAGTCACTTATTCCTCTTTCTGTCTGTGCCCACATCTAGGGCAGGCCCAAATCCTTTTTTCCAAGATCACACACATGAGCACCCTATTTCCATTTCTCTTAATTATAGCTTTGCTCATCCAGACTTTCTAGGCATTTCTCTTTTAGATTAAAATACTTGTGCATTATTATTTCAATTTCAAAGACTAACTACACCCTTTTCCCTCCTATTACTTTCTTGTTCTCACATTGTATTGCTCCCCCAGGCTTTGGAGAAGTGCTTCAAGTTTATTAGGTGCATTAATCAGGTCTGTGAATATCCTGACAGTTTGCACCAGAGCTTTGAAATGGGAAGCGGGCTATTTGCTCCCCTGTCTGGAGGTTCCTTTCACTACTTAGGTCAAATTAACTTTTATATGCGCTCAGCTATAGGGAATGAATGTCAGCAGATTCAAACCATAAACAAAAATTATGCCACAGGGCAAATGAAGTTTGGAATAAGTTTGACAAATGATCACCTCTTACAAATATTTGAGGATCCAATATTGATTCAAGGATGTTTGTAGGCACTGTGGAAAGAAACATTAGGAAGATCATTTATTATCTTCTGTGCCTACCCCCCAACACTCTGATAACTCCTGTCTTACCTACTATTTCTGAACAATACTCTGTTAATAAATTAAACAGAATGTGGGCTCTTAGAATCTGTCTGATATATACTAACACCAAGAAGCCAAGTTCACTTTCCACATTCACTCTAGTCAAGATAAAAGGTAGAACCAACATGTTCCAACAATTAGTCTTCGAAAGAATGTGCGGAAGGAACCTTCATGCTGGGTAGCCTTTCCTGATGGCTCACTTGCCGTGAGGATGTTACCTTCCTTTCCTTCTAATTCTTTCTCCACTGCTCTCATAGAGGAGAAGGCTCCTTGCCTATACAGACAGAGGGTGCTCTTCAACTCTGAGAACTCCAGGCCCTTCTGAAGCCCTTGCTGGCTGGACAACAGTGAAGATACACAACGGTATTCAGTCTTAAGATGAAAATCCACCACCAGAGCATGCCAGCCAAAACTATTTAGATGGAACAAGTGGGAATCAAACATAGCAAGCATCAAAGTTAATCTGACACTAATTTAATGGTATGCATAACTGTTATTGTGTTGCATGGCAATTAGGCTTAAGTGGTGAGCAGTTCAGGTAAATGACTTTAATTAGGATTACTTTCCATCCGTCAAGTCAAATATTTCCAGAGACAATTGAGAGAAGAGGCAGTTCAAGGAAAGTTTCTTGCATGTCATCATCTTCCCACCAAACAACACACACACACACACACTCACACACACACACACACACACACACTCACACACACACACATGATTGCAAGAAATGGCCAATTCTCTAGCCATTCCTTTTCCCTCTCAACTTCTTTATATTGGACTCCACAATTCCTTATTCTAATTTTAGAGAAAGATGGTGTTCACACTTAAGTCATGGTATCCCCAATATCTGGGGCTTCTCAGGTGGCACTAGTAGTAAAGAACCTGCCTGCTAATGCAGGTGACGTAAGAGATGCAGTTTCGATCCCTGGGTTGGGAAGATCCCCTGGAGGAGGGCATGGCAACCCACTCCAGTATTCTTGCCTGGAGAATCCCATGGACCAAGGAGCCTGGCTGGCTACAGTCCATGGGGTTGTGTGGAGTAAGGCACAACTGAAGTGTCTTAGCATGCACATATGCATCCCCAATATCTAGCTACCCCTTAAGCACACAGAAACAGGAAGACCTGAGACTGGTGATGGGAAGAAAGGATACAGGGAGGCTAGGGAAGGAAAACCAGAGGCTCCTTGAAGGTTGTTCTGGGTGCTCCTCACCCACATGGGAACCTGTGAATGAGCAGTTCTTACATCAGAGAAGAGGTTCTGCCAGGAATGTGGGTTGAAGGGGCCAGAACATAAAGGGGGTTCATGGGGTGAGGACCAGGAGCAGCAGTGGGAGTCTTGAACATGGGGAGAAGAGGAGGAGGAAAGATGAACTTGAACTGTAAAGTTTGATGTAGCCTTTATAGGAGTCAAGTGCAGAGCCAGAGGTCACTGCAGGACACAAGCGGAGATGAGGCCACTTGAAGGAGGAACTTGAGAGACGTGGGGCCTGATGGGAAGCACACAGTTCGGGAAAGCCATGCAGCGCAGGCCTGTGGTCAGGACTTTGTGCTCCTGCTTCAGGGTCCCTCTCAGTGGTTCTCCCACCCAGAGGCACTGCTTCCTGAAGGTGATGCAGGCCGTTAGCGTGAACCTCACCACAGAGAAGGAAGCCAGCCCGGGGAATATGAAAAATGCTGGTACCTGCTATTTACAATAGCCAGGACGTGGAAGCAACCTAGACGTCCATCAACAGATGAATGGATAAAGAAGCTATGGTACATATAAGTGTTAGTTGCTCAGTCATGTCTGACTCTTTGTGAACCCACGGACTGTAGCCTGCCAGGCTCTTCTATCCATGGAATTCTCCAGGCAAGAATACTGGAGTGGGTAGCCGTTCCCTTCTCCAGGGGATCTTCCTGACCCAGGGATCAAACCCATGCCTCTTGTGTCTCCTGCTTTGCAGGCAGATTCTTTACCACCTTAACCCCCAGGGAAGCCCCAGTGGAATATTACTCAGCCATAAAAAGGAATGCATTTGAGTCAGTTCTGGTGAGGTCAATGAACCTAGAGCCTGTTATACAAAGTGGAATAAGTCAGAAAGAGAAAAACAAATATTGTATATTAACGCATATATATGGAATCTAGGAAAATGGTACTGATGAACCTATTTGCAAGGCAGGAATAGAGACTCAGACATAGAGAATAGATTGATGGACACAGCCGGGAAGGAGAGGGTGGGATGAATTGAGGGAGTAGCATTGAAATACATACATTAACTGTGTGTAAAACAGATACCTCCTGGTGTGACCTTTGCCTTCACAGCCTCTGCAGTAACAGGACAATGCTCTTTTGTGTCAAGTGGGCTGGACACCAACAAGTGAAACAGAGTCTAAACGGGGCTCAACCAAAGGGTTATTCCCCCACTGGACCTGGGGAGGTGAGGAGTATTTTTATTACCCTCTCGGATGTAGAGGGCTTCTCTGATGGTTCAGTGGGTAAAGAATCCGCCTGCAGTACAGGAGACACGGAGATGCAGGTTCAGTCCCTGATTCCCTGGAGTAGGAAAGGGCAACCCACTCTAGTATTCTTGCCTGAAAAATCCCATGGACAGAGGAGCCTGGTGGGCTACAGTCCAAAGCGTTGCAGAGGCTTGGACATGACTGAACGCACATGGATGTAGAACACATCCAGACAGGACGTTCCTCTCACGTCCTCCTTCCTCCTGCTGGTTATGCTCATCCCACTCCTACCTACCCTAACTATCTTGCCTTCGCAAGCTTTGCTGAAAGTCCCTGCTCTTTGCTAAAACACTGAGGATTTAAAGGTTCGAGCTGCCGTGGCTCTGGTGATTGTAGGAGATGGTCCCTGAGTTCTCCACTGATAAAGGGGAAACATTGTCTTGTCTTGCAGGTTTGATAGCACTGGCCCTCATCAGACGTTGGATGCCTGGCACCTGGAGACCCAGCAGATGGAGTCCACCATGGCCTCCATTTCCGCGTCCGCCAGCTTGTTTGAAGTCACAGTCCCTGACTATAAGCAGCTGCGGCAGTGCAGGAAGGAGGCGTGCCGGCTGAAGGAGCTCTGGGACACGATTGGGATGGTGACCTCCAGCATCCATGCCTGGGAGACCACCAGGTGGAAGGATATCGACGTGGAGGCCATGGACTTGGAGTGCAAAAGGTTTGCCAGGAACATCCGGAACCTCGACAAGGAGGTCAGGAATTGGGAGGCCTTCACAGGCCTGGAGAGCACTGTGCTGGACACCCTGACCTCCCTGAGGGCTGTGGCCGAGCTGCAGAACCCGGCCATCCGGGAGCGGCACTGGAGGCAGCTGATGCAGGCCACGGGCGTGACCTTCACCATGGATGAGGGCACCACCCTGGCCCACCTCCTGCAGCTGCAGCTGCACCGCTTTGAGGACGAGGTCCGGGGCATTGTGGACAGAGCTGTGAAAGAGCTGAGCATGGAGAAGGTGCTGAAGGAGCTGCAGACCACCTGGGCTGGCATGGAATTCCGGTACGAGCCCCACCCACGGACCTGTGTGCCCCTGCTGCAGTCCGACGAGGACCTCATCGAGGTTCTGGAGGATAACCAGGTCCAGCTTCAGAACCTGATGGTGTCCAAGCACGTTGCCTTCTTCCTGGAGGACGTGTCGGGCTGGCAGAAGAAGCTGTCCACCGCCGATGCCGTCATCTCCATCTGGTATGACGTGCAGCGCACATGGTCTCACCTAGAAAGCATATTCATCGGATCTGAAGATATCCGGGCTCAGCTGCCCCAGGTACCTGCTACAGAAACCCTGCTCCCTCTGTTCCCAACTCCCAGTCAAGGGACAGTCCCCCAGCCCCTGCATACTCTGCACCATTCCTTATCTGTCTCCCTGCCTTGGCTTCACCCAGGGGTATCTCCAACAATCATAGACCTTTCAAAACACCAAAAGCCAGGCATAGGAAAAGAGAGAAGGTAAAACGCCTGCTAGTCAGCTTGTTCTTGGGCTTCCCTGGTGGCTCAGTGGTAAAGAACCCACCAGCCAAAGCAGGAGTCCCAGGAGACCTGGGTTCAATCCCTGGGTTGGGAAGATCCCCTGGAGGAGGAAATAGCAACCCACTCCAGTATTTTCACCTGGGAAATCTCATGGACAGAGGAGACTGGTGGGCTACAGTCCATGGGGTCTCAGAGTGGGACTCGACTTAGCAACTAAACAACAGCAAACAGTTTGTTCTTAGATGGGTAGGAAAAAGAAAGGAGAACCTGGTTTAAAAAACAAAAGAAGTGTACCAGAGAAAGGAGGTCAGAAACAGGAGCTGCTCTTGTGTTGCTCTACACGTAATGACAGTGCGGGTACTGACTGGGAAGCCAGCGTCATTTCCAGGCAAGCTGAGTTCCTTCCCTGCAACGAGCTATTCTGCAAACCTCCGGCCTGTGCCAGCAGGCTCAAACACTAGTCTTCAGCTAAGTGCTAAATGAGGAATTTCTCTAAGATATGCATTCTTCTCATTACTACCGTTCTAATTTGTTTGTCCCTTCTAATTGTCCTAATTAATGTACCCCCTCTCTCAGTGGACTCTAATCCATTTAAAAAAAGATTTTTGCAAACTTACCCCGTATCCCACTCCAGTATTCTGGCCTGGAAAATTCCATAGAGAGGAGCCTGATGGGCTACCGTCCATGGGGTCGCAAAGAGTCAGACACGACTAAGCGAATAACACTTCCGTATCCCTCAGCACAGTGAGTTCTTTGCTTGCAAATTAGTTTGATTCCAAAATGTCACATGTTATCCAGATCTTGTTTCAGAGTTAAAGCACATTCTATCAAATCATTTTTCCACCTCATCCCACAAAAACACATTTAGTATAATGATGCAGATTAAAGTTTGTACATTTGCAATGAAAAATAACAGAAAATAATTCCATTAAAGCTACTGTCATGAAACTAAATCAAATAAGCCAGATTTTATTCGTCTCCAATGCTAATTGATTGAAGAAGGGCAGGTTTGATGAGAAGCGGGGGAGAATGTAGGTGGAGACTTTTGCAGACATTTTTAAAAGAGGCACTTGAGAATTTACAATAAAAAATAATAATTCATATCATTAACTCCTCAGGTTTAGGTGTAAAATGTGTAAATACATTTGTCTCCTTTGTAGTGACAATATGGTAACAAAGACAACTCTGAAATACGACAAATCAGTCATCATGTTACACCCTAACTAGTAAATATTTTCATTCACTATGAATATTTTCCACCTTTTGTTCACATATATACATGTTTTTACACAATTGCTCTCAGGGTAATTACAATTTTCCAGTCAGTTCTTTGCATTTCAAACATTTATGTCAGATATTTCTGATGCGTGTGCATGCTCAGTCCCTCAGTAATGTTCTGACTGTTTGTGACCCTATCGACTGTAGCCCGCCAGGTTGCTTTGTCCATGGGGTTCTCTAGGCAAGAGTATAGGAGTGGATTGCCATTTCCTACTCCAGGGAATGTTCTTGAACCAGGGATTGAATCTGTGTCTCTTATGTCAATTGCGTTGGCAGATAGATTCTTTACCAGGAGTCACCTGGGAAGCCCCTTATTTCTGATCCTTCCTTTCGATTTATTTATCTTATTTTTGGCTGTGCTGCGCCTTCACTGCTTTGCTTGTGCTTCGTCTAGTTGTGGTGCACAGGTTTCTCACTGTGGCGGCTTCCCTGGTTGCACAGTATGGGCTCTAGGCATTTGGGCTCACAGGCTTGGTTGCCCCGAGGCACGTGGAATCTTCCTGGACCAGGGTTGAAACCCGTGTCCCCTGCATTGGCAGACAGACTCCTATCCCACTGTACCACCAGGGAAATCTTCTGATGATTCTATAATCTTAATAATTTTTCATTTTTAACTGGTGAAAGATACCTCACTTAAGGAATCGTAATTTAAGTCTTGATAGGAGAGAGGCATGGGTCACAAAGGTCCCAGTAGACTAGGGCCAGCAGCCCAGGCTTGAGTCCCTCTCAAGGACCTTAGGGAAGTTACTTGAACTCTCAGTGCCCTGGTTTTCTCATCTGTAAATTGAGACTAAGCCCGGTCCCTACATCCAGAAATTCATTAAAGCTGAATGTTCAGCACATACCATTATGATTGTTGTTATGTAATCGTAACCACACAAGCTCTCACCAGGTACCAGGTGTTGGGCTGAGGTGCTTTGCATTTAGCATTGTCTCAGTCATTTCAACAACACTGTGAGAGTGTGTGTATTTGGGGAAAATGATAATATTTAATTACTTTTGACATCATGGGCTTTCCCAGTGACTCAGATGGTAAAGTGTCCACCTGCCAATGCAGGAGACGTGAGTTTGATCCCTGAGTCAAGAAGATCCCCTGGAGAAGGGAATGGCTACCCACGCCAGTATTCTTGCCTGGAGGATGCCTTGGACATAGAGACCTGGCAGGCCACAGTCCTTGGGGTCGCAGAGATTTGGACAAGACTGAGCAACTGACACTTTCACTTTCATTTTGACATCATAATAGCACCTTTGCTGCCGAAATGCTTACTTTGGTTATAGAAACTTTTGCTTGGGCCCAGAAAGCACATAGGATCCACCATCTGCCTGACTTAGGAATTATGTAGTTTATGCCAGCAGTTCTCAAAGTGTGGTCTGAGGGGTCCCTGAGACCTTTCCAGGGGATCCTCAAGGTCAAAACTATCTTAATAATAGTACTAAAATGGCATTTGCTGTTTTCACTCGTTCTTCTATTAGCACACAGTGGAATTTTCCAGAGGCTACATGTTGTGATATCACAACACACTGGTTGCAGAAGCAGGGAAGAGAATCTGTCCATCTTCTAAGTCAGGCATTAAAGAGATTTGGCAAAAAAAAAAAAAAAAAAAAAAAAGTGCAGTGATGCCACTTTTTCCTCTAAGTTATATTATTTTGGAAAATATACTTATTTTGAATTAAAATATGTGTTATATTAACATAATATGCTTATTACTGTAATTTTAAATGAATTGACAAATATTTTTTTAACATTTCTCAACTTTAGCTTCTAATGTAGAATATGCATTGATAGATATAATATTACCGCATAAATGAAAGCTCTTTGCACTCCCCAGTAAGTTTTACAAACATAAAGGGGTTTTAAGATCAAAATGTGTGAGAACCACTGATTCAAGCTAAAGGTATTTCCTCCTTTGGGCCTAATCTCTGTGTTATACAACCTAGGAGCAGTTTTCAAAAGCAGGCTTGGTACATGAGGGTAGCTTCTTGGAGTTGAAAGGAGTGGGGGTTAATTTTTTCCACACTTTAATTTGCAGGATTCTAAAAGATTTGAAGGCATCAACATAGACTTTAAAGAGTTAGCTTATGATGCTCGGAAAACTCCGAACGTAGTGGAAGCCACCAACAAGCCAGGTCTTTACGAAAGGCTGGAAGATATTCAGAGCAGGTGACGGCCAGTGTGCAGCTGCCTTTGTAATGGAGAGGCTTTGTCTCTGTTTGTCTCTCAGGTCCTTACCTTAGTTAACTGCCCGAGTGAGAGAGTAAGCGTGTGTGTCTGGTCGGGTACCTTGATTTGCCTGTGTGCTTGGGTAATATGGGATATTGTTAGAGATGTTTATTCTGATTGAAATGTACTAGTAGGGGTATATGCACATGCCCACGGATGTTCCATGTATACATCACTCCTGAGGGTAATCCACAAGTCACACTCGTTTGCATTTAGGTAACAGCCACATGCCTCTGGATCCTGATAAACCTAACGAGGAAATTCTCTGTGCCCTCAGGCTGTGCCTGTGTGAGAAGGCCCTGGCGGAGTACCTGGACACCAAAAGGCTTGCCTTCCCCAGGTTTTACTTCCTCTCCTCTTCTGATCTTCTAGATATTCTTTCCAATGGCACAGCCCCTCAACAGGTAAGCGGGGAAGTGCTTGTAGAAAGTCAGAAGGATTGAGATGCTCCAGCAGGAGAGTTTCAAGTTCCCCATTATGCCCATTAAGCAATGTATCCATTTGACCTATGTTGCCATCAGCACGGTCCCTAAGCTCATCTCTGGCTACCTGCTTTTTTTTTTTTTTTCCCTTAAACCTTTCTAGGTAGCCCAGTTTATTTCCAGTTGGATCTCTGTAGAGATCAAAATTTAAATTAAATTTTTGAAAATTTCTATATGCTTGGATGCTTGCTTTATCGTTCTCTAACACATGATGAGGTGTTTGTTCCCTTTCTGAAAACTGGGGCTTTCACTATCTTGGAAACGTTTTCTTTCAGTATACTTTTGCATAATATTTCTTTTTTTTCTTAGTTTTTTTTTTTTTTTTAATATGGACCATTTTTAAAGTCTTTATTGAATTTGTTATGATATCGCCTCTGTTTTACATTTTGGTTTCTTGGCCATGAGGCATGTGGGATCTCAGCTCCCTGACCAGGGGTTGAACCCACACCACCTGCATTGGAAGGCAAAGTCTTAACCACTGGACCGCCTGAGAAGTCTCTACATGGTATTTCTATTCCGGTTATGTGGATAATTTTTTCCCTCTGAGTCATCATATTTCCGTAGGTTGAGATTATTATCTTCATCTATTCATACATTTTTGTACATACTTATACACTTCTTTCTCTCTCAGTCCTCTTCCTTGGCATTCTTCCATGTCCCTCAGATATATCCATGTCCCTCAGATTTATCCACCGTATTTAAGTTGTGTGTTTTTATTTGGTCCTTCTGTGTTGCTAACACTGTTAAAAACCACACTGCACCATTTGTTTTCTTTATTTTTCTACCTCTACCAATTCTTCTTATCTTCTACCTCAAATTTTATAGAGTTCATGTTTCTTTCATTTAATTGAAAGCAAAACAAGGTGATATTTTTTCAACACTACTTCTGTTTCCTGTATTAAGCTTCTAATATATATATATGCTTTTACTCTATTTCTTGAGTCTGGCTTTCTCCTTCTTTTAAGTTGTGGGATAATTTCACGGGTCTTGTGTTAATTGTGTTTGTTGCTTTAATACACTATTTGTTCTTGTATAAAGAAAAGTCTTTATCATTTGTTCCAAGTCCCTGGGTGGGATCTCCTCCAGCACCTTCAGTTTACTTCAATACTCTTAGAATCTCTCCCGCCATCTCATAAGTGAGAGAGCTCATGGCCATAAATGTAAGGGTTAAAACTCACAGTTCTCAGGAGGCCCCTGTATTTCAAAAAAGCTCTACCTGGGGCAGCTTCCTGTTTGTCATTTCTTCTCCACCTGCTGTTCTTCTCACTGCAGGACCACAGTATGGTTCTGTCTGGCACCCTCCTAGGATTACTGCCCAAGGCATCACTGCCTCCGTATCATGAGATGCCATACTTGGGAGAAGCTCTGGCACAACCAGGCTTTCTGCCTGGTGTGAGTTTGCTGGCCCTTGCTCTGGATCCTCCAGAGGCTGGTCTCCTGCCTCAAAGTGGTTCCTACATCTGAGTGACTTCTTCCACAGGCCATGGTCACCACTGCCCTTGATCCTCCAGATTTGGGCATGTTAGCAGCAGCAGCAGCATTCATCTGTAGACTCTCCTGTGCCTACCCTCCTGCAGCACAGTAGTGTTTTCTTAGGAAGAGGGCTTATGAATTAGTTATTGCTCCAGTCTGTTCCCATCTGTAGTAGATCAGGCAGAAATTACTCAAACCTTTGTGGCTTCGTTGGTTTGTAGTTAATGCGTGTTGCCCACTAGGTCTGTATTCCCTTTTATTCAGTCCAGCTAAATCCCATCTTCACATCTTCATCATTCCCTAGCTTCCTTCTAAACGTTTGGTACCCAACACTTTAATGGTTGTCACAGGGTAGCCCTTTAAGCAATACAATAATAATAAGTAGCTTCTAAGCAATAATCGTAAGTGACTTCCTGGACATGCTCTCCACTTATAGGTTCAACGCCACCTTTCCAAACTCTTTGACAATATGGCCAAGATGCAGTTCCAGCTAGACGCCAGTGAGAAGCCAACCAAGACCAGCCTTGGCATGTACAGCAAGGAAGGAGAATATGTGGCCTTCAGCGAGCCCTGTGACTGCAGTGGGCAGGTAACGCGTGCCTCGCTCTCTCAAGTGTCTGCAGTCAAGCATCAGCCTTCGGAACGGCCTTTGTGACCTTGGACCAGAACTGCTGTCCGTGCCTGGGGCCTGCCCAGTCCTCTGACTTGAACCGACATCGGAGCAGCTTGCAGCGCCCACTTCCCTCTCCCTGGGAAGGACACATGTCAATACCTATATATCTTCCTCACTCAAAGTCCTGTGCAGAGAGCAATAAAATGCACATAAACAACTCCCTGAGTCAACAAGAAAAGGGTTTGGAAATGATTAGCGGCACCAGGAGACTTTAACATGACAAGCCCTGGGGCACCCCACTGGGGAATCTGGGTCACTGACACCTTCCCCGGGAGAAAATGCCCTTTGAAATCAACCATAA
Source organism: Bubalus bubalis (assembly GCF_019923935.1). Taxonomy (NCBI): domain Eukaryota; kingdom Metazoa; phylum Chordata; class Mammalia; order Artiodactyla; family Bovidae; genus Bubalus; species Bubalus bubalis. Next base: position 32,678,809 of record NC_059159.1, on the reverse strand, counting down.
ACCTGAGCGTTCACTTCTTTGTACACATACACCTCCTGCAGCCCTACCCCATGAAGAGCCCACCGCCACCCTGCTCCAGAAGCTCCACATCTCCCGGCACAGTTCAGGAAACACACAACATGACACCCTTCTCCCCTTAACCCCCCGACCCGTCTTTCACCATCTTCACCAAAGTAGACAAGTCTTTGTTCATTATCCTACTGCATTTTCCTCCTTTGCTTCTTTTTTCTCTTCTCTTTCTTTCCCTTCCATTTTCTCTGTGCTGTTCTCAGTCATGTCCCACTCTTCGCAACCCCAAGGACTGCAGCCCGCCAGGCTTCTCTGTCCATGGGATTTCCCAGGTAAGAATACTGGAGTGGGTTGCCATTTCCTACTCCAGGGGATCTTCCTGACCCAGGGATCCAGCTCAAGCCTTTTGAGTCTCCTGCATTGGCAGGTCGGAGAAAGCAATGGCACCCTACTCCAGTACTCTTGCCTGGAAAATCCCATGGACGGAGGAGCCTGGTAGGCTGCAGTCCTGGGGTCGCTAAGAGTCGGACACGACTAAGCGACTTCACTTTCACTTTTCACTTTCATGCATTGGAGAAGGAAATGGCAACCCACTCCATTGTTCTTGCCTGGAGAGACCCAGGGACAGGGGAGCCTGGTGGACTGCCGTCTGTGGGGTCACACAGAGTCGGACACGACTGAAGCGACTTAGCAGCAGCAGCAGCATTGGCAGGTGTATTCTTTACCATTAGTGCCACCTGGGAAGCCCCCGTTATCCTAAATTTCCAAAGAAACATGTTCCCTGGGGTGCTAATCCAGTCCAGAGTAAAGCTTGGAGAAAAGATCTTCTTCAGAGTTCCACCTTCATCCAAATGCAGCTTGGAAAGCAACTCTAGCATCTGAAAATAGACATTCTCATTTTTATGAAACGGACATTGGGGTTTGAGTCAAACCTTGGGTGTTCTTTCTGTAGACTCAGAAAGCATTTAGTTGGAAAATATAATCCATATGCACCGTGGACAAGGTCATGAGAATCCACTGACTTATTTACACCCCTGGGTCAGGAAGATCCCTTGTAGTAGGAAATGGCAACCCACTCCAGTTTTCTTGCTTGGGAAATCCCATGGACAGAGGAGCCTGGTGGGCTGCAGTCTTTGGGGTTATAGTCAGACACGTCTGAGCATGCAAGCACAATCCAGATGAAGATTTCCCCCTCATCTCTGGTCAGTAGTCTTGTCTTCCCTAAACCTGCTCCTCTGCTCTGTGGGTCCCAGTGGGCACACCGCCCCCTCCCCCGTTGTTAATTGAGCCTCGGTCTCAACTACCATTGCCCTGCGTTGCACAAACGAAGGGTTTCCCTGTGCCTTCAGGCAACCGTGTGGGGTTGCACATCTTGCCTGGGCTCATCTTCCTCAGTGCCTCTGTCTGAGTGGAAGAAAACGTGTGTCACTGAGCACATCTTCTTAGGAGCCCCGAGTCTAACCCCGAGCTCTTCTTCCAGGTGGAAATATGGCTGAACCACGTGCTGGTTCGCATGAAGGCCACGGTGAGGCACGAGGTGACAGAAGGCGTAACTGCCTACGAGGAAAAGCCCAGGGAACAGTGGCTCTTTGACTACCCAGCTCAGGTATCCTCTGATCCATCCTCAGGCGCTCTCCTCCTCCAAGGCCTCTGTCGGCCTCCTGGGGCTGCCAGGCTCACCCATGCTTCAGGGTCAGGAGAGGCTGGTCGGGAAGGGGTCAGCAGGAGGGACCAGGGAATTGTTAGCCATGACGCAATTCAGCGGTTACCTCGGGGCATTAAGGTTGTCCATTTTACTCCATTAGCTGCATAGAGCAGGGAGAACACATAGACAATTCAACTCACTGAGCCAGCTCTCTTTGTATGTGCCAAGCTTCCTGCTGAGCATAGGAGACACCAGCAGGAAACAAGACAATGTAATCCCACCCTGATGGAGTTTACAGACTGGCGTGGAAGTCAGCCACCTAAAGATGGGACCTGGTGTGATGGTAAAGGAAAGTCAGGGTCCTCTGGGAGCTGGTTAATGGGGTCTGGGGATGACCCTCCTGAAGACATGATTCTAGGCTGAGGTTTGAAATAGGAGTTGGCAGGTGAAAGATAGAGGGACGAGCACTCAAGTGTGGGAAAGAGTGTGGACAAAGGCTCAGATGCAAGGGAGAGTCTAATGTGTTCAAGGCATGAGTGTGGTTGAAGCAGGAGTAACAGGTGGAGGGAGCAAGGGGCAGCAGATGGATTCAGGGGAGGAAACTGGGACACAGTCCTTATAGACCATGCTTGGGAGTGATGTGATTCCAAGATATATCTAAGTCCTTTCCCGGGATCTCATGAGGATAATAAAAGAAAGAGGGGGAGCTAATGAGGTTACTTTTTAATGACCCTGGCTGCAATACACCACCCCTCCCTTCCCTGTTAATGTCTAGTATTGGGCTGGCCGAGAAGTTCGTTTGGGTTTTTCTATAACATCCTACGGAAAAACCCAAACAAACTCTTTGGCCAACCCAATACTACTGCTGGTACCTTTGGGGGTTACAGATATCTGGTGGTGATTGAAGCCATAGGAGTTAAGTAAGATTGTGTAGACCGAGCTGAGGCTGCAGATCAAACCTGTGAGCATCATCCAAAGGCTGCATAGGCAGAGAAACCAGGGCAGCAGAATGAGAAACAGTCCCTTTTCTGATGGAAGGAATACCTGGGAATGGTAATCACGGAAACTAAAACAGAAGGCGTTGATAGCAGGTAAGAGGTCAGTTATGCCACACACGTCTAAGAGGTCAAGCCAAGTAAAGAGGCTAAGGAACATCCATGACCTTGGTGAGGCCATCTTAGTGAAGTTGTAGCAAAGAGATCACACTGCCGGTAGTTGAGAAGGGAGAAGAAGGCGGGAAATGTTGACAGTGAGAGTAGACAGAGCAGAGAAATAAGCCAGTGCTGCAGAAGGAAAGGGGCCTCCCAGGTGGTGCTAGTGATAAAGAACTCACCTGCCAATGCAGGAGACATGGGTTCAATCCCTGGTCGGGAAGATCCCCTGGAGAAGGAGATGACAGCCCACTCCAGTATTCTTGCCTGGGAAATCCCACGGACAGAGGAACCTGGTGGGCTACAGGAGTCGCAAGTACAATTGCACATCACGTTCAGACCATTCTGACAAGATCACACTGCAGGAGGAACCTCTAAAAAAATGCAAACATGTCCTAAATCCAAAGGCAAAAAATAACAGGTAAATTCAAGAATAGTACTTTTTACTACAACAGAATTCTCTGCTCCATGAAGTGAATAATTCCCACCAGGATTCCTTGTTTGCCTGAATCAGAATTTTGAGGCAAGAAAATGTGTTTCTTCCTGCATTCTGACAGATTCATCTAGAGCAGTGTCTCCTGAGCCAAGTGGGACCACAGAGGATCCATGTCTCTAAATTCTTCACCATGCAGAATCAAAATTATGCATTTTCCGTATTAAATCTTCTGTTTCTCAGCAAGCAGAAGAAAGGTTCATTTAAATCACTTTTTCCATTTATTTATTTTGAATCTCTGAAGAATACAAATCAAAGTGTTGTTGTTGTTTGGTTGCTCAGTCATGCCCAACTCTCTGCGAACCCATGGACCATAGCCCACCAGGCTCCTTTGTCCATGGGATTTTTTAGGCAAGAACACTGGAGTGGGTTGCCATTTCCTTCTCCAACAAATCAAAGTGGCCACACTGAATTTCAGTGTCATCTTTCCTGACCTGCGAAGAGTAGACCTTTTAAAGTTAGAGACACAGATATAAGAACGGACATGTGTGGACACAGGGCAGGAAGGGGAGAATGGGGAGATGGGATTGCCATGTATACACTACCATGTGTGAAATAGGTAGCTAGTGGGAAGCTGCTGAATAGCACAGGGAGCTCAGCCCTGTGCCCTGTGATGACCAAGAAGGGTGGGATGTGGGGTCCAAGATGGAGGAGACATATGTATACATATAAACTGATGATTCACTTTGTTGTACAGCAGGGACTAACACGTGTTGTAAAGCAATCAGACTCCAATTTAAAGAAAGAGCAGGCTTTTCAAAGTTAAAAGTTTGAAGAGATTTTTAAAGATATAGTGTAAGTACTATGGGCAAGAAAAAAATCTGCCACACATAATCAGCAGTGGCTCACTCAACTACAAAACTTCAACTGTAAGGGTTTCCAGAAGAACAGAGCAAAGACTGAGTATCATTGAGATGTCCAATCAAGACTTTGTTATCCTCCCAGGCACAGGAAAGCTGCTGTGGCCTGAGAAGCAAAAACAGAAAGGTCAGTGTAGCAATTTCTAAAAGCAACTAACATTGACCTGAGTGAGCCTTTAGCTGTTCTCAACCAAATGGTACATTTTTCAAGAGCAGAAAGGACTCTCCCCACTTGTGTTGTACCCACTTTATATCTCCGAGGACTTAGAAGCACATGTTCAAGGGAACAGTGCTGGTGGAAGAGGGAGGGAAGGGATGTCCATCACCCACACGATTATATTCTCAGCCCCTGCTGTGTGAGAGTGGGCTGGTTTGAGAGACAGTCCTGGTAATGGCTTTCCTAAGCAACTCTTGGTGCCATAGGTGGCCCTGACCTGTACCCAGATCTGGTGGACCACAGAGGTGGGCATGGCATTTGCAAGGCTGGAGGAAGGCTATGAGAATGCCATGAAGGACTATTACAAGAAGCAAGTGGCCCAGCTCAAAACCCTCATCACCATGCTCATTGGCCAGCTCTCCAAGGGGGACCGTCAGAAGATCATGACCATATGCACCATCGATGTCCATGCCAGGGACGTGGTGGCCAAGATGATTGCTCAGAAGGTGAGTCCCGGACTTTCAAGAGTACCGCTCTTTGTGGGTAGCTATACCACAAGTATTGGGATTTGGGAGAAGCTCACATGTGGCCAAAACACAGGGGCTCCAAACTCTGCACCAGTCGGGGATCTGGGAGAGGATCCAGGTGGCTGCTCCTACCGTAAAAACCCCAGCAAAACAGCAGCATCCAAGCGGCTCGTGCTTTCTGTGCCATACCAGGTAGTGTGCTGCTCTCCTGAGTGGGCACAACACCCGAGCCCCATGGATCCTGCGGCCACGGGGCCACCTCCTACCTGTTGAATCTTGTGATTCACCAACCTACTCTGCCACGCCCTCTCTAGGTAGATAATGCCCAGGCCTTCCTCTGGCTGTCCCAGCTAAGGCACCGATGGGATGACGAGGCCAAACACTGCTTCGCCAACATCTGTGATGCCCAGTTTCTATACTCCTATGAGTACCTGGGAAATACCCCTCGCCTGGTGATCACGCCCTTGACAGACAGGTGAGCACTAGCATCAGCCACTGACACAGGAGCCTTCTGCTATCTGGCTCTCACCATCCACGGTCACTTGCCATTTGTCCACGAGGCTGCAGGGGGAGGGCCAGACTTAACCCAACAGATGCAAAATAAACTGAAATGGCACAGGACAGAACCCTGATCAGAGCAAACCCCAGAGCAAATCAGTGGGCCACGTTTGTTTGTTTGTTTTTAATTTATTTATTTGGCTGTCTTGGGTCTTAGTTGTGGCATGCAGGATCTCTCATTGTGGTGCACAGATTCTCTAGTTTTGGCACACAGGCTCTGGAGCACATGGGCTCAGTGGTTACGCCAGGCAGACTAATGGTCACTGGAAATGCAGAGATCACTAAAACTTAAACTCCAGTTTTGTTGAGGGAAATAAGACATGTGTAGATAAAAATTTCAGAAGTATAAGGGGAAGGATTTCCCTGGTGGTCAAGTGGTTGGGACTCTGTGCTGTCAATGAAGGGGGCTCAGGTTTGACCCCTGATTGGGGAACTAGGATGGTGCATGTTGCACTGCACGACCAAGAAAAACAAAAGTTTAAAAAAATCATGCCTAAGAAATGATGCTTTTGAACTGTGGTGTTGGAGAAGACTCTTGAGAATCCCTTGGACAGCAAGGCGATCAAATCAGTCAATCCTGAAGGAAATCAGTCCTGAATATTCATTTTAGGGACTGATGCCTAAGCTGAAGCTTTAATACTCTGCCACCTGATGATAAGAACTGACTCATTGGAAAAGACCCCGACGCTGGGAAATATTGAGGGCAGGAGGAGAAGGGGATGACAGAGGATGAGATGGTTGGCTGGCATCACTGACTCGATGGACATGAATTTGAATAAACTCAGGGAAACAGTGAAGGACAGGGAAGCCTGGTGTGCTTCAGTCCATGGGGTCGCAAAGAGTTGGACATGACTGAGCAACTGAACTCACTGAAATAAATAGCACAGGGAAAATGTGCAAGGTCATAGTACAGAATAGGGCACAGAGCCACTCACTACAGGCTTCCAAGTAAGTGGCCTCTGAGCACAGAGGATCTCAGCCACTGTAGGAAGAAGAGGACCAGGAACACTCCAGGGAAGACAGTGTCTGATCTGGACCCTGAAGGCCGCATAGGACTCTAATAGGATTTCAGTTGGTTTTCGGATGACTGGCAGGCTATCCATGAAAAGCTGTGCACATGTCACCTTTTCTACTGAAAAGATACACTGTTGTTGTTCAGTCCCTCAGTCGTGTCTGACTCATTGTGACCCCAAGGACTGCAGCATGACAGGCTCCCCTGTCCTCCTCTGTTCCCAAGTTTGCTCAAATTCATGTCCATTGAGTCAGTGATGCTATCTAACCAGCTCATCTTCTGTCACCCCCTTCTCTTTTTGCCATAAGTTGGATCTATAGCATCCATTAATTGTTAAAGTGGTCTGGGATGCCCCAAAGTTGAAGAACTAGGGATTAGCGTTCTGGTTGGAATTTTGTGGGCAAAGATGTGGATATGGGAAAATTTAAAGCATGTTCTTGGAAGAGGGACTTTGGGGGAAGTAGTCAGGAATGAGCCTGGTAAGATAGGAAAGAGTCTAACTGTGAAATGTGAAAATCATATTCTTTATCCAGTAAGGAGTGATCAACTATTGAAACTTTTTCATCAGAGGAGTAAAAAAGGATGAAAACTTGTAAAGATTCATCTGACAAAAGAATGTGGGCAAAGGACAGAGAGGACAGGGAGATAAGGTCATGATCCGTGTCAGAAATGGTATATTAATTCTGCAGAGATTTCTATAAATTCTGTTAAATGCTGGTGCCCTTTCCCCTTATAATTCCACTGAACATTAAATCTCTTCTTCTGCAAAAAGACCTGCGTATGAGTGACTGGCTTACCCAGAATAAGCAAACTGTAGGTAATGAAGACACATCGTAAATTGTGATGGTTAAAGTGGCCAAATAGAATCCGTGCCATCTTCTACTTAATTTTCTCTCTGCCTATTTTAAGTATTATCGCCTGTATTCTGGCTAAATCCTCAGATATATTTCCAAATAACAATTAGTGAAATTGTAATCACTCTGCTTGAGGAACGAATAGGGGTGTGGGAACTTCAAAGTCACTGGAGGTCCCAGCATCATCCATAGAGGAAGACCTCCTGGTCCACCTCCCCCCATGCTTTTCATTTTTGTAATTCATCTTCCACCCAGAGTCCCGCTCAAACCACTCATTTGTTTACTCTTGCATCTCTCTGTTTCATGGGAGCTTGTAGAGGTCACATCACTGTCTCCAGCTGCTCCCCACCACATTTAGACTAAAATATGAATTCCTTGTGGAACATCGTAATTCCTGCCAACCACCCTGAGGCCTCACAGCCTGCAGTCCAGCCACACTGGCCTCCTCTGTGTTCCTCGATCCTTTTAAGTTCATTTCAAGGTACAACCTTGAATACGTGTGGTCCCTTCTGTCTGGACTGCTCTTCCCCATGCTTTCTGCTCCACTGTCATCCTCTCATCCTTTCTTGTTCTGCTCTTCACTCTGAGGAGACCTTCCATGACCACTCTTTCTAAAAGACAACCTCTCCCACCTCTCAAACACAGACACACACACACATACCCGTACACACACAAATAACATTAAGGATCCCCCCATTTATCCTCTCTCTAAGGGCTTCCCTAGTAGCTCAGCTGATAAAGAATCCACCTGCCATGCAGGAGACCCAGTTTGATTCCTGGGTCAGGAAGATCCACTGGAGAAGGGATAGACTACCCATTCCAGTATTCTTGGGTTTCCCTTGTGGCTCAGCTGGTAAAGAATCCGCCTGCAGTGCAGCAGACCTGGGTTTGATCCCTAGGTTGGGAAGATACCCTGGAGAAGGGAACGGCTACCCACTCCAGTGTTCTGGCCTGGAGAATTCCATAGACTGCATAGTGCATGGGGTCACAAAAGAGTCAGACACTACTGAGCGACTTTCACTTTCACTTTTCAGCATCTCCCACATTCTGAAATGAGCTTACCTTCTGCCTTCTTGGCAACAGTACCCTTTGGAATGTAAACTTTTTCCTCTCAGAGATCTTTGTCTGTCTCATCTGTTGCTATTTTTACCAATACCTAGTAGATGTTGAGGAGAAGGCGATGGCACCCCACTCCAGTACTCTTGCCTGGAAAATCCCATGGACAGAGGAGCCTGGTAGGCTGCAGTCCATGGGGTTGCTAAGAGTCGGACACAACTGAGCGACTTCACTTTCACTTTTCACTTTCATGCATTGGAGAAGGAAATGGCAGCCCACTTCAGTGTTCTTGCTTGGAGAATCCCAGGAACGGGGGAGCCTGGTGGGCTGCTGTCTATGGGGTCGCACAGAGTCGAACACGACTGAAGCGACTTAGCAGCAGCAGCAGCAGCAGTAGATGTTGAATTACTATCTCTAAGTGAATGAATTCGGAGAAAGCAGTGGCAACCTATTCCAGTGCTCTTGCCTAGCAAATCCCATGGATGGAGGAGCCTGGTAGGCTGCAGTCCATGGGGTCACTAGGAGTCAGGCACAACTGAGCAACTTCACTTTCACTTTTTACTTTCATGCATTGGAGAAGGAAATGGCAACCCACTCCAGTGTTCTTGCCTGGAGAATCCCAGGGACAGGGGAGCCTGGTGGGCTGCCATCTCTGGGGTCACACAGAGTCGGACGTGACTGAAGCGACTTAGCAGCAGCAGCAGCAGCAGTGAATGAATGATAGTTCATTGTTGAAAACCCAGGTCGTAAGAATGACAGAATTGGGAAGAGGGGATTGACTCAAAGGAGGGGTCCACATGGGACTCTGTCTATGCCTTGGCTCCCAAAGAAGAAGCAGACCCTATGCTCTCTCCTGCTCTCAGCTGGGCACCCACCCTGCTCCCTGCCCCAGCTGAGGACAGAAGGCAGACAGCGTCAGTTCAGGGGGAGAGGCAGATTCCTCTGTAGCTGGAACAGTAAAGGCAGCAGCAACTCTGAGGGTTCGGGTGTCTCAGGGGTTTTACTAGGGCTTCACTGGATAATGATCAGTTGGAGGGGCTCATTCGCTGTGGGTACAGGGAAAAGCTTTCCTACCTGGAATTTGATTCACAGGGGACCCTCTCACATGTCTTTGCCTTTGTGGTGATTCTCAGCAAGACAACTGTTCTAAACAGGAAGGGCATCCGGAAGGGTGTTCTCTCTGACAGTGAGGTTTTTTTTGCCTGCCTTGGACTATGAGCTAACAGTTTGGGAATTTATATCACTCAGAGCAGAGAAATGAAGCTATTATATGTTTGAGCAACTTGATTAATGTCTGTCTCTAGCTTTGGACTCTATGTTCCACAAAAGCATTGACTTTGATTGGCTCACTGCTCCATGGTGCCCCAGGACTCAACATCATGTCCAGCAAGTAACAGGCATTTGAGAAATATTCCTTGTGTAAAAGCAGTGAAATGATTTCTGAGGCCTGGGTTGATGCATTCAGCTCCCCATACCATTCAGAGTATTTCCTTCCTCTCCCCTGGCACATCAGACGTTATTCCAAGTAATAAAAAGTGCATGACTTTCCTTTTCCCTGGGTCTTCACACCTAACCATGCGTTGAAGGCGATGATTGCCTCTTTTGGAGTTAGAGATCTCTAGTACTCTAATGCTGAAGGAAATGGCAACCCACTCCAGTGTTCTTGCCTGGAGAATCCCAGGGACGGGGGAGCCTGGTGGGCTGCCGTCTATGGGGTCGCACAGAGTCGGACACGACTGAAGCGACTTAGCAGCAGCAGCAGCAGCAGCAGTACTCTAATGCTGAATGCCTCCTAGAGGGACGGGGTAAAGTTTGGACAATGACTTATTACCAAAATAGGCATTATTACCTCTCCTATGGAAGAATGCAAATAGGAACTTGATTTACTGCAAAGATCGGTGAATACTGTACAGAGCTTGACCTTGTTCTGCACATGAGATGCTCTTCTACTGTGGAGTGCATACTTATACGGCAAATTCCATTTTCTCATTGACTTCCATTATTACCTCAAGAAATGTCTTGGCCAGAAAAAAAAAAAAAATCGGCCTCCACCCAGAAAATTGCATTTTAAAGAGCATTGAGTTTTTGCTGGTGTCCTGCTTAAGTACATTTAATTCTCTCCTGCCAGAGGAATTAATCAAATGGACAATTGATCCGCACAGCCTCTGCACATTCATTCAAGGCACAACCACATTACTGCACGTCCGACTGATTATGCCTGTTTCTTCGGAACGTCCCACCGCCTGGATGGGACCAGAATGTATAAGTAGGTACAATGGCTCAGCTGCTGTCCCAGGACTTGAACACAATGCTAAGTTGAAGGGCTAAATGGAGATCCTTTTTCATGCTGAACAAAAGCTGTTCTCCTAGGTTGCCTCTTCATCTTTGGAGGATCTCCCGCTTCACTCCCCTTCCCTCACCTTCACACACAGCCCCCTACTGGAAGGATTGTCTTAGTCAACTGCTTATCCATTTGCAGAACCTCTTGATTTCTTAGGCACTAAGGCAAGTGGGCGAGATATAATTGAATCAAGAGTCTGACGGTGATTTTCTGAATAGGCCACAATTACCAAAGTCATGGTCTTCCCAGATTGCACTAGTGGTAAGAACCCATCTGCCAACGCAGGAGAAGCAAGAGACGCAGTTTCCATCCCTGGGTCAGGAAGGTCCCCTGGAGAAGGAAACGGCAACCCACTCCAGTATTCTTGCCTGGAAAACTCCATGGACAGAAGAACCCGGCAGGCTACAGTCCGTAGGGCTGCAAAGAGTCAGACACGACTGAGCACACACACCCATAGCAAAATGATACCCTCTGTTTTCAAGTTTTTATTGAAACATAGTTGATTTACAATGTAATATTAGGTTGGGGTATACAGCATAGTGATTTCAGTGTTTTTATAGATGATACTCCATTTAAAGTTATTGTAAAATATTGGGGGTGGGGTGGGAGAGAGGCTTAAGAGAGAGGGGATATATATACACATATAGCTGATTCATTTTGTTGTACAGCAGAAACTAACACAACACTGTAAAGCAATTAGACTCCCGTAAAGTAAATAAATAAACGTGCTGTGCTTAGTCCCGCATTGCAGGCCGATTCTTTACCATCTGAGCCACCGGGGAAGCCCAAATAAATAAATACATTTTTAAAAAGTTGTTATACAATATTGATTCTATCCCCTTTGCTGTACATCACATCCTTGTATCTTATTTATTTTGTACATACCAGAGAGGCAAGTCTTAATCCCCTTCCACTATATTATTCCTCTCTTCAACCCTCTTCCCACTGATATCTGCTAGTTTGTTGTGTGTATCTGTCTGTTTTGTTATATTCATTCACTTTATTTTTTTGGATTCTACATAGAAGTGAAAATGTACAGTGTTTGTCTTTCTCTGTTTGACTTAACTTCACTTAGCATTATACCCTCCAGTGCCATCCATGCTGTTGCCAATGGCAAAATTTCATTCTTTTGAAAACCTTTGCACCATGAAGGAAACCATCAGCAAAATGAAAAGACAGTGTACTGAGTGGGAAAAGATACTTGTAACCATCACCCTATTCAAAGCTTTGAGTCTATCAAATTGCCTCAGCCTATCTGTTCTTCCTCTGTTTCATCATTATGTTCATCCATCTATATGCTGTACTTTTTAAGGACTGCAGCTGTATTGTGGGTTGTAATATTTTTATAGCAAGGTATCATCTATTTGCATTTTCCTTTTTTTTTAAGCTCTTCCTTTCTTCCTTCAAATGAGCTTTAATCATTTTGTCAAGTCCCAAAATATAAATGATTAGGGTTTTAATTGGTGAGCCTTAAAACCTTCAAATTAATTTTGAAAACATGGCCTCACATCTTTGTAACACGTGATCTATTTCTCTTTGTTCATACCTTTGTTAGGGGAAGCACACTGACTGAAACCGCCCGCCCTGGCCAGGCACCATAGTAACCATTTGCATGAGTTGTTTTATGACAGGAGGTCCTGGCAAGGAACACAGAACTAATAAGCTACCACCAACCGAAAGTGTTCGGGAAAGGTCAAAAAGGGACCCCACATGTCTGACCACCTCCCAGAATCCTCCTCACTGGCCTCCATCTTGGCTGAACAAGGAGTGCACCACCAGGAAGGACTCTGAGTCAGAATGATTGGCTAAGGACAACCCGGAAACTAATCCCATCACCATAAAACCCGAGGTTGTGAGTTGTGGCAGAGCAGTTCTCCTGGGTTCCCTTACCCTACTGCTCTCCACCCGGGTGCCCTTTCCCAGTAAAATCTCTTGCTTTGTCAGCACATGTGTCTCCTCAGACAATTCATTTCCGAGTATTAGACAAAAGCCCAGTTTCGGGCCCTGGAAGGGGTCCCCCTTCCTGCAACACCTTCAGTTGTGTTTCTTAGAAAGGTTTATAAACATCTTCATATAGATTTGAGTGTTTCTTATTGTTACCTCTGCTGCTGCTGCTGCTGCATATCATTACCTCTAGGGAGCTTTAAATTTTTTATTCCTATATAAGGTTTTTTTATTATATATATATATAATGAAATATATATATATTTAAAACAACTTATTGAGCTTTCTTTTATGTCAAAAATTTTACCCATCCAAGTGTATAATCAATGATTGTTAGTAACTTTATCAAGTAGTGTAAACATCACCATAAATCAATTGCAACATTTTTATGCTCCTCAATAAGATCCCTCATGGCCATTTATAGTTAATCCTCATTCCCACCCACAGTCCTGTGCAGTCACTAATCTATTTCTATCTCTATAAATTTGCCTATTTTGTACATTTCTTATAAATGGAATCTTACAGCATGTGGTCTCTTGTGTCTGGCTTGTTTCATTTTATGTGATGTTTGGGGGTTTTTCCTTATAAAATATGTGTCAGTAATTTGTTACTTATTATCTCTGAACAATAATCCATTTTACAGATAATGACATATTTTGCCTATCCAGTTATCTTAGGTAATTTTTAGTTTGGGGCCATTACAAACAGTGTTTCTGTGAACATTTGCTTGCAAGTTTTTGCATGGACATTGTGTTTTAATTTCTTTTGGGTTAATACCTAGGAGAGGAGTTGTTGGGTGGTATGGCAGTTTTATGTTTAACTTTTTGATAAATTATTTTCTGAAGTAACTTGATTGTCTTATATCCCCACCAGCAATGTGTGAGGCTTCCCATTTCTCCACATCCTTGACAACATTTATTATTATGTCTTATTATTGTAGCCATTCTAGTGGATGTGAAGTAGGATCTCATTTGAGTTTTAATTTGTATTTCTGTAATAATGATATTGAGCATATCTTCATGTGCTCATTGGCCATTTGTATATATTCTTTGGCATAATTTCTGTTCATATCTTTTGTCTATTGTTTGATTGAGCTGTTTGTACTCTTACTGAGTTCTCAGGCTTTTTTGTATATTCTGGATATATTGCATATGTGTTTGCAAGCATTTTATCCCAGCCTGTTGCTTATCTTTTCATTTTCTTCATGGCATCTTTTGAAGTGCAAATGTTGTTAATTTTGATGAATGAAATTAAGCAAAGATGTCTTAGTTACAACAGCAAAAATATAGTCCATAAAAGAAAAACCTGAAAAACAGAATCTCATCAAAATTCAGTTGTGTATAGGAAAAAGTTGGTCTTTGTAAATTTATCTCCTATTCTGCCCATCTACTGCCTTGCAGTAAAAATTCTTTAAAACATTCCACCGAGGACCTCAGTCCTACAACCGGGAAAGCTTAATTTGGCCAAGAATTCAAAGGAGACTGGAAGCAGGTTCTTTCCCCAAGAGGGTCCAGGTAAGAGTCCAGTCAACTGGTTCCTTGATTTTGACCCTGTGAGACCATCAGTAGAGGAGCCACCTGGATTCCTATGTATAGAAATGAGATTATAAATGGGTGTTTTTTTTAAAAGCCTCTTTGTGTGTGTGTGTATAGCAATAGGAAATGAATAAAATCAGCTGTGATTTCACCAACTCTAAGATTAGCCAAACCACATGGCTAGAATAGCCTCAAGTCTATTCATAGCTGAAATCAAGATATAGCACCTTTGATATTTTCTTTAATCTGCCATTTGAATGAGTGTATCAAAAAAAAAGAAAGAAAAGGGAAAGCTACATTTCCTGTATTTATTATCTTAACAGATAATACCTTGAAAGTGGATCAGCTTTCTACTTTCCAAGGCACTGTCTTATCTCTTGTCTCATCTTGTCCTCACAAGAGCCTGGTGGGTCAGATAAAAACAAAGCCGGTAGACATCGCTTGCCCGAAGAAAATAAAACCAACTTTAGCTCAATACTAGGAAGGCCTTTCAAACAATTAGAACCAACCCATGGTGGAAGGGGCCAGCTTCTAAAATAATAAACCATGTCTTACTGGAAGACAAGGCTGCATGACAGTATTTGAAGGGTTTAATGGGAGGCAGCGTGGCATGGTTAAAGAGCCAAGCCTCTGAGATCTCTTCTAACATTAAAAATCTGTCTTCCAGATAAGCAATCAAACTAAATTAATGCATATTCATGTTGGGGTTAGTCAGTGATTCCCTGCCATTTTCATAATTGCAGTTGTTTTATTTTTGTTTATTTTAAAGTTTGTTTTTTAAATGTGGACCGTTTTTAAAGTCTTTTTATTGAATTTCTTACAATATCACTTCTGTTTTTTTTATGTTTTGGTGTGTTGGCCAAGAAACATGTAGGATCTCAACTCCCTGACCAGGGAACAAACTCACACCCTCTTGCTTTGAAAGGCAAAGTCTTAATGTACTGGACCACCAGGGAAGTCTCTGCAGTTGTTTTTGAGGCAGCAGATCTATCTAAATTCCTTTGTGCAAAGAAAATCCTGTATGATAGACCCTCAGTGACACATTTTTTCAAAGGCACCAAAGTTTATTAACCTGGGAGGATTTCACAAAGGCTTTGCAGTAGAGGCAAGCTTTGAAGTTAGTATGTCTGACTCCTGAGTCCTTGCCTTGAACCACAACAACGTGATCTGCCCTCTCAGTAGGAAACAGGAGCAGATTGAAGCAGCGACTTAGACATTTAAAGAGATGGACAGTCTAATGAGACTGCAGACAGAATCTTGGAGGAGGAGTGTGTGTCCCAAAGAATAGGACATCCTGTTGGCTCAGTGGCCCAACCATAATGCCAGTGCCCCCCACCCCTCCCAACACATACAGAGGAGAGGAATACTCTTTTCTTTCCTTTGTGTTTTCCTCATGGCCCAAGCTAAAGGCCCACTGTCCCTGCCTTGGTTACTAGAACTCCTTAGACAGCCCACCTTCCCTCCCTTAACCTCAGTCTCTTTGCATTGTGCATGCCTGCTCAGTCATGTCCAACTCTTTGTGACCCCATAGACTGCAGCCCACCAGGTTCTTCTGTCCATGGGATTCTCCAGGCAAGAATACTGGAGTGGGTTGCCATTTCCTCCTCTGGGGGAATCTTCCCTACCCAGGGATCAAACCCATGTATCCTATGTTTCCTGCATTGGTAGGTGGATTCTTTACCACTGAGCCATCTGGGAAACCCACAAATCTCAATCTATCCATCTGTGATTTAAGGGGATTGGATTAGTTGATCTCAGAAATTCCTTCCAGCTCCAGAGTTCCTGTTATTATGGGCAATTATATATATATAATTGCCCATAATATATATGAGCAATTGCCTATATATATACACACACACATGCTGCTGCTGCTGCTAAGTCGCGTCAGTCGTGTCTGACTCTGTGCAACCCCATAGATGGCAGCCCACCAGGCTCCCCCGTCCCTGGGATTCTCCAGGCAAGAACACTGGAGTGGGTTGCCATTTCCTTCTCCAATGCATGAAAGTGAAGTCTCTCAGCTGTGTCCGACTCTTAGCAACCCCATGGACTGTAGCCTACCAGGCTCCTCCATCCATGGGATTCTCCAGGCAAGAGTACTGGAATGGGGTGCCACTGCCTTCTCTTAAATCACACATACATACACACACACATATGTATGTATGTATTTTGGCATTTTCCCCCAAGTGCTTCTTCTGGAGATACTCAGAAGCTCAGTAGATGCTCAAAAAGAGATTGACACCCAGATCTGAGTATTTGTTTTGGGAGATTCTTGAGTTTCCTATGAGAATTCTATTTTTGTGGAACCTTGTTCTTCTGGGCTCTCAGATTCCTTGAGAGCTTTGCTGCTGCAGCAAGATGAGGTCTGTGTTGCCCCCTAGCTGAGAAGAAGAGGCAGCCATGGGACAGTAAAAGGTTGGGAGAGTTGGCTGGGGGCCAGGATTCCCCTGTCCAGGCAGTTGCCATTCGTCCTGGGGATACTCAGGGCTACAGGAGGTCTCAAAGGTCTGGAAGAAGCCTGAGACTGGCAGAAATGGAAGGCCTTGGGGCCAGTGTGGAGGCAGAGCTCAGCCTAAGAGCATAGGTTTGGTTAAGGCTGCACGTAGAACTCTGAGGATGTAGCTATCAGTGTTGGAGAGAAGCGTTGCCAAGTGATCACAGTGACTGAGGAAGGTGAGGTGGGACCTAGCTTTTCACCTTAACCCTGACTTGCCTTCCCTTGTGGCTCAGTCAGTAAAGAATCTGCCTGCAGTGCAGGAGACTTGGGTTGGACCCCTGGGTCGGGAAGATTCCCTGGAGGGGAGAGCATGGCAACCCACTCCAGTACTCTTACCTGGAGAATCCCATGGACAGAGGAGCCTGGCAGGCCACAGTCCATGGGGTCACAAAGGGTCGGATATGTCTCAGAAATGAACACTTTCACTTTCTGACTCACCTCACCTTCTGGCCCACCTCACAGATCAGGAGCTGTAGGGCTTCCCCCATGGCTCAGTGGTAAAAAATCTGCAGTGCTGAAGACATGAGCTCGACTCTTGTGTTGGGAAGATCCTCTGGAGAAAGAAACGACAACCCACTCCTGTATTCTTGCCTGGGGAATCCCATGGACAGAGGAGCCTGGAGGGCTACAGTCTATGAGTTTGCAAAGAGTTGGATGTGACTTGGTGACTAAACAACGACAGAAAAACAACATGATGCAGTTGCATGAGCCCAGCTCCCCAGGGGTTAAAGGCAGCCGGCCCATCCTCTACCTGGGCAGACTGCCTTCCTGGGTTTCTTTGTCAAAGGCTGAAGTAGCTATGGGAATTTCACACTGAATTAAGGGAGAATTCAGGAACTCCAAAGCTTTTCAAAGCAATTTTGGTGGCAGTGGAGGTGCACTCACCATCTGGTGAGAAAAGTGTTAAGTCAGAGATTCTGGTCAACTCTAGCATCAGATTCAGAACCAAAGAGTTCATTTCAGAGACACCCCTTTCCTCAGACAGCCCCACCCCCCATCTACACTGCAGGTTGAGAGCTTCTGTATTGATTTTCTAGGTATTAAAAAAGCCAATGCCACAGTTTTAAAAGCTCTGTTGAGATACAATTTACATGTCTTAAAGTAAGACACCCATTACAAGTGTACAAATCAATGATTTCTAGTGAATTCTTAGACTTGTGCAGCCGTGATCACAATTTAGCTTTAGAATATTGCTGTCACCCTGTTTGCAGTCAGACCTCACTCCCATCACCCTCCCAAGGCAGCCCCTGATGTGCTATCTCTGTGTCTTCTAGACATTTCATAAATGGAATAGTATGGGATCTTTTGCATCTGACTTCCTTCATTTTAATGTTTTTAAGGTTCATGCATGTTGTATGTGTCAGTACTTGATTCCACTACTTTGTTAAATAGCATTCCATTGCGCAGATATATTGCATTTTGTTTATCCATTCATGGTTGATGGACACCTGCGTTGTTTCCAGTTTCTTATTGTTATAAATATTGCTGCTTTGAACATTCCTGCGTAAGTCTTTGCGGGATCTTTTAGTTTGGGCATTTGAACTCTTAGGTGCAGCATGTGGGATCTAGCTTCCTGACCAGGGATGGGACTCGGGCGCCCTGCTTTGGGAGCACGGAGTCTTAGCCACTGGACCACCAGGGAAGTCCCTTGTCATTAACTCTTGAGTCAGCTCTTTGAGGCTCAGGGGGAGACCTGGGAGACTAAAGCAAAAGCCATTTATCTTAAAGGACAGGGACACAGGGACTTGTATGCACACGGTAGAAGGGACAAAGGATTGTTCGGGATCCCTTTATTAAGGCACGAAGTCCATTCATGAGGACTTCACCTTCATGACCTAATCATCTCCTGAAAACCCTGCCTCCTAATACCACAATCTTTGGGGAGTTAAGATATGGTCTCAACATATGGATTTAGCAGAGACACTAACATTCAGACCATAGTGCTGAGCAAGTGAGAATACCTCTTCACAAATGAACTTAAGAGTACTTGGGGTGGGGCAGTGGGGACGATGGTGAGAAGTGAGCTACAGAAATAAGCGAGGGCAAGGTCAAGACAGTCAGGAAGGTGCCATTTAGAAACCTCCTCCCACAGCACAGAGGGGAGCAGACTGGTGGGGTCTGGGCTTTCCTTTACAGAAGCTGTGTCAAGCCTCTTGTGGCCTTGAACCTCAGTCCTGTCTCACTAGGACCAACCTCCTCTGCCTTTCTGTGTTTGGCAGGTGTTACATCACCCTCACCCAGGCCCTGCACCTGACCATGAGCGGGGCTCCAGCAGGACCTGCAGGCACAGGCAAGACAGAGACCACCAAGGACCTGGGCCGGGCGCTGGGCGTCATGGTCTACGTGTTTAACTGCTCCGAGCAGATGGATTACAAGGTACAGGCCCAGCCTTGGAGGGGCTGGGGCTAGGTGGTGGCCCAAACCATTGATCAGCTTTATGCATGCCGCTCTGGCCAAGCTCAGAGACCCAGACCAGGAGGTCTCTGCTTCTCCACAGGAGACATGGGAACCCTTGGCCCTGGGAGCTGAGTGACCTCCTGTTAAACCTCACCACCGTGGAATCCACTTCCTCTAATGAGCTCTGCAGCCACAAATGGGTGACTTACCCTCTGAGACCTTCCTTCCATCATCTGTAAAATGAGGAAGCTGAACATATGTCCAAAGGCCTAAATTCACTACTTGACCCAGAACCACAGAAAGGCTCATAAGTGGTTGATAATGAAAGTCTTCACATAAAAGCCATAGATGTGCTCTTCTGTAAAAGTGGGCATTTTTCTAGAATTTCTCAAGGACACAATACTCTACAAGGGCAGATTTGGCTTCTGAAGACAGACTAGAATAACCTCTATTCTTTTTTTTTTTTAATTTTTGGCTGCACTGGGTCTTAGTTGCAGCACGTGGGCTTTTCTTGCTATGGTTGCGTGCAGCGTGTGGGATCTTAGTTCCCTGACTAGAGATGGAGCTCCCGTCCCCTGCATTGGAAAGCAGAATCTTAACCCCTGGACCACCAGGGAAGTCACAGTAACCTCTGTTCTTAGCAAGAGATACATAAAAGACAAGTACAAGGCTAATATTCTTCATTCAGGCACGCTTCATTTTTACATTATTTTAATATCAAATATATTCCAGGCACTGTGTCATAAAGAAAGGCAAGGGAAACAAGACAACCATTAGGTCACCTCTTAGCAACATTCTGCTTACAGCTAGACCTTATATAGATTCTTTGTTATAAAAGCATAATAATAGGTTATCTCACTGTCTCATTTTTTTTTCATTGTGTGTATTTTTGTAGACTGCCAGAAGTCCCTTTTGAAAATAGGATGGCATTTAAATAAATTTAGGGTGGAAAAAGAAAATAATTAAATTAAGTAGATCAAATATTTATAGGTATAAATGATGTGATACATTGATTGCAAAATAAATTCAATTTTAAAATAGTTTTAGAGACTGCAAGATAGCACTTGCAGTTACCCTATACAGAACTCTTTAAATGGGATTGATCTGCTGCAACTTTAATCATTTCTCTTGTATATAAAATTTTGCTGCACAGAGTTGCAGAATCCTGTAGCACTGTGTTTTCTCACAGAAAGCAGACAAAATGAGGATTCAGGCCCAAAATAGCTGTGCTCCCATAGTCTATGCACTAAATTTTAATATGGTTGCTTTTATTGATGAACTCATAAAGATAACGTTTCTCTTTAAGCCAGGTTGGAAGAAGAAATATTTTTCCCCCTTTAAAGAAACAAGCTAAGCTTTAGGAATAAACTTTCTAGATTCTTCTAGAGTTAAGCAATGGCAGCATTTCTGAGATAAACATACTCTCCCAAGAGGAACATTCTGGAGGACACACTTATTTAGATATGGAAGACCTTGGATGTTGACTGAAGAAGGAAAGGCATATTTCTTAAAGTCACAGCTAACATGGGAAACAGGAAGAGATGAGTTGGCTCCATGGTCAGAGGTCACTAAGGCCATTTTACTCAATCCTTTCAAAACTTGATTACTGAACTCTGACCCCCACCAATTCCTCTAAGAGTATGGGATGAGAGGACGAGTCTGCCCTCAATTTGTTTGAACCATGTGAAAGTTCAGCCATGTGTGTCTAGTCCAGACACAGATCAGAGCAAGAACAGTAAGTATAGCTGTAGTGGGACACAGCGAAGGTAAGGTGACCACTTCCTGGACACCAGACATCCTTTGTAACCAAGCAGCCTCACTAAGCAGCGTCAAACCCCCTCTTCCCTTTCTTGTTCAGCTATTCAGATAGAGGAATGGGCAGATGGATAAATGGAGATGGAGAGATAGATGATTGATTAATCAATAAATAAATGATAGAGAGATTGGTGCTTCCCAGCTGGCACTAGTGGTAAAGAACCCGCCTGCCAATGCAGAGATGTAAGAGACGTGGGTTCCATCCCTGGGTGGGGAAGATCCCTGGAGGAGGTCATGGCAACACACTCCAGTATGCTTGCCTATGGACAGAGAAGCCTGGCAGGCTACAGTCCATGGGGTCACAAAGAGTTGGGCGTAACTGAAGTGACTTAGCATGCACGCAGAGAGATATATAGGTTAGATGTATGCAATGGTTGTTGTTGTGCAGTTGCTGGTCATGTCCGACTCTTTGCAACCCCATGGACTGCAGCACGCCAGGCTTCCCTGTCCTTCACCATCTCCTGGAGTTTGCTCAAACTCATGTCCATTGAGTCAACAATGCCATCCAACCATCTCATCCTCTGTTGTCCCCTTCTCCTCCTGCCTTCAATCTTTCCCACCATCAGAGTCTTTTCCAATGAACTGGCTCTTCCCATCAGATGGCCAAGTATTGGAGCTTCAGCTTCAACATCAGTCCTTCCAATGAATACTAAAGATTGATTTCTTTTAGGATCGACCAGTTTCTAACCAGTGGTCTTTAAGGAACCAGGAGTTCTATAATAAAGGGGATAGAAAATTATCAATACTTAGACATGTAATGGTAAGCCTAGCACAGATGGTAATTTAATCTCTGTACATCTCTTTGCAGTCTTGCGGCAACATCTACAAGGGCCTTGCTCAGACTGGTGCCTGGGGCTGTTTTGATGAGTTTAATCGAATCTCTGTGGAGGTCTTGTCAGTGGTGGCGGTGCAGGTACAGGGGGCAAAAGTTGATGGGAACATGTGGTCTTCATGCCAAGCACTGAGGACTTCTGCATCCTCTTGATTTCACCCTCTCCTCACCCTTCCCCCTGTTGCCTTTCTTCTATCCACTTAAATCAGGCATGGGTGCAGAACAGGGTATCCACAGGGCCCTATCAATACATTTACTGGCCTTGATTCTCCATTTCCTCTCCTGTAAAATAGGAAGAAAGAACATCCATGCACCTGTTTATTGGGGATGAGGAAAGGCTCAGCAAGATGGCAGAGCCCAGCTCCTTAGAAAAGGCACAGAACTGTCTGTCATGAATACGCACACCCGTGGTGGCCCAACGCAGCACCTAGTACTAGAGGTTACCAACAGGCTGTCTCCATGTGTCCCTGCAAGGAGCCAGGGGACAAAAGGGAAGCAGTGAGAGACAGATAGACCAAAGTCAGCAGAGAGTTTGTCTTGGGCTCCAGAGATTATATGACCAAGTTCCACATATAGCTGGGATTGTGAAAGAAGCAGGTTCTTGTAGAGTTAGCCAGACAAGGCGGGGAGAAGTGGTTACGTGTGTCGGCTCTGAAACCACACTGCCAGTGTTCACTTCTGGTCCTGCCACTTACTAGCCATGTGCCCTTGGGCAAGTCAATATATCAAATTCCACATCTGTAAAGGGAGTTAATAATAGTACCTACTCGATCTGGTTGTAATAATTATTGAATGAGTTAACTTAAAGCCCTACACATAGTGGGCACACAATAAATGTCAGTCTCTGATATGATGGTGATGATGGTGGTGGCCATGGTGATGGTGGTGGTGGTGGTGGTGGTGGTGGTGATGGTGGTGATAGTGATGGTGAGAATGGTGGTTGTAGTCATGGTGATGATGATGGTGATAGTGGTGATGATGGTGATGGTGGTGATAGTGGTGATGATGGTGAAGGTGGTGGTGGTGATGATAAGGGTGATGATGATGGTGGTGGTAGTTGCGGTGATGGTGATAATGGTGATAATGGTGGTTGTGGTCATGGTGATGATGGTGATGGTGGTGGCGATGATGATAAGGGTGATGATGGATGGTGGTGGTGATGATGATAAGGGTGATGATGGATGGTGGTGGTGATGATGATAAGGGTGATGATGGATGGTGGTGGTGATGATGACAATGGTGATGATGGTGGTGGTGGTAGTTGTGGTGATGGTGGTGATGGTGATAATGGTGGTTGTGGTCATGGTGATGATGGATGGTGGTGGTGATGATGATAAGGGTGATGATGGATGGTGGTGGTGGTAGTTGTGGTGATGGTGATAATGATGATAATGGTGATGGTGATAATGGTGGTTGTGGTCATGGTGATGATGGTGATGGTGGTGGTGGTGATGATGATAAGGGTGATGATGGATGGTGGTGGTGGTAGTTGTGGTGATGATGGTGAAGGTGGTGGTGGCGATGATGATAAGGGTGATGATGGATGGTGGTGGTGATGCTGGTGATGATGACAATGGTGATGGTGATGGTGGTGGTGGTGATGGTGGAGTGGCGGTGATGATGATTACTCTCATTATTACTTGAACCCTGAAGGAAATGGGCTGAAGAAAGTAGAAGGTTGGAACACACAGGACAGGGAAGAAGGGTCCACTCCCTAGTGTCTCTGGTCTCCTCTACACCCTTCACTCCTTCTCAGCTGGCCCAGGTCCGGCTGTCTTAGCAAACTTAGCATCCTAACTGATGAGGCAGTGCCCAGCAGCCACTGTCCCCAGTGTATAACAGACAGATACTGAATTTGCCTAATTTTGAAACTGCCCAACACAAGGGCAGTAATGAGGTCTCCAAGATCAGTTGCCTTTTGCTTCTGGAGTTAAATGAAATCAATTCAGCCTGGAATTCCCTGATGCTTTCACATTCTCATCCAGGAATATATCTAAGGACACATTCTCAAGAAAGTGGTCTGACAACCACCTGGGCAAAAGCTGAGCTACTACTGTTTAAAATCATAGACCCCAGAGGGGAAAATTGCACTGTGTTCAGGCCGCAGTGCAGGTTGGCATGTTGGTGCAGAAGCCGCAGCAGGTGTGACAGTCCCCCGCCCTCCCCCTCCTCCCTGCCTCTCCTCCTCTCCGCTCCTCACACGTCCATGTCCCTCTTCCCAGTGACTTCTACAAAAGTGAGCATGCCTCAGTGTCCTCGTGGGTGGAAGTTTTCATTTCTCTGTCAGATTGGTTAAGCAGAATTACGTATCCAACTGGGAAAGGTAAAGCAATTCCAAGAACAATTATTTTTTAAACATATAAGATACTACTTGCCTTTTTTCTGGAATTTTGCCACTACTTTTGCAATCAGCTCCCTAGGCTTTGGGTTACATGGGCCAGCCATTAACCTGCGCCTCCAGCCGGGGTCCCCTCCATGCTCCCTGATCAGATTCAAGCCCTGACTGTGTGTTGGGCTGTGGCTGGAAGCAGTTAGACACAGCAGAGCAGCTAGCAGGGGCTCTAGAACCCAGCACAGCAGTGTTTCAAAAATTAACACGCTGAACAAATAGATGTTAGTGTCTCAGAGCTAGGGGAGCTCCCATGAAACACCATTTATAGAGGAGCCTGCTGCTGCTGCTAAGTCGCTTCAGTCGTGTCCGACTCTGTGCGACCCCATAGACGGCAGCCCACCAGGCTCCCCCGTCCCTGGGATTCTCCAGGCAAGAACGCTGGAGTGGGCCTAAGGTCTAAAGTAAAAACACAGAAACATTTTTTAAAATGTAAAATGTGATGAGTGGGTTGCACTTCCCAAAGAAAGCAGACTTCAATCTGCCCCTAGAGAGAAGCAGGGAGTGATCCAGGCAGGGTTTTTGATTTTGACTTTTTAATTTTGTATTGGGGTATAGCTGGTTCACATTGTTGTGATAGTTTCACCCCACATCCTTCGTTGGGTGATGAGGGCGATGAGGGGCCCCAGGGCAGAGTGGTGCTGTGAGCGCCATGGGAACCAGCAGAGTCTGGGCTGTTGGGTCAGCGTGCCGGTCTCTGGAGGCCACCTCGGCCAGGATGCGTGGACATTCTGTGCATGGAGAAGAAGTTTCAGTCTCAAGCTAATTGGTGCGAGCTCAGCAATTCTGTCATTAGATCTTCACTTGGGAAAGCAGCTGAATCCCAGTTGTGGAACTGCTGGGTGTTCTGGCAGAAACTGCCCTTCTGGACACTGACATTCTCATCCTTGGGGGATGGTCCGCTGCCTCCAGCCCCTCTTCCTGTCTCTGTCTCCGTCTGTCTGTGTGTCTGTCTCTCTGGTCCAGCTGTCTCTCTCTCTCTCTCTCTTTCATAAGTGTTCCAGTTCTGATTCTCTCTCCACCTCTCCTCTGTCTCTGTCTTGTTTATGATCCAGCTGTTCCTCTCTCCTGTCTTATACACACTCCAGTTATTTCACTCTGAACCTCTTTCTCTCTCTCTCTCTCCTTTGTTTATGATCAGCTCTGTTTCTCTCCCTCTGCTTCTCCCTCTGGTATATGGCCCAGCTCTCTGTCTCTCTGTTATTTATAGTCCAACTCTTCCCCTCTCCTTCTCTCTTATATACACTCCAGCTGTTTTGCTCTCTGTCTCTCTCTCACACACACATATTCAAACACACATCCCTGCAGCCCAACCTCCACGGAACCCTTGACTGTTCTAAACACCTGAGTGCAGCTGATACACATGAGGTTCATTCAAAACCTTTCACTGGCCCCGACTTCCCAGTTCTGCAGGTGTCCTAGGGCCTGGCTGGACAAGGGAGGCCCTTTTGCCTTCCCTCCTTCCGCTGCTGATCATTTTTGCACACATTTTCCCAAAGCAGCAGGTGTGGAAATAAATAGGTGAATTTCATTTCTGTCTCTGCTTCACTGCTCTAAGAATGATGTAGAATCTACATCTGACCAGGTCAAGCTTCAGCGTAAATCCCCTCTGGCTCCAGACCACATTTAAGAAAAACTCTAATCTCTTTAGAAAGACAGGACTAGCCCCTGGGCATCTGACCCAGCCTCCCTTTCCACTGTAGCTCTTTCCTCTCCTCACCAGACACTCCATCCCTGCTGGACTCACCTTTGCCTTCCAGGTCTGTTGTAGAAATGTAGATGGGGGAGGAGCTGAGAGAGTTAAGACCAGATAAGGACCACACTGCCGCGATGGAGGACAGGTTAACAGATTCCTTGTTAGTTGCTGTTGTTGAGCACCTTTGTGTGTGTGCTAAACTCCTTGTGGACTTTATTTCACTTGCTCCTTAGAGCAAGCCCAGGCAGTAGGTCCTGGTGTTCCTTCTTTCCATCTTGTAGTAGCTGAGAGCCCAGGCTCCAGAATCCACAGGTCTGGATCTGATGCAGATACCAGCACTGAGCAGCTGTGGAGGGCTCAGCAAACTACTCCCCTTTTGGTGTATCCAATTCTTTACAGAGAAAGAGGATGATGGTAGTAAAGAGCTCCCCTCAAAGGATCCTGGTGGGGATCCCACAACTTAATCCAAAACTGCTCAGGACAGCAGTCAGTATGGGGGGAGGGAACCAGTGTTCAGAGCTGTCCATCTCCAACCTTTTAGGCACCACGTGATAGGCATGGGCATGGGGCTAGGGGCAGCCAGATCCTTTAGACACGCACTCAGTGCCCATTAGTAAAGGGTCCAGGGCTCAGGCCTCAGGCCTGTCCTTCAGTGTGACCCTGGGGTCCCAGCCTTAGCCACCATCCGACCCCTGGAACACAGAGGGGGCGTTTTCCCATGACTTGTTCACCAGGTAAAAAGCATTCAAGATGCAATTCGAGACAAGAAGCAGCGGTTCAACTTCCTTGGAGAGGAGATTAGCTTGAACCCATCCGTGGGCATCTTCATCACCATGAACCCAGGCTACGCTGGTCGTACAGAGCTGCCCGAAAACCTCAAGGCTCTGTTCAGGTGAGCGTTCACTCTGCCCTGGTCATACAAGGAGCCCAGAGACAAGCTTCTTTATTCTTTCCACTGAAAACATATGACATATATGCTAGAAGAAATGTAGAACATATATTAAAAAGTAGATTATATAAAACACATTTAATGCCATCAGCGGTACAATGGTTTTTTTGCCGAATTGTGCTCTGTTCTTCTTTACAGGCATAGAATTTATGCATTTGTAGTGTATGTTTGTGGTCTACACACAGTTTGGCATTGTTCTTTAATTTCATAGTTTATCACAATCCTATCATAAATAGTTTCTTCTTCTGTTAAATATTCTTAAGAAATCTCATTTCATGACTGTGTTTTATTCTATCAAGTGCATGGTCCGCAATGTAGTTAGCAAGTCCCCTGTAGTTAAACGTTAAGACTGTTTCTGACATTTAAAATAAATTTATGCATCATGGTAAAATATACATAAGTAGTTTTTTTGTATGCATGATTATTTTCTTTGGCTAGGTTCCCAGAAATGGAATCACTGAGTTAACAGGGAGAAACATTTTTAAGGCTCTCGACACACATTGCCAAGTTGCTTTCCACAAACAGTAGTGCCGAGTGACACTCCTGGAAATGATGCATGGTTGTTGTTCAGTCGCTCAGTCGTGTCCAACTCTTTGCAACCCCGCGGACTGCAGCATGCCAAGCTTCTCTGTCTTCCGCTATCTCCTGGAGTTTGCTCAAATCCATGTCCATTGAGTCAGTGATGCCATCCAACCATCTCACATTCTGCTGCCCTCTCCTCGTTTCGCCTTCAGTCTTTCCCAGCATCAGGGTCTTTTCTAATGAGTTAGTTCTTCCCATCAGGTGACCAAAGTACTGGAATTTCAGCTTCAGCTTCAGTCCTCCCAATGAATATTCAGGACTGATTTCCTTTAGGATTGACTGGTTGGATCTCCTTGCAGTCCAAGGGACTCTCAAGAGTGTAGCATCAGTTCTTCACCAATCACTCTTCTTTATGGTCCAACACTCACATACATACGTGACTACCAAAAAACCAGAGCTTTGACCGTACAGACCCTTGTCAGCAAAGTAAAGTCTCTCCTTTTTAATACACCATCTAGGTTTGTCATAGCTTTCCTTATAGAGAAATGCAATTAAAGACACATAACAACTCTAACCTCCTATTACATACCTAATAATTTTAAAATTAAGTAATTGTAGGGACTTCTCTGGACTTCCCAGGTGGCATTAATGGTAAAGAATCCCCACCAATGCAGAAGATGTAAGAAACATGGGTTTGATCCCTGAGTCAGGAAGATCCCCTGGAAGGGGGTACGACAACCCACTCCAGTGTTATTGCCTGGAGAATCTCATGGACAGAGGAGCCTGACTGGCCACAGTCCATAGTGTTGCAGAGTCGGACGCAACTGAAGTGACCAAGCACAGCACAGCACAGCGCAGGGACTTGTCTAGCAGTCCAGTGCTTGAGACTTCGCCTTCTGATGCAGTGGGTGGGATTCAATTCCTGGT
This sequence comes from Bubalus bubalis, assembly GCF_019923935.1. Taxonomy (NCBI): domain Eukaryota; kingdom Metazoa; phylum Chordata; class Mammalia; order Artiodactyla; family Bovidae; genus Bubalus; species Bubalus bubalis. Next base: position 32,650,646 of record NC_059159.1, on the reverse strand, counting down.
CAGGGAGCTAAGATTCCATGTGCTTCATGGCCAAAAGCCAAAGCATAAACCAGAAGCAATGTTGTAACAAATTCAATACAGACTTTAAAAAAAAAGAAAAGAAATACAAGGGAAAGAAATTCTTTAAAAACTACTTAACTGTAAAATAAAATGTTACTAGAACTAGAAGGAAAAATCACAGTAAATTCTTATATACAGATAAAAATTCCCTTTTGTATTCTATTTCTCATTTTGTGGCAAGGTGGGGTTAACAGGTACTGACTTCAGTTCTTGGCATTAGGCATTGGCATTTGTATGCAAATAAGTGTAGAATAATCTCTGAGGGTCTGAACTTGGAGGAGACAAGTTTCTGGATAAGAACTAGAGAGATCAGAGAGACTCGGTTCCTCAACAGTAGCCCCAAATCTGTGATAATTTGGGGCTAATTACTAACCTGTAACCTGCTAATTACTCAGGCTTCACTAATCTGTGCCTTGTGTAAGGCACACTAGACTTAGCTTGTAAGACTTGAGTCATAGCTCCAACTCTGTCCCCATCTGATCACATCATCCATCACCTTGAGTGGGCAAGTCCACTCCCTGTTTACCCTTATTAATTCATTTTAACATTGAAAATCTTCGATGAAATCATTGCTAAGGTCTCAGTTTCCACCCTCACACATGCCTTCATCTATGATCTCAGCCAGTGTCTCTTGTCTTACAAGCTCCCGTCCAGGCGTGGCTGGGGACCCAGTCAGCCCTATGTCTCCCTCTCACAGGCCTTGTGCAATGGTTGTCCCGGACTTTGAGTTGATCTGTGAAATCATGCTGGTGGCCGAAGGATTCATCGAGGCACGGTTACTAGCCAGGAAGTTCATCACCCTTTACCAGCTGTGCAAAGAGCTTCTCTCTAAACAGGTAACCCTCCCTGGTTACACCAGGTGACCACTCAAGTGTGATTGTCCCAGCTCTGGATGGGTTCTGGAGCTGGGGTATTAGGGAGACATAACACCTTCTCATAATAGATTCTGTACTGTCTGAGCCACTTATCAGACTTCCCTCTATGGGCCTCCCTCATAACTCAGTTGGTAAAGAATCCGCCTGCAATGCAGGAGACCCTGGTTCAATTCCTGGGTCGGGAAGATCTGCTGGAGAAAGGATAGGCTACCCACTCCAGTATTCTTGGGCTTTCCTTGTGGCTCAGCTGGTAAAGAATCCGCCTGCAATACGGGAGACATGGGTTTGATCCCTGGATTGGGAAGGATCCCCTGGATAAGGGAAAGGCTACCCACTCCAGTATTCTGGCCTGGAGAATGCCAAGGACTATACAGTCCATGGGGTTGCAAAGAGTTGGACATGACTGAGTGACTTTCAGTTTTTCAGTTTCATAATAGATAGTCACTGTGCCCATAAGCATATTCAAAGCTCTGCAGACCTCTATAATAAAGATACTTCTATAAATAAACTATAGCAAGGAAACTTCTGTACTAAAGATACATGTTTATTATCTTAGCTAAGATAATAAAGATACATGTTTATTATTAACTAAAAATTTAGCTTAGCCCAGCATTTAAAAAATAAACCTGTTTGGCCATAGCGCTCCATTTTTTAATACAATACTTAGTAACACCTCGTAGACTACCAGTGTCCCATAAGAAACATTGCAGTGGCCAGTGAAAGCCCTTGGAGGGAGTGGTCTCTGCCTGAAGGAACATGAAGAAAACTGGGGAGAGAGAGTCAGACATCAAATGGCACCCCAGTGCTCTTTGCTTCTGGCCCTTAAATGTGGCTTCTTTCCAGGCCAGACCAGAAACTAGGAACCCAGAATCTTCATCTGCTGTGTCATAGATCTTTTCTTTTGCCCCCGCCTTGACCTCCCAAGTGACCTAGTAGTGACATATGTCATTCCGCTGACACGAGCCTGAGCCCGTGGGTCCCGCGTTCCAGCACCTCTGGTCTCAGCAGCCCCCTTCCCCCAGGATCACTACGACTGGGGCCTGAGGGCCATCAAGTCTGTGCTGGTGGTGGCTGGATCCCTGAAGCGAGGAGACCCTGACCGGCCTGAGGACCAAGTCCTGATGCGCTCACTGCGAGATTTCAACGTCCCCAAGATCGTGACTGATGACATGCCAGTGTTCCTGGGCCTGATCGGGGACCTGTTCCCTGCCCTGGATGTCCCTCGGAGGAGAGATCTCCACTTCGAAGCCCTGGTTAGGAAGGCGGTGATGGAGCTGAAACTCCAGGCTGAGGACAACTTTGTGCTCAAGGTACATGGGGTTTTTGCTCCCTCCTGAGATTTGTTTCTTAATTCTTTTCTTTGACAATGGGTTACACTTCGTCCTTAATCCAAAGGGCTGCTCTCAATGTACAGATATTCATCGACTTTGCAAAAACTCAGTTGACTTCACTAGCTCTTTACAGGGGCTTCCCTGGTGGCTCAGGGGTAAAGAATCTGCCTACGATGCAAGAGATGCGGGTTTGATCCCTGGGTCAGGAAGATCCCCTGGAAGAGGAAATAGAAACTCTCTCCAACATTCTTGCCTGGGAAATCCACTGGACAGAGGAGCCTGGCGGACTACAGTCCATGGGATCTCAAAGAGTCGGACGTGGCTGAGCAACTAAACAACAGCAACAGCTCTTTAGAGGGACACCCACAGTGTGGAATGTGTCATAGGAATGCAAGAGAGGGACAGAGCCTCTACCGTTGGGGGTTCACATTCTCACAGAGGAATGAGACAGGCTCAGTTATATCATGTTCCTTTCCCGTGAATTACTTCATGCACCATAATAACATTGATGCGTCTCAGAAATGTTACTTTCTGCAAAAGTGTTCAGCAAAAATAACAGGGCAAATAAGGCTTCCCTGGTGGCTCAGACGGTAAAGAATCTGCCTGCAATGCAGGAGACCCAGGTTTGATCCCTGGATGGGGAAGAACCCCTGGAGAAGGGAGTGGCTACCCAGTCCAGTATTCTTGCCTGGAGAATCCCATGGACAGAAGGGCCTGCAGGACTCCATTCCATGGGCTCCAGGGTCGCAAAGAGTTGGACACAACTGAGTGACTACCACTTTCACTCAAAATGTACAGAGTATTGTACCCAAAGCCCTAAAAACTCAGCAATGTGTTATTTTATCAAAAAGCCCTGGTTTGAGAAGGCATCCTGCAGTCTTTTAAAAGTGATAATATTAACTTGGAAATAAAAGGAATAGTCCCATGGAAGTGTGAAAACTGGGAAGGAGATATAACAGTAAATTTCTGGAAAGATGAAGAGAGGTTGGAAGAAGACTGACAGATCAAGCAGAGCAGAGGGGGTTGCAGGTGTAGAAAGAGCTCAGGGAACGAGGAGCCAGGAGGCAGCCAGTCTGCCAAGCAGAACCTCGGAGCAGCTCTGGGCTCAGAGCAGGTAGTGAAGGAGGGCAGGGAATGAGGAAGAGAAGTGAAAACAGCCAGGAGGGGGGAACGTTAAGACACATCATAATGGGATTTCAGAAGTCAAGGGTCAAGAGGAAAAAATGAAGGTTTTGTGGCTGGGTGATGGATTGAGGTGTACAGGTGACCCACGAAGGAATGAAATTCAGGATGATGTCAGAACCTCTCACCAGCAATATCAGATAGTACCGGACAAGGAAACCATTCCTTCAGATTCTGAGGGGAAACAATCTCAAAACTCCATTATGTACCAGATTATCAGATATTTTCAAGGAGTTACAGATATTATTAATATTACACAGGCATCCTATCCGATTAAGCTATTTGAGAACATACTACAACAAAACATGGATGAAAAACAAATGTCATGGGATTCAAAAATTCAAGAATCAAATAAGGGAAGTCTTTGAATTATCGCTGTCAGCAGACCTAGAAAGCAGTTAACCCAAATCAAGGCAGCATTTCCATGGTCTCTAAGAAAAAGGACCTCAAAAGTAGACAAGGCATATAAATGGGAAAGAGAATCACTGAAGAGCTTCAAGCAGTCATCTACCTGGTATGTGTGTGTGTTGAGGGATGAGAGACAAAATTAGAAGCTGATTTGGGCCAGATTGCAACAGGGCCTTGTAAACCAGTGTAAGGATTTGGGATTTCATCACCGAAACTTAGGAGAACCACCGAAGGGACAACCTGATGACAGGATCACATTTTCATTCCAGTAAGCATACAAGAGTGTAGAAAGGTGAGCCTGAAGGCAAACTACATCAAGAGCGATGATGCCTCCCACGCGACCACTGTCCCCCAAGGAGCTCCTTGACGCCAGCCTCATCAAGCCATCTGGTCAACCACATCATGCTCTGTCACGCCACAAGCCTTTGTGCTGTTTCCTCTGCCTGGAATATCCTTCCCGTTCATCTTCTTGGCAAACTCCTACCCACCCTTGAAGCCCCAGTTCAAATGCCCCATCCCCTGTGAAGCCTTTCGTATTCCCTTTATCTATATAAAATCCACTGTTTCTTCCTATCCGTTGCCATAACATTCATGTTGACGGGGTTCTCATGGCAAGAACACTGCAATGTGTTGCCGTTCCTTCTTCCAGGGATGGGTTGATGCTTTCAAATTGTAATGCTAGAGAAGGCTCTTGACAGTCCCTTGGACAGCAAGGAGATCAACCAGTCAATCCTAACGGAAATCAACCCTGAATATTCATTGGAAAGACTGATGCTGAAGCTCCAATACTTAGGCCACCTGATGTGAAAAGCCAACTCATTGGAAAAGATCCTGATGCTGGGAAAGATTGAAGGCAGGAGGAGAAGAGGGAGGCAGAAGATGAGCTGGTTGGATGGCATTACCAATGCAAAGGACATGAATTTAGGCAAGCTCCAGGAGATGGTGAGGGACAGGGAAGCCTGGCGTGCTGCAGTTCTTGGGGTTGCAAAAAGTCAGACGTGACTTGGCTACTGAACAGCAACAACAGTCTCTTTTCACAGCATTTAGTAAATACATCAGCCATAGCAGTTACACCCTTCTTGCATGTGTGCATGTGCTCAGTTCTGTCGGACTCTTTGCAGCCCCATAGACTGTCACCCACCAGGCTCTTCTGTCCATGGGATTCTCCAGGCAAGAATGTTGGAGTGGGTTGCCATTTTCTCCTCCAGGGGATCTTCCTGACACAGGGATTGAACCCACATCTCAATTATCTCCTTACATTATAGCAGTTTGTCAATATGACTTGCTTCTCTATCAGACTATGAGATCAGGGAGGGCTGGAGGGTCATCTCTAAATCTCTCTCACCAGACATACTCTCTAGCACTTAGTGGTTACTAATAATTACTCACATGATGAATAAGTGAATACATGAATCATGTTGCCCCACATTTAGGACCCCATTATATCCTGGGGGGAGTAACCCTTCCTGTGTTGACCTCAGGTCTCACTTCAGTCATCAGACTGGCTCACAGAGGAGTGGTGGGGATGTGGGTGAGTGACTAGCGGTCCCTCTGGCCGAATTCTGTGTCTCCCAGGTGGTCCAGCTGGAGGAGCTCTTGGCGGTGCGGCACTCCGTGTTCGTGGTGGGCGGGGCAGGAACTGGCAAGTCGCAGGTGCTGAGGTCCTTGCACAAGACCTACCAGATCATGAAACGCCGCCCTGTCTGGACTGACCTCAACCCCAAAGCAGTCACCAATGATGAGCTCTTTGGCATCATCAATCCAGCCACACGCGAATGGAAGGACGGTAAGGGCGGGATGCTTCTGTCTTAGATACTTGGGCTGATGAGAAGGCAGTGGGGAGGGTGTGGAGGAGGGAAAGCTGAGCTGATCAGTTTGGGGTGGGAGGAGGTGAAAAGAATCAAAGAAACTGATTTTGGCTTGGAGAGGAGCCTCATCCATTGGGGGTACTTTCTCTCCTTGGGGATTTTTCAGCTTGTCGAGAGGATAAACAAGGCAGGCCTTCTCAGCTGCAGTTCCATGATTCTGGACTGCAAGTCATGGGGTTCCCACATTGCCTGGCAGAGGGTGTGACATGGGTCAGGCAGGGAAGCCCACCTCTCATTCCCAAAGGAGCAGGCAGTCTAGCGTCCCACAGAGGGTACGTCCCTGTCAGTACCACCCCAGGAGTGATGGGGAGGCTGCTACAGAAGACTCGTCTCAGGAGCATCCTGGGACCACAGGAGGAGTGTATAGGATGGGGCGTCCCAGGCGGCTCTGTGGTAAAGAATCCGCCTGCTCTGCAGGAGGCATGGGTTCAATCCTTGTGTCGGGAAAATCATCTGAAAAAGGAAATGGCAGCCCACTCCAGTATTCTCGCCTGGAGTGTCCCATGGACAGAGGAGCCTGGCCGGCTACAGTCCATGGGGTCGCAAAGAGTGGGACAGGACTTAGCGACTGAGCACATATGCATGTGTGTAAGTGTATAGGATAATGCAAACACTGCTCCCTTTTATATGAGATCTTGAACATCCATGGATTTTAGTGTCTGCAAGAGTTCCTGGAGCCAAGGCACTGGTCCCTTCTACAGTGATTCAGATTGTCCCAAACCGGTGCTCACTTGGGGCTGACCTCAGCGTCACCTTCTGAGAATTGAAAATTGTGATAGGTGTTGAAAGGGTATCCTGTCACTGGGAGAGAGCAGAAAAGAAAATGGAGAAAACTCTCCACAAGCTGATCAGATCTCTTTCCAAAAGCAGTGTGGCCTCCTGAATGAGGTCATCTCAGGTCCCTCCTAACATCCCAGTGACTACATCAGGGTATACTGCCTGTTGTTGTTGTTCATTGGCTCAGTCGTGCCCGACCCTTTGCAACCCCATGGACTATATAGCACGCCAGGCTTCCTGTCCTTCACTATCTCCCAGAGTTTGCTCAAACTCTTGTCCATTGAGTCAATGATGCCATCCAACTGTCTCATCCTCTGTCGCCCCCTTCTCCTTCTGCCCTCAATCTTTCCCAGAATCAGGGTCTTTTCCAATGAGTCAGCTCTTTGCATCAGGTGACCAAAGTATTATAGCTTCAGCTTCAGCATCAGTCCTTCCAATGAGTATTCAGGGTTGATTTATTTTAGGATTGACTGGTTTTTTCTCCTTAATGGCCAAAGGACTCTTAAGAGTCTTCTCCAGCACCACAATTGGAAAGCATCAAATCTTCGGCACTCAGCTTTCTTTATAGTCCAACTCTCACATCCATATATAACTACTGGAAAGACCATAACTTTGACTATACAGACCTGTGTCAGCAAAGTGATATGCCTGGATTCCTCTAATTTAGGGTCTTCCATCAGAGGCCTTGAAAAATGGGACTTAATGAGTAGCCTCTCTAATTTTTATTTCACTATTAATGAGGCTTAGCATCTTTTCCTTCTTAGCGGTCTTAGTAATTGGCTCTTTTGTAATTTTATTCCTCCTTATTATATTCTTATCAGTGTATAAGTGTTTTTTTTAATACATCAAAGACATTAAACTTTTATCTGTTATATGCACCACTAATGGTTTTGATCTGTCTTCCATTTGTCTACAGATACTTCATGACATGTTTGCCATGTACTTTAGAAAAGGAAATTATGTCTGTCTAGTCTTTTTAGCATCTGGGATTCCTATTTAGTTTATGATTCTTTCTAATTTTAGAGGCATAATATCATAAATTTGGACTTAAAGATTCTTTTCACATTAACATTTTTTACTCATCTGAAATTTATTTTGGGGCTCAGCTGGGCTTCCCAGGTGGCACAGCAGTAAAGAACCCACCTGCCAATGCAGGAGATGCAGGTTTGACCCCTGGGTCAGGAAGATCCCCTGGAATAGGAAATGGCAACCTGCACATAGTCAGACTTGAATGATCACAAAGTATGAGGTGAGGTAGAGAATCAGCTTTATTTCCTCCCAGATGGATAATTGACTGTGAAATTTCCATTTATTAAGTAAAGTATCCTTTATCTCTGAATCTAAATTCCAACTTTTCACATGTGTAGTTTTCCTTTGGTATCCCTGGGATATTGGTTCCAGGAACTCCTGCAGACACTAAAATCCACAGATGCTCAAGATCTCATATAAAATGGAGTAGTATTTGCTTTATCCTATACATACTCCTCCCGTAAACTTTAAATTATCTCTAGACTACTTATAACACCTGACACAATGTAAATGCTGTGTAAATAGTTGCAGAAACAATGCAAATGCTGTGTAAATAGTTGCTGCTGCTGCTAAGTCGCTTCAGTCATGTCCGACTCTGTGCGACCCCATGGACTGCAGCCTACCAGGCTTCTCCGTCCATGGGATTCTCCAGGCAAGAACACTGGAGTGGGTTGCCATTACTATTGTTGCTAGAATATGCATGTTGCTAGAATATGCTAGAAATAGTTGCTAGAGTATGGCAAATTCAAGTTTTGGTTTGGGGAAATTTCTAGAATTGTGTTTTTTTTTTCCCGAATATTTTCAATCTATGGCTGGTTGAATGCACAGACTTGAAATTCGCATATTGAAAGGGAAAATTGTATTGACATCTGATTCTGGGTTTTCTATTCTATTCCATCACCTATATCTAATCCTGTACTAATGTCATTCTATCTTAATTATTATCATTTTATATCATTTTCCTGCCTGATGAGGTAAATCCCTCCTCAATACTTTTCTGTAATTTCTTTGCTAGTCTTAGATACTTCTTCCACCTTAAATTTAAGCTCACATAATATAATTCAAATTTTAAAGTGTGAGAATTTTAAAGTTTTATTAAATATACTCATTAAATATGGAGAAATCTACAAAGTTTATAATAATCATAAATCTATGTTCCCTAAACAAGAGATCTTCCAAGTAAATGGAATATAACTTTTCAAAAATTTTAAGAATTTGATAAAAAATAGAAATACAGTGGTTTATATTAATACATGGAGAAGGCAATGGCAACCCACTCCAGTACTCTTGCCTGGAAAATCCCATGGATGGAGGAGCCTGGTAGGCTGCAGTCCATGGGGTCGCTAAGAGTCGGACACGACTGAGCGACTTCACTTTCACTTTTCACTTTCATGCATTGGAGAAGGAAATGGCAACCCACTCCAGTGTCCTTGCCTGGAGAATCCCAGGGACAGCAGAGCCTGGTGGGCTGCTGTCTATAGGGTCGCACAGAGTTGGACACGACTGAAGCAACTTAGCAGCAGCAGCAGCAGCATATTAATACGTATTTTTCAATATTAGAAAGATTCAATAGACAGAAAAATAAGTATAGGCAAAAAAGAATTAGGAAATGCATCATCAAACACAATGTAACACAAAGATATAGAACTTTGCATCTTGTAACTAGAAAATATTCCTTTCTTGGTAGGTTCGTGGAACATTTCCAAAAATTTAAAGTTTAGCTGGGCACAGAAGAAATTGTAATAAATTCAAAAGTATCCATTTTTCAGGCCACTTTGTTGGATACTAATACAATAGAATTAGAAACAAATAGCAAGAAAATGACCAAAAATAATTTTATTACTTGCAGTCAAGAAATACCAAGCTCCTGGATTAATGGGAAAATTTAATTGTAATCCTTCTTGGAAGCAAAATAAAGAATGTTTATACAGAGACCTCTGGGACACATCTAAAGCCAATAATGAAAATTTCTAAACTCTCATTATTACAGAAGATAGGCCAGAAAAAAAGGAAATCAGTATCCATTTTAATAAATTATTCAAAAAGTAATAAACTAAACCTGAAGAAAGATGGGAAGAAACTAATGCAAATAAAAGCTGAAATTAGTGGGAAGGAACAAAAAAGTATAGGAAAGATAAATAAATATAAATATCAGTTCTTTGTAAAGACCAATAAGTCCATCGTGAGCATGATTAATGGGAGTAAGAGAGAGTAAAAGTAGACAAGATAAGGAGTTAGAAAGAAGATATAACAGTAGATATAGACAAGATTAAGAGAGACACAATTAGATCATACATATTTGAAAAACTGAAATAGATGATTCCCTAACCAAATATAATTTTAACAAAATTTACTCAATGAGAAGTAGAAAAAGTAAACTAATGAAATGAAAAGTTTTTGAATAGTAGCTGAATTAAGAAAAGATAATTCCAAAATCATAAAAAGCACACCTCTTGTTTCATTTTGTGAAGCCAAAACAATTTTGATACCAACTTTTGTGCAGAACCAAAAAGAGTAGCCCAACTTCCATTAAAATTAAGAATAAACCAAAGAGATCTATTACCAACATTATTATTCTGCTTTGTCTGTGGAAGTCTAGAAAATGCAGTTAAAACAATAAAATGGAATACGTGGTATAAACTGGAGGAAAAAGACAATTATTAGTTTGATGATTGTACAGCTTTATATCTATAAAATTCAAGACATTATTGAAAAATAGCTAGAATCAATAAGAAAAAGTATTAAAGATAACTCAGTATAAAGTGAAGTACACCAAATTTAGAAGCTTATCTCTGTACTAACAGTAGCCAACTAAAACTGAAAATACAGGGGGAAAAATTCCATTCACAATAACAATAAAAACAAATGCTTAGGAATACATTTAGCCAAAGAGATACATTGAAAATGCTGTAAAAATTTATTAAGGAACATAAAACAATATTTGAACAAATGAAAAGACATACCATATTATTGACTGGGAAGGCTTAGTATTATAAAAAATCAATTCGATCCAAATGAAGATATAAATTTCATGTAATGCCAACTAAAATCACATCAGGCCTTCTCTCAAAGCCTGCATTTGGCGAGATTTTCCTGGCCGCAGTTTCAAAGAATGAAAACCTTACCTAAGAAGGTTTCATGTAATTCCATCATGTCACAGTTGCCTGTTGAAATGATTTGCTCAGTCCCTTGTCACTTTACAACCTTGGACCATTTTTTTCTCCAGGGGATCTTCCTGACCCAGGGATTGAACCTGTGGCTCCTGCATTGACAGGTGGATTCTTTACCACTGAGCCACCAGGAAGAAGGGGATAAATATATGTAATTATAATTGATTTGCATTGTTGTATGACAGAAAGCAATGCAACATTGTAAAGCAATTTTTCTCCAATTAAAAATGAAAAAGAAAACAAACAAGGACCATCAGGTTTTCTTCTAGTTTTGCTGTTGTCATTCTCATAAAAAGATTGGGACACAGAAAGAGCAGAACCTTGGGCATGATCAGATTTTTGGTAGAGTAGGAGAAAAGCCCAGTTCTGACCTGAATTTCCTGTGTACACCTCCTTCTGAAGGTTGTAGCTGATAGGGAAAGTTTGTGTTAAGAGAAAGAAGATTGATGGTGATCTGGAAATTGAGATATCTGTGGTTCCTCTTAGGACTGTTCTCTTCTATCATGCGGGAGCTTGCCAACATCACCCATGATGGGCCCAAATGGATTTTACTGGATGGTGACATTGATCCGATGTGGATCGAGTCTCTGAACACTGTCATGGATGATAACAAGGTACCAAGGGGGAAGGGGAGCCCCATGTCATCCCCAGTCATCAGTGAAACCAGCTCCCCAGGCACATTTGAAAGCCTGGATTGCACAGTAGGGCTGGCTCTGAGTAAGGAATTATTACTGGTGTCTTTTAAAATTTTTGGGGGGGCTTTATTGAGACAGTCAACATATAACATTGTTATAATTGATATAAAACATTGTGTACGTTTAAGGTATACAACCTGATGATTTGAAATACTTGTATATTGCAAAATGATTACCACAATAAGGTTAGTTGACAACTCCATCACCTCCCATAATTACCTTTGTGTGTGCCTGGTGAGAACTTCTAATATCTATTCTTTTTAAATTTTTTTTTTAAATTGGAGTACAGTATGGAAAGTCCTTAAAAAAAAAAAAAAAACTAGAAGTAGAACTACCCTATGACCCAACAATCCCACTACTGGGCAGATACCCTGAGAAAACCATAATTGAAAGAGATGCATATACACCAGTGTTCACTGCAGCACTTTTTACAATAGCTAGGACCTGGAAGCAATCTAGATGTCCACTGACAAGATGAATGGAAACAGAAATTGTGATACATATATGCAATGGAACATTACTTGGCTATAAAAAAGAATGCATTTGAGTCAGTCCTAATGAGGTAGATGGACCTAGAGCCTATTACACAGAGTAAAGTAAGTCAGAAAGAGAAAGACAAATATTGTATATTAACTCATGCATATGAAATCTAGAAAGATGGTACTAAGATCTATTCTTTCAGCAGCTTTCAAGTACACAGTACAATATTGTTAGCTACAGTCACCATGTCTTACATTACTTATTCATCTTATAACTGGGATGTTTATAATTGCCCACCCAATACTCCCATCCCTGGCAACCACCAGTTTACTCTCTGTTTCTGAGTTGTTGTTTTTTTAAGATTCCATACATAAGTGAGATTATCTGTTGTTTGCCTTTCTCTGTCTGACACTTCATGTGCCATAATGCTCTCCAGGCCATCCATGCTGTCACAGATAGCAGGATTTCCTTCTTCTTATGGCTGAATAGCGTTCCATTCTCTGTGTTTGTGTGTGTGGCATCTTCTTTATCCATTCATCCACTGACAGACACGTAGGTTGCTTCCACCTCTTGGCTGTTGTAAATAGCACTCCGGTGAGGACAGGATGCAGATAACTCTTCAAGATCCTGATTTCAGCTACCCGTAAATGGCAACCCACTCCAGTATTCTTGCCTGGAAAATCCCATGGACAGAGGAGCCTGGCAGGCCACAGTCCATGGGGTCGCAGGAGTTGGACACGACTCAGTGGCTTTCACTCTCACTTCATCTTTAACAGGTGTCTCAGAACTGATTCATCCCATACAATAACTTACAGTTATTTCAGAGCCATGCCATCACTCCCGTGTTTTTAGCATTGTTGTAATTTCCTTTAGAATCTTCCACATGTAGATCAATTCAGTATTTAGAGCTGCAAAGAATCTTAAATCATTTATTCAAATCTTTTTTCTAAAAGGGATTTTTGTTTGTTTATAAATAAAGGAAACTGATGATCAGAAACATTCTGAGCCTGTCAAGTGTCCTCAGTAGTGGTCAATCTTTATTTTATTTTTTAATAAACATTGAAAACTGACTGCCAATAAAGAGGCTGTAAAGTTGGTAGCACTTAACTTGTTTGGGAAGCACACCCAGATTAGAGGTTTTACGGTGGCTTGAACATGTACGGAACATACTCTTCCAGAGGGAGCCCTTTAAAAGAAACAGTAGTTACATGAAACCTGAGCTCTTTTCCTTTAATTATCAGTTTTTTATAATATGGTGTGTTGTTGTTATTGGTCATTCACGAAGTCATGTCTGACTCTTTGAGACCCCATGAACTGGAGTATGCCAGGCTTCCCTGTCCTTCACTATCTCCTAGAGCTTGCTCAAACTCATGTACATTGAGTCAGTGATGCCGTCTGACCATCTCATCCTCTGTCACCCTCTTCTCCTCCTGCCCTCAATCTTTCCCAGGATCAGGGTATTCTCCAATGAGTAGGCTCTTCACCAGAGAAGGCAATGGCACCCCATTCCAGTACTCTTGCCTGGAAAATCCCATGGACGGAGGAGCCTGGTAGGCTGCAGTCCATGGGGTCGCTAGGAGTCGGAAACGACTGAGCGACTTCACTTTCACTTTTCACTTTCATGCATTGGAGAAGGAAATGGCAACCCACTCCAGTGTTCTTGCCTGGAGAATCCCAGGGACAGGGGAGCCTGGTGGGCTGCCCTCTCTGGGGTGGCACAGAGTCGGACACAAGTGAAGCAACTTAGCAGCAGCAGCAGCAGGCTCTTCACATCAGGTGGCCAAAGTACTGGAGCTTCAGCTTCAGCATCAGTCCTTCCAATGAATATTCAGGACTGATTTCCTTTAGAATTGACTGGTTTGATCTCCTTGTTGTCCAAGGGACTCTCAAGAGTCTTCTCCAGCACGTCAGTTCAAAAGCATCAATATGGTCCAGTTCATTCAGATCACTGACATCACTTAAACTTTTCAGACAGCTTATTTCCTGACTCAGTACACAGGGATGGTGATGAAGAAGCTACAGAAGGAGAGACAGAGGACTTTGTAGAAACTTTCAAAGATACTTATAATCGTAATGCCTATCAGGAATAAAAGCCGAACTCCCCTGAGCTGGCCTCACACCCTAACTCCTCCCTGCCTGCTGTGCCCCTCCCCCGTGTCCAGGTGCTGACCCTGGCAAGCAATGAGAGGATCCCTCTGAATCCCACCATGAGGCTTCTCTTTGAGATCAGCCACCTGCGCACAGCCACGCCAGCCACTGTCTCCAGAGCAGGTATGGACCACGAGAGGGAACAGGCGCATACCTACTCAGCTGAAAACAGGTGCCTCTAGTGATACCTGTTTCGCTGGCTCTGACCAAAGCTCCAAACAGAAGTCAGACATTGACCTTCCAAAACTCTGGCCTAATCCTCAGCCCTAATCCATACCCATGAAAGTGAGCCAGTGCTCTACAGCCAGGATCAGGTGAGTCTCTCAATTCAGAAATGTTTACGGTAACAGAAAGAGGAATAGCCCCTGAGCTGGACAACTACTGTCTTCTGCACAGAAATGCCTCGAATTAGGCTACTTTCAGGCCAGTTCTAGCTTCCATGGAGGCTAGTGAAGATGACTGAGCATTACAAGTTCTCACTATATCTTGATGCAAAAAGACTTTATACCTAAACTTTCCTGGTTAGGACATGGACTTGTCCTTTTGACGGGCTTCTCTGGTGGCTCAGTGATAAAGATTCTGCCTGCCAATGCAGGAGACATGGGTTTGATCCTTGGATCAGGAAGATCCATTGGAGGAGGAAATGGCAACCCACTCCAGTATTCTTGTCTGGAGAATTCCATGGACAGAGGAGCTTGGCAGGATACAGTCCATGGGGTCACAAAAGAGCCAGACACGACCGAGCAACTAAACAATATCCTTTTGGGGGCCACCATGAATGTGCACACTTCCTCACCATGACAAGTGTTGCTGATCAATCACAGTCTTCTTTCCTCCTGAGCCTGGATTTGGCCTCAGGATCTTTCTCAACACTGCTGTCCATCAGCTATTATCAGGCCATCAGAGCTGACCCCAATAGCAAACCCTCTCAGATCTCAGCCAGATCTCTGTTATTTTCTTTTTCAAGATTTTTTTTTTTTTCCTGTGGACCATTTTTAAAGTCTTTATTGAATTTGTTACAATATTGCTTCTGTTTTATGTTTTGGCTTTTTGGCCACAAGACATATAGGATCTTAGTTCCCCAACCAGGGATCGAACCTGCACCCCTGCACTGGAAGACAAAGACTCAACCACTGGACTCCCAGGGAAGCCCCTCTGTTCTTTTCAAGGCCAGTCTTCTGTACATTTTTTTTTAACAGAGAAAATAACTCTAGGGTGAAGAATATCCTGAGCTCTATGGACATGTCACTAAGCCATATTCTCTATGCTCCCAGGGATCCTGTACATTAACCCGGCAGACCTGGGTTGGAACCCTCCTGTGAGCAGCTGGATCGACAGGAGAGAGATCCAGACAGAGAGAGCCAACCTAACCATCCTATTTGACAAGTACCTTCCGACCTGCTTAGATGCACTCAGAACCAGGTAGGCCAAGCAGAGAGGAAGGCGAAGAATTAAAGCAGCAACCAAGAGCCTATTGGCTCATACCTGGTGTCCTGCTGATGTTCTATCCTGTCCCCAAAGTCAGACATCCCCAGGCAGTCCCCTCCAGGTGTGGCAGACGGCAGAGGGAACATACATTAGGATGGAGTTGAGATGCCTGTTGTCAGTCCAGGCAGGAAGAGAGGTGCGTGAAGAGAGGGAGATGTAAAGAGCCTTCTGTGAGTGCTGTGCAGGTGTATCTGGAGGAAGGCGCAAGTTGTAGTTGTTGTTCAGTTGCTAAGTCATGTCCGATGCTTTGCAGCCCCGTGGACTGTAGCCCACCAGGCTTCTCTGTCCATGGGATTTCCCAAACAAGAATAGAGTGGGTAGCCATGCCCTCCTCCAGGGGATCTTCCCAACCCAGAGATCGAACCCATCTCTCCTGCATTGGCAGACAAGTTCTTTAACCCTGACCCATCTGGGAACCTAGATGGCTTGCTTATCAGCCACCCTGGGCCTCTCTAATACCAAAGCTTTTGCTGCTGCAAAGCTGCATGAGTTGTCAGATCCACAGACACCAGCAAATTTCCATAGTCGTCCAACAGCACCACTAGGATGGAATAGTCCAGTGTTTTAGAACATATCTGGGTCTCTCTCTCTTCAGATTTAAGAAGATAATTCCAGTCCCAGAGCAGAGCACAGTCCAGATGCTGTGCCACCTTCTTGAGTGTCTGCTGACCGAGGAGGACATCCCCGCAGACTGCCCCAAGGACACCTACGAGCTTTACTTTGTGTTTGCTGCCATCTGGGCTTTTGGCGGAGCACTGGTCCAGGACCAGGTAAGAGGGTGTGTGCTGAGGCTAACACCCACGCTAGCCAGCCGAGATTTGGTAGACGGAACAGCTAAATGTCAGAATTAACATGGGGGCATCAAACCATTTAGTTATGTCTCCCTGATCCTGCTGAAGACGTCAGCCCCCTTAGGAGAGCTTCCTGTAGTGAGACAGATGAGACTGAGCTGCGTTTTGTTGCTTTTTGATTCAGTGAATGTGTCCCTAATTTCTTTGACAGTTGTTGATTGAATTTGAAAAACTAGAGGTGTGAATACCTTACGTAGAAAGATGTGTGTTTTAGGTGGAATGGTGCTGTGCTGTAGAGGCTTGAGTAGGAGGATTCCCTTCCTAAAAACCTTCTAGAACAAGCATGCACCACTCTGTACCAACCATCACATCTTCATCAGCCCTGAAGCACAGAGCTGTCCATAGAAGGCTTCTGCTGTTGTTCAGTTGCTACGTCATTTTTTACTCTTGATAACTCCATGGACTGCAGGAGAACACTATGCCCCCCTGTCCTCCACTATCTCCAGGAGTTTGCTCAAATTCATGTCCATTGAGTCAATGATGCCATCCAACCATCTCATCATCTGTCACTTACTTGGCCTCCTGCCCTCAATCTTTCCCAGCATCATGGTCTTCTCCAGTGAGTGGACTCTTCCCATCAGGTGGCCAAAATATTGGAGCTTCAGCTTCAACATCAGTCCTTCCAGTGAATATTCAGGGTTGATTTCCTTTAGGATTGACTAGTTTGGTCTCCCTGCAGTCCAAGAGACTCTCAAGAGTCTTATCCAGCACCACAGTTTGAAGGCATCAACTCTTCATTACTCAGCCTTCTTTGTGGAAGAAGAACCATGGAAAGTTAGACCAAAGGTTAATCGACATCTACGAGTATAAAAACGAAGTGGTATTTATCTCATGGTGTTTACTGCTGTGGTTTCAGGCTGTTTGGGATCCTGTTCTCTAAGCTTTGTGTATTCTCAACCTTTTACTTTACTGAGTTTTCTCCAAATAAAAGGTACTTTACCTGGAAACAACATAATTGAGGTTAGGCAGACCAGTCTTTTACAACTGACTCTAGCTACCAGGGTAGCTTAGCAGTAAAGAATACACCTGCCAATGCTGGAGACACGAGATTGGTCTCTGGGCTGGGAGGATCCCCTGCAGAAGGAAATGGCTGTCCACTCCAGTATTCTTGCCTGGAGAATTCCATGGACAGAGGAGCCTGGTGGGCTACAGTGGCGGGGTCGCAAAGAGTCAGACACGACTTAGTGACTGAGCATGCGTCAGCTACCAGGCAACATCCTGTAGAGGCTGAGAATGTGGACTCTGGATTTGAATTCTAACTCTGCCACTTGTTACCTGGGGACCCTGGACAAGTAATTTAACATCTCTCTACCTTAATCTCATTACTGGTACAAAGAGCTAGAAAAATTGACCAAGTGTCTTTATCCTGATCCCCAAAACTTTGGGTACAAGGGCAGTGAAAGTGACGATGGTGGCACCCACTTCCTAGGACAGAAGTAGGGGTTAAATGAGGGGTGCTGCTCTAACTGTCCACATGTAAAAAGCCTAGAATACTGCTTATGATTAACGTTCTCCTACTCAGGGCTTCCCAGGTGGTGCTAGTGGTACCCACGTGTCAGTGCAGGAGACGCATGAGACACGGGTTTCATCCCTGGGTCAGGAAGATCCCCTGGAAGAGAGCACAGCAACCACTCTAGTACTGTTGCCTGGAGAATCCCATGGATAGAGAAGCCTGGCCGGCTACAATCCATAGGGTCGTAGAGAGTTAGACGTGACTGAAGCGACTTAGCACACGTGCACCATAAATATTCAATTTTATAGCAAGTATCTGATGCTTTTCTCACAACAGGGGATTAAGCCAAGCTGCAGTTTTTGGAAAGTTATGATTTACTCTTTCTGGTCTGGGTTGATTATGGGCTCTTCCAAAGAAAACGGTAGGGGCTTCCCTGGTGACACAGTGGATAAAAATCCACCTGCCAAGGCAGGGGACTTGGGTTCGATTCCTGATGCAGAAAGATCCCGCAACCAAGCCCCTACACCATGACTACTGAGCCTGTATTCCAGTGCCCGCGCATGGCAACCACTGAGCCCACGCTCTGCAACAAGAGAAGGCACCGCAACGAGAAGCCCGCACACCAGAACTAAAGAGTAACTCCCACTCACCACAACTAGAGAAAAGCCCACATGCAGCAACGAAGACCCAGCACAGCCACAATTAAAGAAATAAATAACTTTTAAAAGATGCAGCCCCTGACGTTTTGGCTGCTAAAATGTCAGCAACCACTGTTGGGCTCCTCTCTTCCACTGGTGCCGAGCAGGCCGTGGGGTATCAGGATAAAGACATGTGGTCACTTTTTTCTATCTCCATGTAGAAAAATTTAAATCCACTCAGCTCTTTTTAAAAGCCCAAGAGAAAGCCTCCCTCCAGACATCCTGGGCTCTGGAGCACTTGGAGCTGTCGGCGGCTGGCCCTGGGGGGTGGGGGGGGCGGGCAGAGCACACAGTAGAAAGCTTTCAGCAGCAGGGACTGTCCAAGACCCCCTCACAGCCTGCATTCAAGCCAAACACGAAATAGTGCTGTAAATAGAAAAGTATGAAGGTAGCCAGAATATTCACATCAGGAACACCCATGGTGCTTATATTGAAAAAGCTGTTAGTAACGAAAAGCAGAATAGAATACAAAGCACAGCCCATACCTGGGTAGACATTCCAATAAAAAGAGGGAGTGGGCAGGTGGATCCTGGCTAAATACTTTGCAGCAATCACAGGAAATTCTCTCTCAGAAGCAAATGCTTCTCAGCACCCTATTGGGCACCTGGGTTCAACTCCCAATTCTTCTCTTTAAAAATAAATAAATAAATGAACTTTTTATTTTATATTGAAGTACAGCTAATTAACAATGTTGTGATAGTTTCAGGCTGAGCAAAGGGACTCAGCCATACATATACATGTACCCATTCTCCCCCAAACTCCCCTCCCATCCAGTCTGCCCCATAACACTGAGCACAGTTCTCTGTGCTATACGGTAGGCCCTTGTGGGTTATCCATCTTAAATATAGCAGTGTGGACATGTCCATTCCAAACTCCCTAACTGTCCCTTCCCCCACCACCATTCTTTCCCCTGACTCCCAATTCTGCCATCTGCTGCTAGAATGTAACCGTTGGGTTTTTGCTTTTTCATGCATAAAATAGGAGTAATTTTCAGTAGCCAGGCTGACTCAGAGCATCATGAAGATCAAATGAGGTGATACCGTGCTTCCAAACTCAGCTACATTGCACCACACTGTATGTCAGCCTTCCTGTTGTCAAGTTCAAAGGGCAGGAAGAGGACCAGAGACTTGTTGGAATCTAAGGGACCTGGAGTTCAAAAGGAGCCCCTTCACTGAGGTCACTCAAAGAGCAGAGACACTCAAAGAGTCAAACTGAGAAAAGGCCGCTGGATGGCCCAGCAGAGGTGACCTTGTCTTTCTAGCGTCCAGTCAGAGTAGAAGGTTAGGTGTAGCACCAGGCTTCAGGAAGCCAGACAGAGCAGACCAGGGAATGGCTTGGCTGAGAAACTGACCGGGTAGCTCAAAGTGGAATTGAGAGTGAGGAAAGAGGGTCCCCCACCAACCTCCTTCTTTCTAGAGTTGGTCTGTGTCTTGGGTTCTCCATATAAACCTAAAATCTGGTTTTCATTAGGAAGCCAAACATCTTCAAGAATTTTTTTATCCAAAGGTAGACAACTGTTACGTTTCCATGAATAAATACTGTCAGCCAGAAAACAGTTGCTGTCAGGTATGACACATTTTTTAAGCTTTGTTTTGTATTTTCTTTTCACTTAGTTTTCATTGGGAATGGTTTTTCAGTAGCACTCTTAGTTCTGCTTAGGTGTTTTACACTTTTCCATAGTGTAATTCCATTTAAGAGGTTGTCTAAAAATCGTTTTAATTCATAGGAAGATTTTAATATATGAGAGTACTCAAACTAAGGATGTAAAATTCCTGTGTGTGCATGTGTTACTTGCTCAGTTGTGTCTGATTCTGTGACCTCATGGACTGTAGCTTGCCAGGATCTTCTGTCCATGGGATTCTGCAGGCAAGAATACTGGAGTGGATAGCCATTCTCTTCTCCAGGGGATCTTCCCAACCCAGGGACCAAACCTGAGTCTCCCACATTGCAGGCAGATTTTTTTACCATCTGAGCCACAACGGAAGCTCATAAACTTCCCATATCTTCCTATTATGATGAAAAAGCAGAGAAAGCACAACCCTTGAAATCATATAACATTGGTTATTTCTATTTTTTGCACCTATTTTAAATTCTGTTAGTGTATTTAAGTCAGTGTTAGTCGCTCAGTCGTGCCCGACTCTTAGCAACCCCATGGACTGCAGCCCACCAGGCTCCTGTGTCCATGAGATTTTCCAGGCAAGGATACTGGAGTGGGTTGCCACTTCCTTCTCCAGGGTATCTTCCCAACCCAGGGATTGAACCTGGGTCTCCTGTACTGCGGGCAAATTCTTTACTGAGCTAGTGTATTTACTTCATTGTAAATATTTTTGAGGGTACCTTTGTATTTTGCTTTTGATCTTGGATCTACAATTTGGATGTCAACAACTTCCCTAAAAAGCACCAGTATGTTAAGTTCTGATGTCATGATCCCGATCTGGGTTATTCATCTTTAATCTTGTTTTCAGTCTCTATGTTCAGCAGTATTTTTAATAAAGAATTACAGAGGAAAAAAAGAATTTCATCCAAGGGTCAAACATTGGGATTTGTTTCCCCTAACATTTCTGATTGCAGAGGACAGATATTAGGAAGATATTTTTTCCCCTTAATCTGAATTCACATCAGAATAAGAAGAGCAAACAAACCTGTCCTTAGAGCCTATTTCCATTCTCTTTTTAAGGTGCAAGAATTCAATCCTATTTACCAAGTAGGCAGCAAGTTCAGTTCACTTCAGTTCAGTCGCTCAATCGTGTCCGACTCTTTGCGACCCCATGAATCGCAGCACGCCAGGCCTCCCTGTCCATCACCAACTCCCGGAGTTCACTCAGACTCACATCCATCGAGTTGGTGATGCCATCCAGCCATCTGATCCTCTGTTTTCCCTTCTCCTCCTGCCCCCAATCCCTCCCAGCATCAGAGTCTTTTCCAATGAGTCAACTCTTCGCATGAGGTGGCCAAAGTACTGCAGTTTCAGCTTCAGCATCATTCCCTCCAAAGAAATCCTAGGGCTGATCTCCTTCAGAATGGACTGGTTGGATCTCCTTGCAGTCCAAGGGACTCTCAAGAGTCTTCTCCAACACCACAGTTCAAAAGCATCAATTCTTCAGTGCTCAGCCTTCTTCACAGTACAACTCTCACATCCATACATGACCACAGGAAAAACCATAGCCTTGACTAGATGAACCTTTGTTGGCAAAGTAATGTCTCTGCTTTTGAATATGCTATCTAGGTTGGTCATAACTTTCCTTCCAAGGAGTAAGCATCTTTTAATTTCATGGCAGCAGTCACCATCTGCAGTGATTTTGGAGCCCCAAAAAATAAAGTCTGACACTGTTTCCACTGTTTCCCCATCTATTTCCCATGAAGTGATGGGACCGGATGCCATGATCTTCATTTTCTGAATGTTGAACTTTAAGCCAACTTTTTCACTCTCCACTTTCACTTTCATCAAGAGGCTTTTGAGTTCCTCTTCACTTTCTGCCATAAGGGTGGTGTCATCTGCATATCTGAGGTTATTGAGATTTCTCCCGGAATCTTGATTCCAGCTTGTGTTTCTTCCAGTCCAGCGTTTCTCATGATGTACTCTGCATATAAGTTAAATAAGCAGGGTGACATATACAGCCTTGACATACTCCTTTTCCTATTTGGAACCAATCTGTTGTTCCATGTCCAGTTCTAACTGTTGCTTCCTGACCTGCATATAGGTTTCTCAAGAGGCAGGTCAGGTGGTCTGGTATTCCCATCTCTTTCAGAATTTTCCACAGTTTATTGTGATCCACACAGTCAAAGGCTTTGGCATAGTCAATAAAGCAGAAATAGATGTTTTTCTGGAACTCTCTTGCTTTTTCCATGATCCAGTGGATGTTGGCAATTTGATCTCTCGTTCCTCTGCCTTTTCTAAAACCAGCTTGAACATCAGGAAGTTCATGGTTCACGTATTGCTGAAGCCTGGCTTGGAGAATTTTGAGCATTACTTTGCTAGCATGTGAGATGAGTGCAATTGTGCGGTAGTTTGAGCATTTTTTGGCATTGCCTTTCTTTGGGATTGGAATGAAAACTGACCTTTTCCAGTCCTGTGGCCACTGCTGAGTTTTCCAAATTTGCTGGCATATTGAGTGCAGCACTTTCACAGCATCATCTTTCAGGATTTGAAATAGCTCAACTGGAATTCCATCACTTCCACTAGCTTTGTTCATAGTGATACTTCCTAAGGCCCACTTGACTTGACATTCCAGGATGTCTGGCTCTAGGTGAGTGAGCACACCATCGTGATTATCTGGGTCGCAAAGATCTTTTTTGTACAGTTCTTCTGTGTATTCTTGCCACCTCTTCTTAATAGCTTCTGCTTCTGTTAGGTCCATACCATTTCTGTCCTTTATCGAGCCTATCTTTGCATGAAATGTCCCCTTGGTATCTCTAATTTTCTTGAAGAGATCTCTAGTCTTTCCCATTCTGTTGTTTACCTCTATTTCTTTGCATTGATCGCTGAGGAAGGCTTTCTTATCTCTTCTTGCTATTCTTTGGAACTCTGCATTCAGAGGCTTATATCTTTCCTTTTCTCCTTTGCTTTTCCCTTCTCTTCTTTTCACAGCTATTTGTAAGGCCTCCCTAGACAGCCATTTTGCTTTTTTGCATTTCTTTTCCATGGGGATGGTCTTGATCCCTGTCTCCTGTACAATGTCACGAACCTCATTCCATAGTTCATCAGGCACTCTATCTATCAGATCTAGGCCCTTAAATCTATTTCTCACTTCCACTGTATAATCATAAGGGATTTGATTTAGGTCATACCTGAATGGTCTAGTGGTTTCCCCTACTTTCTTCAATTTCAGTCTGAATTTGGCAATAAGGAGTTCATGATCTGAGCCACAGTCAGCTCCTGGTCTTGTTTTGGTTGACTGTATAGAGCTTCTCCATCTTTGGCTGCAAAGAATATAATCAATCTGATTTCGGTGTTGACCATCTGGTGATGTCCATGTGTAGAGTCTTCTCTTGTGTTGTTGGAAGAGGGTGTTTGCTATGACCAGTGCATTTTCTTGGCAAAACTCTATTAGTCTTTGCCCTGCTTCATTCCATATTCCAAGGCCAAATTTGCCTGTTACTCCAGGTATTTCTTGACTTTCTACTTTTACATTCCAGTCCCCTATAATGAAAAGGACATCTTTTTGGGGTGTTAGTTCTAAAAGGTCTTGTAGGTCTTCATAGAACCATTCAACTTCAACTTCTTCAGTGTTACTGGTTGGGGCATAGACTTGGATTACTGTGATATTGAATGGTTTGCCTTGGAAACGAACAGAGATCATTCTGTCATTTTTGAGATTGCATCCAAGTACTGCATTTTGAACTCTTTTGTTGACCATGATGGCTACTCCATTTCTTCTGAGGGATTCCTGCCCACAGTAGTAGATATAATGGTCATCTAAGTTAAATTCACCCATTCCAGTCCATTTCAGTTTGCTGATTCCTAGAATGTTGACATTCACTCTTGCCATCTCTTGTTTGACCACTTCCAATTTGCCTTGATTCATGGACCTGACATTCCAGGTTCCTATGCAATATTGCTCTTTACAGCATGGGACCTTGCTTCTATCACCAGTCACATTCACAGCTGAGTATTCTTTTTGCTTTGGCTCCATCCCTTCATTCTTTCTGGAGTTATTTCTCCACTGATCTCCAGTAGCATATTGGGCCCCTACTGACCTGGGGAGTTCCTCTTTCAGTATCCTATCATTTTGCCTTTTCATACTGTTCATGGTGTTCTCAAGACAAGAATACTGAAGTGGTTTGCCATTCCCTTCTCCAGTGGACCACATTCTGTCAGATCTCTCCACCATGACCCACCCGTCTTGGGTTGCCCTACGGGCATGGCTTAGTTTCATTGAGTTAGACAAGGCTGTGGTCCTAGTGTGATTAGATTGACTAGTTTTCTGTGAGTATGGTTTCAGTGTGTCTGCCCTCTAATGCCCTCTTGCAACACCTACCATCTTACTTGGGTTTCTCTTACTTTGGGCGTGGGGTATCTCTTCACAGCTGCTCCAGCAAAGCACAGCTGCTGCTCCTTACCTTGGATGAGGGGTATCTCCTCACCGCTGCCCTTCCTGACCTTCAACATGGGATAGTGCCTCTAGGCCCCCCTGCGCCCACGCAGCCACAGCAAAGTCAGTGCCATTTCTTCCAAGTTCAGCTTCATTGTCATGCGCCCAGCTCCCTGGTCTGTCCTGCTCTGCAGAAGCATTTCCTAAATTGCCCATTCTGAACCTCCTCAGGACTTTTCCTAGGTCTGTGTGTTCAAAGAGTGGGTTGGCTCCCCAGGAAGGTAGCTAGTAGCAGTGGGCATTTGTGTGTACCTGTGTGGGGGTGTGCTGTGGGCGGCGTGGGTGTTGCGTTTCGGTCTGAAAGAAATAGCCTGAGTACTCAGGTGCTCAGCCCTGTCTTAGGGGCTCATGCTCTAATATGGGTGCATGTAAATACCGTGTCTCTGTCTATTCCTTCTGTCAGAAAGGCCTGTATAGCTTGTCTCCAACGCCCCTAGATTTGAGGATTTTTGCTCTGGAAGGAAATTCAGAAATACTCTTTTCTAGAATCCTCACTTTATAGATGAGGAAACTGTGACATGAGAAGACGTGACATGCTGGTGGTTATGTACTCCACTCCCCGCTGAGATTCTTATCGCTGTTTCTTCCTGTGCCCCCCAGGTGTCTACAGTCACATTTTATTTTTTAAAGATTTTTTTTAATGTTGATCATTTATAAAGTCTTTATTGAAGGTGTTACCATATTGTTTCTGTTTTATACTTGGAGTTTTTTGGCTAAGAGGTGTGTGGGGTCTTAGCTGCAGGACCAAGGATCAAACCCACACCCCCTGTCCTGAAAGGTGACATCTTAACCACTAGACCGCCAGGGAAGTCCCAACAGGAACCATTTTATTCCTTCTGTCCCCGACTGCCGTCCTGGACATGGCTCAGAGTCTCGGGAGTCTAGGGGGATGTGGTGGATCGGCCTCTGAGAGTTCCTGGCTGCACTTGCCCTTCTTGGGGTCTCAGGATCCCTCTCCCCTCTGTGTTCGTATACCTCCCTTGCTCCCTCCCCTCCACCTGCCAGGGCTCTGAGACTCACCAGGCCCGGGCGACCCAGCCCCGGGGCCAAGCAGGTGCACACATATGCACTCCAGAGCAGCCCCCGCTTCACTGGGCCTGGTCTGGGCTGGTCTCGGGGGACAAGGAGGAGCCGGCTGTGCTCCCGGGCCTGACCTTCTGCCTGATGCAGGGCAGCCTCCCCAGACTTCTCGTGCTCTGCTGAGCCTTGACTCCTGACTTGCTTTGTTTGGGCAGCTCGTGGACCACCGGGCAGAGTTCAGCAAATGGTGGCTCAGCGAGTTTAAGACCATCAAGTTTCCCTCCCAAGGAACCATCTTTGACTATTACATAGACCCAGAGACCAAGAAATTCGAGCCTTGGTCCAGGCTCATCCCGCAGTTTGAATTTGACCCTGAGACACCTCTGCAGGTGAGTGTGACTGAGCGGCAACCAGGGATATGTAATGTCCCCAGAATCTGCGGTGGCTCTCGTGGCAGCCCCTAACGGATTCCCAAAAGGTTTGACCTCATTAAGAATTAGCTCCTTTTCTTTTCAGAGGAAATTAGAGGTTCAGTATAGTGATGCATGCGTGCGTGCTAAGTTACTTCAGTCCGACTCTTTGCGACCCTATGGACTATAGCCTGCTAGACTCCTCTGACTATGGGATTGTCCAGGCAAGCATACTGGAGTGGGTTGCCATGCCCTTCTCCAGGGGATCTTCCTGACCCAGGGATCGAACCTGTATCTCTTATGTCTCCTTCATTGCAGGCAGGTTCTTTACTGCTGAACCACCTGGGAAGCCCTCAGCATAGTCATAATATCTCCCCAAGACTAGGTAACTTAATTAGCAGGCCCCCCTGCAGGCATGCTGAGACAAGGCAAGTCGGGGTTGACCAGGCAGAAGGCTTTAAAATACAATCCAGAGGCCGCAGGGAGGCAAACATCGCTAATAGAGGGGGATGGGCATGCCCTCTAACCACAGCATGAGTTACCGGGAGGGTCTCTGTCGGTAACGGGGCCCTCCTGCCTGCAGTAGTGAGCCCCCCAACCCCAGAGCGATTCCCTCTCCTGAAATGCCCCAGGGTGTTCTGACAGCATGTGAGTCTCCCACTAGCCCCCAGTTCGCTCCTCCTGTCTCCTGCCACACCTGCCCCGTCTCCCCCGACCCCAGGCCTGCCTGGTGCACACCAGCGAGACCATATGCCTCTGCTACTTCCTGGAGCGGCTCCTGGCGTGGCGGCGGCCTGTCATGCTGGTGGGAACTGCGGGCACTGGCAAGTCGGTGCTGGTGGGGGCGAAGCTGGCCAGCCTGGACCCCGAGGTGTACCTGGTGAAAAACGTGCCCTTCAACTACTACACCACATCAGCCATGCTGCAGGGTGAGTGTCAACACATCAACAACCAAGTGAATCAGCTGCTCCTCACTGCTTACAGAGTCAGGTACTCACTCACCAACGAGGGAAGAGAAATGGGCCTTTAATCAAAGTGCCAGCAATCTGGGGAGATGGTGGATTCAGTGTCTCCCAAAAACTACTTCCCAAGACTGCTCCGTGGTGAAAACGTTTAAACAGAAACAAGTCATCTCAGTTAATCACTGAGATGAGGATGGGGGAGGTCAGAGTCATGGCCATCTCCCCACTGCATGCAGGCTTGTCAGCTCCAGAGATCTTCTTCTAGACCAGGGTCTAATGCCTGATGATCTGAGGTGGAACTGATGTAATAATAATAGAAATAAAGTGCACAGTACATGTAACATGCTTGAATCATCCCGAAACCATCCCTCACCCCTCAGTCTGTGGAAAAATCATCTTCCAGGAGACCAGTTCCTGGTGCCAAAAAGGTTGAGGACCGCTGCTCTAAATGTCATCTTGTTCACACAGTTTGATTTGTTTGCAAGATGACTGAAGAGGAATCTTGGGAGAGGTCTGGTCATCTGTTAATTCGGTTAGTTCAGTCTCTCAGTCATGTCTGACTCTTGGCGACCCCATGGACAGCAGCACGCCAGGCTTCCCTGTCCTTCACCAACTCCCGGACTTTGCTCAAACTCATGTCCATCGAGTCAGTGATGCCATCCCACCATCTCTTCTTCTGTTGTCCCCTTCTCCTCCTGCCTTCAATCTTTCCCAGCATCAGGGTCTTTTGCAATGAGCCAGTTCTTCGCATCCTTTGGCCAAAGTATTGGAGCTAATGCCCCAGCATCAGTCCTTCCAATGAATATTCACGGTAGATTTCCTTTAAGATTGACTGGTTTGATATTGCAGTCCAAGGGGCTCTCAAGAGTCTTCTCTAACACCACAGTTCAAAAGCATCAATTTTCGGCACTCAGCTTTCTTTATGGTCCAATGCTCACATCCGTACTTGACTACAGGAAAAACAGCTTTGACAATATGGACCTTTATCGCAAAGCAATGTCTCTGCTTTTTAATATGCTAAGTTGGTCATAGCTTTTCTTCCAAGGAGCAGTCAATCTATTAATTGCTTGTTTGCCATTTCTACTTCTTTGATCTACGGGAAGAACTGACAAGTTAGTCCAGGTATTGCGTGATGAAGGGATTTGAAAGGTGTGCTCAGGTCAAAGGCAAGTAGAGCATGGGGGTGCCTGGTTTAAAAAGTGAGTTGCAGTATGTGTTTGTGTGTGAGTTGCTCATCATGTCCAACTCTTTGTGACCCCATGGACTGTAGTGCTCCAGGCTAGTTACACTATAGCTTCACTAAAGAGACAAGAAAAGGGGCTTCCTGCTGAGGGCGATTTCCTGCAAGGAGCTGCTCACATAAAGGGCCCAGGGGGCATGGAGGAGGGGACCTGATATCCTCCACTCTGAGCTGAAATGGAGGTCAGGCACCTCCCCGGCTGACTGCCCTCCCGCTCCTCTCTTGCCCGTCCCCTCCCCTGTCTGTCCCTCTCTCCAGCACCTTAGCAAGGCTCCCCTTTCCCATCCTTTCTCCCGAAGTGCCTCCCCGGCTGCTGAACTCCTCCAGGGCAGGAGTTCCACACAGAGCAGGTCAGTGCCTTGATGACAAAGAAAACAGAAAACCCACTGAAAGATTTCCATGGGCTTACAGACTCCTGGCACCAGAAGGGTCTCTAGAGGTCATTTCATGCACCCTTCACACCTTATATGTGGGGGAACTGAGGCTCGGGTTCAAGTACGTGGCTGCCTAAGGTCACCATGGTGCGACAAGGCTGGTGTGGCGCTCCAGCCTGCTGAGCACGCAGAGTGTGCGTGTCACGGGCATTTACGTGCTGGGCTCCCGAGCGCACGGGGGCCCTCAGGGATCCCAAGGGTCACTGCATGTGCCTCCCCAACCCCAGCCACTTTCTTCTTGACCTTCACTGACTTAAGTCTCCTTTTGTTTAGAAACACTCCTCACACTGACCCTAGAAGCAGCCTCCTTTTGAAGAAGTGCTAAAGCCAGTGTCCCCACAAGAGGAGGGTAGTAGCCGGGCTGGGGAGAAACCCCCCTCTCACTCCTCACACTGGAACAGCCTCACCCCACCCTCTGGAGTCTTAACCACTGGCTCACCAGGGAAGTCCCCAAATCATTTAATCTTGTACAAACCTGTGAAGTAAGTCCTTTTATCATCCCCATGTCGTAGATGAGAAAACCAAGGCACAGGGAAGTTAAATAAGCTCCTTGAGGCTACACAGTGAGTGGGTGGAACAAGGGTTTGAATCCAGAGAGTCTGACTTCAGAGCCTGTGCCCTTAGCCACTAGGCTATACCTCCTCCCCTGAAAATAAAACGCTTTGGAAATTGAAATAAATACTTGATAATATTACTCTTACCACTAGCGACACTATTTGAGTCTAGAAAGATTATTTTCTAGAATCCTATTGTAATGATTCTATAACGTAAAAAGTACTTTGACTAGAGAGTAAACATTCATTGCCAAGAAAAAAGAGATGAGTTTCATATCCTTGATTCTGAAAAATGCCAGATTCCCTTACTTGAAAATTCCCATCCATCACTTTAGTCACAGTCCAAACAAGTTTGTTCATTTGGCTTCTTAGCTGAAAACATTTCAGAAGTAACAAAATGGCAAGAGGAAGGGTGCTTAGCAGTTATAAAAGTTGGAACAAGAAAGCTGGTATCCAAGGGGAAATAGAAAACGGTAAAAAGGAGATGCAGGAACCCACAGGGTGGCTGCTCTGACGTCAGACAAGATGCAAATTGTCCCCCCCACAGCAAGAGTCCATGTCTCTGTTCTGGTTTTGGCCATGCGGCATGCAGGATCTTAATTCTCTGACCAGAGATCGAACCTATGCCCATTGCAGAGTAAGCACGGAATCTTAACCACTGGACCTCCAGGGTTGCCCTCCATCACTCCTTCTGAAGCCCAGCATTTTTACTGCGGTTTGTGGTTAAGACCCTATGGAATTATGTTGAATGTGATGTGGTACAGTCTGCTTTAAAAGGCAGGCAGTAAACCCAGACAGATGTGCAGAGTGAGTGTTTATAAGGTAATGAATGTAATGATGGCAAAAGACAGGAAATAGCCCAGTTATCCATATGATAGAATGCTAAGCGTTACTACAAAGAATGAGGACATTCTGTATGAATTAAGCTGGCTCCGTTCCAAAATCTTTGTCAAGTGAGAAAAGCACAATACAGAACAGTGCGTATAGTATGCTCCAAATTATGTCTTGTTTAAAAAGAGACATATAAAACGTTGCATACATATACACTCGCACATCTATGCTTATACATCCTAAGAATATCTCCGGAGGGACACGCGAGCAACAGCATTTGCCCTTGGTAAGGGGAACTGGATGCTAAGAGCGGGGATGGAGAATGACTCAAACATTTTTAAAATTATGAACTATTTCAAGCATTCGGAAAAGTACAGACAAGAGTATAACAGATGCCCGTGTACCCACCACCCAGACTTCACAGATGTTAACATTTCTGTCATCTTGCTATGGATCTTAGCATTTTAAGTACAGCTAACGCACCACCCCTCCCTCAGCCCTTCCCCCATCATGCCCTTGGAAACCAGGCTAGGACCGCTACAGCTGATGTGCTGTCATTCCCTAGTTATGCTTTTGATATATGTATGTAGCCGTGAAATACACAATGTTGTTGTGTGTATTTAAATTTTAAGTATGTATCATATCATAACTTCCTTTGGTAACTTGCTTTTCTCATCCTTGTCTGTTTTAATGCGTGTGGAGCGCTTCTTCACTGGTTTTCACTGCTGCATAGAATTCCCTTGTGTGACTAAATCACAGCTCATTTACCCATTCTCCTACTAAAATGCAACATAATTTTTCAACATTTTCCACTTATAAAATATTTTTTTAGTTATAATTGACATATAATACATGGTATGCATTAAAGCACATGATCCAATAAGTTTTTAAATATTTACCCACCATGAAACCATCACTATGATTGAAATAATGCACACATTCATCGCCTCGAGAGTCCTTCACCTCCCTGGTAATCCCTCCCTCCCTCCCAACCGCCACCCCCCCAACCCTGCTCTATGTCTAAGGCAACCACTGATCTGTTTCTGTCACTATAGGTTAGTTTGCAATTTCTAGAATTTTATATAATGGAATCGTCATACAATAGCCCTCCTTTTTTTTTTTGTCTCGCTCCTTTCACTCAGCTTGATTTTGAGATTTACCCATGTTGTTGAGGGTACGACAGTTCATTCTTTTCATTCCTGAATAGCAAGACAAAATATGTAAAACACTCAGAATGATTCCTAGCATACAATAAGTGCTCAGTAAATGGAAGCTGTTATTCTAATAATATTAAAAATCCTTCTCAAATTTAAGTTATAAATACTATACAAAAATCCCTGAGCTGCAACTGCCAAAACAAAAGGAGCATGAGCAAACCCCTTTTGCTTGAAAAAAAGACATTTAGCATAAGCTGTGCTAAAGCAAAAATAATGTTTTTGGAAAAAATGTTCCAGCTTACAAATGGGCAATAACTTCACCCAGCAGGTCAATTCACTGAGGTCTCCAGAGTAGTGTTTTACAGCTCACTCATCCTGCTAGTCCATCGGATGCCATTTTTCTCAAATCAGATGTTCTTTTATAGAGAAGGCAGCTGCTTGATATTCCCTGCATCTTTCCTCTCTTATCACTTCCAGCTCTGGGGTCTCCATTGAGTACTTTTCTAAACAGATTCAAAACTCCTTCAAATGCAAACAGGGCTTGTGTTTCAAGGCATTCACATTGCTTATCAGTGTGGATGGCACATGCTTCATTTGAAGTTTTTACTATGCCAAGCCCCTGTATTATCAGTAATGCTTTTGACTTCAAGCAGCAGACAGCGTATTAAAAAGCGGAGACATCAGTCTGCCTACAATGGTCCATGTAGTCAAAACTATGCTTTTTCCAGTAGTCATGTGGATATGAGAGTTGGACCATAAAGAAGGCTGAGTGCCCAAGAATTGATGCTTTCATCTTGTGCTGGGGAAGACCCTTGAAAGTTTCAATGCTGCTGCTTCTAAGTCGCTCAGTCCTGTCCAACTCTGTGCGACCCCATAGACGGCAGCCCACCAGGCTCCCCAGTCTTTGGGATTCTCCAGGCAAAAACACTGGAGTGCGTTGCCATTTCCTTCTCTAGTGCATGAAAGTGAAAAGTGAAAGTGAAGTCGCTCAGTCCTGTCCGACTCTGTGCGACCCCATGGAATGTAGCCCACCAGGCTCCTCCATCCATGAGATTTTCCAGGCAAGAGTACTGGAGTGGGGTGCCATTGCCTTCTCCGGTTCAATGCTATTGAGGCTATAATATCTATTATTCTCTTACATACTCCCTCAGGGTAGCAGAGTCTCTGCTGCTCCAGCCATCACATCCACATTCCAAATGGAAAAAAAAAAAAAAAAAAGAAAAGATAAAGGTAAGAGTTAGTGCCCTTGGCAGGAAATGATAGCTCTCCAGGAATCCCACTGATTTATGTGTCTGTTCAAAATTGTGTCACATGGCCAGGCTAGCTGGAACACAACTAAGGAGAAGGAAGATGGAAGTGATGTCCATCACGGATCTGATGACAGTCTCTATTTTTACAAAATGAGAAAATGAGGCTTAGAGGTCATAAGTGACTTCCCTCAAAGTTGCATAGTGATTTAATAGCCAAGCTGTCTTATTTCATTGAGCTACTGTGTCCATCCACTTTGATAAGTCATGCGTCTACATTTCCATAAGAGAATGCCAACTTTGCTTCCACTTGTCTAATATCTGGAGCACATGGGTGTCTCTGCCTTTGACAGTAAATAAAAGAGGCGCTTCACTTGTTCAGTGAAACTCTTAGACTTAACCTGACCACTTGCCAGCAGCTGCACGAATCGCAGGTTAATAGCTCTGGCATCTTGGCTGAGGAGGTAGATCTGTGTCTCTCCAGCTGCTCTGAACACCACAGACCCAGGCCCACTACTTCCTTTCCCTTCACTGAGTTATCATCTAATGATCCACTCTTGGATGTTGTTGAAGGTTAGGATGATCAAAGATAATTTAAATTTTTAAAAAATACATCCTGTAAAAGCCTAGGTTGAAGACCGTGCCCATTTTGCAGCCCAATACACCTTTTATAAGTTTCCAGGATACATGTCTTTTAGAATTGAGTGCCTAAAATTTGTTTTCCTACAAAAGTAGAGATGGGTTTGTATCAGTGATCTGGGATGGCATGGCTACTGTAATTAAACACAGATTGAGTTCTAACCTTTCAAAGAGTCAGTTCATAAAGGACAATGTGGCCATTCTTATTTCATTACAGTAACTATATCACCCATGAGTAGTGGCTCAAATAAGTTTCTTCTACTATATAGTTTGGAATCTCTTTTTATCTTTTTCAATTGGCCTGTTTTATGTCTATTGAAATAGCTTAAGTCTTTTCTCATTCATTTTGGAAATACAAGTGATTTTTAAGAACTAAAGGAATTTGCAATGACCCATCATCAGGACAGTTTAGAAAGGGAAAAAGAGGAGTAAAGAACTGGGTCATGGCATCGAAGGGCTTATATTTGCAGTGCAGTGAGAGTGAGCCAAAGCAATGCTCATCACAGTCCCAAATTCTCCTGACATCCAACTGCGACTTGAAGTATTAACTCAACAAATATTTGAGTGCGTAATTACACTAATTAGATGGGAGCTCGGGTGTCTGAGTCTTTGTGTAAAACAAACCCATCACCTGTTCATTAAAAGTTAAATCTGGACAAGACCTTGAAAGATCTGATCAAACTCTCGACCTCAAAGGAGCATTACATTATCAGATAGATAGCGCTCAGCACTTGCCTGAATATCTTCCGAAAAGGAGATGCTGTGCTGTGCTTAGTGGCTCAGTTGTGTCCAACTCTTTGCAATCTCATGGACTGTAGCCTGCCAGGCTCCTCTGTCTATGGGGATTCTCCAAGCAAGAATACTGGAGTGGGTTGCCATGCCCTTCTCCAGGGGATCTTCCCAACCCAGGGATCGAACCCAGTTCTCTTGCATTGCAGGCAGATTCTTTAACATCTGAGCCACAGGGAAGTGCAAGAATGGATAGGCTACTGAAATGGGTAGCCTAGCCTTTCTCCAGGGGATCTTCCTGACCCAGGAATCAAACCAGGTTCTCCCACATTGCAAGTGAATTCTTTACCAGCTGAGCCACCAGGGAAGTCCAAAAGGAGATGACACAGAATTAAATCATCAAAGACTTACCTTTTAGTAGGCAAGATGCTCTACTTCAAATGGGGATTCAAAGCATAAAGAAATTGAAAACAATGCGTTTAAGACTATAGGGAAATCATCCCATAAATTTTAGCACCTCCACATTATGGAATGCAATGCAGCAATTAAAAATCATGTTCTAGTAGGCTAGGTATTATCATATAAAAAGGTTTATAATATATGAAATGAAAAACAACATACACAGGCAGAATATACAGTATAATTCTTATTTTGTAAAGGAAAAACATCTAACAGAGCAAATACACTAGAGTGAAATAGACCAAAATATTGAAAGTTACGCTTACTGCTAGGTGATAGAATTATGGGAAATTTTCATTTTCATCATTATGATTCTCTATGCTTTCCAATCTTTATATAATGAGTATGTATTATTTTATAATCATGCAAAACGTGTTATTTTTTGAAAGAACAAATGAAGAGCCCTTACAATATAACTAAAATGCCTTAACATGTGAAAATTCGGATAATACTAAGGAAAAAGAGTTCAAACACAGAAACACAAATCAGGCCAATGCAAAGTGAAGACATGATTAATTATTAACCACCTCTGTCAAAAAACTTGGCCAGGCAGCGTGTTAACTAAACCAGCGATTTTTGAAGGACAGGAGCCAGGTCGTAGTAACGTTTCAGAAGCAGTGTGCTATGGTGGGTACATAAGTTTCCATAGTCAAGGAGAGCTGGGTTAGAATCCTGACTTTGTCCTCAGTAGCTGGATGACCTTGAATAAAGTCCCTTTATTTCCCTAAAGCTCAGTTTTCTCTTTTGTTGAGAGATTTTTTTTTTTTTATGTGAGATGTTTTTAAAGGTGATAATAATACATGCTAGGGCTGCTCTGAAGGCGCAGTGATATGGTGCATGTCACTTCCTCCGTACAGACCCAGGTCCCTAGTGATGCCCAGCAAATGAATGACTGCAGGGCTCTGGTGCTCAGAGCCTGGAGGAATCCTGGGATGAGTGAGAAGGGCTCACAAGGTCTCTCTACCCCAGCCATGTGAAAGAAGCATCGGGATCAGTATCAAGAGCCCTGGGTTCTAATTCCAGCACCACATTTAGCCTGTGTCAGCCTCTGATTCTTTAGTTACAAAGAGGGTATGATAAACCTTTCTTTGCTTATTCATGGAGTTTACCATCATATAAAGCCATGTATTCATTCATTCTTTAATCAGTTTTTGAATACCTTCCTTCGTGATAAATAATATCCTAGGTGCTGGGGTTATGACAATGAGGAAAAAAGAGAAAGATTCCTGGCCTTTTAGAGTTTATAATGTGGAGGCACTGAGATAATAAACAAGATGAATAAGTAAGATATACAGGATATTAAGTGGTAATAAGTGTTAATGGAGGAAAATGAAGTCAGGGCCAGAAATAGGAGGTTGGGGGTGGGGGGCTTTAATTTGTGCTCAAGTGCTAGGGAAGGGCTTCCTAAAAAGATGGCATTTGAGTAAGTAAATGCCTGATGTAAGTGAGGGAGCAAACTTCTGGCATTTAGGAGAAAAGATTGCAGACAGAGGAAGCAGCCAGAGCAAAGACACCATGGCCATGGGTGACTAGTGAGCCAGAAACAGGATGGTTGGAGCAGAGGGAGTGAAGGCAGGAGCAGTGGAAGAGAAAAACCAACACGGGAGGTTTGCCCAGGTAACCAGACAGGCTTTTGCTCCAAGTGAGATGGGACGCCACTGGGGGGTTTAAGCATGGGACTGGCACAGTGTGATTTACATCTTACAAGGATACCTCTGCCTGCTGTCTTGAGAACATAGCGTAGGAATCTAAGGGCAAAAGCAGGAAGATCATTTGGGAGGATGTCATGGACACCAGGTGTGAGAATCAGTGGACAAGGATGGTAGCAGTGTTGTTGTTCAGCCACTCAGTTGTGTCTGACTCTTTGCGACCCCATGAACTACAGCAGGCCAGGCTTCCCTGTCCTTCACCATCTCCTGGAGCTTGCTCCAACTCATGTCCATTGAGTCACTGATGCCATCCAACCATCTCATCCTCTGTCACCCGCTTCTCCTCCTGCCTTCAATCTTTCCCAGCATCATGGTCTTTTCCGTGAGTCAGCTCTTTCCATCAGGTAGCCAAAGGATTGAACTTCAGCTTCAGCATCAGTCCTTCCAATGAATATTCAGAATTGATTTCCTTTAGGATTGACTGGTTTGATCTCCTTGCAGTCCTAAGGACTCTCAAGAGTCTTGTCCAGCATCACAGTTCAAAAGCATCAATTCTTTGGCACTCAGCCTTCTTTATGGTCCAACTCTCTCATCCATACAATACTGGAAAAACCATAGCTTCGACTATACTGACCTTTGTAAGCAAAGTGATGTTTCTGCTTTTGAATGCTCTGTCTAGGTTTGTCATAGCTTTCCTTCCAAGGAGCGGATGTCTTATGTAAACCCACTTCTGTTCTTCCAGTTCTGCCTGAAAGCAGAACTCAGTACTGTTTCATTCTAGATAAGACTTGGAGCAGAGGTCAGCCAAGAAGGGATCCAGTGTGTGTGCCTTTCCAGGGGAGGCCTCTCTTTTCTTAATCATCCTTTTGAGATAATCTGGTGTATTCCAAGCCCACTTCTTCCTAACTGACATGCTTTTCTCCTCAACCCTCCTCAAGTAGCATAAAAAGCTTAATCAACCCAAATTACAGGGTCTGCTTAATTCCAGGAGTTGATTTGAATATCATTGCTTCAGGAGGAGGAGAAACAAGTCTTCCTAAGGAGAGAATTTCCTATTAGAAGGACTGTTCACAAAAGCGTGTCCTTGGCAGCCCATTAATTATATTTCATTTTGACAGATCTCATATATAGTTGTTATGTCTTAAGGGGGGTAGGAAGGTGTTGGGTGATTAATTGGTCGATAGTATATGTTAATTGCATGCTAATTAAATTTAAATTTAATTCCTATTTGGAACACTGAATTTAACTCAGGACCAGAAAATTAGAATATTCAAGCTTTTTTAAAGGAACATGTCTTTCTATCTGTCACCTTCATATGTCTGTTGACACTTCCTTCTTGTTTACAAACTTGTTTTTCAAGAAAAGGGATGAGACGGTTCTTAGAGCCTCTAGCCGTAATAGTATTGGTTCTTGCAGTACATAAATATCTAATTGGTTTATTGAAAAAATATATATATATGTATACCCTGTTCTTAGATTTGCTCTGAACAAGTTCTGTCAGGCTGGGAAAATGTACTCTTTGATTCCTTCCCTCTGGCTGGATAATTGAAGATGCAGCTCAGGACAGAGTCTGTACTTAGTTTCTAGAAAAGCACTAAGATGCTCTGCTACCCCAAGGCAGAGGGCAGGGCATCCATGACACTGGGGGCTTCTGGGAAATTCCCTGGGTCTGTTGTTTTTTCTCTCCCTCAAGGAAAACCCCAGGAGGGGAACACTTTGAGAACACTGTTGACAAAATATCCAGGATTTCCTCTTTTACAGTCCAGGGGCAGGAGGGGAACCACATCCTTCCTCTCCTCCTCTGTCCTAGGTAGAGAAGGTGTGTGTACGTGTGTGTGTGCACGTGTGTGTGCTAAGTCACTTCAGTCATGTCCAACTCTTTGTGACCCCATGGAATATAGCCCCCCAGGCTCCTCTGTCCATGGGGTTTCCCAGGCAAGAATACTGGAGTGAACTGCATGCCCTCTTCCACAGGAAGCCACACAGGTGCCACCTGGGAAGTCCACCTAGGATCTGGTTGTTTGCAGATTTCCTTGAGGGTAGAGTACTAGGCCTTGGGACTTCTGTTTTTAGCCTGCGAAGAAAGCCGTGGACCTCAAGTATGGTAGAAGGAACATGGATTTTGAAGTTTAACTGATTGGGATCTGTACCCTGGCACTACCTTAGACAAGTTAATTCATTCTTCTGAGTCTCAGTTCTGTCATCTGTGAAAGGGGTGATGGTTCTAATCTCGCAGCACTGTTTTAAGGCTTCAGTGAGACCATAAATGTCTGTGCAAACCTAACACGTGCACAGTCAGATGGCCAAGGCCTGGGCGCTTCTGTTGCCACCCCTGGCTGGTCATCACCCGCCTCCCCTCTGGTCCCGTGGAGCTGCCTGCCCCTGGACGCAGCTCTCGCGTGCACGCTGCGCTGTGGCTCATCCTTGACATTGGACTGTCTTAGAACTGGGCTCTGAGCTTTGACCCTCCTTCCCTCACTAACTGGCTGTCTCCTCAGCTGTCCTGGAGAAGCCTCTGGAAAAGAAAGCCGGCAGAAACTACGGTCCCCCAGGCAACAAGAAGCTCGTCTATTTCATTGACGACATGAACATGCCCGAGGTGGACTCCTACGGGACTGTGCAGCCTCACACGGTCCTCAGGCAGCACCTGGACTATGGCCACTGGTAAGCGAGCACACGGAGGGACTCGGCTGGGCGGGGGACAGGCCCAAGGCCGATTTGTCCTGCTGGAGCTGCAGATCTGAGCTCAGTTCTGGCACCAGAGAAGGCGCTGGTCAGAGAAGCTACTGAGCTCTTATTTAAGGGGAAATGCCTATCCTTTCTTTACCACTTATCTCTAAAGTTACCTTCTTCAAGCTTCCAAAGCATGATTAACCAAGACCCCCCTACCCCGCTACCCACACCCCACCTCCCACTGTGGTTCTGTCGCACTGAGCAGGGCCTTTGATGAGAACACCTAACATATGCCTTAAATCAGTTAATTAATTAAAAAAAAAATTTTTTTAATTGGAGGATAATTGCTTTACCATATTGTGTTGGTTTCTGCCATACATCAACATGAATCAGCCATAGATATACATATGTCTCCTTCGTCTTAAACCTCCCTCCCACCTCCCACCCCATCATACCCCTCTAGGTTGTCACAGAGCATCTGATTTGAGCTCCCTGCATCATGCAGCAAATTCCCACTGGCTGTCTATTTTATACACGGCAGTGTGTATGTTTCCGTGCTGCTCTCTCAATTCGCCCCACCCTCTCTTTCACCCACTGTGTCCATAAGTCTATTCTCTATATCAGCCGTTGTCTCTCAGAACATCGCACAAGCTCCATTGTTATCTCCTGCAAGTGTATCATTTTTAATGGCAAAAGGTCTAAACTTACCAGAAAGAAAAAAAAAAGTCGGTGATTTGAGGCAACTCTGGCTTACCATCCTACCTCACACTGAATCCAGTAAGACCTTCCTGGAAATTCTACTGCATGGCCTTCATATGGTCACCTTTCCGCTCCCAGAAATACCCACTTCATGCTTCTCCTCTCTCTCCAAGCTTGCCACCCAGCCTCCGTGGATGACCACACTCACTGCCTCCATCTCTAGCTTCCACGTCTATACAACTTACCTGCCTCCCTGTGCCTCCCCCCACCACATCTTCCCTGAGGCTTAACCGCCCACCAGCATCTTTGCGTCTACTCTTTCCGCCTCTGAAATCTCACTTCACCTGTTAGTCCCTCCTGATCACTTCCTTCACATCAATATTTAAACTTGCATGAATTTACCTAGTGATAGTGAAAGTCGCTGAGTTGTGTCCGACTCTTTACGGCCCCATGGACTATACACTTCATGGCATTCTCCAGGCCAGAATACTGGAGTGGGTAGCCTTTCTTTTCTCCAGGGGATCTTCCCAACCCAGGGATCGAACCCAGGTCTCCCTTGTTGCAGGCGGATTCTTTACCAGCTGAGCCACCAGGGAAGCCCAAGAATACTGGAGAGGGTAGCCTATCCCTTCTCCAGAGGATCTACCCGGCCCAGGAATAGAACCGGAGTATCTTGCATTGCAGGCGGATTCTTTACCAACTAAGCTATCTGTGTTCAAAAATACCATTTTCTGACTGCTGCTCTGTCTCCCTCTGTGTTACCAGATTCTCTCCCCAGTTTCCAGTTCCCCATCTCCCACTCACTCCTCCAGCCACAGTGATTAGGTTTCTGTCTCCCCCACTTTACTGTTCTTACTCAAACAGCTGTATCTTTACTGTGACGTCCTGCAGACCCCATTGGGTCACCATCTTTCTTCTCCGTACACACTTGATGTGGTTGACTGCTCTGTCCTGGAAGTCCTGGCTTTCTGGGTACCACACAGCCTTGATTTCCTCCTACCTCTTTGACCATCTCTGTGGTCTCTCCTTCCTGTTCTACTTCCACAGACATGGTATCCCTTAGGGATTTGTCCTCAGCTGTTTTATCTTCTCAGTTTCTACCAGTGGGTCTAATCTTTTTTTAACCTCTCAAACACATGAGTGATTGGGCACATCCCAGCTCAGCTTCACAACACGCTCCCCTGCCTGAGCCCTCTCTCACCTGCGGCTTCTGACTGTCCCAGGTATGATCGAAACAAACTGTCCCTGAAGGAGGTCATGAAGGTTCAGTATGTTTCCTGTATGAACCCCACCGCGGGCAGCTTCACCATCAACCCCCGGCTTCAGGTAATGGGGGAACTGTGACCTTGGAGTCCTAAACATCACCTTCCAGACCAGATGTTACTGGTCTCTGTGGGAAAATTGGCTCTCCACCCATCCAGCCTCTTTACATGGTAAATCATACAGGATGTGGATTTGCATTTCCAGGGAGACAAAAAAACACCTCAACCCAGACCCCCTGAGGCTTTTTTCTTTTTTTATAATTAACTTTCATTGGAGCATAGTTGATTTGCAGTGTTGTGTTAGTTTCTGCTGTACAGCAAAGTGAATCAATTATATGTGTGTATACACACACACACACACACACAAATACACACACACACACACACACACACATCCATCCTTTTTAAAATTCTTTTCCCATATAGGTCATTACAGAGTATTGAGTAGATTTCCCTGTGCTATACAGTAGGTTCTTATTATCTGCTTTATATATTGGAGTGTGTGTATGTCAGTCCCAATCTTCCAATTTATACCTCCCTCCCGTTCCCCCCTCGGTAACCATGAGTTTGTTTTCTACATCTGTGACTCTTATTTCTGTTTTGTAAATAAGTTAATTTGTACCACTTTTTAAAGAAGCTTTTCGAGCCAGATGGAATCATAGGGTTAGTCTAATTCAACTTGGCCTTCAGAATGAGAGAACTTCAGAGGGGTGAATGACCCTGCCAAGGTCACATGCATTCTCAGTATCATGATCAGATTTGGACCCAGAGTCCAGGTTCCCTTCTCCTTCTGCTATGCCACACTGACATCTTTGATCAGAGGTCCAAAGCCCTTCATTCATTCTAGGCTCAATTAAGTTTGGGTTTAATGTGAGAAGTGTGGCCGGAATGTAGAATTCAAAGCCCTCCTAAGAATTCTTGACCACCATATCCAAATCCAGAAGAGGTGATTTCTGTTCTGTGACCACAGAGGGTAACTCGTGGCCTCCTCCCTGTGGCTCTGTTTTCCCGAGCAGCGTCACTTCAGTGTGTTCACCCTCTCCTTCCCGGGAGCAGACGCCCTGTCCTCCATCTACAGCGCCATCCTGACTCAGCACCTCAAGCTAGGGAGCTTCCCAGCAGCGCTGCACAAGAGCATCCCCCAGCTGCTCCATCTGGCCCTCACCTTCCACCAGAAAATCGCCACCACGTTCCTTCCCACAGCGATCAAATTCCACTATATCTTCAACCTCAGGGACTTCGCCAACATTTTCCAGGTGAGTCCGACATCTCTGAGACACCTTTGGAGGCTTGACAATGACCCTGTTCCCTCCATCCTTGGCCAAACTCTTTGACAAAGGCAGAGTTCTTATGGGATGATGAACATATAAGTAAACAGAGTACCGTAGGATCTGTGTGGGTCTATTCAACAGAACAGAGTTCCGGGGCTTCCCTGGTGACTCAGTGGTAAAGAAGCCACCTACCAATGCAGGAGACACATCAGTCCCTGGTCTGGGAAGATCCCACATGCCTCAGAGCAGCTAAGCCCATGCACCACAACTGTTGAGCCCAGGTGCCACAGTGCCCTAGAGCCTGTGCTCCAAAACAAGAGAAGCCACCGCAATGAGAAGCCCAAGCACCTCTACTAGAGAGTAGCCTGTACTCTCTGCAACTAAAGAAAAAGCCCTTGTAGTGACCAACATCCAGCACAGCCAAAAATGTTTAAAATATAGAATTCTATTAGTCGATTGAGTTACTTCTCAGTAAGCCAGATGCATTTTTTGAGTTGGTTCCTTCAAGCTGAATGTGGCTCAGCATTTCAAAGATAATGTTATGTAATGATTTCAGCCTAGGAAAAGAGAGTGGCACGGAAGAAAGATAAAAATATTTTGCACGCCCTGTTGGTCCACCCATCTTTCTTGAGTTGCAAGAGAATGTCCCCCAAACCATGCAGGAGGGCTCTGCCTCCTATAGAAGCCATGTGGTGCTACTCCTAGGAGACCATCCTCCAGCCTCTGGGATGCCTCAGTCCTAAAAACTCTGGGTTATTTCCCAGGTCAAAACCATTTCAAAATAGTGATGCTCTTCTAACTAGGGATGGCCTGTGTCTGCCTGGTGCTTCCAATTGCTCGGCTCCTCACTATCAAAACCTCCAGAGGGCAGTGCAGCAAACCCGGCCCCTTCTTCCCCTTGCTCAGGTAACCCGTCCTGACATCATGGGTCCATAACCCTCCCATCCTGGAGGAGAATCTGCAGAAACTACTTCTCAGAGGGACCCCTCTCTAGGACAGCTCTGAGCCATTTTTGAGGGAAAGTGCCTTTTATACCAAGCAGAGGCCACACCTGTAGGGAAATGTCAACTTGACCAGGGAGCAAGGCTTGACCCTCCATGGGGAGCACATTGATAATTACCCAGGGTGAAGAGCCGACTCATTGGAAAAGACCCTGATGCTGGAAAGCACTGAAGGCAAAAGGAGCAGTGGGTGGCAGAGGATAAGATGGTTAGATAGCATCACCAACTCAATGGACATGAATTTGAGCAAACTCCAGGAGACAGTGGAGGACAGGAGAGCCTGGTGGGCTATAGTCTACGAGGTTGCAAAGAGATGGACGTGACTTAGTGACTGAGCAACAGCAACATTCAGGGCATTACCTGTGCAGGTAGGACTCTGGGAAACCTCAGACTAGCAAAAGTCCAGGCACTGAGGCCATAGGGCTTGCGGGTTCCATGGTCATCAGGAGCAGAAACCCACTGAACATTAGTTCAGTGATCTGAGAGTAGCATTCCCAAAAGGCACACCCAGAGGGTGGACCACTGAGCCCCACAGCTAGGCCAAGTCTCTGAGCGCACGTGTGACCTGACCCAGGATGGTGCTCCTGGGTCAGGTGCCTCCAAACATTCACTTATTAACTTATAAATGAGGAAACAGGTGCACAGAGCTTACACTGATTTGCCTAAGAGCACACAGCCAGCCAGGGAAGGAACTGGACTAGAACCTAGGTCTTCAGGTCCCCCTTCCAATATGCCATTCTGTTGTCATCCATCCTTTTGATGAAACAGCCTAAGACAGTTAAGGCAACAAGAAGGACCCAGCCCCGTGGCCCTCAGACCTGGACAGTGGCAATGTCTGTGCATCTCCACCCTCACCTCCCATTTATCAAGTATTCATTGAGAAAGACTTTTAAAAATTTTATTTATGTATGTATTTATTTTTGGCTGCTCTGGGTCTTCATGGCTGCACTCGGGCTTCCTCTAGTGGTGGCAAGCGGGGGCTACTCTCTAGTTGCGGCGCACGGGCTTCTCATTGCGGTGGCTTCTCTTGTTGCTGAGCACAGGCTCTAGAGCACAGGCTCAGGAGCTGTGGCACACGGGCTTAGTTGCCCCACAGCACAGGGGGTCTTCCTGGACCAAGGACTGAACTTGTGTCTTCTGCTTTGGCAGGTGGGTTCTTAACCACTGGACTACCACGGAAGGCACTTTTTCTTTTTTTTAATCACACAAGCCATCTCTTAAATCTCACCGAAGCGGGGTGAGACACAGGTGTCACCGTCTGCATTTTCCAAATGAACAAAAAGGAGTTAAGTCGTTAGATCAAATTCCCATTGCTCGTAGTGGCAGAATGAAAGGGAAAAGAGGCATCAGGTCTCCCTCACACGATGCCCTGAGCCGGCTCCTGCCTGGACAGCACCTTGTCACCTGCGCGACCTGAAATTCATACTCTCGACAGCCCTTTGGGACACACATCGTTATCCCAATTTAACAGAGGCTGGGAGACGTTGCGAGCTCGTAGATGACAGCGTGAATGCTCGGGGAGGTAGAAGAGTACACATGGTGTCGGTGGAATAACACGTAGGCGGGAGCAGGCCTCGTAGACGTCGCCAAGCCACAAGATCGGGCAGGGAACTTTGAGACCAGAGAGGATCTTTGTAAAAGGTCCAGCTTCAGTCTGTAATAAAGCTGGCACTTATTGAGCCCGTCCTATGCCCTCTGCATCTATTAGCTAATGATTTAATCCT
Organism: Bubalus bubalis; assembly: GCF_019923935.1. Taxonomy (NCBI): domain Eukaryota; kingdom Metazoa; phylum Chordata; class Mammalia; order Artiodactyla; family Bovidae; genus Bubalus; species Bubalus bubalis. Next base: position 32,606,080 of record NC_059159.1, on the reverse strand, counting down.
CAAGACAACCATTTCAGGTGCAGCACTGATCACTTCCAATTTGGAAATGACAAAACTGTGTCACAGACAAGTCAGTAACTCGAGTGTGTTCGCGTAACTGCCAAGCAGAAGCCTCGTACCCCAGATGAGTCGGGGGGTCAGCTCTCTTGTGTGGGGATTCAGGCTGCCAAGGTGTCCTGAGGAAGGAGGGTCCCAGTCCGGCCTGTGTTAGCTCCTCCCTAGTCAGGGAGGAACTAGGAGGAGAGGTATGGTGTGGGGCTAAGTCTGTTTCTTTTCCAGAGTCAGCCAGCCTGAGTAGCAATCCCTGGGCTCTGTGTCCCAGCCCTACCTCTGCAGCCTGCCAGCTGTCAGCTCCCAGCCCCAAATGTGGGAAGTGCACCCCCACTGGAGAACCTGCCTCCGTCCATCCACACAGCCCCTCACCCTCCTCCTCCAGAACAGAGTTTTGAGCCCACAGCTTGGCTACAGCTTCCCCCTCCCTCCCCTTTCCCAGCCTGCTTGCCTAAAGGCCTGACAGGAGAGCTGTAAGGAGGGTTGAATGCCCGCAAGGAGACAGGTGCTGTCTGGAGAACACGCCGTTTTCCTCCATCCAGCTTGATCCAAGCTTCCATCATTCAGCCCTTCTCTGAGCTTCACTCACTCTGTCCAGGATCCAGACATCAGGACAGAACTTGATCGTGCTCTGAGCAAAAATCATTAAGCATTCCCATCTCAGTGCTACACAAAACTGTCTGAGTTGGTGCAAAGTTTGCCCTTGACACACTCTCATCGACTCAGCCCTTAATTGTCAGTCAGCCTGAGCATCTGGCTGTAACGGGGCTTGTAAACTTGAGCTGATGGCTCTCCTCGCTCCCAGAGTCAGCACTGGTGGCGGGGCTCCTTCTCCGCTGTCCACACCTCACACAGGGCTGGTACCCAGGAGATCCAGGAAGCAGACAGGGGCCAAAGGGACCTAATGAGATTTCTTTCTTTCTCTAAAATAAACTCTTTTAAAAGTCTCACATCCAAGCCGAAAAGCACCGAAGTCATGAACACACATCTCAGTTAATTGTCACGAAATCATCACAGCTACATAACCATAGCTGAAGTCAAGAACTACTTTCCCAAAAAATACATTTTTTTAAAAAAGAAGTACGTTCCCAGCATCCCTGAAACCCCTTGTTTTTCTTCCTTCTGTTCACTCTTTAAAAAAAAAAAAAATGAAGCTTTTCTTTTCTTTGTACTTCCCTATTTATTTGGCTGCATTGGGTCTTTGTTGCCGCAACTTCCCATTGTGGTGGCTTCTCTTGTTGTGGTTCGTGAGCTCCAGGTTGTGCAGGCTTTGGTAATTGTGGCTCCTGAACTCTAGAGCCTGGGGTCAGTAGTTGCCGCAAACCACCTTAGTTGACCCATGGCATGTGGGATCTTCCCAGACCAGAGACAGAACCTGTGACTCCTGCTTTGGCAGATGGATTCTTAACCACTGGGCCACCAGGGCAGTCCTCCGCTCACTCTTTTCTTCTTCTCTCAAAGCTAAAATACTATCTGGACTTCTAGCCCCATATGTTATTTCAGCCTATTTTGGGACTTTATATGCAAATTGTATGGAAAATACGCTGTGTACTTTTGTTCAATATTATGTTTGCACCTATATACACAATCATGCCATTGGTAAAAATGAATCATAGTAACAATTCCTTTCTTTCTGACCCTTAAGTCTTCCCATTGCTTTTTCTTGCCTGCCGCCTCAAGGAAGAGACGTAGTGAGAGTGGCCTTTCGCAGCATTCCTAATTTTAAGGGCAAGTGTTTACAATAGTTGGCTGTTAAGTGTGATGCTTACTATAGATTTTCGTGGATGCTCTTTACCAGTCTAAGAAAATTTCTTTCCGTTTATAGTTTACTAAGAGTTTTTTTTTTTTTATCATGAATGTATGTTGAAACTTAAATGATTTTTCTATATCTGTTGAAATCACTGGTATTTATCTTTTTCTCTTTTTTTTCTGGAAATGGGATAAATTACATTGATTATTTTTTAGTAATCAACCCAACTGAGTTGTTAACATGGTGAACTTACTTGATCTTCTGGATTCCACTCATTATTTTTTTCTCTATAATGTTTGCACCTATATTAATATGATTTTCGTATCATTTTTCTTTCTTCCACTGTTCTAAGGTTATGAAGTCCTCATAAAATGCATTGGGAACCATTTCCTCTATTTCTACTCTCAGGAAGAATTTTTAAGACACTGTATTGTACCTTTATTAAATGTCAGAAGAATTTAATGATGAAACCATCTGGAGTTTTTTTGTGAAAGATTTTCCATTATAAATTCCATTTTTTAAATACATATTAGGCAATTCACATTTTCTCCTTCTTTTTGCATCAGTTGTGGTCAGATGTCAGTGTCCTCAGCTTCTAATTTATTAGCATAAAATTGTTTATAGTATCCTGTTGTTATCTTTTAAGTATCTGTTTTATCTGACATGTGCTCTCTTTTTTTGTTCTGGCTATTGATTATGTGTACCTTCTCTGTTTTTCTCTTTTTATCTTCAATCAGCGCTGCTAGAGAGTACGGCTAATAGTGCTAGTCTTTTCCAAAGAAACTGAAAAAGAGACATATGTCAATATTATGTGTTTGATTTTATTGGTTATCTCTATTTGATACATTTTTGTATACAAATTTATTAAAATTTGCTCTTTTCTTTATAATCTCTTTCTTCCTACTTACTCTAGGATTGAGGTAAGTTTGTTCTTGTTCTTCTCTCTTCTTGACATGGTTACTTAGATCATTAATCGTCAGCCTTTCACCTCTTGTTATGACTGGATCTTCATGCCATGCAGGTGAATCTGAGCATCATTCTGTCTGTAGCAAAAGTGTTAGTTGCTCAGTTGTGTCTTGACTCTGTGACCCCATGGACTGTAGTCCACCAGGCTCCTCTGTCCATGCATTTCTTCAGGCAAGAATACTGGAGTGGGTAGCCATTCCCTTCTCCAGGGGAATCTTCCCAACCTAGGGATTGAACCCAAGTTTCCCTCATTGCAGGCAAATTCTTTATTATCTGAGCCACCGGGGAAGCCCATTCTGTCTGTAATGACGTACAATTAAAGGACTCCTTTTCTTGTAAGATAAGACAGAAGTCAGTGAGGGCAAAGAAGACATTGATGAGCTTTAAGTTATAGGATTTGAAATTGTCAAGAGGCTCTGACCTCAGTGGTCTCCATTTTTCCATAAAGGAGGTTGGAGCACTGGCGAATAGTAACAGGGAAGTGATGGAAATTTGAAAAGAATAGTAAATATTTAGAATGATCCCTGAGGTATATAGGAAGGAGAACTTACTAGAGGTGAATAACTAGATTGCTGACCTGTAAAAGTTAGCTATATTCCTTCCAGCCCTCTGTTGTCCTTCTGATTTGAATTAACAGTCATCACCCAGATTAGCTTTCACAATGGCACTTGTAGAGTTGAAATGCAGCCAAGAAGCCACCTCACCCATTTCTGTGGTGATTTGGAAAGTAGTGGTTGAAATTCCAGGATCTCAGGTCAGGCAGACCTGGCTTCAGAGCTGTGTGGTTTTGAACTAAGGCCACTTATTACCCTATACCGTAGAGCACGCTTGCTTTCTTTCTGAATCACACCCTTCACCTTATGCTGAATAACTATTGTAAAAATTACTTTGTAGGTTCATCACGGTGGTTAAGTGAGCTTTGTCTGGCGGAACATCTAGTTCAGTGCCTGTTGCATAACTGGCTTCCATCAATAGTAACTGTTGAAGTTTTAAGTTGCTATACATGTTATTTTTTTTGCTGTTTATTCTCCTTACAGGGTATTCTCTTCTCCTCCGTGGAATGTGTCAAGTCCACACAGGACCTAGTAAATCTCTATCTGCACGAATCGAATCGGGTCTACCGGGATAAGATGGTGGAAGAGAAGGACCTTGATCTTTTTGATAAGATCCAGGTAGACGTGGTCAAGAAAATTTTTGATGTGAGTATTGCCCTGTGAATTTCTGCTTACATCTGAAAAAGAATGGTGATTATGCAAGGATCACCAAAATGATAAAAATCCAGCCCTTAAATTGAAGAAAATCATATTTAGATAAAGAAAGTCTGTCCTTAGTGTGACAAAGTGGAAAATTCTGGGGCAAGAAGAGATACAAATTAACCATAGAATCTCGGTCTTGTGAGGTCTGTGAAGACCATCTGACCATATCCTTGTCCTTTCCCCAAATTGGTCATCCCAGCTGACACACCAGCATCCTTGGAAATTCAGAGTCTCGTCTCTGCAGAGCCAGCCACTTTGGAACTGCTATTGGCTGGAAATTTGGAACAAGTCTGAAACTTGGAACATTTGGAACAACTCTAGAGACTGAAGATTTATTTAAATAGTGATTTAAAATTTATTTCCTGGGTTATGCCCCTGCTGTTGAACAGCATGCTGATCACCTCTTCCCGAGTGAGTCCTCCAGTCTGAACCTTAGAAGGAAAGAGTGGCAGGTGGGAACAATTGCTCATGCTGACATACACTCCTCCTGATGCATTAGAAAGCCTGTTCTTTCTTGGACTCACTTTCATAACAATCTCCACCTCTCAAAATCTCAAATATTTGGGTTTTTATAAGTAAACAATTCCTTTCTGGATTAAAAAAAGAATAGCTGTCCCTTTGAAACTTCAAGGATGGCTTGGTAGTGACGAGACAAAGACCCCCTGTCTTTTAAGTCAGGTGAGTGGTACTGGGTATTTTATCTTCTTATACCTAATAAGGTTTGTCTCCACTCTGTGTGGAACCAGACCCAAGAGTCGGTCAGGAGGGTCCTTGCCCCTGTGTCTCGTCACCAGGACCTCGGAGAGACTGTGGAGCAGACCCAAAGCCTGAACGTGTATTGCCATTTTGCACACGGTATCGGGGAGCCCAAGTACATGCCCGTCCAATCGTGGGAACTTCTGACCCAGACGCTGGTGGAGGCCCTGGAGAGCCACAATGAAGCCAACACGGTGATGGACCTGGTGCTCTTCGAGGACGCGGTGTGCCACGTGTAAGTGTGCTTCTCTCCTTGCCTTTCTTCAGCGGTCTCCCCTTCCCAGTGTCAGGCCTCACTGGGGCATTTGAGGACACCTAGATAAAATCGGGAAAGCAGCAACTGCTTCTGCCGTGAAGGTCGAGATGGCAGCTGGTAGAGCAGCTTCTGCCACTGACCTTGGGGGGCAGTGTCGTGTTAGACTCTGGAGGAACAGGATTTGTGCACATGGTTGCCATTCACAATCCTGGTCCTGACCACAGTGACACCAGGGGAGAATGGGAGGTCATCAAATAAGGCAGCAGAAGGCCTGAGGACCTGTATTCCCAACCCACCCTAGTCCAGTGAGATCGAAAGTTTTAAGTGCACACGTTTCAAAAATTAACTGTCCTTTTAAGTCTTGCTCCTGTCAAGTGAATGGGATTCCCAGGTGGCTCAGTGGTAAAGAATCACCTGCCAGTGCAGGAGACACAGGTTCCATCCCTGGGTCAAGAAGATCCCCTGGAGAAGGAAATGCAACCCACTCCAGTATCCTTGCCTGGGAAATTCCATGGACAGAGGAGCCTGGTGGGCTACAGTCCGTGGGGTCACAAAGAATCAGACATGACTTAGTGACTGAGCATGCCCTAAGCGCACAGGCTATCAAGTGAACCATGGAGAATGGTCTCCAAACCTCCCAGACAGTATGTACTGACACCTGAGCTGCATTTACCACCCTTCCTGCCTTCTACAATCACTCCACCCTGCCCCCTGCTGCCCAGGGTCTCCAACAGCAAAATCCGCTTGGTCTTCCACTTCCGAATTCTTACTGAAACCTAACTGATCCCTGGGTTAAGGAACGTGTGTTTTTTCTTCCCCCTTCTATATGCCCCAGGGCCTAGAAAGAGGTAGGGACCCTCCTTCTCCCCTCACTCCATGCCGGTGGCATTTCTCTGCACCAAACAATATAGTGAGAAGCACAGGTAACTAAGCTTACGGGCAGCACTGCACACAGCGCCCAGGATGGAGTCTGTACACACTTTCCCAGGAACCCACAGGCCCGGCTGAGAGCCAGGTCCCAATTCAGGTCCTCATCCTGCCACTGATGGGTAGTAGTACTGCGCAAAGGACACAACTGCCCCAAGCCTCAGTTTGCTCCTCCAGAAAGTAAGGATTTTTAAGGGTCCTGCCTGTCGAGGGCTTTGTGCTGCATAAGAGTCCCTGAGATTAGAGTCTTTGTCTTTTCGGCATTGTTTTCTTTCCCTCAAAGCACCTTTTCCCTCCTACCAAGTTCCTTCACCATTCCAGCACATTCTCCTTCTGCTTCTTTGGAAAGCTTCGCACTAGATCGTTCCTCCTGCTTTTGGCATGATCTTTGTCTTTTTCTTTGTTCGTTTGCTCCAACGTATGTTTTTCTGCCTCCTCCTCTTCCTCTTAGAATCACTTCATGTTTATTAAGAAAAAAAAGGAAATTCTTTCATGCCCCTTCTTTTGTGCATCTTATTGGTTCTCTCTCTCTCTCTCTCTCTCTCTCTCTCTCGTGTGTGTGTGTGTGTGTGTGTGTGTGTGTGTCTAGTCTTCAATAAGCCAGTTTCCTCCAGCTGTGCTGCGGTACATCTTCAGCTTTTGTTTTTAATCTCCCAGAAGCTCAGTAATGGGCTTAACTCAGACTGCCTTGGTTTTCTAGCCCAGGCACCCTTTAGAATATTGATCTTCCTTTCAGATTTTGTGATTTAAATGCAGAGTCCTTTGCCCTCATCAGAGGTTGTTAATGAACCCCCAGCTGGCGTCCGATGCTGACAGTTGCAGACTTCACCATTCTTCTTTGAAAGCTTCAGCTCTAACGATGCATTTCCATTTAGCGATAGAATAGCATGGACCATGCTGAACTGACTTCAGGCCTTCCAGAATAGAGCTGGGTGTTGGGCGGCCCACCAAACCTACTTGAGTTTTTCCTTCCCCTTGCCTGCCTCTCTCCTCATCACTTCATCCCTTGTTGCTGTTCAGGTGCTCAGTCGTGTCCGACTGTTTGTGACCCCATGGACTGCGGCACTCCAGGCCTCCCTGTCCATCACTGTCATCCTGAGTTGGTTCAAATTCATGTCCATAGAGTCAGTGATGCCATCCAACCATGGCATCGTCCATGGTTGTCATCCCCTTCTCCTGCCCTCAGTCTTTCCCAGCATCAAGGTCTTTTCCAATGAGTTGGCCCTTTGCATCAGGCGACCAAAGTATTAGAGCCTCATCATCAGTCCTTCTAATGAATATTCAGCATAGATTTCCTTTAAGATTGACTGGTTTAATCTCCTTGCTGTCCAGGAGTCTCTCAAGAGTCTTTTCCGGCATCACAGTTTGAAAGCATCAATTCTTCGAAGCTCAGTGTTCTTTAAGGTCCAATTCTCACATCCATACATAATTTCTGGAAAAACCATAGCTTTGACTATGCAGACCTTCATTGGCAAAGTGATATCTCTACTTTTGAATATGCTGTCTAGGTTTGTCATATCTTTTCTTCCAAGGAGCAAGCGTCTTTTAATTTCATGGCTGCAATCACCATCTGCAGTGATTTTGGAACCCAAGAAAATGAAGTCTGTCACTGTTTCCATTTTTCACCATCTATTTACCATGAAGTGATGGGATCAGATGCCATGATCTTTGTTTTTTGAATATTGAGTTCTAAGCCAACTTTTTCACTCTCCTCTTTCACCTTCATCAGTTCATCCCTGCACCCCGCCCCTCTTTTTTTGAATCTGAAGAGAGGACCTGGACATTTTTGCACCACCATCTCTCCTTTTGTCACCGTAGGCAACCCTTTCTCATATAGACACAAAGAAGATGACTCCTTGCAACTTCTTCACCCCCAAATGTGATGCTTAGGATAAGGTCTTGGGTGTTCTGCTTCAATTCAACAAAAACTTCTTGAATCCCTTCAATGCGCTAGCACCATAGAGAAAGTAAGCTGGGAATACACACTCTTCACATGTCTAGAAACTCTGGTTTAATAACGCATCTGGAGAAGTATACATCTGTCTAGTACAAGACAGAATATCAAAACTGAGTAATTATAAATGCAAAAGTAAAATCATAAAATGAGCTAAAGTAGGTCAGTGAAAACCTCCTGAGTGTTTGCTGTATTGTGTGCTCAGTCACGCCCAGCTCTTCGCAACCGCATGGACTGTAGCACGCGAGGCTCTTCTGTCCATGTGTGTGTCCAGTCTTCAGTAAGCCAGACTCCTCCAGCTGTGCTGTGGTACCGCTTCAGCTTTCGTTTACTTGCCTGCAGTTTTCCAGGCAAGAATAGTGGGATGGATTGCCATTTCCTTCTCTAGGGGATCTTCCCGATCCAGGGATTGAACTCCAGTCTCTTTCCTCTTCTGCACTGGCACACAGATTCTTTACCACTGGGCACCTGGAAAGAATATTTAGGGGAATAAAATGTCACTAGATAAATGTAGTGACATACGACCTGTTCACAGTGGCTGCATCACTGTGCTATCCATCCCCAAACATATGGGCTTAACTTTCAAATTCAACTCATACAATCTGACATATTCTTATGCTCCAATATAGTAGACTCAACTTTTGACTACTTCCACCTAAGAAGAAATTAGTGCCACCATAATGGGGTGGTGGAGAAGGCAATGGCACCCCACTCCAGTACTCTTGCCTGGAGAATCCCACGGACGGAGGAGCCTGGTGGGCTGCAGTCCATGGGGTCGCTAAGAGTCAGACCCGACTGAGCGATTTCACTTTCACTTTTCACTTTCATGCATTGGAGAAGGAAATGGCAACCCACTCCAGTGTTCTTGCCTGGAGAATCCCAGGGACGGGGGAGCCTGGTGGGCTGCCGTCTATGGGGTTGCACAGAGTCGGACACGACTGAAGCGACTTAGCAGCAGCACCAGCATAATGGGGTGGGGGAGTGCAGTTTTTCAGCATTTATCAAAAGCCGTGAAAACGGTCTCACTAGGAATTCATCCTGTGGACATAATTAGAGATATAACCCCAGGCCCTTCCTGTTGCCATCACAAACCCCTCCTGGCTGCCTTGGGCTCTTCCTCCACCACCTGTGCTTCACCAGAGGCTTTGGCTTAACGCAGAGTAGGGAGACTTTAGTCCACTCAGGCCAGAGGTGAGGCCAAGCTTGGGGACCATTGTCAACTACAAATTGGCGCTTGCCAAGGGCATTTGCTCTCTGCCTTTGCAGAGATTGAACCCTGTTCTGCTACAGCTGTGGACCTTCAACACCCCCTGAAGAGAGTCCAGGTTGGAGAGTGAGGCACTCTGTGCTCCAGGAAACTGGTGGAACAGGTCTTTAGATAAATATTTTCAGAAACTTATTTCATGATCCCAATCCTTGCATCACCTCATATCTAGAAAAGCACTGAATCCCTTCACGGTGACATCAGCTCCTCAAGACTAGCAGAAAACCTTGGATTACTCTGAACTCCCTCTTTACCAAAATCTTATCTAGCGATCTTTCCCCACGACCTCTTTGGAGCAGCCTCTCAGAGGTCTCTGCGCTGCTGTCTCCCGAGCTGCAGTCCTCATTTTGCCCCAAATAAAACTTAACTTGCAACTCTCACCTTGTGCATCTTTTCTTAGTCAACCTCTTAACTGAGTCTTCCCAAGCTCAGCCCAGGATGTGCGTGCAAGGGTTTCAGGTCCCCCCAGACCATTCCACCTGCTCCTGACGGAGGGGAATCTGATCGAAGCCCTGTGTCTCTGCTTCTCTCTCAGCTGCCACATTAATCGCATCCTGGAGTCCCCCCGGGGAAACGCTCTGCTGGTCGGCGTTGGGGGGAGTGGCAAGCAGAGCCTGACCCGGCTAGCGGCTTTCGTCAGCTCCATGGACATATTCCAGATCACGTTGCGGAGAGGCTACCAGATCCCGGACTTCAAGGTAGGAGGGTCGGCGGCTGCAGGAGGAGACCTAGCCTCTCCCGAGCTGCCCAGCTCCCTGTCACCCTGCATTAGCTCTTCGGCTCCCTCGCCCAGAATCTCCTCTTCACAGTCTGTCCACCTTCTTCTTAGACTCTGGGCTGGTGGCTGGAGGGGCTCATTAGACCCTGCCTGAGAACCTGGCCTTCCCAAGCTCTGTATCTGGGAGACCTCCGCTGCTTTAGTGATATCTGTAGAGCCTCAGCTCTCACCCAGACAGGAAGCACATCTATTAATACATCAAAGTCAACAACAACAAATTTTCTACCAAATGATTGTGTGTGCATATGTGTGAGTGTGTTTGTGTGTTCCCCCATGTACATATATTTTTTGCAATACAAGTCTTTTCCTGGAGCTAGTCATAAAAACACAAAACTCTGCTATCATAAGATATAGTCATCTACCCAGGCCTGGAGGTCCAAGTACGTGGTGACTCTTCTGTCAGAACTAAAAGCGTTTGCTTCCCTCCTGGGGCAAGTCATTCACTCGTGTGATGATATAAGTTAACACAGGTGAACAGGGGACCATCCTTGTCTTTGGAAAGCTCATGTCTCTTGGCACAAGGCAGGAGTCCTAGAAACTCATTCAGGAGCCACGGTGGTTGTGTGAATTAAAGATCATCACTATTTATTCTACTTTTCCATCTATGGGATCAAGGCCTGGGAATGAGGCATATTTTTCTGCCTGTGAGTTCAAAGTCACACTCCTCCTTCCCTCCCGTTGCCATCTTTCCTTATTTCCTGTGAGAACAGACAAGAAAGCGGTCCCGTTCCTAAAAAGTGGGTGGGGGTCTCTTTTCAAGGAGGCCCTCTTCTCAGAGGTCTCTGCCGTGGTTTCTGCAGGCGGACCTGGCGGGCTTGTGCCTGAAAGCCGGGGTCAAGAACCTCAGCACCGTGTTTCTCATGACCGATGCCCAAGTGGCTGACGAGAAGTTCCTCGTGTTCATCAACGACCTCTTGGCATCTGGTAAGAGACTCTTTGCACTTGAATATCTCTAATGAATTCCTGCTGGAGTCAGAGTCATTCCCAGGTGGAGGCTTGGTTCAAGGTCAGAAGAGCAAGGCCACAGAAATGAGGGAGAAAACCAATACAGGGGAGACTTGATTCATGAAGGTCCTTCGAGGACTGGTGCTGGGCCTGCCGGCTTTCACTGTCCTTACACTCCAAACAGACAGTATTCTTGGGGCTTCCTTAGGTGGGACCAGATATGACAATAGGAAGAAGAGCAGCTGAAGGGCCGGCTGACCTGCTGAGTCCAGAGAGAAGGTGCTGTTCCCTCCTACACCCAAGACAGAGGAGATGGAACATGTGCAGTATTTCAGGGAGGTTAGGTGTTAGCTGCAAGATACACAGAAAACATGCACCCACAAAACTTAGACAATAGGGCAAGGTTAGGTTGCCAGTTTAATTCACCAAGGACTCAGAACTTGATGCAAACAAAGTAGAAGCAGAAACGGACAGAGGATGGTTTTCTTAGATTACAAAGAACTTGACAAAGGCTGTCTCAATGTCCCTGTGACAATGTGAATGGAAAATAGGACTTCACTGGGAAGTTCAATTCTTGATACTTTGCTGTCCTTATTTCTTTAGGGATTCAGGACTTATGTCAGCCATTCAAGAAAAAAAAGTTTATGTATACATATATATGCATCTATAAACATACTAATATATAAAAATATGTACATATGCATACACAAGATATAGATAAGTGTGTATATATATATTTAAGGACTTCTGTGGTAGTCTAGTAAGAATCTGCCTTACAAAGCAAGGGATATAGGTTCAATCCCTGGTTGGGGAGCTAAGATCGCACATGCCTTGGAGCAATTGATGGCAACTAAGTCCAGATGCAGCCAAATAAACAAATATTAAGTGTTAGGAAAAAAATTTAAGGTATATGCATATCCAAGAAGATGAGACAATATAGTACAAAAATTATGCATTTTCAGAAATTTGGGGGGAGATGTATATATTTATATTAATTAAAAAGAGAACATTATTTCTTGACTCAGTCCAAATTTCACATCTACAAAGCCACCTCTTCATCTGCGCTGATAGAATAGTCTGGGCACAGGTGTTCTGAGCACAATTTCTGCCTCCAGATTTCCAGCGCTTCAGAAAGCCTGTTTCTCCCCACCTCCAGGCTCTCTGACTAAATCTTCCTTAGTCTATAAAGTCCAAGGACCAAGATCACCGTGTGATTCTCCAAAGTCTGTTCCATGTCATATAAAATACCTTTCAGGATGGCTCCTCCCATGCGGTCTCTAGGAGCTTCACAGCTTCACAATCATTGACTGCTCCACATTTTGTTCCCATGTACCCAGGGCCGTTTTACTGTCACTTCCACGATGAGCCCTGTCCCTGGTTTGGACCATGCACTAGCAGGCTCTGGGAGAAGACTTTGGCTTCTCCCTGACGAGGACCAGAGTCCCAGGTTCCTTGCTGTGCTGGTTCCAACCATTACACCGACTCCACATTCTCATTTCTTTCCCAACCTGCCTGATTTAAATTACCTTTCAGTCCAGGAATTTGCTTATTAACTCTTACACCTTTCCTCCTCCAATCCAATAAGTGGCTCTTTTCTCTTTTTTATAATTTATTTTATTTATTTTTAGCTGTGCTGGGTCTTTGTTGCTGCTCGGGTTTTTCTCTAGTTGCAGCGCACAGGTTTCTCCTTATGATGCGTCTCTTGTTGTGAAGCATGGACTCTAGGGCTCTGGGCTTCAATAGTTGCAGCATGTGGGCTCAGTAGCTGTGGCTCCCAGGCTCTAGAGCATAGGTTCAATAGTTATGGTGCATGGGCTTAGTTGCTCCCAGGCATGTGGGATCTTCCCAGACCAGGGATCGAACCTGTGTCTCCTGCATTGGCAGGCAGATTCTTTACCACTGAACTACCAGAGAAACTGAAAGGGAAAGTCGCTCAGCCGTGTCTGACTCTCTGCAACCCCATGGACTGTATCAGTTCAGTTCAGTTGCTCAGTCGTATCTGACTCTTTGCGACCCCACGAACTGCATTCTGCCAGGCCTCTGTCCATCACCAACTACCAGAGTTTACCCAAACTCATGTCCTTTGAGTCAGTGATGCCATCCAACCATCTCATCCTCTGTCGTCCCCTTCTCCTCCTGCCCTCAATCTTATGCAGCATCAGGGTCTTTTCAAATGAGTCAGCTCTTTGCATCAGGTGGCCAAAGTACTGGAGTTTCAGCTTCAACATCAGTCCTTCCAATGAACATCCAGGATTGATCTCCTTCAGGATGGACTGGTTGGATCTCCTTGAAGTCCAAGGGACTCTCAAGAGTCTTCTCCAGCACCACAGTTCAAAGCATCAATTCTTCAGTGCTCAGCTGTCTTTATAGTCCAACTCTCACATCCATACATGACCACTGGAAAAACCATAGCCTTGACTAAATGGACCTTTGTTGACAAAGTGATGTCTCTGCTCTTTAATATGCTATCTAGGTTGGTCATAACTTTCCTTCCAAGGAGTAAGTGTCTTTTAATTTCATGGCTGCAGTCACCATCTGCAGTGATTTTGGAGCCCAGAAAAATAAAGTCAGCCACTCTTGCCACTGTTTCCCCATCTATTTGCCATGAAGTGATGGGATCAGATGCCATGATCTTCGTTTTCTGAATGTTGAGCTTTAAGCCAACTTTTTCACTCTCCTCTTTCACTTTCATCAAGAGGCTCTTTAGTTCTTCTTCACTTTCTGCCATAAGGGTGGTGTTATCTGCATATCTGAGGTTACTAATGTTTCTCCCGGCAATGTTGATTCCAGCTTGTGCTTCCTCCAGACCGGTGTTTCTTATGATGTACTCTGCATATAAGTTAAATAAGCAGGATAACAATATACAGCCTTGACATACTCCTTTTCCTATTTGGAACCAGTCCGTTGTTCCATATCCAGTTCTAACTGTTGCTTTCTGACCTGCATACAGGTTTCTCAAGAGGCGGGTCAGGTGATCTGGTATTCCCATCTCTTTCAGAATTTTCCACAGTTTATTGTGATCCACACAGTCAAAGGCTTTGGCAGAGTCAATAAAGCAGAAATAGATGTTTTTCTGGAACTCTCTTGCTTTTTTGATGATTCAGCAGATGTTGGCAATTTGATCTCTGATTCCTCTGCCTTTTCTAAAACCAGCTTGAACATCTGGAAATTCACGGTTCATGTATTGCTGAAGCCTGGCTTGGAGAATTTTGAGCATTACATTACTAGTGTGTGAGATGAGTGCAATTGTGTGGTAGTTTGAACATTCTTTGGCATTGCCTTTCTTTGGGATTGGAATGAAAACTGACCTTTTCCAGTCCTGTGGCCACTGCTGAGTTTTCCAAATTTGCTGACATATTGAGTACAGCACTCTCGCAGCATCATCTTTTAGGATTTGAAATAGCTCAACTGGAATTCCATCACCTCCACTAGCTTTGTTAGTCCATGGAATTCTCCAAACCAGAATACTACAGTGGGTAGCCTTTCCCTTCTCCACGGGATCTTCCAGTTAGGTCTCCCACATTGCAGGCAGATTCTTTACCAGCTGAGCCACAAGGGAAGCCCAAGAATACTGGAATTGGTAGCCTATCCCTTCTCCAGTGGATCTTCCTGGCCCAGGAATCAAACTGGGGTCTCCTGCATAGCAGGCGCATTCTTTACCAACTGAGCTATGAGGGAAGCCCTTGAAGCCCTGTCCTTTTCTTAAATACTGTCTTCTTAACATCCCACCACCTTCTACAACAGTACTTCAGCTCCAACACTGCCTCACCTTTTATTATTTTACCAAATAATGAGATACGGGTCTAACTGCCCTTCCACCCTGAAGCTGTGCCCTAAAGTCTAATTTCTAAAACAATCAAAAAGGTTGAATTGTGCTTCTTAAGACTTACAGCTTTGAAGATGCCAGGCAAGTTGCAGACTCACTCTGTATCTCATTTGGCTCCAGTCCAGCCGGGTCACCTTCTCCTATAATAATGTCTGAGACAGGAGACATTACACTTTTACTAATTGAAATTTTATTCCTCAATGAAATATTTTTAATTTTGCATTTGGAAGACAACTTGGTTCAAGTTAAATGAATTTCTGAAACCCTGCCCGGTGAAAACTTACTGCAGTCAATCTGCTCCAAAGTCATGGAATTTCAAGCTCATATTTCTTTTGTATGGCTTTTAGACAAAAACAGGATTTGCGTTAAAGATGTCTATATGGAGATACAGTGAAAAGTAATACTCTTCTAATCTTCCTCCCTTTTTTCTTACTGTTTTGACAGGGAGAATTGAGCATATCTGAGTTATAATTTTCCCTGTCAGATAATTTCTGACTAGAAATTAACTTACTGCCAATCCAGGCAGAGTTACAGAGGTTCCTCAGGGCCTTGTCATCCCCCTAGTTTTTTAATCTTATGGGATTGTGCAGTCAGTCCATTCTTGGATAACACAGTGCATGTGTGTGCATGCTCAGTCATCAGGTAATGTCTGACTCTTTGTGGCCCTACGGACTGTAGCCCACCGGGCTCCTCTGTCCATGGGATTTGTCCAGTAAGGATACTGAAGTGGGTTGCCATTTCCTAATCCAGGGTATCTTTCTGACCCAGGGATCAAACCCACGTCTTCTGCATCTCTGCACTGGCAGGTGGGTTCTTCATCACTGAGCCACCTGGGAAGCCCAGATAACATAGTGTTGTCAGTCGCTCAGTCATGTCCAGCTGTTTGCAACCCCGTGGACTGCAGCACGCCAGGCATCCCTTTCCTTCACCATCTCCTGGAGCTTGCTCAAACTCATGTCCATTGAATCATGATGCCATCCAACCATCTCATCCTCTGCCACCCCCCTTCTCCTCCTGCCTTCGATCTTTCCCAGCATCAAGGTCTTTTCTAATGAGTCAGCTCTTCACATCAGGTGGCCAATGTATTGGCGCTTCAGCTTCAACATCAGTCCTTCAAATGAATACTCAGGATTGATTTCCTATAGGATTGACTTGTTTGATCTCCTTGCTGTATCTCAAGCAAGGGACTCTCAAGGGACTTGAAACTCTAAAGAGGGACTCTCAAGAGTCTTCTCCAACACCACAGTTCAAAAGCATCAGTTCTTCAGCACTCAGCCTTCTTTATGGTCTAACTCTCACATCCATACATGACTACTGGAAAAGCCATAGCTTTGACAATACAGACCATTGTGGGCAAACTAATACTTCTGCTTTTTAATATGCTGTCTAGGTTTGTCATAGCTTTTCTTCCAAAAGATAACAAGTAGAGGCAAGGAAACTACTAGAAAACTATGCATTGGGCTATCTTGTCATCAGCTCATCTCTCTCTAGTTATCTATAAATCCTGTTAGATTGAGGATAAGGTACAGTGAGTGAATTCCACTGATTTAACACTCCAGTGATTCATCTTCCTCAGTGACTTAAAGTGGGCTCAATGGGCTATCTGCTTTCCTCCCACACTTCTTTAGCTCACTCTTTCATCCCTTGAATTCCTGACACCATTTCCAAGATCAAACTGTATTTTTAATTCAGCACTTGATTGGTAAATCCCACTTCTGACACGAGCCAAACATTTCAGAACCCATCATTATGCCACTTGCATCTCAGATTGGTTGCAGACTGACAGTAAGAAATCCTACGCTCAAAGTTAAAATTTAAATCAAATTTCTGATTCAATTAGCAAAAACCATATAATTGTATAAGAAGCAGGGTGGCTACACAAATCAGACTGAATGAAGCCTTTCAGTTTCTTTCTTTGGCTGCCAGAGTCCTTAACAGGGCTCTTGAAGCTGCTGGTGAAACGATGCATGAAATATTGGCCCTTGCCGAATCTGAAAAGTTCAATTCCTACTATGTCCTTGTTGTCCTATATAATAATTCCTGAATAATATACATTGACCATCAAATCCAGATATTTTAAAAGTCTACAAAATTTGTTCTCTCTTGGCCCTTGAACCAAACTCAGCATCAGCAAAGCCTCTGCTGCTGCTGCTAAGTCACTTCAGTCATGTCTGACTCTGTGTGACCCCATAGATGGCAGCCCACCAGGCTCCTCCATCCATGGGATTCTCCAGGAAAGAACACTGGAGTGGGTTGCCATTTCCTTCTCCAATGCATGAAAGTGAAAGGGAAGTCGCTCAGTCATGTCCGACTCTTCGTGACCCCATGGACTGCAGCCCACCAGGCTCCTCCATCCATGGGACTCTCCAGGCAAGAGCACTGCAGTGGGGTGCCATCGCCTTCTCCACAGCAAGGCCCCATCTTAATCTAAATGGAGAAAATAGAATATTTTCCTGGCTTTGGGGGAGCGTACCTCTGCCTGCAGGTTCCAGCAGTCCAGAAAGCCCATTCTACTGCAGCCCCAGCTAAGAGACCTGGTCTGCACCAGGTGTGGTGTCTTTTCCTCTCCTTCCTTTCCCAGATTTCGTACTTCATTTTACTTCAGGATCTTGTTTTGGAATTTCCCTGTTGCTTTTCAAAAGGTTTAATTGTTCACTCAAAAACTAATGCTTCTCTTCCGTGGCTCAAATTAAATCACTTTGCATCTACTCACATATTCAAAAATCATTTTTTAAGCGTCCATGTTCTAGTCAGTAGCCTCTATGTGGTCTTTTGAAATAGTTTATGAACAATTGAGTCCCCTCTCTTGCAAAGCCACGTGCCTCTTCATCCCTGTCCTTTGTACATGTGGGCCAAATCTCCTCTTGGAATATATTGAGTTGGTCAAAAACTTTGTTTGGGTATTTCTGTAATATCATATGCAAAACCCAAATGAACTTTTTGGCCAACCTATTAAAACATGAAGAGATTCCCCTGGTCTTCCGGGTGGTCTAGGATTACATGCCGGGTTGATGCATTAGTGATCTGCGCACATCCCATGAGAATGTGGAGTCTGGAGGTTTTTGTAACGATATTGGCACTGAGTTCTTCTTCTCCCACGAGCAGTTGGAACTGGATTTCCTGATGGACCATCTGTGTTTTATACAAATCGTATTTGACCCAATTTCCCTGGAAGGAACAAAGACAAAGTATAGGGCAAAAGAGAAGCTGTCAAACACGCACCAGGTCTTCTAAACATCCTTTCTGGTCTCAGTGGATCTATTTATAAGGTGCATCCACCCCATAAGCCATGGAAATCTAAACCAGCACCTGGTTGGCTCCAGCTGCCAAACAAAAATGCCCAAAGGATAATGCAAAAAGATGCTTGAGTAACCAACCTGTCTTTAATTCATGTGGTACTAAATCCTCATACACATTGAGACCAGGTCTCTGTGCATTCTCCTACATTACTATATTCTCCCTCACCACCTGTACCCAACAGGTAAGCAGTTGCCACCAATTTCAACCCCTGTTTCTGAATCCATCCTTCTCTGTCATGGCTACCACTGGTTTTTTTCATCTCTTGCTTCAACAAATGCCGACACGTCTTTTTCTTTTTAAATTATCTTATTGAAGTATAGCTGGGCTTCCCTGATGGCTCTATGGTAAAGAATCTGCCTGCCAATGCAGGGGATCCTTCCTGGGTTGGGAAGATGCCCTGGAGGGAGAAAGGGCTACCCACTCCAGTATTCTTGCCTGGGAAACCCCACGGACAGAGGAGCCTGGCAGGCTACAGTCCACGGGGTCTCAAAAAAGTCAGACACGAGTTAGCAACTCAACAACAAACAACAGAATAGTTGATTTACGATGTTGTGTTAGTTACCACTGTACAGCAGTAATTAGTGATCTAGATATATATACATTTTTTCATATATATATATATATTATATTCTTCCATTATCATTAATCACAGGATACTGAATACAGTTCCCTGTGCTTCACAGTGAGTGTGTGTGTGCATGCTCAGTCATGTCTGACTCTTTGCAACCCCATGAACTGTAGCCCACTAGGCTCCTCTATCCCTGGATTTTTCCTGCTAGAATACTGGAGTGGGTTGCCATTTTCTCTTCCTGACCTGGGGATTGAACCAGTGTCTCCTGCACCTCCTGCAGTGGCAGGCAGTTTCTTTACCACTGAGCCACCTGGGAATCGCCTGTGCTATACAACAGGACCTTATTTATCCATCCTATATATAAAAGCTTACATTGAAGACACTTCTTAACTCACCCCCCTACATCCCAGGGAGCTCCACTACAATCCATTCTCCTCACTGCTTCCAAAAAGGTCTGTTTAAACCATAATTCCTTCATTAATTCCTAAGTGAATGCAGGATAAGCTGTCTTGTACAGAAAGGCAAAACAAAACAAATCCGCCTTTGACCTGCTTGCTTCCTTCCTTGCTGGCTTACCTGCCCCTTATAATGTAGCAGTTCCTACCTCCTTGAAATAACATACTCTGCTGTACCCTGACATCCTTACTGACTCACACTGTTCCTTTTGAACCTCGTGCCCTTCTCCTTCTTTGTCTAGATTAACTGCTACCCATAGTACAAGACTTATCTTGGGTGTTCTAATATCTCTCTGGGAAATCTTCACTAATCCAGTGTCACCTCGAGAACAAGAAACATCCTCGTGTGTCCCCCTGGCACTCCGTGGTTGCACACACCACCGTTGTATTGCAAACTTATGAAAGGCAGAGACTGTGATGTCTGCTATTGCTGCATTTTTTGTTATGAAATAATCCAGAGATACAAAATATAAGGATTAAATACTTACCACTCTACTTAGGAAGTAAAAGATGGCTGGTGTAATTATAGCCCTCTGTAAAGACTGTTATTGTCATCATTTATATTGTCAGTTCTGAACAGAACTCCTGGCCCATAATAAGCACTCAAGGGGTATGTGTTGAACGACAGTGTATAGTATCAGAAGGATGCTGTGCCATGTTATGTATTACTTTTCATTGTTTGGCTCTGCTAAATCGTAGTTGCCCTGTAGCATGTAGGATCTTGGATCCCCATCCAACATGTCTTCTGCATTGGAAGCACAGATTCTTAACCACTGGACCACCAGGGAAATCCCTAGGTATTATTTTTGGACACGTGCTTTGAGAAAGTTTCCAGCCACGTAGAACAGAGTGCCAAGGGTCCTGAGACAGTCACCACATCCTCTATGTTTTCTCCCTCGAAACCAGGGAAATGTTTTGAAAAATATTATTCCTGGGTGGGGTCAAAGACCTTAAGCCAGTGCAAAGTTGACTGGTTCACAGACAATAACCTTCAGCTTTGCCCTTTTTTATCACCAAGCTCCAGACAAGATCCATCTTAAATTATCATGATCTCCTCCCCCCAGAGCAGTTGTGGGCTCTCCAGACCACACAAAAATGATGATGAGTCTGACCTGCAAAATATCAGGACATGTTAATGACTGCATGGAGCCTTTCTGCACTTGGTGGCAGAAATAAGTCTTCCCAACTTTAGGTCTCAGGAGGAAACTTTTCAAATATTTAAATAGCCTCTGCCTCTGTTGACATCACAAAATCCCCTCTGGCAGTTCAGTCTCCTGCTTTCAGCATGACTACCTACATCGCACAGTAAGTGACAGGAATGTTGTCAGGAGAAATTGGAGGAACAAGCCTGAAAACGCAAACTTTGCTCCCAATTCAGAGGTGCTCAATTCCATCTGGTGCTCTTCTTAAGGGATTTTGGGAATCACGTGGCAATGGCCTGAGTGTTTTCAATATTTTGGCACTTAAAGGTATCACAGAATACAAATGAACTTAATCTCCGAAACAAAACCAGACCCACAGACATAGAGAACAGACTGGCTGTCAGGGGGGAGGCAAGGGGAGGGATGGACTAGGAATTTGGAATTAGCAGATGGAAACTATTATACACAGAATTGATAACAAAATCCTACTGTACAGCGCAGATAACCATATTCAATATCCTGAAATAAGCCATAATTAAGAGAATATGAAAAAGAAAGTATATATATGTATAGCTGAACACTTTGCTATACAACAGAAACTAACACAACATTGTGAATCAACTACACGTCAATAAAATAAATTTTTTAAAAAACGTGTCACATAAACCTGGGTGAGCCTTAGAGAAACACGTTTTCTATAAAGGGTCAGAAGGTTAACATTTTCAGCTTTGCAGACCATATGGCCTCTGTCACAAATACTCGGCTCTGTCATTGTAGTGGGAAAATAGCCATGGACAATATATTAACGAAGGAGTATGGCTGTGACCAGTAAAACTTTATTTTTGGACAGTAAAATTCGAGCATCATGTAATTTTCATGTCATTAAACATTATTATTTTAATTTTATCAACCATTAAAAATTGTAAAAACCATGCCCAGCTTGAGGGCAGAGACAGAGGTTCAGATTTAGCCTATAAATCATAGTTTACCACCTCAATACCCAACGTGAAGGGCTTTCCTAATGGCTCAGTGGCTAAGAATCCACCTTGCAATGCAGGGGACGCAGGTTTGATCCCTGCTCAGGGAAGATCCCACGTGCTGAAGGGTAGCTAAGCCCATGCACCACACCTACTGCAGCCCATGCACCTAGAGCTCCACAGCAAGAGAAGCCACTGCGGTGAGAAGCCCGGGCACTGAACCTGGACAGGAGCCCCTGCTCCCTGCACCTAGAGAAAGCCCATGCGCTGCAGTGAAGACCCAGCGTAGCCAAAAATAAATAAATAACTTTTCGAAATACGCAGCATGTTATCCACAAAACACCAGAGGACATAAATTCTACCTATGTTAAATAATAGAAAGGTGAAGAATGCACACCAAAGGGAATCCAAGTTCTCACTGGAGGACTATAACACATTTACAGATAAGAAAATGCAGACCCTCGGAGGGACAAAGGAGAAAGAAATCCAGACCACTGCAGGCAGTCAGCCCCGCAAGTAGGAGTACACTCACATCGATTCCATTTAAGTATTTCTCTTTTTAAAACTTTCCTGGGCTTCTCAGCTCTCGCACGAGTGTGTCGGTCCCTTCAGTTGTATCCAATCCTTTGAGACCCCATGGAC
The DNA here is from genome assembly GCF_019923935.1 of Bubalus bubalis. NCBI lineage: Eukaryota > Metazoa > Chordata > Mammalia > Artiodactyla > Bovidae > Bubalus > Bubalus bubalis. The sequence continues at coordinate 32,584,264 of NC_059159.1, read as the reverse complement.
TGTAGCCTGCCAGGCTCCTTCATCCGTGGGATGCTCCAGGCAAGAATAGTGGAATGGGTTGCCATGTCCTCCTCCAGGGGATCTTCCTGACCCAGGGATGGAAACTGAGTCTCTTAATGTCTCCTGTATTGGCAGGTGGGTTCTTTACTACTCACACAACTTGGGAAGTCCCCTTAACTCCCAACACATGCTAAGTATCATTTCATTTCTCTAGCAGTTTTCTCTCACCCCATATTTTTATCAAATCAGGCTGAAATGGATTATTCCACTAATAAGACCTCGATTTTGACAAGTTATAGCACTGGTTATTTTATATGCATGCTATGAAATATCTTAATGAATAGAAATTAAATCAAATTTGTCCAATTAAGGGAAGAAAGTAAATGATCATTTTCATGATAATTCTTTTTTTTTTTTTCATTTTTCCCATTTAAATAATTAAGCTTAATTAGTATGAACTACTACCCAACTCCTGGCTGGATTAGTGTTGTCAGACTCTAAAGACCAGAAATTTGTTAAAAAGTTGGCATGAGTTCCCTCCAGATACATTAGTTCAAGGAAGTGCAGCTGCATCAGTGGCAAATATTCATAATTTCCATCAGTTAGAGAGGCTTCCCTGGTGACTCTTTGGTAAAGAATCCCCCTGTCCCCCTGCCAATTCAGGAGACAGTAAGAGACATGGGTTTGATCCCTGGTCTGGGAAGATCCCCTGGAGAAGGAAATGGAAATCCCACTCCAGTATTCTTGCCTGGGAAATCCCATGGACTGAGGCGCCTGGTGGGCTACAGTCCCTGGGGTTGCAGAGTCTGACAGGACTTAGCAATTCAACAACAGTGGGGGACTAGGGTCCTACATGCCCTGAGGCGAGGCTGAGAAAATAAAAAAAAAAAATTGCCAGCTGCCCTCCAGTGTAGTTGTACAAACTTACTTTCCACACAGATAGCTGTTTCTTCCCAACCTCGCGGAAAGTTGGTCCATCTGACACACCAGTTTTTGCCTGGGAGGATGAAGTGGGATCTCAGTCTGGTCCTCTCACTTCCCACATGTGACACTGGAACATCTTTTCAAGTGTCTCTTGGCCACTCATCTTGTTCCTTGCCTTTTTATGTAGTGTGCTCTTTGGGGCTTTCTTTTTCTCATGGATTCGTGGGAGGCCTCTGTATTTTCTGGATACCTTTGTTCATTATACAGTTGGTAAATATCTTTTCCAAGTCTGCTCCTGACCTTTGTCAATGCTGATTTAGTTTTAAATGTTGCAAAACAGTCTTTTTGTGTTTCATGCTTTTTGTACTGCTTCAGAAATCGCATCCTAGCCAACACCATAAAAATAATCTTTTGTGTTTCATCTTTAAAATACTACGACTTCATATTCATGTCTTTAATCCACCCAGCATGTATTTTTGCACAGTACTCTAATTTTATTTTTTGTTATTAGTATTGAGTTATCCTAACATGCTTATGGATCTGCTCATCCGTTTTCAGCATACTGATTTTGAATATGAATTTCCTGTTTACCTCTGGGTCCATTTCTAAGTGATTCACTCACAGTTCTATTTATTTACCCAAGAACCAATTTCATGTTTTTAACTAACATTACTTTGCTGCTGCTTCAGTCATGTCTGACTCGGTATGACCCCATGAACTGTAGCCTGCCAGGCTTCTCTGTCCATGGGATTCTCCAGGCAGTAGTACCAGAGTGGGTTGCCATGGCCTCCTCCAGGGGATCTTCCCAATCCAGGGATCAAACCTGGGTCTCCTGCATTGCAGGCAGTCTTTACTGCTGAGTTACCAGGGAAGCCCTAACATAGCTTTATAAGGAAACAATTTCTGACAGAACAAATAAATCCCTCCATCCTGCTCTTCACAACTATCTTTGCTGCTCTTTACCCTTTGCTCTTCATATAAATTTTAGAATATGATTGTCAGGATGGTAAGAAACCCATTTATTTATTTTGGAATTGCATCTTTATGATATTGGTAATATTGAGTCATCCACTCATTAACACTACGTTTGTTTTGGGTTTTATTTATGCCCTTGAGTAGTATGTTACAGTTTTCACATCAAGATTTTGCATACTTTATTTATTATTGCCTGTCTTATGATTGTTGTTGGTATTCTAAAGTAACTTTTATAATAACTTTTTTATATGCTAAAGCACAGAAGTGCCATTTTATTTCCGATGTTGATTTTGTATCCAGCAAGCTTTTGTTTAACACACTAATGAGTTCTGTTATGTGTATATTCTCTTCGATTTTCTATATGGAAACATATTTTGATGATAATAGCTTTATTGTTTCCTTAACTATCTGTATACAGTTTATTTGTTTTCCTTGACTTTTAGCCTTTGATGTTCAGTTGCTCAGTCGTGTCCTACTCTTTGTGATCCCAGGGACTGCAGCATGCCAGGCTTCCCTGTCCTTCACCATGTCAAACTCATGTCCATTGAATCCATGATGCCATCCAACCATCTCATCCTCTATCACCTCTTTCTCCTCTTGCCCTCAATCTTTCCCAGCATCAGGGTCTTTTCTGATGAGTTGGCTCTTCGCATCAGGTAGCCAAAGTATTGGAGTTTCAGCTTCAGTCCTTCCAATGAATATTCAGGATTGATTTTCTCTAGGATGGACTGGCTGGATCTCCTTTCAGTCCAAGGGGCTCTCAAGAGTCTTCTCCAACACCACAATTCAAAAGCATCAATTCTTCAGCATTCAGCCTTCTTTATGGTCCAACTCTCACATCCAGAGATGACTACTGGAAAAACCATAGCTTTGGCTATATGGACCTTTGTGGGCAAAGTAAGGTCTCTGTTTTTTAATATGCTGTCTAAGTTTGTCATAGCTTTTCTTCCAAGGGCAAACGTCTTTTCATTTCATGACTACAGTCCCCATTTGCAGTGATTTTGGAGCCCAAGAAGACAAAACCTAGGACCTTTGTATAATGTTGATTAGAAAACATGAATAGCTTAGAAAACAAGACAAGTCATGCTTGTCTTGTTTTCTCTTTTTTTAAACTATCTACTTTATAGGACTATAGTGAGAATTTATTTATTTATTTACTGCACTGAATGGCTGTGGAATCTTAGTTCTCTGACCAGGGATCAAGCCTGGGCTTGATCTTTGCAATCACAGAGTCTTAATCACTGGACTACCAGGAAGTCCTCCTTGTCTTGTTCTTGATTCAAAAAAAATATTTTAGTATTTCACTAGTAGACAGATGTGATGTTTGCTTTGGTTCTGCTATAGATACCTATGATCCAGTTAAAAGAAATCTCATTTATTTATAGTTTGCTAACAAACTAAGTTTTCAGAAATTTTGTGCAACTTTTTTGATGATTGTATTATTTTACTTCTTTAATCCATTAATACAGTAAATTTTTCTCACAGATTTTTCTTAACCATCCTGGCATTTCAAAGATAAACATTTCTAATTGACTGAAATTCTAATTGAAACAATTCTAATTGCATTTCTAATTGATCATCATACATTTATCTTTATATATTAAGTTCAGATTCTTTAAAAATATTTGTCCATTATATACTGCCTCACTAATAACACTAGTTTATCTACTTTTCAGAACTTAGCCAGCCTGGTAAAAAATAATAATAATAATAATAATTAGGCATCTGTGCTCCGACTCTTCCTAGGAGAGATCCCAGATCTCTACTCTGACGATGAGGTTGAAAACATCATAAGCAACGTGAGAAATGAGGTCAAGAGCCAAGGTCTGGTTGACAATAGAGAAAATTGCTGGAAGTTTTTCATAGAGCGAGTCCGACGGCAGCTGAAGGTACGAGGGTCTGCTGCTCAGGGTGCAGAGGACAAGAGATGACTCCCAGGAGCCTCTGTGAACATGTTGGACACAGCAGTCCTTACTGGCCACCTTGGGAGTTGGGGAAAGGGGGATGCAGTTCCCTCTGATCCCGAGCACCTGTGTGAGGATGCTCTTCTCACCTGCTGCTTCCCAGCATTCCTTTTTGCTAAAGAATTTTAGATTGGAGTGTAATTGCTTTCCACTGTTAGTTCCTACTGTACAATGAAGTGAACCAACTGTATGTATACATATACCTCTCCCTTCTTGAGCATCCCTCCCACTGCACTCCCCATCGCAGCCCTCAGATCATCACAGAGCACAGAGCTGAGCTCCCTGTGCTAGACAGCAGCTTTCCCCAACTCTCCATTTTATGCATGGTGTGGATATGTATCAGTGCTACTCTCCCGTTCTGTCCTCTCCTCTCTTTCCCCTGCTGGCTCCATGTGTCCATTCTCTATGTCTGCATCTCTCTTCCTGCCCAGCACACAGGCTCATCAGTACCATTTTTTTAGATTACACATATATGCTTTAAAACACAATATTTGTTTTTCTCTTCCTGACTTACTTCACTCTGTATGACAGACTCTAGTAGGTCCACCCACATCACTATAAATGACTCAATTTCCTTTTTTATGGCTGAGCAACATCCCATTGTATATGTGTACTGCATCTTCTTTGTCCATTCATCTGTTGATGGATGTCTAGGTTGCTTCCATGTCCTGGTTATTATAAATATTGCTTCAGTGAATATTGGAGTGCATGTGTCTTTTTCAATTACAGTTTGCTCAGGTTATGTACCCAGGAATGGGGATTGCTGAGTCCCAGTATTCCTAATCCCTTGGCTAGAAAGGCTGGCTGAGAGTTTACAGATATTGTCTCTGTTGATATGCCTCCCAATGTCCTGGGAAATAAAGAATCCAAGGCTGTGTGGATCTCTCTCTAAGTACCTTCTGGGTTCTCCCCATCTTTCTGCCTTCTCAGGTGACTCTCTGCTTCTCCCCGGTGGGGCCCAACCTGAGGGTCCGCAGCAGGAAGTTCCCCGCCATCGTGAACTGCACGGCCATCGTCTGGTTCCACGAGTGGCCGAAACAGGCCCTGGAGTCTGTCAGCCTCCGCTTCCTGCAGAACACGGAAGGCGTTGAGGTGAGAGGGCAGAGGAGACACCCCTCATGCTCCTCTCCACCTCAGCGAGCGAGGGGTCCCCCATCCGGCCCATTGAGCCAAGTGGGCGGTAACCTGCCATCAGCATGGCCAGATGACCTCTTTATTCCCTGCCATTTGATTCTAGACCACAGTCAAGCCATCAGTTAGTGAGTTCATGGCTTTCGTCCACACAAGTGTCAACCACACCTCCCAGTCCTATCTGAGCAACGAGCAGCGCTACAACTACACAACACCCAAATCATTCCTGGAGTTCATCAGACTCTACCAGAGCCTGCTGCGCAGGAACGGGAGGGAGCTCAGGTCCAAGATGGAGCGGCTGGAGAACGGGTTGCTGAAGCTCCACAGCACCTCTGCCCAGGTAAGCAGCGTCCTTCCAGTCCTCCTGTCCACAGCGGGCTCGGAGGGAAGGAAGGGCGGGCAGCCCCTTCCCAGAGGACGGAGACCACAGTCACGCTCTGAAGATCACGCACGGTTCTCCAGAGGCTCCAGCGCCATCAGAGCAGTGCCTGTGGGGCCTGAAAAGCTTTATCAAAAGTCCAAGCTCTTGTTCTGTGTGCTAAGTCTCTTCAGTCGTGTCTGACTCTTTGCGACACTATGGACTGTAGCCTGCCAGGCTCCTCTGTCCAAGGGATTCTCCAGGCAAGAATACTGGAGTGAGTGGCTTGCTGTACCCTCCTCCAGGGGATCTTCCTGACCCAGGGATCGAACCTGTGTCCCTTATGCCTCCTGCATTGGCAAGCAGGTTCTTTACCACTAGCACCACCTGGGAAGCCCCAAACTCTTGTTCAACTCATCCAAAAGAATCTGGTCTAGGAACACAAAGGCAAAACACATACACACACTGAGGAGCAAAGAGAACAAAGAAGCAGTTTGTTCAGAGCAGAAGCAGAAGCTACACACTCAAAGAAGAGTTCAGGCATGCTCAGAGTGAGGGGTACACCGCAGGGTTTGTTGATCCCCCTTTTATTTTTAACCCTTTGACTAAATGGGGTCTCTCTGATTAGGGGTGGAACAGTCGTTGGGGGAAGGTCGAGGAGTGGCCTGGATTGCATCAGGTGGCATCAGCTGCCATGGTCCTGTCCATTCATCTCCTGAAGTCACTATGCCTGCATTCAAAGAGATGTTTTCCCTTCAGTTCTACATACTAGTCAAGCACCACACATAGAAGGTCGTACAGGGTCATCAGCAACCTGTGTGTGTTTTTATTGGAATATAATTGCTTTACAATGTTGTGTTAGTTCTTGCTGTACAATGATGTGAATCAGCTGTATGTATACATATACCTCCTCCTTCTTGAACCTCCCTCCCACTCCACCCCCTATCCCAGCCCTCAGATCATCACAGAGCATCGAACTGAGCCCCCTGTGCTAGACAGCAGCTTCCCACTATCTGTTTCACACGTGGTAGTGGATACACGTCAATGCTACTCTCTCAATTCGTCCCCCAATTCTCCTTCCCCCACTGTGTCCACAAACCCATTCTCCATGTCTGCTTCTTTACTCCTGTCCTACATTTTTATTTGCATGTGTTCCACAGTTTTCATGGTCGATTTCCTTGCTCAGATGCTCCAAGGTTTCTGTTTTAGATGCCACTTCTTCAAGCATCATGGCCTCATTAAAAGCAAAACAAAGAGGTGACGTTGTTGTTGTTCAGTCGCTAGGCTGTGCCCGACTCTTTGTGACTGCATGGACCACAGCACACCAGGCTTCCCTGTCCTTCACTATCTCCCGGAGTTTGCTCAGACTCATGTCCATTGAGTCAGTGATGCCATCCAACCATCTCATCCTCTGCCATCCCCTTCTCCTCCTGCCCTCAATCTTTCCCAGCATCAGGGTCTTTTCCAATGAGCTGGTTCTTCACATCAGGTCACCAAAGTGTTGGAGTTTCAGCTTCAGCATCAGTCCTTCCAGTGAGTATTCAGGGTTGATTTCCTTTAGGATTGACTGGTTTGATCTCCTTGCAGCCCGAGGGACTCTCAAGAGTCTTCTCCAGGTGACACTGACTCTGCCTAAATGCCTGGTCCTGTCTTTCCTGCCTCACCATGAGCCCGGGCTGAGCTCGCTCTTGGTGGAAGTACACACCCTCAGCTTCAGTTTGGGAGGTTCCCTCTCACGGATACCAAAATCCCTGGAAATACTCCCTTTTTTTCTTTATCACATGTTCATTTTCCTCTACTTTCTTTTAGTCTCCTACCCACAGTCTCTTCATCTTCAAAATCCAAACAGTTGAATGGCTGGGAGCAGTGGTTGCAGGGTTGGGCCAGTTTTCTTTGATTTCTTGCATCTTACGATGTTCTCTATCAAAGAGCCTTTGCAACCGAATTCCTTAAACAAACCCTGTCTCGTGTCATGCGTGTTCCTCTATGCTCCTAAGTGGTTATACCTCAGAAGAAGACCCCTGTCATCCTGTCTTTGTTTTATTTTTCTACTTACTCTTCCAAATGGAACAAGTCCATTTCAGTTGTTACTTTACTGTTGGAGAACTGTGGATGACTCGGGCACCTCCTCTGCCCTGCTCATACCCATCAGATACTGCTGGGCCCTTGATGGCCCTTCTTTGTTCTCTGTTTCCCAGCAGCAGACCCAGCCTCTCATTAAGGTGGTGGAATTTCATGCATTTTCACAATTAAACTAGCATTGTAATCAATTTAATTCTTAATTTAACTCTGCCTTCAGAATAGCTCTGTTGAACTTCCTCCTGACTTGTCCTTTTTCTCCACTTTCTTTTTTCTTTTCTTAAATTTTTTTTAACTTTTAAAATTTTTATTTTTAAGATCTGTACTTATTTACCTATTTATTTTGGTTGCACTGGGTCTTCGTTGCTGTGCACAGGCTTTCTCTAATAGTGAGGCACGGGCTTCTCACTGCCGTGGGTTCTCCTGTTGCAGAGCGAGGGCTCCAGAGCTCAGGCTCAGTAGTTGTGTCGCACGGGCTTAGTTGCTCTAAGGCACGTGAGATCTTCCCAGACCAGGGATCAAACCTGTGTCCCCTGCATTGTCAGGTGGATTCTTAACCTCTGAGCCACCAGGGAAGCCCTCCACTTCACTTTCTCAATTCATATACGCAATACATCTAAAGGATTGCAGTTTATTCAGTGGGATGCTGTCAGCCCTTGCAATCTATACACACAGGATTTTTCCGCTCAGGAAATTTTCCTCCTGTGATGAGGTTTAGCTCATTTGGTCGGGCCTTTCCTGCAGGAGCAGTGATGAACTGGATAGGTTCTTTGCACTTCATGTCTATTGGCTTCTCCCTCATTGCTTTCCTTCCCTTTGGCCTTTTCCTCTACATTCTAGGAAGTTTATCCTCAATGATACTAATTTAATTGTGGGCAATATTGCTTCTGCTTCTTACGCCTCCAGTGAAGACTTTAATTATGCTATTACATTTTCAATATCCCCACAGACCTTCCTCATCTCATCCTTTCCCCTTTCTAACATTGCTTTTGTATTTCAGCCTATTTTTCTGCAACCGTATATCACAGGAACCATTCTACTGATGATGCCGAACAGCTTTCTCGATGTCTTCTCTAAATCCAGTCATGGGTCGTTTTTCAGTTGCATTGTTCCTCTTAGTCTTCTGGATGCTCTTCCTTCCCTTGTTCTGTATTTATGTGAAGACCTTCTTACCCCTTTGTTTACCTCCAGGCATGATGAGATCTATTCAAACTCAGTGTTTGTCAACAAATGGTGTGTGACAATTATCTGCGATGCTACTCTCTTTCTACTATGTTCTTGTAACCAAAACTCCTTAGAGCTACAGTTCAAAGCAGCTTGAGGTACACAGTGTCCCCAGCAGCTTACTTGGTCATACCTTTGTTGCAGTAAGGTAGTGTCTTCTCACTCCAGTCACTTTCTTATTCTCTCCATCTCGGAGCCTCTAGAAAACAGAGTAAGATAGACTCCCAGAATGCAGTACTACCAGATTTATTTCACCATCTCTCACCTCTTCCTCTTCCTGTCTCCCCCCCACCCCACCTACAGTGCCCTCAGAACATCCTGTATCCCCACTCGCCCCTGTTCTGCAAAACACCCATCTCTCCTCCGGGAATTGCTGATCATTCTACACAAAAGACCGTTGCTGGGGAACCATCAATGGGACGTTCACAGAGCAGCACCCAGTGTTCTGTCCTGTACCAACCCTGGGTGTCTGAGCAGATGATAAAGACAGTCTGTTCTCCTGCTTTAAGCAGTCTCTTTAATATGAAGAGGCCTGATTATACCATTAGGTGAATCCAGCTCTCTCTGCCCACTATCAGTGGGGAGTCCTCCCATGTCCTGGCATCCTCCCATGTCCTGGCATCCTCCCATGTCCTGCCATGTCTGTTCTTCTCCTTCTATTTTCTCTGCTTCAATGAATAATATGTCTATCTACCCAGTTACCTAGCCCAGAAACTGCAGTGTTATTTTATACACCTCCTCTTCCCTCACTGCCCACATTTAAGCCTTAACAGCTTCTACAGGTTTTCCAAGTACCTCTCAGGGGCATGCCTTTCGCTGTGTCCCCTATTTAGACACGTCTTACCTGGATTATTTCAAAAAACTGAACCTTCAGGTCTCTTACCCACCCCAAGCCCACTTCACCCACATCCTCTCATCTCAGCCAAAATCTTCAAAGTCACCCCCGACCCTGCTCATGTCTCTCTTTCTCTCACTATCCACACCTGGAGCATCAGAAAATCACAGGGGCTGTAGCTGCAAAGATGCCCAGAATGCCGTTGCCTTGCACCTCTTGCTACCACCCTGCTCTGAGCCAATGACACCTTTTCTCCTGGGTAGCCACGGTACCCTTTCACTAGTTTGTCTGCTTCCCTCTTGTAGTCTGTCATCAGCTGAGCAGCCAGAGTGATCGGTTTATTTATTTGTTTATTTTTGGCTGCATTGGGTCTTCGTTGCTGCATGCGAGCTTTCTCTAGTTGAAGTGAGTAGGGGCGACTCTCTAGTTGGGGTGCTTGGCCCCTCGTTGCGGTGTCTTCGCTTATCATGGAACACAGGCCCTCGGGCATGCAGGCCCAGTAGCTGCAGCTCCTAGGCTCTAGAACGCATGCTCATTAGTTGTGGCACCTTGGCTTAGCTGCCTTGCGGCATGTGGAATCTTCCTAGACCAGGGATCGAACCCGTGTCACCTGCATTAGCAGACAGATTCTCAACCACTGGACCACAAGGGAAGTCCCAGCACGATCAATTTAAAGCGTAGATATATCACTTTTTCGCTCCACAGCCTGAAATAGCCCCTACTTCCCTCATTACACTGAGTCTCCTTCCCAGCCCTGTCCTGTTAACTCTGAGATCTCACCTCCTACTGCCCCGTCCCCGAGGCATGCCCCCTAAACCTCGCTGTGTCTCTGTCCTTTCCTCAGACGCTCCAGGCCGTTGCACCAGCTGTTCCCCTCCCTGGAATGCTCTTCCCTCTAACATCCCCAAGGCTTCATCTCTCATCTGCTTCAGTTCTTTATTTCAATGTCACCTTCTCAAGGAGTCCTACCCTATGACCTCATTTAAAATTGCAGCCCCCACACCATTTCTGAGCCCCTTATTCTGCTCTACTGTACCTTTCCCCCATAAGATTTACCCAAACAGCAACCCACTCCAGTATCTTGCCTGGGAAGTCCCATGGACGGAGAAGCCTGGTGGGTTAGAGTCCATGGGGTCGCAAAAGAAACAGACACAACTTAGCGACTAAACAACAACAAACATGTTCCATGGGCTTCCCTGGTGGCTCAGTGGTAAAGAATCTGCCTGCCAATGCAAGAGACACAGATGTAATCCCTGGGTCAGGAAGATCCCCTGGAGAAGGAAATGGCAGGATTCTTACCTGGGAAATTATGGAAAGAGGAGCCTGGCAGGCTGCAGTCTATGGGGTCACAAAGAGTCAGATACAACTTAGTGACTAAACAACAGCAATGACATATTATATAATTTACTTATGTTTATATTTTGCTGTCTGTCTCCACCTGTTGGATTCAAGCTCTGTAAGAAAAGGGATCCTTGTCTGTTTTGTTTGCTGATGTATTCCAAGCACCTAAAACAGTGCCTGGATGGAGCAGGTACTCAATAAATATTTGTTTAATGAATTAATAACATTCTACCTAGTCTCCCTAACTGTATTCTGGCAGCACTCTATACCAGCACTGCCCAATAGAAATAGCCTGCAAATCATAGTCGCAAATCTAAATTTTCTAGGGAATTCCCTGATGGTCCAGTGGTTAAGACTCAGTGCTTTCACTGTTGTGGGCCCAGGGTTCAACTCCTGGTTGGGGAACTAAGATCCCACAAGCTGTGCAATACAGCCCCCCAAAGAAGTCCAAATTTGAATTTTCTAGTAGTTGCATCAAAAAAAGTATAAAATAAGTGGATTTTATTTTATTTTAATCATATATTTTAATAGTATATAATATCACATAATTTAATAGCATTTTATTTAACCCAGTATATTAAAAATATTATCATTTTAACATGTAATCAGTGTAAGAAAAATGTTGTTTAAGAAAGTTGCTCATAAAATATTTTCCCTTTTTTTCCTACAAGGCTTTAAAAGCTCGTGTATACAGTTACACTTACAGGGCATCTCAGTTGAGACAAGCCATGTTTTAAATGCTTTCTGCCGGGAGTGCTGCCAGAATACAGTCAGGGAGACTAAGCAGGGAGACCGAGTAGAATGTTGTATTTTAAAGTACTTTTTAAGTGGTTATTAACCACATGTGGCTGGTGGCTGCCAAACTAGACAGCACAGCTTCAGACCAACCTGTGTCCTGCTCTTAGAAGGACTAATAGCAGTATTTCACGATGCATGCAAGAGAAGTGATCATCTTTGTTCAAACCTCAAGTCTGAGTATTCACTTGAGTAAGCCTTCATGATCTTAGACATTGCCATTCAGATTCTCTAAACTCTTCCAGAACTTTTAAAATTGCTTATAACTCCATTCTCTTCTTCCTCTTTTTGATCACACTGCACCCTGAAGTCCAACAGCACTATTTGAAGTTCTCCCCAAATAGTTCTCTCTCTCTCTCTCCATGGCTTGTTCACATCTCTGTGTCTTCACATATGTCCCTACCTTGTCAACTTATCACTGTCAGGACCGAAAAAAGTTTCCTACCCGCCTGCCCACAAGCCCTCTCTAAGCTCTGAGCAGTGTACATTCCCTTCTCTATGTCCCTTGAATTTTTCATCCGTTTTTAAAAAATTGAAATATGGTTGATTTACACTGTCATGAATTCATTCTTACATTTCTTCTCTTGCATACACGTGAAATACTGCTATTAGTCCATCAAGGATAGAAATCAAGATTTATTGGCACATAGTAGGTGATCTATAAATGAATAGCTCGGTAGACGATAGATAAGTACATTGATAGATAGGCAAATGAATGAACAGGTTCAAAAATCACCTACAAGCTCAGAGAGGGGATGGAGAATGGGTCTTTTGAATGGAATGATCTGAGGTGCCTAACTCTGATATAAACCCTTCATCTGGAACTATTCCTTTGATAGAAAAGGACTGAAGTATATCTCACCGTAATCTTGGTAAAAGAATGATGACTTTAATTATTAATATATTGTATAGTATCTTCTGCTTGATTATTACAGCTTTTGGTGTACATAATCTGGTAGGAGTAAGCTAAAAGGATCTCACAGCTTGGACTCAGACAGATTTCCAGATTAGTTTAGCAGTTACTTCCCAGGTGACTCAATGGAAAGAACCCACCTGCCAATGTAGGAGACAGTTCAACCCCTGGGTCAGGAAGATCCCCTGGAGAAGGAAATTGCAACCAATTCCAGTATTCTTGCCTGAAAAGCCCCTTGGACAGAGGAGCCTGGTGGACTACAGTCCATGCGGTTGCAAAGAATCAGACACAGCTTAATGACTCAACAGCAACAAGTGGTATTAGAAGTAGTAGTAATGACAATAATTAACAATTGGGTGGTAACCTAAAGTTAAACAGACTTTAGACTTATAATTTCATGCTTTGACTCAGCTAGTCAGAATATAACTTTCTTTTTCAGTAGCTGAATTTAACTTGGCCCTGGATCCATCTTTTTTCCTTTAAGAGTAGAAACCTCTTAACCTTGCATTTCAGGTTGAGTTGGTCATATCATGTTAAAAACTCAGTCTTTGGAGGGCAGTCAGTTCCCTGTCTTGACACAATCAGAGTCCCCCGCCCTGCCTGGGGTCTCACTCCTCTCACTAACAACCTCAGTTCTGTGTTTAATTCAGGTGCGATCATGAGAAAAAGGGACTGTTGGATTTAACCCACAAATCTATCAACCTGGAAACCTTTATTTTTAAAAATATTTTATTTAACTTTTCATTTTATATTACAGTATACCTGATTAACAATGTGTGATAGTTTTAGGTGAACAGTAAAGAGACTCAGCCAGTTGCCAGCATGAAGGATAGGGGAAAGGATAGTTAGGGAGTTTCAGGTGGTCTTGTACACTCAGCTATATTTAAAATGGGTAACCTACAAGGACCTACTGTGTAGCACAGGGAACTCTGCTCCGTGTTATATGGCAGCCTGGATAAGAGGGGAGTTTGGGGGAGAATGAATACATTATATATATGACTTGGAAACTTTTAAATTCAGTTTATCCTGGGGTTTAAAATAACCTCAAGTCACCTGGAGTTGACAGTTAACATTTATGATGGTGTATTTGTCAAGACGTTTTTGTTTGCAAGTGAAAAAGAAAACTAACTCAAATTCACCCAATGAAAAGAAAAAAAGTGGAAAGTGAAGGAGGGGAGGGAGGGAGAATAGGAAAGAAAATTTTGAGATTACATTAGATGTTTATCAGAACCCTTTGATGGCAACTAACCAAAATCCAACTGAAGTTGATTAGACAAAACAAAATAAAAAGGAGTGGATGAATTCATATCCCTGAAAAGCGAAGGATAGGGTTTAACATGGATAGGACTGGAGTTAGATATTCACTAGATGTCCTTGTTCAGGCAGGCAACCCCCATGGCTCTGAAACCTCAGACAAGTATTCTGTCTGCTTTGCTCCTTATTTATTGTATTTTTGGCTGCTCTGGGTGTTTGTTGCTGCTCTCAGGCTTCTCTAGTTGTGGTGGGCTGGCTTAGTTTCTCAGAGGCATGTGGGGTCTTAGTTCCCTGACCAGGGATCGAACCCTTGTCCCCTGCATTGGAAGGTGGATTCTTAACCACTGGACTGTCAGGGAAGTCCTTGCTTTCCTTCTTTTCCAGTATTTTCAGCCCAGTTCCTGGGCTGGCTCTGAGAGAGCTTTTTAAGGCTTTGGTTCGCCCATATTGAGCCAATCTATAATGTGGACCCTTTCATTGGCCAAGCCAGGGTCCATGACAACCATCGAAGTCAGCCCCACCCAAAATACAAGGACTTACAAAGGCAAGGTCTCTAAAAGAAAACCAAGTTGTGTTACCAGAACATACTTTTTATATTATAATTAATTGTTATATAATTATTATTGTTAGGCAGGCAAACCTAACAGATGTCTACTCTAGACAGAAAACATCTGTATCTAAGAGGAAAGCCTGCTTGAAGTCCAACAGTTTCACATCAGAAACTGTTAGAAGTTTTGACTTCATCCCTGGCTCTAGGATTGGATTTGTAACGTAGGCATAGGTCTCAGAGACATTTGGTCTTGAGTATCTTTCAGGTATGGACCCATGACCTCAAGTGATTGACTCAGGCATACTGATACTAATTCTAAGATTCTTTTCTTCCTTTACTTTCTGTGGTTGGAGGTATGAGGATATAATCCCAAGTTCTTGGCCATCACCTTGCCATCCTGATGGGAGTCACTGACTAAAAGTGTATTCACTTTAAAGTACAACGATGTTGAGAGACATGATGTCTGTGTTCTAGGATGAGGCTGTATCTGAAGCCAGTATAGCCCCAGAATTAAGTTCTATAAACTATTAAATCTTCATTTTGATAAAAAAGAGAAAGTGTTTGGTGACTCCATGGATTCTGAGTCAAGAAGGAAGCTATCTCTAGGCCTCCAACTTTCAATGGAGTGTTATTTGTGACTGATTATTCTGGATTCCTTCTCCACCTTCTGGAGCTCTGGGGACCTCTTTGTGAACATCATGTGCCTGGACCTTGAAGAAGGGAGGGTCTCCCACCACCATCTTACCCTTGCTGGACTTGGTCAGTGTCCCCCCACCTCCAAGAGTCAGCATCGATGGTCGATACTCGTGGGGAGAGGGTCTCATCAGTGTTGGTAACACCTCCCCTCTTGATCTTCCTATCCAAGTGTGGGAGTGTCTAGGTGACAAGAAACCCAGAGTGTAGCCTGAATGCTATGAATAAGGGGGAAAGGGAAGAGAAAATATTTAAGTCACTTACTTCAATGTCCTGTTCTACTGAAGAAGAGCCATCAAATGACCCTGAGTTCTGCCTTGTTGGTAGCCTACATCTGATGAGCTTCCCAGGTGGCTCAGTGGTAAAGAACCTGCCTGCCAGTGCAGGAGACACAGGAGACATGGGTTCAATCCCTGGGTCAGGAAGATTCCCTGGAATAGGAAATGGCCACCCACTCCAGTATTCTTGCCTGGAAACCCCACGGACAGAGGAGCCTGATAGGCTTCAGTCCATGGGGTCACAAAGAGCTGGACGCGACTGAGTGACTGAGCAGCTACAGCCTACTTTTGGCTGGCTGGCCCCTCGTGTCACTCCGTGTCACATCTTAAGAGTTATAAAGCTTCCATCCACAGCACTGGTGATTACTTACCCGGGGCCTGAGGTCATAAGGCAAATCTGCAAGCCATAAAACAAACAACAATAACAACAACAAAAAAAACCCACTTCAATTTTCTCAAATCTCCCAAGATTTGGAAAGGAACACAAAGTTACTGGTGTGTTTGCTGACTGGAGTGATTATGTGGTTCAATCATTTTGATTTACAATTGCATCTTTGTCCTTGTAGAAATTACTCTGCAGCTGAACAATGGGAGATGGAAAGGGATTAACCTTCCAACACAAGAATACAAGACCCATTCTAGGGAGCAGGCCTCCATCTGAGGTTAAGCAAAGTCTCCGATTTCTATGAATACACAAAATTAAAGCACATTCTTTTTTTCTTCTGCCTTCATTTTCTTTTCTTTTGATCTGCCATGAAAAGGGAATTATCAGCAACGTCTAAGCCCCCATTTTATTTTTGCAGCATAAAGCATTTGAATCTGTTTGACATGTTCTAGGAGCTCTGAAGTAATCTTTGGTGGTTGCGTGAAATAGACTTCAGAAAACTGAGAGACAAGAGGTCATCTTGGAATGTAAAGTTTATCCGCCATATTGCAAATACAATTGACTTTTTTTTTTTTACTTTCCAGAAATAAACAGATCTGAGTCTTCTCTTTGCATATGAACAGGCCTTGAGTTAGGCCAGTGATTCTCAAACCTAGGTGGATATCAGATTCACCCAGAGGACCTATTAAAACACAGATTGCAGGGCCCCACCACCAGATTTCTAATTCAGTAGGTCCAGAGTGGACCAGAGAACTTGATTCCTTTTTTTTCCTTTTTAAGATTTTATTTATTTATTTTATTTTATTTATTGGCTGTGCTGGGTCTTCACTGCTGCATGTGGGCTTTCTCTAGCTGCAGTGAGCAGGCTTCTCATTGCGGTAGCTTCCCTTGTTGCAGAGCACAGGCTCCAGGGCACATGGGCCTCAGTAGTTGCAGCACATGGGCTCTGTAGTTCCGGCACACAGGTTTAGTGGCTCCACAGCATGTGGGCTTTTCCTGGATCAGGGATGGAACCCATGTCCCGTGCTGTGACAGGTGGGTTCTTTACCACTGGACCACTGGGGAAGCCCCAAACTTTGCATTTCCCAGGTGGTGCTGATGCTGGGTACCACCTCCTGGGATCTGAGGACCACATTCTGAGAACCATCACCCCCTACTGAGCACATAGAAAGCCATTCACCTCTTCCCAGCTGACTGGAAACATAGGATTCCTAGGAGCCAGTGTTCCCACCACTCCAACGTCATCCCCAAATGCACATGGACATAGAGGTGGGCAGAGAACGCAGCTGGTCTGGACCATCGGAATCCATGCTGTTCCACTTCAACCTGGTCATCTACTTCTTGAAAGGACTGTGGGAATAGATGAAGTCCAACTAAATGAGGACAAGCAAAGGCTCTTTATTCAGAGCTCACTCTAGCAAGGCCGTCAGCCACCATCATTTGCGCTTTGGTAGAGACGTTAACAGGTTTCCCTGGTGGCTCAGCAGTAAAGACTCTGCCTGACAATGCAGGAGACACAAGTTCAATCCCTGGGTTGGGAAGATCCCCTGGAGAAGGAAATGGCAACCCACTCCAGTATTCTTGCCTGGGAAATCCCATGGACCGAGGAGCCTGGCGGGCCACAGTCCATGGGGTCACAAAGAGTCAGACACGATTTAGCGACTGAGCAACAATAACAAGAGACACAAAAGCAGGCAGAGGAATGGGAAAGCTAAATAGTTGGAAGAAAGGCATTCCCAGATGGAGGCTGTCGGCCATTGGGAGGCAGAGGACGGCAGATCAGAAGCTTGGGCATCTTGTTTAGGGGTGGGTGTTTGAATTTCTCTAATTTCTGGTCCTTAATTGGGATAAAATTAAGAAAGTTGTCAGTTATTAATCAAGTCCTGGCCATTTTGAACTGATTCTTATAGAGGTTATTGCCTGTCTTCATGGACAGTTACTTAGACAGTAGACTTGTTTCCAAACCAAGGTCCAGTCACTGGCTGCTCAAAAACCAATAAGGAGGTCAGGTTGGTGGAAAAGAAAATCTGCTAAATGTGGATGCTAGCAGCTGGTGGGGAGAGCGGGTATATGTCCAAAGGCTGACTCCCCCACCCGGTAAGTCAGTGGGCAAGAGGTTTTGTAGACTGAGGAAGAGGGCTACATGCAGAAACAGCACAGCTCTGACAGTCAGCTTGAAATTGGTCATCATTGGTGTGACCAGCGTCATCTTTATTAGGTATTCAATTCCAAGGTCAGTTCATTCCCATTTCCTTGAGGCCAGTTCTCAGAATTATGGCAGCTTATGTCATGGCTGCAGTCTGGTGGTTATATGGTTGACTTCTTCACCTGGTAGGGGTTTCTGTATCTACACAGGATATGGCTCAGAATATTAACTGTAGCCCTTGAGGAGGAACCAAATGTTCTTGAATATGTTTAATGACTATGTTATTATTATTTGGTTTCCCTCAGCTGTTTTCCTTTGTTTGTGCATGTTCTCACTTCTCTGATTGAATTTATTTTTTGGCTAGTTTTTCCACCAACAAAAGGCAGGCTGAGGACATTGCAGGGGCAAGGACATAGGGTCCTGTTCCATTTCAGTCTGACTTATGGCAGGCTGGCTTTCTCAGCTGGTTGCTGTAGATAATGGGCTGGTCTCCTGGGCAGGTTGCTGTAGGTTCTAGGTCAGAGTTCTGCTTTTATGGCCCGGCCACTGTCTGTTCATATATTCCATCTTACATGATACCCAGTGGACACTCACTTTTTATAGTTTGCTAAATCCTCGGTGCATTCCAGACTGGCCAAATTCAATTAAAGGATAATTGTTGCTTATTAAAGCCCTACTATGTGCAAAGTGTTATATTAGGCCTGTGAGGTTTTTACAAGACACAGACACCAACGTCAGTGAGAAGCCAGCTTTGTCATTTGGGCATCAAGGAGAAAGAAAGTTCACAGCCTCCGTTGCTTAGAATCTTCCACCACATTTGCTGCAGAGGAGAGAGGAAGAGGGCGGCCAGGGCACCTTTCCTTTCCCAGGTCAGGGAGCTTGGTCCCAGCTGAGAGCTCAGCTTTGCACCTTTGCATCAGGAGCTGGTGTTCTTCCCTGCCCTGCAGGGTCAGACCCCACCATGGTTCCATCTGAAAAAACCTGCCACTTCTCTGCTGCAGGTGGATGAGCTGAAAGCCAAGCTGGCCACCCAGGAAGTGGAGCTGAGGCAGAAGAATGAAGATGCCGACAAGCTGATTCAGGTGGTGGGCGTGGAGTCGGACAAGGTGAGCAGAGAGAAAGCCATTGCCGATGAGGAGGAGCGGAAGGTGGCTCTCATCATGCTGGAGGTGCAGCAGAAGCAAAAGGACTGTGAAGAAGACCTGGCCAAGGCAGAGCCAGCGCTCACGGCAGCCCAGGCGGCCCTCAACACCCTCAACAAGGTAGGAGGAACGTGTGTGTGCTTGCTTATCCCTCTGGGGAGGAGCAGCCTCTCCTCTGACCCAGAGGCAGCCCACCACGCTGGTGTTCCAAGGGACACAAGGGTACAGTCCAGAGGGCTTGGCTGGGACCAGCTGTCACTGGTTTATTCATTGAGCAAGCAGACATTTACATACGCTGAATATATGTCAGGATGCACAGGCTACCAGTGAAATCCCAGAGATGTGAGTCCCAAACATATCGGGACAGGAGGGGCCAACTCTCCAGCCTCCTCACTTCACTGATGAGAAAGCCAGAGCCCAGAGTCACAGGCCTCAATGTTAGAGCCAGACTTGAACTCACATCTTCAAAATGCAAGCCCAGAGACCTTATGGCTATGCAGTCCATGGTCATTTTACTTCTTCTGTGCTATAGGTCACATGGGCCTCTTACAGGCTTCCCTGGTGGCTCAGGTGGTAAAGAATCTGCCTCTAATGCAGGAGAGCTGGGTTCAAACCTTGGGTCAAAGCTTCCCAGTTGGCGCTAGTGGTAAAGAACCCACCCCAATGCAGGACATGTAAGAGACTTCAGTTTGATCCCTGGATTGGGAAGATCTCCTGGGCATGGCAACCCACTCCAGTATTCTTACCTGGAGAATCCCATGGACAGAGGAGCCTGGCAGGCTACAGTCCATGGGGTAGCACAGAGTCAGACATGACTAAAGCGACTTAGCACGCACATGCGTGCAGGCCTTGTAAGGCCCTATGAAAATGTTTTAAGATATGAGACTAAAGTAAGATGTCTCCAAAGTAAGAGAAAAAAATCTACAAAATCAAACTTGGCAAGTCCTCAGTTGTTGACAACATGTAACTGTGTGTCAACTAAATTCAGCTCATACACATGACCTTTTACTGGAACAAGCATGACTCTTGAGATGTGTTCATTGGGAGTTGTATTTTGGCTCCCTTTAAAGATACTCTGTGTGTTGAGAGGTGCCTGTGGTTAGTACTTCTTCCTTTTATAGTTTTCACATTAACTTTCTTTCCCATTTGGATGACCGGGGCTGAGAGGCTAAGGGAGGAAGATGGAAAGCAGGGCAGACAGACTCAGGTCATCAGGAATTGGTATCACAGAGGAAAGCTGATGTTTACTTGGAAGCTCACGTCATCTCTTTGCAGATCCTCCACCAGTTCCTCTTTCTGCTGAGAGTCTAGATACTCACTTGCCCCTTCACAGGGGCCATTTGGTCAAGGTCTCAGACAGCCCATGCCAGGTGGGCCATGCCAGCAGCTCACCTCTGCTCCACAGGCGACACCTGTGCCTCTTTCTTCCAGATGGACTCTGAGAGTGTTGGCCACCCATGTAGGAAACGCCCCCCAAGTTCCACTGCCAGGGGACTAGCCTGCCATTCGCACCCTGTAGATTTCTATAAGTTAGAACCCCAGTCCGGTGTCATTCAAGTTGCATTTAAGCTCTCTCAGTGGTCTCCTGGTGACCACTGAGTCACCAGGGAAGCCCTAGCTGCAACATTGAATTCTTAATTGCAGCATTTGGGATCTAGGCCCCTGACCAGGAACTGAACCCAGGTTCCCCTGCTTTGGGAGTGTGGAGTCTTAGCCACTGGACCACCAGGAAAGTCCCTCTGAAGCTTTCCTTTATGGATTCTGTGTAACCAATGCACACCTTGCTTTGGAAGGTAGCATCTCTTGGCTTAGGTCCTTAGCACATCTGAGACTAAACTGAGAACATTGGAAAATCCTGTGATGTATAGTTATGTATAAATTGTATTAAATGTGAGATATGAGTGCATTTTGGTGTTTTTATGATGTGTGGTGGGAGGTCCCTAAAAGGAAGGACCTATAAAATCCTTAAGTGGGCCTCTACCTCACATTCATAGAAAACACAAGATTTCTCCAGGAAAATTTTGGAAATTATGGATAGACTGGGGAGTGGAGGTGTAACCCAATTATGCCACCACTTCTCAGCTTGAAAGCTTTTCTTTCTTCTTGAAGCTCTTTCTATTTTCACTGGAGGAAAATTGCTCTACAGTGTTGTATTGATTTCTGCCAGACAACAATGCAAATCACTTCTTGCCAAGAAGATGAACGTCTTTCATAAGATTTTTTGACACAGAGATTATATGTTCTAAGATGAGCTGAGTCCAAATTCTGGCTGGACTATTCACTGTGTGTGACCCTAGGAATGACTTTATGTTCTCCGAGTCTCTGTTTCCTCACCTGTAAGTAGAGGTGGTAGTAACATAGTCCCCATCAGGCTGTGAAGGACAGGGAAGCCTGGCGTGCTGCAGTCCATGGGGTCGCAAAGAGTCGGACATGACTGAGCAACTGGACAGCAACAACAGGTTGTTGTAAGGATTCAGTTAGATAACGCATGAAAAGTATTAATAGCTAACAGATGGCAGCCACTCAGTTTGCTGTAGTCGATGATGTCTTTATAGAAGTGTTATCTCTTCTGTTTCCACAGGCTGGAAACAGTGAAAACCCCTGAATACTCTTGGTTAATTTTATGGCTGATTAGTTAGGTGACCTTTACTGGTAGAAATGAACACATAGAGGTGTAACTCATGGAAGTGACGGGATCGGATTCAGAAAAAAGCACTGGATTTGAGCCCTAGTTACCTCTGCCACAAAGAAAGTGAAACTCATGTTTCTAAAGGAATGAAGTTTTCTTAATAATTTTATTTGTTTGTGTATTTTAGTCCATGCCGGGTCTTCATTTCTTCTCAGGCTACTCTAGTAGAGGTAGGCAGGTTTCTCACTGCGGTGGCTTCTCTTGTTGCGGAGCACAGGCTCTAGGGCAGGCAGACTCGGTAGTTGTGGTTCCTGGGCTCTAGAGCACAGGCTCAGTTGTTGGGCTCATGGGCTTAGCTGCTCCCCGACATGTGGGATCTTCCTGGATTAGGGACTGAACCCATCTCCTTCATTGACAGGCGGGTTTCTTACCACTGAGCCACCAGCAAAGCCCATGAAAATCATTTTTCATGAATGCCTACTATGTATGGTAGCTCAATGGCAAAGAATCCACCTGCCAATGTAGGAGATGAGGATTCTATCCCTGGGTCAGGAAGATCCCCTGGAGGAGAAAATGGCAACTTGCTCCAGTATTCTCGCCTGGACAACCCCATGGACAGAAGAGCCTGGCCAGCTGCAGTCCATGGGGTCACATGGACTGCAGCTTACAGTTGGACACAACTTAGTAAACTAAACAACAACCACTGTGTGCCAGATAACAGGACGGGTACTGTCTTCAAACGAGCTGTGGAGCCTCACGCGCCAGCCACTGAACTTCTTCATCCCTCACAATGGCATGTAATATTATCTTAGCTTCAAGTGTACAACATAACGATTCAGTATATACAAATATATTGTGAAGTGATTGCCACACTAAGTCTGGTTAGCATGTATCACCATGCATAGTTGCAATTTTTTCTCGTGTTTTGTTTGCTCTTCTTTTAAGATTTACTCTCTTAGCAACTTTCAAATATACAACACAGTTAGCTATACACTACATCCCCAGGACTTATTTATTTTAAACCTGGAAGTTTGTACCTTTTGAACCACCATCACCCATTTCTCCCAGCCCCCACCCCCTGCTCAGAGAAGTAGAATGGATCAGATTGTACCACACAGAACAGGGGAGATGTTTCTTCACGAACACAAGGACCCCTTGAGTATCCTCAAATTTTTTTGCATCCACAGGACTCTGGTATTTAAGGACCGCATTCCTATTTTCTCATCATTTTCAAAGTTAACAATGAAGCTTTAGTTAATACATAAAGAACACCTGTAAATCAGAGCATAGTAGTAAGTCCATGTACATTTTAAGTCTCTGCTTTGGCAGTTTTATTTCACTTTTATAGCTAAACTGAAGCAAATCCAGTATAGCTTTTCCTGCCCTAGTTGAAGAATGGTTTTGCTTACAATTTCATGGCTTCTTTTTTTCTCCTTGCAGAGTTACTTGAAATTTTCTATTTATTTCCTATGCGTTTTATCCAGTAAACTTATTTTTTATTATACAAATAACATATAATGGCATTTTTATCATTACAATAATTCAAAGAGTACAGAATGTACAGGATGAAACATAAAGTCACCCTTCTTTCCACTCCACCCCCAGTCCTCTCCTAAAACAGCACTCCTGGAAAAGCTTGAGCTGTATCTCATCCAGAAATTTTTCTATGAATTTATATCTGTGCAAATACACATATGAAATACAGTAGGTCTTCCCTGGTGGCTCAGACAGTAAAGAATTCACCTGCAATACAGGAGACCCAAGTTCAGTCCCTGGGTCGGGAAGATCCCCTGGAGAAGGGAATGGCAACCCTCTCCAGTATTCTTGCCTAGAGAATTCCATGGGACAGAGGAACCTGGTGGGCTGCAGTCCAGTGGGTCACAAAGAGTCGGGCATGACTGAGGGACTAACACCTAGGGCTTCCCTGGAGGCTCAGACTGCAATGCAGGAGATTTGTGTTTAAAGCATGATATATTTTATATGCACTGCATTATATGTTTATATGCATATAAAATATATCATATTTTAAATACAAATAGATAATGACAACTTACTCTTCCTCATGAAACAAGACTGTGTCACGCCAATACATACATTGAAACCATATTCATTTAATGCTTTGTAGTAGTATTCCAGGCTATAACGTACTCTATTTCTTTTAGCTATTTACTCTTGAGTGTCTAATTAGTTTCTTTTTTCTCTAATACAAATATTCTTGTGCATACATCTTTACTCCACATGTTCACATATTTCTCTGGGCCAAATAAGAAATCCACTTGTTTGAGAGAACAACATGGCAGGTTGAATCTTACCTCCTCCACCCCTCAAAATACCCACGTCCTAACCTCTGGAACCTGTGGATTTTACTTCATATGGTGACTCGGTGGGCATGGTTAAATCAAGGATCTCACAGTAGGGAGATGATGCTGGACTATCCAGTGAAAGTGAGAGTGTTAGTTGCTCAGTCATATCCACCTCTTTTTGACCCCATGGACTGTAGCCCACCAGGCTCTTCTGTCCGTGCAATTCTAGAGGCAAGAATACTGGAGTGGGTTGCAGTTCCTTTCTCCAGGGGATCTTCCCCATTCAGGGGTCAAACCTGGGTCTCCTGCATTGCAGGCAGATTCTTAACCATCTGAGCCACCAGGGAAGCCCCAGCTGGGCCCTAAATGTCATCACAAGGATCCAACAAAGAGGGAGACAGGAAGATCAGAAGAAGAAGGCAGCATGGTGGTGGGAGAAGAGCGGGCAGACACAGCTGATATGATGTGGAACCTTGAGCCAAGGAGTGAGGCTGGCTCTGGAAACTGGGAACAGAAAGGGTCAGACTCGCTGCTCCAGCCTCCAGAAAGAACCAGCCTCTCCAACATCTTCGGCTTAGGAATCCTGACCTCCAAAATAGGAAGATTGTACATTCACGTTGAGTCACTGTGTTTATGGTAATTTCTTACAGAAGCACTGTGTGTGTTCAGTTGCTTTAGTCCTATCTGACTCTTTGCAACCCCAGGGACTGTAGCCTGCCAGTCTCCTCTGTCAATGGGAGTCTCTAGGCAAGAACACTGGAGTGGGTTACCATGCCCTCTTCCACGGGATCTTCCTAACCCAGAGACTGAGCCCCTGTCTCTTATGTCTCTTGGATTAGCAGGTGGGTTCTCTGCCACTAGTGCCACCTGGGAAGCCCCACAGAAGCAATAGGAAGCTCTAACAATAATTCTCTTTTTTATATAAGTAATGCTCAATTTCTATCCAAAATAGCTACTCTTCTTTATAGTTGTAAGCACTGCTTTCCCCCACATCCTTGCCAGTCTTAAGTATTTTCAATCATTCTAATTTTTCTCATTAAGAACACAAGAATTTTTTCATTTAAAAAATTTGTGAATGGTTAGATTCCAATACTTAGATTCCTTCCTTCATTATTTGCCCAAATTCTTTGTCCATTTTCTGATGAGATAATTTCCCTTTTCTGTATTGATTTATAGGGTTTTTAAGATAAATTTTTACTATATGTCTTGTTGTATATGTTGTAAATATTTTCTTCCTGTCATTTGACTTGTAACTTAATATTTACAAGTTATTTATAAAAGGTATATTTTATAATTAAATGATTTTGAGAATTCTAGGGTTACAGAGTTTAACAGACTTCTTTCCTACAGGACTTTTTAAGACCTTTATTATATGACAAGCTTGATACTGAAAGTGATAGAGATAGCACAAGAAAATAAAACCTCAAATTATACAAATTTATGAGTAGTGATTTAAGATATCCATATAAAATGCTGGTAAATCAAGCCTAGCAATTTATTCAAACAACAGTATGCTACCGACCGAAGTTTTGCCTATGCAAGGCTACTCCTGTAAATATACCCAACCATCGATCAAAGGATAATAGCTTTGGGGGACTTCCTTGTGGTCCAGTGGTTAAGACTTCACTTTCCAATGCAGGAAGTGTGAGTTCGATCCCTGGTCTGGGAGCTAAGATCCCAAATGCCTCAAGGCCAAAAAACCAAAACATAAAATAGAAGCAATATTGTAACAAATTCAGTAAAGACTTTAAAAATGGTCCACATAAAAAAAAAAAAAAACTTAAAAAAAAAGGCAAAAAATTCTGTAGTTAGAGAAATGTCAAAAATGATACCTAACGCAATTCAACATCCTTTTCTATTAAAACTCTCAGTATAGTAGGAACAAAAGGATATTTGAATAATTTGCTAGCACATAGCAATCAATCCCAGTCCAAGAATGAAACATCCTAACGGTCGAGCATTAGCAGAATTCCCATTAGCAAAGAAAAAGCACAATAATGACCCCCTTTGCTTCTATTATAAAACAATTACCCTAAAGTTTCTAGCCAATGCAATGATAAATGAAAAATGGTAATCGTCCAAATGTTGTAAAGTAGCAGACAAATGTATTATTATTCATAGATGTCATAAAAATATAATAAAACAAATAAAAGGGGAGGGTTAAGGGCCCATTACGAAATTTAATAGCTTTCCTAATATCAGCACTAGCCAGTTAGAAAATATAATATTTTCAAGATAGCAATCAAAACTCTCAGTATAAGTAAACATAAATAAATTTATTGAAACTATGTGAAGAAAACTGCACATCTTTGTTGAGTAGTGTAAAATAAGATATGAACAGGGAAATAGATGTACCAAGTTTGTATAAGGCAAGATTTAATATTTTAAGGATGTCACTATTCCTCACATACTTTACACATTAAATCCAAGTCTAATTTGACTCTTATTTGGGGCTTGCTTATTTCTAATTTCATTAAAAGTTCATATCATTTAAGCAGCTATTAAAAAGTTAATAACCTAAATACTTAACAATATGGAGTTGGCTAAATTATGGCTCATCTAATTGAGAGAAAATTGCACATACTTTATCTAAAATCATACTTTGCAAAAATAAGTCATAGCATGAAAGAGTTTAAGATACAATTTTCAGTGAAAGCCAGATTCAAAAAAATAGTGTAAACAGTGATTATATAGGTTTATGTGTATGTATGTACATATATGTATGCATGTGTGTGTTAAGTCATTTCAGTTGTGTCTGACTCTTTGTGAACTTATGGACTGCAGCCCACCAGGCTGCCCTGTCCATGGGATTTTCCAGGCAAGGATACTGGAGTGGGTCGCCATGCCCTCCTCCAAGGGATCTTCCCAATCCAGGGATCGAACTCGCGTCTCGTATGTCTCCTGCATTGGCAGGTGGATTCTTTACCACTAGTGCCTCCTGGGAAGCCTACATATATGTATATGTGTATATAAATGAATGAGCCAGACATACATCACATTCATATATATTCACACTATATTCACTCATTATCTTTCTTTTCTGTGCCTCTTTGTTAGTTTGTTAAGCATATATAATGAAACGTACCAGGACAGTGTTTATCTCTGGGTAGTAAAATGATGAGTGAGTCTGGTTTTCATCTTCATCTTTGCTAAATATTTCACAATAAATATGTATTCTTTTACTACAAGGACTAAGTAATGTAATCTTGTAAACCAGTGAACAGTAAGAAAGAAACTGTAAAAGAACTAGAAAAGTTACTATAAGGTCACATCATCTTAATATGTATGAAAGACCCTTCTTACCATAAAAACGAAGGATGATAGCATGATGTCATCTGGAAAAGGATTATTCAGTTTGGCTGTAGGAAAGCTGAATTTCTACCTGTCACCGAATATCTTAAATTTTTTTAATTAAAAAAAGAGTATTCTCACGTGTGTGTGTTTGTGTGTGTGTGTGTGAAGAGCTCTTATAAATCGTGCTGGAACTGGCATTTGTGCCTGCCCTCACCCCACTCATTTACTCTCTGCCCTTCCCCCTCCTGAAACATCAGGTTCTCTAAGTGGTCCTCCCAGAACCCCCTCCCTGGCCAAAGTGATACCATCAGTCTTCAAGAATCCACTAGCCTACTAGCCCTGCTTTTTGCTTTTTTTCAGAGCACTTCTCACTCTCTAACATACCAAAGATTGACCCTTTTGTGGCTATCCCCCCCATCTGTGTGAGCAAAAGGACTGACTTTTTTATTTACCACTACATCCCCCCTTTGCCAAATGAACGACTGTGCAGACACGTTTATTCACTCAGCGGAGACTCCCTGACTGCCCTCCATGCCAGACACTGTTCAAGGTGCCCGTGATGCCTCTATGAACAAAGATTCTGCCTCTCTGAAGATTCTGTTTAGCACTGGGCAGGGGCGAGAGACAATGAGCATCATGAAAAAGCACTATATACAATGTATGTGTGTGTGTATACATATATGTATATATTTACATTTAGATATTCAAAACACTAAGATCATGGCATCCAGCCTCCCATCACTTCATGGCAAATAGATGGGGGAAAAATGGAAACAGTGACAGACTTTATTTTCTTGGGCTCCAAAATCACTGTGGATGGCGACCGCAGCCATGAAATCAAAAGACACCTGCTCCTGTGCTCTGCCACAAGAGAAGCTACCACAATAAGAGGCCTGCACACCACAACTAGAGAAAAACCCTTGTAGCAACAAAGGCCCAGCATTTCCCAAAATAAAATATATATATATATAATTTTTTTTAAGTTTGAAGGAATTACATTGAAATATTAACAATGATATATCTAGGTTATAGAAATAAATCTCATCTGTATCCATTTTTATCTTTTCTTAATTCAGTACATTGAACATACATGCTCAACTTGAATGATATTAAAATTGCGTGGGTTTTGTTTCTGATTGTATGTTCCCTCTGTGTCCTCTCTGGCTCAGGGGAGGCCACTAGGACAGGTATCCAAGCACAGCTGCCACGCCTGTGCTGCCCTTCATTCCTGTCCATCATAGACAAGACTGTCAGGACTCAACGTGCAAACCGGGGCAAGAATAAATGGAGCGCCTTCCTAGGTGCTTCCATGAGGTCCTAGAAATAATCGCCCTCCTGTTTTTATTTCCAGGCCTGAGAACACCCCCAAATTAATTTGGCACAAGGATCTAATCTTTGAAATAAAGATTTTCCCTGTTCACAAAATCAGCCTTGAAATCAAGTGCTTTTGAAATTACATGTTCCTCACTGTCAGTCACAACAAACCTTAAATCAACTTTATATGCATTTCTGACCAAATTTCACTTGCAGATTTACTGCTCCCAACCTACAGATGAAAACACTAAGGCCTGAGAAGTTCGAGTGGCTTTTGAAGGTCAAGCCTTTCAGCCATATCTTTCTAGAGCAAGTGAAACTTGTAGCAAAACTCCAACCCCTGTCTAGGCAGAGGCAGTAACAGCACACGCCGTGCCTGGCTTTCTGCCTGTGTTATTTCTTGGCAGAAAATACCACTTTGCTATCAGGACGGTCAGCTGTAGTTAGAACAAGCTCATGGAACAAAGCAGTTTAATTAAAGAAAAAAATATATAGTTGGGTTACACTGCCATTCTTTTCAATCCAAGATGGAAATTAATTTATAATAAACTTATCTTTTATTCATGGCACGCTGCCTGTTTCAGAGCATGTTGGCATCCTTATACGTTTCAGTTAAATGTGAAATAATTGTGTGTTTTTGATGGGCTGCAGGTCAAAGTGCTGAGAGAACCTCGCTGAGTCTCGACTAGCCATTCGGAGCAGTCTGGAACCACTGGGGAGTTCTTGGTTCCCTTCTGATGAATCATGATATTTAAAATTCCGAGGGCACCTAAAGGCTTCGAAATGGCCCTCTCAGTTCGCTCTGAGCCAGCCTCCCTGAGTGGTCGGTGACAAAGAGAGCCCACGCGTTTTCCTCTGACAATGTGCCTCTCTCTTGCAGACCAATCTGACCGAGCTGAAGTCCTTCGGTTCCCCGCCGCCGGCGGTGAGCAATGTCAGCGCAGCTGTGATGGTGCTCATAGCCCCCAGGGGCAAGGTGCCCAAGGACCGCAGCTGGAAGGCCGCCAAGGTCACCATGGCCAAGGTGGACGGTTTCCTGGACTCCCTCGTCCACTTTGACAAGGAGAACATTCACGAGAACTGCCTCAAGGCCATCAGGCCATATCTGCAGGACCCCGAGTTCAATCCGGAGTTCGTGGCCACCAAGTCCTACGCGGCCGCAGGCCTCTGCTCTTGGGTCATAAACATCGTGAAGTTTCACGAGGTGTTCTGTGACGTGGAACCCAAGCGCCAAGCGCTGAGCAAGGCCACCTCGGACCTCGCTGCTGCCCAGGAGAAGCTGGCGGCCGTTAAAGCCAAGATCGCTGTAAGTGACCCCCACCTGAGGCAAACAGCCCTCTCCCCCAGGCCCCAGTGCCTCGGACCTGACTTTTAAAGAAAACCAAATTGTTATGGAAAATCTTAATTTTTCAATAGAGGAAACTTTTAAGTTTTCTTTCTCAAATACCGTGTAGTCCAAACAAGATAGATCCACTGGGCCATGGGTTTAAGCTTTGGTCCTAAAAGGTTTTTTCCATCTCCTCCAAAGAAAGAAAAGATGACAGACGGATACGTATAATAAATGAATGGTATTATCCATGGAACCAGCTGCTATCTTATTAGCCACAGGTGAATCTTTTTGCACATCTGATAGTTAAGAACAAAAGGTCAGAAAAGGGAGATTCTTTAATTTATGGTATTGAAGTATAGTTGATTTACAATGTTGTTATTTTCTGCTGTGTAGCAAAGAGATTCAATTACACACACACATATATATTCTTTCCATTATGGTTTGTCACGGGTTATTGACTGTAGTTCCCTGTGCTGTGCAGTAGGACCTTATTGTTTATCCATCCTATAGATGATAGTTTGCATCTGCTAATCCCAAAACTCCCAGTCCATCCCTCCCCCACCTCTTCCCCCTTGGCAACCACAGGTCTGTTCTCTTGTTTGTGAGCCTGTTTTGTAGATAAGTTCAAAAATGGGAGACCCCTTTTCCTCTCTGAGACATAGTTTTTCACCACCTTTCCCCACCTCGTGCATCAGGATCTTCCATTCTGCCCACTGTCCGCCCCCTTGCTCTCATTGCTGTGGACATGTGGGTCTGTGGGATGTGTTATGCCACCTGCATGCCTTATAGAAGTCTGTAAGAGCAGTCTAGCATGTTGTGGTTTGGGGTGGAGGTGGTCCCTTGGCCATAAATATATAATTATTAGCCTCTTATTGATATTTTTGTTGTACGTCCCTCACCCAGGATTGGGGGATGGAGGTGACCTTGGATTCACCCCTATTTAAGACAGATTCCCCTTGAACTTCACCTTTGCCATTAAAATGACATGTGTTCACGTTCAGTCTTGTCTGACTCTTTACGACCCCATGGACTGTAGCCCGCTAGGCTTCTCTGTCCATGGGATGCTCCAGGCAAGAATACTGGAGTAGGTTGCCATTTCCTCCTCCAGGGGATCTTCCCAGGCTAGGAATTAAACCTGCATCTCCTGCATCAGCAGGCAGATTCTTTAACACTGCGCCACCTGGGAAGCCATTACAATGGGTATCGCCAATGTGAGAGGTGGAAATCAGAATCCTGCGGAATGACACGGCAGCTAAAACCCCTTCCAATCCACCCTGCACTGTTCACCAGTGGGTGACATATAGAAAGGGCTTTCAAGTGCCCAAACTTCAGCTTCCTGACATAAAATGGACACAGTAATAGCTCCAAAATCACTGCAGATGGTGACTGCAGCCATGAAATTAAAAGACACTCCTTGGAAGAAAAGTTATGACCAACCTAGATAGCATATTGAAAAGCAGAGACATTACTTTGCCAACAAAGGTCCATCTAGTCAAGGCTATGGTTTTTCCAGTGGTCATGTATGGATGTGAGAGTTGGACTGTGAAGAAGGCTGAGCGCCGAAGAATTGATGCTTTTGAACTGTGGTGTTGGAGAAGACTCTTGAGAGTCCCTTGGACTGCAAGGAGATCCAACCAGTCCATTCTGAAGGAGATCAGGCCTGGGATTTCTTTGGAAGGAATGATGCTAAAGCTGAAACTCCAGTACTTTGGCCACCTCATGCGAAGAGTTGACTCATTGGAAAAGACTCTGATGCTGGGAGGGATTGGGGGCAGGAGGAGAAGCGGACGATAGAGGATGAGATGGCTGGATGACATCACCAACTTGATGGACGTGAGTCTGAGTGAACTCCAGGAGTTGGTGATGGACAGGGAGGCCTGGCATGCTGCAGTCCATGGGGTAGCAAAGAGTCGGACACGACTGAGCGACTGAACTGAACTGAACTGAACTGAATAGCCCCCACTTTGTGAGTTTGCCGTGAGGATCAAAGGAGAGAAGCAGGTAGAACAGAAGCCCGGAGCCCAGCGCACAGGGACACAGGGAGCCACTGCCACCACCAGGGCTGCTGTGACTCCTGACCCTGCATTACCTCCACCTGCTTCTCCATCAGCTGCATGTGTCATCATGTCTGTGTTCACGCCCTGGTCACCACCAAGGTCAAGCTCAAGCCGCAACTTTCCCTGGATCTTTCATTTCTACATGTGCATTCTAGGCAGATAAAATTCTTACTGTACATTTCTCATGATGATAAAAAGGGTTTTACAAATTATGAAAAGCAAGATTGCAGACATGCTTCATGCTTCAAGTTTCACAGGATTGTTGATCCATAGATTAAATTCCTCAGCTAAAGACTCCAGTTCAAAGACCCTTGCAACCAGACTCTCTATAAAAAAGAGATGCTTTGGCAAAGCAAAGAATCTCCCAGTATGTTTGCTCCCGGATATTCACGAGCCAGATTACTGATAATCAACCTCACAACGGCCCTCTTGAAAGAACACCAAGAGCAAAACATTCTACCACCCTGTTGACTGCTTCTAGGGGGGAAAAGACCTTCTGATCATTTTCATATTTTTCAGTCTCTCTCAGAAAAGTGTTACAGGAACTACATTTTCAAAGCTCTCCCTCTCTTAATCAAGTTATTTTAATGAAAGGAACATTTGGTGCGAAAGGAATGTTTTCAAAATGTTTATACCTATTCAGTTAGCCAACACGCACATGATGGGCTCATTCAACCTGTGAAAGCAATCAGAATATTTTTAAAATACTTGGCTACCTTAGGAAGGCACTTCTCTTCTGCCAAAATATTTTTTGAAATTAAAAAGATGCCTTCTCGCTTTGAACAACCTCCTCTCCATCCTTGCTCATCCACATGCCTATCAACATAGGCATGACACTCACCTACTAATAACAGGAGGGTGGACTGATACCCATTGCGCATATGGATGCCCACCCAGGCAGGAAAGTGCCTCCCTCTGTGTCACTGAGGCCACAGCCAGCCCTCTTCAGTTGCATCCCCCCTTCACCAAGAAGAGGATGCCTGTTTTTAGGATTTTAGCATAATTCCAAGTAAAGAATTTTTTAATCAGAGTATAGTTTCTTTATAATGTTGTATTCATTTCTGCTGTACCAAGAATTTTATACTCATGATGCATAAAGCAAAAAAAAAAAAAGGCATCTTTCAGAACACATTCTACAAGGTAATTTCAATTTGATTATATATATAATTAAAATCCCTGGAGGAGGAAATTGCAACCCACTCCAGTATTCTTGCCTGGAGAATCCCATGGACAGGGGAGCCTGGCAGGCTACAGTCCATGCGGTTGCAAAGAGTCATACACAAATTAGCAACTACACAGATAATTAAAATACACACCAATATGAATAGTGATGGTTATCTCCAAGTAGTAGATTTTGGATGTTTTTTGTTTATCTGTATTTTCTTTTTTTCTGTCACAAACACATATGAACGTGACAGATTAAAAAAATAATAGCAGTAAAAACAAGGAAGGCATCTTCACTGGGCATTTACTCACTCATTAAGTAAAATAACAGAGAGCAGAGAAGAGCTTCGAGTGAGTAATGACAGTCTCCTGACCTTTTCATTCTTTTGTCTGTTTCTACTGATTATTGAGCCATAAAGAAAGCTGAGTGCCAAAGAATTGATGCTTTTGAACTGTGGTGTTTGAGAAGACTCTTGAGAGTTCCTTGGACTGCAAGGAGATCAGACCAGTCCATCCTAAAGGAAATCAGTCCTAAATATTCATTGGAAGGACTGATGCTGAAGCTGAAGCTCCAATATTTTGGCCAGCTAATGCTCATTGGAAGAACTGACTTGTTGGAAAAGACCTGATGCTGGGAAAGATTGAAGGCAGGAGGAGAAGGGGATGAGAGGATGAGGTGGTTGGATGGCATCACAGACTCAATGGACATGAGTTTGAGTAAGCTTCAGGAGACAGTGGAGGACAGGGAAGCCTGGAGTGCTGCAGTCCATGGGGTTACAAAGAGTTGGACATGACTGAGCAACTGAACTGAACTGAACTGAGCTGAACTGATTGTTGATGCCACTCAGAGCTTGCAACCCAATGGCTTAAATGTCTTTTATCTGTCCTGCACATACTGCTTGGAAATGATTTAACTGGTGGCCAGTATTTAAAACAAAAAAACTTGATTTCTGGCCAGTTTTATAACAATCACAAGATTCCTGAATATCACTGACTGACTCTGGCCTTAAGCAGTGGCTTCCCACTCGAGCAGGCAGTTTTGCTGCATTTTATCACAGTCCCCACCAGCCCCTATTTCTTTTAACATTAGACTCATCTGGCTAGTTTGCACCATCTTCCTATTCTGCGCATCTGAATTCCTGAGCCCTGTCTAAGTGCTGTGCAGCATCCATTTGTCATGTATCTTCTTTAGACAGTTGACTTTCTGCTCCAGGAGGCTGGACAACAATCATCTCCTATCTCATTACAGTGACTCTTTTTCACCGACGTGACCTCAATTCCTTGTTCAATCACATAGAGGCCACTTTCTTGGAGCTCTCATGTTCAAGATGGAGTTAGTGCTCTTGCCTTTAGCTCACCCACCTCCCTCCTACCTCCCACTTCCCTTATCATTACTTATCGTTATTTGGTTTTTGAATCACAACACTGAAAATCCCTACATTGTAACCAAAATCAGTTGTCCCAGGCACTTGCCATTGACTGATTCAAAAAACTGAAAGAACAGTAAATTATATTTATATTCTATGAATCTGTCTATATTGTTCATAGCAGATCAAAGTACAATTACATTTCCTTTTTAAAATACCTTTCCCCCGGGAATTTCTACTTTCTCCTTTTCTCTCTCTCTTTCAATTAGTTCCTTTGGGGGAAAAAAATAAAAACCTCTCTAGGTCCTTCCCTGGTGGTCAGTCATTAAGACTTCACTTTCCAACGCAGAGTGTACAGGTTCCATTCCTGGTCAGAGAGCTAAGATCTCACATGCCTTGTGGCCAAAAAAAAAAAAAAAAAAACAACTTTTTTTTTTAAAAAGAAATATGGTAACAAATTGAATAAAGAATTTTAAAAAATGGTTCACATTAAAAAAAATCTTAAAAAAAAAATTAAATCTCCATCCACTCCAGTGTTCTACTGAGCCTGCCTTTGTTCCCAAGACCTTTCTCTCTTGTTTCCAACTCAAAGCTCTAGTGATGGAGAGTAATCACATTCACCGCTCTCTCGGGCTCACTCCAAAGACTTCTGGACCCCATGGCTTCTTTCTTGATTTCTTCTCTTGTTTTGCTTTGGCTCATTCATAAATAACTTTTTCAGAAATGTTACATAAGAGATAAATTATCTAATATTCTGGTCTGGACATATCTTTCTGTTTCTAAACTGAATTGACAGTTTCACTGAGTTTTAAATTCTGATGCTAATACTTTCCTCTTAGAACACTGAGTGCTTTATCTTTTGGTCTGGTGAGAAGTCTGATGAACAGTCAGGGTCCCATTCCTTTGTGGATGCACTGTGTTTCTGCCTTTCTGGAAGTCTTTCGATTTTTTTTTCTTTATTCTCGGTGTCTGAAACATTACATTGGTGTACTTAGCTGTCATTCTTTTTTTATTCTTTGTGCTTGGCCTGTAGAGACTTATTTTCTTCAGTTCCACAAGATGATTTGTAGTCTCTCTTCTGTTTCTTTTATAACCTTATTTCCTGAAATGCATATTGATTCGATATCGGAACTTCTCAAAGTAAAGAAAGTGAAAGTCACTTCAGTTGTGTCCAACTCTGCGACCCCGTGGACTGTAGCCCACCAGACTCCTCTGTCCATGGATTCTTCAGGCAAGAATACTGGAATGAGTAGCCATTCCCTTCTGCAGGGAATCTTCCCAACCCAAGGATAAAACTCAGATCAAATCTGCATTACAGGCAGATTCTTAACAGTCTGAGCCACCAGGGAAGCCCATTGAAACTTCTGATGGGTCCTCTACTTTCTTTTTTTTTTTTCACTTTATATTTTCTTACACTGTCTACATTTCCTCCAGTTCATGTTTTAATCCTTCCCTTGAATTTATTCCCTTGTGGCTCAATCGGTAAAAAGTCTGGCTGCAATGTGGGAGACCCAGGTTCAGTCCCTGGGTTGGGAAGATCCCCTGGAGAAGGAAATGGCAACCCACTCCAGTATTCCTGCCTGGAGAATTCTATGGACCAAGGAGACTGGCAGGCTACAGTTCATGGGGTCACAAAGAGTCAGACATGACTGAACGACTTTCACTCATGATCATGTTAGAGAAGTCTTGGGAAGAAGAGGAGGCAGAAGAATGTGGCCAGCCTGCCACCATTAACTGGATGCCTCACCACCTCCCGGTTAAGCTGCTTGGCTGTATAAGGTTGGCTCTTCATTTCTTCCTCTTGTAACTTGGTGATGATGGACAGAGCAGCCTGAAGCCCTACTGTGACACAGATGCGAGACTTATCTGGAGGTGTCTTCTATGCAACTAGGTGGCTTTGCGGATGCAAACAGGCATAGTAGGGTCAACAAAAACTGTGCACTTACATTCTAAATTCTTAATGCATTTAGAAAAACTGAGAACCATGTCTTTAAAAAAAATGTTCCTCTATTTTGGTATAATTGGAGAGAATGGAGGAGGTTAGGTGAAGTCGTCTTATACTCTTGAGACCTTGAAACAAGGAGAGGACCCAGGTTGCAGACCAACTCCAACCTGCAAACCAACTGCAGCAGACAGTCTGGCTCCTCCCTGCACCCCCACCCCCGATCCTGGGATCCTTCTGTCCATTTCCAGGCCTCCCCAGGCTCCAGTGAGCTTCTGCTTCTAAAAGCAAAGCAGCGCTTTCACTTTTTTCTCAGAGTACTGGAACCCATTTTCCCCAGTACAGAGAGAAACAGAATTTAAGTCTATCTCTCCTGGTCCATTCCTTGGGTCAAGAAGATCCCTTGGAGAACCCACTCCAGTATTCTTGCCTGGAAAAGTCCATAGACAGAGGAGTCTGGTGGGCTGCAGTCCCTGGGGTCACAAAGAGTCAGACACAACTTAGCAACCAACATTTCATTTCATTTCTCCTGGTCCATCACCCCCTTCTGCTCCTGGACCATTGACTGGGTGAGAGACATGAAAGTTGGGTTCTCTCGCTTGGATCAGGACCCTTTGGACTCCCACGGGGATCTGCCCGAGAGCCCCCCAGCTTGCCTTCCTTCCCTTCCCTGCCCATTTCCCCAGTCCCTCACAACTTCTTCCGGGGAGCACGGGGCTTCTTTAAAAACTCCCTGCACGTGGACCCTTATCTCTGAAGGACTGGAATTACTGACAGACCTTGCGTTCCTTCATCAATAGCACCTTAATGAGAACCTGGCCAAACTCACGGCCAAGTTTGAGAAGGCAACAGCCGACAAACTCAAATGTCAGCAAGAAGCTGAAGCGACCGCAGGCACCATCTCCCTTGCAAACCGCCTGGTAAGTGTGAGCCTCCAGGGACGGGGCGGGGGAAGAGGGGGGATTTAATTATACAAGCTGAGCTTGTTGGGTGCCTCAGAGGTACATAGTATATGAACACAGCTGAGCCCCACTTTGACAATAGTGGCAAGAAATATTAAAATGCTCCAGGCTGCAGAGGCTGACTCCTGGGGAAAGTATGAATGCACACCCTGATCTGGTCAAAGGAGATTTCCTATAGGGATGGTTGGGAGGAAGGGGTGTGGGATCCATCAGGCAGCTTTCAAGAGGCATGACATGCTTACCTGTACCTGCAATGGCCATGGGAATCGTTGAAGACAAACCGAGCCTTTGATAGGCAAACCCAGGCATTCTTCCCTGTGGACAGGATGAGGCGCTGAGACAGAAGCAGAAAGGAGCCAGACAGACAGCTGACTCGGAGCATGGCCACCCATGACCTTGGTCTCTCCAGCAGGGTAGTCACCTACATGGCCACTCAGGGCTCCAAGAGCAAGTGTCCCAAAGACAGAAAGTAGAAGGTTCCGTTCTCTTGAGGCCTGGGACCAAAAGCCAGCACAGCATCCTTCCTTGCATTCTACTAGTCAAAGCAATGTCAGGTCTGGGGAGAGGGACCACAGGCCCCAGCCCCTGACAAGAAGAGAATCACAGGATTTGTAGCCATTTTCAACCCCTGTGGCTTACATTTCTCATCGTGAATCATCAGCTCAGAGCCTGCAAAGCAGTGCCCACTGGACATGATATCTCTTTATGGAGGGCACTTACAGCAGCTCCCTCACCAGTGAAAGGAAGTGGAATCAATCCCTTTTCATACACGTCTATTCCAGCCACCATTTATGTATATAACAAAGCCAGGTTTTCCAGTTCAGGGACAGATGAGTCATAACCATCACTGAACCAGTTGCACTCCAGTGATGGGAGGTCAAGCCTCAGGTGTGTCTGAGCCCTTGTGTGTTGAACCTGCTGCTGCACAGCTCTGAGACCCCCAACCTCACTGAATGGTGGGGTGTAGAGGCAGCTCCTCCACAGATGGGCGGGAGGCAGTCAGGACCTCCCTTCCGGCCTGTCATCTGTTCACTCCCCTTCCTGGTTCCCAGAATTTCCCTTGGCCTCTCTCTGCCCGGTTGGAGACTTTTCTGCATTGGTCCTCACAGGAGGCAAGGTGGGGCTCTTCTCTAGGACCCAGAACAGATGGTCTCTGAAGCCCCCCCCCACTTCCACTGACTTTGGGGTTCTGACAAGATGCTGGGACTTTCTGATCTTTATCTGTGTGATCTAAGACGGGGTGAGGATGGTCAGGTGGGGTAAGTCCCTCAAGTCTGTCATCTCTGACATCCTTGGATGTCATCTTTCAAGGAAGAAAAAGCGACCAGTCATCACACCAGAGCACAGAGGGCTTTCCAGGTGACTCAAGCGGTAAAGAATCTGCCTGCAATGCAGGAGATCTGGATTCGATCCCTGGGTCAGGAAGATCCCCTGGAGAAGGAAATGGCAACCCACTCCAGTATTCTTGCTATAGAATCCCATGGACAGAGGAGCCTGCTGGGCTACAGTCCATGGGGTTGCAAAGAGTCAGACACGACTGAACATGCATGCATGTGCATAGCACAGAAGCCAAGCTTCACCGAACAGCCCGCCTCTTAGTCCTCCCATAGGGAGACGGTCTCTCCTCCAGAGAGGGTGCCTCTGACGTGGGCCAGCAGAGTCAGGCCCTGCTCTGCAGTCTTGGGACTTTGTTTCTGTGCATCTGTGGCTTAATGACCATGCCCATCCCAGCCTCTGTGAGTGATTTATAGTGCAATTGATTTTCTTTGATTTTCGTATCTTCAGTATTTGAAGAGAAGGGAGAGGTGCATGATTTTATGCTATGTTTTGAGTACCAGACATGACCCCAAGTGATGATCACATGCAGTCACACTAAGTCCTCTTCACGGCCCTTCGAGGCAGGCATGTTCATCTCTATGCCTGTCAAGGGCAGAGCCCTGAAGCCTGCATTCAGACCCTGTCTCTCCACAGCCCAGCGTGTTCAGGACAGAGAACAGGGGCTCATTTGCTGCAGTGTTTGCTGTGGCCGGTGCAAACCCGCATTGATCACAAGGGCCACACAGATGATGTCCTGAGTCCCCTGCTGGGAAACGTGTGCTGTGCATTCTCCATGGCTGAATCGTGGCTCTGTGGCCCGTGGTATGACATGCCTTCTTCCCCTCTCTGCTCTTCGAAATGGCAGGTGGGAGGCCTGGCCTCTGAAAACGTGAGATGGGGAGAAGCTGTGCAGAACTTAAAACAACAGGAAAGGAAATTATGTGGAGACATTTTACTCACTGCAGCTTCCATCTCGTACCTGGGCTTCTTTACAAAGCGGTACCGCCAGAGCCTCCTGGACGCGGCTTGGAGGCCCTACCTGAGCCAGCTGCAGGTGTGTCTGGCCCACATCACTCGTGAGCTCACGTGACAGTAACAATCCAAATCTTCTAGTCCCTTCCTGAGTTCTTCCTCCCATCACCTCCAGAGCATCCCCT
Source organism: Bubalus bubalis (assembly GCF_019923935.1). Lineage (NCBI taxonomy): Eukaryota > Metazoa > Chordata > Mammalia > Artiodactyla > Bovidae > Bubalus > Bubalus bubalis. The sequence continues at coordinate 32,544,441 of NC_059159.1, read as the reverse complement.
AGTGACCTCCGGGATCCAGGAGGGAGACCTGGGCACCCATGTCCTTCCACACTTCCATGTACCACCATGCACTGCCCTCCAGGTCACCTGGGGACAGCGCCTGTCCTCCTTCTGGGGTCTGCGTGGGAACTCTGGTCCACCACCTCCATGCGGTCTCCTGACTCTTCTCAAAACTGTTAAACCCACGAGGCACCAAACACATCCTGTATTTCCCTCCAACCTTCCTGCTCTTGTGCCAAACTTAAGAGCAGCAGTGGAGGGCACGCCTCCTTCCCCAAATGCTGCCCCCTGGTCACTGCGCCCCGAGCACCACGTCTGTGTCTGTGACCCACAGACACCCCTATGAAGGCAGTTCATTGGCTTTGGTCAAACGTCCTCAGCTCTCAGTGTGAGTAGGTGGCTCTTACTCCCAGCTTCTCCCTCCATGCTGACATGACCTGATGGGGAAATGCCAGTTTCCAACTGAAGAGGACTCAGGGTGTGTTGCCCCTCGACACTCTCACATCACTCATGGTCCTCAACCCACAAATACTTGCCGAGTCTTCACCCTGTCCTACATGCCACTTGCAGGAGGCACAGAAGACAGTCCGTACCCAGGTGTCGGCGGGACGGTCTTAGTCCAGCGGTCAAGACGAGAGTCATAAGAAGCAGCTGCCTGAGAGCACAGAAGGATCACCACGTACAGTTAGGGTTGTGTTCCAGAATGCATTTATAGGTGTCTCCTTGGAACACAAAGCCCAGACCGTCTAGTGATGCTTGGCTTCTCAGATCAGCTCATAAAATCCCACCACCTGATAATTTGCTGAACAGTAGTTTAAAAACTGTTATAGTGCATTTCCCTGCTGGTCCAGTAGTTAAGACTCTGCGCTTCCAAGGCAGGGGGCACAGGCTTGATCCCTTGTTGGGGAACTAAAATCCCACATGCCACATGGCACAGCCAAAAAATTGTTTAAATTTTTTTAAAAATTAAAAAAAAAAAACAGTTACAGTACTGGGAAATAAACAAAAAATTAAGCTGTTATTTATTCACTTTGAACACTTGTGGAAAGGAAATCGTTGAAAGGACAACCATTAGCTGAACAAATGAAGGCAAGGAGCGCAATAGCAGGTTAATGAGGCGTTTTCTGGCTCTGCTTTGGGGATTCAAGTATTTTTGTGCCATGGACCCTTTTGGCAGTCTGATAAAACGGATGCATTCCTTCTCACAGTAATGTTTTGTAGCATGTAAAATGGAATGAATACGATTACAAAGGAAAACGATTCTATTGAAATACATTTCTGATGCCAGGATAAGAACCTCCAGTGTCTGGTTTTCCCTTTGAGATCTGCTCGAAGGTATAGAATTGGCCGTTCCTACTCTTAGCAGATATAATTAAAAGGAAAGGAGATGGTCTGGAGAGGCTTTCCTGAGATAACTGGGAGGACAAACTGCAGAGAAGAGAAGGATGGAGAGGTTAATATTAATAACAGTGAACCTCAAGAGCGTTCTGCAGCCAACACAAAAGGTCACACGTATTGCATGATTCCGTTTATGTGAAAACTCCAGAATAGGTAAATCCACACAGACAGAGAGCAGATTAGAGGTTGTAAGACCTGGGGGTAGCCGGGAATGGGGAGTGACTGCTCGTAGACATGCGGTTTCCTTTTGGGGTGAAGAAAATGTTTTGGAAAGAGACAGAGCTGACGGTTGCACAGCATTGTGAACGACTAAATGCCGTTGATTTGTGCACTCTGAAATGGCTAAGGAATGTGAAGTTTACCCCAATTAAAAAAAAAAGTTTCTAATGAAAATGATTATTCTGAGAAGAATTAAATGAGCTGAAAGAGGTAAGCAGAAGAAAAGGTAGGGTTCCCAACAGGGACAGTGGACAGGTTTGCGGGACAAGGTCCTGCAAGCAGCCTTGTGTTGAGGGGGTTGGTCTGCAGCAGGAGAAAGGAGAGGGTCCGCAGTCCTTTGTGAGCTGGGCATTGGCAGCAAGTGGTGATGCCAGTGAGAGGAGAGGGTGATCTGTGTGTGCTGGTGTGGGGACTGGGACTGTGAAGCACAGAAATGCAACAGGAAATGACTCTGCTAACACGGGTAAGGAGGATGGAGACTGCTGTTAACATGCAAATGATACTTGGTTGCTCAGTCCTATCTGACTCTTTGCAGCCCCATGGACTACAGCCTGCCAGGCTCCTCTGTCCATGAGTTTATCCTGGTAAGAATGCTGGAGTGGGTTGCCATTTCCTCCTCCAGGGGAAGCTTTCTGACCCAGGGATCAAACTTGCATCTCCTGTGGCTCCTGCACTGGCGGGCAGATTCTGTACCACTGAACCGAATCCACCTGCAGTGCAGGAGACAAAGAACACTCAGGTTTGATCCCTAGGTTGGGAAGATTCCCCTGGAAGAGGAAATGGCAACTCACTCCAGTATTCTTGCCTGAAAAATCCCTTGGACAAAGGAACCTGGTGGGCTAGTCCGAAGGGTTGCTAAGAGTCAGACACGACTGAGCAAACACACTTGGATTTTATCTGATTGATCTGTGGTAGTCATTTGACTTAGAAAATATACCGAAGAACCTAAGATGACAAGGGTGGAATTTCTGCTGCTGTTCATCCCTCAAGAGAAAAGACTATCAGGACGCTGAGGAAACATGCTCCGCAACACACAGCCGGGAAAACTCTCCTCAGGGAGATTTTGGTCTTGCTTTTTAGAGGGGTTCTGTCTTTTGAGTGAGCTGTGCCCCACCCCCTGCTTCCGTTCTGAGTGCCTGTGCCCTTTCTTTCCCACCAGGTTCCAATCCCGGTGACCCCCACCCTGGACCCCCTGCGGATGCTGATGGATGATGCCGACGTGGCCACCTGGCAGAATGAGGGCCTCCCTGCAGACCGCATGTCCACGGAGAATGCCGCCATCCTCCTCAGCTGCGAGCGCTGGCCGCTCATGGTGGACCCTCAGCTACAAGGCATCAAATGGATCAAGAACAAGTATGGCGAGGACCTCCAGGTCACCCAGATCGGCCAGAAGGGGTAGGTGTCTGCACACAGAAGTTCCTACTTTGCCAACTACGCAGAAGGGAAAAGTGTGATGAGCGGGTTTTAAATCACCGAAGATTGTTTCTACCCCGCTGGTCCCCCCAGGAGTTTTCTGCTGATTGTCCTCTCAATTTAAGAAATGTCTCAGCGAGAGATGCTTGGGTGCTGAGTCTCTGCTTTTCTTTCTTTTTATTTTTGTTTTTATTGGAGTACAGCTAGTTTACAATGTTGAGTTAGTTTCAGGTATACAGCAAAAGGGATGTTGTTGTTGTTTAGTTGATAAGTCGTGTCTGACTCTTTGCGACCCCATGGTCTATAGCCCTCCAGGCTCCTCTGACCATGGGATTTTCCCAGGCAAGAATACTGGAGCAGTTTGCCACTTCCTTCTCTAGGGGAATCTTCCTGACCGAGGGATCGAACTCCATTGGCAGGTGGATTCTTTACCACTGAGCCACCAGGGAAGCCTGAGTCATTTTACTTATTTGAAGTTACCCAAATAAATAAATGAGCCCTATAATTCATCATTTTTTCCAGCACTCTCAACTTTTGGTCTGTGATATCCTTTAAGACTTCTTTCTACATATCTGTATTGTTCAAGTTATAGAAAATATTTTATTATCAGCTAATGTAAATCCCTCCTGTTATTCTTCATCATTATTTATTTCTTAAACTGTTCTTATTGTTTTCTTTTAGATTAACTTTAAGATTTTTGGTCAAGGTTTAAAAAATTATATTGTTATTTATTGTGTGAATTGAATCACATCAAACTTGTAAATCTATCTAGGCAAAATCAGTTTTTTATGTGCTTATTAAACTCTGCATAACATTGAAAAATTAAAAATATACTAGCTTTTGGTAATTGATTGTTAAGTAAATTAAGGTGTATCAATACATTCTAATACATAAATACTGTTATAGAAGAATATGTAATGACATGGGAAAATATTTACAATACATTTGATGTACCAAACCCAGGTTGTAAATTAAATGAGCTGCATGGATAAAATAATAAATAAACATAAATACAAATGCAGACATAAATAAAAATATGAATAATACAAGATAAATAGAAATAGTAATAATAAACTTGAAAATATCATATATCCAGACATGAACATTCAACACCAGAATGTAAATGACACAAGGATTACAGTTAATTTCATGTTCTTTTTTGCATCTTGTTACTTTTCCTAAAAACAGATCACATAAATAGCATTTTTTAAATTGGAAGATAATTGCTTCACAGTGTTATGTTGGTTTCTGCCATACAACCACGTGAATCAGCCATAAATACACATATGTCCCATTCCTCCTGAACCTTCCTCCCAGCCCTCATCCCATCCCACCCGCCTAGGTTATCACAGAGCATCTGGTTGAGTTCCCTGTGTTATACAGCACCTTCCCGCTGGCTATCTATTTTACGTATGGTAATGTAAATGTTTCAGTGCTGCTCTGTCAATTCCTCCCACCCTCCCCTTCCCCCACTGCATCCACAAGTCTGTCCTATACCTCTCCATCTCTATTCCTGCCCTGCAAATTAGTTCATCAGTACCATTTTTCTCAAGTCCATATATATGCATTAATATATGATATTAGTTTTTTTTCTCTCTGACTTGCTTCACTCTGTGTAACAGGCTATTGGTTCATCCACCTCATTAGAACTGACACAAATGTCTTCCTTTTTATGGCTGAGTAATATTCCACTGTGTAGATGTACCACAACTTCTTTTTCTATTCATCTCTCGATGGGCAAGATCACATAAATGTCATTTTAAATAAAGAAACATGTGCCCCTGAAGTCATCCCAGAGAGCTGTGCCTCCAAGATGATGCCTGTGTTCCAGAGGCCACAGCCGCCTTGTTAAATTGCCTCAAATCCACAGCTTGCCACACTCTCACCTGCCCAACTCTCTCCTCAGCTACCTTCAGACGGTAGAGCGTGCTGTGGAAGCCGGGGACATGGTGCTGATTGAAAATCTGGAAGAGTCCATCGATCCTGTGCTAGGACCCCTGCTGGGGAGAGAAGTCATTAAGAAAGGACGGTGAGACCCAGCTGTCTGTGGGCCTTCCAAGGGGCTGGTCGGTGGCCTCTGTAGAACCGTGCACAGACCTGCTCTCCCTAGAGCCTCCTCTCCCAGCTAGCTAGCTCTCCCAAAGCACCTCCTCATTCTTCCGAAAGAGGGACACCCAACTACCCTCCTGTCCTAGAGAAAGTTTCCTGAGGAACTTCCATCAGCCAACTCACTGGCCTGCTTCCCAACAACCACAGCACACTCCTCTGGAGGAACTTGAGGGAACATGATGGAAAAGCAGGCTGACTCTTTTTTTATATATAAATGTATTTATTTTTATATTTTGGCTGTGCTGGGTCTTGCTTGCTGCTTGAGCTTTCTCCAGTTGAAGTGAACGGGGCTACTCTGCTTGTGCAGGCTTCTCACTGTGGGGGCTTCTCTTGCTGTAGAATACAGGCTCTAGGGCTTGCAGGCTTCAGGGGTTGCAGCTCCTGGGCTCAAGAACACAGGCTCTAGAGTTGTGGCTCACAGGCTCAGTTGCTTCACGGCATGTGGGATCTTCCTGGATCAGGGATTAAACCCATGTCTCCTGCATTGGCAGGCTGATCCTTTACCACTGAGCCACCAGGGAAGCCCCAGGCTGAATTTTAACCACAAGGATTTCATCTAAGCCAGCTGTCTGAGTTCTGAGAACTCAGGTCTTTGTCGATTCGATGAGTACCTGTTGCTTTGGGTGCCAGTAGTTGATCAGGGCTTAGTAAGGGTCTAGGAGAAGGGGGAGGAAGAGAGAGACAGGGAAGGGCTACAGGCATTTAGGAGAGGGGGTGAGAGTTATCGGGAAGGACTGGTTGGACCCACTGCTCAGACCTTAAGCCACCTTTGCATGTCCTTGTTTAGTCACTAAGTCACATCCTACTCTTTGTGACCCCGTGGGCCGTAACCTGCCAGGCTCCTCTGTCCATGGAATTTCCCTGGCAAGAATACTGGAATGGGTTGCCATTTCCTTCTCCAGGGGATCTTCCAGACCTGGGGATCAAACCCACATCTCCTGCATTAACAGGGAGATTCTTTACCACAGAGCCACCAGGGAAGAACCCTTGCATGTCCTTAGGAGGCACTTAATTACTTAACTAAGCATTTTCTCCCATAGAAGTAATGTTCCACCAATCACGAGACAGTGTAAGCTCTACTGCTAGCCCGCAAGTCACCTTTCTGCAAACTCTTAAGGTGCCCCTTCCTGCAAGTGCTTTACTGCCATCTGCTGGAAGCATTTTATAATGCGCTCCCATGTACGTGCACCACTAAGTGGATAGCTCTCCCTCCAGCCTTACCTGAGAAAATAAACACAATGGCCATGGGAGAAGGTCTGTCAACCTCCACCCTGTTCCCTGCGTGAAAGCTCAGTCTAGACATGCCCGTCCATCTGAGTATGGCAATATCATTTGCTGCTGCTGCTGAGTCGCTTTAGTCGTGTCTGACTCTGTGCGACCCCAGAGACGGCAGCCCACCAGGCTCCCCCATCCCTGGGATTCTCCAGGCAAGAGCACTGGAGTGGGTTGCCATTTCCTTCTCCAATGCATGAAAGTGAAAAGTGAAAGTGAAGTCGCTCAGTCGTGTCTGACTCTTCCTGACCCCATGGACTGCAGCCTACCAGGCTCCTCTGTCCATGGGATTTTCCAGGCAAGAGTACTGGAGTGGGGTGCCATTGCCTTCTCCGATCATTTGCTACGACCTTGCAAAAAATCCCACGCGGATTCTGTCCCTAACCAAAGCTCCCAGGAAGGCATCCACCTTCACACGAGCCTCTTTGTTCCAGGTTCATTAAAATCGGAGACAAAGAGTGTGAGTATAACCCCAGGTTCCGACTCATCCTTCACACCAAGCTGGCCAACCCTCACTACCAACCGGAGCTGCAAGCTCAGGCCACCCTGATCAATTTCACCGTGACCAGGGAAGGCCTGGAAGACCAGCTGCTGGCTGCAGTGGTCAGCATGGAGAGACCCGATCTGGAGCAGCTGAAGGTACGTGAGGCGCCCACCCAGCAAAGGAGGGAGGAGGAAGATGCTCTGCCACCCGACTCTGCCATGCACCCTCCTCTGGGTGTGGGGGTGGGGGGTGTTCCTTCAGAAATTGAGCCGTGTGGTTCTTCTGGAGCTCGGAGGAGCGCCCACCCAGCAAGGGAGGGAGGAGGAAGATGCTCTGCCACCCGACTCTGCCATGCACCCTCCTCTGGGTGTGGGGGTAGGGGTTGTTCCTTCAGAAATTGAGCGTGTGGTTCTTTTGGAGCTTGGAGGAGCACCAACACCATGTTCCTAGAACAACATCATGTTCCTGAAACAACACCAGTTCCCTGGAACATCCCTTGGGAAGCAGAAGGTAGACCAGGCTGAAGACCAGGAAGCGGAAGGCAGCTGGGAGAAACCGCAGTCCCGTCCAAGACACTTTTGAACCTCTCATCACAAGTGTTCATGTGTCTATGTCCAGAACTAAATGGGATTCATTCCTGCAGGGGCAATAGAAATAGATTCAGCCGTGTTAGGGGAACATCTCAGCTTGAGCTGCCATCACAAAATACCAGAGGCTGAGTGGCTGGGACAACAGATATTTATTTTGTCACAGTCTGGAAGCTGGAAGACAGAGTTCAGGGTCCAGTTTCTGGCGATACCTCTCTTCCTGGCTTGTAGGTGGCTGCCGTCTCACTGTGCATTCACAGACGTCTTCCTTGTGTCCACACAAACAAGCTCTCTGGTGTCTCTGCTTATAAGGGCAATGATCCCACCACAGGGACCCCATCCTCCTGACTTCATTTAACCTTACTTACCTCCTTCTCTAGTTACCCCCATCTCCAATACAGTCGTGTGGCGGTAGGGGGGCAGGGGCTTAGGGCTTCAACATATGAATTGGGAGGGAACACAATTTTGTGTAGAGCGAGTACTGTCCTTTTTCCCATCACCTTAGATATGACTGGATTGTAATAGCAGGGGAATATTAGACAGCCAGGGGGCTGATTTAAATTGGGAAGTTCAGAAAAAGATTCTATAAGCAGGTGGCATAAGCCTTTGGCATGGAGCACTCCCAGAAGAGTCAAGAGTGAATCCTGGTTATAAGGCCAGATTGAGGCATGTGGGTTTTCTTTAAGCTTTTTACTTTGCATTGAAGTATAACTGATGAGGGCTTCCTTGGCGGCTCAGATGGTAAAGAATGCGCCTGCAATGCAGGGAACCCAGGTTCAATCCCTGGGTCAGAAAGATCCCTTAGAGAAAGGAATAGTAACCCACTCCAGTATTCTTGCCTGGAGAATCCCATGAACAGAGGAGCCTGGCGGGCTACAGTCCACTGGGTCACCAAGAGTCAGACATGACTGAGCGACCAACACTTTTACTTTTCACAAAGGAGAGCTATTCCTTTTGAGGACAGTAGAGTTATGACAGAGAAGTAAAACTTGACCCCATCCTCTAGCTATTCCCTAAAATAACTTCCATTTAATGACTAGACCATGTCCCAGCATTCTGCTAAGCCTTGCACAGCACTGCTATGTGTAGGGCCAGGTTTAACCCAGCTAAGGTTACTGTGAAAGGGGAATTCAGCTCAAGATCACATGATTAGTAACGGCTGCAGTTGGGGTTCAAGTCCTCAGCTGATCTGACGTGCTTGTGGTCCTGAGCACTCCTCTGTTCCACCTCCAGTTTGCTAAGGGCAGGGGCCCCATAACCCTCTGTCTATTCAGACCTACCGGAGAACAGGATGCTCTGGGCTCCTATACCTGACTCTCCCTTATGTGATACTGCAGTCAGAGCTCACAAAGCAGCAGAATGGGTTCAAAATCACCCTCAAAACATTGGAAGACAACCTGCTGTCTCGCCTCTCCTCGGCCTCCGGGAACTTCCTGGGAGAAACGGCCCTGGTGGAGAACCTTGAGATCACCAAGCAGACTGCCGCAGAAGTTGAGAAAAAGGTAAGACCCGGCAGCCTGGGCTGGGGTGGGTGGGGGTGGGCAGAGGCCCTCCTCCTTGTCCCTGAGTCCACTGTACAGGGACAAATGTCAGAGTAAGAGATGGCTGATCCATTTTCCTGAGTTTCTCCTGGAAAGTTGAGCTCGGCAGGATTCCTGAGATGAGCACCTCACTGCCTGCATGACAGAGCCCTCACTCCCTATAAAATGCTGTTCTGCAGAAGTGTGACCGGCACTTAGATCTGTGCAGGAAATAGTGGCTCAAACTGAATACCTTAGTGAGTCCATGGAGTTGCCCTGAAGCTAAGGAATCACGCTGGTGTACAAGTACATGGCTGCACCCCCAGAAAACCCACAACCTGCAAAAATCTCACAAGTCTGATTTCAATGAGAAACTTTCAGTGATGTCCCAGTAAACTGAGCTCTCAAAAAAAAATTTTTTTTTAATTATCATCCTGCAAAATTACTTAGCATATGTTTCCTTCCTTTAAGGGCGTGGAAAGGAAAGTGGAAATTAAGGAAACCCTTCCTGATGGTCTCTATGTGTGTGTGTGTGTGTATGTGTTAATCCCTCAGTCGTGTCCAACTCTTTGTGATGCCAAGGATTGCAGTCCGCCAGGCTCCTCGGTCCATGAGATTTCCCAGGCAAGAATACTGGAGTGGGTAGCCATTCCCTTCTGCAGGGCATCTTCCCAACCCAGGGATCGAACCCAGGTCTCCTGCATTGCAGGCAAATATTCTTTACCATCTGAGTCACCAGGGAAGCCCAACAGTCTCTATACAGTCTGTGAAAGCATGAGTCAAGCTCCTCTTCTGAGAGTGAGGGTGTGGTGTTGAGATAGGGGGCCTGGGGAGCGGAGTGAAGGTTTTCAATAGCTGTTGGAGGAGGCAGGAATGAAAGGGACACAGGTTAGTGGATAGCATGAAGGACCCAGGGACATGAAAAATATGAGTCAGTGAGAACACCAATCTGAGCAACTATGTGATTTCTATTCAGTTCCACTCTCTTCTGAGAATCTTTGTCTTTTAACTACTAGTTTAACCAAGTTTTGCATTTTTAAACATTACTGATACAATTGGATTTCTTTCTACTATCTTGATTTATACTTTCTATTAACAATCCTTTTGTTTATTTTTTCTCCTTTCTTGATTTTTCTTTATCCTCCTCTTTTATCCATTGCTAGTTTTAAAGTTATTTACTGTTTATTTTATTGATTAATCTTAATTTTTCATCAATATATGAAAAATGTATTTCATTTCATATGTGACTTAACAATATATATATTGACTTAACACAGTCTGAAATTAAGCACTATATCTAGCCTCTTTCAAAACATTATAAGGATACTAGAAACTTTGATTATTCTTTTCCATCTTCCGTTATTGTTTTATAGCATTTTGCTTCTACCTTGCTTTCATCTGCTACTTCCAAACTGGTCATGTTTTTTATAGTCTTTGTTATTTAAATTGACTGTACATTTAAGAAATTCTTGCATCTCACTCACTTCTTTTGGGTTCAATTTTCTTCTAATCAAAGAAAATAATTACTTGTTCAAGGGCCTGTGGATAGTAAGTTTTCTTTGACATTGACTGCTTCTTCAAAGTAAAACCTCTGGTCTTTAATCAACTTTGGAAAATTCCTAGCCATTATAGCTCAAACATTGCTTCTCCCCTGTTCTGTCTGTTCTCTACTTATTTCTGTTACATACATTTTGAATCTTTTTATTTTATCTGCCAGGTCTAAGAACTTCTTTTACATATTTTCCAACTTTCTTTCTCTCTGAGCTGCTTTTTAAATGGTTTCCTCAGATTTATTTGTTAGTTTGCTTATTCTCTTTCAACTCAAGTTCATTATTTAACCAGTGTACTGAGTTTCCTATTTAAATAGCTGTATTCTTGTCTTTCGGAGAGCATTGGAGAAGGAAATGGCAACTCACTCCAGCGTTCTTGCCTAGAGAATCCCAGGGACGGGGAGGCCTGGTGGGCTGCCGTCTATGGGGTCGCACAGAGTCGGACACGACTGAAGTGACTTAGCAGCAGCAGCAGCAGCATTCTTGTCTTTGGAAGTTCTATTTAGTTCTTTTTCAGATAATGTCTGTTCTTTTTTATAATGTCCTGATTTTATACGTTCTTTTATCTCTACCACTTTTAAACAGAATCAGTTAATGAGGTAGGTAGGTAGTCACTCAGTTGTGTCCAACTCTTTGTGACCCCATGGACTGTAGCCCACCAGGCTCCTCTGTCCATGAGATTCTCCAGGTAAGAGTACTGGCGGAGGTTACCATGTCCTTCTCCAGGGGATCTTCCAGACCCAGGTATTGAACCACATCTCCCACATTGCAGGCAGATTCTTTACCATCTGAGCCACTAGAGAAGCCCTAGTTAATGGTAGATCAATCATCTTCAGCTCTTGGGATGCTAATCCTTCTGCGAATTTTGAGAGGGAGGTCTTCTAATTATCCCGATAGGTAACACTTCCTCTTGAGCTTTGTAGTTGTTTATTGTGAGCTCATCTTCAGTAGGTTTTGTTTTTTCCTGTGGGCTTTGCATGAATTATCAGCAGTTTCACTCTATCCTGGAGTATAAGGCAGGTTGTACTGAGGTTATATTTAATAGGATATTCTTACAGAATCCTTCTCTGATGTTTAGGTCTCTTCTTATTTTTACCTCTGATAAGAAATTTTCTGAAAATAGACCTTTCCATTGAAAGAGATCATCTCTGTGAATTTACATGTTCATAAAAGTAAGGAGCACAGAAAACTGTGGACGTCTGTGATGGTCCAGTGGCTAAGAACCTGCCTAGCAACGCAGGGGACACAGGTTCCATCGTGGTCCTGGCGCCTGTGCTCTGCAGCAAGAGAAGCCCTGCAGTGCGAAGTCCCCAAACCACAGTTAGACAGAAGCCTCCACTCGCCACAGCTAGAGAAAGCAGCTAAGACCCAGCGCAGCCAAGGATTAATTAACTAACTAATCAATTATGAACAGCTGTCTGTGTAACAAAGAAAACAGAAAATTCGATTATGCTGCTTTTACTGGAGTCCTACTGCCTGGCTTACTTTTCAAGTTAGATATACTGATGTGTGTGTATGTGTGTGTATGTGTGTGCATCTCCCACTTGTCCCCAGCTGGAGGGGCTGACACGCTCACCTTTGAAGCACTAGGAGTGTGTCCTCTCTTCCTCACTCGAGCTTGGTTAGGGAAAATCACAGCAGCTTTCTGCCCTCCCTTGTTCCCCTCATCCGCATCCACCCACCTCACCCACAGGCACAAGGTGCTGACCCAGAGCGGCCACATTGATTCTCAGGGAGCCCTGGCTGGTTCGAACAATGGACTGCTCTTGATTTTTCTAACAGGTGCAGGAGGCCAAGGTGACCGAGGTGAGAATCAACGAGGCCCGGGAGCACTACCGGCCGGCCGCTGCCCGGGCCTCTCTGCTCTACTTCATCATGAACGACCTCGGCAGGATCCACCCCATGTACCAGTTTTCTCTCAAGGTGACTTAGCCCTGGAACCCTCTGCACAGTCATAGCACAGCAGCGTGACATGCCCCGTGCGGCTCTGCACAAGGGCTTGTCTGTGGACTTCATTAGCCATGGCAAGTCTTTCAGACCAGATCCAGGAGAGCAGTGACTTGGCCTTACAGGCCTCGTCTCTCTAATTGGGTCTTTCATGACTCATTGGTTATTTGGCTGAAACAGAGGGAGAGGCCATGGCAGGTCCCAGCCTCATTCGCTCAGCGAGTACTTACGATCCAGCCAGCACTCTGCTTCCTGACCGTGTGGAAGAGGAAACATCGGCAGGGAGCCCTGCCCCAGAGAGCTTCACAGCTAATAGGGCTGATCAAATGTGTGCCTCACTTGTATCTATTAAAACCAAAGCAGGCCATACTAATAGTCCAACTTTAAATTAGTGTCCCTATTACCCTAATGGGCTTCCCAGGTGGTGCAGCAGTAAAGAATCCACCTGCTGGTGCCAGAGACACAAGAGATGTGGATTCAATCCCTGGGCCGGGAAGATCCCCTGGAGGAGGGCATGCCAACCCCTTCTAGTATTCTTGCCTGGAGAATCCCATGGACAGAGAAGCCTGGTGGGCTACAGTCCAGGGTGTTCACAAAGAGTCAGACAACTGAGCACACACACACAATTACCCTAATATCCTCAAATCTACTGCTTTGTGGTTGCTGATATATTTCTAAAATCAAAGATGTTAGCAGATTGTAAGTGCTAACTAAGCTTATCTTACTCATGAAATAATAAAGACCTATAAATTTTAAGTACATCTCTGAAAGTATATCTTTCTTCCCTAAGGAGTTCTCCAAAAGACCACAGCTGCAGAGTCTGTAGGGGGCTCTGAACAACTTTTCTGGTTTAATCCAACAGAGAGGACACTCATATTCAGGGTGCACACCTCATCCAGCTGCCCCCTGGAGGCCAAGGTGTGGGGATGAAGCTGAGCCACTGAGAAGGAAGAAGGCTTCCACGCCTGGAACTCACTAGGCTGGAAATGGCATTTCATCCTGCCCGTATTCCCTCCCCTCAGCTCAGAGTCTCTGTAATATTGTATGTTTTTAAAAGAAATCCAATACTTGACATTATATTCAGGTCAAAGCCCCATGTGAAAGAAATATAAAGGATTTAAAAAAACAGTATAGAAGTTAATGTGATAAGCCTAGTAACTATGGAATCACCTCCCTAGTTTTGAGAGTAGTTGAAATCTACTGCAGTGACTCTTCCTGAACAAGGGAAATTAGATGAAGCCCATGAAAATATGTGTCCAAAAAAACACAAACAAACAAGCAAGAAGACTGGAAATCTGCCTAGCCAAAAATTGAAAAGACCCAATAATATCTTAATTTTCATTTTCTTTAAAGATTCATCCTTGACCTTTGTTTTCTTTAATGATTATTTTCTTTATTATTCATTCTTTAATGATATATTCATTCCTATTATCAATTTTTATAAGTAGTCTATATCTAAGTTTAAAATGATAGAAAATTGATTCATATGATCAGTATGAAAATGGATTCATATTATACCCATAATGTACAATTTGGAAGATGTAACCGATGCAGGCTATGCTCTCACAGTTGCAGAAAGTGTACATAAGGAAAAAAGCACATGTAAGAGGGCTCATCAAATGATGTGGAATTGCTAGAAAGAGAAACCAAGAACAGCTGATATTCTGATCATTACCAAAAGGAAAAGTAATTAATTAAACACATGTATACCTGTGGCGGATTCATTTCGATATTTGGCAAAACCAATACAATATTGTAAAGTTTAAAAATTAAAATTAAAAAAAAAGTAAAAAAAAAATATTCTGAGTACCTATTATGTGATTCATGGGGTTGAGTACCTATTATGTGATTCATGGGGTCGCAAAGAGTCGGACACGACTGAGCGACTGATCTGATCTGATCTGATTATGTACACAGGTCTCTTTTAGAGAGCAAAGTTGTACAAGATGTTCATTCTACCATCGGGAATTTTATAATCCAAAGGATAGAATCACCCAAACTGGTTACTGTTCATTGTGTTCAGTTTCCAACAAAACTTATTAGATTTAATTTAATTATTTTGGTCACTGGACCTAAACAGTAGGCTCTTCACTGTATGCTTCATAGCTTGGCCCTCTTTGTGACAACATAGTAATTTATACGAGCAACTAAGACAGGAGTTTTCCTGTTGCCACTGGCCCTCCTTGGCAGGTTATGCTGGGAAGATAGTTCTGTGATTGGCGAATTATAATATTCACCAGAGGTAGGGCCACTAGTTACATACAGAGAGCCGTGTAAGCTACCAGTGTCCTATCTCCTGCCCCCAGGCCTTCAGCGTCGTCTTCCAGAAGGCTGTGGAGAAGGCGGCTCCTGGTGAGAACCTCAAGGAACGGGTGGCCAACCTAATAGACAGCATCACCTTCTCTGTGTGCCAGTACACCGCCCGGGCGCTCTTCGAGTGTGATAAGCTGACCTACCTTGCCCAGCTCACCTTTCAGGTAAAAGAGGATTGAAGACATTTCCAGAAAACAGGTCAATTTATATGCCCAACCAGCAGATATAAAGAAACTTTTTTCTCTAAAAAAAATTTAATATTTATCTATTTATTTAGCTGCTCCAGGTCTTAGTTGTAGCATGTGGGATCTAGTTCCCTTACTAGGGATTGAACCAGAACCCCCTGCATTGGGAGCTCGGAGTCTTCCCACTGAATACCAAGGAAACTTGCTTTTTTTTAACGTCAGTTCCCATAGTTTGTGAAGATTATTGAGCTCTAAGCAGAGGCATCAGACAAGAAAATCCAGCATGGTGCACGCAGGCCATCCACTCCATTGTCCCACTCATGGCAGACATGCTTAATCAACTGTTATACTTTTTTGTGGTGATGCTGGATGAGGAAGATCCTCCTCCACAGGGCCCTCCAGCAGCCACTACCAATCAATCCAAACTAGCCCTGAGGATGAAACTGGATGGCCATACCACAGACTGGATACTTCCTGAGAGGCAGTAAGAACTTAAAGTATCCCTCATTATTTATGTACCTTCAAGGTAGCAGGTAGCACTAGCAGAAAAGAATCCGCCTGCCAATGCAGGAACCATAGGAGGCACTGGTTCGATCCTTGGGTTGGGAAGATCCCCTGGAGGAGGAAGTTGGAGAACACTCCAGTATTCTTGACTGGAGATTCCCATGGACAGAGAAGCCTGACAGGTTACAGTCCAGGGGGCTGCAAAGAGTCAGGCACAAGTGAAGCAACCTAGCACACAGCACAAGGTTGCAAGTTTAATGTCCAAACCTTCCCCCGGAATAAGAAACTGCAAATGTCCTTCTATAGCTGCAACCTTGGTCTTAGAAAAGTCCTTAAGAACTCTGGTTCTCAAGGGCTCGGAAGCATCAGGGCTTCCAGGGTTAATAAGAAACCGTTGCATTCTTCTTATTCACAACATCAAAAAACCATGGAAATTGATTTCCTTGCACCTAACTCACTCTCTAGGGACTTTCTGGGTGGCTCAGTGGTAAAAAGAATCTACCTGCCAATGCAAGAACTTCAAGAGACACAGGTTCGACTCTTGGTTGGGAAGATCCTCTGGAGGAGGAAATGGCAATCCACTCCAATATGCTTGCCTGGAAAATCCCATGGACAGAAGAGCCTGACAGGCTACTGTGCATGGGTTTGCAAAGAGTCCGACATGACTGAGCGAGCGTGCATGCATGCACCTAACTCTCTAACCATTTGAGAACTGGGATTTTTCCCGATTATAAATTAGAAGCACAGACTAGACTATCCTGTAGGACTCCACCGGTTCTGAAAGTCAGCTATTCTAAAATCACTTCTGCTCAGACTCCGTTTGCACATTCTGAAATCTGAATCCACAGAGGAGTATTAGCATGGCTTGTCCCTCTCCCACTGTGTGTTCCCCTCCCCGGCCGGATAACAGCTTGGCCACGTCAGAGAGAACATGAAGCCCCAGCCCCGATGAATTTTCCTCCTGCTGCTCATTTCCCCGAAAGCCCAAGGAGCTTCTGCTTCTGGCTTTCACTCTACTCCCCTCATAAATATTTCAACCTCATTTTACAAGGGCTGCTTCACCTCATCTGTGATTTCTAGCCCGTTTTTTCCTTAAAGACTTTTCCTCGAACTAATCAAATTATTTTTTTCTCTGTAAGTATTCCCATCTGTAACTTCTCAGCAGAGAACACCATTTGAAGGGGGAAGAACAATCTCCTGAGCGCCTCTCAGCATGAGCTGTTAGTTCTAACCCAGTCAAATGCTTTGCCCTCCCTGCACACACAGCACCAATTCCCTACCAAGCTTCTGCAGTTTCCACTGCCCCCTCCCTGGGAAGCCTGTCTAAATCTCACGCTCAGCTTCTCCAAAACCCAATTCAAAACCGCTTACAGAAAGTTCAGTCAAATGCATCTCCCTACCCTGCTTCCTAGCCACTCCCCTGTTCTGGGTCCCTCTTAGCAGTATTTTTTTTTTTTTTTTTTTTTTTTGGCTGCATCACGTCTTAGCTGTGGCATGCAGGATCCTTCGTTACTCTGCATGGGCTCTCCAGCTGTGGCATGTGGGCTTCTGTCTAGTTGTCTGGAAGCATGTGGGATCCTAGTTCCCTGACCAGGGATGGGATGGAACCTGAGCCCCCTGCATTGGAAGATGGGTTCTTAACCACTGGACCACCAGGGAAGTCCCCTTTGGCATTACTCATTCACACATGCACTTCTGTTTTGCATACATTCATCCATTACTTTGACCCTCTCCTCAAATCATGTCATTCATCCGTGTCATCTTCTCTGTGAGATTGCAGGAATGCACTTCATGGCATTTAGGACTGATCCATCAATTCCTTGCTTGCCAAGACATAACATCATTCACTGTGTGCGCTTTAGTCACACTGGTATTTGGGGTGAAGTCAAATGCACCCAGAGGTGATCAGCACAGATAAAGACTTTCTTCCCCTCCACCGGATTTCAACAACCAAAACAGAGGAGTGCATCTCAGGCGGTGGCAACTCCGAGGGGCTCCAGGACCCACGACTGCCACCAGGCAACACAACACAGTGCTGGGACTTCCCTGGTGGTCCACTGACTGGGACTCTGGGCTCCCAGTGCAGGGGACACAGGTTTGATCCCTGCTCAGGGGACTAGACTCTAGAGTAGGAAGTGGCAACCCACTCCGGTACTCTTGCCTGGAAAATCCCATCCACAGAGGAGCCTGGTGGGCTACAGTCCATGAAGGATGGCAAAGAGTCAGACGTGACTGAGCGTCTGAGCCCAGGGAACTAGGTCCTACATACTGCAGCTAAAGATCCCATGTGCCACAACCAAGACCCAGTGCAGCCAATAAATGAATAAGAACACTGTCCTTCCACATTGCAGATCCTCCTCATGAACCAGGAAGTGAGTGCGGCCGAGCTGGGCTTCCTGCTTCGATCTCCAGCACAGACAGGAGTCACCAGTCCAGTGGAGTTCCTCTCCCATCAGGCCTGGGGTGGCATCAAGGTTGGTACCAGCCCCTTGGGAAAAAATAAATCCACCTTGTCCTCTCCTGGACTGCTGTTCTGATGGTTATCCCTAGGAAACCAGTGGGGCTGTCTTTGAGGGTTTCACCCTGAGCTGTTATTGGGGGCTTCCCCGGTGGCTCAGTGGTAGAGAATCTGCCTGTCAATGTAGGAGACATGGGTTCGATCCCTGGGTGGGGAAGATCCCCTAGAGAAGGAAATGGCAACCTACTCCAGTGTTCTTGCTTGGACAATTGCATGGACAGAGGAGCCTGGCAGTCTATGGCCCGCGGTATCCCAAGACAGTCAGACATGACTCAAAGACTAAACAATAACAATGTGAGCTGTGTTAGACGTCGGTGGGTCCCTCTGCTGGCACCCCTGTGGCAGAGCTCCCCCTTCCTGGGCCTGCTGCAAGGGCTCTGCCGAGAAGGAGCAGGCGCATGCTCATGCGTGGGCTCTGCCTCTGGGAAGTCGGGGAACAGAAGGAAACTGCAAGTGTCTTTGACTCAGCTGAGCAGCTTTCCTCCTGTCGGTGCTCAGGGCCAGCTCCTCTGTGAGACCCAGGCTGGTATGGAGATGCTGTGTCCATGGAGGGGACAGATACCAGGGTGCTGCCAGCTGTCCATCTCCACGTGAGTCCTAACAGCCACATTCCAGCCTGGGATTCTAGTGGTTAATAACGGCTCACTTTTACTAAGCACCTTAGAAGCACATTGTTGTTGCCTTTCAGTCACTAAGTCATGTCCGGCTCTTTGCGACCCCATGGACTGCGGCACGCCAGGCCTCCCTGTCCTTCACTATCTCCTGACGTTTGCTCAGACTCATGTCCATTGAGTCGGTAATGCCATCTAACCGTCTCATCCTCTGCCACCCTCTTCTCCTTTTGCCTTCAATCTTTCCCAGCAGAAATGCTTTCCCTTATGTTATTCTCATGTTTTCCTGGGCAAGAGGTACTGTTTGTGCTCATTTAACATGTAAAGAAACTGAGGTCACTCATTTTATAAGTAGCAAACCCAAGAATTGAGAATCGAATTCTGGTCTGACGGCAAAGCCCATTTTCCCCTTCCATGTTATTCAGCTTAGTTTCATTGGGATTCAGTGAACATTGAAAAGATCACAAGCGATGAGCTCCATCCAGTAGGGACCACGCCCGCATTCACATGGGCTGGTGCAGTGCTGAGTGGTAAGCGTGTACTGGGTGAACATCAGCCCCAGAGTCCAGACTCTCTCTCCATGTGGGTGGTGGTTGGGTCCCCACCTGGAGGAGCCCCACAGTGGGTGCTGGAGCTGTGCGAGGACCAGCACCTACCAGCACAAAGTGAATCCTATTTATGACCTTCCTGTGTTTTTTGTTTTTGTTTTGTTTTTTGCTTTTAAAGATTTTTTTTTTTTTGATGTGGGCCATTTTTTTAAAGCCTTTATTGAATTTGTTACAATCTTGCTTCTGTTTTATGTTTTTTGGCCACTAGACATATGGGATCTTGGCTCCCCCAGCAGGGAGTGCATCCGCACTCCCAGCATTGGAAGGTGAAGTCTTAAGCATCGGACCCCCAGGGAAGCCCCTCTGACCTTCCATGTTTGCCCCCTCTCCCACGTGTTTCATAGCACAAAGAAGCCTGAGTCTGAAGCGATGTGATTGGCTCTCTCTCTCTTTATATTTTTTTTTACTAAAAGTGTTTTGAGACAATGATTCACGTGCAATTATGTGAAATAGATTCTTTGCACTGCATCCCCTCAGCAGTCACATCTGGCTTTTCTGCAGCACGATGTCACATCCAGGAAGCTGACACGGATACAGTCCACTCTATTCTGATTGCTCCTGGTTTTCATGCACGTGTGTGTCTAGTTTTATCACACGTGAAGATTCATGTAATCAGCACCACAGTCAAGATCTAGAAAACTCTGACTGGTGTGTAGGTCGCTTGTTATAGAAGCAACAACTTCCTCCCTCCCCCAACCTAATTCCTGGCAACCACTAATCTGTTCTCCATTTGTATAATTCTGTCATCTCAAGGATGTTATATAAATGGAATTATACAGTATGCAACCTTTGGGGACTGGCTTGATCACTCAGCCCAACTCCCTTGAGATCCATCCAAGTTGATCTACTTTAGAACAAAAGCCCAGCACATAATCATTTATATGCATGCCATCCTCTTCAAAGGAGTCATCTTGCGAAATGCTGCCGTGGCCCGAAATGTTTTTCTAACTTTTCTCAGAATCTGCAGCTCTTCTTTTAGTCATCTTTAGAGCTAGGTCTAAATCAAGAGACATCAAACATTTCCTGCAGAGGGCCATACAGCAAATATCTAGGCTTTGAGGGTCACACTGTGTCACAACTATTCAACTCTGCCAAAGTCATACACCATAGGTAAGCAAATGGAAGTGGCTGCGTTCCAATAAAACTTTATTTACAAACACAGCTGGTGGGCCAGACTGTCCCTGCAGGCCTCAGTTTTCTTATCCTTGATCTAAATAATAAAGGTGTGATTTGATTTTTATATATTAACTTCATTTGAAATTCTGAATCCAATCTGGCAAGTGAGAAGGGGAAGACTCTGTTGGGAAGGAAAACAGGGGAACTCCATTCACAACAGGAACCAAACCACAAAGTCACAAAATGCCTAAGAATAATTATAATGTGTCAAGCATATGTGTGGGAAATCAGCTTTTCTAAGCCACATAAGATATGAATAGACAAAACCTAGAGTAGTGCTGTGAAAAAGAAATAGAAAGCATTCCACGTGTGTCATCTAAATTTTTCTAGTAGCCACATTAAAAATGCAAAAAATAATGTAAAATGAAATCAACAAAAATAAATTTAATAATATATTGTCTTAACCCATACAACCAAAATAGTATCCTTTTAATATGTAATTGTTACAAAAATTATGAAT
This sequence comes from Bubalus bubalis, assembly GCF_019923935.1. Taxonomy (NCBI): domain Eukaryota; kingdom Metazoa; phylum Chordata; class Mammalia; order Artiodactyla; family Bovidae; genus Bubalus; species Bubalus bubalis. The sequence goes on along the minus strand of NC_059159.1, from coordinate 32,523,567 downwards.
GAGATATTTTACATTTTTGAAGTAAGTCTGAATCCCAGTGTATATTTTTTTGCACTTATAATACATCTCAATTCAGATACTAAATCTTCATCAGAAATACTTGGCTTGAATTTAGATTTTATAAAATTTAGAGTTACAGCAGTTGATTCATATACCCAAGTTATTTAAATGTACTCAAAAGCTCTCCAACTACTAAAGCAAGTTCCAGCTTCTAAATTTAAATTTTAAAATAATTAAAATGAACAAAAAGAATGTGTTAAATTTGTAAAAAAAAAAAAACAAACTAGATCCTATGCAAAAAAAATCCACTATACCAGAAAAGAATAAATGCATTAAAATTTTTAAAATAAATATATACAATTAAAAGCAAATAAAAACCCTCTTCTTCAGTCATACTGGCCACATTTTGTTTGCTCAGTATTCAAACGTGGCCAGTGGTGTCCTTGTTGGAAGTACAGGTCACGGAGCTCGAGAATAATGGCTCGGAGTCTGATGCCCTTATGGGAAATGAATTCTGGAGAGCAGTTCTGAATACGCTCATTTGCTGAACTGGACCAATAATGGAGATAGACCAGTTGATGCAGGCTTTGAAGTCAGATGTTCCTAGGTTCAGTTTCAGGTTTGAGCTTGTGACCTCTGACAGGTTATCTTTGTTTTCTTATCTGTTATGTGACACACATAGATGTTCAGTAACTGGAAGCTGATTATCGTTATTGTATTTGTTTCTTAGAACATCCATGACAAAGTGCCATAAGCTGGGTGGCTTAAAAACACAGACGTTTATTCCCCCAGAGTTCTGGAGGTTAGGCATCTGAAATTAAGGCGTTGACAGGTCCTGCTCCCTCCAAAGGCTCAAGGAGAGCATCCTTCTTTGCCTCTTCCAGCTTCTGGGAGCCCCAGGCATTCCTTGGTTTGTGGCAGGACGGTTCCAGTCTCTGCCTCCATCTCTACAGTCCTTACATGGCCATCTTCCCTCTGTGTCTTTGCATCTCTTCTCTTCTTATAAGAACTTTAGTCATATTGGCCACCCTCCTGACCTCATCTTTACTGGATGAGGTCACATTCACAAATCTGAGAGGTTAGATTTTCAACCTATCTTTTTAGGGGACACAATTCACCTTATTGCAATTATGATTATTAATTACCCAGCTCTCAGGTATATATGGGCTTCCCTGGTGGCTCAGTGGTAAAGAACCTACTGCCAATGCAGGATACGTGGGTTGGAAAGATCCCCTAGGGAAGGAAATGTCAACTCACTCCAGTATTCTTGCCTGGGAAATGCCATGGACAGAGGAGCCTGGCAGGCTACAATCCCCGGGACCACAAGAGTCGGACATGGCTTAGTGACTAAACAACAGTAAGGTGTGTATATGCTGAGGCTGACATGGGTTGTGCCCGATAGAATTGTCCATCGAAGGAAAACCTTTGAGGACCTGTGAGTTGCCCAGCTGAGTCCAGTCCAGTTGCCTTTTCCTTTGTAATCCCGCAAAGCCTTCTGCAGCACAAGCCACAAAGAATAAGTGATTCGAGAGCACTCCACACTGCGTTCATTGTACATCCCTCCCCTCAAAAGCCTCTGCAATTTGCTCCCATTCCTCTTTTGTCTGGTCTGCTTTGCTTTTCTTCACTTTGCTTTTCAGTTTTGTTTTGCGAGCTAAGCTCATCTGGCTGTTCAAAGGCTTCTGCAAATGAGTGAAGCTTTCTCTCTTTCTCTCTCTCTCCAAGTTTTGTTATGGGAGCCGCTGCGTCCAGCCCCTTCCAGATCCAGCCCAGTGCAGGATGCGGGCTGGTGACGCACAATGCCCTGTGCAGCCTCTGATGGATGCTCTTTTTAAGTGTTCAGTTGAATTTTAGCCCAAAGAAACAAAAGAAGTAGAATTGAATAGGACATGATTAAACAAATAATTTTTAAGCATCCTATCTGATGAGGAAGATGCATTTCCTTGATTCCCCAGAAGGCCTAATAAACAGGTGATGAATGAAATCTGTGATCAAATACTGCTTTTATAAGTAACTTCTGTAAGGAGTTTCAAGGTCTCATCCAATGCTGAACTTTCAGGTAACAGGCATGTTATCATCTCCATCAGAAGGACCTCATTCGCGCTACCCAGCTTTGTAAGCCTCTGAAAAGGCCCCTCCTTTCCAGATGCCAATTTAGCACAGTTGTACTTTGGTACCCAGTCCAACGTAATTAGGTTAATTAGTCATTTCCATTTAGCTTATTAGAAGGCTAGAAATCCCTTTCCCTCATTTGGAAGATTAAACATTGCAATTGTGTTCAACCCAGAGCTTCAGGAAAGCGTGTTTCAGACCCAGCCACGCCAGCTGGGAGCCCTGATCACCCTGTAATGTCCTCAGTTTTGTGGTGACTCCAGAGGAGGGTAATGGGCCTGCAGGAGGGTTAATGGGGACACAAGCTGGGAAGAGGGGGGAAAGTGGCCGCCTGAAGGAGGACGGAAGTTTGGTCCTCGGCACAGACAGAGCTAAGCACCACATCTGCAGCTTTGCTCAGCCTGCCAAGGGCCCTCCCAACAGCCGCCCAGATGTCCAACTTTTTTAATGCAGTGCTTCCTAAGTGCCAGGCAGCCTGCGAAGCCTGAGGCTACAGAGATGGCTCAGAATGTTCTTGCCCAACAGGAAACTCTCAATCTTGTGGGAGTCACAGACAAGCAGACCAGCAACTGCAATCTGAAAACATAGGAGCCCCCAAAAAGCACAAAGAGGGTCTTTACAGTCTTCTGAGCACCCATAGGTACATTACAGCATGAGCTAGGCAGACGATAATTACATGGCCTCATTTTCCAAATGAGAAAATCAAAGCCCACAAAGGTTTAAGAACAGGCTCTGAGTCAAAAGAGGCTCGTAAGAGGTGGCACTGGGACCAGAGCTCTCGTCTACTGGTGCCTCGACCACCATCATACACTCCACTCCCTGCTCCCCCGTCCATCCCCCACACTACCCCCTCCCCCACTATCACCCAAACTGCCCCTCCTCTACCACGCACCATGCTCCTCCTCCCCCTCCACTCTCCACGCCCCCTCTCCCCTGCGGCCCCACTCCAGTCCAGGTCATGTCTCAGCACCACAGGTGTGCCCCCTGCTCTGAGTGATCAGAGTAAAGTTGGGAAGCCAGAGAGCCCAGGTGATAGGGCACTTTAGACAGGACACATGTTCGTCCACTCAGGAGAAGAGCCTGGGCAAGCCCAGCTCAAGTGTATGTGTCCTTCTCCAGCCTGACCTTCCCCTTGTCGCCTGTCACCCCTCCACTGCAGTCACATGGCCTCTGCCATGGGCCATACCCTCCCTGCTTCAGAGGGCTCCGTGGATCCTTCCGCAAGAAATGCCCTTCCCTTCTCTCCACCTCTCTCTTTGCCCAACAGAATTCTACATCCCTACTAAGCCCTCCCTCATCTCTGTTTAGCTTAGGATTATAAGCACCTTGAAGTTATGTGTATTTGGGGGCTCGCCTTTGTATTCCCAAGTACTTGGCATGTAGCAGACATCTCATAAATACCAAAAAATGAATGAAAGACTTCACATAATGAGAATGCGTGGGTTCCTTAAAGTTCACAGCACTGTGGTAGGTGCCCTGGACCCAGTGTAGCTTTTAATCTCATTGGAGAGATGGAACCCACAGGCGGAATTGAGTGATGTGGAAAGGCTGCAGGTAGGCGACTGAGTCAGTGAGGTTCACCTGGGCACTCTGAAGAAACAGGATGGACCCCCATCTAAAATGCAGCTCCCATGTCCAGACTGATGATGCCTCGTGCATACCCAGAAGGCATGAAAGACTTTGTTGCTCATATAATGAGACTTTCTGGGCAGAGTAGGGGAGTTCCTAAGTAGCGTGAAAATGGCTTGGGAGAACCAAGAGAGGTGGTGTCTTGGGCTTTTTGTGGTTTTCGGGAGTGGGGCAAAGGCTTGCATGATACAACTTCCCTTTATCACGAAGGAAGGAGCACCCAGACTACCTACCAGGTTGCCTGGTGGAACAGAAGAGGAAGAGGGAGAGATAAGGCTTAAAAGTGACCAGCAGTCACACATCCGTAAAATGAGTCAGTCTTTATAAAATATATCGACTCTGTGAGTAGTTCTGCATGGTCCACAAAGGGGAATGGGAGGGCTGTGTGTTCCAGGTTAGAAAAGATGGATGTGAGTGGCTGATTTGGGACTGGACTTAAACAATTTGTTAGCAATTTGTAAAGGCTTCCCTAGTGGCTCAGAATCTGCCTGCAAAGCAGGAGACCCAGGTTCAATCCCTGGGTCAGGAAGATCCCCTGGAGAAGGGAATGGCAACCCACTCCAGTATTCTTGCCTGTAACCCACCAGGCTCCTCTGTCCATGGGGTCTCAAAGAGTCAGATGTGACTGAGTGACTAACACTTTTTAACAACTTGTAGAACCTTGATAAATAATTATGCCCAACACAAGAAAGGAAAGGAGTAGAATTTGTGGAGGAGAGGACTGCTCCCGTGATGCAAGAAGTGTGAACCAGATATCAATCTGGGAGAGCGCCTGGCACATTTCCACGGTTAAGTCAAATGTGGGTGGACAGAGGGGGAAGGATGTGGGCTGGGTGGTTAACTGAATGGATTGGAGGGAAGCCCTAAAGGAAGAGATTTGATTCATGTATTTGGACTTAACCCTTATGAAAGCAAGAGACATCTGGAAATTTTAGAGTTGGCATTAACACAAAGTCAATGATCCTAGATCCTAGAGACATCTTGAGGGATGGAACTGACAGGTGTTGCTGGCAGCATGAGAATGGGATTAAAAGGGAGGTGTCAGAGACTTCAGTACCAGAGCTGTGATCAGAAAACTCACAGCAGCCTCTTGTCCCTTTTCCCGTGCGGTACTGAGAGGTGCCGTGAGGTGCTCTCAGTCCCACTGCTGATCACTTCCCAAATGCTTTGTTTGCTAAACCTTACATATCCCTGGGGCTTTTGATGGAGGTGAGTTGATCAAAATCCTTCCTCTTCCTTGTGCTGGGGGGAAGATTTGAGACTCCAGAAAAGGAGGAGAAATGAGACAGAATTGTGTCTTTAAGACCATCCTGCTCCCCTACCCCCAGCGACGGTGCAAATGGCAGCTTTCAGGAGAAACTGCATCCAGAGCCAGGTTCCCTGACCTTTTCCAGGCACTTTCATCAATGGAAGAATTCTGTAATCTGGATCGGGACATTGAGGGATCCACCAAAAGCTGGAAAAAGTTTGTGGAATCAGAATGTCCTGAGAAGGAAAAATTCCCCCAGGAGTGGAAGAACAAGACAGCCCTGCAGCGCCTCTGCATGATAAGAGTCCTGCGGCCGGACCGGATGACCTACGCCCTGCGGTAGGGATGGGTGGCCACGGGGAGGCCAGGCGTGGTGAGGAGGCCAGGGGCAGCAGGGAAGGCAGGGCGAGTGTGGCCAGGCCAGCAGGGCTGAGCCCAAAGCCATGAGTTTATCATGACAGAAGTCTTTGTACCAACGTCCAGAATCCCACGAGGCCCATTGCTCTGTGTTCTTGAACACATGTATTGTCAACACACATGTATGGACAATATATTGCAGTATTGCCTTAAAATCTAAATGACCCTTTTGGGAAGAGGTGCTCGTTGACATCTCAGTGGTAAAGAATCTTCCTGCTAGTGCAGGAGATGCGGCTTCGATCCCTGGGTTGGGAAGATGCCCTGGTAGAAAGGAATGGCAACGCACTCCAGTATTCTTGCCTGAAAAAAAAAAAAAATCCCATGGACAGAGAAGCCTGGTGTGCTACAGAGTTGCAAAGAGTCGGACACAACTGAGCAACTAAACATACACACACAGGCATGGAGAGCTCAGGGATCTAACGTGTGCAGGGTTTAGCTGCTTTCTGAAGACGCTGCTCCTGGCAGTCTTCTGATGGGCGGTGGTGATGTAACAGGACATCTAGGTTCCATAGAGGAGTCAGCGGTGGCCTGGGTGGATGGGGATACAGAAGGAGCCCTGATCTAGGTGAGCAGGTGCACAGCTAGCAGTGTGGGTTGTGAGTGTCGACTTAGTGAATAGTGTTGGTGCTGCTCCCAGCTCTGTAACTGCCAAGCCGTGACCCTGAGTGCATCTTTCCATTTCCACAGACCTCTGTTGCTCATATGTTATCATTCTGTGACTGATGTATACCCATAGACCTTTTTTTTTTTTGTCCCCTGGCAGAGATTTTATTGAGGAGAAGTTAGGAAGCAAATATGTGGTGGGAAGAGCACTGGACTTTGCAGCCTCTTTTGAAGAATCAGGACCAGCCACTCCCATGTTCTTCATCCTGTCTCCAGGGGTGGACCCACTGAAGGATGTGGAAAGTCAAGGTATGAAAACCTCACCATGGAGCCAAGGTTGCACCGGCCCCATGCGCTGTTGCTCTGCCTCTGTCAGCTTCCGTTTTCCTGATTCAAGTCTCATTTTGCAATGCTTGATATTTGCTAAGCATACAGAGATCTGGGTCATTACTGAACTGACCCCAGGGGGTCACCACCAACTGGAGGACTGTTCTGGGGTATAAGGTAGCAGATTCATGAGGAGACTTTGTCTCACCACCCTCCCTGCCAGCCATTTCCCTGCTTGTAGTTGGAGCAGTGATTCTGAAATACAGGTGCAATCCTTTCACAGCTCCTATTGCATTCACGATAAAGTCCAAACTCCTTAACTGACTTATAGGGAGCTTCACGCTCCAGTCTCTCCCTGTCTCTCCAGCCTAGTTTCCATTAATCGTTTCCTGTTTCTTCTGTAGCAAATGATCACAAACTTAGAGGCTTAAGGTAACACTATTATTGTACAGTTCTGGAGGTCAGGAATCACAAATGGGGCTTACTGTCTACCTCATTCCCTCATAAGGACACCTACAATCAGGCTCACTCAGACAACCCAGGGTCATCTCCCCATCTGGAGGTCCTTAATCACATCTGTAGAGTCTCTTTCGCCAGGTAAAGTCACATCTATTCACCAGTTCCGGGACTTAGGACATGGACATCTTTGGGAGCTCCTTATTCTGCCTGTATTTCCCTACTGCCCTCTTTCTCACTCAACACAGAAGCCATTCCATTCTCTTGAATAGTCTGTTTCCCCTCTGGCCTACCCTTCACCAGGCTACCTTTTACTCATCCTTTAAATACCCATTTCACTTGTCACCACCTCCAGGAAGCCCTACTGGACTTCCAGGGTGCTTGGTATCCTCCCCCGCCCATGTACTCTTAGAACACCCTTCTATCTGTATGTCACACTGTAATCGTCTAATGACTATGGTGTCTTTATGTGAGAATGAGAGCTCCCTGGGGATAAATGTCCTTTTCAGCATAGTATTCAAGTTCCTAGTTCTTCTCATATGATAGATACTCAGTAAGTAAATGAAAGGGTGAGCAAATAAATGACTAATCAAAACAATAAAACTAACAAAATTGCAGCATGTTGCAAAGTTAAATCGAGACTTGATGGGTTTTTATAGAGTCCAGTCTTTATAGGTAAGAATACAGACCGAGTACTACGCCTCCACAAGCAACCTGTTATTCCATATGTAATGAAAGGAACAGGCTTTCCTGGTGGCTCAGCGGTAAAGAATCCACCTACCAATGTAGGAGACATGGGTTCAATCCCTGGGTCAGGAAGATTCCCTGGAGAAGGAAATGGCAGCCCACTCCAGTATTCTTGCCTGGGAAATCCCATGGACAGAAGAACCTGGAGGGCTGCAGTCCATGGAGTCGCAAGAAGAGTATGACGTGACGTAGGAGACTAAACAACAGCAACAATGAGAGGAATATGTACCATATACCTGGTGTTTGGCTCCGAAGAGTAGATACCTGTTTAAGGGAGAGAATCATCTTACTCACTAACTTAATGTATGCTTTTGTGATCTCCCAGAAGTTCAAGTAACATATTTTTTAAATACTGATAACAAAGAACTTGGAAAAGTGACAGTTCTCAGTCCAGCCCTCCCCACACCCAGTGTCCTTTCCCAGACCTTGGGCTTTTGCCTGTTTCTGAACTTACTCCTTCTGATAATTTCTTCTCTATTTCCTATTAGTGATTTACATCACTCCTTCTGAATTTATCAAGTTTCAGTATCTACTTATCCTGTGATATGAAAAATAAGAACTTAGCTCCCATTACTGACAATCAGTTGGCTTCATCCTAATTTTGCTAGCATAAGTCATCAGGAAAAAATCATGGGAAGTAAAATTTCTGAATCTTTGGGTGACTAAAAAGACTTCATTTTGGCCCACATACTCATTTGATGAGTTCTGCTAGGTCCAAGATGATTTTTGACTCAGAATGTGTCCACAATGCTCGATTGTCCTCTAGAACTCAGTTTTATTCCTATGAGACCATATGCTAGTAAGGTGTTATTCTTCCCTTGTTTCTTTTTTCTAAGTATTTAATTTTTGGCCACATGGCATATGGGATCTTAGTTCCCTGACCAGGGATTGAACGCACGTCTCCTGCATTGGAAGCTTGGCGTCTTAGCCACTGGACCACAGGGAAGTCCCCTGCCCTTGTTTCTTTGTTGGTGACCTGTTTTTATTCCCTGGAAATTTTCAAGTCCTCTCTCTACCTTGTGTTGTGACATGTCATGAGCTGAGTGAGGTGCAGGCCTTTTTCACTCACCTGCTCAGCACTCAGCCTGCTTTTTTCATGTGGGAGAGCCATACTTCTCTTTCTCTCTGGAAATCATGCTCTGTCATTTTTTGTAACCGTCACCACGATTCACCAAGTTGCTCGTGTTAGAAACCTGAGAATCGGTCACCCTGGTCACCTTCTCCCACCCATGACACTTGGTCCTACTGATTCTACCTCCTGAATGTGTTTCAGATGGCTCTAATTGTTTCATTGTGCCTCCCTCCTCTGAGTCACCAAACTATCTCCTGGACTATCCCAAGAGCCTGTTAACATCCCTTTTCTCCTCCACCTGCATTCTTTTGCCACTCACAGCCAAACTCATCTTGCTAAATCTCAGATTGGATTATAATGCACTTCTACTAAAATCTCTCTAGTGGCTCCCCACTGTTCTAAAGGTAAGATCCAATACCACTGACATGGTCTCTGTGACCTGCAAGCCCCAGTCTTTCTGTCCAGCCTTGGATCTTTTGTTGTTGTTTAATTGCTCAGTCATGTCCAACTCTTCTTTTGACCCATGGACTGTAGCCCACCAGGCACCTCTGTCCATGGGATTTCCCAGGCAAGAATACTGAAGTGGATTGCCATTTCCTTCTCCAGGGCATCTTCCCAACCCATGGATTGAACGCACATCTCCTGCATTGGCAGGTGGATTCTTTACCACTGAGCCACCAGGGAAGCCCTCAGCCTCAGATCTTAACTTTCCCAAAACGCACACTAATGCTCCAGCCACATGGCTCTCTTAGGGCCATCACCTCATGACCTCTCCCGGCCCAGGGCATTTTCACGATCCATCCCTTTTATCTGAAATAATTCTCCCCAGTTCTTTGGTCCAGTGCCTGTCCGTCCTTCATGGATCATCTTCTCCTGAACTTCTCCCTGCAAGACCATCTGGGTCTCCCTTACACATGTATTTGCTTCAGAGTGTTTAATACAGTTCTTTTAAATGTGTATTATTTATTTATTTGGCTGTGCTGGGCCTTTGTTGTGGCATGTGGGCCCTGCATTGCTGTGTGCGGGCTTTCTCAAGTGGCAGCGAGCAGGGGCTACTCCCTAGTTGTGGCCTGTGGACTTCTCGCTGCAGTGGCTTCTCTTCTTGCAGAGCACAGGCTCTAGGGTGCACAGGCTTAGTTGCCCTGCATGGAGGCTCTTAGTTCCTGGACCAGGGATCGAACCCAAGTCACCTGCATTGGCAGGTGGATTCTTAACCACTGGACCACCAAGGAAATCCCGATACAATTCTAATTAAACCTTTCTTTTATCATTTTAACTTACATTTGCCTACCTACTTTTCACTAAGACCCTGGAGATAAAGGACCATATCATCTTGCTTAGGATTTTATCTGTGCCTTAAAGTCTAAGTAGCACAGAGCAGGGCTCAGTAAATATCAGTCGAATGAATTAGCAAACGAATGAACGCACATAAAAGAGCTGTTGTCATTGCTGAGTTGTCCCTGACTTTCAGGGGTTTTTTGGATAGAGTTCTGTATTCTTCTGTCCCGTGGGGGTTTTATTCCTTTCATATTAACAAATGGAGCCTCCTCATTTTTAGTCAATGTTTTCCTTTCTGGAAGCTTTCATATACCCTGTTTCTGAGCAATTTCCTCCTGTTCTTTGCCAAGTGACCTCCAACTATTTCATCATATAGATTGAAGCTTTCTGTCATTCCAGGCAAGCTGACCCGTCCCTGAACCATATTGGTTATTTGTCTCTGAATATATCATCTCAACCCTGCCCTTGGTTTAATCTTAACGCACATTTCCTTAGCAGAGGCAATATTGCTGCTCATCAGCTAGCAATTACCTACGCACCTGTGCCACTTTCTGGATGGCTTGACTTGTTTTCTTATGCACCCATTTAGAACATACACTCTGGGTTCATCATGCACTCCCCATCTTGGGTCTAATCATTTTGTCTGATGGACTCCTGTTCTCAGGTTTGGAATCCACATGACTGACTCAAATACTTTCCCCTGTGTCTGCCAGGCCCCTGCTTATAAAGGAAACTCACCATTTGCAGTTGGGCAGAATCTGTGCATCATACCATCCACTGCTTTACTCCACGTAGCCTCTTAGAAAGCCTGGGATCCTTCCCTGCCTTTGAGTGTGTGATCCATGCTCTTAACTCCTCCATGTCTCTATCCCTTTGTTTCATCGTGGCAGTTATTATTTATTTATTTGGCTGTGGTGGGTCTTCATGGCTTTTCTCTAGTTGTGACAAGCAGGGGCTACTCTCTAGCTGGGCTTCTTATTGCGGAGGCTTCTCTTATTGCAGAACGTGGGCTCTAGGGGGTGTGGGCTTCAGTAGTTGCGGCTCCCAGGCTCTAGAGCACAGCGCTCGTAGTTGTGACGCATGGGCTTAGCTGGCCCTGCAGCATGTGAGAGCTTTCCAGATTAGGGATCGAACCCACGTCTCCTGTATTGGCAGGTAGATTCTTTCTTTACCACTGAGCCACCAGGGAAGCCCCATGGCAGTTCTTAATATTGGGCTAGGCTTTAACACCCTGAAAGTCAGATGAGAGATTTTATTTCCCCCACCCTCACTCCAGCTCTTCTCCCAAAATGCATGAACCCACAGGCAAACAAAATTCTCTGTATGATCTTGGGAGTTCTCTAAGCTTCCAAAGCTCATCTGTTGACACTCGATTAAGAATGTGTGCTTTTCTGAGAATCTGAAAAATAAAAGATATATGTACACCTGAAACTGACACAACATTGTAAACCAACTATGCTCCAATATAAAATACAAATGTTTAATTAAATAAATTAAAAACAAAGAATCTGTGCTTTTCTGACACTTGTGTCTCCTCCAGGATTTTCCACCCTCAATAGAGGAGGAGGAGAAAGAGGAAATTCCATCCACTTTCTTTGGCCTCTGTTTTAACACGAACCTGCCACCACTCACTCACACCGCATTCCTTCTTGCCTTCACAGATCAGTCCTTTAACACTCATTTACTTTTACCCTCCTCTCTCTCTTTTCTCATCATGTCTCTTCATTCTATCTATTTTGGCCACACCGTGCACGGTGCAAGATCTTGGTTCCCTGACTGGGGGTGGAACCCAAGCCCCCTGCAGTGGGAGCACGAGGTCTTAACCACTGGCCTGCCAGGGAAGTCCCTCCTCTCTCTTCTCATCACCTTCTTCCTGAACGAGCCACACTTGCTTATTGGCACCATTGGTTTTGCTTCTGGGTCATCTAAAAGCAATCACCCATTGTTTCCCATCACCCCTATTACGTTCCTCCTAGGGTTGCAGTGAGGATGAACACGAAATCTCAGGTGTGAAAAGGCTTTGAAGCACTAAGACTACATGAGCATCATACGGCACTCTGATGACAACGATGATGCTCCTGCTCTTTGAGGCAGCTCAATTTGCTTTTCCTTTTCACCCTTTCCTCGCGTTCTTTCACAGCACAGCGTCCGCCCGGGCCTCCCCTTTCCACCCTCACAAGGCATCGTCTCTGGTCCTTCTTTCACTTGACTCGTACATGATGTTGCCTGGTCTCCGTCCTCCTTTGTCCAGTTATCTGGCGCTGACACAATGAATCCTGACGTCTCCATTTATCTACCACCTTGGTCTTCCACTGCCTCCTCTTTCTCTTTCCAATGTGCTGGTCAGAACAACGGGCTCATTTAGATTTTTGTCAGCCTGCTACTAGGGGTGTTCAAAGAAATGGTTTTCAATTCAGTGTCTTTGCAGCTAGATTATCAACACTTTGATTACAGTCTCTTTTTCACTGCTCCCGACGCCATTCTCTTTTCTTAAGCACCAGTTGAAGTTGGCCAGGTTGGAGCCTGTCCAGTCTCTACAGAGCAGCTTCAGGATCAGCAGAGTGTTGTTTCTGTGTGGAAAGGCAGTCCTCTCTCTGTTCTTATACTAGGGGAGTGGGGGGCATCTCTTCCATTGGGGGGGCTATGGACAGGAATGGAACAGGGATGTGGGCAGTGTCAGATACAACGGCAGTAATAGAAGGTGTTCTACCAGATGGCAGATCTTGCAGTAGAGAGTGGAGCCAAGTGCTGAGCATAAGAAGTGGGGGGCTCCATTAGGAAGTTTATTTATTTATTTTTAGATTCTTAAAAAAAAAAAAAGCTTTCTTTTTTTTACATGTATTTATTTATTTACTTTGCCACACAAAGCAACATGCGGGATCTTAATTCCCCAACCAGGGATTGAACCCTCAGCTGCTACAGTGGAAGCGTGGAGTCTTAACCACTGGACTGCCAGGGAAGTCCCCCTTCACCACCCTTAAGAAGCTTAAAGGCAGAGGGGAGTGGGCAATGTAGCAACTTCTGGACATGTGGAAAGATTACCAAACAGTCTCCTGAGATTGCGAAGTGTCAACTTGCCGTGGCCCCAGTTCACCCGGTGTGTTACTTTTCTCTTGTATTAACGCTCAGGTTTGTGCAGGATTGCGTGTGTATGTGTTTAGTCTCTCAGTTCAGTTCAGTCGATTAGTCATGTCCAGCTCTTTGTGACCCCATGGACTGTAGCATGCCAGTCTTCCCTGACCATCACCAACTCCCGGAGCTTGCTCAAACTAATGTCCAACGAATTGGTGACACCATCCAACCATCTCATCCTCAGTCATCCCCTTCTCCTCCTGCCTTCAATCTTTCCCAGAATCAGGATCTTTTCTAAGAAATCAGTTCTTCACATCAGGTTGCCAAAATATTGGAGCTTCAGCTTCAGCATCAGTCCTTCCAGTGAGTATACAGGACTGATTTCCTTTAATATTGCCTGGTCTGATCTCCTTGCAGTCCAAGGGACTCTCAGGAGTCTTCTCCAACACCATAGTTCAAAAGCGTCAATTGCTCAGTCGTGTCCAACTCTATAAAGCCTCATGAACTGTAGCCGGCCAGGGTTACGGTTTCACAAAAGTTGGGTGATGCAGATGTAGAATGGACAAGAGTTGAGAGTCTTATAAGATCATGGCTCAAATGAAGGATTATTGGATCCATATTAAAAATAACAGGGAGGTAAAGAAGGTTAGGTTAAACAGAGGAGCCAACGCGCTGGGTGTTTTACTGATGTAGAATCATATGAGCAGGGAGCAGGGAGTAATAGATTAAACAGTCGGGGCCTCCCTGGTGGTCCACTGGTTAAGGATCTGCCTGTCAGTGCAGGGGACACAGGCTTGACCCCTAGTCTGGGTTTCCACGTGCTGAGGAGCAACTACTGAGCAACTATTAAGCAACTACCCTCGTGCCACAACTACTGAGCCCGCACGCCTAGATCCTGTGCTCTGCAACAAGAGAAGCCACCCCAGTGAGAAGCCAGAACACCACCACAAAGACCCAGCACAGCTAAAAGCAAACAAATAAATAAATATTTTAAAATAATATTTTAGACAATTTTTTAAAACAATTTTTAGACAAAATTTTTAAAACAATCTGAAAAAAAAATCTGAAGAGCAGGACATTATCATTGTGAATAAGTATGAAAGAATAATATATGAGACACAGGCTCATTCCTAGTGATAAAGTCCTTGGTGCAGCCTCTGAAAGTGGGTAGCAGAAATGGAATGAACTTCTTTGAAGATGAGGAAACGTGAGGCTGGGTGTCGACCGAGTCATCCACAGCGACAGCAAAGTTCACCAAGTTAATGATGAAGCAGGAAAAGGTGGAAGATTTTAAACCAAGTCCCAAAGCCTTAATAAAAGTGACTCTCTCTGGGAAGTTGATAGAAGGCAGAAAACATACAAGTTAGTAGGTAATATAACCGATGCATGTGCTTTAGAAGAGAAAGGGTTTTTCTACAAGAGTGGAGAAAAAAATAGTCTGCAAGTTCTAAGAGAAGGCTAGAAAAATGTTCACCTTCCTTCCAGCCCTGGGGCTGTGCGGAGCAAGGGACAGGGACACAGAAGTTGTCACGTCCTCAAAGAGACTGGCGTTTGAGGAAACACAGCTGCCAGGATGGTCAAGGAGGTTTTCAGTGGGACTCGGCTCGTGGTGACCCCACCATAAGGAGCACTGGAAGGAAGATCAGAAAGGGAAAGATGAGCTAAAGGTGAGGGGTGGGGAGGGGAGGGCTGGAAGTCATAGCACACAGTATTCAAAGTAATCTAAACCTAAGCCCTTTTTACCCCTTATCCTTTGTGAATAAAGAAACGAAATAGGCTCTTTTGTGAGCAGAAATGTCACTGAGACTATCTAACAGTCCAGCACCCTTATCCTAGTATTTTCTTTGGAATCCACTGTTTATATTCCCAGCTCTAAAGCTGACATCAAATCCATTGCCAGCTAAGATTTGTAGAGTTTAATAAGGGTTTTCTTGGGTTCATCTCTGCTGAATCTGTAATAACCATTCCTCAGTACAAAAAGTCATCATATGGCTTTGTCCTATACGGTTTAATAAAACTCCATATTTTTTTTTAGTGCTTTAAAGACACTTCCGATATTGACAGTGTTCTTTAAAATTTCTTGCAGAAATATCAAATTGCATCTTCAGTTTTAGTTCCCCTGAGACTAAATTTAAGTACAGACTTTTATTCTTTTTCTTTTTAAAATTTCTCCTCTTCTCTCTCATGTTCCTTACCTTCTGAGAAAAATTGCCCAACAACTCCTTCATGGTATTGCACACTTTTGTGATCCTTTGTCTAAAGAAAACTGTGTACTTTCTCTAAACTTTATTGGATTGGTGAATAGCTAGTATTCAGTCAGAATTGGTGTTCTTTAGTAAGGTTATTTCTTTGTGTGAAGTCTTTCTCAGGTTTGCAGAGCAACTCTTTTTCATTGATCTTCATTTTTTTAATTGTGATATAATTGACATAGAATATTGTGTAAGCTTCAGATGTACACCATGTTTTGCAACATGTATTGCGACATGATTATCACCACAGCATTAGCTAACACCTCTGTCACATTACATAATTATTATTTATTTTTCCATTGCTTTTTTTAAAATCAGAGGATAATTGCTTTACAACGTTGTGTTGGTTTCTGCCGTACAACAGTGAGAATCAGCCATAAGAATACATGTATCTCCTCCCTCCTGAGCCTCCCTCACACTCCCCCATCCCACCTCTCCAGGTCATCATAGCATTGACATATATATACTACCATGTACAAAATAGATAGCTAGTGGGGAGTTGCTGTATAGCACAGGGAGCTCAGGTGCAGAGCAACTCTTGAGCATTCGCCTTGCTCCAGTGACACGGCTGTGACATGTGTGCTCATGTGGCTGTTCCCTGAGTCCAGTCCTAACACCGAGATGCACAACATTCACACCCACACAGCCAGGCCCTTCCTTGGCATGCCTCTCTTCACTCTAATTCACGCAAGATGACGACAGTAAATGTTCTATGTGGTGGGAATAACAAGGAGGAGATTCCTGTGGAGTAAAGTACAGGAAGCTAAAACCACCTGAGTCCTGCCCCTTGGGGCCACACCTCCCAGTAGGTGTCCAGGGAAAATACGTATTATTATTAATATATATCAGGGGATCAGGCAAGCTAGACCCAGCCATACCCACACACTTGCAACTCTTTGAGCCTTTTCACTCTAGGATGGTGGCCCAATGCCTGGTCTTGGAGTGGAGGCTGCACAAAATGGAGGGGCATGTCTGTCCACTCTTGGGGGTGTTAACTGAAAAAAAATAGTACAACGTGAGAGTTGTGAGTTGAGTTTCAATTGGGGCACAGTGAGGCCTAGAGCCTGGGACACAGCCTCGCAGAGAGCTCTGAGGAGCTGCTCCAAAGAGGTGAGGGAAGGAGGTCGGTGTCTTATATGGTTTTAGTGAAGGCAGTACGTGCAGCCGAGCACACGGTTGGCCGAGGATGGATGCTGGTCACGAGGAGTGATGTCTCCGTTAATGATTTCAGTGCTTTTCCAGATATGAGGAGATTCAAGAATTTGGGCTCATAAAATCTCCTGAAAATATCTAATTATGTGAACGTCTGTTCTGCCAGTTTTTCCCAGAGCACAGAGCATACCATTCCTGATCTCCATCCTGAACTCCTTTCAGGGAGTTTGGAAGGTCAGGAGCTCCAGTGGCCTTGTAGAAGCAGATGGCAACTGCCAATATTTAGTTGGCAGGGATTCAGTGAAGAGCACGGGGAGAGGTTGATTTGTCTCGACAAGCGTGCTGCTTTTTATTTGGGAACAAAAAGTTGGAAGATGTAGCAACCCCACCCTGGGAAGGAAAAGGGCCTGTGCATGAGGTTGGGGTGTATGGCTCCTGGCCGCTGGCGATGGGGGTGCTGTGTGGGGGTGAACACTCAGTGACATGAGAGGTGCTAATGACCACTCCATGCTCCTTTCAGGCAAAAAACTCGGATATACCTTCAACAACCGGAACTTCCACAACGTGTCTTTGGGGCAAGGACAGGAGGTCGTGGCTGAGGCCGTGCTGGACCTGGCTGCCAAGAAAGGCCACTGGGTTATTTTGCAGGTACGCCCACTCTGCCCTGATGGGGCCCATTCTTGACCCATCCCTGTGTGGACCTCCAGGGCCACCTTTCCTTCCACACCCTCCTCCCCTGACTTCCTAATCTTCTCAGGATGCTGGCTTTCAGCTGGACCTTTCCAGCTGCTGATCTCTTCCCATGCCTTCCACAGAACTCTTTTCTGTTCTGCATTTCCTCTGGGTCATATGGTCCATGTTCTCCATCACATTCATGACTAGAATGCCACACGTGCAACCAGAACTCAGCCTCTTCATTGAGAGCTCATGTTGGCATCTGGAGTCTGGAACACCTACTGTTGAGTTTCACTAAACACAGGAAGTAAAGGCTGCCCTTCTTCTGTCATGGCCTGTCTTCATTCCTGTTCATGCAACTTGCATGGATGCTGGGGCTGTGGCAGAGCGAGCGGCGGACCCTCTCTCCTCCCGTAGCACCCTGCAGCCACCTCTATGAGCGCATCCACGGCTCTGTAGGAACAATCCACCATATGCCTGTGTCCTCCACTGCATTTTTTTAGGGAAAGAGACATCCCCATTTACCTTTGGCACCCAGCACACTACTTCCCTCAGATGCTGGCTCAGATGGTAAAGAATCTGCTTGCAATGCAGGAGACCCAAGTTCAGTCCCTGGGTCGGGAAGATCCCCTGGACGAGGGCATGGTAACCCACTCCAGTATTCTTGCCTGGAGACTTCCATGGACACAGGAGCCTGGTGGGCTACAGTCCACGGGGTGGCAAAGAGTCAGACACAACTGAGAGACTAACACTTTCCCTCCTTTCACACTACCATGAACACAGTAGACACTCAACCAGAACCTGTTGGGTAAAAGAATCAGTGAAGAAAGCAACCGAGGAAAGAATCAAATGGAAAAGCCAGTCCCTCCCCTCCCATCTGACTTTGATTACCCAGAACTTCCTCTCTCCTGATGACTCAGTGAACACTTCATGCTGTTGGGTCCTCATTATCCCACTGTTTGTTTGAGGCTAGCAGCAGAAGGATCTGTTGTTCCCTAGGACTCCTTTTGCAGAAACAGGGGGACCTTAAGGAGGAAAGAGAATGACAGCAGGGTCCTTGCCTCCTCCCACTGGATCAGCTCAGTGATGGGAGGTGTGACCTCCCCAGTTATCTCAGGCTCATCTGTCAAAGCGACCCCGTTCTGGCCACTGGGTTTTCCCTGATGGCTTAGATGGTAAAGAATCCATCTTTACCTGCAATGCAGGAGACCCAGGTTTGATCCCTGGGTCAGGGAGACTCCCTGGAGGAGGGCATGGCAACCCACCCAGTATTCTTGCCTGGAGAATCCCCACGGACAGAGAAGCCTGGCAGGCTACAGTCCATGGGGTCACAAAGAGTCGGACACAACTGAGCGACTAACTTTTTCACTTCACCCTGGGCACTGACACCTCCAGGAACCCAGCCCCCTCCAGAGACAATGAGCCACACCTATCTGCTACCCTGGACTGTCACATCTTGTCCCGATGTGGTTTCTGAGAGATCTCCAAGATCAAACTCAGAAGCTGGGATTCCTGATGCAACGGCAGAGTTTCTCACTGCGGAGTGGCGGTGCTGCCTGGCTCACGGAGCCCCGGCTCTCTAGTCAGCCACCAACCTCTCTGCTCCAGTAGAGTGATGACAATGGAATTCTTTCCTCTAACAAATTTTCATCTTAGCATCCACTCCTAACTCCCGCATAGCATTTCACAGTATACAAAGCCCTCTCAAATCCATTACCTTTGGTTATTTGCAGCAACCCTGGGAAATGAGTATGGCATATATTACCATTATTTCTCTTTTCATAGAAGAGAAAGTAGACCAGATGGCTGTGGCCTCAGCACTGTGTCCTGTGCTGACCTGTGTATTTAAGGTTCTGCAAGCAGGCTTCCTCAAATATTTATCAAGGAGCTTTTATCTGTCCATCATAATGAAACATATTGCAATGAAGCAAAGTGACTATCCTTGCTAGAGTGAAAAGTGCATGCTGCAAGGTGGTGCTAAGAAATTAATGTCGTTTCACATAGACAGACTGACAGATAGGAATCTCAGGGAGGAGGAGACAGGCTCAAAGACCGGAGGGGCTTGGGCATGGACGAGGAACCTTCCCTCTATGAGATCCGCAATGTCCCAGTGTGTTTTAGGAAGATAAGTTTGACAACAATTAGCAGAATGATTTGGAGAGGGAGGAGGAGGAAGGAGAGCTAGCTAGAAGTTTAAATGAATGCTTTTCAAGTCT
Organism: Bubalus bubalis; assembly: GCF_019923935.1. NCBI lineage: Eukaryota > Metazoa > Chordata > Mammalia > Artiodactyla > Bovidae > Bubalus > Bubalus bubalis. The sequence goes on along the minus strand of NC_059159.1, from coordinate 32,504,313 downwards.
GAACATGCAGACAAATCACTGGAAGATCTTATTAAAATGCACAAATTCAGTAAGTCTGAGTCAGCATTTCTAACTGGCTTCCAGGTAATGGTAACATCACTGGTCCACGGGCCCCACCTTTGAGTGTCAGAGGTTCAAAAAAATCCAGGTGTCAGCTGTGGGGATCTGAAGTTGGAGGGTAACCATGCATGAGGCACTTCAAGTGTGACCCCCAGACTGGGAGCAGCAGCATCACCTAAGGACTTGTTAGAAGAGTAAGCACTCAGGCCCCTCCATGGATCAGCCGCTCTGAGGTGGGGCCCAAGGACCTTTGTTTCAACAAGTCATCCAAACAAGGGGATTCCGAAGCCTCAAGGTCAAGCTTGAGATCCTTAGGACATGGAAGGATAGTTTGAATGGCAGGAAAAAGGGGTCCTCATTACTGAGAACCCCAAGAGTCTTGCTAGGATGTGATTTGTTTGAAGCAAAGGCCAGGTACTGCCCCCCACCCTGATCCTCCTTCCTGATCACCATTTAAGCAGAGGTTTGCATGGGGCGGGGGGCTCCTTCCTTCCCACCAGAACATCCACCTGGTGGCCAAGTGGCTCAGCGCCCTGGAGAAGAAGCTGGAGGAGCACAGTGAGAACAGCCACGCAGAGTTCAGGGTCTTCATGAGTGCGGAGCCCGCACCCTCCCCCGGGAGCCACATCATCCCCCAGGGCCTCCTGGAGAATGCCATCAAGATCACCAGCGAGCCACCTGCGGGCATGCACGCCAACCTGCACAAGGCCCTGGACAACTTCACTCAGGTAGGGCCCTGGAGGGAGGGGAGCAGGGCACCTTGCCTCGCAAAGAGCAGACCCCCCACCCCCACCCAGGGCAGGAGGAAAACACACTCTCTTGCAGGAGTCAGTGGCAGGGCATGCCCTGCTCGCCTGCCCTGAGGGTCCTGAGCAGAGACAGGGAAGGGGCGGCAGCTGCTTCAGTGGTATAGCTCCTCATTATTAAGATGATAAAACTATGCCTCAGTAGGTTTAGTATCATCTTGTCAGCCTCCCCAGGGGCCTTTGTCTTTGGACTTACTTCGTGCAAGCCCAATGTCCAGTCTTAGTTATCGAGCAGTTGGGAAGTATATCCCAAGAGATGCTGGCTTGTCCTGGTTCTGCTGCGGAAGAATACACAACAGTTGATGTTTGGGACTTTACCAGCCTCTGCAGTAGGTCATTCGAAGGAACAGGGACAGATTCAGGAGTCTCTTCATTGCTCACAAGAGTGTCAATTGCTCCGTTCTGCATTTGCAAATGCCCGGGAACAGTGGCCCGCTTAATACCCTCTAGAATTTACTGTGTTCCTCCAGAGCCTTATTTTCACTGTTTATGGGACAAATCGCAGAATTGGGGTCTTTTCATTCCCTCTTCCCTGACCGCTGTGCTGTTTGGAGATGATCATTTCATTCTGACTTTCATTTGAGCGAACCGGCTGTCAACTAGCTTCACAAGTGTGGCTTCTCGTCTTTGTGCCTAAAGGCATTTTTCAGCAGGACTTGATTTTCCACGTGTGTCAGAGGTAACAAAGGAAGCTCCTTACACGTCCGCAGAGAACAGCTCTGTCCAAAAAGCCATTATTATAATAAGTTCCTGTTTGCACGAGGCAGTGACTTTGTTTCCTGTACCATCTCTGACCTTTCACATCCATATCTTCATGGCAAGCGTGGTGCCCAATCAAGGAACCAGAGAGAGAAACTGTCACGGGTTCACTGGGGAAAAAATCAGACCTACCAGCAGCTTAATCTCTACGGTCTTCTCTGCTTCCACTTATTGCTGTAAGCAAAGTCTAAGGTCCACCTCCTAGAAGAAATGCCAGGACTGACTGAACCCAATCTAGTTGTGTGAGCTTTGTAAGTGCCTCTTGGGCTCTAGCTGCAGCATCTTGCTCCTTCCTAACAGAGGAGCTCACTCAGAGGACACATTTCCTTCCAAAGAATCCAGGGTTCGCGTCCTAACAGCTGTTCACAATGCAAGTTTCTCCCTCCCCACCATCATCCCCATGCCCATTAACATCTAAGAACAGTTCCACCGGCTTCCTCTGGACTCTCTCTTGCTTCTTTTCTTCCATCTTCCCATCTTTCATCCTCTCTTCATGAGTCAGACCATTTCCCCTGCCTTCTGCGCTGCAGCCAGGACCCCTCGGGGGTCTTGCTTCTGCAGCCACGTGTCCGTTAGGATGTAAAGGGCAGGGCACCCCTCTGTGTCTTGTGGCTCCAATTCCCACCGCCCTCTGCTTCGGCAGTTCCCCCAGCAGATGAGCCGTGGGGTCGTCAGTCACACAGGCAGTAATTACACCTACTGAGACTCCATGATGGTCGAGGAAGCATGACAGGAAGGAGGGGAGTCAGAGATGATGCTGTGGGTGTCCCCACCCATACCCCAGTGCCGAGTGCCGTCAACAGGACAAATGAAACACTTCTGTGGCCCCCTACCCTTTTCTCTGTTGGCTACACTTGGGAACGTCGTTAGCATGTCCGTGTGTACAAACTGCAACTGTAAACAAGCTCTGTTATGGGCGGAATCTAAACTAAAGCCCAGCCCCTTTCAAGGTCCTCTCAAACCTGACCCCATGCCTGTCTGCAGCGCAACCCACAGTCCTGCTGCCACCCGAGGCTCCGCACCCCCACGCCGCCTGCCCCGCGTCACAGCCGCTCTGCTCTGACACTGGGTGTCATCTCCTTCCAGGACACCCTGGAGATGTGTTCCCGGGAGATGGAGTTTAAAAGCATCCTCTTTGGGCTTTGTTACTTTCACGCTGTGGTGGCAGAAAGACGGAAGTTTGGGCCCCAGGGGTGGAATTGCTCCTACCCCTTCAACACCGGGGACCTCACCATCTCTGTGAATGTGCTCTACAACTTCCTGGAGGCCAACGCCAAGGTACGGCTCCAGCCAGCACAGGCGCAGGTCAGGAGGGCGCCTCTGAGAAAGATGATGGGGCATCAGCATGGGGAGATGGGGTGTGCTCAATGGGGCAGGTCTACAGCCCCCCAGGGGGCGTGAGGAAGTGCAGGTTTGCTGCAGCGTCAACCCCAAGAGCAGCGTGAGGCCGAGGAGGAAGTACCATGAAGGGAGAGGGGTGTGGTAAGAGTAGTGAGAAAGCTCAGGAAACCAAACTATTAACCGTGACTCACACTTGGTGTCAGTCAGTCCCATGGGAGTCTGTCCCAGCCCCCTTGTGTACTCCCAGCATTGCTGGGGGTGGTGATTGGCAGAAACAGACCCACCCTCATCTGCTACAAGCTCCCAATTTAATTCACCAAAGACGGAGACCTTCTTGTGGTGGTACACACAGCTCCTCACATAAGCACCGTCTTAAGCATGGTCTTGCTGAAGCTGAAGAAGCCAAATGCTTCCTTCTTCCTTCACCTTGCCTCCTTTGTCCCGCCCGATGGCTCCATTTTATGAGCCACTGACACCAATGATCCACGCTCTTCAGTTTAGGGGAGACCAAACAGCCTCTGCAAGGCCTCTCCCTCTTTCTCTGGGGACAGTGAATCAGGCCCAGAAGCAATGCTCTGGCTCTGGCTCCAGGGTCCTGGGAAGTCCACCACAGAACACACCATCCCTTCACCTGCCTTGAGGACCCAGGCTTCCAAGTGGCTTTCCTGCCTAACGCTAACATTCATGAACTTGTGTGCTGTATTTCACTCACTCTGAACTTTCCAAAGAGACGATTAATCGATAAGCTAATTAATGGCAGCGAATGAAAAAAGTACCCACGTCTTTGCTCTCCTCTACTTGACCTTCGCAGGTTTAAAGGACCCGTAGGTAGAGCCTGACTTCACTGCCACAGTTAATGACGGTGAACGAGGGCAGGCGTGTGTGCAACAGTGCCCGTGTCTTACCTCTTCTCACCCTTTGATCTAACTCTTCCCTCGTTTAATGAGCTCCCAGAGGTGCTCGCTCCCAGAGGTGCCCGACCTTGCTGGGTACCAGGGAAACACGGATGAATAATACACTGCTCCTGGGACTTCCCTGGTGGTTCGGTGGTTAAGACTCCATGCTTCCAATGCAGGGGGGTACGGGTTCAACCCTTGGTCAGGGAACTAAGATCCCACGTGCAGTGCAGTTCAGTCAAAAAGATTTTTTTTTAAAAAAAGACGTTGCTCCTAATCTCCAGACCCACCACATCCTGTGGCTCACATCTGGTCGGCCCGAGGCCAGCGTGCAGGGCTTCCTCCCTTCCTGTCTCAGGTCCCCTACGATGACCTGCGGTACCTCTTCGGTGAGATCATGTATGGGGGCCACATCACCGATGACTGGGACCGGAGACTCTGCAGAACCTACCTGGAGGAGTTCATCAAACCAGAGATGCTAGAGGGAGAGCTGGCCCTGGCCCCAGGGTTCCCACTGCCCGGCAACATGGACTACAATGCCTACCACCAGGTAGGGACCTGGGTCTCCCTTCTGTGCAGCCCAGGAGGACTGGAGATGCCTGGGCAGGGCCAGGGGAGGACGGCTGAAAGAGCCGAGCTCACATGCAGCGTGGCTCCCAGCCTGCTCAATTTGAGGGCTCCTAGAGGACTTCTAGCCTCCAATTAATGACAAAATTGAACTTTCAGAGATCTTTTTATTCTTGACGTTCGGTTCAATAATTCTATTTGTTGCTCTTTTCTACGAACAACATCTCGGGCATTTACTTGATTGTTTTCATTCAGGATATTGACAAAACCATTAGGAGCAAAAATTCAGGTAAGAACTTAGCCAACTTTAAGTTTCTATTAGTGGTTCAGAATACCTTCAGAGGGACATGGTCTTGTGCAGCAGACCACTCACCCCTCCTGCGCTCAGAGGCACGTACACACACACCAAGAGAACATTCTCATGGAGCTTTTTCATACTGTCACTGTGGGTTTTCATTTTACTGTTCAGTTCAGTTCAGCTGCTCAGTTGTGTCCGACTCTTTGCGATTCCCATGGACTGCAGCACGCCAGGCTTCTCTGTCCAGCACCAACTCTTGGAGATCGAGTCGGTGATGCCATCCAACCATCTCAAACCCTGTCATCCCCTTCTCCTGCCTTCAATCTTCCCCAGCATCAGGGTCATTTTACTTTTACTTCAGTTATTTTTAAGGTGTGCATCTTTGCCTATTTAGCCCACCATGTAAATGTATTAAAAGGCAATTGGAACAAACAAAAAGAACTCGTTTGTTGCTTGACTTTTAAGATTCCTAAAAGAACTCTTGAATAACAAACTTAAGGGAAACAGTGGTCATAGGAACGTTAACTACAAGCTTTACGCAAATTTTTAATTTCTAAAGTTTAAGAATATGTCATAAAAGTCACTCAATCCAGAAAACTAAGTCTATAAGAAGAAATTAAAAACAATAAGACTCTTGAGAGTAAATAAAAGGAATTTTTTAAATAAACACGTTGAAAGCTTTAGCCAAGAAAGTTGTGCAAGAGCATCCCCTACTGTCGGTCGATGGAACAACTTGACCAGAGGCTGGAGAAGGTGTTGGAGCATACGGTGGTTTGCAGGCTTCCCTCTCTGTAATCTGTCAGCTAATGGACGGTTACAGGGCACCTACCAAGAGTCCAGGAGCATGTACCGGGTGCTGGAAGAAATGTGAAAATAAACACGCGGATTTGCCTTTAAGTAATGAGCCATCTGTCACTTACACTCTGCTCTGTTGCTGTTGCATGCTCAGTCACGTCTGACTCTTGCGACCCCATGGACCACAGCCCACCAGGCTCCTCTGTCCATGGGATTTCCCAGGCAAGAATACTGGAGTGGATTGCCGTGTCCTTTGATCCCGACCCAGGGATCACACCCGAGTCTCCTGGATTGCAGGCAGATTCTTTACCAACCACTGAGCCACCTAGGAAGTACCACTTTGCTCTAGATGGGCCCTGCTCTGACCCACTGACTGCCCTGCAGAGGACGGGTCAGGTGAGAGAGGGGAGATATGTCTGGCTGGTTTTCAAGTGAGCTTGCCCTTGACTTTCAGTACATCGATGCCCAGCTGCCCCCAGAGTCGCCCTACCTCTACGGCCTCCACCCGAACGCTGAGATTGGCTTCCTGACCCAAACGTCGGAGAAGCTCTTTCGCACGGTGCTGGAGCTGCAGCCCCGGGACAGCCAGGCTGGAGAAGGAGCAGGGGCCGTGAGAGAAGAAAAGGTACGTGGAAGGCTTGCCCTAGATATTCTGGGGCCTAGTACTGCCCAGGGCGGCGCTTCTCCTGTGGGCCTCGATGGGATGCACGGTGCAGACCGCAGGGCGCACATCTTCCGCTTCCGCGAATGGTCCAGCATTGCTCTCCTAGGGCCCCGCCCTGTCAGGTGACCTGGTGGGCCCTCAAGTTACCTAACAAGAGGTACCCACTTTCGGTGTGTCGGTGCTTTGCCCATCCACCCCAAATAAGTGAAAGTCGTGTCCAACTCTTTGTGACCCCATGGACTGTAGCCCTCCAGGCTCCTCTGTCCAGGGGATTCTCCAGGCAAGAATACTGGAGTGGGTTGCCATTTCCTTCTCCAGGGGATCTTCCCAACCCAGGGATCAAACCTCAGTCTTCTGCATTGCAGGCAGATTCTGTACCAACTGAACCACTAACCCCAAGGCAGATTTTATTCCCATTTGTCAACCCAAGTGAAGAAAAGGCAGGGCTGAACAGCTGTGGTTTGGGGACCTTGAAAAGGACCTCGTGGTTCCTTGGCAAACTAAGCAATGATGGGTGGGGAGCTGTTCTTAAACACCCCACCCTCACTCGGCCAACTAGATGCTGGTGAACTCGCTCGTGTTTCAGATGAAAATGTGGTCTCTCTGTATGAATGACAGTCCCAGAGCCTCCTAACATACAAGTAAGTGCTGCTAAGCACAGCACTTTCTGAAACTAAAGGTAGATGGAGGAGAATTCTTGGGCAGAAGAGCAGAGGAGGGTGTGGAGTGGGTTTAAGGTGACCAGAGGCAACCTGGGCGCTCTGTCCCTGATGAGGGCTGAGCAGAGGGCAGAAAAGGAAGGAGCTAAAGTGAAATTTGCCTGTGATGCTTCTCAGGACAAGGCAGCTCAGTTTCCAAAGGTCGCATCTCCTTCACCCTGCATCCCCTCCACAGTCCTGCCTGGTTTCCCTTAGTTAGAGATTCTCTGGTACTTGGAAGATTATGAATTAAGAAACCCGGAGCTATCAAACATTTTGGCTCCAAAGACTGATTTCAGGAAAACAAACTGACTGATAGTAAAGGAGCTGGATGTTTGTTTAAAGGTATAGAGTGATGTCATTAAAATGACTCAAATGTTAATATGCCTCGGAATGAGCTGGGGAGCTTCGGATAGGTTCTCAGGTCTAGGGTGATGCCCAGGGATGTGCAGCCTTGCAGTGGTGATGCTGGTGAACCTACTTGGAGAAAGCTGCTCTAAATCCCGCAACTCAGCCTGTTTGACCTTTTGACGCATAGGGTATAACTCGAGAAGCGAAGGAAGATAGGAAAGCTTATGTGGCTCAAAACTTAAACCACCCACCTAGTATCAATAATATTCCTAGCTTCACCACAATAAAGAGTAGCCTCCACTCACCGCAACTGGGGAAAGCCTGAATGCAGGAGCACAAAAAGACCCAGCGCAGCCAAAATATAAATAAATAACATTAATGAATTAATTTTTAAAAGTTCCTAGCTTTTTTAAAAATGAAAAGACTGGGACTATATAGAGTTGGACTGTGAAGAAGGTTGAGCGCCGAAGAATTGATGCTTTTGAGCTGTGGTGTTGGAGAAGACTCTTGAGAGTCCCTTGGACTGCAAGGAGATCCAACCAGTCCATCCTAAAGGAGATCAGTCCTGGGTGTTCACTGGAAGGACTGATGCTAAAGCTGAAACTCCAATACTTTGGCCACCTCATGCGAAGAGTTGACTCATTGGAAAAGACCCTGATGCTGGGAGGGACTGGGGGCAGGAGGAGAAGGGGACAACAGAGGATGAGATGGCTGGATGGCATCACTGACTTGATGGACCTGAGTCTGAGTGAACTCCGGGAGTTGGTGATGGACAGGGAGGCCTGGCATGCTGCGATTCATGGGGTCGCAAAGAGTCGGACACGACTGAGTGACTGATCTGATCTGATCTGATATAAGTGATAGGCTTAGGGTTCTTCGGGCAGCGTTCAAATAAGTTTCTAGTTCTTGTCATTTCCTTATCTCCTTCTTCTAACCACTTCAAGAAACAGTGTGTGTGTGTGTGTGTGTGTGTGTGACAGAGATGAATGAACTATGATCACTTGCCAAACTAGAAGAACCCTTTTGCAACACAGCTATCAGGAAGTGTGCAGATTTTTACTAATACACAGAGTTCTGATCTATGGAAGGAAAAGAAGGAGAGAGAAGAGAGAAAGGGGGAAAAGGACACAAAAGAAATTCACGTGATAATACAAATGGCCAATAAAAATAATAAAATATTCTCAACGTCACTTGTAACTAAATGAAGTTAAGTGAAATATGTTTCACACAATGGTAAAAAAGTGGTTTTCCATATTAGGAGATCCAGTGGTGACAGCATAAGAAGACAGGCACGCTCGTGCCTGTTATACGGGTTTACATTACGAAACAACTTGACAATAGCCACTAAAATTTTAAATGTTCATGTGTGTTTCTCATAATTCTATTCCTTGGATTTCAACGAGTGGAAACACTCAAAAGGGCACAGATTTTATGATAGATATCTTTATTGCAGAGTTGTTTATAGTAGTAGAAATGATAAACAAGTAAACCAAATATCCATCAGTAGAGAAATGACTCAATAAATTATTTTGGCACATGCCAAAACAGTGAAATAATATATACTATTAAAAAAAACAACAAAAACAACAAGGAAAATCCATATGTACTAACAAGGGAACGTATTCAAGATCTATTCGTAGGTGAAAAAAGCAAGCTGAGGGACTTCCCTGATGTCCAGGGGTTAAAATTCTGATCTTCCACTGCAGGGGGGCTGGGATTGATCCCTAGTAGGGAAACTAACAGCCTGTAGGCCATGAAGAGCAGTCAAAAGAAAACAAAAACAACAGGCTGAAAAAGCTATGTGTGTTATGATTCCACTAGTGATTGATAGAGAAAGAAGTGGAGAGCGGGGGAGAGGAAGGGATAGAGGAAAGAAGTGAGGCAGGAAGGAAGGTGTGCCGGACATGCAAAAAGGAGATGGGCGGGTGGATGGTGGATGATGGATGGGTGGACGGACGGACGGACGGATGGGGGTGATGGGTAGATAGAGTTATATGCATTGAAGAACACCTGCAGAAATTATAAACAGATAATTCACAGTGGGTTTTCTTTCCCCCTTTCAGGGAAGAGGCAAATTTGGTGGAGAATTTTGCTTTTAGTATCAGATTAAATATTTAGATTAAAAATATGTAGCATTTAGATTTTCACGATAAGCATTTGTTATCAGAGGCGTTTGCTTGCAGAAATGAGGTAGACCACACCCCTGGGCACCCCCTGCTCCCATCTGAAGGGTGCACTTTATGTCTGAGGATCCGCTCCCTTCTCAGGCTGGCTCTCCAAATCCTCCACCACCTGATCAGTGACAGAGAGAACTCTGTGTCCCCACCTTCACCGTGTTTTGAAACAGTTAACTCCAGACTGTCCTTTCCTTCCTTTGTGAGTAATGTCCAAACGGCAGCTCGCTGATACAGGGCTTTCTCCCAATTCAGCTCAGCAGACAGAGGCGTGATGTAGTTTTAGCCATTTGTCTTCTGGTCCAGCGGCAGCTTCCAGGTACCATTAAAATTCCATCCCAGTTTTCGCTGTGATAGCACCAGAGACCCATCTGTGACACGGCAATGAGTTTTTAACTTTCTTTTTTCTAACATCAGCTCTTTTCCTAGAGAACGCGTTGTATGTTAACAACACAAGGCAAAGTGAATATTAATAATCATGTACATATATAGAGTTCTTTCTAGCTCTCAGATGCCGCCACATTCATCAAACCTCTTTTGGTTTTGATCTCTTCACCAGCCCCGGGAGTTGGTGGGGGAGAAAGACACGGTGGTGATTTTTATAGATGAGAAAATGGAGGCCTAAATGACTTGCTTAAATTCACACGGGTAATACACAACAGCACTTGTTAACTCAGTCAGGGTTCTTTGGTTGTGAAGAACAGAGACCAATTTGGCTGAGACAGGCAAGAAATAGCTCGTATCGAAGGAATCCACCCAAGAAAGAACAGAAACCACAGTGACTCCGGGTCCCTCAGGGAAGAATGGTGGACCATCCTTCAGAGAGCTTCCCTCCACTTTCTGCACCTGAATCCTGGCTTGAGGTTCAATTCTCACACTCCTGGAAAACATCATCTGATTGGCCCACTTGAGTCATGGGAGGGCTGGGCATGGACCGTGGAGCCAAACAGCGGGGAAAAGGTAATTTCACAAAAGGAGACGCGGCCCTGTTACAAGAAAAGGGGGATGAGATGAAGGAGCCAGAACGGAGTCCAGCACACACGTCCACCCGCTCGCCTGACTCTGGGCTGGCACTGGCTCCCTGGCCCCTTCTCTTTATCCCCCAGCGCCCCTCTCCCTGCCCCTGCCAGCCACACGTTCTATTAAACCTGCACTTTCTCATTTTCCTTTGTCTGCTGACAGAGCTCCTAGGCCTACTTCAAAATGGCAGACTCAGCCTCGCAGAGTGTGCGTGAGTCGCTCCGTCATGTCTGACTCTTTGGTGACCCCATGGACTTGCAGCCCACCAGGCTCCTCTGTCCATGGGATTCTCCAGGCCAGAACCCTGGAGTGGGTTGCCACATCCTCCTTCAAGGGAGAAGCTGGAGCCTCGTCCTAACCACGTGTTTCCCCTTCTGGGGCAGGTCAAGGCGGTCCTGGAGGAAATACTGGAGCGGGTGACAGATGAGTTTAACCTCCCAGAGCTGATGGCCAGGGCGGAGGAGCGCACCCCCTACGTGGCCGTGACGCTGCAGGAGTGCGAGCGGATGAACGTGCTCACCGGAGAAATGCAGCGCTCCTTGCGGGAGCTGGACCTTGGACTAAAGGTGGGTGAAGCCAGGCTGGGGGTGGGGCTCTGGGGAGCTGGAGCACAGCAGTCACAGCAGCCTCACCACCCAGGAAGGTGCCCCTCCTAGAAACGGAGTGTGGCCCGTCCACAGGGGTGGGTGAGACAGGCTCCGGAGCCGGGAACTGGGCAGGTGGACTGAGCTGTGACGGGCAAGCTGCCCAGAGCCCACACGCTCTGAGCTCCAGGCAGAAGAGAAATTGACACCCAGTGTCTTCTGCTGACGCGGATGGCATTGCTTTCCCAGGAGGTAGAAGTGTGTGTGCTGCATCGAAACACAGGGTCTAGACATCCCGGACCACCTCCCCGCTCTACTGCGTCCTCAGCGTGTGACCTCAGAGTGACTTAAGCCCCACCCCGTCCCAGTTCCTTTACCTGTAAAACAGGGCGAGTGGTCCTGCCTCGGGGGGCTTTGGGAAGGATTCAATAAATCTATTTGCATGGGTTTCCCAGTGGCTCAGTGGTAAGGAATCTACCTGCCAATGCAGGAGATGCGGATTCCATCCCTGGGTAGGCAGATCGCCTGGAGGAGGGCATGGCAACCCACTCCAGTATTCTCGCCTGGAGAATCCCCATGGACAGAGGAGCCTGGCGGGCTATAGTCCATGGAGTTGGTTGCAAAGAGTCAGACACGACTGAGTGACTAAATGGTAACAGCGTAGAATGTTGTAGAACAATGCCTTCATGTGGCAAGCACCCAGAAGTGTAAGTACACACAAATGAGTTCCATTCCAAGAGCGCATTTATAAGTCCACTTGGCTCCGAAACCCAACAAAGTTAGCCTAGGGACCCAACTAACACAAACGACTATATAGCACTGTGCTGTAATAGGTTTATAATCCTTTTCACACCAGTAATGCATAAAAACAAACACAAAAAATAAAACATTCTTAATCTTACATCACAGTACCTTGAAAAGTACAGTCGTCCCGCACAACAGCTGGCACACAGGCTGGTATCAAGTGAACAAGGCAGGAAAAGTTACTGATGGAGGAGGGAGAGCAGGAAGGAGATGGTAGAGCTGAAGGGTTGTCAGCAATAGGCGACGGAGGGCAAGCTGTAATGTCACTCATGCCTGACGTGATAGATGCCTGACACTGGCATCTTTGAAAGTTCACAATTTGAAGGTTCGTATGTAGGGGACTTACTGTATTATTACTGCCCCATCAGGGGCAGTCCTTCATTGGAAGGACTGATGCTGAAGCTGAAGCCCCAATACTTTGGCCACCTGATGTGAAGAGCCGAGTCATAGGAAAAGACCCTGATACTGGGAAAAATTGAGGGCAGGAGGAGAAGGGGGCAACAGGAGTAGATGGTTGAATGGCATTGCCAACTCAATGGACATGAGTTTGAGCAAACTCTGGGAGATGGTGAAGGACAGGGAAACTTGGCTTGCTGCAGTCCACAGGGCCGCAAGGGGTCAGACGTGACTTAGCAACTGAACAACAATGATCAGAGGAAAGGAAAGAATTTTAATCTTTTGCAACCTCATGGTTATGTGAAGCGTCCAGGATGCTACACAAGCTCTGAGCAATGAGAGAATCCCTTATTTATACCACCAGTTATTAAGCACATCTACTTCATTCACCATCAGAAAATTCCATCAAGTGCCCAGCACAAAGCCTAATGGAAAAGCCCTGCTAAAACCATTCAGCTGGACAACAGGCAAGTGGGAGGGCCTGCTGCCATTTAGGAGCTGAGGGAGGCAGCTGCTGTCAGTTTACAATGGCACACTTATTAAGAGTTGTATCTCCAGAGGGAAAGGATGGACCCAGTTTCATAGCTGGAGGCGGAAGCTCAGTCCAGCCCTGAACATCCAGGGCTGTGATACGCTGCTGCCCTCACATCTGGCTCTTGGAGTTACATGACCACCGTCGGGCATGCAGAGGACACACAGCCCTGAGCGTCTTCACGTGTATTCACATAGAAAGTGTGAAGTAGGCTGAGAAACCTGAGTGAGTTGGTTTTTTTAATCTGTTAATTTGCCTTCTGCCCCAATATGGACAGACGGAAATAAGGGAAAAAGAGGGATGGGAAGAGATGCTGAAGATTGATGTTGCTCCATAATGTTTTAAAATTACACACCGGCTTGCATCCTGTATCAAAGGAAGTACAGAATTTCATAGAACAACCTCAAATGTAAATAAGGACCTTGGCTGTCATTTTATGTGGCTCGGTTCCTGAGATACGCAGGTTGATATTGGTAATTATCTTGAGTTGCTTTGTTGCAGTCTTAGTTTACTGAATCCATGCAGTTTGGCGCAGTCTGTTTACCCATCCAGCTTCCAATTCATTCTCTCATTTTTCTTCCAAGAGCTTTTGCTGGGGTTTGGTGTCATGAATTTCAGCGCGTGCCTAGGTGAGGATGAAGGGGGTGGAGAGGGAGCTGCTCTTTTCTTCCAGTCTAGCTTGAGAAGGCTGGTAGATGGGCAACCTCGGCTCTCACTTCTGCCTGGAGGAGGCAGTGGAGACCGATGGGAGCCTTCCTCTCCAGACGGACAGTCTGGCGGGAAAAGAAACATAGAAAATGATCACAGTACCAGGCACGACTGATTGCAATAAGGTGGGAGGAAAAGGGAAGAGACAAGTGTGGGGGAAGAGAAGTGGCATCCAGGGGGCTTTGGAGGAAGGGTAGACTTATGACAGCTGATGATAAGAAGAATCTGCTGAGTAGCCCTAAGCCTGTTCTAAGAGTTAACTTGCTTTGGCTGGAGCAGAGAGTCCACTCAGATGAGTATGAGTGGTATGGTAAACTTCAAAAGGAAGAAAAGAGCAACTCCTTTGCTACCCAAAAAGTACTAGCTGAACTGAGAGGCACAGCACTCAAACCTCTGAGAACTGTGGGAACCCCACAGCACACAGCACGCAGAAGTAACCCTCTGTGCGAGGTCCGCCATCCACAGCCATGGATTCCACAGAGAGGAATTCAGGAAAGAGTCAGACATCTGGCTCTCAGCCTTTCACAACGAAGAGCCAGGTCCTGTGAGTATACCAGAGCCGATTGGCCAAAGGCACTGACTCATATTAACCAAACGCACGAAAGCCTGATGTATGAAACTGTCAGCTGTCGCTTTATTCCTTTACAGTCAACTAGGTTATAACTTTCAAAGGATCTATTGATGGCAACTTGCCCAGAAAATCTCTGCCTATGTAAGAAAACTACAGGAGAAGCCAAATGCTTATGCACTGTCCAGGATGGTGGGCTTCTCTGGTGGCTCAGATGGTAAAGAATCCGCTTGCCAATACAGGAGACCCAGGTTCGGTTCCTGGGCTGGGAAGATCCCCTGGAGATGGGAATGGCAACCCACCCTCCTTGCCTGGAGAATCCCCATGGACAGAGGAGTCTGGCAGGCTACAGTCCATGGGGTCGCAAAGAATCTGACATGATTGAGCCACTAAGCACACACATTCAGGATGGTAGCCGCGAACGGCAGGTGAGCACTTGAAATGTCCACACTGAGGTGTGCTGTGTCAGTCACATGCCAGATTTCAGAGGCATGGGGCCAAAAAGGGAAAATACCCCATTCATAATTTCTATGTTGATTGTATATTAGAATATTTGACATTTTATATATACCACATTAAGTAACATATTATGAAAATTAAATTCACCTCTTTTAAATTTTCTAAAGTGGCTACCAGAAAATGTAAAACTACACACATGGAATATTTTGAATTTTTAAAATATTGATTTTTTTTTTACTGATTTGGCTGCATCCAGTCTTAGTTGCAGCACACAGGACCTTTGTTGCCTCATGCAGGCTTAGTGGCTCCGAGGCATGAGGGATCTTAGTTCCCCAAGCAGGGATCGAAACTGCATCCCCTGCTTTGCCAGGCAGATTCTAAACCACTGGACCACGAGGGAAGTCCCAATTTTGTGAATTTTAAATGTAAAATTACCCATTCACAACTTGTGTTACATTTCATTTGGGTCATGCTCTCGTAGATGGAGCCGTGGCCAGTCCAGTGTCTGGGACTGGGAGCTGTTTTTTATTATTCAGATGTTTGATGACATCAAACATTTCCCCCCTTGATCCCCGCACCCCACCCCCCACTATGCTTCCGTGGCTAATGCCCCTCCTGACTGACAGATTCTGTTTTTCTAAACGTGTGAAAGATATTCAGACTTAAAGCCCAGCACGACGACTTGAGGGACTACTCTGGCACTTTACTTTCTCCCATTGTCTGTTGACTTAATAGTTCAGCTCTTGCTCTGGCCATTTAGTGACTGATGATCACCACCACGCAGGCAGCTTCCCTGGCCCACATGCCTGCTAGAGTGCATGGATGGACCAGCTGCTGTCACCCACAGTCTGGGCGCCAGACTGGCCGGGGTGGAACCCACATAATTCCCCATCTTTCCTCCCCATCTCATCACCCCCTGCATCTCATACGAATGACAGCTGGTTGCAAAGACCATCTTCGTAGGGAAGGAAGGGAGGACCAAGGCTGACCTTCAGGTCAGGGGGCAGCCTATAGCCCCTAGAGAAGGGCATTTTTGGGCATTGCTGTGAGCCTGTGAGCCCAGAGCACCAGCCACTTCCCACCCCCAAGAAGGGACCTTTTCTGGCCGTCCAGAGTCCTTCAGTTTGGACTGGAACCTGTGAATCTGCACTCTCCACAAGCTTCCTCACTTAAAGCGATGAAGGCTTAGAGGGAAAATCATGTTTTTATTTTTGTTGTTGTTCACTCATGTCCAACTCTTTGTGACCCCATGGACTGCAGCACACCAGGCTTCCCTGTCCTCTATCTCCCAGAGTTTGCTCAAATTCATGTCCATTGAGTTGGTGATGCCATGCAACCATCTCATCCTCTGTTGCCCCTTCTTCTCCTGATATCAAAGAAAGACTGAAAACATTTATTTATAGGGACAAAATAAGCGCTTAAGGCCACATCCAGGTAGCCCTTGTACCTGTGATAAAGTACCCCCCAGTTTTCAGTTCTCCCCGGTTTCCCTGCAGTGTAGACAAGGAACAGGCCAAGCACAGGACCCAAAGTGTGGCGTCTTTTTAAGGATTTAGTGTTTTCTTTGTACATTTTCTTTCTTGACATGTGAGCAAATAAGCATTTGATTTAATTTAATGTAGTGTTTTCTTTGTACATTTTCTTTCTTGACATGTGAACAAATAAGCATTTAATCTGTGTTCCACACAACCCAGGCAGGAGGAGTTTGAGGATGTCGGGGTGAGCAGATGGAAGCAGATTTCTCTATGCGGGTAGCTGGAATCTTCACGAAAGGCTTCCTTACCCACCATTTGGCCCCAGAGACTTCCTGGGTGCACCCACCCCTGCCCCCAACCCCCGCCTCTACCAATCTGGCTGTGCCTGAGGAGACGAATCTTTTTACACCTTTCAGGAAGTGCTGTCCCAGGGTCTGTAGGTTTATTCCTCTTCTTCTAAGAAAGAGATTTGAGTTACACTGCGCTAATTTAGTGTAGGGCTCTCTGGGTTCTTCTCGACCCCTCCTCTGAAAATGAGTTGTTTCTACTTCCACTCGAGGTCGTGGGCAGATCTGAGTTCAGAACCCTAACCACCAGATGAATGGCTTCTTCTTTTCCTAAATTGTTCCTGTTTCACTCTCAAATGAGCAGAACCTAAGAGATGACACCGTCCTTAAGGCTCCATCACTCGCACATTCAATTAGTAAATGCGAACTCGCTGTCAGAATAACTTACAAGCAGATGTGAGAAATTTTTAAGGAAGCCAAGATACACATTTTGTGCTTCCCTGCTGTCAAAATGACCTTAGATTTCTGAAAAGTGTTAAAAATTAAGTATTAAATACATATTTTGTATTATGACTTTATTTTTTAGAGCAGTTTTAGGCTCACAGCAAAATGGAACAGAAGGTGCAGAGCGTTCCCATTTACTCCTCCCCCCATGCCCACCCCCCACCATGCACAGCCTCCCCACCATCAGCATCCCCACCAGAGTGGTCTGTTAGCTACAGCTAAATCCACACTTCCATCACAAGCCTCAGAGTCACCTGTGGTTTTTCTTAGGATTCACTCTTGGTGTTGTACATTCTACGGATTTGGACAGAAGGATAATGACATGGGGGCTTCCCATGGTAACTGGTGGCTCAGTGGTAAATCCACCCGCCAATGCAGGAGACACAGGAAATGCAGGTTCGATCCCTGTGTCTGGAAGATGCCCTGGAGGAGGAAAGGGCAACCCACTCCTGTATTCTTGCCTGGGAAATCCCATGGACAAAGGAGCCTGGCGGGCTACAGTCCTCGGGGTCACAAAGAGTTGGACATGACTTAGCAACTAAACAACAACATAATGACATGAGCCACCGTTACAGTGTCTTACAGAAGAGTCTCACTGCCCTAATATTGCATTTATTTTATTCTTAAGCACATGACTTCTTCTTACAACACATATCAGAGAAATGAGGGTTTACAGGACCTCAGTTTTCAGAAGTGGCACATCTCTGTGTGAGACATGGTCACACAGAGCTAAGGGGTTGAATTGGTTAGAGAAGATAACCAGGCAACAGAGGACTTCTCCGTACCCGCAGATGACAGTGGCTGGCAGAGTCTAGGGCTCCGTCTGAGTTCATCTCTACCAGTCTGTTGGCCACAGCCCTCAGACGTGCCAAAGGACTGGGACATTTTCATCCTAGTTTTCCCAGTGGTGCTGACCCAGTTTTGTTAGGTCATGCTGTAGGATGAACCCACGGTGGGAGACCTTACCTTCCCATCGACTCACGACAGCATTCACAAGTACAACATACTTCCACAGATGCAGCCAGACTCAAGAGAACCCACAGCACTGTGGTGGAGAAGCAAATGTATTTGCTGTATTATTTATAAAAGCACTCTATGTGAGTGTATTGGCCGTTGAAAACTTAAAATTTTTATTTTAAAAGGAAAATTTAATACATCCTATATCTTTTTTTAAGTCTATTGGACTTTTTTTTTTTTTTGTAATGAATCCTGGTTTGTCTATGTATTTTTTTATGCACAGTTTAACAAGCATGTACTCTTATATGTCCATAAACAGGTTTTATTAAAACTGCAACATATAGGATTTTTAACACAACCCTGACAAAAACATACACAGTACAGTTTAATTAGCACACAGAAAACTAGGCCTTTCTGTTTAGAACAGTGCTGTCCAATAGAACTCTATGTGATGATGGGAAGATTCCACGTCTGTGCTAATAAGGGCACATGTGACTGCTGAGGACATGAGCTGCCACGAAGGAACTGATATTTAATTTTATAGTTCTAAGTCATGCATGTATACTCAGTCACTAAGTCTTGTCCAACTCTTTGTGACCGCATGGACTGTAGCCACCAGGCTCCTCTGTCCATGGGACTTTCTAGGCAGGAATACTGGATGGGTTGCCATTTCCTCCTCCAGGGGATCTTTCTGACCCAGGAATCAAACCCACATCTCCTACATGGGCAGGAGGATTCTTTACACTGAGTCACCTGGGAAGCCTCAATTTTAAGTCACTTGTGCTTAAATAGCTTCATAATACTGATGGTCATCATATCAGACATGGAAGGCCTTGTTGGGTACCCTATTTCCTGTGCAGAAACCACTGAAGTAGAGATGACACCTTCAAGAAACTGTAGATTCTTGGCATAACTAAGGTTACAAAGTTTAAAGACAGTTTTCAATGTTAATCCTCCATCACAAATTTCATCCAGCAATTGCAAGAGGGTCCCTAAAAGTTGGCTATGTCTCTAATAGCTTGGTTTCTGAAGGAAATTCTTGATTTGGGGGAATATAGATCCTCCTGGCTTTGGCTTCTTGCATTTCATGGGAGGTGCTCACTGGGACACCCAGGTAGACCCTGGGTGGGCGGTGGTGCAAAGTGCATCATCTGCAGGCTGATCACACACACATTGTCCCCTGCCCCCTGGCTGTTTGTCTTCAGGGAGAGCTGACCATGACCAGCGACATGGAGAGCTTATAGAACGCTCTGTACCTGGACACAGTGCCAGAGTCCTGGGCCAGCAGAGGCTGCTGCAGAGGCTGGAGGAGAACAGAGGAGCCCAGATGTTAGGCTCGGGTGGAATCAGTATGGGCTTCCCTGGTGGTTCAGTGCTAAAGAATCTGCCTGCCAATGCAGGAGCCACAGGTTTGGTCTGGGTCTGGAAGATCCTCTGGAGAAGGAAACAGCAACCCACTCCAGTATTCTTGCTTGGAAAATTCCATGGACAGAGGAGCCTGGCAGCTTGCAGTCCATGGGGTCACAAAGAGTCGAACTCAAGTGAACAACTGAATCAGTGTGGAACCCACAGGTAGTTTTAGGTCCAGAGTAAACCTAAACTACCATCAGTGGATAGGAGTAGACTCTGATATCACTGGAGCAGGGAAAGTTTTAAAGGACTAGCCTCTATGAGACAAACCTACAAATCAAGTGCTAGACAGGGACCGTCGTTGGGTCCCCCACCTCTGCAGTCATCTCCTGTCTCCCCCAGCATCCCCAAGCCAGCTGTTTCCAGGGACCTGCCACCCCTCACCTTTTCCCCTCTGGCTATTTGTCTTCAGGGAGAGCTGACCATGACCAGTGACATGGAGAGCTTGCAGAATGCCCTGTACCTGGACACGGTGCCAGAGTCCTGGGCCAGACGAGCCTACCCTTCCACGGCAGGCCTGGCAGCCTGGTTTATGGACCTGCTTAACCGGATCAAGGAGCTGGAGGCCTGGACAGGAGACTTTGCCATGCCCTCGACTGTGTGGCTGACGGGCTTCTTCAACCCCCAGTCCTTCCTGACGGCCATCATGCAGTCCACGGCCCGCCGGAACGAGTGGCCCCTGGACCAGATGGCCCTTCAGTGTGACGTGACGAAGAAGAACAGGGAGGAGTTCAGGAGTCCCCCCCGGGAAGGGGCCTATGTGCATGGCCTCTTCATGGAAGGCGCTCGCTGGGACACCCAGGTAGACCCCGGGTTTGGGGTGGAGAGGCAAAGGGCATCACCTGTAGGCTGATTACACACACATCGCCCCCTCCCATAAAGTCCAGTTGCTAAAAGGGGCACTCTGGAGACTTCTGTCCTGGATAACCTCTCCTTGAGGCTGTCAGCTCATTTCCCTGCAGCCACAGTCTGAAAGCATCAATTCTTCGGCACTCAGCCTTCTTTATGGTCCAACTCTCACATCCATATGTGACTACTGGAGGAACCATAGCTTTGACTGTATGGACCTTTGTTGGCAAAGTAATGTCTGTTTTTTAATGCGCCGTCAAGGTTTGTCATAGCTTTTCTTCCAAGGAACAAGCATCTTTTAATTTCATGGCTGCAGTCACCATCTGCAGTGATTTTGGAGTCCAAGAAAATAAAGTGTATCACTGTTTCCATTATTCCCCCATCTATTTGCCATGAAGTGATGGGACCAGATGCCATGATCTTAGTTTTTTGAATGCTGAGTTTTAAGTCAGCTTTTTCACTCTCTTCTTTCACCTTTATCAAGAGACTCTTTAGTTCCTCATTGCTTTCTGCCATTAGGTGTCATCTGCATATCTGATGTTATTGATATTTCTCTCAGCAATCTTGACTCCAGCTTGTGCTTCATTCAGTTGCATTTTGCATGATGTAATCTGCGTATAAGTTAAATAAGAGGGTGACAATATAGAGCTTTGACATACTCCTTTCCCAACTCTGAACTAGACTGTTGTTCCATGTCCAGTTCTAATTGTTGCTTCTTGACCTGCATACAGGTTTTGCAGGAAGCAAGTACGGTGATCTTCTGATATTGCTATCTCTTTAAGAATTTTCCACAGTTTGTTGTGATCTGAAGGACTTCCCTGGTGGCTCAGACGGTAAAGCGTCTGTCTACAATGTGGGGGAACCAGGTTCGATCCCTGGGTCGGGAAGATCCCCTGGAGAAGGAAATGGCAGCCCACTCCAGTACTATTGCCTGGAAAACCCCATGGAAGGAGGAGCCTGGTAGGCTACAGTCCGTGGGATCGCAAAGAGTTGGACACGACTGAGTGACTCCATACAGTCAAAGGCTTTAGTGTAGTCAGTGAAGCAGAAGTGGATGTTTTTCTGGAATTCCTTTGCTTTTTCTATGATCCAATTCTGCTGCTGCTGCTGCTAAGTCACTTCAGCCGTGTCTGACTCTGTGCGACCCCTGAGACGGCAGCCCACCAGGCTCCCCTGTCCCTGGGATTCCCCAGGCAAGAATACCGGAGTGGGTTGCCATTTCCTTCACCAATGCATGAAAGTGAAAAGTGAAAAGTGAAGTCGCTCAGTTGTGTCTGACTCTGAGCAACCCCATAGACTGCCAGCCTACCAGGCTCTTCCGTCCATGTGATTTTCCAGGCAAGAGCACTGGAGTGGAGTGCCATTGCCTTCTCCACTATGATCCAATGGGTGTTAGCAATTTGATCTCTGGCTCCTCTGCCTTTTCTAAATCCAGCTTGTACACCTGGAAGTTCTCAGTTCACATACTATTGAAGCCTTGCTTGAAGGATTTTAAGCATTACCTTGCTAGCGTGTGAAATGAGCATAACTGTGTGGTAGTTAGAACATTCTTTGGCATTGCCCTTCTTTGGGATTGGAATGAAAACTGACCTTTTCCAGTCCAACAGACTACCTCCCATTTTTTCATTACCTTGTTTCTGAATAATAATAAAACCAAAAATACCACCTCAAAGCCTATATCCCAGAAAGCGTTGAGCAAAAAGGGAAGGGTAGGATGTCCAAAGTTCCTCTCCTCCATAAAACAAGGGCATTGGCAAAAAGAAAAAAAAAATGTATGTATTAGATATACCGAGTTCTGTCATCAGCATAAGGGGTTCAGGGTCACCTAGACAGAGGTGAGGGATCTGTGAATCTCTCTGGATGATCATCTCCCCAAGTGTGTTCGGAAGACACTAGAGATGTGGGAGATGGATAGGTTGCAAGAAAAGGGTCCTGTGGTCAAAGTAAGTTTGGGAAACACTGGGATAAATAACGTGAAACTTTTTTCTTTACTGCCAGGTCTTCTTGTCTTCAGTGTGCATGGTAAAGCTTCAAGTACAGTGTATGATAATACCGGTAGGCTCTGTGTCTTGCTAACCTGAAGTCCCTAGCACCTAGCATGACATCTGGCAAATAGCTGCATTCAGCATGCTTACTAAATGAATGATAAAATAAAACAGAGATTCAAGCCCTAAAGAGATTCACTTACATGTGACATATGACCGCTTTGGGAACTCTGCTTCAAGAAGATATTCAGGCTGAAAACAAGTAGGAATATGTTGTGCACCCGCTCCAGTGCATGGGCTTCCCTGGTGGCTCAGTGGTAAAGAACCTGCCTGCTAATGCAGGAGACGTAGGAGACAAGGGTTGGATCCCTGGGTCAGGAAGATCCCCTGGAGGAGGACATGGCAATGCATTCCAGTATTCTTGCCTGGAGAATTGCATGGACAGAGGAGCCTGGTGGGTTACAGTCCATAGTGTTGCACAGAGTTGGACACAACTAAAGCGACTTAGCATACACCAGTGCACGCCACCTTGGGTTGTTGAGAAAACCTTGCAAGGGGATGGGCCCTGGGGCAGCCTGGCCGTCCCAGTCTCTCTCTCCTGGATCTCCCGACAGGAGTGAGGCTGCCTGTCCAGGCTCAGGGGCTGACCTAAGAGGTGTTCTCTCGAATCCTTGTCCTCAGGCTGGGATCATCGCCGAGGGGAAGCTGAAGGAGCTGACACCTGCCCTGCCTGTGATGTTCATCAGGGCCGTCCCTGCGGAGAAGCAGGACTACCGCAGCGTCTACCCCTGTCCTGTGTACAAGACCCGTCAGCGGGGACCCACCTACGTGTGGACTTTCCAGCTGAAGACTAAGGAGAAGCCATCCAAGTGGGTTCTGGCTGGAGTCGCCTTGCTTCTGCAGGTTTAGCTTCCTGCAGAACCCCCGAGGAAGCAAAGTTGGGCTGGAGGCTGCCCAGAGGGACTGGTGGGTGAGGGCTAAGACCACAGCCATAGAGAAAGATAAGAAATGGACAGTCACAGTTCTGAAGAGCTCCTTTGGGGAACTCGAGAGAAGTGGCTAAAGTGAGGTTGAGCTGGAGGAGTCTGGACCTAGGAACCAGAGTAGAAGAGTTTCCTAACACTGGCCCTTTCCTAATAAAGTGATTTGCTCTTCAACTGTGTTTGGCCCAGGCTCTGAGTGTTGCAGGGTCAGAAGTTATTGTGACAAGCCCGAGAGAAAGAAGCCATAGATCCCTGAGCCCTGACATTGTTACATGACCCCACATCCAGTGCCCTGGTTTCCAGCTAGTCCGTGGGCCAGCGGCCCCAGGCTCACCTGTGAGGGAGAGTCTGTATTTTAACAAGCACTGCAGGTGATCTACGTGCATGTTACTCTGGATCAGGGGGTCACCTTTTTCTGTTAAGGATCAGAGAGCAAATATTTTAGGCTTTGCAGGGCATGTTGTTTCTGCACAACTGCTAGGTCTGCCACTGTAACCCCAAAGGAGACACGGACATACATACGTAAGCGGGTGCGGCCACATTTCATTAAAACTTTTTATTTACACAAACGGGCAGTCAGCCATAAGGGAGGTATGCGTGCAATATTTGGGCTTCCCCGGTGGCTCAGAGGTAAAGAATCCCCCGGTCAATGCAGGAGACGCAGGTTCAATCCCTAGGTCGGGAAGATCCCCTGGAGAAGGAAATGGAAACCCACTCCAGTATTCTTGCCTGGAGAATTACAGGGACAAAGGAGCCTGGCGGGCTACAGTCCATGGGGTAGCGAAGAGTCAGATATGACTTAGTGACTGAACAACAACAAATATGCAATACCTATCTTCAGGTAGGCCCCACATGCGCTTATCAAGTGTTTATCTAACATCTACTTCTTGCTGGGGACAAAGCCACAAACAAGGTAGGTTGCTTCCTTGTCTCTCTGTCATCTTTCAGATCATTTAAGAGGGGCCCAGGGAGAAACCTTTCGCCTACAGCTTGCTCACGTACAATTTTCCTCGATTTTCCTACGGAACACATTCTCGCTGGATGCCCAACAAAATCTATGGTTTCCATGAGTTGTAAAGCTCCCTTTGGGGCTTGTTTGTTGTCTGGGCAGGCTCCCTGTTCCCTCTAGGATCTTTATTCCCATGTATCCTTGGAGAAACATTTTTTAATTAATCGCCACTTAGCAAAGTGTTTCTTGAGCAGGTATCAGAAGCCCCTGGAGGACTCGTTAAAACAAAGTTTTGTGGGCATCCTTCAGCGTTTGACTTCGTAAGTCTAAGAAACTGCCGATGCTGCAGATCCTGGGACTGCACTTTGAGAACTGCTTACTCCAAATGTAGAATCGCACCCTCCTGCAAACCTCTGCTATGAGAGGACAGAATCTAACGCCGACTCCACCGTGATCTCCCTGCTTTCTGCCTTGTGGTCTCCACACCCTCAAAAGAGGGCCCTCCCTCCTCATCTTTGTGCCAAAAGGGAGGTGATACATTCCTCCAGAATCCAGGGATTCCAATTTAAGAGTCATCTCTTCTGCATCAACCAGAAAAGTACTTTCTGCTCTTTGCTTACAGTTTACAGTTTCTTGCCTAGAGTTCTTGTTTCCAGGGAGTCAGCTCTGTCCTCATCAGCATCATCCTGCCTGCCCCTCACTGGGAACAGTACAGTAAGAGCAGGCAGAGGAGAACCAAGATGGAAGGGGAGTGGTCTCCCTGAACAGAGCAGGACACCCTGGGTCATGTCACTTTCGAGGACAAGGACAATTGGACAGGTTAGATGTATGTGTTAACAAACTTGAGTTATTGAGTCGCTAAGTCACGTCTGACTCTTTGCGACCCCACAGACTGTAGCCTACCAGGCTCCTCTGTCCAAGGGATTTTCCAGGCAAGAATACTGGAGTAGGTTGCCATTTCATTCTCCAGAGGATTCTCCCCACCCAGGGATCGAACCCAGTCTCTGGCATTGGCAGGCGGGTTCTTTATTGCTGAGCCACCAGGGATCTAGACACTCTATAAATTGAATTGATGCTATTGATTTCTTCCTAACACAGACTAAACGAGATAAGGAAGATAATTTTACAGCCCAGGACACTTTGGCAAAAATGATGGACAGCCTAAGGGAGACATTGGGAGAAAGAGGGGAAACTGGAAGCCGCAGAGCAGGTGGGATGCAGGCCTGGGAGGACGACACTGGGATGCCTGGCAGTGGCCAGGCTCTTACCTGGGCACCAGGCTGCCATGTTCTTATCACTGTCCCTCCAATGGTAAACTTGGGGGGGGGGGGGGTTGTTCGAGCTAATCTGGGAGCTCGAGCACCACTGAGGGTTTGTGAGTTCCAGTCAGCACACGGTGCACGCTGCACACACAGACAAGACGGGGAATGACCACCAAGTTTATTGAAAGTTAGCTTTGCACCTGTACAACAGAGACCACATGTGAGCCCACTGGCCTTTTGCTCCCCCTTCTGGAACAAAACCTGCTCTAGGACCACAGTTCTGAGGGCAGATCCAGTGAAACTCTTTCCAGAGAACATTCCTAAAATGGGGCCTCCAAGTGACACGTCTTTCCCGAGGGGTCCGGGAGGACAGACGAGTGGAAAGAGGAAGACTTCTCTTTCTCCTGACGCAGAAGCAAGAAAGTCAGCCCGCGTGAGATCCAACTCAGAGGCTGAGCTCTCCTCCTCGTCTAAAGCCGTGTTCTGGTCTCTGCTCTGCAGTCCATGGAAGGCTGGGAGGGCAGGGATGCTTCCTAAGGGACGCAGTTCCTTGGGATGGAGCCAAGTCTTCTTGAACGGACCAGGGATCAGAACGGGGCTCAGCGAGCCCGGCTATGGGCGGGGCTTCTTTCCCAGGTGGGATCTCTGATGCTTGTCGAGGCTCGAGCTCCAGCTGAAGCTCTTGCCGCAGCGGGTGCACTTGTAGGGCTTCTCGCCTGTGTGCACCCTCTGGTGCCGGTTGAAGTTGGACCTCTGGATGAAGCTCTTCTCACACACGGGGCACTTGTAGGGCTTCTCACCCGTGTGGATTTTCTTGTGGTAGCGCAGCCCCGAGAAGTCGCTGAAGCCCTTCCCGCAGTAGTCGCACTTGCAGGGCTTCTCCCCCGTGTGGATCCGCTGGTGCTTCATGAAGCTGGAGCTCCGCAGGAAGGCCTTTTGGCAGGTGGGGCACTGGAAGTACGTCTCCCGGCTGTGAGTTCTTTGGTGGAAAACCAGCTGCGAGTTCCGGTAGAAGGTCTTGCCACACTCCCTGCAGGTGGGGAGTCTCTGGGCCATGGGGGCCCTTGGCTGCCCCCGCGGGGCGGCCTCTCTCTTCTCCTCAGGCCATGGTGCGGGTGAATCCCCGGGAAGCGGGGGCAGCAGGTGCGGGCCTGGCTGCTTCCTGGAATTCCTCTCCCGGGGGCAGAGCTGACCCCCTGTCCCTTCACCCCGCAGGTTCCCCTGGGCCTCTGAGAGGTCCTCTCCTTCTCCAAAGGGTCTTGGCTCATCCTCACTGAAGAGGCTGCTCAGGGGAGCCTGAGGGGGAGGCTCTCCCGATGCTGGAGGGTCCTGGGCCCTGTAGTTCTCCAAGTTCAGGTTCTCTTTGTCATTGTCCCCTCTGTCCCCTAGAATGAGAAAGAAGATGCAGAATAGCTCAGTCAGCGGTCCGCCCTGCTTGCCAACCTGTGTGTCAGAGAAAGGGTCAGCACAAGACATAACGACTTCTCTTTACCAAGAAGAAGGAAAATGCTGTCGGACCTGAGCACCCGGCACCCACTTCACGTGCGTCCGGCTGGGACTCAGCTCTGGAAAGGAGGAGAATGAGTGACAGTGGAGGATGGCTCCCAGAGGCCGCAGCGGCCTCCTTGGAAACGCAGCACCCAGCTTCCAAAGCCCAGGAGAAACAAGTCTAATATAGGAGAGCACTACGCTAACGAGTATTGGTTTTTATCGGATTATATAAAAAGGATAAATATGATCATGAAAAAATAACTTGAAAAGCATATGAAAGAAAACAAAATCAGCCTTAATCATAGCACCCAGAGGCAACTACTGTGAGTGTACATTTCCTTCCAGTCTTTGATTTAAACATGTATGTTGGGAAGATACCCTGTTGAGGGGCATGGCAACCCGCTCCAGTATTCTTGCCTGGAGAATCCTCATGGACAGAGGAGACTGGAGGGCTATAGTCCATGGGGTTGCACAGTCAGACACAACTGAAGGGACTTAGCATGCACGCATGCACGTACACGTGTATGTTTTTTGCTGACACGACCAGTACCATACTGTATAAATAGTTCTCTACCTGGCTCTGTAGCCTTTCAATGGTAAAGGGTGGTGTTTATCAATTTCACATGGGTCCTCCCTTCCACAAATCACCCCGAAGTTCGTGTCATGTCCCTGGAGCTGTGACGCTCAGAGAAGCTGCCATGTGGAAGTCTGCACCCTTGGTCTGAGCAAGCATCCAGCTTCATTGGTGCTTCACTAATTTCATTAACTCACAAAACAGTTACATTTTGTTTTTCTCATAACTTGGGGTTTGGTTATTACTACTCAGGGACCCATGTGGTAAAGATCTTTATGTGGGTGGTAGAATTTATCTTCAACTTTTATAAATGACTTTATTCCTGTAGATCTGAAGGAGCTGTCTGCCCTTCTCTCTGCTATGTCAGTGTCTTTGGAGCTGTTTGCTCTTCTCTCTCCTATGTCGGTGTCTTTCACATTATCGGCTAGAGACCCAGGAATCTGCTGGAGCGCCAGACCAGAGCTTGTTAATTCAGAGCTTTAGAACTTGTTCCTCTTGGAAGGCCAAGGTACTCTCTCTTGTCTTTGAAGAAGCCTTTATAGGTATCATTTTAAAGAGCTGAATAACGGCTCACCATGGAGATATGATAATAAACACAGTAGACTAAAACAAGATAATTTATTTAAGACTTCTCCTACTGTGGGAATCTAAGTTGTTTGTTTTATTTGGCTACTGTAAATAATGACATGAGAAGCTTTTTTCTTCACAAATTCTGCCCACATTTCTGATCAGTACCTTAAAGTTTCCTCAAAATACAACTACTGTGTCAACAGGCATGAATGGTGTTATTAAGGCTGCTGACACCGACTGGCAGATCAACTTCCAGAACGACGGTGCCATCCTCAGGTCTAAGACGCTGGGCAGAGAGGAGGCAAGGTTTCAATGCCTATTGACTGTCTCACGAATCTGTTGCTCAGACTGGTGGGAAACAGCTTCTTGTTGGTATAAATGTTAATTCTTTAGTTATTAAAGGATCAATTTTTTTTTCACATTTATGAGTTACTTTTCATACTCCAAAACTGCTGTCCATTATTTTTAAACTGGGAAAGTCACTTTTCTCTTATCAACTTGCACTCACTCTTTCTATTTTAAGAAAAATAGTCACTTGCCTGTCATGTCCATGAAAAGTTTTTCACCAGTTTAGTCATTATTATTTTGTTTGGGGTTGTGTGCTCTGTGGCTCAGTCATGTCTGACTCTCTGCAACCCCATGGACTACAGCCTGCCAGGCTCCTCTGTCCATGGGATTTTCCAGGCAAGGATACTACATCGGGTTGCCATTTCCTCCTCCAGGGGATCTCTCTGACCCAGAGATCGAACCTGAGTCTCCTGTGTCTTCTGCACTGAAGGCGGATTCTTTACTGCTGAGCCATCAGGAGTGGGGAGAAGCCCCTTGTTTGGAGTTATTTTTATGTGCAGAAGTTGTGGTTTCTTTCTTTTTAAATATAGTCCAGTCTGTTAAGCATTTACCTAGTGATTTTTTTCCTGTCACTTTATACTTATAAAAATCATCCCCAGCTTGACATGAGTCAAATATTTACCCATTTTCTTCCCTATTACTATTATTTTATTTTCATATTTGATGTCTTTTCCATCTGCTTCCAACTTATTTTGGTAGACGACACACACAAAGTTGAAGCAGATTACTCTTCCCGGAGTGTTTCCTCCTGATTCTGCTCAGAGAAGAGTGACTCATCCTGTGGACTTGCGTTGCTTCTTCCTTCCTCAGTCCCTTACAGACCAGCGTCTGGTCCCCAGCCCCCTCTTCAGTTCCACCGGCTTGTATTCTATCAGCATGGCACTATGTGAATGAGTTTACCTTCCAGAAATGACGTACTCTAAATATTTACAAACCCAACACTGATGAAACACTCTTCTTTCAAACCTTTGTACTATTCTTGCAGTATTCTTCCTGATAAGTGCTTAAGAATCATTTTTCCAAATACAGCTGACTCTCGAACAATGTGGGGGTTGGGGCGACCACCCCAGTGCAGTGAAAATCCAAGTGTAACTTTACAGTCAGCCCTCTGTATCCAGGTTCTCCACTTATGACTTCAACCAAACGTGGACTGTGTACAAATTTATTGAAAAAACTCGTGAGAATAAGCACTCCCGCACAGTCCAAACCCTTACTATTCAAGGGCCAACTGTATGTGTATAATTCTCATCCTTTGAAATTGTGATTAGAGGTATGAGTGTAAGACTTTTTGAAGCTCACTTCCCTGCTGACCTACTTTTCCTATGAGCTGTTCTTCCATGTGGTCAAACAGAAGAGCATATCCACTCTCTCCTGGGGCTTGTGTCCCCTGCTCTGA
Organism: Bubalus bubalis; assembly: GCF_019923935.1. Taxonomy (NCBI): domain Eukaryota; kingdom Metazoa; phylum Chordata; class Mammalia; order Artiodactyla; family Bovidae; genus Bubalus; species Bubalus bubalis. Next base: position 32,474,793 of record NC_059159.1, on the reverse strand, counting down.
GCCCAGGTTAGGCTTCCCTGGTGGCTCAGTGGAAAAGAATCCGCTTGCCACTGCAGGAGATGCAGGTTCCATCTCTGGGTTGGGAAGATCCCCTGGAGAAGGAAATGGCACCCCACTCCAGTGTTCTTACCTGGAGAATCCCATGGACAGAGGAGCCTGGCGAGCTGCAGCCCATGGGGTTGCAGAGTCAGACGCAACTTAGAGACTAAACAACCACCGAATCTAGGTCTGGCAGGCCGTTAATTCTGGTAACCTTTGGGGCCAGACCACTCCTTTCCTGTCTTGTTATTACTGTCTCGTCCCTGCACACCTGGACTCCTGTCAGTGGCCCCCAGGACTCTCCTCCTTGGGGGGTACCCTCCCAGCCTGTCCTGCAGGTGGCTGCTTCATAAGTCTCTCTCCCCATGGATCCTCTCTCAAGAACCTATGATGGTGTTTCTTTGCCTTATCAAGGCAGACTGGCTTTATACCCTCTCCACAGTCTGGTTCAAGGTAACATCTAACAAGACTGTTGTTAGAAAATGAGATGAAAGGGTGTGCGTGTGTTTGTAGGTAGGTAGGTAGGTAGGTAGGTTTGACAGTCGATTTTATGTAACTGCAGTGTTTTTAAAAGAATTCAGAAGGCAAAGGGTGACTGCTGTTTTACAATAGATCAAGTTCATATTTCTTTGTACCAACCTTAAAATACATGATTGATACGAAGTATTTGTTGTTGCTGCTGTGTAATGAAACTTGGGGTGCATAGAAAGTAGCTGAAACACGTTTTTCTGCTTGGTGTCTTGTTTATTTTGTTTGGAGTTGGTGGGTTACCATTTACCATAACCAGAGTCAAAAAAAAAAAGGTCTAGTTACTCTGGACGTTCTCCTTAGGAAGGATAACAGTAATCTGTTAGAGGATCTTTTTTTTTTAATAATAGAACTCAATCCGTATCTGACTTGCTCTCAGCCTGTACAATCTGAATTCTCTGAGGAAGAAGCCATCACAACCGGTTGGAGTGAGGCAGCATATCAGATTCAGGGTCCTTCGTCCACAATTAAACATCTGCCAACAACCTGACAGCCAGAGACGGGAGACCCAACCTCAGTATTCAACCTGGACTGACCAGGTCATGGCTAGTTATGACTGATGTAACAGAAACCAAGTCCTAACCTCTCCCCCCACCACCTCCAATTTAATGACTGGGGGTCAGAAATGGCCCCCGTCCAGAAATGGACAGGTCACTCACCTATGCAGGTGGGTCTTGGGATCTTCTCGCTGGCTTGCAGGTGTGGCCCTGCCAGCTCTACCCCATACCCGGCTGGATCAGTCAGGTCAGGCCTGGCACTGGAAATGCCTGGAACAGAGAGGAGATCTGTGGGCCTGGATAAAAGGGGAGGACTGGGGACCAGGCTGTACTGTTCAAAGGAGGACCATGCATAGACAGGGAACTGAGAGGCTCTAGACACCACTGAGGAGCCTGTCTTGGAGGGACACAGGGAACCTCGAAGACACCAGTACCCCCGGGATGGCTGGATGATGGCAAAGGCCACAAAAAGAAGGCTCTGGGTGGGAGGGGTCAGACCACCTGGCAGGCTGGTGCGCGGGTCATGACTGGGACCCCACCCGTGGTTGGCTGGACACAGTCGGCCACAGCCGAGCCCTGTTGTAACTCAACTCCTGCAAGCTACGAAACAGTGAGAAGGTGACTAGATCTGCCGCTCACTGTCACCATCTAACTGAGGGCACCCCGGCACCCACTTCACAGAGGAGAGGAGCCACCGTGGGGCCAGGCGCACGCAGCGTGTTCAATACACGGGAGCTGACACTGTAGCCCGCCCCCTCCAACTCCCCAGCGCCCAGCTGTGTCTCCAAGGGTTTCCGTCACCCGGAGAGCGCTGAGCAGAGTGGCCAGTCAGTTACCCCTAGAGCACACAGGAGGTGCCCCTTCCACCAGGCTGACCCACCTGCACCTCCTGAGACCATCTTCCCGTAGGTCTCCAGCATGAGATCCCAGTACCGCTCCTTCTGGGTGGAATCCAGGTGCCTCCACTGCTCCTAGAGAAGAACACAAGGCCTGAGTCCAGGGGAGGGTCCCGAACCATCTCTCCCTGCCTGTGCAGGGTTGAAGAGAAAGGAATGGCCTTAGGGTCCTGGCCATCAGAAGGTCTGAGAAACCACAGGAGGTGGTTCCAGACAGAGTCAACAGGCCCAGCCTCTGTACTTCTTGCCATGGAGCAGAAACATGTAGGTTTTAGGTCCCGTGTTCTCTTTTAAGTTGCCTGTTTGGGGAAGCCCTTTCTCCACTCGGCTTGTGTTTAACTCTCAGTGCACATTGGAGAGATCTTTGGGCAGAAGAAGGAGCCTGAAATTCCCAAGACATCATTGATGTCTGGAAATTCAGGAGGGAAAGGAAAGAAGTTTTAAAATGTATTTCTGATTAGCAGATGTTAAGCTTAAAAAAAGAGAAGAAAAGGAGGAGTTAAATGTTTTCGGGTGGAAGAAACTGCAAAGGTGAAAAGTGACCTCTATATGTTTAACTATTGATCATAACATTTTAAATATGGACTTTAATTTAAAATTTTATAAAGTAGGAATTTTTTACTTTGTTGATCTTCTGTGAGTGAAGTTACCTTAACAACCGTCTGGAAATAACCAGCTTGAGCAAACCCTGCTGAATGCAGGAGTCTTTGGTCTTTCCGGTCAGAACACACAGACCCCCTCTTCAGCGCTGGCAGTAATACCTGCGAGGCAGCCTGGCCTCCCAGACACATGGGCACCAAAAGAGTAGCCACCAAGATGCCGAAGTCATCCACCAAAACCCTCCGGGGCAACAATCGACCCTTTCAAAGCCCAGAAAAGAGTCTCTGAACAGCGTACCTCCAACCTTAAAGCCACAGACTTACTCGAGGAACTGCCAGAAGCCAGCGGTGCTTGAATGAAACCCTTGACTTAAGAGACAAGACGCCAACTACAGCCCTCCCCTCCCTCTCATTTTCACAAGAGCAGAAAAAAATCTAACTTCCTACTCTGGGAAGTATGAGATTTGATGGGGAAATAATCTGGATTTCATGTGGAAACAGCACCACCTTGTGGGTTTGTGGGGCACTGCCACAACTGACTCGCACAGAGACGTGTGGACTGTGTTCCCCTCTGGAGGTCTGAACACACGGGAACGGGCGCCACGCATCCCCGAGTCCGGGAGGCTCTGTCTCTGACTCAGTCACACGTCTGACACGTGGACCTCACACCCTGCCACTGTTCTCGAGGTTCCCAAATCAGGGAAGAGATTAGAGGATGTGATTCCTTACATTTAAACATTCCCTTCAGATATAAAAGACTTTGTTGAACATCGAGGGCCTTCTGATAGAAACAGGTGTTGTTAGTTTAGGGAGGGGCACCGGGACTGGGTCGGGACGGTCCGTCAGGGCTGAGCTGCTGTTCATCAGGCATCAGCTATATATAGGGAATTTACTTATACACTCTATATATTTATACAGGGCTTCCCAGGTAGTGCACCGCGGTAAAGAATCCACCTGCCGATGTAGGAGACACAAGTTCGATCCCTGGGTTGGGAAGATCCCCTGGAGGAGGACATGGCAACCCACTCCAGAATTTTTGCCTGGAGAGTCCCATGGACAGAGGAGCCTCGCGGGCTACAGTGTATGGGGTCACAGAGTCAGACATGACTGAGAACACACCACATATTTATTTATATACATACATACATATATATACATACACACACACACACACACACATATATGGTGCTGCTGGTGAGCATTAAGAATCTCTGGACCTTGAGCTATCCAGAACAGGTCATGGACAATGTCCGTATATAAGTACTACAGAGCTAACAGCTAACCCCACTAGCTGAAGTGTGTTAATATGTACACCTTTCACAGGGATACCCTGTATTTACTGCAAAAGCAACAAGAGGCCTCCAAGTCTGCTTGAGATCCTTGGCAGAATACCCAGTTCTTTCCCCCCAAGCAGCCTTCTGCCTAACAGTCTGGTTCCTGAGTACCCTGAAAGCAGGAAGAAGGGTACTCTTGAGTCACTGAAAAAGGTATATCCCCCTGCCCACTCCCCACCCCCTACCCCAAGTACAATGCAAAGCTGGGACTCTGGTTTCTAGATCTGTGGGCCTGGAGAGCTGAAGCTCAGACCTGGCTTCACACCACGTTCAACACACATAGCCTTCCTCACGTTCACTCTAAAGGACCCCACAAGAAGAATCCTGAGAAGAGGAGTTCTCTAGAAGTTTGGAACAATGCTTTGACTAAAGTCTACAGATGCTTGAAAAACTTCATTTTTATCAAATGCAACTTTTCGGAGTCACTCTCCACATAATCAAAATAGATCTGTTTCTGAGACTTCTGTTTGTGGCCAGGATGGAGTGAGAGGGGCTGGGTTTACCTTCCTGCTGAAACCCTGAGGGAAAGGTTCTGGGGTCGAGAAGCAGGGGACCCCACTCACCTGAGATGCTGTGTGGAGAAGGGAGGCTCCGAAGTCCTGGTCCCTGACAGGCATTTGCTCGGGCTGGGCAGGCAGCTGGGTGGCGGCCACTGCTGAAGGCAGAGACAGAAGACTGAGCATCCTGATGTCCTTCTCGACTGCTCACAGAGGGCACAGGGACAAACCTCCCGCCCCCCCGAGAACCTGCACTTGTCCCACCATCCACAAGCTCAGACCCACATTTACCTCCCTAACCAACTCTGGCTCCTCCAACCTTCCCGACAGCTGCCCCCGACATCTCCTCCCACCTTCCTCAGACCCCAGATCCGAAAGGCCTGGCCCTGTCATAAAGTGGCTTACATTGCAGACTTTGAATCCCCCATCGTAGTTGATTCCTGTAGGTGTACCCTGCTTCCCACACGTCCAGACACACCCCAACTGGAGCGGCCTGTGGGGTCAGTTCCCTCTTGGCCTGCTGATCACAGTCCCCCGGTTTATCCAGGAGGCAGCACACACACACCACCAGGAACCGCCCCTCACCTAGACCTTGCTCCATGTCAGACTCCTCTTTCACCACACAGCTCAGTGGCTCCCCGGGCCCGGGGGCTGTGTTCTGGAGCCCAGGCTTCTGAGGTTCTTCAGCAGGAGACCCTGCGTCCCCCGCTGGGCAGCTCGCGGGTTCCACCTTCTCTGAGAAGACTTCCTGTCCCAGAACTTGGATGCTGATCTAGAGACAACACAGTGCTGATTACTGAAAGACCCAGATTGAGGGTTTCTGAAAAACACAGAGCTACCCTTCCAGAACGCATCCTAAGGCAGGCCTTAGGGACATGGTGCAGGGAAAGAAAAGGCCAGCATTTATTTCTGTTCCAGCAGGAACTGGGCAGGGAAGCATCCTGAGGGCAGCTGGAGGATGAGGCCAGAGGGAGACCTGGGAGCCCTTCAGACAGGCCGCTGGGGCTGTGTTTCTACTGGACAGCCTTCACCAATTAAGACGCAGGCGTCTTTGGGACAACTCCCCAAACACTCCAAAGATGGGATGGGAGGGGAGACTTTATCTTCGATCCTTAATGGCCGAAAGGTGTAGTGTCACAGGGAGACCTAGGATCAGGTGTGGCGTGGGGATACACAGAGGAGGTATAATGAGAAAAACACTGAGGAGATATAATGAGTCTTCGTCCCAGGCTCCTGGCACAGAGCTCTGAAACCCCTGGGATGTCCTGAAGGACAGGAGTGCCAGGAGCCACTTTGTGGTTCAGACGAGCCCCTCCCAACCATCCCTGAGTTGGATCATGATAGGATAACTCTTGGTGGCCCTGGATAGCTTCAGGATGGAGGCCCGTTGTCAGGGGAACTAACCTGGTGACTGGAGGGCCAGAACATTCAGCCCCACCCCTCAACCTCTAGGGCACAGAGAGGGGCTGGAGCTCTTCAACCACTAATGGCCAATGATCAATCTATCATGCCTGAGTAATGAGAATGCCATAGTAACTCCTAAACTGTGGGGTTCAGGGAGCTTCCAACCCGGTGAACACATACAAGGGTCAGGAGGATGGAGTGCCCAGAGGAGGGCATGGAAGCTCTGTGTATCCCCCATATCTTCTATTTGGCTGCTCCTCAATCATATCCTTTAGAACAAACTGGAAAATGGAAGCAAAGTGTTTCCCTGAGATCTGAGTCATCCTAGCAAGTTATCAAACCTGAGGAAGGGGCCATGGGAACCTCCCAATCTGTAGCCAGCTGGCCGGAAGTCTGAGTGACCCCTGCAGCTTGTGACCGGTGGCTGAAATGGGGGACGTCTTACAGGACCAGCCCTTATCCTCTGGGTTGAGAAAAGCAGACCGCTGCTATCACAACTGAACTCAATAGGAGGACACCTAGTTGAGATCAGAGACTCGGAGAATTGGTTGTTGGTGTGAAAAACCCCACATATTCAGTGCCAGAAAAAAAGATAACCGCCTGGGACTTCCCTGGTGGTTCTATGGTTAACCACTTCCCTGGTGGCTCCAAGGCAGGGGACACAGGTTCGACCCCTGGTCCAGAAAGATCCCACATGCTGTGGGGCAACAAAGCCTGTGCATCACAACTACTGAGCCCGCACGCCCTAGAGCCAATGCTCTGCAACAAGAGCAACCACCGCAACAAGCCCATGCACTGCCACCAGAGTAGCCCCCGCCACGAGGGTAGCCCCCGCCACGAGAGTAGCCCCGCCACGAGGGTAGCCCCGCCATGAGAGTAGCCCCCGCCACTAGAGTAGCCCCTGCCACTAGAGTAGCCCCCGCCATGAGAGTAACCTCCACAACTAGAGTAACTCCGCAACTAGACAGTAGCTCCCACAACTAGAGAAAGCCTGCACGCAGCAACAAAGACCCAGCGCAACCAAAAGTAAACAAATGATTAAAAAAAAAAAAGACACGCCCCTGCTGAGACCCCAGAGGACCTGGTGCTTCCCTCACACATCACAGCACTCTCTGCTCACCCACTGCCACAGCCTCTGGGGGTCTCCCTTCAAGCTCTCCACGAGGGTCACGGCCTCCTCCCCACTGCCTGGACACTGCTTCCGCACCCACGTCTGGATCTCCCCAGGCAGAATGCTCAGGAACTGCTCCAGCATCAGCATCTCCAGGATCTGCTCCTTGGTGTGAACCTCTGGCTGCAGCCACTGGAAACAGAGCTTCCGAAGCTGTTGGAGGGTTTCATGGGGCCCGGACATCACCTGGTAAGGAAACTGCCTGAAGAGCTGGCGTGCGGTCTCGGGGCTGGAGGGCTCCCCTTGGGGGGTGGCATCTGGGCCAGGGAACAGGAGCTCCTTGGCCTTGGCTGGCGGTGGCAGCAGGACAGGAGCCTGCCCCAACTCCACGGGCATCGTCTGGCGTGGCGAGTCCTTTTAGGGGACGTGCTTCTGGGACGGAGCTGTCCCCAGGAGAGCCAGGTCTTCTCAGAGCCTCTCACAGGGACCCTGGAGGGGCAGCAAGAGAGACATTACATGGGCTAGGGCGATGCACTTTCACAAAAGAACAGAATTACCTGCCCTGCCTGAGAGGTGAGGGAGGGAGTCGTGGGTCTTCTGAAATCAATGGATGCACTATTTTACTTTGAAATATGGTAAACTTGAAGCTGCAAAGCAAACTACTAGAACCATTGCTAGACTGTCACCACAACTCTGACCATTTTTAGTGTTCTCTCTTGGTCTTCAAATGGCCAGACCAAGAAGAATGAAATGCACCACGTGAAGCGTGTTCACCAGGTTTCCAGGTAAACAGCTCTTCTCCACAACACTCCGATATCTGCACCCATAGGTCTGCAGACCAAAACAGACAGCCGAACAGAGACACTGATGGCCTAGGATTAAAGACTGAGGTTGAAATGACTGCGTGTGTGCATGCATGCTGAGTTGTGTCTGACTCTTTGCAACCCCATGGACTGTACCCAACAAGGGTTCTCTGTCCATGGAATTTTCAGGCAAGACTACTGGAGTGGTTTGGGTTGCCATTTCCTTCTTCAGGGGATCTTCCTGACCCAAGGATCAAACCCATGTCTCCTGCATTGGCAGGTGGATTCTTTACCAGTGCGCCACCTGGAAGCCCAAGGTTGAAATGACTAGATGCTTCCAAAATAAATATGAAGTTGAAGAGAACTTTTTCCCCAAAAGGTGCAATGAAAGTTCTAAGTGACCTCTTTTGAGTGCCATGTTGACAACTGGGAATTTATGAAAAATCTGTCATACTAAAATTTTCAACCCTAAACTGAAAAAAGTCTTAGAATAAATACTGGCTACCACAAAAACATTCCTACAGACATGAAGCAAGTTTTATGGCGAGTGGTATCAAAATTCAGAAGGCAGGAACTAAGACAAGGAAAAGAGAATTAGGAAATGACGAAGTTAATATTAAGATGTTTCAAAAGGAGCATGCAATATTTCTAGATAGCTTTCTTGCATGTAATCCTAATATTGGATTATTGGGTCTATCTTAAAATACTATAAAGGAGCTTGAGGTCATCATTTCTCCATAACATGAACCACAACAACCAAAAAAACACCCAGTCACTTGGGTGCCAGGGTTAATCAGAGATCAGTACAACACTCTAGCTTTTGATGGCTGCTTTGTCCTTGAGGGGGCTTCCCTGATAGCTCAGTTGGTAAAGAATCTGCCTGAAATGCAGAAGATTCCTGGGAAGGAAGATCCCCTGGAGAAGGGATAGGCTACCCACTCCAGTATTCCTGGGCTTCCCTTGTGGTTCAGCTGGTAAAGAATCTGCCTGCAATGCAGGAGACCTGGGTTTGATCCCTGGGTTGGGAAGATCCCCTGGAGAAGGGAAAGGCTACCCACTAGTATTCTGGCCTGGAGAATTCCATGGACTGTATAGTCTATGGGGTCACAAAGAGTCGGACACGACTGAGCGACTTTCACTTTCAATTTTTTCACTTTTGTCCCTGAGGTGTAAGAGCAATGTCTTTATCCCCATGACGTCACCCAAACAGTTCACTCTATATCACAACATCATTTAAAAATAAAACAAGCGGGAGATTGCTTCAAGATGGTGGAGTAGAAGGCCACGTGCTCACCTCCTCCTGTGAGAGTGCCAAAATCATAGCTAACTGTTGAACAATCATTGACAGGAGGACACTGGAAAAAAAGGTACCCCATGTCAAAAGACAAAGGAGAAGCCACAACAAGAGGGCAGAAGGGATGCAATCAAGAAAAAATCAAATCTCATACTTGCTGGATGGGCAACCCACAAACTGGAAAACAATTATACCACAGAGGTTCTCCCACTGTTGGGAAGGTTCTGAACCCCAAGTCAGGCTTCACAATCTGGGAATTTGGCAAAGAGACTAGGAATCCCCAGGGAATCAGATGTTGAAGGCCAGCAGGATTCGATTGCAGGACTTCCACAGGACTGGGGGAAATGAAGACTCCACTCTTGGATGGCACAAAATCTTATGTGTACCAAGACCCAGGGGAAAGGAACACTGACCCCACAAGAGACCGAACCAGACCTGCCTGCTAGTGTTGGACTGTCCCCTGCAGAGGTTCAGGTCAGCAGGGGCTCACCATAGGGACGGGGACACTGGCAGCAGCAGTCCTGGGAGGGGCACGTTGGCATGAGCCCTCTTGGTGTTTGCCAATAGCCCTACCATCAGTTCAGTTCAGTTGCTCAGTCATGTCTGACTCTTTGCGACCCCATGGACTGCAGCACATGCCAGGCTTCCCTGTCCATCACCAACTCCCAGAGCCTAGTCAAACTCATGACCATTGAGTCAGTGATGCCATCCAACCATCTCATCCTCTGTTGTCCCCTTCTCCTCCTGCCTTCAATTTTTCCCAGCATCAAGGTCTTTTCAAATGAATCAGTTCTTCACATCAGGCAGCCAAAGTATTGGAGTTTCAATTTCAACATCAGTCCTTCCAATGAATATTCAAGACTGATTTCCTTTAGGATGGACTGGTTGGATCTGCTTGCTGTCCAAGGGACTCTCAAGAGTCTTCTCCAGCACCACAGTTCAAAAGCATCAATTCTTCGGCGCTCAGCTTACTTTCTAGTCCAACTCTCACATCCATACATGACTACTGGAAAAACCATAGCTTTCACTAGATGGACCTTTGCTGGCAAAGGTCTCTGCTTTTTAATATGCTGTCTAGGCTGGTCTACCATAGAGCCTATAGATTCCAGGGCTGGGTAGCCTCAGGCCAAACAACTAACAGGGAGGGAGCATAGTCCCACCCATTAGCAGATAATTGGATTATAGTTTTACTGAGCAAGGCCCTGTCAGAGCAAGACCCAGTTTTTCCCCAGTTCCTCCCATCTGGAAGCTTACACACGCCTCTTAGCCTCATCTACCAGAGGGCAGAGAGCAGAAGCAAGAACAACTACATTCCTGCAGCCTCAAGAACAAAAAGCACAATCACAGAAAGTTAATCAAAATGAAAAGGCAGAGGATTATGTCACACATGAAGGAACAAGATAAAACCCCCAGAAAAACAACTAAATGAAGTGGAGATAGGCAACCTACCAGAAAAAGAATTCAGAATAATGATAGTGAGGATGATCCAGGATCTTAAAAAAAAAAAAAAAAAAAAGAATGGAGGCACAGATTAAGATGACATAAAAAGGTTTAACAAAGATTCAGAAGAACTAAACCAGAAAAAGAAAGCAAAATTTTTTTGAGGGGATAAAATAGAAAGGTAAGAAGATTATGTTTCTTGTGTCACCCCACTAACTGTCCTTTGTGCTTACAAAGAGACCCATGTATTGGGCTGGTCAAAGAGTTTATTTGGGTTTTTCCATAACATCTTACAGAAAAACCTGAACAAACTTTTAGCCTACCTGATATTTCATTCATATATTCATCCAGCACCCAGAGGGCTACAGCAACATGTGCTCAATAATTCAGGAATTCTATTTCCTTTCATGGCAGCCTACCCACTGTAAACAACAACAGTACTGGAGAAAGCCTAAGAGGCCACTATTTTCAGGCACTGGACAACAGGTAGGCAAGAAAGGAATCCCTGAGAGAAGAAAAGCTCATGAGGAGGGTCCCATGGTCATCATAGCTGTCTGCAAAGGAATGATTTCCAAAGCCCAGTGCAGGAAGCTGGAGCTCAAGCAGAGACCAGGGGCTACTGAAGCGGCTAGAATCATAAAGAGCAGGGCAGTGGGGAGGAGGAAGCTGTGGCAATGGAGGCAGACAGTTGTGGAGGGAGGGGGGGGTTTCCTTGTGATGAATCTTGGCCAAGGGTTGGACTGAACTCAGCATGGTGGAACTATCCAAGGTTCAACAGGGAGCAGTTGCTACCATGTTAAAAGAGCAAATGAGGGATACAGAAGGCCAACCAATGAGAGACATTTACATTTCCGACCACAAAAGTAAAGAAACATTCAATGCATCCTGAGTTATCTGACAGGTCCTGTTAGGAGTAAGGACCATGCTTGAGAGTAAGACCTACCTACTCTAAACATGCCCCCCAAAACCTAAAAATACGCTTCAACAATATCCACCAAGGAGGCCCAGTCTGTTGGTCTATTCTGATCCAGTTAGAAGAATTTGAGGGAATTCCTTGGCAGTCCAGTGGTTAGGACTCCATGCTTTCACTGCCAACAGCCCAGGTTCAATTCCTGATCAGAGAACAAAGATCCCACAAGCCATGCAGAACAGCCATAGAATAAAAGAATTTGGGAGGCACCTTGGGTTTTTGAAAGATCTACCCTAAAACCAAGCTGGTTATTGTTCAGTCACTAAGTCATGTCCGACTCTTTGTGATCCCACAGACTATAGCATGCCAGGCTTTCCTGCCCTTCACTATCTCCTGGAATTTTCTCAAATTCATGTCCATTGAGTCGGTGATGTTATCTAGCCATCTCGTCCTCTGCTGCCCCCTTCTCCTTTTGCCTTTAATCTTTCCCAGCATCAGAGTCTTTTTCAATAAGACAGCTCTTCACATCAGTGGCCAAAGTATTGGAGCTTCAGCATTAATACTTCCAATGAATATTTAGGGTTGATTTTCTTTAGGACTGACTGGTTTGATCTCCTTGGAAAGGTATGGCAAACCTAGACAGAGTATTCAAAAGCAAAGACATCACTTTGCCAACAAAGGTCTATATAGTCAAAGCTATGGTTTTTCTAGTAGTCAGGTATGGATGTGAGAGTTGGACCATAAAGCCGAGCACTGAAGAATTGATGCTTTTGTGTTGTGGTGCTGGAGAAGACTCTTAAGAGTCCCTTGGATTGCAAGGAGATAAAAATCAAACTAACACAACCCAAAGGTGATCAGTCAGTAATTGAACTGCCTGCTAGAAGAAAAATCAACACTCTTCAGAAGATAACAGAATCCTTAGTGTCTACAATGTGCCATCCATAATATCCATGATACGATCCAAAATCAAGGGGAAAGAAGTCAAGAGAATCCAGGCCCTGATGGCCTCAGGACTTAAAAACAATATAATTTTAATGATAGAAGAGATAGTGACTTTCCACAGAGACTAGAAATCATAAAGAGAAACAAATGCAAATTCTAGAAAATGAACTGTCAACCCAGAATTCCACAGCCAACAAAAACACCTTTCAAAGAAAGAATTAAAATAAGACATATATCAGATAAAAAAAGCCATGAAAATTTTCCCCCAATGATGCATACTGCAAGAAATGCTAAAGGACATTTTTCCAGTTGAAGGAAAACTCACATCTACAGAGAGGAATAAAGTGAAGTCACTCAGTCGTGTCCAACTCTTTGCGACTCCATAGACTGTAGCCTACCAGGCTCCTCTGTCCATGGGATTTTCCAGGCAATAGTACTGGAGTGGATTGCCATTTCCTTCTCCAGGGAGTCTTCCCAACCCAGGGCTCGAACCCGGGTCTCCCACATTGTAGACAGACGCTTTACCATCTGAGCTACAGAGAAGAATGAAAATCTCCAAAAATGGTAAGCACGTGGTGAATAAATGTAAGATACTATGCTTCTATTGCTTCTAACTTCCTTAAAAGAAGCAACTGACTGTTAAGCCAAAAATAGCACTAGTATAAGTAGAACATAAGATAAGTAGAAGTGAAATATATAAATACAGCACAAAGAAGGGGGTAAATGGAATTAATCTGTTATTAGGTTATTACATTTATGAGGTGCTAATGCAAAAACATAAAATTGAAAGGAAGAAGTAATGTCAGGTGAGGTGACAGATGGAAAACGTAAAGGTGTTAAGTGAGGGGTAGGAAATGAGAAATGTGAGTTATAAAGTGGAACAATATTAAAGCACACTCTGATAAGTTAACCTTTGATAATTTAAGGATGCATAATGCTAGCTGTAAAAGTATTATACAGAGAGGTATAGCTAAAAAACCAAGAGACAAACAATGAAAAGCAGTCAATAATATACAGGAAAGAATTAAGAGAAGAATAAAAAGCAGAAAGATCAAGTGGAAAAAAAGACAATATGACAGCCTAACACCCAACCAATCAATAATTACATTAAATGTAAATGGACGAAACACTAGAATTATAAGGTACAGACTGTCAGATTTTAAAAAAGCAAGACCCAACTATATGCAATCTACAAGAGACATTTTATATTTAAAGACACAGATAGTTTGGAAATAAAATGGAGGAGAAAAGACATTCCATGCAAACAGCAAGCACATGAAAGCTGGTATGGTTACATTAGCATCTAACCAAGAAACTTCATGACAAAGAGAAAAGGAGGGACATTTTATTACGATAACTGGGTTAAATCACCTAGAACACAAAGCACCCTAAAAGTGTAGGCACCTAATATCAGGTCTAAAGGGAAAACTCCTCAATCATCATTGGAGATTTTAACACTGTTCTCTCAGTAACTGATAGAAAAACAGACCAAAAAAAAAATATATATATATATATATGAGTAAGGAAATAGATATCTACTACTGTGGTCAAGAATCCCTTAGAAAAAATCGAGTAGCCATCATAGTCAACAAGAGTCCAAAATGCAGTACTTGGATGCAATCTCAAAAACAACAGAATGATCTCTGTTCGTTTCCAAGGCAAACCATTCAATATCACAGTAATCCAAGTCTATGCCCCAACCAGTGATGCTGAAGAAGCTAAAGATGAACGGTTCTATGAAGACCTACAAGCCCTTCTAGAACTAACATCCAAAAAAGATGTCCTTTTCATTATAGGGGACTTGAATGCAAAAGTAGGAAGGCAAGAGATATCTGGAGTAACAGGCAAATTTGGCTTTGGAGTACTGTATGAAGCAGGGAAAAGGCTAATGGAGTTTTGCCAAGAGAACGCACAGGTCATAGCAAACACCCTCTTCAAACAACACAAGAGAAGACTCTATACATGGACATCACCAGATAGTCAAATACCAAAATCAGATTGATTATATTCTTTGTGGCCAAAGATGGACAAGCTCTACACAGTCAGCAAAATCAAGACCGGGAGCTGATTGTGGCTCAGATCATGAACTCCTTATTGCCACATACAGACTTAAATTGAAGAAAGTAGGGAAAACCACTAGACCATTCAGGTATGACCTAAATCAAATCCCTTATGACTATATAGTAGAAGTGACAAATAGATTCAAGGGATTAGATCTGATAGAGTGCCTGAAGAACTATGGATGGAGGTTCATGACATTGTACAGGAGGCAGTGATCAAGACCATCCCCAAGAAAAAGAAATGCAAAAGGGCAAAATGGTTATCTGAGGAGGCCTTACAAAGAGCTGTGAAAAGAAGAGAAGCAAAAGGCAAAGGAGAAAAGGAAAGATATATCTATTTGAATGTAGAGATCCAAAGAATAGCACGGAGAGATAAGAAAGCCTTCCTCAGTGATCAGTGCAAAGAAATAGAGGAAAACAGCAGAATGGGAATGACTAGACATCTCTTCAAGAAAATTGGAGATACTAAGGGAACATTTCATGCAAAGATGGGCTTGATAAAAGACAGAAATGGTACGGACCTAACAGAAGCAGAAGATATTAAGAAGAGGTGGCAAGAATACACAGAAGAACTATACAAAAAAGATCTTCACGACCAAGATAATCACGATGGTGTGCTCACTCACCTAGAGCCAGACATCCTGGAATGCAAAGTCAAGTGGGCCTTAGGAAGCATCACGACGAACAAAGCTAGTTGAAGTGATGGAATTCCAGTTGAGCTATTTCAAATCCTGAAAGATGATGCTGTAAAAGTGCTGCACTCAATATGCCAGCAAGTTTGGAAAACTCAGTAATGGCCACAGGACTGGAAAAGGTCAGTTTTCATTCCAATCCAGAAGAAAGGCAATGCCAAAGAATGTTCAAACTACTGCACAATTGCACTCATCTCAAACGCTAGCAAAGTAATGCTCAAAATTCTCCAAGCCAGGCTTCAACAGTACATAAACCATGAACTTCCAGATGTTCAAGCTGGATTTAGAAAAGGCAGAGGAACCAGAGATCAAATTGCCAACATCCGTTGCATCATTGAAAAAGCAAGAGAGTTTCAGAAAAACACCTACTTCTGCTTTATTGACTATGCCAAAGCCTTTGACTATGTGGATCACAACAAACTGTGGAAAATTCTGAAAGAGATGGGAATACCAGACCACCTGACCTGCCTCTTGAGAAATATGTATGCAGGTCAAGAAGCAACAGTTAAACCTGAACATGGAACAGACTGGTTCCAAATAGGAAAAGGAGTACGTCAAGGCTGTATATTGTCACCCTGCTTATTTAACTTATATGCAGAGTACATCATGAGAAATACTGGACTGGATGAAGCACAAGTTGGAATCAAGATTGCCGGGAGAAATATCAATAACCTCAGATATGCAGATGATACCACACTAGTGGCAGAAAGTGAAGAACTAAAGAGCCTCTTGATGAAAGTGAAAGAGGAGAGTGAAAAAGTTGGCTTAAAGCTCAACATTCAGAAAACGAAGATCATGGCATCTGGTCCCATCACTCATGTCAAATAGATGGGGAAACAATGGTAACAGTGACTGACAGACTTTATTTTGGGGGGCTCCAAATTTACTGTAGATAGTGACTGCAGGCATGAAATTAAAGACACTTGCTCCTTGGAAGAAAAGTTATGACCAACCTAGACAGCATATTACAAAGTAGAGACATAACTTTGCCAACAAAGGTCCGTCTAGTGAAAGCTATGGTTTTTCCAGTAGTCATGTATGGATGTGAGAGTTAGACTAGAAAGAAAGCTAAGCACCAAAGAATTTGATGCTTTTGAACTGTGGTGTTGGAGAAGACTCTTGAGATTCCCTTGGATTGCAAGGAGATCCAACCAGTCCATCCTAAAGGAAATCAGTCCTGAATATTCATTGGAAGGACTGATGTTGAAATTGAAACTCCAATACTTTGGCCAGCTGATGTGAAGAACTGACTCATTTGAAAAGACCCTGATGCTGGGAAAGACTGAAGGCAGGAGGAGAAGGGGACGACAGAGGATGAGATGGTTGGATGGATGGCATCACCGACTCAATGTACATGAGTTTGAGTAAGCTCGGGGAGTTGGTGATGGACAGGGAGGCCTGGTGTGCTGCAGTCCATGAGGTTTCAAAGAGTTGGATGCGACTGAGCAACTGAACTGAACTGAAGGAAATAGAAAATCTAAACAACACTGTGACCCAAGTTGATACAACCGTCATTTAAAACAACAGCTGCAGAGTACACATTCATTTCAAATGCATAGGAAGCACTCATGAAAACAGAATATGTGTATAATTATGTTTCAAAACACTAGAATCTTAAAGTATAGATTCTCTGATCACAGAGTAATTAACTAGAAAACAATAAGATACCTAGAATATCCTAATATATGGAAATATTAAATAACCTACTGTCAAGAAAAAAACCAGATAGGAAATTAAAACATTTTTTTCATATTGACCGATAATGAAAACACAACATATTAAAATTTGTAGGAAATGGCTAAAGGCTGCTTAGGGGGAATTAAACAGCTTTAAGTAAATATGTTAGGTTGGGAACTAAGTGAATTGCAAAAGGCTTAATCTGCAGGGCTTAATGCAAAGCCAGAGGAGGAGATACTTTTACAGAAAGGATTAGAGTTAACTTTTCCAGGAATGTCTTTTATAAACAAATTATTATTAGTGGAAGTACTTTGTCTCATAATTAAACAACTGCTGAGTGAATTTTACTACTTAATTCAGACGCTGAGAAAAATAAACTAACCCTATTGAAAATAAATAAACATGTTAAAACTTTTAAATATATATGCATCCTTCACTAGCTAGATATGGCTCCTGAATTTCAAATAACAAGTAGCAAGATTTTAGATAGCAAGAGACTGATCTGTGGACTTATTCATATTTATTTAGTTCCTGAATTAGGATAGCAGTTTAGATAACACCTAGGGAAAGCGACTTTCAGGGAAAACTGTCTCATAAAATATTTAACTCTGATTTCAGCTATTATACTTTCACATAATGGTAGGGAAAATGCCTCAAGTATTCATAATTACTTTATGGGCTTCCCTGGTGTTTCACATGGTAAAGAATCCGCCTGCAATGTGGGAGACATAGGTTCGATCCCTAGGTTGGGAAGATTCCCTGGAGGAGGGCATGGCAACCCACTTCAGTATTCTTGCCTGGAGAATCCCCATGGACAGAGGAGCCTGGCCAGTTACAGTCCATGGGGTCACAAAGAGTCAGATACCACTGAGCAAGTTAAGCACAGCACACACATAAATGGCTCATAGGTTGGTACTGCAAATACTTCATGAGACTCTACTCCTGTTAGTTTTGAAAAAAAAAGTAAAGTTCTCCCAAATGTATAGTTGTTATTAAAGCTATAACAAATTAGAATGCACTTTTAAATGAACATCTAGGTACACAGATACTTATCCATTCACATATGAGCAGCCATTCGCAGAGCACAAAGATGGTCTCCTTAAACTTCAGTCAAGCTTCTGAGTCATCTTTTTGAGTAGGGCTGGCCCTTGGACTCTGTCCTTGGCCCTTCTAGTCTAGTTTAGCAAGAATCTTTCTGACTCCAGTTTAGGGAAAATCCCCTACTTTTGAAATTTGATCAAATTCAACATCCCTTGACCATCCTTGGTATCTGACCAAATTCCCTATGGCCCTGACCTGCCTTCAGCAAAGCCGGTCAAGTTAGTTTAGCCAGAATGACCCCCTTAAGCCGGACGTTTCCTCTTAGTAATTTTCCATCCACTGACCCCACCCCACCCCTTGACTATAAATCTCGACTTGTCCTTGTTGTATTCAATCTGTCCCTCCCACACCTCAAAACCCCATGGGAGTCTCCCTGAATACTGTCCACCTTATTGCTTTTAAGGAGTGTCTGAGTAACTTTTTTCTCTATCAAGTTCCATGTTAGGCACGGTTCCAGCAGATCCTCAGAAATGGGCTTCCCTGGAGGCTCAGCAGTAAAGAACATGTCTGCCAATAACGGACAACGCAGGTTCCATCACTGGGTGGGAGGAGATCCCCTGGAGAAGGAAATGGCAATACACCCCAAGTATTTTTGCCTGGAAAATTCCATGGACAGGGGATACTGGCAGGCTGCAGCCCATAGGGTCACGAAGAGTCGGACACGACTTAGCGATTAATCAACAACCCTCACAAATACCCAGCAAGGCGAGTATTACACTGTACAGGTCTGAAATCTCTGAGGCTCACCGAGGCGGCCAAATTCAAACCCAGGAAGCTCTAACCGCCTGTGCCTTTGGGAGGAGAGCGGCAAACCTTTGGTAACTTGAGTGGGGGAGGGGCGGAGCGGGCGGCCTTAGGAGCTGTCACAAACAGCTGGAGAGGAGGAGGAGCTACAGGCCCTGTGGCCAGGGAGGGGATCCGGCCCTGCCAGGCGCCGGGCAGCGCTGCCCACTGCGCCCTCCACCCTCTGCCCACGACGCCGACCGCACCCAGGAGCCAGGCTGCGGGCATCAGCCCATTACGGGTTCCCTCTTCCCGAGGCTTACTTCCAGCCTTCTAGGGGAGGCAGGAGAGAGGCCCCTTCTCGTCCCAGGCCAGAGACGTGGCTGGAGAGTCCGGCGGGCCCCACAGGCTCAGGGGCGCTAGCCCGGTCGGGGTACCTTGCCTCCACTCACAGCCCCGCTGCCCCTCCCCCCACACTCGCGGCGTCCCGCGCGCGTCCAACGGCCGGACGCCGCTCCCGGAGGCCCGTCCGAGTCCGGCGCGCACGCGGGCAGCGCCATGCCCGGCCCCGTGCTGCAGCGTCCAGGCCACTCCAGCCTGCGTGCGCTCACCTCGGCCCGCGGCGCCGGCTTCGGGCGCACTTCCGGGAAACGGACGGCTGTAGGCGACTCTGGGTCCAACGTTGGGGGGCACCGGGGCGGGGCGGGGGCGGGGCTGATGCCCAGGCTCTGATTGGCTGTCCGGATAGCCCCGCCCCACTCGCGCCTCTGAGGCCGCTGTGCGTCACGCAGCGGGCGGGTCTCTCATTCATTTGAGCTCCGTGCGGTCGCTGAGTCCTCACCTGGACCTTTAGTGAACCCCAGGTCTGGATCGGGCACTGGGCCAAGCAGTGCGAGGGATGCAGAGGTCGTTGTCGTGTCTTTCCCAAACCCTTCGGCCCCTAACCCGGCTCTTAACCGCAGTCTCTCCTCCTTGTTGTCCTCACCTCACTTAGAACTCCCAGGGGCGTTTGATTTGCCCTGACCTTTCTGTCAGGCTTCTCCAGCTTTCACTGACTCTGCGTTTCCTCGGCTCTCTTCTTCCACTGTCCCCCTTTCAGTGTTGCAGTTCTCTTCCCATCTCGTCTTGTCTGTCTGCCCCCGCCTCCCCACCCCACCCGCATTCTCACTCTTTCCAGATGATGTCTTCCTTGCCTCCTCCCTCCCCTTCTTCCCTTTCCACTTGACAATAATCTCCAAGTCCTAGGATTTTACCGCCTTGTTCATCTCTCCGACACCTTTCCCCTCTCCATCCTCTACCCCTACCTCCTTCCAAGTCATTTCTAACTAGGATAACAACTGTCCATTTCCAGGTCATCCTGCACTCTACCACTCAGTCATCCTGTGTGTTTTTTTAGGTCCCAGGGCCTGAGTGAAATCCACTGTGTGAAAACTACTATTTCAGCTTAACCCATGTGGGAGTTTCTGAAGTTGACTTGTATAACAATGCTGTTTTTTTACTTCCTGGGCAGAGCGTGGTAGCAATTTGTCAGAGATGTAGAGTGACACTTGCCTAGGGTGTTACTCCCAACGCCAAGGTGCTTTGCTTCTAAGAAAGTCAAGAGGTGAGCTGGTTTGGAAAGGGAGGATGATAGATTTCTATCATCAACATGTTAGTTTTTAGCTGATCAACATCCAAGAAACGTAACAGTAATTTGGAAGCTTTAGTTGGGTCACAGAGCCCTCTTGAATCTGATGGAAGGTATAAATCCGTCCCCAAGGAAAATATACATACATCTCTACACAGAAAATTTTGCACACAAATTCAGGGAGTTCACAGAACCCTGAAGTGCATTCTTGGAACTCATGAATTTCAGGTTGAAAACTCTTACTCTGGTAATTGGTTCTTGATAAGGAAGTGACACTTGGCAGTTTAATAATTTCTTTATAAACTGGCAACTTGCTCCTTGTGATATAGGATCTTCATTCCTGCCCAAAGTTTTGGCAGCTAACTAGGTCAGTTAGTTTGTTGAAGTATGAGTCAAGAAACAATTATTTATTATTATGCTTAAAATTATAGATTATCAATTGTGTATTGTAATGCTTCTCCTTAGACCACTGCCAAAAGCATCATCTTGGCAGTTTGTAAAAAATTGTATTTCCAGGCCCCACTTCTCAAGAGCATCTGATCAGAGAAGGCAATAAATCTGGCTTAACGTGCCCTCTTTATGAGTCTGATGTGTAGCCACATCTCAGAAACCCTGGTTTAGAATGGTGGTCACTACACTTTTTAGATCAAGCACTCTTCACCAGTAAAACTATTTTGAGGTTAGAGAGCCACTAGTTGTATGTGTATTTATTAGTAAGTAACATACATGTATTATTTTGCCTACATATTCTATATAATAAAACATGTGAATGTAACAGTTAAGAAAGACAGATATAAGAATGAAGAAGTAATATTTCAAAATATTTATTTTACTTATTGAATAAAGTTCCCATTTAAAATGAGATTTGATAGGCCTCATTATGTGAGCAAATCTTGATTTAATACTCTAGTTACACAGAGATTTTTTTCAGGTCTGGTTCTAACTTTAGTTAGTTGTTGTGTTTTTTTTTTTCCCCCCAGAACTTAGTTTTTATGGTTTTCATAAATGAAACAAAGAAACGTTACAAACCTTCCAAATAGAAAAAGTACATCATTGGCAGAACATATTCATTTTTCAATGCCATCTGCTAATTAAGCAATTTTTGATGAAATGTGGCTACTAAACAACTCTGTAAAGTACCTGGTAGGATACTGTATGATGTTACACATCACTGAAAATTACCTTCATGTTCTGGATAGGATTTCAACCACACAGCCTAAATTTCACTGAATGCCAGGGTCTCGACGTCATCAAGAGTCTCCGTAACGTCAATCTATCTTTTGTTGATGCCAGGAAAAGAACTCCTGCCTTTAGGTACAGATTTGGAAAGCTTCTGAACTGTATAGATCATTTTTTTGTGGGTTTTTTCAATTTTATTGAAATATAGTTGATCTACAACATTGTGTTAATTTCTGCTGTACAGCAGAGTGATTGTTATACATACACATACATTCTTTCTCATATTCTTTTCCATTCTGGTTTATCACAGGATGTTGGACATAGTGCCTTGTGCTGTAACAGCAGGACTTTGTTTATCCATCCAATATATACTAGTTGGCATCTGCTAATCCCAGACTCCCAATCCATCCCTCCCCAACCTTCCTCCCCCTTGGCAACCACAAGTTTGTTCCCTATGTCTGGGAGTCTGTTTCTGTTTCACCACATGTGTTGATTTGTGCTGTATTTTAGATTCCGCAAGTTAGTGATATCATGAGGTATTTGTTCTCTTTCTGACTTAGTTTGCTTGTATGATGCAGAGATGATTCTTTATCCCATTAACTGACCAGGGGACCTTTAAAGCTTGGAAGGTTCTATCTGGTTAGCAATTTTGGAGAGATTGACGGAGAGGCCTCAGACCCCCTCAAACATTCTACCATCCAGAACTCTCCTTCTTTGGTCTTTTAGGTGCCTCACCTTAACCCTCGTTACTGACTTCCACTTTCCACATGGTCACTTCTGACCCCGATGGGCCTCCTTCAGTTCAGGTTGCCTGATCCCTTGCTGAGCTGATGACCCTGCCAGCTTTGGACAGCCAGTCCCTGCCCTTGTTGAATCTGTGACATTTCACTCTTCTTGATGGCCAGGGTTCCTGAAAACCCACCATCATGGAGCAGTGGGAGGCCCATCTGTCCCTGCTGTTGGATGCGAGGGAGGCTGGACCACTGCCCAAGCCAAGCTTCTGTCTGCACTGGGGTTTTCAGATTGAACTTTCCTCTCTCTAACGGAAGCTTCCAGGAGCATGAGGTGACTCTTGAAGGGCTTGAGATCAATAAAAGAAGCAAGCGTTTCTTTTCTTCCTCTAGGGAGCCAGCAAGATGGGTGAGTCATCTGTCACTGCTAATTAGAACGAGGGGTCTGAACGTCAGGGAACACATGGAGAGAAAAGGTTTGGGATGAACCAGACATTGGGGTTTAAAAGAAAACACACAAAAAGCTACTTTCCAGAGTACAGTCTATTCATGATGTGGTGTTAGGAGAACACAGAGAAAATTAATTGGCAGCAGTAGTCTATTTTAGGAAGACTTGGAGGGCCATTAAAGAGAGATTCAGGCTGCCCACGGAGAGGTGCAAAAGAAGTAGCACATAACCAAAGGCATAGAGCATAACCTTATCTTGGAAGAAGCGTGGTCACCAAGAATCAGGCATACAGTGTATTCATTAAAGCTTGCAGGATTTTACCCATGATCCCTTCTTGCCTCTTATGCTGCTATGGACCCTCCAAACCAGGAGCTGGAAGCATGTATTTCATTTGGCCAGCACAAGTTTTGAAATTCTCATTTTGAATACAAATGCCTTTTACATTCTTTTTTTACTCTAAGTGACATCATTTGGAGCTGATGAAGCAATGATGAGGGTCCCCCCGAAGTCCCTGGAGCATCCTGTGCATCACCAGCTGCTACCCATCTCTGTGTAGTCATACACTCCTGAGCTTTTAAGATCATGTCTCCTTGATCCAGCATGCCTGAGAGGGAAAGAAACAAGAAATCCTTTAATTTTGCTTCCTGAAAACCACTGAACTATACCAAACTGTCTAAAAATAGATCTTGAATTCTAACACACAGACTCATGAGATGGTAGGGAAGAAAGATTTGCTAAAATATGGTTTATATATGTAACATCAGGAGAGAGTGGTTTGTTGTTGTTCACTCGTTGTGCCCAACTCTTTGAGACCCTATGGACTGGTTCTTCTGTCCTCCGCTATTTCCTGGAGTTTGCTCAAATTCATGTCCATTGAGTTGGTGATACTAAGCATCTAACATCTCATCCTCTGTTGTCCCCTTCTCCTTTTGCCTTCAGTCTTTCTCAGCATCGGGGTCTTTTCAGTGAGTCGGCTCTTCGCATCAGGTGGCCAAAGTATTGGAGCTCTAGCTTCAGTGTCAGTCCTTCCAATGAACATTCAGGGTTGATTCCCTTTAGGATTGAAAT
Source organism: Bubalus bubalis (assembly GCF_019923935.1). Taxonomy (NCBI): domain Eukaryota; kingdom Metazoa; phylum Chordata; class Mammalia; order Artiodactyla; family Bovidae; genus Bubalus; species Bubalus bubalis. The sequence continues at coordinate 32,451,193 of NC_059159.1, read as the reverse complement.
GATTGAAAGACTATTCCCTTTTATTTGACTGCACTTGTGGCTTGGATTTAATAAGGCATAAAACACCAAAATCAGGGTGAGAGCTCTAGAGTAGTACCTGTCAAGAATAGGTTACAATCACCAGAGAGAAATGGGAGGGTGGCTTAACAAAACCTTTTTTTCAGACTTGAAGTGAACCAATAAAGACTGTTAAGTAGAGATATTCTATCAAAAATTTTACTCTATTGATCTAGTAAGAAATGTTCACTGGATAAATTCTTACAGGATTTATCATCTGTGTACCTTGAAATTCATTGCTATTCAAGTAGCATCTGAGCAGAGAACAGAAACTTGGTACCTTTGTTTTCTGTTCAACAGGGTGAAAAAAAGAAACATTCTGTGTAAGTAAAATAGAACATGGAAGGAAAAAGACGTGTCTCTTTATAAGACAGACTTTTCAGACTTAATTTGTTTCTGATTAATTTTTAAATGAAGCTGCTTACAAGAATATAAACATACAGTAATATTTTGTTACTTATAAAAGAATGCTTATTACAATAACAAAAGGACAGCTATCATTCTCAATTTAGCTACATATTACTTTTCATTTAGATATTACATTCATAATATTCACAATTCATAAGCTACCAAAGGTTTATTATCAATAGACTTTCTCCAAATCCTGCTGCCCAGCAACTTACGTGGAGAAAGGAAAGATGAATAAAACAGATAAGAAGTGGTAAAATTCTAGTTCTTTATGAAATTTTAGCTCTTTATAACAGATTTTGATGCAGTATTATGTGAAAGTCTTACAACTCAAAATTGATATTGGAATGTACCTATGTTTTATGAGCTATCAGTGGCCATCTTTATCTAAGAGCTAAGACAAGATCAGGGAGAGAATGATTTTCAACAAATAACTGAGTTCAGGTTAAGGCAACCTTTCTTCAAACTAATGGGAGCTTGTGTCTATATGTACATGCTGCTGCTGCTGCTGCTAAGTCGCTTCAGTCATGTCCGACTCTGTGCGACCCCATAGATGGCAGCCCACCAGGCTCTGCTGTCCCTGGGATTCTCCAGGCAAGAACACTGGAGTGGGTTGTCATTTCTTTCTCCAATGCATGAAAGTGAAAAGTGAAAGTGAAGTCACTCAGTCGTGTCTGACTCTTCGAGACCCCATGGACTGCAGCCTACCAGGCTCCTCCATCCATGGGATTTTCCAGGCAAGAGTACTGGAGTGGGGTGCCATTGCCTTCCCCGCTATATGTACATAGGGCCTTTTTGTTTGTCCATTCTGTATACACTAGTTTGCACCTGCTAATTGATCGCTCCCCCACCCTCTTTCCACTTTGGTGACCATAAATGTTTATGTCTGTGAGTCTATTTCTGTCTTGTAAATAAGTTTATTTGTATCAGTTTATATTCCACAATATACTTACTCTTTTAATTCAACTTTCTTGAATGAATTTCCTAGTTTGAATGTTTTCCTCTAGGTTTATTTGTTACATATATTTTTCATATTCAAGTTCATTAAATTGTATGAGGTCAATGTTTTTCTTAAGTTTCTATTAGAGAAATATGTATAATCGGAAAAGGGGGCTAGTAATGCTTTACATACGACTGTAAGTATTATCAGTGGTGCACAGCAAAGAACAGGGGAGAGATGCTTGCGGTACTTATTGGGGTAGGGAGATGAGAAGTCCTCCAAGCCATTTCTTGGTACCATTCCAAGACCCAAGGAATTGCAAGTGAAAAAATGAGATAACATACACAGCAGTGACATTTAGACCACAGGGACTGGTTGTGAAACCTACTGGCAGGTACTGGAATACAGTGTTAGAAAATTGCTCAAATAGAACTGTTTGGTGTCAGTAACCCTTCATCTGGAGTCTGATGATGACATTTGGATTGTGTGCCAGGAAACTAGGAGGCTGTTGATGCCTTCCCCGTGTGTGTTAAACAGGCCAAGTCAATGGAAATGCAAAATTAGCACAAGGGTGGAGGTGGGACGGGATTCCTATTTTTTTTTTTCCATTAGCATTTTTTGCTAATTGTTGGCAAGTTTTGTTGATGTTTTGAAAGATGAATTTCATTTGATTTTTGATACTAACCTCTCGAGTACTAAAATATAAACCCCAAAGAAAAGAAAGCCATCTTCGAATCTGTACCCCCAAAGAAGAGAGTTTAGGGAGCTTCAGCGTGTCCTCTTCTCTGCCCTTTGTTGCTTCTCTTCCCATCAGCACCATGCCAAGGATGCCAATAGAGTATTTAACCTTCACTCTGGGCTAAACAGCCTGGATGGGGGACTTTCCATCTAGCTTCTGATTAGGATTTCCCAGGACTTACAAGAGCAAGCTGGTATATACTGATTCCCAGATGGGAATTTGGCAATGTTTATAGTGACCTGGAATTGGAGATACTGCTCCATCTGCCAGGCCCTTGGAGGAGAGCTCTGGAGGGCTGGAAATGTGAGGCTCTCCACTTAGGCACACCCACCTGTTCTCACCTTCTATTTGCCTTCACTTAACTTTCCCTACGGAGAAGGCAATGGCACCCCACTCCAGTACTCTTGCCTGGAAAATCCCATGGACGGAGGAATCTGGTAGGCTGTAGTCAATGGGGTCACAAAGAGTCGGACACGACTGAGCGACTTCACTTTCACTTTTCACTTTCATGCACTGGAGAAGGAAATGGCAACCCACTCCAGTGTTCTTGCCTGGAGAATCCCAGGGACGGGGGAGCCTGGTGGGCTGCCGTCTATGGGGTCGCACAGAGTCAGACACGACTGAAGTGACTTAGCAGCAGCAGCAGCAACTTTCCCTACGCCCTATCTCTGGGGTTTCCCAGGTGGCTCGGTGGTAAAGAATCTGCCTGGCAGTGCAGGAGATGCAGGTTCAATCCCTGAGTCAGGAAGATCCCCTGGAGGAGGAAATAGCAATCCACTCCAATATTCTTGCCTGGGGAATCCTATTGATAGGGAAGCCTGGCAGGCTACAGTCCATGATGTCGCAAAAGAGTTGGAGACCACTGGATAACTAAACCACAAGCCCTATCTGTACCCACTGTGTGCAATCAAGATGATGGCTGAGAGTGGTTTTCAGAGCAAGAAGGCAGGTTTCTGTTGATGGGGGACGGATTACCAATATGCTAGGAGGAAGTTCCAGCACAGATAAGGTCTGCTGGAAGGATGTCCTGGTACAGATTGCTCAATACTTCCAAAGGGCAGGAATCATCTGGCTCCATGGTTCAGATTACCTGGTATGTTGTATAGCTGGTCATTCTATGTATAGGCAAGACATACCTCTGCCCAGAGATCCATACCTTACCATCACAATTACATTTCTGTTGGTCCACAAGCCCCTAGTCTCATAAGGGACTTTTTCTTTCTTTCTTTTTAGCTGCTACCTTCCTAAAATCAGTCTGTGCCAAGCATTGGAAGAAACCTGATTTTGTTCTATGAGGTTACCATCTTATATAATTAATATATAAATTACATATTTCTATAGCTGGTCTTATAAGGTGTAGAGGAGGTGAGGGAGAGAACCCAGTGTGTATTTAGGGGAACGTGGTGATGTGTGAGCTCAGTTGCTCAGTTGTACCTGACTCTGCGACCCCGTGGACTTGAGCCCGCCAGACTCCTCTGTCCATGGGATTTTCCAGCAAAGAATCCTGGAGTAGGTTGCCATTTCCTCCTCCAGGCGATCTTCCCAAGCCAGGGACTGACCTCTTGTCTCTTGTGTCTCCTGCATTGACAGGCAGATTCTTTACCACTGAGCCACCTGGGAAGCCAGATGGTGATACAGATGATGAGGTGGTGCTAGTGATAAAGAACCTGCCTGCCAATGCAGCAGACTTGAGAGACATGGGTTCCATCCCTGGGTCGGGAAGATCCCCTGGAGAAGGAAATGGCAACCCGCTCCAGTATTCTTGCCTGGGAAATCCCATGGACAGAGGAGCCTGGCAGACTACAGTCCTTGGGATCACAAAGAATCAGACAGGATTGAGCGCACACGCACACACACATTTTGGGAGGCCAGGAAGCTTGGGTGCTGACGGTACTGCTTTCAAATTTAATGTGCATGCAGATCACCTGGGGATATTATTAAAATATAGATTGTGATTTGATCTTGGGGTGGGTCCATTGGTAGTACTTTCAGTAGCATTCTCTAGGATCTTCCTTGGCAGTGTAGAGGGTTGGGGTGACAGGCAGGGCCTAACAGGAGCTCCATAGCTCAAGTCAACTCCCTTCTGGAAGTGCCATGTCAGAGACTGGACAAGAAGCACGACCTCCGTGACCCGGTTTCAGTTTTAAGATTCTGATTTTAAATTCTGAGATTTCAACAACAGGCTTCTTGAACTTTCGGGGTCACAGACCTCTGTGGGAATGATTAAAACTATGTACCCTTTTATCCCCCAGATGCACACACTCTCAGACCGCTGTAGGCCCCTCAGCGGGCCAGCAGCCCCGGATCAGGACCTCTGCCGGTCTCTTGGGCCGGGCACCCGCGACCTGAGCGGCTCTGCGGCTCCGCATCTGGTGCGGCTCGGCGTCAGGCGCGGGCGGAGGCGTGCCAGGGGGCGTGCCCGAAGGCGGGACCAAGGCGGCGCTGGCCCCGCCCCTCGGCCGTGCGAGAGGCCGAGCTTGCTGCATTGCAGCCGCCGCGGCGCCGCTCGGCTCCTCACTCCCAACAATGGCGGCTCCGAGCCCCAGCGGCGGCGGCGGCGGCGGCGGCGGCGGCTCCGGGGGCGGCAGCGGCACCCCGGGCCCCGCGGGGTCCCCGGCGCCCGGCCACCCGGCCGTCAGCAGCATGCAGGGTAAGGAAGGCGGCGGCGCCGAGACCCCGGCCCCCCCGGCTCTGCCGTCCGCGTCGTCGCGGCCTGTCTCCGCGCTGCGGACGCCCCCGGACCCGGCTGAGGAAGCGGTCGCGCCGCCCGCCCCGGCCAGCCTCCCTCCTCCCCGGCCTTCCCGGGCTCGGCCTGGCTCCCGGCGGCGGGCCGCGGCCTCCACCCGCGCCCGCGCGGCCCGGGGCTCGCCCCGCCGCCGGCCGCCGGGCCCACCTAGAGTCCGACCCGCCCCCGCGGCCGCCCCGCCGCGGCCCCGCTTACCTGGCGCGCCCCGCCCGCCTTTCCGGGAACGCGCGGCCGGGCGGCGGCTGGAGGCGCCCGGGCCTGGCCTGCGGTCCCGGCCGCTGAGGGCGGCGGCGGCGCCCCGGCCCTCTCCCCGCCGCCGTGGGGCCCGCGCAGGGCCATCTTGGTCCCGCGGGCGCCGCCGAGCCCGGCAGCCGCGCTGACCTCTGCGCTTCGCGCGGGCCCTCTGGACCCTCGGTTTGCAAACTTTTGCAGGGTTTCCGCGCGCCGGACTGGGCGGGGGGTGACTCCGGCCTGTGCCACCTGTGAGAGGTAACGAGACAGCCCTTGGCCCGGGAGCGGCGATTTGTTTCGGGCCGGGGGTTTCTGTGCTAGCGTTGCATGCGGACCAAATAAATTAAAACTGGGAATTGGGTTTAAAGGGAGAGATCCGGGACCTCGAAAGGCTGGGGTCAAGAGTGGGTCTGCGTGGGGGCTGCGCACCTGGAGCTGCCCTCCTCATCAGTGACTTGCCCCACCGGGAACGCCTGTGAGCTCTCTGTAGCCCTTGACTGGCGGTGTTGTTAAAAAATACTAGGCCCCAGCCCATCAGGGACCGTTTCCTTGAGTTTACTGGGGAATTTTGAGCAGTTACATTATTTTCAAAAATAGGGAATCTCGGAAATCTCCTGACAACTTTCGCAAACTACTTGCCTTCTTCAATAGCTAACAGAATCAGCGGGGTTACCCTTCATGGTCAGTGTGGCCATGGTTACTCTTGGATGAACATTTACCTAAAGGGCTCTAAGATCTGTCTTAGGCCGTGTGTCTAGTTAGGTTTGATATTTATTGAGTCTTTCGGGTTTATGCGAGTGTGATTCAGGAAGCGGAGACGGGGGGATTTTTGTCATTTTTACCTCCCTGTCCCCCTCCACCTGGGATATAGGTAAGGAACAGAGAGGACACTTTCTGTGCAGGTCCTCAGATGATTAGTTGGAATTAGTTCCTGGATGCCACTGTGTTGCACAGTATACAGATGAATACAGGATGCATTTCCTGATCTTTCCGTTGGTGGTGGTGAAATGAAACAGTAAAATGACAACTTTAGATTGTATTGCATATCCAAAACGAGTGACTTAATGAGCTTATAAATATGCAAGTTTGGGGGGAGGGGGCTGAGGATAGGGAGGCTGATAGTTTGAAAAAGCTGTAGACATTTATTTTCCAAAAAATATTTATTGAGCATCTGTTTAGTGCCGGGCATAGTGCTCCAGCTCATAGTGCTGTTTATAGGAAAGAGTGAATCAGAAAGCCTCATTCTTGATGGAGCTTATTCTTCAGGTAGGATTGGGGAGGGAAGACTGTGCAGATAAATAAGAAAAATTGCTAATTGAGAAAAGGGTAATGAAAGTAACAGGCTGGGGTAGAATTTGATAGGGGAGGGGGCAGTCTGCTTTGATAAGGTGGTCTTAGAGGACCTGTCTGGTAAGATGATTCTTGTGATAAAGAAGAGGGTTCTAGGCAAAGAGAACCATACATGTGAAGATTCCAAAAAGTGGAAAAGAGCCTGAAGTATTCTAGGAACTCAGAGAAAGGCATCATGGTTAGGGGTTACTCTGATGCTCTCCATTCTCCTCCTCCCAACCCCTGGGTTTTTATACCCAGTCAGCTGACCTTTCTAATATGCAGTTTTGTTGTTGTTTAGTCATTCAGTTGTGTCTGACTCTGCAACCCCATGAACTGTAGCCGGCCAGGCTTCTCTGTCCATGGGATTTCCCAGGCAAGATCCTGGAGTGGGTTGCCATTTTCCTTCTCCAGGGGATCTTCCCAACCCAGGGATTGAACCCAAGTCTCCTGCAGTGCAAGCAGATTCTTTACTGCTGAGCCACTGGGGAAGCCCCTAGTAAGCAGAACCCAGTTTAAAAGGGAGAGGGAGGACTTTAAGACTTCTCTTTGAACTCCTGATGAATTTTCTTTTGTCACTGCTGTGTGTAGCCTTGATTGATTCAGGAACCTGTTGGTTATATCTTCTTGAACCGATCTCGATTACTCAGAATGAAGAGAAGCACTTGAAGCTCTCAGGATGGTCTCTCGTGCAACCCGGGTTACAAACCATGGGCTTAAGCAGCTGGGTAGGATCTTCACTTGTCTTGTGATGTTAGAGCCTCACCTCCCCACCTTCACCTACCAGATCTTTGGCTTTAGGTCAAACTTGTGATCCTTGGTTGTTTGGTAAATGCCACTCCTTCCCTCACCCACCCCCAAACATGGTCAGTTGCCACCCTAAAGTACTGTCTCTCTGGAGTTGTTAATGACTGTGCTCATTCCAGTAATGGGGTTCAGTTGAGGGGCCACGTGGAATATACATCATCTAACAGACGTCGCGGTCGATCTGTGTGATGAGCATTGTGCTGGACACTGGATCACTCTGCACACTTTTTTATGGTCTGAGGTTTGTGACCCAGGAGTGGTCTCAGTTGAGAATTACTGTTTTTTAATATAATGCTTAAGTTAAGCCAGAGCTCTGGAGTCCTGGATTTGAATCTCTTCATCAGGATTTACGAATTCTGTGATCTTGGGCAAGATACTTAACCTTTCCAAGTGTCAGTCTCTCCATTAGAAAGTAGGAATACAGCTTACTTTACAGGAACTTCTAGAATGCAGATACAGCGTGGGCCTGACATACAGTTAAGTATGTGATCAATACATATTAGGCATATCAGTGATATTAGGCATTATCATTGTTAATAGCAACAATGCTCTTATTATGGTCTAATTAATTGTCTCTTTCATTATTAGCAGATGAGTTCCTAACCCCTCATCGTGGAGTTTCTTTAGCTTCATTATCATTGGGTTCTACCCTTTTCTGTGAACTGTTTATTTCCATTTTTCATTATTGAGCATTTCTGTTCAGAATGTTCTCGATGAGTATTCTTCCTGAGTTCAGGTAACTGCTCTGCCATGTACAAGCTCTGCGACCTTGGCAAAATTACCAGCCTTTTCTGAACTCATCTGTTTTCTCATTTGTTAAAGTAGGGATAATACTTACAGGCCTGTTGTGAGAATCACATTATTAGATTAATGCTTATGAAAGTGCTTTGAAAATTATAAAATCTCTACATGTATATAAAGGGCCTTCCCAGGTGGCACTAGTGGTAGAGAACCCATCTGCCAGTGCAGGAGGCTAAGAGACCCAGGTTCTATCCCTGGGTCGGGAAGATCCCCTGGAAAAGGGCATGACAACCCACTCCAGTATTCTTGCCTGGAGAATCCCATGGACAGAGGAGGCTGGTGGCCCATAGGGTCATGAAGAGCTGGACACGATTGAAGCGACTTAGCATGCACGCACACATACGTATATAAGGATTGTTATTAAACATGGTTTGTTAAGTAGTTAGTAGCCCCTTAAAAATGAATACATTTTAAAAAATGAGAAATTTATTATGGAAAACTTAAAGCAGGGAAAAATAAAACATCTTAAACTTTACTTGGGTAGCTGAGAAATGTCAGTTTTTAAAAAATGGTTAGAATAGTTAGAATCTGTAAGTGTGTGTGAAAAACAGAGACATCTGTAAAGTACTTGTTACAGGAAGTGGTTATAAATTATATGTTATAGGTGCCTCTGATTCTGTTAATGTGCTTATCTAGGCAATTTTTCTTTTTTTGAGTCTCTTATAACATGTATAATACATGTATAACATGTATGTATGTATAACAGAAAACTTATAGACTAGCCCATTCCTTACCCATTTACCCTCAGCTGAACATTTTACAAATGTCAATTTAAGTAAAAAGATAACTTGATTCTGCTTTTAAAAAATATACAAAATAACGCACAGCATAGCAACCATAGTTAATAATATTGTATTGCATATTTGAAAGTTGCTTACAGAGTAGATCTAAGAAGTTCTCATCACAGGAAAGTTTTTTTATGTATGATGATGAATGTTAATTTGACTTATTGTGTGGTGATCATTTCTCAATTTGTACAAACATCGAATCTAGTTGTATACTGGAAACTAATAGAACGTTATGTCAATTATACCTCGTTAAAAATTTTACAGAAAGAAAACACAAACACACACACAAAACTTACAAGTGTAATGAAACATATCTGTTGAGGAAAAGTGAAAATTTGAATCAGTATACTTTTTTCTCCCAGTAATATTTGCATATACAAAATTAGTATGAAATGCCCTAATTGTGATTCTATTTGACTGTCTGTCTTTACCATTTACCAGAGGAGTGTGCCTCAATCCTAATTTAAAAACACTGAATGGTGCACAGGGATAAGGTTCCAAACTTTGGAGTGGCTTGCCTTTCCTAGTGTGTTGGAACACACTTTCTCTCACCGTTTATTTGACATGACCTGAAAAATAAAACTCAGCTCAGGAAATTGGTGCCCCCTCAAAGCACGTGATGTGTTTCTCTATGTTCCTTAAAAAGGAGAGTAACCCTAGTATTAAATTTAAGAAAGTAGAAAAACATAATGCTTTCAAGATACTTATTTTCTCATGTTTTCCTTAATGTCCCTTATCAGACTGTATATTGACACGTGTTTAAAGTGATGTATTAGAGAACCCTGTATTTTAAGTCATGTTTCTTTTTTTGTAAATTTCTCTTTTCCTGTTCTGTTTCTGTTACCTCATTTGAGAAGCTTGAATTGACTTGGGCCATAGAGTTTTTCTTATTTTTAGGGGTCTGGAAATCAGATCAACTCCATTGCACATAATTCAGATGGACCTCTATCACTTGGAGATCTGGACAGCCCACACAATACAATCTGAGGAAGTATAATTCAGATTTAAAGTCAAGAAGGGAAACTAATAGTTATCACAGCTCTTTTTCCACCGTCTTTACTTAAGTTGATGCTCATAAGCTCTCTTTAAGGGTAGGTGAGTATGGTCCCCTTTCTTAGATCAGGGAATAGACATTTATACTGAGGGACTTGCCCTGGTGAAAGTGGGTTTTAATCGACCTGGTGACAGGCAGCCTTTGTTCTTCTTTCCTAGGCTTCCTAGCATGAGGTGAGATGGTATTTCAGCGCTTAGTTATAAAATCGGAGTCAGTAAGGTAGTCACCAGCCACAGGGAGGAAAGGAACTGGGCATATGGGGACTGACAAGATCCTGAATGTTAATTGTGAGTGACTAGTTCTGAATGATGCAGATAACCTGGAGTTACTCTATTAAGGTGGGTTCCTTTGCAATTTGAGAAAGGTGAAGTCAGGAAAACTCAAGGAAGTAACCCAGCAGGAAATCTGTGGAACTCTGTCTAAGTACATTGCAAATAAAAGGTCTGGATAGGCTTAGATAGGTGCTTAGATGTTAGAGCTGCCATCGTGTACTGTGAGTGACTTTACAGTTGAAGGCATGCGCCAGAATTCTGAGGTTGGAGTTGTAAGGAGACCCGCTGCTGGCATCTTCCGCTGTGTAGAAGGAGGGTTTGGGTGCTTGGTCTGTGGCCTGACCCAGGAAGCAGGCAGCTGTGATTGTCTTTATGTCAGGTGGGCTTTGTACTGTAGTCATCATCCCTTTTCAGCATTTCTAGAATCCAGGGTGTCTGGAAACCATAAGGTGCTTCTGAGGAGGTGGGCAACTACTTAGACCCCTCCCCACCCCCCGCCCCATTGTACCCCCGCCCAGATGAAGAGAAGGGGGATGGTTGCTGTGCCCCATGAGGGCCATTTGACAAGCAGCTTTACATGTGGGCATGCTGCTTCAAATTCTGAGATCTCTTGATGTTATTGTTAATCGTATATATAAATAAGGAAACTGGGCTCAAGTGAGATGACTTGTTTGAGTTTCACAGTTGGAACTAGAACCTGGGTGTGACATTCTTTATTTTGTTTTCTACTTTCTTAAACACCGTTATGCCTTTGGTTTTAATGTACACTCACACACATCCTAAGCAGCCTTTTAAAGTGTTGCAGACAAGCTCACTTTATCTGGTAAGTACAGTAAATTGTAGGTTTCCAGTTATGGCCAGTTAAGGGCTTCTCAGGATTGGGGCTAGAGGTTGAGAATGAGGGGAACATGCGGGAGAAGCCTGCTGAGAAAAAGGAGAGGAAACCCCCTCCTCCACCTTTATTTCTTTTGTGGGCTTGCTAGCATCCTGCCCTGTGTAACTCTGTGTTTTATCATTGGATGTCTGAGATTTGGTGAAAAGAAATTTGGTTGGGGCCAGATAAAATGAAAAGGACTCAAATTTGAAGCAGGAGATCAAGTAAAACTAAGGCCCTGGGTACAGATACTAAGTTAAAGAGTGCAGCACCTAAGATTTTGAAAATTTAACCTGTTACTAGCAGTGGGTTCAGCTGCTACGCACTACTCTCGGAGATGCAGGGCTCAGAGTATGTGCATGGAAAGACAGAATTTAGATGTAATTTGTGAGCAAGTGAGACCTCAAAAATTGAATATATGTGAATGAATATTAATGGGATAATTACAACAATCACAAACTTGCTTAAGTTGAGGATTTTGGAAGTTTTCCCCCCCATTTCTTTCTCACCATCTTTCTCTTTTACAAGGTTGGTGGTGGCTCCCTTGGCCCCGCCCTGCCCTTTGAACATCATAAACTTTCCCTCATCTGTACTGTACTGTAAGCACCAGTTCTCTGACCTTGGCGGGTTCTTCTCCATATTTATATAATCTTTCTATATATAGGTTCTCTCTCTCTACATATGTGTGTGTGTGTGTGTGTGTAAGTGTTGTATATGTATACATGCATGTGTGTATGTGTAGTCTTAGAGGTCTAGAAAGATGTACTAATAACTTTTTTTCTGACTTCATCGGTAAGATGACATGGAATTTCAAGGAAAAGACAAGTCGTTCTGTTCCAGTTTCTCTAGCCCATGCTTGCCCGTGAACCCCAGGTCAGTTAGCAGATCTTTTCTGAATGAAGAATAATGCAGACAGGGAAGTAAGTATGAGTCCTTAGAGTCTGTTCACCTGGTCACTTAATCCATAACTAGGTTAGTCTGTCCCCACTCCAGTACTCTTGCCTGGAAAATCCCATGGATGGGGGAGCCTGGTGGGCTGCAGTCCATGGGGTCGCTAAGAGTCGGACACGACTGAGCGACTTCACTTGCACTTTTCACTTTCATGCATTGGAGAAGGAAATGGCAACCCACTCCAGTGTTCTTGCCTGGAGAATCCCAGGGACGGGGGAGCCTGGTGGGCTGCCGTCTTTGGGGTCGCAGAGTCGGACACGACTGAAGCGACTTAGCAGCAGCAGCAGCAGGTTAGTCTGTAGTTTTGCTTCGAGAATTTTACCCGCTCTGTTTTTAGTTACATGCATGGATTCTGTACTGATTATAGAACTTCCAAGTTTTGAGAACTTTTTAGCATTTAAAAGGCTTAACTTCTAATGTGTTCGGAGAGTAATTGGTGACATTTCTAACATTCCCAGTTACATATGCCTTAAATTTTTTCCTATTAAAGGCAATGGCACCCCACTCCAGTACTCTTGCCTGGAAAATCCCATGGATGGAGGAGCCTGGAGGGCTGCAGTCCATGGGGTCGCTGAGGGTCGGACACAGCTGAGCGACTTCACTTTCTCTTTTCACTTTCATGCATTGGAGAAGGAAATGGCAACCCACTCCAGTGTTCTTGCCTGGAGAATCCCAGGGACAGGGGAGCCTGTTGGGCTGCCGTCTATGGGGTCGCACAGAGTCGGACACGACTGAAGTGACTTAGCATATAGCATATACTTTTACTCTGTGACTTATTTTTACTACAACCATACAAATCCTTCTCATTCTTCTTCACATACCTTTCAGATTTATTTTTCCTGCTCCTTTCCCCATTCATATTGCTGTTCAGTTCACCTCTTCTCTCCCCTTTCATTTTTGCTACCTAGTAGCAACTACTGACTGTATTTAGAGCTAACAAGAGAATAGTAACTATCGAATTGTTTCAGTGTTTTACCAGCTTCCTCTCCAGTCTGCAGGTGAATTTCCCCCTCCCTCTTCCAGTGGTGAGGGTGGGAGACGGGCCTCTGAGCTCCTCCGTGTTCCTTTTCCACAGTTGCTTCCAGAACGCCCGCTGCCAGCTCCCATTTCTCCTGACTTGTGCCTGGTGGATGCTGGCTGGCTTTTAGTTGCTTAGGTTCATAACACCCACAGAATCCTCCCCGTGGCACCCCCCCTCCCCCCCACCGCTCCTTGAAGAGTGTTTCTAGACTTTTAAGATGTGTGGCGGAAAAGGCAATGGCACCCCACTCCAGTACTCTTGCCTGGAAAATCCCATGGATGGAGGAGCCTGGTGGGCTGCAGTCCATGGGGTTGCTAAGAGTCGGACACGACTGAGCGACTTTCCTTTCACTTTTCACTTTCATGCATTGGAGAAGGAAATGGCAACCCACTCCAGTGTTTTTGCCTGGAGAGTCCCAGGGATGGGGGAGCCTGGTGGGCTTCCGTCTATGGGGTCGCATAGAGTTGGACACGACTGAAGTGACTTAGCAGCAGTGGCAGCAGCAAGATGTGTGGGCTTCAGCAGTTATGGCATGCGGCCCTAAAGTACAAGGGGCTCAGTAATTATGGTGCATGGGCTTAGTTGCTCTAGTGCATGTGGGGTCTTCCTGGACCAGGGATCAAACCCATGTCTCCTGCATTGGCAGGCCATCTCCTATCCACTGTGCTATCAGGGAAGTCCTATAACTTAAAATCCTAAGAATTTTGATAGCTGGATAGGAGAGATAATCCTTTTTTTTGTCCTGGCTCTTTTTCCTACAAATTTTGATTGAATTTGTATAAATGCATTTGAGCAAAACTCATTCTAAATTTGATTTCTCCATTTTGTTCCCCAAAGCAATAAAAAACAGAGGTATAGGTAGACCACTAAGAAAACTGGAAATTCACCTAATAGACTGAGGGCAAATGAATACATATTCATTTGTATTTTGGAAGGCTTTTGTTTTGAACAGCTCATTTGGGTGCATTTTACAGAATTACATCTATCTATATAAATGTATGTGGGGGGAATCCCCGGTGGCTCAGAGGTTAAAGCGTCTGCCTGCAATGCGGGAGATGCGGGTTCGATCCCTGAGCTGGGAAGATCCCCTGGAGAAGGAAATGGCAACCCACTCCAGTATTCTTGCCTGGAGAATCCCATGGAGGGAAGAACCTAGTAGGCTACAATCCACGGGGTCACAGAGAGTCCGACACGACTGAGCTACCTCACTTTCACTTTCACTTTCAAATGTATGTGGAAGGTATAACCAGACCTAATTGAATTTGGAAATATGTTCATGTATCTAAGGAGAATTTACAGGTTTTCTTCCTATAGCTCCTATAGTGCTACTTATCATTTCTAGGGGCATGGTCTTTTTTCAGGCCTACTTTAGAGAATTTCAGCACCTCTTTAGTAGTTCACTGTCTTATCATTTGATGTTAGCTCATTGGCAGAATGTTGCTATGCGTGTTTAGCTTTTACAATTTATCAACTACCAAAGCTTTCGAATCAGGGGTAGTAGTCAAATAGTTTCGAGTTTGTAATTTGAGTTAATAAAATGTGATATGTTCTGAACTTGTAGATTGAAAAAATCGACAAAACTGTCTTAAAAGTTACTATTAACTTCTAAGGGCTAATAGCTATTCTTTTTATTGAATAGATGCGAAAAGTAAGGGTAAAGACAATGTAACTCTTATAATTTGAACTTGATTTCAGTTCCATATAATTATAAAAGTACATCTACATCAGAAAGAGCTGAGTTTTTAAAGAAAGCCCATGTGTTATAGTTATCTCTGTGATGGTGGAGGTTATGTGCTTTGAACTGTTCTTGATTGTAATATAAAAATGCAATGTCATGTTCTAATTTTGGTTTGTTTGATTTGCAGTAAATGAACTGGAACTTATCTCTTTTACTTTAGGCTTTCAGATAAACTTCTGTGAAAAGGCACAAAGTAAGCTACAAGTTTTATGATATTATGCTACTTACTTTTTTCATATCCATCTTGGTATTGGGAATGTGTCCACTATTGTTTCAACTAACCAACCATAGCAGTTTTACTTTGAAGGAGCTTCCATTTTTCATTAGTTTCCCAAATTAAAAAAAAAAAAAAAAATCTGTGTTACATTCTTGATTGTAAATTGTTCTTGCTTTCACTTGGATTGACCTAGGAGAAACATATGTAGGTATTCAAATGTATGTAAGTATAGAAAGAGGTATATAGATATAGACATAGACAGATATACTAGATTTAGAAAGATATACATTCATAGTATATAGTTGTATAGAAAGATGTATATAGATATTTGGACTTAGCCAATTTAAATCACAAGTTGAAGAAAGTTCACTTTTACGATTGGAGTGCAAAAAAGTATATAGTATAACTGTACTCTGAGACTTCATGCTTTAAAGTTGACTTATTTTAAAGCATGCATTTAATGAATTTTAAATTTTTTTCTTTAAAAACAAAGCTTTTTTTCTTTCTCCTTTCCACTCCCCTCAAAATAGACCAGGGTTGTATATTAGAGCACCAGTCTTCATAGACTACCGAATAGGTTTTCTATAGGAAAGCAAAATTTCTAAAGCTAAAACAAATAAATTTTAAACTTAGATGTCATTTGTATAAAATGCAATATAAAAAAGTCCCAATTCAAGAAGACTGTTCTTTAGTTACCACAAATATATCCCAAAATACAATGTGTTCATCTTCTGCTTGTTGTTTCATAGAGTGGAGAAGAATAACAATCGTGCTTTTTTTTTTACTTTTTGGCTATGCCATTTGCCAGGATATCAGTTCCCTAATTGAATCAGTTCCCGGATTGAACCCAGGACCTGGCAGTGAAAGTGTGGGCAACTGGGCAACCAGGGAACTCCATGGCCACTTTTTTATATATACTGTTCTCTTTCCTCCAGCTTTGTGAGACGTAATTGATACATGTCACTGTGTGAGTTTAAGGTACATGCATGATGGTCTGATGCTCTTACATATTGTGAAATGATTACCACAGTAGGGTTAGTTCACACCTCCATCACCTCACATAACCAAGAGTGAGGACCTTTAACATTTACTCTCTTAGCAGCTTTCAAGTATATAATACTGTGTTGCTAGCTATAGTCACCATGCTGGACATTTTAGATCCTCTGATATGTATCATTTTTAAGTTAGTTCAAACGAAATAGTTTAACCTGGAGAAAACATTTCTGCTGTTTTAAAACTTTCTGATGGAAGTGAGTGAGTGAAAGTCACTCAGTCATGTCCAAATCTTTGTGACCCCGTGGACCATACAGTCCAAGGAATTCTCCAGGCCAGAATACTGGAGTGGGTAGCCTTTCCCTTCTCCAGGGGATCTTCCCAACCCAGGAATTGAACCCAGGTCTCCCACATTGTGGGCATATTCTTTACTAGCTGGAGTGGATAGCCTAACCTTTCCCAGTGGATCTTCCCAACCCAGGAATTGAACTGGGTTCTCCTGCATTGCAGGTGGATTCTTTACCAACTGAGCTATCAGGGAAGTCAATGGAAGCAACATACTTAATTTCCATTGGTTGAACATTATGACTTCCTTGGAAAAGTAGTTAACAAAAATTTATTTCTTGAGTGGTTTTCCCGTGATATAAATCTATAATGAGTAATAGAGTATGCTAGACCCTAGGATAGATATTTTTTAATTGGTCCATATTGTCATCCTTGTCTTACCTTAAACTAAAAATGGTACCTGATTTCCTGCTTATAGGGAACCTACACATATGATACATACTTCCATGTAATGAAGTTACAGCTTCTAATTTATGCTAAGTTTTAAATGTATATGACACATTTATTGCAACAGTTTTTATATTTTAACATAAAACATTGTTCTGATATTTAATGTAATTTAAAAATATTTATTTATGTATGGACATAAAATCTAACTTAAGAAAAATGTTGCCATTTAAAAAATTTAGAATTGCATTTACACTGTTGTTTTTTTCTCTTAGTCCTTTGGTGGACTATAGAGAATAGTCCACAATATGAGAGATATTGATTGTATTAAGTTTAAATCATGTATACAGCGACTGTAAAGCTCTTTAGGTAAGATGCCTTCAGACTGTCTAAATGGTGCGGTGCTGTCTCTTTCCGTTTGCTGTGGAAATACCAGGTTTGAGGTGTTGCACACTTTACTGTTGCGACAGAACCCAACTGGGAAGTGTGTATATGCCCACCTTTGGTTGCTTTCACCACTTCTTCACACTGACTGCGCTCTCCCTTTTTATTTCTCCATCTTTGTTTGGGAGGTCTCCTTTCAGTTTTCTGGCTTTTGAAATTCCCCAGTGGCTCCGTGGTAAAGAATCCACCTTGCAGTGCAGGAGCCATAGGAGACCCAGGTTTGATCCCTGGATCGGGAAAATCCACTGGAGAAGGAAGTGGCAACCCACTCCAGTATTCTGCCTGAGAAATCCCATGGACAGAGGAGCCTGGTGGGCTATAGTCCATGGGGTCACAAAGAGTTGGACATGACTGAAATGACATTAGCGTGCACGCATGCACAGTTTTGTGTATTCATTCACAGAGCACATGTTGGACACTGAGGTTCCATCCAGTGATGGAGATTATTGGGGCAGAAGTGAATAGAACAGGTCCCTGCCCCTGGCAGGCTCTTCTTAGTGCATAGAAGCTGCTGTGTCCCGGGCACCTTTGCTCCCACTGTTCTGTCAGGAGAGAGAACCAGCATGAGGGCTGCTGTTGGAGACCATGGCTCAGAGGTCCTACAGTGGCCTGTCCTGCCGTGGCGTCAGGCAGAGCTCTCTGTGCGGGCTCGGACCTCAGAGGATGTCTCGAGGAAAGGGAGGGTGGGAGCTGGAATGGTGGTGCGGAGGCCAGCTCTAAGTTGACGGCTCTTGTTTTTGTACAGTTGGTACCTGTGTTTTAGGGTAAGTTTTCAGTTGTTGACATCTGTTAACACTTTTACCCAAGACTGGTCTTGTGATCTGTGTAACTTAAAATTTATAAGTGGAGTTTGGTAATGTTTGCAGAGAATCAGTCTTTCAGTTTGCTCTGGAACATAGCCATTAACTGTATGTTAAAAGTAGCCACTCATTTCTTTGCAAATGAAGGGCTTGAAATCACCAAAGCAGCACTTTCTTACTTATTAGGGTATACTCTAGTGCCAGAATCTCCAGTTTCATTCTGAAGGTGTTTCAAATGATCGGAAAAACTATAATTTAATTCATTAAAAATAATTATATAGCAGACAGTAGTTGGAGGAGGGAATGGAGTACAGAGAACACAAGTTCATTTTGTTAAAAGTCCACTAAGTGTGAATGCTGCTTCAATATTCAATTCTCCATCACAAATCAGAAAGACGTATTGTAAGATGGTTCTGATGACTAATGGAAGCTCTGAAGGATTAATTTTTCCCCATTGTTTGACTTACACATAGTTTTTGTTTTTTTTTTTTATATTGCTATATCACTATTCCAGTAGTTTATTACAATTGCCTGTTAAAAGTTAGTGAAGTTTTATTGGTGATGTGTGTGTAGGTTTATAACACACACACACACGTGTGAGATTGCATATTTAATTTTGGAACCAGATTTTTATAGAAATTCAATAAAAATCCACGTTATACCTCATGATCTTTGATCAATTATAATTTCTGCCTTTATTTGGTTTTTTAAATATATACAAGAATATATATTATCTTATTTATCTTAAGATAAATAAAGGTATTATTTGAGACAACAGTGTTAATATTACTTTTTAACACTGTTGAATTATTGAATTTTTCTAAAGTCTGAATGTAAGACTACATCAGGGGAAAAGACTTTTTTCCGATGTAGAGCTCCTACATTTAGAAGATTGATTAGTTCATCATTTATCGTTTGGAGATAATGATTTTGTACTTGTAGATATGTTTATGTGATTTATGAGCAAGTTTGATATCTCAGTGACTGAAATGAGCTAACTTGTAAACATACTTCTTTAAAATATAATTTGCCTTGCTTTATAAAACCAGTTTTTCTTTGGATGGGGGGGAGCAGGAGATTTGCTCGAAACAAAGCTTTTGAGATATGGTTTTGTGAGTGTTAAATTTACCTCCATGTGTCCGCATTTTGATTTTTTTATTTCTATGAGAATTTTAAGACCCCAGGGCATAGGGATTTTCCTCATAAAACACATAATAGAATCCTATGCCAATCAAAGTGAGAGCAGTTGGGAATCTGGCAGATAATTTCACACAGGAGCACTCTAGCTCTTTTCCCCACCACGTGCTGCAGTGTATTTTCAGCCACGTCTGGAGAATTCTTGGCGGCTGAAGACAACTCCTGGGAGCGCTGAGCTTCTGTACCTTTGCCTTTTGTACTTTCCGTAGCTCTGAAAAGATTCAGTGGCTTTAAAAAATTGTTTTCCCTGAGAATGTTTGCATAGCAACAAGATGCTTATTTAGAAAATTTCATGTTCCAGAGCTGATTGTTATCCTTGAAGTCAATAGTAGAAACTACATTACTATTGATTGCTTTGATTAACACTGCACAGCTAAGTATTTGGGGGGAAATGGCGATATCCTAATGACAAATTTTCCTTTCATTGTGAAACTATTCTTTTGAATAAGTACCCTGGATTGTTTTAAAATTGGTAATAATAAGAAAGAGCCAATGAAGAGGAGAAAGGATGTTTTGTGAGTCTTCCCAGAAGTTTGAGGAAGTCGTTTGTAAGTTTACTGACTTCGTAAGTTCTGTGAAAGATGATGTTTCCCTCAGGAGACTATTTGACTCTGTCGGAGGTGGAGTGTAGAAAACAGGTGAGCAAGCAGTACAGGGAGGGTCAAGCCCTCCCGCATTTAGAACTAAGGGCTTAGAACACTTGGTGATTAAGCTTCTAATCTCCCACTTTATGTAGCAAAAGTCTATACTCACGACTAAAATTTTATTGCTTGAAATTTATTAAACTCAGCCATTCTAAGAAACAGAATGACCACATTTGCTACGATTGGAGGTTAAGATGGGTTATTTAAATTTACATATATGCTGAAGTTAGTTGAAAAATGAGACTTTTGTAGGATTTGCCACAAGTCCTTAGGACTAAACATCTATTCTATTCATCACTATCTTTGTGGACCCTGATTAACTGTCAATGGAAAGCCCTTCTGCTTAGAAACTCTTTTTATACTAATTGAAGCCCATGAATTGTAGTCTTGGCAGAGTCAACTTCACATGTTCCCTGTAAACCAATTACCATTCCAAGGGGAATGTTACCTAATTATCTCTGGTCTTGGGAGTGATGGGAACATTAATCCTTCCTGAAAATGGTTTTGTTGCTAGAAGAAGAAAGGTTTCAAATACCTATTACACCTTAAAAATCATTTGGAGAAGCTTACTGTGTGTTTTTGAATGAGAAAAAAATGGGTGGTTCTCCCACACTGCAGGAAGTCTCCCTTCATCTTCCAGTCCAGCTTTACTCTGAGCAATGAGAGGATATTTGACAAGACTTTTATGAGAAGTTTCCAGAAAGTATTCCCAGCTAATTCGCCAGTTAATCAAAGTGACTTTCAATTTAGTTTATAAATTTAGGGTGATGGTTTTTAAACCAGGTGCAGTAAATACTTGAATTCTTACTGCATGACTTTGAGTGCTTTGAAAATCCAGACACAAGTGTCTAGATGAAAAGATATTCCAGAGGAAATTTGCAGGGGCCATGTTGGTGTTCATCTTTCATTAGGTAGAATTCAGTGAATATTACTCAGAAATGAAAATGAAGTGTATACATATTTACTCCTCTTTAGAGAACCTCTTAAAAAGGTTAAGTAAACAGAGGCACGGTGTAACAATAAATATGTATATGCCAGTAGTGGTGAGAGGCACCGCTGTCTTTAAAGATGGATTAAATCTTGAGCCTACTCTGAAGAAGCTTATGTTCTTTAAGAAATTGCACAGGTGGAGGCAGACCACGTGGTAGAAATAAATAACAACAATAGCTAACTCAGTGCTTGCCAAACCCTGTTCTAAGCTTGTTATTTCTTACCTAATCTTCTCTGTCACTTTAAAATTACTTACGTTATTAACACTGTTTCTTCCAACAACCTTTTGAAGTAGGTACATAGATGAGACTGAAGCCCAGAAAAGTGAAGGGCATTTTCCAGTCATGCAGCTACAGAGTGGCCGACTGTGTGATGCTGGCCTGGTCACAGGTTACATGCTGTAAACCGTAGCATTTTATTGATTCTTGAAAGAAAGCAGTGTGCACTCATAGGAAGGATGCTTTAAACCAGATGGGTTTTGAGGGGTTTTCAGTTGAAAATGGTCGTGAGATCTGGACTTATATTTATATAACTTTTGATTTTTCTTTTTGTCCCCAGAGAGTTTCAAAATGTTATCTATAAAGTCTGACTAAACATTAAGTGGAGAGATTCCTTCTTGCGGCTCTGAATGAAGGGACAGCAGGGATCTACCACTAGGGAAGAAATGGTTAATGAAAACTCTAAATTCTGACCTAGACAGATGCAGAGAATGGAGTGCTTTGGGTGGGATTGTGAGGCGACTTGTTTGCAGAACAGCTGACAGAGATGAGTAGGTCAGGAGACTGGACCTATTCCACCACAGTCGTGGTGCAGCCATGTGCTGCTTGAAGACAGACTTGTGTACAGGCTCTCGAAAACCAGCTGATGCTTTTAGCACAAGATTTATGTCCCTCCTACATTCTTGTAATGAGAGGTGGGAGAAAGAACATTAATTTTTAAAAAACTTTTGATGATAGATGTTTTCCAACTTAGAATAGTATAATAAACCCCATGCACCCATTACATAGCATCACTGATTACAAACTTATGGCCAACTTTACCGCATTTGTTGTACTTCCCTCTACTAAAACACTGTCAAGCAAGTTCTAATTATCGTTAGTTCATCCACAGATGTGTCAGTCACACAGCTTCTAAGTGATAAGGGTTAGGCTCCTATAACTTCAATGGCTTATCACACTGTTAAGTAAACAAAACAGTATTATCAGACAGCCACTCAGTGTTCAGATTTCCTCAAATGTCCTACAGGTGCCTTATTCACAGTTGATTTTTTCCAAGTTGAGCTCTCAACAAGGTCCACACTGCATTTGGTTGATATGTCTCTTAAATTTCCTTAAAGCAGCTCCATCTTCTCTTCTCTTTTCTCACCACTTATTCATTGAAAAACTTGGGTCGTGTGTTTTGTAGCATTTTGTACACTTTGGATTTGACTGATTACATCCCTTTAGTAATTAGTGTCTCACATGTTCCTCTTTGCCTGCATTTCCTGTTACTTGATAGTTAGCTACAGAAGCTTTGATCCTGTAGAGCTTCAGGTTTTGGACAGGAACACTTGATAGGTGGTGCTGTGTGCTTTTTGTTGCATCACACCAGGAGGCACGTGATTTCTGGTTGCAGCTCTCCTTAGGACTGATCGGCGGGTTTCGGTGCCGGCAGTGTGATCGTGTGGAATAAACTTCCCCATCAGCCTTTCAGCTGATGCTTCTGGCTGCCATCAGTGGTTTTCATCTAGACTAATTCTTTCATTTGGGACTGGTTAACTTGCATTTCTAAACATTTGTGGTTTTCTGCAAATAGTTGCTGTCTTCAACCAACAAACAGTTTGTGTTTGGGGCATATTGTCGAATGCATGTTACTGCACTGATCATGTATGACTTAACTGCACCAGTGCTGCTGGATGTGAGGTACATGTGTATATATGCACACGCATGTACACAAGCCCTAATTGCACTTTTCTATACTCCAAGAGAATTAGAACTGGACATCTGTCTCTTCTTCTTACCCTGGAACATGAGTTAATCTGTTTCCTAACCAGGGTTCTTTTCAACTTTTTTTTAAAGAGCTCTCAATCTCTATAGGTAATAAAAAGCCATGTCAAATAATAATTCTTGTCTTTTTTTTTTTTTTTTTTTTTGGTGAAGTTGAGGAACCAGTGGGCATGTGAGACCAGTTCTGCCAAATTAAGATCAGTCCTGAACCGATGCCAGCTTTGCTCATTAATTGATATTCAGCACTTAAGAGTGCTCAGCTCCTCCAGGCATTCCCTTCCCAGGACTTGGGAACCAGGATTAGTCATCCAAAGTCAGTTTAGTGAGAATAGAAGGAAATAGGAGTTCTCATCCAAGATATTAAAAAAAAAAACCACAAAAGACATCAACACCCTGTGTTCCAGTTGGCAGTCACCTTCTCAGTGACTGGTTTATGCTTGTTCAACACGTGTCGTTATTCACCTTTCATTAAAATGACAGTTTCTTAAGTGGCTTTTACCTGTCACTGTCCCTGTTCAGTCACCCATCTTGTAACTACAGGATGAATGTCTCCCTGTGGTGGTGTTCTGATATGGCTTTGACCTTGCACAGTTGTGAATAACAAACCCAAGAAACCTCCATCAGATGTCTAGGGTAATGCAGCGCTGAAATGGAAGAAGTTGGTTGAGTGTATAAAAGATGATCACAAATCTTGCAACTGAAGGCAGTTAAAAATGCCAGTTGTTTTTTTTAAAGCTGGAGGATGGTGACTAATGCTTGTGTCATAAAGTTCTGTCGGTTAGGTGCACTTCTTTAGTTAAAGTTTGCTGGCTAATTTTTTTTAGAGAACCTACCTAACTTCTAGCTATGCTTCGTTTGATTAATGTGAAGCAAAGAAGCAACAGATTAGATCTATCAGGAAGTATGGACAAAGCCCCCAGTTGAGACGTCTGAGTGAAGCTATTTGTCCTAAGGGTGTTAAATCAAAACTTGAGCTCGGATTATTCATTTATTCAAGAAATATTTGAGTTCCTGTGATACGCAGGTGCTATTATAAAAAGTCACCAGAGTGCTAAATCTAATTTCCAGTGGTCAGAGGTCATCCATATGAGTATGTAGGTTCTGAGCGTGAGAATGCTTTTGTTCAGATGTTGACCGTGTCCCTGAAGAAGCAAGGGGTTGTTATATAATAAATGAGGTATGCTCTTGAGGACTAGTTTAACATTATATGTTGTAGGCCTTTTGGCCCCTCCTCTAACTATGGATGATATTTTAGAATTGGAGAAACTATCTTTGAGATATAGCGTCCCTTCTGCTTTAGGTGGCACAAGCTGCAGGCTTGCTCACAGGTTTGGGTAGCATAAAAATATCAATTTATAAATACTGGTGAAAATAAGGAAAGATTTACTTCTTGACGTTAACTTCTTTTGCCTTTAGGAAATCTTAATATTCCTCACTTTTCACTGTTTCGCATTTTGACACTGAGGTATTTTCTGACCCTACACAGTCTTCCAGCATCAACTGTGCAACTCAGTTCTGACACTGTCTGCCTGGGGTTAGCATCACATCTCACAGGTTAAAGGGTTCAGCCCCATAAAGTGGCCCTGACTTCAGATCCAGCTGCAAATGGGTTGCCCAGGCTGCACACATTTCTCCCTGGCTGACTGCATGTTACAGGGTTTCCTTAGCACCACACCCCCACCCCCCCGCCAGGGTTCACTTGTTTGCTAGAACAGCTCACAGAACTCAGGAAAACACTTTACTTATGTTCACCAATTTATTATAAACCTGTGTAACTCAGGAAGAGCCAAATAGCAGAGGCTAGGGCAAGGAATGGAGAGAGAGGAGGGCATAGCTTCCCTGCCTTCTCTGGGTGCATCATCCTTCTATCTCTTCTGTGTGTTTGCCAACCAGGAAGCTCAGAGCTAGTTTTAGGGAGTTTTTATGAAACTTTCATTGCAAAGGTATGGCTGATTAAATCGTTGACCTTTGGGGATTGAACTCAGTCTCCACACCCTCTCCCTTCTGTGGTGGTTGGTGGGTGGGGCTGAAAGTTATCACCCTCTGATCACTTGACTGGTTTTTCTGGCCACCAGCGCCCCCCATTCTGAAGTCCTGTACGCCCTCCCAACCCTCCATCTAATTAGCATAAACCCTGATGTAGTGGAAGGAGGCTTGTCATGAATAATAAAAGATGTTTATTAGGAAATTCCAAGGGTTGTAGGAGCTCTGTCCTAGGAGCCTCAGATAAATATCACATGCATTTTTTTTTTTTTTAATTATTGATACATCACAGATAGTGTCTGTAGCAAAACCGCATGCATACAGCAGACACATAGCTTTGAATCAGTACAGTTTCTAGACAGGCTAATCTGGAGTTACCTGAAAGGAAGAGTGGGTACCCACTGTCTCTTTGGCCATTGGATAGTTGATTTTCTGTTGTGAAAAGGATCAAGATGTCCTGTCTGAGGACTGAGTGGTACCTCCAGTGTGATGCTAAATTGTCTGTAAAAGAAACAGCTTCCTTTATCCTAATCTACTTGCTAACTTATAGGATTAGTTGAGAAGAGTTAATTATTTATGACTGTGCGGGAATCCTTATTGGTATTTTAGGCTGATAAGGAGAGAAATTAGATAAAGGAAGAAATTAACAAAATGACAAAAATCTGGCTTTGTTGCATGAAAGTCCCTTGAACTGCAAGGAAATCAAACCAGTCAATCCTAAAGGAAATCAGTCCCGAATATTCATCGGAAGGACTGATACTGAAGCTCCAATACTTTGGCCACCTGATGCAAAGAAATGACTCATTTCTTTGCATCAAAATGATGCTGGAAAAGATTGAAGGCAGGAGGAGAAGGGGATGACAGAGGATGAGATGATTGGATGGTATCACCAACTCGATGGACATGAGTTTGAGCAAGCTCTGGGAGTTGGTGATGGACAGGGAAGCCTCGCAAAGAGGCAGACACAACTGAGCAACTGAACTGAACTGATAATGGTATTATTCTAAGTAAACTATGTAAGGAGAAGTCAGATCTGGTTTTTTTAGGAGCTGCCCAGTCGAGTTCCTGCTGTTGGCTGAAATGGTCACCTCCTTAGCCCTGTGGCCTGGACCACTCACTGGAGCTCTAGGTCAGTGGCACTTGCTTTGCCTTCATTGTGTCATGCACATGTACTTTTCTTAGCACTGTGGTGCATATAAAAAAAGGTGTGAAGCACTGATTGGAAAAATACTGACTGTATTATTAGAAAATACGGTGAATTTGCTTGTTTAATTTATAGGTGGTGGGAAGTTAAAATGGTGATGGTAGGATGCTGTGGGTTTGCCACACAAGAAAAATAAATGTGATGTAAGACCAGGGGGCAGTTTGTTACCTGTTAGAGCTCAAGCATACCGTTGTGAGAACACCTGCACCTCTGCCTCCACGGTGAGGCTGGTGGAAGCTTCTGCCTGGCCTCAAGGTGTTAGAAACTGAAACAAGCCCTGTGACTCTTTTTGGCACAGTTTTCCTAAGTTTGCATATTATGTGACTTGTCCCACTAGGAGGGCCACTGTGGATGGTTTTCCAGAAATCCTAACAGATTGGTGCATGCTGAGACAGTAACTTCAGACTTTGGGAAACCTGAGGGGTCTGATGGGGAGGCCTGCCCATCTCAGGAGAAGGGAGCTGTCTAACCATCAGCGTAGAAAGTTTTGTTGGAGTTGATCAACACGGTGTTTATGTCTCACTTGTCTCCATGGGGCCCCTGTTGGTATGTTCACACGTTTGAGGCTTGAGAGCAAAAATGCCCTGTGGATTTGGCTGAGTTTGGGGGATTACGTGGATTTCAAGTGTTCTGCTGCCTGGACAAGGTGCTGGGAGCCGTTACTGACTGGTGTGCCATGAATGTTCCCCTCCCTGACCAGGGTTCTCAGCGTGTGTGGCCACCGAGCTTCTGTGTGGAGGGAAGTAGGGTAGGTGTGTCATGGGCTAGGCCTTTTGTACGGGGACCGTGAAGGACGAAGGCATAAAGGAGATGCTCAGTAAGCTGGAGACATGTGAGGGACTCAGAATTCTCAGCGCGTCTGTCTGCCTCTCCCTCCGCGCTGGGACAGAGGTATGCTGACGGCCATGGCTGCCACCACTCTGCATCCATTTGGAACCTTCTCAAGGCAGGTGCGCAGCTGGAATTCCCACCGTTAGGGTCCCATGGCGGCTGTGCTTGCACGGCCATTGGAGCACGGCATTGTGGAGGGAAGGGATTGCCTTGGATAGCGATTCCTGTTTTCTTGGAGATTAAAATATTGTTAATTTAGCTGATTCCCAATCATTGGACCACCGGGGAAGTCTGCATACTTATATTTTTAAGGCCTTTTTTTTTTTTTTAACGTGTTCTCTCGGCCTCAGCAAGGTTAGTTTTAGAGAATAGATTGGTCGCTTTTAGAAAGTTCTGGTGTCAGGAGCAAGGAAGTTATAATTAAAATAGAAAAGAAAAGAAAAAAAAACCCCTTAGTGTAGAAAAACTGAAACAGAAAAGCAGAAAAAAATTAAAAAATCCCTGATGATTTTAGCACTATGAATCAATTACCAGTGATGTTCTGGAGAGTATGTATATAAATTATATACACATGTGCTTTAGTAAAATGATAGTTTATTAGACACATTACACACTGCCTGATTAAAAGGGGAAAAAAAAGCCCTTAAACTATTAACGTTAGTTCTAATGTTAGTAGTCTTTTGTGGTGTGTTTTCTTGGTGGTAGTGTGGTATTCCCAATGTGGGTGTGCCATAATTTTTATAACTCATCTAACACAAATATCTCTGCTTTGGATAACTTTCTCTGTGTAGTCTTTAACTTCCTAAAGGACGGACGCTTAGGGATGGAGTTATTGGCTTAGCCATCAGGACACTTTGAGGTGTTCTGTAGGTATCGCCCTCTAGAAACTGGGCCAGTTAACATTCATTCACAGCAGCACATCATTTGTTCTTTCGTTAGTCCGTGTTCGTCTGCTGACTGAAGAAGTGTTGAGGATTATGTGTCTGGTGTAATTCTTAGGCCACTGAGGCACATGAGAAGTAGTTTCTGCACTGCTGGAGCTGAGGTGGGTAAGGGACACCATCTGTCTACACACAGCTGTGAAGGTGCAGCTGTGGTAAAGTCCCTTGGGGACCGCTGCGTGTCATACCTTCGTGAACTTTGATATTAGGGCTCTCTATTTATGTGTGGTATTTAAGGCAAAAATTGAATTTTATTTTTTTGGATGACTAGAAGAATTTGAAATATTTTTTTCATGTTAATGGCTTATTTCTATTCTATTTGTATTCTGTCTTTTGTTAATTACCCGTTCATGCCGTTTGTGTATTTTCTAATGGGGATATTTGCTGTCATTGATTGGTAAGGCCCTTATACCCTCTCCTGGTGTGTCATTGCAGAAGGTAGTGGCTTCAACTGAGGCTCTGCAGTTCAGACAGAGGGCTTCCCTCTTTGCCTCTCAGTGACCCTGGGGTCCTCACAGCAGAACTTGGGTATGTGGAGGTCCAAAGCCAAGATTCTGTCTGCATGGTGGTGTGGACAGGCTTCTCAAGTCCTGCAAATTTTAGTAGAGCCTGGACATTTATGCTGTACTGGTGATCCTGGGAGGGTCTTCCTGAACTGGCTGGCTTCCTGGGTATTTTTAAGGAGTTTGGACTAATCAGGATTTGGCCAGTTTAGTTGGAGGAGTTGCATTTGTTTGCTGGTTATTGACATCCCGCCCGTGTTAGTCCTTACCACAGCAGTTCTGACACGTAAGGGACAGTTTGTAATCTTGGTTTTACAGATGTGTGGATTACTAGACCACAGAAATATCCCTCTTTTTATCTTCATCAGTATTTCATTGATGCTCACTTAATATCTAGCAAAAGTACTTTTCTTCCCTATCCCTACCCTTTAACTTCCTCCCACCACAGTCCCTTTTAATTGTGGCAGGATACCAAAGACACTAGTCTTTGTGGGTAGGTTACTGCTTTGTCCTTGTGTCCCCTCTGCCTGGCAGACTGGCTTGCATGTAAGTGTGACATTTCTGCACCTCTGGCTACATAACTTCTTTCATTGGACTTCCCTCAAATCCATCTTACACACACAAGTGTTAAAATGTGATGAAGGGGCTGTTGGTTTCTTAAACTCAATTGTTTTATTGATGAGAGCTCAGAGTTCTAAGTGAGATCTTATTAATTTTTGGATGTTTCTTACCCTCATGTACCAAATTCTGGAAGAGGAGGAAGCAATGTAATGTTAGCTGATAGTGGCTCGTTTAATGATTGGAATGCCTGGGACTGTGAGCCTAGAATGGACAACATTGCCCATTTCTCCTGATTCCAAGTCAATGTCCTTCCTCTCTTACTCTCTTGAGTTCATGATATAAGAGAGAGCACTTGTCATGGTAGTAATGGAGGCAGAAAAGGGCATGAAAGTAAACTCTGCCACTTTATTTCCTCATTTCTGAAGTTGTTTGAGGTTGCATAGTTGCAATTGTCTTCCTCTTTTCCGGTGATTACAGATAACTTGAAAAATTACTCTGGATATTCTGTTTTGCAAATGGGGTTACTCAGAGCCAAGGGAGAAATGAGAATTTAAGGCAGTTCTTTTCCCCCACCCTTGGTGGGGTGCTCTGAACACGTGTAGATCAGTCGCTAGTGTTCCTGGAGGTATGATAGGAGTGCTCTGTTGTAGTTAAGGTTCCCACCTACTCTTGGCCTTGGTTCTGGGAAGTCCCCTGTGGTAGCAGGGTGCTTCCTCCAGAGAGACTGATCTGATCACCTTTCCATCATTTCTGCCAACTCCTCTGGCATGTGAATAGTGGCTTAAAACAGCAACTGTTTAATTCTTCATGATTTTGTTTGTTATTCACACGTCTGTGTTCAGCTCGTTGGTCTGCTGGGGCTGCTTCAGCTCAGCTGGACTGGCCAGGCCTTCAGGCCTCCCGCTCCATGTGCTCCTTCATTGTCCAGGAAGCTTGACTGACCTGCTTTCCGTTTAGACTCCGGAACTCTGCAGGAGGGTGAGAGTGGAACCGGCAAGGGCACGTCCCAGGCCTGCCTGGAGTCAGGAGGGGGACACAGATTCCACCTGCGATGGCAGGAGCAGCAGAGTCACGTTGCAGAGAGGCATGGACACGGAGCTGTGGTTCATTGGTGGCTATTTCTGTAACAATCTACTACAGAAACCACAGATCTGAAAGCTGAAAGATGTCTTCCTTTCAGCCTCAATATTCAGAGTTGTTCTGTGGTCAGAATTAGAGCAAAAGATACTCCTGGGCCGTAGTGAGTACGGATATGCTTGGACAGGTCCTCTTGCTTCAGAATCGCTGTTCTGATTATTCTTGAAGATCCCATGCTTGGGAATGCTCCTCCCATGAGAACTGTGAGGAAGAAATTGTAGAGTGATGATACCGGAAAGGTTGTGTAAATGTCACTGGCATCCTCTTAAGGCAGAACTTTGAAACCAGAATTTCAAGCGTGACGCAGAAAGGTTGACCCCTCTGTCCTTGGAGTGGCTGAGTAAGGCTTGAGGCTGCTGAACCACCTCGGCCAGCTTCGGGGCCTGCTGTGGTTCTCATTTTCTCCCTGCATTGAACAGATGTCCTCATTGTCATAGAAATTATGGCATGAAAAAAGTCAGACAGCCTTGCCCTAAAGGACACAGCAGCGCTCTGGGAATATGACTGGATGAAGACACATACTGTTTTCCTTATCAGTCAGGGTTTCTGGGTGCAAACAGTAGAAACTGATTCCAGCTGATTTAACCCATGCTTTTTGTTGTCTGGGTCTGTCCGTGTCAGATTTATTCCCAGATCAGTAACCATGTGAACCTATTTTCTATATCAGGCACTGACCTTGGGTTTCAGGTATACAAAGACAGTCTTCTCGTTGGGAAACTCCTTCGATATAAATAAGGTGTTTGACCTGCCTTGTTTCTATCCTACTGCAGATAAAGGGGAAGGGTCTGTTTATTTCTGTTGATTGGTTAGGAATTTATTATTTGGTGACAGTCTTACCAAAGGGAGGATTATAATCACAAATTTATCGTCTTTCTTGATAGTGACTTTAAATTACTTGTAAAGCTATTTTAATCCCTGTTAGCTTCTAAAAATCTCCACTAGACATCTATAGTATCCTTATAGTCTTTTCTGCCTATTGCAGGCAATAGAAAAAAAAAATCCATATTGATCCAATTTCCTGTTTGTTTGTAGTTTTGTCGAAATATCTGAATACATAGTGACAGGTTGCCTTTAGGGTTTAGTTTTTTGGGGCCCTTGAGAAAGAGAGGTAAAGACAAAAAAGATCAGAACTAAGAAAGGTTCTTACTTAGAGAATGAATATAGAGGAAGAGAAGCTTAAACAAGCAAACAAAAAGGCTCATGCCTACATTCAG
Organism: Bubalus bubalis; assembly: GCF_019923935.1. NCBI lineage: Eukaryota > Metazoa > Chordata > Mammalia > Artiodactyla > Bovidae > Bubalus > Bubalus bubalis. The sequence continues at coordinate 32,420,061 of NC_059159.1, read as the reverse complement.
AAATAGCCCTTAAAGTATTATAGAAGCTGCCTCTTTCTGCCTTACCATCCACCTCACCTTTGATGGCCTTTCTGGGGTGTTCATTGTCCTCTTAAATGTGGGGTGCACTGCTGAGAATGGGTCATGTAACTCAATCTCAGACTCTGAGTCATTGCTGCTTATAGATACTTTGAACTTTTATAGAACTCTTTAGTGTATTTTGTTGGTGAAAGATCAAAATATATACTTGGACTGTTTTTAAGGTAGCTGCAGATGTTTCTGAAGTAGAGTGTGTTTAAATCTCATTTATGTAAGTTAAGTCACATTCTCTTCCTTGTGTGCATGTTCATTTATATAGTAAATGTCCTTTAAGGACCCTAATTTATTTTTGTTTAATGTGAATGCAGTGTGAAAAGGAATCTGTGTGTGTGTGTGTGTATGGTTGTGTGTGTATTATATAAAAATATTTATTTTCAAAAGAGCAGTTTGAGTAAGTTTTAATTATAGTCACATGTTTTATTTGCCTACAAAGGTTAGCTACTGTCCTGTCAAATTGGGCTTTTGCAGAGAGGGCCAGTTTTAGTGTCTTTCTTTGGATAGTTTTCACAGTGATTCTGTGTTCTGTTATTGTCCTTAGCATTTAATCTCTTATCACTTTTTCACCCTGCAGAGAATATGGGTGATGTACCAGTCAGTTTCAAACACACACACGACTGGTGGTATTCAGTCTTTGATTTGGGGAGCTTGTAAACATTGAGCTAATTCAAATTTATGATCACACAGGTTCTTAATTTGCCATATAAGGTATCATTCATAGATGCCAGTATTTTGGGGGCCACCTTTTCTGCCCACTACCATCTGCCTCTGGTCCTTATGTAATTACATCTGTCCCACATGCAAAATACATTCGGCCTCCTCAACATTTCCCAGAAGTCTTGGCTCATTACCAAATCAGCTCAAGTCCAGACCTTGTTTAGACATCGTCAGCTCACCAGTCCCAAATCTCATCATTGGAAGCATCTCAGTCAGGTATGGGTGAGGCTCTGGAGTATGATCCATCATGACACTAGCTTCTTCTCCATCTGTGAACCTAGTAACTAGACGATGAATTATCTGCTTCCAAAAAATTTACAGTGGTAGGTTAGGCAGTGGATAACGGTTAGGGAGATTTTCATTCAAAAAGGGAGAAAACTGAAGGCAGAAAGGAGTGAGCAGGCAGTCACAAATAATTTCAGAATCTAGCAGGGCCTGCGAATGGTCCTCCACCTTTAAACCTTCCTTAAAGACAGTTTTCAGGACATGAAAGAACTTACTCATTTAAAGCTGCTGCTTGTTTGCTGCTGAACCTCTTCCCAAAGGTTTTTCTTCTACCAGCACTGTATTTTGCTAGTGATTCTTTTACCTAGTCATCTGATCACCATATTATCATTAAAAGGATAAATATATGTGTACAAAAATAAAACCTCTAAACTTTTCCAGTTTCACATGAACAAAAGTTTTAACTGTTTTTGATGTCACTAAGTACCTTTCATAATTTTATCTCAGTTTTGTGTAATTTTTCATACCCTTGCCATTTTTTGTATTTTTTTCTTGATTTGTGGGATGTTATATATAGTTATATATAGTTAGTTTTTGATTTTATATTGCAAGAATTTTCCAAGTCTTTATTTAATTTTTTAAAGTTTTTTTTTTTGCTTATTTAATACCTTTTGCATGTATAGTTTGAATATCCCTTCTCTACTTGTGATCAAATTAAAAATTATTATCTTTTTTTAAAAAGGCACCCAATAGGACAACTTCTGTGGAAAATTCACATTGTACTCTGCTTATTTCTGACAGTGGGCTCTTAGGAACCACTGTTATCCTGTATCAAGGCATGTCCCTGGGAGCCGCTCCTGGAGCCCCATAGGAGCCCCGTGCTCCTGCCCTGTGGTCCTGTCCTGCCAGCGTGGTGCTCTCAGCCTTCCAGTCTCCTCAAAGCCCTGGGCCGAGTGGGTTGAGCCCTCTGACCCCTCTTCTGAATCCACTGAGGCAGGAAGGGGTTTGGATGGGAGAGATGTTATTGGAATAAGTAGATCTGTGTATGATACATTGTGAAAAATGAATGTTGTAAAATGTATCCTTAATGTGTACATGCAACCAAGATGTACTAAAAATGAGGAAAAACCCAACTCTGTTACAAAATTTCCATATAGTAAACCCCTACACTAATGATTTTGTAAGATTTATTAACATAGAAAAAAAAATGCATCTGTGATTAAAGCATGTTGCAAATCAGTACTGTGTTCTGATTTTGATTGTAGAGGGAAAAAAAATATCTCTGTAGAAAATAGTCTGCAATAGACAACGATTATTTTGGGATAATTGGACTTTTAAGTGTATATACAAGTTTTTAAAACCCTATATACTTATAGGTGTATATATAATATTATATATTTTTGTTTATCTTTTCTGAATTTTCTGGCTTTTCTGTAAAGGACTTTTTAAAAAGTAATATAACATAAAACATTGATAATTTCTCCCTTCCCAAGCCAAATGAATTGCCCCAGAGAAATGATGGTTTGGCCCTTGCCTTTGTTATTAACTTGAAATTGACTGTTCCATGATGTTTTTAGCATCATGGTTGTGAAATGCTTTATATTCTTCACTCAGTTGTTCATATTGCATTTGAGGGGAAATGATTTTTATTAAACTAAAGAATTAAACCGTAACACTGGAAAGATACTGATATTTTAGTATTTTTCAATATATCTGCCGAGGAAAATGATTCTTATAGTGGTATTTTTACATGCAAAAGCCTTAGCACCTCTGAACAATATAAACTGAAAGCACTGAGTGCTGTTTTCTGTTCTTTTGGAGACAGTGAGTGATTTGTGGTTAGTAACAACGTTGGATCATTTTTATTTACTTTTTCTTAATTCTGAGAAATTCTTGGCCACCTCTCAAAATATTACATTAACTATATGTTAAAGCAAAATTTCCTTTGTCTTGGTGTGAATTTCTTATGCCCTCAGAATCCTACCTGTTTTATAGTACTTGAAACTTTTACTTTTTATTTGTTATTTCTTAGGTAAACGCAAAGCACTGAAGTTGAATTTTGCAAATCCACCTTTCAAATCTACAGCAAGGTTTACTCTGAATCCCAATCCTGCAGGAGTTCAAAACCCACACATGTGAGTATTCCTGGTAATCAAATAAAAGGCTCAACTCAAGCAAAGGTTTTAAAGTTATTGTTATTTTATCAATTTTTGCAAGTCGAGGGGTTGTTATTTCTCTTATTTTATGGGCCATTTGAAATATTGCTATTTGGACTTAGAAAAGCTGTTGATCCTGTAGTCTGAAGTAGGCAAACACAATTTTCCTTTCTAAAGTTTTACTTGAAGAAAAGAGCTGAAGATTCAGATACTTTTATACTGTTTTAATTTCTCTCGTTGAACACTGAGAGTATTGTTAATACACCTCCTTCTGGATTTCCAGTTGAGTTGTGAGTAGTATTCAGAAGGGTGGAGATGTGCACAAATCACCCCCACTCACAGGTGACAAAGCTGACGCCCATTCTGAACATACCTAGTGCCCGTCGGATTTCCATGCCATAGTAAGTGGAAAGAGTATGTGCATGTCAATGTGCAGGTGTTAGTGGTTCTTTAAAAACTGAAAAATAGAAATGACATTATATTAATAGCACTTCACTGAAAAGTATTAAAAATATATTGGTTAATGTAAAACATTCTTATTACAATAATATTTTACAGAAACCTTTGAATTGAAGTGAAGTGATGTGTTAAATAATAGTGTCTTCTCCTCAAACCTGGCAGGAACATGAAGGGTCAGAGCCAGCAGATTTACATTTCTACTCATGTCCAGAAAGAAAAAAATTTCACCCATTTCTAGTATTGAGAACTATAAAGCAAGTGGTGGAGGACACAGTTAAAAAAGCTGTCAGATGCATTAGTTTATAGCTTTGTAATAATTCCTCAACAATTTGCATTCAGACTTTATTAGACTCCAAATACGTTTATTCTTCCCAAAGAGGCGTGTTTATTGCTGTTTTCTTTTGAAATTGGGCATGCACAGTATTTGCACACAGTTACACATTGGTAGAAGAATGTCTTGCAGTAGGGATGCTGAAATTATTTTTAAAGCATCAGTGTCTAGAAGGAAGGAATATATGTATGTGTATGCTCTTAGGCTTACACCTGTTACCTTAAGGGAAATGAAAGGTATTTTAAATGAAAACTGAGTAGCAGTTTATTTGGCTGGGCGTGGTGTCTGTCAGCTTTATTAGACTCCTTTATTAGACTGCTGTTCCCAATGAGGTTTCTTGTCAGAGCTCAACCTTTTTACCTTCTCCGAAACATATTGAGGAAGGAAATTCTTAGTATTGCCTAATTAGTCCAAGCTCCAGCAGCAAGGAAACACTCAAAAGAACCTCCTTCCTCTTTTCCTAGAATTTCTAGTGAAAGCTAGTACAAAGCTAATTCCTGAACAAAGTCCATTTCTGTTACCTTGGTTGCTAATTGAACCTCATGTTTGACATCTGAGAAAGAAAAGCTATGTAGTAATCGCCGAACTTAACAAATCTTTCTTTCATTTTTTTTTTTTTAAAGCCCCCTTGAACAAAGAGAAAGACAACCTGATTTGCATTTAGAACTTAGAAAAACATTCCCATATCTGTACTCTCTTCTCTCACGACTTCTTCATGTCTAGGGGAATTCATGGACAATTTTTTTTTTTTTAAACAGTAAACAGTATGAAAGTAAACATTCTTCCAAAATTTAAGTCAATCAGGTCCCTCCTTCCCCTTGGCCCTTTCTCTTTTTTAAACCTACTACTTCATGGTAGTCCTGTAACCAGCTAGGTTTCTTTCTTGTCTCTTCTCAGCAGGTGTTAAAAGTTAGAGAGGACACAGTAATAGACATTTTTACTTTGTGGTAGACTCTTTGGAACTTGATTCTGGTATGTACACGATTTAGACCCTGCCGTTGAGTTTTGTTATTGGCACTGGTCTGTTACCTGGATTGGGAATAGGCAACTACCAAAATTGATACTCGTCAAAGACAGTTTTTCCCTGCTTAGTGGACTGGCATATCTCCTACCTCCCACCCACCTCCGTGGGGCTCCTTCTGTGTCATCTCAGGGCTTATCACTGTTCAGGATAAGTTTGCAATTAGAAAATACAGCTTGCAGTAGGTAGGGGCTTTGAAAAAGATGCTTAGCTGCTCAGTCGTGTGTGACTCTTGGTGAGTCCATGGACTGTGGCCCACCAGGCTCCTCTGTCCATGGGGTTTTCCAGGCAAGAATACTGGAGTAGGTTGCCATTTCCTCCTCCAGGGGATCTTCCCCACCGAGGGAAGATAGCACCTCTCTGCCAAAATGTTTCCTTCTCCTAAAATATCCTTGCATTCAGTGTTGTTTGTTTTTAACTTTAGTTGTAGATATAAATATAAACTTTAAAAATGAACTTAGAGCAAGATTAGATGAAACATGAGCAGCTAATGAAGTTAAGCTTCATCCCAGGCACTAGTTTCAGGCCCTTTTTGGCATTGTGTGGGTGCAGGATTCTGTGGAAGATTGAAAAAAACAAGACCGTGGCCTTACTTTCTGAGAAATAGCAATTTAAATAAAATTTCAAGAAGACAGCACTTCAAGAAGTAAGGCATGGGGTAATACAGATCAAGTGTCAAATGAATGGTGCCGGAGGGGCAAGAGCACTTCCAGATAAACAACCTGGAGAAGTGGCACCAAGGACCAAGGTTTGAACTGGGTTTTGAAAGCCCCGTGGAGGAGCTCAGGTGGAGAAAAGGGGGAGGAGGGCATTCTGGTGAGTGTCGGCACACGGTCAATTTGAGGGAGCCATGCTAGATCCGTTTCACTGTAGCCAAGGTGCTACTTGCAGATGACATATTCCTCTCTCGCTTTGCGCACTTTGTCCTTATTGTTGGTGTTCTACAGTTATATCAGAGTATGCTTAGGTTTGGGTCACCCTTCTGTGTACTGGATGAATGGTTTTAGTCTGAAGATTCCTGTTCTCTGTTTCCGAGTTACTGCTGCTTTTCTTTTGAAGATTCTTTCATGTTTCTCCTGTTCTCTCCTCCTGAAATGTGTGTTATTTCATTTCTCTGAATTTGTATTCTGAATTCATATCCCTGAATTCCCCACGTGTTTGACTTTTCTATTTTTTAATCTTTGTTTTCTTGCTTTATATCCCAAGAGATTTAAAAATTTTTCTGGCCCTTCTATAGAATGTGCTGTTTTGGCAATTGACTTTTATGTCTAAGAGTTGATTCTGGCTTTTTTCTTGGTATTTTATTCTTAATTTTTGGATGTAAAATCTGAAATTTAAAAATTCTCTTCGGTTCTCTAGGTAATCTGTTTCCTCAAGGGACACTGTTTCTTTTGTCTTTCTCTTTCATGTTAGATTTTTTCCACATGTCTAGTAATTCTTGCTTGTCCATTGATAGTTAAGGATGAGGAACTTAGAAAGCTTATTGGAGGCTCTGATCATAGACGGTCAGCTGGTGGGCTTGCCTTGACTTTTCTGTGAGTGGTTTGAGTACTGGTGTTAGGCCAGGAATATTCTAGATGCCATACTGAAGAGGCCAACATTTGCCCTCGTAGGCTTTGTTTTTTTCCAGATATCATGTTTATTTTCCTTAAAGACATGTTCTCTTTTCATTTGGTGTTGAATGTGGGGGGACAGGAGATGCTGGGTAAACCTTTCTTTTAGAAAGAGTTTTAATCAGCGCTTGAGTTTCTGGGCCTTCTTCCTGCCCAGCTGTGGTTCCTTTCTAAGGTCATGTTGGAAGCACTACCTGCCTCTTGTCTTTGCTCTGTGCTCCTCTCTTACCATGTGTTGTGGGTGGCGATTTTCTATATTTCAATTTTTTTTAAAAACTCTTATTATGGAAAGCTGTAAATATATCCAAAACTGGGATGTGGTAGATGAATCTTTATGTATTTATCAATCAGCTTTAGCAGTTAATATGGCCACTATTATTCCTCTGCCCTCCCTAGTTTTAACCAAACCTCAGACATGTTATTCCATCTACAAACATTTCAGGATGTGTTTCTAAGAGATAAGGACTCCTTTTAAAAAACATAATTATAATATTATCATTTTAATATCAAATAAGTGATTACTTCATCACTTTTTTTCCCCCAGTAGTTTGAAGCAGGAGCTTAACAAGGTTTTGTACTGCTCTTGGCTGATAAGTTTTTGAAACTGTAGCGTCCCTTCTCTTGGAATTTGCTAGTTTTGCTTTGTCTACATATTTCGGTGTGCTTCAAGGTATTCAGAAATTTGCCTAAATCTCTGTTTCTTTATTTCCTTTTGTTTTTTTAAGTCATTCTTTTCATGTGTGTCCTTAAAGAATAAGACCACCTGAACAAGAAACCTTGGCTTTTAATTATCATTGGTTAAAATTATAGTATTTCCGACATACACACACAAAAAATGAGTGGTATAGTAGAGATTCTTGTACCTACAGCCTAGATATAACACATCTTTAACATTTTGCCCTTTGGCTCTTTAAATGAAAGATTAAGCTGTAAAATTATGGAGTACATAGGAAAATGAAAGGAAAAAATGTATATCTGTCTTCCTTTACATTTCTATCAGGATTGGATCATACTCAGCACCGTACATGTTTCTGATACCCCAAGGGTGGTTTTACGAATGTGGCAGATGTATGCTGAAGTCATATTCTGTATATAAAATTTGACAGGAACAGAAGTAGGTGCTCCACTGCCATGGCCTGTGCTTTCATCGCGTCACATCTGAGTGACGTGTGAGTGCTCTCAGTGTGCTGAATCATTTGGAGCGTACCACATACCATTGTGATTCTAGAAAAACAGCCCTTTTATCTTCACAGCATAGCAGTATTGTAAAGAAGAAACACTAACTCAAAAGCTAATGTTGGAAATAAATAATGATGAGTAAAGATATGTTTGGGGGTTTAAGCTAAACATTTTGAAACCATATGTTGTAAATTTAAGGGGCTCTTTTTCTGTTGAGACCAAGAGGATCTCTAGGATCTGATTTATCTTTGTTACATTGGAACAGAAAAAGGCTCACTTGTGCCCTGGAATATCTAGGAAGTAATTTTAAAAGAAGTTTTGAAGTCACCAGTTAATCACTAGTGTTAATTCCATGCTGTGCCTACTTAATAGAGCTGCATCTTAGAATGTAATTATAAATGACGTAGGCTCTTATTCCTGGTTAAATTGTGGGAGCTTTATCTTTTCAACTTATTCTTTATGTTCTCAACTTATTATCTTGGGTCAACCTTTTCATTAATGTGGGAGTCCTGGTTTCTGCCTCAGCATCGTCATGGTCTCTGTGACCATCTGTGTGTCACTCAACTCTGATCTCAGTTCAGGCACTGAATTAGGGTAATGACTTACATTATTTTATATGGTGAATGGCAGGGAACAGGGGAGAGAAAATGAATAGGAATCAAGCCAGTTTCATGCTCTTATCTCGAAGTAAAAATCTCCTGCATGAGCCTGACAGGCTGTTTGTGGAGATGGGAGAGGCTTCTGTGGTGGTGTCCACCTTTGTTCCCCAGCGTAGTCCCATGACATCAGCGTGAGCATAGAAGGGCTTTTCTCCATTTGAAGTTTTTAATGTAATCACAGTCATTTGGAATCTCTATGTTTCTGTGGTGGGTCTCTTTTACATGATGGCAGAAATACTTATAGGTACAAATCAGTGCATGTTCAGTCGCTAAGTTGTGTCTGACTCTTTGTGACCCCATGGACTGTAGCCCACAAGGCTCCTCCTCTGTCCATGGGATTTCCCAGGCTGGAATACCAGAGTAAGTTGCCATTTCCTTCTCCAGGGGATCTTCCAGACCTAGGGATCAAACCTGCATCTCCTGCCTTGCAGGTGGATTCTTTTTTTTTTTTTTTTTTTAATTTATTTATTTATTTTAATTGGAGGCTAATTACAATACTGTGGTGGTTTCTGCCATACATTGACATGAATCAGCCTCGGGTGTACATGTGTCCCCGCTGTCCCAAACCTCCCACCCATCCCATCCCTCTAGGTGGTCCCAGTGCACCGGCTTTGAGTGCCCTGCTTCATGCATTGAACTTGGACTGGCAGTCTGTTTCACATATGGTAATATACATGTTTCAATGCTATTCTCTCAAATCATCTCCACCTCGCCTTCTGCCACAGAGTCCAACAGTCTGTTCTTTACATCTGTGTCTCTTTTGCTGTCTTGCATATAGGGTCGCCATTACCATCTTTCTAGATTCCATATATATGTGTTAATATACTGTATTGGTGTTTTTCTTTCTGACTTAATCCACTCTGTATAATAGACTCCAGTTTCATCCACCTCACTAGAACTGATTCAAATGCGTGTTTTTAAATAGCTGAGTAATATTCCATTGCTGTGATGTGCCACAACTTGTTTATCCGTTTGTCTGCTAATGGACATCTAGGTTGCTTCTGTGTCCTAGCTATTGTAAACAGTGTGCAGGTGGGTTCTTCACCACTGGTGCCCCCTGGGAAGCCCATGCCCCTCTGTGCTTCATCGTGTCCAGTGCTCCATACCTCCACGGACTGTAGCCCGCCAGGCTCCTCTGTCTGTGGAATTTTCCAGGCAAGAATACCCCCAGTTAAAAAATGCCAAATGTGTCAAAATCTGTGGTAATCTACTTATTTTTTGCTGGCTTAGATTTACTGCAGCAAACTTCATTTTTCTTACTGTAGCAAAATATGGATAACATAAAATTGAGCATCCTAACCATTTCTTAGTGTACAGTTTAGTAGCAATAAGTGCACTCGTGTTGTTGTGTATCCGTCACCACCATTCATCTCCAGAGCTCTTTTATTTTCTCACACTGTAACTCTGTGTCCATTGAACACTGACTCCCCATTCCTCTTTCTTCTGGTCTCTGACAGTTACCGTTTTAATTTTATTCTCTGTCTCTATGAATCTGATCACTGTAGATACCTCATATGAGTGGAATTACACAATACTTGTTCTTTTCTGTCTGGCTTATTTCACTTGACATAATGTCATTATACTCCATCTGTGTTGATACGTGTCAGAATTTCCCTCTGAGGGCTGAATGATATTTTATTATATGTATATATAACATTTTGTTATCCATTATCCATCGATGGGCATTTTGGTGTTGCTGACTTTGTGGTGAATAGTGCTACCGTGTGAGGTAATCTTTCACAGCATTCATTGTGGTACATCTCACAGTTCAGAGGGGTCTGATCTCGTCCTCCGTCCCCCACTCCACCTCGGCCGCAGTTCCCCTGGCGGTTGTGGTGCCTGGAGGGTCGTGCTGCCAGGCGTGACTGAGCTGGTCCTCTGTTCCTCTCCACCCTGGAGAGTCACTCGTGTAATCTTAAGCCGGATGTTTATAGCTGAGGCATTGGATGTTAATTCTGGAATATTTTTTTAAAGAAACAAATATGATAAATGCTGTTGATTTGCCTGTCTCCTGAAAGTGAATTTCATTTTGGTGTTTAGTTTGGTGTTCCCACTAACTAAACTAAATCCCTGGTGGTTCATATGGTAAAGAATCTGCCTGCAATGCAAGACACCCGAGTTTGATCCCTGGGAGAATGAAATGGCAACCCACTCCGGTATTCTTACCTGGGAAGTCCTATGGACAAGAGGAGCCTGGCGGGCTTCAGTCCAAGGGGTCACAAAGGGTTGAACACAACTGAGTGACTAACACTTTCTTGGTGCTCCCACAGCATGGGAGGCTCTGGCAGGTTAGAAGCAGGTGAATGACAGAATCTGACTTATGTTCTGCAGTGATGATTCTGGCTGCTGTGTGGAGTGTGTTGGAGAGAGGTTAGAACAGACTTAGAGAGACCCAGTAAGACTGCACTGGTGTAGCAGAGATGTAATGGGTGGTCATGATGTTAGGTGGATGACAGGGGAGGTACAGGAAAATGGACAGATTCTAGAGATTGGGGGAGGTAGCATTCATTAATGAAATTGGTAATAATTCGAATGTGGGTTGTGAAGAGGGGAAGGCTTTCATGGTGACTTCCAGAATTCTGGCTTGAATGACAGGTTCAGTGGTTGTTCCTGGGATGGGGACCATTGGGTCTGGAGCTTTAGGGATGAGGGAGCACAGACAAGCAGGAGTTCAGCTTGAGGTGTGTTAAGCGTGAGCTGCCTGCGAAAGCTCCCGGTGGAGATCCCAAGGAGGTAAACATGACACGCACTCTGGTGTTGAGACTAAAAGTGTGGTGCTGAGAGGGAAGGGTGCAGGTCGGGGGTGGAAAGCGGGGAGCTGCCGCCAGTGGATGAGACTGTCAGTCCAGGGCTGGACCCTGAGGAAACGTGGCGTTCAGAGGTTGGACAGGAGGAGCAATAGGCTGAGATCGGAAAGACCCTTGAGAGGCAGGAATTACATCTGTAAAGTGTGATATTCTCGGAACAGAGCATTGTTTCTGGGGGTGGGGGTGGGAGTGGGGGTGGGGGGTCCGCCGAGCCTAGTGTTCTGAGGGTCCTGGGAAGGCTGTTTCTACTGGTAAAGACTCCTGAGGCGCACTTTTAACTTATCCTGCTTGGAGGGATGGGGTATTAGCTGCCAGTGGAGATTGGAACCCAAATAGGGAAAGGATCTTACAAAAATTTGTAACCTGCTGGTTTAGGGCAGCCTTCCTAACCTTTCCTGTAAGGAGCAGAGCCCAGAAAAGCCATTCCAGTAATAAGCCTTAAGTACAGCTGACAACGATCAGCTCTTAGGGGATGTGCAGCAAGATGTAAATGTGAACGTCTGTTGCATTCTATTACTCTCTTCCTTTGTGACTAAAAACAAAGTACTTCTACTTCATAAATCACTACTACTTCAAAATGCTGCAGACGTGTACAGTCAGTACTTTCTGTTCACTGAATATGAATATCAGAATTTGAATGTTTATCTTTGGATTGTTTGAGCGATTCTTCTAGAAATCTTTCCTTTTTCAGCTTTTCCTTTTGCCTCATCTTGGATCTTAGCAAAGATACTCATTTTGTTAGTAGTGCCAGGAAGCAGGCAGTTTCCATGGCAACCGACAGATTGCGTTTACTGTGGAAATTTCCTGAATTAACAGAGCTGCATTGCAGAAGGATGCATAAAGCAGTGTTCATCTAGAGATCCTAAGAGCATGGACACAGAAGAACAGTTGCAGTGCGGTGCAGGGTATGTGTTCCGTTTGTTTTCCTGTCTGAGGACGCTTACGCATTCTATCTATTTATATGCTGAGGAGAGAGTGAAACAGCTTGAGGCATTTTAGTGTGTGCTTGCTAAAATCAAGGAAGCCCTGGGAAGGAGGTGGAAGGGATAATTTGGGAAGAAAGAAATGTTTGACAGCATCCGGAGGAAGTCAGGGTAACAGTAAATGAAGTAGAAGAACATGATAATGAAATAAAAGGAGAAAACACATATCCAGCTGATTAGATAATAAAGGGGTCTTATGAGAGGTAGCTGTGGACACAAGAAGATACTTATTTATCAGGGGAAAACAAGCAGGCCTTGGCAGGCTCGGGGAGTCACACTTTCCCGTGCAAGCAGGAGGCCGCTGCTGAGGTAACGACTGCCGCTGGAAACCCTGCCACTGTGAGGGCACCCAGGCCAGGTGGCACCCGGGCCAGGTGGCATGTGCGGCCTCGTGCCCTCACCGCCCTGCACAGGGAGAAAGGGGGGAGCCACAGAGCGGTCTCTCCCAGGGCATCTGGGCAGGCTTTTCCAGAAAAAGCAGGAAGTGTATCTCAAGATTAATTCCTGGAAATAAAACTATAGGATCTGGGTAGATAATTGAAATTTCTTCTCCTCCAGAGCATAATTGTAAATTTGAAAGAGAAGCAATGTGAGAAATGAATGGATAGGACTCAGATCATTTAAATGATGAGTGATACTTAGCCGACTAGATGTCATTTAGATTACGCAGTCAGCAGACTGCAGTCCATGGGCCAGGTGTGGCCTGCTGCTGTGTTTTTGAAAATCAAGTTTAATTGGGATGTAGCCACACCCATGTAGCCATATATTTGCGGCAGACACTTGTGTAGATGGCAAAGCCTGACTTATTTATGTCTGTCCCTTGACAGAAGAAGTTTGGTGGCTTGTGATTCAGACAGCATGTGGGATTCCTAGGGCTGCCGGCACAAATTACCACAGACTTGGTGGCTTCAAGCAACAGGAAGGTGTCCTCTCAGGTTCGGGAGGCCAAAATCTGAAGTCTTGGTGCTGGTGGGGCTGTGCCTCATCCAAAGGCTCCAGAGCCCACCTCTCCCCCCACCCCGCCCCCAGTCCTGTTTCCAGCTCTGGGAGCTCCTGGCATCCCTCGGGTTTTGGTTGCACAATTCCAGTTGCCGCCTTCCAGACCTCCCTGTGCCTCTCTGTGTGTCTGTGTTTTCTCCTTTTCCGTCTCTTATAAGGACACTCATCCTTACATTTAGAGTCCTCCCTGCTCCAGGACAGTCTTCTCCTGAGACCATTTTCCTACTCACACGTGTAAAGATACGGTCACCTTCTGAGGTTGCAGGGGGACATGTCTTCTGTTGGAGCCATGATTGAGCCCACTGCACGTGGTGCTGCAGAGCTGAGCTTTGGCTTCTTGGACCACGTGCTGCGTTACGAAAAGCCAGTTCCTGGCAAGTTTCCTTGGGAAACCTATGAGGCAGATACTCTGAAGTAGATTTGTTGACCTGCTGGAGAGGACGTTAAACTAACTTTTCAAGGACAGGACACACAGGCGCAGTTGCAGTCACAGCACACGGCCTCTGTGATGCAGACAGAAGCAGCTGGGCGGAGGTGGTCCCGGAATATTCACAGGAGAAGTGCTAAAACATTCCTGGGAAACCACGAGCATCATCTGCTGTTAAACATCGCCATCCGTCTCTCCTCAACTGCCACCCCCTAGAAAACGGCAGAGTGAATCTGGAAATGTATTGAGAGGTGGTTGGAACCAAAATAAGAACCAGCGTTTTGAGAGATTAGACTAGATTGTGACAATGGGAAGTGTGTACATGATTTAAAATAAGTAAATTTCATACACGAGCAAGTGAACAGAACCATTAGTTGGAGGCTTGACTCTGGTTGGAGAGCCTCTGTGTTGTCAAGAGAGCGTATAGGCTGTTGGCCTGGGCAGGTGAGGCCAGTGATGTCTCCTTTACCTTCTGAACACATTTATGAGCCATGGTCGTGATGGTGGATTTCTGTCCCTTGGAAGCCTCAGTCAGCGTGTTTGGGTCTATTTGGAAATGTTTCAGCCATGACACTTGCCTGTAGTGAAGAATCAAATGTAGACAGGGGATTCTACTGAGAGTGGTGGAGCTGCAGAGAAAACTCCCTTTGCTCTCTGATCTCAGGAACCCCCACCTAGTGCCTGCATCCTCACCTGTGCACCTGAAAATGAGCCCCTGGTGTAGACTTGATGGACATAATCACAGAATTAAACAGAACTAAGCAACGATGGTTAGAAGTGGATCCAAATTAGGGTTCACCAAGAATAAGCAATACAAGCCAGCCTACTATGTAGGTGTGTCTTGGTCTCACCATATGTGGGCACAGAGGAGGAACACTCAGCCCGTTCCAGGGCTCTCAGGCACAGTTTCCTGAAGGACGAGACTAGATGAAGCTCATATTTTCTTTCTAATGGGATTCTGTTAGTATGTGACTCTGGATCTTGAATACCAAACTGAGAAGTTAGGAAGCAGTAGGAATGGGAGTTCTCTTTTCTTCTTCCTTTAACAAGATATTTTATGTGTTAAGTGCCAACCATGGTGAATTGTATGCTTTAGAGAAGAATTCAAACCCACTACAATGACTTTAACTTTTGATGTTTCTTTTGGCACCTAGAGTATACATAAGGAAATAGAATGAGATAAGGTTTAAAGCACATAAGTTGTGATTAAGCTGGTTGATCATAGTTTACACAAGCTAACAATTTAACACTCCAAGGTTCAAAAATACACTAGGTTTCAGTAGATACATAAAATACATGCTAAATGTGTCTGCTAATAAAATTTATTTCTATAAAATCTTTTTTCTCACTGGCTTATTTGGATAAACGCTCCCCCCCAAATATTAAAAGCTTGAGAATATAGTTTCATAGTTATGTGTTTAAAAGACAGTTCACATAGTAGTAGTGTCAAACATTAGCTATAGGTTAGGAATGAAAGTGGTTCAGACTCTTGGTTCATATTTGTTTGAGGAACTAAAATTCTGATTTTGTAAAAGTAATTTCATATTTGTAGTACAAAATGATATGTGAGTAGCAGCCACCTGCTAAAACATGTAAGAAACAAAGGTGAAAATATGAAACATAGAAAATTAAGACAACTTCATGCTAAATGCTGTCTGATCACTAATAACAGTAACAGGGTAAAGAAAAAAGGTACCCAGGGTTTCTCTTCCAACATTGCTGCAGAGACTGCCTGTGGTAGGGGACCCCCCCTGAGCCTCTGGTCTCAAATGCAGAGAGCATCTTCAGTCCCTTTTCTGTCCTGCCCCTCCTTGGTAACCACTGAAAGTAACTGGGGAGGGGTGGGAGGAGGAGGAGACATGGATGCTGACCTGTTCTGCTGGGTAGTGTGGTCATTCTGAGATGTGTTGCAGGTGGATGCAGGGAAGGATCGGAGCAGCAGATGGACTGAGAGATGTAGTTTGTTCGTGCTGCTGTCAGTCGAGAGCACAGTGCTGGAGAACAAGGAGACTGGGGGTGGTCCATTTGCCTTGGGAGCAGCCAGTGTTCTGATTGGTGATGCGCTGAGCCCTGGGTGCCTCAGCTGTGTGCTTTCAACTGTAGACATGTGACAGGCACACCCCTTTCACACAGAGTGGGATCCAGGGAAGCCAGTCTGTCTCTCTCCCTCTCAACAGTTTTATCAAGGGGTAATGGACACAGAATAATCTGCATGTATGTAAAGTGTACGTTTGCTAGGTTTTGCTGTGTGCGCCCATGAAGCCATCACCACAAGCAAGAAGGCAGACATGTTCATCATCCCCAGAGTTTCCTCCTGCCCCCTTACGGTTTTTACATCTAGACATTTGATTTGGTTCTTCTCTCCATTCTTTAGTTTCTTGAACACATGGAATGCAGTCATAAGCACTGTTTCATTTTTTTATCTGCTCATTCTTGCCTCTCTGTCATCTCTGGGTCACTTTGAGTTGATTGCTTTTTCTCCTTGAGATGGTTCCTAGTATCTTGCTTCTTTGCATACTTGATTTTATATTGCGTGGCAGATATGGAGTGCTGGCTATTTTTATATCTTACATATTTTTGAGCTTTCTTCTTTGGTTAAGTTACTCAGAAATACTTGGATCCTTTTGGGTCTCACTCTTTAGCTTTGGTAGGCGAGACCAGATCCTTCTGTGTGCTTTCTCGAATTCCCCATGAATATGGAGTTTTCTACTTTGCAGGCGGGGATTGTTGTATGAGCTTTGGTATCCTTCCCTGTAATGCTTTTGGGTAGCTCTTTCCTCAGGCTTATGTAGGTTCCTCATAAGCTTGTGCTGATCAAGGGACCCCCTCCTGCGTGTCTCTGGGGTTCTTCTGTGCAGCTCTCTTATCCAGCACTCTGCCTTGAGAACCCAGTCTCCCCAGATGCCCAGACCCAATACCTTCACGTGAGGGTCTGCCTGCATCTGCCCTCCCTAATTTGCAGTCTGTGCAACCTTCTCTAGGCAGTAAGTTGGGGTGCTGCAGGGCTCACCTCATGTATTTCCTGCTTCTCAGTGATCACTGCCCTTTGCTGCCTGCTGTCCAGGGTCTTCAAGACCTTTCCATATATTGTCTGATTTTTTAGTTGTCAGTCTGTCTCCTGACGCTCCATAGTACGCTGAACACAAGTTTCATAAGACACTCATCGTGAGATGGGAGGAGAGGTATGGAATTAGGGAATCATATCTTCAATGCATCGAGAAAGAGCATCTCTGAATATGATATTGCACAGCATTCAAAATCACTTCTCACATGGATGATTAGCATTTGTAATAAAGTAGAAGAAATCATGGCACTTCTTAAAAAGGATTGGAAAGTATTGAGGAGAGAACAAATTTGGATAAATAGGCAACAGAATTACTGAAAAGGGTGATAGATGAGAAAAAAAAGACAGTGCTAGGAAACTGAAAATGCAGTGGTGGAGTGAAATCCATATGCATGTGGAAGTGAACTTAGGTGGTACTGCAGGATGCAAAAGGATGTGGTGGGAATGATTAATTCTAAAATGCCCCAGTTACTGCATTTTTTGCATGTATAATTTCTTAAATGCAATAGGAAGGTAAACAGCACCGTGGAGAAATATGTGTAGTACAGAACAAAGGGTTGATAAGGATGTTAACAGAAAAAGAATTTTTTAGCAGAAGCAGTGGACTTCCCAGGTGGTGCTTGTGGTAAAGAACCTACCTGCCAGTGCAGGAGATGTAAGAGACGAGGGTTTGATCCTGGGTCAGGAAAATCCCCTGGAGGAGGGCATGGCAGTCCACTCCAGTATTCTTGCCTGCAGAATCCCATGGACAGAGGACCCTGGAGGGCTACAGCCCATGGGGTTGCAAAGAGCTGGACACTGCCGAAGTGACTTAGTACAGCATAGCAGAAGCAGCAACAACAAAACAAACACCGGTGTGGGGAGAGCTCTGCTTAAGGGGGTGTTATCTCAGGTGGTTAACCAAAGAAGCAGCAGTTGTTTACCGAATAGCTAAGAACATCAGACTCTAAGAGTAATAGATCAAAATGCCTCTTACGAGTGATCTAGTCACTGTTCAGGTTGGCCTGAGAGAAAAGGTGCGTGGGCCTGGCTCAGGGGGCTCCTGCCCCTGGTCCTGTGTGGTCAGTGCAGACAGACTCCTAGGCAGTGAGATGCAGCCACGTGGCTCGTGTAGTTGCACTCATGTCAACAGTGCGTTCAGTGACATCTATAAAGCAGGAAGTGTGACAGGTCACTGTGTAATAGTATAGGAAAATGTGAAAGGTGTACACTGAATTGTTCATAGTGCTTTTCTCCCCTTATGATCGATTTCCTTTCTTAAATTTCTCTTCTGCCTGTGTAGCTGCAGGAGAGATTAGGATTGGGTAATCCGGTTGGAAGAAGGGATTCAGGTGCTTGTCCTGCTGCTGAATTTGCACAGCAAAGCCCTGTATGTAATAGACGTGGCGGTGGTGGGGGGTGGGGCTAGAGCCATCCCAGGTCACTTTGGCTTTGCCATTCTATGTCTTTAAAAAACAAGCCCACCCTCCTGTGTACAAAGCCGCAGGCAGCTGTATTAGACACATTAGATAGAAATAAAACTTTTCTCTGTGCCCAGTCTGATTATGTTCTGGAACATTATGTCACAGTTCTTTTACTTTTTAGGTATCAGTAGGATTTCAGAAACTCATAGATTAGTCTGGGTCAAAGAAGGAACAGTAATTAAAATACACTAGTGATGATTCAGTATTACTGGACAAGTTGCTCATTTCTGTCCCAAAGAACAATTATCAGAGAAAATACTCAGCCATATAGATGGCCAACAGGCACTTGATTTCAGATGCTCAATATCACTAATTACAAGAGAAACACAAACCCAAACTATAATAATGTATCACCGACCTGTCAGAATGGCCATCATCAAAAAGTGTACAAGTAGTAAATGCTGGAGAGGATGTGGAGAAAAGGAAATTCTCGTACAGTGTTGGTGGGAATGTAAATCGGTGTCACCACCATGGAAAACAGTATGTTGATTCCTTAAAAAACTAAAAAAGCTACCATATGATCTATCAGTCCCACTCCTGGGTATATATCTGGAGGAAAAGACCCTCTCATTTGAGAAGATATGTGCACCCTAGGGCTCATAGCAGCACTATTTACAATAACCAAGACATGGAACCAACCCAGGTGCCCATCAACTGGTGGTTGGCTTATTCAGCCATGACAGAGAATAAACAACTGCGATTTGCGGAGCCATGAATGAACCTAGAGAATATTATACTTAGTAAAGTAAGTCAGACAGAGAAGGGTAAATATACACATCTAAAGACATAATACAAATGAATCTATTTACAAAACAGAAACAGAGTCACGTAGAAAACAGATGTATGGTGCTGACTCCCCCTGCCTTGGGGATGGCATCACATAGCATGTGTTCCTGTGATTTTCACAGCTCTTTTCCTGTCTAACCAAGAAAGTGGATCTCTGGGTAAAAATCACGTTCTCCTGTTCATCTTTTTCTTTCAGCAGCTTTATTGAGGAGGTATCACCCATACACCATACAACTCACCCATTTAAGCTGTATGATTCTATCGCTTTGAGTATATTCAGAGTTGTACATCTATCACCTTACTCAATTTGTGAATGTTTTCATTAGCCCAAGAAGATAACCCACATCCCTTATCTGTCAATCTGTTCACTTTCAAAAAGAAAAAAAGGAGCTTATCCAGAAGCCATACAGCAGGTCTACAGTAAGCTGAACTGTTTGCAGAGATATTTATAATTCTAAAATTTGATCTTTGTGGCAGTATTATAACTGTTGTTTTTGTGTGACTTTATGTAGCAATGAAATATTCATTTCATTTCTCAGGAATGCTAATGGTAAATGTTATGTGATACAGTGTAATCATGAGTGATAGCCTTTGCTGTATTCTGTTGGCTGGAAACAAGCCACGGGTCCCCTCTGTGTTCAAAGAGAGGTGCTTACATAGAGATGTGGATACTAAGAAAGTGGAGGTCACAGGCACCACCTTAGAGCCTGTCTGCCATGACCCTCAGCAGTAGGCCAGTGCTGACTGTTTCACCAGTGATTAAACTGAGCCATAGAGATTTTCTTGTCAGTGGTCATAAAACAGTAGTCATTATATATGGAACTTCTTTATGTTCGAGTAGTTCCTGGCTTAATCTCTCTACCTACTTCAATGGAAAAGTAGGTAGAGACCCACTTGCTTAGATCTGATTCCATCTTAGGCAGTTCAAGCTTCACACCTGAATGGTCACTTATGCCACTGGTTTCTGGGCTTCCTGTGACTCAGGATGCTAGGTATATATTAGTACTGGTGAAAGTGTTTTGTAAACTGAAAAGAACTTGTATGGATGAAAGCTGGTACTGTGACTTATTAAAGTTATGGTTTGAGAATCTGACATTTGGAATGCTGGTTTACTAAGTTTTTATTTAGACAAAGTATATTAACTTTTTAACTATAACCTTGACTCAGATGTTATTGATACTGGTATAAATGTTATTGATACTGGTATAAATTCTGGGAGAGTGATTTTAAAATTCTAAGTACATGAGAAGCTCAAAAGTAACTATAAAAAACAGTCGTGCTAATCTGAGAAAACTTCCTAAATCTTGGAAGAAGAAATAGATAACTGATCATGTTCTTGCTTGTATCACGAGATCAAGTTTTTAAAGTTTCTGATCATTTAATATGAAATGGAAAAACTGTAGATAATAGTCAGTGGAGTCTTTTTCTTTATGTCTGCTGCACTCTTTGATACAGTTCATTCCTACACATGGGTGTGTGTGCAAGAGAGAAACCGAAAAACACGATTGATATAACATTTTTCATTGGATTTGGTGTTTTACGAAGTATGGTTAGAAGTTAATATTTGATCTCTGGCTCACATTTTGGAGGTGCTTTTTTTATTTAATGAAAATCTGTAACAAGTGAGTTCTTCTGTCCATGAAGCTTTTTTTCCCCCATCCATTGCTCTATCTGCTCATCAAGGACTGAGAGGCTCACGTGGCAGTGTTCCTCTTGGAGCCAGCTGGCTAGCTGTTTAACTGTTCTCCCTCCACAGCATGGCGTTAACAGGAGCAGGGCAGTACCCTGAGGTGCTAGCTCCCAAACTTTGCTGGCATCACCTGGGTGTCTTAAAATACCCTGTTTTCTGACCTCTGTGCCCACATATTCTGATTTGATAGCCATATGATGATGCCTGGGCGTTGGGAGTGAATACATATCCCCAGGTGCTTCTGATGGATGGCAGAGTTTGTGAACATCTAGCTGTACTAAGGACCGAGGACCTGGAATAATCCATGTTGGGTCAAGCAGCATAAGAGATTTTTGAAAATGAGGTTCGTAGCACCTGGGATTCTGCATTTGATAATGCAGTTTTGCAAATTCTGGAAAAGACCTTGTATTTGGAAATGAAACTGTGTGCAGTAGGAGTTTCTCCCACAGATGGAAGTCTGGCTTATGAGTCCCATTAAAGCTGTTGGTCAGCTCCCTGAGTTTAGGCCTGTCTTAACTCTGTGTGTGAGAAACCAAAATGGCACAAGCAGATGAACAAACAAATCCCAGAAACTCAGACTGCTTTAGTAACTAATGACGAAAGAAATTTTCCCATGCATTAATCAGTGCTAGCTAAAAAAGAAAAAAATAAAGTCAAAACCTATTTAAAATGTGGAAAAATTGCTTCCTAATATCTTAACAGAGAGAGACTGAGAACACACAGCATTGAGTCGTCAGGAAAACTGAAGATCTCCCCTGAGCAGCACTGGGATTTCACTGCAGAGGACTTGAAAGACCTTGGAGAGATTGGACGAGGAGCTTACGGTTCTGTCAACAAAATGGTCCACAAACCCAGTGGGCAAATAATGGCAGTTAAAGTAGGTGATGCCCGCAATTATTCTGGGTACTTTAATCCGTGAGGCGTGGTGTCTGGGCGTGGCAGTGCCACTGTTCTGTCCCTGCTGCCCTGGTTACACGTGGGGCTCACACAACTCTTCCTCCCAGTTCTTCTGCGCGCGGTGTTCTTAACTGCTGGCATGTTTTCTCCCCTCTGGAAACATGAATTGTGACCTGTGCATGTTCCTTGCACCCCTGGCATGATGCATTAACGTGTTTTGAACTCCAGGCCCTTCCTCTGCCAAGGTGAGTTCCGGTTGGGTGGCCGCACCCCGGGGACCTGGGCGGTGCTGCGGGGCGCCAGGCGGGAGCCGGACGAGGAGGCTGCGCTCTGGGTTGGGCGGGGTGCGGGGCTAGGGCTAACAGCAGGCTCACTGACGGTTTCCCGGAAACCACGCACATGCTGTTGCCACTAACCTCAACCTTACTCGGTCCTGACCGGCTCGGCTGCTGTGTGTGTATGTCGTCTCCACTCCGTAGGGCCCCGCGCCCAGGGCGTGCTGACACGCGTCCTCTGTGATGGTGCTGTCGCGTCTGTCAGTACTGTGACTGTCGTGAGTGGCCACACATGCAAATTGGCCCGCACACCGTACCTGGCAGGCTGACGTTGGCACCTGGGAGGAGCCGATAGTTTCCACCTGACTCCCCATGTCCGTGTAGTTTGTTCATCTGTTCATTCAGATGTTTAACTGAATGTTCCCCCTCTGTAAGATATTTCAGGAAAATTGATGATGGCTGGGGGCAATTTAAAATGCAAAAGGGAAACATGAGATAAGGCCACACTCTCATCGAACTTAAAATTCTTATGGGAACAAATACTTTCCCAGTTTGTAAGAATTGAGAATGGATTTGCAGACAGACTAAGCGAATCATCTTCCTGTTAGCCCCCTGATTTGAAAGGTTATCAAAATGACTTGATGAGAGGAGTTGCCTGTTTCCTGCTTGACTTTTGGGAGTGGATTTGTGTCACATTAATCTAAAAACGCTTCCTGTATTGAAGTTTATTGTGAGTGAAGTGTTTCTCTTTTAGCCTCCTTCACTGTTGAGCAGTTTTCTTTGCTGGGTTGTATAAAACGAATGAAAAATTGATGGTGGGATGAAATTGTAGGATTCTCCCTATGGAGCCTAACCTGTTTTTGGCCGTATTTCTTTTACAATGTGGTGAGAACTATAGACTTTTTCTTGGGAAGATACTTACATAAAACATTTTGCATGTAACCACAGACCTGTCAACATGCACAGGCTGGAACCTCTGCTTTGGATTATCTGTTGAATTAAAATGTTGTTTTCCTTGGAATGTAAAATAACTTCTCTTTATGCTGTGCACTGTAGTGTAAGTGGAAAGAAAGTCATTTTATGTAGATTGCTCTGCACAAGCATTGCATTGTTCTTATGTACTATCCGTGCATGACACTCACTTTTACGTGGCAGAGGTTGAAGGAAAAACTATCCTGTAAACTGAAGTTCTAGACTTTTCTCCCAGATGCCAGGGAAGGTACTTTTAATAATTATGTCCTGCTTTTTTCAGTCTGTGCTTCACTCTGTTGATCAGCAGCATAATCTGTTTTGGTAATATGGATAGACTGTAGCCATGGTTAATAAGTTTTAAAGGTAAACAAAGAAGTTCCTTCATTTTGATATTGAAGATTTTCATTTTAATTTGCTGACATTTGCAACTGTATAATGCTTACTCACGTTTTGGAAGAATTTAAGAGTGAAAATTGGAAACTCTGCCGTCCGTCATCTGACGGAGAAACGCTTCTCAGGCGGTCTTGGGACCTGCAGATGGATGCCTGTCACATCTGTACTCACCAGCTGACACTGTCTCTCTATCACCTTGAATTCTCGAGCAAGCATGATAGTTTAGCATGGGGGCTGCTGGGAGGGCAATTTAAAAAGAAGGAAAAAGTGAGACATGGCCACACTCTCGTTGAACTGGATGATGCGCCATTCCAGTCAGGGTATTGATCGGGTATAACGATTGGAATCCGTGAATTTGAATAATGATGGAAGCGTAGGTGTTTGTGCATTCATGTAATTAAAAATTGACACCCGTTTGATGACTGATACATGGCCATAACTGCACATTTTGAATGTATTGTTGTTGGTCTCTTTGAAAATACTTAGCTTCTCCTCACACCCGAGAGAGTCTATTTGCTCTTCATTTCGGCTCACAGACCAGATCGACAAATACAGATACACAGAGGCATTGTGTGATTAAAGATTTAGGTGTGACTTTTCACAGGGACGGCTCTATTCCTGATCAAGCGCTGGGTTTAGCTCTGAGATACGGAGATTTAAAGGAACTGTGAGACAGTGGTTCACACTAGGGAAATGAGATGGCCACTTGAAGTAACTCCATACTGTCGTCTGACGCACTTTGGGAATGTATTGCCACAAGGTCTTTTAGAGGTCAGGAAGGACATCCTCTGACACTGGCCCTTCGGGCTTGGATCAGCATCCTCTGCAATAACATTTCATGCCCCAATGTGCATGATGGTGGAATAACCACTGGATGAACACATGAGACACGCAGTCACCATCCTCTGGAAGGGAAGTAGGTGTGTGCTTAGCTCTCTGGCAGGGCTGTTGTCATGGGGAAGGAGCCCAGGGTTCAGACCAAACAGTTGAGGAAGCAGTCAGGGTTAGAGAAATTCAGATCAGGGAGAAACCCCTAGCGGAGTTAGTCCCAGATGATCAGAATCTGATCCAGGCAAATCCAGGGACACCGGAGGGAAGAGTCAAGAAGAGCTGTCTGTGGCTGGAGCAGGGAGGGACGACTAACTAGGATTGCCACCCAAGGGCCAGAGGAGCGACCTCATGCAGGCCTGGACCACTGCTGCCCTGTTGGTAGGTCCAGATTGACTTCTTGAAGGAGACTGCCCAGTTCTTGTTTGTAGGGAGAGTAGGAAAGAATGAAAATGGAAGGGAGGGGGAATAAAAGGGAGTGAAGATGGAAGGCAGTGGGGTTAACAGGGGAGTCAGGTTCTCATCTCAGTGGAGAATGGGCCTGATCTGACCGTTGGGTGGGGTAGGGAGGTGTAAGGATTGTCATTGTTAAGATGAGCTTTGAGTCTTCTAATTGAGAAGTTATCTGGGTTGATCGGGAAAACAGACCGGCTCTTTGAAATTTGCTGCATAGGCCACACCAAATTAGTGATGTGACCGTACATACATTGAAGGGTTTCAGGTGTTTCCATTTCTTGGTGATCTGCCTGACTTGTTCCTTCTACCCTCAGTGTTTTTCTGTACTCTTCCAACTTTCCTGTTGCATTGATTTAATTGTTCCTGATCCTGAGCTGGTAACCTGATCTTGATTGCTGCATTCTTGCCTCTCCTTGGTATTTGGATCTTGACGCCAGTGTCCCTGACCTAGAATTGAGACCTAGGTTAACCCGATGGCTGCTGGGAAGGGCCAGAGCCTCCATGTGCGGTGTCAGCACCCACAGCCCTGCCCTCCCTGGGCCACGTGATCTCCTCACTTGCAGGCCTCCTGTGTGGACAGGGCTGCTGTGGGAGGAGGTGGGGGTCTGCAGAGCAGGGCTGAGTTTCATTTCCCTGCCACTGTGGGTAGTTTTGTTGATTCTCAAAGGCCCACAGTGCTAGTATTTGATTATCCAGATCACCTGTGGGATGCAGAAGCCATGGCTATCTTTTTTTGAATTGAGACTGAATTCCAATGTCTTAAGGTCTCATTTGGCTAGATCAGGGGGCTTATTAGGAAGACCAAATGGATAGCCCCATATGATTTCATGTTGCTAATGTTGCTTAAGTGTTGTGAGTGAAACATGTTGTGGAGCACTTCCGGGGAGGGTGGATCCCAAGGAAGTGGCAGGGCTGTGCGCCCCGCCCCCTCAGTCCCTGGTGCTGTGGGGCTAGAACTCCTCGTGTGCATGGTTTCTTTTGTTGTTGCTCCTAGTGTTTTGCTGACTGTGGGTTCTTTCTGTTGACAGAATTGTATGTAAACCCCAGCAAATACAGTAGACCACATTAGTGCTCTTGTGGTTGTTTTGATAGAGCGGAGTTGTGATGTGTTTGTGCTCTTCTGGTTGGTGTGTGTTGTGATGCCTATCTGTGTCAGAAGCCCCCGGGGCAACAGCTCTGAGGAACCTTTGGTGTCCAAGTGGGATGGTTTGGAAATGGTCGCTCTAGGTGAATCTAATCAGCCCTTCAGTGTTTCTGAGGACTCTGGATACCTAGTTTCTGAAAGCCTTTGTCTTCACTTGACTGACCCAACTGAATTGTGATGTAGGACTGTATCCCAGCTTGTATGTAATAGTTATTTGGAGAAGCGCCTGTCTTACCACACCTCTCTCTTAAGTGAGAGAGATGTTTGATAAACACCTTTGCACATTTTCTGCCATTCTTTGTTGTCTCACAACCATGCCTCTGAAACTGTGTATCAGATTTCTCTCTTGTCTCACTGTATTGTCGTGGCTCTCAAAGTGGTGATCTGTCATTTATGATCTTCAGGCCCTCACGTACTTCAGTGCTGAGGTTAACAGTGTGCTCTTTACACGTGGGTGCTGTCATTAGTGAAGGGGAAGATGATACCACACACTGGAAATAGAACTGCCTTATGATCCAGCAATCCCACTACTGGGCATACACACTGAGGAAACCAGAAGGGAAAGAGACACGTGTACCCCAATGTTCATCGCAGCACTGTTTATAATAGCCAGGACATGGAAGCAACCTAGATGCCCATCAGCAGATGAATGGATAAGAAAGCTGTGGTACATATACACAATGGAGTATTACTCAGCCATTAAAAAGAATACATTTGAATCAGTTCTAATGAGGTGGATGAAACTGGAGCCTATTATACAGAGTGAAGTAAGCTAGAAAGAAAAACACCAATACAGTATACTAACACATATATATGGAATTTAGAAAGATGGTAACAATAACCCTGTGTACGAGACAGCAAAAGAGACACTGATGTATAGAACAGTCTTATGGACTCTGTGGGAGAGGGAGAGGGTGGGAAGATTTGGGAGAATGGCATTGAAACATGTATAATATCATATATGAAACGAGTTGCCAGTCCAGGTTCGATGCACGATACTGGATGCTTGGGGCTATGGGGAGGGAGGAGGGAGGAGGGTTCAGGATGGGGAACACATGTATACCTGTGGCGGATTCATTTTGATATTTGGCAAAACTAATACAATTTTGTAAAGTTTAAAAATAAAATAAAATTAAAAAAAAATAGATTATAAGGACTTGGATGGGCTTCCCAGGTGGCGCTAGTGTAAAGAACCCACGTGGCTATGCAGGAGATATAAGACACCTGTTCAGTTCCTAGGTGGGGAAGGACTTGGATGGTTTTGCAATTAAGTAGTAGTATTCTTTCTTCCTGCCTTAGTAAAAGCGTGTGTTTTCATAATTTAAAACAAATGATTCAACACACACAGTTTGTTATTCTTTGGCATTAAAGGCAATTTTGCATTTGTGATCAGCATTACAAATACTTTTTTTTTTTTTCCCCTTTTTTAAAAATGGTTTGTTTTGGCTAATGTTGCCATCTTCTTTGACCTTATTAGTGACAGTATTGTGAGGTATCAGGGACATTTTTGTGTGTGATCTGTTTAATAGACTCTAGCAGCGAAGGCTGAGATTCTTGCTGCCTCTGTGGGGCAGAGAATCTTTGTTTTGAAATGAGGAAACTAAGAATGCCTAGGATTTCCTATAGCTCAGAGGAAGAGGGCAGCCCACAGATGCTCTGCAGTGGTTTCTGGGGTTTCTGCCTTTGCATCTGAAGTGAATTCTAGATGTTGCTGCTGGGAAAGCAGCCTATTTCTTTGTAAGGAGCCAATGTTTGTAAGAATCCAGGGGGCCTTGGGGATCTGAATGTGATCCTTGCTCCCCTAGCCCCCACCTCACTAACTGAGGTTGATCTGAAGTCAGCCACTGACTGGCAGGGGAGTCTCCTTTGTGTTTTATTCTTAGATACTAACTTTAGGAGGAGTGTTTGGCAGGGAAAGCGTCATAAACCAGGTTGCATGTCTGGCATAGCAGTGCTGGTATTTGTGGGAAGTGGACACTTCGAAAATATGTTTATTACAATTACATTGATTAAGAAATCCTTATCCTCTTCATTGTTAGATTTTAAATGCAATGCTGTCAAACCATCACTGTGTCCCTCTTTAGTTTCTGTGGAGGAGTCTGCCCGAGACCCCGTGCCTCGTGCGTGTGGGGCCTCAGTTCCCCGACCAGGCACTGGACCTGCACACCCTGCAGTGGAGGTGCAGAGGCGTGCCCGCTGGACCACCAGGGAAGTCGCGCCTTATCTAACTTTAAGTTTCTGATATCAGTAAATGAAAATTTCTTGTAACTTGAGGCATTTATCAGCACATTTGATTTCTAAACATTCAAATTATAAGAGAAGTTAGGTTGGCTTCACCTCTGCTTGCATTTCCAGCGTCCTCTTGAAGGACAGCTTTATAAGGGGAGGGAAGTTTGTTCTCCCTGACATGCTCCACTTACTTATTTCAAATGGGAGAAATCTTTTCCATACACATTGCTTTGATGTTCATTTAGAAAAACTTTCCTGGTAGGGACTTTTATTACTAAGTATTCTGTCACATGACTCACTGATTATTTAAGTGTTCTCCAACGTGAATCACTTACTGAATTATGAAAAAATCATTAATTGGAAATCATTAATTAACTAATTAATTAACTAAAATCATTAATTGGAAGCTACTGCTGTTGTAGGAGATGTATGCTTATAGTTAATCCCCTCTTTGAGTCCTTTAGGCCTTTTGAATTAGTTTATTTTGTTAATTGCTCACATATAACAAATGTTGCAGTGCGACCCTAAAGCTTCAGTATAACTGAGAGCTAGCTGCTCTTGGTCAGTCTCAAAGAATTGGGATATAATAGCAGTCGCTCCCTTTGCTCTGCCCGACACTTGGACGAGATGTTCAGAAAGTGTGCAGAGGACAAGTGTCCAGGAGCAGAATCTGTTTCATGTTTGAGCAGCAGGCTCTGCAGTGGCCACAGGCTCTCTCCTACGCTGGCAGTAGTGCTCAAGAATATTTTACAGATGAATAGGTTTTCCTCCCATGCTCACAGTCTCAAATTACAGCTGTGCCAGGAGCTTTGTCTCCAGTTTGGTTAGTAATAATCTTGTGTATCAGTCAGATACTGGGGCTTCAGTTAGGCCTGCAGTTCAGTAGTAACATGTATCCTTTCTGCAACAGCAACAGCATTTTTAGAAATTGGTCCTCAAGAGCCAAATATTGATGATAACTACTAAGGTTTATTGTAAATTTAGAAAGCCATCTAACCAGTGTATGGAAAGAAAAAACAAACTAGCAAGGAGGGCATCTTTTAAAACAGTGTTTTGTAAGTGTGTGTATTAGTATGTTTACACTTGTAAATATAGAAAAGTAGAAAAAAATAGTGAAAGTGAAAAAAAAAATCTTTAAATCTGTTAATAGTGACAATTCTTCAGTAGATCAAAATCTTTCCCAACCAGAGGGTCATTTGCTTTTTCTTTCCTATTTGTTTCTAACTATCGGAAAAGGCAATGGCACCCCACTCCGTACTCTTGCCTGGAAAATCCCATGGACGGAGCACCCGGGTGGGCCTCAGTCTATGGGGTAGCTAAGAGTTGGACACTACTGAGCAATTTCACTTTCACTTTTCACTTCCATGCATTGGAGAAGGAAATGGCAACCCACTCCAGTGTTCTTGCCTGGAGAATCCCAGAGACGGGGGAGCCTGGTGGGCTGCCGTCTCTGGGGTCACACAGAGTCGGACACGACTGAAGCGACTTAGCAGTAGCATTACTTCTTTGTCCTTTAAATTTAGAAACATAGGATTGTTAAATGTTTTTTAAAAGAATTACTTTCCCAAATTAGTATTTCCACAGCTACACTTTTAAAGTAAAGTGTAAAGTGTTAGTTGCTCAGTCGTGTCCCTACTCTTTGCGACCCCATGGACTGTAGCCTGCCAGGCTCCTCCGTCCATGGGATTTTCCAGACAAGAATACTGGAGTGGTTGCTATTTCCTTCTCCAAGGGATCTTCCCAATCCAGGGATTGAAGCCTGGTCTCCCGCATTGCAGGAGACCACCTGAGCTACCAGGAAAGTCACACTTTTAAAAGTTATATTTTTAAAACAGAGTTAATGTAATTTAAATGTTTATAAAAATTATCAGTGTTTTGAACAAATATAAATTACATTTCTGGACTAATTTGACTTTTCAAAAATATCTCTTTTGAGCAGACATTATGCCAGTGTTGATATAAAAGCAAGAATATTATTCTCCAAATTATGAAAATACACAAATGGAGGGGGGGGTGCGGAGTTTCTTAATTTTAAAAGTATCAGTGTTACTTGTTTTTATTTTTCATTCTTTCTCTTTTTTTCTTATTTATCTCGGCAGGACATTCAGTGTGAGAGTTTAAAATCAGTATATACAAGATGACTTTTAATTTGTAAATTTTATTTGGTATGAGGTACTATAGCTAGCAAGCAGGCTATAGATTTTAAGTTATAAAATAAAATTTGTTTGTATTTGGAATATATGGAGTTCTTCATTTAGTGTGGAAAAATGAAAATGAGAGACCGACTTCTTTTCCTTATATACCTGCTTATTGTCTTGTCATGTGAAATGCATCTTGTATACTCTGTGCCTCTGGCTTCTCTTCTGTAAAATGCACTCAAGAATTGTAATTGACTGCCTTCATCCCTTTTGAGAACGAGGACACGTGCTTGAAGTCTTTGGAAGACTAACTGCCACCTTGTGTATTTTTGTATACTAACTTGCCTTGTAAGTATGTGCTGTGTATTGTTCACAGTGGTGCAGTGTGACATTGTAAACTTTTTTATGAGAACAGCAGCTGTTTGCATGCCTCCACGTGAACCTGTAACTTTGTTACTGTTTCACACTTTCTGAACCCGTTTCTTTGCTGTCCGTAGTGGGAACTGTCCTCTGAACATCTCCATGTTCAGCACAGATCCTGGGTGGGCAACGGGTGGGCGACGGGAGGTGGGGTCCTGGTCTTCTGTGGCTGTCTGCTGGTGTTGTGCAGAGACGGTACTGAGGGGGCGTGGGGATGGAGAGGGACTCGTCACCTGAGGGGCAGACAGACAGCCTTCTGCTTCCTCACTACCAGGTTTGCTTCCACACGTTATGTGCCCTGCAGTCTGAGTCATGGGTTGGAGGGTCAGGTAGAACTTTGTTTCTAACATACAGAAAGTGGGGTCAAGGGGGGATGCCAGTATAGGGTTTGGGAGACTCTGGTTGTAGTCTGGGGGCTGGTTCTCGCTTTTACCTGTTCTGGGCTTTTTTCCACGTGTAAAGGAGGAGGCGGCTGGGCATAAGGACACAGGGGGAGCGAAGGGGGCCGTTCTTGCACTGAAAGCCTTGCTACCATACCGTTCTGAAATGGTGACTAACAGTATGTAGAGTCCTCAGAACTCCTGAGGATTGTTCCGTGTGAACTGGTTCAAGGCTGGCTCCTCAGGACGTCCTTTGTTTTTACATGTGGGGCTGGTTTTCAGTGCCCCACAACTTGGTTGCATTCCTCCAGCGTGATCAGAGAGCACTTGTGGTTAAAAGCCTGGGTCCCTCAAAGCATCCCTAAGGGCTGTACTGTGCAGGTTTTTTTCCTAAGTGCTATTGTGTTTTTCAGTGATAAATTGTTCTTATAAGCAAGATTACAATTTTTGTGTGTGGTTATTTAGTATTTGTGAAGTTTGCTTGGAAATTTTCAATCTTGCAGAAGTGGCTTTTCTCTAGTTTGTCATTTTGTGTTTTTGTGATGTCTTTTGTCCGTCTTTTTCAGAGAATCCGGTCGACAGTGGATGAAAAAGAGCAGAAGCAGCTCCTCATGGATTTGGATGTAGTGATGCGGAGCAGTGACTGCCCATACATTGTTCAGTTCTATGGTGCGCTCTTCCGAGAGGTAGGAACAGGCCATCTGGGTCTTAGCTGACCAGTGGACAGCTACTTGGAATAAGTAAGAGAATGGCAGCATTTGATTCTCATCTTCAGTTAAATGCCTTACATTAGTAATATGTTGATTTCTCAACATTTTAGTATATCACTGTGGTAATTTACTCTTAATTTCTGCAGCTCGTGTTCCTTGGGTTGGGGGTGAATTTCATACTTTAACTAGTTAGTTAATTATTTTTTGACTGTCATTTGTGAATGCCATATTTCCTTCTTCATTTATAAATGTTTTCTGTTTTTTAAGAACCTGGCACATCAGCTGGCTTCTAAATATGTTACTGTTTTTAGATCTATCTCTTTTTGTCCTTGAGCTCCCTCAGTAACCCCCAATCCCCTTTTTAAACCTTTATTCGTTTCCATCGTCAAATGTTATCTGCCTTTAACACAAGCATTTATTTGTGTCTACCCACAATCCTGAGTAAAATCCATCAGACAGGGAAATTAACAGCTATGGTAGAAATCCTTTCATTTTATTCCGTTTTCTAGATTTTTATATAGAAACTAGAGCTTCAATTTCTTGGTTTCAGGATCGTGTTTCTCTTTTGGCCTCTGCCTATTCTATGTCCTGATGTAGGTTATCACTTCTGCCTCCAGCTCTCAGCATACTTACTGGCTTCCGGTCACCTCGCTACCTAAAGCAGGAAGTGAGTTAGGTCAGGAAGTAGAGCTGGAGCTATCAGTGAATACATGTGGTGTCCTGGACAGTTGTCACATGCTTGTGATGTTCATTTAGAAGAATGGGACTTGAGCTGAACTCTTAAGCATTTTAAATACTCATTCTCATTTTGAAAATGTTAGGACGAGCCAGTACCGGCAGGTTTGTTATGAACTGGTGAGAAAAAAATGTGTCCCACCCCTTCTCCTTTTTGGGTCTGGGTCACAGAGAGTATAGTCTTGGTTTTGTTATTGTTATTGACTTAAAAAGTACTATGTTGTAAGACTGAACTGAATGTTACACTGAATAGAAGTATGTACTAATGGAAATATGAACTCTTACAATTAGAGAAGACCTTAGAGGTTCGACAGTTAATTCTTCGCTAGTCCTGAAGTTTTTATGTATTTTTCTGTACTCTTGATAGATGATGATAGTAACTGGTAGCATTCTCCTTCGTGATACTGCCATCCCTTTGTTGAATCACTAAGTTAATCACTAAGAAGTTCTTTCTAGACTTCCTTAGCTGCTTCTCCTACCCTTGTACTTT
This sequence comes from Bubalus bubalis, assembly GCF_019923935.1. Lineage (NCBI taxonomy): Eukaryota > Metazoa > Chordata > Mammalia > Artiodactyla > Bovidae > Bubalus > Bubalus bubalis. Next base: position 32,387,340 of record NC_059159.1, on the reverse strand, counting down.
TGACCTGAGTGTTCATTTTTATGACCAGGTCTGTTGAATTTGTTCACTTTCTTCCCCATTTCACATAGTATTACATCAGTCACATCGGCACACGTAGTCAAGTATACAGACACAGAGCTGCACCCTGCACTGAAGTATTATACACTGGCATTCTGTTTGCAAGATGATGAATCTGGAACTTTGTTCATGTTGCACAGGTTATGTAAGCGGCAGTGACATTGGCTGAATTTAGCCACCTCCTCCCTTTCTGACCCTACTTCTGTCTTATCTTCTCCCTTTCCTTCCCCGCATCTCCCCACTGCCCCCAACACACACACACACACGTTTTCAGTGTAACTATGGAAGTAAAATTGACAGTTGGCTGCACTGTGGGATTATCACCATAGTCAGGATAGTGAATGCACCCGTCTCTCCTCAGCTTCCTTGTGGCCCATAAGTAATGCACACTTCTCTCTACTCCACTGTCCTCAGGCAACCGTAGGTCTGCTTTCTGCCATGTGAATTGATTTGCATTTTCTGCAGTTTTGTGTAAATGGAACCATACAGCATGTACCACTCTTTCATTTGTTGTCTTTCACTCAGCATAATTGTTAATATTTTGCAGTTCAGTTTCTTTCAAAGAGTTTTATTCAGGTTATCTGTTTCTTCTTGAGTGATACTTGGTTGTTTGATTATATTTTCAGAAATCTGTGCCTTTTATCTAACCTGTCAAGTTAGTTGGTATAAAGTTATTCATAACAACTCTATACTATCATTGTAATACCTGTGGAATCTTTAGTGATGTTACCTCCCTCTCTCTCTCTCACTCCTGATATGATTTGTATCTAATTTATTTTTTCCTGATTAACCTGGCTGGACATTTTGCCTCATTTATTAGATGTATTCCCAGCTGTTTTTTCCTTTCCAAATGAGTGGTGTCTTTTTAACCATTTCATTTTCTAGGTGCTTCCAGTTGGTATATAAAAATTATGTTATTGGTTTTGTCTGGATATTGTCTCTGAAACCCTTATCTTGATCTTAGTAGCTAAATTTCGCTAACCTCCACCTTCCTGTTCAGTAAATCCACATTCAGTAATTTTTATTTTTGTGTTTCAATTGTGTGGTCATCCTGTGTTTTGCTTGAACATGGAAGTAATGTTGCTGTCAGTGCCTTTTGAGGGAGCTCTGACTATTCCTCTTTTTTTTTTGTAAACGCAGCTCATTGCTGCTGTCCCCAGTTATGGCTCAAAGGAGCTGCCAGGAGAAAAAACATTTCCATTAGTTATGTGCCCTAGAAACTACGAGGATTTCTCCCTCATTCCATGATTGCTCTTTGTCTTTTGGTTGCTTTCATGTTTTCCATCCTTTCCCCCTTTCCCCTCATTTTCTTAACTCTTGTTTTTAGCCCCTGCTGGGCACTTTACTTTGTGCTTTACATAAGTTAACTCATTTGATCTTCATTAGAGTCCACTGAGGATGGGGCTATCCCATTTCATAGATGTGGAGTTGACGGGGCCCAAGCTGATCCAAGTAGAAAGTGGGAGAACCTGAATGAGTACATCAGGCCTTCCCATTCTTAACAGTGATTTTCCCACTTCACTGTTACTGCAGTTAAGCTCCCTCCTCACTGTTTTTCTAAGTAGGTAGGTTAAGTGTATTTTTTCTCGAATTAAGAAATTCTAGTAAATCTGTTGAAATGGTGTCTTTAGATAAAAATAAATTCAAGTGTGTGTGTTAGGTTAATAGTGTTAGTCTCTTGTGAAGGCCGAAGAGCACTGAAAGGAGAAAGAGACCTCAAGAGGAAAGTTTGGAATAACTATAAGTGCAGGTTCCCTGTGTCAGATATGCTTTACAAGGTGTGGAGCTACGTGACTGTGGTAGCAGACGGTTCTGTTTTAAGAGTGAGGTTGTTCATCGCAGCAGTCATGGCCGCATGTGCGCTCTCTGCATGTAAATGAGGTGTCCTGCACTGTAGGTGTTGTTAGGAGAGTGGAGTTAAGTCAGCTGGATTCTGTTTACGGCTCTGTCACTGCTTAGCAGTGTCGTTCCGAACAAGCCGCTTTACTTCAGCAGGCGTTGATCTCTCAAATAATCCGGGCCAAGTGTTGGGGTGGGAGGTCTGTACGAGAAAATCTCTGAGGATACATCTGGATTCAAAAATTAGTAACCACACGCAGAATTTTGTAAGGGTAGTGTTTGCCATCATCCCAGTATCTCTGTCCATTCTCCAGGTGCGTCGCGGTCCTGTTTACATGTGCACACGCTGGCAGCGCTGTAAACATGGTGTTTGCTCACGTGTCCCAGTGAGCTGTACGCCTTTCAGAATAATTGTATCTAATCCTTTTAATAATGTACCACTTTTTCTTGTGAGGTTTCTAGTTTGTTTTTGTTTCTTTTTTCCTTTTGTAATTTATGAACTCTTTAAGTTAGATCTCTAGTCAGGGAGTGAGCCTATCAAAGAGTATAGGCACTTTTATTTCTCTTGTTTTATTGTCAAATTGCATTCAGGCTGGTTTAAAACACCCTATAGCGCTGCCAGTAGGTTTTGAATGGTTTGGTGTGATTATAGCCAGCATTTGTTCATTTAAGGTGTGTTTATTGAGCCCTTGTCCTGGTGGAGTGTGTGTTCCAATAGGAAAGATGAGTGAGAAACATAAGCAGAGAAGAATGGTATTTTATATTAGAAGATGGGGAGCACTCTACGAGTAGAGCAGGTAACGGGATGTGAGGAGGATGACTTGCCCTGGGAATCAGGCATCTTCAGCCTTGGCCACTGAGAAGGTAGTGTTTGAGCAAGGACTTTAGGCATTGGGTTCGCTTTATGTATATTTTTTCTTTCTTTTTTATGAATTTGAGAAGCTGACATAATATCTCAAGATTACTGTAATCTGTTTACTTTCTTAGTGAGAACAGTTTCCCACATATTTTCTATTTTTATATTTAATTTTGGCAAAGTTTGAAAATTTCATGAAAATCCAAAGGTTTTCTATGTAAGACTGTGCCTGTCCTTAAAATTAAGAGTGGAGAAAATTGGGCAACTAAATTTGTGTTTGAACATGAGAATATTCAGTCCAGGGCTTTAATAAGGAACAAAAATTACCACTCATTTAAAGTTAAAAAAAAAATTCTTCTCCCTTTGTATTTCTGTTTTAAGTGAAGGAAAGGTGTGCTTAATGTTAAGCTGTGTAAGAGTGACTCGTATCTGTTATTTTGTAGGGTGACTGTTGGATCTGCATGGAACTCATGTCTACCTCGTTTGATAAGTTTTACAAATATGTATATAGTGTATTAGATGATGTTATTCCAGAAGAAATTTTAGGCAAAATCACTTTAGCAGTAAGTACCTGGTTTTCAAATTGTTCGGGCTATATATACTTGCATAAAGGTGCTGCTGGAGTTACGAATGTCCTTCACAGAATGTTATTGACCTTCCTGGAAAATCATTTGTAATAGGAAAAGAGACAAAGTCTCTTCTGTGGGGTCATTAACAAAATAAGTCATGAGAACAATTTTCACAGTACCGACCTACAGATACTTTTCATTGTTGAAAAGTACATATTGAAGTCGTACATTTCAATAGTAAATACTGCAGTGTTCTTGTCATTAAAATCATAGTGAGCCATAATAGATTGTGCTGTAAATAAGGCTAGAAAAAAGCAATTTTCTGTTCCTCTTTCCCTTGTTACTTTAACTATTTTTAAATAGGTTACATTATTACAGTTCCCCTTAAATTAATTAGAATTGCAGCAGTTTCCCTGAAGTTCTTTAAGTGAAACTCTTAGCCCAAGTCTGTTTTCTTTTGCTTTAAGATTTGGGCTGTTCTGTCTAAACTAAAATTGTTGACCAGCAATTTCAGTTACCAACATTACTACTAATTTGATAAAGTAACTTTTACCATAGTTCAAAAAAAAGAAAAGAAGTACTGTTTTGCTTATGTATTTATAGTTTTGAAAGTGAATTCACGATCATTTTCTTTCTTGTTCTTGTAGCTAACAAAGGTCATTCACAATTTTTTCATAAAAAGTAAAACATTATTTTTAATAGGATATAATTAATAAGATTTCTTAGAAACCCCTGAGAATCTGAATTAATGGTGACCTGGGTTAGTGGATGTGTAAACTAAACTTTATAGGAAACTGTAAGATAGGTTTTCTGGTTTCATGTAATCTCCTCTTTCTTCCCTGCCTCCTCCACATCCAGTATGGTCTGCTGTTAATTGTCAGTTTATTTGCTTAATCACTAAAGGTTAATGTTGCAGTATATAGATAGCCTCTGAACTGTTTTTTAGTTGTAAGAAATGTGTGTGTATAATTGGGCTTTAAAAAGTCAGATTAAACCTAGTCATTATAATATTAAGATTCATAGATCCCATGTTAATATTTTAATTTATTTATCTGAATTAATGGTTAATTTAAATGTTTTATGAGCTAAATGTTAAGATATATACCCTTTCATATAATTTTATAAAAAGAAGCTGTCTAGTATAAACAACCTTATACTAGAAACTTGTTCATTATTCAGACAGGTATATGAAGTTTTCTGTTGTTCAATTTAGTCATCTCTCCAATTTACCATACCAAGCTTTATTTTGGAGCTTGTTGCTATTCATAATTACTATAATAGAATAACAGTAGAATAATAATAGCTTATGGTTATTGAGTGTTTATTTGTGTCAGGCCAAGATCTCATGACATTTTATGTTCATAGCAACTCTCAGTGGTAAATAGTGTAACCCCCTTTTTGCAGATGACAGATCTAAAGCGTGAAGAGTTTAAGTACTTAATTTGCTGTGAAATTCATACATTTGTAAGTGTAAATGATTTAAGTCCAGGCAGCCAGACCCTAGAATGCAGCTGTTAAGCACTCTATAACAGGATGATCTAGAAACTGGAAAACATAAAATGATTTTATCCTATATTACAATATATGTAGTATGTACTAATAAATCATTTATTACATATTTGCCTGCGTTTCTAGACCTGGTGATCATCTTTTATATTAAGCACAACATTCAAAATTACTTTGTGTTAAATCCCTCCTTGCTAGTTAAAAACCCCTTGAACAAGCCTGGCTGTGTGAAACATTTGAGCTTGTGTTTCGCTCTTCTAACCCTTGATGGCTTGATGGCAGTGGAGACTTGACCTTCCTAATGGTTGGCCAGTTTGTCACTTCTCTTTTAGTCTGAGACTGTAGAAATTTTAATTGAAGTCTGTTTCCTCTATTCTTTGAGAAATCTTTGATTTCTTGATCATGAGCAGTGATCGAACAGTAGGATAAATTCTGGCTCTGCAAACATAACTTTGCAGGTTCCATATCCAGTGAGGGTGAGTGAGTGTGAGAGTTTGGAAAAACGTGCTAAACAGGAACCATGACTATGGGATCCTTTTGTATTAAATATATTAATATCTATTCTTGAAAAGTTCGATGGTATGAGAAAGATTTTATAGCTTTTTAATGACTCATTTTAAAATTGGTAAGTTACCTGTTTTTTAGCTGTCAGAGAAGAGTATATAAAGAAAGCTAAGTTTTCACATCTAAAATCATAATTTAGCATCTTCGGTTAACATAGAACGGGGACAGGATATTGAAATACTCAGCTTAAAAGAAGCCGAGACCTATCTGTGCTGTAACTTTATGACCAACTGCTATGCTGTTTGGTTAGAAGGAAACTGATGGCTTGTCCTGTCTTTCTCTGTTTTTTCTCCCTAGACTGTGAAAGCACTAAACCACTTAAAAGAAAACTTGAAAATCATTCACAGAGGTGGGTATGACTGTAGCAGCCTTTTTACCAACTAGGGTCAGTTAGCTTTTTTGCTGTATTAGAGTGCTTTTGATTACAAGTAATAGAAAAGCCCGTTAACTGGCTTAAAGTTCAAAGAAACTCATTATCTGTCATAGTGAGTCCAAAGGCAGGGTGGCTCCAAGCACAGTGGTTAGGCTGAAGCTCTCTCCATTTGGCTCGGCTCTCCTTAATGCGTCGGCTCCATTCTCAGGGGAGTAACAGCTGAAGCAGGGCCTGTGTCACATCCGGACGTGTTGGCTCCTTGAAGAAGCAGCTTTCTCTCCTCATGTGGCTGTCTTAGGAGCAGAGAAATCTTCCTTATGTCTCTCTAGTATCTTCTCTTGTCTCATTCACCCGAGTTTCCTCATGCCCTCACCTAAATGAGTCCCTCGTGAGAAGCATTAGTCTACCCTGATAAGCTCAGGCCAGTCAGGGCTCAGTGCTTGGAGGTATGGGTGGACCTACACTGGAGGCTGGAGATCTCAGTAAAGCCGAAGTCCCCAGAGTAAGGACGGCCTGGTTAGCGGATGCTTGATAGGCAGTCAGCTGTGTCAGTGATAGTAAGTGCTCTTCTCTGGAGTTTTTGGTAGATCACCCTCTGAGTTATAGACAGATACTTTTGTATTCTATATTTATTTTTATCCTTACTTTTTATTCATAGAGCCATGACAGTGACAATGAAATGGATTGAAAGATTGAGAAAGGTACAGAGAATTAGTGAGTGAGGGGGAGAATTGGCCAACTAGCTGGTTTGCACCGACTGGCCGAATTAGTTGATGGTCAGTGAGGAGAAGGTGGTAACCTAGGGGCCATTGTGGCCAAATTGTGTAAAATCTGGTGAAACAAATGAAAAGAACTTAGCTTTCCCATGTGTGCAGAAAAGTGCACCCACTCTGTAATAGGTATTTTCCTTTCCACAACCCTGTTAGGAATTGTTGCTTATATTTTGTAGACAAGGGGATCATGGGTGCTAAGTGAGAGTTCAAAAGCTTGCTCTAGGTAGAGTTGTGAATATCAGACCTAGGGCTCACACCTTTGCTTTTCTGACCCCAGAGCTTGTGGTTTGATGAATGTACTGGGTTGGATACTCTTCTTAGTTAGATAAAGCTCTGCTTAAACAAAATTGTGGGTTTAAAATTTGTGTACTTTGCATTTAGTTGTATCATCTTTGACATGTATTTTAAAGTAGCTTGGGCTTCCCTGGTAGCTCAGATGGTAAAGAATCCACCTGCAGTGCAGGAGACCTGGGTTTGATTCCTGGGTTGAGAAGATTCCCTGGAGAAGGGAACAGCTACCCACGCCAGTATTCTGGCCTGGAGAATTACATGGCCTGGAGAATTACATAGTCCTTGGGCTCACAAAGAGTCGGACATGACTGTGCAACTTTCACTCACTCGCACTCATAAAGTAGCTTAGTATTGTGCATGTTATGACTGTTCAGTAATGAATCTGAAACAAGTAAATGAATATGTCTCTTGATGAGAACAAAGAAAACTTTATAGAATGCCTAAATTTAATATAAGACATTTTTTTTTATAATGTGTTTTTAGCATTCAGAAAATTTTATCATCTTCTTATCTATCTGAATTTTACAGACTTGATCACTTATGTTTCCTAACATTTTCCCAACATTTTTCCTTGGACTTCTTCAAAATGTAGCTCATTTGATTAATTACTTGAACGTTGAATGACATCTGTGTCTTGCAGATATCAAACCTTCCAATATTCTTCTGGATAGAAGTGGAAATATTAAACTCTGTGACTTTGGCATCAGTGGACAGCTCGTGGACTCGATCGCCAAGACGAGAGATGCTGGCTGCAGGCCCTACATGGCAGTAAGTGCAAGTCCAAGCCTTCTTGCCTGACAGTCATTGCACAGAGAGCCTGTGCCCTTTGGTGCTGTACTTGCAAGGAATCCGCTTTAGTCACGCAGTTTCACTATACTAGAGTATTTGCCTCTTTCATGAAGACCAAACTCAGTTCTAACTTTGCTACGAAACTTGTCAAAATTTTCCCAGTGAACTCCTGCTTCATGATCTTACTCTGTTCCTCTTGCCTGGCACTTAGCATATATGGTCTTTTCTGATTATTGTTTTTTCATTATATTCTAGTTATTTCTCCAAAGGCCTCTTTGTGTTTCTAGACCAACCCTCCCCCCATGTTGTCTCGACTGTAGGGGGTGATACTGTAGTAGAAACATGGGTAATATAAGTGGTGCTATTTCCAATTAGAGGAGAATGGGAATATAAGTTCCTCCCAGAACTCAGTATGTCTCATAGAGTCTTTAGGGGTGGAGGAAGCTCACTGACACTTACAAGGGTGAAGGCCTCAGGGGTTTCCCAACCTGGAGCATCACAGTACCTGCTGATACATAGGGAAGCTGCTTACACTGATTGGTTTATTTTATAACCAGCTAAAATACTCATACCTTTTTTCTTAATAGGTTTCAGATGGTACTCAAGATACCATTCTGTAATCATTTTTGCCTTTGCCTTCTTCATATTTATTGATCTTTTTCATATCTATCCGTCTACCTACCTATAATCATATATATGTGTGTGTGTGTATATATATATGTTTTTTTTTTTTACTTTTCTTGTGTTTATTTTTCTTGCTTTGCCTAGAATTAGATCATTGTTGATTGACAGTGGTGATAGTTGGATTCATCTGTTGCTTGACTTGAAGGCAAATGTCTTTTTCTGGTTTACTAAGTATATGTGTCTATCTGTGAGTGAGAATGTGTGTGTGTGTATGAGAGAGAGATAAGAAAGAATCAGGAAGGGCTGTTAGATTTTATTAAATGCCTTTTTGGCATCATTCAGTATATGATGAAATGTTTCTGTGTAGCTATTGACATGACACATCACAGTAACATATTTCCAGTGGTTGAACCATGCTGGCATTCCAGAGGTGATCCCTACATGGTTCATATTGATATGCTTAATATGTTTTTACATGTGCCATGTTAATATTTATGATTGCTACACAAAAATGTTTGAGATGGGTTTATAGTATACATTGTAAAGGTATTAGATGGGTTATGCTAGTTTTAAAAATCAAATTGGGAAAATTCTTTTCTCTTTATTCATACATTAAAGTATTGATCATCTAGTGATCAAAGACGTAACTTTGACCTCCTTGAGCTCAGGAAATTTTCCCCAGAGCTCAGAAGCATTGTGCTAGTGTAGTCTTCTGCTCTTTGAGGCTGAACCCCATCTTGGCCAGGTGTCTTTGGGGAAAGATACCTAATTATATGAAAACTGAAGTTTTACTGTTTCCTTAGCATCACACATGTGTGTGGGTGCATGTGCATGTGTATACATATGCGTACTTTCCATTTCTTACTGTTTTAAGTGTCAGAGCTGTTCACTGAAGTGTTTTAAGTACCAAGTATGTGGTAGTTTAGAGTCTGTCCAGTCTCTGTAAATACTCCTCCCTTTGAAAAGCGGTGACTAAGTGCAGCGTTGAGTGTGGACTGAACTCAGTGGCTCACTTCTCGTGAACTGTGTGTGGCAGCAATGAACACATCCCTCTGAGGACAGGTCATAAAGAGGCAGGTGGCTTCTTTTCTGTTTTCTTTCTTGGATAGCTACTTGCGGGGAGCCCAGCTGCCATGTTGTAAGGACTTGAAACAAGCAGCATTACAGAGACACTCATGTGCTGAGGAGCAGGGACTCCCTGCGATAACCGTGTGTAAGCTTAGTGATGCGTCTTCCAGCCCCGGGGAGGCCGACAGCCCTGGCTGACTGCTTGACTGAAGCCTCATGAGAGACCCTGAGTCAGAACCCCTATCACAAACACTCGCTGATGCCTGACTCACAGAAACCTGAAATAATAGATGTCTGTTGGTTTCAACTATTAAGTTTTTAGGTGCTTTGTTACACAAATAGCTAACTAGTACAAAGTGATTCATGTTAATCTTCTTGCTTATTCCTTGCTTTTTTTAGCGTGTACGTTCCTGCCTTTTGGCACATATTAAAATTCTTCTTTTTAGCATAATAAATGATCAGTTAAAAAAAGAAATATTGGAAAAGGTCTGTTCTGTGTTACTAATTACATTTGTTCAGCATTTTTTGCCTCTTTAAAAAAAATTGAGTTCAAAATTTGATAACATTGTCAATTTCTCCTTATTCCTTTGTTTTTATTTTATATACTTTAATACTGAGTAACTTGAGTTGTATATTTATTATAAATTATATGTTTTAGATATAAAATTGTTTTATCTATTACTTTTTTGTTGTTTGGTTCATGTTACAGACCCTATTCTCTAAGTTGATATTTTCCTATTGAGTTGTTGTTTTTCAATCACCAAGTCATGTCCTCCTCTTTGTGACCCCATGGGCTGCAGCACACCAGGCTTTTCTGTCCCTCATCATCTCCTGGAGTTTGCCCAGATGTGTTAGTTTTAAAAAGCTTTTTGTTTTTCAAACCCATACTTCCTACTTAGTTTTAGGATATAGGATCTTTAATTCGTTTCATGGATCTTAAGTGTCTTCTCCTCTCAAAGAATACTTTTCAAAATTTTAAAAATATTACACATACAAATAAAGAATGAACATGTATCAAGAATGTATTTAACTCATTCATGAGAAAACTGGACAGGCAATTTGGTGAAACTGGCTCAAAGAATGTTTGCATAATTCAGTATTTACAGTCACTAAAGAAAGAATATTGGAATGAAATGTCTAATGAAAATATAAAATTGCCAGTTATCTCCAGGTCAATGAAATAACTTTTGGGGGTTGTTGAACAGAAACATGTGCATCCCTACCTAACAAAATCTGCAGGTTATTTTGTAACTTAAGGGTCTTGGCCCTAATGAAACAAGTACACTTTCACTGATTACTTCACTTTGTCATTTTATTTTATATAGTTCAAGATATTTTAAAGCTTTTTCTTGAGACTTCTGTGATCTATGTGTTGTTATTTAGAAGTGTGTTGTTTAATCTCCAAATATTTGGGGATTTTTCAGGTTTTCTTTCTGTTATTGATTTCTAATATAATTACTTTGTGGTCTGAGAACATGCCTTGCATGATTTCCGTTTTTTAACATAAAGTGTGTTTTATGTTTTAACATAAACTAACATAGTTTATGTTAGTGAATGTTCCATGTGAGTAGGAGAAGAATGTGTATTCTGCTGCTGTTGGATGGAGTATTTTCTTTCTTGATTGACTCTCTGGGATTATTATGTAATATGTATGTTATCAGGTAAATACATATATTTACAACTAAAAGTAAAAGTGAAAAGCTTCCAATGAATATTTATGTGACATAGTACTCATGTCCAAAACAGAATGCATAGGTTTCCAAACGAACTGTTGCCGACAGGCAGAGAACATTACACAGTGACTATTGTGCTTCCCTGGACATTTCTTTCGACAGCAGTTACTGTCAGTCTTAGTTAAGGCTCTATTGTCAGCTCTGTGCTACTGACACCCTCTCTCTCTTTTCTTCTCCATCCCTGACACTCTGTGGATAATGGTCCCTTATTTCAAGAAAATGTAAAGATGCTCCCTTCATAGAAATTACTAACAGTGACTTTTGCTGGTTTTATGGCAGGATCATATACTGTACTACTGGCAGTGCCTTGATTTGGGTAACAGTTAGACTAGTTGCACAAATATCTTTATTTGATAGAAATACAAATTTAACTTCATGGTGAAGAGTGAGTAGAGCAATTATAATAAATTTGGCTTGTATTTGCTTTTGTGTCTCAAATATATTGTAGTGTATCCTTATTCACTGAAGCAAAGAGGGATAAGATCCAAAGACTTACTCTTTCCCACCCCCCACCCCCCGCTTCTTTTTACCATTATTGACTACTAATCTGGCCCCATTGTAATTCTTTGTTTTTTCCTTTTCTTCCCCTTTCTCCCTTCATCTGTCCTCAGCTTCGGTTTTGTAAACCCCTGTGAATCCTTAGGGGGAAGAGTTAGCCTTGTCTTCCCTTTATGGAGGAAGCCACTGAGTTGGGTCTTCCCTTGTTTGTTTTCAGTGTAATGTTGACGTCCTCTTCCTCCCTGTCTGTCCCTGGGCATGGGTTCCTCGAGGACTGTGCTGGCCTTCTGGCTGCCTACTCAGCCCTGCTTCCCTTACCTGCGCCTGGGGTGTGTGCGTCGTGAATGATGTGGCTTCTCTTTGTGTTTCAGCCTGAACGAATAGACCCAAGTGCGTCACGCCAAGGCTATGATGTCCGCTCTGATGTCTGGAGTCTGGGGATCACATTGGTAAGTTCACGTTGACTCTGCCCTGTTGTGCTAGTATGACAAGAAATTTAGAAACGAAAGAAAAGTTAACCAGTCTTCCACCACTCTTAAGAACACATCCCGTGTCTTCCAGTCTTTGATTTTTATATCGCTGTTTCTTCCTGTCCCCCACCCCTCACCCCATGGCTGCAATTGCAGAGACTATATTTTCTAATTGTTGAGAACAAGTTTTTACCTTAAAAATCAAGCTAGAGTTGATTGTTTCCCTCATGGCTCTGTGAAGCTCCTGGGGGTCTTGAATGCAGTCCCTCTGGATCTCTTGACCACAGATAGTTGGAGTCAGAACTACGCTCAGAGCAGGAGCAGGAGGCCAGCTCACTGGGCCTTAGAACAACCAAGAAAGAACTGTCTCACTTCTGGGCTATATTGAAATTTCGGTTCTATTTTAAAAATATATTTATTTGCTGATTTCCCTATACCAAGATTTGTTTTGAAGTCTCAGAATTATTTTCTTGTGCGTGTTGTTTTACCAGGGCTGAGGGGCAGTTTTCTGACTTCAGACAGAGAGCTTCTTCCACACTGGATGTGAATTTTCTATCACTCAGGGTAGGGAGGTTGCTATATCCTTTTTGGTAGGCAGCCCAGAACTTATCCTGCCATCTCCCCCCCATCTTCTTAAGACCCCAGAGCACCAAGACCACAGGTTCAGGGCAGGGGAGTCTTCCTGGAGCTTGTTAAGCAGTCTCCATTTGTTCACCAGCACTGTACGTACTCAGGCCCTCTTACTGAGGCCCACACACCCTGTGAGCTGTCCTTGGTGAGTCATGGCACCACACCTACTGAACTGTCTGTCTAGAGACATGCAGGCTGGCGGCTCAGCTCTGCGCAAGACTCCATCCGGCTTCCCTTGTGACCAAACATGGGGGACACCTCCAGGAGTCTTTTCTCAGCATGAAGCTGCTGACGAAAAGGATTCCTTCCCAGTTACTCAGGAGAAAACACGGAACTTGGGACTCTCTTAGGTCTGGTGACTGGAGCAAGACTTGTAGTTTCCAACTGAGACAGCTATTTGCATAGAAGGATGCAAACAGCTGTCCATTGCATAGAATAAGGATATTCAGTATTCAGAAAAATTCATCAGTGTCCAAGCCAGTTATGCTTAAAAGCAAGTTTTTACTTTACCGTAAGTAAAATTTTTGTTCTGTGAAAAGTTTTAACATAGGAATTTTTTTTTTTTTTTTTTTTTGGCAGTTTCCTTTAATACATCTGGCTAAACTTTGTTTAAAAGCAAGGCATTCAGTACTTATAATTGCTTTATAATTTACTTTTCATAGGCATTATTCTCATAATTGTGTAAAAAGGATGAGATGAAATTAACTTCTGAGATCTGAAGTCTTTCACCTTATAACATGCATCCTGCTCTTTCCTTCTCTTATTAAAACCTGTTCTCAGAAATGAATCTAATGAAGTTATTCCCATTGCTATGAATGGTTAGTGAGGTTTGCTTCTTCCCAAGCATTTGTATTTTCATCAACAAGAAACCACAGGTGAAGGAGTAGATTTCTGTGTGCCTGTGTGCATGCCCGCCGGCCTGGTTCCCGAGGCCCTGTGTAGAGCGGACAGTGCCCAGCTGGGGGAGCATCTTTTGGGGAAGAAGGCTTTTCTCGGCGGCTCCCTTTTGGAGGGTGGCTTTATGTCTGCTTGATCACCTTGCTTTCATGGTGGAAACTAGTACTTTTGACATTCAACTGGACCGACAGAATCAAATCTCAGCCGAGGAAGCTCTGAGCCAGTCTTCTCAGATAGCGCACCCTCTCACGTGCTGTCTCTGATGAGCTTGGGGCCATCTCTGCATGTCAGTCACCTGTCAGTGCACATAAAATGGGGTTCATTTAGGCCACGCTGCAGATTTAAACCTAGTTCTTAGGAAAAGCACACAATTTCTGGGTTTCCATTACCCTCCAAACAGTGGAAATGAGAACACAGTTCACAAATGTATATGACCTGGGGCAGGTGAGGACTTGCCATCCTGATTTCTAAATATCACTTCCACTTGGCTGTAGACATTCTGAAAGCTCATACCTCAACCTTGCCTTGATTTGATTCAAGCCTTTTTCAGGAGTGTCAGGAGTTTTAGAATTGTAATGTGAAGTAACAAATAATGTCCAGCGTATTTTGTTTTTTCCTCTGTGTTTTCTTTAGTACGAATTGGCCACTGGCCGCTTTCCTTATCCAAAGTGGAATAGTGTATTTGATCAACTAACACAAGTCGTGAAAGGGGATCCGCCACAGCTGAGTAACTCTGAGGAAAGGGAGTTCTCCCCAAGTTTCATCAACTTTGTCAACTTGTGGTGAGTATTTGACTTATGAATACTCAAAACCATATGGTGAAAGGGCGGTGAGGTAATTACTTTCTCTTAGCAATGTTGGTACTTTATACTGGGGAAGGAGGGCTTATTTGTATCCCTGTGTCCTCTGAGCTGGGACTCGGGTCACCGTGGCTGCGTGGAAGGTCCCAGCAAGCCTGGTGGTGCGTCACTCTTATTCTGCTACTCAGGCGCCAAGGAAGAGCAGCTGTGGGTAGTGGAGCAGCTGCTGCCTCCAGATTCCTAGTACCTTGTACAAGAGATACAGCCTCTGGAGACTCACCCTCTTACTCTGGTGTGCTTCTCACAGTGAACTTGTACCAGAATCACGTGGACACTTTTATCAAGTTAAGATCCTACCAGGTCAGACTTTCAGGAGTGGGTCTCTGCTGTGACATAAACACACAACATAGTCGGGTCAGGCCCAGAGCTCGACTGGTAGAACCATACATTGGCTCAGGGAGATCTTATGCCAAGGAACACATGAACCCCATGCCTGATGTTTTTGTGTATTCATCTTTTAATGTGTGGGGGTGTGTGTGTATGGCACGTAAGGATAAATACATACTGATGTGGCAAGAGTACAGTTGTGCCTTGTACTATTTCAATCTATATTTTAAATAAAACCTGTTTTGTTATCATTTGAATGTTTTTGATAATTATTCTGTTTATCTGACTTGATTTAGAAGTAAGATATGTTTGTGAGCAAAGAGCTAGAGCGTTTTGTATATTCTTCTTTTCATTCTTGAAAATGCTTTTCTTTTTCTCAGTTTTTTCTTCCTGGGAATGCTGCTTCTCTCTATTCTTTTTAGGTCCTATAAGACTTTAACATTTTGTGGTGCAGATTGCTGAAGTTTTTCTGTCTTTTATGTTTGGCAGCTTGGCTGCTTTGTGACTTTGTATCTGAAGGAAAAAAAAATATCTGACCTATTGTGATGCTTTTGCTTGTGAAAATAAAAATACTCGAGTAACTGTGTCTCCATTTTAATGATGTTAACTTCTGTGTTATTTTAGCCTTACGAAGGATGAATCCAAAAGGCCAAAGTATAAAGAACTCCTGGTGAGTCTGAGACTTTGGGGCTAGGAGGTGTTTCCTCACACTTGACCCCTCCAGGACGCAGGCTCACTGAGCCAGCCGCTGGCCGTGCTGCTTGACCTTCTGAGTGTTTTTAAAGATGTTTTAAAAACAAGGAGATTTGGAAGGACAAAAGTTGTGTCTGATTTTCCTACTAATATACTAGCTGGATTCTGATGGGAAATTTTGGATTCAGCACGTTATAAAAACTACCCCCAAGGAACTTTAACCTTCGCTTTCAGGAGCTATTTCCCAGCCTGTGTGTGTGACAGAGACACATCTGTAACCATTTATTGTGTTCATATTGCCTTGACTAAAAGCTCTCATGCAAATTTACGCCCAAGGCCCGTTCCCGGTTCTTTGAAAGTTCTCACCCTTGTATAGAACTGGGGCTTTTTAAGCAGTACCAGATCTGGCCTTGGCCCTGGGAGTGAAGAAAGTTACTGTGACCTAATACTGTGGGAATATTTTAGGAAAAAACCCACTTGTCACTCTTAGCGCCTAGCTTTTCAAGGATATTAGGTGAAACTCTGGTCCACCCCAGCACTGACTAAGCTTACTGAGTCAGTGTACTTAGCAAAGCTATGGAAGAAAAACATCGCTGGGGTTGGAGGATGAAGAAGGGGGCTTGGGAGGCAGATACGCAGCCATGGCATTTGGAAGGTGCAGGCACAAGCACACGGGAGGAGGAGCTGCTGCTGAGCCTCTTTGAGAGTTGGGGGGAGGGTCAGAGGATCACAGCGGAAACTTTGCCGTAAGGTCCCTCCGCTGTTGACGGGGACATCCTGCATCCAGGAGGAATGGCAACTGGGGTTCATGCAGTGCTTCTGAGCTCTTGGAGGGCAGTAGAGGCTCCAGCTCTGATTTGTGCTGAAAAACACAGGGGCCCTGATAGGCAGATAAGCTTCCAGACCCCACAGCCAGGGGTGTGGGGTATACCAACACAGCCATACCAACACCGTGTATGGTATCTCACTAACCTGTGTGTGTGGAGCCCAGCCTGGCTTGCCTCACTGCAGGCCTTCACAGCTCAACCTGGCTGGATCCTGCAGAGCTGGATCTCTACAGGAACAGTTCCCTCTGAGCTCTGATGTGAATCTTGATCACATGTCTTTCCTTGTTTTCCATCCTCTTGCAGAAACACCCCTTTATTTTGATGTATGAGGAGCGCGCCGTCGAGGTCGCATGCTATGTGTGTAAAATCCTGGATCAAATGCCAGCCACCCCGAGCTCCCCCATGTATGTCGATTGATGTCGCTGCTACGTCAGACTCTAGACTAAGGGCTGAGAGGAAGCAAGACGTACAGAACCTTCACCCCTACCACAGTGTTTTTATTGCTCGCCAGACACCATGCACACCACGACTGGTGTTTGTTTCCATCCCGTCTGTATACTCCCGCCACCCCGAACGCGCATCCCCGTGTGACCCGAGCACCCGCGCAGCGTCAGTGCCGGTCAGAGACCTCGCCTGCTCTCCCGTGAACGTGGATGTCAGTACGATCAGCTTGCTGACTGTGATAAGACCACATCGTAAACTCATTTCTAGACTCGAAGCCTGGAGACGCAGCTGCTGGAAGGGTGTTTCGTCAGGCTTCCGAATGCTGGATGGATGCGGTGGTGGCCACGCTGTGTCTGAATGCAGGCTCTGGGCTGGAGCGTGCAGCAGGCACAGCCGGCGAGACACCTTGCCTTCCGGAGCTGGGAGACGGAGGAGGGGTAGACTTTCTTCACCAAGTGCAATAGGTTGACTGATTGGACCTTCTGTTGTTTGACAGTCACTGTCCACGCTTGGGGATCCATGTGCTCAGCCAAATTCCCTGTTTGAAATATCACGTTAAATTAGAGCACGTTTATCTTTACCAAAAACTGTGCTGCGTTCAGAGAGGAGAACGTGAAAATGCCGAGACGGAACAGAACGTGTTCTTTTCTCCCCCGCCCACCCCCAGTCCTCTGCCCTCCATCAGGGAGACTCAGGAGTCTGCCACACGTCAGAGAAGGTGCTGATTCTCAGAATTCGGTGTGCTGCCAATTGGATGTTCCACCTGCCACAAACCACCCGGGCTGAGAAGGGAAGAATAGGGAGGGCAAAGTTTACAGATGTTTTTAATCCTAGAATCCTGTCTGGAACAACTCGTAGCAGCTATGTATTTCCCCTGGTCCCAAGCCTGATGCTCTGGCCACCATAACTCACTGACGGGGAGAAGTAGCTGGTAGCAACGTGCCTTGACTGATCAGATAAAGATGTCTTTTAGGCAGCAAAAGACCAGATCTCAGCTGTGTGACATGACTGGTCCAGGTCTGCAGCTTCTGCGTCTCTTTCCCCACCTGTGTGGTCTGTTGCCCCTATGTGACTCTTGCTTGATCCAGTATCTCACCTTTTTCCCTATAACAGAAACCTTTATGATTACCAGGGATGTTCCTTACCAAGAATTTGTACAGCCCCCAGTGTATCCCATGATCTCAAGTTTAAAAGGCTGAGAAGGCGGGGCCCAGCTGATGTGGCAGGTGATGGAAGAACATCTCTTCTAGAGATAACACTTGACCAGAGGAGGATTTCTTTTACATGAGTTCCTCACCTACAAGACTCGAGCAGGTCACCACATTTCTTAGGATTGGAGTTCTACAAAAAACAAGCCTAAAACCAAAAAACCCCCAAAGAGCCCCAGAATAGTTCTAGGAGGCCGTTGAAATTTGCATCTTCTGCTGTCCTTCCTCCCTTCCCCGCGAGCCGGGTCTCCATGGTCTCCCTCCGGCCCCCTGACGCCCTGCGTAGGTGTGATGGTCAAGTCTGTCCAGCAGCGCCCTGAGCAGCTCCGCCCACTGGAGCGTAAAGCGGCCGAGGTCTGAGACGCGGCAGATGCCGTGACGGGAACCAAACAGCGGTGGGTGTCGCTGTGTCTCCTCCCAGGTGACAGTCACGGACACTTCTCAACAACAAAGGGAGAATGGTGCTGTTTACAGTTACATCCTGTCAATTTCTGAATTTACCAGTGGTTTCTCGCTTTGGTCCACTCGCCTGATCTTCCTGTTTTCTCTGCCGTGGCATCGAAACCCCAGATTTCCCAGCCTTGGAGGGGAAGCCCTGCAGCGCCTGCCCCTGACCATGCCAAGCCATCGCCCCCATCCCCACGGCTCCCGGGGACTCAGGAGGACTCCGGATCTCCGTGGTCACCCTTCTGTCTGGCTCCGCGTGGGGTCACTTTGCCATATGCAGATGGAGAGGAACACAGTGCTGACCGTCCAGGAGCTGATCTGACCATTCTCTCATGTGGATGACCACATAAAAAAGGCAATTTTAGTGTATTAATCATAGATTATTATAAACTATAAACTCAAGGGCAAGGAGTTTATTACAGTGTATCTTTATGAAAAGGGTGTACAGTGTTCACACTCTGTAACAATAGTGTAAGAACTGTACATTGTGAGCTCTGGTTATTTCTCTCCTGTACCACAGAAGCATATTGTATAAAAACTGTCGGAAAGCTGATGTGAAGGGCTACTGCCTTATTTGTCTGTAAAAAGTGCAGCTCAGTCACATGACTGCTTCCTGGAGCTTGGGAATAGTTTATCCTGTATTCTTGTTTGAATTCTCCCTCTATTTAAGATGTATCCATGGAATCGAAGTGTCGATGTAATAGTTCTCTCCTCTTGCCTGCAGGTCAGTTGTAATAAATCTAGGATGTGATGATGACTTTGTAATTTGATTTTCTGAAGTCAGACCCTGAGAGGGGAAAATCAAGTAAATTCCATTAAATTATCTGTGCATTTCACATTGGGAAAAATTCTCTTGTTCTGCAAGTGTTTATGGCTTCTTTCTTTTTCTCCCCGCTTCTCGTGGTTGCCTTCTCTCTGCTTATTCTTCTTGGAAGAAAGCTTTGCTTTCTGTTGGAGCAGGCGTGATGGGGTCTTTCCAGATTGATTTCTTTGTTGGTCTCCCTGACCTTCCCCACAGTGGCAAAGAACCCACCTGCAATATTGGAGACACAGGAGATGCAGGTTCGATCCCTGGGCTGGGAAGATCCCCTCAAGGAGGAAATGTCAGCTCCATTCCAGTGCTCTTGCCTGGAGAATCCCATGGACAGAGGAGCCTGGTGGGCTACAGTCTGTGCGGTCGCAAGGAGTCCGATGTGACTGAGCACAGGAGGACCTGCCCCAGCTGTCTGCTGCTGACAGCTGAGGGTGCTTGACCCTGCGTCTTGGTGGAGAGACAGCTTGTAAGAAGCCGGCCTGCCTTGGCCTGACGTCTGACCACCAGGCACTTGGTCTGCTCCTGGCGCTGTGACTGCCAGCTGGAGGTGAGAGGTCAGCTCAGATGTAGCCACTCACTGTTTCCTGAAAGACGGGGGTAGGGAGATTGGGGGGTGGAAGCCCCACAGAAGTCAGACCTGGGGGGCTTGTGGGTGGAGGACATGGGAGTGAGTGGAAAGCCATGGAGGCCTGGGAACTAGAAGAACCTGGGGCACCCACCCCAGACTGACCTGTCATGCTTCCACCTGTCCCTCGTTGTTATATCCTGACTCCCTGAGCATAGACTAAGCCAGCACCTTACCCTTCTCCTGCGCCCACTGCCAGCCTGGTCTCAGATGCAGGAGATGCCATTACAGGAGCAGTTGTGATGAGTAATCAAGCACTGACCTAGGAAGGGCATGGCTAGAGGAATCCTGCCCCTCCAGCCAAGCCTTAGCTTCTGGGACAGAGACCCCATAGAGTTGCCAGGTCCTGGCTGAGCACCAGCTCTGTGCAAGACAGAGCATCGTAGATGGACCATGCACACCGCACTTTGTGGACACTACCTGTGTTTGCTGATCTTATCTGATCGTAACTGTAGCCTTCCAGAGTCAGGTGTCAGCGGCCCTTTTTAGAGGTTAGAGGAAAACCAGGCTCAGAGCTCTGACAACAGAGGGTGGAGAGTTGAGATTCATCTCCAAGGCTGTAGCGCTTACTCTGAGAAATTACATTGATTAATACCGCTATTGAGGAAATGTTGAGCACTGGGAGAGTGAGCCATGCCTGGGGAGTGCTCTGCTCACAAGCCTTACCACGGCCTGCTGTGCTGCCTTGAAGTCCGAGGTTCTGGGGCCTCAGAGGGGCTTAGTGGGCACTGTGAAGGCAGTTGTGGAGAAGGGAGTTTTTTGGAACTAACCAGAAGACTCAGAGCTGATTTTCAAGCATGATGTGAGAAGCCTTGTGATGATGTACTGTGGCCCCGTCACTGTGGCAGGACATGGACTTGACATGGCTCTTTTAGTATTAAAATGGCCTTTCTTTTCTCAGTTCTATCCATCTTAGATGCAGGAGGATAGTTTAGGGGTGCATGAAGGCTTGAAAGCACCCGGACACTGGCTGCTGGTCTCGGAGGCCCAGACGGGGCTTGTGTCCCAGCTCTTGGCCAGAGCTCTTATGCTCCAGTTACATGCATACCATCGGTGCTTGATATCTGAGAGGTAAGGGGTAGAGAACCCAAACACCTTTGGTCTTGAACTTGTCTCCCTTAAATACCTTGTTAAGTGGCTTGAGGGCAAATGCAGTCAGTGGTGACACCCTTCCGAGGGTCCTTGTGAGGTGTCCTGAACAGGTGGTGGTAGTGTGGTATAAGGAGTTCCTCTAGTCTGAAGCATCAGGTTCCATTACCTCCTAGGGATTTCCTGAAGGCTAAAGTGACATATTGTTTGGTCTTCCCCGTCTTCCAGGTAAATGGATATCTAGGAATTGTCATCTCAAACCTTGAAATCATTATACAGGTCAGTAGTTCAATATCCTCAATAACAGATTTCTTTCCTGGTGCTATGCCAAAATGTGTTCGTATTTCTTGAATGTAAAATGTGATCCTGCTCTCTAAAATTGTCAACCCATGTACAGCATGAAGTGTAAAGTTAAAACTGAGCCATCCCAGTGCGCAGTGAGTCAGATTTCCATCTGCATGTGAAATTTCTCTCTACCTACACATTTTGCTGAAGAACCATGAAAGAGGACCTCCAGTTTTTCACAGCACTACCCACGGATTTAATGTGAAGACAACTCTCTGAGGTAGAAAGTTGCCTCAGTCCTACTCACTGGACACCAGTCTGAAATAGATAATTTGCTTAATGTCATAATTATGTAGGGAATTGCACATCATGCCACAGATGGACTCTTTTTTTTGGTACGTGAAAAATTTATTTTAAGCTTGCTTTATAAAAGATACAGTGTGCGTGCATGCATGCGTGCTAAGTTGCTTCAGTGGTGTCCAACTCTTTGCAACACCATGGCTGTAGCCCACCAGGCTCCTCTGTTCATGGGATTCTCCAGGTAAGAATACTGGAGTGGGTTTCCATTCCCTCCTCCAGGGCATCTTCCTGACCCAGGGATGGAACTTGTATCTCTGCGGCTCCTGCAACGCAGGTGGATTCTTTACCACTGAGCCACCAGTGAAACCCTGAAGTTGGGGCATGGCTATGTAAAATTGAAAATAGAAATCTGTTACCCAGATAGCAAGCAGGTTCCATGATGCTTGTTGTCTCTTAAGACCCGATTTTGAAGTCTTGGTGGCAATTCTCATAACACCAAGAACACATTTGACGTTTTTATATAAATAAGAATGCACTGAGTTCTGTGTTCAAAGATGGACTTTTATCTCTTAAGTGATTTTAAGCAGGGAAGTGGCCTGATCTGATTGGTCCTTTCCAAAAATCATCTCAGTGACTGGGTAGGCTGGAATGGAAGTGGTGGACCTGAAGGACAATCGAGAAACTTGGACTATTCTGCACAAAAATTGGGGGGAGGTGAAGTAGTGGAATGGAGTGGATTTAAGAGTGAGCTTGGGAGGGGTGAGCTGACTGGCTCCTGATGAGGGGTAGAAGCATGTGGGAGGCCTGGAGGAAAGTTGTCTTCTGGCTTGAGAGATTCGGGTTTCTGTACAGAATCTGTGCCGTATTCACAGCCTTCCGTGGTTTGCTGAACCTGTTCTGCTCTGTCATGCCTTCTTCTTGGTGCCTAAACCGGCCCCTCCATGTGGAATTCCTTTCTTCACTTGTCTTTTGAAAACACCTGCTCATTCTTTAAGACCTGGGTTAAATGTCACACCCTCTGGGAAGCCGTTCCCAACTCTGTCCTCTGAGCTGTAATCACGTTTCTTTTTAAACGCAGCCCTATGCAGCAGTTAATCGTGTTTCGTGAATTGTCTCTCTCCTTCCTTGTCTGTGAGTTTAGTCGGCCTCAGGCATCTTGGTGGCCCAGTGGTAGAGTCGGTTTCCAGGTGCTACAGTGATAGTCCTTTTCAGTGAAAAAGGACTTGTAGGCCTGACGTTTTCACATCTGACGGCAGCATCTCATCCTGTTTAGCGTAACTGATTGTTTTCCCAGAACCACGCCAAATAAATTGGATTTACATAACCATTGGGTATTTCTGCTAAAAGCAAGGAGGTGAACGCAGACTGTGGTCATGGAACCACACACTCAGTAGTGAGGAACCCAATTTTAGGTCCTGTGTAAATAGAAGTAGTCAGCTGTCATTAATGAAGTACTGGTGACTTCTGTCTCTGACCGGACATTAGCTTGGATACTGTTAACAGTACTCCTAACTGCAGTAACTACACTGGTAATCACAAAATAAAACTATTTTCAAATGCTTTCCCCCAGGTTGACACAAAAGTAAGGAATCTCTGAAGCACCCTCACCCCCAGCCCCCATAAATAGAAGCAGCAGGAACTCTTGATTCCAACCTTTATTCTGTTTCTAGAAAGTAATTCCATTTTCAAAGAATGAAGAGTTGCTTCACTTGAGAACAGAAAGTGTTAAGAACTTGCCAGGAGCAACTTTTATTCCTGAGAGTGTTCGGGAACAATGTGAGGACAGGTAAGTCTTCTTTGCTGAGTTTTGAACCTCAAGCTTGAGCTTTTGTATTTAAAATTATGCGGGGGGTTCAGGGCTCAGGATGTAAGGCCTGGCACCAGTGCCCCAACAAGGCTGAGACCTTGAAGGGCTTTGTATGAAGTCTTAGGCAGACAAATGTCTGCCAAGTGGTGGGAAAAGAAATGGAAACATACTTGTCTTCATCCTGGCACTGGATGCAGGAAAATTTTCAAGATCTCCAAGAAGCCATAACCACAAGTCAACTTCCATGTGGGTTCATGGTCTGAATTCCCACTGTGGTCCCAGAACCCCAAGCAGAAGGTTTAAATTAAACAGACCTGGTGTAGTATCATCCCCAGGTGATTGGCAGAGGCCAGAAGTAATTTTCTCTGGTGGAAGTCTTCAACTCAGGTTCAAAGAACTACCACGGGTAAGGCTCAAAGGAAAATGACTAGTTCACAGTCAAAAATGTACGGCTGATGGATGGGAGGGGAGTTTGGGGACAATGGATACTTGTATATGTAAGGCTGATCCTCTTGCTCTCCACCTAAAGCTGTCACAGCATTGTTAATCAGCTATACTCCAATATAAAACAGCTTAACGTCTCAACAGACCTATATAACAAGTGAAATAAATCACAAACACAAGCAACATGCTAAATGAGAGCCATCAGAGACCATAAGCAGTGTGAACTACTTGAGCTTATCAAAGAATATAAAATAAATGTTTAACATGTTAAAGAAATCAAGTGGGAAGATTGAACATATGAGTCTGGAAATAAGAGACTATCAGTGCTATTAAGAAGAAAAAAAGGATCAAATAAAACTTGTTGAACTGAACAATATAGTCATTGTCCGTCAGCTGCGAAGTCGCGTCCCGCTCTTTGCGACCCCGCGGACTGCAGCATGCCAGGCTTCCCCGTCCATCACCAACTCCTGGAGCTTGCTCAAACTCGTGTCCGTTGAGCGGTGCTGCCGTCCAACCACCTCATCCTCAGTACAGAGACTGAGCTAGCAGAGCAAGCGGTGCAGTGGAGACTGCTCTCCATCCTCCCCAACCCCACACCCAGAATCTCTTCTCCTTTCCTTCCTTTTAGCCCTAAAAACATGAGTTTTACTGGGCATGTGGTGGCCTAGCTAGTGAGTAGTTTCCTCCTTACTTTATTTAGATGATTGGCTATTACTATTTTTTGGGTCACACCTTGTGGCATGTGGGATCTTAGTTCCCCAACCAGGGATTGAACTCACGCCACCTGCAATGGAAGGTGGAGTCTTAACCACTGGACCACCAAGGAAGGCCCTAGATAATTGGTTATTAACTAACAGGAATATAATGGAAACTCTTGTGAAAATAAAACTCATAACTAGAAATAACCTGTATCTAACCTCACCTTGAAAGAAAAGTTATGACCAACCTAGGTAACATATTGAAAAGCAGAGACATTGCCAACTAAGGTCCTTCTAGTCAAGGCTATGGTTTCTCCAGTGGTCATGTATGGATGTGAGAGTTGGACTGTGAAGAAGGCTGAGCACCAAAGAATTGATGCTTTTGAACTGTGGCATTGGAAAAGACTCCTGAGAGTCCCTTGGACTGCAAGGAGATCCAACCAGTCCATTCTGAAGGAGATCAGCCCTGGGATTTCTTTGGAGGGGATGATGCTAAAGCTGAAGCTCCAATACTTCGGCCACCTCATGCGAAGAGTTGACTCATTGGAAAAGACCCTGATGCTGGGAGGGATTGGGGGCAGGAGGAGAAGGGGACGACAGAGGATGAGATGGCTGGATGGCATCACCGACTTGAGGGACATGAGTTTGAGTGAACTCCGGGAATTGGTGATGGACAGGGAGGCCTGGCGTGCTGCGATTCATGGGGTCGCAAAGAGTCGGACACGACTGAGCTACTGAACTGAACCTCACCTCACAGTTACTATCACATTTCCCTGCCTTCCCTGACAACATAATCCTTCTCTTGAAGTCCCATGTTGGTTGTTCACTTGCTTTCTTTTGTCTTCCCTGCTTCCCTCTCCTCCTTTCCTTCCCCTTCTTCCCTTCCTTCCATAGATAGATAGAGCATATTTCTGAGTTTAGGTCTTATATCAAAACTTCATGCTGTTTATACTATTTGGGGTTTTTTCTCCTAATATCTGTATTGCTGTTTGATTGCTGTGTAATATTCCATTGCATTAAAAAAAAAAAACATTTTCCCATTCGTGGGCATTTTGTTTATTTCCAGATTTTTCTCAGGTGAATAGTACCACTGTGAATATTCTTGTTCTTGTGTCCTGCTTCACAAGGGCTAGAATTTCCTTTGGACCCATGCTGGAGTCAAATTGCTAGATCGTAAAGCATGCATTGAATGTTCAATTTTGAGAGATAATACCAAACTGTTTTCCAAGTAACTGCACTAACTTACTCTCGACATCTTCTCCAGCATTTGATATTTCAGACTAAGGTTTTTTTCCAATAGAAGAAGTTTAAAAGGTGACCTTGATATGACAGTCGCTAATGATGAGATGCCTGTAGACACATTTACTGGCCAGATGTGTTTCCTCATTCATGTCTCTGCTCGTTTTCTCATTGGGTTACTTATGTCTTATTTTTAGTTATTGTCATTTCTATATTATCAATCCAAATTGCTCCTGGGTGTGTATACTGAAAATACCTTCTCTTGGTAACTTATTTTTTTCACTTTTTAAAAGGTATCTTGATGAACAAATGTTACGAACATCAGTTATTCAGACGGACATCAGTATTTTATAATTCATGGTTTTTGCATCTTATTTGAAAGACTAAGATTTTAATCACAAGGTTTAAAACTGTTAACTCTGCATCTTATACTAAGAGTTTTAAAGTTTTACTTCAGACGTTCAAGTTCTGAACTCATTCGGAATTGATTTTTGTAAATGGTGTGGGGTAGAAATATAATTTCACCTTTTCCTTGTGATGATCATGGCTTTTTAGTCTGGGAGGGGATCCTAGCCATCAGGGTTCATGTTGCAGGAGGGGAGCCCACCTGTCTTGATCACACTCATCTGGGACTTGGCCCAGGTGGCTGTGGGCAGCATGGGAAATTCGTTCAAGTCCTACTCTTTGTTGAAGAAAGCCATCTAACTGGGAACCAGGGAAGAGGGACCCTGTGGCCCTGGCTGCAGCATTGTGCGGTGGAGTCTCTCCTTTGTTGAACTGTGTTGGGGGAGGGGGTGGTGAACAGGTTTTGGTTCAAATACCACTGACTCACTTTTCTTGCTGAATTTTTGTAGGTTTTCCTGATTCATGTTTGTGTGTTCTTTGTCTTTAAGACTATTTGCAGAGGCTTAAGATAGAAAAGTGGAGAAGGCAATGGCACCCCACTCCAGTACTCTTGCCTGGAAAATCCCATGGACAGAGGAGCCTGGTAGGCTGCAGTCCATGGGGTCGCTAAGAGTCAGACACTACTGAGCGACTTCACTTTCACTTTTCACTTTTATGCACTGGAGAAGGAAATGGCAACCCACTCCAGTGTTCTTGCCTGGAGAACCCCAGGGACGGGGGAGCCTGGTGGGCTGCCATCTCTGGGGTCGCACAGAGTCGGACACAACTGAAGCGACTTAGCAGCAGCAGCAGCAGCAAGATAGAAAAGAAAATAATTTTCACTAGTTTTGTTAGGGAGGGGTCATTGGAGCCCATCTTGATGTTATGCCGGGTGTTGATCTCTTCTCTGATTTTAGAATGATCTCATCAAGTTCTTTGAAACTTCTGTTTGCATTCTTACTGAATTGCAGTGAATGCATACATTAGTCCTCAGTCACTTTAGGTCACTGCTGCTGCTGCTGCTAAGTCGCTTCAGTCATGTCTGACTCTGTGTGACCCCATAGACGGCAGCCCACCAGGCTCCCCCGTCCCTGGGATTCTCCAGGCAAGAACACTGGAGTGGGTTGCCATTTCCTTCTCCAATGACTGAACAACAAAAAGCAAGTTGCATTCGTTCCATCGACCACCTGGGGGAGCCAGATAGCTGAAAACAAGCAAGTTACCAGCAAGTTAAGCAGAGGATCTCTCTGAGAGCAAGAGTTGAGGCTCCTCTAGTTTCAGGCTCTTATTTTCACATTTCGGGAAACAGAGGCTCAGAAGAAATGATTTGCTCACTGTTGTGCAAGTAACTGGTAACTAAAGATGAGATGCTTTTTACTTACCAGGTCATTAACAAATCACTTGGAGAAAACCAACTTTAGTCACAACCCTACTAAGTTCTGAGCATGGCTAAGTCTGTGCAGAGTTGAAAATCACCCCACCCTTCTCCATTTCTCAGCTGATAGCTTTCCTGGGTTGGGAAGATGCCCTGGAGGAGGGATAGACTACCCACTCCAGTATTCTCGGGATTCTTTTGTGGCTCAGCTGGTAAAGAATTGCCTGCAACGTGGGAGACCTGGGTTCAATCCCTGTGTTGGGAAGATCCCCTGGAGAAGGGAAATTCTTCCCACTATAGTATTCTGGCCTGGAGAATTCCAGGGACTGTATAGTCCATGGGGTCACAAACAATCGGACACAACTGAGCGACTTCCACTTTTACTTTCATCATAAACATGATATGTCTTTCCATTTGTTTAAATCTTTAATATGTCAATAAAATCATGTTTTCTAGAGGTCTGCACATTTTAGATTATTACTAGGTAGTTGAGATTATCTGGTATGATTATAATGTGATCTACTGTTTAAATATATTTTTATTTGTATATAGAAATTAATTATGTATGGGCTTTACAGGTGGCTTAGTGGTAAAGAACCTGTCTGCCAATGCAGAAGATGTGGGTCCAATCCCTGGGTCAGGAAGATCCCCTGGAGAAGGAAATGGCAACCCACTCCAGTATTCTTGCCTGGAGAATTCCATGGAGAGAGAAGCCTGGCAGGCTATAGTCCATGGGGTCTCATGCACATGACTGAACACAGAAATTAATTGAATTTTGATATATTAATCCTACACCCATCACATTGCTGAACTCCCCCCTTTTCCCTCTGATCATTGGCCTATAGTTTGTTTTGAGTTTTCTGTTTAACTGGTTATAACATCTCCAGATAATGAATGTCTTACTTCCTTCTTTTTTTCCTTAAACCTTAATTTCCTTTTTATTATCTTATTATACTGGTTATAACCTCTAATCCCACAGTAAACAGTATGGGGATACCAGGCATGTTTGTCTTATTCCTTACTGTAATGAGAATGGAGCTAACATTTCCCCGCTTAGCATGACCTTTGCCCTGTTTTGTATGTTGTTTTGGTAGATATTCTTTCACAAGTGAGAAAGTTTCCTTTTATCTAGAATTATGAAGAGTTTATTTTGGTTAGTAAATGAGGTTAAAGTTTATCAAATGATGTGTATGCATTTGCTGAGATCAGTATTGATTTTTCTTTTTTTCCCAAGCTGTAAACTTTTATTTTATATTGGGGTATAGCCGATTAACAATGTTGTGGTTGTTTCAGAGTATATGATTTCTCTTATTTAATCGATTACTGTGGTGAATTACTTATGGATTTTTCTAATATCCAACCACCCTTTAAGTGAAAGTCACTCAGTAGTGTCTGACTCTTTGCGACCCCATGGACAGTACAGTCCATGGAATTCTCTAGGCCAGAATACTGGAGTAGGTAGTCTTTCCCTTCTCCAGGGGATCTTCCTAAACCAGGGATCGAACCCTTTAAACCATTATTTAATTTAACCACCCTTTAAACAATTATTTAGTTACAAGAATAACCACAGTTGTATGTAAAATTTTCACATCCGTAGTCCAGTGATACAAACCTGCAGTCTTCAACTTTCTTCCAAGATTTTTCCCGCTGCTGCTGCTATTTCCTCTTCCCCCTCCCCTCCCCCCTCCTCCTCGTCTTTCTTCTTCTTTGAGTTATGATTGCCTGAGAGAATGAACTGGGGAGTTTTCCCTCTCTTTTCTCAGACTGCCTGGGTTTGGATCCTGGATCATCACTCACTGTTGCCACATTGAGCCCTGTGTCTTGGTTTCCTAGTATGCGAGCTAAAAACACGGGAAATCACTGCCTCCTAGTGTTTTGGTGAAAACTTTAATGAGAAAATGCATCCAAAATGGTAATCACAGTGGTTGACTGGGGCTGTTCCAAATCAGGAAAGGAGTGCATCAAGGCTGTATATGGTCACCCTGCTTGTTTAACTTGTATGCAGAGTACATCATGAGAAATGCTGGGCTGGATTAAGCACAAGCTGGAATCAGGATTACCAGGAGAAATATCAATAGCCTCAGATAAGCAGATGATACCACCCTTATGGCAAAAAGCAAAGAGGAACTAAAGAGCCTTTTGATGAAAGTGAAAGAGGAGACTGAAAAAACTGGCTTAAAACTGTACATTCATAAAACGAAGCTCATGGCATCGGGTCCTGTCTCTTCATGACAAATAGATGGAGAAACAATGGAAACAGTGACAGATTTTATTTTCTTAGGCTCCAAAATCACTGCAGATGGTGACTGCAGCCATGAAATTAAAAGAAGCTTGCTCCTTGGAAGGAAAGCTATGACAAACCCAGACAGCATATTAAAGTGTTACTTTGCCAAAAAATGGTCTGTATAGTCAAAGCTATGGTTTTTCCAGTAGTCATGTATGGGTGTGAGAGTTGGACCATAAAGAAGGCTGAACGCAAAAGAATTGATACTTTTGAACTGTGTTGTTGGAGAAGACTCTTGAGAATCCTTAGGACTTCAAGGAGATCAAGCCAATCAATCCTAAAGGAAATAAATCCTGAATATTCATTGGAAGGACTGATGCTGAAGCTGAAGCTCCAAAACTTTGGCCACCTGATGCAAAGAGCCGACTCATTAGAAAAGACCCTGATGCTGGGAAAGGTTGAAGGCAGGAGAAGGGGATGACAGAGGACGAGATGGTTGGATGGCATCACTGACTCAATGGACATGAGTTTGAGCAAGCTCTGGGAGATGGTGAAGGACAGGGAAGCCTGGCGAGCTGCAGTCCACGAGGTCGCAAAGGGTCAGACACGACTGAGTGTCTCAACAAGATGCAAGTTGCATTCATTCCACCGACCACTTGGGGGAGCCAGATAGCTGAAAAACAAACAGTTCCCAGCAAGTTAAGAAGAGGTTGTCTCCGACTGAGAGCTAGAGTGGAGGCTTCTCTAGTTTCAGGTTCCCATTTTCGCATTTTGGGAAACAGAGGCTCAGAGAAACGAAATGATTTGCTCACTGTTGTGCAAGTAACTGGTAATCTAAAGATGAGAGTCTTTTTACTTACCAGCTCATTAACGAATCACTTGAAAAAAATCAACTTTAGTCACAAGCCTACTAAGTTCCGAGCATGGCTAAGTCTGTGCAGAGTTGAAAGTCACCTCACCCTCCTCCATTTCTCAGCTGATGAATTCGTGTTGTACTTTTCATTAAGATCTGTGCTTACAGAGGAGTAGGTTACCAGATATTGTTGAATACATCTCATGCCCTGATATCCACAGTTCTTACAGCATACAGACAATCGGCACTGTGAAAAAGAAACATACTGACACACAAGAATAAGGACACGCACGCACGCGCGCGCACACGCACACACACACACACACACACACAGTCTTGGCGAGCTCACCCAGTTTCCAAGCTTTAAGTATGCCCTGTAAGTGGATAAATCTCAACTTTATATTTCCACCTAGATCATCCTCCTGGACTTCAGGCTCATTTATCTAACTTCTTACACAACATTTCCACTTGGGAGCCTGTGAGGCATCTCGTGTTCTTGTTTAAAACTGAGCTCCTAATCTCCTCCTGTCCTGTTCCTCCAACAGACTTAGTTCAGGGCAACCGCATTCTTCCGTTAGCTCAACCAACCTTCCCGTTGCCTTTAAACCTGTTCTCTCATTCTCCACACTGAACTCACCAGCAAGTGTGTTGGCTGTGCTCTTCAGGATAAATCCAGAATCCGACCACCTCTTCCTGCTTCCGCAGCTCCCGTCGTGGCTCGTGCCACCATCATCTCCTCTCTGGCCGTCGCCAGGGCTCCTCCCTGATCCCCCGCTTCTGTTCTTCTGCAGGTTACTCTCTGCAGAGTGGCAGAGGGCTGCTGTTACAGATCTCAGTAGTGTCACTCAGTCCCCGGCTCAGGAACCTCCCCTGTGTCCCACCTCACCACCCTTCCGGGGTGTCTCCATATGCCTCTGACTGTGTCTCCTACTCGTTCCCCACTTAGCCTCTCAGCTTGGCCGCGTGGACCTCTTCACTGTCCACTGACTATTCCAGGAAGCTCCCACTCAGCCTCTGTGTCCGTGACCTGCCACGCTCTGACCCCAGATGCCTACAGAGCTCCCTCACCTCCCTTCCTGTCTGTACCCACATCACCCTTCGCCACTCTTTCCACAACTGCAGCACCCCACCCCACTTGCTTTCCTTCTCCCATGACATGTAATCCCCCAGATTCTACCTATTCCACTTATTTTGCTCAGGGTCTGTCTCCCTCCTGGGGAACGGTAGCTCCACGCGGGCAGTGCTTCCTGTTGTTTATTTCCAGCATAGAGCAATGCTTAGTGCATTGTTGGAATGAAAGACACAGACTTCAGAAGCTAGGCTGTGTGAGGCAAAGGGCGCTAGGATAGGAATAAAGTGATTTTTACCTGCTTATCCCTGAAGTTACTGAATCCCTTTTGCTGAGGCCAGTTGCTCTGTCTTTGATCTTACATATGAGGGTGCGAGGGTCCTTTTTGTTGTTGTTGTTCTAAAATGTCAATGGAATGAGTTAAGACCCTGCAAATGTTGATGAACTGCACTCAGACCCTGCAGGGCCTCTGGTTATTATGAGGTAGGAGGCAGTGCTTCCTGGCTGGAAAGTCGCTGGCTATGAGACAGTAAGATGTGACGAAGCAAACAGTGATCCTTTGTGCAGGAAGTGTTGAGATGGTGGAAGACAGGTCAGACAGCGGCAGAAGGGTCCTTGAGGGGTGTGATGGGAAGGACATCTAAAAAGATAGGTCGAGGCTGTGTTTGCAGAGATTTGTCTCCAGGTCAAAGTCCAAACTCCTTAGTCTTGAATTCTGTGGGTGAGGCATGACTGATCTTGAGCAAGAGAAGACCCAAAAGGTCTGGAAAGATTTGTCTCTCCAGGATGGATTAGAGGGAGGTGATTCTGAGTCAGGAGGTCATTAAAGATTTTTAATCTCAGATGGTGATGGCGTGGACTCTCAGAGGAGCAGCAGGAATAGACTTGGAAGAACAAGGGAACATCAGGACAAGACTTGGAACTAAACAGCTGCAACTAAAGGAAAAGGAAAAGAGAAAATTCACTAAGATATGTAGACAAAGAAAGGAAGAAAGGAAGGCCAGAGAGGAAGCTAAATTGTGGAGGAAGATGAGCGTTGCAGGGTCTGTCTTAGTGACTCCAGGGGAACTTCAACCACAAACTTTTCTCTCTCACAGTCCTGGAGGCTGGAAAGTCCAGGGTCAAGCCGACTCGTTGCCATGGCCACCTTCTCTCTGTGTCCTCAGGCAGAGATCTGTGTCGTCTCCTCTTCCACCAATCCCACCAGGGGGCCCCACCCTCACAATCTCATTAACCCTCATCATTCCCAAAGGCCACCTCCAAATTCTCTCCCACTGGGGATGAGAGTTTCAACACATGGGTCTTGGGTGGACACCAACATCAGTCCACAGCATGGATGCTCAGCACTCACTAGGTGAGGAGGGTCAGGGTTGAGTTCCCTTTCTGGGTGTTCAGGAGCAAAGGATGGAAGTTTGAGAGAAGATTCTTGTCCACATAGGGAGATCTGTGATTATTTGAAGGCAAAAAGGAAGAAACCAGGACAGCGAGGAGAAGATCAAATATGCCAGGTAAGGAGCAAGATGGAGAGACGGTTCTTTCCAAGGAGAGAGGTCTCTAGCTTGCTGAGGCCAGAGGGAATCTTGGCAGGCTGGAGAAAGAGAAAACGTTTGAAGGTAGAGATAAGGAAACCGGAAGGAGCTTACTGCTCATGATGCTTCTGGGGAAGAAGGAAGCACAGTTCTCTGGCAAGGGCAGGATAAGATGCAGAAGAGGGATCAAGGCTTGCTGAGGAGGGTGTGGAACCTGGCACTTGGATCCCACAGACCCATCCATCCGTTGATCTTACCATCTTCTCACTGTTCCTCACTCCTTTCCTGTTCTTGCTTCCTTTAGAACCTGCTTAAAATCCGTGGCCAGTCACTGAAATCATCGTCTTGCCCCTCTTCACTGTCCATGTGGTTTCTGAACCATAACCCTGATATAATATCACTCTTTACCCCACCCAGGTCTTGACCCGTTCTGCACCCACATGAGCTTATGTGATACAGCAAACCTGTGTGCAATAAAAAATGTGCTTACCCTTTCTGCAGACCAGGATGCAAAGTGTGTGGGTGATGTCCACTCTTCTTGATGTCCTGTATCTTAAATAATGTGATGTCAAGTGAGTTGTTATTAATATATTATATTAGATGATAAGGAGAGAAGAGAACAAAAATAGTTGATACATATACATAGACATATTCATAACAATAAGGAAGATGGATGTGAGAGTTGGACTATAAACAAAGCTGAGCGCCAAAGAATTGATGCTTTTGAACTGTGATGTTGGAGAAAAATCTTCAGAGTCCCTTGGACTGCAAGGAGATCCAACCAGTCAGTCCTAAAGGAAATCAAACCTGAATATTCATTGGAAGGACTGATGCTGAAGCTGAAACTCCAATACTTTGGCCACCTGTTGCAAAGAAATGACTCATTGGAAAAGACCCTGATGCTGGGAAAGATTGAACCAGGAGGAGACGGGGATGACAGAGGATGAGCTGGTTGGATGGCATCACTGACGTGAATTTGAGCAAGCTCCGGGAGTTGGTGATAGACAGGGAAGCCTGGCATGCTGCAGTCCATGGGGTCACAAAAAGTGGGACACGACTGAGCGACTGAATGACTGAACTGAAGGAAGATGCACTCCATAACAATGATAGTTCTCATAACAATTATAGTCCTCACGTCCTGAGATTGTAGCTGATATCTATAATACCTTCTCCCACTATTCTTATTTCCCCCTGGTGGCTCAGACGGTAAAGAATCTGCCTGCAATGCGGGAGACCTGGGTTTGATCGCTGGGTTGGTAAAATCCCCTGGAGAAGGGAATGGCAACCCACTCAGGTATTCTTGCCTGGGAAGTGGCATGGACAGAGGAATCTGGCAGGCTACAGTCCATGAGGTTGCAAAAGAATCAGACACGACTTAGCAACTAAACAACAACAATTTATATTAACCATTTCTTCTATCAGTTTTGTATATCTTGTATTTTTCCAGGAATTTACCCATTTCATCTAAATTATTTAAGTTTTGGGTCTGTGGTTGCTCAGATTATTCACTTACAATCCTTTTAATTTTGGTAACATCATTAGTGATACTGCTTCTTTTAGTTCTGATTTTTATTCAAGTATTTTCTCCTTCATGCTTGGTCAGTTTAGTTAAAGATTTGTCAATTTTGTCAGACTTTCAGAGGGCCAGCTTTCAGTTTCATTGATAGTCTCTGTGGTTTTTCTACTCTCTTCTCTTCCTCAGAATCCCCAGCAGAGTTCTCTCAGTGGCATTGACCACTGGAGCCTGAGATGTTGGCAGATAGCCCTTTGCCAGCAGGTAGGATCCATTGGTTCTTTTTCCTGCTTAACATGAGGCTGGGGAATTAACAGCATTGAAATCACCTATGAGTCTATTAGACCCACAGGCTCTTGGGACCCCATCCCAGTGTCCTGATCCTAAATCACAACCTGTATGTTAACAGCATCCTCAGGGAACCGTTTGCACATTCAGGTTTGAGAAGCACTGTGTCTGATACCTTCATCTTGCAGGTGAGAAAATAAAGGGCTTGAGAGGCAACATACCCCCCAGAAGGGGGTTCTCGTAGGAACACTAAGAGATGACAGGGAGGGTGGGGAGGGAGAGGAAAGGGAATACAAGTGGGCAGGAGATGAGAAAACATGAACCAAGAGCTGGGATGTGGGGAACTGTTAGCGGGCAGGAGGGCCTTGCTCATCTAAGGCCAACTGGGGGACATCTTAGCCATGAGAGTACAAGGTATCTCTGTGTTCTCGGTGTCAGGCTTGAACGTGCCTGTCAGAAAGCACACCCAGGTTTCTGTAAACCCCCAGTTCTTCTGACAGTGAAAGTCACTGTTAGAAAAAAAAAAAAACAGAAAATGGAAACATCTGTTACGGGCTCTCGAGATGCCCAGGTGTCAGAGTCCTGGGCCCAGCTGTCCCCCCCCAGGCCTGCTCCCTGGACCTCCCGCAGGCCACCGGCCGCCGCCCTGGGCCCTTCAGACCTGCTGCCATAAATCTGCAGTGACCCTCCCCTGCCTGCACGCCCAGCTCCTCTCCAGGGCCATCAGAGGTTATTTATGGCAGCCCACAGCATTCTCTGTAAGGTTTCAGCCCCAGATGCAGGAGACGCATGTTCTATTTCTGTTTGAC
Source organism: Bubalus bubalis (assembly GCF_019923935.1). Taxonomy (NCBI): domain Eukaryota; kingdom Metazoa; phylum Chordata; class Mammalia; order Artiodactyla; family Bovidae; genus Bubalus; species Bubalus bubalis. The sequence continues at coordinate 32,351,652 of NC_059159.1, read as the reverse complement.
ATCCCGTGTCAGGAGTGAGCCCTGGACGAGGTGAAAGTAATTCCGCATTATATACAGAGGGTGAAGTTATGTGGTGATGTATCAACACCGAGCCCTGGAAGTCCTTGGAAATCAGGAGAGTATAATTTTAGAATGAACGTAATGAAAACGTTAAAAGAAGATCCATTTTTCTCCTCTACCGCTAAGCTGGGCTAACAGATAACTGGGAGAATTTTCCAAGGGTGGATGAATGCCTTCTGCTGGAGTTGTTCCCAGGAGGAGGCCATTGAGCTGGGAGATGGGGCCTCCCTTGCACCAGCCCTGACCTCTCTGGGGTTCAAGACCAGAACTTCTTGCTGCCTCTCAGATGTCTTCCCAAGAATGCCCTGCCAACAGCAACTCAAACCCAACCCATCTGAAACAAAACTCCTGACTTTGCTTCCAAGTGCTTCCTCCTTCTCTAGTCCACATCTAGGTTATAGGACCATTTAGTTCCCTCTTACCCAAACTCCAAGAAGTTTCCTCTTTGACTTTTCCTGGTCCTCAGCTCCTCCTGTCTGGGAGTTGGCTTGTTGTTCAGTTGCTAACTCCTGTCTGACTCTTTGTGAGCCCCTGGACTGCAGCATGCTAGACTTTCCTGTCCTCCACCATCTCCCAGAGTTTGTTCTAACTCATGTCCATTGAGTCAATGATGCCATCCAACCACCTCATCCTCTACCCTTAGGGGTGCAAGTCTAACACCCCCTCTCTAGTGGAGTCCTCATGCCTTCCCAGGCAGACCCCCCAGGCAGTGCCTAAGTGCTCCCCTAGACACACACTCTGTCCCGCCATGGGTGGACACATCTTCCTCTTTGGGTTGAGAGTTGCAGCTTCTCGTATTTAGACAGAGGCATCATGTAGGAAGGTGGAAGTTCCTGACACACTCCACACACACAGTCCTCCCAGCTCCAGATGGTCCCAAGACATCACATGTATGTTACCTGACTCCCTCTGTAGAGGCTTGATATGGGAACCTAGTTCTAAACTACACATTTTCAAATTTTTTTTTTTTAGAAAGAAAATGCTTTTAGAAAGCAAGTGTTGCTTTAGTTGAAGGCAGAGAGAAGAGCCAGGAGCCCCCTAGACCCTTGCGTCCACAGTGGGAGCCTTGGTGCTCTGCAGGGCACACACTGAAAGGCCCTGCCCCAGCCCCTGGTGGTCTGTCTACACTCTGATCCTGCAGCACCTGCTGATTCTAGCCTGATCACCTGTAACCACAAACAGCAACAATCAGGCCTCCAGACCTGCCCGCATCCCCCCACCCCAGCCCCATCCGGCCCATGACACTCTCTTTCCTCTGCCTTGTGTGATCACAGCCCTGTGTGTCTGGAGCCCCACAGCTGATGAAGTCAGCGAGGGACTTGCAGGGGACACTTCTGCAGGACACTCCACTGCTTTTTGTGTTTCCTCCAGCATTTTACAGAATTGTTGGCTTTCTTGGGGCCCTCAATCCCCAATATAATGAATTTTAAACAAATCAGGCAAAAATGAATCAAATACTCAATTGATTCACTCAATTCCCTCATGAGGAAGTGTTTGTAAAATAGTCCCCATCCTCTTGTTTGCTAAATATTTGTGATTCTTCTCGCCTAACAGTGAGCACACAGATGTAGAATGTGAGCTTGGAGAGTAAGAAAATGGCCTTCTCTTGCACTTAAGATGTGTTGAGACATACACCCCCACACACACCCTCCACGAAGCCCTGCCTTTGGTTTGTGTTCAGACAGTGCATATTGGTTTGCTCTGTACTTCAGCTCTGCCTCATCTTCCTAAAGGAAGTCATAAGAGGACAGATGACTCTTTTGCTACATCCCACATCACATGTGCCCAGGGGTCCTTCTCATTCTCATCTTCCTCCCAGTTTGGCCTAGAGGCTGTGGGAGTGCACACTTGTCTGACCACTCTGGAAAACAGTTCACAAGTCCTTATGAACATTCTCCTACCCTACGAACAGGGCTACCCAGGTGGCGCTGCTGGTAAAGAACATGCCAGACGCAGCTTTCATCCCTGGGTCAGGAAGATCCCCTGGAGGAGGGCATGGCAGCCCACTCCAGTATTCTTGGCTGGAGAATCCCATGGGCAGAGGAGCCTGGTGGGTACAGTACGTGGGGTCACAGAGTCGGACGCGACTGAGCATGTGTACACACAGGATTGGAGTGGGCGAGAAGGTTTGCCTGCAGGGGCGGCCTGGCCGCTGGGCTCTGGGGTTTTCTGCGCCCTCCTGAGGTGGCTGTGTTTGGCACTGACCATCGACGGAACTCATTTTCAGCAGGTTTAACTGTGGCGGGCCTGTCCTGTTCTTCAGTAGCAATGAAGCAGCAGGCTGATAGAGTTGTGTGTGCATGCGTGTGTGTCTAATGCTAAGTTGCTTCAGTTGTGTCTGACTCTGTACGACCCCAAGGACTGTAGTATGTCTAATAAAGCTTTTATTTTACAGCAGTTTCAGATTTACAGAAAAGCTTCAGAAATAGTGCAGAGGGTTCCCATGTACCCCACATCCAGTGACCCCTTCCAGTAACCTCTGACCTCCGTGGGGTGTATTTGTTATAATCAATGAGCTGAGGTGAGAAAACTGTAGGGCGTGCGGTCGTGAGCAGGGCCTTGGCAGGCGGGGTGAGGACCGAGTGCCCCAGGAGAAGGCATGGTATGTGGATAGCCAGGGAGTGGGCCTGAGCGGGGTGAGCTCAGGGGACATGGGGAGCCCAGCGGGGCTGGGTGTAGGCTGACGGGGGAGGCTTTTCATGCAATAGGCGATTGTTTCGGGCACACAGGTGTGGCTCTTTTCCAAAGGGCTCTAACCCACATCCCCAACTTCTTCTTCGTCACTTTTCTGACGTGGGGAAGGAGATGCCCTTTGCTGGACCCACCCTGAGAATGTGTTCTGTATCGCTTCTCATCCTTTTGGCTAAGATCAAGTGTAGGATGTGCCCTGTAGGAGCTTTCCTACACGGACGTACTCTGGTCTCACTTGTCTCTGTAATCAGGAACCCAATCTATTTCTCTCTTAACACAGAGGTCTGTGGGATTTATGGGGTTAATAAAGGATGCAGCTTTTACACTTATTAGAAATCACAAAGTCCTCCAGATGCACCATCCTACCAAAGTTATATTACAGTTGCTAAAAATACCCCACGACCACGGGTGAGCTCAGAGCAACAGATAGCCCACAGACTAATTTCATCCTTGGCAGAAGGCCACGCAGCCTCCAGACAGGATCAGAATCAAGCTGGGGGCTGCTAAATATAGAAATATAAATTTGGGTTTGTTTGGAATCATTTGAAAACTGAAAGAACACATAAGGCCATGATCAAGCCTGGTAGCGTCTTCCAAAGGCAGAGCTCACCTTAGTGTCGGTTGGTCCTGCACCCCCAGCCCCATTCTCGGCCCCTCAGTGGAAATATGAGGCAGTCTCTGGGTCTGAAGTCGTAGCAGACTCTTGAAGCAGCCCGGGCTGGATATAGACGCAATACCGTCATCTACTCCCAGGGGCTGCGCTGAGGCCCCGGAGGCCGACTGACTTCAGAGGTTACTTCACGCTCCTTGGAGACCCCAGGCTCTCTGATCTCATGTATCTGCCCCTTTCCAGTCCAAACGGAGGACGGGGGTCTATCACTTCCCCTTGAAGTTTCACCCAGCACCGGGGTCCCACTGGGCAGGACTGACTGGGAAAAGGGGAGAAGGAAAAGAGCTTCCTTGCAAGCATCCTGTCCTGTATGTCCCTCTTGTTCAGTGTTTATGGTGAGAAGGTTCCTCAGAGCACAAACACACCTGCCCAGAGGAGCTTTGGGTAGGTGGCAATGCAGGTGAAAGATGACCAGGTCAGGGGAGGAGAGTGGGGGGCTCACTCGTGATCCTGTTTGGGCACCCCCTCTAGATCCATCCCTGAGGGAGTCAGCACCATCAAGTTAAAGGGCTCTGGAGAACATGCTAGGACAGCCGGCCAGTTTAACTGGCCCAGAGTTTCCCAAGTACTTTCAGGCCCCACACACATCTGTCCTCTGGCTGCCTCCCTCACCTCCTCGGGACCACTCTCCTTGCCCATGTGCTTCTCTCACTCCAGCCCTTTGTCCTTCAGTTCAGTTCAGTTCAGTTCAGTCGCTCAGTCGTGTCCGACTCTTTGCCACCCCATGAATCGCAGCACGCCAGGCCTCCCTGTCCATCACCAGCTCCCGGAGTTCACCCAGACTCACGTCCATCTAGTCAGTGATGCCATCCAGCCATCTCATCCTCTGTCATCCCCTTCTCCTACTGCCCCAATCCCTCCCAGCATCAGAGTCTTTTCCAATGAGTCAACTCTTCGCATGAGGTGGCCAAAGTACTGGAGTTTCAGCTTTAGCATCATTCTTTCCAAAGAAATCCCAGGACTGATCTCCTTTAGAATGGACTGGTTGGATCTCCTTGCAGTCCAAGGGACTCTCAAGAGCCTTCTCCAACACCACAGTTCAAAAGCATCAATTCTTCGGTGCTCAGCCTTCTTCACAGTCCAACTCGCACATCCATACATGACCACAGGAAAAACCAAAGCCTTGACTAGACGGACCTTTGTTGGCAAAGTAATGTCTCTGCTTTTGAATATGCTATCTAGGTTGGTCATAACTTTCCTTCCAAGGAGTAAGCGTCTTTTAATTTCATGGCTGCAGTCACCATCTGCAGTGATTTTGGAGCCCCAAAAAGTAAAGTCTGACACTGTTTCCACTGTTTTCCCATCTATTTCCCATGAAGTGATGGGACCGGATGCCATGATCTTCATTTTCTGAATGTTGAGCTTTAAGCCAACTTTTTCACTCTCCACTTTCACTTTCATCAAGAGGCTTTTTAGCTCCTCTTCACTTTCTGCCATAAGGGTGGTGTCATCTGCATATCTGAGGTTATTGATATTTCTTCCCGCAATCTTGATTCCAGCTTGTGCTTCTTCCAGCCCAGCGTTTCTCATGATGTACTCTGCATATAAGTTAAATAAGCAGGGTGACAATATATAGCCTTGACGAACTCCTTTTCCTATTTGGAACCAGTCTGTTGTTCCATGTCCAGTTCTAACTGTTGCTTCCTGACCTGCATACAGATTTCTCAAGAGGCAGGTCAGGTGGTCTGGTATTCCCATCTCTTTCAGAATTTTCCACAGTTGATTGTGATCCAACAGTCAAAGGCTTTGGCATAGTCAATAAAGCAGAAATAGATGTTTTTCTAGAACTCTCTTGCTTATTCCATGATCCAGCGGATGTTGGCAATTTAGATACCCCCAATCCTGCATCTCTGGACCTTTGCCTTCTGCCCCCTGGGAAGCTGTTCCATCGGGTGCCTTTACAGCCTTCCTCTTTTCACTTAGAGGTCAGTTCAAATGTCACCTACTCTGAGAAGCTTTCCTGAAGCCATTCCACAACTGCTCTTTTAAATTTAATACCATCTCCCTGCTTTGTCTCCTTTGATTTAACTCATTACTACCTATTATAGATCACATCACACCATATTATATCTTTGTTGTTATCTATTTTCCCGATGACTCAGAGCTGAAAAGCAAGAAGAGCTGGTCTCCCAACGTGGGGAAATTGTAGAAACACCACCATCAATTAATGGAGCATGGATGTTCATTTTTATGCACAAGAAAACAACCCAGTCTTATGTGTAACTAAGCCTAAAAGAATGCCTCATAATAAGTATGACAACCATTCTCAAAAAGAATGTGTAAGAAGGCATAGCATCAAAATTCCATGGGAAGAAATTTGTATTTCTTTGAATCAAGATTGCCGTGAGAAATATCAGCAGCCTCAGATATGCAGATGATGCCACTCTAATGGCAGAAAGTGAAGAGAAACTAAAGAGCCTCTTGATGAGGGTGAAAGAGGAGAGTGGAAAAGCTTGCTTAAAGCTCAACATTCAAAAAACTAAGATCATGGCATCCAGTGTCATCACTTCAGGGCGTTTGCCCCTTGTGTTTACAAGGGGAGAATGTGGAAGCAGTGACAGTTATTTTTTCTTGGGCTCTAAAATCACTGCAGATGGTGACTGCAGCCATGAAATTAAAAGATGCTTGCTCTTTGGAAGGAAAGCTATAATAAACCTAGACAGTGTATTGAAAAGCAGAGACATCACTTTGCCAACAAAGGTCCATATAGTCAAAGCTGTGGTTTTTCCAGTAGTCATGTGTGAATGTGAGAGTTGCACCATAAAGAAGGTTGAGTGCTGAAAAACTGATGCTTTCGAACTGTGGTGCTGGAGAAGGCCACATTTTGAGAGTCCCTTGGACTGCAGGGAGATCAAACCAGTCAATCATAAAGGAAATCAACCCTAAACATTCATTGGAAGGGCTGATGCTGAAGCTCCAACACTTGGGTCACTGATGTGAAGAGCCAACTCATTGGAAAAGACTCTGATGCTGGGAAAGACTGAAGGCAAAAGAAGAAAGGGGCAACAGAGAATGAGATGGTTAGATAACATCACCGAATCAATGGACATGAATTTGACAAGCTGCAGGAGACAGTGAAGGACAGAGGAGCTTGGCGTGTTGCAGTCCATGGGGTTGTGAAGAGTCAAACACAACTGAGCAGCTGAACAACAACAGAGTTATAGAAAAGAATCCAGAATCAGTGAGATCTTGGATTTGATGGAGTATGATGAGTACAGTGAGTGTGAAAGTCTGAGGGTGGAGCAGCACCAGGTGATGGGGACAAGTGGTGGGGGCGCCGGGGTCGTGGGGGGAGGGCTGGGGGTCCCGCAGGAGCAGAAGTCACTCAGGAAGGGACCGCTCCTCCCAGCCGGGCTCCTCTCCGCAGCGTCACTGCGCTGTCATCGTGACAGCCCTCGGGGCCACTTAAGCGTAAGAATTACTTTGCTACCGACATTGAGAAAAAACACATGGCAGATAGACCCAATTCCCGCTCTCCAAATTACCCCAAATAAACAGAAGAATGTTTGAGGCCCCCGAGGGATATATAGGGAAGAGAAAAAGGCAAGTGCGAGCTAACAGCTGTGGCTGGGGAGGTGGGGGAGCCGTCTGCCCAGACGTTGCTGCATTCTCTCTCCGGGTCAAGCAGAAACTGCAAGCAGTAAATGCAACTGTCCCAATTTGTTTTCTCATGAAAATGTCAGCTTGAGCTCTTGAAGGAATCCTTTTCTTATGGCCCAAGCAAAGAAACCTTTTTTTATTGTGTGGCCCCTCAGGACAGAAGAGGCTTTTTGATCCTGTTCCATGTTTCCAGATTGCTGGTATCCTTCAGATTGGCTTACCCAGGGGGCTGATATAAATTTTCAGGTGGAGAAGCGCGATGCTGACACATTTGTTTGGTTTAAGCCAGAGCTGTCTCCAGGGCCCAGGAGGGATGGGCTTCTTGGCTTCCCTTCCGCCTGCCCCCCAGGTGAGACCCATGGCCGCAAATGGCCCTTTCTTGGCAAGACAGTTTAATGGCATGGGGCATGAAAGGGATATGGCTGCATAATTCTTGTTAATAAATGTCTTATTTAGTTACCTCATGTTAATTATTCACTAAGCAGAGGCAGTTGTGACTTGGAGCTCTGGTTTGAATGCTCCTTGAGCTTTTTCTTTCTCCCTTCGCTCCCCCTTCCTCCCCCTCCCCACCCCTCTGGACAGCTCTTCTCCAAAGAAGAGAGCCGTTGTCTGGCTCCGGAGAGAACCAGCAGCTATTACAGCTGGACAGGATGTCAGAGATCGCAGAGTCGGGTGATTTCCAAACCACTTTGAGGGGTCTGAGGGTTTTCATGCTCAGCCTCTGGGATGGGATGGCATGGCTTGGTGGGCAAGGCCCCTGCCTCGCTGGTTCAGCTCCTGTGCCCTGATCCCGGTTCCCTTTGCACGTGTGCAATTTCAGCAGCAGGTTTTATAAGGAGAAAAAGATTGGAACCCCGGAAAGGTCTAAAAACCACTGATGCAAATCAGGCCTCTCATCTACAGGTGAGGATGCTGAAGTCCAGAGAGGTAGAGTGACTTTACTGGGTTGCACAGCTTCTTAGTAAGGGAGTCTGGACTAGGAGGCCTGTCCTCTCCCTGTTGCATGGCTTGGGATGGAGAGAGGAACCCAGAGAAGAGAGAGAAGGTGAGAAGGAGGAAGGTGGTCAAATGTCCCTGTCTCTCTTCTGGCATGCAGAGCAAGATGGCTTCTTGAAACACCTCTCTGGCTACAGGCAGTGATGTCTTAGTGCACTTGCTGAGAACAACAGTGCAAAAGTGGCCTGCCTCTGGGATCTGTCTAATTACTGGGTGAACACAGGCAGTGCCTGCTCTTGAGGCTTCAGGGTTTGTGGTGTCAGACCTGAGCTGGCTGCCAGTTTCACTGTGAATGAAGTTCTCTATTTAAAAACAAATGTATTGTTTTTTGGGGGGTGGATTTCTGGGAAATATTTATGAAAATGGACACCAATTTTACTATATTTACTATTAGAATGAATTTAGTCTTTGAGATGGAGTTATATTTAGGTTCTGTTGACTTAGGGTAAGTTTTACAGTAAAAAATTAGACATAAATAAAAATGTTCAGTATATTTTTGAAATCATTGCCTTTGTTACTCTTATTAAAACAAAACAGAATTTTCAAGAGTTAATAGAATTCTGTGGTTAGAGACTCTGGAAACTCACCTCTGCTCCTTGATAGCTGTGTGTGTTAAGTCACTTCAGTCGTGTCTGACTCTTTGCAACCCCATGGACTGTAGCCTGCCAGGCTCCTCTTTCCATGGGATTTTCCAGGCAAGAATACTGGAGTGGGTTGGCATTTCTTTCTCCAGGGGATCTTCCTGACCCAGGGATTCAGCCCGGGTCTCTTACATCTTCTGGGGTGTGGGTTCTTAACCACTAGCATCATTTGGGAAACCTCCAGATAGCTGTGTGACGTTGGGCAAATCACTTAACCTCTTTGAGCCTTGAACATCCCTCTCTGTAAAATAGTGATAACAATAACTTCCCTTGTGCGCACTGACTGTGTTAATACATAAAGCCTTTACAACAGCACCCAGTGGGATTCGCTGTGCTTCATGAATCTCTCAACAATTTTAGAAGACTCTTGGTCTATATTATTTTAAATATTGTCTCTTCCCCATTCCACTGGGCCTTTTCCAAGACTCGGAGCATGCCTTTTATGTTTCCATTTCTTTGTCTTTAGAAGGTCTTCTGGATAATGTCTTTGGTTCCATCCTTCAGCTCACTGAGATTCTGATGTACTCCATCCAATATGCTTTGTAACCCATTCGTGATGGAGACCACTAGCTGTATGCAATAAATCATTCTCTCCTTTTGTGTTAATAGGACTGTGGTTGGACACCTGCCTCCTCAACTCTGCGGCATTTCCCAGACAGCTTTGCAGTTGTGTGGCTGGGTCACTAAGCTGCATTCAGTTGATGCCAGTGGATGTGGTGTGGACAAGGGGCACGTCTCTTCCACAGCCTGTCTCCTCTTTGTAAGACAAAAACTGTGTAAAGCTCCACGGTCCATAAACTCATGACTTACAATGGGATTAGTTAAAAAATGGAGGGGAAAGCATTTTGACCCTTTATAGCAGTTCAGCCTTGTCACAATACCTAAGCATGTAATCATTTTTCAAGTCGTTCATTTTTGGGAGGAGGTATTTTATAGAAGTAATAGTTTAAAAAGGATTGGAAGAAAAAACGATTCTGTCATCTGTGCCCGTGACCAGATGATGTTAACGTCTTAGGGGATGGATGAGAAGCAAGATGGAGGGGACCTGTGACCCTGAATAACTGCATGGAGCAGAGCTGCCTCCCAACATGGAATGCTCAACTCAGTCTATGACATCAGAGCAAAATGCACCCTCCTTTTTTTCAGTGGATTGAATTATTGTCAGATCTCTTCCTGTGGCTGTTGAGCCTTACCCAGTGCATGTCTATCATGTTTTTCATTCTAGTGAGTCTACATTTGACTTCTGGAAATTATATTTCATTCTTTTTTCAAATCTCTTTGGTTGTTGTTGTTTTTTTAATAGGTTCTTATTCCTTGATCATGTCTGAAAACCTCTGTTGTCTTTTAATCTTTCAACATTTGCTGAAATAAAGTCTTCAGCATCAAGATACAGCAGATACAAACTTTCAGACAGAGGTGAAATATCACCAGATGCAGATACCCATCAGGAATTTCTAAGAACTTGTTCTGCAACACTTAGATTCTTTCAACTACTTAAAAAAATTATTTATTTATGTTTGGCTGTGCGAGGGCTTTCTGTAGTTGCAGCAAGTGGGGCTACTCTCGAGTAGTGGTGCTCAGGCTTCTCGCTGTGGTGGCTTCTCTCGTCGTGGAGCGCAGGCTCTAGGGCGAGTGGACTCAGTAGCTGTGGCTCTCGGGCTCCAGAGCGCGGGCTTAGTAGTTGTGACGCACAGGCTTAGTTGCCTTACAGCACGTGGAATCTTCTCTGTGGCACATGGGCTCTTTCCCATGGATCAAACCCATGTCTCCTGCATTGGCAGGCAGATTCTTAACCACTGGACCACCAAGAAAGTCCTCTTTCAACTACTTCAAGAATAGAAAAGGATTCAGAGAGATGGTGAGAAAAGGTTTCTATGACAAAGAGCTCTTTATAAAAATCAATATTGAAGGCTCCATTTTCTGTTCACACCAGAGATGATCCTGCATCAAAATCGGTGGCGAGCGGAACAAAGGCCACCCGTGGGGACAGTGGATGTCCGGGTAGACTTTGGCTAATCCGTGTAAGCATTGGTTGAAGATCTCTTTGTTTCTCTCTCCTTGAACTGGCTGAGATTGAACATCATCAAAACAGTCGGTATTTGTTTTCTGGGGCTTCCATAAAAAAGCACAACAAACTGGTACCTTAAAACCACAGAAATTTGTTGCTTCATAGTTCTGGAGGCTGAAAGTCCAAATTCAAGGTGTCAGCAGAGCCACATGCCCCCTGAAGGCTCTAAAGGCAGATTTTCTTTGTTTCTTCCAGCTTCTTGGAGCCCCAAATGCTCCTTGACTTATGGCAACAGGACTCCAATTTCTGCCTCCCTGTCTTCAGGTTCCTTGGTGTCTGGGTCTTCATGTCTTTCTCCTCTGTGCGTGTGTCTGTGTCTAGATTTCCTCTTCTACAAGGATCCCAGTCATGCTGGATTAGGGGCCCACCCACTCTCAACAGTGTTGACTAAACTGCCTAAGTGAAGTCGCTCAGTTGTGTCCGACTCTTTGCGACCCCAGGGACTGCAGCCTCCCAGGCGCCCCCGTGGGATTTTCCAGGCAAGAGTACTGGAGTGGGTTGCCATTGCCTTCTCCAGGGGATCTTCCTGACTCAGGGATTGAACCCAGGTCTGCTGCATTGTAGGCGGACGGTTTACCCTCTAAGCCACCAGGGAAGTCCAAACTACTTATGTCTGCAACAACCCTGTTTCCAAGTAGGGTCACCTCTGATGCTGGGAGTTAAGGCTTCCACATATCTTTTGAAGACACAATTCCACCCATAGCAAAGAGGAAAATAGAGGGGGTGGAGGATGAGAATTCCACAAGAAGGATGAAAAGTCCATCATCTTGGTTCTGCTTCCCATAACCCCTGCTTCTCCTCTGCTTGGCTGGTCCAGTTCCCTACTGACTCTGAAGTTTCAGTGTAAACTTTCTCCTTCAGAAACTCCTGACCCTCCCACCTCCTGCCTGATTCTTGTGCCCCATTGCTGCAGACTGCCTTTCCTCCCTCACCTGCCCCCCATCACGCCCCTGGTCTCCCTACCCAGTTCCTGCTCACCTTCCTTGCTCAGCCGGCCATGACAGCCCGACCCTCCCTCCCCTCCTGCAGCGTACAGACCTTTTCCTCTCGGGCTGTGTTCCCAGCACACGGTGAGCCTCCCAGCTCCAGCAGCCTTGCCCCAGAGTCCCCTCCCTCCCTGACCTCCCCGATCAAACCATCTGCTGGACGCTGAGCCCTGGCCATCTGCTGGAGAACTGCTTCCGCATCTCAGAGCTTAGAATCCCGAGTGAGGAAGTTCTCACTGTAGACCTTGAGATGGTCGATATTTTTCCTTCAGGGCTGGTGTGGCATGATACACATTTATCAACACACAGGACCAGGGCTTTTAAAGGGGGAGGACAGAGCTGGAGAAACAGTGTTAGGAAATCTGCATGTGAACAAGCCTCAGCAGAGAACCAGAGTTCAAACAAAATTCACGTTTTCATTTTTCTCCCCTAAACCTGTGAGCCAGTCTGAATTTTTCCTTTTTTCATCTGAACACATTGTCCAGATATATCTTGACCCATCCCTCTCTTGAAGGAATGTAGCCAACAGCTCCTTCCTCCCTGTAAAGCAATTCTCTAAATCAAAACCAACTTAAAAAAAAAAGATTCACAGTTGAAAGAACCATTTTCAGATGCTACAAAAAAGCCATTCAGACACGAGACTGTCCTTCTCATCTGCCCTAAGGAAGCTGTGGTTTAAAATTTTGGAAAAGTTCTTGGACAATTCTGCACCATGGTAGGGACATCCGGATGTGTGTATGTGTGCAAAGTCGCGTCAGTCGTGTCCGACTCTGTGACCCCATGGACTATAGCCCGTCAGGCTCCTCTGTCCATGGGATTCTCCAGACAAGAATACTGGAATGAGTTGCCATGCCCTCCTCCAGGGGATCTTCCCTGACCTAGGGATCAAACCTCTTATGTCTCCTGTATTGGCAGGCGGGTTCTTTATCGCTGAGCCTCTGGGAAGCCCAGGGACTTCCAGATACGGAAGGCCATTCAAAATACAGTTTTGTAACAGTATTTTCAATCTGTAACAGAAATTGCCTAGAAAACCGATTCTTTGCTTGAAACAAATTATACAATATGAGACAATATATGTGTGCCTTGGAGAAGGGCATGGCAACCCACTCCAGTATTCTTCCCATGGACAGAGGAGCCTGGTGGGCTACAGTCCATGGGGTCACAGCGTCAGACACAACTGCGCGACTAAGCACAGCATGGCACAGCACATGTGTGTGCCTAGACTCATGTTTTGGCTTGAAACATATGGCCAGTGTGGATCCAGGGGCAGGTTGGTAGCTGGGAAGGGGTGGGGTTGACTGGTTCTGCAGGGGTTTGTCGCTTGGGCGTTTAGCATCCATCTGTCTCCCTCTTCCCCCCAGTGGCAGCTGGATGTCCCTCTGGGAAGCCTCCCACCGGCATGGCCTGTCTACCCCACATTTTGTTTGGCGCTCCAGGGCTAGCCCTGTGTGGAGTAAGCCGGCCCAGGACACCCCATCTCCCTTGCTTCAGCTCGTTGGCCCACAGTGCTCCTTTGTCCATGGGGACTGGTACCAAGGGCTCAGGGGGTATGAAAATCAGTCCCTTTATGGGATGCAACTCTCATCTGTGGCTGTGAATGAGGAAGCACAGAGCCCCTGTTCCTGCTGCCAGCAGCCACTTTACCATTAGGATGGAAGTACATCTGAGGATAAACTTGATCTGGCCAAAGATGAAAAAATAAATGCAGGGGATCTTGTAGGGGGAGTGGGAGTAGAGAGGAACAGACAGTAATCATAAACAAATCAATGCAGATGCATGCAAAAAAATTAACCAGGGTCATGCGATGGGACCACGCCTGTGACTGGATGGGCAGAGAAGCCTGTACCACAGGCCTACCATGAAGGCTTGAGCTAAACAAGGGGCATTTCATGCTGTTGGGGAAATTTCCCATGTGCCTTTGCAGCAGACTTCAGCATCAAATACGTACAGGCCAATTTCTTGATTGTGACCCGAGGACCTGTCTGATCCCTCACAGCCCTCCTGGTCTCAGTACCAAAATCCTGTGCAGTGTCTTGTTCCCTTCTGTGGACAGACTTTTCAGCTTTTGCAGTTTACCACAGAGGAGCATTTGCACAAAAGACAGAAAGGCCCCTGCCTCACACTTAGATGGTGTGAGCTGGAAAAGAGGGAAAGACACATCCATCTCACAGCTTCTGCTCGCAGGCCTGCCAAGGAATGTGGTCTGGATGGCAGACTTTCCACGGCTGTGTGCGGGGCTGGGGGGCAGTGGTGATGCTATGATGGCCCCACCCCACCTGCTGTCGTTACACCATGTGGAAGGTCTGGTCTTTGCAAGAAGGTCAAGGAACCCTGGAGAAAAATGATGGATGAAGGCAAGGATGGTGAGAGAAATATGAAAAGAATCAAGACTATTTCTCCTGGAGAAGAGGAGCAGAAAAGGAGACAACTCCCATAGTAGCCAGACTGGGAGACCTTGCCTCTTTGCTGTTTGCTTATCAGGAAAATGAAGCGGATAAACTGTCATCCACACAGTGGTTTTCAGCCCCAGGCTCTGTGATCCTGGGACTAATGTCCACACGTATGAAAATATTTATGCACAAGGCGGTGGCTGTGTCCTGACTCCGTTGCAACAGAAGAAAGAAAAAAAAGTGAGACCGCAGGCCAAATTTCTTGACCTTGAGAGTTGTTGCAATAGTGGAAGCAAATGGAGTTTTAAAATCCCAATTCCCAGAAATATATCAGAAAACGATACCTTGTTATTTTTCTGGGATGGAATAATCCCAAGAATCCACTCCCTAAAAGTGTGAATTTGAATTGCATGGAGGTTAATAGGCTAAAATGTAAATACAGTGTCCTAAGTTCATAAAAAAATTTCTTGCACAGTAACAGGAAGGTCTGAGATGACTTCTCTTAACACATTCGCTGTGCATTTTAAAAGCATTGAGGCTGTGAATCCCTCTTAAAAGCGAGTGTCCTCCAAGCTGGGCAAGTGGGGTTTATGATGCTGAGATGAGCAAAGATGAAGATTGGGGAGCATTAGAGTTTCTTTCTTTTACTACAACAGTGCTCTGAGTTTAAAGGGTGTGGGAAAGAGTTAATGACCCTCAAGATGTCCAAGTCCTAATCCCAGGGGTGTGTGACTATTTCAAAGAGATTCTGTAGGGCTTCCCAGGTGGCGCTGGTGGTAAAGAACCTGCCTGCCAATGCAGGAGACGTAAGAGTCGCGGGTTTGATCCCTAGATTGGGAAGATCTCCTGGAAGCGGGCATGGCAACCCATTCCAGTATTCTTGCCTGGAGAATCTTAAGCACAGAGGCTACAGTCCATGGGGTCCCA
Organism: Bubalus bubalis; assembly: GCF_019923935.1. NCBI lineage: Eukaryota > Metazoa > Chordata > Mammalia > Artiodactyla > Bovidae > Bubalus > Bubalus bubalis. Next base: position 32,336,623 of record NC_059159.1, on the reverse strand, counting down.
AACAGTCAGACATGACTGAAGTTAGTTCACACATATGCACACAAAGAGATTCTGCAGAGGAGTCTCAGATGAGAAGTTTGTCCTGGGTCACTCAGATGGACCTAGTATAATCCCAGGGGTCCTTAAAAGATGAAAAAGAGTGCCAAGAGGGTAAGAAAAGGAGACAGGAGGATGGAAACAGAGGTTGGAGGGGTGTAACTGCTGGAAGGGGCATAAACTGAGGATTCAGGAGTCCCTGGACCTGGAAAGGACAGACAAACAGATTCTCCCTTAGAGCTGCTGGAGGCAGGGTGATCCCCTGATGCTTCTCTTGGCTCAGGAAAACCCATTCTGGACTGCTGACCTCCAAATGTATGTAAGATAATACTTCTTGGCCGTCTTAAGCCACTTAGTATGCAACAATTTGTTACAGCAGCCAGAGGAAACTCATACAAAGAGAGAAACCATGATGGCTTGATGTAAGAAAACAAAATGGAAAAAAAAAATGCTTAAGAAAAGGAGCAAGAGAGGCAAGATAGAAGGAACCGGAGACAAGGAGCCGGGCCTGTGAGGGGGAAGGGCTGGGCACTGGAGGCTGCTCTGTCCTGGGTGCCTGAGGCGGGGAGGACATGGGTACAGGGCAGTGTGGTGAAGGGAGCGGGAGGGTGCTGAGCCCAAAGACAGCTAGGCCATCTTCTGCCTCCCCATCTCAGCCTGTGTTCCTGGAGAGCAGAGCCGAGCCAGGTGTCAGTGTGAGCGGTTAAGCTGAGAGTGAAGGATGGGAGCGAGAGAGGATCAAACAGAGGAGTGGGAGGTGAGCTGGGATGCAGTACTGAGGCTGTTACCAGCAGAGAGCCCACTGCCCGAGTCCTGACTAGGGCACCAGCTCCTGAGGAAAGAGCTTTATCGTAGGTCAACTATAGGCAAGGAGTCAGGAAGCAGGGCTCGAATCCATCTCCAGATCCAGGGTTTGGGATGAAATCTAAGGGACTGGGGGAAATTTCAAACTTGGAAGTGAAGTCCTGAGTTAGAATCGTTTCACCTGGCATCACTAATCAAGGTTGCTTCAAGACTTGCATGTTCTCCAAGGGGTGTGTGTGTGTGTACACTCAGTCATGGCCAACTCTTTTGTGACCGCATGGACTGTAATCCTCCAGGCTCCTCTGCCCATGGGATCCTCCAGGTAAGAACACTGAAGTGGGTTGGCATGCCCTCCTCCAGGGATGGAACCCGCATCTCCTGGATTGTAGACAGATTCTTTATTGCAGAGCCACCTGGGAAGTGGGCCCAAGGGTCCCTAAGCAGCCTAATCAGGAAGACTGGGATCAGCTGGGTCTAATTTGGGCTGAACCAGTTAGGACTGGATAGGACCATTGGCCTTTCCACTGGCCACACACAAGTGTCTGGTGCCTGTGCAGGAAGAGTCTCACCCCTACAGACAATCAGCTTTCCCCATGCCTCCCAGGGCATGCCCCCTTAAATACCGCTGTCCCTGGCCTAAAGATTTACTGAGCATGGCCTCACCAATTAGAACAAGACCCAGTTTCCCCATCAGGAAGCTTCTGTAAGCCTTTTATCCTCCATCAGAGGGCAGACAGACTGAAAACCACAATCACAGAAAACTAACCAATCTCATCACATGGACCACAGCCTTGTCTAACTCAATGAAACTTGGAGCCATGCTGGGTAGGGCCACCCAAGATGGACTGGTCATGGTGAAGAGTTCTGATAAAACATGGTCTACTGGAGAAGGGAATGGCAAACCACTTCAGTATTCTTGCCTTGAGAACCCCAAGAACAGTATGAAAAGGCAAAAAGATAGGACACTGAACAATGAACTCCCCAGGTTGGTATGTGCCCAATATGCTACTGGAGATCAGTGGAGAAATAACTCCAGAAAGAATGAAGAGATGGAGCCAAAGCAAAAACAACACCCAGTTGTGGATGTGACTGGTGATGGAAGTAAAGTCTGATGCTGTAAAGAGCAATATCACATAGGAACCTGGAATGTTAGGTTCATGATCAAGGCAAATTGCAAGTGGTCAAACAGGAGATGGCAAGAGTGAACGTCGACATTTTAGGAATCAGTGAATTAAAATGGACTGGAATGGGTGAATTTAACTCAGATGACCATTATATCTACTACTGTGGGCAAGAATCCCTTAGAAGAAATGGAGTAGTCATCATAGTCAACAAAAGAGTCCAAAATGCAGTACTTGGATGCAATTTCAAAAATGACAGAATGATCTCTGTTTCCAAGGGAAACCATTCAATATCACAGTAATCTAAGGCTATGCCCTGACCAGTAATGCTGAAGAAGCTGAAGTTGAATGGTTCTATGAAGACCTACAAGACCTTCTAAAACTAAACCCCCCAAAAATGTCCTTTTCATTATAGAGGACTGGAATGCAAAAGTAGGAAGTCAAGAAATACCTGGAGTAACAGGCAAATTTGGTCTTGGAGTACAGAATGAAGCAGGGAAAAGGCTAATAGAGTTTTGCCAAGAGAACACATTGATCGTAGCAAACACCCTCTTTCAACAACACAAGAGATGACTCTACACATGGACATCATCAGATGGTCAACACCGAAATCAGATTGATTATATTCTTTGCAGCCAAAGATGGAGAAGCTCTATACAGTCAGCAAAAATAAGACCGGGAGCTGACTGTGGCTCATATCATGAACTCCTTATTGCCAAATTCAGACTTAAATTGAAGAAAGTAGGGGAAACCACTAGACCATTCAGGTATGACCTGAATCAAATCCCTTACAACTATACAGTGGAAGTGACGAATAGATTCAAGGGATTAGATCTGATAGAGTGCCTAAGAACTATGGATGGAGGTTCATGACATTGTACAGGAGGCAGTGATCAAGACCATCCCCAAGAAAAAGAAAAGCAAAAAGGCAAAATGGTTGTCTGAGAAGGCCTTACAAAAAGCTGGGGAAAGAAGAGAAGAGAAAGGCAAAGGAGAAAAGGAAAGATACACCCATTCGAATACAGAGTTTCAAAGAATAGCACAGAGAGATAAGAAAGCCTTCCTCAGTGATCAGTGCAAAGAAATAGAGGAAAACAATAGAATGGGAAAGACTAGAGATCTCTTCAAGAAAATTAGAGATACCAGGGAATATTTCATGCAAAGATGGGCTCAATGAAGGACAAAATGGAATGGACCTAACAGAAGCAAAAAATATTAAGAAGCGGTGCCAGAATACACAGAAGAACTGTATGAAAAAGATGTTCACGACCCAGATAATCACAATGGTGTGATCACTCACCTAGAGCCAGACATCCTGGAATGTGAAGTCAAGTGGGCCTTAGAAAGCATCACTACGAACAAAGCTATCAGATGGACTTGCAGTTGAGCTATTTCAAATCCTGAAAGTTGATGCTGTGAAAGTGCTGCTCTCAATATGCCAGCAAGTTTGGAAAATTCAGCATAGGACTGGAAAAGGTCAGTTTTCATTCCAATCCCAAAGAAAGGCAATGCCAAAAAATGCTCAAACTACTGCACAATTTCACTCATCTTACTCGCAAAGTAATGCTCAAAATTCTCCAAGTCAGGCTTCAACAGTATGTAAACCATGAACTTCCAGATGTTCAACCTGGATTTAGAAAAGGCAGAGGAACTAGAGATCAAATTGCCAACATCTGTTGGATCATCGAAAAGCAAGAGATTTCCAGAAAAAAATGTCTACTTGTGCTTTATTGACTATGCCAATGCCTTTGACTGTATGGATCACAACAAACTGTGGAAAATTCTTAAAGAGATGGAAATACCAGACCACCTGATCTGCCTCCTGAGAAATATGTATGCAGGTCAAGAAGCAACAGTTAGAACTGGACATGGAACAACAGACTGGTTCCAAATTGGGAAAAGAGTACATCAAGGATGTATATTGTCATCCTGCTTATTTAACTTGTATGCAGAGTACATCATGAGAGACGCTGGGCTGGATGAAGCACAAGCTGGAATCAAGATTGCCAGGAGAAATATCAATAACCTCAGATATGCAGATGACACCACCCTTATGGCAGAAAGCAAAGAAGAACTAAAGAACCTCTTGATGAAAGTGAAAGAAGAGAGTGAAAAAGCTGGCTTAAAACTCACAATTCAGAAAACTAAGATCATGGCATCCGGTCCTATCACTTCATGGCAAATATATGGGGAAACAATGGAAACAGTGACAGACTTTATTTTTGGGGCTCCAAAATCACTGCAGATGGTGACTGCTGCCATGAAATTAAAAGATGCTTGCTCTTTGGAAGAAAAGCTATGACCAACCTAGACAGCATATTGAAAAGCAGAGACATTACTTTGCCAACAAAGGTCCATCTAGTCAAGGCTATGGTTTTTCCAGTAGTCATGTATGGATGTGAGAGTTGGACTATAAAGAAAGCTGAGCGCTGAAGAATTGATGCTTTTGAACTGTGGTGTTAGAGAAGACTCTTGAGAGTCTCTTGGACTGCAAGGAGATCCAACCAGTCTATCCTAAAGGAAGTCAATTCTGATTTCATTGAAATTCCATTTCATCCCAATTCATTGGAAGGACTGATGCTGAAGCTGAAACTCCAATACTTTGGCCACCCCATACAAAGAACTGAGTCATTTGAAAAGACCCTGATGCTGGGGAACATTGAAGGCGGGAGGAAAAGGGGATGACAGAGGATTAGATGGTTGGATGGTATCACTGACTCATTGGAAATGAGTTTGAGTAAACTCTGGGGGTTGGTGATGAACAGGGAGCCTGGGATGCTGCAGTCCATGGGGTCTCAAAGAGTCGGACATGAATGAGTAACTGAACTGAACTGTCCCTGGTGTTCTAGAAAGTCAATTTCAAGTCTGTTCTGACCATGTGCTGGGCTGCTTTGTGAATAAAACCCTCTTTGCTGCAAACCTGGGTGTCTCAGCATTAGGTTTGTTGCATGTTAGGAGAGCGAACCTGGTTCAGAAGCTAATGGGCCGGCCTGGAATCGGTCCACAGACACTACTCGAGCTGCTGGAAGCTGAATTTCCATCTCGAAGGATTCTTCACTTCACAAAAGGCAGTGGTGGCAATGCTTGTACTTGCTTCAGTTCTAGGGATGGAGGGCTCTAGGCTCTGTGGTGTCCTGGAGATGCGGGTTTCTGTCTCGTACCGGAGTGGTGCTGTCTCTGTAACGTCTAATAACCCAAGTCGTAATTACAGCAACAAGCTGTTGAAGGAGACAAAACCAGTTGAAGCTGGTGCTGTTTCAAGGGGGCCACCGACTCGCCATCCTGACCAAGGCAGTGGCAGCAGCCGGGCTGCAGGGGCCCTGCTTTCGGCCCGAGCAGCCTCTGCAGGCCCTTCTACTCCATAGGCTTATTCTTATTAACCAGCTGCTCCTTCCACCTGCATCTCACTGTTGGTGACTGTTCTTCTGTCAGACCATCAGATGGACAGCTGCCCTGAGAATCTGAGTGCTGCGTGGAGACCAAAGGCCATTTGGAGGGAGGTCTCCCCCGACTTGGTCATAGAATACCAGGAGACAGAGAGGAATGGCACCAGGAGGTAGGTGGACTCTAATGCCCTTCCACCTTCTGGGTGCTGGCGCTCAGTGCGCTGAGGCCAGGGTCTGGGTGTTGCACTCAGTGTTGCCTCCATGGGCACCTGTGGCTCTCCCATGCTTACCCTGTGTCCCTCCCATGCTTACCCTGTGTCCCCCGGTTCTGTTCTTCCTGGGTTCTTGTATGACTCGAGCGACGGGAATGCCATTGGCTTCACGTGCTCACCAGCGTTATGGGAACAGCCCTGATCACACTTCAAATTCAGATCCTAGAAGCCCATGTGGACGCCCTGCCCCTTCTCACGCACTGTGGCATTTTTGAATCTTCATCCTGGTTCATGCATTCCATTCACTCTTTTCCATGTAATAACCCATCCTCTGATTCATGATGGGCGTTACCTGGAGGGGGTGCCTTGCCCCTGTGACTTTTGTTCCCAGTTCAGTGATGTTTGTTCCGGGACGGGTCTTTCTCTAATCCTGTTTCATTTGTGAGATCTCCTGGCATTTTATAAACATATGCCCATGAACAGGAAGGTCCCCTGGTGGGTGTGGGCACTTTAGCTCCTGGGCGGTAGGATCTTGCTCAGACTCTTCTGTGTCCTTCTTGCCTCACTAGTATCAGGACCCAGCGTGGCCACTTCTCACTTGGTCAGAATGTGAAAGCCACCCAACCTCAGCCCGTGGGGTTCCCCAGGAACCCTGGTCAGGCGCCCGCTGGGCCTCCTGCCCCCTCGCTCGCTCATGGTACCCTCCGTCTTACCTACTATTCGGGTTGGCTGGCTTCTTGCCCTGTGTGGTCACTTGCCTGGTAGATGCCAGTCTCTGTGTGTGTCCTGTCCTCCAGACACACCTCATCCAGCAGGGGTTAGCAGAGATGCAAGGGGAGGGGTGGCGGTGTGGAGCCCAGCCCTAGAATCTGAACAGCTGGGGTGGGTGTTGTGGCTTTGCTACATTCTAAACTTCTCCTTTCCACATCTTGGATGTGGAGAGAGGACCTGGCCAACCTCGCAACTGCATCGCAACAGTTGTGAGAATCTAAATCTGCGTTGTACTCAGAATACTAGGTGTTCCTGGCAGCTGAGGAGGCAGTGAGAGAATGTTCCTAACACTTTGTTCTAGCAGCTTCGAGCCGCCAGGAAGAGAAGGGAAGCCTGCAGAAGCACAGGCTTGAGCTGGTGGAAGAGGATGGGAGGCAGTGGTGGAGACCCTGCCCCGTCCTCCCAGCGTTGGCAGGCAGAGTGCCTGCTGTGTGGTCTGGCCCTGGACCTGGCTCCTCCCCCCCCTGCCCAGAGCAGGCCGCCTGTGAGGCTCAAGGGCACTCAGAGGGAACGTAGCCTCCTCTCCTAACCGCCTTCTTCCTCTCTTCACGTAGAACATCATTTCCGCAGTAGTGGAAGCAACTCTGTCTTAGCTGTATGCACCTGGATTTCTGTGTCCAGAAAAAGAGAGTGGATGCTGGGACCTCAGTGACCTTCCAGGCTCTACACCCATCAAAAGTGCAAACTGTGCCGGAGCTGCTTCTGAAGATTCAGGGTGGCCGTGCCTGGTAGCCCAGAACATGTTGAAGAGTCATGTGCTCTCAGGATGTGGGCCTCCACCCGCCGCTGGTCCCAGCTCAGACAGTTGGCAGCAGGCAGGACTGGGACAGAGGACCTTGTTTCCTGCTGGCCATTCAGGGTGTTTTCTGGCTTCTATTTGACCGAGAACACAAGGAGACAAGTGTCTGTCCCATTTTTAAAGCCAGGATAGAGCACAGTGACAGAAACATGACAGGGTTTCTGTGTCCCAAAGATTAGGGCTTCCAGGTAAAGTACAGAAAGTTTAACTTGCATTTCACATCATTGTTGAATGAATGTTTGGTGTAAGTGTATCCCAGGTATGTGTTTAAGATAGACTTTTGGGCTTCCCTGGTGGCTCAGACAGTAAAGAATCCACCTGCAATGCAGGAGACCTGGGTTTGATCCCTGGGTCAGAAAGATCTCCTGGAGAGGGGAATGGCCACTCACTCCAGTATTCTTGCCTGGAGAATCCCATAGACAGAGGAGCCTGGTGGTCTACAGTACGTGGGGTCACAAAGAGTCAGACCGAGAGACTAACAATTTTCACCTTTTTTGATGCTAAGCATTTACTGCTTATCCGAAATTCCAGTGGAATGGCATGTCCTACGCTTACATTTTGCTAAATCTGGCAACCCCACCAAAGAAGAAATTCACATTGAAAATGTTTATCAGACTGAATTATGGCTGTGCAGCCCTGTCCTGGGTCTGCACTTAGAGGCAGAGTCTGCGTCTTTTCTGGGAGTTCTTAGGACCATGGCTACCTCTGGAGCAGTGCCAAACCTCCATGTGAGACCAGAGCATTTCAGTCACTTGTCCACAGTCCTGATGTTCACAGCCGGTAGACAAAATACTGAGATGTTTGGCAGGGCCGCCCGGCTGTCCCCTGGAAGTCTGGCATCTCACGGCCACAGCCTTCCAGCTCGCCCTGTGCTGGGACAGCGTCTTCCCCTCAGTTCTCTGATCTGTGAGGCCCCTGCCCCACCCCCGACCCTCACATCCTCTCCCACCAGACCTGGGACACGCTACTAGACTCTTCAAGGATGCAGCCGATGTCTGGACGCGCTTAGCATTCTGTTCGTTTCTTGGCCCTGGACTCCCATGGACGTACAGTTGTTTTACTTCAGTCTGCTGATAAAGCTCAGGCTTCTCCAGACTTCTACTTAGTCTCTGTGATGTAGGAAGCCCAGAAAGAAACTCATGTGTTTTGTTTTTTTTGTTCTCCCTCAGAGCACAATGAACTGACATAAATCCTGTCCGTGTACTAACACTCTGACCCCAGTAAGAAGATGGATGAGAACAGTGATTTCAAACAGCACGGGAAGCCCTGAGCAGGTTAGCGCTTCTTCTGGGAAAAAGGCATTCATTGTTTCAACTGTTCATTCAACCAACTTCACTGCCCCCTGTACAGGCAGCGGTGGGATGCAGAAGCTGGGGACGTGGGCTCTGAGGCCAGTCGCCTGGATCCTGTTCTCAGGCCTGTGACCGTGCATTAGTAGTATACCTGTGCAAGGTTAGTGGGCGCCGTTTCTCCTGTGAAATAGGATTAATGGCATGCGGTCATTGTGAGGATTAAACGAGAATTCATGGACCTGCTTAAGGACGATGTCTGACATTTAGTAAGTACTTAACAATGTTAGCTGTTACAGCAGATACATAGCCGCTGTACAGATACTTGGATCTTGGAAAGGGCAGGCTCTTGTCTGTAGAGGTAAGATTCAGAGTTATTGCTTGGCAGAACCTGGTTCTGAGTCATGATATAGGAGACTCGTCCTGGGCCTCATAACTAGTCGTGACCACCTCATTCTCTCTGGCTGGCCGGTGGTCTAGGAATGGCCCTGATGCAGAGTTCTGGCCAAAGAGATACAAATGGGTACCTTCTTGCTGACACTCCTGGAAAATCTTGCTTTCCTGATTTAAAACCAGACAACAACAAAAACCAGAAGACCTTTTGGCCTGGAACACATTTATGATGCTTGGAGGTAGAGCAGCCATTTTATGACTCTGAGGTCACAGAATGAAGACAAAAGCTGTTGTGCTAAAGGTGATTTTTTTTTTTTTTTTAAAGAACCCAGTTCTTTAAGGGTATATTTAAGTAACTCCACCAGATTACCTACCCCCAAACTTCTTACCAAATGAGAAAAATTAACATGTATTTTTCAAAGCCACTGTAACCAAATTACCACTTGTAGCTAAATGGATTTTTTTTCACTGATACAGCCAAATTAAGACATGCAGTCTCTTTATTCAATGAAGTCATAGCCAAACAAAGGGAAAAACCATGCATGACGAAACAAACTAGCAACGTGCTTTGTGCACACAGGAAAAGAAGAGCTCATGTGTGATGGGGGCGTCTTATTTGATTATAAAGAGTTCTGACCTTGTAAGGTAGACTCCTGATGCCACTGCATGGACCTCTCACCATCACCTGGTTCTCAGGATACCTTTCTAGAAAAAGGAGAAGTCCCCACCTAGGTACAGTTGCCACCCTGGGCCTCGCATCTAACCTCTGAAATGGGAGCAGTCTCCGGGGACCAAGCCCTTAACCTGTGGGGTCTGTGCTGACCCTGGGGAGTTAGGGTCAGAGTTGAATTAACTATCAACAATTGGTGTCTGGAGACTTGGGTGGGGGGATTTGATTTGGGAAAATCCCCATGCATTTGCTGTCACAAGTGTTGTGAGAAGAGAAAAGGAAATACAAGTTTTTGGGATTGCTGTTTTTTTGGGTTGTTGCCCTTGCTAGGAGAGCTGTGTGTGTTGGCTTGAGTTAAAGGTGGAGGACAAAATGATGGCGAGAGAGGAAAGGGACAGGCTGGAGACTGAAGACCTCACGGAAAGCCTCCTGGAGACAGGTGTGCGTGAAGAAACTGGCCAGGAAGCAGACACGGGGAGGAGTCGGGAGAGAGCGGAGCGGCTGATGGAGCGACAGCTTTGTGTGTGGCATGGGGTTCAGAACTGGCCTGCCCGGTACCAGGAAGACCCCTGAGTCCCTGAAACAGCAACACGATGATGGGGGAAGAGTTATTTGCCAGATGTGGGCATAGCATTGACTAAAGTATCAAACAGTCAAAAGATTTGCAGTCATGGAAAAAAGAATCTTCAAAAGTGTTCAGAGGCGTAATGGGCCACTTGAAGTATCTGAGTCAGTCTGGGGCTCCAGTTTGCTGGCTTGTAATAAGTTCTTATCAAGTTTCTGCTGCAGATAACTGAAAAGCGTAAGCCTCGCTGGGGTAACGTCTTAGCTACACAACCGATTTTTCTCACTCAACCAGGAAGTGGTTTCTGTGTCTTAGAGACGAGCTCCATGCTCCTTTTGATGTTGCATGTTGCCTGTCTACGTTGTAAGAGTTTGATGTTGCCTTGATACATTGGCCTGTCTCTAGTAAAAGCGAATCATCTCAAATGGATAAGTTAGGCAGTATGGCAGTTTGTGTAAGAGTTTTTAAGTCTTAAAGAGTTAAGTGGGTGTCCTGCACAGATTTAGAGCTTTACTTGTGTTAGTCCTTCAGTCTTGTCTGACTGTTTGTGATCCCATGGACCATAGCCCTCCAGGCTCCTCTGTGGAATCCTCCAGGCAAAAATACTGGAGTGGGTAACCATTCCCTTTTTGAGGGGATCTTCCAGACCCAGGGATCGAACCCAGGTCTCCTGCATTGCAGGCAGATTCTTTACCATCTGAGCCAAATTAAATCGATTCTGAGAAAGTCTGATGAGGTTGATGCTGCTGCTACTGCTGCTGCTAAGTCGCTTCAGTCGTGTCCGACTCTGTGCGACCCCAGAGACAGCAGCCCACCAGGCTCCCCCGTCCCTGGGGTTCTCCAGGCAAGAACACTGGAGTGGGTTGCCATTTCCTTCTCCAATGCATGAAAGTGAAAAGTGCAAGTGAAGTCGCTCAGTCGTGTCCGACTCTTAGCGACCCCATGGACTGTAGCCTACCAGGCTCCTCCATCCATGGGTTTTTCCAGGCAAGAGTACTGGAGTGGGTTGCCATTGCCTTCTCTGGATGAGGTTGATACTAGCCCCATTTAACAGATGAGGAAGCTGAGGCTCAAAGAGGTTTGGAATCACAGGTTTGGGTGTATCACAGGGCTGTTAAATCCATGCCACAAAACCTGTGATCTTCAGGTCTACAATGTGCTGCTTCTCTGTTTTTACACGAAACTGCCAAGAACTAGGACAGAGTCCCCAGGGCATGTGACAGCCACTTCATAGTCTGGATGCTTCCCCGGGGATTAAAGAGAACACTGCATAGAAAAATATCCCCCTGCCTCCACCATCCTGCTCTTTCTGGGGCAGCACTGGGCTTCAACCGTGAGTTTGCGAAGTGACCTGGGGGCCATGTGGAGTGAACAGAGAGCCGGGCTGTGTGGACCCTCTAAGAAAAACCGTGTAACCTTCCTGAAACAAACAAACAACTGGGGGAAAGGCACAGATCCCAAAGGGATGTTGCATAACATTTACGAGCATTTTCTCAAACAATAAAAAGGTCTAACTGGTGCTTAAGCTTTTTGCAAGTGAATGTAAATTACATCTCCAAGTACTGTTGAATATCGAATTTGACATTCAAATAATCTCTGAAACATTTAGAGTCAGTGGGGGATTGTTTTATGAGAGAGAAGAGAGAGAAATGGCTTGTGGGCTTGGAGGGGAGGGATAGGTACTGTTCACTGCGGGGGACCTTCCTGGCAAAGGATCCTGAAGGGTTCTGTTAATACAGCGAGTGGCTTCGTCTTAAACCTACACCTTCCAGGCAGGGTGACTAGTTTTTCGTTACCCCTTAAAAAAAACTGGATGGAAGTCCTCGCGGGAGCTGCGGTCTCTGGAGCGGGATGGCAGCGGAGCCTGCCGGAGTTGGCCCTAGGCTCACAGATCCCGCTCTCTGGCCTGAAACATGGCCCGGGGACCTGGCCCTCTAACCCGGCCTCGCCCCGACACGGTCGCCATGCCCAAGAGAGGGAAGCGACTCAAGTTCCGGGCCCAAGACGCCTGCTCAGGAAGAGTGACCGTGGCGGATTATGCCAACTCGGATCCGGCAGTCGTGAGGTCTGGAAGGGTCAAGAAAGCTGTCGCCAATGCTGTTCAGCAGGAAGTAAAATCTCTCTGTGGCTTGGAAGCCTCCCAGGTTCCTGCAGTGGAAGCTCTTTCTGGGACTGGTGAGCCCTGTGACATCATCGACAGCAGTGGTGAGACTGATGCCCAGGAGGAAAGCATCCATGAGAGAACTATCGCCAGAAAAAAGAAAAGCAAGAGGCACAGAGAAGACCTGAATGGGACTGGAGGAGAAGAGTATCCCATGGATATTTGGCTATTGCTGGCCTCCTATATCCGTCCTGAGGACATTGTGAATTTTTCCCTGATTTGTAAGAATGCCTGGACTGTCACTTGCACTGCTGCCTTTTGGACAAGGTTGTACCAAAGACACTACACACTGGATGCCTCTCTGCCTTTGCGCCTGCGACCAGAGTCAATGGAGAAGCTGCACTGTCTTCGGGCATGTGTGATCTGATCTCTGTACCATATGTATGAGCCATTTGCTGCTCGAATCTCCAAGAATCCAGCCATTCCAGAAAGCACTCCTAGCACATTAAAGAATTCCAAATGCTTACTTTTCTGGTGCAGAAAGATTGTTGGGAACAGACAGGAACCAATGTGGGAATTCAACTTCAAGTTCAAAAAACAGTCCCCAAGATTAAAGAGCAAGTGTATGGGAGGATTGCAGCCTCCCATTCAGTACGAAGACGTTCATACCAACCCAGACCAGGACTGCTGCCTACTGCAGGTCACCACCCTCAATTTCATCTTTATTCCAATTGTCATGGGAATGATATTTACCCTGTTTACTATCAGTGTGAGCACGGACATGCGGCATCATCGAGTGAGACTGGTGTTCCAGGATTATCCTGTCCATGGTGGTCAGAAACTGCGCAGTGAACAGGGTGTGCAAGTCATCCTGGACCCAGTACACAGCGTTCGACTTTTTGACTGGTGGCATCCTCAGTATCCGTTTTCCCTGAGAGCATAGATATTGCTTCCTGTCACTGAGGGCAGCCTTGAGCTTGGCCAGTCCATTTGTAATCAGATTCCAGTTTGGAAGGGGCAGCTGGATTGTTTATCTAGTCAATAATCACATGCTCTTTAGGTTTCTGGGGTTCCTGGTAGAAGAAAGAGAAGGATTGAATCAGGAGGAAAAACAACTATGATTTTTAAACATATTTTAATGTAAAATTTTGCATTTGAAAGGAGAAACCTGGCCCTATTTTCTGTGTTAAACCCCATTTGGTGCTACTGAGTTTGTTCTTTATTCTTTTACCCCAGCCAAAGTGGATGGTCTTGCTTTAGGGGAAAATTAAACTCTTAAGTCTCCAAACAAGGAAATTTTAGCATTCCTTTATGGATCAGAGTAACCTTAGAGGCATAAAATTGTTGCTACTCTTGCTTTCAGTTTAGCTGCCCCTCAAATTCAAGTGAATATTTCCTTGATTCCCTTTACCCTTATTTAGAAATAAAGCAGGTGACAGGGTTTTCAGAATCTTAAAAAAAAAAAAAAAAAAACTGGATGGAAAGATGATCCAGAGTGTTTTATATATGTATATATGGTCAGAGAACAAAGCAAGGTGGGGTTAGGGCTTCTGACCCAAAGCCAGGCTGAAAAGATTCCAACCCTTCAGAATCTGTAAATTAATCAGTAGCGTGGAATCTTCTCCTTTTTCTTCCCAAGGGACAGTGAAGCAGATGAATGCTGGTTCTCTCTGTTTAGATTACAATTACCCAAGGGCCTCCTCTCTCTGTGGCTGGAAAGTCTATCTCAGATAGCACTGAGGTCTCCTGACCAGGACCTCAGGGCCTTCTAATGCCTTCAAAGGCCTTGCATAGGGCAAGAGCTCTGCAAGGTCTCTCTGGATTTTGGTCCACTCCTGTTTTAAGGCGCTTGTTACAAAATTTAATGTGGCCCCTCGATATTTGATGGTTTTGCCTGCTTTTTGACGTGAAAATCTTTGCTGAAACTGGCACTTTAGTGTATATAATTTCCCCAAACTGTACAACTGTACAACCTATTTATAGTAAGGTTGCGTTGCTTCAAATACTCAGGTTATGTACTGCTTCTGATTATTGGTCTGAGGATAATAAGCTGTGTTTAAAAAAAAATTTTTTTTTCTTAAAAGGGAAAAATTCACAACTAACCCAAACATAAAATAAGTAGTTGTCCATTTTTATGTAACTTGTGAATTAGTGAAGTATCTAGTAAGAGGAAAAAAATCAGTTCAGAGGAGAAGTCAAAGAACATTATGTGTAAGTAAGCAATCAGAAATACTAACATTTTCTAATAGATACAAAACTGGTCATTATCCACAGGGCAATTAATCAAGTGCATCACTTTTTAAAAATTTTTGTAAGTTTTTTTTTTTTTTTGAGGACCATTTTTAAAGTCTTTATTGAATTTATTACAATTTTGCTTCAGCTTTATGCTTGGTTTTCTGGCCAAGAGGAATGTGGGATCTTAGTTCCCCCACCAGGGATCAAACTAGTACCTCCTGAACTGGTAAGTCTTAACCACTGGACCACCAAAGAAATCCCAATCAAGTGTGTCTTTAGCAGGCAAAATTAATGTGTATTTCTAAGTTCAAGAATCTTCCACATTACTCTCCTCAGCTTACAGAGTGGTAACATAGCTCAGAGATCTTTGTAGAATCCAGTCACCCGGAAGGCTATGTGCACATTCAGTTGTGTCTGACTCTTTGTGACCCCATGGACTGTAGCCCACCAGGCTTCTCTGTCCATGGGATTCTCCAGGCAAGAATACTGGAGTGGGTTGCCATTTCCTTCTCCAGGAGATCTTCCTGGCCCAGGGATGAAAGCCATGTCTCCTGCATTGGCAGGTGGATTCTTTACCACTGAGCCATCTGGGAAGCTCCTGGAAGGGTGTACTTAGTGTTTAATGGAAAAGACATTCATGAAACCTTTTTGCTCATTTCCAAGCCTTCTAACATTTTTTCCTGATGGCTCAATATCTGTGCTGAGTCAAATGTGAGTTTCAGGCAGGAATTGAGCAGCTGGGTAATTCCTGATGCCTGAAGATGTGGTGGGGAAAAAAAAAAAAGCATTGGTTATAATTAAAGGGATCAGATGACTGGCGGAGAGGAGGAAGTGGGTTAAGTGAAAGGGCTTCTGCCATCAGGTGTGTGTGAGGAAGCCCCAGGCTGATGATACCTAGGGAATAGTATGAGGAGCGTTTGGGGAATAACAAAGGGGTTAGAGCGTCGCAGTCCTTGGTCTGGGGCCAAGTAAGATGTCAGTTTTGGTAGGGGAGTGCCAGAAATCCTGTTCTTTCATAGAGCAAGCTGTTTGGGCTGTGTCTTGATGTAAATCTGTGGAGGAAGAAAAAAGAAAACCCTCTACAGAGATGGTCGGGTGTTTGGTTCCTAAATTGGAGCCTGATTTGGGTCCGATTCCCCTGAGTTTTCATCTTTTGACAGGGGAACCCTCGTACTGCTGTCGCCCTCCTGCCCTCTCGAGGTGTCTAGAGCATCACTCCCCCATTTCCACCTTTTAAGTCACAGGTCAGAGTTTCTCGGAGCAGAGACACACCTCCGATCTCACGACCAGCTAAGTAACAGCCTGCAGAAAACGTCTTTGCTCTAAATCTCTCCTGTCTACCCATATAGTCATAAAACATTTTCCCCTGTAGCTTTTAATCTGGGAATTTCAGATTTGTATAACAGAGTTCCTGTGTGCCCCTCATGCAGTGTTTGGCATTACTATGGCAAATCGGTCAAACCTCAGAAGCATTACTATTCACTAAACTCCAGACTTCCTTTTGATTTCAACTCTGTTTTCTATTCAAGTTCTTGCTACCTAGGAGCCCATGGAGGGTACCATGTTGCATTCAGCTGGTAGGTTCCTGTGGTCTGTGATCACTTTGGTCTGTCGTTCCTAGTGCTCAACGACCTTGTCAGTTCCTGGACAGTGCAGGCTGAGTATCCTATACAGTTTCTCCCAATCAGGGTTTGCCTGGTCTTCTCATGATTTGAGTGGGCTTACGGGTTTTCCTGTGCCCTTCTCGTGGGCACATCATGTGAAGGGCACATCATGTGAAGGGCACATCATGTGAAGGGCACACAGCATAGCTGGTGGTGTGAAATTTCATCTCTTGTTTGAGGTGTGTTTGCCGGTGACTCAGCTGCACAGTTGCTGTTTTTTCCCTTTTCACTTCTCTTCTTTGTAATTAAATCACTAAGTGAGTTCTCACTTCTTTCTCCATTCTCTGGTGTGGATTAGACAATTCTTTTTTTTCTGTGAAAGTTCTAAAATATCCACTTATAACACTTTCTGGGCTTAGTCTTCTTGGAGATAAATTTTAAAGACTTTCAATCAAGATGTCCTTGGTTCTGAGTCTATTGAGATCTCCTACATTTTCTAATGTCAGATTATTTTTGTGATTAAAGTAAAACGAGCCATTGCATTGTGATCTTAAACTTCACTGGACACTGTTTTGTCTAGCATCCTCTCCTTTTGTACACTTGATACCTTTCCTTCTGACTAATACAGACGTGCATTTTCTTTCCCTGAGTCGGCATGCTATTTATGTTGCTTAATTTACAAAGGAAATGGTAGGGCACTTTGGATTTGTGACTCCTAACACGGGAAAGCCCAGGAATGAGAATTCGTAAAATTTGTTTCTTGAAATAGCGAGCCAGAGACTCCAGCGGAGCGCAGGGAGAGCGCCTTGCTGGGCCGTCAGGGGAGAGCTGAGATGACGGTGAGCCACGAGCGCCCAAGACTGTTTGTCCTCGCTTCTCTTAGCCCTCTTCTGGGCAGGGATTCTAGCTGGGGGAGGAGAAAGGAGCACAGCGCTCTGGAGAGAGAGCAGAAGATGCTTCCTACCCCTCCCTGTGTTTCCCCCTAACCACCACATGGGGCCTGGTCATGCCATCCACGAGGGGCCTCTTGCCAGCTTGAGAACCAGCGCCCTTCTGCCCGACCACCCTGCTGGGAGTGGGGATTTGGGGATATTTGGGGCAGGAGAAATCACAGACTGTACGTGTAAGGCGAGCGCAGAGAAAAAGAGAGCAAGCTGGGCAGTCAGGCAGAGAAAGATTTATTATAGGAAGA
Organism: Bubalus bubalis; assembly: GCF_019923935.1. NCBI lineage: Eukaryota > Metazoa > Chordata > Mammalia > Artiodactyla > Bovidae > Bubalus > Bubalus bubalis. The sequence continues at coordinate 32,319,445 of NC_059159.1, read as the reverse complement.
AAGAAAGTCACTGGCTTTGGAGAAAAACCAGTGCCCTCCCTTTACAACCAACCCTTCTTATAGCCTATTGATGGGAAATTGTGCCCCAAAGGGTGGGGGCCTTAGTTTATCTTTACCCCATAGCTGGGGTCTTGTGGTCAAGTAGTCGACGGGGGTCTCATGGTCAGGTGGTCACGTAGTCTTGAGAAACTGGCACCAGCAGGGAAAAACAGGATATTGCCTTAAGGAAAAACAGGATGCCCACTAGGGCAATGTGGCCACTGTGACTTCATCCCTTGTTTGTCAGGTCACCACAATGGGTCCTATTTTAACTATGCCGCTGTGAGCCCCTTGTGAACCCTAAGAGTACAGTCTGCGTGGGACCTCAGCTCAAAGCTGGTTCACCATCTCCTCGTTTTAAGGCTGTGAAAATGGAGGTGAAGCTGGCAAGACAAATTTCGGAAGCATAGAGACAATCAGCGATGACACCAGGGCTCTGAGTTCACATTTCTTTCCTTTCCCCTCCCCTCTCCCCGACTGACTTTGGACCAGGCAGACCTAGAGGCCATTCAGATAGTCAGAAGTTTAGCTGTGCTAATTCTGGGCAGGCGGGGGTCGGGGGGGTGGGGTGCATAGCCAGGCGTGTCTGCACTCTTCATGGTGGGTGTGTGGTCACCGCGGGACCTGTCCTGGTCAGACTGTCATCAGGAGGGTGACCTGAGACTCCCCCTTTGGATCTGCACTTTGCAAATCCCCCTTGGAAAACAAAAGCATATTTGGAGGTGCTGCTATATCTCTCCGATCTACTTCTCAAGTAATCCTGAACTTCTAGCTTGAGGCTGAGGCCGGGCTCCTTGCCAGTCTGTATACACGCTGTCCATCCACAGGGGAGACACCAGAACTCGGGCTGCGTGGAGATTCCCTCTTTCGGCTGCCTGCTCAGGCTGTGTATCTTGAAGCAGGATCCACATTCCTGGCAGGTCAGCAGGGAGTCGTGTTTGACGTTGGTGGAAAAGGGCTGTTTTCGGATCCAGGACCTCTCTGCTTATATCTGTCTGCACTCCTGGGGAACAGGCTCTGATGGGGCAGAAGCCAAGTGTTGGAGGGTATGTTTGGCTCCATCTCAGAGGATGATGGAGTCCAGTAGGCTGATGCCCAGCTCAGAAAGTTCCCTTCCCTCTATTTGTGCAGAACACATCCAGAGCTGCCTATGGGTCAGTGGTCTGTGTGGTACCCATCCGAAGTCACTGTTCACAAGAAGGCTTCCTGTGGGAACTGCACAAACAGCTGGCCTGGGATGACAAGAGTTCAGCACAGGGAAGATTGTCTGTTCCCTTCCCGACCTCTAGGACCTGGAGCTTGTTGATTTGTTCTTACCACATTCCAGCTGTCTGTGAAGTCACGTGGTAGTGTAACAGATCTTAGACCAAGTTCTGGGCTCCTGGCATGAAGCCCAAACCAGATCTGGCTTTTCCTTTCAGCACCAGTGGCTTTGATTCCTGATGGCCAATGTGGGGTCATCTTAAATGTCTGTTCATGAGGCAGGTAAACTGATTGCCTCCGGGGAGGCATTCGGTCAATACAGATGCACACCTGGAGGAAACCTACAAAGGTTAAAAAGACACACTCTTGTGAATGTGTGCTCTGTAAAATCTATTCCCAGTGATCCTTTAGCTTTCTTAAGTGATGTTCCCACATCCTTTTCTAGCCCTGGCTGAGATGAGCTGACTGACGGGATTCATTGCTGGGGCCCTGGGTGAGCAAGTTGTGGGCAGAGGCTACGCTGCATAAAATTAGTCCCAGTCCTCTAGTGACATGTGTGCAGACTCTAATGGGGTAAGGGAAGCACAGGTGACTTAAGCCAATGCTCCCCCCGACACATCTTTGGTGTGTCAGACAAGCTGTACCAATCAAATGGGCTCTAAATACCACCCTCCTCCTATGCCCAGCAGCTCCATGTACCAGATCAGATCATGTGACTTCTGTGGCTTCCAAAAGACATGAGCAAGACGGTGGGGCAGGGCAGGTAGAGACCACAGAAAATGTCAGAGAAGTGAGTGTTTTTCTTAGGCTTAGAGTCAGCCGAGCTCTGAGGATGTTTCCATACCAGAGGACCTTATCCAGTGGCTGACTTATTCAACCAATATGTAAACAGAAAGAAAAAAATGTCAAGGTCATAAAAGTTCTTTTTTTCCCTGACTCTGATAAGCTCTTATCTATAGGCATATATTTTTGTGCTTCTCATTAAGTGTAAGTTCAAATCTTCAGAGACACATTTTCACGCTGCTATCTTCAAGTCCTTTATCTCTTTATGAGTTTGCAGATAAAAGACCCAAGCATGTGTAAAATCTTCCAAACTGAGGTGAACTAGATCCTTACTCTCTATTCAGAATTCTGTCACATCTGTCATTCTAATTTAAAAATGCAGCTATGAGAGAGACCTCAGAGAAGAGTATTAAAGATAGCCTTTTCTTTTTTTTGTCATTTATTTTGACTTAACTTTGGCTTAAGGTGTGTGTGTGTGTGTGTGTGTGTGTGTGTGTGTGTTGTGGTTTCTGCCATAATCAGCATGGATCAGCCATAGGCATACACATGTCCCCTTATTCTTCAGTCTCCCTCTCACCCCTCCAGGTTGTCACAGAGCACCGGCTTTGGGTTCCCTGCGTCATAACAACAGACTCCGACTGGCTTTTTGTTTTACTTATGTTTCAACTCTATTCTCTCAGAAAAGCTTTTTTTTTTTTTAAGTTAATAATTTAGAATTTTTAGAAAGAATAAAATTTAAAAAGATAGCCACCCATGAATTCCCCATCCAGATTTGAATACTTTTTAACAATACTAGAGTATGTGTGTGTACATATAGACACACACATATACCCATGAAATTTATAAAATGGGATCACTGAAAATAGTCTCTTTAAAGTCATATTTTTACATACTTTATTGTAAACTTTTTCTTTTTTTTCTACCGTGAGATTGTAATGGGTAAATATCATTCCATCCTACAGATAAACCGTAGCTTATTTAATGACTGCCCTACTGTTGGAGACCTAGGTTGTTCCCATGCTGGGCTGCCACTGGGAATCCTGTGGTCCCGTAATGACAGTCAGTGTGCTGTTTGCATGTTATCCTAGTTATTTCCTTAAGATAAATTCCTGGAAGTAGGGTCAATGGACGAAAATATATGTAAAAATCCTAATACCCATAACTGTGTTGCCTACAAGGGGTATAGATTTATCTTCCCACCACCAGTCTGTTGCGGGGGGGCTACTTTCCCTTTCTACTTGATGATAACTGGTAAATTAAGGTTTTGCTAATTTTTCTAAATAATACTAGATCATTGTTTTTATTTATTGGGCTGCACTGGATCTTAGTTACAGCATGTGGGATCTTTTCTAGTTGTGGCTTGTGAGATCTAATTCCCTGACCAGGGGTAGAGCCTGGGCCCCCTGCACTGGGAGCATGGAGTCTTAGCCACTGGACCACCAGGGGAAGTCCCTATAAGTTGGAGGTGAGGGGCCATGAAGGAGACACAGGAGGTGAGCCCCGTGGCTGCCCTGAGGAGTGCCTGGAGGTGGAGGTGCAGCCCAGGGTGGGGAGCCAGGGGCTGGGGAGTCAGAGGGGGGAGGGGAGGGACACCCTGGGTGCGTATCTCAAGAGAGGACAGAACCGCACAGAAAGAAGGTTCCAGTGGGTCCGCTTGGCTCTCGAGTAGGGGCTGAACATTTCCCACGTGTGAAGAAATGTCCCTCCCTGGAGCTGGAGAAGGAACCCCCTCTAAGGATTAAGGACATGGTCAGTGCCTATGTTGGGGAGATCCCGGGTGGAGATGTTAAGGAAGGAGCAGCAAAACCAGGGCCTGGAGAGGAAGTGTGTTGTCCTGGGGGTGCTTTCAAAGGTTGATTCTTTTTTTTTTTTAATTGGAATATAGCATATCCATAGAAATGTGGGCAAATCATAATGGGTTTACTGAATTTTCACGCATGCACTCGGGTAAACCAGACCAAGAAATGGCTCACTGAAGCTCTTTTGTTGTTGTTGTGGCCCCCAGTCATTAAAGCCCCCGCTCCGCCCCACCCCACCCCCCGCTGACCCCTCGTCCCCTCACCTAGACACTTCCAGTTTTCTCTGCAGGCGGCTGCTGCCGCTTCTCAGGTCAGCTCTGAGTGGCAGTTACGAGCTCCGGGTGGCTGGCAGAGGCCCAGAGGCTGACGTTCTCGGGGTGCCCCTGGAATTCTTCGGAACACCCTGTGGGGCCTCCCCACTGCCCGATTCCCTGACATGGGCATCCTGGCTCCAGCCTGCTGTCCATTCTCCGTCAGCCCTGTTAGCAAGGCCCGCCCGGCTGGCAGGCAGCCCTCTTGGTGGGGTACCGGAAAGATGGCTCAAGCCCAGCTGCATTCCAGTGTCCGCTGGGCCCATGAGAAACTCTTGGGTCCTGGTCAGGCCCACGGCAGCCAATCCCCTCTTGTATGAGCCCCTGTTCTCTCTTCTCCCATTCACATAGACACAAGTTTGTTAAGGATAGAGATCTCCCACTGGAGAAGGAGGGCCAGTCTGCTTCCCATGAGAGTTTATCAGGGCCCTCTCCCCTCACTGGACTCTGGACAGGAGACAGGAAAAGTGACTTGTTCAGCACAAGGCTGGTGGCAGCCCATAGCTACAGCTCTGCTCTCTTCTCCTCTGAAGGGATTGTGGTATGGGGTGTCTGGGGAGCACAGCCAGAGTTTTAAAGGTATCTAGATTTGTTTTAATCCCACGTGCTGAGACATGCAGACACAGACATGCCCGTCCAGAAGTCAAGTGTTTATTATCCTCTCAGCTCCCTAGAAATAGGAGGCTCAGAAGACAGGGCCACATGGGGGGGCACCAGGGTCAGCCAGGGGAGGTCACGCAGAGGAGGAAGGATGGGTGTGCAGCGGGCAAGAGCCTTTCCTGGGGTTTCTTCAGGAAGGAACAGGCAGGGCAGGCCAAACCAGCTTACGTGTTGCTGGTTTGTATGATTCCAGTAGATTGTGGGGTGCAGGGGCTGTCCCAGTTGTCTGGTACCCAGCCCTGGGTGATTAGGGCGGGTGGACAGTAATCCAGACTGTGAGATATAGAATAAGCAGTTGCCAGTGTGGCCTCTGGGTTGGCTGGTTTGCATTTGAATGGTTTTCTCAGGGACCAATGATTCCACCATCTCTAGGAACTAAGTCCCTTCAGGGTCAGCAAGAGCCCACTGCTGTCAAAGTGTCAGAACACAGAGAATGAAGGACATGGTTAACACAGCAGAAATACTGGCTATTTCCTAGTAAGCTTTGCAGGAGGTTTCTGGTTATTTTCAGTGCTTCTTAGAATGTATGGTACTTCAGTCCTCATCGATCCCAGCTCTGGGTCCTGGCTGTCAATTCTGAGGCAACAGGAAATAACCTAACATCCTGCTATGTCAAGTAGTTGTTGCTTATGATTATCTAACATCCCTCTTAGAAATGAATTGGAAATTAAAGCAGCATAGGCTGAAATGAACTCCACGTGTGACGGGGGCTCTGCATCTACATTCCTTGGTCTCTAGCACCAAACCCTAAGTGCCTGATTGAGACAGAAAGGAGGATACGGAGGGACTTGTGCAGAAGGAAGGGCTTCTGAATGGGCACAGGCCTGTGTCCTCTGCATCCAGGAGTCAGATTCTAATAAGGGGACTCCCCGCCAGAGGCTGCGGGACTTTGACATCACAAGCCTGCCCCATGAGGAGAAGGGGGTGGTTCCCGGGACTCTTGCTTCTAAAACAAGAGGTTGTGACTTCTGCCTTAACAAACAGGGCAAAAACAAAACCCGTTCACCACAGGGAGACAGGGGAGTGCAAAGAACACAGATGTGACTTCAGAAGGGCCATCTTTGAGTCTTTCTCTGATTATTTTGGTCATGGTTTCTATAGACTGCTGTGTTCTCAGCTGCAGAGGGCGGCAATAGCCTTCGTCAGATGGTGGCAAAAAGTCACTGAAAGTGCTACAAATATGACAAGCCCCCACATTATTGTATGGCATGAGGACAAGCTAGGTCCCGCCTTCTGTTCCACGTCTCCACGGCCCTGTACGTGGTGGGTCTCAGTCTCTGTGTGTCAAGGACCTCCTTATGAAGACGCTTGCCCGGGTGGCAGTGAAGCATAAAACCTTCACATGTCCTGGAGACGTGCCCGCATGCTCTAATCTAATATGTGTTTAGGCCCTGCATCCCCCAGTGAAGTTGAGTCCGTGATACGATCGTGGACACCTGTCCCCCTGACTCTCCTGTGAAGGACCTTGTATGTCTCTCAAGATGGACAGGAACTGACTCCAGAGGGCTCTCTGCCTGTGGGATGCATGCCAGACAGATCTTATCTGACCCACTGCCGCCCCGTGCTCGGCCCTCAGTGGCTCCAGGGTCCCTGCTGACAGTCTTCCAACGTGTGCAGCTGATGTGCCAGAAGCTATTGAAAACCCTCAGCCTGCACCATGCCAGCAGTGCCCTTTCAAGTCCTGAAACCCAGGCCTGTTCTGGGGGACAAGGGCCTGAGATGCCTCTTTTCTCCTGCAGGAGACCTGGAGGTGGGGGTAACGGAACCCCCCTGGGTCCAGAGGAAGCCTTGGGTGTCCCTTTTCTCCCCTGCTCACAGATGGAGTGGTGTGTGTAGCAGATTTCTAGCTTCACCCTGAGCTGTGTGCTCTGCTGGGATGGGAGCCTTGACATGAGGGGCTGAGAGCCTCTGAGAACACTGATCCTGACAAGCAGAGGCTCAGACACTCACTCTGTTGTCTAAATAGATGCCCAGCTGTGGGGAGTGGGGGGTGGTTCTGAGTGCAGAGCGTGGTCCTTGTATTAATCTCCCAGCCCCACGTCGTCATGGTCGGGATGTGATAAACCCCAGTGACTTAAAATCACAAGCACGTAAGCTTGCCTGCTCAGTTGTATCCAACTGTTTGCAACCAAGGCACAGCATAAATGACATCGCTTTGCTGTCAGTGTGAAATGGAATAAGGAGGATGGTGAGGAGAGGTTGGTTTGGTGACCTTTGGCACCTGACAGCCTGTCCCTCACGTTTGTGTCCTGACACACCTGTTGTATTAATTCTCCTGGTTTTTTGGGTCAGGAGGTCAGGCAGGCAGGGCATGGCTGCGCTGCTCTGTGCTCCGAGCGGACTGTGTCTATTCAGCACCTCATGGGCATTGACCCAACACTTCCCTGGTCCAGGGTGGCTTCTCCACACACCTGGCACACTGGCAGGGAGGCTGGGTGCTCTGGGCTGGCCGTGTATGGGCTTCTCTGGGGGTTCTCGCCAGCAGATGGCTCAGGGCACCAGGGGCCCTGCTGCAGTGGCATGACCTTCATGTCATTTCCTGGGCACAGCAGTTGCAGGCCAGGTGGATTCATGGATGGGGAGAGGAAGTGCCCCAGACCTGTTGAGGAGGTGGGCCGGAGGACTTATGAGCATCGCCATCACGCCTTGTCCTCCTTCTTCAGGGAATTCAGGGCATCTCCTGCCTCACGTGGTCACTGGGGAAAGCAGTGGCCGTGGGTCGCCCGGCGTCGCCAGTGCCCCAGTGAGGCAGCCTGTCTGGGTGTGACGTGGGGGTGGAGGTGCCGACCCTGTGTGTGCTGTCCCCTCACTGAGAGGGAGAAGGTGGCCCCGGCAGGCATAGCTGACTGCACTTGACTGTATCCCCTGGAACTAGGTGACACACTCGACCCGTGTGTCCTGCCCCCCGGTTGTCTACTTGATGGAAAAGTTGATGACGGGTGTCAAAGAGGCACCCCCACCCCCAGGTGGTCCCTTCACAGCCTGTCCCTCGGAAGGCATCGAAGCTGTGCAAGTGGAGCTCCTGACCCCCAACTACCTCCAGGGTGACGGCACTTAAATGTCATGAGTCCCCGGGGGGCTGGCGGGGGTCTCAGAGCTTGGTCCTTGATGCTCTGCAGAGCTGTGGCATCACTTCCCCCGGCCTCACAGATGAGGAGATGGGGGCCAGCAGTCCTCAGGGATGGGCCCGGCTCATGGGGGACAGCGGACCTGAGCTCCGGACGGTCTGATCCCAGATGGTCCCCTCCCAGAAGCCTGGCCTTCTGGAGCCCCTTGAGGGACTCACGTACCCTGGCACTTCCTCCTCTGCCAGGAGGCCTGGAGCCAGGGTCAGGGAGCCTGGTTATGACCCCCACCTTCCTCAGTAAAGAGCTCAGTGGGCTCCTGCAGAACAGAGCTCATTCGGGGTGCTTCCTTCCCATTGGCGCACCCACTGGGTTCCAGCAGCTCTGGCCCCTGGAGGTCATCGGGGAGAAAGTGGGCGGAGGGCCTTTGGTTCCGAGACTTTCCTGTTACCTGAAACAACCTCGCTTACGTTCTCCCATTGGTGGACTCCCAGGAAGCAAGATGGACTTTTCTGGCTTTTGCCAGAGCCTGTGATGGAAGCGCTGCTGCTGTGGGAATTGTAGGCAGAGGGGCCTCCAGGCTCCATCTGGTCTGCCAGTTGTCTTTGCCTCAGAGGCTCCATCCTTGCCTCCTTCTGGGGAGCACACCCGGTTGTCAGCAATTGGCATCTGCTGGGAAGGAAAGGCAGTCACGGATGGGCCGGCAAGAGCAGTGGTCTTCTCCACTTCCTTAAACTGTCAGCTTTGTGATGACCTATCTATTGCCATTTTCCAGTCATGGTTATGGTCTCAATCTATGTAAAGAAGTCACTTAAAATGTGCTGTTCTGTTCAGGGCGTGGTGTCTTTCAGAAATCAATTCTGAGGAATTCTACCTGAGGCAAGTTTGAACTCAGACTATTGTCTGGCTCTTCGAATCAAATGCTAGTGATTATCACACTTTTCTCTTTCTGAAATTGCTTGATATTACCTTGAAAAAGACATCTATAATCTTAAACTATTTTGATAAAGACTTAAATTTTTTGCTATTCAGAAGTAGACAATGCTCAGTTTGTATGTTTATTGAAGAGGTGGCCCACGAATCTCAGGCACAGATTGGGTTAATTTTAGCATAAGGATGGCATTTACCACCGCTTGGTGGCAGTGTACCCCAATGACAAGACCTTGTCAAAGAGAATACTGGGCTCTGATAAGTGCTAAAACTACAAACCAGAAGTTATGAAGTGACAGTAACAACCCATATCTGGATTCTATTTTAGTGACAGAGCTTCTGGTTCAGCACCGTATACTTAAATGCTTTCTAAAGTCACCCTCTTTGGGAATGTCACTGTTCCCCTGATGAATACGTCTTAATTTTCCTTTACTTACAGCTAGAGAATACAGAGGTAAAGATCTTGTGAAGAAAAGCCAGGAAATTAATGACCAGTGTTATTTTTTTTTCATTGTAAAAATTAAGTTTCATTAAGAATGTTTTAAATATTTAAGATAAAGTGTTTGTATATGCCTAGACTGATAGACCTGTTCCTTACGTATAGATTTTATAAATCAGCGAAGAGGTCCATGTAAAATTTTCTGTTTGTCGAGAAAGTAATTCCAAAACAATTCTGGAAGGAACCAGGGTGCTTCTGTCTCTGGGAAAATCTAAACCCGCAGGACATAACTGAGGGTGTCCTCTGGAGGGGCGGTTTGGTAGGATGTGGGAGGAAAAGGGGTGATTTTTCATCCTTGTATGTGCTGCCATCGTCACGTACCTAAGTTTGTAACCGGCAAAGACGAAGCTGTGTTTTGCATCTGAAGGGAGTGTTGGAGATACTGAGAGTCAGGAAGACCAGTGGCCCCGGGACTGAAGCAGGCTTGGAGGACACACTGCGCCCCTGGGCAGAGTGCGTGAATCGCGTCCCCAGCGGACACGTGCTGCTGCAGAGGGGGGCAGAGCTGCTGCTCTGCACCTTTCATTGCAAAGCTCACTTCCAAGCCAGAGTTAGTGGGGACACAGGAAGCAGCGGTTATCTCAGTCGTGCAGGGTCACCTAGGGCCTGGCTTCTTTGCCAGGGACAAAGAAGGAGGGGACATGACTGCACGCTACTTGGATGCGCTCTCAAGAAACACTCTGGATGGCTTTATGATTCAGACTTACTTACCATTTTGTATAATTTAAATATATTGTATATACTATATTTTATTGAAAATTTATTTCTAGTTAGGAGGCTACCCTTATGTGGGCAAAGGTGGGATCTTGTGAAGATAACATTTCCTCAGACCGTGCTGTAGTGCCTACGAGACCACATTGGAGTTTCATGTTGTTCAGAGTTTGAATCCTCCTGGCTAATGCATCTGGCATTGAAAAATGGAACAACAGACAACACAAACTACAACCTTTAGGGAGCCTCTGGTGGTATGGCCAGACTCTTAGGGTCGTATCACACAGTCCTTTCACTTAGACCTTCCAACACCTGTATGTAACAATGATGACAATCTCTGTTGTAAAGATGAATAATTCAAGTCTCAGAAGGTAAACGACTTGGTTAATTAAGTTCAGACAGCTAGTTGCGAGTAGAACTGGGACTCAAATCCTAGTTTCTGATCTATGTGATGTCTCGATTCAGTCTTGGGAAAAAGTGAGGCCTGACTCCCTCAACGGATGGAGGGAGCCCTGGAGTCCTTGGGCACCTGGTGGGATCTTCTCCTTGAGTGAGGAAGGGGTAGGCTCCTGATGTGAACAGTCTTCCACACTCTCCCCTGGGTACCTTTTCCCCCATTCTTTCCTCCTATCTTCCCTCCATGCAGGCCGTCCCCATCAGCTACCCAGGCTTCCCCAGGTTCCCAGGCATGCTGCCTTCTCTTGTACTTTTCTTCCTTCCCAGAATGTGCTTCTCCCTCACCTTTCACCTGCTGGACCTCCCCTGACCCTGGACATCAAGTCAAGATACCCAAATGTATACTCACCTGTGGCCTTTTCTGCTCTTACTGATCCAAAATGATTTTTTTTTCCCTGAACCCAATTTTTTCAATTGAAAAAAATCATGGCAAAACACACAGAACATAAAATTTAAACTTAAACTATTTTTAAATGTGAACGTAAGTGGCACTGACCACCCCCCAACTTCAGAACTCTCTTCATTTTGCAAAACTGAAACTCTGTCCATGCTAAATAGCTCTCAATTCCCTCTGCCCCCTCCCCACCCCTGTCTCTCAGCATACTGCTTTCTGTCTCCATGAATTTGACTGATTACACCTCATAAGTGGCATCATACAGTACTTATCTTTCAGGGACTGGCTTATTTCACTCAGATTCATTAGTGTTGTGGCACATGTCAGAGTGTCCCTCCTCTTTCATGGTGAATAATATTCCATTTAACTCAGATGACCATTATATCTACTACTGTGGGCAAGAATCCCTTAGAAGAAATGGAGTAGCCATCATAGTCAACAAAAGAGTCTGAAATGCAGTACTTGGGTGAAATCTCAAAAATGACAGAATGATCTCTGTTCGTTTCCAAGGCAAACCATTCACTATCACAGTAATCCAAGTCTATGCCCCAACCAGTAACGCTGACGAAGCTGAAGTTGAACGGTTCTATGAAGACCTACAAGACCTTTTAGAACTAACACCCCCCAAAAGATGTCCTTTTCATTACAGGGGACTGGAATGCAAAAGTAGGTAGTCAAGAAACACCTGGAGTAGCAGGCAAATTTGGCCTTGGAGTACAGAAAGAAACAGGGCAGAGGCTAATAGAGTTTTGCCAAGAGAATGCACTGGTCATAGCAAACACCCTACTCCAACATCACAAGAGAAGACTCTTACATTCTTTGCAGCCAAAGATGGAGAAGCTCTATAAAGTCAGCAAAAACAAGACCGGGAGCTGACTGTGGCTCAGATCATGAACTCCTTATTGCCAAATTCAGACTTAAGTTGAAGAAAGAAGGGAAAACCACTAGACCATTCAGGCATGAACTAAATAAAATCCCTTACGATTATACAGTAGAAGTGAGAAATAGATTTAAGTGACTAGATCTGATAGACAGAGTGCCTGATGAACTATGGACAGAGGTTTGTGACACTGTACAGGAGGCAGGGATGAAGACCATCCCCAAGAAAAACAAGTGCAAAAAAGCAAAATGGCTGTCTGGGGAGGCCTTACAAATAGCTGTGAAAAGAAGAGAAGTAAAAGGCAAAGGAGCAAAGGAAAGATATCCCCATTTGAATGCAGAGATCCAAAGAATAGCAAGAAGAGATAAGAAAGCCTTCCTCAGTGATCAATGCAAAGAAATAGAGGAAAACAATAGAATGGGAAAGACTAGCAATCTCTTCAAGAAAATTAGAGATACCAAGGGAATATTTCATGCAAAGATGGGCTCAATAAAGGACTGAAATGGAATGGACCTAACAGAAGCAGAAGATATTAAGAAGAGGTGGCAAGAATACACAGAAGAGCTGTATGAAAAAGATCTTCACAACCCAGATAATCACGATGGTGTGGTCACTCACCTAGAGCCAGACATCCTGGAATGTGAAGTCAAGTGGGCCTTAGGAAGCATCACTATGAGCAAAGCTAGCAGAGGTGATGGACTTCCAGTTGAGCTCTTTCAAATCCTGAAAGATGATGCTGTGAAAGTGCTGCACTCAATATGCCAGGAAATTTGGAAAACTCAGCAGTGGCCACAGGACTGGAAAAGGTCAGTTTTCATTCCAATCCCAAAGAAAGGCAATGCCAAAGAATGCTCAAACTACTGCACAATTGCACTCATCTCACATGCTAGTAAAGTAAAGCTCAAAATTCTCCAAGCTAGGCTTCAACAATATGTGAACTGTGAAATTCCAGATGTTCAAGCTGGTTTTAGAAAAGGCAGAAGAACCAGAGATCAAATTGCCAACATCCTCTGGATCATCAAAAAAGCAAGAGAGTACCAGAAAAACATCTATTTCTGCTTTATTGACTATGCCAAAGCCTTTGACTGTGTGGATCACAATAAACTATGGGAAATTCTTAAAGAGATGGGAATATCAGACCACCTGACCTGCCTCCTGAGAAATCTATACGCAGGTCAGGAAGCAACAGTTAAAACTGGACATGAAACAACAGACTGATTCCAAATAGGAAAAGGAGTACGTCAAGGCTGTATATTGTCACCCTGCTTATTTAACTTATATGCAGAGTACATCATGAGAAATTCTGGGCTGGATGAAGCACAAGCTGGAATCAAGATTGCTGGGAGAAATATCAATAACCTCAGATAAGCAGATGACACCACTCTTATGGCAGAAAGTGTGGGAGAACTAATGAGCCTCTTGATGAAAGTGAAAGAGGAGAGTGAAAAAGTTGGCTTAAAGCTCAACATTCAGAAACTAAGATCATTGCATCTGATCCCATCACTTCATGGGAAATATATGGGGAAACAGTGGCAGACTTTATTTTGGGGGCTTCAAAATCACTGCAGATGGTGACTGCAGCCATGAAATTAAAAGATGCTTACTCCTTTGCAGGTAAGTTATGACCAACCTAGAGAGCATATTAAAAAGCAGAGACATTACTTTGCCAACAAAGTTCCATCTAGTCAAGGCTATGCTTTTTCCAGTAGTTATGTATGGATGTGAGAGTTGGACTATAAAGAAAGCTGAGCGCCAAAAAATTGATGCTTTTGAAGTGTGGTGTTGGAGAAGGCTCTTGAGAGTCCCTCGGACTGCAAGGAGATAACAACCAGTCCATCCTAAAGGAGATCAGTCCTGTGTGTTCATTGGAAGAACTGATGTTGAAGCTGAAACTCCAGTATTTGGCCACCTGATGCAAAGAGCTGACTCACTGGAAAAGACCGTGATGCTGGGAAAGATTGAAGGTGGGAGAAGAAAGGGAAAACAGGATGAAATGGTTGGATCGCAACACTGACTCAGTGGACATGACTTTAGGTAAACTCCGCGAGTTGGTGATGAACAGGGAGACAGGCAGTCCATGCAATAACAAAGGGTCAGACACGACTGAGCTGAACTGTGCTGAATATTCCATGGTATGGATCCACAACACCTTGTTTCTCTGTTCATCTGCTGATAGCTACACTTGAGTTGCTTCCAGTTCTGGGCTGTTATAACTAACGCTGCTATAGAACCAACTTGTTTCTGCTTTGTTGGATAGGTATGTCTTCTCCTGGAGGCAGCATTGGGCAGCCAAGGATATGGGATTGGAGCTTAAGACATGGAGAGGGAGGGATGGCTTCTCTCCAGGGGCCAGGGACTGGGTCCTCCCTCCCTGGGACCCTTCACCCTCCTCATGATGAGTGTGGATGCCCTGACTGTCCTCAGGCCTGGGCTACTGTTTTTCCCACTTCAGAGGAGTGAGACTCAGCCACATCCCTTTGGGACTGGAGGCTGCTTGTTAAAGCACTTGAAGTGACGCAGGACTTTGGAACAATATTCTAGTATAAGAGATGCATCTGGAGGCTGCTCTGGGATTTGTGGTGGAGCTGAACCTCAGTGATAAACTATGAGAAGCAGAAAGATGGGTTCTGAGACAAGTACAGGAGACAGCAGTTGTCAAAACATCCCCCCACCCCCCAAGGGAATACCAAAGTCAGGGTATAATTTGCTTTTTCTGAGATGGTCAGGTGATCTGTTCCCTCTTTCCTTTTCTGTTCTTGTGTTCACTTATCAAAGCCTTGTAAGGGATCTATTCTGTACTGCAGAAGGTGGATATTTAAACATGCAGAGATTTCATACCTCACAGATCCCATTGTTTAGAAAGACCAAGGTGGCACAGAGGAAAATGGTGACCAAAGCAGATGGGATTGAGTCCAAGATACTCGAAATCAGTGACCTCAGTACACCTTATGGGGAGAAGTCTTTAGTCCCAGATGCAATCTGGGAGAGCTGCTTGGAGGAGGGAGCACATTTTGGTTGGGTTCCTTGGAATGCCTCTCTGAGTCCATACTGGTGTATTTCCTCATTAGGGACACTTGGATTTCTCAGCTAGGGAAAGAAAAAAAAGATGGTTGATTCCACAAACTAACTGCTGGTACAACTGGGATTTGGCCATTGATATTTGTTGTCTTGACATGAAAGTTTGAGACTTTCTGAGGCCTTTCAGTTTTTTTAAAAAACATTTATTTTATTTATTTGGCTACACCAGGTCTTAGTTGCAGCATGTGGGATCTCATTCCCTGACCAGTTATGGAACCTGGGCCCCTTGCATGGGGAGCGTGGAGTCTTAGCCACTGGACCACCAGGGAAGTCACTGAATCCTTTCAGTTTTAAGATTTGATTTTTCCAGAGTTTTCAGAGTAGGAACTGAGCTGCAAGCTTGCAGTACAGTTGAAAAGAAACAGGTATGGAAAAAAGGCTTACACATTTCTCCTTTTCTCTGTCAGGTTTATATCAAAGCATTTTCTTTTCCCCAGATCCCCATCTTTGACCCTTAATCCTGTAATCTTAAGGGAATTTAAGAAACTAAAGGACTGGTGCTCCAGCAAAGATATGACCAGAGAGTTTGCTGGCAGAACTAAACTTTTATGAAAAGCAGGATAGGAGTGAGAAAAAGATGTTAATGGGTGGGCAGTGGAGGGCAGTTTGGTCAGGTAAAGATTCAACAGGAATGTAATGGATGCTTGCAGGATGACCTGGGACATCAAAATAAGAGCACTCTTGAGCCGTATTCTTTCATACAATAAGGAAATGGTTGGTCTAGTCTGAAAGCCAAAAACAGTTGAGGCCTGACAGCTTGGGGAAGAATCCTCAGGTCAGTTATAAGAAGTTGAGACTGGGGTGGATGGTAAAGTACAAGAAAGCTTCTGTCACTAAACACATTTCTCTTATCACAACAGAGCAGCAGTCTCAGCTCAGCTCTTCAGGCTAAGTAGAGCGTCAAATCTCGCTGAAGAAATGTATTCATCTCCTATTCTTTCATTCATTCAAATAGCATTGAGCACACCCTAGGTAGTAGGCACTTCTCCAGACTCTGCGGACGTAGTGGTGAATATATATGTATGTATATACTGGGCTTCCCAGGTGGCACTAGTGGAAGGGAAACTGCCTGTTAATGCAGGAGACATAAGAGACGTGGGTTCAATCCATGGGTTGGGAAGATCTCCTGGAGAAGGCAATGGCTGCCCACTCCAGTATTCTTGCCTGGAGAATCCCACAGATGGAGGAGCCTGGTGGGCTACAGTCCATGGGGTCGGAAAGAGTCGGACAGGACTGAAGTGACTTGGCATGCATTCATGTATATATCAGAAAATATAGCCCCTTCTCTAAAGAAATAATTCTTGATGAAGGCAGTCAATAAACAAACAAAAATATCAGAGAGCTGTGTGGTCTAGAGAAAAAGAAATAAATCTGGGGAAGGGAATAATATTAGTTTCCTTTGAAGAGCCAGTGGGATCATGGGTAGAGTGGACACAGGCCGTGAGGGCAGAGGGTGCCGGGAGGATGCTCTTTAGGCTTCTGGTGCTGAGAGGATGAAGCTGCTGCTTGTTGAAGTGGAGAAGAATAGGTTTTGCTGACATAGAAATGAGAGTTTGATTTAAGACATGTTAAGCTGGAGAGGATCTTTGGTGTCCAGGTGGAAAGGCAGGAGTCTAGAGTTCAGGAATAGAGTGTCAGCTGCAGATGGTTTAGGAAGCAACATTCAGAAAACGAAGATCATGGCATCTGGTCCCATCACTTCATGGGAAATAGATGGGGAAACAGTGGAAACAGTGTCAGACTTTATTTTTTTGGGCTCCAAAATCACTACAGATGGTGACTGCAGCCATGAAATTAAAAGACGCTTACTCCTTGGAAGGAAAGTTACGACCAACCTAGATAGCATATTGAAAAGCAGAGACATTACTTTGCCAACAAAGGTCCATCTAGTCAAGGCTATGGTTTTTCCAGTGGTCATGTATGGATGTGAAAGTTGAACTGTGAAGAAAGCTGAGTGCTGAAGAATTGATGCTTTTGAACTGTGGCACTGGAGAAGACTCTTGAGAGTCCCTTGGACTGCAAGGAGATCCAACCAGTCCATTCTGAAGGAGATCAGCCCTGGGATTTCTTTGGAAGGAATGATGCAAAAGCTGAAACTCCAATACTTTGGCCACCTCATGCGAAGAGTTGACTCATTGGAAAAGACTCTGATGCTGGGAGGGATTGGGGGCAAGAGGAGAAGGGGACGACAGAGGATGAGATGGCTGGATGGCATCACTGACTCGATGGACGTGAGTCTGAGTGAACTCCGGGAGTTGGTGATGGACAGGGAGGCCTGGCGTGCTGCGATTCATGGGGTCGCAAAGAGTCGGACATGACTGAGTGACTGAACTGAACTGAACAGATTTGGGATTTAATCAGCCAGCTAGAGAAGAGTTTCCAGGATGGGGCCTTGGGTCCTCCAGCATTTAGAGGCTGGAAGGGTGAAACAGAATCAAAGGAGGAGGTCAAAGGGCATGGCCAGTGGGGTAGGAGGACATGAGAAGTAGAGAGAGTGGGGATGGGGTGGGGGGATCTGTGTCAAGTACAGCAGGCTCTGAGAACTGATCATGGGATGTGACTTTCATAGGCGCATGACCTTCATTGCAGGAGTATGAACCAGGGGTCAGAACCAGGTGGCCATGGGTTCAAGAGGGCCTGGGAGAGCAACTGTCCAAACTTGGTGTCCCTGACTCCTTCAGGAATTTACCTTTTAAAGAAAAGCAGAAAAATTCCAGTAACTAAGCATGAAAGTGACAGTGAAAGCGAAAGTGGCTCAGTTGTGTCCAACTCTTTGCGACCCTGTGGGCTATACAGGCTATATCCTCTAGGCCAGAATACTGGAATGGTAGCCTTTCCCTTCTCCAGGGGATCTTCCCAACCAGGAATCAAGCCAGAGTCTCCTGCACGAAGTTGGGGTCAAAGAAGGGATCCTCTTTTCAAAGTGGGAGATGATGTAGCATTGTATATCCTGATAGAGACGATACAAGAGGGATGGAAAAATGGATGATGGGGAGTGATGGCAGGGTTGTTGAAGTGATCGCTCTGAACAGGTAAGAACTTATGGGATCCAGGGTCAAATGGAAGAATGAGCTTTATCCAGGAGGACAGATAATTAATCCATAAAAATAGGAAGGTGCCAGGAAAGGTTTGAATGGGCACAGATATACCCATGAGCTTGGTAAGTGGGGCGATAAGAATGCACAAAAGGGTTTGTCTTCTGTTTTTGGTTTTGGTTTCTTCTGTGTTGTCAGTAGAAGCAAGGGCACTAGCAGAGGGGATGTGAATGATTTGAAGGCAGAGGTAATGATGTTGCCCAGAATGAAGCGATTAGGGCAACGTGGCAGATGGCCGAGTGCACCCACTTGGGATGGGTGGCCATTCGTTTGCTTTGTTTTTTAATTCTAATTGGAGTAGAGTTGCCTTACAATGGTGTGTTGGTTTCTGCTGTTCGAGAGTGTGAATCAGCCATCAGTGCACAGGTATCCCCTCCCTCTTGTGGCCGTTCATTTAAAGTGACTGGTCCTCATGGGCAGATGTTTTCCACTGGCCGTGTTCAGATGCACAGGTTAAGGCTCAGGAGGGGACGAGGGCACTAAAGGAGGGAGGGGAGAGGAGTCGAGGTAACAGGTGAGGAAGTGGTCATGATGGACTCTGGGTTCTAAACTTAGTGAGAAGGGGAAGTGAGGATGAGAAGAATGAGGATGGAGGGAGCTTGTTGGACAGACGGATGGAGGTCCTGGAGGGGTTTGCAGGATTGTTAGTGTCCAGACAGCTACAAGGAATGAGCTTGGGACAGCAGGTGGCAGTCATGACTGACTCATTAGGGAGAAGCAATTAGGGCTGGGGGCTGGTGGGCACTGTTAAAGGAAGAACCAGATCACCCAGGATCATCCACATATGGATGATAACCAAGAACGATGCGGGAGTGTTAACAAAGAGAATTAAGAACTAAGTCTTCAAGGAACTAAGGGAAGTCTTCTAGAAGTCTGCTGACAGCTGAGACATAGAGGGCTGCCCAGTGGTGAGATTGAGGGTGCTGGGGTGGGGGGCAGAGAGGGGCCAGCTGTGAGGAGCAGGAAGCACAGACCCCATCTGCATGTCCTTGGCCTGAGGTGTGTGAAGGAGAAGGTGCTAAACATCCAGGAGGTCTTGAGGGAGAGCTGTGTCCTCAGGAGAAGCCAGGTTTTACTTACAGCATACAGTGTTGGATGAGGGTAGGGAGGTGGGGCTGTGCCAGGTGATGTCCAGAGCAGAAGTGTGAGGAGTAGGGGCTGGAGAACCCTGGCTTCCTAAGGTGCCCAATTTCAGCCAGGAGATGGTCCATGGTGCCTTCCAAGCCTATAGAGGGAGTAAGGCCTTTGGAACGACATGGGGCCATGTTGGGCTGGCCTTGGCCAGGGGCCCAGGGGTGGGGGGAGTCCCTGGGCCCCCATCTTCACTCTGCTTCTGGTACTTTGCAGCCTGGAGGGACAATATTATAGCTTGAACTCTGGGACCCTCCTTCCTGGCTGTGTTAGGGCCACAAAAGGGGGTTGCCATCACGTTCTCAAGTCATGTAGATAAGACACGGAGCAGCCTCCTTTTTGGAAGTTGCTTTAAAACGAGACTTGTTGAAAGTAACAGTTGGCTGGATCGGGAGGTGGGCTCGCAAGCCTGAAACATCACGTTTGAGGTTTAGTTATCGTCCTTAGTGAACAGACCTCCAGATTCTGTTCATTCTCTAAATAGATTCTAATTGTCCAAATAGATTCACATTTGGTTTCACGATTGGAAGATAAAAGATCACTTCTCCCTAATGATAAACAAAAGAATGTTTTCTCAACTGAAAAAAAGGTTAAACTGCTATTCATCATGTTTTGTCTTCAAACCTTTGATAGAAGAAACTTTGGTTTTACCATTTATAGCGATTAAAAAAGGTAGAGTTTTGGGTTCAGTAAATATAGTTTATGAAAGCAATTTCAACACACATATGTGACCTGAACAGAAAAAAACGTAAGAACCAAAGTCCACTCCATAGAAGGGCTGAAATATCTCTTCTTGGGTTTTTCTTCTTTTTCTGAAGTGATTTCAGGGGAGAGAGCCACTACTTAATTTTATACTAACACAGGAAAGAGATTCTGAGAAGATCATTTATGAAATAGGCGGTTTAGTGTGGGAAGCATTTAGGGTGATATCTAGGAACTAAGGGCTTCCCTGGTGGCTCAGATGGTAAAGAATCTGCCTGCAATGTGGGAGACCTGGGTTCAACCCCTGGGTTGGGAAGATCCCCTGGAGAAGGGAATGGCTACCCACTCTAGTATTATTGCCTGGAAAATGCCATGGACAGAGGAGCCTGGAGGGCTACAGTCCATGGGGTCACCATTACATCGCAGAGTCAGACGTGACTGAGCGACTAACATGCTGGGAATTAAATGGAGGGAGTAATGAGCAGAATTTGAGTAGAGAGATGGAAATAGGAAGTATTTTACTGAGCCTTTTATAGACAGTGTTTAGATTTACTTAAAAAAATTTCATTGGAGTATCATTGCTTTACAGTGTATTAGTTTTTACTGTACAGCAAAGTGAATCAGCTATATGTATGTGTGTGTGCATTCAGTCGCTCAGTTGTACCTAAGTCTTTGCAACCCTATGGACTGTAGTCTGCCAGCCTCCACTGTCTGTGGGATTTTATAAGCAAGAATTCTGGAGTGGGTAGCCATTTCCTCCTCCAGGGGATCTTCCTGACCCAGGATCAAAAATGTAAACAATAGAGGGTCATTTGATGTGAAGAAACTCAGCTAAGAAAAAACTACTGTAGAAGGAATGAAGCCTCTGGGGTCACAGCATAAATACTCAGTACTGCTCTGTGTGGGGGTGGTCTCATGACTCAGGGCACACAACATTTCCACAGGGGAAGTGAACAATGGAGCACCACGAGGGAGCATCTGTCCATATCTTCAGAAGTCTATGCTCACTCCCTGGATGACATCTCAGGGTATTACTAAATACTCCTTTATACTTCTGACTTCTGCATTTCTATCTCCAGCCTGGATCACTCCTCTTCAGTGTGTGTGCGTACATGTGTGTGTGTGGGTACTCAGTTGTGTCCCATCCTTTGCGACCCCGTGGACTGTAGCCTGCCAGGCTCCCCTGTCCATGGGATTTCCCAGGCAAGAATTTTGGAGTGAGTTGTCACTTCCTGTTCCAGGGGATCTTCCTGACCTAGGAATTGAACCCATATCTCTTTTGTCTCCTGCCTTGGCAGGCAGATTCTTTACCACTGTGACACCTGAGAAGCCCCTCGTCACTCTGGATGGCCCTCAACTCCTGATTTCCTTCCAGATAGCTTTACTGAGGTGTGTAGTGAGAATCTCAAATATGACTCATGGGGCAGCTAGCCTCCAAGATGGCCTCAAGGATCTAAGCTCCTGCCCCTCTCACTTGGCCCTGTGAAAGACCCCGATCAGAACCACCCAAGTTAGTGGGGATCAGACACTGAGATACTGAAGTAGGGCTGTTTAATCTACAAAGTTTCGGGGTCATTGTTACACAGCAATGGAAAATAGATACAGTGCATCCAAAACAAACTTCCAATCTTCCCCAGAATTCTTCCTGCGTTCTTTCCTGTCGCTGTTAATGGTAATCCTGTCCTTTCAAAAAAGCTCAGACCAGAAATACTGGCATCATCTTTGAATGATGAGATGGAGTCTTCCCTATGTTTCTCAAATCCCACATCCAGTTTTACACCAAATCCCTGTTGGCTCTATCTTTAAACTATATGCATAATCTGACTACATACCACCTCTACCGGTCCTATTGTGGTCTAATGGCTTAGACTCTAAACCACTATCCTTTCTTGACTGGATTATGGCATGGCTCCTGTTGGTTTCTTTAATTCTGACCTTGTCCAATTTGAACATTCACAATAAAGCATCCAGAGTTATCTTAACAATATAGATCAGATTATGTCATTCCTCTGATTAAATCTCTCTGAAGGCTTCCAATCTCACTTAAGACAAAAGCCACAGTCCTTTCAGGGGTTCTGATGTCTGTTACTTGTCCTTCCTCTGATCTCACCTTGTACCTTCCCTCTGGCTCTCTTTCCTCTAGCCACACTGGTACCATTATTTTTACTCCCAACAGGAAAGGAGCAATTCTGTCTTAGACTTTATACTTATGGTCCCCTCTGCCAGGAATCATCTTTTTGATAACCGCGGGGTCTTTTTTCTTGTTCTACATTATACAAGTCTCCTTGAGGACAATTCTATTTGAAATTGTAGCCTCCATCCCTGCCCTCCACCTTTCCTGCTTTTTTTTTTTTCCTTAGCTTTATCACCTTCTGATCCTGTACTTCAGATATTGTGTATCTTGTGTCTCTCCCTCCACTAGAAGGCAAGCCCTGGGGAGCTTTGTCTCTTCTGTGCACCGATGTATTTCAAGTCCCAGGAGCAGTGCCTGGTTCCTGCTATAGCTTTATTGTGCTTTGCAGATAACCTCATATTTTACGTATTGAAGGTTTGTGGCAGTCCTGTGTTGAGCAAGTCTGTCACTGCTATTTTCCCAACACCATTTGCACACTTTGGTCTCTGTGTCATCTTTTGGTAATCCTTGCCATGTTTCCAGCATTTTCATTATTATATCTGTTATGGTGATCTGTGATCAGTGATCTTTAATATTAGCAGTATGACTTGCTGAATGTTCAGTTGATGGTTAGCCTTTTTTAGCAGTATCTTAAAATTAAGGTATACTATTGTTTTTCTAGACATAATGCTACTTTATTGCACACTTATTTGACTACAGTATAGTGTAAATATCACTTTTATGTGCACTGGGAAACCAAAAAATTCATGTGACTCATTGTAGTATTCAGCTTATTGTGCTGATCTAGAACCAAACACACAGTGTCTCCAAAATATGTCTATAGGCCCTCAAATATTTTTTGAAAAAGTAAACACTATAAACAGAAAGTAATATCATACTGTTTGTAAAAGAGGAAAATCTAAAAGATCCTAAAGTACTTTAAAAATTATTAAAAGTGAAAGGAGAAGCATGAAAAAAGGTACTGTTTAAATCACTCTGACTTGAAAAAGAATTGAATATCACTTCCAGAAATGATAACAACAGCAACTAAAATGTAAAAAGACCATAAGGAATTAGAGTTAGAAGACAGATCTGAGGAAGCCACTCAGAATGGGGCACAGAGATAGGATGAGATTAAAATCATGAAGAAAGAAATTGAAACCTGGAATGAGAAGGTCTGGTGTAGGTGCTGAATAGAAGTTTCACCAGAAGAAAGTAGTGACAGTGTGGGAGAGGAGATAATTAACAAGACCATGGCAGAAAATTCTCCATATTTGAAACAAAACATAAACCTTAGTGGAGAATGCAATGGCACCCCACTCCAGTACTCTTGCCTGGCAAATCCCATGGATGGAGGAGCCTGGTAGGCTGCAGTCCATGGGGTCGCTAAGAGTCAGACACTGAGCAACTTCACTTCCACTTTCATGCATTGGGGAAGGAAATGGCAACCCACTCCAGTGTTCTTGCCTGGAGAATCCCAGGGACAGGGGAGCCTGTCTATGGGGTCACACAGAGTCGGACATGACTGAAGTGACTGAGCAGCAGCAGCAGCACCATAAACCTTTAGACTAAAATAATAGAGTCCCAAGCAGGACTGTAATCTATATCTACACACACTGAGGTAAAACTATAAGATATTGGGAAGGGAAAAATTTCAAATATAGCAACAGAATAAAAGAGTGCTCACAACTGTGAGGCTGACAGCAGGTTCTTCATAAGTAATATTATTTGTCAGGATACAATGTAAATATGCTGTCAGTCAGCTAATGGAAACAACCATTATCCTAGAATTCTATACCCAGCTAAAAGTATCATTCAACAATGGGGTGGGGGGAATAAGAGCATTTTCAGCTCTTTAGCAAAGAAGCTTTGCTGAAATAACTACTGAAGTATGTACATCAGGAAGGAGAAAATTGAATACAGAGGTTTGAAGAGAGTTGCAGTTACATTGCTATGAAACAAATTTTCTCATAGCGCTAAACATTGACTTACAAACAAGAGGAGAGGATTACAAACAGGGAGAAATTAAAATACTGAAACAATAAAGTGGCAGATGGGAGAAGGGAGATCAGAATTGAATGGTTCTAAGACCTGGTGGTGAGAGATTTTGATTGACTTTGTTGTTTTTTTTTAAGCTGTCAAATATGCATAAACATAGATTAAAATGTATAATTTTCAACCTGGCAAAGGGGCAGAGGAGAATGAAGAAAATATTACCCATTTAATAGAAGTCAGACAAGGAGAAAAATGGTCCAAAACTGAGGAAAAAAACCTGAACCAGGAAAGTACTAAAGAGAGGAAATTTTATTAGTGGTGTTATCAGATAAAATTAATTTGAAAGCAAATAGCATTGGTGTAGATGAAGATTATATGAGTGATAAGTGAAAAAATTCACAGGTAAGGTACAAAGCTAGTCTAATAACCTAGATTCAAATATATAAGGAAACAATGGACAGAACTTCAAAGAAAAATTAACAAATTTGCAATGATGGTAAGAGATGTTAACATATCTGTACCAGAAACTAATGAAAGAAGACAAAATATTAGTCAGGCTGTCCTAGATATGAGCAACATGATTAACAAAGGTGACTTAATGCTTCAGTCATGATTAACAAAAATGACTTAATGTCAAAGTGCATATTCTTGGATACAAACCTCCTGCCACTTTTTAAAAAGTACATATTTACTGACTATAAACACCACATAATTGATATCATATAAAATACATTCCTTGGGAGGGAGGTTCAAGAGGAAGGGAACGTGTATATACCTGTGGCGGATTCATGTTGATGCGTGGCAGAAGCCAACACAATATTGTAAAGCAATTATTCCCCAATGGAAAAATAAATACAAGAATATATTCCTTGATCACAATGTACATTTTTAAAGTAAAGATGAAAATCTCCTATTCTTTGGAAATGAAATAAATATACTTACAAGAAGTAGTTAAAGATGAGATTGCATTGGAAATTGTGAAATAATCAGAACCTCTTCATAATCATTGCAATATGTGCCAAAAGGTGAGGATCAGATTTATATAATAGAAAAAAACAAAAGATTGAAAAGTAGGTGAATGAATTGTTCAAGCCATAAGGTTAGCAAGAGAAAACCAGAAAAAGAAATTATATGTAGAAGAAATAGATGACAAAAAGTAAGATAGTGAAAAAAGCAATGCATATTCAGTAAAAGAGAACAACACAAAGAAGAAATTAAGTCACCCACCCATCTCATTAGGCACAGGTGTTCCCTGTTAATATTTTGGTGCAGATCTTTCCAGTTTTTTATGAAGTGATGGAACCCATGCCAGAGCTGTGTTTTACTTACAGAAAGTTTGGGTTTTCAGAGCAGGGAAATGTTTGGAAGTGGTGATGGAGAGAAAGTAAGCTTTCTATTTTGGGGTTTTGATACAAATGGATTTAGGAGGAAAATGCCAACTTGAGACAGTGGTGGTGATACCTATCATTAGGGACTCTGTTGTGCAAGGAAGAGGCCAAGGTTTTCTGAAAGGAGATTGGGGACACGTGAGAGCTTCCTGGTCAAAAACCCGGAGCTGAGAGGTAACGTTGAGAGGGCTGTGGAACAGGGGGCTGGGTGGTAAAGTGGGAGCCAAGGTCTAGTGATGCTGGATTCTTCTGACTTGGCCACCTGGAAGGGACTGGTCCCCAGGCAGGTGGGCGTGACCAGACTGTTCCTGTTGTGTGGTCTGGCAGAGAGCTGGTGAGTGGTCAGTTTGAGTTGTGGTCTTTAAACTTAACAAGACGGTGAGGGGGCTTGTGGGGAGGGGGTTGGGGGAGGGGGAGGCAGCCCCTGACTACTTCTGCCGTTACATTATCCACGTCTTCTGTCAGTATCTTCTTCTAATTTCTCGTCTACTGAGGGCAGCAGGTTTTTCAGCTTTACTATGAACTACCTTCTTCTGCTGATTCCAGGCTTAGGGGTGCAAGGAAAAGGTTGCAGCCTGAGCCTGGTATGCTGTCTAGATCTAGGCGGAGCTTCCATTTTGACTTTATTTTCCAGTGGCAATGGGGTTCAAGTTCTCTCTGCTTGCTCCTTTAAAAGGCAAGTGTCTCCAGGGTTCACAGTAACCAATGAAAGCTTTCTAAAATGAGCAAGGCAGGCCAGGATACAAGAAACCTCTAATGAAGGGAGATCAAAGACATTGTGTTCTGTTTGTCCCCTGCCCACTCCCCATTCCCCCCCACCCCCAAGTACTCTGTGCTTCATCCCCAAAGAAACCTGCAGAACAGGCTTATTTTTTCCTGAAAACCTAATGCGTTCACTGTGGCCTCAGGAGGAGTGTGCACACATGCCACTGCCTTTGATCAAAAGTCCATGCCTGTAACTCAGATGACTCAGGCAGCACATGCCTGTGCCATTTTACAGGTGCCAGTAAACTCAGCGTCTTCCACATGCCTCTCCTCCTGGCAGACTTGTGGCTGCACTGTAAGCCTTGGGCCGAGACACAAGAGTGGACTCTGGTTATCAAAGCTTCGTCTAAATAAGCTGGGACCGTGCTGTAGCTGTCTTGGCTTTAGAGCTAGGTATATGGGCAGTCTGCCTTGGAGGCTCTCCAAAGTGGAGATGGTTACTGAAGTATTAAAAGAAAAAAAAAAAAAGACCTCCTTATAAGGAAGATTCACCTCGAGGAAGGCCCCGGCATCGACTCAGCCACAAGCACGAGAGGGGAGCTCCAGGGTGTCAGAGCCAAAGAGGATTCTCCTGCCCTCAAGCAAAGGCCAGGCCTGGTTTTTATAGGCCAGACATAAATCTGAGAAAGTATTTATAAAATAGACGGAGTCTATCTGCAAAGCTTAGAAAACAACTTTTATAGGTTCATTCTTAGAAAATCGATAGGAGGTTATTTACAGAAGTGGCTTATGTGGGGAATGACGTTCTGTCACCTCGTCTGGCCCCATCCAGTTCATTCAGCAAAACAGGACTGTTCATCTGGGGCTCCCGACGTGCTCGGAGCCTGCTTTACGGTGTCACTCCCAGAGGACAGGGGAGGCTCTGTGAAAAGTTCATTAGTGGGTCTCAAAGCTCAGAGCAGATGTTCCTACCCTGCCCCACCCCTCATTTCCAGTCTGCGAGGATTCCCACTTGGTGTTCCAGCCTCCATGAAGGCCGGGAGAGCTGGAGTGAACCAGAAGTCCTGTGTTGGTAGCGCCTCTAATGCTTGTCCTGCCAAGCCTGCCAGTTCCAATAGGTGAGGACACCGATGCCCAGAGAGGGCTCTCTCCTTTCCACAAACATCACTACGTACAGAGCACGATGCTGGGCCCTCTGTGGGATGCAGAGACACAGGGGCCAGTGTCCTCGTCCTCAGGGAGTGTTTCTGATGAAGGAAATGACACAAGTATACAAATAACTAGTATGAAGCTAGTCCATCCTAAAGGCAGTCAACCCTGAGTGTTCACTGGAAGGACTGATGCTGAAGCTGAAGCTCCAATACTCTGGACACCTGATGCGAAGAGCTGACTTATTGGAAAAGACCCTGATGCTGGGAAAGATTGAGGGCAGGAGGAGAAGCGGGTGACAGAGGATGAGAGGGTTGGATGGCATCACCAGTTCAGTGAACTTGAGTTGAGGAAACTCAGGGAGAGAGTCAAAGACAGGGAAGCCTGGCGTGTTGCAGTCCGTGGGGTCACAGAGTCAGATACAACTGAGCAACTGAACAGCAACAAGAAGGATGAAAGCCATCAATAAGATGCATCCTATGGGGGGTTTGTGTATTTAGAAGGAAATCAGCCCTTTTTTTTGGGGGGGGGGAGCGGGGAATAGGAGAGCAAACTGGTGATTGTTATGAAGTATCAATCAGATAAGATCAGATCAGATCAGTCGCTCAGTCATCTCTGACTCTTTGCAACCCCATGAATCGCAGCATGCCAGGCCTCCCTGTCCATCACCAATTCCCGGAGTTCATTCAGATGCACATCCATCGAGTTAGTGAGCCCATCCAGCCATCTCATCCTCTGTCGTCCCCTTCTCCTCTTGCCCCCAATCCCTCCCAGCATCAGAGTCTTTTCCAATGAGTCAACTCTTCTCATAAGGTGGCCGGAGTACTGGAGTTTCAGCCTTAGCATCATTCCTTCCAAAGAAATCCCAGGGCTGATCTCCTTCAGAATGGACTGGTTGGATCTCCTTGCAGTCCAAGGGACTCTCAAGAGTCTTCTCCAGCACCACAGTTCAAAAGCATCAATTTTTCGGCACTCAGCCTTCTTCACAGTCCAACTCTCACATCCGTACGTGACCACAGGAAAAACCATAGCCTTGACTAGACAAACCTTTGTTGGCAAAGTAATATCTCTGCCTTTGAATATGCTATCTAGGTTGGTCATAATGTTCCTTCCAAGGAGTAAGCGTCTTTTGATTTCATGGCTGCAGTCACCATCTGCAGTGATCTTGGAGCCTAGAAAAATAAAGTCTGACACTGTTTCCACTGTTTTCCCATCTATTTCCCATGAAGTGATAGGACAGGATGCCATGATCTTCGTTTTCTGAATGTTGAGCTTTAAGCCAACTTTTTCACTCTCCCCTTTCACTTTCATCAAGAGGCTTTTGAGTTCCTCTTCACTTTCTGCCATAAGGGTGGTGTCATCTGCATATCTGAGGTTATTGATGTTTCTCCCGGCAATCTTGATTCCCGTTTGTGTTTCTTCCAGCCCAGCGTTTCTCATGATGTACTCTGCATATAAGTTAAATAAACAGGGTGACAATATACAACCTTGACGTACTCCTTGTCCTATTTGGAACCAGTCTGTTGTTCCATGTCCAGTTCTAACTGTTGCTTCCTGACCTGCATACAAATTTCTCAAGAGGCAGATCAGGTGGTCTGATATTCCCATCTCTTTCAGAATTTTCCACAGTTTATTGTGATCCACACAGTCAAAGGCTTTGGCAGTCAATAAAGCAGAAATAGATGTTTTTCTGGAACTCTCTTGCTTTTTCCATGATCCAGCAGATGTTGCCTATTTGATCTCTGGTTCCCCTGCCTTTTCTAAAACCAGCTTGAACATCAGGAAGTTCATGGTTCACATATTGCTGA
The DNA here is from genome assembly GCF_019923935.1 of Bubalus bubalis. Lineage (NCBI taxonomy): Eukaryota > Metazoa > Chordata > Mammalia > Artiodactyla > Bovidae > Bubalus > Bubalus bubalis. Next base: position 32,290,551 of record NC_059159.1, on the reverse strand, counting down.
AGCCTGGCTTGGAGAATTTTGAGCATTACTTTACTAGCGTGTGAGATGAGTGCAATTGTGTGGTAGTTTGAGCATTCTTTGGCATTGCCTTTCTTTGGGATTGGAATGAAAACTGACCTTTTCCAGTCCTGTGGCCACTGCTGAGTTTTCCAAATGTGCTGGCATATTGAGTGCAGCACTTTCACAGCATCATCTTTCAGGATTTGGAATAGCTCAACTGGAATTCCATCACCTCCACTAGCTTTGTTCATAGTGTTGCTTTCCAAGGCCCACTTGACTTCACATTCCAGGATGTCTGGCTCTAGGTCAGTGATCACACCATCGTGATTATCTGGGTCGTGAAGATCTTTTTTGTACAGTTCTTCTGTGTATTCTTGCCATCTCTTCTTAATATCTTCTGCTTCTGTTAGGTCCATACCATTTCTGTACTTTATCGAGCCCATCTTTGCATGAAATGTTCCTTTGGTATCTCTGATTTTCTTGAAGAGATCTCTAGTCTTTCCCATTCTGTTGTTTTCCTCTATTTCTTTGCATTGATCGCTGAAGAAGGCTTTCTTATCTCTTCTTGCTATTCTTTGGAACTCTGCATTCAGATGCTTATATCTTTCCTTTTCTCCTTTGCTTTTTGCTTCTCTTCTTTTCACAGCTATTTGTAAGGCCTCCCCAGACAGCCATTTTGCTTTTTTGCATTTCTTTTCCATGGGGATGGTCTTGATCCCTGTCTCCTGTACAATGTCACGAACCTCATTCCATAGTTCATCAGGCACTCTATCTATCAGATCTAGGCCCTTAAATCTATTTCTCACTTCCACTGTATAATCATAAGGGATTTGATTTAGGTCATACCTGAATGGTCTAGTGGTTTTCCCCACGTTCTTCAATTTAAGTCTGAATTTGGCAATAAGGAGTTCATGGTCTGAGCCACAGTCAGCTTCTGGTCTTGTTTTTGCTGACTGTATAGAGCTTCTCCATCTTTGGCTGCAAGGAATATAATCAATCTGATTTTGGTATTGACCATCTGGCGATGTCCATGTATAGAGTCTTCTCTGGTGTTGTTGGAAGAGGGTGTTTGTTATGACCAGTGCATTTTCTTGGCAAAACTCTATTAGTCTTTGTCCTGCTTCATTCCGTATTCCAAGGCCAAATTTGCCTGTTACTCCAGGTGTTTCTTGACTTCCTACTTTTGCATTCCAGTCCCCTATAATGAAAAGGACATCTTTTTGGGGTGTTAGTTCTAAAAGGTCTTGTAGGTCTTCATAGAACCGTTCAACTTCAGCTTCTTCAGCGTTACTGGTTGGGGCACAGCTTGGATTACTGTGATATTGAATGGTTTGCCTTGGAAACAAACAGAGATCATTCTGTCATTTTTGAGATTGCATCCAAGTACTGCATTTTGGACTCTTTTGTTGACCACGATGGCTACTCCATTTCTTCTGAGGGATTTCTGCCTGCAGTAGTAGATATAATGGTCATCTGAGTTAAATTCACCCATTCCAGTCCATTTGAGTTCGCTGATTTCCTAGAATGTCGACATTCACTCCTGCCATCTCTTGTTTGACCACTTCCAATTTGCCTTGATTCATGGACCTGACATTCCAGGTTCGTATGCAATGTTGCTCTTTACAGCATCGGACCTTGCTTCTATCACCAGTCACATCCACAGCTGGGTATTCTTTTTGCTTTGGCTCCATCCCTTCATTCTTTCTGGAGTTATTTCTCCACTGATCCCAGTAGCATATTGGGCCCCTACTGACCTGGGGAGTTCCTCTTTCAGTATCCTATCATTTTGCCTTTTCATACTGTTCATGGGGTTCTCAAGGCAAGAATACTGAAGTGGTTTGCCATTCCCTTCTCCAGTGGACCACATTCTGTCAGATCTCTCCACCATGACCCGCCCATCTTGGGTTGCCCCATGGGCATGGCTTAGTTTCATTGAGTTAGACAAGCCTGCGGTCCTAGTGTGATTAGATTGACTAGTTTTCTGTGAGTATGGTTTCAATAGTTGGTACTTAAGGGCAGTCTGGGTGAATGGGGAGGAATTTAGCTCTTTTGGCATGGTAGCGAAGAGTAAACATACTGGAATGGGAAATCCTGGTATGAAAAGGAAACACTAGGACGTCGATGAGTCAGAGAGGAAAGGACAATAGGGAAAGCATAAGAAGAAAGGCTGGAGGGACAAGTGCGGCTCGGTGACAGCCCCCTGAGGGCTGGAGTGGGCGGTGCGGCTCGGTTAGGAGCAGTGCTGGCCACCAGGGCTTTTCCTGGGGCAGGGGTGGGTGAGATGGGAACAGCAAGAACAAGAGGGTGACCAGAAGCTCATCCTCTCCCAGAATTCAAGGGAGAAAAGATTCAAAAGTGGACCATGGCTCGGGGTGACCAGTGCTTCCAAGAGGACAGGAGTGATGGAAAACATTGGAGTAGGAGCCCAATTTCAGGGGTTTGGCAAAGAGTGATTGATATGCGTGCAGAGACAGCATACGGGAAATTCTGATGAGTAGTTTGCTAGTAAGAAAAGAAAAACTCTGGAGGTAGTGTGTGTGGGGAAGCAGTCTGCAGGGGATGCTCTGAGAGGATGAGGAAAGCAGCAGTTGTGAAGGGTTGGGCTGGCTGGACCCCCTAAGCATGGGTCCTGGGATTCTGAATGAGGTCTTCGTCCACGTGATTGATGGGGGAGGTTTCCTAAAACCAAAAAACCTGAAGGTGCAGTTTCATCTGATGTCGTCACTAACCATGTGGGGCTTAGAACTTGACCCAAGTTCTAAGGGTTGATGACCAGTTTGGAAGGCCAGGGTTGATGAGCAGATTGGAAGGCCAAGGTGGGTTCCCCGGTGGAGCTCACGCATCACCTGGGGACCCTGAGGTCACGCCTGAGGCTGGCAAGCACCCATGGGGCTCTGCTGAACACAGAGAGCAGCCATTCGGATTATCTGCAGATCAGATCAAAGGAGATATTACACTGACGTATTTCCCCCTTAACTCAAGCATTTGGCAAACATATCATTCTTTTTAGAGAAGATTTTGATTTTTGTAGAATTAAGACTTTTTTTTTTTTTCTCCCCAAGCATATTTCTCTCCGTTTTCAAAAGGTTGGGTCCTTGTGGGAAATTTAATCCACATGTTTATGATTCATTTCAACTCCACTCCTTTCAAATTTATCTTTGGAGCCTGAGTTGGTACTTGAGAAGCCTTTTAAAGTTCAGGACTTTGAGAACCAGCTAGTTATTTTGCTAGCTGTGTCTTAAACACATATCAAAAATTGTCTTAAGAGCAAACCCCAGAGTTTGGAGGGTCATGTGAACATAGCAAGCGCCCAGCTCTCAGCAGTGTATCTGCAACAGCTTACCTGTAAGCAAGGATGCCGAAGCTTGAAGGGGTGATGGAGAAGGGGGCATCTGTGTGTCTAGGGGCAGCATCTGGGGGGCTCCAAATGGTCCCAGAGAGGCCCGGGAAGCATCATGGCATCTCTGTCCACCGGGGTTGCCCTGCTTCTTTTTATAGCTTCTCAAAGCATAGATCTTTGAGCTGCTGGAACATTCCAGATCACCTCCGGGACTAGTTCCACTCCGTCATCTTGTAGCTAAAAATGGAAGTTCCAAAAGGTTCAGTGTCTTATTCAAGATTTCGCACACTTTTGTTTTAGAACTTCTGCAAGCTTTCACCTCATCTATTTTATTCCAAGGAGAAGAATATTTGATGGGAGTCAAGGTCACTCTGGGCTTCCCAGGTGGCTCAGTGGTAAAGAATCCACCTGCCAGTGCAGAAGATGCAGGGGACTTGGGTTCAATTCCTGGGTAGGGAAGATCTCCTGGAGGAGGAAATGGCAACCCACTCCAGTATTCTTGCCTGGGAAATCCCACGGACAGAGGAGCCTGGCGGGCTACAGTCCATGGGGTCGCAAAGAGTCGGACTCAACCGAGCACAACACACAGCAGGGCCACTCTTCAAAGACTCAGAGTCGCGACTGGGAGGGTGGTGGTGACAGTCTGGAGGGTGAAGAGGAAGGTTGCATGCTTACTTCCACAGCGAGTGCCTTCTTTGAGTTTGTCCCTTTGAAATTGTCTGCTTGGGGTTGTTTCTCCTCTTGGGAAGAGGAGCGTGAAAGAGGACTCAGGAGGAACGGGCTTTTAAAGCCGTAAACCAGAAGGGTGTCCTATGGGGAGGGTGGAATACTCTGAGGTTACCCTGCACCCAGATGACTGCAGCGTTCAGATGGACACACGTTTCCTTCTCAAGAACACTTGCATTTATTAGATGAGTCAATGGGTGACCATTCTAAGTATGTTGGGTCCACACAGCCACTGCACGGGAAATCTATTGACCTTGGACCCAAACTCTGGCCCAGATCAGCTCCACTCGGCTGTTTAGTTTGGTTGTAAAAAATGTGGGAAATAGATGCATATCAGCTAAGGTCTTGGTCTTTGTTCAGCAAGCAAACTTGTGGTGAAATTTATGAAGGTTTTTATCAGAGTGAGGTCAACAGAACATAGTCACACACATGCCATTTAAAACAGTGTTTGTTTTATAAGTGATTATAAAAGTACTATATGTTTGTGGTGGAAAACTTGAAAAATGCCAAAAGTATAAAGAAGAAAAGATAAATTACTTATAATTCCACTACTTAGAGATAACCAACGTTAACATTAAACATTTGTGCGTTTCCTGTCTTTTGGGTGGGTTTATAGACTTGCGTGTCCAAAATATACTATTTTCAGATGTTGTGCACTGTCAAAAGGAGAAAAAGATGTTCCATGAGCACCTAAAGACCAGTAGCTGTGGTTCTGGTGGGTCTCCAGATCTGGAATGAGGTCCACAGCATTTGTAGGACCCACAGCAGCTGAAGTTCACGGCTGTTCCTTCTCCACACTTGGTTCCCGTTTCTGCCTTTTCACTTTTCTTCCCACAACTAACTAGCAATCTCAATTTTCCCCTTCTCAGTTTTTACCTTCCAGCTTCTTCTCACACGTGGTTTCTCATTTCTTATGTTTTGGCTCACGCACAGCCCCCCTTCTACCTCCTGGCCTCAACTGCTCACATACCACTTGTGTGACATTTTCCAGCTCAAACTCGTCAGAGAGAAGCTGATTTATTCCATTAGTGACTCTTATCTCTGTGGAGCACAGCTGGGCACCTGGGCTTTGCCATAAATTGCTGGGCAGCCGGGTTGGTTACCTCTCCCCTCTGGTCGGGTGTGGCTAGATGAGATTCAAGTAACATCTAGGAAGTAATAGGGAAGACAGTGAACATCATGCCGCATTCTGCTGCTCTGTTATTCTCTAATAAACACTGTTAATGTTTTCATGAACCTTTTCCTTTCAGTCATTTTTATGTGACACGTGCATGGGTGTGTGTATACCATTTTTACTTTTTTTATATTTATTTTAAATTGAAGGATGATTGCTTTACAATATTGGTTTGAGAAAGGATTTATTTTAAAAATTTGGGCAGAAGCTGCTGGTCTGGGATGGGTGGATATGAATGCAGGCAGGCTTGGGGAGGAGGCAGGCTGGGGGAAGAAAATGTGACCATGTGCCATTTTTTAGCCAAGCGTTATATTATGAATATTTTCTTACATTTTACCTCTGTTTTCTAAAACCTGATTTGTTGTTGTGTACAGGGTTCACTTTTTGGGCATGAAAGTGAAAGTGGCTCAGTTGTGTCCGACTCTTTGTGACCCCGTGGACTATGCAGTCCATGGAATTCTCCAGGCCAGAAAACTGGAGTGCGTAGCCTTTCCCTTCTCCAGGGGATCTTCCCAACCCAGGGATCGAACCCAGGTCCCCCACTTTGCAGGCAGATTCTTTACCAACTGAGCTTCCAGTTTATTTCACAATTTCAGCATCACTGGGCACTTCTTGGGGTCTGCAGTGTGGGGAGGGAGGGACTCTGCTCCTCAGCGTCCTCTCAGTGGAAGTGATGTTTTGCTAGGTGGCCCCAAATTGCCAAATACCATTGACTCTTCAGATGAATGATTTAGTTTCATGAAAATAATGAAGACACTCGGGTTTATCTTTTTCTTTCCAGTTTATTTCCATAGATCCTATGGAATTAATTTTGATGAATGGCATAAGGACGGAATTGAACCTCAACATTTTTCCCCTAAAATTTTCACATATTGTCCCAGAATCATCTGCCCTCTATCCATTCTTTCTCAACTCATTATGAATTTCAGAATGTAATTTTCTTGGTTCTCAGATGCAATTGATTGTAAGATTCACCTTTGACTTAGAAACCATAGCCATTTAAAATTCTCGAGTCACATCCTGATACCAGAAATATTAAGAATTTTCAAAAATTTTTTAAAGAACCACAATCAAGAAATGTTGTACCAGACTGTCCTACTCATTTAGCCATTCCTGAGCTTTCTATCCTCTTGGACTGACCTGTTTTGCAGTATGTTATTTTAATAGTGAAGAATTAAAGTTTCTTTTGATATCTGGAATTTTATTATTTTTAATCTAATCTTGTCCTTCTGTTTTTCTATGTGATCTTCAAAATGAGTTCCTCCCATCCTATCACCATTCTTCAGCCTTGCATTAAATGTGTAATAAATGTGAAATAGCTTATATTAATATATCAATACTTGATTTTTGATATTATAATGAATAATTGTAATAATTACTTACATTTTATTGTTATTTGCATAAATATACATTTCCCCCATGGTTTGCTCTAGTTTTCCAATTGTTGAGTTTCCAATTAATTGAGTATTGAGTGTATTTTTAATATTGTATCTGACTTTAATAAAAATGCGTTAGTGTTTAATTATTCCCAATGATGGCTATTGGTCTGAGGTAGGTGATTTTCTGTCTTGTTAACGAGATACACCAGTTTTTTCAAGAGTTTTAATTAGGATTAAATGTTAATATGCCTTTGCATCTCTCAAGGACTTACTATGGTTTCTTTGTTTTTAACTTGGTAAGTAGATTTTTAAGCCTTTGGCCAAGCTTTAATTTCTCTGTAAACTTGACTTTGCTTTTGGGTGTCATATTAGTGAATGTTTAACATCTGTGTTTTTTTTATTTTAATTTAAATGTATTTGTTTTTAATTGGAGGATAATTGCTTTACAGGATTGTATTGGTTTCTGCCATGTATCAACATGAATCAGCCATAGGTACAAGTAACATCTGTTATCTTTATTCATAAGGGAGATTTAGTCTATAGCTTTCTTGGCTTTTCATTTTCTTTTTTCCCTTTTTTAAAAAAACTCCAGAGTAGAGGGTTTACTCAGACTCTTTGATTTACAGCACGTTTTTGTCATTCTTCGGTGCCAGACACCATCGTGTATTTGTTTGTTTGCTTATTTCTTCCCATCTATCCCCGGGCCCCACTGTCGTCCCCTGCTCCCTTCCAGCTCTCCCACCCCGCCCACACACACAACTATTTTAACGTTTTAAATGTGCATTTGTTTATGTGACTGAGTCCTTTAACAATGTGCCTCATAGTCATAGAGTATGCATTGTTACTATTTTACAGATCTCACACTCTATTTAGACTAAGCCCTGTGTATTCAGGACGCACCCTCATTGTTTCTGCTGCACAGCACTCCGCGGGTGTGTCCCCATATGTGATTTCTCTGACTCTTCAGATGTGGCATCCATGGTTATGCCAGCTCCATTAAGAAAAACTGAAGGCATGCTGTGTTTTATTTTTTAGTATTTTGGCAAAGTGTAACCTGTGTGAAATACTTAATCCTTGAAAGTTTGAAAAACATCATCCATAAAGCCTAATTGTACCTGGTGTCATTTAGGGAATAGTTGTTATACACACACACACACACACACACACTCAACTCTCTTCCATCACTATAAGTCTGTTTTTGGCTTCTTGGAAATTTTTATACTGAAAATATTTTTTGAGAAAATCATTACTGTTCAAATCTAACAACAAAATATTTCTTATAAATTACAGTCTTTTGTAATTATGGTTATATTGCTTTTCATACTCTTGATGGTTTTTGTATTTGTGTTTTTGCTCTTTTTGCAATTTCTGCTCCTTTCTGATCTAGAAGTAATATATGCCTGTTTAATAAGAGGACTTGGATGAGTTTCTTTTTGTGCCTTAACCTTGTCCAGAACTTGTTCTGCTTCATTTTTTTTTTAAAGAAACAAAGTTCTTTATCAATTTAAATGTTTTCTAAATAAATTTTAAAAATTAATTTTATATTTATCTATTTCTCTTACCTGCATTTTAAAGATTGATTTTCTTGATCTCTTTCAGTTTAATGAATCAGATACTTGGTTCACACAGTCAGTCTTGTTTATTATAACGCCATTAGTTTTCCCCAGTATATCTTTGGCCATAGCCCTGACATTTTACATGTTCTGTTCTTTTTGTCATCGCTTAAAAAAAATACTTTGTACTTGCAGCTTTGGTTTTTTCTTTGTCTTGAGTTATTTAAGAGAGTCTAACATTTCTAGTGTTTTTAAAAAAAATTCCTGTGTTATGAATTTCTGGGTTTATTACAGTGTGGTTGGAGAATGTGAGAATGCAGTCTGCCTTATTTCCACTTTTTGAGAACTAGCAGGATTTTCTTTGTGGCCTAATATATGATCAATTTTTGTTAATGTTCCATGCCCATTTGGAAAGAATATGTGTGATCTGAATATTTCTGAGGCTTGTGTATATCTATTAAATCAAACATATGACGTAGCATATTTTTACCCTCCCCACCCCCCCACATATGTGTGCATGTATCTGGTCTACTAGACCTGACAGTCTGAACGCATATATTAATGACTTTCCCTGTAACTTTGGTTTTGTCAGCATCTCCTTGGGTTTCCAACCATTTTTGCTCTATTTCATCAGTAGAATCAGGTGTGTTCCAACATTTCTTTAGCTGCGTTCTGTAGGGTGCTGCAAAGAACAGGTATGTTACAAAACAAAGCATAGCTTAATTTTTATTAAGTCTGGTCTGATTGGTATTATATTAGGGGAAATTTAGACCATATTCCAACACTGGAGCTGGTCATCATCATTATGTGAATTTTCATGTTGTCCTACATTTTTGCTTCTTTAATCCTTCAGCATACATCCACTCGGACATCTTCTGTGTATCTACATTCATCTAAAATTATGTGCAACCCTCCCTGTGGGTGGGTTCTTCTGTCCCACCCCAAAGAAATCACGTTCTGCCCTGTGACTTGCTTTGTCCAATGACTGTGATCTGAAGTGATGTACATCAAAGCATCATGCTTTAAGGTCACTGCTTTTGTGTGTGTGTGATTAAAAAAAAATCTATTTTGTAATGGGTGGAAGACTGCTTTACAGTGTTGGTTTCTTCTGTACAAGAATGCAAATCAGCCATAATTATACACATACCACCTCCGTCTTGAGCGTCCCTTCCCTCCCCCCATCTTATCCCTCTTGGTCATCACAGAGCGCCAGACTGGGCTCCCTGTGTTCTACAGCAACTTCTCACCAGCTATCTATTTCACACATGGCGGTGTATATATGTTGATGCTACTTTCTCCATTCTTCCCACCCTCTCCTTCCCCTGGTGTGTCCACAAGTCCATTGTCTGTGTCTCCATTCCTTCCCTACAAATAGGTTCATCTATACCATTTGTATAGATTTCATACATATGTGTTAATAATATACTATATTTGTTTTTCTCTTTCTGACTTCACTCTGTAAACAGACTCTATATTCATCCACCTCACTAGAACTGACTCAAATTCACTCTTTTTTATGGCCAAGTACTATTTCATTGTGTTTGTGTACCACATCTTTATCCATTCATCTGTTAATGGACATCCAGGTTTCTTCCATGTCCTAGCTATTGTAAATAGTGCTGCTATGAACATTGGGGTACATGTGTCTTTTTCAGTTATGGATTTTTCAAGGTATATGCCCAGTAGTGGGATTGTTGGGTCATATGGTAGTTTTATTCCTAGTTTTTTAAGGAATCTCCATACTGTTCTCCACAGTGGCTGTATCAGTTAACATTCCCATGAACAGTGTGAAAGGGTTCCCTCTTCTCCACATCCTTTCCATTTATTGTTTGTAGATTTTTTTTTTTTTTTGATGCTGGTCAGACTGATGAGAGGTGATACCTCATTGTAGTTTTGATTTGCATTTCTCTACTAATTAGTGATGTTGAGCATCTTTTCATGTGTTTATTGGCCATCTGTATGTCTTCTTTGGAGAAGGGTCTGTTTAGATCTTTTGCCTATTTTTTGATTGAGCTGTTTGTTTTTCTGACTAAGGGCCACTGCTTAACGTGACATTGTTCTGTTCTCTGTGGGTGCAGATGGGGGTATGGGCTCACTCAGAGTCCTAGAATGGGGTCAGCAGGGAGCATCCCATCCCACTCACACGAAGGGGAGTGGGAGTGGGAGACCCACCTTTGTGTTGTAGCCCTTGAGACTTTGGGTTTGTTTGTTAACACAGCAGACATAGTGGTGACTGACTGCTGTGTACTGTATGCATCAGGACCTGTTTTATCCTTCAAGGTCAAAGATCTGAAACGGATAAAGCTCCTTCTCTTGTGACCCCCTTTGCAGCTTCTTGGGAAGTTGAAAATGTCTGTAAGAAGTGTCACTAACTACATTTATATAGGTCTCAGCAATATTTGATTGTTTTCTTCAGATAGAATCTGTGCATTTCTTGTTAGGGTTTTCCAAAGTACTCTGCATCTTTTTTCTGTGGATGTAACCTTTCCCGTTGTGTTGTCTGAGCACATGTGGTGTGTGGGCAGTCTACAGATTTTGTATCTATATGTAGTCAGTTCAGTTCAGTCACTCAGTCCTTTCCAATTCTTTGCAACCCCATGGACTATGGCATGCCAGGCTTCCCTGTCCATCACCAACTCCCAGAGCTTGCTCAAATTCATGTCCATCAAGTTGGTGATGCCATCCAACCATCTCATCCTCTGTCATCTCCTTCTCCTCCTGCCTTTAATCTTTCCCAGCATCAGGGTCTTTTCCAATGAGTCAGTTCTTCACATCAGGTGGCCAAAGCATTGGATTATCCAAGCATTTTATTAAGCTTTCACATTCAAGCAGTTACATAGCTTTTCATTGCAGTTTCTAGGTATATAATCATATTTCTAATAATAAATTTGCTTTTTTGCAATGATTACAACTAATTTCTATTTATAGCTCATTTAATTGACCAAGTTTTCATAAAAATGTTAAGTAATAATGGTGGTAGCAAATGTTTTTGGAGAAGGCAATGGCAACCCACTCCAGTACTCTTGCCTGGAAAATTCCATGGACGGAGGAGCCTGGTAGGTCGCTAAGAGTCCATGGGGTCGCACAGAGTCGGACACGACTGAGTGACTTCACTTTCACTTTTCACTTTCATGCAGTGGAGAAGGAAATGGCAACCCACTCCAGTGTTCTTGCCTGGAGAATCCCAGGGATGGGGGAGCCTGGTGGGCTGCCGTCTATGGGGTCACACAGAGTTGGACACGACTGAAGCGACTTCGCAGCAGCAGCAAATGTTTTTGCTTTTGTTTTGTATTCTAGTAGGAAAGTGTCCAACATTTGACTCTTTGGAGATGACTTACCTGTTTGAGTGCCTTGTTGAGAAGATCATTTTCTGTTTCTTGTTTTCTTTGAGTTTTTTTTCTAATCGCATGTTGCATTTTTGTAAGTGCCTTTGTAGTGTCTACTGAGATGATTGCATGCCTATCTTTGTTAATTGTTTTCCTAATATTAAAATACTTCAGCATTCCTTGACAACCCAGTTGGTCATGATGGGTGATCTTTTAATATACACTTTCATTCAACTGGCTGCTATTTAAAAAAATTTTTTTTGAGTTGGTATGTTATATTTTCATTTTATTCAGTTCAAGAAATTTTCTTTCGTTTTCTCTTTTTTCTGGCCATGAGGCATGTGGGACCTTAGTTCCCCAAGCAGGGATCAAACCCGTACCCTCTGCTGTGGAAGAGCAGTCTTAACCATTGTACTTCCAGGGAAGTCCCCAGCTGGCTACTATTTTATTAAGCATTTTGGAATTTGTATTCATAATTGATTTGGTTTATTGTTCGTCTTTTGTGGGTGCTATCTTTGTGAAGCTTAGTTCTTTTTTATGGGTGCTATCTTTTTGAGGTTTTGGTATCAAGATGATTCTTACTTGCAGTAGACAATTTAAAATTTATTTATTTATTTATTACTATTCAGGAATAGTTTACATTGCATAGGGATTATCTGTTCCTTGACAGTTTTAGCTGACTTGATATAAAACTGTCTGTGTGAGCTTCTCTTGAGGAGGTAATACTTGAATAACTTCTTCAACTTATTCAAAGGGCTCAGATTTCAGATCAGGTTTGGTACTTAAGTCAACTCTGCAGGGACTCCTTCAGACGAGGACTAGGTTCAGACCTGGGTCCATCACGTGATAGGGGGTGGGGTGGTTCCCTCACCTGCTCAGACTAGATCTTCAGTTGAATTCTGCCTCTAGAATTGAGTTTTCTTGGAATGAAAATTTCCTAAGTACTTTCAACTTCAAAAATAAAACGGCCAGTTACCTTACTACAAAAATGGGTTTGTTTGGAAATAACCAGAGTAATTGCAACTCAGGAAAGGCAAGCGATGGTGGACCATCGGCAAATAAGGGAGGGGAGGCTGCTTTTATAGAGAAAGGAGGGATGGATGTCATCCATGTCACACAGCAAGCACAAGCAGGTAGGGCAATGATGGTCTTTCTTAATCCCCTTCATCGGCCATCTTAGTAGGTAGTTTTTTCAAATTCAGTTCACATACTGTTCAATAGTCCTAGTATGACATTTTGGGGGAATCTGAGGCTCCAGCATCTTTTTTTTTTTTTTTGTCTTTAACAGTGTTTTTCTGGAACAAGGAGAGGGGCTACTTCAGGCCCTGCTAGGTTAGAAGCCAGAAGTTGTTCATGGGACGTCGTCCTGTGTCCAGGTTCTATTTTTCTGCCTTGTCCTTCTGCCTGGTCTGAGGAGCTGGTGGTCACAGCAGACCACACGTCTGACAGCACCTCTGCCTTAGGGATTGGAAGAGGCAGGGAGCAGCCCAGGGAGAGTATCCATTACACACAGCACGGAGGCAGAGACTTTTGTGGGAGACCATTGTGGGCTTCCAGAACTTTCCTGCACACTTGGGTGTCACTGTGTGGCTTCTGCAGGTCCCTGGCTGTCTCTCATGCTCACAGCTCCATCGTCTTCTGGAGTCCTTCAGCTTGTAAAGCAGCTCTTTTGGCCCCAGCCATCCAGTAATCATATTTGACTCTCACTTCGCCTCCCCCCTTGCTGGCTAAATAATGTGACATTTCAGATTTGGACTCTTCAAGTTCAGCCTACATTTTTGGCTTTGACTAATTGTATCAAGGTCTTCTGGGATGCTCGTCGGTTTCCAGAGTGCCCCCATATGATCTCATCTTCTCATAATAAGTGGCTTTTCTGCTCATTTTTTCACGGCGATAACCCACAGAAGTTACTGGAGGCGCAGGGGCGACTTGGCTGTTGTCACACGGATGGCGGAGGAGCCAACACCGCAGTTTAGGTCCCACTCTCCCCAGCTCCCTTCCACAAGGTCACCCTGCTCCCTGCTGCCTCACAGCCTGGCCAGCTCTCAGCTCTCACTGGAGACCTCAGAGTACTGCCACCTCCTCCCCGGAGCCTTCCCAGGTTCAACTGAGGGGAGGAACTGACAGCTTTCCGTTTACTGCCTGGCTGTGCAGATCAGGGTCTGGGAAAGTCTCGCCTCCACGGCCAGCTCTTGCTGGCCTAAGAATGGTTTTCACATTTTTAAAGGGCTGTTTAAAGAAGAAGAAGAAGAAAAGGCTGTGTGACAGAGACCCGTGCATGGTCTGCACAGTCTCAACTATTTACTATCTGACCCTTTACAGGAAAAGTCTGCACGCCCCTGGTCTGGGTATCTGTCTCCCTTTATCCACTTAAAAACTTCGCTCACCCTCCATCTGTTTTTCTGACACCCAGGTTTGTCATCTCTTTACTTAATTTTTTAAACATGGATCTGAGATGGTTCTTTGGAATATTAGAAGCTGCTGCTTGCTATTCCCTGGGATTTTCTTTTCTCTTTTGGGCACTGAGCAACAGGCACCATGTGTTATAACCTGTCCCTTACAGTTTATTTGGGAAGAGAGGAGCTTGGCATCAAATATATGTTGGTATCACATGAGCAGTGAATAGCATGTACAGTCAGTACTGACTTGAGTTAGTCAGGAGGAGGGTCCTTCAGGACTAGACAGGAAACCTCGTGAGGCCAGGGAGCTGCTCTCAGCATCAACCACAGGTGCCTGAACTGAACTTGGAAAGAAATGAGGATGATCTTGGGTAGGAAATGGGGCTTTTGCTGAGATTTGAAGAAGGGGGTAGGAGTGGAATAAATAGGAGAAGAGAAGTGCTTTCTTGGCAGGTAGGCTCATTTGTAGTGTATATCTTCAAAGCATTCATTATCGGTGAGATGAACTAATGAGTGCGGTGTGTGTGTGCTCAGTTGTGTCTGACTCTTTGTGACCCCATAGACTGTAGCCCAGCAGGCTCCTCTGTCCATGGAATTTTCCAGGCAAGAATACTGGAGTGGGGTGTCATTTCCTCCTCCAGGGGATATCCCCAACCCAGGGATCAAATCTGCATCTCCTGTGTCTCCTGCATTGGCAGGCAGACTCTTTACTCACTGAGCCACCTGGGAAGCCCAACAGTTAGTTTAATTAATTTATAATAGACTTTATTTTTAGAGAAGTGTTAAGTTCACAGTGAAACAGAGCGGAGTAGACAAATTATGCATTTGAACAAATGCATAATCACGTGTATCACCATTAGGGTATCATACATGACTTGCCTAATCTTTTTAAATTGAAATATAATTGATTTACAATGTGGTGTTAGTTTCAGGTGTATAGCAAAGTGATTCAATTATATGTGTGCTCTTTTTCAGATTCTTTTCCATTAAGGTTATTACAAGGTACTGAATGTACTTCTCTGTGCTATACAGTAGGTCATTGTTTACCTGTTATATATATATAGTGTGTGTGTTAGTCACTTAGTCGTGTCTGATTCTTTGTGACCCCATGGACTATAGCCCGTCAGGTACCTCTGTCTATATGAGTCTCCAGGCAAGACTACTGGAGTGGGTAGTCATTCCTTTCTCCAAGAGATCTTCCCAATCCAAGGATCAAACCCAGGTCTGCACCGCAGGCAGATTCTTGACCATCTGAGCCATCAGGGAAGCCCTTTATATATACTAGTGTGTATCTATTAATCCCAAACTCCTAATTTATCCCTCTCTCTTTTCCTTCAAGAAAATTAGAGATACCAAGGGAATATTTTATGCAAAGATGGGCACAAAAAAAAAAAAAAAAAAAACATGGGCACAATAAAGGACAGAAATTGTATGGACCTAACAGAAGCAGAAGATATTAAGAGCAGGTGGCAAGAATACACAGAACTATACAAAAAAGATCTTCATGACCCAGATAACCGCAATGCTGTAATCACTTACCTAGAACCAGACATCCTGGAATGTGAAGTCAAGTGGGCCTTAGGAAGCATCACAATGAACAAAGCTAGTGGAGGTGATGAAATTCCAGTTGAGCTATTTCAAATCCTGAACGATGATGCTGTGAAAGTGTTGCACTCAACATGCCAGCAAATTTGGAAAACTCAGCAGTGGCCACAGGACTAGAAAAAGTCAGTTTTCATTCCAATCCCAAAGAAAGGCAATACCAAAGAATGCTCAAAGTACTGCACAATTGCACTCATCTCACGCACTAGTAAAGTCATACTCAAAATCAAAAGTACGTGAACTGTGAGCTTCCAGATGTTCAAGCTGGATTTCAAAAAGGCAGAGGAATCAGAGATCAAATTGCTAACATCCGCTGGATCATTGAAAAAGCAAGAGTGTTCCAGAAAAACACCTGCTTCTGTTTTATTGACTATGCCAAAGCCTTTGACTGTGTGCATCACAACAAACTGTGGAAGATTCTTAAATAGATGGGAGTACTAGACCATCTGACCTGCCTCTTGAGAAACCTATATGCAGGTCAGAAAGCAACAGTTAGAACTGGACATGGAACAATAGACTGATTCCAAATAGGAAAATGAGTATGTCAAGGCTGTATATTGTCACCCTGCTTATTTAACTTATACGCAGAGTACATTATGCAAAATATCAGGCTGGATGAAGCACAAGCTGGAATCAAGATTGCTGGGAGAAATATCAATAACCTGAGAAATGCAGATGACACCACTCTTATGGCAGAAAGCAAAGAAGAACTAAAGAGCCTCTTGATGAAAGTGAAAGAGGAGAGTGAAAAAGTTGGCTTAAAGCTCAACATTCAGAAAACTAAGATCATGGCATCTGGTCTCATCACTTCATGGGAAATAGATGGGGAAACAGTGGAAACAGTGAGAGCCTTTATTTTCTTGGGCTTCAAAATCACTGCAGATAGTGACTGCAGCCATGAAATTAAAAGACGCTTACTCCTTGGAAGGAAAGTTATGACCAACCTAGACAGCATATTAAAAAGCAGACTCTGTGAGAGAGGGAGAGGGTGGGAAGATTTGGGAGAATGGCATTGAAACATGTAAAATATCATGTATGAAACGAGTTGCCAGTCCAGGTTCAATGCATGATACTGGATGCTTGGAGATGGTGCACTGGGATGACCCAGAGGGATGGAATGGGGAGGGAGGAGGGAGGAGGGTTCAGGATGGGGAACACATGTATACCTGTGGCGGATTCATTTTGATATTTGGCAAAACTAATACAGTTATGTAAAGTTTAAAAATAAAATAAAATAAAATAAAAAAAAAAAAGCAGACATTATTTTGCCAACATAAGTCTGTCTAGTCAAAGCTGTGGTTTTTCCAGTAGTCATGTATGGATGTTAGAGTTGGACTATAAAGAAAGCTGAGCCCCATATAATTGATGCTTTTGAAGTGTGGTGTTGGAGAAGACTCTTGAGAGTCCCTTGGACTGCAAGGAGATCCAACCAGTCCATCCTAAAAGAAATTAGTCCTGAATATTCATTGGAAGGACTGATGCTGAAGCTGAAACTCCAATACTTTGGCCACCTGACGTGAAGAACTGACTCATTGGAAAAGACCCTGATGCTGAGAAAGATTGAAGGAAGGAGGAGAAGGGGATGACAGAGGATGAGATGGTTGGGTAGCATCACCCACTCAGTGGACATGAGTTTGAGTAAACTCTGGGAGTTGGTGATGGTCAGGGAGGCCTGGCGAGCTGCAGTCCATGGGGTTGCAAAGAATCGAACATGACTGCATGACTGAACTGAACTGAACTTTTCCTTTTGGAAATGGTAAATTCATTTTCTGTGAGTCTTTTTGTCTTTTGTAAATTAAGTTTAGGGCTTCCCAGGCAGTAAAAATGGAGAAGGAAATGGCAACCCACTCCGGTGTTCTTGCCTGGAGAATCCCAGGGACGGGGAGCCTGGTGGGCTGCCGTCTATGGGGTCGTACAGAGTTGGACACAACTGAAGCGACTTAGCAGCAGCAGCAGCAGGCAGTAAAGAACCCACTTGCTAATGCAGGAGACGTAAAAGACGCATGTTCATTCCCTCAGTCAGGAAGATCCCCTGGAGGAGGGCATGGCAACCCACTACAGTGTTCTTGCCTGGAGAATCCCATGGACAGAGGAGCCTGGCAGGCTACAGTCCATGTGGTGGCAAAGAGTTGGACATAACTAAAGTGATTTATCAAACAAATAAGTTTATTTGTATCTCTTTTTTAGATTCCACATATAAGTGATATCATATGATATTTGTCTTTCTCCTTCTGCCTGACTTCACTTATTATCTCTAGGTTCATGTATGTTGCTTCAAATACCGTTATTTCATTCTTTCTAATGGCTGAGAAATATTCCATTGTGTATATATACACCACATCTTCTTTATCCACTTCTCAAACATTTAGGTTTTGACTGTTGTAAACAATGTTGTTATGAACACTGGGGTACATGTATCTTTTGAGTTTGCTTTTGTCTCTTCTGGATATATGCCAGGCATGGGATCACTAAATTGTTCGGTAGCTCTTAATTTCTGATCCAGCAAGCAACAGCAACTCTAAGGTTGGTGACTTTGATGTGTTCTCTGGGCATCCCCACTGCTTGGCACCAAGCATAACAGGGGCCATGCAGCCTTCTGAAAGGAGTGACAGTCTTTAAGACTGTGAACGCAGACTAGGGCTGAGGGTGGGGAGTCTTCACTGGCCAGGGGAGTCTTCACTGGCCAAGCCAAGAACCTTGAAAATATTCCTGCCGGTAGCCCAGGGGTCTGCAGACCGCAGCCTGAGGGCCAACTCATTGAAGACTCAACCGAGGCCACCTTAACCTCCAGCTGCAGAGCCCAGTGCCTGAGATAGGAAGCGTGTGTGATCCTTTGGCCCATGAAGCCTAAAACATTTACTATCTGCCTCCTGTAAAGATAAAGTTTGCCACCCTGTGCTGAACGGTATGGGGGAAATCTGATAATGCTTTTGTGAAGATGTTGCGGGCACCATCAGGCACAACAGTTCTGCCAGTGTCCCCAAGCCCCAGTGCCCGCCCACCCAGAGACCTCCCCAGGGACCCTGTGCCAGCCGAGGATGCTCCCAGCCATGTTCTGTTCTCAGCAAATACCACAAGCCATGGTCGGGTGTGAACTGCTCCTGTGCCTCTTGAGCACTGCCTAACTTTACTTCTCAGGGAGAGAGAGCTAGCAAATGATTTCCCGGGGAATTCCCCAGCCTCCTCTGTTGCTCGTAACTCTCTTATCTTCTGAAGGTTGACAGTTTATGAAATGGCTGCTTCAGCCAAAGTTGCATAACAGAATGACATTCGCCTCTCTGCTCGCCTCTGTCTTCGAGCAGCTGAGGAATATGGCATTTTGGAACTTGAATCTTCATGTTTAGCATACATTCTGACTTTCTCCAATTTTATCCATCAGTTGTCATGCAAGCAGCCTTGAGGGAGATTTCCTGGTTGTTCACTAGGCAATTTTGAAACTCGAGAATTTTCAGCCCAAAGGTGCAGTTCAAACAACGCTCCAGAGAGTAGAGGTGCTCAGAAGCACAGGTGACAGCCTGGACGTGCAGTTGGCATCTGAAGTGGGCATGGGGGCAGTTTTGTGGGACTGAATCTTGCATCTGTAGAATCTGAGTTATCTCCATCCAAGGAGATCGAGTCAGCATTGAGTTGAATTAACACACCCAGCTGGTGTTGAAGAACTGCTTGATGTAGACAGTTGAATTGGTGATCAGAATTGTGGATAAAGACCCAGGCTGTATAAATGTGAAGTCACTTCAGTCATGTCTGACTCTTTGCGACCCCATGGACTCTAGCCCACTAGGCTCCTTAATTTTATGTGTATGTCACATTTTTCCATCTGGGAATTTGATGCCGAAAACTTGGTCTCTGTGCACCGGTGCTGAAGTGAATCTTGGAGACAGAGTTTTAGGTAGAGTAGGGGAGAATAGCTGTATTGCTTTGCCAGGCAAAGGGGACACAGTGGGCTCATCCCCCTCAAAGCTGTGTGTCCTCACCTGGGGGGATTTGTGATTGATTTCTAGCAGTGGTTCAAGGGCGCAGTTATGATGAGGATCAGGGTGGATGCAGGGCCTGCAGCCTTTGATCTGGCCTCACGCCATCTCCTGATGAACTGTGGTTCTCAAAGTTATCAAACCTCTCTCTGGAATGAAGAGCGCTTCATCTGGCCGTTCACATCTTCCATTAGTTGGGGCTTCATTCTGCAGAAGAGCTCAGAGGTACTGTTATGCATATCTCTTGAAGGGGAACCAAGACTCTGCCCCAGGTGGTCGACTCACTTCTCTAGACCTCCGTTTTCTCATCTGCAAAATGGTAATGGGTACCTAGATTGTGACTGAAACAATGGGGGAGCCAGAAGGCCAAATCTACCCCCTAACCACCTCATCTGGACCTTTCCTTAAACATTTAACAACAGGGGGAAACCAGTATGGTTTTCCTGAAAACGTGGATTGTTAGTGTCTCTCTAAAAACAGTAAAACCATGTCTGCACACCAGTTCCACAAAGCCACGGTGGGCCCACCTGAGATGGAAAACTCATCAGTTCACTACAGTGCTCCCCGTTCCCTAAAGTTGGCTGAGTTTTTAGTGGCCAGTTGTCACTGAGCCAGCATGGTTGTTGTCTCCTGTGGTTAGAAAAACACACTGCCCGTGTGTTTGTGAAAAGTGGGAGTACAGAAGGTGGATGAAGAGGGCTGTGTGATTCGAGGGAAATGGCAGAGATTGTATGGAGAGAGACCCAGGGAGAGAGCTTCCTGGTGCTCCACCTGAGCAGGGAAGCCAGTTGAAAGCGATACCTGACATCCAGAGGCTGGGATCTGGTCCTCAGGCTGGCGCGGAGCAGGAAACTGTCTCTTCCAGCTGTTGTGAGCCCGCGTCACTGTCATTTAGACACGGCGGGTCAGGCTACACCCAGGAGAGGAAGCCCTGCTCTCAGGAGAGACTTCTCTGCGCCCACAAAGACTGCCTGGAAAGGCTTGCAGCCTCTGATTTCCATACGGCTTCTGGCACATTGTTTTACTCAAAAGGAGAAAAGGAAACAACGCAGTGCCTTCCAACCCTAAACACAACGAGCTGGCAGCGGGAGAGGCGGTTAAGTCACTCCAGTAACATGCCAGGCTGAGAATAACAACATCTGTTCCTGCGGGCAGTTAGCAGAGGATTAAAAACAAAGAAGAAACCTTAGCTTTGAATGCAGCTAGATATACTGACTGGTGACTTGTAACTCCTGTTGGGCAGCTGGATGTCCCAAACGGTGGGCTTGGGGCTCGTGGCATGGGGTTAGGGTGCTGTGGCAGTGATGGGTGAGTGGGAGGAAAACGGCTCCCAACTTCTGTGATTTATAATTTGGGCATAGAGACACTTACATTGCACTCAAATGCAACACGGGCTGGCTTTCCTGACATGAGCATCAGACCTTGAAAGGCTCTTGCTTTCTGTAGGAGAGATTCTCTTAAATAAATACCCCTGCAGATTTTCGCCAGCCTTTGCTTCAGGCTTCAACGCAGCTCTGTTATTGTCGTTCAGTTGCTAAGTCCTGTAGACTCTTTGTGACCTAGTGAACTGCAGCCCGCCAGCCTCCTCTGTCCATGGGATTTCCCACGCAAGATTACTGGAGTGGGTTGCCATTTTCTTCTCCAGTGGATCTTCCCAACCCAGGGATCGAACCCATGTCTCCTGCATTGACAGGTGGATTTTATTTTTTTTAACTGCTGAGCCATCAACACAGCAGATGGTTCAAAAACTCCCCTTTTCTGATGCCCTCAATTCTTCTGGGACCCTCAAGAGAATTCCTCAGTAAGGTGTTAATTGTTAGCACTGAATCCCCTCAAATTATAGAGCAGGACTTCTTCCTTCCAAGAAAATCAGACTTACAGAAGGGATAAGGTTGTTAGCATGAAGTCTGTCATGGACCACTCCCCAGCTCCCCTGCCCCCCATAGCTTACAAGATGAGTTCAGGTCCCTTAAATGTGCACCTAAGTAAGCATGTCAGCACCCAGGCTTTGCCCACTATCTCCTCCCAAGTCCTAGCATCTGTTTCTTTCACAGGTGGACTTTGCTCCACCTGGGTCACCCTCACCTGGAGCCATCTCTCCCCAGCTGCCAGCTCCACCCTCAGAATCCCTTAAGTGCTTTTCCTGTGTCCTTCCATGCGCCGGGCACTGGCATCTGTCAGGGCACTTAATACGCTGCTGCGTAGACAGTAAACTCCTTCCCCATCTCCCTGCACTAAATGCTACTTAGCGCTTAATTAAATAAACGCAGTCATTTATTCGGCATTTATTGGTTTGCTTGGCTCCTGGTATTTGTCTTATGGGACATGTAACAAAGAACCAGGCTTCATCTCCATCCTCTGTGGGCAGGGGAGAAGAGCAGTGTCCCCACACTGCTACAGTGTAGCGAGCATCCTGTTACCAGATACAGTGGGCTCCATAAACCTGCTTACCTGGCTGGTCAAGAAGCTTCATCAATTTCTTCTGCATCATTTCCTTTCCCTTACTTTGGTTTGCTGTAAAATGAGGGAACTTTTAATTGTGAAAGCCTGAGTCTCAATCTTTCAAACCTGAGATAACTGGAGCAGATTTCTGCCCATTTGTCTACTTCAGGTGGAAAAAATGTGTTTCTTCTGTGGACAGTTTGGTCTGGGGTCTGAATTCAAATGATTCAGTTTAACAGTGTGTTTTCTGGTGTTAAGCAAGCCTGGATTTGAACTGTGGCTCTAAGACTAGTTAATTAAATGACTTAATCTCTCTGAGCCTCAGTTTTCTCACTTGTAAAATGGGGATAATCCTGTACACGTTACAGGGTTGTTTCTGTAATTAAGTAAGAAAGCCAATCTGTAGTGTAGTGCTTAGCACATGGGTAGTGTTTAATAAATGTTAGCTTTCCAGCCCTTATTGTGGCCCCTCACCCCTCCGCTGGATCTAAAACAGCTAACTCCTATTACTAGTACTGTCCTACTGAAATACTTTAGCGTGACTCTTGTGATGGGTAAGAGCAAGTTATTTAACCCAGTAGTTCTGGTTAATTAGCCTGTAATATAACCAGAATCAATTCTTGGTTTGTCTAATTAATGTGAACAGTTAGAGGTAATTTTAAAGGTTGATGAAATCAGTGATATTGAAGCTATACAGTCAACAAGAAACAGTGCAATAGTCCACCAACCTTGCATGAAGAAGGTAGAAGAAGCCAACCAACCCCGAAGTCTGTGCTGGAGCCCACCAGCCACACCCCTCCTCTTTTCCCCCTGGCTCAGCTGTCCATAGGACCCACAGACACCCTTCCATCCTCTTGCAAGGAAGCCTGTCCTGCCAGGGGCTGGTGGGGGCACCACCGACTGCCTCTCACCAGCTCCAGATGGCTTGCTTTGCCATTTATGCTGCTTATTAAGGAACTTCTTGAATTTGGTCTCTGATGTGGTTAGAACTGGTAGCAAGTTTCTAATCAACACAGCAGGAAGATTATCTTGTCCATCTCCAACCACAAGGATCTGACATCAGTGGGATGCCAGACCAGCTTAGGTGTTTCTCTTTACTCATCTCCTCCATTCTTTGCTCACACTTTGTTAATTTCTTTTCAACTTTGTACTTTTGCCCCTCACCTCCCTTAAGTATCAGGTCATAACTTAGCTTATAGAAGTTTTCTTTTTTTGCCCCATAACCAGTAAAGTTTCATGCTGATGGAAGGTACACTACATGGACTTATCAAAGTATTATAGATGACTTCCTGACTTTAAGATAAATAATATTAACATGTATTTTCCTGATGAAAATAATGAGACTCTGCATTGTTTAAAAATCCTTCCATCATAATTGAAATACGATTTCAATTCTTACAAGATTTATAGATTTCTCCCTGCCAGTAGAATCTGACCACTTTTTAAAAACTATACTGGATGGATGAATCGTAACTTCAGTGTACTTTTCTATCTCAAACAGGTAAATAAATATTATGGGATAATAGAAATGTAACAAGTAACCATTGCAGTTAATGTAGAGTTTCACAGGACGGCTTTTTGTAAACAAACTACTGAATTTTACGATGACAAGACACAGAATAGCTATAAATGTGGCAAGAAAAGAACCTTCAAAGAAACTGGCTTAATGTTTAAATTCTTCATAAGTTTGAGGTAAACATCTTGCAAATATCTTCTAGCCATCCCGTCATCTACATACCAGGATGAAATGGCTTGGTGCATTGTTCTCTAAGCCTCTTGCCAACAGCTCAACTTTTCTCAGTCTTCTGGTATTATGGACTTAGTGGCCTTTGGCATCCATTTTAATTGGTGCTAAGTTAAAAGATTTGCACTGCAAAACTTTTCTTTCTGTATTTTGCAAAGTGCATTTTCACAAAGCTGCTTCCAGTTGACCTCTCCCTCCTCCTTCCCAGCATATCCCGTATTATCCACCTTTCACAACTGGGGTGGCTGAGGTTCAGTGAAGCTGGGTGCCCTGCTAGATAGAACACTGCCAATACTTACTTGCACTCTGATTTCCCCCGGTACCAATGACACACTAGTCACAGCCTTCCAGGGACCAGAGGCCATGCACAGACCTCCAGCTTCTCTCTCTGAATTCCATACCTCTCCAGTCTACCTTGTCAAAGTAATGAAATGGAGAAGGATTCGCTTCTGGTTGGAAATTTCCACCAAGAGCTAGGATCCACTGACATCCTATCCCAGGGGAACCATATAAATGCCATAAAGTGCAGGAAAACATACATATTAAAAATATGAACAGGTACAGTAATTCACCTGCAAGATCAAGGCATTTCCTGAAAGACTATTAGTTAATTTCAAGAGGACCCTGACGAGTAAATACCGTGATGGTGCTGTGAGACTCCAGGAGGCAGTTCTTAAGGCTCTTATTTTATGACCTGCCCACTCTTCTCATTTCTACTGAAACTTCTCCATTTGGAAGCATCCTGTTCCCCTGCTCCTTATGTTTCTGAGGCCTGCTGTTCTAATTTCTTTGCCTTTGATGGCTAGCAAGCGGGGCTTTGTTTTCCAAGAGTCTTGTATTTTTTGATCTTCATCACAGATTCTTCCAGGGCTCCTATACCATGTTTTAAAATAGCTTCTCAGGATTCCTGGAGGTTATTAACTTACAGTGTGACGGTTCACTTACCCTGCAACCCTTGTGCCTACACATTTCTTTTTCATGGTTCTATTTTTAAACAGTAAATAACTATGTGATGAATATCTTTCCTATAGTATCCTATTCCATGGAGGCTGTAGACATGGCAAGTGGGAAAGGGAATGGAGTGGAGTAATTGAGCTTAAAATGAGAAAATGAGTTAGCTTTTTTGGTGTGTGGTTTAAAAAACAAAAAGATATAACATTTACCATTTTAACCATTGTTAAGGTTACAGGTCCATGGCTTTAAGTTCGTTCACATTATTGTGCAACCATCACCACCATTCATCTCCAGATTAACTATGTTTTAAGGTGTCCCGGCCCCTGAGACAGTTAGGTGGCTGAATTGGTGAAAATGCTTGTATTTGTCAGCTCAGAGACTGCCATAACACAGGACCATACATTGGGTGACCTGAACTACAGAAGTGTACTTCTCACCCACTAGAGGCTGGGAAGTCCAAGGTCAAGATGCTAGGAAGGTGGTTTTCATTCGGAGCCCTCTCCTCTTGGCTTGTAGGCAGCTGTCCTCTCACAGTGAATTCACATGACCTCTTGTTGGCAGGATGGAGAGACAAGCTCTGGTGTCTCTCTTTGTAAGGGTACTGATATCCTCACAAGGGCCCCATGACCATACTATACGGGAATTTAAGATATTTTTAAAATATCCAGAAAAAATAATTCCCCAAAGCAACATTTGAACTTGCCCCATGCTACAATTATTTGCATTGTATTTACATAATATTGGGTTTGTAAGTAATCTAGAGATGACTTAACATATACAGAGAAATGTACATGGGATCTATGAAAACACCACAGCCATTTTATATAAGGGGCTTGATTTCTCAGATTTCATTTCAATGTGGGCTATTCTATGGTCAGTGTTTATGAGAACTTACACATTATCTAGTTGTTTGTAGATAATGAAATTGGATATATGTAAATTAGGTCTGTCTTAGCTTTTTTTTTTATTTTATTTTTAAACTTTACATAACTGTATTAGTTTTGCCAAATATCAAAATGAATCCACCACAGGTATACATGTGTTCCCCATCCTGAACCCTCCTCCCTCCTCCCTCCCCCTTCCATCCCTCTGGGTCGTCCCAGTGCACCAGCCCCAAGCATCCAGTATCGTGCATCGAACCTGGACTGGCAACTCATTTCATACATGATATTTTACATGTTTCAATGCCATTCTCCCAAATCTTCTCACCCTCTCCCTCTCTCACAGAGTCCATAAGACTGTTCTATACATCAGTGTCTCTTTTGCTGTCTCGTACACAGGGTTATTGTTACCATCTTTCTAAATTCCATATATATGCGTTAGTATACTGTATTGGTGTTTTTCTTTCTGGCTTACTTCACTCTGTATTATAGGCTCCAGTTTCATCCACCTCATTAGAACTGATTCAAATGTATTCTTTTTATGTCTTAGCTTTTTATCCGTATTGTTATGTTACCCACAGCCTCAGTAATTTTTGTTTCACCTAATATTTCCTGAACTGACAGAGCTAAAGTAAAATTTCCTTTTACTAACGTAGTTTTCCTTTTACTCCTGGTAGTTCTGCTTTATGATTTTGATGCTCTCTTATTTGATGCATAGTTATTAATTACTGGAAGAGCTTATTGGGTATATTTTGTATAAATGTGGCCTTACTTATCTTGTTTAATACTTTTTGTCCAAAATTCAAGCTTCAGTTCAGTTCAGTCACTCAGTCATGTCCGACTCTTTGTGACCCCATGAATCGCAGCACGCCAGGCCTCCCTGTCCATCACCAACTCCCGGAGTTCACCCAGACTCACTGTCCATCGAGTCAGTGATGCCATCCAGCCATCTCATCCTCTGTCGTCCCCTTCTTCTCCTGACCCCAATCCCTCCCAGCATCAGAGTCTTTTCCAATGAGTCAACTCTTCGCATGAGGTGGCCAAAGTATTGGAGTTTCAGCTTTTGCATCATTCCTTCCAAAGAAATCCCAGGGCTGATCTCCTTCAGAATGGACTGGTTGGATCTCCTTGCAGTCCAAGGGACTCTCAAGAGTCTTCTCCAACACCACAGTTCAAAAGCATCAATTCTTCGGCACTCAGCCTTCTTCACAGTCCAACTCTCACATCCATACATGACCACAGGAAAAAACATAGCCTTAACTAGACGAACCTTTGTGGGCAAAGTAATGTCTCTGCTTTTGAATATGCTGTCTAGGTTGGTCGTAACTTTCCTTCCAAGGAGTAAGTGTCTTTTAATTTCATGGCTGCAGTCACCATCTGCAGTGATTTTGGAGCTCCCCCAAAATAAAGTCTGACACTGTTTCCACTGTTTCCCCATCTATTTCCCATGAAGTGATGGGACCGGATGCCATGATCTTCGTTTTCTGAATGTTGAGCTTTAAGCCAACTTTTTCACTCTCCACTTTCACTTTCATCAAGAGGCTTTTTAGCTCCTCTTCACTTTCTGCCATAAGGGTGGTATCATCTGCATATCTGAGGTTATTGATATTTCTCCTGGCAATCTTGATTCCATCTTGTGTTTCTTCCAGCCCAGCGTTTCTCATGATGTACTCTGCATATAAGTTAAATAAGCACGGTGACAATATACAGCCTTGACGTACTCCTTTTCCTATTTGGAACCAGTCTGTTGTTCCATGTCCAGTTCTAACTGTTGCTTCCTGACCTGCATACAAATTTCTCAAGAGGCAGGTCAGGTGGTCTGGTATTCCCATCTCTTTCAGAATTTTCCACAGTTTATTATGATCCACACAGTCATAGGCTTTGGCATAGTCAATCAAGCAGAAATAGATGTTTTTCTGGAACTCTCTTGCTTTTTCCATGATCCAGCAGATGTTGCCTATTTGATCTCTGGTTCCTCTGCCTTTTCTAAATCCAGTTTGAACATCAGGAAGTTCATGGTTCACATACTGCTGAAGCCTGGCTTGGAGAATTTTGAGCATTACTTTACTAGTGTGTGAGATGAGTGCAATTGTGCGGTAGTTTGAGCATTCTTTGGCATGGCCTTTCTTTGGGATTGGAATGAAAACTGACCTTTTCCAGTCCTGTGGCCACTGCTGAGTTTTCCAAATTTCCTGGCATATTGAGTGCAGCACTTTCACAGCATCATCTTTCAGGATTTGAAAGAGCTCAACTGGAATTCCATCACCTCCACTAGCTTTGTTCGTAGTGATGCTTTCTAAGGCCCACTTGACTTCACATTCCAGGATGTCTGGCTCTAGGTCAGTGATTACAGCATCGTGATTATCTTGGTTGTGAAGATCTTTTTTGTACAGTTCTTCTGTGTATTCTTGCCATCTCTTCTTATTATCTTCTGCTTCTGTTAGGCCATACCATTTCTGTCCTTTATTGAGCCCATCTTTGCATGAAATGTTCCCTTGGTATCTCTAATTTTCTTGAAGAGATCTCTAGTCTTTCCCATTCTGTTGTTTTCCTCTTTTTCTTTGCATTGATTGCTGAAGAAGGCTTTCTTATCTCTTCTTGCTATTCTTTGGAACTCTGCATTCAGATGCTTATATCTTTCCTTTTCTCCTTTGCTTTTTGCTTCTCTTCTTTTCACAGCTATTTGTAAGGCCTCCCCAGACAGCCATTTTGCTTTTTTGCATTTCTTTTCCATGGGGATGGTCTTGATCCCTGTCTCCTGTACAATGTCACGAATCTCAGTCCGTAGTTCATCAGGCACTCTATCTATCAGATCTAGGCCCTTAAATCTATTTCTCACTTCCACTGTATAATCATAAGGGATTTGATTTAGGTCATACCTGAATGGTCTAGTGGTTTTCCCCACGTTCTTCAATTTAAGTCTGAATTTGGCAATAAGGAGTTCATGGTCGGAGCCACAGTCTGCTCCTGGTCTTGTTTTTGCTGACTGTATAGAGTTTCTCCATCTTTGGCTGCAAAGAATATAATCAATCTGATTTTGGTGTTGACCATCTGGTGATATCCATGTATAGAGTCTTCTCTGGTGTTGTTGGAAGAGGGTGTTTGTTATGACCAGTGCATTTTCTTGGCAAAACTCTGTTAGTCTTTGCCATGCTTTATTCCGTATTCCAAGGCCAAATTTGCCTGTTACTCCAGGTGTTTCTTGACTTCCTACTTTTGCATTCCAATCCCCTATAATGTAAAGGACATCTTTTTTGGGTGTTCATTTGAAAATTATTTTGTGTATGTTGCTTGATAGCATTTGCCCATCTTTTATTTTCAGCCATTCTTAATCATTTTCTTCTAAGTCTGATTCTTGTATACAGTAGAGAATATAACTGAATTTGCTCTTTCCTCAGTATTTCTTTTTTTAATTTCTTCTCTTTCCTGTGTAGTTGGATAATTGGAGTAAAAATATTCCTTCAGAAACTCTTGATACAGATCTGGATCATGCTTCCAAATCTCTATTGTATTTGAACTGCAGAATAGATATTGTGTGAGGCTGTGTTGTACTTACATTATGAAGAAGCAGACACACATATGCACCTTCATACATACCCATGTAGCCAATGTGATCGGAGCAGAGTTTGAAGAACATTTGTATTTACCTGATTCATTTACATTTGTTACTTTCCTTTTCAGTTTTATAGAAAGAGGACCACAGCTCTCAACATTAAATTTTTGCAAGTGAACAATGTTTGGGGATGTAAAGAAGACTTTTCACAGGATTTTTCCATAGACCTAATGTAAAGGCTAGGCAGCCACGTATCTTGCTTTAACTGAAATGTTGACTCAGGCACGTTCTGAAAGCTCAGATTGATTGCTAATTGGTGCCTAACAGTGGACTTTATGATTATAAATTGAAAAGACAGGAGCCTGTTATGTTATACCTGATGTATTCTAGTTGACTGATAGTCAAAGAGGTGTAAAATGGGAGAGGAATAGTGATGAGTGTCTGTAACAGAGAGAGAGAGAAAAACTCCTTGGGAGAGAGTACTTCTTTCAGAATACTATCTTGCGTTCTAAAAATTTTTGCACATGTTTGTATGTGTTCCTTCTGAAAATTCAGATTCACATTTTTGTTTTTAGAACTTAACTTTATATGTTTAATTCATTATTTCTTTAGTCAAAAGCTTTTGACTCCTGTTTATGATGACGGTATTTGTAGTGATAATTGATATATTTTCCCTTCTTCCTATTTTCCTTTTATTTCCTCTAACACTCCATTGTAGCTGATTATATTATTTTTCTTAGTTCTTCCAAAAGTTACCTGTATAATTTAAATATATTTCTTATACCTTAATTGTTGTTTATCAGCTACAGGTGGTAGAGCTCTGTATTCACTGCTCTGTCCTCAAGTCTGGCATTTGCTAAATAATTGCTTATTGGTAACCTGTACTTTTTTCTCAGCTAAGAGTCATATTCATGACCTTGCCCAGTTCTTTCTGTTGATTAGAGTACATTTTTCCATCTATTATTACATTTGTTAAAATTATTTTCCTAGTTTATTTTTTGTAATTTGTGATACACAGAAGTTTAAATATTTTTATAATGTTGTCATATTTATTACTATATTTCAAAGTTTCTTCTTTTAATTTTCTGCCCAGTCTTCCCCAGTTTGAGATCAGATGAATGCTCTTTTTTTCTGGTTGCTTTAAGGTTTACACACGACTCTACCTTTTCTGGAATTTATTTAGGATATTTTTTGATTTTAGAACTCTACATTTTCTATTTTGTTTTATTACTTGATAAACACTTTCTTAGAGGTACCTCTGATGGTAATGTGAAGAGATATATGCTTGATTTTTTTCATTTTATATTTTCCAAACCATCTATGACTAAACAATTCAATTTATGCATTAAGAAAAATAAAGGATCACCAGGTTATGACGATACTGTAGGACAGATTAAAGAAAACATTATACTAGATTCATCTAGTAAAATTTTGAAATTTTCTGCTGAAAATTTAAAACACGGGTTGTACATTGGAAATTCATCTAGAAATGATCTCAACGTTTACTGAAATAGAGTGAAAATAAATCAGAGTCCAAATTCAGCCCAGCAACCCTCACATATGGTTTTAAGCTAATTAAATATTTTTTTGACAACTGAACTGAAACTAAGGAGCTAATTAATGATTATACTCATAGATCATCCTACTATGGGTTTAATCAGCATTTGGTTTGCCTTAGCTCTGAGATGGACTAAAATAAATCACTCTCTTTTGACCAAGTGTTATAACAAAGTGAGGCTTGTTTCACTTAATGCTGTCACTCATTGTCATAAACTTATCATCACTTAAAACATCTGTCAAAGTTGTCTTGTAAAATTGTCTTCAGGGCTGAAAATATACGCCTTTTTTTTTTTTTTTTTTAACCATTCTCAGTACACTTTGAGGGAGGATGTAATTTTTGGCAATCGTCCAAAGAAATTTGGATTAAAGTTTGGGGAATACATTTGTTGGATCTGCTGGATTAATTTAACAAAAAAAAAAGACTATTGTGTTGTATCACTTATAATAGTATATTTAGCCTTGAGGAATACAAAAAGTAGGTATGGTGGCTGAAACTAATGACCTTTTGTTTATGATGCATTGAAAAGTCCCTGGCTGCTGGCCTGGGTTTCAGTTGCTCCCTGACACCAGGACCGGCATTGCTCTGACTGTTTCGGTCGATCTCTCCTGACTGCTGCCCAGGGTTACAAGGTGGCCAATGCGTCTTTAGGCCCCATGTCTATGTGCAAGGCTGAAAGCAAGGGAAAATGCAAGAGCCATGCTTGGGTCTTACTCACTGATCGGGAAAACCAATCATTGCTCCGATGTCACTGGTCAGAACTTGCTTGCACTGCCATCCCACCAGCAAGAGCCCTGGGAGAGCTGGGGGCAGGCGTGCCATGATCAGCTCAGACCATCATCACCCATAACCCAGATAGGAGTTTCTGAAACAAAATAGGGGTTCTGATGACAGGGACAAAATGCTCACGGGAAGGCCACCAACTGTGTCTGCCACACACATGAATGGTGGTAGGTGGTCTGTGAGGAAAGGTGCAAAAAGAGTTACACAGTAAACAGTAGCAGCCTTTTTAGGACCTTTGAAGAATGCTTCAATTTGGTCATATATGCTCTGGCACTTTGTTAAAGAACTAATAGCTGTGCCTTTATTCACTTTTCAATTATTAGTATTTTGATCTTTGTTCTCAAGTTATGTTTTTCCTTAAGATAAGGACAGTGTTTTTTATGTTACTGTGGATGGAGAACTCTGTATCTTGTAGGCATGAAGGACATGCCTATGTAATGATTAAATGGAAATCAGTGTAATTCCATGTGTATTATTCATGGGGTGTAGCTGACCTTGCTTGGTACCTTACACATTCATGGGTGACTACAGATGCTGCGTGTTTGCTGGGATAGCTATGGGATAGCTGGATAGCCAGCTATAAAGAATGCCAGGAAGCTCTTAGCTATCAAGTCTGGCTAAAGGAGTCTCTGGATTAATCACGAAACCTTGGCAGTTATAGAAACATCAGAAATACTCAAAAGTGAACCTTACTGGTGCTTTTGACTAAATAGATGGAATCAAGAACTGAAAGCACAGCAGTCAGGATCCTTCAGCTTTATTGGCATAAGGTGATGTGCAATGTTCCTGATTTTGTGTCTGCATAGCGTTAAGGTTCAGAGCATGTGGAACCCAGTGAGTGAAGCAGAGAAGCGAAGGAACGTGTCTATTACTAGTGCTAGAAAAATGACGTTTGCGGTTGGGCAGTGTGAGCGTGTGTATTGAAAGTTCCTGCGTTGGGTTAAGTGCTGAGAAAAAGTAAAGATGACAGCTGACCCAACCCAAACTGCTTCAGTGAGAAGCGAGCGCGCAGACTCACAGAGTTGAGCAGTCCAGGCGCAGCGGGGACGCCGGTGCTGTCAGTAGGCTCGGTGTCTCTTCATCTCACTTGCTTCCGCTTTCCATCCCTTATGGGTCCATTTTCCTCCTACGTTGTCCTAGGGGAAAAGTGTCCTCTCCCATCATGTTATCGCATTCTTTGAGCTTGATGGTCTAGGAGGAAAAGAAAGAGCTTTCTCACCAAACAGTGAAGCAAATCTTAGAGCCTGGATCATTGAACTGAGTCAGGGTCACGTCGTGTCTTCACACCAATCCCAGGGGTCAGGAGTTGTGACTCATTGGCTGGTTCAGATCAGCCAGTGTCCACCCAGACCCCAGGACGCTCAGCTAGCCCACGCACTCCCTTCCCTGGGAATCATCTCGGCATACCCATGGCTACACACTGTGTCCTGCATGGCACGGAGAACAGCGGGTATCAAAGGTGTCCCCGGGGCCATCAGCACCCACCTGGGGACTAGTGGAAAAGAAAATTCTGAGGCCCCTCCCCAGACGTCCTGAAGCAGAAAATCTAGGGATGGGACTCCATCTGTGCTTTCACAAACCCTCCAGTTTTGGTGCCGATTAAAGTTTGGGAACCACTGGCTTAGAGAAACGGACTCCTTCTGAGAAAGAGGCCTGGTTGGAGGGAGAATATATTTTCATAGCAATGAGGGCGGTTTAGCCAAAGGTCAAGTTAGATGAACTTGGAGACTCTATCAAATGCCAGAAAGAGAGAGAGGAGAAAAATAACTGTAAGAGGGATCACTGTGGGCTGTCTGAACATGGCTATTTTGACCCTGGAAAAATGCACATACATTTTTGTTCCCTTAGCACACATTCTGCCGTCCAGTAATAATGCATTGTAAACAGACCCTATTAAAACAAACAGTTCTCTCTGGATCTTTTTTTTTTTTTTCAATATTTTCTCTAAATAGTTATTTGGTAATACACATTTTTCTGTTTTGTGAAGTCCCTAAATAGCAGAGGTCTCATTTGAAGGAGCCAACTCGGGCCTCTTAGTGCCAGAACGTTCATGAAGTTTTCGTTTTACTAAATAAAGAACTGGAGTGAATGTCACCCCCATGGTGGTACTGGGCCCTCGACCCAGTAGGAAAATGAGGGGCTCTGAGTTCCCTTCCCCTTCTCAGACTGAGCTGATCTTAGACTGAATGGCTCCAGAGGGGTGGGGTGGGGAGTCCCATCCTCTGGTTTTCTGTTTCTTTAGGCTGCCCTTGCTGGTGCCTTTGGTCCCAAAATCAGACCCTTACTTTTAAAATCAGCTGTTGTTGCATTCATGGATGGCTCACGCCCAATAGAACCCTCTCAGATAGAAAGTGTCTCAATGTAACGCTTACTGGGAAAGATGAACATTGGAAAAACAGCCCGAGGGGCGTGAAAGTGGCCATTTTCTGCTTCTGACTATGTTAGTTGAAGTCAAAATTGGTTCGCAGCTTGGACGACTTGTTCTTCAAATTCACCCCTATGGTAGCTCTCATCAGCTCAGAATCCAGGGTTTGTATCCACCTCTCAACCTTCTGCCTCTCAGAAAAGGGACACCAGACTCCCTTACAGCCCGAGGGCTTTGGCATTCCAGCTTCATAGGTGTATGGGCTTGGAAATAGAAGGGACTTTGGCAATTGATCGTTTATCCATTGGTTTCCTTTAAGGCAAACTGTGTGTTTGAATGTCACATGATTGATTAGGATTCCAATTGTGTGTGTGTGGAGGAGTGGAGGGGGCCTTCCTCACACGTGGTGTGGGCAGAGCTGGGGGCTGTGTTACCTTCTGTGGCCTCAGAGCACCCCTCAAAGGACATTCTGTGCCATTAGAACTGCCCCATCTCCTTCCCCACAACCCCCACCCAAGGCCAGCCAGAAGCAGCATTGTGCAGGGGTTAGCTCAGGGCTCAGCACCTGGGCTAGGGAGATGGACTGCAGGTGCTCGAGTCTCTGCCGGGCACCTGCTGGCTGTGTTCTCTGGACAGGTAACTTAACTTCTCTGGTCTTGGTTGTGAAATGAGGACCATAATAACATGAGAGGATTGAAGTGAGTGTAAAAGGAATGAACAGGCATAAAGAGAACTAAAACTGCTTAGACTCAGGCCCGGTACCTGAGGAACACTCAGTGTGAGAATCCCTTGTCTGTCCCTCACCCTCGGCCTCCCACTCTGCCTTAGAAACTTGACCCATGCTGCCCCTCTGCATGGTGGTCATCTCTAGGACCGTGGCTCTAGCCGCTTATCCTCTGGTAGCTAAACCTCAGTATAGAATCTTGGGTTTAAAAGGAGGTCAACAATTATATTTGGAGTTAAATTGAAGCTCCTTCACCCCATCCTAACGTATTTGGCAAATTCCAGAAAAATGGGCCTCACTGATCCTTTCTGGGGGTCAAGTTCTGCAACTTAATCTGCTGCAAGATCGCTGTCAGGATTTGAGTCTCTGAATTCCTTTGGAGAAATCATTCTGTCCACCCCACAAGGCTGCTCACCACTCACAGGTTCTCTCCTTTCTTCTGTCTTCCCAGGGTCTCCAGTCCCAGGCTTGCCAATAGGAGTCCCACCCCACTGAAAAATACAACTGACCAATTCCTCTCTGGGGTCATCTGATGACATGCTTTTTCCTGCATGGTACCAGGGCCTATCATTTGGTAACCCAGAGGGATGTCAGGCCCAAGATGAAACAATGTGGAGTGGGAAAAGAGCCTTTGAGTTCTTGGTGTCATGATACATAAGTCTTACATCACCCTCTATTGTCTCTTTATGACCCTCTGACCTTGTCCATGCTCTTGCGTCTCCTGCACTGGTAGGTGGTTTCTTTACCACTATACCACCTGGAAATGGGTGGCCTAAAACAATAAGAATGGATCATCTCACAGTTGGGCTTCTTAGGCGTTAGTGGTGAAGAACCTGCCTGGCAGTGCTGGAGATGTTAGAGACACGGGTTCAATCCCTGGGTTGGGATCCTTGGAGGAGAACAGGGAAACCCACTCCAGTATTCTTGCCTGGAGAATTCCGTGGACACAGGAGCCTGGCAGGCTATAGTCCACAGGGTCGTACAGAGTTAGACATGGCTGAAGTGACTTAGTATGCACACATCTCACAATTCTGGGAGTCAGAAGCCTGAAATCAAGATGTCAACAAGACCGTGCTCACGAAAGCTCTGGAAGAGGGTCTGTTCCACACCTTTTTCTTAGCTCATGGTTTTGCCAGCCATCTTGGTCTTCTTTTGTGCCAATACCATATTGTTTTAATTATTGTAGCTTTATAACACACATTGACCTCTGAGAGTGTAAGTCCTCCAGCTCTGTTCTTCTTCAAGATTGTCACGGTCTTTAGCATTAGAATCACTCTGTTTATTTACACACACACACCCACCCATCCACCCACCCACACTCCCCTGCTAGGATGTTGAACAAACTATTGAATCTTTAGCTCAGTCTGGAGAGACTGTACAGATTTAATCTCTAATATTGGGCCTTTAAATTCATGAACATGAATTTTATTATATAGACTGTCTTTAATTTCTCTCAATGTTTTAGTTTTCTGGGTAGCTTTTTGCATCTTTTATTTGGTTTATCCTCAGGCGTTGGATATATTTTTGGCACTGTTGTATTAAAACCACATTTAATGTTTACTTTTCTCATTGCCAGTGAATAGAAATGCAGTGTAACTTTGCATACTGAATTTGTATCTAGTGACCTTTCTAAGTTCACTTACTGATTTTAATGATGTAGCTAGAGATTTTGGGGGATTTTCTCTACATACAATACTGCCAGCTGTGGATTATGACAATATTCCTTCCCTTTAAATCTTTGCAATTTTATTTTGTTTTGCGATACTGTCTAGTATCTTTAGCACAGTGTTGAATAGAAATGGTGCATGTGGGCATCATTGTTTTGTTCCTGATAAAAGGGGAAAAGCTTTAAATATTAAGTATTATGATTGATGTAGATTCTTCTGTAGATACCTTTGGCAGAATTAAGAAAAATTACATCTATTCCCAGTTTACTGTGTTTTATCAGTGACTGGATAGTGAGGCTTATTACATGCTTTTTTGGTATCTCTTCAGATGATCAAATGATTTTTGAAAATTCTGTTGATTGGATTTTGAAATGTTAGACCAATTCTCTGTTCCTGGAGCAAGCCCAATTTGACTGTGATGGATTATTTTTATATTGCTGAATTTGACGTGCTACCCTTTGTTTAGAACTTGTGCAATTTTGCTCATGAGAGTTCTTGGCCTACAATTTCCTTACTTGTAATTTCCTTGCCAAGTTTTGGTAATAAGATTATATTGGCCTCATAAAATAAGTTGGGAAGTGTTCCCTTTTCTTTTTCCTAGCCTTTAGAAGTTGTGTTTAAAATTCTTAGTTCTTTCTTACACATTCAGTGGATCTTGACACTGAAGCTCTCTGAGATGGAAGTTTTCTTGGTGGAGAGGTTTTAAATTATGAATTCAACTTTAAAAATTATAAGTTTATTTAGATTATGCCAGTTTATAGATTGTGTTTTTCTAGGAATGTGTCTTGCCTGAAATTTCACATTTATTTATGTAAAGTTCAAACATATACTTTTGCTGTTTCTTTATTATCTGTAGGATCTGTAGTAATACCTCCCTTTTGAGGTCCAATACTGGGAATTTATACCTTTTCTTTTCTTAATCAGTTGTATTTGTTAAATTGCATCTTTGTCAGTTGTTTTAGTTTTTTCAAAGGGACAGTTTTTGACTTTGATTTTATTACATTTACTTTTGTTTCATCAATTTTTCTCTTCTGGTCATAATTTTTTTCTTTTTATTCTCTTGGGTTTGATCTGCTTTTTATCCCTATACCCTTGAGACAGATACTTACACCAAGGTTTTAGCCTTTTTCTCTCCTAATACATGTATTTAAAGGTACAACTTCCCTGCAAGTATGGTAAAACTGAAAGTGTTAGTTGCTTGGTCGTATCTACTCTTTGTGACCCCATGGACTGTAGCTTGCCAGGCTCCTCTATCCATAAAATTCTCTAAGCAAGAATACTGGAATGGGTAACCATTTCCTTTTCAAGGGATCTTCCTGGCCCAGGGATTGATAACAGATCTCCCACATTGTGGGCATTCTTTACCCTCTGAGCTACCAGGGAAACCCCAGTAGTAGCCTAAAGTTTGGAGAAGGCAATGGCACCCCACTCCAGTACTCTTGCCTGGAAAATCCCATGGACGGAGGAGCCTGGTGGGCTCCAGTCCATGGGGTCGCTAAGAGTAGGACACAACTGAGCGACTTCACTTTCACTTTTCACTTTCATGCATTGGAGAAGGAAATGGCAACCCACTCCAGTGTTCTTGCCTGGAGAATCCCAGGGATGGGGGAGCCTGATGGGCTGCCGTCATGGGGTCGCACAGAGTTGGACATGACTGAAGCGACTTAGCAGCAGCAGCAGCAGCAGCCTAAAGTTTTAATATGCTGTGTTTTCACAATCATCTACTAAACATACTTTATATTTCCCTTCTTATTCCTTCTTTGACCCATTAGCTATTAGTGTTGCCTAATTTCTAAGGATTTGAGGATATTCTGTGTCTTGTAAATTGATTTCTAGAGTAATTTCTGTGAACTCAGAGAATATATTCTGCATGGCTTCAGATTTTTGGAACTTACTGAAACTTTATAAGGTAGTTTATATTACATGGATTAACTTTATAATGTTCCATGTGAACTGGAAATATCTATTCTGCAAAATCTTTTAATAAATCAGGTTAGGTTTGTGCAAATCTTCTATACTTTACCTCACATTCCGTCTGCCTGTTTTATCAGTTACCAAAAGAAATGTATTCAAATCTCCCATTTGATTGTGGATTTTTAATTTTTCTTTTCTTGATTTCTGCAGTGTATCAGCACAGTCATGGAAATAATTTAAAATATATTCCTGTTGGATGAGTCTCTCAACATTGAGTTCTTTTTTAAAAAATTTCTTTATTTTTAATTGAAGGATAATTGCTTTATTGTATTGTGTTGATTTCTACCAAACATCAACATGAATCAGCTATAGGTTGACCTTTGGGGTTTTAAGCAGGAGGTGTCATAAAAGTTACCACAGGGATATCTGGGTTGTGGTGGCCAAGTGTTCATAGTTATGTTGCTTTTTGATCCTTGGATGTCGGCTCTTCCTATAATTGTGGAGCAGAATTCACCAAAATCGAGTTCTTGAAAAGATGTGTTTTTCAGTCTTCCATCACAGTAGAAGTATTTACATTTTCCAAATTCCTCTTTAGTTTTTTTTTTTTTTTAACATTTTATATTAGAGATGTGGATCTGTGGTTTCTATTAATGGAGACAAATAATGGCTTTCTCAATATTCCATGAAGTGAGAAATAACAGGCTGATGGGAGAAGAGCTGTCCCAGACTATGTAGAGCTGTGAGACCAGAGAAGGTGTTTCTGAAACTCAGTCTTGGACTCTGTCATGTCCTGTTTGGGTTTGATTTATTTTTTTAAATTGTAGTTGATGTGCAGTGTGTTAGTTTCAGGCATAAAGCAAAATGATTCAATTATGCATTACATACATATATTCTTTTTCATATCTTTTCCATTATAAGTAATTATAAGATATTGAGTATAGTTCCATGTACCGTATAGTAGGCTCTTGTTGTTTATTTTATATATAGTAGTGTGTGTGTATTAGTCCCAAACTCCTAATTGATCCCTCCCACTTTTACCCTTTGGTTAAGCTTCCCAGATGGCTCAGTGGTAAAGAATCTACATGCCAATGCAGGAGACTGGGTTTGATTCCTGGGTCAGGAAGATCCCCTGAAGAAGGAAATGGCAACCCACTCCAGTATTCTTGCCTGGGAAATCCCATGGACAGAGGAGCCTGGCAGGCTGCAGTCCATGGGGTCGCAAGAGAGTTAGACACAACTTAGCTACTAAAACAGCAGTGACCACCAGATAGTTCTCCTATGAATGTGAGTCTGCTTCTGTTTTGTAAATAAGTTGTTGGTATCATTTTTCAGATTCCACATTTAAGTGATATCATATGATATTTGTCTTTCTCTGACTGACTTCACTTAGTATGATAATCTCTAGGTCCATCCATATTGCTGCAAATGCCATTCTTTTTTGTGGCTGAGTAATAGTCCATTAATAATATTACATCTTCTTTATCCATTCCCGTCAATGGACATTTAGGTTGCTTCCATGTTTTGGTTATTGTGAATAGTGCTTTTGTGGATATTGGGGTGCATATATCTTTTCAAATTAGAGTTTTATCCAGATTCATGCCCAAGAGTGGGACTGCAGGATCATATGGCAACTCTTTTTTTGTTTTTTGAGGAACCTCCATGCTGTTCTCCATAGTGACTCTAGCAATTTACATTCCTACCGACAGTGAAGGAGAATTCCTTTTTCAAGTTTGAGTTTGGTTTGTTTGGAGGGCTGTTTTGGATCTCACGTTCTTTACATGCATCTGTGCATGAAGATGGATTCTCCTTGTATAGAATCATAGTTATTAGTTGAGAGTTTTTGAAGTTGAAGATATCATTTCTGGTTGCAGTTCAGAGCTAAGTCTGCACACGCCTTCCCCTCCTGGTGTCTGAAAGAGACCGGCTGCCTTTTCTGCAGAATGAGTGTTAGGATTGCATTTCCCTAAATAGTGATTAACTTTAGATTTTTTGCTTCAAAATTACTACAGCATCGCTTCCCAAAGTATTTTGTAGGTGCTCTCAGTATGGTTAACACGTGCTGTGCTGTGCTTAGTCGCTCAGTCGTGTCCAACTCTTTGCGACCCCATGGACTATAGCCCATCAGGTTCCTCTATCCACGGGATTCTCCAGGCAAGAATACTGGAGTGAGTTGCCATTTCTTCTCCAGGGAATCTTCCCAACCCAGAGATCGAACCCAGGTCTCCAGCATTGTAGGCAGACTCTTGACCATCTGACCCACCAGGGGAGTCACATGGTTAGCATACTTAATATGTTAAATAGCAAAGCTGTGGGATGTGCAGAGATAGGGGAGGGTTCCTGGGTGAAAGAGCAGAGTTAAACAACCAGGTTTATTTACTGGGTTATTTCTTAGACGAGAGTGTGTCTTTACACTACACATTGTTGCTCTCCAAGACAGGAATGAAGGCAGCATTTTTCAAGTTAATCTGAACTCTGCCGACCCTTAGCTTTCTTCCCATTTCAAAGGAAATTCACACTTAAAAAAGACAAAAACCACAGGTTTGATGCTGTGCTTGGGAGAAGCAGGGTCGTGGGGTAATGTTGGGGTTGGGGGGGATGATGTGGTGAGGAAGTGTTGGACAAGACAGCCCCAGAGGAGAAGATACATTTCTTTCCTTTTCAATCATAGTCATTTTCAGTGTTATTATGCTAAGAAATGCTTTTCTTGTTTGTGTGGGGTGTTTGCTGTTGTTGCTGTTCTGATGTTAAGCCCTTAGGGGAAACATTTCTATAGAAACTAGGCAGTCAGCCAAACCAAATGCTCACAACTCCTCCATCTTCACTTGGGAATTAAGCATAGGGGATGGAAGGAAGGCAGCATTGGCAGTAACACCCCTGGGGGAAATCCCTTTGCCTGAGAATAGATATCCTTTGACTTTGAATTCACCTGGGAGTGTGGCTTTCTGGTGGTACCTGGCGTGTGGGGCTTGGAGTGATCCTGAGCAATCCTGAGTCCAGACAAACCTCTTCTCCAAGGATGAATTCAAAAGACAAATCATACGGGATCATGCCTGTTCCCTTATTCGAGAGCAGCCATAAGAGGAAAAAGCAGTTGCAATGAGTCAGCCCTGGGGGCAAGGGAGATAGTGGTTATTTAATTATGTAATCAATCAGTGTCTTAAAACACGCTTTGATGAAGTCTTCCCTTATGAGATCACAACATCTATGAGTTGCTAAATGTTTATCACTGGTGCTATGTGTGTCTGTGTGTGTGTGGCTGGAAATGGGGGAACTATGCCCCTCTATTTAGTCCCCTTAATTCTGGCACAGAATAACAGCTCCTTGTGGCTGTCGGAGATGATAGTGACAAAGGTCAGAGGGAATTGGGCATCCAATTTGGCAATGGTGATGTAGCCGACTATTTAAGATGTATTGGAATTAAAGGGAAAAAAAGAACAGTTGGCGTTATCGGGGAGAGAAATCAGACGCCAACAGACAGCAAACCTCCCCAGAGCCAGCCATCTCTGTCATTCTGAGCAGAGCTTCTCCAGTGAACTTGGGTGGTGATGGTGGGGGCAGCGGGCAGGCTGTTATGTTCCTTGACTCTTCCAGAGAAATTTCATAAATAGTTTGTGCAGTGTGTCAATCTGGGCATCTGGGAAGCATCACGCGTTCTTGGCATCGAAGCTCCCGGTGACATCCATTGGTTGCCTCTCCCTGAAGGAGAAGGGCTCAAGTTCCTCTATTTAGAGTGCTGGATATTTTGGTGTCTGTTATTTAGAACGTGGGGATCTCTCTTCAAGCCGAGCTTATTTTTGTCCCCAAATAATCGAAGCCAGGCTCCCTCTGGGAGGTGGCATGTTGGTGGCTGGAGAGCTCATGTAGAACCCACTGCCCCTGTACAAATCTGGTCATCATCATGCTAGTGAAGGAGCAGGAGTCTGGATGGAAGCTACTGGGGAGGAGTCTAGCCTGATAATTTTGATCATATCTAAGGCAATGCTGGGAATGCAAGTCCACTTTCTCTGGGATACACAACATAAAACTATGGGTCCTTTGACAATATTTTGGCTCAATTTTTGGCAAGGGAGATGACATATTAGGCACTGAGGTAAGTTACCGTCAGTTTTTAATCCTAGCACTAAACCTAGTTTCTATCTGAGCACCGGGTGGTGGTGTGATTTTTGGCAGAACTTCAACCCTCTTTATGATAGTTGGTTTTGTCCTTTCCTGCTGCATACACGTAGGAGAGGGCCTACTGCAGAAGTTGTGAGACAGATCTTGAAAAGCTAAAGACCCTAAGACTGACTTCCTCCCTTCCTCTCCCATCTGCTGCTTGTCATCACCACCACTTCCTAAACTGCCTTATTTCCAGTCACGTTAACTTCTTGTACCCATCATTCATCTGATATGCCATTATTGCCAGTGTTGAAACAAGTAATCTGATCATGACATCATTCTAAGGAAACTTTTAACTGGAGCTCAGTGTCTTTGCAGCCCTGTGCCCAAGGTCTTTATCAAGGGGGACCCAATTCCTCCCTGATTTCAGGGCCCAGTGCTACCCGAGACTGTGAACTCTTGCCTGCTTGTGCTCAGGGATGCCTTACCTCTGTAC
Source organism: Bubalus bubalis (assembly GCF_019923935.1). NCBI lineage: Eukaryota > Metazoa > Chordata > Mammalia > Artiodactyla > Bovidae > Bubalus > Bubalus bubalis. The sequence continues at coordinate 32,247,902 of NC_059159.1, read as the reverse complement.
CATTGTTCTCGTGCCCGCTTCCCCCCACAACAGAAATGCTTTTCCTTCCTCTCTTTACATATAAATGCTACTCAGCCTTCACTATGTAGCTGAGATGTTACCTTCTTCACCCAGAAGCATCGTCTTCCTCTTCTCTCTTTCCAGCATTTAATCTGTTCTTTCATCAGGTCACATCACATTTTTCTCAGTGAAAAGTGAAAGTGTTAGTCACTCAGTCGTGTCTGACTCTTTTGCGACTCCATGGACTGTAGCCTACCAGGCTCCTCTGTCCATGGGATTCTCCAGGTAAGAATACTGGAGTGGGTTGCCATCCCCACCTCCAGGGATCAAACTCAAGTCTCCTGCACTGCAGGCAGATTCTTTACTGGTTTTATAGTTTAAAATACATATTTTATCTTTACTGAGTTAGACCCTCTTGAGAGCCAACGTCATATGACTGAACTTTAGACAGGCCATACCTAGTCTAGTACAGTGACAAGTGGTGGTTTGTGTCTTAACTTGACTCCACAATCCTTTCTCAGAGATCATTCTGTGAATTTCTGGTGTTTCACTTTACTAATTTGTCAGGGACATCATAATGGCTCTGCATTATTCTTACAAAAAAGTATTCTGCTGGGGTTAGTCTTTCTGCATATAGAGGGCAGGAATGGAACAGGCCTGATGAACGATGCATCATTTGAGTCCCCTTCATATGGAGCAGTAGGAAACCATCCCGTTGCCATGCCAACAGCCTCCATCCCGCACCAGCAGTCCTTGCACGTGTCTGGGGCTCTCCAAAGTGCTGTCAGTCATTTCTACCTCATTGACTCTTCTCCTTCAGGAAGGTGGGGTAGGCAGAATAGTCAGATCAATTTGGATGGATGGTGAGGGAGAAAAGGTCGCTGAAGAGCCAGAATGATGTGGGTGGAGCTGCATAGCTTGGTGGTGGTAAAGTGAGGGAAGGATCTAAAAATTTCTTAATCTCATTCCATAGATTTCTACTAGACCAGACAGTGATTTTCAAACTATAACCATTTATTACCTTCTTCCACAATTAAAAGAAAAAAAGCTCGTCTGTGTACACTGATGCCTTGGTTTATATAATATTTTTTGTTTAAATCCATCATGTTTTAAACTTAAAAATGTTGATTTCCAAGGAGTTTTCAGTTTATTGCCATAAATGGAAGGCTAGTATTATCACTTGCCATAAATAGAAGGTCACCTTAAAAAGAAGTATCATTGCCATAAAACTATGTTATTAAATTCTGAGCCATCAAACAGCAAGGGCTGATAAGGAGCCAAGAGTGAGCAGAGTGAGCAGAAAGTGGGGAACAAGAAACCTCAAGTAAGAGAGAACCGTAGTGAGCTGCGAGAACACGGCGAGGCCGTCGATATGTGACATCGGGAGTGAAAGAAGCAATGTTTGATGGGAGCCAAGTCCCCTCAGTGATGGGGTGTATATGGTGTGTTACAGAAACTAAATCTTCTTGGTCTGGAAGCCCCTTCCAAAGCCCAAAGCCCAGTTGACATTTCACTTCCCACGAAGTCTGACATGAGTGCTGTCTGGATTCCAGAGAAATTTTTCTTTTTCTTCATTTCTTTTTGGATACTTACACTTGCTATGTGCTCAGATGATCAGTTGTGCCCGACTCTCTGTGACCCCATGGACTTGTAGCCCACCGGGCTCCTCTGTCCATGGGATTCTCCCGGCAAGAATACTGGAATGGGGTTGTTAGGCTATTGCTTAAGGCAATTTTAATGAGCCTCTATTCTTTGAAAGTAAATGAACCTAAGACAATTGTAAAGATGTTTATTCCTGCTGGATTAATTGCTAAACTTAATGCAAGTCTACTTAAAACAGGAAGGATTTATTATTTTTTTAAACCTGACAGAGTGGTTTTAAAGTTTGACAGGGGCAATAAAAGGCAAGCTGACCATGAAGATTCAGAAAAAAATGATGGGGCACACACACTGCCAAACTTTAAAATGGTTTATAGGGATACAGTAAAAAAAAAAAAAAAAAAAAAATGGTTTGAAACTGGTACAAGAATGGACTGACTAGATGAAGAGTAAGACCAGAGTTTGGAATATGGCATTTGACATCTGCAGGGAGACATGTCAGGACCTTCAGTAAGCCATTTCAGACAAAACCAGATTAGTCTACACTTCAAACCACATATGAAACCAGCTCCAGACTGATGAAAGAATTAATGCAAAATGAAAGCACAAAGAATTTGCAAAATACAAGAGAATCTGACCCAGGGATGGGGGAATCACCTTCCTGTTCTTCATATGGGGTCAGCTTCATGGGGGTCAGGTCTGGGCCGTCCTGATCTGACCTGGGTCTCCCTATGTCTTCACACCATCTTGCCTTCCTGTGCGTCTGTCTCTAAAACCAAATTTCCCTTGTGAAGGACAGCTGTCCTATTGTATTCAGGCCCGTGGTCATGACCTTATTTTAACTTGATCTCTGTAGAGACCCAGCCTCCGTAGGGTCACTCTCTGAGGCCTGGAGGGTGAGGGGACAGAATTCAGTTCATGACAAGGCTCAGTGTGGCTCCTCCCTCCCCTGCGATGGACTTGATCCCACAGTGATCTTCCCCTTACTCTGAGTTCCTGATTGCATATCTCAAGTCCCAGGTTGAAGGTTTTATATTCTGTATGGATGGCTTCTCCAGTTGTGGAGGAAACTGCCTGTGTTGCCTCTTTCACTTACCATCTCCTGAAGGTCAGGAGATCTGTGTTTTCCACCTTCTTGGAATTGACTTGCTTCTTTCTGCTGAGGAGGTCTTCCCTTGTGGTCTCCGGTCGTTCCAGGGAGACCAGATCGCAGTCTCGGAACTTGAAACGGACGCCATCAGATCCTTGAATGGTGGATGGGCGTTGAGGGTGAGAGAAGCAGCAGGGGGTTCCTGGGGGTGCTGGGGCGGCTGGGAATGGGGAGTCCTTTCCCAGCCCCAGTTCCCCCTCGTGCCTGTGCTTTCCCACCAGGTCTTCATTACACATCCTGTGGCTCTTCTCTTGGGCTGCTCGTTCCTCAAGGCTGGAAACAGGAAGTCGAGTTTAAATTGAATAAGTGTGGGGGGCACGAGGGACCAAAGGCCCTCTGAAGGCTCAGACAAGCTCTGGTTGGAGGAGCCTGTGGTGGGGAAGGAGTGATGGTCCGGAAGACACACACACGGGGGCGGGGTGGGGGGATGATGGGGAATGCCTTTTATATGCATCGAATATTCTCACAAGAAAGGGGTGGGGGAGCAGCCTGGGGGGACTGTCGGCATCCTCAGCTGCTCTCCTTCCCTCCTGTGTTCCCTTCGGAGGTTTAAGCTTTTCTAAAACTCCCTTTCATCCCACTGCTTCTCTGCTGGTAAAGCTGGGCATTCTCGTTACCCCCTTTTCGCCTCCCCCATCCCCCGCCAACTTGCTCTCAGGGCCATGGAAGGAACCAGGATCCCTTCCCCTTGCAGATCATAGAATAATACCAGTGACTATAAAAATGACAGCTTATCTTCGTGTGGTATCCCAACAGTTTATGCTGTTCTTTCATTTGCATAATCTTATTGTTGAAATAGATAAGACAGACCTTTTACAAGGAGATCTTTATGAAGGAACCAAGGGGAGGGGAAGAGCTACAACACCTCAAAGCAAATTCACAATGGGCTGATGGAGGACAGGTTTCTTATGCGGGACAATGAAAGTGCAGCCTCCCAGATGCTCGGCCAGACCTGCTCTGGGGCCCCCTCAGCCCTCTTGGGAGAGCTGCACCCTTAAGGAATCTCAGGGTACTTGGCAAGCTCTTTCAGGGGCACTGAAGGCAGGATCAGTGAGGTGTGTCCCCAGGCCTTAAGGACTTGGCAGGTGAAAAGAGGGCAAGGTGCAGTTCTTCAGGAAACACACTGGACTGGAAATAAAAGAGCAGGATGGGAAAGAACTTAGGTGTCTGGCCAGCAGCTTCATGGTTTCCTGTGAGTTCCCTGAGGCCAAACAAATGTCTCCATGGCTGGTGGTGAGGATGTGATTTCCAGACTGGAATGGCTGGACTGAGTTTATGTTCTGAATCCTCCATGCAAACGAGAAGGCATGGTAACACTTGGCCGGATGGGTCAGTACACACGGGTCCTAAAGGTGTGTGTGTGTGTTGCCAAGACCATCTATCTAACCTCAGATCCATTCCTTGTCACAGGAGCCAATCTCAACCCCAGTGTTGCCAGGGTCCTAGCTTGACTGACTTCCAGCCGGAGTCACTGAGAGAGTGCCTTGCCCCCAGGAGGCAAAGGGTGGGGGTAGGAGGAACAGGCTGGAGTGTGTCTCCCCGCTTCACCATTTCTGAAGGTTTCTCCAGTAGCCCTTGCATATCCTCCATGGCCTCAGTTGCCATCAGACAGGCCCCCCCATGATTCTAAACTTCTGGAGGTGACCCCAGCCCCTGGGCTCCCGTCTCTTGCCTCCTCCCCAGCTTGGGACCTTCCAGCTTGGGGCCATAGGAGCTTCTTGCTCTTGCTGGTCTTGGAGTTGCACCCCCATCCTCTCATCTCATTTGTTACCTGGAAAACCAGTCTCCTGCCCGAAAGCCTCTCTGTTGTAAACCTTCCAGAGGGTTTGTTTTCTGGTTAGATCCCAGTGGATAAGCCCTTCTGATAAGAAAGAGCCTGGGCACTGGGCATTGTTTGGGGAGCCGCCTTGGCCAGGCTTCTCTTCGCAAAGCCCAGCACCCTGCAGGGAGCCGCAGGCCCCAAACTGCCTTAAGCCTCTTCTTGGACGGAAGGCTTGGAAAATTGGGCTCTGGGATCTGCTGGACACATGTTTACATGGAGGGCCTGCACAGTCCTACAGATTTCACGGCTCCAAGACGTTAACCGACTTCCAAGTTTTATATGTTGGAATGTTTAAAAAATAAATTTGGCTGCAAGATGAAAAGGCTGGAAATAATTTCCATGTCCTCATTTGTGCGCTTCAGATATTACCAGTGACATTTTGTAAATAGTTTAAACCTTTCTTCACCTTCTATATGTCAAGATAAAAAAGGACATTTGAGATAATAGCTTGTTATTGGAGGGGGCGGGGGGACGCGTGGAGCCTCTCTCTGGACCAGGGACTGAGGACCCGCTGATGATGTCCTGTGGTGGTCACTGAACGCTTGGGATGCAGTGTCTTGCAAAGCATACAACAAGGACCTGTGTGAATGTGTGTTCGGCGGTCAGAAGGTTTTTCCATAACAAAATCATCCTGTGCTTTGTCTGCCCTGGCCTCCAGTGCTGTGATTCACACCCTGCATCTGGGGGCAGAGACTCCCTCTGCTCCCCACTCTGATGCCGAATCCGCACCCAGCTCACTCTCCCTTCCCTCCCTTCTAGGGGCCCGTTTCTGCTCCTTTTGTGGCTTGTAGAAGCACATTAGGGATTTTTAACCTCTTTTGGATCATAGGGTCCCTTTGAAAAAGATCTCATAAAATTGTGGAACCCCACCCCCACCCCTCACCCCCGAAGGGGACCTCCACTTACCATAGGCAGTTTTAGCAGATTAGTACTCCTGAAGCTTCTCTCCCTAAAGCTCATTCCTCTTCTGGGTCACAAGGCTGCGGATCACAGTTTGAGGGATCCTGCTCTGTGTGCTCAGCCTCTTACATCAAATCTGCTTCTGTCCTCTCACTGAATTGTTTTCTCTTTGAGGCACACACCGCTCTCCATTTCATCCTTCTTGATAAGAGCCCTGAATTGAACTCTGTTCCATTTAAGTCCATCTCTAATTTATTTCCACTGTGGTCAGAAAATGTAGGATTTAAATCTTTTCAAATGTAGTGAGGTTTGTTTTATGGTCTATTCTGTGTGCCCTGGAGAATATGATATATACCTCTGCTGATGTGTGGGGTGATCTATAGTTATCTGTCAGGTCTGGTACATTTGTCAGTTTGTCTATATCTTTATTGATCTCTTGTCTAGTTGTTCTGTCCATTATCATAGGGCAATACTGAAGTTTCCAACCATTATTGTTGTTATTTCTCCCTGCAATTCTGTCAGTTTTTGCTTCATGTATTTTGTGGTTCTGTGGTGTGGTGCATATATCCTTATAATTGTTGTATCTTCCTAACAGATTGCCTCTTTTATCATTATAAAATATCCCTCTTTATCTCTGCTGCTGCTGCTAAGTCGCTTCAGTTGTGTCTGACTCTGTGCAACCCCATAGACGGCAGCCCACCAGGCTCCCCCATCCCTGGGATTCTCCAGGCAAGAACACTGGAGTGGGTTGCCATTTCCTTCTCCAATGCATGAAAGTGAAAAGTGAAAGTGCAGTCGCTCAGTCATGTCTGACTCTTAGCGACCCCATGGACTGCAGTCCACCAGGCCCCTCCGTCCATGGGATTTTCCAGGCAAGAGTACTGGAGTGGGTTGTCATCGCCTCCTCTGACAGCCTCTAGTAACATTTAAAAATTTAAACTCTATGTTGTCTGATATTAATATAGCCATTCTGGCTCTTCTATAGTTGCTATTTTCCTAGTGTAGCCTTCTAATTTCTTTAATGCTTTTTTAACTGTATAGTTTTAGTTATTTTCTTAATGGTTGCTCTGTGCTGTGCTGTCGCTCAGTCGTGTCTGACTCTTTGTGACCCCATGGACTGTAGTCTGCCAGGTTCCTCTGTTCATGGGGATTCTCCAGGCGAGAATATTGGAGTGGGTTGCCATGCCCTCCTCCAGGAGATTTCCACAAACCAGGGATCAAGCTTCCATATTGTAGGAAGCTTCTTTACTGTCTGAACCACCAGGGAAGCCCAATGGTTGCTCTAGAGTTCACAGTATGCAGCTTAAGTCACCAGAATCTCCTTCCGATTCACACTAACTTAATTTCAGGCAGATGCAGAAACTTGACTGTGTGTCTACCCTCCTCCTTTTTAGTGTCATCATCGATCATGTCTATGTTACAAACTCAATGATGCATCACTGTAATTGGTGCTTTATAAAATTTTATCTTTTAAAGAAATGGGGAGAAAAAAATCAGGAATATATTTATAGAGTTTGTTACATTAACTTTATTTACAATTTCTAATTCTCTTCATTTTTCTTGTGATTTCTAGTTACTCATTCCATTCCATTTGATTTATTCCCTTCCTTCAGCATGGAAAAAAAAAAAAGAACAACTATCTTCTTAAACTTTACTCCTGACATTTTCAAAACACTGCTCTACCATGGCTCCTCCAAGTTCTGGCCTCCTTGGAAACCTGTCACCCATTCAACTGACTCCGTTAGGATCCTTGGTGGTGCCTCCTCCAAGGTCAGAATAACGTTGCCCAGTGATTCATGTTCTGGCATAGTCTTCTTTTGTGCTATCTTTCCCAGGAACTTCTGATACTGTGTCAGTCATCATTCTAGATGTTTAAACAATGTAGGCACTGCTGCTGCTAAGTCGCTTCAGTCATGTCCGACTCTGTGTGACCCCACAGACAGCAGCCCAACCAGGCTTCCCTGTCCCTGGGATTCTCCAGGCAAGAACACTGGAGTGGGTTGCCATTTCCTTCTCCAACGCATGAAAGTGAAAAGTGAAAGTGAAGTCGCTCAGTCGTGTCCGACTCTTAGCAACCCCATGGACTGCGGCCTTCCAGGCTCCTCTGTCCATGGGATTTTCCAGGCAAGAGTGCTGGAGTGGGGTGCCATTGCCTTCTCTGATGTAGGCACTGTACATGTCTTTTCGGATCATTAGCGCCTCTTCCCTTTGTTGAAGTCCATTGTATCTGTTCTTTCTTCTTAAGATAGTTTTTCACTAGCTCCCCAGTGTTACCTGATGGTCTTAATTGAACACACCCTTTGTGGTTAACATGCTTTCTTTCCATGGTAAGCCAGTGTGCTCTTCCTGCTGGTCTGTTGACCCTCCTTCCCTTAATATTTTTCATTTGTTCTTTACTAATCCCCAGACTTGAGCCTCTCCGGCTCACTCACAGTAGGCTCTCTAATGGATATTTGCTGGGTTTGGATGGTCCAGGACTCATCCGCTATAGTTTCATCTGGGAAACTGTCAGGCCAGCATACTGCACAGTGGAGTTGACTCCATCTCAGCTGCAGGGGTGGGCATCACACATAAACATAACTGTACAGAACATCACAGTCCCCTGGCCACAGCGGCGTTGATCCAGAGATGGGTACAAGCAAACTAGAGACAATGCGATGCAAGGAGAACTGTGATGGGACTGTAGGGGAGTCACAGCTCTTTAGAGTGGATGCTCTTTAGAGTGGAATCTGCAGACAGCAGCACCATGAGGAGGGAACCCTTGAGTCTTAGGGCATTGTTTGAGACTCTTCATCAACCCACACCTAAAGCTGGAAGAGTTTTCGTATATCTGTTACAAAACCGAAGAATTCCTTTTTTGTGTGGGAGGAGGGATGTGGTTCTTTCTGTCTTGAGTAGTTTGAACTAGATTTCTGACTTTTGCCATCAAAAGAATTGTAACTGATAGATCCCCTTTCCTTACAGCTGGACACTTTAGGATATCAAGAGTAAGATATCTTGTTGAATGAAAAGTCTTTTGATTCTCCTAGCAATCTCAAGTCAGACAGCCTTTCTGCCCATCATATTGATAGAGAGATGGGCAAAGAACGTGATCAAGCAATTCATAAAAGAGGTGGTATATAAAACTAGTGCACGGGAAAGAAAAACCTCATTGTTCATCAAGAAGTGCAAATTAAACCAAAAGATACTGTTTTCTTGCATAGGAAACTGACAGTCTTGACCAAAGTAATAATTTTCAGTGTCACTGCCAGAAAACTTACAATCCTAATCATTTTTAATGGTGCTGTATATGACTACAACTTTCCTGAAAGCGATTTGGCAATACAAATGTAAAGTCTGAGTATTTTGAATATCCTTTGATCCAGGTATTTCACTTGTGGAAATGATTAAGGTGGTTCACAAAAATAAAAAACTAAACAGTTATTCTTTGAAGCACTGTATTCAAAAGCCAACATTTTAGAACAAAATACCCAAATTACAGAAGATTTTGCCTAGTAATTAGGTAGCAACTTTGTGATGGTGAGAGAATTAATTCTTAGGTAGGTTGATAAGGAGTCCAGGGCCCTTGAGGAGGAGAAAGGCCTCTAGGGTTCTCAAGGAGGAGAAAAGGACAATGTTTTTTTCTACATTGCTGTATCTTAGTCAGTATAACAATGTATCTTGCTTGAGGACATGTTTCTCCTTAACAAGAACCTTCTGACTAATCTTGTTATCTTAAGACTGGGAGTGGGTCTGGTAAGATCTTTCTATTGTTATTTCTAATCTTATTAACTTAAGATGTTTGTAGTAGGTCTGGTAAAAGTATATAAGGCCTTGATAACACTAGTGAGTGGGGGCACTCTCTGTCCCCTTTCTGATGTTTATGTCAGAAGCTTTCTCTGTCCTCTCTCACTTTAATAAAACTGATACACAAAAGCTCTTGAGTGATTAAGCCTGGTCCCTGGTCCCAAAGCTAAATCTTCTTTGGAGATCATGAATCTGACATTGTTCACCATCAGCTATCAATGGTATTTAAGTTGGTTAAGAATTGCTGACTTTTAATGGACTTAGGTAGTTCCCTAGGACCAGACTTTTGAACATTACTTTTATTTCATCAAATAAATATTTTTTTCACATGCCTACTACAAAAGAAATGAATTCAACCAGGCCTGAGAGCCCCAGAACACAATTCCTATCTTCAAGAAACTCCCAATCCAGTGTTGGATAAACCACCCACCACTGATGACATATGTACAACTGTTAGATACCATAAACCTAAATAATTGGTAGAAAATCACAGAAGAAGAAGAGATTCAGTCTAACAGGTAGAATTCGAGAAAGCTTTATGGAGGAAATGACATTTGAAATAGCTTTGTAGGATGGCATAACCCTAAGAGACCATAAGGCTGGTGGTCTGTCCACACTGGCTTTTATTTTATAGTGAAAGAGGAGATGCGGTGGGAAGCTCTTGACCCTGGCCGAGGCCACCCTTCAGGCCTGGCGACCTGCCCGCTCCCCAGGAGCCCCCTTCTCTCCAGGGAGCGCTGGCCCCAGCAGCTTGCCTGCGGCCCTGAGTGCGGCTGGCTCTGTGCTGTCATTCCTGGGAGCTCAGCTTGTGGTCCGGGTGTGCTTTCCATCAGATTTATCTTTGCAGAGAGGCAGGGGCGAGGGAGATAGAAAACTGGGAAAATTCCCCTTGAGTTCCTTCAAATGAGAGTCCGATGAGATCTCCAAAGAGATTATATGTAAAAATCTTGGCTCTGTGCATGGGCCCCATGTGTGAGCCACAGCCTCTGTGGTACTGTAGGAGAGGCTGATCGTGGCCATATGGAAAAAATTGTATCTGTTTGTGTCACACCTCTTGCACTGCCATGCCTTTTTGGATTGAGAACTGTTGCGCTGAGATCGCTGGACCGTGCAAAATACACGACCGATTGTGAGCTTGCAGTGGCCCAGATTAGAGCGTGGAGATGCCCCCAATACCGGATGAGAACAACAGGAAAGATGTGACTCACCAGCTCCCATCTAGGGCGTGCTCACGAGTCCCAGAGGCGTTTGTAGGCACCGGTGCAACACCGTGCATGTCCGCATTCCTGACCCTAACTGAAGATCAAACAGAGCGCAGGTGCATTGTCCGCGGTCTCGAAAATGGCTTTATGAAGTTGGATCCATCTAAGTGAATCACACATGGAGTTATCGAATCTGGCCTCAGAATCCTAGTTTTGTTGACATACGTAATAATCTTTCTTAGGGGCCAGTTCACATTAACAAAACTTCCTGAGATGGATAGATAAAACTGGACTGACATCTGTAGGTATGAACGAGAGACAGTACCCCAAGGCCAACCTCACCTTGCTACTTGCTGTTATATCTGCTTGACACACTGCCCCATTTCCCCTCCTGCCCAGCAGTCTTCACACGGATGGTTCCTTCCCATTATTTCAGTCTCGGGTTCATGGCTCAAGATGCTACTTTCTTAGGATAATTCTGTAGGAAATAAACCCAAAACAATGTAGAGTGGCTCAAAGCACACTAGAAGGTCAAAATTTTTGGCTCATGTAACAAATGAGGGGTAGGTAGACAGATCAGACCCTGCTCCACAGAGTCATTCAGAGACCCAGGACAACTGTGGCTGTAACTGAAGATGCAGTTTTCAAGGTCTCTTGAAAATTGTCTTATCCTCCCAAAGTTTTTCTCCAAAGAGAAAAACTGAAGAACATGGAGGAAGTTTGAGGAGTGAAACATGAAAGCATGTCACCTGTGTTCTTGTTAGTTAGTGCAAGGCAGGCTTATTTTCCAGTATATGTTAGCAAAGGAGATCAAAAACTTGGATTTTGATCAGCAGTCCCTGCCATCGTAGTTTTGTTGCAGGAGGTACATTTTTACCCAGACTGTGGTATAAACGATGCCCTCAGAGTTGTGTAGCATATACTGTATTTCTAGTGCATAGGACAGAGAGTGGTGATAGAAGTTCATAGAAGGTGAGTGCTGTAACATGGACAAGAGCATCTCAAGTCAACATGGTTAGCATGTGCTTTCTTCATGTGCAGAATTTCAGGAGAAGCCAAATTGTAGCCAGTGGTTTCTTTGGCTGTGGGCAGTTACTGGAGAATTGAATGGAAGCAGGATAAGGTGTTGTGATGCTTCCTTGTGATAGGTAAATTCTTTTTCCCAAACCTGGATAAGTTGAGTCCCTAAGTCAGGGCACACTTTCAAGCAGATAAGTTTGGAGTGGGGACTGCCCAAACCTGCCACTAACATCCTTATTTTCTACGTAACTCAGAAACTCAATCAGGACATGAGAGCTATGATTCTGGGAGACTGTGCAGAACTCTGCCTCCATGAATTATCTGGTTTGAACCATTAGTTTTTATAGTTGATCTGAGGAGGTCTTGCCCAACCTGTGTTTGTTAGCATTATAAGGTACTTTATCATTTACAATGCGTGTACTCTTAAAATATACCATCTGATTCTCACAACAATGCTGGGAGGAAGATGAAACAGCTAGCCTGGCCTCAGCTTTCCAGATCAGCTCAGACACAGTGTGACTTTCTCCAGTTCACACAGGAAACAGACGCTACTGAGGCCCCCAGTTCTCACCTGTGTCCCCAGCCACTCCATCTCTACCTTCTCTTAACCACCAAATAAAGATAGTCTTAAGTCACCCTTTTTCTATTAAAAGAAAATAACCTCACCCCTTGATCCTGCATGCCCTTGACTTTGTAATTATGGGGTTTCTCCCCTCAGGGTTCTCTAACACAACACCCTGTGTCCCCCCAATTGCTCCTCAACCCAGCGCGGCTGCTCCTGCCATCGCTTCCTGCCACCTCTGTGCCCCCAGCTCATGAAGTTACTCGAGCTCCTTTTCCTTCACTGTCACCGCTGCCTTCCTCTGCAGGCCTGGCCCCTCCATACACAGGAATTCTGGAAAATGACACTTCACACTATTCCTATCAAAGAAGTTAAAAATATATATGGTGCATTATTAAATATACTTCAGAAAGGAGGGGACTTCAGCTGGGATCAGATGTTCAGGATTTTGCATGTAAGACGGTTGGCAGATATCCTGTGTGGCATTTCAAACCTCACTTGTCTTCACTCCTCACATATTTCTGGTATCAAGTGTTGCAGGACACATACATTGTAATGCAACCCCTGGTCCCTCACGTTCATTTCACAATGCTGGGCGAGTCAGCACAGTGGACGGTAGGCGTATTCCTGAAAACCATTCTGCACCAGCATAGCAAGCAACAATTCAGCTATTTATGGAAATGACCGTGGACCCCATAAATAAATCCCACTAAATAAAAATGGAATGCCTCTCTAGCTAAACCTATCTTTTAGTATAATTTAAAAGATGCCACCCAGGGTGACCCAGCACCAGGATAAGTATGATAGCAGGGGGTCAGAGTGGAAAAACAGTAGTCACAGTGTATTTTTAATAAAACAGCAGTGGTGTGTACACATGGCCACATTCCCAGCTAGGACGTGGAAGGCACCTCTGTGGGTGATGGTCCCCAAACTTGAGTTTCCTGGTGAGTCTACTTGGTACCGTGTCAGATAGAAAGAGCAAAGATGGATTTCCCTGGTGGTGCAGTAGATAAAAATCTACCTGCCAGTGCAGGGGACACAGATTCAATCCCTAGTCCACGAAGATTCCACCTGCCTCAGAGTAACGAAGCCCGTGTGCCAAAACTACTGAACCCACGCTCTGGGGCCTGTGAGCTGCAACTGCTGAGCCCTCAGGCTGCAACTGTTGAAGTCTGAGCACCCTAGAGCCTGTGCTCTGCACGAAGAGAAGCCACTGCAATGAGAAGCCCACACACCACAGCCAAGAGTAGCCTCCACTTGCCACAGCTAGAGAAAGCTGGAGCAAAGCAATGAAGACCCAGCATAGCCAAAAATAAATACAAATAAAATTATTTAAAAAGCAAAGTGACTTAACTGCAAGATTGACTTTTAAGGCCAATGGACCAAAAATTGATTTAATGCCTAGTGAACCCCTTCCTTCAGTTTTGAAAGCCAGAAACACAAAGCAGTCTGCTTGCTCTTGCTAAGGCCCCGGGCCAGCATGAGGTCTGTCTGCCCTTGGATCCCTTCCCGGTCATTGGCCTTGGCCTGCTTGCTGCCCCTCATGGAGGGGCTGCCCTCCAGGGCTGCACCTTCCTCCCGGCTCCAGGCTCTGGCTCTCTGGACAGGCAGGTCCTCCAAGGCCCTCAGGTGCCTCCTCCACTACCATGTCCTTGGCCTGTCTAGCCACAGCAGATCCCGGCCTCCTGCTGTGGTTCATCACATGTGGCTCACCTCCATCACCCAGCAGTCCATTCTCTACTGTCCATTCCCTCTGCTAATGTACTTCAAGTGGGCTTTTTTTTTTTTTTTTTCTGCTTAAACTAGTCAGCAGTGAAGAGCCTCTTTCCTAAGAAGCTTGGGAACTGTTCACTTTGGGATAGGAGAAGGTTGCTCTGAGTTGAATGGTTAGAGCACAGGCAGTTATTTAAATGCCATAAAGATTATTACCATGGTACACTTGCTCTCATAGGCCAGAAGTGTCTATAAAGTGAGAAACTCTTTACTATTGAGAATCATACCTCTGGAAAAAAGTCAGGGGTTGTAAAAGTATAATATAGTAGAATTGTTTTACAAAAATACGAGGACATATGTTTAATTGTTCAGTACCAAGTCGTATTCAACTCTTTTGGATCCCATGGACTGCAGCACGCCAGGCCTCCCTGTCCCTCACCATCTCCCAGAGTTTGCTCATATTCCTGTCCCTTGAGTTGGTGATGCTTTCCAACCATCTCATCCTCTGCCGTCCTCTTCTTTTGCCTTCAATCTTGCCCAGCATCAGGGTCTTTTCCAACGAGCTGTCTGTTTGCATCAGGTAGCCAAAGTATCAGAGAAGGCAATGGTACCCCACTCCAGTACTCTTGCCTGGAAAATCCCATGGATGGAGGAGCCTGGTAGGCTGCAGTCCATGGGGTCGCTAAGAGTTGGACACGACTGAGCGACTTCACTTTCACTTTTCACTTTCATGCATTGGAGAAGGAAATGGCACCCCACTCCAGTGTTCTTGCCTGAAGAATCCCAGGGACGGGGGAGCCTGGTGGGCTGCCCTCTATGGGGTTGCACAGAGTCGGACATGACTGAAGCGACTTAGAAGCAGCAGCCAAAGTATTGGAGCTTAATATATGATATAAATAAATATGCATATACATGTATACAATTAAGAGAAAGAATACTAAACATGCCATTTATTCTGTTTAAAATCTATGAACAGTGTGATATTGTGATTTATAATAAGAAATATATATTTGGTCCTTGTCCTGTTTCTGTCACAGAGCACCTAAAACCCTTGGAATTTCTTAGTTGATGGGCGCTCCAAAGATGTATTTGTTAATGAGGTGACTTTGGGATGTCAATGGGGAGGGGGGCTGGTGGCCAGGAGAACTGGGCAGTGACTGGAGGCTGGAAGATTCAGTCCCACCCCTGACCTCTAGGGGGAGCAGGGAGAGGCGCTGGAGGTTGAATCCATTGCCAACCTGCAAGAATCATGTCAACAGTGCCTGTGAAACAAAACCTCCATAAAAACCTAAAAGGATGGGGTTCTGAGAGCTTCCAGGTTGGTGAAGTTTCTGCGAAAGAGTGGTGCTTCCAGAGAGAAAAATTCGTAACTAACTCCAGTCTTTTAGGATGTAGATTCAGAAATCATAGCAGGTCCTTGGAATGGGGTACCATACTGCCTTTAAAAAATGTTATATTTACTTATATGGGGAAGTTGTAGTTTTATATTAAGTAAAAAGATCATTTAAACCATATATGTGTATCTTTGCCATTTAAAAGTACATTAAAAAAAAAAAACCTGCTAGTAGGACTTATACCACCATGCTTACAATATTTCCTTCTCTCCTCCCCTCAAGACTGGTTTGTCTCCCCTCCGCCAGCGCTGATCCAGAGTCACCTCAGGTTCATATGGACAACAGAAAAATGGGGACTGAGAGATTCCTCCAGCTTTTTATCATTCCTCCAGCTTTTTAGTCATTTTGGTGGAAATAATTTTAAGGCACAGATTCAGGATCTAAGGTACTTAGAGGAAGGTTGGTTAGGTTCTGTGCATCCAGAGAAGAGTTCAACTTCAGTCAAATTAGTCAGGCTATGGAGAGAGGGGGGCTTTCCAGGAGGCTCAGTGGTGAAAGAATCCACCTGCAATATAGGCAACTTGGGAGACGCTGGTTCAATCCCTGTTGGGAAGATCCCCTGGGGAAGGAAATGGCCACTCACTCCAGTATTCTTGCCTGGGAAATCCCATGGAGAGAGGAGCCTGGACGGCCACACTCAATGGAGTCACCAAGAGTCATACACAAATGAGCGAGTAAGCACGCATGCATGTAAAGAGTGGACCTTGATTATTATTATTTTTAATTCAGATTAATGACACCAGAGAGGAAAAGATTTAAAGGGAATAATTATACCCCCAGATCTTTGTGATGGTTGGACTAGAACTTCTCACAATAGAAAGTACACATGCATCACGTGGAGAGGTGGTTAGAACGCAGATTCTGATTCAGGAGGTCTGGGTAAGCCCGAGTCTGCATGTCCAACCAGTGTCCGTGCCATGCTGGCCCACTTTGAGTAGAGACGGTTTTAGACGATTCTGATACCTCTTCTCAACTTGTTTTTAAGTGATTGTCATTTACATCATGTTCCTATGAGAAAACAATGCTTTTTCTGTGTTCTCTTCCTTTCTTCTGGGGTTCTGACCTGATTGCTTCGCCTTCCCAGGAATGAGTGTCCTACCTGAGGCTTGGCCAAATATAGGGTTAATGGCCCCCCAAACGTCAAGAGCAAAGAGAGAATTAAAAAAAAAAAAATGCATGGAAAAAAAGACTATTTTTTATCCCAGGCAAATACTTCAGTCAGATAAAACAGAAAATATCTTTATGAAACTATTAATAAATCCCCAAGACATCTCAAATTAAACAATGGCAAGAAATGTTATGTTTGTAGAAATACATAAAATTCATTTGAGGTCAGGACATTTTACGGTGTCAGCCAATAAAGCAGATGGGAGATTCTACTCATTTGAATGAGCCTGGGATAAAGCTGTGTGGCCCTGGACCCCAGAGTTGGGAGTTTAGTTCTGGACCAAATAATGGAGGGGCAACTCTGCGGGGGGTCACCCTTTGGCGTCGATCTGATCAGTTAGCTCTTGAGTCCAGGAAATATTGTAGAATTGGCTGAAAAACCGTGACGCAGAGGCCCAGGTAGCCATGAATTACTTAGTGACTCAGAGTGGGGCTTTGCAGACTAATGGAGTCATGTTAGGGTCAATCTAGCTGCTGTAACCAATAGGCTCCAAATTGTTCCATAGCTCAAAGGCAGTGCAAGTTTCTCTCTCCCTCCCTTGACAGTTCTAGGCAACTGCTCCCAGGCAATGGTCAGCTCTCCTCCAGGTGGTGATTCAGGGCCTCAGGTTCCTTCTGTCCCATAATCTCCCTCCAGCCTGCCTTTAAGGGAAAGAGAATAGAGGAGGCATAGCTATTTCAGTTTCTTTGTCCCTTATGCAGTCACATGGTTATCAGCCCTTGGCATCGGTGAGAGCCAAACTCGGGCATGTTAATGGCAGGAGGGCTACAGGGCAGTGAGCGCTGGCTGTGTGTCAGGAGGCAGAGGAGGAAACTGGTACCTGGTCCACAGCTTCATCAGAGTTGATACTTACTAGGTGTGAGCCGATCAGGGCCTGAGCCCCCACCCCTAGAACTCAGACTTGGGATAGAAAGAATGGTTTACAAAGTCAGAGGCAGAAACAGCCTCAGGTTCTTCTTGGTAAAAATGTTACGGACAACAAATGGGGTGCTGGAGGCAGGGGTTAAATAATTCTGAGGCCATTCCATTTTTAGATTTAGTTTCAGGATAATTCACTTCCTCAGAGATGGTTGGTAATGAGCAGAGGCCCTCATTACATGGTGATGGGGCTTCTGGCACTGGGATAACTGTGATTCTTATCCTTAAAAAAGAACCCCTGTCAACGTGAAAAGCAGAGAAACGAAGCCCACAGTGGCGCTCCACAAAGAGGCTTCCGATTTCAGCAGGATATATCTCCTTAGCTCCTGGGGTGATGGGTGAGGCCCGGTGTGGCTGCAGTGTGGGGGCAAGCTGCCTTCGTCTGCATGAATTACATCTCATTTTAACCCAGGGTGGTGGTGCCCCCTGTGTGAGCCTTGACGCGGAAGCATTCCTCTATGTAAAGACATGCACAAAGTGGTTTTTTAAAAACCTCACACGTTGCTAATCTCACAATTAGATAACAATTCTGTATCCTTTCCCAGCACCAGTCATGGCTTAATATGCCATCACTTATTTTATTTTCAAGCCTCAACCTCCCCCTCACCCAGCAAGCATTCGTTGAGCACTGATTGTATACCAGACACTGTTTCAGCGCAGACTTGTAAGCCTTGACCTTCAAGCTCATGTTGGCATCAAAAGATTTTACATTGTTTTGGTTGTATCCTTAGAGCTGCCTCTGTTTTTTCCTCTCTCCCCCTTAACTGTGGGTACATTTTCCCATTACACTGGTAAAAATAAGTCAGAGCAGATATTAATTGGCCTTTAATTACCCTCCCGTGTTCCCTAAGAAATCCTGTGTATTTTCTGTGAGGTATACAAACAGGACACCTAACATTTACAGAGATGATCTCTCTGTGGGGCGGAGAGAAGAGGGGGCTGGGGAATGAACCTCAGTGACAGTGTTTTTCCAATCAAAAGAGAGGAATTTTCAATCAAAACAAAGGGAAAACCTCCATCCCCCGACAGGTAGATTACTAAGTGAAATGAACACACAGCTGCCAGGTTTTTACATTAAACACTTAGTTTCTGTTTAATGTCCTCTTTATCAAGATCGTCATACTTCATCAGACACACTCGGCCGCAGTCAGGGAGTTCCTTAGAAGTGAGGGACTTAGCTCGCATCTCTCCCAGAACCCGAGATGTTTAAACAACATTTAAACAAAACAAAACCAAACCAAAAACTTAACAAGGATTTTGAAACAGAGATTGATGGTGGCTTCATCCCCGGCTCATTCCTTTGGGGCTCGGCCCCGGGTGGCCAGCCCGTGCTGCCAAAGCCTGCAGTGTGGCCGGCCCCGCGGGCCCGGCCCCTCTCCAGACGGCAGCCAGCCCGTCTGAGGACGCTCGGGCACGTGCTCCTCACAGCAGCCCGGAGTCCTCTCCGGTGCTCGTGCCGTCTCTGAAGATGCCAGAGCAGCGCTTAGAGCATTACTAGCCATGCGGAGGGGAGAAGGAAATGGCAACTCACTCCAGTATTCTTGCCTAGAGAATCCCGTGAACAGAGAAGCCTGGTGGGCTGCTGTCCATAGGGTCGCACGGAGTCGGACAAGACTGAAGCGACTTAGCATGCATGCATGCAGTAGAGAAGGAAATGGCAACCCACTCCAGTATTCTTGCCTGGAGAATCCCAGGGACAAAGGAGCCTGGTGGGCTGCTGTCTATGGGGTCACACAGAGTCGGACATGACTAAAGTGACTTAGCAGCAGCAGCCATGGGGAGAGACCGCTGATGCCAGTGACACTCTGTGCAAACGCTTCCAGGAGAATGGGGCTTCTGGGAAATCCCCAGTTGCAATAGCTTATGTTCTACCATCCACAGGTCTTCTGCAAAGACACTGAAGTTTGCTGGCTAAGAGGCCAGAAATAAGTGTCATAGAGTCGGAGGAAGCCCAGGAGGTCTAAACGAGCCCCACCATGCTGTTCCTTGAGCCTGTTGAGGGCGGTATCAGGCATGAGTGTGGGTCTTGGCCGTTCCAGCCTTCGGTCAGCCTCAGACCAACCGACGAGCTCACTTCCTCTGGTGCCGGGCCCTGGGTGGCTTCGTTCGTTCTTTCTGGACCAAAAATTGGCCCCTCTCTTCCAGGTCTCATCTGTCTCTCTGGGGTAGTCTAAATATTGACATAAGGCCTCTCCCTCTCTTGACTGGCCCTTCTTTATCAAGCTTCTCTCTCTCTCTCCCCAGGCCCTGGCTAACGAGCTGGGGAAACTGTCCTCCATGTCTGATCCATTCCCCAAGTGTTTCCAAGCTGACCTTTGAGCAGTCAGTTGGGTTGTGCCTCAGCACCCTGCAGCAGCCCCATACCTCTCATGGCCCCATTGTCTTTGACTTAGCATCAAGTTCTCCCTCCTTGCCCTGGCCATCAGAAATACATACTTAGGAAACACCATCCTCTCGGCCTTTTTACAACAAATACCAACTCCAGCTTCTTTCTGTTTGCTGATTTTCTTGTGCAGCGGGTGCTGAGGGCGAGGACATTATAATTTGGCTACTTCTCCGAGTCCAAAAACAGGGAGCTAAATGTAGTTACATAGATTTGAAGTAGGTTTAACAGGGTCCAGCAGAATGACTTGTTTTGCATAAATTGTGTGTAAGATTTGGAAACACAGCAGACTAAAGGCTGTTCAAGTTTCATTTCTTTCTGTTTACAAAATACCTACTCGATGATGCCTTGAGGGATTTATGCACGAGTCTGGGGCTGAAATGAATTAGAAGCCTGACACCAGGCTCCTTAACAGTTGGGTATTTGGAAAATGAGTTTGCCGCTCTCCCTGCCTTGAAAGAGCTGATAAGCTGAGCTGGAAAGATGGGCTCATAAAACCCAGGGAGCAATGCAAGATGGTGAGGTGCTTTAGCCACTGTTGACTGGAATAACTTCCTGAGAAGGTTGGATTTTAGTTGGACTTTGAGGAGTTTTATATACAGTGGAAGGAGTAAGCACTTGGGAAGAGGAGGACAAAGCCCTGGAAATGTAAGTAGATTTG
Source organism: Bubalus bubalis (assembly GCF_019923935.1). Classification (NCBI taxonomy): domain Eukaryota; kingdom Metazoa; phylum Chordata; class Mammalia; order Artiodactyla; family Bovidae; genus Bubalus; species Bubalus bubalis. The sequence continues at coordinate 32,227,624 of NC_059159.1, read as the reverse complement.
GTAGCACAGGTGAAACCTGGTTTGAGTCAGAGATAGAGGCAGCGGCAGTTGGGGGTTTAGGAGACATGTGGACAGAGAGATAAAACAGAGCCAGATGGTGGAGAGCCCTTGTGACCATAAAGAAGGCTGAGCGATGAAGAATTGAAGCCTTCAAACTGTTGTGCTAGAGGACTCCTGAGAGTCCCTTGAACAGCAAGGAGATCATACCAGTCAATCCTAAAGGAGAGCAACCCTGAATATTCACTGGAAGGACTGATGCTGAAGCTCCAATACTTTGGCTGCCTGATGTGAAGAGCTAACTCATTGGAAAAGACCCTGGTGCTGGGAAAGATTGAGGGCAAAAGAAGGGGGTAGCAGAAGATGAGATGGTTAGATGGCATCACCAACTCTCAATGGATATGAATCTGAGCAAACTGGGAGATAGTGAAGGACAGAGGAGTGTGCTGTGATGCTGTCCCTGGGGTCTCAAAGAGTCAGACATGACTGAGCGACTGGACAACAATTTGTGAACAGAAAGAACTTGTTGTCTGGGTGTCTAGAATTCTTAACCATTTGAGGATATACTCTGACTCCAGGATGAGCACCTAAGAAGAGAAAGATCCTACTTCCTGGCACTTTTTTCAGAGACGTGTTATCACCTTGATCAGCATTTCGTCTGGTCCTTCAAGGTGTTCCTGTATTTTGTCTCTGTTTTTCTTTTACGTTTTGCTGAGATGTTCCTTGGTGGTCTGTGTTTTTGAAAGTGTTTCTCCTATCCTCCACTCTTCATGTCAGAAGGTAACACTTGAGTTTAGATTTGTGTGTGGTTTTCTCAACTGAAAGCATCATTGGTTCCCAGGAAACACCTGTTCTGTGATGGCCCTGAAATCCCTTTGCTTGAGAGACTCTTAAGCTGTTTCTTCAATTAAGAAAATTCATATAACAAGTCATATAAGGAGAATTCATGTAAGGAATCTTTCTTGCAGATGTATTCCCCTACTGAACCTGAAGTTCATTCATGTACTAACTTCAGGATTATTGAGGATGCAGACTACTGGGTCCTGGGCCTCAAGACACTTTGGGTGAATTTATTAAGTTCTTTGCACATCCCTCTTTCACCTGTAGAATGAGAAGAATAAGTTACTTGGTTGTTTTGTCTTTTTTTAGGACCTAAGCCCTATGGTCTGATGATTTTGTGTAAAAACCCAAATCCAGTTGCTTCAATCTCAGACCTAAAAACCAAGCCCCCTTTCTATCAGGTGTGAATGCTCAGGGACAGGGTTTGAATGGGTGGGTCCAGAGGGGCTGCAGGAGGGTTCCTAGCAAGAGTGTGTCTAAACTGGCTTCGCTAATGCCTCAACTTCCATTGTTACATGTGGACAAAGACCAGGAGGGGTCTTCTCAAGACAGAGCTTGCAGCACACCAACAGTCCTCGACTGGAGATTCTCTGGGTCTCTTTCAACTCTTCTAAGATCACATTGACAATATACAACCTTGATGTACTCTTTTCCCAATTTGGAACCAGTCTGTTGTTCCATGTCCAGTTCTAACTGTTGCTTCTTGACCTGCATACAGATTTCTCAGGAGGCAGGTCAGGTGGTCTGGTATTCCCATCTCCTGAAGAATTTTCTACAGTTTGTTGTGATCCACACAGTCAAAGGCTTTGACATAGTCAATAAAGCAGATGTTTTTCTGGAACTCTCTTGCTTTTTTGATGGTCCAGCAGATGTTGGCAACTTGATCTCTGGTTCCTCTGCCTTTTTGAAATCCAGCTTGAACATCTTGAAGTTCACGCTTCACATACTGCTGAAGCCTGGCTTGGAGAATTTTGAGCATTAACTTTGCTAGTGTGTAAGATGAGTGCAATTGTGCAGTAGTTTGAACATTCTTTGGCATTGCCTTTCTTTGAGGTTGAAAACTGACCTTTTCCAGTCCTGTGGCCAATGCTGAGTTTTCCAAATTTGCGGGCATCCTGAGTGCAGCACTTTCATAGCATCATCTTTTAGGATTAGAAATAGCTCAGCTGGAAATCCATCACCTCCACTAGCTTTGTTCATAGTGATGCTTCCTAAGGCCCACTTCCAGAATGTCTGGCTCTAGGTGAGTGATCACACTATCATGGTTATCTGAGTCATAAAGCTCTTTTTTGCATAGTTCTTATGTGTATTCTTGCCACCTCTTTTTAATATCTTCTGCTTCTGTTAGGTCCATATCAATTCTGTCCTTTATTGTGCCCATCTTTGCATGAAATGTTCCCTTGATATCACTAATTTTCTTGGAGAGATCTCTAGTCTTTCCCATTATATTGTTTTCCTCTATTTCTTTGCATTGATCACTGAGGAAGGCTTTATTATCTCTCCATGCTATTCTTTGGAACTCTGCATTCAAATAGGTATATCTTTCCTTTTCTCCTTTGCCTTTAGCTTCTCTTCTTTTCTCAGCTATTTGTAAGGCCTCCTCAGACAACCATTTCACCTTTTTGCATTTCTTTTTCTTGGGGATGGTCTTGACCCTGCCTCTTGTACAGTGTCACAAACCTGCATCCATATTCTTCAGGCACTCTGTCTGTCAGATCTAGTCCCTTGAATTTAGTTGTCACTTCCACTGTATAATTTTAAGGAATTTGATTTAGGTCATACCTGAATGGTCTAGGTTTTCCCTTCTTTCTTCAATTTAAGTCTGAATTTGGCAATAAAGAGTTCATGATCTGAGCCACAGTCAGCTCCCAGTCTTGTTTTTGCTGACTGTGTAGAGCTTCTCCATCTTTGGCTGCAAAGAATATAAACAATCTGATTTCGGTGTTGACCATCTGGTGGTGTCCCTGTCTTCTCTTGTGTTGTCGAAAGAAGGCGTTTGCTATGACCAGTGCATTCTCTTGGCAAAACTCTGTTAGCCTTTGCCCTGCTTCATTTTGTACTCTAAGACCAAATTTGCCTGTTACTTCAGGTTATCTCTTGACTTCCTACTTTTGCACTCCAGTGCCCTATAATGAAAAGGACATCTTTTCTGGGTGTTAGTATTAGAAGGTCTTGTAGGTGTTCGTAGAACCATTCAACTTCAGCTTCTTCAGCATTACTGGTTGGGGCATAGACTTGGATTACGTGATATTGAAAAGTTTGCCTTGGACTGCAAGGATATTAAACTCATCAATCCCAAGAAAATCAGTCCTGAATATTCATTGAAAGGACTGACACTGATGCTGAAACTCCAATACTTTGGCTACCTGATGTGAAGAACTGACTCATTGAAAGAGACTCTGATGCTGGGAAAGATTGAAGGCAGGAGGAGAAAGGGACAACAGAGGATGAGATGGTTGGATGGCATCCCTAACTCAATGGACATGAGTTTGAGCAAGCTTCGGGAGTTGGTGATGGACAGGGAAGCCTGGCATGCTGCAGTCCATGGGGTCGCAAAGTTGGACACGACTGAGCAACTGAACTGAACTGAAGATCAGACTTCTCTCAAGTTCATGTTTATATCTTCTCCATCTTGCAGGGTCCTGTCAGATCCATCTTTCTCCAGCTTGCTTCTCTCTCATCACCCCATCGTACTTCACTGTATGTTACATGATCAGTCTGACTGAGGGTGTGTGTGTGTGTGTGTGTGTGGTTTTTTCCTCTTAGTTTCTTGCAGGTTTATCTCTACCCCTCCCCACAAGTTCCCCTTTCCCAACTAAATAGATGAATACGCGGTTCTCTAGTTGGGAGTCTGTGCTTCTTAATATTCCCCTAGAACCCACGCTAAACATTCGGTTCCTCTTAGCTGCTTGGTAAATATGCGCTGATTAATTGATTAAGCTCTACAATATCAGGGACAAGAAATGTGTAAAGAAGGACAAAGAGACATTTTAAATTCCAGCTATCCTCCATCTGCTGGGTCAGAACTTCATCCTCATGGGTGATTTTGCTTCAGCCAACAGTCTTTTCAACAGCCACACCAAGGCAAGGAAATGCTTGGAAATAGAGAGGGTGCCAAGTCTGGACTCTCTGGACCACCCACTGAGGCTCCAGGGGGAAAGAGAGGAGGTGCTGGAGAGTGATGAAACGGTCCTGAGGATGCAGAGCTGGGACAGATGGACAGAGGACCACAAGGTGACCCAGCCAGGGCAAGAAGGAAGAGAAGAGGCTGCTGTAGGTCTGGGGCAGCAAGAAGTTTACATGTATCAGTTTATATGATTGGATTAATACTGTTTGGCTGAAAAAAATAGTGTAAATAAGATGAATATAAGCCATCTGGTTGGTAGTTGGTGCAAAATGGTCGAACAATAAGTAATGGAGAGACATGTTGAAAACAATCAGAAATGCATTTTAGCTTCAAAAGAGTGCCACAATTCTGCTATTTAAAATCAGGGGAAATAGGTTAGATTCCTGCCATAGCTATAATCACACAAGAAGCCACAAACTGGACTTAAGCTTCTGGACCCTTCTTGCCATCGTGGCCGAGGTTCTCTGAAGTTTCTCAAAGTGGAGAGCAGTTGATAGTGCTTCACGGATGATGCCTGAGCCCCTGCCAACAGTTTTGTGTTGCAATTAATTAAAATTTACAACAGAGTTAATCTGGCAACAGCCATGCATCGAACAATATGGGTAATTGTTGCTGTGTTGGGAAGCTTTTCCCAATGAATGGTGACCAGATCCCATAAATGCCTGGAGATTGTGTTTCTTTACACAGTGAAGCTGAGCCTTTACAGATTGTCTCCACTCTATTATGGGTCCAGTAACCCAGAAACAAAGCCAAGGTTAGCAATTCTCGGTGACACTGAATTAATGCTATATACACACCGCACACACACCTACCTTAAAAGACAGGGTTCTAGTTTGATTCCTGACAGTGGCTTCTCCTTTCCCCTCCCATGAGAGAAGGCCTCTCTCCATATCTGAACGTGTTCAATCCCATCAAGGACCACAAGGGGCTTCCGTGGTGGTTCAAGAGCTAAAGAACCCACCTGCCAATTCAGGAGAAGAGTTTTGACCCCTGAGTTGAGGAGATTCCCTGGAGTAGGAAATGGCAACCACTTCCAGTATTCTTGCCTGGAAAATCCCACGGACAGAGGAGCCTGGCGGGTTACAGTCCATGGGGTCACAGAGTCAGACACGACTGAGCACGCACGCGTGCTGTAAGGACCACAAAGGAGACTGACCTCCGAGTCCCACCTGGCTGTGGGTGGAGGAGAACGGAGCCTTGAACTTGGGAGAAGGTCCTGGTCTGGCAGGGAGTGCAGGCAAGTGATCAAAAAAACTTCCCTGCTTCTGGGGTCCTTGCAGGAAGAGCAGAGCCAAAGATGAAGCTGTAACTCTTTCAAGTGTCTTGTGTTTTCCTTAAATTTTTTTTCTCAATAGTACAAATACATAATTTTTGGAAAAGTTGAAAAAATCAAATGAAGAGAAAAGAGCAAAATAAACGAGATGTGCTTTTGTAGCCCCAAGCAGGAACCACTTTTACCTGTCCTGAGTCTCTCCCTCTGTGTGCACACACTGAAAGTTCCCCTCAAGTGGGATGGTCCTGTCCTGTAATCTGCTTTCTCTCTGAGTAGATCATGGACACCTGGCCAACTTATTTCATATCCATTCAAAGCACACTTTTAATAACTGCCTCTCCATACTCATTCATTGTATTGTGTGCTTGCTGTATATTAGAGGACTCACAGGGAGTTGATTTTTAGGAATTCAATAATGCAGCTCCCATGGGATGGAAGACTGGGTTCCAGGGGTGGGGGCTCTCTGCCTACGTGTTGGAAGTGGCTTCAGGTTCTAAGTGGGTTTACAGTCAATCTACCTAACAGATTTGCACAGCACTTTATAGATTCAAGGTACGTTTGCACCCTCATCTGAGATGGTAGGAGAGGTGTCTTAGGCCATCCCTGTCGATGTTGGGGAAATGGTGTCAGAAGCCTACACGTCTTAACCTTGGGGCTCAACCCATTCAAAGCCTCTATTCATAAAGAATACATGGTCCTCAAGCTCAGGTCTTTTGACTCTAAACCTCCAGTTTTCACACTCTTTCTAAAAAAAAAAAAAAAAAACTTTTTGATGAAAGTTTGGGGGTTATCATGTTCCTAGAAGGGGATCCCCGAGAGTGGACTCTTATCTAGCACTCAGAAACAACTTGTCCAAGGAGACACGTGTAGTGACAAAGCAAATGACTCTATTGGGAAAGGGGCACCCGGGTGGAGAGCAGCAGGGTAAGGGAACCCAGGAGATCTGCTCTGCCACGTGGCTCACAGCCTTGGTTTTTATGGGGATGAGGTTAGTTTCTGGGTTGTCTCTGGCCAGTTAGCTTGCTTGGCCCATAGTCTGACTCAGGTTCTTCCTGGAGGTTCACATCTCCTGGCCAAGATGGATTCCAGTGTGAGGATTCTGGGAGGTTGGCAGGACGTATTATGGGCTGGAAGCTCCTCTGTCCTTTTGGCCTCTCCCGAGTTCTCCCAGTTAGTTTTCAGTGGCAGCGCTGTGCTCTTCATTGGAAACTCGTGGTGTGAGACAACTCAGGCAAGCAGTTATTACCATGTCTGGTCAAGGTGGGCAGTTTCGGTCAGCAGTACCCTAACAAGTGGATGAAAGGATTAAGCTGAGAAGCCCTATTCTGCCCCGTCCAGACCCTCCAATTCTAGACCTGCGTGCAAATAAGTACAAGCACTCTTCCTCGCGTGCCAGCAGCAGAGGTCCCTGCTTGGCGCAGGATGCTAAGCACTGTCAGCTGCATGACTGACAGCAGCAGACTCCGCCCCTTCCACCTGAGGACACTTGAGAGCAGCCTGAGATGGCTGCCCCACACGAAGGGCTCTGGTGGTGAGAGGAGATTCTTGCCACTGCCTCACAAGCAGACTTGCTAGGAAAAGTCTGGGGACTGCCTGACCCCAGGAAGGTGGGCCACTGGGTTTTTGTCGTTCCTCCCAGGGCATGGTGACACCATCTGAAATGGCCATATATCTGTGACATTCCACACCACCCAGCCCTTTGGCAGGCTCCCTCTACGGGCTTCTTCTAACTGGTCTGGCACCAAGGGACTGGGAGATTGCAGAGCTGGTACCCGTGTGTGCGTCCAGCGTCTGAGTCAACATTTCAAGGAAGTCAGATGGTGGTTATTTATAAGGCACTGATGTCAGTTGCTCCCTACAAATCACTTATTACCATTTAACTGAAAGCAATGAGCTCATGCCTGCAAAAAGAAAGAAAAAAGCCTTAATGAAATGATGGACCTTTGGGGAGGGAGGGTTTCTCCTGGGGCCACTTTGTTCTGGAGGGAGGCCGGAGGGAAGAAAAGGGAGGAAAGTCTCTCATTCCCCTTCCAACAAAACTACCATAATCTTATAAAATAGGGGTTTTTAGCTACATTTTCCAGTAAGTCCAGTGACTTCATTTGCATGGGAAGGATTTATGACACAAGTTCACTACCATAGATGTCTCTGACACCGAGTCCTTTGACCCAGCAAGTACTCTCCTTCTGGTGCAAATTGTTTTCTAAGCTTGAACTCTGATTTTTAAAAGAATAATCCTATTTAAGGGGAGGAATCCTGTCTAAGGAATTGAGTATGATGCAAAGTGAGTTTCATGTGGCCCGAGCTCAAATATTCATGGTTCCTTGCAAGTATTTGAGACACAGAAATAATTCTGACATCTTTTAAATCAAGAAAATGACCTGTCTCAGTTTTCCTGATTGAACTCCCCAAATGACATAACCTGCTTGTGGATTAAAAAAAAAATACTCTGAGATGTTTAATATGGCATCATTCTGAATTGAGTTTTTTCTAAAACACACACACTCAAAATCTACTGTTGCCCAGAAGAAAAAAAAAAAGCCCGTATAGTTTAATTAAAACAAAACAGTGACAACAAGAACAAAAATAACAGCAGCAACAAAACAAATTCATGAGATTTTCACATCTAGCTGGGGAATTAAGAACTTCAAAAGATGAATAATAGGTAGCACATCCATAATTCAATATTAAGAGACATTAAGATCAATCAGGACAACACTGGCAACTCGGAAGAGAAATTTCTGGAAAGAAATAGTGGACAGTGGAGAAGAGGCACTCAGGGAAGAAGCAGACAAGATACAGACAAAGTGAGATGCAAAGACTCTACCTTCCCCTTGCTCAGTTGCTTCATTCGTGTCGGACACTTTGTGACCCCATGGACTGTAGCTCTCCAGGCTGCTCTCTCCATGGGTCTCTCCAGGCAAGAATACTGCCCTCTCCTTCTCCAGGAAATCTTGCCAAGCCAGGGATCAAACCCATGTCTCCTGCGTCTCCTTACATTGGCAGCCAGACTCTTTACTACTGAGCCACCTGGGAAGCCCATTTCCTTTACGTACCTGTAGGCAAAGTTTGGTTTTAATAGAGCACAAGGAGTCCCAGTTAATTTTCTCATTTAGATCATGACAAGGTTTCTAGAATTAAACTGAAAGCTGAGGTCAGTCTAAAGACTGGAGACTTTTTGAACCTCATTTGAGTTGCCCTGAGAATTGTTTATAAAAGCTTCTAGAAGTGGAAAAACCAACAACAACAAAGGGATAGACAGAAAGAGAGCCACATTTTGTTTTTCTAAGCCAGTTATATATATTTCCGAGGGTTCAGTCCTAGACGAATCTGAGGAAAGTATGTGTAATACAGTCACCAAGAGCCAAGTGGCTTTTATTTACCTAAAAAAGAGCCTACTTGAGAATGTAGCTTCCAATAGAGTTCCTATTCTTGTGGTCCAACATTTTTTAACATTCTAAAATTAGCGAGACAAACCTGATCACTTGATCCCGAGAAGAATTTTATTACCTTCTCAGTGCTTGGAGCACAAGTGCTCTTGGAGTGATTGAAATCGAGCTGCAGGCTTTAAAATCTTTTAAAAATCAGGTAAACCCCTTGAGAAAGCACAGGATCTCAGAAGGCAAAGGCAGATGTGGTATAGCCCTCAATTTTCCCTGTTATAAGGACGGAAGAGCTGACAGCTTCCTTGTTTCATCTCTGCCAGCTCTACCGGGTAGAACTTCTGCGAGGGCAGGAAGACTGAAGGCTGTTTTCATTGTCTGGAATTGTGCTGAGCATGTTAGGAACTCAACAGATACGTGCTGTGGTGTGTATGTGTGTGTGAGAGAGAGACAAAGAGAATGAGACAGAGGAAATAGTATATTTTCAGCTAAAAATGGTGCAAGCTTGGTTCGAAGAGCAGATTTGAAGGGACCGTAGATGTGGAAAAGCACCTAGGAGGGTTAATCCAGGCAGCCAGATGAGGACATCTAGGAAGAGAGGGTGAAGTCTTGGCAGGAAAGAGATGTGGACCTCAGGGATCCGAGTGAGATTTTGGGGTAACATCAGGCAGGTTTGTAACGGATGGGCTCTGAGAACCAGGGGAGGGAGCGTGTGTGACCCGACCTCAAGGAGGGGTAGGGGGCTGCAGCCTTCAGAGGACAGGACCCATTCAGCTCTGGGTTCCCACCGTCCTCTCTCTCCTTCTGTCCCCTCCCCCTCCTCATCCTGCCCCTTCTGACCAGGGACCTGGAGCTGAGCTATCACACAAGACTGTCAGCTGCTCCTCTTGCTGCAGGCTCTGTGTTTCGAGTCCACTCTCCTTTCAGACACACATCCCACACCCCTCACTGGTGCCCATGGGAAAGAGACCAGTCTCCTAGTTGTTCCTTCATCCTGCTACTCTGAGCCCTCTGTCCCTGATGCCTCTCTCCTCTTTCCTCTCTAAATGTCTTAAATCTGACCACCCACCACCCCTGAGCAGTGTGGACTCTGTGAGTCTCTCTGCTTAGAAACCGTATCACGCTCACCACCAGACGTTCGTCTGGCTATAATGTTCAGTTCCTTGAGCAAGCGTTTGTTAGGGACCCACCCCAGGTGCAGAGAATTCCCCTAAATAATGTGAGGGCAGGAGTCCTTATAGAATGTTTTCTGCAGTTTGTCACATTAAGAATGATTCTCTCCCCGACCCCTAATTCTTGCTAGTTATGGATGTTAATTTCAATAGTGGTCTTACCACTGCTGAAAAGAAGTATGTGATGTATTTGATTGTTAGATTTCTTAATTGTTTTGTATCCTTTAGCTAAATCAGACTTCATTGAGGAAGTGTGTTCTCTTAACATTCTGAAGAATTTTTGAATGTTTTATTCACTTTGCCTTCTGTATTATATCGACCTATAATTTTTCTTTTCTGCTGGGGTATTTTTTTCCCCAAACAATGGATCAGAACCTTGAAGAGTTTATATATTCTTGCAAGTTTGGGGCTTCCCTGATAGCTCAGACGGTAAAGAATCTGCCCGTAATGTGGGAGATCTGTGTTCAATCCTTGGGTTGGGAAGATCCCTTGGAGAACTGCATGGCAACCCTCTCCAGTTTACTAGCCTGGAGAATCCTATGGACAGAGGAGCCTGGCAGGCCTTGCTTCACTTTCAACCCCAGTCCTTTTTAGATGGTAAATTCTTTGAAAGCTTTTTCAATCCTTTTGGTCTTTTTGGTTTGTGGGGAGGGAGTTCTTTAGTAATTTTACTTTTTCCATATGATTGTAAATTTCAGCAGATTTAGAAGCCTAATGAATTGATTGGATTGTGGTATTTACTTATATTCTGTATTTGTTGCTGTGTTCTCCCATTTCTTGATTCTAATTTCACTTTCACTTTCTTTAGTCTTCATTTTTCCTGATTAAACTTGTAGGAAATTTGCCTATTTTTTTGTTTATATTCCTCCAAGATTAAGCTTGTTGATTTGTTTATTGCTTTTCTTCTATTTGTATTTTTAAATAAATGCTAATTTTTATCTGCAATAATAAAAGCATTTAGGGGTATTCATTTTCCTTGGAGCATAGCTTCCACTGCTATACATATTTTGGTATGATGTAGTTTGCTCTTTTCTCTAACTTGCAGCTTCAATTTTGATATCTTATTTCTTTGGCCAAGAGTTATTTTGGAGAATGTTTCTTCATTTCTAAGCAGTGAGGATTTTTAAGTCATATTTTTAAATTTCCAGTTGTATTGGATTATGATGAGAGACTATACCTTGAAAACTCTGAATTTGTTGTGCTTTCTTTGTGGCCAAGTATGTAATTGATTTCTGTGAATGGTCCACAGATGTGTGTGTGGGGAATATATATATATATATTAATATTAACATATTATATATTAATATTAAATATAGATAATATATAATCTTTATGTACTATTCAACTGTGTTAAAAAAAAAAAGAAAACTCTTACTTTCTGTACTCTAGAGCTATCTGATTTTGGAAGAGAGACATTAAAAAGTTCTAGGAGGGTTATTGTTGTTTTTTCTTTTGATCAATGTTTCTTAGAATCTCTAATCATCAGTAGTATATACTTAGGTGCTATGTTTTTATCTAACATGCAGGTTTACCGTCATTGTTTCTTCTTCATAAATTGTCTTTTATTATTATACAATGTTCCTCCTCGTTTTGGGCTTTTAACCTTAAGTTCTACCCCATCTGATATTAATATTGTCATCCCTGTTTTCATTTTGTTTGCATTTGCTTGACATCTCTTTGCTCATCCCTTGATTTTCAACATTTCTTTTCCATTTTAAAAAATGTTTCTTATAAACAACATATATCTGGGTTTTGTTTTTTAACTCAACATGACAGTCTCTGTGATTTAATGGGATAATTCATCCTGCTCACATTCGGTTTAACACATGAAACTTAATTCTTTCCTGTCTAGTTTTTTTCTTTTTTTTGCTCAGAGATTGTGAAATTTACCCATAGTTACATATAGTAGTTCACTTCCACTGCAGTATAATATCTTGTTGTGTAAATATTCTGTAATTCATTCATCCATTTTATGTTTGATAGACATTTGAGCTGTTTTTAGGTTTTGACTGTTATACATAGTGTCATTTACATTTGTGGCCTTGTTTGTGTGTGGAGTGTGTGTTTTTATTTAAATGAATTAGATAAGTACCTTAACAAGTGAGACTGACAAAATGTATTTGGGAACAAACTATTGACTCCTGAAGAACGTAGCTAGGTGGTGGGGATGAAAATACACAGGTGATTGTTTGCTAGCTTTGAGTTTGGAGTAAAATATGAAGAAAAGACCTGGTATTTTCTTTTCTATGTTGATGTCCATTTGACTCAGCACCATTGTTACAAACCAAGTGTCTATATACATGGATCTCTTTTGGAATCCTCCATTTTGTTTTGCATAGTTCTGCTTTCCTATTCTTTCTCAATATTTCACTGTCTTATTATTGTAGCTTTATAATGAGCCCCATACCTGATAGCGTTCATCTTCCAACTTTGTTCTTCTTTGCGATTGCCTTGACTATCGTCATCATTCAGTCACTCAGTCATGTCTGACTCTTTGGACCCCATGGACTGCAGCACGCCAGGCTTCCTTGTTCATCACCATCTCCTGGAGCTTGCTCAGACTCATGTTCATTGAATCAATGATGCCATCCAACCATCTTATCCTCTGTCATCCCCTTTTCCTCCTGCCTTCAATCTTTCCTAGCATCAGGGTCTTTTCTAATGAGTTGACTCTTCACATCAGGTGGCCAAAGTATTGGAACTTCTGCATCAGTCCTTCTAACGAATATTCAGGATTGATTTCCTTTAGGAATGAATGGTTTGATCTCCTTGCTGTCCAGGGGACTCTCAGGAGTCTTCTCCAACACCACAGTTCAAAAGCATTATTCTTCGTTGTTCAGCCTTCTTTATGGTCCAACTCTCACATCCATACATGACTACTGGAAAATGATAGCTTTGACTACATGGACTTTTGTTGGCAAAGTAATGTCTCTGCTTTATAATACACTGTCTAGGTTTGCCATACCTTTTCTTGGCTATATTTGGCCTTTTATGTTCTCTTAGGAAGTTTAGAATATGTTTGTTAATTTCCACAAAAACTTGTTCAGATTTGGAGTGAACAATAAATCTGTTCATCACTTTGGGAAAGTTGAAATCTATTTACACCCAAGTCTTCTAATCCATGAACATGGTATATCCATTTATTCCTTATGTTTATTTAGGCCTCAATGTTCTATAGCCTTTTTGTGCAGAGATCTTGACCAGCTTTTTGTAAAACAAAAACCTAGATAGCATATTAAATAGCAGAGATATTACTTTGCCAACAAAGGTCCGTCTAGTCAAGGCTATGGTTTTTCCAGTGGTCATGTATGGATGTGAGAGTTGGACTGTGAAGAAAGTTGAGTGCTGAAGAATTGATGCTTTTGAACTGTGGTGTTGGAGAAGACTCTTGAGAGTCCCATGGACTGCAAGGAGATCCAGCCATTCCATCCTAAAGGAGATCAGTCCTGGGTGTTCATTGGAAGGACTGATGTTGAAGTTGAAAATCCAATACTTTGGCCACCTCACGCGAAGAGTTGACTCATTGGAAAAGACCCTGATGCTTGCAGGGATTGGGGACAGGAGGAGAAGGGACAACAGAGGATGAGATGGCTGGATGGCATCACCGACTTGATAGACATGAGTCTGGGTGAACTCCAGGAGTTGGTGATGGACAGGGAGGCCTGGTGTGCTGTGGTTCATAGGGTCGCAAAGAGTTGGACTCAACTGAGCGACTGAACTGAACTGAATTCCTAGTTATTTCATTTTTAGTCTTTAATGCTGTTTTGAATATTTTAAATTATTTTCTAATTCTTTCTTGAAAATATAGAATGCTTTTGATATTTATAAGTTCAGTTCAGTTCAGTTGCTCAGTCATGTCCGACTCTTTGTGCACCATGAATCGCAGCATGCCAGGCCTCCCTGTCCATCACGAACTCCCGGAGTTTACCCAGAATCACATCCATCGAGTCAGTGATGCCATCCCTCCCAGCATCAGAGTCTTTTCCAATAAGTCAACTCTTCGCATGAGGTGGCCAAAGTACTGGAGTTTCAGCTTTTGCATCATTTTTTCCAAAGAGATCCCAGGGCTGATCTCCTTCAAATGGACTGGTTAGATCTCCTTGAAGTCCAAGGGACTCTCAAGAGTCTTCTCCAACACCACAGTTCAAAAGCATCAATTCTTCGGCACTCAGCCTTCTTCACAGTCCAACTCTCACATCCATACATGACCACAGGAAAAACCATAGCCTTGACTAGACAAACCTTTGTTGGCAAAGTAATGTCTCTGCTTTTGAATATGCTATCTAGGTTGGTCATAACTTTCCTTCCAAGGAGCAAGCGTCTTTCAATTTCATGGCTGCAGTCACCATCTGCAGTGATTTTGGGCCCCCCAAAATAAAGTCTGACACTGTTTCCACTGTTTCCCCATCTATTTCCCATGAAGTGATGGGACCAGATGCCATGATCTTCGTTTTCTGAATGTTGAGCTTTAAGCCAACTTTTTCACTCTCCTCTTTCACTTTCATCAAGAGGCTTTTGAGTTCCTCTTCACTTTCTGCCACAAGGGTGGTGTCATCTGCATATCTGAGGTTATTGATATTTCTCCCGGCAATCTTGATTCCAGCTTGTGCTTCTACCAGTCCAGCATTTCTCATGATGTACTCTGCATATAAGTTAAATAAGCAGGGTGACAATATACAGCTTTGACGTACTCCTTTTCCTATTTGGAACCAGTCTGTTGTTTCATGTCCAGTTCTAACTGTTGCTTCCTGACCTGCATACAGATTTCTCAAGAGGCAGATCAGGTGGTCTGGTATTCCCATCTCTTTCAGAATTTCCCACAGTTTATTGTGATCCACACAGTCAAAGGCTTTGGCAGTCAATAAAGCAGAAATAGATGTTTTTCTGGAACTCTCTTGCTTTTTCCATGATCCAGCGGATGTTGGCAATGTGATCTCTGGTTCCTCTGCCTTTTCTAAAACCAGGTTGAACATCAAGAAGTTCACGGTTCACATATTGCTGAAGCCTGGCTTGGAGAATTTTGAGCATTACTTTACTAGCGTGTGAGATGAGTGCAATTGTGTGGTAGTTTGAGCATTCTTTGGCATTGCCTTTCTTTGGGATTGGAATGAAAACTGACCTTTTCCAGTCCTGTGGCCACTGCTGAGTTTTCCAAATTTGCTGGCATATTGAGTGCAGCACTTTCACAGCATCATCTTTCAGGATTTGAAAGAGCTCAACTGGAATTCCATCACCTCCACTAGCTTTGTTCGTAGTGATGCTTTCTAAGGCCCACTTGACTTCACATTCCAGGTTGTCTGGATCTAGGTCAGTGATTACACCATCCTGATTATCTGGGTCATGAAGATCTTTTTTGTACAGTTCTTCTGTGTATTCTTGCCTCTTCTTAATATCTTCTGCTTCTGTTAGGTCCATACCATTTCTGTCCTTTATTGAGCCCATCTTTGCATGAAATGTTCCCTTGGTATCTCTAATTTTCTTGAAGAGATCTCTAGTCTTCCCCATTCTGGTGTTTTCCTCTATTTCTTTGCATTGATCGGTGAGGAAGGCTTTCTTATCTCTCCTTGCTATTTTTGGGAACTCTGCATTCAGATGCTTATATCTTTCCTTTTCTCCTTTGCTTTTTGCTTCTCTTCTTTTCACAGCTATTTGTAAGGCCTCCCCAGACAGCCATTTTGCTTTTTTTGCATTTCTTTTCCATGGGGATGGTCTTGATCCCTGTCTCCTGTACAATGTCACGAACCTCCGTCCATAGTTCATCAGGCACTCTATCTATCAGATCTAGTCCCTTAAATCTATTTCTCACTTCCACTGTATAATCATAAGGGATTTGATTTAAGTCATACCTGTACGGTCTAGTGGTTTTCCCTACTTTCTTCAATTTAAGTCTGAATTTGGCAATAAGGAGTTCATGATCTGAGCCATAGTCAGCTCCTGGTCTTGTTTTTGCTGACTGTATAGAGCTTCTCCATCTTTGGCTGCAAAGGATATAATCAATCTGATTTTAGTGTTGACCGTCTGGTGATGTCCATGTGTAGAGTCTTCTCTTGTGTTGTTGGAAGAGGGTGTTTGTTATGATCAGTGCATTTTCTTGGCAAAACTCTATTAGTTTTTGCCCTGCTTCATTCCGTATTCCAAGGCCAAATTTGCCTGTCACTCCAGGTGTTTCTTGACTTCCTACTTTTGCAATCCAGTCCCCTATAATGAAAAGGACATCTTTTGGGGGTGTTAGTTCTAAAAGGTCTTGTAGGTCTTCATAGAACCATTCAACTTCAGCTTCTTCAGCATTTCTGGTTGGGGCATAGACTTGGATTACTGTGATATTGAATGGTTCGCCTTGGAAATGAACAGAGATCATTCTGTCATTTTTGAGACTGCATCCAAGTACTGCATTTCGTACTCTTTTGTTGTCCATGATGGCTATTCCATTTCTTCTGAGGGATTCCTGCCCGCAGTAGTAGATATAATGGTCATCTGAGTTAAATTCACCCATTCTAGTCCATTTTAGTTCGCTGATTCCTAGAATGTCGACATTCACTCTTGCCATCTCTTGTTTGACCACTTCCAATTTGCCTTGATTCATGGACCTGACATTCCAGGTTCCTATGCAATATTGCTCTTTACAGCATCAGACCTTGCTTCTATCACCAGTCACATCCACAGCTGGGTATTGTTTTTGCTTTGGCCCCATTCCTTCATTCTTTCTGGAGTTATTTCTCCACTGATCCCCAGTAGCATATTGGGCCCCTACTGACCTGGGGAGTTCCTCTTTCAGTATCCTATCATTTTGCCTTTTCATACTGTTCATGGGTTTCTCAAGGCAAGAATACTGAAGTGGTTTGCCATTCCCTTCTCCAGTGGACCACATTCTGTCAGATCTCTCCACCATGACCCGCCCATCTTGGGTTGCCCCATGGGCATGGCTTAGTTTCATTGAGTTAGACAAGGCTGTGGTCCTAGTGTGATTAGATTGACCAGTTTTCTGTGAGTATGGTTTCAGTGTGTCTGCCCTCTGATGCCCTCTTGCAACACCTACCGTCTTACTTGGGTTTCTCTTACCTTGGGTGTGGGGTATCTCTTCACGGCTACTCCAGCAAAGCGCAGCCCCTGCTCCTTACCTTGGATGAGGGGTATCTCCTCACCGCCTCCCTTCCTGACCTTCAACGTGGGATATCTCCTCTAGGCCCTCCTGCGCCCGCGCAGCCACGGCTCCTTGGACCTGGGGTTGGTCCTCCTGGCCGCCGCCCCTGGCCTCGGGCGTGGGGTTAAGTTAACCCTGTATCCAGCAATTTTGCTGAAATCAATTTGATTCAGGTAGTGTACCTGTAGATTTCTTGAGATTGTATAGGAACAAAAATTACATTGTCTGTGATTCTTTCTAACCTGTGTTGTTTTTGTTTTCTTTCCTTATGGAGCTGGATGAGCTCCATCACAATATTGCCAGGCAAGCTAGTCTTGTTTTGGATTTCTGGATGAAAGTTTTTCTATTTCACCATTAAGTATGATGTTTGCTGTGGGCTCTGATAAATACCCTCTATTTGATTAAGAAAGTTCCCTTCTGTGCATACTTTGCCAAGTGTTGGTGACTTTTTTTTAATCATGAAAGAGTGTTTAATTTTATTCAATTTTTTCCTGCTTCTCCTGAGATGATCACATAATTTTCTCCTCTATTATGCTAATTTTATGATATACAAGGGTGGAGTTTTGAATGTTAAACAAATTTTGCAGTTCTGAAATAATCTCAACTTGGCCATAATGCATTGTTCTTTTTCTGTATCATTGTTTTCCTAATGTTTTATCTAGGATTCTGTATTTTTGTTGAGGAGACATACTGATCTGTAATCTTCCTTTCTGAGCCTGTTCTTATCACTATCAAGTTTATGCTGGTATTATAACAGGATTTTTGAAGTTTCACATATTGTGAATTATCTGCAAGAATTTGTAATCTATTTCATCTCCATATATTTGAAAACATTAAATGCTGAAGCTGTCTGGTTTCTTCAGGTTTCTCTGCTAGATGATTTTTAGTTATAGACTCAATTTCTTTAGAAGATATATAACCATTCATATTTTTAATATAGTTTATGACTCTTGAAAGGTTTTGGTTTCACTAGGAATTTCTCACTTTTATCTAAATGTTCATATGTGTTGACATGAGGTTTTCATAGCATTTTTGTATTGTACTTTTAACCTCTTTGTCTTCTGCCTTTATCTAAACTACTTCCAGTCTTCCATTTTCTGTAAATTTAGTTATTCTTTTTCTTAGTCTTTTGTAATGGATCTCTAATTTGTTTTTAGCCTTTATTCTTTCCTGATGTATATATTTCAGACTGTAAATGTCTGTCTTGACGTATGTGAACTGGTGCTGGAAAAAAGGAATCATTCAGGAGTTACAGGGAAGGTTCTGCAGAGTTGACATCACTTTAAGTGGCTGTATCTGTCCTGGGTTTTGTTTTATTCAGATTTATTTGATTGGTCTTTCCCAGCCACGACAAAACCTAAAAAAGAAACAATGACTATTAAGTCAAGAATTTTACTGTCACCAAACTGTCGTCTTTGGATTACTGGCTAACAGATAGAGCCCTTGGGGCTTACCATTTTTACAACTGGTAAGTGCTTTCTACTTGGACTGCTACTTTCTGGGACAGTGGTGGCATTGGGAAACAGAAAAAAAAAAAATGATCCACTGAGTTGAGGCACACTGAAGGAGGAATTGGCAGAGTTGGTTCAACTACTGAAAGAGTATTAAGAAGAGGTTAACAGAGTGTTTTGTTTGCTCAATAAATATTTACCAAGTGACTAATATGTACAGCGAATAGCGTGGGCTGGACGTTGTTGGCAGCAGGAGCCAGGCAGTAAATGTCCTGGTCAAGGTCACAATCTCGGGCTGGGGGAGGGCAATCAACACACAATGGTAAGTCTGATTGTTCAGAAA
Organism: Bubalus bubalis; assembly: GCF_019923935.1. NCBI lineage: Eukaryota > Metazoa > Chordata > Mammalia > Artiodactyla > Bovidae > Bubalus > Bubalus bubalis. The sequence goes on along the minus strand of NC_059159.1, from coordinate 32,208,897 downwards.
TGCTGAATGTCCTTAGCTGTACTGTTCTAAAAGGTGACCGTGTGAAGATGCTCTCCAGGAAGGGCTGTCTGTGTCCCTGTCATTTCACAGTTTAACCGGGTGACTGAAGTAAAATTATTTAGTGTCTTTATTATTTAATGTGCTCCAGTTTCGTCATCTGTAAAATTCTTTCTCTTGCTTTAAATCAAAATGAGAAAATCTCTGTAACTTGCTTACCATTGGGCCTCCTAGAACCCACATCTGACATGAGCATTACCAAGGGTTTCTTGTGCTTCTACGTCCTGCACCCGCCATCTGTCCATTTCTCTTTTCCTTCCATGGAGCTGAATAATAAAGAACAAGAGAACCATCAGTGTTTTAAGAAAATTTCTGGAAGTGGAATTTTTCCTGTACTTGATTTTATTTTTTCTTTACTTCTTGGCTGTGCCAGGTGGCATAAGGGACCTTATTTCCCCAAACAGGGGTCAAATCTGCATCTTGCTCTTGATTTTAAATTATGTTTGACTTTTTTTTTAAGATTCCACATATAAGTGACATCATGCAATATTTGGCTTTCAATGCCTGACTTATCTCACTTAGCATAATGCCCTCAAGTTCCATCCATGCTGCAAATGACAGGATTCTCTTCTTTCTCTTGGCTGAATAATATTACATTGTGATATACACACATATCTTTTTTAATCTAATGTATAATATGCTGACTATAGTTGATAATGTTGTTCAGTCACCAAGTCATGTCTGACTCTTTGTGACGCCATGGACTGCAGCACACCCAGGCTTTCCTGTCCTTAACTATCTCCCTGAGTTTGCTCAAACTCCTGTCCTTTGAGTCAGTGATGTCATGCAACCATCTCATCCTCTGTCATCCTCTTCTCCTTTTCCCTCAGTTTTTCCCAGCATCAGGGTCTTTTCCAGTGAGTCAGTTCTTTGCATCAGGTGGCCAAAGTATTGGAGCTTCAGCATCAGTCCTTCCAATGAATATTCAGGGTTGATTTCTTTTAGGATTGACTGGTTTGATCTCCTTGCTATCCAAGGGATTCTCAAGAGTCTTCTCCTGCAGCACAGTTCAAAAGCACCAATTCTTTGGCGCTCAGCCTTCTTTATGGTCGAACTCTCAAATCCATATATGACTACTAGAAAAACCACAGCTTTGACTTGTATAATTGAAATTTGCTAAGACAGAAGAACTTACATGTTTTCAATGAACAAACAAAGTAAATATGTGAGGTGAAAAGTATGTTAATTAACTCAATGAAGGGGGAGTCTTTACACTGTGTGTGTGTATATATCTCAAATCATCACAGTGTATACTTTAAATATCATATGATTTTGTCAGTTATACCATATATATACACACACACACACACACACACATATATGCACAAATTCCCATTTTTTAATCTAATACAGAAAAACTTTAAATAAATCTCATGGTAGAGATCAAGTTAAACCAATGTTTCCCAGCTATACAATTGTTTTTATAATACTTTCCATGATTCCTTTTATAGTTTACCTTTTTTTGCCTGTGGTGTATACTGATTTTAATTTTTACAATAGCTTTTTCTTCCAGTTTTATCGAGATATGGTGACATTCAGCACTGTGCCTGTTTAAGGTGCACAGCATAATGGTTTGAACTACACGTACCATGATACGGCTACCACAGTTAGTTTAATGGACAATCATCATCTCCTATAGATATAAAATTAAATAGAAAAATTTTTTCTTGTGGCAAGAACTCTTTTAACTTTCATATATAACATACAGCAGACTTAATGATGTTTATCATATTGTACATTACATCCCTAGTGCTTATTTATCTTATAACTGGAAGTTTGTACCTTCTAATCACCTTTAAAGGATCCTGCCTACACCCATCTCTGATAACTACAAATCTGGTCTCTTTTTCTGGGTTTCTTTGATTTGGAGGTATGACAGACCTACAACACTGTTAGTTCCTTTTACACAACATAGTGATTTGACATTTCTGCACACTTCAAACCGATCACCAAGGTAAGTCTGGTTACATTATATCACCATGCAAAGATACTACACAGTTATCAACTGTATTCCCCACACTGTGCATTTCATACTGGTGACTCATTTATTTGGCAACTGGAAGTTTGTACCTTTTAATATCTCTCATCTATTTCTTCCTTCCCCCTAGTCTCTTCCTTTCTGACAACAACCTGCTTGTTCTCTGTACTATGGCTCTTTCTGTTTTGTTAGGTCTGTTCATTTGTTTTTTGCAGATTCCACATGTAGGTGAAATTATGTATCTGTCAAACTTATTTCACTTAGCGTTATACTCTCTAGATCCATGTTGTCATAAAGGCAAGATATCATTCTTTTTTATGGCTGAGAAATATTCCACGTGTGTGTGTGTGTGTGTGTGTGTGTGAGACATCGTCTTTATCCATTCATCTATTGGTGAGCACTTGTTTCCATATCTTAAATAATGCCACAATGAACGTAAGGGTGCATATGTTTTTTTCTAATAAGTGTCTTTGTTTTCTTCAGATAAATATCCAGGAGTGGCACTGCTAATCACATGGTAGTTCTATTTTTAATTTTTTGAGGAACCTCCATAGTGTTTCCATAGGGGCTACACCGATTTACATTCCCACCGACAATTTAGGAGGGTTCCCTTTCTTCCAAGCCCCCCCGCAGCACTTGATAGGTGTTGTCTTCTTGCTAATAGCCGTTCTGATGGGTGTGAGGTGAGATCTCACTGTGCTTTTGAATTGAATTTCTCTAATTAGTCCTGTTGATTGTCTTTTCATGTGTCTGTTGACCATCTGTAAGTCTTCCTTGGAAAACGTCTATTCAGTTCTTCTACCCATTTTTTAAACCAGGTTGTTCTTTTAATTGTATGAGTTCTCTGTATATTTGGATATTAATCCATATTGTTTAACCTTTTTCAGGGCAGATATGAGACTTAGGGTTAGGGTTATCTTTTTCTGCTGCTAATATATTAGCCATACCCTCCTGGGTCTGTGGTGGGAACATTTCTTTGGCTGTTTTGTCTCTGTGTGGAGTGTGTGTGCATGTGTGGGTGTAAACCCTGCATGTATATTTTTCCTCTTTACTTTTCATGTGCTGTGCTGTGCTGTGCTTAGTTGCTCAGTCATGTCTGACTCTTTGTGACGCCGTGAACTGTAGCCCATGGGGCTCCTCTGTCCGTGGGGATTCTCCAGGCAAGAAAACTGGAGTGGATTGCCATGCCTACCTCCAGAGGATCTTCCCAACCCAGGGATCAAACCCAGGTCTTTCACATTGCAGGTGGATTCTTCACTGTCTGAGCCACCAGGGAAGCCCAAGAATACTAGAGTGGGTAGCCTATCCCTTCTCCAGGGAATCTTCCTGACCCAGGAATGGAACTAGGGTCTCCTACATTACAGGTGAATTCTTTACCAGCTGAGCTACCAGGGAAGCCCTTTCTTCTTATCAGTTCAGTTCAGTCGCTCAGTTGTGTCCAACTCTTTGTAACCCTATGAATCATAGCATGCCAGGCCACCCTGTCCATCACCAGCTCCTGGAGTTCACTCAAACTCACGTCCATTGAGTCCGTGATGCCATCCAGCCATCTCATCCTCTGTCATCCCTTTTCCTCCTGCCCCCAATCCCTCCCAGCATCAGGGTCTTTTCCAATGAGTCAACTCTTTGCATGAGGTGGCCAAAGTACTGGAGTTTCAGCTTTAGCATCATTCCTTTCAAAGAACACCCAGGGCTGATCTCCTTTAGAATGGACTGGTTGGATCTCCTTGCAGTCCAAGGGACTCTCAAGAGTCTTCTCCAACACCACAGTTCAAAAGCATCAATTCTTCGGTGCTAAGCTTTCTTCACAGTCCAACTCTCACATCCATACATGACCACTGGAAAAACCATAGCCTTGACTAGACGGACCTTTGTTGGCAAAGTAATGTCTCTGCTTTTGAATATGCTATCTAGATTGGTCATAACTTTCCTTCCAAGGAGTAAGCGTCTTTTAATTTCATGGCTGCAGTCACCATCTACAGTGATTTTGGAGCCCCCAAAAATAAAGTCTGACACTGTTTCCCCATCTATTTCCCGTGAAGTAAAGATGCCATGATCTTCGTTTTCTGAATGTTGAGCTTTAAGCCAACTTTTTAACTCTCCTCTTTCACTTTCATCAAGAGGCTTTTTAGTTCCTCTTCACTTTCTGCCATAAGGGTGGTGTCATCTGCATATCTGAAGTTATTGGTATTTCTCCTGGCAATCTTGATTCCAGCCTGTGTTTCTTCCAGCCCAGCGTTTCTCATGATGTACTCTGTATATAAATTAAATAAGCAGGGTGACAATATACAGCTTTGACGTACTCCTTTTCCTATTTGGAACCAGTCTGTTGTTCCATGTCCAGTTCTAACTGTTGCTTCCTGACCTGCATACAGATTTCTCAAGAGGCAGGTCAGGTGGTCTGGTATTCCCATCTCTTTCAGAATTTCCCACAGTTTATTGTGATCCACACAGTCAAAGGCTTTGGCATAGTCAATAAAGCAGAAATTGATGTTTTTCTGGAACTCTCTTACTTTTTCCATGATCCAGCGGATGTTTGCAATGTGATCTCTGGTTCCTCTGCCTTTTCTAAAACCAGCTTGAACATCTGGAAGTTCACAGTTCACATATTGCTGAAGCCTGGCTTGGAGAATTTTGAGCATTACTTTACTAGTGTGTGAGATGAGTGCAATTGTGCGGTAGTTTGAGCATTCTTTGGCATTGCCTTTCTTTGGGATTGGAATGAAAACTGACCTTTTCCAGTCCCGTGGCCACTGCTGAGTTTTCCAAATTTGCTGGCATATTGAGTGCAGCACTTTCACAGCATCATCTTTCAGGATTTAAAAGAGCTCAACTGGAATTCCATCACCTCCACTAGCTTTGTTCGTAGTGATGCTTTCTAAGGCCCACTTGACTTCACATTCCAGGATGTCTGGATCTAGGTGAGTGATCATACCATTGTGATTATCTTGGTTGTGAAGATCTTTTTTGTACAGTTCTTCTGTGTATTCTTGCCTCTTCTTAATATCTTCTGCTTCTGTTAGGTCCATACCATTTCTGTCCTTTATTGAGCCCATCTTTGCATGAAATGTTCCCTTGGTATCTCTAATTTTCTTGAAGAGATCTCTAGTCTTCCCCATTCTGGTGTTTTCCTCTATTTCTTTGCATTGATCACTGAGGAAGACTTCTTATCTCTCCTTGCTATTTTTGGGAACTCTGCATTCAGATGCTTATATCTTTCCTTTTCTCCTTTGCTTTTTGCTTCTCTTCTTTTCACAGCTATTTGTAAGGCCTCCCCAGACAGCCATTTTGCTTTTTTTGCATTTCTTTTCCATGGGGATGGTCTTGATCCCTGTCTCCTGTACAATGTCACGAACCTCCGTCCATAGTTCATCAGGCACTCTATCAGATCTAGTCCCTTAAATCTATTTCTCACTTCCACTGTATAATCATAAGGGATTTGATTTAAGTCATACCTGTATGGTCTAGTGGTTTTCCCTACTTTCTTCAATTTAAGTCTGAATTTGGCAATAAGGAGTTCATGATCTGAGCCACAGTCAGCTCCCGGTCTTGTCTTTGCTGACTGTATAGAGCTTCTCCATCTTTGGCTGCAAAGAATATAATCAGTCTAATTTTGCTGTTGACCATCTGGTGATGTCCATGTATAGAGTCTTCTCTTGTGTTGTTGGAAGAGGGTGTTTGCTATGACCAGTGTGTTCTCTTGGCAAAACTCTATTAGTTTTTGCCCTGCTTCATTCTGTATTCCAAGGCCAAATTTGCCTGTCACTCCAGGTGTTTCTTGACTTCCTACTTTTGCAATCCAGTCCCCTATAATGAAAAGGACATCTTTTGGGGGTGTTAGTTCTAAAAGGTCTTGTCGGTCTTCATAGAACTGTTCAACTTCAGCTTCTTCAGCGTTACTGGTTGGGACATAGACGGATTACTGTGATATTAAATGGTTTGCCTTGGAAATGGACAGAGATCATCCTGTCATTTTTGAGATTGCATCCAAGTACTGCATTTTGTACTCTTTTGTTGTCCATGATGGCTACTCCATTTCTTCTGAGGGATTCCTGCCCGCAGTAGTAGATATAATGGTCATCTGAGTTAAATTCACCCATTCTAGTCCATTTTAGTTCGCTGATTCCTAGAATGTTGACATTCACTCTTGCCATCTCTTGTTTGACCACTTCCAATTTGCCTTGATTCATGGACCTGACATTCCAGGTTCCTATGCAATATTGCTCTTTACAGCATCAGACCTTGCTTCTATCACCAGTCACATCCACAGCTGGGTATTGTTTTTGCTTTGGCTCCATCCCTTCATTCTTTCTGGAGTTATTTCTCCACTGATCCCCAGTAGCATATTGGGCCCCTACTGACCTGGGGAGTTCCTCTTTCAGTATCCTATCATTTTGCCTTTTCATACTGTTCATGGGTTTCTCAAGGCAAGAATACTGAAGTGGTTTGCCATTCCCTTCTCCAGTGAACCACATTCTGTCAGACCTCTCCATCCACCATGACCTGCACATCTTGGGTGGCCCCACAGGGCATGGCTTAGTTTCATTGAGTTAGACAAGCCTGTGTTCCTAGTGTGATTAGATTGACTAGTTTTCTGTGAGTATGGTTTCAGTGTGTTTTCCCTCTGATGCCCTCTTGCAACACCTACCGTCTTACTTGGGTTTCTCTTACCTTGGACATGGGATATCTCTTCACGGCTGCTCCAGCAAAGCGCAGCCTCTGCTCCTTACCTTGGATGAGGGGTATCTCCTCACCACCACCCCTCCTGACCTTGAACATGGAGTAGCTCCTCTAGGCCTTCCTGTGCCTGCGCAGCCACCACTCCTTGGACGTGGGGTTGTTCCTCTCGGTCACCACCCCTGACCTCAGGCGTGGGGTAGCTCCTTACTTCTCATAGGTACACACATGTATTTGTATACTTGGAGATGATGAAAGACCTGAATTTTTCTAGATGTCAGAAACAGAGTGGCTTTGACAGAATTAGAAGGTGTAGTGTTGAGTTCACAGTGAAATCCATTCCCAGTACACACAGGGTGTTCAGTTGCACAGTCACGGAATTCACGGAGGGACACTGATAGAGGTGGGAAGCCCTGGAGTGACCTGTCATCGGTCACCATGTTGCTTCCTAGCTGTCATAGACCCTGTAGACATCAAACCAGAAAGATCCAGGATTGCTGTTAATAGATATCATCACATATTCCAACTTCCCCCGTGAATTGCCCCAATTTAACAACAAAAAATAAAAATCTTGAAGTATCTCAGGAGGACTCCAGTGTAGGGGGAGGACCATGTTTTTAAAAATGTAACATGGCCAGTTTGTGGTCTTTTTTATTACCCAGAGATTGATCACATGCGCTGTATAATGAAATCTCTGCGTCTGTGGGGCACAAGTGTTTTACGTTTCCCACATTTATGGTTTGACATCGGAAACATCTGTGCAGGCCCACTAGGCAACATCTGGAAGACATTTCTGGGCTTTTATGACATGCAGAGTGATCTTTGTTTTGGAACAAGTGTGTGATTTTCCCCAGTAGCTCTTCCTGCTAGTAATGTCCTTCTAATTGGCATTTCACTGGGGGATTGAAAGAAGCCTGGCTTCCTGACCTTTGCTGGGTGTTAGGAGATGTTTCAGAAGAATCCTCACATGTTCAGGATCCCCCAGAAGGAGAAGATGCTGAGTCATGGATTTAGGATCCCCCAGAAGGAGAAGATGCTGAGTCATGGATTTAGCTCCCTTCAACCACAACTCATTGATCACAGGGAGCAGGTGGAGAGGGAAAGGGAACTCAGTTACTGGGCCAGGACTTTCCTAGATGTTTTCTCCAAATGAAGGCATTTATGGTAAAACATTACTTTGGCAACAAAGATTTGTACAGTCAAAGCTATGGTTTTTTCAATAGTCATGTATAGATGTGAGAGTTGGACCATAAAAGAGGCTGAGTGTCTAAGAATTGATGCTTTCCAACTGTTGTGTTGGCAAAGACTCTTGAGAGTCCCTTGGACTGCAAGGAGATCAAACTAGTGCATCCTAAAGGACATCATCCCTGAATATTCTTTGGAAGGACTGATGCCGAAGCTGAAACTCCAATACTTGGGCCACCTGATGCCAAGAACTGACTCACTGGAAAAGACCCTGATGCTGGGAAAGATTGAAGGCAGGAGAAGGGGACGACAGAGGATGAGATGGTTGGATGGCATCACTGACTCAAAGGACGTGAGTTTGAGCAAGCTCTGGGAGATGGTGATAGACAGGGTAGCCTGGCGTGCTGCAGTCCATGGAGTCGCAAAGAGTCAGACAGGACTGAGCGACTTAACAACAGCAGCAAAATAAGTATCTTTACCCTCCTATACTCAGGAAGATACCATCTCAGAGGTTCATTTGTTTAAGATCACCCGACTGATCAGTGATAGGTCTGAGATTTAAACAGATGTTTGTCTAATGTTAGAAGGTGTTGTCTTTGCTTTTAAAGAATGGGCAAGGCAGCTTATTAGGCATCAAATATTTATGGAGGACCTACTCTTGATATGTGTCAGGACCTAGCTGTTGAGGATGGATCAACAGACCAAGCAGTCAAATTTCCCTGTCTTCGTGGAGCTTGTATTCTAGTGCAGTAGGATGACACTAAACAGTAAGCTGTGTGGTAGGCAGAAGTGGGTGAGTGCTGTGAGGGAAAGACAGATCTAGGTATGGGATTCAGCAGTTTTGTGGAAGTTTGAGTTCCCCACCTCCAGCAGAGTCTGTGACAAGGACTCAAAAGTGGGTATAGTTTACTTGTGAGGTGATCCCAGGGCACACAACGAGGGAGTGGGGAAAGTGACCCATGGTAAGAAAAAAACCAGTTGACCCCAACTGCTTCTCTCAACTAAGAAAGAAAGAAGCCATGTAGAAGGCGACCAGACTTGGCCTGTGGCAAAATGGGGGGCTCAGGGCTTCTGCCCTTCACTGGTTACAGGCTGCTCCTGTGGAAACGTAACTCCTCTGAACTTGCAGGTTGTGCTTGAGGAGAAGGAGGGGTGCTCTGTGGCCCTAGGGCAGCGACACAGGGGAGGTGCCGGGGCACGCACTTGGCAGGAGACCCTGGAAGCGCTTCCAAAGTATGCCGAGGTCAAGTGGGTGCCCAGCATCGGCCTGGTGACCCTGAGTGATGGCCACGGGGCTGAAATTTAAAGTGGGAGGCTCAGTGCTGGCCTCACCATGTAAGTGATATTTAAGTGATGACTTTAAAAAGGTTGAGGGTGAGCCAAGTGGCTATCAAGATAGAAAGAGCATCTGAGGTCCCAGTGGGTGAGGATGTCAGGCTCAGGCAGAGTGGTGGAGGAGGCCTGAAAGGGGAGCGAGCTTGGGTGAGAGGAGTTAAAAGATGAGGTTGAGGTCATAGGGACCCGACCCCACTGGGCTCGTGGATGACTGTAAGGGTTTGTACTTTGGCCGTGAGTCACAGGAGGGCCATAAACAGAGGGGTGACCTCACTTGACTTACATTTAAACTTTGTACAACATAGTGACTCCGTTCTTACAGGTTACACTCCATTTATAGTTATTATAAAATACTGACTCTATTTCCTGTGGTATACAATACATCCTTGTAGCTTACCTTATACTGTGCATGCTAAGTCACTTTAGTCATGTCCGATTCTTTGGGACCCCCATGTACTATAGCCCACCAGGCTCCTCTGTCCATTGGATTCTCCAGGCAAGAACACTGGCTGCTGCTGCTGCTAAGTCGCTTCAGTCGTGTCCGACTCTGTACGACCCCGTAGACGGCAGCCCACCAGGCTTCCCCATCCCTGGGGTTCTCCAGGCAAGAACAATGGAGTGGGTTGCCATTTCCTCCTGCAGGGGATCTTCTCACTCCAGGGATAGAAACTGAGTCTCCTGCAGCTCCGGCATTGCAGGTAGATTCTTTATCACTAAGCCACCAAGGAAGCCCTTATACTATTTATTTTTGATTATTTCATTTTTATTTTATATTGGAGTATAGTTGATTAATAATGTTGTGTTAGTTGCAGGTGTACAGCCAATATTGTAAACCTGTAATTTATACTGTACATCAACCATACTTCAATAAAAAGAAAATGATGAAGATGAAAAAAAATCCCTCTGTCTGCTGAGATAATAGTCACTGTTAAGAGGGATGATGAGGATGGGTGGAACCAGAGTGGTACAAAAAGTGGAAGGACTCAGGACACACTTTGAAGGCAGAGCATATGGGATTTCCTGGTAGATTGGATGTGAGTTATGAGAGCAAGAGATAATGGAGGATCCTGAGTAATTTGATCTCAGAAACTAGAATAAAAGAGTTACTATTAAGTGAGATGTGAAGGGCAGTAGAATGGATTTAATGAGGAAGATCAGGAGTTAGGTTTTGGACACTTTTAGTTTAAAAGTGAAGGGCTTCGCTGATAGCTCAATTGGTAAAGAATCCATCTGCAGTGACGGAGACCCCTGTTGGATTCCTGGGTCAGGAAGATCCAGGAATCTGGAGAAAAGATAGGCTACCCACTCCAGTATTCTTGGGCTTCCCTTGTGGCTCAGCTGGTAAAGTTTAAAGTGAATATTAGACATAAGAAATGTCATGGAGGAAGTTGGACCCAAGACTGGAATTTAGAGGTATAATTGTGGGAATTTTTAGCATGCCTATTGACTTAGAAGCTATGAGACCCAGTGAGCTCACTGGAGAGGGATGCAGAGGTAGAAGAGAATTGCTACCAGGGCTGAGCCCTGGGCTTTCTAACATGTGTAAGTTGGGGATAAGAGAAAGTCCACAGATGGGACAAAGAAAACAGAGTCAGAAAAGGAAGAAATATTTTACTAAGTGAAAAATGCCAGTTACAAAGCAGTGAGTTCAAGAGAATCATTGAAATAATCTCTGTGAATATATGTGTATGAAATACATGTCTCATAAGAGATCTTATGATACACACATCATAAGAAGGGTCTTGAGAGTCCCTTGGGCAGCAAGGAGATCAAACCAGTCAATCCTAGAGGAATCCTAGAGGAAATCAACCCTGAATACTCAGTGGAAGGACGGATGCTGAAGCTGCAGCTGCAATTCTCTGGCCACCTAATGTGAAGAGCTGACTTACTGGAAAAGACCCTGATGCTGGGAAAGATTGAGGGCAGGAGGAGAAGGGGCCAACAGAGGATGAGATAGCTGGATGACATCATCGACTCAATGGACATGAGTTTAAGCAAACTCCAGGAAATAGTGAAAGACAGGGAAGCCTGATGTGCTGCAGCCCACAGAGTTCCACAGAGAGTCAAACATGACTCAGAAAGTGAACAACAGCAAGAGATAACCATCGAGATCTCTAAGCGGGTGATTTGGGATGAGGATTATAGGTGGTATACATTTCTTTTTGTTCACATTGGTTATCTTATTTTTCTACACTGACCATTATTTGCTTTTCTAATGGGACAAAGCAGATGGTTCCCCTAATTTGAAGAAAAATGTTTTAAAGTGTCTTTAATCTTCAGTGTAAGAGGAATGGAGGACTCCTGGGGCAGATGGGTGGAATAGCTTGGTGTAACTTTGCTACACACACAATCCACGGGAGCTTGGATTCCAGCCCTGGTTAGCAAATACCTCAAGATGTCAATGGGTGTGTCTGTGTTTCCAAGACTCAGGGCACAGGGTCTTTTAAGGATGTATGTTCTATTTGGCCTGTCTCAGAACTTGGGCTTCCCTAGTGGCTTAACTGGTAAAGAATCCGCCTGCAATGTGGGAGACTTGTGTTCGATCCCTGAGTTGGGAAGATCCCCTGGAGAAGGGAATGGCTACACACTCCAGTATTCAGTATACTACCCACTCCAGTATACAGTCTCATAACTGTAGTTTAGATGCTGAAATGTCTAAATTTACAGGACATTTAAGTGATTTATGGGGACAATGCATTGAATTTTTGAAAATCAAGAAATTTTTTAAAATTTGACCTATATAATCACCATAAATGTAGGTATTTCCATGCTTTTTAAAAGACTCAGGACCACTTGAGAGATGCCAAGATTATGCAACAACTTCTTTTTTTTTTTTTTTCTGGTCAGGCCGTGTGGCATGAAGGATCTTAGTTCCCCAGCCTGGGATCAAACCTGCTCACCTTGCATTGGAAGCACAGAGTCTTTACCATTGGACCACCAGGGAAGTCTCTATGCTGAAGCTTTTGACAAAATAATTACATCCATGGACCACCTTTGTGATTTTTAACATCTGTGCCATCTTTAAGATGACTTAATTTTTGTCATTTAAGTAGACTGTAGAAAGGCAAGCACTTCTTGTCCTGATTCTAAGTAAAAACATAGAAGATAAAATTGACTTAATTTACTAGTAATCATTTGTAAATGCATATTAAAATAAGTACATAACCATCAAAATGGAAAACGTTTGTCCATGTGCCTCTGGAAAACCCTTTCCAGAGTCCCATGTTTTGAGAACACACTGCACTAGGTTGTCAGAATCTCATAGAACAGTCATTGCAGGGGCTTGAGGTTGTTTCTGCTGAGCTGCAAGGGGAGAGGAAGGTTCTCGGAGGTGTCTGGCCTAGCCTCTTCTGAGGACTGGCAAAACCTGACTTCTGCCAAACATTTAATCGTAAGTTTGTCTTGCAAAACATTAGCATATAGTATGTTAAATGGGCTTTTATAGATGCGCAGAAGGTGATCACCCCATAGAAAAGCATAAATTTTTATGGACTTTTCTCTCTGGAGCTGCTGTCAGAGACACAACTTATGTGTTTATTTTGGCCGAGGATGATGTACCAGCGCCTGACACCAAGCTGGTGGTCGCTGACGTTTGTTGAATTTAATAGGTTGAAACCTTTGAAGACATTTCCTTTAGTATCCTGGGAATTTCCGAAGGAGAATGTTTCTCCTTTGAAATTGAAAGGGGTTCAGAAGCTGCAATGGGATGACGGCAGGAACAGAGGGAGGGAGCCGATGTGCTGGGGCTGGGCTATCTTGTGGATGCAGGAAGGGCTGTCTAGGAGGTGTCTCATCTCTGTTGGGAAACTTTTGCCTCAGTCCAGAGAACAGGCCGTGGCAGTTCACACGGGCACCTGAACTGTATCGAGCTCTCTCAACCTCTCTCTCAGGTGGAACTCTCAACCTGAGACATGGGGTCTGGTATATGGGAAACCTCTCATGGCTTCTCATTCCATGGTCCAAATTCTGTCACATGGCATCAATTCAAAAACACCCAGGATGGGAGACCTCTTTTCATTATCGTTGTCTAAGCCAGCTCTGCTTGGCCTTCTTCCTTATTGGAACTTGAAGGATACAAAACAAAAGAAGCTAAGTTGAAAGATGGTCATTAGTAGCCCATCTACTCACCATGTTTATACGTGCGTGTGGTAGAACTTGAGTGGGGATTGGATTTGCTCAGATTTTTGTAAGCTGTTAAAATGCCACGTGGGTAGAAGGAATAATAATTATTATCCATCTGCTCCACTGGCCGCTTCCTCTCTCCTCTCTCAGTTGTTTCTCACTACATTCTCCATTTCCACCACTTACCTCTTTAATATTTTGAATTCTGGGCTGTTTTGGCTCATGGCCTTCACAAGTTCTAGAGTATACTTGCTGGTTGAACCTGGGCTCCTCTGTGACCTGCTTTAATCAGTGGCATGGGTGAGAAATGAAGCTAGTCCAGCTCTTCAGCTGTATCTTTAGCAGGCCTAAAAGATGGGGGAAGCCATCCACCTTGTAAGAAGTCCTCAGACCCCAAGACATTAACACTGTGAGAAGCCCAAGCCAGCCACGCTGAGCATCTACGTGGAGGATAACTGAGGTTCCCATCTGGCAGGTCCAGCTGCTTCACAGCTGGTACCTGGCACTGCTAACTCAGCCATGGGAGGAGCGCCATCTCGGACATGAATCCTCTTGCCCCACTCGAGCCTCCTCAGTTGATGCCACGTGGAATGCTGATGAGCTGCGTGTTAGCCTCCTAAAGTAGCTAAAATAAAGAACCACAAACTAAGAGACTTAAAACAGCATACGTTTCTTCTCTTACAGTTCTGGAGGCTAGAAGTCTGGAATCAAGGAGTTGGCAGGGCCCTGCTCACTCCCAGGGCTCTGGGGGAGGTTCCCTCTCTGCCTCTTCCAACTTCTGGTAGCCCCAAGTATTCCTGGGTGTTTGGCAGCCTCACGCCACTCCAGGCTTCACGGGGCTGTCTCCCTTCTGCGTCTGTGCCCAGAGTTCTGTCTTCGTGTAAGGAAACTGTCACTGGAGTTGAGTCCACCCTAAGGAGCTCGCCTTAACCACATCGCGTCTGCAAAGCCCCAGTTTCCTAATTAAGACGCATTCCTTGGTCCTGGGGGTTAGGACCTCAACCTATTTTCTGGGAGGGGCACTATTTAACTCATCAGAGACTTTCCACATTGTTCTCAGCTCTCACTGCAGAATCATGAGCAAATAGACTGATTGTCGTCTTCAGCCCCTGAGTTGGGATTACCTTGTCGTGTGGTGGTAACTAGAGGGACCCCTAGGTGCTGTCCCCCTGTCCCCTGATGTGCACGGCACTTCTTTCTCTCCATCACTGTTTCCTCTCCAGACGATTCCCACCAGAGGGAATCTTAATGCCCACAATCCCACTTCTCTTATTTCTAGTGCCTCCTAGTTTTCCTGGCCCCATGCAAATTTATACTGGGGTCATGTCCTTTTCTACTTTTCCAAAGTGGTTATTCCAGTATAACTTCAAAGCCTTCTACAATCTCAGATGCCAGTGTTTTCTCTTCTTGCCTCCCTTTTCTACCTCTCTGGTGGATGTCTGGCCCTACAACAGCAACAGACTTCTGGTGGGCCCCTTCTTCCCTTCATGGGTCCACACCCTCTCCCCTCACCATCTCCCCTCACTGTAAGGGTTTGACTCCATCTTGTCACTGGCTTATGCTGAGCATCAAACAGGTATGACCTGGACCGCATCATACCTGCAGTGGAATCGGGGGTAGGGCGATAGGAATTGAAGGTGGAGCTGGGTAGTTGATATGGATTCAGGGTGAGGCAGAATGAAATGCTAGAGAAGGAATGAATTATGAAATCAGTCTAGTTATTTCATGTTTTATTCCAACCTAATTTCTCTGTCACTCTTACACAGCCCAGATCCTTGCATATAGGGTTGCTATTTTGGAAAAAGACCTACCCCTATATTTTTTCATCATTTTTACTTTCTAAAATTGAAGTATAGTTGATTTACAATATTGTGTTAGCTTCAGGTATATAGCAAAGTGATTCTGTTACATGTGTGTGTATAGGTAGTGAGGTGTTTTTCAGATGCTTTTCCTATTAGTTTATTATAAAATATTGAGTGTACTTCTCTGTGTTGCTTATTTTTTATGTAGTGTTGTGTATTTGTTAATTCCAAATTCCTACTTTATCCCTCCATCCCCCCTCACCTTTCTCCTTTTGCAGCTATAGGTTGGTTTTCTATGTCTGTGAGTCTGCTTCTGTCTTGTGGATAAGTTCATTTGTATCTTTTTTTTTTTTTTTAGATTCTGCATATGAGCAATATCCTGTATACTTTTCTTTCTCTGTCTGACTTCCTTCATTCAGTATGATCATCTCTAGGTTCATCCATGTTGCTGCAGATAGCATTATTTCATTCTTTTTTTTTTAATGACTGATCTCTCCCTACTTTTGTATTTATCTACTTTATCTTCTCTTTCAATACTCCAGTCCAAAACTCACCTCTCTTTCTCCTTCTCTCCCATCACATCATCTCTGAAAGTTAAACCATCTTTCTTCTGCATTGTTAGTATTGTTGTGTCACCCCTAACCTACACACATATTCACACAAAGATGGACTCTGGATCCTGCATGGGCTTGTCTGACTTGATAAGCCAAAGTGCTGCTGATGAAGACATTGAGTCGAGTGGAAGAGAGGTCCAAGATGGTTCCCTTACGTTGCAGGACCAATGGGCGTCAGAGAAGCGGGGAGAATGGAGCAAGTATTGGAAGGCAGGTGTCTTCAGTGCAGCTTACTCTACAGCTTCCCAGGGAAGCTGGTATTATGTTCATTGAGCTCAGAATGGATAATTCTCTGATGCAAATGAATAGACAGTTGGACAGACCTTGCAGTACCTTCCCAGTGAATCAAAAGAAAGAACAAGGGTAGAAAGAGAAGCTTAATTTCTAAGAAAATTGCATGTCATCCTGTGTGGCTTGTGAAAAGTATCTTTCCCTCAATTACATGTGTGTTATTACACATGCCAGTGATCCTAGTAGACGAATTTGATCACACAGTGACACCAAGACTGTGTTTTAAGGAAAAAGTATCAATGATTCATTTGTTCCTTCATATAGCAAATGCATACTGAGCAACTGTTCGGTATTTGGTGCTGGATGTTTTTGGTTCAGATCCCTCAGAAGACCTGAGTCAAGGATTCCATGCAAGTCTTTTATTATTAGAAACATGCTCCCAGCATAAACTGAAAAGAGGGGAGAAGATTCTGGGCTTCTCTGAACCCAGAAGTTTCCTTTGTGTTGTGAAGACGCAGAGAAAGAAACTGAGAGTCAAGAGCATTCTGTCTGAGCTCTGGTTCTGGTTTTGTCTAGTGGTGGCCTTACATGAGTTCTTTCAAAAGCTTTCCTGAGACTGTTTGGCACAACTAAGTGGTGTAACATCAATTTAACAAATGCCCAGCGAGAGCCTTCCACGCTAAGAACAGGGAGATAAAGTTGCAGAACTTCTTCTGGGAGATTCCCAGCTGTGATAACAAGCTTGAGTCTTGAGTCAGCAAAGCTGCCATGGCCAGCCAAGAGGACACCAACCAGCGCTGGTGTAAAGTGGAAATAGGATCGCTGGTTAACTTAGGGTTTCACATGTGCTTTTGTACATAATGGGAATGTGCGCCTCTTGGGTTGAAGGACACAGCAGTCTAGAATAGAAATAAAAAATGCATTTCTCCCCTGTCCAGCCTCTGCCTCTGCTAAATTGAGTGTCAGCAAAGTAACTCAAAATTCCAGTTAGAAAGTCAAGCATCTTCTTCTTCTTTTTTCTTTATTTCTTTTCAGTTTTATTAAGGTATGCTGCTTCTGCTACTGCTGCTAAGTCGCTTCAGTCGTGTCCGACTCTGTGCAACCCCAGAGACGGTAGCCCACCAGGCTCCCCCATCCCTGGGATTCTCCAGGCAAGAACACTGGAGTGGGTTGCCATTTCCTCCTCCAATGCATGAAAGTGAAAAGTGAAAGTGAAGTTGCTCAATCGTGTCCAAGTCCTAGCGACCCCTTGGACTGCAGCCTACCAGGCTCCTCCGTCCATGGGATTTTCCAGGCAAGAGTACTGGAGTGGGATGCCATTGCCTTCTCCGTTATTAAGGTATACATGACAAATAGAACTTGTATTATTAAGGTGTACAACTTGATGTCTTGATATACATATACACTGTGAAATGATCTCCATGGTGAAGCTAATTAATACAACCATCATCTCAGATATCCCTCCCTTGCTCCCTTCCTTCTTTCCCTCGCTTCATCCCTCCCATCCCTTCTCTCTCTTTCTCCACTTATGTTTTACCTTCTTAGTAAATTTCAAGTATCCAAAACAGTCTTGTTCACTAACATCATTGTGCTATACATTAGATCTCCATAACTTACTCTTCTTGTTTAACTGAGACTTTCTACACTTTTGGAGAATTCGTCCCCCTTTCCCACTTCATCTTGCCTCTGGTAACCACCCTTCTAATCTCTGTGAAGATGTGGCATCTCTAAAGCACCAAATAGTTGGCTTGTCCAAAGCACCTCCATGTTTGCATATGACCCTATGTGAGAATTCTCACATAACAGACATGGCTTCAAATGTGTCACAGTGAGGCATCCCACAGTGTATAAAAGTCGAATTGTTGGAGGAAAAAAAATCATATCACTTATCACTCATTTGTTCATTCAGCAAATATCTACTAAGCTCCTGCACAATACCAGGCATTGTTCTGAGCCATGGGAACTCAGCAGTGAATAAGACAAACATGGTCTCTATCCTCATGGCATTTATATTCTAGTGGAAGATGGACAGATATAAGAACAGTGAATAACTAGAAATACGAGTGTTTCAGGTGTTGATAGTGTAGTGGAGAAAAATAAGCCAGGGTGAGAAATGAGACTGCTGTGTTGCTTGGGGTGATCAAGAAAGGTTTCACAGATATGATGGCATTGGAGTAGGGTGCTGGAGGAGGGCTCTGAAGGAAGCGAGACATGCATCCCTGGCAGGTGTGTGTGTGTGTGTGTGTGTGTGTGTGTGTATTCGGAGTGGTCAAAGAAAGCCCAGCATGGCTGCAGGGAATCCACTGAGGAGTAGAGTGGCAGGTCATAGTGGTAGGAGGGGCCAGTGGTGTCTGATGATTGCTCTCAAACCTTCCTGTACATGAAAACCACCCAAGACCTTTTAAAAATCTTCACGTCCAGCTCATACTTCTGATTCAACTCTGTGGGGTTGAGACCCCAGTGGCCAGTGGTTTCCAAAGCCCTCCTGGTGATTCCATTGTGCAGCCATGGCTGAGAACTAGCAGTGAGGGCCATTGTTAGGAGATGTGATGGTTCATTATGTCTGGCAACCCAACTGGACCACAGCGCCCAGACAGGTAACCACACATTATTCTGGATGTCTCCATGAGGGTGTTTTGGAGGAGATTTATATTTCAATTGGTGGACTTTGAGTAAAACAGATTGCTCTCCATAGTGTGGGTGGGCCTCATCCCATCAGTTGAAGGTCTGAAAGGAACAAAAGACTGACCCCTCTCCAGAGCAAGAGGGGATTCTGCCAGCAGATGACTTTTGGGCTTGTAATGCACCATTGACTGTCCCCGACTCTCTAGCCAGCTGGCCCACTGTTCAGATTTTGGTCTTGTCAGCCTCCAGAAATTCATGAGCCAATCCCTTACATCTCTCTATATATACACTTTCTACTTGTACTGTTTCTCAGAAGTGAAAGTGAAAGTTGCTCAGTCGTGTCCAACTCTTTCTCCAGGGGATCTTCCCAATGCAGGGATCAAACCCAGGTCTCCTGCATTGCAGGTGGATTCTTTACCACCTGAGCCACAAGGGAAGCTCAAGAATACTGGAGTGGGTAGCCTATCCCTTCTCTAGTGGATCTTCCTCATCCAGGAATCAAACCAGGGTCTCCTGCACTGCAGGCAGATTCTTTACCAGCTGAGCTATCAGGGAAGCCCTTTCTCAGAAGAACCATAATACAGGAGGAATATGAGCAGAGAAGGGATTAAAGTCTGGTTAACTCTTGGGTTAAATCTCTGGTTGCCATCCTAAACTTAGACCATAGAGGAGTCAAGGATAAAAGCAAGAAGACTACTTGAGAAAACACTGTAGTTACCCAGGCAAGAGGTGACAGGGAGCTGATGGGAAATTGGAGGAGTACACCTTGTCTCTGAAGGTAGGGCCATCAGTATTTGCTGTTGGGTTCATGTTGTTAATTGGTCATTCACTCATGTCTGACCCTTTGCAACCCCATGGACTGCAGCACCCCAGGTTTCCCTGTCTTTCACTATCTCCCAGAGCTTGCTCACACTCATGTCCATTGAGTTGGTGATGCCATCCAACCATCTCATCCTGTTGCCCCCGTCTCCTCCTGCCCTCAATCCTTCCTAGCCTCAGGGTCTTTTCCAGTGAGTTAGCTCTTCACATCAGGGGGCCAAAGTATTGGAGCTTCAGCTTCAGCATCAGTCCTTCCAATGAATATTCAGGGTTGATTTCCTTTAGGGCTGACTGATTTGATCTCCTTGCTGTCCTCATGACAGTTTTTTACAGTCTATTTTGGAGATCTAGGCTCCATCCAGTTAGAGGGTTGATTAGAAATCATTTTTATTTGATTCGGATCACACAAGGCCAAGCAGAAAAGGACCCTAAGTGTTAACAGAGACACGAAGCAAAGTGAAAGCCTGATCCTTAGAGAATTCTGGCCTCAACCAAACAATTTAAACCTTTTCAAACATGTTGGAATAAGCAAGAAACGAGACACGCTTTGACAGGTCATTTATTTCTAAACTATATGTATCTTAAGTGTAAGTGAATCCAGCTGTTTCTCCTCCTCTGCTCCCTCCCTCTCCCATCTTCCTGATGAGGCACTGACAGCTTCAGAACAGCCCGAGTGCAGCGTTCACACAGCAGGACAAACATTGCGTTACTCTGACCTCAGGAGGCTGAGTCTTTGTCCCATAAATCAGGACCCAGACATTCAAGTGTCGCTGCCTCTGGCTGGGAGCCTCCCCTGCCCCAAGTCTGGCACGCACTAAGGCTGAGGCTTGGCCCAGGTGGATGAGGAAGCTCCTTCTGTCCCTGTCCTCTGTCACTGCTCTGTTTCAGCCCTCACTTCATAAGTCCAGGGACCTGCCTGCCATCTTGTGCTTCAGGGTCTCTGTGCAGGAGTCCCCTCTACCTGGTGCTCTGGCCTGAGGTCTCAGTCTCTCTCATGGAGCCCCTGCCCAAGGTGGGGCAGACTGGGTCTCCTTCAACCTCTCCTGAAAGGCCTCTTCCACACTGGTGCCTCTGCTGAGTCCTTCCTATGCTAGGTCACCTCCCCATTATTGGCCTTGATGGCAACCTTGGAGATCCATTGTTTTAAAAAACGGCCCTCCGTGTGCATTCTTGGGTCTGCTTTTATCTTCTAGTCTCCAAAGTTCCATGAAGATGGCCCCATGCCCGGCTGGTTCACTTCTCCATGCCCAGCCAGCAGCACAGGACTGTGTGACCCTGGGCATAAGTTGATAATTCTTGAAAAGTTGCCATGTGTCTAGCATTGTGCAAGGCGCTGAGTATACTCTGGTGCTCAGTAGATTTGTTGATGGACTGAGTCATGTAATTCAAATTTAAACATATCTATATTCTTGATCATTTTTCCAAAAATTGGTTCCTGTTCCCAAATTTCTAGTATCAGTAAAAGGCATTACAATGATCTCTCTCAGTCTCTAAGCTAGAAGTGTTGCTTTCTTGATACATATGTACACACAAGAGTGTGGAATAGCATCAGGTCCTGTAAGTTTATCCTTTGCATAGTCTTCATATTCATGCATGTGTACTCGGTTATGTTCAACTCTTTGGGACCCCATGGGCTATAGTCTGCCAGGTTCCACTGCCCATGGGGTTTTCCAGGCAAGAATACTGAGGTGGGTTGCCAGTTCCTACTCCAGAGGATCTTAATTGACCCAGGGATCTATCGAAGCTGCAACTCCTGTGAGTCCTGCGTTGGCAGGTGGATTCTTGACCACTGTATCACTGGGAAACCCATCTGTATATTCGTTTCTTCTTTCTGCTGGTATATGGCCCTGGTCATGCCTGAAATACTAAAATACCTATGCTCATCCTTCCTTCCTCCTCAGAAGAACATTATCAACAATTTTTATCAGCATTATCAGCAACCCAGTTCACAAATCTGTACTTTTATACACACACACACACAATGTATATAATGTGTATGTGTATATACATACAGTTGACCTTTGAACAATAAAGGGTTGGGGTATTGACCCTCATACTTGAAAATCTGAGTCCAACTTACTTTTTATTGAAGTTATATTGATGTATAATATTATGCAAATTATAAGTGTACAATGAAAATCTGAGTGTAACTTACAGTCAGCCCTCCATATATATGATTCTTAACTATCTGCGGGGTTTTTTGTTTGTTTGTTTGTTTTCCTAAATGCCTTTTAGCATTATTTAACTTTTAACATAATTGGAATAGAATACTTTGTTTAAAAATAAAAGAGATAGTAATATAAATTATGTGAATACAAGCCAAGGGAAAACATTGTGATATTAATACAAAAGTAGAATTCAAGGGAAAAAATTACATAGGACAAATATTATTTTAAATTGAAGCTTGTAGTCTACAAGGGAAATATAAAATTATGAGTATTTGTGCCTCCCAAACACCATTAAAACAGATAAAAAGTGTTGAAGGAACAGTTGGTGGAAACAGAAACTTTGGAGGCATTAGCAAAGCTCTTTTAGTCATTGTTAAACAAAAGAACCAGCAGGGAAAGGAGAGAGAGAGAATTTGTATAAAACGATTAATAATGTGGTTTTAATCAACATGGTATCTATTAAACAGAAATTCTGTGGACTCTGCATTCTAATTATGAATCTGTAAAGCTAGAAATAACCAAAACATAATAATAGAATAATCTCAATCATCTGGAAACTTTAATGCACTGTCCTGAGTAGCTCTCAGAAGAAAGGGAATGGATCTTCAATTAAAGTATATTTAGAAAGCAATAGTGCTGTGAACACAACAAATTAAAAGTTTATGGGAAATGGCAAGCAGACCATTGTTCAGAGAAAAATTCATAATCGTAAATACTTTAATACCCAAAATGGAATAAAAAAATAGACTAACTCAAGAAACTGGAAGAAGAAAAACAAACAAGGAACTAAAACAAGAAATAAACCAAAGAATATAGAAAAAAAAGAAAGATGAATAATTACAAAACATAAAAGCAGAAATCAACAAATTTGAATTTAGAAATAATACAACAGTAAATGGTAACATTTAGTTTGTCAAGTAAAAAAGGAAACACTCTAAAAAGTAACTTTAAGCATTAGAAAATATGTATAATCAGAGATTAAGTAGATAAAATACTATGAGAATAACAGGATAAAGTCTGCTGATACTATAAAGTCTGAAGTTAATAAATGTGAAAATATTAGAAAGATATAAATTATAAAAGTTTACTTAACAAGAAATCTGAAATAAATACTTAAGAGAAAAATTGAAAAAAAGTCAAGGTATTACCACCAATAAATGTGTCAACTCTAGATAGGTGAATCCTTTCAAACTCTCAAGGGACAGATAACCCCCATCAGGTAAAAACTCTTCCACATTCTATCACTTTCTGATTGTATATTGAATATTGGAAAAACAATCTCTCTGAACCTCAGTTTCTTAACTATTGGAATCAAAATAATAACAATAAATATGACTGATTAAGGAATCGTGTGCATGTGTGATAAGTTGCTTCAGTCTTGCCCAACTCTGTGTCACCCTATGTAAAGACTGCAGCCCACCAGGCTCCTCTGTCCATGGGATAAAATACACTTCTCTTTTTTTAAATACACTTACAAAAAAAGAAGCTAGACTTGGTAAGAAACTACAGTTGTTGTTTAGTTGCTGAGTTGTCTGCAACTCTTTGCAACCACATGGACTGTAGCCCGCCAGACTCCTCCATCCTTGATATTTCCCAGGCAAGGATACTGGAGTGGGTTGCTGTTTCCTTCTCCAAGAAACCACAGTAATGTGGTCAATTATAAAATAAATATATGAAATCTTAATGCCATTATAATAGAACAGTTGTCTTTGGAAGATGTAACAAGTCCCATTCACATGAGTCCTCAGAAAACAAGATGACAAGGCAGTGGTCCAGGGTGTACTGATATACTGAGGGACACAAAAGAAAACTTGAATAAACAGAAAGATGGTGATTTAGGATTAGCAGCATGATGACATGATTTCATTCTGGAAAGCATGAAGTACGTGGACAGTGTTATGCTGAATTTGTAATGTTTCTGTGGAATTTGCCTTTGCACTTTGATTCCTATGAAAGTCTTGGTCAAGATAATTTCTGTGATTCTCAATGAAGGGGAATATCTCCTTTCATACAGTTCTCTCATTTGTAGTAAGTTTATGCGGGAGACCTGGGTTCGATCCCTGGGTTGGGAAGATCCCCTGGAGAAGGAAATGGCAACCCACTCCAGTACTCTTGCCTGGAGAATCCCATGGAGGGAGGAGCCTGGTAGGTTACAGTCCATGGGGTCGCAAAGAGTCGGACATGACTGAGCGACTTCACTCACTCACTCACTAGTTTTCTACCAAACTCTGATGAACAAATACACTGCCTTAAGAGAGGCTGGGAGACACCCCCACACAAAAGAAATTGCCTCTTTTGCCCAAATGGTGACTCATATAAATTAAATACATGAGGATTCTCAGGATTAGGCCACTAAGGAGGCCCAAGGGGACCTCCCAAGAGGCCGGAGCAAACAACCATCTCTACCACTGGTCTGGCATTTGGGGCAGTGGCAGAGGACATGCAATTAGACACAACACATCTCCAAGATGAGGGTGGATGTCCATTCCCAGGGATCTGTGTTCCTAAAAAGAAAAAACAAAAACAAAAGCCATGACATCAGTGAGTGCCAAACTCCAGCTGCTTCCTAAGAGTTCCCATTTAGCTGCTGCTTTATCATCTAGTGGGAATTGGAAACACCCTTCTACCCCAGAATTTGGTCCTGTGACACAGCTTCCAAAGTAAGTAAGCCTAGTAAAGACATGAGATTTTTAATACAACTCCCCCCAGGCCAGAATTGTGCCCTGCCATGCACGGGGCTGAGGGCCCTGAGGGGCCGATTCTGCAGAACAGGCTATGATGAATTTCATACACATACCATCCATTGGAATGTGGCCCCATCCCATCTTGATCCATCTCCTCCTTATCTTTCAGATGTGGATTTTTTCTGTCTTTTCTCAGTTCGTATGATCCCCAGGCTGGTAGTTCTTACACTGGATATTATTCTCCAGATCCTCCAGGGATGCTTTATTTGCCCCCAGAAGTATTTATTGAGTACCATCGGCATCCAGGGAACAGGACTGGGAGCTAAAGGGGCAAAACCCTAAGACGTGGTTTCTGTGACAGAGGGGTTTATAGTCTTCGCTGCGCAATCCTGATTCACAAACCATGTCCAGGAAAAGCAGGCTGAGGGCTGCATGAGGGTTGAAGGCCCCAGATGATGGTGTCCTGGGGGTGGAGGGAATGGTCGTTGAGACCCAGGGGAAGTGAGCTGGTGAGGGGCAGACCAGGAGGTCACAGCTGGCTTGGGCACCCAGACCCTAGGGTTGGGAACTGGGCCGCTGCCTTAGGAGAAGCTGGGAGACACCCCCACACTCCAGCTGCAGCCCACCCTCCCCCTGCCACAAACATTCACCTCTGCTGGGAGAGTGTGGCCCCCTGCCCCGGAATTTAAGAAGGTCGGGCTCCCAGGGCGGATCCTGGGCAGAGAGCCTGGAGGAGGTGAGGGTAGAAGGTGAAGGAGGGCAGCCCCACCAGAGGGGCTGGGGACCCTGTCCTGCCCCACCTGGTCACCTGGGAAGGGGGAGTCAGGCCACAGGCTGAGGCCTTTCCATCTCAGTAGACTTCCTCACCAGCATCCCAATGCCCCAGTGCCGGGCCTCCTTCAGGAAGGGTTGTAGGCCTGAATGTGTGTCTTCTCTCCCCACAAGAAGGATTTCGTGACCTGGGCTCCAGGTTACAAAAGATGGGCTGCCCCTGGTGCGTGAGCAGGTCAGCTGAGGAGCTACACTGCAGGCAGAGTGTCCTGCTTTGGCTTATACTTGGGGCCAGGTAAAATGTGAGGAAGATTGGGAGACCTGCCCAACCACTAATAAAGCAGCAATCTGGTTCCCGTTTGCTGTGGATGCCAGCACCCAGGCCTGACGTCAGAGCTCAGGCACCTCCATTCGCCCTTCCCCCCTCTCTTTCACTGGTTCTTGAGAACCATTCTCGACACCCAGAGCACCTTAGCATCCATGGTCTGCACGACTCACTCAGCCAGTGGCTCATCCTGCTTTACTGTAAAGTTGTTTTGAAATCTAGTCACTTAGTAAATAGGAACCTGGCTCTGCCACGCTGGTTTCCTCACCTGCGACCCGGCAGGTGGTAGGGGGCAGGTTATACACCTCACCTTCTCAACAGCACTCAGAAAGGAAGACGGAAGCCACAGTGGCTGTCACCTCCTGCCTGTTAGAATGAAAGGGAAGTCGCTCAGTTGTGTCCGACTCTTAGTGACCCCATGGACTGCAGCCTACCAGGCTCCTCCGTCCATGGGATTTTCCAGACAAGAGTACTGGAGTGGGGTGCCGTTGCCTTCTCCCATATCTATGCACTGCTGCTGCTGCTAAGTCACTGTAGTCGTGTCCGACTCTGTATGACCCCATAGACAGCAGTCCAACCAGGCCCCGCCATCCCTGGGATTCTCCAGGCAAGAACACTGGAGTGGGTTGCCATTTCCTCCTCCAATGCATGAAAGTGAAAAGTGAAAGTGAAGTCGCTCAGTCGTGTCCGACTCTTAGCGACCCCATGGACTGCAGCCTACCAGGCTCCTCCGTCCATGGGATTTTCCAGGCAAGCCTGTTATAATGGCCATCATTAAAAAGAGAAGAGATATAATAGCCAAGATAACATTGACATGAGTTTGAGCAAACTCTGGGAGACAGTGAAGGATAGGGAAGCCTGACATGCTGCAGTCCATGGGATCCCAAATAGTCAGGCGCGACTTAGTGACTGAACAACCATAATAGCCAAGACAGGGAAACAACCTGAGTGTCCATTGACAGATGAATGACTGAAGAAGCTGTGATGTACACACACACATACATGCAATAGAATATTATTTAACCATAAAAAACTAAATCTTGCATTTATGACAACGCAGATGGATCTTGTGGGTATCATGCTAAGTGAAATGTTAGAGGAAGACAAAACCTATATGATCTCACATGTGAAATCTAAAAGCAAATGAACAAACAGACTCATAGGAAGAGACCAGATGAATGGTTAGCGGAGGCGGAGTAGGCTAGGGAAAACTGGATGAATGGTGGCCAAAAGGTACCAACTTCCTATTAAAAGGGGAAAAAACAGAAAACAAGCATAAAGCTCACCCATGGTGGGACCCAGGTTATCATGTGGCAAGAAGCATTCAAGCTAGGTCTCTGAGATTGAATGGATGTTCTAGTATTTGAATTGGCCAGAAGGAGACTAGTCTAGAAAAGGAGAATGCTATGAGAGGTCAGTTCGTAGACGTGGAATCACATGGTTTGCTCAGCATTAAGAAGTCCATTTTGTTGGAAGATGTGGACTGGTAGGGTGGGGAGAGCTGTGGGCATGCGGAGGCTGAGGGGCAGCTGGGGAGGCTCAGGAGGCCAACACACAGTAATGTGTGGAACGATGTCTCCATCCTCAAGTGTCCTCCTGTGACCTGAGAATCCAGGTATGGTCCATGGACCAGCAGCGTTGCCTCCTTTGGGAGTTTGTTAAAATACACAATCTCAGGCCCAGACCACCTGACCTGTCTCTTGAGAAACCTATATGCAGGTCAGGAAGCAAGAGTTAGAACTGGACATGGAACAACAGACTGGTTCCAAATAGGAAAAGGAGCACATCAAGGCTGTATATTGTCACCCTGCTTATTTAACTTATATGCAGAGTACACCATGAGAAACGCTGGGCTGGAGGAAGCACAAGCTGGAATCAAGACTGCTGGGAGAAATATCAATAACCTCAGATATGCAGATGACACCACCCTTATGGCAGAAAGTGAAGAGGAACTAAAAAGCCTCTTGATGAAAGTGAAAGAGGAGAGTGAAAAAGTTGGCTTAAGGCTCAACATTCAGAAAACGAAGATCATGGCATCTGGTCCCATCACTTCATGGCAAATAGATGGGGAAACAGTGGAAGCAGTGTCAGACTTTATCTTTTTGGGCTCCAAAATCACTGCAGATGGTGACTGCAGCCATGAAATTAAAAGATGCTTACTCCTTGGAAGGAAAGTTATGACCAACCTAGATAGCATTTTAAAAAGCAGAGACATTACTTTGTCAACAAAGGTCCATCTAGTCAAGGCTATGGTTTTTCCAGTGGTCATGTATGGATGTGAGAAATGGACTATAAAGAAAGCTGAGGCCCAAAGAATTGATGCTTTTGAAGTGTGGTGTTGGAGAAGACTCTTGAGAGTCCCTTGGACTTCAAGGAGATCCAACCAGTCCATCCTAAAGGAGGTCAGTCCTGGGTGTTCATTGGAAGGACTGATGTTGAAGCTGAAACTCCAATACTTTGGCCACCTCATGTGAAGAGCTGACTCATTGGAAAAGACTCTGATGCTGGGAAAGATTGAGGGCAGGAGAAGGGGACAACAGAGGATGAGATGGTTGGATGACATCATCAACTCAATGGACATGGGTTTGGGTGGACTCAGGGAGTTGGTGATGGACAGGGAGGCCTGGTGTGTTGCGGTTCCTGGGGTCACAAAGAGTCAGACACGACTGAGCGACTGAACTGAACTGAGGCCCCACCCCAGACCTCTCCAAACAGAATCTGTATTTTCCCAGGTGACTTGCGAGCACATTAAATGCTGACAAGCACTGGTCTATCGCACAGACGATTAAAAATCTAAGCCTCCCCTGAAGTCTTAAACAAGAACAGATGGCTCTGAAATAATAGCTTCACAACTGGGTTTTGAGTCATGGCCTGGACCCTGCCTTTCTCCAGCATTTCCCCACATCCTCCGTGGAGATGGGGTCTCAGAGGGTCTTACAGACAAGGGCGGGTTCTCACGGCCTGCCTGCCACCACTCCCAGGGGCTCTGATGCTGGCTGCCCCAAGACCAGAGTTTGAGACGCTCTGGGCTAGAAGCACTGCCCCTCCCACTTGAACACAG
Organism: Bubalus bubalis; assembly: GCF_019923935.1. NCBI lineage: Eukaryota > Metazoa > Chordata > Mammalia > Artiodactyla > Bovidae > Bubalus > Bubalus bubalis. Next base: position 32,180,443 of record NC_059159.1, on the reverse strand, counting down.
GGCTCGGGAAAGATTGGGGAGCTCACAAATGGGAATATTTCCTGTGCGAAGAAGTTTGGGATTTGTTGCCTTGGTCTTTCACTTGCCCCAACTGTGCTTTAACTGGACATTTATCACAGTTAAAGTATAAATAATATCATTAGCCTTCCAAGCAGTGATAAAATTAGCCGTGTAAACAAAGCAAGTCAGTGACCTTCGGCAAACCCCTTGCTGACTCCGACCCAACACCTACTAAGACGATTAGTCAGGGTGCATTGGAGTGGGGCGAGGGGCCCTGGGGAGGAGAGCTGCCCTCCCCCTCTTTCCTGAGAACTCTCCGCTGTCCTGGGATGGGTCCTGAAACGTCTGTGGACAGTTAGGGCTCTGGACGTCTGGAGCTTCAGCCCAGCTCTGTGCCAGACTCTGTCATGGTTTGCTTTCTCCCGGATAAAAGGTCTTTCCAAGTTCAGATGCTCTTGCTGTACGCACTCGGCTCCCTGAGAAGGAGATGCTCTGGCCCGAAGCTCCAGCGAGGCTGTGGCAGGCGGAGCAGGAGGCCAGCCACGGCTGCCACATCCATTCTGTGTGGACACGAGGGCCTTTCTGGGTCAGTGGAAACTGTTGCTTTGAGACGAAAAAGGAGCCCCACCTCTGCTGGCGGGGTGCCCATTGTGGAGATGCAGCTCACATGTGCACTCCTCCTAAACCGCTGGTTTGTGTTACTGACTTGGACCCCTTCTCTCGGGCTCCCCTTTTATTGGATCGTTTCCTCTCCTGATCGTTAAGATGATGGCAGAGGTCCTCGTTACACTTGTTTTTGTCTTCCTGGTAGAAAAAGCCCAGGATCTGAGTCAGAGGTCTTGGCTTTTTGTCTGAGTTCTAATGGAGGGAAGGAGAGAAACACTCCTTCCAGGCCCCCCTAGGTCCTTCCGGGGGGACAGCAGTTTGAATCTGACTATGTCAGATGCCAAGTGTTAGGTGCTGTGCTGTGCTTAGTTGCTCAGTTGTGTCCGACTCTTTGCAACCCCATGGACTGTAGCCTGCCAGGCTCCTCTGTCCATGGGATTTCCCAGGCCAAGAATCCTGGATTGGGTTGCCATGTCCTCCTCCAGGGAATCTTCCCAACCCAGGGATCAAAACAGGTGTTAGGGGACATGTGTAAAAAGACCCAGTCAGCAGGCGAGAGAATATGCATGTGTGTTTGCATACATATGTATGTTTGTAGGTCTGTGCATGTATGTGTGCACACAAATGTATGCATGTTTGTATATGCATACATGTGTATGTGTGAATGTGTGTGTAGATTTGTGGGTCTCTGCATGTATGTTGGTTGTGTGTGTGTACATGTGTATGTGTGTGTCTATCACGTCCTCCCAGGCAGCCGCAGGAGTGCGTGCAGAGTGTGAAGGCCTCTCTGTCTGCCTTCTCATCACTCACATGCCCAGCAAGCTGGGAACTGTCTAGAGACAAAGCCAGGCTTGTCCTGTTCATTAGTGGCTCATACAGTGACTCGACACCACTCTCTCTGGCTCTTCTCTCCTTATACTCCGTGTAAGCTGGCCCCAGAGTCATGCTCCAGCCTGAATTCCCCATTAGAAATCAAGCTCGCGAAGCTCATGTGCTGTCGCTTTTCATGTTGACTCTTGTCTCAGGACACCCCTGGGCGAAAGGCATTTCTGGAGATTTCCTCCTCCAGTCCTGTCAGTTAGCATCTGCATCCCATGTTTATCCTCATGTCCTACCATGTTCCAGCCCTTCTCACAGATAGGTTTCTGTACCTTCTTACACAGAACTCTCCCAACCTGACTTCTCTGTAAAATAGCGATCATGGGACTCATGACCAGACTCAGAGAGATTTAAATGAAATAACATTGGAAAACGCTTGGTGAATTTTAAAAACATATTCGAAAGGAAATTTCTTATTGTCTTTGTGGGCTTGGTGTGGTTTCTTGATGAAATGGAGATGGTGATCTTTATAGGAATGAACAAAACAGGTTGACACTTGTTTTTTTGTTTTCTTTTTTTTACCTATAATGGAAAAGTTTCTGTGTCTGTTGAGAGGTGCTTTTATGTATTTGCAGCAAGGTATAAAAGAGAGTAAGCAGTCTGAGGAGGGAGGAGGGTATATTGATTAAGCACAAGCTGGCTCTGAGAATAAGCACTCAGCCTGGGTTTCCCTGGTGGCTCAGATGGTAAAGAATCTGCTTGCGATGCAAGAGACCTGGGTTCAATTCCTAGGTTGAGAAGATCCCCTGGAGAAGAAAATGGCAACCCTATCCAGTGTTCTTGTCTGAGAAATCCCAGAGACAGAGGAGCCTGGTGGGCTGCAGTCCCTGGGGTCACAAAGTCAGACATGACTGAGCAGCTAACATTTTCTTTCTTTCTGACATCTAACGGCCTGTTAGGGTTGACATTCTTGAAGAGGCTCTCTTCATCAAACCCCTATGATTTTGCCAACTTATCATCATTGCTCTAAACAAAGGTTGGTTGAATTTTATTTGGAGTGTGGTTCCTAAAGGCTTCACCTCCATAAACATATTCTCAATATGGAAAAAAAAAAAATGGATCAGGACACTAATGCACCCTTCCCACATCAGAGGAACACAGAGCTCTTTTGTCTAATCTGTTGAGCCTTCTATACCCGGAATTCAGGAAATCAGACACAGACAAGAACAAGTCCCAGATGAGAGCCCTCTAGCATTACTGCCTTGCACATGGGCCAGCTGACCGCAATCTCCACTGGCCCCATGATAGCCACGTGAGCTCAGATAAACGCATCATCTTGGTGGGAGCCCTAACATCCACTTCCGTGCTGTCAGAAACCAAGGTTGGTCCAAGTTCCTCAGGAATGCAGGCCAATCTCTTAGATCTCTCTCTCCCCGCCTTGGTCTGTCTACTAGCATATTTATTTCTCTTGTCCATTAAAACAAAAACAAATCTCACACAGTACAATAACTTCTGTCTTATCTACCATCTTACTGAAGTCACACTGCTTGCTTGCTTTCCTTTTTGTCTCTCATATGATGAGTGCAGAGTATTCTGCACCAACTGATACTGTTTCTTCATCAACAAATTTCTTCTTTGTCTCTTTTGCCCTGACCTGTTGAAGAATTGATGCTTTTGCATTGTAGTGCTGGAGAAAACTCTTGAGAGTCCCTTGAACCTGCAGGGAGATCAGACCAGTCAATCCTAAAGGAAATCAGTTCTAAATATTCATTGGAAGGACTGATGCTGAAGATGAAACTCCAATACTTTGGCCACCTAATACAAGGAGCCAACTCATTGGAAAAGACCCTGATGCTGGGAAGGATTGAGGACAGGAGGAGAAGACAACAGAAGATGAGATGGTTGGATGGCATTCTCCACTCAATGAACATGAGTTCGAGCAAACTCCTAGAGTTAGTGAAGGACAGGGAAGCCTGGCGTGCTGCAGTCCATGGGGTTGCAAAGTCAGACATGACTTAATGACTGGACAAGAATGACAACAATCCTGCCCAAATGGCTTCTTTGATGTGCTTGCAGTGTCCACTCAGTTAAAAAATCCAATACCTATCTTGTAGGACTCAAGCCATCTGCATATACAGGATTTAAAGTAGCTTCAGGACAACATGCCTTTTTAAGATTTAGGTCTGATCCCCTTCCACTGGGAAGAGGAGATCAGCTCCCAGACACACAGGCTGCTCTGCCTTCTCGCACATTCCTTCCAACGACAGGAAGCTCATCTGGAAAGCTCTGAGTGATCTCGTTCCAGCCATCCCCACCAGGCTCGCATTTAGAAGAAGCAGCACCTATCTCTGCCCCATCTGTGGTCAGTGGAATCTAGCCCAGCAGCATCTTTTTCTCTGGAAATCTTCCCTTTCTCTTTGCAATGGAGTTCTGGAAATGCGCCCTCTCAAATTTCCTCGGAATCCTTTATCTCCCCAAGTCTTATAGTCAGAACTTCCATTTTCATGTCTCAAAATTGAGAACTCTGAGACAACCTAGAGGGGTGGGATGGGAAGGGATGTTGGGGGGGATTTCAAGAAAAAAGGGACATATGTATGTATCTATGGCCTATTCATGTTGATGCCTGGCAGAAACCATCACAATATGGTAAAGTAATTATCCTCTAATTAAAAATCAACCAACCAATGAGTCACTCAGACACATCCAACTCTTTGTGACCCCATTGACTCTAGTCCCCCAGGCTCCTCTGTCTGTGAGATTCTCCAGGCAAGATTACTGGAATGGGTAGCCATTTCCTTCTCCAGGGGATCATCCCAACCCAGGGATTGAACCCAGGTTCCCTGCACTGCAGGCAGATTCTTTAGCATCTGAGCTACCAGGGCAGCCCAATTAGAAAAAAAAAATTTTTTTTTAACTGAGAATTCTTAACTGATTTTAAGATACCCATATTTTTCCTTGAAATTATACTACTCTATAAATTATGTAGTATAATTAGGAATTGCATTTCTTCTTACCAATGTATCCTAAGGGAAAATCAGGCTATATACTTTCTAAGGCAGTTGTCTATACTTGTGCAAAATCTCTCTGTTTGAACAAGACCATGATATAAATGAGTGATTATCGGGGACTTCCCTGGTGGTCCAGTCTTTAAGACGTCACCTTCCAATGCCCGGGTTGCAGGTTTGATCCCCAGTCAGGAAGCTAAGATCCCGTATGCCTTGTAGCCAAAACACCAAAGCATAAAACTGAAGCAATATTATAACAAATTTAATAAAGACTTTAAAAATGGTCTGCATCAAAAAAACATCTTTTTTAAAAAATTAGCAATTCTCAAACCGGGCAGCACATCACTAGAACTGGAGGGACTTATTTAACAGCCGAAAGTCAGGATCTGTTCCCGACGTGCTAAGTCAGTCGCCAGGCCATCAGCACTTTTCTCAAGCTTCACCCGTGGTTCTCGTCCATAACTAGGTTCACAGGGCTCCTGGTAACAGGTCGTCAGAAATGCCAGTGCCACCTCCAGGGATGTGGCAGCCCCCAACGGGCACGTCTTGTAAATTTGGACTTAGGAAACTCTAGTCTCCCCTGTAGCTCCACTGGGAGTAAATCCCAACAAAACATTGTTTTCATTTGTCACGAGGGTTTCTCTTTCATTAGTTCTCTCTCCTGAGAGGTGGAGCCACCTCTAGGCTCACCAACTAAGGCCCTGTTGAATCTGTCATTAGGGAATGTTCCCACTTCACAGGGCTGCTAGGGAAACGCAAGTCATGACCTTCAAGGCCCCCGGTTTCCATGTCTGACACTAAGTCCCTTCTTCCCCTGCTGATCCCCTTATTCTGTATGAGGCCTGACTGCTTGGGTCTCTGCTGCCAATTCTCTTGTTTTGTGTCTTGGTAGCCTTGGGGATTTTAAACACTTCACCCCTTTCTCTTCCTCCTTAATCAAGGAATTGACGTTCTGCATGGCTCTCATCAGCAACCTCTGGGTAAGAATAATTACATCAAAAGGTCATGACCATTCAAAAATCTTCCCCATCTCCTTTTCTGATTTTGTCTTCAAGCAGCTGTAAAGAGCTCCCTCCATGCTAATGCACAGTCTCGGCTTTGATGCTGTGGGTTTGGGGGAGGCAGCGGGGGATCTCCTAAGAAAGGAAGGTGGCTATGACTAAAGCAGAACACATGCTTGGAGGTGAAGGCCTAGGGTCTGAGTTAGAATCTATACCTCTCTTCATCACCAGCCCTGGAATCTAGGCAGGTAAAAAAAATTGCAGTTCTCTCTGCTTCTCCTCTTCCGTTGACTTCACCCCCTTTCACTTCTCTATTCACTCTGTTACTAGGTTTACCCTTGTCAATTCTAAATCTCCCAAGCCTGATTCCCCCACCCTACCCCTCCCCATGCTCCTTTGCAGCCTCCTGTTATTCACAAATGGAAATCCAGAATGGGTAAGCATATCACTAAGTCCCTGTACAACCTGGCACTAAAGTGCGCTTTCACTTTTGACTTTGATTTCTCCCCATGATGCTCCTAAATTTTTCTGTGTTGTCCCGATCCTCCAGATATGCTCTGTCCTTTGATTCGATCATGGCATTCCCCCCAGGGCAGCTGCCTTCTCCATGGTTGCAGCTGGGGAAGGAAAAGGGAAAGTGGTTTGTTGAGTTGCTGTTGTACTCTGAGCACTGGAGTGTGCCTGGAGTGTGTGTGTGTGTGTGTGTGTGTGTGTGTGTGTGTGATTCATTCATGTCTCTCAATAGACCTTAAAACCTTTACTTGCAGCCCTGTTTTTTATATAAGAAGATAGATGGTTTAACTAGTCCTGTCTGAAAATACAGAATTAATAAAAAACTCTCCACAACTGAGCTCATGTGTCAGTTTTTCATGAAATCTCTTTCCACTTGCTCTTAATTCATTGCTCTCATTCCCTTATTTATATATATTGATGTATGAATATTTAGTGAGAATGTGCTTTATGCCAGGTACAATGCTTGGTCTAAGAGCAGGAATAAGACAGAACACATTCTTGCCCTCGAGGAGCTTGCATTCTTGTGGGAAGATGGATAATATACCATTAAACAAATAGCCAAGAAAACTAGTGGGGTAAACTCTGTGGCAGTGACAGGTAAGGTAGCTGCAGGTGGTAGTATCCACAAGGAGCCTACTTAAAATTCAGAGAATCGGGAAAGGCCCCTGAGAAAATGAGAAAGAGCTAAAATACATCTTGGAGGATGAACACTTCACACACAGGGAGAAGTGTGTGCAAAGGTCCTGGGACAGGAAAGAGCTTGGTATGTTGGGGGGATACTTTGATTGAAGTGGCAACAGATGAGATTGAAAAGGTAGATTGGTACCACATTATGTCAAACTCTGAGGTCACTTTGAATTTTTTTCTGAAAGCAATGCAAGAGTTTTAAGGATTTTTTAGAATGGCTTTGTGGATGTATAATTAACATACACTAAACTGAGAAGGCAATGGCACCCCACTCCAGTACTCTTGCCTGGAAAATCCCATGGACAGAGGAGCCTGGTAGGCTCCAGTCCATGGGGTCGCTAAGAGTCGGACACGACTGAGCGACTTCACTTTCACTTTTCACTTTCATGCACTGGAGAAGGAAAAGGAAACCCACTCCAGTGTTCTTGCCTGGAGAATCCCAGGGACAGAGGAGCCTGGTGGGCTGCTGTCTATGGGGTAGCACAGAATCAGACACGACTGAAGCGACTTAGCAGCAGCAGCAGCAAACTGAAAATACGTGAAGGGCACAATTTGACAAGTTTAAACACAGTGTACACTCATGATATTATCATCATGCTCAAGACAATAAGCATACCCGTCATCTCCCACAGTTTCGTCATGGTGCTTTGTAACGGCCCACTCAGAACATTCCCTAACCACAGCCTCAGACAACCACTGATTTCCTTCCTATTACTGTAAATAACTTTGCATTTTTTTAGCATTTTGTGTAAATAGGGTTGATTACTTGGGTCTCTAACATATGTACTTTTGTGCACGCGTGTGTGTGTGTGTGTGTTACTTGTATACTTTTTACAGATACCTTTTATCTGGTTAAGGAAGTCTCCTATTCTTTACTGCAAGTTTTTGTCAGGAATGGGTGCTGTGTTTTGTCAGATGTTTGTTCTCAATCTTTTGAGACAGTCATCTCTTTTTTTAAGGCTTTTAATTGGTTGTTTTGATTGTTAAGCCAAAAATACATTCCTGAAATAATCCTTACTTGACTATTATGTATTATCCTTTTTATATATTATTGGCTTAAATTTGCTAAGATTGTGTTTAGAAAATCTGTACCTAGGTAGTTTTCTTTTCCTGTAATCTTTTTTTTTTTTTTGCATTTGCTATCAGAGTAATGCTGAGTTTGTAGCATGGTTTGGGAAGCCTTGTGTCTCTTCAGTATTCTTAAAGAGTTTGTTCAAATGGATGTTATTTCTTCCTAATGTTCAGTATAATTAACTAGCAGAGCCATCTGTACCTGGAGCTTCTTTTGTTAGAAGGCTTTAAATACAAATTCATTTTTAAAGATAGATAAAGGGGTATCTTTTCAGGTTATCTCTTCCTTCTTGAGCAAGTTTTGGTCTATGCCTTTTAAGGAATTTATACATTTCTTCTAAGTTGTCAAATTTATTGGCATAAAGTTGTACATAAGAAATAATCCTTTTTAACATCTGTAGTAATGTCATGCCTCTCATTCCTGATAGTATTAATATCACCCCAACCCCTATGAGTCTGGTTTACTGAATTTATTGATCTTCACAATTAACCAGGTGTTGATCTCATTTTTATTTTTTGTGTTTTGTTTTATATTTAATGATTTTGCTCTTATCTTATTATTTATGTATTCTATTTCTTTTCTGATAAATTCCTAGTTTATCTCTCCTTCCCTTTCCCCTTTGGTGACCATAAGTTTGTTTTTCTGTCTCTGAGTCTGTTTCTGTTTCATTCATTTGTGTCATTTTTTTTTTTTTTTTTAGATTCCACATATAAGTGATACCATATATTTGTTTTTCTCTGTCTGGCTTATTTAACTTATGATAATCTCAGTTCAGTTCAGTTGCTCAGTTGTGTCTGACCCTTTGTGACTCATGGACTGCAGCGTGCCAGGCTTCCCTGTCCATCACCAACGCCTGGAACTTGCTCAAACTTATATCCATCAAGTCAGTGATGCCGTCCAACCCTCTCATCCTCTGTCGTCCCCTTCTCCTCCTGCCTTCAATCTTTCCCAGCATCAGGGTCTTTGCAAATGAGTCAGTTCTTCCCATCAGGTTGCCAAAGTGTCGGTCAGTGGAGTCAGCAGCAGTCCCTCCAATGAATATTCAGGACTGATCTCCTTTAGGACTGACTGGTTTGATCTCCTTGCAGTCCAAGGGACTCTCAAGAGTTTTCTCTGACACCACAGTTCAAAAGCATCAATTCTCCAGCACTCAGCTTTCTTTATAGTCCAACTCTCACATCCATACATGACCACTGGAAAAACCATAGCTTTGACTAGATGAACCTTTGTCAGTAAAGTAATGTCTCTGCTTTTTAATATGCTGTCTAGGTTTGTCATAGCTTTTCTTCCAAGGAAGCAAGCATCTTTCAATTTCATGGCTGCAGTCACCATCTGCAGTGATTTTGGAGCCCCTCAAAATAAAGTCGTCACTGTTTCCATTGTTTCCCCCTCTATTTGCCATAAATATGATAATCTAGGTCCATCCATTTTTCTTCAAATGATATTATTTCATTCTTTTCTTTTTTATGTCTGACTGATGTTCCATATGGGCTTCCCAGGTGGTGATAGTGGTAAAGAATCCACCTGCCAATGCAGAGCATGCAAGAGACATGGGTTTGATCCCTGGGTCAGGAAGGTCCCCTGGAGTAGGTCTACCAGGAGTAGGAAATGGAATCCCACTCCAGTCTTCTTGCCTGGAAAATTCCATGGACAGAGGAGCCTAGTGGGCTACAGCCCAAAGGGTCGCAAAGAGTCAGACACAACTGAGCACACACAGCATTCCATGTACCCCATTCATCTGCTGATGGACACTAAGGTAGCGTCCATGTCTTATTTTGTGTTGTTGTTTAGTTATTTCATATGGGAGGATAAGTCTAGTTATTCCATCTCTATCAGAAATGAAAGTTTCATTTCTTTGAAGGGTTTTAAGTAGAGGAATCATGTTATACTAGTTGAACTTTTTAAAAAGAGATACCGACTGCAATGTAGAAAACAGATTGAAAGTGTGATGGGCCTTGAAGCCACATTTTTTTCAGGGAATGTGCAAACAGAGAACAGGTCCAGGTGCCTTTGGAGACAGAATCCACTGGACTTGGATATGGAGAGAAAAGGGAAAGAGGAAAGGGAAGGGAAGAGTCAAAGCTGCCTCCTGAGTGTTTTCCTAGAACAACCGTGCCAGGGGGGAAAGCCCTGGCAGGGCCATAGTGGGAAGACAGGCATCAAGACTTTCTATTGTAGAGACTTGCCTCTTTAATCATTCAAGTGGAGCTGGTCACACAGGCAGAGGGCAGTAAGCATGTGGAGCTCTGGAGACAGGTTAGGGCTGGAGACAAAAAAATACTCATCAACATACAATTGTTCAAAGCTCTAGAACCTCATGAGATCACCTAGGGGAAGAGTGTGAGTAAAGGAGAAAGGAAGATCCAGGACTGAATCTGAAGGAGTCTAGGGGCCAGGGAAGAGGAGGAGCTGAGATGAGATGAAGCAGCACCTGTTTGCCTATGATACTTGGTACTTTCATTGAACTATCATTCCATATTGCAGTTTCTGTAGAGCCACCTGTCACTCAACTGGACCATAAACCCCTGAGGGCGGGGGCGCTATCTTAATTTGTATCACTGACTTCTAACTCAGTGTCTAGCATCTTTCAAATGAATTCTTTAAATGAGTGAATGGACAGATGGCCCATTGAAATGAATGAGTTATTCAAATGGGGGAATCCTTCAATGGATCCTTAAATGAATGGAGGAGGTTAGGAGATGATTGGCATGGAGACAAAGAGACACAGCCTTTGCAGAGTCCAAGGGGCTCCAGAAGTCAGTGCTGGAGAAAATCAGACAGGTCAGGAAAATGAAATGGTCCAGGAACACTGCTGTGAGCCCATTTCCTCATCAAGGAACCACAAGGCCTAGAGAAGCGAACTCTCTCGTTCCTTCATGGATGTGGTGAACATAGACGGGAGCCCTCTGGCTGCCTGTTACAGAAGCCCAAGGAGACAAAACGTGTTCACCTCAGGCTTTGTCAGTGGGTGTTTCTATTCTTCTAGGCTTTTCTCTGTTTTTAAGCAGATCAAAGTCTAGCTTGTGAAATGTTCTGCCCCTAGATTAGAATGTAAGATGTGAAAAGGTCAAGAGTTGACATTCATTTAAATAAAAAAGAAATCACTTTGACCCTGGTGAACCGGAGGGCCATCATGAGGGTTGGAGGAGACCAGGTACATCCTTGCCAGCCCTCCGGAGACATAAAGCTGTCCTGTGAAGGGTTATTGACAGCTTGGCATGGACTCCCTAGCTGAGCGGGAGCTCCAAGCCTTCCTCTCTTGACCTGCCAGACTGGCAGGGGCAGTGATGGCCTGGCCTGAGGGAGAGCCTCGCAGGTTGCTGCAGAGAAGGTCAACCTTCAGTAGAGAACCGCAACATTTACAATCTCATCGTCTTCATGGAGAGCCATGGGCTGGGGTTCTACACATTTCAGCAAGTTGAACAGAGCCCGAAAGGTTTAACTGTCCAGTTGAAAACGATAGTAAAGTTTATTTTGGTTAGAACCTGAAATGAGTCTGAGTTTGGCTTTTTCAGCCTGGTGGCTTTGTGTAAACAGTTTACTTAACGTAGTTTTTGGCTCCTTCTCAATAAACCACCATGATAATCCCATTCACAGACAAAACATCACAGATGAGCAGACAGGCCGCTGTAAAACAGCGCCTTACCTGCACTTTGCATGCAGTGTAAAAATCTGCTCTTACAGCTTTTAGGAAAGGACCCGTCCATCTCCATTTTCACAGTTGGAGACATGGTTTCTTTAGACTTCCATGGAAGAGCTGAGCTCCTTTTTTATACTACAAAAATAGCTTTTAATTAAGTGCACAAAGCGAGCTGTTATTTTCCAGAGAAGCACGCTGGCTTCATTCAAATTGGAAGAGACCCCGGGAGAATGCCAAGATCACCTACTGCTTACATTTCATTTTAATGTGCTCAAGTTCAATAAAAGTTTATCATCTCCATTAAACCGGTACCTATTGGAGCTGATTTAATCTCGTTAGCGCAGAGAACCACATGAAAGAAATCAAGTCCCCAGGACAAGACTGGGCAAAGCATGGTGTGGGGGGTGTAAATTACACAGAAGAAGTGCAGCGTCTGCGAAGGGCAGGGTGCCTCTCACCTGCTCGCATGTGTGTATGTGTGTGTGTGCATGCACGTGTGGGGTGCACATATGTGTGGGGACCCACACTCTGCTGTGCAGGCTCTGGCCGCCAGCCACGGTGCAGCACGCCCGGGAGGCCGCCGGGCTCAGAGTCCTCAGCTGCTCAGTGTCACAGCCCCACCATGCTCCCTCTTGGACTATGAATTGTGTGACGTTTGAGCAAACAAATGTCATGTGTAGGGGTGCGAGTCAAACGTCTACTGGCAACAGCTTGCCGAGGACATATATCCTGATTCTAGCCCCAGAGAGCACGGACGCACAGATAGATACAGAGCACGCACACATACAGACACACACACACACAGACATATATACACTTTCTCCTGCAGGAAGAGTCGGTTTGTTCATTGTTTTTCCCATGTACCAGAGAGCCTGCTGGAGTTCTTGGCTAGACCTGAACAGAGTCCAAGAACCCAGAGATGTTAAGTCTCTTATTCAACATGTAGCTTGACTGTGGGAGTCAGTCACATTGGACATGGTTGACAAGTTGGTGAGGGGTAACTGGGCACCTACAGGTACTGCCCCCAGACATAACCTGATGGGCTGGTGGACACAGTCTCTGTGGGCTGGAGAACTCAGTGGGGACCAGGCTCAAACGCAGGCAGAGATGGAAGCAGCTATTTTCCAGGGGAATTCAGCAGACACACAAGAAGTGCCCGGCCAGGTGAGAAGGGTGCAATTGGAACCTGTGGTTCTCCCCAGGCCTGCCTCACACCTGAGCGGGCCTACAGGGAGTTTGGCCTCCGGCTGGCACTCAGGAAGCTTGGCAACCAGAGGGTGGCTGTCACCCTCGGTGTGCACACCTGGGGCTTAGCTATGGGGACAGAGGTGTGGCCCAGTTTTGAAAGCTGCTTGGCCAGGCTGCAGGCCTGGAGTGGAAGAGTGTACCATGACTTTATGCGGTTTGCAGGAAGCTCCCTCAGGATCTCTGGAAAACATCTGCTGAAGCTTTGAGTGGAGGGTTCTAGGTCCCTCTGAGGCAGAGTGGGGTGCGAGTCATGCAGGACCCAGGGGGCATGGGCCATGGTTCCCTGACTCCATTACTTGTTCATTGAAGAGAATTCAGACTCTTAATTGAGTGCCTAACATACTAGTCACCTGTATTAGCTTGGGCTACCATAACGCAGTACCATAGCGCATGGAAATTTACTTCTCACACTCTGGGTCAGGGTTGGGGAGGCGCTGTTCTGAAAGCTTGGCTGTGCAACATGCATCCCACAAATATTTTTTTTTAGGTATTAATTTATTTCTGATTGCACTGAGTCTTCATCGCTGTACACGGGCTTTCTCTACTTGCCGCGAGCAGAGGCTACTCTACTTGTGCCGCGTGGTGCTGGCCTCTCGTTGCGGTGGGTTCTCTTGTTGTGGAGCCCAGGCTCTAGGCAAGCAGGCTCAGCAGATGTGGCACATGGCCTTAGTTGCTCGTTGCAGGTAGGATCTTCCTGGACCAGGGATCGAACTCACGTCCCCTGCTTGGGCAGGCAGATTCCAATCCACTGCGCCCCCAGGGACGTCTGCATCCCGCAAGCAGTTCAAGGTGTGGCTCTGGGGCTGGACCTTGTGCTTGGTGGGAACTCACCCATGGAGGCAGATGAAATGGGGTCCCCCACTGGGCACGTGATGTGAAATGTGAGCCCTGTGGGCGGGGCTTGAGCATGGAGAATGACACAGGGCAGAGCAGGAAGAAAAGGCTGTGAAAGGAGGCCAGATAGGGTCCTCAGGGCAGCACCTTTTCAGGTGCTCTGGACCGCCGGCCTCAGTCTCAGCCTGGGATGCATCATGGCTGGGCCAGTGCCTTCCAGAACCCACAGGGACAAGGGCCTGACCCCCTCTGTCCCAGCATGGCAGCTGCACAAGCAGAGCATGAAGCCCAGTCTCCTCTCCAAGGCCCAGCCGGCATGTCCCAGCCCTGGGCAGCAGCTCCTGTCCCCTCGGGCTCGGTCAGCTTGAGCCTCCTCCTCTCAGCACACAGAGACTATGACGGCAGACTCAAGCGCAGGCAAGAAGCAGAGGGGCACTGACTTTGAAGTCGAGAGCCATAGGTTGAAGGGAATTCTCTTGGCCGAGGCACAAAGGGAAGAAAATGCCATCCTAAGGAGAGTAGCTTTGGATTTTTCACTTTATCTTCCAAATAAAAGATTAGGGACACAGTTCTGGTTGAGATGGCTAAGCGGGTGCCTGAATAATTGAATTTCATGCTCATTATTTCCCTCTGAAGTGGTGAACACGAGCAGTCATTGGAAAGCGGGGAATCTCAGATGCCCCGGCCAGCGCCTTGCTGAGCTTCTCAAAGGTTTCCAGGTCTGCCCAGGGTTCGTGGTGGCTGTGTGGTACGTACGAGGCAACAGTGACACAGCCCGTGAACCCACCAGGTTGAAGTCAAGCTTCCCCTCCATTGGCAAGCTTGTTATCAGCTTTAGACACTTACGTTCTGCACAAGATTAGACACACTCTAGGGCCTACATTGTGCTGTGTTGAGTAGGCAGTTTGCCCGTAGCTTTGACATCTCATAACTGAGCTGTATCAGAGTGGGAAGGAAGAAAAGACCAAAGGTTTGTAAAGTTCTCTGCATGTGTGGGCCAGGGAGTCATAGGGAAAGCCTGTACCTTTTGCTCATTTCTGCTGTGTCCCGGACATTTCTCTAAGAAAGTAAAATCTTTAGAAAAATAGGTGTACTAGGGTTACTACTATGATGAAAGTGGACTTTGGTAGTTGTGTCTGACCTTTGTTTTCTCTTTGCTGCTCAGTTTCTTTTTTTAAAGGAAGCCTAGAAGAGATTGTTCAGTGCAAATGAAGGGACCACCTATGATGAGAACACAGGGCTTTGTTGGGAAAAATTCTCACTCCTAGGAAAAGATGGAATTATAGAAACTGAAGCTTGATTTGAAACTGTCTGTGCCCCATGAGGGGCTTCTTCCCAGATAGGGAGACCCCGCTATGTTCTCAAGGAGTTTGGGAACAGGGATTCGCAAGCACATTTTCCCTCCCCAACAAAGGCTTCTAACCATGCATTCTGGCAAGCTTTCTCCCCGCCTTTTCTGAGCAAGGTCAGGGCTCATAGGTCTCAGGTAGAGACTGCAAGGTCCTCATAAGTCTTTCAACAAAGGCTTCTAACCATGCATTCTGGCAAGCTTTCTCCCCGCCTTTTCTGAGCAAGGTCAGGGCTCATAGGTCTCAGGTATTGACTGCAAGGTCCTCATAAGTCTTTTGGGGACAGAGAGAAGGAAGGAACTGCCCTTTCTTGAACTCCTACAGTGTGCCAGACACCGGCCAGGCCTCCCATGCGTTATCTGAGAGGTATGGAAACTGTCATCCTTACCCGGCTCCTCAAACTGTCTCTGAGGGAAGACCAGGGGTTTCCATTCTTCTGCATCAGCAGCACTCTGTGTAGCAACAAGATGTGTAAAGGGTCAGAGGAAGTCAGCCATCTGCCTGTGGTCCTGTAGATGGTAAGATGTGAGATCTGCCTTCAGGTCAGGATAACTCCAGCACTTCCAGTTTAGCAACAGTGAGAAAGGCTGTGGAAGCAGCTATGCCAGAACTGCCAGATTTCAAATGAATTATCCGTGGGAAAAGACAAGAAGTCAGGACAACGTGCCACTTGCCTGAATTTTGCTCTCCCGCTTCTACAAACTGATGAAGCCTGTGACCTTCAGCCCTTCCAGGGAAGGCCAGGGATCTTGGTGACTGTTCTTGAATCTTCTTTCCATTCCATCTCCCACTGCAGCTGTCCCTTCCCTACCCCTTCCCTCACCCCTTCCCCACAACCCTCTTAGGGAAGAGGGTGAAATTCAAGATGGGGTGGGGGCAGGCACGGCATCAGAACAATGAAATAAATTACAGTGTCCAAAGAACCCTCAGGAATCCAAACAGAGCAAAATTATTATGTTTAACGTAGAAATTGAACTTCAAATAATCCTGCTCTGTGTTTAATAACAACAGGTATGGCTCAGCCAAGCCAAGTCAGCTAGGTCCCCTCCGCCAGGCTGCCTGGCCTCTCTTAGCAAGAAGATAAAGCAAACGAGAGAGCTCTTGAAGGTTCATAGAATCTCTCACCTCCCGAAGAATGCAAACTGTATAAATACTCAGGTTTTAAAATAAAATCCCCCCCAGGCCAGCGTTGCAGAACAGGGCCAGCCGGGCCTGGCAGAGCCCACGGGCTCGTCGTCCAGGCTGGGTGGCAGCGTATCCTGTGACCAGGATGCCTGTGACACGTCAACACAGCCTTTGCGTCTGGACTGTGTATTGAAACTGTGAACACAGAACTCCCATGACTCAAGTTTACAGAAATACGTGACAGTGTTTGAAGTAGCTGAGCTGACACTAAAACAGTCTGACATCACAGCCTTGGGGGAGATGATGGAAATTTCTCCATTTCTTTGGAAAACTGAAAAAAGCAGATTCCTCTCAGGTGTTCGATTGGCCACCCAAGTGCAGCTCTTGGGCTGCTGTTCTTTGGTTTTAGAAAATCACACAGAGATGCAAAAGGTGTCGGCCACGTCTAAGGATCATGGGTAAGGATCAAGGTCACATCACCCAGATGTGCTGGGTGTTTTCTGCGTACCTCCCTCCAAACCTGCCCCCGCCCCCCAGTTCTTTCTCTGTCTTTCTCTGCTTCCCTCTGTGCCCTGGGAGACTGACCCTGATGGACTGTGTGGCCCGGGCTTCCCTTACCTTGGACTTTGGATTTGGCCAGCAGAAACCACAGCAGGAAACTGGTGGGCAGGAGAAGAGAGAAGTCAGGGACTGTTCTTCTCCTCTGCCAGGCCTCCAGCCCTGTCCAGACTCCCTACATAGTCCCCTCTCCCTGCCCCACTCTCCCTTTTTGGCCAAGGTAAAAGCTTGGAAGAAAAGCTATGACAAATTTAGGTAGCATATTAAAAAGCAGAGATGTCACTTTGTCAATAAAGGTCTGTATAGTTAAAGCTATGGTTTTTCTAGGAGTCATGTATATGAGAGTTGGACCATAAAGAAGGCTGAGTGCTGAAGAATTGATGCTTTCAAACTGGTGCTGGAGAAGATTCTTGAGAGTTCCTTGGACAGAAAGGAGATCAAACCAGCCAATCCTGAAGGAAATCAACCCTAAACATTCTTTGGAAAGACTGATGCTGATGCTCCAATACTTTGGCCAACTGGTGTGAAGGTCTGACGCGTTGGAAAAGACCCTGATGCTGGGAAAGATTGAGGGCAGGAGGAGAAGGGTGCGACAGAGGATGAGATGGTTGGATGGCATCACCAACTCAATGGACATGAGTTTGAGCAAACTCCAGGAGATGATGATGAACAGGGAAGCCTGGCATGCTGCAGTCCATGGGGTCACGAAGAGTCAAACACGACTGAGTGACTGAACTGAAGAGAGTTTCCCACCATCCCAACCCCTGGGTGACTCACCTTCTTCTTCCCTTAATCCTGCTAACTGACCCAGGTGTTTCGTGTACTGACACGGGCAATGTGCAGAGTTGCCCCCTTCACCTTTAACTTCTGGTCAAGAGCTTCTGGGTACTCATTTTAATTTGGTATCATGATACACTGACAGTGCGGAGGATGGATGAAGTGTGCTCATATCATTAAGAATAAAGAGATGTGCAAGAATTTCTTTCCATCTTTTCAGTTTTTTTTTTTTTTTGCAGGTTGCTTATTATCACCTATTCAGAGTGAAAGGAAACTGAGCCTTATTTTTTTTTCTTTTTCCTGCTTCCAGACTGACTTGTAATCATCAAATCACTGTCTTGATTTTCATAACAAGGTCAAACATTCATAATCCATATTTTATGTTTTCATACTCGTGCTGTTTATCTATGGTATTTCTTGAGTTCCTGTTGTCATTGATGGTGATTGAGGGATTTGTTTTGCCTCCCCCAAGAAGATCAAACCAGTCAATCCTAAAGGAAATCAGTCCTGAATATTCATTGGAAGGACTGATGCTGAAGCTGAAGCTCCCATACTTTGGCCACCTGATGTGAAGAACTGACCCCTTGGGAAAGACCCTGATGCTGGGAAAGATTGAAGGTGGGAGGAGAAGGGGACGACAGAGGAAGAGATGGCATCACTGACTCAATGGACATGAGTTTGAGTAAGCTCTGGGAGTTGGTGATGGACAGGGAAGTCCATGGAGTCGCAAAGAGTGGGACATGACTGAGAGGCTGAACTGAACTTCCTGGAGAAATGCTCAGCCTTTCAAGCTTTCCTTGCCCACCTCCTTAAAAGCACCCTCATCTCTCTCTTCTGATCAAGATGCTTGCATATGATAATAATGGAAAGTTTGTGTGTCCTTATGGCCATGCTTCAAGACACCTCGGTCCATGATAATCTCTGGGTCCTCACTGGTCTCTGCCCCAAGTTGATTGACCTGGCCCTGGGGCACCCACATACTACCAGTAACTGATCACATAGGTCCAGTCCTATCCATTAGAACATCTTGCTGCATTTACTCTTCACGTCCTGGTCCTGGCCTTTGGTCATAAAGTTTCTACATTCTCTTCTGATCCCTCTGCTAATCTACTGGAATTTTCAGCCTTTCTGTACCGCCGCCCACCATCAGAACTTACAGGACCTCTGATACCCTCTACACCATATACCAAGCATGGAGAACCCAGAGTCTACCTGTAACCCATTTGCATAGATGTCTGCCTCAGCTCATGGGCTCCATGAAACATAAAGCACTGGGAAGGATGCTTAAAGGGTGGCCACTGTGTGGCTAGAGAAGAGAAGTGAGCCCTGCCATGGAATAACCCCTATCATTCATCTTTTTTTTTTTTCTATGAAGGCCCTTAGGAGGATTTTGAACTCAAAGGGGATGATCAATACTCATGCTCCTGACTTCCTGTTGCTCTCCTCCACTTCACAGCTCTTCCACCTGCACCCAGGTTCATTCCCCATGTCCTCCCTGCGCAGAGGGGAAACCTCTCTCACACAGTTTTGGGTTTTGTCTACTTACAAATGGTGGGCAGCAAAACTTGAAATGGACTCTCTAGACTCTGCTTTTAATAGGTCAGAGGAAATCTTGGCAGTTGGTAATTCTTTATTTCTCAACAAAGACTGGCTTTCAAGATGATCATTTCTCCAGGAAGCAGAACTTATGGCTGGAAGACTCCTTTGTTTCTTCAGTTCAGTTCAGTCGCTTAGTCATGTCCAAGTCTTTGTGACCCCATGGCCTGCAGCACTCCACGCTTCCCTGTCCATGACCAATTCCCGAAGCTTGCTCAAACTCATGTTCACCAAGTCCGTGATGCCATCCAACCATCTCTTCCTCTGTCGCACCCTTCTCCTCCTGCCTTCAATCCTTCCCACCATCAGGGTTTTTTCCAATGAGTCAGTTCTATCTATGAGGCATAAATGAAATCCTCATTAGAAATTTGTTTTTCCCCCAAAGTCATCCCGGACCACCTGCTGCCTGTCATCTCCCCTGTGTTACAGTGTAAGCCTTGAATAATAAAGCTGCTCCCACAGAGAGCTAGCATAAGCCCATGTTTATTAGGCACTTAACTCTTTCTGTGTCTTAGTTACCTCATCTCTATGTATTTTGACCTTTGTGGTAGAATTTTTGTAGGATTAAATGAATATTTATCTATATTTATCTCTATGCATATCGTAGAACAGGATCTAGTATATAGTAAATGCTATGTAAATACTTTCATTATTTCTGTTGTGCTAAAGTATTTAATTCTGTTGAAACATAGTTGCTTTATGATGTTGTGTTAATTTCCACTGTATAGCAAAAAGACTTAGTGATATATATATAGTGTGTGTGTGTGTATATTCTTTTCGTATTCTCCATTATGGTGTTTCACAGGGCATTGAATATAGTTCTCTGTGCTGTACAGTAGGACCTGGTTGTTTATCCATCCTATATATACTAGTTTGCCTCTGTTAATCCTGAACTCCCAGTCCTCTCCTCCCTTCCTCGTGCTCCCCGCCACACACCCCACCCCCCGCTTCTTGGCAACCACAAGTGACATTTGTTTTTACTCTAATTATGCTGGTTTCTTTAATGTGCACCCCCGCCTTGCCCTATTTTCCAGCAATCATGTTAACTTTTCTAGCTTACCCTTCCCCACCAACCCCTCCCAACTCTGGACGCTGTATCAGAATGCCTGGTTTTATGGGGACTGTTTGTAAACTCCTGCATGTTGGTCATCAACAGTCTAATTGTTCTGAGGGAGGTCTGACCGTGGCTGACGTTCACGTCTAAACTGTTCAGCTGCTTCAAGTGCCCCAATCTTTCTTCCATCAGAGCCCAAAGGAATGTTCATTTCTCTCTGGTGGGAGAATCATATGTCAAAGCAGTTTTATCCATCCAGTCCTAGCTCAATGCCTTCTCATTTGTGTCTTGTGAGCCTAAATCCATTTGTTTATTGATTTAGTAGGTGAAATCAAGGCACATCCTTTCTATTTAAACTTTTTTTTTTTTAGTTTCTTCAGTTTTTTCTTTAAATTTATTTATTTTAATTAGAGGCTAATTACTTTACAATATTGTATTGGTTTTGCCATACATCAACATGCATCTGCCATGGGTGGACACGTGTTCCCAATCCTGAACCCCTCTCCTACCTCCCTCCCCATACCATCCCTCTGGGTCATCCCAGTGCACCAGCCCCAAGCATCCTGTATCCTGCATCGAACCTGGACTGGCAATTCATTTCTTATATGATATTATACATGTTTCAATGCCATTCTCCCAAATCATCACCCCCTCCCCCACCACAGAGTCCAAAAGACTGTTCTATACATCTGTGTCTCTTTTGCTGTCTTGCATACAGGATTATCATTACCATCTTTCTAAATTCCAAATATATGCATTAGTATATTGTATTGGTGTTTTTCTTTCTGTCTTACTTCACTCTATATAATCGGCTCCAGTTTCATCCACCTCATTAGAACTGATTCAAATGTTTTCTTTTTAATGGCTGAGTAATACTGCATTGTATATATGTACCACAGCTTTCTTATCCATTCATCTGCTGATGGACATCTAGGTTGCTTCCATGTCCTGGCTATTATAAACACAGTGCTGCGATGAACATTGGGGTACACGTGTCTCTTTCAATTCTGGTTTCCTTGGTGTGTATGCCCAGCAGTGGGATTGCTGGGTCGTATGGCAGTTCTATTTCCAGTTATAAAGGAATCTCCACACTGTTCTCCATAGTGGCTGTACTAGTTTGCATTCCCACCAACAGTGTAAGAGGGTTCCCTTTTCTCCACATCCTCTCCAGCATTTATTGCTTGTAGATTTTTGGATCGCAGCCATTCTGACTGGCGTGAAATGGCACCTCATTGTGGTTTTTGATTTGCATTTCTCTGATAATGAGTAATGTTGAGCATCTTTTCATGTGTTTGTTAACCATCTGTATGTCTTCTTTGGAGAAATGTCTATTTAGTTCTTTGGCCCATTTTTTGATTGGGTCATTTATTTTTCTAGAGTTGAGCTGCAGGAGTTGCTTGTATATTTTTGAGATTAATTGTTTGTCAGTTGCTTCATTTGCTATTATTTTCTCCCATTCTGAAGGCTGTCTTTTCACCTTGCTTATAGTTTCTTTTGTTGTGCAGAAGCTTTTAATTTTAATTAGATCCCATTCATTTATTTTTGCTTTTATTTCCAATATTCTGGGAGGTGTGTCATAGAGGATCCTGCTGTGATTTATGTCAGAGAGTGTTTTGCCTATGTTCTCCTCTAAGAGTTTTATAGTTTCTGGTCTTATGTTTAGATCTTTAATCCGTGTTCTAGTTTCATTCTTTTACAAGTGGTTGACCAGTTTTCCCAGCACCACTTGTTAAAGAGATTGTCTTTTCTCCGTTGTATATTCTTGCTTCCTTTGTCAAAGATAAGGTATCCATAGGTGCATGGGTTTATCTCTGGGCTTTCTATTTTGTTCCATTGATCTATATTTCTGTCTTTGTGCCAGTACCATACTGTCTTGATGACTGTGGCTTTGTAGTAGAGCCTGAAGTCACTTCCTCCAGTTCCATTCTTCTTTCTCAAGATTGCTTTGGCTATTTGAGGCTTTTTGTATTTCCATACAAATTGTGAAATTATTTGTTCTAGCTCTGTGAAAAATGCCGTTGGTAGCTTGATAGGGATTGCATTGAATCTATAGATTGCTTTGGGGAATATACTCATTTTCACTATATTGATTCTTCCAATCCACGAACATGGTATATTTCTCCATCTATTAGTGTCCTCTTTGATTTCTTTCACCAGTGTTTTATAGTTTTATATATATAGGTCTTTAGTTTCTTTAGTTAGATATATTCCTAAGTATTTTATTCTTTTCGTTGCAATGGTGAATGGAATTGTTTCCTTAATTTCTCTTTCTATTTTCTCATTATTAGTGTATAGGAATGCAAGGGATTTCTGTGTGTTGATTTTATATCCTGCAACTTTACTATATTCATTGATTAGCTCTAGTAATTTTCTGGTGGAATCTTTAGGGTTTTCTATGTAGAGGATCATGTCATCTGCAAACAGTGAGAGTTTTACTTCTTCTTTTCCAATTTGGATTCCTTTTATTTCTTTTTCTGCTCTGATTGCTATGGCCAAAACTTCCAAAACTATGTTGAATAGTAGTGGTGAAAGTGGGCACCCTTGTCTTGTTCCTGACTTTAGGGGAAATGCTTTCAATTTTTCACCATTGAGGATAATGTTTGCTGTGGGTTTGTCATATATAGCTTTTATTATGTTGAGGTATGTTCCTTCTATTCCTGCTTTCTGGAGAGTTTTTATCATAAATGGATGTTGAATTTTGTCAAAGGCTTTCTCTGCATCTATTGAGATAATCATATGGCTTTTATTTTTCAATTTGTTAATGTGGTGTATTACACTGATTGATTTGCGGATATTGAAGAATCCTTGCATCCCTGGGATAAAGCCCACTTGGTCATGGTGTATGATCTTTTTAATGTGTTGTTGGATTCTGATTGCTAGAGTTTTGTTAAGGATTTTTGCATCTATGTTCATCAGTGATATTGGCCTGTAGTTTTCTTTTTTTGTGGCATCTTTGTCAGGTTTTGGTATTAGGGTGATGGTGGCCTCATAGAATGAGTTTGAAAGTTTACCATCCTCTGCAATTTTCTGGAAGAGTTTGAGCAGGATAGGTGTTAGCTCTTCTCTAAAT
Organism: Bubalus bubalis; assembly: GCF_019923935.1. NCBI lineage: Eukaryota > Metazoa > Chordata > Mammalia > Artiodactyla > Bovidae > Bubalus > Bubalus bubalis. Next base: position 32,157,489 of record NC_059159.1, on the reverse strand, counting down.
TTTTGGTAGAATTCAGCTGTCAAGCCGTCTGGACCTGGGCTTTTGTTTGCTGGAAGATTTCTGATTACAGTTTCAATTTCCGTGCTTGTGATGGGTCTGTTAAAATTTTCTATTTCTTCCTGGTTCAGTTTTGGAAAGTTGTACTTTTCTAAGAATTTGTCCATTTCTTCCACATTGTCCATTTTATTGGCATATAATTGCTGATAGTAGTCTCTTATGATCCTTTGTATTTCTGTGTTGTCTGTTGTGATCTCTCCATTTTCATTTCTAATTTTATTGATTTGATTTTTCTCCCTTTGTTTCTTGGTGAGTCTGGCTAATGGTTTGTCAATTTTATTTATCCTTTCAAAGAACCAGCTTTTGGCTTAGTTGATTTTTGCTATGGTCTCTTTTGTTTCTTTTGCATGTATTTCTGCCCTAATTTTTAAGATTTCTTTCCTTCTACTAACCCTGGGGTTCTTCATTTCTTCCTTTTCTAGTTGCTTTAGGTGTAGAGTTAGGTTATTTATTTGACTTTTTTCTTGTTTCTTGAGGTATACCTGTATTGCTATGAACTTTCCCCTTAGCACTGCTTTTACAGTATCCCATGGGTTTTGGGTTGTTGTGTTTTCATTTTTATTCATTTCTATGCATATTTGGATTCTATTTAAACTTAAGGCCCTGTACTAGGCCGGTTAGAGGGAGGATTAAATACAGGCTTAAATTCCGGTTGTCGCAGGAATACTATACACACATGGGGGAACCTGAACAAATATTTCAGGATAAAAGAACAGAAGTGGCACCATTGGCACCATTTGCCTGTTCCTTTTGATTTTACAAAGACTTAATTGGAATGAAGATAATAATTAGCTGACATCTATGAGCACTGTTTGTCCAGGCCAGGAACCACGCTAAAACTTTCTGCCTATATTATCTCATTTGACCCTAAAAAGCTTTCTGCTCAGTTTCAAGCATAGGAATTGATACAAATTCATAATGGAGAGTAACAGGAACTAAAGTCACTGTTGTAACTGTTGATGGCACCAGGTGAGCCCCACTCTGCTCCTTTCACTGCTGAGCCCTGCCAACAAAGAAATAAGGCACACTCTACTCTAGAAAGTGCCCACAGAACTTCCTATGTCAAAAATGAGGCAGCCATGTGGCAGCCATGGAGATCCCCTGCCCTTATACCCACAAAATGAATGTAGTCAACAAAAGTCTGATGAAGAATCCATTTCAATTTACCCCAGGAAATATGACCAAAAATTATGCAACAAATTCTTTCTTCTCTCCAAGAATTTGAGTAGACAAGAAACCTTTGAAGCAAGGGATATACAACCAGACAAAATGAGATGAAAAGGAAAAACTGAAAAACTAAGAAATGGCAACCCACTCCAGTGTTCTTGCCTGGAGAATCCCATGAAAAGAGGAGCATGGTGGGCCAGAGTCCATGGGGTCTCAAAGAGTCAGACACGACCAAATGACTAAAACAACAAGGAAATAATGGGGCATTAGAGAAAGAAGACGATTAGAAAATAAGGGAAAAGTTACAAACAAAAAATAGATCCAGCTGAAAACAGGTTGGTAAGATGGAGAAAAGGCTTGAGACAGTAGCACCAAAAGTGAAGCAAAAAAAAAAAGCAAAGAGATGAATGGATTCGAAGACTAGTTAATAAATACATAGTGATGATTTAACAAATGGAGAATGGAAAAATGTAACAGGAAAATATTCATAGGTATGCTGCTGCTAAGTCGCCTCAATCGTGTCCGACTCTGCGACCCCATAGATGGCAGCCCACCAGGCTCCCCTATCCCTGGGATTCTCCAGGCAAGAACACTGGAGTGGGCTGCCATTTCCTTCTCCAATGCAGGAGAGTGAAAAGTGAAAGTGAAGTTGCTCAGTCGTGTCCGACTCTTAGCGACCCCATGGACTGTAGCCCACCAGGCTCCTCCATCCATGGGATTTTCCAGCCAAGAGTACTGGAGTGGGGTGCCATTGCCTTCTCCAGTTCATAGGTATAGGGAGAAATAAATTGAAATAAAAGAATTTAATCTGCAAATGAAAAGGCGTACTATGTTCTAGGGAAATTTGAACAATCACAAATGAGACATAGCCAAAGAATTCTCTGAGTTTCAAGGATAGAGAAAGAATTCTCTAAGTAAGTGTCCAGCTGCAAAAAGTAAGTTTACTGTATGAAGGAAAAAAAAATGTACAGCCTCATACTCTCTGTTAAAAAGGTCACTGTCAAGAGATAGTGGAGTTGTATCTATAGGATTCTAAATGGGGAAAAAATGGCCCTAGAATTTTTAAGCCCAGCTAAGTTGTCATTTAGATATGAAAGGCAATTACCTAGCATGTCCACATAATCAAGAACTCAGAACACGGTTCATACAAGATAAGGTTTCCAGGTAAACTACAGATAAAATATAGGATGTTCCATGAAATTTGAATTTTAGATAAATATGGAATCATATTTTAGGATGAGTATGTCCCACATATGATTTGGAACATGCTTGTACTTTAAAAAGTGGGATATACTGGTCCTAAAACACGATCTAGATCTGAAAACCTAATCTAGGTTGTTCTGAAAATCTGTAAGGAAGGTGGATTGTTAAAAATCACTCTCTTATCTCTTGATAAGTTCATCATAGTGAAATTTCTCACTAGTCTTAAAATGTTTTTTTTTCTTTTGTTAATTAAAAAATTTAATTGAAGTATAGTTGATTTACATTATTGCTTTAGTTTCAGGTATACAGCATAGCAATTCAGTTGTTTTTTGTTTGTATTTTGCAGATTATACTCCATGATAGGTTATTATAAGATATTAGTTATAATTCCCTGGGCTATATAGTAAAACCTTATTGCTTGTCTATTTCATGTATCTGTTCGTATCTGGTAATCCCATAGTCATAATTTGTCTCTACACCTACCCCTACCCCTTTCCCCTTTGGTAACTATAATTTGTTTCCTATGCCAGTGAGTCTGTTTCTGTTTTGTATGTAGGTTCATTCATATTATATTTTAGGTTCCATATATGAGTGATGTTAAACAGTATTTGTCTTTCTCTGTCTGACTTACGTCACTAAGTATAATATTCTCTAGGTCCAGGATTGTATGCCTAGTTTTAGGTGCCATATTATGTAAAGAATGTCCACCTGAAATACTATTCCAGTATAATGGGAACAGTAGTTCATCATAGTCTCCTTCTGGGTCATGTGATCACTGAATAAGAGACGGGGGAAATGACCTTCCCTATTTAAAAAAAAAAAAAAAAAAAAAACTTTTTTATTTTCTTACTTATTTGTCTTTTCCAGATCTTAGTTGTGGCATGCAAACTCTTAGTTGTGACATGTGGAATCTAGTTCTCTGATTAGGACTGAACCCTGGCATCCTGCATTGGGAGTGGGGAGTCTTAGCCACTGGACGACAAGGGAAGTCCCTGACCCTCTCTATTTAAAATAGTATTGATTTTTCCCTCTTTTAAGACCATGTCTAATACAGTACATTTAAGGGAAACACTGCAGATACATGTCATGTCTAGTTATAACCACTATAGGAATGGAAAAAGAGTATAAATGTTAGAAATTATCAAAACAGAAGATTTTCTTCTTTGTTTTTTAACAACAAAAAATGGGGATCATAAAGCAGAAGACACTTCATTAAAAAAAAAAAATCAAGGAAGCATTAGAATCAAGACTGAATGTAAGGTAAAAAACATAAAAGAACAGAGTGGTTCTTTATAACAATAACTGTCATAAGTCCAAACCCAACAGATGCCCCATGTACAAGGTAACAGCTGAAGACAGGGAGTGGCGGACAGAAACAGAGTGACGTGCAGCTTGCCTCACCCTTTCAACACACAACACAGCTTTGGGCACAGAGAAGTAAGTGTGTAGTGAGTCTGACCAGCATAACGAGGACCATCTAATAAATGTAAAACAAACTCCAGATCCTGGTGAAGCAGAAAATAGACATTTTCCCCCAAGTGTCATGATATATTAGGACATTAAAAAACAACTCAACAAATTCTAATAAGTAGAAATAATGCAGACCTCTTTCTCTCAACTATGTGGCAATAAAGCATGGAATAGCAAAAATAGAATCCAGCAAACAAAAATCCCAAGTACTTGGTAATAAAAAAAGAAAAGAAAAACTCATAGGTTACTTTTAATTCAATGAGGAAATTCAAAGCAGAATCACTCATTTCTTAAATAAAGCAACAACAACAACACTGGGAAGAGAATTCTCTTGTGGAAAAAACAACACTCACCGTCTTCGTACATCACAAAAAAGTAAAATGAGAATAAACAAATTGGGCATTTGAATTGTTGGGTTGAGGAAAGAAAACCCAGATCTAATAAGTAAAACCAATCTGTGGCAAGTTATAAAAAAAAAAACAAAAAACAGATAAATCTATATTAATTAAGAAAAAGGGAGAAAGCACAGATAGGCAAATATAGAAATGAGTGAAGGGAAAGCAGATAAAGACAATGTTAAGAAAATAGAAGAGGATGTGTTTAAAACTTCAGGCAAAATTTGAAAACCTGATATAATGATTTTTTTTTCCTTGAGAAATGTAAATGGCCCAAATTGACCCCAGAAAAGACAGAAAACCCAAATAGCATCTATAATCATGGACAGGATTTGCAAGTTTTCAAAAATTAAAGAGGTTGTGTCAAACTCAGTTTCACAAGGAAATTCTTTGTAACTTTCAATCAGTAAAAAGAGCCATTATTACAGAACATCCCTGAACACAAGAAACAGAAGGTGTCAGATTCCTTCTTCAAAGCTATGGTAATGTGGTACACACACACACCAGCCCAAAACTCAATTATATTGAGGCAAAAAATGTTAGCATATTAAGTGGAATTCTCCAATAAATTAATAGAATACGACATTACAACTAAATGCATTTTATTCTAGGAAAAATCACTGAGTTAGCATTTTAACTGGTCAAAGAGGGAAAAAGTGTATTATCAGAGCAATTAATGCCTAAAGTGTGTTGGATAAGACCAGCATGCATTTGTATTGAAAACTTGTTAGTAAAATAACAGTAGGGGGTACTTTCTTATCACTATTTTATACACATGCGTGCCTGCACGCTCACACACACCCTGAAATCCAGCCATCAGCTTAATAGGGAAGTTGGAGACCTATGCCCATTTTCTTGGAGTTTGAGGTCAGAAATCTGAGATTTTCATTCTTACTTCCTTTACTGAACATCTCACCATAAACTTCAGACAGTACAATTTAAACAAGAAAATAAAATGGTGGGACAATTAAAAGCAAATAGGACTGCTGTTTGAAAATTGGATACTTGGAAAATACTTAAGAATCAACACAAAACCTATTAAAAATAAGAATTTGGATATATCCAAATCAAAGACTTTCCTTGATAGTTCTGGTAGCTTTTTAGAAGATACACAATTGTTACTAATAATGATGAGAACATGAACAACTGGCATTTAGGAGGTTCTTCCTATATGCCAAAGTTCTTTTAATGAAGTCCAGCTAATCATACCTTTCTTTCATGGATCATGCCTTGGGTGTTGTAGCTAAAAAGTCATTACCAGAGCCAAGTTCATTCAGATTTTGTCTTAAGTTATTTTTTAGGAGCCTTCAAGTTTTGCATTTAACATTTAGGTCTGTGCTCCATTTTTAATTTATTTTTATGAAAGGTGTAAGATCTGTATCCAGACTTCTTTTATTTTGCCTGTAGAGGTCTAGTTATTTCAGTATCATTTGTTAAAAGATTATCTTTTCATCTTTTTCAGAGATCTGCTAGCTATATTTATGTGGCTCTGTTTCTGGGCACTCCATTCTGTTCCACTGATCTATGTGTCTCTACTTTTGCCGGTACCACGTCTGTCCTGATTATTGTTGCTTTCCAGCAAGTCTTAAGTCAAATTAATGTCAGTCCTCTGACTTGGTTCATTTCCCTCCATGTTGTATTGGCTGCTCTGGGTCTTCTATCACTCCATATACACTTTGGAATTAGATTGTTGATAGCCATAAAATAATTTTCAGGATTTTGATTGGAAATGTATTTAACGGAATAACGTGTGCAGAACTGTTATGTTAATAATATTGATTTTTCCTATCCATGAACATGGAATGTTTGTCCATTTGTTTAGTTCTTTGATTTTTTTTTCATCAATTTTGTAGTGTTCCTCATATAGATCTTATACTTATTTTGTTAGAGTTGTAACTGAGTATTCATCTTTCGGGGTGCTAATGTAAATGGTATTGTGTTTTTAAATTTCAGTTTCATGTATTCATTGCCGGTATATAGAAAAGTGACTGACTTTACTTTTATACATTAAACTCGATTTTACACCTTTTTTAGAAATTCTTATTAGTTCTTGTCAATATTTTTGGATTTTCTACATAGACAATTATGTCATCAGTGAACAAAGACAGTTTTATTTTTTCCTCCCCAATCTGTGTTCATCTTATTTCCTTTTCTTATCTCATTGTATTAATGCTTTCCTTTTAATTTTGTTCATGTTTTGTTCGTGTTTGATTTGCATTAGTTTTAAATCTTCTGTAATAAAATGTATTATTTTAATTCATGGAAAAACTACCCTTCAGTTTTCGATGAGTCATACTTTTTCAGTATGAAAGATTTATATTTCTTGTTTTGTGAGTTCTGGATCTTTGTAATCCTCAACGTACCCTCCCACTTTGCTTTCAGGATTATGCTTCTGTTTGGCCATGAATTTTGCAGTCATATTTTATTACTTTTAATTCTCTACTTGGATCATTACATTTTGCTTTCTTTTTCATAATGTGAACAATCTTATAATAAATTCTATTTTTCTCTTTTGTGAAGATGGAAAATATTACTGACATCTGATTATTACTTCATGGAAGATATATGTCAAATATTACTTGTGTTGTAGGATTTGATATATGTTAAAATTTACTGGCTTCATCTCCCATCCTCTTCCCCACCTGAGAATTACTATCAAACATTATCTTGAATTCTACACATTCTTCAGAACTCAGGAAGTCAAAGAAAATATATTCCATTGTTGAAGATCTCTACTTTTTAGAAAGTCCTTCATCAAACTGAATCAAGACCCACCACTCTGAAAATTTCACCTCTCAAAATTCTGTGCTCCAGATCCATAAAGAAACAGCCTTCGTGTATTTTCCACATGTTAGCTCTTTGTATATTTGTAATCAACTCTCTTGTTCCCTTCTTCAGTCTCTCTCTTTTCTGGGTTAATCATACCAGTACCTTGAGATATTCCTGAGAAGACGTGGCTTCCCATCTTCTTTATTATTTTGGTTCTTCTACTCTAGAAACCACTTTTAGCTGTTCTTTTAAAATTTGAAAACAATCATATTTGATTCCTTGAACTAACCTGTCTTGGCCTGAGGAGGTAATCTCAAGTGTTGTTGTTGTTCAGTTGCTAAGTCGTGTCCGACTCTCTGCCACCCCGTGGACTGCAGCACACCAGACTTCCCTATCCTTCACTATCTCCCAGAGATAGTTCACTCAAACTCTCCCAGAGTTTGTTCACTCAAACTCATGTCCATTGAGTCAGTGATGTCATTCAATCATCTCATCCTCTGTCACCCCATGCTCCTTCTGCCCTCCATCTTTCCCAGCATCAGGGTCTTTTCCAGTGAGTCAGCTCTTTCCATCACGTGGCCAAAGTACTGGAGCTTCAGCATCAGTCCTTCCGATGAATATTCAGGGTTGATTTCCTTTAGGTTTGACTGGTTTGATCTCCTTGCTGTCCAAGGGATTCTCAAGAATCTTCTCCAACACCACAGTTTGATAGCATCAATTCTTCGGCGCTCAGCCTTCTTTATGGTCTAACTCTTTAAGATTTGGATAATAAATGGTTTCCACCAAGAGCTACAGGATGTGGGAAAAAATCTCTGCTTCAACCCCTTTGTTTTATAGATGATAAAATAGAACCATTGAGGGATCAAGTGACTTGGCTCACGGTCCCTTAATCCTCCATCCTTCATGGGCTTGGGCGACAGTGAGCTCTAAATTTGCCATTCCCTCTGAATGGCCTCGATATGGAGCAGTGATGGAAGAATCAGACCAGCAGGGAGAAAAGCAGCAGCAGGCAGTAGACGAGGAGCTAGAGAATTCACAGTGTTTTATAAACTTTTAAATTCCCAACCGCTACACTATAATTCTGTCTTAGGAGTCCATTATAAGGAAGTCATTTTGGTGACTTGGATGAGGTCCATAGGAGATGTGCCTTGACATCTAATTTGTGTGTGTGTGTTACAGTGAGATGCCATTAAGATTCTCGCAGCCTCTCTGGAATGTGGGGAGGGAGGACGTGTTTATTTTATAATTCCACAGTTAATGCTTCTGGTGTCTAGAACTTCCATTCATTCATTCACTCATTCATTCAAATACATTTGATGAATGCCCGTATCCGTTCTGTACAACACACTGTGTTAGATGTTTTGCATTTAAAGCTGAATAATTCAAGCCTTGAATTAAACCATTAAGGTGAAGAGATCGGCCCTTCTCTGTGAATTAAGGAGGCTTGCTTTTTAAACCACTTGTTTGACTTCATTTCTGAACACCAGCAAACTGAAAAAAATAATTTTTGCCTAGAAATTCAGTGCCTGCTTACAGTTTTCAAGAAAAAAACTTAAGCAATTCCTCTCCTAGGAATTTATCCTAAAGATATACTTACACATGTCCAAAAATATGTATGTACAAGATTATTTTCACACCATTGTTTTTAATTAAAAAACAAGATTAAAGATAATCTTAATATTTGGTAATAGAGAACTGGTTAATTAATGGATATACATGGAAAAAATATAGGTATGAAACAGAGCCAGTATATTCTTTATAAATGATAGGGAATTATCTCCAGTGGCATAGGTATTATCTATCTAGCCATCATCCCCTCTAACTATATATTTTGAAATAAAACAGAAATGTTATCAGTATAATCAGATAAATATATACTTTTCAAGTATATTCACTAATTGTTTAGTTTTGATAACACAGTTGACTTACAACTCTGTGTAATTTCTGCTGTATGTAAAAGTGATTCAGTTATACATGTATATTCTTTTTCATATTCTTTCCCATTATGGTTTATTGCAGGATATTGAATATAGTTCCCTGTGCTATATAGTAGGACCTTGTTTATCGGTTTTATGTATTATAGTTTGCATCTGCTAATCCCAAACTCTCAATACTTCCCTCCCCCACCACCCACCTCACCTTGGCAACAAGTCTGTTCTCTATGTCTGTAGACTCACTAATTACTAATCGCAGACATCTTTGGGGAAGCAGTTTATTTTCACACTGTAGAAACCATAACATTCATGGTTTGTTGTCAAACATAACCTAAATACAAAGCCACACCATCACAAACCTAAGAAATTTATTCACATCTTCTTGGTTATCACTCACAAAATATTACAGCTTTTTTTTTTTTTTTTTGAGATCTGATGGCTTTTTCTTTTTTTGTTGAATTTGCTTGTCAGGTTCCTTTAGCTTCTGTTTATCTAGCCTACCTGCCTTCTGTATTTCATAACAGTGATCTTTTTGGAGAATACCAGCCCACTGTCTTATAGAAACTTTCATAATCTGGATTTATCTGATTGTTTGCTCACAATTACATTCCACGGAAACATTTTTGTCAAGAAGACTAGACATACTCTTAATTATAAGTTTCCTCATTTGTTTAAGCTAGTGGCTCCCAGACTTCGTTGTAATTCCCTGTGCATTTAACACATCTGAAATAGACTGAATTGTATCCCCTGCCCCCAAAATTCCTAAGAATGTGAGCATAGTTGTAGTTGGGGTTTTTTAAAAAGGTAATCAAAATTAAATGAGGTTGTATGGGCAGGCTTTAATCCAATATGACTGGTATCCTTTTAAGAAAAAGAAATTTAAACATACTAAGAGATACCAGGGTCCTCTGGGCACAGAGGGAAGCCCATGGAAGAGGCAGAATGGGAGGGTGGGCAGCCAGCCATCCGCAGGCCAAGCAGAGAGGCCTCAGGCAAAACCAATTTGGCTGTCACCTTGGACTTCCAGCCTCCAGAACTGTGAGAAAATAATTTTCAGTTGTTGAAGGACCCCTCGCACCACCCTATCTCTGGTGCTTACTTATGGCAGCTTGAGCAAAGGAATACAGCCTCTGAGGGGTGGTCCTTGGACATGTGAATATGCCCACAGCACTTCACTCAGCGGGTTCTGGTTACTCTTCACAGAAACTTGTCAAAGCTTGGGTTATGTGATCTTAGATTTGAACAAGCCACTGGACTCAAGTGATTCCAGTCTCTGTGGATTCTTGTCTGAACCAATGAGTATCCTGGAGGTGGCAAAATAGTCATTTTCTAAATCCACTAATCTAATTTTATTGTCTGATGTTCTTATGAGAGGAGGGTACCACCTTCTTTTTATTATTTTCTTTTACTGTACTATACATTTATTGGTTTTTATGGTTTTTCCTGTGGTCATGTATGGATGTGAGAGTTGGACTGTGAAGAAGGCTGAGTGTCGAAGAATTGATGCTTTTGAACTGTGGTGTTGGAGAAGACTCTTGAGAGTCCCTTGGTCTGCAAGGAGATCCAACCAGTCCATTCTGAAGGAGATCAGCCCTGGGATTTATTTGGAGGGAATGATGCTAAAGCTGAAACTCCAGTACTTTGGCCACCTCATGTTAAGAGTTGACTCATTGGAAAAGACTCTGATGCTGGGAGGGATTGGGGGCAGGAGGAGAAGGGGACGACAGAGGATGAGATGGCTGGATGGCATCACTGACTCGATGGACATGAGTCTGGGTGAACTCCGGGAGTTGGTGATGGACAGGGAGGCCTGGTGTGCTGCGATCCATGGGGTCGCAAAGAGTCGGACATGACTGAGTGACTGAACTGAACTGAACAGTTCAGTATGTTATCATCCACTGCTAACATTTTTAATGCTTGGATTACTCCAAACCTGACCATCAGAAGCCCCTTCATGCTGGCTTGTGTGTACGTTGACATTTCTGCAGGAGTCTCTGGACACTTCCTTATTTTCTGACACAGTGATAAAATGTTCCAGAACTTCTTTAAATTTTCTATGCTCTTGACCCAGAAAGAGTCATTTCCAAGGTTTTCAAGGTTTTATTTTGAAACCAAGATCTGGGCACACCCAAGAGTACCCAAGAGGTACTCATTGCTTGTGGAGTGACCACAGTTTCAATGGTTTTCAGTGAATGGAATTAGTTTATATTAATAGCTCTCATTTGTCTTCATCTGCTCAGGCTGCCATAACAAAATACCATAGTCAACTGTCTTAAATAGCAGACACCTACTTCTCACAGTTCTGAAGGTTGGAACGTCCAAGAGCAAGATGCCAGCCAGGTCAGTCCCCCCAGCGAAGGCTTTGTGATGGCCACCTTCTTACTGTGTCTTCACATCCTGGAGAAAGGACAAGTTCAGGTCTTTATTCCTCTTACAAGGACGCTAATCTCATGACCAAGGCCCCACCCTTGTAACCTCATTAAAACCTGCTCACCTCCCAAAGGTCCCAGCTGCAAACACCATCACATTGATGCTAGGGCTTTAACATCTAAATGGGGGGTGAAGACACAGAAGTTCAGTCCATAATATCATTTTAATGCAGTGGCACAGGGTTTTCTTTCTCACTTTTCTCTTATCTGTATTTCCCTCTCTCACATGAAGTGACTATACAGTCCATGGAATTCTCCAGGCCAGAAATCTGAAATGGGTAACCATTCCCTTTCCAGGGGATCTTCCCAACCCAGGGATCAAAACCAGGTCTCCCACATTGCAGGTGGATTCTTTACCAGCTGAACCCCCAGGGAAGCCCAAGAATACTGGAGTAGTAACCTATCCCTTCTCCAGAGAATCTTCCTGACCCAGGAATCAAACCAGGGTCTCCTGCATTGCAGGTGGATTCTTTACCAGCTGAGCTACCAGGGAATCCCTCTCTCACATGAGAATCTGTAATTGTCAATTACATCAATTTGTCTATTTTTCTCTATTCCACAATATACTCAAAAAATCATTTCAAAATAACTACCCTGTACCATTATCAAACAGCAAATAAGTAAAATTCAGATTTATTTACAGTTTTTTTTAAATCTTTAATACATATCTCCATAAGTGTATAGAGTCAGAACATATTGGGTTTATAAGTTAGTGAAATTCCTTCTTCTTTCTCTGTACTGACATGATAGCAATCTGAGGCAGTCATTTTGTTGGTTCTTGTATATGTGTTTAAACAACAGACTGGTTCCAAATAGGAAAAGGAGTTCCTCAAGGCTGTATATTGTCACCCTGTTTATTTAACTTATATGCAGAGTACATAATGAGAAACGCTGGACTGGAAGAAACACAAGCTGGAATCAAGATTGCCAGGCGAAATATCAATAACCTCAGATATGCAGATGACACCACCCTCATGGCAGAAAGTGAAGAGGAACTCAAAAGCCTCTTGGTGAAGGTGAAAGTGGAGAGTGAAAAAGTTGGCTTAAAGCTCAACATTCAGAAAACGAAGATCATGGCATCCGGTCCCATCACTTCATGGGAAATAGATGGGGAAACAGTGGAAACAGTGTCAGACTTTATTTTTCTGGGCTCCAAAATCACTGCAGATGGTGACTGCAGCCATGAAATTAAAAGACTCTTACTCCTTGGAAGGAAAGTTATGATCAACCTAGATAGCATATTCTAAAGCAGAGACATTACTTTGCCCACAAAGGTCCGTCTAGTCAAGGCTATGGTTTTTCCTGTGGTCATGTATGGATGTGAGAGTTGGACTGTGAAGAAAGCTGAGCACCGAAGAATTGATGCTTTTGAACTGTGGTGTTGGAGAAGACTCTTGAGAGTCCCTTGGACTGCAAGGAGATCCAACCAGTCCATTCTGAAGGAGATCAGCCCTGGAATTTCTTTGGAGGGAATGATGCAAAAGCTGAAACTCCTGTACTTTGGCCACCTCATGCGAAGAGTTGACTCATTGGAAAAACTCTGATGCTGGGGAGATGGGGATGACAGAGGATGAAATGGCTGGATGGCATCACTGACTCGATGGACGTGAGTCTGAGTGAACTCTGGGAGTTGGTGATGGACAGGGAGGCCTGGCGTGCTGCGATTCATGGGGTCGCAAAGAGTCGGACACGACTGAGCGACTGATCTGATCTGATCTGAATTTTAAGATTCACTTCCAAGCTCTATTTTAGGTGATAACAGTTGGTTCAGTTCAGTTCAGTCACTCAGTTGTGTCTGACTCTTTGCAACCCCATGGACTACAGCACGCCAGGCTTCCCTGTCCATCACCAACTCCCAGCTTGCTCAAATTCATGTCCATTGAGTTGGTGATGCCATCCAACCATCTCATCCTCTGTTATCCCCTTCTCCTCCTGCCTTCAATCTTGTTAGTATTTGAATTAAAGGAAGGAAAATGTAAAAACATTGATTTATTTGCATTTGCATAGAAATTTGTGTGGAAGAACATACTAGGGATTGGTCCTTGGTTCTGAGAAGGAGGATTGAGAGACTGGGATGGGAGTTGCAGGGGAACTTTTCACTGTGCCCTGCTTTGTGCTTCAAAAATTGAGGATCATAACATTTATCCATTAAAAATAGATTGAAAATTCAAAAGGAGATAATCCACCTTTCTTTCTTTCATCCATCTGCCTTGCACGCTATTTACATGAATGGCTAGGTGCCTCAGTGGGCACAGCCTACAGGGTTCCACCTCATCCCATGAAACTCCCGGTTACTAGTACTTTAACTTTATGCCACCTCCTGGACCAGTGAATCATCCAGGCAGAGAGGCTGTATCTTACAGACCTTTTGAGTCACTTCCCCAGGACATTTCCATGAGCCATAGAAGCGCATACTTGAGCAGTGTCTTGATGTACTTGTTAAGTTTCTTAGGAATTTTTTTTAATGATTCAGTGCATTCTCTCTCCGAGCTGTCTTTTGTCACTTTCAACATCCAGCAGATGCATTTGGCTCACAGGCCGTCTTTGATTCTGAGAGATGAGGAATCTTCTATCTTCTCTGTTCTGCCCGGTTCTGGAGGCGTCTTCAGTTAAACACTCTGTCTCTTTCATTTCTGCAGTCTCTGTTCTCAGTTTAACCCTGGGTGCCACAGCTATATCTTCAAGACTTATACCACTTCTGGAAACTTGTTGTCACTGCTCAAGTGAAGCAAAATTCCCAATAATAACCTGGGGACTCCGGTATCTCTGTTGCAGCCTCGTCCTTGATAACAGGTTTCAGCCTGAATTGTGTGGGTTAATCTCTCCTTTACCCTATGCCCTTGTGGCCCTCATGATAACTTGATGATTTTGGGGTGTCTATGGGAGTATGTCCACGTGCTTGTTTATTACAAGGGTAGTTGCTTACTATTTCCTATTCTATAACTCAGGAAATGCTAGTTATTTTTACAAACACAGAGAAATAAAACTCAGAAACTTTCCGTGGGTGGAATTTAGTTGCTAGTAGCCTGGCTGGGGGCAGGGGTGGGGGAGGAGCTGGGTAATCATAGGCTGGAAACACAGAGTCCTGCATCAAGAATCAGGTCACCTGGATTTGCACCCTGGCTTTCATCATTTTACTTTCTCATTTGTTCACATGTGCATGCACTCACTGGTTCAACAAATATTTATTATCTCCTGTATGCAAGGCATTCTTTTGCATGACCTTACTCATGCCACTTAACCTCTATGACATGTACATTTTTTTTTTTAAATAGGCTTGATTTTTTTTCTTTTAAGAGCAGTTTTAGGTTCACAACAAAAGTGGAAGATATAGAGATTTCCTCTACAACCCACACCCCCCCCACCATACACTCATGCCCAGCCTCCCCCATTATCAACATCCCTTCCAGAGTGATGTATTTATTAAAAGAGTTAATGAACCTATAGTGACATGTCAGTACACCCGAAGTCCAGAGTTTATTTTAGGGCTCACTCATAGTTTTGTACATTCTGTGGATTTGGAAAGTTTTGTAATGGCATGTGTCCATCATTATAACATCTCGCAGAGTAGTTTCACTGCTCCAAAATTCCTCTCTGCATCCTTCTCTACCCTGGCAACCACTGACTTGGTTTTTTAACTGTCTCCGTAATTTTGCTTTTTCCAGAATGTCATATAGTTGAAATCATACAACATAAGCCTTTTCATACTGACTTCTTTCACTTAGTAGTATGCATTTAAGGTTCCTCCATGTCTTTTCATAGCTTAATAGCTCATTTCTTTTTAACACTGACTAATATTCCATTGTCGGGATGTACCACAGTTTATTCATTCTCCCACAGAAGGACATTGTAGTTGCTTCCAAGTTTTGGCAATTATGAATAAAGCTGTTATAAATATCTGTGTGGAGGTTTTGGTATCTACGTAAGTTTCCAATTCATTTGGGTAAACACCAGGGAGAGTGATTTTTGGACTATATATTAAGAAACTGCTTGCCAAAGTGACTTTTCCACTTTGCACTCCCACCAGCAATGAGTAAGAATTCCTGTTGCTCTGCATCTTCACCAGCATTTGAGTTGTCAGTGTTTTGAATTTTGGCCACCATTATAGGTGTGCTGAGAGCCAAAGAATTGATGCTTTTGAACTGTGGAGTTGGAGAAGACTCTTGAGAGTCCCTTGGAGAGCAAGGAGGTCCAACCAGTCAATCCTAAGGGAAATCAATCCTGACTATCATTAGAAGGACTGATGGTGAAACTGAAGCTTCGATATTTTGTCCACCTGACGCAAAGGGTCCACTCATTAGAAAAGACCCTAATAATGGGAAAGATTGAAGGCAGGAGGAAAAGGAGATGACAGAGGATGCGATGGTTGGATGGCATCACTGATTCGATGGACATGAGTTTGAGCAAGCTCTGGGAGATGGTAAAGGACAGGGAAGCCTGGCATGCTGCAGTCCATGGGGTCGTGAAGGGTCGGACAAGACTGAGTGACTGAACTGAACTGCATAAGTGTGCAATGGTATCTCACTGTTGTTTTAATTTGCAGTTTCCTAATGACATGTAAAGCTAAGCATCTTTTCCTATGCTTATTTGCCATCTGTATATCATCTTTCATGAGGTGGCTATTATAGTCTTTTGCCTGTTTTTTAATCATGTTTATTTTCTTATTGTTGAGTTTTAAGAGTTCTTTGTATATTTTGGGCAACAGTCCTATTTCAGATACATCTTTTGCAAATATTTTCTCCTAGTCTATGGCCTGTCTTTTCATTCTCCTAACAATGTCTTTTGCATAGCTGAAATTTTTAATTTTAATGAAGTGAAGCTTACCAATTCTTTCTTTCAGGGGCATATATTTTTAAATGGAGCTATTATCTCCTGATTAACTTTTCTTACAGGTGTGTAACAAGAATAGTATAACAGTGTTTTGTTTTGTTTTTTCCTTAAGACACATGGTGGAGGCGGGTGTTTCTGTTCTCTCAAAGTCCATCATGGTTCTATGTCTTATTTTCACCACTAAAAGATGACGTGTTGTCTTCCAGGCACAACTTTCAAGGATCAACCTGACTTGCTCTTTTCTTTCTGTTACAGATATTAGCAATGTCCCATAGAATAGATGTTGCATTAGCCTGGATCCTGGAGTGAGAGAGACTCAAACAGAGCCTCTACGCCATCTGCAGTGGATGCATACACAGCTAAGAAGTCAACTCTTGTCACTTTAGACCACTGAGAATTTCAGGATGTTTGTTACTTCAACATAACCCAACAGGGCTTCCCTGGTGGCTCAGTGGTGAAGAATCCACTTACCAATTCAGGTGACATGGGTTTGATCCCTTGGTCAGCAAGATGCCCTGGAGAAGGAAATGGCAATCTGCTCCAGTATTCTTGCCTGGAAAACTCCATGAACAGAGGAACCTGGTGGGCTACAGTCCATGGAGTTGCGAAAGAATAGGACATGACTTGGTGACTGAACAACAACAACCACAATGACCCAACCCATCCAGTTGTCTTTAACATTCAGAAAGATAGGGTAACTTTAAAGGATCTTACCTGCTGTGAAATGAAGGAGTGAGACTGAGTTCCAAGGTGGCCCATATTGAGTAGACCCACAGTGACTGAGGATCTGCAGCATCTCCCACTCCTGACACAGGACGAGGAGTGGAAGGGAAAAGAGAGGGAGCAGAGCCCTCCAGGGCACTGTCTCTGAGTGCTGGTGGGCCATCTCATTGTACGGATAATACTGATTTCTATGTGTGGTCTACAGTCGCACTGTTTAGGGAATGATGTTGCTTGGAAATAAACTGGAGCCAAGAGGAAAGAGCAGGAGAATTTCTACTTTCTTCCAGCTTTAGGAGGAATGCTTATCATCTCAAAGAGGCTCTTGCAAGTCCAGTGAAGTGGAAAACAGAGAACCATGGCTTGAAACCATCCCTCCTGTGCTTCAGGTTCCAAGAAGCTTATTGTAGGGCAGGTGCATTGCTGAGAGGAAGACAATGGGTAGAGACAGCATGTTTGTTAAACATATACTATGTGCCAGGCTCACACTCAACTTTATATATGTGTGTGTTAGCTCTTGTGTCTTAATGCTAACTCTCTCACTTCTAAAAAAAAAAAAAAAAAAAAAAAAAAACAGGAGCCCCAAAGCAGTTCAACCCTTTGTTAAAGGTTTTACCTAGTAAATGATGGAGCAGGAATTAAACTCAAGACTGGGTGACTCTAACTCCTGAGATCTTTGCATGACCCATTCTTCCTCCCACATGAGTTGTTCGGTTGAGTCTAAAAAGCAAGGAGGCTAACATGGCATCGTTTTGATGCTCGAGTTTGCCTCCCTGGATCTGAATGCTGAACATGGGCGACAGCATTGGGGCAGACCTCCAGATGTCACAGAGAAGCTGAAGCGTGATCGAGAGGTTGACAGATACAAACTTCATGGTGGTTTGACTGCACCGTGTCAAGTTCCCTTCCAGGACCTCTCTGGACCATGATGGCTGGTGAACTACCAATCAAAGGTAAGACCAGCTCTTCTATTTGTTGAGGGGCTCTGGGTGATGGTGTTATTCAACAAAAAAGGCACTAGACTAAACTGTACTCACTCATAAAGATAATCATACAAACTTCTGCTAGATTTCTTGGACAACGTGCCAGCAAGCATTCTTCAGGGTCAGGATTGTTCAACAAAGTGTTGCCTGATTTAAAAAAAAAAAAAAAAAAAGATAATAAAACTGAAAGGGGAAAAAAGGGCCCGCTGATAGTAAATTCATTTGTCAGGCCAATAAACAAATCCATTAAAACAAAATAACAACAGCAACCACCAGACTCCTACGTTTGGAGCCTCAGAGTGACTCTTTAGTTCTCAGTAACTACGTAAACGCTCATCAGTTAAGCTGAGGGCTGAGAGATAGAAACCAACAACCGCACAGAGAAACCTTTTGGAAGAGCTTAAAGATTTAGCAATGGCCCTTCTCCAATTTTCCATCTTTTATTTAACTCCTTTGAACTCCCACTAATTTCCAGGCAACACTTTGGAATTCCATTTTTAGCTCTGCCTTTTGAGTTATTATTTTTTTCCCCCGGGTGTACAAATCTGTGTATGGAAATGGCCTCTCCACTTCATGAAAATTTTTCTTCTTGATTATTGACTAATGTTCACTGCCAGGACGATTTAAAATTAAAGACTGATTTGAAGAAGAAAATGAAAGTGATCTATAACCTCATCACTCAGAGGCAATCACTGTTAAGGTTTCAGGGTATGTCCAGCCAGGATTTTTTCTGAATGTGCATATACTTTTTTTTTTTTTTTTTAACATAGCTGAGAGCGTGGTGTTCTGAGAGTCTCCAGGCAGGAGAGCTCTCAGGAGCACAGACCTTGCATCAGGTGGTCTGACGGTCATGACTTAGCATATCACTTAATGATTTGTGGGGCACAGAGCAAATCAGCTCTAAGACTTTGTTTCCTCAGTACATCATTGGGGATGATACTCATACAACTGCTTTCAGGTCTTTTGAGGAGTAAATGATGCAAAGACCTAAGGCCTTTGGAGAAGTACCTGACACTTGCTGGACACTTATAATAATAAATGTTAGCTGTTATCACTATTCCCCTCATATCATACACATTTTCATGTCACTAAATTTTTTCTCCATCATGACTTTAATGGCTGCATGAAATTATATTCTATGGGTATACTAGAATTTAATTATTCCTCTCTTATTGAATATCTTTTCAATTTTTGTGAGTTCTGTACTTTATGTTGCCTTGAAAATCTTAATAGACAGATTTTTTTGTGTGTGTGGCACAATTTATTTGGGTCTCAGGATTGTTTCCTATAAGTGGAATAATTAACTGGGAAGAGTTGAACAATTTTCAAGGTTATTAGTACATATTAAAGAGTTGCACCTGTATGCTCTCTTACCACAACTATGTCAGTGTGACCCCTTCACTGTCAAGGTCAACCTCAAGTGTCGTCATGAAATGTTATTAATTTTTCTCATTTTAAAATCCCAACTTTCTGTTAAATCATCTTTGCTTTTTATTTGTTTTGAGTGTTCCAGACGAGGTTGTATTTAATTTGCAATCACATTTATTTATATGAATCTTTGTATTAATTGCTTTCAGTGCACACCATCCAGCCTTTTGTACTCTTATTTCCCATGCTTGGGCTCACTCTTTGTCATTCAAACAGTTAGAGTACATGGTCAACTTTTCCACCTCAAGGTTTTGTAGATGGTATGAGTTCTTAAGCTTTTTTCACTTCCACATGTAAAAGACAACTGGGCATAACATTCTTGGGTGGTTTAAAACCACCCAACATGATTTATCTCTCAGATGCCAAATCATCTAATAGAAATAGAAAATGAATAAGCAAATATTTGTGTTTTCTTCTCAAGAACTCAAGAACCCATAGAACGCCAGAACAGGGCTCTCCAGTAGAACTCTCTGCTGCTACTGCTGCTAAGTCGCTTCAGTCGTGTCTGACTCTGTGCGACCCCATAGACGGCAGCCCACCAGGCTCCCCTGTCCCTGAGATTGTCCAGGCAAGAACACTGGAGTGGGTTGCCATTTCCTTCTCCAATGCAGGAAAGTGAAAAGTAAAAGTGAAGTCGCTCAGTCGTGTCCGACTCTTCAAGACCCCATGGAATGCAGCCTACCAGGCTCCTCTATCCATGGGATTTTCCAGGCAAGAGTACTGGAGTGGGGTGCCATTGCCTTCTCCAGTAGAACTCTCTAGAGGGGCGGAAATGTTTATCGTCTGCACTATCCAGCATGGCAGCCACCAGCCTCCTTCAGCAACAAGGAACTGAATTTGAATTGTTTTGAGTCACTTTGAATGTAAATATTCACATGTGGCTAGTGGAAGCTTATGGCTTCCATATTGCACTACACGATTATAGAAATACAGACAAGAAAGAAACCTTCAGAACTCATACCAGTTTCACTGCCGTGAACACAGCACCTTACCTTTCCAGGTCTCCATTTCCCCATCAGTGAAATGATACCACTTTCTGAGGACTATATAATAGTTTCATGTTAAAGCTTAGACCAGAGTCTTATATCATTCTCAGCATGGATTCCTGTGTGTTATGATGCATGTGAATAGTTTAAACTTTGAGTTATGATGCCAAAGATGGTTAATTAGATTAATTCTCCCCCATTCCCCCTACCCCCACCCCGGTTTCTATGCCTTTTAAGCTAATCACTTTGTTTACCTAACCACCCTACATAAAATGATATTCTTAGTCATTCCTTATTTCTATTTCCTGCTCAGTGTTTCTTTCCTTATCACTGCCTCCAATCCTGTTAAATGTTAATGCAATCTGTTCATTTATCTGTTCCTCCACTAGGAGGTCAACTGGGAGGAATCAGAGACTTTTCTTATCACTGTGTTCTCACTATGTATAAAGAACTCTGGGCATGATTGGTGCTCATTACGACTTTGTTGAGTGAGCAGATGAGTGAAAGAAGTCTATTAATCAAGCTCAATGGGGGAAAGTTTGCCATAGGTGACAGTGGGGAGGAGGGATCTCCTGGATCCAGTCACACAGAGATTGTAGGTTTCCGTTAACAATTGGGGTTCAATTTGAGATTTTGTCTTCCTGAGCTCTGTGCTGTTGGATAGGCATGTTGTCACACAGAGACATTTGATTTCTCCCCAGTCAACTGTCCATCCCAGAGGACAGCTCCACTCTTACTGTGTTTTCACTACTCCCACTGCCTTCAAGTCAACCTTCCAAGAAGGTTGATGGGTTCATCTAAATGGATGACTGAGGCCCAGCCCAGGACAACCTTTCATTCCCTGAAAATCATCCTCAGCTTTAAGTGAATCTGTAAAAGGGGGAAGTCATCCCCAAGCCATAGTATGAACATAAGGATATCAATGAGGTAACCTCCAATATCCCTCTCAAAGAAAAGCCTCCAATATCCCTGTCAACATGCACTGCCTTCTTTCTCCACCATTTTAACCCTGAAAGCTATACTCATGTAAGTGGGAGAGCCATGTTCCAAATCCAGATTTTCTGTCTCAAGGCGCTGTGCTCTTTTGATCCCACTGGGCTGCATGATCAACATAACTGAGTTGAGGGGAGAGTGGGAGTAGGGTAAGAGTTGATGGCATTCATGTTCATGGGCTCGCCCAGGCCAAGTCTTCCAAAGCCTGTCCAGCTTGCATGCATGCATCTAGGCCGAGTGATCCCCACTAGGCAGGTTGTGGTCAGCCTGACCCAGCACCTTGCCCCATCGATTCCAAGAGTCTATAAATGCCAAGGAGCCCTGACAATGAAGCCCTTCACAATGGAGTGCCTGCACTTTATTGAGAAAAGCCAATCCCCTCCCATCTGTCATTTGGCACTTAGCACTGTAGTTATTCTAGATGAGTGAACACTTGTGTTATATTTTCCAATAGCAAAACTGGGGTCACTGGGGTGCCTGCTGTTTTAGCCAAATCCAGATGGGGTTTTCCTATAAACAAGTGTGCATGGAATATTTATGCCGCCCGTGGCACCTGACGCCTTAATACTTAGGCCTTCTATGTAGTAGCCACTCTTCCTATAAGTCACTTTAACACACTAAGTAAATATTTTAATATAGCCATGTCACTGTTTATTATAGAATGGCTTGGGCCCAGATCTTGCCTAATGCTTGGTTAAAAAGTCAGTTTATACCATCCTTTAAAGTGAATCAAAGAATGCATAAACGCCACTCTTTTGTTACTCAGAACTTTGTTTACTTTACTTTTCTGTAAACCTTGTGAAATGCTTGCTTACAGAAAGCTGACAGACGCCAGGTTTGCTCATTAACTGGAGGTGTTTTCCAAGTCAGGAAGGTGAGGTGTGAGCGTGGGAGGCGGGCTTTCTTCTCCGAGACCATCTCCCAGTGTCCACTGCCTGGGGGAACTGCCGCTCTGGCCCGGAGATCTTGACCCAGAGCTATCAGGCAGAGCATGAGATTGAGAAACACGAAATCCAAGACGTGGCTCCTAAATCAAGCCTGTTCTCATCCTCAAAGCAAAAAAAAGGCCATTTGGACAGCTGTGTAGATGAGTCACGCTTCTTAGTGCCTGTGGGCAACATGACTGTAATTTAATCACCTGTGTTGCTGATCACTAGACCCACCTGCGTTTCCTACATCACCCACTTAAGGCCCTTCCCTGAAAACAGGAGGATGCTATCTGAGGTAACAGATTTTAATTCTACCTTCCTGGCTGTGTCTTTCTCCCCTGCTTTTTGTACAGTTGCCTCTTTAATTCTGCATCATTTTTCCTCTATTGTTTTTCTGTTTTCACCTCAGCCTCTTTTCTCCTGTTGGCTGTTGCTCTCGTTACATACATAGAAGCCTGGTGTCCTCACTGCATTTGAAGCTGGGGAGATGGCGTATTGGTGGCAGAGGTATCAGTCCCAGCTGCAAAGTCAAGTTTAACTCATGAAGCTTACGTTGCAAGGCCACTACTTACCGTGGCCCTTTCCACCGTCCTGGAGGACGCTCTGGACAAGTGTTCACATTCTCATATGTATTTATAAGACTTGCATCCATACAATATTTCAATGACAGTTACTTACAACAAACTATCTCTTTCCACACCTACTCTTCCATCATACTTTGCCTCCTATAGAATGACAAGAGCATGGCCATAGGGATTTGGAGGTCTAAGCGGGGAGTTCATTTCATTTTAACTTTACAGCCTGTGTTTCTGTGTTTGGCATGAGTTAGGTCACTGCTTAGCTGTCCAGCTATAGGAATGGCTTCTAGGGGACCCCTACGGGTGACTGTGCCAACTACTCTTGAAGGAGACGGTAGCAGTAGATCACCTCATACCGGAACATGCCACCCAGAATGAGAAGATATAGATGTGTGCAACCAAAGCTGGTTTCTCTTAACAGTGTAAAAAAAATAAAGATTTCCCAAATTCACAATAATCCTAACAATTTACATGATATTCCCAAGTGTTCCTGGGAAGCTGAAAGAAGGTTTCAGTTGTCATTAATTGAGAAGGTGATCAAAAAAGGTACCAAAAAGAAATATAGTGAAAGTATTACAGAATCATGTTGAGCAATTAATTATTACAATACTATGCAAATTTTGTCTCTTTGTGATATTTATTCTTATTTTTAATTTATATTTTATTGAAGGATAATAGCTTTACACATTTTTTAAAATTTATAATTTGTTTGATTTATTTTCTCATTCTAAACAGAATCTCATGCGTGCATGCTCTCAATTGTGTTTAGTTTTGTCTTCTTTTACCTAAAGAAGCTGAAAACATTATACAAGTTCAAGCCCCCCAGAAAGCCTAGATCTGCCCCAGTGTAAATGGCCAAGTTCTTCCATCTCTGAGTCCGAGGCCACATTTGTGGGATGTCTGAGTCCAAATCATTTCAGGTAGACTTGCTTTTATAAAGCAAAGCTAAATCACACAACACAATGAGTCCTGCACAAGTATTTCTCAACCTTGCTCCATCTGTCTTATAGTAAACCCAACTCTTCCTGTACATTGGCATTAAATTCTACAGCTTCTTTCTTTGTCCACATTACTGCGAGGTTTTCTCTTGTAATTTTTGTGAGAATCTGATAAAAAATGCAGGAGAGGATGTTACTTAGATATCTTCTAAAGCCAGAAGACTCAGTATACTGAACTCTTTGTTGGTATATGTTCAGACACCTTCCAAAACTGTGTCCTATGTCTGGGAGTAACAGTGTTTCATAGGAAGGTGTTTTCCATTTTAACACCTCTGTAATTGGAATGTGTCTTACAACAGACAACATCACATCACTGCTGTCAGACCCAGGTCATGACACAGCTCTCACAGTCTGGTGGTGGTGATTTTAGTCGTTAAGTCTGACTGTGGAGACCTTATGGACTGTAGTCCACCAGGCTCCTCTGTACATGGGATTTTCCGGGCAAGAATACTGGAATAGGTTGCCATTTCCTTCTCCAGGGGATATTTGGGACCCAGAAATCGAACCCAGGTCCCCTGCATTGCAGGTGGATTCTTTACCAACTGAGCTATGAGAGAAGCCTCTCTCATAGTCTGCATGTACAAACTTGGCCAAAACTCCTGTGCTGTCATCCATCCAGTTGAGTTAGCGGCACGTTTGCTGATGTTACCCTTGTCTAATGTAATGATCTTTTAAAATATCTTCAGAAAGACTACATTATGATTTGGCTTTGAAACAAAGTTTTCTATAGGACCAAAGGCACAGCAGTTGGGGCATACATACATTGGGTATTAAAGAAGCAGATGCTTATGGTCAGAGAAATGGGTACCATTCCATCTTTTCTCTCAAAACAACAGTCAGGCTTTGTGGAACCTAAGGAAAGAACATGGAGTAGATGATGCCTGTTGTAAGCTAAACAATGCAACTGAAGGCAGGAGAAATTACCAAGTCCTCCAGATAGGTGAAAAGTTTCCAAGCCCTGTGAGACTGGTGGCTTATTACGTCCTTCATGACTCCCGTGGAGATATCAAACACCATCATCTTATTGCCAGTGGGTTTTCAATTTTATTTATTGGTAAATACAATTAGTAAATAAATAAATTTGCTGGCATGTGAATCAGTGGTGCCTTCTTGGTGGCTCAGATGGTAAAGAATCTGTCTGCAGTGCAAGAGAGCCAGGTTTGATCCCTGGGTCGGGATGATCCCCTGGAGAAGGGAATGGCTACGCACTCCAGTATTCTTGCCTGGAGAATTCCATGAACAGAGGAGCCTGGTGGGCTACAGTCCATGGGGTCACAACAACTGGGACACGACTGGGTGACTCACACAAATGACACGTGTTAGGGTGGGCATGGCTGGTGACAGCTAAACCATCCATGGTCCAGGGCAAAGAAGCTGAGGCTACAGGAGTGGGGAGAAGCTTCAGGCAGGCTCCTCCTCCCCCACACCCCGGGGTCTTTCCATCTCAAACACACAAGGGGCTTGGAAGGCACCTGGGCTTCCCTCTTCACTTATCTGAGATTCAATCTCCTTTTTAGGAGGAAAGGTGCACACATCCCGGCACTGGGCTCTCTACTGCTCCCGCTCCTCTCCCCCAGGACCCACAGGGCTCTGACATACAGGAAAGTACCCTGTGGTTGTCTCCATGGATAATCCCCTTTATCTTCAGTTCTTGGACCTTAGCGATAAACGTTTCATTCACACGGAAAGTGAATTCTAAAGACAGGGAAGTTTATAGTTGGGCAGGTGGCAAAGAACCACATCTCCATTCGGCTTTATTGCTTCCTTTTATGTAGAACCATGGTCTCTGGGCTTCTCAAAAATGCTTAACGCTTATCCTCTCTGGCTAGTTCAAAGCTGTTTAAGCAGGCAGAACAGTTATTTAACGATGTGATGTTCAAAGTGGTTTCCTCACAGATGTTCTCAGAGGAAATCTCAGAATGACCTTCATCTCAAAATTCTGCTGCTGACCTCCAAGTTGAGCTTTAAGATGTGCTGAGCAGTGGAAGGTCTGCCTGCCCATCTTCTCCCTCTCTCATCGGCCACATTGCTTTTCTCTACTTTTCTTTCCTCATTCCCCTCTTCCTGCCCTCCTGCCTCTTTCTGGAAACTGAAAGCTCTATTTGGAGGGAGTGCACCTGTGAAATGGGCAGAGAAGGAAGCAGAAATGTTTCGACTCATAATGAGAACGTGTGTGTGCATCTCTAGATAAGATGTTTATGTAATGGGAGTAAATGCCTATGTACACTTAGTGTTTAATAAAAACAATACATATTAAATATATAAATTATTATATAATATAAACATAGTGTTTATAAATTATAAATGTATTTATCATTAAAATCTCATGCAGGGGGAATGTATACACATTTTCATTATATATAATGAGAATAGATATATACATTCTAACATGTGTTTATATATATATGAAGAGAGAGAATATATATGTAGAGAGAACGTGTAGAGATAATATGTATATATATGTAATACATATAATACACTCTTGTGTAAATGAGAATATATATACATTTTCCCTCTGAATAAGAATTTAATACCAGCTTGACATAATCACCATTTTGATCATGAATCCTGGGTTCACATTTCTCCAGCGGGTGGTGTAGAAAAAGTTTAAGATAGTCATCTCATGTACAGTTAATCTGCTCATTGTGTAACTTGTAAACTGCCTGCGATCCCGCAATCCTTCCAGGGCCTTAATCCACAGCAGAGAGCTGGCCGGGCAGCCCGGCTCGCCCCTCCCCTGTGGCACCCTTGTAGGACAACTCCCTCTAAGCCCAGAGAACGTGTTACTTGGCATAAAGCAGATGCCTCCTTCTAGCTAAACCGTCCTCAAGACGTGCTGCCAAACAAGATCATCAAGTTCTTTCATCACTGTTTCAGGCGCGGAGGGATGGGCTGGGGCCTGGCCAGGGGCATGAAAAAGAAGGACAGCTGAGCTCGGCTCCGGGGGCCTCTTCTGAACCAAGGGGAGCGCTGGGGGCCCCTGTTTTCCTCCTCTTCCCATGTCCTCCCTTTCTGTCTCCTCCAGCTTTTCGGGATCCTTTCTCCTCCTGCACCTGCCCTCGTCCTAGCTCTTGGTAGATTCCTCTGTATGTGTAAGACTTTGCCAGTCTTTCATAAGAACCCTTCCCTCCCCACTCCCACCCGCCCACCCCTGCACTCATCTCCCCATTTCAGCATCTCTGTCCCGGTCCCATCCCTGCATGTGGAACCAGCCTTCCCTCCCTGCCCCCCACCCCCACTCCCCATACTCATCTCCCCATTTCAGCATCTCTGTCCCGGGTCCCATCCCTGCATGTGGAACCAGGTGTGCTGCTCTGTGGACAAAGGCTATTAAGATGTTTGGTGTGTTACCCTCCCAGGTGAGGAGTGTCTGGTTTTCCATAGAGAACATGTGAACCATTTTTCAATCTTAATTCCCTTGAGCCATACCATATGCCAACCTCTACCTGAACCACAGTTAAAAGCGTGACCCAAGACCTGAGAGTTGTGGCTTCGGCCGATCTCTCCAGCACATTTCACTAGCCCCAGAATCCGAGGCAGCTTCATTCATTTGTTCATTCACTCCACCACAAAGTTTTGAGCATGAACTACCTGTGAGTTTCTGTCCCAGCCACCATGGATACAGAGATTTGCAAAACAAAATACCTGTTCTCCTAGATCTTAAAGTCCATGGGGAAGGTGGGCAATTCAACAAAATCTCATACAGCTTTTCAATTCTCTAGGCATTTGCTTTTGCACAAGTTAAGTGTGAATAATAATGTTTCCTTCCTAGTGATGTTGTCGGCATTGGATAAGAATGCAATTATACTCTAATTAAAAAAATATCAGAAAAAAAGAACAAAGCAAAGAATGTAGCACAGTAACATTATAAATCAACTATACTTCAGTTAAAAAAACAAAAGAATGTAACATCTTGCATTTTGTAAATATTCAGCTGCATTAGCTAAATACAGTGATTTGTAGCAACACAGTCACTATTTGGTGATTATCATCTGCAGGGAGGGGTGCATAGCTCTGAAGGGACCTTTGAGGACTGTGATAGCTATTGCTCTGTGTGTCCAGTAAGTTTCCATTTCTCTTCCAATAATAGTCTGTCCCCACCTTTGCCATGTGATGTGGTCCAGTATTCCATCTAGCATCTGTGCTTAGTCGCTCAGTCATGCTGACTCTTTGTGACCCTATGGACTGCAGCCTGCCAGGCTTCTCTGTCCATGGGGATCCTCCAGGCAGCAATACTGGAGTGGGTTGCCTTGCCCTCCTCTGGGGGATCTTCCCAACCCAGGGATTGAACCCAGGTTCCTGCATTGCAGGTGGATTCTTTACCAACTGAGTCACCAGGGAAGCCCAAGAATACTGGAGTAGGTAGCCTATCCCTTCTCCAGGTGATCTTCCTGACCCGGGAATCGAACTGGGGTCTCCTATATTTCAGGCAGATTCTAGCAGCTGGGATTGGCTCCAGAGTTGAGCACGTGACTCAGGCACAGCCAATCTGAGTCCTCTCAGACCCACATGTTAACTGTGAGTGAAAGACGCTTTTTCCCTTTGGGGAATTCTGACTTGGGAGCTACTCAGAAGCCTGTCAGGTAGAGAACCCCTCTCTGCAGGAAAGAATGAGGTCAGCCTATGGGAAAAAAGCAATTGTGAGAAAAAGAGACATCACTAATAATATTGGAACTCCATCCTGCACAAACATTTAATGCTTGCTAGTAACCCTTGACGTAACTGCTGATGTTACCCATCCTCAGTTTATTTATTTTTGGCCATGCTGCACAATTTTCAGGATCTTAGTTCCCTGACCAGGAATCAAACCCATGCTCAAGGGCACTGAAAGCCCTGAGTTCTAATCACCGAACTACCAGGGAATCCCCAGCCATCCCATAAAATTTTTAAAGATGAAGAAACTGGGCACAGAAAGGTTCAGTAACTGTCCAGAGTCACACGGTTGCTAAGTAACAGGACCAGCTGCTGAACAGGAACTCTGGCCCCAGGATCTATGCACTTGGCCAGCATCTCTCTCTTTCCTGGCCCTTCAGAGTCTGAGTCCCAAGGTCCAGATGTTGGTTCCCTCAGCCTTTCCTTTGATTTACGAGTAACAAGAAATCCCTTCCCAGGCACATAAGATCATCTGTATCTGCACTTGAACCATCTATATCTTTATCTATTATTTTAATTTTACACATAGTTTTGTGGGTTTTTTCCAGTTGAGTCAATGCTTAGAGATAAGTATGGGTAGTTGGAATCCATCTAGAATTACCTTCTAAATTGACTTTGACCTTCCTAGGACTATGACCTAGGACTGTCTGTCTGAGTTCCTTACATAGAAACTACCTTAGAACTGCAAGTCATCTGAGGGGGTTTTATTACATTGATGCTTACTTAGCATTCTTGTTGGAGAAGGAAATGAACAGCCCACTCCAGTATTCTTGCCTGGAAAATCTCATGGACAGAGGAGCCTCGTGGGCTACAGTCCATGGGGGTCACAAGGAGTCAGACACAACTGAGCTACTAAGCATACACACTTAGTATTCATGTTATTTGTATAGCATTGTTTGTAAACTGTATTAATATAAAAATTTCAATATGAATCGTTACATTTGGACTCATCAACTTGATCCATAGGTAAAATTGCATTTTAAACTTTAGAACTTGCACCCACTCATGAGACTCTCCAGTGAAGTGTCTCCTTCATGTTTGAACTGTATGAGAGTCTCAGTCCAAAGGAGTAATTTCTGCTCCTCAGTGAGAGGCATGGAGAACTCTAGAATTTTCTGACTGTTGTGTCATCCTACTAGAGAAACTCCATTGGAAACTGGTCCTGCCTAATTTGATGAGTCTCATACTTTGAACACCTGATGCAAATAGCCAACTCATTGAAAAAGACCCTAATGCTGGGAAAGATTGAGGGCAGGAGGAGAAGGGGGCAACAAAGGATGAGATGGTAAAGTGGCATCACCAACTCAATGGACACAAGTTTGAAACTCCAGGAGATAGTAGAGAACAGGGAAGTGTGGCATGCTGCAGACATGGGTTTGCGGAGTTGGACACAACTTAATGACTGAACAACAACAATCCCCCTTAGAATGATAGCTTGCTAGTTTATATCGCTACCCCAGCTAAGATGTTTTTTCCTTTCATGTGTAAGTTCCCAAGATTCTGGTTTCTTTTAATTTATTGAGTAGAATCCAGTCTTCGTTCCCAAAGCCTTGATGTCATTGCCAAGGTGACTGGTTCCAAAGGGCCTTCATATTAGACCAGAATCAGACAGACATCCTTGGTCATTGGTGCCCTTTATGGCCAAGAGATCTTGGTTCATTCAATTTAGGGCTCCCAGAAGGAGGGGGGGGCCTGGTCATGAAATCTATTGCCCATTTGGAGATTCAAGCTAAGCGGAACTCTGGGGAAACCTGGCAGCTATTATGGGGAAAGAAAACGTTTGTCATATCCCTGAAGATCAACATTAGTTAATCCCACTTACTTGGTCTGAAGGCGAAAGTACTTGGACTAAAAGAAATGTTCCATGTTTGTACAAGGACACTGATATTAAAAAAAAAAAAAAAAAAGAAAGAAAGAAAAACTGGCTTGGGACACATTGAAAAGGAGGCTCATGTCCTTGAAGCTATAGGCTATGTAAGGGGCTCTGCCCATCGTTCACATTTCTAGGACCTGGGAAAAACGGACACCAGTGTGTGCTCTGTGAGTCATACACAAAATGAAGTTATTTCAAAACAGAAACAGTCACTGATGTGGCAAACAGTCATGACTATGGGGAGGGGATGAGGGAGGGCTAACTTGAGAGACTGGGACTGACATGTGCACACTACTCCACATAAAATAGGGAGCTAAGAACCTGCTGTATAGCACAGGGAACTCTACTCAATGCTCTGTTGTGACCTGCATGGGAGAAGAACATAAACATAAGTGGGTATATGTATAATTGATTAACTTTGCAGCACAAAAGAAACTAACACAACATTGTAAACCAACTATAGTCCAACAAAAAATTAAGAAACTCTATGGATCACCTTGGAGAAGGCGATGGCACCCCACTCCAGGACTTTTGCCTGGAAAATCCCATGGACGGAGGAGCCTGGTAGGCTGCAATCCATGGGGTCGCGAAGAGTTGGACGCGACTGAGCAACTTCACTTTCACTTTTCACTTGCATGCATTGGAGAAGGAAATGGCAACCCACTCCAGTGTTCTTGCCTGGAGAATCCCAGGGACGAAGGAGCCTGGTGGGCTGCCATCTATGGGGTCGCACAGAGTCGGACACGACTGAAGTGACTTAGCAGCAGCATGGATCACCTACAGAGAAGGAAACTTGTCCCTGTGCCTGAGGGAAGAGTTATGATGGATCAGAGATGTCTGCTTCAGGAGAGCTGTGTGAAGATCCTCTGGCTAGGTTGAGAAGGGGCCCGTATTTTTTAACAAGAAGAATGTGATATGCCAAGCCTCACCCGTCCCTCCATTGCAGCTGCAGGATCAGAAGTGAATGAATACATGCCACTTCTGAAAGGAAGCCAAAGGACATGTGTCGCTAGGATGAACTTCGAGGTAGAACAGTGGGAAGTTCTCCATGCATTCATGATGTTTTCAATATGCAGAAGTGACTTGCTGCTAACCCCTTTGAACATTTAAAAAGCTGTAAAGTGGTCTCAGTCAATGAAAAGGAGTCTCCTCCAGCACTCACAGTGATTTCCAAGGCCTATCCGTAGACCACTTACTGATCACTCAACACTGGGTTTTCTGTACAAAAAAAGAAAAAGAAAAACTCATATAAAAATGCAGACTTAGTGCATAGGCCGACAGCAGGACCAAGTTTGCACAGAACATGCTGCTCATGACTCTTAACATGAGGGAGGTTCTGCGGTCTCAGAGGTCTGCGTATCCTAAGGCAAAGAGTGTGAGAAAACAACGCAGCCCCGCAAATTCAGAAACACATCACAGGCATGTACTTATAATCTGAAGGACGTTTTTGTTTATTTTTGCTTTTATTACCATTATTCTGG
This sequence comes from Bubalus bubalis, assembly GCF_019923935.1. Lineage (NCBI taxonomy): Eukaryota > Metazoa > Chordata > Mammalia > Artiodactyla > Bovidae > Bubalus > Bubalus bubalis. The sequence goes on along the minus strand of NC_059159.1, from coordinate 32,125,613 downwards.
GAGATGGATGGGAAGAGATGCTACTGTGATTTATGTCAGAGAGTGCTCAGCCTATCTTTTCCTCTAGGAGTTTTATAGTGTCCGGGCTCACATTTAGCTCTTTAATCCATTTTGAGCTTATTTTTGTGTATGGAGTTAATGAATGATCTAATTCTGTTTTTTTACATGTGACTGTCCCATTTTCCCAGCATCATTTGTTGAAGAGACTGTGAAAGACATTTTCAAATTTGTGATAAGACATTCCATTTGAAAGTATAAAGCTTTTTATAAGAATTGGGTCAAATAGAAGGGCAGAAAGTTGCATTCTTTGGTTTTAAAAGGCATAGTTATTCACTTGCTTATTTAAACATTATTAAGCAGCAACTAAGCTCAACTCACTTTGCCAAATGCTAGGATTAGCAATGGAATACTATTCAGCCATAAAAAAGAATGAAATCATGCCGTTTGCGGCAACATCGGTGTAACTGGACATTATCACACTAAGTGCAGTATGTCAGAAAGTGACAAAGACCATATGAAATCACTTATATGTGGAGTCTAAAGTAGGGCACAAAATGAACCTATCTAGGAAACAGAAATAGAATCATGGACATAGAGAAGAGATTTGTGGTGGTCAAGGGGGTGAGAGGTTGGGGTTAGCAGATGTAAGCTTTTATATATGGAATGGATAAACAACATGATACTGACGAACTTGTTTGCAGGGCAGGAAGAGACAGATGTAGAGAGCAGACTTGTGGACATGGCGGCCAAGGGGAGGCTGGAACACATTGGGAGGTTAGGACTGAGCTGTATACAATACCATGTGTAAAGTGGACCGCTAGTGGGGAGCTGCTGTACAGCACAGGGAGCTCAGCTCAGTGCTCTGGGACGACCGAGAGGGCTGGGATGGGGGAGTGGGATGGATGCTCAAGAGGGAGGGGTATATGTAACTTATAGTTGATTCATGCTGTTGTATAGCAGAAATTAACACAACTTTGTAAAGCAATTATCTTGAAGGATTAGTTGAAGCTAATTTTTTTTAAGGTCCTACTGTAGAGCACAGGGAACTATATTCAATATCCTGTGTTAAACCACAGTGGGAAAGAATATTTTAAGAAAGAGTGCATATATACATATGTAACGGAATCACTTGGCTATACAGCAATAATTAACACATTATAAATCAACTATACTTCAGCTAAAAAAATAATTTTAAAAATTGGCTTTTACCACTAAACAAAAAGCAAATGGAAGAGATTTTCATAGGCAGAGCATTCTAATGGGAAGTCATCTGGCAAAAGAATAAAGAAAGAAGTAAAATTGTTGTTGAAATACACTGTGAATTGCATGGCTAGGCCAAGACAGTACAAATACAATTTAAAAATGGGCACAGACACCAAGTATTATCACGATGGAAGCATCTCTTTGTGCAGCTGATGAACATTAGATTTCATTTAAAGACACTGAATACCTAATACATTTCCCCCCCATTTTTAGTTGTGGCAAAGTATATGTAAGATGGAGTATCCCTGGTGGCTCAGTGGTAAAGGATCTGCCTGAAATGCAGAAGACACAGGAGATGTGGGTTCAATCCCTGGGTTGGGAAGATCCCATGAAGGAGGGAATGGCAACCCACTCCAGGATTCTTGCCTGGAAAATCCCATGGACAGAGAGCTTGGTGGGCTACGGTCCAAAGGGCTGCAAAGAGTTGGACACGACTCAGCTACTGAGCACAAAGACACACATACATAAGATGTATCACTATAGTTATGTTTAACTGTGCACTTCAGTGCTATTAAAGATTCCTGTTTTTGTGACCATCTCCACAACTCCTTTCATCTTGCAAAACAAATTCTGTCTCCTTTAAATAATAACTCTCCATTCCCTGTTCTTCTAAACCTCTGGGAACCACCATCCTACGTTCTGTCTCTGAGAATTTGAATAGTTAAAGTATTGTATCTAAGTGGAATAATACCATTTGTCTTTTGTGATTGGCCTATTTCACTGAGAATACTGTCCTCAAGGTTCATCCATAGTAACAGTAATAGCTGTCAGAATTTCTTTCCTATTTTAAGGCTGAATAACACTCCATTGTATGTACAGACCACATTGTCCTTTATCCATCCATCATCGGACACTTGGGTTGTTGCCATGTTTTAGCTATTGTGAATGAGGCTGCTATGAATATCGGTGTACAAATATCTCTGAGAACCTGCTTTCAGGTTTTTTTTGGTGTTTTTTTTTTTTTTTTTGCATTTATACCCAGAAGTAGAATTTATAGATAACATGGTCAATCTAGTTTTTAATTTTGAGGGGAACTACCGTAATGTTTTCCACAGTGGCTGTGCCATTTTACATTTCTACCAACGGTGCACAAGGGCTCCACGCGTACATGTGCGCTCAGTCGTGTTGGACTCATTTGTGACCCCATCGACTCTAGCCCACCAGGCTCCTCTGTCCATGGGATTTTCCAGGCAAGAATACTGGAGTGGGTTGCCATTCCCTTCTCCAGGGGATCTTCCTGACCCAGGGATCAAACCTGCATCTCTTGCATCTCCTGCTCTGGCAGGTGGGTTCTTTACCAGCTGAGCCACCAGGGAAGTCCCACAAGGGCTCCAACCAAATGCATTTTGAACTGTTGCTAACAATAAGGATACAAAGTTTGTAGCAAGTAATTCATCTTACAAATATGTATTAAGCAATAGCGTACTGAAGATTCTGTCCTAAGCATCACCTACCACACCAGAACCTCTTTTAACTAGGAGAAAGTAAATGTCAATATGGAAATCATGAATAATTTAGGAAAAATAGCCAATGTGTACTCAAAATCCCTAATAGTGTACAAAATGATATATTTCTTCATTTATAATATAAGCCAAAAACATTGATTTTGAAAGTTGAAGGGAAAAATGGGTGGAATTCTTCCTGGGTACACAGGGCAAATCTTTTTAAACATTTAATCACGTATTTTTATTTATAGTTCACCTTGTTCTAGAAAGGTTTTGAGAAAATTTACAAGAATACATGTACAGAAATAAAGACTAGAAATAAAAATAGAAAATTAGAACCATGGAAATAAGGACACAAAGATGCCAAACATAAGTTAACCCGTGTGTTCTAGTGATACTTTGAGTTTAGGTGTTCTTTTTGCTGATAAAAAAAGAAGCCACAATTTGTTACCTAGTTGTTATTACTGGATATCAGAGAAACATTGAATTCTTAAACTCTGTTGCTCAAAATGTGGTTCTTGGACCAGCAGCAGTGGCATCAGTGGGGAGATTGTTAGAAATGAAAAATATCAAGGCAACCCAAGACCTACTGGAAGAGAATTTTCATTTTTAAAAGATCCCAGTTGGTTCATGTAAACATTTGAGTTTGAGGAGTCCTATTCTAAAAAGCAGAGACATCACTTTGCCGACAAAGGTTGATATAATCAAACTGTGGTTTTTCCAGTTGTCATGCACAGATATGAGTGTTGGACCATAAAGAAGGCTGAGCACCAAAAAACTGATGCTTTTGAACTGTACTGGAGAAGACTCTTGAGAGTCCCGTGGACTGCAAGGAAATCAAACCAGTCAATCCTAAAGGTGATCAACCCTGAATATTCATTGAAAGGACTGATGCTGAAGCTGAAGCTCCAATACTTTGGCCACCTGATGTGAAGAGCCTACTCATTGGAAAAGACCCTCATGCTGGGAAAGATTGAAGGCAAAAGGATAAGAAGGTGGCAGAGCATGAGATGGTTAGACAGCATCACTGACTCAATTGACATGAATTTGAGCAAATTCCAGGAGATAGTAGAGAACAGAGGAGCCTGGTGTGCTACAGTCCATGGGGTTGCAAAGAGTTAGACATGACTGAGCAAATGAGCAGCCAGAAATTGATAGAAGTTGAAGAAACCCTGACAGCCAGGACCTCCGAATGTAACTGTAATTGGAAGTAGGGCCTTTAAAGAGGCGAATGAGGTTAAAATGAGGCCATTGGGGTGGGTCCTGCTTCGATCTGACTGGGGTGTCCTCATAAGATGAGGAAATCTGGACACACAGAGGAAAAGAAAGCCTACATGAGGACAGTGAGAAGGCAGCATCCTGCAAGCCAAGGAGAGGGGGCCCCAGGAGAAACCGAACCCGCCAACACCTTGATCTGAGGCTTCTAGTCTCCAGAATTGCACAAAAATTAATTGCTGAAGCTCTCCAGTCTCTGATGTTTTATTACGGTACCGCTAGCAAACACCTACAGACAAGAAGAGGCATTTCAACAAAGAGCATACAGAAAGCAGAAAAGCATATGAAAAGGCGTCCACGTGACCAGCCGCTAGGGAAACGTGGGCTAAAACCATGATAAAACAACAACACCTGTTACAACAGCTAAAAGAAAAAGTAGTGATAACACAAAATGCTGGTGAAGATGTGGAGAACCTGGATCTCTTCCTCGTTGCTGGTGGGAATGTAAGATGCGACAGCTGCTGGGCAATCTGGCCGGCTCTCACCAGAGTGGACGTGCACTTAGCATGCAGCCCAGCCTTCTGACTCCCGGACATTCATCCCAGAGAAGTAAAAGCTTCACTCAAGGACCTGTGCACTAATGTTCATAGCAGCTTTATTCATAAAATCCAAAAATGTCCTTCAACAAGGGAATGTTTAAAGAAACTCTGGTACCTTTAAATAGTGGAATACTAGTCAGTGATAGAAAGAAGGGAAACAGGGACTTCCCTGGTGGTCTGGTGGCTGAGACTCTGCACCCCTAATGCAAGGCCTCCAGGTTCAATCCCTAGTCAGGGAACTAGATCCCACATGCCACGATGAAGATCAAAGATCCAGAGTCCTGCAACTAAGACCCGGTGCAGCCAAATAAATATTTTTAAAAAGAAGAAAGGGAACATTTTAGATGCATCTCAGTGAGCTTGTGCCTACTGAGAAATGCCAGTCTTGAAAGGTGGCATACATTTCCTTTATGAAGCATTCTCTAAAGGACAAAACTATAAAAACGGAGGAGGCATGTGATTTCAAAGAAATTGAGCAGGGACTGGGTGAGGCCAGCAAGGGGCAACGAGAGGCAGTTGCTTTGTGGTGACTGAACTGTCCTGTGCACTGATTACGATGCTGATCACACAGATCCACACATGGGATCCCACTGCATAGACACATACGAATGAGTGCAGGTAAAAGCTGGCGGTAACTGAGCAACATCTGTAGTCCAGTTAACAGTGTTATACCAGTGTCAGTTCCTGCATTCAATATTGTCCTGTCAGCTGAAAGAGAAGTGCACGGTGTCAGAGCTGTGAGTTTGTCTTAGCCGGGGCCTTTGTTGTTGTTTTAGTCTCTGAGTCATGTCTGACTCTTCTGTGACCCCGTGGACTGCAGCCCACCAGGCTGCTCTGTCCATGGGATTTCCCAGGCAGGAATCCTGGAGTGGGTTGCCATTTTCTTGTCCAGGGGATCTTCCCAACCCAGGGATCAAACCCATGGTTCCTACATTAATAGGTGGGTTCTTTACCATCTGAGCCACCAGGGAAGCCCCTCTGGGACCTTACTGAGAACCATAGCTTGGAAGATAGCCTCTCAGTAGCTTGAGGGAAGTGTTCCCAAGAGGTAGAGGGAGAAGCCAGTTTATATGTGATTTTTTTTGGAGGGGGGCAGGGCTAGGGAATATGTCACGGCTAAAGATTAATGCTGGTCACAAAGAACTGACATCTCAGTGCTTTTAGTGCTTTTCTATGTAAGGGACCATAAGGAAGGCTGAGCACCGAAAAATTAGTGCTTTGGGATTGTGGTGCTGGAGATCACTCTTGAGAGTCCCTTGGACAGCAAGGAGATCAAAGCAGCCAATACTAAAGGAAATCAACCCTGAATATTCATTGGAAAGACTGATGCTGAAGCTCCAATACTTTTGGCCACCTGATGTGAAGAGCCTACTCATTGGAAAAGACCTTGATGCTGAGGAAGATTGAGGGCAGGAGAAGAAGGGGGCGGCAGAGCATGAGATGTTTAGATAGCACCCTCTGACTCAATGGACATGAATTTGAGCAAACTCCAGGAAATAGCAAAGGATAGAGGAGCCTGGCTATAGTCCATGGGGTCGCAAAGAGTCGGACACAACTTAGTGACTGAACAAAAACAGCAATGTATGGGAATATGCAAGAACTTGAGTTCATTAAAATGGTTACTGAAATACGCATCTAACTATCTAAGGGGCCTGCATTGTCCTAAGCACAGAGCCTCCTGTTACTGTCTTAATTTGCTGTGACTGAAGTAGAGTGCGGTCGGTCAGTGAATGTGCTGGGTCTCCTGCACTGTGGGCGGATTCTTTACTGTCTGAGCCACCAGGGAAGCCTATACATATATATCGCTATTCTTTTTCATATTCTTTCCAGCATTGTACTTTTCTAAAACTGTTGACAATGTACTGTATTTTATTTAAAGCTGCCCCAGTTAGATAGGTTAGGCAAGTAAATTGCCCATATCAAGGATTCCTTGAGACTCAGCATGAAATAAACACTCAGGAAAATCATTGCATTTTGAAGCAAAGCACCTTTGCATCTCTGGTTGTCAGTGTGGATTCAGGGTTACTTGAGTGTTCGTTCTTATTGATGTGGCTTACAGGGTCAGTGAGTCCATTCAAATATATTGCTTCCTTTATAAGCAAATCCTCGTTTCTGTGTCTGAGAACTCGAAATTTCCTTGGTATTTTGATCATCTCATGATTAGAGAGAAAGCACTGTAATAAACTCATTAATTCTGTTTCACGACACTTTCTGATTTGATAAACAAGGCTGATCAATTCACCATTTTATTCACATTTTAGTTTAAAGCTTGAGAAATTATTAAATACTCATCTCAGTCCTTGCCCTCTTGGTATCTCCAGAAACCACATCTCCACTTGGGTGACAGCATGCAGCTTCCTTTTAATAAGTACCCTCCTTAGACAAAATACATGGAAATTACTTGAAAGTTTCTTCTAAACCTATTTTGGGGAGACATGGCTCCAGACCACCTCTTAATACCCATCCCTGATGTCCCTTTGCCTAGAGTTCTATGGCTCAAGAGTCCCTGTTTATTGGAAGCTGGTTTCTGGATCTATTCACCCAGATGCCACCGCCAGCCTGGCAGAGTTTACCAGGTGGAAGGGAGCAAATTTTCTACATTGCAAGACCTTGTCCCAGCCTTCCAGTTCAGGAATCTCATTGTTTAGCCAATACCTGAAGTCAGAACCTTTTGGAAGATAAATATTTAATCTTTTGGCTATCACTCACTGTGAAGGGCTCCCCAGCAATCTCTTTAAAAATAGATGCTAGGTATCTTGGTAGAACTGGACAGATATCAAAAATGAGTGAGCGTTTCACATCTGTGGTTTAAACTTCTGAAAAAGAACAGGTCATGTAACTGGGAATTTCAATGAAGTTCCCTGACTATTTTCTCTGGCTAAGTTTTGGAACTACTGTAATGCAGGAGAAGGAAGAAAGGGGTGCTCAGTCATGTCCCACTCCTTGTGACCCTACGGACTGCAGCCCACTAGGCTCCTCTGTCCATGGGATTTTTTCAGGCAAGAATACTGGAGTGGGTTGTCACTTCCTACTCCAGGGGATCTTTCCGACCCAGGGATGGAACCTGTGTCTCTTGCATCTCCTGCATCGGCGGGTGGATTCTTTACCACTTGTGGCACCTGGGAGGTCTGTGGTGCGGGAGAAGCACGGAGCTAAATCTCAGACCACGTGGGTTCTAGTGATGGAGTTCTAGCTCTGCTTGGTCATTTCACCACAGTTATGGATATAACCATTTTATGTATATTTCCCATTGAGTTTTCATTGAGAAAGTTATAATTTTATTTAAAGTAGAATCAACTGCTGAACTTTAACTGCCTTGAAATGAAACAGTGCTGACACGTGCCATCGCCCCCTTGCCCCACCTCCTCTCCCTGCCTTTGCCCTTTCTCTGTTCTCCTCACCGTCCCTTCTCCCTCCTCTTTCCTCTCTCTGATTTGACTAGCATTTGGCTAACTGTTAGTAGAGTTAGTAGAGCTGAACTATTTTCCCCAACGTTTCATGGCCTTCTGGTTTATCTCCTCTGTGAATTATCAAATTACATTTTTCTTCTATATACAAGAGGGAATAGAAAACCCCTGCCTCTTTTTCTATCTTTATCTTTCAATATGTTTCTTTTTGGTGTTCATATGTTTTTCTTCTAAAAGCAAAAAAAAAAAAATTATTTTGATATTTTTAACTCCATTTTTAAATGAGGATTTTTACTCAGTTATACTTATTGTGATTATTGATAAGCCTGAGTTTATTTCTGCCATTTTATTCCAGGCTTTTTAATTGACTGCATTTCTTTTCTTCTTTTGAAGGATTGACTAAATCTTATCTATTCTATTTTCCCCTCAGACATTTAGTTGTTTTTTTTTTTTTAATAAACAATACATGTAAAGCATCAACATCTTTTTAACACTCTCTCAAGTTGGCAGCCCTTGTTCTCCTTCCAGCCCCAAAGTGGGGTCGGCCCTGGGCATGCATGGGGAGAGAGTAACTACTTACATGGTACAGGGGGACCTGGGACCCTCCCATGGGACGGTGCAGAGGAAGAGAGTTGGGCCTGACTTATGTCTCCATCTGTTTTGGGCTGGCAAGAACCTTAGTGAGAGATGTGCTCCGCGGCCCAGCCGTGCTTACGATTTGTAAATAAAGTCAAACAATGACAAGCAAACAGTGTGTGGTGTGTCTTCTGCCCAAACTCAACCGCAGAACCAGTGCCAACTGGGCGTGTTAGGAAAGCACATGCCTCCGAGGTCAGCCTAGAATTCCCGTTTAGAAGTCAAGCACCCCGGTCTTCACTTTGAAAATGAAACTGCTCGATGTGCAAAGCGGGCGGAACGTAAATAATGCGTCAGCCCAGTGGAGAGGCCTCTCCGATGCTGGTGGTCTCGGAACACTCACTGTCTGGCATTTCATGTTACATTTCAAAACCAGGATCATCCCGGGCCACATAAATCTGTCACTTCAGCTGAATTTGTGCATCACCAAATCCCGGACTAATTTTTCAAAGATTATCCTCTGCAGCAGTGAAGTCTGGACGCTTGGATCCAATGGGCTTTCCGGGGTTGTCACATCACCCACGTCGCAGCTTGTATTTTTTTATTATGTGAATGAAAATTCCTCAGGAATGTTGAACAGAGTTCAACGTTCCTAATACTTCATAGAATATTTAGGCAACCAAATTATACTGGACCTGTCTGTAAAACTCCTTTCTCTTGAATCCACCCAAGGGGAGGCATGCCGGCTCCATGTTGGTTGCCTTGGTTACCTTGACAGTGATTACTGGGCAGGCATCATGTACCCACCCCCAGCTTCTGGGCTCCTATCCCTGCTTCTTCCTGGAAGCTCAGGTTCTCTTGAATCTCCCTCTGGTCCATCCTTCTGATTTTACTCTTTTCCCTTCCTCTTCCACTTAGAAGTCCAGGTTCCCCAGAATCTGTTATTAGCTATTCTATTTTTAAAAAATAAATTCCATTATTAGTTATTTTATTTTATTGAGGATATCAATATTCTGAGTAAGTGCTTAATTTTTAAAGAGAATTAGGAAATTTTCCAGTGCGCCCCACCTGCTTTTTGTATCTCTTGCCCTGGTCCTCCCATCACTATGTGAACTACTTCTTCAGGAACCTGACTAAAACGAGTTTCTTTAGCTCATATCCAAGTCTTGCTGCCTTCCCTCTATCCACACAGACTGCAGACCCCAGAAAATCCACCCCAAGCATGTTATGGTGGTGTGGCTCATGCATTTCCATAAATAAGTCAACCATCTTGTTAGGTACCATCTTCAGCTTTTCCTTCCCATTCTCCTTTCTAGTCCCATTTCTGCCTGTCCTGGCTACCAGGTACTTCTGTCTCCATTGGGTTCCTCTGTCTTCTGCCCATCATCTGCTGAACACCTTTATTTCTCCTGAGCACACGCCAGTACTTGCCATCCTACCATACACAAGCATCTCTTGCTAAGCATCACTTTCTCCATCTTCAAGCTGCCAGCACCTCCTAGGATGTGTAATGGAGTAGACTGTGTATTATAATGCTGCTGCTGCTACTAAGTCCCTTCAGTCGTGTCCGACTCTGTGTGACCCCATGACTGTAGCCTACCAGGCTTCTCTATCCATGGGATTTTCCAAGCAAGAGTACTGGAGTGGGATGCCATTGCCTTCTCCAGTGTATTATAACAGTCAGTTGGAATAGACCTGATTTAATATCATTTGTGCTGTATTCTCTTAAAAGGTTTTATTGGACTGGCTCATTCTGTTTTCATTTATTGTCCTCTCTTTAACAAAGGACTCGGACATGGGGCAAATGGTCCATTTGGTTTGGCAGAGTAAAAGAGTCTAAAAAACTCAGAATGGTCCTGCTTCTATATTCACTTGAAACTTTAAGAAGCTTATTCAAAAAATCTCATATCCCTGGGTTTCCTTTATCTTAGAATGAACTCACTCAAGGGGCTCTACCTTTCCACAGCCAAGCTGACGTCTGGTTGGCCCACAAGAGAGTGTTCTAACACACATGAACCTTGGGAGTCCATAAAGCTGAGGCTGAAACTGAACAGTCTATACCCCTGATCAATGAAATGTTTAAGCTCTGTGTGTTTTCAAATGTATTATGAACACAAGGAACTCTACTCAATACTCTGTAATGGCCAATATGGGAAAAGAATCTAAAAAAGAGTGGATCTATGTGTAACTTATGCACCTTGCTGTACACCTGAAACTAACACAACATTGTAAATCAGCTAGACTCCAAAAAAAATTATTAAAAAAAAACACAAATATTAGTGCATTGAGAGAGTTTCAGCATAGGAATTTTGAGAGGGTATAATACAGTCCATGGCAGCTTGTGCAGACACACAGCCATGAGTCCAGACCTGGGTGCAAGGAAACCCAAGCAACCACAGACTCTTCACTTACTAGACTCAAGCAAAATTGTTTTCTAGGTTTGAAAATCAACATGCTGGTCTGTGGCAGTGAAAAGATTTGCGCATAACTAGCACATTAAGTGGAGAAGGCAATGGCACCCCACTCCAGTACTCTTGCCTGAAAAATCCCATGGACAGAGGAGCCTGGTAGGCTGCAGAACATGGGGTCGCTAAGAGTCGGACACGACTGAGCGACTTCACTTTCACTTTTCACTTTCATGCATTGGAGGAGGAAATGGCAACCCACTCCAGTGTTCTTGCCTAGAGAATCCCAGGGACGGTGGGGCCTGGTGGGCTGCCGTCTATGGGGTCTCATAGAGTTGGACACGACTGAAGCGACTTAGCAGCAGCGGCAGCAAGTTAAGTTACTTCTCTTTACGTCTCAGTTTTCTCATCAGAGAGCAAGATGAATACAACGTACTTTGAGGAACTTTAGAAATTGGAACTCATGGGTGCTGAAGGACTGGTTGAGAGCCTGATATCTTATAATTAAGATATAAATGGTTGTCATAAGGCTGATGCTCTGCATGTTTTCTAGAAAACAGGGAGTCAGGGAATATTTATTACTCTCAGCATTCTCTTCAAGTCACTAGATGTGAGTCATTAGAAATGTACTCTGCCTTTAAACATGGATCGGGTCCATAACTTCCATTTTAAAATAGTCAAAGCTATTCATTTGGTCATGAGCCATATATATTGAGGGTCACCTCTGTGCCAGACACTGTGCTGAGAGCCGGGGCCTGATAGGGAACAGCAACAGCATCACTGGGCCTGCACCTTTCTGGGGCATGCTTGTGAATATGGATTTTGAGTTAGGAGCCACAAAGATGAGGATGTTATGAAGATGGAAGGATGCAGTGGATGGGAGCTGGTCACAGAGCTACCCTGGTCCTGGTGTCGCATCAGTCATCTTTGAGGAAGCAACCATTGGGCTAAAATTGGAAGGATAAACCAAAATAGGTGAAAATTGGAAAGAAGAGAATGCTGAGCAAACAGGACAGTAATGCTTAAATGTTTAGAGACCCAAGAGTGTGGCTCCTTTGAGAAAGTACTAGAAAAACAATGTAACTGGAAAGTAGATTGGAACAGGGAAATGGGTTCAGGATGAGGCTAGGGCAGTGGGCAGAACACAGAGGATCCTGTGAACCATATTAAGAATGTTGGACTTCTGAGAGCAACAATTAGGAAACTCGTGGAAGATGCAAACCCGGGGCATTACACGCAGGTATCCTGATCTGCAGTCAAGGAGCTGTGAGGACAACAGTTATGAGACCTAAAGGGATACCAAAGAGTGACCACTTTGGATCCTGAGTTTTGAAGAGTTGGGCCAGGGTCTCCTCCACTAAACATATTGCTGAACTATCACTCAAAGAGGCAGCTGCCAGGAGATACTAATAGAAAGGAGTGGGTGGAGGTTCTGTCCAGATAGAGAAACATTGTTCGGGCTACAAAGAAATACATGAGCTCAGTCCTGTCCAACTCTTTGCAATCCCATGGACTGTAGCCCACCAGGCTCCTCTGTCCATGGGATTTTCCAGGCAAGAATACTGGAGTAGGTTGCCATTTTCTCCTCCAGGAGATCTTCCTGACCCAGGGATGGAACCCATGTCTCCTGCATCTCCTGCATTGGAGGTGTATTCTTTATGCCTGCACCACCAGGGAAGCCCATTACAAAAAAATTAGGTGAACTCAAACTCCTGTGATACTCGTATAAGATAAATGGACTGTTTCTATTGGTTCAAAGTCTTTGTGTTGCAGATAACAGAAAAACCCAGTACACAAAATGACTTTAAAAAATTGGCTCAAGTAATTGGAAGTCCAGAAATAAAGCAGTCACAAAAGATATCTGAATCTGTGGCTTCCAACTCTCTTTCTCTGCATTTCTCTCAGTGCACCCTCCTCGGTAACTGTCTACAGTTCCTCCTGGCTTTCTTCATGGTGGCAAAATGGCTGCAGCACTGTGTAATATCTGGGACAATGCTGTCTTCTCCTCACATAATTCCAGTTGGATTCTATACCCATTTTTGAAGCCATCTCTGTGGCTGGGAGATTTCCATGCACCGACTGGCTCTCGTTCCCCTGGAACTGGCAAACTTGATAGACCCACCTGTGGACCATTCAGAGTTGAAGGAGGGTGTGCATCCCTTGGAACACTTGATCTTCATGGGGGAACAGGAGGGCATAGATAAATCAAGACCCTGTTGGGAAAAAAAGAGAGAATAATAGACTCTGGGTAGAAACCTACAATCTTCTACACCAGGGTTGGTAAGCTTTTTCTTTGTATCCCATGGTAAATACTTTGGGCAGTGTGGGTCACACGGTCTCTGTCACCGCTACTCAACCCTGCCATTGTAATAGGAAAGCAGCCAGAAAACAATATGTAAATGAATAAACATGGCTGCATTCCAGTAAAACTTTATTTACAAAAATAGGCCCAACTTGACCCTTGGGTCGGAATTTTTTGGCCCCTGACCCACACTGTCTCATACTAATTACTATCATTTGAGCCGTCTCTAGATTGTTCAACCCACCCCAGTATTCTTGCCTGGAGAATCCCATGGACAGAGGAGCCTGGCAGGCTACAGTCCTTGGGATTGCAAGAGTTGGACACGACTTAACGACTAAACCAGATTGTTCTCCATCTGAAAATTTCCCCTGATGTTTATCTGTAACCTTACTTCATTCATACATAAAATGCAGTGTGGCATCGAGTACAAGAGCCTTGTAAGATAGTAAGATAAACAGTGGATCTCCCTCCTCGGTCCTGCCCCCCGTGAGTATGTTCCCCCCACCCGCCCCGCATGGGGATGGTGGATCTGTCATACTGACATTTTCAGATGGTGTTATTTGAAAAGCTTTAAACTTAATCCAAATAAAGAACACAGACCTCATTTCATATTCATTGCCTTGCACACTAACAAAGCTTTAGAAATTGTGCTAAATGTGGACTTGGACATGAGTCACATAATTTTTACTAGCAGAGTCATAGCTCAGTTAGGAAGGCAAGACACAAAGACATTAAGGGGACATTAAAGGTGATAAATATGATATGTGGCCGAGACTGGATGTCCAACATTTGTATGTTCTTCCTGATCTTTTTCTATTTTGGAATAGAGGTTGGGGAATTAAATTCAAAGAGGAGAAAGAGATGGATTTCCTTTCAAGTGGCAAGAAGTGAAGAAAGGGTAAATGCTTTCCCACTGAACACAAAACCGCTAGTTTTCTGGCACTGTGCTTGACAAGAAGTGATTTCTGACTCACTTGCTTAATTCTTTCGGATTTCAACAGAGAAGTCTTAGAGAAAGCCCAGGATCAAAAAAGCAAATAATCCAGGGAGCCAGAATGGGGTAGGTGAAGAAGGAAGCTTAAGGCAAAAAAGTGAAGGTGTTAGAAAAGCGATGTTACATGAAATGAAATGCAAGTCACTTAGTCATGTCTGACTCTTTGCAACCCCATGGACTGTACAGTCCATGGAATTCTCCAGGCCAGAATACTGGAGTGGGTAGTCTATCCCTTCTCCAGGGGATCTTCCCAACCCAGGGATCAAACTCAGGCCTCCCGAGTTGCAGTCCGATTCTTTACCAGCTGAGCCACAAGGGAAGCCCATGTTACATAGAAAATGTTATTAAAAAAATCTTATATGTAAAGTAAGAGATTCAATAATACTGATCAGATTTTAGAAATCATCAGCTGAAAAGACAAAATGAGTTGTGTCACTCCAAATTGAGTACTTAACTCCAAAAGTTAGCAGTAAAGAATGGAGGAATAAACCACATTTGCAAAGATTAAGAAATTCCATTTCTACATTTTTTCAAACAGTTAATAAATTTGTAGGCTGGAAAAATACTCTGTCAATTTTGCCTTTGATCAGATAACCATCAAGAAAGGCTCCCAATTCAAGTTACATTGATTGAGACTTGAAACCTGAAAGGTTTCTTTTGCCCTTCTTTTGAGGGGGGTGGTCCTTTTAATAATACAAAGGATTAGAAGTTAGGCATGACCCTCCAGAAAACTTTCTTTGTGCTTTCGTCAAATTCAAATTTTTACTAAAATAAGTCACAAGTGAAAAATGGGGGAAGGGAACTTCCCTAATGGTCCAGTGGTTAAGAATCCACT
Source organism: Bubalus bubalis (assembly GCF_019923935.1). Classification (NCBI taxonomy): domain Eukaryota; kingdom Metazoa; phylum Chordata; class Mammalia; order Artiodactyla; family Bovidae; genus Bubalus; species Bubalus bubalis. The sequence goes on along the minus strand of NC_059159.1, from coordinate 32,110,572 downwards.
TACCAATGCGGGGGAAATGGGTTCGGCCCCTGGTCCGAGAACTAGGATCCCACATGCCAAGGGACAACTGAGCGCCCTAGAGCCCTAGGGCCTGTGCTCTGAAACGAGAGAAGCCACCACAGCGAGAAGACCTTGCACTGCCCCCAGAGAGTGGCCAAAAATAAAATATTTGAAAAAATGGTAGAAGGTCAGCAGGCTTCTCTGAATACTTGTATAAAGGGAATAATTCAGAGTAACACTGAGAATTAAAATCAACAAGAGGAAAAGATGTCAGATTCTGATAGCAACTGACCTAATTATAAAGCATAGGGAGCCAGGCTGAGTAAAACCCCATTCAGGCTTCAGTTTATGACAAGCCCAAGTTATAATGTTTTATCCTTAACAAAAAACTAAGAAGATGCTTTTATTCCCCTTTTCCTACATCTGCCTCTTGTCTCAGGAACAAGTTGTTGATCGATACTAATGAAAAAGCAGAGCAGGAACCTCTCCCACACCTTTAAGTGTGCTTCTACAGGGCAAGAAAATTATTCTAATTTTACACCCATCAAACTGTGTCCCTGTAAAGATTTGTGTTTTTTTAATCTAGAAAAATATCTGGGCTGCACAGGGAAGTCTGGGGGTGGCCTTGTCTGTTACCAGTTTTTGTTCAGTTGCTAAGTCGTGTCTGACTCTTTGCAACCCTTGGACTGCAGCTCGCCAGGCTTTTCTATCCTTCACTAACTCCTGGAGTTTGCTCAAACTCTCGTCCATTGAGTCAGTGATGCCGTCCAACTATCTCAACCTCTGTCGTCCCCTTCTCCTCCTGTCCTCATTCTTCCCCAGCATCAAGCCTTTTCCATTGAGTTGGCTCTCTGAATCAGGTGGCCAAAGTATTGGAGCTTCAACTTCAGTATCAGTCCTTCCAGTGAATATTCAGGGTTGATTTCCTTTAGGATTGACTGGTTTGATCTCCTTGCTGTCCAAGGGACTCCAGAGGTGCCATCTTTAAAAGGAAACTGATCCTAGTGAAGCTGAAAGCAGGAAGAACTCTCAGGGACTATACATTGGGGGATTTTTTTGTTTTGTTTTTTTTTGCAAATCCTGCATCAGCTTAAAAAAATCCAAGAACCAACCGGAATGGTAAGAGATGCTCCCCCCAACCCCCGCCTTAAAGAACAGAAAATAATGTGTGATGAGAAGCAGGATTAGGCTACAACATCAAAGTATCCTCCCCGCTCTAGTTGTCAAACTGGATTCACCATCACGCGGTGGGTAGATAAGGAGACCTGCATCCTTAACACTCCTCTAATCTTCAGATGAGAATGGAATCTGGGCAGGTTTCATCTTGTTCAAGGATATGAAGAGAGAAACATCTCCTCCCAAAGTCTGAAACTAGGGTGGTTTTAAAAAATACTCTGAGACAACATACAAGGACAGCATTCAGATGACGAAGTGGGAGAAGTTTGAAGATTAGCTCATGTCGAATCCATGTGAAAAATTCAGACAACTGTTTGGATTTCTCAACTTGCTTAAAGATGCCATAATCTCTACATAGTATCATAAAGAGAGGAGAGCCTGAGATAAAAGGGGACTTGGGCCTGAGCAATGAAATTCAAGAAAGAGAAGATGGAATTGCTTTCAGGATGTTGAAACTGGGATGTAGAAGGTCTGCAAGAAATTAAAGACATGGTAGTAGAATTAAAATTAGCCTCAAAGGCAGGAAAAAGCAAAACAGTGGCATGGCAGCCAAGTTAGTGCATTTCCCAGAAAGGGCATGATCTGACGCCTACCTTCCTCTTTAGGCTCACTTTTTACCACTCGCCCCTCACTTCTTCAGCCACAGGTTTTGTCTTCTTTTTCTCAAATTCACCCACCTCTTTGCTTTCTGAGACATCTGTTTCTTCTGGCCAGACTGAATGCTGCCTTAGTCTTCACTTGGCTGGCTTCAAATCCCAGCCCAGTCTCCCCATCTGTAAATCTGATCGGTAACAGAATCTTCTTTTCATTGTTGTCATGAGAATTAAACGGATCGTATATAGAGCTTAACACAAAACTCAGTATGTAGCAAGTGTTCAATACACATTAGGTAGTAATAACACTAGTACAGGTATGGTGGAGGTTTCCTCCTCTATTAAGTTTCTTGCTTACAGGACTATTAATAATGATTCGCCCCATGAAAATAAAGATTTTGTTTTGTTTGTTTGTCCTCATCTAGCCTGCACCCAAAAGACATAGAAAATGACATAATAGGATATATCTTGAGCCCAAGAAAGAGTTGTCTCTTCAGCATAAAGTTCACTGTGTCCTACCTAAATTCACATTGAGACATATTCTAGAAAACTGTTTGACTACCTAAATGAAGAAAATTTATCAAGTTTCTATATAAGGAAATAATAAGGAAAAAGTAACCCATGAATAAACAAGAAAGAATTAGGCTGGTGTCAAACTTTAGGGCAATACTAAATACCAGACCACCTGATCTGCCTCTTGAGAAATTTGTATGCAGGTCAGGAAGCAACAGTTAGAACTGGACATGGAACAACAGACTGGTTCCAAACAGGAAAAGAAGTACATCAAGGCTGTATATTGTCACCCTGTTTATTTAACTTATATACAGAGTACATCATGAGAAACGCTGGACTGGAAGAAACACAAGCTGGAATCAAGATTGCCGGGAGAAATATCAATAACCTCAGATATGCAGATGACACCACCCTTATGGCAGAAAGTGAAGAGGAACTCAAAAGCCTCTTGATGAAAGTGAAAGTGGAGAGTGAAAAAGTTGGCTTAAAGCTCAACATTCAGAAAACGAAGATCATGGCATCTGGTCCCATCACTTCATGGGAAATAGATGGGGAAACAGTGGAAACAGTGTCAGACTTTATTTTTCTGGGCTCCAAAATCACTGCAGATGGTGACTGCAACCATGAAATTAAAAGACGCTTACTCCTTGGAACGAAAGTTATGTCCAACCTAGACAGCATATTCAAAAGCAGAGACATTACTTTGCCAACGAAGGTTTGTCTAGTCAAGGCTATGGTTTTTCCTGTGGTCATGTATGGATGTGAGAGTTGGACTGTGAAGAAGGCTGAGTGCTGAAGAATTGAGGCTTTTGAATTGTGGTGTTGGAAAAGACTTTGAGAGTCCCTTGGACTGCAAGGAGATCCAACCAGTCCATTCTGAAGGAGATCAGCCCTGGGATTTCTTTGGAAGGAATGATGCTAAAGCTGAAACTCCAGTACTTTGGCCACCTCATGCGAAGAGTTGACTCATTGGAAAAGACTCTGATGCTAGGAGGGATTGGGGGCAGGAGGAGAAGGGGATGACAGAGGATGAGATGGCTGGATGGCATCACTGACTCGATGGACGTGAGTCTGAGTGAACTCCAGGAGTTGGTGATGGACAGGGAGGTCTGGCGTGCTGCAATTCATGGGGTCACAAAGAGTCGGACACAACTGAGCGACTGATCTGATCTGAAATGCCAAAAGGTGGTGGAGACCTCATAACAATTCTGAGAGAAAAGGTTGTGAATCAGGAATTTTATACCTTGTCAATCTGCCTTTTGTATGTGAAGGTAACAAAAATGCATCCTCAAATAGGAGAACTTCGAAAACATCAGCCATGTAAGCTTCATGGGAAATGTCCCTTGAAGAAATAATTGCCATCAATAGAAAGTCAGAATTGAATGTTAGAAGCTGGGAAAATAATAATAAAAAATGATCGGCAATCTGCACTGAAGTAAAGTTAAGAGGGATCCAAATAGTAGTAATGGTGGTAGTGGTTTAGCTGCTAAGTCATGTCCGACTCTTGTGACCCCATGGACCGTAAGTAGCCCGCCAGGCTCCTCTGCCCATGGGATTTCCCAGGCAAGAATATTGGAGTTGGTTGCCGTTTGCTTCTCCAGGGGATCTTCCTGACCCAGGGGTCAAACTGGTGTCTCAAACCCATGTTACCTACACTACAGGTGAACTCTTTATTGCTGAGTCACCAGGAAAGCCCAGTAATTGTAAACTTGTCTTAAAAGTGTTATAAATGAGAACTTTCCACACAAAAGAAGATAAAACACTTTAATATAGAGTGATATGAATAATCTCCATCTATAAAACTACATTAACAGGGGGCATAATCTGAATGGAGGAAAAGAAATGGAATTATGTTAAACATTTTGCTTAAATTAGAGTGGCTAACAAATTACATTTCTTAATTCTAATAATTTCAAATTGTAGTTTAAAGAAAATATTTGAAAACTCAAAAGTGATTCATCAGAGAAAAGCAAAGTGAAAAAAAAATGCTGATTTGGTTAGGAAAAAAAGATAATAAGAAAAGGAGAGCTCAAGAAGCAAAAAGAGAAAAAGGAAAGTAGACACAAACCAAATATAGTACTTGGAAGAGTGATTGTAAATGAGATAAATTCAGTTATTAAAGAGATCCTGAAATTTATATGTAATGAAACCAAGTCCAGTTATCTACTGTTGACTAAAGACATACATAAAATGAATCCAGGTAAAAAGTATAGCAAGCACAAAAAGGAAAAAGAAAAGAGTTATGATATTAATAGGCTATATAGAATTTAATATAGCATCAAATGGGACTATGAACAAAGACCACCATTTTTATTGTTAAAAACAAAAAGATAATAGAGCACCAATTAACCTTTATGTTCCAAAATCAGTAGATCAAATAATGTGAAACTCACACTCTTAAAAATACATGGAGAAATTTATAGAAACATACCAATCTCAAAGTAGTTAAAGAGTAAATGATGATGTAGAAAAAATTAATAAAATGAGTAAGTTTATTTAAAAGGTACATTTTGAACTATATTTCTACAAACAGAGAGTATGCACTTTTCCAGGGAACATGGAACTTTAAGTATTATGTATTAAGCCACAAATAAAATCTCAAGTATCAAAACAGAGAAATAAAATAAATATAGAGGAAAAAAAGGCAATAGCTTTCCCAATTTATCACCAAGAAGCATTTAGAAAGTACAGTGGGAAAAGATCCTAATCACTAAAACAATCCTCAAATATAAACTGCCTGGGAATATGCTCCAAAATAAAAGTACAGATGTAGAAAAACCGTAAAAGTTCACTGAAGAATTTAGAATGGGATTTAAGTATATTGAGAATCAGATCCTGTTTGGAGGATCAGTTTAGTTCAGTCACTCAGTCATGTCTGACTCTTTGTGACCCCACGGACTGCAACACACCAGGCTTCCCTATCCATCATCAACTCCTGGGGCTAATTCAAACTCATGTCCATTGAGTTGGTGATGCCAACCAACATTCTCATCCTCTGTCATCCACTTCTCCTCCCACCTTCAATCTTTCCCAGGATCAGGGTCTTTTCTAATGAGTCAGTTCTTTGCATCAGGTGGCCAAAGTATTGGAGTTTCAGCTTCAGCATCAGTCCTTCCAATGAAGATTCAGGACTGATTTCCTTTAGGATGGATGGGTTGGATCTCCTTGCTGTCCAAGGGACTCTCAAGAGTCTTCTCCGACACCACAGTTCAAAAGCATCAGTTCTTCAGTGCTCAGCTTTCTTTATAGTCCCACTCTCACATCCATACAAGACTATTGGAAAAACCATACCTTTGACTAGATGGACCTTTTTTGGCAAAGTAATGTCTGCTTTTTAATATGCTGTCTAGGTTTGTCATAACTTTTCTTCCAAGGAGCAAGCATCTTTTAATTTCATGGCTGCAATCACCATCTGCAGTGATTTTGGAGCCCCCCAAAAATAAAGTCTGTCACTGTTTCCACTGTTTCCCCATCTATTTGCCATGAAGTGATGGGACCAGATGCCATAATCTTAGTTTTCTGAATGTTGAGTTTTAAGCCAACTTTTTCACTCTCTTCTTAGAAGACATCTGTTTTTGCCTCAATAATCTGTAAGTCCAAAGCAATTTCAAAAAAACTACAGTGAGATTTAGGGGGAACTTAAATATCTTCTTTGGGGAAGAAAATGAGGAAAGAGCCAAGAAAATTGTGGAATCAAAGAGTAATTAGAAAGGAATAATGACAATGAAGATTTCACTTGTGTGTGGTAAGCTTAAGTATGTCCTGAGTGGAAATCAGAGGCAAGCTCAACAAGATGTGTAGGGAAGGAGTGAACCTTCAAGACACACAGTTCCAGGACCACACTTAGAGGACCATGACCCCAGCCTGTGTTTCTCAAAGTGCCATATCTGGGTCCTTATCCTGGCTTCCTTGGTGGCTCAGATGGTAAAGAATCTGCCTGCAATGCACGAGACCGAGGTTGGATCCCTGGGTTGGAAAGATCCCCTGGAGAAGGGAATGGAAACCCACTCCAGTATTCTTGCCTGGAAAATCCCATGGACAGAGGAACCTGGTGGGCTCCAGTCCATGGGTTCTCAAGGAGTTGGACACCACTGAGCAACTAACACACATGTACATCCTGTTACAGCATAGCCATGACCTTGCAACGTTAGAGGCTTCCCTGGTGGCTCAAATGGTAAAGAATCCACCTGCAATGCAGGAGACTGGGGTCTGATCCCTGGAGATCCCCTGGAGAAAGGAATGGCAACCCATTCCAGTACTCTTGCCTGGAGAGTCCCATGAACTAGTGGAGCCTGGCATCACAAAAAGAGTCTGACAGGACTGAGTTAGGACTAACTCTGCACATCTCCTCCCCTTATCCTGATCGTTACAATGTAGCCATGACCTTGGACTACCCCGTCTTCTTCCCTCTGAGTCCAGACTCCTAAAGTTGGACATCCAAGAAACTCCAATGGAGATGGGCAACTTTATTTATTGTATAACTTAGTTGCTATATCAATACCTTATCTCTTCTGCTGGCGGGAAACAGAACTTAGTCAATTCTCAGGAAACTCATTTCAGCATAAATCACTCAATTCTGGATTTCACACCCTTTCCTGTCTAGGCATCATTGAAGTTGGCTCAGCTACTATGGAAAACAATATGGAGGTTCCCACCCAAAATAAAAATGGAACTACTAGCATGTCATCTAGCATTTCCATTTCTCCATATAAAGGGACATCTGCACTCCTGAAATAGAGTCACAGATGTAGAGAATGGACTTATGGACACAGTGGGAGAAAGAGGGTAGGGTGAGTCGAGATAGTAGCACTGACATATATACTCTACCTTGTAAAAAATAGCTAGCTAGTGGGGAACTGCTGATTAGCACAGGGAGCTCAGCTTAGTGATCTGTGACAGCCTAGAGGGATGGGAGGGATGCTCAGCGGGGAGGAGATATATGCATACTTGCAGCTGATTCATGTTCTTGCACAACAGAAACCGACTCAACATTGTAAAGCAATTATCTTCCAATTAAAAATAAATTCTAAAAGTAAATAAATTACAAGAATGTATAGTGCAACACAGGGAAGATAGACAAGATTTTATAATAACTGCAATTGGAATATAACCTTTCAAAATCATGAATCACTAAGTCTGAAACTTATATAATATTGTACATTAACTATACCTCAATAAAAATATATATTAAAAAGATAGGAATGCACTCCCATATTTATTGCAACATTATTCACAACAGCAAAGATATGGAGACAATCTAAGAGCCTGTCGATTAATGGGTTTAGCAGATGTGGCATCCAAGCACAGTGGAGTCTTACTCAGCCATGAGAAGGAAGGAAAGGCTGCCATTGGCAACAACATGGATGGACCTTGAAAACAGTGTGCTGAGTGAGATAAGTCAGGCAGAAAAAGACAGACGTTGTTTGATATCACTTACATGTGAAGTCCAAAAATGCCAGACTTGTAAAAACAGAGTGGATCTGTGGTTACCAGGGGTTGTGGATGGGTGAAAGGGAGATACATTAAGGTGACAAACTAGCAACTGGCAGGTAAATAAGTTCTAGGGCTCTAAAGTACAGTATAGTGGTTATAGACAACAGTGGGATAAACATCGCTGCGGAGAGACCAGATCTTAACTATCCCCACCTCTATTATATGTGCAGAGGTGTTAGCTGACACTACACTGGCCACTATACTGCAGTATGTAAATGTATCAGATCACATGTACATCTCAAACTTGACACAATATTATATGCCAAATATACTTCAATTAAAAACCCTTCCCATCTTACTTTCTATTCTATGTGCTTTCTATTCCTCCTATCTGTTTGCTTTTTTTCCCCTTTCTTCTTGCCTTCTTTCAGGTTACTTTTCATTATTCCACTTTCATCCTTCTCTTACCTTGGAGATAAAAGCCAGAGGTTATGAGATATGAGATATATATCATATATATATGATACGAGAATATGAAGGATATGAAAATATATCACATATTTATAGTGTATCAAACACCCAATATTAGTTGATATTTTCTCCCTCCTACTGAGAAAAGCAAAGCCCATAGGACACTCTAAGTACTTGACTCCTTATCTATAGTTGATTCCATTCCATCTTGATTCTTTCTATGTTTTAAAACTCACTAAGGGACTTCCCTGGTGGTCCAGTGGGTAAGACTTTGAGCTCCCAACGAGGGAGCCAGGGTTTGATCCCTGGTCAGGGAACTAGATTACATATGCTGCAACTAAGACCCAGTACAGCCAAATAAAAAATAAATAAATATTAAAAAAATAAAACTCACTAAGGGACTCCCCTGGTGGTCCAGTGGCTAAGACCCCTCACTCCTAATGCAGGGGGCTCAGGTTCCATCCCCGGGCAGGGAACTAGATCCCACATGCTGCAACTGAAAGTCCACATGCCACAACTAAAGATCCCACGTGCCACAGCTGAGACCTGGCAAAGCCAAATAAATAAATAAAAAAGCTTACTGAGACATTATCATTATTGATTTATAGAGTGAAAATTCATATAAATGTGCCCACATATTTATACACTTATTATGTTTAAAAAAGGTTTCTGCATTTATATTCAAATAGCTACAAACCTGGGAGAAGGCAATGGCATCCGACTCCAGTACTCTTGCCTGGAAAATCCCATGGACGGAGGAGCCTGGTAGGCTGCAGTCCATGGGGTCGCTAAGAGTCAGACACGACTAAGTGACTTCACTTTCACTTTTCACTTTCATGCATTGGAGGAGGGAATGGCAACCCACTCAAGTGTTCTTGCCTGGAGAATCCCAGGGACGGCGGGGCCTGGTGGGCTGCCGTCTATGGGGTCACACAGAATCGGACATGACTGAAGCGACTTAGCAGCAAGTTTTATGTTCCTTTGGGATAAATGGATGAAGAAGAGTGTGACTTAAAAATCTTTTAACAGTGTTTTGTAATCCCGTTGAATTTACAGCCTAGTCCTTGTGGGCATTCCTGAACCAAAATATAAAAGCCTGCAGTCGGACACATGGTGTGACAATGGGCCACCAAAGTAGTGATGAAGATGGCTCAGACACTCAGGCACACAGGATGCTTTCATCTGGAATTGTGGGATTTTGTCCAAAGATGATCCTCCTCGCCAGCATGTTGTGCATCCTAATTAAAAATTAAATTCTAAAATTCTAAATTAAACTGATATTCTTTTTGCATTCGGGAGTTTCTTTGAAATGCCCAATCTCAAACATGATGCATTCAAGGAAAGAATCACATAAATGAGATAAAGCAGTCAGCTCAACGATCTGAGTGAAACGCAACATTCTGCAGGCACTCGAGGGCTGCCACCTGCTCACATTCAGCAGACGTTTAAAAAGGCAGGATTGGTCATGAAAAAGGTTGTGAGGGTGCACAGTAGTCCATCTGTGAAATCAAGGAAGCATTTCTGATGTTCTGCTTAATGTTAATTCACTTTAACAGGATGTCTTCATATCACTCTAGGCAAACAGGCTTGAAATTGCCAAGAGCATTAGAGGACCCAGCTCATATCATCTAAAGATGCCTATAGATATCTGATACAGAAATGGTGCTGTACGCACTGTCTATCCTTTTAAGCCAACAGGAGTAGAAATGTTTTAGTGCAATGTGGTCCAATAGGAATGTAGTGTGGGCCTCATCTATAATTTAAATTTTCCTAGTAACCACTTTTAAAAAGTGAGAAAGAAATAGATGGAATCCATTTTAATTATGTATTTCCTTTAACTCAATTTATCCAAAATATTATAATTGCAACATCATTTCTTTATTGTCAAAAAGAAATCTTGAAATATTATATGTATTTTTCATATGGAGTCTTCAAAACCTGGAGTATATTATATATTTATCACACATCTCAAAGAAAAAAAGTGTTAGTCACTCAGTCATGTTTGACTCTTTGCAGTCCCATGAACTGTATGTAGCCTGCCAGGCTCCTCTGTCCATGGAATTCTTCAGGCAAGAGTACTGGAGTGGGTAGTCAGTCCCTTCTCCAGGGGGCCTTCCTGACCCAAGGATCGAACCTGCGTCTCCTGAATTGCAGGCAGATTCTTTACCATCTGAGCCACCAGGGAAGCCCTACACATCTCAAACTGATTACTAAATTTCACCAGAAATACTTGATTTTGTGTTTATAAAATTTGCAGTTGAAAAAGTATGTACACATACTCAAGTTTTATCAAAATATATTTAAGGATTTTCCAAGAACTGAATTGAATACAGTTTTTTTGCACTTAAATTAACATTCAATAAGACAAAAAATTAAACTCTTCATTCCCTACCAGGCATATTTCAAGTACTCAACAGCCTCAGTCCAGGCCTTGGAGTCTTTGGAGCATCTAAAATCCTCTTAACCAAACAAGACTAATGAGACAAACCTACAAACAATGTTAGCCTTCTTCGGTCTGGGATCAATAGACTGTACCAAGAAAAAGAAAGAAAGTGAAAGTTATTCAGTCGTGTCTGACTCTTTGCAACCCCATGGAATAGTCCAAGGAATTTCCAAGCCAGAATATTGGAGTGGGTAGCCTTTCCCTTCTCCAGGGGATCTTCCCAACCCAGGGATCAAACCCAGGTCTCCCACATTGCAAGCAGATTTTTAACCAGCTAAGCCACCAGGGAAGCCCAAGAATACTGGAGTGGGTAGCCGTTCCCTTCTCCAGGGGATCTTAACCACCCAGGAATTGAACCAGGGTCTCCTGCATTTCAGGCAGATTCTTTACCAACTGAGCTACCAGGGAAGCCACAGGGTGTACTGATGGCCTGAAGGTCCTAATAATTCCCTTGTTGCCACAGCACATCTATGAGTCGGCTTTTTTTTCCCCCTCCCTGTGGAAAAATCACATGATGTATGATGTGATTTTATTTAAAAACCTCTGCTGGAGCGCTAACACCACCCATGCTTTTTGAGCATCTTGATTTTCCAGATTGCCTTGTGGATGATGTTTTAATTAGCAAAGCCCATTTGTAGATCCTCCTGCAAACATTAGGTCCTCTGCCATCTGAACCCATTTAAAAAGGCAAATGCCAGAACCTCCCCTGCAGTCCAAACAGTTTGTGGACTCTGTCTAAATAGTCTGGTGTCCTAACCGCAACTGTGGAATTTGCTAGAGCATTAAAAATCCTGTAATGAAAATGTTGTCAGTCAGAGGCTGGGAGGGGAGGAGTGGAGTACTGCTAAGCCAGACGCTGGGGCTCTGGCGGGGCTGCAGGCGGTGTCAGGATCCTGGGATCAAGAGGTGATGGAGAGGCAGCTAATTGAAGAGCTCAATTCTGATATTTGTGGTTTCCTTTCCATCCTTGGAATTTGGTACTGTCCTTTAGAACAGCTCCCTGGCCAGCTCTGGGGCCCTGCTGGAAGGGGGGAGGGTATTCCTAGAAGTTACAGAGGATAGTGGTTGGGTCCTTGTCTGCACATCTCTGGGGACCAGACTCATTACTTTTCATTGTCTTTACACCGGCCAAGGCATGCTAACCAGTAGCTGGGCTCTCCCAGCAGAATTGAGTTTACACCTAGGGTTAATGCAGATGCTTGCATAATTAAATAAGAAAAAAAGAGAGAGATAAAAGTGCACGCAGAGGATAAAATATCTGTGAAATGCTAAAATAACTGTAAATGTATTTCTCACCCAAATCACTTTACGTAGTACTTGTGTTCTTGCTCATTCTGTTTGATGTATTATGCAAATGTTTCTCCTTACACCCTTCCTTACACTTGATTCATTTCCCAGAGTCTGGATAAGTTTTCACTCTTTGTTTTCTGGTCCTTAATATTATCATGCATAGAGGTGACAGGGCATTGAGAGGAAGAGACACTGCGTGTATACTCAGTTGTGTAAGACTCTCTGCGGCCCCATGCACTGTAGCCCACCAGACTCCTCTGTCCATGGGATTCTCCGGGTGAGGATATGGGAATGGGTTGTGATTTCCTACTCCAGGGGATTTTCCCAAACCAGGGATCAAACCCCTGTCTCTTGTGTCTCCTTCATGGCAGGCAGATTCTTAACTAGCACTACCTGGGAATCCCAAAGAAGAGACAAAGAGGCTTATTTCTCTCCTTCATGCCCAGTAAAGATGGAAGTCTTGATGAGGGGGGAAACATTTGTTTGATCATTCATTCCATTTTAATTGAGCACCTAGTACATGGAATGGACAGAATGAAATGGACAGGGCAGACAGAATGAAAATCACAATCACAGAAAATGAATCAAACTGATCACATGGACCACAGCTCTGTCTAACTCAATGAAACTACGAGCCATGCTGTGTAGGGCCACCCAAGATGGATGGGTCATAGTGGAGAGTTCTGACAAAACGTGGTCCACTGGGGAAGGGGATGGCAAACCACTTTGGTATTCTTGCCTTGAGAACCCCATGAACAGTATGAAAAGGCAAAGAGATATGACCCTGAAAGATGAACTCCCCAGGTCAGTAGATGCCCAATATGCTACTGGAGACGAGTAGAGAAGTAACTCCAGAAAAAATGAAGAGACAGAGCCAAGGCAAAAACAACACCCAGTTGTGGATGTGACTGGTGATGGAAATAAAGTCCAATGCTGTAAAGAACAATATTGCATAGGAATCTGCAATGCTAGGTCCATGAATCAAGGTAAATTGGAAGTGGTCAAACAAAAGATGACAAGAATGAATATCAACATTTTAGGAATCAGTGAACTAAAATGGACTGGAATGGGGAATTTAACTCAGATGACCATTATATCTACTATTGTGGACAAGAATCCCTTAGAAGAAAGAGAGTAGCCCTCATAGTCAACGAAAGAGTCTGAAATACAGTATTTGGATGCAATCTCAAAAATGACAGACTGATCTCTGTTCGTTTCCAAGGCAAACCATTCAATATCACAGTAATCCAAGTCTATGCCCTAATCAGTAATGCTGAAGAAACTGAAGTTGAACGATTCTATGAAGACCTACAACACCTTCTGGAACTAACACCCAAAAAAGATGTCCTTTTCATCATAGGGGACTGGAATGCAAAAATAGGAAGTCAATAGATACCTGGAGTAACAAGCAAGTTTGGCCTTAGAGTACAAAATGAAGCAGGGCAAAGGCTAACCGAGTTTTGCCAAGAGAACACATTGGTCGTAGCAAACACCCTCTTCCAACAACTTGAGACGACTCTACACATGGACATCACCAGATGGTCAATATCAAAATCAGATTGATTATATTCTTTGCAGCCAAAGATGGAGAAGCTCTATAAAATCAGCAAAAATAAGACCAGGAGCTGACTGTAGCTCAGATCATGAACTCCTTATTTCCAAATTCAGACTGAAATTGAAGAAAGTAGGGAAAACCAGTAGACCATTCAGGTATGACCTAAATCAAAACCTTTATACAGTGGAAGTGACAAATAGATTCAAGGGATTAAAGCTGATAGACAGAGTGCCTGAAGAACTATAGACAGAGGTTCCTGACATTGAACAGGAGGCAGGGATCAAGCCCATTCTCAAGAGAAAGAAATGCAAAAAAAGCAAAATGGTTGTCTGAGAAGGCCTTACTAATAACTGAGAAAAGAAGAAAAGCTAAAGGCAAAGGAGAAAAGGAAAGATACACCCATTTGAATGCAGAGTTCCAAAGCATAGTAAGGAGAGATAAGAAAGGCTTCCTTGGTGATCAATGCAAAAAATAGAGGAAAACAAAAGAATGGGAAAGACTAGAGATCTCTTCAAGAAAATTAGAGATACCAAGGGAACATATCATGCAAAGATGGGCACAATAAAGGACAGAAATGGTATGGACCTAATAGAAGCAGAAGATATTAAGAAGAGGTGGCAAGAATACACAGAAGAACTCTACAAAAAATATCTTCATGACCCAGATAATAATGATGGTGTGATCACTCACCTAGAACCAGACATCATGGAATGTGAAGTCAAGTGGGCCTTAGGAAGCATCACTATGAACAAAGCTAGTGGAGGTGATGGAATTCCAGTTGAGCTATTTCAAATCCTAAAAGATGATGCTGTGAAAGTGCTGCATTCAATATGCCAGCAAATTTGGAAAACTCAGCAGTGGCCACAGGACTGGAAAAGGTCAGTTTTTATTCCAATACCAAAAAAGGCGATGCCAAAGAATGTTCAAACTACTGCACAATTGCACTCATCTCACACTCTAGCAAAGTAATGCTCAAAATTCTCCAAGCCTGGCTTCAACAATATGTGAATTGTGAACTTCCAGATGTCCAAGCTGGATTTAGAAAAGGCAGAGGAACCATAGATTAAATTGCCAACATCCATTGGATCATCAAGGAAGCAAGAGAGTTCCAGAAAAACATCTACTGCTGCATTATTGATTATGCCAAAGCCTTTGACTGTGTGGATCACAACAAACTGTGGAAAATTCTTCAAACGATGAGAATATCAGACCACCTTACCTGCCTCCTGAGAAATCTGTATGCAGGTCAGGAAGCAACAGTTAGAACTGGACAATGGAACATCAGACTGGATCCAAATTGGGAAAGGAGTACATCAAGGCTGTATATTGTCATCTGTTTATTTAACTTATATGCAGAGTACATCATGTGAAATGCCAGACTGGATGAAGCACAAGCTGGAATCAAGATTGTTGGGAGAAATATCAATAACCACCCTTATGATACCACCCTTATGGCAGAAAGCGAAGAAGAAGTTAAGAGCCTCTTATTGAACTTGAACGAGGCGAGTGAAAAAGCTGGCTTAAAACTCAACATTCAGAAAACGAAGATTATGGCATTTGGTCCCATCACTTCATGGCAAATAGATGGGGAAATAATGGAAACAGTGAGAGACTATTTTGGGGGGCTCCAAAATCACTGCAGGTGGTGGCTGCAGCCATGAAATTGAAAGATGCTCCTTGGAAGAAAAGCTATGACCAACCTAGACAGCATATTCAAAAGCAGGGACATTACTTTGCCAACAAAGGTCCGTCTAGTCAAAGATATGGTTTTTCTGGTAGTCACGTGTGGATGTGAAAGTTGGACTATAAAGAAAGCTGAGTGCCGAAGAATTGATGCTTTTGAACTGTGGTGCTGGAGAAGACTCTTGAGAGTCCCTTGGACTGCAAAGAGATCCAATCAGTCAATCCTCAAGGAAATCAGTCCTGAATATTCATTGGAAGGACTGATGCCGAAGCTGAAACTCCAGTACTTTGGCCACCTGATGCAAAGAACTGACTCATTAGAAGAGACCCTGATGCTGGGAAAGAGTGAAGGCATGAGGAGAAGGGAATGACAGAGGATGAGATGATTAGATGACATCACTGATTCAATGGACATATTTGAGCAAGGTCTGGGAGTTGGTGATGGATAGGGAAGCCTGGCGTGCTGCAGTCCATGGGGTTGCAGAGTCAAATAGGACTGAATGACTGAATTGAACTGAATACATGGAACATGAGAGATACAAAAAGATAGGAAGTGATTTATCATTTGAGAGAGTCTTCAGCACAAAATTCTGCCAACATTCGGAGTGAGTTCAAAGCAGATTCTTCCCAGTTAAGCTGCCAGATGAGACTGCTGGCTGGCAGATACTTTGATTATTACAAGGTAATAAGCTTGTTGTTACAAGGTAATAACCTTGTAAGCCTGAGCAAAGTTCACAGCTAGATGTACCCAGATTCCTACCTGACAGAAACCATGAAATAAATGTTCCATTGAGGGTGTGTGGTCATTTGTTTTGCAGCAATGAAAAATGAATGCTAAAGAAACTAAAACTTTGATGCTTTCTAATTATGGTGCTGGAGAAGACTCTTACCTTGGGCAGCATGGAGATCAAACCAGTCAATCCTAAAGGAAATCAACCCTGAATATTCATTGGAAGGACTGATGCTGAAGCTGAAGCTCCAATACTTTGGTCACCTGATGTAATTTGAATATTCATTGGATGGACTGATGCTGAAGCTAAAGCTCCAATACCTTGGTCACCTGATATGAAGAGCTGATCCTTTGGAAAAGACCCTGACACTGGGAAAGATTGAGGGCAGTGGGGGAAGGGGGCAACAGAGGATGAGATGGTTGGATGGCATCATGGACATGAGTTTGAGCAAACTCCAGGAGATAGTGACGAACAGGGAAACCTGGCGTGCTGCAGTCCATGAGGTCACAAAGAGTCAGACGTGGCTTAGCAACTAAACAACAACAAAGGAGGGTAGTTGGAAGACATTGAGCAAGACATTTCCTCTGCTCCTACCAGATCCCTTTTCAGTGTGACACGGAATAGGCAGAGCAATGCCACATTCTGTTTCTCCACGTGGGGTTGCTACAGTATTTTATGACCTGTCCCTCCAGAAGCATCTGTGAGGCTCAGGCGTGCTGCTAAGAAATGGTATCAGGCTATGATGGAGAGTGTTTATTCGCCAAGGTAAACCAGCTGTGGCATTTGTTGCATTATACTGAAGGGGAGCTTGTGCTAGTTCTGATGAGTGGTTACCCACACTGCTATTCATAATAACCCCATGAAAAGTGTAAGCAAGCAACCTTCTATTGAAGATGAAAGAGAAAATGGCTCGTCCAAGTGTCTTACTTAGTCTATTCAGACCACTGTCACAAAATACCTCAGACTTGGCAGCTTGTGAACATGAGAAACTTCTCATCGTTCTGGAGGCTGGAAGTCTGAGATCAGGGTGCCAGCACGGCTGAGTGAGGGACTGCATCTAAGTTGTGGATGTCTTGTTGTATCCTTACCCGGGAGTCAGGGGCTGGGGAGCTCTCTAGAGTCTCATTCAAAAGGGCATTAATCTCATTCATGGGAGCCTCACCTGCTATGGATTTGGCTGTGCCAGGTCTTAGTTGTGGCATACACTCTTAGCTGTAGCATGTGGGATCTAGCTCCCTGACCAGGGATTGAACCCAGACCCCCTGCATTGGCAGCACGGAGTCTTAGCCACTGGACCAACAATACCTAATGTGTGTCAGTTTTTAAAAATGAAGTATAGGTATTCCTACTGATACTAATATATAATTATTTGTTATGTTTTGAATTGTAAAGTCTATTAATAAAAGTACCGCCACTAGTAAAAAAAATAAAAAGTATAATTCACATAAAGTGCATATATTTCAGTCTCTTTTGACAAACGTATACAGCTGAGTGACCCTTACTCCTCCCAAGATGTCGTTTGTTTGTTTTATTCCAGAGGAGCCCCACTGCCCCTTCCCAGTCATTCATTCTCAGAAAGAACCACTCATCTGGCTTTCCACTCAGCATAATGTTTTTAAGATTCACACGTATGTATCATCAATAGTTCATTCCGTCATACTACTGAGTAATATTCCATTGTATGATGATTCCATTCTTTGATGATGGTGAGCAGTTTCAAGTCTAGGGCTCCTGGGAATAAAGTTGCTTTGAATATCCTTGTATGAAGCTTTCTGTGGACGTATGTTTTCAAATGAGATTTTTAGCTCATAAGGTAGGGGTATGTTTCTAAGAAACTCCCATACAATTTTTAGTGACCGTATGATTTGACTCTCCCACCAGCAGTGTAGGAGAATCCCACTTGCTCCGCATCCTCTTCAGCATTGGGTGTGATCAATTCTTTCGGGTTTAGCCATTTTACTGGTTGTGTGGTACCATCTTATTGTGGTTTTCGTTAGCATTTTCCAAATTACTAACAGTCTTGAGAGAACTTTTTCATGCACCTTTTTCCATTCTCTTGTCTTATTTTTTTCAGTATCTGTTCAAATCTTTTGCCCATTTTTATGAGGTCATTTGTGTTTTATTATTGAGCTGTAAAATCTTTTATATATTGTGGATACTGACCCTTAGTGAAATATATGTGTTGCGAATATTTTCTTCCAATCTGTGGCTTGACCATTAATTTTCTTAATTGCTTCTTTGATGAGTCTAAGGTTTAAATTTTGGTGAAGTCCAATTTATCGTTCTTTAATGGTTAGTGTTCTCTGTGTTCTCTCTAAGAAATCTTTCTATCTCTAGGTTGAGAGATTTTTTTCCTTTTTTCTTTTTAAAGAAGCTTCAGAGTTCCAGTTTTTACCTTCAGGTCTGTGATCCATCTTATATTAATTTGTGATATGTTGTGAGATAGGGATTAAGGTACTTTTTTATGATACAAAAGTCTGCTTGTTCCAGCCTCATTTGTGAGGAGACTTTCCTTTTTTCATTGAATTGCCTTGGCCTTTTTGTCAAAAACTGTTTGACTGTGTACATGGACCTATTTGTGGGCTATCGGTTCTGCTTCATCTGTCAGTCCTTTGAATAATACTGTGCTGTCTTGATTGTCATCAAGAGTAGAATCTTGAAGAGTGGAATAAGCGCTGCAACTCTCCTTTTTTTTAATAATTGTTTTGGATAATTTGGCATGTCCACAAAAATTTGGGTGCTTCTCAGGTGGCGCTTATGGTAAAGAATCTACCTGCCAATGCAGGAGATACAAGAGATGCGGGTTTGATCCCTGGGTTGGGAAGATCCCCTGGAGAAGGAAATGGCAACCCACTCCAATATCCTTGCCTGGGAAATCCCACAGACAGAGGAACCTGGAGGGCTGCAGCCCATGGGGCCACAAAGAGTCCAACACTACTGTGCATGTACACACACACACAGAAATTTTAGAGTTGCCTTAATTTCTGCAAAAATTTCTCTTTTTTTAAAGTCTTTTCAGATATACAGGCTATGTTTGGGAGAATTGCCATGTTACCAATATTGAGCCTTCTTATCCAAGCATACAATATCTTTCTAGTTACTTGGATTATGTTTAATGCTTCTTAGCAATATTTTATATTTTATTTTATTTTATTGACATACAGATAATTTATAATGTCTTAATGTTTAAATTTCTGCTATAAAGCAAAGTGATTCAGCTTTATATATTTTTAAAATTTATTTTATTTTAATAGCTCAGTCATGTCCAGCTCTTTGTGACCCCATGAACTATAGCCTGCCAGGCTTCTGTGTCTATGGGATTCTTCAGGCAAGAATACTGGAGTGGGTTGCCATTTTCTCCTCCAGGGGATCTTCCTGACCCAGGAATCAACCTGGGTCTCCTGCATTAGAGGCAGATTCTTTACCATCTGAGCCACCAGAGAAGCCCATATGTGTATATATATATATATATATATATATATATACATTCTTTTAATATTCTTTTCCACTGTGGTTTATCTCAGGATATTGAATGTAATTTCCTGCTTAACAGTGTTTTATAGTTTTCCGGGTAGCAATCTCTCACATCTTATACTAAACTTATCTCTAGACATTGTACCTTTGGGGATATTTTGAAAATGATATTTTAACCCATTCTTTTATTTAGAATAGTTTCAGATGTATAGAAAAGTCACAAAGAAGGTACAAATTCCCTATGCTCTTGACCCACTTTCCCTTACTGTTAATGTCTTACATTTGTTACAACCAAGAAACCAACATTGGGACATTATTGTGAACTAAACTCAGACTTGATTCAGATTTCATCCATTTTTCAACAAACAGCCTTTTTTCTGCTCCAGGTTACCATGTAACATCTACTTACAGATGTCTCTTCAATTTCTTTTCATTTTCAAAAAAATCTTAGTCTTTCTTTGTTTCTTGTGACCATGATAGTTTTAAAGAGTATCGGTCAGGTATTAGCTGGATTTTCCTCAATTGGGGTGTGTCTGATTTATGTTTGTTTGTTTGTTTTTTTCCTCACTTTTAGACTGGGATTATAGTCTTTGGGGGGCTTCCAAGGTGGCTCAGTGATAAAGAAGCCACCTGCAAATGCAGGAGACTCTAGTTCAATCCCTGGGTTCGAAGATGCCCTGGAGGAGGAAATGGCAACCCACACCAGTATTCTTGCCTGGAGAATACCATGGACAGAGGAGCCTGGGTGGGCTACAGTCAGTGGGGTTGCAAAGAGTTGAACCTCACTAAACAACAACAGTGGGCTTTTGGAAAGGGTGCTACAGAGGTAAAGCACTCTTCTCATCACATGCCAGAGCCACGTATCATCTGTGAGACATCGCTGGTGATGTCAGCCTTGATCATCTGGCCAAAGAAGCCCCTGCCAGCTTCCTCCACTAAGTTACCTGCCTCTGCATATGAAAGCACATTACCCCTTTGAGGAGGCAGTATCTGCATAAAGTATTGTGATTCTTCTGCCAAAAGAGATGTCTCTTCTCATTTATTTGTTTGTTTATTCACTTATTAAGACCAGTGTGGACTCATGGATCATTATTTTAGTTGGAGGGTTATAATCAAATCTTTACATTATTTTGTTATCAAATTGTTCCAGCTTTGGCCATTGGGAGCTCTTTCAATATGGTTCCTGTGTTCTTGTCCTTTGTTTTTTTTTCTTTTTGTTTTTTTTTTTTAAGTATTTTATGGCTCTACAAGATTCCCTGGGATCTGCTATTTTCCCTGCAAGGAGCCTTGGTTCCTTTACTGGAGAAGAATAACTGGGTACTTTGTGTGCTCATGGCTACTCTGGTGTTAACAGCCTCTAGGATGTCTCAGTGGATAGAACTGAGAAATACCTATAATCTTTTTCAGATTCTTTGCCCTTATAGGTTATTACAAAATAATGAGTAGTTTCCTATGCTAAGAATACTTATGTATGTATAACTGAGCTATATGTCTGAAACTCATACAACTTCATAATCAACTGTACTTCAATTTTTAAAAATGTATTCAGTCATTTTAAAATAAAAAATTCCATGTAAAACTAAGTTCAGTTCAGTTCAGTTCAGTCGCTCAGTCGTGTCTGACTCTTTGCAACCCCATGAATCGCAGCACGCCAGGCCTCCCTGTCCATCATCAACTCCCAGAGTTCACTCAGACTCACATCCATCGAGTCAGTGATGCCATCCAGCTATCTCATCCTCTGTTGTCTTCTCCTCCTGCCCCCAATACCTCCCAGCATCAGAGTCTTTTCCAATGAGTCAACTCTTCACATGAGGTGGCCAAAATACTGGAGTTTCAGCTTTAGCATCATTCCTTCCAAAGAAATCCCAGGGCTGATCTCCTTCAGAATGGACTGGTTGGATCTCCTTGAAGTCCAAGGGACTCTCAAGAGTCTTCTCCAACACCACAGTTCAGGATGATATAAAACATTAAGGTAAAACATGTGTTAGTGTTGCATTTGCATTTTTATGAAGTATGAATCACAAAGAAGTAACACGTGCAGTTAAATTTCAGTTAACTCCCTTTAAAAGTCTTGTTACCATGGCAATGCCAAGACTGAGTTTTCACAGGATATAAGATATGGATTGTTTATTTTCTTTTTTAGAAAATATTTTTATGGTAATGTTTTTGCACAGTGTAAGGTATGTTTAAAATGCAATAACAAGGCCTTCACTTTACAGAAAGTGTTCAAGTAGGAAAACAGAAGAAAACCAAATAATATTTAAAGCTGAAAGTTAAAATCATCTATTCTGCATTTGTTCTGAGCTCTAGGTTTAAGATGGAGGTAGACACTTAAGAAATGTTATCAATAACAAATGTGATAAAACAGTATTTTCAAGTAGAAATAGTATTTAGAGGTCCCAAATATGTCTCTTCTCAGTTAGATTAGTTAACTCCTAGGTTTGGTATCTTAAAAGCAGTGGAAATAAAAACTACTAACAGCAAAAAAAAAAAAAAAAAAAAGTAAGCACTCTGGAGATACACAGATCTGGAGACACGTAGGTCTAGAATCAATTCTGAATGCGTCCATCCGTATCTATCTCGGGCTCAGCTGAGTTCATAGCAGCGTCACCAACTCCAGTGCAGCACGACTGGCTTCATTCGAGCTTGGTTCCCTTGCTTTTTTAGACATTCCCTTCGGAGAAGGCAATGGCACCCCACTCCAGTACTCTTGCCTGGAAAATCCCATGGATGGAGGAGCCAGGAAGGCTGCAGTCCATGGGGTCGCTGAGGGTTGGACACGACTGAGCGACTTTACTTTCACTTTCACTTTCTCCAACAGTGGGAAAATGGGCTCCAGCCAGCCACCAGCCACTGACTTACTTGTCCAGCCCAGTAGACATGGGACACAATTTCAGCGTTGGTAACCAGCGTTAACCAGGAGAAACCAGGTCCCCAACTGAACTGTGGTGTTTGTGTACAGTTGTTTTTGTCTTAGCCTCCCAGTTTTCAGGCAGAAGACTGTTTCTTGTTTGCAAGGCAGGAATAAAGATGCAGATGTAGAGAATGGACGTGTGGAGACAGCGGGGGAAGCAGAGGGTGAACTGAATTGGGAGAGTAGCATGGACGTATATCCATTGCCATGTGTGAAACAGACAGCTAGTGGGGACCTGCTGTCTAGCACAGGGAGCTCAGCTTGGTGCTGTGATGACCTAGAGGGCTGGGGTGGGCGGGCTTTCAACAGGGAGGGGATATATGAATACTTATGGCTGATTCACTTCATTGTACAGCAGAGACCAACACGACATTCTAAAGCAAATATATTTCAATTTTTTTAAATGTAAAAAAAAAAAGAAGACTGTTTTCCAAGGTTATTTATGTCCACCCCTTTTCCCCAGCCCCTTCAGTGAGGTTATGCTACACATTGATTCTCTGACTCCTATTTGATGTGTTACTTAAAAATTTTTATTTTTGATTTTCATACATTAAAGTTCACTTTTTGTGTCATCAAGTTTGATGGTCTTTTTTTTATTTTTAGAAAAAATTTTAATTGAAGGATAATTGCTTTACAGAATTTTGTGATTTTCTGTCAAACATCAACAAGAATCAGCCACAGGTACACCCATGTCCCCTCCCTCCTGGACCTTCCTCCTGTCTCCCTCCTCATCCCACCCTTCAACCTGTCACAGAGCCCCTGTTTGAGTTCCCTGAGCAATACAGCAAATTCCCACTGACCCAGATATATAGTGCCATTCAGTCACCACTGCAGAGCCATACATAATGATCCTTAAATATTCCCCTAGGTGTCCCCTTTGTAATCAGCTGCTGCCTCTTTTCCCCATGGTCCAGGCACCCACTGATAGAGGATTTTCCATCCCTGTAGTTTTACCTTTTCCAGAATGTTGTATGAATGGACTCATGCACGGCCTGCCTTCCAAGCTGATCACTATACTGTGCACCCTGTAACATATAATATTGCATAGCAAATATGGTGGTTTAGTCACTAAGTCGTGTCCAGCTCTTGTGACCCCATGGACTGTAGCCTGCCAGGCTCCTCTGTCCATGGGATTCTTCAAGCAAGAATACTGGAGTGGGTTGCCATTTCCTTCTCCAATAGCAACTATACTTCAATTAAAAAAAAAAAAAGGTCTGATTTACCTCTAATGGATTACAGGAGGATTAAATAAAATAATAACTTTGGAAAAAAATAACGCACGTTTAATGGAGTTCTCAAGGCAAGAATACTGGAGTGGTTTGCCATTCTCTCTTCCAGTGGACTGGGTTTTGTCAGAACTCTCTACTATGACCTGTCCATCTTAGATGGCTCTGCACCACGTGGCTCATTGAGTTGCACAAGCCCCTTCCACCACAGGAAGGCTGTGATCCATGAAGGGGGATCGTATACACGAAGTACGGTCACCGGCTCTAGTCTCTGACCGATTCACAGGAGGAAGCCAGTGGCCGCAGAGAGCAGATCTCTCCCACTTACTGAACCGTCAGAGACCCGGATGGGGATGAGAGAACAGGGATGAGATCTCCTTGTTGCTCAGTCACTCAGTCCTGTCCAGCTCTTTTGCAGCCCCATGGACTGTAGCCCACGAGACTCCTCTGTCCCTGGAATTCTCCAGGCCAGAATCCTGGAGTGGGTAGCCATTCCCTTCCCCAGGGGATCTTCCCGACCCAGGGATCGAACCCAGGTCTCCCGCATTGCAGGCATATTCTTTACCATCTGAGCCACCAGGGAAGCCCCACCAGATCTCTCTGGGACTTGGGAATTGATGTGATCTGTTTGCCTGGATTCCACCTAGCTTCTTGCAGGCTCTTTTCTCTGTTGGGGGAATCTGACCACAGCGCTTATTAATTATCTTCTTTTCCCTCCTGTGTCAATGATTCTTTGCCCACCATTCTACCTGCTGGAAATCTCTAACGAACCGTTGGCTTCATGAACTAATGGATTGTCCCCTTCTTGTATCTCAGCTTCAAACCCATCCCCCAGCAACCCGCTTTTCCTGGGGAGTTGGTCCCTTGTTAACGCTGCCGATAGGTGGTGCTAGAGAGAGAATGAATTCCCGAGGAGGGAAGGGAGCTTCCGGCTTCCCCCTCTTCAAAGCTGCTCTGACAGAACCTTCTGCTCTGAGAGGAGAGCCGTCGGCCCTGGCCATGCCCCTGCCCCAGGGACCTGGGCATCTTTGTTTCAGCAGCCTTCCTCTTCTTCCTTTGGCTGCATTCAGCTCAGGTGTGGAAGCTGCCTCCCCAGCTGAGTGGTCGATTCTCTTAAAAATTCCATCCTTTGAAATTCCTCCTGTGAGCTCTGATTTCCTGACTGGATCCTGACAAGTAAAACTAGTTGAAAGTCCCCTCTTTCCCCCAAATCTCATTCCTTTAGCAGATGCCTCATCAGCACTTCAAAAGATTCTATATTTTAAGGAAGTTTTCTGTAAGTTTCATTATTATGTTTTGCTTTTAATTATTTTTTATTGAAGTATTTTTATTGAAGTTATTTTTATGAATTATTTTTATTGAAGTATATCTGCTTTACAAAGTTGTGTTAGTTTTTGCAAAACAATGTTTTGTTAGTCAGCAAAGTGAATAAGCTCTACATACACATATGTCCCCTCTTTTTTGGATTTCCTTCCCATTTAGGTCACCATGGAGAACTGAGTAGAGTTCCCTGTGCTACACAGTAGGTTCTCGTTAGTTATCTGCTTTATGCATCGTGTCAGTAGTGCTTATGTGTCAATAAAACACTTAATGCCTGCAATTCAGACCTGACACTTTACCGTGGGGTCAGCAATCTCCCTGTCTTTGGGAGCAGGGTACAAATGGAAGGTGGCTATTTGGTTACCTGGAAGTGAATTTTCAGTTCTCTTTAATAACTCAATCTCAATCAAGTCCACAAATAATACCATAAACTAAATGTATATTATAAACAGCCACTGTTTTCCCCTAAAACATGGCTGAAAATAAATCTTGATTAATACATACATGCATGCATATGTAAATAATCATTTATAAATTCTTGGCTCCATCCTTTCTCCTGTCTCATGAGTTTTATGTAATATATAGAAACATATATGCTGCTAAGTCACTTCAGTCGTGTCCAATTCTGTGCGACCCCATAGACGGCAGCCCACCAGGCTCCACCGTCCCTGAGATTCTCCAGGCAAGAACACTGGAGTGGGTTGCCATTTCCTTCTCTAATGCATGAAAGTGAAGAGTGAAAGTGAAGTTTCTCAGTCATGTCTAACTCTTAGCGACCCCATGGACTGCAGCCTACCAGGCTCCTCCGACCATGGGATTTTCCAGGCAAGAGTACTGGAGTGGGATGCCATTGCCTTCTCCATAAACATATATATATATATATATACACATATATATAATTTTTTTATATATATTATGTGTGTGTGTGTTAGTTATGTCTGACTCTTTGCGATGCCATGGACTGTAGCCCACCAGATTACTCTGTCCGTGGGATTCTTCAGGCAAGAATACAGGAGTGGGTTGCCATTCCCTTCTCCAGGGGATCTTCTTGACCCAGGGATCGAACCCTGGTCTCCTGCATTGCAGGCAGAGTCTTTACCGTCTGAGCCACCAGGGAAACCCTTATATATTATATATGTGTGTGTGTGTGTGTGTGCGTGTGTGTGTTTACACACAAATAAACAAAAGCAAATAGACAGCAATAGCAACAAAATATGATTCTTTCTATTTCCAGCTACTCCATTTTCTGGTGTGCTTGGGGAATAAGGTTCAAGGTCATCATTTGATGCAGGAGGTTGACAAGACAGGCTCTGAGGCATCAGTGAGTTCGTTGCCCAGGTTACCCGGCTAGCAAGTGGTGGATGAGGCCCCGCCCCACCTCTGCACACAAGTTTCCTTGAAGCCCTGCTGCCCCTCCCCCACCCGGCGGGCCCCCAAGGTCTGGAGCATCCTTGAAAGGATGCACCTGCGCCCGACAGCCTGGAACCAGAGTTCAGCCTCCAGCTTAGTGACTCAGGACTTCGACCCAGAGTCTGGCCCTCTGTCCTTCGGCTTTCCCCCTCCCCTGAAGAGGAAAGTTATTTTCAACCATCCATCTGTTTTGTGTTTAATGTGCAGAAAGGTTGCCCACTTTCGGGGACCTTGTTCATAAGCAGTAGATTGTACAACGGTTTATTACACAAGCGGGGGTTTTTATTGCTGGCCTTTGTGGAGTTGCCAACTGGGAGAACATAATGTGCTTAGCGGTCCCTATCAGGAAAAATGAGAAAGCATTAAATACCAGTCAGATTGTCAAGCATCGAAAAGTGGTAATCAAATCCAGAAACCCCCAGAGGATGGCTGGTGACAAGGATTTTTCTCATTAATAGCGTTTTTACATCCACAACCATTTCTCACAGCGCTTACGTCACAGACAGTATCCTATAGCAGTATACGATATGTGTAACAATGGTGGGGTAAGTTTCAGACCTGGAATAACTCATGTGCTCTTCAAAATCAGACCCTGGTCAATGCAGAGCATTGAACTGGAATCCTGGGAAGAGCTCTGTCTCTCTCTCTCTCTCTCTCTCTCTCTCTCTATATATATATATATATATATATATATATATATATAATCACATCACAACATTGGGAATGTCAGCTCTGCGGATAAGTGCTCAAGAATTAACCCCTGTCATACCCAGAGCCATACCTTCTGTATTCCTAGGAGGGAATGTATCAAAATCATATGTTTTACTACTGTTTTGTCCCCAACCATGTGAAGGGTTAGAAAACTTCTGCAAAGCATCCTAGAAAAATACTGTATCAGAATGGTCCTAGCTGTAACAGGCCAGTGCCATTGGTCATGGGTTACTTTTGCTCCTTTCCCTTGAAAGCTCAGACCATCACAGAGGCTTTGGCATAAAAGCTGACGGAGACCTCAGACTTGACATCGGAACTACTTAGAGAAACCCCCCACCCCAGAGTAATTAAATAAGATCTGGAGATGGGCTAGAACACTGGCATGATTTTAAAATTCTCCCTGGGCTTTTAATACAGAGCTCAGGTTGAGAACTAACCCGGCTAACTAATTTTACTGGGAGAGGAAATTGAGCCTGGAGGAGTTACCACCCCAAACAATGGATTTCCAGTACAGTGGTGGTTCTCTTGCTGTAGCACTACTGAACTTCATGTCCCAAATCTCATAACCCTTTATTTATAAGAGCAACAGACCCAAATCTCTCCCCCTCCTCTCTTTCTTTTCCTGCAAATAGTTGTTGTTTAGTTACTAAGATGTGTCCAGCCCTATGGACTGCAACCCACCAGGCTCCTCTGTCTGTGGGATTTCCCAGGCAACAATACTGTGTGTTGCCATTTCCTTCTCAAGGGGATCTTCCCAACCCAGGGATTGAACCCACGTCTCCTGTATTGGCAGGCCAATTCTTTACCACTGAGCCACCAGGGAAACCCTCTTGCAAATAGACATGCTATAAATTGAGTTAGCAGCAGCCACTCAAGTCTCCCCCAGAATCCTCCAGGAGATGGAGGGGCCATAGAATCAGAGTGGAACTGTCAGGACCACAAGGAAAAGTGGCAGAAGGACCCATCTCTCTCCCCAGAAGGAGCGTGGAGACGGGAGTCTTAAAGACGAAGTAAATGCAGCCTTATTCTACATCATTAGTCCATTATTAGAATCCTTGCCTGTTTGAACAAAGCAGCCCTAGGTTATGCTTGAGTCCAGGCTTAAATATGAATGGTCAACCCCCCATCACTTCCAAACATGTTCCAAATTGGACTTGACGTGATCTGATCCCCTTACACTCTAGATTGGTTCCACCAAAAGCCTTGTCCACACTTTCACCAACATGTCCTTTTTCAGGCTGAGAACCCCCAGCCTCTTCCCAAACCCACAGGCCAGGCTCTGACTGCAGTCCAGCTGCATGTCGGCTAAACCGTGCGCTCCACCGATACACAGCTGATACCCAGGGGACGTTGTGTTGGTTGGTAGCCTTGGACTTCTCTGCTTAATCACCCCGGCTTTAATGCCACTTAAATCAGAATGTAAGCACTGCAGGAATCCCAGGAATCTGATGATAGAAACTGTATTTTTAGAGCCGTGAATGACTCGAGCGAGTGAAGCAGTGCAGTGGCCGAAGCCTTCTCTGCAGTTTCCCATGATTTATCACAGGCGAGTTCATGGCAGGTTAAAATAATTGAATGCCGTGTTAGCCTACACACTGGCGCGGGTTACGGGGGGAGTCATTTGTAACATATTTGTCACAAAGCATAATTTCCAAGATAGAACTCTGATCCACATGCCATTTTTTTTTTTCCACCGAAACGACACAGTTGAAATACCTCCTTCGTGGAGGCTGGCTCCGTTTTCACAATGTCCGACCCCAAGCTACAGCTTCGGGGAAGAGGACGGAGGGAATGACTAGTCCACCAAATAAAATGTAAGTATATATATCCTGACGAAGCACTCACTCGGACTGGGGGATGAAGGCGAATGCTCTTTCTGGGATGGTTGTACCTTTGAGACTCTGCTAGGCAGTCTCTACCTGCCTCTGACTGTTCCTTCGATTTTCTTTTTCCTTCATGGTTTATTTTCCACTTTTCTCCTGCTCTGTTTTTTTCCTCTATTTATTACTTCCCCCGGGAAGTAATGTTTGCACTCTGTAATCAAATGCTATACTATGAAAGTGGTTATTGCTCAGTCGTGTCCAACTCTTTGCGACCCCATGGACTATAGCCCCCCGGGCTCCTCTGTCCATGGGATTCTTCAGGCAAGAATACTGGTGTGGGTTGCCATGCCCTTCTCCAGGTGATCTTCCCTACTCAGGGATTGAACCTGGGTCCTCTACATCACAGACAGATTCTTTACCATCTGAGGCACTAGGGAAGAACCTATCCTATGGGGAGAATAAAGATGAATTCTGTAGCATCAGGGCAGAAGAGTGAGCTCTTTTTCTTTTTTGTTGTTTTGGTTGCACATGTGGTGTGTGGGATCTTAATTCCCCAACCAGGGATCAAACCTGCACTCCCTGCATTGGCAGTGTGGGGCCTTAACCACTGGGCCACCAGAGAAGTCCCTAGAGCAAGATCTTGAACCCATGGTGGGTTCACAGGGCCCCAGGTTCAGCTGTGTAAGAAGTGCAATGGTCCTTATTGTTCTTTGTTTTTATAAATGTACTTAATTTCTCTTCTGAGCCCCAATATTTCTTAGTCATGGAGAGGCAACCTCAGTCAAATGAGTGTGTCCTCAGACAGATCCAAGGGAGGCCAGGCTTCTGATTTGCTGTCTCCAAGACTGACTGCTACATCTCACCCCTCCTGGGGAATGCTGGGCTGCAGGGTGGTGGGAGGCCCCCGGGGCTCCTTCCCAGAGACCCCACCATCAGATCAGCTTCCCAGCTTCTCCAGCTCCCGGATCTGAAAAGTCTTATCAGGCCCAGATTAAGAGTTTCCCAGCCATCCATGTAAATTTCCCAATCTGCTTTATGCCGAAAGCCTGGGATTTGAGACTAGAAAGCTAAAAATATGACTCTTACGTTATCTCCACGTTGCTGGTTTTCCCTTCCCTGGAGCAGTGAAGACAGATGGCCTAGCTGCCCAGTGGGGAGAAAACGCAGGGAATGCCACGGAAAACATGTAAGCACACGCCTCCCAGTGATTCCCCACCGCAGTGGCAAGGCACCGAGAGGCAGGCCTGGCGTCCACAAAGGGGACCACTGTCTTGACTCCAGGTACATTAGAGAAGCGATAAGAACACAGGCTGTGGAAGTCAGAGTCTGACTCCACGGTTTCCTGGCTCTGTGTCCTTGAACACGTTACCACATCTACAAAACAGAGATTATAATAGCACCTGCCCTACAAGGGACTCTGTGTATGCCTCACTTGTGAAATAATTCTGTTATTATTACCATTGCTACTGACTCCTTGTCTCTTAAAGCCATTAGAGTCAATGCCATCAACACAAGTCCCTGTTCACAGGGGAGGAAGGCGCTGCTGCTCCCCGGAGGTGGGGTGGGGGTGGCAAGTCTTGGAAATGTAGCCCTTGCTGTAAAACCTGGGCAGTCCTCCGGGCTGGGTTCAGAAGGAATCTGCTGATGTCAGTCAAGCCTGTGCGGAGGTGCCGCGTGGAGAGGCAGATTCTCAGGGAGCAAGAGTTGGTATCGGAAGACGGATCTGTGCTTTCAGGGCAGGGGTCATGAAAGAGACAGAGGGAGAGGGGGAGGCACGAAGTTGGAGGAAGGCTGGCCAAGTCCGTGCCGGGGCGGGGGCAAGTGCTGCTCTGCTGACCTTACTGGCAGCTGCTGGAGATCAGAACTCGCCCTGTGCCCCATCCCCCCAACCTCGCCCCCACCCCCGGAGATGTGAGTTTGCAAGGGCTTTGCTGAGGGAGGTGCTACTTGTGTGAGCCAGAACCAGACAGGAAACCGAGGAAGAGACAATGGTCTGGCAAGTGCCTTCTACATAATCTTGTTCTGCAGCCCACCAAACTGATGAGAACGAGAAGGTAGGGACCTCAGCCCTCCCATCTGCCCATCCCTGTATCCCAGGGCGAGTCAGATCAGGACGACAGGACTGCAAGTCAGAAGTCAGGAGACCTGGACTGGAGATCCAGTCACATGGCCAGTGAGCCTCTGGCCTTGGACACACCCTTCACCCCTCTAGACCTGGGTACGGCCACCCACCCCCACCCCCCAGAAGGTGGGAGAGCTCTAGACAGCAGCTGCACTTGGGGAGAGCAATGCTACACTGTTAAAAGTGGGGAGGTTTGGAGCCAGAAGGGTGTTGATGTGAATCCTGTCTTTGTCATTGACCAGATGTAAATATGGGCTTCCCTGGTGGCTCAGATAGTAAAGACTCTGCCTGTAATGCAGGAGACCCAGATGGGTTTGATCTTGGGTAGGGAAGATCCCCCAAAGAGGGAGTGACTACCCACTCCAGTATTCTTGTAACTCTAAATATAGGACAGTTAATGTATTTAATTTTTCAAAGCTTCACTTCCCTCATTCATAACAATGGGGATACTGATAAAGCACTTCTGTGATTACTTGGAAAATTAAATTCAAGAATGTGTGTGAAGTGTTGGGTTCAGGACCGCTGAGACACTGAGGGCTTGATCGTTCATTGCCTGTATCAGTGTAGTGATCATTTAGAGGACCCATGGGTTCCTTCAGGGCTTCCCTGGCGGCTCAGACAGTAAAGAATCTATCTGCAATGCAGGAGACCCAGGTTTGATCCCTGTGTCGGGAAGATCCCCTGGAGAAGGGAATGGCAACCCAACCTGTATTGTTACCTGGAGAATCCCAAAGACAGAGGAGCCTGACAGGCTACTATCCACGGGGTCGCACAGAGTTGGACACAACTGAGGGACTAACACTTTCACTTTCACACTTAGGCCCCATCAGCTCAGTGGTAGGAGAGCTCAAGTTGGTGTGCCTGCTTCATTCACAGCCTCTTTGTGTCTATGTTTTATTTTTAATAAACATAAATGCTCCACATTAAAAAATAATGATGATACTATAAATCACTGGACTAGATCAAGGGTTGACAAGCTTGCTGTCAAGAGCTAGATAGGAAGTAGCTTAAGCTTCCTGGGCCACATGTGGTCCCCATTGCATTTTCTTTTATTAGAGCTAATAAAAGAATAAAAGTTAATGCTTTTATTAGGGTTAGAGTAGAAGTAGGGTCAGACTCACACAGAGAATAAGAGTACTTGTTGGGATTGGGCAACAGTCACGACACAGAACATCTCAGTGGCTGAACACAGTTAGGAGGTATTTCTCAGGGGCACTAGCACTGAAGAACCCGCCTGCCAAGGCAGGAGTTGTAAGAGACACAGCTTGGATCTCTGGGTTGGGAAGATCCCCTGGAGTAGAAAACGGCAACCCACTCCAGTATACTTGCCTGGAGAATCCCATGGACAGAGGAGCCTGGTGGGCTACAGTCAGTCCATGGGGTCACAAAGACTCGGACACAACTGAAAGTGACTTAGCACTGCCATGTCCCAGTAAAACGTGAGTTGGGGGTCAGGGGGCATACACCACAAAGTCTTTTGGGGACCAAAAGTCCTTCCATCTGATGGTTTCCCATCCATCAGGAGGCCTCTGATGGATGGAAGGGAAAGAGAGATGGACCCACATTAAGAGTGATTTAAAAATATACAAACCATTCTGTGATGGACCTTGGGCTGATTCTGCCCTGCAGGACACAGTTCCCCCTCTCGTGGATTCGACCATCTATCTCTGAGGTTCCTTCTGAAGATGCAACAAACTTCTCTCTGATAAACCTTATTTTTCTCCATCCAGGTCGCCTAGCAACCACTCTATAAGGTCCCACACTCTCACATGATCATCATTTTCATACTTAGAACAGTTGTCAGGTTCAGTGTTTTTGTTAAATTTTATATGTAACATTACACAAAATTCTTTTGTGGACAGTTCTCAGTTGAGATGGCGTATTATGTCCTGGAGAGTGGCTGTTACAAAGGACCACAAACTGAGTGACTTAAAATAAAAGAAAATTATTCTCAGAGTTCTGGAGGCCAGGAGTCCAAAATCAGAGCATCAGCAGCATTGATTCCCTCTGGGGGCCCTAGGGGAGAGTCTGCTCCAGGCCTGTCTCCTAGCCCCCAGTGACCTCAGCTGTTCTTGGTGTCCTCCACTTGTAGGTGCTTGGCTCCAGTCTCTGCCTTCATCTCCACGTGGCTTTTCCCTGTGTCTCTGTGGTATCAAAAGGCCATCTTCCTATTAGATCAGGGCCCACTCTGGACAGCCTCTTCTGGACTTGATGAAATCTGCAAAGACCCTATTTCTGAGTAAAATCATGTCCCCAGCTACTGGGGGTTAGCAGCTCAACGTGTCTTTTTTGAAGTGTGGGGATGTGGCGAACCACTCGGCCCACAGCAGGTGGCGGCCAGCACACGGTGGTGGTCCATCGTATCTAAGAGCTGTGAACTGTTGGAATGTCAGCAGTGGTGAGGATGGGCAAGGCTGCCCTGGTGTGTGTCAATATAAGAGGCCTAAAGGAGCTTCATTTTTTACCCTTCACTGTAAATTACAGAGAGAACAGTGCCATTAAAGCTGCCACCTTGGAGAGCATAGAATTTTCCTTTTTGGAGTTGTTTTTTTTTTTTTTTTTTTATGGACATGGAACAATGAACTAGAAAATGTTGCACATTCTGTCCTCTCCTTCTATTTTCAACTTACAAAACGTTGTATTCAAAATACCGGAACAGTGAGGCTTGCGGTTACTAACAAAATTAAAAATAAAAGCAGAAAGCCCCACAGCGACCATGTCACCCCAAGAGGGAGATGCAGGCTGGTGCCCTGAACAAGCAGTGGATTTTCTAGTGGATTCGCACTCCCTCCTGCAGAGGTCAGGATGGAAAGTCACGACCAGCTGGTTGTAATTCTGTCCTATTTTGAAACAGATGACAGAGACAACTAGCCCATCTCTAGGGTTCAGATTTATTTCCCTTCCTCGGTCTAAGTTCCAGAGACCCAACTTGCAAAGTAAAGAAGAGGGCAGAATATTTTCTTGGTGACCTCAGCCCACCACTGCCAGTGGAAAACCTATACCCATATCCTAGAACTGACCCGTGGGAATGGGTCCATACCACACCATCTCGAATATTCCAAAGCAAGACTTATGTCTCTCTTCCAGAGTCTCATGGTCCCTTTTGTCTTTGCTCACCTTTATG
The DNA here is from genome assembly GCF_019923935.1 of Bubalus bubalis. Taxonomy (NCBI): domain Eukaryota; kingdom Metazoa; phylum Chordata; class Mammalia; order Artiodactyla; family Bovidae; genus Bubalus; species Bubalus bubalis. Next base: position 32,076,560 of record NC_059159.1, on the reverse strand, counting down.
CGTGCGTGCTATGTTGCTTCAGTCATGTCCGGCTCTTTGAGACCCAGTGCACTGTAGCCCTCCAGGCTCCTCTGTCCATGGGATTCTCCGGGCAAGAATACTGGAGTGGGTTTCCATTTCCTACTCCAGGAGATCTTCCTGACCAAGGGATTGAATCTGCATCTCTTACATCTCCTTCACTGGCAGCCGATTCTTTAGCGCTGGTGCTGCCAAGCCCATTTGCTCACCTTCAGTGGCACTTAAGACAATCTTGTATTTACAAGTCACTTCTCTCCTCCTAAAGGGCAAGCTCTTTAAATCTTGGTCTTATGACTCAAGAGGAAGAAGCCAGTGGAAAGTGTGAAACTTGAGATGCTGGAGAAGGAGAAGCTTAGGAATGGATCCTTCGGGAACCGGGAAGGATGGGGCAGAGGGCCAAGCTGGAATGTTCTCTGTCCTGCACAGGACTCCAAGCAGTAGGGAATCTCCTGTTGGTTCCCCTGGAAGCCAGTTAACCCCTTCTATTGGGGTGTAACCTCAGACCTAGAATACACCCATCATGGCCCTCGCTTACAGCTTCAGCTTCCCTGGTAGCTCAGATGGTAAGGAACCAGCCTGCAATGCAGGAGACCCAGGTTTGATCCCTGGGTTGAGAAGATCCTCTGCAGAGTGGGAATGACTACCCACTCCAGTATTCTTGCCTGGAGAATTTCATAGCCAGAGCCTGAGCCTGGCAGCCTACAGTCCATGGGGTTGCAAAGAATCAGACACGACCGAGCGACTTTCACTCACTTTCACAGCTACCAGCGGGAGCGATGCACTTAACTTCTCTCTGCCTTAGGTTTCTCATCTGTTTGATGGGCTAAACAATAACCCTCATGCAATTGTTACAGGATCAAATATGATAATGGATGGAGAGCACATAGCATGTAGCCAGCCTAGCACAGTGGTTCCCAAACTTCCCAGATTCCCCCGCCTGAGAATTTTGATAGTGCAGACATGGGTTGGAACTTGAGAATCGGTGTATTTGCCAAGCACAGAAACTCTTATATGCAGGGAAATTGGGGAAATGATGCTGTTACAATACCAGAAAGTCAGTAAAGAGTAGTTATTTTTACGGTACCATTTTCATCATTGTTACCATCATCACAAGGTGATTCATTTAAACAAACAAGCTTATTATACATACAAGAAAGAATCAATAGACTCATCCTTAAGTTTTGGATTCAAGGATACATAAACCAGGGATTCTGATTCTGGCTCTAGCTGATAACGTGTTCTGACCTTCAAAATGTTTAATCTCTACACCTCAGTTTCTTCATCTATGAACTAGGTGGTTATTACTGGTTGCTGTTGTTTAGTCGCTCAGTGGCGTCTGACTCTTTGTGACCCTGTGGACTGGAGCCCACCAGGCTCCTCTGTCCGTGGGATTTCCCAGGCAGGAATACTGCAGTGGGTTGACATTTCCTTCTCCAGGGGATCACCTAGGGATCGAACCTGTGTCTCTTGTGTCGGCAGGCCGATTCTTTACTGCTGAGCCACCAGGGAAGCCCTTGTTACTGGTAAGTGTGTGGTAATAGTTACTGAAAATAATGGATATAAAGTAGCTGACACACAGTAGGTCCCTCCCCTGTGAAAGATTTTCTTTCTTTTAAGCAATGGCTCAAATTCTTAAAAGAAAAAAAAAAAAACTTTTAAAAACAGTTATCTAGGGACTTCCCTGGTGGTCTGGTAGTTAAGACTTTTAGCTTCAAATGCAGGGAGCATGGATTCAATCCCTGGTCAGGGAACTAGAATGCTAGAGGCCTATTGGCGAGGTAAAAAAATAAAAAAAAAAGATTTTAAGAATTTTCAAGCAATTATCTGAATCCTTCCCCTCATTATTTAAACAGATGAAAGCAGAACTGTTTTGGTTCTCAGTTTGATGTGTATCTTTCTTCCCACCAAACTCCCCTACTAGCCCTTAAGTTACTTACTTCCATGGAGCTCTGTGCAATGTTTTTTTTTTTTTTAAAAGACTGTCTTAAATAACAGAATGCTAACTGACCTTTAGCATTAAGATTTCTTGCTTTTCTCAAGTGTATCTTTTGGAGACTGTAAAGATGTCTTGCAGAGTATGAGCCACTTAGGCTATCTACAGTGCACTCATATGATGGGGAGTCCTGCTGGAAGTCCTAGAGGAAAAGAAAGATCATTGAGCAATTTCTAGTTTGAGAAGAGTGTAGGTCGCTTGGACCCACCTTCAAGAACCCAGCCGCAGGGCAAGCCAGAATTATAAACGAGTCACCTCGCTGTGTGCCTAGAAGGAATGAGAAAAGGTGAACACCTAGCCAGTCTGTTACAGAGAGTAAGTACTTGTCCCCCAAACCTAGTGGCTCGGTCTCTCTAGACAGCAGAGAAAAGAGGGGGTTCACAAAGGGAAAATATAGGGCAATATGTGGACGAGGACAAAGAAAACTAACTCACGGAGGTCCTGAACTGCTGGTTCCCAGTGAGGGTGGGCCATCTGTGCCCAGGAATCTGCACGATTAGCTGTTCTCCACCTCAGAAGAAAAGCAACAGAACTGGGAGGTTGTGGTTTTCAGGCAGAAAAATTTCTGTCTTCACCTTGCAGACCATGTCTGCTTTCTCTCCAAATCTATACTCATCCTCATTTCTCCCTGTTCCTAAATCTGTCTCCCGTGTAGCACTCAGGCATAAGTTCCTAGGCAACAATTATGACCCGTGGCGTATTTACCATCACATTAAGAAGTATGGGTTTTCAGAGTATGATTTTTAATATTGTGATTGCTTTTCCCTGACGGAAAGTATCTTCAAGTCAGATTATTTATCGCCAGGTGGTAAATAATAGTGAAAGTTAATGATACTTAACATCTCTCCTTCCTTCTTGCCAAGCCCCATTCTAAGCCCCTTACCTATTAGGTCTTCTAACAACCTGCGCAGCAGGTCTCGTTATTCTTTTCCATATTTCACAGCCTTTGAAACTGAAACACAAGCAGGTTCAGTAGCTTAGCCAAGGTCGCACCACCATGACTGGAGCCAGAGTTCCGACTAAAACGAGAACAAGTCTTAACCACAACAGTCAACAGCTTTGGGTGCCAAAGGCTGAACATCCCCTAAGAGTATTTCAGTGAGAAAGAGAGATAAGCCTGATTTTGCTCTCAATAATTGTTTTTTCTGTCAAAAATAGAACTTTGCAGTTTATTTGAACAGCAAAACATAATACTCCTGTTACCATGGCATTCCATTTTAGAAGATTAAGAGCGAGAGATAAAAATACAAGTTCCTAGATACAAGTAAGCACCTTTTCCAGGACAAGAAACCTTAATTCTTCCTTTCTACACTACTTGATACTAATTGAAAACAAGTAGTGTTTACTCATGTTCTCTTCAATGAGACTTTTTAATCCCAATGACCTTTAGACTTTATCATGTAGAAATCTGCCACATTCCACCTTTGAAACTCTGAGAAAATGATTTACCTCTTTTATTCTCCTCTTCTTTTACAGTGTAGTAGGCAACAGTGAATCCTCTGGAGTCAAATAGTCTTGAATGAAACAGCAAATCTGTCACTTCCCAGTTATGTGACCTTGGGCTAGTTACGTGACCTCTGATTAGTTGCTTTAACTGCAAAATGGAAATAATAATAGTTACTCATGGTTTATGTTACCCCAAGTGGTGCTGCTGGTAAAGAATCCACCTGCCAATGAAGGAGATGCAGGTTCAGTCCTTGGGTTGGGAAGATCCCATGGAGCAGGAAATGGCTACTCACTCCAGTATTCTTGTCTGGGAAATCCCATGGACAGAGGAGCCTGGTGGGCGCCCGTCCATGGGGTCGCAAAGAGTTGGACGCAGCCAAGTGCATACACACACACACACACACACACACTCTCTCTCTCTCTCTCTCTCTCTCTCTCATGGTTTGATTGTCATAAATCACTTGGAACAAATCCCTGGTACATGCTGAGCTTTCAATACACTGTATCGGCAGCAGCAGCATCCTCATCACCACCATCATCATCAGAAGACAATTTGCTTAGACTTTACCAACAGAGACTTTCACGGAGCCCTTATCTATAATTTGTTACCAGCTATCCAGAGATATGCTAGCTGAGTGGGAGGCAGTAGTCACTTATAAAATAATCCTTCTTCTTGATAATTGTAAAGAAGAGAGTAAAAATACTGTTTGGACCACTAAGTGACCAGAATGGCCATTGTTCCCCAATCGTGGTTCCAGCCTTGCATTTTTAATACCTCATTTCTCATAGTTGTTTGAATCTGTCTCCCTTCACGAGCTTCTCTAGGACTGACTGACAGCAAGGCTGATTTCAACACAGGAAGATGCTCATTAAATCGTAGAATGAGTGAGATAGAGAAAGATAAGAGTTGTCAACCTCAAATAGTGAACTTTTTCTCGAGCCACACAACAGAGGGGTGTTACCGTTTGTTCAGTGTAAGATCAAGTCAGAGGAGTTGAACTCAGCTTCGAGGTACATACAACTCCAATCTGACCCCATTACTTTTATTAAATGCAGCATCTTAAAGAACTGCAAAAAGCCAAACCATAAATCTAAGGACTCTGTCATTTTAAATTTATGTTTGCAGCTGAAGTCAGCCACACCTCCTGGGGCTGGCCTTAAAATAATTCTTTTCTCAAAAAGTCACAGTATCCTGGCATTTAACAATAACACGAAAGAGCCCGAGCCCGGAGGAGTTGTTTGTTTTTGTAGGAGCAGAATCAACCCTCTTTTAATGAACACAAGGCTTGCCACAGGTTCAGGGGTTTTATTCGGCTGTTTTTCGAATCTCTCTCAAAGCTCAGCTTATAAAATTCTAGCGAGACCCTGCCCACCACCCTCCCCAGCCTGGATACCCCTTCAGCTTGCCGCTCACCAGCCCTGACTTCAGACAGACAGACAGAGACAGAGAGAGGGGCCACGCTGACCAGAAGCGTCACTGCCTCTCACACTTGCTTTGTCCCCCGGCGCCCATGTCCTGGTAACAGCACACACGTCTCAGGCTCAGTGCCTACCTGATAGAACTTGAATGCTGAAGTGATAACAGGTTTGAGACAGAGCAGAGTCTGAGGCCCGCCCACCCCCTGTCTACTGAGGTGTAACAGACGCTTAAGCACCCCTCCACTGCCGGAAGAAGGGGGTGGGGACAGAGAAACTGATGGGCAGGTGGCTGAGCATCGCTCCAGGTGACCAGGCACTCAACCTGCATGCCAGGTTGGCAACAGGCCACCATCTCTACACTCTGTCCTCTTGGTTGACCCTGAAATGCTACTTTCCCAGCCAAGAATCTCGGCATGCCAGCCAGGCAGCCAGCAAACTGATGCCAAGGCTGTCCCTGGCAAAGGACTTGAAAAAGCGCAAACAACACCTCTGGACTCCCACCTGCTAGGCTCAGAGATACCTGTATCTGTCCTATACTACCTGCGCCCTACACCAGACATTATAGAGAACAACAGAGAGGGGAGGGCTGGCCCCTCTCTGGCAGGTTCCAGTTCATGAGACGGATGATGAGAAATGGACAAGGATGATGAAACAGCCCCTGCCACCTCGGTGCCCTGTGTGTCCCTGCTCTGGGCACAAAGTCAGCACAATTTAAGAGGTGTGGCTTTTCCTCCATGCCCTCTGGACCTCTCTGAATATTGAGGTCACCTGATACATAAGGGATCTCATGCTTCCTGAGCGTTAGGAAGGGAGTGGGTGATTTCTGCCAGTATGCAAGCCACACTCCCAGGACCAGTTAAATCTCGGGGTTTATGATGACGTTCCTGCTGGCCACGGGCTGGGTGGGGCCGGGAGCTGTGTGGATTCCCGTTTGTATCCTGCTGCCTGGAACGGGATCCACCAGCGCTGTAGATTCAACAGACACCTGAAATGCCATTTCTCAGAATCGAGTCCACCACTCAAGTGGGGGCTTCCCAGACAGTGACCCCCCAGCTGCCTCTTCAGGCCCCGCCATCCTGAAGCAGTTCATCTTAGGTCACTGGGATAAGGGTCCGCCTCTCAGAGGACAAATGAGAATGCTGGGAGGCAAAGCCCAGCACGGGAACAAGATTCCTGCTCAACAGGAGGCATTTCTTAATTTTTTTAATACATTCTTTTTTTAAAAAAATATTCTTTTCTATTATGTTTTATCATAGGATATTGAATAGAGTTCCTTTTGCTGTACACTAGGACTTGCTGTTTATCCATCCTATGTGTAATAGTCTGCACCTGCTAGCCCCAGACTCCCAGTCCAGCCCTCTCCCTTCCCCCTGCTTCCTTGGCGGCCATGAGTCTGTTCTCTGTGAGGCTGTTTCTGTTTTGTAGACAAGTTCATTTGTGTCGCAGTTTAGATCCTACATATGAGTGATATCAAAAGGTGTCTGTCTTTCTCTTTCTAACTTCACTTAGTATGATTAAACAGGAAGCAAATCCAAACGAGAGGGGATACATGTGTACGTGTGGCTGATGCACCTTGCTGTACAGCAGAAACCGACACAGCAGTGTAAAGCACTGCTTTATACTCCATTTTTTAAAAAACATGTGGTACGCATATGCCATGGAATACTTTTTGTTTAGTCACTGTTAGACTCTTTTGCGACCCCATGGACTGTAGCCTGTCAGGCTCCTCTGTCCATGGAATTCTCCAGACAAGAATACTGCGGTGGGTTTCCATTTCCTTCTCGAGGAGATCTTCCCCACCCAGGGATTGAACCCGAGGTCTCCTGCATTGCAGGCGGATTCTTTACCACCTAGCCACCAGGGAAGCCCAATGGAATACTACTCGGCTTTTTTAAAAAGGTGGGGGGATGAAATAATGCCATTTGCAGCCACATGGATGCCATAGGAAGTGTTTCTTTATTCATTCCACTCCTTGACTTTAGGCAGGGGGTGCAGGCAGCAGATGGGGGCTGCTGCTCTTGGCAGCATTGAGCATCTTGTCAGACTGGACCCCACAGAGTTGAATGCGAACCACAGGGTGTCTTTGCAGGTAAAGCATGGCTCTCTGTGGGAATCACAGCCCGGCGGTGAGGGGTGAAGAGCTCTCCAGGAGACAAAGGAAGGCGTGCTGCCCGCCTAAGGGCCCAGGCCAGCACAGAGCTTCCCCTGACCTGCGTTCTCATCTGAGTGCTCTGAGGGCCCCTGAGGTTACTCAGCTGATTCACGGAGGGCCATTAACCAGAGGTGACGCCTGACGCCACTGCAGAAGCAAAACAAGAGTTCAGCTGCGCCAAGCCCATTGAAATGTTCAGACACACACACAATTGCAAAACCAAACGAGACCCCCAAATGCAGCATTTCTGAGGGCAATTAGACTAAAAGCCAGAGATTAGGTTCGAATTTAGACTCTGCTGATTAGATATGAGAATGGAGCAAGTTGCCAGATAAAATACAGGAGGCCCTGTTAAACTTGAATTTCGAATAAATTTGAATAATCGTTTAAGGGTGCCCCACGCAATGTTTGCTAAATTTGGCCACCCTCGCACTCCAGAAGTTGAGGTTATCGGTTGGGAGGTAGATAATGCGGTGACCTTTGTCAGCGTTGATGTGACATCAAATAGAACTTTGGGCAGGTCTTTTCCTATGTGTGTGTCACTCCTGGAGACAGGAGCTATGTCCTTTGGAATTGTAACCCAGAGTCCCTAACGCCCAGGCTATGAGCAGTGGTAGGTGAACTGTGTGTTGAATTGGGTATAATGATTAAATGATGTTTGGGTGGCCTTTTGAGCAGAGCAGCTGATGGGAAAGGTGGCTAAAAACAAGATTACAAAGACTATGCAGCTCCCTGAAGGGTCTGCTCCTGGCTCTTCTCAGGGAGGAGTCCTGGGTTGGAATCAGACATGGCAGCAACGTGGAATCTGAACATTATCAGAGCAGAGGTGTGGGGGACGTTCATGATAGAGGATTAGTGATTAAGTGACAGTGTGACTCCCTTCCCCAGATTATAAAAATCATTGTTGTGTATTGGAAAACTGAAATAAAACACTACAGAAAAATAGCGATTGAATTCATTCATAGCCTCACAACCTAGAGATAACCATAATTAATATTTAATTCTATGCTTACAGTATTTATGATAAGTATATACACATATAAGGACATGTGTCCATATTTAGAAAATAAAACTCATACTTCATATATAATTTTTTATCTAGCTTTTTTCAAAATATTTTATTGTAGGCATTGTTCATGTCTTTAAATATTCTTTGAGTATGTAATAACCAAGTTTTCCAGGAACATTTACTAATTAATGCATCATTTCTCCAGTTTCTTGAAAATTTTCTTCCATCATATGCTTTTTTGTGGCTTTCTGTTCTCTCCTGTGGTGCTCTTTATCCTATGATATTACCACGTTTTTCTGATGAGTGTAATCTTGTAAACAGTTTCACCATGTCTCTGCATTGCTCCTCTTTTAAGTAAAATTGCCTGTATTTTTCTTTTATGTTTCTGGATAATCTTCAGAATCACATTTCCAAGTTATAAAGTAATGTCATTCTGAAATCTATTAGAAAAGCCTTAAAGTTACCTAATATTGGAGGGAAGAATTACATTTATAAAATAATATCTTTCCTTCTAGGAATAAAATTTATTTTACTTTTCTTCCTTTCTTTACTACATTGTAAATGTATTTTTTTTTTTTTACATAGACCCTTAATGTTTCTTTTACAATTCATTCCTAGCTATTCTGTGTATTTTTTATTCCTTTGAATAAATCTCTTAAAAAAGAGATTGACTTTTTGGAATTTTAAAAGGGTCATGGAGGCTTAGTTTGGGCTTCCCTTGTGGCTCAGCTGGTAAAGAATCCACCTGGTATGCGAGAGACCTGGGTTTGATCCCTGGGTTGGGAAGATCCCCTGGAGAAGGGAAAGGCTACCCACTCCAGTATTCTGGCCTGGAGAATGCCAGGGACTATATAGTCCATGGGGTCGCAAAGAGTTGGACATGACTCAGTGACTTTCACTTTGTGCTTATTTATTTTGCTTCACCCAACGTTCTATGTAACTTTTTAGTCCAAGTAGATTTTTAGTAGATTCTCTTGATTTTCCAAGGAGAAAAATCCTTCATCACCTGGAAATGACAAGTTGGTCCTGTTGCCACTAAAGCTCACTGTCTTTTCAGTCATTGGTTTTATTGCTCTGGGTAGAACTTCCAAAAAATAGTGTGTAATTGTGGTGATGGTAGATGTACCTGATTCCAATGAAAACTCCTCAGGTGCTTCACCATCGCATGTAATCGCCACTGGGTTCAAACATATCCTTTTTTCTTAAATCAAAAATTTTTTTGATTTGCTACTATTGGTATTTGATTCTATCTAATACATTTTTTTCTTATGTTACTTAGAAGATTTCTGCCCCCTGGCCTGTTTATGTAATATATTTTAATAGTAGCTTTAACACAACCTTTAGAAGAACCTCATTTAAACACAACCTTTAACCTCATTCTTTAGAAGAAAATGCAATTTGGCCTCGAATATTATTTTTTGATGTCATATCAGACTCACATTCCTAATGTTTTCTCTCTGTGCAATGGGAACAGAGTTTGTGTTTTTCTTCTCTCATGCTGTGGTTGTCAAGTTTTAGAACCAGGGTTAAGATAGCTTTACTAACTAGGAAGCTTCAGATCTTCTCCCCTTTCAAACAGTTTACAGAGTCCGAGAATTATCTGTTCTTAAAAGTTGGAAAAAATTGTTCATAAAAACATGTGAGTCAGGAGCCTTTTTTGGAGGTGAGTCTTTGACACTTTCAATTTCTTCCCTGTTTTTTTTTTTTTTTTTTTTTCTATTCAGGCCATCTGCTTTTATCCTGAGTCCCTTTTGGTCATTTCTGTTTTCCTAGAAAATCATCGATTTCATTGAGATTTTCCAATTGATTAGCATAGAGCAGTAACCTGGTGTTCTCTTACAATGCTTTTAAACTCTCGTCCACAGCATCATTCCCTTGTGACTGATTTTGTACATTTATTTTTTCTCTCATTTCAATTATCTGTGTTGAGTTTGTTCATGTTATTGGTCCAGTTACAATACTAATAAGGTCCAAATATTAGAACCATGGGTACAGATACTGACACGGAGACTTGAGCATCTCTGGATTTTGGTCTCCACAGAAGGTCCTGGGTCCAGTACCAAGGGATGGCTGTTGTTCAGAATTACAGCTTTTCCCCTCAAAAGTACAACAGCTATTTATCCAGTATCTTAATTTTATGAGATTGAGTTTGTGTTATTTTAACTGGCATTATTAATTTTCAGGTGGTTTTTGTTTTTTTTTTTAAAGCATAGTATGGCTTTTTAAAAATATCTATTTATTTGGTTGTGGCAGTCTTAGTTGTGGCCTGGGGATCTTTAGCTGTGGAATATGGGATCTAGTGCCCTGACCGGGGATTGGACCGGGCCCCCTGCATTGAGACTGAGGACCACCAGGAAAGTCCCATAGTATGTTTAGGTGATGTTATCCTAAAATTTCCACTCTGGGGAAGAAATATACTAAGGTTGGCTAAATAAGTGTATCATCAGTTTGTATTAATATGTCATAAGCATTTTAAAATAAAGAGGATTCCCATCTTTAGGGTTCAAATTTGGTATGCTTATAATATCATTAGTTTTAGTACTTACATTGATTATAATCTTAATTATTGGTGACTTCCTTCATCTGTAAATGACCAAGAATAGTATATTATTGTGTTTCTATTCCTTTCTCCTTGTATTAACTGATGTTCTTTATATGCTTTAATTTGATGTTTTCAGTTGTGTGTATGTGTTATATTTTCAAGGTGGAGTGTTCTTCTTGAAATATAATGGGACATAATACTATTCCTTTTCTTCTGTGTAAAGTATTGCATCTTCCATTTTACTTCAGTATACATATTTGCAATTTCTGTCTTTGTCAGTGTGGGTGAATCTTTCTCAGCTTTACTTTTAGCTGTTCTGAGTAATTTCACTTAAAATGCGTTGTCTTTAAGGAAACGGACTAATAATACCTACTTCTTATAGCAGTTTTAAGGGTTCAGTGAGATAATACAGTTAGACCTAGAGTAGTATTCGGCACATCGAAAATGTTCATGAAGTACCAACTAATGCTAGCACTGAACAGCAGACACTGAATTTTTCAAACAAAATGATAATTTAAGAATTGTAATCAAAGAGGATGGCCTATTTGATTTTATGGTCACATGGTTTATTTAGGCACTTTAAAAAAAAAGTAAGTCTGTACCTTGTTAATAATTTTATTTATTTCTCTTTTTGGCTGTGCTAGGTCGTGTTGCTGGGCGGGCTTTTCTCTAGTTGCAGAGAGCGGGGGCTACTCTGTGGTTTCGGTACGAGGGCTTCTTATCTTCGTGGCTTCTCTTGTTGCAAAGCTCAGGCTCTAAGGCTGCGTGGGCTTCAGTAGTTGGCAGCACTTGAGCTCAGTAGGTGCAGCTCCTGGGCTCTAGAGCTCAGGCTCAGAAGCTGTGGTGCACAGGCTTAGTTGCTCTGTGGCATGTGGGATCTTCCCAACCCAGGGACTGGGACTGTGTCTCTTGCATTGGCAGAAGGGTTCTTTACCACTGATCCACCAGGGAAGCCCTATTTAGGCAGGATTCTTGACATCTTTCTATTTTTTATACGCCCCTTGGTCTCTCCTTGTTTGTTCACTTTACTTTCTCTCACGTGTTCAGGTACTGTGATAAGTACTCTGAATGCTACTGCGAGCAAAATGTACTTGTCCTGACCTCAGGCAGCTTATACTCCAGCAGGCAAACACAGATGAAGTCACCCTGCAAACTCCATGAAACTCCAGCCACAGTTTGAGCTTCGATGTGCATCGTGCAAGTAAAATCACAAGTGTCGCCTTGGACTCGTGTGAACATTGACGAGGCGCTTTTCATGCATTACACCTCAGGAGAAGAGTGATGCTGGTAGAAGAGGCATCTCAGTGGGGTGTGATGAAAGGCCGGAGGGTTAATTCCTTCATGACAAACATCTCTGTGCAAAATGTCACAGACTGCCATCTCTCGTATTAGGATATAGAAAAACGTCGACTCTTGACGGATTTCACAATTTCCTGAATCCCCTTGGGAGTTTCAAAATTACATGAAAAAATTCTAGGATTGCCCTTGAGGACTTTTCGATTTTCCAAGGTGCCTTGGCCTGGGCAACATTGACCCTCGGGCTGCACAGCTGTTTGTAGGAGGACCGCCCTCCCACTAGACATTGTGGAAGGTCTAGTGACAAGGCCAGCCTCCTCTCACGAGACGCCAGTAGCGTGCACCCCAGCACAACCACAGCCACTTCCAGACGTTGCTGTATTAACCGTATCTTCTATTTTCTGTCGTTCTGATGCTTTGACATCCGGGGCTTTGCTAACTCTGGAAATGTTCCTCCAAATACTGGTTAGCTAATTCTTAGAAATAATAAACAGGTCACCCACAGGCATGCTTTTCAATTACAAATCCACCAAACCCAAGCCCACACTCCAGCCAACTCTTGTATGGAATTCCCACACTTCAGACCACTATCCACCTGCTCTGCTCATTCCAGGACCAGATATCAGACGATTAGGGACACGCCTGTGCCCCCAGAGCCTGGTGAAATGATTCACGCTAAATCCAATTCTAAACCTGCTTACCCTGCCTCTCGTTCCTTCCCATGGAAACCCCAATAAAGGCTCGGCTCCATGGTTCCCCTTCTGCTTTTGTCCCCTGATTGACCCTGGTGCTTTCCCGATTGACCTCCCACCATGGGAGTTCCTCTTGGGAACTGTGAGTAATAAACTATCTTTTACAGACATTGTTTTCTGATCTCTTGGCCATCTTGTACCTCAAATCTGCTATGAATGCACTAAATTTAAAGCACTTCCCAAATGTCTTCTGGTGCAAAATTGCCCCAGGGTGAGAATGATTGGGTTAACTTGACACCTGAACAGCTGTATCTTTTTTTTAAGAAAATTATCTAGGTGATATGAGAGCAACAAGGTTGGGGAAACTTAACCTTTAGAGTTTGTGCACAAAGCTTTGAGCTTGGCACTCAAAAGTTCCAGATAGTCTGACCCCTCCAACATGAATTCTTTCTCTTCTTCTGTAAAACACTTTGCAGCTTTAGTCCTCTTGTTTTGTGACTGATCCTCAACTACATGCTGACCCCCTCACTTCCAAATCTTTGTCCTAAATGCCAACCCCCGCTTTTCTAATGAATTCTCAGACTTCTCATCTCATATGTATTTTTTAAGTAGTGTTTGTTTATTGAAGGAATCAACTCAGCATGTCTTAATCTGGACACCTCTGAAACTGCTACAACACTACTCTTACAACGCTTGACAAACCCTCACGCAAATATTATTTGGTAGCACTTAACAGGTAACACTCATGGTAAAGAACCCGCCTGCAAGTGCAGGTGACGAAAGAGACACAGGCTCAATCCCTGGGTCAGGAAGATCCCCTGGAGGAGGGCATGGCAACCCACGCCAGTATTCTTGTCTGGAGAATCCTGTGACAGAAGAGCCTGGCAGGCTACAGTTCATGGGGTCCCAAAGAGTCGGACATGACCACAGTGACTTAGGCTTCCATCTATGGGGTCCCAAAGAGTCGGACACGACTGAAGTGACTTAGCCCTGCGTGCAAATTTGAGGCAGTCATTGAAAACTTGTATTCTCATCACACATGGCAAGCCACTTCTCACAGTTTACTACTTTTTAATAATTTTGTTTATCTATTTATTTTTAATTTTTGGCCACCTCACAGTTTAATTTTATGTCCATATCTATGGTCATTTGATTCCTGTCTCCAGCATCAGACTGAAGGCTTCAAAGATGGAGCCTATTTTTGCATTATTTACCATGATATCTGGCAGCAAACACTCAGTGACTAAATACAAGAATTGATTAATTAACCAATTAATTAATCACTACTTTATCTTGTCTTCTCAACGTGATTTCAGGCTCCTGCCGAATATTCCTTGGTTTCCACGCTTCTTTCCAATCTTATGAATACAGTTATGTTCAAATAGCACATACTGAAACAATAAATGGCAACTATTATCTAAACCACATTAGCGTTATCAGCTGTGCTTTACAGCAATGGTGCTACAGAGGCCAACACTCATTTGTTTTATTTTTTCAAATGGGCAGGCTCCCTTCGAACAACAAAAAAAACCCCAGCAATTGCATTTGAAAAGAGATATGATGTTATTTATGGCAATTGTGTCACTGCTTATCTAGAAAGGACAGGTTTAATTAAAACTGAGCATTGGTGCCTGAACCCAAAAACTATCCTCAAATTTGACAAATGTCTGTATTGTCGAGACACTTCCAAAAATTGAATGGAATTAGCAGAAAGTGTTCTCTGCTGTATTTATTTCTGTTTCCTACACAAAGATAGCCTGCACCCAAGGGGAAAAAAGCAAAACACGTTTCCCCAGCTCCCTGTTTTTTCACCTCTCCGTGTGTGGATGCTAAGTCGTGTCCCACTCTTTGTGACCCCATGGACTATAGCCTACCAGACTCCTCTGTCCATGGATTTCTCCAGGCAAGATTACTGGAGTGGGTTACCATCTCCTTCTCCAGGGGATCTTCACAACCCAGGGATCGAACTCGCATCTCTTGCATTTCCTGCATTGGCAGGCAAATTCTTTACCATGGTGCCACTAGGGAAGCCCCATATAGAGATAAGTCAGAATCAGAAAAGAGCCATGGCGTGGATATAACTAGAGAGAAGGAAGAAAGAAACATGCCAAACAAAAGCCAGATGGAGAATATACATCAGAAGAATTACTTTGCAAATAACAGTACAGACAAACATTTATCCTCAGAGCCAAAGAATTTTTGATGGCATCTGTGCAACTCAGAACTCAAAGAAGAGATACAGAATCAAAGGAGATGTGATGAGGCAACAGAAAGAAAGAATGTGAGCAGAAAGAGTGCCAGGGAAAACGTGGACGAGAAAAAAAAAAAAAAAGTCACTCCAAAAACCTTTTTGAAAAATCAGTTCAAAAACCCAGAATCTTCAGAAATCAAAATAAATATTGCTGAGTAAGAGAGACGTGAAAGACAGGCTTAGGAAAAGGAAATGAACAAAATATGTGAAGAGTGACAGAGAAAATGAGACATGGGGTATAAACAAGCACATGATGGGTGAATCCCCGAAAGGAAACTAAACAAATGAAGTAGATTTAAAATATTCAAATATACAAGAGAGGAACATTCTATAAAACAAAGGTAATTACATGTCTTATGATGGAAAGGGTACCCTGTGTTCAAGAAGAATTGGTACAGGATAATCAACCAAAACATGCCTATTAAATTTGTTGTGCCTTGTTCATTACAGTTTCCTACAACATCCAGATCCTTGTCCATACAGCTCTCCAACCCACCCTGAAAATAAATAAGCAAGTAAAACACACATTTTTAAGAAGCTACCTATAGGTGTAAAAAAAAAAAAAATCTACCAGGGTTCAAAATCTCTACAGCAACGTATTTCTACAACTTCTCAGATATAAGAAAGGGCTGTTCTTCATGTTGCATGATACATCTTGAGCCTAGCTTACACCCAGTAGCTTGTACCTCTTACTCCCCACCCCTATGTTACGCCCTCCCTGGCAACCACTAGTTTGTTCTCTAAGTCTGTGAGTCTGCTGCTTTTTTGTTATAGTCACTAGTTTGTTGTATATTTTAGATTCCACATATAAGCAGTATCATATAGTATTTGTCTTTCTCTGTCTGACTTATTTCACTAAGCACAATACCCTCCAAGTCCATCCCTGTTGTTGCAAGTGGTAAAATTTCATTCTTTGTATGGTTGAGTAATACTCCGTTGTGTATGTATACCACAGCTTCTTTGTCCATTATATGGACCTTACTTTGCTTTTGCATCTTGGCAATTGTAAGTAGTGCTGCTATGAACATGGGGGTACTTGTATCTTTTCAAATTAGTGCCTTTGTTCTTTTAGATTTATACCTGGAAGTGGAACTCCTGAGTCATATGGTTGCTATATTTTTAGTTTTTTTGAGACACCTCCATACTGTATTCCACAGTGGTTACACCGATGTGCATTCCCACCAGTAGTGTATGAGGGTTCCCTTTCCTCCACATCCTTGCCAATATGTGTTCTTTTTGATGGCAGGTATGAGATGACATCTCACTGTGGCTTTGATTTGTGTTTCTGTTTGGGTTTTCTTGCATGCACCTGTTGGTGTTTCTTAGTTACTGTTTTTTTTTTTTTTTCTTAATTCTAAGTATGGTATATATAAGGAAAAAAGAAAAACCCAGAGGATTTAGCACTGTGTTTTTCCTTGGACCAGTTTACCTTCTCTCATCTTTGAGAGCCTTCTTATGATTTTTTTGTATAAAATCTCCAGGTCTTATTATTGTATATGGCAGGGGGAATAGGAAAATGTACATCTATTCCATCTTCCTCAAAGTAGATGTCCAGGCTTTAATAGTTTACAAGTGTAGAATGTGAAAGTGTTTGACATCACAGAATAGTCAAGTAGAGAAAAACCATTTTCAGAAACCAATAAGACTTCTTCAACAAATGTTGAATAAGTACTTAACTAACTGGTAAAAGCAGAATTAGGTGTCTTCGGATATAATATTCCCAAATGAATTCCAGATAGATTAATTATATAGTTAATTAATTGATTATAAAACCAAAGTCATATATAGGAGAGAATAAAAGCACATTATAATCAGGATATGAATAAATTTGTAACATTTATACACAAATGATGGCTATCTTTAAAATATAAATAATTCTTATAAATCACTAAGAAAAACACAAATACTGTAAATAAAACATAATTAAAGTCCCAAAGAGATGATTTGTATAAAGGATACAAGTAGCTAACAAATATGAAAAAATACTCTTCTCAAACCAAGAAGGGGGTAATATCCAGAATATATAAATAGCTTGTACAGCTCTATGTCAGGAAAATAATCAATCCAATCAAAAAAATGGGCAGAAGACCTGAATAGACACTTTTCCAAAGAAGACATAGGACTTCCCTGTTGACTCAGTAGTAAAGAATCTACCTGCCACTGCAGGAGAAATGAGTTCAGTCCCTGGGTCAGAAAGATCCCTTGGTGAAGGGAATGACAACCCACTCCAATATTCTTGCCTGGGAAATCCCAGTGACAGAGGAGCCTGGTAAGCTACAGTCCATGGTATCACAAAACAGTTGGGCATGACTTAGCAACTAAACATCAATAACAAAGAAGACATACAGATTAAAAGATACTCAACCTCACTAATTATTCAGTTCAGTTCGGTTGCTCAGTCATGTCCGACTCTTTGTGACCCCATGGACTGCAGCACACCAGGCTTCCCTGTCCATCACCAACTCCTGGAGCTTACTCAAACTCACGTCCATTGAGTTGGTGATGTCATCCAACCATCTCATCCTCTGTTGTCCCCTTCTCCTCCCACCTTCAATCTTGCCCAGCATCAGGGTCTTTTCAAGTGAGTCAGATCTTCACATCAGGTGGCCAAAGTATCGGAGTTTCAGCTTCAGCAGCAGTCCTTCCAATGAAGATTCAGGACTGATTCCTTGAGGATTGACTGGTTGGATATCCTTGCAGCCCAAAAGACTCTCAAGAGTCTTCTCCAACACCACAATTCAAAAGCATCAATTCTTCAGAGCTCAGCTTTCTTTACAGTACAACTCTCACATCCATACATGACTACTGGAAAAACCATAGCTTTGACTAGACAGACCTTTGTCTGCAAAGTAATGTCTCTGCTTTTTAATATGCTGTCTAGGTTGGTCATAGCTTTTCTTCCAAGGAGCAAGCATCTTTTAATTTCATGGCTGCGGTCACCATCTGCAGTGATTTTGGAGCCCAAGAATATAAAGTCTCTCACCATTTCCATTATTTTCCCACCTATTTGACATGAAATGATGGGACCAGATGCCATTTAGTTTTCTGAATGTTGAGCTTTAAGCCAACTTTTTCACTCTCCTCTTTCACTTTCATCAGGTGACTCTTTAGTTCTTTGCTTTCTGCCATAAGGGTGGTGTCATCTGCATATCTGAGGTTATTGATATTTCTCCCAGTGATCTTGATTCCAGCTTGTGCTTCTTCCAGTCCAGCGTTTCTCATGATGTACTCTGCATATAAGTTAAATAAGCAGGGTGACAATATACAGCCTTGATGTACTCCTTTCCCGATTTGGAACCAGTCTGTTGTTCCATGTCCAGTTCTAACTGTTGCTTCTTGACCTGCATACAGATTTCTCAAGAGGCAGGTCAGGTGGTCTGGTATTCCCATCTCTTTAAGAAGTTTCCACAGTTTGTTATGATCCACACAGTTAAAGGCTTTGGTGTAGTCAATAAAGCAGAAGTAGATATTTTTCTGGAACTCTCTTGCTTTTTTGATGATCCAACAGATGTTGGCAATTTAATCTATGTTCCTTCTGCCTTTTCTAAATCCAGCTTGAACATCTGGAAGTTCATGGTTCATATACTGTTGAAGCCTGGCTTGGAGAATTTTGAGCATTACTTTGCTAGCATGTGAGATGAGTGCAATTGTGTTTGAGCATTCTTTGGCATTGCCTTTCTTTGCGATTGGAATGAAAACTGGCCTTTTCCAGTCCTGTGGCCACTGCTGAGTTTTCCAATTTTGCTGGCATATTGAGTGCAGCACTTTCACAGCGTCATCTTTTAGGATTTGATCACTCAACTGGAATTCCATCACCTCCGCTAGCTTAGTTAAGGCCCACTTGACTTCACATTCCAGGATGTCTGGCTCTAGGTGAATGATCACACCATCATGGTTATCTGGGTCATGAAGATCTTTTTTGTATAGTTCTGTATATTCTTGCCACCTCTTCTTCATATCTTCTGCTTCTGTTAGGTCTAATTATTTCACTAATTCTTAGAGAAATGCAAATCAAAACAACAGTGAGATATCACCTCACACTAGTCAGAATGGTGATCATCAAGAAGTCTCAAGTAACAAATGTTAGCAAGGATGTGGAACAAAGGGAGCCCTCACAATTAGTCCTTTAAGTAAGATGAAGTGACAAAACTTTAGACGAGTGCTCTATGCTAGGTACTAACTTCCAAATACAGTCATGGTAGGATCCTCCTTAATACACTGTTTTGCAGAAACATTGCCAATAAGTATCAAAAGTAACAAAGGTCATTCCTTTTGACCGAATGATTCCACTTTGGGGAACTGACCCTAAATAAAAGAAGATTAACATAAAGATGAGTGAATAAGAGTGCTTATAATGTAAATATTAATAATGGTAGGATGTAGTGAAAACTTAGAGAATCCAATGATGAAAGTTTGGTTAAATAAATACTGGTATATTCACAGAATAGAATACATTGGGGCTATTAAAAGCCATGTCATATAAGAATACTTAATGCCTTAGGAAAACGTTCATAATTCATCATGAAATAAAAAACAAAAAGTCAGTTACAAAGCAGTTTAGACACTAATGCTATTTTAATAGGTTAAAAATGTTCAGAGAAATGCCATATTGAGAAAATATATAAAAATTAGCATTTTAAAATTAGGTACTGCAACTATGATTTTTATTCACCAGCTCTTTATATATTTTCCTATTTTCAAAATATATATTTTAATACCATCCTTTTGTACTTAAAACAATCAATATATGTTAGAGATCTCTAGTTCTTTGAGATGCTTAGTGATGTCATCTGAGACATCAGCCTTTCTAACTTTTGATACTGCTTTCCATAGCTTTTTGATTTTGATTTTTATGTATGTTTCTTCATTGCTACAAGATGGCTGTTGTACCTCCAGGCATCACACTAACACTCCTGGTAGAAAGAAAGAGGAAGAGAGCCCACCTTCTGCCTCTCAACCTCCTCCTCATCAGGACTGTTTCCCAGTAACCCCCTCAACAGACTTGTTTCCATCCCACATGCCAACAAAGGATGCCGAGGAGAAAGTATTCAATTTTCCAGACTGCAGAGTGGATGATGGCAAGAATGAAGAGGCTGGTAATGGATGCCAAGTGAGCCAACTGCAGTTTTTCTACACAGTATTTTGTGTAGAAAATTGAAAGCATATTTTGCAGAGTGCACTGATCAAATGCAGTGACAACCAAAAATGTAAGAACTGTGTTTTGCAGGCCTTGGAAAGAGCATTTGTGATGTCGGACCATTAAAGAGAGTGAGGAGATGTACTTACAAATTATCCAGATTCTGATCCCTCTGTGGAGTGGGGTGGGGGCTGTGTGGTGTGGCAGTGTATATTGCGTGTCTTTTACTAAGAAAAGATGAGAAGGTTGATGTCAAGCACATACGTCTGCACCATAAACTCTTCCACGGGCACTTTGTTGTAAGCGACAGGGAAGAGAGCTTTCAAGCTGTGTTTGGTTACATGAAACCTGAGTCAGCCATCCAGTGACTGCAAAAAAAAAAAAAAAAAAAAAAAAAATCATCGAAAAGCAGGATTGGCCGTACGGCTGAAGGCAGCCAGCTGTCAGACAAAGAGGAAAGTCTGGAGGTCAGGAGATCTGAGGGATCCATCACCCTCTGCTGCTGTACAGCTGAGGTCCCTTGGACACATCATTTACTCTGACCAACTTCAGCCTCCTCATCTGTAAGATCAGAGGGTGGATGGAAAAGACCCCTTAAGCACTTTGAGCAGGAAATGACTGTTGTTGTTTTTCAGTCGCCAAGTCATGTCCAACTCTTTGTGATTCCATGGACTGTAGCACACCAGGCTCCTCTCTTCGCTACTATCTCCTGGAATTTGCTCAAATTTATGTCCATTGAGTTGGTGATGATATCTAACCACCTCATATTCTGCTGCCCTCTTCTGCTTTTGCCATCAATCTTTCCCAGCATCAGGGTCTTTTCCAATGAGTTAGCTCTTTGCATCAGGTGGCCAAAGTATTGGAGTTTCAGCTTCAGCATCAGTCCTTCCAATAACTATTCAGGGTTGATTTCCCTCAGGACTGACTGATTTGGTCTCCTTGCAGTCCTAGGGACTCTCAAGTGTCTTCTCCAGCACCACAGTTCAAAAGCATCATTCTTCAGCACTCAGCCTTCTTTATGGTCCAACTCTCACATCTGTACATGACAGAAACAGTGAAGACCTAATTGAAACAGAAAAGATTAAGAAGGGGTGGCAAGAATACACAGAACTGTAGAAGATAGGAAATGACTAGACCCTATTCCAATTGATATCCTCTGAAAATGAATACTACAAAGGTATTGAATCACATAAAGCTTCTCACTGTGAGCAGACAGGAGGAAACACAGAGAGGTCTGGAGAAAGACATATGAGGAGTCATTGGCTCTGCTACATCATACAATTCACAGGGGAAACAGAGCAGGTATAAAGCCTCAGAACTCAGTAAAACTCTATCAATGTTATTTTTGTGCCATTGAAGAAATGGCTTAGTAGTGCAATCAATGGAAACCACACTGTAACTCAAGACTTGGAGTCCCTGCAGATTTCATTTCACAAACTAGAAAAAACAAAAAACAAACAAAAAAAAACCACTCCAAGAGTGAAACAAGTGATGTTCAGGAAGTTATTACTGGTAGTTACTAAAATCTCTCAGTCTTGAAATCAGAGGCCATACAAGGAACCCAACATTGTCCCCATGGGAACATATCAACCTGCAGTTTTTAATAAAGGTGGTGGCCATCAGCGTAGGCTGTGATAGAGTTGGAATTCTTCCTCCACTGCTTAGAACTGTGTGACATTCAGAATGTTACTTAACCTCTCTGTGCCTCCGGTTCTCACCTGTACAATGGGGAACAATAATGGCACCTCCACCCACTGGGGGGAACTGAAAAATTGTAGTCTAATGCCTGGTCTCTAGATAGTTATTATCAGATAGATTTTAATTCTTCAAATCAATGAATTTGCAACTAAGCTTATAAGCTGTTATATACTTAGTAACTACTTGTGATGGGCTTCTCAATTAGGGGAATAGAGTGTCTTCTCTGCAGAAAGGTATAGAAATGGCAGAAGTTGGCCATAAAGTAGTTTACAATAAAGTTTGGGGAAGCTTTTAATAAAATTCATTCCAGAGCACATGTGCAGTTTTGTAAACAGTAGGTGCCGTAAGTCCTGAAAGTGTTAGTCGCTCAATCATGTCTGACTCTTTGCGACCCCGTGGACTGTAGCCTGCCAGGCTCCTCTGTCCATGGGGTTTTCCAGGCAAGAATATTGGAGTGGGTTGCCATGCCTTTCCCCAGGGGATCTTCCTGACCAAGGGAGTGAACCTGGGTCTCCTGCATTGCAGGCAAACTTTTTACCATCTGAGGCACTAGGGAAGCCTTAAAATCCTGAGCTGCTCCCAAAGGCAGATATCTCTACCTCTGGGGAGAAGGCAGAGAACAAGAGAGAGATTTGGTCTGGAAAGAGCAGAAATAGAAATGTCCTTTTGGATTTGGCTTGGACTCTTATCTTTTGGCAGACACTGACAATTTAACTGGAAATGGCCATAGAAACAAAATTGGAAGAGTTTCCAGCTCTCATCTATTCCTGTTTTCCTTGTTGGAATCCTCTCCTGGGTGCTTAACAGGTGGTCTACTGCCAGACCCCAAATATTAGGTGTTAAAATAGACTTTCAAATCAGTGGGGGAAAGGCTGGGTTGTTCATTAAACAGTATTGAGACAGCTGGCGAACCATTTGGAAAAACAAAGTTAGAACCCGATCTCAAACCAAAATAAACCCCAAGTGGGTTAAATATTTAGAAATAAAGAGACATGAAAATATCAGAAGGAAATACAGGTGAATAACAACAGAACAATATTATGGGAAAAGGCCTTATGACTATAATACTTAGCAGAAATTGTCACAGGAAACATGATTGTTGAGTGCATAATATATTTGTAATATCCCTTTCTTAAAAAAATACAGGCAAAATAAGGGAAACAGTAACTGAGGAAGAAATAACTCCAAGATACCATCAAGATAGACTCTCTTGGTACAGAATAAATTTTTTATAAATGAATTAGGAAGAAATGACCCGTCTCCTTCTCCTCCTATCCTAATGTGAGTGCTCAGTCGCTTCAGTCGTGTCTGACTCTGCGACCCAGTGGACTGCAGCTCACTAGGCTCCTCTGTCCTTGGGATTCTCCGGGCAAGAATACTGGAGTGGGTTGTCATGCACTTCTCCAGAGGATCTTCCTGACCCAGAGATCAAACCTGGGTGTCCTGCATTGCAGGCAGATTATTTGCCACCTGAGCCACCAGGGAAGCCCAATGGCTCTAAAAAGAAGAAAGCCTTATGTCTAATGCTGCTGCTGCTAAGTCGCTTCAATCGTGTCCAACTCTGTGCGACCCCATAGACGGCAGCCCACCAGGCTCCCCCGTCCCTGGGATTCTCCAGGCAAGAACACTGGAGTGGGTTGCCATTTCCTTCTCCAATGCATGAGAGTGAAAAGTGAAAGTGAAGTCACGCAGTCGTGTCCGACTCTTAGTGACCCCATGGACTGCAGCCCACCAGGCTCCTCCATCCATGGGATTTTCCAGGCAAGAGTACTGGAGTGGGGTGCCATTGCCTTCTCCGTTATGTCTAATAGACATGAAGAAAATTCAGCCGCACATGTAATCAGCTGCTTTTCTTCTGTCAAGTTGTCTAAGCTTCAGGGCAACAACACTCTGTGTTGTTGATGAAAGCATCACTTGGTGACATGCAAGTGTACCTATGGACGCTGGCAGGGTAAATAAAAACTGTGTGGAGACTTGGTGGGCCAGTTAGATAATTTCGTTTTTTTAGAGAGAAAAGTCTTTGGCAACTTTTAATATTTATCCTTAGAAAATGATCAGGGGCACACCTGGAAATTTAGATCAAGGATGTGCATTGCAGCAGAGTTGGGAATTGTAGTGTAAAAAGTTAAGGAGCTATCTGTCATCTAAGGTTGGCTAAAAATTAAGATTTAGTTTTCACAATGGAATACTCTGAAACTGTTTTTTTGGTTTTTGTTTTAGTGATGATAAAGGATGATACCCCAATTTAAAAATTATAAAACAGAAGTATAGTATGTCATATATATATATATATATATATGTCAAAATGCTTTATCTTGCTATATTTTAGCACATTAACACACATAGTGGAAGGATATTGATGAATGAATAAATTGATGAATTCCATAAGGATATGGAATCTAAGAAGTAATGATACAAATGAACTTACAAAGCAGAAAGAGACTCACAGACTTAAGAGAACAAAGTTGTGGTTGCCATGGGGGAACGATGTAGGGAAGGGATAGTTTGGGATGGACATGTACACACTGCTGCTCTATTTTAAATGGACAACCAACAGAGACCTACCGTATAGCAGAGGGAACGCTGCTCAACGTTACGTGGCAGCCTGGATGGGAGGGGAGTTTGGGGGAGAATACATACATGTTTATGTATGGCTGAGTCCCTTTGTTGTTCACTGAATCTATTACAATATTGTTTGTTAATCAGCTATACCCCAGTATAAAGTAAAAAGCTTAAAGTGAAAAAAACCCTCTCCCCCCAAGACTCATTCTCCTCAGGATTGTCATAATCATGAAAAACAGGAAGGTGTCACAGACCAGGGGTGCCTGGGAGACACAACAACAACTACTATGCTACTCGCTGAGCTGGTTCCTGGAACTGAAAGAGGACATCAGTGGAAAACGGATGAAATCCAAATAGAGCTTGGAGTTTAGTTAAGTGTAATATATCAACATCAGCTTCTTGATTTTGACAAATGTACTGCAGTCATGGGATCCCTGATAGCTCAGATGGTAAAGAATCTGCCTGCAAATTAAAAAAATTTTTTTAAATCTGCCTGCAATGCAGGAGACTAGGGTTCAATGCCTGGATCGGGAAGATCCCCTGGAGAAGGAAATGGCAACCCACTCCAGTATTCTTGCCTGGGAAATCCCACGGACAAAGGAGCCTGGTGTCCACAGTCCATAGACATGAATGAGTGACTTAACACCCACATAAATATTGTATAATAAAGAATGATCACATTTATAAATAAAGTGATATTATAGAAATGTATTTGTGAACATGGAATAATGTGAAAAAATAACAAATAATACAGCATAATTCTATTGAAATGGTTTTTACGTTGGTGGTTTGTTTTTGCTTAACTCTTATTTTCTAATTATGAAAATATGCATTATGTATAGGATACAGAATAAAGTTTAAAACATTCCTGAAGGTGATCGTGGGGCAGCTGCAGTTCTCAAGTCTCTGGTCTCATGAGTCGGTATCCTGGGTTTTCTGGCCATGCACCTGCTCCTTGTAACTTGCGGGCCACAGAAAGTTTGTCTCCTCTGGTGATATATTTAAGTAAATATTCCATTATGCTAATTATGACCCAACATATCTTACCTTTGCTTAAGGCAGTCCATTCAAGACAGAAGGGTAGGGACCTCCCTGGTGATCTAGTGTTCGGGACTCTGTGCTTCCACAGCCAGGGGGCCTGGGTTCCATCCATGGTCATGGAGCTAAGATAACCCCAAGTCATGCAGCCAAAACAAAAACAAGATGGAAGGGTAAAATGTGAGTCATGATATAAGTAAAAAGAAACAGAAAAAGCAGGAAACATTTTTTCCTTATGGGTTGGTTATTTATATGATTTTTCGGAGACAATGACAACCAGCTGAATAAGAGAGAAAAAAACAAGATCGCTAAGCTCAAACACTGTTATTGGAAAACTGAAGACAAAAACATAAATAACCATTTAGCCTACTTCATGTTGATCACAAAATCACAGCCCTGCCATATTTGGAATAAATAGCCTAACATTTGAATGCAAATGTGACTGATAATTTATTATAATATTTTGGACACGGATCCATATCCTGTAATCTTTTCAGATGCTTGCCTTACCCAGAAATGAATTAGCTGGAGGGTTTCCAAGCTGTCATTTGGACTTAGACGAATGTAAATACCACATGACAATTGAGTTCCCAGTAGCTTTTAAGTTCATGGAAATCAGGCAACAGCAGATGAAAGTGTGTTCAGAAGCCCAGAGACCCATCTGCCCGCCTCCTGCCCCCATGGGCCTCCCACTCGCCTGGGCTGTGCTTCAGAATTAATTTCTGTGCATCTCTGAGACTTTATGGTTTTCAAGGGCCTTCCTCAGGAACACAGTGGCTCATGTCTGCTTGGGGTTACAGACAAGCCACACCTATTCAAGGCAGCCCTGGTGCCAGTAGACAGGTCAAGGAATGGAAAGAAGTGAATAGATTTGAGACACTTTTAGAGACTAGACTCAGTGATTTTTTTGACCACAAGGCATGCAGAACTTCCCCAACCAGGGATCAAACCTGTGCCCCCTGCTTTAGAAGCACAAAGTCTTCACCACTGGACCACCAGGGAAGTCCTAGACTCGGTGGTTTTTGAAAATTGCTTGGATGCTACCAGTGAGAGAAAGGATAAAGGGTAAAGATGTTTTCAGTATTGGGCAATTGGGTGAGTGGGTGGGTACACCTGCCAACCACATATGAAACCGAGAAGGAAGAACTGGATTGGAGAGGATGATGGAGTCTGCTTTGGCTTTGAGTTTGATGAACCAAAGAAAGGTTGTCCAAGTGGAACTTTTCAATAGGGAATTGGTTGTGTGAAGATGTAGAACTTGCATACGCGTCGTGATTGAAAAATCACTATTTTAAACAACAGGGGTTGGTAGGAACAGAAGGCATCTTGTGTAAAATAGGAAAAGAGCATAAGAGATGTCTTTAAAAGGGATAACCAACGAGGTTCTACTGTATAGCACAGGGAGCTCTGCTCAGTGTCATGTGGCAGCCTGGATGGAGGGCGTGGGCAGAGAATGGATACATGTTTATGTACAGCTGAGGCACTTCCTGTTCACCTGAAAACTCACAACATTGATAATCGGCTATAATCCAATATAAAAGAAAAACTTTAAAAAAAAAAAGGAGAGCAGCCTAATAGAAAAATAAACATGATTTTTATCATCCAGACTCCTAAGCTCATTACAGGAATGAGGGGACAAAACAAGGTAAGTGGTGTCATGGTTTCCTTCCCCTCTGCTGACCACCCCCTGGTTCCAGGCCAGTCAGTTCCTCACACCCATCTCCTGGAGGTTTGGGATGCTGAGTCCACCAGAGGACCTGGATTTCCCTTCAGTTCAGTCACTCAGTTGCGTCCGGCTCTTTGTGACCCCATGGACTGCAGCATGCCGGGCTTCCCTGTCCATCACCAACTCCTGAAGCTTTCTCAAACTCATGTCCATCAAGTTGGTGATGCCATCCAATCATCTCATCCTCTATCATCCTCTTCTCCCGCCTTCAATCTTTCCCAGCATCAGGGTCTTTTCCAATGAGTCAGTTCTTTGCATCAGGTGGCCAAAGTATCGGAGTTTCAGCTTTAGCATCAGTCCTTCTGATGAATATTCAGGATTTCCCCACTCACCAGCAATTGCTAGGCACCTACAGTGTCTGTCCTATATCGTGCTAAGCTTCTGTTGGTCAACAGAAACCATCATATTGTTCCCCCTTCTCAGAACAGCCAAGATGCTTGGTCTGTTGCAGGGACCCCTAGAACTGTAATTCTCCTGACAGCATGGAAGAACAAGACTGTCTTTGTTGAAAGCGTGGCTGAATTTGCTTCAGGAACACATGTAGATCTGGAAAAGATGGAAACAAGGCCACTCACTGCCCCTTCCCTTTTATTGTCACACATAATCAAGGCCCAGCCATAAAGTCTCCGAGGGTGGTACTTTGCATTTGGCACCATCTGAGCTGAAGCTCAAATAGTGCCAGTTGTCACACACTTCTCAGATATCTTATTCACTAATAAGCCCGAATGCATTTGTGTACTTACTAGGAAGGCATGCATGCTCAGTTGCTAATTTATGTCCATCTCTTTTATGACCACGTGGGTTGTAGCCCACCAAACTCCTCTGTCCTTGGGATTTCCCAGGCAAGAGTACTGGAGTGGGTTGCCATTTCCCCCTCCAGGGGATCTTCCCAACTCAGGGATCAAACCTGAGTCTTCCGTGTCCCCTGCATTGGCAGGCAGCTTCTTTACCACTGAGCCACCTGGGAAACCCTACTTGTTAGGGAAGATGGAGTTAATAGGCTTTGCAACAGGACAGGCAAGGACAGAAGAGGTTGCACAGCAACCACAGCTGACTGCTTGGTTTTGACACACCTGGGAGGAACCTCTTGGGGACCACTTGAAGTAACTGATGAACAAAGGAGAGGAGGCTTTGTTCTTGCTTGAGCTCCAAGGATTAGAATTTGGACACAGGTTGTTGTTGTTTGGTTGCCTAGTCATGTCCGACTCTTTACGACCCCATGGGCTGCAGCACGGCAGGCCTCCCTGTCCCTCACCATCTCCCAAAGTTGTCCATCGCATCAGTGATGCCATCTAGCCATCTCATTCTCTGACGCCCTCTTCTCCTTCTGCCCTCAATCTTGTCCAGCTTCAAAAACCCTATAACCAACCCCCGGCTGGTGAGGCCCAGAAACATTTGGACAACATGAAATAAGTAAACACATATTCAAATCCTTCTGGGAACCTGGGATAAGATCATCTTGCTTTTGGGAAAAGAATACTTGTAACATGAAATAATCCTTGATGTTGATGTTTGACTTAAGATGACAATTTGATCAGCTTAGTAACTCCATCAAGAGCAAAAAATTCATATGCAGGAGATTATAGGAAAGCAGGAAGATTTAGTCTTTTGGCAGAAATGATGGGAACCAGCCAGCCATGGCCGAGAAGTCAACAATCTCTAAGCAAGTTGTAAAATCCAGTCTGAAAACATGAGGAAATCTATGGACTATAGCATGCCAGGCATCCACTATTCTCCACTGCTGCTGCTGCTGCTGCTAAGTTGCTTCAGTCGTGTCCGACTCTGTGCGACCCCATAGACGGCAGCCCACCAGGCTCCTCTGTCCATGGGATTTGCCAGGCAAGAATACTGGAGTGGGTTGCCATTGCCTTCTCCAGCATAGCATGCCAGGCATCCACTGTTCTCCACTGCCTCCCCTAATTTGCTCAAATTCATGTCCATTGTGTCAGTGCTGATATCTAAGTCATACATAGTTTAGCAGCTGAACAGCAGGAAGTCTTTGGTTATAGAGCTAAAGAGATCTAACAAATTTATACCAAGTCAAGAGGGAAAAGAAAATTCACAAACTGAAATTAATTCTAGGAAGCATATCTCTATAGATGGGTGTGCTAACTCCCTGTGTGCAACTGCTTTGTTTTCTCACGCTGTAACAGAGATGAGCTGCCTAAAAACAGCCAGATGGTTTTATTGAGTGCACGGAGCTTCTGCATCTAGTTCCTACAAATCAGTTATGAGGAGGACAAAGCTGACCATGAAAGGCACATTCTTAGTGGACAAATTCTTCTTCTGCAACTCATCAAGCCAGAATGGCCAGAATGTTTGTGCTTCTCAACTATAATGTGCCTACAAATCGTCTGGGGTGTATGGTTAAAATGCAGATTCTGACTCAGAAGGTCTGAAGTGGGACCTGAAATTTTATATTTCCAGATGATGCTGTTGGTTCATGTCACACACTAGCTGGTTGGCTTTTCCTGTAACCTCTCATGGATAGAGCAAAATCTCATTACCCTTTCCACTTAGAACTGTAAGGTGAAAATCAACAGCTACAGGGCAACGATTTCCCTTGTGTTAAGCATGGATTTAATTCTAGGCTGCCTTCACATGACGGGTGACCCTTACCAAGGATTACCAATTTCAAATAAAATGAGCTTGGTGTCAACTGTTTGTCACCCGTGTTTTACATGTTTTTTTTACAACCATAACAGGTAACATGGTTGTAAATGGTTGTAACATGATTGTAAAACCTGTTGTGAGAGGCTGAATTTACTCAGATGTCCACAACTACTGGCAAATTGTCCATGTTCAGCATTGAATTTCAGACCTGAAATTTCAAAACTTTGTGCCCTAGTAACCTGCAAAGTCAGATATACCCTTGGGAACCAAAATATAAACCTGGGAGGCCAGTTTCTTTTTCTCTGTTAAATCACCAAATAAGAAGTTAGGGTTAAGACTGAACTTGAATGAAAATCTTTTGTGGGCTCTTTTTTTCTATCTTCAAAAGATCAGATTTCTTACATCTTATATACCATCAGTTTCATATGTGAAATACTTTTACATTTTGGTTAGATTTGAAGTTCTTTGGAATCTAGTGTTTTCATGATCATATAAGAATGATTCAGTTAGTTGCTGTTTCTTATTTCATCAGACTTCTAATCATGCCATGATACTGTTTTTAAGAATACGCAGGGGTTTCTACCACCTTAGAGGGAAAACTCACAGTCTTCACCTTAAAGACTCCCCATCACACACCAGCGTACTTTTTTAGTCTCATGTCTTTATGATCTAGAAGCACCAGCTTACCCACTGGTGGCCAAGTGCCTCGTTTGCTTTCTTCCTACTGTCCATTCATTTACCCTCAATACCACCTCATTGGTGATGCTTTCCACACATGAGAGCCCTAGGCAGAGTGAATCACCTTCCTCTACTCCCAGAACCCTCTGCTCCCATCGTTGGCCCAGCAGAGATCTCACAGGTCCTCAAAAGTCATGGGTGTGACCATCTTGTTGCATAGACAGTGTTGAGAATGAGAACAGGGACTATGCTTATTCCTCTTTCTAACTCTGGCATCTGAAGGAGAGCCTGGTATATATGCTTGAGAAATCTTTGGGGAAAAAAACGTTTTTAATGAGTGAATTTTCAATGGCATCTGGAAATGAGAGGACTGAGCGTTTCTCTACGTGGTGGATCCGTCTTCTGTCTGTTTGAAATGTATAAGCTTATTTACTGATTGCGAAATGAAGAGCACCATGGTCTTTTAAAACTAAATCTTTGTACTTTAGAATGATTGGTTAAGCATGTGTTTTGTTCTATTTTTTTTCTAGGTTGCTTTTTAAAATTTAATTTAATTATATATATACTTTTATTGAAATATAGTTGATTCACAGTGTTGAGTTAGTTTCAGCTGTAGAGCAAAGTGATTCAGTTATACACACAAACACACAAATATATATTATGTTGTGTTCTCAGTCGCCTCAGTTGTGACCAGCTCTTTGTGACCCCAAGGACTGTAGCCTGCCAGGCTCCTCTGTCCATGGGATCCTCCAGACAAGAAAAGTAGCCATTCCCTTCTCCAGGGGATATTCCTGACCAAGAAAAAGCAAATGCTTTATCATCTGAGCCACTAGGGAATACACACACACACACACACACACACACACACACACACACACACACATTCTTTTCTTAGATTCTTTTCCATTATCACTTATTAGAAGATATTTAGTATAGTTCCCTGTGCTATACAGTAGGTCCTTATTGTTTATTTTATATATAATAGCATGTACACTGTAATCCCGAACTCCTAATTTATCCATCCCCCTCTTCCCCTTTGGTAACCATGTTTGTTTCCTATGTCTGTGAGTTTATTTCTGTTTTGTAAATAAGTTGATTGATATCATTTTTTTTAGATTTCACATGTAAGCAATATCATATGATACTAGTCTTTGGCTTACTTCACTGAGTTTGATGATCTCTAGGTCCATCCACATTGCCGCAGATGGCATTATTTTGTTCATTCTATGGCTAATATTCCATTGTGTATATGTCCCTCTCCCCATCCAAATATCATAGAACTGCCATTCTCCCATAAAGAAAAATTAGCAGAAAACAAGCATATACAGAAGGACATTAACAGCATGAAGGAAAAAAAAAAAACAACTCTGAGGACTTTCTATTAAATGTAGTGCCGACATACTGAGATGTCATTGATCCTCATTACTGGTGATTCCATCTTTACGAATTTGCCTTGGAGCTAAAGTTTATTTGCACCGCACCCCGCCCCGACCCCCCAATCAAGACAGGTTCTCTTACACTCATTGGAGGTTGTGAGCAGATGTGAGGAGATGTCACCTGACAGGCATGTTCTTGTGAGGTCAGCAGGGCAATGTCCACCCTGTCCTCCTTTCTCAGCTCATTCTGTCAACAGTGCCACATGTTTGGCATTTGTGTGCCTTTTGCTTGTGACTTCATTGCTAAAAATGGTCCCCAAGCATACGCTGAAGTGCCATCTGGTGTCCCTAAGCAGAGGAAAGCTGCGATGTGCATTACAGGAAGAAGTAAGATAAGTTTCCTTCAGGCATGAGTTACAGCTCTGTTGGCCAAAGTTCAATGTTAATGAACCCATGATATATATTCGATAAGGTGTCTTTAAACAGACACACACCTAAAACAAGGGAATGTACTAATTGACAAAAAGTTAGCAGCCACAGGCTTTCAGGAACCTAACCCTGTACATTTCCAAGAGCCACGGTTCAGTATCTGCTATTTTGGCATTCCCTAACTGTGGTGTTGGAGAAGACTCTTGAGAGTCCCTTGGACTGCAAGGAGATCCAACCAGTCCATCCTAAAGGAGATCAGTCCTGGGTGTTCGTTGGAAGGACTGATGCTGAAGCTGAAACTCCAATACTTTGGCCACCTCATGCGAAGAGTTGACTCATTGGAAAAGACCCTGATGCTGGGAGGGATTGGGGGCAGGAGGAGAAGGGGATGATAGAGGATGAGGTGGCTGGATGGCATCACTGACTTGATGGACGTGAGTCTGAGTGAACTCCAGGAGTTGGTGATGGACAGGGAGGCCTGGCGTGCTGCGATTCATGGGGTCACAAAGAGTCAGACACGACTGAGCGACTGAACTGAACTGAGACTTTAAAAAACATCAGTACCACGAATGACAAGAATCAGCTGTCAACACAGATTAACTGATATGTGTCTGAAATTTGCCTCAAGATCATCCAGAAGACCAGAAGTAGTAATATAAATGAAACAGGTTATCTCTGAGTAACTCACTGAAGATGTCTGATGGATGTAAGAGGGTTCATTACACTATTCTCTCAGCTTTTGTATATATTTGAAATTGCCCATAACCAAAAGGTTTTATCCTTTAAAAAAAAGAGAGAGAGAGACTAGCAGAAACCCAGGGGTGCCTTTTTCTTTAGGCATTAAAAAAAATCATTTTGTGTATTCTATAAAGAAATATAATTATTTAGAAGTAGGATGAATTAAATTTCACATTCAGTATAAATGATCCAGGGCCACGTAAAGTTAATATATACAAATCTGCAAAAGCAAAAGACAGTGAACGAGTGTGGGCTTTATAAATTGTAAGTTAATATAGAAACTTCCATGAGGTTTTAGAAAGTGAAAAGAGAAAGGCAGGCGACATCTAAATAAAAGACTACCTTCTGCCATTTCATTGTACGAAAGCTCAGTTCCTAAACTGCACTCTTGTTTATCCTGTTAATAAACCTACTTCAGGCTCCTGGGAGGGCTTTGCCCCCCGGCCCCAGCTTAGTCTCTGAAAGTTCAGAGCAGGTCAAGGGCAGGGACTAACACCCCACTCTGTCTCCACCAGTGTCCACCACGATGCCTCCGCTTGCGCTCTAGCCCCCTGACACTAATTCAAATCACTTGTGCCAAGCTACAGCCTCTGTATCTTTCCCTCCTCCCTCGCCTCCTAACTGTGTTCTCCAAATGCATCCTGAAGGTCTTCGAGGTCCAGGGACATTTCCCAGGATGGGGAAGGGCAGGGGAAACTAAAGGACCCCACAGCGTAGAACCACACCACTTCAAAAAAAAAATGGAAGTATAGTTGATTTACCTTGTTGTGTAAATTTCTGCTATACAGCAAAGTGATTCAGGTAAATGGAATATTCTGTTCCATTAATGGTTTATCAGAGGACATTGAATATGGTTCCCTGTGCTGTACAGCAGGGCCTTGTTGTTTATCTTTTCTCTATATTCTAGTTTCCATCTGCTAACCTCAAAATTTCTCTTCTCCCCTCTCCCAACCCCTTCCTCCTTGGCAACCACCAGCCTGCTCTCCTATGTCCCTGATTCTGTTTCTGTTTCATAGATAAGTTCATTTGTGTCCTATTTTAGATCCCACATATAAGTGATGTCATATGACATGTGTCTTCTTTTTCTGAGTTACTTCCCATAGTATGGTGATCTCTAATCCTTGGTTTGGTTTTGTTTTGCTACACCGCATGGCATGTGGGATCTTAGTTCCCCCATCAGGAACAGAACCCACACCCCATACATTGGAAGCAGGTAGTCTTAACCACTGGATCGTCAGGGAAGTCCCAGTATGACGATCTCTAGTGGCATCCATGTTGCTGCTAAAGGAATTGTTTCATTCTTTTTTATGGCTGAGTAATATTCCATTGTGTATATGGACTGCATTTTCTTTATCCATTCATCTTTGATGAACATTTAGGTTGCTTCCATGTCTTGGCTATTTTGAATGGTGCTGCTATGAACATAGGGGTGCATGCATGTTTTTTAATACAGTTTTGTCCAGATTTATGCCCAGGAGCAGGATTCCTGGATCACATGGTAGTTCTATTTTCAGTTTTCTGAAGAACCTCTATACTGTTCCCCGTAGTGGCTATACAAACTTACATTTCCACCAACAGTGTGGGGGAGAACTGCAGCACTTTACCTGCTTTATAATTTGGATTTTGCATAAGATTTTGCAAGGGGAAAAAATAATATTCTGCTTCTTAGGAAAAAAAAAAAAAGAAAAACCAAGCTTCTGGGTCCCATTGTGTACTAAGGGCACCTGAGGGCTTGAACCTGGAACAGTTCAGGTGAAAGACACACTTCCTTGAAATGTTTCATTCTGTTTCCTTAGAGAAACCAGGCTCTTTTGCAGTCCAAATTGGCATCAGGACCTTTCAGATGCTTATCTCGGTGGGTTTTTGGCCCAGAGCTGTGTGTTTCAGGCTGAGAAGTATTTGGAGAATCTGAGAGGTTTTTGATTCACCATCCTCATTTCCGTTTCTTGAGAGCCTTTTGTTTGCCCATCCTTGCACTAATTTGTTGTTTTTGTTCAGTCTCTAAGTAGTGCCTGATTCATTGTGATCCCATGGACTGCAGCACACCAGGCCTCCCTGTCCTTCACCATCTCCTGGAGTTTGCTCAAACTCATGTCCATTGAGTCGGTGATGCCAGTACTTCAATATCAGTACTTCAGAAAATATAAGACCCTCGTAAGGTTTCTAGAAAAGGAAACAAACAATTAAATAATACCTAATTTATGTTATATAATATAGAATTTAGGAGCTGCAAGAATGCTGGAGTGAGTAGCCATTCCCCTTTCCCAGGGGATCTTCCTGACCCAGGGATTGAACCCAGATCTCCTGCATTGCAGACAGATTCTTTACCATCTGAGCCACCAGAGAAGCCCTAATGTTTATATTATAGAATATATAATTTATTATTCATTAATTTTATTAAATGCATTAAAACATATGAAGTCAGGTAGTAAAAAGGTAAAAATAGAAAGCAATGCTGTCCAATAGAAGTTTTTTTATTTCTACTAGCCATATTTAAAAAGTAGGAGAAAAGCTTTGGAATTAATTTTTATAATTCATTTTAGAAGACCAAATATATTCAAAATATGGTCAACATGTCAATATATTTTACATAATTATTTTCTCATATGAAATCATAAAGCCATTAAAAAAGTTATTTGAAACCCAAGTATATTTGACACTTTCAGCATAATTCAGTGTGGATGCTAAATGTTCAATGGTTAAAGTGAAATTGGTAGTTCTACCAAATGATAAAGTTGTTTAACAGGAAAATCATTTATACACCATCAGTTTTAAAATTTAAGCTAAAGACAATTAAAAATTGAGTGGCACTAGAAGCTGAAGCTCCAATACTTTGGCCACCTGCTGAAAAAAGCCAACTCACTGGAAAAGACCCTGATGCCAGGAAAGACTGATGGCAGGAGGAGAAGGGCATGACAGAGGATTAGATGGTTGGATGGTACCACCGACTCAATGGACTTGGGTTTGAGCAAACTCCAGGAGATGGTGAAGGATGGGGAAGCCTGGTGTGCTGCAGTCCATGAAGTCACAAAGAGTAGGACATGACTTAGTGACTCAACATCAAAGTTGCACATCCAGTGCCCAGTAGCCATGTGTCTCCTGATCACCACTTGGGACAGCAAAGCAGAGGAAGTTACCAGGTGGCTGGTGGGGCGGGGAGGCTGTTTCAGATAGAGAAGGCAGGAAGATCTTGTGTGGCAATTACACTCGAGCAGAGACATGAATGGAATGGGAGAGTGAGTCTGCCAAGATGAGAGAGAACAGCATTCCAGGAAAAGAGAAATAAAAATTGCAAAGGTCCTGAAAATGGAACCGTAAATCCTAACACATGTATAACCTCCAAGGGCATGACCTTGGGAGTCTACTTGTTCTAAGAATTCCATCATGGTGCAATACCTCTTTGGTGCTTGGGGCACAGAGTTCCTGAAATATGCATTGTTTTCCCTTTCTGTGGCTTATTAGAACAAAACATCAGGTTCATCTGTGTGATGAGAAGGAAGTGAATGGAGTCCAAGGCCCTGTGTCTGATCTCAGGACGGAGTCAGTCATTTCCCTCTGGCTTTGTGGCATGTGCCACTAAAGAGGAATCCAAAGAATGAACTTTCTGGCCACACCTGGCAGCGAGGTGCTGCTTGCTCTCAGCCCACCACTGTCCTTGAGAAGAGCTCCCAGTGGCCCTCTCTGCATTTAGCTAATCTCAGTGTTCTTTGCTCTCAGCAGTTTTCTGGACAGCTGACACCTTCGACAGTGATAATCAGAAGTAGGTTTCCAAACAGCGCTATTCATGGTCCATCCACTCAGAGCATCTGAGCCAATGGATGAAAGCCCTCCTTATCTCTGCTTTTTCTTAAGCAAGTTAGACAGAGGTGCACAAGCTGCTGAATAATCTCAACCAGGGACAAGAAGTCTAGAGGAACCAAAACCCCAAGAGCTGAAAGGCCTCTCAAGTGGGGCCCATGCTCCAGGGCAGGCAGCACACAGGGTTTAGGAGCAAAGTCAGGGAACAGACTCTATCCACACTTCCTTATCCCTGTGCACAAAGCAAGATGCCTGAGTGTCTGCGCAGTATTGGTGAAATGGATTAGAAAGATGGAAGGGTTTAAGATAGCAAAACTACATTTTCTGGGGGTGATTGGTTGAGAGGTTTTTTTTTTCTTTTATCAAAATTGCCCCCATTTAGTAACTAGTATTAATTAAAAGTTGAAAAATAGTGAAACGAAGCTCAATATCACTAATCGTCAGGGAAAGGAAAATCAAAACTAAAGGAGGTGTGGCCTCACGCTTGTTAGAATGGCTTTCATTAAGAAGACCAGCGATAACAAGTGTTGGCGTGGATGTGGAGAAAAGGGGAGCCTGGGAACACTGCCAGTGGAAATGGAAACTTGTGCAGCCTCTATGGAAACCAGAATGGAGGTTTCTCAAAAAATGAAAACTAGAACCACCATATGATCCAGCAATCCCACCTCTGGGCATATGTCCAAAGGAAATAAAATCATCCTCTCAAAGAGAGAGCTACACTCCCATGTTCGCAGCCGCACTATTCACAATAACCAACATGTGGACACAACCTGAGTGTCCATCGACAGGTAAATGGACAGAAGTTGTGGTGTATACATACAATGGAATACGACTCAGCCAGAAAAAGGAACAAAATTGGGTCATTTATAGTCATGTGGATGGACCTAGAATCTGTCATACAGAGTGAAGTCAGAATAAGAAAAATAAATATTGTATATTAACACATATATATACAGGATCTAGAAAAATTGTACGCTGAACCTATTTGCTGGGCAGGAGTAGAGATGCAGACGTAGGGAATGGAAATGTGGACAGAGTTGGGGAAGGAAAGGGTGGAGTGAATTGGGAGAGTAGCTTTGACCTATATAGTGAAACTGAAAAGTGAAAGCGTTAGTCCCTCAGTCGTGTCTGACTCTTTGCAACTTCGTGGACTGTAGCCCACCAGGCTCCTCTGTCCATGGAATTCTCCAGGCAAGAATACTGGAGCGCTTGCCATTCCCTTCTCCAGGGGATCATCCTGACCCAGGTATTGAACTCAGGTCTCCTGCATTGCAGGCGGATTCTTAACCATCTCAGCCCCCAATTAATGAATGGGCTAAAAGTCTGCCTGGTGATATTAAAGCCTGAGGATCTTAGTGAACATAGCAATAAATATAACAATGTGTATAACCTGATGGCTGGGAAAGCTACTGGGTACAGAACACTTTGCAGGGCTTGTGGTTTAAGGGGAGTCCTCAGGTTTGAGGATCAGAGGTGATTAAGAGGAAGCAAGGCTGGAGGGAGGCGTGTTTCAAAACTGCATTTCCAAAGAGACTTTGAAACATTCGTAAAATAGGACTAAGGAAGTTTCAGATTGTACCATTTTATTTCATCTGGAGAGCTTTGGGGGATGTCCGGAATAGAACTGGGGGAGATAAAGCACCCCCCGTGTTGTCCCCACATTGTGCCATCCTCCAGCCACACCCCCGAGCTGGCACTGCCTGGGTCTAAGGAGTATCCATAGGACTGGGCACCTTTCTGAACAGCTGGAGGTCAAGTCCACACCCGTGAAGCCCAGCCCAGAGGCCTTTGCCCCTGGGTTCCCATATAGCGTGAACCTCTGTGACTTCACTCTGTACTGACCTACAGCAACCCAGCTGATATCACGCCAAGCCCTGCAGACTTACCAGGGTGACTCATTTAACGTTTGTAATCTTTGAAAGATGCAGTCTTTGAAAGAGGGGTTGCTCCTTAAAGGAGTTAGAAAAGAACCAAGTCAGGAGTCTCTCTGGTCCCAACAATTTTATTATGGCCTGCGCTTTTACTTTCTTCCACTGGCTTCGTATCCACCCCGACACGCCCTCCCTGAGCTCCAAAAGTCAGACTCAGACTCACACTGGAATAGTTTGCAAAACTCCAGTCTTTTCTGATTGGGCACATCTGAATGGAGCCGCCACCAGTGTCTTTACAAATGGCATTTCCATTAACATTTCTATTTCTGTCCATTCGGGGCACCTAAAGATTTCCCACCAAGATTTACATCGTCTATTTTAAGCAAGTGCTTTTAAAAAGCCAACGCGTTGGCTAAGTTTAAATCTGACTTTCTCAAGGGATGCTTAAAAGAAATACACAAAGTTTTTTTTTTTTTTTTAAGAAAAAAAAAAAAAAAAAGAACCTTTGTAAGTTCAAAATAACATTCCAAAAGGAGTCACTAGAAAAACATTCAGGGGAAGAGAAAGAAAGAGTTTTTTTTTTCCTTGCATTTGAGGCAGTCCTGGCTTCATCCTCATGTTCGGTGTTTGTTTTTTGAAGCAGGAAAGTCAAATAGCCCTAAGAGTCAGATAATAATTGAAAGAAAAATGGGTTGTGCTTCTCATATCTAGGTTATTTACAACAGAGGGAGGAGTCAAGCCTGTCCGGACCCATTATTCAGTAGACCAGGTAGAAAGAGAAGATTTTGACAAACAGTGGATCAAAGGCAGGGCTTTGGAGTCTCTTAGATGTTAGATGACCAGCGTCAGAACCATTGCTCAACCATGCCAGCTGTAACTTTCCATCAGGCTGATGACCCACAATCTTTTGATGCCATCGCCCTATGGAATGGCTGATACACTTGGACAGCTGCCAGTCAGGAAGATCAGCCATGGATAATTCAGCAAAAATGAGAGCTGAGATGATTGTTCTCCTAGGCATGGAGACAGACCTCGGCTAGCAAAGCAAGATGAATGGCATCTCAGTGAAAATTGGATTTTTCTGCTAAAACCAAACAAACAAACAAAAAAAACCTTTATAATTGTGATCTAATCATAAAAAGTCTCAAAGAGGAGGTTTAGGGCTAATATGGTGGGACTCTGGTGTCATCTTCCCTTCTCAGATGGCAAAGAATCTGCCTGCAATGCAGGAGACCTAGGTTCAATCCCTGGGCTGGGAAGATCCCCTGGAGAAGGGAATGGCAACCCACTCCAGTATTCTTGCCTGGAGAAGTCCATGGGCAGAGAAGCCTGGCAGGCTACAGTCCATGGGGTCGCAGAGTCAGACACGACTGAGCGACTAACACATACATACATACATATCGGTATCATCAGGGTCCCAAGTTCTTGACTGTTTCCTCTGCCACGTTGAACACATGGCTTCCATTCTCCAGTTTACCTCATGGTCCCAGAGGCTGCCAAGTCACTATCCATCATGACTGCATTCCACATAGAAGGAGAGAGGAAAGGGTTGGGGGGAAGTGTGATCCCGTCTCTTTTAGGAGATGTTCCAGGAGTCCCACGCAATGCTTCCATTGTGTATCCTTGGCTGGTATGGTCACATGGCCTTTAGAAGCCACAAAGGAGTTTCTACCTTGTAGTCTATTCCATAAATAGAAACTGGGGTGAGTGCTTTCCTATCTTCCAGGGGCACCAAATGGCCTAAACTCAGTATTGTAGATTACAAAAGGCCTTTATGAATGTTGACTCACCCTTGGACATGAAAAAATAATCCAGAAATTTGAAAAGAAAGCCATTTTCCATGACCTATAATACATGGTAAATATTTAATCCTTAAAATAGTAGGCAAGAAGTATCTCCTGGGCTTCCTCCAGAAATGAATATGAAAAGATAGCCTGCGCTGTAGTCTAACAGAGATGGGGTGTCCAAAATTCACTTTTGAAGGAAAATGAGAAACCCACTGGCTTGTAGAGAAGCAGCTTTTGTGCTTGCCGCATTCATCACCTGATACCCAGCTCTGTGTGATTCTACCCAGGATAGCTGAAGGGGTGCCAGTGTGGGTGGAAGTGAAAGGGGAAACAGAGATAGTAAAGCCTGTCCTGAGGGTGATTTTCATTAGCAAGCGCGATGCCCCTAATTTGCACAAAGTCTATTGATTTTAAGCTGCGTCTTCCCCACTCCAATGGCAAGGCATGTTTGGAGGCAGTCTTGCCTTGGAAGCTTTTTCAGTGTTCCTACATAACAAATGTCTACATGGCAGGTGCCACCGCCAGAGGCAGGCTGTATTCAGACACCTTTGCATTAGTAACTTCTTCCCTGGATGTCTGCTCTAGGTTCTAAACTCTTGATTGAAACTACTCAGTGGGTCTTTTGGCTTTAATATTTCTTTCCATTTTAACACATGATACATACAAGGGTTCTTTCACACCAAAATATGTAATACTAAACATCAAGGACTTATTTGAGAATAACTGCATCCATTACTTATACACTATAGAAGGAAAAAAGATCATGTTGGTCTTGAAACTATTGACTGATATCTTTATCTACAATAAACTCCAGTAACTTGACTCTGATTGGGGTTTTTTTTAATGTATATTCCCATTTTTATTGAGATATGACTGACAAGACTGTAAGACATTCAAAGTGTAAATGTGATCATTTGATATATGTATGCATTGTGAAAGGATCCCCCTCATTGAGTAAATTAACCCATTCATCAGGTTTATACATTTATCTTTTTTTGGTGGTAGTGGGGGGATTACATTTAAGTTCTATTTTGTAAAAGATTTTATTTGTTTATTGTTTGATTTTTGGCTGCACTGGGTCTTTGTTGCTGTTCGGGCGTTCTCTAGTTGCGGAGAGCAGAGGCTACTCTTCATTGCAGTGCTCAAGCTTCTCGTTCGGGTGGCCTCTTATTCCAGAGCACAGGCTCTAGAACACAGAATCATAGTTGTAGTGCATGGGCTTGGTTGCCCACAGAATGTGGGATCTTTCCTGGATCAGGGATCGAACCTGTGTCCCCTGCATTGGCAGGTGGATTCTGAACCACTGGACCACCAGGGACGTTCCCTTGTTCTACTCTTGTAGCATTTCAGTTACTCAGTACAGTGCTATCAACTGTAGTCACCATGTTATACATCAGATCCTCAGACTCTGTTCATCTTGTAACTAAAAGTTTGTACCTTTTACCATCTTCCCCCTCTTTCCCCCACCCGCCAGCCCCTGGCAACCACTTTTCTACTTTGTTTCTGGGTTCAAGGTTTTTGTTTTATGTTTTTAGGATCCTTATATTGACCCTCTGGCAGATAGATTTTTGATGTAATTGACAGGAAAGGCTCTCCATCGTGTTCTTTTCTGCCTCCTCCTCACTCCTCTGCTGAAGGGTCTGGTGCCCATGAATAGGTTCAGGGACCCAGTGAAATTATGTGTCCAGTTGTGTGTATTTGTGTGTTTGCATTGGGAGCAGGGTACACATCAGACTCTCAGAGAGGTCTCTGGTGAACAGTGCAGACTTCCTCCAAGGCTAACCATGCAGGACTGTCTCCTGTCTCCAAGTCTGCCAGGGACAGGAAGAGGAGGTATTTCAGATAGAGAAAGCAGCACTATCTACCTGGTGGACTCCTGCTCAGCCTTAATATTCCAGAACAAAACTTGTCTTCTCTGTAGAACTTTTTGACACCTCTAAGCAGATTATTTTTTGGGGGGGAGGTGCTATGCTGTGCTACCTGAACCCTATTTCATCATATCGTATTGTAATTACTTGTATGTTTCTTCTTCCTATTTGTCTGTAAATTCTCTGAGGCTCAGATTGACTTTTCATGTATGTATCAGCTAGTACGACAACCAGCACATTCCAGTAAGGTCCCAGTGGGTGGGCAGGTGGGTGGTTGGATGAATGGTGAATGAGTGGGTGGGTGGGTGGATGAAGGATACATGGATGGATGAATTGTGGGCATATGGGCAAATGAATGAATGGGTGAATGGATGGAGGAATGGATATATGGGTGGATGGAGGCAGGGAGGGATGGGCAGCTGGCTGGATGAATGGATGAGTGGATAGATAGATGGATGGATGGAATGAGTCTCTCCTTTTATTGCTAATTCTGCATTATTCACATATCCTAACCCTAACAGATCTGCCATTTCATTAACTCAGGGCTAACATTAATTGCAGTGCTTAGTATTGCTGAATGTTCAGGCTTTAAAATAAACAATCCTGATTAATCAAACTTGGATTTCTGTTTCCTCTGGACAAATTCTAGAGCTGTAACTATGTATTGTAAATGAGCCTCATTTGGTTCCTGAATAACAAATGGAAGGGTGCTGTTATTCTCTTTGATTGGGGCTGTTTCATCCTTCTGCCTTTTTGGAGAAAGATAACAACTTCCGGTCTCAGGCTTACTTGAATCTAGCACCATTTTTCACAAAATGTTTTTGTCTCGGCTACTTTACATGGCTCTCCATCAACTGTTGATCCTCACTCCCCATCATAACTGGATTTTAGAAACTGTCTGTCTTCATCCTGAGGTTTTGTTCATTTTTAAGCTTTGCAGTGCTGGCTTGCAGATTGCAAATTTGCTTATGTCTAAGCTTTCTCCCAAGAGTTGATGTACTTTCCCTTCCATGTTGATAAGCCATGAAAGAGTAAAGAATTAGGAAAGGAAAGAGTTAACCATCTCCCAAGCTGGGAGCTTGCCTGTCTAGCATGGTGTTTGGATGAGGCGCCTTACTTGTGGAAATGGTGTGTTCCATGGGCAAAAATAGCCTTTTAAAAAAAGAACATCTCTGTACCCTCCTGAAGTCATCTCAGAATGAATTCAAGATTTCTCATGAAACGGAAAAACCTTTATCACATCCGGAGTGGGTCCTTGCATACTTGGCCATGCCACATTAAAGCCTGATC
This sequence comes from Bubalus bubalis, assembly GCF_019923935.1. Classification (NCBI taxonomy): domain Eukaryota; kingdom Metazoa; phylum Chordata; class Mammalia; order Artiodactyla; family Bovidae; genus Bubalus; species Bubalus bubalis. Next base: position 32,033,133 of record NC_059159.1, on the reverse strand, counting down.
TCAGTGACATCAGGATCCAGAAAAGGCTAATGGAAGCTTAATGATGAGGTAATGAAAATGGCGGTCGGGGCAGGATGGGGGTGCGGGGAAGCAGGTCTTCTATTTGGAGCTACATGATCATGGGAAAATCTCACTTAAGACCATAAACTACCAAAAAGAAACAAAGGAGTGCAGTGAGTCAGAAAGAGAAAAAAAATACTGTATATTAATGCACCTATGTGGTATACATAAAAATTGTTTAGATGATCTTATTTGCAAAGCAGAATAGACTCACAGAGGTAGGAAGTTAATGTACGGATACCAAGGAGGCGGATGACCTGGGAGGTTGGGATTAACATATACACACTGCTTTGTATAAAATAGATGACTGATGAGAACCTACTGTATAGCCTAGGAAATTCTTCTCAGTGCTCTGTGGTGACCTAAATGCGAAAGAAATAGGGAAGATATGTATATGTATAGCTGATTCAGTTAGCTGTTCAGTAGAAACTAATATATTGTAAAGCAGTCATACTCCAATAAAAACTAATTAAAAAATAAAACAAACAACGACAAAAAACTGACACAACTGAAAGGGCTGTTCCGATGTAGGACCTTTCCCTCACCTGATTTTAAGTGAACCACAAAAAATAATAATAATAATAAATAAATAAATGAACCACAAAGGAGACCGCATTTTGAGTCATAAATCAAAGCATATTATGTCAGCTCCACATGAGAGTCAGTTAAGGAAAAGAGAAAGAAAAGGAAGGATAAACAGAAAGAAGGGTGGAAAACAGAGGAGAAAAGTGAAAGTCGCTCAGTTGTGTCCAACTCTTTACGACCCCATGGACTGTGGCCAGGCAGGCTCATCTGTTCATGGAATTCTCCAGGCAAGAATACTGGAATGGGTTGCCATGCCCTTCTCCAGGGGATCTTCCCAATCCGGGGATGGAACCAGGGTCTCCTGCACTGGAGGAGGATTCTCAACCATCTGAACTACAAGGGAAGCCCCCAAACAGAGAAGAGAAGATAAAGGAGAGAGAAGGAATTTATGGACAAAAGAACCAGCACTTCCTCTGTTCCATGTTCTAGGTGCTTCACTCATATTGGTTGTTTTAATCCTAAACCCTCAAGGCCCGTGTTATTATTCTCTGTGAAGAAGTGATGCACAGAGAGGTTGAGTAACTCACCCACTCAACACAGCTAGCAGGAAGAGGAGCTGGGATTTGAACCTGAGCAGTCAGACTCCACAGTCTGTGCCTTAATGAAGATGTGACTGCCCATGTGGCTGAGGAGCTGGGAAAGCTGAGCTCTCCTGGCCCCAGGCTGACTGTTTACATCCCCACAACATTCATGTACTAAAACCTCACACCCAGTGTGACGGTATTTGGAGGAGGGGCCTTGGGGGTGATGAGATCATGAGGGTGGAGCCCTCACAAATGGGATTAGTGCCCTGATAAAAAGAGACCCCAGGGAGCTCCTTCACCCCACTCCTCACATGAGAACAGTGGTTTATGAACCAGAAAGTGGGCTCTCACCAAATATACAATCTTCTGACATATTCATCCTGGGCTTCCCAGCCTCCGGGACTGGGAGAAATAAATTTCTGTTGTTCGTGAGCCCCCTGGTCTGTGGTGACCTGTTACAGCGCAGAAATAGACTGAGACACCATGGAATCCATCCCAAATCCATTCAGAGTCCAGCCGCCCGCATCCCCGCTGTGCACTCTCCACCCTCTTCTCACACTGACGTCTCTTGATAACCCTTTTCTGATTGTCCAGGTCAGCTGATCACCCCTCACCAACTATGAGCCCCGCCTAAGTCTCCTGACCTATGTGACCTCGTATCCTGTCCCCACGGGGCCTGATGCCCCTGCTGAGGCCACAAAATTCTCCATCCCACTGCCCATGTCTTCTACTCAGAGCAAGCCTGGCGTGAGTAGCTCACCTCCACATTTTTGTTAACTGATGGCGGCCCATTGCTTCTCAGCCTTTTGGCTAAGATCAAGTGTAGTACCTAATGGAGTCCCAGAAAGAATGTAGGAAGATGAGTGTGTCTGAACTCTGAGCTGAGGACCCCGGGGTCCAATAGAGACCTAACCTTTGCAGGAACCTGGGGAAAATCTAATGTAATTGAGTTAGTTATCAGTGTGGATGTCCATGGTGGGGTTGGACGTGGGTGCCGAATGGCGTGGACACTTCTGATCTTGTGGCTGTCGAAAACTCAAGGTTTTGGCTACACCAGAAAACTGCAGAGTGTATGTTCTAGTCTTAGCAGTATTCATCATTGCAGTTGGACACAGCAGCACACAATACCTCCTTGAATAGACAATGAATATTCCCAGCCCTGAACATCTTCCTGGACAAGACTATACTATATTGAAAAGTTTTATGTTGTAGATAATCCTCTCTAAATAACTCTCCTCTCCTAAGAGTTCTAGTCTAATAATAGGCTTTCCTTCTAATTCAGAGGGCACAGTAGGGAAAGCCCTGGATTCCAGGTAAGTTACTCTGGGGTGGGGGTTTAGGGGTAGGGTAGTGGACATAGTAGTGTGATCCCAAAGCCCCCACATACTTGGAGTGGTGGGGGCTGATGCCTTTTACCTGAACCGCACTCAGAGATTTGATCTCAGCCAAAGAGAATAACCTAAGGTCACATCCTCTTCATGGGCATCCCAAGTGGCTCAATTGTAAAGAACCCTCCTGCCAATGCAGCTGATATGGGTTCAATCCATGGGTGGGGAAGATCCCCTGGAGAAGGAAATGGCAACCCACTCCAGTATTCTTGCCTGGAGAATCCCATGGACAGAAGAGCCTGGCAGGCTACAGTCCATGGGGTCGCAAAGAGTCGGACACAACTGAGCAACTAACACACACACTCCTGGAGAAGGAAATGGCAACCCATCCCAATATTTTGGCCTGGGAAGTCCCACACACAGAGGAGTCTGGCGGGCTACAGCCCATGGGGCCTCAAAGAGTCGGACACAATTGAGCAAACACGCGCACACACGTGCCTTCTATGCCCAAACCTAACACTGCCAGAGTCTGCTTCCTGAGGATGCTGCCCCAGGACACGGAGACAGCAGGGTATAGCAGCTTCTATGATGAGCAAGCTTGGGACTGAAGCTCAGCCCTGCAACTTTCTCAAAGCTTGATGCTGGGTGGGCAATGCAACCCGGTAGCTCAGTTTTCCTCCAAAGTAAAATTAAAAACAACATCTGTTATCGATTTGATTGTGGGTCACTGTGAAGAGTGAATGAGCTCATATAGGTAAAGAATTTAGTCCAACAAAGAGCAGGTGTTCGGGAAACGTTCTTATCTTTTCCCCATTTCATCTCCACCTTTCCTGAAACAGACAAGACTGGGAGCCTTGGTTAAAGAGATGAGCCCTCGTGTCATTGGTTTTGTGAAATCAGCCTGGGTCCAAGCTCCTACAGCTAAATCAACACTCCTTATCCTCAGGCTGCTGATAACCTGATCCGCTGCTTCCTGGTAGGATCCATAATGCGGGAGGTCTTCTCTCTGGGTTGCCTCTGAACATCTGTGATTAGGGACAATTAAGGACCAATGTGCCTGCCTGTCCTCTCCTTTCAGCTGAGGAGGGAGTCCTGATGGACTATTATCAGGGGCAAGACATCATCTGTCAGCCGCAGTCTCAGGAATCCTCGGCTCGTTCAGACCCAGCACCAATCTCACCACCTTTATCTGTGTTCCGAAAATGCCTCGGACTGTCTGCTTCCCACTGATACAAAATCTTGCATCTCCTTTTCTCAACAACCAGAAAAAGATTCTTCAAGAGCAAGAAAAACTAAGGTAGGTGTTACAGAATGTCAAGGAAATCGGGAAAACCACATAGGGGACGCAGTCACCTCCTTCAAGGAGCTTCCAAAATTCCAACAGGAAAAAGGGAATAAACATACACGTGAGAGACAAGCAAAACCCCAAACCATGGGCCTGTGATGGCCTGCACTCACCCTCCCTGCCAGCCACCCTCCTTGTCAGAGCCCGTCAGGACTCATGAGACACCTTCACAATGAAACATCCCTCTGCTCCTGCCCTAGACAGAAGCAATTTCTTTACTATTTCCCTAGCAAATCACAACATTATCACAACAGCATATATGTAACAGCTCACTGAAACACTCCTCTCTTTTCTAGATGCTTTGCTTTAAGTTTGGATGCTGCATCCACTCTGGCTTTTTTTTTTTTTCTTTTTTTTTTGCCTCTTCCACAATGTCTTGTGCAAAATAGGTGCTCAGTCAATGTTTGCAAATGAGTGGCTGGACTAGAAAAGACCAAGGCCCACAAGCAAAGGAAGGAAGGACAGATTTCCAGGGGAGGTGGGCTTTGTGAGACAGTTATTGAAGGAATGAGACAATACGTCCCTCCAGAGTAGGAGTTACAAACTGCAGCCCCAAGGGCCCATTACGCCCACCCATGTGTTTGCTGAGCAGCATGCTTGGTGCTGTGAAATCTTCAAATCTGAAGGCCTGTGGTTAGTACATGTATCCCCACTGAGCTGCAGTTCCCATCACTTCCTGTCTTCTCTCTGCATCTCTGGTATCTGCCTGGCTCCTAAGACCATTAGAGTTTGTCTCCTGCTCTACAGCAGCCTGTTCATGACTGCTTCCCTCTTGGGAGCTAGGTCTTCCTGGCCAAAAGACCTGGAAGATAAAGGCAAGTGTGTGGTTCCCCTAGTTTCTCTGCCATTTTCTTCAAGGTAAATTAAGATCTCTTCTTTCAGGGCCAAATACAGATCTGGAAAGAGAAGAGGCAAAGCAGTTACTGAGTCCCCTGGCCCCCACCTCCAATATAACAAGGCTTTATTGCATTTAATTCCCACAGCCATCTTCAAATTGGGTGTTCTTCAGAGACATCACTTTGACAACAAAGCTATGGTTTTTCTAATAGTCGTGTATAGATGTGAGTGTTGGACCATAAAGAAAGCTGAGCACTGAAGAATTGATGCTTTCAAACTGTGGTGCTGGAGAAGACTCTTGAGAGTCCCTTTGACTGCAAGGAGATCAGACCAGTCAGTATTAAAAGAAATAAACCCTGAATATTCATTGGGAGGACTGATGCTGAAACTGGAACTCCAATACTTTGGCCACCTGATGCAAAGAGCCGACTCATTGGAAAAGACCCTGATGCTGGGAAAGACTGAAGGCAGGAGGAAAAGGGGGATACAGAGGATGAGATGGTTGGAAGGCATCATCAGCTCAATGGACATGAGTTAGAGCAAACTCCGGGATATAGTGAAGGACAGGGGAGCCTGGCATGCTGCAGACCATGGGATCACAAAGAGTCAGACACGACTGAGCAACTGAACAACAACAATGTCCCCATTTTATAGATGAAGAAACTGAGACTCGGAGATGTTAAAAAAAAAAAAAAAAAAACTTGCTTGAAGCTACAGAGCTGGGAAGTAGCCAAGCCAGAACTCAGACCTTGCTCTGTGGATCCCACATCCATCATCTAACCCCAGCTTGGAGGTACCCAGGAAGAGCAGCAGCATAGAGCCTCCTTCACAGGCAGAGTCTTGGGAGGGAGCACAACACATGTCCTGAGCAACACAGGGTCTGCATGCAAGTAATTCCAGTTTATCTGCAGTAAGGCGGGTGAGCCATGGGCAGATAATCCAAAAATAGTTTCTCATTTTTCTTGGGATAAATATAACGTTTTGGCAGCAGACACCCCTTTCAAAGTGTGTTTTGATTAGAATTACACGAAAAGGCGCTTTTATTCTATGAGGATCTGCCAACTAACAGGCAAAAGGGGACCGAGGAGCGTGCCAGCCCGACCTTTCTCCTCCTGCCTACCAGCAGGAGGACTGTGTCCAGGACACAGAACTGTCAGTGGGGGGACACTGGGTGGACGTGAGCCACCTGGGCTTGGGCTGAGTCTGTGCCGCTATTGAACTTGAAACCCAACTCAACCCTTCTCGTTTCTTCGACATATTTCTTATTTTGATCCAATTAGCAAGTGTCTTAGCTGCAGCCCCAAGACAAGTCCAGAAAAGGCGATGGCACCCCACTCCAGTATTCCTGCCTGGAAAATCCCATGGGTGGAGGAGCCTGATAGGCTGCAGTCGATGGGGTCTCGAAGAGTCGGACACGACTGAGCGACTTCACTTTCACTTTTCACTTTCATGCACTGGAGAAGGAAATGGCAACCCACTCCAGTGTTCTTGTCTGGAGAATCCCAGGGACGGGAGAGCCTGATGCGCTGCCGTCTCAGAGGTCGCACAGAGTCGGACACAACTGAAGCGACTTAGCAGCAGCAGCAGCAGCAAGGCAAGTCAGGAGAGAATAGGATTTAGTCATCCAGAGCCCTTTAGTTTAAATGTTAACCCTCCTCCTGATCAGAATTCCAGAGTCAGGAATTGAGATAATGAGATATTTGCCTATGGGTCAAGGTGTGTACCCAAACCAGTAGGGACAGAAAGTGGTGGTCGGCAGTGTTCTATTTTAGCCTAGAAACTGGGTTTCCATGAATATGCTACTTCTGAAAATTAATTAGGATCTTGGAGACAATAGTGAGGCAATTTGAGTTGAAGGAACAGAGCTGAAGGAATCAGGCAGACCTCTGTGATTTGGGACACCTCATTTAACCTCCCTTGGCTTTTCCTCGAATGCAAAATTCATTTACAGTGGGAACTCACAAAGGCAGCCAGCACGTAGGGAAGAACTGATTAAACAAGTGGTCTCCTTGAAGGTGGAGGGACCCTCCTGCTATAGTCCTTGTGGATGAATCTGGCTTTAAGATTCATTGTTTAAGTTATTGATTTAGTGATGGACTGGTGGGTCTCTTTCCTTTCTTCCAAGTATCTGCAGTGGCTGAAAGAGAAATTAATAAACTGCCATGCAAAGAAAAGCAAGATCTGTCTTCCGTGCCCTTCGAACTCAAAACCCATGCTCTTCTGTCCCATTGTGAGATGTCGAGGCAAAAGTGATGACCAGCCGGGCAGAGAACACAGGGAGGGGCAGAGGCTGGAAGTGAGGCGGCCCCAGACCGTCTGCTTCTGCGAGCGCAGGCTCCACAGCCCAAGGTAACTGAAATTGTCCAGTGCACACGAGACAGCCATTCTGCCTGTAGGAGCCAAACCAATGAGTACCATGTTTCTGTCTTTAAGATGAGATCTGAGAAGGCCTGGCATTTACCATTAACATAATTTTATTATTTTTAAATTTTATGTATTTGGCTGCACCAGGTCTTAGTCGTGGCGTGTGGGCACTGTGGTTGTGGCATAGAGGATCTAGTTCCCTGAGCAGGGGTGAAACCAGGGCCCCCACTGGGGGCATGGAGTCTTAGCCACTGGACCACCAGGGAAGTCCCTAATATAGCCTTAGGGGAAGACTTATAGCCTTAGGAAGCCCCTAATTCTCACTTAGTAGTAGTAGTGTTAGTCGCTCAATTATGTCTGACTCTGCAATCCCATGGACTGAAGCCCTCCAGGCTTCTCTGTCCATGGAATTCTTCAGGCAAGAATATTGGAGTGGGCTGCCATTCCCTTCTCGCTTACTTGATCCTAACTGATGCTCAGAAATAACTCAGCAATGGTCCAAGAGGACTCAGTGATCCCATTTTACAGATAAGAAAATTTGAGGTTCAGGGGAATCAAATGACTTTTCCAAGCACACACAGTGTGTAACGATAGCGCCTCTCTTAGAATCTATTGTATTGAAAGGGTGTATTCATATGCCTTGTACTTGCGTGAGGACAGAGGCTGTGTGTCTTACTCATCATTGTGTCAAGCAGATGATACAGCTTTAGTAAGGATTTGTTGAGAGATGGCTTTCCTATATATTATCCTCTGTGTGTGTGTGTGTGTGTGTGCGCCCCCGCAGACTCAGTCTCTCAGTCATGTCTGACTCTGTAGCCCCATGGACTGTAGCCTACTATGCGTGTATTTGAAGAAGTCCAGTGTTGTGAATCACCATGCCTTCTCATCATTAGTAAGACAAATATTTATTTAGCTATATTAAAGAATCTTGTAGTACAAATGTTTCTACACAATAATTCATCAATCATTTCAAAATCAATTGTTTTCTGACTTTCTAAATATAATTAAGAAGACTGAATTATAATCCTTTTTATTTTAATTAATTTATGTTGGAGTTTGGTTGATTTACACTGTTGTATTAGTATTAGTTTCTGCTGTACAGCATAGTGAATCAGTTGTACATGTACATATATCCACACTTTTTTAGATTCTTTTCCCATATAGGCCATTACAGAGTATTGAGTTGAGTTCCCTGTGCTATACTGGTTCTTATTAGTTATTTATTTTATATATAGTAGTATGTGTATGTCAATCCCAATCTCCCAATTTATCCCTCCCTTCTTTCCCCCTTGGTAACTGTAGTTTGTTGTCTACATCTGTGATTCTGTTTCTGTTTTGTAAATAGGTTCATCTGTACCATTTTGTAAGATTTCACACAAAGGCGATATCATATTTTTTTTTCTCTATCTGACTTACTTCCCTCAGCATGACAATCTCGAGGTCCATAATTCATTGTGAGATATTGAAGTAACACCACCCCCAGGGGTCTTTTTTGGCTTAAGGACACAGATTTAGGTGGGAATAAGATGAGAAGTGGGTCAGCTGGGCACATCTTTGGAATTGAAGATGCCAGTTTCCGAATTTCATCTGTGAACAGTCCACCACTTCATAGTCCTCTAAGATAGTGTATTTTGGAAGAAGGAAGTTCTTTTCAGCCAAAAAAAAAAAAAAAAAAGTTCTGTTTCTTTCATCAAGATAACTAATCTGTGTCAGCCATCTGTGAACTCATCATCTTGAGCTCTGGTTGTGCTCTCGCCCGTGTGCAAGCTTCTCTCTGTCCCCTTCACTCCCCTGTCTGACTCTACGTAGACAGAAGCTCTAGGGGCAAGTGTGAGGCGACAAGGGGAAGGAGGAGGTCAGCACCTTCACGTAATAGAGAGCTAAGCTGATCCTTGGGCAGGAATCTTTAACACACTTGATTAAACAAGTAAGCTGGCAAGTAGGAAGCAGTTTCATTCCATGATTCTCTGCTATTTGCAAAAAAACCAGAAGGGCCTGATTGACATTCCCATGGGGTAAAGGTGGGGAGGGAATATGAGATGGTTTGGGCTCATGAGAGGGAATGTATGAGTGATCTCAGGCTGCCATGACTAAAGTCCACAGACTGGCTGGCTCAACAGAAATTCATGTCCTCACAGTTCTGAAGGCTGAACACCCAGGATCAAAGTGTCAGTGGGGTTGGTTTCTTTTGAGGCTGCTCTTCTTGGCTTGGAGGTGGCTGTCTTTTTGCTGTGCTTCACTTAGTCTTTCTCCTGTGCAAACACCTCTCTGGTATCTCTCTGTGTTCTATTTGCCCACTCTTATAAGGACTCAAGTCAGATTAGATTAGGGCTCCCCACAACAACCTCAAAGCAGAGACATCACTTTGCCAACAAAGGTCTGTCTAGTCAAAGCTATGGTGCTTCCAGTAGTCATATACAAATGTGAGAGTTGGACTGTTAAGAAGACTGAGCACCAAAGAATTGAGGCTTTTGAACTGTGGTGCTAGAGAAAACTCTTGACAGTCCCTTGGACTGCAAGGAGATCAAACCAGTCAATCCTAAAGGAAATCAACCCTGCATATTCATTGGAATGACTGATGCTGAAGCTGAAGCTCTAATACCTTGGCCACCTGATCCAAAGAGACAACTCATTGGAAAAGACCCTGATACTGGGAAAGATTGAAGGAGAAGGGGGCGGCTGAAGATGAGATGGTTAGATAGTGTCACGGACTCAATGGATATGAGTATGAGTAAACTCCAGGAGACGGTGAAGAACAGAGGAGACTGGCATGCTGCAGTCCATGGGGTCACAAAGAGTTGGACACAACTTAACAACTGATCAACAACAACAAACAACAGCCTCATTTTAACTTAATCACCTCTTTAAAGACCCCGTCTCTGGAGACAATCACATTCTGGTGTGTGGACTGTTAAAGGATTCAACATATGAATTTTGAGAGGATACCATTCGGCCCATAACAGAAGAATATGTAAAAACACCAAAATCAAGCTTCATTTTCATTACAAGTTTTCTCAAGGCAGAGTTAGACATTGGACCCAGGAAAATGGAAAACTAAATGTGTTTTCTAAAAAGCAGCCATATGCTGGTAAATGTTTAACCGCCATCTGTCATTGTGGTGACATGATTTGTAGTATTTGACAATGTCTGTGGTGTAAATATTCCTACTACCATCTATTTCAGTTAACACCGTGATGTCACTGAAGATGGAGTTGGGAAGAGATGCATGCAACCAAACATCACGAACAATCTGAGCTGACTCCAGCACACCTGCAGAGACTGGGATGGTGTAGGGATGTCGTCTCATTGGGGCCAGATTCCCTCTTTCACAGTTACCTCTGGTTTGAAGTCCCTCCTCACTCCCTACAATCTACTGGTTCTCTAATCTAGCAAACTGAAGATCTATGAATCAAAAGTTTTCCTTTCCCTTTCACCTGGACCCCAGATATTTTAATACTAATATACAAAATCCTTGATAGAACTGATTTCAATTCTCCATACTGAACACATCGCCTAAATCGTCAGGGAGGAAAAGCAGAGGTATAAAATTATTCCACAGTCTCCAAAAGGGAACTGATTGGTTAAGTCAGAAAAAAAGCACCCCCTTCAATAGCAGTCATTGAAGTAATTATAGATCACCTAATCTCTAATATGCATTTTCAACATTCTTTGGGAAGATTTTATACTTATGAAGCTGGTCCTGAAAAGGAAGCAGACTGACATCAGAAAATACTTATTAGCAATTGAAAAATGACAGATACTTAAAATTAATAAAGGCAGCAAATGTCAAATGGAACCTGTATAAAAACTGCATAATTTAATTATAGTACAAAATCAAGAAATTTCCCTATGATTTTGGATATGAACACTAAGAAACACCTAAACTCAAATGACATTAAAGGGTTAAAAATAAAATATATAGAAAGATATCAGTTGTAGATGAACACAAACAGAGGACGTAATACTACCAACAAAAAAAGACAAATCCAAGGTAAGAAGTGTTTAGTGACACATATTATGTGCCATTTACTATTCCCTCAGCTATAAAACAGAGAAAATAATAAGTGATACTAAGAAAATAATGGAGAAAATAATAAATTCTATTGGAATACTGAGATGATGCTTCAAAGTATTTAGTGCAATGCTCAGTTCAGTCGTTCAGTCATGTCCGACTGTTTGTGACCCCATGGACTACAGCATGCCAGGCTTCCCTGTCCATCACCAACTCCCACAGCTTACTCAAACTCATGCCCATCAAGTCGGTGTTGCCATCCAAGCATCTCACTGTCTGTCGTCCCCTTCTCCTCCTTCCTTCGGTCTTTCCCAGCATCAGGGTCTTTTCAAATGAGTCAGTTCTTTGCATCAGGTGGCCAAAGTACTGGAGCTTCAGCTTCAGCATCAGTCCTTCCAATGAATATTCAAGACTGATTTCCTTTAGGATTGACTGGTTTGATCTCAGTTAGTATAATGCTACCTGGTTCATAAAAAGAGTTAAATGAATGATGATTATGTAAAACAAGAGACATCATTGACCAATTCGTTCAAAATTTCTCTCATATCTCACCTTTGTTCTCCATTCCCATTTCTATGACCCTAGCATAATCTCTCCTTAAATTTCTGATGGATTACAAAAATAATCCACTATCTGCTCTCCTTGTCTCCAGTTTTACAAACTTCAATCCACCCTGCACAGAGTAATCCTCTTAGAACACTATTTTTAGTATGCCACATTTTGGCTCAAAATTTATATACAAGATGAACTCCAAACTTTCCAGCTTGTTATTCACAGCTCTTTAAAATCTTCTGTGATCCCACCTTTATTTACAGGCTTATGCTGTACTGCTTCCCTATATGAACTCTCCGCCCCAGGAGTGTTTACGTTTTCTATAGCCCTGAAACATACTTTAATCACTTCTTTCTGTGTGTCTTTCTTTGTTCACACGTGTAACCTATTTCCATGTCAGCTGTCCCTGCTTCCACCCCTCCATCCCAGCTAGATCTTCCTTTTTCCTCCTCAAATGCAGTCTAGCTCCTCCTACAAAGAAACGTTCCTCTTCGAATGTCCAAGGAATTAAGTGCTGTATTCTAATACTTAAGTAAATCCTACCTTGTGTCATTATCGTACATCATCAAATTCAAAAGTATTGATTGTAAGAGACAATATTATATGAACCACTAAGAAAGAGAAAAACCTTCCAAGTACAGTGTGACATTTCATTAGTATTTTTTCTTTTCTTGGTTGAAGTATGGTTGATTTACAAATGTTGTGTTGGTTTCAGATGTTCAGCAGAATGATTCAGATAAAGATACAGATATTCCTTTTCAGATTCTTTTCCCTTTGAGGTTATTACAAAATCCTAAGCACAGTTCCCTGTGCTATCAGGGCGTCTCTGATCGCTCAGCTGGTAAAGAATCTGCTTGCAGTGTGGGAGACCTGGGTTCCATCCCAGGATTGGGAAGATCCCCTGAAGAAGGGAAAAGCTACCCACTCCAGTATTCTGGCCTGGAGAATTCCATGGACTGTACAGTACATGGGGTCGCAAAGAGTCAAACAGGACTGAGCGACTTGCACTTTCCCTTTCCCTGTGCCTTACGGCACATTCTTGTTGGTTATTTGTTTTATATATGGTAGTAGAGTGTGCTTATGTTAATTGCAGACTCTTCATTTACACCTTCCCCTTTCCGCTTTGCATGCCATTGATTTTTCTAATATTTGTTTATTTACTTATTTTTGGCTGTGTCAGGCCTTTGTTGTGGCACTAGCTTCTCTCTAGTGATGGTGTGTGGGCTCAGTGGTTGCCTTGAGGCATGTGGGAATCTTAGTTTCCCAACCAGAGATCGAACCCGCAGCCCCTGCATTGGAAGGCAGATTCTTAACCACTGGACCACTGGGGAAGTTCCTGCATGTCACTGATTCTTTAAGAGGTATTATTTTTGGGAGTGATGTGAAGCTGAAACTCCAATACTTTGGCCACCTGATGCAAAGAGCCGACTCATTGGAAAAGACCCTGATGCTGGGAATGATTGAAGGCAAAAGGAAGAGGAGGCAGCAGAGGATGAGATGGTTACATAGCATCACTGATTCAATAGACATGAACCAGCAAACTCAGGGAGATAGTGAAGGATAGGGGAGCCCGGCATGCTGTAGTCTATAGGGTCGAAAAGAGCTGGATGCGACTGAACAACAACAAAAGATAGAAAAATGTACATCTTGGATTCAGTGAAATATAGTGCGAGATTCATACACACGTTCATTTACGCAGTACATATTTCCTGAGTAAACTTACTCAGTAAATGTCACCTACCATATGCTCAGCACAGTACCAAGGATGTCCAATACAGACAATACAGACAAGGCACCTACATTCAAGCTCATACTTTGTTGTACCCGTGCTTTTTATGGCCTTTACCCCCTAGAAAGGACAGTAAGGGTCTAAAGGTAGAAATTAATGGATTGCAATTTATGTCCCCTGGTAGGTAGTATTTCACATAATTTTGCACATAGTAGGCACTCTAAATATTTAAAGTGAGGTGATGAGTAAAAATGGGACAGTGGAGGACAAGGCAGCCTGGCGTGCTGCAGTCCATGGGGTCACAGAGAGTCGGACATGACTTAGTGACGGAACAACAAGGAGTAAAAATAGATGTACATAATGTAATAAAGTCTGTTCTAAATTCAGACACAAGAGAATACACAGTCTGTTAAAGCTAATTAGCTTACAGGTCTCTCAATGTGCATCTCTACAGGACTTCATCAGTCACGAGGGAAAGATTCAAAAACTGGGGGAAGCAATTGTGTTGTGTTGATGTGCCCAGGAGCTGTCTCAAGGATTCGCAGCAGGAAGGGGAGAGGGGGCAGAGGAACACCAGAAAATTAGAATCAGTGCATCATTCACACTGCTTTATGAAATTACTTTCTCCCCAGTTATTTACCATAGCAAATCAGCTATTGTCATTTGTTAATTTCAGATTTCTGGTGTTCGCTGTTTATGAGCCACCCTAGAGTCCACTATGTCTAGAAATTTGCCTTTGTCCTGGGGATTCAGTCACCTGGGCAGTCACCAAGCCAGGGGTGGGTGCAGACTGTCCCCCAGTATCTCAGCCTCTCATTACAGCTTTGTCCTTCTCCTTTTCAAGTTTCTACAGGAACCTGAGGGTCCTCGGGTTTGCAAGATACACCCCTTGAGAACAACAAGGGCCCACTGCAATCTCGATCAGCTGGGGATCCTCAATCTTGGGAGTTCTGAGCACACTCCTTGCAGCACTGAGCAAAGAGAGGATAGCGTAGGCTGCCAGCAGTGCTCATTTGTTTGATCAACAAATTTATAAAGAGGTTTACGGTGTGCCTTGGTCTCAGGTAGCAGAACACATGCAGGGATGAATACACTCTCATGTGAGCGCGACGCTTCCTTAAACGAGGACCGTCCTTCAGAGAACTTTCGTACTTTACATTTTTAAAATTGATTTCTGTTGTTTAGCTGGTAAAGAATCTGCCTGCCATGCGGGAGACCTGGGTCTGATCCCTAGGTTGGGAAGATCCCCTGGAGAAGGGAAAGGCTACCCACTCCAGTATTCTGGGCCTGGAGAATTCCACAGACTGTATAGTCCATGGGGTCGCAAAGAGTCAGACACAACTGAGTGACTTTCACTTTCACGTGTTGCTTTTGGCTGTGCTGGGTCTTCATTGCTCCACGCGGGCTTTCTCTAGTTGCGGCGAGCACAGGGCAACTGTCTAGCTGTGACGAGAGAGCTTCTCATCGCAGTGGCTTCTCTTGTTGCCGAGCACGGGCTCCAGGTATGTGGGCTCAGTAGCTGCAGTGCACGGGCTTTCTCGCCCCACAGTATGTGGGACCTTCCTGGACCTATTGAACCCATGTCTCCTCCATTGATAGGCACATTCTTAACCACTGGACCACCAGGGAAGTTCCTCACTTGGATTTTTGACCCTCATAACCACCCAGGGTAACAGCCAGGGAACATCTCAGTCCCATTTCACAGATGAGGAAGGTGAGGCCCAGAGACATTCAGAGAACTGCCCGAACCCAGATGGCTACAGAGGCTTCCCAAACTCAAGCCTCTTGACTGTAAATCAAATGCTTTCTGCCAGATTATCATGTCAGGGATATCAGAGGGAATGGATGGAATCTCAGAGTAATTCCACAGAAGTCCTAGATGGCATTCTAGAAACATCACCCCCACCCCGCAACCTCCAAACACAAAATCAGAGGGTCAAACCAAAGAGTGCCAACTGAACTGAGCATCTGAAGGTCCAAGAGGCAATGACACACGGAAGGCTCTGTGCAAACCACGGTAGTGATGGAAAGTGACTGGGAAATGTTCAATGTCCCTGGGTGTTTCATTCAAACCCCCTGCTCCCGTCTGTGGCTCGGCCTGACCAAAGAACTCCAGATAGCATGGACAGTGTCTGGGGTCAGTCTTGGGGTTATGTTAAGACTGCAGGTTGGCCTCTTGCCACGTTGGGCCTTCGCTCTGTCCTCCCGCAATGACCCTGGCCCATTTCAACTGGCTGAATTATTTAAATATTGTACATTGCTAGTTAATAGACACAACATATTGAAAGTTTTACAATCAAATATTTATGCTGCTCAAAAACATTTTCCATGATCTTTAAACAGCCATGTCATCTATTTATTTTCATTCTCTGATCTTTCTGTTTTGTATCAGAATCGGAGAATTTAGCCTATTTACCCAGAAGTAAATATTATGATGAAAACATGGGGCGGCTCAAAAGTAGACTTAGGAAAGTGCAGAAGTATTTTGTGTCAGTGTCAATTGCACAACAGCCTCTGCATGGCAATAAATTAAGACATTTCTTTGGGATGCTTGAAGAATGGAGATTAATGTTTCATGGCCGGACACTGCCTCCGTGATGCAGCAGCCTCACCATCCTTTCTGTCCACTCGCTCCTTTTGTAAAATGCAGAGAAAGTCTTCTGGGTCAGGGAGTGGCCATTTGCCGGTGACTTCAATCCACGAAATACACTGGATATGGAACCTGGGGCTGCAAGGAAGAGCTGACACTCAATAATCCAAAGTCTTGTTTGACAGCTGAAGGACACACAGCCCTCAGCTTGGTCCTCTTTTTTTGCAGATACTCCTAACTTCTGAGTTCTTCTCCCTAACTCTGTCCTTAGTGATGCTTTATTAGGCCTGAAAGCTAGTCACCTTGTTTCAGGGGCAACTTCTCTCTGCCCTAGAGAGAGTCTAGCCAGTATTTCCTCATTACTGGGTTAGAGAGAAAGGCCCTCCTTGAATATCAGTGTCCTTTCCAAAAAAATAGTCTTACAGATGCAAAGAAGGCACCAGAGCATCAAAGGGCCAGGAAACATGGTCTCTGGGATGAGTCTCGGATCCCCATGTCTCACTTCAGGCTTAAGATCTAATTTCAAGGGACTTCCCTGGTGGCCCAGTGGCTAAGACTCCTTGCTTCCAATGCAGGGGGTCTGGGTTTGATCCCTGGTCAGGGAACTAGATCCCCCATGCTGCAATTAGCAATCCCGCCTGCTGCAACAAAGACTCGGTACAGCCAAATTTAAAAAAGAAAAAAAAAATTTTAAAGATCTAATGTTGAACTTTTTGCTTGAAACTGGCTGCATATGCTCTCTATTCCATGGGCTTCATTCCTCCTCTAATATCTGACTTTTCCAAGCTCTGGCTAACCTCCCACTCAGCATCTTACTTCTGTCTCCTCCCTCTCTTTGAAGGGTCACCTGCAGCTCCCCATCCTGAATTACCAGGAACCTCATTAGACTTGGAGAAAGTAGTAAATGGGGTTTAGTGAGGCAGACCCATGTCTTCACCCATCTCCTAACCTTGAATTTTGACTTCTGTTCCTGAAAGAAAAGGAAGATATATAGGTCAGGGGATTGCCATTAGGAATATGTAAGAACTTACATGGATTATACGTAAAGTGCCTCATGCTATGTTTGGTCCAGACTGAGCACTCGTCAATTAAGTATCAGTAACTATATTACTATCACTGTGTGAGGGACAGAGGCTCTGACTGCCTCCAAAATCTCCCAGGTCTTCATTACCCTAGTTGCTCCCCAGTCCTCGCATGGCTTTTTTCTAAAGTTCTAAACATCAACTCTTAATCAGTGGCTCATAGCTACAATAAGGCATAGAGATGGGACATAGGAAAGAAAGAAGAGAATAAAGAAAGATGGGAGGAGATGCCGGAGAAGGCAATGGCACCCCACTCCAGTACTCTTGCCTGGAAAATCCCATGGACGGAGGACCCTGGTAGGCTGCAGTCCATGGGGTCGCTAAGAGTCAGACACGACTGAGCGACTTCACTTTCACTTTTTACTTTCATGCATTGGAGAAGGAAATGGCAACCCACTCCAGTGTTCTTGCCTGGAGAATCCCAGGGGTAGGAGAGCCTGGTGGGCTGACGTCTATGGGGTCGCACAGAGTCGGACATGACTGAAGTGACTTAGCAGCAGCAGGGAGGAGATGCAGGTTAGAGCATCCATCCTTTAGGGGAAATTACTCATTTTATTTAAAAAATCATAGTCAGTAAAGAGATGGCAAAAAGAGAGGCCCCTTTCTTTTTTAAAAATAAAGTATCTTTTTAAATTTAAATGTACTTTTAATTGGGCATCTCTGGTAGCTCAGACAGTAAAGAATCTGCCTGCAATGCAGGAGACCCAGGTTCAACCCCTGGGTCAGTAGGATCCCCTGGAAAAGGGAATGGCTACCCACTCCAGTATTCTTGCCTGGAGATTTCCATGGACAGAGGAGCCTGGTCAGCTACACTTTATGAGGTTGCAAAGAGTCAGACAAGACTGAGCGATTAACACTTTTACTTTATTTTTGACTGGAGGATAATTGCTTTGCAATACTATGTTGGTTTCTGCTATGTCTCAACATGAATCAGCCTTAAGTAATCATTTGGTCCCATCATTTCATGGGAAATAGATGGGGAAACAGTGTCAGACTTTATTTTGGGGGGCTCCAAAATCACTGCAGATGGTGATTGCAGCCATGAAATTAAGACACTTACTCCTTGGAAGGAAAGTTATGACCAACCTAGATAGCATATTGAAAAGAAGAGACATTACTTTGCCAACAAAGGTCCATCTAGTCAAGGCTATGGTTTTTCCAGTGGTCATGTATGGATGTGAGAGTTGGATTGTGAAGAAGGCTGAGTGCCAAAGAATTGATGCTTTTGAACTGTGATGTTGGAGAAGACTCTTGCGAGTCCCTTGGACTACAAGGACATCCAACCAGTCCATTCTAAAGGAGATCAGCCCTAGGTGTTTTTTGGAAGGACTGATGCTAAAGCTGAAACTCCAATACTTTGGCCACCTCATGTGAAGAGTTGACTCATTGGAAAAGACTCTGATGCTGGGAGGGATTGGGGGCAGGAGGAGAAGGGGATGACAGAGGATGAGATGGTTGGATGGCATCACCGACTCGATGGATGTGAGTTTGGGTGAACTCTGGGAGTTGGTGATGGACAGGGAGGCCTGGCTTGCTGCAATTCATGGGGTCGCAGAGTCAGACATGACTGAGGGACTGAACTGGACTGAACTGAACAGGGAGGTAAGATCCCACTTGCAGCCTAAAAAACCAAAACATAAAACAGAAACAATGTTGTAACAAATTCAATAAAGGCTTAAAAATATTTCACATCAAAAATTAAAAAAAAAAAAAAGACTCAGGAACTTGAGAACAGGAAAGGCAGCCTGGGTCACAGAAATCTTGGTTCCATTCCCACGTGAGGAGCTGGACAGGGTCTGTTTCCACAGATCTCAGCTTCCTTGACTGTAAAATAAGATGGTTCCATTGCATTCATTCAATAGACGTTTAGCTTGGGAGCTTCCCAGGTGGCTCAGTGATAAAGAATCTGCCTGCCAATGCAGGAGACAGGAGATGCAGGTTTGATCCCTAGGTTAGGAAGATCCCCTGGAGGAGGGCATGGCAACCCACTCTAGTATTTTTGCCTGGAGAATCCCATAGACAGAGGAGCCTGGTGGGCTACAGTCCATGGGGTCGCAAAGCATTAGACATGACTGAGCGAGTATGAGTCTTAGTCAGTCAGTCATACTGAGCACCAGCTGCGTGCAAGGTGCAGTTCTAGGCACCGGGGTCGCAAAGCGGCACCAGAAAGACACGATTCCTGCTCAGGTGTTGGTAGCAGAGACAAACGCACAAACGGACAACCGGGTAACTAAATATGACCATTTCAGTTAATGGTGAGGGACTGGAAAAAAGCAAAGCGGAGAAATTGCTAGAAAGACGCTGGGGTGAGCAGGCTACCTAGGGGAAGAAGGTCAGAGAAGGACTTTGTATGAAGCTGATTCCTGTGTGAGTGGAGTCCAGGCACGTGGAGATCTGGGGAAGGATGTTGCAGCCAGAAAGACGCCTCAGGCACTCCTAGTGCTGATGGAATGGTCAGCAGGGCCCACAGGAAGGGATCTTAATAGACAAGACTGCCTGTTGAGAGCTGCGGTCTTCACAGGGATGCTGCTGAGGTCACGAGACCCTGGGAAACAAACACAATAACCCCTGTCTCCCACCTCCCTGGAATCCATGCTAGAGCTCCACATTGGCTGGACACACCCAGAAGTCAGAGGACAAGGGAAATCTATTAATGCCAGCCATATTGGTCCACCTCCTGGACACTGCCTCCCTGCTGCACCCCACCCCAGAGTGGGGGGTTGGACAGAGGAAGCAGGAGGAAGATCAGAGATGAAAAAACAAGATAGTAGAAAATATACCCAGAACCACTCAGGTGTGTGGTTTAATTCTGAGGACATTAGAAAGCCACTGGGGAGTTTTAAGTAAAGGGTATACTATTTTTTTTGTAAGATTTTTTTTTGATGTGGACCATTTTTAATATCCTTACTGAATGTATTACAATATTGCTTCTGTTTTATGTTTTGGTTCTGCGGCCTTGAGTCCTGTGGAATCTTAGCTCCCTGACCAGGGATTGAACCCACACCCCTTGCATTAGAAGGTGAAGTCTTGACCACTGGACCGCCAGGGAAGTCCCAGTAAGGGGATGCTTTAAACTGATTTATGTTAAAAAGATTAATCCAGCTTCTGTGAGGGGAATCGACTTTCCATGGGCAAGACTAGAAGTTGGGAGGATATTTATGAGGTTATTACACCATCAAAATAAAAATTTATGTTGGGGTGGTCTAGCGTGGTGGCTGAAGATAAAGAAAAATAAATAGATTCAGGAAATATGATGGAAAAAAAAAAAACATTTTAAAGGCAAGTTCTGCCATTGCCGTAAGATAAAGGAGACCCTTCTCCGACCCTGATGCGAAATAAGAACACACGTACACCCTCAGAGCTGCAAACTCCAGGACCTCAGCACCAGTGCCAAGCCATATGGCTTTTATAGTGCAAAGTGCATTGAGAGAAACGTGCCAGCTCTGTGCTGTCTTTATTTATAAGAAGAAGAGAGAAAATAAAGAATTTCCCAAGCCTGGCATGTAGAAAAATGATGTGTCTGGTGGACCTGATAAACAACAAATTGTAAAGTCTTCTAGTTTTATTGTTGGCATTGTCGTAAAGAACATGCTGTGCTTATTATCTGGTCAAAGGGATTTCATTCTTTGTGATGTTGAAGTGAGTTATAATCTTTACTAAACAAATAACGTCAGTAATTTTTAAATTCCACAGTCATGAATGTTTGTAGAATTTTTTTCCCCTCTTTCTCTCTCTCTTTGATAGTTTTGTCAGATATCAGAAAATGCTTTCACTGTGTTCCCAGATGGGGTATCATTTCCAGCTAAAAAACTAAAATCCATCAATGTCTCTAAAAACCCATCAACATCATTTCAATCACAGGCTGTATCAGTGATGAGCAGCTTAAAGGCTGATGTCATAAGACTGTATTGGCCAAAAAGTTTGTTTGGGTTTTTCCTGAAAGATGTTACAGAAACCCGAACAAAGTTTTTGGCCAACCCAGTATCAATCCCAAACCATTATTCACTCCTCGGGAAGTTCTGATGTTCCATAAATAGTCCTAGGTAGACTATTAAATTTATATTCTTACGGAAGACAGGCCTAGCATGTAGGTGGTCACAGATCAAAGAAAACTGTGGAAAGGTTTTTGGCTCATTCTGCAAATAATTTAGAACAAATGACTTAGGACAGTCGAGGGAACTGATCTTTTTCGAGTTTTTTGCAAAATGTATATATTGTAGTAGCTTTAAGAATAAAGAGTGTATGAAGCACTTCAAGACACAACTGAGGTCAAATCACAGCCTGCCTCTAAGTAACTGGATGGTCTTAGTCAAATCACTTCACCTCTGAGCAGGACTGCTGGTACCCGTGTTTGATCCCTGGGTCAAGAAGATCCCTTAGAGAAGGGAATGATAACCCACTCCATTATTCTTGCCTGGAGAATTTCATGGACAGAGGAGCTTGGCAGGCTACAGTCTATGGGGTCACAAAGAGTTGGACACAACTGAGTGACTCTCTCTCTCTCTCACACTCACACGTACATACACATGACTTTGTACACAGAAGTATGTACGTTGTACACGGAAGTATGTATGTTGTACACGGAAGTATGTATGTTGTACCCCAGATTCAGAAGACTTTCTGATGACAGTTGATCCCTCGGCATTTAGCACTTGGCTCTATTCTCCGGCAGGTGCAGTGTGTGTTCAGCTTCAAATCACCAGTCAGCAAACCCCACAGAGCAACAGCAACAATAAGGGGGACTCAAAACTCTTAGAGTTGTTAGTTCTAGCTTCACAAATTTCCACCCAAGCAGATATTAATTTGCAGGGTTTTTTTTTCCTTCTCAAATAGGGTAAGAAGAAAACTTTCAAAGTCTAAATGCCTCAAAACTGAATATTGTTCCAATTATTAGAATTCACTTAAGCATTGGTCATTCCACATTTGTATTTCCAGTGGAATCTTTAGGAAAAAAAACTCAGATGCTGGCCAAGACAAACCTGCAACTCAGGGGTCTGATGGCAGCATCCGTGGCAACGGGTCCCTACCTGCAGGACCACAGTCAGCTGTGAAGGGACAGTGTGGTCAATGAAACCGGGGTTTAAAGAATGCTGAATTTTTCACCACTTGGGAATAGCTCCGGCTAGTTTTTCCACAGAAAACAGTTATTCCAAAGTGACCACGATTCACAGACTGTAATATGCAGCCTTTGTAGATCACTGTGACATGTGTGAGGGACTTCTCTGTACCTTGGTTTTGCCTGTAAGTGGGCTGGTCAATAAGGAACGCAGGATTGTCAGCGCGGCCATCACCACCACCTTCACAGCCATCTATGGGATGGGGAGACTCTTTTTTCGCACTCTCTGTTGGGAAACTGCCACTTACCAGGCTCTGTCCTAAGTGCTTTGTGTGCGTGTGTGTTAGTTGCTCAGTCATGTCCAACTCTTTGCGACCCTGTGGACCACAGCCACCAGGCTCCTCTGTCCATGGCATTCTCCAGGCAAGAGTACTGGACTGAGTAGCCATCCCCTCTTCCAGGGGGTCTTCCCAACCCAGGGATGGGACCCAGGTCTCCCGCATTGCAGGTGGATTCTTTATTGTCTGAACCACCAGGGAAGCTCCCTGAGTGCTTTATATGTATCTATTTACTGATCAGATCCTCTCCGTAACTTTTCAAACTGAATCTTCCTGTCTTACAGATGTGGACACTGAGGCACAGAGAACTGAGAGGTTAAGTAACTTGCTCAAAATCACACAGCTCGTAAAATGTGGGGCCAAGGAATAACAGTTATCCTACTCCAGAACCCACATCTTTTTCCATAACTAGCCCTCAAGCCACTACCACCCCTGAAACACAAGGAAACACCACCAACAGCTCCATGTTTCCATAACCTTTCCAAACCTAAACCTCGGCAGACGTGTAACTTTTACTGACTCTTCTGGGATTCGCCTTCAGTCATTTTTAATAAATTTCATTTCAAACACACTGGAAGATACCCCAGCCTCATGTCACGAAAGGCTTCAACACACAGTTACCCTCCTTTGGCTTTAAAGGCTAATGTAACAAAATCCTGGGTTTTATGGATTTTTTTTTTTTTAAATGGGTCAGTACCAAGGTCAGTTCGTAATAAAGAATTTTCCAGAAGAAAAGCAGAAATTGGCAACGTACTGTAAGAAAATACTGCATGAGCCAGGAAGCAATGAAGAGATGTTTAAATTTTCTCTGACATGAATACTGACCACCCAGGGGAATAAAGAAAACACCTGTTGAAGCCCCGGGCACGTGTATACCCAGAGACTGAAACTGAAGCAGGCTTCTGAGTCACCTGTCAAACCAGAGGCTATGTGAAAGAGGAAAGAGACACACGACTTAGAGAATGAACTTATGGTTGCTGGGGGAGGTGTGGAGTGGGGTGGGGGGAAGAGGTAGTTAGGGAGTTTGGGATGGTCGTGCACACACTGCCACTGTATTTCAATGGACAACCAACCAACAAGGACCTACTGTAGAGCACAGGGAACTCTGATCAATGTTCTTAAGTGGCAGCCTGGATGGGCCTGGAGTTTAGGGGAGAATGGATACATGTATATGTATGGCTGAGTCCCTTGGCTGTTCACTGTGAAACTATCACAACATTGTTTGTTAAGGGGCTATACCCCAATACAAAATAAAAGATTTTTTTTAAAAATTAAAGGCTGCATCAGCCACTGAGAACAGACACGCAGAAGCCTTGAGCCCCAAGCCCTGGTCTTGCTTCTATCTAGAGGGACAATTTCTCATGGACCAGAGACCCTCTCTTCTGCATCAATTATTTCAGCTGTCACAAAGTGTCTCAAATGACTCCCAGACTGTCTGAACTCAAGGGCTTTAAAAAGTGAAAAGTATATGTGTCCTTAGGGGGAAAGAAGCATGAAAATAGTGCAGTTATAAGACAGGAAAATCTTATGGCAAGAGAGGGATGAAAACATGGAATACAGAGGATTTTTCATGGCAGTGAAACTTCTCTGTGTGATGCTGTAACGATGGGTCTATGCCATTGTGTGGCTGTTCAGTTGCCAAGTTATGTCTGACTCTTTGCGACCCCATGAACTGCAGCACACCAGGCTTCCCTGCCCTTCACTACCACCTGAAGTTTGCTCAAATTCATGTCCATTGAGTCGGTGATGATATCCAACCATCTCATCCTCTGTCACTCCCTCTCCTCCCACCTTCAATCTTTCTCAGCATCAGGGTCTTTTCCAATGAGTCAACTCTTCGCATCAGGTGGCCAAAGTATTGGAGCTTCAGCTTCAGCATCAGTCCTTCCAATGCATATTCAGGGTTGATTTCCTTTAGGATTGTGTCATTTCCTTTAGAACGGTGTCATCTGGGGTGTGTCCAAACCCCAAGAATGTACAACACCAAGGCTGAGCCTTAATGTGACCTGTAGACTCTGGGTCATAACGATGATTCAGTGGAAGGTCATCAGTAACAAAGTGTAACAAATGCGTCGCTGTAGTGGAATGTTCAGGGGGATGCCGTGCACATGTAGAGCAAGGTGCTTACAGGAAATCTCGCTGCCATCCTCTCGATTTTACTGTGAAACTCAAACTGCTCCTAAAAGTCTTAATAAAAACAAATCTTGCAAAAGGAAGACCACTGATGATCGCAGCCCCTGCCTGAACGTTGTGTAAGTTTTAGTCTGAGAGTTTCAGGAATCCATTTCTATCAAGCTAGTGTGCCTGTTCCAATCATATTCATAGGGCTTCCCTGGTGGCTCAGTGGATAAGAATCCATCTGCCAATGCAGAAGACACAGGTTCAATCCCTGGTTCAAGAAGATACCACACGCCTTGGAGCAACTAAGCCTGTGCACCTCCACTACTGAGCCTTTGCTCTAGAGCCCAAGAGCCACAACTACGGAAGCCCCGTGCCCTAGAGCCTGTGCTCTGCAACAAGAGAAGCCACTGCATTGAGAAGCCCAAGACCACAACTAGAGAGAAGCCCACACAGCCCTGAAGACCCAGCACAGCCAAAAATAAATCTTTTAAAAATCATCTTCATAAAGAGGAATTTTGTGGTAGAAGCATTTAGTGGATTTGAAAGTCCCTTGGCTGTTTGCTGAAATGATTCGATTTCTTTTTTTAATTTCCTGTTACTGAGAGGAGCTGAGGATATTATGGGTTAATGAACCTCCCACTATGAACGGTCTTGCCTATTGTCATTGCTGATTGCCACAGCACTTGGGTTTCCCCCTTTTCAGACATTCTCACTTGGAGCATAGTGATTATAACAGTCAGATGTCAGTTCACCTATTCCAACTCCCCAAGTAATATTTCCAAAGCAAGAGCAATGTCCTCCCTAGACTACTTCCCCTAAAACTAAAAGCTCCCCCTCCCTGATTCACAGCCCTGGAAACGGGGGTGAGACAGAGATGAGGTTTGGAAAGCTCTTGACTGATTGGGGTCCAGGAGGAGTCCATGCTGGCCTGCCCGCCCTGCCCTGGCCAGGTGGTGCGTCTCCATTCCTTGGCCGTAATAGGCGTCCAGGGTTAATGAGAGTAGACATGCATGATTCTTAAGGTCATCTGAAGCGGGTCAGGGATTTATGGACCTCCATTCTGTTTTCTGGGGAGCGGGGGAGATGGCAGGCAATTGATGCAAAGGGAGGAGTTGGGAAACAGAATGTGACCAGTTGGAAAAAAAAAAGATTTGGAAGAGAAAGCAGACTCCCACATCAGAGCACACTTTATGAACCAGAAGCGGTTTCGTCATCTCTGGAAAGCGTGTAAGGTTGTATCAGGCTCTGAATGGAGTGAATCAGAACCAAACAGTCTCTACACCAACCCCTGTTACAATGACTATTTGAAAACCATCATTTAAGATGCCTTGGCAGAGATGAAGCCTCTCAGATGTATCCAGAGCCCTCAAGAAATTCATAATATAGTTGCAGAAGAGACGATCTAAAACCAGAAACACTACTCTATAGACAATAATTCAAACACAAAGTATGTCAAAGGGCAGTTTATGACAACAGGAGTAATATAAGAAAATAGTAAAATAGAACGAAAGGAAAAATATTAGACAATGAGTTACAGATAAATGAAAATGACATTTCTGACCCCCAATAGCTGAGAAACTAGTGAAGAGATTTTCATGTAAAAAATAATGGATAATACTCCTTGACAAATGCAATAACAGAGGTATAAGCAAGATACGAAAAGAGCAAAGCAAAGCGGGTGTGATTAATTCTGCCTGGGACTGTCAGAGGTTTTCTCAATAAGGTAAAAATTGATTTTTTAATTTTATTGGAGTATAATTGCCTTACAATATTGTATTCGTTTCTGCTATGCAACAAGGTGAATCAGCTGTATGTATACATATATCCCCTCCCTCTTACATCTCCCTCTCACCCACCCCATCCCAGCCCGCTAGGTCATCACGGAGCACCAGGATGAGCGTTCCGTGGTTGACAGCAGCTTCCCACCAGTTCTCTCTTACATGTGGTAGTGGATATACATCAATGCTACTCTCCCAATTCGTCCATCCTGCTCCTTCCCCCCTGCCTTGCCCACATGTCCATTCTCTACACCTGCGTCTCTATTCTTGCCCTGCAGATAGATTCATCAGTACCATTGTTCTAGAGTCCTCATATATGCATCAATAGACGTTATTTGTTTTTCTCTTTCACTCTCTATGACAGACTCTAGGTCAATCCACATCACTACAAATGACCCAATTTCATTCCTTTTTATGGCTAAGTAGTATGTAGTATGTCTCTAGACAGAGAAAGGATTCTAGGCATTATAGGTAATAGAAACAGGAAAGGAAGAGAGAAAAGACTCAGTGTTTTTAAAATCCTTTGTTACTGTGAGCATACAGAGAATGAAGTAGGAAGAAAGGCAGGAAATAAAGTAAGAGTTAATGGGGACAGATTATATGGGGTTTTCCATGTCATACTTAAGGGTGTGGACATTATCGTTTGGCACTAGGGAGCCAAAGAAGGTTGTAGGCAGGAAGCAGATGATCCTGCTTATGACTTAGAAATATCACCTTGATGACAACATGGAGATGCATTGGAGCAGGGAAAGAGGAGGGGTACCACTCAAAAGACACTTGAAATATACCAGGAAAAAAACAAGGGGTGGGGGTTTGAAGTAAGGAAGAGACATTAGGAGCAAATTAAGGGGTAGGTGAGGAGGTATTAGGAGGAGAATGGAAAAAGCGTGGTGAAAGGTTGGGGGTGGGGAAAACACAGGGGTGTGGATGGTGAGGCATCACCCAGGCCAGAAACCCAGGGGTGGATCTCCCCTTCACTTGACAGGAACTGCTGGGAAAGGAGTAGTTTCATAGGGAAACTTGGCAAGAGGGAGTACAAGATAGGTTTTGTACCTCTTATTTTCAAAGAAACCCCAGTGGAGAAGGCATTGGAATACATGAGAAAGGACCAGCAATGCCTGATCCCCGAGAGAATCTAGAGACAAAAACTGACAAGTGTCTATTGAACAAGTGGGTCCTTACTTGTCATCTTGGTGCCCCTGCAGAATAGACAATACAAAGGGGAGTTGAAGAATTTGCACCACCTCAATGGCACCCACCCAAGACTGAATGACAACCCTGAGTCCAGCTGTGGGCAGTGCGCTTCCATCTTCCATACCCTCCATGGCAAGCAAGTCACAGCAGTGTGACAGGCTCTTGCATATACCCTGGGCCAGGGACACCACCATGGCTTAAATTCAGCACCAACCAGCCTAATGGAGCTGAGATGACTGGAGTAGTTTGAGTCAAACACTGTTAGATGTTTTTTGTTTGTTTGTTTGTTTTTTTAAGAATTGAGGTACAGTTGTTGGCTTCCCTGTTAGGTCAGCTGGTAAAGAATCCATCTGCAATGCTAGAGATCCCAGTTCAATTCCTGGGTCGGGAAGATTCCCCTGGAGAAGGTATAGGCTACCCACTCAAGTATTCTTGGGCTTCCCTGGTGACTCAGATGGTAAAGAGTCCACTTGCAATGCAGGAGACATGGGTTCGATCTCTGGGTTGGGAAGATCCCCGGGAGGAGGAAATGACAACCCTCTCCAGTATTCTTGCCTGGAGAATCCCCATGGACAGAGGAGCCTGGCAGGCTGTATAGTCCATAGCATCGCAAAGAGTCGGACACGACTGAGCAACTAAGCACAACACAGTTGATTTACAGAGTTGTGTTAATTTCTACTGTACAACAAAGTGATTCAGATATATATATATGTGTGTGTGTATATATATATATATATACATCCTTTTATTTTTTTCATTATGGTTTATCATAGGATATTGAATATAGTTCCCCATGCTGTACAATAGAACCTTGTTGTTTATCCATTCCATGTATAATAACTTAACATCTGCTAAGCCCAACCCCCTCCCCCTTGGCACGTACAAGTCTGTTCTCTGTGAGTCTGTTTCTACTTCATAGATACATCCATTTACGTCCCATTTTAGATTCCACGTATAAATGATATCATATGGGATTAGTCTTTCTCTGTCTGACTTACTTCACTTAGTGTGATCATCTCTAGTTGCATCCATGCTGTTGCAAATGGCATTACTGTGTTCTTTTGTGGCTGTGTAATATTCCACTGTGTATATGCACCACATCTTCTTAATCCATTCATCTGTCAATGGACATTCATGTTGTCTCCATGTCCTCGCTCTTGTAACTCCTGCTGCTATGAACACAGGGGAAGATGATGATGATGATGAGACGATGTTAGGCACTCAGTTGTGTCCAACTCTTTGCAATCCCATGCACTGTAGCCCACCAGGCCTCTCTGTCCATGGCATTTCCCAAGCAAGAATACTGGAGTGGGTTGTCATTCCCTTCTTCAGGGGATCTTCCCAACTCAGGGATCAAACCTGTGTTTCCTGTATTGCAGGCTGATTCTTTACTGTCTGAGCCACCAGGGAAGCCCATAGGAGCCAGATGCACATTCTTTATTTCAGATCTACACTCCTCCCCACCTCTTAAAGTGAGAGCATCAAGGAAGAAGCAGAAAAGTAGGCAAAATGCATATGCGTGACTTTTCAACACAGTGACCCTATTCTGCAAAAGTGCCCAACCCAGTGGCTCTAACTCTGAATTATCAAATTAGATTCCCTTGTCTTGGGCAGGGGTGAGACAGAGAAGGAAAGGTGAAAGGCATTGCTGGCAGGCAGAGGAAGAAGAAGGAACTGTGACCGAAACTCTCAACTGAAACTACTTTCTTCATATTTGTTTAACTTAAGAGTGAAGTCATTCAGTAATGTCCTACTCTTTGCAACCCTATGGACTATAGGCTGCCAGGTTTCTCCATCCATGGGATTTTCCAGGCAAGAATACTGGAGTGGGTTGCCATGTCCTTCTCCAATTGTTTAACTTAAAGTCTTTGTTTAAATCAGGCCAAAGTCCTTTTGTATTCACATTCATAAGAGAAAACAGGCTACGTTAATAGGGTGGTTCATATGAGTTCCATCTGAGATTTCATTGCTGGTGTAATGATGACATAGGACTTCTGGTTTATTGGGAGTTTTGGGGGGTCCTGCCACTCTATTCTAGTCCTTAGAGATCCAAGATCATGTCTCCTTCATCTTTATAACCCCTAGAGTTCTAGAACACATTCTGTGCTTTATACACATTTCTGGTATTGAAACTGATATAGGAAATTGAGAAATTGATAGGCAGAGGCTGAATTCCTTAAATGGGTCATTGGTAGTCCAGATTCACCCCTCCCTTCTGGAATCTAGATAGAGATCCTTGGAGATCAGAGCACAGATGTCATCACAGGGGTCACCAAGCAGAACCACAAGTGTCCCTGAGCTCACACACGTTTCACCGGCCCCAGAGGTAGATTTACTGGGAAGGCAATGGGGGTCCCCCATCTTGCACTGGCAGTATGGGTACCTGGAGGAGCTGGGAATTCTCCAGAGTTCCAGGTGGGAAAGGGAAGCCAGGTTGTAACTGGGAAACATTTCTGTGTTGCCATTTCTGGTCAGTTGACCACGCATCTCAGAAGACTTGAATCACTCCAGGTCACAAGGGTAGCTTAGATTCAAATGGAGATCTCCCTGGCAGCTCCTGTCTCTCCCTTACATCACATCCCATCCCAGGCTCTCTCCAGGCCTCAGGGGGAGAGCAAGTCCCCCGAGAAGTACAGCGGCTATGATCAATTTGCAAGAAAGAGGCTTGGGGGCCTGAGGTGCTATGTTAGCCTGCTGCTCTCAAAACACAGCAGCCTGGAAGATCAGCTTCCCTCGGGATATCCTCTTTTAAATTCCACCAAAAAAAAAAAAATTTTTTTTTTTTTTTTTTTTTTTTTTTCAGAAAAATTGCTTGCATAGAGAGGGGGATGGATGAGCTTCTATATAAGCATATTTATATCCATAGATATTCCATGCCATAGGCGGTATAAATCCCAGAGAGATGTCAGCAACTCCATGCTCAGATGGGAAACTTAAGGAAGGCTACAGTTACTAGTATTTCTTAAACATACTCAAAAAAGAAACTACACTCCCAGACACACACACACACTCTCTCTCTCTTTCTTTTTTTCCACTCTCTTTCTCTCTGTCTCTCTCGCCCTAGCTCAGGCCTGCAGAGGAAAAACAATCTACTCCTGTCCAACTCATCTGGGTCAGGCAGACCCTTATCCCAACTTTCACTGCAAGAAGAGTTCTCTGCCAAGTTGCCATGTATCTCTCTTCAGCTCCACAATCCTCAGGATAAAAATCTGTTTGGCTTTTTTTTTTTTTTATGTGGCTCAGAATAGTTTTTTCTCTACTCAGATCATTTAGCAACATTCCTTCTTCCACCAATCTCTCCCCTGTCGAGTACCTCCCTGTCACAGGCATCTCAAAGCTGGCCAGGGTTCTTCCAGGCCCCAGGGCATCTCTATTCCCAAATCTCCCTCCCCTTGACCTCTTTTCATTGAAGATCAGGAGCCTGGGGTTCAACCAAGGACAAGAACATGCTGGTAGGGAAAGTGGTCACTTTGTGTCACAAATAACATAATGCCACTACCCCCTATGTTCACATCTTAACCCCAGGAATCTATTTTCCATCACATAGCGAAGAAGAGTTAAAGAATGCATGTGGGGACCTCCCTTGCGGTCCAGTGGTTGACTCTGTGCTTCCAATGCAGGGGGTGTGGGTTTGATCCCTGCTTGGGGAACTAAGTTCCCACATGCCACATGGCATGGCAGAAAAATGAAAAATAAATTTTTTGTTTGCTTCCATATTTATTTCCTTTTAAAATGAATTATATTTGCATGCTCTTTACCTATTTTTTCTTTTTTCAAAAAAATATTTTTAATTGAAGGATGATTGCTTTACAATATTATGTTGGCTTCCAACATACATCAACATGAATCAGCCATAGGTATACATATATCCCCTCCTTCCTAAACCTGCCTGACACCTCCCACCCCATCCCAACCCTCTAGGTAAAATTAGATAGCCAGTGGAAATGTACTATATGATGCAGAAAGCTCAAATCCAGTGCACTACGATAACCTAAAAATATTTTTTAATATTATATAATAAAAAGATGCAGGTGGAATTAAGATTGATAATCAGCTGACCTTACCACAGGGTTTATCCAAGGTGGGCCCAGTATAATCACAAGGACCTGAAACGTGGACGAGGGGGACAAAGGGGAGAGGGCAGAGCCATCTCACGTGAGAATAACTGGGCCCATCAAGATGACTTTGAACCTGAAGAAGCCACGAGACATAAAACATGGGCGCCCTCTAGAAGCTGGAAAGGGCAAGGAAACAGTTCTCCCCTAAATCTTCCACAAGGGAAGGTGGTCCTGATAAGACTGGAAGGTCAGCCGGGTGACACCCACTGTGGACTTGTCACCACCAGAACTGCAAGATAATAAATCTGTGTTACATTAAATTACTCAAGGGGTAATTTATTCTAGCAAGACTAGGAGACTGAGGTCTTCTGCAGGGGCATGTGGCACAGAACCTGAGCTGCTCGTGAGCTCATCCTTGGAAAACAGGCCTCCAGGGACAGGACCCTATTTCCAAGAGGAACAAGGACCCGACTGCTCTGCCTCTCTGATGTGTCAGGAGTCAGATGGTTTATTCCAGAAGATCTCAGTTATGCAAACTGCTGGTTGGATCCCAAGGACCCGAGCATATGGGCAAGGCCCAAACTCAGAACATTACAGGTTGTCCCAGGAGGTATGGTCGCATCAGGTCTTCATCTGTCACCCACTTATCTTGAAAGGGTTTTGCGCTCTAAGACAATAAGCAGGCATGTATATAAGTAACAGATGCTTACTTCGAGGCCCACATGCATAGAACGTTGCAGATAAATTTAACCCAACGCTGTATGTGTATATAGTTTAGTTTTTATTTTCTGTGCTGCTAACAATTAAGCAAACTTCTTCAGGTCTTGAGAGCAGGTTTCATTTACAGAGGCGCCTAGCACACCTGGCACATTCTGGATGCGCAATCCCTCGGGGTCGGATTCGAGATGGATTTGCCCCTCAGGAAGGAGGGACTCCCTCCTGGGAAAAGTCAGTCTTTCCAACCTGAACCCAAACCCAGGTCCGACATCCCTCTGCTCCTGAGACTCTCCCTCCTTGAGCCCCGCCCAAGGGAAGGAAGCTCTTCAAAGGGCTTCCAACTCTTGCCTCTCCCCCTGGAGGGAGAGCATTGAGCCCCGGCTGGATCTGCAGTCATTCTGACTCCTAGAAAAATGAAAGGCGTTTCGTTTTCTCCGTGGACGTGTGTCCAGGTTTGATACGGGAACTGCGGGATGTTTGTTTGGTCTCTGCCTCTGCAGACGGGGAGAGAACGTGAGGACCCTGGGAACGCTGGGATCCTAGGTTATTTGTCAGAGCTCCGTGCGTCCCGGGAGCGCGGGAGCGCAAGTGTCCCCCTGGGGTGGGACACACACACCGCCTACAGCACCCCCCCCACCCCCGCCCCGCCGCCGTCTCCCAGGATGCGGGCAAGGAAAGCCCCCTCTCCGGGGGTCCCCACCCTCCCACCTGGCCCGCCCACCTACGCGCCGGGCGCCGCGCCCCTCCGCTCCCCTCCTCCCCGGCTCCGCCCCCCGCCCGCGCCCCCGCATCCCGGCCTCCCACCCCCGCGCAGCCCGAGTCCAGACCGGCTCCCGGGATTCCGGCGGCTGAGAGTCCCGGGCGCCGCTCGCTCCTCCTGATTGGTTGAGCTCCTGTCAGTAGTAAAAAAGGATCAGATAGCAAACTGGGGACCTTCATAAAGGCGTGGTGGGGATGCTCGAGGAGCGGGCAGCCTATGACATCAGCCGCGCACGCCTGGGATGCCCGCGGCGCCCGGCCAGACCCCGAGGAGGCGCAGGGTCCTGCCGGCCGAGAGCGCAGTAGCCCCGCTGCGGCGAGGGGGGAGGCCGCCGCTTTCCGGGGACACGGGTTTCGGTCCCTGGCTGCCGCTGTACTCCTACCCAGGGGAGCTCGAGGAGAGTTGGATGAATTCTGGGTTGTTCACTGCGGTCAGCTGAGCTCCCGGGAGCCCGTTCCTGGTGGACATCAGGGGGCGTCTGGCTAAGGGACCAGCGGCTCTCTGAGAATCAACTCAACATGACACTCCTGGGGTCTGAGCACTCTTTGCTGATTAGGACCAAGTTCAGATCAGGTAGGGCGAAGACACTGAGCGTTCCTTCTTCAGCTCTTCCTCCTCTTCTACGTCTCAGCTGCACACTGCTTTCCAGTGCACGTTTCAGAGCCCGCCTTGGCTCCTGCACCTCTGTCCCCCAGAAGCACATTTGGGAAGTCAAATATTTTATGAGCCTGGGTGGTGGGGCAGGGGGGTGGCTTTCATGTCTTCTGTTGTCAATGCTTTGAGCCGCAGAGCGTGGTTTGGTTTGTGAGAAGGCCAATCCTTTTATTTTTGTCTCTGTATCTGTGTCTAGAAAAAAAAAAAAAATTAGTTGGGGGGGGGGGGGGGGGGGGAGGGTGCATCCAAAAAGGAATAACCTTGAAAATGAGCTCATGGGGATTTCAGGTTTGAGAGCTGAGAACTGTGAGAAGATGAACCTGGCGCTGGACATTACATACAGGAGCCACTTCAAATGTAGCTAATCCAAACAAATGTATTTCCCAAAAAAAGTCACTTGGGGAAAGTAAAAATAGCAAATTTGGAGCGCACCAAGTATTCAAAATGACATCACTGTAGGGAAAAAAAAAAGTCTAGTGCCACAAATATTTTTTCCCAAACCATCTGATATTTATAAATGGAGACTTTCCCCCAAAATTTCTGTCCCGATAGAGAAACTTCTCCACGGACACTAAGGGAAGGTGAGTGGGGGAGGAGACGGGGCCTTTAACCGCCCCACAAACAGGCCGCTGCGTGTACTCGCCCCTGGAAGATATTGGTGTGCGGGTCTGTACACCGAGACAGGGACAGTTCTTCAGTTCTTTCTCAGCAGCTCTGTGTAGAATATTGGTTTTAGAAAAGTGCTGACAAACCGCTCAATAAATGGTACAGCTTCTACCTAGAAGATGCCATGTCTGCATGCTCAGTCGCTGCAGTCGTGACTGACTGTTTGCAACCCTGTGGACTGTATCGCGCCAGGCTCCTCTGTCCATGTGATTCTCCAGGCAAGAATACTGGAGAGGGTTGCCATGCCCTCCTCCCAGGGAATCTTCCTGACCCAGGGATGGACCCCCACACCTCCTGCATTGGGAGGCCCGGGTTCTTTACCACTACTGCCACCTGGGAAGCCCAGAAGATGCTGTGAGTTACTTTAAACTGTGATGTGAACATTTCCCATAACAGGTGTTATAAGGATGCTGGCATAGTTCGCTAAGTTTTCCATAGCCTTTCTACATGGGACCACTCAGCATGTCACTTGGAAGGAGGTTACAAAAAAGGAGAAGAGTGGATGCTGTAAAGTAGGGCCCTCTGGGACCTCCTTAGGTGCGCCTGGCTTTTAGATGTCTGTGGGATCCCATGGAGATTTTCTGTGGCTCTGTACTGTCAAAGCGAGATAAAAACTTGAGAACTTGGGCTCAAGACAAAGCGCCCTGAAACAAGACTCAGCGCCCTGAAGATCCGGGGCGAGTCTGCGAGGCACTAGGTTCTGCAGCGAAGTAATCCATCCTTTCCGTGGTGAGGTGAGGTGCTTGGTCCGTTAATCCACTAGAGACACAGAGACACGGCCACCACTTCGCAATTTGGTCGGGACCGCAGGGCAACACTGCCACCTTTCTGAAGAACAGAGGATGTGAGTTTGTTCTGTGAGAAGCTCCACACATTTCCGTCGCGCCCTCACCAGTTCCCTGTAGGGCCGGGGGAGGGCCTGGTTTGTCTCTGGATGGATTTGGGGATGTACTTGATAGTGGAATTTTGAAACAGGCTTGTCAAGCGATGCTTCCTTCAGCTGCAGTGCAGAGGAGAGGCAGACGGTTCTCCCAATTCCTGCCTTAGTGGGTTGGTAGAGTCCTGTGTCTCCCAGGCAGATCTTGCAGACCTGGACCCTGGAGCTTCTGAGAACTCCAATGGCAGCCTCACTTTTGTCGTTCTTGGTTTGTTTGTTTGTTTTAACTTGGACATGCTTTTGTGTCACAGAAAGTGTTGCTTTGGGAAAACGTGCTATCAAAGCAGACAAAGGCAGGCTTAATCTTCTACTTTCGATAAACAGAAACAGAGGGTCTGAAAATGGACAAAGTGGTTTGGTCATCTGAGATGTTAGGAGTTGATGATGTCTTGAAAGATAGAGACGAAGACAAACTGAATGTAAAACTAAGTAGACATCATTTTTCTTATGTGATTATTCTTCCTGGAGATCATTACTGCTGAGCTGCAGGAACACAGAAGTCTGGCTGGCAGCTTGAGAGCACAAGGGCCTCTTCAAGAGTCCTCGGTTTACTTTATGGCTAACAATGGATCAAGAAGCCTCTTCTCTGTTTTGATTTCTCTCTCTTTCTCTCTTGTTTTCTTTTTTTTTTTCCTTCTCCTTTTCTTTCACAAACTGCTCAAAATGTAAACTCATAAAACTCTATCTCACTGCTAATGTTTGCTTTGATAGTAGATTCTGGTGTATTTCATTTAAAATGTTTCAAAAAGCAGGAAACAAAATTGTTCTCTGATCATAGTAAGCTGGTAGGACTGGTTTATAAGGGAGCAGATAACTGTTTCCACTCTGAAACTAACATTATGGTAACCGTTTCCAACTGACTTTCTATAAACTGTATTTGAGTGACCTTGTTATTGAACTACAAAGTCTGCTACCGGAGCAATACGCATGAAAGTTTACATGGACAAACATGTTTAGTGATCTAAATTCATCCTACTGGAATGCCAGACTCCCTGGGTTTTTAGCAGGTACCTGTTCTTATCAGTTGTGTAACCTGAAACCTTAGATAAATTACATAATTTTCTCTGTCTCAATTTGTTTTATTTGAATAATGAGAAGAATCATAAGATTGTTGTGACAAATGTGGTAATACAAGTAGAGCATTAAAAAAAAAATGCCTGGCACTTAGTAAGCCCACACAAAAAAATACTGTTCTATTATTCATATTCATTTACAGGGTGGTCCTTGGTTTGACATTTCTTCCCTGTGACTCTTGGTTGCTTCATCTGTAAATGTCTAGGCTAGGCTCGGTGATTTCTCCCACCCTTGAGAAACATTTTATGGTTCTGTGAAAATGCGAAGATTTGGAATAAGTAAAACTGTGATTGGGCTGTGTGTCAGTTGGGCATACATCATAGGCAGTTTACTTACGTGCAGTCATTTTAGTGTTTTTGAATTAACCACATTTTATTGTATTCCATCTTCTAGTTATGTCGATATCTGTAGTCGGTATCACTGTTGATAATTTTCCTCATTACCATAATCCTCTGCCAGTAAGACACAAGGACCCATATGTGTGCACACATGCATACACACACACACACACACACACACCATGCACAAAGGATTAAAAGGAGAGAGAGGTCCATTCGTGGGTTTCCCTTTTAAAGAACTATTGTGTTTCTTTTGCTTTGTTCTCTTTTTCTCTTCTTCCCAAACAGCTCATACCAAGGTGGACTCTGGTTTCTGCCATGACCTTGACTCTATCCCCCAGAAATTTAGGGTTGTCAAGATTTAGCAAATCAAAATGCAAGATGCCTAGTTGAATTTGAGATAAGCAGTGATTAATTTTTTAGCCTGTTGCAATATTAGGAGCATACTTTCACCTACACTAGACATTCTGCATTTTCTGTGGTAGCTGGGCTATAAAACTATGTATATCACCAAATTTAATTGGTCTCTTCAGATCTCTCTCTTTTTTTTTAATCTACAAAATAGAGGATTTGAGTGGTTCATCTTTGCAGTTAGTTTTTAAAATTTCCCGAATGAATAGCCTGAGTACTTTTGTAAAGTTTTGGTGACTATAATCTTCATAAAAGCATCACTATGTCATTTTTTAACTGTCATATCCTTGGGGAACCAGACATAGGGTAGATGTTCAGTAAGTTTTTCTTGCGTGGATTGATGAATAATTCACACCTGCCATCTTTATAATTTGCTGGTTTCGTTCAGTCACTAAATCGTGTCTGACTCTTTTGTGACCCCACGGGCCGTAGCCCGCCAGGCTCCCCTGTCTATGGGATTTCCCAGGCAAGAATACTGGAGTAGGTTGCTATTTCCTTCTCCAGGGGATCTTCCCAACTCAGGGATAGAACCCACGTCTCCTGCTTTGGCAGGCGGGTTCTTTACCACTGAGCCACCAGGGAAGCCCTGACTTTATGATTAGCCCATTATTATTCTAAGATTATTCTGAAGGCAGTCTTTTCAATTGCTTCATATATTCAGTGTTCTTTTCATAATTTGGTATTTTGCGAGAACAAAACACCATAGCCTGGGTAGCAAAACAACAGACATTTATTTTCTCTGGGGGCTGGAAATCCAACATCACCATCATGGTAATTTTCTGGTCGGAGTTCTCTCCCTGGCTTGCAGACGGTCGCTTTCTCACTGTGTCCTCACATGGCAGAGGGAAAGATAGGCGGATAGACAGCAAGCGCTCTGATCTCTTCTCACAAGGACCCTGATCTCATCACAAGGGCCCCACTATCGAGTCCTCGTCTAAACCTAATTATTCCCAAAGGCTTCATCTCCAAGGACATCCCTGATGGTCCAGGGGTTAAGACTCCAGTCTCCCAATGCAGAGGATTCTGGTTTGATCCCTGGTCAGGAAACTGGATCCTGCATGCTGCAACTGAAACCCAGCCAGCCAAATAAGTAAAATAAATAAACCAAGTCTGTAAAAAAAAAAAAAAAAATACTATCACATACGGAGGTTAGGGCTTCAGCATGTGAATTTGGTATGTGGTGGGTGGATGGGGGGCACAGTTCAGTCCATAAGAACAGCTAAGGTCACATACTCATAGGCCCCAGGGGTTAGGATATGGACATCTTTGGGGAAGGAAACATTATTCTGCCTTATGACAGTAGCGGCCACTATGCCATTCCTCACTGTAACCCCTCCACATGCCTGTGTCCTACAGACTGTTCTTCAGCCCTTTTCCCTGCATATGGATTATCCAGCCTTAATCCCATTGTTGTCCACAGGGTAGTCCCCAGAAGACTCATTTCATAGTATGTTAAAGTTGTTCAGCAGGAAATTTGAGGGATGCAAGGACTTCCTTGGTGGTCCAGGCATTAAGACTTCACCTTCTAATGCAGGGGGTTCGGATTCGATCCCTGGTTGGGGAACTATGATCCCACGTGCCTCTCAGGGAAAAAAAAAAAAAACATGAGACAGAAGCAATATGGTAACAAACTCAATAAAGGCTTCTAAAAAAAAATAGCTCACATCAAAACCAAAAAATGGAAAGAGGGAACAGAGTATAGTGAAAAATTAAATTGGATTTTTAATTGCAGAATTTCTGAAGACTTTACTATTTCTAATGTCAGTTATGAGCTTCTAAAAGGCAGTGATTCCCAGGCATGTTTCACCTTTATTCACACAGCACCTCGGAGGGCAAGTTTAGCTGGACAGACACATCATGGAAAATTTTTTCTGGACAGAGAGCCTCACAGTTTCCGAGCGTGATTTCTCTAACGGGGTTAATCTCTACACATAGGTCGCTGACAGGCCCTCCGCACCAGCCAGGTGTAAACTCTGATGCTTTTCCTTCCCCCACCTCACTCCTCAAACCTCGGTTATTTATTGTCACCAGTGCCCCATCCTAGGACTATCCATCAGAGGCTTATATATAATCCCTGTCCCCTAGGAGCTACAGGCCACCTGGAAAGTGCTGAAAAATGCTATATGAGAGTTACATATTTATGCATTCATTCAACAGACATGCATGAATACCTCTTTCCTGTTGCCCTTATACTGGAGGCTGTGTTAGAAGCTGGGGGTCTGTTTGGGGAGCAAAAAAGACCTAGCCCATGTCCTCACATGGGATGTTAGAGCCAACCCTCTAATTCTCTGTGTGTGATTCCTTTAAGCTGTGCTGTCTAAAAGCCCATGTGACAACACAATTAACTGGATCCTAGAAGACAAGTGTATTTCAAGTCCTAAATAGGAATTTAAAATCTTTTATAAAACTAGAGGGGGAGGACTTCCCTGATAGTCCAGTGTTTAAGAATTCGCCTTCCAGTGCAGGGGGACGTAGGTTCAATCCCAAGTCAGGGAACTAAGATCCCACATGCTGCAGGGCACCACAACCAGAGTGAAGCTGGTGCAACACAGCCAAAAATAAGTAAATAAATAAATTTTTTTAAAAAGCTAGAGGAATATTCAGTCAGGCCACCTGCCTGAGACCATTACTTTCACCTCATATACTCAGGGGCGGTTGGCTTCCCTAGCATCTTCATTACCATGGCAACACTCCCAAATTCCCCTCCACACCTAACCATCCTTTTTATTATCCATAGCTCTAACCGCTACAGCAGACACTAAACTTTTTACTTGGTTATTTGTTTATTTGTCCACGAGGGCAGGAATTTTTGTTTGTTCCTTCATTTTCACTGCTTTCTTCCCTGGCACCGAAAATGGTGATGGGCATAGATTAGGCACTGTTAAAAATGCCTTGAATGAGTACATTTTATTTTCCTACCAAAGACTATTCAGAAACAATAAAAGTAAACAGGGTATGTTTTTATATATTTTTAGGCATATTGGTGTCAAGGGTAGGGGCTTAAAACTAGAACAACAAAAAAAAGAATGAGTGGATATAAATACAGAATTCTGAAAAGTAGTTGCCTCTGGAGTGGGAGACACGGGGAGAGTAGATACGCATGTGGTCCAAGGGAAGAGAAAGGTTATCGTGATGCTGGTTTTAGCTTGATTGGTGGTGACATGCACGCTGATTATTAAGGAAATGAATTAAATTGAAAGATGCTTGCTTCTTGAAAGAAAAGCTATGATAAACCTAGACAGCATATTAAAAAGCAGAGACATCACTTTGCCAACACATGTCCATATAGTCAAAGCTATGGTTTTTCCAGTAGTCATGTACAGATGTGAGAATTAGTCCATAAAGAAGGCTGAGTGCTGAAGAATTGATGCTTTCAAATTGTGGTGCTGGAAAAGACTCTTGAGAGTCCCTTGGACTGCAAGGAGATCAAACCAGTCAATAGTAAAGGACCTCAACCTTGAATATTCATTGGAAGGACTGATGCTAAAGCTGAAGCTCCATACTTTGGCCACCTGATGCGAAGAGCCAACTCACTGGAAAAGACCCTGATGCTGGGAAGGACTGGAGGCAAAGGAGAAGAGGACTGCAGAGGATGAGATGGTAAGATAGCATCACTGACTCAGTGGACATAAATCCGAGCAAACTCCAGGAGACAGTGAAGGACAGAGGAGCCTGGCATGCTGCAGTCCATGGAGTCGAAAAGAATCAAACACAACTTTGTGGCTGAACAACAACATTCATGGGTCAGTGATGACAATGTGACCTGTACTAAGGATAATAATGAATCCAATTTAATGTACCTGGGATCTTTGGAAAAATGAAAATGTGAGTTTTTTAAGACCATAAAGAGTGGCCTTCCTCTTTAATCTGCTACACTGCACGATAGACACAGTAAGATTTTGTCAAATTGGACTGAACCAAATTTAATGGCTTCTGATCTAATTGAGTTGAACTGGACAATTAATAGAATTGCATGGCAGATGTCCAAGTGCTCAACTGGAGGGATAGGGTTTCATGTACCTCAGAAAAGCCGAACCTGAATAGGAGGTGTTGGAGCATAACGTGGTCTTTCATCTGCTTCATTCTCATGTAGCACGAGCTCACTGGTCCTCTATCGGATAGTGACTAGCTGTCTTGCATCTCTGCCTAGATCAGAAAGGTGAAGTCAGCAAGTGTGTTTCCCAGGTACCAGCCTTTGAAGTCTCATGCCCACTCTCCAGTGGGTAGAACTTAGACCTATGCAGGAGCCCACACACCCACTCTCTGACTCACAATCTTGGGAAAGTCAGCTCAGCTCACTGGGTACCTGTTTCCATGCTGGCAAAATGGTTCCTACCATTTGTGAGGGAAAGACCTTCGTAGAATTACTGAGGCTTTCTCTGCATTCCCCATGTGAGAAGGGATTACTTGATCTGGTGGCTTGTGAATTGCACAAGAGAGAGGCATGGAATGGTGAGTTCGATAGACATACATAAGATTTTTTTTAATTAGTTAATTTTGGGCTGCACTGGGTCTTTGTTGCTATGCACAGGCTTTCTCTCGTTGCAGCGAATGGAGGCTACTCTCAAGTTGTGGGGATGGGCTTCTCTTTGTGGGGGCTTCTCTTGTTGTGGAGCACAGGCTCTAGAGCGAGGCTCAGTAGTTGCGGTGCATGGTCTTAGCTACGCCATGGCATGTGGAATCTTCCTGGACCAGGGATTGAACCCATGTCCCCAGCATTAGCAGGTGGATTCTTACCACTGAACCACCAGAGAAGTCCTAAATATGATTTTTAAGACATCAGCACAACCATTAGCCAAATAACAAATTTTTGCAGTCTTATGATTTAAGTACTCAGATTTTCAGCTTTATTGAGCAGAGATCATTTGTTTAAATCAGTGATTTGCAGCCATTTCCATCCTGACATCATCCAGAATAGCTGGTAAGTCAAGCTTTACTTAACTAGATTTGAACTGCTTAAAAAAAATTTTTTTTTCTGTCATACTGCATGGCTTGTGGGATCTTCGTTCCTTGACCAGGAATTGAGCCCACACCTCCTTCAGTGAGAGTGCAGAATCCTGACTGCTGGACCACCAGAGAATTCTCTGAATTAATATTTTTAGGTAAAAAACAAGGATCTCCAAATTTTGTTACAATAAGATGTATCATTTATTCCCAGAAATTTAGAATAAATAAAGCTGATTCCCGACTTTAATTTTTACAGAGTATAGCAAAGTGCTCCCTGGAACCACTGAAGAAAGAATCATTTCTTTCTTTTCTCCTGTTGGTTGAAGGAAGATCAATTCTTCTATTCCCCTATAGATACTACTAGAATACTTCTCTTACATTTCAGCCACTCCAGTTGATGTTTGCTGTATTCAGATACCTTAGATCATTAGAGAAAGCAATAGGATTCGAGCAGTAGAAGCAGTGGATTAAGCCACTGTAACATTGTAAAACGTATTTATTGGGTCCCCCATCTAGAACCTCAGTCATCACTGGGTATGTGTAGCAATGGTCAGTGATTACAGCCTCTCAAATTCGCAGTATGTCTTGCCTAACATCTCCATCTGAACTGCCTCTCAAGTACATTATCCAGCCCTCAATCTGCGTCTCTTTCCCCTTAGACTCTTAAATGGTACAAAGGCATCAGGTCTTTCTCATTAAATATAGTCCAGTAGCCCCCAGGAATGTCCCTATTCCACAGATAATGACTGGAAAATACCCCATAAGCAGCTTTTCACTTTCCTATTTCCAGGAACTCTCCTTTCAGGAAGTCGTTCAATTTTGTTGTCCTCACGACTGGTTGGTCTGGCTTCTTATCCGAGGTAAAGTTCCACATGGAACTTTTTGATACTCAGTTTTACAGAGAGTAACTGATGAGACATAAAATGTTAGAAGACTATTTTCTTTAAATTTATTTATTTTTATTTTTATTTTTTTTTGCAAAAAAATTTATTTATTTTTAATTGAATTTATAGAATCATGTTGGTTTCTGCCAAACATCAACATGAATCAGCCACAGGTATATTATGTCCCCTCTCTCTTCAACCTTCTTCCCACCTCCCTAGAAGACAGTTTTAAATTTAGTGCCCTCCCCAAACACACAGAGAAATGTCAGTAAATGTTATATATTATCTCATTTCTTGATCAAATGGCAATTAAAAAGCATTCTTTTATTTTTTGTATTTTTAAAATTTTTATACAATGTTTAAGTTACTTTCCATTTATAGTTATCACAAAATGTTGACTATATTCCTCATGTTGTATAACACATCCTTGAGCCTATTTTATACCCAGCAGTTTGTACCTCTTAATCCCCTACACCT
Source organism: Bubalus bubalis (assembly GCF_019923935.1). Lineage (NCBI taxonomy): Eukaryota > Metazoa > Chordata > Mammalia > Artiodactyla > Bovidae > Bubalus > Bubalus bubalis. The sequence goes on along the minus strand of NC_059159.1, from coordinate 31,989,715 downwards.
ATACTGGTCCTCTCCCGCTTCTCCACTGGAAACCACCAATTTGTTCTCTATTTATGTGAGTCTGCTTCTTTCATTGTTATAATTTATGTATTCTAGCTTGTTGTATTTTTAAAATCTCACATATCACTGGTATCATACAATATTTATCTTTTTTTATATGTCTTATTTCACTTAACATAATGCCCAAGTCCATCCATGTTGCTGCAAGTGACAAATTTTCATTCTTCTTTATGGTTAAGTAATATTCCACTGTGTGTAAATACCATGTCTTCTTCATCTATTTATCTTTATCCAGGTGTTGATGGACACTCTGGTTATTTCTGTATCTTGGCATTTATAGATAATAATATTGTGAATGTTGGGGTGTGTGTATCTTTTCAAATTAACATTTTGTTTTTTTTTTTCTTTAATGTATACCCAGGAGTGGAATTGCTGAATCATTTGGTTGTTGTATTTCTAGTGTTTTGAAGAACTTCCATACTATTTTCCACAGTGGAGGCATCAATTTATATTCCCACCAATAGTGCATGAGGGTTCCCTTTAAACAGAAACTACTTTGAAAGTTGAAATATTTTAAACTCAGCAAATTAGGGATCAAAACATACCAGAAACTACCAGAAGTGTTCAAGCATAGAACAAAGTCTAAAAAGACCCATTCTCAGTGATGATCTCCGGGTATCTAGACAATAAGTAATTTTTAATTTTTCTTATATTCTTTCTTATATTCCTATATTCCTTATTTCAAAGATCTATTCAGTGTCTCCTGCATCTTTTGAAGTCATCAAGAATAACTTGGGTAATTCATAAATTAGCAGTGGGCTTTGCTTGCATGTTTATGTTTAAGCCATGGAGTCACAGGAGATAAAGATTCCTGATGGGAAGAGCTGCTGAGCCAAGTTGGCTGAATACCTGGGAGGTTGAAGTTGTTATAAATTCCCACTAATCCAAGAGCATGTTCACATTCAAACTACAACAGAGAAAACCTGGTCCCCAGCTGAGACTGAGCACTGACAATCCCTCTGGTTAATTTATGTCGGAAAATTCCAATATGTATGTTGTGATACAGACCCTGCTGTCTCGCTGACCTGGGTTCAGATTGTGGCTCCTCCATTCCTGATCGTGTGAACTTGAGCATGTTCTTCAAGTTCTCCTCTTATCCATCTGAGAACATGGGACCAAAAACTGCCTGCTCCGTGGAAATTTTGTGTGGCTGTAGTGAAAAGGCAAATAAAAAGTACTTGATCTAGTACAGGGATGTGCTTGCTGTTGTTCAGTTGCTAAGTTGTGTCCATGAATGTGACCCCACGGACTGCAGCACTCCAGGCTCCCCTACCCTTCACTCTCTCCCAGAGTTTGTCAAACTCATGTCCATTGAATCAGTGATGCCATTCAACCATCCCTTCTTCTGCTGCCCCCTTCTCCTTTTGCCTTCATGTGTCTATAGACTTCAACAAAGCTAGCACTTTTATTCACAGATTAGTATTCATGATTTTATCCTTGCTGCTGCTGCTGCTGCTGCTGCTGCTAAGTCGCTTCAGTCATGTCCGACTCTGTGCGACCCCATAGACGGCAGCCCACCAGGCTCCCCCATCCCTGGGATTCTCCAGGCAAGAACACTGGAGTGGGTTGCCATTGCCTTCTCCAATGCATGAAAGTGAAAAGTGAAAGTGAAGCTGCTCAGTCGTGCCGACTCTTAGTGACCCCATGGACTGCAGCCTTCCAGGCTCCTCCGTCCATGGGATTTTCCAGGCAAGAGTACTGGAGTGGGTTGCCATTGCCTTCTCCTTACCTACATCCATATACTATAGGCTGTTGTACAGTATTTTTAAATACCTTTAATATTATTATAAAATATCATATTGTTTGTAAATTACCAACCACTAGCCTCTGATGATTATGTCATAAGATTTGCTGCTAACTCTCCTCATTGCTTTCTTTTTTAAGATATCTTTTAATGTGGACCATTTTTAAAATATTTATTTTTATTTGTTTATTTATTTGTCTGTGCCGCATCTTAGTTACAGCATGTGGGATCTAGTTCCCTGACCAGGGATCGAACCCAGGCCCCCATATTGGGAGTGTGGACTTTTAGCCACTGGATCAACAAGAAAGTCCTTGGACCATTTTAATATCTTTACTGAATTTGTTACAATATTGTTTCTGTCTTATGTTTTGGTTTTTTGGCCCTGAGTCATGCACCCCAGCTGGGAATCTAACCTGCACCCTCTGCATTGGAAAATGAAGTCTTAACCACTGGACGACCAAGGAAGTCCCTCATTTCTTTTCAACCCCAGGTGGTGTTTGCAAGTAATACAGATAATCATTATCACTGCAGCATTTACAATATATTCTATAAATGTTTTATATACATACTATCACTTTCCCTCTCTTTCAAAAAAAACTTTTTGAGGAAGATATTGTTATCATTTTCATTCTCCAGACAGAGGTGGTGGTTGTTCAGCTCAGGTCTTTCCAGTGAGAGCCGGATCTTGCAAGGTTACCAGTCAGCTCTAAGGATGAGCATGGCTCATGACTGTTCTTCCAGCTCCCCTGATATCCCAGATCCTCCACCTTGACAACTGAAAATGTCATTCCATCTAAAGCTGAAACCAAGGTGGAGAGCTCTGACTACAGGGAGCAGTGCCTGGGGTTCAGACAGCAGTCTGCTAAATTATAACATCTTTTATTTTTATGGTGAATTAAACTCTCAAGTCGTTGCGCCTATATTTTCCTAACAACTCTGTGAGATTGCAAAATTGGTCGTGCGGATGAGGAGACCTGAGGGTCAGGGATGTTAAGAAATTTGCCCAAGGTCACTTAGTAGATTTAGAAGCAGAGCCTGGGCTCTGGGCTCCCAGAACCAAGTTGGCCACGTGATCCTCTGAGGACCACACAGCCACGGGGAAACCACGGGGATGGTGCAGAGATGGGTGGACGCCTGGCTTTTTCAAAGCCAGTCACTCTCAACAAAATAAATGGTCCTTCTGCTTAGAGCTGTTTTAGCACGAAGCAGCCATCTCCTCTGGCTTCAAGACAGAAAGGACTGAATTAGGAGAGGTGGAATTCAGCAAGTTCTACTGAGAGAACTGAATAGGAGTTCAGGAGTTCCTGAATAGGAAGCCAAAGGAGCCTTTGGCTTCGGTAAAGCACCACCCTCTGCAGAAATTTCTGGTCTTAGCACATAGACTAGAACCCAGCACCATGGAACGTCCCAGAGACAGGAAATGTTCCAGCTAGAATACTGGAGTGGGTTGCCATTTCCTCCCCCAGGGTATCTTCCCAATCCAGGGATCGAACCTGCCTCTCTTACATCTCCTGCATTGGCAGGCATCTTCTTTAACCACTTGTGCCACCAAGGAAGGAAATGGCAACCCACTCCAGTGTTCTTGCCTGGAGAATCCCAGGGATGGGGGAGCCTGGTGGGCTGCCATCTCTGGGGTCACACAGAGTCGGACACAACTGAAGCGACTTAGCAGTAGCAGCCACCAGGGAAGTCCTGAAATATTATTTTTGATTGTTTCAAAACCTTGTTAAAAAAAAAAAGCAGGGCCAAGATTATTTTCTAACGTGTAAAAAAATTGTAATATACCTACACTTTCTATTTTCCCTGTATCTCACAATGTGTCCCATGACAGGTGGGCACTGGCAGGCGGAAATGGGAGTTTCTTTCCTCCAGAATCCCCCCACCCCCAGCATCAGCTTTCAAGGAAAGCAGGTCAAACAGCAGGTGCTGGTCCGCACAGGCCCCTCCCGCCTCCCCGGGTGTGAGCGCGCGGTCCGCCTAATTCACTTGTGGCTGGAGGCCACGGAACACATAAACAGGCAGGGAAAGCCTCTGGGAGGAATCTTGATGCCCAAATGGAGCCATTTGTCTTCTGAAATGATTGTTTGAAATTGTTTATGTCAGTTGCTGAGTTGCTGTTCTGCGCTCCAGGGACCTGTTTGCGATGGAGGAAAAAATTTCCCCACGGCTGAGCGGGCAGGGCTCAGTGGGCAGTTCTGATGACAGTGTGGCCCGAGGCTGGCTGGTCCTCCCCACACAGGGAGGACTTTGGGGACACGCACCACAGTCCATTAGAGCACCTCAAGAATGATCGCGTGCTCACTGCTTACTGGGTACGGCTATTAGCACATCATATAGCATATATGTTATACTAACTGACTCCTCACAACAGTCCTAGGGGGTGGTATGTTGGCCCCCTGTCTGTTCCCCCACATTCACGGATGGAGAAATTGGAGCACCCAGCCCCAAAGGACATCTCATAAAACTCCACGAGTAGTAAATGGAAAAGCTGGGACTTGAATGCACCCACCCCTGGCTTCAGAGCCCACGTCTGTGACTCCTGCCCTGTACTGCTCTTCACAGGCATCTAGACTGGCCAGAGCTGGCTTCCTCATCCCATCCCCTCTGCCAGAGAGCAGGTGAAGAGCGCCTTCTGTCCCCTTGTTGACGTCGTCAGCCCCACGGGACGTCCACTCGAGGCCCGCGTTCCTCCTGTCTCTAGTGTCTTGAAATATTGTAACATAAAGCCTTCGGCTCACAGACCTGGCAGCTGGCTGCATGAGAGAGAATTCCTTTTGAGGCCTGAATTAGTCTTCTTCAAATGTTTTGACAAACTGAGAGCATGGTGCTTAGGGAAAGGGTCGCTTTGCAGTGTTTGTGTGAGCAGACGTCGTTCTCAAACAACTCGACTCTGTGCGTGAGGCTTAATCATTGAAACAACCGCATGGTCAGCCCGAGCTGGGGCTCTTGGCATGTGAACATGCCCATGGTTTTCTGCCCGACATGTGTCCAGCGCTGGAAGCTGACCTGAATTCGTGTGTCTCCTTCGTGTGTCTCGAAGGAAGTAGAGTCAGGACGTCTTGTGAAGTGAAGAAAGAACTGTGGTGCCTGGCCCCAGCCTCTTTCCCATGCTCATCCATGAGGACCACTCAGGCCAGTCCAGCAGCCCCCAGGCTCCCCTTCTCCGTCTGACCACAAAGGGTTACTTCCGTCACCCAATGGTCATTTTCTCCTCCTCTTTCTGGGTGTCCCCAGACATGGGTGGGTGGACGGTCCACTTCTGTCCTTCTTGGTCACTGTGACCCCTTGGCTGCATGTCAGTGCACAGGGTAACAGTGGCCAAGGGAACAGTTATTGTTGGTACCTGGACTCTGAAGGTGAGGAGCAGGGTATGCTCAGATGTCAACAGGACACACGAAAATAATCCATGGCTTTCAGCCTTCTTTGAAAAACACAGCCAGGATTGGGGCAAGAGCAGTCTAGACAACCTGGCCTAAAAAGCCACCTTCTCTCAGCTCTCATCGGCTTGTGTCCTCTGTACCAGGTGGGCTGATGCCTGTGTACCCAAACTGAGACAACATCAGACCCACGAGTGATGCAGGCTGCTCCTGGGAGGGCGGTTTGTCCCAGAGTTGGAAAATACCAGGTCAGTCAGTTCAGTCGCTCACTGGTGTCCAACTCTTTGCAGCCCCATGAACTGCAGCACGCCAGGCTTTCCTGTCCATCACCAACTGCCAGAGCTTACTCAAACTCATGTTGGTCGAGTCAGTGATGTCATCCAACCATCTCGTCCTCTGTTGTCCCCCTGTCCTCCTGCCTTCAATCTTTCCTAGCATCAGGGTCTTTTCCAATGAGTCAGCTCTTCGCATCAGGTGGCCAAAGTATTAGAGCTTCAACTTCAGCATTAGTCCTTCCAATAAATATTCAGGACTGATTACCTTTAGGATGGACTGGTTGGATCTCCTTGCAGTCCAAGGGACTCTCAAGAGTCTTCTCCAACATGACAGTTCAAAAGCATCAAGTCTTCGGTGCTCAGCTTTCTTTACAGTCCAACTGTCACATCCATACATGATTACTGTAAAACCATAGCCTTGACTAGACAGACCTTTGTTGGCAAAATAATGTCTCTGCTTTTTAATATGCTGTCTAGGTTGGTCATAACTTTTCTTCCAAGGAGCAAGCGTCTCTTAATTTTATGGCTGCAGTCACCATCTGCAGTGGTTTTTCAGCTCAAAAAAAATTTTTTTGTCACTGTTTCCATTGTTTTCCCATCTATTTGCCATGGAGTGGCAGGTAGAGGAAAGGATTCTGTGGCAGGCCACCCGTTGGACAAGAAGAGAGCAGTTATTTCAACAGTCTGTGTCCAACAGTATCAGCTTCCAGCCCTGAACATCACTGAAACTTCCAGGGGTGGTCCTGCTTGTTACTTTCTTTCCTTTTTTTAAACATCTTATTTTTTAAATTAAATATTTATTTATTTGACTGAGCCAGGTCTTAGTTGTAGTATGTGGGAATCTTTAGTTGCAGTATGCTAATTCTTAATTGAGGCATGTGGTATCTAGTTCCCTGCCCAGGGATCAAACCTGGGCTCCCTGCATTGGGAGCCTGGAATCTTAGCCACTGGACCACCAGAGAAGTCCCTTGCTTGTTACCTTTCACAAAACCCTCCACTGGCCTGTGTCCTTGAAGACAGTGATGTCAAAGTCAGGGGTTGTACCTGAAGGTCGATTCAGCTAAACCCAGGGTGGGGTTGTTTTTTACTTGCTGAGTCATGTCTGACTCGTTTCAACCCCATGGACTGTAGCCCCCCAGGCTCCTCTGTCCATGGGATTTCCCAGGCAAGAATACTGGAGTGGGAAGCCATTTCCCCTCCAGCAGATCTTCCTGACCCAGGGATCGAACTCATGTCCCATGCATTGTGGGTGAATTCTTTACTGCTGAGCCACCCAGGAAGCCCAAAACCCAGGATGGAGGTCAACAAAAGAAGTTCAAGGCCTACGTTATGGACAGATATGACTGCCCCTTCTGAGGGGAGAACCTTCAGCTGGCTGATGCTCTGCTCTGTCTAGGGCTTGTGGTGCTTACCTGGCCCCACAGAGGGAAGATGCAGCGTTAACAACCACTCAGAGACGTTTCCTGCAACATGCCTATCCCAGCTTCCAGGCTCTGCCAATGTCACACTTTGCAGTATATGTTTTGGCCACCTTTACAAACCCTGGGTCCATACCTTAGGGATTTTGATTAGTGAACCAGGATTTAAAAATAGGTCTCAGAGCTTTGCTTGCTTGTCCTGGTAACTTTCCACCACCACCGGCTGTCCCTGTTCAATGCTAATCAGTAGGGAGCATCTTGGTTTGCAAACAGTAGAGAATTAAATAGAATTCTTGAACGAGCTTAAACAGAAAAGCTTATAAGCATACGGGGATGTCTCATGGAACTCAGCAACAGGAACGTGATTGATCCATAGAGGAGGATGGGCTGGAATTGGGGACTGGAACACCCTCCAGCCACACTCTCACTGGCTCTTTGCATCCCTGTCAGCCAGGTTCACCATCTGTCCAGTTCATGTGGTTGAAAATGGCCACTCCTCACAGCTCCAAAATAGACATCTGTCTCCCAGTCCTATTTCCAAAATTTCTAGGGAAAATCCCAGCCTGGCTGGGTGAGAGGCCATCCAGTGGGAACATCTTGGCTACACAAAACCCACCTCTGTAGTAGGTCAAAAGAGCATTGCCTGGTAATTCAGTGAAAAACCATTCAGAAGGGAACAGAAGGCAAGTATCACTTGCTTCTCATTTTCTCTTTTATCTTTTACTCTGTCAAAATCTCCCCTTCTCATCAGGGAAGCCAAGTCTTTTGGAAACGGAAATTACCCTTGCTCACATGCAGACACACACACACCCACACACACAGACACAGACACACACACAGACACACACACACAGAGACACACACACACACACACACAAAGTAGGCTGTAGTTTAGTGAAATGGAAAGGTAGCAAATTAAGTGTCATGGGCTTAACAACTCCATTTATTTATTTGTTTAAATTTCCTGGGAGAAAAGACCAGAAAAGTCTCTCTGATTCAAAATGATGTGCTGCTTCCCGTTCGCCATATACCCACAATTGTAATTGCTTAACATCTTTTCCCTCCTAGGCTGTAAAATTTTCATAGGCAGAGCCTGTGACTGCTTTATTTGCAGCCAGATCTTTAATATCTAAAGTGGTATTTAGATGTTTAGGAAGAGATCAGTAAATACTGAGTGGATAAAATGAAAGATTGAACAATGTTAACCCTCTCACCTTACTGCCAATGAAAGCCTTGCCTCAGAGGCCCCTGACAGACTTACCAATTTTGCCACCAATAATTACAGTCACCGTGCTTTAGTGTGGGTCATTTTATTTTTATCTTTTTTTTGCAAAAGACTGGGGAAAGAAATTGTCATGTAAATTTGATTCAACTGTCTCTGTCTCTCCGTCTTTGATTTATTATCAAGACACAGTGATTCCTCTTTTCCATTTGTTTCTCAAATTTCACCTCTTCTCTCTGCTCTCACCACGTCCAAGTGAACTTTCTTACTTTGCTAATGGATCCTGATAAGGGTCTTCACACCAGCCCTGTCTCCCCCATTCATGTTATCACAAGATTATTTGTCCTAAAATCTCAATGTTACCATATAACTCTGCTGCTCAAAAAAATACCTTCTAGAAGTATGATATGACATCCCTCATAGGTAGAATCTAAAAAGAAATGATACAAATGAACTTAACTTACAAAACAGAAAGAGACTCACAGACTTACGGTTGCCTAGGTGGGGAGGGGAAGGAATAGCTAGGGGGTTTGGAAAGGTCATGTATACACTGCTCCATTTAAAATGAAAAATCAACAAAGTGCTACTGTATAGCACATGGGACTTTACTTAGTGTTATGTTAGCCTGGATGGGAGGAGGGTTTGGGGAAGAATGGATACGTGTACAGACATGGCTGAGACCCTTAGCTGTTCACCTGGAACTACCACACCATTGTTGATCGGCTGTGCCCTAATACAAAAAAGTTTAAAATTTAAACTCTTAAAAAAGTTAAAAATTTGAAAAAATAACCTCCTACCTTTCTACAGGATAATGTCTGAGCAGTACAGCCTAGAATTCAAGGCCCTCTGTCCATGAACCCCACTTCCTTTTCCAGTCCCATCTCTTCCCACCCTACAGTAGGATCCCTCTCCTGGAACAAGGTGATATTCTGGGGCACACTCCATAGTGGTTGGGGCCCGATGCAGGATTATAATGTGAGGCCCTGTAAATGGTTACAGTTTCAGGTGCTGACAACACAGCGTTAGACTAAGCACGGGGCCCTTGGTAGGGTGCTGGTGGCAGGTGATACGCTCACAAAGCTGGCACTGGACAGGAGGTGCCATGTTGATTCCATATTCTAGTTTTTAATGAGTGCTTCTTCCCTTGATCAGCAATTCCCTTTATCAGCCCTCTTTCTAATAAGATTCTCCCTTGAAAAAGTAAAGGTTCTGTTCTTTTATCCTTGGTAGCCTCCTATGAATATGGATGCTTTAATCATGTGTTGCCTAACACTTTATTTCTCTGACTCATGTGCGGGTGTCTTTTCTTCCTCACTAGATTATTCACACCTTAAATTACTGTATATCATGGTCAGTGTCTGGAGATGCCTCAGCCTATAGCAAGGAACGACTGAATCCTTTTTGAGAGACTGAGTTGGTAGATTCATGCAAAATTGCGTGATCATCAAATTGGCCTGGGGTCCCTAAAGATTTCTGGAGTCTTTGTAAAAGTGATAGTATTTGGGGTCACGTTTCCTTCTGGAGGCTCATTTCAAGACCCAGCATTTCACATCTGACTTCTTAGAACCATCGGTGAGGGACGGCTTTCTATCTTGCAGCCTTTTTCCTGCAGTTTGAACGTAATGCTTAGAACTATTCCAAGACATGTCGCATCATCTCATGGGGAAAACTCTTGAGATTAAGAAACATCTCAGCAGCTTGAATTTGGAGACATACAAAGAAAGACCCTGGTCAAAGATGAAGCCAAGGGTCATGAAATATTAACACTCCAAGGGACCTCCGGGATCACCAGCTCATCTTTCTTGTTTTAGTAGGAGAGAGCTGAGTTGTGGAGAGGTGACGTATCTTTGACCAAGGTCACACAGCTATTTCATGGGAAGAGCAGGGCCTGGTCCCCTGAACTCTCGTCTGACTTGCAGAGGACATCCACTGATATATTTCAGCAGACAGAGTTCTGGTGATCTTCTAACTGCAACTCATAAGTATTTTGCCTGTGTGCAAAGTAGGAATTCTGTATAGATGCAGGTTAATTTTTGAATGCAGTTCACTTTGGTTTTCTCTGGGATTCTGGACTTTGACCTCCATTATCCAATATTCAAATGATTAAAAGAAATTGTATTTAGACAGAGGGCATGTTGCATATGCAGGACTTGAAGAAAGTATAGAGCAACGAGAGTAAAAGCAGCGCTATAGGTCTGATGGAAAGATGGCTCTCAGGGTTACCAAGGGATGCTGATTGCTAAGTAGGGTTCAGAGGATTCTACTGGGAGCCAAGAGCCCACTGTAAGAAGGTGATGCAGAAACAGAGCAACAGCCCACCACCATCTGCTGGTGAGAAAGGCTTCCCTCTGCTGCTGTTGCTAAGGAACCTGGGTGTGGTCCTCTGAATCTGAAGCTTTCCTGCATCTCGTGAGGCTTTATACCCCTGCAAGGAGGTTCAATGGAGAAGGAAATGGCAACCCACTCCAGTATTCTTGCCTGGAGAATCCCATGGACAGAGGAGCCTGGTGGGCTACAGTCCATGGGGTCGCAAAGGGTCAGACACGACTGAAGCTACTGAGCACATAAGGACATTCAAAGGACGGAGAAGGGCTGGAGAAACAGGGTTCTGCTGAGGCGAAGGTGGCATCGTAATCCACCCCTCAGCCCTCACTCCGTGGATAAAATCAATCCATCTGTTCCTGAGCAATGTCTCCTTGGCGGGTTGAGACTTTTTCAGATCAAAATCACGAAAGTAACATATTTAAGTTGGAAGAGATTTAGAGACGATCCAATCCAATAATTTTTCAAACTCTGATTCATAGAACTCTGACATTTCACAAGAGATTCTGCTTTTATTGTGCACCCTGGTCCTGGGTATTGTTTTGTTTTTGCTTTTCCTTCCATGTAGGATTTCAGCTTGGGGAAAAAAAAAAGGTTTTCAGTCATTTTTTTTAAGTTTGAGAACACCTATTGCTGACTTTGTCTGTCCTGTCCTTCATGGGAAGGGAGACTGGGGTCCAGAGAGGACCTCTTTGTGTTATTATTTTGAAATGTTGTTGGAAGAAGACTCTTGGGTTCACTCATCAAAATTAGGGAATTGCTTTCACCTTCTCTGGTAATCATGGCAGTGCCATTGTTGGGCTGGATTTTGTGGAACATTAGAAGAAAGATGATGATGATGAATATATGATTCATCATATATATATTCATATATATCCATATGAATATATATATTCATATAGATGATGAGTATATGATTGGTTTAGTGAGTACATGTCTTCTGTTTATCATTCACCTTCTTTGAGGTTTTTTTTTTTTAATTTATTTCTCCTCCCACCCAAAAATGACTTACTAAATGCAAAATAAATAAAAGTTAGGTTATGATGTTTGTTATGTTTAAATACAAATTAATTTAAAAATTGGGGAAAAAATCTTGTTAGTCCATGCATTCTGGTGTTCTTTTAGAAAATATGACCATTCTTAGAGGCTGTAGAGGTGATGGCAAGTTAGCTGCACAGAGACCATGGGTGAGACGAGGCTAAGAAAGATTCACTTAAGAAAAATGGAGAATTTGGTAGGGAAAGAAAAAAAAGTTGAGTGGCAGAAGGATGGAACAGAAAATCAATCAAATACCAATAATATGATAGTCTTAGGAAGCCATTGTTTCCATGGCAGCATGGGAGGAAGTGGTGGGTAAGGATAAAGATGATGCTCTTTGTAATAATTTTTTTAGATGGACCAAATAAAACTTTAATGCACAGATCCCAGCAATTTCTTTGGGATTCTTTGTGTGATACAACTGCATGGGCCCATGTCACATTCTAGACGGAAAGTAATAAACAAGAATTCACAATTGCCAAAGAGCTGGGAAACACTAAGACACTGGGCCCATCTCCTGCTTCCTTTCTGGAGCAGGACCTCATATGCCCCTAATCTGACCCATCTTTTACATTCTGTTAGATACATATGAACTGACAGCCATCACTTGAGTACTCACACAAACACAAACACTCTTCTTACAATAAAAAATTAACCCTCTGTCCTACTCTCTTTCTTCTTTACTTCCTCTTTCTACCTTTAGCCCATCTTTGCTTTCTCTTCTTTTGTCTTCTCCCTTTTCTGATAGAATGAGTAGTTCAGGATTGATTCAGACTCAGACTTCACTAGATTAAGCTTTCCCTACCTGCCATGGCTGAGACGGTAAAGCGTCTGCCTACAATGCGGGAGACCGGGGTTCAATCCCTGGGTCGGGAAGATCTCCTGGAGAAGGAAATTGCACCCCACTCCAGTATTCTTGCTGGGAAAATCCCGTGGATGGCGGAACCTGGTAGGCTGCAGTCCATGGGGTCACAAAGAGTCGGACACGACTGAGTGACTTCACACACACACACACACCTGCCATATGTAAACATGCTTGTGGACACACGGCACTGTCCTGACTTGATGCGTCACCTCTGCTGCTGATAGAAGCTACTGTTTTATTTTTCAATTTTTTTTAACTATGAAAGCATGAGGACACATTTACAGGAGACTTAGAAAATACAGAACAAGGTTATATATAGTTTTACTATATATTACAATTATTTATAAGTAGACAAAATGAGATTTTCAGGTGGAATTTCAATATCAAGCTCTCAAAAATTAATAGAATGAATATACAGAGAAGTGGAAGGATATGCATGCAGATGCTTGCATAGTACTGTCCAGCTCTTTGTGACCCCATGCACTGTAGCCTGCCAGGCTCCTCTGTCCATGGGATTGTCCAGGCAAGAACACTGGCGTGGGTTGCCATGCCTTCCTCCAGGGGAATCTTCCCAACCCAGGGATCGAACTCACATTTCTGACATCTCCTGCATTGGCAGGTGGATTCTTTACCACTAACACCACGTGGGAAGCCCAGAAGAATATAATAGACCTGAAAAGCCCTGTGAAGAGAAGCTTTTGTGTGTATATATATAGAAATTTTATGAATTTTTGTCTAGCTAAAATATTTATAACATTCTGATTCCACTTGTTTGATTTAGTATGGTCAGAATGCTAGATTCTAATTTATGTTCATGCAAAACTTTGATACAGTTCCATGTATTTTGGCATCTATTATTACTGCTAAAAGTCTAGAAAATGTATACTTTTAGAAGATAATTTTATTGTTTGGAACTCTGGACCCTTGTAATTACTTAGGAATCATTCTAAAGGCTTGGACTGGGTCATCTACACAAATATTATGCAACTGGAGAGCTGAGGGTTTCCCAAATCAGACTCCCATGCCATACAAAATGTATATTTAAGTCAGGAATAAATCCAGCCTGTAAGCAAACAAAACAAAATATTGAGGTCAGAATGTAAAGAGTAGAAACAGATTCAAGGGTTATATATGTAGTATATAACAAAATTAACATCTAAAATCCATTTGATTAGAAATCATGTTAGAATAATTAGTTAACAATTTGTAAAAATAATGAAAACCTTTTTAAATACTATATACCAAATATAACTCCAGATGCATTCCAAAGTCAGATACAAAACCCCAAATCTTAAAGATATAAGAACATTTAAATGAATATATAATCTGGACATGAAAAGGATTTTCCAAAGTATACACCAAAGATAGAAATCATAAAAGAGCTTTTAAAAGGATTGCATATAGAAATGTTAAATGCCAAAAACCGTTGCACTCAAAACTGAGTGGAAACTAAAACCCAGGGGGAATTCACAACATATGACTATGTTTAATGTGCTTCAGATAAAAATAGCTCTCCCAAAACCTATAGGAAAATGTAATGCCAATGGAAAACTTTGCAAAGACTGTTATCAAGTCATTCACAAAAGAAAAGATACTAATAATCAACAAATCTATGAAAATGTGTCTGACTTATTAGAAAGTATAATGGATACCAATCAAATTAGTAGGGCTTTTTTCTTCTTTAATAGCATTGATAATAAGGGTGTAGTGAAAGGGAAACCCTCCAATAGTCCCAGTAGGAGTACAAATACATCACTTATGCAGGAAGAAAAATTAAATGTAAAATAAAATGAGATTTGTTTAACAGTTATTGGTGCATGACCAGATACTGTGCAGTCATTAAAAATGATGGTGTACATATATACCCCTGACCCCAAAAAATGACAGTATATTACCAATGAAAAAGAAAAGTCACAAAACAGTGTAAAAACGTGGTCTCATTTTTTCACATAGTATATTTGCTTATTTCTATTTCTCAAACCTACTTTTTTTCCTCAGAATTTCCTGGAGTGTTTGTTAAAATATATTTCCAATATACCACAGGACTATTGGACCATAGTCTCCAGGAAAGGTACCAAAGAGATAGTTTTTTTTTTCCCCCAGGTCCCAGGTGACTCTTGGTATAAGATAAATTGGGGAAATCCTTGATCTAAGCTAAGCTAATCTCTTCTTTTGCTTTGTATTAAACTGCAATCCAGAGAGATTCTGGAACCAGTCTAAACTACAGCTTCATAGGAGTGGGGGATGGGGGTGGGAGTTAAAATTATGTGTGCTACATTCCAGATGAGTGATCCCGTTTTAGAGCTTCAAGCTTGTTCAGACCAATATTATTAAATCAAATTCCCATCAGCCTCCTTCTATTTTGGTCAGACAGGTAACAGAACTTCTCTTCAGCTCCTCTGCTTCACATTCAGTAACGATCTTCCTTTGTTGATGGCAAATGGAAAGTTTTCCATTTCCACTGTTCCCTAGCAATGTGACATTTTCAAACAGTAGCACAAAACTCTTTAAATAGAAAAGATCCATTTCTACTCTATCGTGACTCAGTAACAGCCCCAGGATTCTTCTCAAACTTTCCTAAAAATGTCATCTTTGGGCTGGACTCAAGAGGAACATTTCAGCCAAGGAGACGCATTTTCCACTCTGTCAGGAATGAGCCAGCATGGAGTTGGAACATAAAGTGTTTTGTAATCCTCAGAAAAGCAATACTTCTCACCAAAACCATGGCAACAACTCTGTGTGATGCCGTCAGAGCCTGGGATCATTCAGGAGCCTCATCCTAACCAGAGACACGGCTGAGCCATTCACCTGTGTTGGTGAGAATGGTACCCTACATGACTGTTGCTATGGAAACACTACGGACAGTGATACTGAGCTGAAGGTCCCTTGTGCTTAGTTACCAAGGAAGCAGTGAAAATGAAACATGCTTCCTGTTTTAGTGGCTTCTGATTCTTCATTTGAAAGGATACCTTCCAATGGAAGAAATACATTAAAACATAGGGTTTAGTGTGGCAGAAGTTACCATTTTATCATCCAAATTGTTTCATTTGAAATTTGTACCCATGAGGCTAAACTTTAGAGTCCAAAGTCTATGCGACAAGAGGAATGTCACTATATCCATCAATTCCTATATTCCCTTCCTCTTCTACCTGAAACTCTTGAGAGACGTGCCCAGCTAGACCTGGTCCTTCCCATCCTGGCTGGCTCTGCTCTGCTGGGCACAGGCCACTGTCGTGTTCTGGTAGCAAGCCAGTGGTGTGTAGACATCTCTAGCTACCATCTTTAAAAAATGTATTTTATTGAGGTATAGTTGATTTATAATGTGTTGATTTCTGCTCTCCAGCAAAGTAGACTCAGATATAGATATATCTAATCTTCTTTTTCATAGTTTCCCACAATGGTTTATCACAGGATGTTGAATATAGTTCCCTGTGCTCTACAGCAGGACCTTGTTGTTTATCCATTCTTTATATACTACTTTGCATCTACTAAGCCTAAACTCCCAATCCATCCCTTTCCTCATCACCCTTTGGCAACTGTCCTCTGTGTTTGGGAGTCCTACATGTTTCCCCAACACATAGATGTGCTCATTTGTGTTGTATTTTAGATTCCACATATAAGTGATATCATATGCTATTTGCCTTTATCTGACTTACTTCTCTTAGTGTGATAATCTCTAGGTCCACCCATGTTGCTGCAAATAGCAGTCTTTGGTTCTTTTTCATGGCTTAGTAATATTCCGTTGTGTGTGTATAACACAGATTTATTTATCCATTTATCTGTAGATGGTCATTTAGGTTATCTTCATATCTTGGCTACTGTGAATAGTACTTCTAGCTCCCATTCTTGAGTTGGGAACCCAGTCTCAGTCCCAGCTGCATTCAGAGAACCTATTCCTGGTCTTGCACAATCCTTGACCCTGAAGTTTCTGTATATTCTTTAATAATCTTAAACAGGATAATGCTTCCCTGGCTGGTTAGGGTTCACACTTATAGAATATTACAGGGATGTATCCCATTTGCTTCCAGAGAGGTAGGTTCTTGAGGTGGTGGCAGAACTTGCTACTCACATCCTAAAATTCATTTGAGGGGGCGGGTGGGAAAGCAGGCTAGAGTAGTCAAGACATGTTTATAAAAGAAGGTTGGTATAAGATCCTCACTACCAGGCATGAACATCTATGCTTAAGTCTAGAATAATTCAAATAGTGTAGAACTGGGACAGGAAAAGGCAGACAGATGAGAAAATCAGAATTGAGATCCCAGAACTTCTGAATAAAGAAGCAACTTGATTAGTACAAACATCTGTGTTTGTACCAAGAAAACTTCTGCTGCTGCTGCTAAGTTGCTTCAGTCGTGTCTGACTCTGTGCGACCCCACAGACAGCAGCCCACCAGGCTCGTCTGTCCACGGGATTCTCTAGGCAAGAAAACCGGAGTGGGTTGCCATTTCCTTCTCCACCAAGAAAACTAAGTTGGGCTAATATGAGTCTTGAAGAGAATTTAATATAGTAGAGCTGATATTTTTATGATTAGATAAAAATCACTAATCTCAGTATTGTGTAGAAAAGAACAACATGTACTGAGGATTCCTTCTTGTTCTAAACTTAATATCTTCTCAGATCTACTTATTGGTTCCTAGGCAATTTATGGAAATTTCTAGAATGACATAAATATTGCCTAACTCAACTTGGTCACAGTAATCACCATGCTTTATTTTAACATTCAGGGGACATATCACATTGTTTTTTATTATCTCATTTTGTCCTTAAATATAACATTGTAGTGATTTTAATTTTTTTAATAAAGAAACTTACTTTAAAAAAAAAAAGAAGCAACTTGAGTATAAACACAGGACTCTCAATTCTGATAGCGATGACTAGAAGAATGTAAAAGTAGAGAAAAAAAATTGTTTTGTTTCTGAAAGCTAAAACAGATTGACACCTGAATGCCAGAACCATACGAGAATACGTTGGGATGATGTGGAAAAGATATCAAGAACTCCCTCCCTTTCACCTCCCAAAGAAAACCATATGGCCTCAAATGAAGTGAAGAGAGAGCTTCATGGACACCTGTAGTGTGTAGCTGGTTGGACCTGGAAGCAGGCGTTAGGCTTGGACTGGAAAGCAACCCTCTGCTCAGAGTATTTTTAGCTACAGTGGAGCAGTGGAGTGTTGCCAAGGGCTCTGGGGACACAGATGACCACAGCAAGCTGAAAGCGGGGAGGGCAGTAAAGCACAAAGAGACCATCGGGGATGGAGGCCAGGCAGTAGCTAAGGACGGCTGCGTCCAAAGGTGCAGGCCACTGGTGGTACGGTTTTGGCCCAGTGTCAGGACTCTCCCAGGTGCAGCAGGAGGCAGGCGTAGAAAGGGATGTGGTCATTCAATCTCCACCTCTAGCCTTAGAGCTTTGCCAGACCTGGAGAAGAAGCCTCCCAGGGACAAATGCCACTGCCAGGATCATCCTGCCCTTGGCTGTCTGGCTTTTCCCTCTAGGCTTGGAGCGCTGAACTGACAGCCTGCCCACCAGTCCTTCCCTGGAGAGAAGGACTACAGAAACTCCCAGGTGACAAGAGGGGCAACGCCAAGGGCGCTGGGCAACCAACCATGCTTCACTTAGCTAGTGAGAAGAACACAATCTTTACAGTTTACCCAGAGATTTACCATTTCTGATATACTCTAGTCATTCTTGAATACCCTGATTTCCTTCTGATACCATTTCCGTTCAACCTGAAGGATTTCCCTAAGTATTTATTGTAGTCAAGTCTGCTAGCAAACAAATTATCTGATTTTCTCCTTTACCTGAATTATCTTTATTTCACCTTCATTCCTAGAGGATATTCTGTGTTCTGGGTTGATAGTTTTTGTTTGGTTTTCATTTTGTTTTATTTTCTGAACTGTGATTTCTGCTGAGAAGTCTGTGGTTATTTAAATCAATGTTTTCCTTTATGTAATGTTTTGTTTTTCCTGGCTACTTTCAAGATTTTCTCCTTCTCTTTGGTTTTCAGCCATTGGATTATGATGAATCTAAGTGTGGTTTTTCTGTGACTATATCTGGTTTGGGGCTTGTTGGACTTTCTGAATCTGTAAATTTCTGTTTTTCACCAAATTTGGGGAGTTGTGGCAATTATTTATTTTTCTGCTCTCTTTCTGGGGCTCTAGTGAGCCGATTATTATACATACATCAGGTAGATCTAATGATCTAATTGATGCCTTTGAACTGTGGTGTTGGAGAAGACTCTTGAGAGTCCCTTGGACTGCAAGGAGATCAAATCAGTCAATCTTAAAGGAAATCAATCCTGAATATTCATCAGAAGGACTGATGCTGAAGCTGAAGCTCCAGTACTTTGCCACCTGATGTAAGGAGCTGACTCATTAGAAAAGACCCTGATGCTGGGAAAGATTGAAAGCAGGAGAAGAAGGAGATGACAGAAGATGAGATGGTTGCATGGCATCACTGACTCAAAGGATGTGAGTTTGAGCAAGCTCTGGCAGTTGATGATGGACAGGGAACCCTGGCATGCTGCAGTCCATTTGGTCTCAGAGAGTCGGACACAACTGAGCAACTGAACTGAACTGAACTAAACTGAATGAGCTGATGTTGTTAACAGACTTTTTGATACTGGGGCGCAGGAACCTGAGGGTCTGACCACTTTTTTAATCATTTTATCTCTCTTCTTCAGTTTGCTCTGTGTTCAAGTGTACTGACTTGATACTCATTCTTTTTTTAGGCCTTTTGGTGAATTTTTTTACTTCAGATATTCTACTATAAATCTTATATTTCCATTTGATTCTGTTTTGTGTGTTCAGTCCTAAGATGGAGTCACATGAGACTGTTTAGCGAAGCACAGTCTAGCCTCCAAAAAGAATTGATAGCAATTCAGCAACATTGGTCTCTCCCATGAAGGTTGGCGAGAAGCCAGTTCAAAACCCATAGCAACATCTTTAAAAATTACTCGTCTTCATTACTCTTTCAGAATATCTTGGGTTTTTTTATGTTTATTTATTTATATATTTTTGTGCTGGGTCTTCCTTATCACATGGGCTTTTTCTCTGGTTGTGGCAAGCAGGGACTACTATTCCTTGTGGTGTGCAGGTTCCTAATCGCAGTGGCTTCTCTTGTTGTGGAGCACGGGCTCTAGGGCTCAGTAGCTGCAACTCCCAGGCTCTACAGCACAGGTTCAATAACTGTGGCCCAGGCTTAGTTGCTCCATAGCATATGGGATCTTAGCAGATCAGAGATCGAACCCGTGTCTCCTGCATTGGCAGGTGGGTTCTTTACCACTGAGCCACCAGAGAAGCTCGTCTCAGTATATCTTATGACTGCATTTGCTCTGAAGCCTCACTGTGGAATAGTAAATGAACTTGAAAGACAGCTGTATAGCCCTTTCATTTTTCTTCTCTCCATTCTAATTTTCTCTTCATAAAAGCAATGCTTGTTCTCTCTTTTCATTATAAGGTGATCAAACCAGTTCCTCTCTTCGAAAATTTCTGCTCTTTCTATTCTCATCCTGAGCAGCTTAAACCCAGGAATCAAGAGCGCAAACTCTGAATCTCCCTGAGAAAATGTATACGTCCAAAGATAGATTCTTTTAGGGGGTTAAGTGAGAAGGAAATCATAAATATTACACTCATAGTATATATCATATATGTAACTTACTTACATATATAAATATATGTGATATATATGTAATCTACTTGTGCTACAGATAGTAACAGAAAGTTCCATAATTTACAGTTTGTACAATTTATAGTGTTTTGCATTTTCTAACCAAAGCATGACTCCATTGGCCCTTCTCTGAATTTCCAGGTGAATTCCAGACGCTCATGATAGTACCATTATTATTTTAATATTTATTTCATTCATTTATTTGGCTGTGCCAGGTCTTAGTTGTGGCACACAGGATCTTCCAGCTTTGTTGTGGCATATGAACTCTTAGTTGCAGCCTGAGGGATCTAGTTCCCTGAGCAGGGATCAAACCTGGGCCACCCGCATTGGAAGTATGGAGTCTTAGCCACTGGGCTTCCAGGGAAGTCCCAATACTACCACTTATTGATGACTTATGGTACCAGGCACTCTGCTAAGCAACCTGCATACATGTTTTAATCAAAGTATAGCAATCCCACAGGGCATGGTTCCCATTTACAAATGAAAAAGCTGAGGGTCAAAGAGGTTGAACAGCTTGCCCAGAGTTATCCACCCAGGAAGGGCAATCCCAGGTGGGATTTGAACCCAGGTGACACTTCTGAGACCAAACTTTCTTTATTCTGTCTCCTGTTTTGAACTCGTGGCAGCATTTGATGGTATTCATCTCCCAGGTAGCATAGCAGGGGGAGACAGAGTGTGACACTGAAAATAATGTTCACTTCAAAGAGGAGACTGGACTTCTAGTCTCCGGTGGTCACTCACTTGCTGGAAAACCCTGCAACCCCTCAGCTTCTCTCATCCTTTCTTGTCCATGTCTACAAAAAAATGCAAGTGTCCTTCTCACACTTCAGACTTTCAGAACTGTTCTAGAAATAATATGAGAAGAGTGATCAGGCAAAAAAAGATATGGGGCAAATAGAAGTGATCGCAATCAGTCTTAGCCTAGCTCACATACTAACACTTCCTTTTCTAAGTTTTACAGTTACGACTCCAACAGAGAAGGACCCAAGAACAACTGGCTAACCAAGGCATCGTACCACGTGAGTAGCTCTGTTTCTTATGGACTGGTCTATATGGGGGTGGCAGGGGGGCGTGCAATTTGGGAGCTGGAAAGCACCTCCGAGGTCATAATCCAATTTCATGGATCAGTCTCCCCAGATCCTCACGGACTCTGGGTCAGCAGAAATCCCAGACCTTAGAGGCTTTGTCCCAAATGCTACTCACCTGCCAGGGCTTCCCTTTACTCATAGAGGTTGTACCTAAAATTCTAATGTAGTGGATTTGATTACAAGACAAACACAATTCTATGGGCCTCCATCCCCCTCTATTTTTAGAATTGGGCATAATCACTGTTCTTCCTGGAAGCATCAATTGTATCATCTTTCTCTCACCTCCTTGGTTTCACTTCTATTTGAGTACTTGAGTCCCCAGTTAATTGAATATTGTCAATTACTTCCTTTCTGGAATAATGAGCAGCAATACCATTCTAGTATAAATGGTATAACATTGAATTACTGCCCATCATTTGGGTCAAAGAAGGATTATCCTATCTTTTGGAAGGTATATTTGAAATTTCCTACCTTGAAACTTGAAAACTTCAAGTTTAGCAGTTGAAGCTACCTTCTGGTGAGCTATAAAAACAGGAAAAGTACCAAATAAATGGAATCACCATGTAAGCTCCTTTAGGTTACACTTTTTTACTTCTTCCCACAGAAGTTAAAATTTTTAATTTTTTAATTAAAATTTTAAAAGTAAAAATCCATAATGACTCCTGCAGAAATCCAGGTCCTTGTCCAGACTGTGACTTCATAGTTAAGCATGCAACAAGCAAGCATTTGCCCTTGATTGAATGTCCTACAGTTAGTAACCTTGGTGCCCTGTGATCCAAAGTCTAAACATTTTAAGTATAGTCGGTGCTTCAGAACCAGAAAAGAACTAAGAATATTTCAAGCTCTTTCCTTTGGGAGTTCAGATGAAGTTCTTTGTTCATGGCTCAGCCCTGCAAAGAATAAACAGCAGGTGACCTATGGCAGAACAACTTTTTTAGCGATTTGCTAAGCGCAAAAGAAAGATCTCACCCTGCAACTGAAAGGTTGCTTTGATCAAACGTACAGTTAGAATGAGAAACCAAAGGCACAAGGCTGTGTGGCCTGTTTCATCT
The DNA here is from genome assembly GCF_019923935.1 of Bubalus bubalis. Lineage (NCBI taxonomy): Eukaryota > Metazoa > Chordata > Mammalia > Artiodactyla > Bovidae > Bubalus > Bubalus bubalis. The sequence continues at coordinate 31,967,590 of NC_059159.1, read as the reverse complement.
TAGCCAGCCCAGAAAGGCAGGTGTTAAAACACAGGAGAGACCCACAGTCTACAGGCTTCATGTCAGATAAATACATTGGCGCTCAAAGCCGAGCAGGCCAGTCATTTCTGAACCCTGTTGCATATGTGTAGAATTGAATTTGTTTAACCACCATCTAGAACTGAACGATTCACTAACAGTGAAGTGTAGACGAGTGTAGATCCACCAGGATCCTCTCAGCAGATCACAGTCTCTACCACATGCCCTCAAATATAAGATGAATACGTCAGTTTCAGTGGGATTAAAATACTCAGTTCTTTCGTGGGGGCTTCCCTGGTGGCTTACAGGTAAAGAACACACCTACCAATGCAGGAGACTTGGGTTCAATTCCCAGGTCAGGAAGATCCTCTGGAAAGGAAATGGCAAGCCTCTCCAGTGTTCTTGCCTAGGAGACCCCAAGGACAGAGAAGCCTGGCTGGCTATAGTCCACAGGGTCCCACAGAGTTGGACACAACTTGGCAACTAAACAATAACAACAGCAATCCTTCATGGGCATTTCTTTCCTTAATTCTGGAAAGGAAATTGAAGTAGAGAGACCCAGTATCTTTACATCTGCTCAAGCTGTTCACAACTGATTTAAAGTTTAACCTACATGTTTAAATAATCCAAACCTGGGTCTTGCAGCTGCCATTTGGAGGAGAATAAAAATTTTTTTTGAAGTTTCTGGAGTTAAATTTCAGAAATAAGATACCTAATAAAAACAGGAATGAATCCAATGGCACATTTTTACATAACACCCCTATGTAAGGTATGCAAATTAAATGTCCATTTGCAGAGTAGGGTCCAAAGGAAATAGAATCTTTTGTTATCCAGGATTTCCAGAATCAGATAGTGTGGGGCTTCCCCAGTGGTTCAAATGGTAAAGAATCTACCTGCAGATCAGGGGACACAGGTTCAATCCCTGGGTCAGGAAGATCCCCTGGAGAAGGGAATGGCAACTCACTTCAGTATTCTTGCCTGGAGAATCTCCATGGACAGAGCAGCTTGATGGGCTACAGTCCATGGGATTGCAAAGAGTTGGACATGACTAAGTGACTAACACTTTCACTTTTTTTCACTTTTCTCCAGGATTTCCAGAATCAGATAGTGTATATATTAATGAAACACTGCTTAACAGAAATTTTGCACGCATAGCCCATTGTGTTTTGAAGACAGTTGCTGGGGAAAGTCCTATGAGTCATGCAGTGATATTTCCTTTTTAATTCAGCAAAATGAGAAAGGTAGATTGAGCAGCATCAGTTTCCCATCGTCTTCAGCCACCTCCTCTCCAAGGGTGTCACTTCTGCTGTAGAAAATTGTCAAAGCTACAGCAGGTGCACCCAGCCCAGTGCAGGCCCGGCCCCTGGATCTCGGGGACTTAGCACTTCTGGGGAAGCCAGACCCAGACAAGCCTCTGCACCTGCTGAGATGGGGAGCCCAGATGGTAGCCCCACTGACCCAGAGCTTAAACACTAGTCTCTTTACTCAGCCATCCCACCACCACCAGGCATACGTGTGTAAAGGCAGTTGCTCCACAGAAGGAAGCAGGAACTCACAGTCTCTGGGTCTTTTCTACTCAATCAGATTCAACATATTTCATGATGATCCAGACTCTGTGCACGGTGGTATGCTGGGCGCTGTGGGGACCACCGTGAGCACAACTGTACTTTGTAGAGGCTCAAGATTTTAGGGGAAAAGGTGAAAAGAAACACAGAAAGTGGGACCAGTTATATTTCCCAAGAGGGCTTTTTATGTCTTCCTTCTATCATTTGAATTTTCTGAAGCAGAAGAAAAGAGGAAAGGAGGAAGAAAGTGAGTAGAACAGAGGGAACAAAGCCGGTAGTCATTGGAGATCACCTAATTTGATGATTTGGGGTGTTTTTTAATAGTTAAATATGTTGTGTGTTATGTGTGTATATATATATACACACACACACATACTGGCTGCAACAGGGTCAGGGGCCTCTGCCCCACTCACTCGGCCCCCCTCACCCCTCTTAGATAACCCTATTTCTCTTCCCCAGGGTCCTCTTCAAACAGAGTTTGAAAACCCTGCCCTAGTCCCCGTCTCACTGTCTTTAACCTTTCTTGAAGCTGAGATTGGAGAGGCCTCAGACATGCATCAAACATCCCAAAGCCAGAGCCCAGAGCGGTCCTATTTACAAACTGGAACCGCAAGACTTTAAATGCACGCACAGTAAAATGATAACACAGCCTCACCTTGTCCATAACACCGGAAATAACTGCAGTCCTCCCCCTGAGTTTTCAAACTTGTTATAAATTGCTCAAGTGGAGAGCTGCTGGCCAGGTGAATTGTTCATTGTCCTTCCATTACTACCAGGTAGCCCTGCTGGTTTAGTTTGTTCACAGAAACACCTGCTCTCCTTGGACAGAATTAGTCTTGAGTTGTGCATTATTTTGACCCAAGGCCATTGCCCATTGCAAAAAGAAGAAATTGCAGTCCCCTCCTGTTGCAGCAGCTGAGGCCAAAACCTGCATCTCTTGATCCTGGAGTAGCAGCCATCACAGAGCCCCTTTAAACAGTACGAAAGTGCTCTCAGCCAGAAGTACACCCCCAGGCTGGCTTCTAAGACTGCTTTCACATTTATAGTATCAATGGTGGAGTTCACATTTTCAAAAGAGTTGGGAAAGCTGATGAACTAGCCTTTCAACATTAGTGTAGAAATATTACTTTAAGAATTTATGGTTCAGACTCCCTTCCAGAATCCCACCTCTGAATCTCAAGAGGAAAGTTTCAAATTGCCTACTTGTCACCATCAACTGGAATTCAGAAGCATGGCTCTGCCACCGTCCCCATCAGGCTCAAGGCTGCAAGAGGACATCAGGGTTCTCTTATTTTTTCTTATTTTGGGACACAGCCCAACCTCCTGTGGGCAGGCTCAGGTCTGGTCATCATTTCTCATGCAGGTTTTCTCCACTACATTCTTCTCTTTGGGCACCAGTCTCCTGGGTTGGAGGGTAAATGCTGTGGCTCAGATGGTAAAGAATCTGCCTGCAAAGCAGGAGTCGTGGGTTCGATCCCTGGGTGGGAAAGATTCCCTGGAGAAGGAAATGGCAACCCACTCCAGTATTCTTGCCTGGAGAATCCCATGGACAGAGGAGCATGGCGGGCTACAGTCCATGGGGTCACAAAAGAGTTAGACATGACTGAGTGACTAACACATATCTCCTGAGTTGAATCTTAAATACTATTTTATTCCAACCCCTTCAGAATTCTTAGTGCAGAAAGAGATTCAGCTCTGAGTTTTCGATGAAACAAAAAAGTCATAGAGCAGTTCAGTAGATATTTTGACCGTCTGTTGGGAGAAAAGCCCCATGGAACACAGAGGAATTAGACATGAATTCTGTTTCAAAGAGCTTACCGTCTAGAATGTTCTCCCAATTCTCCTGCTTAGTTATGCCTGTTAATAATATTGGACAACATCTCACCACTACATGGAGTAGATTTCTGGGAGACCTGAAGGAAAGAAATGACTTTCTCTCTCCTTCTGCTAGTACACTGGGGCTGATCTCTATGAATCCAGGGGAGAGAAGCAGGAACATTGAGTTGATTCTCCTGGAATCCAGAAAACGGCATTAGAGAACTGAAGTCGATTACAGAAGCCCAGGGGGCGCCCAAGAGGCTGCGACTTCTCCGCCAAGACTCAAAGAAAGCCCCGCTGGCCAGAAAGAAGCGTCTGGGCAGCTTGGTTCCGTGGTCTGATGGATGTCGATGAATGGAAAGATACAATGAGCTGTGTGTGAATGGTGCTGCCTTTATTTGTTTTGCAGACTAATCCAGGCCTCCGCAGCCGCATACTTATGGCAAAGCCTTGGTAAATCCCTGGATTCTCTGGTCCTCCTCCTGAATAGCGAGAGGCGTCACGGGCCGGTCCCTGCACCCACAGCACACGCAGCGTCTTGATAGTTTTGAGAAGCTGGCGGGGCAGAGCCTTCCTTCCTGTCTTCAATGCCTTCATCTGACTTGGCTTCTCCCCACAGCACCACGCCCCCCCCCCCCCCCCCACTGTTGGCTGTTTGAGCAGAACACGCACAAGGGTTTCATCTGTCCCCCTTCGCTCCCTCCTAACATCTCAAATGTGGAGTGAGAAAAAAGCCTCCTCGGTTTTCATACCAAGCCCATTTGGGTCCAAAATCCTGACTTCTCTATTTCCCCCAACTCTTTCCTTCATCTCTAGTTCCTTGCTCCTTAGAAATTAGTGATCTAGCAATGCAGGCATCATGTGAATGTATCTGTGGACCCTTCTGAGAAATTCCGGAGTATTCGTGTAGAAGGCATTGAATTCCCTGAGCATGCAAGCCAGGCTGTAATATTATAAAGGTCCATTGGGAAAAGGCAATCTTTTCAGGCCCCCTGAGACTATCCTTTGGGTCCTGAATGGGCCATTTGTTGCCACCCTAAAGAGATGAGACAGTTTCCAAAGTATTAACCACACATGCATACCATGGATCCCATTTGTTTGGAAGAAAAATACTCCTGGTCCAATTTGTCTTTAAAAGCAAAGCCAGTGGACTTCCCTGGTGGTCCAGTGGTTAAGACTCTGCACTTCCAATGCAGGAGGGTGCAGGTTCGATCCCTGGTTGGTGAGCTAAGATCCCCCATGCCATACAGCATGACCAAAAAAAAAAAAAGCAAAGTCAAGAGGACAAGCATTGCTAAACCTGTTTGTAAGTGGGAAACTGAGAACATGGGAAGACTCTCAGACTTGTTCAAGGCTGCACCAGAAGTAGATGGCAAAGCAAGGACAGAACCCAGAGGGATGGTTCCCAAAACTTTAGTCATCCAAGACTTCTTTAATTATACCCATGACTATTGTAGAGCTTGTATTTAAATCAGCTGTGTCTTCCTCCCCCCAAACCCCTATATATATGAATTATTATCCATATATCTGTCTTTGATTAATTAATGGCATATAAACTTACCAGCCAGTGCTTTTTGATGAGAACAAACAGTTCTAAACCAAGTTGTTCTGCTTCTAGGCAGCAACTATGAAAAGTGGCAGTTTCATGAAACTAAGCAGCCTTTCTCTGGACAAACACACCCTGTTTCTTCAGCTCTTTGAAATACTGAGAAATCAGTCATAGACATCAGGCACCCCTTTTTGAAGTCTCTGATTCCCAAGTACCTCTGATTCCCATCTACAGATCAGGACCTACTTGCCATGGAAATGCCAGAGAACCAGAATCCCCCTGGGGGCTTGTCCAAACACAGACCCTCTGTCCCTCCGCCTCTCACCCAAGCTTTGGATTCTGTATGTCTGGGTGGGGCCTGAAAATTGGTACTGTTGGCAGGTTTCCAGATGATGCCAAAGATGCTGGTCCAGGGCCACACTTTGGGAACCACTGTCCCAGCTGCTGCCCCAGAACACCGGCTCTTGGATGCAGCCTCTTGGTCCTGACCTGTACACCAGAGGAGGAGCTGTGTTCTCCCCTCCAAGCGGGAGGGGAGAAGGCAGGCTCCGCCTCCACCATCAGAACTGCCACCAGCCCCAGGCTTCTTTCCCTAACAGATTGACAACGGCCCTCCAGAGTGTTTTCTCTTTTTTCTGGGTCCCTGTTGGAGGCAGGAGGTTAGAAGCAGGGGGCCACCGCAGGAGGTCTGTTCTTATCTTGGGATCTTTTCCTGAGCTCTAAGTAAGCAAATGTTTATACACACAGCTGACCCAAATTAGCTGGAGCTGCACAGACAGAAATAGGAATAGCCCCTGACTAAACTCCTCATCGAGAACATGAATTCCCCTGTGAGAAGCGATTCATCTTCTTCCCAGGGGATGAGCGAGACGTGTGGCTGACTGAATTTACAACCGTATTTTAATTTGGAATCACATTGACTTATTTTTTTTTTTTATTTAGCAATCCAAATTCCTTTTTCAATCCTAAATGTCAATGTCCCTTAAATACAAAATGTTGCCATTTGATACTCCCAGGGCTGTCAGCAGAGGGGGTCCTTCGTGGATTTTCCAAAAAGTCAATGTGGTACGCAGGAATGCAGTTTCACTTTCTTTGGCCCTTGGGGGGAGGGGCTGAAACCCTCTTTTCTCTGGAATCCCAGAAAAGATACATGTCACAGAGGCCATGGCAGGCCAACCCAGTGCCCCATGTAACATCCTTTAAGTCCTGGAAAGAAGAGCGTGGGGTACAACCCAGTGTGTGAATCTTTTTAGCTTCCTTCCCAAGTCCTTGCTGAATGGTCATAGCCTCTCCCACCCTGTGGCAGAAGGTTCCAGAAGACCACTGTGGGCCTGGCATCAGAGAACTGGACTATTCAGTCATTTCACAGGGGAATTGTTACCTCCAAAGAGTGATGAATTGTAACTCTGCAGGCTAAGATACAGGAAATACAGCATTTTGTGGAAGAGTTAATAAGCTCCACTAATAAGAATTGAAAAGCCTCAGGGATAAGAGAAGCAGATAAATTCCCCCTAAACCCTAAGCCCAATTAAAACCAATTGAGTTTGGAATGTAAGAGCCATCTCAAGATAGATTCATGCTGTCCCCTTAGGGTTGCTTCTTAAGGAAAAAGTTATGTCACTCTTTTTAATGACTTAGTAAGGAAGGCCACACTAAAATCAATTCCTTTTCTGGATTATGGAAGGGATTAAGCCACATCAGTATATAATACCTAGGTGACCACCAGACTGTTGGACAGAGGTGAAGCCCCATGGGTTCAGATGGTACAGACTCACCAGGACCCAGTGGCCCTCAAGCAGATTTGTAGGATCTGGTTGCCTGGGGAAATAGCAGATGGTTTTGGAACTCCACCAGTGTAAATTGCAGCTGTGATCAAAGGCAAATAAAGACAAGCCTCCTGACTCAGGATGGGGGTCAGACCCAAGTCAGAGAAACTATGAGCAATGCAGCAGACTGGCACATTTTTCCAGAGCCACTGAGTCAGGGGACAGGGGAGGGGAAAGAGGCCATTGAAAAGGGCAGAGTTGGCAGAGAGGTTCCTTTTAAGAGTGAAAAGCAGCAAAGAGAAACTGGAGGTGTTAGATTGATGGGAGATGTGGTGGTCAAGCAACAATTTATTTTTTTTTCTCCTATAAAAAGGAAGCCCCTTAGTCTCTGGTCAAATTGAGGAGAAAAGGACTTGTCCAGTCTCCTTGGCACAAGGCAGCCAGCTGGGACCAGTCTGCCTGTTCCTTTGGTCAACTCTGCAGTAGTTTGGGTGAGACAGGAAAGTCTAGAGAGAGATGCCTCAGTAGCTCCTCAAGCTCCCCAAGCAATATCCAAGGATAATGGGCTTGACCAGCTGCCAGGACCCAGAGTGGAGTCTCCCTTCTCTCCAACAAGCCCGTCCAAGAGCTGGGCTCACATGAGGCATGGATTTGAGGCTGAATGAGACACACACACTCACACGCATGCACGTGCTCACACATTCACACACAAGTGCCCATCTGGTTAGATATCCAATTTTGTTGTTGTTGTTGTTTATGCCAGTCAGTTTGGAGGACTGTTTCCTTGACTGCAGCTTGTAAGTTGACATCTGTTGAAGTAATATTAGAATTCTGGATCACGTGATCCACCCACTTGTTCAGACCTCCAGTCCAGGAGGATATTTGATGCAATTCTGCAACCGCTGATCAACCTCATCACTTCTGATGAAAAGTTACTGTTTATGGCTCTGGGTTGTGATTGTTCCAGGGGATCAGGAAAGGCAATGAAAAGGCAGATTTTTGCAAAAGCAAAGCCAAAAGTTCATCCCCGTGAGGCATTGCTGGGAATTGGTAGGAGGAGAAGCCGTGGGGTCGTGGAGAGAAGGAGGCTGGCGTCCGGTCCAGGTCGTTCCTGGCTGCTGTGGACTGTGATGGCCCAGTGCCCGTGTCTCCTGGGCCTCAGTGTTTTGAGCATCACAGCTGAAGAGAAGTTAGATGGTCAGAGGACCTCGGCTCCTAGCCCTACCAGTGTGACCCTGGGCAAGTCAATCCCATTCCAGGGGCCTTAAGTTTCCCCATTATTTTACCATCTCCAAGGTCCCTTCCAGCCCTCAAAGTCTCATTCCGTGCTTCTCTCTCAACACCCTTTGGTTGCATGTTCTTGCCCGACCAGCCACCTCCCTGACCCAAAACGACAAGTCGCCTCCCACAACATGGATCACAGCCCTTCCACTGACCTTGACCTCCACCCAGACTTCTGCACTCAAGGGCAGGGCAAAGTCAAAGAGAGTGGTGGTCACCCCAGTCTCCCCATCTCCCTAAAACTAGAGCATCGCCTGTCCCCGCCCCTGGGCCTGCCCCTCTTCGGAATCTTGGAATGCCCCGTCTCTGCCACTCCTTTTCCTATCGCGTATTCTGCCCCCGCTGCTCCTCCTGTTTGAGGCTGACGTCCACCTTTCTCTGTGTCCTCCGGCCTCGGGGAAGCTGGTGACCTCCAGGCCTTCCTTCTTCAACTGCTTGTGGCCTGAAGAAGGCGATCACCTCCCCTCCGCCCCCGTGCACAGCTCAGCAAGCACACCGGCAAACGCCGCCGCGCTGCTCCAGGCCCCAAGGTCCCCTGCTCACGTCTGTATCTTTCTGTTTCAGCCCTGAAAAGCCCACCTGAATTCCATGAACAAAGAAAACGTTTGGATAGTGACAAGGTAACTTTCTGCAAACCTCCCATCTTTCTGATCTCAGACTCCAGGCTATGGATCTCCAGGTGCTGCTGCTGCTGCTGCTGCTAAGTCACTTCAGTCGTGTCCAACTCTGTGCGACCCCATAGACGGTGGCCCACCAGGCTCCCCCATCCCTGGGATTCTCCAGGCAAGAACACTGGAGTGGGTTGCCATTTCCTTCTCCAATGCATGAAAGTGAAAAGTGAAAGTGAAGTCGCTCGGTCCTGTCCGACTCTTAGCGATCCCATGGACTGCAGCCTACCAGGCTCCTCCGTCCATGGGATTTTCCAGGCAAGAGTACTGGAGTGGGGTGCCATTGCCTTCTCCGCTCCAGGTGCTAAGTTTGGGCAAATTTCTCCTACAATTGGCTGGTCCCCTCCCCCCACACTGTGTGGCATCTTCCTCCTAGGCTCTGAAAACTGTGGAAATAGGATCAATGATGTTGGATTTGAAACTGCTATTGGTGAGCTTTAAAAAAAAAGTTGTCCCCAGTCTTTCTGATGTCAGTAGAGGCATCCCTACAAGGAGTTTTCAGAGACATGAAATGAGGTAGATAAGGTGGGTTGGCAAGCTGGCCTCTCTTTCATGACAGGCGTTTCTCAGTGATGAACAGATGATTTTAAATCCAATTCAGTGGTAGGGTAAGACCTGCAGATACGTGGCTTATTTAATGCTATTTAAAGGTGAAGAGGTTTCCCTGGTGGCTCAGTAACAAAGAATCCGCCTGCCAATGCAGGAGATGCAGGCTCAATCCTTGGGTTGGGAAGATCCCCTGGAGAAGGAAATGGCAACCCACTCCAGCATTCTTGCCTGGAGAATCCCATGGTCAGAGGAGCCTGGCGGGCTACAGTCCGTGGGGTCGAATAAGTTGGACACGACTGAGTGACTAAACAAAAATGGAAGGCTGAAGGAATTCTGTTTATTTCTCTTTCTTTTAGCATTTGAGGGGGGAAATTAGCATGTATTCTCTACCTTCAGAGCAAGCCTCTGCAATTGAATTTATCAATACCGTAAGTGCTAATTAGGGAGCATCAGCAGCGCACCTAGAAGGAAGGCCAGCAAGTTCCTTCTCCTGGGAGGCCACTGCTAGAGAATCCTAGCCGCTAGCGAGAGGGTAGGGGAGCAGGGAAGAGGGGCGGAGCTCCAGGACTCCCTAGGGCTGCTCATGGGAGGCTGTGCTTCCTGCTGCCTGGAGAATAACTGCCTTTCATCAGAACTGGAGTGAGCCCCAGACCCCTCTTCAGGGGGCCAATACACTGAGATCAGAACCCAGAAATGAGGGCCCTGAAGTTCGGTTATGGCTCTTCCACAGCCCACACCGTCTCTGCAGACAACTCCACCATCAAAAAAACTTTGCTGCTGCTGCGAAGTCGCTTCAGTCGTGTCCGACTCTGTGCGACCCCACAGACAGCAGCCCAACCAGGTTTCCCCGTCCCTGGGATTCTCCAGGCAAGAACACTGAAGTGGGTTGCCATTTCTTTCTCCAATGCATGAAAGTGAAGAGTGAAAGTGAAATCACTCAGTCATGTCCGACTCTTAGCGACCCCATGGACTGCAGCCTACCAGGCTCCTGCGTCCATGGGATTCTCCAGGCAAGAGTACTGGAGTGGGGTGCCTTTGCCTTTAAGACTCAATAAATACTACGTCTGTAAGTGTCCTTGCAGCGTTGATGTGGGTCTCAATCTGCAGGATTCTCATTTTCACATCCTGAGAGAAAACTCAAGGGAAAAACAGGAGGAGGGCATGTGTTGTCATGTTATCCTGGATGGAATGAGGTTACATTTCATCCCTGACTCTAGTTAATTTGTGACTCCTTTACAAAATAAGATCGGCTATTATATAAGCAGCATGATGATATCAGTTTTATTAGTATTTTATGAATAGGTACCTGTCTGCCCTTTAAGTTTGGAGCGCTGAGATGGACCAAAGCTTTTGACCTCTTTATCTTATTTCTCCATCCTGAAATTACTAGAGAGGTTTTACTAGATGAGTCCTCCTTCATCAGAATGTAGAACAGGGATATTTGCATGTTTCATTTGTAAGAAAGTAATGCTTTTTTCCTTTTGAGAGAAAAGGGATTTCTTTTAAAGTTAAAATTAGATGATTCAGCTGTATGATACTGAGAGTGGAATTGATTCCATGTTTGTGTCCAACAGGCTGAAGACACCCTGAAGCGCAAGGCAAGAAGCAGGTCCGACCGTGCAGCCGTGGTGAAAATGCACATACTCCAAGGTAAGGCTGCTCGAGATCATTAAAGCAGTACCGTCAGTGAGAGGGAACACGGACCATCACTCCAAAGAACCATCAAGGTTCTTTGTCTCTGCACAGTGGCTGAGTCCACTTAGAAAGGAGCCACTTCCATTCCCAAGTGGTTTTTGAGCTGTCACCTAGTCATCTGAGGCCATGTTGATGGTCAAATCGAGAAGCCATATGGTGGCCCAGAAGGTACCACACTTGGGGTCCAATCTGAGCTGCACCACTGCTCAGCTTTCTCTGAGCACACAGGGCATGTCCAACATATATCAACTTCCTTTAAAATGTCCATCCTTCATACCAGTAATAAATGTTTAGTTTCGAAAGGGTTTCCCTGGTGGCTCAGCAGTAAAGAATCTGCCTGCAAAGCAGGAGTCTCAGGTTCGATCCCTGGGTTGGGAAGATCCCCTGGAGGAGGGCATGGCAACCCACTCCAGTATTCGTGCTTGGAGAATCCCATGGATAGAGGAGTCTGGCAGGCTACAGTCCACGGGGTCACAAAAGAGTTGGACACAACTGAAGCAACTGAGCATGCAAGGCTTACAAAATGATGTTTACTGAGGAGACCAGAAAACAAAACTATATTCACAGTTGAATTCAGGAAAGCAAAGTATATACATAAATTGTATTTATAGTCAGATTCTATGATGAAAAGACAAAGACCTAACAATAAATACTGTGTAAGTAATTAAGAAATACACCCAATTATTAAAAACAGTAGATTCTAAGTGGAGGAGGTTTCCCAATGCTTTCATTTCTTTTGCATAATTTTTTTAACATTTTCTACACTTACAGCAATATATATGTATAAGAATACATAATCAAAAAAGGAATGTTATCTGTTACATCATTACCATCTTGAATTAAAATATCAGGCTGTAAACCCCGAGAATCAGACGCAACTGAGCAACCGAGCACACACACACACATGAATAGAACAGTGGTACTATGAGGTCTGGAAAGATCTCACCTTCTAAATTTTCAGAGTTGAGCAGAAAGCGGCAAACTCTCATGGAACCCTAACTTCCGGTTCTGCCTTATTGCAACAACTGGCTTTCAAGACTCTCTTCCATGTTCTTGCACAGAAATAAGTCAGGGCCTCGCCCAGAGAGGAATAAAGAGTGATTTAGAGCTTGTCAGTAACCGTTCTCACCCTCCCAGTGGTGAGAAGCTGAGCTGCCTGTTGGATATATTCTTTTTTTAAATCCCTGTTTAATTAAATAACCATTTCCCTCCAAAATTGTTTCTCTTTTACAACCAGATCAGGACATTTGAATCAGTTAGTATCACAACCTCAACAGGTCTGAAACCCTTAAGAAGTCATGCTATCACAATTATTACAATTGAATCGGATTGTTAGGTCCCTTCAGTTGTGTCTGACTCTTTTGCAACCCCAAGGACTGTAGCCCGCCAGGCTGTCTATCCATGGGATTTCCCAGGCAAGAATACTGGAATGGGTTGCCATTTCCTTCTCCAGGGGCTTCCCGACCCAGGGATCAAACCTGCGTCTCCTGCATCTCCTATATTGCAGGCAAATTTTTTACCGCTGAGCCACAGGGAAGCCCCAATTATAACAATAGATAATATTTACTGCCAGCTCATCATGGGCCAGGTAGTACCCAGGTCTCCAGCATTTCAGGCAGATTCTTTACCAGCTGAGCCACCAGGGAAGCGCATACAGACTGGATGGGCATGCAAATGCTGTCATTTAAAGTCAGTAAACGAGGCAGGCCCTGTGGACTGTTTGCTTACAGAATCGACAAATCACACATATTTCTCCCGAAATCCTCACAAAGCCAGTTTGTCTAACGCTTCTATGCTCTTCAATTTGCCTTTATTTGGAACTGTCTAGTCTTTGCTGCTAATCCATGTGAAAGGAGGATGATTGCATCGAAAAATTATTAGGATGGCTGCGTACAATGTGTCAGAGTGTTTGGGTTACAGAAGCAAGAAACAGAATAAAAATAAAACCACAAAAATGATATTAAATTCTAGAGCCAATCTTCTTGATTTTAACCCCTCAGCTTCCACTGCAGAGAGATCGGTTCCAACTGCCCAGATGAAGCTGAAAAGAGCCCGTCTCGCAGATGACCTCAACGAAAAGATTGCTCTCCGGCCGGGGCCGCTGGAGCTGGTGGAGAAGAACATACTCCCTGTGGACTCTGCTGTGAAAGAGGCCATTAAAGGTAATTAGCTCCAATGGCAGGCTTCCTCCATGCTGGGATCTGAAGGCAGCCGTGGCTCTGAAGTGCTGGGGTCCTGGGGGTGAAGGCATCTCACTAAACAAGAGTCTATCCAGGGGTTACTGTCCCAAAATGTTCCCAGAAATCCCAGGAACAAGGAAGAAATTCCCAGCCACCCGCCTCCAACGTCAGGTTGACATAGACCAGGGTGGTTCTGGTCAAGCGGGTCAGAACATCTCTCCCGTGGGGATCCATCACTCCGGAGTCATGGTGCTCCTTGGTTCCCTCTTTTAAAGGGGTGCAGACTGGCAGAACTGAAAGAGCACTGGACCTGAGTGGGAAGAACTGGGCGCTAAGCCCAGTTTGGGCTCTGTGGGTTGAAAAGTGTTAGTCACTCAGTTGTGTCTGACTCTTTGCGGGCCCATGGACTGTAGCCCGCCAGGCTCCTCTGTCTAGAGAATTGTCCAGACAAGAATACTGGAGTGGATAGCCATTTCCTTCTCCAGGGGAATCTTCCCAACCCACAGATCAAACCCAGGTCTCCTACATTGCAAACAGATTCTTTACTGTCTGTGCTACCAGGGAAGCCCCCCACCACCACCAAAATATATATATATATATATACACAAAATATATCTTTAAAAAGCTGATCCTCTGTCACAAATATTACACATCCTTTTGTCAACAACATGTCCTTTACCTTTTTGTTTGTTTTGTTTCTGTCCTTTGTCTTTTGATTTTCTGTGTAGTGTATTTTACCTGTAGCACTTTTTAATTTCTGTATAGTTCAATCTCTTAATCTTTTTCTTTGAGTTTTTGGATGTTACTGCTTACTGAAAACACTTCTTACCTCAAGAATGGAGTTATTCACCTATTCTGTTTTCTAACATGTTTATACTTCATTTTTATATTTCAGTCTTTATGCTGAAATATAAAAGTAATTACACTTTTATATATGAGAGTGCATGGTTTAAGAGACAAGGTTTAGTTTTCTTTTTTCCACAATTTTAGTGGTTTGTTTTATAATGTGTCTTGATCTCTGTCTTCACAAGGTTTTTTACATTGGCCTGATTTTTCTCATGTTTCTTGGCTATTCTGTTAGTTTCTGGTTGGTGAAATTTAGGATCAGTTTGTTACATGCCAACTTCGATCCTGTTAGAATGTTGTTCGGGATTGCAGTGAATTTATGGGTTAAGTTATGGTGAATTCATATGTTTAAATTATATGAATTCTTCTGTGGCAAAAAGTATCTTTTTTCACCTACACAAGCCTCTTTTAAAAATTTCCCTTGGTAAGGTTTTCAAAAATAAATTCATATCAGTTATTGCTTGCGTATGGGAAACCTATTAATTTTGCACATTTATTCTGTAACTGGGGCACTTTGAAGATTTTCTTAATAGTTCCAGTAGTTTCTCATTTTTATCTTAAATTGTTTGGATATATAATCACATCATCTGCAAATAATGAAGATGTGCCTTCTGGTTTGTTTCTCCTTTCTGTCTGGAAACACTGGCTGGTTGTTGAAAAGAAACATCATGGAATTATTAGTAAATTGCAAAATATCATTTTAAGTTACATGCAGTATATTCATAGCACAAATTATATGTAATTTTGTGTATTTTATTTATAAATTACCTGTTTGTATTTGTAAATTATATATAAATGATAACAATAGACTATATTATACAAGTCTAATAATATATATATTTTATTATACATAAAATATACAGGTGTGTATCTAACCTATAAAATTATATGTATGAATTATATAAAGCACATATAATTTATATATTTACATTATGTGGCTTTATTATATAATTTAATAACTATTGATATATTACATAGAAGAAAATTATTATTATTGCTATATTGCCGGTGGTTCAAAAACAGTATTATAATGTTATATATTGGACTGGCCAAAAAGTTAGTCCAGTTTTATTTGTGATGTTGGTGATAACAATTTTGTTTGATTCAGTCTTCCTTGGGAATTTCTCTAGTCATTCACCTCTAAATATGATACTGCCTTTTGCTATAAACAGGTATTCTAAGGAAGTGTTTGTTCTATTCCATTATTAAGAGTAGCTTGCAAGATGGATGCTTAGTTTTTAAAATGCTTTCCACGTTCATGAAAAGATGACCATTTGAGTTTCTTTCTGTCTCCTAGGAATGTGGTACTACTGTCTTTCTTAATCATCCTTGTATTTCTGGAAATAAATCCTACATGGATATTTCCCCCCTAGAAATTTTGAGAATTTTACATCTCTTTTGTTATTAGTTGGGATAACAGAAGCTGCTAACCAAACCACAAAATTTCAGCTGCTTAACAGACATTTATTTCTTATTTATAAATGGTCCAGAGAGGGTTTTATTCTATGGCAAACGTTTCAGGCACACAGACTCCTTTGGTCTTGCTGCTCCATCATCCCCTAGCACAAAGGCGGCAAACTTAAAGAGCTAGAGAGTAAGCAAGCTCTCCAAGCTGTCACAACGACTCAGCTCAGCCATCATCGTGGAAGAGGAGCCACAGGCGATACAGAAACAAATGGGCATGGCTGTGTTCCAATAAAACTTTATTTACAAAAACAGACAGCAGGCTCACCAGCTATAAATTTGCCAACCTGTGCCCTGCAGCCTTATCATCCTCCAAAATCTAGCCAGGGAAGAGGAAAGGAAGGAACAGCAATTTCACAGGAATATCTCTATACTGTGGAAGAGGGAGGGGGGTATAAATTTTAATGACTAGCTTTTGGTCAAGAGCCTGAACAAGAGCCATGCTGTGGGCACAGAAAAAAAGAGCATCTGAGAAGTACTTGATATGCATTATTAGATAGTGGTAGAATGTGTCAGTGTGGATAAAAGGAAGAGTCACAGATGACCAACCTTGGTTCCCCTGCTGGTCAGCTAGTTAAATGGCAGCCATGTATCAAGATGTGGACTGTGAGCAGAGGGGCAGATCAGGGGAGAGATGATGAATTCCTGTTTCATGTTAGAGCTGAGGGGTCCACAGGAACTCCAGAGGCAGGGGTTCAGTAAGCAGGGCTTTCAACCAAACTAGACTGCAGAAGAAAGTCTTGGTCTAGAGCTACAGACTTAGAAGACTATGGAAACTTAAACCGATGGACTTGCTAAGAGATCCCTTTCACATATTCATTTCTTCATTTAATGTTTATGGAGCATCTTCTGTGTGGCAGGCACTGTTCAAGCATCTGTGACATATCAATGAACAAAACCTACAAAAATGTCTGCTCTAGCAGAGCTTATATTCTAGCACAGGAGACACAGATGATCAGCAAAACCCGTGAATGATTATATATCCTAATAAAAAGTGATAAATGGTGTGAAAATAGAAGTTGTGCAGGGTACAGAGTGCCCAGTAGAGGGTGGTTGGGGGGATGGAAGGAAGTATAAAAAGCAAAGAGAATAATGTATAAACAGAGGTAGGGATCTGTGAAGAATAAAGAGAAGGAAAAGCTAGAGAAAAGGTTGGCGGAGGTTGACCTCATCCAGGGAACCCCCATGCGTCAGCCTGTTTAGCAGCAATCTTTCAACGTGCGTGAATTTCTACCAGCAAGGTAGTGGCATCTTCAGTTCAGTCTCTCAGTCACGTCCAACTCTTTGCAACCCCATGGACTGCAGCATGCCAGGCTTCCCTATCCATCACCAACTCCCGGAGCTTACTCAAACTCATGTCCATTGAGTTGGTGACGCCATCCAACCATCTCATCCTCTGTCATCCCCTTCTCCTCCCACCTTCAATCTTTCCCAGCATCAGGGTCTTTTCAAATGAGTGGCATCTTATGACATGTCATCTATCTTATGACATGTCATAGAGACAGAGGAAGCTTCTCAGAGACCAGCTGTAGAAATAGCCCTCTGAGTAACCCTTCCAATGGCACTGGTGATCCCCACCCCTCTCCTGGCTGTCACTTCTCTGGATCTCATCTTCCACCCTCAGCAAAGCAGCAACTCAGGGTGGTGGTTTTCTGTGTATTGTTCTCCTGGCCTCTGTGTATATTCCCTCCTTGGTCCACGCGCCGTTCCAGATGTGTTTACATTTTCCAGCACCCTCCGCAGCTGTGCGTCTGTGTTTCTGCCAATCCCAGAGCGAAACTCTCACTGTCTTCCTCCCCGTCCCCCCGCCCAGGTTTTATTCAAGACCAATTTTTCTTCAACACGAAGATGAAATAAACTAGAACATCTCGCAAGGAGGCTGTTGACAGAGAACCAGCCCCCACTGCGGGGTTTTTCTTCTCCTTGGCAGATGTCCCCACCCTTACCCTCAGCTGAGTGACTGTAGCAAATCTTTCCCCCACACCTGCCTCTCCTTCGGGGTGCCAGCCAACCTTCACTCTTCCAGCCTGCAGGTTTATTCTCTGAGTCAGGTAGAAGTTTACAGATTCCAGCTGGAGGAAACTTAGGCTTGTGTGGGCTACAGTGATATGATGTGAAAGAAAAGGGGGCTTGTTTTTTAGGTTCTTTTTTGTTTTGGTTTTCATTTATTTTTAGTTGGAGGATAATTGCTTTACAATACTGTATTGTTGTCTGCCATGCATCAATGTGAATCAGCCAAAGGTACACCTATGTCCCCCGATCCTTGAACCCTCCTCCCACCTCCTTCCCTATCCCACCCCTCTAGGTTGTCACAGAGCACCAGCTTTGGGCTCCCTGCATCACACAGCAAATTCCCACTGGCTGTCTATTTTACATATGGTAATGTGTATGTTTCCGTGCTGCTCTCTCAATTCGTCCCTCCCTCTCCTTCCCCCACTGTGTCCACAAGTCTGTTTTCTATGTCTATGTCTCCTTTGCTGCCCTGCAGATAAGTTCATCAGTACCATCCTTCTAGATCCACATATATGCATTAGTATACAATATTTGTTTTTCTCTTTCTGACTTACTTCACTGTATGCAATTGGTTCTAGGTTCATCTACCTCATTAGAACTGACTCAAATGTGTTCCTTTTGTATGGTGCAGTAATATTCCATTGTATATATGCACTACAGCTTCTTTATCCATTCATCTGTTGATGGACATCTAGGCTGCTTCCATGTCCTAGCTATGGTAAATACCAGGTTTTCTGGTTTTACTGACTCGGGGGTGCCTTGTGGCTACATCTCACAGCCTACACCTGTTTTCCTGTTTCTCCTACTTAGAAAACCACCAACAGCCTCTCTCTCTCTCAGGCCAGAACACTGAATGTAACAAATGCCATGAGAGAGGGATACCGTGCGAGACCAGAAGCTGTGCATTGGAGTTGAGCCTGGCTTTGTTCTGCTTGTGTGTGGTCATCGGCACTTCACACTCTCAGTTTGGAGAGCTCTCCTCCGAGCTGGTTAATCCTCTCTTTGGTCATCCGAGTATCTCCTTCACTGCCAGGAGCATCCCTTAGCTACCAAGGAAGCTGTTATTGTCCAGAGGCCTGGCTTCTGCTTGAGGAAAGGAGAACCCCGGCTGGCTTTCCCAGCTATTTAGACAATAAAAGGGTCCTGGTGTCCTGCTCCAGGGGGCAAGCTCCTGCACCCTAAAGTGTCCTTCTCTTTTCCTCGGATTGAGCCAGGCTTCCTACCTGAATGCCTGAATTTGTTTTTTCAGCTCCTTTTAAAAAAAGTGAACCCACAATTCAGAATGAAAAGAAAGTGAAAGTCACTCAGGCAGTTGTGCCTGACTCTTTGCGACCCCATGCATGGACTGTAGCCCCCCAGGCTCCTCTGTCCATGGGATTCTCCAGGCACGAATACTGGAGTGGGTAGCCATTCTTTTCTCCAGGGGATTTTCCTGACCCAGGGATTGAACCTGGGTCTCCTGTATTGCAGGTGGATTCTTTCCTGATTGGAGCCACCAGTGAAGCCTGATTCAGAATATACAGCCCCGTTTTCAAAGATGAAGTCATTCTTTCTATCACTGTAACCTTTCAACACAGGAAGCAACATTTCTGTCCCTGGGGGATGGCCCAGAAACCATCCACTTACAAGTGTCATGTACATTTTTCTAAAAGACCCTACGATAGTCTTAGCTCACTTATAACCCCAAGGCTAAGACTTTATACTAAAACAAAACAAAAATTCTTGTTTACTAGGAATCCAGCCATCCTTCAGCCTCTCTAGAAGTCTCAACACTCTCTAATCGTCCATTTTGAAGGCAAATAGACACCAACCATGGCCCTTAAACCAGATGGCGGGGTCATTTGCTTTGGCATAACTTTCTCATGACCAGAATCTATCATTCCATAATGAGAAAGGATTTCCAAAGTGCAAATGATCCTTGAGGGAAAGAAACATGTAATAAATACTTTTCTGAGGAAGATTCTAGAAAAGGTGGTGGGAAAAGAGAACCAGGAAGCCAGTAGCTTTGGGGGTCGGGAATGTCAAGGAGGAAAGTTCAGGTGCTCTAAGATGACGCTAATGTATCTTTACCCACCTAACAATATTCTTTGTTCCTGGAGAATTGGTTTCAATGGTCAATACAGGACAAGCGCTGATGCAGCTTAACTGTTTTTCCCAACTCCTGTAGTCCTTAGCATCAGGGTCTGTCTAGAGACTTAAAGTCAGTTTCCTTTTTTTTTCTTTTTAAACTTTTTATTTTGTATTGGAATATAGCCAATTAACAATGTTATAATAGTTTCAGGTAGACAGCAAAGGGATTCAGCAATACATATAAATGAATGAATATGTACACTGTAATATGTATATACGTAAACAGTCAGACACAACTGAGTGACTAGGCACAGCACAGCACATAGAAAGGACGGTGTTAGTCGCTCAGCCTCATCCTACTCCTTGCAACCCCATGCACTGTCGGCTGCCAGGGTCCTCTCTCCATGGGTTTTCCTAGGCAAGAATCTTCCTGATGTAGGGATGGAACCTGACTCGCCCACATTGCAGGCAGATTCTTTACCATCTGGGTCACCAGAGAAGTCCCTGGGCCAGGAAGATTCCCTAGAGAAGGGCATGGCAACGCACTCCAGTATTCTTGCCTGAAGAATCCCATGGATAGAGCAGCCTGATGGACTACAGTCCATGGGGTCACAAGGAGTCAGACACAACTGAGCAACTAACACTTTTATTTTCATGTATATATATTCTCCCCTAATAAAGTCAATTTCTAAAGTGCCAGGAATTTGAGGTAAAGGAATGCTTATTTCTCCAAAGTCCCATGTCCACCTATTCTCTTCCTGAAGCCATCTGATCCCCTTCAAGAGCCGTGGGCTCCACAGCCTTTGTTGGACAGTTCATTCAGTCTCCTCCAGACTGTAGTATCCTCAGTGTATAGGAACCTCTTTAGGCGGGAGCTGCATTTAAACTAGCTCCTGGCACCCGACCACCTCCTCCCTCAGGAAGTGGATTTGGCTTCCGCCTCTTCCAGGAGGATGTTAGGAGAAGGGCTGACCGAGAATTAAAATAGCCGTCATATGTGCCCCGCTCAGGCTTGCATACAGATAAGCGAGTGAAGTTCGTTCTCGTGTTCCACCCCCTGCATTCCAGCCCGTGGTGTGGATCCAGAGGCAAGGTAACCAGGACCCTGGCTATCTTACTGTAATCTCGGAATTTTAAATGTTTATACAGAGGAAAGTCCAACTGACTCATTCATCTAATCACTTCCGAGAGAGAGAGAAAGAGGAGTGGGGGTACGCCAAGGGGCCAGACTGAGATCCCCAAGAGGCCAGGCCCGGAGTCAGCCCTGTGGGCATAGCTGCGGGGTGATGTCAGGACTTCCCGAAGCGGGTCCTTGTCATCACATGGCCCGACGTGTCTCCAAGGACAATAGCCAGCGCCCTACACTCCAGCAGCTCCCAGCGAGCCCTGGGAGATTGGAGCAGGGGCCCTGGGTCACAACACAGAGCCGATAGACTCTGCTTGTTCCTGCGGCAGCCAGATAAGGTGACCTCTGTCCCTCTTCACCGAGCCTGGCCTGAACCAGGCAGGAGAAGGGGGAGTGCACAGCCTTTCCTGCGATGTCCCTTGTGCTCTGGGGAAGGTCTGCTTCACTTTCCCAGAATGAACCTCTTGGTGTTTCTGGCTCCAGAGTTGTGCTGACTTTTGCACAGCTAACCACAGGATCAACTGCCTCTTGGGTGGTCTTTTTTAAAATTTTTGATCATGGTGAACTTGAGACAAGCAGACACTCCTACCAAAACCAATAATAACAACAACAGCTAGAAATGATTGGACGCTTGTGTGTCAGGAACCTTGTGAATAACATATAACATATGTCAACCTCAATGCTTTTTTATTTTAAGAAAGCTATCTCATTGATTTTTTTTAAATACCTATTTATTAATTTGGCTGCCCTGCATATTAGTTGTTGTGTGCTGGGCTTCCCAGGTGGCACTAGTGGTAAAGAATTTGCCTGCAACGCAGGAGACGTAACAGACGTGTTCGATCCCTGGGTCGGGAAGGTCCCCTGGAGGAGGGCTTGGCAACCCACTCCAGTATTCTTGCCTGGAGAATCCCATGGACAGAAGAGCCTGGCGAGCTACAGTCTATGGGGTCACGAAGAGTCAGACATGACTGAGTGAGCATGCACTTACAGTGTCAGAGTGGAAAGGACATGCTGATTTATGACCGCGACAGCAGGGCTCCACGGTCCTCCCACGCCTTCTCTGAGACAACGGCAACAAGACTGTCGTGATCCCCTGCCTCCTTTATTCTCACGGTCAGGGTGTCACGTTCATTCCCTCAGATCTCAAAAACTCAAGTAAAAGATGTCGTGAAGGATGGATCTGTCCTTAGCACACATGTGCAGAAAAAGGGACATGGCTGATTTCTATGTCATCAGCCCCACCTCACCCACCAGCCCAGCAGGTCTTAACATGTTCCCGAAACAACACACATCTGACAACCTCGCTGGAGGAAAATCCATTTTGCCACCCCCTCTGCTGGGACTCTGAGCATCTGAAGGCTGGACCTTCAGTCTTAGCTCAATCTCTAGAGAACTGGGACCAGCCTGGACCTTGTGATGACCTCCTCTACAAAACAGGGATGAGAGATTGCAGTCCTTACTCTGACTTCCTGGGCCATTCTGAAGCCAAACATAAGTTGACTGTTTCTGTTACTGCTGCTACTGCTAAATGGACTGCTGATTTGAACTACTATCTTTTGTGTGTGTGGGGCTGGGGTGGGGGGAGTTGTTTGTTTTTTAGTGTTTGTTTATTTATTTGGCTGCACTGGGCCTTAGTTGCACACAGGATCTTTGATCTTCGTTGCGGCACAAGGGATCTTTTTTGTTGTGACATGTGAGATCTAGTTCCCTGACCAGGGATCAAGCCCAGGCCCCCCGCACTGGGAGCATGGAGTCTTAGCCACTGGCCCACCCAGGGAAGTCACACAAACTACTGTTTTCATCATTCGTTATCTTTCCACTTAAAATCATTGAAGGGGAGTAGTCAGGGAGTAAGAGAAATTTTCTCTCTTTTTCCATCCCCACCCTTCTTATGATATTTCTACATGAGTTAGAACCCTTGGACAACTTTGTGGTTTAATTAATTCACTCTCATTTGTATGAGTTTCAGATGTAATACTCTTGTATGGAGTGGGGAGTGGGGGTTGGGGGGCAGGGAGGCAGGGGGTGAATTCTTTGTCACATGAAGGGTCAGATCACACAGAGAAGATCCATACCTGTTCAGACTGAAGGAAGTGGGGAGGGAATATAAGATGCTAAAGCTCGGCCACCAAGGGTTCTGTTGGGCAGAGGAGGCTGACAGCCGCTGGGGGCTGGCACGGTCAGTGCTGGGCTCTCTGAGTCGGTGTGCGCTCAGGCCCTGTACCAAGTAAATCCCAACAAAATGCTGCAATTTCTGGGGATCAGTTCAGTTCAGTCGCTCAGTCATGTCCAGCTGTTTGTGACCCCGTGGACTGCAGCACACTAGGCTCCCCGGTCTATCACCAACTGCCAGAGCTTGCTCAAACTCATATCCATCAAGTTGATGATGCCATCCAACCATCTCATCCTCTGTTGTCCCCTTCTCCTCCTGCCTTCAATCTTTCCCAGTATCAGGGTCTTTTCTAATGAGTCAGTTCTTCACATCAGGTAGCCAAAGTATTGGAGCTTCAACTTCAGCATCAGCTCTTCCAATGAATATTCAGGACTTATTTCCTTTAGGATTGACTGGTTTGATTTCCTTGCTGTCCAAGGGACTCTCAAGAGTCTTCTCCAACTGTTCAAAGTATCAATTCTTCAGCACTCAGCCTTCTTTATGGTCCAACTCACATCTGTACATGACTACTGAAAAGACCATAGTTTTGAATAGATGGACCTTTGTTGCAAAATAACGTCTCTGCTTTTTAATTCACTATCTAGGTTGGTCATAGCTTTTCTTCCAAGGAGCAAGCATCTTTTAATTTTATGGCTGCAGTCACCATCTGCAGTGATTTTGGAGCCCAAAAAAATAAAGTCTGTCCCTGTTTCCTTTGTTTATTCATCTATTTGCCATGAAGTGATGGGACCAGATACCATGATCTTCGTTTTTTGAATGTTGAGTTTTAAGCCAGTGAGGAAGACTTAATACCCACTCAACCCCAATTCCTATGCCCAGCTGGCCCTGAATAACACATGTCATCTTTTAAACAGGGACAAAGCCTTCTTTAACAATGATGTATGTATCTATTTACTTCCTTGGCTGTGTCAGGTCTTGGTTGTGGGACATGAGATCTTCCATCTTTGTTGCAGGTTTTTTAGCTGTGGCACATGGGATCTAGTTCCTAAACCAGGGATCGAACCCAGTTCCCCTGCATCGGGAGTGCAGAGTCTTAGCCATATGGGACCACAAGGGAAGTCCCGGGACAAAGCCTTTATTTAATTCCACAAACAGAAGTAGGAGTTGAAATGCCAGTGAAAACGTGTTTTCTTAAGTAAAGAAATTAACAGGTTGAGTTACAATGGAAGCATATTCATAGAGGCTTCCAGAAGGACCTGCCGGGGAAGATCACACAATCCCCTGGAGAAAGGGAAAACAGTATAAAAATTCCTTCACGTTGTGTGAAAACAACAAATTGAGCTTCTTTGCAGAGTCCAGGGTTTGCCATGAGAAAAGAAGGAAGAGAGTGAGCTAACTCTGGACCCTTAAAATAGAGGGTGGGGGCAGGGGTGCAGTGGTCTGAGACCAGATGGGAGAGAAAAGTGACCCATAATTGCAAAGAAAAAGCAGACATTTGTCAAATAACCCTCTGTTAGAAAATGAATCGGTTTCTGACACACACATAAAAAATACTGGCATGTATTTATTTCAGATGATACATGAACAGATGTTTTATATTCTTCTCTGCACTTTTCTATTATTTCAAATTTTTATAGATACAAATAAGGGCCCTTTGGGAAATAAAAGTTGAAAACTAAAAGTTCCTATTAAGACAGTCGAATACGGTGTAGCTGTTACCAAAAAATTGAGGCCCATCTCTATGTGTTCACATGCAAAGATCTCCAAGAAGCACTGTGGAGTTAAAAAAAAAAAATTTTTTTTTAAAGCAAGTTTCAGAATGGTCTATTTCACCCAGTCCTAACTGAATGAAATGCTTTTTAAATCCGTGTGTGTCTTGCTATATGGATAGAATTAAATCCGGAAGAAGAAATAAATCATTAATGCAAGTGGGATTATTATATACCTTGTTATGTTCATTTCATATGGTGCAAATGAATTTTTATAAGTAAAAATTACTTTTATAATCATAGAAAAGTGACATTGAGTTTTATAAGGAATCCTGGAAGCCGAGAAGCAGCAGGGCCGGTCCCCTAGCCTTTCCAGATTAGCAGGCTGCCCAGCGACTGGAGTTCTCAGCGGCTCTGTGCTTGCCCGGCCTCCCTCCTGACTTGACGCTTGCGTGTCTGAGTGGGGGTCCGGGACACATGCCAGCAGCGGTGGCGGTGACAAGCCCCAACCACGTTTGTTCCATTACTTCCAGCTCCTTTCCAATCTCCCCGGTGAGAGCTCCTCTCTCTTATCTGCCCAGAGCTTGAGTCAAAAGTTCTTGTCAGTGTGATTGCGGAACACCGGGCTGGAAAACTTGCTGATAATACATAAATTCCTTTCCAAGAGCTGTGCCTGCAAGCGGGTCAGGAGGACTCTGTGGCCTCGGTACATTTTGTACTCTGCACTTGGATAATAAGAGAGGAGATCTGGTAACTAAGAAATGGGAGGGACATTCAAGGATGTGACCACAGTCCCACCTGGTCTGGTAACCCCACTTCCCAAGCCCAGGCCTGGGTTCCCCTCCCAAAACCATGCAGGCTGCTGGGGAAGAATTTGAACATGTGCGAGTCGCTGGGGATTTCCAAAATAGACACAAAGATAAGAGGAATAACAACAAAATCCAAAGAATTAAAAAAAAATAATAAAGATCACGCTCCAGTTTCTGAGACACATTTATGGCTTTTTATAAACAGATATGCGTTTGTTGAATGGGGCTTCAGAACACTCTGGTGACATTAGGCCTCTTCTGACATTTAGAAATTTAAATTTAGGAGCTCCCCTGGCTTATCCTTAATAGCAAAGTTTGCAAAACATTTCGTGCTGGGTGCCTGCTTTGTATGTGAACACGATGCAAATGGCACGCCGTCACATCAACTTCACCTCTTGTAAAGCCCGAGGGAGACAGGGGGCCTTCTCCCCCAGTGGCCCACATTCTTTCCTTCATCTTCCCTGATTTAGCTCCAGAAAGATAGGGGTTCACATAACAAAATGTGCAGGAATGGATCAACACTAAGTAAAGGTTGACAGGTGATGATAGACCTCTAGTATGTCACTCATTCCTCCCTGCCAAACATGCCACTTTTATAAATGCAAGTCCCCCTCTACGGAGTAAATAGAGGAGAGACCAAATCATTTTAAATCTACCTTCACTCTTACCTTGGGCTTCCCTGGTGGCTCGGACAGTAAAGAATCTACCTGCAGTGCAGGGAAGCTGGGTTCCTTGAACTGGGAACTCTGAAGCAGCAGGTAGTGCTCCGAATGGGGGCGACATCTGGAAGCTTGTCTGCTGACCCAGTTCTTGGCTTCCCCTCCCTCAGGGAACCAGGTGACTTTCTCCAAGTCGGCGGATGCGTTCGCCTTTGAGGAGGACAGCAGCAGTGATGGGCTTTCTCCAGATCAGACTCGAGGGGAAGACCTCCAGGGCTCAGCAGGATCCCCCCTGGACACGAAAGCTACGGAGACCCCTTTGGCTGGTCCTCGTGGGACAGTCCAGGTAAACAAACCCCCTTCCAGCCTGCTCATCTCTTCAGTCCTGAAATCACGGCTGCCGCAGCGGGTTTAGCATAGAGACCTGAGAGATGTCTCTTCACAACACATCGTCCTGTTGCTAACTCTCACAGTGTTCAGTTCAGGGTTCTGTGTGTGAGGGCAGGAGCTTCCAGAAAACACCAAGAGAGAGAGTCCCCAGAAATATGTCCTTTGACTTAAATTTTCAGTATCTGCTCAGCCAAGTAGATCTCTTTTATCTCCGTTTTTGCAGACAAGGTAGAAATGAGGCTCCCGAAGATTTGACAGTCAGTCGACAGTCTCCTGGAAAGAAAGGGCCACTGCAGGACTGGTTTCAAAGCTCACGGTCCTTCCTGTGATTGAGTTGCCACTGTAGGATCTGGGGAGCAGGAGCTGGAGGTGCTGGTGGTTGTTGTTCAGTCACTAAGTCATGTCCAACTCTTTGCGACCCCAAGGACTGCAGCACACCAGACTCCTCTGTCCTTCACTATCTCCAGGAGTTTGCTCAAATTCATGTCCATTGAGTCAGTGACACTATTTAATTCATCTCATCCTCTGCTGCCTACTTGTCCTCCTGCCCTCAATCTTTCCCATTGGAATCTTTTCCAATGAGTTGGCTCTTCACATCAGGTGACCAAGTATTAGAGCTTCATCTTTAGCATCAGTCCTTCCAGTAATATTCAGGGTTGATTTCCTTTACGATTGACTGGTTTGACCTCCTTGCTGTCCAAGGGACTCTTAAGAGTCTTCTCTAGCACCACAATGGGAAAGCATTGATTCTTTGGTGCTCAGTCTTCTTTATGGTCCAAGTCTCACATCCGTACTTCACTACTGGAAAAACTGATTGGCTAAAAAGCAGGAGCCCAAGCTGCTCCTGCCTTTAGCAGTTGTCCACACGCCAAATTCTGCAAGGGCTGCCTCCAGCCCCAGCCCAAACATAGCACTCCCCTCTTTCTGGACAAATCTACAGACTGTCCAGACATGATAAATATATGTTGCAAATACTATTAAAAGCACATTTATAAAGAGCAGGATGATAGCTGTCAACAGCTACTGCCATGATTAAGCACCAGCTGCGTACCAGGACCAGTGCTAGGCACCTTGTGGGAGTTTTCTATCAGATGTTACAGAGAAGGAAATGAGTTGGTGAGGCTGGGTAGCTGTGTGGCCCTGGGAGCACCACAGACCACTCCCCCAACTCTGGAGCATCCCCTCTAGAAGCCACATCCAGCCTTGATGGCACTCCCCTCTGCCTGGCAGGATGGTATTCCTGGAGCCCCCAGAGAAGATGAGTGTGAGCGTCCGCACAGGAGGAGGGAGAGGAGGGGTCACACTCGTGTGACAGCAAGATGTGAATCTTCCACCACATTCCGACTCTGGAGAGAACCCTCCACCCTCAGCCCCTTCCTTTCAGGAAGACCTCACTCCTCTTGGCCTCACAGGAATTGTTCAATGACTTGAAATCAGATACTATATATATATATATACACACACACACACACACACACATATTGACTATTTTTATCACTTTTTATATTATTTTACATGGGCCTTCCCTGGTAGCTCAGTGGTAAAGAACCTGCCTGCCAATGTAGAAGACATAAGTGATATGGGTCTAATCCCTGGGTCAGGAAAATCCCCTGGAGAAGGAAATAGTAACCCATTCCAGTATTCTTGGCTGGGAAATATCATGGACAGAGGAGCCTGGTGGGCTACAGTCCATGAGGTTGAAAAAGAGTCAGACACAGCTTAACAACTGAGCATACGTTATTTTATATATTTTAATTATATATAGATATCTTATATCTTATTTTTATTATATATAGATATTTTATATCTGTGTGCACTTTTAATTTTTAAATTGAGGTATATAATTGACATATAACACTGTATTAATTTCAGGTGTTCACCACAACTGTTTGATACCGTATATGTCATGAAATACACTGAGCAATGTCAGGCAAAATGCAAATATATACAGTATATACAATATCAACTGTAGGACATAATTGTTGGATATTATATCTACTGTATATATTGTGAAATATAACATACATGTGATGTGTGTGTGTATATGTTACATCTGATGTAACATATACATGTGATACATGTGTGAATTATGTGTGTATTTCACAATATATATGATAGATACAATATATCATCATGTATATTGTGAAATGATCACCAGGATAATTCTAGTTAGCATCCATCTTCATATATAGTCACAAATTTTCTTTCTAGTGATGAGAGTCTTTAAGATCTACTCTCTTAGGAACTTTCAAAGAGACCATGCAGTCTTGTTAACTATGGTCACCATGCTGAACACAACACCCCCAGGATTTATTTATTGGATGTGTGTGTGTGTTAGTAGCTCAATCTGTCCAACTCTTTGTAACCCCATGGACTGTAGCCTGCCAGGCTCCTCAGTCCATGGAATGCTCCAGGCAAGAATACTGGAGTGAGTTGCCATTTCCTTTTCCAGACGGTGTTCCCTACCCAGAGATTGAACCTGGGTCTCCTACATTGCAGACAGATTCTTTACTGCTGAGCCACCAAGGAAGCCCAATTTATTGTATAGCTGGATGTTTGTACTTTTTAAACCCATATTAGTTGAAAACATTTTTATACTGTAAAGCATGCAGGGATCACAGACAGTTTCAGGAGTTACTTACCATGACCCTCTTTCCTGAAGCTGTACTGTTACCGGTCATCGTCAGGCCCTTCTTCACTCCATCAGAGCAAATTCAAGGCTGCCAGGAGGAAATGTGGAACAAGAGGGAGACAGAAGACAGAAAAAGCAGAGCCAAAAGAGCTGCATGTTTGTTGTGCAAGAGTTTATAATCAAAGCATTCTTTCTTCCCTGCATCCTGAGCTTCTTTGCAGCCCAGCGTCTTTGATAACATCAAACAGTACATCAGGCCATTTGTATTCTTATTGCTCTGATAGTAAATTCCTCAGCTTCTGATTTAAAGATGGTTTGGGCAGAAGACACACGCTTTTCTTTTTCACCCTTGAAGTGGGGAAGAAGGGAATGAGCACTGAGCAATGTCAGGCAAAATGCAAAAATCATTTTGCATCAGTTAATCCAGCAGCCTCAAGTGAGAGAGGAGGGCATGGGCTCTGAGAGAAAAGGATGCTACAGACCTTTGACACGTGCTCAGGCAAAGATTGGGCAGCTCAGGGGCCTTTTCTCAAAGTCGTGGCATAGGACTGTGGGGCAAGAAGAGGATGCTGCATTCATTTCTGCATCCTCTGTGTGTAGGAACGTGCCTCTCATTAAGGTTTTCCTGATGCTGCACCCCTACACACACATATTTATATACACAGACATACACACAGACACACAGGTATGCACACACAGACACACATGCAAAGGAATGTATATACATACACATATGCACACATACATTACAGAGGCATACACAGAGACATATATGCAGACACAGATACACACATACACACACATACCTACACACTTTCCTTCCATCTGCCAACCCCCTTCTCATCTAACTTTTTCATTGTCCTAACTTTCCCCCAAAGTCCCTCCACTCATTCCTCTCGCTTCTTCTCTTTTTCAATCCCACTGTCAATTCCAACATGTAGACCTCACTGCAAGTAGGTGGATCCCGCCCACAGGGTGACCAGATGTCCCAGTTCGCCTAGCCCAAGCCAGTTCTACACCTGTTGGATGGAATGATTATTTACCATGCCTGCTTTCTCTCTTAAAAAGAGTCCTCAGTTGGTTGACAGATCATGTACTTGACTCTCCACCCCTGGGGACATAGTCTGAGGTTCTCCTCAGATAAGAAGCTGGGATTGATGCAGCAGAGCTGGGGGACAAGGGTGGGCGCCTCCACTGCAGCATCCCCATGTCACAGTTTCTGCTCCTGCATCCTAATCAGGCTCAAATTTGGATTTTCAGGATCCAGAAGATGAGAGGAGTGACCCAGCCCCACACCCCGGCAACCAGCCAGACCCGGGCAAGCAGGGCCTTGGCTCCCTGGGTACCCCCATCACTGCGCACACAGCCGTAAAGGTAGGATGGGCCAGCCTCCACGCCTGCCCGAGCATGCAGCTCACAGGGCCATTGCGGGGCAGAGTGTGCTGAGTTAGGTCTGGCAACGGGGAGAGTCATGTGGACCAACGGATGGATTCAGTCCACTGGGAGCATCGCTAGACAGGGGTGGAGAAGTGGGCTATCAATGTACGTGGACCAAGACGCTCTTGCCCATCAGGGGTCTTCCCCACAGAAGAGAAGCGTCTGTGGCTCCTTTCTTTGGGCTCACAGTTCAGCCAGCACGTTCCTGACTTGAATACCTTTGGTAGCTTAGCCTAGAGACAGACACTGACTGCAGTGCACACAGGATTTGCACGCGCAGTAACACAGGTATAGATAGGGCAGTGGCTTTTCCACAAGGGAGGCCAGCCTGAACAGAGGCCTCACATTCGCAGGAGGCACAGAATAAGCAGGATCGCGTAGCTTGGGTTTAATTTTCTCAGCACTATATCTAACAATTCACAGGGTACTTTCTCCTCAGTTAACTGGTAGTCATTTGACTTTTTTCATAATATTTTATCCCAAATAACTTCTCATTGACTTGGGGGCATATTAATATTTTCTCAGCTCTAAAGCTGGCACTTAATGCTGAGATGATTCTTAAGAAATACTCTTAAAAGCTTGTAAGCTGAGTAAGAATCAGTGTTAAAGTAATGGCCCTGCCACCCCCTCCACTGCATATACACTAAAGTGGTCTTCTCTTTTTTAGTTCTGTTTGTTTCTTTATCTGTGCTGGTCATCACTGCTGCATGGGCTTTTCTCTAGTTGCGGAGAGTGGGAACTGCTCTCTAGTTGCGGTGCTCGGGCTTCTCCTTGCGGTGGCTTCTCCTGTTGCAGAGCACAGACTCTAGGGTGCTCGGGCTTCTCCTTGCGGTGGCTTCTCCTGTTGCAGAGCACAGGCTCTAGGGTGCTCGGGCTGCAGCAGGTGCAGCACATGGGCTCAGCAGTTGTGGCCCTTGGGCTTAGTTGCTGTGGGATCTTCCTGGATCAGGGATCGAACCCGTGTTTCCTGCACTGGCAGGCAGATTATTTACCACGGAGCCACCAGGGAAGCCCACAAAACTAGTTTTCATGTTCTGAATGGATGACAGGCATTTCTGATTCCCAGGAAAGCTCTCCAGACTGCAGTGGCTTAAACCCAGCCTACAATCCACTCTTCCCTGGTGGCTCAGCTGGTAAAGAATCCACCTGCCAATGCAGGAGACACAGGAAATCTAAGTTCGATCCCTGGGTTGGGAAGATCCCCTGCAGAAGGGAACCCACTCCAGTATTCTGACCTGGAGAATTTCATGGACTTGTCCATGGAGTTGCAAAGAACGACTTTCACTTCACAATCCACTCAGCTCAACAGCTTTGAAATTATGTGGCTACTGGTGAATTTTGTTCATTACAGGTAGAGGGAAGAGACATATTGACTTGGGAGAATATTTATATTTTAATATTAATATGATTCAGTGATTTCCACCATTGGGAGCAAAGAGAAATTGTATTAATATTTCTACTGAAGTGTTTAAATTTTGCCTAATGCAAAAGAGTTGGAAAAGACCCTGAAGTTGGGAAAGATTGAAGGCAGGAGGAGAAGCGGACAAAGAGGATGAGATAGTTGGATGGCATCACCGACTCCATAGACATGAGTTTGAGCAAGCTCCGGGAGTTGGTGACGGACAGGGAAGCCTGGCGTGCTGTAGTCCATGGGGTTGCAAAGAGTCAACTGAGCAACTGAACTGAACTGAATGCAAATGAGCAGAGCCTTCAGCCTCTTCGTACTAAGAAAGTGTAGTAATTGTCCTGAGAAAGGACAATCAATTTCAATGAAGAGTCATGTCAAAAATATGCAGCTATACAGTTCCAGGTGTGCTTCCCATGTGACGCTAGTGGTAAAAAAAAAAACAAAAAACAAAAAAAAACCGCCTGCCAATGAAGGAGACATAAGGGATGCGGATTTGATTCCTGGGTTGGGAAGATCCCCTGGAAGAGGGCATGGCAAGCCACTCCAGTATTCTTGCCTGGAGAATCCCATGGACAGAAAGCCTGGCAGGCTCCAGCCCACGGGGTTGTATGGAGTCAGACATGACGGAGCAAATGAGAGCAGCACACATAAAGTTCCAGTGATTCAGAGTTCCATGGGTTCCGTGGTCTGTGCTCACTATCTGGAGGAAACGGTTTGATTTACAATACCTTCTGAATGCTCAGAGTCTCTGTGATAATAAGGCAACAAATAGAGAAGATGGCTGAGCCCCTGATTTAGTTGCTTTAGACGCAAGGCTGCAGCTTCCCCAGACAAGCAGGTCCTAGGAGGAGTGGGAGCAGGGCAGAGCTGACTGCAGGAGCTGGGGGAAACTCTCCCAAGAACAGAAGGCTGACTCATTACCTGGAGCACTAACCCATTGATGACTGAGCAGGGAGGAGGGCCCCTGGCCCATAGGAATCCTTGAGCTAAGTGTACAAGAAGCCTTCCTGAGAACACACACACAAAAAAAGGCTTTGGTGGACGGGCACGCTGAATCAGAGAAAAGCAAATCCAATAGGTCACCTTCAGATGTGTGTTTCGTGGTTAAAATGGGAAAGCTTCCCTGTGACAACCTGCCTGCTGGCTATTCAGGAGCTCCCTCTTCTGGACACTGCTGGTACCACACCTTCCCCTGCCGGCTTGTTCTCAGATTAAGACCCTTCCATCATCACATCCCTGTTCATTTCAATCTTCTGTAATACAGTCAGGGATTGGAAATGTATTTTTTTTTTAACTGAATGAAGTACAGACCTATTGTTTCTCAGTCTCTGGAGGTCTTTGGATTTCAGGGACAGGTTATAAATATAATCACACTGTCCTTTGAAATCTTATTGTTTCAACAATATATTTTACCATCCTGCCATTGGTTACTGAAATCAAAAGTAGAGAATATTTTACCCAACTTGCAGGTCGGGGTCATTGAGATATGGTAAAGTTGGATAACTATACCACGTTCAAAAATGTGTCTTCAGTTCCAGGCCTCTGTCCTTAACTTTTTTCAAGGATCCAAACCGTACACCATGATTGGTAACTTCTGGAAAGGTCTCAGTGGGTGACTTGTCCTTCCTGTAGTCAGCGAAGAATCTTTAGTTCAGAGGGTGTCACTTCCTGATCTTATATCAGTATTTGGTGGGAAGGGGAATTGATTTAGAAGCAATAAGAATCTACCTTTTGGGTTTTTAGAGACAGCCTTAATTTTATCTCCTTTTATGTTGTTAATAAGTCAGCTCACGAGGAGCTTCACTAAAGATGATGTCACGTATACAGACGAAAGAACCTTCTTGGGACCGCCCTGGCGGTGCAACGGTTAGGACTTGCCCTTTCAATGCGGGGAGTGTGGGTTCAATCCCTGGTCAGGCAGCAAAGATCCCACATGTCTCACGACCAAAAAACCAAAACAGAAACAGCAGTGCAACAGATTCAATAAAGGCTTTAAAAATGGTCCACAGTGAACTTTTTTTTTTTTTCCAAAAAAAAAGAACCTTCTTATGAACCTAACCCAAGAACAGAATGTCGTCTTCATTAGTCGTCAAGTTTAGGTTTTAGGTTAGGAAGCTGGCCTCAGTGAAACATAGACTTACCTCTGTTCTGGGAAGGAAGTTCCCCGAAGCCACTTTTAAGACTCAAGACTTCCTGCCTAAGGAGTGTCCATCCTTTGCGATGTATTTGCATAGATTTGTTTGTTAGGTACCTTAACTTCCAGGATCTCATTGTGCCTCCTGTCTTTGCTATATTGTGTGTCGGGGTTCAAGGACACCCATCAGATAAAATCTAGAGGTAATATTCCTGATGCCAAGCTGTTCCCATCCACCATCTAAAAGCACATGCCGTCTCTCCATCCGCTTTGCAGTCCAAGTCCTTGAGTGACAGCAAGAACCGCCACAAAAAGCCCAAGGACCCCAAGCCAAAGGTGAAGAAGCTCAAGTACCACCAGTATATCCCCCCGGACCAGAAGGCGGAGAAGTCCCCTCCGCCCATGGACTCTGCCTACGCCCGGCTGCTCCAGCAGCAGCAGCTCTTCCTGCAGCTGCAGATCCTCAGCCAGCAGCAGCAGCACCGCTTCAGCTACCCCGGGCTGCATGCAGCTCCACCCAAGTAAGTCAGCCAAGCCCGGGGCGGGGGTGGGGGCACCTGGGGATGGAGGCTGACTGTGGCTTCTCCATCAGAGGACCCAGCAAGTCCCACACCGCACCACGTCCTGTGGTAGGGTCGCCCAGTCTTCCCCGCACCACCAGACACCAGCTGGGTCGGGGGGCGGGTCCCGCAGTTCAACTCAGTTCTGATGCCCTCTACCCAGAGATGGTGTTGGATCTCAGTCTCACAGCTTGAGGGCTTAGTCCCCCAGGACTGGCCCCTCGCCCTCCAGACACCAGTCACAAGTCCAAGTTGTCACCTGTCCTTCTGACAGACCAGCTATTGACTGGACTTTCCAATAACCTCTTCTTTGGGTTCCAATTAATTTCCTAGAGTTGCTCACAGAACTCAGAGAAACATTTTACTTATTAGACTACCAGTCTGTTGTAAAAGCATGTAGGTCCTCATGGGAGCAGCCAGATGGAAGAGAGGCCTGGGGCAGGGTACATGGGAGTCAGGCAGAGCATCCATGTCCCTCCAGATACAGCACTCTCCCCAAATCTCCACCTGCTACACAACCCGGAAGCTCTCCAAATCCCATTCTTTGGGGTTTTTATAGAGGCTTCATTATGTTATTGAGTAGATCATTGGCCTTTGTGAATCAATTCAACCTCCAGCTATTTCTCTCCCCTAGAGGTCAGGGGTGGGACTGAAAACTCCAACTCTCTAATCACATGATTCAGTCTCCAGGCCACCAGCCTCCAAGCTTAAGTGGCTTCCTAAAGTCACCTCATTAGGATAACAAAAGACAGCTTTTGTTTTCAAGACTTAGGAAACCCCCAGGGTTTTAGGAGCTGTGCCAGAAACCAGGATGAAGACCAAATATATACATTTCCTATTATAAATCACAATGTCATATCCCCGTACATAAATCTGACTGTATTTTCAGTACCTCTTCTGTGTTTGTTTTACAGGGAACCAAATGAGCAGATGGCCAGAAATCCAAATGCTTCTTCAGCACCATTGAGCAATACCCCTTTGTCTCCTGCCAAAAACAGCTTTTCTGGACAAACTGGTGTCTCCTCTCTCAAGCCAGGCCCACTCCCATCCAACCTAGATGATCTGAAGGTATAGGGTTTGGCATTATTTTGTTTTTTTAAAACAAATATTTTTAAATTATTTATGTATTAATTTGGCGGTGCTGGGTCTTGGTTGCGGCATGCAGAATCTTCAGTTGCAGAGTGTGGGATCTAGTTCCCTGACCAGGGATGGAGCCCAGGTCCCCTGCATTGGGAGCACAGTCTTAGCCACTGGGCCACCAGAGAAGGCCCTGGTGTTCAGTCGCTCAGTTGTGTGTGACCCTTTGTGACCCCATGAACTGTAGCACTCCAGGGTTCCCTGTCCTTCACCAGCTCCCAGAGTTTGCCCAAACTCATGCCTATCCAGTCAGTGATGCCATCCAACCATCTCATCCTCTGCTGCCCCCTTCTCCTGCCCTCAACCTTTCCCAGCATCAGGGTCTTTTCCAATAAGTTGGCTCTTCACATCAGGTGGCCAAAAGGGTTAGAGTTTCATCTTCAGCGTCAGTCCTTCCAGTGAATATTCAGAGTTGATTTCCTTTAGGATTGGCTGATTTGACTTAAAAATTCATCAACAATTAAAACACCAGTGAATGTATAAAAGAGGTGAATACAAATCTTTGTGCCAAGCAAGCCTACACAGCATAACAGTCTGAAATTTAAAGTAAACTGGACTGAACAAGTATTCATTTTATTTTAGAATATGAGCTGCATTATTTAATAATGTAGTTTAAATTATTCAGTGCCAGAGCAGATTCTAAAAATGAATATAGAACTCATTAATTTTAAGTAATTCTAAATTAAAACAATAACGAGTTGCCATTTTTCACTTTTTCAAACCAGTGAATATAGAAGAAAATGGCAAGACAAGGCTAGCCAGGCTAGGGGGCTGAGAGCATATCTTATTGCTTGTGATATAGTCAGTAATTGCAATCTTTTTGAAGATAATTTTTTAAGTAACTCTTAAGGTAATATATATTCACTACTGAAATATGATAGTGTATAAAAAAAGTATTTTAAAAGACAATTGACTCACAGATTCTATAGTATTTCCTTTTAGACTTAAAATATTTGTGAATATGTTTGGTTTTAAAATAATTACTGAGTATATACTTCTGGCATGCTTTTCTATTTTATTTATCATGGACTTTTTCATAACTTTTAATATTTCAGTAAGGTTTTTCTTTTTAGTACTGGCATATCATTTCTCCACCTCATTGACCTCCGTCTATTGGACTTTTGCTTCCAAATTTTTGCTATGAAATGTATAATTCACATACACATTTAATTTCTCTAGTTATCTCCCCAGGCTGAATACACAGGAGTGGAACTCCTGAACCTAAACGCATGACTGTTTTTGAAAGCTCTTTGTCCGTGTTGTCACATTCCTGTCCTGAATGTCTGTGCCAATCTGTTCCCAGAAGGAGTGTGTTAGGGCAACACCCCTCAAGCCGGCACGTGCCCAGTAGTCCACCTGGGGCTCGCGGTCAAATGCAGATTCTGATTCGATAGGTGTGGGGAGGGCCCTGAGAGTCTGCATTTCTATCATAAGCTCCCGGATGCTGTCTGATGCTGCTGGGCCCATGGTCACACTCAGAATAGCAAGGTTTAAAAAGCTTTTTTTTTTCCTTAACATTTTTATCGGAGAAGGCAATGGCACCCCACTCCAGTACTCTTGCCTGGAAAATCCCACGGACGGAGGGGCCTGGTAGGCTGCAGTCCATGGGGTCGCTGAGAGTCGGACATGACTGAGCAACTTCACTTTCACTTTTCACTTTCATGCATTGGAGAAGGAAATGGCAACCCACTCCTGTGTTCTTGCCTGGAGTATCCCAGGGACAGGGTAGCCTGGTGGGCTGCTGTCTATGGGGTCACACAGAGTTGGACACGACTGAAGCGACTTAGCAGCAGCAGCAGCAACATTTTTATACAATTATTTTTGCTGCTACTTCACTGACACTAAGTGCTATTATTTATTTCTTTGTCCATCTGGTAAACGCAAAGCTATGTACATATTTATTTCTTGGAATATTAGCTGGTACTCAGATGTTATAGGTCATTTTTCTTTTAATTTTCTTAAAAAATAATTTTTTTTTGATGTAGACCATTTTTCAGGTCTTTATTGGATTTGTTACAATATTGCTTCTGTTTTATCTTTTGGTGTTTTGGCCACGAGGCATGTGGAATCTTAGCTCCCCAACCAGGGATCAAACTTGCATTGGAAGGCGAAGTTTTAACCAATGTATTGCTAGGGAAGTCCCCATTTTTCTTTTAATTTTATCTTTTGTTTGTGAAGGGTTAGATCATGTCCATTACCCAGTTTTAGTTTGGGTGTCAATATTTTCCTGTGGATATGCTGAGCTTACTATTATTTTCCCTGCTTTTTTTTCTTTTTTTTTTTTTTAATAAGATGGCTATTTGTATTTTCTCCCAGTATTTTTGACCTATAGTTTTCAGTTTTGTGGCCAGTATTTTTATTATTAGTCTCTTAGCTTTGAGGTTCAAAAAGACCTTTTTGTACAAAACATCACAAGAATATCTCCCTATTGATTTCTGGCTTTTATATTGAATTATTGATACTTAGGTATTTGATACATTTTCCATTTTGATTACAAAAGTAATATGCTGATGAGGGCTATTTTAGAAATGCAGACAAAGAGAACTGTTGTTAGAATTTTAGCCTATTTTTATCCAGACATTTTCATCTGCAAGCAGAGGTTTAGATATATATACACGTACATGTATTTATAGGCTTCCCGTGGTAAAGAATCCACCTGCCAATGCATGAAACATGGGTTTGATCCCTGGGATAGGAGGATCCCCTGGAGAAGGAAATGGCAACCCACTCCAGTATTCTTGCCTGGGAAATCCCATGGACAGAGGAGCCTGGTGGGCTACAGTCCATGGGGTCGAAAAGAATCGGACACGACTGAGGTGGCTAACACAACAGCAACAGACATTTATGGATATAAATGTGGGGTTAAAATAATTCCTTGTGAGTCCACATAACAATAAAGCAAGAACCTTGCACCAACAATTGTGAGGCACTACTCCAAGCCCTTTGCAAATCCTAAGCCATTTTCATTCCCACAAAACTGTGTAAGAGAGGTACTGTCACCCAATTTCACAGAGCGATCACTGAGTTGGGAGGAGGCAGGGCCAGGATTTGAACTGATGGTCTCATCTCTGCACACACTTCTCTCAGTATATGACTGTTATCCAGGCAGTCACTAAAATTAGGACATTCATGGCAATGCAGAACCGTGATGCTCAAAACTTGGTCCTGGCACCAACAGCATCCTCCAGGAACTTGTTTGAGACCCGGCTTCTCAGTGCCCAACCCAGACCTGCTGAATCAGGAACCCCATGTCGGGCATGGCTCTGCTCTAATGCTCTTGCCAGGTGTGGGGAAAATGGGGTGAGCAGGATGTTCACCAAGGGCACAGAGGTCTTAGCATGTCAGGCTGCCCTGTGTTGCTGATTAAGGGTTGATGTCTAAACCCAGGCAGGTACCAGCTTTCTCACCTGTTAAGTGGGGGCAAGGACCAGGATGGGGATTGCAAGGCAATAGACCAGATAACCCCCGTGGTTCATCTAAGCTGGACATTTCTATAATGTGAGACCATGAAAACATGGTGTATGATTTTTTTTTTTACAAATCATTAAAAATATGCAAGATGATATCAAAATCGTTAACAAATAAGAGGACATGTTAGATTCCATTTGTGACATCTTAAAGCTGCCGTAACAATACTTAAAAAAAAAAAAGTTTGTCACTAAGCAGCATTAACACCAGCCTGGTTCCTTCAGGTCTCTGAGTTAAGACAACAGCTTCGAATACGAGGTTTGCCTGTGTCCGGTACCAAGACGGCCCTCATGGACCGACTCCGGCCCTTCCAGGACTGCTCTGGGAACCCTGTGCCCAACTTCGGTGACATCACGACTGTCACCTTTCCGGTGACACCCAGCAATGCGCTGCCCAGTTACCAGTCCTCCCCCTCCACCGGCGCCCTGTCCAATGGCTTCTACCACTTCGGCAGCACTAGCTCCAGCCCCCCAATCTCACCCGCCTCGTCTGACCTGTCTGTGGCGGGGTCCCTGCCGGACACCTTCAACGACGCCTCCCCATCCTTTGGCCTGCATCCCTCCCCGGTCCCCACGTGCGCCGAGGAAACCCTCATGGGCAGTCTGAATGGCGGCTCCATGCTTCCGGAGCTGGACGGGCTGGACTCGGAGAAGGACAAGATGCTGGTGGAGAAGCAGAAGGTGATCAACGAGCTCACCTGGAAGCTGCAGCAAGAACAGAGGCAGGTGGAGGAGCTGAGGCTGCAGCTGCAGAAGCACAAGAGGAGCGGCTGTCCCGACAAGAAGCCGCCCCTCTTCCCAGCCGCCCCCATCAAGCAGGAAGATGCCGTGTCCAGCTGTCCTTTCTCATCCCGGCAAACAGCCGTGAAAAGACAGAGCACCGGCTCGGAGGGCCAGCCGCCACCGCCTCGCGAAGACGCTCAGCTCCTGCCCCTGGGGAGCACTCACTGTGCAGAGCCCTCGGGTCAGACCAACGTACTGTCTTCCACATTCCTCAGCCCGCAGTGCTCACCGCAGCATTCGCCCCTCGGGGCTGTGAAAAGCCCACAGCACATCAGTTTGCCCCCATCGCCAAACAATCATTACTTCCTTCCCCCATCATCAGGCGCCCAAGGAGAAGAACACAGGGTCTCCTCACCTGTCAGCAGCCAGGTGTGCACTGCACAGGTAAGAACTGGCCCCGTGCTCTTCCTGAAAGTGTGATGTGAATTTACAACTGCTAAGGAGCTGACCTTGGAACTTTGCATGGGGAGGGTTTGCTAAAAGTCTGATAGTAACTCCCGGGCACCACGATCCACAAACCTTTACAGTCAGACAAACTCACTTACGAGACAAGGATGGCAAACTTATTCTGTAAAGAGCTAGATGATAAATGTTTTTTCTTTGTGGAATGTACAGTCTTTGTCACAGCCACTCAGCTCTACCTCTGGAACCCCAAAGCAGCCATAGACAACATGGTAAATGAATGCACATGGCCATTCCAATAAAACTTTATTTACAAAACAAGCTGGGGTCTGGATTTGGCTCATGGGGCTGTTCCCAGGACCCCTTGGTGTCAAACTTCATTGTAGGCCAAACTAACCCATCAAGAGGGCCAAAGGGAAAGTTATCAGACCTTACTGTTCTCTCTGAGTAATGGTCTGTAA
Organism: Bubalus bubalis; assembly: GCF_019923935.1. Classification (NCBI taxonomy): domain Eukaryota; kingdom Metazoa; phylum Chordata; class Mammalia; order Artiodactyla; family Bovidae; genus Bubalus; species Bubalus bubalis. Next base: position 31,926,881 of record NC_059159.1, on the reverse strand, counting down.
AGTGCAAATATTTACCTACTGTGTGCCAGGCTCTGTTCTAGTATCTGGGGATTAGTGTTGAGCTAGCCAGACCAAAATTCCTATTCTCATGGAGAGACAGACAGTGAGCAAAAGGTCTAAGTAAAGTATTTAATATATTAGAAGATGAAACATCTTACAGAGAAAAAGCAGACAAGGGAGATGAGAAGTTTGAAAGTTTAAATGGAAGGGCCAAAAAATAAATAAATAAATAAATGGAAGGGCCAGGAACATCTGAAGGGGATAAAAGAGAAAACCTTGTAAGTGTTTAGGGTGAAGGCATTATAAGCAAAGGAGGAACAGCAAGTGCAAGGGCCTTGTTCCAGGAGCCTGGGTGGGATAGTCCAGGACCAGAAAGAAGTGTGGACGGGAGCAGAATGAAGGGTGTCATAGGGATGGCTCAGAAGAACATCCGGTTCAAAGACTAGACCAAGGGGAGCATCCAAGACTTCCTCTGTCCATGAAACCGAAGAATTATTAGAAAAGTCTAAGTCTCTTTGAGAAAGAAAATTACAAAGGTTCTGAGATCTATGTTATTAGGAAGGGAATAGGAAAAAAAGTTAATTGGATCCCTGCCATGTGCCAGGTATTAAGGGGCAATGTACAGGACTTCCCTTGTGGTCCAGGGGCTAAGACTCCATGCTGCCGATGCAGGGGGCCTGGGTTTGATCCCTGGTCAGCGAACTAGATCCCACGAGTGGCAGCTACAAATCCCCTATGCCACAACGAACGTTGAAGATCTCATGTGCTGAAACTAAGACCCAGAGCAACAAAATCAGTCTATCAATAAGTCAAAAAATAACAATAAGATGATCTTTAAAAAAAAATCACATTGTTTTTTTTTTTCAAAAGAGATATGTATGTGAGCAACTCATTAATTGTCAAAACAGCCTTGAGTGAGTGAGTGAATGAAGTCGCTCAGTCGTGTCTTGACTCCTTGCAACCCCATGGACTGTAGCCTATCACGTTCTTCCATCCATGGGATTCTCCAGGCAAGAGTACTGGAGTGGGTTGCCATTTCCTTCTCCAGAGGATCTTCCTGACCCAGGGATCAAACCCGGGTCTCCCACATTGTGGGCAGACGCTTTACCGAGGCTTACCACCAGGGAAGTCCTTACGGATTCCAAAACAGCCTTACGAATTACAATTTGTTATTCTTCACTATTGAGGAAAATAAGGCCCAGGGAGGTGAAGCCAGTTGCCCAGGGTCATGGAACCAAGGATTATCTGATACTATTAATAAAATGTATGCCTCTTTCACGTTGAATATTCTCTACCCTGGGAGTATGAGGTGGGGTAATGCAGATACATTTTTATGAACCCACTAGAGCAACACATTCACATGAAGGATGCTCACTCCTGAGTCAGCACTCTGGGAGGAGCTGAAATTTAACATGGATTCTCATCCTCGTTGACAACAGATGTCAATGTGGTGTTCTCGGAATCAAAAGTACAAGTAGCTCTTGAAATACCTCTGGACCAGAAGATGCTGAAGTGAATGATATGGATGCTATCAAGAAGAACCACCACTTGCACAGTAATTGATGGCTTACAAAGCACTCTTTGAAGACATGAATGATTCCATGATAAAAAATGAATAAATAAAAAGACAAAGAGCAATATAGGATAACATCACTGAGCAGCATGATGTTAAATGCTACACAGAGCCTTAGGGGAGTGGGTGTCAACCATGAAGGGCTAGCAGAGTGGGAGGACTTGCAAAGGGATTGGACTTGAGGAGTTGGAAGAGGAGAATCGGGAAAAGGTCATTCCATGTGAAAAAAGCATAAGCAAAATGTACAAGTTGTGGCTGAATTAGCAGAATTTAAGCTCTCAGAGGGCTTCCCTGGTGGCCCAGTGGTAGAGAATCCACCTATAATACAGGAGACATGGGTTTGATCCTTGGGTTGGAAAGATCCCCTGGAGAAGGCCATGGCAACCCACTCTAGTATTCTTGCCTGGAGAATCCCACGCACAGAGGAGTCTGGTGGGCCACAGTCCATGGGGTCATAAAGAATGAGACGTGGCAAAGCAACTGAACATACCCACACGCAATCTCACAGAGGGAAATGAATAATGCTTGACCATGGAGCATTTTGAAGACTCACCCTGGTTAGATGTGGAGACCCTCCATTGTAGATGTGTGGAAACCATGGAGAGTTTGTGAGCAGAAGGTGAAATGTCCAAAGCTGGATTTGAGGCCTTGGTGATGGAATTTAGGGAGGTTTGGAAAGATAAGACACCAGGGCAGGGATCAGCCATTTCATTTGTCCTTCTTCCTCTCCACAGAACTCAGGGGCACACGAGGGCCACCCTCCAAGCTTCTCTTCCCAGCCTCCCAGCCTTCACCCCCCTTTCTCTGGAGCTGCAGCAGACAGCAGTCATGCTGCCGGGGGCAGACCTTCTCCCAAAAGCCCAGGTGTGCAGCAAAAGGTAGGCACCTGGAGAAAGGTTTAAGCTGGGAGCCAACTTGACCTCATCTCTCTCTGTGGCCCCTCTCCTCCCCGTGTTGAGGTTCAAACAGAAAGAAATGACATTTTGGATAGAAACAAGTTTACTTGAAAAGGACAGAAATGGATATATGGATATAGGTCAGAGTATTCCAAGGCATCATTTCCTGGGTTCATCCCAGAAAATATGACAAGTAAAATGGCCTTGGCAGGTTTGCAAAAGAGTGTGGCGAACAGACCAAGTTCAGTGAAGTTGAAGATAGGAGTCAGGGAGCATGGGGGAAGAAAATGTGGAGAATGAGAGAAATAGTGGATCCTCGGAAATGAATGGAGAGGTGCCAGAAGTTGGAGTCTCCATGTAAAAGGGAGGAGATGACACATGTCAGCAGGCGGGAGAATCAGAGAGGTAAAAGATGCAGGATATGGGGAATGCAAGGAGCAGTGGGAAGGTAGTCAAAAAGGAGGCAGACTTTTATGTAGCAGCCTGGATGGGAAGGGGGCTTGGGAGAGAATGGATGCGTGTATATGTATGGCTGAGTTCCTTCACTCTTCACCTGAAACTATCACAGCATTGTCCGTTAATGAGCTATAATACCCCAATACAAAATTAAAAGTTCAAAAAAATATATAAAATTAGTCTTAAAAAAAAAAAAAAAAAGGTGGCAGACATGAGTTGACCATGACACAAAAGCGCTGCATGCCACAGGGCAGGGCATCATTTGGGGATGGAGACTCTGTAATGTCCTGGGTACCCCCACAGAACTCACTTACAGCACACGGGGCTGGCTTATGAAGAGACACTCCAGCAATACCTGCATATACACTCACTTAGGAATGAAACGGGCTTCCCTGGTGGCTCAGATGGTAAAGAATCTGCTGTCAATCCGAGAGACCTGGGTTCAACCCCTAGTTTAGCAAGATCCCCTGGAGAAGGGAATGGCTACCCACTCCAGTATTCTTGCCTGGGAAATCTCATGGACGGAAGAGCCTGGAGGGCAACCGTCCATGGGGTGCAAAGAGTTGGATATGATTGCACAACTAATACTTTCACTTAGGAACAACACAGGCTGAGAGATAAATTACTCTGGAAATGCCTGGGTTGATGGAGCTCTTTGTGTTGGACTGGACAGACACTTTGCTTCTTTCTCATCTCGCTTTCTCCCAACAGACAGGGTGCCCCTTAGAGGAGGGGAATGAATTTCTGAGGTTCCCATCCTGAGATGCCTCCAGCATCGCATCCACAGTGATGTGTCCTGTTGTTCATATACATCTGTTACATATCTGTGATATATATTTAAGCCCCAGATCTTTTTCCCCTTTAATCAATTTTTTCTACAGTTCAGTCTATAGTTTCTAAAACAGGAGCTATATACAATGTCGATGCATGGATTGATCGTCTTTCTTTGAATTTTACTCACGCAGATGGCGGGTCTGCACTCTTCTGATAAGGCAGGGCCAAAGTTTCCAATTCCATCCCCATCTTTTTCCAAGTCCACTTCCGCAGTTTCAGAAATAACCCAGCCGCCATCCTACGAAGATGCAGTGAAGCAGGTAAGCGCACGATTTGATCTTCATGGAAGAACAGGCTGACTCAGTGCATGTTGTTTTATATGATGTGGCTTCATGCGTGTAGATTCTGTGGCCTCCCCCGCCGGAACAAGCAGACTGTCCAGATGCTCACTGTGAAGAAGCGTGGTGTGTGTAGACATGCTGTGTGAGGCAGAGAGAGAAGAGGCTGACTTAGCACCCAAATGTCCAGACTTGGTGCCAGCTGCCACTGCCACAAACACTGGTCAAGAATTCAACTTCTCTTCTGTGAAATGAAGACGATATCTACTGGATAAGGGTGCTAGATGACATAGCATTGATTGCATTGTCCTGACACAAGATACATACTCAAATATTAACACATGAGAGTAATTGCTGGGGCAACTGTTTTCTAAGGTTCTTCCTAGCTTCCAAACTCAGTGATCCCAGGGACTGAGATCCATGTATGCCTTTGTCCTCCTCATTCCCATCCCCTGGTATCTGTAAACATCAAATGGATCCTTTGTGGTTTCAAAAGAAAAGAGGGCCAGACAAAGTGGACTTCCACAGACAGAGCTTACTTAACTCAGATGAGCCAGAGGGGAAGGTGTGTTCACTCTAAGTGCAGTGGGGAGCCAGAGAAACGGGAGCCACATCCCCAGCACCCAGACGGGAGGCAGATCCAAGTCACTTCACTTCTTAGTTTTTTTATTTGGGTCCATCCTTCTTGGTGAGCCTAAGGTTTGTCTATTTTGTTCGCTGTTTGAGAGAACCAGGTCTTGGATTTATTGATTTTTTTTTTCTATTCTTATTTCATCTCTATCTTATGTAATTCCTCTCTGATCTTTAATGTCCTTCCTTCTGCTGTAGGTTTTGTTTGCTCGTTTTCTAATTTTTTTTTCCCAGCCCCCTTCCTTAGTTGCTTTTTTTTTTGTATTGGCCACGCTGCACGGCATGAGAGATCTGATTCCCCAACCAGAGATAGGACCCACACCCTCTGTATTGGGAGTGCAGAGTCTTAACCACTGGACCACCAGGGAAGTCCCTCTAACTGTTTTAGATGGTAGGTTAGGTTGTTCATTTGAGATTCTTCTTATTTTATTAAGGAATTTCGGTATCCCTATGAACTACCTCTTAAGAACTGTTTTCGCTGCATCCCATAGATTTTGCATGCTTGTGTTTTTATTGACGTTTGTCTCTCAGTTCAGTTCAGTCTCTCAGTCGCATCTGACTCTTTTCGACCCCACAGACTGCAACACGCCAGGCTTCCCTGTCCATCATCAACTCTCAGAGCTTGCTCAAACTCATGTCATCAAGTCGGTGATGCCATCCAACCATGTCACCCTGTGTTGCCCTCTTTTCCTTCCGCCTTCAATCTTTCCCAGCATCAGGGTCTTTTCCAATGAGTTAGGTCTTTTCATCAGGTGGCCAAAGTATTAGAGTTTAATCTTCAGCATCAGTCCTTCCAATGAATATTCAGGACTGATTTCCTTTAGGATGGACTGGTTGGATCTCCTTGCTGTCCAAGGGACTCTCAAGAGTCTTCTCCAACACCACAGTTCAAAAGCATCAATTCTTCAGTGCTCAGCTTTCTTTATAATCCAACTTTTAGACTAAGTCCAACTTTTCTTTGTCTCTAGGTATCTTTTAATTTCCTCTTTGATTTCATCACTGACCAATTCATGTTTTAGTAGCATGTTGTTTAGCCTCCAAATAAGCATTTTTTTCCATTGTTTTTTCTCTGATTAATTTCTAGTTTCATGACATTGTGATCAGAAAAGATGCTTGATTGTTGAGGCATATTTTGTGTCCTAGCCAAGTCACTTCAAAGTGATAAAAATGGCCATACTATTTATATATTAAGGTGCCCATCTCCTAGAATGGAAACTTCTCAAACAACTGAATTTACTCTGAACGACTCTGGGCTAGAGATCATTCTGCCTCCTTTCCCCTCTTCTCTTGTTGTGTCAGATTGTCTTATTTAGTAGTTTTCCTGTCCAAAACCGCATGCTACCAAAACCTTTAGCCAGTTAACGTCCGTATTCATGAAGGCCAAAGGTGGAACCAACCCAAGTGTTCATTGAAGGATGAATGGATAAATGAAATACATATTTTATACAATGAATATTATGCCTGCATGCTAAGTTGCTTCAGTCACATCTGACTCTGTGCAACCTCATAGACTATACCCCGCCAGCCTCCTCTGTCCATGGGATTCTCCAGGCAAGAACACTAGAGTGGGTTGCCATGCCCTCCTCCAGGGGATCTTCCCCATCCGGGGACTGAACCCAAGTCTCTTATAGTCTTCTGCATTGCCAGGTGTTCTTTATCACTAGGGCCACCTGGGAAGCCCCACAATGAATATTACTCAGAGTTAATAAGGAAGGAGATTCTGACCCCTGCTGCAAAACCTTGAAGACATTCAGTTCAGTTCAGTTCAGTTCAGTTGCTCAGTCGTGTCCGACTCTTTGCGACCCCACGAATGGCAGCACGTCAGGCCTCCCTGTCCATCCCAACTCCCGGAGTTCACTCAAACTCACGTCCATTGAGTCGGTGATGCCATCCAGCCATCTCATCCTCTGTCGTCCCCTACTCCTACTGCCCCCAATCCCTCCCAGCATCAGAGTCTTTTCCAATGAGTCAACTCTTCGCATGAGGTGGCCAAAGTACTGGAGTTATACTAAGCTAAATAAGCCAGCCACAAAGGGAAAGACACTGTGAAAGTGGCTCAGTTGTGTCTGCTTTGTGAGCCCATCATGGTCTATACAGTCCATGGAATTTTCCAGATCAGAATACTAGAGTGGGTAGCCTATCCCTTCTCCAGCGGATCTTCCCTACCCAGGAATCAAACCGGGCTGTCCTGCATTGCAGGCAGATTCTTTACCAACTGAGCTATTAGGAAAGCCCCAAAGATACTGTATCAGTCCACTTATATGCGATACCTAGAGTCATCAAATCCACAGCAGCAGAGAACAGAACAGTGGTGTCCAGGAGCTGTAGGGAGGAGGGGGTGGGGAGTTAGTGTTCAGTGGGGTCAGAGTTGCAGTTTTGCAAGATGAAAAAGCTCCAGAGCTGAACGGTGGTGCCAGTTGGACAACCACGTGAATGACCCTAGTGGATATGCACACTGTACTCTGAAATGGTTAAGATGGTAAATTTTTATGTTGTTTATAGTTTACCACAATTTAAAAAAAAAACAACACTACTAAGCAAACCTAATTCAAGAACCTGTCATACTGCTTCTGATGATTTCCTACAGAAGCAGTCGCTACGTTTTAATTTCTCTGTTCTCCTTTGGTTAATTGGCAACAGCAAATGACCCGGAGCCAGCAGATGGACGAACTCCTGGATGTCCTCATTGAAAGTGGAGGTAAGATATCAGGATGCTCTGCCCCTGTGTGCACTCTAGGGTGTGGAGTCTTAGGGCCAAGGTCAGATGCTCACTGTGAGTTGGACTAAAGAGCCATGTCGGGGTGGAGCGTGCCTGCCTCTGAGCCTCCTGTCCATGTTTGCAGCAGATAAAAGAAGTCCTAGAGTGTGACCCCTCATCACCTTTGTCCCATTTTCCTCAGAAAACTTTTCAGCAATCGTTTTAACAGTTTTCGTCTTTCAGCTTGGTCCTTGTTTTCCTAAATGTTTTTCCTGCTAAACCATTTTCCCCTACTGTTCTAATCCCAACGTCCCTCTCTTCTTATTATGAGAAGAAGGAAGCAGGTAAAGCAAGTCTGCTCAAAATGAATCTCCCACCGATGGGCCCTTCATGTTCACACGTCATTCAAGCAGTGACAGTGATCACTGTGTTCTTTTTTGCCTCCTTGTAAGTCATCCGTTTATTTCTTTTTAAACAGTTGCATAGTTGTGCCTAAAATTTGAAAGCACACAAGTGACTATGACCATGTAAGGAGAATGTGTGGATAAAAAGAAAAGACCCCATATTGGAGCCCTCAAGTTGTTGCTGTTTTTCAGTCCCTAAGTCCAACTCTTTGCCACCCCATGGACTACTGCATGCCAGGCTTCCTTGTCCTTCACAATCTCCCTGAGTTTGCTCAAACTCATGACCATAGAGTCAGTGATGCCATCCAATCATCTCATCCTCTATCATTCCCTTCTCTTCCTACCTTCAGTCTTTCACAGCATCAAGGTCTTTTCCAATGAGTCAGCTCTTTGCATCAGGTGACTGAAGTACTAGAGCTTCGGCATCAGTCCTTCCAATGAGGATTCAGGGTTGATTTCCTTTAGGATTGGTTTGCTCTCCTTGCTGTTCAGGGGACTCTCAAGAGTTTTCTCCAACACCATAGTTTGAAAGCATCAATTCTTCAGTGCTGAGCACTTAAGTGACAGCATTGAAAGTTTCAGAGAGAAAGTGGCCAGGCATCAGACTAGGTCCATCGCTGAACCAGGCAAAGCCTCCACCTTTAGGGGGTTTGCTGTCTGGCAAGAGAGATGGGCATCATGCAAGGAAACAGGCAGTTCCTCCCTTGTAACAAGAGGGAAGAAGAAAAACATGGGCACAGATGTCTGTATCGTTGTTAAGTTTCATGATGGAAAGATGAGCAGGTTCCTATCAGACACCATTATATTTTGTATTTAAACTTTTTATTTTGTATTGGGGTATAGCCAATTAACAACATTGTGAAAGTTTCAGGTGAACAGCAAAGGGACTCAGCCATGGATAGACACGTATCCATTCTCCCCCAAACTCCCCTCCCATCCTGGCTGCCACATGATAACACTGATCAGAGTTCCCTGTGCTATTCAGTAGGTCCTTGTTGATTATCCAGTTTAAATATAGCGGTGAAGATACCCTTATGTTTTTAATGAAGTATGTGGCAAGGTCTGCAAACAGGGTGTGGGAGTGGAGCCTGGGAAATTCCAGGAAAGAAGAACAGTGATGAATCGATCACAAGAAACAACAGCAGGATCACCCTCTCTCCGTGCCTGAGTGCATGCATGCTAAGTCACTTCAGTCGTGTCTGACTCTGCAACCCTATGGACTGTAGCCCGCCAGGCTCCTCCAGTGGACCTTCCCAACCTAGGGATTCAACCTGCGTCTGTTACGTCTCCTGCGTCTTTCACATCTTACAATGGAGATGGCCGGTTCTTCACCACTAGCAGGTTCTTTACCATTAGCGCCACCTGGGAAGCCCCCTACTGGGCAGTATTAAGTGCCGACTTAACATCATGAATTTAAAAATGAACTGGGCAACTTCATTGTGCAATTTTTTCCTTAAAAGTCCAACCAATCCTGGAAGGATTCGGAGAAAGCAGACGGTTAGATTCATCCAGGTGTGAGGTTTTGCCAAGGGAGTACGGTGATGGAAGGAAAGGGCAGGGGCATTGAGGATATATGTAAGAGTAATTAGAGTGGTGGATCAAGAGTACAGACTGCACAAGAAAAGGAGTAAAAGCCAGGAAATTGCCTGGTGGTCCAGTGCTTGTGATGCCATGCTTCCACTACAGGGAAGGCAGGTTTGATCTCTGGTTCAGGGAACTAAGATGCTGCATGCCGCATGTAATGGCCAAAATAAATAAAAACCAGAAGAAGCTGATGGATGATGAGAAAATCGTGGAGTCACTAGACTGGGGTGACTCAAAATGACTGAGAATTTGTCATCAGAGGGTCCTTATGAAGTGAACTTGAGGAATGGGAGGCAATGGACAGGGAGTTGGAAATGGTGATTGAAACGGAACTTTGAGAGGGTGCAATGTTTGGGGCCACAAGGTCCGGGGTGTGTCCAGCAGAGTGGCAATGGCAGCATCACTTGCACTGAGGGGGATGGGGTGTCAGGGAACGGAGAGGCCCCCTGGACAACAAGTCACTTCCGGGATGCTGAAGTCACGGAGAATGACGAGAGTTGAAGTGGAAGAAAGGCAGTGAACAGGGAGTAGTTTTTTGTGGATGAGGAAGAAGGACCAGGAGACGGAGGGCAGGGGGTGGACTTTGAGAGCAGGATGACCTTCAAAACCACTGAGGAGTTATAATAAGGAGGAGGAGTAACGATCAGACAGTGGTGGCAGGAAAGGACCTGATGACTTATCTTCTGGTTGGGTAGCAAAGAGCCCCCAGTGAGGGGATGGTGAGGATGCAGTGTCTTCAGGGGCAGCCAGGTGTCAGTGAAGGAGCAGGTAAAAGCACCTGCTTTGAGCGTCTGATAATCGCAGAGTGGAATTTCCAGCAAGAGAGGGTTTGGGAAGAGACCCAAGGGAAGAACTTGCAATATACAGAGTGGTTTAGGGGTGAGACCGGGTGAAGAGCCATGACCCAAGAAGCATGGCCATCTCCTTCTTGGAAGTCATTCATTCATTCCAAAGATTCATTCAAGTGAATGAATTAATCTTTGAGTGATCAGTCTTTGAATGATCACAATCGATCGGAAGTGATTGAACAATTCCCGTTGTGTTTTACCAACAGAAATGCCCGCTGACGCCAGAGAGGATCATTCATGTCTTCACAGAGTCCCAAAGATACCCGGGTCTTCTCGAAGCCCCACTGGTGCCCTCCCCAAGTCCTCAGCAGCCTTTGAACCAGCGTCCGCAGGAGGCCAGCTCTCCTTTGATCACTTCGGTGCTGAGAGCGACGAGCACCTGGAAGTCTTATTAAATTCTCAGAGTCCCTTGGGGAAGGTGAATGACACCACCCTTCTGAAAATCGGGAGTGAGGAGCCTCCTTTCGATGGGATGATGGATGGATTCTCAGGGAAGGCTGCAGAAGACCTCTTCAACGCACACGAGATCCTGCCGGGCCCCCTGTCCCCTATGCAGACCCAGTTTTCACCCTCCTCTGTGGACAGCAGTGGGCTGCCCTTAAGCTTCACAGAATCTCCTTGGGAAAGCATGGAATGGCTGGACCTCACGCCACCCAGCTCCACCCCAAGCTTCAGCTCCCTGTCTACCGGGGGCCCCAGCATCTTCAACATTGATTTCCTGGATGTCACGGATCTCAATCTGAATTCCCCCATGGACCTCCACTTACAGCAGTGGTAAACACCTGATGAAGTGCTAAGGAAGGCCAAGAGGAATCCCATCGGGGAAAGCACATGACCACAAATATTTACATTCTCCCAAAGAAGAAGGAGCTGGAAGAGGAGAAGGAGAGGAAGAAGAAGGAGGAGGAAGAAGGGGAGGAGGAGCTGGAGAGAATGAAAAACAAGCATGGAGACTTCTGTGACAACCAGCAAGAACAAACAGGAGTCTTTTTTTTAATAGATGGATAGTGTAATATTTGCCAACGTTCAGTGACTATTATTGATTTCAGCAATGGTTTCAAAATTATGTTTTTTCAGATCAAGAATGCAAAAAAAATTTTTTTTTCTTCCAATGCCTTTCAAACACTAATCTTTTTTTCTAGCTTGTATTTTTTTCAGGCACTGTTGGGGTATAATCTCACTTTGTAAGATTTTCTCATGAATTTGTTACTCTTACCATGGAAAGAAGTTGTAAGCTCTCTGGGGAACACACAGAAGCCAGTCCTTCAAAGTAGATGGAAGTTGTACCCCTGAAGGCTGCTTCTCATGTCTCCATCACTCGCCTTTCAAAACAGAGGTCAGGCCCAGTGTCAGGTTCTTAAGGCAGAACAGAGGGACAGGACCAATCCATTCCCAGGGAAGTGAAGTGAACTCAGTATCCCTTGGCCACAAAGCCACCCCCGCTACAGTGACCCCCAACCCTGTACCCAGGACTCCATGTTGTCACTGATAACAACCGACCTACCTTTGGCCCAAAGAAGCACACCTGAAATTTCCCTTTCTTAACCAGTGGCCGGATCACTGTCACTGTCTCCATGGTGATGTGTATGCTCAGTTGCTCAGTTGAGTCCGACTCTTTGCTACCCCCTGGGCTGTAGCCTGCCAGGCTCCTCTGTCCATGGTTTCCCAGGCAAGAATACTGGAGTGGGTTGCCATGTCCTCCTCCGGGGGATCTTCCCAACCCAGGGATCAAATTCCGGTCTCCTGCATTGGCAGGTGGATTCTTTACCACTGAGCCACCTGGGAATCCCCGCCATGGTGTTAAGCATTGTGAAACAGGAGAGAACCCTAAAGCAAGAAGAGAGACAAAACCTCCTGCCATTCTCCAGCACAACCTCCTTTAGTGTCAAAGACTAGAGATGACCATGTAAGCAAATCAGAGTATCTCTCTGGTCTCAAGAAACTGTTATCAGGAATAATGCAGACAGCACTAAAGAACATCATTTCACGTATGATGGGAATAAACACAGTGGGTTACTATTCATATAACAGGGTGATTATTTATGGACGTTCGGCTTCTCTTTTTATTTTCTTATTGGAAGGAGGGGTTCACCTCCATTATCTTTCTCCCACTCTACTTTTCTTTCAAATTCTCCATCCATTTTCTCCCTTCTTTTGAAGATCTCCCTTTCTCTGCCCCAACGTTTGGAGAAGAGGATTTCATCCATTTATCAGCTGTCCTACTGCTAATAAAACCATATGTTAAAAAGCTGAAAGTCAAGGTTCTCCCGGGTAACCGATTCTCCATCTGCATAGTAACTTGCTGTAAAAGGAAGTCAAAAGAAAGAAATCAAAGGAAAGAAACCAATGATTCCGTCCATCATTCGTGAAGCTCTCCCTATCCTCATTTGGTTGGCAATCACTGATTTGGGTTGCTCTGGGGAAAACCGGAAATCGTTACGTTGTATATATAGTAACTATACTATATATAGTATAGTTCCAAGGAAAGAGTATTTTAGGTCTGGGTTTCTGAAAGAAAACACAATTGCATGTCGAAAAGGACGGAAGGGAAAAAAGACGATGGTCTCCTGTGCATTCCTCACCACTTCCCCTGCTTTTGCTGGGAGTTGAAAACTTAAATTGCAGGATAGTCTCTAAGGCTCACTGTGGTTCTAACACACGGATTCATAGTGTTGCATGCTGTAGAAGGTAGCTCTTGCTGTTTTTATTTTTTATTTAAATCACTAAGGCACTGTTTTCTTCTTTTGTAAAAAAAAAAACACGTTCACTGTGCACTTATGGAGAAAATAACCAAACATGTTGTGATTTTAGAAGTTCTCTTTTTGAAAAAAAAAAAAAAGATTTAGAAGTCATTCCATTGTTAACCTGTTAACATGTGTGAACACAGAGTGTTTTTGGTGATTACTACTCTGAAAGCTGCCGCATCTTACTGAGGGGGTGGGGAGAGCAGGAGGAGAATATATATATATTATATATGTGTATATATATATATACACACACACACACATATGCATGTGTGTATAGATATATACATATGTATATGTATGTGTGTCTATAGGTATGTGTGGATATGTGTATCCATATATACACATCCATATGTACATATACATACACATGTGTGTATGTGTGTGTATCTTCAAGGCAGTGCAACAGAGTTCTATACCAAAAGCCTTTAAGCCTCCATCTGCTGTGAAATGATCTTGGCCTTTCTCACTGCGAGTTCCCGATTCATCACCCAGACTACAAGTTGCTTCTATGTATGACTCATGGCTCCAACCCAGTGACGCACAGCCACCTGCTCAGGATGAACAAGCCCGTCTCGACAGTGACTGTGATGTGAAGAGACAGGGAGCGTTCACCTGTGGTCACTGGAAAGGTACTGCCTCCTCTCACAGAGAGCAGCGGTGGAAGACGACAGTCGTTTTACATTCCTTCATCTGCCTTGTGCTTTAAAAGAGCCACACGGTACATTTTCCACTTTGCTTTGATGTCTGTCATCAAAACCAAAGATTCTGAGGGGAAAATTGCCATCTCTTCTTTGATGATGAAGCTATGGGGAAGAAAACCTTCCTGACACATTCCTCACCTTTGTGTGTTCCTCAGACGTTGACATTTTGGGGGGATCTTGACAAAGCTCGCTGGTCAGTCCATTTCTCATGTGCCAAGTTGTGTGAATTTTTTAATGTTATTTTTATCCCCCTTCCTTTGGAAAACAACCTCACAGCAATCTCTGAGACTCTGGTCTGAGTGTCAATTATTTTTTTTTCCTTTGGGTATTTCTGTCTGAAGGGCTAGACTTGGCTAGGAGGCCTCTGTCTTTGTAAGGCTATGCATTTTCATTGGGATATTTTTAGGCTATTATCTGGCACTGACATATACGCCTCACAGTTAACGAAAGATATTTGCTGCTACAAACCAGCACACAACCCAGAGCAGACTCCTGGATCATTGCTTTCAACCTCCACCCACAACCCCCACCCACCATATTCACGCTCTCTTCCTGTAGATCCGAAGTGAGATTTGAAAGATGAAACTGAGGATAATTGGGAAAAGGTTGATGAAGCTGGTTGCTCCCTGATCATCTGTGTTAATTTATGTTTCCTATAAGGGAGATTTTTTTTAAGTTCTTTTAAATTCTTAATTGTGTCTTCTACTCTGGTGACAAATTGGGCATGACTAAAAGATGTACAGAGACTTAAGAAGATGGCTACGGTCAAGTTTCTTCAGGCTTTTAGAGCCTGAAACTAACCACATGTGGTCCTCTCAAGACCCCCAGGAGCACCCTGTGGTTAAGCTGACCTGCAGACATTTGCAGGTGCTCCCAACTCTGGTGCAGTCCTGTGGGTTCACCCTTATCCAATGGATTCAGGAAGTTCCTTTGCGCAAATACTACATTAAGCCTGTGCTCAGTAGAAGCCCTGCTTCTAACACTGTTACTGAGAAGGCACACATTCTACCATAAGGAAAGGGAGAGGAAGGGGGAAAGGAAAGAAGGAAGGAAGGAAAGAGGGAGGAAAGGCAGGAAGGTCAGGTCACAGCCCCTTGGTTCAGCTGAGACATTACATTACGAAAAGGAAATCGAAAAGCTTGGGATGAGAAACCATTCTCTCCATGAAGTGATCGCCCTGACAGATAAGGAAAGCAGGAGGGTCTTCAGTTCTGTGAACAGGTGGCCTTTGCCATCCAGAAACATTTATTTCCCATCTGAAAAAAAGGAGGTGGGGCGGATCAAAAACCTACCCCAAGCATTTAAGACAGTCTTTTCTAAAGACCTGTTGAAGAGGTTTCTATCACCTTTTCTAGAAACCAATGCTGGTTTGGCTGAAAACTCCTGCATCAGATTTACCCATCCGGGAGATAATAACTTGATGTCTCGCCTGTGCAGAGCACATCCCCTGTCCCAGATGTCCAGTACCACGTAGACTCTGCACAGATGGTTCCGATCTTGAGGGACTGGGAGGTTGCAAGAAGCCTGGTAATTTCCAAGTCTTCTAACCAGAATCCCTTTACCTATGATGACAAGGAGGGGGCGGTGTCTTCGTTTTCCCAAAGGAGAGGGGATTTTTAGCTAAAACCTACACTCATGCTGACATTTTTTTCTTCTGTGATCAAATGGCAGCAACATAGGACATAGATGTCTTTCTACCACTTAAAACATCTGTTTGAGCTTTTAGGGTTTATCTTCATTGCCAGATACAGAAACATTTGGAAAATCAGAGAAGGACAAAGGAAACATTATTATTATTTTGTCCCATGCCTTCATCTTGATCTTCAGAACAAGCTCTCTGGACAAAAGGGACACTTACAGGCTAGGGTGTCCATGGAGAGCCTCTATCTTTTAGGAAAAAAAGCTTCAGGATTGTGAGGGCAGCTTGTCCCCCCTTCAGGGCTTGGCTGTGGTCCACAGATGCACCAAGTTTGCTGTCAGCTGTAAGCAAACTCAGAGTGAAAGAGTCTGGAGTCTTAAGTTTTCTTACAAATCCAGTAGAAACCAGCAGGGCAATTGAGATGTGGAAACTCAACTAGCATTAGGTGATATTACTAGACATACAACAAGACAGTCCTATAAGCTAGAGAGCTGCTCAGCGTGGTGAGGAGCTGGGTTTGAATCTGGAATCCACATTTTCAGGGGAGCCCTGGCCAGGGTGAGACTATGCATTAGGAAATGACTTTAAGACCGCAAGAGATCCAAGAAAAATTTCTCTATTACCTCCCAGGGAAATTGCTGTAGACTCATTGGGTTTGGTAACATGAAGAAGTTCTCTTTTGATGGTAGGAGTTGGTGGAATCTAAGTTTCTAGAATTCTATGGGTTAAGACAAACTCATGGTGGTCTCTTGCGCTTACTTTAATCACCTTCAGCCTTGTGAGCTCCTTGTGTGTGCTTTAACAGCTCCAGAGGGGTTTTGGGAGAAGGTCATAGAATGATGGCGATCCTGGAGGCTGCTGTAACGTTTTCCAAAGGAAGGGAACCCACGCTGCTCCCCAGAGTTCTCTCCAACGTGCCTGCAGTGAGGAAAGAGGGCAGTGCACAGCTGGGTGCTTGAAATCCTGCCTCCTGGAAACACAAAGAGGCACTTTGCAAAGAAATCCAAAGAGCCAGCATATGTTCTCTGCAGGGACCCCGTGTGGTGGAGCTTTCACGTTGGCTCCTTCACTCAACTATACATAACTAGGAAGAAATGTGGGTGACCAGGAAGAGAAAAGAAGCAATGGCTAAATACCAAAGTTGGCATGTGTTCTTTTTAAAAAAATATATGTATATTTTTAAATAAAATGTTTATTTTAGAGAGAGATGAAAGCTTTTTTCTTGACTGTGCAATGTACCAGGCATTGTGCTGTTATTTTGTCAAATCCCCGCAATGGTACCATGAAACAGTAGTATTACGATCACCCCCAGTTTACAGATGAAGAAACTGAGTCTGCAAAGGCTGAGTTAATCACTTAAAGTTACACATCTGCAACCTGGCAGAACCAGCGATCACACTTATCTGCAGTGCTTCTGATCTCACACACTGTACATCTCACCCACACTAATCAAATGAGGACATTAGTGAGCCTACAGTTACATATATGCTATTAAAATACACGCAGTAAATTGTGAATTAGTTTGATAAATCACTGGTGCCCTCCTTAGTCTACAGATGTAAGAACTTCAAGGGGAATTCAACATACTGTATTCAGTACAGAAGAAACGATGAGGTAACGGTAAGGGTTGGAGTGAAAGTAGTAACTTAAGATTCTTTAATAAACCAGCCAAGTAGATGGTGACTTGACTAAGAAAAACAGCTGTAGGAATAGAGACTAAGGTGGTTTTGAAACACGTTAATAGAATGGAAAGTATGGGACTTGACCATGGGATGGGAATGGCAAAGGAGCGAGAGGTGGATGTACGTGCGGGCATGCTAAATTGCTTCAGTAATGTCTGACTCTTTGTGGCTCCATGGACTGTAACCCACTAGGCTCCTCTGTTCTGGAGTTCTCCAGGCAAGAATACTGGTGTGGATTGCCAAGCCCTCTTCCAGGGGATCTTCCCCACCCAGGATGGAATCTTTATCTCTTATGTCTCCTGCATTGGCAGGTGGGTTATTTATCACTAGCACCACCTGGGAAGCCCAGGTGAATGTCCAGTGTATGTTAATTCCATTAACAGAGGCAAAAGGCCAGAGTGAGTAACCTTAATATGAAAAATTGGAAATCTGAGTGCCTGTTGCCTGTAGGACACTCAAGTCAAAAGCATTCACTAGAGAGGTCTGGAACTCAGAGTCCTTTGCACATAGATTTAGAGGTGGCAGATACCAGCATTCAGAAGATCACGGAAATCATGAGGATGGCCGTGACCTACACAACCTGTGGAGTGATAAGAAAAGGGGATGCTGAGGACCACCAACACGGTTCACTATTGGCAGAGGGGAGAAAGGGGCGGGACTAGGAAACCAGAAAGAAGACTGGAAGAAGGAAGTATCCCAGGCTCCAGGGTATGAGAAAGAGGGAATCTTCAATCCCGTCTGCTAAGTCACTTCAGTCGTGTCCGACTCTGTGTGACCCCATAGACGGCAGCCCACCAGGCTCCCCCATCCCTGGGATTCTCCAGGCAAGAACACTGGAGTGGGTTGCCATTTCCTTCTCCAATGCATGAAAGTGAAAAGTGAAAGTGAAGTCGCTCAGTTGTATCCGACTCTTAGCGACCCCATGGACTGCAGCCCACCATGCTCCTCCATCCATGGGATTTTCCAGGCAAGAGTACTGGAGTGGGGTGCCATTGCCTTCTCCATCAATCCTGTCTAGTGCTGCTGTTTCTGTAAGGTAAGGAACAAAGAGTACTGTTTGATTTAATAATAAGGAGGTGGTTGGTCAGTAACCAAGGTGAGAGCATCATGGTGCAGTGGTAAAGCCAAGTGGATGTGGACCAAGGAATTGGAAGGCAATGAAGAGGCCGTTCCCTGGTGGCCTAGTGGTTATGATTCCGGGCTTTCACTGCTGTGGTCGGGGAACATGACCCCACAGGTCATGTGCAGCGTGGCCAGAAAAAGAGAAAAAGGTGGGGGGAATGAGAAAATGGAGACTGAATCCAGGCATCGCCTTTCAAGGGGCATGGCCACGTGAGGAAGAAGATGCACAAGACCAGAGCAGACAGAAATTTAAAGGACTGATTTTTCAAGAGGAGAGATATTTGAGGTAATTAAAAAAAAGAATGAGAATTAGCTAGTACACACAAGAGAAAGTGGTAGGGATCCATGCACATCTGTATCACCTTTAATTTATCCACTCTATTGTTGATGGACACTTCAGTTGTTTCCAATTTTTGACGATTGGAAATGTTGCTGATACAAACATCCTAGCACATTCATTTTGGTACACACATTACCAAATTTTTTTTTTAATTTATTTTTTGGCTGAGTTTTGCATCATGTGGAATCTTAATTCCCCAACCAGGGATTGAACCCATGCTCCTTGCAGTAGAAGCACAGAGTCTTAAACACTGAACCACCAGGGAAGTCTCCTTACATTTTTGTTGAACACGTGAAATTGTTGAGTCATGGTGTTTGCCTGCCGTTAAGTTGTAGCCAATGATGTAAAAACAGCTTTCTGAGGGGCTTGTCCGCATCCCCCTCCCATCAAAATAGATGAGCTTTGGCTGAGCTACGTCCCCACCAACACTTGGTTTTGCCCGTCTTTTTCAGTTTTAGCCATGCTGTGGATGTGTTTTGGTATTCCCTGTAAAATTGCCTGGCACAGATTGGATAACTAATAGGTTCAGCAACTTTTCATATTTCCTTGGCCATTTGGATTCCTATCTGTGGTAAGGTGACTGTTCAGGTCCCCTGCCCATTTTTCCTTTAAGTTTCTTGCCTTTTTCCTCTTGTATTGAAGAACTCTTTACATAATCTGGAGTTGAGTCTTTGACTATTATGTGGTTTTTGCAAGTAACTTCTCCCACTCTAAGGATTGTTTTTTTATTCTCTTAATGATATTATCTCATAAACCAAAGTCTTTTATTGTTAAGTAATATGATTTATAATGATTTCCTTTAAGGTGAGAATTTTTGGTATCATGTTTAAGGAATCCTTCCCTACCCCAAGATCCTATAGAAAAGCTTCTCTCTTGTTCTTTATTTTGATTATTATTTCTCTTGGGAAAAATAATTTTTTTAGAGAATGGGTGGCTGATAAACCTTTTCAGTTCATTGCATGTTTAAAAATGCCTTATTTTTCACCCTTGTTTGTGAATGTTAGACCAGATGTAGTTTTTGAGTCCCACTTGAGTTACAATCTGTTTCCACTGAGCTCTGTAAATATTGCTCGAAATTTTATTACACTGTTGCAAAAAGGAAGCTTGAGGGAATCAGCTTTTCTTCAGAGAGAAACTTCTTTTCTCTGAACAGTACTTATATACATTTATATCTATCTTTGTATTTGTATTGTTGTGGTTTTATTTTAATTTGCTTATTGATGTACACTGGGTTTACAGTGTGTAAGTTCCTGCTGTGTACAGCAAAGTGATTCACTTATACATATACTATATACACATTCTTTTTTACATTATTTTCCATTATGGTTTATCATAGGATACTGACTATAGTTCCTTGTGAAATACAGTAGGACTTTGTTGTTTATCCATTCCATATATAAAATCTTATATCTGCTAACCCCAGACTCCCACTCCACCACTCACCCAATCCCCCCCGCCACCCCTTGGCCTTGGTGGTTGTTTCCATTGAAGTGTAATTAACATATAATATTATATTAGTTTCAGGAGTACAATGTAATGATGTGATGTTTGTACATACAGCAAAATGATCACCACAGTGATCATTAGTTAATATGATCTAGTTAACATCCATGCCACACAAATTACATTTATTTCCTATGATTGGAACTTTTAAGATCTACTCTCTTGCTGCCGCTGCTGCTGCTGCTAAGTTGCTTCAGTCGTGTCCGACTCTGTGCGACCCCAGAGACGGCAGCCCACCAGGCTCCCCCGTCCCTGGCATTCTCCAGGCAAGAATACTCGAGTGGGTTGCCATTTCCTTCTCCAATGCATGAAAGTGAAAAGTCAAAGTGAAGTTGCTCAGTCGTGTCCAACCCTCAGCAACACCAGGGACTGCAGCCTTCCAGGCTCCTCCGTCCATGGGATTTAAGAGTACTGGAGTGGGGTGCCATTGTCTTCTCTGATCTACTCTCTTAGCAACTTTCAGATATACCATACAGCAGGTATCTAGCTTTGAAATTTAGAAATTTTACCCAGTTACTTCTGGGGTCCCCACCTCTATCTGCCGCAGTAGTGGTTTCTGGCACTTGATGAATGATTTCAAGTTTGATTTGGGCCTTTCTGCAGCTGTGCAAAATATCTTTTCAAGAATTTCCATGCTATTTTCTTCTTCATCATCTGCTCTGGAAATGCTATCACATATATATTTTTCAATGTTCTGAGGAAGATTCTGCATCTCTGCCTTTTCCCTTCTTTTCATGGAATTACCTCCTTCTTTCCTCTGAATTTTGGGAGATTTTTTCCAGCCCATCCTGGAATGGACTCTGAAGTCTGGCTTCGGGCAGTGGCAAATCTGTTATGACCTGCCTCTATTGAGTTTCATTAGTTTAGAAGTCATGTGTTTCTTATCCGAGAACTCTTCCTTCCTTGTTTAAAATGGCTCTTTTTCATGGCAGCCTGCTCCTGTCATATTAAAGCAGTGTTCTCTCTGTTCTCACCAGGAATACAAATTAGACTTTAAAAATATATTTCCCTTACTTCCTGATTAACTTTTTCACTGGAGGACAGTTCTCTGAATTCTCAGATTAGCCTCCCTGTTTTATGGAGGTAATAACCTGTAATAACAGCACAAGCATTTGAACTAGAAAAACCTGGCATCTCAGTGGTGATGCATGAGTGACTCTTCACAGAAACCCTCTGAGCTTTGATTTATTCGATGGGTGTAATAAAACCCTGATCCTAAAGTTCTTTTAAGGATTAAATAAGATGATGTATGTTGAAAGAATCTGCCTGCAATGCAGGCGATCCTGGTTCTATTCCTGGGTTGGGAAGATCCCCTGCAGAAGGGATAGGCTACCCACTCCAGTATTCTTGGGCTTCCCTGGTAACTCAGCTGGTAAGGAATCTACCTGCAATGCAGGAGACCTGGGTTTGATCCCTGGGTCAGGAAGATCCCCTGGGTAGGGAATGGCTACCCACTCCGGTATGCCTGGAGAATTCCATGGGGTCACAACGAGTTGGACATGACTAAACAACTAAGACTATATGATTTATTATTTTCATTGTATCTTGCCATCATCATTGTGGTCATCATCTTTATCATCATCTTTACTATTATATTTAATTACTGATTTTTTTCTGTTTGTTCAATTCTCAGGTAGAGAGGTCTGATTAGTCAGGATTTGGTGGCTGAGATGGTGGGGGAGGTGATCTATCAGAGATTATATTAGTCTCCATTTAATTTCCCTCAAGAGGTTACCACACATAGTAACTTTTTCCTGGCCAGTTCTTCCCTGATTCAGAATTCACTGGAATCATTTTTTTTCCCTGTAAGAACAAAATTTATTAGCATTAATATATGTAGTAATAATGACCACTTCCTTAGTTTCAATGTAGCAAACATTTCATATGTGTGCATTAATGTGTTTGATCTTCATGACAATCTTGAAAAGTAGGAACTGCAGGTATAATGGTGACCAGCAGAGACAAGGTTCTTGCCTTCATTTTCCAGAGGAAGAAACTGAGTTACTAGAGAAGTTGAGTAACTTGTCTTGGATCACTCAGTAAGTGACCAAGCCAAGACTGATCCTGGGCTTGTTTATCATGTCGTGTTGCTTCATTAAAATTTGACGTGGTTGCCATCGGAACTTACTGCATAAGACTCCCAGTTCTTTCCATCTCAGTTTTCCATTTCCATTGTATATATTCCTTATCATAATCAACACTTGTTGAACGTCTTCTATATACCCAGGTCTTATTTTGGGCAAAAAGAGGTCCAAGATGAAGTCTCTACTCTTAAGGTTGAGGTTTCCTGTCTAGTGACTGCTTCCATTTTCTGCCAAGATAGCAAGTGGGATCTTTCCCTAATTTCCATGAGTGACATAGAATTTCTCTGGTGTGTGTGTGTGTGTGTAGATATATTTGAGTTATTTCAAAATGATATTGGAGGAAGAAATGAGTCAAAGCTACTGGCTCTAGTTAACTTTTTGGTCCCCAAAACAGAATTTAAAATTTACTCTAAATAAAGAGAATTAACAAATGAAGGATCTTAGATGAAAATACAGTTGAATATTTCTACCCTTTGGGGATAGGGAAGGCTTTCTAAGCATTAAACTAGAGGCATAAAACATAAAGGAAAAGATGGATGGCTTTGACCATATTAAAAATGTAAAATTCCTGGAAGACAAAAATCAACATTAGAGATATTAAAGGGGGAAGGTCAAATGTAAGGAAATATCTGACATAAGATAATAATAGCATTAGCGTAGTTAAGATAACTAAAGAGTTTTTTAAAATCAATAAGATAATATGGAGACCCATAAGAGAAAACCAGGCTGAGGACATGAAGAAGTGAGCAGTTAACTGAAGAAGGAATGCTCATAGCCTTGAAACGTGAGATGCATGTTTACTGTGATAAAGAAGAAAAACGCTGCATATTAAAAGAGCACTATAATGCTGCTGCTGCTGCTAAGTCGCTTCAGTCGTGTCCGACTCTGTGCAACCACATAGACAGCAGCCCACCAGGCTCTCCTGTCCCTGGGATTCTCCAGGCAAGAACACTGGAGTGGGTTGCCATTTCCTTCTCCAATGCATGAGAGTGAAAAGTGAAAGTGAAGTCGCTCAGTCACGTCCGACTAATGTTATTTCTCAGCTATTCATCAGGCAGGATTATTAACAGTGGTAATATCCCATGTAGGTCAGGGTGTGGGCAGAATAGGACATTTATGCATGGTAGGTGGGCCTGCAAAATGTTTCCATTTCTTAATCTAGAGGATAATTTGGCAACACAAGAATAATTTGAAAACATGACCGACACACTGTGATGCAGAAATTCTTTTTCTCACTGAACCATAATTGATCGACATAAATGACACGACAATCGTTGTCAGCTTCAGGTGCACAGCGCGGTGGGTCAGGTATACACATATATGTATGTGTGTATGTGCGTGTGTGTGTGCTCAGCTGTGTCTGACTCTTTGCGACCCCATGGACTGTAGCCTGCCAGGCTCCTCTGTTCATGGAATCTTCCAGGCGAGATTATTGGAGAGGGTTGCCTCCAGGGGATCTTCCCGACCCAGGGATTGAACCTATGTCTCTTGAATCTCCTGAATTGGCAGGCGGATTATTAACCACTGTGCCACCTGGGAAGCCCATCCATCCACACACACACACACACACACACACACACACACACATTTTTTCAGTTTCTTTTCCATTATAGGTTATTACAGAATATTGAATACAGTTCCCTGTGCTATATAGGAGTTGATTTTCTATTTTATAGATAGTTGTGTGTATCCGCGAATCCCAAACTCCTAGTTTATCCCTCCCCCGCCCCCCTTCCTCTTTGGTAGCCACTAGTTTGTTCTCCGTGTCTGTGAGTCTGTTTCTATTTTGCAGATAAGTTCATTTGTCTCCTACTTTAGATCCCACATATAAGTGATATCATATGGTATTTTTGCCCTGTGTTTTGAATTCTGTTCTCCAGACCAGTACTGTCCAGTGGAACTGTCAGCGATGATGTAGATGTTCTGTTTTACACTATCTAATGTGGCAGGCACTAGCTACGTGTGGTTTGGGGGTATTTGAAATGTGGCTAGTGTCACCGAGGAACTAAGTTTCTAATTTTATTGAATTTAACTGAAATTTAAATAAGCACATGTCTTTTGTGACTTCTGAGTTGGACAGGGCAGCTCCAGCCAATGCTGGGGTGCAGAATGAAGATGCTGAAACTAATTAAGGGGCCTGCAAGTGGAATATCAGATTTCAGAGGAAAGGGATCTCAGATAAATAGTACTACAACATTATTGAAGCAAGTAAGAAACCCCTATTTTTCTTGGTCAAAGCAAGTCATGTGGTCACATTTAAGGTCCACAGAGCAGGAAGTGTAACCCTTCCATAGATCAAAGTCAGGGATATGAGAAGTAGAATGTTCTTTCTTTCTCTTCCCCTTCCTTCTTCTTGTCCCCGTCTCTTCCTTTCTTCCCTCCTCCCTCACCTTCCTCCCCCTTCCCCTCCCCTCCTCCCCCTTTTCACTTTCTTCTTCAAATGCACTTAATCGAAATGTTCAGTCCATTCTTCTGGAGGTAGAAATCAAATTTCAGGTAATCTGGGGCTTCTTCATTCCACACCTCAGCCATTGCTGCCTTCTGCTTATCTTTGTTGCCAACAGCATCATGCCCAGCTCTTTTGGTGCCTTTGTAGGCCCTCCTAGCACACACATTCACTGCACATGGCACTGTGTGTTGGGCACTCCAGGTCCTCCATGTGGAGGGTCTCTGTGACCTTTGCTATATGACCCATAGCTATATAATCTACCTGTCTCCAACCTGCCGGGACTCTACTTAAATTGTGACCTTGGGAAGGGCAAAATGGGGCAAGTCACTTTCTTAGAGATTCTTTCTGTAGTAAGCTTAGACTCAGTGATGCTGCAGTAATGAGCAGCCCACTAACCTCTGACTGACAGCAACAAAGGCATTGTGTTTTCACTCCAAGTGGACAACCGTGACTCTGATCCACAGCAGCCCCCCAACTGCTCATTGCTGGTCTCATGGGAGTGTAAAGAAAGAAGGGGGTGGATCACAAAATGACTCTTAAAGCTTCTACTTTGAAGTGGCATAAATCACCTCTGTGCATAGTCTATGTCCAAGGAAAAAAATCACGTGATTGATCTTGACCTCAAAGAGAAGAGGAAGTATAATCCCTTCTTATGGAGATAGGCAGTGAAATTTTTGAACAATAATAAAATCAGCACATTCATCATCAACTTTTCCTCTTCCTGTCTCCTTTCCCACTCCCCTATCATCATCTTCAGTATTCCACAGCTTGGGGGTTCTTTACCTAGAATATACGGGGTAGGATACTCTTCAAACGGTGCTATTTATGGCATAGACATAAACATTCCAAAGCCCATAATCTTCAAGCTCAAAACCCCCCTTTAAAAAAAAAAAAAAAAACCTCTATTCTCTCACATGTGTTTCTGAAGTCTGCTTTGAGAGATGAAAAGATTTGACACTCCTTTCTCTTTTTTTCTGCACTGTCATCCCCTCCCTGGGGTAGGAAGCAGAAAAAACCCTGGCTGCTTCTTGAATGGAGGAAAAACTCATAGGAGAACAGAAACTTGTGAAGAAACCATCAGTTAATAACATATTATTAGACCACAGTCTAGCAGGGTAGGCTGTCTTTTGAGGAGAAGCAGAACAGAACTGAAATATCTCAGCATTGAAGGCAGAGGCTGACATGATATTGGAGTTGTCTGCCAGAGTTCTGGAGGACAAGTGCTGTCCACTAGAACTTTCTGAGATGATAGGAATCTCCTAATTCTGTGCTGTTCAATACAGCAACTCCCTAGTCACATGGGGCTATGAAGCCCTTAACATGCGGCTAGGGTGATGGAGAAACTAAATTTTATTGCTTTTAACTTTTAAAAGTTTTAATTGGAGGATAGTATTTTTGTTTTTAAGATTTTTTTATTTTTGGCTGTTTGGGGTCGTTGCTGCCACACCATCTCTTCTCTATTGCTGGGAAGTGGGCGCTACCCTTTGTCACCTTGTGTGCTGTGCGGACTTCTCTTTGCAGTGGCAGAGCTCGGACGCTACGGGCCTCAGGATTCAGTAGTTGTGACACATGGGCTCCGTAGTTGCAGCTCCCGGGCTCTAGAGCACAGGCTCAATAATTGTGGGCTTAGTTGCTCTGCAGTATGAGGGATCTTCCAGATCAGGGATCGAACCTGTGATTCCTGCATTGGCAGGCAGATTCTTTACCACTGACCCACCAGGGAAGCCCCAGTGTTTTAAAATTATTTTTAATTTTTAGGCTGCACCAGGTGGCTTCCAGGGATCTTAGTTCCTTGACCAGGTATCGAACTCGTGCCCCCTGCAGTGGAAGTACAGAATCTTAACCACTGGACCACCAGGGAAGTCCTGAGGAATTACATTTAAAATTTTAATTTCAGTAGCCATGTGCCGCTGGTGACTACTATACTGGGCACTCTAGACATTACCCGAGACAGTGCTACTATCAATAAAAATCACCCAGTGTCCTTACTGCTTCACTAGTATTTATACATATAAAAACATGCTGTGACTTGGCTTTTAAAAAAATTCTCAAAATGGAAATAACTTTAGTTTGTAGAAAAATTATATTGACATTATAGGCATAACTCAGTTAAAAGCAAATAATGCCTTAACGTATTAATTGGCTAGAGCTGCTGACCTAATAAGCTGAGGCTAAATCCACAACTTAATTAAAGATTTCATGTTCATTCAGCCAAGACATGCCTCAAACCATCTTTTGTTCAGCCGGTCAGCAAGATACTTAGAACCATATGTAGGACATCTTGAGACTATAATCAACCTATGCAAAATAGCCCATTGCAAAAAAAAAACTTCTTTCATTTGTCAGATTAGTAATTCTGCTGTAGGAATAGCATTTCTCTCTACTGCAATCATGCTAATCTTATTTGTAGTAAATGAAGGGGACATAATGTACTAAATAGAAATTTAGATGTTACTTGATTGTTGATAGTTTAGCAAACAGATCTCTAACTTTGCTATCTCTCAAGCAGTATTATTTCTCTATTAGAGATGAAAAAACTGACTTAGGGTATGTACTTTCTCCCTAAGGTTATATAATTGGTATTTGGAGTTTTAATACTCATATCTTTTTGATCCAAAGACCCTCCCACCCAACACACTGCTCTTACTTGGTAGATGATGATAAAACCTAACTGAAGTCACCATTGTTTTCCAAAGGATAAAGGCTGCAGAAGGTCATGACCCCTTTTCAAAAGCCAACTGATGCTAATGCGCCACCACCATGTAGGATGCTGCTGGCCAGCCACAGCTGATGGCACTTGTTCTTCAGCGGTAGAAGGGACATGAGGCTGGAGTCTAAGCCACACGAGAAAGTGATCCCGGTCAAACTGGAACCCGTGATCATGATGCCACTATCATTTTATTGGCTTCTGGGTACCTACTGCTAAGTCACTTCAGTTGAGTCCGACTCTGTGCCACCCCACAGATGGCAGCCAACTAGGCTCCTCTGTCCCTGGGATTCTCCAGGCAAGAATACTGGAGTGGGTTGCCATTTCCTTCTCCAATGCATGAAAGTGAAAAGTGAAAGTAAAGTCGCTCAGTCGTTCCCGACTTTTAGCGACCCCATGGACTGCAGCCCACCAGGCATCCTCCGTGCATGGGATTTTCCAGGCAAGAGTACTGGAGTGGGTTGCCATTGCCTTCTCCTCTGGGTACCTACTAGGTTTGTTGAAAAGCAAGCATCACATTTCTGGGATGTATGCTACACCTGGTGCAAAATCTGCCCAACACTCTTGCCCCAGGCTTAACCCTGGCCCTCAGTGTTAATCATCTGCAGGTTTATGAGCCATGTTCTTGCAAGCATGTCTTCCTTCTGGGAATTCAATACCTCACATTCTCTTAAAATACAAACAGGTGGTTGCCAGGAAGGAGGAGGGTGGGAGGCAATGGGGGAAAGAGTTGAAGGGGATTAAGAGGCACAAATCTCCAGTTATATGTCAGTTGTTCAGTTGCTGTGTTCTGTTGGACTCTTTGCAACATAAGGGATATGGTCAGTAACATTGTAATAGCTTTGTGTGGGGACAGTTCGTTACTAGATTTATGGTGGTGATCGTTTGCAAATGTCAAATCATCATATAAAACACCTGAAGTATTAGTCCCTCAGTCCTGTCCGACTACTTGCGACCCCGTGGACTGCAGCCTGAGAGGCACCTCTGTCCATGTTCTCCAGGCAAGAATACTGGAGTGGGTAGCCATTCCCTTCTCCAGGGAATCTTCCCAACCCAGGGACTGAACCCAGGTCTCCTGCATTGCAGGCAGATTCTTTACCCTCTGAGCCTCCAGGGAAACCCAGTACACCTGAAACTGACATGATATTGTACATGCCCTGTATTTCATTAAAAAGAAAAAAAAAAGGCAATGGATGCTCCTTATTTGCTGTTGTATCCTCGGTTCCACTTTGCTATTTCTAAAGCAGGAAAACCTTGCCCTTCCTAGAACGCTGAAGTGCAGAGCCGCTGGTCCCACGTGGACACCCGGGACCGTGGCGAGGTGGGCGCCGGGCGCGGAACTACAAGCCCCAGAATGCACGGCGCCCTCCGCACAGGCGCAGCGGGGACCCCCCTCCACCCCGCCAGCTCCGGGCCAGCCGGTCAGCGGCCAGCCTGCGGAGACCCGGGTCCCGCGCCGTAGCGGGGCTGGGGGCAGCGGCCGGGGCGGACCCGGCGGCGGCGCCCAGGGCGGCCCGGGCGTGGCCATGAGGGCTCCACGGCTGCACGAGGAGTAGGCGGTGGAGCCCCCGGGAGGGAGCCGCGCGCGGGCCAGACGGCTCGAGAGGCTCCGCAGTGCCGCCGCCCGGGAGGCTCGGCGCGGGAGCCATGTAACCCGGCGGCGGGCTCCGGGCTGCTCCGTCCTCCCCAGCTCCGGGCTAGCGCGCCAGCGGGGCCACGATGAAGAAGCAGTTCAACCGCATGCGCCAGCTGGCCAACCAGACGGTGGGCAGGTAGGTCACCCGCGGGCCGGGCGCGCGGCTGAGCTGTATCCCCCCGCGCGCGCAGGTAGGTGATGGAGCGGGCGCGCCGGCCCCCGCCGGTCCTCTCCTCTAGCTCCGGGCGCCGCTCGCGGGCGCGACCCCTCCTCCCCGAACTTCTCTCGGACCCCCGAGCCATTCTGGACCTCTGCCCGCCGCTTCGGGGCTCCGGTTGCCAAGCGCGAAGAATGACGCATCCTTTACCTGCGTCCCCAGCTGCCCCTTCACCTCGTCCTCCCTGCACACCGCCCCCCCTCCCTGGGACGCCCTTCTCCCTCTGGCACCAGAGCGTCGTGGAAACAGGTGTTTGCTCCGATCGTGCTGGAGGCCGCCGACCCGTGGTCGCTCTTCGAAGATGCATGCCCCTCCTCCTCCGAGTTCGGGGCTTCTCGGGGGGTCCGGCGGCGTGGGGAGGTGGGGCAGTGTTGGGCCTGGTGGGTCGGCTTGACAGAACTGAGCCTGCCCCTTCCGGGGCTCTGGCTGTGCGAGATGCTGAATCTCTTTTCCTGGCCGGGTTTGTCGATGTGTTAGGTGGCGGGGAGAGATCGGTAGGGGTGGGGGCCGCGGCAAGGAAGGTGCTGGTGGAATGGCGCGGCAGTCGCTCGGTCCTGAAACTGATTTCAGTGGCGGGGGGTGGGGGGGGGGGGTTGGCGGGGGTGGGGGGGGTTGGCGGGGGGGAAGTGGGGGTGGCGGTGAAGGCTGCAGAGGAGGAGGCCCAACTCCTCTGGAAGATGAGATAAGCAGAAAGAAGGTCACAGCCAGGTAGGGGAGGCCGGGGGGCGGCGGTGGGGAACCCCGGCCCCAGAGTTGGAAAGAACCGGATCCTAGCGCAAGACCCCGCCGCCGGCTGTCATCACCAAAATGGGCTACATCTGGGCTAGTGTCTCCTGGGGCCGCTGTGTGGGGTGCCGGTGTCTATTTTTGTTACATAAGGGTTCTGGTGGGTCTCTTCCCAAGCTCTGCACACAGACTGGTTAGGTAGAGAGGGTTTTTCGTGAAACTTCTGTCCCTGGAGAGAGATTTCCGTTGCTTCTGTGGCCAAGGAATTTGGGTGTGCTGTCTTAAGGCTGGCGAAAAGCAGAGAACCCAGTCTTGGGTGCAGTTCAAGTACGAGCTCAACACCTCGAGGGCCCTCCACTAGGTTTACCAAGAAACCGAATACCTTTATTGGGTGGGAAATGGAGCCCCAACTGGCATCTGGCCAGTCGGGAGTGGGGACCTCCCCGGGGGACACTGAACACCCTTGTAAGCACACTGCCCTAATTACGGTGGGCATTTGAGGGCAGGGGGGTGCAGGTGGCTTGTTAGGCTTCCAGATGGCTCCCAAGCAACCATGTCTAAAATGGACTTGGATACATTTTCCTTTTTCCCAAACACATGTGCTTTCACATTGGGGAGAATTTATGAATAGCAGAGTCAGATTAGCCCAGATTTCTGGCATGGTATTGCCACAGATAGAGCCTCATGTGGGCTGCCTTTTGGTATGTTGGATGTGGAAACCGTGTTTTCCTGTCTGGGTCATTTAGCAGATGATGGTCCAGTTGACCTGTCTTTAGTGAATGACTTCTGCATCACCCCAGGGGCTGGCATGGATCTTCAGGTCTTCACACCAGACCAACCACGTGACCAGGGACCCATAACCTTAGACCTGGATCTCCCTTCTCACTTGGTCTTGAGGTTCCACTTCGGTCATCGAAGCAAAATGTTAGCAAGGTGTCATGCTTTCTTCCCAGTACCCCTAAAACACGGCTGTCTCTTTTCAGGACTTGTTTCAAAGTAGGAAGATTTACTACAAAACTTGGGCATAAAACATGATTTCCAGCCTCATCCATGGTTGGAATGACCAAGGGAGAATGGAGGTTGGGTTTCAGAATAGGTACCAGGTGTTCTTACTGATTTGAAAGCATATTCTTGGAGCTCCAAGCAACTGGTCACTAAGGGGTACTTTCCACTTGTTTATGGAGACACTGGTGGTTGCTGGCGCGTGGGTGAATTTTGACTCTTTATCAGGTAGCGTTGGGACCAGCCCACTGTTGTGTTAATCACTAGTCTCTATCCATTTTGATGATGTTCTCAGTTGAGTGAACCTTTTAGGGCAAAAACTAGGTTGTATTATTTTGCTGCTGAAAAGCCTCCAGTGAACTTTCATTGCACTGAGCGCCCCAAATCTTTCCAGGGGCCTACAAGACCTGGCCAGACTTGACTCCCTTCTGGTCTTTTCATTCTCATTCTGTTCCGCCGACCCCTCCTCTTCTGTGCTCCATCGACGGTGGCCTTCCTTGCCCCAAACGCACCAAGCTCATTTCTATCTGGGGATCCCACTTTTCCTGCTTGGCTAAGGGTCTGCTCTTCCTGCATGCCTCTTCCTCTTCATCCAGGTCTTTGCTCAAAGACCTCTGAGAGGTCCCCCTCGCCTCTTCCCACCCCCCCCCCCACCCATCATCTTGTTCATTTTTGTCACAGCGCTCATCACTCTTTGAAATGCTCTTCTTTTTCATTTTTTTGATTTCTTACAAGCACAAAACTGTAGAATGTACTCACTGCCGTTGTATGCTCATTGTGTATCGTGCAATGCCTTCTAGGCCATTGGTCCTCAGTTCATGGTTATTTAATCCAGTTGACCGGGGGGTCCATGCAGGTAAGTAAAAGGGGGCAACCTTCACTTTCTCTTACGGAGAATGTACCAAGGCATGATCCTAACGCTGCTTCTTAATTTCTTGACTCGGTAGAAGCAGTGGGATTGGATGTTTGGATTTAGGTGTGGGGTTGGTGGACCACCTATTGGTGATGCTTTAACAAGCCACTGGATGCTTGCCCTATGTGTGTCTTTGAAGGGATGACATTCTTGTCTTTGAGGGAGGGCTAAGAGATGGGCTGGAGGGTGGTCCTAACTCTTGGCATCTCATCCGGCTTGCCTTCTGTAAGTTGTAGGTTCTGGACGTCTTCTGAATATAAAACTGCCAGGGATCAGATCCAGTCTCTTTAACAATGAGGAGATGCTGTACTTACACATACCTTATGGAGTTAGCAGTATTTTCTCTTGAAGTGAGTACTTCTCTGTAGAGAGGGTGCCAGCAACTGAGAAAAGTTTCAAGCCCACTGCAGTTAACTAGGAAAAGTGTCATCTCCTCCTTGGTTAGCTTCTCCCATCTGTGCACACATTCCTTCTCCTCTCCGTTCACTTCAGCCCATCTCTTGGGAAGCATCTCTCGACTTTCCAGACTGTACCACCAAGTGCCTCGTGGTTCCGAGTAGCACTGGCTTTCGAGTGGGATGGATCTGGCTGGTTGGTTACTGACTACAGGATCTTGAGCTGGGCTCTGCTCCTTAGTTTCCTCATCTGCAAAATGGGCATAATAAGGGTTGTGCTGAGGTGATGTAATAGGGAGGGACCTTTTGTATTCTATGACAAGTTCATCACTAAAGGGATGTTGCCTGTAAGCTTAAATTACACATAATGGCCCATCTCTGGGAGTCCTGCCTCCCAGGTCATGAGCATTAAGCCAAAATACCTTTGTTTAGCTTCCAGGAAACTTCCTGATCAGGCCCACCTGTGAATGACTGCAGGGAGGAAGAAATTAACACATCCCTTCTGGAGGCTAATGCAAACCAAGAAATGTTTGACTTTACTGTCCTTTTTTTTTTTTTTTTTTTTAAAGTATTAATGTAAAAGAAGCCTGAATTCTAACTCAGGAGAGATGGTTCTTTGGGACAGGAGTCCACCATCTTCTTGGTTGGCTGGCTTTCCAAATAAAGGCACTATTCCTTGCTCCAACAGCTCCTCTCTTGATTTATTGGCCTCTTGTGTGGCAAGCAGTACAAGCTTGGACTGAGTACCAGTGATGTGGTGATTGTGGCAATGAGGTCATGGGATTACCCCCAGAAGTACCCAAAATCACGCTCAGCCAGGGCATGCTTCATAAACAGTAGCCACAAGTAGCTTTGGGCAGACGCTATTCCTGGCTTGTATGCTCATACTTTCATCCATCCAGTAAATGCTTATTGGATGCCTGCTGTTTGCTGGGCTCTGTGCTGGTTCACGAACTGTTGCCGTGCAGAGTAAACAAAACCCATTTCTCTTGTGTAGTGTAATTTTTATCTTGTCTCATTTACCTTTTCCAGTAGACTTTAAGCTCCTTGCAGGCAGGAACAGCTGTCCTCTAATGCCTGGCGTATAGTCGGTTCTCTGAAATTCTTTGGCAATTGAATATATAAGTGAACGAGAGGTCCCGGTGTCATAGACAAGGATGCGAGAGGCTCCAGACACGGCTCCTCTCTCCTTTTGGGATGGTGATGGGTGTACCGATGCATGACCACAGCTGTATTCCTGGGCTTTGGAAGGATAGAGCAGGAGTTAAGGGAGGAATCAGTTCATGCTGACTTAGGATACCGGGGTTTTTTTTACCTTCAGGAGAGTCTATCGGTTGCTGGGGTGAGAGGCACTCTGAAAGACATAGAGTATTTTTTCTGCAAATGGCATGTGGTTTGTGTTGGATGGAAATAGAGCCTGAGCTGAGATTTAGAGACCTGCTAGGTGACCCAGAAAATAGAAGTAAAACTGGCCTTCCTGGTGGCTCAGACGGTAGAGAAGCTGCCTGCAGGAAACTTGGGTTTGATCCCTGGATCAAGAAGATCCCCATGGAGAAGAGAATGGCTACCCACTCCAGTACTCTTGCCTGGAGAATCCCATGGACAGAGGAGCCTGGCAGGCTACAGTCCATGGGGTCACAAAAGTGTCGGACACGAATGAGAGACTAACACACTAGGTGACTGAGAAATTGGAAGTAAACCTGGCCCTTTGACTTGGTGAGGAGGAGGTTCCTTCAGTCTCCAGTGAGGGGTGGTGGACGGCATAGCAGCCCCTGCCCTAGATGTCTGTTAAGAGTTAAAGGGAGCTTGGCTTACATCGAGTACCCAGGAAATGGTTGGTGAGGCTCCTTGTGTCCATTCAGTCCTCTGAAAACACTGGCTCCGGAGTGTAAAGGACTTCTCAGATGCCCACAGCCACTGACCAGTGATGGCTGTCAATGGGCTCTGTGCTAAGTTGCATCAGTCATGTCCAACTCTTTGTGACCCCATGAACCATAGCCCACCAGGCTCCTCTGTCCATGGGCTTCTCCAGGCAAGAATACTGGAGTGGGTTGCCATTTCTTTCTCCAGGGGATCTTCCTGATCCAGGAATCGAACCCCCGTCTCTTATGTCTCCTAAATTGGCAGGTGCCACCTGGGAAGCCCTCAGTGCTCGTGTGCAAAACAGGGTGATGTTCAAGGGACTCGAGAGTAGACAAGGAGCTCTGGAAGTGTGGGAGGGACCAAGTCTGGTTGGGTTGGATTTTTTGGTTCTTAAAGCTCTGAGTTGGGGGAGTGGAAGGTCAAGTTTGGTCTGGACAGCCCCATCTTCCACTCCTAGACTGCTCCTTGAGCAGGCTTGGTTTCTGGTGCAGAGCTGGGTGGGTTGAGCATCACTGCTGCTGTGCAGCTCTCAGGATGCCCCTGCTGCCACCAGGGGTACCCAGATAGATGCTGAGGATGCAGCCATCAGGAGCACTGGTGCTGCAGACATCTTGGCTTGAACCAAAGCAGCCAAGACCAGTGAGGATCTTTTCCTTGAAGGTGTCTCTGAGACACTACTTTGCCCATCAGCAGGCCTCCTAAGAGCTGTGGCCCAGTTGATAGGGCATCACTACCCTATAGGGACGTGAACGTCACTGTTCTGATAGGGAAAAGTTGGAACCAACTCCAGATTAGTCATCGGACTCTTTTGCTCCTGCCTATATTTCCCCGTGTCTTTCTGTTACACAACAGGGCTGGGCACACCCAAACCTGTCCCCCGGGGAGCACTGTGCATGTTTGTAAGGTCTCAGAGTGATGTTTTTCATTAGTTTTATGGAAGCCTGTGTCAGGCCACCTGCTGCGGTGTGTGTGTGTGACAGAGAAACAGAATGTACTCACCGACGGATGAGCAGGCTAGCAAATCTGGAATGTATTCTCTGCTTGAGTCTTCCAGGCTCCTCACCATGCAGACCTGCCAGCTTGCAGCCTTGGGCTGGGCTGCTCCCGGTTGTCAGGACTTCCTGCAGGACTCTGTTCTCCCAGACCTGCAAGTCATTGCCAGGGAGCCATTCTTCTCAGCAGCAGATAATGACTCCCCCTCCCATTGTCCATCCAGGGAAGAAATGTATCACGATGGGTGATAAGGACTGTTTCCCCTCTAGACAAAGTGAATCAGTAGCTGAGCAAAACAGTCATTCGGTTGAAGGTTGTTTCTTTTAGAGGGGATTAGTAAGGATCTCTTGATCTCTTTTAATAATAATCAAGAGATTCAAATGCTATATTGATAATGACAGCATGTATTTCAAATGCTGTATTGATGACAATGGGAAATAATACAATTAAGCCTCAACTCTGCATGGAGTTAGTGGTAGTTTGGAGAGAGGTGTGGGGAGACCGGGAGTGGGGGAGAGTTAGGGCTCTCCCGTTGATGGCACACCTCTGCCTTTGGGAAGTGTGTGGCTGTCTAGCAATTTTAAACTCTCCTTTCTGTCCAGGAAGCAGATGTTTTTGCTTTCATTTTCCAACTTCAGAGTTTATTTTTAGGATAAATGTTTATTTTCCCACAGAATTCAATTTACTTTTTTTAAAACTTTCTTTTTGGTTGTGTAGATGATACTTGTTTATTGTAGAAAAGTTATAAACTTGTGGGTGGGCAAAAAGGCAAAAAAAAAAAAAATCATCAATCTTGCTACTTGGAGCGACTTCATGGGTGGTGCAGTGGTTAAGACTCCCTACTTCCATGGCAGGGGACTCAGGTTCAATCCCTAGTCAGGAGCTTAAATCCTGCCTGCCACAAGGTATGGCCAGAAAACATCCCATGTCAGTAGCTGTTTTTACAGCATGATTTTTCAAAGCTATGTAATATTGCATTAGAGTCCACTGAGTTCCTTTGGTAATCATGTAGCAAGTATTTCTTATGGGTTTACTTTCCTAGGATGAAGTCTTAGCAATGGAATTTCTGGGCCAAAGAATAAGTGAGTTTTTAAGACTGTGTGAGTATATATTTCATATATATGAATTGCACACACATTTTCTGTTTTCATCCTCAGAAGAATTGTTAATTTCTTCTCCCCAACTCCATCAGTAACTAATTTTATGACTTCGTTAATTACCTGAATAAAACCAAAACCTTTTTTCCTCTCAAATGTCTATAGTGAGGTTGAGCATTTTTTATGTCTGTTGGATGTTTGTGGCCTTTTCTG
The DNA here is from genome assembly GCF_019923935.1 of Bubalus bubalis. Lineage (NCBI taxonomy): Eukaryota > Metazoa > Chordata > Mammalia > Artiodactyla > Bovidae > Bubalus > Bubalus bubalis. The sequence continues at coordinate 31,890,651 of NC_059159.1, read as the reverse complement.
AGTTGCCTGCATAGGTCTTTGCCCCATTTCTTTGCAGTCATGTTCATGACCGTTTCTTATAGATTTTAAGGTCTTTGCTAATATATTAAGTATATACACTTTGTCTTATGCTATGCACTCTCCCTGTAGTTTTCTCTGCCTTTGATATTTTATGTCATTTTTAATATTTCATGACCTCAAGTCTATCAATTTATGGTTTGTGCTTTAAATGTTATGCTTTGGAACACTTTTCCCAGCCTGCCGCCGCCACCGCCAAGTCGCTTCAGTCGTGTCTGACTCTGTGTGACCCCACGGACTGCAGCCCACCAGGCTTCTCCGTCCATGGGATTCTCCAGGCAAGAACACTGGAGTGGGTTGCCATTTCCTTCTCCAGTGCATGAAAGTGGAAAGTGAAAGTGAAGTCACTCAGTCGTACATTAATATTGATACATTTTCGTGACCATTTATATAATTTTACTTTGCCATCAGATCTTTTATTTGTCAAATTCTGTGATTTTGATGTGTGATATCACATAGGTGTCACGTTTAGTTTTTGTTTCTAAACAGTTGTTGTTGTTCGGTTGCTAAGCTGTTTCTGACTCTTGGCGATGCCATGGACTGCAGTATGCCAGGCTCCTCTGTCCTTCACTCTCTCCTAGAGTTCATGTCCATTGAATTGGTGGTGCTATCTAACCCTTCATCCTCTCTTGTCCTCTTTTCCTCCTGCCCTCAAGGTTTTCCAGCATCAGGGTCTTTTCCGGTGAGTCCGCTCTCACGGTACTAGAGCTTTAGCAGCAGTCCTTCAGTGAGTATTCAGGGTTTATTTCCTTTAGGATGGACTGGTTTGATCTCCTTGCAGTCCAAGGGACTCTCAAGAGTCTTCCACAGCACCGCAGTTCAAAAGCATCAATTCTTTGGCACTGAGCAGGGATTTGAGGTGGGCTTTGCTGCCCAGGCGAGCAGGGGTGGATCCCACCCTTTGGGCAGGAGTGCAGTGGAGTTGGTCTGGGCCCCTCATCCTAGCTTCATCTGGGGCAACTCCTTGACTGGCTTGACAATTAGGACTCAACAGCTTTGCCCAAAGATCGTGTGCCTTAGTCACAGCTAATTACAAATAGCTTCCTTATTTAAAAAAAATGTTGATTATATTCTTTTGGCTTTGCTCACTGGTTTATTTTTAGTATGTTTTAAAATGTATGCATTAAGTTGGGGGGAAATTAACAGTCTTGCAGTATTTAGTATGATGAGAATTCTTTCTGTCTGGGAATGACATATTTATTCAAGTTTGTTTATGATCCTATAATCTAGTTTTGTCTACAAAGGTCCTGAATAATCTTGCTTTTATGTTTAGGTCATTTGTTATTGTCATTGCTGTAGCCTTAATGGTTGGAGTCTTTTGTTAAGTGATATTTTCTTACTCTTTATTGTTGGAATGTAGGAAAGTGGTTGATTCTTGTATAATTATCTTAATCACCTTCATCCAAACTTTCCCATCGCTTACAAGTACTTTAGCAGACATTGAGTGTATTGAGTTTTCCAAATAGTAATCATATTTTCTACAAATAGTAATTTTGTTTCTTCCTCTCCAGTATTATACATATCATATTTTCTTGTCTAATTGCATTGTCTAGGACTTATAGAACACTGTTAAACTACTGATGAATACATGGTGAAATGTGAACTTCCCTGTCTTATTATCTCTGGAAATGTGTGATTGGTTTGAGAGACTTTGTTTTTTAATCATGTTACATGTCGCATAAATGTATTATTTTATTTTGAATTTTTCTTTGGCCCCGAAGTTAAATTTGACTATATTGTCGTGGTCTTTAGAGGTAATCATGTATTTTTATCCTTTAATTTGTTACTGTATTCACGCAGTAATTTATGCCATAGATATTTATGGAGCACTTACTATGTTCCAGGCATTGTTTTCTGTGCTGGTGATACACCAGTGGTCGTTCCTCCTGCACATGAAGGCCTTGTGTTCTACATTCTTGAGCCTCAGTAGATTTTCTAGTATTGAGCTCTCCCTGCCTTCCTGCAGTTGATCTTATTTGACTATGTTTGCCAGTTATTTTTATACAATGCTAGATTTAGTGGTTTAGGATTTGGGCATTCAGTATTCCTATGTGTTCTTTTGTTGCTAAGTCTTATCCGACTCTGTGACCCCAGGTACTGCAGGACTCCAGGCTCCTCTGTCTGTGGGATTTCCCAGGCAAGAATACTGGAGTGGGCTGCTGTTTCCTTCTCTAGGACATCTTCCCAACCTAGGAATCAAACCCATGTTGCCCACATTGGCCGGTGGATTCTTTACCACTGAGCCATAACATTGTTAAATAGACTGTTCACTTCTTTTCCTGTGCAATGGTGAAGTAAGGAACTACTTGTTCTTTGAAGGTTCAAAACAACCTTTCCAGGACAGTTTTTGGAGGTGGTTCTTTGGCAGCTTTCCCAGTTTCTTCAGTGATCACTGGGCTATTAATGTTTTCTATCTTTTCCTGAGTCATTTTGGTAACCTGTGTTATAGAAAAGCATTATTTTTTTAATGATTTTAAAACTCAATATAATCTATGAGTATATAGTCGTACCTCCTTTGTCAGCCAAATCTGCATTTCCCTCTTTTCATCTGGACTAACTTTGCCAGGGGTTTTCCTTCTTCCCATACCCCACATGCACCTCTGTGATGGTGGCGGATGTGACGAATCATGTTGGTTCTTTATGGAAGTCACACATGTCACTTCTGCTCATATCCAGTGGCTAGAGCAAGTCACCTGCCCCACCCCAGCTGGAGCTGGGGCAGGGACGGGCAGTCCCTCATGGACCCAGAAAAGGAGAGCCACAAAAGCCACAGCTCTGTCTCTCGTCACTCAGGACTGGGCAGTGTCTTTTATAGGCTTTATTTTTTTTTGACTCATGGTAGCAATACTTGGGCCATCTGATGTGAAGAGCTAACTCATTGGAAAAGACCCTGATGCTGGGAAAGATTGAGGGCAGGAGGAGAAGGGGGCAACAGAGGATGAGATGGTTGGATGGCATCACTGACTCAATGGACATGAGTTTGAGCAAACCCCAAGAGATGGTGAAGGACAGGGAAGCCTGGCCTGCTGCAGTCCATGGGGTCGCAAAGACTGGGACTTGACTTAGTGGTTGAACAACAACAGCGTGGAAGCGTGGCTAGGAGTTGGGTGCTCTGCATAGCTCCGTTTTGTGGAAGTGGCAGACTGAGACAGGAGCAGACCATCAGAGCTGTGGCCTAAGCAGGCCACGTGCGGGCAAATGCTCCCCGCTCAGCTGCTGTCTCCTGAAGGTGGATCTCTGTAGCCTCTGGGTCCCTCCTGTTACTTCAGTTTAGGTGGTTCTGGAAATGCTAATGAACTGCTCTTGACATGAATAAAAATAACACTGTCACATTCACTCAAGGTAATCGAGTGTCTTGTTGGTAGCCATCCACAAAGAGCATACTATGAACATCTGCCAATAGAAAATTCTTCATTTTGTTTCCTGACTGTGGTTTCACTAGAAAGGATAAGGAGAGTGAGCGCCCTTTGAAAGTACTTTTGTTTTTTTAAAAGCTCTGTATTGGAAGAAAAGCAGTTTCTGTATCTGCAAAAGCCTCTACCAACTTCTACATGACAAACTGAGCAGGGACCTTTACAAAACGAATGCTATAGAAAAGCATTCTTTTTTTATGATTTTAAAACTTAGTAGAATCTATGAGTATATACTCATATCTCGTTTGTCATATCAGGAAAATGAAAAGCGGACCGAACTTTTATTATTTTGTCATTTGCTTATGGATACTGTTATGGAGCTTCCCTGGTGGCTCAAATGGTGAAGAATCTGCCTGCAATGCAGGAGACACGGGTTCGATCCCTGGGATGGGAAGAACCCCTGCAGGAGGAAATGGCAACCCACCCCAGTATTCTTGCCTGGAGAATCCTACGGACAGAGGAGCCTGGTGGGCTGCAAAGAGTTGGACACGACTGAAGCGACTTGGCGCGGCATAGATACTGCTGGGATTGCAGACACAAGCTTCGTGTGCATAGCTGCTCTTGGTCGTGTGTGTCCTGTGTCTTGCGGCAAACACTTGAATGCACTTCACAGACGTTCCTGTTTCATCTTCATGACTCTTCAGAATAGTTACTGAAGTAGCAGGAGGGGCCCTGAGGCTGCAGAGGTCCACCCTCAGGAGACACCTCCGGTGTTTGCACAAGTATCCAAGCAGGTGAGTGTGTGATGCATCTGGGTGCAGAGATGGTAAGGAAAGGACAGCAGTTGAGATTTGCTCCTGGATTTGCTGGTTCTGACACTGATGTTCTTTATTGCTGTACTTTGAGTCTGGGCTTCCCTGGTGGCTCAGATGATAAAGAATCTGCCTGCAACGCAGGAGACCCGGGTTCAATCCCTGCATCAGGAAGATCCCCTGGAGAAGAAGTGGCTACCCACTCCAGTATTCTTGCTTGGAGAATTCCATGAACAGAGGAGCCTGGTTGGCTACAATCCATGGGGTCACAAAGATTTGGACACAACTGAGAGACTAACACTTTAACTTTTCACTTTGAGTCTGCAGGAGGGAAAAATTTGGAAAATGTTGAAATGTCTGACGTTAGTGGGATGACTAAATTCTGGCCCATCTATGCAGTTGTAACAATCTTAGCATTTCCCTAACGTTGAAAAAAATGTAATGACTTGGGAGAAATGTTTAAGATAAGGAAACAGGATACAGAAGGCATACAGAGTTGAGACTGTACAGTTTTTTTTTTTTTTTTGTAAAGAGTACATAGAACAGACTGGAAGGAAATCAGGAAAGCCTGGACAGTTCAGCATGCAGTGTTTATCTCTGGGTAGGATTAGGAGTGGTTTGGTTTCTTGCTGCTTGCACTTTCTAAAAATTTCCAAATTCTTTAAAAATAAACACTAAAAAAAAAATCAAACCCTTTCAAAGTGGGCAAATGTAAAATGTAGCTGGAAGTTCTCATGTGATACTGTTAAGTTTGGGGCCCTGGAAGATCTGAACAGAAATGTTTGAAGTCCTTCTCAGCCTTGATTTTCAAACATGGGAAACATCTTATCTTCATGCTCTGGAAGGGAACTGATGTCAGATCTCATTTTACAGAACAGAATAGTCATCTCTTAGGATGTGATCGGCTAATAGCCTTTGCGCATGGCTTCTTTTGAAAGACACATCACATTTTGAAACTTGGTCTGCATGACTATGAGCTGAGGTCTAGTGGATCCTTGTGACCAGTTGGGGTTCTCTGGTTGCGGCAGTAGGAAGAGCTAATTTAAGCCAAAATGAAGCTTTGGAAAGGAGAAGGGCAGCTCAGAAAATCAACGGAGTGACCAGGTGCAAGAGGGCCACAAGACAGCCCTGCAGAGGCCACCTTCGGAAGGGTTACTTCCCTGTAAATGGGCTTATTTACAAAACAGAAACAGACCCACAGACTTAGCAAACAAACCTAAGATTAGCAAAAGGGAAAAAGGAGGGGTGGATAAGTTAGGGATTTGGGAGTAACGTATACACACTGCTACATTTAAAATAGGTAACCAACAAAGATCTACTGTATCGTGCGGAGAACTCTCCTCGATATTTTGTGATAACCTATATGGGGAAAGAATCTGGAAAGTGTATATATACACACACATATACACACACCTTCCCAGGTGGCACTAGTGGTAAAGAACCCACCTGCCAATGCGGTTTGATCCCTGGGTTGGGGAGTTCCCCTGGAGGAGGGCATGGCAACCCACTCCACTGTTCTTGCCTGGAGAATCCTGTGGAAAGAGGAGCCTGGAGGGCTACAGACCATGGAGTTCCAAAGAGTTGGACATGACTGAAGCAACTTAGCATGCACACACACACACACATATTAAACTATATAAATGTATAACTGAATCACTTTGCTGTACACCTGAAACTAACACAACATTGTAAATCAACTTCAATTAAAAAAAAATTTTTTTTAAGAGAGTTAGTTCCCAGTTGTTTTCTGTCATTGGGCCACTCAGGATTCCACTGCAGAGGAGAGTCTGATTGGCTTGGTGCGGGTCATGTGACCTGGCCAACCCTTTGCGGAACGAGGAAGGGTAAGGAGTTGACAACATGTCCACACAGGCCAAATGGGGAGAAGCAATTCCTAAAAGGAAAACCAGAGGCTTCTACCCAAAGGATCAAGAAAGGATGGTGGCCATTTAGTCCACTCAGACGGTTGACTAGACTCTATAATCAGTGACATCAAAGACCCAACCTAGGTCACTTCGCCAGGGAGCTGTGACCTTAGCAGTGACCTGGAGAGCTTGTTTCCTGGTATTCTGAGGTCATTCCTCACTCCTCCATGTCCAGTCAGTTCCTCCAAATTTCTCTTTGAATCATAATTTATATATGTTATTTCATTCCTGTATCTTTTAAAAAACTTTTTATTTTGTATTGGAGTGTAACCAGTTAACAGTGTTGTGATAGTTGCTGGTGGACAGCAAAGGGACTCAGCTGTATGCATACATGTATCCATTCTCCCCCCAAACTCCCCTCCCATCCAGCTGCCACATAACATGGAGCAGAATTCCCCTTGCTATACAGTAGGTCCTTGTTGGTCATCCATTTTAAACATGTACAGGAGCGTGTACATGTCCATCCCAACATTCCTGATTGTTCCTTGTTGTCTGTGTCCCTACCGTCACCTGCTGCAGTGTCCTCCTTATGTGTATTCCCGCCTGGGATCTCTCCTCTCTGGCTTCCTGCAACACCAGAAAGATGATATTTTTGAGTACACGGACAGAAGAATGTCCTTCTTCTTTATCAAGTTTTGTTCTGTGGGAAAAAAATCCCCGGACTGTGAGGAATGTGGCACGCTGTCGATTCTTCTTAGAGACTTACAATCTATATTTCTATTTAAGGTTCTCAAGTTCTGCAGTGAAGAAAACTGGATCACTTGTATCACCTAGAATGCTTTCATTACAGTAGCAGATGTCAGTTCAGAGACACTTAGTAAGGAGGCTTTGCTTCAGGTGAAGGTGTGTGCACAGGTAGGGAGAGTCCAGGTGCCCTGAGCACAGGGTCCCTGTGTCTTCCTCACCATTTCTCTTTGCTTTGCCTTCACCTGCATCTTGGCTTTTTTTCACGGTCAGAATACAGCTGGTAGCAGCAACTGAGGTAGTTTGTCTTCATGCTCATGAACCCATGAGAGGACATGGGAGAGAGATGCTTGGGTCTGAATGTTTGTGTTCCCCCAAATTCATATTGAAATCCTGACCCTCAAGGTGGTGGTTTGGGAAGTAGGGCCTCTAGGAGTTTATGAGATCATGAAGACAGAGCCGCCATGAATGGGATTAGTGGCCTTATAAAGGCATCCCTGGAGGGTCTTCCCTGATGATCCAGTAGTTAAGACTATTGAGTTTCCAATGCAAAGGACGCAGATTCGATCCCTGATCTGGGAGCTGAGATCCTACATGCAGTGTGGTGCAGCCAAAAAAGAATCCCCCGAAAGCTCCCTTGGCCCCTCCACTACATGAGAACTCAAGTAGAAGACATTGTCATAAAGCAGATCAGCTGTCGCCTTGACCATGGACTTGCCAGTTTCTAGAACTGGGAGACATTTCTACTGATGTGAAGCCACTTGAATCCCTAAGGCATTCTGTTACAGCAGCCCCAAAATGACTCAGACAAGTGGAACAGTCCCTAGAGTCCCAGTCATGGGATAAGAGTCCTCTCCTCTCACCTGCTGCTAAGTCACTTCAGTTGTGTCCGACTCTTTGTGACCCCTAGACGGCAGCCCACCAGGCTCCCCCGTCCCTGGGATTCTCCAGGCAAGAATACTGAAGTGGGTTGCCATTTCCTTCTCCAATGCATGAAAGTGAAAAGTGAGAGTGAAGTCGCTCAGTCACGTCTGACTCTTAGAGACCCCATGGACTGCAGCCTACCAGGCTCCTCCATCCATGGGATTTTCCAGGCAAGAGTATTAGAGTGGGGTGCCATTGCATTCTCCGCTAAGGCAGTTTATATGCATGCTCAGTCCTGTCTGACACTTTGTGACTGTAACCCACCAGGCTCCTCTGTTCATGGGATTTCCCAGGCAAGAATACTGGAGTGGGTTGCCATTTCCTTCTCTAGGGGATCTTCCCCACCCAGAGATGGCACCCAGGTCTTCCTCATTGCAGGTGGATTCTTTAGGGAAGCCCAAGGATATTGGAGTGGGTTGCTGTTTCCTCCTCCAGGGAGTAAACCTGCATCTCCTGCACTGACAAAATTCTTTTCCCTGAGCAGCCTGTGAAGCATATTTACATGTTTCCATTGACTTACCACGTGCCTGAGGGAGGAGGTGCCATGGGCTGCTGGGTGCAAGCCTGCATCTTTGACTCGGTCCCTAGCAGGGGAGGCAGGATTGTGATGACTAGTGGCATGGAGACCCCTGGGAGTAGAGGTGGAGTGCTCCATGGGGGAGGAATGGGTACTTGTCCAGAAGGGAGGAGGAAAAGGGCATCTGGGTAGACAGACTGCAGCTAGGTTGAACCCAGCATTTTGAGTGTGAAAAATAATTTTTCAGAGACCACCCATGCTTCAAACTAGAGTTTTTAGACTGTCGTTGGCAGTGTGGTTCAGAGAAGTTCAAGTCTTAACCTTAGTGATGTTTTCACCTTGAGTCAGAATGTTGTCGCTTCTGCTTTGTATCTGTCAGGGCCCTTCTTCCATATTCCAGAGCTCTGGTTTGTATCGACATACAAAACATGGTGTACTGTGTCATCATGATAGTCCAGCTTGTAGTCTGTGGACCCCAGTGCCGTGTCTGGAATACAGAAGGGGCTTGGAAGCTGGGAGGCTTGTTCTCAGAGCTCAATTCGGATGCCGCCCCTACCTGTCTCTCCCTACGACCGTGTCTTGCTTTGTGCTTCCACAGGCTCTGCTGCTTCTGTACCACTTCTCTCATCCTGCTCTGGTCTCCAGCTGCTGCCAGCTCTGTTTACCTCACTGGGTTGGGTGCTGCGCCTTTGCAGGGATCCAGGCGGATACCTCTGTGTCCGGAGCTGTCTCAGGTGCTGTGCAGACAGCGGGAGCAGGTGCTTCTGAAGAGGTGGCAGTGAGGCAGTGTGTGGTTTTCTAACAGGTGTCAGAAAGTCCTCTAAATTGAGGTTTTCCATGTTAAATATTTAGCTGGAGGCTTGTAGTCATGCCTTCTTAATCGCCAGGATTTTACTCTGCAAGCAAAAAAATAGGACATGGCTTTAGAATTGGTCCCTACTAAGTATAATGTCTTTAATTTGTAAGTATGATTTTCCATAAGCCAGACCCAGGCCATTGTCATATTTGCAAAGAGGAAGGTGTAGTCGTGGAAATGTATTAAGTAAAGAAGTCATTCGTTAACAGATAACTATTGACCACCTACTATTGTGGTAGGTGGCAGGTGGGGTCACAGGAAGCAGATACTGAGAGTAACACGCAGAGTGGTTATTAGGAAATGCTCTTAACATCAGCAGGTGTGGAAGAAGTGAATGGAAACAGGACTTGGCAGAAGGAGAAATGAGTCCGTGATGCAGTCCCAGGAAAGGTCTCAGCTGGTTCCCTGTTGGGTTGGTGTCTGGAGCTCGGATGTCTCTTCAGAGTCATCCTTGGTTGGGAGGAAGGCATTAAGCCATTTTTTTTATCTCTGTATTGATCAGTCATTGGAATCGCACCTTTCATTGGAACACAGGGTGACTTTCAGCCCGAGCAGTGCCAGAGGGTAGACTGCTGAAGGTGGTCATCTGGCAGCGTTCCTGCGAGATGGGGTGCATAGCTTTCATTCCTGAAGGGGAGTCTGGTGTCCACTGTACCTACCAGGTGGCAGGTCCTTTGCTGGAAACGTGCACGTGAGGAGAAGCACACTTAAACCAGGACAGTGGGTGGCGTCTCGGGTGACAGGTCTGTTGTTCATGGCATCCTGAGAACATAATGGTGTTTGGATGGAGTGAGGTTTGGGAGGATGTCGTGGAAGCTGAGACCTGAAGGACGAGGCATTTCTAGCAGGATAAGGGAGTAGAAATGCCAAGGGATGTAGAGTGTGGCACCGCAAGGAAGTCAAATAAATTCTCTGTGTTTGGAATGTCATTGGCAGTCAGGGTAAGGCTTAGACTGTCTAATTTACTGTCCAAAGTGGGACACTTCTGAGGCTGGTTGCATAATTCAGTGCCAGGGACGGTAGGGCAAAGCCTGGGCACACATTGTATGGATAGCCTACTTTTGCCATGACTCAGCGAATTTGGATTTTACACAAGGACCAGAGGTAAATTGCTAAGTAAATTACCAAATCACTGGTCCTCTTTCCACACTTCTGGGGTCATGACAAGGGTTCCGATGTTGGATTCCCACAGGTTTAGATCTTGCCTCCGTCCCTTAACTATTTGCAAAATCTTGGGCACGTCACTTAGACTCGGTCAGCCTCAACTATCTTATTTGTAAAATTGGTATATTAATAATTGCCATGATATTTTATGATGTTTTAAATGATAAAATATATTTTATGATATGAGAAAGTATGATATTTAAATGAATTAGTACACACGCAGTACTTGAAATAGTTTCTGGGATAGTATAAGCCAGCAGTAAGCGTAAGATGCTGCTATTATTTTAACAGGGGAGGAGATTGGGTTTTAGGCTAATTACTCTGGATGCAGGATGGGAAACCAAATGGAAAGGGGAGCAAGCCTAGGGCAGAGGGACCACTGAGGAGATGATGCTATTGAACTCAGAGACTAGGTAAGTCATTCAAGCCAGGTGATGGCCACCTGGATCAGATCTGTGGTCATGAAGATGGAAGATGTGGAAAGATTAGAGGTAATTAAGTTGTTGACTTGGGGACCTTGGTAGAACTTGAGGGAGCAGGAGGAGATAAAGCTGCCCTGAGGTTTGGGATTAGGGCAAAGGGTGGGCAGTCCTGCCAGTCACTGAGAAACACAAGGGGAAGATGTTCCACTGGGCATCTGGGTCTGGAGCTCAGGAGGAGGTCTAGTGGTGATGGAGTTAGGAGTCCTCAGCAGGTGGGTGGAATCGAAGCATTGAAGTGAAGGGTGGGGGGGGAGTGTTGCTAAGAAGAGAGGGCTGCAGAGGAATGTCCTGAGGAACCTCAGGAAATAATAGATGGTGTCGGGGTGAGGGGATTGCACTGGAGCCCCCATTTTAGCTCAGAGTTACAACAGAGAAAGCCTTGCTCCACCTACTGTGTCAGTTCTTATGGCTCCTGTAATCAATTACCACACACCCAGGTGGGAGGGGGCTTTAAAATAACAGATTGTTGTTTTCTGACAGTTCTAAAGGCTACTGAGTCAAAATCCAGGGTGTAGGCAGGGCCATGCTCTCTCTGAAGGCTCCGGGGAGGATAGATCCCTTGCTGGGATGTAATGAAGAGGATCTCCTTTTCAGGGCTTCCCTGGTGGCCCACCGGTAAAGAACCTGCCTGCCAGTTCGGGAGACTCGGGTTCCATCCCTGGCTTGGGGAGATCCCCTGGAGAAGGAAGTGGCAACCTACTGCAGTATTCTTGTCTGGGAAATCCCATGGACAGAGGAGCCTAGAGGGCTACAGTTATTGGGGTCACAAAAGAATCGAACATGACTTAGCGACTAAACCACTACCACCATCTCCTTTTCATCAGCTTCTGACAGGAAGCTTCAAAAATCCCTGGAATTTCTTGAGTTAATACTTGTGCTTTCTTATGTTAATGAGATGACCTTGGTGGGCCCCTAGATGGCTTCAGGATGGGGGCTGGTCTCCAGAAAGACAAACCTTGTGATTGAAGGGTTGGAACATTGGGGGCACAACGTCTGGGGAGGAGAGAGGAGCTGGGTGTCCAGTGCTGTGGCCAGTGACTCAATCCATCCTGTCTATGTGCTGAAACTCATATATCATCTCTGGACAGTGGAGCTCAGTAGAGCTTTCTAGATGGGAACATATTGAGGTGCTGGGGGTGGGGCGCCTATTCCACGAGAAGAGGCCATGGAAACCCAGCATCTCCCACCATCCCGCACCTTGCTCTGTGTACGCCTCTCATCTGGTTGTTCCCAAGCTGTATCCTTCTTTATTGAGCTATAGTTGATTTACAATGTTGTGTGTTTAATTTCTGCTGTGCAGCAAAGTGGCTCAGTTATACACATGAATAATCTTTTTCGTGTTCTTTTCCATTATGGTTTATCCCAGGATATTGAATATGGTTCCCTGTGCTCTACAGTAGGACCTTGTTACTTATTCATCCTGTATGTAATAGTTTGCATCTGCTAATCCCAATTGAGTTGTTTCCATAATACATATACACAAAGCTGTAATCCTCAGAGGGACGCTTTCAGGGAGTTCTGTGAAGAAATGATCCCACCTAAGGGAGATGGGGGAAGCCCTGAATTTGCAGCCAGCTGGGCATCATGGGCAGCTTGGGGACACCCAAAACTGGGGCTGGCACCAGAAGTAAGGGAAATCTTGTGTAGCCCTCTGTCCTTAACTTCTGGGGTCTGCTCTGACTTTGGGTAGTTAGTGTCAGAATGTAGGACATCTGGTTGGTACCAGGGAGCAGTGTCAGAACTTTCTCTTAACTTCTGGTGTTGCCAGCAATCCTTGGTGTTGTTAATACTTGGGTTGTAGACACAAGTATTAATAGAGATTAATCTAATCTCTACCGCTGCCATCGCATGGCATTATCACTGACTCTGTCTCTTCTCATCTTCTTATAAGTACACCAGTCATATTGGGTTAAGGGTCCACCCATCCCAGCACATGTGATAGTGTGTGTTCAGTCATTTTTCACTCTTTTCTTGTAACTCTGTGTTTCTGTATGGGCTTCCCTAGTAGCTCAGCTGATAAAGAATCCGCCTGCAATGCAGGAGACCCTGGTTCAATTTCTGGGTCTGGAAGATCCGCTTGGGAAGGGGTAAGCTACCCACTCGAGTATTCTTGGGCTTCCCTTGCGGCTCAGCTGGTAAAAAGAATCTGCCTGCAATGTTCAATCCCTGGGTTGGGAAGATCCCCTGGAGAAGGGAATGCCTACCCACTCCAGTATTCTGGCCTGGAGAATTCCATGGACTATATAGTCCACAGGGTCGCAAAGAGTCAGACACGACTGAGCAACTTTCACTTTCACCATGGACTGTAACCCACCAGGCTCCTCTGTCCATGAAATTTCCCAGGCAAGAATACTGAAGTGGGTTGCCATTTCCTACTTCAGGGGATCTTCCTGACCCAATGATCAATCCCACATCTCTTGTGTCTCCTGCATTGGCAGATGGATTCTTTACCACTAGTGCCACCTAGGAAACCCATACCCCCAACATATCCTCCTCTTAAAGTGAATGACACATGCAAGAACCCTATTCCCAGCTAAGGTCACATTGTGACTGTAACTTCTGCAGGGATAGGGGTGGGGTTGTTTGTGACACAGTTCAGTCAACAAAACCAACGAAACACATATTTATCCTTCAACAAGGAAAAAAAGGTTTAACCATATTTTTGTGCCAAGCTTAGTGGCGGGGGCAGTGAGCCCAACAAAGATGATACGTCTAGATGAGTAGTGAGTTTCTCCAGCACCATTTATTAAAAAAAGCCTATCCTTTCCCTGTTACATTGCAGTGTTCTCCTTGTCATAAATCAGCTGATAGTACATGTGGGTCTGGATTTGCCTGCTGGCCGTAGTTTGCTGACCCTGCAGTAGGTTGTCATGGACTTCCTAGCTTGGGAGGGAGAGTGCTGCCACCACTTTGGGTACCTGGGTTCACACTTCTGGGCCTCAGGGAGTTCAACGCCAGTAGGTGTGTGGAGCTCCAGTAAAACCATTGTCTATTTAATAAACCATTACTGTTAATTATTCATGGAAAGAAACCAAAGTCTAGAATGCAAGCCATTTGCAAATCAGGATAGCATTGTCTCATCACTTTATGTCTTGAGCAGAAGTGATGAGAGCTGAAGGAAGTGATGAGAGCTAAAGGAAGTGATGAGAGCCGAACAAAGACAATTGCGTACAGCATTAGAGCCAGAAAAAAAGATATCTTAGATATTAAAATACTGTTTTCCTTGGCCACCCTTCTTGCCTGGTGACTCCATCTTTCTCTTCCCAAGGCACATCTGTGACTCAGAGGCTGGACTTAGGAAATGTTACATCTGTGAAAGAGACAATTGTTCTGCATGAGGTAATGTCAAAGCCAAGTAGAGGTGCTGGATCAATCGTGTTTTCTTAAAGTATCAGGAAGGTGGGTTACTGGGTAGACCTTTTTCCTGATCTGCTGTGCTGCATGGGTAGATTCTGCTTTCTAACTTCTTTCATCTGCATAGTCTCATAACTCAGAAATCTGCTGTGGTTCAATACCAACTTAGTGTAGACTCTCTAGTTATAAAGTAATGTTCTGTCTGGCACTCTTGACCCTGGAGATGAGCAGCAGCATTGGTTCCTTGGGAGGGCATGACTGTCTTTATGATAATAGGAATCTTCAGAACTCCAGGCTTCTTTAATACTTCCAATCAACTTGCAGACTATTGAACTCTCTTAAAGTCTTTCCCGGGGAGCCTTGTGCCTGTAACTGAGGCAGTACACTCTGCTGTCGTGGGTGACTCAACAAGGCCAGTTGGTACCTTATGAATTCTTTACTGTCCAACTTGAATGGGCCCGCCCCTCATGGTTCCCTCCAAATCCTTCTGTTGTCAGATCAGCTTCTTCTGTCCTTCTCTAAAACAAGAGTACTTCCTTTTTCTATTTTCCTCAAACTGCCTCCTCCCTAGCACTTTTACTAACCTCACCTTCTACTTCCTATAGAAAGCTGATGCTCTATCAGATGAATGAGATGACCTTTCCACTGTGAAAGTCAAGACTTCCTCTGTCTGTAGCTTCTCTACCTTCTTACCTGTTCCAACAGAGGAGGAATTCTTCTCATTTTCTTTCTGTCCTTCCATCTGTGCTTTGGGTCTCATCTCTAGAACCTTATTGTGTTATCAAGTCTCCCTTCTTTCCCCACTATATTTAATTTTACTCTTTCAAATAGTTTGTTCCATCAACAATGAAGGTGTTCAATCCCTTCCATCTCAACAATAAAATTTCCCCTGACATTCCCTCCAACACTGACTTCCCTCTCGTCTTTTAAAGCCAGACTTTGGGGAAAGATGCCTGTATTCACAGGCTCTGTTTGTTTGCCTCCTCTTTTTTGGTAAGTATAAATTTTTTACTGAAGTATAGTTGATTTACAGTGTTGTGCCAGCCTCTGATGTTCAGCTAAGTGACTGTTACACACATGTATACATTTTTACGTTCTTTTCCATCATGCTTTATCACAGGATATTGAATATAGTTCCCTATGCTATACAGTAGGACCTTGTTTATCCATCCTATATATAATAGTTCGCATCTGCTAATTGAAAATTCCCACTTCACCTTCTTACACCCCCTTCCCCCTCAGCAACCACAAGCCTGCTCTCTCTGTATGTCTGTGAGTCTGTTGCTATTTCATAGATAGGTTCATTTGTGGCATATTTTAAATTCCACATATAAGTAATATCATATTGTATTTGTCTTTCTCTGACTTACTTCACTCAGTATGATTGTTTCTAGGTCCATCCGTGAAGCTGCAAACGTCTTTGCCCCCTCTTGACTGTGTATCCCTCTGCCTGGCCTCTGGTCCTGTTCCTTACCCATATCCCTCTGCCTGAACTCAATGAGGTACCAAAAAGGCGCCAGACTCCATATGGCTAACTCCACTGACATCTCTGAGTCTTTATTTCCTCTTTAACCTTTCAGCAACCTTGGTTCATCACTTTTCCCTGAAGTGCTTTTTTTCTCTCCCTTGGCTTCAGTGATAGGATATTGTGCTGCGATTCTTCCTGTTTTTCTGGCCATTCCTTATCTGTCTCCATTGCAGGAAATAATGGATTTCCTCGTGGATTCTATGGTCTTTCCCTATGCAATTTCCTTCATATCCTTGGCTTCTGTAAGCACTCTCTGCAGATAACTGAGTTCTCGTAAGCCATCTTGGAGCTGCCAGTGGTGAAGCCCCAGGTCCTTAATGCACTGTGGAAAAGTTTGAATTTTTGGTGAAGGAATAATACAGTTTTATTGACATTTTTAAAAGATTAGTCTTCCTGATGTGTGCAGAATACTTAGTAGAGAGACAAGTGGAAGCAGGGAAACCTTTTAGGAAGCTAATATCCAGAAAAGAGGCCATGGGGGCCTCATGTGTTCAGACGTGCCTTAAACACAACCTCTCTAAGGCCTATTTCATGGTCTTCTTCCCAGGCTTCCCTATTGTCATGTGTGTCATCACCATCCACCCGGTGGGCTGGGTTAGAGACATTGACCACGCCTGTTTTGGTCTATTCCAGCTACTAAAACAAAATACCATAGACTGGAGCTCTTAACAACAAGAGACATTTACTTCTCATAGTTGTGGAGAGTGGAAGTCCAAGATCAAGATAGTAGCATGGTCTGGTTCTGGTAAAATCTCTTTTCCTTTTCCTGGCTGGCACCTTCTTTGCTGTGTCCTTACATTGTGGAAGGAGCTCAGGGGTCTCTCTGGAGCTTCTTTTATAAGAACAGTTATGTCGGGTGTGGAGGCACTACTCTCATGACCAAATCAGTTTCCAAAGATTTCATCCCCTGATACTATCATCATCTCTGAGAGTGAGGATTTAAACATTGAATTTTAGAGGTCAGTTCAGTTCAGGCACTTAGTTATGTCTGACTCTTTGTGACCCCATGGGCTGCAGCACACCAGGCTTCCCTGTCCATCACCAACTCTCAGAGCTTGCTCAAACTCATGTCCATTGAGTCGGTGATGCCATCCAACCATCTCATCCTCTGTTGTCCCCTTCTCCTCCTGCCTTCAATCTTTCTCAGCATCAGGGTCTTTTCCAATGAGTCAGTTCTTTGCATCAGGTGGCGAAAGTACTGAAGTTTCAGCTTTAGCATCATTCCTTCCAAAGAACACCCAGGGCTGATCTCCTTTAGAATGGACTGGTTGGATCTCCTTGCAGTCCAAGGGACTCTCAAGAGTCTTCTCCAACACCACAGTTCAAAAGCATCAATTCTTCGGTGCTCAACTTTCTTCACAGTCCAACTCTCACATCCATACATGACCACAGGAAAAACCATAGCCTTGACTAGACAGACCTTTGTTGGCAAAGTAATGTCTCTGCTTTAGAATATGCTATCTAGGTTGGTCACAACTTTCCTTCCAAGAAGTAAGCGTCTTTTAATTTCATGGCTGCAGTCACCATCTGCAGTGATTTTGGAGCCCAGAAAAATAAAGTCAGCCACTGTTTCCACTGTTTCCCCATCTATTTCCCATGAAGTGATGGGACCAGATGCCATGATCTTTGTTTTCTGAATGTTGAGCTTTAAGCCAACTTTTTCACTCTCCACTTTCACTTTCATCAAGAGGCTTTTTAGCTCCTCTTCACTTTCTACCATAAGGGTGGTGTCATCTGCATATCTGAGGTTATTGATATTTCTCCTGGCAATCTG
Organism: Bubalus bubalis; assembly: GCF_019923935.1. NCBI lineage: Eukaryota > Metazoa > Chordata > Mammalia > Artiodactyla > Bovidae > Bubalus > Bubalus bubalis. Next base: position 31,873,221 of record NC_059159.1, on the reverse strand, counting down.
GATTCCAGCTTGTGCTTCCTCCAGCCCAGCGTTTCTCATGATGTACTCTGCATATAAGTTAAATAAGCAGGGTGACAATATACAGCCTTGACGTGCTCCTTTTCCTATTTGGAACCGGTCTGTTGTTCCATGTCCAGGTCTAACTGTTGCCTCCTGGCCTGCATATAGGTTTCTCAGGAGGCAGGTCAGGTGGTCTGGTATACCTATCTCTTTCAGTATTTTCCACAGTTTATTGTGATCCATACAGTCAAAGGCTTTGGCATAGTCAGTAAAGCAGAAATAGATGTTTCTCTGGAACTCTCTTGCTTTTTCGATGATCCAGCAGATGTTGGCAATTTGGTCTCTGGTTCCTCTGCCTTTTTTAAAACCAGCTGGAACATCTGGAAGTTCACGGTTCACGTATTGCTGAAGCCTGGCTTGGAGAATTTTGAGCATTACTTTACTAGCGTGTGAGATGAGTGCAATTATGCAGTAGTTTGAGCAGTGATTTTGGAGCCCCCCAAAATAAAGTCTCTCACTGTTTCCATTGTTTCCCCATCTGTTTGCCATGAAGTGATGGGACCAGATGCCATGATCTTAGTTTTCAGAATGTTGAGTTTTAAGCCAGAAGTTTCTGAATATTGAGTTTAAGCCCTCTTCCAATAACACAAGAGAAGACTCTAAACATGGACATCACCAGATGGTCAATACTGAAATCAAATTGATTATATTATTTGCAGCCGAAGATGGAGAAGCTTTATACAATCAGCAAAAACAAGACCAGGATCTGACTGTGGCTCAGATCATGAACTCCTTACTGCAAAATTCAGACTTAAATTGAAGAAAGTAGGGAAAACCACTAGACTATTCAGGTATGACCTAAATCAAATCCCTTCCGATTATACAGTGGAAGTGGCAAATAGATTCAAGGTATTAGATTTGATAGAGTGCCTGAAGAACTATGGATGGAGGTTTGTGACACTGTACAAGAGGCAGGAATCAAGACCACCCCCAAGAAAAAGAAATGCACAAAGGCAAAATGGTTGTCTGAGGAGGACTTCCAGATAGCTGAGAAAAGAGAAGCCAAAGGTAAAAGAGAAAAGGAAAGATATATCCATTTGAATGCAGAGTTCAAAAGAATAGCAAGGAGATATAAGAAAGCCTTCCTCAGTGATCACTTTAGGGGTCAGTCAATTCAGTCGCTCAGTCATGTCTGATTATTTGAGACCGCATAAACTGCAGCACGCCAGGCTTCCCTGTCCATCACCAACTCCCGGAGTCCACCCAAACCCATGTCCATTGAGTTGGTGATGCCATCCAACCATCTCATCCTCTATTGTCCCCTTCTCCTCCTGCCTTCAATCTTTCCCAGCATCAGGGTCTTTTCAAATGAGTCAGCTCTTTGCATCAGGTGGCCAAATATTGGAGTTTCAGCTTCAATATCAGTCCTTCCAGTGAACACCCAGGACTGATCTCTTTTAGGATGGACTGGTTGGATCTCCTTGCAGTCCAAGGGACTCTCAAGAGTCTTCTCCAACACCACAGTTCAAAAGCATCAATTCTTCGGTGCTCAACTTTCTTCACAGTCCAACTCTCACATCCATACATGACCACTGGAAAAGCCACAGCCTTGACTAGACGGACATTTTTGACAAAGTAGCGTCTGCTTTTGAATATGCTATCTAGGTTGGTCATAACTTTCCTTCCAAGGAGTAAGTGTCTTTTAATTTCATGGCTGCAATCACCATCTGCAGTGATTTTGGAGCCCAGAAAAATAAAGTCAGCCACTGTTTCCACTGTTTTCCCATCTATTTCCCATGAAGTGATGGGACCGGGTGCTATGATCTTAGTTTTCTGAATGTTGAGCTTTAAGCCAACTTTTTCACTCTCCTCTTTCACTTTCATCAAGAGGCTCTTTAGTTCTTCACTTTCTGCCATAAGGGTGGTGTCGTCTACATATCTGAGGTTATTGATATTTCTCCTGGCAATCTTGATTCCAGCTTGTGCTTCCTCCAGCCCAGCGTTTCTCATGATGTACTCTGCATATAAGTTAAATAAACAGGGTGACAATATACAGCCTTGACGTACTCCTTTTCCTATTTGGAACCAGTCTGTTGTTCCATGTCCAGGTCTAACTGTTGCCTCCTGACCTGCATACAGGTTTCTCAAGAGGGAGGTCAGGTGGTCTGGCATTCCCATCTCTTTCATAATTTTACACAGTTTATTGTGATCCACACAGTCAAAGGCTTTGGCATAGTCAGTAAAGCAGAAATAGATGTTTTTATGGAACTCTTTTGCTTTTTCAATGATCCAGCGGATGTTGGCAATTTGATCTCTGGTTCCTCTGCCTTTTCTAAAACCGACATTCAAATCCTAGCACCACTTTTCCTTTCAGTTCAGTTAGGAACTCTGACCCTCTTCCACCCTGTTTCTTATGCGGTAGCCTGAGTAATCTCCACAGCGCACATCTGACGTTGCCCCACGCTGATTCCTTTCAGTGCTTTCCCTTTGCTCTGAAGATAGTGAACCCCATATAAGGTTCTTCATGGTCTGGCCTTGATGTCCCTTCCTGATGTCCTTTCCCACCTGTCTCCTCCTGCTTCTTCACTGCGCTGCCTTCTACCCGAGTCATTCTCTGCCAGCCTAACTACTGTTGCCTATGTATCTCCTGTTCTTCCAGAATCTTGGCTAAAATACCACTTTTGGTGAAGACTTCCCATCAGATTTGACCCCAATTTAGGTCAGTCGTCTTTTTTGTTACTATAGAGTTTGATTTCTTTCCTTTTTGTAGGCCAATATTAGTTTGCAAATTTATGTTATTTATAGAGTCATTTGGGGCTAACCCGGAAGCTCAGCTGGTAAAGAATCTGCCTGGAATGCAGGAGACCCCAGTTTGATTCCTGGGTCAGGAAGATCCACTGGAGAAGGGATAGGCTACCCATTCCAGTATTCTTGGGCTTCCCTGGTGGCTCAGCTGGTAAAGAATCTGCCTGCAATGTAGGAGACCTGTGTGCGATCCCTGGGTTGGGAAGATCCCCTGGAGAAGGGAATGGCTACCCACTCCAGTTTTCTGGCCTGGAGACTTCCATGGACTATATAGTCCATGGGGTTGCAAAGAGTTGGAGACAACTGAGTGACTCTCACTTCACTTATAGAGTCATTTTATTGCTGTTTTTTTTTTTTTTAATGACATAGGGGACTATATTCATTGGAGTTTTCCAGAGAAACAGAACCAATTGGATGTGTATGTGGAGAAAAGAGAGAGATTTATTTTAAGGAATTGGCTCATGTGATTGTTAGGTCTGAAATCTCTTAAGTCTGAAATCTGTGGGGCAGAGCAAATAAACTGGAGACTCAGGGGAAGGTTGATGTTGCCGTCTTGGTTCTGAAGACAGTCTGGGAGCAGAATTCATCCTTCCTCAGAGGAACTTTTCTGTAAAGGCCCTCAATTCTGTGAAGGAGATGGCCTACTCACATTGGAGAGTGCTGTAGACTGAATGTTTGTGTCTTCCCCAAATTCTTTTGTTTAAGCGTATTTCCCAAGATGGTGATCTTTGAAATTGGCACCTTTGGGAGGTGATTAGGTCATGAGGGTGGAGCCCTCATGAATGGGGTGAGTGCCCTTATAAAAAGATCCCAGAGAGATCCTTCTTCCCTTCTGTTGTGTGAGGACACAGGGAAAAGATAGCAGAAGCACGAAGTGGGCTCTCACCAGACATGGACTACGCCAAGACCTTGATCGTGGACTTCCCAGCCTCTAGAACTTTGAGAGATAAATTTCTGTTGTTTTTAAGCCACTTAGTATAGGCTATTCTGTTATAGCTGCCCAAATGGATTCAGGGGGTAATCTGCTTGGCTTCAAGTTTACCGATTTAAATTTTATTCACATCTTAAAAGTACCTTCACTACAATACCTAGAGTGTGGTTTAACCCAAAACTCAATACCATAGCCAAACCAAGGTGACACATAAAATTAACCATCACAGGGACCATGTCTGTTTGACCCCATCCTTGCATCCTCATTGCCTGTCATAGTGCGTGACATGTAGAAGGCATTCGATAGACATCAATTATGTAGCTTTGGCAGTGTTCGGTTTCTAGATTTTCTACCTATAGCCAATGCCAGTGGGAGTGATGTCTTGTGGCTGCATGCACTGCTGTTTAGAGTAATTCTGTGTGTTCATTCTAAAGTACATTATTGTTAAACCCTTTCCTGGTTCAACAGATCCCTTTAACAAATTTGCCTCTTTATAAATCATTTATAATCCCCTCTTCGACTGTTTCTTTACCAGTTCTTTTAAAGAATATGATGAAGAAGTTGTGTCAGCCATTTGGCTTAATCGTGTGATTTCCTCTTCTCCGGTCTTCCGCTTTGTGCTTTTTCCTGTTTTCCTGAGTGCAGTAACCAGTGCGCTAACTTCATTCCCGGTGTCATTGGACCGTGACTTGACTTAAGGATGTGGTTGCATTTAAATTTCCCAAGGCGCTTACATTTTATTGGCAGTGTTGGCTATAGCAGCACATCATGCTGATTTTTCTATTTCTAAAATCAAACTTGTCATGCTGGCCCTGTCTCCAGAGTTTTCTGTTTCCGTCAGGGGTGCCAGACACCAAGACGAGAAAGCTGGGAGTCATCCTTGTCTTTTCCACCCCCACTCTCCCTGCTCACTTCCAAGATTCTTTGGATTCTTTCTTGATGTGGTCCCTCAAAATGGTCCTTTTATTCTTCCACGTCTTCCTGCGAGGATTCATGGGCCCGTGCCATGGTAACAGATTTATCACCGGTGCTCCTCGCACTGTTCTTTTCCAGCTTTCCATTGGAACCCCCAGTGTCAGGTGAGCCTTCTGATGCATTAATATGATCTTGAATATATTCTCTTCTCCCCAACTTTCAATACCCAGTCACTACCTTGAACCCTGTTTATTAGTCCTTCCTACGAACTGTTTATAGAATATAAACTTTATTCCTTTTCTTTATTGAATGTTATAATCACACCAAAGTCTCCTCTGTTTAATTGAGGCTTTTGCACTCCGTTTTTCCTCTCCCTGGAATGTTCTTCTGCCTTCCCTGCAAGTATTTCCCTACATTTAGTAAATCTTTGCCCAAAGGCCACCTTCTTGATAGAGCCTGTCTTGGCCACGTCCTGAAATTGCAGTCCCATTGCTGCAGCACTCATGCTCAGCGCGTACACCTACTTACTCTACTTGCGTATTATGTTTATTTCCCTTCTCTCCCCAGCCCCACTCCCCACTGGCATATAAGGCCCTCAGAGGCAGAGATTTTGGTGTATTCATTCACTGATTATCTTGTTGTCTACAAGTGTGCCTGTAACATAGTTGGCACTCAGTAAATATTAAACAAATAAAATCAAATGTGTGTGCTCAGTCACTCAGTTGTGTCCAACTCTTGCACCCCCGTAGCCTGTAACCTGCCAGGCTCCTCTGTCCATGGGATTATCCAGGCAAGAATACTGGAGTGGGTTGCCATTTCCTCCTCCAGGGGATCTTCCCAACCCAGGAATTGAACCCAGGTCTCCTGCATTGCAGGCAGATTCTTTACCTACTGAGCTACAAGGGTGCCAGTCTTCAAATGAAGAACTTGTCCTGCAATGTAGACCTCCTGTGTGGCAGCAAAGAAGTATTGGTTGGTTGGGCTCTGGAGGTTTGGGATTTTGAAGAGATTGAAGTCTTTTCATAAGTATTTATTTGAATGCTTTCTTTCTTGACCTCAGAGAGCAATGGGCCTTTTTGCTCTGTTTGCTAAATTCTCTTAGGCCAAGGAACTGATCTTGTGCCTTGAGATGCTCTGACAAGATGTTCAGCTTACGTGCTGTCATGCTGGTAACAGGAGTAGATGCTTCCTTTCCCTGATTCTCTGCTCTGAGCTCAGACTCTCAGCTCTGTCCTCTTCAGTTTATTTAGGGATCGGCAAGATTCTTACATCTTTATTTTTCACACTGTTTTGAACCTAATGTCTTGTAATTCAAATTTCTTGTCCTTATTGGTGATATTTCCCAGGTCTGTGTTACATCTTCCTTTATGCTGTTACCATGAGAAATCGACAAGGCATGGTTAAATTATCTTCTAGGTCTCGTCTCGTTGCTAATTGCCTTGGGACCTTGGGCAAGGCACTTTTCCTCGGGAGGCTTCAAACTGCCCTTCTATATAATGCAGGAATCAGACTGAGTGCCCTGTAAATTCTTTTTTTTTCCAGCAGCTAACCAAGAAAAAAAAAACCCTATGAAATTTGTTATATTTTCCCCTTGGATAGGGAGCTATTCCAGACTGCTCTCATCTGGTGTTTTGCTTAATTTGCAGACAATGATTAATTTACACACAAGCTTAGCCTGTATCCCTTGGCGACACTTAGCAACCAGGAAAGAGGTTTGGTCAGGTTGTTTAAAGGGACATATTATCCCATGTTTTAGAGCAGAGAATGGAGGGCAAAGTTGATTTATTTTTTATTCAAAGTTGATTTATTTGAGGACACGTCTTTTGACTTTACATTGACTTTTCTTTCAATGTGTTATATGCCCCTGGCTTTGGTTTTCTGGCCCTGACCGCCTGGCTTGTCCAGTTTTAGTGAATCCTTCCAGAGGTTTATTTCCATTTGCTTTCTTAATTATTTGTTTAGCAGTTCTGATATTCCAGACATGGCCCTAAATTCATGCCATATCTTACTTCATTCTTTAGCAGCTCTTGTGAGGCAGGGCTGGTGTCTCCTTCTACACATTCAGGAAAGCATCTTGAGGTCACAGTGACCAAGCCCAGTGGGCAGAGCCTGGCTGACTGCCTGTTCACCTCTTGCATCTTTTATTCCTTAATTTCACCAAAGTGAAGCGGTAAGGAATGATTTTAATCCACAAAGTCGAACGACAATCAGTATCGAGGCTGCAGAGAACAGAGAGCTTTATCTGGGGTCTTAAGAATTGCTATTGGGAGGTACATAGATTTGGATAAAAAAGTATTCTGAGGAAGAGGAAGGATCCGGGATTTATAAAGACAAAAACTATGAGGTTGTTCAAGAACTGTGATTGAGGGACTTCCCTGGTGGTCCAGAGGCTAAGACTCTGTGCTCCCACTGCAGGGGGCCAGGGTTTGATCCCTAGTCAGGGAACTAGATCCCACGTGCCACAGCTAAAGGACCCATGTGCTGCAACTAAGACCCAGTGCAGTCAGTCAAATAAATAAATATTTTAAAAAGAACTGTAATTGATGATGATGGAAAAGGGGAACATTTGTCCTTAAGGAGTAGGCTATCAAGAGTTATTTTAGGGTTGTTGTTGTTTGATCACTAAGTTGTGTCCAGTTCTTTGTGACCCATGGACCACAGCACATCAGGCTCCCCTGTCCTACACTGTCTGCTGGAGTTTGCTCAGATTCATGTCCATTGAGTTGGTAATGCTATCTAACTGTCTTATCCTCTGTCGCCCGCCTTTTCTCCCACTCTCAGTCTTTCCCAGCATCATGGTCCTTTCTAATAAGTCGGCTCTTTGCATCGGGTGGCCAAAGTATTTAGAACTTCAGCTTCAGTATCAGTCCTTCCAATGAATATTCAGGGTTGATTTCCTTTAGGATTTCCTTTAGGATTGATTCCTTTAGATCAGCAAGGGTTTGATCTCCTTGCTGTCCAGGGGACAAGAGTCTTCTCCAGCACCACAATTTGAAAGCATCAATTCTTCAGCACTTAGCCTTCTTTATGGTCCAACTCTCACATCTGTACATGACTACTGGAAAAATCATACCTTTGACTTGAGGGACCTTTGTCAGCAAAGTGATGGATCTGATACATATCTGGGCAGGTGTTCTGGATGTCTAAAAAAAAAAATTGGTCACAGTTCAGATTCCATCTGGGCTAAGATGTGTTTAAGTTTTCCTTTCTCAGTGGCCTCCTGGGCATCATCACCTGGTCCTGTTCATCTTCTTCTTTGAATTCTCATCCTCCCCACCTCCTTTGGAGGAGGTGGAAGCACTTACTAAATGCCAGGGGCTGGTCATCCCCTACCCACCAACTCTCAGCCACTCACTTCCTTACCTTGATCTTTTCCTCCTCTGTTCTTCCAAGTGTCTAAATGACAGTACGATCCTACAAACTAACCGAACATAGAGGTCAGGTTCACATTCTCTGCGTGAAGAATAGAGCTGCTGTGAAGTGCTGCAGCATTGGACACTAGTCGTCTTAAACTAAAGTCCTGCACCAGGTCGTGAATTTCACTTATTCATCCAACTAGTCGAGTGTCTGCTGTCTCTGGAGCTGGGTTGACCTCGAGGATACAATATAGTCTTTTCCCTCATGGAATTTATTTTCTAGTAAAAGTGATCCTCACTTATTCATCCAACTAGTCGAGTGTCTGCTGTCTCTGGAGCTGGGTTGACCTTGAGGATACAATATAGTCTTTTCCCTCATGGAATTTATTTTCTAGTAAAAGTGATCTTCTCAGAAGAGGTATAACATTTGAGTGAGACCAGCTGAAATCAGTGAGATATAGACAACTTGGAGAAACATCAAATACACTTTTTTTAAGTTTCTTTTATAATATTGTGGTGTCCCTTTTTTTAATAATCACATAAATACGTAATATATAATTTTGTCTTTTCCTATCATAATATTTGGTGTATTAGGTTTTATAAGTGCAGTTTATTCTAATCATTGAAGGTTTAATTGCTTCTAATTATTACAAGTGTTTGGTTACTAAGGAGACTGAAAGGCAGGCTTGCTTAGAGGGTTGGAAAGGTCTGAAAATTAGATGCATTTTTCTGCATTCCAGATTATGGTGTGTGTTTGTGAGAGAGAGAGAGAGATTTATTATTAATTCATTGTGATCTGGAGAAAAGAGAACATCCCACAGAAACCCTTCTGGCTTCTGGCTGTAGTCTTTTGCAAGTTTAATTTAGATAGAACTTACCAAAGCTGAGGAGATTTTCAGCTAACCTGTAAATGACCCAGTGGTGGCAATCAGTATGAAAAAACTAGAAAAGCCCACACAAGTCATGATCATTTTATAATATATAGAAGTATTGAATCGCTATATCTTACACCAGGACCTAACAAAGCATTGTAGGTCTTTTAACTTCAAGAACAAACTCATAGATCGGATTTGTGGTTACCAGAGGTAAGGGTGAGGGGAATTAAATGAAAATGATCAAAAGGTATAAACTTCCAGTTATAAGATAAATAAATACTAGGGATGTAATGTAGAACATGGTAAAGATAATTAACACTGCTGTGTTTTATGTGAACATTGTTGAGAGTAAATCTTAAGAGTTCTCATCAAAAGGAAAGTTTTTCTTTTTTTGTTTTATTTTGTATCTATGAGATGTAGATGTTCAGTAAACTTATTGTAATCGCTTCACTATGTATGCAAGTGAAATCATTATGCTATACACCTTAAACTTATACAGTGATGTATGCAAATTATATCAATAAAACTGAAAGGAAAAAAAATTGAGTAGAGGCTCACCAAAACCCTTAAGAACAAGAAAAGAAAGCTATGTGTGTGTGTATGTTGAGAAGACTCCTGAGAGTCACTTGAACAGCAAGGAGATCGAACCAATCAATCTTAAGGGTAATCAACCCTGAATATTCATTGGAAGGACTGATGCTGAAGCTGAAGCTCCAGTATTTTGGTCACTTCTTACAAATAGTGGACTCGTTGGAAAAGTTGCTGATGCTGGGTAAGATTGAGGGCAGAAGGAGAAGAGGGTGTCAGAGGATGAGATGGCTGGAAGGCATCATTGAGGCAATGGGCATGAACTTGGGCGAACTTCAGGAAATGGTGAGGGACAGGGAGGCCTGGTGTGCTGCAGTCCATGGGGCTGCAAAGAGTCGGACATGACTGGGCGACTGAATAACAACTCCTTCCTAAAACATAAACTCATGAGGACAATGACACTGTTTGCCTTGTCCATCGCTTTGTGCTCTGTGCCTCTTAATCTTTGTACATAATAGGCTCTCAAAGTATTTTTTTTCAGTTTATTGAGTTATAATTGACTTACTAAGTATTTATTAAGTTGATTAATGTGACATAGAACTTTCCTATTGAGTCACCAGATATTTATCCATCCCTGGGAGTTGGTGATGGACAGGGAAGCCTGGCATGCTGCAGTCCATGGGGTTGCAAAGAGTCGGACACACCTGAGTGACTGAACTGAACTGGGAAGGCTGCAATTGGTTTGTGACATCTTTATTTCTAAAGCTGTAGAAGTACTCCTTTCAGTGCAGAAAATGTCAGTGGTGTATTTCCTCTGTGTAAGGTGTGCAAGACCTGAGGTTCAGAGGATGGTTGGAAATAAATAGAAGACAGAGTCTCTGGATTTAAAAATCTATTAACAAAAAAACATATCTACAATAGGTTAGTGAAAACTTGTGACCTTGTTTCTAGGCTTGCTTTTTCACCCTTTTTTTCAGAGTCGTGGTGCAGGGAGATGGTGCAAGTTATTTCTAGGGAAAACCTTCAGCTGGCAAATGGATGGGTGAATTTTAGGACCTGTGGACTGCGTAGTATCTTGTTACCTAAAAGATTTCAGACTTAGATCTGTCTAGGTAGACATGAAAATCTTTACTGTTTTTCACTTACTAATTTTAAATTGAGAAGCAAAACGTAAACTTGGTAACTTTAAAAAAAAATGCAAAAAGAAAAATGTAAGCATTTTCCCAACTCTTTGGCTTCCAGATTCCCCTTTCCAGAGGCAGTAGCCCTTAACAGTACCCAGTTTGCCATAAACCTTTTTGAAAAACATATGCATCCATGCTGTACACATATCTGTACATCCTTACATGTGTTAGCCTATATCAGTGTGTTATGCCTTTTTATAACTGTGTAGGTGATGGCAACCCACTCCAGTACTCTCGCCTGGAAAATCCCATGGACGGAGGAGCCTGGTAGGCTGCAGTCCATGGGGTCGCTAAGAGTCAGACACGACTGAGCGACTTCACTTTGACTTTTCACTTTCATGCATTGGAGAAGGAAATGGCAACCCACGCCAGTGTTCTTGCCTGGAGAATCCCAGGGACGAGGGAAGCCTGATGGGCTGCCGTCTACGGGGTCACACAGAGCGGGACACGACTGAAGCGACTTAGCAGCAGCAGCAGCAGTATCTTGTTATGGGCTTCCCAGGTGGCTCTAGAGGTAAAGAACCCGCCTGTCAATGCAGGAGATGGGGGTTTGATCTTTGGGTAGAGAAGATCCCTGGAGGAGGGCTTGGCAACCCACTCCAGTATTCTTGCCTGGAGAACCCCATGGACAGAGGAGCCTGGTGGGCTACAGTCCATAGGGTCGCAAAGAGTCAGACATGATTGGAGCAACTTAGCATGCACGCAAGTATCTTATTACACAAATTATGTAATAATGCATTTATTCAGTCTCCTATGGAAAAATATTTTAGGCTGAAAATAGAATTTATTTGAAATGGGAAAGATGTCTGTCAAAGAAGTAGTAATGTAAGTTACTTTTTTGCAGTGTTTCTGGTTACCTTGACAACCGGAGACACCTTCAAATGCCATGCCATCTCTCCTAACACCATGCTTGAGTAGAAATGACAGAAATAGAATGAGTGAAAAGGCTAGATTGGGGTCTGCTTTAAATAATTTCAACAGAGGAACATTTTTATGGTGTGTTTCTTGTAGTGCCTTTAACTAGGCAGGTGTAATTCCTCACAGTGTTGCTTATGCGACAGAGTAGTTTCACGTAATCTCCTCTCATTCAAGGGAGAACTTGTATCCTGCTAGAATGGAGCTGAGAATTCTTGATCATGGTCTTGTCAGGTTGTTTCAGGTTAACCCACGAAGTAATGCTGAGCTGACAGTCATCACCGAAGTGGCCTGCTGTGCTACCTGGGCTTTATCCCATCCTGAACTGCATCTTTGTTATCCAGCTTTAGCACAGCATACTGCAGCACAGTTTGATTTATCTCATTGGATATAGGAAGTTCTTTAAAATAATACTAGGGAAGCAGTACAGACTGGTTTGTTACAAGGTATGCTTGGACAAACCAGGGGGAAAAAAGTGAATTATATCACAATTGGTGAGTGAAGGGGTGATGTCTGTAGAATGTGGCTGTTGCACTGTTGCCAAGGCAGTTTTCCCAGCATGCTAATGATTTTTTGTAGCTGTTATCTTTATTTTTTAGCTTATTTTTTTATTTTGTGAGTGTATAATTACACTCACATATAAATAACTTAATTGCTGTGCTGTATCCCTGAAACCAACACTATATTGTAAATAACATTACTTTGCCAACAAAGGTCTGTCTAGTCAAGGCTATGGTTTTTCCTGTGGTCATGTATGGATGTGAGAGTTGGACTGTGAAGAAAGCTGAGCGCCGAAGAATTGATGCTTTTGAACTGTGGTGTTGGAGAAGACTCTTGAGAGTCCCTTGGACTGCAAGGAGATCCAACCAGTCCATTCTGAAGGAGATCAGCCCTGGGATTTCTTTGGAAGGAATGATGCTGAAGCTGAAACTGCAGTACTTTGGCCACCTCATGCGAAGAGTTGACTCATTGGAAAAGACTCTGATGCTGCGAGGGATTGGGGGCGAGAGGAGAAGGGGACAACAGAGGATGAGATGGCTGGATGGCATCACTGACTCGATGGACGTGAGTCTGAGTGAACTCCGGGAGTTGGTGATGGACAGGGAGGCCTGGCATACTGTGATTCATGGAGTCACAAAGAGTCAGACACAACTGAGCGACTGATCTGATCTGATCTGATATATATAAATATATATATATGGATGTCTGTATTCTTTTTCAGATTCTTTTCCCTTACAGGTTATTACAAAATAGTTCCCTGTACTATGAGTAAGTCCTTTTAGTTGTTTATCTCTCTTTTATATAGTTCTTATATGTAGTAGTGTGTATAAATTCATCCCAAACTCCTCATTTATCTCCCCTCTGCTATCCCCTTTGGTATCCATAAGTTTGTTTTCTGTGTCTGTGAGTTTGTTTCTGATCTTTAAATAAGTTCATTTATATCCTTTTTTTTTAAAGATTCCACATATAAGTGACTTCATATGATGTTTGTCTTTCTCTGTCTGATTCACTTCACTTAATATGACCATCTCTAGGTCCATCCATGTTGCTTCCAATGGCATTATCACATTCTTTTTTATGGCAGAAGGTGATCCTGGATAAAGTCAGGTATCAGCCTGCTTCTTCTTGTTCCCTGCTATGTGCAGTAAGAATAGAATGGAAAAATGGGGAAACTCATATTCATGTTCTTTGAGGTACAGCCTAGAAATCTTTCTGTTCGATGTTATATTAATGGTAACTTTGAATCAAAGGGTAGAAGTGCTGTTTTTCAAGTAGCCATCTTCCCGGGCACTTCCTGTTCTGCCTTTTTTTGGGTGTCGATCTCCAGCCTTTGAGATGATTTGTTATCTCTGCATGGAAACTCTCCGTGCTTCTTCAGTCACCTTGTCAGAGCACCAACCCACTCATTTCTCACTTCTTATTAAATTTGTTGATTGGGTATGAAACATGAATATCCATCAAGTATTCTCACTAATACATTTTTCCTGCAGTTCCTGCCAAAGCTTGCCTTTTTTTTTTTTTTTTTTTTTAAAGTCAGAAGCTACTTCTGGAAATTACCAAGTTCTCTGGGTAAGTTAGTCAAACCTGTATCAGCACACTTGGATGGCTCTGAAACCCTGGTGTGCTTCAGCGTCTCTACTGGATTCTGAGATCCATGAGGGCAGAGACGGTTCTTCCTCTCATTTTTTAAAAAAAAATAAACATTTATTTATTTGTTTACTTGGCTGTGCCAGGTCTTAGTTGTGGCATGTGGAGTCTTTAGTTGTGGCATGTTTGATCTAGTTCCCTGATCAGGAATTGAACCCGGGCCACACTGCATTGGGAGCAGAGAGTCTTAGCCATTGGACCACCAGGGAAGTCCCCAGAGATGGTTCTTATTGGGAAGTATCCTGTGTTTCTAGAAGGAACACAAAATACATGTTGGTTTAACAAAATAAATGTTGGCTGCATTCAGATTCTAGCCTGCAAAAGGACATTCAGAATCTAGGTGCAGAGAGCGTTAAAATCACAGCTTGTATGTTGTCATGAGAATGAGTTATTTCTAGGATTTGCAGGTCAGGAACTTTCCCTGAGGTTTCTGTGCATGGACTTTTCATAGTCTGACTCATGTGCTTTACAGAGTCCATTCGAAAGCATCTGGGAGAACAGAGCTGTGTGGCCTGGCCCTTCCCCGCCCCTGTGTCTTCTTCCTGGTTCTGTCCGTCACCCACCTTACCAGCCTGACCCCGTGTCTGTGCTTGGCGTTCACACTGCTTGATACTCTGCCCTGCTTCTAACCCTCCTTGGCTTGTTCACCTGAATCTGATTTTCTGGTTTGAATCCTTGTTGCTACTTGGAAATGGATCTCTCTGGCTTCCAATGTTAGTTCAGTAACAGTCTTTCCTTCCAGTTTTTGTTCTTTTTTGTTTTTAAGCCCTTGTTTTCACCTTGTCTGGCCCCAATGAACCCTGAGTTGACTGATCATTAAGAAACAAACTCACAGGTATAAAGAACAGATTTGTGGTTGGTGGGAAGGTGGGGTGGGTGAAGGGATGGATTGGAAGTTTGGGGTTCTCTGATGCCATGTTTTATAATATATATAGAATGAATAAGTAACAGGATCATACTGTATTGCCCAGGGAACTATATTCAATACCCTGTAATAAGCCCTAATGGAAAAGAATATAAAAAAAGAATGTCTCTATGTATGTGTGTGTGTATGTGTGTGTGTATCTGAATCACTTTGCACAGCAGAAATTAATACAACGTTGTAAATCAGCTACAATTAAAAAAGAGGGGGATTTCCCTGCCCATCCAGTGGTTAAGACTCTGTGCTTCCACTGCAGGGGGCATGGATTTGAACCCTGGTGGGGAACTAGATCGCACATGCCAAGCACAGCCAAGGAAGAAAAAAAAAAAAAAAAGAATTGCCCAAACCCAGGCTCTCAAAGGGTCTGATGATAACATTTAACTGTATTTGCCAATTATTGGCTTTTGAAAATATTAATTCCTGCCATGACCAAAAACATGATGGCACTTAATAAATGATGTGCAACATTTTCTCATGTATTCCTTTACTTCCTTTTTTCCAGGCAGCATTTGATGCTGCTTGATCAAGGATGACAAGCTTGTCCACAATGTGTTGATGTGAGCGTATGACTCTGGGATGATTCAGTTTGTCTGTTAGCGAAATGTTCATTTTATCCATGGTGGAACAAAATTGCCCATAAAAGAGCATTCAGATTGTCCTTATGCTTCGCCAAGAGACCAGATTCACTTCTGCTTGCTAGGAAGGATGTTGGTAAGCATTGCCAAAGTGAAATGTCATGGACATATAATGACTTGTCATGGGATAAGTCAAATATAAATATCAAATGATCCAATTGTGGTGTCAAGGAAGCTCAAGAGAATATGTTCCAGCCAGCTCTGTTTTAAAATCAAGGGCATGAGGGCTTAGATGGTGAGCCACCCCAGAGCTGACAGGCAAGGAGCCTGGCCTGAGTTGGGCTTTTGTAATGACAGGTATACAGAGCCAATTGCTTTTCACTGCTGTCTTATATGTTGATGGAATCTAACTTTAAATAAGCCAGAGACAGGAGTAGAGCCCTATTTTTTTTAGAAAATTGCAGTTGTCTTAGTTTCACTGACCCATTTGGGATCCTTTGCCTTCTCTTACTGGAGTATAGTCAATTAACAATATTGTGATAATTTCAGGTGGACAGCAAAGCAACTCAGCCATACATATACATATACCCATTCTTTCCCAAACTCCCCTCCTGTCCAGGCTGCCACATAACACTGAACAGAGTTCCCTGTGCTATATGGTAGGTCCTTGTTGGTTATCCACTTTAAATATAAAAGTGTGTACATGGCCATCCGAGAATCCCTAACTATCCCTTCCCCAGATTCTGCCCCCCAACTCCCGGCAACCGTAAGTTTGTTCTCTAAATTGGTGAGTCTTTTTCTGTTTCATAAATAAGTTCACTTGTATAATTTCTTTTTAGATTCATCATATAAGGCATGTCATGATATTTATGATATTTTTCCTTCTCGGTCTGATTTACTTCACTCAGCATGACCATCTCTAAGAAGCTACTTCTAGTCATTGAGACTCATGCATATCACAGACAGCTTGGGACCTGGGTAGAAATCAGAGGAGCTGGATTTTATTTCCCACTTTGGCTTTTGAACACTTGTGATGCTGTGATTTTTAATAGGAAACATGCATTTTGTCTTTGTCCCTAGAGCTCCTCAATATATATTTAGAACTCCTAAAACCCTTGGACTTTCCCAGGTGATAATAGTGGTAAGGGTGTCTTGATATTCAGAACAAGCCCCTTTGAACCACACCTGAGCTTATGTAAGTGAGAAGATCTTTGGAAAGCATCTGGAGCCTGGGGGCTGGTTGGCAGAGCAAAACCAGTCCTGTGATTGGAGGGTTAGAACTTTCCTTCCAGCTTAACCTCCAGGGAGAGGAGAGGGGCTGGAGAGGTTGCCTATGGCCAGTGGTTTACTCAGTCATGACAATGTAATGAAGCCTCCACATTGCCCCAGAAGGACTGGGTTTGGACAGCTTCTGGGGAGTGTTGGCAGGATGGCACCCTTGGAGAGCTCATGGCAGAAGCTCTGGGCTCTTTCTTCATGCCTTGCCCCATGCATTGCTTCCACTCTGCTGTTGCTGAGTTACATACTCTGAACCAGCATCTAGTAAGTACAGGTGACCCCTGAACAATGAGTTCAAACTGTGTGGGTCCGCTTATATGTGGACTCTTTCAATAAATACTCTAGTACTGTACAATCTACACCTGCGATTGGTTGTATCCTCGGGGGCAGAGTTGCAGGTAAGATGGTCAACTCTGGGACTTGAACATCCTCAGATTTGGGTCTCAGGGCAGGTCCTGGAACCAACCCCCTGTGTCTTTCAAGGGTCAACCATAAAATATTTTCCTGAATTCTGTGAGCCCCCTAGCCAATTGATTGAACCTAAGGAGGGGATCATGGGCTCCTTGGATCTGTAGCAGGTTGGTCCGAAGCACAGGAACAACCTGGACTTGGGGTTGGCATCTGAAGGGGACAGGGTGTAGGTAGCGCAGTCTCGTGGGACTAAGCCCTGAACCTGTGGGATCTGACGTCATCTCCAGGTGTCAGAGTTAAGTTGTAGGAAGCCCGGCTGGTGTTGCAGATGATTGCTCGGTGGAGTGGAAGGAACCCACGCACGCAACATGGAAACTGGAATCAGCATTCTGCCAGTGCCTCAGCTTTTGTGAGTCATTTCCACTCTGCTCATGGGTAAAATGAGAGGGTTGGGTGTGTCCCTCTGTAGGATCCCTCCCAGCTGTCTTATTTCTGTGCTCAGGCATCCATGCAGGGTGAGCCTGAACAGCGTCTCCAGCATCGCAGGAAGCACAGCCCTCAAGTCCTCAGGTCCCTCCCTTGAGGGTTTTCTCAGCTATGTGGACAGGCTGGTAGCTGCCCCATCTCCTCTCTCAGGGTCTGTCCTGGTCAACTGGTCATTGGAATCAGCTCGGGTTGCATATAAGAGAGAAGTCTTAAATGGTAGAGCTTTAAACAAAATGGTAGCCTCGAAAAAGGCAGAAGCTTATTTATCTCCTACCAAGAAGGCTAGAAGGTAGGGAGGACATAAACTCCCACCCCAGAACTCTTTCTCAGGGCTCCCTCATGCAGGTGATTGTTCTTACCTTCTAAACAGAAGGAGGGAATTCCTTTCTAAATAAATGAAGTCTATGGGAGAGAACTTTCCAGAAATCAGATTGTGCATCCTTTTTGTCTGCATCTCCTTGGCTTCAAATAGGTACCATCTAAGTCAGAGGGCAGTTGCTGCTGTTCAGTTCTTTTGCCTTCAGTCTTTCCCAGCATCAGGGTCTTTTCCAATGAATCAGCTCTTTGCATCAGGTGGCCAAACTATTGGAGCTTCAGCATCAGTCCTTCCAATAAATATTCAGGGTTGATTTTCTTTAGGATTGATTGGTTTGATCTCCTTGCAGTCCAATAGACCACGTTTTGCCAGAACTCTCCCCTATGACCCGTCCATCTTGGGTGGTCCTGCACAGCATGGCTCATGGCTTTGTTGAGTTACACAAGCCCCTTTGCCATGACAAGGCTGTGATACATCAAGGGACAGAGGGCTGTTGGGTAGTTAATCTTTTAGGTGGAGTGGAGTGGAGTATACCCTGCAGAAAATCTGTGGTTATAAAGATGAGCTTGTCTCATCAGTTTCTTTGTGCTGCCTTTATTTGATTCTGGCTTCAAGGGCTAGAAGGCATTGGGCCCTACTTCCGCTGTTCTTTGTGGAGTTTGAGGAGATAGGATGGACGTGGCCTGTGCTCAGCTTGCCTGCACGATCATCTGAAATGTGTGAACTGTTTGCTTTATCTTAGGGTATGGTGATCATGTGGAAGATAGATTTTACATTCTGGTTAAGTATATTTCACCAGCAAGTCTTTGCTTGTAGAGACTTTTTGTCTGTTTGAGTAATTTTTATGTTTCTGGCAATTTTTAAAAACTCTCCATGTTCATTCACAGTGTTTGTCATTTGCATCTTTCTTGGTTTTTCTTAATTAGTTTTCCCAGGGGCTTGTCTGTTTCTTGTCTCTTCAAAGAACCCATATTAGCTTTGGTTAATTCCCTCTGTTGCTTATATTATCTTTTTCCCTTTATGTTTATATACATCATGATCATGACTGTACATCATGATCATGACTTGGTGACCATGAAGGCACAACTACAAGCTGTCAGCTAAATATTCAGCATGTGTGCTCAATCAGTCAGTCGTGTCTGACTCTTTGCAACCCCATGGACTGTAGCCCGCCAGGCTTCTCTGTCCATGGAATTTTCCAGGCAGGAATACTGGAGTGGGTTGCCATTTCCTTCTCCAGGCACAACTACAAGCCTACAGCTAAATATTTAGCATGTGTGCTTAGCCGCTCAGTCGTGTCTGACTCTTTGCAACTCCGTGGACTGTAGCCTGCCAGGCGTCTCTGTCCACAGAATTTTCCAGGCAAGAATACTGGAGTGGGTTGCCATTTCCTTCTCTAGGGGGTCTTCCTAACCCAGGGATCAAACCCATGTCTCTGGCATCTTCTGCATTGTCAGGCAGATTCTTTACCACTGCGCCACTTGGGAAGCCCATACACACACACACACACACACACACACACATGAATGTATTATTTATAAATATATGTAATATATTAATTTATAATTATATAAACATATATATATATAATATACATAAGTAGTGCTCAGTCGTGTCCGACTCTTTGCAATCCCATGGGCTGTAGCCTGCCAGACTCCTCTGTCCATGGGATTTTCCAGGCAAGAATACTGGAGTGGGCTGCCATTTCCTACTCCAAGGGATCTTCCTGACTCAGGGATCGAACCCATGTCTCTAGTGTCTCCTGTATTGGCAGGTGAAATCTTTATCCCTAGCACCATGAGGGAAGCATATAAGTTATATATAACATGTATTATTTATAAATACTTTTATATTTGTACATATATTTATACATATAAATATATATATACTTATAAGTAATACATTTGTATATGTTTACATATACTTCTGTATATAATACATTCATATTATATGTGTATTTTTCTCTGTGCTGTTGGTCTTGTTCTGCTGTACTCATTTGTTTATTTTCTGGCTACAGGAGTGGGAGTTGTCACGCTGTCTGTGGGGTGGCTGCCTCTGGAGATGTTAGGGCAGAGAAACCCGCAGTCTGTTAGACCTGGCAGGGAAGTGTCCTTCCTCTCTGCTTCCCTGTAGGTAGCCTGAGAGCAATGATTTTCTGCTGTTTTTTGAAAAGCAGCCAGACTATATATAGCACTCTCCCGGAAGCGGGCCCTGAGCAGTGAAGTAGGCACAGTTTCGTTGTGCTTTCCCATCCCCTCCTCAGTGTCTTCCACGGTCAGTTCTTATTCCGAAGGTATTTTAGGGATCGCCGGGATCTCTAAACTTTTTAAAAAGCCATGATGATATGGAGGTCACGGAAATGGGTTCTAAGCTCAGGCTGGGTTCATTATCTGCCTGTCCAAGCTTTGTGACCTTGGGCTGGTTCTCTGCGCTCACTAACCCTCCATTTCCCCATCAATAAAATGATGTTATTAATAGTCCCCGCCTCAGGGGTTGTTAGGAAAGTTAAACGAATATGAAGTTTTAACATACTGCTCAGTCAGCTCCAACTCTTTGTGACCCCATGGACTGTAGCCCATGAGGCTCCTCTGTCCATAGGATTCTCCAGGCAAGAATACTGGAGTGGGTTGCCATTTCTTCTTCCAGGGGATCTTCCCAACCCAGGGATCAAACCTGGGTCTCTTGCATTGCAAGTGGATTCTTTACCATCTCAGCCACCCGGGAAGCACTTATTGGGGACTTAATAAAGGCCTGTTTGTTTTGGTGGTGGTGGTGGGTTTTTTTTTTTAATGAATTAAGACTCTACATGTGATTTTGCATTTTCTGCATTTTCTACATCTCTCTGCCTTCTGCAGACTTTGAGATTTACTTTCTGTAATTTATATTCTGAAAATAACCTATCATTAGAAGTGTAACGACAATACTCTTTTCAAGGAAATCTTCCCCCACTTCTTGCCAGACTTAAAAAAAGGTTACCTCACTTCTCTGAACCTCGTTGCCCTACTGCTGATTAGGGGCAAAGCCATTTCTCCAGAATCCTATGGAGACCTCTGTCCCCACCTCCTGCTTCTTTTCCTGGAAGCTTGTTCTTGCGCAGGCACCTGGTTAAGTCCTCCCTGAGGGAGCCCCGCAGTGACTCTAGTAGAGGATCTCTAGTAGAGGACAGTGATTTAAGCCACTGAAGGATTGGATGTTTCATCGTGGTATTTTAGGCATCGCTCCCTCAGCATTTTGAAGGTGTAAGGAATGAACTGCCTTGAAATATCAAACATCACCTCAGATGAAACTCAGGATCTCAATGAAATGTGAATCCAGACCCCATCAGAAAAGGAAGGTTTATCGTTTTGAGAAGCCAGCATCGGCTTGAGCTTGGAAGGAGGAACAGGAGTAAGTCTTCCACCAAGTCTGTAGTAAGCCTTTGGCTGTATTAGCCCACAGCGTGTGGGCCCAGGAATCTCATGAATGGAAGGTTCTGAGCACGTCTGCTGGTGTAAAAACACTGGGGTCAGCCAGATAGAGGAGCCGTGTATACAGCAGCTGTATCTTACCCCCTTTCTTTTCCTGCTTTGCCCTCTGCTAGTTGTGATGGGGCTGTGGAATCCCCCAAGCAGAGCCGCCGCCTCGCCACCACTTTGGTGCCCAGAAGGCAGGAGAGTCCATGTGGCACTGCCTGGGGTGTAACTGTTTCAGCGGGGATCCTGCAGGTGTGCAAGGATTCCTTTCACAGCTCTAGCATCAGGTCAAATAAAGCAGCCCTCCAGGCCCCTTTTCCACAGTTGAAGCTCTCAGCCTGTGATACTGTGATTTGTAATAAAAATATTTGTAATGAGGAATATAATATTTATAATAAGAAATTTAGTCTTGGTTTTCTTTCTGGCACAGAACTTTTAAAACTCTTGGAATTTCCGAAATAATGAGAGCTGTAAAGGTATCTTCTTACTTTTTAGCTTGTTGTGTGAATGAGGTAACTTTGGGATGGCACCTGAGAATGGGGCTGGTTGCCGGGGGAACCAACCCTGTGATTAGAGGGTGGGGACTTTCAGCCCCACCCCTAATCTCTGGGGAAGAGAAGAGTCTGGAGGTAGTATTGACCATCACTGGCCAGTGAGCTAATCAGTCGTGCATGTGTAATGAAGTCTCCATGAAAACCTGAAAGGCTGGAGTTTAGAGGGCTCCCGGGCTGGTGAACGGGCGGAGGCTCTGGGCGGGGCAGCGACTCAGAGCATGGAGGCTCTGCATCCTTTCCTCACCTCTCCTGTGCGCTCCTTCCATCTGGCTGCTCCTGAGTTCTGTCCTTTTATGGCAAACTGGTAATCTAGTGCAATTGGAAAGAAGGAGAAAGAGAAGAGATTACGTTACCAAGAATAGGAATGAAACAGGAAATATCACTGAGAACGTCTGGGTTGATCCCCACAAGCAGTTTCAGAGTTGTGTATTCCTCCAGTAATGGGAATTCTTGTTTCTTCCTCCCTTACATTTCCTGATCTCTCACTTGCCTGCTAACCTTTCAGGCTCTCTTCAGTCCTTCCATCTGGGAAATGATGGGGTTGGGTGGACAGCACGTTCTTGCTCTTGACACATGAACACTTATTAAAGGTCTGCAGAATGGTCGTGCTCGCAGAATTGTTTTAAAGGTCACTGAGTCCAATTGCCTCACTTAACAGATGAGGGAACTCAGAGAAGCTGAGACTCTTCCCTGGAGAACCAACAGCTTAGCCAGAAGCCAGGACCCCTGCTTTCGGATCCCATTACACCTTGTTTCTGAAACTCCTTGACCTAGTTAAGTGAATTCACTCTTGTCACGCACAGGTATTTTCCCCGAAAATTTGTAAGATCTAATGTCATTCACTGAGCTAACTCAAAATATTGCATCTCAACACGAGAACTGACATAACATTTACATGTCTTCTTCTACTAAGTATATTTGCATAAAATAGAATTATTATATTATTCCAGTTTCTTCCCATTTTACCTCTCAATGACAGTCATTTTAGTACCAAAGAAGTAGATGGTTCTAGAATCTTCTCAAAGCTATTTCTAAGACCAAGAAAGCTGGAGATAACGTGAATCCTTGAAAACTATGGA
The DNA here is from genome assembly GCF_019923935.1 of Bubalus bubalis. Lineage (NCBI taxonomy): Eukaryota > Metazoa > Chordata > Mammalia > Artiodactyla > Bovidae > Bubalus > Bubalus bubalis. The sequence goes on along the minus strand of NC_059159.1, from coordinate 31,850,491 downwards.
AATTTTGCATTAAAATATACATCCTTGGATAACCAGCAAGGACATATAGTATAGCACAGGAAACTCTACTCAATGTTACGTGGCAACATGGATGGGAGGGGACTTCAGGGGGAAATGGTTACATGTGTATGTATGGCTGAGTCCCATTGCTGTTTACCTGAAACTATCACAACATTGTTAATTGGCTATACCCCAATACAAAATAAAAAGTTTTAAGTTTGAAATATATATATATGTATATATAAATATAAATAAATAAATAAAATCCTGGAGGATTCTAGAGAGAATCCTGTCTGAGTCCAGGTCCCTTATTTTTTATGTGGACTAGTATGGTGAACCATGGTGACCATTCTGGTTATCTAGGAGTGTGGTATAACAAACCAGCCCCACTCTAGTGGTCTGCAAGAACAATGGCATGGCATGGCTCAACTCATATGACACTGTAAGCCATGAGTCCTTCATTGGAAGGACTATTGCTGAAGCTCCAATTCTTTGGCCACCTGATGTGAAGAGCCGACTCATTGGAAAAGACCCTAATGCTTGGAAGATTGAGGGCAAAAGGAGAAGGGGGCAGCAGAGGATGAGATGGTTAGATAGCATCACTGACCTAGTGAATTTGAGCAAACTCCAGGAGAGAGGGGAGGACAGAGGAGCCTGGCATGCTGCAGTCCATGGGGTCACACAGAGTTGAACGTGACTTAGGGATTGAACAAAGTCACAATGACGTTTTCTTCATGAATCTGCTCTTGGGCAAGGCACAGAGGGTTCAGCTCATTTCCCTTGCACTTGATGTCAGCTGTGGTGGTTCAGATGCTGAGGCCTGCTCACCTATCTGGTGAGCTTGGAAAGGTCCACCCCCCCACCCCCCCCACCTCCACCTCTGCCAACACACACACACCAGCCCCTAACCTTGAGAGCATCACTGGAGCCCTTGTCTCCGCAGCTCACAGCATCAGCCTGGACCACGGTCTGCCTGGCTTCACTTGTGGCTGCACCTCTACCTGGGACCCTTCACAGTGTGGCTTGGAAAGGGCCCCAGAAGAGAGGCCACAGGCCCCAATATCAGTATTTTGTCTGGATGGGCACACTTTTGGAATACCACGGATCATGGCAAAATAGCATCTTATTGGTCTGTCTAAGCCCTGCCTGACCAGCACTGCCAAGAGCAGGAGGCCAGAGGAGTGTAAACCAACGTTTGTGGCCCCGGTCCTCTTGCTGTAGTGAATTGTGTCCAAAATCCTGCCCTCTGGACCCTGGGGCCGGCCTCCCCGTATAAAATCTGCCAGTCACATCGGAGAGGGCACCAGGGTATTCTGCCATTTTCAGTGTCGCAGACTGGCCCCTCCGAGAGCTGTACTTCCAAACCACTTTCCGCTGGACTGGATCGCGGGTTTATTTTTAAAACCATGCCCAAACCATAGACCAGAAAAAGACCTTGGCCAGTCATTGAGTCCAGGCTTTAACTTCAGAGAGAATCACACTTAAAATCCACCCCAGAGAACCTTTCTGCAATGACAGGTATCCTGGAAATTGCCCCCACGGACGGCTTGGGAATCTGTTCATCCTGAGCCAGTCAATCCCTTCATGTTCAGGAAGCACATCAGGTCTTGTTCTGAACGTCACCAGACCGAGGTCTCTGACAAACACAGACCCCAAACTGTGAGCAGAAGAGAGCATGAGAGTCATGCAGTGTTTGTGACTCTCTTCTGCAGCCCTGAGACCATCCTTAAAACCATGAAGGTTCACGGCACTCAGAGTTCAGTGACCACGAGGGGGTGGAGGTAAAAGACACAAAATGGGCTTCTGTGGGGTCTGCTGGGGCGGCTAAACCAAGTGGCATCGCCAGGGCACTTAACAATGGAAATTTATTTTCTGCTAATTTCAGAGGCTAGAAGCCCCCAAACCACGGTATCAATGGGGTTGGTTCCTTCTGAGGCCCCTCTCCCTGGCTTGCAGACAGCCGTCTCCTCCAGGCGTCCTCATACAGTCATCCGTATGCAGATCAGCGGCATTTATCACACTCACAGCTTTGTGCTACCATCACCACCATCCATCCTTCCAGGGAAGTCCTCATCTAGCAAACCTGAAACTCTGTATCCCTGAAACAGTAACTCCCCCGTAACCCCTGGTAACCACCTTTGCAATACATTTTACAATACTTACACTGTGACTGCAAGAAGCACAAGCTGGAATCAAGATTGCCGGGAGAAATATCAATAACCTCAGATATGCAGATGACACCACCCTCATGGCAGAAAGTGAAGAGGAACTCAAAAGCCTCTTGATGAAAGTGAAAGTGGAGAGTGAAAAAGTTGGCTTAAAGCTCAACATTTAGAAAATGAAGATCATGGCATTTGGTCCCATCACTTCATGGGAAATAGATGGAGAAACAGTGGAAACAGTGTCAGACTTTATTTTGGGGGGCTCTAAAATCACTGCAGATGGTGACTGAGCCATGAAATTAAAAGACGCTTACTCCTTGGAAGGAAAGTTATGTCCAACCTAGATAGCATATTCAAAAGCAGAGACATTACTTTGCCAACAAAGGTCCGTCTAGTTAAGGCTATGGTTTTTCCTGTGGTTTTTCTTTTCCTGTGGTCATGTATGGATGTGAGAGTTGGACTGTGAAGAAGGCTGAGCGCCAAAGAATTGATGCTTTTGGACTGTGGTATTGGAGAAGACTCTTGAGAGTCTCTTGGACTGCAAGAAGATCCAACCAGTCCATTCTGAAGGAGATCAGCCCTGGGATTTCTTTGGAAGGAATGATGCTAAAGCTGAAACTCCAGTACTTTGGCCACCTCATGCGAAGAGTTGACTCATTGGAAAAGACTCTGATGCTGCGAGGGATTGGGGACAGGAGGAGAAGGGGACGACAGAGGATGAGATGGCTGGATGGCATCACTGACTCGATGGACGTGAGTCTGAGTGAACTCCAGGAATTGGTGATGGACAGGGAGGCCTGGCGTGCTGTGATTCATGGGGTGGCAAAGAGTTGGACACAACTGAGCGACTGAACTGAACTGAACACTGTTCACTGTAGAAGAATTGGAATATTTAACACAAGGGAAGAACACAGGGCTCACAGCACCTCGACATATACCTTAGCATATTCCTTTTGCCTCTGAGGTGGGGATTCCTTGGGGGCTCAGTGGTAAAGAATCCACCTGCCAGTGCAGGAGATACATGTTTGATCTCTGGGTCAGGAAGATCCCCTGGAGAAGGAAATGGCAATCCACTCCAGTATTCTTGCCTGGGAAATCCTATGGACAGAGGAGCTTGGTGGGCTACAGTCAGGGCAAGGAGTTGGACACAACTTAGTGACTAAACAACAACAGCATCCATATATGTTTGTGTGTGTGTATATATATGTTTTTTACTGCACGTACTGGTTTATGGCTTCTCCTTGCTTAATATATCAGTACCTTTGCATGTCAAATATGTCATCATTTTTAATACTTAGCTGAAAGTCCATCCATTTAAACAATTCCTTTTCATTTTGGGGGGCAATTCTTTGGATCTTTTCCAGTATATCCATGTTCCAAAGGGCCAGAGACAAAAGATTAAGTATAAACGTAGACCTCCATTCCGGAGAAGGCAATGGCACCCCACTCCAGTACTCTTGCCTGGAAAATCCCATGGACAGAGGAGCCTGGTAGGCTGCAGTCCATGAGGTCGCTAAAAGTCAGACACGACTGAATGACTTCACTTTGACTTTTCACTTTCATGCATTGGAGAAGGAAATGGCAACCCACTCCAGTGTTCTTGCCTGGAGAATCCCAGGGACGGGGGAGCCTGGTGGGCTGCCGTCTATGGGGTCGCACAGAGTTGGACACGACTGAAGCGACTTAGAAGCAGCAGCAAAAAGCAGACCTGCATTCAGCTCTGATAACTTTCTTACAGTTCAGTCTTTGTCTACATCCTCAGTTATTTCTTCGGGAAGAGTTCCTCCTTTTAAGTTACCTGGAGAAAGAAACATTTTCTCTATGTTCAGGCTTTTAAAAGATACTGCTTATGACTGAGACGTTTTGCTGCGTACCTGAAACTGTCATATCATTGTTAATCAGCTGTGTTTGTGCGTTAGTTGCTCAGTTGTGTCTGACTCTGTGATCCCAGGTTGCCTTCAGTGAAGATCGAACCATTTCGTGCTTCCAGCAGCTGTGGGTCAACACACCTACGTTCCCTGACTTGGATAACCTTGTCCCTTAAAAACTAAAATAATAGGTGGATGTGGCTTCAAAAAATCAAGTTGTAGAGAAGGACTTACAACGAAAAGGTACCAGCCCTGTTACTCTGATCCCACACCCAGGCCTGCTCTCTGAAGATAGTTCGTTTTGTTTGTTTTTTTTTAAGTAACTTTTATTTTTGGCTGTGCTGGGTCTTGGTTGGTGCCTGCAAGCTTTCTCTAATTGTGGCGAGCTGGCTTCTCATCACGGTGGCTTCTCTTGTTGAGGAGCACAGACCCTAGGCACAGACTTCCATAGTTGTGGCACAAGGGCTTAGTCACCCCCGCAGCCTGTGGGGTCTTCCCAGACCAGGGATGGAACCCTGCATTGGTAGGAGGATTCTTAACCACTGAGGCGTCAGGGAAGGCCATGGAGACAGCTATGGCTTCTGTATTTAATTCCTGAGTAACTTGTCCCCATATCTGTAAATAACATGCTTGTACTGTTGGTTCTTTCTCATACACACACACACACGCACACACGCACACACACATACAGTTTCCTTCCTACTGGAGAGATGAGGTTTTGATTCTATGAAACCACCTGCCTCCTCCTGCATTACCATTTTTGAAATTGTTATAACAAACCGCATTTTACGTGTGTTTAAATCTCTCTGCAGGTGCTGCAAGTGGTACAGCTTCAGTGAACCTGATTCACCTCTCTTTCTCAGCTCTTTTCTTCTCCCTCTTTTTGCTTTCTTTCCCTTCTTTCCTTCCTCTTTTTCTCTTTTTCACATCTCAAAGACTGATAAAATTTACATTCGTTCTCTCCTGCAATCCCCATAATTACATACTCTGTGCTTTGATCATGGGTTGATTCTAAAAGTCAAGTCAATTAAATACTTCTTTTGTAGCTACTTAAATATTGTTCATTGCAGAGCCCAGTAACATGTCAATAATATTTCATGCTGTGTGGTTCCAATATAAGGATATCTACTCAGATCACGGAGACTTTGCCTAGCGCCAAGGTTAAATGAATACTCTTCTGTTATGTTCTACAAATGAGTTGATCATGTATCACTTTACTTCAATTCATATTTTTTTTTGATTCATATTTGAATCCTGTCTTTCTTGGGCACTTTTCCTACAATTTCTTTGGGATTATCTTGTTTCTTCTTAGTGGGAGAATCATATGCCTTCATACCTTCCAGCTTACTCATTCCATCTATTATCTCGTTTGCTGTCTTCGTCTTCGAGACCACTGAGTTATGATTTGGATTTACTGCTCACCAAGCTTCCTGAGGGGCTGACATCCTGGGATTTCCTCTTCTGGTCTCAGGTTTATTTCTATCATTTCTTGCTGGATTGAAGTTTTATCCTTATTTTTTTCCTGGAGTGCATCCTTAAGGAGTTTTCTCAGAAAGAGAGGTAACCTCCTTTTCTATTTCTAAAAATGATTTTATTTTGCCTCTGTTCTTGACTGATAAGTTACCATAATAAAATTTTTTTTAGATTGAAATGAATTTTCACTCAGAACTTTGGAATTGGTCTGTGGTAGTCTATCGTCAATTATTTCTGATAAATTCTGCTGATGGTCTGATTGTTGCAACTCAATAGCTTCCTCCTCTCTGACAGCCTTTTAGGATCTCTTTGTTTTATTGTGTCCTTCACAGTCCAGGCACTAGCAATTTGAGGGCTTGAGTGTCTCTTTCGCTCTAGGAATTTTCCTCTCTCTGACTAGTTTCCCATTTTCCATTGTTTTCCCCTGGAACTTCTATAGGGCTTACTTCCAGAAATCTTTCTGGTGTTCTAATTGTTCTTGTTTTCATAGCTTTCTATGTTTTTAATAGGTGTCTTTTTCTTCTTGAAGATCTCAGAAGAAACTAGTTAATAAGGTGTTTTCTTTCTCAATTTAAGCATTGTCTGTACCTTGTTTTGAAAATACAGCTTTGTCCTGGCATTAGAATAACTTGGCCACGTGTGTCTCCTCTTATTCCCAAGAGGTGATTTTCTTCTTGTTAACCTACTTCTCTTTAGTTAGTTGCCTTTTTTTGGTCCAAAGGGAATGCCTTTCGTGGTTGCTCTGCCACTTTGGACTGTCTCCCTTGCTTCTGTCTGGCAAATCCTACCCAACCCTCAGTACCTGCTGATGCTACCTCCTTTGGAAGCCTTTCTCAGTAATTCTCACACCACCCCCACCCCCACATGTATTCATGTTCAGACTGGTAGTTAGTTAATGAAGATTCTCAGTGAAAAGTTAATAATTGCTATACTGATTTTAAGATGGAGGGAACTATGGACAATTTCAGGAATATCAAATAATTGCACTTTTAATCAGAATAAAATAAGCTATAGGATGAGACCCTCTGCAGCCAGTATGTTGAGCTGAGATTGTATCGAGCTTAGTAATAGAAAAATCCACTTAGAATGGCTTTGAAAAGAGTTGATTTCTCTCAAAAATAAGTCCAAGTATAAATGCTGGGTGGAGTTGTATCAGTGATTCAGTCATGTCAGGCTAGCGTCTCTGCAGTTCTGACAGTTCTCCACGATTACAAAACAGCTGCTATCACTCCTGCCATCATGTCTGCATTCAAAGCAGGAAGAGGACAAAGAGCCTGACAGCTGTGTCCTCTTCATTCTTACCAGGAAAGTAGAGCTTTTCCAGATGACTCTGAAGCATACTTCTGCTTTTGTCTTAGAACCTAGAACCAGGACACATGGGTATTCCTAATTTCAGGAGAAACTGGGATGGTTTTGGCCTCCCACCTTCTTTGGTGAGAGATAGCAAAGCAGCAGAGGTGGGGATGGGCTTTAGGAGAGAGCCAGTTAGTAGAGTCTGCCAAAATGAGCAAGTCTGAATAGGGAAAGCCGCTGTGCCTGATTGTATCAAAGATGGCACTGCATTTTAATGAGCGTTTATAGAGCACGTGCTGTGTCTAAGTGCTTTGCTGGTGCTGAGCATGATAGGAGTCCCAGGGGTGCTTGTTTGGTGAACAAGGGAAAGTTAGATGTGCCTGCAGCATAGAGTATCAGGCAGGCAGGGTTGGAGGGGATCAGTATGAAGAGCAGGAGATGCCTGGGTGTGGAAGATGGGGGCGGTTTGGGGACCTTGAGGAGATAAATTTGTTGACTCAGCAGGATGTTCTAGAGGAGAACGCGGGCAACAGAGGATGAGATGGTTGGATGGCATCACTGACTCAATGGACATGAGTTTGAGTAAACTCCGGGAGATAGTGCAGGACAGGGAAGTCTGGCGTGCTGCAGTTCACAGGGTCACAGAGAGTCAGATACAACTTAGCGACTAACAGTATAATACACCAAAGCATAGTCCTGGACCCACAGTATCAGCATTACTTTCAAACTTGTTAGAAATGCCAATTCTCCAGTCCCAACCAGACCTACTGAGTCAGAACTTCTGGGAATGAGCTCCAGCAATCTACTTTAAGAAGCCCTCCAGGAGGAGGGAGTCAAGATGGTGCAGGAGCAAGTGGACGTGGAGTACATCTTTTTCTGCCGATGCATCAAGAATACATCTACAGATGGAACAGTTCTCAAAGAACACCAGCTGAATGCTAGCAGGAGCAATGCTGATAACTGTGTGTCCAGGACTATGCTTTGGCATATTGGTACTGTTAGTCACTAAGTCGTATCTGACTCTTTGCGACCCTGTGGACTGCAGCCCACCAGGCTCCTCTGTCCATTGGGTTTTCCAGGCAAGAATACTGGAGTGGGTAGCCATTCCCTTCTCCAGGGGATCTTCCTGACCTAGGGACTGAACCCAGGTCTTCTGCATTGTAGGCGGATTCTTTACCATCTGAGCCATTAAGATGATGACTTAATTTAGAGTTGACTTAATTAAAAAAAATTGGAGACAATAACATCTTCTGCCTTTAAAAAAAAAAGTGATTGACTGTATTCACTATATTTTCTGTATACTTCAGGATTGGGCATTTGAAGTCTCATTGTCTCAGGAGAGGCTGCCCCTCCCAGGCCTGGCTGATTCCTGGAGAGCGCAGACAGTTTGCCTGCAAGCACTTCTTTGATAGGCAAACAACCAGTCACGAGTCCATACCTCCACTCACCTGTTTTCAGGCTCCTGTAGTCCGAACACTATTCTCCTGCTTCTGAATCACCGCAGGTTCAGGGATTGGACTAGTAGGGACCCCCATAGCCCAGTGCATGCGTGCTCAGTGGTGACCGACTCCTTGTGACCCTGTGGACTGGAGCCCGCCAGGCTCCTCTGCTCATGGGATTTTGCAGGCAAGAATGGGTTGCCATTTCCTCCTCCATGGAATCTTTCCCGCTGAGCCACCAGGGAAACCCTGTAATGAGACTTATCTCTGCTTTAAAGGCAGCTTGCTCTGTGACTTCTGTAATGACAGCTGAGAGTCATTGCTTGGCTGTCTAGCCACTAAATGTCTTTCTGTGAGGAGGCTGGAACTCCAAAGGCAGCATGTCAGGTAAGATCTCCAGCGTGTCCGTAGCGAATGTTTCCTTCACTGTCATACTCCGCACTCAGGATGTGGTTGCAAACTGGTGTTATGTGAACTATATTTTTATAGATTTGGGAAATGACGAGTTGGCTAAGCCATTTGATTTCCTACAGGATGTCTCAGAGCCTTTAATACTTTAATAAGACTCTGTTAATGGATAATATAACCTTCAGTGTTTCCTAGCATTTTTTCCACAGAGCCCTTTTCTTTGGAGTGTCTAATAACTATTTGTTTTTTCATGGAGCACATTCTGTGACCTGACAAGCTCAAGAAGGACACTGGCGACAGTCAGGATTTTTGTGGGTGGTGGTGATTATTCTCCTAAGCCCCTAAGGAGAACAGTGCACCATTTTTAGATCCGTTTGCCCAAGGCTCTGTTTTGCATTAGTCTCTTGGTGTAAAAAATAAAAGTACATGACTTGTACTCAGGTGTCACCTACACAGTGCCTATCATTCTGTAGAATGACTCACCCTCTGAAAACAGTAGTGTTCATTGTCTTAGTAGTGAACAATGCTCTTTCATTTACAAAGATGAGACCCAAATTACCAGGCTTCCTAAAATTAGCATCACCTTTTAGCCCACCGCCTTGCTTGGGTCAGTCTTGAGCGCTCTGTTGAAGTGGGTCCTGTGTAATGGAGGAAGTCTCCAGCGAGTGGGCAGTCGGCCTATGCAACCTCCAGTCAATTCAGTATTGATCAGTCTTCCCAGGTCAGCAAAAGATTCTAGGAGTTTCTTAAATCCTTTTGATTTCCAAATAAGTGTTTGACCCCACACTTTAAGAGCAAAATTTGTCTCCAGCACAAGATCCTTTTCTTTTAAAGGAGTTTGTTGCCACTTTATCAATTATGTAGTTACATTGTTTTGATTATTTTATGTGCAGTTGAACTGTGAATAATTAGCTAGCAATCAAGAAGCCCTAAAACTCAACTCTTACCCTTAAAGAAAAAGTAGTAATATCTTTAAAGAAAATGTTTATAATGTCACAGTTTATATATATTGCATTTATTATCTATTTATTATATATAAAACATATGTATATATGAAGTGAAGTGAAGTGAAAGTCACTCTGTCATGTCCGACTCTTTGCGACCCCATGGACTGTAGCCTGCCAAGCTCCTCTGTCCATGGGATTCTCCAGGCAAGAATGCTAGAGTGGGTTGCCATTCCCTTCTCCAGTGTATCTATATAAACTTGCATAAATGAGTCCTATAATCCCAGAAGACTAAAAATAAACAAACAATATTCATTAGATTCCCTATATTCTGCCTTAAATATATGTGTGTATAACTATGTATGTATATGTATATAAATCATTTATGCAAGGAACCATTTATGCAAGTTTATGCTTAATACTTGCGGCTTATTTTTTATATTATCTTTTGTTTGATACATAGATTACCAGTATTTTCATATGCATATTCTGGAACATGTTAAAGCTATGAATGTACTATACAAATTCAGAACCAGAACACTAACAATTATGTTGGAGCTACCTGTTTATCCTTTTCAAATCCCACCCCTCTTCCTTTTCTAGAGATAACCACCATTTGAAATGCCTTTTCATTTTATTACATGTGTATTCATCCTATAACAATATGTCCTTTAGTAATTTTTAGCTTTGAGCCTTATGAAAATCATATCAAAGATCAAAGTAGTCTTTTGTTTTTCCCCAGTCACAGTACTTACTAGATTCATCAGTGTTGTTTTGGGTAAATTTTATTTAACTATTTTTATTAATGTATTAACATATGGTATCAGTTCAGTTCAGTTCAGTTCAGTGGCTCAGTCGTGTCCGACTCTTTGCCACCCCATGAATCGCAGTACACCAGGCCTCCCTGTCTATCACCAACTCCTGGAGATCACTCAGACTCACATCCATCGAGTCAGTGATGCCATCCAGCCATCTCATCCTCTGTCGTCCCCTTCTCCTCCTGTCCCCAATCCCTCCCAGCATCAGAGTCTTCCAATGAGTCAACTCTTCTCATGAGGTGGCCAAAGTACTGGAGTTTCAGCCTTAGCATCATTCCTTCCAAAGAAATCCCAGGGCTGATCTCCTTCAGAATGGACTGGTTGGATCTCCTTGCAGTCCAAGGGACTCTCAAGAGTCTTCTCCAACACCACATTTCAAAAGCATCAATTCTTCAGCGCTCAGCTTTCTTCACAGTCCAACTCTCACATCCATACATGACCATAGCCTTGACTAGATGGACCTTTGTTGGCAAAGTAATGTCTCTGCTTTTGAATATGCTATCTAGGTTGGTCATAACTTTTCTTCCAAGGAGTAAGCGTCTTTTAATTTCATGGCTGCAGTCACCATCTGCAGTGACTTTGGAGCCCCCAAAAATAAAGTCTGACACTGTTTCCACTGTTCCCCATCTATTTCCCATGAAGTGATGGGACCAGATGCCATGATCTTTGTTTTCTGAATGTTGAGCTTTAAGCCAACTTTTTCACTCTCCTCTTTCACCTTCATCAAGAGGCTTTTTAGTTCCTCTTCACTTTCTGCCATAAGGGTGGTGCCATCTGCATATCTGAGGTTATTGATATTTCTCCCGGCAATCTTGATTCCAGCTTGTGCTTCTCCCAGCCCAGTGTTTCTCATGATGTACTCTGCATATAAGTTAAATAAGCAGGGTGACAATATACAGCCTTGACGTTACTCCTTTTCCTATTTGGAACCAGTCTGTTGTTCCATGTCCAGTTCTTACTGTTGCTTCCTGACCTGCATATAGGTTTCTCAAGAGGCAGGTCAGGTGGTCTGGTATTCCCATCTCTTTCATAATTTTCCACAGTTTATTGTGTTCCACATAGTCAAAGGCTTTGGCATAGTCAATAAAGCAGAAATAGATGCTTTTCTGGAACTCTCTTGCTTTTTCAATGATCCAGCGGATGTTGGCAATTTGGTCTCTGGTTCCTCTGCCTTTTCTAAAACCAGCTTGAACATCTGGGAGTTCACGGTTCATGTATTGCTGAAGCCTGGCTTGGAGAATTTTGAGCATTACTTGACTAGCGTGTGAGATGAGTGCAATGGTGAGGTAGTTTGAGCATTCTTTGGCATTGCCTTTCTTTAGGATTGGAATGAAAACTGACCTTTTCCAGTTCTGTGGCCACTGCTGAGTTTTCCAAATTTGCTGGCATATTGAGTACAGCACTTTCACAGCATCATCTTTCAGGATTTGAAATAGCTCAACTGGAATTCCATCACCTCCACTAGCTTTGTTCGTAGTGATGTTTTCTAAGGCCCACTTGACTTCACATTCCAGGATGTCTGGCTCTAGGTGAGTGATCACACCATTGTGATTATCTGGGTCATGAAGATCTTTTTTGTACAATTTTTCTGTGTATTCTTGCCACCTCTTCTTAATATCTTCTGCTTCTGTTAGGTCCATACCATTTCTGTCCTTTATCGAGCCCATCTTTGCATGAAATGTTCCCTTGGTATCTCTAATTTTCTTGAAGAGATCTCTAGTCTTTCCCATTCTGTTGTTTTCCTCTATTTCTTTGCATTGATCACTGAGGAAGGCTTTCTTGTCTCTTCTTGCTATTTTTTTTGGAACTCTGCATTCAGATGCTTATGTCTTTTCTTTTCTCCTTTGCTTTTACTTCTCTTCTTTTCACAGCTATTTGTAAGGCCTCCCCAGACAGCCATTTTGCTTTTTTGCATTTCTTTTCCATGGTGCGATGCTGTAAAGAGCAATATTGCATAGGAACCTGGAATGTCAGGTCCATGAATCAAGGCAAATTGGAAGTGGTCAAACAAGAGATGGCAAGAGTGAACATCGACATTCTAGGAATCAGCGAACTAAAATGGACTAGAATGGGTGAATTTAACTCAGATGACCATTATTTCTACTACTGCAGGCAGGAATCTCTCAGAAGAAATGGAGTATCCATCATGGTCAACAAAAGAGTTCAAAATGCAGTACTTGGATGTAATCTCAAAAATGACAGAATGATCTCTGTTCATTTCCAAGGCAAATCATTCAATATCACAGTAATCCAAGTCTGTGCCCCAACCAGTAACGCTGAAGAAGCTGAAGTTGAACGGTTCTATGAAGACCTACAAGACCTTTTAGAACTAACACCCAAAAAAGATGTCCTTTTCATTATAGGGGACTGGAATGCAAAAGTAGGAAGTCAAGAAACACCTGGAGTAACAGGCAAATTTGGCCTTGGAATATGGAATGAAGCAGGGCAAAGACTAATAGAGTTTTTCCAAGAAAATGCACTGGTCATAGCAAACACCCTCTTCCAACAACACAAGAGAACACTCTACACATGAGCATCACCAGATGGTCAACACCAAAATCAGATTGATTATATTCTTTGCAGCCAAAGATAGAGAAGCTCTATATAGTCAACAAAAACAAGACCGGGAGCTGACTGTGGCTCAGACCATGAACTCCTTATTGCCAAATTCAGACTGAAATTGAAGAAAATAGGGAAAACCACTAGACCATTCAGGTATGACCTAAATCAAATCCCTTATGATTATATAGTGGAAGTGAGAAATAGATTTAAGGGACTAGATATGATAGATAGAGTGCCTGATGAACTATGGACTGAAGTTCATGACATTGTACAGGAGGAGACAGGGATCAAGACCATCCCCATGGAAAAAGAACATATGGTATAACATTATGCAAATATATGCCATTTTTAAAATTCTCTTCTTGATGACCTTTTTCCCCCCTAATTTTTTGTTTAACCAAAAAGAGAAAAATCTGCTGAATGTTTTGAAAATGTCTCCTGATAAATGCCCAGGGGTTTCTCTAGGACAGCATTTTAAAATTGCAGAGTCCCAACCCATAGTTGATATGACAGAAATGGTATGGACCTAACAGAAGCAGAAGATATTAAGAAGAGGTGGCAAGAATACACAGAAGAACTATACAAAAAAGATCTTCATGATCCAGATAATCACGGTGGTGTGATCACTCACCTAAAGCCAGACATCCTGGAATGTGAAGTCAAGTGGGCCTTAGGAAGCATCACTACGAACAAAGCTAGTGGAGGTAATGGAATTCCAGTTGAGCTATTTCAAATTCTAAAAGATGATGCTGTGAAATGCTGTACTCAATATGCCAGCAAATTTGGAAAACTCAGCAGTGGCCACAGAACTGAAAAGGTCAGTTTTCATTCCAATGCCTAAGAAAGGCAATACCAAAGAATGCTCAAACTACCGCACAATTGCAGTCATCTCACATGCTAGCAAAGTAATGCTCAAAATTCTCTGAGCCAGGCTTCAACAGTACGTGATCCGTGAACTTCCAGATGTTCAAGCTGGATTTAGAAAAGGCAGAGGAACCAGAGATCAAATTGCCAACATCTGCTGGATCATCGAAAAAGCAAGAGAGTTCCAGAAAAACATCTACTTCTGCTTTATTGACTATGCCAAAGCCTTTGACTGTGTGAAGAAGTGAAGTGAAGTCGCTCAGTCGTGTCCAACTCTTTGGGACCCTGTGGACTGTAGTCTGCCAGGCTCCTCTGTCCATGGGATTTTCCAGGCAAGAATACTGCAGTGGGTTACGATTTCCTTCTCCAGGGGATCTTCCCGATCCAGGGATCAAACCCAGGTCTCCTGCATTGGAGGCAGACACTTTAATCTCTAAGCCACCAGGGAAGTCCTTTGACTGTGTGGATGACAATAATTGTGGAAAATTCTTCAAGAGATGGGAATACCAGACCACCTGACTTGCTTCCTGAGAAATCTATATGCATCTCAGGAAGCAACAGTAAGAACTGGACATGGAACAACAGACTGGTTCCAAATCAGGAAAGGAGTATATCAAGGCTGTATATTGTCACACTGCTTATTTAACTTACATGCAGAGTGCACCATAAGAAATGCTGGACTGGAAGAAGCACAAGCTGGAATCAAGATTGCCGGGAGAAATATCAATAACCTCAGATATTCAGATGGCACCACCCTTATGGCAGAAAGTGAAGAGGAACTAAAAAGCCTCTTGATGAAGGTGAAAGAGGAGAGTGAAAAAGTTGGCTTAAAACTCAACATTCAGAAAACTAAGATCATGGCATCTGGTCCCATCACTTCCTGGAAACAGTGACAGACTTTATTTTCTGGGGCTCCAAAATCACTGCAGATGGTGACTGCAGCCATGATATTAAAAGATGCTTGCTCCTTGGAAGAAAAGTTACAACCAATCTAGACAGCTTATTCAAAACCAGAGACATTACTTTGCCAACAAAGGTCCATCTACTCAAAGATATGATTTTTCTATTAGTCATGTATGGATATGAGAGTTGGACTATAAAGGAAGGTGAACATTGAAGAATTGATGCTTTTGAAGTGTTGTGTTGTTGGAGAAGACTCTTGAGAGTCCCTTGGACAGCAAGGAAATCCAACCAGTCCATCCTAAAGGAAATCAGTCCTGAGCGTTCATGGGAAGGACTGATGTTGAAGCTGAAACTCCAATACTTTGGCCACCAGATGCAAAGAACTGACTCATTTGCAGAGATCCTGATGCTGGGAAGGATTGAAGGCAGGAGGAGAAGGGGACGACAGAGGATGAGATGGTTGGATGGCATCACTGACTCAATGGACATGAGTTTGAGTGAACTCTCGGAGTTTGTGATGGACAGGGAGGCCTTGCGTGCTGCAGTCCATGGGATTGCAAAGAATCGGACACGACTGAGCAAGTGAACTGAACTGAACCCATTAGTGATAGTGAAATTAATATAGTGAACACAGTAGAAAAATATTAGAAAATATTTTAGCAGAACAATGCTTACTAAAATATTATTGTAATAGGCATTGTTCTGTTAAAAGATGTTTCATTTGTGTACCAGATAAGGGCATGTGGCCTTTTTCACTGAGCATAATGTCTTTAAACACCTATCCATATGGTCACTTGTGTCGATAGATCCTTCCTACTTATTGTTGAGTGTTTGTTGTTGGTCAGTTGCTAAGTTGTGTCTGACTCTTTGCAAAACTGTAAACTGCAGGACACCAGGCTTCCTTATCCTTCACTATCTCCTGGAGTTTGCTCAAATTCATGTCCATTGAGTTGGTGATGCTATCTAACCATCTCATCCTTTGCTGCCGCCTTCTCCTTTTGCCGTCAACCTTTCCCACTCAGCTTCCCTCGTGTCTCAGTTGGTGAAGAATCCGCCTGCAATGCAAGAGACCCTGGTTCAGTTTCTGGGTTGGGAAGATCCACTGGAGAAGCGATAGGCTACCCACTCCAGTATTCTTGGGCTTCCCTTGTGGCTCAGCTGGTAAAGAATCTGCCTGCAATGCGGGAGACCTGGGTTTCATCCCTGGGTTGGGCAGATCCCCTGGAGAAGGGAAAGGCTACGCACTCCAGTATTCTGGGCCTGGAGAATTCCATGGACTGTATTGTCCATGGGGTTGCAAAGAGTCGGACACGACTGAGTGACTTTCACTCACTCTTCCCAGCATTGGGGCCTTTTCCATTGAGTCTCTCCACATCAGGTGACCAAAGTATTGGAGCTTCATCATCAGTCCTTCCAATGATATTCTAGGTTGGTTTCCTTTAGGATTGACTGAGTGTTTTACAAATTGTCGAGTGTATTCTGCTCTTAATCCACTCACCTAATGAAGGACATTTAGGATGTTTGCTTGTTATACATAAAGTGTCTATGAACATTTATGAGGGTTTTTTAGGGGGGAACATAAATTTCATTTCTATAGAGTGGGATTGCTAGGTCATGTGGCAAGTGTATGTTCAAGTTCATAAAACTACCAAGCTGTTTTCCCCAGTGACTGTTCCACCTTCCATTGCCTCACTCTCAGCTGTGTGTAAGGATTCCAGTTGGTCCATATCTTCTCCAGAACTTGATATAGTCAGGGTTTTGCATTTTTTGTTGTTATTTTGTTATATTGTGTTATCTCATTTGGATATTAATTTGCATTTTCCTAGTGGATACTGATGTTGAACAGTTTTCCCTGTGCTTATTTGCCATTTATTCATCTTCTTTGATAAAGTTTCTGTTCAAAAATTCTGTAACACAATTATCCTTCAACTAAAAAATAAATTTTAAAAAGTTTCTGTTTGGGTATTTTTGCCCATTTTGTAACAGGATGTTTTTTACTGTTAAATTTGAGAGCTCTGCATATATTCTGGATACAGTTCTTTTATGTGAACTACAAATATTTAAATATTTCTTGTTTCAGTGGATTTCCTTTTCATTTTTTAGATGTGCCTTTCACAGAGCAGAAGCTTTTAATTTAAATGAAGTCTAATGTATCCTTTTTTTAACTTTTATGGATCATGCTTTTGATATTTCCAAGAACTCATCGCCTAACCCCAAGGTCAAGGATATTTTCTCATGTTTTCTTCAGAAGTTTTATAGTCTCTTGTTTTGTATTAGGTCTGTGAACCTTTATGAATTTTTATATATGATATGATATATGGGACAAAGTTCATATTTTTTGATGTGAATGTCAAATTGTACCAGCATAGTTTGTTAAAAGGACTCTTCTTCCTCTTTATATCTTTGTCAGAAGTCAGTTGCTTATATCTATCTAGGTCCATTTTCCTTATTCTGTCCCATTGATCTGTTTTTCTGTCCTTTCACTTCCAGATTCTTTTGATTACTTAGTTTTATAGTAGGTTGCCGGGGTCCAGCCCTGGTGGATCCAGGGAATTCAAAGCGGGGACGGCATCGGCGAACTGGATACAATAGCTTTAATTAAATATTAATTAGAGATATAAAGAGTAATAGAATAAGGATAGCTCAGCAGGAAAATTCAGTGGAGAAAAGAGGCTGAATAACTTGGTTTACGTGGAAAGCTAATAAAATTCCAAGGCAAGGAATTTACGTCACCTACATAGGCCGCAGGCGTCCTCCTGTTCTCCCGAAGGAGAGGAGACACTAAGGCCTCCCCAGTCAGATCTTAGAATCCCAGGCATAATTAGTAGGCTTGACGAGCCTCCACGCTCCAGATGGGAATTCAGCCAGAAGGTGAGAGAAAGAACGACATGGGGAGACCAAGTTTCAGTAAACAAGGCCCTCACTTTATTTTCCAAAGTTTTTATATACCTTAAGTTGTGCATAGAGTATAATGGGGGAAGGGGTAGAGTCAGCAGTAAGCCAGGCTTTCTTCCTGCAAACTTATCATATGCAAAAGTTTAGGTGATTTACATCATCTTCTGGCCAAGAGGCCTGTTAACATTTTATGACCCTTTCTTCAGAAACTTTATTTTTCTCTAAAGGTGATTATTCTAAAGTCAGGCACCACCCTCCGAAAGCATTAGATAAAGTTGCATTCCTATAGGGCAAAGGTGTGGTGGGCTATTACAAGAAAAGAATTAACTCAAGGGTCCAAGGTTACAAACATTAAAGCTACTACTTACATTCCTATACACCAATTATATTAATCAATACACTGCCAGGGACACAGTAGGTAAGGGATATGGAGACTTAGCAGCAAACATTGGACCAAGAAGTGAAAAACCCTTCACCAATACAATTTCTAATCAATCTTTTAACTGCTCAAAGGAATCTGTATTTAGACAGTTTAGAACATCTCATGCCTCTCATGGTTGGGAGGCTGTGAACAATCACATGTGGCCGGAAGAACCTGAAGGGCAGGCTAGAGAACTTCCAAAGGAGTTTGTAGGTTGAAACACTCTTGTTACACCCAGGAACTTTATTAACTGGAGCTGTAAGTTAACTCTTTTTCAGAGAGAGGTGGTGGGGGACAGCCCCCCATAAAGTCAGAGGTGTAGGTGAGAGCACAAAGCAGTAAAGTAGGCAGACTCTGGTTTTGGGGGTAGGTGCTTGAGAATTTCCAGGGGGACTCCTGAGGCTCGATCCCGCCTTTGCGTATGCCGAGCCTCCCTCATGACCTTTGCCACGGGCGGAGTTCCTCACGCTGGCTCCCAGCAGTAGGTCTTAAAATTGAATGAGTACTGCAAATTTATTCTTTCTAAAAATTGTTTTGTATATTCTATTCCCTTTGCAGTTTCGTATTGATTTTAGATTGTTTGTATCTATAACAAATCCCAATCCTTTTGATTTGGATTGTATTTAATCATAACTAATTTTGTGAATATTGATATCTTTATTATGTTGAGTGTTCCAGTCCACAAACACAGTATTTCTCCCTTGATGTAGATTTTTATTTCTTTCATAAGTATTTTATAGTTTTCAACATGTACTTTCTGTGCCTATGTATTTATAAATTTATTCCTAAGTATTTTATTTTTCAAAGCAGTTGTTAATAGTATTTTATTTTTAATCCTAATATATATTCACTGCTAGTATATAGAAATAAAATTTATTTTTGTTTGTTTACTTTATGTCCTGTAACCTTGCTGAATTCATTGGCTCTAGGAATTTTTTTTTTTCTTGGTAGATTCCTTGGTATTTTCTACATAAACAAACATGTCATCTGCAAATAGGGACATTTTAATATGTTCCTTTCATATCTATATGTTTTTTTATTTCCTTTATTGCCCTAAGTAAAACTTCTAGCACTATATTGAATGAGTGTTGAGTACAAACTTGGATCAAGGCATCTATATTGTGAGGAATACTGGTTTATAGTTAGCTTTTTTTTTTTTTTTTAACTGTTTTTTGTCTGGTTTTGGTATCAAAGGAATACTAGCTTCATAAAATCAATTGGGAAGTGTTTCCTCCTCTTCTGTATTCTGGAAGAGATTATGTAGAATCGGTGCTAATTCTTCTTTAAATTTTTGGTAAAGTTCTCTTGTGAAATCTCTGGATCTGAATTTTTTCCAAGATTTTTAATAGTATAGGTTCAATTTCTTAATAGTCACAGGGCTATTTAGATTATTTCTTTCATATTGAGTTTATTGTAATTTGTTTTTAAGTCCATTATTCCATTTCATGTAACTTGTCAAATTTACATGTATGTGGTTAATTGTTCAAAGACAACCTTTTGAAACCTACAGGATTTTGTAGTGACATTTCCTGTTTCACTCCTATTCTGTCTTCTCTTTCTTCCTGTTTTCAGTTGTGCTAGAGGTTTTTTCAACTGTATTCTCAAAGAACCAGCTCTTTTGTTTCTTGGTTTTCTCTGTTACTATTTTGTTTTAGACTTCTTTATTTCTGCCGTTTATGATTTCATTCCTTCTGCTTGCTCTGGACTTATTTTTGGTCTTTTTTTATAAGTTGTTGCACTAGAGGTTACTCATTTGAAAATGTTTCTCTTTTCTGATGTATGATTTTAGTGCTATAAAATTTCCTCCCAGCACTGCTTTGGCTGTGTCTGCCATTTTGATACATTGCATTTTCATTTTTATTCAGTTCGTTAGTTTTTTTCCTTTGAGACTTTCTCTGTTCCAGGAATTATTTAAAAGCATCCTGTTTAGTGTCTGTTTGGATATTTTCTTTTTATCCTTCTGTTAGTGATAGGAGAATATACTGTATATGATTTCAGTTCTTTCAGGCTAGT
Source organism: Bubalus bubalis (assembly GCF_019923935.1). Classification (NCBI taxonomy): domain Eukaryota; kingdom Metazoa; phylum Chordata; class Mammalia; order Artiodactyla; family Bovidae; genus Bubalus; species Bubalus bubalis. Next base: position 31,830,428 of record NC_059159.1, on the reverse strand, counting down.
AATGTTATGAACCCAGATGTTGTGCATCTTGGTATATGTACTGGAAAAGAATATTCTGCTGGTGTTGGTTGGAGTGTTCTTCAATAAATGTCAAATTCTTTTGTGGCGGTTATGGTTTAGTCTCTAAGTTGTGTCTGACTCTTGTGACCTATGGACTGTAGCCTGCCAGACTCCTCTGTCCATGGGATTTTGCAGGCAAGTATACTGGAGTAAAAGAAAAGTGAAAGTCGCTGTCATGTCTGACTCTTTGTGACCCTGTGGACTATACAGTCCATGGAATTCTCCAGGCCAGAATACTGGAGTGGGTAGCCTTTTCCTTCTCTCCAACCCAGGTCTCCTGCATTGCAGGCAGGAGCCACAAAGGAAGCCCAAGAATACTGGAGTGGGTAGCCTATCCCTTCTCCAGGGGATCTTCCAGACCCAGGAATCGAATCAGGGTCTCCTGCATTCCAGGCAGATTCTTTATCAACTGAGGTATCAGGGAAGCCCATACCGGGGTGGTTTGCCATCTCCTTCTCCAGGGGATCTTCCTGACCCAGGGATCAAACCTGGGTCTCGTGCAGTAAGACAGATTCTTGACTGACTGAGCTACCAGGGAAGCCCCTGGAATTCTGTTCATATATACTCTTGCTGATTTTTTTTTTCTAGCTGGTCTGTCAGTTGTTGAGAGAAGAAATACTGACATCTCTGCATTTGTGCTTTCCTTCTCGTATTTTGCAGCTTTGTAGTTTGGTGCATACATATTCAAGATACTGCGTCTTCTTGTGGATTGATGCTTTTATCACTATATTCTCCTCTACACTTCTGGTCATTTTATTTATTCTGACTCTACTTTATCTGCTATTAATACTGCCACTTTTGCTTTCTTTTGATCAATGCTTGCATGATATCTTTTCCTGTCCTTTTACCTTCAGCCTACCCATATCATATTTGAAGTGAGATTCTTGTGGCCCACATGATTTCTTTCAGTCCACTCTTGTCACTTGTTATTTTAATTGGCATATTTATTAGGCCATTTGCATTTTTAATACAATTATGAATATGTTAAGGCTTAAGCCTGCCATTTAATATTTTTGTATTATGTCTGTTCTTTTCTTTAAAATTGCTTTGTATTCTTTTTCTTTCTTTTCTGTGGGTTAGTTTATATTTTGATTTTTTTGAGTATGCCTCTTTGTGCTTTGCTCCAGGAAGATTTGCATTTTCCTCTGATGCTGAAACAGGGATTGCTAACAGGTTGGGACACTCCAGCCAGCATCTAGGTTCTTTCCCTGAAAGTGTTAACCTCTGGTTTCAGCTCCCCACTTTCTGGGGGGGTACATCATACTAGTGGCCAGATCTCGGTGGTGACATTTGCATTTGTCACCAGGACTCAACGTTTTCTCTGTCTTTGCTGTTGATCATTCTCTGCCACATTTGCTTGTTTGGGGGAGACCAAAGGGAATGGGTGGGGGAACCTACTTAATTCTATCAATTGAAAAAAGAATACCTGGAGGCAGAAAAAGGTGTGTTTGTTGTGCTTCATCTAGGTTTCCACACAGTATCGGAAGACCCCTCAGAGCCTATGTTTTTGCTGGAAATGCTGGTTACTTGATGTTCCTTGTCAATCTCAGTACTGCCTACATTTTCTCTTGTTAGAAATCATTGCTGTTGATGCAAGCTAGTATATCCAGGATGGAGAGACAACAAGGTCCTGCTGTGTAGCACGGGAAACTGTGTTTAATATCCTGTAATAAACCACAAATGGAGAAGAATATGAAAGAATGTGCATAGATGTATAGCTGAATCACTCGATAAGTGGAGAGGGTGGGGAGTAATTATGAGACCATATTCCTGCTTTTGGTTTTTTAATTGATATGTGTCTCCATTTTCCCTTTAGGGCCGAGAAGACTGAAGTTCTGAGTGAAGACCTTCTTCAGGTAAGGTTGTCACTGGCCCATAACTCATAGATGTCAAAGACATCTTCCCTTTTACAGCCAAGCCCTTCCTGATGTTGTTCAGACTCTCCACTGCTCCTCCCCCAGTCCATTTAGAGATGCAGCTTTTTCTCTTTACAATAGCACCCTACATGGTGCACAGCAGCCTCAGTGGGACTTTTCAGGAGACATGGGAAGGCATTTCACCACACGGTTAGCAAAGTGTCCCCGAGTCTGTGATCCCCTCCTTTTCTCTCCCGCATCGGATGTTGTCTCTGCAGAAACAGGGGTCAGTCTTGTCCCTGGATTATCCAGACCCATGACCCCACTTCTGACCTCACCTCACCCGGGGGCCCCACCCCCTGCTCTGTCTGCAGGTAGAGAAGCGGCTGGAGCTGGTGAAGCAGGTCTCCCACAGCACACACAAGAAGCTCACGGCATGTCTGCAGGGCCAGCAAGGGGCCGAGGCTGACAAGCGCTCCGTAAGTGCCCTCTCGGCCCCGGGGGAGGTGGAATTTGCCTGCTGACCGCCCGGCCAGTGTTTGAGACTCGTAGCCCTGCCTGAAGCACCTCCACCCTCACTAAGATGTGGTCCCCATCCTTGTCCTCCCAGACTGGGGCAGCCCCCGAGAAGAGCAGGATGGGCTTAGATCCCACTGCTAAGGAGGCTGCCACCTTTCCCTTACCCCAGCTGCTCATCTACGGATTCCATTTGCCTCCATAGTATCTTAAGATCACACGGGAAAAAAAATTACACTGTGGTTTTGGGGGTTACAAGGGACCTATAAAGGCTCTTATGAAGAGCGTTTTTGCTGCAGTGATGCAGTAAACATAACATGATGCATAACAGGGCTCCAGGGCTCTGTCTAGGACCTGCACTCGTGCTGAAGGCATGGCATCGTGCAGCTCCACTGGACAGTCCTTGGCGGGGATGATCCTGAAGGCTTACTTCCCTCTTGACCCCCACCTCCCTCAAATTCAGCAGAGATGAACAGATATTCTTCCTTTAAAAAAAAAAAATCTTACTAATATTAGTTTATTTTTTGTTTGTCTGCTGTGCTCAGTCGCTCCTTGAGACCTCATGGACTGTCACCCACCAGGCTCCTCTGTACATGGGGTTTCCCAGGCAAGAATACTGGGTTGCCATTTCCTACTCCAGGGGATCTTCCCAACCCAGGAATCTAACCTGCGTCTCCTGCGTCTCCTGCATCGGCAGACAGATTCTTTACCACTGAGCCACCTGGAAAGCCCCCTGAAAAGATGTTCTCAAGTGTTCACTTGGCTTTGTTCCAGGGGAGGGGCAGTCTAGGGGGTTTCTTTCCCCCTTGAGTTGATGATCAATGTGTCTGATGTCTGTCTGATTTTCTCTGACCAGGAGTTCTTGTTGACATCACTTCCTGGTGGTTGCCCTGAGCCCCCCAACTCTGTTGGCCTCGCCTCTCTTGGCTATCCTGACGCGTCCTCCGAGCTCACACTGCAAGACCAGATCACTTTGCTCACTCCATCGATCATTCCATTTTCTCCTCCCAACCCTGGTTTCTTCTTTCTTAACTTTCCCAGCAGGAACTACTGATGTGTGGTGGAAAGAAAATGTTGACTGCTTTGCAGTGTCTGTGGAAGTAATTCGATGTGTTTTGGGGATTTCGGCAAGGGGAGCCTGACAGTCGTCCCACTTGTCAACCACTGGTCTGTTCTCTGGGTCCACAAATCTGCTTTTGTTTCCTAAGTGGGTTCGATTGTGTCCTCTTTTAGATTCCACATTTACGTGATAGCGTATGGTATTTGTCTTCCCCTGTCTGACTTCACTTAAGTGATAAACTCTAGGTCCATCCATGGTGCTGCAAATGTTGTTATTTTCCTCTTTTATGGCTGATTGGTATTCCTTTGTATATATGAACCACGTCCTGATCCATCATCTGTTGATGGGCTTTTAGACTGCTTCCAAGTCCTGGCTACTGCGACTAGCCAGACCAGCCACATCTTACTGTTTGATTCTCAGCTCAGATGCCACCTTCTTCGTGCAGCTTCTCTCACCATCTGATGTGTTTGCTCCCTCCCCCAGTCACACCCCCCAATTCCATGTTCTTCCTAGCACATGTTGTTCTCTAAAATCGCTGTGCTCCTTCATCTTCTCCCGTGTCCATTCCCAGTCCTGGTATGTGAGCTCCATGGGAGCAGGGATCTTATCTTCCCATCACGGCTGCATCCTTAATGCCTCTAATGGGCCTGCCATGTGAAGGCAGCGCTAAAAATAGATGTGTGACGACTGGATAGCCCATGAGTATTTTAGGCACAGGAGTTGCCCAACGCATCGCGCCAATTTGAATCTTTCCTATTCTTTTCTTCTAAAATCTTTATTTAATTTGTTACAGTATTGCTTCTGTTTTATGTTTTGGTTTTTTGGCTCCAAGGCATGTGGGATCTTAGTTCTCTGATCAAGGATCAAACCTACATGCCCTTCATTGGAAGGCGGATTCTTAACTACTGGACCACCAGGGAAGTCCCAAATCTTTGCTGTTCTTTACAGAAGCAATTTAGGTTGATGGTTCTGAGTTTAAGGGCTGGGATATGACTCTCTGAGCTTGAAGCCCAGCTCTGCTGTTTCCAGATTTTGCCTGACAGAGAACAAGTCAGTTACCTCTATAAGCCTTGGTTTCTTCACTTGGAAAATAGTAGTAACAGTGAATCCCTACTTAGTAGGGTTGTTTGAGAATTCCGTTAGCACAGTGCTTGACCTAAGTACATAGTAAAGAAACAGAAGCTGCTGTTATTGTGGCCCCGTCGTTGGTCCAGAATCACCTGAGAACTGCTGAGCCCCAGGGAACAAGCGTGCCTGGATTAGAGGGTAGTAGACAGCGGTTCTCAGAGATGGGGCTGTGTGTGAGCGCGTGTGTATGTTTGGGAAGCAGAGTGGATATTAGAAATGAGACTTTTTGTCTCTGAGTCATCCTACAAACTGTGCTACTTCTGCCCAAGATAATTTTGGAAAGAACAGTCATCTCAGACAAGTCAGATCGACTGCTTGCAAACCCTGGAACATTCTGTGTCCCCGTCTTTAACTCTTAAGCATCTCTCGGCACTCCAGAATCAGGAGGAGGTGTATTCTAATAGCTTCCCTTTGACCTGGAAAGCCATTGGTCAGGGTGAAGCTTGCTCAGATCTCTTTACCTGGGCACTAATGGTCCCTGGTGGCTCAGACGGTAAAGATTCCAGCTACAATGCGGGAGACAGAAGAGAGGCAGGTTCGATCCCTAGGTCGGGAAGATCCCCTGGAGAAAGGATTGACAGCCCACTCCAGTATTCTTGCCTGGAGAATTCCATGGACAGAGGAGCCTGGTGGGCTACAGTCCATGGAGTCACAAAGAGTTGGACACAGCTGAGCAACTAACACAGTAGTCCCTGGAATGCTAGTGGTTCTTTCAGCCTGGATCTTTGTCAGCCAGAGAATGGTGGCTTTTCTAGACGTGTGGGCAGTTGGATCCTTCAAAGTCTCCATATGCTTCTAAGTGAGGTGGGGGTGAGCAGAGGGTGGGGAAGAGAGCAAGTAATATCTCAGGAGCAGGTAGGCATTGGGATAAATTAATCAGCACAGTGCCCTGTGTCTACCAAGCCCTCAGCTTTTCCTTTTGTCTTAGAAAATTTCTTTAGGAATAAAGAAATAATTTGGAGTCTGTCGTGAGTTGTAGTCCATTCACTTCTTCTATTCACCTGCCTTTGATTGTAGATTATTACTGTCTGATTTTTGACATGAAGATATAACCCATTTCTTCCTTTCTTTTTTTCCTTTGGTAGCTTCCTTTTAATTTCTTGATTCTTTTCTTCTCTTAGTTTCTGGACTCTTACAGCATCTACACAAGCAAAAACTCACTAATTGAGGTTTTACCCCTTCAACACCAATGCCCTTGAAATCCACGTGCCCACAAGGCCCTCAGTGTCTCCTCCACAGCAAATCCTTTCTTAGGAGCATCACTCGGTCCACAGGCACAGACCCTGTCTTGTGACCATTACACCGTCAGTACAGGACTTGTTTAAATGTTGTCATCATCATTCAATGATCTGTGTAGCCATTAAAAAAAAAAACAGCATGAGGCAGTTCTCTCTACGTCTTGATAGGAAATGACATGAACGATATCTCTATGTGAAAAGGAAAACGAAGTGTAGGGTTGGATATATCGTGTGCTGACAGCGTGAGGGGGAAAATGTGTCCATTAAACACGGACACACACTCACATACATAATTGGATCTGCTTAGAATACTTATGGAAGGAGACACAGGAAACTGATCACTGCCATGATTCTGGGGACAGGAACCAAGCGGCTGAGGGTTAAGGATGGTCTGCTTTTCTTTCTTTTTTAAACCATTTTAGACCGTTCTCTACAACGTGCCTGAAGTAACTCCTTTTGAACGGTGAGCGTGGGAGCAGATTCTCTCCGAAGATACTGTTCCTGTGCCTTTCATTAAATCTTTGGAAACCTGGACCTAATAGCTTTGTAGGACAGCTAGAAAGTGGTGGTTAAGTTTGGATGTATGATTTCTTGGTTGCCTGGTCTCATTGTTACCCAGAAGAATGTCTCATTTTATGTGAAATGGTGGGGTAGCAGGATTATTCCTCGAGTGAAAGGCATCTAACCGGGAAGTGGTACCTGGGTAGGTAGGCACCCCATTCACGGAAGTTAGATGTCCTCTCTCAGGGTAGGGAGGGGACTGTGACTTGGACCCACCCAGGGTATCCTGGGTTTTCCTGGGCTGGAGAGCAATAATCTCTCAGGTGTCCTGGTCTCTCCTCCTTCTGGAGCCCCAGGAACTCCATCCCATTCTTGGGCTTGACTTGACTCCTGCGATTTTTCCCTGGAGATACCTGGAGCCTGCCGCTCTCCTGGGGATGTTCAAACCAGATCCCTAAAAATCCACCTTCATCTTGGTTCCTCTCTCACATCATCCAGTTTTGTGTTTCAGGACTGAGTTATTTTAAACAGATCATTTTGTTCTTAAACAAGCCCCCAGTGGTCCCCAGATCCCCTAGAATCCAACTCCTACCTCCGGCTAATGAGGACCTGCGCAGTCTAGCCTCCACCTCCTCCCTGACTGCTCCCCCTTCACTCACTGAGCTCCAGTCATGCTGGTCTCCTGGGGATGGATGCTGAGCTGGCCCGGTATCCTACCTCCAGACCTTTGCACCTGCCATTCCTCTGCCTGGAATGTTCTGTCCCAGGCCATCCGGAGGCTTGGCTGACTTTGTCTCCCTTCAGGGTGCTTCCTAAAGGTACCCTCTCTGGGGGGAGGGTCTTTGCTCATCACTGCTCCCTCACCACAGCTGCCCACGCTGCCTGTTGTCCTGCTTTCTGTTGCCCGCACGGCACTTCCAGCTCTTGAAACAGTCTCCTTCATAGTGTCTATGTTTAGTATTTGTCTCCCTTCCCTGGGGTGTAAGCTCCCTGAAAGCAGCGTCTGGTCTCAGTCATCACAGCTGCGGCACCCGGAAGTGAGTGACAGCTGAGGGCCTCTGGGTCCTGAGGCAAAGGCTGTGGGGTGGGAGGGGGTCTGTGTGGTGGTGTAGACCGGAAGACCTAAGGAGATCCTGTTGTTCTCACTTTTTTGTTCTCAGCATGTGCTGGATGGTGTAGGCTCAGGAAGAACAGGGCTTGTCCACACTTAGTAAGGAGGGAAGATGTATCATTCTGTGATCATAGATTGTTCTGCCTTTCTGCCTCCCTCCTTCTCTCTCTCCCTCACTTCCCACATAACATAAAACTTGCCATTTTAACTATTTTAAGAAGTACAATTCAGTGACATTTAGTGCAGGGACAGTATTCTGCAGCTACCACCATAATCTACTTCCAGAGCATTTCCGTCCCCCCAAAAGGAAACCCCATACTCATCAATTAATCCCCCTCCCCCGAAGTTCAGTTCAGTGGCTCAGTTGTGTCCGACTCTTTGCAGCTCCATGGACTGCAGCAACGCCAGGCCTCCCTGTCCATCACCGACTCCCAGAGTTTACTCAAACTCATGTCCATTGAGTCGGTGACGCCATCCAACCATCTCATCCTCCATTGTCCCCTTCTTCTCCTGCCTTCAATCTCTCCCAGTATCAGGAGAGTCAGTTCTTCAAATGAGTCAGTTCTTCACATCAAGTAGCCAAAGTATTGGAGTTTCCCCCTCATCTCTTAACCACAAATCTAGCTCCCGTACCCATGGATTTGTTTATTCTGGAGATCTTATATACGTAGATCATACATCACGTGCCCATTTTCCCTGGCGACGCCTTCAGGGTTCGTCCACCTTGTAGCCTGTGTCAGGACCTCGTTCTCTTTTTACGGCTGTGTAGTAGCTCCTTTGCGTGGATGGACTGCGTTGTGTTTCTTTACTCACCCGTTGATGGACACTGGTGCTGTTTCTACCTTTTGGCTATTGTGCATTGGGCCGCTCTTCACATCATGCATGTTTTTATTCAGCCATCTGTTTCAGAGTATTTTGGGTACATACCCAAGAGTGGAATTGCCGGGCCATATGGTAATTTTGTTTAACTTATTGAAATACTGCCAAACTTTTCCCCAGTGCTGGACCGTTTTACATCTCTTCTGGCAAAGCATGAAGGTTCCAATTTCTCCACATGCTCACCAATATTTATTTTATGTACCCACAAATATATATTATTAATATTATGATAGCCATCCTAGTGGAGGTTAGGTGGTATCTCATTGCAGATTTCATTTGGTTTCCTTAATGACTAATGATGTTCAGCATCTTTTCACGTGCTTATTGGCCATTTTATATCTTCTTTGGAGTCTGCCTTATATTGATGATTACTTTGTTTGTATTATAATTCTAGGTGAACATTTTCTCTCTTTCTTGACCATAAGCTGCCTTATTTATAAATTAGGGCTAATGTACTTCTTAAGATAAGAGTTTGATTTCTAATTAAATCATGATTCAAGTCTTTAGCATAATTTTGAAATCTCTTTTTTTCCCTGTTGCTATCCTACTAGATTTTAAAATGCAGCATGTAAACCTCAGCCTTATTTTCCAAATTAGCAAATTTTGTTTTAATTTTCTGAATTTTGATATCTCTGAGTCTAACCCACCTTTGTATCCTCTGAATTTTTAGGTTTTATACATATTTTAAAGTCAATTTGTTTCTTAGCTAACAGAGTATCTAGGCAAGTATTTGACTTCTCACTATTTTCATATAAGTGGGTGACTGTTGAAGTCATTTTCATTACCACATTCTTTTTTCCTTTTCAGAAAAAATTGCCTTTGACAACACTGGCTCAGTGTCTGATGGAAGGGTCAGCTATCCTGGGAGATGACACACTTCTTGGGTAAGGAGATATCACGCATGGGTTCGTGCCAAATCTGGGAAAGTCCCCGTCCTTAAAGAGGGGACAAGCACATCTCAGCAAGGCGCTGAGGACCCTGAAGCCTGGCTGGGGGCTGGATGGGGAAGAAGGAGCGGTGGCCAGTGAGAAATGGAGCCCCCAGGCCCTGGAGTCATAGTGTCTGGGCAGGAGGCAGCTCCCAGGGGGAGAAACTAATGTAAAACTGTAGGGACTTCCCTGGCGGTCCAGTGGTTAGGACTCCGTGCTTCCACTGCAGGGGGTGTAGGTTTGATCCCCCGTTGGGGAACCAAGAGCCCACATGCCATGAGGTGTGGTCAAAAAAAAAAAAAAATTGGTTGAAGGGCACTCAAAATCCCTCGGGTCCCAGCAGAAGCAAATATGAAATCTCTCCGTGTCAGATGTCAGAACTTATAGGATTCCCAGAAGAACAACCCATGCTGATTTTGAGCTCACAATAAAAACAAATTAAAAATAGAAGCATCATGAGAGAGGGTCAGCAGGCACAGCTGATGGGAGAATCGGACCCTAAGGGCTAAAAATACTAGGATGGCATGAAAGGAAATGGACAGTAATTACATTTAAAGTGAAATTTAAAAATTTAATAAACACAAAAAAATTCTTGAAAGAAAAAAATCAATACAAGGGGAAAAAAGAAGAGGCAGAATCAAAGAAAAACAAATAGAACTTTTAAAAATTCAAATTATATTTATTATACTTTAAAAACTTGAGAGAAACCGGAAGTTGCACACAGATATGGAAACTGGTGACCTTGAAAACATATCTGGAGTGGCCAGAAGAATGACCAGAATAAAGTACAGTTCCTTTGGGTTTTCCTGTAAGAGCTTCCAGAAGATCCTGAATGAAAGTCTTGGCTGACCAGTAGAAGCACTAAGGATACAGGCAACATTAAGTGGAGAAACTCAAGTGGCGGGTTATAAATATAGAGCATTAATGTGTAGTAGCTGCTCCTGAAGAAGAAAATAGAAGGGTGAGTTTCTGGTTGAATTTTCCTTTTCTATATTTGAAGAAAAGCATGAGTCTTCACATTTAAGGAGCACAAGAAGTCCTGACAGAGATCCACAAAAAGAAATCCATCACTGGACACGCCATTGTAAAACGACTACACACCATTGACACAAAAGAGAGATTTAAAGTCGAGCAGAGAAAGCTTGTTGTTGTTCAGTCACCAAGTGTGTATACAAGGGCACTTAGACTGATAACTGACTATGAGCCAAAATAAATGCCAGGAAATAAGGGAGGAATATCTTCAAGTAGTGAGTGAAAAATGTGAGAAATCTAGATTCAATGATGTACTAAACTGTCCTTTAAGAAGAAGGGGACGGGACTTCCCTGCTGGCCCAGTGGTTAAGAATCCTCCTCGTAATGCAGGGAACAGTGAGTCCCACCCCTGGCTGGGGATCTGAGATCCCACGTGGCTTGGGTGAGCAAAGCCCACGTGTTGCAGCTACTGAGCCAGCGTGCGCCACAACTAAGACCTGACAGCCAAAGAAGCAAATATTTTTTTAAAAAATCTTAAGGAATAAGAGGAAAATAGGATATCTTCAGGCACAGATATAGAGGAATTACTATTTGCATGTTCTCACTGAAAACCTAGTTAAGGTTGTGTGTGGTAGATTATGTCCAGAAGAAAAGAATGAAATGCAAATAGCAAGAAAGCATTAAAAAAAAAAAAAGTATGCTGGGAAAGAATGAGGGCAGGAGGAGAAGGGGGTGACAGAGGATAAGATGACTGGATGGCATCACCGACTCGATGGACATGGGTTTGAACAAATTGCTGGAGGTAGCGAAGGACAGGGAAGCCTGGAGTGCTGCAGTCCGTGGGGTTGCAAAGAGTCAGACATGACTTAGTGACTGAACAACAAACAGCAAAGTGAATGTGCTGGAGAGGATGAAGAAATTCTTTTTCCCTCTTCCCATCTTAGGCTCTTTCATGGGCCCTACAAATAAAATTGACAGAGGACAGATGAATAAGAGAAAAAGCATACATGTTTGATTGTCATACACGTGGGAGAACTCAATGAGTAACTCAAAGGGGTGACTTGAACTTGGGCCTATGTAGCATTTTTAACAAAAGAGCAGTGATTTTTAGAGATGGGACAAGACAAAGAAAAAGAAATGTTAGTCTCTAGGACAGCAGATTGTGGGAAGGTAAATATATGAGGAAATATATATATAGTAGAAGATAAGAGCTAGTAAAATTCATAATGTGGAGTCCACTGGGGCCGTCTCTGGGCTGATAAGGGTCTGGAATTGTCTCTGGTGATTAGCATGTGGTAGAGATGGGAGGGGGACCCCTTTACAGATTCATTTCCTGCTTTTAGGACTTCCCTCATAGCTTAGTTGGTAAAGAATCTGCCTGCAGTGCAGGAGACCCCGGTTTGATTCCTGGGTCGGGAAGATCCACTGGAGAAGGGATAGGCTACCCACTCGACTATTCTTGGACTTCCCTTGTGGCTCAGCTGATAAAGAATCCGCCTGCAATGGGGGAGACCTGGGTTCGATCCCTGGGTTGGGAAGATCCTCTGGAGAAGGGAAAGGCTACCTAACTCTAGTATTCTGGCCTGGAGAATTCCATGGACTGTCTAGTCCATGGGGTCACAAAGAGTTGGACTTGACTGAGTGACTTTCACTTTCACTTTAGGCAAACAAGGAAAGAGGAGAGAGCTTCTTCTTTTTTTTCTTTTAAATATTTATTTGGCCTCACCAGGTCTTGGTTGCAGCACACAGGATCTTTCGTTGCAGCATACAGGATCTTAGTTCCCCAACCAGGGATCGAACCCCAGCCCCCTGCACTGGAAGGTGAAGTCTCAACCACTGGACTGCCCCAGGGAAGCCCCTCTATATTTCTCTTAATTCCCCACAGACCCCCTTTTAGCCAAGACGCATAGTAGTTACTCAGCATCCTTTAGAAAGTGGACAGTTTCAGAAACGAAACTGCATGGAGCAAGTTTTTCTCAAGAGGGTTTACCTGGCTGGCAGGTGGCAGCAGCATTGGGACATGGGTCACATCTTTCTCGGAGAAGGCGCTGGCACCCACTGCAGCGCTGTCGCCTGGAGAATCTCAGGGACGGGGGAGCCTGGAGGGCTGCAGTCCCTGGGGTCGCGAAGGGTCGGATGCGACTGTGTGACTTCACTTGCACTTTGCACTTTCATGCACTGGAAAAGGAAATGGCAGCCCACTCCAGTGTTCTTGCCTGGAGAATCCCAGGGACGGGGGAGCCCGGTGGGCTGCTGTCTATGGGGTCGCACAGAGTCGGACACGACTGACGTGACTTAGCAGTAGCACATCTTTCTCTGCAGAGTACTCAGGACGGTTTTCCTCCCCTTCTGTTGCAGGAAGATGCTGAAACTCTGCGGCGAGACAGAGGACAAGCTGGCTCAGGAGCTGATTCATTTCGAACTGCAGGTTGAGAGGGATGTGATCGAGCCACTGTTCTTGCTGGCCGAGGTCAGAAGTGGGAGCGAGGCTGGACCCATGTGATTGGGGTGGGCAGAGTGGTGGTCCCTGCGGTCCTTTGGCTCCAGCCTCAGGGTTGTTTCTGCCTCTCACCCACTCTGTGACACAGTGTCGCACCAGGGATCGTTACTACCCAACTGCAGGGGCTTCCCCAGCGTGGGAGCCCTTTGCGCTGAATGCTGCCCCGTTCTCCTACCCATGCCATCCTTGAGGGTGGAACCGCAAGGCTGGTGGCATCACTTCATCCTCTGCAGGGTCTCCGCCCCATCCTCCTCCCTGCCCTGTGCCCATCTCCAGTCTTCAGTGAAATGACAGTGGAATCTCAAATAGGACACAAATGAACCTATCTGTGAAAGAGAAACAGACTCCCAGACATAGAGAGCAGACATGGTTGCCAAGGGGGAGGGGATAAGGAAGGGATTGATTGGGAGTTTGGGATTAGCACACAAGCTAGTCTATATAGGATGGATAAACAACAAGGTCCTTCTCTATGGTACAGAGAACTAAATCCAGACTCCTGTAATAAACCGTAATGGACAAAAATATTTTAAAAAGTGTGTATATATATATATATATATGTGTGTGTGTGTGTATGTAAGTGAATCACTTTGCTGTTTAGCAGTAATTAACACAACATTGTAAATCAACTGTACTTCAATTTAAAAAAGTTAAAAAATGAGCAGCAGCCCCTATTCATAAGCCCCTGTCCTTGGACATGGGGGCTCATGTCCAAGAGACTCTGTGCAACCCCCTCGCTGTCTCTGTTTAGACAGGGCCCTTCTCTGTCTACTTTAAAGGACACTGAAGCAAACTGTCTTTTTGAGAAGAAGCCTTAATGTGTAGGTGGCAACTTTGCCAGCTTCAACCAAGTGAAATTTTATTAAGTAAGAGATAAAGTGGTCGGGGGATGTTCTTTGCTGTGAACCCTGGCCCTCTTCGCATCCCCTTTAATTGGTCCTACCAACCTCCCCGGTGCTGGAGATGGTTCCGGTCTACACAGCTTGGCGACCGCTGACCACCTGTGGCTGCTGAGCTCCTGAAATGTGTGTCATGCAGCCAGGTGGCGCTAGTGGTGAAGAACCCCGCCTGCCAATGCAGGAGACAGAGGCTCAGGTTCGCTCCCTGGGAAGGTGGGAGGATAAATTAGGAGCTTGGGATAGACGCACACACTCTGCTATGTATAAAATAGACAACCAACAAAGACCTCCTGTCTAGCACAAAGAACTGTACTCAATATCATAATAACCTGTAATGGGACAAACCTATTATACAGCAAAGTGATTCAGTTTTATACATATCTATTTTTTTTTCAAGTTTTTCTATAATGGAGACGAACTTGTATGTAATTCAGTCACTTTGTTGTACACCTGAAACATTGGAAATTCAACTATACTTCAATCTTTAAAATTATTTTAAAAAATTTGTCACTGGACTTCGAATCAACTGTGTTTTCCTTGTTTGTTTGTTTCCTCTACCCACAGGTAGAAATCCCAAATATCCAAAAACAGAGGAAACACTTAGCCAAGCTGGTGCTGGACATGGACTCTTCACGAACGAGGTATGGTGGGTTTTCTTTGCTTCCATTTCTGCTTCTTTGAAGAGCAGCGGTCCTAGTTGGAAGGCAGTGGCTTGTGTGTGTGTTCATCCACTGAGTGTTTCTTTCTTCTGCTGTGAGCTGGGTGCTGAAGTACAGGGGCCTTGCTCTTAGGCTGTGGCCTGATTTGGGAGTTGGACACTGGACAAGAGAACACAAACACACACACACACACACACACACACACAAGGCCATTTCAGCAGCCGTAAGTCCTTTCAGGAAGACACCACAGTGTAAGTTTGGAAGTGGCTCTGCAGAAGCAGGTCATGGCATAAATAGTGAAATAGAGAAGATTTTTCTTTTTCTTTTTTTTTTTTTGAGTAGATGACACTTGATCTGTTAAGAAGGAAGCAGCTACGCAGAGATACATTGCAAAGCTGTCCATGACACTGGGAACAGCAAAGGCCCTGTGGGTGGAAATAAGGGTGACGGATTCAGGAAACAGAATGAAGGCGGGCATGGTGGGGGTGGAAGGGAAAAAGGGAGGGTGGTAGGAGCAGAGATCACAGAGGAGGGTGGGTGATGTGTCTGTAATAAGAGGAGATTTTCTGGGAATTCCACGGTTGTCCAGTATTCGGACTTCGTGCTTTCAGCGCCAAGACTCCATCCCTAGATGGGAAACTAAGATCCTGCAAGCCACATGGCTCAGCCAAAAAAAGAAATGAAAGAGGAGAATTTCTGAATCTGGGGACTTGGTCACCTTTTCCTGCTTCCAATAGTATAGATTTCTCTTCTGTAGTCCCACACTGGGGAGTCACATAAGAAATTAGAAGACACTTGTTCCTTGGAAGAAAAGCTGTGACAAACTAGACAGCATATTAAAAAGCAGAGACATGACTTTGCTGACAAAGGTCCGTCTAGTCAAAGCTGTGGTTTTTCCAGTAGTCATGTATGGATTTGAGAGTTGGACCATAAAGAAGGCTGAGCGCTAAAGAATTGATTCTTTTGAACGGTGGTGTTGGAGAAGACTCTTGAGAGTGCCTTGGACTGCAAGGAGATAAAACTAGTCATTCCTAAAGGAAATCAACTCTGGATGTTGATTGGAAGGACTGTTGCTGAAGCTCCATTACTTTGGCCACCTGATGTGAAGAGCTAATTGGAAAAGATGCTGATGCTGGAAAAGATTGAAAGCAGAAGGAGAAGGGGGCAACAGAGGATGAGATGGTTGGATGGCATCACTGCCTCAATGGACATGAACTTGGGCAACCTCCAGGAGATAGTGAGGGACAGGGAAGCCTGGCATGCTGTGGTCCATGGGGTCACAAAGAGTCGGACATGACTGAGCAACCGAACACCACCACGAGATGATTACAGACATGCTGTTTGTTGCGCTGTCAGGATGATGGTGGACACTATGTGCCTGGGTTTGCAGAGTGATTTCCTCCTCTGAGGACTTGGGTTTTAGCTCTGAGGTCTTTTCTCTGCTTCTGTAAGGAAAACCTGAATTTTCAGCTTCTGCTCAGAGCTGGATGTTAGCATCAAAGCTTGTCCTTGCCTTGTCCACTTCCATTTCTTCATTCAGCTTTCCTAAAGGAGAATTTCTTCTGGGTAACAGAAGTGGTCCATCTAATTCTGTCTCATGTTTTTAATGGCGACACCAGAGGTGGCTTGTAGATTTTGAAACCGTAAGAAGTGTCATCAGGGACTTCTCTTCCAGTATTTAATGAGTGTTTTCATGTCTCCAGCTTATGGTCTCTTGGGTATTGGGATTGGTAAGGCAATATCTCAAAATTCTCCAAGCCAGGCTTCAGCAATATGTGAACCATGAACTTCCTCATGTTCCAGCTGGTTTTAGAAAAGGCAGAGGAACCACAGATCAAATTTCCAACATCCACTGGGTCATTGAAAAAGCAAGAGAGTTCCAGAAAAACATCTATTTATGCTTTATTGACTATGCCAAAGCCTTTGACTGTGTGGATCACGATTAACTGTGGAAAATTCTGAAAGAGATGGGAATACCAGACCATCTGACCTGTCTCTTGAGAAACCTGTATGCAGGTCAGGAAGCAACAATTAGAACTAGACATGGAACAACAGACTGGTTCCAAATAGGAAAAGGAGTACGTCAAGGCTGTATACTGTCACCCTGCTTATTTAACTTATATGCAGAGTACATCATGAGAAACGCTGGTCTGGAAGAAGCACAAGCTGGAATCAAGATTGCCAGGAGAAATATCAATAACCTCAGATATGCAGACGACACCACCCTTATGGCAGAAAGTGAAGAGGAACTAAAAAGCCTCTTGATGAAAGTGAAGGAGGAGAGTGAAAAAGTTGCCTTTAAAGCTCAACATTCAGAAAACTAAGATCATGGCATTTGGTCCCATCACTTCATGGGAAATAGATGGGGAAACAGTGGCTGACTTTATTTTTCTGGGCTCCAAAATCACTGCAGATGGTGATTGCAGCCATGAAATTAAAAGACGCTTACTCCTTGGAAGGAAAGTTATGACCAACCTAGATAGCATATTGAAAAGCAGAGACATTACTTTGCCAACAAAGGTCCATCTAGTCAAGGCTATGGTTTTTCCAGTAGTCATGTATGGATGTGAGAGTTGGACAGTGAAGAAAGCTGAGCGCTGAAGAATTGATGCTTTTGAACTGTGGTGTTGGAGAAGACTCTTGAGAGTCCCTTGGACTGCAAGGAGATCCAATCAGTTCATCCTAAAAGAGATCAGTCCTGGGTGTTCATTGGAAGGACTGATGTTGAAGCTGAAACTCCAGTACTTTGGCCACCTCATGCGAAGAGTTGACTCATTGGAAAAGACTCTGATGTTGGGAAGGATTGGGGGCATGAGGAGAAGGGGATGACAGAGGATGAGATGGCTGGATGGCATCATCGACTCGATGGACATAGGTTTGGGTAGACTCCGGGAGTTGGTGATGGACAGGGAGGCCTGGCGTGCTGTGATTCATGGGGTCACAAAGAGTTGGACACAACTGAGCGACTGAACTGAACTGAACTGAAGGAAATATATACCATCCCATCCAAATTTCTGTGCTTTTCACCTTGAACTTAGACCCTTGACAGCCTTTCAGAAGCCAGCTTCCCCCAATTTCTTGCCTTTCACTCTAACCCTTCACCCCGAGTCAGCATGAGGACTCTGCCAAGATAGAGCAGAGAGTGAGACTTGGCTCTGTGCTGTGGAAATGCAGACTCACCAGCTGCTCTTGGTGAACAGGTGGGTTCTCACTGCCCCCACCTCTGCCCCACCCCACTTCCGCATTTGGTCAGTCTGTACTCCTTAGGATCTGTTCCTCACAGCTTCCTCCTCCTGGGCCCTCAGAGAATGGAGGATGCCAGTGGTAGAGGAGCAGAGAAGATGGGGCAGATGAAACAACACATGTCCTCCTAACACAGCTTTCCCCTTTCTTTCCAGAACTTCTTCTGGACTCCCTGTCACCTTGAAGTCATCTTGACTTTGCCTTCTATACCCTTCTTCTGGTCTCTGAAATGTCTTACCCTTATTTCCAGCCTTTTTCTTTCCATAAGCCTTTCCTGAAGACTTTTTTGTTTCTTTAAATATTTATTTGGCTGCATCAGGTCTTAGTTGCAGCCTGCAGGATCTTTCCTTGCCTTGGCTCTTCGTTGCAGCACTCTGACATCTCTCTAGTTGCGGTGCGTGGGTCTCATTAGTTGCGGTGTGCGGGCCAAGTTGCCCTGTGTCATGTGGGATCTTAGCTCCCCGACCAGGGGTGGAGCCCATATCCTCTGCATTGGAAGGTATATTCTTAACCACTGACCACCAGAGAAGCCCCTCCTTAAACCTTGCATTCTATCTTCATCATCCCCAAATCGTCAGTTCAGTTCAGTCTCTCAGTTGTGTCTGACTCTTTGTGACCCCATGGACTGCAGCACACCAGGCTTCCCTGTCCATCACCAACTACCAGAGTTTATTCAAACTTTGTCCATGGCATCAGTGATGCCATCCAACCATCTCATCCTCTGTTGTCCCTTTCTCCTCCTGCCTTTGATCTTTCCCAGTATCAGGGTCTTTTCCAATGAGTCAGTTCTTCGCATCATGTGGCCAAAATATTGCAGTTTCAGCTTCAGCATCAGTCCTTCCAATGAATATTCAGGACTGATTTACTTTAGGATTGACAGATTGGATCTCCTTGCAGTCCAAGGGACTCTCAAGAGTCTTCTCCAACACCACAATTCAAAAGCATCAATTCTTAGGCGCTCAGCTTTCTTTAAATCATAGTGATAGCATCTTTCCCAGAGAATGCTGGGTCACCTCAGCTCTCTTAGTGGGAAGAAATGAACTTTCTCCTCTTCCAGCTTCAAAGCTCAAACTCTTCTTGGACAAGAATCCTTATTTCTCCCCTTAACAGAGCAGTACACTTGTTGAGTTTATTTATAGAGCCTTTGGCTGAGAATATCATCGTTCCTTGAAATTTATGATTTTTTAAAAATATTTCAAGTTTATTGGAGTATAGATGTTCACAGTGTTGTGTTAGTTTCAGGTGTACAGCAGAGTGATTTGGTTATGCATAGACATATATTCATTCTGTTTCAGATTCTTTTCTCATATAGGTTATCACAGAATAGTGAGTGGAGTTCCCTGCAGGTCCTTGTTGGTCATCTATCTTATATATAGTAGTGTGTGTCTGTTCATCCGAAGCTCCTGATTTATAACCCGCCCCACGTTTCCCCTTTGGTAACCGTAAGTTTGTTTTTGGTATCTGTTGAAGTCTGTTTCTGTCTTGTACGTAAGTTCACTTGCATCTTTCTTTAAAATTCCATCACTTTAGTTGCTCAGTTGTGTCTGACTCTTTGCGACCCCATGGACTGCAGCATGCCAGGCTTCCCTGTTTTTTAAGATTGGATTCCACATATGAGTGATATCACATGAGATTTGCCTTTGTCTGACTTACTTCACTTAGCTTGATAGTCTCTAGGTCCATCCATGTTGCTGCGAATGGCATTATTTCATTCCATTTTATGGCTGAGTCACATTCCGTGTATATATATGTACCGTATCTTCTCTATCCATTCCTCTGTCGACTGACACTTATGTTGCTTCCATGTCCTGGCTTTTGTGAAATAGTGCTGCTCTGAACAGTAGGGTGCATGTCTCCTTTGGGGTTATAGTTTTCTCTGGATATGTGCTTAGGAGTGGCAGTGCTGGATCATATGGTTGTTTTAAGTTTTTTAAGGAGCCTCCACGCTGTTCCCCTTAGTGGCTGTACCAATTTACATTCCCAACCTGTAGTGCAGAAGGGTTCCCTTCCCTCCATACCCTCTCCAGCATCTGTTGTTTGTCGAGATTCATGATTAGTGGCACTTCTAACAAATTACTACCTGTACAAAATGTTTCCTAGTTTTCCTTGATATTGTGCTATTCAGTTTCCACAAAGGGACCATTTGGTGGGTATTTATAATGTCAGAATAGATAACTTATCCATTACAAGTAAAATTCCCTATAAAGGGAGGGAAAAGGTGTATGCTTTTAAAGTACCAGGACAGAATTGTGGGGAAAAATAATGTCTTCATTTTAATATACATATATTAAATGTAATTTGGGGTTTAAAAAAAAGACCTAATCCAGATCTATACTACCCTAAAAATCAGTTTAGTATTTATGGCCACTGTATTTTTTATGCTTATTTATTTGTTACTTTCTTTTTTTCAGGCAGGATGAGTCAGATGGTGGTTATGGGTCTGTCCCATAATCTATTATGGAAGTACATTCATTATCTGAGATCCAAATTACATCCATGATATTCCATATTTTATTTGGCCGTGGCTTGGAGATATTAATTAAATAGATGATTTCTGTTGGACTTCCCTGGTGGTACAGTGGATAAGAATCCCCCTGCCAGTTTAGGGGACATGGGCTTGATCCTTGGTCCCTGAAGATCCCACTTGCCACAGAGCAACCAAGCCCTTGTGCAGCTCCTGAGCCCACGTGCTCCACCTGCTGGAGCCTGTGCTCTGCAACAAGAGAAGCCACCACCAAGGAGAAGCCTGTGGACAATGAAGAGAAGCCCCCACTTGCCACAACTAGAGAAGGCCCACGTACAGCAATGAACACTAAGCACAGCCAAAACTTTAATTAGTTAATTTTAAAAACAGAAATAATAAATACATCATTTCTGTAGGGCAAGCCATTATAAGAAAGAATTGCCAAGGCATTTTTACTAATCCTTACCTGTTAACTTAGATTTTTTTTTTTTTTTGACATTTTGGAGTACAATATTAGAAAAATATTTCTAATTTTTCCTGAATTCTTGTTATGAGTAAGGAATCTTTCTCAGGACACATGTGACCGTCGCTGTAGCTTCAAGCCAGCTTGATGTCCCAAAGCCTTTCAAAGTAATTCTCCCATGGATGCCCTTTTTTAAGTGACAGAAGATTCTTCATTTTGCTACTTTTTGCTAATAGCAGAGAGAACTGATTTCCTCTTTTTTGGTATTGTGATACAGCTCCACTGTCTTAGTTTTTTTCTTGCACATAACACAGTAAACCCTTAGTGAGTCTATTATTGATTCTCAAAATGAGGGTAAGGCTGTACTTTTTGCCTCCACCTTGGGCGAATGGTCCAGGAGCCAGATGGAGCCGGCAGGGCTCTCTGGTTTGTCGCGTTCACCCCGGGCCTTGCATGGTGTTTAGAGGACACTATTTAATCTGTTGCCACATTTCATCTGATGAGTACACTTGACAGTTCCCAGCTTGTCCATGAAAACATCCAGCTCCCCACAGCCCAGGCTCCTGATTGGGCCCCACCATCCCCCGCCCACCCCCAATGAGTCCCTCCCGACTTCCCAAGACGGTAGCCAGGAATCAGCTGCCTTTGCCACCCTGATGACTCGATTATTTTCCTTAGAGCTGAGAAGCAGCTTATATCTCGTGTCCCTGTAACAAGGAGGAAATAAATGATTGGGTGGGTGAGTTTTTAAGATAATGACCCATCTGCCTTGTTTTTCCCACGTGCTGGGCCCCATAGACTGTGGAGTTTACTGCCTGAGTGAGCGAGGCCCCACTGCTATTCCCTGCTATAGCTACTGGCATCTTAGTGTAATTAGAACCTTCTGTCAGGGCCTGCTTTTGGTAATTCTTTGATAATAACTTAGCAACCGGAAATAGCTTTTTAAATTTATTTTTTAATTGGAGGAGCAACCAGAAATATTTGTGTTTCCCCTTGAAAGTTTCCCAAGGGGCCTCCTTAGAAGGCCAATATTCTCTGCCTGGAAATCAATGTTTAAGAAAATATACATGAGGTATCAAAATGTTGATCCAAGGCTGCTTAGTGCTTCCTAGTGGAGATTTTGACTTTCACATTTGTTTTCATCTTACCCATTTATCCTCTCACTTAGCATCCATGGTTGACTTTGGCCAAGTAGATGAAGGTTTCCCAACTCAGTGCCCGTAGGGTGGGCAGGGAACTGAAAGGAACGGCGTGGACTGTGCTTCAGAGAAAGCAGCAGTGATGCCATTCGGCCTTAGGGTTCGGGAGACAGTAGGGACGGTATTGCAAATTGGAGAACACTTGCTCTGTCTGAAGGAGCCACTGTCCTCAGCCTCTCTCGGTCCTGCCGTGTTAGACACTGGGGTCCCCTTTCTCCTGGTCTGGTACCAGGTACCTTTTCCTGATCTCTTCTTGGCAATGAGGCTGTGTCATTCCCTGGGTGATACCCGTAACCAGCTCTTTCCCTGCCTCCCACAGTGTCCCCAGGGTTTTCTCTACCTGTCTCATGTGTGTGCATGCATGCATGCTCAGTTATGTCCAACTCTTTGTGACCCCATGGACTATAGCCCTCCAGGCTCCTCTGTCCAGGGGATTTCCCAGGGAGGAACACTGGAGTGGGTTGCCATTTCCTTCTCAAGTGATCTTCCCAACCTAGGGATTGAACCTATGTCTCCTGCATTGGCAGGTGGATTCTTTACCACTGAGTCACTTGGGAAGCCCCGTCAGGGTTGATAAGGCATCAGATTCCACACGCTACATGGAAAATGTTCTTTGCCAAAAGTTATCATTGAGTCCCATTCACCATGCATTTTCCCTTTCTAATCCCAGAGTGTTTGCTTTCGCTGTTCATTCTAACTTATCACTTAAAAAAAAAAAAAAGCTCAGTCGTGTCCAACTCTGCGACCCCATGGACTATAACCTACCAGGCTCCTCCGTCCATAGGATTTTCTGGGCAAGAATATTGGAGTGGGTTGCTATTTCCTTCTCCGGGAGATCTTCCCCACCCAGGGATCCAACCCAGGTCTCCCGCATTGTAGACAGATGCTTTACTATCTGAGCTACCAGGGAAGTCGCTAAAAGACACTGAAATTATGAAGGTGCACAGGGAAGAAGTTTGGAGTCTCGTGCATCAGTGGCAAAGGGATGGGGAGCCCTAAAGAGCTAAGGGTGTGTGTGTTTGACTATTTTGTATGTGCACAAACACCAATTTGTAAGGCTCATCAACTTAAATGTAGAATGTCTGAAAATGCTAAAAGAAAAAAACACCCACACTGTACTGAAACTCAACTTATATTTATGCCTAATCTGACTAGAATCTAAGTTCCTCGAAGGCAGGGACCAAGTTCTATTCACACCTCTCCTCTCTTTCTCCTGTTTCCTCATCAGGTGGCAGCAGACATCCAAGTCTTCGGGTTTGTCCAGCAGCTCACAGCCTGCAGGTGCCAAAGCCGATGCCCTCAGGGAGGAGATGGAGGAGGCTGCCAACAGAGTGGAGATTTGCAGGGTACCCCCTTTCTGTGCTCCTCTCCACTGAGAAAAACGGGAGGCCCTCAGGGAGCATCCTTTTGTTTGCTGGAGGTCTATGAAAACCCTAATAGCCTCTGGTTGAGTCTGTGTCCCCAAGCTTGGCAGCTGGCATGTCTAAAGAGCCCAGGACGAACCCTAAGAGCTTTCAGTACTCATCATATTTAAAAAAAAATTCCTGGCCCAATAATTTCAGCATTCTTGACACCTGTGACTCTGGTTCTGATGCTTGTTCAGTTTCTTCAAACTACGTTTTTGCCTTTTAGCATGCCTTGCAATTTGTGTCCAAAGGTGGACATGAAGGATTGGGTAAAGGGACGTGTGGTGCGCAGGCGTGTGGTGATGTGGCAGTCAGGTGTGGGAGCGGGGGAAGCCCCTGCAGCCCTGTGACTGGGCGTGAGTCTTGTGGGTGCGCCTGCAACCCTGCACCGTGAACTTCAGTGCTTCTCTGTTGCCTGTCGTTCTGTTTCCAGCTTCTCAGTTTTTGTGTTTGGTAGGACAGGATGGCTAGAGGATGCTGGAGCTGATTAATTCTCTTTCTCAATGTGAGGGAGGCTAGAGTCTGCTAAAAGCAAGTGTTCAGTAGGGCTCTGATATAACCCCAGCAGGTTGTTGTGGCTCAGTTGCTAAGTTATGTCTGACTCTTCACAACCCCATGGACTGCAGCCCAACAGGCTCCTCTGTCCTTCACTGTCTCCTGGAGTTTGCTCAGATTCATGTCCATTGAGTTGATGATGCCTTCTCCAACCATCTCATCCTTTGCCGACCCCTTCCCCTGTTGCCTTCAATCGTTCCCAGCATCGGGGCCTTTTCCAATGAGTTGGCTCTTCCCATTGGGTGGCCAAAGTATTGGAGCTTCAGCATCAGTCCTTCCAATGACTATTCACAGTTGATTTCCTTTGAGGTTGACTGGTTTGATCTCCTTGCCATCCAAGGGACTCTCAAGAGTCTTCTGCAGCACCACAATTTGAAAGCATCCCAGCAGGTTCTACTGGGATAAAATGATTTATCCTTGAAGTTTCCTGGCAGTCCAGAGGTTAGGACTTGACATTTCCACTGTTGTGGTCCCTTGTTCAGTCCATGGTTGGTGAACTAAGATCCCACAAGCAGCATGGCACAGCCAGGAATAAAAGAAAAATTCTCCTAAGGTTAGGTCTTGTTAAGGGTAGAATGCTCCAGTGCATTTCAAAATGGCAATATTTTCCCTTCCCCTTGGGAAAAACGAGAGAGGACTTTTCTCTGCTGTTCACTGTAAGAACTTGGTAGTAGTCCAGGAGGAAAAACTCAGCAGAAGTGTAGGGGCTCCCTATACTTATTTAAATATTAAATTATATTGATAATGTTTATGAATAAAATATTTATAATATTAAATTATAAATATTTTATTTAGACAAATGAAAATTTGGTTTAGAGTTTCTGCTTTTATTTCTCACTTGTGTGGCTTACTTGGAATCTATATTGTTAACTTTATAAGACGGTGATGTGATTGTATGTTCAGAAGGATACCTTCATGTTCCCGAGGGCATACTCCGTTCGCCTGGCTTTACAGAGATCGTCTGCTGAGTGGTTGAAGGTGATTTGATGTGGCATCAATAGACATGAGTTTAAGCAAGCTCTGGGAGTTGGTGATGGACAGTGGCATGCTGCAGTTCATGGGGTTGCAAAGAGTCGGACACAACTGAGCGACTGTACTGAACTGAACTGACGTGGCATTTAGTCCTTCCCAAGGCTCCCTTTCTTACCTCTGTCTACCGAGTTGTTGTTTTTTTTTTATCACCCCACCCTTTGTCTTCCCCTGACTTGAACTATCTCCCTCACGCTTGTCAGGCTGGTGATGGATGCTTCTAGACCAAGGCTGCTTGGGCCATGGCAGGCAAGGTTGAGTTCCGACAAAACCACTTTCTCTAGCACCTTTGACAGGTCCAGCAGCCTCCCGGAGGCATTCATTGTAAAGGATGCTGAAGTGGTGGGGACCTGAGGCGGGTGGTCCTAGAGCCCATTTTATTCTTTGGGAAAAATACCTTGAACTTTTGGTAGCTAGTCATGTGAAATTGGTGTCTTGGTTCTATCATCTTGTATGCAAGAACCCTTTAAGGACGCTTGCCTGTTGAGTATACTGGAAAAGGAAACAGATTACTTCTCCCATTCCCCTGCTCACGGAGGACAGTTCGATCAGCAGCTGGAGGGGCTGCTGAGGTTATCGGGGTCTGTGCAGAATGCCTGAGGTTCTGTGTATATCAGACTCTTCCTGAATTATGCAGTTGTCTGCAGTAATTCCTTCAGCATTCGGGTCAGCTTTCCTGTGCTTTTTTTCCTTTTTATTGAGATATAGTTGACATACAATACCATGTTTGTATCTGGTGTGGTACATGATGACTTGATATTTGCATAGATTATGAAATGATCACCATGATGAATCTAGTAACCATCTGTCCCCATGCAAAGTTATTGCAGTATAATTAACTGTCTGCCTTATGCTGTATGTTACATCCCCGTTGCTTAATTATTAAGTAAACTGAAGGTTTGTGCCTCTTAATCTCCCTCATCTATTTTTCCCAGCCCCCGATCCCCTCCCCTTATGACAACTACTGTTTGTTCTATGAATCTATGAGTGTGTTTTTGTTTTGTTTTGCGTTTTAGATTGCATATATGAAATCATGAGGTATTTGTCTTTCTCTGACTTATTTCACGTAGCATAATACCCCCTAGGTCCATCCATTGTTACACATGGCAAGATTTTATTTTACTTTTTATGATTGAGTAGTACTCCATTGTCTGCACACTACAACTTCTTTATCCGTTCACCTGTCAGTGGACACTTGGGTTGCTTCCATATCTTGGCAATTGGAAATAGCGCTGCTATAAGCATTGGGGTGATGTTTTCCTATTTCCTCCAACCTGAACGTGACAGATACTTTTTCTCTTAACTCAGCACCTCTTCTGAAGCTCTGCCTCAAAGGCTACCAAGCAGGGAGGGAAGTCAGAGATCACATGACTTGTACAAACATGTTTAGAGAATGTGACATGCTCACAGATACGGTTAGTGTGACAGAGTCTATGTCCACTCGAATGCACTTCTGCACTGTGCTGGGGGCGTTTCAGTGAAACTGACCACTGACCTCGGAGGGAACATGATCCAGACACAGCATTCAGCCCCTATTCTCAGCCCCTCGGGGAGCTGAGTGATGAAGGGCTTTTCACACTGAGATTCATGTATGATATTGGATGAGTCCAGGGTTTTTTTTTTTGCCAGGTTTGGCATCAGCAGTCCATCCCCTGCCCACCTGTCTTAACCAGCTTCCCTCGACTTGGTGTGTTTGCCTCTCTTTTCCTGATGATCAGCCAATCAGAACTGAAATGAGGGGAGCAAGGCAGTAGTATCATCAGGGGAAGAAGCGGCAGGGGTGGCAAGCAGAAGCACAGGGTGTGCCTGGCGGGGCTGCTGCAGACAGCAGGGCGCGCCGCAGAGATGCAAGGAAGCAATTTGCGCGTCATTCCCCTGCATCAGCTTTCCTAACTCTCCACGTGGCCCATGTTAAAAGCCCCAGGAAAACACTGGCATAGATGTTCTTTCCCCACTTAGTCATCCTTTAGAGCCGTGGCTGGGAAATGCAATGTCCACAGGCAAAGTTTGTAATCTGCCCAGTATTATGAAAAATGAGGTTAAACCATGGTTATGGTTCTTTGCCCTGATGTGTGGATTCCTACTCTCTATCCTTCTGTATTTTGCCCCCACAGGACCAGCTGTCAGCTGACATGTACAGTTTTGTGGCCAAAGAAATCGACTATGCAAACTACTTTCAGACGGTAAGCATCCAGAAAGGTGAGGCAGCTTGGAGTCTGTTAGCAGGTGTCACAGTGGGGACGGGAAGGAACGTGGGCCTCGAATCAAGGATCTGTGAAGCATGTCCTGAGAACAGGTGGGGCTTTGACAGTCCTACCTGTGAATAAATCCTGCCTTCTTGTCGCCTTTGTATGGATTTCTCCAAAACCCCAAGAATAAAATTCAGCCTCACCCAGGAAGATGTTTGTACCTCTGTGATCTACAGCAGTGGTTCTCAACCAGGGGTGATTCTGTCATCTCCCAGCAGATGATTGGCTGTGTCTGGAGACATTTGAGGAGGGCTTCCCAGCTGGCACTAGTGGTAAAGATCCCACCTGCCACTGCAGGAGACTTAAAAGACGCAGGGTCGATCCCTGGGTTGGGAAGATCCCCTATACAGCAACCCACTCCAATACTCTTGCCTGGAGAATTCCATGGACAGAGGAGCCTGGAAGGCTACAGTCCATAGGGTCACAAAGTGTCGGACACAACTGAAGTCACTTAGCAGAGATGTTTTTGGCCGTCACTATCAGGGGAGGTGCTACAGGCACTCGGAGGGTGGAGGTCAGGTTTGTCGCTAAGCATCCTGCAGTGCACAGGACGGTGGCTCCCACGACAGAGGGTGATCCAGCCCCAGATGTCAGCGGGGCCAGGGTTGCAAAACCTGAGTCTGTCATCAGGAAGCAACTTGGGAAGAAGCAGCTAGCCACACCCCAGCATCTGTTGGTTATTAATGGAGATTTTTTTTGTCCCAGATGATGACACGTTGGTAAATGAGGGCTGAATTCTGTTTACTGCCTCTCCTCTATGGGGGCAGATTTACAGAGTAGAGACACAGGATCTGAGTCATCCATACTTGAATCATCTGGCCCAAATAATTAGGACCCTGAAATGAAAAATAATGTTGGGAATAAAACTCAAAGTTTCTCTTTAGGGTCAAGGAAGTGATACAAAGACAGGGAAAGAAGATAAAGGGAGGAGAGAAGAGGAATCCTGAGAAGCTGGATGCATTGATAAGCATGGGGCGGAACTGGGGGCAGTCAGTGCTCCCCTTCGTGCTCAGCATCAATGGCCAAGAAGTCCAGAGTTTCTTCCCCCGTGAGAGAGAGCTGATACATATTCCTTCCAACTTGAAATGTTTATTTTGAAATAGTAGGATTCTTTTCAAGTCTATTCCATTGGTTTTATTTGTGAAGGTAACATTTCATTTTAAAATATCTAAAACAAATGATTGTTGACATTCCAAGCATTATTGGACTACCTAATTGTCTTTGGGTACCACTTATTTCAACTCTATGACTTAAGAAAAGATTCCCTTTTAGTTTTCCTTGGGGATAATAGCTACTCATCATACCAGACTTTGAGCAAAGTGCCTCTCTCTTCGTTTCCTCCTACATGCCCAATTTTCTTTTTTGTTTTTGGAGTGGGGAGAGATTTAGAAAATAAATGAAGTGCCAGCTATTCACTGCTTTTCCTCTGCTGTTTTTACCATTTCAGCAGCTTTTTCAGTAGTGGGAGGGGCAGAACAGAGCATCTTGAAGGACCTTGTCCTTTGAATCACATCACGATAAAGCAGATTTGCCTCCCAAGGTGGAAGAGGATTGTGGATCGAGCACATGTTTTCCCACCAGTTGTATCTTGAACTCTTCTTGGGGGGAATCAAGATACATTGAGGCTCATGACATTGAGCGCCCTCTCATGGGCACCTGGATTTCTGAATGTGTTCTCTGTTTATAGCCTTTTCATTGTTGCACCCCTTTGGTGCCTTTTGCTGTGAGAACTGGGGGCATGGTGCTCCCCAGCAGGGGTGGCAGTGAAGGCAGGCTCACCTCTGGAGAGTCCCCTTCACCTCCTCCCCGAGTCTCCCACCTCCAAAACTTCCCTTTATGGTCACCCCTCTGCTGCAGAGGCTGAAGGGACGAATGCCCGTCATTGCAGATGGGTGGAGGAGGGGGCAGGGCACCCCGATGGTGTGGCAGCCCATGCCCTCTATCCTCCAGCAAAGGCTGATGCTTCTCCTTGTGTTCCCTCAGCTCATCGAAGTGCAGGCCGAGTACCACAGGAAGTCCCTGACACTCCTGCAGGCCGTGTTGCCTCAGATAAAAGCACAACAGGGTGAGTGCCTGCCTGGGGCGGGGAGGGCGGGGAGGGTGGGGAGCCTGCCATTCGGGGCCCTGTGCTTGGCTCGCCTGCTCCTCCCCTACAGGGCTGCCTTCACGTGAGCCCTGGGCCTCCGCCTGCGGGCACCTTGATCAGCGGCAGGAAAGCAGAGCACGTGTACACACTACACACACGCTGCCCCAGTGGGGATGAGGCGGGTGTGCATGGGTGTGTGTGGAGGTGCATGTGTAACAGGAAGCCCAGCAGCTCTGCTCACAGCAGGCAGGCTTCCACCGCCTCCCCCAGTTCCTCCCCGTCATCCCCCGAAACTGCAGGAATGGAGATGCTGCAGTTGGACAGTGCTTCCATGGACATTGTTGGACAATGCTTCCACGTCCACTGCTCCATGTCCCTGGGACACTTAGGAGAAGCAGTGTGACCGGAGGAAAGGAAGGTTCCCGCGGGGGTGACCTGTGCTGACCCCTCTCTTGCTCCACCTGCAACCCCCACACCCCAGAGGCCTGGGTGGAGAAGCCTTCCTTTGGGAAGCCCCTGGAGGAGCACCTCACAATCAGCGGCCGGGAGATCGCCTTCCCCATCGAGGCGTGCGTGACGATGCTGCTGGAATGCGGGATGCAGGAGGAGGTGCGTCTGGGTGCAGCCGAGCTCAGCCGTGAACGGGTTCCCACAAGATGCAGCCTCCGGGGTCTCTCCTCCTCTGTTACCATCCTCACCCGGCCCCACGAACCCAAACCTGGGAAGACGCAGTACAAGCCCCCTGTCCTCAAACTGGTCCTGCTTCTCCCATGAGCCTTCACTCTCCAGGGACAGTGGAGGATTGTGGGACATGATACCCCCGCCCTGAAGACGTTATAGCCCCGCTCTGGCCCTCCTGTCTGCATATGTAATGAGATTGGGGCTTTCTCCTCCTTCTCTTCCACCCCATTCTCCACCTCCTCTCTCTCTAATTTAAAAGATAGACCTTTTAACCTTTAGATCATAACTTTTTTTATAGACATCCTGAAAACTGATATAGACATTAGAAAGCACTCCTTACAAGCCACATGTTAAAAAAAGAATCCTATGAGACATTGGCAACCATTGTTTTTATTGCTGTGTCAGTGGTCTCCTGGGAGGTAGACCTCATCTTTAGTTTCTTATGCAGGCAGTTTAAAATTCATGACTCCACTTTCCTGTGATCTGATCAACCAATCAATATTTATCTATGGTATTTATTACTAAGCAAAGTATAAGTGAGATGGGGGCTTATGAGCTTATGGAGCAGATAAGTGTAGCGTCTGTCAAATAAGCCTGATTTATTCAAAACAGGTTTCTTTGACCCTGTTTTAAATGCCAGGCATTTTCATGTATAATACCAATGAAAAATGAGGTCTTTTTAGTCCCTGAGGGAAAGTTTTATGGAGGGAGGTGAATGGGGCCTTTTCTTTCCCCATTTTTTAAAAACTTTTTATTTTGTATTGGGGTATAGCCAATTAACAATGCTGTGATAGTTTCAGATGAACAGCAAAGAGACTCAACCATACATACAAATGTATCCATTGTCCCCCAGACACCCCTCACATCCAGGCTGCCACATAACATTGAGTTGAGTTCCATGTGCTATACAGTAGGTCCTTGTTGATTACCCAGTTTAAATATAGCAATGTGTACCTGTCCATCCCAGTTCCCGACCTATCCCTTCCTCCTGTCCTTCCCCTGGCAACCATTAGTTCCATAAGTTTGTTCTCTAAGTCTGTGAATCTGGTTCTGTTTTGTAAGTAAGCTCATTTGTATCATTTCGTTTTAGATTTCACATATAAGGGTTGTCATGCAATAACTTCTCCTTCTGTCTTGCTTCATTAGTATCATAACCTCTAGGTCCATCCATGTTGCTGCAAATGGCAAAATTTTCATTCATTTTTATGGCTGAGCAGTATTCCATTTTATAGACTTACCATATCTTTTTAAATCCATTCATCTGCTGATGGACAGTTAGGTTGCTTCCATGTCCTGGTAATTGTAAATAATGCTGCTGTGGACATAGGGGTACGTGTATCTTTTCAAATTAGTGTTTTTGTTTTTCCAAAATATATCCTAAATACACAAGGACGGGACATTGACGTGCCCAAGGTTCGTTTAATCAAGTACGTGCTGAACCAGAACACCGGGTCACCCTGCCCTAGGTGCTGAGGCCACAGCCAGGGATGAGGCCCAGGTCCTGCTGTCCCAGTGTTGACACATGGCGATGGGAAGGAGGCCCCTGGGAGATCGTGGAGGAAGCGGGTGGGGAGACTGCCGGCCGTCGGTCTCGCTGTTGTGCCCTCAGGGTGCAGGCTGTCTGCTGACCCCTGTCCTGTCGGCAGGGCCTCTTCCGAGTAGCCCCATCTGCCTCCAAGCTGAAGAAGCTCAAGGCGGCCCTGGATTGCTGTGTGGTGGATGTACAGGAGTGCTCGGCGGACCCCCACGCCATCGCAGGTGGGCCCCGCAGCTGGAGGGGCTCCGGGGGAAGGGATGGGCGTGGAGGATGTACAGCCATGTGTCAGGGACACTCGAGCCCCTGGCTCCCCGCCGTGCTCTGGGCATGTCCACTCAGGGCCCCACTTTAGGCCTGGTTGCTTGTGCCCTTGAAGGAAGGAGGAGGTGATGGTGGTAACACGAGAGAGGAGGCCCTCACGGCCACACCAGAGCGTTGGATCCAGGCATGTGGCAGCCACCATGTGACCTGGTCACGAGGGTCGGGGAACCTTCCCCAAACATGCCCCTCATGGTGACGCTGGCTGGTAGCACGTGTCTGCCATGTCCCGGCAGCTCACAGCCTGTACTGTGTTCACGTCCAGGAGCTCTCAAGTCTTACCTCCGGGAGCTACCAGAACCTCTGATGACCTTTGAACTCTACGACGAGTGGATTCAGGCTTCCAAGTGAGTATGGCAGGTCTCTGTGTGTCCTGTGGGTGTGGTTTATGTGGAGCCTTAATTGAAACTGTGCAAGTGTGCCACCTGGGATCCAGCGAGTCTGTATCTTGGTGTGTGTCGTGGGGAGAGGCTTGTACATGTGCCCGGAGAACCAGGTCCCAGGGTGTGGATCACAGGCTGGAGCCACCAGAGTGGCCCAGAGCCCCAGCTGGGCCTTCAGGAGGACTCAGGGAGGTTCCGGGCTCCCGTCACCACTCAGACCGCCCCCCGCCTTCACGCTGGCCATTCCCTGCCACCCGACAGGTTTTGGTTCCCCAAAACCTCTACCTCGTAGGTTCCTTCTGACTCTCTGGGTCCCACTCTGAAGGTCACCTCAGAGAGGCCTCCTTCCTGACAACTGGTGCCCAGCAGCTGGCAGCCAGGGTCTGCCTCAGCCCCCGGGTTCTCTGCAGAGACTGATCAAATTCAAGGCTGTGTTGGTGTGGCTGGTTGGATTGTGAGCTGATGGGGAGCAGGGAGGGATGACCGTCTCTTCTGACTGCCTCCCACTCCCTAACCCCTGCGACGCTGCCTGATACACCAGAGACCCTCAGTATGTGAGTGTCGATTTTTTTTTTTTTGCTGTGCTCAGCTTGTGGGCTCTTAGTTCCCTGAATACGGATCAACCTGTGCCCCCTGTATTGAGAGAGTGTAGTCTTAACCACTGGACCACTAGGAAAGTCCTATATGGATGTTGAGTTTTTACTGAAGGAAAGACCTTGGCAGCATCTGCCCTTTGACCTTAAAGAGGATTGATGAGCAGAAAAGGGAGATTTTCTCGCCTTGGTCAGGATGGAAGCAGGGACTTCTGGGGATCCTGCGATGGCCATTCCCTACCTTGGGTCTTGAGTCAGGGGGTCAGAGCTGAACCTCTCGGTGGTGTTTGCTTTTCAGTTTTTCTTGTTAAAAGGTTCTTTGAGCATAAGGTCTTCCAACCCTGTAAACCTTGATGTAGGTTTTCATAAAAATGTATATTTAAAAACGTAGTCCTAACAAAAATAAATTTTATATATATATATATATATCTTTCAGTAATCTCTTTTAATCCTTAGAAGATCTAGCGATAAAGAAACCCTTTGAGCAAGTCTCTCTGTAGAATGGAGAATCCTTTGGTTGCGGAAACTATCCATCTTGTGTTGTGTCTTCAAGGGTCAGATATCCTTATGTCAATATGAGTTCATGTCATTTACTTGTTCAGAAGGTGTTTATCGAGCATCTGTTATATTCCACATGCCGAGAAGCTTAATGTGCATCAAACTCTGTGGGACTGGCCAGTCGGTTGCCATGGTGGCGTGAGGGTGGAGTTGACCTGTTTCTGGTGTCCTGTTCTGTGCCAGATCTAACCTCCTGATGACATCACAGCCCTGCCCACTCAGGTGCAGGCGTCTGCCCTCTGCCCTCACCTGCTGCCCCGGTACACATTGACTGGGGCCATGTGATGTGTGCAGGGGAAGTTTTGTTAAAACAGCACAGGCAAGACCGAAAGATTATTGAGGGGGAAATAGTAAGAACCAAAGATATGAATGATAATAGTTTACTGATATGGTCACTGACAACGGCTGGTTTCTTTTTCTCAAATATTTCGATGGCTGTGAGTCTGAGTGCCGGTAAGACTTCATTGATCCGTACTCAGTTAGTGGCTTTTCCTGTTAATTTTCCAGCATCCAGGACCAGGACAAGAGACTCCAGGCACTGTGGAATGCGTGTGAGAAGTTGCCCAAAGCCAATCATAACAACATCCGGTGAGTGGACGATAGAGACGCTGGGTCAAGGTTATTTAAACCTCACACACACGTTTCTGGGCCAAAAGGCGTAGTCACTGGCAAGCTTGGCGTTACACAGTGTCCAAAGTAAATTTAACATGCAGGGTCTCTTTTCAACTTCAAGCAATCCTGGGAGGTTGTGAATTACCATCCTGCAGATGAGGAAACAGACTGTATGGGGCTGTGAGATGCTGCAGGCTACCTGACCAGCTGCTGGCTGATGCAGTTCTTTGGTTTGCAAGGAGCAAGGATGAATGCAGGCTGCTTTCAGATACTGGGGTTTATTGTAAAGATAGGTGCCTGTGGATCCCAGGGGCGACACTGACCAGACCCTGAGCTGGATTTGACAGTTGTGTCCTGGAGCCAGGCTTCAGGAAGAAGAGGCTGGAGAATGTTCTCTGGTTTCCACTTGTCACCAGCAATTTTCCATGTGTCTGTCTCTTACTTTTCTCACCCTTACCCGGGTTTCACTTCCCACTGCTCTACGCATCTTTTCCCTCCCGGGCTTACGCTCTTTTCCACTTTCTGCTTCCTCATCACTTTGCACCAGCATCGCTCTTGGCCCTCCCCTCGTCCTCCTTGGAGCTTACTTAGATGCATATTTTCAGCTTCGGCTCCTACTGCCATCTGCCTGATTATTTCTGTTTTCCTGTTAAAAATCCCAGGAGTGACTTCTCATGGCGGATCCTCAGACAAACATAGGATTCCTGTATGACCCAGCAATTCCACTTCCGGGTATATTTCCAAAAGATCTGAAAGTAGGGACTTGACTTTGTACACCTATGTTCATGCCAGCGTTATTCACAATACTCAAGAGGTAGAAACAGCCCACATGTCCAGCAGTGGATAAATATAGGTGAACAAAAAGTACATACAATGCAGTATTCAGCCTCAAATAGAATAGACATTCTCATTCTTGCTACAATATGGATGAACCTTGAAGGCTGTATGCTAAATGGGAAAGAAGCCAAACACAAAAGGGGAAATTCTGAACAATTCCACTAAAAAGCAGTATATACAGTAGTCAATTCATAAAGATGGAGAGTAGAATGGTGGTTGCCAGAATGTAGAATGGTGGCTAGGGTAAGGGGGAGGGGTCAGGAGCAGCAGGTGGGCTGTCATTTCATGGTGTCAAGTTTTAGTTTGGGGTGTTGAAAAATTCTGGGGATGGATGGTGGTGATGGTTGCATCACAATGGAAAGTAATGCTAGTGAACTGCACACTGTAAAATGCTTAAAGTGTTAAATATATACAAAATTGAAAGAGAGCATCCCACGAGCAAGAATCAGATCAAGAGCAAGAATGACTCTCAACTGATGCTAGGCCACTGACCAGCCTGTGGACTGACCGTGCTCAGCTCAGGCCCCATGTCCTGGTCCAGGCATGTGTGGCCTCTTGGAGGGTGTGATGTCGCAGGATGTGGGTGGAGGTGGCCCATCAGCAGCTTAGGGTCTTTGTGCTCTGTGGGCAACAGTTGCTGAAGGAGCCGCTTCGCTGTGGTCCAGGCAGCATGGGGCTGGACCCACTGTCTATATAACCAAGAGCCCGGGAAGAGATGGGCTTTGGGGTCTGGGGCCTGTGCGGGACCAGGCATGTTTGGTATGGTTTGGGAGAGCTCTTTTTGTGCTTCATTTGTGCATAGCTACTCAGTCACTGATTTTTTTTTTTTTTAATAATAGCTTTATTGGCATAACCATTCATATGCCAGTGTCCCCTTTTAAAAGTGTGCAGTTAAGTGTTTTTGTAAATCTGCAGAGTTGTACAGCTATGACCACTGTGTAATTTGAAAACATTTTCATCACCCCACAAAGAAATGCTGTTCCCATCAGCAGTCACTCCCCATTTCTGCTTGCCCAGCCCCTGGCAAACTCTCATCTATGTTCTGTCTCTGTCAATTTGCCTGTGCCGGGCCTTTCATACAGATGGAGTCATTCACCCCGGGGTCTCTGTGTCTGGCTTTTCTCCACTGGCATCACGTTTCCGAGGTTCATCCACGCAGTAGCGTGTGTCAGTATTTCATTGCTTTTGAGGGCTGACTAGTACTCCACTATATGGATGGGACTACGTTTTATTCATCTGTTCATCCCTTAATGGATATTTGGTGGTCTGTCCTTTTCAGCTATGCTGAATCACGCTGCTAGGAACATTTGTGTCCACGTTTTTGTGTGGACGTATTTCTCTAGGAGTGGAATTGCTGGGCCACATGCTAAGTCTAGGTCTAACATTTTCTTCGTTGGCTCTCACAGCCCCACTGAGACACTGCTCCTCGCATGAGAAAGTCCCCACTACTGACACCTGCACACCACTTCTCACCTCTGCACACAGGGAGGACAGGAGGCGACAGAGGCTTGAAAAGAAGGAGGGAATTTCTGGCATTATGCACTGAGTCAAAAGGAAAGATGGAGAATTTTTTTCTGGCCACAGTTTGTTGAAGCAGACGTTGACAACTAGCCCAGGAAGAGCTCTCTCTGTTTTTGGAGCATTCTTGTGTCCTGACATGTGATACATCTTGATTATATTGTAGGATGTATGAGTCTTCTTATCAGTAAGAGATGTTTCCAGCTGGTGTTAAGGGACCATGGCTGGTATCCAGCCCTCGAAAACCTGGCCTTTCTCACTTCCTTTCAGATACTTGATCAAGTTTTTATCCAAGCTCTCAGAATACCAAGATGTCAACAAGATGACACCTAGTAACATGGCCATTGTATTAGGACCCAACCTGCTGTGGCCACAAGCAGAAGGGTGAGTCCAGGGAGGAAGGGGTGTGTGGGTCACACTGGGGGACTGTGGGGGCCTGGGTGGGATGGTCAGGGCCCCAGATAACCACTAGCCTAATTTATGTGTCAGGTCATATGCCTGTCTTGAGCTGGTCCTTCTTTAGACTCAGGAGGAGACCCAGAATTCCTCAGATAGTTCCTGTTAATAGTCTCAAAGCCAGGTGTAGCCAAGGTCTTTTCTGAGCTCATCTGGGTCAGCATCAAGTCTGGCAAGCTCTTCTAGGCCCTTGGGCCCTCTATGGAGAGCACATCCCAACATTGGGATACAGAAGGACAGAGTGCTGTCTTGACAGAACAGAGCTGGGAAAGGATGAATCTGGCAGTTGTGAGAATCAGTCCTCAGACTTAGCGATTTCGTGTGTGTTACTCACTCATCTCCTGTAGGGAGGACTTCTGGGGATGTCTCCATTCTGTAGACATGGGGAGAGGTTCAGAAAGGTGAAGTGGCCTCCCCAAGAGGACACACGCTCTCAGACCCAGGTGTGCAGGCTTCTGGTCCAGGGCCCCCTCCCTGCCTCAGCTGCTCACCTCGCCTGCCCTCCTCTGCCCTGTGCCCTCAGGAACATCACGGAGATGATGACCACGGTCTCGCTGCAGATCGTCGGGATCATCGAGCCCATCATCCAGCACGCAGACTGGTTCTTCCCTGGGGGTATGTGGCAGCAGCTGATGTGGGAGTAGGCTTCTGGGGGGAACGGGAGGTTGCTGTGAGTTCTGAATCTTTGAAATTGAGTGCCACTGGCCAAAGGGGTGTGTGTGTGTGTGTGTATGTGTGTTGTTTTGTTTTTAAGCCCCCTGTGCATACCACCTTTGGCCAGTGGTAGGAAATCAGGATAAAGAAACAAAGGAGGTAGGAGTTCAAGGTAAAACTCTGTAGGTTCTGTGGCTGAGCTCATAAGCACTGCAGATAAATCGGCTGTAGTCAGGAGGGGATGAGATGAGACTCCATTTGAGAGCCCGCAGTCTTAAGTGAGATCTCTTTCTGTTTCTAATCCTGTAATTTTTTTTTCTCTTTGGTTTTCTGAAAAAACATCTGATCATCATTGTCTACAGATAGTAATATTGCCTGTTATTTTCTTTTCTTGACTAATTCCATTGGCTAGCACTTCAACAATATCAGATAATACTGTTGAGAGTGGACATTGACCTCTTTCCTGATTTGATTTAGACTGCTCTGGCATTTATTTCAGTCTTAAATGTGAGGATTGAGATAGATGATTCTGCCTTTTTTTTTTTTTTTTTCCATAAAGAAAATACCCATCTGTCCCTGTTTGACTGAATTTGTTTTGCGAATCACAGGTGCAAAAGTGCTTTATTAAGTCCCTCTTCTATTACATGCTAGGTGAGCACCATGAAATATAATAAGATGAGTTAATATCAACAGATGATCTAACACTGAACCATGGGATGAGATTTTCAGGGGTGACATATAAAAGAGTGGCCATTTCTCTGCTGGTTTCCCTCCTGCCCAGGAATGGCTTGGCCAGCTCACAGACCATGTGTATCTCTTCTGTCTTGCCCACAGAGATAGAGTTCAACATCACGGGCAATTACGGGAGTCCAGTACACGTGAACCACAACGCCAACTACAGCTCGATGCCCTCCCCGGACATGGACCCCGCCGACCGGCGCCAGCCCGAGCAGGCCCGCCGGCCCCTCAGTGTGGCCACGGATAACATGATGCTGGAGTTTTACAAAAAGGATGGGTATGAGCTCACGGCCCTGTCTCAGCTTTGGGGGAGGGAGGGGTTGACTGAGATGGATGACATCAAGGCTGCACTTAACCAGCAGCAGTCTAAGTGGCCCTGTCATCTCATTTCTGATGCCAGCAAATGCTTTGGAATTTGTCTTTTAAACGTGGTTTTTAAGCAGTTCGGTTCCTGTGTGAGGCGTCTCTAGCTGGGGGGATACCCTGGAGGGTCAGTTGTGGTGCTTCGCTCTCAGATGTCTCTGCATCAGAGCTGGACTCCCTGTCTTCTCGGCCACACCTCGTCTGACTCCCAGTCCGCTCTGAAAAGCCATCCAGATGACCTCTGCAAGAAAGGTGTCACCGTGGCACCTCGGGGCATTCAGTGTCCACTGGCCCCTATAGTATGGTCTTCTGAATATAAAGAGCCAGGGTCGTCAGGATTTCTGTGGCTAGAGAGCCATCTCTCTGGGACCCCAGGGTCTGCAGGCAGTTTCGCAGGCGCTGCTGGAACTTAGGGGTATAGAGGCTAAAACCACATACGCCAAGCCGCCTCAGCTACTGCTGTATGGATTAGTCCAGCTGACGCTGCCAAGTTCTGTCAGAATTGTGGATTTGTGGCCTGGATCGATAAGCTACTAAATTTTGAGGATAGTTTGTTATGCAACAAAAGAGAATCAGAACAAGCTTTTTAAAAAAAGAAAAAGACACTGGGGGCTTCCCTGGTAGTCAAGTTAGGTTGTCAGTTTAGGTTAGGACTCAGAGCTTCCATGCAGGGGGTGCAGGTTCAATCCCTGGTCAGGCTCAATCCCATGTGGTCACACCACATGCCATGCAGTGTGCCAAAAAAAGAAAAAGGACACTGAGGTCACGCACCCTATGCGGCTCTGTGTAGCTGCTCTTTCCAGTCCTACTTGATGTGCCTGTAGCAATATCACTTCTGTTCTGAGCCTCAGGGGGCCTCACCAGGTCAGCTGACAGCAGCACCTGAATCCATGAGTATGTCCACACAGAGACCTTAGCCTGGAGGTACTGTGATTTCGAATGTTGTTGTTGTTTAGTTGCTAAGGCATGTGCGACTCTTTGCGACCCTGTGGACAATAGCCCACCAGGCTCCTCTGTCCTTGGAATTTCCCAGACAAGAATACTGGAATGGGTTGCCATTTCCTACTCCAGGGGGTCTTCCTGACCCAGGGATGGAACCCATGTCTCCTGCACTGGCAGGCAGATTCTGTACCCCTGAGCCACCAGGGAAGCTTGTAATTTGGAATAAGCACGTGTAAGAAGAAGTTCAGGAGCGACCTGAGGTGCTCTATGGAGCACAGGTTCCATGATGCTTCGTTATGTTGGGGCAGCGGGGAGGAGATAGACACCTGGGTCTCGTGAGTTTCTGAGACACATGATTCAACACATTGAAGCCACTTCCCTGAATGTATGAGTTTGTGGGGTCTTTTACATGCTGTGATCTGTCACGTATCTTCACAGCGGGCTGTGGCATCCTTTCCCAAGTTTATTACATGAAAAAGCCTGTTGTCACGAGATAGAACTCGTGTTCCAAGGAGCTTGTTTTTACGATTGTGGCTATTGGGGTCCTCTGAAGACCAAGTAGAAAGATGGAGAACCCCAAATGCAGCTACTCTGAACAGGATTGTGGGGTGGTGAGGGGGTGCAGGAATTTTTCTTCAGACAGAACTTGAGGTTCTGGGTACCATGGAAACTTTGACTCATATTTGAGGCTTGGATTGTCAGCTCAGCCTTCAAGAGGTGTGTTCTTGGCCCAGGCCCCACCTCTGCTTCCACATTTCCTGGATTCACACATTTGTGAGACCAGGTCTGTGAAATGTTGCCTGGTGCCTCCGGCTGTTATTTGTCCTGGGGAGGTGAAGAAACTTTGTTATGCATTTAGGAGAGGAATGATCCCTAGAGGAGCTAGAAATACTTGATTCTGGCCTTCCTGGGGGAGTGTGGGCAAGGCTGAGCCAGGATCTTTAGGATCCTTCTTACTCATCTCTCATGTTGGCACCTACCATGCCACTGCTGCCCAGCCTCCAAGTTCATCTTAAATGGTCCAGGAACTCCCAAAACTCCTGTGGATTTTGGGGGAGATACTAGGCTTTCTTGCTTCCTTTCTCTCAGCAAGTATTTGCCAAATGTAACTGATCTTCAGAACAAACATCGAAACCTTCCAGATCAGTATAGACTTTTGTTCAGTTGCTCAGTCATGTCCGACTCTTTGTGACCCCATGGACTGCAGCACACCAGGCCTCCCTATCCTTCACCATCTCCCGGAGTTTGCTCAAACTCATGTTCATTGAGTCGGTGATGCCATCCAACCTTCTCATTCTCTGTCCCACCTTGTCCTCCTGCCTTCAATCTTTCCTAGCATTAGGGTCTTTTCCAGTGATTCCAAATGTAACCAATCTCTAGATGAAAAATCAAAGCCTATCCGACCTCTGTATACTTAAATACCTCAAATCCATATACTGGCCAACATCTCTGGGTAAGATCGTTCCTGACCAGGATTCAAAAACAGCATGATGGGGACTTCCCTGGCAACCCAGTGGTCAAGACTCCACATTTCCACTGCAGGGGTCATGGGTTTGATCCCTCGTTGGGGAACTAAGATCCTGCATGCCACATGATGTGGCCAAAAATAAAAACAGCATGAGAGATGTCTATCCTGCTGCTGCTGCTGCTAAGTCGCTTCAGTCGTGTCCAACTCTGTGCAACCCCATAGATGGCAGCCCACCAGGCTCCCCCGTCCCTGGGATTCTCCAGGCAAGAACACTGGAGTGGGTTGCCATTTCCTTCTCCAATGCATGAAAGTGAAAACTGAAAGAGAAGTCGCTCAGTCATGTCCAACTCTTAGCAACCCCATGGACTGCAGCCTACCAGGCTCCTACGCCCATGGGGTTTTCCAGGCAAGAGTACTGGAGTGGGGTGCCATTGCCCTCTCTGGATGTCTATCCTACAGAGGTCAAAAAGAAATATAGCTGCTAACCCCTGACAGCTCATGACTTGGAACGGTCCAGAGCAAACTTCTGTTCTCAGTGATAAATGTATTCTTTCTGTAGACACCTGTTCTTATGCTGAACTCTCTAACTTTCAGATTTTTTTTTTCTGGGGCAGGTGTTTGTCTCCTAATTTTTAAGGTCCTGCATCTTATCTTTTCCCTGTGTGGCCTGCCAGGTTATAGTGTGAAGTGTTAGTCACTTAGTTATGTCCAACTCCTTGTGACCCTATGGACTGTAGCCTGCCAGGCTCCTCTGTCCTTGGGATTCTCCAGGCAAGAATACTGGAGTGGGTAGCCATTCCTTTCTCCAGGGGATCTTCCTGACCCAGGGATCAAACTTGGGTTACCTGCATTGGCAGGCACATTCTTAAGCTTCTGACTCACCAGAAAGGCCTAGCTTAGGATAAGCTACTCTGCAATACGAGGTCCCAGTAGGCTAGGAGGAGTGAAGCAGGGGAGAGTAGCTGCCAGTGGACCCGCCTTGCCAGCCAGCCTGCCCCATGTGAATCCCAAGGGGGAGCAGATGAGGACTCTTGCCACGTCGTCCTGCTTTCTGCTAATTGCTCTCCAAACCTTTTGCTTCTTGGGTGTTCTTTGTGGCCTCTGGCTTCTCGCCTCTGCCTTGATTCAACTATAAAGGGATCCGAAAACCAAGTTCTTCTCATTCTCACTGGAAGCAGTGGCTGTGGGGAATCTTTGACATCCATAAGCGATGTGGGTATCTATGAAGTTTCTAAGGGAGTTGGTTGTTTTCGATGGATTGAATCTGGTGTTTTTTTAAAACAACACGAAGTTATTTGATTCTTGCGACTATTCTTTGTGTGACAGAACAATGAGCAGAAACTTGTGACCTGCTTCTGTGACCTTCTGGTTGTATTCTTCTACCTCTGAGTAGCTCCCTTGCTCTTGGCAATATGCCAAGCAATTTTGTAAATTTTGTCTTTGGGTGGAGTTCTAGCTCGACGTTCAGACACTTAAGCCTGCCAATGTTTCAAGCAAATTTTCATTAGCCTCTGAAGGTAAACGTGCTTCGACGCCTCCAAGGTTGTCACTGTTGCCATTGTGATTCATTGGTCTATAAAGATTTTTGTTGCCTTTTGAAGACATCTGTGAACCTTTGATGCCTGTTTCCTGGGCACAGGGCATGCTGCCTGCCCCACAAAAGTCACTTCAGCTGGGAGAGTCGTGATGGCAGGCGGCTTAGCTGTCTATGAAAGCAGGAGCGTACATTCACCTCTTGATTCTTGGTTGCTGACGCTTTGCTGCTGCGATTTAGCGGGTCTCATTGGTCCCCCCTCCACGTCCTCCTCTTGGTGAACCAGGGGATCACCAGGTAGCCTGATGTCGGGGTCCATGGTGCTGGGAGATGCGGTTGATAGCAGAAGGTGTCCCCCCACCACCCCTGATCCCAAAGCCCACGCCTCCCATCTCAAATGGGGAAGGTCTTTCTAAGCGAAAGAGAGTGTGATAAGAAAACCCATGAGACCGCCCTCCTTTAGGGCTCTTCTAGGAACCACAGGGAACAGCATCACCAACCATTGCAACAAAGTGGCGTCAGTTCGCTTCCCCAGGTGGAATGTTAAGCTTTTTGCTCTCTTTCATCCTGATAAATTTAGAAGCCCAAAGAGCACAGTTTGCTGCTTGCCCCCAGCTTACTTTAAATACCAGGGGATGCCACTGGACCCTGCTGCAGAGTTTTGAGTGGCCTCCGGGGGTGACTGGATCCCCTGTAGAAGGTGCCTGTTTATTGGTGGGGGTCCTCAGAGCCAAGACGACTTGCAAGCTGGTGGGTAGTGGATCCCAGAGAGAGACCAGCTGCCCCCAAAATGCCTTGGAGAAGAGAACTATTAACACATTATTGACCAGAGAGGTATTAACACCACAGCGTTAGCTTCTGCAAAAATGCCCCGGTCAATAATGTGTTAACAGCGACACTAGACGGGCGGCGTGGCAGTGGTGGTGGGGGTCTCCCCTCCGCTTTCCCCAGGGGAACGTGTGTCAGAAGGTGTCCCTTTCTGTGTGCATGGCGTAGCACCATTGTCCTCTGTGCCCCTCATGGAGGCTCCCTCCCCACACATTTTCGTAAAGGACCACATCCCACCTGCTACAACCCATCCCCAACCTTTGGTTTGAATCTTGCTGCACCTCTGCAAGGTGGGCAGACCGTCACGGTGTGGCAGCTCAGTGCTCCTGGCCAGCGTGGGTGACAGCAAGGGGCAACCCTCTGCTTATCCCCAGTGGAGACGGGGGACTGCCCGGTGTTCTCCCTGCATGAACATCTGTCTCCCTTAACACTGGCAGTATTAGCTCTTGCCATAGTCAGTGAAGGCTTTGACTACGTATCATGGCACCAGTCACCTCCTAGACCAGAGGAAAGGAGATTGACCACCTTCTAAATCATATAACTTAGAAAAGAGCGGATGGCTGCTTCTGTGGATTTTTTCCCTTCCTTGTGACATGCCCCCAACCCCTACCACAAGCACCAGGGTCAACTCTTCAGCTTCTGTCTTTATTCACCAGTGCGCTTGGTAGGATGCTCTTCACCTGTGCAGACAGAAAAGTCACTTTAACTGGAGAGACGGACTAAGCAAACAATTTCAAGGCTCAGTGGAAACCCCAGGCTTAGCCCCTGACCCTGACAGAGAGCCGCTGTGTGTCCGGAGGCAGGCGCAGTGTTTGCCACACTAATGTCTGTGTGTTTCTGTCCCTGCAGCCTTAGGAAAATCCAAAGGTACAGTATCCTCGGGTAGCCATGAGGCCACGTGCAGTCTATGGGAATAGCGAGCAGTGCCTTAGCGAGCTCTGCAGGGGTGAATGTGCGTGTCTGGTTGCTTTGGCCGATGTACTCAAAGCTGTGTCTCCCCTTCTTGAAGTGGAATCGGGGGGCGGGGACTGACCAGAGCATGATCAGCCCCGCCCTGCTCTGTAGACCTTGCAGAGGTTGTAAGCCAGCCAGCATCCTGGGGCTGGCCCGGGAGTCCTGAGTCGGTCCTGTGCTTCCCAGGTGACAAAAAGAAGGATGGGTGTTCAGGTGTCCCTGCTGGTCGGTGCTCTCTTCTAGTCTGATGCTGCCCTCCCCCCTCCCCCGCCCTGCCTCGCCTCCACCCTCCACTTGGGAGGAGTGGGTGACCCCCCCCAGCGAAGCCGCTCTCTGCTCTGAGGGAAGCTTGGGTTCCGGGGAGCTTGTCGGGCATGCCGTGGTCCTAAGGCCAGCGGTGCCCAGGCCGCCCCAGCCTGGAGCTGCGGGATGCTCCGCGGAGCACGGCCGCCGCCTCGCTTCCTTGGTCCAAGAGATGCTCGGGGCTGCGCTGCTGGCCGCTTCGTGGGGGCGGGAGCCCGGCGCCCTGGGTGCGAGGCTAAGCCTGGGTGTCTCTGTGTCCCCGGCCAGCATGGGCGTGAGGGTCATGGACACGTCGTGGGTGGCTCGAAGAGGCTCCTCGGCCGGCCGGAAGGCATCCTGCGCCCCGC
Source organism: Bubalus bubalis (assembly GCF_019923935.1). Lineage (NCBI taxonomy): Eukaryota > Metazoa > Chordata > Mammalia > Artiodactyla > Bovidae > Bubalus > Bubalus bubalis. The sequence continues at coordinate 31,785,805 of NC_059159.1, read as the reverse complement.
CTGCCATGCAGCCCCCCGCCCCGCCCGCTGAGCTCGCCCCGCCCCTGCCGTCGCCCCTCCCGGAGCAGTCCCCGGAGGCCCCCATGGCGCCCGCGCTCTCTCCATCCGGCCTCGGCCTCCAGCCTGCGGCTGAACGGACCAGGTAAGTCCGGGGCGCTGGCCCCCCACCCGACCCCCCGGGTAGGCTAGCTTGCAGTGCACGTGGATGAGGGGTTTCAGGTTTGCTGCACACGCTCAGAGCCTCGTGCAGTTGGTCATGTCCCCTGTCCCCTTTCTAAGCATCCTGGTTTGGCTTCTGCTTCATGCTGGCAGCAGGTAGGGATCATAGCCCCTGTGTGATCAGAGGGTGCCCAGGCTTTTTGAGAATAGCATCCCAGGTGCACGTGTAAGGTGGCAGCTTGCCAAAGCAGGCGAGGAAGCTGAGTTCCCAGTTCCTCTGTCCCCTCCTGTGCTGGTACAGCTTGTTACCTGTTTCGAAGTTTAGAATTTCAGTGGTTCTCCTCTCCACTCCTCTTCCTTTAGATGCATAGGGGCCATTTTTACTGCTAAAATGGGAGCAAGTCAGGTAAAGAATGGAGGTGACAAGATCATGCATTTCATTCTCGTGGAGGAAGAAAAGAGTTAGGGAGCCTGCTTGTTCCAGTGCTGGTTCCATGAGATTTTATGGAGAAAGGGCCTTGTCCCTCCAAAAATGGAAAGTGTGATCTGAGCCGGAACGGGGTCGCTGGTCCCCAGGGGCGCAGGGGAGGAGCCCCCCCCACAAACCCCTTTGAGAGGGGCATGGTCAGAGGGAGGGGATTCTACAAGCGGGGTTGCACAGACCCCTTGGCTGTTTGTCTCTGTTCTAAACAATTCAGAAAATTAGGAAAGCCACTTCACCAGGCCCACTGTGCATTCTGTTAGGAATTGGAAAAATTTTGGCGACTTTGGAAATCTGAACCTTTCAAGCCAGTCTTTGTATGCACTTGTGTGTGTGTGCACATGCACACAGATACCAATCCCTAAGTGAAGGGGTTGCAGGATTTTTTTTTTTTTTCTTTAATGTATAGAAAGTATTTTCCTTGTGAGATGGGAAATGACAGAGTTGGCAGGGGCTAGAGATGACCCTGGATGGGGTGGTTGCTGATGGCTCCATCAGAGAGGGCAAGGGGTTGCCGACCCTGGCCATGGAACCATGGGCTTTGATTCTGTTTCAGGATGCAGGAGGGGGGAGAGAGGTCAGCAGGAAGCAGGGGCTGCTGTGGGAAGGAGGAAACTGACAAAGAGGAGACTTCCTGGAATGGTCTGCTGGGGAGAGGGCCAAGGCCAGGAAAGGGCACTGGCTGTAAGGGGGCCACCTGGAGATGGGAGTGGAGCTCAGGCCTTCAGAGCCCCCACGAGGGGCTGGTCACCTCCACAGGCATCTTTGAAGGCCTTAAGAAGGTCTGGGAGGACCACACCTGCCCAGAGAACATAAATTCAGTTCGTGATTCTGATGCTGAAGCTGCCTGAGTTCAGGGACTGACTCTGTTTTATAACTCTTGTGTTACAGTGCTTCTAAAAGCAAAGAACTTTCTCCAGGATCAGGGCAGAAGGGAAGTCCGGGTTCTAGCCAGGGGACACCCAGTGCAGGCTCACAGCCCGGGGCACAGCCGGGCACGAGTCCGGGCCAGCCACCTGCGGACCAGAGCCCTCACACCCTCCGGAAAGGTACGTCACAGCCACCCTCATGACTAAATAAATAAAAGAGGGCAGTGTGGAGACTTACCCGGGGCTCTGGTGGTTAGGACTCTGCTTCCACTGCAGGTGGACGGGTTCAATCCTTTGTCATCGGGGAACTAAGATTCTGAATCAAAAAAAAGTAAAAAGAGGGAAAAAAGTAAAAAAGAGGGCAGTGCAGAGGAGTCGGGGCAGTGGTACACCTAGAACAATGCAGATCTGTCCACATCTACACCTGGGATTCTTAAAGGGTAAACACCTCCAGGGCAAGTACACGGGACTGAGGGCAAGGACAGGGAAAAGACAGACTGAGTGATGGAGGCTCTGGGCCTCTGTGGCCGGAGGACTGGGTCAGAGGTCTCTGTTATGGCATCCCAGAGCCACTGGAGGTTCAGCCAGAAGAGCTTCCTGCCCCGAGGACAGTCGCTTTGTCCAGGGTCCAGTGTCCAGGTCCGTCTGTAGTCGTCCCCTCCTGGACAATGCATCCTCAACTCCCACCTTCTCTGAGCAACCCTGATACTTGTACCACTGTGAAGCGATGGAAGGACCCTGAACTCAGCCGCTGCCTGGGGGTGGGACATATGTGTGTGTGTGTGTGTGTGTGTGTGTGTGCGCGTGCGTGCGTGTGTGTGTGTGTGTGTGTGTGCATGTGCGCCAATTACAGCAGGAATCGAGAGAAGAGGAGGAGACATTAGTGAACAGGTGGGGCAGATAGGAAAACCTGTAGTTCTAGGTGAATTTTTAAAAATGGCATCAGCTGCCCTCAGGGTGCCAGGAGCTGGGCGTGGAGGCACTGGTGGTGAGGGGTCGGGGAAAGGTGCTCACAGCCACATGGATAGATGGTGAGTGCCACTTAACAACCCTGTGTGCTGATTCGTCTTTCAGTTTCCAAGAAGCTGGCACCCATTCCACCCAAGGTCCCCTTCGGCCAGCCAGGGCCCCTGCCTGAGCAGCCTGCCGGCCAGCCATCCCCACTCAGCCTGTCCCCCACGCCCCCCAGCACCCCATCACCCTACGGACTCAACTATCCCCCGGGCTACTCCCTGGCATCGGGCCAGCTCTCCCCCGCGGCCCCGGCACCCCCACTGGCCTCCCCCTCTGGCTTCACGGGCGCCCTAAGCAAGTCGCGGCCCACCCCGAAGCCCCGGCAGAGGCCCACCCTGCCGCCGCCCCAGCCGCCCACTGTCAGCCTCGCCGCCTCCAGCCCACAGTCCTCAGAGCATCCCGTGCTGGACGGCGTGTCCCCCGGGGAGAGCATGTCAACAGGTAACCTTGGCGCGCGTGGCATCTGGGAACTTGGCAGGAGGTGGGCCTTGTTTCCAGGGATGACCGTGCTGGAGCCACCTGTGGCATATGGGGTGGTCTCCTTAGAAGCCCCCCTGAGGCCGTGGACACCCCCGGGCCCAGTTGTCCTGCAGAGAGGGGGCTCCCTAGGGGATTTCTCCCAATTGAACACCCGCCAGCCTGGGTTCTCATCCTGCATCTGGGGGCCGAGCGCCCTGCGTCCTGGGAAGAGGCGGCTTCAGGAGGGGCTGGACTGTGATGGCAGAAAGCGGGATCACAGCACAGGTGTGTCTGGGGCTTTGCTCAGCTCAGCACTGGCAACTCAGTTACCAGTTTTCACCGTGAGAACAGAGGTTGAGAGACAAAGACATAGTTTCCTAATAACTAAACAAGCCTTGTGGGCTTCCTGATAACTCGGTTGGTAAAGAATCCACCTGCAGTGCAGGAGACCCCGGTTCGATTCCTGGGTCGGGAAGATTCCCCTGGAGAAGAGATAGGCTACCCACTCCAGTATTCTTGGGTTTTCCTGGTGGCTCAGATGGTAAAGAATCTGCCTGCAATGCAGGAGACATGGGTTTAATCCCTGGGTTGGGAAGATCCCCTGGAAAAGGGAACAGCTACCCACTCCAGTATTCTGGCCTGGAGAATTCCATGAGTCCATGGGGTCACAAAGAGACATGATTGAGCGACTTTCACTTCACTTCAAACAAGGCTTATTAGGAAAAGGTTTTTTCCTTAGCAAAATATATTTAGAAAGGGCTCAGTAAAGAACCTGCTTGCCAGTGCAGATGTGAGAGATAATGGGTTTGATCCCTGGGTCAGGAAGATCCCTTAGAACATGGCAACCTACTCCAGTATTCTTGCCTAGAGAATCCCATGGACAGAGGAGCCTGGAGGGCTACAGTCCATGGGGTCGCAGAGTTGGATACAACTGAAGTGACTGAACATGCAATTTCAAACAAGATTCTGTAAGCCTGGTTCTTTGAGGGGCTTTGTGGGACAGGCCCATGACAACTAAAATTAGTTTTACTTTAACATCAAAGGTGGAGCTATTTTTCCTCTAGGAAAATGTGTAACCATAACCCACACACACCACACAGATACATGCATGCAAGCATGCTTGAACGCACTCATACCACAGATACACATAAATCACACACAGATACACCATATATACACCTACTGTATACACACACCACACACACACATACAAACACAGCTGTCTCCACGCAGACACGCCACACACACACTGGAGGCAGCAGTCTGGCCTTGGGTCCTGACTTGTGCTTTTATTCATCCCCACATCTGCCCTCGGGAGTGAAGGTTCCCTTGACCACATGGAAGGAGAACCCATGGGTTTAGTGCTTTGCTGCCTAGAAGAGACTAGTCCAGTGCACGTGCCTGGGGTGGGGGAAACAGATGTATATACCATGGGGAGCGGCCGTCTGGCAATCTGGCTTTCTTTGGATGTGATTAATGGTGAAGGCCCAGTTGCTCTGTCCACCCTGAGGCTCTTAAGACATTAAGGAGACCCCTCCCTGGAGAACCACAGTGAGCACCACCTCCCTCCCGCTGGTGGTTCTGGAAGAGTCCCTGATGGATGGCGGGGGTCCCAGCCACCCCTGGTTCAGAGCTGCTGCCCTTGAGCGGTCATCTGGGGGGCGGCGGCCCGGCCCCTCGTCCAGCGGGGCAGTGGTCTGAGCGGTGTGGTCGTCGCGGTTTGCTGCGGCCCCCTGACTGTGCGTTGGGCGTGCTGTGTCCGTTGTCGTCTCATCGTCTCTCTTCCTCTCTCCGCCTCCTGTCGCTGTGTTCTCGCAGCTGTGTGACACGGGGGACGCGGTTGTGGACGCGTGAGGGGGATTGCAGGGTAAGCGGTCCCGGCCTCACCTCTCCCGGCCGCAGCCAGGCCGCACCCCACGCTCTGCATGCACCCCGACCCGCACGGCAGCCTCCTGTGGCCTAGGGGCTCACCGGCCGCCTCCTGGCTTTTCTCAGGAGGAGAAAGAGGCTGCGCTCGGCTTCTCCCTCACTGTCCCCCTCCAGGGCCGCCCAGCCCCAGCTGCTTCCCACGCGGTCTTAGAAGGAAGGGGTGACGGCCCCCTCCCTCATCCCAGGTCTGTGTCACTGGATGGCCCGCTGGCTGACGACGTGTGCCCAGTGTTGGGGGAGGCACAAGCACCAGGGGTTTAGGGAGGGGCCCCCGGGGAGAGTACCTGCCCGGTCCTCTAGGATGGCCAGCAGGTTCTAAAGAACCCCTCGTGTCCGTTCTAGAATTCACCCCAAGCTCACGTTGTCCCAGGTATGCAGCTAGCCAGGGCCTTTCTGTCCAATTCAATGAAATACTCTGGGAGCCCTCCTACCAGTTTCTGCCAGGCCTCCTGCTCCTGTAAAGGGTAGAAGCTCCTAAAGAAACCAGAGGCAAGAACAGGCAGGAAGCAGGTGTCGGGGCCTGAGTCAGATGGGGCAGCCAGAGTCAAATGGGGCAGCCAGAGTGAAGCAAGGGGTCCCCTCTGCCCCCCAGGAAAGCTGCACATTCTGGACAGGAGTGGCTTTGCGGTGTCTGCCGCCCACATGGGCCCCCTGACAGGCCTCCGGGGGCCTCTGTCCCAAGGATGGGCCTCTCCTTTCTCGGCCGTCTGCAGGGGTTTCTCTCCCACTGCGTTCCAGCTGCCTGAGTTACCTTCCTGCTCAGTGTGGCTTAAGGAGTGGCCAAGGTGGCCGCTAGGCGGCTCTCCTCAGGCTGCGCGTCCTTCACCTGTTTTGCCTGCGGGCACCTTCCCACCTGTGTCACCCCAGTGACTGCCAGACCCAGGCGGAGTCAGAAGGCGCCCAAGGTCACACTCCGCCTGGGGACAGAGGCGGGGCTTTGAGTCCAAGCCAGGCCGGCAGGAGGAGGAGCACGGCCGAGCCGCGGACCCCCACCCCCCACCCCCGTCTCTGCTTGGTCAGGCAGGGGGCTGTTTCGGGGGGTGGGGGGTCAGGGGAGAGGAGGAGCTTCGTTCCAGAGCTTGCATGTTTGTGTGTCTTTGAAGACGGTGTCCACACGTCTGTCTGTCCACTTGCCGTGGTCTTCCTTGGATGGAATGTTTGACAAAAACGGGAAGCCCCACCCCCATCTGCTCCCCCATGGTGTGGGTCCTCAGTCCCCCACTCGGGGACGGTGAGGCTGAGCGGAGGCCAGAGCTCATCAGGCCCGGAGGGAGTGACAGGTCCCCTTAGCCCTGCGGCCCCGGGAGTTGGCGCTGCCGTCCGATGCCCGCCCCGCCGGGCCGCCAGCCCCGAGCTGCCTGCTGAGGTCTAGACAGACTGTGTGTGTTGCCTTGGGGACCAGTCTTCTTCCTGGTCTTTTTCTAGGAAGTGACCTTTCAGTGCCCGAGCAGAGGCGTAACTGGAGGCGAGCAGGACGGGAATGGGGGTGGCGGTGCCCACAGGGAGCAGCTTGCCCCCCTTACTCCCGGGGTCCTCAGGGAGACCCTTGTCCCACCTCTGCCAGCCCCTTAGGCATACATGTGTGGTCTTGAGTTGGGCCACTGTGTCAGGACCCCCTGTCCAGCCACGCACTTGGGAGGTGGCTGTGTCCCCAGGCTGTGACCCGATCCCTGCAGACTCCAGGAAACTAAATGCAGCCCTGACATCCCCAATCCGGTGTGACCTGGCCCAGCCAGGGGGCATCCTCTATACGCAGAGTCTGGTTCCAGGGGGTAAGAATCCGCTGGGCCTGAACCACAGGTAGGAATCTGGATGTCCGGGCCCATGGGCGGAGAGGGCCCCTTTGAGAGGCTGCTTCAAGGGACCCCCACACCAGCTGGCCCTTCCATGACACCCCAGGCCCCCAGCCTCTCAGCCCGCCCCCCACCCCTGCCGCCTTGCAGATCTGGTCCACTTCGACGTGCCCTCCATCCACGTGGAGCTGGGGTCGGCGCTGCGCCTCGGGCCCCTGGAGCACATGCGGCGACACTCGGTGGCTGAGAAGAGAGACTCAGAGGAGGAGTCGGAGAGCACGGCCCTGTGAGCAGCATTGCAGACGCGCGTGCACACAGCCCTGAGAGCAGCACCGCGCACGCGTGTGCTCACAGCCGTTGCAGCCGCCGCCCAGGTGGGACCCCTGCGGATGGCCACGTGGCAGGTTTCTGTGGTGCAGATGTTTTTTCGTCCCCTCTGGGTGGTGACTCTGGCCTTTTGTTTGATCTTTGCCTTTTGACTTTGTGCCTATTTTGATCCACTTTCGGCCTCCACGCCAGGCGACCGCCCTCCCCACCCGAGGGCTTATGTCAGAAATACCCTCTGCTGGGTGGGTGTGCGCGGCTCGGTGGTGGTCAGCCTGGGGCTGCCTGTTACCCGTGCTGACGGCCGCCGTTGAGTCCTGTGAGGTCCACCTGATGGTGCAGAGCAGGGAGGGGACAGGGGAAGGTACGGGGCAGGGGGCAGGTCGCTCTCAGGAGCCTGGAAGCCTGGGGCCCTGGCCGGCCTTCCTCTTCACAGCAAGGAGCCCGCCGGGGCAGACCTTCATCTGTGGGCTTTGATGTAAATGGCTGAAGACAAAATTTAAGTTTTACTCCTCCACGCTGTGGAATGAAGCTCCCTTTACTATCTTATGGTTTTCTATTTCTGAATTTTAAAAATGATCTTGAGTGTGTCTGGGGGACCCAAATGTAACTCCCCAGGCACCCCCCCAAAACTTGAGATGTGTCTCAGTAATTGCAGCCCTCCAGGGTCCCCCAGCTCACTAAGAAATGGGGTCAATTTCTGGAGGTCAGAAGTGAATAGCAATAATCCTGTCACCCAAAGCCCAGAGGGGAAGGGGGCATGGCCCGCGGAGCCCCCAGGCCCACACCCCCAGCCATGCGGTGGGCAGAGCTTGGCTCACCCTTCCACAGAGCCCCCAGCCGGCCCTGGGGAGGAGACCCTGGGGATCTGGTCACACCTGGGATGGAAGGGGAGAGAAGTGGATTCCGGTCATGCATGCAGAGTCCAACCTTACAGTTTTATCCTTTTCAAATAGAATACCTAAACTGGATATAATATTTGTATATATGAAATCTATATTTGTTTAATTTGAGCCATTCAATCTAAACCCATGTACAGGTGTACAATGAGAGATTTAAATGCTTCGTTATTTTTCCCAACCAAGTGTAAAGTAATCCTCCTCCGACAGTGGGACTTGCTGATTTCTGATGTTCCCAGCTTTGCTCGCTTCCTGGCAGGGCAGCTCAGTACCCAATTTGTAATGGAGCCCGGGGGATGACAATTACCTTTCAATACGTGTACAAATAGTTGTCAAAAGTAATGTTATTAAAATAGATTTATTATCCCTGAGCGTGGCCTATCTTCCTGTCTTAACAACAAGCTTGAGGGGACGCGGGAGGCGATGCCAGGGACCCCGAGGTCATGGTGAGTCCAGTCCTTGGTCTCTGTCTCAGCACCTATGTCTCTTTAAAGCTGCCCCTCTCTCCTCCCCGGTGGTAAGAACACGTGAATACTAGCGGTGTCTGTGAGAATCCACCCCCTTCTCAGACACTGACCTCAGTGCTGTCCAGCCCTAGGGGGACGCCCGGCCGCTGAACCCACGCGGTGTTGCTCCACACTCCAGTCTGTTTATGCGGCAGGAACGGCAGCCCATCTCTGCGTTCCTGGAACCACTGCACGCCCACCCATCGCGGTCCACAGCTGACAGTCCACAAGACTTGACTTTGGCTAAGACACCAGGCTGCAGAGGGGTGCTGGCTCCCCAGGGATGGACTCCGAAGGTCATTGCCAGGATCAAGTTGCTTCCAGGCACCCTGGGTGCCCGCAGTGCAGAGCTGTGCCCGAAGACCCTGCTTGGCCGCAGCACAGGGACAGAACGCTCAGGGTCCAGACGCCACCTTCACCATGTCCCATCCTTGGAGATGCCGTTCCTGAGGCTGCGTCCCCAACCCAGCGCTCGTGCTGGAGACCGAAGGAAGCCGCGGCCTCCCGCCACACTCCCCAGCCCGTCTACTGGGCCCTGGCCTTCTTGCTCTGCGGGCTCAGGGGCTGCTCCGCGGGGGCGCGTTTCTGCGGTGGCTCCATGTCCTCCCCGGCGAGCAGGGCCGCCCGCACCTGCCGCAGCTCCCGGCGCTCCCGGCGCCCCTCCATCTCCTCCAGGTCCCCGGCGAACAGGGCCTTCAGTGGCGCCGTCAGCCTGGGCACCGTCGGGAGGTCCCCCAGGCTGACCTACGAGGCAAGACAAGGCCGTCATGGCTCGCAGGCACTGGCCACCCTCACAGGCAGACTTGGCTGGAAGACTGGCCTGGCCGTGGGGAGAGGAAGCCAGGCTCCAGAGGCCCAGCTTTACTGCTCAGAGAACGCCGTCCCTGGGCCCTCGTGGAGGGTGGCTCATGTGTCATAGCTGGGCCTCCACGGGGCTTTTGGGGGCCTGTGCCCCAAGGCTCTGTGCCAGCTGTGGTGGGCAGCAGGCCGAGCCCGGCCATCCTGTGGATGGAGGCACCTCTCTCCGCCCCGCCCAAGGGGTCCCCTCACCTTCATATGGTCGAAGGCGATGCCCACTTTCTCGTTGAAGTCAGGGCTGAAGAGCGGGATCTTGGCATAGCGCTGGCTGAAGTGGGTCAGCATGATGAAGGCTGCGCTCATCCGCATGCCCACGCCGATGGCCTGGGAGGTGGTGCTGCACACATGGGTCAACGGGAGGCTGCAGGAGCAGGCCGCGCAGGCCCCGGCCCAGGCAGGCACCTGGGGGCCACAGGCTTCCTGCGGCCGACACAGCCACCCCAGGGCCCGTCTTCCCACCTCCCCCAGTGCAACCCAGGCTCTGCATTGTGGGACTGCCCACCAGTGAGGGCCTCAGGGGGACAGGGGCCCCCCACTTGGGGCGACACACTCCTCCCTTAGATCGCACCATGACCCTGCCCCAGGCCCGCTTCCCTGGCTTCAGCATATTTTCAGTTCTTTCCTGAGCCACACCTCCTCCAGAGCCTTGCCTTAGAGGTGCCACAGAAATAAAAGTGGAGGCTGGGGAGCCAGCCACTCGGGGTCAGGAGCCCCCACGGCCCTTGGTGGGAAGCAGGCTGGCCCAGCATCAGCTGGGGAGCCAGACGGACTGGGTGCTCTGTACCTGTGTGTCTTCTCCACAGCTTCCTCTTCCAGACCGTCTTCCAAGGTGGCCTCGTGGATCAGGAGGGTGGCGTCCTTCCCTGAGCAGCAGCACAGGTGCCAAGAATAAGCCCTCTGCCTGGGGGCCACAGGGGTCTGGGGGCCGCACAGAACACGCCCCTACTCACCCATCTGGACCAGAGCTTCACAGGGCATGGTGTCCCCCGAGTAGACCACCTTCCAGCCGGACATGTGGACCAGCGCACAGCCGAAGGCATGCTTGCAGTGCCGGACCAGGCAGGTCTGGAACTGGAGGAGGGGTGGTGCGCTCACAGCCAGCCACACGCTTCCGTGGCCCCCACCTGCCACCCGCGCCCAGGCCTCCCCCTACCTCCTCCAGGCCACAGGTTTCCAGCAGCAAATTTATCAACCTCTCCACCTCGGGGCTGGAGACCTCAGCTCCCTTCTGAAGGCATTTGGCAGGAATAACACTGTGAGAAGATAAAACATTTAAGAAAAAGAACGTTTAATTTGATGTTCAAGCCGCTGACTAGAGAGCCCCACTATTACAAAGGAACAATGCAGCGCTGTCACTGAGCAAGCAGGGTGCTAGGCCTGGAAACCGTTTCACGGAGAAGTGCTGGCAGAGATCTAGACTTGCGGATGGAAGTGAAGGAGGCCGGGAGAAACCGAAAGCAAAGGGCCTTTATGAGTGGGAACCAGCCGAGGGTTTCCGCCCTCCCCGGCTCTGCCGCCCGGCCCGAGCCCACCTGACGTGGTGCAGCAGCGGCTGGCACTGGTTATGGTACTGCTGGAGCCAGGTCCGGAGCTGGGTGGGGGCGACCACGAGCAGGGGGTGGCAGGGTCTGCTCAGCGATGCCTGCAGTGGGGAGACAGCAGATGTTTCAGCGGAAACGGCGTGGAGTGGGAGGAGGCGTGTGTGTCATCACAGAAACACAAGAGAGCGGTACAGTCCAGTGGACTCACCAGAGCACGCTCTCTCTGTAGCAGGATGTTCAACAAGCCCTGGGAGGAGGAGGGGACACAATCAGCCTCGTGCAGACCCGACCTCCCTCCTGAGTTGGGGCCCTGGGACCCCAGCTTGCAGTCCCTGGTCGCCGTCAGCCACCTCCCTCCGATGCCCACCACCCGGCTGCCGCCCGCCTCTGGCTGAAGGTGGCCCCAAGCAGCCACCTGGCCAGGGGAGGCCCTGTGGCCTCAAGATTAGGCCACCGGGTTTTCCTAAGACACCACGCCGGGTGGGAGGCATGGGGCCCGAGGAGGGAGCCCACTCACCGTGTGGTGGTCGGCGTGCAGGTGGGACACGAACACAGCGGCCAGGGAGCCCAGGACCCGGTCCACGCCATCCCCATAGTGGCGGCACAGCTGCCCGAAGGTGCCCTCCCCGCAGTCCAGCAGCAGGGACGTGTCGGGGCTGTGGGGGACGGGCGGGGGGAATCACTCAGGGAGGACGGCAGGGCGATACCTCAGCCCCACCCGGGGGGGCTGCCTCAAGGTGAAGGTGACCTCACATCTGTCCTCCTCCTATCACAGGACATCCCGACGCCCCGGGACATACACGAGTGTCCTCAGAGTCGCACAGATGCTGGGCATCCAAGAGAGGGTCTGTGAGGGAAGCGGAGCCTGGGGGCAGGTGCACCACGATGCTGGTGGGGGCGGTTAGTGACTAGTTCACAGGAGGAGCCGAAAGCCCAGTGAGACTGCGTCTCAGCCAGGTGACCAGGCGATGGCTCACAGCACACCACCTGCTTCATCCCAAGATGACTGGGCATCCAACTGTGCAGACCCCCCACGTCCAAGTCAGCTACTCGGACCACCCGTCACCTTACTGCCCGACCCCTCCCCAGGCACTCCAGCCAAGACTGGCCTCCAGGGATTAAAGGCTGCACCTTCTGATTCACCTGGGAGTGGGGCAGGGTCCCCCCGCAGGCGGCGCCTCCCTTCAAGGGTTCATACCTGATGTTGACGAGCGTGGAGCTCACATTCCGGATCTTCATTGGGATCGCAGACCCTGTCCCCAGGAAGACCACTTCTGGGTACTGGCTGCTGGTCGCTATGGAAAAACATGTCGTGAGCCAGCCCTGAGGTTAAGTCCAGATCCCCTGGAGGGGGTGATGTTCAGACCAGAAGGGGCGGAAAGCAGAGCAATTCCACAGGCCCAAGTCTCTTGGTGGTGAAAGTTGCTCAGTCCATGGAACTCTCCAGGCCAGAATACTGGAGTGGGTAGCCTTTCCCTTCTCCAGGGGATCTCCCCAACCCAGTAATCAAACCCAGGCCCAGGTCTCCCGCATTGCAGGTGGATTCTTTACCAGCGGAGCCACAAGGGAAGCCCAAGAATACTGGAGTGAGTAGCCTACCCCTTCTCCACCGGGTCTTCCTGACCCAGGAATCGAACCAGGGTCTCCAGCATTGCAGGCAGGTTCTTTACCAACTGAGCTTTCAGGGAAGCCCCCAAGTCTCCTACTAGATGATATAACAGGGGGCCCCTTTCCGTGCTGTGAATCAGCTCAGACCTCCGGGCTGAGCCCACCTGGCCCAGGTCCTGCCCTGCTGGGAGGGGCTCAGGGGGGTTCACTCTCTGGGAGGAAGAGGCACAGCCTCCTGGATTCTGAAGCATGGGGCCCCACAAGCCTTGCCCAGCCAGACAGGCCCCATGCGCACGCGCGCGAGCAACAATACAAATGGGGCTTTAACGTGCGAACCTGAAACCTACCCCGGCAAGCGCAGCCAGGGAGGCATAGTCCTGAAACTCCAGCCTGGTGCTGACTGGCTTGAACCTGACCCCCACTTCTGGTCCAGCCTCCTTTCTCCACTTCAGTTGTGAGCTGAGAACACCACCACTGGGAAAACCAACTACTGCAGAGAGGCCACGGAGTTCCCCAAACTGTCTTCCCATTGGGGCAGGGGAAGCCCGACACGGTGAGTGACGGGGCCAGAGTCCTCCCGTGGACCCTTAAAGCAAAGCTGGGACCAGACCCCAGGTTCTGCCCAGAGCCTCACCCGAGGTCCCAGACCCTCATGCTCGGCTTGCGTGGGCCTCATCACCTAACCTCCGACCTGACTGGTCTGGGTGGGGGCAGGCACTGGTAGTAAACAGACCAGAAGGCCCTGGGGTTAGACAGTGTCAGGCTGACCCTGCGCTCTGTGCTGCACGAATGCCCTCAGGAGGGCAAGCCCGGGAGGGGCTGGTCCCTGGTCTGCCTCACCCTCTGGGCCGTCCTGGGCCGTCTTCCTATACTCCTGCACGCTCTCCTGGAAGTTGGGGAGCTCCAGGGCCTCGGCGATGAACTCCTCGGGGTCGCAGGTCAGGACGGCATCCCTGCAAGAAGGTGGTAGAATCAGGGGACAGAAGGGCACCGTGGCCGTGAATGAGACCCGACGTCAGCACCAACCCTGGGGACTGTCTGCAGGTGCTTCCACCTCTCAGTCACGCCGTGGCAGACCCTCCCCAGCCCAGCAGGTCTCACACCTCTGGTCCTCAGAACCTCGCAGCTCAAAGCGGGCCGGGCTGGCCCTGGCAGCACTGATACGTGGGCAGGGGCCTCCCTGACCTCTACTCACTAGACCCGTCGTGCCGGGCATCCCCCTGCGGGAGGGGAGGAGGGCTCTTAAAGGGCCCCAACTATTCAACACAATGGTGCCCAGGGTCCAGCCACCTTTCCAAATGTGGTCCCCTTGGACCACACTGGTGTGCACAGGACACTTCAAATTTTTAAACAATGAAGACAGAGGGCAGTAAGCACCTCTCACGTGACTGGCTGCAGGGTAAGCTGGGTTCACTAGGTGCTTCAGGTAGGGCCGGCCTCTGACCCAGTACCCCTCCCCCACCCCCACTTAAGAATCTTCCAAGGAAACCCTGTTCCACCCAAGCATTTTTATGGAAGGCACTTGTTTCATTAACGTAGCAGGAGGACTGCAGGGCCTCCAATGAACAAGCACCCCCACCTGGAAACCTGGCGACAACCTTGTTCTGAAGAAAAGCCCGACAGTGTATCAGGCCCTAAACCCACAGTATAAACATACCTCTTAACATGCCCCCACACCCTGGGTCAGAAATCACAAACTGGTAACAGGCAGTCTTTCAGGGTGACCGGATGGCGGGTGACTGACTTTCCTGCTCGGAGGCAGAGGCCACGTGGCTGCAGACCTGAGACACTGACCACTCCCCCCCTGCCCCCGAGACCACACTGACCTCTGCCACTCCCGCCGGGGCCGGAGCTGGTACTTAAGGAGACACTGGCCTCGGACCGTGGGCACACCTTGGGTAGCACTGCCTTCCTGCAGGAGACGGAGCTGTGACCCATGGGGGGACAACAGGGACAGAGGGGAGCCACTACCTGAAGGCGGGGGCTGGCGAGTGGAGGTGGGGGGCTGCTACCTGAGGGGGGGGGCCAGCGAGTGGAGGTGGGGGGCTGCTACCTGAGGGGGGGGCCAGCGAGTGGAGGTAGGGGGCTGCTACCTGAGGGGGGGGGCCGGCAAGTGGAGCTGGGGGGCTGCTACCGGGGGGGGGGCCGGCGAGTGGAGCTGGGGGGCTGCTACCTGAGGGCGGGGGCCGGCGAGTGGAGGTGGGGGGCTGCTACCTGAGGGCGGGGGCCGGCGAGTGGAGGTGGGGGGCTGCTACCTGAGGGCGGGGGCCGGCGAGTGGAGGTGGGGGGCTGCTACCTGAGGGCGGGGGCCGGCGAGTGGAGGTGGGGGGCTGCTACCTGAGGGCGGGGGCCGGCGAGTGGAGGTGGGGGGCTGCTACCTGAGGGCGGGGGCCGGCGAGTGGAGGTGGGGGGCTGCTACCTGAGGGGGGGGGCCAGCGAGTGGAGGTGGGGGGCTGCTACCTGAGGGGGGGGCCAGCGAGTGGAGGTAGGAGCTGCTACCTGAGGGGGGGGGCCGGCAAGTGGAGCTGGGGGGCTGCTACCGGGGGGGGGCCGGCGAGTGGAGCTGGGGGGCTGCTACCTGAGGGCGGGGGCCGGCGAGTGGAGGTGGGGGGCTGCTACCTGAGGGCGGGGGCCAGCGAGTGGAGGTGGGGGGCTGCTACCTGAGGGCGGGGGCCGGCGAGTGGAGGTGGGGGGCTGCTACCTGAGGGCGGGGGCTGGCGAGCGGGGGGAAGATGCCGGGGTGGATGAGGCCAAGCTGGGTCTGGATCTTGTGGCTGCGCAGGTTGTGGACCGACTCGCAGTTCTCGTTCAGAACCAGGTGTTCAGTGTCGGGCCCAAACCTAAGACGGGTGGACACACGGTCGTCATGGTGTCTTTCTGGGGGCACTCCAGCCCATGGGGTGGTCATCTACTGGGAGCGCTCAAGAGGGTGAGTGACCTGTCCAGAGGTCACCCCGAGTGGCCAGACACAGCCCAGCTCCTCATCAGAGCCCAGTTCAAAGCCTTTGGGAAACCAGGAACAGTTCCAGGGCTGGGGACTCGGGAACACGAGGGAGCACGGGGATGAGGGGAGGAAAGAAAGATGGTGATGGACACCAACACTCAGACCCCGAGGGGCAGAGGACCAGGGGCGCCAAAAAGAGAGGAGTCACCACACGCCCCAGTCCAACCCCAGCCAAGTCCCTCCACCCGGCCCTCAGGCGGGCGGTGGGGAAGAGCAGGAAGGTGCCCAACGTGGATAGAGCTTCTAAAGCAAGGCTGCTACTTTATCCTCCACCTGTCTTATTTAGGAAACACACACGTGATCATCAACACAGGCAGGGTTTGTTCCGAGGTGAGGGTGTGGAGGGTGCAGGCAGAAAGCCAGTCCCAGGCCAGCAGACGTGTGCCCGCAGCGCCCCCTCGCGGGGACTGTCTTCACAGCACAGACACCCCCAGCCTCCAGGGAGGGCAGGAACCCGGGGGCTCTCATACCTCTCCATCCACTGCTGGTATCTGCTGTCCAGGAGCACGTGCTCCGGGGCCATGTGGACCACCAGGGCCACAGGGGCGTCGGCCTTCCCTTGGTAACTGGGAGGAAGCAAGCGGGGGCTCTGCTGGGTCCAGTGAGGCAAAGAGTACAGACCTCGGACTGGGCAGCGGGAGCCTGGCCCCGCTCTCCCAACCAATGTCGGTTCCCACCTCCCGCCAGGAGGGCCCTCCTCACCTCCTGAAGGTGGTGTTCTCACACAGCGGCTGGATGAACCCTTCGTCTGGACATTCTACCACGATGAAGGTGATCCCGGGGTCTGGAGGGGTGCAGATCTCTTCAGGCAGAATCTGTGAAGTCCCCGGGGTCATCATGTGCTCCCAGGGCAGGCCCCCGAGTCCCCAGTGTTAGCCCCCTCAGGGAGCGCCCACACCGCCGGCCCTTTCTCCACGGACACCAGCCGGGGCCGGCCGGCCGGAGAGGGCGTTTCACACTCGGCTCTTGGCATAATCTCGTCCTTACATCCTCCCACCTTGGTGAGGATGTCACTCCTTGGGGCCACACGCCTGAAGTCCACCCTGAGGGGATCTCCCCTGAACCCAGGGACAGGGACAGCCCTCATCCTATCAGGAAGACCCCCAAATCCTAAAGGGAAACCCCCAGAAACGCCCCCATGCAGCCAGCACTGATGTGCAGGGCAAGCCTAGACAAGCTCAGCTCAGTGATGAAACCCAAGCTGCTCACTCCCCTGCAAGTGGGGCCCAAACCAGACAGCGACTGTCCAGCATCCGGGCCCGGCTTGTGGCTGCCAGGACTGCACCCACCTCTCTCCCTTCGTAGGTGATGCTCTTCCCGTCCTTGACGGCAGCGATGATGGGGGCGATGGCAGCTGTTCCGCTGAAATGACAGGCGAGGCCTCGGTTTGGGCGGGGCCCCGGGGGCGCCCTGTGCCCAGCAAGGCCCCCCCAGATGCCCCGCCACTCACACTGGGAGACCCAGCTCCTTTGCTTTGAGCACCAAGAAGTTTCCCTTCTTCACGTGGAGCTGTGAGGAAGAGGATAGCATGTGAGGCCAGAGGCTGACGGAGAAGCTCGGTTTCCACCAGCAGTTTCACAACTGGTTTAGCACTGGAAACCGAATGCTTTAAAACTGAGCTGCTTACTTCCCCAACCTTGTTACCTCCTTGTCCATCTAATAAAATGCTCTCTATTCCCATCCCAAGTAAGAAGCATCCTCCAAGCATCTGGAGGAGAGACGCTCGCTTTGTTATCCTGCGCTGGTCAAGTGACGGCCAACGGAGCGTCACCAGAACAGAGTCCAGCAGAAACAGTCACGGATCCACCATGTCACACGGCACTCCAGGGACAGGGAAACTGTGGGTGGTTTCTCTCGTTGACTTTTCACATATGTGGCAAAACTGTGCTGCTGCTTTTATACCAGAGAGAAGTTACAATAAAAAATTCCCAGTGTTCTCTTATTATGTTAAAATGGAAAAAAATCCTATCACAAAACCTCATAATCATCATTCTGTACTTAAAAACTTGCACAACTAGAGGGGCCCCTGCTCACAACTAGAAGGGCCTCTGCTTGCAACCAGGAGCTCCTGCTCACAACTAGAGAAAGCCCATGCAGCAGTGAAGACCCAGCAGCGCCAGAAATAAACAAACAAACGTAATAAGGGCTTCCCTGGTAGCTCAGAGGTTAAAGCGTCTGCCTGCAATGCAGGAGACCCGGGTTTGATCCCTGGGCAAGGAAGATCCCCTAGAGAAGGAAATGGCAACCCACTCCAGTATTCTTGCCTGGAGAATCCCATGGACAGAGGAGCCTGGTGGGCTACAGGCCACTGGGTCACAAAGAGTCAGACACGACTGAGTGACTTCACTTTCACTTTCTTTCAATAATGATTAAAAAAGAAAATCTCTTACCAAAGTGGGTATAGAGAGAACATATCTCCAGATAATAAAAGCTATTAATTGAGCCCAGAACTAAATCCACAAACCTACAGTCAACTGATCTTCAACAAAAGGGGCAAGAATATATTAACACAATAGGGAAAAAGACTTTCTTCAGCCAGTGATGCTGGGAAAGTTGGACAGATCCATTTAAGTCAGCGAAGTTAGAACACTCCCTCACACCATACACAGAAATAAAGTGGCTTAAAGACTTAAATATAAGACATGACACCATAAAACTCCTACAAGAGAACACAGGCAAACGTTCTGACATAAATCATACCAATGTGTTCTTAGGTCAATCTCCCAAAGTAACAGAAGTAAAAATAAACAAATGGGACCTAATCTAACTCACAGCTTTAGCAAAGGAAACCACACACAAAATGAAAAGCCAACCTACACAATGGTAGAAATATTTGCAAATGATGCAACTAAAAGGGGTTAATTTCCAAAATATACAAACAGCTCATAAACTCAACAACAAAAAAAGCAACCTAACGGAACAATGGACAGACCGAAACAGACATTTCTCCAAACGAGATATATATGGATAGCCAATAGCTATGCACGTGAAAAGATGCTCAACATTGCTAATTATTAGGGAAATGCAAATCAAAACTCCAATGAAGTGCCACCTCACACCAGTCAGAATGGTCATCATTAAAAAGTCTACAAAACAATAAATGCTGGAGAGGATGTGGAGAAAAGGGAACTCTCCTACACTGTTGGTGAAAATGTAAGTTGGTGCAACCACTGTGAAAAACAGTATTAAGATTCCTCAGAAAAGTAAAAACAGAATTATCATACAATCCAGCAATCCCACTCCTGGCTATATATCAGGAGAAAACCATATTTTAAAAAGATATATGCACCCTAATGTGCACTGCAATACTGGTTACAACAGCCAGGACACAGAAGCAACCCAAACATCCACTGATGGAGGAATAGGTAAAAAAAGATGTGGTATATAAATATATGTATGTATACACATAATAGAATATTACTCAACCATAAAAAAATTAAATGCCATTTGCAGCAACATAGATGGGCCTACAGATTATCATATTAAGTGAAGTCAGAAAAAGACAAATATCATATGCTATCACTTATACGTCCAATCTAAAACAGGATACAAATGAACCTATCTAAGAAAAAGACTGGTCACCAAGGGAAGTCCAGGGTGGGGGAGGGTAGGGGAGGATTGGGAGCTTGGGATTAGCAAATGCAAACTATTATATATAGAATGGGTATAAGGTCCTACCGTATAGCACAAGAAAATATCCTGTGATAAACCATAATGGAAAAGAATATTTTTAAAAAGAGTATACATACACATGTGTATACTGAGTCACTTTGCTGTACAGCAGTAGTTAACACTGTAAATCAACTCTATTTCCATTGACTTCAGAAACTTAACTTTTCGCTATTTCTGAAGTTCAAGAGTGAGGCTCACAGTCAACTATGAAGCATGTCTCCAAAGACTGACTCTGGTTGGAAGACAATCTGGACACATACACGAGCACAGGTGGTTTACTGGGAACCAGGGTGTGTTTTCTCTGATCACAGAGAAAGCTGCTACCCTCAGATCACCAGACACGTGCTCACCTTACAGACGAAAGCCACCACCAAGGAGGTGTCCCTGCCACGTGCTTTCCAGCCGACACCTGAGAAGAGACAGTCCGACCGTGACCAGGCGAATGGCAAGGCTTCCAGGTGTCACAGGTCAGTGGTCATCTGACACCTAATCTGGCGTCACACAAATTTAAACGGAAGGAACTTTGGATACAAACACACTTGTTTTTCCCTCAAGCAGAACTTTCTTTTTTTTCTAACTCATGTTGAGATTCGAGTAAACAAAAATGCAAAAACTCAAACCAGAAAAGAGCAAGTGAAGGGTTTTAAAATGTTTTATGTTTTACCTAGAAGTGGAGATGAGAAAAAAATAAGCTGTAATGTGCTTTATCAATAACTCTGTGAGAAATAACATAAAAGTTGAAAGGCCTGCAAAAATGTCAGTCCTCACTCATGCCATCCAAGAAGGACAGTTCACAGGGCTGGGCCCCTCGGTCCTCAGAGCAGAGGCGGGAACTTAGCAAGCGTGCCCATCCCTGGACCACAGCGTCCTCAAGCAGCCCAATTCCTCTGGCAGGTCTCATCCTGGAATTCTGATCCCATTTCCCAGTGGGCTGTCATTCTGGAAGAGGAGGCACAAAGCCACTCTCTGACTGCTTTGTCGGCTTGGCTGTTAGGTCCTGCATTCACAAAAATTAACTGGCATCACTGCTGCCTCAATGAGACACCAACAGTTCACCGAGCCTTCTCCATCTGCTGACACCAACAACATGAGAGCAGTGTTCCTGTGTATGCGGTTTTGCAAACACGACAGGTGCACACGCAAATACTGATTTGCTACACGTGAAATGGGAATTCAAAAAAATCCAAAGACTCAGTAATGAACTGTACAGACTTAATGATCTGTACTGTATAATGAAATAAACAACATAATTTTGTACCAGAAAATGGGAAGCACAAAAACCTCTGTATGAATCATTTGTCAGGCCCTGTTCTCCTCTGGGTAAACTGGACCCGAAGCTTGGGCCCCTACCTGCCGGCTGCAAACTGGCCCTTAAGGCTCCGTGCGGCCACCTTTACAAAGGCCTTCTCAGCTGCCCGCAGGTGTCTTAACGTGACAAGGAAAAAGTGTTCTGCACAGAGAACTTCCTTAGGACAAAAACTTGAATGGAGAGCAGAAGGAAGCAATGGACTAAAACAGACCCCATGTCCACCCCAGCCCCCTCGACAGCACACTGCTGACTGAGCACCATTACCGTCCGGGCGCTGCTCCCCGTCAGCTGGTTCCGCGTGTGGAGGCGGCTGTGGACTCAGCCGCTCTGGACTCTGTGCGGGCGGCTGCTGACCACTCGTCTGCTCGCCTGGTCAGTAGGGGAGATGAGCAGATGACACAGCCCTCGGGTGAGCTCACAGCCAGTTGCCCACTACACTGGCCTGTCCTCCACTGGCCACCAGCAGTTTCTCCCATCCCCCTGCCTTCCTCAACTAGGACCCACATCCTCCCGCTCCAAGAAAATGTGGCTTTCTAAATGTTTGCCTGTGCAGCTCAGCTTGCAGGACCTTAGTTCCCTGACCAGGGATCAAACCTGGGCCCCGGTGGTGAAAGCACGGAGCCCTAACCAACGGACCGCCAGGGGTCCCCACCATGTGGCCTGGTACTCACAGTGGATGGGGATCTGGAACACTGTCATGGTCTCGTCCTTGTATTCTGGTGCTGAGTGGGGCCGCACGGCTGTGGGGAAAAGACCACAGGATAGTGACTGGGGCAGCAAACACAGGCACGAGAATCACCTTCAGATCACCACCCATGAGCAACGGAAGTGCTTTGGATTTTTGCAGAAATCTGCATTAAACCAAGAATTTCTAAGTAAATGAAAATATTTAGGGAGGCAGCAAAAATACATCTTCAGCCGTTAACGTTTAGCACAGCCACGTGAGAAGACGTAAGAGGATCACTGATGATGAACCGCCAAAAGAAAATGAAGCCGATGGTTAAGTGTAAGAGACCCAGGTTGACACTCAGCACTGCCAGGCCAGGGAACCTATGCTCTCAACTCTGAGAGCCAAGACACGTTCTGAAATAAAACACCAGCGTTCTTCTACAGAAGAACCAACGGGAGATGCCCCTGGCCCGGCTGGTACCTCGGTCAGGCCTCTTCCCATCAACTGGCCACGTGCCCCCAGCCCCTCTCTCTGTTGGGGATCCAAGGCCAATCAATGGTGCCACCTACCTACAGGGCCAGGAAGGAGCCTCAGGGCCCCAAGGGAGACCCCATCCTGCACACACCCCATTGCTGGCAGCTTTTGACTCACTCCTGCCTTCCCGCCGTTGTTTAAGGGGATGAGGTAGGGGCAGAGAAAGTGCAATCAGCAATTGGTTCAAAATTCATCTCACATGGATGAAACATTTAAGTTTTAATGTTTACTTTGGTCAGCTTTTATGTATTCTGATTTGAGAGAAGGGGACATATGAGTAGTTATCAAGGACTTACCCAGGTCTATTCCTTTCAATGGACCAGAAAATATTTTGATAGCTTCCAGATACTTCTCCTAAGAAAGAAAAACGAGGAGGACGAAACACATGTTCAAGCATCAATACATGAGAGGTGCTGGAAGCAGCAATGTAAAACACACTCCAGAGAGCACTTTCAACTTTATTACTGAGTGTCCACCACAGGTTAGATGCCTGGGCGTCAGCAATGAGAAGACGGGGTACCTGCGCTCACAGAACTTAGAAACCAGGGGAAGAGACAGAAATCATAAAAACGACAACAAGCAGCTGTGGGGCTGAGCGTCCTGCACACAGGAAAACACAGGAGACTGGGAACCAACCAGTCTGCAGAGTCACTGGCCAGGGGCGGGGGGCGGGCCTCCCACGCCAAAGCCCTGGAGCTGAGCCCGGAAGTCTGGGAGGACACAGGAGGGAGAAAATTATCTTGGCCTGAGACAGGTGGGGGCTTTGTGAAGCGCTCAGAGCTGGCCCCGCAGCCTCACGTATGGCCAGGCATAGATGCAGGGCAGGTGAGGGCCGGGGCCAGCGGGACCTGGGGGCCACGTGACAGTATCTGGACTCTGTTTACAGACACCTGTGAAGGGTTTTAGGACAAGGTGACCCGCCTTCTGTTCCACTTGGGAGGGATCCCTGTGGCCGCGGGGCTGGACAGTCACGGGGGTGGAGGAATGGACGTGGGAAGCGATGGCAGACCGTGGTGGGACAGAGCTAATGAGGAGGACAGAGGGACGGCTGTGAGGCGTTATTCTGGAGACACATGTCACAGGCAGGGCTGGTGTCTGGCTGCCTTTTCCCCTAGGACCTGGGACGTGAAGTGAACCCTTACACCAATAATGTGTTTATAACCTCTCAAGAGTGTTGTAAGCTGGCTTGGAAGGTACAACAGAGATGTCTGAAATTTAATAAATAAGAATAAAAGTTGTTCATGTTGAGGTATGACAGAAAACAACAAAATTCTGTAAAGCAATTATCCTTCAACTAAAAAGTAAATAAATTTTAAACAAAAAAAGAATAAAAGCTGACATCTATCTTGTGTCCACATGGTGTGAAACAAAGTGACCCAGTGCTCCGTGTTACCTTGTTCAATTCGTAACACCTGCGACCCTTTCACAGCGACAGACACTGAGGCTCCAGGAGGGAATGTGACCTGAGCCCAGTCAGAGAGTCAATAAGGCTTGGAGTCAAAGTTATCTTTAGCTTGAAACGCAAAGTGTTTCCACTGCTCTGAGATTTCTCTGGAGGGCAGAGGGCTGATGTGCAAAACTGGAAATTCCTGTGGAAGTTAAAATGGAAGGCTCAGCTTTAAGACTCACCAGTTGTGGAGGTCCAGAAAGCACACACTTTGGAACTCCAGTTTCCTTTAAAGTGAGGATCATTCCTAAAAAAAAAACAGAATGAATAAACTCAGATCTCTCATAGCCCTGACTCGCAGTCACCGCCAGGAGGCGCACTCCTTACTTAACTGGCTGCTTTTCCTACTTGCTCTCATTCCAGAGTTAACAGGGAACAGACGCAGAGCAGACTTGGGGCTGGCTAGAGGTTCAAGGGATGCTTACTCAGGACTTGATATTAGAATGAGGCACCTCGGGGGCAAAAACCCACCGAGTCAAAGGACGGCACCAATTCTGCACCCTGGGCGCGTCCTCACCTCATCTGAGTCTCAGTCTTGGGGGATGAGACGGGTCCAGCCTTTACTCCTTCCTACCTGCTCCACAATGTTACAGAATGTGGCAGCAAAACAATCTCGATCTTTCTAATTGATGGGCAGAAACAAGGGGGTAATCAGGATACCGGGCTTTCCTGGTGGCTCAGTGGTAAAGAATCCACCTGCCAATGTTGGAGACTTGGGTTTGATCCCTGGGTGGGGATGATCCTTTGGGGAAGGAAATGGCAACCCACTCCAGTATTCTTGCCTGGAAAACTCCACAGACAGAGGAGCCTGGTGGGCTATAATAGCCCATGGGGTCATAAAAGTGTCGGACACTTCTTAGCGACTAAACGACAACAAATCTGGATACTGGGTCTCTGTGTGTAGCTGATAGTCCCAGTGGCAGACATAATGAGTTGGCCAAAGAGTCTGTTAAGCAAAGACCCAAACCATCTTCTTGGCCAACCTAATATTTAATGTGATCCGCATTTACTGTGACCACACACTCCAGTTGGTCCCGCACCTCCAGTCCAGCAACTCAATAAATGAGGTGGGTGGTTAACACCTAAAGGCAGCCTCCACATTAACACCTACTCTTCTGAGCCACACTTTTTGATGCTTCCTGCTGTAGCTGATGGGGCAGGCATAAAAAGAATTCCAGCTCCCCTGGACGTCGGGTGATGGGCAAAAAAAAAAGGGGGGGGGTGGTGAGGGCGGGGGAGAAGGCAGGTTAAAATCCCAGAGACCTCCCTCCAGCCTCTGACCTGGACAAGAATGGACTCACCGCACAACCCGCCAACATTAGACCAGTGCATTCGGGTCAGGAATATGTTGTCCAAACGGGACACCTTCAGCCTAAGAAAGAGAAAGCGCTGGAGCAGGACACAGTACACTGGCCAGGGACCCTCTCTCCTGCTGACCCCCGTGTCAAAGCCGCACAGTCATCCCCGCCCCGCAGGAAGAGGGCTGGCTCACTTGTGCTCCTGCATGAGTCGCTGGACGCCTTCCCCGCAGTTGAAGAGATACCTAGAAGACGAACATCGCACCAGAGAGTCAGAGTCTGTAAAGCTTCTGCCACCGATCGGATGCTCTGTTGTACACCGTTGAGGGGAGAAAAAAAACCCTGAAAACCCATGTGCTGCTACCGGCCGAGTGTCTGCTGTTAGGACGCTAGGTTTTGAACCCTCCTCGGCAGACGCGAGGAGGGGGCTTAGGGTGGGCCGGTGCTGGGGTCCTCTTCCATCACCTCCTCAGCACATCTGCCCACTTCACACACGGACTAAGAGGCCCCAGCCATGGGGCGCACGCGAGAGGGCTCTGCCTAAGGGTCAGGGGCGCCTCCCGGAGCCGCACGGACGGGGCAGTACGGGGTGCGGGCTCTCGCATTCACACTGACAACCCGGTGACCAAGCCTGGTGGAGAGGGGGTGGGCTCGGCCAGGGGACACCCACCCCCACCGGGCCCCGGCGCGGCGCACGGACCGGTTGAATTCGGAGAAGACGTAGAGGGCGGCGCCCGCATCCCGGCCGCCGGCGGCCACCACCTGCAGGTACACGGTGTTCGGGCCCCCGGGCCCCCATGACGGGCCGCGCTTCTCCCGCGTGCGCAGGTGCCGCAGAGGGTCCTTGGGCGGCCGCGGGCGGCGCGCCTGCCCCTGTGACATGGTGCGCCCGGCCGCGCACCGCAGCCCCAGCAGCGAGCGGAGCGCCCACATGCGCAGCCTCCTCTTCCCGGACCTGAACACAGCCGGCGGCCTTGGTCCGCATGCCCCGTGAGCACCGCCCCTCCACCCGCGTGGGGCCCCAGCTAATCAGCGTACCGCTAGCCGAGCTGCCCGCCTACGCGAGGCCGCACGTCCAATAGGGAGCGACCTCTCAGCACTGCCCTTGTCAATTGGTAGTGGTCATAGAGAGGAAGAATGCTAGAGCGCCCTGAACGGCCCCGCCCCTGGTCTCTTTTTGGTTTCCCCTGGCTGTTCTTTCCGGGAATCCTCCCTCGTCTGGGCGGGGCTTCCGGGGGCGCGGGGCGGGACTTCCAGGGGCACGACTTCCAGGGGCACAGGACTGGAAAGGAGATGCGGCCGGAGGAGCAAGTTCTTGGAGTGGACTTAGGCTCACGCGCTGGACACCGGTTCCTACCTCTTTTTTTTTTTTTAATTTTATTTTATTTAACTTTACAATATTGTATTGGTTTTGCCATATATCAAAATGAATCTGCCACAGGTATACATGTGTTCCCCATCCTGAACCCTCCTCCCTCCCCATACCATCCCTCTGGGTCGTCCCAGTGCACCAGCCCCAAGCATCCAGTATCGTGCATCGAACCTGGACTGGCGACTTGTTTCATATATGATATTATACATATTTCAATGCCATTCTCCCAAATCATCCCACCCTCTCCCTCTCCCCCAGAGTCCAAAGGACTGTTATATACATCAGTGTCTCTTTTGCTGTCTCGTATACAGGGTTATTGTTACCATCTTTCTAAATTCCATATATATGCGTTAGTATACTGTATTGGTGTTTTTCTTTCTGGCTTACTTCACTCTGTATAATAGGCTCCAGTTTCATCCACCTCATTAGAACTGATTCAAATGTATTCTTTTTAATGGCTGAGTAATACTCCATTGTATATATGTACCACAGCTTTCTTATCCATTCATCTGCTGATGGACATCTAGGTTGCTTCCATGTCCTGGCTATTATAAACAAAGCTGTGATGAACATTGGGGTACACTTGTCTCTTCCTACCTCTTCTGACCTGTTCCCTTAGACGAGTCAACCGCTTGTGGTGGTTGTTAGAATTAAGATGTGAGGAGATAAACTATATAGAGCTTTACCATAGGAGTTTTGCTAGCTTTTATGTTGTAATTCGTATGAATACACGTTTCAGATGTGTTTTACTGGGTTTTGGAAAGAAAAGCAAGAATGGGAGTTAAGAGAACATTCTCAGGAATAAGAGAGTCTTTTAATAGTCGAGTGATCTTGACCTCTCTGAGCCCATTTGCTTAACTGTAAAGTGGGGGTAGTCAGTTTTTACTTCGTAAGGTTTTATTTTTTAAATATTTTTGTGTATTTATTTGGCTGTACCAAGTCTCAGCTGTAGCACGCAGGATCTTTAGCTACAGCGTGTGTGATGTAATTCCCTGACCAGGGAATCAAACCTTGGCCCTTTGCATTGGGAGCATACAGTCTTAGCCCCTGGACCATGAGGAAGTCCCATACTTCATAAGGTTTTAGAATTAAATCACCCAATGGTATATTAACAGCTTTGAGTGGCACTGTCGTGGACCAGGCACTCAATGAATGGTGGTAAAAATTGGAAAGGAAATAAAGAGTTTTGACCGACATAAAATATTTTAAAAAGCTGTTGGTGGTTAAAGAAATGTTGCCTAGGGACAGTCATGGGGTAGACAGCCCAATAGAGACCTTTTGAAAAGCTAAACAAGACTTAGCTCCCCTTTCAAGGCCCCTGAGAGATTTCAATTAAGCCATTTGGAATACAAGGGACTTCCTTAAATGGGGATGACCCTTTTTTTACCTGGACATTCTAATCAAATATGAAACTGGTTCTGTGGAAGAATACCACACAACTGTGTAAAAACATTTTGTGCTTGAAGAAACCTTTACTGAAAGGAAAACTTCATTTCTGTTATTTTAAACATTTCCAGGGCTTAATCCTGAAACAGTGATGACACTACTATCCCCAAAAGTATTCAAAGTAAACATTTGAGCAAGAAAATCAAAGGCAGCCTATGGAATGGGAGAAAAATATCAATCAGTATGTGCCAATTATCTGATAAGTGGTTAATATCCAACATAGATAAGGAGCTCATACAACTTAATAGCAAAAAGTCAAATAAAATTTTGAAATGAATGATAGACCTGAATAGACATTTTCCCAAAGAAGATATACACATGCCCATCAGGTACGTGAACAACTGCTCAACATCACTAACCATTAGGGGAGTGCAAGTCAAAACCTCGGCGAGCTATGACCATACACAGGTCAGACGGGCTATTAACAAAAGACAAGCAATAACAGGTATTGGTCAGGATATGGACAAAAGGGAAGTGTGTGTGCTGTTGGTGGGAATGTAAATTGGTTCAGCCACTATGGAAAACAGTATGGAATTTCCTCAAAAAAAATTAAATATGGAACTACTATGCTGCTGCTGCTGCCAAGTCGCTTCAGTCGTGTCCGACTCTGTGTGACCCCACAGACGGCAGCCCACCAGGCTCCCCCGTCCCTGGGATTCTCCAGGCAAGAACACTGGAGTGGGTTGCCATTTCCTTCTCCAATGCAGGAAAGTGAAAAGTAAAAGTGAAGTCGCTCAGTCGTGTCCAACTCTTCTCGACCCCATGGACTGCAGCCTACCAGGCTCCTCTGCCCATGGGATTTTCCAGGCAAGAGTACTAGAGTGGGGTGCCATTGCCTTCTCCGTGGAACTACTATAAGATTCCGAAAGCCCATGGATTTTCCAGGCAAGAGTACTAGAGTGGGGTGCCATTGCCTTCTCCGTGGAACTACTATAAGATTCCGAAATTCCATTTCTGGGTATATATAGGAATGAAATCACTAAGGAAATGAAATCAGTATCTCAGAGATATCTACAACCCTGTGTTAATTATTTACAATAGCCAAGACATGGAAACAACCAAGACAAGGACACAACCTAATAGATGAATGGATAAAATATGGTAAATATATCCAATGCAATACTACTCAGCCATAACAAAGATTTGCAACACCATGGGTGAGACTTGAGGGCATTATACTAAGTGAAATAAGTCAGAGAAAGACAAATACTATATGATCTCACTTACATAGAGACTCTTAAAGGAACTCACAGAAACAGAGAGGAAATTAGTGATTACCAGAAGCTGGGAGCATGGGAAAATAGGTAGAGGTGTTCAAACTGTACAAACTTCTGGTTGCAAGATGAATAAGCTCTGGAGATGTAATGTACAGTACAGTAACTATAGTTAGCAATACTGTATTGTATACTTGAAAGTTACTAAGAAAGTAGATCACACACACACAAAGGTTGCTTTGCACGGTGATGGATATATTAACTAACCTCATGGTGGTAATCATTTTGCAATATATTTATATCAAGTCATTACACTGAAAACCTTCAACTTACACGGTGTTAT
Source organism: Bubalus bubalis (assembly GCF_019923935.1). Classification (NCBI taxonomy): domain Eukaryota; kingdom Metazoa; phylum Chordata; class Mammalia; order Artiodactyla; family Bovidae; genus Bubalus; species Bubalus bubalis. Next base: position 31,757,056 of record NC_059159.1, on the reverse strand, counting down.
ATGTCAATCAAGCTCAATAAGGCTGGGAGGAAAACAGAAACAAAACCAAACCACTGGACCACCAGGGAAATCCCTTCATTCATCATTAGATGCTCAGCATTAAGCACAGTCCCTTAGCGAAAAATAACAACTGAGACCTGGAGAGAACCCAGGACATGTTTGCTGAGGGCACGGAGGATCTTCCCAGTATTAGTTTGCTCAGGCTGCCATAACATAACAGCACAGGCCAGGGGGCTTAACAAACAGAAATTAATTTGCTCACAGTTCTGGAGGCTGGAAGTCCAGGCTCACGGTGTCCGCAGAGCAGATTTCTCCTGAAGCCTCACTCGTTGGCTTGCAGGTGGCCACCTCCTCCCTGCTTCCTCCCTGGGCTTCTCTTCTGTATGTATCCCTGGTGGTGCCCTCTGTGTGTCTGAATTTCTTGGCACTCATCTTATCTGACTAGGAGCCACCACCATGGCCTCCTTTTAACTTAATCACATCTTTAAAAGCCCTCTCTTCAGATTCGGTCACATTTTGAGGTCCTGGGAGTTAGGGTCTCACCACATGAATTCAGGGAAGGAACACAATTCAGCCCCTAACAGCTGACTCCAGCTCTCCTCTCCTCCGCACCCTTCTATTCAGGACACCTCAGCGCTCCTGTGTCTCCTGCCCCTTGACCTTCAAAGGGAGAACGTTTTGGTTCCTCTTTTCCTATGAGCCCAGCTGGTAGCTGTGAACCTGGTCTGAAATGAGGGTCTCACAGTCTCTTGCCTGAGACAGGCTGTGAGGCTGCCCCTCTCCACCTGATGGGAATATTGCTCGCAGGCAGCAGGTGCTCTCAAGTGGTGCCAGACTGGAGCAGTTGTCTTCTAGATCCCGATTCAAAATTATAAATCAGCTATTATTTCAATTAAAAACAACAACAACAAAACCTTCTAGATCCTCAGCACATGTTCAGAGCCGTCCCACATCCTCCACGGAGCATGTTCTGGGTGGCTGCTACCATGTGCCTGCCTTGTGGCCTGGCTGCCCGGACCCCGGGTCAGACCTGGAGGACCGGTCCCATTCAGATTGAGCCCCGCACAGGGTCAGGGCTCAGGCAAAGTCCAGAGGGATGCAATGCGCGCCATCACCACTAGAGGCCGTGGTGGCTCCTACTTTCAGTGTTAGCTTCTTTTAGAGTTTATTTCCAGCGCTACCAAGTGCTTGGCGCACGGCTGCCCGTAAAAAAAACTTAGGCTATTTTACCAAAGGGTTTATGGACTGGTGGGAGGCTGGCAAATGTTGAGGGGGGGTATTTCCCCCCTATAATATTTCCCCCCTTCAGTATATACTGAAAAATATTTCAAGTATTAATTGAACACTCACAGGTGGTGCTGGGCTTGCCTGGTGGCTCAGCTGGTAAAGAATATGCCTGCAATGCGGGAGACCTGGGTTGGATTCCTGGATTGACAAGATCACCTGGAGAAGGGAAAGGCTACCCAAGCCAGTATTCTAGCCTGGGGAATTCCATGGGCTGTATAGTCCGTGGGGCCGCAAAGAGTCAGACACGACCGAGCAATTTTCACTTCACTCAGATGGTGCCAGTGGTAAAGAACCCGCCTGGCAATGCAGGAGACAAGAGATGTGGGTTCAATCCCTGGGTTGGGAAGATCCCCTGGAGAAGGGAATGGCAACCCTCTCCAGTATGCTGGCCTGGAGTCCCATGGACAGAGGAGCCTGGTGGGATACAGTCCATGGGGTCGCAAAGAGTCAGACATGGTTGAATGACTAACCCTTTCTTTTCTCTCCAGTCATTATGACCTTCCCTGAGTTCCAAAGGGCAGGTTGCTAGTAAAAGGAGGAGAAACCACCCAAAGCAAGATTAAAGGGACCAGAGAAGTTCATAAAGATTAGGAGATGGACCACCTGAGACTACGGGCATGCAAGCCCTGCTCACACCTTGATCTTGTCAGAGCCCGCCTTTGACCCACTGTTATGAAAACCCTCATCAAGTTCTCTAGAGTAGTCACATAGTTTTTCAGCGCAGAGGCCTGGTGTGTCTCCCTTTGCTTGGCAAGGCAATAAAGCTATCCTTTTCTACTTCACCCAAAACCTTGTCTCTGGGATTTGATTCGGCACCAGTGTTCAGAGAGGTTGAGCTTTTGGTAACATTATGGACTGAATTGCGCCCCCCCCCCCCACCCTCCACAAAGTGTTAGTCACTCAGTCGTGTCCAACTCTCTGTGACCCCGAGGACTGGAGCCTGCCAGGCTCCTCTGTCCATGGGATTTTCCAGGCAAGAATACTGGGGTGGGTTACCATTCCCTTCTTCAGGAAATCTTCCCAAGCCAGGAGTCAACCTGGGGTCTCCTGTATTGCAGGCAGGTTCTTTACCATCTGAGCCACAAGGGAAGCCCCATCCCCTCAAAATTCATGTGTTAAAGCCTAATTCCCAGTACTCTGATTGTATTCAGAGAAAGGGCCTTTAAATGGGTAATTAAGTCAAAATGAGTCCTTAGGGTCCTAATGCAGGCCTTCTGGTGTCCCTGTAGGAAAAAGAAATTAAGACTCAAAAGAAACACCAGGGATGCTCCAGGAGAGAGGAGAACCCAGTGAGAACATCGGGGGACAGCCATCTGCAAGCCAAGGAAAGAGGCTTCTCACGAAATCCAACCTTGATCTCACCCTCCCAGCCCCTAGAACTGTGAGAAAACATGTTTCTGTTGTTTAAGCTGCTCTCTCTGGTATTTTAGTACAGGAATCAGCCTAGCAAGTTGACACACCCCACTTCCAGGAAGCTGACATGGCCCCTGGGGAGCCTGGGGACTCAGAAACCATGAGGTCAGAATTTTCTGCCAACCCAGCATGGTGGCTTAAAACAGAAATATGTGAGGGTAGTCCGTGGTGGTCCAGTGGCTAAGACTCTGCACTCTCAATGCCGGGGGCCTGGGTTTGATCCCTGGTCAGGGAATTTGATCCCATGTGATGCCACTGAGAGGTCGTAGGCCACAGCCAAAGATCTCATGTGCTGCAACTAAGACTGGGAGCAGCCAAATAAATATTTTAAAAGGGATGAAGAAATATGTGAAGGTAGAACTCTAGCTATGGCTTTCTACACATTTTTTTTTTCGCTGATAGCATAAGCATGTGTGTTGCTGCTGCTGCTGCTAAGTCGCTTTAGTCGTGTCCGACTCTGTGCGACCCCATAGACGGCCTCCCACCAGGCTCCCCCGTCCCTGGGATTCTCCAGGCAAGAACACTGGAGTGGGTTGCCATTTCCTTCTCCAATGCATGAAAGTGAAAAGTGAAAGTGAAGTCCCTTAGTTGTGTCCAACTCCTAGCGACCCCATGGACTGCAGCCTACCAGGCCCCTCCGTCCATGGGATTTTCCAGGCAAGAGTACTGGAGTGGGGTGCCATTGCCTTCTCCGAGCATGTGTGTTAGTGATGGCTGTTTTCTGGGCACAGTGGTTAATGTCAGGGAAGTCTCACAGAACATAAGGCATGCTTGGGATTTTGGAAAATTAACAGGAAACTTCGAGGATGGCAAGATGAGGAAAGTTATTCCAGCCAGAGGGAACAGTAAGGAGATATGAAAGATGGGGATGTATCCAGTGTCTACTCTGTGATGGGCATGCCTCTGTGAATTTAAATTTGCTCCTCATCTAATCCTCACCACAGTCCTGCTGCCTGTAGCCTATTATTATCCCATTTCACAGATGGGAAAACCAAGGCAGAAAGGGATTAATTCACCCAAGATTACAAACCTCATATGTAAAGGAGAGATTCACTCTAATTTTTCACCAGTAGACACCCTGTATGGAGAAGGCAATGGCACCCCACTCCAGTACTCTTGCCTGGAAAATCCCATGGACGGAGGAGCCTGGAAGGCTGCAGTCCATGGGGTCCTAGGAGTCAGGCACGACTGAGTGACTTCACTTTCACTTTTCATTTTCATGTATTGGAGAAGGAAATGGCAACCCATTCCAGTGTTCTTGCCTGGAGAATCCCAGGGATGGTGGAGCCTGGTGGGCTGCCGTCTGTGGGGTCGCACAGAGTCAGACACGACTGAAGCGACTTAGCAGCAGCAGTAGCAGACACCCTGTATTCTGCCTTTCAGTCCACCAGGGTAGGGGTAGGGCCATGAGGAAAAGATATATTTATGTGTATTCTGTAATGCTTTTGTGAAATCACTGTATTAGTCAGGGTTCTTCAGAGAGCCAATAGGATGTACACACGCGTGTGTGTGTTGAAAGAAGATTTTAAGAAATTGTCTCGTGGGGTTGCAGCTCCATGCTTTCACTGCAGAGAGTGTGGGTTCATCCTTTGGTCCCTAGTCAGGGGACTAAGATCCTGAAAGCCATGCTGTGTGGCCAAATTAAAAAAAAAAAAAAAAAAAACATGCAGGGCAACTCAGCAGGTTGGAGAACCAGGAGAGTTGTAGTTGAGTCCGAAGTCCATCTGCTGGCAAAATTCCTCCTTCCTCCAGGGTGGTCAGTCTCAAGTGGCTTCAGCTGATTAGATGAAGCCAATCCAGATTATGGAGGGGTCATCCACTAAGTCAGTGATTTAAATGTTAATCTTATGTAAAAAAAAAAATACACACAAACATCTTAGAACGATGTTTGACAAGATATCTAGGTACCATGGCCTATCCATGGGCTTCCCTCATAGCTCAGTTGGTAAAAAATCTGTCTGCAAATGCAGGAGATCCCGATTCGATTCCTGGGTCAGGAAGATCCACTGGAGAAGGGATAGGCTACCCACTCAGTATTCTTGGGCTTCCCTTGTGGCTCAGCTGCTAAATAATCCCCCTGTAATGCGGCAGACCTGGGTTTGATCCCTGGGTTGGGAAGATCCCCTGGAGAAGGGAAAGGCTACCACTCCAGTATTTTGGCCTGGAGAATTCCATGGACTGTATAGTCCATGGGGTCGCAAAGAGTTGGACACGACTGTGACTTTCACATGGACTATGCAAGTTGACATATAAAATTCATCACCTATTGGTTTAGATGGGCTCATTTAGGAAACTGAATTAAAGGTAGTCTTGTCTGATGGGAGGAGAAAAGAAAGATGCCAGGGTTGTTGGGGTGGGCGGGGGCCGGGGGCGGGGGGGCTCTGCTAGCTGTCCCTTGCTGAGCAAGCATCCCACAGGGAGCTGGCTTTGGTGAATTTACAGGCATCTGAAACATGAGCACCCACGCAAAAGCAGTGTCAGCTGTGGGGTTTTGAGCTCAACCTCTGGACCTGATAAGTTCTTCTCCTTGGGAAGCTCCCTGGCCCCCACTGGCCAGATGCTGCACGAAGCCACACCCTGTCTGGGCTCTGCTGCCTCCCCGGGACTCTAACCCAGGGAATGAGCCACAGAAACTTTCTCTGAGACCCACCTGAAGTCCTGCTCCCGGATCCACAGATTGGGGGGTATTTTTCCAGAGGGATGTTGAGGCAGGAATTCCTCCTCTCCTTCAGGAACCTGAAATCACCGTCCAGAAAGTTTCTTCATTCTCTGCTCTCTACTTGGCCCAATCCGTCCCGTCATTGGGCCTGGCTTCTTTTACCCCAGGGCAGAGGGGAATCCTGGGGGGAAAGTCAGTTACAATTTAATGATATTATCCCACCTGATTCGTGGCCATCAGCCGCATCCCCCTGTATTTTACTCTCTTCTCTGCGTCCCCAGCACCCACACTTTGTGACATCATAAAGAAGAGGAGGATGTGTTCTGGTCTGGAAACACCTGCCTGTTACTGACTCAATACCACAAGCTCTTACTTTATAAGAGGAAAAAAAAATCATAAAAGACCTTGAATGCTGCTTTTTGTTCATAAGCATTTTCCTTCTCTCTCTCGTTTTTTCCTCTCTCCATAACTGGAGGGAGCTGGTAGCAGCTCCTCTGCTTTGCAGCTCAGCTGGTAAAACGCCTGGAAAGCAGCCAGTGGCCTGGGTTCAATCTACTGATAAGTCATCAATTTCTTTCTCACCCAAAACATCTGGTTTTGGATCCTGAGTTATGAGCTAATATTAAATATAAAAGTTTATAGCATCACATATATAATACTGCTGATTAGAAACATCAAGAAAAGTAATTGACTGGAGGGGACTCGGGGTGACCAGCTGGTTGAACATCTGGATGGGATCCAAGAGGCTTGAATCCCCGATCTGTCCATTCTTTCTTGGTCAGTAATATCTGGTCTGGGATCTTTTAAAAAGAGTTTGACTCTCTTCCTTGGATACCACTTTTGCCCAGTGTTTTAGACACAAGAAATGGGCATGTGTGTTCACTAGGAAAAACTAGAATAATTATAGTTTTTATCCTCTCTTGCATCCGTTCTTGACGGGCCTTGATTGGTTTTCATTATTTCCTTAGCCGCGGGGTGTTACCAGCAGTGACCACTTGGTGGCAGCGAACCCTCGTCTTTCGCCCACGGGCTGAGGTGGTGGCGAGGGGAAAATGCCCAGACCCATCCTTCTCCATCTGGCTGGCAGCTGAGCCTCCCCGGGAGGGAGAAGAGTTCCTGCCAGTCTGGGCTTTGTTCTCAGGGGGCTTCGCTTGACATCTGTTACTCACTGCTCCGCAGAATTCCTTTGCCGACGGCATCCGTGTGACCAACAACCTGAAGTTAACCAAGGCAGTGTGTTCTGTTAGCGTAACCCCTCCCCGACCCCCCAGAACATCACGGATTTCTCCGTCTCTCCTGATGTTGCCTTTGGGTCCAGGATTTAAGGAGGCCAGTGGTTTCTGGAATCTCTTCTCAACAGGCTTCTTTCCAGGACATTAGGCAGAGAGCAGGCGCATCTCAGACTGTCTGAGGGTGGCTGCTCTAAACCCCACGTAAGTCCAGGCTCAGGGAGCAGGAATTTGAGGCTTGATCACCCAGATTTGCCACTTGCACCTCACCATGTGATTGGGAGGGGCAGGGCTTCGCAGGGGGACATGCTGGATACAGAGTAGCATCCTGATACAGGACACAAGGAATGTACCACAATGTGTGTGCGGCCCCATGGACTGTACCTGCCAGGCTCCTCCATCCATGGGATTCTCCAGGCAAGAATACTGGAGTGGGTTGCATTTCCTCCAGGGGATATTCCAACCCAGGGATCGAACCCAGGTCTCCTGTATTGGCAGGCAGATTCTTTATCACTAGCACCACCTGGGAAGCCACTGGCTACAGAGTAGCATCTTAATCGGATCTCCTACTCCTTCCTTTTCTTTTTTCTTGCCTTTTGTGTCCAGAACATTATTGCTTGGGCCTTCCTCAGGACACTCAGGAACCCACTGCTTCAGGCGGGAGGAAATCACCATTGCAGCCCTCTTCCTCCAGAGCCTGGAAGGCTGCTGCTACTGCTAAGTTGCTTTAGTCATGTCCGACTCTGTGCGACCCCATAGATGGCAGCCCACCAGGCTCCCGCGTCCCTGGGATTCCCCAGGCAAGAACACCGGAGTGGGTTGCCATTTCCTTCTCCAATGCATGAAAGTGAAAAATGAAAGTGAAGTCGCTCAGTCGTGTCCGACTCTTAGCGACCCCATGGGCTTCAGCCCACCAGGCTCCTCCATCCATGGGATTTTCCAGGCAAGAGTACTGGAGTGGGGTGCCATCGCCTTCTCCAGTCAGTCTTTATTGAGTGCCTGCTAAATTCTGAAATAGAAAGACAAGGGTGAGTGAATTATTAAAAATCTGTAAACTATCTCTGGAAACTTATCTTTTGAAAAAGAGCCTCCAAGAGCAGAAGTTCTCAAAAATGTGGCTCCTGGGCCAATAACATGAACACTGCCCAAAAACTTACTACAAATGCAGACTCTCAGGCCCACCCAGATCCACTGAATCTGAAACTCTGGGATGGAGGGGTGGGGGGGGCACCAGTGGCCTGGGGCTATAGCCACTGCTCCAGGGAGGGGATTCTTGGGTTCCTATTTTTTTAACATGTAATTTGCCTACCATAAAATTCATCTTTTTATTATTTTTTAAAAACATTTATTTGGCTACATCAGGTCTTAGGTGCGGCATGTGGGGTCTTTGTTTTAGTTGTGGCCTGTGTAATCTTTAGTTGCAGCATGCAAACTCTTAGCTGGGGCATGTGGAATCTAGTTCCTTGACCAGGGATTGAACCTGGGTCCCCTGCATTGGGAGCTCTGAGTCTTAGCCACTGGACCACTAGGGAAGTCTTGGGAGGGGATTCTGATGTCCACTCGGGCTTGAGAATCAGGGTGTTTGAGTCCACCCTTCCCCACCTTACCTGCTTCCCAGGTGGCACTAGTGGTAAAGAACCCACCTGCCAATGCAGGAGACGGAAGAGACAGGGTTTCAATCCCTGGGTCGGGATCATCCCCTGGAGGAGGTCATGGCAACCCACTCCAGCATTCTTGCGTGGAGAATCCCATGGACAGAGGAGCCTAGTGGGCTAGAGTCCATAGGGTCGCACAGGGTCCAACATGACTGAAGGGACTTAGCACTCACATCTTCTTCCCCTACCTTCTTTGTTGAATTCCTTTAAGAACCAGGAACAGGATTATCTTGGTCCCTGCCCTTGGAGAATTTACAGATTAATGGGAGAGACAGTAAAAATCTGGGTCCATGATCATAATAGTAGAGAACCTCTCGTGTGCTGTGGTCACAAGCTAGAGGCCCCTCACAGCTTTGAACAGCAGTGAAATGGGGTTGCAGACAGTAAGACCTGAGTCAGGAGTAAAACTGTTGTTGTTGTTCAGTCACTCAGTCATGTCTGACTATTTGCGACCCAGTGGACTGCAGCACGCCAGGCTTCCCTGTCCTTCGCCATCTCCCAGAGTTTGCTCAAACTCATGTCCATTGAATCAGTGATGCTATCCTATCATACATTCTATGCTATACCATCTCATCCTCTGTTGTCCCCTTCTCCTCCTGCCTTCAGTCTTTCCCAGGTCTTTTCCGATGAGTCAGCTCTTTGCATCAGGTCACCAAAGTATTGGAGCTTCAGCTCCAGCATCAGTCCTTCCAATGAATATTCAGGGTTGATTTCCTTTAGGATTGACTGGTTTGATCTCTTTGCTGTCCAAGGGACTCTGAAGAGTCTTCTCCAGCACCACAGTTTGAAAACATCAATTCTTTGGCTCTCAGCCTTCTTTAAGGTCCAACTCTCACATCTGTACATGACTACTGGAAAAACCATAGCTTTGACTATACAGACCTTTGTTGGAAAAGTGATGGATGTCTCTGCTTTTTAACATGCTGCCTAGGTTTTTCATAGCTTTTCTTCCAAGGAGCAAGTGTCTTTTAATTTCATGGCTGCAGTCACCAACAGAAAAATATGTACAAGCACTTCTCAACCCCCATTGCGCTGCTCTGAGTCAGCAATGGTCTAAAAAACACCTACATGCCTCACCAGACTCCCCCTTAGGTGGTTTTGGGGCCACTGGGGTGGTAGGCAGGTGGCATGAGTGAGCGATCAACGGGATGAGGTGAGAAGGAGCAAAACCTGGCCCGGGTGCTCCATGTGGGAGCAATGCTCTGCCCAGAGTAAGCCTTGGTTCCCCAAGAGACGCAGGCCCAGATGATGCCAGATCCTGGGACTGTTTTACAAGTGAGCCTGGAACACTAGATTTTTATGCAAAATTTCCTGAGAACATATATAAACACTTTGTGGGCCAAAAAGGAGATGCATGGAAGCCAAACAGGCCCAAACCAGGCTGGTCGCCCTATTTGAGCATTTGCTTCCACGATCGCCACCTAGCGGTAAGCATGGGTTGCTGCACTCTTTGCTTTTCCACCCACAGAGGCTGCGGACTTCTTCCCTCTCTTCTTAAATTAGGGTTAGGATTTCCAAAAGTCTATTGTTATGAAAAGGTTTAGAGTGACACGCGAGGGGCTGTTCAAATGGATTAAACTGAAGAGGGGTGGGGGTGGGGTTGAGACAGTACTTTGAGGCCCCTGAGGTGAGGGGGAAGGGAGGTGACCCCCCCAGGCTTGTGTCCCTGCTTTGCCTCTGGGAACTTTGCGAGGTGATGCTCATTTGCCTTGGAAATAGGAGAGTGGGATGGCTCAGCATTTGGGGACAGGACAGGGGGACCAGGAAGGTGCTGGGGTTTGCAGAAAGAGGGCAGCATGTCACTGAGGGGACAGGGTCCCCCTGCCCTTCGTGGGTGTCCCAGCATCAGAGGACAGAGAGAAGCAGAGTCCTGGGTGGGAACCAAAATCCTCACCCAGCTCCATGTCTGCTGGGGCGGAACTGAGGTGTGACCCCGGGGCAAGTCACTTCCTGTCCCTGAGCCTCCGAGTCCACACCCGCACAGTGTGGACGTGGGACACAATTACCCAGTAAAGAGCAGAATCCAGCGATCGGTCTTGCTTTCTTCCTTAGTAGGAAGAATTAGAGAAACTGAGAAATTGAAGGAATATTTCTTTTTTCCTTTTTTAAAAAACTTATTTATTTTTGGCTGCGTCAGGTCTTAGCTGTGGCATGTGGGATGTTTTGTTGCAGTGTGAGGGCTTCTCTCTAGTTATGTCCCTTGGGCTCTGTAGTTGCGGTCTGCAGGCTTAGTTGCTCTGTCGAATGTAGGATCCTAGTTCCCACACCACGGATTGAACCCACGTTCCCTGCACTGGAAGGTGGATTCTCAACCACTGGACCACCAGGGAAGTCCCTGGAATATTTCTCTTTGAAAAACATTTGCTTTCAAGTCAATTGAGGTATAATTCTAGCCAATATTATTTCTTCATTAACTATGTGCCAGGGCTTGCCTGATGGCTCAGCAGTAGTGCCTGCAATGCAGGAGATGCAGGTTCGATCCCTGGGTCGGGAAGATCCCCTGGAAGAGGACATGACAACCTACTCCAGTATTCTTGACTGGGAAAATCCTATGGACTGAAGAGCCTGAAGGGCTATGGTCCATGGGGTTGCAAAGAGTCAGACATGACTGAAGTGACTGAGCACGCACACACGCAGGCCCTTTCCCAAGCCCTTCATATACCCTAACTCACCTAATGCTTGAGGCAAGTGTAGGAGGCAAATGTAGTTTTTACTCCTGTTTTACAGTTGAGGAAACTGAGACACAAGTAGTATAAGGAGCCATCCCAGGTCACCGAGCTAGATGGCAGAGCAGGGATTAACTCTAGAATGAAGGAGGCTGCCTGCCTCCTGACAAACACGGCATGTTCTCCACTGCTTCCAGAGTCCATCTCCAGATTTGCAGAGACCTGTGCTTGGGACCAGACAGTTTCCTCTGTGCTTGCAAAGAGGATCAGACTATACCATCCTAATTTTTTGGTGACAAAAAACAACTTAAAGAATTAATCAAAAAAGGACAAACACTAGCTCTACTGACTGCAAAGTCCAGCGGTAGAGCTGGTAAGATGTCTTCAGGTTCTGCTGGATCCAGGTGCTCTCAAGGTATCCCCAGGAACCTGTCCTGCTCTCTGCCTTTGAGCTGCCTGCTTCTCATTATTGGCCTCATCCTCAGAGGGACTCTACCCAGGAAAGAGCAGATGGGCATCCACAGTTCCAGAAAGATGGTCTATTATCTTAGCAACTCCAGCAGAAAAAGGCTGCCAGGGGTTAGCAATGCTTCACTCTTCTCTGCCAAGACTGGTCAACTTGCCCACATACAGAATGAAGGGAAAGGGTCAGTCCATCTGAACCTCAGAGACTGATGGTGGCAAAGGAATGATGGTCCTCTAAAGGAAAATTGGAATGATGTTACCGTAGCCAGGGCTACCTGCAATGCAGGAGATGCTAGGGATGTGGGTTCGATTCATGGGTCAGGAAGATTCCCTGGAGAAGGAAATGGCAACCCGCTCCAGTATTCTTGCCCGGAGAACCCATGGACAGAGGAGCCTGGCGGGCTGCAGTCCATGGGGTTGCGAAGAGTGGGACAATACTGAGTATGCATGTTGCACCCTTCCATAGCCAGTGGACTCTGGGGATCCAAAAACGACAGATGGTTCTTCACACCCTCTCCTTGCGGCTGGTCATTCTGGGGACCTGCTGTGCTCTCTGGGTTGGGCTTTGATACATCTATTCTGCCAGAGGGCCTTGGGAGGCTGTGCTTCTCTTCTTCTTGCTCTTCTGAATTCTGTGTGTTTACAGCAGTGGAGTCACATGGGCTGAATTCGGTCCAGCCTTGGCAACAACGTGTCCTGCAGCCCATCCGTGTTCCAGGCCAGCCACCTCACCAGGAAGCCACACTCAGGTTTGGAGCTGAATGTCAGCAGAAACATGGAGTCAAGCTGAGCATACGTCTGTGTTAGATCCTGGCATGCAGTGTCCAGCTGCCCTTCGCAAGGCCTAGGCACACATCTCCTAGGTCCTGGGAATATTGCTTGTGGGACTGATGGCTCATAGCTGTGTCCTTCACTGAGCACTGTCCACATCTGTGCTACAGGGCCTTCCTTCAGCCAAGGATACACAGCCTGCTGAGGTCCAGCCCACTGTCAATGAAATGAGGTTAACCACCCAAACACAGAGCTCCCCGCTGGACTAGCCAGGGCCTCAGTTGCATCCACACTGCATCCTGCCCATTCCTGCCTCCTCCATGTCCTTACAGGCAACCCTCCCGAGAGCTCTTCCTGAAAACCCTTCTGTACACAACTCCCATCTCAACGTCTGTTTCCAGAGAGCCAGTCTAAGACATCTGGTTTTCTCTCCTTGTGGTCCGTGGACATGCTGCCCCCAGAGAAATGTGTACCCCTCTTTTTTTCTAAATAATTTTGTGTATTTATCTATTGGCTATGCTGGGTCTTTGTTGCCGTGTGGGTTTTTCTCTAGCTGTAGCAAGTGGGGGCTACTCTCTAGTTGTCCGTGGGCTTCTCATTGCTGTGGCTTCTTGAAGTGGAGCCCCGGCTCTAGTGCTCAGGCTTCGGTAGTTGTGGTGTGTGGGCTCAGTAGTTCCAGCTCCTGGGCTCTAAAGCACAGACTTAGATGCTCCAAGGCATGTGGGTTCTTCCTGGGTCAGGGATCAAACCCATGTCCCCTGCATTTGCAGGCAGGTTCTTTACCGTCTGAGCCACCAGGGAAGCCCCCAGGGTCGGAGTTAGGTGCTCATGTTAAGAAATAGGGTGAGAGGAACTTTCCTGGCGGTCCAGTGTAGTTAATAACCTACCTTGCAATGCAGGGGACTTGGCTTTGATCCCTGGTCAGGTAACTAAGGTCCACATGCCACAGAGCAACTAAGCCCTCGCTGCACAAGCAGAGAGTCCATGGTCCATCACAAAAGATCCCAGGTGCTGCAACTAAGACCGGACACAGCTGAATCGATAAATAAATGTTTTTTAAAAAGAGAGAGAGAAAATAGGGTGATAAAGAAAGCAGCAGATTTGTTGTTCCAGCTGAGAGTCCTTGTCTGGTGACAAAGATGCTCTCCTTGACCAGATTCTCTGTGCAGGCTTCTCTGAGACCTTTTCCACCAAGGCTTTGACTTTGGGACTTGCATGTTCATTTCCGCATTGTCCGATTTTAGCAAGAATCCGGCCAAGTCAGTTAGGCCAGCATCCCGATCCTCTACACTTGATCACCCTCCACAACCCAGAGCCTCATCCTGCACCATCCCCCAGCTCATGTCTGACCACCCGCCTTTCTTTAGGGAGGATCCTGTTGGTCAGTTTACTAGAATCCCTGCTACACAGGCACTTTTTTATTGTTGCTGTTGATACACAAAGTAACCCATTTATTATAGGCTGGCAACGTGACCAAATGATGGTGTGTCTAGTGGTCCTTCAGTCCTGGGCTCTTCTGATGGCAGACTTCTCTGTGACAGCAGAGGTTGGGCTGTAGGTCCAGGCACCATCGGCTACCACTTTCATGCAGGAACCACAATCCCAAATGCCCACAGCTCGTCTCTTCATCTTGGTCTTGCCACAGAAGGAGCAGGTGTACTTGGCTTGCTGGCTGATTTAAATTTTCTTCACCACTTTCCCGAGGGGGGCACCATAACAGGTCCCGTATTTGCCCACGATTCCAACATTCTGGCTGCGTTTCGCCATGCTGCCACAGCCCAGGTCCAAGCCCAGAGCTACCCTGAGTTCCCATCCACTGACCGACCCCTCCATCATCACCCTGCTCCTTGGCTTTAAATTCCCACTTTTCCTTGTCGTTTTCAGCACTGAGCCCAGGCTCTCTCTTCCACTGCAAAACCTCATTGCAGCGATCCGTCCGTCTATCACGGTCGTTCCCCTTGAATAAACCCCTCCTCACCATTTTTTAACAAGTGACACGAATACTTTTTTCTTCTACACTGTTGGGGGTCTGCTCATCATTCAAGACCTCATTCAAGGTTATTTCTTCTAAGAAGCCTTTCCTGGCTGTTAATGTCACTTCCTGTCTGGGCTTTCTTTGTATGTTTTACATATTTTAGTAGAACCGCTGGTGTCAGTCTCTCAGTTGTGTCTGCCTCTTTGTGACCTGTGGACAGTAGCCACGAGGCTCCTCTGTCCATGGGATTTCCCAGGCAAGAATACTGGAGTGTGTTACCACCTCCTTCTCCAGGAGATCTTCCCAACCCGGGGATCGAACCCGGGTCTCCCGCACCGCAGGCAGATTCTTTACCGTCTGAGCCACCAGGGACGTGGACACAAATCATTATAAATACTGTCTAATATTGTTTCTAGTAAAGTGTTTTTCAAGCTTTAAAAACAATTACAGAATACAGGACTCATGATAGGAATCAGACCCTTCACGTTGTAGAAGGAGCAGAGGGAGTGAAGGTTCCTTGGGGTCCCTTAGGCCTCAGGCAGTCTCCAGTACAGAGGTGAACTTCCATTATAAGTTCATGGAATATGAGTGAGAGAGTGAATGAATGAAGCTGTCTGATTTGGGGTATGGTCCTCTCTGGCTCCAGTTTCAGTTTTATGAATCTCAATTCAGTTGCTCAGTTGTGTCTGACCCCTTGTGACCCCATGAATTGCAGCACGCCAGACCTCCCTGTCTATCACCAACTCCCGGAGTTCACCCAAACTCATGTCCATCGAGTCGGTGATGCCATCCAGCCATCTCAGCCTCTGTCGTCCCCTTCTCCTTCTGCCCTCAATCCCTCCCAGCATCAGGGTCTTTTCCAGTGCTAGGGACAATCAGACTTAATTATTGTAAATTTGTTCCTCAGAATCAAGCAAGTCTCACCCACTGGAAAATTCACTTTTTATTTCACCATAGGAACCATTTGGGGCAGGGGTCCTGGGATCAGTCAGTGGGGTCGTTTGCTTGTCAAGTACAGAATAACTCAAAGGGCGTTGGTTGTTTCTTATTTCTCTCAAGGTGGGGCACCTAGATGAACTGACCTCAATGTTGAGATGTTTCTCTCAGAATACCACCTGCCAGGGCACCTCCCACCAGTTCTGAGAGCATCAGGATAATCACTGCTCTGTGTTCCTTAAAGTTCCTTGTTCTTGAACACCTCTGAAGCCCTCAGGGGTGTCCATTCTTAGGCGGAGATTCAGGGCACACCCCAGGCTCATCTGCAGCACATTGCCAAAGGGCGGTTTCCTCCTGGAGATGGCTAATTGCTTCAATTTCACGTTACTTCTTATTAGCTTCTGCTTGCAAAGGTGACACTTGCTGACCTTGCTCTGAAACCCTGATTCTGAACCCTGTCTGAAGCCTGATGACCCTTCTGCACTGAATATACACAATAAATAGTTGCTGGATGATTGAACTGATATTATCAACCTAAGTTTTGATTTGCGGCTGACCCAGTCTGACCTGCCGCCTCCTGGTCCTGAAGCCTGTTGGGATGGTCAGCGGGGTCATCTCCATTCGTGATTCGTGAAGACCGTGTTCCCCACTCGGTCTGAACCTCCAGCCAATTCCAGCGTCACACGATGCTCGGCACAGATTTCCTGAAACAGATGACAAATGCATGAAACACACCCCTATTGGTTTTCCATGTGGAACCTATAAAAAAAAAAAAAGGGCTTCCTTCCCTCTTGCAAAGACTCTTTCACCCATCTGGTTTAAATTTGTGTGGATCGCTGCCTGCCCAGAAAAGGGTTAATGACACCAGGGAGGGAGAGCTCTGTTTACTTGGCCGGGCTTTGCAGGAGTCCAGTTTCTCCCAGAAGTTGAGTCCAATCAAAACCAACCCAGGGGGCTGAGGAGGACTTCCGGTTTGCCCTGACAGGACTTAAAGGGGCTGGATGAAGGTGGCACCAAGACCCTGGCAGCAGCAGCAATAACCGTGCTGCATAGGCAGATGGTCTGCAGAGAGCATGGCCAGAGTACCAGCAACTTGCACTCTAACAACATAATGCAGATCACATTCCCATAACTGTATAATACACAGGCCCAGCACTGTAACATTGCTTGTCTAAATGTGATACAAATTAGACGCAGAAGCTGGGGCCCTTTGGTAAATGCTACCCAGGGATGGTCTTCAGAGAGTTTCGTTTCTGACCGGACTTCCGTCTTAGGAAGCTGGGCTCATTTTTCTGAAGGCCAGTTTTGCAAATGAGCACCTTCAAGTTATCCTTTCTGGTCCTCCTGAAGGTTTCCAAGAATGTGACATCTTCCCAAGCAAAGAGGAACACTTGGATGTGTGGTTGGCTGGGGGACTTCCAATAATTACTTCCTTAAGGGTTGACATTAGAAAGGAATTCACATGAGGCCAAAAAGAACGCTTTTTCAAAAGACCCACTCTCTGGGGATGTTTTAGTCAGAAAGATGGCCAAGGTTGAATTAAGCCAGACTTGTATAAATCTCACTGTTATGATATTAAGAAAATGAGCTGGACTTTGATCTCTTTATGTTTTATGTGAATGCTGTTGGGATAATACAATATTTCCTTTGGCTGTAAGAGCCATTATTATCCTCTAAGAAGGATAATAAAACAGGGATGGTGTGTTAAGATGCAGTTTGGGATAGAGTGGCACCATGTGTGACAGTGGGAAAGTTTTCTGCCTTCTATATAAGAAGGCTATTTTATTTTTAAACTTTTATTTTACTCTTTTAGACGTACTTAGAAGCATGCAGTATCTTAGTTCCTCGACCAGGGATTGAACCCATGCCTCTTACATTGGGAGTGCAGTCTTAACCACTGGGCCACCAGGGAAGTCCCTAAGAAGGCTATTTTACATCCCATATTTGCTAATCCTCCCAGAGTCCAAAGGGGGTTGTCAATATGTTACCATTTGAAACTGCATTGGAAATTTTCCAAATTTTTCCTAATTTCATCTCCTAAGCAGCCCTGTTAGGGTAAGTAAGATAGTCATTGTTCCTGCCCATTTGTCCAGCGGTTAACAACTCACTGGAGAAGGAAATGGCAACCCACTCCAGTACTCTTGCCTGGAGAATCCCATGGAGGGAGGAGCCTGGTAGGCTACAGTCCATGGGGTTGCAAAGAGTTGGACATGACTGAGCAACTTCACTTTCACTTTCTAACAACTCGCTCAGCACCCACTAGCGATGGAGCAAAGTTGACATTCAAATGCCATTAACTTCTGATTCCAAGTGTCCACCCCATCGCGTTGGGTGTCATTTCGTATAATTCACTTCTGCTTTCAGTATAACCCAGAAATGCCCCCAAAATGACATGCATGACCCTGAAGTTTAACATGACCACGGGCAGCCGCTGCACAAGTAAAATCCATTTGCATTAAAGCATCACTAAGACGAGAATCATACATTTAACTCTGTGCTCCGTGTCCCCGGGGATGACCCAGAATAACAGTGCGCAGCTGCTCTGGTTTCAATACTTTCCTGTCATCCTTTACAACTGTGTCACTCAAGGTACGGTTTGCAGACCTGCAGCCTCAGCATCGCCTGAGAGCGTGTCCAAAAAGCAGCAGCTCAGGCGCCATCCCAGAGCTTCTGAATGAGAGTGTGCATTTCAACAAGAGCCCCAGGCGATCCAGAGCCTGTCAGGCTGTGGAGGTGCGGTGTCCAGAGATGCGGCTTTTGCTCTTTTCTGTAGTGGGCTCTGCAGGAGGCGAGGAGGAGGACCAGGCAGGATATGCCCACCTAACTGCCCATCTTCTTGAAGGAGTAGTTCGACTGGAGATGAGTGACAGCTGTGGAAGGAAGAAGCTGGGAAGGAGTTTGGAGACAGAGAGGAACTTGCCAGTAGCTGCCTGCAGACATCTGGTTTGAGGTCTCAAGGAAACAGACAGCGATTCTGACTTTTTTTTTTGGAAATGACGGGCCCTCCACAGGCCTCTTGCTCATGGGCACTTCAGGAAATAGTGTTTGAGAAACCCTGGTTTGCTCCTGAAGGAGCACAACCAGGTTCCCCAATTCCTGCAGGCGGTGACCCGACGGGCTCTGGGCTGGAAAGAAGCCCAGACTCTAAATTTCTTCCAATTGCGCCCAGGCTCCTCCCCTGTGGTCCCAGATGCAGGTGTGAGCCCGAGGGCTCCCCTGGCCCGGCATCAGGACCTCCCCAAGGCTCAGCTCACTTGGCTGCAGCTGGAAGCCCAGAATGCATGCAGCCCTAGCCCCAACTCCTTCTCAGGTAGGGCTGAGCCCCCCACCCCTCTTCCCGGCCGACATCTCTGCATCTTTGCAGGAGCTGCCAAATGTCAAATGGCTCCTTTCTCTGTGATTTCAGGATCCCGGCAAATGTCCATGAAGGGGAGGACTGTAACCACAGAGACACAGCTTGAATACAGGGTCCTGGGTTTGGTTGTGGGCACACTCGCTGATCGATTCGAAATGACTCTTCTGGGAGCTGGTTGTCAAATTTCTGGTGTGTTCAGGAAATGGCTGCCACATTTTACATCAACATCTTCAAACTGCGAGTGAATGAAGTGTTGAATTGTAACAATGAGTGAGTGGAATGAATGGATCATGGTGCCAATGGCGAACAGGCTCGGGTAACAAAGCAACTTTTTTTTTAATTAAAAAAAAATTCCTTGCTGTGGTGCCCCTTTCTGGTGCTTGGCTGCAGGGATGATAAATGTTGCCCTCATGCCTTGTGGAGCCATACCACACTAAAGACTTTATACACGGATTATGGTGGAAAGAATTGGGGGCCTTTTGGCTTCCAGCCATCACTTCTATTTCAAGTTTCAGACGGGTGGAAGTCAATCAAAATACACTCCAATATGCCTGCAATTGCTCCCGGACTCAGGAGCCAAGGGCTTGCTACTCAAGGGCTCAAAGCATCGATGTGACTATCACTTTGACTCCCAGATGCTTTTCATCCCATTCACATTAACTTCCTGCTGGAGGCCTCCACCCCAGACGAGATCAGCCTCTCTGCTTCCTTCTGCCACATCTCGCCTGGCTGGCAAAGATCAGCATGGAACAGCAGCAAGGGTCCTCGCCCGTCGGCTCACTTACATTCATCCTCCCTGTTAATCCGCCCATCACAGGAGCTCAGTTCACGATCAGGCAGCTCTCAAGGGCAGACCGGGCTTTTGCCTGGTGCTTTGGCGCCCATAGCAGTGGTTCTCAAAGTGGGATCCCCTGGAGCAGCAGCATCACCTGGGACCTTGTTAGAAATGGAAGTTCCCAGGCCCCACCCCAGACTTTCTGAAACAGACACTCTCCAGGTGGGCACAGCATATAAATCAAAAATAAAAACACAGGACGGTCCTATGTTTTAACATCCCCGCCAGAGGACTCAGGTGCCAGCTCAATTCAGAAAATCACTCTTCTGTACTAAGTACAGGGTCCTGTGTTGTGCGTTATTCCAGCCAGTAGACTGTGAACTCCCTGAGGCAGGACTTCTGCCTTCTTCATCTCTGGGCAGCCGCTGTATGAAATCTAATGCTAGTGAAAGGGAACCCTTTGGCCTATGGTCCTCACCTTATCACATGTCCTCCACCTGCCTGTTGTCTGTGGAAAAACTTGAGTCCAAGAACGTTTAATCAGAGAAATGAGAAAATGCAGAAGCAAGAGAAAACAGTCCTAGAAGATGAAAGAAGCATAGTTTAGTCAGTAAGCAAAGTAAGGACCTTTAGTTCCTCCTCAAGGGCTATAGATAATGTTGTTGTAGGCTGCTGTGCTGTGCTCAGTCCCTCAGTCATGCGCACTCTTTGCGACCCCATGGACTATAGCCCACCAGACTCCTCTGTCCATGGGATTTCCCAGGCAAGAATACTGGAGTGGTTTGCCATGCCCTTCCCCAAGGGATCTTCCCAGATTAGGAGTTGAACCCAGTCCCCTGCCCTGGCAGGTGGATTCTTTTACCACTGAGCCAGGGAAGCCTGAGCCATATACTATGGGCTGTCTTATAGATATTGAACCCCCCTCCACCAAGTGGTAGAAGTTAACTACATAATGACCAGACTATAGCCATGACGTAAGCTGCCACAATTCAGAGAACTGGTCTCGAGAAAAATGGGAACAAACAAAAATGGGATCAAAACTGAAGACTAACTGTACTTAAAACAAACAAGATGATGCTGGTCAGACCACCAGAGACCAATTCCAAGATGACTGTCAGAGCTGACTATGCAGTTTCTGCATGTAGCCCCTCCCTGTGTCTATAAAAGCTCTTGCCCATTGGTTGTCCGGGAAGGGGAACCGACCTTTGGACAGAAGTCCACCCCCCGACTTCCAACCACCATTTGCCGGCCTCCAAAATAAAGCAAACTTTCCACCAAGCTTGCCTCTTTATTGGTTTCAGAGAGGCAAGCAGTCGGACCTCACTTTTGCTAGGAGCAAACATTATTGAGCTCTTACTGTAAAGGCAACACCAAACATTACTGAGCTCTTGCGGTATGCCAGAGGGGCATCCATCATTCTACCCTCAGAAGGAGCCTCGGAGGCAGTGCTGTTATTATTACCTGCCTTTTACAGATGAGGACGCGGGAGAAGGGAGATGAAGCCACTTGGTCAGAATCTGTGCTACCTCCTGGGAGAGCTGGGATGTGAACCCTGGGGTCTGACCAAGGTTTTCCTTCCCAGGCCTTCTGACTCAGCACTTGCTTACTAAATTGACTCAAACCACCTGGACTCTCCTGGGCACCACCTGGGGGAAAAGGCTAAAATGTAAACGAGTTTGTGTACAGAGCAGCTTAGGGGGAGAGGAAAGGCAGAAAGGAAGGCATGGTTTTCCTAGGGAAGCAAAACTGAATTATTAAACCCACTTCATTTCATTCCTCATAGATCCAGGTATCTTGACCTCTGACACAGGGATGGTGGGGAAGCGTTCTAAAGATACCTGCATGTCTTGAATTCCTGCATCAGAAGGTGCAGGCTTCAGGGGAGTCAGGAGGAGGGGGAGAGGGGGGAGAGAGACATTTCTATGGGTTAGGGCTCAGGTACAAGCAGATCTCGGAAAGATTTGGGGCCACTGCGAAAAACAGAATATCATGATAGAGCAAGTAGCATGAATTTTTTGGTTTTCCAATACATATAAAAGTGATATTAGCTGTAGACTATTATGTGTACAATAGCATTATGTCTAAAAAAACAGTGTATGTACCTTAATTTAAAAATGCACTATTGCTAAAAAATGCTAACCCATCATCTGACAGCACAGGGTCACACCTTCAATTTGTTTTTTTAAAAATAAGTATCTGTGAAGCACAGTAAGAGGAGGTCCACCTATAGAGATGCCTGAATTCAAACCACCCAGTCCAGGTCATGACCGTGCTGCTTGGGATCCATGTAACATGTTGGCCACAAGCCATGTTCCCTCTCTGGGCCTCAGTCCCTTCATCTGTAAAGTGGGGATAATGAAAACAGCTGTTTGATCTGAGTGCGGTAGGGAGAAGGCGGTGGCTGTGAGAGGTGCCTGTTCTTTGCTGTGACTTTTGCAGCAAAAACATATGAATGAACAGCCTTTGGCACATACCACTCAACCATTCCTACAAGAATTAAACAATCTTGGTTATTCTTTAGCTGTTGTGCGTGTGTGTGAGCTAAGTCGCTTTAGTCATGTCTGACTCTATGTGATCCTGTGGACTGTAGACCACCAGGCTCCTCTATCCATGGGATTCTCCAGGCCAGAATACTGGAGTGGGTTTCCGTGCCCTTCTCCAGAGGATCTTCTCAATCCAGGGAATCGAACCTGCATCTCTTACGTCTCCTGCATTGACAGGAGGGTTCTTTACCACTAGCGCCATTGGAAAGCCCTCTTTAACTAACCAACACTTGTAGCTGGACTCACCCTCCACAAAGCTGATTACTATGACTCCATATAGATTACACTCTGCACCTGGCATTCTTCTCCCCCTACTCTCTCGTAGTATACCATATTTCAGAAAGAACATCATGGGCTGATAACTTCAGGTTCACTAGACCCAGTAACTGAGCTGCCTGATCCAGCTGTGGTTGTTTTGAAAATTTGCAAAAGAAAAAAAAAAAAAAAAAAAAGCAAGACCTTCAGGAGGATATAAAACCTCTCCCTATCCCCGAGAAAGGGGGCCACAGTCCTTGAGACACTATCCCGCTGGGTTTCCCTGTTTGCTTTTCTATTTCCTCCAACTCAGTTTCTGTATTTCTATTCAGCATGGGCTGACGGGGAGTCAAGATTTTGGCAACATGACCAGCACAGGTGTGGAGGAGGTGCCCACCTGCATGAGATTCTTCCCTGCCTGCACTCCCTTCTGGGAACACGGGAGGGTTATTTCTCAGCACCCAGTCAACGCAGCCCACTGGCCTGATCCTCTGAGCCTGGAAACCAGTCCTCGGTCCTTTGATAACAGGAACTTTCTAAAGAGGAAGGGTCCTGACCGGGGAGGAGTAGAGGGTCCATGCTATTTTGCATACCAACCCTCAAAATAATGGTCTTCTAAGACTTCTCTGGCCATCTGGTAGTTGAGACACCAAGTTCCCAGTGCATGGGGTGTGGGTTTGATCCCTGGTCGAGGAACTAAGATCCTGCATGCTGTGCAGGCAAAAAAAAAAAAAACCAAAAAACAAAATCCAAACAAAAACAAAAGCAAACTATGACCTTCCCAGTCTGAATTTCTAGAATTCCGTTTACATATCGGCGTTCCGCCACTGAACAGCCTCCTTCCCCCTCCATCCTTCTCCAGGCATCAAAGTCCTTCTAAAATGTCTTCACCTTTCACGGGACACCAGCACGCAAATCCCCCATTCCAAATAAATGAGAAAGAAACCCCTTCCCGCCAGGTTTTGCTGGTGCCCCGGGCCACCCGAAGCCAGGATACAGTTTCTAGGCGGGGGCGCACGTGTGTGTAATTGCTTCCTGAGAGGAAGACCGTGAGAACCTCATTGCAAATGAGGTGTTAATGATGAGAGCCACAGGATCTGTTACTGTAGCCAAGTCCCACATGATGGACTACATTAAACCGCTTTTTATGTGGCCCTGAGCAGAACCCCTTCCCCTTTGTGAGGGAGCCTCCCACATGAGGGAAGCAGAATGAATAAAACACACCCCCACCCACCTCGCTTTGTGGTGGAACACTGCCAGTGGACCCGCAGATCCTGTGATCTGTCAAGGCAGGGGGTTTCCTTCGAGGGGAAGGGCTTGGAGATGCTCCTCGATGCATTGTTCTGAACGTCACAACTGGGCACCTGCTGCGGCTGCAGTGTCTGTTGTTGAGTCTGAAATCTGAGGTTCAGAGGAGACTGAGGAATTTGAACAAAAATTCTGAAAGATCTATGAAGATCAGGTTGTTCACCTGTAGAATAGGTTTGACGATATCTCCCCTGTCATCTCATTTTAACCTAACAAACACCAAGGTGATGGCTCAGGTCCATAGAGCGGGAGCATGAAAAGCAACCGTAGTTCGAGGTAACGTCCTGATTCCTCCTTTTATTAGCAAGGAGACAGAAATTCAGAGGAGCAAAGCTCTCTGTCCAAGGACACAAACTGCTCAGGGGTGGAAGAACGCCCAGAAACACGGTCTTCCAACTTTGAGGGAGATTGGTAGTTGACTCTTATTTTGGCTAAAATAGAACTTTGCTCATTCCCAATCCATCCCTTCGCAAATGACTATTTTATTTAAAAGTATTTTGGCCGTGCAGCATGGGGGACCTTAGTTTTCTCTGACCAGGGATGGAATCTGCAACCTCTGCAGTGGAAGCGTGGACTCTGCAATCACTGAACCTCCAGGGATGTCCCCTCTTCCTCTGCCTAAGAAGCAAAGTGATTTGGCTGAGTGTGGCTGATGCCCTGGAATTCTCCACTGACTTCTGCATTCACCACACCTGTTCTAGTCACCCACATGGCCACCCAGCAAGCCATCCTACTGCCTACAGACATGGCCTGGGGGACCCTAGCCAGCCAGCAAAAGCATCCTTGGCCCCTTCTGCCAGTAAAACCAGTGCCTGGAATGCAATACAAGCACACTGAACTAGTGGAAATCAAAGTAGAGTTTCAAATGTCCTCAACCATGACGTTTTATTTAATTTTTCCTGTATGAATATTGGACAACTGTTGTCATTTAGTTGCTAAGTTGTGTCCGACTCTTTTTGCAGCCTCACAGACTATAGCCCACCAGGTTTCTCTGTCTATGGGGATTTTCCAGGCAAGAATACTGGAGAGGGTTGCCATTTCCTTCTCCAAGGGACCTTCCTGACCAAGGGATTGAACCCGTGTCTCCTACATTGGCAAGGGGATTCTTTACCACTGAGCCACTGGGGAAGTCCCAATAGGGTAATTTAACTACCTAAAAAGGGAAATAGAGCTTTCATGTTTGGGGGTCTGTGATACCACCACTGAAGAGACAGGTTTGGTAATGTTTTTCACTCGGTAAGTCGTGTCTGACTTTTTGCAAGCCATGGATTGCAGCATGCCAGGCTACCCTGTCCTTCACCATCTCCCAGAATTTGTTCAAACTCATGTCCTTTGAGTCGATGATGCTGTCGAACTATCTCATCCTCTGCCACCCCCTTCTCCTCCTGCCCTCAATCTTTTCCAGCATCAGGGTATTTTCCAGTAAGTCCGCTTTTCGCATCAGATGGCCAGAGTGTCAGAGCTTCAGCTTCAGCATCAGTCCTTCCAATTCTCCAGGCAAGACTACTGGAGTGGGTAGCCAACCCCTTCTCCAGGGGATCTTCCTGACCCAGTGATTGAACCCGGGTCTTCTGCATTGCAGGCAGATTCTTTACCATCTGAGCCACCAGGAAAGCCCAATCTTTGATAATGTAGGTGCCCCCCACCTCAACCCCAAAGTAATATTTCTGGTCCAGATTTGGAATTCATTTCAACCAACTGACTTTGCCCAAATAAATACAAGTTTCTTTTATCTCGTTAAAAGACAAAATGAGACTTCTAGAATGTTTGCCGGATGGAGCCAATGGGAGATGTTAATGTTTTCTAAATGCTCTCAGGGAACAACTGGTGTTCACGGCTGTTCATCTTTATTCAGAGGAGGATTTGGCCGTGGAGCGTTGTAGTGAACACAATTGGATATGTTTCATTAAGACTGCACCTCCGTCTTTTAATTAACTTCTTGTTCCTGTCTTTGCTGTGATATTAATTATTTTTTAATCATCACTGGGAGGCACTTTAAGGAGAAGCAGCTGGAATCATCCAACCTTAGTTTCATTATACAGATAGGTGTTATAATAATTAACTTAATTAGCTTGTCACTGCTTGCATAAAATATGACTGTATTTGGAGAACAGATAGTGCTTTGCTGATCCAAGGTTAATTAAAACATGGAGTGTGTGAGAGGTCACATTCCGTGGAGTTGGTACCTGGCCAGCATGATGGAGAATGTTCCCACAGTGGGCTGGACTGGAAACTGGTCGTGGCAGAGTCCTAAATCCATCCTTGGGGAACCTCAGCATCATCGGATCCGTGCCTCAGCCCATCTGTGACGTTGTCTTCTGATTCTGGGGTCCGTGAGCCTCCACAGGTTAGAGGGGGAAGTCAATGAGACACTTGCTTTAAGTGAAGGATATTCTGTGTGATCCTCTGTGTTAAAACCAGGAAAGAATATTCTATGTGGGGGACTTCCTTGGTGGTCCCGTGGCTAAGACTCTGTGCTCCCAATGCAAGGGGGTCAGGGTTCGATCCCTGGTCAGGGAACTAGATCCCACATGTCACTACTAAGACCTGGTACAGCCAAATAAATTTTAATTTTTGTCTTAGCACTTTTTTTTTTAATTTAAATGATTTATTTTTAATTGGAGGATAATTTCTTTACAATATTGTGGTGTCAGTTTCTGCCATATATCAACATGAATCAGCCATAGGTATACTTATGTCCCCCACTCTTGAACCTCCCTCCTACCCCACAAATAAATAATTCTTTTAAAAAAGAATATGCTGTGCAGGATGTAGCTGATATTTACCAAATGCTACCCTTGTGCAGGTACCTAGCTGAGTCCCATGAATGACTCCATCTTTACCCAAATCCTATGAGGCACATGGTATTATCCCTGCTTTGGAGTTGAGGAAACTGAGTTAATTTCTTGAGTTATCTTTAGAGTCTTAGAAGTAAAGAGAAGGGAGAGACTAGTGGCTGTATTTCAGATCATCATTCACGAAATGGGCCAGGCCAGAATGTGAGATCTGGATCCTAGAAGTTCCTGCCATTGAGGCTGAGTGACCCACATTTGTTTTCTACACAGATTGTGGCCCTGTGTCATCTTTCTTTCTCCTTTGCAAGTTTATGTAGACACTGGCATGGAATGCAGTTCGTTATTTTCCCCTGAGGTTTGATCTTTTTTTCTGATTGCTTGACTGTCTCTAATATTCTGTTGGTTCCCAGAACCAATCTTCCTTGTACCTGCAAATTGTATTTTTCTAAGTGAAAGTGTTATCCAGTAAATGATTGTCAACCTTAAAGCGTAAAAAAGACCAAACCCCTTGTTCAAGGTCACACAGCTATTTAGTCATCCAGCCAGGGTTTGAACCCAGCTCATTTGTTTCCAGAATCCCAAATTCTCAGTCACTGATCCTCAACAGTTGCCCTTGAATGAAATATTACTACACAGTGATGCATCATCCACACCATCATAAAATGAGTACTGTTTCTTGGGGGAAAGGAAAATGGGTAAATGACAGAGTCATTCCTGTAGGATCCCTCACCCATGAGAAAGCCAAGACCAAACCAGAATGTTCCAGCCTCGTCAAAACACCGAGGGACTGGTGGGTCTGGAAGACTCATTGCAGTCACTCCTCGTCAATATGTGGAGGAGTCGAACGTGTGTGACTGTTTTTGTTTTGTAATTATGCTGCAGCCCATTAAAGGTTGATTTGCCTCTACAATCAGTCCAGCCTTCTAACAGCTCATTCGGAGGAGTAAATGGACATCAAGAAGAAATTTACAGCTTCGGAGACATTGAGATAAGCATGCATCCCATCCCTTGAAAATGACTCATCCAGTGAGGGTTGAGCTGCCTGGAAACAATGGAAATCTTGAACCACGCTGGTTACAAACTGTGGTTGGTATCAACCCTGAAATGTTAACATGGGGACTGGAAGGGAATTTCATGCTCAACAGATGCTACCTGCATTATGGACTAGGGTGGGCTATGCTTGACTGGGAAGGCTTGTCCACGTTTCTGAGAAAATGGCCTTAAAATCATTTGCTCCGATTCCTCTCAGACTGCTGGGTTTGATTTCGCATGATGGTTTACTGACTTTCTCCATCGGAATGACTTAAGCTCATTTTAAATGTAACTCTCTGCTCAATGCTGCTATTATTTTACTTGAGGCTGTTATTAATTTGCCCTAGAGTGACGTGTGGTTTGGATTGGGTTGTGCTGATGTGGTTTGTCATATTTGATTCGAAATGTAGGACAGAAGCTTGGAAAGAAGGAAAAGGAGAATGTGGAAAGAGAGTCAGTGAATGTGACTGTGGCTTTGAGGAATGTGTCATAGGCTGCTACTTTTTGGATGGGTTGTGTCCATTTTTTAAGGTGACATGGTCCAAAAAGTGGGATATAATAGAGAAATGGGGCTTCCCAGGTGGCTCAGTGGTAAAGTATCTGCCTGCCAGTGCAGGAGACATGGGTTCAATCCCTGGGTCGGAAAGATCCCCTGGAGGAGGAAATGGCAACCCTCTCCCAGTATTCTTGCCTGGAAAATCCCATGGACAAAGGAGCCTGGTGGACTACAGTCCACAGGGTTGCAAGAGTCAGGCACGACTGAGAGCACGTGCGCACGCACACACACACACACACACACACACACACACACACATAGACACACACACACATGGGAATAGTCAGCAGGCCTGTATCAAGCTGCATCTTCATGACACGGTTCCACTTAGAAGAGGCTGTGGTCTTGGAGGCACCATGGTAATCCTGTCTACTACAATATCCTCCAGTTAGGAAACTGTACAGGACATAATACAACAAAATGCTAAATTGTGTTAATATACAAGTGCCAAGAACTACAAAGAATCTGGGAGTCTATCCTACTTGTAGGCTCGTAGGCAAACCCATTATTAGTTCATGGATGTTGGCAGAAGACACGAGATTCTTGGGTCAGAGACAAAGGTCTTAACCATAGTATAGCAAGCAGCATGAGCTTCCTGTCATGTCCATTCCCCTGGCTCCCTAGTCTCATGGGAGGGTCACACCGATGAACCTAGAAGGATGCCTTCATACCCAGTGGGTTGCATAAAAGAAGAGGAACCCTGAGCTTGGTGTGAGTGGTAAGCACAGTCACTCTCTGGCCAGGAGGGACTGGTACTTCATTGCTCAAGCTTACCTGTTGCAAACACAACCTTGAGAAATGGATTACCAGGCAGAGAGTGGTCGGGATGCTGCTTTTTAGGTAGACAGAATTAGAGCATGCAGGAACACTGAGCCCGGGGAGTGGTGAATTGCCTCTCCCAGAAAGAGATTACTCTCAGCCAGTGTAGAAATAATGGATAATATGGGAATTCCCTGGCAGTCCAGTGGTTAAGACTTCATGCTTCCACTGCAGGGGGCACTGGTTCCATCCCTGGTTGGGGAACTAAGATCCTGTATGCCATGTGGTAAGGAAAAAACGAGAGAGAGAGGATGTAGTCAAAGAAGAACTAGTGTCAATAAATAAATAATCTCTACTTTGTACCACAAAGTGTTACTAGGGACTTCATCATTATAAGATTAAAAGGTTAAAGAGCTCCCACTTTTTTTCCCACTTTCCAGCCAGCCCAACTCCCTCTGGAGCAAAACTATTTTGGCTAACCATAAGATTGCAATGACAACTGGTGGGCATGGGATGGCATACGGCCAAATGTCAGATTTTCTGCGAGAAGGCTCATCTTCCTGTTGTGATGCAGGAGCCTAGAGCGGAAGCAATGGTTCGTTGTGCTCATCCAGTGACAGCTGACAATAACCCAAGAGCACCGTCCCCCAGGCAGGGTCTGCATATCACACACACCTCTAAGCATATTGGATCCCCTTTTACTCCTGGGGTTCCAGGCTTGATCTCCCCAAGGTCACAAGGCAGACCCAATCATGTCAGCATGAACCTGAAAGATGACTCCAGTCTAAGAAGCGACCTTCTTCTTGATTCAGGATCAAATCCCAGTCCTCCTCTTCTGGGTGGTTTCTCAGTCTTCTATGGAATATACTTGGCGATTCCACGTGCAAAGATCATCTTCTTCAGCTGGAAGGCAGGTCACTTTCCAGGGGTTGCTCTCAAACTGGACTGGTGATAGAGCTTTCCTGCGTGCATGCGTGCATGCTAAGTCACTTCAGTCAGGTGTGACTCTTTACGACCCCATGGACTGTAGCCCGCCAGGATCCTTTGTCCATGGGATTCTCCAGGCAAGAATTCTGGAGTGGGTTGTCATTCCCTTCTCCAGGGTAATCTTCCTGACCCAGGGATCGAACCCACATCTCTTATGCTTCCTGCACCGGCAGGCGGATTCTAGTGCCACCTGGGAAGCCCACTGTATGCCCAGCAGTGTGCTAAATATGATTTTGCTTCCACAACAACTCTGCGAGGGAGATAATGTGATTATTCACTTTCTGCAGCTGGGGTAACTGAAGCTTATAGAGGCTGAGGAATTTCCCAGGTTCACACAAACCAGCAAGTGGTGAAGGAAAATTATGAGCCCAGCGCTAGAGGCTAACCCACTCCTCACCACTTCTCTGGTTTACTCTTGGATGTGGACAGCCCTGGGGATCTTGGGGACTTTCCTGCTGCCGCCTGAGTGGAGCTGCAGCTCAATGTTGCAGACAGAACCCTGTGTTTAGAGTCACATGATCTAGACAAAATGTACCAACCTAGCAATCTGCATATAGTTAAAGCTCTGGCTTTTCCAGTAGTCATGTAAGTTGTGAGAGTTGGACCATAAAGAAGGGCGAGTGCCAAAGAATTGACGCTTTCGAACATCAAAGACTGGAGTGCTAGAGAAGACTCTTAAGAGTCTTGGACAGCAAGGAGATCAAACCAGTCACTCCTAAAGGAAATCAACCCTGAATAATCATTGGAAGGACTGATGCTGAAGCTGCAATACTTTGGCCAAATGATGCGAAGAGCTGACTCACTGAAAAGACCCTGATGCTGGGAAAGACTGAAAGCAGGACAAGAAGGGGACAAAAGAGGATGAGAAGGTTGGACGGCATCACTGACATAACGGACATGAGTTTGAGCAAGCTCTGGGAGATGGTGAAGGACAGGTAAGCCTGGTGTGCTACAGTCCATGGGGTTCCAAAGAGTCAGACATAGCAACGGAACAACAATAACAAGAGATGTGCACGAGAGTGCCTTACAAACCTATGGCAGGCTAAAATGTAACACAATGGCAAGTTGCTCTTTTCTTTCAAATTCCCCCAAATATGGGTTTTCCAGGTGGTACAGTGGTAAAGAATCTGCCTGTCCATGCGGGAGACACAGGAGATAAGGGTTTGATCGCTGAATGGGGAAGGTCCCGTGGAGTAGGACATGGCAACCACCTCTGTATTCTTGCCCGGAAAATGCCACGGACAGAGGAGCCTGGTGGGCAACAGTCCATGGGGTCACAAAGAATCGACACAACTGAGCAACTGAGCATGCGTACACACAAAAGTGTAGACTGTGGCTTCCACAGGGGCTCTACTATTGCTGAACAATCATACAACAAACTTTAACTTGGTGGAGGGGGTCAAATGGCTTCATTTTGGTGTGATGGGTGAAGACTGTCCTCTGTCGAGAAGGATGCTGAGGCCTTGTTGGACTCAGCAGAGGAGGGTACAGTGATACAGTTAGGAGAGGGGAGGGAGGTTACAGTCATGCCTAATTGTTCCATGCTGGTGTTGGGGGGCAGCAGAGACATGAAGACAAAATGAGTATCCTGTGATGGCTCTCCAGAGTTCTGGAGAAGGGACCTCCCTGGTGGTCTAGTGGCTAAGAATCCTCCTTGTGGTGCAGGGTACATGGATTCAGTCTCTGCCAGGGAACTAAGATGCCACATGCTGAGGAGCAAGTAAGCCCCAACTAGAGAGTACGTGTGCTGTAACGACTGATCCCGGATGGTGCAACTAAGACCCGATGCAGCCAAATAAATACATGAATATTAAAAAAAAAAAAAAAAAGTTCTACAGAAGCCCACGGTATGGGCATCTGGCAGAACTACCCAGTGATACTTCCTTCAGCACCAGAGGGGTTCTTAAGTGTGTCAAAGTGCCTGTAGTGGGAGAGTTAGTCCTCCCACCGTACCAGCAGCTTGGGTAATCGTTCATGTGGGAGGCATGCCTGGGCCTGCCTCCTGGGATGGAGAACGGGGCTGGGGGCCATAATGAGAAGCAAATCTCGCAGGATCGAGGCCCGTGATGTGATGAAAAGCTCTGACAGTGGATGAGATAAGAAGTGCTGAGTGGAAGCAGGCACGACTGATCCCACAACTTCTATTAAAACCAGGCCTCCCGGCCTGTCACTCACACTAGTTTGCCTTTCTCTCTGCCCATCAGTTAAGAAAACTGTTAGGCAAGTAACATTGACCAAAGCCCAGGGCCATGACGCTGGGGAAGTGATCCTTGGTGTGTCAGGATACGGGGCAGTGACATCTAGAATGGTCTTTGGGGAAAAAACTGGGAGCTCCAGTGAAATATGACTTAGCCTGGGTGGCCAGGCAAACCCATGGGGGACCCATGAGGTAGACCCAGGGTTTTCACCACTCTCTGCACAGAAAAGGGTTTTCAAAGCATTTCCTAGCACCTTGTACTCCTATTTGGGACATAACTCTTCCCACCCCCATATTAAAGCAAATTTAATCATATTTAAACAAATGAAACACCCACAGTCCCAGTCTTCAGGGATAACCATGGCTTACATTTTGGTGGACATCTTTCCGATATTATTACTGCATGTATTCCCCCATGGCTCAGTGGGTAAAGAATCCACCTGCAATGCAGGAGACACAGGAGACAGGTTGATTCTGGGTCTGGAAGTTCCCTTGGAGGAGGAAATGGCAACCCACTCCAGTATTCTTGCCTGAAAAATCCCATGGACAAAGGAGTCTGGCAGAGTACAGTCCAAAGTGTTGCAAAGAGTTGGACATGACTAATCACAAGTGCTTCGAAATGATGTAAAAAGTGAAGTGATAATTGCTCAGTCATGTCCAACTCTCTTCGATCCCATTTACTTAGTCTGCCAGGCTCCTCTGTCCATGGAATTCTCCAGGCAAGAATACTGGAGTGGGTTGACATTCCCTTCTCCAGGGAATCTTCCCAACCTGGGGATCGAACCCACATCTCCTGTATTGTAGGCAGATTCTTTACCATCTGAGCTACTAGCAAAATGGTAAATGTAGATAAAAATATGATCGATCACACTATAGATCTGATCGTCCATTATGGCAGCCAATAGCCACATGTGGCCACTCAAATTAGAATTAGTTAAATAAAAACAAAAACTCAGTTTCTCAGTTACACTGGCCACATTTCAAATACTCAAAAGCCCCATATAGTCATGGAGAAGTTTATATAAAGAACATTTCCATCCACACAGAAAACTCTGCTGGATGGCACTGCTCATATATACAGTCCTGTGAGCTTTTCTCACCCACTGAATGTCTTTCTTATAACAAAATATGAGTGTACATTAGCCTTTCCCACAACTGCATAGTATTCCTTTGTGTCCACATTCAACCACTCTTTAAAAAAGTTTATGTATTTGGCTTCACCAGGTTCTTAGTTATGGCATGTGGGATCTAGTTCCCTGACCAAGGATGTAACCTGGGCTCCCCGCATTCGGAGTGCAGAGTCTCAGCGAAGTCCCTATTGAGTCACTTTTTAAACCATTTCTCTAATGTTCAAAATTTAAATCATTTCTGGTTTGTCCCTGTGATTGAATAAACTTATAAAATGCTAAATGTTGATTGCTCTGTGTGGTTACTTTCCTACTTTTTCTTCCAAAGCAGACTGCAGGGTTTTTAGGTCATTTTCTTTGTGAAGGTGTTAGTCACTCAGACCCCATGGACTGTAGCCTGCCAGGAATTCTCCATGGATTCTCCAGGCAAGAATACTGGAGTGGGTTGATATTCCCTTCTCTAGGGGATCTTCCCAACCCAGGGATTGAACCCACATCTCCTGTATTGCAGGCAGATTCTTTACTGTCTGAGCTACCAGCTCATGGAATTCTCCAGGCAAGAATATTGGAGTGGGTAGCCAGTCCCTTCTCCAGGGGATCTTTCCAACCCAGGGATTGAACCTCCATTTCATGAATTGTAGGAACTTTACCAGGGAAGTCCCAGTTTCCAGAAAGACAGCATAAATTTATACACCTCCCAAGCAGGATACAAAAGCACTTCTTACTCTAATCTAATCAATAATTTAAAAAATTATTGCCACTTCCATAATAATTTTTAAAAATCAAAGCTGCAATATCTCAAAGGTGCTTTGCTTTGCAGTTCTTGGATTTCTAGTGTTTATTTGGGTTTAAAACCACCTGCATTTCTTTTGTGACCTGCTTTTGCTGAGCTTTTTTTTTTTTAGCCATATCACACAGCATGCAGGATCTTAGTTCCCCAATAAGGGATTGAACTCTTGAGCCCTGCGTTGGAAGCACAGAGTCTTAACCAGCGGACTGCCAGGGAAGTCCCTTTGCTGAGCTTTTAGTTGAAATATTTATACCTTTCTAATTGATTCATACAAGATCTTTATATGTGGAGGGATTAAATTTCTTACCCTAAAACTTACCTCTTACCATATAACTTACCAAAGGCTTGCTTTGATTTGTTGTTCGTATGTCAGTTCTTTTCCTTTCTCTTACAAGCATTATAAAACTGCATTTAGTCAAATCTCTCAGTTTTTTTCTTAGATTTCTACTTTTGATAAGACACTTAGATATACCCTGCTAAAAACTATATATAAATATTTGCTATATTTTATAGTTTACCTTTTAAAAATGCCTAAAACTTTAGTACATCTGGAATTTATTTAGGGCGTAATGTGAGTTTGATATTTACATTTAGTTTCTAAATGGCTAGCCACTCAAACCACTTATTGAATTATTATTCTTTTTCTTTAACTGATTTTAAATTTCACCTTTATCAAATATTACATTTATATACACATTTGGGTCTGCTGTTATGTTTCCTATTCTATTCTATTACTCTTTCTAATTTGGTACAAATAACATATTGATTTAATTATTATGCTATATATTACATGTTAATATTTGTGTGGTAAATCCTTCTTTTCTAAAATATTGGCTTTTCTAGTTCGTGTGTTCTCCAATATGAATGTTGAAGCTATTTTGTGAAATGTCAGACAATGGTCCTGTCCGAGTTTTTTATTGGCATTGTTTATATAAAAATAAATTTGTGAAAATTTGACTTTTTATCAATATTGAGTCTTCTCATCTAGGAATATGGTATATCTTTTAATTTATTATCAATCTTGTATGTCACTTTTTGAAGTTTATTAGTTGTTTTCTTTCTCCCAGCCTTGAACATTGCTTATAAATTTCACTCCCACCTTGCCAAAATCTTGGCCCTAGTTTCTGGAGTGGTGCTGGAAAATAAGGGTGAATTGGACTGGGAACCATGCTAGCAAGCAAATTTCCTGGACTGGAGCACATGATGTAATGTTTTAATTTTTCAAAAAATGGTTGTTTTGAATGAGACCTTTATTTTTTTTTCAAATATCATATGTTATTACTTATATGTTGAATCTAAAAAAAATAATACAAATGAACTTGTTTACAAAACAGAAATAGATTCACACACATAGAAAATAAGCTTATGGTTACCAAAGGGAATGCAGGGGAAGGGAGAGAGGTCTTTCAATTCCATTATATTTTGTGATATTGCGATCATTTTTAGATTGGATATCTTGGGCTTGGCAAAGAGATGATCATTTTATTTGCAAGAAATATTTGTCAATATTTAAAATTTTGAATTTTTTTTCTTATTCTAGATCAATAGAGTATAGTACTTAAAAAAAAAAAAAAGAAGCATCACTGTTTCAGACTGACAGACCTGGGTAAATTCCTATTGCACTGCCTACTAACTCAAACCTTCTGCCTTTTGCCCAGTTTCTGAGGCTGTTTCCTCAGTTGTAAAAAGGGATAATGATACCTACTTTATAGGGATCTTCTGAGGATTAAATGAAATATTGTCCATAAGGCACACAGCTTAGTACCTGGCACATACACAGTCTATTACTGCTTGTCTGATTGTAGTTGGCTGGAGCTCCCAGAACCTTGACTACTAACTGTAATGGTGGACATCAGGCTTTAATGGGAAGAGGTTTGTTGCTAAATAGAAATACCAGGCACTGCTGATGACAATGTTGATGATGATGCTGATGAGGACTAACGTTTATTCGGCATTTGTGCCCCATCCAGCACATATGCCATAAAGACAATGGCAGGAAATGACTCTAACATCTTCCAAACTTGCCCCTAATAAAATTGCTTTTATTCATTCCTTCCATCATTCAACTAATTTATTCAACAATCATTTGTTGAGCATGCACCAAAACTCTCACTTAACATGCCTCAGTTCTTACTACAGTCATTTTGAACTGAGTGTGACTCATCGGATGATGAGGGAAGAAACAAACAGATGATGGAAGGTAAGGGCACCTATGCTCCACGTACAGACCACCTATAGAACCACACGCATGCACAGATGATGGTACAGTGACCGTTACCTGTGATCTTTGCTGTCCATCATGTATGGACTGTCCTCATTGAGAGCAAAAGATTCATAATGAGATAAAGAATGGGGCTAGCTGGGACTTCCCTCGAGGTGCAGTGGTTAAGACTCTGCCTTCCAACCCAGAGGGCGCAGGTTTGGTCCCTGGTTGGGGAACTAAGATCCCATATGCCATGGGGTGTGGCTGAAAATTTTAAAAAAACATGGGGCAGACTGGCTTTCTTCTGATGAAAGCTTACTCATTTAACCATCATTTGCTGATGCTAATAATAAAAAGGATGAATAAGAGGAGAATCCTGCCATTGGGCCACTCGTAGTTGAGAAATCCAGATAGGTAAGGACATCACGGAATATACATTGGAAGGACTGATGCCGAAGCTGAAGCTCAAATACTTTGGCCACCTGATGCGAAGAACTGACTCATTGGAAAAGACCCTGAGGATGGGAAAGTTTGAGAGCTGGAGGAGAAGGGGGCGACAGAGGATGAGACAGTTGGATGGCATCACCGACTCAATGGACAGGAGTTTGGAGAAACTCCAGGAGATAGTGCAGGACAGGAGGGCCTGGTGTGCTGTAGTCCATGAGGGTCACAAAGAGTTGGACACGACTGAGCGGCTGAACAACAACAAAGGACAACACACCAGCAGAAGTACAAATATTAATGAGAATATAGAGAAGTGTTTGTGCAGGGAGGCGGGGCTTGCCCACTTGTGCTGTGGGAAGGAGACAGAGCTACAGAGTGGGTGGGTGGAGTCGGGACTGGGTGAGTCATGAGACTAGGTGGGTAAGGGAGAAAAGCAGGCGAACTGTGGGTACAGCTTATGCAAATGCACACAAGCACACTGGAGCTGACTGCTCAACCTGCCTAACGGTCTGTTTTGCAGTGAACTTGAACTGAAAGGAGGTGGACTTTGTGATTAAATTCAATTTGAAGACTGCAAAATTAGAGCTTATCTTATATGGTTTAATGAGGTCACCAGAAAGCAAACAAACTGTGCCTTGTTAATATTCTGAGTCAAGAGATATGCCAGGGCAAAGCAAAATAATGGGAAGAGTCTGGGGACAAAATGAGGAACAGAAGGAATCTACTGCTTTGGGGAGATGTTCATTGTCTTTGGATTAGCTCAGTGTCTCCACTCCTCTTTCTGTCCTTATCACTTTCTTCTCCTAGACCTTATTCAGCAGCAGTTTTCTAGGCTGGCTGGATTTCTTAAAACACTGATGAGGAGCATTAGCTAGAGGTAGAAGAAGACGATTCAAATTTCTCCCTAAAGTCGTGTATAAACGGTGCACACAGGAAGGACGCATCCCTGTTGGCCCCTATTGTCTGCTGACGAATACGGAATTTGGGGTTTGATTCATTTGCCCTCTGCAGTCAACCTCTCCTTTTCCTCTCCCTCTATCCTGTTTCCTTCTCAGGTATTTGGGTTTGGCAGGCTATTATTGGGTGGAACCCACAGACACAAGGAAGTGATTTTATGGACTTTCTTCTGGGCTCATGTGCAATTTTTAAAAATTCCTTTTGATCCCCTAAGATCCCAGAAGCCAGCTCTGGTTAACATCATCAAGAAGCCAGCTACACCCAGGGCTGTCCTAGGAGCGAGGCTTCTCCTGTGCCAAGCTGCAGGCAATTGGCCTCCTGGCCTGGAACCAGAGGCGTCTTGAGAAGATGCAAACAGAAGTGGCCAGTCAGATCATTAACATGTGAATTTGATCAATGTTTACATCTGTGCAAAGCATTTCATACCAAATAAATCTCTTAGAAATTCCACTGCCATCTTCCCCATCTCTAGGTTGAATAGCTTAACCCTCGGTTCTTTTATATATATTTCCTGATTCAGTGCCTAGTAAGGGTTTAAGGTTGATCTGTTCTGAAACTGTAGCTTATTCTCCGCAAATTCCTAAACGTTATTGGATCAGAACTGCTACCAGGGCACATTGAGGTATTGAGAGAACTGGGTGGAAAGGAGGAAACTGGAGAGAGACCAGTACTCAGATTATCAAGAGAGACTTTCAACTCTAACTATTCCTATGGCTTCCCGGGTGGTGCTAGGGGTAAAGATCACACCTGTCAATGTAAGAGACACAGGAGACTTGGGTTCAATCCCTGGGTCGGGAAGATCCCCTGGAGTAGGAAATGGCAACCCACTTCAGTATTCTTGCCTGGAAAGTTCCATGGACGGAGGAGCCTGGTGAGCTATAGTCCATGGGATCACGAAGAGTCGGACACAACTGAAACCACTGAGACTACTCCTGTGAACCAGACCACAGACGGTGCCTAAAAATGCCTGAGGGCAGGCTGTTAACCCAACCCATTGTCTGGCTTTTGATCAGACCTGCCTGACTGAGTTTTGATGGCATTGGAAGCACTTACAGATAGAAATGACCATGCAGATAAAATACAGATAAAGTTATTTTTTATGCATGTGGTACCAGAATGGACCCATTCATTTTTAAAATTGTTGTTGTTGTTCAGTCACTCAGTTATGTCTGACTCTTTGCGACCCCATGGATTTTTAAAATACAGAAAGCTGAGCACTGAAGAATTGATGCTTTTGAACTGTGGTGTTGGAGAAGACTCTTGAGAGTCCCTTGGACTGCAAGGAGATCCAACCAGTCCATCCTAAAGGAAATCAACACTGAATAATCATTGGAACGACTGATGCTTAAGCTGAAACTCCAATATTTTGGCTACCTGATGCGAAGAACTAACTCCATGGGAAAGACCCTGATGCTGGGAAAGATTGAAGGCAGGAGGAAAAGGGGACGACAGAGGATAAGATGGTTGGATGGCATCACTGACTCTATGGACAGGAGTTTGAGCAAGCTTGGGGAGTTGGCGATGGATGGGGAGGCCTGGCGTGCTGTGACTGAAATGAACTGATTATTTATTTGGCTGTGCCAGGTTTTAGTTGCATGTGGGAATTCGTTCCC
Source organism: Bubalus bubalis (assembly GCF_019923935.1). NCBI lineage: Eukaryota > Metazoa > Chordata > Mammalia > Artiodactyla > Bovidae > Bubalus > Bubalus bubalis. The sequence continues at coordinate 31,718,304 of NC_059159.1, read as the reverse complement.
TGACTAGATATTGAACCTGAAACCCTTTCATTGGTAGCACAGAATCTTAGCCACTGGGCCGCAAGGGAAGTCCTGGACCCCTTCATTTTTTGATGGGATTGCTAGACTGGATCTATCAAGGAAGTACAACAATCTTAGAGCATCTTTTATTTTGTATATTTGCATTTTTGTTATTGTTGTTCTGGCTTCTCTCCCTCAACCCAAGTTTTACTGATATAATTGACACATAACATTCTATAAGTTTAACATTTACAACGTGATGATTAGATACAGGTATATATTGCAAAATGATTACCACAGTAAGCTTAGTTATTGCTCATCACATAGCTTCCATAGCTACCAATTTTCCATAGCTATATACTTCACATAGCTACCAATTTTCTTCCTTGGATGAGAACTTTTAAGATCTACTCTCTTAGCACCATTCAAATATATAATAGGTATTATTAGCTGCAGTCATAATGTTGTACATGACATCCCCAGAACTTCTCTTATAAGTGAACGTTTGTGCCTCTTAACTACCTTCACCCTTATTGCCTGGAAAATTCCATGGACAGAGGAGCCTGACAAGCTACAGTCCATGGTGTCGCCAAGAGTCAGACAGGACTGAGCGCGCACACACACACACACACACACACACACACACACACACCTTTCCCCCTACCTCCCAATTCCTGCTTAACTAGTTCACTGAATTTGAGTTAAGGTATTAGAACTGTGCTTTCCTAGTGTCTCCACATACACAGAAAACAGCAACTTGAACGACAAAATAATTAGGAAAAATTGCACCTTGTTGAGTATCTGGGTCTGAAAGATGAAAAACAAAGATCAGCCTCAAGCTGGAGATCGTCTCTAATGATGACATGCAGGGCTCTACCCTGTGGGACATTTTCACTTATGCCAAGTTTTCAGGGGATTTTAGGCTCATTAAACTCGTGGATAACACAGTAGAAAGCTCACTCCTCAGATGGCACAGGTGGTAAAGAACCCGCCTGCCAATGCAGGAGATGTAAGAGAAGCAGGTTCAGTCCCTGGGTTGGGAAGACACACTGGAGGAGGGCATGGCAACCCACTCCAGTATTTCTGCCTGGAGAATCCCCATCGATAGAGGAACCTGGCAGGCAATGGTCCATAAGGTCACAAAGAGATGGACACGACTGAAGTGACCTAGCACCACATAGTAGAAACAGTAAATAATGGAACTGAGCCCACCCAGTGGGCTCAAACAGTGGGTCAGATGGTTATGGGCAGGGAACAGTGGAAGCTGGCCAGCTGATTTCTTCTTCCTCCCCCTCCCCCACCACCCCCTCCTCTCATTCATCTTTGTGGCGTGTAAAAGTTTATAAACACACCCAGGGCTATTGAGAGAGTGAATGTGATGAACAAAAATGGGTGCGGCACCTTCATTCCATACATTCTAAGTGGTACCAGTGGGAGCAGAACTCAAACCCGAGCTCCCCCTATTTTTCTTTTTTCTCTTTTATTTATTTTTGGCAGTGCTGGGTGTTTGTTGCTGCATGGGGTTTTCTCTAGTTGCAGCAAGTGGGGGCTACTCTCTAGTTGCGGCTCCCAGCTCTAGGGAATGTGGGGTCAATAGTTATGGTGCCCAGGCTTGGCTGCTCTGCAGCACGTGGGATCTTCCTGGGCCAGGGATCGAACCCATGTGTCTCCTGCATTGGCAGATGGGTTCTTTACCACTGCACCACCAGAGGAGCCCTGAGCTTCCCTTCTTTTCAAATGATGCTGGCGTCTCTAGGAATATTCTTTGGGAATGACCACGCCTGACTTTGTGAACATGAGCATTCTGTGCAGCAACACGGTGCTTATGGAGATCTGCACATTCTTGCTGTGTTCTTTTAATCAGGCAGCTGGGCCCAGGGTAAATCAACTGCTGCTAACATGAGCTTCTGCTGAGCCCAACACATCAAAAAGACCACCCATGCTAAAGATGGACTGGACAGCAGATGCATTCAGACCACAAGATCCAGAACCAGCGTTTTAGACGAGGTACCAAATATGCCGAAAATAATGAACATTTTGGAGCTAAGGGGGACCATAAAAAATCATGTGACCTAACTCCCCTCTTGGCGATGGAGACCCTGGGCAGAGAGAGGTCAGCTGATATGCCCCAAGTAGGGGTGCGCTTGGTTTCTTGATGCCTGGTCCGAAGTATCCTCTACTCTATTACATTCTTCTGCTCTAATAATGATAATAATAATAATAGTAATAATTGTGATGACTTAATCTTTGTATCATTTTTTATAGCTTAAAAATCTTGGATGGTTTAACGAGGTCAGGAGAATATACAAGGAAAACCATTGTGCCCTGTTCAATATTCATATTCATGCTACCTACTGGGGCAAAAGAAAGATAAATATAGCTTTCTCTGGGAAAAGATTGGGGACAAAATGAGGAATTGAAAGGTTCTACTGCCTCTATGTAAAAACAATGAGATAATAACTTTGAATTTGTTCAGTTTTTCTGTTTCTTTACCCACCCCTGTCCTCCCAGAATCTCATTCAGCAGCAGGTTTCTGTCATGGAGCAGAGCCCTGTGGGGCCTTCCCTCCCCAAAACAGATCTCCCTCCCCGCCCACCCCACATGTCCTCTGCCTGCCCTTGCCAAAGAATAAATTTAATCAGAGAAATGAAAAAAACATACAAAGGCAAAGAAAAGCAGTCAAGCAGAACAAAAAATTGGGTTGGCCAAAATGTTCATTTGGGTTTTCCATAAGGTCTTACTTGAAAACCCAAATGAACTTTTTGGCCAGCCCAATAATAATAAAGTCATTAAACAAGGTCAAAGACCTTTAGCTCCTCCTCATGGGCTGTGGATAATATTCCGAGCTGGGTCACTAAGTCTGTGGTAGTTTGTCACAGCCTGCTATAGCCATCCTTCTGGGACAGGTGGACCCCCACCCAAAATTTGGTTCAGATGTTGAGACTGAGGATGCCACGCCAATAACAAAAGGACGTGAAAAAATCTGTTACTTACATAATGAAGCTTTCAGACTGGATCCCAAGCAGGTCCCAAAACAGTTTGAGAAAGTGAGAAAAGAAGGCTGGGTGGAGGTTTTGTGGTGAGTAGGAAGTGGGGACAGGGTGAATTTCCTATCCCATTAATACCAATTCTTATCCACTTTCCCAGATGTGGGGCAGAAAGAGAATAATATGGGGTGATGCTTACATGCTGTCAGCAGTCAAATATCAAAAACTGGAATCAGACTTTATTACTCAACAATAGAAGATCAATGCACCAATCTTCCTCTAGCTCCATCTAAGCAACCATCCATCCATCCATCCTTCCATATATCTGGCCATCCATCCTTCCTTCCACCCACCCATCCATCCATCCATCTATCCTTCTATCCACCTATCCATCCATCCTTCCATATATCTGTCCAACCATCCATCTACCCATCCATCCATCCATCCATCCATCCATCCATCCTTCCATCCATCCATCCTTCCATCCATCCATCCATCCATCCATCCTTCCATCCATCCATCCATCCATCCATCCTTCCATCCATCCATCCTTCCATCCATCCATCCTTCCATCCATCCATCCATCCATCCATCCTTCCATCCATCCATCCTTCCATCCCTCCATCTACCCATCCATCCATCCATCCTTCCATCCATCCATCCTTCCATCCACCCACCCATCCATCCATCCATCCTTCCATCCATCCATCCATCCATCCATCCATCCTTCCATCCATCCATCCATCCTTCCATCTACCCATCTATTCCTTCAATATTTTACTGCATATCCATTGTGTATCAGCCACAACTAGAGGTTATGGATACAGTAGTATTACTGAAGTAATTTTTCCTTCCATTGTGCTCACTATCTGGTAGGAGTGACCACTGAATTGATTTTTAAATATCTGATTATTTATTTGTCAAGTATCACAGTTGTGCTATACAGAGAAGGCTAAGACAGCATAACAGAGAAAGGTTTTTCTTTCTAGGAATTTTAGAGGAATTTTCCCTGAGAAGGCAACAGTCTGTGCTGCTCTTGATTAACACCAGGAGTTCAACCAGCAGAGACAGAAGTGTAAGCATTTTAGGTCTTAAAGGGAACACAATTGACAACCGTTATAGAGGTGTGATGTCTTATCTCTGTGACAGTGAATGGGATTAGCAGATGAGGGTTTTCCCATTTTGATCCCATATGATTCGGGATTGGGGAATTGTAGGATTTCATGAGATAATTTGGAACAAAAAGCTAGAATAGTGCGATGAAGCAGCTTTAAAGATGGCCAGTAGCAGGTTATCTCCAGGTTGAGCTTTTTATTTGGCTGTGCCGGGTCTTAGTTGAGGCATGTGGGATCTAGTTCCCCGACTAAGGATTGAATCAGGGCCCCCAGCGTTGGGAGTATGGAGTCTTAGCCACTGAACCACCAGTGAAGTCCCAAGGTTGACCTAATTTAATGATGGGCTTACAAAAAAAATTTTTTAGCCTGAAGCCATTGACTCACACCTGGATTAATATACATGAAGGAAAACATATGAGACCTGTAGCACAGACAAGACGGGGAAGGGATGGTTTCGTGTAAAGGGAGTTCATAATGAGAGTTTCTGGCATACACAGCAGTTTTTTTTTTTCCCTTCAATCATGGTCCAAGTAAATGAAGCAGCGAGTATGTAGAATTACAGGACGGTTGATTGTGGGGAGCATGGATCTGCAGGGCTGGCAGAGGAATAAAGCTGCTCATCTTGATTCAGAATGGGTCTCCTCCCCCTCGGGTCCTCCTCTTTGTGACATCCTAGAACATCCCAGGACACTGCTGGTCTTTGAACTCCACCCTTTCATCCCAGAGGTCTGGCAGCCTCAGTAGCAGCCTCTACCCTCATGTGGGTATCAGCTGGGGCAGCCTGGATTTTTATAAGCATTCCAACATTAATGACTAGGTTCTGCTGGAAGGAGACAAGACTTTTCTCTCATTCCTACCCTCCCCACTTCATGCTGCATCCCCACTTCTCTCTCCCTCTGTTTCATATTTTAGATTCAAGAGGATCTTTCATATATATAACAAGTCCTTGCTTTGAACTTAAAAATAAACAGTATGAAAGAAAAAAATAGATGGTCCAATCTTACTTGAAGTGCTCAAATATGATTAGTATTAGACTGTGAAATACCTCTGCCTTATCTCTAGTTGCCAGCTGCTGGGAACATTTTGAGAGATCGGGCTGGTTGTTGTGATGTGATTTTTTTTTAAACAATACATAAGCCCCAAGTGATCTGTGTATAGACTCTCCACAAAATCCCCTTTGTCAAAAACTCAATCTTTCTAATTTTTATTCCCCCATCATTTGGCCTGATCCCAGTTTATGGAAGTCAGTGTGGGAGTAAAATAGAATCCAATCCCGATCCAATTCCTTCTCTCTGTATTTCTGCTTTTCTCTTTTCTAAACTTGCCTGGCTACATCTAAGGATTTCCCAGTTGAAGAAACAAATTATTTGGGTCACACAGGCCACCGTTGCTGTTTACGAGCCAAAAATTGCTGCCTGGCATTTTGAAAAATGATTTCTGAACCCACAGAGGGTCGTCCTGCATGTCAACAACTTCAAATTATGGGTAACAGATTTGCATCTTCCATAATTTCATGGCGTCATTCAATGGGACTTAAAAAAAAATAGGCTAAATGATAAAATGGTTTCTTTTCCTCCTCAAATCTCTTTTTGAAAAAGCTGCCTACCTCTTTCATCAAAAAGAAAAACAAAAAAATATGTTTGTCTTAATTCACTGAAGAGTTTAGCTTTAAAGCACAAGACAAGTTTAAGTCCATGAATTACGGTGTGTATGATATATGAGCCAATTATAGAAAGAATAGGAAATAGCTAACCATTTCATATCAATGTCCAGCTAAACTATGTTCAGGAAAATTAATTTAGGATTCAGTCAAAGAAGGAGCTAACATTAAGTTCCTTCTGAACACACTACTCTGGAAGAATATTTAAGGGGCACCAAAAGTAAAAGATAATGAGTATTTATCTTCAGTGAATGTGTACTTTTGGAGGGAGACAAGACTTCAGAAGTTGTGTGTTGACATTGAAAAGGTTTCTAGTGGGGCTTCCCTGGCAGCCCAGAGGTTGATTCCCCCTGCCAATGCAGGGGACGCAGGTTTGATCCCTGGTCTGAGAAGATCCCTCATGCCGCAGGGCAACTGAACCTGTGTGCCGCAACTACTGAGCCAGCACTCCAGAGCCCAGGAACCACACAACTGAAGCCCGTGCACCCTAGAGACTGTGCCCTGTGGCAAGAGAGGCCACTGAAATAAGAAGGCCCACAAACCTCAACTAGAGAGTAGTCCCTGCTCACCGCAACTAGAGAAAAAGCCTGATCGGCGATGAAGACCCAACGCAACCAAAAATAAATAAATACATTAAAATTTTTTTTCTAGCAATTTGCTCAGAAGATTTCCCTGATGGTCCAGTGATAAGTGATTAACACTCTGAACTTTCAATGAAGGAATGGGAGTTTGATCACTGGTTGGGAAACTAAGATCCCACACGCTTTGTGGTGCAGTGAAAAAAAAATTTACTCCCAAGAAAAGGCCAAGTAACAGATGATCATTAATTAGTAAATCAGCAATAAGTTAATAGGTGCCACCAATTGATGGCAATGGGGCATTCCCATAGGACTGGAGAGGTCTGGGAGGATTTCAAGTAAAACATGAACTTTTTTTTCCCTGGACTTCAGATACAACTGAAATCCTGCATGTATGTGTGCTCCATTGTGCCTGACACTTTGAGACCCCATGGACTGCACCCTGCCAGACTCCTCTGTCCATGGGATTTCCCAGGCAAGAATACTGGAGTGGGTTGCTATTTCCTTCTCCAAGGGATCTTCCTGATCCAGGGATCCAGTCTGCACCTCCTACTGAAATCCTAGAAGGCTGGAAAAGCAAAGAGGATGTGGTGGTCCAGTGGCTAAGACTCTGCTCCCAATGCAGCAGGCCTGGGTTCAATCCCTATTCAGGGAGCTAGGTCCCACATGCCACAACTAAGACTCAGCACAGCCAAATAAATAAATATATATATAAAAAAAAAGACCTGAAAAGGACATCTCAGAGATTCTCAGGCATCAATGAATAGAGCTGTTTCATTGGTTTGGAGAACTCTTGGGGAGTTGTGATTCAAAAGAGTATTTTTAAACAAATCAAATACCTAGGAAATGACCAGAGAAAGATATTCAGGACTTGTACACAAAAAACTACACATAATGACTCAGTAAATGGAAGGAAATACCATGTTCATGGATTGGACGATTCAATCTTGTTACATTATCTTCTTTTCTTGACATCAATTTATATATTTACTGGCATCTTAATCAAAACCTCAGCAGATTTAATTTTTGTGGAAATTGACAAACTGGTTCTAAAATTCATATGGGAAAAGAAAAGGATAAGAAGAGCTGTGGTAGAAGAAGAATCAAGATGATTATACTTTATGATTTATGAAAAAGCTGTAGTAATGAAGATTGTCATTTTTCTAATATATGGATAGGAACATTAATCGGTGAAGTGGAACAAACATAAGACATATGCGACTGATACGTATTCAATCACATGACTTAAACAAGGTTACCACTTATGTCACTGGTGGCAGTGTAAACTGGATCACCAGCTTCGGAAAACCGTTTGATCGTATCTAATAAGACTGTTGTTGTTCAGTCCCTCAGTCATGTCCAACTCTTTGTGACCCCATGGACTGCAGCACACCAGGCTGCCCTGTTCTTCACTACCTCTGGGAGTTTGCTCAAACTCATGTCCATCGAGTCAATGATCCAACCATCTCATCCTCTGTCATCCCCTTCTCCTCCCCCCCTCTATCTTTTCCAGCATCAGGGTCTTTTCCAATGAGTTGGCTTTTCACATCAGGTGGCCAAAGTAATGAAGCTTCAGCTTCAGTGTCAATCATTCCGATGAATATTCCAGGTTGATTTCCTTTAGGGTTGACTGGTTTGATCTCCTTCGACACATGAATACTCAATGACAGCTCCATATTTAGGTATATCAACAGAAATGTGTACCTAACTGCAAGAATATACATGAGATCGCTGTTTATTATTTATTATTGCTGCCAACTGGAAACAAATCAAATGCCTATCAGCACTTGAATGGATAACAAATTATAGCTCATTCATACGTAGTTACAGAACAGAAATGGACTCACAGACTCAGAGAACGAACTTAGGGTTGCCGGAGGGGAGGGCTGGGGGATGGGATAGTTAGAGAGTTTGGGATGGACATGCACACACTGCTGTATTTAAAGTGGATAACCAACAAGGACCTACTGTGTAGCACAGGGAACTCTGCTGAATGTTACATGGCAGCCTGGATGGGAGGGGAGTCTGGGGGAGAATGGATACATGTGTATGTATGGCTGAGTCCCTCTGCTGTGGACCTGAAACTATCACAACATTGTTAACTGGCTATGTTTGTTGTTGTTCTGTTGCTGAGTTGTGTCTGACTTAACTGGCTATACTCCAATACAAAAAAAAAGTGAACAAAAAACGATAGTTCATTTGTACCATGGAACACTGTATAGCAGGTTTGGGCTGCTACAGCAAAATACCGCAGACAGACAGCTTATAACCACAGCATGTATTTCTTACAGCTCTGGAAGCCGGGACATCCAGAATCTAGGCACTGGCAGGCTCTGTCTTCGGGGACGACTACCTTCTACCTTCCTAGGCAGCTATGCATTGAATCTTGTGTCTGTAAAGGTCAGAGAGTAAATATTTTAGGATTTGCTGGACTTGCTGCCTCTGACACAAGCACTCATCTCTGCTGTCCTAGTGTGAAAGTAGCCACAGACAACCCACAAATGCATGAGCGTGGCTGTGCCTCTAGAATTTTATTTATGGACAGTGAAATTTGAATTTCATATAATCTTCACATTGCAAAATGGTACCCTTTAAAAGCATTTGTTTTCAACCATTAAAAATTATACAGATTCTTCTTAGCTCAAAAACATTTTCTCTCCTTGGGAATGAAATGATGAGAAATTAGGGGACTTCCCTGGTGGTCCAGTGGCTGAAACTCTACTCTCTGAATGCAGGGGGCCTGGGTTCGATTCCTGGTGAGGAAACTAGATCCCACACGCTATAACTAGAAGTTCACATGCTGCAGTCAAAAAAGATCTCTCATGCCACAACTAAGATCTGAATCAGCCAAATAGATAAATAGTTTTAAAAAAAGAAGAGAAATTAACCACTGCTACACACTCAACAGTATAGATGAACTTCACAGAGTATAGTGCCGAGTGAAGAAAGATTGAACAAAAAGAAGCATTGAGTTTATGACTCCACTTAAAGAAAGCTCAGAACCAGGCAAAACTAACTTAGGGTGATAAAGGTCAAACCAGTGGCTACCTGAAGTAGTATAATAGGCAGGCTTCTGAGCTGCGGCTAATGTTCTATTTTGTGATTTGAATGGTGGCTATTCAGCCATGTTCACTTTATAACACTCCTCAAGCTGTGCTGTAAATTTGCTGTATTTTCTACAGGACAATTTAAACAATTATTAACCTAGGTTCACTTAAAGCACTGTGGGCTCGCTAAGCACATGCAGAAAGACTGCTGGTCTAAACCTCAGTTCTGTCACCAGCTGGGTGACCTTGGGTGAGTTGTTTCACCTCTGTTCCTTAGTTTTTCTCGGTTGTGTAAAAGGGGGTAACTGTGATTCTCACGTCATAGGATTTCTGTAAGAATTCTGAGTTAATTCTTATAAAGCTGCCTAGAACAATGCTTGGCATACCCAAAGCACTCAATAAATGTTAGCTAGTATTACTGTGGCCAATAACTTTTTTTTTTGCTCTGGGTCTTATGTTCCAGCCTGTTGAGATGTTTATAAACTTTTGATTCTGCCATATATTATGTTTACTTTCAGATTCAGTCTTAGGTCAGGAGCACAAAGAAGTCTTTCTACCTCACATGTGGTCCAGCCTGACTCACCAGGAATACGAGTCTGGAGAAGAGCCTGGGAGTGCAGGCTTGTGGTCATAAATAATATAAATATCCCTCGTCTTATTTAGAACGTACACACTGCCTGTGAAAAGCGGCAGTGTCAGTAGGTGCTAGTTGAAGACTCTGAGATCTGGGATTCCAAACAAATATACATTTCCATTCTGAACTAATCATTTTTATAGGAAACAGAAGGGGCTTGTTGGAGGGGCATATGAACAATATATTTTGTTTCTTGTCTGTTCTCCAGGCCTGGGTCTTTGCATTGAAGGAGTGCCTGAGGGAAAGTCTTTTGCCCTCCAGGAACTTAATAAGGTGTAACCCCCCACTCACCCACTTTAAATCTTTTCCTGGAAAAAAAAAAAGGCTGAAAATAAATAAAGACAGAAATAAACATATTCTAGCGGCTACGATCTCATTAGGTGCTATAAATGACCATTCTCCCATACTGGAAGGTATAATGTTCTGTAGCTTTGAAACAGTGAAGCCAATAGTTTTTTTGGCTGCCTGTAAACATTCACTTTCTGTTCCATCATTCAACAGATTTTCAATCATTCAACAGTTTTTATCGAGTACTTCATATCTGCGGCATAAAAGTCCAATGAAATATCGGTTGAAAGAAACCTTTTTAACTCTTGCTTTGTTTAAGGTGATGCTTCTTTAAAATTGTTGACCACGGAAAGTCACAACCTCCTCCTCCTTTTTTTTTCTTTCTCCCAGTCATACCTATTTATATCACAGAACATTCTTTGGGAAATGCTGAGTTAACCAGTCCTTTATTGCTGAATCCTGAGCTTTCCCAAGTTTTGCTGCCATAAATAACACCGCGGTGAACATTCTTATACCTACAGCTTTGCACACATGTTAGATTATCTCTTTAGGATAAATTCCTAGGAGTGGAATTGTTGAGCTAAAAGCTCTGTTTCTTTTTACGTGCATAAAAGACCCTGGTGTCAGTTTTACAAATCTTAGGTAATCGTAGACTCATAAAACATCAGAGTGGGAAGGGATCTTGGAGAGCAGCTTATCAAGCCCTCCTGCTGGGCCGGGACGACCACGGCTAGAAGCCAGGTCCGTCCTAAGACGCTTCTCCAGGCACTGTGTGGGCTCTGGGAACAGCTGTGCAACAGAGGAAAGACAGATTGGAGGGAGTCAGTGAGGCACTGCTGAACTCCACTAGAAGCCTGTCTCCTTGCCAATGGGCTTTCTTTTTCAAGCCAGAGGACCTATGTGCCATGATGGGCCATTTACTGAGAATAAAATGCCAGTGGAGCCAAGATCCAATTTAGCACCAACTCTTTCATTAAAAGATAGCCAAGATTCCCAAGAAGCCCACAAAGGGTGCAGTGTGTGCATGTGTGTGTGTGTACACTAGTCGTAATGAGATACACACAGGACAGCATGTAATGTTAATTTCCCAGCAGCTCAGCCATGACCCTGCCGTTTAGGTTACCTTCAGAAAGGACTAAGCTGGCAGTTGTGTGAATTATTTTCTAGACTTATCGGGAGAACTGGCTGCTATGTGCTGGCACGTGGGCTTTTGTGTGTTTGTGTTTTGGCTGCACTGGTCTTCATTGCAGCACACGCGCTTTCTCTAGTTGCCGTGAGCAGGGACTACGCTCTAGTTGCTGTGTGTGGGCTGCTCATTGCAGTGGCTTCTCTAGTTTTGGAGCACTGGATCTAGAGCATAGGCTCAGCAGTTGTGGCGCATGGCTTCAGTTGCTCCGTGGCGGGTGGAATCTTCCAGGGATCAAACTCATGTCCCTTGCATTGGGATGTGGATTCTTTTTCAATTGGAAGAGAATTGCTTTACAATATTGTGCTGGTTTCATAATCAGCATAAATCAGCCACAGATTTACATATGTCCCCTCCCTCTTGAACCTCCCTTCCACCTCCCACCCCATCTCACCCCTCTAGGTTGTCACAGAGCCCCAGGCCTGAGCTCCCTGCATCATATGGCAAATTCCCACTGGCTGTCTATTTTACATATGGTAATGTGTATGTTTCCATGCTGCTCTCCCAGTTCGTCCCACCCTCTCCTTCCCCCACTGTGTCCACAAGTCTGCCTTCTATGTCTACATCTCCATTGCTGCCCTCAGATAGGTCCCTCAGCCCCATCTTTTTCGATTTCATATATATGCATTAATATATGATATTTGTTTTTCTGAACTTACTTCACTCTGTATAATAGGCCCTAGGTTCATCTACCTCATTAGAACTGTCTGAAATTTGTTCCTTTTTATGGCTGAGTAATATCACATTGTATATACGTACTGAACCTTTTTATCCTTTTATTGGTTGATGGACATCTAGGTTGCTTCCATGTCCTAGCTATTGTAAATAATGCTGCAATGAAGACTGGGGTACATGTGTCTTTTTCAGTTAGGGTTTCCTCAGGATATATGCCCAGGAGTGGGATTATAGGGTCATAAGGTAGATTTATTCCTAGCTTTTTTTTTGTTTTAAGGAATCTCCATACTGTTCTCCATAGTGGCTATATCAGTTTACATGCCTGGCAGGTGGATTTTTAACCATGGACCACCAGGAAAGTCCCTAGGTAGTCCTTTTAACTTTACATATGAACTGACTACTAAGTCACTGATCGTTTCAAGTTCTGGGTTTAGCCCATAGATTTTTAGCCAAGGAGACCTCCTACTGTCAGTTCCCATGATCGTTCCCAGGCCTCCATTTTCCTGTCTCTAAAATAGGTGTGTCCATGGATAATACCCTTGAATAGGGAGATGGATCTGGGAGAACCTGTGTCTGGTACAAGGGGGTCTTGGGCTCCCAAGTGCCTCCCAGCCCAGGCATTTCACCACCCCTCCCGCAGCTCTGTGATTTCTCGTCTTATGAGCTGTAAATCATCAAGGACTCGGCACTTGCCATTGCAGTTCACCCTGTGTGCCCCCGCCGAGATCCTGCTTTTCCTCCTTAATTCTTCCTTAATTCATAGACTTTTATGGAAAGAAGTTATAAACAAACGGATGTTTCTGGATGACATTCCATTATTTAAATCAAACTTCAGGCAGCAGCAGTATCACATGAGTAAAGATAATTCTCCCCATGCGGTGAGAGGTGGATTCAGAGGAGATGAAGTTTTGTATGTGATGAGCCATCCTCTGGCTCCCCAAGTTATTTCAAAGCAACATGAAGGAAGAGCCAGGGCATATCCAGGGTATGTAGGAGTTTTTGCAAAACCAAAAACAAACAGGGACTTTCTTGGTGGTCCAGTGGTTAAGACTTTGCCTTCCAATGCAAGGAGTACAGGTTCAATCCCTGGTCAGGGAACTAGGATCCCATATGCCTTACGGCCAAAAAATCAAAACATAAAATAGAAGCAATATTGTAACAAATTCAATAAAAAATTTAAAAATGGTCCACATCAAAAAAAAAAACTTAAGGAAAAAAAAACCCATAAAACCCAAGGTAATCAAACATCAAACAATTAATGTTGATAAAAGAAATCAACCCCAAAAGAAATCAACCCTGATTATACATTTGGAAGGGCTGACACTGAAGCTGAAGCTCCAATACTTCGGCCATCTGATGTGAAAAGATGAATTGGAAAAGACCCTGATACTGGGAAAGACTGATGGCAGGAGAAGTGGACAAGAAGGTTGGTTTGCATCACCAACTCAGTGGACATGATTTTAAGCAAACTCTGGGAGATAGCAAAAGATGGGGGAGTCTGGGATGCTGTAGTCCATGGGGTCACAAAGAGTCAGACACTTAGTAACTGAATGACAACTCAATCTCCTATCTTCTGACTAAAATCACCTTTTCTCAGCCTGTAGAAGACTCTATCCTAAATTGCCTTAAAAACACATATGGTTTTCTTTTTTTCTTTTCTTTAAAAATTTTTATTTAAATTTATTTGGGTGTGTTGGGTCTTATTGTGACACAAGGGTTTAGCTGCCCTACCAAATATAGGATCTGAGTTCCCAGACCAGGGATTGAATCTGAGTCCTTTGCATTGGAAGGAAGATTCTTAACCACTGTATCACCAGATAAGTCCCTGTTTGTTTTTGTTTTCTGATCTGCTAAATGGCTGAGAGTCCCTTGGACAGAAAGGAGATCAAACCAGTCAATCCTATAGAAAATCAACCCTGAATATTCATTGGAAAGGCTGATGCTGAAGCTCCAACACTTTGGCCACCTGATGCGAAGAGCTAACTCACTGGAAAAGACCCTGATTCTGGGAAAGATTGAAGGCAAAAGGAGAAGGGGGCAGCAGAGGAAGAGATGGTTGGATGGCATCACTGACTCAATGGATATGAATTTGAGCAAACTCAGGAGACAGAGTGAAGGACAGAGAAGCCTGGTGTGCTGCAGTCCATGGGGTCGCAAAGGGCTGGACATGACTTAGCAACTGAACAACAGCAACAATGAAAATGTGTGACACTTCTTTTATGCAAATCCACTCCAGGAAATCCTAGGTCTCGGCATTCCTCCCTGAAAATTAGAGGGAAATAAACGGCCTGTACCCCGGCCTGCTATGATCATCAACAGAATTGCAGAGTTGAAGACCAAGAGGGAGCAAGACTCCACCCACTTCCTCCTGCTCCAGCCAGGGGACCCCTGGTCTTGAGGGAGCCTTGCTCTCTGGCCCATTCCCTCGAAGAAACGGTCGTTCCTGGAAATCCACTCCAAGCCTCCCCCAGCCTTCCAACAATGTGTGTTTATGGCTGCAGCGCTGCAGCTGGGAACCATAAGGCATGAATGAACGTGTGTCCATACTTTGGAGCCGATTTTCGTCAGAAATGTACTAAACACTTCATAAATTAAGTCCTTGGCTGTCAAGCTCCTCTGATATTAAGTTAGTCATTGCTCGCCATTCCCTGAACAAAACCCAGGGGACGGCCGCACCAGATGGTGCCAGAGGTTTTCCTCTTTTTCTTTTTGTTAATGGAAAATGTGTGGGGAGGAATAAGTTACCTTGTCCCCTGCTACACAATCACAGATGTGAGTGATGGACATTCCGGCTGGTTTTCCCAGCGCTGCAGCCTTTCTGTCCTTCCCCAGCATGGCCCAAGTGCAGACAGGCTCTTGGTGGAGGGCGACGAGTTGGCTGAGACCTTAGATGCCTAGATTTCCCCCAGGTTTTGTGAGTGCCAGGCACTGATGTCAACACTTTGTTTATTTAGAGGAATCAGTCCTCCAGGATGATCTCATGATGAGACAGTGTTATTATCCCCCACTTGACTGCTTAAGAAGCTGAAGTACATGAGTGAATAACTCGTCCAAGGACACATAGCTGTGCACAGCTGAGATGAGGTTCATGAACACGCCTTGCCCTCAACCGCCTGCTGCACGGCTGCTGCTCCATGGGTGTCAGACCCGAGTCAGAGCCACTCTGCTGGCAGAATGGGGCAGAAGCATGAACGTCAGCCCTCCCGTGTGTGTGTGCACTCAGTTGTGTCTGACTCTTGGGAACCGCATAGATTGTGTAGCCTTCCAGGCTCCTCTGTCCAAGGGACTTCTCAGGCAAGAATACTGGAAAGTGAAAGTGGAAGTGTTTGTCGCTCAGTTGTTCCGACTCTTTGAAACCCCATGGACTGTAGCCTGCCAGGTTCCTCTGTCCATGGGATTCTCTGGGCAAGAACACTGGAGTGGGTTGCCATTCCCTTCTCCTGGGATCTTCCCAACTCAGGGGTTGAACCTGGATCTCCTGCATTGCAGGCAGATTCTTTACCATCTGAGCCACCAGGGAAGCCCAAGAACACTGGAGTGGGTGCCATTCCCTTCTCCAGGGCATCTTCCCAACTCAGGGGATCGAATGTGGGTCTCCTGCAGTTCCTCCACTAGCGGGCAGATTCTTTACCACTGAGCCACCTGGGAAACCCTTAGCCCTGCAAGCCTGTCTTTGTTTATTTATGCAGTAAAGATGTTCTTAGGATCTACTGCCCTAGAGGGTCTTAGGAAATTTTCCTTTTTAATATTTTATTTGGGCTTCCTTGATAACTCAGTTGGTAAAGAATCAGCCTGCAATGCAGGAGACCCTGGTTCAATTCCTGGGTCTGGAAGATCCCTTGGAGAAGGGATAGGTTACCCACTCCAGTATTTTTGGGCTTCCCTTGTGGCTCAGCTGGTAAAGAATCCATCTGCAATCCAGGAGACCTGGGTTCGATCCCTGGGTGGGCCTAGGGATGTACTTAGATCTACTTAGTAGTTCTACTAGGGATCTATTTAGTAAATCTTAGGAGCTACTGCCCTAGAGGTTCTTAGGGAATTTTCTTTTTTAATATTTTATTTATTTGGCTTTGTTAGGTTTTAGTTGCACATGCAGGATATTTCATTGCAGCTCACAGACTCTAGTCATGGCAAACAGACTCAGTAGTTGCTCTGCAGTATGTGGGATCTTAGTTCCCTGACCAGGAATTGAACCTGTGTCCCCTGCATTGGAAGGTGGATTCTTAGCCACTAGATCATCAGGGAAGTCCTTAAATTGATTTACTTTAGAAATCAGTCCCGTCCCCCTTTGAGAGAATTTGCAATTCTAGCATTCCCTGCTAGAGGAGTGAGGCAAATTATGGGGTCTTAAAGAAATTTTAAAAATCAATTTTCCTAAAGACACTTTTACTACATTTAATATTTTTAACAAGTTTTTTTTTTTTTTTTTCAAGAAAAAGAGATGTTCATGATTTCCCCCCCTAGGGAATAATATCAGTTGCCTGAGCTCTGCCTGTGGGGTAGGGACACAGACACTCCACACACAGACCTTTACAAGACCCTCTGGGGTATCACATTTTACCCCACCTTTCCCCACTTGGGAGTCTCCATCTGCTCAGAACACTTAGGGCTCCAGGCTGCCACTTTCAGCTACGTTGTTGGTCTGCTTCACTGTCAATACTCTCATATCCCTTCTATTATATACATCTTCTGGAAATCTGTGGGCACTGATAGTTTTCCCCTCCTGTTACTTTAATTGGCTCCCCTGGTAGCTCAGCTGGTAAGGAATCCACCTGCAAGGCAGGAGACCCTGGTTCCATTCCTGGGTTGGGAAGATCCACTGGAGAAGGAATAGGATACCCACTCCAGTATTTGTGGGCTTCCCTGGGGGCTCAGGTGGCAAAGAATCTGCCTGCAATATGGGAGACCTGTTATTTTAAATGCTCCAGTCCCAGTGCTTTCTGAACTTCTCCGTTTTTTATTTCAGAGGAATCATGGGAAGGCTGTGCAGATCTTGAGTTGGAAGTTTGTCTTCTTGGGTTTTGAAGAGAGGAGAGGTGCTCTAAGGGAGACAGACTCACAGAATCTAACCTGACATGGAGTGGGTAGGGGTCTTTGAGGAGGACACCCGTGGCCTTCAGGTCGATAACTGTGGTTCGGATCGCATCTGAGAACTGTGATGCAGGCCAACCAAATGGGCAGCGAAGTCTCTTCTTCACACTTACCATGCCCTGGGAAGGCAGTAGCCTTGGCACTGGAGTTTGGAGAGACTCCAAGGCAGGCAGAGGAGACGAGGAGTCACAGTGGGTGGAAGAGAAGGCTCAGGGCTGCCCTGATGGCAGCTGTTTGGCTTGGGGAGGGGAGAGGCTGGGGGCAGGCTGACTAGAAGCGGGATGTCCTGTGTGACTGGTCAGGGTTCAAAGAAAGTGTGAACATCTTGCCAAAGATCAGACAACTCGAGAGGGGCAGAGTGAATATGCAGACCCAGGTTCTGATTCTTTCCAAGCTCACCCATCCCTCCACACTGTGAGACATCCCTTCTGAGTTCTGCAGGAAACAGGCTGCTTTGGTTACCAGATCAGGGAGTATGGTCGCCTTCGCTGTGGCTCTCCTGTCTGTCTGCTCCCGAGGGCTTTCCACAAACCCACAGCGAGGTCTAGTTCTTTCTTCATCCACTTTTAAAAAATATCTTTCACATTTCAAAAACTGTGTTGAAGGGGCTTCCCTAGTGGCTCATTGGTAGACTTTCTTTACCACTCTGTTGAGTGGTACTCTGTTCCCCCCACCCCCGGCCCCCACTTCATCACCTGGCAGCCCCTAATCTGCTCTCTGCCTTTACGTATTTGCCTATCCAGGGTGCTTCATACATATGGAATTATATAATAAGAGGGCTTTTGTGCCTGGCTGCCTGGTGGGCTGCAGTCCATAGGGTCACAAAGAGTTGGACACGACTAAGCGACTTCACTTTCACTTTTCCCTTTCATGCATTGGAGAAGGAAATGGCAACCCACTCCAGTGTTCTTGCCTGGAGAATCCCAGGGATGGGGGAGCCTGGTGGGCTGCCGACTATGGGGTCGCACAGAGTCGGACATGACTGAAGCGACTTAGCAGCAGCAGCAGCCTTCACTGAGCATACTGTTTTCAAGGTTCATCCGTATTACAGCTTGTAAAGCACTCTGTTCCTTTTAAAGGTGAAGAAGTCTTCCGCTGCATGGGCAGATTATATTTTGTTTATCCATTCATCTACTGTTGGACGTTTGGGCTGTGTCCACCTTTGCTGCTGTGGAGACCACGGCTGTGGACATTCATGGGTGGGGTTTTGTCTGGACTCTGAGCACCGTAGCTCCACACAGCTGTCCGGGCAATGCTCCCCCGGTGCTCGTCCTGAGCCTAGAATTCCGCCCCAGCTCGTTCCACCCTCTGGAGCTAGCCGGGCAGGCAGAGGGATAAGGAGAGCTGTGCAGAATGCCAAATGGGAGCTCCGTGGCCATACCCTCCCGGGACCGAAAGCCATACTCTGCAAGCCACTCAGGACAGAAACTTCTTCAGACCTGCCTGCACACAAAATGTTTCCTTGGGCTGAATGTCCTACTCCTTCTCCTGCCTGTCCAACTGCTAGTCCTCTTTCCTCTCTAATTTAACTGTCACCCCTGACTTACGTTCTTCTAAGTGGAATTCTTTAGTATATAAGCTACTGAAAGAAGAGGCAAGGCATATCCTATATACATTCCCAGTTTCCCCAGGACAGGAGCTGCACAACTACTCAGCCTGTTCTCTAGAGCCTGAGAATCATAACTACTGAAGCCCACACACCCCAGAGCCCTTGCTCTGCAACAAGAGAAGCCACAGCAATGAGAAGCCTACCCACCACTACAAGAGAGAAGCTCCCCCCCACCCCTGCCACAACTAAGAAAGCCCCACAGCAACGAAGACCCAGCACAGACAAAAATAAATAAATAAAATTATTTTTAAAAGATAGCTTGAATATGTCCAGCATAGGGAATATAGCCAATGTTTTGTAATAACTGTAAATGGAAAGTAACGTTTAAATTGTATAAAAGTAAAATATTTAAAAAAAAAATGTAGTACACAGGAGGATGCGTGTAGGCTATATACAAGTACCACACCATTTTATGTGAGACTTGGGCACTTATGGATTTTGGGGTCTGTGGGGTCCTGGAACTAACTCCCTGCAGGTACTCAGGAACAACGTGACTATCTGTCCACTTTGTCCACTGGATTCTTCCAGCCACAGTCCTGTGTGGCTGGCTCTGTTTCAATGTGCTCAAGTCCTATCTTCCCAACAAGACTTAAACCTCTTTTGGGGGAAGGACTGGGTCCAGCCCCACCCTACCCATCCACAGCCCGCCATGTGTGAGGCTGCTCAGCAACCAGAGGAAATTCCTCACCCTGTACAAGCTTCAGTGTTTCATCTGCAAATGGGGGCTGATATGCTTTTTACTGCCTTGTCACTAGGGCCCATGAGATGATGCTCTGGGGCCCTCATCAGAGTCTGCAGAACCAGGCTAGTGGGAGGCAGCCAATCTGTGCTGGTGGTACCATCGTGGCTTCCCTGCGGGACCATACAGAGGGACACAGCTCTGTTCTCCTCCATCATGGAATTTTAACCTTAAATAAAAGACCTGGAGAAGAAAAAAACATCTAAGGGGCCGGTTTGAGAAATAGAGAGTGATGATTTGTTTCTCAGAGGGCAGAGCCTCCCCCGAGCTTGGGCAGGAAAGTC
Organism: Bubalus bubalis; assembly: GCF_019923935.1. Classification (NCBI taxonomy): domain Eukaryota; kingdom Metazoa; phylum Chordata; class Mammalia; order Artiodactyla; family Bovidae; genus Bubalus; species Bubalus bubalis. Next base: position 31,698,411 of record NC_059159.1, on the reverse strand, counting down.
CCGGGGTCACATTTAGAACAACCTAGTCGCATACTAAAACTCAGGGGGCGTCTGAGTTACTCAGAGCACTGAGTGAGCTATTGTGGGCACTTTAGCAACAGTAACAAACGTCTCTGTAGTGGAACAAAATGTGTCCTTTCTCTGGGTTGCAATTCCCAAACTCAAGGTTTAAAGGAATATGACTTTATTGTTATTTTCTTTAGCAGAAGACCCTGAGGTGTGAATCGAAGCTGCGGTGCTCCCCGGAGTCCGATGCTGCCTGGCCCGGCTGCCACCAGCACCCTGAAATGAATGGGCATATTATGCTTTCCATTAAAAGTTGTGGCTCTTAATTAAAAACGTGATCGTGGGTCTTTATGGAGACATTGTTTAGGTTTTCTTTAGCTGTTAACACGTAATAAATCATTTTAAAAGGACCTTTCCCCGGATTGCTTAATGGTTAGTGTATTTTTAAAAAGCGATTTGAAAATAAAGCTGGGATTAAATTTAGTGTTTGACAAGGTGCTAAGGGGCTCACCACCTCGCTGGGCTAAGACAAGCGGGCTTTGCTTGATCTGCTACTGATGGTTCTCATCTCACCAGCTTCGACCCAGCTTCCCCATTTGAAACAGCAGGGTGACTTGGGTGTCAAAAGTTTAAATGGTGAGTACAGGGAAAAAGTGCAGCCAGCCCACTCTTTCATCTGAGCTTCCTTTTACTGTCTTATAATTGCAAAACATGCAGCTCTGCTGAGAAGAAAAGCCTATTTCTTTTATGAACTCTCCTGCGATGCCATAAAGCAGGGGAGGTGTGGGTCGCGTGTGGGTGCCTGTGAATAATCCATAAATCCCCAAACCTGGGCTTCATTTCTTCTTCCTGGTGCAGCCTCCTGCACCAGGGTGGAGTAAACAGGAAGTGCCCTTGGGTTCCAGTCCATTCGAGGGTTCTGTGCATACAGATGTAGGAATCACTGTAAATCTGAGGGGTGGTCACAAACATTTTCTGATTTACTGGGCTGTTCTTAGGGCCTCTGGGTTGGATGGTACAGCAGAGACAAAACTAAAGGGCAGCCTGGAATTGATGTGGGACCTTGGTCACGCATCGTTGTCATACTTTAGGGATGCTGTGTTTTCTGTGAAGGAGGACAACAGTAATTGCTAAGGGTATGATGAGATGACAAATGTCAGAGTGTTTGCAAAGTACCTGTCACTGGGCAAATAAAAGATTATGATGATGATTCTAACCCAGTTTTACAATCATTTAAAAATAAATAATTTCTTTGCAAAATTTCTAGTTGGCTGTGAAGATGGTTTCAGTTTGTTTCCTCTTCCCTCATGGAATTTCCTGGTAGAGGAAGGCATTACCTTGTTTGCTACTGGCCGAGAAGCCTGCTGTCCAAGTTTGCCCATCTCCAAGCCAGGGCTCAGCCTCCAAGCGGCAGTCCCCCAGGACGCCAGTAGAGGGGGTGCTGCCCCCTGCTCTCAGCACCGGGGGTGCAGTGGCCGCTGGGTTTCCCTTTCACTGTCCTGGCTGTGACCTTGACTCCTGTGTGCCATGGAGACCACACACATGGCCGACAGTGGTTTTCATCTTGTTTACTGAAGGGAAAGGGAATTTAACTGGGATTTTTCAGAAATTACAAAATGCCAGACGTCGCATTCCTGGTTACCGTCCATTCCGAAGTTTATCCCTGATTCAACTTTAGGTCCATCTGGCTGGGAGTGTCTCCACCTGCGTGGGGCAGCTCTCCCCTGAGTTGGTCTGTCTGCCTGCCTCCACTGTTCTCATTTTCAATCCTGGCTCTGCACTCTGCCCCACTACCCTCAGATTTTGATGAAGAAAGTAGCTTCCACCCAAGTATGAAGGATCCCAGCAAAACTCATGACATCAGCATATTGTACTTTTTCGACTATATTTTTTTAAAAAGGGCTGCATTCTGTGGTTGACATTAGTTTACTCCTTGATTAACAGATATGTATGTGTGTGTGTATCTGTTCTTTTGGGTGTTGTCTCTATACAGATTTATTGTTCAGTTGTGTCTGACTCTTTGCGACCCCATGAACTGCAGCACACTAGGCTTCCCTGTCCTTCACCATCTCCTGGAGCTTGCTCAAACTCATGTCCATCAAGTCGGTGATTACCACTGAACCATGTCATCCTCTGTCACCCTCTTCGCCTGCCTTCAATCCTTGCCAGCATCAGGGTCTTTTCCAGTGAGTTGGCTCTTTGCATCGGGTGGCCGAAGTATTGGAGCTTCAGCTTCAACTCCAGTCCTTCCAATGAATATTCAGGGTTCGTTTCCTTTAGGATTGACTGGTTTGCTCTCCTTGCTGTCCAAGGGACTCTCAAGAGTCTTCTCCTACACCACAGTTAAAGCGTACATTTAGGCTACCAATTCCAGATGAATCTACTCTAATCAGTTTTTAAAAAATTTTATTTATTTGCCTATATCAGGTCTTAGTTGCAGCCTGTAGGATCTTGGTTGCGGTACATAGGCTCTCTAGTTGCGGTCTGTGGCCTCTCTAGCTGTCTGTGACCTCACTAGTTGTGGCCTGTGGACTCCCTAGTTGTGGTCCATGGCCTCTCTAGTTGTGGTCTGTGGACCCTCTAGTTGTGGCATGGAGGCTCAGTTGCTCTGCTACATGTGGCATCTTACTTCCCCGACCAGGGACTGAACCTGTGTCCCCTGCATTGCAAGGTGGATTCTTAACCACTGGACCAGGGAAGTCCCTTAATCCACTCTAATTGTTAACTGTTGCCTTTCAGTTTGATAGATAAGAATTTTTGTCACTTTTATCGCCACCAATCCTATCCCCATGTGTAGTGTATGACTAGCATCACCCAGACCCTTCTTTAGTCAGACCTACGTATTCAAAGTTATCCTTTGATCTCCATTTCTTTTTCTAGAAACCCCGAGACATCTCCATTCCGTACTGGCAATTTTCTTCCCCCATACGTCACCAGTGCTCCCATCTACCTCAACTTTATGCACAAAAACTTTATGCTTCCATCATTAAGGTTTATAAAGCTTACATTTTGTTATGTAAGTAAGGTTGCCACCCATGAAGGCTAGAGTTGGTTCTAAAAGTTGAGAACTCAGCCACAGCATTTATCCTTTTTTAGATAACGTAACACCTCTTATTTGCAGAACCAAGCAATAATCTATGATTACATTTCCATTAATATAATGTGTAAATATCAGACCTCTTTCTTTACCTGAAAAACAATTTTCCAAGCTCAAGAAACATTTATAAATGGGGATTCATTCTTCTCTCCTCCTCCAGGTCACATAATAATCCTAGACAGTCAACTGTTCAGGTCATTGCAGTGGCTGGGGGTGGGGAGTCTCTTCTTATTCCCACCCTGGTGACTGTTGGGATGTAGTCTGGCACCTCAATTGGGATTTTTCTTCCTGGAGGCTGGGAACCTTCTTGGGCCACCTCTGAGTCATTCTACTGTTATTCTGCCACATCCTGTCCCTAGGGACTGAGGGTGCCCCTGCTCAAGGGAGCAAGCAACCAACCACAGTCTGGGGAAAATCTCTCCTTTACTCCTCTGGTGGCCTTCAAAGCCCCTCTCTCTCTCACACATACATACACCTCTTTTCTCTGAACCTCAAGCATGCAATCTTTTCAATGAACCCAGGCTCCTAAAATATAGGAGAAACTGTTGACCTGGGCAGCTTCTATTTTCAGCTCCGCAAATATCTCTAAGACAAGAAATGATCAAGGGAAATAGATGGAAGCAAGACTGTAAGGAAGGCTGAGTGGGCACCACCTTGGGGAGCTGTTTGGCCATAGGGAGTGATGTGAAGATGATCTGCTGGGGGCAGAGGTGGCAGTTTCTCCAGTGCAGAAGGGCCCTCACTCCCTTTTGCATTGTCTGCATTCGTGCTCCAGGAGCTGAGCTGAGTAACTTTGACCAAGACCTAAAATACTAAAATATTTCCTATGTGTTGTGCTGACCTCTGGTCTAGATGAGCAATTCCACTTCTAGGTGTGGATGCTTAACTCCCCCAGACGGGGGCTGCAAGACGTGCCCCTGCTGATATTGTTTGTACTCAGAAAACCTGGAAACAGCAAATGTTTCTCAGTGGGGGGAGGGGGAGCCATGATGGATGCACCGTGGTGACTCACGTACCAGGTTCCACAAAGGAAGAGCAGTGAGTGAACCAGGTGGAGGAGAGAGTGAATGCATTATTTATTTACATTTCAGTAAAACCAGACTGGAAAAGGTCAGTTTTCATTCCAATCCTAAAGAAAGGCAATGCCAAAGAATGCTCAAACTACCACACAATTGCACTCATCTCACACGCTAGTAAAGTAATGCTCAAAATTCTCCAAGCCAGGCTTCAGCAATATGTGAACCGTGAACTTCCAGATGTTCAAGCTGGTTTTAGAAAAGACAGAGGAACCAGAGACCAAATTGCCAACATCCGCTGGATCATGGAAAAAGCAAGAGAGTTACAAAAAAACATCTATTTCTGCTTTATTGACTGTGCCAAAGCCTTTGACTGTGTGGATCACGATAAACTGTGGAAAATTCTGAAAGAGATGGGAAAACCAGACCATCTGACCTGCCTCTTGAGAAACCTATATGCAGATCAGGAAGCAACAGTTAGAACTGGACATGGAACAACAGACTTGTTCCAAATAGAAAAAGGAGTACATCAAGGCTGTATATTGTCACCCTGCTTATTTAACTTATATGCAGAGTACTTCATGAGAGACGCTGGGCTGGAAGAAGCACAAGCTAGAATCAAGATTGCCGGGAGAAATATCAATAACCTCAGATATGCAGATGACAGCACCCTTATGGCAGAAAGTGAAGAGGAACTAAAAAGCCTCTTGATGAAAGTGAAAGTGGAGAGTGAAAAAGTTGGCTTAAAGCTCAACATTCAGAAAACGAAGATCATGGCATCTGGTCCCATCACTACATGGGAAATAGATGGGGAAACAGTGGAAGCAGTGTCAGACTTTATTTTTCTGGGCTCCAAAATCACTGCAGATGGTGACTGCAGCCATGAAATTAAAAGACGCTTACTTCTTGGAAGGAAAGTTGTGACCAACCTAGATAGCATATTGAAAAGCAGAGACATTACTTTGCCAACAAAGGTCCATCTAGTCAAGGCTATGGTTTTTCCAGTGGTCATGTATGGATGCGAGAGTTGGACTGTGAAGAAAGCTGAGCGCCGAAGAATTGATGCTTTTGAACTGTGGTGTTGGAGAAGACTCTTGAGAGTCCCTTGGACTTCAAGGAGATCCAACCAGTCCATTCTAAAGGAGATCAGCCCTGGGTGTTCTTTGGAAGGAATGATGCTAAAGCTGAAACTCCAATACTTTTGCCACTTCATGTGAAGAGTTGATTCATTGGAAAAGACTCTGATGCTGGGAGGGATTGGGGGCAGGAGGAAAAAGGGATGACAGAGGATGAGATGGTTGGATGGCATCACAGACTCGATGGACATGAGTTTGAGTAAACTCTGGGTGTTGGTGATGGACAGGGAGGCCTGGCGTGCTGCGATTCATGGAGTCACAAAGAGTTGGACACCACTGAGCGACTGAACTGAACTGAAAGCGAAAGTGAAAGTGAAGTCGCTCAGTGGTATCCGACTCTTTGTGACCCCATGAACTATAGCCTATCAGGTTCCTCCGTCCATGGGATTTTCCAGGCATGAGTACTGGAGTGGGTTGCCATTTCCTTCTCCAGAACTGAACTGAACTGGACTGAAAACCAGAAAGCATTATATATATTGTTTATCTATCTTTATCTACCTGTCTATCTTTATCTACCTATCTATCTTTGTCTGTCTGCCCATTCATCCCTCCATCTAGCCATCCCTCCATTTATCTATGGTTTATCTTATATGTACATATATACACACACATATAGACACATGCATATATGTATATGTATGGAGAGAGAGAGAAAGTGAGGGAGAGAGAGGAATGTGAACTACAGCACCTTTATATAGCTTTCAAAAACTCACAAAACATTATAATATTGTTCATACATACATATCTGTGCTTGTATAGAGGGTGGCAGAGGATGAGATGGTTGAATGCCAGCACCAACCCAATGGACATGAACCTGAGCAAACTCTGGGAGATGGGACAGGGGAGCCTGGTGTGCTGCAGTCCATGGGGGGTAAGAGTTGGACGCAACGTACTGACTGAATAACAACAACAACAACAATGGTCCCTTTAATCCACAAAGTATGAAATGCTCTCAAAAATTAAATTATGATAATATAATTATGAATGATTTTTTTGATGAAGAAAAGGGGGAGACATCTATAAAAAAATCAATGTGGCTAGACTTTCTCATTAATTCCCATTTTAAAAGAACACGTACGAGATATAAGGAGAAACAAAGCAAAGGGCATGTGAAAAAGAGGCTAGTATGAATGTGTAAAAATGGAAAAATGCTGAGATTGAAAACAACACCAAGAAGACTGGGGTTTCCTAAGATGCATCCAGAACAAGAATTACAAGGAATATATAAGGCCTCTCCCCAGGGCAAGTGTGGAGAAGGCAATGGCACCCCACTTCAGTGCTCTTGCCTGGAAAATCCCATGGATGGAGGAGCCTGGTGGGCTGCAGTCCATGGGGTCGCTAAGAGTCGGACACGACTGAGCGACTTCACTTTCACTTCTCACTTTCATGCATTGGAGAAGGAAATGGCAACCCACTCCAGTGTTCTTGCCTAGAGAATCCCAGGGATGGGGGAGCCTGGTGGGCTGCCGTCTATGGAGTTGCACAGACTCGGACATGACTGAAGCGACCCTAGCAGCAGGGCAAGTGATGTAATAGGTTAAGAGAGAATATAGTAAAACAACGACTCAAATTTTTTTTTTATTTATTTTTATTCCGTTTCTATATTTTGCAATCTCTAAATTTAAAAGAAACTGAAGAAAATTCTATAAGTGGGAGCAAAGCTCTCTCAGATAGTAATTATATTGCATATGTAAGATGAACACTTCCATTTTTATACTTTACCAAATTTATGTCATCAGAATCATTCTCATTTCAGAAAGTGAGTTGATAAATTTTCTATATTTTTCCATGCCCTTAGTAGTTTAATTGACGAGAGTTCAATATTTGAACATTTGAAAAAACTCATTCATAAAACTAAAGACTATTGTTCTTTTTGTATAGGTCTTTAACAATTTTTAAAAAACCATTTCTTCCATTGTTATTAGGCTTTTAAACTTTCCTATGTCAATTTTCATAATTTATGCTTTCCTGGAATATTTTCCACTTATTAAAATGGAAGGTTAATACACAACATTTGTTTAGGATTTTAAAAATTGTCTCTCTATCCATGGCTATAAACGGATATAAATGGTAATAGCCCTTTCTTTGACTCTAAATTGTGTACTTATGTTTTCTCTTTTGATTCACTTAGCTTTAGTCCGTTTTTCTTTTTTTCAGCTTATTGATACTTGCTCTTGTAATTTTTCCTTTCTTCTTTTATGCATGTACAGCTATCTGTGTATAGTTTTAAACTTTCTGAAAGAAAAATGTTTAATTATTTTATTTCCAGTCCTTCTTTTTAATAATAAAAGCCATTTAAGGGATTTCCCTGGTGGTTCAATGGTTAAGAATCTATGCTTCCACTGCAGGTGGCACAGGTTCGATCCCTGGTGGAGGAACTAATATCCCACATGCCTCATGATGTGGCAAAAACAAAAGGCACTGAAGAACAGGGATTTCTGTTTGAGTTTAGCATTGGTTGCAGAGTACAACTTTAAATATTATTGTTATTTTCTTAAGAGCCTGTCACTGCATTTTTTAAGTTTTTATTTTGAAACATTTTCGGATTTATAGAAAAGTTAACAAAGTTAGTACTGAGTTCCTCAGCTTTCTCTAATGGAATGTAGGTGCATGGTACAATTATCAAAGCTAAGACATTCAAACTGGGATCATACTGTCAGGGTAAACAACAAACTTCATTCATCTCTTACAGTGTTTAGACTAGTGTGTACCAATCAGGGTCTCACACTGTGTTCAGGTCTCAAGTGTCCTTGGCCTCCTCCAGCCTGGGCTCTTCCTTAGTTTTAGGGCCTCGATGCTTTTAGGTAATACTGGTCAGGTGTTTTAGAGAACGTCCTTCACTTTGGGTTTGTCTAGTGCTTTCTCAGCTTCTATTGAAGTTATGAATGCTTGGCAAGAACACGACAGAAATTAGTGTCCTGTGCTTTTGTATTAGTGTTCCCTTAATAGCTAAAGAAGATATCCTAATTAAATTCCCACTCTCACAGGGTTTTAGAGCCATGAGAATTCTTCCTTTTCAAAGCAGATTTTCATGATCCATCATCTCCAGCTCCTCACAGCTCCATCCAGCCTGCAACCACTTCCTGCCTTACCATCAATAAAAGCCTGGTCTCAGGGCGGGCCACAAGAGTCTGTTTCCACTTTCAGCACTTGCCTATCGCCTAAAGGGGAAAGGTCCCTACGGCTACAAATCGGTGAGCTATCCTAACAGCTTCTTCCGAGGGAGTGTTTCATAATATTTCCCAATCACCCAGGGTCTAGTCTAAGACAGGCAATATTGGGGATCTCTAGGTGTCTCCAAGCTTTTTCTCAGAGCCAATAACTCCATGAAATGGGAAAGGAGAGGTCGGTTTCTGCAAGTCTTTGCTTTCAAGTTTTACTACAAGTCATTGCAGAGAAACTAAAAACACCTGTATTAGAAGGGTTTGATCATTTTCTGAAAATTTCTGTCCTTTCATCAGTCAAACATACTGTATTTTTCTCTACTTGGCAGGCGTATAACTGAAAACTGGGATTGTAGGATCTTAGAGTTAGATGGAATCTTAGGAATCATCCAGTCCTGTCTTGCTCACTGTAAGAATTTCTTTAAGAGCATTTCAAGTGGCTCTAGATTTGGAGGGCTCAGTGCTTCATAAGACAGACCATCTAACCTAAGGCTTATTTCTATTGTTAGAAACCTTTTTCTTCTTTATTGTGGCAAAATGTGACCAGTGATCTCCTAATTTGTCTACCTAACCATCTGTAGGGAGAATTTTGTCTCCTGTGACCTTCACCCCTCAGTGTCAATCTGATAAATATGCTACACTACATGGCCAAGGGACTTTGCAGGTGTGATTAAGGTTACTAATCAAATGTCTTTAAGATTGGGAGATTATCCTGGGTTGTTGAATGGGCTTAATCAAATCACTGCTGCTGCTGCTGCTGCTAAGTCACTTCAGTCGTGTCTGACTCTGTGTGACCCCAGAGATGGCAGCCCACCAGGCTTCCCCGTCCCTGGGATTCTCCAGGCAAGAACACTGGAGTGGGTTGCCATTTCCTTCTCCAATGCATGAAAGTGAAAAGTGAAAGTGAAGTCGCTCAGTCGTGTCCGACTCTAGCGACCCCATGGACTGCAGCCCACCAGGCTCCTCTGTCCATGGGATTTTCCAGGCAAAAGTACTGGAGTGGGGTGCCATTGCCTTCTCTGTAATCAAATCACATGAGCCCTTAAAAGTAGAAATCCTACTTTAGCTGGTAACATAAGGGAAAATAAGGAATTTAAGGCAGGAAAAGGTAGAATGTACTGTTTGGGCTGGAAGATGAAGAAAATTATGTGCCAAGGAAACTGGGACTTCAGTCCTACAACCACAAGGAAGATAATTCTTCCAACAACTTGAAAAAGCATAGACCCTTTGATCTCAGCCTTGTGAGATCCCGAACAGAAGACTCAGCTGAGATACTCTGTGCCCAGACTTCTGACTCATGGAACTATGAGATAATAAGTGGGCATTCTTGCTACTTGAGACAGGATTCCCCCCACCCCTAAGTCATGAATGACCCCTTCCTGTTTCACAGCTAAATGTTAATCATGACCCATCCATTCTAGTCAGAGTAGCTTATGCAACAGTCCCTCTTCCCCCTCTCAAATCCCTCCTAAGTGCCACCTACTGTACCTAAGCCCCTTCCTGAGGCTTTAGGCATATCCTTACTACCTGTTCCTCTTTTCCAACACCCTACAGGCACCCACCATGACAGATGGGTGATGCTATCCAGTTTTCCCAAGACAGAGGGGTTTCCCAGGATGTGGAGCTTCCAGTTTTAAAATCAGGAAATTTCTGATTTAAAACCAGGATGAGATGGTCAACCTACTGGGCTTGTCTGCTTAGGATAGAGGTTTCCCCTTAACATAAAAGCTGACCATACCAGACGTTTGTTTCTCAGCTTTATTTGCAGCTTGGGTTTGAGTGTATGATCTAATGTGGGTCAATGGGGTCAAAGGGAAATACACAGGGAAGCTTCTGGGAAGTCAATTAACAGAGATGAAGAAAAAGGAACAGCCTTTCTTATTGTCTTTGAATGCCTCTGGATGAAGATATGATGCCTGGAACAGTAGCAGCCATCTTGTGATCATGAGTCTAGTAAGCTTAAGGACCAGATCCATAGGCTGATGGAAGAGAAAGATGAATGGGGCCTGGTCCTTGAAGCCATGGTTGGCCCACTGCACTCACTCTGCAGCCACCTTCTTCTGGACATCTTATTATGGGAGATAATATTGTCAGAGCCACTTTTAGTCAAGTGTTTTGTTTCTGGCAGTTCAGAACATTCTTATGGATACAATACCATGTTTACTGTTCCTTCTGCTTCCCGAACACCCGTTCGTAAATCTGTGGACACTGTAGAACAGCCCCGGAAGCACTTCTAGCACATTTCATTGTGACGATGAGTCCCAATTTCTGCTAATATGAAACTCCAGCACATAAAGATTAGGGTCCCTCAAACACAAGAGTAGGAGGTAAAGTAGATAGCAGAATGACATAGAGATTTTGGCCAGGAAGCTTAGGAGAGATAAAGACGGCTGAAGGAAAGCATGCGGGGAATTGAGAATCATTTCCTCACTTCTTTGAGGCACAGAGCCCTGGGAGATGTGGAGATGTATGTCTGATGAGTTGACAGTGTGTGACACTATCCAGGGCAGTGCCTGGGTAACATAGCCCAGCACACTGTGGAAGGAGGGGTGGAGAAAGACTGTCTGACGTTGGGCAACTTATGTTTATATATCTGATTTCTAGCTTGTCTACTCTGGGTCCTAGAGACAAGTAGAGTCAAAGGAGGAGGGATGGTGCAACTCTGAGCCATAAATTCAGAGTTATTGAATGTTTAGATGCAGAACTAGTGCTGAAGGAGGAAGATGCAGCCCAGCTCATCAGTACGAAAGCAAAGTGAATCTACACCCGGATGTGTGCCAGGTGCACAGGGGGGTCTGAGTTCATCTGACTCACGTTCCCATCTTTTTTTTTTTAAGTAGGTGATTTGTCCCTATCTTTTTTATTTTTATAATTTATTTTATTTTATTGGCGTTGTGGGTCTTTATTGCTGTGCATGGGCTTTCTCCAGTGGTAGCGAGTGGGGGCTACTCTTCGTTGTGGTGCATGGGTTTCTCATTATGGTGGCATCTCTTGGTGTGGAGCACAGACTTTAGGCACGTGAGCTTCAGCAGTTGCGATTCCCTGGGCTCTAGAGAGCAGGCTCAGTAGTTGAGGCACAGGGGCTTAGTTGCTCCACAGCCTGTGAGATCTTCCCAGACCAGGGATTGAACCCTGTCTCTCGCATTGCAAAGTGGATTCTTAACCACTGGATCACCAGGGAAGCCCCTACATCCCATTTTTTAAGATAGGTTTTGCCGAGTCCTCACCACCCTGGGTTTTGTTACACAAAAACACCTCTTTGAATAAAAAATTTTACTGTCAGTCCTCAAGATGGGAAAGAGTTTTGTTTTTCACGATGTGGCTGTCTTATTTTGTCCTTGGAAGGATGCTGAGTGAAGCTACAGAGCCCACTCTGAGTTGAGCACTACATATTCTAATGCAATATGGTGACTGAAGGATCCATGGGCATCAGGGGATTTGCTGAGCATTACTGAACAGATCTCAATAGCATGAAGTTTTGTATTTTCTCCCACTCTAATCTCTTGGTGTCCACATTTGCCAGGCTGTGGTTAAAGCTGGCCTCTGGCAGAGTATATGGGAATAAGCACCCTTTTGTTCACAGTTCTTGCAACGGAAGTGCATCATTTTAGCCGGGTGATCTCAGTGGCCTCCTAAACTTTGAGAACTGCTCTGTTGGATCCACAGAAGTGCCACTTTTCGATGAAACAAGCAGCAGGCATGCGCTCCTCTTTCTTCTCCTAAACTGTGTGTGTGCAGCATCTGCGTTTTGCGTGCTGTGTTGCCTGTTGTACCGCTGAGTGTAGTGTTGTGTGTTGGGTGTTGGCATTGCTCTAGTTGGCGTGTGTGCACTGGTGGCAGAGAGAGAAAGGTGCAGGAGGAAGGAATTTGCCTTCTCTCTAGGAATGGCAGGGATGTTGAAAAATCTTCTCTAAATCCCTAATCTCTTCACCCAAGATTAAGCAAATAAAATTGTTGGCTCGAAGAAGTCAGATTCTTGATGACTCCGAAGAGACAGCAGCAAAGTGAGTCAAGAAGCTTAGCTTCATATCAGCAAAGAGATAAAGGGGCTTGAGTTCTGAATGACAGCTTGAGCAATATACACTAATCCGATTATCAGGGAATTCAGTGTCACTCCATATTAACAGTGGATTTAAAAATGGCCCCTAAAGACTTAGCGTTCATCATCCGAACACTGCAGTTATTCCTGAGGATAAAATAACCCTGACCTGAAACACCAGGCTAAGGGGCCAGAGACTGGGATGCTCCTGGGATGAGGGGAAGCTGAGACTCATCTCTCATAAGGGTCCTTTGTTCACCCAGGGCCCTGTGGGGGCTGTCCCTTCTCCTCTGCCCAGAAGAGAGAATGGGGATGGAACTAACCAGGTGGTTAAAATCCTTAGCTTTTATATTTCGCAGCTGATGACTGTAAGGCTCAGTGAAAGTAAGTGAATTGATTAGGCTCATCTATATACTTAGTAGGCTTCTCTGGTGACTCAGTGGTAAAGAATCCATCTGCTAATGCAGGAGAGGTGGGTTTGATCCCTGGGTTGGGAAGATCTCCTGGAGAAAGAAATGGCAACCCACTCCACTATTCTTGCCTGGGAAATTCCATGGACAGGGGAGCCTGGTGGGCTACCATCCATGGGGTCGCAAAAGAGTTGGGCATGACTCAGTGACTAAACAACAACAATGACATATACTTAGGAGCATGGTTGAGCGACTAACACATGTACACACACTTAGGAGCAGAAGTAAGTTTCAAACTCAGTTTTATCAGACCTTAAAGTACATGATCTTTCTACTACATCCTGCTTACAAGTAAGGAGGAAATGAGGTGTTCCATGGTTCCTCTTGTTTAAGTGGTCATCAAACCAAGTGTTGTCTTCTTACAACCTTCCAATGTTTGCTCTGGCTGTGATTTCAGATCATCCCAGGATGGAAAAGTGTCTTTCCATTTGGCAAATACATCCTTGATCTTCACTGAGCATAAAATCAGAGGTCATGGACCACTGGAGTTCTTGGCTAAATCCTAGCCCACTGGAACATGCTGCTGTTCATAATTTTATTTGTGATTTGCTAATTTTCTCATCATGAATGAAAGATTATTTGGGACTACCCTCAGTGAAGAAACAAGGTTGCTTGACTGAGAAAGAAAATCTCTTCCCTCCTTTTGCAGTTAAATGTTGACATGTGGTCAACCACTTTAAAAAGGGGTGGAGTGGGACTTCATTGGTGGTCCAGAAGTTAAGACTCCATGCTCCCAATACAGGAGGCCTGGGTTTGATCCCTGGTTGGGGATATGGGGGAACTAAGATCCCTCATGAATGAAGCAAAACAGGGTGGAGAAGAGGGTAATCATGGGTGCAGCTTTGATTGTTTCTTCTTCTTCTTCTTCTTTTTTTTTTTTTTGCTGTGCAGCTTGCGGGATCTTAATTTTCTGACCAGGGCTGAACCCATGTCCACTGTAGTGGAAATTCAGAGTCTTACCCACTGGACTGCCAGGGAATTCCTCGGGTACAGTTTTTTTTTTTTTAATTTTAAACTTTTTATTTGGTATTTGGGTATTGCCAATTAACAATGCGGTGATTTTAGGTGAACAGCGAAGGGACTCAGCCATACATATACATGTATCCATTCTCCCCCAAACTCCCCTCCCATCCAGGCTGCCACATAATATTGAGCAGAGCTCCCTGTGCTACCCAGTAGGTCCTTGTTGATTATCCATTTTAAATATAGCAGTGTGTATATGTCCAGCCCAATTTCTCTAACTATGCCTCCCCTTTAGCAGTCAGAGTTTAGTTTTCTAAGTTTGAGAGTCTCTTTCTATTTTGTGAGTTAATTTGTATCATTTTTTTTTAGATTCCACATATCAGATCAGATCAGATCAGTCGCTCAGTCATGTCCGACTCTTTGCGACCCCATGAACCGCAGCACGCCAGGCCTCCCTGTCCATCACCATCTCCTGGAGTACACTCAAACTCACGTCCATTGAGTCGGTGATGCCATCCAACCATCTCATCCTCTGTCATCCCCTTCTCCTCCTGCCCCCAATCCCTCCCAGCATCAGAGTCTTTCCCAATGAATCAACTCTTCATATGAGGTGGCCAAAGTACTAGAGTTTCAGCTTTAGCATCATTCCTTCCAAAGAACACCCAGGGCTGATCTCCTTTAGAATGGACTGGTTGGATCTCCTTGCAGTCCAAGGGACTCTCAAGAGTCTTCTCCAACACCACAGCTCAAAAGCAGCAATTCTTCGGCACTCAGCTTTTTTCACAGTCCAACTCTCACATCCATACATGACCACTGGAAAAACCATAGCCTTGACTAGATGGACCTTTGTTGGCAAAGTAATGTCTCTGCTTTTCAATATGCTATCTAGGTTGGTCATAACTTTCCTTCCAAGGAGTAAGCATCTTTTAATTTCATGGCTGCAATCACCATCTGCAGTGATTTTGGAGCCCCAAAAAATAAAGTCTGACACTGCTTCCACTGTTTCCCCATCTATTCCCCATGAACTGATGGGACCAGAGGCCATGATCTTCGTTTTCTGAATGTTGAGCTTTAAGCCAACTTTTTCACTCTCCAATTTCACTTTCATCAAGAGGCTTTTTAGTTCCTCTTCACTTTCTGCCATAAGGGTGGTGTCATCTGCATATCTGAGGTTATTGATATTTCTCCCGGCAATCTTGATTCCAGCTTGTGCTTCATCCAGTCCAGCATTTCTCATGATGTACTCTGCATAGAAGCTAAATAAGCAGGGTGACAATATACAGCCTTGACGTACTCCTTTTCCTATTTGGAACCAGTCTGTTGTTCCATGTCCAGTTCTAACTGTTGCTTCCTGACCTGCATATAGGTTTCTCAAGAGGCAGGTCAGGTGGTCTGGTATTCCCATCTCTTTCAGAATTTTCCACAGTTTATTGTGATCCACACAGTCAAAGGCTTTGGCATAGTCAATAAAGCAGAAATAGATGTTTTTCTGGAACTCTCTTGCTTTTTCTATGATCCAGTGGATGTTGGCAATTTGATCTCTGGTTCCTCTGCCTTTTATAAAACCAGCTTGAACATCTAAGGGAGGCCAAATACCCTCTCTGTCTGACTTATTAATACTTCATGGACTATGACAATCTCTGCATTCATCCATGTTGCTGCAAATGGCAGTCTCGTTCTTTTTGACGGCTGAGTAGTATTCCATTGTATCTATGTACCCCATCTTCTTTATCCATTCCTCTGTCAATAGACATTCATGCTGCTTCCACCTCTTGGCTATTATAAACAGTGCTGCAATGAATATTGGGGTGCATGTGTTTTTTCAGATCATGTTTTTCTCTGGACATTTGTCCAGGAGTGGGATTGCAGGGTCATATGACAGCTCTATTTTTAGTTTTTTAAGGCACCTCCATACTATTCTTCATAGTGGCTGTACCAACTTTCATAGGCACATATAGTGTAGGAGGGTTCCCTTCTCTCCCTGGGTACAGCTTTTGATATGAGAATTTTTTTCTCCTTGCCTATCTCTGGGGGACAGAAAGGCAAGAGCTCCATGTTTGAAGGAATAGTAGTTTTACTCTATCATCTTCAGAAAACTGCTGCTGTTGCTGCTAAGTCGCTTCAGTCGTGTCCGACTCTATGCGACCCCATAGACGCAGCCCACCAGGCTTCCCCGTCCCTGGGATTCTCCAGGCAAGAACGCTGGAGTACTGAGCGACTTCAGAAAACTACATACATATAAAAAAACCTAAAAAAAAAAAAAAAAAATAGGAGCATTGCTTTTCTTTCTTTCTATAAAGAAAAGAGCGTAGCTAAGTCACAGCCCATAGATGTCAGTAGAATCAAAAGTATCTGGCCCACAGGAAGCCAAATTCCAAGCTGCTGCCACCAACAAGAAAGGGACTTTATTGACTCTGCATCTGTCCTTTGTCTGCACACAGGCTGCAGAAGCCCACTCAACAGGAACCTCGCCCTCTGGATTTCCACATCAAAGACGGGCTGAGGTTCTCTGCCCGCCTGGGTGGCAGTTTGACAGCCAATATCCTACCTCAGATCAATGCTCCCTGCCAGTCATTACCACAACGGATATTTCCTAAACTGTTTGTTCTGAGAAATGTATTCTTTTCAAATTATTTGTGAGGGAAATCTCAGGGAAACTCGACAGCCTTTGGGCTCTGAGGTGAGATGAGACTCTGTTATCAGAATAGCTCACCTCTCTGTTTTCTCTTGGCTCCAGAATTAAGTGGGATCTAGAGTGAAACACTCTGAAATAAGATATGTAGGTATTTTCAGCTTCAACCTTTGTTTCCAACTCTCCTAGGGATTTTGTTGCTGTTTCAATTTAGTTGCTGAGTCCCGTCCGACTCTTTTTGACCCCATGAACTGTAGCAACTGGGCTCCTCTGTCCATGGAAGATTTCTCAGGCAAGAATACTGGAGTGGGTTGCCATTTCCTTCTCCAGGGGATCTTCCTGACCCAGGGTTTGAACCTGCATCTCCTGCATTGACAGACAGACTCTACCACTGAGCCACCGAAGGATTTTACAAAACTGATGGGAATAAATTATTTTGGACAGTGTCTTTTCCCAATGTCTTGGGACACAGAGAACAAGACCCCTTCTGGTGGTGGAAGATACAGCAGGTGAGACATGGGACCTGAGGAATACCATACTTCAAAGCAGGCGGAGGAACCCAAGTTATAGTGACAGACACTGATGATCAAAGCAAACAAGAGTTGGTTCGAGACCACCAGTGTTCAGGACCTGACTCCAGGAGACTTGTGGTCCAGAGGCTCCTAATTGCCCTTGACTTTCCCTGACAGCTCATGGGACCGAAGGACTAAAGGTCACGTGGGCTACTAAATGTCCTTCCGAAACAGTCTATTTTGCCCAATTTCTTTCAGAATGATTTCAGTCATGTGCAACCAAAGCAATCCTGAATAATATACTGACCATTAATGAAATGTAAAATGGCTATTGATTTTCACATATTCTGTCACAAGTGACCAAAGCAAGATCTTTTATTAATGTCAATGGTTTTTCAATAGGTTTTTCAGATATTCAAAATGGATTCATGAATTTGTGAATGATGGTAATGTTGTTCCATAATTCCAACATATTTATGTGTATATATACATAGACACATATTTATATGCAAATGTATGCATGTACACAAACATACACATATTCCTTTCTGACTGTGTTGGCAAGGATTTCCAAATTCACTTTGAATAACAGCAGTTACTGGCAATCTATGCCACACCTGATTTTAATAAGAATGCTTCTGGACTTCTAGAGTTAAGAGTAATATTTGCTGTTTTGGTTTCAGATAGATATAATGTATCACATTAATCAAATATCCTATTTTTATTTGACAAAGAACCATACTTTCAAAGAGGTTAGGAGCAAATCTTCCATTTCAAAAATCTTTTTAGCAACTCTGAGGGTGATTATATGCTTTAGAAAAATCTCCTTTGATCCATTAATATAGTTAATTATGTTCATAGATTTTTCTAAGAACTATTCATTTTTGCAACTCTAGAGAAAGACTTGCGCTTTTTCTTTGCATGTGATTTATTTACTATGATTTAGATTTGCTTTGCTAATATTTTGCAGCTTTCTTCTATACCAACAAATAAAAATTTGACTACGGTTTTCTTTTTAAAGCAATGTTTTCAGATTATGGCATCAGGCTTCTGCTAGCTTTCTGTCCGTGCACTTGATCGTGAACCATTAAAATACCACATGAATCCTCTCTCTCTCTCTTGCTTTGGCTGTCCCATGCAGCTTGTGGGGTCTTAGTTCTCTGACCAGGGATTGAAACTGAGCCCTCGCAGTGCAAGCATGGAGTCCTAAACACTGGACTGCCAGGAAATTCCCTTGTTTTCCTTTTATTCACTTCTTTTGTTTTATGTTTAGATCATTTATTTTCAATATATCTGGTTTACAGTAAAACAAGTTAAAGCTTGAGTTTTCTGAGAATTCAAATTTTCTTTTATTCAATAAGTATTGATGCTTAATATTACTAAGATCTCAGCTTGTATTTTCTCTTTAAAGTAGGAGTTATGCACCACAGGAGTTATACATGGAGGAGGGCATGGCAACCCACTTCAGTATTTTTGCCTGGAGAATTTCTTAGACAGAGGAACCTGGAGGGCTACAGTCCATACAGTCCATGGGGTTGCAAACAGCTGGGCATGCCTGAAGCTGCTTAGCACGCATGCACACATGTATCACAGTAGTTTACTATTTCAAGGTGGTTGAGTTTTTCACTTGAAATTTCAATAAATTTGTTTGTTTTTAACACCCAGTTTTAATGAATTAGGGGCCAAAGACTATGGCATGAACCATTTGGTTTTGGAGGAATTTATTTACATTTTCTTTGACCTAAAATATGGTTAATAGTGCTTATTAAAGCAACTAAAAGCTGACTTTATCCATCTCTTAATTTAGACTTATTTATTATTCATATCTTCTGTGCTTTTGGGAAGGGACTAATTAAGGGAACTACTTAATTATACAAAGACTTAGAGAGTTGGATTGCATTTTTTTACTTCAATTTTTTGGTCAATTTTTCCAAATATTACAAATGATTTTCCTTTTATATATTTCAGTACACCTCATCTATAAAGATTCAAATCAATTTAACTTTTCTACCAATTTAAAGCTTTATGAATACAAAATGAGTCTTCCTTTCCTATGTCATAGTTTTTACTTTGGATTTTACTATGCTTGATTCTAAGTTTGTCACTTTTTTTCTTTTTTTTTTTTTTTTGGGTATAATCATCACTGGGCTTCCCAGGTGGCTCTAATGGTAAAGAACCTGCCCACCAATGCAGGAAACATAAGAGCTTGATGTTTTGTTTTGTTTTGTTTTTTGAGGGCCTTTGTTAAGTACGATACAAATTAGCAACAAGTAGTCTTTGGCAATCACGGAATCTGGGATTTTCAGTGGAAAAGTTTGAGCACAACAGACTTCAGTGCAATGGGTGTTGGTGAGCTGTGTGCACAGCTCCTGCAGGCAACACTTTCCTCAAGTTTGTGCAAAGGATCTGATGTGAGAGCAAGATTTGATGACATGTGCTTAAGGGAGTTTTTTAATGAAAAACAAATACAGAAGAGAATTCTGCACCTTTAAATTCTAATGGGGAAAAAGAGTATAGAATGCAGGGTTGAAACTTGAGGTGAGAAAGACGGTAATTGATAGAATTAAGTCCCCAAAGATACTGTTGGGAATGAGATCCAGATCATAAGTAGGAGGACTAGTTTTAGGTTAAGAGGAGATCCCTTGCCCATCTTTCTATATGAAGGTGAATATGACCTATAGGGAGACTGATGAGTTTGCAGATGAGACGCAGGAAAGTAGAAAGTGTTTCCATCTTATCATTTCTATTTTACAGAGATGTGGGAAGCCGGGGGTCTGTTGAAAAAGAGATGGGGTGTGGCAATGCACAGATTTTCTCTGATGTAGATTTGAAATAGTGACCATGAAAAACAGGAGATAAATTCGATGAGAGAAACACAGAAACATTGTCATAGCGTTCTGAAGACTCAAGAGAAGTTTCTTGTGGATTTGAGATCCTACCATTTCATGAGGTTGTGTGGTTTCTTCAGTGTTACTTTTTTAAAAAGTTTATTATTTTTTTTCCTTTTGAACCTTTTGTTGTATTGGAGTATAGCCTGTTAACAATGTTGTGATAGTTTCAGGTGAGCAGTGAAGGGACTCAGCCATACATATATGTGTATGGCACCCCGCTCCAGTACTCTTGCCTGGAAAATCCCATGGACGGAGGAGCCTAGTGGGCTGCAGTCCATGGGGTCGCTAGAGTCGGACATGACTGAGCGACTTCATTTTCACTTTTCACTTTCATGCATTGGAAAAGGAAATGGCAACCCACTCCAGTGTTCTTGCCTGGAGAATCCCAGGGACAGGGAAGCCTGGTGGGCTGCCGTCTATGGGGTCACACAGAGTCAGACACGACTGAAGTGACTCAGCAGCAGCAGCATTCTCCCCCAAACTCCCCTCCTATCCAGGCTTCCATGTAACATTTAGCACAGTTCTATGTGCTGCACATAATTTATTTATTTTTAATTGGAGAGCAATTGTGTTACTTTTTCTTTTTTTAAAGCATTTATTTATTTGGCTGTGTCAGGGCTTAGTTGCAGCACTTGGGATCTTTCCTTGAGGTGCATGGACACTGGTTAGTGCTCGGGCTTAGTTGCCCTGTGGCGAGTGGGCTCTTAGTTCCCTGATCAGGGATCAAGCCCACATTCTGTGCATTTCAAGGAAGATTCTTAACCACTGGGCCACCAGGGAAGTCCCCGTCCTTCACTATTTAAAGGTGAGAAGTAGAAATAGAGAAAGTGAAAGTTAAGCTGATCCATGGTGTGAATTTTGCTGGGCTGAAGCAGCAGAATAACAGAAGGGGCTTGAAAATGTTGCTGTGAGTGGTTGAAGTGGCCGAGTGAATGATTTCTATGCTTTTTTGTCAAGGGGTGCTTTATGGTCCAGAATGTGCTCTAGCTTAGTGAATATTCCATATAAGCTTGAGAAGAATGTGTGTTCTGTTGTTGCTGGATGAAATGGTCGATAGACGTCCTTTGAATCCAGTTGATTGATGATACTGCTGAGTTTGACTATGTCTTTATTGATTTTGTGGCTACCGGACATGTCTACTTCTGATAGAGTCATGTTGAAGTCTTAACTATAGTGGTGGATTCATCTATTTCCTCTTACAACAATACCAGTTTTTGCCTCATGTGTTTTGATACTCTGTCAAATTAACAATTGTTATGTCTTCTTGGAGAATTGGCCCTTTAAGCATTATGAAATGCCTCTCTTTAACCCTAATAATTTTCCTTGCTCAGAAGTCTGCTCTGTTTGAAATTAATATAGCTACTTCAACTTTCTTCTGGTTAGTGTGAGCAAGGATATCTTTCTCCTTTCCTCTACTTTTAATTTTGATGTATCTTTATATTTTAAATGGGATTCTTGTAGACAACATATAGTTGAGTCTTGTTTTTTCATTCTGACTTTAGTCTTTTAATTGGTATAGTGAAACAAATTACTTTTGACATGATTATTGATATTACTGGATTCATATCTACCATGTTGGGAGTTTCCTGGCTGTCCAGGGGATAATACTTCACCTTCCAATGTCAGGGGGTGCCAGTTAGATCCCTGGTCGGAAGTTAAGGTCCCACAAGCCTTGTGGCCAAAATCCAAAACAGAAAATAGAAGCAATATTGTAACAAACTCAATAAAGACTTAAAAAATGATCCACATTAAAAAAATCTTTAAAAATATACTTACCATGTTTATTTCTGTTTCTATTTATTGTCCTTGTTCTTTTTTTTTTTTTCTATTTTTGTCTTTCTCTTTTTCTGCCTTTTGTGGTTTAATTAAACATCATTCAGTTTTCTTTCTTTGTATATCAATTACACTTTTTTTTTTTACTTTTAAGTGTTGGTCCTTGAGTTTGCAATATACATTTACAACAAATCCAAGTCTATTTTCAAATAACCCCAAGCCATTTCATGAACAGTTCAAGTGCCATATAATAATAGAATATTCCTGATTCCATCCTCTTATTTCTTGTCATTCCTGTCATTTCCACTTCTGTGTAAGTTATAATCATTAACTATGTTGTTGCTATTATTTTGAACAAACAGCAAATTGTTATCTGTTAGAATAAGAAAAATAAAAGTTTTGTCTTCACTTATTCCTTCTCTCATGCTTTCTTCTTTTATGTAGATCTAAGTTTCTGACCTATATCATTTTCTTTTTATCTAAAGAACTTATTTTAACTTTTATTGCAAGGCAGGTCTAATGGCCACCTAATCACTTAATTTTTGTTTGTCCAAAAAAGCCTATGTTTTCCTCACTTTAGAAGGATAATGTCTCAGGATATAGAATTCCTGGTTAGAAGTTTTGTTTTTCCTCTTAAGGCTTTAAATATTTCTTTCTGCTTTATTCTTGCTTGCATGGTTTCTGAGAGGAAGTCAGAGGTAATTCTTATCTTTTCTACTCTTTCAAGTAAGGTTTTAATTTTTTCTCTTCTGACTTCTTTCAGGATTTTTTTTTTTATGTTTGATTTTTCACAGTTTGAATACACATAAGGTGTTGTTTTTTCTCCTGTGTTTTTCTTGCTTAATGTTCTCTGAGTTTCCTTATCTGTGGTTTGGTGTCTGACATTACTACTTGGGAGAAATTCTCAGTCATATGGCTTCACATGTTTCTTCTGGTTTCTCCCCCCAGCCCCCTATCCGCCCAGTGCATTGTCATACCTTGTGTGCTTGTCCCCACAGTTCTCTGATACTCTAGCTTTCTTTCCCAATCTTTTTTCTCTTTGCAATTTCATTTTGGAAGTTTCTACTGACATATCCTCAAGCTCAGAGATCTTTCTTCAGCCAAGCCCTGTCTACTAATAAACCTATCAAAGGCCTCCTTGTTCACGCTATAGTGTTTTGATCTCTAGCATGTCTTTCTGAGTCCTCCTTAGAATTTTCATCTCCCCGCTTACATTGTCCCCTGCCCTCTGTTCTCCCTGATTACATTGTCCCCTGCCCTCTGTTCTCCCACAGTGTCCGCTTTGTCCATTAGAGCTCTTAGCACAGTGGTTGCTGCTCAGCTGCTACCTTGTGTCCCACACCGGATCCTTATTGTGTCCTGAGGTGAGCGGGCTCAGGAGGGTGCAGGCTTGGCTGTTGTGGCACTTGTGCCTGCTTGCTCTGTGGCATGTGGGATCTCAGGTCCCCGGCCAGGAATCGAACCTGCATCCCCTGCACTGGGAGGTGAATTCTTAACCACTGGACCACCAGGAAAGGCCTGACTTTCCTTCTTCTGACTATAAGGTTTTATGTGTTAAATGTTTACTCAGGATTAAATAATCATAATTCTTAAAAAGTAATCGATCAAATAAGATATTTTATTGAAAAGCAAAGACATTACTTTGCCAACAAAGGTCCATCTAGTCAAGGCTATGGTTTTTCCAGTGGTCATGTATAGATGTGAGAGTTGGACTGTGAAGAAAACTGAGTGCCGAAGAATTGGTGCTTTTGAACTGTGGTGTTGGAGAAGACTCTTGAGAGTCCCTTGGACTGCAAAGAGATCCAACCAGTCCATTCTGAAGGAGATCAGTCCTGGGTGTTCTTTGGAAGGACTGATGCTAAAGCTGAAACTCCAGTACTTTGGCCACCTCACGCGAAGAGTTGACTCACTGGAAAAGACTCTGATGCTGGGAGGGATTGCGGGCAGGAGGAGAAGGGGACAACAGAAGATGAGATGACTGGATGGCATCACTGACTCGATGGACGTGAGTTTGAGTGAACTCCAGGAGATGGTGATGGACAGGGAGGCCTGGCATGCTGCGATTCATGGGGTCGCAAAGAGTCGGACATGACTGAGCGACTGAACTGAACTGAAGATATATTCCATATCAAATAAGATATATTGCACATTTTGATAAATAATTATTAATCAAAGTAAAATTTTCTGACTTAAAGTTTGTTAACCCAATCATTTGTCGTTAACCTTCTTAATTTCTAGGAGGTACAACAAAATCTCTTTACTGAAGCTTATCAAATGATATTAATTTTACTTGCTACTCTTGTACTGACAGTCACCTTTTATTAAAGCTGAAATTAGATACATCAGAGCTAAGTTGTCCCTATGAAATCTGAAATCTCACATTTTTGTATTTTCGTAAAATAAGTTGTGAACAATGAGCTGTTTATTCATCTCAAAGTTTTATTTTTCAGGTTATCTCAAGATATCTTTATAAATGATAGTCAGACACTTGAGAGTTTATATACATAACACATACATACTATCAAGTTCATTTCATGGTTGAAAACAATTTGGCAGAATTAGAGTAATATAAAATTTGAGGAGGTGGAAGTAATTCAAATTAAACAAAGGTGTTTTCTAAATTGTAGCTGAGATTGCATACTGGAATGCTTTGTCTATACATCCATACATTAATAACTGTTCTCATTTTGAAGGAGGAATCTAATGAACTTGTAGAAATAAATTATAAATAAACAAGAGACAATTTGAGGCTGCTAGTTAGCTAGTAGTTGAGAAGCTTATAACAGGCACTTTAATGGTCCCGTTGTGAAGGATTATGTTTATATATATATATATATATATATATATACACATATATATATAATGGGCTTCCTTGGTGGCTCACATGGTAAAGAATCTGCCTGCAATGTGGGAGACCTGGGTTTGATCCTTGAGTCAGGAAGATCCCCTGGAGAACATTCCAATATGCTAATAGAGACCTGAGAAGTATATAATCAAAGTGAAGAAAGGAGGAAGTGTTGGAAAACACAGCAGAAGATGTGTTACCAGTAAAAGGTAAATATAGATTTCCAACAGCCAACTGGCAAAAGTTAATGAAATCATTTCTTCCATGGGCTGAGTAAATCATCAAGAAATCAAACAGTCAATCCTAAAGGAAATCAACCCTGAATATCCATTGGGAAGGACTGATGCTGAAGCTGAAGCTCCAAGCCTTTGGCCACCTGATGCAAAGAGCCCACTCATTGGAAAAGATGGATTCTGGGAAAGATTAAGGCAAAAGGAGAAGGGGCAGCAGAGGATGAGAGGTTAGACAGCATCACTGACTCAATGGACATAAAATAGTGGAGGACAGAGGAGCCTGTGGGCTGTAGTCCATGGGGTGGCAAAGAGTTGGACATGACTGGGCAACTGAACAACAACAGATGATCAAGAAGATATAAAATTCTTTCTTACTTCTGATCTATTCTCCTTTTCCTCCAAGTCACAATGTTGATCTGTGGGAAGAAACGGGGGAGGGGGAGGAGTTTTTTTACTTCATCCTACTTGAAATGAAATAAAATATGCACCTGGCACTCATTTGACGTCTTACTTTTCCTGAGATGGTGAAAATGCAGAGAAGACGTGCCTGCAGCAGACGGTGCTTCCCCTGATGTATGTGTGTGTGTGTGTGTGTGTGTGTGTGTGTGTGTGTATCTGTGTGTGCAAATCCTGACTGTTCTAATAGCACGACAGACAGATAAAGAGATAAGGCAGGGACCCTTGCCCTTGGTTTGTGGCTGTGTTAAAGTGAAGTTCCACTGCTTCCAGTATTTCACACTGACAGCTCCTTTGCTTTGCTCTCAGCAGACTCTCCCTAAGGCGTGATGACTACAGGAGTGTAGTCGGGGCGCAGAAGAGGTAAAGCCATTAAGTTCCCATTCCCATCCCTCCTGCCACCTCAATCTACAGTGTGTCTGGATTTAGAGTGTCTCAACCTAGGGGGAATCACTATGCTTTGACCTTAATAAAAGTATCACCAATATGGGAAACGACTCAACCCTCAGATGGAGGTTATAGTGGCTTGATTAAAAGAAGTTTCTCAGACACCGACATTTGAAATGGTCTGTCCCCTGGGACACTTTCACAGCCTGGGGTACTGCAGTACAGTCAGGTTCAGGATGGAGGAGAGGTACATCTTTCTCTCTCAAAGTGGGTGAAGGGGACTCCACAAGGGGGAGAGAGAGAGAGGAGATCTACATGCAGCTCTACCACATCGCGTTTTTAGGCAGAGCAGTTTCAGGAAGGAGTACTAGCATAAATCAGGGGCTTCCCTGGTGGCTCAGATGGTAAAGAACCCGCCTGCCAGTGCAGGAGATGTGGGTTCGATCTCTGGGTCAGGAGGATCCCCTGGAGAAGGAAATGGCAACCCACTCCAGTATTCTTGTCTGGGAAATCCTATGGACAGAGGAGACTGGTGGGCTACAGTCCATGGGGTTGCAAAGAGCCAGACACAGCTTAACGATTAAACAACAACAGACAACTACTGTAAAACAACCCCTTTAAAATATATTTTTTATTTGACTGTGCCAGGGCTTACCTGTGGCATGTGGCATCTAGTTCCCTGACCGGAGATTGAATCCAGGCCCACCACTGCATTGGGAATGCAGAGTCTTAGCCACTGGACCATGAGGGAATTCACGAAACAACTACTTTATTTTTAAATTTATATTCTATTTATTTATTTTGCTGTGCTGGGTCTTAGTTGTAGCACATAGCATCTTTGATCTTCATTGGGGCACGTGGGAATTTTAGTTGCTGCATGTGGGATCTAATTCTGTGTGTGTGCATGTGTGTGTGTGCTCAGTTGTGTCCAACTCTTGCAACCCTGTGGACTGCACCTCTCCAGGCTACCCTGTCCATGGGATTTCCCAGGCAAGAAAACAGAAGTGAGTTGCCATTTCCTTCTCCAGGGGACTCTTCCCAACCCCAGGATCGAACTGGAATCTTCTGTATCTCTTGCGTTGGCAAGCAGATTCTTTACCACTGAGCCACCTGGGAAGCCCCCTAATTCCTCGACCAGGGCTCAAACCCAGGCCCCCTACCTTGAGAGCTCAGAGTCTAGCCACTGGACCACCAGGGAAGTCCCAAAGCAACTTTAATGTACCTATTTTGGTTCCTATGTTAGTTTCCTGTCACTGCTGTTAACAAATTTCCCCACCCTTGGTGGCTTAAAATAACAGGATCACAGTCTTTCATTGTTTGGGAGGCCCAAAGTCAGAAATTCATTTCACTAGGCCAAAATCAGGGTGTCAGCTGGGCTGTATTCCCTCTGGAGGTTGTGGTGGAGATCCACGTCTTGCCTCTTCCAGTTCCTGGAGGCTACTGTGCTTTCCTGGCCGCTTTCCTGCAGCCACGCTGCCTTCTCCTCTCTTCTGTGTCAAATCTCCCTCTGCTTTTGTTGTATAAGGACACTTCTGGCTGTATCAAAGGCCCATCCAGATGATCCAGGATAATCTCACTAACTCCTGACCCTTTACTTAATCACTCTTACAAAGACCCTTTTTCTCTATCAGGTAACATTTATAGGTTCTGGGAAATAGGACCCGGTATTTTTGTGGGGTGGGCTTCCCAGTTGGTGATAGTGGTAAAGAACCCACCTGCCAATGCAAGAGACGGAAGAGACTTGGGTTCGATCTCTAAATCAGGAAGATCCCCTGGAGGAAGGCATGGCAATTCATTCCAGTATTCTTGCCTGGAGAATCCCATGGACAGAGGAGCCTGGTGGGCTGCAATCCATGGGGCTGCATAGAGACAGACATGACTGAAGCAACTTAGCACACATGCACGCATCTTTGTGGGGCATTATTCAGCTTGTTAGGTGTGTGTGTGTGTGTGTGTGCGCACGCACGCTCAGTTGCTCAGTGGTGTTAGACTCGTTGTGACCCCATAGACTATAGCCTGCCAGGTTCCTCTGTCTATGGGATTCTCCTGGCAAGAATACTGGAGTGGGTTGCCATTTCTTCCTCCAAGGGATCTTCCTCCCCCAGGAATCAAACGTGTATCTCTTGTGTCTCCTGCATTGCAGGAGGATTCTTTCTTGTTGAGCCACTGGGGAAGCCCCTCAACCTACTAAGGTACTTAGTAAATATTTTCCATCTACTTTCAGGAGTTATATGCTGTACTTATAGCACAGAGATGGTGTATAATAAAAGAGGATAATTCTAGTTCCTTAAATTCCAACAGCAGTGAATTCTTTTGGGTTGTATGAAAATATTGCTGGTTGGTCTTCATTTTTATAGTAGTTATGAATTTCAGAATATGTATCTGTGCCTGCACCTATGTTCTTATAACATTTTTTAATGATTTCTGGCTGTGTCAGTCTTTGTTGCTGCGTGGGCTTTCTCTAGTTGAGGCCAGTGGGGGCTACTTTCTAGGTGCACGGGCTTCTCATTGCCGAGATTTCTCTTATTGCAGAGCATGGGCCGAATAGTTGTGGCACATGGGCTTGGTTGCTCCATGGCATGTGGGATTTTCCTGGACCAGGGATTGAACCGGTGTCCCTTGCATTTGCAGGCAGACTCTTAACCACTGGACCACCAGGGAAGCCCACATCATGTTCTTATGGTATACTGGCCAATGCAACACTACGATTTCAGGTGCTCTGTAAAATTTTGGAGAGGGAAATCAAGTGGGCCATCCCAATAAGAGAGCCAACACCCACTCATCAAGTTGATCTCCCAGTTTCCAACTTCCACAGAAACTTGAACACCGAATTACATCTCCTGATGCCCAGGATGCTTTCTGAGACAGGCTGATTCACTCCCTCCATAATCTCATAAACCCCAATAAGTATCAGTGATCCCCAGAATCCTTGGGATCCATGTCTAGTTTTTCCCTTGGTTATTGTAATCATAGATACTTGGCACCATCTGGCTCTAAATTTTGGGGGTTGGGGGTGGGTTCAGAATCATTTACCACATAAAGATCACATATTCCAAAGAAAGCGAGCCATCCAATACACAGCAATGATAAAACAAAAATGAAATCATTATTCAGGCAGGAAGTCCTCTGCATGGCAGATAAAGCACGGTAATGGTATCTCCAGCACATGGGCCCAGGACCAACTATAAATGATCCATTCAAGTCCCTCTGTGCGCACGTGTTAAAGGACTTCCAGATGTCCTCATGGGCAGGCCCTCTGTTCTGTGATCTGGGTCTCCCCCACCATATGGAGCTGATTTGGTGTCGTGATAGAATGATGCAAGATGAAACACTGGCTGCTCTGCTAGCTACAGAAGAGTTGGTAAATTGTTTAAGGCCTCATCATTTGTCTAGTTGGAGGTCCCCACGGCAAATGCCCCCTGATTTCTGTGGGATAAGGAGACGTGGGGACACACCCTAAGGACAGGCTGTCTGTAAAACATATAAATGATTGTGTCAGAGCCCTGGAAAGACCCCATGTATTCTGGGATCTTATCAGAATCCTCAGTCCACAGCCAGAAGTTTGGAGTGAAGTTGGAGATATGAGATGCAAAGCAGGGTAAGAATCCTCTGTGTGGTGTCCGCCTCGGGTTTTATTTCATAACCGGAGGTGCCCGCTCCTCTTGGTTACAGCTGATGGCCACTCCCACGGCAGCTTTCAGTGATACTTGGAGAGCCAGAGAGAATTAGGATCACATGAGGGTGTTTTTCAGTTGCTAAGTCGTGTCCGACTCTTTGTGACCCCATGGACTGCAGCTCGCCAGGCTTCCCTGTCCTTCACTATGTTCCGGAGTTTGCTCAAATTCACTTCCACTGAGTCGGTGATGCTATCTAACCATCTCATCTTCTGTTCTCTCTTCTCCTTTGGCCCTCAGTCTTTCCTAGCATGAAGGTCTTTTCCAATGAGTCGGCTCTTTGCATCAGGTGGCCGAAGTATTGGAGTGTGTTTAGAGAACATTTATTTCAACTCTATTTTTCCAAGGAAGAAAAAGGCAAGGGTAAGTAATTCATCCATTATTCATATCTTAGGGTCTCTGCCTCCCAATTCCGTTTTTGATGCATATAATATTTATGTTAATTTGCTACATACATATGTATATATATGCTTACATATGTAATATGGAGATACACAATAAGCCAACTCCTGATTATCTGTCCTGTCTTTTATCCTCCACTATCCTCTCTTTTATCCAGGTTTTTCATCCAAGAATGGCTTCTTCCTCTTACCAAGTATAGTTTCTGCAATCACCACTTGGTCTATGTTTATGAAAAGTATATTGTAATTGCCATTCTCTTCAGCTCAACCCCTGAAGAATGCTTCCAAAAGAAAAGAACAAAAATTTCTAACCCAAATGCCAAAATATTTATGCTGAAATCAGATAAAAATGAAGTTTGTAGAGATGTGCCATTTCAACTTCTTTGCGTCTTCTTGATTATTGGTACTTGCTATAGTCTGAGTGTTTGTGTCCCCCAAAATTTGTATGTTGAAATCCTAATCCCTCAGTGTAATAGTACCAGGAAGTGGGGCCTTTGGGAGGTGATTAGGTCAGGAGCATAGAGCCCCTGGGAATGGAATTAGTGCCCTTACAAAAGAGACCTCATGTAACTGCCTCCCAATTTCTGGTCCAATGCCCTTTCTGCACACGTGGATGGCCTGTCTGTAATTGGTGTCATCTTAAACAAGGTCGTCTTGATTTGAAAATCGAAGGGAAGTCCACTGCATTGAAATGCTTGGATCAGAAGCTGCTGTCAGGTGAGTTGGACTCGAGTATTGGGAGGAAAACCCAGAGCCACCTGTTACCAAAAGCTTGTCTGCTTTGCTGACCTTCTGTAATAGTAGTTCTCATCAAATTCCACTGTCAGTTTCACTGCCTCTGTGTGGCAGGTAGATACAAGACATAATCAAGCTTCATATGCATAAACATACTCAGAGATAAGACACACAAAGATAAATTGGTACCCAGCATCATGAAATATAGATGTTTTGGCAAATACAAATATAGTTGTTTTGGCTAATACAAGGACGCGTTCATGCTCAGTCACTTCAGTTGTGTCCAACACTTTGCAACCCCATGGACTGTGGCCTGCCAGGCTTGTCAGTCTGGGGGGCTCTCGAAGCAAGAATACTTGAGTAGGTTGCTGTGCCCTCTTTCAGGGGATCTTCCCAACCCAGGGATCAAACCTGTGTCTCCTGCCTCCCCTGCATTGCAGATTCCTTACTGCTGAGCCACTGGGGAAGCCCCACAAGGATGTGCTGTGGCTTAATCTTTACATCATTTTCTCTTCCTGGTCACTAGCCACCAAAGACAGTAATTAATGTTCTGACCCATCTGCATGCCTCCACTTACTCTTCCTGCCTTTTTTCACATTTCCACCAAAAATAATGTCCTCTGTATGTCAGTCTTCTGTCTCAAAAGCCATCAATAGCTTCCTGTTGCCTGTTGAGTAATGATGATGCCTTGTCTTAGGGCATTCTAAGCCCAGCACCAAAACTGGTGAGTAGGTTTCAATTACTGCACCCACCCTGATGGATTTTGCCCTCCCTGCCTGGAGCCTCTTGTTGAAAAGGGATCTGATGCTAACATCTGAACTCAATAAGAAGGCGCACCATGATTGATAGAGGATGTCTGCCATGATGTGGTATCTGGGAGTGAAGGCCCAAGGCTACATATTTCCCAGCCCTACCAGACAGGATCTGGTCTCTTCTGTCACTCTATCTCTATCCCACCTCTTTGCTTTAGCAACTCCAGGTTGTCTTATGTTCAGTTAAGGGAAGATAAAAAAGTGCAGTAATGTCTTCCTCATTAGATTGTCTGATATTTAGAAATACCCAATCTATTCCACCTCTTAAAACCTTCTGTATCCAGCCCCTCCATGCCATGCTCTTTGCCTCTGCTTTAGTTCAGACTCTCGTCAGCTCTAACCTGGCCTATTTGATTATTCTCCTGTCTGATCATCATTTTATTGTGTATTAAACTCTTCAGTGGCTCTCATTTCAATTGCTTTTACTTGGCTTCTAACCACTCACCCTCCCAATGTTTTAGCTAATGCTAACCCAACAGTATCTCTACCATACCTTTAAATGCAACCTATTTTTTTTTTAATGTAGACCATTTTTTTAAGGTCTTTATTGAATTTGTTACAATACTGCTTCTGTTTTTTACCAAAAAACAAACAAAACCAAAATAAACAAAGCAATGTTTCTGGAATGATTTTGTCTTATAATTCTGTCTTATGTATTATAAGTCCTGTCCCATTTTCACTTGCTTTCTAATATTCCGTACGTAGTAAAATATGACCACAGGGAGTTGAATATGGCCCCAACAAAAGATACATCCACCTCTTGAGCCCCAGATTCTGTGCATATGACCTTATTTTGAAAAAGCAACTTTGTAGATGTAATGAAGTCAATGGTCTTGAGATGGGAATCAAACTAGATTATCCACTGGGACCTGATACCAATGACATATGTCCTTATAAGAGACAGAGGTAAGAAGACAAACACAGAAGTGAATGCCATGAAGATGTAGGCAAAGATGGGGGTTAGGCAGCTGCAAGCCAAGGACTATCTGGAGCTTGCAGAATCTAGAAGATGCAAGGAAGGATTCTCCATCTTGAACCTTCAGAGGGAGCATGGCCCTGCCAACAGCTTGACTTTGGACTCTTGGTCTCCAGGACTATGAGAGAATAAATTTCTGTCCTTTGAAGTCACCAAGTTTGTGAGAATTTGGTATGGCAGTCCAAAGAAACGAAGTGATATTCCTGCTATGGCCATCTACAAAATCAACCAATCTCTAGACTTATTTTGTTGGCCCTACCTTGCAGCATGCAGGATCTTAGTTCCCCAGCCAGGGATGGAACCTCTGCCCCCTACATTGGGAGCACAGACTCTTAACCACTGGACCACCAGGGAAGTCCCTACTAATCTCTAGATTTTTGCACTCATGTGTGTGTGTTGGTCACCCAGTCCAGTCCAACTCTTTGAGACCCCCATGGACTGTAGCGTTCCAGGCTCCTCTGTCCATGGAATTCTCCAAGCAAGAATACTGGAGGGGGTTGCCATTTCTCACCCAGGGGATCTCCCCCACCCAGGGATCGAACCTAGGTCTCTTGCATTGCAGACAGATTTTATTGCCTGAGTCACCAGGGAAGCCCCTTTGCACTCATAACTAAGTTCAATTTCTAGCAGCTAGAGATATTCTAAGCTAGACCAGGAGGGTCAATATGAGTCTGTTTTCACATTTTTTACATCAAAATGAATCCTGCTCTTATTCTAAGCCCATGATATATTCCACTAATCTTCCAAACTGTGGATTCAGTTCAGCTCATTTCCCACTTATTGATCCAGGACAACAGCTTTATCAGGCTGAGTTCCAAATTCAGATTAATTTTCCTTTTCACTGAGCCTTTTTAAATGGAGTTTAATGATAGCAAAGTACACGTTCCAAGCTCCTTTTGAAAATTTAACTCCATACCTAGTTGGGAAACCCAAGAAAATTTGAACAAAGTATCAATAAATATCCCATTTTCAGCCATGGTCCATCCCTACCCTGGAGACAGGGATCAAGACCATCCCCATGGAAAAGAAATGCAAAAAAGCAAAATGGCTGTCTGGGGAGGCCTTACAAACAGCTGTGAAAAGAAGAGGAACGAAAACCAAAGGAGAAAAGGAAAGATATAAGCATCTGAATGCAGAGTTCCAAAGAATAGCAAGGAGAGATGAGAAAGGCTTCTTCAGTGATCAATGCAAAGAAATAGAGGAAAACAACAGAATGGGAAAGACTAGAGATCTCTTCAAGAAAATTAGAGATACCAAGGGAACATTTCATGCAAAGATGGGCTCAATAAAGGACAGAAATGGTATGGACCTAACAGAAGCAGAAGATATTAAGAAGAGGTGGCAAGAATACACAGAAGAACTGTACAAAAAAGATCTTCATGACCAAGATAATCACGATGGTGTGATCACTCACCTGGAGCCAGACATCCTGGAATGTGAAGTCAAGTGGGCCTTAGAAAACATCACTACGAACAAAGCTAGTGGAGGTGATGGAATTCCAGTTGAGCTATTTCAAATCCTGAAAGATGACTCTGTGAGAGTGCTGCACTCAATATGCCAGCAAATTTGGAAAACTCAGCAGTGGCCACAGGACTGGAAATGGTCAGTTTTCATTCCAATCCCAAAGAAAGGCAATGTCAAAGAATGCTCAAACTACTGTACAATTGCACTCATCTCACATGCTAGTAAAGTAATGCTCAAAATGCTCCAAGCCAGGCTTCAGCAATATGTGAACCGTGAACTTCCTGATGTTCAAGCTGGTTTTAGAAAAGGCAGAGGAACCAGAGATCAAATTGCCAACATCTGCTGGATCATGGGAAAAGCAAGAGAGTTCCAGAAAAACATCTATTTCTGCTTTATTGACTGTGCCAAAGCCTTTGACTGTGTGGATCACAATAAACTGTGGAAAATTCTGAAAGAGATGGGAATACCAGACCACCTGACCTGCCTCTTGAGAAACCTATATGCAGGTCAGGAAGCAACAGTTAGAACTGGATACGGAACAACAGATTGGTTCCAAATAGGAAAAGGAGTACGTCAAGGCTGTATATTGTCACCCTGCTTATTTAACTTCTATGCAGAGTACATCATGAGAAGCACTGGGCTGGAAGAAGCACAAGCTGGAATCAAGATTGCCGGGAGAAATATCAATAACCTCAGATATGCAGATGACAGCACCCTTATGGCAGAAAGTGAAGAGGAACTAAAAAGCCTCTTGATGAAAGTAAAAGAGGAGAGTGAAAAAATTGGCTTAAAGCTCAACATTCAGAAAATGAAGATCATGGCATCTGGTCCCATCACTTCATGGGAAATAGATGGGGAAACAGTGTCAGACTTTATTTTGGGGGGCTCCCAAATCACTGCAGATGGTGACTGCAGCCATGAAATTAAAAGGTGCTTACTCCTTGGAAGGAAAGTTATGACCAACCTAGACAGCATATTGAAAAGCAGAGACATTACTTTGCCAACAAAGGTCCCTCTAATCAAGGCTATCATTTTTCCAGTGGTCATGTACGGATATGAGAGTTAGACTATAAAGAAAGCTGAGCGCCGAAGAATTGCTGCTTTTGTACTGTGGTGTTGGAGAAGACTCTTGAGAGTCCCTTGGAGTGCAAGGAGATCCAACCAGTCCATTCTAAAGGAGATCAGCCCTGGGTGTTCTTTGGAAGGAATGATGCTAAAGCTGAAACTCCAGTACTCCGGCCACCTTATGAGAAGACTTGACTCATTGGAAAAGACTCTGATGCTGGGAGGGATTGGGGGCAGGAGGAGAAGGGGATGACAGAGGATGAGATGGCTGGATGGCATCACTGACTCAATGGATGTGAGTTTGAGTGCACTCCGGGAGTTGGTGATGGACAGGGAGGCCTGGCGTGCTGCGATTCATGGGGTCACAAAGAGTCAGACATGACTGAGTGAATGAACTGAACTGAACTGAGTAGATGAGAAGTGGTATCTCAATGGGGTCTTGATTTACATTTTCCTGCTGACTAATTACACTGAGCATCTTTTCATGTGCTTCTTGGCCATTTTTATATCCACCCTAGAGAAATGTCTATCCACATTCTTTGTCCATATTTTACACATCCAAGAAATTTAAACCAAAGAACTCTTAAAAAGCAGGAGAGACTACGGTGAAGGAAACTAGGAAGAGCTCAATGAATCTAATGATGGTGTATCCTAGACCATGGGGCAGTTAGCGTGCAGGAGAAAACTGGAAAATAAGATACCTGGGAAGAGTCCCCTAAGAGCAGAACAAATAGAAATTATTTGAAAATTAAAACAAACATAAACACAATGAATATTTTGATACATATTTATATGACCAATGTTTTAGCCATTTCTTATTCTAATATCTTGCCACTTGTATTTTCCTTGAGGAATGCATTTTTCAATGTGACTTAATCTTTAAAATTATCTTAAACACTGGTAAGTTCTGGCAAGTACAGCTTCTATTTCAATTAATATAATGTCATGGCTTTGAATTCAGTTTTGCAATGAACCAGTGAACCAGTGAAGTTGCTCAGTCATATCTGATTCTTTGCGACCCCATGGACTGTAGCCTACCAGGCTTCTCCATCCATGGAAGGAGTTGGTTGCCATTTCCTTCTCTAGGGGATCTTCCCGACCTAGGGATAAAACCCAGGTCTCCCGCATTACAGGCAGACGCTTTACTGTCTGAGCCACCAGAGAAGCCCAGTTTTGCAATGATGTGTACATCAAAGCTATTTTTTAGTGCATTTCTGTTTCTAGATTTCTTTAGTAAAAACATTATTTTTACCATGGTCCTATGCACCACCATAATTTGTTTTCCATATAATCACTGTAAGCTGTTTTATGTTAAATACTTAACTCTTCAATTTAATTTAAATAGAATTTATAATAATGTCAGATATTTAATCTTTGACAGAAGGAAATTTTAAAAGCTTAACTCTGATGTTATTTTTATGTAGATCATTACACTACTCATAAATAATCAGATTTGATTCCTTTCTTTTACTTTTTTGTGTTTTATTTTTTGCACTGTCAGGGACTTTCTGAGCAGTAATATTGGGCATCTTTGCCTTGTTTCTGACTTCAGTGGGGATACTTTGGGTATTTCACTATTAAAATTGTGCTTACTTTCAAGTTGAAGAAAATCTTTTTTAAAGTACAAGGAATACCCATTTATTCTGAGTTAAGATTTAAGTCAGGAATGAATATTGAATTTTATCAAATGTCAAACTTGTATTATAACATTGTGGACAATCTTTAAGTGAATTTCCTACAGTGATACATAAATACTCAGTTTTCATAAATACATGGAGCAAAAAGCTAGAAAATCTTTGTTCAGTTCAGTTCAGTCACTCAGTTGTATCTGACTCTTTGCAACCCCATGAACCGCAGCATGCCAGGCCTCCCTGTCCATCACCATCTCCCGGAGTTCACTCAAACTCACATCCATCGAGTCAGTGATGCCATCCAGCCATCTCATCCTCTGTCATCCCCTTTTCCTCCTGCCCCCAATCCCTCCCAGCATCAGAGTCTTTTCCAATGAGTCAACTCTTCCCATGAGGTGGCCAAAGTACTGGAGTTTCAGCTTTAGCATCATTCCTTCCAAAGAACACCCAGGGCTGATCTCCTTTAAAATGGACTGGTTGGATTTCCTTGCAGTCCAAGGGACTCTCAAGAATCTTCTCCAACACCACAGTTCAAAAGCATCAATTCTTCAGCACTCAGCTTTCTTCACAGTCCAACTCTCGCATCCATACATGACCACTGGAAAAACCATAGCCTTGACTAGACAGACCTTTGTTGGCAAAGTAATGTCTCTGTTTTTCAATATGCTATCGAGGTTGGTCATAACTTTTCTTCCAAGGAGTAAGCGTCTTTTAATTTCATGGCTGCAATCACCATCTGCAGTGATTTTGGAGCCCCCCAAAATAGAGTCTGACACTGTTTCCAGTGTTTCCCCATTTATTTCCCATGAAGTGATGGGACCAGATGCCATGATCTTCGTTTTCTGAATGTTGAGCTTTAAGCCAACTTTTTCACTCACCTCTTTCACTTTCATCAAGAGGCTTTTTAGTTCCTCTTCACTTTCTGCCAAAAGGGTGCTGTCATCTGCATATCTGAGGTTATTGATATTTCTCCTGGCAGTCTTGATTCCAGCTTGTGCTTCTTCC
Organism: Bubalus bubalis; assembly: GCF_019923935.1. Taxonomy (NCBI): domain Eukaryota; kingdom Metazoa; phylum Chordata; class Mammalia; order Artiodactyla; family Bovidae; genus Bubalus; species Bubalus bubalis. The sequence goes on along the minus strand of NC_059159.1, from coordinate 31,661,028 downwards.
AGCCCAGTGCTTCTCATGATGTACTCTGCATAGAAGTTAAATAAGCAGGGTGACAATATACAAACCCTGACGTACTCCTTTTTCTATTTGGAACCAGTCTGTTGTTCCATGTCCAGTTCTAACTGTTGCTTCCTGACCTGCATATAGGTTTCTCAAGAGGCAGGTCAGGTGGTCTGGTATTCCCATCTCTTTCAGAATTTTCCACAGTTTATTGTGATCCACACAGTCAAAGGCTTTGGCATAGTCAATAAAGCAGAAATCGATTTTTTTCTGGAACTCTCTTGCTTTTTCCACAATCCAGTGAATGTTGGCAATTTGATCTCTGGTTCCTCTGCCATTTCTAAAACCAGCTTGAGCATCTGGAAGTTCACGTATTGCTGAAGCCTGGCTTGGAGAATTTTGAACATTACTTTAGTAGCATGTGAGATGAGGGCAATGTGCAGTAGTTTGAGCATTCAAAAACAATAATAAAATCTTTGTTACATTGTTGCTAAGGTGGGACCAGAAGAAACCTCTATGATCTTGGGTCTATTCTCAAGTTTCTAAGGAAACAGAAAGTCTCATGCATTGTAGTGGGAATGTCATCTTGAATAATTGTAATGGATGGCAATCATTAGGTCAGATATCTGTCAAAATTATGAATACAAGAACTCATTGACTAAGAAAATTCTGTTCCATGAATTTATCCTGTCAACATATTCTCAAATGTCTAATGTGACACATATATGAGATTATTCATTTCAGCACACAGAGTGGTAGCCAAAAGTCAGAAAGCAATCCAAATATCCATCAGTATAAGGCTGCTTAAATAAATTATGGCAACACTCATATGATGGAATAAAGCATAAGCATAAGAAGATAAGAAAGCTCTTCATTTATTCAAGTGGAAGAATTTGCTAAGATACATTATGAAACCTAAAAGGCTATTTTAGAACAATATACCTTGATGCTACATATGTGGGTTAGAAAGGGACAGGGGAATAAATTTAGAGCTGCTCTACCTTCAAATGGGCTTCCCTCATCGCCAGTTGGTAAACAATCTGCCTGCAGTGCAGGAGACCTGGGTTTGATTCCTGGGTCAGGAAGATCCCCTGGAGAAGGAAATGGCAATCCACTCCAGTATTCTTGCCTGGAGAATCCCATGGACAGAGGAGCCTGTCAGGCTACAGTCCATGGTGTTGCAAGGGTTGGACACAACTTAGTGATGGAACCACCACCACCCACCTTCAAAATATATTTGGGATATGACTTCTTGTTACCAACCTCATTGCCACCACCTGGGTCCGCATCTCCCTCATCTCCTGTGGGGTGACTGAGATGGTTCTCCAGATGAGTCATTGCTTCTGAACTTGCTTCTGGGTTGTCTGTTGTCAACACAGGGCTATTCTTCTTAAAAGATGTCTCTTCTGCCCTTCAAGGATTTCCCAGCTTCTTCAGAGACCTAAAGGTGACCTGAAGAACCACGGCTCCTCGACTCTCACTCCCATCCACTTTGCTCCAGCCGTAGGAAATCTTCATGGCATCGCTCACGATCATCTTCTCTCTTCCAGGTTTTTTTTGCCTTTGGTCCCTTCCTGGAGGGTTCCTCTCAGGACACCGACATAAGCAGCTCATCCTGTTTCTTCAAGTCTTGACTCAAAAGTTGTTTTCTTAGGGCTATCCTGACCTCCATTTCTAATATTTCAAGCCACCCCCACATTAATATTTCAAATCCATTTTTTTCTGATATTTTTCCTTTGTAATACTTGTTATTTACATTTTTTACATTTTAATCCCCCCCATCTCTCCTAATAGAATGAAAAACCCTATGATGGCAAAGTTATTTTGCTGCTAAGTTGCTTCAGTCATGTCCGACTCTGTGCGACCCCATAGACGGCAGCCTACCAGGCTCCTCGGTCCCTGGGATTCTCCAGGCAAGAATACTGGAGTGGGTTGCGGAAATCCCTATTACCAAATCCTTAGTATTTTGCTCATAGTAAGTGCTCGTGTTTTTTTTTTTTTTTTTAATAAATATGAGAATTAATGACTATAATTAAAATATTTCTGGAATATCACTTGGAAACTGGTGACACAGTTTTCAACAGCTTTCAACAATAAGTTGCTGAAAATACCACCTTTTCTCTCATGCTTACGTGTAACAGGCAGCTCTGAAGCCTTATTCTGTTGACGACGCTCACAGCTACGGCAGCAATGACACCACCAATAACAACACCGACTGAGCACTTGCTCGGCATCCTGATTCCTTTCGTCGTACTTATTTTAGTGAAAAATAACTTGTGATATATTTTATATCTAATATAATGATTCCATCTAAGAGCAGAGTGTTGGGAAAGTGAAAGTGTTAGTTGCTCAGTTGTGTCCAATTCATTGCGACCCTATTGACTATAGCCTGCCCAGCTCCTGTTTCTGTGGAATTCTCCAGGCAAGAATACTGAGTAGGTTGCCATTCCCTCCTCCGGAAGATCTTCCTGACCCAGGAATTGAACCTGGGTCTCTTGCATCGCATGCAGACTCTTTACCATCTGAGCCACCAGGGAAGCTATATCCAAGATTTGTTGTCCTGGAAGCTGTGTTCAGGGCTATGGAAAGGTAGCCTAATGGTATTAGGCACCATACATAACACCTCATTAGCAGCGTTAGGCCTGTTCTATAGATTAGAGTCAGACAGGGCTGAGCGACTGAACTGAACTGTACTGACAGATTAGAATATAAAATTAAGGGATATATACTAAATATTATATTTAGCAAATAAGTCATTGCCAGAATAATAAAGAAAAATAAATCCTGCAAACCAAAAACAAAGAACCCAATTAAAAATATGCAAAAACCCTCAATGTAACTGTATGCAAAGAAGGTATACAAATTGTCAAAAGATATTCTCACAAAACCAGTTCAAAGCAGCTCTGTTTTAAAAGTCTAACCTCAACCACCCAAACATCCAGCAATAGGAGAGTAAACTATTACACATTTGTACAAAATAATATTACTCACTAATAAAAAGAATGGACTACTGTTACACTCAGCAACGCAGATGAATCTCAGTCGCTACGCTGAGTGAGAGAAGCCCAGGCCCTAAAGAGTGTGTGTTGTGTGGTGCCAGCGGAGGCACAATCCATGGTCATCAAAATTTGAATAGTGGTTAGTTTTGGGGGAGGATTGGTGAGAAAAGACTCAAGGAAATTTCTGGGGAGATGGCAACATTTTCTATCTTGCTCTGTGCTGTGGTAACGTTTGTTACTACTTGTTAATTATGCCAATTAAAAACAAAAAGACTAAAGAAGAGGGGAATAAAAAGCAATTTATCAAGTTATGTCCCAAGACTACAGGGCACCTGGTAGACCTGGCTTTCTCATCATAGCTGACAGGTTCCCTGAGATCACCACAGGCTCCAGGGCTTGCTCCCTGCCCTGCTGGTAGGTGTCATAGCTCTATAAATCCATTCAGCCTAGGTGTACATCACTGCTGCCTGGTCCTCAATAGGCTGAGGCTGGTGATGGATGCCATCAAACCCAGTCACTGCCTCAGGGCTGGGCTGCTTCAGACGCAGGGGGACAGAAGGGTGCATCAAAAAGTCACCGCAATGCACTTCACCCAAAATTAAGTGCTAAGGGATGATAATGGGGCTTTTATGCCACATGTATGTTTTCCTTTCCATTAAATCTCAGATATGCTGTTTGCTTTGGTATCCTTAGTGCAGGCTGCTTTGAAATCCATAGGGGGAAAGAAACCCGTCATTAAGTCCAGCAGCCCAGCCCAGCAATGCAGTGGTGCTCTTATTTGGTTTTCCTTCTGTAAATATTTGTGCTCTCTCAGGCTAAGGAGTGGCCTGTGCCGAGACTAAAATATCCCCATTTATAAATCCTCCAGGTGCAGCAGGGAAAGCCTGACCCATCACCCTGCCCCTGCAATGACCCCAACCTCACTCTCGCAGACCACCCTCCAGGCTGCTCCCAATGCAGACCCATGATCACCTCTCCAGGTTGACTGCAGGAGAGGATGAACCTGAAATCGAGCGGTTATTGCAAACCCGATTTTTTCAGTCCAAAGGTGAAGGTTACTTTGCATCTCATCGCTGCCCTAAGCTTGTTAATGAAAAGATGGAAAAACAATATTGATAACAGTGAAGTCCAATTTGTCCAGAAATGAAGGCTGATTTGTCACAGAAATAAAACAGAAGACAAATGGAAAAGCTAAATATACAGTAAGACCAATAATGGAAAGAAAATTGTAAAAGACTTAAAGAAATATTTCTTTTTCTACTGGGTGTATTTATCTGGGTTTTCAAATTTCTGCTTTTCACAAGAGGCTCATGATGTGGATTCTAATCCCAAATAAGAGGTCAGACTGAGGCTTAATTATCTTCCACTGCTAAATCCAACTGACTTAACAGCTAAGGGAATTTTGTCCATTCATTCAATAACATTTATTGAACTGCATAGTATTCCAGATGTTGGACTTATTCATTTACTTTTTTAAACTTTCCATTTTTACATGTCTATAAATTCACTTCCTCTTTCCTTTTCCTAAATTCTTATCAGCTAATTCGTGTCAAAACTATGATATTTCATGCATTTCTAAGTTTTATCTTATATAAATTCCCCTATTTGCCTTATGATAAGAAGCAAGTGAAGTACTCTTGATAAAAGCATATGAAAATATTTTTCATCTTAAATACATTTCAAAGAATAATCAGAGTCTTAGACTTTTGTTGGAAAAGGAAAACATCAAAGTTAATCTTTGTGATTTTAATAACCTTATAAAAATGGAAACAGAACAAAAACTAGGGAATGAAAGCTGACATGAGATCAGAAATTTTTATAGTAAAAAACAGGATTGCTGAATTTAGAAATGCAGTACAGAAAAAATATTTATGGCAAAACCCCAAACCTCTACCCTCTTTAAAAAAAGGATAACTACAGATAGTCTATGGGGTCAGTTCTTCATTTCTGTGAAACAGTTACTTATGTTACAAAGCAAGCCAAGTCTTTAGAAAGAAATGAAAAAAATTCATATCTCTGATCATAGAGCCTAACATATATGGGATAAAAAATGGAATAGAGAGACTGATTCATATGAAAAATCAAGTATTCTAAATAAAATGTCAACAAATCAAATATACCAGTATATATACTCGTATACACACACACACACACACACACACACACACACACACACAAGGTGGTAAAGAACCTGTCTGCCAATGCAAGAAACACAGGTTTGATCCCTGAGTTGGGAAGATCCTCTGGAGAAGGGAATGTCTATCCACTCCAGTACCTTTGCCTGGAGAATCCCATGGACAGAGGAGCCTAGTAGGCTTCAGTCCATAGGGTAGCAAAGAGTCAGACACAACTGAAGCGACTTGGCACACATATGAGGAATAAAATTCATATTTTATGGCAAGACAAAAATAATTTAAATATAAGAAATTTTCTTTGCCCTTTGGCCTCTCCTCTCCCCACTGTGCACTGTGTCTGCATTAGGTATTGACCAAACCCCCCTCATTGGCAGAAACATCTCTGCTCAACCATAAAGAGCAACATTCTCATCACATCAACAACACAACTTAAAAGATAACACTCCTTCTGTTCTTACAAGGGATCTCAATGACCAACCACTTTGTACTTGCAGATCTGAATCATGTAAACTGTCAATAATACATCAGTTAATGCTCAACCTTCCGTCTCAAAAAAACTTCTATAACTGCCTGGATTTCTAATGGGCAGAACAGTTCTTCAGCATTCTGAGATGCTTTCCCCAGGTTATAATCCTCAAATGTGACTCAAATAAAATCTTTCATTTCTTTTTTGGATCGACTAATTAATTTTTCATTGACATATATATTCTAGTATATATACCCATTTCTGTGGATAGCAGGATTTAGCATGTGACAAGTCTGTGGCTCCAGATGATAAACAATCTGCCTGCAGTGCAGGAGACCCAGGTTTGATCCCTGGGTTGGGAAGATCCCCTGGAGAAGGGAATGGCTATCCACTCCAGTATTTTTGCCTGGAGAATCCCATGGACAGAGAAGCTGACAGGCTATGGTCCATGGGGTTGCAAAGATTTGGAAACAACTGAATGACTAATACATACACACACATGTTTTTATGGTAGCCACTGGGTTCAAGTCTGAACTTGAACTGACTTTCTGGGGATAGTCATCCTGTTCCCTTAGAACTTACCAAAGCCTGGACCCAGAGTAGAGTCCATATAGTAATCAGCTGAGCAAACTAGTCACTTTCCAGCCTCCTTAGTGGGGTTGTAGTAGCTGCTACTGCCTGTAGGCAGACACCTTTCCTTATCAATCAATGTGATTGTTTAGACAACCACCTGAGTAAGGGGGCTCAGTATTTGAGCTAACACCTAAGGGCGATTCCTCTTCTTTTTTTTCTTTTTTTTTCTGTGTGTGTGTGTGTTTTAAGTAAATGATAATTACTTTACAATATTGTGATGGCTTCTGCCATACATCAACATGAATCAGCCAAAGGTATACATATGTCTCCGGCTCCTTGAACCCTCCTCCCACCTCCTTCCCCATCCCACCTGTCTAGGTTGTCACAGAGCACCAGCTTTGGTTTCCCTGCATCATACAGCAAATTCCCAAGGGCTATCTATTTTACATATGATAATGTGCATGTTTCAATGCTATTCTCTCAATTCATCCCACTCTTTTCTTCCCCCACTGAATCCTAATATGTGACAAGATGCTCAACATCGCTCATTATTAGAGAAATGCAAATCAAAACTACAATGAGGTATCATCTCACACCAGTCAGAATGGTCATCATCAAAGAAATCTACAAATAATTAAGGCTGGAGAGGATGTACAAAAAGGGAACCATCTTGCACTGCTGGGAATGCAAATTGAGACAGTCACTATGGAGAACAATATGGAGATTTATTAAAAAAAAAAAACAAAACTCTGGAATAAAACTATCATATGACCCAGCAATCTCACTACAGGGTATACCCCAAGGAAACCATAATTGAAAAAGACACATGTACCACAATGTTCAATGCAGCATTATTTCTAATAGCTGGGTCATGGAGGCAACCTAGATGTCCATCAGCAGATAAATAGATAAGGAAGTTGTGATACATATCAGTTTAGTCACTCAGTCATGTACAACTCTTCGCAACCTCATGGACTGCAGCACACCAGGCCTCCCTCCCTGTCCACCACCAACTCCCAGAGTTTACTCAAACTCATGTCCATTGAGTCGGTGATGCCACCCAACCATCTAACCCTCTGTCATCCCCTTCTCTTCCTGCTTTTCAATGTTTCCCAGCATCAGGGTCTTTTCTAATGCATCAGTTCTTCTCATCAGGTGGCCAAAGTACTAGAGTTTCAGCTTCAGCATCTGTCCTTCCAATGAATATTCAGGACTGATTTCCTTTAGGATGGACTGGTTGGATCTCCTTGCAGTCCAAGGGACTCTCAAGAGTCTTCTCCAACACCACAGTTCAAAAGCATCAATTCTTTGGGACTCAGCTTTCTATACAGTCCAACCTTTACATCCATACGCGACCACTGGAAAAACCATAGCTTTGACTAGATGGATCTTTGATGACAAAGTAATATCTCTGCTTTTTAGTATGCTGTCTAGGTTGGTCATAGCTTTTCTTCCAAGGAGCAAGCATCTTTTAATTTCATGGCTGCAGTCACCATTTGCAGTGATTTTGGAGTCCAAAAAACTAAAGTCTGCCACTGTTTCCATTGTTTCTCCATCTATTTGCCATGAAGTGATGGGACCAGATGCCATGATCTTAATTTTTTGAATGTTGAGCTTTAAGCCAACTTTTTCACTCTCCTCTTTCACTTTCATCAAGAGGCTCTTTAGTTGTTCTTCGCTTTCTGCCATAAGTGTGGTGTCATCTGCATATCTGAGGTTATTGATATTTCTCCGGGCAATCTTGATTCCAGCTTGTGCTTCATCCAGTCCAGCATTTCTCATTATGTACTCTGCATATAAGTTAGATAAGCAGGGTGACAATACAGCCTTGACATACTCCTTTTCCTATTTGGAATCAGTCTGTTGTTCCATGTCCAGTTCTAACTGTTGGTTCTTGACCTGCATACAAATTTCTCAGGAGGCAGGTCAGGTGGTCTGGTATTCCCATCTCTTTCAGAATTTTCCACAGTTTGTTGTGATCCACACAGTCAAAGGCTTTGGCATAGTCAATAAAGCAGAAATAGATGCTTTTCTGGAATTTTCTTGCTTTTTCTATGATCTAACGGATGTTGGCAATTTGATCTCTGGTTTCTCTACCTTTTCTAAATCCAGCTTGAACACCTGGAAGTTCATGGTTCATGTACTATTGAAGCCTGGCTTGGAGAATTTTGAGCATTACTTTGCTAGTGTGTGAGATGAGTGCAATTGTGTGGTAGTTTGAGCATTCTTTGGCATTACCTTTCTTTGGGATTGGAATGAAAACTGATCTTTTCCAGGCCTGTGGCATGGAATATTACTCAGCCATAAGAAGGAATGCATTTGAGTCAGTTCTAGTGAGGTGGATGGACCTGGAACCTATTATATAGAGTGAAGTCAGTCGGAAAAAGACAAAGATCATATATTAACACATATGAAGACAGTAATGATGATCCCATTCTCTCTTGAATGTAAAGGTCAAAGGGTTTAGCTCCATCTGGGAGGGCCAGCAGGAGGCCTGATTTAATGGCTTTTTCAATTCTCCAAAGGCCCCTTTGCATTCTGAATTCTATTCAAAAAGATCATTATCCTTTCCTTTCAACTTGCCACCTAGAGGCCTAGCTGTTAGGCCATAATTACAGACCCAGATGCTCAGGACCTGGACACTCCCAGGATACCCCTAGGCTGTCTTCCATTTTTAGGAGGAGTGAGGCTGCAAATGGATTGGTTCCATTCTGGAGTGGCTTCTCCAACTTTCCGTGAGGATGAAGCTGAGGTGGGTCACCCAAGTTTGCTACCCACTGCCAGGTCCACCTTCCCATCTCCCAGCCTGTCTGGGGCCCAGGCTATACCACATAGAATGGTAAGATGCTTCTTCCTGATGGACCCTAATGGGTGACCCTTCAGCTCAGTGGATTCTTGGTTCCCCATCCCTTAGATGCTATATGTTAGATTTGTTTCCAAAGGCCAAGGGGGCCAGTTGGAGTGACCTGTTGTCACACAAATGCCATAAGATTCAACCCAAAGAAGATTTCTGGCTTGGGAAATTTGGACCCAGCAGCAAACAGTTAATGGATTCTTCAAAAGACCCAAATAGGAGGTATCCAAATGGTGTGAACTCTGATGTAACTGGGGTCCCCCTATTTGTAATGGTTGGAGCTTGAACTAGTTAGTCCTTCCTCAATCAGAACATCCTGGCCAGAGAGGGTTGGCCTCTATAGTTCCTGACCAGCTTGGTCCCTTAGTGGGTGGCACTGCTCTCAGATGGGGGTGAGGGGCGTAGTTCTTCTCTTTCCTCCCTTAGGTTGAAAAGGAGAAGTTTTCAGACCCCTTACCAGGTGAGAGCTAAAGGTATGGGGTGGGGTGGGGGGGTTCCCCATGGTACTCACCTGATCTCCGGGGCAGTTGCAATCCTCCTGTTCTGATCCTGGGAGAAGAGCCCAGGAACCTTGGCCGATAAGTGTTTCCTGTTCTTGCCAGCAGCTCCCTGGGCTTCCCTCCTGAGCATGGGGTTCCTGGCCTTTTGAGGGGCTCCCAGGAAAATCCCATGGACAGAGGAGCCTGGTGGGCTGCAGTCCATGGGGTCACTAAGAGTCGGACATGACTGAGCGACTTCACCTTCACTTTTCACTTTCATGCATTGGAGAAGGAAATGGCAACCCACTCCAGTGTTCTTGCCTGGAGAATCCCAGGGAAGGGGGAGCCTGGTAGGCTGCCGTCTATGGGGTCGCACAGAGTCGGACACGACTGAAGCGACTTACCAGCACCAGTACCAGCACCAGGGCCCCCAGGTCACTTCTGAGAAACCAGCACTGCCTGAGTGGGGCTACCTCATGGATCTGTACCCACCTTGGGAGCCTTTGCCCTGGGCATCCCCATGTCTTTTCCTGAACTCAGATAGTGAGTCCTTATTCCATTTTGTCAGGTGTCCCCATTACCTGGGCCTTTTCCCAGTTTTGCCTCTCAGCTCTCGGGCTATCCCATCCTTTACCAAACCAGAAGTGACCATGGAGGATGCTACCATTGACCCCTGGAGGTGAGCAAAGAGGACACAACGCACTGGTGTAGCATAGAGAGGTAGAGACTACCACACTCCCAGCGATACTGCAGGCAAGGCTGCCCTGTCTCCCTCTTGCCCTTGGTTCCCTCCGTCCCTGGGGTTGACACCATGGGAGAGCCAGCCAGAGGCAGCCAAATGCAGTCATGTCATTTCAGTCTCCAACCCCAAATATGTCACAATGTGGTCCCCTCAAGGGGGACTACTGGGGTCTAAGGCGTGCTTGCGCCACACCCTAGCACCAGGTTCCTGGGCAGAGCTGCTCTGGATTTGGCAGCAGGCAGTCGCATTCCAATTAGTCACAGTGTCCTCCGGGATCAGAGGAAGCTCCCAAAGCCTCCGCTATGTTCCCCGCAGGAGTCAGGGTGGGCCTGGAACCTAGGGAGGAGTGCAGGTGAATAAGGCCAGTCTGTCCCACCTAGGGTGTCAGCATTTTGTTACTGACCTTCCTGAGTCGGTACTCCACAAGGGTCTTTCTGCTTTTAGGCTGGGAGAGTCGACTGGGTTCTCGCGAGGTGGGGCGAGATCTCAGTGCCAGGCAGAGCGTCTCTGCACACGGCCCGTGGCCGCCATCTTGGATGGAGCCTTGTGGGCGGAGCTTCTGCACACGCCCCACCCCTGTAGCTAAGGTGCAGGTGTAGCCTGTTTTGCATCAGTAACTCTGGACTGAAGATCCGGATACAAGGCCTCTGCTGCCCCCTGCCCGCTGCCCGCTGTGAGCCAGAGAGACTAGACTCCGCACAGAGGAAAAGAAAGGTAAGACTTTATTTTATTACCCAGATTCTATGTTTATTTCCCGTGAATTGTTCATGGGCTTGGCCTGTGATGAGGTCGGAGGAGGAGCATTGATGGTAGAACTCCAGGAGCTAGGAGCTGAGCGTTTCCTAGCAGCCAGGGGCCTGCTGCTGGGAGGTCAGAAATGAGGAGGTTTTTGATGTCCTTTCAGAAATCATGGTGGATTTTGTTACCTTTTTTAAAACTTTTTTTTCCTTTTTAAATTGAAGTATAATCGATTTACAACGTTGTGTTAATTTCTGGTGTTAACAAAGTGATTTCCTGGAGAAAAATCTCCTTTTAAGTATGTTAAACAGTGAATGACATGTGAATAAGTGCTAGCCACTGCAGACTGCAGACAGCTCTCACCAAAGGGTTTTTTTTTTTTTTTCCTATTTTTATTGGGGTATTTGTTGTTTAGTCGCAAAGTCATGTCCGACCCTTCGCGACCCCAGGGACTGTAGCCCGCCAGGCTCCTCTGTCCATGGAATTTCCCAGGCAAGAATACTGGAGTGGGTTGCTGTTTCCTTCTCCGTTATTGGAGTATAGTTGATTTACAATGTTGAGTTAGTTTCAGGTGTACAGCAAAGTGAAGCAGTTATGTGTATACATGTATCTACTCTTTTTTTAGTCTTTTCCCATATAGGCCATTACTGAGCAGAGTTCTCTGGGCTATATAGTAGGTCCTTGTTACCTATCTATTTTATATATAGTAGTGTATATGTCAGTCCCAATCTCCCAATTTATCCCTCTCTCCATCCCCAGGTAACCAAAGTTTGTTTTCTACATCTGAGATTCTACCCCCAAAGGTTTTAACGTGCAAGGAAAGAGAGAGATGAGAGTGTGGAGTTTGGGATAATTTACCCCCCCCCCCCCATGAAGATAGAAAGTAAATTGTGTTTATTTGCTGATTAAAATAATCCAGGAAAGGGTCAATTATTTATGCTGGAGAGAGGAGCTTATTGCTGGGGGAAAATATTTGAGGATGAAGAAGAGAAAACCTTCATAAATGGTTAGAAAACTTATTCTTAGATAACAGGATCTGTAAATATACTTTGTCATCTCCAAGTGAACCTCTGCAATTAAAAAGTAGTTTTTCATTAAAATGTTATCATTTAAAATGTTGAATTTGACCAAATTGAATGCCTCAGAAGAACTGAGATGGTTTTAAAAAAATAACAGTTACAAGGAGGGAGTTGTTCATATAAAGTTTCTGTAATTTTTTATGATGAGGAATACACAAAGTGGCCAGTGGAGCAGAATACAATATCAGGAGTAAGCCTCCCTGGTGGCTCAGACAGTAAAGAATCTGCTCACTATGCGGGAGACCTGGGTTCGATCTCTGGGGTGGGTAGATCCCCTGGAGAAGGGAATCGCGACCCACTCCAGTATTCTTGCCTGGAGAATTCCACCTGTAGAGGAGCCTGGCGGGCTATAGTCCATAGGGTCACAAAGAGTTGGACATGACTGAGCAACTAACTCACTTTCAGGAGTAAGCCTAGAAACATAAATCAGAAGTTAGTATGTGTCAAACTAGTGGAGAAAGCATCCTTCATTAAAAAGTCATCTCACAACTTGTTGACTCATAACTGCTGAGCCATTTGGGGGAGGGAAGATTAGATCATGCTGCCACATCATATATTAAAATAAATTCCGGGTGCATTAACACTCTTAACAGACCAGACACCATAAAATACTAAAAGAAAGCGTTATGGGCTTCCAAGCATATTTTCAAAGGTAAATAGATATGTAAATAGACCGATGGAGGGATTATGTAAAAATTAAAATCCTCATGGTAAGATCCAAAGATGAAAAACTCTATGTGGTTATGAAAACATGCTTTGGATGAGAATTTAATGAGAAAGGAAAATAATCACAAAATGTCACATTATTAAGCCGTAAACTAAAAGATTGTAGAAGATCTTACAGTCCTTACTTTGCAATAAAAATATTTATACATGCAAAGAGTGGAGGAAAAATTAATTAACTGTGTATTTCAAGGCAAAGAAGTCACCTATAGTGTCAGTTTTTATTTTTTTAGAGCTTTTCTGTAGTTCTCAATACACATGTCATAAAAATAGGGGGGAAATAGTAGTACTTTTTTCAAGTTTGAACCACTACTGGCTGTTTTAGGTAGTTTATATTAAAGTCAAAATCTTAAATATCAAATAGCTTTGTAAGATTATACTTACATTCTATTTGCAAAAAAAATGGGAAAAAATCCTTATAATGTACATCAAGCACTGGGTACTTGTACATATATTTCTTTTCATAGCTGGAATTGAATAGCCTTGCCTTTGAACAAAATACAATTCAGTTCAGTTGCTCAGTCATGTCCAGCTCTTTGTGACCCCATGAACCACAGCACGCCAGGCCTCCCTGCCCATCACCAACTCCCGGAGTCCACCCAAACCCATGTCCATCAAGTCAATGATGCCATCCAACCATCTCATCCTCTGTCGTCCCCTTCTCCTCCTGCCCTCAGTCTTTCCCAGCATCAGGGTCTTTTCCAATGAATCAGCTCTTCACATCAGGTGGCCAAAGTACTGGAGTTTCAGCTTCAACATCAGTCCTTCCAATGAACACCCAGGACTGATCTCCTTTAGGATAGACTGGTTGAATCTCCTTGCAGTCCAAGGGACTCTCAAAGAGTCTTCTCCAACACCACAGTTCAAAAGCATCAATTCTTCGACACTCAGCTTTCTTTATAGTCCAACTCTCACATCCATACATGACCACTGGAAAAACCATAGCCTTGACTAGACAGACTTTGTTGGTAAAGTAATGTCTCTGCTTTTTAATATGCTGTCTAGGTTGGGTCATAACTTTCCAGATATTGGATAATGTTGTGTCTGTTCTGCTGGGTGCTTGGGTAAGGGAAGGCATTTTTCTTGAAGTGGTACATCTTGTTTCTGTTTCAATCACTGTTTTACCTGTATTCACTATATTCAATACATTACCTGCAGTAACATATACCACAAACTTAGTATCTTAAAACAACAGACATTTATATTCTCACTGATTTGGAAGCTGGAAGTCTGAAATCAATATCTCTGGGCTGAAATCAAGATGTCAGAAGGGCCACCCTCCCTCAGGGACTTTAAGGAACAATGTGTTTATCATCTCTTCCGGCTGCTGGTGGTTGGTGGTGGTTATTCCGTGGTTTGTGGAAACATCTCTCCCATCTCTGCTTCTGTCGTCCCATGCATTCCCCTCTTCTGTGCTGTTATCTCTTTCTGCTCCCCTTTTATAGTGCATTTAGGGCCCACCCCTAAATTCTCTTAATCCAGGATAATCTGGTCATATCAAGATCTTTAATAGCATCTGCAAAATGTGTTTTCTTCCATGTTGTTGTTGTTCAGTGGCTAAGTCATGTCCGACTCTCTGCAACCCCATGGACTGTGGCATGCCAGGCTCCACTGTCCTCCACAATCTCCCAGAATTTTCTCAAATTAATGTCCATTGAGTTGGTGATGCTATCTAATCTCATCCTCTGTTGCCCTCCTCCTCCTTTTGCCTTCAGTCGTTTCCTGCATCAGGGTCTCTTTCAGGGAGTCAGCTCTTCACATCAGGTGGCCAAAGTACTGGAACTTCAGCTTCCAGCTTCAGTCCTTCCAATGAATGTTCAGGGTCGATTTCTTTTAGGATTGACTGGTTTCATCTCCTTGCTGTCCAAGGGACACTCAAGAGTCTTTTTTGCCATATGAGGTGACTTTCCCAGGTTCCAGGGATTAGGGTGGGGTTCTCTTTTCAGGATAGAGGGTAGTGTTCATCAACCCACAGTCACTCAGAGATGTACTTAGTCCTAGGACAAGACCTTCAGTCTGGGACCAGGAGCAGCTTCCTACTCTAGGCAAAGGATGGTAACTGAGTGAGACTCCCATCTTTCACTCTCTGCTAGAAGCCAAGGGAGGGGTGTGACAGTCAACAACTCCCAGGAAGCAGTTTCTGGGCAGCTCTCTCCAGAATCATGAACTCTGACTTCCAGCTGCACTGGTGGGCGGTCTAGGCAACTGAAACTCAAGTTTGGACTCAAGGAGACAGTGGGGCCTCCTCCATAGTCTCAGATAGAAGGTCATTGGCTCATCAGAGGGTCATTCTCCTGGGGTGGTCATCAGCCTACGATAAGTAGTGAAGTTAGAAGAAAGCCAAAGTGAAGAAACCTAAATGCAGTGTTTTAAAATCCCTGACAGCAAGAGATCAGAAATAGCTAGGGTTCCATTCGAATGAGGTCAGTTTTACCTCATTGGCTGGCAGGAGCCCATGCCTTCTAATATAATCCCATTTGAGAAAGTTGAGGGTGTAGATTTATTGTTTATCTCTCTTTTCTGATGATTTTATGTTTTTTTTTACTTTTCATATAAAAGTGTTTTATTACTTTTAATATAAAATTTTAGTGTCTTAGGCTTGAATCCTGGAACACAAACACTGGATTTTAAGTATTTTAGAAATGAGAGACTGAAACACTTTCTATGTCTACACATCAGCTTTACTAAGAATCAAAAATGATAGGAAGCCAGCCTAGAGAAAGACTATGTCTTGGTGAGCAGGAATCTTCAGTTTCTTCCTTCTGTGCTTCATGGGCATGTGTGCACCCAGGGTAGCTGTGACAGTTGGCTGCCCATTTGAAGCTAGTGGATCTGCAGAGAGTTGAACAAAGGGACTCCCAGATTTTTATTATCTACGCTGCTGGAATAGCCACACCAGGACCTAGAAATAGCTTGTTACCATGGTGATTTTGCCGCTCAGAACATGATGTCACCCAAGCCTCATGTCTGAGTCTCAAGTCATTAAATACTTGGTGATTCATATTTATGGGACTACAGTTTTCTGTGCTGTACCACAAGTTATGATATTTTTCTTTGTGCCTGTTTCAGGACCTAGGAATTTCTCAAGTGTATCACTTGGGGGCTTTCCATGTGCAGGTGTGGCCAGGGGTTTACCAGTATCTGATCCCTAGCTTCAAGCTACATCTAACTCCACTCTCATATTTCCCGATTGCTTGTTTGATATTTATGGCTGATGGTTCTGCCATGACTTCAATCTTGATACATTTTTCCCTAACAAGATTATCTATGCATCTCAATATTTCTACATTCATCAAAACTTTCTACTGTTCATTTTGCAACAAGGCTGAATATCTTGGCATCACATCTGATTATTCTATTTGTTGTTCTTTGTTTCCAAGCAGTTGCCCTTTGCAGTTGTTTGTTTAAAATATCTCCTTCCTTTGACTCCCACTATTTCCTAAAGTTTAGTCTAGAATCTCACAGGGCCTCCAAAAGTAGCATTAACATACTTTGTGCCTCTGTTTTTCCTATTCCCCTAAATAGGGCTGTGTACTCAGGTAGACACATTTTTAAGGATACAGAGGAAGATCCCAGACTCCCCAGCTCAGTTGGCTACAAAGGTTATCACTGAGGGTCTATTCCATTGATACTTGTCTGTAAAATCATTTCTGTAATCAACATTAACTTAAAAAGATATGAGGCAACTAGGTATTCGGCAAGCTCAGCATGAAAAAATACTCAAATACAAAAAAACTGGATGAATTGAGGGACTGAGAACTTCACCTTACATGGTCTGGGAATGTCATGGTCTGAAAATCACTGATTTCATACTTTGTTCCAACTTCAAAGGCCTTAACACATTTATCAGTCATTCACATTTTAGAGTAAATGGATGCCTTAGCTTCTTTGAAGAAGCCAGTCATAATAAGGTGGAGGATAAAAGTAATTAAAAATTACTGTTGGAGAGGAGGAATCATACATCAAAAAAAGAATTCAAAGAAGGAAGGAGTGTAAAAAAACAGGCTTTTCCTTCTTAACTATTTTGAATGCCTATGATAAATTTAAAATACCGTATCCTGTTCATTCAATAAGGATCTGATGAGAACACAGATACTATGTGTCCATCTCTGTAGTCGAAACTGGACACAGAGAAGTAAGCAAAATGGACAACTTTTTACTTGCCTATATCCTAGTAAGAGAGAAAAGCAATAGACATGTAAACAAACAGAATTCACGAATGAATCAATAAAGTGATGCTTGCTATGATGGAATTAAAACAGGGTGCTCTGATAGTGACTGAAAGTGGCTGCCACTCAGATTGGATGGCCAAGGAAGACCTCTTGGTGGAGTTTATCATCGACCTGAGACCCAAATGATAAGAAGATACCAGCCAACAGAAGATTCGAGAGAAAAGTGTTCCAAAGAGAGAGAAGATAGCCTGTAGAGACCCAACTATAAGAAGCTCATTGTGTTCAAGGAATGGCCAGTGTGACCGGAAGACAGCAAAGAACCATGCAAGATGAAATCTAAGGTGGTCAAGCCTTTCAAAGTTTTGGGGGTGACAGTGGCAGTTTGTACATTATTTTAAAGGAGTTGGGAGCTTCCACTGAAGGGCTTTAAGCACAGGTATAACATGATATGATTTATACCCTATAGAGATCACTCAGGCTGCTGTGCAGAGGATAAATGGGTTGTGAAGGGAAAGAAGGCACCTCCTGAGCGTCTCTCTAAATGAGAGATGATGATGACTTGGCTTGGATTGTGGCAGTGGGATTGGCTTATTATGGTTGAATTTAGGAAAAATTTTGAATTAGGGGTGTCACTGCTTCTGGATTAGATAGATGTTGGTTGAGAGGATGGCTTGGTATCTTTGCTTGAGCAGCTGGATCACTCATGGCACCATATGGAGATGAGAGATGCATAGGACAAGTTCTCTTGAGATGTCTATTTGACATCCCAGTGGAAGTTTTAGATCAGCTCTAGGTGGAGTTCAAGTCTAGACATGTCAGTTAGAGCCCTGCCAACTTATTTAACAACAAGAGACTGAGAGACTACACCTGATTTCCTGGGAAGAGAGTGGAAAGAGAGAGACGAAAAGCGGAGCTCATTATCACTTTAATCTTCTAAAAATACTCTTTTACTGACTGTTTTCCTGCTTTCTTGCTCAATGATTCTAATTTTTTCCCATTTTTCCATGCTAAATTATTAGCATGTAATTCACTTTAATGTTTAAAGTACTGAATGAAATTTCTATATCCTTTCTAATTACTCCAGTCTACCCTGATCTTTCCATAGTTGAGTTTCTGTACCTTTCTGGTTAAGGAAGAATCAACCTTATCTAAAGGGGTGTCTGGCCTTTGTCCTCAACTATTGCAAAGTGATTAATATCCTGCCTCAGGGAAGTATCTTTGTTTGCCTGGGGGCTCTGGCCACTGGACAGTCTTAATAATGTGATTCATGTTGAAGCCTTATGTGGCATCAGTTCTGGCCCCTGGAGGGGCTGGATACCAAAGGGAGTGACCCCACCTCAGGGAGAAGCTGGGTAGTAAAGGTCAGTCATGTAGGTGGCATGGGATTGAGTCACAGTAGAAACTCTGGACACCAAAGGCTGAGGTGAGCATACTAGGTTGGTTGTACACCTGGCATATTATCACACGCAGCAACTGGGAAGATTTGACTCCATCCACAAGTGCACAGGGACAGGATAACCAGAAGCTTTGCATTTGGAAATTTCCTGGACTCTACCCTTGGTGTCCCTTCCCTTGGCTGATTTTAATCTGTGTTCTTTCCCTATAATTAACTATAACTGAGTATAACAGCTTTCTGTGAGTTATCAGACCTAAGCATGATTTTGAAGAACTGATGCTTTCAAATTGTGGTGCTCAATAAGACTTTTGAGAGTCCCTTGGACTGTGAGATCAACCCAGTCAACCCTAAAGGAAATCAACCTTGAATACTCATTGGAAGGACTGATGCTGAAGCTCCAATACTTTGGCCACCCGATGCAAAGAGCTGACTTGTTGAGAAAGATTGAGGGCAGGAGGAGAAGGGGGTGGCAGAAGTTGAGATGGTTAGATAGTGTCATCAACTCAATGGACATGAATCTGAGTAAACTCTGGGAGATGGTGAATGGCAGAGGAGCCTGGCATGCTGCAGTCCATGGGGTTGCAAAGACTCAGACACAACTTAGTGACTGAACAACAACAAAGCATGATTTTGGAACCCCCCTGTTATAGACTGAATGTTTTTAACCCTTCCCAATCCATAAGTTGAGATCCTAATCCCCAAAGTGATGGCATTTGGAGGTTGGGCATTTGGAGATGAAGTCATAAGGGTGGAGTCCTCATGAATGGGATGAGTGTCCTTAGAAAAGGGACCCCAGGGACCACCTCTTCTGCCATATGAGGACATAGTGAGAAGACAGCTGTCTATGAACCAGGAAGTGGGTTCTCACTAAACACTCAATCTGCTGGTGCCTTGACCTTTCAGCCTCCAGAACTGTGAGAAATAAATGTTTGTGGTTTAAATTTACCCAGTCTGTGGCATTTTTATTATAGCAGCCTGAACTATGATATGCTCTGAATTTGAAGTTGGTGTCCAACTGCATGGTCTGTTTGGTCTGTTTGTTCTAACTTGGTCATTGGCTCTACTCTTCCCATCTTCATTTTGGCAGCTAATCACATACTTATTTCCTTGTTATTCAACTTTTTTTCTGTTTCTGTGTCCGCCTCAACCAAGAGTGGATCTCCTAGAGAGCTTTTGTATCCTTAACACTTAGCATAATCTGGGGGCTCTTAAGTTCTCAGGGCTTCCCTGGTGGCTCAGCAATAAAGAATCTACCTGTTAATGCTGAAGACATGAGTTTGATCCCTGAATCAGAACGATTCCCTGGAGATGGGAATGGCAACTCACTCCAGTATTCTTGCCTGGAGAATCCCACGGACAGAGGAGCCTGGCGGGACACAGTCCATGGGGTCACAAAGGGTCATACACAACTTAGTGATTAAACAATGACAACAAGTTCTCAATATATGTGTTCAATTTCATCATTATGTCAAGTCACTAAAAGTTTGGGGATCACAGCAATACCTTAGAATAACCAGCTGAGAACTTACCTTCAACACATCAACTATTCCAATACTTAATAAAGATGGAAACTTCAAAAGTGTTGAATTTTTTCCTTTGTAAATTTTTCTTTCTTTCTTTCTTTCTTTTTTTTTTCAGAGCCAAGCATAGATTGTGTGTGCCAAGATTTGGTGAAAAGAACTTTATTGCAAAGTTACCAGCTTTGAGAATTTGGTCCTCATAAAGAGTCTCTATAACCTTCCATGAAACATCAGGAAGGGGCCAGTTTAATAATGACCCTACCTGTGTTCTAGGGCACAACTAATGAGAATCTCTTTAACGGAGGGGATGAAAATTGAGAATTTAAGCTAGATCTTCAGGTATTAATGTATGAATTGTTTTAATGACTTCTTTACAGTCTGGCTCCTCGTTTTGTCTGAAACTTTAAACGGTTGCCAGTTTCATAAAGGGAAGTAGCTATTTTATTTTCTGAAGGTATTAGAAAATGTAGAGACAGGGCCATGTTTTCTTCGTAACCACGATGACTTTGTGCCAAAGTCTAAAATCCATTACCAGATAACCAGAAGATGGTACACTGGACCCGGGCAGGCTTGGATGCTCTGCACAGATCTCTCGTGCTGTGCAGGTCATTACTTATTTTTGGGTGGTTATCAAGGGTGAGAGGTCCTCACCCTATCAAACACAGCTAGTTTAATAATGTCCCCTTTGAAAAGCAGTTTAGTCTCTCAAAATAGATTTTTAAAGACTTCCAATGAAAGGCATCAAAAGAAAGAAAGATGTATTTTAACCATAATTTAGTAATTCTCCAACCTTGATTTTTGGCTTTCCTTGCTGCCTAAGTGGTCATATATTTTATAAGCCTTGCTAATTTGCTGTTAAATTTGCTATTTATATGATCCTAGATGATTTGCTGGACTTCATTGAACAGAAAAGAATTTTATTAGCAGCCAGTGCTTTAAGAGAGGTTTTTTTTTCTTTTTTTTTTTTTTTAACACCATCAAGGCCACTTTCTCAACTTATTGACAGCTTTATGAGTGTAGCTGGATAAAGAACAGTTTCCTGTGTCCAAAGCGGTCTTGCATTCCATGGGGCAAAAGCTCGGACTTTTAATTAGGATGTAAGAGCCTTCCTTTCTCTCCCCGCATTCTCTGGGGGCATGGAGCAGTTACACTTGCATTTAGATAGTTAATCACTTTTCCAGACTTCAGTCCACCGAAATTAGGGAGGTCTTCAGGGCCCATGTTTACCTGGATCTGGGCCAGCCCAAGATGGTATTTATTTCTGCACATCTGCAGTTTGTATATGTGCACACATGGTTTTGCCTTTCTAATTAATTGAAGGTATTTTGCCTACTGCAAAAATTGTCAAATGAGTTCTGTTTAGAATCTTCTCTGAGCGAGCCCTCTGTTGGATATTTTTCACAAGAGAATGAAATACGCCGTAGACTTTTCCTGGATGTGTTTCGTCTCTGCATCGAGTACCTGGCAAATTCTCCTCATTCCTTTCTCTCTTTTGTCCTGACCTTAGTATCCAGCAGATTTATAGGAGTTTTAAGGTTTTATGTTCCTGTTAAAATTTTCCTTATTGTTATAATTCTATCCAGCAAATTCTCTTTTCAACATGGTGTTAAGGCTTTGATTATGAAAATGGGACACCAAAGAGGGAACGAATATTTGGGGGCTCACAGTGGTAGCCGGGTTGATATATTTTGCTAGTGTTTGATGTCTTTTGAAGAAAGCGTTTGCTTTCAGAGTATTCCAGCTGGCTGTCTTTGGTCCCTTGCTCTGTCTTCACAGACACACACTGTCAGCAGTCACTGTGAATGGACTTCTGCCAAGGGTGTGGAGAAACTTGGTCTCCAGGGTCTTGCTTGATGGTGTGACTCCAATAACAGCAATACCAGGACCACCTGAAACCTATTCACTTATTTAAGTAACCGGCAGGCTGTGGATAGGAAGATGCTCTTCAGGGAATGTTTCTGAATTGCACCCCCCTCCCCCGGCTTTTTTTTTTTTTTTTTTGTAACCATGTCAAGAAGACCTATTTCTTCTTTTTTTAACCACAGGCTCTTTTTATTCAATTTTGCTTGTTTTTAGTTGTGCAGGGTCTTCGTTGGTGTCCGTGGGCTTTCCTCTAGTTGCGCTGAGCAGGGACTGCTCTCCAGTTGCGCTGTGCAGCCTTCTCATTGCAGTGTCTTTTCTTGTTGTGGAGTGCAGGCTTCAGTAGTTATGCATGTGGGCTCAGTGGTTGTGGGTCCCTGGCTCTAGGGCGCAGTTGCCATAGTTGGCGGCACATGGGCTTAGCTGCTCCGCGTCATATGGGATCTTCCCGGACCACGGATTGAACCTGTGTCTCCTGCATTGGCAGGAGGATTCTTTACCACTGAGCCCCCAGGGAGGCCCAAGAAGAAAGTTAAGAGTTTTGTTTTATTCAGCAGGAATTCTTAGAACTTCAAGCCCAGGAGGCAGCAACTCAGGTAGCCCTAAGAAATTGCTCTGAGGAGATGGGGGAAGAAGTCAGGTTATATAGAAGTTTGCAGCAAGGGGCAGGTAATGTGAATATCAAAAGACTACTGTTAATTAAAGAAAACCAGATATCTCAAAGCATTTAGCCCTCTTCTGTGTGAGGGAAAATGCAAGCCTCTGGGTTTATTAATCACTTCTTTCTTATGCATCTCAGCTATTTGGGGCCAGCATCCTGTGTTTTTACACCCCCTCCCCACCCCCACCTGTCTGTTAAGAGTGTCTGTAGGGACTGTAGCTTGCCAGTAGGTTCTTCTTGAATTCCCTTAGGACTCACCGGCTTACACGTGGAGGGCCAGAATCTCAGATAGCTGTGACATCCTTGTTTATCGATATGGCAGGAGGTATTCCATTTCACAGTTTCATAAGAAGACCTATTTCTTGACTCAAAAATGAACATAAGCAAACAAACAAAAGTATAGATTTTGATCCATGGCTTAGAAATCTGGCAGCTTAGCAATGCTGTTGGTAAACTTCAACCAAATCTCATTGTTTGGGACTGCAACATCGAGGGCTATTGTAATAATCTCAAATTCAAGGTCTGCCTGCATCCATTGGTAAGTTTCCCCATTCTTTTTAATTTCCATCTTGTCCTTGAGGAACTCATACGCATATCAGCATTTGCAAACATCTACACAATCTACGAACTGTGAAGAACTGACTCATTTGAAAAGCCCCTGATGCTGGGAAAGATTGAAGGTAAGAGGAGAAGGGAACGACAGAGGATGACATGGTTGCATGGCATCACCGACTCAGTGGACATGAGTTTAAGTAAACTCTGGGAGTTGGTGATGGACAGGGAGACCTGGTGTGCTGCAGTCCATGGGGTTGCAAGGAGTCGGATGTGACTGAGCGGCTGAACTGACTGACTGACACAATTTACACCTAGCAACCTAACCCTGATAAATCCTGAATGTGCTGCCCTATGAGCCATTTGCTTAGAACATGCTGACAACTTCCTTGAAGTCATAACCAAGTTACAGAATGCATTAAGCACCCAGGACGCATTCCAGTCTGGGGCTTTGCCGTGTCAATCATTTGCATTGTTTCCAGAATATCAGTACTTGTAGCTGAGGGCAGCTAGTGCTAAAATGTCATCTTTTTTCCTTAACAGATTGCAGTGAAAATCAGTTCTCTTTGAACTTGTGCAAAATGAGCATTTATGTTATGGGCTACTTTCTACTAGTAATTCCATAGCCTGAGCTCTAGCATCTCTGGGCAAACCTATCCTGCTGCTATATTCTTGCTTAAATCAATAGAATAGTAAAATTGAGTTTTAATAACTTCCCTTTCCATCTGGTGATTCTGGCAACTATGTTTCTTTTCCTAGTCTAGACAGTCACTCTGCTTGCTCATTTTTAGCAAGTGGTCTCCTGATGTTCCTTTTGCTGCTCAAGATTTCTTTCTTTTTTTCTTTCTTTTTTTTTTTTTTTTAAACAAATCAGTGATCCTGATCTAGAGATTCTGTGCAGAGTAAGTCAGCCTGGGAGCTGGGGAGCCTCTATTTAGCTCTTACCCCTGGGCCTCTCTGGTGGTTCAGACAGTAAAAAATCTGCCTGCAGTACAGGAGACTTGGGTTTGATCCTTGGGTTGGGAAGATCTTTTGGAGAAGGGGAGGGCAACCCACTCCAGTATTCTTGCCTGGAGAATTTTCTAGACGGGGGAGCCAGGTGAGCTACAGGCCCTGGGGTCACAAAGAGTCAGCGACTAACACTCTCTAGCTCTGAGAACTTGGCTATATCATTTCACCTCTCTGAATCTTTGCTCACCCAATGAACAGGACCAAATGCTCCCCTGAGGCACTTCCCAGTTTGATTTTGCTGTCTCCAAAAGGCAGCTTTATCTAAGGGCATTCTCAGTGCAGAAATAGGCTTCAAGGAGCAAAACATGTAGTCTCGTTTCAATGCTTCCCTTTCTACCTTTTAGCTGACAGTGCCTAGGAGATTGCGATACCAATTCAGTGTATGTGATGTATAGAATATTTCAGAAAATATGTCTTAAACTTTCATCTATGCATTTTAGGTCAGATCTTGAGTGCTGTGATCTTCATTATCAAACAGTGTACGGTTTTCTTTCTTCCTTCTCTCCTCCCCGTTTTTTCTCCCTCCCTTATCCTGTGGCAGGACAAATAGGAGACAAAGCTCCTTCAGAAAGATGTCCCTTGACTCATTGTCCACTGCCCACACTCATACACTCAGCCATGTTCTCCAACTGATCTGCATGCCCTATGGATAAACGGACAGGCAAGGCCAATGGATTTTCCTAAAGGCTCCAGAGTGAATGATAGAATCAAACAGGAAACTTGAATGTATTCAATAGATGAGAGTATGCTTCTTATGGGCTTCCCAGTGGTTCTGGTGGTAAAGAACCCTCTTCCTGATGTAAGAGATGGGGGTTCGATCCCTGGGTCAGAAAGATCCCCTGCAGGAGGGAATGGTGACCCACTCCAGTATTCTTGCCTGGAGAATCCCATTGACAGAGAAGTCTGGTGGGTTACAGTCCCTGGGGTCATAAAAGAGTTGGACATGACTGAAGTGACTGAGCATGCAGACATGCATGATGCTTATGTGGATCCATTTGTCCCATATTTTCTTCTCTTTGATGTTTTATATTAACCACACCCATTTTTAGTTAAGAAATAAGTACTTTTTTTGAGAAGCTATTTAAGTTTTCTTATTTTTTATAATGATGTTTAATTCCTTCCATCTTCCCTTCTTTTCACTTTTTCTTTTTCTCACTTCTCTTCCTCCCTCCCTCCCTCCCTGTTTCTTTTCTTTTTCTCCCTTCCTATGCCTAAGCTCTTCTCTCCAGTTTATCACTTGAAGCTTTGGCATTTCTTTTTTTTTTTAATTAATTAATTTATTTTAATTCAGTTCAGTTCAGATCAGTTGCTCAGTCATGTCCGACTCTTTGTGACCCCGTGAATCTCAGCACACCAGGCCTCCCTGTCCATCACCAACTCCCGGAGTTCACCCAAACTCATGTCGGTGATGGCATCCAGCCATCTCATCCTCTGTTGTCCCCTTCTTCTCCTGCCCCCTATCCCTCCCAGCATCAGGGTCTGTTCCAGTAAGTCAACTCTCTGCATGAGGTGGCCAAAGTATTGGAGTTTCAGCCTCAGCATCAGTCCTTCCAATGAACATCCAGGACTGATCTCCTTTAGGATGGGCTGGTTGGATCTCATTGCACTCCAAGGGACTCGCAAGAATCTTCTCCAGCACCACAGTTCAAAAGCATCAATTCTTCAGTGCTCAGCTTTCTTCACAGTCCAACTCTCACATCCACACATGATCATTGGAAAAACCATAGCCTTGACTAGACGGATCTTTGTTGAAGTAATATCTCTGCTTTTTAATATGCTATCTAGGTTGGTCATAACTTTCCTTCCAAGGAGTAAGAGTCTTTTAATTTCATGGCTGCAATCACCATCTGCGTTGATTTTGGAGCCCCAAAAAATAAAGTCTGACACTGTTTCCACTGTTTCCCCATCTATTTGCCATGAAGTGATGGGAACAGATGCCATGATCTTAGTTTTCTGAATGTTGAACTTTAAGCCAACTTTTATCACTCTTCTCTTTCACTTTATTTTAATTGGAGGATAATTATTTTACAATATTGTGGTGGTTTTTTGCCATACATTTACATGACTCAGCCAAGGATATACATGTGTCCCCCTGTCTTGAACCCCCTCTTCCACCTCCCTCCCCATCCCATCCCTCTGAGTTGTCCCAGTGCACCGGCTTTGAGTGCCCTGCTTCATAATCGAACTTGGACTGATCATCTGTTTCACATATGGTAATATACATGTTTCAGTGCTATCCTCTCAATTCATCCCACCCTCGCCTTCTCCCACAGAGTACAAAAGTCTGTTCTTTATATCTGTGTCTCTTTTGCTGTCTTGTGTATAGGGTCATCGTTCTATTGTTCTAAATTCCATATATATGCATTGCTGCTGCTGCTGCTGCTAAGTTGCTTCAGTCGTGTCCGACTCTGTACGACCCCAGAGACGGCAGCCCACCAGGCTCCCCCGTCCCTGGGATTCTCCAGGCAAGAACACTGGAGCGGGTTGCCATTTCCTTCTCCAATGCATGAAAGTGAAAAGTGAAAGAGAAGTCGCTTGTTTTTCTTTCTGACTTACTTCACTCTGTATAATAGGCTCCAGTTTCATCCACCTCATTAGAACGGATTCAAATGTGTTCTTTTTAACAGCTGAGTAATATTCCATTGTGTATATATACCAAAGCTTTCTTATCCATTTGTCTGCTGATGGACATCTAGGTTGCTTCTATTTCTTGGCTATTGTAAACAGTGCTGCGATGAACACTGGGG
Organism: Bubalus bubalis; assembly: GCF_019923935.1. NCBI lineage: Eukaryota > Metazoa > Chordata > Mammalia > Artiodactyla > Bovidae > Bubalus > Bubalus bubalis. The sequence continues at coordinate 31,634,321 of NC_059159.1, read as the reverse complement.
TACACATGTCTCTTTCAATTCTGGTTTCCTCAGTGTATATGCCCAGCAGTGGGATTGCTGGGTCATAGGGCATTTCTATTTCCAGTTTTTTAAGGAATCTCCACACTATTCTCCATAGTGGCTATACTAGTTTGCATTCCCACCAACTGTGTAAGAGGGTTCCCTTTTCTCCACACCCTCTTCAGCATTTATTGTTTGTAGACTTTTTGATAGCAGCCATTCTGACTGGTGTGAGATGGTACCTCATTGTGGTTTTGATTTGCATTTCTCTGATAATGAGTGATGTTGAACATCTTTTCATGTGTTTGTTAGCCATCTGTATGTCTTCTTTGGAGAAATGTCTCTTTAGTTCTTTGGCCCATTTTTTGATTGGGTCATTTATTTTCATGATATTGAGCTGCTTGTATATTTTTGGGGATTAATTCTTTGTCAGTTGCTTCATTTGCTATTATTTTCTCCCATTCTGATGGCTGTCTTTTCACCTTGCTTATATTTTCCTTTGTTGTGCAAAAGCTTTTAAGTTTAATTAGGTTCCTTTTTTTTTTTTTTTTTTTGGCTTTTATTTCCATTACTCTGGGAGGTGGGTCATACAGGATCTTGTTGTGATTTATGTCAGAGTGTTTTGCCTATGTTTTCCTCTAGCAGTTTTATAGTTTCTGGTGTTACATTTAGATCTTTAATCCATTTTGAGTTTATTTTTGTGTATGGTGTTAGAAAGTGTTCTAATTTCATTCTTTTACAGGTGGGTGACCAGGTTTCCCAGTACCACTTGTTAAAGAGATTGTCTTTTCCCCATTGTATATTTTTGCCTCCTTTGTCAAAGATAAGGTGTCCATAGGTGTGTAGATTTATCTCTGGGCTTTCTATTTTGTTCCATTGGTCTATATTTCTGTCTTTGTGCCAGTAACATACTGCCTTGATGACTGTAGCTTTGTAGTATAGTCTGAAGTCAGGCAGATTAATTCCTCCAGTTCCATTTTTCTTTCTCAAGGTTGCTGTGGGTATTCAAGGTTTTTTGTATTTCCATACGAATTATGAAATTATCTGTTGCTAGTTCTGTGAAAAATACCGTTGATAGCTTGATAGGGATTCCATTGAATCTATAGATTGCTTTGGGTAGTATACTCATTTTCAATATATTGATTCCTTTGATTCATGAATGTGGTATATTTTTCCATCTACTTGTGTCATCTGATTTCTTTCATCAGTGTTTTCTAGTTTTCTATATATAGGTCTTCTGTTTCTTTAGGCAGATTTATTTGTAAGTATTTTATTCTTTTCATCACAATGGTGAATGGGATTGTTTCCTTAATTTCTCGTTCTGTTTTCTCATAGTGTATAGGAATGTAAGGGATTTCTGTGTATTAATTTTATATCCTGAAACTTTGCTATATTCATTGATTAGCTCTAGTAGCGTTCTGGTTGTGTCTTTAGGGTTTTCTATGTAGAGGATCATGTCATCTGCAAACAGTGAGAGTTTTACTTTTTCTTTTCCAATCTGGATTCCTTTTATTTCTTTTTATTTTCTTATTGCTGTAGCTAAAACTTCCAAAAGTATGTTGAATGGTGGGAGTGGGAGTGGGCACCCTTGTCTTGTTCCTGACTTTAGGGGAAATGCTTTCAATTTTTCACCATTGAGGATAATGTTTGCTATGAGTTTATCATATATGGCCTTTATTATGTTGAGGTATGTTCCTTCTATGCCTGCTTTCTGGAGAGTTTTTTAATCATAAATCAGTGTTGAATTTTCTCAAAGGCTTTCTCTGCATTGATTGAGATAATCATATGGCTTTTATCTTTCAATTTGTTAACGTGGTGTATCACATTGATTGATTTGTGAATATTGAAGAATCCTTGCATCCCTGAGATAAAGCCCACTTGGTCATGATGTATGATCTTTTTAATATGTTATTGGATTCTGTTTGCTAGAATTTTGTTGAGAATTTTTGCCTCTATGTTCATCAATGGTATTTGGCATTTCTATTCATTAGTGTGTTATTTCCCCAGGCATTTCTTTAAGAATTTCTTTACAGTGTGGGAGACCTGGGTTCGATCCCTGGGTCGGGAAGATCCCCTGGAGAAGGAAACAGCAACCCACTCCATTATTCTTGTCTGGAGAATCCCATGGACAGCAGAGCCTGGTGGGCTACAGTCAATGAGGTCACAAAGAGTTGGACATGACTGAGTGACTTCACTTTTTCTTTAAGAATAGAACATTGGTGGGGGGTGGTGAGGTGGTGGTGGAGAGTATAGTAAAATCACAACTACTTGGCTCACTAGTTATTCAGGCTATTTATCCTCACGTCCTGCTCAGATACTCCTCCTGAAATGAACCTTGTTTAGTTCTACTTCATCTTACACTATCTTTTCACACCCGCAGCCCTGTACTTCATTCATCCATAAATATTTATGAAGCACCTGCTGTATGCTAGATACCAACACTGAGACAGTTCTGAGCTCTGCTCCTAGGGAGTTTGGAATCTACTGAGGAAAACATGAAAATCAAAGTAAAAACAAATATAATGTTGATGAATGTGATAAATGATTGACACCTGAGAGAAATGTGTTGTGGGGAAGAACCAGAGGAAGGTAGTGCATATAGATAGGTTAAGTGGGGAAGGTCCTCATAGCTCAGTTGGTAAAGAATCTACCTGCGATGCAGGAGACCCCAGTTTGATTCCTAGGTTGGGAAGATCCACTGGAGAAGGAATAGGCTACCCATTACAGCATTCTTGGGCTTTCCTTGTGGCTCAGCTTGTAAAGAATCTGCCTGCAATGTGGGAGACCTGGGTTGGATCCCTGGGTTGGGAAGATTCCCTGGAGAAGGAAAAGGCTACCCACTCTGGTATTCTGGCCTGGAGAATTCCATGGACTAAGTCCATTGGGTCGCAAAGAGTTGGACACAACTGAGTGTGAGTTGGACACACACTTCACTTCACTGCACTTCCATGAAGATACAAGGGTGAGGGAGGGAAAGCCAAGCTGAGCAGGTCACATGCACAACCAGGTGCCAGGCTCCAAAGATGTGCCTTGATAATGATGTTCAGCTGCTAAGTAGTGTCCAAATCTTTGAGATCCCATGGATTGCAACATGTCAGGGTCCCCTGTCCTTCACTATCTCCTGAAGTTTGCTCAAATTCATGTCCAATGAGTTGGTGATGCCATCCAACCATCTCATCCTCTGTTGCTCCCTTCTCCTCCTGCCCTCAATCTTTCCCAGTATCAGAGTCTTTTCCAATGAGTGGGCTCTTAGCATCAGGTGGCCAAAGTATTGGAGCTTCAGCTTCAGCAACAGTCCTTCCATTGAATATTCAGGACTGATTTCCTTTAGGATGGACTGGTTGGATCTTCTTGCAGTCCAAGGGACTCTTTAGAGTTTTCTTCAGCACCACAGTTCAAAAGCATCAATTCTTTGGTGCTCAGCCTTCTTTATGGACCAACTCTCAAATCCATACATGATTACTAGAAAAAGCATAGCTTGGTATATGGAGTCTATTTAAGATGAAGACATTTCACTTAATAAAAACAAAAATACTGAACACATAACCTTTTTTAAAAACATCTTAATTTTATATTGGAGTAGAGTTGACTAACAATGCTGTGATAGTTTCAGGTGTACAGAAACTGATTCAGTTATATGTATGTCCATTCTTTTACAAATTATTTTCCCATTTTGGTTGTTATTACATAATATTGAGCAATTTCCTGCACTATACTTCCCTTGTGGCTCAGCTGGTAAAGAATCCACCTGCAATGAGGGAGACCTGGGTTCAATCCCTGGGTTGGGAAGCTCCCCTGGAGAAAGGAAAAGTTACCCACTCCAGTATTCTGGTCTAGAGAATTCCATGGACTGTATAGTCCATGGGGTCGCAAAGAGTCAGACACAACTGAGCAACTTTCACTTCACTCCCTGTGCTATACAGTAGGTCGTTGTCAGTTATCTATTTTAAATATAGCAGTGTGTACATGTCAGTTGCAAACTCTCGAACTTTCCACCCCCAGTCTTTCCCCTATCCCTGATAATCAAAAAAGTTCATTCTGTAATGGGGAAGGTTCTCTTTTAAAGAAAAAAAAAATTAAAAAATACAAAATTAGATGTAAAAGTGAATATGTGTTTAGAATGAGAAAGAAAGCACAACAAATCATACATTTTAAAATGCTGAGAAAAATAATGAAAACTGGGAAAATAACATATTTTATTAATTTACTGCCAACATACTTCTATAAAAGATTTCCCCTGATGTTAGCAGAATTCAACCTTTGGTTCACCTCTTCACATGACAGTAATTTTGTTATATCACTTCCTATCGACAGAATAGAAAGATAATTTAGTTTATCCTCCAGCGTGGTTAATGGAAATTTTATTTATTATTAAGAGTTTAAAAGTTTCTTTCATCTTTATAATTTACCGGTGGTCTTATATAGGTTTCTAGGTTTGTTTATCAAATCTGAGAAGACCTCTCAAGGTTATGTCATGCATTTTGAGCCATATGATTTTGACACGGCATATCAGATTTTCTTGTGTGGTTACTAATATAAATACTCTTTGAATGGATGACTAATTATTCAGCTTTTCTTTGATGGCTTTATGTCATGATGCTAGAGATGGCACAGAGATGGTAGTAGTATTGATATTTCTGGAAGTCATTCTTATTTGGGAGCCATAAATAATAACTTACCTCTATGTGGAAGTGACTACAAACCATGTACATGTATCTAACTAGACTCCAAGTGTAGTCCCAGCTTAACTTCTCCTTGGCTCAATGCCCAGATCCACCTGAAACAAAAGGAAGTGTGATGGAGGAGAAGCAGGCAGAGTGTCAACAGTCTTAACCAATTGTGGTTACAGCACCTTACTTTTGCAAAATTTTACAAAGCACATGGCCAATGCGCATACTATCAGGGCTCTTTCCAAGTCTTGGCAGAGGCTGGTGCAAATGAGGGACCACAAGACACATCTTATCGGCCTCAGAGGACATCTGCTGCAAGATGGCCAAGGTGAAGACGGGCTGAAGGGATCCTGCCTGGAGACACAGACACCTCAGTGGGGCTCTGACCTAAGGTGGGTCCCTGAGAATGAAAACAAAGGCATATCTGATTTTTATATCTCTTTTTTAATTAAAATATTTTTATTGAATTATAGTAGATATACAATATTCTGTTTCAGGTGTATAGCATAGCAATTCAGATATATATTAATAATATATAGTTAATCATTAATATATTTGTTGATAATATAATTAATTATTAATACAATATGTTAATTGATAATTATTAATTGTTGCTGTTTAGTCACTAAGTCCTGTCACCTTCTTTGCGACCCCATGGACTGTAGCCCTCCAGGTTCCTCTGTCCATGGAATTCTCAAGGGAGGAATACTGGAGAGGATGGCCATTTCCTTCTCCAGGGAATCTTCCTGACCCAGTGATCAAATGCAAATCGCTTGCATTGACAGGTGGGTTCTTTACTACTGAGCTACCAGGGAAGCCCAATAATTGTTAATTAGTATATTAATTATTAATTAATATATCAATTATTATATTAGACACATATATATAATTCTTTTTAAGATTCTTTTCCCTTATAGGTTATTACAAGATGTTGAGTATAGTTCTCTGTGCTATTTATAGTAGGTCCTTGTTGGTTATCTATTTTATGTATTGTACTAAGGAGTTTGGAATTAACATATATACAGTACTTTATAGCTCTCCTTTAAGGGGGAACATAATTGATAGGTTTTGGTGATTTCTATTTAGGGGAGGGGGAAAAGTAGGAAAGATGGATCATTCAACTTTCTGACTTGAGTAACTGGAGGAGATTGTCATTGAGATGGAAATCTATCTCTTGATTAGGAGATAGACTTGTGAATGTGATTGAGTTGAGAAAGGCCCAGTGATAACTGAGTTGGCAACAGTGGTCGGAAGAGAAACCTGGGAGATGGTGGGGGCAGTGATGGGACTGGGAGGTTGGTGGTGCTGACCATCAGTGGAATGTTGGAGCTGGAGCCAGGCAGTGGCCACTGCTGCAGCCAGAACAGCCCTCGAGTAGGGTCGAAAACCAGGTTAACGACCTTGCAGGTTACTGCAAGCTTGGCTTGAACCAAACCCTTCTCTTCCATGTGTACCAGCTTAGGTGCCTCACTCACAGTTTTCACCAAGCCTTCCATTCAGCTTAATTTGGCATGTTTTGTGATAAAAGTTCCTGGGCCAAACTTTATAGGTCTTTAGTAGACTAGCTCTCTCAGTTCACAACCAAGTAACAAATCAGGACTTCTCCCCTGACCCCAACACACTTATGTAAGTTTTAGTCGCTGAGTTGTGTCCAACACTTGTAAGACTCCATAGACTGTAGCCTACCAGACTCCTCTGTCCATGGGATTTCCTGGACAAGAAATGTAGTGGGTTGCCATTTCCTTCTCCAGGGGATCGTCCTGATCCAGGGATTGAACCTGCATCTTCTGCACTGGAAGGCAGATTCTTTACTGCTGAGCCACCAGGGAAGTCCGTATGTAAGTCCTAGCTGTTTCTTCTCATTATCTTTCTTCTGGTCATTGTTGTTAACCTTTTCTTCCTTACTTATACTTTTTTTTTATTCCAATTTTATTTCTATAATCATTTAAAATATTCTTATTTATATCTAATAAAAACAACCTCTGAAGTAATTTTTTAAAATAATTTGCATTAAATAGAATTTATTTTAACCACATCTTGAATTTGAAAATATTTTATAATGCAATCATAATTTTTTATTTATGCTATTTTCTTCCAGTTTTACTGAGGTATATTTGACATACAATGCTGTATATGTTTAAGGTGTACAGCCTAATAACTTGACATACATACATTTTGTAAAATGATCACAATAGGTTTAGCTAATATTGTCATCTCACATAGTTACCATTTTTTTTCTTATGATGAGAGCTTTTAGGATTTACTCTCCTAGCAATTTTCAGATGTACCATGCGGCATGGTCAGCCATAGTCATCATATTGTCCATTACATCCCCTGCTGCTGCTGCTGCTGCTGCTAAGTCGCTTTAATCGTGTCCGACTTTGTGCGACCCCATAGACGGCAGCCCACCAGGCTCCCCCGTCCCTGGGATTCTCCAGGCAAGAACACTGGAGTGGGTTGCCATTTCCTTCTCCAATGCATGAAAGTGAAAAGTGAAAGTGAAGTCGCTCAGTCGTGTCCAATTCCTAGCGACCCCATGGACTGCAGCCTACCAGGCTCCTCCGTCCATGGGATTTTCCAGGCAAGAGTATTGGAGTGGGGTGCCATTGCCTTCTCCGATTACATCCCCAGTAGTTATTTATCTTACAACTGGAAATTTGTCCTTTGTGGCCGCCTTCATCCAACTCTCCTATCTGAAGTCTTTTCAGATATAATTCTATTCTTTATTATATTGATTTATTCTCACTCATGGTGTCTTTTTCTTTGTATGGTTTGTCATTATATATTATTTTGTTTTTTATTCTGGACAATATTGTAAAGTAATTAATCTCCAATTAAAATAAATAAATTTATATTTTAAAAAAAGAAAATTTATCAGTAGGACAGTGAGAATTCTTTGAGGTCTAAGTTAAAGACAATATCTTTGAAAAAAATTGCGCTTAATCCTGCCCACAGGCATTATAAATTCGTGGAATCATTTTAAACTAACTTCTTAGCTTGTTATTTACTTTGCCTGTTTTTATAATAATCCTACAACATAAATGTGGACCTCAAATCCATATAAAAGCCAGGTCATAGTTGCAAATTATGAAGAAAGATTTTTGTTTTCATTTCACCCAGAGATAAGGACATGCTAGGAAATTTTCTTTGGTATCTGCTTTAGCGGGTGTATTTCAGTATTCCTGCTCACCCCCCACACCAGTTCTCTCTCTCACTGAAGATGTCCTCTAGTCACAGGAATTTTTGTATGTAATTCTTTACTTTGTCTGGCAAGGGACATTTTCTGGGAGGGAACATTCCTAGACGCTGTCTCCTTTCCCTGGGCAGTTGTTAAAAGCAAGTATTTTGGTAACAGAGTAATATGGGTGCCCTTTGGGTAGTCAACAGCTTCAAAGCTCACGTTGCCAGACGTTGCCGGTTTCGTGCATTTGCTCTGTAATTGGCCTCTGAGGATTTTCCTTGTTTTCTTGCCAGCTCAGGCACACATGTTAAATAGTCATTTTTTGATATTTTGTTGCTAGATGGTTGTTCAGGTTATTGCTGGAACTGGAAGCCAACCATGACTTTCTTAAACAGTTCCCAGCCCTGCAACACAGTTTCTAATTTGCCTTTCTTTTCTCTTGTTGACAAGAGAATGGTGTGTCTTTACTATATTCTCAAATTATGCAGCCTATCTATATGGAATCTACTTCCTTCATAGCAATTCCCTAGAGATTCCCCAAACCTCCTGCTTCTCTACAGATCACAGATTCATCAGCTGTCATCCTGAGATCGCCCATCTCTGCTTGCTAGAGTAAACCTACTATTACTCAGATCCAATGGCTTCCAATTTTTTATTTCTGTACTTTGTCCTCTCATGAAAGAACTCCTCAGTTATTGGACATTTCTCAGTTGATTCACATCTAAAAAGGTCTTTATTTAATTCTCAAACTTGACTGACTGTTTGCTTCGGTTCAGTTCAGTTCAGTTGCTCAGTTGTGTTTGGCTCTGCGATCTCATGGAGTACAGCACTCCAGGCTTCCCTGTCCATCACCAACTCCCAGCGCTTGCTCAAACTCATGTCCACTGAGTCGGTGATTCCATCCAACCATCTCATTCTCTGTAGTCCCCTTTTCTTCCTGCCTTTTCCAGCATCAGTATCTTTTCTAATGAGTCAGTTCTTCGTATCAAGTGGCCAAAGAATTGGAGCTTCAGCTTCAGCATAAGACCTTCCAATAAATATTCAGGACTGATTTCTTTTAAGATTGACTGGTTTGATCTCCTTGCAGTCTAAGGGACTCTCAAGAGTCTTCTCCAACACCACAGTTCAAAAGCATTAATTCTTCAGTGTTCAACTTTCTTTATGGTCCAACTCTCACATCCATACATGACTACTGGAAAAACCATAGCTTTGACTATATGGACCTTTGTTGGCAAAGTGATGTCTTTGCTTTTTATTATGCTGTCTAGGTTTGTCATAGCTTTTCTTCCAAGGAGCAAGCGTCTTTTAATTTCATGGCTCCAGTCACCATTTGGTTTGCTTAGGTATGAATATAGCTTCAGAATAAATGATCCAGACTTCTGGTTTCAGTTCCAAAATTTAAAGAGCTTGGAGGTCATCATTCTTATCCTTATAACAGGAAAAGAGCTGAAACACTGAAAATCATGCTTTTCTCAGACCCATTAGAGAATTGAGGTCTCAGGGCAGATTGCTACTCATGAATCTGGAAGGAATGGTGAATCTAGAGCTAACATCTGTTTCCATAGAGCAGGAGTCACTGGAGCCTTAAATTGGTAGAGACAATGACATGGTAATTTTGATGATTTGCTGGAGACAATGTAGAATAGCATGAAGTGGAAACCTCCTAGAGCCTGCAGTCCGGCATGTCCTCTTCCACAGTCATGGATTTTACTTCTAGGGACCTCACCAGGTGCTCATCATGAAGAGCTAAGAAAGATCCCTTGGTGACGAGAAGAGGAAGGGAAAAGCAAACATTGGAAGATGCCCAAAGCAAACTTTGGAAGATGCTCAAAGCTGTCTCTATAACAAAGACCTACTATCCAAGGGGAAAGATGTCACCAGAACCTTATAAAACCTAGGTTAAAGGCATTTACACACTCCCAACCCCACTAGGAAAGATATAACCATCTGAATGCAGAGTTCCAAAGAATAGCAAGAAGAGATAAGAAAGCCTTTCTCAGCAACCAATGCAAAGAAATAGAGGAAAACAACAGAATGGGAAAGACTAGAGATCTCTTCAAGAAAATTAGAGATACCAAGGGAACATTTCATACAAAGATGGGCTCGATAAAGGACAGAAATGGTATGGACCTAACAGAAGCAGAAGATATTAAGAAGAGGTGGCAAGAATACACAGAAGAACTGTACAAAAAAGATCTTCACAACCAAGATAATCACGATGGTGTGATCACTCACCTAGAGCCAGACATCCTGGAATGTGAACTCAAGTGGGCCTTAGAAAGCATCACTACAAACAAAGCTAGTGGAGGAGATAGAATTCCAGTTGAGCTGTTTCAAATCCTGGAAGATGATGCTGTGAAAGTGCTGCACTCAATATGCCAGCAAATTTGGAAAACTCAGCAGTGGCCACAGGACTGGAAAAGGTCAGTTTTCCAATCCCAAAGAAAGGCAATGCCAAAGAATGCTCAAACTACTGCACAATTGCCCTCATCTCACATGCTACTAAAGTAATGCTCAACATTCTCCAAGCCAGGCTTCAGCAATACGTGAACTGTGAACTTCCAGATGTTCAAGCTGGTTTTAGAAATGGCAGAGGAACCAGAGATCAAATTGCTAACATCCACTGGATCATAGAAAAAGCAAGAGAGTTCCAGAAAAACATCTATTTCTGCTTTATTGACTATGCCAAAGCCTTTGACTGTGTGGATCACAATAAACTGTGGAAAATTCTGAAAGAGATGGGAATACCAGACCACCTGACTTGCCTCTAGAGAAACCTGTATGCAGGTCAGGAAGCAACAGTTAGAACTGGCCATGGAACAACAGACTGGTTCCAGATAGGAAAAGGAGTACGTCAAGGCTGTATATTGTCACCCTGCTTATTTAACTTATATGCAGAGTATATCATGAGAAACGCTGGGTTGGAAGAAGCACAAGCTGGAATCAAGATTGCCGGGAGAAATATCAATAACTTCAGATATGCAGATGACAGCACCCTTATGGCAGAAAGTGAAGAGGAACTAAAAAGCCTCTTGATGAAAGTGAAGGTGGAGAGTGGAAAAAGTTGGCTTAAAGCTCAACATTCAGAAAATGAAGATCATGGCATCTGGTCCTATCACTTCATGGGAAATAGATGGGGAAACAGTGTCAGACTTTATTTTTTGGGGCTCCAAAATCACTGCAGATGGTGACTGCAGCCATGAAATTAAAAGACGCTTACTCCTTGGAAGGAAAGTTATGACCAGCCTAGACAGCATATTAAAAAGCAGAGTCATTATTTTGCCAACAAAGGTCTGTCTAGTCAAGGCTGTGGTTTTTCCAGTGGTCATGTATGGATGTGAGAGTTGGATGGTGAAGAAAGCTGAGTGCTGAAGAATTAATGCTTTGGAACTGTGGTGTTGGAGAAGACTCTTGAGAGTCCCTTGGACTGCAAGGAGATCCAACCAGTCCATTCTGAAGGAGATCGGCCCTGGGATTTCTTTGGAAGGAATGATGCTAAAGCTGAAACTCCAGTACTTTGGCCACCTCAAGAGTTGACTCGTTGGAAAAGACTCTGATGCTGGGAGAGATTAGGGGTAGGAGGAGAAGGGGACGACAGAGGATGAGATGGCTGGATGGCCTCACTGAATCGATGGACGTGAGTCGGAGTGAACTCCGGGAGATGGTAATGGACAGGGAGGCCTGGTGTGCTGCGATTCATGGGGTCACAAAGAGTCGGACACTACTGAGCGACTGAACTGAACTGAACTGACCCCCACAAGTCTTTCTGTTTCACTGAAGAGGGAAAGGAGAATACTAAGAAACATTTGTGAAAGTCACAACCCAGGGACAGGCCACTGAAAGACAGATTTAATTGTAAGAGTAAAGAATGCTTTTGTTCCCCCACATCTGACCACCACATCAGTAGTGGCTGTAGTCTAACAATGTATTAAAACTGAAAGAGCTGCAAGATACAAACTTTATTTAAGGAGGAGTGCTTAAGGAAACCTTAGGACAACAGGGGGGTATTCATCTAATAGAATGACTAAAGTCCAAAGCACTGACAATACTGAATTCTGGAAAGGACACCGAGAAACTGGAAATGTAGAATGATGCAGGCTACTTTGGAAGACAGTTTGGCAGTTTCTTACAAAGTTAGTTTTACCATATAATCCAGCACTGCATGAAAATCTTTATGGTGGTTTTTTTTTTTTTAATAATATATAAAAACTAGAAGCAATTAAGATGTTCTTCAGTATGGATAAAGAAACTGTGGGTCATCCATACAGCAAAATGTTATTTAGTGTATTTACTGAATAATTAAACAAATGATCTATCATTTTCTATTTTCCCCATTACATAGAAATGCCTTATTTAGCTGTAAGAACACATCGAGGACTCTTAATGATACATTGCTGTGTGGAAACAAGTCAGTCTGGAAAGATTACATATTGTATGATTTTTAGCTACATGTCACACTAGAAAATGAAAAGCTACAGAGTGTTTGCCAGATGTTTAGGGGGAAGTGAGGAAGGTTGAATAGGTGAATCACAAGAAATATTTTTTTTAGGGTGTGAACTATTTTGAATGATCCTGTAATGGGGAACACAAGACATTATGGATTTGTCAAAACCATAGACTGTTATAGTACAGAATGAATATTCATGTATGCAAATGAAAGAACAATTCAGCCAGAGGAAAAGTGTTGATTTAAGTAACTCTGGAAGTGAGTGGAGTCTGCAAACATCAAGGCAAAAGGAACTCCACGTAAGGACTATGTCCTAACTGTTAAAGTTCTTTCCCATGAAGGTATGATGGAACAATCCTGGTACTGTATACTTATGCATATACTGGAATTGAACAATTAAGTGGATGAATGGAAGGTAGGAGGAGTGAAGTTTCTTACTGTGAGAGTCATATTTTACAGATAAACAAGGGAAGGGGGCTAGAATAATCCATATGGTAATGGGTTATGTTTGGAGACATCGGTATGAACTCATGTTCAGTCTAACCTAGACCCAGATATTTACATATAGAAATATTTATAAATATATGTATACATATGTGTTAGTAAAGACACTCATATTTACTTGAGTGAAAGTCGCTCAGTCATGTCTGACTCTTTGTGACCCTATGGACTATACTGTCCATGGAATTCTCTATGCCAGAATACTGGCATGGGTAGCCTTTCCCTTCTCCAGGGGATCTTCCCAATCCAGGGATTGAACTGGGGTCTCCTGCATTGCAGGCACATTTTTTTTTTTACTAACTGAGTTATCAGGGAAGCCCTGTTTATAAATATGTGTATACATATGTGTTAGTAAACACACTCATATTTCCTTGACTTGTCAGCTCAAAGAGCCAAGAAGCAGTGACATCTCAGTTGTATGAATACACTTCTCACTCAGATTTTGGTTTCTAATACCATTTCCAAAAAAGGGGGCGTTGGAGAAATAGTGGATTCTAGGGCTTGGGTAGAAGATATACAAAGATGGGCCTGGAGCATCTTATAGTGACACAAAGTTAGGAAGAACTCAAGAAATACAAAAATAAAACCACAGCCCATCCACATTATGTTAAAGGACACAGTAGTTAAGTGAAAGAGCTGCTGTGCCCCAAACTGGAACAATGCAAGCCACAAAATAAAGTGAATCATAACCCAAAGTACAAAATAAGTATCCATCTTGACAGGTACACACTGTTATATTTAAACTGGATAAGCAACCAGGACCTACTATATAGCACAGGGAACTCTGCTCAGTGTCATGTGGCAGCCTGAATGGGAGAGGAGTTTGGGGTAGAGTGGATACATGTGTATGTATGACAGTCTCTTTGCTGTATACCTGAAACTATCACAATGTTGTTAATTGGCTATATTCCAGTATAAAACAAAAGGTTAAAAAAAAGCAGCCACAAATCCATAGTGATGTAAAGAAATGATTGATTGATGGAGAGGAAGAGACAAACCCCAACGCAGAGATATTCCAAAAAATAGTACAGATATTCTGCTTTCATAAGCCCCCAGGCCTGAAATATGGGTTGTGCACAGGCAGTATGGAAAGCAGGGAGACCAACTTTATGCTAGAAAAGTGTGGCAAGCATGACCTCAGCACACGATGAAAGCCAGCATCAGTGGTGATAGGTCATGCTGATGGCATTTACCCTTGCTGTGATGAGACTGGCCCTTCATTCTGTGATCTTCCTCCCTGGAACACCTAACTGCAGTCTAGTAGAGTAACAGCTCTGATAAAGGGACATTCTACAAAATACCAATCAGATCAGATTAGTCACTCAGTCGTGTCCGACTCTTTGCGACCCCATGAATCGCAGCACGCCAGGCCTCCCTGTCCATCACCAACTCCCGGAGTTCACTCAGACTCACGTCCATCGAGTCAGTGATCCCATCCAGCCATCTCATCCTCTGTCGTCCCCTTCTCCTCTTGCCCCCAATCCCTCCCAGCATCAGAGTCTTTTCCAATGAGTCAACTCTTCGCATGAGGTGGCCAAAGTACTGGAGCTTCAGCTTTAGCATCATTCCTTCCAAAGAAATCCCAGGGCTGATCTCCTTCAGAATGGACTGGTTGGATCTCCTTGCAGTCCAAGGGAAATACCAATCAGAGCTCCTCAAAACTGTTCCCATCATCAGAAACAAGAGAAGCCTGAGAAACCATCACAGTCAAAAGTTACCTAAAGAGGAACTTCCCTGGTGGTCCAGTGGTTAAGACTTTGCCTTCCAATGCAAGGGGTGCAGGTTCGATCCCTAGTTGGGGAACTGAGATACCACATGCCTCCAGTCCAAAAAGCCAAAAACATAAAACAGAGGCAATATTGTAACAAATTCAATAATGACTTTAAAAAGGGTCCACATCAAAAAAAAAAAAAAAAAAAGTTGTCTAAAGAGACAGGACAGCTACAGGTGATGTCATACCCTGAGTGGAATCCCAGAAAAGGACATTAGATAGAGACTGCTGCTGCTGCTAAGTCACTTCAGTCGTGTCTGACTCTGTGCAACCCCATAGACGGCAGCCCAACAGGCTCCACCGTCCCTGGGATCCCCCAGGCAAGAACACTGGAGTGGGTTGCCATTTCCTTCTCCAATGCATGAAAGTGAAAAGTGAAAGTGAAGTTGCTCAGTCGTGTCCGACTCTTAGGGACCCCATGGACTGCAGCCTACCAGGCTCCTCCGTCTATGGGATTTTCCAGGCAAGAGTATTGGAGTGGGGTGCCATTGCCTTCTCCGTAGCTAGAGACTAAGCCAATCTAAATAAGAATGCATAAAGACTGGTTGATTAATTCTAACAATGTACCATATTGATGTAAGATGATTTATGGGAACTGCCTATACTATTTTCTCAGTTCTGTATATCTACAAGAACTCTGAAATATACAGTGTATTTTTTTTTTTAATTACTCCCAGAAGCTGGAAGGCAGTATCTTATAACCAGTCATCTTCATGAAAAAATCAGATTGTTGCTCCTTTGAGGAGATAAGATTTTTTTCCCCTCCTCTGGAAGCTTTCAGGCTTTATTTATTTTGTTAAATCCAGACTGTTCTTAAGTTTCGTGACAATCTTTTAGATGTGGTCTTCTGTCATTTATCTTGATTATCACACTATAGCCTTTTTATTCTGAAGAATGTTGTGTTTTTTCATGTCTGAGTTTTTTTCACTTTGTATTTGTTACTTTTCTCCGCATTCTCTGATTTCCTTTTTAGTGACTTCCATCAGTAAGATGCTGGACCGCACGGAACCTACTTGTGACTGTTTTCTTCATTCTGTCTACCTTTATCAGGTGGCTCAGATGGTAAAGGGTCTGCCTACAATGTGGGAGCCTGGGGTTCAATCCCTGGGTCGGGAGGATCTCCTGGAGAAGGAAATGGCAACCCACTCCAGTATTCTTGCCTGGAAAATCCCGTGGACAGAGGAGCCTGGTAGACTACAGTCCATGGGGTCTGAAAGAGTCAGACACGACTGAGTGACTTCACTTTCACTTTGACTTTATCCTGCTCTATCTTCCAGTCCTGCTATTAACGCTTTTTATTTTGGCGTTGTTATGTTAATAACATATAATGTTATTCTTAATTTCTAAGAACTCATATTTTCTGATTACTTTACTTCTCAACATCCTATTTCCTAATAGATAATTTTCCTCTCAAATTTGAGGTTAAAATAATGTCTATCTTATTTGTTATCTTTTTACTCATCTGATTCACTGGTTGCTATTTTTTCTTGCTGATTTTTTTTTTATCATATCTCTTGTACTTCTTGGTTGTCTCTTTATATTTAAGAACGTGTTGATGATTGTTAGAGTTGATGTGAGATTCTTGTGTACTTTTGCAGGCTCTGAGAAGAAGCAGGCTGGCTTCCCTTCAAGGTGCCTTAGAAGGGCGATGACTACCTATGAGATTAAGGTCATTCAAACACAGCATCAGAAGGGTTATACTCTGTACCAGGAACACCCAGTAATGCAAACTCTTTCTTGGTAATTTGCTTTATTTATTTGCAGGAGAGACTTGTGTATTTTTTACTGCAGGAGGAAAGGAGGTTTCCTAGGTTCAGGGTGAGGGTAGAGCAAGTGGCACTGCCAATCTTGCTTAAACCTCCCAGTCATCCCTGTCTTTCCTTGTGTCCCACTCCAGCATCCGTACCTGCCCCCTCCACACTGGGAGCCTGCTATGCATCTCTCTATCGATTGGACTCTCCCTTACCTCAAAGCTTTCTCCTTAGCACAGTCTCATCTGTTTCGACATCTGAAACCATCCTGGACATCGCTTGATAACTGCCATTTCCCTTCTCTCTCTGGTTGAGAATTTATTGTCTTGGAGTATAATTCTACCCAGATTTCCCCGAGCTTTGAGAGAGAACAGGAAGAAGAGGCATGTAACAGATCTGCTCCTCTGAAATGAAAGCATCAAGTCACTTTTTAAATAGGAAGACTTTTTAAATAACATCACATCACGTTTATAAATAACGCTCACATCACAAAATAGTACATCTGCTAGTTTACGTCATCTTCATTATTTGATTCATAAATAGATGGGAAATCATTTGAGGACTGCATTTGTAATTCTTAGTCACCTCATTGTAGAAATCACTTCGTGTAATTGTTCTTCTCTATAAATACACAAGAAGACCAGGGCCCTGAGCGGAGAGCCCTTAACTGACTCAGGTCTTTGGATTTTGGAATGAGCTGGGTCCCGTTTGGGTTCTGGAATTCTCACAGGCTGGGAGGTTCTGAGCAGGTACTGAATTTCTCTAAGACCCCGTTCTCTCATCTATGAAATGAGCAAACAGAACGTGCATCGTGGAGTTGATGTGAGGATAGAATCAGATTATACAGCACTCAGCACAGGGCTATAAGTGATCTAGCTTAATAAATATTGCTGTTTTCACTGATTATGATTATCATCTAGGTTGACACTACTTGCATACCCAGTAGACATTTGTTTTTGTGGTTAATAATGATCGTGTAATTTAACATCCTTTCTTTTTTGCCAAAATTGATTATTTTATTAACAATATCTTTTTTTAAATTGGACTATTGTTGCCTTACAATGTTGTGTTAGTTTCTGCTATACAGCAAAGTGAACCAGCCATACATATGCATATTAATTTGATATCCTTTCACTTTGTCACATGATAAGTGATGCAAATTGTAAAAGGGAAGGGAGAAAGGAGTTTAACTTTGTTAGGAAGAAAGCTCAAGAGGGAAAATAAGTGCAGCAATGAGAAAAAAAAAATATATATATATAAAAAACCCAAAATATGAGAAATAGAGGGCCCATCAGCAGCACTTGTGATCCACATATGTTTTACCTCAGAAGTTGGTTTGTAAATGACTTTTGTCAATGACGGTTATAAAGAATAACATTGAAATGTTTGACTCCAGCAGAATCTGGGATTAGACCTAGAAGGGACCAGACTGAAGCAGATACACTGGTTTTTGAAGTTGTTGGATAGGAGGGAGAGAAATATCAGGAGGCATTGTACTTTTCATTATGGGTTTCAATAATAGCGCAATTATACACACAGTCTTCTGAGCACAGAAAACAAAACACACACAACTTCCGTGTGGGAAACAAAAGGAGCTTTTGAAAGCATCCAAGGGGATGGGAGCTGAAGCCATCAGAGTCGGGGTAGAGAAGGGGGTCTTGGGAAAGGTTGTATTTAACTCCAGTATCCAAACCCAAAGATTAATTCCATGGTTCTGATTCAGGGGAGTGGGAGTGGTGTGGGAAAGAGACAGCAGGTTCCCCTTCCTCACCGGGGTATCAATTTTAGAGGCTGTCTCCGTTGAGTGCGCACTTTTCTCATTTGTTTGACCAGCGCTGTCAGGGAGCAAGGAGACTCCTCCTGGCATATATTTTCCCATTTACCGGGGTCCCTGTTTACCCTGATCACACACTGTCCTGCATGAGCTGCTCTGTCTGTTAACCCCACATGGCTGCTAATTAGCAGGTCACTTGCAGGTTAGAGGTGTGCTTGTGTTGTGCTTCTCGGCTTGCTGTTGTGTTATTATAACAACTGCAAATGCCATATGCAGCTGCCATACGGGGTGTGCTCAGCAGGCTGCTTGTATAATTACAGGCATTAGCCAGAGATGGAGCCTGCCAGCTGACATTCAAGAGGCAATAATAACTTAATTTCCCTCACAACACATTGGCTGTCTTATAGGGAATTTAGTTACACTCCGAACTCAGGGATGGCTTTAGAATTCCAGCAAGCACATTTCTGTCCAGTTATTAGCATCAGGGGTGGGGTAGGTGCAGATATACCAAACTCCGTCTCCTTGGCTGCCTAAAGATAAACCAAAGATTGTTATTATTCCACACTTTTAATATTTCCAAAGAAAGGATGTATTATCAGAGAAGCCAACTGGCCTCAATGAAGGATTTGTCAGTACGTACAGTCTTAAGTGCGTCGTGAAAGGCTTTTGCACTTTTTGCCCACCTGGTGTCTCTTACTGAGCACTGTTCAGGAACCACTTTGCTTTGTTGTGGTGTTTGAAACTAAATCGACTAAAGATTTCATCTGGGGATAAATTTCCTGCAACTCAACTGGGTCTTTGCTCATGTTTTCCTTTAGCCCCAATATTTCTCCTCTCATTCTCTACCCATCGAACATCTGTGCAAAGCCATTCCCTCTGTGATAACTTTCTTGATCCTTCTCTCTACCTCCAGAGGGTATGGCTGCTTTCTTCTTGTTGCTTTTCTAGCATTTGGTATAATAATTAAAACTCTTTATCTCTCAGAAGTCTTTGTGCCCACACCTGTCTCAGAGTTGACTGAGAGCCCCTGGCAGCATCTGTTTTTGATCCATCTTGGTAACACCTAAAATGCTTTTCCCCAGCAGGTGCCAGAAGCAGTTGTTAGATGGATTTAAAATATGTTGAAAAAGCTATAGTCATTTCTGTATTTTAAAATATGTATAGAACTTTAATCACAAGGACAAACAGATATTATAAAAGATTAATGGCTTGATTATTTAAAATAAAGCCTAGCTTTACACAGTATATGTACACAGATTTGTCTCTATATACATATGTTAAATAATATTTATATTTTGTATACATTTTGTACCTATATTTATACATGTATGTCTTCATATACACATACATGATGATCTTTGCACCTATATCTGCATCTATTATTTTGCTGTTCTGTGCCATTTAACTGAGATTGCATCAAGCATTTACAGATAGTAGTTCTGGCAACAAGTGTATATGATAAGGTTAAATGGTAATGGATCTGATTATAATTGTAGAAATAACAATTATAACTCTAAGATTATGGAAGAAGGTTTACCTACTTGTAAGTTTGGATTAAACATTCTATGAAACATATATATTTAAATAAATTAAAAATCTTGCCTTTTGAGTCTTTTACTAAAAAAAAAAAAGAGATTGCAAACTTTTCATGACCTGAAAAGACTTGATATCCTCTGAAATGATAAAAGAAAATTAAAAATTGTTATATACATTAGGAATGTAGATTTGTATGAGATAATCTGGTGATAAATATTTATGTACCTAAAGTCCAGGAAGATATGCATACACAATAATATTAAATACATAGCAGGATTTGGATTACTTTTGATTTATTTGCTAATCTGTATTTCCTAAAATGTTTATAAGTTCAGGAAAAAATGGTTATTAATGTGTAATTTTATTAATATATTTTCAAAGGTTTATAAGAGGAAGGATTTTGGCACCTCTGAATTCTCTTTAAATAATGTCCACAAGTGACGTCTGGAAGTGCTGGGGCTTTTTTATACTTAAGAAGTAGGCGTGATTTATTTTGTATGAATTAAGTGTTTAAGATAGATAATGTGCTTCTGGGTTCACAGGTGCAATGCAGGTGAGGCAGGAAATTAAGACATTTTGAGGTGAAAAACACCAGTCAGTGCTAGGGCTGAAACAATATTAAATTCAACATGCACTTAATTTAGTTATTTGTTTATTTTGTGTTTATTTTGTAAGAAGTTCAAAGTAGTTGGATTGGGCAGTGACAAAGGAACAATTCGTTAAAACTTGCTGTTGTTGTTCAGTCGCTAAGTCGCGTCTGACTCTTGGCGACCCCATAGACTGTAGCCCATCAGGCTCCTCTGTCCATGGGATTTCCCTGGCAAGAATACTGGAGTGGGTTGTTCCTGACCCAGGGATCTAACCTGTGCTTCTCCCACATTGTCAGGCAGGTTCTTTACCACTGAGCCACCAGGGAAGCCCCAAAGCTGGCTGATCTTGAACCAAATTCAACTAATATGCTATTTATATTGATAACACAATCTCTCTCTCTCTCTCTAACTTTTTATATTGGAGTAGAGTTGATTAACAATGTTGTTTTCTATATCTATGACTCAGTTTTGTAAATAAGTTCATTGGTACCATTTTTCTAGATTCTACATATAAGCGATATCATACGACATTTTGTCTTTGAGAGATTGCATTTTCTGAAGTTTATTTCTATGTGTTTTATTTAGTTTCTGTAAATGAGTATTTTATTCTAGAGGGACGACGGTTGCATCAACCTCTGGGTGCCAGGAAGGTGAAAGACAGAAGGAATACAGCCAGACTGCTGGCTCACGCTATCTATGTCCTACCCTGTGCATTAAGCCAAACTGTACTTTTCAGGGAAATTGTATTTGATAATTTAAATGACTTGAAAACTGATATATGAGAGATGCAGTCTGATTCCTTTATGTGTTCATTCATTTGACAACCACTTATTGAGTGCCAACTCTATCCCCCAAAGTCAAAAGGGTTATGTATCACAGAGAGGGTCCAAGTTCGTGGAGACTGTTCTCAGACCCTCATGCATCTTGAGTTTTTGTTCTGGAGGTGAATCATGGGTCCACACAGCATTCTCTGTGGCAGGCTGTTAGGCTGGGAACAACAACCATCTCAGTGCAGACAGACAGTAAGGTGTGCTGGACTGGGCCTTAGGGGCCGGATGAATTCTTGAGAAAGGAGCCTGGAGAAGCTGGGTAGGGGTCAGGCTGTAAATACGGTCTGATTTAGACAGTGTCCACCTTGTGTCTGGCACATTGCTTTACAAATGTTATTTTATTTAATCAGCATAACAGATAGGTATTATTCTAACCCGACATTAGCACATCAAGGGTCTACTTTTAATTCCAGCCAGGGCCAAGAAGCTTGGAAAACAGAAGCGATCGCAGCAGGCAGCCACACCGGGCATGAGAAGACCTCACAAAGGAAAATGTAGGTCCGAAGTCTGAAGTGTCAGTTATGTTTCTAACAATTGCATATGGACTTCATTAACCAGCTAGCTAAATGGTCCTTATTTTAGCATCCCACCAGCTGGAGGGGTTTCCAGGAGGAAACGTGAGAAGGGAAAAAGTCTAGGAATCTCAGGTTCCCCAGGGCCTTCTGGAATTCTAACAGATTAAGCAAGATAAGGTCCACTCTGAACTCCCCTCTCTTCTTCCTGCACCCCTCTGTGCAGTCACCTCATGGATGAATAAGACCAGAGCACCTGTATCTGTCCAGGAGGGGCCAGAGCTGTTTTATTTGCATCCCTTTGGGCTTCCGAGGCTGCATTCCCCTCGGGAATGCAAGGCAGAAGCAGAAAGACTTCATTCAGCACCAGCTCTCTGTGGGAAACGTGTCTCTCTGCCATGAGGGCTCTTCATTATATGTTTTCTATTACATCTTTAGCACAGCTTTGTGTTGCTTTTTCCCATAGGTTAAATATAATGACAGGTAACCTAATCCTGAAGGTAACAGAATCATCTTCGAAGACACAAGGCTCTATTTAATTCTTGCCAAATGACAGAACATACCCAGACTTTGAACAGACCTCCGCAGAACCCCAGTAAGTTTTTGTATCTTGCCGCGCTTGGAGCCAGATCGTCCGTTTCTTTTCTTTCTCCCACTCCCAGGCTGGATCCGATTTCACACTCATCGATCCGTAAGAGGATAATGGTATCACCGTTCAAGACAGGCAGCCATGGAGAATTGTTTTATGTGCTTCTGATACTCAAGAAGTTTCGGTGGCCTGGGCTACGTCTCACTTTTCAAGGAGAGTCAATTCCAGGGCAGAAGACAGTGTGGCAAAGAAAAAACAAATGGGCTTTGGAATCAGGTGGACATGGTGGGAAGCACAGCTCTGCCTCTTATTAGCAATGATCTTAGTCAGTGCTGGGGCCTCAGTTTCCTAACTAGTAAAATGATGATAAAGCCATACCCGGCTTGTAGAAATTTTGCAGGGACAGAATTAAGGAAATACGTGAATCTATATTTCAAGGACAAGTCATTGTGTGTGTGTGTGGGAGTGTTATCTCACTTGGCCTCATTCGTGTGTGTGTGTGTATGTGTGTTTAAATGTTTATATTTATTTATTTATTTATGTTTGGCTGTGCTGGGTTGTCGTTGCTGTGTGGGCTTTTCTGTAATTGTGCAGAGCAGGGGCTACTGTCTAGCTGCGGGCTTCTCATTGTGGTGGCCTCCCTTGTAACTCCTGGGCTCTAGAGCACAGGCTCATGGGTTGTGGCTCGTGGGCTTAGTTGTTCCACAGCATGTGAAATCTTTCTGGACCAAGGATTGAGCCTGTTTCCTGCATTGGCAGGTGGATTCTTTAACACTGAGCCACCAGGTAAGCCATATTTTGTGTATGTGTGTTTTAATATTTATTTATTTGGCCGTGTCGAGTCTTAGTTATGGTACTTGGGATCTTTGTTCCATTACAGAACACAGACTCTCCAATGGTGATGTGAGGGCTCAGTAATGGCAGTTTGCAGGCTTAGTTTCTCCATGGCAAGTGGGATCTTAATTCCCAGACCAGAGATCAAACCCACATCCCCTGCATTGCGAGGCAAATTCTTAACCACTGGACCACCAGGGGAGTCCCTCACTTGGTCCCACTTTGAAGATCATTTGAAAATACTGCAGAGTGTTGTCCCTACCCGAGAGTGTGTGCCATGCTGTCCTCTGCACGGCCCGTAGTTACAGAGTTTAATGTTGGGACAGTAACTGGTGTTACTGTTGGGGGACGCCCAGATTCTGTGCCTGGACTCTGGGTGTATTTGTGGAAAGCACTACCAAGGCCTGTGATAGAGTGAGATGGGTATTGTTTTAGGTGCTGAGAACAAAAACACATGCTCCCTGCTCCTTGGACCAGTAGGAGAGCCTGGGACCACTGCAGGGCCTGAAGGATGCTCGAGTTTCAGGGAGTTCACAAAGAAGGTTAGCATCGATTCTGTCAGGGATAAGAAAGAATGAGGACAGGTATCCGAGAGTGATCCTTGAGCTGAGATCTGAGGCTGAGTAGGTGTTTTTTGAGGCCTTCCCAGGTGGCTCAGTGGTAAAGAATCTGCCTGCCAATACAGGAGACATAAGAGACATGGGTTCGATCCCTGGGTTGGGAAGATCCCCTGGAGTATATACTTCTAATTGAAGTATAGTTGCTTTACAATATTATATAAGTGACAAGTGTACAATATAGTGATTCATCCTTTTCAAAGGTTATACTCCATTTACAGTTATTATAAAATATTAAGTATATTCTCCATGTTGTCCAGTATATCCTTGTAGCTTATTTTATAGCTAATAGTTTGTACCTCTTAATCCCTGACCCTTATACTGCCCTCCCTCCCCACTCTCCACACTGGTAGCCACGAGTTTGTTCTCTATGTCTGTGAGTCTGCTTCTTTTTCGTTATATTCACTAGTCTGTTATATTTTTCAGATTCCACATATAAATGACATCACACGGTATTTGTCTTTCTCTGTCTCCCCTCCAAGTCCATCCCTCCTTTAGAAAACACCTGTGTGTGTGCGTACTCAGTCGTGTCTGACTCTCTGCAACCTCATGGATTGCATCCCACCAGGCTCCTCTGTCCATGGGATTCTCCAGGCAAGAATGCTGGAGTGCGTTTCCATGTCCTCCTCCAAAGGATCTTCCCTCCCCAGGTATCAAACCCACATCTCCTGCACTCTTGCATTGGCAGGCAGATTCTTTACCACTGAGTCAGCAGGGAAAAGGTAGATTAAGAAATGGTTAAAAGTTCAGTGGCTGGAGCATAGAACTGGGAGAGTTGACAGAGAGGGATAAAGAGATGACTGGGCCCAGGTTCTGCACAATAAAGCCATAATGAGATTCCACTGCATACATATCAGAATGGCTAACACAGAACATGGACAACATCACAGCCTGGTTAGTGTGTAGAGGAACTCTCTCTCATGCATCATGGGTGAGAATGTAAAACGGTATTGCCAATCTGGCAAACAGTTGAGCTGTTTCTTATAAAACTAAACAGAATGATCATCCAACCCAGCGATTACACTCTTGAGCATTTATCCCAGAAAAATGACAACTGATGTTTATGTACAAAATGATGCGCATTGAAAGATTGTAGCAGTTTTATTTGTAGTATTCCCAAAATGGAAATGACCCAGATGTCCTTCAGCAGGTGAATGATTAAATTGTGGTCCATCCATACCATGAAATATAACACTACTTGGCAGGAAAAAGGAGAGACTATTGACCCGCAAATCATGAGTGTCTGGGGCTTGATGCTTAGCGAGAAGAGCCAGTACCAAAAAGATTACCGGCTGTGTGGTTTTTAGCATCCTGGTCATGATGTTGTACTGTAGTTTTGCAAACGCTATCTTTAGGGGAAACTGGGCGAAGAGTAGAAGAGATCCCTCTTTATTATTTCTTATAGCTTCATGTGAATCTTTAATAATATAAAATTAAAATTTAGTGAAAACCAACAAAACAACAACAAAATCATACCACTCAGAATTCTACAAGTTTTTAAAACATTTTATTATTCTTTTTAATTTCGCTGTGCTGAGTCTGATTTGCAACATACGGGATCGTCACTGTGGCATGCTGGATTTGTAGCTGTGGCATGTGAGCTCTTAGGTGTGGCCTGTGGGATCTATTCCCTGACCAGGGATTGAAGCCAGTCCCCCCTGCATTGGGACTGTGGGGTCTTAACCACTGGACCCAAGGGAAGCGCCCCCCCAATACCATTTTTTGTGTATTTTGTTACACATACATTTTTTTTTGAAAATCAAAAAGCACATTTTTAAGCAACTATTGTACATTCTGCTATGCAAGAATAATAATATATACAACTTGAGGCTTTTATTTGTAGAGGAAATAATCCTCTATGCTTTCTTTAAGCAGAAGCACTTATTAAAGGATTTTAAGTAGTTTTGAGACTCTCCAGGAGAGCCAGAGTCCGTCTTATGAAAGGTATGAAAATGCATAATTTCAGGCTGAATACCAAGAGTCCTAGGACTGCTGTCTGGAGGAGCTGGACATTCTGCATCATGCCTGCTAGGATGCGACTGCATGGGCATCACTTTTGACTTTTCTTGAAATTGCTTCTGGCTTCCGAGGTCTTCTTAATGATTTCATTAAGAAGACCTTAAAACCTAGACACCTCCCCCTCATCTGCCATCTGTATCCTTGCTACAAATTTAGGTGAAGATGCAAATATTCTGGATTCTACCTTAGGCATATCGCTTTTAAGCCAAAACTAGGAGGCATGTTCAAAGATGCTAGATGGACATAAATTACAAATTACACTTATCCCCACCCTTTGGTTTACATTTCCAAGAAAGAACAACGCTTCTATAGACCTATAATGCAGACAAATCCGATTTTCCTTCCTGAACAGTAGATTTTAAAATATTTTCACTGGTGCACTGTCCTCCTCCCAGGCCACCATTATCCCCTTTGTCTTAATTGTAGTTGTTTAGTCACTAAGTTTTTTCCAACTCTTTGCCACCCCATGGACTGTAGCCTGTCAGGCTCCTCCGTCCATGGGACTCTTCAGGCAAGAATACTGGAGTGGGTTGCCACTTCCTCCTCCAGGGCATCTTCCTGGACCAGGGATCGAACCCACGTCTGCTGTGTCTCCTGCATTGGCAAATGGGTTCTTTACCACTGAGCCACCTGTGAAGCCCTTTCTCCTGACTAAATTCTTTAAATCCGTAAGACAGATCTTAGGGGAAAAAATTGCCCTTTAGTAATTGTGTTAATGTTAATGCCTATGAAAATATCTAGTGTAGAATTTTGCAGATACTCAGTAAAATTTAGTTGCTTTGGCTCTTCCATTCCTTAATTATTTCATGAAGATTTCTTGATCCTTCCTTTTGAAATCAATTGCTGTTTCTTCTCTTCTACCTTCATAACAACTACCACTTATCTGAAGGTGTCTGGTTCATTTTACTGAATATGTACACCTTAGTGATATGTAATTTTTTACTGTTTTGAAAATGAAACCTAAATCCTCTCACCTAGTCTTTTATTTCCAGTTTTACTCAAATATATGTGTTTGAAATCTGATTTGATTTTTAGTTTTCTGCTACATGTGCTGCTGCTGCTACTGCTAAGTCACTTCAGTCATGTCTGACTCTGTGCGACCCCATAGACAGCAGCCCATCAGGCTCCATATATATATATATTTTTTTCTGCCTTCAAGGACATTTCTTCCTTTTTCTTCCCTTCCTTCTTTCTTCCTTCCCTCCCCAAAATATTTGGGTTTTCCTGCTTAAGGCTTCTTAAGTGTATTGTGTGGTGTGTCTGTCTGTGTGCAGGGGAGGTTGGGATGGGAAGAGATGAGGGATTTCATCACCACCTAACGAGCCAGGCATGGCTGTCACATTCTTTGTAACCAACACACACGTCCAGAGAGCGTCACTAACTAGTGTCAAGGGCTACCTGAACTTCTAGCTTGAGCATGATAAAAATTTCCAAATAACGATTTAAGAAAATAATTGTTCACTTGGCAACTATAAACTTATGTTAAGTTTTCTTGTGTTTAAGAAAAAGATATAGCTCTCGAGAAACACAAAACTCAGAAGTCAAATAAAGATAGAACTGGAGGTCCAGAACTGATTTCCACTGGGAATTATTAAACTGGAAAATATCAAGAGTACCTATGCATGCATACTCAGTCATGTCCAACTCTTTACAAGCCCGTTGATTGTAGCCCCCAGGCCCCTCTGTCCATGGGAATTTCCAGGCAAAAATACTGGAGTGTGTTGCCATTTCCCCTCTTCCTCACTCAGGGATCGAACCCATGTCTGCTGTGTCACCTGCATTGGCGAGCAGGTTCTTTACCACTGAGCCACCGGCAAAGCCCATGTTTACCTCAGCCCCACACAAAAGAGAATTCCCCCGTTCCCTTCAGAGACCTCATAAAATTGTGTGCTTTCTTCCTCTATGGCAGAAATTATTCTCTTTGTCTTCCTGGCTCCTGAAGGCAATCATGGGTTTTCTTTAAACTGAAAAGAAATCTAGTGTAACATTATAGCACAGTACCCTTTCTACTTTGCCTAAGCTTTCTTTCTTTCTTTTTTTTTTTTTTCAATGCTGTCTCCAACTTTGGGTCAGAATCAGCTACTGTAACCCCCAACATGGGCCTGGTAGGTAGTTGCATGAACTCCATTTTTCATGACAGCAGTATCCAAATGCCGAATTTAAAGTATTTGGGAGCTTCCCTGGTGGTGCTATAGATAATACTCTGCCTGCCAATGCAGGGGACACGGGTTCAGTCCCTGGTCTTGGAATATTGCACATATTCCAAGGAGCCACTAAGCCCGATGATGGCACAGCTGCTGAAGCTGGCGTGCCTAGAGTCTGTGCTCTGCACCAACAGAAGCCTGTGCATTACAACTCGAGAGTAGCCCCCACTCTCTGCACCTAGAGAAAGCCCGTGTGCAGCAGCGAAAACCTGGCACAACCAAGCATGAAGGAAAGAAGGAAAGGATTAAAAAGGTATTCATATTTAGTAACAGCATGAAATTCTTGATGTATCTTCCATTTCCACCAAGGTGCATTTGTGAATGGCACCTTGGAGATCTCCATAGGGAACTACTGACTGATCTCCAAGGTAAATGTAAAAATGCAGCTCTCTAAACAATGATTTGTGGCATGTGTTTGGAAAACGAAGTGTTTAGGCACTGGCCCAAATATTAAGTGGAAATCGGTGCTGCAAGGCAGATGTTTACCATCCCTAAACAAATGGACCGCAGGACTCCATGAGTCTCCCAGCTGTTGATATGCTCTAGTTTCAAGCAAGAAGAGAGTCATTTAAAATGAAATCCCTTTGCCTTTGTAGAAACACAGTTGTGGGTGAAAATGTCATTTTATTTCAGAAACACAATCTGCTGATGACTTGTTTAGAAATACATGGAGTCCATGCAGGATGAATGCAGGCAGTGGCCCAGGATAAACATGGCGACCAATGGTGGAAAAGTCTCAAAAAGTAAAACCCACTTCATAACGGGATGGCCATCTGGTCTTCTGATCAGTATGGCCCTGAATTTCCAATATGTTTGCAGGAGGACTGTGCTTCATGTGGAAAAGCCAGGACTTGTCTTTCTCAATTCAGTTCTTCATAGTTAAGGAATAATCCTTCAAGTTTCAGGCATTGTGTTGCTTATAGATTTCAGACATCCTGTTTCTTGTCATTTTTAGTATGATTGCAAATTTTTTTTATTTCTGAATTTTCAGCTATTTTGGTGGGTTCTCTTGAAATATTATTTCAAATTGAAAATCTCAAGAAATGCTTATTGAACTGATTCTAAAAGTAACACATCATTAACCTCTTTTATCTAAAATGTAAATCAGAAAAGAGGGAGAAGAAAGAGAGGCACAAAGTTGGTTTTATACTAGAGTATTATTTTGGATAATATGGTAACTTTTCCACTTGTCATGGAGTTATTACCAAAGATGGGGGTGGGGGAGGGTAGAATTAATTTCCTCTAAAATATCTCTTACTTTGATTTTTTTAAGTACCAGTGAACTGAGCTACAAATTCATTCCACCAACATTCAGAGCTCTTTGCTCTCACAACTGTCCTGCTGGAATCAATAAGCTGTTGATTAAAAACCTTGTTACTTAATACATTTAGTAAGCTTAATCTGTTTTTTAGAAACCTAAGCACTTTCATGTCACTAGCTGCAGGGGTAGAGACAAAAGCTGTGGCTAATTATTAACAACTTCACAAAGCTGATATTGAATTTCTAATGTATCCCAAATGCCCCTTCCTCCCACCCCCACCCCCATTAGTTCCTGTGTCCCACCAGCTCACACATTGTAAGCTTGGTGAATGACTTTCAGTTTAAGATCCTAAAGTTTCAGAAAAACTTGAAACAATAACAAATTCTCTGGTCATTTTGAAACAGTCCTGTACGCAGCAACATCTGGATACAAAGGGGAGTAATTGCTGGCTGGAAGAGGACCAATGGCATCCTTCCGCTCCACCTGCTTCAAGATGGTTGACTCCCAGCTGCTGAGTAAAGAGGAGGAATGGGGTCACGATGGCCTTGTAAAACAGGCCAACCTGGGTTAGACGTGTTTCAGTTCTCAGATCTCTATTCCTTCCCCTGCAACCTCTCCTGAGCTTCAGAATTGCATTTCCAACTGCCAAATATACAAACATTTCCTGACTTGCAGAAGACAATAGCTAAGGACTATACTGAGAGCTGGGGACCAGAGACAGATTTCAAACCGAAAACTAGTCCTTGGTCTGTCCCTGGGGATGTGTCCTGGTAGGGAAGGTGACATAATTAAGGCATCCAGTGAAGCTGGGGCTTAGTCTGTGGGGTCACTGTGAGTTGGACACGACTGAAATGCCTTAGCAATGAAGCTGGCATTTATTGGTGAGGGCTCTGACTTCTGCATAGCAAGCCCTGTACGCCATATAACGTTATACTTAGAACATGCTGGAATCATTATGTATCATACACGAGTCTCACTGGTAGAACAAGGTCTAAGACCAGGACAATAAGATCATTTTCCCCTGAAATCTGCCTATCTCATTAAGCTTTTCATGGGTGATATAACTTCTCCTTTCCTCCAAACATGCAGGGGTCCCCTGACTATCGCTGCTAAGCATGCCATTTCCATTATGGTTATAAATTATGTGCCTGGCCCTCAGAGGTTCTTATCCCACATTACAGATACTTATTGAAGATGAACTATTATATGACAGCACAAGGAAAAATGAACTTTGGGAAGTAAAACTAACAGGTTTTTTTTAGAAACCATTAATCCATCTAGCAAGTTGTGATATAGATAATTTCCATAGAGTGTATAGTTCACATGGATTATTCCTGAAATTATAACACACATGTGTGCAGTCTTTACAAATAACACCATCAGTTTAATATTTTATTAATGATTTAGCTTGATTCTACTTTTTCCAATTGAATTTCTGAGTTATATTCACTTTTATAATTATTATTAATTGTTGGTTTTCTTTTGTTTAGGTTCTGAAATGCAAGAAAGAGCTAAGCGTGGACACTGTAGGTTATATAACAAAAATGTTGTGAAATTATATTCTCATACATTTCTCTAAACATACAATGTCTCTGAGGGACCTGGTTGAAAATATATGCCTGAAGCCAAACCTATCTTTGGGCATTTTATTCCCATGAGTAAATATATACCCTTTGTCATTTAAGTGCATTTTCTATTATTTGCTGTCATAAGTACTCTGTCTGATAAAATTAAGTGAAGCGAAATGGTTGCTCAGTCGTGTCTGACTCTTTGTGACCCCGTGGACTGTAGCCTACCAGGTTCCTCCGTCCATGGGATTCTCCAGGCAAGAGTACTGGAGCGGGTTGCCATTTCCTTCTCCAGGGGATCTTCCCGACCCAGGGATTGAACCCAGGTCTCCCACATCATGAGCAGACGCTTTAACCTCTGAGCCACCAGGGAAGCCCATCTGATAAAACGACTATACCTTAATATCTAAGCTCTAGGTCATAAAATCTTAGATCAGAAAGGGTGAGAAGGGGAACTTGTTTTTCCAGACAGTGTTACTGGGTTTATCTCTCTTAAGTGTGACTGCAAAATTGTGGGCTGAGTGAATTTACTCAAAGCTAAAACCAGGTATTTTGGACATATTTTTAGGTGGTAGACTTGGGAAATGGTAAGGATTATACACCTATTTATTACCTTATGGGTGATGAATAGTTTTTAGACCTTGTGTATTTGGCATCTGACTGGCTGATGCCTGGTTCTCTGGAATATTAATAAATATTTGTTTAATCAGTGAATGAATGGATGAAAGGAGATAGCACAAGAGAAAAGGGGAATGGGAGAGAGTATTTCAGTATCACTGCTGTATCAATGTGGTTTAATCCAATCTTCCACCTTGGGTTCAACAGCAACCCTTAGCGTGATTTATTCAAGAGCTGGAGATCTGTTTATTGAGTCTGATCCTTTCCTCTTATAAACAAAGGCCCATTTGCCTCAGAAATTTCCCATTTGGTTCTCTAGCCGTATGCCCTACACGAGCTCACACACTCAAAACAAAACTTTTAGATCATATTTAAAAAAGAAGACCACACAGGTGCCACTGGATATGAAGATAAAGTTACAGTTGTAAAGCACATGGTGATGGTTTCCCAAAACACCAAGCCCTAAATTTAAATTCTCAGGAGGAGGAGAAGGATATATTGAATTATACACACTGACTGAAAACTTTGGTATCAGTAAAACAAAACTGAAAAACATTTTAGAGCATTTGATCCTTTTTCTTCACAGAAGCAATGTCCCGATATCTTACCTATCATTTTCATTTTGTCATCCAGAAAGAGAAACACAGGGCTCCACTATCCACTCTTGCCAAGGGTTCAAATTAAGTGTTTTTGAATTTTTTTTTTAAAGTGAGTTCAATATAAACTTGGTATGAATACAAATACTTTCTTTCCTTAGAATGACCCCTTTAACTTACATGATCTCATCTCACTTTACAGCATCGCATGATAGGATATCATGTAATGAGGTTATAAAACTCAGAAGAATCACATTTCAGCTAAAAGTGGAAGTTGGTAATAAACAAAGATGGCCACTTTCACTGGGAATGGAGCGATATACTAAAATGTAAACACTTTATAAACTGACCCTGGGGAGAAGACTTGGAAATGTTCTTAACACAAAGACAGTGACTCTCCCACCCTTCCACTGGAAAGAGGGTGAAGCCCCCGATTTGCTGATGATATGTGATACCCCCAGAATGAGCATCTCTGACACCACAATTGCCCCCCACCTTGGAATGACCAGACTTGGCCAACTGGCTTCTATAGAATGAGCCAAACACCATTTTGGAGTTTTATTTTGCAGCTGCTAGAAACTCAGGGGAAGATGCCAATCCCAACTGAAATCCAAGAAGAAGGAAGAGAAGAAATGAGATCTCGGCTATAAACGGTTCATCATCCGTTCCAGAGGGGAGATGCTGGCAGGGGTCACGCAGGTTGACAGAGAGTGAATCCTTCATCCTTAAAGAAATCTGTTGGCTGCCTCATGTTAGGGTGCTGCAAACACAAAACCCTAAACCTTCCATCAGTAGCACCTGGTCTGCTCCTGATGGGCGAGCAGGAATAATTAAAGGTGTCAGAACTTTCTGGAAGAAATCCAGGTGACAAAATTCTCTGGGGTGAGTACAAAGGGGAAAAAGCCTAGGAACTTGGTTTCACTTTGTGTCTGTCTCCTCATCTCATGGGGAATATGCAACCCTTTGAGAATTGCTCATCATGGGAAGGATGAGGGTGGGCTGGAAGCTTAGGGAGAAGAAGTGCCTGGATAGGGCCTCTTACCCACAGCCCACCATCTTTCCACATCTCCAAGGCTTGCA
Source organism: Bubalus bubalis (assembly GCF_019923935.1). Taxonomy (NCBI): domain Eukaryota; kingdom Metazoa; phylum Chordata; class Mammalia; order Artiodactyla; family Bovidae; genus Bubalus; species Bubalus bubalis. The sequence continues at coordinate 31,601,372 of NC_059159.1, read as the reverse complement.
ACCCCTCAGACAAGACATGGTGTATACAGGCTGTGAGAGGGGAAGGGTGAGGCTAGGTAGGTCATCTTTAAACCAAAACAAATCACTTTATTTCCTGAGAAATATCAACAACCTTAGATAGGCAGATGATACCACCCCAATGGCAGAAAGCCAGGAGGCACTAAAGAGCCTCTTGATGAGGGTGAAAGAAGAGAGTGAAAAAGCTGGCTTGAAACTCAACTTTCAAAAAATGAAGATCATGGCATCTGGTCTCATCACGTCATGGCCAATCAGTTCAGTTGAGTTCAGTCGCTCAGTTGTGTCTGACTATTTGCACCCCCATGGACTGCAGCACGCCAGGCCTCCCTGTCCATCACCAACTCCCGGAGTTTATCCAAACTCATGTCTATTGAGTCGGTGATGCCATCCAGCCATCTCATCCTCTGTCGTCCCTTTCTCTTCCTGCCTTCAATCTTCCCCAGGATCAGGGTCTTTTCAAATGAGTCAGTTCTTTGCATCAGGTGGCCAAAGTATGGGAGTTTCAGCTTCAACATCAGTCCTTCCAGTGAACACTCAGGACCAATCTCCTTTAGGATGGACTGGTTGGATCTCCTTCTAGTCCAAGGGACTCTCAAGAGTCTTCTCCAACACCACAGTTCAAAAGCATCAATTCTTCAACGCTCAGCTTTCTTCACCATCCAACTCTCACATCCATACATGACCCCTGGAAAAACCATAGCCTTGACTAGACAGACCTTTGTTGGCAAAATAATGTCTCTGCTTTTTAATATGATGTCTAGGTTGGTCGTAACTTTTCTTCCAAGGAGTAAGCGTCTTTTAATTTCATGGCTGCAATCACCATCTGCAGTGATTTTGGAGCTCCCCAAAAATAAAGTCTGCCACTGTTTACACTGTTTCCCCATCTATTTCCCATGAAGTGATGGGACTGGATGCCTTGATCTTAGTTTTATGAATGTTGAGCTTTAAGCCAACTTTTTCACTCTCCTCTTTCACTTTCATCAAGAGGCTCTTTAGTTCTTCACTTTCTGCCATAAGGATGGTCATCTGTGTATCTGAGATTATTGATATTTCTCCTGGCAATCTTGATTCCAGTTTGTGCTTCTTCCAGCCCAGCGTTTCTCATGATATATATACTCTGCATAGAAGTTAAATAAGCAGGGTGACAGTATACAGCCTTGACATACTCCTTTTTCTATTTGGAACCAGTCTGTTGTTCCATGTCCAGTTCTAACTGTTGCTTTCTGACCTGCATACAGATTTCTCAAGAGGCAGGTCAGGTGGTCTGGTACTCCCATCTCTTGAAGAATTTTCCAGTTTGTTGTGATCCACACAGTCAAAGGGTTTGGCATAGTCAATAAAGAAGAAATAGATGTTTTTCTGGAACTCGCTTGTTTTTTTGATGATCCAGCAGATGTTGGCAATTTGATGTCTGGTTCCCCTGCCTTTTCTAAATCCAACTTGAACATCTGGAAGTTCACGGTTCATGTGTTGTTGAAGCCTGGCTTGGAGAATTTTGAGCATTACTTTACTAGCGTGTGAGATGAGTGCAATTGTGCGGTAGTTTGAACATTCTTTGGCATTGCCTTTCTCTGGGATTGGAATGAAAACTGACCTTTTCCAGTCCTGTGGGCACTGCTGAGTTTTGCAAATTTGCATGGCTAACAGATGGGGGAAAGTGAAAACTGCGACATTTTATTTTCTTGGGCTCCAAAATTACTGCGGATGGTTACTGCAGCCATGAAATAAAAAACTGCTTGTTTCTTGGAAGGAAAACTATGACTGATCTTGATAGAAGGTTTTAAGAAGCAGAGACATCACTTTGCCAACAAAGGTGTGTATAGTCAAAGCTATGGTTTATCCAGTAACCATGTATGGATGTGAGAGTTGGATGATAAAGAAGTCTGAGTGCTGAAGAACTGATGCTTTTGAACTGTGGTATTGGAGCAGACTCTTGAGAATCCCTTGAACAGCCAGGAGATCAAACCAGTCAATCCTAAAGGAAATCAACTGTGAATATTCATTGGAAGGGCTGATGCTCAAGCTGAAACTCCAGTACTTTGGCCACCTGATGCAAAGAGCTGACTCACTGAAAAAAGACCCTGATGCTGGGAAAGATTGAGGCAGGAGATAGGAACAACAGAGGACGAGATGGTTGGATAGCATCACTGACTCAATGGACATGAGTTGAGTAAACTCCAGGAGATAGTGAAGGACAGGGAAGCCCAGTGTGCTGCAGTCCATGGGGTTTGCAAAGAGTCGGACATGACTTAGTGACTGAACAAGGCAACTTTATGTCTGAAGTTGAAAGCAGCCGGCATCACCAAGCACAGCATGGTTTAGACCTGCCAATTCTTAAACTCTGCAACTATCAGGAGATGAGAGACTCTACTCTCTTGACCTTTAAAGAGACTACTTTCTGTGGATGAGGGAACATTTGATAAGTGGTGAGGGTGACATGCCTGAAGGCATGTTCAAGCTGCCTTTCAAGAGGGCGTGCTCCATGAACTGCAGAATTTTGTCTTCCTGCAGAAAGATTGTATCTACTAAGCAGAAGACACTTCTCAGCAGGTAGGTCCTTCTAGTCCTTCCCCCTCACACTGCTCAGGCTCTTCTCTAAACAGACATTGAACGAAGATTAAATGATATTGGCTTGAAACGGTGCCACATTGGTGGTCCTAAATACCCACCTCTTTCTCTGTCACTCTCCCTCCACCCAGATGGAAAGGTGTGCACCCCTTATCACAGAAGGACACAGCATGAAAACAAAGAAGCAAGCAAATAAACACATTTAACAACCAGAAATGGTGGGGGGCTATACAGGATAAGGCCGTGAGGACATTCTAACCCCAGAGAGTCTCTCTCCACATGAAGGCACCAGAAGGCAGAGGAAGTCCTACTTCAGCAACGCTTGGAAGCCTAGCCTCATCTGATGGTAAATGAGGAAGAGGCTGGAAAGTCTTCAGTCTGGTGTTTTGGAAACATTTCTTAATAGAGCCTCTCCTACTCTGTGCTTTCACTGCCAACGGCTGGGTTCAGTCAGTAGTCAGGGAACTTACATCCTGAAAGTTGCAAGGTTTAGCCAAAAAAATGAGTAAAACCAGTAACTGAAGGCAAAGAGGCCAGCCAACTTCTTAAGTATTTTCATCATTATCAGTCAAGCAACTGACGCAACATTGAACAGGAGAGTATATGGAGCACACAGAATAACATCAGTACACAAATCCCAAACCAACACTTGGAACATGCCACACGTGTACACAGAGTGATAAAGATGCAGTATTTTTTCTTTTTTAAATTTGAGGTGTAGTTGATGTACAACTGAGAGTTGGACTGTGAAGAAAGCTGAGCACCAAAGAATTAATGCTTTTGAACTGTGGTGTTGGAGAAGACTCTTGAGAGTCCCTTGGACTGCAAGGAGATCCAACCAGTCCATTCTAAAGGAGATCAGCCCTGGGATTTCTTTGGAAGGAATGATGCTAAAGCTGAAACTCTAGTACTTTGGCCACCTCATGCGAAGAGTTGACTCATTGGAAAAGACTCTGATGCTTTGGAGGGATTGGGGGCAGGAGGAGAAGGGGATGACAGAGGATGAGATGGCTGGATGGCATCACCGACTTGATGGACATGAGTTTGAACTCCGGGAGTTTGTGATGGACAGGGAGACCTGGCGTGCTGCAATTCATGGGGTGGCAAAGAGTCAGACACGACTGAGTGACTGAACTGACTGACTGATGTACAATATGAAACGTTTCAGGTGTACAACATAATGATTCACAATTTTTTAAAGTTATATTCCATTTGTAATTATTATAAAATTTTAGCTGTAAAAAATAGAGCCCCTTTTGTTTCATTTTTGAGACTAATCATGAACCATAGGAGTTGGAAATTAAGGAGATTTGGGGTCTTGCCAGGTGAGTCCTCCTGGATGACACTTGGTAGTGGAACTTGTTTATAACACATTATTAATAACTTTAAACTGTAAGCTATTTTCAACTGTTTTTCTTAAAGTTCTCAAAGTTATCTAGAAAGTTTTTCTCAAGAAGAAACTATATTTAGTAAAAATTTTTAAAAGAAAGTATTTTCAAATTTTATTAAAATGTTTCATATATTGCAGATATCAAAGTAGAAAAACATATTAAAAAAAAAAAAGGTGGAATTCCAGAAGCCCTATAGCTCAGTTGGTAAAGAATCTGCCTGCAGTTCAGGAGACCCCAGTTCGATTCCTGGGTTGGAAAGGTCTGCTGGAGAAGGGATAGGCTACCCACTCCAGTATTCTTGGGCTTCCCTGGTGGCTCAGCTGGTAAAGAATCCGCCTGCAATGTGGGAGACCTGAGTTCTGGTCCCTGGGTTGGGAAGATGCCCTGGAGAAGGGAAAGGCTACCCACTCCAGTATTCTGGCCTGGAGAAGTCCATGGACTGTATAGTCCATGGGGTCGCAAAGAGTCGGACACAACTAAGCAACTTTCACTTCACTTCCAGAAAACTTGAGCTTTGGAAGAGCACAATTTGAGCACATATCTAGATGAGGAAAAAGTGTCTCAGGGACCTTATTCATAAAAGGTCATCGATTTATTAAATAAAAGTAAAACAAGCAGGAAAAATCAAATCCTATCGTGTATTGGGATTTTTTTTTCCAAGAGATATCGTATGTGGATCCTGGCCTCAGGAAGCTCTTTAGGGAGGGAAAGATGTGTATGGAGACATAATACAAGCTACATAGTGATATCAACCATGAGAGAAGCAAATAAGATGCTCTGAAGACTTGTACTGGAGAGGATTTTCATTCTACCCTGGAGATTCTCAAGGTGACCCTTAAATAGGGTCTGATATCTTGAGACTTTTGAGGGTATAGGGAAGTTTGGAAGCCAGGTGGAGGAGGATCCAGCAGAAGAATCAAGGAACAGAAACTCAGACTGTACAGCCTTCAGGAAGCAGTTGGAACTTACATAACATACACAGGAATTCTCAGGAGGTGAGAAGTTGGGTCTAAGTAATAGTCAAATCTGCTGTGTGTGCTCAGTTGTGTCCAACTCTTTGTGATCCCATAACCTGCCAGGCTCCTCTGTCCATGGGATTTTCCCGGCAAGAATACTGGAGTGGGCTGCCATTCTCTTCTCCAGGGGACCTTCCCAACCCAGGGATTTAACCTGCATCTTTTGAGTCTCCTGCATTGGCAGGCAGGTTCTTTATCACTAGTGCCATTGAGGAATATATTAGACTTACTAAGAATGTCAGCGCAGCCACCAGAGAGCTTGAAATAGCAGGCGAGCCCTTCTGAGCACCAGAGGCTAGGGCTGCCTAGTGGCTGTTGGCCTGAAGTCCTTTCAGGGAGAGCAAAGGAGGTGGCTCCTTCTTGGGTCATCAGCCAGTCTGGCTTGGAACTGAACAGAGTTACAAGGATGAAGATGACAGTGAGAGAACCAAGTCAGCTGCAGCAGAGAAAAGATTTCTTTCTCAGAGGGTTGACCAGATGCTCCAGGAAAAGGGATGGGGTCCCTAATGTATGATGATACGAGCAGCCCAGCCTCTTCCAAGGCTGGGAAGAAGTGAACTGGCAAGCCAACCGATGCGGCATCACCCGACCCTGGACCTCAGTGTCACCTCCAGGTTCGGTGCCATGGACATCTGCTCTCACCTGTGAGATCCACTTCATTCCTCATAGCACGTGAGCACACCAAACACTTCCCTCCATGGCCAGGTCAAGTCTTTTGTGCTCCTGCCCTTTCTTTCCCAGTAGCATCTCTGTGGTCTCTCAAGTATTTGCCCTGTGATTATTGAAGAATTACTTTACATTCAGTCTCCTGGGAACACAGAGAAAAAAATCATGCTTGAAATTCTGTTGTCTGAACTTAAGTTAGAATCATTGAAAACCTAAATGTCTTAAAACGCAACCAGCATCACCTCTATTTGGTCCTTGTGATGTGGAGCAAATAGCTTTGTCTAAACCCCATATCTGACATCCTTACACACCGTTATTTGTTTCTATTTATTATTAAAATATTTCCCTGCTGTGTCATATGGAACAGCTTTCGAAGATTCCTGTGAGCCACAGCTGGGAAATTCCTTCTTTGAAGTGCTCCATTTATTCATCTTTTGTCAGTGGCAGGCTCTTTATGCTCAGACATTTTATACTTTTCACAGTTATTTCAGAATCTATTTCATTTGACGGAGAGTCCATTTATCATTCTGCACACACTCCCATTTCTCATTTTCCTCATTTCTCTCACTTTGGCATTCTGTTAAGTTCATCAGAGCATTTTTTTTTCTTTTTTCCTTTCCTTTCAAGCTGAACTGTGAAGTCTAGAAAGACACTGAAAGCCCACTGCCTTGGAAGAATCATACCTCCAGTTTTTACTTGGACTCCCAGCTTCACCTAGAGATTACAAAAGTTGGAGACTGTAACTCATGAATCTGCCTAATAAGATCAACAGCTCTCAGACATAAATCTGAAAGTGGGTGGTTTCATTGGAGAATATCAGCTTGACTCCACTTAGAATCAAAAAGAGCTTTTGTCCATCTGGTTGCTAAATCTCGTTCTCCCAAGGTTTCTCAGTGGACCAGTTCTGCACATGGGCAGAATTTATATCAATTTGCCTAGGTGCAAAAGGAAACAAGGAGATGATCCTGTGGTTCTGAGATCGTTTCAATTTCAGCAGCGTGTTCCCTTGAAGCTGATATACAAAAGGGCTTTTCCCCTACCTAGACTCATTTTAGCTGAGTGTTATTACTTTCATTTGACTTAATCAGGAAAAAAGGCAGTTTGTCATGATGGAAATCCAGATAGTTGATATCTTGGATCCTTCTCTTGGTATGATAATGTAATGTAACTCAGCAAAAATTGCTTGCCTGTTCACTGACTTACAGCTACTAGCAATGCAAACGACACCAAAGTTGTATAAATCTTAGGAAGTAATGTATGGATGTGAGAGTTGGACTGTGAAGAAGGCTGAGCGCCGAAGAATTGATGCTTTTGAACTGTGGTGTTGGAGAAGACTCTTGAGAGACCCTTGGACTGCAAGGAGATCCAACCAGTCCATTCTGAAGGAGATCAGCCCTGGGATTTCTTTGGAAGGAATGATGCTAAAGCTGAAACTCCAGTACTTTGGCCACCTCATACGAAGAGTTGACTCATTGGAAAAGACTCTGATGCTTTGGAGGGATTGGGGGCAGGAGGAGAAGGGGACGACAGAGGATGAGATGGCTGGATGGCATCACTGACTTGATGCACGTGAGTCTGAGTGAACTCTGGGAGTTGGTGATGGACAGGGAGGCCTTGTGTGCCGTGATTCATGGGGTTGCAAAGAGTTAGACACAAATGAGTGAACTGAACTGAATGTCCTCATTGTGGTGTGTGCATATCAGAACTCTTTTGGGCCTTTTCATTTTGGAAATCTTGTAAGAGACTCATTGGCAAGAAAGGAAAAAGGGAAGAAAGGAAGGAGGGGAGGAAGGAAGAGGGAGAGGAAGCAAGGAAGGAAGGAAAAAAGGAAGGAAGAGAGGGGAAAAGCACACCCAGAAAAGGAGACTTTATACAATGACTTGAAATATAGAACCTGAAAACTGAGTGATTTCTGTGGATTGCTGCCTTCACAAATTTTATCTTTTAAATATAAAAATTCATTCTCCAAAGTGTTTTTCTGATTGTTGACCTTATACTCTTATTTATAAGTTAACTCAGAAAAGAACATAAAGGAAAAATAGCAATCGATCTTAATCCCTTTACAGTATTTTTGTAAAAATGGAATTACATTGCATATACAGGTCTTTTGACTAATCCCAACTATTTTTACCTTGTACAAATAAAGTACATGGTTACTATCCAATGAAAATATTGTAGCCACATAGACTACAGGAATCGAAATTTCCCCATATTCTGGCATCCCTAACATAAGCACTGCTCGAAAATTTTGGGATCACTTCCTGAAGTCTTATGATATATTGATTTGTCAATTCCTTTGATGTTCATTTCCCTACACTGGAAGCTCTGTGAAGGTAGGGTTTTATTTGGTTTTCCTCTTCAAACCTCAGTGTGTATCTGTTAGTCCCAAGCTCCTAATTCCTCCCCCAACTCTTTTTCCCCTTTAGTAACCATAAGTTTGTTTTCTGTGAGTTTATTTCTGTTTTGTAAATAAGTTCATTTGTACTTTTTTTTTTTTTAGATTCCACATACAAGTGATATGCGTCCTGCAGTCCATGAGGCCCCAGAGAGTTGGACATAATTTAGTGACTGAACAACAATATAAGTGATATCATATGATATTTCTCTTTCTCTGTCTCAGTATGATAATCGTCATGCAAATGGCATTGTTTTATTCTCTCTTATGGCTAAGTAATATTCCATTGTGTATATGTAGCACATTTTTATCCATTCATCTGCCAGTGGATGTTTAGTTTGCTTCCAGGTCTTTCTGTTGTAAATACTGCTGCTGTGAACACTGGGGTGCATGTATCTTCTTGAATAAGAGTTTGATCGGGATATATGCCCAGGAGTGGCACTGCTGGATCAGATGGTAACTCTACGTTTAGTTTTTTAAGGAACCTCCCTATGTTCTCCACAGTGGCTGCACCAACTTACATCCCCGCCAACGGTGTAGGAGGGTTCTCTTTTTTCCACACCCTCTCCAGCATGTGTTATTTGTAGACTTTCTGATGATGGCCATTCTGACCGGTGTGAGATGGTACCTTATTGTAGTTTTAATTTGCATTGCTTCATCGGTCTTAAATATGCTCCACTGCATATTAAAAAGCAAAGATATCACTTTTCCAACAAAAGTCCATCTAGTTAAAGCTATGGTTTTTTCCAGTAGTCATGTACCAATGTGAGAGTTGGACCATAAAGAAGACTGAGTGCTGAAGAATCGATGCTTTTGAGTTGTGGTGCTGGAGAAGACTCTTGAGAGTCCCTTGAATTGCAAGGAGATCAAACCAGTCAATCCTAAAAAAAAAAATCAACCCTGAATATTCATTAGAAGGACTGATGCTGAAGCTGAAGCTCTAATACTTTAGCCACCTGATGTGAAGAGCCAACTCGTTGGAAAAGACCCTAATTCTGGGGAAACTGAAGGCAAAAAGAGAAGGGGGTGGCAGAGGATGAGATGGCTGTATGGAATCACTGACTTGATGGATATGAGTTTGAGCAAATTCTGGGAGATAGTGAAAGACAGGGAAGTGCTGCAGTCCGTGGGGTGACAAAGAGTCGGACACAACTTAGTGACTGAATATCTATTGATCTTAAATTTAGTAGAAGCTTCCCTAGAAATGCTTTCCCTAGAGATACTTTCCAAATTTTCTTGATTTGTTAGAAAATAGATATATATTTGAATAGGATAGAGCATGCCTATAGGATCCAAGAATGAGAGTATTTATATCAGGTGGCAGGATGTTATGGAAGCAGCAACTAGACCTAAATGCAGGCATTAAAATCCTCTTAGAACTCAGTGGAAAATTACCTTTTTATCTTTAGAGTGGGGAAAGTAATCCATTTAGTCTGTACATGGAACGAGTTAGAATTTGAAAGCTTGGTATGCTGGCTAAGCTTCCCTCAGCAGTACTCTGTAATTATGGAAGTCTGAATTTCTAGTTGGTGTGAAGGTGAAACCCTGACTCCCAACCATCACTAAAAAGAGTTTTGCTCTTATGATCTGGGTCAGTATTTGGAAAGAAAATCAAATGGTCAGGCTGTGTTCCCTGGAGTTAGCATCAGAGTTGTAGATAACCCTTGAGTTATGTGAGTTACGTGAGCATTTTAATCAGCTGCTAAAGGACTTAAAAAATTCTGACCTCCACCAAATACTTTTCCTTAGACCAAAAGCCTTAACAATTCCCTTACTCCTATCAATACTGTAAGCCTATTGCCATTCCTCTCTAGAAATACTCTAATTTCTCTTTTCTAACCCAGAACTTCCCAAAATGACAGGTCGATCAAAAGCACATCTGAATAGAAAGCCAATCATCTATCAAAGGAGACTCAACCAAAACCAAGAAGAAATGAAGCACGAGTCCGTCTCATTTCAGAGGCGGTCAGATCTGGAGACAGTCTTAACACTGGTATTTGAGCTATGTGGGCAATTCCCATTCTTATCTTCAGCCTCCGCAGTCAGGTTGGAGGTCTGCTTGGTGCATGCAGCATCTACTGTCCACACCAAAGGAAGACCCCGTTCTTTGCGGTGCTTTGAGAAGAAAGCCATCATCTTGACACACTATTTGTTACAATGAAAAGCCTTCGTACAACCATCTGTTTCTTATAAATGTGTTTATTTGTTCATCCCGGAGGAGCAGGGTCTTGGTTAAATGGTCCCCAGTCACACAAGGAGAGTTGTGATTAACATCAGGATCCTCAAGGGCTGATAATGAAAGTCATGCTGTTCAGTTTCTTCACTGTATAAATCAAGACACGTTCATCTCACTAAATGTTTGTTCAGTGACTCATGTCCCTGTATTCAACGTCTTTGATTTTTTTTCCAGTCTCCTAAAGGTCCAAAGATGAAAACGCGAATATTTTTTAACGTAGTCTGTTAAAAAATAACCAATTTAAAAGTGAAGCTTAAAAACATATACTGAAGGCCAGGGCACAAGGGCATGGTCTTCTCAAACATTGTCTTGGGGACAGTGAGTGGGTTTGGCATTTGAGGAAATTAATCTTGTGATATCAACAAAAAATTACACATTCTTTGACACAGGTTTCTACTTATGCACATTCAGTCTACAGAAATAAGAGACTTAGGACTGAAAATTTAATTGGGTGGTATGGAGGAGGGGCAAGTAATTTTTTCCGAAGGTTAAAACTAAGTTGAGATAAAAAGACTAAGTACTCCCATTTTTTCAGTTTAATGTTGGCATTTCCCTAGAGACATCAGTGCTTTCAATATTGGGGTCTGGGGGTGGGTGGTGGGGAGGAAGCAGAGCTTTGACTCAAATGTAAAATTCAAGTTTTAAAACAAATGAGACTGAATTTTCTGGATGCAAATGAGCCTATTTTATCAAAGAAAAGCTACCAAATTCTGATGGGTTTATGGAAAATGGGATTTGATAGAGCATAGTTGGAATCAGTTATAGGAAAAATAAAATTCTTTCATGTTTATATCTTGACAATTGATATATCACATTTATGATTATTATATTGAAATGTACATACATATTTGGGGGAATAAAATATTTTTTATTTATATATTTTTGTCATTTACATGGCTGCAGGGCATTGGTAATTTTTTTTTAACTTTTAAAAATTAAGCAAAAAAAGATATACTAAATTTGGACAAACAAATACAAAATTAATCAGGAATATGGAGAACATGAATATAAAAATCAGAATGAGCTGGAAAAGAGGCACAAAATACTGCTTTGTTAGTTTGGGGTGTTTACTTATAAATGGTTTAAGTAAATGTTTATGGAGTATTTGCTATGTGCCACAAACTCGTCAGACATTTTCACATTTATCTCATTTAATACATCTGGTGCAGTCAGTGGCATTACTTGATTCCACGGCTCTTTGTAGACAATTTTCAGTGATTGCAAAGAAGAGAATTTGGAACATGTGATATCCTGAAATTTTAAAACTGATTTCTGTGATTTTCTAGAACAGAGCTAAAAAAAAAAAATATATATGGACAGGAAGGAGAAAAAATAAGTCAAAGAAAATTGGGAGCTGAGAAATGAAGGTTGGTAAAGCCTGAAGACTCATTTTTAAAATATTAACATATTTTTAATAAAATATCTGAACAGGGCTGCTTGTGACATATTGCCAATAGTCAGTTATATCACTTGAAGATTATCCAAATTCTTTACCAACTTTTCTTCTTCCTGTCCTTGAATGCTCACCTCAAAGTGAGGTTCTTTCCCTTAAAATAACAAGCAAAAAATGACTAAGCAGTCATGATCATACAGTTTAAATTGACAGGGGCTCATTAATAAATACTCTATTTTAGGACATAAGCATTCTTGTTTGTCCCCAGTATCAAGGCTCTATAAGGCCAAGTCTGCTTGAATCACCAACTGGCTTTGTTTATCCAGGGGTCCAGTTTTAACATTCTGGGCAACAATGGAACATGATCACAGGTCATGGAGTTACCGAATCTGATGAGACAGACTGGACTGGAGGCTGAGAATGCTTCGCCTCTCATCCCACCTTGGCCAAGGACTCCCTGCAATGAGAATCCTTTTTCTCTACCCTGGTCATCAGGTCTACACTTTCCCCAACAGCTTGGGGAACCCAAGTATGTGTTACCCGGATATTTTCAAGCTCCAGCTTTCTCTTGTCACCCTTTATTTAAATCAGTGGTCCCCAACCTTTTTGGTACCAGGGACCAGTTTCCTGGAAGAAAGTTTTTCCATGGACCAGATGGGGCGGGGAAGGTTTCTGGATGATTCAGACACATTACATTTCTTGTGCACTTTATTTCTACTATTATTATTATCAGTTCCACCTCAGATCATTAGGCATTAGATCCCAGAGATTGGGGACTCCTGCTTTAAATGCTAAAACATTTGAATATTTATTTCTTGGTCTATGGGGGCTTCCCATGTGGTGCTAGTGGTAAAGAATTCATTTGCCAACACAGTAGAAGTAAGAGATGTGGGTTCCATCCCTGGATTGGGAAGATGCCCTGGAGGAGAAAATGGCAACTTACTCCAGTATTCTTGCCTGGAGAATCCCATGGACAGAGGAGCCTGGCAGGCTTCAGTCCATAGTACTGCAAAGAGTCATGCATGACTGAAATGACTTTGCATGCAACCACACGTGACCTGGTATATGTCAGTGTTTTCCCAGAATCTCTAGAATTACAATGGGGGTGGAGGTTGTCATATTTTCAGATCCACTTCCTGAATCCCTGATCCTCTGAATTCCCAGTTGCCATTCTTCAATCCCAGCCCCTACTCTGGGCCCCATGTCTGCATGGTTCTGACCCCCACTATTCTGCAGAGCCCCACACTCGTGGGGCTACTGTGTGAGCGAACGTGGGAGAGCTTTGATGATGTTTCGAGGGTGGGTTGTGAAATTCAATTATGTTACAGAAAATGAAACAATTTCCAGTTGAATGCCAGACACAATAGTTCTGTAAATGCAGAGGTTTTAACTTATAGTGTAGTGACTTTATATAAATCAACTTATAGTGGCTTTATAATGTAGTGGCTTTAACATATTTAACTTATATACAGAGTACATCATGTGAAATACCGGCTGGATGAAGCACAAACTGGAATCAATATTGCCGGGAGAAATATCAATAGCCTCAGATACGCAGATGACACCACTCTTATGGCAGAAATCGAAGAAGAACTAAAGAGCCTCTTGATGAAAGTGAAAGAGAAAAACCTGGTTTAAAACTCAACATTCAAAAAACAAAGATCATGGCATCCAGTCCCATCACTTCATGGCAAATAGATGGGGAAAAAATGGAAACAGTGAGAGACTTTATTTTCTTGGGCTCCAAAATCACTGCATATGGTGACTGCAGCCATGAAATTAAAAGACACTTGCTCCTTGGAAGAAAAGCTATGACCAACCTAGACAGCATATTAAAAAGCAGAGACATTATTTTGCAGACAAAGGTCTGTCTATCAAAGCTATGGTTTTTCCAGTAGTCATGTATGGATGTGAGAGTTGGACCATAAAGAAAGCTGAGCACTGAAGAATTGATGCTTTTGACCTGTAATGTTGGAGAAGACTCTCGAGAGTCCCTTGGACTGCAAGGAGATCCAACCAGTCCATCCTAAAGGAAATCAGTCCTAAATATTCATTGGAGGGACTGATGCTGAAGCTGAAGCTCCTATACTTTGGCCACCTGATGCAAAGAACTGACACACTGAAAAACACCCTGATGCTGGGAAAGATTGAAGGCAGGAGGAGAAGGGGGTGACGGAGGATGAGATGTTTGGATGGCATCATGGCCTCAATGGACAGAGTTTGAGTAAGCTCCGGGAGTTGGTGATGGACAGGGAGGCCTGGCGTGCTGCAGTCCATGGGGTCACAAAGAGTCGGACACGACTGATCGACTGAACTGAACTGAAATGTAGTGACTACTTACTAGAACAGGGACACTCTTACTGGCTGTTTCCCTCTGTGGAGCCTTCTGCTGTGGTCTTTCTATGCCTGTGGTTCTCAGTCTTGACTCTGTTAGAATCACCTGCAGATCTCTGCTAAGTCCCCATGCCCAGGCTTTACTCCGGAACAAGTGAAATAAGATTCTCGAGATGAGATGGCATTGAAGGCTCCTGAATTGGTTCTGGCACTCAGCAAAGTGTGAAGACCACTGCTCTAGATAGTAAAAATTATAATTAATTATCATAATTAATAATTCCCTCTCACCTGTTCTCAGATCCTGGGGTCTTCTCTCTCAGGGTTCCCCAAGGAAACCATAAATGTCTCTCATTTCATTAGGAGCTGCTGCTGCTGCTGCTGCTAAGTCGCTTCAGTTGTGTCCAACTCTGTGCGACCCCATAGATGGCAGCCCACCGAGCTCCCCCGTCCCTGGGATTCTCCAGGCAAGAACACTGGAGTGGGTTGCCATTTCCTTCTCCGATGTATGAAAGTGAAAAGTGAAAGTGAAGTCACTCAGTCGTGTCTGACTCTTAGCGACCCCATGGACTGCAGCCCACCAGGCTCCTCCATCCATGGGATTTTCTAGGCAAGAGTACTGGAGTGGGGTGCCATTGCCTTCTCTGTCATTAGAAGCAATTCAGGTATTTTACCTATAGATCTATGTATGCTCATACATGGGCATATATATATGTGTGTAAGTGTGTATATGTAAGTATGTATGTAAATATGTGTATGTGTGTAAGTATGTGTGTCTATAAGTATTGTGTATGTGTATGTAAGCATGTATGTGTCTAAGCACATAAGCACACATGTATGTAAGTATCTATGCATGTATGTATGCATGTGTTCGTGTGTACATGTGTGTGTATGCATGTGTGCATGTTTGTGTGTGTACATGTGTATGGACATCCATACTTTTGTATATTGACTCATCTACACTGTGCCCAAGTCCTTTTTTCTCCACAGGATGTCTCCACAAGCAGTTGAAATGAAAGAGCCCTTTTCCCCAAAGACAAGTTATGTCACCGGCTGAGAAAGCAGGCCCATATGCAGTTGGTTTTTGTTTAAATGGTATTTTTTTCCTTAGCAGTGTACATAGAAACAGTTTTCTGAGTCCCTAGAAAACAAAGGACTTTGCACACCTAGAGACTCCTCCTGCGTTTACAGTGCCAACTCCCCTTCCCTGGGGACTAGAACTTCCTTCTGCCCAAGCGCCGTACTCTCAGAGAAAGCTGCTCTCACCCCAGACTCACAAAACCAGACCCTCCAACATGAGACCCAGGCACGCCTGCCTTGGTATCTGGGGCTGGATCCAATGAACTGTTAAGTCTTTTTGATCTTTAACTCCTAAGAGCCTGATTTCTTGCACGTGGGAGGAGAACCCGGTGCAAGCTGACCCACGGGCGTGAACCTGACTCGCCGCTGCTCCCCACATCTGTTCTTTGCAGTGGTGCTATTTGGCATTTTAATGGACACTTTTATTGAGAATCTGAAGAGAACAGATGCCAGTGAGCAAGTATGCTTTTTTACAGCCTCATCTCTCCAGGCTTGCCCCATCACCCAAGATCTGGCCTTTCCAGAACAAACAATATCTTCAGCCTTGATACCCAGGTGCTCTGGAGGTCTCGTAAAGATGCCGGAGAGTGGCTGCATTTGTAATTTTGGAAGGCTCATCACTAAAGTGGTTAGGAGCCTTAGTCACTGGGACCCCCTGTGCCTTCCACGTTGGCAATATAAGTGGTCCTCTAAAATCTCAGAAGGAATGCCTACATTTCTTTTTTTTATAAACCACCAATTCTCAGCTCTGGAGGACCAAAATAGCATTGCCTTCGTCAACCCTTTCATGTGTCACTAATAATTGTGTTTGCATGTCAATATATGTGATCATTTACTTTCTAAAAATATATTTGAGCAGATTGGAGGTTCTTTCCATATTAAGAAATCTGTCTCTCACTTGGATTCCAATATGCTTCCCTGAGCCTGACAGAAAGGCATGGACTCACAGAGTACGCGGGAGTCCTGCATGACTTGGAGTGTGCCCATGGTAATGGGTCACACATGACATCCATCAAGTGTGGGGGAGGAAGGTTGGAGCTGTTGGGATAATTAATGGGGTAATAGGCAGTTAAGTTCAAGAAGACTTCAGTGGAAATTACATGAGCGATCACCTTCTCACCACAAGCTGTTTCCTTTGCTTGGGTTAGAATTTCTGTGCCTAGGAAATTGTGTGCTTTGTCTTCTTAGTTTAATAGTCATTTATCCACCATCCTTTCAGATGTTTATTGACTTTTTTGTGGGGCTTGGGCATGGCTCTAAAATAAAACTACTGATGAGATTCTCCCAGGTTTAATGGATAATCAGGTGAGTTTTCTCTGATCAGAACCATACAGCCAATAGTAAAGGGCTTTGCCCATTTTGGATGTAAATATTTGTTGATGGAATAACTAAATGAAATCACCTATGACATATATAAAAAGTAGCAGGAGGAGGTTACTGTTTTCTGAAGGCAATGTATTCTTTTTTCCTTTTCATCTTGCCTGCCTCCTCCCCAAACTCCTTGGGTCAGTTTTCTTACATTTCTCCTGTTCTCAGAGAAGAAAGAGATGTTTTGATGAACTGCTAGGTGACATGGCAAAGCCAAGTCTCTGCAGTCAACCTGGGAGAAGCTGCTTTGGCATTGCAGGTGGGAGTGACCCCAGCCCAGCCTTGCGTGGGTGTAGGTCAGTCAGGTCGCCTGTGGGTTCCTGCCAGAGCATCCCAGCCGACGCAGTGGCCGTTCTTGCAAAGCCCAGTGTTGGTCTCTCCTGTGTATCGCAGATTCTCCTCCTCGACTTCTCTGAGGCTGAAAGGCTTTCGAGCCTTCCCTCTTTAATCTCACCGCCGCTGCTTTCAGGAGCCTCACTCCCTTCTCTGACTTGTCCCGGACCCCACGCTGGTTTCTCTCTCCCTGCTCTAAAAAGTCCCTGCGGTTGTGTCCTCAGCCTTCTGTGGTGCCTCTGCTTTTTCTCTCAGAAGCCCCACGGCTCTTTCCTCACCCTCATTCTTTATGTTGGTGCCTAAGATGCCTAAACTAGTACCAAGAGCTCTTCTGTCCTGGAGTCTGTCTGCCATGTCCAGATGGACACTTGGAAGATTCACTGTGATTTTACTTTTATTTTCTCTCTCTCTTTTTTAAATTATAACAAAAAAACACTTAATTTTGTATCAGGGTACAGCCAATTAACAATGTTGTGGTAGTTCAGGTGAACAGCAAAGAGAGGCAGCCATGGATATACATGTATCCATTCTCCTCCAAACTCCCCTCCCATCCAGGCTGCCATGTAACATTGAGCGATGTTCCCTGTGAGCAGTAGGTCTATGTTGGTTATCTAGTTTAAACCTAGCAGTGTGCACATGTCCATCCCAATCTCCCTAACTATCCCTTCCTCCTGTCCTTCCCCCCAGCAACTGTAAGTTCATTCTCTAAGTCTCTCACTGTGATTTTAAAACCAACGCACCATGATTGGAGGTGACCACCTGCCACAGCAGCAGTTTGGCTGAGCACCTCACCCAGGTTCTATTGGGGAAGCTGAGGCACTAGGGTGGGAGAAGGGGTTCATTACGGGGATTTGACTTCAATGCATGGTGAAAGCTGGGTGAGCAGTTTGCAGAGTTGCTTCTGTCTCTCGTGTTGGAGCTTGAACTCAGTAGCAAACAGCTGGGAAGGAAGGATGGATGGGAAGTATGAGAAAGAGAAGGCAGCCATGTGGCTGACATGTGGGAGCCCTGTGCTTTGGAGCTAGGCACACAGCTGCCTAGCACTTGGAGAAGTGACCACGTGCATTCAGCTGACAGAAGCCCCTGAAGCAGCTGGTCATATACGTGGAAGCTGTATCAGATCTCACTTAGGACTCTCTTGTGGCATCTTCTGGGAGGAGAATTCTGAGACACGGAGTTCTAGCTTAGTCTTGTTGACAAAGTGCAAACACCCCCACCAAGGGCTCTTAATGTTTCCTCCATATCGTTTCACACACTTCTACCAAGTTGATTTTTTGGAATGTTGAGTTTTTATTTAACCACCATGCTATCTAAAAGGGCTTCCCTGTGGCTCAGATGGTAAAGAAACTGTCTGCAATGCAGGAGACCTGGGTTTGATTCCTGGCTTGAGAAGATCCCCTGGAGAAAAGAATGGTTACCAACTCCATTATTCTTGCCTGGAGAATTCTATGGACAGAGGAGTCTGTGGGCTACAGACCATGGTGTTGCAAAGTCAGACATGCTGAAGTGACTTAACAGGCACACTATGTAAAAACTTCCAAAGGTGTGGCACTGCCCAGAGTGGTGTTTCCCTTTTAAGGGTTTTTAGGTGTTCTGCGGTAGGATCACTGAGGGCGGAGGGTTTACTCAGCAGAGTCAGCCCTGGGTCCTCACCCCAGCTTCAACCAGAAAGTTTGCCTTTGCCTGCTGTAAGTATTGCACTCCCTAGCAAAACTGCATCCATAGAGAACCTACCTGTTGACTTTAAAGAAAAAGAAAAAAGAGAGAGAGGGGAGAGAGAAGAAAAGAAGGAAGGAAAGAAGAAAGGGAGAAAGAAACTGCTGAAAAGCCTAGAGGTTCAAATCCTAATCCTCCAACTATAATACAATTCTCCTTATTTATCCATCTTTATCTCCTGCTACTAACCTCAATGGGAACCACCTTCTTTAATGTGATACTGGGTCCCTTAGCCATCTCTCATATGGCTAAGGGACCCAGTATCACATATCCAGTATCCATATCCATATCCATATGGATACCCAGTATCCATATCAAACATATGGATACCAAGGGAGGAAGGGGTGTGTGGGATGGATTGGGAGATTGGGGTTGATAACCAATGAGAACCTACTGTATAGCACAGGAACTCGACTCAACAATCTGTGATGACGTAAATGGGAAGGAAATCCAAGGGAGAGGGGGTGTATGCATACGTATCGTTGATTGATTTTGTTGTACAGCAAAACCTACCACAACATTGTAAAGCAACTATACACCAATGAAAAAGAAAAGAAAAAACATTTATTTTTCAAAAGAGAAACAGACTGTATTCATTGCCAATTTTATGCCCTGAAAGTGTGAAAGTGTTAGTTGCTCAGTTATGTCCAACTCTTTGCGACCCCTTGGACTATAGCCTGCCAGGCTCCTCTGTCCATGGGATTTCCCAGGTAAGAATACCGGAGTGGGTTGCCATTTCCTTCTCCAGGGAATCTTCCTGACCCAGGGATCGAACCCATGTCTCCTGCATTGCGGGCAGATTGTTTACCATCTGAGCCACCAGGGAAGCCTTGACCCCATCCCTTTTTTGATTTGAATCACTCAAATCTCTTGCTTTTTCTTTCAGCAACTATAGACAAATGACATCTCTGAATCAAGACAGAGATGTGCAGACTTGTCTCCTAGAAAAAAGGAGTGAATGATGGTGGGGGTGCCGTTTTATTTAAACACTCTCATAGGCACTGTGCATCAGTATATAATTTTGTTTTAAGTATTTTGTGTAAATGACTATAAATATGTCATCAAACTAGGTAAAGATAAATGTATATTAAAAAAATCATTTAGAAGAAAATAGTAATGTTTGCAACATCTATGAAGTGCCTCCTACATACTAGGTCTCATCATTTTCCTCTCATTTAATTTTCTAAGCAACCGTAAGATGTAGGAGTCATGGGCCTCAGACAACCAGTTTATTGAGGACTCTAAGCTCTTTGTGGGACAAGCATGAAACAGTTTTATTTTTTCCTAATAACCTCCCCAACCACAATCTCTATTCTGGGCAGTAAGGATGCTTAATGACATCTCAGCTAGACTCCATGTCTTTTCAGCCCCTTTTGGTTTTTTGCAGTGTCTCATTTAAGTTCTGTAGAATCGGTCTTGTTTATTTTAAGCCTTCAATCTAATGCCTACTAAGCCCTGTCTTTGCCTCCTGCCTGGGTGGGCTAAACCTGTGGGTTGCAGGGGCTTCGGAAGGAGAAGGGATGGGCTGGGTGGTCTGTGCTCATATGGCTTCCCTTCCTTCTCTTTCCCCTGCCTGCCTCCTTCCTCTCCAGTTGTGGTTGGAAGAAAAGAAAGAAAAAAGAAATCTTTTTTTACTGAACACTCTTAATGAGGTCATAGTCCCTCTCTTGGAGAATTATATATGCTGCTTTAACTCATTTCTTTGGACTCTACATTTATGAATGATGGCTCCAGCGTGCCTATTTGACAAGGAACTCATCCCGGGAAATTCTTTTATGTATTTATGGTTCCTTCTAAGATCTTGCTTCTAATTGAGAAAAAGGGGGATGTGGTGAACTGTTGGCATTTACTAACCTTTATAACAGCATACCACTGGGTCAATGATGGAGTTTACAGAGTCATTGAACAAATATTCATTACACATCTAAATATATATATGTATAGTATTATATATAAATTGTATTATATATAAATTGTATTATACACACACACATATATATACATATATATAGTATATCAGCGATCCCTAATCTTTTTGGCACTAGGGACAATTTTTCCATGGACTGGGAGGGGATGGTTTCAGGATGACTCAAGAACATTATATTTATTGTGCCCTTCATTTCTATTTTTATTACATCAGCTCCACCTCAGATAATCAGGTATTCAATCTCAGAAGTTGGGGACCCCTGATATATACCGTTCTGCTCTCAGGTGTTAATGATGCCAAAATAAAAACCTTACATGTATGCAGGGAGGTAGAAAATTTAAAAAGCCCACTGCTCAGCTTTCAAATTGGAGAAGGCAATGGGCACCCCACTCCAATGCTCTTGCCTGGAAAATCCCATGGACAGAGGAGCCTGGTAGGCTGCAGTCCATGGGGTCGCGAAGAGTCGGACACGACTGAGTGACTTCACTTTCACTTTTCACTTTCATGCATTGGAGAAGGAAATGGCAACCCATTCCAGTGTTCTTGCCTGGAGAATCCCAGGGACGGGGGAGCCTGGTGGGCTGCCATCTATGGGGTTGCACAGAGTCGGACACAACTGAAGCGACTTAGCAGCAGCAGCAGCAGCTTTCAAACATTCAAAAAAGGGGTAGCTTTTTGTTTTCCCTAACTGATAGGCTTTCCTACCTGCTGTCCGTTGGCTGGAAGCAGAGTGCTATCTAAACTTACCAGTTGATATTGCAGTATTTGGGGACTTGACGTCTTTTTATACTTATTAGATCTTTGGGGGATAAATTCTTAGTCTATGGGTTTTATCTCTCCCCTCCCCTACTTCTGTCCATACGCATGGGGACACTTCTGTGCCCTCCTGGCAATGACAGGAAGAAACCAAAAGCCGCTGCTGGCCTCGCCCCAGCCCAGTCCAGTCTCTTGGTGAGGACTGGCCACTTGTGGTGCCTCATGGGTACCCATAGCTGCATCCTGTGATCTTGGTTCTGTACCTCTAGTAACTAATTCCCAGTGTTTTGTGTCTTCATTTCATAGCCAGTGGACATCAGTTCCCTGGTGCTTCTAGTATGTTGGCACCATCACTGGGGAGGCAGAAGCAACTGATTCCCTGCCCACTGTATCTGGCACCTGGGCCACTTTCAACAGTGGTGGTGAAGGTGACAGTTGCTGAGTCGTGTCCGACTCTTTGCGATCCCACAGACGGCAGCCCGCCAGGCTCCTCTGTCCATGGGACTCTCCAGGCAAGAACACTGGAGTGGGTTGCCATTTTCTTCTCCATCAACAGTGGTAGCTCAAGTCCATTCTTTTAGTTGTCTCCATCCATCCATGCCGCTCCTTTGATGATTGCTCCCCTAGAAGCTTATGCTTTTCTGCAGGGCACTAATCTTGACCTTCAGTGATTCCGCACAGTTGTATGGCCATTTCTACAACCTCCCTTCCTTATGAATCAGCCCCAAGGGCCTGAAAGATAGGCTTTATGCCTCATCTCATTGCTCTTTTTCTTCCCTTACTCCTGGGCTTCCCAGGTGGTACAGTGGTAAAGAATCTGCCTGCCATTGCAGGAGACACAAGAGACAGGGATTTGATCCTTGGGTTGGGAAGATCCCCTGGAGTAGGGACTAGCAACCCACTCCAGTATTCTTGCCTGGAATGGACAGAAGAGCTTGGCGGCTACCGTCCATGGGGCTCACAAAGAGTCAAATGCAACTGAGCGCACATGCTCACTCCTGTTCCCCATCCCTCCTCTTCCTGGGGACAGTGGGCTTCAGGGCTCAGCAAGGTGGCGCAGTATAGGAAGAGAGCTCTGCTTACTAAGGAAGAGGGACAGGCTAGCTGAGACTTCTAAAAATGTTGCTTTTATTTCTTATAAAGAGCTTTTTATGTATGATCTCATCTGCAGGTCTTTAAGACAAAATCAATGAGTTTAATAAAATGAATTTTGGAAAGGAAGACAGATTTACAACTCTGTAAATTCTGTTTTTCTAAAACTTCAGCCACCCCGAGGGAAGAGCTAATCTCAAACCAGCAAAGCATTAAGTTTGATGTGTTGCTTCTTCCTGAGCCCCAGACACAGGCACCTACACACTCTTAGAGTAGAAGTCTATCCTGAGATGCATTTTGGCAACCCACTTCAGCATACTTGCTCAGAGAATCCCATGGACAGAGGAGCCCAGTGAGCTACAGTTCATGGGGTTGCAAAGAGTTCAACATGACTGAGTGACTAATACTTTCATTTTCTTTTCAAAATTAAAATTTACAGGTAGTACAATTAGCATTCCAATGAAGAACAAATTCTGGAGGTTGTATAGCAGGAATTCAAAGTACATCTTTAGGTAGTAAATGCTTAAATAAAGGCATGGTTTTATTTTCATATGTGAGTTAGAGATAGAAATCCATTATTATGCTATTCCTGTTATACAACAGTTAAGATTATGGATTAAAACTGAGGGATGGAAAATTCATTTTTAAAGATTTACATTATTCACAGGACTCAGATTAAGAGATGGATGAGATGTTCAAGCTGGTTTTAGAAAAGGCAGAGGAATCAGAGATCAAATTGCCAACATCTGCTGGATCATGGAAAAAGCAAGAGAGTTCCAGAAAAAAATCTATTTCTGCTTTATTGACTATGCCAAAGCCTTTGACTGTGTGGATCACAATAAACTGTGGAAAATTCTGAAAGAGATGGGAATACCAGACCACCTGACCTGCCTCTTGAGAAACCTATATGCAGGTCAGGAAGCAACAGTTAGAACTGGACATGGAACAACAGACTGGTTCCAAATAGGAAAAGGAGTACGTCAAGGCTGTATATTGTCACCCTACTTATTTAACTTATATGCAGAGTACATCATGAGAAACGCTGGACTGGAAGAAACACAAGCTGGAATCAAGATTGCTGGGAGGAATATCAATAACCTCAGATATGCAGATGACACCACCCTTATGGCAGAAAGTGAAGAAGAACTAAAGAGCCTCTTGATGAAAGTGAAAGTGAAAAAGTTGGCTTAAAGCTCAACATTCAGAAAACGAAGATCATGGCATCTGGTCCCATCACTTCATGGGAAATAGATGGGGAAACAGTGGAAACAGTGTCAGACTTTATTTTTTTGAGCTCCAAAATCACTACAGATGGTGACTGCAGCCATGAAATTAGAAGACGCTTACTCCTTAGAAGGAAAGTTATGACCAACCTAGATAGCATATTCAAAAGCAGAGACATTACTTTGCCAACAAAGGTCCGTCTAGTCAAGGCTATGGTTTTTCCTGTGGTCATGTATGGATGTGAGAGTTGGACTATAAAGAAAGCTGAGGGCTGAAGAATTGCTGCTTTTGAATTGTGATGTTGGAGAAGACTCTTGAGAGTCCCTTGGACTGCAAGGAGATCCAACCAGTCCATTCTAAAGGAGATCAGTCCTGGGTATTCTTTGGAAGGAATGATGCTAAAGCTGAAACTCCAATACTTTGGCCATTTCATGCAAAGAGTTGACTCCTTGGAAAAGACTCTGATGCTGGGAGGGATTGGGGGCAGGAGGAGAAGGGGACGATAGAGGATGAAATGGCTGGATGGCATCACTGACTCTATGGACATGAGTTTGGGTGAACTCCGGGAGTTGGTGATGGACAGGGAGGCCTGGTGTGCTGCAATTCATGGGGTCACAAAGAGTCAGACATGACTGAGCGACTGAACTGAACTGAACTGAATGAGCCAAGATGAACAAACTCCAGAAAATTGATGTCTCAGTGAATTAACATGTTCAAAGGAGTAAGAATCACTTACTCTTTTAAAGTATATCCATTACTTATAAAGTTATGCTGTGCTTATGGCTGGTAGGAGTTTAGTTAAAGGATGAGATCAGCTTCCTTACCAACACTGGAGTAAATCTTATAAATGCAAATGCTTCTGTGTAGCTTTATTCTGTCTGTAATAGTATTTGCCTTGTGTCGCCACAGTTCCTGTCCTCAAAGAATTTCTGAACATAAAGAAGAGACAAGTCATTCAACCAAGAAATCATTAAATCATAAGCTTTGACTGTTGTACATCTCATGCTGGTTTCTGAGGGTTTTATGGCAGCGGTCCCCAACCTTTTTGGCACCAGGGACCAGTTTCAAGGAAGACAGTTTTCCATGAAAGGGGAGGAAGAGGTGGTTTCAGGATGCTTCAGGCACATTGCATTTATCGTGCACTTTATTTATATTATTGTTACATCAAATCCACATCAAATCATTAGGCATTAGATCCTGGAGGTTGGGGACCCTTGTTCTGTGGGGCTGGGTCATCAAGGGCTTCCACATCTTAGATTAATTAAGAGCAAGTCTTGTTTAGAGCTTCCCAGGTGATGCAGTGGAAAAGAATCCGCCTGCCAATGCAGGAGATGCAGGTTCCAGCCCGGGGTTAGGAAGATTCCCTGAAGTAGGGTATGGCAACCCACTGCAGTATTCTTGTCTGGAGAATCCCATAGATAAAGGAGCCTGGTGGGCTACAGTCCTTGGGGCCCCAAAGAGTCCGACACCACTGAGCACACAATTACTTATCACTTAAGGCTTGTTTGTGAGAAATTATTCTAGATTGCTCTTTTATTAAGGGAGGTAAAACTACCTGCTAAAAAGGGGAGATGGTAGAGCTGAGTTCCAATATTTTGTGTCAGTGAATGAAAGAGGAGGAAGGCATGAAAACCCTCCCCTGTGATGATCACACTGGACAGGAGCAGGGAGAAAGCTTCAAAGAATGCACACACTGCAATGGGCAGTGTGACGGGCCAGTGGAGAGAAGCTCTGCAGTGGAGGTCAGTATCTATCGTAGTGTCAACTTGACACATCAAAGGCATTCTAAAGGGAAAATAAAACAGCAGAGCCAGCGATTAAATGGCTGGAAACCTGCTACTATTTTTCATGTAGAGTTTGTCACAGATTCTACCAATTTTCATGCAAAAATTTTTTGACCTCAAATTTATTCTCTTCTGGGTACTACCAATTTTGATAGAAAGCACACTAGTCAAAAGTATGAAAATCTAAGTAGAAATGTCATGTGGTTCTTAGCAGGAATGTTGACTGGTCTGGGGGGAGTTTGGTCATAGCTGAGATGAGCAGAGGAATAAACTGGGGGCCTTTCAAAGGCAAGTGGGGGATCTTAGGGAGAAAATAGGGGATAAAGCAAGCATATTGAGTTATGGAATAGCACTGTAATTTCAAAATTGTGTGAAAGACAGAAGAGAAAGAAAATTGAGGTTGTGGAACAGATTTTAGGGGGAAGAGAAAGTGAGCTGCCTGGGACTTTTAAAAAATACTTATTATTTATTTATTTGGCTCCTCTGGGTCTTAGTTGCATGTGGGATCTAGTTTCCAGATCAGGGATCAAACCTGAGCCACCTGCATTGGGAGCTCAGAGTCTCAGCCACTGGACCACCAGGGAAGTCACTGGCCTGGGACTTTTTATACGAAATGATGTCACAGTGAAGTTGGGGTGTATGGTTGATGACATGAACCTGGAAGTGAAGGGTCAGAACCAGAGACAGAGATTTGAGTTCTCAGCACTTCGGTAGGCTGAATAATGGCCCTGAAGATGTTAACATCTTCATCCCTACAACCTGAGAACGTTACCTTCTGAGGCAAAAGGGACTTGATAGGTGGGATTAATTTAAAGGTCTTGAGATGCTTTGTCCTGTGGGCCCAATATAATTCTAGGTGTCCTTTGATGTGGTTGTTATTTAGTCGCTAAGTCATATCTGACTCTGAGTCCCCATGGACTGCAGCACGCCAGGCTTCCCTGTCCTTCACTCTGTCCTGGAATTTGCTCAAATTTAAGTCTAGTGAGTCAGTGATGCTGTCCAACCATCTCATCCTCTGTCACCCACTTGTCCTCCTGCCCTTAGTCTTCCCCAGCATCAGGGTCTTTTCCAATGAGTTGGCTCTTTGCTTCAGGTGGCCAAAGTGTTGGAGCTTCAGCTTCAGATCAGTCCTTCCAGTGAATGTTCAGGGTTGATTTCCTTTAGGATTGACTGGCTTGATCTCCTTGCAATCCTTACAAGGGGAATAAAGGAGATCAGAGGGAAGTAAGAGAGAAATGATGGAAGCAAAAGTGGACACACATGAGGGAGGGGTCAGGAGATAATGAATGCAGGCAGCCTGGAGAATGTGACAATGGCAAGGACACAGATTCCCTCTTAAAGCCTCCAGAAGAAACCAGCCTTGTTAATGTCTTGACTTTAGCTCCGTGAAACAGATTTCAGTCTTCTGACCTGCAGAACTGTAAAGTAATACATTTATGTTGTTTTAAGCCACGAAGTTTGTGGTCATTTGTTAGAGCAGCCACAGAAACTAAAACAAGCTCCTAGTTAACACTAGAAGGAGAAGACCCTACAGCTGAAAAACGTCCTTGCAGAATCTTTTGGTTCTGTTTCAAAATGTAGTGGGGAACCATGTAATCCCACTAATTGGCCCAAAGACAGAACCACACACAGGCTTCCTAAGAGCACAGATGATCTGCTATGTCCCTCTTATTTTTTTTTCCTATGACCCTCTTTCTCCTTTTGGAGATCAGGGCAGTCCTTAAAAAGTCCCTGTTATGGTATGTGCTACATAAGAAACAAAAAGAAGGCTATCTCAGTTATGTCTGACTCTTTGTGGCCCCACGGATTGTATAGCCCACCGGGCCCCTCTGTCTGCAGGATTCTCCAGGCAAGAATACTGGAGTGGGTTGCCATTTTCTCCTCCAAGGGGTCTTCCCGACCCAGGGATTGAACCCGTGTCTCTTGTGTCTCCTGCATTGGCAGACGGATCCTTTATTGCCTTCCCAGCACCGCCTGGGAAGCCATTTCTCAAACTAAAGAGAATGTTTCACATTTCGTGTTCTCCATTTCATAAAAATATCAGAAAATATTTTACCCACTTAAAAAATGAAAGTTATTTCTATTTTGATGATTCTAATATATTTTCATAGGGTAAGATTTTAAGTTCTCAAGCCCGTGTTTTCAGAATTTGTCCGTATATCTCTGGATATGTCTGTGGGCATATTCTTGGGAATTTGAAAAACGTTTATACATTACTCAGTTTTGAAGGACATTGAAATATGTATGGGTTGAATGAAGAAAGGGCCGAAGAATACGTGTTTCCGAAACAATCAATCAGGTAGAGAATTCAGTGGGAATAAATGTAAAGCGAGTTGTCTGGTGATGGGGAAATCAAAGACATAATGGGCATATTTAGTTTTTTCCATTTCAAACTGTGGCAATTATGTGGCCATGGCCTTGTAACACTTTTTCCCCCCTATTTAGAGGCTCTGCCTATACAAAGTTCAGGGCAGCTGTGAGAATGACTATCCCAGCACAGAAGACATCTTGCTCCTATTATCCGCCTGGCTGACAGTACCGAGTAAACGGCGGCATTCCCCTCCGGGCCTCTGATAGATGGCACAGCACCGTGTGAGAACACCTGAAAGAATGTGGGTGCCTCTCCCCCCACCTGACAAGGCATGGGTGGAGGCCCAGGAATAATTGCTGTGTCACTGGCATGTGATTTATTGCAATGGTTAATTATGTCTACAGGGCACCATCTGGAGACCCAATTTGGGTTCTTTACGAACAAAAATTAAAGTCAAAATGCACCTTCTTCTGAACTCAACTGAATCCCACTTTGGACTTCTCACACCTGGAGGATATTATTAATACCCTACGCTTAGTCCCCAAACCACATCCTGACTGTTCCAGTTCAGAGGGTCTCAGCTACACAGAGCAGTTCTCACTGTGTAGACCATGGGTTTCCCTTCCTTAGACCATGCTATCCAAGGAATAAACATGCAGACTGTTCTGTATTATACCCCAAACTCAACAGTTTTCTGAGTGGTAACTGACCATCAGCCAAAAGCAGTTCTGTTGCATTTACTGACATATGCTTTTCTTTTTCTAGTGACCTGGGTTCGATCCCTGGGTTGGGAAGATCCCCTGGAGAAGGGAAAGTCTACACACTCCAGTATTCTGGCCTGGAGAATTCCATGGACTGTATAGTCTGTGGGGTTGCAAAGAGTCAGGCATGACTGAGCAACTTTCACTTCACTTTCCGTGATCCACTGGCTGGTGATTATCCCCAAACTATTTCTTGAAAAAGGATGCCAACAAGTCCATACTTGGTGAAGATTGTTTTTTTTTTTTTTAATATTACCCAGTTTTCAAATAAATGTTTAATCTACGAGTCTTTTTTTTAAACATATTACTGTGAAGAGTTGATTTAAGAAATGCTTATTCCTTTCAATTAAAACCCAGAGCATTAATCAAATGTTTGACACTATAAATGTTTCCAATTAACAACTAGCTTAAAACCACATGTGTTTCAAGTGAAATTCAAAAGATCTATCTGTACAGGTGACCTCAGAGAAACCATTAACACATGGCTGGAGACAGCAAGAAATATTCTCCATTTGTAAGACTGAGATAAAGCATCAGGTTATGACTGACTGTGACTT
Source organism: Bubalus bubalis (assembly GCF_019923935.1). Classification (NCBI taxonomy): domain Eukaryota; kingdom Metazoa; phylum Chordata; class Mammalia; order Artiodactyla; family Bovidae; genus Bubalus; species Bubalus bubalis. The sequence goes on along the minus strand of NC_059159.1, from coordinate 31,572,449 downwards.
CAAACACCCTTTTCAGGCATGGGCTCCCTCAACTAGAAGTTGGGTATTTCTCACGGCATCAAAAAGAAGTAAAAATATGTGTGTGAGTGTATGTATACAGAGAGGGGGAGAGAGAGAGACAGAGACAGGGAGAAATGAGATTAGAAACAACCCCACAGTCCAATCTGGATGAATAACTAGTAGTTCCAACCTTAGCAAAGACCGTGGTTGGTCATAACACAAACATCATCTGTAATCTTAGGGCCAAGAGAAATTTTCCAAGCAGTTCTTTTTCACTTTCTGCTGCAGAGATAGCAAGCTCAAATATTTCCAGGGCTGAAGCAGAGAATGCAAATGGAAGAAATAGTGGGTAGAGTTGTAGTGGCGACCCCAGTAATCTAGAGGGCATGTGTCCATCCGTGTGTGTGTGTGTGTGTGCGCACACACGCGCACGGGCACAGGCTTGTACATGTGTGCTCAGTCCCTCAATCATGTCTCTTTCCCACCCCATGGACTGTAGTCCACCAGGCTCCTCTGTCCATGGGATTTCCCAGGCAAGAATACTGGAATGAGTTGCCATTTCCTTCTCCAGGGGATCTTCCCCATGCAGGGATCGAACACATGTCTCCTATGTTTCCTGAATTGGCAGGGGGATTCTTTACTACTGAGCCATGTGGGAAGCCCTCTAGAGGACAGTGCGTCCAACTAAATGTGAGAGCTGCTACCCAGCTCCAATGAAGCACTGTCCCGTGCTAATGGAAGCCCAGTTGGTCCCAACATACTGATATTTCAAGAGAAGCCAGGAAGGAAGTTTTAAATAAGACTTAAATAAGTTTTAAATAAGAGCTTATGAATTTTCATGGAGAAGGCGATGGCACCCCACTCCAGTACTCTTGCCTGGAAAATCCCATGGACAGAGGAGCCTGGTAGGCTGCAGTCCATGGGGTCACTGGGAGTCAGACACGACTGAGCGACTTTACTTTCATTTTTCACTTTCATGCATTGGAGAAGGAAATGGCAACCCACTCCAGTGTTCTTGCCTGGAGAATCCCAGGGACGGGGGAGCCTGGTGGGCTGCCGTCTATGGGGTCGCACAGAGTCGGACACGACTGAATCGACTTAGCGGCAGCATGAATTTTCAGTTCAGTTCAGTTGCTCAGTCATGTCCGACTCTTTGTGACCCCATGAATCGCAGCACACCAGGCCTCACTATCCATCACCAACTCCCAGAGTTCACCCAGACTCACATCCATCGAGTCAGTGATGCCATCCAGCCATCTCATCCTCTGTCGTCCCCTTCTCCTCCTGCCCCCAATCCCTCCCAGCATCAGAGTCTTTTCCAATGAGTCAAGTCTTTGCATGAGGTGGCCAAAGTACTGGAGTTTCAGCTTTAGCATCATTCCTTCCAAAGAAATCCCAGGGCTGATCTCCTTCAGAATGCCCTGGTTGGATCATGATGGTAATTAGTTCAATTGAACAACAACATAGACCTCTTTGCAGCCAATCTGTGACCCGTGTCTGCTGCATAAAGAATCCAGCTGGGAGAGAAATGGGGGCACAGTTGGGAGGGAAGTGAATCCTTTTCAGATATATGTCAGCACATCACCAGCCTTGAGAGTGGATTCTGGCTGGCTAGCTCACTGCTGAATCCGCCAGCTCCTTGCACAGAGAGCACATACTTTCCAAATAATTCCTCACCTGATCGGTCAGACTTGGTTAAATTATTCCAGGTGTGCAATGCAGGGGGTTATTACAACCATACGGAAAATGGTAACATTAAGACATGCCTATTTGCCCAGTGTCCTGATGAATTGCATTCTCTCTCCGTCTCCCTGCAGCCTATCAACAGCTGGGCTTGTCAATCGAACCGAAAGAGCTGTGGGCAGACACCTAAGGCCAATCTGTGGTGGATGGAAAGGTACATGTTTTTCTTTCTTTCTTGTTCCTCAAATGTTTTTCCAAAAGAAAAAAACAAGCAGAAAGCATTTATAATAAGATAAATGCCTGGCAGGTCACAGAATAAAATATCTGACATTAAGAAACAATTTCAAGACCTAAAGAGCTGTTACATTCATGTTTGTGCACTGATTTTTTTTCTCTATAAAACAAAACCAAGGTTTGTATGTCTTTGAGGGAAACTGTTCAATGGCTTTAGAAATAAGAAAAGATGATAATTTTAGCTTATTGAGGAGACAATTCAGTTGGTAACCAGAGCCAGAAGGCATGGGTTCTAGTTCTTTGTTTTGCTTACTAACTAGTTAGCTGACTTGAGTAATTGGCATTGAAAGGATCCAGAATAAGCACTGTGGCATAGAAATTATTTTGAACTGAAGGCGTTTGAGTTTTTGAAATCCCTTTATCTGCCTAAAAGCAGAGACCCCCCCCCAAAGAGTTTAATTGTCATAAATCCCCCTTTTTTGGGAGCAAGTTGAATTTTCTCTTCTCTGAGAGAGGAAATCAGTATCACAGCCAAACAGACATCGTTTCAAAACTAACATAGTGTCCACCTATTCTCCTAAGGGCTCTTTTATTATCCCTGAGTGTCATTTGTTTTCCCATAAGTGCCCTTCTCACCCTCTTCCTAACGTTGAGATGGTACCCAAGCCCCCAGTTCCAGCTGCACCTTTGAGTCCCAATTTTCTGTGAACTGCTGTATTTACATGTATATGAATAAAAATGTTCTTTCCCTTGCCAGTCTATATTTTGTCGATTTACAGGACCTCAAGGACCAATCTAAGAGGGTAGAGGAAATTTTTTTCCTCTCCAAACAGCACCATTTTTCCTCGTCATGGTTTTGATATGCATTTTCCTAGCGATTAGTAATGTTAAGCATCCTTTCACATGGCTCATTGGTCATTTGCCTCTCTTCTTTGGGGAAATAGCTATTCCAATACTTTGCTCATTTTTAATTGGGCTATTGTCTTTTTATTGTAAGAGTTCTTTACACATTCTGCATGGTACACCCTTACTAAAGACATGATTTACAAGTATTTTGTCTTATTATTTGGGTTGTCCTTCCACTTGATGGCCTTCTTTGAAGCACGAAAGTTTTTATTTTGGATGAGGTTGTTGGGAGGAAAACTTTTCTTCTTCCAACTTGGGTCCTGTGGTCCTGGGTGTGCAAATTAAATAACAGTAAACAGATTAGCAGAAAGAAAAATCAAGTTTTATTGTATGCTCTCAGTGGAGAGTAACTCCCTCAATAGCCAGAGATTAAAGTGTTATATACAAAATTTAACAAAGGTTTTTTTTTATTTGTTTTTGCTTTTAGGACTTCAGTGGGAAGGCATGAAAGATTCTATTGGACTTTTTGGTGCTAATGGAATGGCGTAGTCTGTCTCCATCTCAGCTGAATTCACAGAAAATGCCCTAAGCATGGGTGAATGGCAGCTGTATTTTCTGAGGCTCCACTTCAGTCAGATAAGGTAAGATCAGATAAATTTCTTTCTGCATCTTCTTCAGTTCAAATGTTTTCATTTAAAATAATCTTTATGCTATGAGTGGATCCCCATGAGGTTTATCTCTTTTTAATTTATTGCTATTTTTTGGTTCCTTGTGCTTTTGGTGTGATGCTTTTGATGTGATTTTGTTGTTGAACCAAGCTTGGGTCCCATCTCCTATGGGCAGCAAAGCCCATCTACTGACACTGGGTTGTTGTGAAGGAAAGTGCAGTGTTTACTGCAGGCACCAAGAAAGGAGTCCAGGCAGCTAATGCTCAAAGGACCTGGCGGTGGCCCCAGTGCTTTTGATTTTATGGCAAAGGTAAACTTGCATTGGCAAGCTGAGATGTCTCTGGTAAGTAACGGAACTCCTCTGTGATGATGCCAGGCCATTCTTCCCTACTGTGTTGGCTTTGCCTACAATGGAGCATCGCTGACGGTCTTCTTTTTGTACCCAAGTTGGTCATTTGGCTTTGTCTCTAATGGGGCATTGGCTGGAAGGCTAGGGAACTGTGACCCTGACAGATGGTTTTGCATTGCATTGGTTTGCTTGTTTGATATTTGACAACATGGGCTGTGAATAATTAAGTATGGGTGATCAGAGCTCTGTTCTACCATGTAGTACCCTATGGTATATTTTACAAAACTGGTAAATTTTCAGCTGTGTTTCAATGAAAAGAAATAAATATGGATCTGAGGTAAGTCTAGGTCTTCCATCTTCCCAATCGGTTCCTCCTTGACTAGTAAACCTTTCTCTGCTCTAAACTGTGATGTTTCAGTTTGTCTGATCTTACCATATCTTGGGCACATGAACTTGGGTTTGACAACAATGAAACCACTGCTTAATCCAAGATTTGCACCTATGTTTTCTTACAAGACTTTTACAATTTTAGCTCTTACATTTAGGTCTTTGATCTCTTTTTAGTTAACTTTTTGCATATGGTGTGAAGTAGGGGTTCAGCTTCATTTCTTTGGTTGTACAGACTATTCTTTCTTCATTGAATTACCTTAAGGACATTGTTTAAACCATGTGATCATAAAAGCTTGAGTTTATTTCTAGACTCTCCAGGCTATTCCACTGATCTCTAGGTCAAGTTTTATGCCACTGCCACGCAGTACTGTTTATTCTCTCTTTCTACTTATATTTTCAAATATTGCTTCAGTGAACATTTGCAATAAAAACTCTAAAAGTCGTTATAATAATACAGCGAGTCTCTTGAAATATGTTAGTTCAGAAAGAAGTAGCGTAACAGAGCTTTCCTTTTGAAAGAGCTGCCAGCTGGGAAAATCATCAGGTCAGTTGTTCTACCGGACAGGCTTCAGTATGAGAAGGAAGTAGATTTTGAGAAGCCCTTTATGTTCACGGACAGTGATGTTCACTCAGGGGTGTTTTTCTTCTTTCCTCACCTAAGCCAAGCATGCCCACCTTCTGCTTAAGTAGACTGATTTCTCAGCCAGGAGCACAAGGGTATATTTAAAAGATGACACCAGTCCTTAGAATGAGACTTTGGTGGGTTTTCAGAGAATGTGTAATTTTGACCCCATGGACTGTAGCCCACCAGGATCCTCTGTTCATGAGATTTTTCAGGCAAGAATACTAGAGTGGGTAGCCATTTCCTTCTGCAGGGGTCTTCCCAACCCAGGGATCAAACCCAGGTCTCCTGCATTGCAGGAAGATTCTTTACAGTGTGAGCCATCAGGGAAGCCCTATTGATATTGTACAGCTAGTGACATTTGAGTGGGGTGATGACTTATGAGAGATTCTTCAAAGTTTTGACTACACAAATGGCAATAATTCTGATGGGAGGAAAACAGAAGGGCATCTAAAGAAATAAATGATTGTCCAAGTATAGTTTTCAATTTTGTAAGGACAGTGACCAGATTCATCTTGCCTGTCACTGTATATTTATGGCTAGCAGGGACCCTGCCATAGAATTGGTGCTGAGAAGCATTTGCTAAATACATAAGCTTGTATTTTAATATTAAATGAAAACTGAATAAGTTGAAAACAGAAGACTATCACAGAAGAAGTGGTCGCACTCATACTACACATTGGTCATGAGTGAATAGGCATTTTGCTCTATACAGTCACTCAGGGACCCAGGCTGATGGAGGCTCAGCATCTTACACCTGCCTCACCTGGACCAGGCAGTCTCATCAATCACTGTGGCTGTAAGAGATAACTGGAGACCTGCGTGCAGGCTCCTGAAGGCTTCTGCTTAGCAATGAAACACGAATCCACTGAACTGCAAGGAGCTGGGAAATAGGAGCAAGGACCCACAGTCTAATATTTAATCTTTTAGACATTGCCAATTTTTAAACTTCATGCTGCTTTCTCTTCAACCTAAAGGGTAATATCTAGGAAATCATGGATTTGGTCTTCTATTTATTTTCTCTAATACATATTAGAGCATTAGTACTTTTAGAAATAGGAGAGTCTATGTACCTAGAATTATTTCACATATTACAAAATGTGTCATTTTTAGAGACAGACGAACTTTGGACGCAATCGACTTCAAAAAAGAGCCAAAGGGAACAAAGCTTGTATGGGAGGGACGGCACACAGAGGTTGTGACACCCTGTAGGATTCGCGACTGCATCAAACTGCAGAACGATTATAACAATGGTGTCCCCAGACTGGGACAATGACTCTGACTTGGGAATATTGAACAAGATGGAAATGGCTAAGAATTAAGTCATGGGAGATTAATAATAATAGTAGTAAGGAAATGCAACAGGAAAATTAGTTATAAAAATTGAGTTTTGACTTTCCACATTTTTTTTTTGATGCCTTGTTTTAGTCATTTTACAAGGCTAGGTATTTGAAGGAAAAGTAAACTGGTTCACTTCAAAATCACTTTGCTTTGATAATAACAATCCTGGTATTGTAACCACCTGCTGTGCTCAGTGTTTTGCTCACCTTATCTCACTTGATCTTTTCAAAAACCATATAAATTGCATTCTATTAATAGTCCCACTTTAAAGATGAGACATCTGAGGCTAATTTACATTAAGATACTTGACCCAGATCACAGAGCTAAAACTGAAACCCACATCTTTGTCTAAAACCCAAACCTTCGAAAAGAGTTCTTATTTCCCAGGTTGTTTTAGGGTCCTTCTTTTAAATTCTTCCATCATTGCTTTGTCTCTTACTCTTCTTTGTAGAGGTAGCAAGGTGTAAAAAGCTAGTTCAAAGGGGATTGTTATTAATAGATTTTCTGAGTGGTTACTCTATCTCGTTTCATTTTCTTACTTTCATTTTTTTTCATCCCTTTTTCTTCTTTTTAACATCTTTCCCAGTCCAGAGGCCAGAATCAACAGGATCAAAAATCAAACAAAAATCTTGAGCTTCCCTAAGGACACACATGGGGGATTTGGGAATCTCAGCTGTACAAATATGACGCCATCTTTAGACAAACCATCTAGAAGGATGGGGGGGACCAGCCTCTGTGTGTTGCATGCAGATGTCTTGTCACCATGCCTCCAGCCAGCTTTATTATCTGACAGATACGGAGCACAAATATTGACTTTTGCTATTTTTACTGTAACTGCGGCCATAAATGTTGATTACTGCCGGAGAGAGCAGACTGGGAAGAAAGCAGCAGTGTCTTCACAGCCCAAGAGAGCTTTTGTCTTTGCCTCAGGACAGAAGAAAGTAGGATATGAATAAGGTCCTCGTGGAATGATTCAATACAGGAATAATAAAGTGGTGATGATGTGAAAGATCCCATGGATTTGACAGACTTGGGGAGAAAAAAAATTCCCTATTGATTCTGATTTGTCATCTGTGTTCATTTAGCCCAGGCAAGTTCTGAATGTAGGAAACACAGGAACTTAACAGAACTCAGCCCCTCTCCCATGTCACACACTCTCGTCTAGTGGGACTGCTTTCTCTTCCCAAGGCAACACACAGTCATTGATGACTACATTTTCCAATTTCTTCCCATCCATACCCCAACATGGCATGGCAAGGGAAGTAATCCATCAGGATGTAGAGTTTTGTTGGTCTTCTATAGGAAACCAAGGAATTCTTTTTTTTTTTTTTTCGTGGCAATCTATTCATTTGGCAAATGTACAAAAGCATGGGAATTTTCCCATTTGGAGCTTTTTGTTTTTCAGATCCACATTTAAGATTTAGATCACCAGTGTAGAGTAATTCAGGTATCCTGTTTGATTAGATCTATTATGTTCTGTGTGAGCTTTGTTCGTGCAGGCATGCTCAGTCGTATCTGACTCTTTGCGACACCATGGACTGTAGCCAGGCTCCTCATCCAGGGGATTTCCCAGGCAAGAATACTGGAACGGGTTGCCATTTCCTACTCCAGAGGATCTTCCTGACCCAGGGATCATAGCCTCATCTCTGGTGTCTCCTGCATCGGCAGACAGATTCTTTACCACTGTGCCACCTAGGAAGCCCTCAGCTTCAGAAACCAGCAAGATCAGAGTTCTCCTTAAAGACATTGACATGATGGAGGGACGGGCTGCTCTAAACCTGGGAGTGGGTCTCCAGATAACTGGCTTCTAGATGCAAGAAAATAGACTCAGCAGCTCAGCCAGGTACCCAAAGGGACCCAGCCAGGTACCCAGCCTCGGCATGGTTCAAGGCTATAGAATCTCTACCTCAAGGTCCATCTATCTCTGGCCAGCATCTAACCTCAGGCGCCAACCAGCCCATAGCAAACAAACAGATCTGCACTTTCTTGAGAGGTTCAGGGAGTAGGAATAAGATCCGCTGAGCCACCATCGGTGTCAAAAAGCACTCAGACAGATGAAGAGGAGCACAGTAACAGCTATGGTCCGGAGGAGAACGGGCGCCTGTGTGCTGAAGGTGGGAGTCTACGTCTGTGCACACTAAGGACAGATGAAGTCCTAGGTTTCCTTTAGATTCACTGTCAGGAGACCTAACACGTTAGTTCATTGCAGCAGTGGCTTCTGTGGTCAAAGGCTGCTGATATCCTCCTTGAAAGAGTCTTTCATTGAATGGACTTAGTGTGTTCCATTTAGGAGATTCTATTGACTATGCCAAAGCCTTTGACAGTGTGGATCACAATAAACTGTGGAAAATTCTGAAAGAGATAGGAATACCAGACCACCTGACCTGCCTCTTGAGAAACCTGTATGCAGGTCAGGAAGCAACAGTTAGAACTGGACATGGAACAACAGACTGGTTCCAAATAGGAAAAGGAGTACGTCAAGGCTGTATATTGTCACCCTGCTTATTTAACTTATATGCAGAGTACATCATGAGTAACGCTGGACTGGAAGAAACACAAACTGGAATCAAGATTGCCAGGAGAAATATCAATAACCTCAGATATGCAGATGACACCACCCTTATGGCAGAAAGTGAAGAGGAACTCAAAAGCCTCTTGATGAAAGTGAAAGAGGAGAGTGAAAAAGTTTGCTTAAAGCTCAACATTCAGAAAACGAAGATCATGGCATCTGGTCCCACCGCTTCATGGCAAATAGATGGGAAACAGTGGAAACAGACTTTATTTTGGGGGGCTCCAAAATCACTGCAGATGGTGACTGCAGCCATGAAATTAAAAGATGCTTACTCCTTGAAAGGAAAGTTATGACCAACCTAGATAGCATATTCAAAAGCAGAGACATTACTTTGCCAACAAAGGTTCGTCTAGTCAAGGCTATGGTTTTTCCTGTGGTCATGTATGGATGTGAGAGTTGGACTGTGAAGAAGGCTGAGCGCCAAAGAATTGATGCTTTTGAACTGTGGTGTTGGAGAAGACTCTTGAGAGTCCCTTGGACTGCAAGGAGATCCAACCAGTCCATTCTGAAGGAGATCAGCCCTGGGATTTCTTTGGAAGGAATGATGCTAAAGCTGAAACTCCAATACTTAGGCCACTTCATACGAATAGTTGACTCATTGGAAAAGAGTCTGATGCTCAGAGGGATTGGGGGCAGGAGGAGAAGGGGACGACAGAGGGTGAGATGGCTGGATGGCATCACTGACTCGATGGACGTGAGTCTCAGTGAACTCTGGGAGTTGGTGATGGACAGGGAGGCCTCGTGTGCTGCGATTCATGGGGTCGCAAAGAGTCGGACACGACTGAGCGACTGATCTGATCTGAAAATTACTGCAGATGGTGATTGTAGCCATGAAATTAAAAGACGCTTACTCCTTGGAAGGAAAGTTATGACCAACCTAGATAGCATATTCAAAAGCAGAGACATTACTTTGCCAACAAAGGTTCGTCTAGTCAAGGCTATGGTTTTTCCTGTGGTCATGTATGGATGTGAGAGTTGGACTGTGAAGAAGGCTGAGCGCCAAAGAATTGATGCTTTTGAACTGTGGTGTTGGAGAAGACTCTTGAGAGTCCCTTGGACTGCAAGGAGATCCAACCAGTCCATTCTGAAGGAGATCAGCCCTGGGATTTCTTTGGAAGGAATGATGCTAAAGCTGAAACTCCAATACTTAGGCCACTTCATACGAATAGTTGACTCATTGGAAAAGAGTCTGATGCTCAGAGGGATTGGGGGCAGGAGGAGAAGGGGACGACAGAGGGTGAGATGGCTGGATGGCATCACTGACTCGATGGACGTGAGTCTCAGTGAACTCTGGGAGTTGGTGATGGACAGGGAGGCCTCGTGTGCTGCGATTCATGGGGTCGCAAAGAGTCGGACACGACTGAGCGACTGATCTGATCTGAAAATTACTGCAGATGGTGATTGTAGCCATGAAATTAAAAGACGCTTACTCCTTGGAAGGAAAGTTATGACCAACCTAGATAGCATATTCAAAAGCAGAGACATTACTTTGCCAACAAAGGTCCGTCTAGTCAAGGCTATGGTTTTTCCAGTGGTCATGTATGGATGTGAGAGTTGGACTGTGAAGAAATCTGAGCGCCGAAATATTGATGCTTTTGAACTGTGGTGTTGGAGAAGACTCTTGTGAGTCCCTTGGACTGCAAGGAGATCCAACCAATTCATCCTAAAGGAGATCAGTCCTGGGTGTTCAGTGGAAGGACTGATGTTGAAGCTGAAACTCCAGTACTTTGGCCACCTGATGCGAAGAGCTGACTCATTGGAAAAGCCCCTGATGCTGGGAAAGATTGAGGGCAGGAGGAGAAGGGGATGACAGAGGATGAGATGGTTGGATGGCGTCACTGACTCGATGGACATGAGTTTGGGTGGACTCCAGGAGTTGGTGATGGACAGGGAGGCCTGGCGTGCTGCGGTTCATGGGGTCGCAAAGAGTCGGACATGACTGAGCTACTGAACTGAACCGAACCCAAGAGAGGTGGGATAGAACACATGAACATATCATATCAGGGGAAAAAAATGTGGTTTCAGAGTCAAGCAGAATTGGATACAATTCTAGGTATCCAGACACATACACTTTGTGTGGTTTTGTAAAAGTTTCTTTTTTTTTTTTCTTCTGAGCCTCATTTTCATTTTCTATAAAAGAGAAAAATGACATGGTTATTGTGAGGCTGAAAATAAACGATATCTGTACAGTGTTTACCATACATGAACTTCCCTGGTGTGGTGGCTCAGTGGTAAAGAATCCACCTGCCAATGCAGGAGACACGGGATCAATCCCTGATCCAGGAAGATCCCACACACAGCGGGACAACTAAGCCTCTCACATCTGTACGCAAATACTGGAACAACCTTAGCTTTTACTAGACAGACCTTTGTCGGCAGAGTGATGTCTCTGCTTTTCAATACGCTATCTAGGCCTGTCATAGCTATTCTTCCAAGGAACAAGCATCTTGGAGACTGGGAGAAATCCATATACACCTTTCTTTGGCTCACTCATGAGTCATTTTAGCCTAATAAGCAAAAATCTCACCTAAAACAAATTAGATCATTTTGTTTTCTTAGCAACATGTCACAGATTTTCTTCCCCTCTTTCCCATGTTTTGTCAAACATGAGACATGATCTTGCAGAAACCCTGACAAGGCTGAACTCACAGCGGAACTAGCCTGACCCAGTAAGCTGACCCAGAAACCTCGTGGGTGAATCTTCCTGAAACATCACAGCCCCATTTCCGGGCCTTTGTGGTCAATCTTCAGATAAGAGTCTCAGCTCCTTACAGTGTGTCCACCACCTCGTCTACAGCGTTTGCCATTTTTAGCTGTGTTCAACTCTACAGAGTTGAGAAAGAAAAAAAAAAAAAAAAAAACATTTTCAGGCAAGCAGTTCAGAAGTCAAGGTGATCAGTGACTTCCATTCTTTCCTACATGACATTCCAGAGACATCAACTCAAAGTAGCAATGTCCTCAAACAGAAAATGAAACCTTCCCAGCCCCCTTGCCGTGTCATCTGAGTCACCACGGGGAATCTTGTAGGATTTTCCCATTAATTCTCAAGAATGGCCCACTGCAGCCTTCATGATGAGTTAATCAGTCTGCGTTTTATGAGCAGCCCCGTTATGCGTTTTCCAGGGTGTATGATTATCACCATATGTGGGATATACATCTCTAGTCACCTCTGAGATGGCAAGTAGGATACTCCCCAGGGGTGTCTTGCCACTGGGTGAAAGGGGCGCCCCTGCCTGGAGGGACAGCCGTCTGCTGTGTCCAACCAGCAGGGCCCGGGCAGGAGCAGTGTATAGAGGGGGCGGGAAGTATAGTCTGAAAGATGTATTCCATGCTGTAATGGCTTATTTGTTCACATTTGTAGTAATTATTTTAAAATCTCAACACTAAAGAAAGTATTTCAGTGTCTTAATTCATAATGGAATGATTACTAAGACCAGGGTACTAGGCACACTCAAGGTCCTTTTTTCTTTGACCATTTCTGAATGAATGCCCCACAAAGGCATCCTCCAGATTTCTAAATATGCCATGAAAGAGCCTGAAGGTGAACCCTCCTCTGTATTCACAGTAGTTACCTCGTTGGGGGAAGAAGACTTAAGTTTATTTTTAGACGATTGGGCTATTTGTTCAATATTATCCTATTAGAATGTTCTCATGTGTTACCATCAGAAATTGAATATTAACAACATTTAAAAAATTATACAATAATACAGATAAGATGACCTCACAGGAGTGCTAAGCCTGCCTAGTTGAGCAATTTAGGACATTTCTTCAAGGTTTCTGGACCCAGTTTCTCATCAGAGACAGTGCTTGGTCAAGACTAAGAAATCCTTTTTAGAGTCTGTGGTTCCCCCTGGCTGTCTGCCAAGACTCTGTTCCTGGGAAGAGAGAGATGAGGAATCAGAGGATGGCAAGAGAGAAAACTGAGTGTGTGTGTGTGTGATGATTGTGCTCCAAGACCCCAGACTGTTCAAATCACCCCCAAGAGGAATTCATGGATATCCTTCTACCTTAAACCAAGTTTGAAAAATGCAGGGCTAAATAATTCACTACTAATAATTCTGGTTCCACAAAATGTCCAAACCAAACCATAGCAGCCAGTAAGAGGAGCTTCTAGATCCACAAGTCGTGAGCTCGGAGCTGAAAGGGACAGTATACCTGGAAGCCCATGGAAGCCCTCAGCTCCCACCTCTGCCATGTCCTGCCTGTTGAAGGAGGCGGCAAAGAAAGTGAAGGCACCTCCACATGCAGCCCTCCTTCTGCCTGGTTCTTTGTGTCTCGGGGCTGGGGTTGCCTCTGCAGGTCTCATCCTGCCCTGACATGTGACGATCCTTTAGTTTTTTTCTTTATGTATGTTTTTATTGGAGTGCAATTGCTTTACACCATTGTGTTAGTTTCTGCTATACAACAATGTGAATCAGCTATAAGTTTACATATAGTCTCCTCCCTGTTGAACCTCCCTCCCATCCCCTCCACTCCATTGACCCCTCTACGTCATCGCAGTGCACCAAGTTGAGCTCCCGGGGCTGTACGGCAGCTTCTCCCTAGCTGTCTGTTTGACACATGGTCGTGTATACATGTCAGTGCTGCTCTCTCAGTTCATCCCACCCTTTCCTTCCCCTCTTGTATCCACCTGTCCATTTTCTACTCCTGCATCTCTATTCATTCCCTGCAAGTAGGTTCATTTGTGCCATTTTTCTAGATCCCACACATATGTGTTAATATGTGCTATTTATTTTTCTCTTTCTGACTTACTTACTCTGTATGATACACTCTAGGTCTGTCCACGTCTCTACAAAAGTGACTCTTTAGTTTTGAAATTCAAACTAAGCACTGTTATTTATCACTGGAAACTCGTCCTATGGCAAGTGATGGAAAATCCAATGAAGTTTACAAAGTCTAAAAGGGATGGTATTTTTTCATGTACCGAGAGTTGAGAGCTTTAAGCTTAGATGGATCCCGTGTATCAAATGATGCAACTGGTGTCTTCTCTTCGCATCCTGTGTCCCCCATTGTCCTGTTCTCAGGCTCCAGGTGATGACCGGGTGGCTGCCTTCAGGTTCTATCCAGAATAAGGTGGAACATTCCTTTATGGTCATCTCTCTGCTCACTTCCTTGAAAGTCCAGGATTTACTCACCAGGCCAACTGTAGTTCTTGGTCCTCTAGATCCCAATCGTGGGGGAGGAGAGAACTGGAGCTCTGATCTAGAGCACAGTTTTCTGACATGTAGAAAAAACAGTAGGTCCACCGGCAACATCCCTACTGGCGCTTCTGACTACTTTTACAAAAAGTTCTGAAAACAGGAGGAGAGAGGCTGGCCTGGGTGGCCACTCCTGTAGCCTCCTCTGTCTTCTGTGAGTCCAGAGAAAGAATCAGGGGACTTCCCTGGCCCTCCAATGGTAAAGACTTCTCCTTCCAATGCTGGGGTTATGGGTTCAATCCATGGTCTGGGAACTAAGATCCCACATGCCTCAGGCCAAAAAACCAAAACATAAAATAGAAGCAATATTGTAACAAATTCAAGAAAGACTTTAGAAATGGTACACATCAAAAAGAAATCTTAGAAAACATAATCAGAGACAAATGTTACCTCTCTGCAGCTTACGTTTTCTGACATGACATACTTCTAACAAAGGTTTTTTTATAAAGCAATATACCTTTTAATTTAAATGTCAAATATTTTCAAATTATGGGGAAATACATCAATACTTTCTTAAGCAGAACTACATAAGCAATCCCTGAAGAGGGTAGTCCACAGACTGAGTCTCAAGTAGATTAAGAAGAGAATCAGAGACTATGTTGTTTCATGCAACAACAGAGGGTGTTGTTGCATGAAAAATAGCAACTATGCCAGGTTATATACAATGGAGACCTCTAAGTTATCTTTAAAAAAAAAAATGACCTTGTTAACCAAAGCCAATCTCTGTTTAGCATGAGAAAAACATTATTTTAGTTCATTAATAATTCCCAAAGTGTCTTCTTTAATATTTTGACAGTCATTTCAAATGGAAACACTTTCATATGCACACAGCAGTGACTATTTAAAAAGTGGGCTTCCCATGTGGCTCAGTGGTAAAGAATCCACCAGCCAATGCACGAGACTTGGGTTCAATCCCTGGGTTGGGAAGATCCCCTGGAGAAGAAAATGGCAATCCACTCCAGTATTCTTGCCTGGAGAATCCCATGGACAGAGGAACCTGCGGTCTACAGTCCTTGGGCTCCCAATGAACCAGACACGACTGAGTGACTAAACAACAGTGATGTATATACACACTCACTTGTACACACATAATTATTATTTCTAATTGTAATAATAACCTGAGGTAATGAGGAAAGAAAAAGTCGAGCTTCCAAAGACAAAACGTGTGGATGTTGAGAGCACCATTAGCTGAAAGGAAAAAACACATTTACTCTCATATTTTCACCAAGTTTTTTAGAGTCTTGAATAGCAGAAACCATTCTTATTGATTAAATTTCATAATTCTGAATTTGATCAAATCATAAAAGACCCATCAGACTGCAGTTTTTATAACCATTATAGATAATGAGGGGAAAATGGAATTAGTAAGTGAGGGGTCACTGAGTATTCAATTATCCCAGCTTTATCTTGTTAAGAAAAATTAGAAATTGTGCACGCATGTGTGTGTTTGCAATCACAGGAAGCATTTCTTCTAAACTCACAGAAGCTGTTTCCAGCTCTCTATGGCAGCATCTTACAGGCAAGCAGCAGATACTCTTTTTTTTTTTTTCATATGTATGGACACTTGTTGATGAATAGATGGAGAAAAAATGGAAACAGTGACAGACTGTTTTCTTGGGCTCCAAAATCACTGTGGATGGTGACAGCAGCCTTGAAATTAAAAGACGCTTGCTCCTTGGAAGAAAAGCTATGACAAACCTAGATAGTATATTAAAAAGCAGAGACATGTCTTTGTTGACAAAGGTCTGTATATTGAAAGCTATGGTTTTTCCAGTAGTCATGTATGGATGTGAGAAATAGACCATAGAGAAGGCTGAGCACCCGAGAATTTATGCTTTCGAGCTGTGGTGCTGGAGAAGACTGTTGAGACTCCCTTAGACAGCAAGAAGATCAAAACAGTCAGTCCTAAAGGAAATCAACCCTGAATATTCATTGGAAGGACTGATACTGAGGCTGAAGTTCCAATACTTGACCACCTGATGCAAAGAGCCGACTCATTGGAAAAGACCCTGATGCTGGGAAAGGTTGAGAGCAGGAGGAAAAGAGGGCAGCAGAGGATGAGATAGATGGTTGGATGGCATCACCAACTCAATGGACATGGGTTTGAGCAAGCTCCAGGAGATGGTGAAGGACAGGGAAGCCTGGTGTGCTGCAGTCCATGGGGTCACAAACAGTTGGACACGACTGAGCGACTCAACAACAACAACAACAGCATGGACACATGTCCTCCAGGAGCACAGGGTCGGGTTTCTCTGTGGACTCTTCCAAGAGTCCAGACCAGGATGTGACCTTCATCACATCCCTGGGCTCAGACCTGAAGAGTTTCTCTGAAGTGCAGATGCGGTGCTCCAATTCCTGCTGCCAGTCTCCAGCTGCTGCTGCTGCTAAGTCACTTCAGTCGTGTCTGACTCTGTGCGACCCCATAGGCAGCAGCCCACCAGGCTCCCCCGTCCCTGGGATTCCCCAGACAAGAACACTGGAGTGGGTTGCCATTTCCTTCTCCAATGTCTCCTAAGAAATGCTAAATACTTGTTACGAGTTTAAATTAACCAGCTCAGAGGTGTCTGGCTCCTGCTGAAAATGTCTCCACTTTACTCAAACTTCATCGGCCTGTTGTAAAGCCAGCAGGGGGAGCCATAACATAAAGGTGTTTTAGGGATTCAGACTTTTTAAACATTGAAGTATTGTTGATTGTTTCTTTGGATGGGTGATATTCACAGCAGGGGTTCCATAACCTGGGACACACCACTAATGACATGAGATTCCGGAAGGAACATTGAGGTAAAGGTGGCTATCTTTACATTCCCATTTATGTGACTAAGAATGAATACAGAAAAATATTTACCAGTCTTAGAAACTGCTGATGGTTGCCTTCACTATGTCAGAAATCTTAAGGCACTTTCACAGCACAGATTGGAGAGGATAAGTTATCGGTCCATGGGCTTCACGGTTCTCAGCCTGGCTGAAGAAGATGCTAGAACTCCCTGCACATATGCTAAATTGTTTCAGTTGTGTCTGACTCTTTGAGACCCAGTGGATCATAACCCACCAGGCTTCTCAGTCCGTGGGATTTCCCAGGGAAGAACACTGGAGTGGGTTGCTATGCCCTCCTCCAGGGGATCTTCCTGATTCAGGGATTGAACCTGCATATCTTATGTCTCCCGCATTGGGAGATGGATTCTTTACCACTAGCACCACCTGGGAAGCCCCAGAGCTTCCTGAAAGGACCCCCCATGTATCTAGGAGTCATGTGCTCATCATCTAGGACAGGTAGGCATCTGAGAAAGGTGAGCTTTGTTTCTTCCTGTGATGAGCTCAAAGCACCTGGAATCATACAGGGCAGAGAAACCAGCTGTGACCATTGTTCTTGACCTACAGTAGTAGCAGGGATGATGCCACCATGAAGGCAGGTGCTGGCCCAGCTGGTTTCCTGTTCTACCACAAACCCAGAAGTACCACCTGAGGCTCAAAGGCTCAAAGTACCACCTGTTGCACTGGCTGTTTCCTCCTTCTTATAGGAAAGTGGACCTTAATTTCAGCAAAGCAAAACTAGATTTTTCATTCTTCCTTTTCCTAACTCTGAAAGGTTTAAAATACTATAGTTAAAGTGATTCAAACTTAGCCCCTTTTAGGTAGCTTCAGCCCTATAAATGTCAGCAAACAGAGGGAAGTACACACACAGAAAAGATTCTGCCAAAGAAGAGAAACAATCTGAAAAATCAGACTGTGAGATGAAATTCCTACAGGAGATAGAACAAAGTACATGAAAATCTCTAATTTGTATTGTTTTTAAGTCTTTCTTGAATTTGTTACGGTATTGTCTCTGTTTTATGTTTTTTTTTGAGGGGGGGCCTGAGGCATGTGGGATCTTAGTTCCCTAACAAGTGATCAAACCCACAAGTCTAGCATTGAAGGGTGAAATCTTCACCACTGGACGGCCAGGAAAGTCCCTCTTATTCTGATCAAGTTTGAGAAGAGGTGGCATCAGTGGATATAGAGTCATGAAAAGGTACAGATCTGAGGTCAGACAGATTGTTTACAGATGAAAAGCCAATCTGTTAAATTTTAAAACCTCCTGCAAGAAGTAGGTGGAAAAAGAGACTGTCTTGCAAATGATCTTGCTGTCTGTATGAATCACTTTAACCACTATGCTAGGACTAAAGTGAAAGTGAAAGTTGCTCAGTTGTGTATGACTCTTTGCGACCCCATGGAGAATTTTCTAGGCCAGAATACTGGAGTGGGTAGCCTTCCCCTTCTCCAGGGGCCCAGCCCAGGGATTGAACCCAGGTCTCCTGCATTGCAGGTGGATTCTTTACCAGCTGAGCCACAGGGGAAGCCCAAGAATACTGGAGTGGGTAGTCTATTCCTTCTCCAGCGGATCTTCTGATCCAGGAATCGAACTGGAGTCTTCTGCATTGCAGGCAGATTCTTTACCAATTGAACTATTAGGGAAGCCCTAAGGATGTATCCATGGTTTTTCCAGTGGTCATGTATGGATGTGACAGTTGGACTGTGAAGAAAGCTGAGTGCTGAAGAATTGATGCTTTTGAACTGTGTGTTGGAGAAGACTCTTGAGAGTCCCTTGGACTGCAAGGAGACCCAACCAGTCCATTCTAAAGGAGATAGGTCCTGGGTGTTCTTTGGAAGGAATGATGCTAAAACTGAAACTCCAGTATTTTGGCCACCTCATGTGAAGAGTTGACTCATTGGAAAAGACTCTGATGCTGGGAGGGATTGGGGGCAGGAGGAGAAGGGGACAACAGAGGATGAGATGGCTGGATGGCATCACCGACTCGATGGAAGTGAGTTTGAGTGAACTCTGGTAGTTGGTGATGGACAGGGAAGCCTGGCGTGCTGCAATTCATGGGGTTGCAAAGTCGGACACAACTGAGCGACTGAACTGAACCGAACTGAAGGATGTAACCAAAAGATAAGGACTTCCAGTAATGATTGCATGTATATTTTCAAAAGAGTTCTCTAGTGATAATGTGGGCCTTCCCTGATGGCTCAGAAGGTAAAGAATCTGCCTGCAATGCAGGAAACACAGAAGATGCTGGTTCAATTCCTGGGTCAGTAAGATCCCTTGGAGGAGGAAATGACAACCCAACCCAGTATTTTTGCCTGGAAAATTCCACAGACAGAGGAGCCTGGAGGGCTACAGTCCATGAATGCAAGGAAGTCAAACCAGTCAATTCAAAAGGAAATCAACCCTGAATATTCATTGGAAGGATTGATGCTGAAGCTGAGGCTCCAGTACTTTGGCCAGCTGATGCAAAGAGTCGACTGACTCGTTAGAAAAGACCCTGATGCTGGGAGAGGTTGAGAGCAGGAGGTAAAGAGGGCAGCAGAGGATGAGATGGTTGGATGGCATCACCAACTCAATAGACATGGGTTTGAGCAAGCTCCAGGAGATAGTGAAGCCTTCCTCCAGAAGACAAGGAAGCCTGGCATGCTGCAGTCCTTGGGGTTGCAAAGAGTCAGGCATGACTTAGCCAGTGAACAACAAAGCTGTCAGGATGTGGTTGAAAAACTAAGGCTTTAAATGGCGTGAAGAAAATTTGCCTCCCTCCTCCCTCTCCAAATATGTGGAAAAACAGCAAGGACGAGTGTTCTAAGGGGAAGTGCATTTTTAAAATGTCAAGAAGGTGGAGTGACAGGATTTAGGAGAGTCAATTTCTCATTGAATAAGAGCTTCAGTTGACAGAGTAGAAATTCCTTTGAATAAAGTGGAGAGATTTAAGAGAAATTATAAAGAAGAACGTAGCAGAGAGATGATTAATGAATGACAAAGTGTTACGTCTCATGCATTGAGAAATGATATGAGTTAGACACGATGGAATAAACTAAGAACCACATTGAGTTATATTCTAGATTTCTTTTTTCTTTTTTTGGCCACATGGCATGTGGGCTCTTAGTTCCTGGCCAGGGATCGAACCTGTGCCCCTTGCATCAAAAACTGGGATTCTTAATCACTGGACCACTAGGGAAGTTCTCTTCTAGATATAATTTTTTAATGTCATTTTTAGTGGAAAAATTATACCAAGTATGGAAGCAGAAGGAGATCAACAACTTAACTGGGAGCTAAAAGCACTTTGTTGCCAGATGGTGACTCCAAATATCAGACACCAGAGGGGCAACACTGTTATCCATTTTGAGGCTGAAAGATTGTGAGACTGGAATTTTATACCCAGCTGTTGTTTATGTGATAGGGTGCTGAAAAATCTCAGAAATGTAAGGACACATAAAACACAGCAATCAGCATGCACTTCTTATACATGTGGCCTGAGAACTTGAGTAAACGAGGAAATGTTAGGAACATAACTTCTATATCAAGATGGGACTTTAAGCACATATATACCTCTCTATTTTCTCTTCAAATCCCAGAAAAATGACTAAAGAAGGATAAGAATGAGATTAAGTCTTCAGCAGTCCTGGAAAACAGATGATTTTATCTGCAGAATTTTTTTTTTAATCTGCAGAAATTTTAAGGAATTTTGGAAGATTATAAAGTAGACTGGTTTGACCAGGAAAACGGGGCCAAGACAATCACAAACAAACAGAGACGTCTGCAGTGGATCACTGAAGAAGCAAGTACCAGTCTTCCCCACAGAGCCCTGGAAAAACTCCAAGATCATCAGCAAGAGCTGGAAATATTTGTTGAATGATGTTGAATGAATGGGAAGACTGTGTGGCAATTAGCAGCCTAATTAATTGAAGGGTTGCCAACCCAGCTGGACTGGTCCTCAGCTCTGCTACACAGAAGGCTGGCTATGTCATTTTCTCCTAGGATATAGCAAATGAGATGAATTCTGTAAATAAAGGGGAGGCTCTGCTTCCCAGAAAGGGAAAAATAATAGGAAAGCAGCTCTGTAGTTGAGGGAAATGTCCTAAAACTCTCTGCTCCAAGAGGAATAGTTGCTTGGCTTTCTCCAACTCATTGAGATGAGCTCTTAACCTGCACATGGACTCTCTACTTGCCCAACCTGAAAAGAAGTCTGTTTGTGGCAATACCCCACCCATCCACCCAAAGAGGACTGAAGCATGCTCCCATTGGGGGCAGGGATCTGGGGTAGGAATGGTACCTTCCACAATTGCTCGGGAGTCAGTGGAGTGGCCCACAGTGATCACTCTCATCTTTCAATCATAATTATAGGTGGACAAGCAGGCCTTGAGGAAAAACAGACCATTAAAAAGAAGCATCTACATAGACAGTGGAGCAGATGATCTCTAAGATATTAACAAAGGCACGAGAGGATAACTTAACAACTCAAGTAGAATCAGCAAAAATACATGATGAATAGTGAATAAATAGATAAGTAGATAGATGATGGATGATAGATGAATAGGTAGATGGACATAAAGATAGATAGGAAAGCTTATTTTGAAAATAAATCAAATGATAGAATCTGAGAAATTTAAAAATTAATTTAAAAATTGCTTAAAGTGTTACAGTCATGGGAATACTACTTAGAGCTGAACTTAGTAAACTCTGATAATTTTCCTTTCCTGCACAACTCTTTACACTGCCTGGAAGCAATAATTATCTTTTTGTTCTTTTTTTTTTTTTTGCTCAGTTTTCCACATATTTATTTCCAGTTTAATCCATATTCTCTAGCAATGATCTGGATCTCTTCTCAATAAATTTCTACGTATTAGGCATTGTAATGCTTTCATTTTTTTGGATAAATTTCTCCACGACTTGTTGCAGTGTGGAAAGATTATCTTCTGCAAGGGTTATCCTAGCTTCTCTGATATTCTTCACCCTCCTGGAGATTTTTCTTCACTTCTCTCTTGCTGGATACTCCGTTTCTTCAGTCTCATGTCTTCTTTCTGAGTTTACTCCTTTGTTTTGGTGGAGAACGTCCTCCAGTGACTTTCCTTGGAAGGATGTATAAGAGGTAAATGTTTTGAGACCTTCAATTTCTGAAACTGTTTATATATTTTTACCCAACACTTGATTGACAGTTGAGCTAGGTTTCCAGTTTTAAGGATAGAAATAGGAATTGGAAAATATTGTTTGCTTTTCTTATAGTTTTCAATATTTGCTATTAAGGAATCTGAAATCACTGGGATTCTTGATCTTTGGTATAAAACTGGTATTTCATTTTCTTCCTGTCTAGGAGACTGTAAGGTGTCTTCTTTGTTCCCAGTCTTTTGAGACAACACAGTGAAAGGCTTGAAGTGTGTCTCTTTTCATTCTTTCTCTTCGTCACTCAGACAATAGGTCTTTGAATCTGGAAGTTCATGTATTCTGTCCTGCCAGATATTCTTTAATTATCTTGATCATTTCCTCCCCTCCATTTTATTTGTTCTTTCTTTCTAGAATTCTCATGATATGATTATTGGATCTCTTGTATTGTTTTTCTCAATTTCTCAGAGTCCCTTCCACGGGTAGGAAGTGAAGTGACAGAATTCTTAAACTAAAGGCTAAGCTTGAAAAATCCTAGCACTAAGTCCGAAACCTTTCCTCCAACACTGCCCCACCCTTTTTCCACAGGGAGACATGCCATTAGTAGAGGGTAGGACAAATTGAGAGAGTAACATGGAAACATATACATTGCCATATGTAAAATTAGATAGCCAGTGGAAATTTACTGTATGACACAGGGAGCTCAAATCCAGCATTCTGTGATAGCCTAGATGGGTGGGATGGGGTAGGAGGTGGGAGGGAGGTTCAAGAGGGAGGGGACATATGTATACCTATGGCTGATTCATGTTGATATATGACAGAGGCCAACACAATATTGTTAAGTGATTATCCTTCATAAATAAATTGAAAAAAATGTGAAGCAACATACGAAATGGGAGGAAAGATTTGCAAATCGTGTACCTGATAAAGACTGATATCTAGAATATATAAAAGGCTCTCAGAAGTCAAAAGGAAAAAGAAATAATCCTTTTCAAAAAGAAAATACAAGAAAAAGTGTTTATGGAAATAAATGAAAGCAGCTAGTGAGGGTAAGAGAGAACATTGCAGAAGCCTAGTCATGGAGAAGGCGATGGCACCCCACTCCAGCGCTCTTGCCTGGAGAATCCCATGGACAGAGGAGCCTGGTAGGCTGCAGTCCATGGGGTCATGAAGAGTCAGACATGACTGAGCGACTTCACTTTCACTTTTCACTTTCATGCATTAGAGAAGGAAATGGCAACCTACTCCAGTGTTCTTGCCTGGAGAATCCCAGGGACAGGGGAGCCTGGTGGGCTGCCGTTGTCTACGGGGTCGCACAGAGCTGGACATGACTGAAGTGACTTAGCAGCAGCAGCAGCAGCAGCAGTCATGGAGAAGATACAAAGGTTTCATGTAGGAATTTCATGACCAGCTGTGATGCCTCTGTGATTACATTGGTGGGAACTTTGACTCAATGTAGTGAAGGTCCGAGAGCTTTGTGCTCTGTGCAGATCGCTTTCAAAGAAAGCGATGGATCCATTTCTGCAAGCAGGAATTGGTTCACCATGAAATAAACATCATGTGATTTCAAACAATGTACAATAAATGGGAATTTTTCTTATCGGTGTTGCTAAACTAATTTTATTTCAACAAGCATCATCTTAGAGACAATAATCAAACTTCTGAATGTATGGCAGGTAAAAGATGAAATCTTAAATTCTGAAATACAGAAATTTAGGGAAAATGACAAGAGGAAAGATTTCTACAATGTCAGCCAACTTTCTCCACTCCCACAGAGCTCCTTAGCATATCCTGACAACCTTTAATATTTACTCACTTCTCATCCCCCATCAATTATAACAAGCACCAGAGTGTGGGGGCAAAACCCTCATTAAATATAACCTCAGATTATAAGATGCTTTAAGTTCAAGGTCAGAAATCTTACAAGAAAATGTTAATTTTAAGATAGAATGAAGCATATTAAATTGGCTTCCCTGGTAGTTTAGCTGGTAAAGAATCTGCCTGCAATGCAGGACACCTCAGTTTGATTCCTGGGTCGGGGAGATCTGCTGGAGAAGGGATAGGGTACCCACTCCAATATTCTTGGGTTTCCCTGGTGGCTCAGCTGGTAAAGAATCTGCCTGCAGTGTGGGAGACCTGGGTTTGGTCCCTAGGTCAGGAAGATCCCCTGGAGAAGGAAATGGCAACCCACTCCAGTATTCTTGTCTGGAGAATCCCCATGGACAGAGGAGCCTGGCAGACTACAGTTCATGGGGTCACAAAAAGTCAGACACGACTGAGCATCTTTCACTTATGACCAATATTGGGAGGTATTGATCAGTTGATTCATGGGGGGCCAGAAAGATATTTTGGGACAATGTAGAAAGGAAAATGCTTCTGGATCAGCAAGAGCTATAGATCAAAAGGGATCTATTCTCCTGGGGAGGCAGAAGATGTTGTAGCAGTGAAAGAAGAAATATTTCTGCAGAAGCTGGGGGTGAACTTGGAGACTTAAGGAAATGGGTTCTCAAGTGTAGCCCAGAAGGCAGGTGCTGGAGGAGACTGATTGTCCCTTCAATCAGAACAGGATTTTGATTAGGGTTTAAAATATGATATGAAAAAGAAATCTTGTTCCAAGGCCACATAAGTCCAGTTTGCCCATAAGTCCAACACAATTGGCTGTGTAGTGCTATGCTGTAATAGATTTATAATACTTATCACAGAAATAATACAAAGAAAAACACAAAAATACAGAAAGCATTTTTGATCTTATAGCACAGCTCTGTGAAAAGTCCAGCAGCACAACACGACAGCTGGCACGCAGGGGCTGGCATTGAGTGAACAGGCAGGAAGGGCCACTGATGGAGCAGGGAGAGGAGGGGAGATGGCAGAGCTGAAGGGTCGTCAGCAATAGGAGATGGAGGGCAAGCTTCAATTTCCCTCATGCCTGATGTTGACGGAACACACACGTTCACATCTTTGAAAGCTCACAAGGCTTGTATGTAGGGGACCTACTGTAGTTTCTGTTCATAGCAAGAGCTCTGATTCTGGAGTGGATTACTGGTCACTTGCCATGAAAAGGGTAGGAGATGAGAGGGAAAGGACTGCTTCTTTACAATGTAATCCTGTGAAGATGTGCAAGGCTTTGGGGGTGGTTCCAGCAGTGTCTTTGGAGAACTCGCTTGTCCTGCCCACTCTCTTCTCTACTCGCAATCATGTTAGAGGCGAGGAGGTCAACTCTGGTCCCTCTTGCATTTTACTGAGTAGTAAGTGTATGAAGGATATCCAAAGACCTGCTGATATAAACACAGGTGGCAATAATTTTTCTGTTTTACCATGAAATCGATTAATGTCTGTGACAGCATTTTGGAAATTTTAAATCTCTGTGAGGTGGAAAAGTGATTTTTTTACATCTCTCTTTCAAAGGCCTGACTCCACGGTTGACTTCAATCATATGTCCATCCTAAATTAATGTTCCTCTCTTATCCTAGTTTGGTAAGGTATTGACAAAGCCAGCACTGTGATTTTAGCAAGCCATCGTACCTGCGTAAGGATCAGATCTTTGGAAGATCCTGGCTTAGATAGCTGATGGATAATGTCTCAGAAGAGTGACTCTCCAGCTAAGACTGAAAACTCTTTGGGGTTCACACAACCTAGGATTGGGATAGAAAAGTAGCCCTTGATCTACCACTGACCCACATTCACAGCTGGACTTCCATACAGTATTACTGCAAGCTCATCTGATGCTCACAGCAGGCCATTTTGTTTTCCTGCAATACATAGTTTTATGGAACACCAACCTCAGGCAAGGTCACTTTGTTGTCATTGTTTAGTTCCTAAGTTGAGTCCAACTCTTTTTGACCCCATGGACTGTAGACCGCCAGGCTTCTCCATCCATGAGATTCTCCAGGCAAGAATACTGGAGTGGGTTGACATTTCCTTCTCCGGGGGATCTTCCCAGCCTAGGGATCCTCAGTCTCCTGCACTGGCAGCCAGATTCTTTACCCCTGAGCCACCAGGGAAGCCTCAGTTCAGTCGCTCAGTCGTGTCCGACTCTTCATGACCCCATGAATCGCAGCACACCAGGCCTCCCTGTCCATCACCAACTCCCGGAGTTCACTGAGACTCACATGATTGAGTGAGTCTCGATGCCATCCAGTCATCTCATCCTCTGTCATCCCCTTCTCCTCCTGCCCCCAATCCCTCCCAGCATCAGAGTCTTTTTCAATGAGTCAACTCTTCACATGAGGTGGCCAAAGTACTGGAGTTTCAGCTTCAGCATCATTCCCTCCAAAGAAATCCCAGGGCTGATCTCCTTCAGAATGGACTGGTTGGATCTCCTTGCAGTCCAAGGGACTCTCAAGAGTCTTCTCCAACACCACAGTTCAAAAGCATCAATTCTTCGGCGCTCAGCCTTCTTCACAGTCCAACTCTCACATCCATACATGACCACTGGAAAAACCATAGCCTTGACTAGATGGACCTTTGTTGGCAAAGTAATGTCTCTGCTTTTGAATATGCTATCTAGGTTGGTCATAACTTTTCGTCCAAGGAGTAAGTGTCTTTTAATTTCATGGCTGCAGTCACCATCTGTAGTGATTTTGGAGCTCCCCAAAAATAAAGTCTGATACTGTTTCCACTGTTTCTCCATCCATTTCCCATGAAGTGATGGGACTGGATGCCATGATCTTCATTTTCTCAATGTTGAGCTTTAAGCCAACTTTTTCACTCTCCACTTTCACTTTCATCAAGAGGCTTTTGAGTTCCTCTTCACTTTCTGCCATACGGGTGGTGTCATTTGCATATCTGAGGTTACTGATATTTCTCCCAGCAATCTTGATTCCAGCTTGTGTTTCTTCCAGTCCAGCATTTCTCATGATGTACTCTGCATATAAGTTAAATAAGCAGGATGATAATATACAGCCTTGACATACTCCTTTTCCTATTTGGAACCAGTCTGTTGTTCCATGTCCAGTTCTAATTGTTGCTTCCTGACCTGCATACATATTTCTCAAGAGGCAGGTCAGGGAAGCCTAGACCATGATAAAAAGAAACAAAACAAGACCACTGTGTAATTTTCTCTTGCTTGCTTGCTTGCTTGCTAAGTTACTTCAGTCATGTCTGAGTCTTTGTGGCACTATGGACCAGGCCATAGCCTGCCAGGGTCCTCTGTCCATGGGATTCTCCAGGGAAGAATACTGGAATGGGTTGCCGTGCCCTCCTCCAGGAGATCTTCCCAACCCAGGGATCGAACTCATGTCTCTTGTGTCTTCTGCATTGGCAGGCGGGTTCTTTACCACTGAAAAGTGAAAGTGAAGTCGCTCAGTTGTGTCCGACTCTTTGCGACCCCCTGGACTGTAGCCTATCAGGCTCCTCCGTCCATGGGATTTTCCAGGCAAGAGTGCTGGAGTGGATTGCCATTGCCTTCTCCAGGGGATCTTCCCAACCCAGGGATCAAACCTGGGTCTCCCGCATTGCAGGCAGACGCTTTACCGTCTGAGCCACCAGGGAAGCCCAGTACAGATAAAAGCAAGGTCCTGGGGGCACTCATAAAATACCCAATCATAGAATTGTCCCACTGTCTGGCAATGTCCAAATCAGAGGGAATCCCTGAATCTTTAGACTGTTCTCCAAATCACCCAACGAAAGCTCAGTTCCTGTGCTGGATTCTTTCTAACACCCACCTACTGAGATACCTCCAGTTTTCTGTAGTGTGTGTTCTCACTTGTGTGGTTAGAAATAAACCCAATTCTTTCAACTCCAGGTGCTATCTCATTGGGCGTGGCTTAGCGCACTGATGAACCTCATTGTTAACCCACAGCCCCACCACTGCTGGACCAGAGTAATTGAGCCTCCTGCTTCTCATGATCCTTTATCCCCCTCCAATGCCTGTGCTATCCATAGGTAGAAGGGTTGAGAAGGGGGGCTTACAATTTCTTCGATGCTCCCGAGGTCAGCAGTTTGCGGCTTCTGTGGGTCATCTTGAACCTTTTCAAGCAGACAGATGGTCAAGTGCCTTGCTTACCCATGTGGAATGTGAGGCTCCTCTCAGAGTACTCTTGTGGCGGGAGCAGTCATGGGGGCAGGGAGGGGGAGCTGGTGCTTGAGAATCACCTTCATTCCAGAAGTTTCCTCTAGACTCCACAATGAAGGGTATATACAGAGCTGGCTAGTGGAGTAATGGGCTACAGGCTGTCCGAAAGCTTCACTCATGTAAATGTATGTAATTGAGCTCAGAGTCAGAAATTCAGTCCCTGCAGGGGTGAAGCTGCAAGCATGTGCCGAAGTGAGACAGGCCAAGTCTAGTGCATTCCAAGGTCATGGAGTGTTTGGCAAAGTGGCAAGAGCATGCTCTTTCTCATGAGGGGACAATTTAATTGCTGATCATTGTTGCCATAAGGCAGTGGAGTTCCAGTGTGGTCAGATCTTTTGATTTTTCACATGAAATGAAAATGAAGATTTTATAATGCACAATTATGAAGTCTCCTGATTTTCTGATGCTGGCATTAAATTCAAATGTTTAAAAATGCTACAAGTATTTTAAAAACTATATAGCAAAGCAAGTTCAGCTTATTTGTTTCTGGCTTACGACACTGCTATTATCACTTTCTCCTCATCGACAGAGTGAGAATAACGCATAATAACTTGAATGGCCAGTCTTACCAAATCTATTGGGTTGGCCAAAAGGTTTGTTTGGATTTTTCTGTAATAGCGTAATTCTTCTTTTTCCTTTCTTTCTTTCTCCCCTCCCCCTCCCCTTTTTTTGCTACAGAAGTAAGTTATTCTTTGTGGGCTTTCCTAGGAATATAGAATTTTTAATATTTGACTTTCCTTATAAATATATACAATTCTAAATGATAATCACTTCCATCAGGCTAATCTCCATTATCAATTCTATGATAATAAGCCAGGAGCTCAGGGAAGTGAGCAGAATCACTACTTCTTAGATTGGAGAATGCACTTTGAACTTGTGGTGAATTATTGTAACCAAAGGGATATACTTTGTCTTCAAAATATTAAAAATATCAAAATCACATTCTTTGTTCAATCAGATCCTTTAATAAAGTTGTTTGTTTCACAAGGATAAATCCTGTGAATTTATTTACAAAACATAAACTTAAAACTTAAATAAAAGGAAACTATAACAAGGGTTTGGTGGTTGGGAAGATCCCCTGGAGAAGGAAATGGCAACCCACTCCAGTATTCTTACCTGGATAATCCCATGGACAGAGGAGCCTGGAGGGCTCGAGTCCATGGGGTTGCAAAGAGCCAGACGTGCTGACTAACATACACAAAAATCATTATCTTATAGTATTACGTTCAAAAAAATTTTGTGTGTGCTCAGCCATGTCTGACTCTTTGCAACCCTGTGGACTGTTGCCCACCAGACTCCTCTGTCCATGGGATTCTCCAGGCAAGAATACTAGAGTGGGTTGCCATTCCATTCTCCAGGGGATCTTCCCGACCCAGGGATCAAACCTGGGTCTCCCACATTGCAGGCAGATTCTTTACTATCTGAGCCACAGAGTATCTCTTATATATGAAAATACAGCAAAAGAGGTCTTTTCCTGTTCCACTTGTCATGATGTTTTTCTTTTAAGGTTGATATGCTTTCTGATGATCAGTTTAGATTTTGCTGACTTGATTGACAAATGCTATAATCTTCCTCTGATATTTCTTTTAGGAGTTTCTCTTTTCTATTTGGAACTAATTGTTTAAAACTTGGCAAAACTTCCATGCCCCAAGGATTCAAGGAAAAACAATCTAGCCATAAATATCAACATGCTGTGTTAAATGCTTCAACCGGGGAAGGTTCTCTGGAATATAAAAATACATTACACAGCACTGGCCCTTTAAGGGCTTATAATTAAGACTCAAACAATCATAGAAACAGAACAGCTGTAACGGCCATTAAGTTCAACTCCAACGTTTCAGCAACTCTCACCCTGTCTATTCTTAGATCCTTCCAGTAACAGAGAACATACAAATCCCTACCCTAGTTTATCCTGAATAGCTATACTAGAAAGTCCTTTCTAGTGGGTCAACATATCTCATTATTTTGACCTAGTTTTTTACTTGAGTCATAAAATTTAAGTGCAATCCTCCTTCCATACAGACACCCTGTTAAACTTTTGGAAAGATGTTTCATGTTCTCTCTTGGCTAAACAAAACATAGACTTCTACAGCGTCTTGGCATCATGCTTCATTCAAACATATGCTCTGTTCTACCGTTCTGGTCATCCTTCATTCTTTGTGCTTCAGCAATGATGAGACCAACACAGAGTCAGACTATGGTTGCAATTTTATTTCTATATACTATATATATATATTATATATAATTTATTTATTTATTTTGGCCACACTGTAGAGCATGTGAGATCTTAGTTCCCCAACCAAAGATTGAACCCATGCTCCCAGCAGTGAAAGCAAGGAGTCTTAACCACTGGACCACTATGGAAGTCTCAATTCTACTTCTATATATCCAGCATTCGTGCTTGCGTGTATGCTAAGTTGCTTCAGTCATGTCTGACTCTTTGCAACGCCATGGACTGTAGCCCGCAGACTCCTCTATCCGTGGAATTCTCCAGGCAAGAATACTGGAGTGGGTTGCCTTGTCCTCCTCCAGGGGATCTTCCTGACCCAGGGATCACAGCTGAGTCTCATGTCTCCTGCATCCCTGGTAGCTCAGCTGGTAAAGAATCTGCCTGCAATGCAGGAGACCCCGGTTTGATTCCTGGGTCTGGAAGATCTGCTGGAGAAGGGATAGGCTACCCTCTCCAGTATTCTTGGGCTTCCCTTGTGGCTTAACTGGTAAAGAATCCGTCTGTAATGCGGGTAGACCTGGGTTCTATCCTTGGGTTGGGAAGATCCCCTGGAGAAAGGAAAGGCTACCACTCCAGTATTCTGGCCTGGAGAATTCCATGGACTATAGAGTCCATGGGATCACAAAAAGTCGGACATGACTGAGTGACCTTCACTTTTTCTTTACCACTAGCACCACCTGGGAAGCCCTATATCCAGCATAAGGTTGTATTAACTGTTTTCACACCACTCAGCAAGCAGTTGAAACTTACTGTTGACTAAAACTCACTTGAATTTCCACTTTTGTTCAATTTCCAAGACATGCTGAAATGATGCTGCATTGGTAAAACAAGTGCCTTGCATCCAAAGATGGGAGCTTAGCTCTCCCCTGGTGAGTTTCATCTTGTTCATCTTGAGTACAGCCAGAAGTCTGCTTGGAGGTGATGTAGAGCTTTGTCCTCAGAAGGAATATAATCTCATGCTAGAAATTAATGCCTTTATGACACCTCCTCTTTTGAACCACCTAAATTTTTTTTGGAACTTTATATTTTGTTTTGGGGTCTAGCTGATGAATAGTTTTGTGATAGTTTCAGGTGAATAGCAAAGGGACTCAGCCATACATATACATGTATCCATTCTCCCCCAAAACTCCCATCCAGGCTGCCCTATAACACTGAGCAGAGTTCCATGTGCTATACAGTAGATCCTTCTTGGTTATCCATTTTAAATATAGTACATGACCTTTCCAAACTCCCTAACTATCCCTTTCTCCTGGCAACCATAATTTCGTTTTCTAAGTCTCACCCAAATTCTTCATACTCTTGCTATTTTTCTCTTTTTGCTCAGCTTACATGTTTGTCTTGCATCCAGAATTAAGAGAAATTCTTTTAAAAACTTCCATGAGTCTCTCTTTAAGTATTGAAGGTCCAGATAAAGACAGTCGGGAAGTTCAGATTTCTGCTAGCTTTGCC
This sequence comes from Bubalus bubalis, assembly GCF_019923935.1. NCBI lineage: Eukaryota > Metazoa > Chordata > Mammalia > Artiodactyla > Bovidae > Bubalus > Bubalus bubalis. Next base: position 31,540,885 of record NC_059159.1, on the reverse strand, counting down.
AGATTAGAGAATCCTCTGTGTGTCAGGAGTCAGGATGAAGCCCCAGATGGAGCCGGCTGTGGGGTGTCACCGAGTGACAAGTAGTTGATTTCCTTTGTTTGTTGTGGCAACATGCAGTGAGCTGGGACAGTGCCCCTGGTTGCTAACCTGCAGCACTTCCAGGGATTCACAAACATCCCATGGCTTGCTCGAGTATCCAGGATCCTCAGAGCTACTGAAGTGCTCTCTGCATCAATGAGGACCTTCTCATATTTCTAGACAGCCCCCTCGGTTGTTTGTCCTTAGTCCCTCTTAATCTCCGCTTTGGCCTGGAAGAATTCTCACTTGAGCCTCTGAAAACTTATTTCTTGAGTTCTCAGAGTCAGGTTCTGTAGACATAGAGAACGGATGCGTGGACACAGAAGGGGAAAGGCAAGGCAGGACAAATTGGGAGATTAGGATTGACATATATATATTACCTGGGGCTTCCCTGGTGGCTCAGACAGTAAAGAATCTTCCTGCAATGCAGAAGACCTGGGTTTGCTCCCTGGGTCAGGAAGATCTCCTGGAGAAGGAAATGGCAACACACTCCAGTATTCTTTCCTGGAGAATCCCATGGACAGAGGAGCCTGGTGGGCTAAAATCCATGGGGTTGCAGAGTCGGATACGACTGAGTGACTGTCACTTTTTTTTCCATATACATTATTGTTGTTCAGTCACTAGGTCATGTCTGACTCTTTGTGTCCCCATGGACTGCAGCACACCAGGTTTCCCTGTCCTTCACTATCTTTATGTCCATTGAGTTGGTGATGCCATCCAACCATCTCATCCTCTGTCACACCCTTTTCCTCCTTGCCCTCAATCTTTCCCAGCATCGGGGTCTTTGAATAAAACTGCTATATATTGTGACAGAATTGCTGAGAGATTCCCAGAAGGTTCTCCTTAAAAACTACACCTCTAAATAACCCTAGCACATATTAAAATCCAACCATGGGCCTGGAAAATAATGTATATACTCTAATTGAATATATGTGGTTCAATACCCTAAGATAAACAGAAATTTATTCAACTTTCCATCCTAAGTCCCTAAGCCCTTTGAAGTTATATATTCAAATGCACTTTATAGCCACATGACAGATTTGACCCAAGAAACACCACTGAATTTTTAGAAATTTCTGAATTCATTGCCCTACTTCTCCAAAGCAATCTCTTACAGGTTTGTATTTTGTTCTTGCTTTCAAAATGCTGATATTCTGCATGCAAAAATCAGCATAGTCACAAGACTGGCATCAAAGAGTTTCTCAAGATGTCTTGAAATAAAGCAATCTAATTATAGAGTCTGCCCTATAGTGCCTCTTTTTTTTTTTATTTTTTAAATTTATTTGGCTGCACTGGGTCTTGGTTGAAGCACTCAGAATCTTTTAGTTTCAGTATGCATGATCTAGTTTCCTGCCCAGGGGTGGAACCCGGGCCCCCTGCCTTGGAAGCATACAGTCTTAGCCATTGGACTACCAGGGAAGTCCTTCTAATACTTCTCGATGTGTCCTGGTCCCTGGACGTACTGTAGCCCTGTGAAAGGAGGTGACAGCCCCACCCCCTTCCTTGCCCTAGAAGAACCCCAAGTTGGTCTCAGTGTTTGGGTGTCCCCACTCTATCTGTCACCCCCTTCATCCCCTGACAAACTCATGTGAATTAATGTCAACTCCTTTCCTGGGGTTGTAGAAAAGAAAATGTGACCCGAATGAATAATGTATTGCAAATGTCAAAATAAATTTCAGCTAAGAATGATATTTTTCAAGGAGATCTAATGAGAAAACTGTTCAAAAGGCAGAGTTAGAGTTTCCTGGTTCCACATTTAATTAACTCAATCTGACTTTTATTATGCTTTGTATTATGTGTTTCCCTGTTCGGTAAACAAACAGCAGAAAATTAAACTAGGGCAACTGCCAGCGAGCAGTAAATTTAATTGAAAAATAATGAATTGCCATGGGGTACCATAGAGTTTTGTAAAGATAAACTTATTTTTCCTGGAAAGTTTCCACTTGCATTTGTCACAATTTGATGTGTAAAAGGAACAAAAGAAGTAAGCTATGGTGCTTGGTGGTAGATACGTGAGAGTGGAATGGCCTTGGAGAATAATTCATAGGCTGGTTTCTACGATTTTCAACAGATGAGCCGTGATTCTCCTGAAACACAGAGTGGGCTCCCTGGGGGGTTCTAACTCTGTCCTCTGGATCTGCAGAACCTGCCAAAACTCTACCCCTATCAACTTGCAGTCAAAGGAAGCACACTGCAGAAGAAGCAGGGTGACCCTGAAAATAAGACGTGTATGTGATTTAGGGAAAAGAGAGACTTGAGACACAAAAAAAGGATACTCCCAAATAGTTCTATCCCACGTGACCAATAACTGCTTAAGTCCTTCAAGCTTGATATGAATCAAAGGTATTTCTAAAACATCTGGCTATTTATTTTCTTTCCTTGATATCTTTTCCTCATGTATTGGTACTCTTCTAATGATTCTCTGAGTTTATGTCCAGGCAAGAGAAGGTTTGAATTAAATTAGGAGAAAAACAGGGTCTTTCTGAGTGATATGGAAACGTTCACATCTGGTTCTCAGTCTCACAGTGTGAAGGGCAGGTGTATGTTTATCTGCTTATAGATTCAATCTTCCAGGTTCAAGTGCTGGGAGTCACACACAACTCCCCCTCCATCCTCCACCCCCCACCCCCACCCCATCCTCCGAGCAGGATGAAACTACTGGGTTCTCCACATGTGTAATCTTTCCCATTTTTTCTCTTGTTGATGAAGATATTATTCAGTTATTCTCTGAAGTCTGCAGCAACAGTTCCCACCATGGACTATGATCTTTTGCTGGGGAGATTCTCTTGGAGGCTGTTTGGCACAAAAGAATCCGCTGTTTGGGGTTAGATACTCATTTTGGACTCCATACCCACACCTAACTGGTTAAATAGACTTGAAGAGTCATTTGTTTAGTAAATATTTTCTGAGCACTGACTATGTGACTGCACTATTCTAGCTACTCGGGGCTTTAAAAACAAAACAAACCCAAACCAAAAACCCCTGGCTTCATGAAACTGACATCTTTGGGGGAGAAGGACAGGCAGAATCAGTGAGTGTGTCATAAAGCGATGCTTCCTAAGGAGAGACAGATACACAGAGTGCCAGAAGGCAGCAGCTGGCTACAATGAACCTCCCGGTGAAGACAATGTTGAGAAAAGACTTGAAGAAATGGAAAGCGTGACTTGAGGATATCTGAGGGCAGAATGCTCCAGCAGAAGAAGACAACTGGTAGCGCCTTGACAATGTTCTGGGCAGGGGCACGCCTTGGGTGTCCTTGGAAATGCACACAGGCCAGTGCAGCAGTAAGGAGAGCGCCAGGCGACAGGTCAGAGAGAGAACAGGCGCTGAGTGCTGCAGGCTTTTTGTAGCCACTGTCCAAATTCTTAACTCTAGGTGACAAGCTACAAGAGGGCCTTGGGTAGAAGTGTCAAGACCTCACCCTGACTAACGTGGAAAGAAACTAGAGGAGGCAAAAGAGGCCACAGGCAAACCTGTTAGTCTGCAACCGTGCGAGGGAGCCAGGGTGGCTCGGATCTGGTGTTCATCTGGGAAGTGAAGAGCTTCTGCAACAACCCAACAACATCTTTAGCCAATTTGGCCAATGAGGAGACAAAACTTGTGTGTAGTTATCTTAAAAACTGAAATAATGCAGGTCAGTGTCTACTGCCATATAATAGAGGATTCATAAATGTTCATTCTTTTCTATTTCAAAGCTTCTGACCTAGAAAGTGGTGCATGAAACCATAAGAACCCCAGGTTTTACAAACGCTGTAACTTCAACTCAAAGAAAGAGTTGGGAGCTGTAATATATAACTCATATACGGTTTTTAAAAAACATCCATAAGGAACAGTACTCACAGCCATAGGGGTCTTAATGGACATATTATATACATGAAGTTATAAATAGTGCCAGAGTTTATAAAGTAGACTTATGATCATTGTTGGTAAGTAAAGAAAGGAAATGGACTAGAGATAGTGTTTAAAAGGAATGATACCTTTTTCTTTATCTTGAAAACAACCAAGAGAAAAATATTAATAGTTGTTAGGTCTAGGTAGTATTAACAAGAGTTCAGTTCAGTTCAGTCACTCAGTCGTGTCTGACTCTTTGTGACCACACAAACCGCAGCAGGCCAGGCCACCCTGTCCATCAACAACTCCCAGTGTCCACCCAAACCCATGTCCATCGAGTCAATGATGCATCCAACCATCTCATCCTCTATCGTCCCCTTTTCCTTCCGCCCTCAATCTTTCCCAGCATCAGAGTCTTTCCCAATAAGTTAGCTCTTTGCATGAGGTGGCCAAAGTATTGGAGTTTCAACTTAAACATCAGTCCTTCCAGTGAACACCCAGGACTGATATCCTTTAGGATGGACTGGTTGGATCTCCTTGCAGTCCAAGGGACTCTCAACAGTTTTCTCCAACACCACAGCTCCAAAGTATCAATTCTTCGGCGCTCAGCTTTCTTTACAGTCCAACTCTCACATCCATACATGACCACTGGAAAAAACATAGCCTTGACTAGATGGACCTTTGTTGGCAAAGTAATGTCTCTGCTTTTTAATATGCTGTCTAGGCTGGTCATAACTGTCCTTCCAAGGAGTAAGTGTCTTTTAATTTCATGGCTGCAATCACCATCTGCAGTGATTTTGGAGCCCCCCAAAATAAAGTCAGCCACTGTCTCCACTGTTTCCCATACTATCTGCCATGAAGTTATAGGACCGGATGCCATGATCTTAGTTTTCTGAATGTTGAGCTTTAAGCCAACTCTTTCACTCTCCTCTTTCACTTTCATCAAGAGGCTCTTTAGTTCTTCTTCATTTTCTGCCATAAGGGTGGTGTCATCTGCATATCTGAAGTTATTGATATTTCTCCTGGCAATCTTGATTCCAGCTTGTGCTTCTTCCGGCCCAGCATTTCTCATGATGTACTCTGCATATAAATTAAATAAGCAGGGTGACAATATACAGCCTTGATGTACTCTTTTTCCTATTTGGAACCAGTCTGTTGTTGCATGTTCAGTTCTGACTGTTGCTTCCTGACGTGCATACAAGTTTCTCAAGAGGCAGGTCAGGTGGTCTGGTATTCCCATCTCTTTCAGAATTTTCCACAGTTTATTGTGATCCACACAGTCAAAGGCTTTGACATAGTCAATAAAGCAGAAATAGATGTTTTTCTGGAACTCTGTTGCTTTTTTCATGATCCAGCAGATGTTGGCAATTTGATCTCTGATTCCTCTGCCTTTTCTAAAACCAGCTTGAACATCAGGAAGTTCACGGTTCACATATTGCTGAAGCCTGGCTTGGAGAATTTTAAGCATTACTTTACTAATGTATGAGATGAGTGCAATTGTGCGGTAGTTTGAGCATTCTTTGGCATTGCCTTTCTTTGGGATTGGAATGAAAACTGACCTTTTCCAGTCCTGTGGCCACTGCTGAGTTTTCCAAATTTGCTGGCATATTGAGTGCAGCACTTTCATAGAGTCATCCTTCAGGATTTAAAATAGCTCAACTGGAATTCTATCACCTCCACTAGCTTTGTTCATAGTGATGCTTCCTAAGGTCCCCTTGACTTCACATTCCAGGATGTCTGGCTCTCGGTCAGTGATCACACCATAGTGATTATCTGGGTTGTGAAGCTCTTTTTTGTACAGTTCTTCTGTGTATTCTTGCCACCTCTTCTTAATATCTTCTGCTTCTGTTAGGTCCCTACCATTTTTGTCCTTTATTGAGTCCATCTTTGCATGAAATGTTCCCTTGGTATCTCTAATTTTCTTGAGATCTCTAGTCTTTCCCTTTTTATTGTTTTCTTCTATTTCTTTGCATTGATTGCGAGGAAGGCTTTCTTATCTCTCCTTGCTATTTTTTGGAACTCTGCATTCAAATGGGTATATCTTTCCTTTTCTCCTTTGCTTTTCACTTCCCATCTTTTCACAGCTATTTGTAAGGCCTCCTCAGACAGCCTTTTTGCTTTTTTGCATTTATTTTTCTTGGGGAAGGTCTTGATTCCTGTCTCCTATACAATGTCACAAACCTCCATCCATAGTTCATCAGGCACTCTGTCTATCAGATCTAGTCCCTTAAATCTATTTCTCACTTCCACTGTATAGTCATAAGGGATTTGATTTAGGTCATACCTGAATGGTCTAGTGGTTTTCTGCACTTAATTTTGCTTTATTCATAATATCTAAAACCTTTAAATTTTTCATTGTCGTTTAAAAATGAAAACAACAAAGTAGAAGAAGGTAAGGAGGAAAGAAAAGAGAAGGAAAAGAGGAAAGGAGAGAGAGAGAGATAGAATAGAGAATCAATGAGATTTTCTGTAATCTATTTTCAGTTCAGTTCAGTTCAGTTGCTCAGTCATGTCCGACTCTTTGCGACCCCATGAACTGCAGCACGCCAGGCCTCCCTGTCCATCACCAACTCCTGGAGTTTACTCAAACTCATGTCCATTGAGTCAGTGATGCCATCCAACCATCTCATCCTCTGTCATCCCCTTCTCCTCTCGCCTTCAATCTTTCCCAGCATCAGAGTCTTTTCAAATGAGTCAGCTCTTCGCATCAGGTGGCCAAAGTATTGGAGTTTCAGCTTCAACATCAGTCTTTCCAATGAACATTCAGTGCTGATTTCCTTTAGGATGGACTGGTTGGATCTCCTTGCTGTCCAAGGGACTCTCAAGGGTCTTCTCCAACACCACAGTTCAAAAGCATCAATTCTTCAGCACTCGGCTTTCTTTTGTGTGTGTTTTCTTTTTGATTTTTTTTTTTTCAGCTTTCTTTATAGTCCAACTCTCACATCCATATGCGACTACTGAAAAAACCATAGCCTTGACTAGATGGACCTTTGTTAACAAAGTAATGTCTCTGCTTTTTAATATGCTGTCTAGGTTGGTCATAACTTTTCTTCCAAGGAGTCCTTTAATTTCATGGCTGCAATCACCATCTGCAGTGATTTTGGAGCCCCCCAAAATAAAGTCTGACACCAGTTCCACTGTTTCTCCATCTATTTGCCATGAAGTGATGGGACCGGATGACTTGATCTTAGTTTTCTGAATGTTGAGCTTTAAGCCAACTTTTTCACTCTCCTCTTTCACTTTCATCAAGAGGCTCTTTAGTTCTTCTTCACTTTCTGCCATAAGGGTGGTGTCATCTGCATATCTGAGGTTATTGATATTTCTCCAGGCAATCTTGATTCCAGCTTGTGCTTCATCCGGCCCAGCATTTCTCATGATGTACTCTGCATATAAGTTAAATAAGCAGGGTGACAATATACAGCCTTGACGTACTCCTTTTCCTATTTGGAACCAGTCTGTTGTTCCATGTCCAGTTCTAACTGTTGCTTCCTGATGTGCATACAGGTTTCACAAGAGGCAGGTCAGGTGATCTGGTATTCCCATCTCTTTCAGAATTTTCCACAGTTTATTGTGATCTACATAGTCAAAGGCTTTGACATAGTTAATAAAGCAGAAGTAGATGTTTTTCTGTAACTCTCTTGCTTTTTCAATGATCCAACAGATGTTGTATTAATCTACTTTAAGCAGATTTTATTTGAACTTGAAATATGGCTTTTAAAGCCTTCATCACCAGGCTTCCCTGGTGACTGAGTGGTAAAGAATCCTTCTGCCAATTCAAGAGACATGGATTCAATTCTTGATGCAGGAAGATCCTTCATGCCTCAGAGCAACTAAGCCCATGCACCACAACTATTGAGTGTGTGCTGTAGAGCCCGGGAGTCACAACTACTGAAGCCTGTGAGCCCTAGAGCCTGGGCTCTGCAACCCAAGAAGCCAGCACAGTGAGAAGCCTCCACACTGCTACTAGAGAGTGCCCCTGCTCACAACTAGAGAAGAGTCCAGGCAGCAATGAAGACCTAGCAAAGCCAAAATAAATAAATAATTATATTAAAAACATTCATCAGGAGCTAGATGTTAACTGAAAATTACGTGTGTAGCTATTCTCGATTCTGACATTGGAATAGCACTTTATAGATTGTAAAACCCTTTCATATAACAATGCACTTAGTTCTCAAAGCAATGGTAAATAATAATGTGCAAGTTATGAAATTTCCATTTTTCCAGGTGAGGAAATTAACATTCAGAGTTGCTGAATGATTTTCCCAAGGTCTCATGGAAGAGATGCTGCAGAGCCAGGCTGGGGACCCCAGGTTCGGGGTCTGAGGATTCAAATAGCTACTGCTGTCTTAAGCCTCCATGAACAGGTAATTGTGACTTTTCAATATCATAATAATTTTTCTCTTTGTATTCTGGGAGGAACATATGGATTCTATTTTCTCTCTAAAACCCCGAACAGTGAGAGAAAGTGAATTACTCCCTTGTTTTTCTGGCACGTCTTCCCGAGCTCTGTGACCTATCTCTCAAGACCAGTGACCTTTCAGGCGACTGTTGATCCCTGTGAACCCATTTCTGTACAAGTTTATACATTTATACTTTGAGAGGGATAATTTTATTTTGTTTTTTTTGTTTTAGGAGGATGAAATTATATCTCATCCTGTAATAAGTAATTCTGAATTGTTCTGATAATAGGAGGATGAAATTATATCTCATCCTGTAATAAGTAATTCTGAGTTTTTCTGAGTTATCTTCCAAAATAACTAAACTAATGGTAATACTATATATGAACTGATTGTTTGACATCCACCAATACTGGCTATTAATGGTCCCTTTTATTTTACCAATCTAAGAAGAAGAAAATTCCATGCTATTTTAAGCTGTGTTCCCTGAATTACAAGAGAAATGGAACATTTTTTTCTGTGTGCATTGGCTGCTTACATACCCTCTTTTTTCCTTTATTAATTTGTCTTTTTCTTACTGAAGATTTTCTATACTTATCTGGTTATTAATTCTTTATGTTTAAATGTTTCAAGTATTTTTTCACAGTCTTTCTTTGCCTCTTAACATTCCTTATTGTATCTTTTCTCATATAAATAAGTTTTACGTGTTAATAGATTTTCCATATATGCATTTTCTTTGAGTCAAGTTTTAGAAGACCACCCCTATCTAGAAATTAGTAAGCATATTTATACTTATATGTGATTTTGCGTTTACATTTAGTTCCTTAACTGCACTTAGAATTCATTTCTGTGGAAACTCAAAAATCTATTTTCTAAATAGAAATACCATAATTTTAGGGCCATTTAGTCAAAAGTCCACACTTTCTTCAGTGATCTAAATTGCTGGCTAAATTATTCTATACAAAATCCTCATATAAATGGAATCTATTATGTGCTGTAATCCATTTTTGAATTGGTACATGTAGGCTCACATATTTTAGAATTGATTTGTTGAGTTACATGAAAAATCCTATGCATTTGAAAACTCAAGCAACTAAGATTGTGGAACTAATAAATACTTCAATTCTTCTTTCACTTATATCCTCCTGCCCCAATGGTAGGCTCTTCCTAAGAGAAAGCCACTATTATTGGTGTTTATTTCTCAGACCCTTTAAGTCTTAAATTTAAGTGCTAGACAATATATGAATAGATTCTTTCTGTAAAAAAATAAAATGCTGAGAAAGTACACTAGGTGACTTTCATAACCCTTTCCAACACCAATCCCCTCCTTTGCAGTGACTACTATGAGCAATTTAGATACTTTCTTCTAGACCATTTTAAAAAATGTTTTATTGGAGTATAGTTTATTTAAAGTGCTGTGTTACACTGCATGCATTTAAATATCCATTTAAAATGGATAACCAACAAGGATCTACTGCATACTCCACTCAGTGTTATGTACCAGTCTTGGTGGGAGGTGGATTTGGGGGAGAATGCATATGCTACGTCACTTCAGTTGTGTCCAGCTCTTTGGGATCCTATAGACTATAGCCTGCCAGGCTCCTCTGCCCAAGGGATTCTCCAGGCAAGAATACTAGAGTGGGTTGCCATGCCCTCCTCCAGGGAATCTTCCTGACTCAGGGTTTGAAGCCCAACCCTAGAGCATAGAAGTTTGAGACTTCTATGTCTCCTGCGTTGTCAGGAAGGTTTGGGAAGCCCCTTTGGGGAGAACGAAAGTGAAAGTGAAAGTCACTCAGTTGTGTCCAACTCTTTGGAACCCCATGAACTATACAGTCCTTGGAATTCTCTAGGCCAGAATACTGGAGTGGGTAGCCTTTCCCTTCTCCAGGGGGATCTTCCCAACTCAGGAATCAAACCTAGGTCTCCTGCATTTCAGATGGATTCTTTACCAGCTGAGCCACAAGTGAAACCCAAGAATACTGGAGTGGGTAGCCTATCCCTTCTCCAGCAGATCTTTGCAACCCAGGAATCCGAACAGGGGTATCCTGCATTGCAGGTGGTTTCTTTACCAACTGAGCTATCAGGGAACCCTGGGGGAGAATGGATACATATATATGTATGGCTGAGTCCCTTTGCTGTTCACCTGAAACTATCACAACATTGTTAATTACTACGCTGCTGCTGTTAAGTTGCTTCAGTCGTGCCCAACTCTGTGCGACCCCATAGACGGCAGCCCACCAGGCTCCTCCGTCCATGGGATTCTCCAGGCAAGAGTACTGGAGTGGGTTGCCATTGCTGCTGCTGCTGCTGCTGCTAAGTCGCTTCAGTCGTGTCCAACTCTGTGCGACCCCATAGACGGCAGCCCACCAGGCTCCCCCGTCCCTGGGATTCTCCAGGCAAGAACACTGGAGTGGGTTGCCATTTCCTTCTCCAGTGCATGAAAAGTGAAAAGTGAAAGTGAAATCGCTCAGTCATGTCTGACTCTTAGCGACCCCATGGACTGCAGCCTACCAGGCTCCTCCATCCATGGGATTTTCCAGGCAAGAGTACTGGAGTAGGGTGCCATTGCCTTCTCCTAATTAACTATACTCCAATACAAAATAAAACATTTAATTTAGAAAAAAAATGCTATTTTAGTTTCTCCTGCACAGCAAAGTGAATCAGTTATGTATACATATACACATATCCACTCTGTTTTCAACTTCTTTTCCTATCTAAACAGAGTCATTACAGAGGATTGAGTAGAGTTCCCTGTATCATACTGTAGTTTCTTATTGTGCTATACTATTAGTTCGGAGAAGGCGATGGCACCCCACTCCAGTACTCTTGCATGGAAAATCCCTTGGACAGAGGAGCCTAGTGGGCTGCAGTCCATGGGGTCGCTAAGAGTCGGACACGACTGAGCGACTTCACTTTCACTTTTCACTTTCATGCATTGGAGAAGGAAATGGCAACCCACTCCAGTGTTCTTGCCTGGAGAATCCCAGGGACAGGGGAGCCTGGTGGGCTGCCGTCTCTGGGGTCACACAGAGTTGAATACGACTGAAGCGACTTACCAGCTTAGCATACTATTACTTACCTATTTTATATATAGTTGTGTGTTTATGTCAATCACAATATACCATTGTTAATATGCATTTACCTGTTGTTGGTTTCCCTGTTGGCTCAGATGGTAAAGAATCTGCCAGCAACATTTGATCCTTGAGTCAGGAAGATTTCCCGGAGAAGGAAATGGCAATCCATTCCCGTATTCTTGCCTGGAGAATCCTATGGACACCGGAGCCTGGAGGGCTACAGTTCAAAGAGTCACAAATAGTCAGAGATGACTGAAGTGACTTAGCATGCACTCTCTTTTAGGCTCTCTTCCTGCCTCTTTCACTACTAGCATACGTCATAGCTTTTTTTTTTTTGCATTTTTTTTGCATCTACAATATTGATGTTCTACAAATTTTGTTATCTCTTCCCTCTCTTCTGAACCTGTAATATTTTCTTTGATAACCTCATACCTATAGCCCTGCTAGTCTCTGTTAATGACTCTTAGATGCTTATCTTTAGTTCAATTAGGAAGATAATCGTATCATTTTGATCTTCTTTCTTCTCTGTTTTATGATTATATGACTTCTACAAAATCAATTAGTACTTGCAGTTGGTTCACTGTTACCAAAAGTCTTCATTCTTTGTAAGAAGATGAGCGGGCTTCACCTCCAGTCTGCTACCTCAGGTCTCACAGTCTGTTCAGATCTAGAGGAATAAAATATACTGAATCTCACACTTTTCAGTCTGTCACAAAAGCCAACAATGTGCTTATGTCAGTGCTAAGATGAGGTTGCAAGTATGAGGACAGCCTGGGGGAACTAATTTCCTAAGAGAAGTATGGAAAAGAAGGAAGCCTGTCCCCCTCGTTGTCGTCATCATCATCTTCAGTACAACAGAAAATCTTACTTATGTGTTATCACAGTCTTTTGCTACCCAGTGGGTGGAGCTTTTAAGAAAGATTGAATCCAGTTGAAGGACCAAAGAAACTCCATTTTCTTTGCCTATTTGAATCGTAGCTTGAATCATTCTGTGATCCAGCTACCTGAAGAGCCTGCCTGGGAGACAACAGAAGCAGATTATAGCTTGTAATTGGCATCACACACTGATTACAAACTTAAAAGACTAAAATTAAAGAGACAAGGTTTATTGAGACTGGGGCAGGATGGAGAGAGAGAGAGAGCAAGAGAGAGATAATATGTAGAGGCAAATATAGAAAAGGCATCGGATAAAAGGGCAGGAGGGGACAAGGAAAGGGATCATTTAGACCCCATGAGCTCTGCAGTTTTGGAAAAGTATAAAGCCTGGTTCCCTTCTGAGAGTACCCATCCTTCTCTCTTTCTGTGTTGACCACCCCCACCCCGCTCATCCCACTCACCCTGATCTAAGATAGGGTCAGGGTAGTGACTGAGCTTCTGCATTGACTTCTCTCTGAAGCCACACGGACTGGAGAAAAGAGCACAAAGCTCAGCTAAGCCAGTAGGAGTCCTTCCTTGAGATCTTTTGAACTGCACGAGGTAGCATCTTTTCAAGGTAAAGCTAGTTCGAATAGCATCCTCAACCCCTCCGGCCACCATTCAGCCATCCGTGGGAACACCAGGATTCTGTCCTTCCTGTAGCTTAGCTACATGAATCAATACATTTTCCTGTTAAACTTGCTTAAGTTTAGTGTGATTTGCTTGCAATTAGGAGTTCTGACTGTCCATGAACAGATAAATGGATAAGGAAGATGTGGTACATATATGCAAAATATTACTCAACCATTAAAAGGAATGAAATTGAATCAGTTGAAGTGATGTGGATGAACCTAGAGCTGGTCATACAGACTGACATAAGTCAGAAAGAGAAAAATGACTATTGTATATTAACGCACATATATATGGAATCTCGGAGAAGGCAATGGCACCCCACTCCAGTACTCTTGCCTGGAAAATCCCATGGATGGAGGAGCCTGGTAGGCTGCAGTCCATGGGGTCGCTAAGAGTCAGACACGACTGAGCAACTTCACTTTCACTTTTCACTTTTATGCATTGGAGAAGGAAATGGCAACCCACTCCAGTATTCTTGCCTGGAGAATCCCAGGGATGGAGGAGCCTGGTGGGCTGCCATCTATGGGGTCGCACAGAGTCGGACATGACTGAAGTGACTTAGCAGCAGCAGCAGCATATGGAATCTAGGGGGCTTCCCTGGTGCTTCAGATGGAAAAGAATCTGCCTGCAATGCAGGAGACCTGGGTTCAATCCCTGGGTTGGGAAGATCCTCTGGAGACGGGAATGGCAACCCACTTCAGTATTCTTGCCTGGAGAATCCCCATGGAGAGAGGAGCCTGGTGGGCTATACAGTCCACGGGGTTGCAAAGGATCAGACGTGACTGAGCGACTAAGCACACACAGCACACGGAATCTAGAAAAATGGTACAGATGAAGGCACTTGCAGGGCAGGAATAGAGGCGCAGATGTAGAGAATGCGCTTGTGGACACAGGCAGGGGAAGGAGAAGGCTGGAACGAATTGAGAGAGTAACACAGACATAAATCCACTACCATGTGTAAAATAGATAGCTAGTGGGAGGCACAGCACCAGGAGCTCAGCTCGATGCTCTGAGATGACCTAGGGGTGGAATGGGGGTGGGGTGGGGGGAGGGAGGTTCATGAGAGAAGGGATATATGTATACATATGGCTGATTCACGACGTTGTACAACGGAAACTAGCAACACTGTAAAGCAATTATATCCCAATAAAAAATAAAATAAAAAAAAAAGGGCTCTGACCGTGTGGTGCTCTTGTATCTGAATTAGAACAGTAGTGAATGAAACCCTCGCCCTCTGTGTCTCAATCCTGCAATATCATGCCAAAGTATTCCTAATACATTCAGATGCTTTCTAGGAAAGAGTTTGCCAGCGTTGGCCCCCGTGTTAAAATTTTTAAATAGCCTTTTCTTTCACATCACTTTGCAAGCAACACGAAGTCCCTTCGGGATGAACTGACTCAAGGAGGAACAGCTCTTCACAGACGTGAGGTGCAGTGATGCAACTTGTCCAGCCTTTATGTCGGGAATGATTTTGCTGCATTTCGATTTGTTTTTCAATGGTCAGATAAGAAAAAAAACACAGTATTTTCCTCTTTCGTGTGTTATAAATATAATTGCCAAAAATTCAACCAAGACTTCTGATATAAACGTGTATTAGTTTTAGCTAAGCCCCTTCAAATGCCACCGCATGCCTAAGGACCTGGGTATAAGGATCTATTTTCACAGTTCTTTCCAATTCTAATGAGCAATGAAGAAGTTTATTTCAAAATAATCCTTCTGTATTAAGCACTGGCTTATTGACAGGTCCCCTTTTATCATAATTGTATGAAGTTTGTTTTCTAAATGAAGGTTTATTTTCGCATGGAATTCTGAGGTTTTGCCTTGTGTATGTGAGGCAATTAGTTTGGGATTTTTGGAATTTATTTTAGACCAGACAGATGTCTTCAATTTACACACTCCAGGAGGTGACAAACCCTATTAAGATTCAAAAGCTATCAATTTGCTTTATCTTTGTTCTTCAGCATTCTCAGCTATGATCCAAGATAACTCTCTTTTTGTTTGCTTGATTTTGTGGTCGTGTGTTTTTATGTAGACAGAAGCAGAAATTTAAGGAAAAGATGAAAGATAGCTTTTGTAATTATATCACTGTCAAAATCTGGTGGGTTATTTTAAGAACCATGAATTTTACCTTCATTAGGAATGCATTTTTGCTAACTAAAATGCTACCCTCCTAGCAGTCATGGTTTGTGCCTATACACACACGCTAGCTGCTTATCTTCACTCATGTTATTCTTTACCTTGTTGGTGGCCCTGAGTTAAATATGATACTGCGTTTGCCTACATTTTCTGCTTTTCATTATTGGCTGTTGTTACACAGGTAACATAAATGCATCTCTAAATTGTATTTGCCAAAGCATCAATCCGGTTATTCTTCTATTCGCTGATCAAATCCCTTGCAGATCAAAAACAATGGCACGCCTATTGTGTGCAAAGTTAAGTCCTGGACTGTTGATGTGGGACAGTCTAGGGGGGACGACGGGGGTGGGGGGATGTCGTCCCATTCATTTTTCCCTCTCAAGTATTTTTTTTGTTGGAGGGTAATAGCTTTACAATAGTGTATTAGATTCTGCTGCAGAACAACGTAAATCAGCTATTTGTACACCTATATCCCCTCCTTGTTGCGTCCTTCCCCACCTCCCAGCCCAGCCCTCCAGGTCATCACAGGGCACGGAGCCCAGCTCCCTGTGCTGCTCAGCAGCTTCCCACTAGCTGTTTTACACATGGGTGGATAGATGTCAGTGCTACCCTCTCACTCCGTCCCACACTCTCCTTCCTCCCTGTGCCCACAAGTCTGTTTTCTATGTCTGCATCTCTGTTCCGGTTATTTTTGTTCTGAAACTGAAGACCGCACGGCTGTTCACATCCTTCTCAGGTGCTCTCTGCGGCCACTAGATGGCTCAGTAGATAAGCTCAGGTCTTTCCCAGAGTAATTATTTCAAAATGTAACAACCTAAATTCATGTCTCGAAGTCCAAAATTGCACCCGGATTGGGATGACTATAGGATTAAAGAAATGAGGGCATGGCAGCCCCAGGACTCCATCTGAATAAACCCAGCCCGCCGGGGGACAGTCTTGTTTACATGTTCGCCTTTTATTATGGCCGCCATATTCTGTTTGTGGTGAACGCGGGCGTGTTCTGGCTGGCAAGGAGATTATGAGCTAACAGATGTCATCGGAGGTGTCAGATCTAGATCAAATGTAGAATGATTATACATCCTGACACAGTTGTTATTGAAATCAAGGGTAATCCGCTATGTACAGGATGTCTGACTGGTCTTGGTGACATGGTACTTGACTTTGAACTCATGTTGTTTCCTTTATCTTGGATTAAGTTATTTACCTATGAGTCCAATCGAGCTAAAACCACTTGGAACTAAGATCAGAAGGTTACTTCCTTAACCTAACTACTTCAAACCACTTCAAATGTATATGCTGAAATATACTTTAGGGCAAAATATCATAGACATTTCTATTAAAATAAACAAGCTCAGTATGCTGACCATCATAATTTAAAAGATTTTTTTCCCCTGGACATTCTAGGTAATACAGCAAGTCAAGAAAAATAGAAATGATATTACTACTGGAAAAAGAGAGACAAAATCATTGTTGGGTGTAAATTATATTATTTTCCACCTAAAAATAGAAGGTTTTGAAAAGGAAGTTTTGATAAATGGGTCAGTTACTGAAAAATTGTACAAAAATCATTAAATTAAAAAATTAACTGTAAAAATCAACTTTCTTTTATGCAGCAATTAGCGATTAAAATAAAACAACAAAATATACTCCATTTACAATAACATACAGGAATGCTTAAAAACATGCATATGGCAAATACTACAAAACTTTATTGAATGACATAAAAATCTATTAAAAAAGAAAAGATGACTTTCCTCCTGGATGGGGACAAAAATTCATTAAATGTATTAGTTCTTCCCCTAATTAATTAAAAAATTTTTTTTTTATTTTAATGATAGTTTAACTATCATTAAAAAGTTAAAGTGTCACACCAGGGTAATTTTCTTTCCAAATTTGAAGACTAAGTGGAGGAAAAGAGGCAAGAAAATAAGAATGAGAGACTCTTTCATTGTTAAGCAGTCTGTTTATAATTTATCATGAACCTACAATAATTACAAAAATATAGCACTAACTACTCAAGGAGGATAATAAGAATTCATATATAATATATTATTAACTAGATATTAATGTATGTGTGTGCTCAGTCGTGTCCAACTCTGGGACTCTGTGGACTGTAGCCCACCAGGCTCCTCTGTCCATGGGGATTCTCCAGGCAAGAATACTGGAGTGGGTTGCTGTGCCCTCCTCCAGGGGATCTTCCTGACCCAGGGGCTGAACTTGTGTCTGTTGCATCTCTTGCATTGGCAGATGGGTGCTTTACCACTAGCACCACTTGGGAAGCCCTAAAATATTAATGCATGTGCTGTATTATTTATATATTCATATATAATATATTATAAGATATTATTGTATATATGAATTAGTACTTAATAAGCTAGCTCTCTAAGTTATTGGATGAAGAATGGATTAACCCCCAAATTATGTTTATTTAATATTTCTTTAAAAATTAACATGGTTTCTTACAATGAACTCTATTGCAAAATATAATACAGGTAGATTATAGACAGAAATGATGAAACATAAATATGTAAGAAAACTAAAAAATCAACTTAAACATTTACATAATAATAACATAAAGAAAGCTTTTAAGCAATTGAAAGGGGAAGTATTCATATACAAGATTGAAAGTGAAAATGTTCTCCGTTGTGTCCGTAGCCTACCAGGCTCCTTTGTCCATGGGATTCTCCAGGCAAGAATGCTGCAGTGGGTTGCCATGCCCTCCTCCAGGGGATCTTCCTAACCCAGGGATTGAACCAGGGTCTCCCGCATTGCAGGCAGATGCTTTACCGTCTGAGCCAGCAGGGAAGCCCATATATATGATTACCTAAAAATAAAATTTTTTCCCAAACTACAAAAAAGGATAAATTAAATTATCAAAAAGGAAATATTTTTGGGGGGGTAGAGTTTGATGAAAAGTGCTATTATTCTCAATATATTGAGCTCTTACAAATCAATTAAAAAAAACACATTTTCAATAAGAATTTCTACTACAGTAGAAATTAAGGGCAAAGATGTGAACTGGCAACTCACCAATTAAGAAATATAAATGACAAATGAACAAGTTGAAAATTTTTTCAACTACACTCATAGCCAAAGACATGAAAATTATAGCAACAATGAAATACCGTTTTTGTCTCAAACTGGCAATGAGTTAAAGGAGTAATTATTGAGTGCTGGGCAGAGTACCGAGAAACGGACACTCATATTCCAACAGTGGGTATGTAAATTGGAACCACATTTCTGGAGGGTGATTTGGCAGTGCATGTCAAACGCATTAACATGTGCATATCTTTTCACCCAGGAATGCCACATTTAGGAATTGATGTATATAAAAATATCTGTGCAAAGATGATCACTATTCTATGTCTCATTACTGTGAGGATTCAGGCCAAGTTTAAGTGTTCAGAAATATCAGAGGGATTACATAAACTATAGCATGTACATAGAACTCTTTTATCTAGTCCCTCAGCAAATATTTATCTAAAATAAGATGCTACGTAGTCACTGGAGATCTAAAAGACGAAAGGGCGAGGAAATGTTCCCAGGATGCTGTGTGTGTGTGCTCAGTTGTGTCTGACTTTCTGTGACCCCATGGACTGTCACCCACCAGGCTCCTCTGTGCAATGGATTCTCCAGGCAAGAGTACTGAAGATCCCCTCCTCCAGGGGATCTTCCCAACCCAGGGATAAAACCCGCATTTCCTGTGTCTCCTGCATTGCAGGTGGATTCTGTATGCCCTGAGCCTCCTGGGAAGCCCCCATAGGATGTTGCTGGGTGATAATAACCAGGCACGAAGTAACATGGACGGGGGAGATCCCATTGTTATGAAATGTGGATGTCCCAATCTTCAGGAGTGTGAGGACACAAAAACACTGATAGCAATCCTGACACCCACATTATGCAGACTGTGAATGTAACTGTGGGGTTTTAGATCCCTTCTCAAAATTTCCCTCAGTTACTGTTCTTCAATTCATGTATAGCTGACTTGAGGGGCTTCCCTGCTGGTCCAGGGGTTAAGAATCCACCTACCAATGCAGGGGACACAGTTCAGTTCCTGTTCCAGGAAGATTTCATATGCCACAGGGCAACTAAGCCCATGCACCGCAACTCCTGAGCCCATGTGCTGCAACTGTTGAAGCCCGCATGCCTAGAGCCTGTGCTCCACACAAGAGCAGCCACCGCAATGAGAAGCTTGCGCACCACAACGAGAGAGTAGCCCCCACTTGCCACAACTAGAGAAAAAGCCCGTGTGCTGCAATAAACACCCAGGACAGCCAAATAAATAAATAAACCTTAAAACAAAACTGATTTGATCCTACTCTGTCATATCCAGTATGTAATAATTCAGTTCCTTGAACTGCAGTGAAGATGAAATGAGTCAATTAAATCAGTTAATACATGTCAGGAACATGGAAGACGACTTGTCACCCAGCAAGCACTCAATAGCTATTATTATTATTATTATTGGAAGACCAGATTGTTGTGAGAGTCTCATGTTCAGTATTTAGGTCCATTCTATTAACTAAGTTTATGTAACTTAGAGACCACCTCTCCCAATTCTTGGGACTGGCGTCTTTAGGAAAGCATATTGTCACATTCAAAAATATGTGATAACCAGTAATGTTCAGGTGCTAACCCAGTCATAGTGGACAGACACTGCTCTAAAGGAGCATCTAGTGTTAACTTTCTAGGCGCCAGTTTGAGGGAGGCTTGGGAAGGGGCACCACACTGCTGGGATGTTGAGGGGGGTGCCTCATGCACTCTATTTACCATCCTGTTAAAAGGTATTTCACTATTTCCCCCACTGACAAACTAGATGTTAGCCTGGCTTCATAACTACCATATGAACCACGTTCTTTCTTACTATCCTAAACCATCATGAAGCTGGAAATAAATATAATTATAAAACAGTGAATATCTTTTACCCTCCATCCAGTTCCAGAGGAATTAAAGCTTTTTTCCCTTTAGTGGGGAAAAAAAAATGTAATACAGAACTGTGTTTAGATTTTGTATATCTATTACATTCTCCGAAAAGGGTAAATGGACCAGAACCTGGGTAAATGGACCGGAACTAACCAGTCGCCTCGGCTTGCTCAGCTTCCTCGCCTCACTTGTCTATGTGAGTGTGTTAGACTGGGCTTATATCCTCTCAGGTCTTTAAACTCTGTTCCTTTTTCTTCTTTAATTACACAACCTCAGCCTGAGCTCTAGCCCAGGGCTCCCAGAGCTTACCCGAATCCAAAAACATAGGAATGCTATGATAAATCCACTGGGCTGGAAAAATGCACCCAACCCACAGAGTGATTCATTGGCCCCCGAAAAGGGTTTTGCTGTTACAAATTTTTGTTCAGAACATTTGATCCAGCAGTAGTTCAGTCTAGACACAAAGTGGTCAACACGCTTTGAACAAATCTGCTTTTAATGTGCGGAGTGCTCTTGTTTCCAGTTATTATTCTGAGTGATTAAACAAACTGCCAAACTCTTCCTGCCGCCGTCACCATTTATTACTGAGATGCTTACTGGGGATTTAATAGTACTCCATTGGAGACAATATCTTGAGCCTGACGAGCTCAAAAGGAAAGAGATGTGCTTTTGGCACAAATTGATAGAGTTTCAAGATTTCTGTAATAGATACATATACAATCATATTGTTGAGTGGAAAGAAATGTGTTTCCAATAAGCAGTATTTACTGGGGTTTAGCAACGATATAATAGTTACCTGTCTATTACATGGTAGTCAAAGCTAAAGAAATGTGTTTCTAATAATCAATTGGCATTTCAAATAATATAATATAACTGCCGTATGATATGCAAGCCTACCTAGATACAACCTGCATTCTAAACTTGTTCTTGGGAGTCTCATTCATGGAAATAAGGTATCACTGATTGGCCATTGTCAAAAAGCATATTATCATCAAAGGGCTAGAATTTCTATTTTTTTCTCGTACACTTTCTCAGCTTTTCTTTTTTTCATTCTTTCTTTCCACTTCTGCATAGCATGTATTTCCTTATACCTTGT
This sequence comes from Bubalus bubalis, assembly GCF_019923935.1. Taxonomy (NCBI): domain Eukaryota; kingdom Metazoa; phylum Chordata; class Mammalia; order Artiodactyla; family Bovidae; genus Bubalus; species Bubalus bubalis. The sequence continues at coordinate 31,519,802 of NC_059159.1, read as the reverse complement.
CTCATAACTAGTTGAGATTGAATTTTGCCTATATAAAGTAAAGGGATCCTTCCTTACAAATGGGAAAAAAATAATTGAAGAAGAGCCTTTAGCTCATTTAACCCACGTCTGGAGAAGTGGATGGGAGAAATCTCAGAGCTACAGGGATATCTGTGTGATGACAGACACCCTTGGGAATAATTCTGCCTGTCACTTTGTGGTCGTAATTTCACAAGTCATTATGCCATACACCTTAAACTTATTCCGTGTTGTGGGTCAGTTACATCTCAATAAAATGGAGGGAGAAAATAATTTCAGCTACTCTCTCTTCCTGGGCCACCTTGAAAGCAGTCTATTCTCTCACATATAGACTTTGCATCTCTCATTTACTCATTTACCAAATATTCATAAGGCACCTATCTGATGCTAAATTGCTCTGCTAGGAGTTAGGACCGCTAAAACAAAAGGCAGAGAGCATCTGCCTTCAAAGAGCTCTCCGTCACACGGGGAGGAGGGGAAGGACAACCCCTAGTGCCACATTGCATGATAGACAAAGGGCACCACACATATGAGCACAGGGAGGGGGGTCGGGGTGGTGATGACCCTTCACAGACCCAGCTGGCTTTCTTCTGTTGTCAGAGGGATGCAGGATTGTTGCTGTTGTTCAGTTGCTCAGTGGTGTCAGACTCTTCACGACCCCATGGGCTGTAGCCTGCCTAGCTCCTCTGTCCATGAGACTGCCTAGGCAAGAATAATGGAGTGGGTAGTTATTCCGTTCTCCAGGAGATCTTCCCGACCCAGGGATTGAACCTGGGTCTCCCACATCACAGGCAGATTCTTTATTGATAGAGCCACCAGGGAAGCCACAAACCTATTGTTCAAACTTCAGACCAACAGCCGCTAGGCAGCCACTGATTGAGACTTCAGGGACAAGGGAATGCTCCCTCCTTGAGGAGATCACAAGATGATTGGGGTGTAACACAGCAAGCTAGCTCTCACCTTCGAGTTGGTGCCCATCAGAGGTTGACTCTTTTGCTGTCCAGACAGCATCTCCTGTGCAGAAGACACTCAGAGTGCCCAGTCCAGGAAGGGGCCCTGGGCTTTGTACTGAGCATCCCTGTTCTGCCCTCCAACCAAGCTCTGGTGATGAGACACCCAGGGTCTCCAGCCACATGTGGCATCTCTTCCTATAGCTAGATGCAGTATCCAGCCCTGCGGGTGAATGGCAGATACAGGAGGAAGCATATGGCAGAACGTGTGCTCCTGAGATGCTAAAACCTTTTGGGAACTGGAGCCGTTAAAAGGGCGTGCCTCTATTCCTGCCTCTGCCAAGTGTCAACTTTCATTAAAGGGCTCCAACGGGGGGCTGGGCGGGGAGATCAGTTGTAGAATGGAGTGAGTCTGGGCCCAGGTGGGGATTCCCTCCCCAAGCTCCAGAGGTCTCAGTAGCAGAGATGGGCACCTGCGGGAGGACTTGTCGCAACAGATGCTTTCGCAAGATTCTTCACCCATCACTTGCACATTTTGAAAAACAGGGCTTTGCTGAGAATTGACCCGTTTCTCTGCGGGCCCTTCTCATCCCACCTCTCACCATTTCTAGCCTGCCCTCCCCCTTTCCTTTGCTGCTCTTTTGGAATTCTGAGACCCCCATGCAATGTTCTTTGCTGTTTAAAGTTAGTGTTTTTTTGGAAGACATTTATTCCAATAATAACAACATAATGAATTTGTACCATCCTTTGACAAAGGGAGTTATTCTTTCTAAAGGTACTTTGAAAGATGTCGCTATGCAAATATTATCTCACTTTGAGTTTTCAGCCTAATTAAAAATGGTGAGAAAGTGACATTCTGATTTGGCATGAAAGGGAATTGAGACTCAGAGAGGTTGAACAGTTTACCCAAGGTCACACAGCTGATGATAGATAGAGAGGGAAACAAAACCTGTTTTTTCTACCATCCCATCTCTATGCAGTTCTCTTGGTAATTTCCCTCCAAAATGTGGTTTAGAGAGACAGAAACTGAAAAACTGCTTCCTAGTTTGGGAAGTTTCCTTTTTGATCTAGAAGAAAATAATAGCATATTTACAGATAAACTGTGAGATTAAATATATCAGCAAGCATTCGTGTATAAGCATGTGTAATATAACTTACACAATGCATCATCTGTAGTTTTCAGGAATGTTTTAAATATTTTTAATATTTCAGAATATGTCCCAAAGGATAAGTTCTTTGCAAATACACACTCCAGTTTCTCTCTTTTTAAAAAAGTCCACAATTTTGTAATTTGATATTTGAAAGGAAGTTATATATAATTTTTACACAGTTTATACTGTTTTACTTGGTATTAACATTATTGCTTGATATTTTAAGCTTTTATGAATAGTGATCCCATTTCATTAGTTTTATGAATGTACATAAAAACAATTTAATCTGAACCCTACTAATTTGAAATTCATGACCATTCAAATATAGACCTTTTACCTTTGTTTAGCTAATGTGGGAAGCCTATATGCAACTGGAAAATGTAACCCCTGTGTGTTTGATATGCTTAAGAAAATACAGGTATCAATCTCTTTAGAACCAGATGCTTACATTGTATGCACTTCTTACTCTTACACTTATTAAGACCAGTCTCCAAGAGTTTCTATGTGCCAACAATTATTGGCTTAAGTATTATGTTTGAGATAGTCTTGAAACTAATAGTTGTAATTCATTTTCTTAACATCATTTGTGAAACCTTACTGACTCAGGCTACTAGTCTAGTTAGGAATACTTAAGAGCAGTGGAAAGACACAGAGTTTGGGGCCAGATAGGCCTTGTTTGAATCCAGTGCTGCCACCTTTTAGCTGTTTATCCTTCAACAAAAGAATTAATCCTCCTGAGTTTTGTCACCATGCAAACCCAGGCACTTCTGAGAATAGAAGAGAGTGTTGTTAATAATTACTCCTGGAAAAATGAGGAGAATCAGGGACTGGCCTAGGCAAAGCAGACATACCGTTACTCTATTAAAATGTGATTTGTCTTCCAAATTTTTGGTCTGCAGCTTATCTACGCTGATGTCTTGTTTCAATTTGTCTACCATTGCTTTAACTATAAGGACTCAAATCTCCTTTTAAACGTCATGATGTCATCTTGAATCTGTCACAGAATAGCCTTGTTAAAGTTATTAATCACGTGGTCATATGTCATAAAGTCCTAGAGTAAAGTTTAATGCTTCTTACATTACTCAGAGAGAGTCCCTTGGACTGCAGAGAGATCAAACCAGTAAATCCTAAAGGAAATCAACCTTGAATATTCAATGGAAGGGCTGATGCTGTAGCTGAAGCTCCAATCCTTTGGCCACCTGATGTAAAGAGCCCATTCATTGAAAAAGACCCTGATGCTGGTAAAGACTGAGGAGAAGGGAGTGGCAGAGGAAGAGATGGTTAGATAGTATCAGCGACTCAATGGACATGAATTTGAGCAAACTCTGGGAGACAGCAGAGGACAGAGTAGCCTGATGTGCTGCAGTCCATGGGGTCACCAAGGGTCAGACAACTTAGCAACTGAACAACAATGACAAATTAATTCAGAGCTTTTCTACTCCCAGATGTCAGCTCTGACTGTGGCCCTGGGGCCAGAGGAGGGAAAAGGTGTATCCTACTCCTTTTCTCTTTGTTCTTTGAATCCTCCTTCCTCTCCTCAATCCAGGGCTCCAGCTCCCCAGGGTCAGGGCAGGGGAGAGAGGTTTACAGGAAAAGTCCTTGTGCCACCGGCCCCCTATCCCCCAAGCTTTTTCAGGCAGAGCACCCACTGTGCACTCTACGATTTTTTTTTTTTAATCAAAAATCTGTGCCACCAAACAAAATACTGAATTTACTGAAAAAGAGAAAATCTTAAAGGGAGACAGAGACAAAAAGGACTCATTATGTTAAAGGAATGAAGATAAGAATGACATGAAACCTTAGAGACCTTGCAAGCCAGATGAAATGGAGCATCTTTAAAGCAATAAAACAAAACAAAAAAAATATTATCAACCTAGAATTCTATATTCAGCTAAAATATCTTATATAATGAAGGTGAAATAAAGACTTTCCAGACTGTCAAAAGCATAAATTCTCTTGTCATTAGACCACAATTATATTTGAAGAATTTAACACTACTCTTTCTCAGTAATTAATAGAAGATGTAAAAATAAATCAGGAGCATATAGAAGGCTGATATAATACTGTAGATTGTTGTTGTTGTTCAGTCACTAAGTCTGTCCAACTCTTTGCAGTCCTATGGACTGCAGCATGCCCAGATCCTCTGTCTTCTACTATCTGAGAGTTTGCCCAAATTCATGTCCATTGAGTCAGTGATGCTATCTCATCTTCTGCTGCCCCCTTCTCTTTTTGTCTTCAATGTTTCCCAGCATCAGGGTCTTTTCCAACGAATCAGCTTTTTACATCGGACGGCCAAAGTCCAAGCGACTCTCAAGAGTCTTCTTCAGCGCCACAAAAACATCTAATACTATTGATTAACTTGAGCTAATTGATAATTATAGAGCACTCCACCATAACCTGTAAATAAAACTTTCAAAGTGACCCCCAACACAATATTAACAATCTTAAAACACCAAAAATTAAATATGATAACTGTTAAAAAAAAAAACAAAAAACCTGTGCCACTTATCAGAGAAGGCAATGGCACCCCACTCCAGTACTCTTGCCTGGAAAATCCCATGGACAGAGGAGCCTGGTAGGCTGCAGTCCATGGGGTCGCTAGGAGTCGGACACGACTGAGCGACTTCACTTTCACTTTTCACTTTCATGCATTGGAGAAGGAAATGGCAACCCACTCCAGTGTTCTTGCCTGGAAAATCCCAGGGATGGGAGAGCCTGGTGGGCTGCCGTCTCTGGGGTCGCACAGAGTCGGACACGACTGAAGCGACTCAGCAGCAGCAGCAGTGCCACTTATGGCTTACATTTGCAGGTCTTTGACTGACAGTGATGTTGGATATATTTTTCCCTTACTTCTGTTCTATAGATTACCTGTTTCTATCCTTGGCCAATGTCTCTTTCTTGACTTTTTGTTATGATATTTTCTTTCACTTTTTAAAATGGAGAGAATAAAAAAAAACCATCTCAATGCTTAAAAATGATGATGATTAACATTTTGTAATATTTTCTCTACCTGCTTTTAATAGAAGAAATAAAACATGACAGATAAAATTGAAGTATACTTTATAACTAACTTTGGTAACTGTGAACTTGAGTAGTATATTATTCATGTGTGTATGTTTTTGGAAATGATATCACTTATGGAAATGATAAAATACCACACCTATATTTTGTGATTTGCTTCTTTACTCAACAGTGTGTTCTTTAGATTTTTCAATTATGTATGTTAAATACATATATATTTAAAGTTTCTTTTAATTGCTATAAATATTCCACATGTGTACTTGATTATTGAAAAGCTTATAATTGCCAAATAATGCTCTATTGTGTTTCTGAGTTTGGACTATTACAAGCAATGCTTATAAACATCCTGTACATGTCTCTCCATGTTTGTGTGCAAATATTTCTGGAGAGTATTTACTAAAAGTGGAATTTCTGAGTGATAAGATATGTGCATTTTAATGTCACAGACTACTGACAAAATACCATTTAGTTAGTCATACCAGTTTATACTCCTGCCAGCAAAGTCTGGTAAAACCCATTTCTCCACATTCTTGCCAGCAAGTGATATTGCAAAACATTAGAATTTTTATCAATCTGATGAATGAGATAGAAAATTGTGTTTCACTTTGTACTCACCTGATTTTGTTTCTGTATACTGTCACTTATTCACTTAATTTTGGATGTGTACAACATTTGTTATGCATAATGGTCATTTCCTGTTTCTTCATCTATAAATTTCCCACTTCTATTCTCTGCGCATTATTCTTTTGGGATAATAGTTTTTACTTGTGTTTTTTAAAAATATCCATTTTTTATTTATGTATTTGTGTGGCTGCCTCAGGTCTTAGTATGGCATGCAAGACCTTCATTGGTGTGCACAGACTCTCTGGTTGTGGTGCTGACTCAGTAGTTATGGAGCATGGGCTTCGTGCTCTGTGGCGTGAGTGTCGCTGCTGGGGAACTGGAACTGCTCTGGGGGCCAGGTTGGGGTGCCAGGACCCAGAGCTGCTGGGGAAGGAGTGCCCCGGGACTCAGAGCTGCTGGGGAAGAGGTGCTAGGAACCTGGAACTGGGTACGGAGAAGGTCTTTGGGACCCCCTAGCCTTCCTGCCAGTTACTTTCTCATTAGCTTCCCACCAGGGATGGAGCTCGTGTCCCCTGCATTAAAATGTGGATTCTTAACCACTGGACCACCGGGGAAGTCCTTATTTGTGTTTTAATAGAAGTACATTTACTGAATGTTCCAGCTTATATTTTACTTTAAAGTTTTCTTGGGGTGTTTTGGACACTTCGAAACATTAACTTTCTGGGAAGTTATAAACTAGCCTTTTCCTTTCTGATTTTTCTACTGATTGGATACTTACTCTATTTGAATGCATGGGATGGAGGTTAATATGACCTCAGAGCTATTTTTAGATGAAAAAGGAATTTTAAAAAAGAATACATGGTGAATAGCTTTAACATTCTTAAATGGAATAGTGGGCAAAAATATATGTGAAAGGTAATACTTAACATGGGAAAAAACAAAAATATTACATGAATTTTTAAGAACACACATAATTTTGTTTTCATGGGGGTGAGGCAGCATTTCAGGAGCAGAGTTACTCACTTTCTACCTCCTTCTCAGTACCAGGGTGAGCCCCAGTTGAATGAACTACAAACCATGCTTTCTTGTGGTGATTATTTACTTCTGGACTTCCTGTCAAAACCAATAAAACAGCTCTTTGAAAACTGTTTGTGAAGTTGTGGATTTGAGGAGCATAATTCTTTTAATGTCTAGATGATCAGCAAAGTAAGATACCTCCAGGAGTAATCTGACCTGAACACAACATGAAGAGAAGGGAAATTGTCAGGTAGACAAACAACAAACATAAACATAATCAGCCTCTTCTAACAAGGACACGTGAAGCTCCTGGGTCAGCAAAGGGAACCTGCCTGATATTACACAGAGACAGTCTCCGACGGACATTTCCTGTGTGTAAATTCCGTTCTGTCTGTAATTGTCGGAATTGATTATTTAAGGGCCTGCCGGATGCGGTGTTTTTCTGGACCTGGCGGAATGCCTGTCTCCCAGGATCTGATTCTTCAGGCCGCCTGTGCTGACACTCTGTGTCCTCCCAGGACTGGGCCCCTGGAAACAAACCTAAGGTTCACGGCACACATTTGCATGGGAGGGGATCCAGTGTGAAGAAAACACCATCGACTACTGGACCCTCTATGGATGAAAGTTAGAAGTAAATTATATAATCTCCCGCGACTGGCCTGGAAAACTAGGGAGACAAAAATTCTGACCCACGATCCCAAGTATTCAAACGGCTCCAAACTCAAGCCATTAAAACTCCCCACGGCACTCTGCTTCGGTTTGGAAACAAGCTCCAGCTCAATGGGAACCTTCACCCAGCACCAGCTCACCTGCCACTAACTATCTTTAGGGCTTCGCGTTCAAATACTTTCTATTGTATCTGGGGCTTCCCAGGTGGCACAGTGGTAAAGAATCTGCTGCCAGTGCAGGAGAAGCAAGAGATGAGGGCTCGATCCCTGGGTCGGGAAGAGCCTCTGGAGTAGGAAATGGCAACCCTCACCAGATTCTGGCCTGGAGAATCCCATGGACAGAAGGAGCCTGGTGGGCTCCAGTTCATGGGGTCACAAAGAGTTGGACAGGGCTTAGTGGTTGAAACAAGTTTATCCTCAGGACTGCACTACAAGTTTGACATTACAGCTCACAGTTTGTACAGAGCAGATTCCTGAGACACAGAGAGAACAGTTATCCAGTTTGTAGTTAGAGTCAAAGATTCAAACCCATGTGTTTTTTGTTGTTGGTGGTGGTTGGTTGGTTTTTTGTTTGGCCACACCACAAGGCTTGAGGGATCTTCCCTCCCCAACCAGGGATTGAACCTGTACTGTTGGCAGTGAAAGCGTGGAGTCCTAACCACTGGACTTCCAGGGAATTTCCTCTAACCCATGTTTATTGGATAATAGAATACTTCTCCTTTTAGTGTTTCACTCATTGTATCTGTTTGATGCCATCATTAAAAACATAATAATAACTGGGTGATCATCATTTAAAAAAAAAAAAAAGGATGATCTTGGCCAAGTCACATCATTTTTCTTACATCATGGTACATAAAATGAAAGGGATGAACTAAATAATCGTAAGTATTCTTTTTATCTTATAAGTCTTCTAATTTTATAAAAGAGGAATACAAATATCAATGTCATTTTTTATATTAGGGAAAGTGAAGTCGCTCAGTCATGTCTGACTCTCTGCGACCCCATGGACTGTAGCCTACCACATTCCTCCGTCAATGGAATTTTCCAGGCAAGGGTACTGGAGTGGGTTGCCATTTCCTTCTCCAGAGGATCTTCCTGACCCAGGGAATCGAACCTGAGTCTCCAGCATTGTAGGCAGATGTTTTACCATCTGAACCACCAGGAAACCCAACCAAAATGAGATAAAGTCTTCAGAAAACACAGTTGAGTATGATTTTCCCTCATATTAAATAGAATGTCCCCATTTTTAAAATTTTGTCACAGACAGAGTAGAACATTTATAGTGAGATTTTCACCTTGGGTTATTAAGGATTTGTACATTTATTATCCAATCAATTTTGTTTTTCCTTCAAAGATTTGTTTAGTTTTATGATGTATTTAGAGTCAAAATATCCAACAATAAATTGGCATTTCAAAAGTAACAAAATCTATAAAAATGTCCAGGAAGTAACTTAACAAGAAATGTGCAGACTCTATGGGCAGTAAAGAAAACTTGAATAAGTACATGGCAATATTTCTTTGGAAGGAAAGGTTACTGTAGAAAAGTGATCATTTCTCTTGGAATTGACATAAATTGAATGAAATGTCAGTAAAATCTTCAACGTGGTTTTTGGGGAAACAATGTAAGGATTTTAATGCCTACTTGAAGGAATAAAGTCCTAAGAACAAGCAATTTTTTAAAATGAAAGTAAATGGGTTTGTGGAAGAACTCTTGCCAGATTTCCAGTTGTGTTATTAATTTTTGTTCTTAAAAGTATAAGCAGAGTTTTGATGAAAAAAGTAGAGAGAATAGGTGTTCTAGCTTAGCCAGTGTATCAACTTAATGTTCTAAAAATTTAAATGGAGTATCAAAGATTCGGTCATGGTTTGTTTGGAGAGTACGGGATGACACCTCTTAAGACCAAGGGTGAAGGCAGGGTTGTGATTTATTGGATGCCTTATCCCAACACCAACAATGATGTTGGTTAGTTATAATTAGGTAGGAAGGTCTATTACTTAAGGCAGACTTCAGCTTTAAGTATATAGCTCAGAGGTAGGAAGAGCCCTATGCTGCAAACTATTCTTAGGCTTCTTATTCCAGATCACATCTCATCATCTCAAGAATATAGCCCTCATCCTCTTGATCCAAGATGGCAGCCTCTACACACTAAGCAAAAAAAATGTACAAAGAGACTAAGAAGAGGAAGAGGGCAAAAGTCATAGACCCATAGCCTTAAAGGAAGGTTCCTGAAATTTGCCTTCCTTTTATATCACATGGACCCAAATTGTGTCACCTATCAGTCACATGGATACACAAGTACCAGAAACATCGTCTTCTTCTGAGGAATCTAGTACCCACCTAAAATTCTACTACAGTAAGTCTCCTACCCTTTTCCAACAACACAAGAGAAGACTCTACACATGGACATCACCAGATGGTCAACACTGAAATCAGATTGATTATATTCTTTGCAGCCAAAGATGGAGAAGCTCTATACAATCAGCAAAAACAAGACCGGGAGCTGACTGTGGCTCAGATCATGAACTCCTTATTGCCAAATTCAGACTTAAATTGAAGAAAGTAGGGAAAACCACTAGACCACTCAGGTATGACCTAAATCAAATCCCTTATGATTATACAGTGGAAGTGAGAAATAGATTTAAGGGACTAGATCTGATAGCTAGAGTGCCTGATGAACTATGGAATGAGGTTCGTGACATTGTACAGGAGACAGGGATCAAGACCATCCCCATGGAAAAGAAATGCAAAAAAGCAAAATGGCTGTCTGGGGAGGCCTTACAAATAGCTGTGAAAAGAAGAGAAGTGAAAAGCAAAGGAGAAAAGGAAAGATAAAAGCATCTGAATACAGAGTTCCAAAGAATAGCAAGAAGAGATAAGAAAGCCTTCCTTAACGATCAATGCGAAGAAATAGGAGAAAAAAACAGAATGGAAAAGACTAGAGATCTCTTCAAGAAAATTAGAGATACCAAGGGAACATTTCATGCAAAGATGGGCTCGATAAAGGACAGAAATGGTATGGACCTAACAGAAGCAGAAGATATTAAGAAGAGGTGGCAAGAATACACACAAGAACTGTACAAAAAAAATCTTCACAACCAAGATAATCACGATGGTGTGGTCACTGACCTAGAGCCAGACATCCTGGAATGTGAAGTCAAGTGGGCCTTAGACAGCATCACTATGAACAAAGCTAGTGGAGGTGATGGAATTTCAGTTGAGCTATTTCAAATCCTGAAAGATGACTCTGTGAAAGTGCTGCACTCAATATGCCAGCAAATTTGGAAAGCTCAGCAGTGGCCACAGGACTGGAAAAGGTCAGTTTTCATTACAATCCCAAATAAAGGCAATGCCAAAGAATGCTCAAACTATCGCACAATTGCACTCATCTCACACGCTAGTAAGGTAATGCTCAAAATTCTCCAAGCCAGGCTTCAGCAATACGTGAACCATGAACTTCCAGATGTTCAAGATGGTTTTAGAAAAGGCAGAGGAACCAGAGATCAAATTGCCAACATCCACTGGATCATGGAAAAAGCGAGAGAGTTCCAGAAAAACATCTATTTCTGCTTTATTGACTATGCCAAAGCCTTTGACTGTGTGGATCACAAAAAACTGTGGAAAATTGTGAAAGAGATGGGAATACCAGACCACCTGATCTGCCTCTTGAGAAATCTGTATGCAGGTTAGGAAGCAATAGTTAGAACTGGACATGCAACAACAGACTGGTTCCAAATAGGAAAAGGAGTACGTCAAGGCTGTATATTGTCACCCTGCTTATTTAATTTATATGCAGAGTACATCATGAGAAACGCTGGGCTGGAAGAAGCACAAGCTGGAATCAAGATTGCTGGGAGAAATATCAATAACCTCAGTTAAGCAGATTTTGGGGGGCTCCAAAATCACTGCAGATGGTGATTGCAGCCATGAAACTAAAAGATGCTTACTCCTTGGAAGGAAAGTTATGACCAACCTCGATAGCATATTCAAAAGCAGAGACATTACTTTGCCAACAAAGGTCTGTCTAGTCAAGGCTATGGTTTTTCCAGTGGTCATGTATGGATGTGAGAGTTGGACTGTGAAGAAAGCTGAGCACCGAAGAATTGATGCTTTTGAACTGTGGTGTTGGAGAAGACTCTTGAGAGTCCCTTGGACTGCAAGGAGATCCAACCAGTTCATTCTGAAGGAGATCAGCCCTGGGATTTCTTTGGAAGGAATGATGCTAAAGCTGAAACTCCAGTACTTGGCCACCTCATGTGAAGAGTTGACTCATTGGAAAAGACTCTGATGCTGGGAGGGATTGGGGGCAGGAGGAGAAGGGGACGACAGAGGATGAGATGGCTGGATGGCATCACTGACTCGATGGACGTGAGTCTGAGTGAACTCCGGGAGTTGGTGATGGACAGGGAGGCCTGGCGTGCTGCAATTCATGAGGTCGAAAAGAGTCGGACACAACTGAGCGACTGAACTGACTGAAGTCCCCTATATACAATCCGTTCCAAGAGTGTGTTGGTAAGTCCTACCAAGTGAGCCTAGGTACCGAACTCATACAATCGCCTATATAGTACTGTATTATAATAGGTTTACAATACTTTTCACACAAATAATACATTAAAAAGACAAAAATAAAACATTTTTAATCTTATAGTACAGTACCTTTAAAAGTATGATAGTGTAGTACAACAGCTGGCACACGGGCTGGCATTGAGGGAACAGGCAAGAGGAGTTACTGATGGAGGAGGGGGAATGTAGGGGAGATGGTAGAGCTGAAGGACTGTCAGCAATAGGAGACGGACGGCAAGCTGCAATGTCGCTCACACCTGACATGGATGGATGCCTGACATTGGCATCTTGGAAAGTTCACAACTTAAAGGTTCATAGGTAGAGGACTTACTGTATCCTGGAGGGAATAGATTCTAGGAGATAACCAGCAGTTTTCACCACAAAGGAAACGAGATTTGGAGGATGGAGATCTGGAAAGGTATTATAATTTGGGGTTAGGGAATGTCTTTGTGAAATCTTCTCTGAAATAGAATAGAAGGGGATATATTTTGGTTTCTAGATGTGAGTATGAATATGATACAAACTAAGATCTCCTAACATCCTGGCAATCAGAGTGACAGTCCCCTACAGTCTTCATTTATCCTATGCCAGAACCTAAACAACACAACTCTAGGGAAAAAGAGGTTCTTGTTTTAGAAAATGAAAAGAAAAAAAATAAATGACCCAATCAAAAAATGGGCCAAAGAACTAAATAGACATTTCTCCAAAGAAGACATACAGATGGCTAACAAACACATGAAAAGATGCTCAACATCACTCATTATCAGAGAAATGCAAATCAAAACCACTATGAGGTACCATTTCACACCAGTCAGAATGGCTGCGATCCAAAAGTCTACAAGCAATAAATGCTGGAGAGGGTGTGGAGAAAAGGGAACCCTCTTACACTGTTGGTGGGAATGCAAACTAGTACAGCCACTATGGAGAACAGTGTGGAGATTCCTTAAAAAACTGGAAATAGAACTGCCTTAGGATCCAGCAATCCCACTGCTGGGCATGCACACTGAGGAAACCAGAAGGGAAAGAGACACGTGTACCCCAATGTTCATCGCAGCACTGTTTATATAGCCAGGACATGGAAGCAACCTAGATGCCCATCAGCAGATGAATGGATAAGAAAGCTGTGGTACATATACACAATGGAGTATTACTCAGCCATTAAAAAGAATACATTTGAATCAGTTCTAATGAGGTGGATGAAACTGGAGCCTATTATACAGAGTGAAGTAAGCCAGAAAGAAAAACACTAATACAGTATAATAATACATATATATGAAATTTAGAAAGATGGTAACAATAACCCTGTGTACGAGACAGCAAAAGAGACATTGATGTATAGATCAGTCTTATGGACTCTGTGGGAGAGGGAGAGGGTGGAGAGATTTGGGAGAATGGCATTGAAACATGTATAATATCATGTATGAAACGAGTCGCCAGTCCAGGTTCGATGCCTGATACTGGATGCTTGGGGCTGGTGCACTGGGATGACCCAGAGGGAGGGTATGGGGAGGGAGGAGGGAGGAGGGTTCAGGATGGGGAACACAGGTATACCTGTGGTGGATTCATTTCGATATGTGGCAAAACTAATACAATATTGTGAAGTTTAAAAATAAAATAAAATTTAAAAAATAAATAAATGAAAAAAAAAGAAAAAGAATCGTAATTTATGGATCCATGAAATCATGCTGTATGCATTATTTTAATCTGTATTAAAGTTTAAAAATTTGATAACAATGTTTGGAAAAGTAAGCATAAAGTGAGAAACTCTCAATCTTCCTAAATCATTAAGTTTGTAATATCTGCATAGCATTTCACCATAATTCATTTTACCAATTCAATTGGATGATCAGGTACATGTAGCTTCACCATACTAGCTAAAGCATCCCCTAGCTTAACCTGATTTGAGGACCATGAGAATGTGCCATATTATAAAAATCAAACAAACAGTTGCTCAGCTGCTCCAGAACCCATTTAGTTTAAGCCTCTTGTCTGTCTTCCCAGTGTCAACTGTCTGTTGTTTTTTGTTGTTGTTCAGTCACTAACTTGTGTCTGACTCTTTCCCATGGACCGCAGCATGCCAGGCTCCCCTGTTCGTCACTATCTTCTAGAGTTTGCTCAAATTCATGTCCACTGAGTTAGTGATACTATCTGTCTCATTTTCTGCTGCCTGCTTCTCCTTTTGCCTTCAATCTTTCCCAGCATCAGGGTCTTTTCCAATGAGTCAGTTCTTCACATCAGGTGGCCAAAGTATTGGAGTTTCAGCTTCAGCATCAGTCCTTCCAATGAATATTCAGGGTTGATTTCCTTGAGGATTGACTCATTTGGTTTCTTGCCATCCAAGGGACTCTGAAGAGTCTTATCCAGCACCACAGTTCGAAAGCTTCCATTCTTCGACACTCAGCCTTCTTTATGGCCCAGCTGTCACATCCATACATGACTACTGGAAAAACCATAGCTTTGACTATAGAGACCTTTGGCGGTTAAGTGATGTCTCTGCTTTTTAAAAACGTTAATCCCATTGCTCACTTGGCTTTGATGGATTTTTTTCCCCTATTCCCTTTAATCAGTGTAACCAAAGGAAACCACAAGTAACTCTGACTCTCAGGTATCAAAAGCTGTCTCCCAGGTTTATGACAGGTTGACCTGAGTGTGTACAACATTGGATGCAGATTACCATGTGGGCTGGTCTGCTGCCCAGATGGCTGACCCACTCTTGTTTTGTTTTTCAGTTGAGCTGGTATAAAACAATCAGAATATTTCACATAAACATCTAGTGTTCTGGCTTTTCTTAAAATATTGGGTGATGTGATAGCTCCTGACTACCCTCCCCAAGCAGTAACCACCTTCTTTAAACATGCCTCCGAGTTCTTCTCAGACTTCACCACTTTGTATTATCTCCTCCATCCTGAGACCAAGTGTTGAGTGGCATCTTAAACACCTATAGAGTACTGGTCACCTTACCCTTCTCTTTGACCATGTCTCTATCAAGATGGAGAAAGTGAGAGATTAACTAAGAGGATCACCTACTTCAAGAAAAAGGCAAGGGAGCACATTGCTTTGTGGAAATTCCAGATTTTGAATTTTTCTCTTTTTGACTTACTTCATCCTGTATGACAGACTCTAGGCCTATCTACATCTCTGTAAATGGCACTATTTCATCCCTTTTAATGACTAATATTCCATTGTATATGTACCACAACTTCTTTACCCATTCCTCTGTGTTGGACATTTGGGTTGCAAGATTCTCAAATAATTGTGAATCATATTAGGTCTCTTCTGCTATCACCTTCCTGATCCTGGTAGATCTTTGAGTCTGAGACCTCTAGAATACAGCTGACTCCTGAAATATTTACACAATGAAAACTCTGAGTAAAGCTTCATCTCATATGGGAAACCATCTCTGTAACTATCCATCCTGTTCTCCATCCTCATGTAGCTCTGTTTTTAGAAGATTATCGAATATAATAGCATTTCCTTCTGATTCTTAATGTTTCCATCAATGGATTAATTTGTTGATATTAATCACAGTTATTTAAAATTTTCAGGCTGATAACTTCATATTCTGTTTTTATATCTTAATCTGGTTGGGAAACTTGTGTCTTCATACTTTTTTTTTTCTTGATTTTTAGAACATCAAATAATTTTTATGTTGAAGGCCAGAAATACGGTATGAGTGGAGATGATATAAACAGAAGTAAGTAGGCTTTTAGTGTAAAGTGTTAAGTTAATCTGGCTAGATATTGAGCCGTTAATGATCACTGCACTCTTTAAATGCTAGAGGGTTCGATTTCCTTCTCTAGTGTTCTTTTTTTTAAAATTAGTTAATTAATTGATTTGGCTGTGTAGTTGTGGCACAGGGCATCTTCACTGCATCATGGGGGGCTTTTGCTGTGGTGCACAGACTCTCTACTTGTGGGGCACAGGCTTAGTTGACCTGAGGCCTGTGGACTCTTAGTTCTCTGAGCAGGGATCGAATCCTTGTCCCCTGCATTACAAGACAGATTCTCAACCGCTGGACCACTGAATCCTCTGTTGACTTTGCACTTCCCTAAGAACTCTTCATTAGATAGAATATGTCTTAGATAGAATGCCGCTAAGTCGCTTCAGTCATGTCGGACTCTGTGTGACCCCATAGACGGCAGCCCACCAGGCTCCCCCGTCCCTGGGATTCTCCAGGCAAGAACACTGGAGTGGGTTGCTACTTCCTTCTCCAATGCATGAAAGTGAAAAGTGAAAGTGAAGTCGCTCAGTCGTGTCCGACTTCTAGCCACCACATGGACTGCAGCCTTCCAGGCTCCTCCATCCATGGGATTTTCCAGGCAAGAGTACTGGAGTGGGTTGTGATTTCCTTCTCCAGGGTATCTTCCTGACCTAGGAATTGAACCAGGGTCTCCTGCATTGCAGGCAGACACTTTACCCTCTGAGCCACCAGGGAAGCCCCCTTAGATAGAATAGTAGGTCACAATTTTAGTTGTGACCTACTGTTATTATAGGGCTTCCCTGGTGGCTCAGAGGTAAAGAATCCACCTTCCAAATAGGAGATGCAGGTTTGATCCCTGGGTAGGGAAGATCCCCTGGAGAAGGAGATGGCAACCCAATCTAGTATTCTTGCCTGGGAAACTCCATGGATGGAGGAGCCCAGTGGGCTACAGTCACAACTTAGCAACTAAACAACAGTTATTGTACCAGAGCCCAGTTGGTGTGGTGCCACAGTGTGGGTGAAGTGTTCTGTGACCTTTGATTAGACTCTCTTCTGGTGTGCCTGTGTCCCCAGGCTGTGATCTTCAGTGTCACAGTTCAGGATTTCTAGGATAAGATAGAACTTGTAGAGGAAGCTGAAATGGCAGCAATATCCACCTCCAGGTGGAATTCACCTCTGATCCAATCTTGTCCTCAGAGGTTGGCCCTATGTTGTACAGACAGCTTGGGCTTATTCCACAACTGTCAGCTTTTCCCGCTCCCTGCCTGGGACACAAGGGGCTTTTTATGACTCTTCATTCTGGGCTGTGACTCTCAGGATGTGTCTCAGCAAATCTGGGGGTTTTAGCTGTGATCTCAGCTCTCTTAAAAATCCATAAAAATCCATGAAAAGACACCAATGTTCAGTTTATTCAGGTTTTTCTTGTGAGGATGGGAGTGACAACATTCAGGTTGTTGAATCCTTCCCATGTCAGCACTGAAACTGGGAGTTTTTTGCTTTTTAATCACTTCTGAGTCCTGATGTGTTCCATTTTACTCCCATTTATCCAGGGATTCCTAGGAATCTCCTAACTTCCCTGATCTGCCAAAAGGCTTTTATTTTTCTGGACATCCAAAATGTCACTTCATTATATCACTGCCCCATGCATCAGCTGTCAATGACGATGGATGATTCACTTACACAAATCAGAAGTTTTTATCTTGACATTCAAGGCTGTCTGTATTCTTTGTCCATAATTTTCCTTCAGCTACTTTCCAAGAAGAAATCAGTGGTTCCAGTTAGGAATACTCATTATCCTTCTAACCCATGCTCATTGATGTCTGAAACACTCAATAAACATTTTTTTATTTTATTTTATTTTTAAACTTTACATAATTGTATTAGTTTTGCCAAATATCAAAATGAGTCAGACATGACTGACGACTAAGCACAGCACAGCACTGCCTTAACTAGTTGTGTGTCCTTGAAAAGTCCTTCAACTCAGCCCAGCAGCTTCGTCACCTGTCTGATGAATCCAAAGCCTTCTGATATCATTGTTTCTATCCATGTAAAAATGTATGGTACAAAGAGTAGTGGTCAAATGTTTCATGGGGAATACGGAACTTAATCAAGTATCTGAATTTTTTTTAAAGGGACATTGACATTTAATTTTTAAATAAACATTGACAAGTAAGTTCTCCCTTTAAAAAAAATTCAGATACTTGATTAAGTTCCGTATTCCCCATGAAACATTTGACCACTACTCTTTGTACCATACATTTTTACATGGATAGAAACAATGATATCAGAAGGCTTTGGATTCATCAGACAGGTGACGAAGCTGCTGGGCTGAGTTGAAGGACTTTTCAAGGACACACAACTAGTTAAGGCAGTGCTGTGCTGTGCTTAGTCGTCAGTTCATGTCTGACTCTTTGTCATCTCGTGGACTGTAGCCTGTCAGGTTCCTCTGTCCATGGGGATTCTCCAGGCAAGAATACTGGACTTAAGGAAGAACTGGACTTAAAACCCACCTCCCATTTTCTTCCCTCAATTTCATATCTCCCGGAGTAGTGATTCTCGGTGCCAGCAGGCATACAGTCCTCAGGGGTATTTGTTTGTTTGTTTTTAAAGTTTTCTGGGACATATCTGCTGAGACTCTGACTCAGTAGGTGAGAGCTGGGGCTCAGAGATCTGCATCTATTTTATTTTTTTATATATTACGCATGTCATTACACCATGCTTTTTTTTTTCTTTCTTCATCTTCTTTTTAAAAACATATCCTTTTTAGTTTTATTATTATTTATTTGGCTATGTTGGGTCTCAGTTGCGACATGTAGGATCTTTCATTGCAAAATGCGTTTCTCTCTAGTTGTGGCTCATGGGCTCCAGGGTCCGTAGTTGCAGCACCTGGGCTTGGTTGCCCCGAGGCATGTGGGATCTTAATTCCCTGACCAGGGATCGAACCCACACCCCTTGCATTGGAAGGCCGATTCTTAATCACCAGGGAAGTCCCAGGAATCTGCATTTAGAGGAAAGGATTCTGAATCTGGTAGTTCAATATTTCCTTCTAAAAAAACACCATCATAAAGGACATTTACAGAATATAGAACAGTGGTCAACATGCAGAGAGTGCCTGGCTAAGCAAATGAGTAAAAGCAGAGAGGGAGAGGAAGCAGTTTCCTTCCAGCTCTGTTAGGCTTTTCCCAGAAGCTAAAAAGTTTCTGCTGTTGAACTTCTGGACCTTCAACTACAAATAAAAATCTTGTTAGCTTTCTTAAACATGCACAGCATTTATCATCAGGGAAATTGGAAAATGGCTCGATGTAATTCAATATTGCCTCAACTTGTATTTATTCATTATTATAGATACGCAAACTAACTTCTCCCCTCACCCTCCACTTAGGTAGAGGTGAAATGTATACTTATTGAGAAATTTGGGGAAATACTGAAAAATATGATACGCAAGCTACTATTTATTGAATTTGCTCTGTGACAGTGCACTGTGGTTCTTTATATGAATTATCTCATTTAATTCTTATCATTACTCCTGACATAGATTTTTGCATTTTAATTATGTTTTAAAATTTTCATTTTATAGCTGAAAAAGTGAATCTTAGCTTAAGTGCCTTGCCCGAGGACACACAGCAAGGTAAACAACAGTGTCAGGATCTAAAGGTCAGATTCTGAAGCCTCTGTGTGCTTTTTTAAAATTTTATTTTTTAAAATATTTATCTGTTTGACCAAGCCAAATCTTAGTTGCAGCATGTGGGATCTAGTTCCCTGACCAGGGAATGAACCCAGGTCCCCTGCCTTGGGAGTGTGGAGATTTAGTCACTGGACCACCAGGGAAGTTGTTATGTAAGCTTTTAAATACTAGACTCTATTCTAGGAAAATTCCATCAGTCCCAATTATGTGGACCACAGGTAAACCCCATTAGTTCTCTGAGCAGTATATCGAAAACTCCGCCCTTTGGAGATAAGGAGCATGGTTCAATTTCTGGTTTTGACACTAAGCTTGTGAGTTTGAGTAAGTTTAAAAAAATTTTTTTTCCTCTGAGTCTCAGTTCTCCCAGCTGTAGAATGATGAGAGTGTTTAACTTACCACTGAGGACAATTTATTAATAATAAGATAATGGTTACAAAGCAATTAGCACCATGCAGGGCTGTTTCTAAGGACTCAGTAAATGTTATTATAAATATATATATAATTTAACTTTTATATATTTAAAATTTGTAATTATACTTACAAATTCAGTTCAGTTCAGTTCAGCCGCTCAGTCATGTCCAACTCTTTGTGACCCCATGAATCGCAGCACGCCAGGCCTCCCTGTCCATCACCAACTCCCGGAGTTCACTCAAACTCACGTCCATCGAGTCAGTGATGCCATCCAGCCATCTCATCCTCTGTCGTCCCCTTCTCTTCTTGCCCCCAATCCCTCCCAGCATCAGAGTCTTTTCCAATGAGTCAACTCTTTGCATGAGGTGGCCAAAGTACTGGAGTTTCAACTTTAGCATCATCCCTTCCAAAGAACACCCAGGGCTGATCTCCTTTAGATACCTACAAATTATACCTACAAAGTTAAAACTATGTGCTACTTATTCTGCTTACATTTATGAGCTCGTCCAGGCAAGTGCCTGAACATCTCTAATGCCCACACCCCGCCAGAGAAAACGCACCCATCCACCCTGAAAATTATTTATTTTAAATTATTTATTTTGGGCTGTGGTGGGTCTTCAGTGCTGCATGAGGGATTTCTCTTGCTGCAGCACGTAGGGTCTAGGGCGTGGGCTCAGTAGTTGTGGTGCGTGGGCTTAGTTGCTCCCCAGCATGTGGAATCTTCCTAGACCAGGAATTGAACCAGTGTCCCTTGCATTGGCAGGGAGATTCTTAACCACTGGGCCCTGGGGAAGTCCTGACTGTTATTCAGATCACTCCTTCATCCCTCCCCCCCCCCCCAGGTGATTAGAACAGGGAAGGCACTGGATACAAAGAGGGACAATATAGACAAATAGAAAAGACAACTGAGAAATGCTAAAAAAAAAAAAAAAAAAAAAAACTGGACCAGAATCTGCAATGAGAGAACAAAAATGTTGTGCAACCAGGATGGCCACAGGGAGTAACTACTAAAGCAAGAACAGAAGAGGGAAGCCAAAGAGGATGAAGATTAACAGAATTTTAGAAGTCCTAGCCACTGCAATCAGAGAAGAAAAAAAAAAAAAAAAGGCAATCCGAATCGGAAAAGGAGAATTAAAACTGTCCCTGTTTGCTGATGACATGATGCTATGCATAGATCATAAAGACACTACCAGAAAACTACTAGAGCTCATCAAGGAATTTGCTAAAGTTGCAAGTTAAAAATTAATACACAGAAATCTGTTGCATGTCTCTACACTAACAATGAAAGATTAGGAAGAGAAATTCAAGAAACAATCCCATGTACCATAGCACCAAAAAGAATAAAATACCCAGTAATAAACCTACCTAAGGAGACAAAAGACCTATACTCTGATGAAGATGCTGATGAAAGAAATCGAAGATGATGCAAACAGATGGAAAGATACACCCTGTTCTTGGATTGAAAGAATGAAGAAACATCAGAGAGAGAGAGGAAAAGAAAGAACATGAGTCCCAAAACTGTGTCTGCCTCCAGCTCAGAGTCCAACTATTTCCAGAAAGATCCCAAGGGGATTTTAGGGATTTTACTTGGAATTTCCAACGTGATTCTTAAATTGAAACAATAAATGCTCAGAAATAACTAAGAATGAGTAATGAAGAGGGTCTTTCCACGTCAGTTAGAAGACATTCATTAAAAGCGTGAGATAACGTGTTTGCAGACAGACTGATGGATGGGGCAGAAACAGATATTGAGAATGGGAAAATCATTACATCATAAAGGTGGTGTTAATTCAGTGGGGAAGGAACGGATTTGCCAATAATGGTATTGAAGTAATTGGCTCACCAATTTGAAAAACACAAAGCCGGAGCTTTCTTCACTTCTTTTACCAGCATAAATTCCAGAGAAGTTAATGATTTAGACTTAGGAAAGAAAACAATACAAGTTTAATATGAAAAGACAGGTGGTTATTTACATAATCTCGGGTGGCTGTGAAGAGTTTTTTGTGGACAATATTAACAGTGTCAATCATAAAGGAAAATACAGTAGCTTTAACTACATCCATATTAAAAACATTTGTATGTAAAAAGTAATAAACTAATTAAAAATTGGAAAAATGTTGCAACATACATAACTAAGAAAGGATTCAACCTCTTAATAGGCAAAGGACTCATAAATAGCTAAGAAAATATATTGGAAAAACGAGAAATGGATACCATATAGGTAATGTGGTGAACTTTTTGTGATCTACGTATGTATACATGTGTACTATGTATATATGTGTGCTATATACATATATGTATACATATATGTGTGCTAAGTTGCTTCGGTTGTGCCCAACTCTTTGCAGCCCCATGGACTATAGCCCTCCAGGCTCCTCTGTCCATGGGATTCTCCAGGCAAGAATACTGGGGTGGGTTGCCATCCCTCCTCAAGGGCATCTTGTCCACCCAGGAATTGAACTTGTATCTCTTATGTCTCCGGCATTGCAAGCAGATTCTTTACCACTAGCACCACCTGGGAAGCCTATATACATATATAAACATATTTTTGTAAAAATATGCATTTCTGTGAAAAAATTAACATATTTAGATGGTTAAATAAAAATGACTGAAGAGATTTTTACTGAACTGTTTAAGTATAATGGGGATCACAGTTGATTTTTACTTGCATCTTTTTTATCTTTCTGCATTTTCTGAGGTTTTCAATAAGAAATGGATTTTACTTCTGGAATGAGAAAAAAAACATTTGTAGAAAGTAGAAGAAATATGAACAATGGGATGATTAATACCTAATTTTGTTTGCTTTGTCTGGTTTTCTCAGGATGCTTTAATTTGAGGAGGAGCAGAACTTTTGGGGGGCTTCCCTAGTAGCTCAGTGGTAAAGAATCCACCTGCCAATGCAGGAAAAGTAGGTTCAGTCCCTGGGTTGAAGATCCCCTAGAGAAGGAAATGGCAACTGGCTCCAGTATTCTTGCCTGGAAAATCCCACGGACAGAGAAGCCCAGCAGTCCATGGGGTTGCAAAGAGTCGGACACAACTGAACGACAAAACAATAACCAGAACTTTTGGGACTCTCACTGAAAGCCCTCAGCCTGGCTCCTTGGCCTCTAGGTCTGGATGCTTCACAGAGGGGATGCTGTTGTGGGAACCGAGCTTGTGGTCCAGTCTGCCTCCACAGGGCGTGTTCCTGTGGCCAAACAGAGCACAATGAAGAAAGATGGGAAAACAGCCATAGGCTGATACCACAATAAAGAGAGAGCGTGACTCCAAAGGCTTTCCAGGGCGTTTCCAATCTGACATTTCCTTCCTGACCTTTCAGCTTCTCACTTACTTCACATACACTGGCCCAGAGCTAGATTTAGCATCATCGTTAGTAAAAGACAGTTCCCCCAGGAATTCAACCTACAGACTCCTGAACTCAGGAAGGCAGATTCAGAGATAGCATTGCATGGGGTTTGTCTAATACAGAGAGAGGGATGTAACCTTGGAGTAGTTCTTGCCCGACTCAGGAGAATGGACAGGTGGCTTTCCAAACTTGAAACAAGACTTCGATACTAAAGTAGCCTTTTGCCAGTACAAACGTATGGTGTGCTCAGTCGCTCAGTTGTGTCTGACTCTTGGCAACTCCATGGATTGTAACCCTTCAGGCTCCTCTGTCCATGGGATTTTCCAGGCAAGAGTACATGAGTGGGTTGCCATTTCCTTCTCCAGGGGATTTTCCTGACCTAGGGATGGTACCCACATCTCCTGCTTGGAAGGCAGATTCTTTACCACTGAGCCACCTGGGAAGCCCTATAGTAACAGGAGGTCACAACTAAAAGAGCTGCAAGACATATTCTAAGGAAGATCTTTGTTGCTTCATGTGGGTTCTTAGATCCCCAACCTAGGATCAAACCTGCGTTCCCTACATCAGAAGTTAGATTCTTAACCCTGGACCACCAGGGAAGTCCCCTCTTACCTCCTATTCAGTCTCCTATCACAGTGTTTCTGTCTCCTTATTTATTTACTTCTAGATTGCCTGTTTCTCTCACCAGCCTGTAAACCCTCTGAGAGCAGAGGCTCCTCTTCTTCTCTTGGTACCCTCAGCATCTCTGTAGGGGCTGGTACAATCCTCAGTGAGTATTTGTTGAATGAGTTAAGTGACCAGTATTAATAAATGGGCTAAAGGAATGTACGTCTCTTACAAAATTTATCAAATGAAACATCAGAGAACACAGAAAGTCTTAGCAGGAAATTCAAGTGCTCCTTGAGAATCAGCTCCTAGCGTAGAAGTCTGTCTTCATTCTTTCCTTATCAAGACCCACAAAACTATGCAAAGTCCTTTGAGCTGTTTGGAGGGGAATAGTGATGCATAAACACAAAAGATAATCTTGTTTCTTCTTGTGAATTCAAAATAATTTTTGAAAAGGAACAGGCCCTCTCAAAGTATTATGCCCACACAATCTTTCCTTTAAGTAGCAAAAAACCCCAAATAGTTTTATGATCCCTAATGTAATACAGATGTAGAGGGTAAGAATTTGATGGTCAATTAATTTAGAAAATATCCAGGGCCTCTCAGAGGTTCAACACACGGACTTTGAAATTTGACTCACGATTACGATGCCCTTCCCCCAACCTTCTCCCCATCCCTAGATATAAAAAGAAAAGAACGCTTGTAATATTGCTTATGGAATGTTCTAGAGGGGTAGTTAAGCTGCTCTTCATAAAAACCTTTGGATCAAGTTTTCCTGGCCTTTTCCAGTTGGGACTGTTCCTGAGCATTGAAGTGAAGCAATATTAAACTGGCAGGCTCCTGAGAGTCGATTATTGTGGGGAGTTGAAAGGAAAGAGCTGGCATCTTTGTGCTTCATTAATCTTTGAAGGAAAGAAAGCTCTGGCCAGTGGACCAAAGGCCCACATGTCAGAGCTTGATTTCCTGTTCTTCTGGGTTTCAGTTTGAACGTGAAGCAAATGTTTCGGGGAACTCTGGGCGGCTAGAAGGCAGTCTCCCTTCTCATGCCAGCAGGACTTGGTTTCATGAATTAATAATATCCAACTCTGAGAAAGCCAAAAGCTGTTGAGGCTGGAGGCACTGTGGTGCTGAGAGCTAGCTGTAGGCACAGCGAGTCATCAATCCATCCATCAACCACTTAGCCAATGGTTATTCCAATAGCTTCCCTGAAACCTTTTTTTTCTCCCCCAAGCTGCAAGCGTTAGGGTTAGTCTTGTTTTACTTTTTTTCGGTTTTTATTGGAGTATCGTTGATTTACAATGTTGTGTTAGTTTCAGGTGTACACTATGGTGAATCAGTTATATATATACACACGTATCCACTGTTTTTTAGATTCTTTTCCCACATAAGTCATTGCACAATATTGAGTGGAGTTCCCTGTGCTGTATAGTAGGCTCTTATTGGTTATTTATTCTATATATAGTACTGTGTATATGTCAATCCCAATCTCCCAGTTTATCCCTCTGCCCCTTTCCCCCTTGGTAAATATAAAGTTGTTTTTTTTTGTTTTTTCCCCTACATTGGTGACTCTATTTCTGTTTTGTAAACAAGTTCATTTGTACCATTTTTTTTCTAGATTCCACATATAAGTGGTATCATATAATAGCTGCCTTTCTCTGTTCAACTTACTTCACTCAATATAACAATCTCTAAGTCCATCTATGGCCCTGCAAATGGCATTCTTGAACAAAATACTCTTTCTTTGTATCCAAAGTTCTTCAAACACACTGCAACATTGCACTTTCCACCCTTTATTGCATCTGAATACAATATTTTCCTCATGAGAGAATAAACTAAATAACAGCATTTTTTTGGTAGGAGCTATATTGAGACATAATTAATGAATTAAATGACTAATCCATTGAAGTATACAATCTGATGGTTTTTTATTATACCCACAGAGTTGTGCAACCATCAATATAATTTTCAAAAATTTTTATCACCCCTGAAAGGACCCTCCATATCCTTTAGCTCTGAAACCATCAAACCCCAACTCACTCTTCTCCAAACCCTAGGCAATCACTGGACTACTTTCTGTCTCTAGACTTGCCAAGTCTGAGTATTTTGCATAAACAGAATTATACAATATGTGGTCACTTGTGACTGGCTGTAAGAGCATTTTATGTGCGACATTTATTTTGTGTCAAGCACAATAAGTGTTCTCAGTAAATAAAGGTATTTGAGTGAATGACTGTGTTCCCAGTTCACTACTGTGCAGTCATCCTGTGGAAGGAATAAGACATGAAGACCACACATTATCTTCAATTCAGGTGACAAGAGAAGGTTGATCTAAGACATGAAAATTAGCTAAATTATAGGATCGCAAATGCTCAATTAACTGGTACATTAACTAGAAGAATACTCTTGAGAGTCCCTTGGACTGCAAGGAGATACAACTAGTCCATTCTGAAGGAGGTCAGCCCTGGGATTTCTTTGGAAGGAATGATGCTAAAGCTGAAACTCCAGTACTTTGGCCACCTCATGCAAAGAGTTTACTCATTGGAAAAGACTCTGATGCTGGGAGGGATTGGAGGCAGGAGGAGAAGGGGATGACAGAGGATGAGATGGCTGGATGGCATCACTGACTTGATGGACGTGAATCTGCGTGAACTCCAGGAGTTGGTGATGGACAGGGAGGCCTGGCATGCTGCAATTCATGGGGTTGCAAAGAGTTGGACATGACTGAGTGACTGAACTGAACTGAACTGAACTGAAACTAGAAGAATAAGAGGATATATTACAAGGGCTCTTTTAGAGTCAGTTTTAGGCAAAATTTCTTTCTTTTTTTTTTTTTTCTTTGGCTGTGCAGCATATGGGATCTTAGTTCTCTGACCAGGGATCAGACCCATGGGCCCTGCAGTGGAAGCACAGAGTCAATCAGTGGACTACCATGGAAGTCCAAGGCAAAATTTCTTAAGTAATAAGGATGTACTTTGGGATTGATCAAAAAGGGTTATTTATACCTTGCATTGTAGTTTAACTTATCAAAATATTTATCTTGTCTCCTCCACATATATTGAAATATCTATGTATTTCTACTTCTACATCTCAATGTCTTTCAGTATCAGATGCATTATGTTTTTGGAGAAGCATCACGAAGTTTTAGATTCTTTCAGGCATTGCCATGGTTTTCTCTCCTGAAACATGAGTAAGGAAACCTAAAGTCTGATTGATGAACACTGCTGCTGCTGCTGCTGCTGCTGCTAAGTTGCTTCAGTCGTGTCCAACTCTGTGCAACCCCATAGACAGCAGTCCACCAGGCTCCCCTGTCCCTGGGATTCTCCAGGTAAGAACACTGGAGTGGGTTGCCATTTCCTTCTCCAATGCATGAAAGAGAAAAGTGAAAGTGATGTCACTCAGTCATGTCCCACCCTTAGCAACCCCATGGACTGCAGCCTTCCAGGCTCCTCTGTCCATGGGATTTTCCAGGCAACACTAGGTAACCTCAAATGAAATAACCCTTTCATGCTTCTCATGACTCTTTTCCTCCTCCTGTTCCCTGACTGGTCATTGTCCAAATCTTGTCTTTGGTTTGCTTCTTGACAAGGCTGCATCATCACTTTCTCTGAATCAGAAGCTCCATTCTCTACAGGAAGCTCCATTCTCTCCACTTGGATGGTCCATCCCACTTCAAACTCCATGTATTTAAAACAAAACTCATTTTTTTATACCCACCTTTTCTATTTCAAAGAAGCCACAGATGTGTGAAACTTGACAGTCATATTTCCCTTTTCCCAGTTCTTCATACTCTATGTCCAATTAATGACCAAAGTCTATCATGTTTGCCATGGAGGGTGTTTCACCTGCTATTTATTTTTGCTTGTATCTAGCTCCCTAAATGCAAAATGTAAATAACTCTTTCCAACCTCACAAGTGGAGAAGGAAATGGCAACCCACTCTAGTATTCTTGCCTGGAGAATCCTGTGGACAGAGGAGCCTGGTGGGCTGCTGTCCACGGGGTTGCACAGAGTCAGACACAACTGAAGCGACTTAGCATGCATGCATGTATTGGAGAAGGAAATGACAACCCACTCCAGTATTCTTGCCTGGAGAATCCCAGGGACAGGGGAGCCTGGTGGGCTGCTGTCTATGGGGTCGCACAGAGTCGGACATGACTGAAGTGACTTAGCAGCAGCAGCAGCAACCTCACAAGGGAAGCTATGAAGAGTAAAAAGCACAGGCGTTCATTCCACCCCTTTATTTCATTTATCTATTTAGTTTTGGCTGTGCTGGGTCTCCCTTGCTGCATGGGCTCTTTCTCTAGTTGCAGCGAGCAGGGGCTACTCTTGCAGTTCATGGGCTTCTCATTTCAGTGCTTCTCTTGTTGCAGAGCACAGGCTCTAGGGTGCACAGGTTTCAGTGGTTGTAGCACATAAACTCAGTAGTTGTGGTTCCTGGACTCTAGAACACAGGTCTCAATAGCTGAGGTGCATGGGCTTAGTTGCTCTGTGGCATGTGGAATCTTCCCAGCCCAGGGACTGAACCTGTGTCTCCTGCATTGGCAGCTGTATTCTTACCCACTCAACTATCAGGAAAGTCCTGTGCCTCCATTTTTTCTCTGGCCAGTAAGAGAGAGAAGTTCATAAGTATGAACTTCTCTGATCTCTGAGACTGTAATAGCCATATGTTAATGAAAAGGTAATTATTTATAAGGAGTTAATTCTTCCCTTGCTTTAGATTTTTCTTTAAGGATAAAATTTGAAGTTTGCTCTGATATAGTGAGTCCTGTCTGCTGTTGAATGAGCTTCAACTGGCTACTTTAAACCAACAAACCCCTTTGCATTAAATCAGCTTCTTGCTAAAAGATCAGCCTCAAACTTCCATGGCCAAGTTAAGACACACACATGCACCAAATCATCTCATGACACTGTAGTTACATCTCAAATGGCTCTCTCATTCCTTTTCATTCTTGGGTCTATAAGAGAAGTATTCTTTTTAGCTCTCAACCTAGTCACCATTGTGGTGCTGGGGAAGACTATTGAGAGTCCCTCAGATAGCAAGGAGACCAAATCAGTCAATCCTAAAGGAAATCAATCCTGAATATTCATTGGAAGGACTGATGCTGAAGCTGAAGCTTCAGTACTTTGGCCAACTATACAAAGAGTTGACTCAATGGAAAAGACCCCAATGCTGGGGAAAACTGAAGGCAAAAGGAGAAGAGGGCGGCAGAGGATGAGATGGTCAAATAGCATCACTGACTCAGTGGACATGAATTTGAGCAAACTCTGGAAGACAGAGAAGCACAAAGGAGCGTGGTGTGCTGCAGTCCATGGGGTTACAAAGAGTAATGCTGCAGTCCATGGGGTTGCAAAAGCTTAGTGATTGGACAACAATACTCACCATTGCAGTTCTGCGTGATGTTCGAAGCTTTTCAAAAGAAGGCATCACAGACTCAGAAGCCGTGCACACAAAAGGCTCCAGAAAGGACACAAGAAGGGGAAGCATGTTTCTATAAGTGCTTGACATCCCAAGGGCCCTACACTCAAGATTCCTGAACTCATTTATGCTCATAATGTCTGGTTTGATAAAAGGAATCAGAATCATGACCTAAGTAAACTGGGGGGAAAAACCCACCCCATCTCATTATCTTCGAATAAAATCAAACTGTGTTTATCCTGGTACACAGCCATCTCCAAAATGTATTTGCTTTGGCTGTTGATTTTAATGCATGTTCACAAGGAAAATCGAAAAAGCCCATTCAGCAGGAATGCAAATGCGGCTTGAGAAGGAGTGAGCGTTCTCATAAAATTCCCCAAAAAGGGCCAATTCGCTATTGGACTCTCAAATCCTTTCACCGCTGTGAATATCAGTTACAAGTGCAGCAAGGAGCCTCATGGTTTTACCATCTTCTCTGAACACAAACAGCCAACATCGTCACACAGAGCTGTGCACAGGCGCATGGCAACCGGCCATCCTTTGGCTCTCCTGTGGCAAAGAGGCGCCTTGCTCTGAAGCAATGAGCACATTTTCTTCCCAGAGGTTTGGGCAGCGAGAACACATGCTAAGGCCACGAGGCTGTAGATTTCAGACTCCCCCATCCAGTGTTCCAAATGGCATGGACCTGGCCATCATTAAAAAGAGATCATCTCCAATAGCATATTGAGAAAATGCAGCCAACAGCCTGGTTTCCTCTTTTAGCCCTCATGAAAGAGTAAGGTAAACCAGCCCAGTGGCTTTGGAACTGCCTGAACATAATGCCACAGACTCCTCAACGGTAA
Source organism: Bubalus bubalis (assembly GCF_019923935.1). Lineage (NCBI taxonomy): Eukaryota > Metazoa > Chordata > Mammalia > Artiodactyla > Bovidae > Bubalus > Bubalus bubalis. Next base: position 31,489,847 of record NC_059159.1, on the reverse strand, counting down.
AGAATCCGCCTGCACTGCAGGAGACCCGGGTTCACTCCCTGGGTCAGGAAGATCCCCTGGAGGAGGAAATGGCAACCCACTCCAGTATTCTTGCCTGGAGAATCCCATGGACAGAGGAGCCTGGCAGGCTACAGTCCATGGGGTTGCAAACAGCTGGACATGACTGAGCGACTGACACACTCCTTAACAACAGCTCAGGAAACGGGTCAAATGGTGATTTAAGACAACTATCTCCTTTCACACTTTTTCTTTCATTTTTAAATTTTATTTATTGATTTTATTTTTTTCAATTAAGCACACAGAAAAGTTTAACCCCCGTACAACGTGCATGCATAGTTCCATGATCTAGATGGAGTAATTTTAAAAAACTGATTGCTTTACAGTGTTGCGTTGGTTTCTGCCATATGACAGTGTGAATCAGCTGTAACTGTACATACATCCCCGCCCTCTTGGGCCTCCCTCCCATCCCTCTAGGTCATCACAGAGCACTGAGCTAAGTGCCCTGAGCTATACATCAGCTTTCCACAAACTATTTTACACAATGGTGGGGCTTCCCTGGTGGCTCAGATGGCAAAGAGCCTGCCTGCAATGTGGGAGACCCAGGTTCGATCCCTGGGTTGGGAAGAGGCCCTGGAGAAGGAAATGGCAACCCAGTCCAGTGTTCTTGCCTGGAGAATTCCACGGATGGAGGAACCTGGTGGGCTATGGTCCATGGGGTCGCAAAGAGTTGGACACGACTGAGCAACTCACTCTATTGCTTTAGTGTATATATGTCAACGCTGCTCTCCCAGTTCATCCTACCCTCTCCTTCCCCACTTGTGTCCACAAGCCCATTCTCTCTGAGTATTTCAATAAGTATCTTGTGATTGCTCTGTACTAGAAACCAGTGAGCAAGATGGCCATTGTACCCACCCTCAAAGCACTTACAGTCTGCCGGGGGAAATAGCGGGGAAGTGCTACTGAAAGATGGATTGGTGCAGGGGCTGTAGGGTCACATGGAGAAGCATGTGACCCAGCTGCTGGCGGGGGCAGGGTGGGAGGGGGTCAAGACAGCTGGCTCGAGCAAGTGCAGCCCAAATGGAGACTTGAAATGGAGAGGAGAGAGCCTGAGAAGAAAGAAGAGTCCAGGAGCAGGAAAGCCTGTGCATGAATCCAAATGCGAGAGAGGATATTAGAAACCCTGGCCAATGGGAAGAAGAAAAAAAGGGAGCAAGCACGTTAGGTCATACGAAGCCATGCTAGGGATCTGGGGTCTGTGTATATGTAGACAGGGGCTATGTGGAGGAGCAAATTTATTGATTTGTTTATTTTATTGGAGGATAATTGCTTTACAATGTTGTCGTGGTCTCTGCTCTACATCAGCATGAGTCAGTCATATATACATGTATATATATATATATATATATATATATATATATATATCACCCCTCTTCAGCCTCTCTCCTCCCCGTTCTCCACCCCTCTCCATCATCACAGAGCACCAGGCTGAGCTCCTTGTGCTTTGCAGCTACTTCCCACGAGCTAGCTATCTCACACATGGCAGTGTATATATGTCAAGGCTGCTTTCCCAATCGGTCCCACCCTCTCCTTCCCCCACAACATCCACCAACCTGTTCTCTATGTCTGCATCTCCATTTCTTCTCTGTAAACATGATCAACAGTACTCTTTCCCTAGATTCCATATATATGCTTTAATGTACGGTATTTGTTGAGGGAAATTATTAGATACATCTTTCAGACAAAGCACTATGGCTGAAGTATGCAGAATGGATGGGAGGGTACAGGACTGCAGGTGGGACATTTGGGGGGTTGGCACCCAGACCCAGACAGGAAGGTGTCTGAACCAAGGCAGCAGCAGTGTGATGAAGAGACACAGCAGGGCCTGTGGTGTCCGGCATCACCGCCAGATATTAACTGCATCCTGGTTGCTAGAAGCTTCCTCTGCAGAGGCTGGACCCATACTACTGATGGGGCTGCTGAAATCTAGAACACATGTTTTACTAGAGATGCCTTGCTATGGATGGTCATGCCCAATTACCAATTGAACAGGTCTGCCTCAATGAAAAGAAGTGTCAAGCTAGAGTGGCTGAGATTTGGGGAGATATCACAGGCACTGAAATATTTGTTTTTATGCCAATATCACATTTTTTTTAACTTTTAATTTTAAATTGGGGTATAGCAAATTAAGTGTTGCGATAGTTTCAGCTGGATAGCACAGGGACTCAGCCATATGTAGACGTGTGTCCATTCTCCCTCAGAGGCCCCTCCCCTCCAGGCTGCCATGAAACATTGAACAGAATTCCCTGTGCTACACAGTGGTAGGTCCTTGTTGGTTGTCATTTTCAATATAGCAGTGGAACATCACACTTTGCTGAATACGGTAGCTTTTAGACGTGTTGAAGTTAAGTAGGACTAGCTTTTTTTTTTTTTCATTTTGGTTATTATTTGTGTTTCCTGTGGTCTTTAGAATGATCCTAGTATTAAAAGATACTGCTAAGAGTTTTATTGTGATTTCACAGTGGCAAATAATAAGGTTTCTGGGTATGCAAATGGTAAGAAAATTTGCCTTGCATGTACTACCATTCTGAGGAAATTATTTGAGGATTTACACCAGCAAAAATAGGGAGAGATCAAAGAGAGGAAATCATGGAATACAGGAAACAAGGATAGACCCCAGTGGTACCCATGGAGCCTAGAAAGCGTCTGGCCTGGATCGTAGCAGGAGGTCAGGGGCTGGCACGTGTCCCCAGGGAGAAGTGGATTCTGAGCAGTCATTGTGCACGTAACAGAAAGGCTGAAATGATTTCAAGATATAATGGGGCACATTATATTGAACAACAACAACAAAAAAAATAAGGCATTTAGAGACTCTAGCAAGGTGAGGAGAAAACTATACAGGAAATCTGTGGTCAGAATATGAAATGAAATTTGAAAATGGCATTGTAATAAAAGCTATTGTTAAAGCATAAGAGAAAGAAATTCATGTAACCTTGATGCAAGAAGGTTCTACTTTATGTGGTCCAGAGATGGTTGTATTGATGCAGTAAAAGAAATACAACACTTGGATGTGACTGGGGTAAGAAGTGAAAAGTAACTAACATGTGCCATGGGTTAGTTACATAACTCCCACAACCACCTCAAGAGATGGCTATCATTTTCCTCTTCTTAGAGGTAAAGAAATAAGATGAGAAGCAGTTAAGCAACTTAAGATCAAAAAGTTATTAAGTGGTGAAGCAAGATTCTTAAACATTATTATATGCCCTCTCTGTTAAATATGTATGTAATATTCTACATATATTGGAGAAGGAAATGGTAATCCACTCCAGTGTTCTTACCTGGAGAATTCTATGGATATAGGAGCCTGGCAGGCTACAGTCCATGGGATCACAAAGAGTTGGACACAACTGGGTGACTATCACTCACTCACATTATACCTATATATAAATACATGCACATATGTAGTATTTATGGTTTATGATATTTAGAATCAACTTATGGATAAATTGTGGAATAATGTTCTAGAATAGAATGTTAATGATGTCAATTTCACACGTACAAACACATATGTGGTTTATGGAACTCAATAGGTGGGATGGGGAAGATGAATAAGGAGGTTAAGAAGACAATATTCTTATCTTGCATTGTTGTTGCTGTTGTTCAACTGCTAAGTCATGCCCGACTCTTTGCGACCCCATGAACTGCAGCACGCTAGGTTCCCCTGTCCTTCAGCATCTGCCAGAGCCTGCTCAAATTCATGTCCACTGAGTCAGTGATGACATCCAACCATCTCGTCCTCTGTCGTCCCCTTCTCCTCCTGCCTTCAATCTTTCCCAGCATCAGGGTCTTTTCTAAAGAGTCAGCTGTTTGCATCATGTGGCCAAAGTATTGGAGCTTTCAAATGATTATTCAGGGTTGCTTTCCTTGAGGATTGACTGGTTTGATCTTTTTGCTGTCCAGGGGACTCTCAAGAGTCTTCTCCAGCACCATAATTCAAAAGCATCGATTCTTTGGCTCTCAGCCTTCTTTATGGTCCAACTCTCACATCCATACATGACTACTGGAAAAACCGTAGCTTTGACTATATGGACCTTTGTTTAAAAAGTGATGTCTCTGCTTTTTAATATGCCGTCCAGGTTTATCATAGCTTTTCTTCTTGCAGTAGAGAAGGATTCTCAATGAAGAGTTGGGTTATACAAAGCCCAGGCTGCCTAAGTCTCCCTGGGAAAGCACAGCTGGAAAACCCCAGGGAAGGCTCTTGGGAAAACCCACAAATAATGCTATGCCAGGGAACCAGACTGTGGAACCTGCCCCACGTAGAGGGCATCAAGACACACCCTACCTGTGCCATCCAGGTTCTAGAGAAGGACCTCTCCCTGTCCCCTCCTCCTGGGTCCAACGCTGCAGGAACCAAGAGCTGCTGCTCGGAAATAAGGGCAGGGAGGGGTGGAGCTGGGCCCAGTGAAGAAACCCACTCCCCACTCCACTCCACCCTCTGTTCTGAGCTCCAGGCCTGAAGCAATCCAGGCTGAGGGAGGAGAAAAGTTTTAAGCATGAATGGAATTTGGGGTTTTAAAATTACTCTGAAAGGGAATTATGTGTTTATTAAAGAGATTTGGTTCTTTATTTTTATGAGAGTGACAGAAAAGAGTCATGTGAGATGAGAGAGGGGAATAGATTAAGAACTTTTCCACAGAAAAGTTTAATAGAAAGTGGTGAGAAAAGAATTCAGTGGGTTTCAACCCACACTCCATTGAATCCAGTCCATTCAATTGACAGAACCATTTTCTTGAGTTATTGTTGTTCATTTAAATTTTTTAAAATTAACTTGAGGGTGTAGTTTTTCTGCATAGAAGAGACTATACAGAGTTTATTTAGTTTCTAAAATTAATATTAGATACAATGCAAAGATAAAACCCTAGTTCTTCCTTATGCTTTTAAATTCTGCTTATAAATGGTATTATTCTCTTTATTCTCTTAGCAAATTTTAACATTTGCTCTTAGAATTCTTATCATAATGCTTGGTCTTGATTATAAACTTAGCTAATTCAATTCCTTCAAATATTTTAGACTGCATATTCAAATTTGATATATTTGATTTCCTTCTTAAGTGCTTTGATTGTCTAACTTAACAAACCATTCCTAATAAATCTAATAAGCAAATATAAACATAAAAAACTTCAAATTCTCTTAAATGTCCCAATAGAGGATATAAACTTGGAAAGATTTAAAACTAAACTCATGAGACCACTTTAAAATATCTAATTCACATTTTAATTTTCAGTTATTGTCACTCTAATATGCCAATTTTTCATAAACATGAAACAAATTTTAAGAACAAGCTCAGTCACTCAGTTCTCAGCCACCAAATATTAAAAACCCTGGTATTTCTTGTCTTCCACATTTAAAAGCTGAATTCTAACTCCCCTAGGGGTTATGAGATACTTACCCCTAAGAAAGATATTTACCCTTTCAAGTAACTGATGTGAATTTTGACAAGCAATTTCTGGTGAGTGTTAGATGATTTCAGGACAATTTTCCAGCAATTAAGGACACTGTTATGTTATGCCATGTGTAACATGGGTTGCTTTCTCAGTATGCCTGGGGTTGCAAAAAGAAAAATTTTACCCAGGACACTAATTGCATCTTGTCAGCAACTTTGATGGGATGCATTAGTTTGTATTGGTAACTGATTACGTCAATGACTCTGTAACTCAAAGGGGGTTTTCACACACACAGGACTTCTCAAGTCATGTCTCATGCATGACCTAATCCTTTTTCCTCCTCATCCACATCTACAACTTGAACCTAGGCGGATTACCTCATTTGATTTTCTGTTTCTTTAGATCTTCTCAAGTTATGTGGGTTCATTTTCTGTCTACCACTAAACACCTTTGAACTTGTGGGAAGCCTGAATTCTTTCATCATCTCAGACCACCCAACACGTGCAGGTATTAAAATGATAACCAATTACATTCTGAATACCTCACATAGCTATGAGGCCACGCTACTGCCAGTGTGTACATCAAAACCTCAAATTAAACAAAAAGGGTGAATGTAGACCTCTGAGACCCTGCTGTAACCAGTTCTGTGTTTTGTGCATTTAAGTCATAGGAAGTAGGCTGCACAAATATTTCTATTAATATTTTCTAATAAATGCCTTCAAATGTAAATAGGTTAGACAACTTATCCTCAAACATGTAGAATAAGGGGCAGAATTAAGACTTAAACACAGTTCTGATTGCTAGTGTTCTATGTACCTTCTGCCTCTTCTTAAAAGTTAAGCAAAGGCAGGCTAAAAGAATAAATGTTGAGAGAAAGTTTTCCAGTATTTTTTAACTTTATTTTTTAAAAACATAGAAAAACAGCTTTTTAAAAGGAGTATGTGTAGGTATCATCCTTTTTAAGTCTTTCAGAACAACTTCCATCCTTCAGGAGCTTGTAATGATGCTAAGACCTGGAGGAGAAAACTGCCTCTTAGAAGCCTCATTGATTATCTGCTTCAGTGGACTCATTAAAAGTTGGTTAATTCTTATAGTGTGGAGCACTGGCATTTTTCTTTGGCATATTTCAAACTTTGCAGAGACTTCTCAAAGCAGAGTCACAGAGTTTTGTGTTAGAGATTCATCCCATGCCACACATTGGTGTTGACTGCCACTGCTCCCCTATAGGATGGAACAAAGACCTGTAAGGCAAAGTGTCATGTCATAGACCTGATTTTCAAATCCCACCCCCAGCCTTCTTTTTTCCTTAAGAGCAGTGGAACTCTTCACACTAGATCTTATGTGGGAAGCTGATAGTCAAAGAAACAAAAGCAAGGTGACTCTGGGCTTTCCTGGGGGTCAGGTGGCTCAGAATCTGCCTGCCAGCCCATGAAGAGGACATGGTCTCTCCCTGGTCTGGGAAGATTCCACATGCCCTGGAGCAGCTAAGCGTGTGTACCACAACTAGAGAAGCCACCTTGATGAGAAGCCTGCACACCATAACTAGTGAGTAGTCCCTGCTCGCTGCAACTACAGAAAGCCCACATGCAGCACAATCAATAATAACAATAAATAATTGTTTTCAAAAAGCGCAGCAGCTATAGCTTAAATACAGAGTAGAGATCTGAATTCTTTGCCCCTCTATCCTTCCACAGGGGCCCTTAAACTCCTCAGCACCCACCATGGTTCATGGAAAATAAAGTGAAAGTGTAGTCACTCAGTCGTGTCCAACTCTTTGCGACTCCATGGACTGTAGCCTGCTAGGCTTGTCTGTCCATGGGATTCTCCAGGCAAGAATACTGGAGTGGGTTTCCATTCCCTTCTCCAGGGGATTTTCCCGACCCAGGTATCAAAACCCAGGTCTCTTGCATTGCCGGCAGATTCAATTTCCTGGTGACCAGGGAAGCCCTATGGTTTGGGGGAACAGCTTAAATAGCACTCTCTTAGAAAAGGCATGACAGTCTAAGCATAGCATTTCTCTAAAAAAAAAAAAAAAAATCTACAGAGGAGACTTCTTAGAAGGCTTATCTCTTTGCCCCAAGGAGGAAGGGACTTGGAGACAATATCTACAGAAACCCAGGAGAGGTCATCCTGACTCTCTCTCTCTACCATTTAATATTAGAAACAATGATTCTACTGTTCCAGCCACACAGACGCCTCCTGTGAAGTTTGCCAGATGTAGACCATCTCTACTGTTTCGTCGAAGGCAAATATATATTCGTCAGAGAGTAATTAGTAAGTATGACTCCTAGAGTCAAGTCTCTGTGGGGGAAATTTTTCCTCCCCTCTGTTTCATCTCATCCCAAATAAGGTCTTTGCAAGTTGTTGTCATTCAGTCACTTAGTCATGTCCTACTCTTTGCGACTGCATGGACTGCAACGTGCCTGGCCTCCCTGTCCTTTACCATCTCCCAGAGTTTGCTCAAACTCATGTCCATTGAGTCAATGATCCCATCCAACCATCTCATCATCTGCCACCTTTTTTCTCCTTTTCATTTCCATCTTTCCCAGCATCAGGGTCTTTTCCAATAAGTCAGCTCTTCACATCACGTGGTTAAAGTATTGAAGCTTCAGCTTCAGCATCAGTCCTTCCAATGAATATTCAGGGTTGATTTCCTTTAGGATTGACAAAAAACTTTTCAAGTTAGGGAACTTTATCAAAATCAAGGTTTTCCATGAATGGGGGTTAGTCCAACCATGTCCTGTTTCTGCTTTTCCTGCATAATCTTCTTAAATGAGTATTGGGCATCAGACAGAGAAATAATGAAAAAGGAGGAAAATGTGTTCAGAGCAAACTAGTCAGCTCACATTGGCCTTCTAAAGACCCAGACTCTGTAATGCTCAAATGCTCCGTGTGTGTGTTCAGTCATGTCTGACTCTGTGAACCCATGGACTGTAACGCACCAGGCTCCTCTGTCCATGGGATTTCCCAGGCAAGAATACTGGAGTGGGTTTCCATTTCCTCCTCCAGGAGATCTTCCTGACCCAGGGATCGAACCAGAGTCTTCTGCATCTCCTGCATTGGCAGGTGTTTTTTCTTTTTTTTTTAACCACTTAGCCACCAAGAAGACCCAGATTCTGTAATGCTCGGATGCTCTGTCTGCATATAATTTATATGACAGTTATTGATTGCTTCTTTTACCTCAGAATTAAGGAAACAGACTTGGAAGTCATCATGAAAAAAGGTGGAGACTATTACTATAGTGCTTTACACTATCCAATAGTTTGTGGCTTTTCTTTCCCATGAACTTGGAAGTTGAAATCTAAGGCCAAGCAGGAATCATAGCCGTAAAAAAACACGGGCATCTACTTTATTTCTTCAAACCATTTTGAAGAGTTTTGACGATATTGTCTACCCCCACCCCCAAATTTCAACCCCAAATCCCCTTAAAGATTAACAAGCTGACAAACTCTGCTAATGTCAGGGAGAGGAAAGCAGCTCCCCGAGAGTTGCCGGAAATGGACTCCAGACTTCCTCTTTCTTCAGCTGAGGACACTATGTAACTGTTCAAAAATGTGAAGGTTTCTTAAAGCGTGATGACTATCACAGGACCGAGACGCAGGCTTCTCCTGGAGCCAGGTAGCAACGTTCAGCCAATGAATCAGACCCCAGTCTGGCCTGATGTTCAACAAGGAGATGATTTATAATGGGATATGGGGATAGTCAGCGGATGCAGCTCAGAGGTCGGATAATCTGGACCAGCTGGGCATAGACGCTGACACTTCTGCCCCCCTCTCCCTCCCCCATCATTTGCTCCCTGCCAGAACATGGAAGAGCAGTTCTTTGAGAGAGCAGCTTGGAGATATTCAGGTCACAGAGATGCAGGCTTATCAAGAATTGGTTTCATTATGTGTCTTTCTAAAGCCGGAGTCTGTCCAGAGGAAATATCCTAGCAGGGTTTAGACTCAGTGGAACTCTGGAAATCGTAAGAAAGTCATAGTAAATGAAAGATTATTTTCCTCTCTGTGTGTATGTGTGTCAGGGGAAGAAGTAGCTGAGTTAACGGAAGAGCATCAATTATATTTATCTCAAAAGGTTATCATTTCTATAGTGTATAATATACTTTGGAACACAATAGTTGTATTATTTTTGGTTCTGCAGTTGTACAATAATGTCTTATATTTACCTACTGTAAGAATACATGATCTTCATTAGTATAGCAATGTAGCAAATGGTATATAATATTATTATTCCAATAAACAAATACATTTAAATAATATGCAAATATCATTATAAAACAGGAAACTTCCCTGTGTGTGTGTTCCATCCTGTCCGACTCTTTGTGACCCTGTGGACTGTAGCTCACCAGGGTGATATATCCATGGAATTTTCCAGAGAAGACTACTGGAGTGGGTTGCCATTTCCTTCTCCAGGGGATCTTCCCAACCCAGGTATTGAACCCATGTCTTCTGCGTTGCAGGCAGATTTTTTACCACTGAGCCACCTGGGAAGCATGAAACCTCTAGATATAAATTATAACATGAAAGATAACGTTCACAAAATGGTAAAATACACATATTTTCAGAAATGTTTCTAGACCAATACCTATAGGAAATAAATATTATGAAATTTTATTGGGCTCTTCCTTTCAGTGCTTACATTGGAACTAAACCCAAACTGATTAAAACTGGGTCCAGCAATTCTAGCGTGCCATTTCCAACATGTTTCCTTTTTCTCTGCTCCCAGCTGCCTTCCTCCTCTCCCGTTTCCTGTTTACTATAAGCTCTATGGCAGAAAACTTGTTTTCCTAATCTATACTACAGTATCTCTTGGAATCCTACTCTGTCCTTTGGGAAAATCTAAACTTGTTTTTCTCTAGTTTAATGATGTTATCAGTTGAAATCTAAATTAAACTTTTACAGTTAAAGTTGTATAGTAATGAATTTATTTACAAAACAGAAACAGACTCAGAGACTTAGAGACTGAGCTTATGGTTGCCGGGGGGAAGAATGCAGGGCTGGGATAGTTTAGAGAGTTTGGGGTGGACATGTACACACTGTTGTATTTAAAATAATGGATAACCAACAAGGACCTACTGTATAGCACAGGGAAATCTGCTCAATGTTATGTGGCAGCCTGGATGGGAAGGGAGTTTGGGGGAGAAGAGATACATGTATATGAATGGCTGAGTCCCTTGGCTGTTCGAAAAAGCAAGAGGGTTCCAGAAAAACATCTATTTCTGCTTTATTGACTATGCCAAAGCCTTTGACTGTGTGGATCACAATAAACTGTGGAAAATTCTGAATGAGATGGGAATACCAGACCACCTGACCTGCCTCTTAATAAACCTGTATGCAGGTCAGGAAGCAACAGTTGGAACTGGATATGGAATGGCAAATTGGTTCCAAATAGGAAAAGGAGTATTTCAAGGCTGTATATTTTCACCCTGCTTATTTAACTTATATGCAGAGTACATCATGAGAAATGCTGGGCTGGAAGAAGCACAAGCTGGAATCAAGATTGCCGGGAGAAATATCAATAACCTCAAATATGCAGATGACACCACCCTTATGGCAGAAAGTGAAAAAGAACTAAAGAGCCTCTTGATGAAAGTGAAAGAGGAGAGTGAAAGAGTTGGCTTAAAGCTCAACATTCAGAAAACTAAGATCATGGCCTCTGGTCCCATCATTTCATGGCAAATAGATGGGGAAATAGTGGAAACAGTGTCAGACTTTATTTTGGGGGGCTCCAAAATCACTGCAGATGGTGACTGCAGCCATGAAATTAAAAGACGCTTACTCCTTGGACGGAAAGTTATGACCAACCTAGACAGCATATTCAAAAGCAGAGACATTACTTCGCCAACAAAGGTCTGTCTAGTCAAGGCTATGGTTTTTCCTGTGGTCATGTATGGATGTGAGAGCTGGACTGTGAAGAAAGCTGAGCACCGAAGAATTGATGCTTTTGAACTGTGGTGTTGGAGAAGACTCTTGAGAGTCCCTTGGACTGCAAGGAGATCCAATCAGTCCATCATAAAGGAGATCAGTCCTGGGTGTTCATTGGAAGGACTGATGTTGAAGCTAAAACTCCAGTACTTTGGCCACCTCATGGGAAGAGTTGACTCACTGGAAAAGACCCTGATGCTGGGAAAGATCAGGTCTCTTCCTGAGGGCAGGAAGAGAAGGGGATGTCAGAGGATGAAATGGTTGGATGGCATCACTGACTCAATGGACATGGGTTTGGGTGGACTCCAGGAGTTGGTGATGGACAGGGAGGCCTGGCGTGCTGTGGTTCATGGGGTCGCAAACAGTCAGACATGACCGAGCGCCTGAACTGACCTGAACTTGAAACTATCACAGCATTGTTAATTGGCTATGTTGTGCTGTGCTGTGCTTAGTTTCTTAGTCATGTCCAGCTCTTTGCAACCCCATGGACTGCAGTCTGCCAGGCTCCTCTGTTCATGGGGATTCTCCAGGCAAGAATACGGAAGTGGGTTGCCATGCCCTCTTCCAGGGGATCTTCCCAACCCAGGGATTGAACCCAGGTCTCCCATATTGCAGGCAGACTCTTTCCTGTCTGAGCCACCAGGGCCAAGAATACCAGAGTGGGAAACCTATTCCTGCTCCAGGGGATCTTCCATCTTCTTGACCCAGGAATCGAACCAGGGTCTCCTGCATTGCAGGCTGATTCTTTACCAGCTGAGCGACGAGATAAGCTCTAATTGGCTATATTCCAATACAAAATAAAAAGTTTTAAAAGACTGAATTGTGAAGAAGTTCATAAGGAAGGTGGGCAGCTTATCTAGTAAACTCTTTTGCAGGCAGGGTTGAGATCTCTCTTCTATAACATTAAATGCTTGAAGACATTGGAGAAATCTGTAAAGAGTTTTGAGAGGAAAATTTAGTAACCTCCAAATTCCTGGACAGAGTGTTATTCATGTGTGAAGATAATGTAAAGAGTTCCAGATACTCAAATACTCAAAGTATGCAACTCCTATCTATTCAGAAAAATGTTACCCAAAGCTGAACTCAAACGAAATCAGAAACTGCAGCAATGTTTAAAAACTCAGACTCCAGAATGATGAAGTAGAATAAGAGGCTAGAAGTAAAATTTGAAATTGTTCAAATATATAATTAATTCGATAAATTCAAAAGAAAGTTGCAAAGCACTATGAAAATGCCATAAGTAATTTTGAAAGATTAAAAGGCTTAAAAAAAAAAGCCCAATAATATGCACCTTCTAAAATCTCATAAACAAAATAGAATGTGGGAAAAGAGAAGGAATTTTATTTTCTGAATTGAAGGGAATCAGTAGATATTATTTCTCACCTGAGGTTGATCATTAAAGAGTTAAAGAATGTAGTTTATTTAAAAAAATAAAAATTAAACTGTGATTGAATTAAGAACAGGACTTGCTGCTGCTGCTGCTGCTAAGTTGCTTCAGTCCTGTCCGACTCTGTGTGACCCCAGAGACGGGAGCCCACCAGGCTCCCCCGTCCCTGGGATTCTCCAGGCAAGAACACTGGAGTGGGTTGCCATTTCCTTCTCCAATGCATGAAAGTGAAAAGAGAAAGTGAAGTCACTCAGTCGTGTCCGACTTCTAGCGACCCCATGGACTGCAGCCCACCAGGTTCCTCCGTCCATGGGATTCTCCAGGCAAGAGTACTGGAGTGGGGTGCCATTGCCTTCTCCGAAGAACAGGACTTAGATCTTACAATTCCCTGGGGAAAATAAAGACATTCACATAATGCATATAACAAAAAGTAGGGAAAGAAAGCCAATGTACAAGCATATAAAAGAAAGAATAAAGATGACATGTGGACAGTAAGTTTTAATTGGAAACTAATTAAACAAAAAACAAAAAACCCAGCAGCTTTTTATAAAATAGAAGTTAACTGTATTCTGTTTATGAGTTCACTGAAAACAAGAGAAGCTATAAAAGTTCACATTCAAAGGATATAAAAGCCTATCAGACACATACAGTGAAAAGGAAGCAGGCAGAACACTGTTACTATCACAAAACATAGAAGTCAAATCAACATTAATAGTTAAAGTAATTAGAAATAACTCCAGGCCAAAAAACATTGTTACAATCGAGACTCTCATCAGGCTCAGTTCCCAATGAAAATGGCCCAATCAATGTATTAAAGAAAATTCTATGTCATGGCCAGAGCTTATAGAAAGATGTCACACACCTAACACTTAGACAGGCACTCCAGTCAGTGGGGGGAGCAAGGACAGACCGAGGGAGAGACCATGAGGACTCACCAGGAAGAGGCAATGAGCAGACAAGGGAGGGTGGATTTCCTACTCTAAGTCTGTGTAAATGGTCCAGTAAATACAACCCCCCCGGGGAAAATGAAACCGATGGTGAGTGACTGCTCATCATTTTACATTGTACTGAGGTCAGAAGGCAGCCAAACATTTTTAACGTTCTGGAAGGAAAGACTCCCAGAATTCTGTATTTTTAAAATATCCTTTAAAAATGAGGGTGAAAATATATTTGTGAATAAATGTGACCTGCTTATCCAGTGTCCAGATCAATAAAATATTTTACTTATAAGATGCAAAAACAAAAAAAAAGAAAAATGAGGGTGAAATAAAGACAGACGAAAAGGAAAGGAATTTGTTAGGAAGGACCTGAACTGCAAGATGTACTAAACTATGCTCTTTGGGTTGACGGGAAATGATACCAGATGCTAAATTGCAAGTACGAGAAGGCAAAAAGAGCACCAGAAATAGTAGGTATGTGGGGAAATAAAAGATGAGTGACTTTAATTATATAGAAGTGAAATATATGTCAGTAGCACAGAAGGAAGGGGAAAATGGAATTATACTGTTGTAAGCTTCTTACACAGTTTATGGTGGTATAATATTAATTTTAAATAGGCTGTGATAAATTAAGGAAGAACTTTGTAATCCTTGGGGGAGCTACAAAATAACGCTGCAGTAGCAACACAAAAATATAGATAGACAATAAACAAAATGAAATATTAAAAACATTCAGTGACTTCCCTGGTGGTCCTGTGGCTAAGAATTTGCCTTCTAGTACAGAGGGCATAGGTTTGATCCCTGGTGGGGGAACTAAGATCCCACAAGCCACGAAGCCAAAATAAATAAATAAATAAAAAATAAACATTTTACAAAGTTAAAAAAAAAATTCGATTGACCCCAAGTGACAGGATAAAAGGAACATAGAAGTATTAAAAAATGGAAAAAGCAGGAAAAAAAATTTTAATACAATTCAGATTAAACCCACTCATACCAATACCTACATTAAACGTAAAAGGACTATGAAATCCAATTAATAGGTGGAAATTATCAGTTTAGATAAACAGCAAGATTTAGTTCTGTACTCTCAGCAAGTAATGCATTTTAAATATTAAGGAACCAGACAGGTTAAACCAAAGAATAGAAAAAAGATGTAATATGCATACGTTAAGCCTAGGAGAGCTGGAGTGGCAATACTAATGTCAAAGTGGATTTCAGATAGGCAGTATTACTGGGAGTGTACAGGGACACTTAATCATCATAAATACCATAAATCATCAGTTTGACTTTCTAACCCCCAATGCATGTAAATCTAGGAACAGGTTTAATGTGGATTATGTTTCAATAAAGACGCTAAAAATGCACGTTTTAAAAACCTAGTAAAATTAAAAGATATACAAATTATAGTCAGAAATTTTAATATCCTTTCCACCAGCAATGGCTAGGATAATCAGACAAAAAATCAGCAAGGGTGAAGAAAATTGGAACAGCTTGTTCTAATTGACAATTTAGAAGCACTGTATGTAACAATCGGAGAAGGCAATGGCACCCCACTCCAGTACTCTTGCCTGGAAAATCCCATGGACGGGGAGTCTGGTAGGCTGCAGTCCATGGGGTCGCTAAGTTGGACACGACTGAGCAACTTCACTTTCACTTTTCACTTTCATACATTGGAGAAGGAAATGGCAACCCACTCCAGTGTTCTTGCCTGGAGAATCCCAGGGACGGGGGAGCCTGGTGTGCTGCAGTCCATGGGGTCGCACAGAGTCGGACACGACTGAAGTGACTTAGCAGCAGCAGTATGTAACAATGGGGCTTCCCAGGTGGCAGAGCGGTAGAGAATCTGCCTGCCAATCCAGGAGGCACCAGACACATGGGTTCATCCCTGGGTTGGGAAGATTTCTTAGGGTAGAAAACAGCAGCCCACCCCAGTATTCTTGCCTGGGAAGTCCCCTGGACATAGGAGCCCAGTGGGCTACAGCCCATGGTGTCACAAAGAGTTGGATATGGCTGAACACAAACACACACACACGTATGCAACAACTCTTGATTCTGTTATTTTCAAATGCACATGGGATGCTTATGAAGAAGATAAGCTGTATGCTAGGCCATGAAGTAAATCTCAATAAATTTGAAAAGATTAGAATCTTGCAAATAAAATTTTATGATCCAAGTGGAATTAAATTAGAATCAGTAACATTTAGGTACCAAGAAAAGTTTCAAACTACTTTGAAATTAAGCACACTTCAGATCAGATCAGATCAGATCAGTTGCTCAGTCATGTCTGACTCTTTGCGACCCCATGAATCACAGCACGCCAGGCCTCCCTGTCCATCACCAACTCCCGGAGTTCACTGAGACTCACATCCATCGAGTCAGTGATGCCATCCAGCCATCTCATCCTCTGTCCTCCCCTTCTCCTTTTGCCCCCAATCCCTCCCAGCATCACGGTCTTTTTCAATGAGTCCACTCTTTGCATGAGGTGGCCAAAGCACTGGAGTTTCAGCTTTAGCATCATTCCTTCCAAAGAAATCCCAGGGCTAATCTCCTTCAGAATGGACTGGTTCGATCTCCTTGCAGTCCAAGGTACTCTCAAGAGTCTTCTCCAACACCACAGTTCAAAAGCATTAATTCTTTGGTGCTCAGCCCTCTTCACAGTCCAACTCTCACATCCATACATGACCACAGGAAAAACCATAGCTTTGACTAGATGAATCTTTGTTGGCAAAGTAATGTCTCTGCTTTTGAATATGCTATCTAGGTTGGTCATAACTTTTCTTCCAAGGAGTAAGCATCTTTTAATTTCATGGCTGCAGTCACCATCTGTAGTGATTTTGGAGCCCAGAAAAATAAAGTCTGACACTGTTTCCACTGTTTCCCCGTCTATTTCCCATGAAGTGATGGGACCAGATGCCATGACCTTCGTTTTCTGAATGTTGAGCTTTAAGCCAACTTTTTCACTCTCCACTTTCACTTTCATCAAGAGGCTTTTTAGTTCCTCTTCACTTTCTGCCATAGGGTGGTGTCATCTGCATATCTGAGGTTATTGATATTTCTCCCGGCAATCTTGATTCCAGCTTGTGTTTCTTCCAGTCCAGTGTTTCTCATGATGTACTCTGCATATAAGTTAAATAAACAGGGTGACAATATACAGCCTTGGTGAACTCCTTTTCCTATTTGGAACCAGTCTGTTGTTCCATGTCCAGTTCTAACTGTTGCTTCCTGAGCTGCATACATATTTCTCAAGAGGCAGGTCAGGTGGTCTGGTATTCCCATCTCTTTCAGAATTTTCCACAGTTTATTGTGATCTACACAGTCAAAGGCTTTGACATAGTCAATAAAGCAGAAATAGATGTTTTTCTGGAACTCTCTTGCTTTTTCCATGATCCAGCGGATGTTGGCAATTTGATCTCTGGTTCCTCTGCCTTTTCTAAAACCATCTTGAACATCAGGAAGTTCACGGTTCACATATTGCTGAAGCCTGGCTTGGAGAATTTTGAGCATTACTTTACTAGCGTGTGAGATGAGTGCAATTGTGTGGTAGTTTGAGCATTCTTTGGCATTGCCTTTCTTTGGGATAGGAATGAAAACTGACCTTTTCCAGTCCTGTGGCCACTGCTGAGTTTTCCAAATTTGTTGGCATATTGACTGCAACACTTTTACAGCATCGTCTTTCAGGATTTGGAATAGCTCAACTGGAATTCCATCACCTCCATTAGCTTTATTCGTAGTGATGCTTTCTAAGGCCCACTTGACTTCACATTCCAGGATGTCTGGCTCTAGGTCAGTGATCACACCATCGTGATTATCTTGGTCGTGAAGATCTTTTTTGTACAGTTCTTCTGTGTATTCTTGCCATCTCTTCTTAATATCTTCTGCTTCTGTTAGGTCCATACCATTTCTGTCCTTTATCGAGCCCATCTTTGCATGAAATGTTCCTTTGGTATCTCTGATTTTCTTGAAGAGATCTCTAGTCTTTCCCATTCTGTTGTTTTCCTCTATTTCTTTGCATTGATCGCTGAAGAAGGCTTTCTTATCTCTTCTTGCTATTCTTTGGAACTCTGCATTCAGAGCCTTATATCTTTCCTTTTCTCCTTTGCTTTTCGCTTCTCTTCTTTCCACAGCTATTTGTAAGGCCTCCCCAGACAGCCATTTTGCTTTTTTGCATTTCTTTTCCATGGGGGTGGTCTTGATCCCTGTCTCCTGTACAATGTCACAAACCTCATTCCATAGTTCATCAGGCACTCTATCTATCAGATCTAGGCCCTTAAATCTATTTCTCACTTCCACTGTATAATCATAAGGGATTTGATTTAGGTCATACCTGAATAGTCTAGTGGTTTTCCCTACTTTCTTCAATCTAAGTCTGAATTTGGCAATAAGGAGTTCATGCAATCTCAAAAATGACAGAATGATCTCTGTTCATTTCCAAGGCAAACCATTCAATATGACAGTAATCCAAGTCTATGCCCCAACCAGTAACGCTAAAGAAGCTGAAGTTGAACGATTCTATGAAGAACTACAAGACCTTTTAGAACTAACACCCAAAAACGATGTCCTTTTCATTATAGGGGACTGGAATGCTAAAGTAGGAAGTCAAGAAACACCTGGAGTAACAGGCAAATTTGGCCTTGGAATACGGAATGAAGCAGGGCAAAGACTAATAGAGTTTTGCCAAGAAAATGCACTGGTCATAACAAACACCCTCTTCCAACAACACAAGAGAAGACTCTATACATGGACATCACCAGACGGTCAACACCGAAATCAGATTGATTATATTCTTTGCAGCCAAAGATGGAGAAGCTCTATACAGTCAGCAAAAACAAGACCAGGAGCTGACTGTGGCTCAGACCATGAACTCCTTATTGCCAAATTCAGACTTAATTGAAGAAAGTAGGAAAACCACTAGACTATTCAGGTAAGCACCCTTACTCCTAAGTAATTCATGGCTCACAGAAGAAATCACAAGATAAATTAGAAAACATTTCAAAGTAAATTACATTATAAATATGACATGTGTTTGTGGGATACAGCTAAGGCAGTGTTTAAAGAGAACTTAATAGGTTAAAATCTTTACATTAGAAGAGAAGCAAGATCTAAAACCATGAATCTAGTTCTATCTTAAGAAACTAATAGCCAGGACATGGAAGCAACTTAGATGCCCATCAGCAGATGAATGGATAAGTAAGCTATGGTACATATACACAATGGAGTATTACTCAGCCATTAAAAAGAATACATTTGAATCAGTTCTAATGAGGTGGATGAAACTGGAGCCTATTATACAGAGTGAAGTAAGCCAGAAAGAAAAACACCAATACAGCATACTAATGCATATATATGGAATTTAGAAAGATGGTAACAATAACCCTGTGTACAAGACAGCAAAAGAGACACTGATGTATAGAACAGTCTTATGGACTCTGTGGGAGAGGGAGAGGGTGGGAAGATTTTGGAGAATGGCATTGAAACATGTAAAATATCATGTATGAAACGAAAAAAAAAAAAAAAGGAATCTATGGGGGCTTCCCTGATGGTCTGCTGCTGCTGCTAAGTCCCTTCAGTTGTGTCCGACTCTGTGCGACCCCAGCGACGGCAGCCCACCAGGCTCCCCCATCCCTGGGATTCTCCAGGCAAGAACACTGGAGTGGGTTGCCATTTCCTTCTCCAATGCATGAAAGTGAAAAGTGAAAGTGAAGTCGCTCAGTCGTGTCCGACTTCTAGCGACCCCATGGACTGCAGCCTACCAGGCTCCTCCGTCCATGGGATTTTCCAGGCAAGAGTACTGGAGTGGGGTGCCATTGCCTTCTCCGTCCCTGATGGTCTAGTTGTTGGAAATGCACTTGCCAATGCAGAGATGTGCTTGATCCCTGGTCTGGGAAGATTCCACATGCCACAGATCAACTAAGCCCATGCACCACAACTATTGAGCCCACACTCTAGAGCCCATGAGCCACAACTACTGAAGCCCATGTGCCTGGAGCCCATGCTCTGCAACAAGAGAAGCCACCACACAGTGAGAAGCCCTTGCACTGCAATGAAAAGTAGCCCCTGCTTGCTGCAACTGAAGAACATCTGCATGCAGCAACAAAGACCCTGTGCAACCAAAAATAAATGAAAATAAATAAATAAATCTTAAAAAGAGAAACTATGAAAAAGAGAACAAATTGCACCCTGAGTAAGTAGTAAGACTAAAATAATAAAGATAGAATTCAGTAAAGTAGAAAGAATACAGAAAATCAGCAAATACTTAGTTATTTTATACTTTCATATCATAAAGACCCAGGTTCGATCCCCGGGTTGGGAAGATCCCCTGGAGAAGTATTCTAGCCTGGAGAATCTCACTGACACAGGAACCTGGCAGTCTACGGTCCATGGGGTCACAAAAGAGTAGGACAGGACTTAACAACTTTCACTTTCACTTTATTTCCTTATCACAAAGACATGTAGAATTATTAATTGTTAATAATAAAAAGACACTCAAATCTAAAAATGGGCAAAAGTCGTGAAGAAAACTTCACAAAAGAAGGCATATAAGAGCATCAGGAAAATACAAATTAAACCTGCAGTGTGATACCACTTCACATCCACTAGAATGGTGGTGTTGTTTAGTCACTAAGACATGTCCAACTCACAGACTATAGCCCACCAGGCTCCCTGTCCATGGGATTTCCCAGGCAAGAATACTGGAGTGAGTTGCCATTTCCTTCTGCAATCCACTAGAATGGTTCATATTAAAATGACTGTCAACCATGTACGTTGGTGAAGAGGTGAAGCAACTTTTACTCTGATGCTTACTGGTGGGGTTAAAATGATTAAAACTAGTTCAGAAAATATGTTTGAAGTCATGTATCTAACCTCTGACCCGGCAGTTTGACTCTGAGGTATTTACCCAAGAGATGTCAAAACATACGTCCACAAAAAGACTTTACCAGGTCAAGGAACTCTTTCCACATCTGCTGTTGGTATCGGGGGTTGATGGCTCACAGCTGCTCCCTCTCAAGAGACTTGTCCTCAGCTGATTGGTGCCATCTCATTCAAGAAGTTATACCCCCACACTCCGAGGGGTCAGCCCAACTGATGACTGATATGGGGTACAGAAGGCAGCCCCCTTGTCTCAAGGATAATCCAAGACTTGACCTAAGACCTCATTCTTACTCTGCTGCCTCTGTCCCTTATAGGTTTCACCTGAGAGCACCTGAAGTAAATTATCTCCACCAGAATCCAGGTGTCAGGCTCTGCTTCTGGGACCTGACCTAGAATAGCCGGTCACCACTCTGAGAATTTCTTGTACAAGAACGTTTTGTTTTTGTTGTTTAGTCACTAAGTTGTATCCAATTCTTTTGTGAACCCATATACTGCAGCCCACCAGGCTCCTCTGTCAATGGAATTTCCCAAGCAAGAATACTGAAGTGGGTTGCCATTTCCTTTTCCAGGCCATCTACCTGACCCAGGTATTGAGCCCACTTCTCTTGCATTGGCAGGTATTCTTTACCACCGAGCCACCAATGTTTATAGAAGCTTTATTTGCATAAACCCCAAATTGGGAGGGGCAAAAACCTACACATGTCCACTGACTGCAGAATGGGTAAATAAACTGTAGTATATCTTATTAAATAGAATTGAACTGAGTTCTATAGAAGATGATAGAGGAGACTTGAAAGGAATGGAATGGAATTCTGCTTACAGAACTGAATACCACTCAGCCCTCAAAATGAATGAACTACTGATACACACAACAGCATGGATGATTCTCAGAGACAAAAACACTGCAACAAAGCAGGTTCATGGGACACAAGGTTAATCCACAATCGGGAAATGTATCAGTTTAATGCCCCCAACGGAAAGCTGTTGGGATCATCTCAATAGTTTCCACATCTATTAGTGATTAAAAATGCACTGGTAAAATAAGAAGAGATGATACTGAATTCTTTTCTCTCCTCCCTTCCAAATGAATATATATATATATGTATGTGTGTGTGTGTGTATATATATATATATATATATATATATATATATATATTTAGCATTAACCAAAGAGTTCATTCCAGTTTTTCTGTAACATTGTACTATATATAATATATAATGTATAATTGTATTTGTGGTCTGGCTAAGTTTTCAGCTTTTTTTTGTTTTTATTGCAGTACAGTTGCTCAGTGGTTCAGTGGTAAAGAATCCACCTGCCAACGAAGGAGATGTGGGTTTGATCCCTGGTTCAGGAAGATCCCCTGGAGAAGGCAATGGCAACCCACTCCAGTAGTCTTGCCTGGAGAATCCCATGGACAGAGGAGCCTGGCGGGCTGCAGTCCATGGGGTACAAAGAGTCGGACGTGACTTAGTGACTAAACAGCAGTAGTTGATTTGCAGTGCTGTGTTAGTTTCAGGTGTTTAGCACGGTGATTCGGTTCTACACATATTCCTTTTCAGATTCTTTTCCCTTCTAGGTTATTACAATATATTGAGCACAGTTCCCTGTGCTATACAGTAAGTCCTTGCTTATTGTCTATTTTGTATAGTGTGTATATGTTAATCCCAACCTCCTAATTTATCCCTCCCCCACTCCTTTCCCCTTTGGTAACCATAGTTTGCTTTCTATGTTTCAACTTTCTCTTGAGTAAATTTTCCTAATATGTGGGATTTTTTTCACACATCTGCTTCACTAAGCTTTAATTTTTTTATTTTTTTTTTAGTATGAGTGGTTCACTTCCTAAATCAATTATTTTAATCTTCTTTCCAGTATATTACCCATTTCATTTAGATGTTAATATTTAAATTTTTTTCTACATTTTTTCTATTATTACATCCTTTCTTACTAATAATTATAACTCTCTTTTTGGGGAATTTTGGTTGGAATAAGCAGAACTTGACCAATTTTATTTACTTTTTTACCAGCCTTAATTATTGATTTCATTTTCTTTTTAAAATATAATTTTTTTCAGATTTTATATTCAATAATTTTTTCTCTTGCATTTTGTAGCTTCATTGCCCAATTTCCATCTTATTAACTTGATCATTTAATTTAGTTTTCCTTATTCTTTCTTGAAATGAAAGCATTTAACCTATGATTTACCTCTGACTATAGTTTTGACAAAATTTTGAGGTTTTATAAGTAATGTTCTCTGTTTTGTTTTCACTCAAAAGTTCTCTCAGTGAATTCTTACTATCCTCTTTGCACAATGTCTATAGGACAATATTAGCTTTATTTCCCCCATGTCTAAGTATTTAAGATTTTGTTGTTATTGCCACATTTTGTCAATTTCAAGTTTTATTGCATTGTAACCACATAAGATAGCCTGGTTCATTCTTTTCCTTTTAGAAATCTTCGAAGGTTTTTGTATTGTAGATTTTGATCAATTTTTAAATTCCCCCCGGGGATTTGTAAAGAATATGTATTCTCTGTTGGTTAAAAAATTGGACATATCTAGTAAATCAACCTTATTTCTTTTATTATCCAATTATGCATGTTATGTCTACTTGACCAAATCTGGTGTGTTAGAATCATCAATGTTCATATTTCTGTTAATGCTGTTTCCACTTAGGAGAATTTTTACTTTATATATTGTGAAGACAGTTCATTTGACAGATAAAGTTTCGTGTAATTATATCTTTATTGAGGTTCAGAATTATTATCAAACTGAAATGAATTATTTCCTCTTTAACACGTTTTGCCCTGTATTTAATGCTAATGGTAATGTTGTCACTTTGTTTTCTTTTTTGCTCAAACTTACCTAATATGTACGCTTATATATCCATACGTATTATATTACCATTAGCATTGAATGTGTATATACATATATATGTGAGTATGCATGTATATAATTTTTTTCTGTGAGTTTGCTTTGGGTATGTGTTTCTTACATTCATCACATAGCTGAAATTCTTAAATATGATTGAGATTTTAAAAATGTTTTGAAATAATTTTAGATTAACAGAAGATTCAAAGAGGTTACAGAGAGTTCCTATTCATTCTTTACCCAGCTTCCACTAATCTTACCATCTTAAATAACCATGGTTGGCACAGCACTATTAACTAAATTAATACTTAATCAGGGTCTCACCAGTTCTCCCACAAATGTTCTTTTCTTGTTTCTGGATCTCATCCAGGACACTTAGTTGTCATATTTCCTTGGTTTCCACAATCTCTGACCATTTCCTCATCTTTCTTTGTTTTTTTTATATCAGCACTTTCCAAGAACACTCCTCAGGTGCCGGGGACCAGCCCCGGCTGATCCAGGGTATTCGAAGGAGAGACGGCTAGGCGAGGGTCAGGGAATAACTGCTTAATTACACTTTAATTAAGGACACAAAGAGTAATAGAATAAGGATAGCTCAGTGAGGAAATTCAGTGGAGAAAAGAAGCTGAGTGGCTTGGTTTACGCGGAAAATCAATATAACCCGTGACACCAGGTTAGCTCTGACCACGGAGGCCGCAGGCGCCCTCTCGAATAGCGGAAGGTGCCCCACCTTAGACACCTTCTCGAGTGGGTCTTAGAAGCCCAGGCAAATAAATGGTCGCAGAGGACATCCGCGCTCCAGATGGACGCTCAGCTGGAATTTGGGAGAGAGAGTGACATGGGGAGACCAAGTTTCAGTGAACAAGGCCCGCACTTTATTTTCCAAAGTAGTTTTTATACCTTAAGGTATGCATAGAGGATAATGGGGAAGGGGTAGAGTCATGCAGCAAGCCAGGCTTTCTTCCTGCAAACTTATCATATGCAAAAGTTCAGGTGATTGACATCATCTTCTGGCCCGGAGGCCTGTTAACATTTTAAGAAACTTATCTTTCTCTAAAGGTGATTATTCCAAAGTCAGGCGCCAGCCTTCCAAAAAGCATTGGACAAAGCGGCATTTTACATTTCTATACACCCATTATATCAACCAATACACTGCCAAAGACACAGTAGGTAAGGAGTATGGAGACTTAGCAGCAAACATTGGCCCAACAAGTGAAAAACCCTTCACCAATACATTTTCTAATCAATCTTTTAACTACTCAAAGGAATCTGTGTTTAGGCAGTTTAGAACATCTCCTGCCTCTCACAGTTGGGAGGCTCTGAACAATCACATGTGGCCAGAAAAACCTATTCAGGCAGGCTAGAGGATTTCCAAAGGAGTTTGTAGGTTAAACACTGTCACATCCAAGAATTATTAACTGGAGCTGTAAGCTAACTCTTTTTTCAGAGAGAGGTAGTGGGAGACAGCCCCCCGTAAAGTCAGAGGTGTAGGTGAAAGCACAAAGCAGAAAGTAGGCAGACTCTGGTTTTGGGGGTAGATGCTCGAGAATTTCCAGGGGGACTCCTGAGGCTCGATCCCGCCTTTGCGTATGCCGAGCCTCCTTCCTCATGACCTTTGTCATGGGTGGAGTGCCTCACGCTGGCTCTCAGCAGTGATAGAATTCCAGTTGAGCTATTCCAGATCCTCACTCAATATGCAATATGCCGGCTCCCAGCATCTCCCCCTTTTTTATTTCTTAAAAACAGCCAGATGCCACTCAGCTTCTTTTCTCCACTGAATTTCCTCACTGAGCTATCCTTATTCTATTACTCTTTGTGTCCTTAATTAAAGTGTAATTAAGCAGTTATTCCCTGACCCTCGCCTAGCCGTCTCTCCTTCGAATACCCTGGATCAGCCGGGGCTGGTCCCCGGCAGGTGGCGCCCGAGACAGGGACTTCGAAGGTAAGCTCCCCAAAGCAATTAGGGTCATCAGCCCTTTTTGCTCCCACGTTCTCGGAACAACTGGGTCATCAGCTCTCTTGTTCCCCCACGGAGCAGTTTGGGTCATCAGCTCTACTGCTCCCCCCTCGAAACAGTTTGGGTCATCAGCCTTCTGTTTCCCCCCCGGGACAATCTGGGTCATCAGCCCCTATTGTCCTTCCAATGTTCGGGACGGCTAGGACCCCACTCAAGGGTGCCGCGGACCCCCCTGTAGGATAGACAGGGCTGAGGAGTGGGAAGTGTTGAAAGTGTTGAAGACTTAGAGAAAACGGTTTCTGAAGTTAAAAGGCCAAAGAAAAGCCTGATCTTTTAAAAGCTAAAAGCTTTATCTTCTATTATACTTAATTTTCTGACATGGGTAACACTGAAACTAACAATGGCAACTCTTTATACAAGTAATCTTCAAACTGATAAAGAGGCTACTGTTAATTTAGATACTTGGGTGAAGGTAAAAAACAACTAAAAACTTATGCTATAAATATGATTAAAAATGTTCTGGACCCTCGTCATGAGGCTGTGGGATAGCCTATGGGAGAGGCTATAGCGGTGGATGGTAGTGGGTCTCCACCTTCTGCGCAGATCATATTTTCTGCCATTGACAAAAAAAAAAAGGAGGGAGACTGTGCTCTACCTCCCGACAAAGGAGAGGGCTTACAGGACGCTGCGGCCGGGCGCCCTGGCGAGCCCCCTCCCCCTCTACACAAACCTTTAAAAATTTATCCAACAATTTCTGATTTAAGGCAGCTACCCCACCTCCGCTTGCACCTCCCAGGGCCTAGGAATTCCCCAGTTTACATCCAAGCCTCCCAGAGCATTGCCTAAGGCTAAAAAAGATTAAAAAAAAAAAAAAATTCTTTTAAACAAAGGAGCTTTTAAAGAATACACAATATACAGAGCCTGCTCATTGCAGAAAAACCCCTGGGGGGGGGCCTCACCCAAGCAAAAATAAAAACAAAACAAAAAAAAAAAAGTGGAAAAAAAAAAAAAGGAAAGAAAATAGAAAAAGATCTAGAAAAAGAGCTAAAGAGTGAAAAGGAGAGGAACGGAAAAAGAAGGAATCAGGGAACGCATCAAGATAGAAAAAGGAAGTTAAAAAAGGAGATACAGAGAAAAAGATAAAAAAAAAATTAAGGAAGAGAAGAGGGTAAAGAAAAAGAAATGAAGGAAAGAAGGGTAGCGAAAAAAGAAGGGTGAAAAAAAAAAAGTGAGAAAGGCAGGAAGAGAGAGAGAAAGACAGTAAGAGACACTGTGACCAGGTGCCCTGGCGAGCTCCCTCCCGCTCTGCACAAACCTTTAAAAAACAAAAAACTTATCCACCAGTTTATGATTTAAGGCCATCGCCGCCGCCTCCTTTTGCGCTTTTCAGGGCCCAAGAGATCCCCCGCTTTGCCCCCAAAGCCTCTCAAAGTGTTACCTAAGCCTGAGAAAAAAAAAAAAGTTTTTTAAACAGTGGAGCTTTTAAAACAAGACTGCATGCACAATATGCAGAGCGTGCTCCTTGGAGAAAACCCCCTCAGGGGGGTCTCACCCAGGCTAAGAGAAAAACCGTAAGGGGATTTAACAACAATATTAACCCTTGACTAGCTGGTTACTCCAATTCCAATGGGAGTGGCTGGCCCCCTGCCTGAGGGCATTGTAGGACTTGTGCTAGGGCGAAGCTCGCTTTCTTAAAAAAAAAAAAAAAAAATTCGGTGGTACATGGTGTAGTAGATTCTGATTATATTGGAGAAATTAGTTTTGATCTCGCAGCCTACCAAAACTGCAAATTAATAAAGGTCAAAGAATAACACAGTTTTTGCTTTTACCTTATCAGACAGGAAAAAACTTGACTTCTCAAGCTAAGAGCCACAGAATATTTGGATTTAGTGATCTAGCTTTTTGGGTGCAGAAAATTACAGCTCCAAGGCCTTTAAAAGATCTTTTAATTCAAAAAAGTAAAATCTCAGGGCTATTAGACACAGGAACAGATGTCTCTTAACATTTCTGGGAAAGACTGACCCAGCTCCTGGCCAACACATACTACTGAAAATGAGTTGGTGGGATTAGAAAAAGCAGAGTGGGAATGCTATAGAGAAAAAGGTGAGAGAGCGTTTAAAGCCTTGAAGAGTAGTGAGTTCCCCGTTGCTGGAAGTATTCAAGCAAAGATTAGATGGTTACTTGTCATATAAAAAGCTATAGACCAGATTTAGTTTACAAAATGATAATTGGAGAAGCTTATAAAGATGTTGTGTAACACCTCTTTACTTGCTTCTCATATTTAGGTGCCAAAAGTTTTAAAAATTGATAATGCCCATTTGAAGATTGTTTACTAACTTTAAATGATTTCCAAAAATTATTAGGGGACATTAATTGGATACGCCCACATTTAAAACTGACTACTGCAGATTTAAAGCCTTTGATTACTTAAAAAGCAATCCTAATTCCAGTTCTAAGAAAAAGTTGACTAAATGAGACAGTCAGCTCTTGTTAAAGTAGATGAGACTTTAAATGATCAGTTAATTAAGATTAATATTACCAAAAGATGAGATTAAATTATTCTTGCCACAAAACATACACCTACAAGGCGCTTGTGACAAAAAGGCCCATTGGTTCCATCTATCAGTGACCCCAAGAAAAATAGTTTTATCTTTTCCCAGCCTGGTGACACAATTAATTATAAAAGGAAGAAAAAAGAAGTGTAAAACTTTTTAGAAAAAAAGTAACAAATATAATAATTTCACTCAATAAAGATCAACTACAAGTCTTTTACAAAATAGTGATGATTGGCAAGTTGCCCTGATAGATTTCAAGAGTCAAATTTTGTTTCATTTGCCCTCAAGCCCCCACAGTAGTTAAAAGTTCAAAAATGTTAGATTGGAAGTTTGAGGATACCTGTGAAACTTTCCAACCCTATGTAGTTCCTATGCTCCCCTTTACCCTATGGGGGAGGGACGTGCTGTCTCAAATAGGAGATACTCAGAGAAGGGTTTTCTCAATTTCTTAGTTGTCAACAGGCGGTACAATTAACAATACTTTATATGTTGTTATAAATACATAATATAAATATATTTACATAATTACAGTTTGCCTAGTTAGGTATGGGTATAAATAAAATATAATAAAGGTATACCTAATTCTATTTATAGATCTATACTTGATTAATTTGTATATAAATATGTATGCCATATATGCATATTATATATATACTGTATAATTAAATATGTATTGCAGTAATATAATGTGTGAGTGGCTGATATTAATTGGTATAGATTGATGTGCTGTGATGATATATGTTCTATATACCGTATAATTATATATGTGTGACATGTATTATTGCAGTACATTGGTTTGTGTTGGTTGGTATTAGCTGTGTACGTATTGTATTGCTGTAATATATATATTAATATATTAATTATAAAGATTAATTCAAGTATATCGATTTATATATATTATATGGTAACAAGTATAAACTATATAAATACATTTTACATTTAGGTATATCTGTATACTAAAATGAGATAAGGAGGTTATACATTTATTTTTTAAATTTATACAAAGACCTAAACTAAACATTAGACCTAAATTAACATATCTTTAAATTCATGTTGTTAAAATGTAAATTTTAAAAATTAAAAAATTAAATTGACAACTGCTTGACAATTCCTTTGCCATAAAACCCCCATAGGTGTAATTTGAATAACCAGACAAAAAATTGGTTTTAGGCAAAACGGCCCCCTAGAGTGGGTCCATCTTCCCGCTCAAACTAAAAAAGTAGCGGCTTCTTATCCAAGATTGATAGCTACTTTGATACTAAAAAAAAAAAAAAAAAAAAAAAAAAACAGAACATTAAATTATTTGGTAAAGAGACATCAGAAATTGTAATTCCATATAAAAAACAACTTGATGTGCTTCTAATGTTTGAAAATTGGCAGATTACTATAAGAAACTATTTTGGTCAAAATTTTTGCATCATTTTCCTTCACATGTTTTGCTGAATTTTATATCCAGACATCCAGTTATTTTTCCTGTCAGATATAAACAATCTCCTGTTCCAAATGTTCAAATAGTTTTTACTGATGGGTCAACAAATGGTAAAGCCTTCATAGTTACTAAAAATCACCAAAAAGTTTTAAAAACACAAAAAACTTCAGCTAAAAGAGCTGAAATAACAACAGTCATAGAGGCTTTTGCTATGTTTGCAGATGAGGAATTTAATCTTTACTCTGATTCTCAGTATGTGGTCAGGCTGATTCCACACATTGAAACTGCGGTTTTGCCTGAAAATAAAACTACCATATTTCATTTGTTAACTAAGTTACAGCAACAAATTTGGAAAAAAAAATATTTTTCATTGGACACATTCGGGCTCATTCCAGATTGCCTGGCCCTTTAAATGCCTTTAATGATTTGGCTGACTTGTTAACCAGAAATACAGTGGCTACTGTGATTGAGGAGGCCAGAGCCTCTCACTCACTTCATCATCAATACGCTACTGCTTTAAGACATCAATTCCAAATTCCCAGAGAGACTGCTCGAGAGATTGTGCGTTCTTGCTTACACTGCCCCACTGTTTATAATAATCTACCTATGGGAGTTAATCCTCATGGTCTCAAACCTAACGTACTCTGGCAGACAGATGTAACTCATGTTTCTTCATTTGGAAAACTGTCCTTTGTTCATGTAACTGTAGATACCTTTTCTCACGTTATTATTGCAACTGCTCGTACCAGAGAGGCAGGTAAAGATGTGATACAACATCTCTTTACTTGTTTTTCATATTTGGGCCTGCCAAAAGCTCTGAAAACTGACAATGCTCCTGCTTACACTTCTAAGTCTTTTCAGAAATTTTGTATAAAGTTTCAAATTAAACATAATACAGGCATCCCTTATTATCCACAGGGACAAGCCATTGTTGAAAAAACGCATCAAACATTAAAAATCCAAATTCAAAAACTAAAAGAAGGGGAGTTTAAGTATAGTTCTCCCCATCAAATCTTGCAACATGCTCTTTTCGTAATAAATATTTTAAATACTGATTTCAGCCAGAACTATTGCAATGCTTCGTCATTGGTGCCTGGAGCAATTAAATGCAAAACCATTAGTCAAATGGAAGGCCCTCTCAGGACAATGGAAGGGTCCTGACCCATTATTAACTATCGGTCGAGGATGTGCTTGTATTTTTCCACAGGATGCAGATTCTCCAATTTAGACAGGCTGATTCACCATGTTGCAGACCCCCAGACATCCAGTTCACCCATTGCTTCGATCACAAAAGAGGAGCCCGCCAGAAGGGGAGGCAAGATAAACATCGAGATCCCGGCGGGACCGACGGGGCTGCTGCAGCGCGAACTCCAACCAGAAAATAATTCTACTTATTCTGATTTGGCTTGTCTACCCTCTCCTTATGTTTTTTTCTTTACCAACGATTCTGGAAAACTTAATGTACATGTGACTTTAAACTGGTGGACCCAATGTAGTGACCTGTGAACAATGTATGCTCTCATCTTGTTTAAACCCTCAATATAATGTTTGCTCCTTTGTAGTGTTACAACGTCCACCTTATCTTATAATGTAACCACTTATTGATATAACTATAGTCTTGCTGTATTACAACAACTACAGGATTTAATGCGATCGTGACAGTTTGTGGGTCTACTTATTTTAGGAATATCAGCTTTAATAGCAGCTTTAGTAGCAGCAATATCATTGACTCAACAAGTGCATACTGCCCAATATGTTGATACCATGTCTAAAAATGTTTCACTAACTCTAACAACACAGGAAGCTATAGATAGGAAATTAGAGATGAGAGTAGACGCCTTAGAAGAGGCAATAATGCATATTGGGACTGATTTACAGGCTTTAAAAGTGAAAATGGCTTTGTCTTGCCACGCTGATTACCGGTGGATATGCGTGACATCTTTAAAGGTAAATGAGACAGATTATGAATGGAAAAAAATCAAAAATCATATCTCAGGTGTTTGGAACAGCTCTGACATTGGCCTGGACTTAGGGAAACTTCATAATCAAATACAGACCCTGAAACACTCTTGACTGGATTTTACCGCAGCTAATGACTTTTTTCACACCTTCTCTAACTTTCATTTCAAGAAAAAACATTCTGTCTAATATCCTTGGATACATCGCTGCTGGTGCTTTAATTTTGCTTCTCATATTCATTCTTCCTTGTATTGTCAGGATTCTTCGGCAGAACATTCAGAAGCTCGCGACTGAGCTGCATCTGGCTGTTTTAAGAAATAAAAAAGGGGGAGATGCTGGGAGCCGGCACATTGCATATTGAGTGAGGATCTGGAATAGCTCAACTGGAATTCTATCACTTCCGGGAGCCAGCGTGAGGCACTCCGCCCATGACAAAGGTCATGAGGAAGGAGGCTCGGCATACGCAAAGGCGGGATCGAGCCTCAGGAGTCCCCCTGGAAATTCTCGAGCATCTACCCCCAAAACCAGAGTCTGCCTACTTTCTGCTTTGTGCTTTCACCTACACCTCTGACTTTACGGGGGGCTGTCCCCCACTACCTCTCTCTGAAAAAAGAGTTAGCTCACAGCTCCAGTTAATAATTCCTGGGTGTGACAGTGTTTAACCTACAAACTCCTTTGGAAATCCTCTAGCCTGCCTGAATGGGTTTTTCCGGCCACATGTGATTGTTCAGAGCCTCCCAACTGTGAGAGGCAGGAGATGTTCTAAACTGCCTAAACACAGATTCCTTTGAGTAGTTAAAAGATTGATTAGAAAATGTATTGGTGAAGGGTTTTTCACTTGTTGGGCCAATGTTTGCTGCTAAGTCTCCATACTCCTACTGTGTCCTTGGCAGTGTATTGATTGATATAATGGGTGTATAGAAATGTAAAATGCAGCTTTGTTCAATGCTTTTTGGAAGGCTGGCGCCTGACTTTGGAATAATCACCTTTAGAGAAAGATAAGTTTCTTAAAATGTTAACAGGCCTCCGGGCCAGAAGATGATGTCTATCACCTGAACTTTTGCATATGATAAGTTTACAGGAAAAAAGCCTGGCTTGCTGCATGACTCTACCCCTTCCCCCATTATCCTCTATGCATACCTTAAGGTATAAAAACTACTTTGGAAAATAAAGTGCGGGCCTTGTTCACTGAAACTTGGTCTCCCCATGTCATTCTTCCCTTTAACTTCCGGCTGAGCGTCCATCTGGAGCGCGGATGTCCTCTGCGACCATTTATTTGCCTGGGCTTCTAAGACCCACTCGAGAAGGTGTCTAAGGTGGGGCACCTTCCGCTATTCGAGAGGGCGCCTGTGGCCTCCGTGGTCAGAGCTAACCTGGTGTCACGGGTTATATTGATTTTCCGCGTAAACCAAGCCACTCAGCTTCTTTTCTCCACTGAATTTTCCTACTGAGCTATCCTTATTTCAGCCGCTTTTCTCCACTGAATTTTCCTACTGAGCTATCCTTATTTCAGCCGCTTTTCTCCACTGAATTTCCTCACTGAGCTATCCTTATTCTATTACTCTTTGTATCCTTAATTAAAGTGTAATTAAGCAGTTATTCCCTGACCCTCGCCTAGCCGTCTCTCCTTCGAATACCCTGGATCAGCCGGGGCTGGTCCCCGGCACTCAGGTATTTTGTAGAATATCCCTCAGTTTAGGTTTGTCTCATGTTTTCTGATGATGACATTGAGCTTATAAATTTTGTGGGGATAATATTATGGAGATGGTGTCTACTCATCACATGATTCAGAAAGTACGTGGTATCAATGTGACTTGTGAAGTGAACGTCAGTCAGTCATGTCTGACTCTTTGTGCCCCATGGACTATACAGTCCATGGAATTCTCCAGGCCAGAATACTGGAGTAGGTAGCCTTTCCCTTCTCCAGGGGATCTTCCCAACCCAAGGATCAAACCCAGGTCATCTGCATTGCAGGTGGATTCTTTACCAGCTGAGCCACAAGGAAACCCTATCAATGTGATTTAGTTGGTGATATTATACTTGATAACTTGCTAAAAAGGATGTCTGCCAGGTTCTGAACTAGAAATCATTATTTTCCCTTTGTATATGCTATTACTAGAAGGAGTCACTAAGTCCAGCTCAGATTCAAGGGGGAGGGAAATGAAGACTCATCTCTTGAAGGTGGAGTCATCATTTGCAGGTATAAACTAAAGCCACTGCAGTAAATAACAATAAAGTGGGAAGAACTTGGAGGTTATGCAAATATTCTATTTTTAAAAAATGCTTAAGGTTTCACCCACTAATTTGAGCATTCATCAGAGGATCTTGCCTGCAGCAATTACTATGGTATTCTACTTGTGATATTTTAATCTCCTCATTCCTTCTACATTTATTAATTGGAATTCTTCTGTAAGGAATATTTGTTCCTTCTCCTCTAATTATAGTGAGGGACAGGGGAGCCTGGTGTGCTGCAGTCCATGGGGTTGCAAAGAATCAGACACGACTTAGTGGCTGAACAAAAACAAACCTCTTATTATTCATTTATTCAATTGGCTCTTTATATCAGTATGGACTTGAGGGTATTTTTGTTATTCTTCGGGTTATAACCCAACACTAAATGCTCTCATTGTTTGTTTTGTTGTTCATCTTGTTCCAGCTTGGTCACTGGGCTCTCTTCTGGTTTAACTACCGTGTCTTTTTGACCTGCCTTATCTATCTATACATCCATCCATCCATCTATCTATTTGTACTTTATTGCTTTCTGGCACTATGTTACCCTCCAGGTTCATCTTGTATTTCCCCTGTTTAAGCCTGAGACTCAGACCCCACCCTCCCCAACCTCTATATGTGCTTAGTTGCTCAGTCATGTCCAACTCTTTGAGACTCCACCGACTGCAGCCTGCCAGGCTCCTCTGTCCATGGGGATTCTCCAGGCAAGAATTCTGGAATGGGTTGCTATTCCCTCCTCCAGGGGATCTTCCCAATCCAGGAATAGAACCCAGGTCTCCTGCATTGGAGGTGGATTCTTTACCAATTGAGCCACAAGGGAAGCCCCTTATAATTGTCAGGAATATAGAAGTCAAAGCTAGAATCAACTATTGCCCAAGCAGTTTTCAAGTGGTCCCTGAGGTACAGTTGTTCCTTTTGAAAACCCCGATGAATGCCAGAGAGCTAAATCTGGCCCTGCTGACGTCATCCAGCTGAATTTACACAAACGGGAGCTGATAACCACAGCTAAAATTAGGATAGCTGTGAACGACATTACTGATGTCAGACAGAGGCAGTAAGTAGTCCTTAATCTGAGGACGGGATGGAAAGCTGGCTGATATTTTGGTCTTATTACAACAGCTGAGCTAACGTCGGTACAAAACACTGGTTGGAAAGTGGTGGTGAGGCGGGCTCTTCCACCCCAGGCGGACACAGTGGAGACAGTGTGCTTCTAGGGGTTGGCCAGGATAGCTTTGTTTGTACTTGTGAGCCTGTGTGCCCGCCTCTGGCAATGCCAGATGCCTCCTGCGTCTGAGCCACCCTTACTCCTGTTGGTCATCTTTGCTCACTACTCTCAGCATCCTGGTCCTGATCCAGGAACTCAGCATGCACTGTGAATTCTGGGTCTGAAAAGGAGAGTGATGCTGGCAAGAGTTTATGACCGAGGCTGCTGGTTTCAATTCAGTTGTGTGTCACAGGGTTGTTCTAGAGCAGGAGTGAGTGGGTAAGAGATTTCATTATGTACGCTTTGGAACTTTGGATCCACAGCCTCCGAACAGGTAGGTCCTTCTCGGCTCCTCCAGTTGGGGGAACTCAGATTCCTCAAAGCACATCTGGAAGCTTTTACTACATTTGTCTGTGACCCTGGTATGCACCCCTGCAGGAGACTGCTTTGTTATCAGGAAGTCTAGGTTTGGGTCCTGGGGCTTCCTCTATGAGGTCTGAGAAGATTCTTCCATTTCTTCAGTGTAGAATACGGACCATAATCCTGGTCCTACCCCATAATGGGCTGTTCGGAGGCTCAAATGGGAGACAGAACGTGTGCATGTGTGTGGAGAATGGCATTGCCATTCACCTGTCCTGCACCATGGGACAGAATGGTGCCCGAGTTCAAGAAACAGCCACTGGGCTCTGACCACAGGATGAGGATCCCCACGTTGACCCCGGCAGGTGTGTACTTGGAAAGCTGCTTAGTCACCGTGCCTCAGTTTCCTAGGAAGGGGACGCTGCCAGTCCTTGCCCTGAAGCTGTGTTGCAAAGTTAATGTATGTAAATCATATTTGTTTGTGTCTGACATACAGCAAATGTAATTAAACAGACCTTATTGACTGGTGCTATTATCTAGCCCTGGGGCTTCTCAGGTGGGTCAGTGGTAAAGAATCGGGCTGCCAATGCAGGAGATGTAGGAGACATGGGTTCGATCCCTGGGTCAGGAAGATCCCCTGGAGAATGAAATGGCAACCCACTCCAGTATTCTTACCTAGGAAATCCCATGGACAGAGGAGCCTGATGGGCTACCTTGGGGTCACAAAGGGTTGGAAGCGACTAAGCAACAGGATATGAGCACATTATCCAGCCCTATAGGGTTCCTGCATCTATTAAACAACTTGAACTTTCAGAAAGGTCTTACTCCTGGATCTTTCCAGGCTAATTAGAAGAAAGCCACAAGACCACCCTCTGACCGCCCCCATGACATGTGTACCTTCATGGATCCCGCTTTATTTTCTGTTCAGAGCATCACACAGCTTGTTTGCAATCATAGTAGTGTTTTAAAACTCAAATGGGTATTTAAGCTCCCTCAGTCCAAATCCATCCTTTTGTAGAGAAGGAAATTGAGTTAGAAAGTTCAGACAACTTGACATAGAACAAAGTTGATACTGGAGCCAGGCCTTCTCACCCCAAGGCCAGTGTTCTTTCTACTAAACCTTGACATATTCCCATAAACTCACAGGATTATAATGCTCCTTAATCTAGAAAAGACTGGCCTGAACCCTGCTTCTCACAACTTGTGGAAAGTCCCTAGGAAGAACTTTTCTGAGAATTCCCTGAAAGCTTGGGTTCTTATTTCCTCTTGAGTCAGCTTCTTCTGTGAAAGGCCTTTCCTTCTTATATCACACTGACCTTCTTTCATGGTGCACTGACCTCTTCAGGTTCATGTCACTTTAAATTCAGTTTTCAGTTTCCAAGTTCAAAAGTGAGGTCGCAGTTCCTGCATTTTCTCTTGCTCAGATTCTTCTCTTCTATCTTTCGAAATAGGCATTAAGAAACACAAAAACAAATTCTTCCCATTTTCTCATGCAGAGCAATTCAGCTCTCAGAAAGTTCAATCTCCATTTGCCACTAAAGCTTAGAAGTTACCTCTTCTAGGGGCTTGGATTAAGCTTGTTCATCACCTCCTCACTGTGTTGTGCAAAGTGGCTGCTGTGGCCCCCTCACTCACAAACGTCTCCTTAGCAGTTCCAGATCAAAGACTTTCTTGATAGTTCTGGCAGAAAAGCACCAGAGAAGACTCTAATTGTCCTGACTCGCCTAGAGGAGAACTTATGGCCAGAGATGGGGTTTACTTTACCCAGACCTGTGATGGTAGTACTGTGGTGGACTTTTCACATCCTAGCCATGTGAAAAGTGTTCCGGGGAAGAGGACTTCTGATACCAGAAGAGGTGGGGATGGTGTGCTTCTTCAGGCCACATTGAAACTAGAAGTCCTTGTCCTGGACCATTCTCCACACTGATATTCAACAACTCATATTCTCATATTCAACAACTTTCAAAGGTGTCCTGTTGCTTGGTGGATAAACCCGGGTTGAAGATAGTTCAGGGGAAGCACTCAAGATTGTCTATGAACTGCTGCTGCTGCTGCTGCTGCTAAGTCGCTTCAGTCGTGTCCGACTCTGTGCGACCCCATAGACGGCAGCCCACCAGGCTCCCCCGTCCCTGGGATTCTCCAGGCAAGAACACTGGAGTGGGTTGCCATTTCCTTCTCCAGTCTATGAACTATCCCTAGTTTATCTTTAATTTTGAATTCCATATTGCTTTCTGCCCTCTTGTTTTTTTTTGGCATGTTTATTTCGTTTATTATTGGAGTATAATTGCTTTACAACATTGTGTTTTCTGCTGTCCAACAAAGTGAATCCCCTATGTGTATATGTCTGTGCCCTCCATCCTGGACTCCCCCCGTCCCACCCCTCTCAGTCATCACAGAGCCTTGAGCTGAGCTTCCTGTGCTAGACAGCTGCTTTCAACTGGCTATTTTACACACTGTAGTGTATATATGTCAATGCTGCTTCTGCCATTTTGATAAAGACACACTTTGGGATGGAGAGTCTAATTGCTGTCCCATAAATACCCTTTGTAGGGTTCTGCACCTGGGCCATTACACAAGTTGTCCTCCTTCATCTATAAAATCCCCACTGTCGACAAGGCACTTTCTAACTCCTTCTTTGTGAGAACTCTCACAACCACCTACTTCCCACCATCCAGGATAATAACAGATACCCATTTGAGATCTATCATTTTTATATTTAAAAATATAAAATATAAAGTCACTGTCTGCTTACACTGTCTGCACCCCAGTTACTCTTCAGTAAAGTAAGAGTGTTGAACTGGATGTAAGGTCCCATCTAACTTGAACATTTGACAGAAGAGCCTATAAAATTAAGTTTGAACCTGGCAGTTTTAAGGTACCTGTGATTGTCATGATACATAAGAAGGAATATGTACTGGTTTTTGTCCCCACTCTTGGCATAGACTTTTGGAATTCCCTAAGTGATAGTAAGAGTGATAAAGGTGAGAGGAGGAACTCTTGTTATTCATAGAACAAGTCCCTTTCAATAGCACCTGAGTCTGTATTAATGAGGTGACACTTGGAAGGCCACTAAGGATGGAGCTGGTTGCCAGGGAAACCAACCACATCATTAGAGGGTTGGAGCTTTCAACCTCCCCCATGACCTCCAACTTCTAGGGAGGCTAGAGGTTGAACTAATCACTGATGGCCAATGATTCCGTTAGTCAAATGCCTACATAATGACACCTGCATAAAAAAGCTAATGTAAGGGATTTGGAGAACTTCTGGTTTGGGGAACAAGTGGAGGTGGTGGGGAGCAGTGCACCTAGAGAGGACATGGATGCTCCACCCCTTCTCACACACCTTGTCCTGTGCGTCTCTTCCATCGGGTTGTTCCTGAGCTGTATTGTTTGATAATAAACTGGTCATCTAGTAAATGAAATGGTTTTCCTGAGCCCTGTGAGCCATCCTGGCAAATTATCAGACCTGAGGAGCAGGTGGGAGAAAGTCTAGATTTATAGTTGCCAAGACAGAAATACAAGAGGGGTGGGATTTGTGGTTTTGCCATCTGAGTGGGGCCAGTCTGGTGGGACTGAGCTGTAGGAAATGAAAAATAATTTCCCCTCTGCCCTTCAGGTTCTTGGCTGAGAACCTCCTGTAATAAAAGACAGACTAACAGGAGAAAGAGTCAGATATGACTCAATGACTAAACAACAATAGGAGAAAAGCAAGTAGAAGTTTAATAGCATATGTGTTCTATATTATATGTGTTATATGTTATATAACATAGTTGCTCAGTCGTGTCTGACTCTTTGAGACCCCATGGAACTGTAGTCCACGAGGTTCCTCTGTCCATGGGGATTCTCCAAGAAAGAATACTGGAGCGGGTTGCCATGCCCTCCTCCAGGGGATCTTCCCAACCCAGGGATCGAACCCATATCTCCCAAATTACAGGCAGATTCTTTACCATATGAGTCACCAGGGAAGCCCAATAATATGTATACCTCCTGTATATATGGAAGATACACGGCAAAACTGAGTAACTCCCTCAAATGGTTGAAACGATCACCTTAAACACCAGTTAAAGGAGGGTTCAGGATGGGGAACACATGTATACCTGTGGCAGATTCATTATGATATTTGGCATAACTAACACAATTTTGTAAAGTTTAAAAATAAAATAAAATTAAAAAAAAAAAAAAGACAAGAGAAGATATTGGGAAGTAGGGAGTCAGTTACGGGAGGTGGCCAGAAAAAAGGCAGTAAGCAAGGATCAGGTTACAAATGAAGATTCCCCTTCTCAAAGAAAACTCCTACTGTGTTTTCAGAGGTTCCCTTGTTTTTGCAGCCTCTCAAAAATAAACATCTCAAAAGAATCCCCATGCCAAAGAGGCATATTTGGAAGGGCCTATTCTGCTCCCATTACCCTGTGGGGTCTGATGCCATCTCAACACAGATAGTATCAGATGGAGTTGAATTCTAGGAAC
The DNA here is from genome assembly GCF_019923935.1 of Bubalus bubalis. Classification (NCBI taxonomy): domain Eukaryota; kingdom Metazoa; phylum Chordata; class Mammalia; order Artiodactyla; family Bovidae; genus Bubalus; species Bubalus bubalis. The sequence goes on along the minus strand of NC_059159.1, from coordinate 31,450,261 downwards.
CTCAGCAGAATTAGTCAGTGTGGGAAAACCCACAGGTTTGGTGACCAGAAGTGGTGTGGATAGTAAGAAGCGGGGGTGGGGGGCAGTTTTCCTGTAGTTGGAGCACAGAAGTTTTCCCTTTCAATGCCAAAATATAAAATTACATTGCAAATTACACCCCCTCTGAGAAAGACGTGGTTTGCCCCCAGTGATGGCTATTCCTCTTCAGGTGCGATTTTGCACTTTGTTTTCAAGATAAAAATATAAACCTACCTTTCACAGTGTTCACTTTCCCTTAAAAAATGAAAATAAGAAGCAGATTGCATACCAGTCTCTCTGCCTCTTTTCGAAGACTAGAGATAAAATCCCTTTTGATACATGTCTGTTCTCTACAGTGGAATCAATCAACCTTCAGAACTACATGTGTTCATCCATTTACCTTTGTAGGAGGTGGGATGGTGACAAATTCTACCAAGAAAACAAGAAGCAAGGTATTTTGGATAATAGTACCAGTTTAGAAATTTGCATACAAGGTTAGAAATTTGAATACAGGTGATTTTTAAATTATGATTTATTAAGCATTCCCTGGTGGCTCAGACCGTAAAGAATCTGCCTGCAATGCAGGAGGCCCAGGTTCAACCCAGCGTCAGGAAGACCCCTGGAGAAGGGAATGGCTACCCACTCCAGTACTCTTGCCTGGAGAATTCCATGGACAGAGGAGCCTGGAGGGCTACAGTCTGTGAGGTAGCTGGACACGACTGAGCGACTAACACTTTACATATCAATTCCTTTCCAAGAAATGGGCTATACACAAAGGTGATGAACATAAGCATCCTCGTTTCCAACATTTCAGTTTGCAGCTCCATTTACCTGGAATGATCTGGTGCCAAAAGATATTGCACACATATTTCCTCCTCATGAGTACACTTAAGACACTAGAAAGGAAGATGGGACCGTCTCAGTCAGATCGTGGGGAAAAAAGGGAGGATGCACGAAGGGTCAATTTCCAGCTGAAGCTATGTTTTGTATTTTGTTCCAGTCAAATGAGCTTCACATTATCTAGTCCCAAGGTATTCCTCCAACTGAGGCGTCGGGAGGTATCATTATGCTGTCATCTGCTCTGAAGATCATATTAGTAAACACTGGCAGCTCAGTGGGTCACACACGTCTCTCTGGCAACGCTGATGACTTTATGACCATCTACAGCGTCCCCTCACCGAGGTTGCTCGTTAATCTACGTTTACACTTGATCTTAGCCAAAAGGCCAAGAAGTGATAATCTACATTTACAGATGCCCAGTGGTTGATGGGGTTGAAACGCTGCCCTGGGCAGGACACACAATGGCCCCAAATCAGACTGTGGAGCAGAAACAACAAGCCGCCCTCCAGGTTGTGGGTGGAAGGCAGCGGCTTTATTTTATGAATTCACCTATCTGTAGGCTGCTGATAAGGTCTACACACTCATATTTTTCTGACAAATGCTTCTCATAAAAAAAAACTTAAGAAAACCACATAGATACAATTTTTCTTTCAATATGCCATAGCACATGATGTGATCTACAAATCAGTCCACCGAACGCATACTACCTGTGGAGTCTTCGTTACTCCACAAGGAGCGAGGTTACTTAAATGCTCAATCTCAGTTTTCTGTTAAATGGGGATTCATCTGTTCACCCATTTATTCAGCCCCATCTCCCTAGACTGGGGACCCAAGTCTCTTGCGTCTCCTGCATTGGCAGGCAGATTCTTTACCACTTTGTCACCTGGGGAGCCCCGCTAGACTGGAGGGTTCTAGAAAAGTAAGAACTCTAACATCTAAGTGTTCTTCTTTATTTGAATGCTTATTTATTTATTTTTATTTTTAGCTGGGCTGGGTCTTCAATGCTGCACGGGCTTTTCTCTAGTTGTGGCGAGTGGAGGCTGTTGCAGTTCTTGAGCTTCTCATTGTCTTGGCTTCTCTCGTTGCAGAGCTCGGGCTCTAGGGTGCACACCCTTTAGTCCTGTGGCTCCCAGGCCTTAGAGTACTGGCTCAGTAGTTGTGGTGCATAGGCTCAGTTGCTCCAAGGGATGTGGGATCTTCCTGGACCAGGGATCAAACCTATGTCTCTAGTATTGGTAGGCAGACTCTTCAGCACTGAGCCAGCAGGGAAGCCCCTGCTCTTTCTTCTTTACCCAGTCTTTCTCCCTGGTATCTGATCACATTCCTACAGCTGTGCATGGTCCCACATTCTCCTGTACTGCACTTACCATTAGGGTAAACATCTCTGATTTTCTCATGGATGTCACACTAGTACCAGCCTGTTTGAATCCCTGCCACAAAAGGTCACAGTCGGCAGCATTCACCTTCCTATTATTTTAAGAGTCCATCCTCCTCAGCCTTGTGATTTGTCCAGGGTCACTAGCTGGGGTCCCCTTGTTCATACAGAGTGCCTCCTGCCTTCCTCATGGCAGCTGGCATTCAAACTAACACTGAAAATCTCACAAGCCCTTCATAAGAGACCACAAGCGTCAGCCACGGGGGAGACAGCTGTGGCCATGAAGTCCAGGAGCATCCAAGCAGGGGCTGGAAACGCTACTTAAGGAGCAAGATGGAGCCTCAGTCACAGGCAACGGCTGTTGTGAGACGTGTCAGGACAGGGGGATAAGCAGAAAGGGAGGCCAGGGCAGGGATTGCCAAGGGAGGGCGTGAAAGAGATGCTGATGACTGGAAGTGAGTCAAAGCACTTAGGGCTATTGAAAATGATAATGACGCTGAACTTGCTGAGCTCCCACCATGTAGCAGGCGCTGTGCTAAGTACTTGTCACGCATCATCTTATGTAACCCTCAAAACAGCTCCAAAGGGTGTTGTTATCCCCATTTTAGAGATGAGAAGACTATGGTTCATAGCTAAGTAATCTGCCCACACACAAGGCAGTAAGTGGCAGAAGCACAAGCCAGACTCAGCTGTTCAATGCCAGACCTCAGGCCCTTAAAACACAGTAGTATAGTCTTCTCCCCACTGATGGCTCAGCGGGTAAAGAATCCGCCTGCAATGCAGGAGACAGGGGTTCAATCCCTGTGTTGGGAAGATCCCCTGGAGGAGGAAATGGCAACCCACTCCAGTATTCTTGCCTGGGGAATGCCATGGACAGAGGAGCCTGGCAGGCTATCGTCCATGGGGTTGCAAAGAGTCAGACAAGCCTGATCAACTGAGCGCACACAGCCTCTCCCAACTCAAGATCAAGAGGATAGTCTGGACCAAATATGTTTTTCTTATTACAGATTTTAGTTATCACAGTACTGCGCTGGGCAATCTTGAAGACAAAACTTAGTGAATATATTTAATATTTTCCTAAGGAAAAATTCTCAGAGATGGAATTTCTGGTTTCCAGATAAAATTTTTTAAACGTTTGCTCTGCTTTGCTAAATTATATGCTGCAAGTTCTTATTTACTCACACTTTATCTAATTCTTACCAAAACAGAAAATTATCTATTTTTTTAAACAAATAAAATTTTCTTTGCTTAAAAAAAATTTAATTCTTTACTTTTTAAAAATAAATCTTGTCCAAATTTTATAGCTATAATATCCAATTTTTCTGAAAAGATAAATTTTAGAAGTCAATAAGTTTTAAAAATTCCTTGTGCTGTTTAATTCATCTTTTTTTAAAGTTGAGGTGTTTTCTCAGGCATGTTTTGCATTAAAAAAAATAGTAAGAGGTACAAAACTAAATTCAAATCAAATCAGGACCTCTTTGAGTACCAGAACTTGCTGAAACTGGCACCCAGAACTGACCTTAACCTTAAATTGGATACAGTCCTCAAGGCAGCATTCTTGTGAATGGATCTGTTTATGCCATGAAGCTTCCACAGGAATGTGTTTATTTTAGGGGAAAAAATTAGGAAAAAAAGGAAATTAAAAAAAAAAAAAGCCTCCTCCAAAATCCAGTTGTCCTAGTTTTTACTTAATCTTGTTTCTTTTCCTATCAAACATGTGTTTCTGTTTTCCTTAGAGACAAAGAAAGCCAGGCCAGTGCAACACCAGCTGACCACGTACAATGCCGCAGGTCCACTGCTGTGCCCACCAAATTCAAAGATAATTCAGAAACATCTATGCCCTCAAGAATTTCTGAATCTCATACAGGAGACAAGCAAGAGAAGTTGCAACTGTTGCGATAGAGAAAGGTTTGAAAGATGCACATGGTTCAGAAGAGTCACCAAAAGGGGATGGAAAGCAGCCGTCCCCAACAAAGAGCACGATGGGGAGGCCAGTGTCACAGAGTGAACGCAGCTCTGAGCGGATGTCAGGGGGAAGGGCATGAAACAGCCTGGAGTGAGGACAGCTGGAGAGAATGACCAGCGATCAGGCCACAGTGATGGAGAAGCAGGGATGCTAAGAGTCAGGGTCGCACCCGATGGCCCAGGGGCCCCATCCAACCTCTGCCCAGTCTGGTCCAGCCTGCCAGCTGGGAATGATTTCCACAGCTCTAAGTGTAAATTGCAAGCATGGCTATTAGACTTTCTGCAAGAACTGCCACTTGATTTTGCTTCTTGGTCCACAAAGCCTAAAATATTAATTGTCTGGCCCTTTTACAGACACATTTTGTCAACTCCTGGTGAATTTTGTGTCCTAAGCTCAGAATATTAAATTCTGCCCTGTGGGTGACAAATGAATGAACATGTTTTGCATTAAAAATATATATATATAATAAATTGTATATTAATTATACATCATAAATATAATTATGTATTATAAATGAATTATGCATGGGATGGTGCATGGTAAGTCACTTCAGTCGTGTCTGACTGTTTGCGACTCTATGGACTATAGCCCACCAGGTTCCTCTGTCCATGAGATTCTCCTGGCAAGAAGACTGGAGTGGGTTGCCATTTTCCTCTCCAGGGAATCTTCCTGGCCCAGGGATCGAACCCATGTCTACTACACTGGCAGGCAGATTCCTTACCCTGAAGCCACCTGGGAAGCCCTCTTTGAATTCCTGTTTAGCAATAATTGGACCTGACCACCTCCTCACTGGATGCTCAATGAGGCGAAAGAGCAGCACAGATAGACAAACCTATACCTCTAGTGTCCGGACTTCATTCTGTCCCTGCTTTCCCAGTCAGTTCACGCTGAGAGGGAGAGTATGGTGGTTCTCACAAGCCAAATCACAGGGCTGTGGAAATGAGGTTCAACCACAACAATGGCTGGTTTCTCTCCAGCTTCCCTGGAAAGCACGGGAAGGCTGTGGTCTGAATCCTTCTGTAATGGCCCAGGCTCTCCCAAGCCCGTGTCCTTCCCTTGCCTTAACTGCTGTGCTCCAGGATGGAAAGACTCCAACCAGAGGCATGCAGGCTTCTAGAAGCTTCTTTTGTATCCATTTGAGTCTTTCTGAGATGCATGTGTGCTCAGTCATGTCTGACTCTTTGTCACCCCATGGGCTGTAGCCCACCAAGCTCCTCTGTCTATGGGATTATCCCAGGCAAGAACACTGAAGTGGGTTGCCATTTCCTTCTCCAGGGGCTGTTCCTGAACTAGGGATTGAACCTTAGGTTCCTGCATCTCCTGCATTGGCAGGTGAGTTCTTTACCACTGAGCCACCTTGGAAGCCCCTGAGTCTTTCTGATCTAATTGGCAAAAAGAATACTCAATCTCCAGAGCAGTAAAAGAATAGTATTAGTGAACTGTCATCTTTGCATATAGGCCAAGTTCACTGTCATTTACACCAACTGGTTCAAGCCCTGCCTCATAGCCCTACTGGAATTTGAACAGAACCAGGCCAATGGCAAGAGGTGGTCCCTGTTGTTTATCTGGTCAGGTGTAACAGCAGGGGCTGAACACCACGCCTTAGGAAGGTTCACAAGAAGAGGAAGTCTGAGGCCACATTAATACAACCTCCTGTCCTCAGGGGCTCCTCTGCCCTGGTCCTCACCCAGGCTATGAACAGCTGCCGGCTGGTGTTAGGCGGCTTTCTGGTCACCGTTCTTTGGGATAGCTCTCCTCCTGTGTCCCACTGCAGCCCAATCACTGTCATTATCTCTAGACACCATCCTGACTTCTCTCCGAACCTTGCGGGAAAGTTTCTCACTGAGCCCTCTTTCACTGCATCATCTGTTTGCTCCTCTCTTCACAGGTGTTAAAGTGGCCTGATAAAGACAATATGGAGGAAAACATAGGGGCAACTATCGGCTCTGATTTTCTTGTTGAGGTCTTGTCCCTTCTGTGGTGTGGACTGTGCTCTCACAATCTTTGAGTTATTTTTCTATGGAAGACTAGCTGGGCATCTCCAGGCTGCCATATAACCTCCAATCCTTCCTCTTGCGTTGTCCTAATATACAGGACAAAATTACAAATTGTCTTTTTGAATAACCTTAAATATCTCATGGTTCACCAGGGAAATTAGAAGAAAAGTATTTCTGCTAACATTACAGACTTAATTACAACTGTGCGGTTGGGGAAGATGACTCAGAAACCATAAGAATTGTCTTATATTATCCATTGATCTAATCATGTTGATACCACTTAAATAGCCCATAATGAGGACAACTGTGCTATTTGTAAACCTAAAAATGAAAATGTAGAGAATATTGATCTGAGAACAAGCAAAACCATTCAAAGTTTGAACGCACTATATCTGGAATTACACAATTGATATTCACCGTTTTTGTTAAAAAATGTTAGCCGATATGGCATCATAATGGAAAAGTGAATAATAGTCCAGTGAGCACTCAAATTCTCAAGCAAAGTGAGGAAAGTTCAGGAGAGAGGGGAGGAGAAGGTACACGAGTCTGTCTGTACTCAGAGGTGAAATAAACCAAACTTAAGGACTTAATGCAAGCACCACTTATTTGCTCATGATTCTGCAGAGGTGCAGAGGGGTCCCATCTCTACTTCACAGGGCATTCACTGAGGTCTTGACAAGTTTCATTCACCTGGGAACGTGGCTGAGACTGGGCATCCAAAGCGGCTTTGCTTCCATGTCTGGCGCCTGAGCTGGGGTGGCTGGAATCGTCTCTCTGGTCAGACTACTTACATCCTGCCTCTGGGTTCCAGGAGAATGAAAGGGTTCATGGGGCAGGGGTGGGGAGGGCAGAAATTTCTGGTAGATTCTATTGATCAAAATGAATTACAAGACAAGATTCCAGAAGAGGGAAGTGGACCCTACCTCCTGTAGGGAGGAGTGTCTTGTGGGTCCAGGGGTGGGGAATGGGAGGCATTGTTGGGAGCCATATTTGAACACAAATGTTTCTGTGTTGGAGTGCAGGCAAAAGACTCGCTCCTTGAGCAAACACTAGTCAGGATCCGAGAAGGGAGCCCTCATTTCAGTTGATCCTCAGCTTTGACCAATAAGCACTGCAACTTTCAGCACAAATGACTCCCTCCACCTCCTGCACTAAGAAACTTAAACAAATACTAACATCGTTCTTATCAGTTCAAGGCTCTGTCCCTAGGATACTGGCTTCGACTTCCTTAAATGCCTACCTGAGAAAACTTCGTGCTGCCGAAATAATTTACTGCTAGCTTTAGCCAAAACCTAACCATAGGTCCCTGACATCTTTTCTTAGAGCATTTACTGTAGAAAACTTGCAATTGCAAATTGTTTCTCTGATTCTTCGGGATGTATCTTCTACCACCTAAGAATGTCTTTCTCAAGGACTTGGGAGCCATTCATTGAAATATAATCATGTCAAAGTGAGCAAGTAGGAGCCTAACTTTGATAAGTACCAGTGAGCCAACCAGAGGTGGCTTAAGCACACAGACGAACCCTCTGCCTGTGTTTTTTTTGTTGTTGTTGTTGTTTTTTACAATTTTCTTCTCTCCTCCTTCCCCTCCCTCGTCTTCCCTCCCTATGCTCAGTACTGACTGGAGTTGAGCTCTGTCTCTCTCCTCTACTGAATAAAATCTGCCTTATAGTTTTTAACAAGTGTCTGCTGAATCATTTTTTAGCCCGTACTGCAGGCAGATTCTTTACTATCTGAGCCACCAGGGAAGCCCAAAGAGGTTGGTGGTGGTGGTTCAGTCACTCAGTCGTGTCCGACTCTTTGCAACACCATGGACTGTAGTCCACTAGGCTCCTCTGTCCATGGAATTTCCCAGATAAGAATACTGGAGTGGGTTGCCATTTCCTTCTCCAGGAGATCTTCCTGACCCAGGGATCAAACCTGGGTCTCCTGCATTGCAGGCAGATTCTTTACCAACTGAGCCACTAGGGAAGCCCTCAGACCTTTGGGCATGAGCAAATAAAATATTGACCATAAAGAAAACAGAAGGGTTGGACAGAGAGAAGGGAGGATGGAATCAATGCAGGGTCTTTGGGTAGAGAGGGGGTCACTTGTTGGGTACCACTGATGTAACAGCAGTGATGGAGGCTGGGCTTAAATGCAGCCTATGCCAGGAGAAAAAGGTCATTCTTTCTGCTAGCTCCAGTGTCTCTGGGAAACAGGAGGACATTTTAGGTGGCTAAGAATAAGAGCAGAGGTGACAGGGCAGGAGGAGAGTAAAGGTTTGAAATATCTGTTACAGGAAATGAGATAAAAAGTCAAACCAGGTCTGGAGATAAAGAAGTGAGACTTTTGATCATGAAGATGGTAGATACAAATAGAATAGTGATCTCACTCAGGAAAATGTGCAGAATTTAGTAGAAACTGGGACTGACAATAAGATTATCAAATAAAGAAAGTTACATACATGTACCTCAAGGTAGGATAAGTGCCCATAGTATTCTGTCTATACAATAGATATGTTAGATAAATGTCTTTCATTTCCTGAACTGAAATTATGAGTTCATCAAATAAGTTTTTCTAAATGAAGTGTGCCTGGCAGAGGAACACTCAGACTTTTGTGAATGGTGGACATTGAAGGAGGTGTTGGAAAGAGGGAGCCAGATGCCTTAGTCACCAAGAGAATAAAAGAGCTATCTACAGATGAATGAAAAGTTCCAACACTCAGCTGATTTCTAAGGTCAGTGGGTCATATCCACAAATATTACTTGAGCACCTACCTGGTACGAAGGGTGCACTTGAGATTCCTTGACCTCCTCCATTCAAAGTCAAGCAGCCTAAACCCTCCTTAAATAAGGATCTTGCTCTCTTTCCATCTGATACCAGCAGAGCTGAGGTCATTTTGGCTTCTTGCAGGCCTTCAAAATACACAGGAGCCCTTGAAGTAGGACAGTTGGTTATAAACCTCATCACTTGCCAAGAACGTGGGTGGTGAGCCAGGCTCCCTTATTCAGATCACACTCAGAAAACACAGAAACCCAAGCTGTCACATGACATTTGACTAAAGAGTGTTTACATTCAACCCTGGACTTGTGTTCTTGCAATGAGGTCTCTTTCCATTTCTGAGCGGCCCTCTATTCAAGAAGCCAATGAGACATCACATCGTGCAGGAACCAGAAATGAATACATGCGCAACACTGCCCGCCCCCCTGCCCGGCCCCTCGCCACCGCCATTCCTTTTGGAGGAGGCAAGTACTGCTTTTGCATTTGACAACTAAAATGCCTACAACACTAAGAAGTGGATTGAATGCCAAGTTCTTCTAAATTAATCTCCGAATGGAGAAGGCTCCACTGTTGCTTCATAACATTTGAGTTTTTAAGAAAACTAAATCAAAACAGAAACACTGTTTTAAAGAAACAGTAAGGTAAAGACCAGTTAGACTTGGCTCAGGCTTGCCTGACACACAACAGGTGGTTAATGGCATTAAAAAATTAATCACTGTATGATTAACAAATACAACAGATAGATGGAGGGATGGATGGATAATAGGTGTATAGATGATAGATAATAAATACATAGGTGGATAGATGCTTGGATAGATAGATGAATGAATTGAAGGATAGTTGATAGATGATAGATACATGGATCGATAGATGACTAGATGACAAATACATAGATAATGGGTACCTAATATAGATAAATGATAGGTGCATAGAAAGATAGAAAGACATAGATGGATGGATAGATACATGTGTGAATGAATGGATAGATAATTGATAAATAGATGATATATACATGGATTGATGGATGAGTAGATAGACATACAAATCAGTCATGGCCAGCATTACCTGGCACTGAATACTGAGAGGTGAGTCAATCAAAACACAGTGAAAAGAGCTCCGAGTTTGGCTTTTTGAGATCAGTGCTTCATTGTGTGACCTGGAACCAGCACCTCAGCTTCCTGAGGCTACTCTCCTTTATCTGTAAACTTGTGATGAGCATGGAGCTCTCATAGAGTTTTTACTAATAGCACCATGATTATGAATTACTAACATTTTACTGATTATCAGTCATCAAGTTAAAAATTTTATATAGAGTGTCTCACTTGGTTCCTAAGACAACCCTATGGGGGAGATTATTTCACTAAGGCTCTTTTCAGACAAGGAATAGGAGGCACAAAGTTTTCCTCAGGGATCTGAAGTCACAAAGCTAGCAAGTTGAGAAGCTGGATCCCAACTCAAGTCTATCTCTGCTAACGTCTATATATTTGGTGGTGGTGGTGGGGCCGGCGGGGGTTTCCCTGGTAGCTCAGCGGTAAAGAATCCACCTGCCAATGAAGAAGATTCAAGAGGCTTGGGTTTGATCCCTGGGTCGGGCAAACCCCCTGGAGGAGGAAATAACAACCCACTCCAGTATTCTTGCCTGACAAGTACCATGGACAGAGGAGCCTGGTGGGCTACAGTCCATGGGGTCGCAGAGTCAGTTGTGACTGAGCACACACACATCTGTTGTCTAAGGGTCTTGACCTCTTAGCATTTAGCATGTGACATTATTCTCAGATTTTAGTCCTGCAGCCTTAGGAGGTTGCCCTCCTAGGGAGCAGAGAGGTAAATTGTCCCAGTTCACATAGTAAGGAACAAAGCTGGACCATGCTTCTTGGGCTGAGAGCCCAGACTACCATGATGCTGCCCTCTACTGCTTCACACATGTGCTGACTCTCCCAGGCTTCTCCAGTTTCTGAAACCTTTGGTACAGACAGGGCTTCCTGACTTCTCCCCACTTCCAAGGCTACTTGAGTGGCTTTAGCTTCTGTGGACCATCTACCCACTGGCTGGTGTCTCCTCAGTTCTCACAACGCAGCTTCAGCTCTTTGTGGTCACGCCTACCCATGGCTTCCCTGATAGCTCAGCTGGTAAAGAATCCATCTGCAATGTGGGAGTCCTGGGTTTGATGCCTGGGTTGGAAAGATCCCCTGGAGAAGGGAAAGCCTACCCACTCCAATATTCAGGCCTGAAGAATTCCACGGACTGTGTAGTCCATGGGGTCGCAAAGAGTCGAACACAACTGAGTGACTGTCACTACCAATGGCGACCACCTCTTCTTACTGCTCCCCCACCTCAGCTGTCACAGAGATTCCTCGGGTCATAGTATCCAGACCACCAATCCCTTGATGCGTCAAATGATTTTGCCTTCATCTGTTCCCTCCTATGCTTTCTTTCTCCCACCTTATTTCTTTCCCATCCTGCATGGCCAAGCTTCTGGTGAGAGTTGGCTAATGTGGTTTCTCTCTTTCATTATCACTCAGTCTATAAAAACATGACTCAGCTTCCTTTGTCTCTTTACTCCCAGTAGGCACTACTGTGGGATAACGTGTGCGGTAATTGCATTTTTTTTTCTTTTCTCTCGGCTAATAGATCACCTGCTTTGGGGAAGCCTTGCCTAAATCAATATAACCAAGTGGGGCACCTCTAATAAAGGCATCTGTAACACCTGTAGAGTAAGTCCCTTACAAACGAGCTTTCAAGTTGTGAACGTTTAAAGATGCTAACGTGTGTTCCATCAATGTCAGACATTGATGATGGGAATTGCAGCTTGCCTTCTGTCTCCTGTTGCAGACAGCCTTTGAGCTCTGCCATCTCCCACCTCCTCTCCCTTCTCCAGTAACTCTTCCTGCCTGTTCACTCGATGCCAGCCCCTGTGTGCCAGCTGGTGTACTGGACTACTGTACTTTTCAAAGTACTGTGCTATAAGATTAAAAATGCCTTCTTTATTTTTGTGTGATTCCTTGTTTTTATGTACATAGAAGCCTATTACAGCATAGTGCTATATAGCCTACAGTGGTAGTCGGGTACCTAGGCTAACTTTGTTGGACTTATGTACAAATTGGACTTTCGAACATGCTCCCAGAATGGAACTCATGTGTAAGTAAGGGACTTACTGCATCCACCTGCCACAAACGTTAATCCTTACCAGAATGTAAATTCCTTGAGAGCAGAAATGATCTTTTGTATACAAAGAAGTCCCTTTTACTTAGAAAATTTGACAAACAATAGGGGCTCCTCAAATCCTTCATTAGTTTTTCTTTTAGTTACATTTGACAGAAAACATTGTGTGACTTTAAGTTGTACAACAGATTGATTTGAGATATATATATATATATATATATATAATCTCTCAAATATTGTTGTTGTTCAATCACTAAGTCATGTCTGACTCTGCAACCTCATGGACTACAGCCTGACAGGCTTCTCTGTCCTCCACCATCTCCCAGAGCTTGCTCAAATTCATGTGCCTTGAGTCTGTGATGCCATCCAACCATCTCATCCTCTGTCATCCCCTCTCTTCCCGCCTTCTATCTTTCCCAACATCAGGGTCTTCTTCAGTCAGTTGGCTCTTTGCATTAGGTAGCCAAAGTATTGGAGCTTCAGCTTCAGCATCAGTCCTTCCAATACCTCAAATATATATATATATATATATATATATATATATTTGTTTATTCATCTGTTGATGGACACTTAAGTTGTTTCCATATCATATTTTGAATATTGCTGCTATTGTTTTTTTTAAGATTTTTTAAAGTTCATTCATTTCATTTTGGCTGCTCTTGGTCTTCCTTGCTGCTGTGGGCGTTCTTTAGTTGCAGTGAGCAGGGGCTACTCTCTCGTCATGGTGTACTGGCTTCTCTTCATGTGGAGCATAAGCTCTAGCCACACAAGCTATAGTAGTCATGGCGTGCGGGCTCAGTTGCCCTGCAGCATGTGGGATCCTCCCAGACAAGGGATCAAACCCATGTCTCTCACATGGGCAGCAGACCCCCAACCACTGGACTACCAGGGAAGCCGTAAGTCTTTTTTTTTTTTTTTTTTTTAATGTGGACCATTTTTAGAGTCTTTATTGAATTTTTTTATAATATTGCTTCTGCTTTATGCTTTGGTATTTTGGCCTCGAGGCATGTGGGATCTTAGCTCCCCAACCAGGGATCAAACCTGCACCCTGCACATTGGAAGGTAGAGTCCTAACCACCCAACAGCCCGGGAAGTCCCTGTTGCTGCTATTGTGAATTAACGCTGTAGTACTGTAGTAGAGAACAGCATGGAGCTTCCTCAAAAAATTAAAAATAGAACTAGCATATGATCTGGAGCAATCCCATTCCTGGGTCAACATGTGAAGGAAATGAAAACAGGTCACCAAAAAGATGTATGCCTGCCCATGTTTATTGCAGCGTTATGTACGAATACTTGAGGGGACGAAGAAACGGACAAGAAGAGGATCCAAGTAGACTGGTAGGAAAAAAAAAAAAAAAAACATCAAACGATAGGAAGAGAGAAAGGTTTTGAGAAGGCAGCTTTGCAGAATCAGCCAGATGGGGAGCAATAGGTGGAACTTGGCCCCAAGACATGACTGGGAGCCTTGCAGGAAGGAACTGAGGCTGGAACATCAGTGCGCAGTTGTCAGGGCGATTTTTACTTTCCAGAGGGAGACGGGAGAACCAAAGAAATGCCTCATGTTGTTATTCATGAAAAGCGCTTAATGGCCAAGTGGGAACATTTGTTAGGGGGAAAATTGAAAGGAAGAGTTTAAAAGCTAAGACAGCCTGGTGACTATTTTCAAATAGCTTGCTAGAAGTCCAGGATAAAGGCATGCCAAGGAAGCAAAAGACCTGGCACTTTAAAGAAAACAACAAAAGCACACACACAACTCTTCATGGTCAACTGGCAAAATAAAATAGGGTTTTCTCCTGCCATTTTTCAAAAATGGAAAGGCAGGCTAAGTGAGGAAAACAGGAAGGCATACACTAGAAATTAGACATGCTTAAAAAAAAAAGAATTTAAGAGACTATTGGTAAGAGACTCCAAGGCTAAAAATAATGGACTCTTTATATCCACAGAAAGGGCGAGGTCAGCTAGAGGCTCAGGGAGCTGGGTAAATGGGTCTTGTGCAAAGTTGGAATTCATAGGAAGAATATAAACAATAATAGAGCAAAACAATTTCAGTGACTGCTAGTCATACGCCAGGCACCATGACAAGTACTTTGTATACATGGCTTCATTTAATCCTCACGATTTCCTCCTATTCATTTCATTTTACAAATGAGAAAGTTGAGGCACAGAGAGGTTGAGTATTTGCCCAAAATCACACAGCTGGTAAGCAACAGATCTGAGATATGAATGCAGTCTGGAGTCTGCTGCTGCTGCTGCTAAGTCACTTCAGTCATGTCCGATTCTGTGCAATCCCATGGACTGCAGCCCACCAGGCTCCCCCTTCCCTGGGATTCTCCAGGCAAGAACACTGGAGTGGGTTGCCATTTCCTTCTCTGATACATGAAAGTGGAAAGTGAAAGTGAAGTCGCTCAGTTGTGTCCGACTCTTAGCGACCCCATGGACTGCAGCCTACCAGGCTCCTCCGTCCATGGGATTTTCCAGGCAAGAGTACTGGAGTGGGGTGCCATTGCCTTCTCCCAGGCTGGAGTCTAGAGTCTGCATATTCTGTGCCTTAGACTTTGCTAGGAAATTACCAAAGAGATCAGAGTTATTGGATCAGTTCCTAGAAAATACACAGGGTAAACTGTGAAGGCAGATATAAGTACAGCAGGTAAAGACATAGCTGACAACTGTGTAGGGGTTATTGAAAAATTGCAGTGGTTTCGACACGCAGCCTCAGAGGCAAAGCGATGGTAATATGATCTATGCCTTAGCCCCATCACATCCCTTACCTCCAAACTACCTACACCCAGAGGAAACTACAGAGCAGTGAGTTCAGATTTCATACCAGATAAGCTGTTGTTGTTTTGTCACAAATTCATGTCTGACTCTTTTGCGACCCCATGGACTATGGCCTGCCAGGCTCCTCTGTCCATGGAATTCTCCAGGCAAGAATACTGGAGTGGGTTGCCATTCCCTTCTCCAGGGGATCTTCCCCACCTAGGGACTGAACCCAGGTCTCCTGCAATGGCAGGGATTCTTTACCACTGAGCCACTGGGAAAGCCCACTAGATAAGTTAGTGCCACATATAACCAAAGTTAGTTACCGGCTACTTAAAATGTCATCCAGCCTAGAAAAAGCCACAACATGGTTAGTAACAAAGCAACACTTGCCTGTCTCATCAGCCAGGGCGTGCTTTGTGTTTTAATTCATCTTTCTAAAGGGTTCATGAAAACTGGTAGATTTTGACATTATTTATTTATCTTGATGTTATTTGAGACCCTACCTTGTTCCAAAGGTGTTTAGGAGAGATGAATAAAGCACAAGTTAAATTAAAAGAGAAAGCAAGAAAGAGGCAAAGAGAGGAATAAAAACTATCACCAGAAATTGGTCTAAACCTTCCTTACTTTGGTCCAGCACACACACAAACAAAAAGAAACATTGTCAGTTAAATTATTTATAGTTGCAAAGAGATGGAGGTAAATCAATTGCTCAGGAGAATCTATTTGTTGTTGGTACTAGTAGGAAGTAATTTATTCTGGGAGTTCTTGTAAAGAGGACTCTATGTAATGTAACTAATCATTTCTCATCATCTATTATGAGGAACACAGGGCCAAGTTTCAAAAATCTATTTCTTACATTTAATGTTGGTGGACAGCATCAGAACAAAGCATAGTATTTAAAACAACAATCCCATAGAGGGGAGACTCTGACACTTTGAAATAGTTTTGTGCCAAAGATTTATTTATTTGAGTCATTAAAGGATGCTAAATAATTTAATTGTTACTTGGCAGGCAAGACTAGGGGTACATTGTCAAGTTTTCCAATGAAAAACTGTGTTTCCCAGGAATGAAAACCATTCTACATGATCTAGAGGGAAACATGTAGAGTGAGCCCTTTGGGATGGGCAGTGGTGCTAAATTATCTAAGGTTGTTATTCAGCCACCAAATTTTTATGAGATACTAGTATTTGCCAAGCAAATGTGGTATTAGGTTCTGGGGCTACATTAATCTTTGTCCTCATGGAAATTCCATTCTTGCTGATAAACCACAGGACTCTTTCATATAACTGGACAAGATGGCAAACTACTGTCAGATGCTTTGAATGAAAAATGTGGGGTGGTTGCACTCTGTGTAAGAGAGTGCACTCTGTGCATTCCTGAAAACCTTGCAGAATTCAAGACTCATTTTCCCTTGGGAACACATATAGAAGTGGACTGGAGGAGCAAATTAAATTTGGGGACCATATAGTCTTTCAACCATTATTACAGATTTTTAAGACTGATTCTTATTTCCCCAGCAATCTCTAATGCGTCTCTTCATAGTCTCTCAAAACTAACAGCAGAGCACATGTTGGTAGTTGGACCTGCTTCGTAGTGTTTTATCACACCTAACATGTTTCTAGAAGTTAGTGATGTCCAAGTGCAATGTTCAGCTGCAGCTCTAGTACCACAACATAGTAGATGTTTGGATAGGGTAGTTAAAGGAGGGTTTTTTTTGAGATTCTATTAATAATAACAATACATATTAAATGATAAATTATACCATTAATACTACATTAAATTATAAGACTAATACTACATATTAAGTGAAATAGAATGGTTATGAAAATTGTTGAAGAATACTGATACATGTTTGTTGGAACATGCTTCATAAAATACTGACAAAAAATGATGGTTTTTTCCTTAGCCAGACAAAGCTTCTTTTTCTTGTGGCAATGACAGAGAAAGTTATAATCGGGTCTGTCCGTCAGTTTTAAAATTTTTCAATCCTTAATCGTTGTTTAAAACTTGAGATCTGTACATTTTGGGGGTGTAAAACATGCATGTTAAATAATATTTTGTACTGAACTGTTTTAAATTTGTCTAATTCAAATTCACATAAAATGTGACTGATTTTTTGGAGCCAGACAGCATTGACTCCTAGCTTTACCACATAAACCTTTGGCCAAGGTTCATACATCTTTAAACTTTAGAATCAGGAGTCATGAGTTAGGACACTAGAAGATAAATTAAGCAAAGGAGACAGATCCCAGGAAAAAACTACTGAACAGTTTCCCTTCATTCCAGTAATAGTCTGTCTTTTGTGTACTTGGCCTTAGTTTTACAGGGACTGTAATCAATTAACATGTAATCAATCAATGTGATACCCCATATTAACAGGACAAAGGATAAAAATCACATGATCATCTCTATAGTTGCAGAAAAAAACACTTGACAAAATTCAAGATCATTTCATGGTAAAACATTCAACAAACTAGGACTGAAAGGAAATTAATACACTATAATAAAAGACATATTTGAATTGTCCACAGATATCATCACACTCAATGGTGAAAAACTGAAGGTTTTTCCTCTAAGATCAGGAACAAGACAAAAATGCCCACTCTCACCATTTCTATTCAACATAGAACTTGTAGATCTTGCTTGAGTACTTAGACAAGAAAAAGAAAGAAATGGCATCCAAATTGAAGACAAAAATGTGGAATTATCTTCATTTGCAGATGACATAATCTTATAAGTAGAAAACTCTGAAACACTTCATGCAAAGACTTTTAGAACTAATAAATTCAGTGAAGCTTCAGGATATAAAATCAATGTACAAAGATCAGCTGTATTTCTATATATTAGCAACAAGTAGTCAAAAAAAAAATTAAAAGACAATCTCATAGAAAAGAATCAAATACTTGGGAATAAACATTACCAAAGCAACTAAGGACTTTATACTGTAAAACTACAAAATATTGCTGAAAGAAATTTTAAAAGACACAAGTAAATGGAAAGGTAACCTATGTTTATAGATTGGAAGAGTTAATACTGTTTAAATATCCATAGTACACAGAGCAACATATAGATCTAATGTTCAGTTCAGTTCAGTCGCTCAGTCGTGTCCAACTCTTTGAGACCTCATGAACCGCAGCACGCCAGGCCTCCCTGTCCATCACCAACTCCTGGAGTTCACCCAAACTCATGTCCATCAAGTTGGTGATGCCATCCAGCCATCTCATCCTCTGTCATCCCCTTATCCTCCTGCCCCCAATCCTTCCCAGCATCAGAGTCTTTTCCAATGAGTCAACTCTTCACATGAGGTGGCCAAAGTATTGGTGTTTCAGCTTTAGCATCAGTCCTTCCAATGAACACCCAGGACTGATCTCCTTATAGTCCAAGGGACTCTCAAGAGTCTTCTCCAACACCACAGTTCAAAAGCATCAATTTTTCGACGCTCAGCATTTTTCACAGTCCAACTCTCACATCTATACATGACCACTGGAAAAACCATAGCCTTGACTAGACGGACCTTTGTTGGCAAAGTAATATCTCTGCTTTTAAGTATGCTATCTAGGTTGGTCATAACTTTCCTTCCAAGAAGTACGCGTCTTTTAATTTCATGGCTGCAATCACCATCTGCAGTGATTTTGGAGCCCAAAAAGACAAAGTCTGACACTGTTTCCACTGTTTCCCCATCTATTTCCCATGAAGTGATGGGACCAGATGCCATGATCTTAGTTTTCTGAATGTTGAGCTTTAGGCCAACTTTTTCACTCTCCACTTTCATTTTCATCAAGCTATCAAAATTCCAATGACAATTTTTACAGAAATAGAAAAAAATACTAAAATTCCTCAAAATCACAAAATACAGAATATCTGACAGTATCTTGAAAAAGAACAACAAAACTAGAGGCCTCAGAGGTCCTGATTTCAAAACATATTACAAAGCTACAGGAATCAGAACAGTATGGTGCTAGCAAAAGCATGTAGATCCATAAAACAGGATAGAGAACCCAGAAGTAAACCCATGATTATACAGTCAACTGGTCTACAAATATGCCAAGAATACACAATGGGGAAAAGGATAGTTGCTTAATAAGCGGTGTTGGGAAAACTGGATATCCACATGGAAAAAAATGAAGTTGGACCCTTATCTTACACCACACACAAAAATCAACTCACAATGGATTAAATGCTTAAATTTAAGACATAAAACTGTGAAACCCCTAGAAGAAAACATAGACAAAAACCTTTATGGAATTCGTCTTAGCAGTGATTTCCTGAATATGACACCAAAAGCCCAAGCAATGAAAGAAAGAAAAAAAAGAAAGGTGAGGGGGCGGAGGGAGTGCATTAAACTAAGAGGATACGGTGCAGGAATGAAACACTTAGCAGAGTGAAAAAATCCTACACAATGGAAGAAAATATATGAAATCATATATATGACAAGAAATTAAAATTCAAAATAAATTCCTATAACTCAGTAACAGCAATAACAAACCAAAATGGCTTTGATTAAAAAACAAATAGGCAAAGGACTTGTACAGACATATCTCCAAAGAAGATGTACAGATGGTCAACAGGTATATGTAAAGACATTCAACATCAGTAATCATCAGGAAAATGCAAGTCAAAACTACATTGATGTGAGATATTACCTCACATATGTAAGAAAGGTCATTATCAAGAAAATCAGAAAATAGCAAGTCTTGGCAAGGATGTGGAGAAACGGAAGTCCTTATGTACTTTAGCTGGAAAATGTCAAGTGGTAAAACTAATACAATTATGTAAAGTTTAAAAATAAAATAAAAAAAAAAAAAAAAACAAGCTACCATATGACCCGGCAGCTCCACATCTGTGTATTTATCCTAAAGAATTAAAATCAGGACCTTTGTGTGTGTGCTTGCTCAGTTATGCCTGACTCTTTAGTGGCCCCATGGACTGTAGCCCACCGTACTCTTCTATCCATGGGATTTCCCAGTAAGAATACTGAAGAGGGTTGCACTTTCCTTCTCCAGGGAATCTTCCCAATCCAGGGATCAAACCTGTATCTCCTGCATCGCAGGTGGATTCTTTACCTCTTGAGCTACTGGGACTTCTGTCAGGATGTTTGAGAAATATCTACATTCCCATGTGAGTTGCAATATTATTCACAATGGCCAAGAGCTGGAAACAGCCTAAAATGTATGTCATCAAATGAAAGAATAAAGAAAATGTGGTATATTTACATATATATAATGGAATATTATGTAGCCATAAAAAGAAGGAAATTCTGTTGTTACAACCTAGAGGACATGTTGCTAAGTGAAATAAACCAGTCACATAAGGACAAATTCTGCCTGATTTCTCTCATAAGAGGCATCTATGTCAGTCAAACTCATTGCAGAAAGTAGAATGCTGGTTGCCAGAGGCTAGGGAAAGGGTGAAACGCGGAGTTACTCTTCAGTAGATATAAAATTTCAATTATGCAAGATGAAAAATTTCTATAAGTCTTTTTTCAACATTCTACTATAGCTAACATATTGTGTTGTACACTTAAGCATTTATTAAGAGGATAGATCTCACATTATGTATTTTTTTTTATCATACACACACATGCATACACAAAGAAGACATGAACAAAGGAAAAAAATAAAAGAAGAACTGGGAACCTAATTCCTTTTTTTTTACTTTAAGGATTTCAACCCTGAATATTCACTGGAAGGACTGATGCTGCAGCTGAAGCTCCAGTACTTTGGCCATCTGATGCAAAGAGCCGACTCATTGGAAAAGACCCTGATGCTGGAAAAGATTGAGGGCAAAAGGGAAAGGGGGCAGCAGAAGATGAGATAATCAGATAGCATCACCGACTCAGTGGACATGAATCTGAGCAATCTCCAGAAGACAGTGAAGGACAGAGAAGCCTGGCGTGCTGCAGCCCGTGGGATCACAGAGAGTTGGGCACAACTTAGTGACTGAGCAACAGCAGCAGGAGCCTAAGCTCTCAAACACATTTTCCTCCAGAAGGGATTTGATAACTCTGGCCACAAATTTCAGAGATCTCCCCCAGTTTAAGGACAGCTTGGTCCATGTCCTGCATTCCTCTTGTAACCACTGCCTCCCAGGCAGCAGCTGGACACCTCACATCCCCAGGGAGAGGTCTCACGCCTGAGTGGAGCGTGGCTCTGTCTGCTTGTCCTGTGGGCGCTCAGCCTGACCTGTCACTGTGGTCCTGGCTGGCACACGGCTGTGCGGTGGCTGCCCAGGCAAACAGGCAGATTGCAGCTTCAGAACTCTTCTCTGGTCAGCTCTTTGTAAAACGGCCACTCAGTTTTTCATTTTTAAATTGGGAAAACTTGGACCCATTTATCTTTTCCTTGTGAAGGAAATGAAATCCATAAGGAAACTTCTTGAACCCTGATGACTTTGGGATTAAATACAAGCATACGTGTGTAAATGCTACAATGACCTATTTCCTGATATTAGTTGTTGAACTCGGACTAGACAGCTGCTCTTACAGAGAGCTTCACAAATCCTTGTGATCCCAACTAATTTTTACCTAGGAACAAGACCACATAACCATTAAGATCTGGTCAATCTTGTCAGTGCAAGAGGCCGGAGCACGCTTTCCCTGTCTTTTCACGGGATACGATGGTGACCTACAGTGCATTACTTTAATGGCTTTGTCTCAGGGCAATGACCTGTTGATCTTCCCGTTGAAGTTAGTTTGACTTTGCTCAACTTAAGAGATTAATATGAGACTAATTTTAAATATGCTTTCACAGTACTAAATTGAGGTGTGACTAGAAATACTTTTAAGGTAATAACTTCTGACTTTTAATGTAGCCTAAATCTCTGTAATCTTATTTTCTAATAAAAATAGAAATTGTCAATAGAATTCCATTATTAACATTTAATTGGCACCAATATACATGACTTATGCAAAATCTATATTATGGCTAAATGTCCATAAAATTCATGTTTGCCATTTTTTTCCCCCGGAAATTGATAATTTTTTCCCCTGGAAAATATGCAGGATCTCTTGCCAGGTATGGAGAAGGTAAACACAGTTTCCCTGTTTCTTCCTTACTGATATTTCAGACTTGTGGACAGAGCAAGGGAAGGAGAAGCTGGGACGAATTGATAGAGTAGCATTGACATATGTCCACTGCTGCTGCTAAGTCGCTTCAGTCATGTCCAACTCTGTGCGACCCCATAGACGGCAGCCCACCAGGCTCGCCATCCCTGGGATTCTCCAGGCAAGAACACTGGAGTGGGTTGCCATTTCCTTCTCCAATGCATGAAAGTGAAAGGTGAAAGTGAAGTCGCTCAGTCGTTTGACTCTTAGCGACCCCATGGACTGCAGCCTACCTACCAGGCTCCTCCGTCCATGGGATTTTCCAGGCAAGAGTACTGGAGTGGGGTGCCATTGCCTTCTCGGGACATATATATACTACCATGTGTAAAATAGATAGCTAGTGGGAATTCGCTGTATGACAAAGGGAGCTCTAATCTGGTGCTCTGTGATAACCTAGAGGGGAGGGGTGGAGTGGGAGGCGGGACGGAGGTTCAAGAGGGAGGGAACAAATGTATACTTATGACTGATTCATATTGATGTATAGCAGAAACCAACACAATACTGTAAAGCAATTATCTTCCAAATTAAAAAAAAAGAAAACCAAGAAATGCAGAGCCCTATAAGTAGAGATGTCAGATTTAGCAATAATAGCAAAACCAAACAAACAAACAGGATATCTAGTTAAATTTAAATTTCAGATAAGAATGGATAACTCGTTTTGCTATAAGCATGTCCCATGCAGTATCTGAGACATCTTTTACACTAAAATTATTTGTTGTTTTTCTGAAATTCAAATTTAACTGGGCATCCTACAGTTTACCTGGCAAATCTATCTGACTGACAAAGATTTAAAGTAGAAAAAAAAAAATTACCTAATTGTGCCCAACTTTGTGAATTCAAATTAAGAGCAGAATCTGGCTCATAAACCATCTTCCACGTGAAGTCCCATGAAGAAAGTCATAACCGTAGGCTTGTCAGGGCTTCCTTAGGTGGTATCCTTCAGCTCAGCCTGTGTGAGAAGTGGACGGGAAGTCAGGGGCCTGGTCAGCAATGCATGAAAGAGTTCAGTGTGGGGATTATTGTAACAGACTTATGCTGCATGATACAGCAGATGGCAAAGGCTATCTCCTGATTGTTCTCTTGAAGCTAGAATATTCTAAGCCTATAGAAGTATTTCATACTTTTCATAATCTCTACCATCCTCATGCTACAAATACACACACAAACACCCCAAGCTCATTTAGTACGCACAAGAACTTTTTTTTCATATCTTCAATTAAAGTAAGAAAATACATATTGTCTTGCTAGGAACTGTCAATTTTTGTCTTTTCCTTACTTTTGCTTCATGAGTCACTCGACACCTTCAAAAGGTAAATTACACTATGTTTTTGCCTAGATACTTCCAGCTCTAAAGGACCTATTACAAACCCAGACTTCCAAATAAAATCAGTGTGCTATTGTTAAAAGAGCATTCTGAATTTTCAGTACAAAATGGCAAATGGATACCACACCCATAACTTCTGATTTAAACATCCACGAAGACAAAGAATAAAACATTCAGCACCACCAGCAGCCCAAGACCAAGAAACAAATGAACTTATATCTGGGGAATGAGACAAAAGAGCTAATTTTAAAAATTTTGCTCAACTTTTTGAGTCCGCTAGACATCTTCCGAGAAAAGCTATCTGTGTTTCTCTCTCTGTCTGCCACATTGATTGTCTGCTTTAACCAGGGACCAAGAAACTAGGCAGCTGTTCTCCATCTCATCTGTGTAAACCTGTGGAAAAGGAAGGACACTGCTCTTTTAAAATCTCAAGATCCCATGGACAGCTTTCTACACCCAGAGATCTAATCTCAGAAGGCAATGGGGTAGTGGGTACCACCAGTGCATTCTGAGACTTGACCTTGATCAGGCTGAGCTTGGCGTGGCATATTAGGGATGATTTTAAATAGAACTTAGAAAACAACCTAGTCAAAAGATGAGCGGAAGATCTAAACAGACATTTTTCCAAAGAAGACATACAGATGGTCAAGAGGCACATGAAAAGATGCTCAGCATTACCAATTGTTAGAGAAATGAAAAGCAAAACTACAGTAAGATATCATCTCACTCCAGTCTGAATGCCCATCAGCAAAAACAATTCTACAAACAGTAGGGAGCACCCTGGTGGCCCAGTGGTTAGGATTCTGGACTTTGACTGTCATGACCTGAGTTCAATCCCCGATCAAGGAACTGAGATCCCACAAGCCATGTGGTGCAGCCAAAAAAAAAAAAAAAAAAAAGTCTACAAACAATAAATGCTGGAGAGGGTATGGAGAGAGGGGAACCTTCCTACACCGTTGGTGGGAATGAAAATCAGTACAGTCACTATGGAGAACAGTATGGAGTTTTCTCAAAACACTAAGAACAGAGCTACCATATGATCCAGCAATCCCACTCCTGGGCATATATCTCAAGAAAACCATAATCTGAAAAGATGTATGTACCTCAATATTCATTGCAACACTATTCGTAATAGCCAAGACATGGAAGCAACCTAAAGTCCATCAGCAGATGGATGAAGATGTGGCACATATATATAATGGATTGTTACTCCACCACAAAACAAAAAACAACCCAAATAATACCATTTGCAGTAACATGGATGAACCTAGAGACTGTCATACCGAGTGAAGTAAGTCAGACAGAGAAAGAGGAATATTAAATGATACCACTTTTCTGTGGAATCTAAAACATTATACAGATGAACTTATTTACAAAACAGAAGTAGAGTCATGGATGTAGAAAATAAATTTATGGTCACCAAGGGGGAAATCAGGGGGAGGGATAAACTGGGAGATATTGGGACTGACATATACACACTACTATGTATAAAATAGATCACTAATAAAAACTACTGTACAGCCTGGGGAACTCTACTCAATACTCTGTAATGAACTCTATGGGAAAAGAATCTAAAAAAGAGTGGATCTATGTATATATGTAACTAATTCACTTTGCTGTACAGCAGAAACTAATGCAACATTGTAAATCAACTATATTCTGATAAAAATTAATTTTAAAAAACAACTTAGAAAGATTTCCAAACAAACATGCAAAAATACACAATGCAGACAAATCTGTGGTGCTGTCAAAATCCGAATTGTTAATCAGATTAATTCCAAATACTCTTTCGCATCTTCTGAGTCTGTTTCTTAGGAAACTCTGGCCTTATCTTGACTGTTTCCGACAAATGTTTTCATCTATAATCTTATCTTGTACTATTGGTGGATACAAAGGTGATTCTTGCAAATTTAGAGTTGATTTTTTCATTTCATTCATTTGGCCTCTAAGAGAAAGAGCTTCAGTGAAATGTGAGATTTCTCTCCTTTTGACAGAACTCTGCATGTCAAAGTGGAATCAAACTTTTGACCCCAGAATCAGAAAGCGAGGGCAGATGGTAACCAGCTCCGTCCCCGGCAGCTTATGAAAAACAGCTTCTTCTTTGCATTGCTTTTGGGAGGTAGGGCATCAAAGAGGAAGTTAAGTGGACTCCCGGACAAACGAGTGTGGTGGGATGGAGGCCTCGAGGGGCATTTGGTGTTCATTAGTGGGCATTCGGTAGCTGCTTTGTCATTTTTCTTGTTTGTCATAAAAAATAAATAGAGTTTAATAGATGATCTAACCTAACAGGTTTTGGCAACAAAGTGGACTGTGTCCCGTTATGAGCTTGATGTGTGTAATTTAAAGTAAGATGGAACATAAAACCATTTCCAGCATGCACGGGGTGGGTGAGTGACATAGATTTAAGTCCTGATTGTGCAGAAATGAAAACCAGCGCTGTCTTGGATGGGGTATTAAATCATGAATCCTCTTTTATGGAGTTTGTGCTGTAAACAGCATTTTTCAGAATAATTAACCCTGTCATTTTTGACTTAAAAGTTTGTTTTTAAAAATTGGAGTGTTTTATGTAGAAGGCAGAAGCTTAAGTGCCTTAATAGATTGCACGGAGGCCAGAAGAAATTCAAAGGGCAGTTCCTGTTAACTCATGGGTCAGAAGTACCATCTCTTAGCAGAAATGAAGACAGCTCAGCCCACCCAGGGGGAATCATGCGTTTGGTGAGAAAGAGCTGGGCCTGGGGACCTGGGCCTCTTGCCTGGCCAGGCGGTGAGGTGAGCGGCCAGGCCTGCAAGAGCCATGCCTTTAGCAGGACACATTGGATAATCGTCTCCTTTTCCACCGAACAGCATCAGGAACGGATTAACCTCTGTGGTGACTTGGGGGGGTCTTATCAGTGAGCTGCTCAGATTTTCCGCCTGGTGGGTGAAGCGACCCGATCATAGTCACCCCCGGGGGATTTTCCTTGAGATCTATTTCTTGATTTGTTCTCAGATTTGTGGCATACACTCGGTTTTCTTTGTTCTCAAAATACGGAAATTCTCTCCTGGCAAGCTAAAGAAGCCGGTGCTTAGCTGTGTCTCCGAAGCCCCTGAAATTCTCCCCAAGACCAGGACTCAGAAGAGCCTTCCGCTTCTGTCTCCCCAACTTCGTCCTCCGGTCACACATGGAGAGGCCCTTCCTCCTCCTCTGTCTTAAGAAAACCTCCAGGTGATAAATGCCTAGTCAATAATACATCTGGACAATGTTTATAAATGCGCCGTTTTTAAAAAATTTTTTTACCAAAGTGTAGTTGTTTTACAATGTTGTGTTCGTTTCTGCTGTACAATAAACTAAATCAGCTATAAGTATACATATATTCCCTCTTTTTTTGGATTCCCTTCCCATTTAGGTCACCACAGGTTTTCATTTGTTGTTGTTCAGTCACTAAATTGTGTCTGATTCTTTGCAACCCTATGGACTGCCCCATACCAGCCTCCCCTGTCCTCCACTATCTCTCAGAGTTTGCTCAAAATCATGTCCATTGAGGCCACGATGCTATCTAACCATCTCATTCTCTATCATCCTCTTCTTTTCCTGCCCTCAATCTTTCCCAGCATCAGGGTCTTTTCCAAAGAGTTGGCTCTTTGCATCAGGTGGCCAAAGTATTAGAGCTTCAGCTTCAGCATCAGTCCTTCCAATGAATATTCAGGGTTGATCTCCTTTAGGATTGACTGGTTTGATCTCCTTGCAGTCCAAGGAACTTTCAAGAGTCTTCTCCAGCTCCATAATTTAAAAGAATCAATTCTTCAGTGCTCAACCTTGTTCATGGTCCAACTCTCACATCCATACATGAGTACTGGAAAAACCACAGCTTTGACTAGGTTCTCATTAGTTATCTATTTTATACATAGTATCAATAGTGTATATATGTCAATCCCAATCTTCCAGTTCATTCCACCTCCTTCTTTCCCCCCTTGGTGTTCATATGTTTGTTCTTAAAAACAAGAAACAAACAAACAAAGTCAACTAGACCTTCAGAATTCATTCAAAATTCTTTTAAAACACACCTTACATAAAACTTTGTCTTAAAAAGAAATGCCTTGTGTTAGTGTTGATGCAAATATCCTCAAGGTCTTGCAAGAAGAGGTATAGCTAGCCAGGCTCATTTGTGCATCAGATCAAAAGGTTGGATGACAGGCTGAAGGGTCCCAAAGGGAGGGGCAATCTTGAAAAATGGGGCACCAACATCCCTCTCTTGAGGACTGTGTTTGGGAAACTTCTAATGGCATTTTTTCCCTTTCAGTTCCGTGATTCTGTCCTGCTTACCTTTCCACATCATATTACCCAGTCAAGCCCAAGCATTCACAAAATTTATTTCATTGGGTGTTTATGAATATGACCAGTATTTACTCTCTTACAAATGGTCTCTTATGGAATGGAGAGTTTTTCTTGGGAGTTCAGTGAGCCAGCAAGAAAAATCAATATTTGCGCAGAAAAAAAAAAAGGCATACATACAAACACTGACCAAACAGCAATATTCACTCTTCCAAAGAAAACTCAGAGGACAAAAATTAGGAAAGTTCGTCCAGGGCCATCCTCCCAAGCCACTCAGACAACCAGGGGTATCTCTTATCTGACCTGTTGATTGAGTATAAATAGATTTCACTCAAACCGGGGCTCTGTAACCCCTAGAAGGTTGGGAAAGGGCCGGAGGTGGGAGGGATGTTCAAGAGGGAGGGGACATATGTATACTTATGGCTGATTCATGCTGATGTTTGGCAGAAATCAAACCATTATTGTAAAGCAATTGTCCTTCAATTAAAAATAAATACTAAACATAAAAATAGGTTTTGTCCTTTCTATACAATCTTAACACATTCCTGTGACAGAGACAGTTGTTCTTATTTTATAGGTGAGGCAACCATGGTTTGAGAGGTAGTCATTCGTCCAAGGTCTCATGGCCAGTGAGGGGCAGGGCTGGGACTTCTGCTCAGACCCAGGGCAGCCCCTCACTTTCTACTGCAGTAGGGAAGAAGCTAAATGGTTATTGTTGGTTAGTTGCTAAGTCACATCAGACTCATTTGAGACCCACTGGACTGTAACCCTCCAGGCTCTTCTGTCCATAGGATTTTTTTCCGGGCAAGAATACTGAAGTGGATTGCCATTTCCTTCTTCAAAGAATCTTTCCGACCCAGAGATTGAGCCCGGTCTCCTGCACTGGCAGATGGGTTCTTTACCACTGAGCCACCTACCTGGGAAGCCCTTAATGCATATTAAATTACTCAACTCTGCCACTGTATCATGAGAGCAGCCATATGCAATGGCACACACATGATTGTGACTGTGTTCCAATAAAACTTTATTTACAAAATAAAAGGGCTGCTTATGTGTAGTTTAAAAGACAACTGTAAATATGTTTTAGGATCTAAAGGAGGAAGACCATCTGTCCTCTTTCCTTTTTCTATCAGAGTTGTAAGCTTTTTATTTCTGTTGGAAGAACAGAAAATCTGATGGGGAATAGAGAAAAAGCCAACAGCCCAGCCCTGGGTGGCCAGGACTCCACCATACAGGCAGAGGTACCAAGCACAGAGGCGGGTTCCCTTCTGCCCCTCTGTTCTCCCGTCACTGTGAAAGTCACTCAGCCATGTCTGACTCTTTGTGACCCCTTGGAAGAGTCCGTGGAATTCTCCAGGCCAGAATACTGGAGTGGGTAGCCTTTCCCTTCTCCAGGGGATCTTCCCAGCCCAGGTCTCCCACATTGCAAGCGGATTCTTTACCAGCTGAGCCACCACTAGAGGGACTGAATTACAGGCCTTTGGACAATGTTTTTGATGCTGAGCTGGTGCAGTGACTCCAGCACGATCCTAGCCTCACACCATCTCCCTGTCCCACCCTCTAGGTCATCACAGAGCACTGAGCTGTGATCCCTGTGCTATACAACAGGTTCCTGCTAGCGATCCACTTTACCCGTGGTAGTGTATATATGTCAGACCTACTCTCCCAATTCATTCCACCCTCCCCCTCCCCGAGGCTTCCAGGGTGGTTCAGACAATAAAGAATCTGCCTGCAATGTAGGAGACCTGGGGTTGATTCCTGGATTGAGGAGATCCCCTAGAGAAGTGAAAGGCAACCCACTCCAGTTTTCTTGCTTGGAGAATTCCATGAACAGAGGAGCCTGGTGGGCTACAGTCCATGGGGTTTGCAAAGAAACAGACACAACTTAGGGACTGTACAACAACAATAAGACATGGAGTGCATCGTTATGGCAGGGGATTGGCACTGGCCTGCTGAAGTGAAGCCTCGATTTGTTCCTCGTTTCCAGCTATGAGGGTCTCCAACACTCTTCCCAGAAAATCATTGACAAAAATTTCTCTTCATTTCTGTTTCATCTGTGATCCGCAGCATGCGAGCTGGAGTGATCAGTTACATGGGTGAGGCTCAAAAAGGCAATTGAGCCGACCGGGGTGTCTGAATTCCTCCGGGATTCCTTCAGGAGCTCAAAGGTTGCAGGCAGAAATAATAACTAAATGCTCTCTAGGCCCCTCAGCCCCGTGGCGTTTTTCCATCCTAGCTGGGTAATTTGCCAAAGTAAACTCTGGTGGATGAATGGGGCCTCTCCCCGTCACCCGTCACTTTCCCTGCAGCTTTAGCTCATAATGTAATTGTCAGACAGATCACAGAGATCCAGCTCCTCAAAAGAAGAAGTACTCCATAACTGAGTCCAGGATTGGCCTGTATTGTTCCAGTTGCACAGTATGTATTGTGTGTGTGCTCTGTCGCTCAGTAATGTCCGACTCTCTGCAAGAGAGTAATAGCCCAGTGGGCTCCTCTGTCTATGGAACTTTCCAGGCAAGGATACTGGAGTGGGTTGTCATTTCCTTCTCCAGGGGATCTTCCTGACTCAGGGATCGAACTGGTATCTCTTGTGTCCTGCATTGGCAGGCGGGTTCTTTATTACTACCACCACCTGGCTAATACAACCCAACACAGAGCAGTCTTCTCATTCCTATCATGGCATGGGCCTGATATTCCACATGGCTTCCAGTTTCCATGAAGCACTGACTGTGTTTTTTCAATCTTACTAAGGGTTGGAGGGTTGCACAGAAAGGAGTTTCTACCTTTGCTGACTTTTGCTTAATAAACTGATGTGATGCTGTGTAGAACTCTAAAGAGAAGAGAGCTGTCTCTTCTAAATCTTTCTGGAGGAAATTGTTCCCCAGATTCCAATGATACCCAAAAAAATTGCCTAATTAGACCCAAATGGAAATAGCCTCCTGAGCGTTTGCCATTTGATTTTGCTTCCAAAAATCAATGATGTTGCACATGGCATCTCCTGCCTCTGTGGTTATTATGGCTTCCAAGAAGTTCTTCAGTGTTTGGTTATGAGTTCCTTGATGTTTATAATAACCTGCTTCTTGAATGTTTTGTCAACAAAACATTGTCTGGGTTTTGAATCTAGAGAATGGGGGTTTTATCAGGCTGAAATCTCCCCAGACAGTCTAATGAAAAACCTTTCCCACCAAATCAAATTTGCCAGATGATTGACTCTATTATTTAAATTCCGTGTGGCTTTTGATACATGAGGAAGGGTGCTCCAAGAAACATAAACTTATGATTATTGTATCAGATTTGAATATCCTTGTGCTGAGCAGACGCTGGCTGTTTTCCATCTATTTCCATAACTGCATTTAAAAGGCATTAAGTGTTGTGATCGTGGGTGATTTTTGTTTGGCTCTCGTCATCAACTCGATATATAGTGTTATAAATTTCAAAAATACGTTTTATAGTGTTGCATTTGGGGACGAGAAAGTTATTGTTTGACGTGAGACTCACGGAAAGGATGATGTCGTGTTAATGATAACGACCTTTCGAAATGTTCCGCCTTCAAGAACATTCCCATCCAAAGCTGTATGTTTGTCATCTCTCTCTCTCGGCTTGCATCCTTGTTTTAGGAAAGCCATGCATTCGTCTCTGTGACTGTTACGGTCACTGGTCTCATTTTCTCTGAGACTGTCTCATACTCATTTAGAATTGACGAAGCCCAGGAGGTGGAATGACACAGTGTTCAGTCTCCCTTTCTTAGCCAGTTTGCTGGGGCTTCCATGACCTGCTAGGTGAAAACTCCTTTAATCTTGGGCTCTGAGTAGAAATTCCTGGGTTGGGCTATGAGACTCTGTATCTTCATTATACAGAAACACCAAATAGAGCTTGAAGTCTTCAAGCCTTTCCACTGTGGTGCCAATCAGTTCTGTGGAAAGGATAGGGGACCTAGGACAGTTGTGTTTTACTAAGGAAGCAACAGACACAGTGCAAAAAGCCCTAATTCCCCTCCACCCAAACCTCAAAAGACCCACAGAAATGGAAACATGCTTTTTTCCCTCTCAGCTCTATATCTAGAATCCACACTTAAAAAACTCACCAAGAATGATTCTTTTAATTTTTGGTGGGAATGTGAAATGGTGTAGCCACTTTGATAAACATATGGAGGTTCCTAAAAAGCTTAAACATAGAACTACCATATGATCCAGCCATCCCACCTCTGGGTGTTCATCCAGAGGAAACAAAAAGCAGTAACTAAAAAAGACATATGCTCCCCTATGTTCACTGCAAGGTTATTTTTGTTTTGTTTTAAAATTTGTTTATTTTAATTGGAGAATGATTACTTTACAATATTGTGGTGGTTTTTGTCATACATCAACATGAATCGGCCATGGCTGCACACACGTGTCCCCCCCATCCCTGCAATGGTATTTACACTAGCCAAGAGAGAGAAGCAACCTAAGTGCAAACCATCTTTTAAGAATTTCTTTTTTTTTCTGGAGTTTGGAAACAGAATTCAAAAAAATGTGTTTCCGTAAGTAAGCGATAAGTTCTTCAGAGAGTCCTGAGTTAAATTTGAGTCCACCCCACATCCAGAACCTCAATCTTTAGGATCAATAGAATCTGATTTCAGAGTGTGCTCAGTCACCCAGTCGTATGTGACTCTTTTGCGACCCCACAGACTGTAACCCACCAGGCTCCTCTTTCCATGGGATTCTCCAGGCAAGAATATTGGAGTGGGTTGCCATTTCCTCCCCCAAAGGATCTTCCTGACCCAGGGAACACATTCACATCTCCTGCATTGGCAGGTGGATTCTTTACTACTGAGCCACCTGGGACACCCCTTTGAATTCAGAAGGTAATATTTAATTGATGCTGAATCTCGGATTCTTATTCTGTGTATCTGTCATGTTTCTCCCTTGAATGTGGTAAAAACCTCTTAGGAGCTGGGATCAGGTCTTTTCTTTGGGTTCATACATCCCTGATACTCAGGGTGGTGGTGCCTGGTATGGGATTGACACTCGGTGAGTAACTGTTGGAGTGAATAAGCATGTAGCCTGGGGGACTGACTATTAATGGCTTAGCAGAGTCACAAATACTCAAGTTTAGGGGCTTGTGAGGAAGACAGAAATGTCAAGCCTAAGTGCATCAGGTCACCCCTGCTCTTTCTAGGTGTGTCAATACCAGGGTTTGGCAGCAGAGCATTGTCAGTCATTGAGGTCAGGGAGTCAGCAAGTGCACACTTGAAGGGCTGCTTGGTATTAATACAAAGGCAGCTACTTGTAATGAAGGAGCTGCAAGCAGCCAAACAGAACAAACTGAAAAATTTCACAAAACCAACAAACAAAACCATGTTCATCCAGCCATTCCCTCCAGGCAGATTCCAGTTTCAGCTCTGGTAAGACTCCTTATATTCTAGCTTGAATTCACTGCTCCCTGACCTCTCAAATGGATGATTAAAATTAGACAAATGTCTAATATTTCTTAATATGTGCACATTCTCCTGCCTGTTTAGTTGGATGCACGCATGCGAAGTTGTTTCAGTCGTGTCTGACTCTTTGCAACCCTATGGACTGTAGCCCTCCAGGCTCCTCTGTTCCTGGGATTCTCCAGGCAAGAATCCCGGAGTGGGTTGCCATGCCCTCCTCCAGGGATCTTCCTGACCCAGGTGGCAAAGAGTTGGACATAGCTTAGCAACTGAACAACAACAACACATATTATGTACTAGATTAATTACTTAAGAAAGAATCCCTCCCTATTCAGGAGTATATCAGAAGGATTATCCACCATCACCAAGTGGGACTTATTCCAGGAATGCAGTGCTTCTTGGTCCACATTGGTTCCCTCCCTCAGATCCAGTGGGCCCACCCCATGCTCTTCTCCCCTCAAGAATACCCAGCAGAAAGGACAACTTAGAACAGACATCCTTTGATTCAGCTATTTATATCACCTCATATGAGAGACTCCAGCCATTCCAAGGGCTTTTCGTCCTATTTCCAACATGCCCTTTCTCTTAGACCACAATAACCCCAGCTTGTTATTTGTCTTTCAAAGGCCTTGGGAGAACCTATTTGATAGCCTCAAGTTTCACAGAGAGTCTTATTTTATTTTTAATTGGAGGATAATTACTTTACAATAATGTAATGCTTTCTGCCATACATCAACATGAATCAGCCACAGGTATACATACGTTCCCTCCCTCTTAAACTTCCCTCCCACCTCCCTCTCCATCCCACCCCTCTAGGTTGTCACCAGGGGGTGTTTTAATTTCAGTCTCTGCATCTTAGGATGCATTGGCGAGGAAAAAATTTCATCACTTCCATTTTCTTCACTTTATCCAACTAGTAAGCTTCCCAGGTGCCGTTAGTGGTAAAGAACCCGCCTGCCAATGCAGGAGACATAAGAGACATGGCCCACAAAGCTAAAGCAAAGCAAAACTGTGCACTCAGCAATGAGCAGAACGCCTGGGAGGAAATGATGACCTTCTTGAGTCCTGCATTTGCAACCCACGTAATACAAAGTGAGAATTTCACAAAACAAGATGACTCCCAATACAGGTATATAAAACTCATCTCCCAGAAAACAATGTTCCACTTTTTTTGTCTGAAGTTTAAGAAAATGCCATAAAACATCATCTGATCAAGGCCCCCGCAGTACCTGTGGCTGACACATACTTGCTATTATCATTTGGTTGAACCATTTCTCCTATCCCACAGAGCAGAGAGCAAACAGCTGGTTAGCCCTTAAATGAACATGATGGTATAAGAATGATGTTTCGTGTGCACCCAAGGAGGTCTCACCGGATAAATAAAAGGTTGCTTATTTATTTATGATGCAAAAAATCCATTGTGCATTCAGCGAAAAGAAGCATCAATTATTTATTCAGAACTCCTGTCTCCAAGAACAACTTTTTGTGTTCATGAGGCATGACTGCTTTTATTCCTCTAAAACATGCAATTTTCTTTCTGACGGTGGTAGATGTTACTCTCAGAAAGCACGTGGCAATTTGGCAACTTGTGCATTTGATAAAGGATTTCTAGCTGGTCATACCCTTTCTATCCGATTCCCCCCATTGCCCTCAGACACCCCGAAGTCATGAACAGATGCATAGAGTTCATTCATTCATTCACTAGCAACCTTGTTTCTTCTCCCTCCCCCTGAGACAGACCTACCACATCACTAAATCATTAATTAAACTCTGGGGTCAAATATCTTCTCATGCATCTCTACTTACCCTAACCCTAGTGAGGGCATGATTAAAGTGACATCATTTCTCAAAGGCATTAAAAAAAATTCCTTGGAATTGTATTATTTGTTTTTGCGTGTGTGGCCAGTTGTGTCTGACTCTTTGCAACCCCAGAGACTGTAGCCCACCAGGCTCCTCTGCCCATGGAATTTTCCAGGCAAGAATACTGGAGTGAGCTGCCTTTTCCTACTCCAAGCTACACATATACATACACATATATCCTTGTTTTTGGATTTCCTTCCCATTCAGGTCACCGCAGAGCACTGAGTAGAGTTCCCTGTGCTATATAGTAGGTTCTCATTAGTTATCTCTTTTATACATAGTATCAACACTGTATATGCGTCAATTCCAGTCCCCCAGTTCACTCCACCACCACCCCTTCTCCCTTGGCATCTGCGTATTTGTTTTCTATGTCTTTATCTCTATTTCTTCTTTGCAAATAAGATCATGTTTACCATTTTCTAGATTCCACATAGATGTGTTATGAAACCTAATAAAGCAAACAGCAAAAATCAAGTTGAACTCTGTAAAAAATAGGTGAAACACTCATATTCCACTACACCTGAATTTTACTTGATGGTGTTTTGTTCATCTTTATATTCCTGTCACCTATGCCTAGAGCAGTGGTAACATAGTTGTAATAACTGTTGAATAAAAAACCCACAGAATTTATCTCTGCTATTTCCCCACTCATGCTCTAGCACCTCCTAGTAGCCAGGGACTTCAAGCTTCCTTCTGGTATTTTCTACAACCTTAACATTTACACCCAAATTAGGATTCTCACCACTCAAATTCATTCCTGGTTCTCATGTAAAAGCCACATTAAAATGCTTATTCTATTGGCACCCATTATTCCAGCTACCAGAAATCTGATTAAACTCATCAAAGGGGAAACTGAATCTCCACAGAAGTCATTCTGCTGTTTTTCCCTAGCAGAACATTTTAGATGAGTAATTCTCTTTTCCTCGGCTTCAGTTTTCTCACCCAGATTACCTGGTTTATAATGTCTACTTTACATTCAAGGTATTTTCAGAGAAATGAGTTCAGACAACCATCTCACGCTCATGTTTGGCTGTGTCTAACTCTGCGACCCCATGGACTGTAGCCCGCCAGGCTCCTCTGTCCATGGGGATTCTCCAGGCAAGAATCCTGGAGGGGTTGCCATTTCATTCTCCCATTAGAGGAGAGAAAGGAGGTTCGAGCCAGGTTAGGAGTGGCGCGGCTCCGCTCTCCCCACCTGGTCCTTGGGCAGGTCGGCAGGATGACAGCTGCAGGGGGGCTGGAGAAGTACAGCCGTGACATCTGTGTCTGTCTTCCCTGTGGAGCTTGGGGGGATTAAAACCCCTTTCTCTGATGCTCTAGGGGAGAAATGGCCGTGATGGGTGTCTCGAGGACTCAGAGTACTTAGGCTCAAGAAGGGCAACAGAGGGTGGGTGAATATTTGCCTTGCACACCACCCCCTGACCAGAGAAACACAGAAAAGGCTAACTGGGAGCTAAACAGGTGTGTATGAAGAGACCTTTGTCTGTGGCAGGAAGGATGAAGCAACAGACTGGATGGTCAAGTAACTGTAGAAAATGACGGGACAAGGAAGGAAAACCCAGTGAATGCTGGCTCTACTGAGGACCAGACACTCCATCCCCCAACACACACACACACACACACACACACACACACACACACACCCTGCCTGGGCACTTGGCAAGACACTGAAACACAGCACTATGGGAATTGAAAGATCCTAAAATTTACACACTCAAGAACTTATTTCTTGAGTTTCTATACATAGTTTTAAGTTCCTGGGGATAGAAAAAATAAAACAGTAGCATAGGATCTTAAAAGAGAAAAGAAGATTAGCTGGAGAAAACAAGATATCTGAAAAGGTGAGTTTGTGGCCTGAGATGAGTATCATTCCTCAGGGATCTCAAGGGTAGGGCAGGAGTCGGGAACCACAAAGAGAGAAACGTTGATGTTTTGCTGTGGTTTCTTAGCCCAATGGCCTGCCTTTGCCAGTGTGATGTACAGTACTGCTTCACCTCTCCTGGATGGGCATCCACAACCAAATTTCTGGTAGTTTAAACAGAGCAGAGGATGGATAGCATCACCGACTTGATGGTCATGAGTTTGAGCAACCTCCAGGAGTTGGTGATGGACAGGGAGGCCTGGAATGCTGCAGTCCATGGAGTCGCAAAGTTGGACACGACTGAGCTACTGAACTGAACTGAACCTCACAGCAAGGAAGAAGAAGCGTCTTGATAGGTGACTCAGGATGGAAGCAGAAGCCAGGGGACTAAATCAGCTTTCTCTCAGCCCTAGACTCTTCTTTTGGGGGATTAAAATAAATTATTGGAGTATAGTTGATTTGCAACATTGTGTTACTTTCAGGTTTATAGCAAAGTGAATCAGTTATCTATATACATATATCCTCTTTTTTCAGCTTCTTTTTCCATAGAGGCCATTACAGATCATTGAGTGCAGTGTCTTCTGCTATACAGTAGGTCCTTACTAGTTACCTATTTTATATATGGGGCTTCCCTGGAGGCTCAGTAAAGAATCTACCTGCAATGCAGGAGATGCAGGACACGCAGGTTCAATCCCTGGGTCAGGAAGATCCCCTTGAGAAGGAAATGACAACCCACTCCAGTATTCTTGCTTGGAGCATTCCATGGACAGGGGAGACTGGTGGGCTACAGACCATGGGGTCGCAAAGAGTCAGACACAACTGAGCAACTAACACACATACATCTTATATATAGTAGTATGTATATGTCAATCCAAATCTCCCAATTTATCCTTCCTCCTACCTTACCCCCAGTAACAATAAATTTGTTTTCTACATCTGTGACTCTCTGTTTTGTAAATCTGTTCATTTGTACCATTTTATTTTTAGATTCCACATATAAGTGACATCGTATTTTGTCTTTCTGTGTCTGACTTACTTTAGCCAGTATGACAGTCTCTAGGTCTGTCAGTGTTGCTACAAATGGCAGGATTTCATTCTTTTATATTCTCTTGATCTTGCCACTTTGGTACATGCTTACTCTCTTGGAGCTTGTGCATTGGTTCTTCCAAATAGACTCAACTCCTGGCCCTGATGTCCAGACACCTTCCAAGTGCCCAACCTCTCACTATGAGAAACCACATCGCCCCTAGTTTCTAAGTCCCTGGATCCCAGAGGCTGATGGAATAGAGCCAACTCTGTTTTGATGGAAACCATATGTTTGTAACTTCACGTCAGTGTCAGATGGCAAGACTCAGAGTAGAAGCTCTGGCTTCTTGTTCCAAGGGGTGGCTGCTTGCCTTAGGCTAGTAAAGATCCGTCTACAGTTTGCTGGAATAAGCCAGTGTCCCCAAACTCCACACAAAAAGCCCTTTGGCTGGACATGCATTCGCTCTTGGTTCTTCCAGACAAGGAGTCAAAATAGCCATCTCAGATTTGAAGCATCGTGTCGCCCACCCGACATGACTCCCTGCAGAGACGTGGTTCACCTAGGAGGCAGTGAGGACAAATCCCAGCTTTGTTCCACAGGGTGGTGGAAAGTACGAGTCACCGAACTCGAAAGTCACCCTAGTGCCTGCTGCTGATTATAAACAAAGAGGAGAGCCTGAGATGGGCAGAGTCCAGGGCCAGGACCACCCTCTTGGGACTAAGCTCAGGGCCGGGGGGGTGGGGCACAAAGACTCCTATTGTTTACACTGGGGTCGTGTGATGCCCTCTCAGGAAGCCCCCTTCACAAACTGAGTTGCCTCTGCCAGCCCTTAGAGACCTGGGGAATACACTTGCCCGGCCTTTGGTCTGCATGTTTAGACTCATGCCACACCAAATTTCATCTGGGAGGAAAAGCTGTTTCAGATGACCATGAATAGCAGCTTTCATCAGCTGTCACTCCCCATTAGGGCCGGCATGATGTGGAAATGTACAAGAGGCTGGGGTGGAAGCAGCTCCTTCTATCCTAAGCATTCATTGACTTCATTTGAACTGTGGTGCTGGAGAAGACTCTTGAGAGTCCCTTGGACAGCGAGGAGATCAAACCAGTCAATCCTAAAGGAAATCAACCCTGAATATTCATTGGAAGCTGAATATTGAGGCTGAAGCTGAAGCTCTAAAACACTGGCCACCTGATGTGAAGAGCCTACTCACTGGAAAAGACCCCAGTGCTGGGAAAAGATTGAAGGCAAAAGAAGGGGGCAGCTGAGTATAAGATGGTTAGAGAGCATCACGAATTCAATGGACATGAATCTGAACAAACTCCAGGAGACAGTAGAGGACGGAGGAGCCTGACGTGCTGCAATCCATGGGGTCAAAAAAAGTCAGACAGGACTTAGAAACAAAAAAACAACAAAATCATTTAAAAAGTTTAACAGTCCATTTGACTTTTCCCCCTCATCTTGCTTAGCTTCATCTGACTCTGGGGCAGAAAAAATGTGGTACCATAAGACCAGACCCGGGTGGAACTAAGATGCTGATCAAGATGATTTTGGGGCTCCATTCAGTGTTCTTTCCCTTGGAGAAGTCAGCTTCAAGCCTCAGCTTCCTCATATGGACTTGGCCTCGCAGAGATAGGATACAGTTTCTGTTTTAGGAGAAATGAGATAATACCCCTATGGGCAGGTATCCTGTCTTATATTTGTCTTTAGGAGTACAGATGGACTTGCTTCAGTGGAAATTGGTAAACTAGCTCTCTCAGGAAAAAAAGAAAAGAAATGCCATATATGTAGTGTTTGCTAATTTCCACAGTGTAAATACTCACATCATGGTTGAGTTCAAGATACCAACATTGTAACCGAAGGTGGGGTCTGACTGCTTGCCCCTCAAAAGCCAATAAAAAAGACCAGGTGGATGGAAAGGAGAATTTGCTTTATTTTGGATGCTGGCAACAGGAGGGGGTGAGGAGGGGAGGGTGGACTCCTGTGCAAAGATCATCTCCCCCATCCCTAACAATCAGAGGGCAAGATCAACATCAAAAGAATATATTAAAAAAGAGAGAGAGATTGTCAGGTGTCAGTCAGAAGAGGCTCACTGAAGGACTCAGAGAAGGGTAGTAGCTAAAGTCATGGAGTGATTGAAGAAAAGATTATGAAAAAAAGCATTTCAACAGGGTCATGAAAGGGTCAGAGTGTGATGACCTGCAGAGAAATTAGGAGGAAGGAGAACAAGAGTAGAATATTCCAAAAGGATGAGCCAGACACATGGATTGTCAGATGGGTAGCACGAAAGGAAGAAAGGAATCACAAAAAATAGCATCTGAAAAAAAATCCAGACCAATTATGGGAAGACAAATTGTGGATTAATAAAATTTTTTGAACAAGAAGTTTCTAGAACATTACTGTAGTGGTAGGGTGAAGTCAGGGACATAAAAGAAACAGGATCCTTTTCGTTGATCTGTCCCTGGACATCAAACCAGTCAATCCTAAAAGAAATAAACCCTGAATACTCACTGGAAGGACTGATGCTGAAGCTGAAGCTCCAATACTTTGGCCACCTGATGCCAACAGCCAACACATTATAAAAGACCTTGATGCTGGGAAAGACTGAGGGCAGGAGGAGAAGAGGGTGAAAGAGGATGAGATGGTTGGATGGCACCATTGACTCAATGGACATGAGCTTGAGCAAACTCCAGGAGATAGTAAAGGACAGGGAAGCCTGGAGTGCTACAGTCCATGGGGTCACAAAGAGTTGAACATGACTGAGCAACTGAACAACTCTCCAGAAACAATCTGACATTGAAACTTCTGACCAGGATGCTGTGTGCATTAAAAGATGACAGTGGATGTAACATCTGGCATGGATGAAAAGGATACAGGAGTTGTACAATGCTAGCCCTGGAGATCGGTTGACTTGGCCCAGACAGCCTGCCAGCACCCCGATACTTGCCACGGAGAAAGGTGGTCCCCACAGCTATGTGAATGAGGGATGAACAACCAGAGAAAGAGGAGACAATAGGATTCACTCATGAAACTTTCTTGGTGGTTTTCTTTACAAAAGTGTGGTCTCTAGGGGACTTCCCAGGTGGTCCAATGGTTAAGACTTCTAATGCAGGAAGTGTAGGTTCGATCCCTGGTCACGGAGCTAAGATCCTACATGCCTCTTGGACAAAAAACCAAAACATAAAACAGAAGCAGTGTTGTAAAAAATTCAATGAAGGCTTTTAAAATGGTCTACATTAAAAACATTTTTTTTTTAAGTTCTTTAAAAATGGTCCGTATCAAAGCATGCATGCTCAGTCATGTCCTACTCTTTATGACCCCATGGACGGTGGCCTGCCAAGCTCCTCTGTCCATGGGATTCTCCAGGCAAGAAGACTGGAGTGAGTTGCCATTTCCTCCTCCAGGGGATCTTCCCAGACCAGGGATAGAACCCTCATCTCCTGCATTGGCAGCTGGGTTCTTTACCACTGAGCCGCCAGGAAAGCTTGACTGTAGCCTACTACGCTCCTCTGAGAGACACAGACCAAAAGGCTCTGACAATGGCCTTCATTATCTTCATCCAGAAAATGTGATAGAAACCCCTGACCCTTTTTTTCTGCCTCAAGGCTACACCTTCGCCCACTAAAAGGGCATTTATGGCCAAGCCTGTGAGGAAAACATGGCTTTTCTTAGTCGCTCTTGAACATAATGAAGCAGAGGAGAAAAGGCAGGCCTTTGGATTACTAGCTTCACCGGTGGCTAATGAATCAAGCGCTGCATCCCAGGATACACGGGTATTAATGAGCAGTACGTGCAGGATTTATGGGGGCATATGGCGGTGAGAAGGGACTCGGCTATGAACTGTTCCACTGAAGTGGGGGTGCTGCGTGCCCAGTGGGGCAGTCGGGTGCCAAGGAACAGATGTCTTCCTGCCCTGGTTACTCACCTGGGTACTGTAATGAAGGAGGTCCTGGCTGACAAGTTCCTCCAACACTTTTAAAACCACATTTCCTGTGAAAGTCTCTTGGAGGAGAAGTAAAAGTTAACGGAAAGCACAGTAAGGGGCCAGGATCAGGTTGCCTGGGGGAAATATATTCGAATTCACTCAAGACTATAGACCCCACTGATGTAGCTATTCTGACATGTTGTGATAAACTTAGAGGGAGTTTTTCACTTCTTTCACATGCCTTGTCCCTATAGCAGGGGTGAGTTTCCCCCGAGCCCACACAAGAGAGGCCCCCCAGACCTCACTAGGAGGGGAACTGTTTGGTCCTGAGTGATGTGAATATCAGTGACAGTTGATATTTATCAAGTACCCATCACTCACCAAGCCCTGCTCTCAGAACCTGATGCACACAACTTTATAGAATCTTTACAACGATTCTCAGGATCTGATGTCATTGATACCTCCATTAACATAGGAAAGAGAAGCAAATTAAAAGCACCATCATCTGACTCTGCACTCTTTGGAAACCCAGATATCTCTGGGCTCTTGTATTCCAGATGCAGGTCTGGGGAGCTGAAATGTGATGAAGCTGAACATACTATCAAAGACGTCTCATACTATTTGAGACCCCAGGGATCTTGTCCATCTTTCTTTCTAAGCCTCAGTTTCCCATTTGATCCCTTGAGTTCATGCCCTGAGGTCTACAACAGGGATGCAGATAGAGTCATCATGTGCAGCAGCTTTGGCCACTTGGTAGTAGGTTCTCTAAGCATGTGCCTGGGGAGGATTTTCCAGGGATTCAGGGTTTGATACATCATTGCATTATGAATGGCGAATGGCATCTTCTGTGAGTGTGGGAGGCAGTGGACAACACAGGGGAGCCAGGTAACGTCCATCCCCTGCAGTGGTGCCATTGGACCTCCACTGACCCCTCAGTAGGGACCTGAAACGATAAACCGGCTCATTAACTTTGGTGCTCTGAGATGCTGCTCTGTGGCGGCACTGTGCTGTCTCACACCCTCACATCACCAGCAATAATCCCATCCATCCTGGGAGGCGTGGGTCAGACACTGCTGCCCTGAGAGATGGTCCACAGTGATGAGGCTGGAGACTCAGAGAAGAGTTTCGCCAAATACTGGCCCTCAGTCAGAATTAATTTACTTGAATCTCCATGTAAAATAAGACAGACTGTCCCATAAGTAAGCGCCAGTGAATGCCAGCAACAGACGCTGTATTGTATGAAATGGGTGCCATTTGTTACATACAATATAAAAAACAAACAAAATCTATTTTATTTTAAACAGAAATAACATGGAACAGAAAGTGGCCAACAAAGTACATAAAAACAGATGTTTTAAACTCTTTAAATCTTTATCACAGAAGACATACACATTTCATGTTACTAGAAAGAGAAAACCTGGTATAGTGATGCAACTTAATAAATATACTTAAAATGGAATTTTCCAGTTTTAAGCTTAATTTTTTTTTTTTTTTTTTTTTTTTTTTTTTTGCCATTTCCAGCAGCATTCAGGATCTTAGTTCCCTGGCCAGGGATCAAACTCGTGCCCCCTGTAGTGGAAAGGTAGACTCCTAACCACTGGACCATCAAGGAAGTCCCTTAAGCTTAAATTTTCAATTTATTATTATTGCCTATAATATTCTTTTTTGTAACTTTATCACATCAAATTTACACTTAATACATTAAATGTAATTAAGACATTCAACATTAGTGTCTAGTTTAAATTACTAGAGTAGATAAGTTAAAGAATTAAGAAAATTCTCAGAGAAACATTTTGAATAAAAGACCTCAGCAGCTTTGTAAGAACTAATCAAAAATTATGGACTGAAAACAGAAGAAAAACTATATTTGCTCAGAGGAAAAGAAAAGGTCAGTTGTCTCAGAT
Organism: Bubalus bubalis; assembly: GCF_019923935.1. Taxonomy (NCBI): domain Eukaryota; kingdom Metazoa; phylum Chordata; class Mammalia; order Artiodactyla; family Bovidae; genus Bubalus; species Bubalus bubalis. The sequence goes on along the minus strand of NC_059159.1, from coordinate 31,406,654 downwards.
GAGGCAAAATTTGCAATACTGAAAAGAAAATTCAAAGCACATAAAAGCTACCTTTTTGATGATTTAGTCATAGAAAAATATTTTTAAGGATCTTTGAAACGCTTTTTTTTCTTTGTTAATGGTCATCAAATACAACCAAACAACTTGGAACTTCAAATAGAGTGCCCTCTTAATATAGCATATATGTAAATATAATTTCTACTTCAACAAATATGAGAAAATAAATTACACCGAACCAACATCCACTACCAATGGTCTCCTTTCAGTTGCCCTTGCAATCCAGGGGGAAGAAAGTAAATAAACACGTGCCATCGGCTTTAATGAAACCCAACCATCAAGGCAAACGATGAATTTGCTTGTTTTTTTGAACCTTGATACATTTGCAAAAAGCCCTAGGAAGCCTAGACATACCCTTGAAAAATTACAACTTTTTATTTCAGAAAAGGCAGAGAAGCTAAAACTCTTTAACCAATTTGATAGATATATAAAATGCTAATAGTTCTAGTCTGTAAAGCTGGGAGCCTTGTAAAGTTTTATTTCATAGCACAGAAGTCCTATTTCATGGTAAATATCTTCATTTTATAGAAGTGCTACTAAAGAACATTTGTGTCATGTTGAGGTTTTGCAATTGTAATCATGAATTAATTCCATGACCTCAAAACAGTCTGATAAATACAACGTCTCAGTTTGATTAACCTAGTTTATATTTGGAGAGGTTGAACAATACCCTTGTCAGTATATGAGTTATCTTCTCTCATCAGGCTTTTTTCCCCTAAAGTTAAAAAATCAATATATTTTAAACTTGCAAACCATTGTCTTTCTTCCTCTCCTTTTTTTTTCCCCTTTTGACCACACTGTGCAGTAAGTAGGATCTTAGCTCCCTGACCAGGGATCAAACCAGAGATCCCTGCATTAAAAGTGCAAAGTCTTAACCACTGGACCCCCAGGTAAGTCCCTTCCTCTTCTAATAAAAACAGGAAATGTGAACTTATATTGTCTCCATACTTGATGATTACAGAAGTGGGGTGTGGTGTACACTGGTATTAACATTAAGTCTGCTCGATCCCTGTACCACTGACAAGAATTCTTAAAATAAAGACAATACTCTGCCACGTGGTTGCAAAGGTCTTAGAGAGGATGTGCCTTTGAACTCAGGGGCTCCGAGGAATAGTCTGTGATGAACATGGAAAGATCCACCTTCGGGAGTCCTGATGAAAAAAAAAGTTAATATTTGGCATCAAAAGGCTTGAACAAACTTTAACGTGGACACAATTAAAATAAAATGGTTCACCGAGCCATCCTATTTTCAAGTTTGACAAAAACAAGTGTTTATCTTTATTGAGAGCTTATGGGAACATTTAAGACCATCTCACCTACTCTCTGCGGAGAAGGCAATGGCACCCCACTCCAGTACTCTTGCCTGGAAAATCCCATGGATGGAGGAGCCTGGTAGGCTGCAGTCCATGGGGTCGCTAAGAGTCGGTCATGACTGAGTGACTTCACTTTCACTTTTCACTTTCATGCATGGAGAAGGAAATGGCAACCCACTCCAGTATTCTTGCCTGGAGAATCCCAGGGACAGAGGAGCTTGGTGGGCTGCCGTCTATGGGGTCGCACAGAGTCGGACACAACTGAAGCGACTTAGCAGCAGCAGCACCTACTCTTTGAGGAGCCAGGTGAGCCTCTAAGAACTTTAAGGATTTATGGAAAGTCACAAGAGAGAATGGGGCCATGAGGGCATAGGGGCTGCTCCTTGTGGCTTCTGACAGCCCTTCTCTGGCGAGACCCACGGGTCCCTCCACCATGTAACTCTGAGGGTTTGCTTCCTGTTGGATAATTTAGAGTCAGCAAGTCTAGGTAGACTCCCCGCTGCCCATGATTTGTTTCTGCAAAATAGGGGGTTGTGACTGTGGACTCTCAAACACGAACTCCATCAGTGGGTTTATGCTACTCCTCTCTCCTTCCATCTCTGCTTCAAGAACTTTAGGATTCAGAAGTTTCCAGTGTGTGTTTGAGCAGTCTTCTAATTTCAGGGTGAAATAATCTTAAAATGGAGAGCGGTTATCCCAAGTTGCATAATCTGTGCGGAGAGGCCAGGAAATGCATAGGAAGATAGGGATATACCTGTGTAAAATTATTCATACAAACGGTCATGTCCTAAAAGATAGAGAGGGAGTCTGTAAGGCTTCTAAACAATAGCTACTAGAAACGCTGAAACTTACATCGTATTTGCTATGTGCCAGGCACTGGGCTTCCCTGGTGGCTCAGATAGTAAAGAATCCACATGCAATGCGGGAGACCTGAGTTCAATCCCTGGTTTAGGAAGACCCCCTGGAGAAGGGAATGGCAACCCACTCCAGCATTCTTGCCTGAAGAATTCCATGGGCGAAAGAGCCTGGTGGGCTACAGTCCATGGGGTCGCAAAGAATCAGACACGACTGAGTGACTGGTCACACACGCACTATGAGGGGCCAGGAGGAGCCAAACTTACAGAGACAGAGAGTAGGACAGAGGCTACCTGGATGAGGGAGGGGAGGTGGGGAGTTATTGTTTAGAGTTTTAGGTTTAGAGTTTCTGTCTGGGAGGATGAATTTCTGGAGATGGATGGTGGTGATGGCTGCCCAACAGCATTATGAATATGTTTAATGACACCAGATTATACACTTCATGGTTTAAGACAGTAGATTTTAAGTGTATTGTTTCAAAGAATTTTTTTAAAGATCCTTTTTTAAAAAGAGAGTTCCAAAGATCCCTTGGAAACTAGGTAAATTCCCACAAATTCAAGCCAATTGGATTTAACTATTAAAACCTTAGATGTCAGGACATGAAATAATAGAAATTGTCTTTTCGGGTCACTCGATTGTGATCTTCGGGCAAGCACTGGACTCAGAAGGCATTTGTATGGCTACGCAAGAGGCAAAAAGCAGTGTCCTCATTTCTAAAAGGTTATCAATGGTGATTCTCTCAGTTGTAAAGGATTCACAGAGTGAGGTTCTGTTTCTTTCTTTCTCGAGCAGGCAATGGATGGTGCAGTTGGTAGAAAAAGTCAGAGTAAAAAAATCCACAGAAAATAGCATATGTCAGTGGAAAAACATGGTCTGTCTGGACCAGATCAAAGTGATGATGGAGGCAATGATTAACACAAGAATGAATAAGTTTCTTCATAGCTATATTTTACTGTTCAAGGTGGGAGGTAGTCTGTAAATTAAAGGCCAAAAATGGATGGATTAAGAGAGTCTCAGTTTAGAAACTGTTATTAAGGACTTTTTTTTAACAGAATTTTTTTTTCCAGAATCCAGAAAAGATATGGCCGTAGAGTCAAGGATTGAGAACACCAGGGCAGCAGAAAAAATAGGAAGCAACTCACAGTTCAAGGGTAGTCGTGGCTCCTCTGACATTGACACATGTGGCCAAGCAAGAGAGGAAGGGAATGTCTGGTGGCCCAGCTAGCACTGATTCTTATTAATAAAAGCAAATTTCAGTCACAATTTTTAAAAAATGTTTGGTGAGTTGGACAAATGATTGAACAGATATAGAAACTGTATTTTATTTTTATTATTTTTTGACAGTGCTGCGCAGCATGTGGGATCTAAGTTCCCTAGCCAGGGATTGAACCCATGCCCCTTGCAGTGGTAGCCCAGAGTTTTAACCCCTGGACTTCCAAGAAGTCCAATTGGTGACAGTTTTCAGTGGACTATGGCAAATAGTTAAAGTGATGGAAATGATAATCATTTTAAGAGACAGAAGAAAAATCGTTGTGACAGCCCCAGCCAGAAAACGCTTCCAGACATTTCAGTTGGAATGAACTTGACAGTACAGTTTATCCTGTGCATTTAAAAAGAAAATGAGAAAAATTGAGGTTTAGTGGTACTGAATGATTCATGCAAGGTTTCATCCTTTCTGGTCAAATCAAGACTATTCACAAAATTATCCACAAGACCTGGGGTTTCATCATGAAGGCACAGAAAGAGCTGATGAATTGGAACATCATTTTAAAAAGAAGAGAGAGAGAAAGAAGATAGGGTTAAGAAAATGGATAGATTGGACAAGCCATGGATTCCTTTCATGGTCTATTTAAGAAGGACGTGTTCCCTAGAGAAGGAAACGGCAACCCACTCCAGTATTCTTGCCTGGGAAACCCCGTGGACAGAGGAGCCTGGTGGGGTAAGTAAATCTAATGAATGTAATGAAGTGTTTGGTAAATCTAATGAATGTATAATCCTATTATTTATCAGCATGGCTATATCCCTGACCTGAAGCAATGAATGGGGAAAAATTTAAATAATGTAGGAAATGAGAAGGACTGGTTAGAAAGGTGACAAAGAGTCAGACAAAGGTGGGCAGCACAGTTTTAGACACATAGCAGACATCATGGTGACAATATTGGAAAAAAAGGTGGTGGTAGTGGTTTAGTCATGCGATCATGTCTGACTCTTTGCGACCCCATGGACTGTAGCCCACCAGGCTCCTCTTGCCATGGAATTTTCCAGGCAGGAATACTGAAGCGGGTTGCTATCTCCTTCTCCAGGGGATCTTCCTGACCTAGGAATTGAACCCTGAGTCTCCTGCATTGCAGACAGATTTGTTATTGATCCACCAGGGAAGCCCAGGGGACAATAAAAATGATGATGATAAAGCTGGAGAAACTAGAGCTAGAGTCAATTAAATAATGAAGCTGTCATTGGAACAAACTGGCCTGAAAAAGCAGGGAAGAGACTGATGAGAGAGCTAAGGACACATGCTGAAGGACTGATGAGGGAGACGGACTCTGGACATTTTGATCACGTGGGAGATTTCCAACTTGAGTTAGGAGACAGGATGAGGCTGGTCAAAAGAGATCTGCTTCCAATTTTTCTGTGTATTCATTATATATGGCTCAGGGTAGTCGAGTTTACCATTCTGTTGATACAGAACTTTTTATTAATGGCTTCATCAAATAGCAGGGGCCAAACAGTCTGAAGAGGAGCTCATTATTTATGGCTGGGTGGAAGAAGAGCTGGATGTGTTGAGTACAGAATCATTTTACAGTTGAAAGCCGAGGCTGCTTGCTGCTTTTGCATCTTTGTGGATAAGAAGGGATAAGAAAACTGCATCCTCAAGAAAGGTTTCAATGCCAGATGCTTGGATACTGGAGGGAAGGGTGTTTTTCTCTGAAGAGAAATTTTCCTAAAATGAAAAGTGTTACTCAGTCGTGTCTGACTCTTTGCACCCTGCCAGGCTCCTCAGTCCATGTGATTCTCCAGGCAAGAATACTGGAATGGGTTGCCATGCCTACCTCCAGGAGATCTTCCCGACCCAGGTATCGAACCCATGTCTCCTGCATTGCAAGCAGATTCTTTACTGTCTGAGCCACCATGGAAGCCCAAAATGAAAAGACACATCCTAATAAAAGGTGAAGAAGATCAAAGAAGGCAGAATCAAGGCCAAGTTTGGAAATAAAAAATAACATATGACTTTGGGGCCAGGTGGTTACCAAAAGCGAAAAGTAACAGTTAAGAGTCTCAGTGAAAAGAAAGGAATGAATCTAAAAAAAAATAAGGATGCAAGATGACTTTTGGTATAGGATTAAATACAATAAAATGTTGAGGGGTAAGAGGTCACCTAGAAGAGAAATGATATGGAAGCAAGAAGGGGGGGGGTGCAGAAAAGGGTGCAAAGATATTTGTAAGTTATTCAGTTGATGGGACATGTAGAGTTTGTTGGAAATGCTGAAGAACTACAACAGACCAAACTTTTTTTTTTTTTAATTTAGAAATGAAAGAAACTATTCAGGCCTAACTACAGTATAAACATGCTTTGAATCATTCTATATAAAGGTAAGTTATTATTATTCTAGAATATTTACTGGGACTCTTTGTGACAAAGAACAACTGATCTGAGCTTTAAAGGGTAAGATCAAGTGGTCTGAAATAAGAACTAGGTTTGGCTCTAGAGGTATCAGTTGATGGTAACTCATCAAGAACTCTTGTTCCCTCTGAAAAGCTGCAGTGAAATAACTGTCAAGTTTTCTCACTTCCTACTGTTCCCTGGTTGACCAGCTGTTGCAGGCTTGAAATAAAGAAATCCGAGCTTAGATAAGGATTTGTGGGAAAACAGGTGGGAGAAACATGCCTCTGCCCAGACCAGAGGCAGACGACCTTTCAGGAGTGGAATGCCAAGTCGCTGACCTTGGCCCTTCAGGTCAAGGATGAAGGGCGGGGCCCTGGAGGCCTGGGAAGTGTCCTTCGGAGAACACTTCCAGCTCCAGTCAAAGGCGTGCCCCCAACTTCCACCTCCGTTTCATCCATCTTCCTGTGGGCCCTGTTTTTCCTAATGTAAATACCATTGGGGAAATTGAAACCCATCTGACCTTCGTCTCTCCTGGTGTCTGTATCAGATAAACAGACTATTTTCCCTAGAGCTGAAGTTGAGAGCAGCTGCCTTACTTAGGTGGACTGCAAGTATCTGAAGTGTGGAGTGGACAGCATGTAGCGCAATGCCTGTGAAGAGCGGGGAGAACTTAGACCAGTAGGTGAAGCCCATGTGGACACCAGGGATCCGTGGACACAGGTAGGTGAAGGCGGAGAGATGGCACTTGGAAAGTGGAAGAGAGCAGGGGGCTTGGAGGTAGGTGGGGAAAATCTACATCACTTCTCTATGCAATGAAAAGAAGCCCCCAAGGATGATAAATACTCGGTTTATTATAAGAAACATGTGGACCATGGTTTAACAATGTGTGGACTAGACAGTAACCTTGACGCCTCTGAGGAATTAGAAAGCCAGAAATCTAGCTTCATTACATACCAGCCAGCCAGAGCTAGCAAAGGATGCCGTTTCATCCTGTCTGACCCTTCGTACCTAAGAGATCAGATCCAGGATGATGGGAATGAAAAGGGCTCAGAGCAGAACGCATGATCCTTCTTTCTTATTACCTTTTGACAGTGAAATTAGGAGAGTTAAGATATTGAGCATATAGCTATTAAAAGAACACAGCCAACAGTTGGCAATTTAACTGGAAAATTAGGGTTATAGCCTGAAACATACTCACTAAATATCTTAAATGTCCCACAATGGATTCCTATATTAGAAGTGATTTCTATTTTTAGCTGTATTTCCTCCTGACATAATAAAAATCCATTATTTTATTACTCTGTATTTGAGGTTGCACTGCTTTATAATTTTCCCAAATTCACTTTTTTTTAAGTTTTAAAGGTTCCAAAATTTCATGATGTGACAAACAGGTTTGTGCTTTTCCTATCCATGGTTCTCACCTGTGTAGCTGCGACTCTGAATGCAAATCTGTTTTCACATTGATGAAGATATTTCAAGGACCATAAACTCCACGTAACACTGATGCTTCTTGATGTTTGGGTTTTGAAAGTCCTATTATTCCTCAGCGATTATCGGCTGCAACATGAGCATAGATGGGGGTTTTATTTCTATGATAAGACATATATATTTTTTTTAAGATTTTTTTCTGATGTGGACCATTCTTTAAAGTCTTTATTGAATTTGCTACAATATTGCTTGTTTTATGTTTTGGCTTTTTGGCCACGAGGCATGTGGGATCTTAGCTCCCCGATTAGGGATTGAACCTGAATCCCCTACATTGGAAGATGAATTCTTTTTTAAAAAATTATTTTATTTTTTATTTATTTGGCTGCACTGTTTGCTAGCTGTGGTGCTCAGGCTTAGTTGCCCTGTGGTATGTGCAATCTTACTTCTCCCCACCAAGTATTGAATCATGTCCCCTGCATTGGAAGGTGGATTCTTAACTATTGGATCACCACGGAAGTCCCAGAAGGTGAATTCTTGACCAATGGACTGCCAGGGAAGTTCCTACACTAACTCTTTCAGTGGACTGAAAAACTCCATATTTTCCTAATTTGGGGAGCCATACCTTCTCTTTGATTCTATGGTGATCACATCAAAGACCTGGTAGAAAATGTAACAGTATGAACTCATCTTCCTTTGCTATTACTCATCCACTAGGGGTCAATTATAAACCACCGCAGGTCCATCTGAATTTAGCTGATTAACAGAACCTAGGCACTTACCTCTATCTCCTGACACTTGGTTGCATCAGATGACAAGAAATACTGTCAAGGCCCTCTCAAGGAGGAGGACTGAAGCTGTAAGACTTGAACTTGAGAAATACTCTAGAAATGTTTAATGATATTTTTTCATGTGAAGCTGTTTCCACTTCTCAGAAACGCAGCCATCCGTTTGTTACAAGCTGTTTCTGTGTCTCAGTTGTAAAAACTCAGCTCAGCAGTGTTTCTCTTTAGTACTTCTCTTAACAAAGCACACCCTTAAACTCTGATCTGCTTACTTTATGGAGTCATTTATAGAGTGAGAGAAAGAAATGTTTTCAAGAGAAAACCTAGAGTGCTGAGTGAAAGAATTACCAGTCAAGCATTAATTAGAATCTGTCTTTTTAGACCTGGTTTGGACACACACCAGCCGTAACTGGTTTACTTCTTCAGCTGGGAACCACAGCATCATTGGACATTTTGGGTGTGATGATTCATTTTGGGTGTGATGATTCTTTGTGATGAAGGCTCTCATGTACATTATTAGATATTCGGCAGCATCCCTGGCACTGATTCACTAGGAGTACCCTATACCCTACCATGCTTATTTAGAACCCCGAAATATCTCCAGACATCACTTGGGATGAAAAATTGCTGTTTTTTGAGAACCACTGTCTTCAAACTTAGTTTTCTCATCTGTACAGTGACTGAATGTGAGTGGAAATAGGTGTTGATTTAAGGAGAAAAGATGCCTTTAAGGGTAATCTGCTACATTCATATAAACTATTATATTATTGCTTTACAGGCAGATTTTATTTATTCACATATTAAATGCTGCTTATCTTCATAGGTATCAGATTTGACAGGTCTCAGCTGACAGGATGGAAGTGTTTGGAAGAAACGTATCCTCTTTACCAGCCAGCTTTCCTAGTGGTTCAGATGGTAAAGTATCTGCCTGCAATGCGGGAGACCTGGGTTCAATCCCTGGGTCGGGAAGATTCCCTGGAGAAGGAAATGGCAACCCACTCCAATACGCTCGCCTGGAAAATTCCATGGACGGAGGAGCCTGGTAGGCTGTAGTCCATGAGGTCGTTAAGAGTCAGACACGACTGAGCAACTTCACTTTCACTTATCCTCTTTACAACTGCAAAAATCAAGTTAATTGATAGACACATCAGTGTTTTAAACCCCTGCACAACCAGCAGAAGAAAGGATTCAAGTGCCAAATGGGGATTTAATCCTGATCACTGTCACGGTTTACTCTAACTTTGAGGATCTTTGAAAATAAGATAATTGGAGTGGGATTAATACTCCAGGAATAATAAATATCCATTCTCTAGAAGCTTATTGATCTCTAGTCAATAGACTAAAATTTATTTCTCTTAGAATTTCTTACTAATCAGAAGAATTTATACACTGTAGGCATGGCCTCAAAAGCAAATGATTCAGAATGACGCTACAGACCTCTGGTTGTTCTCTACATCTGAGAGGAGAGCAGGAGGTCAGTGGACATGATTGTGGAGCAGACAGCTTGGAGGAAGGGTGACTAAGAGGCTCAAATCAAGAGCACAGCCTATTTCTTATGTGATGTAGCCAAATGGACAAAAGAAATCTGAGTCCAAGTCCACACACAGCAAGGGGAAATATCACATAAAGGCAGAAATGGAAAATTCCTATTCTGGGGTACACTGACCTGAGATATTCATACACTTGGTTAGGATAAAGAACTTCTACCATTCTTATGAAATCTTAGAAGGTTTTCCTGGAATGCTCTGTAGTCATCCATTTAAAAAGTCACACGAGAAAACAAACAAAAAAAAATCTACATGCAAAAAGAAGTTCTTTGCACTCAATTCTGTTCTTTTATTATTTCTTAACACAAAAAGATGAAGGCTGCTGAATACAATTGTTAGATGTGCTTGTTTCCTTGTGCGAGCCACCTTTGGGTGAGGCCAAGCAAATGCTTATGAGAGAATCAGAAGCACAGACATAAGAGAAAAGATGAAAAGAGTGTAAAATGCATTTCTTGTTGCTGGTAGTGATGATTCAAGTAGGAAAAAAAACCAGGCTGTAGCGTCAGGAAGTTGAGGGTGCAGAAGGGAAGGAGATCAGCTGGGAAAGGGGACCTGGATTTGGGGTCTACTTAACCCCCATAAAAGAGAATTAATAAATAAATCCAGAGATTTAAAGCAAGAATAGGATACCTAGAAACTTGTTTTTTTTTTTCCTTCATTTTAATCCCGTGTTAGACTTCTCAAGAAATACATAATTCACTCAATAATAGCATCTCTGTCAAATGCACAATAAAACTTCATATTTTAAAACAACGTTACGTTCTTTTGATTGACAAAACTGAGAAGAAAAAAGAATACTGTTTTAGAATACTGGAGTGTCTGGTCCTTTATGTTTTAGCAGACATGGAAAACTTCCATGAGATTGGAGACATTTTCCTCTTGGGTTTAAACCTGTAATAAAATGTTGCTGACAGACTAATTATAAATGTTTTATATAGTTTGTGCATATGTGCTCTTCTCTAAACCAATTTAATTCCCATTAATGCTAATCTGGTTAATGCCCACTCAGAGAGGAAAGGAACACTCTTAATAAACTATTGATTTATTTGAGCTATTTAAATGGGGAACAGGCAGAAACAGATGGGAGAATAGAAAAAAAAAAATCACTGTTTTACCCATATCTGCAGTTCTTAGAGTATTTTCCAAATATTAATGAATATTATATTATAATTGGTATAAAGAGGAAATGGGAAAAAATAAAGTGGACAAAGTGACAGCCCTCCCTCCACCCATAAAAAACTGAGGGCCTTGTAAATAAGATGATTTTTTTTTTTTTTAGTACTAGCGCCAAGGTTAGAAATAAGATGTTATAAACAGAGGCAGACTTTGTTAAAAAAGAGATTAAAAACTGAGGTTGATATTTGCAAACTCTTACTGAAGTGGGTTTTTAAGAAAAAAAAAATAAGGTAATCAAAACAAGAATAGGTAAATTCTGCCCCTACCACAGCTTGTCCTGCTCCTAGTGTGAGTAGCCACCTTGTTCTCCATGCAACAATCCAGTAATTCCCCTCACTTCAATTCAGTCGGGATTTCCACCTCTTGGGGTGCTTTAGCAAGCCAAGACTGCCTCTTAAAAGTCATTGTGTCCAGGACAGAGTAGTTTCCTTGAGCACAACTGTGTAAGATGTTTGAGCGCCATAAGCCTTGCCTAGAACTCAAAAGCAACAGGAAACCCTCCCCAAACTAGCCAAACATTTCTAAAGGCTGTCTGTGCCTTTCCCATTCTCCCTGGGAAGAGTGGCACAAAGCAGGGAATAAGTGGAAGATGGAGTTTTGTCAAAGGTCCACCATCTGGCGGTAAGATACATCACTTAACCTCCCTGATACTCAATTTCTTTATCTGTAAAATGGGGATAATAGCCTTCCTGTTCTGTTGTTAAATCACAGCTGAGTATAAGGATCAAGAAAGATGTAGTTGAAAACACTGTGATATCCGAGAAGTGATGGGTAACCGTACAGAATTATTAATCGGGAAAAGGTTTAAGAAAAAGTGGCACAAGAACAAAAGTAAAGGGAGAAAAACATCAGGAGAGATATCAATTTTATCTGGGCTGTGTTAAAAAAGAGAGTGAGCTATACTCTCAGGGATTTCTTCAAAGTTTTAATGGTAACTGACACTCATACTTCATAACGGTGAACGCAAAACATAAAATAAAGATGGAAAATGGAGATTCGTGCAGATTTCTTTTTTTTTTTTTCTTGAAACCTTTGCGGTTGGTTGTTCATGCCAGTGAGGGTGGAGAGGAGAACAATCTCTTTAACATTCATGAAAAAAAAATACTGAAACAAATATCGGCAGCGCAAATATTAAACTGCTTCTTCTCTACCGATTGGTAAAAAAATATATTATCTTCTGATATTTTCTTTTTTCTTTTTAAATTATAAGTTCATCCGTCCCAGCCGAAGTCGTGGCCCGTCATCTGGTAGAACTTGCGGTTGAAGGGCCGGTAGAAATCCCGCAGCTGCCGCAGCACCTGCGCGTCGATCTCGGGGTGGGGTCTGCCCTTGGTCTTGCCCAGGCAGTGGGGGCGGCCGCTGCCCTCCGCCTTCTTGAGGCAGGGGAAGCCCTTGGTCTGGTTGAAGTAGAAGTGCTTGTCTGAGATGATGCGCTTGAGGCCCAGGAAGTCCTGCACGCGGCCCAGCTCGCCGGCCGGGTCGCGCACCAGGCGCTCGCCGCTCACGAAGAGCATCTGGCGGGCGGGGAAGTGGCGCAGCCAGCGCTCCAGGTGCTCGGCGTACAGGCCGATCTGGATGGCGCTCCATGAGCGGTCCACCAGGCCCGCCGAGCGGTTCCGGAAGGCCAGGCTCTCGAAGCTGGGGATGTCGGGCCGCTTGGAGAGCGTCTGCGTGTAGTCCGACACGGCCCGGGTCACCGGGTCCCGCACCACCACCAGGAGCTTGGTGTCCTTGGACATGGCCGAGATGCGCGCGGGCGCCTCGCGCGTCACGAAGTAGCTGGGAGTCTTCTCCATGGTGATCTGGCCGTCCAGGGTCCTCGGCATCAGGTCCCTGCGCAGAGCAAACAGACCAGGGCGGGTCAGAGGTCACAGCTCTTTGGCCACACGTCTCCAAGTCAACACTTTTAAAATATTGATTGTTAATGGGAGGTTAATTGCTATACAATGTTGTGTAAATTCCTAGTGTACAACAACGTGAATCAGCTATAGGTATACACATACCCCCTCCCTCCCACCCGCCCCTTCATCGCACCCGTCCCCCCATCCCACCCCTCTAGGTCATCACAGAGCATCAGGCTGCAATGTCAACACTTTTAATCCTGGCACCATCTAATTACAGTTGTAGAAACATGAAAAAATGCAAGCCGTATTTCAGAGCTGAGAGATACAGGAACGTCCCTCTGAAGCTTGGAGATGAGATATTCTCTATCCACCTAAGATGTGAAGGCACCTTAGTTTAGAGGAGAAGGAGTAGGATTCGGCATTCTCTGAGATCCTCTCCTGGTGTCACCTCTCCCTTATTTTCTGCCGTATCCAGCTTTTAGAGGGCCCTGAACATCTGACATGAGAATCTCAGGTCCCTGAGTGGAGCAGAAAGGCACATTAGAGCCAGGAGCCTGAGTGCCTTCCCCTAATGGACTCTGTGAGCTTCTTTCTAGGAGAGCAAAAGTCTTATGCACCCAGCCAGGTGGCCTGAGTTGAGGTACCAATCGCTCCCCTTACTAGGTATGTGACTGTGACCTCGGAGAAGCTGCACAGACACTCTGCACCCCTAGTTGCTCACGGATGTACTTTATGGGAAATAATAATACTATTTTGACCTCCTATGGTTGTTGTGATGTTGTATAATATTAAAGGTATTAATATACCTTGATAGCTTACAAAAGTGCCTGGCACAAAATAAGTGCAATGTAATTTTTTTATAATCATCAACCCACAAGGCGGTAAGAAAATAACCTTGATCAAATTCTTTTAGGTGAATTAGAATATTGTAATAAACACAATTATACAGCAGTGAGATGGTGTTAAAATACCCTGAGCCCTTTTTGTGGCTTTCTTGTAAACAAATAAATTATAATCAACATAATATCATTGTGTAGCACACAAAATATTTCTCTTTATAATTCCTGAACTTTCCTATAACAAACAAGACATCAAATAATTCATCTTTTATCATCTAATAATTTGAAATGCCACCATTACAATAGTTTAAATATTGTGGTCCCTCTCTCTGTTGGCCCAACTGTCATGTTAAGTTACTATCGTGTTATGGTAATATATTTTCATGTACATCAAAGTAAATTCTGACTCTGTTGTTCAAAATATTCTTGATGATTCTTGTCTGTTTATTCTTCCTGACAAATGTTAGAATCACTTGTCATGTGGGGGGAAAAAAAAATTCCTGTTGGAGTCCTGTTGGAGAGATTGCTACCTAGTTCAAGCATGAGAAAGGATGGCTTTCAGAGCCAGTCCAAAAGTACAAGCAGGTGAAATAAAACCTATGTATTTTTCCAAAAGTGTACTGCCATTAAAGCCACTATTTATCATAGATTTGAAATATGTATCTGTATGTAGTTGTTTAGTGACTAAGTCATGTCCAGCTCTTTTGTGACCCCATGGACTGTAGCCCACCAGGCTCCTCTGTCCAGGGGATTTTCCAGGCAAGAATCCTGGATCCCTGGGATCTTCCTAACCCAGGGATTGAACCCAAGTCTTGTGTCTCATGCACTGGCAGGCAGGTTCTTTTCCACTAGCGCCACCTGGGAAGCCCCAAGTCATCTAATACTGGTGCTTTTAGGGGTTGAGGATAAGAAAGGGACTAGAATCTTCAAATACATTTACAGTTTCTCCTGTGGTTATTGTTTTTTTTATAATGATCTGCTTCATCTTCAGTGAATTTTGTCAGTTAATATTTTTCTAAAAATCACCCAGTTGAGTAGTTGAAGTTTTATGCCCTATCTCAACTATAATTTTGTGGAGTTTTTTTCCTGCCTTTCTTTCTAGTTTGGTAGATGACTTTTCAAATTTACTTATTTGCATTTTACTTTTTTAATAACATTTATTCTTTTTCTATTCATGCTTTGCTCTTCCAATTTAATTAACTGAATGTTTAGTTCATTTATTATAATTTCTCTCATCTCAAGTAATAAAAACATTTTGAAGTTATTGTTTTCCCTTTAAGTACAGACTTGGTCAAATTCCCCAAACTTCAACAGGTACTGTTGGTCATTTGCATAATTTCACAAATATTTAGTAATTGCACTTGATACTTTTTCTTTTTGGTCCAGGCATTAGGATTGATTTTACTTTTATTAAATTCTGATGGTTAAAAAAAAAAAAATTCTGATGGTTGACTTGCTGGTTTCATTCATAATTATTAATTTCTATTTCACCTTTGTAGTAAAAAATGCACTGTGTGTTACATGTGTCTGCTTTTGTTTGATTTCCTATAATTTTATTCCTCCTGTGTATTTGCTAATTGTATATTATGAAAAATTTCAAATATACCCCAAAGTAGAGAGTACCATAACATACATCTCACGTAACTTACATCCAACTTCAAAAAGCAACTGACTGCCAATTTCATTTCCTTCCTAACCCTCTATGTCAACTCCCCCATCACCCTAAATGAATTACTTTGATGTTTGTCTCAGACATCATGTCAATTGCTTCACAAACAATCTGTTGCCATGTGCATTTATACCTGGCACAAATTCTTCAACATTCGTGGCAATAAGCCACTGATGCTGGCTTAGTTTAATGATACAGATCTCCTCACAATTTGCTTTCTTTGATATTTTAGTCAGCTTATCTTTAATTTTCTTTTGGAGGAGAAATGATAGATATCTGATTCCTCTTGCTTTTTTCCTTGTTGATTTAAGAAATCTGCAATTCCTTTTTCAGAACTTTTAACTGTGCCCCCATCCCCCATTTCTTAGACATAGCTGAAGGTCTGGGTAAGAAAAAGCAAAGACCAGGGAGGTCTGTGTTGACACAAGGGAGACACAGACAGTCGACTGCCTGTGTAATGCTGAGGCCACACAAAATCCAGATTTTGTCACTGTATACGTGTGTATGCATACATATTCACAGTGACAAAATCTGTGGATTCGTTACATATATACACACATGTATGGGCTTCCCTCAAGAGTCAGCAGTAAAGAATCTGCCTGTAATGCAGGAGACTTGGGTTCAACCCCTGGGTCAGGAAGATCCCCTGGAGAGGGGAAGGGCAACCCACTCCAGTATTCTCGCCTGGGAAAGCCCATGGACAGAAGAGAATGGAGGGGTACAGTCCATAGGGTCACAAAAGAGTTGGACAGGACTTAACAACTAAACAACAACAACAACAGCACACACACACACACACACACACACATATATATATATCCCCTTCATGGAACTGAGAAGTCGGCTAGACCAAACTACTTTGGAAGCTAAGTTACACTTTTATAAGATGAGCCAGGAGATCTATACAGAAACTGTTGGACTATCTCAGGGAAGAAAATTGGATCAAATGTGTGAAAAAGTTCTGGACTGTAAAAAAGCACACATCAGACACCACTGAAATGATGAGGAGTATTCCAAGATTTTTTTTAAAGAGTCAGCATTCTTGCCTCCTTTCCTATCATCTCTGACTTTTAACCACTCGACCTCGTATTTTGCCAGTAGGATAGAGATAACACCCTTCAGATGGGAGCTGCTGGTGGGCAATCTCAGTCTTCCTGCCCTCCGGCCCTGGGGAGAAGTAGACTCCCCAGCGGCCTGTCAGCAGAGATTAAAGTCATAGATTGTGCCAGCCCAGAGGTAATATTACCCATATCCCTGAAAAAAAGAAATGCTATTTTAAATTATCTTGATAGGGTAGGAAAAAGAGCTATCCAAAGTAGGAGGAGTTTGAAGAGGAAACAGTTAAAATAGGATTTCAGAGGAAAAACACATTAATTACTGTCATCTTCAGGATGAGGAAAGTGGATGGGATGGGGAGTCCAAGTGAACTAGGGGCTGACTGCTACCTACTTTCTTCATAAAGGAAGAAATGCAAGTGCAAGTAAATCCTTGATGAGGCTTATATTGCAGAGAATTGTTGCTTTGTAAAAGGACTCATCTCAGTTCAGTTCAGTCGCTCAGTTGTGTCCGACTCTTTGCGACCCCATGAATCACAGCACGCCAGGCCTCCCTGTCCATCACCAACTCCCGGAGTTCACTCAGACTCACATCCATCGAGTCAGTGATGCCATCCAGCCATTTCATCCTCTGTCGTCCCCTTCTCCTCCTGCCCCCAATCCCTCCCAGCATCAGAGTCTTTTCCAGTGAGTCAACTCTTCGCATGAGGTGGCCAAAGTACTGGAGTTTTAGCCTTAGCATCATTCCTTCTGAAGAAATCCCAGGGCTGATCTCCTTCAGAATGGACTGGTTGGATCTCCTTGCGGTCCAAGGGACTCTCAAGAGTCTTCTCCAACACCACAGTTCAAAAGCATCAATTCTTCCGCGCTCAGCTTTCCTCACAGTCCAACTCTCACATCTATACATGACCACTGGAAAAACCATAGTCTTGACTAGATGGACCTTTGTTGGCAAAGTAATGTCTCTGCTTTTCAATATGCTATCTAGGTTGGTCATAACTTTTCTTCCAAGGAGTAAGCGTCTTTTAATTTCATGGCTGCAGTCACGACTCATCTCAGACTTCTTTAAATAGCCATCTCCCTTTTAAATTCTTAGATTCGTTTTCTTATTCCAACTTGAATTTTAATGCTCAGAAAAGAGCTCCTTTATCACACAAAACAAAGTGCACATATATGTTGGAATATAGTATTTCAAAGTGTTTAGGCGAATTTAGACATCTCCCTTCCTTACCCGAGTGAAGCATGTACTATGACTGTTCTGTATAAGGGCTCAGCCTGGGACACACATTGGAAGGGCCACCCGAGCACGATGAGAGCTTCTTGGAAACACTGGGCAAGTGAGGGGAGCAGAGAGGTGAGTGCAATGAGAAGACTTGTGGGGTTGTCTAAGGACCAGACAAGCTGGGGTGCAGGGTGAGAAATTCCAGTGAACAATGAACAGGGTGGGTCCTAGGACGCCTTAGTTTCCAGGCAAACAGGATTGGCTGTTCCACTCACTTTGCAGGAGTGAAAATAATTTGGAGACATTTTATAGTAGACATGGGTAGGATAAAAGGGTAGAAACTAGAATTATAAAGAAAAATTAGAGATGCTTATTTGTTTTCTCCTGAAGATGTCAAGGAGAAGAAGGAGTTTCACAAGAAGAAGGAGTTTCACAAGAAGAAGGAGTTTCACAAGAAGAAGGAGTTTCACAAGCAAATGAAGGATTATTACCAGGTGTGTGGCACATTTTTGGTCTTTGTCCCCAGAGAAAAAAAGAATTCACCATAGCCAAAGAGTAGACGCAACGCAAGTGTCCACAGAAGGCTGAGTGGGCAGACAAAACATGATCTAGCCATACTGTGGAGTATTACACAGCCTTTAAAAGGGAACAGAATACTGTATTGGTGTTTTTCTTTCTGGCTTACTTCACTCTGTATAATAGGCTCCAGTTTCATCCACCTCATTAGAACTGATTCAAATGTATTCTTTTTAACGGCTGAGTAATACTCCATTGTGTATATTTACCACAGCTTTCTTATCCATTCATCTGCTGATGGACATCTAGGTTGCTTCCATGTCCTGGCTATTATAAACAGTGCTGCGATGCACATTGGGGTACACGTGTCTCTTTCCCTTCTGGTTTCCTCAGGAAACATGTAAAATATCATGTATGAAACGAGTTGCCAGTCCAGGTTCGATGCACAATACTGGATCCTTGGGGCTGGTGCACTGGGACGACCCAGAGGGATGGTGTGGGGAGGGAGGCGGGAGGAGGGTTCAGGATGGGGAACACATGTATACCTGTGGCGGATTCATTTTGATATTTGGCAAAACTAATACAATTATGTAAAGTTTAAAAAATAAAATAAAATTTAAAAAATAAATAAATAAAAATAAATAAAATAAAAAAAATAAATAAAAGGGAACAGAATTCTGACACCCGCTGCAGCATGGATGGGCCCTGAGGCCTGTATGCTGAGTGAAATAAGCCAGGCTCAGAAGGATACAGACTGTGATCCCACTTGTATGAGGTCCCTAGAGGAGCTGAATTCACAGAGACAAAGTAGAATAGTGATTGCCAGGGCTGGGGGCTGGGGAGGGGGAGTTTGTATTTGATGGCGATTTTAGTTTTGCAAGATGAAAATAGTTTAGGAGAGTGATCACTTAGCAATGTAAATGTACTTACTGCTACTGACCTGGGAAATGGTCAGTTAAAATGGTCAGTTAAAAATGGCTAAGATGGCAAATGTTAAGTCTATTTTATCCTGATTTCTTTAGAAAAAGAACTCACCCAGAAGACAAAGACATCAAATTGTATCAACAGAAATGAATTAGCCAGCCAGTTACAAAAACGTATACACTAGATGATTTCTCCTATAAAAAGCTCAAAAACTGGCAAAACCCACCTCTAGTGTTAGATGTCAGCTCAGCTGTTGCCTTTGGTGGGGGCAGGATTAGTGACTGAAAGAGGCCACAGGGGCTTCTGGAACGTCAGGAATATCCCAGTGCAGGATCTGGGTGCTGGTGACATGAGTGTATCCACCCTGTGAAACCTCACTGAGTCAGATCCTAGGATCTGAGTCCTTTCCTGAACGGTGTTATACTTCAATAAAAACTTATAGCACATATAAAAATAAATGGACCAATTTTCTACAATTCTCCAAGGAACACATGGATATCAAGAAGGGCATGTGCGAGACTTCCTTGGTGGCTCAGTGGTAAAGAATCTGCCTGCAAATGCAGATGACAAGGGTTCAGTCCCTGGCCCGGGAAGATCCCTCATGCCACAGAGAAGCGAAGCTCGTTGCACCACAACTACTGCGGCCTGTTCCCTGGAGCCGGTGCTCCACAATAAGAGAAGCCACTGCAATGAGAAGTCCACGCATTGCAACTAGAGAGTAGCCCCTGCTCGCTGCAACTAGAGAAAAGCCCGTGCAGCAGTGAAGGCCCAGCACAGCCAAAAATAGGTAAATAACTTATAAAAAAGGGCATTTGCTAAAGCAACTACATCTCCAATTTGTGGAAGTTTAGTAAATAAAGGGACAAGGTTTGAGCTCCCATCTCTAGGAACCAGTGGTCCTCCCAGGGACCCCTTGCCCCTCACCCCGGGTAAGTTATCACAACAGGAGCTGCCTGGCCTCTGTCCCAAATGAGATTCTCCCAGCACTTATAAGCGCCTCTCGGAGTTCACAGTGTCATGGAGGATGTGTCTCTACTGTGTGGACACAAGCACAGAGATAGCTGAAGAATGTGGTATGCTTGCAAAACATTTATCAATGGTTTTCTCCTGTAAGATAAGCTAGACATTATGCTCCCAGCTTTTCAGAGGAAGAAGCTGAGATTTAGGCAGGAAAAGCAGCAGGTCCAAGCTACCATGGTTGTCTATGGGAGGTGATGGATGGTCCTCCCAGTGCCTGTGGCCAGGTTATCCCTGTCGCACAGGATGAGAGAAAAGTCAGCAGACAAGAGCGATGGGAAAAGGACATGCAGAAGATGGCTTGGATGGAGCCAGTTTGATGGATGCAGACCCCGATAACGTGAGAAAGTTACCCCATAGGGTGGCTGTGAAGAGGCTGAAAGGCCCAAATTGAAGACAGATGAAGGAATTTGTCTGTTTGAAACAGAGGAGCTGCGTGAAATTAGACTGAAAAGGGGAGGGTGTGATTAACGTCAGTAAGAGATTAAATCTGAGTCAGCATACAAGTCAGGATGGATCAGAAAAGCCCTGCAGATAGTTAGATATATCTGGGGAGGCTCTTCCAGTGTGATCCCAGCTTGAGGAGCTGAAGACCTGGGTTAGGGGCTGATAGTGAGGAAGAAAAAGGTGGTGAGAAAGGGAGGAATACTGATGGGAGGCGGACACAGGGGGCCACACAACTGATTTATGGAGTGAACAGAGGAAACGTTTTCAAAGAAGATCCCAAAGTTTTACAGGTGGAAAATGATAAAAACTTTACTTTAAAAAAGCCCCCCAAACAGATTGCAAAACAAAAATGCAGTTGTACTGCATAGCAAAAGAAACTCTGCTCAATGTTATGTGGCCTCCTGGATGGGAGGGATTGGGGGAGAATGCATGTGTATGGATGGCTGAGTCCCTTTGAGGGTCACTTGAAACTGTCACAATATTGTTTGTTAATTGGCTATACCAAAAAAAAGTTAAAAAAAATAAGACCATTGCTACACTCCTTATTTTTCTTTAAAAAATAACTAATGGAAGAAATACATCACTTAATTTATATGATGAATAAATAGAAGATACTAAAGAATCTTTCACATGAGGAGAAAAAAAAGATTTCTGCCTAAGAATGCTAATGGAGACAAAAGACAACACATGATTGCTTTTATCCTAAAACATGGCTCAGATGGATCATACCTCTCCATGAAGAAAATGGAGTTTCATAGGAAACTCAAAACTGGGAATAGAAGTGTGGATTCAGCTTGGATTCTGATGTTAAAAGCTATGTGACCTTAAGTGGGTCACTTAAGTTCTCTCAGCCTTGGTTTCTTCATCAGCAAAATACGACCACTGTCTCCCATGTCTCAGAGGCCACCCCAGCTCTAAGGTTCCATATATGTTCAGGGCTTTAACTCATTAGTAACCTGTTAGGTTGAAAGTTCCGCCTAGCCTCACACTTGCTGATCTCTTCTGATGTGTGACTACCAATCAAATAAAAAGATTTTTGCAGATTATTAAGCAGGGCAACTTGGCACCAACAGAATTGATTTAAGAATCAATGAGGTTGAAAAGAATGCAGCTCCAGTAACAGACACCAAGGCAAAGTGTTGAGGCTGGTTCAGATGAAGGCTGTCTTGGCATCTCCCTGGTGCCTGGAGGCAGCAGAAAGACCAACTAGTCCATCCACCAGCTGAGTAATCTTGCTGCCTTCAGGAAGGCAGGGACAAAGGAGACCCAACTCTGTATCTGCTTTTTCCTTTTTTTTTTTTTTTAAGGCCGTACCATGCAGCATGTGGAATCTTAGTTCCCTGACCAGGGACCAAACCCTGGGAACCAGGGAAGTCCCGAAGGAGACCCATCTCTGCACCACTCATCCTCTGTGGCCAAAACATCAAAACAAGATGTCACTGCTAGAAAGTGAAATCTACAGAAAAGGACAGTCAGGAATTACCAATAACAGACCAATAACAGGCACAGGACAGTCACGAATTCAATTCCAAGTGTCTTAGGAAGAACATGATGAAGACAGAAGCAAAGGAACCCATACTTAGCATTTACCATAGACCGAGATCTGATACATTCTTTCCTACATCTCACAACAGTGAAAAGCTAGAATTACTGGCGTAATTTCTCAGAGGAGGAAATGGGCTCAGAGAGGTAACACGAGTTGTCCAAAGACAGACAGTAATGAGTGAAAGGGACAGAATGAAAATCTAGGTCCATTCTGCCCCAAAGCACACGCTCCTTCCACCTTCCTGGACCTGGGCAGGGGTCTGTTGGCAGATGGCAGAT
Organism: Bubalus bubalis; assembly: GCF_019923935.1. Taxonomy (NCBI): domain Eukaryota; kingdom Metazoa; phylum Chordata; class Mammalia; order Artiodactyla; family Bovidae; genus Bubalus; species Bubalus bubalis. The sequence goes on along the minus strand of NC_059159.1, from coordinate 31,384,535 downwards.
CCATCGCTGACCTTCTGTCACAATGAGGGAATATTATAGGCGCTGCTTCCCTGTCCACCTCAAGAGCGTGAATCATTCTGTCTGGAATCTTGCAAACAGGTCGCAGACACTGCCTGTTTTTCAAAGGCTTTCTTCTGTAGGGGAAGGACCTGAGTTGTAAGGCAAAGGTAATTTACCTTGAGAAATAAATAAATCTGGCCCATGTACACATACATTTTTTTTTTCTCTTTTAGTCTCTGCAGCCAAACAGAACTGTGTGTCTGTTTCTGGAAACCTCCGGCAGCAGGAAATTCTAGGGAAAACATGCTCTTTTCATGGCCATGGAATGAAGGTGGTTCCCAGGGGGGGCCCCGATGGCGTGAGCCGGGAGCAGAGGAAGCAGGGTAACCCCCGTGCCGCCGGGCCTGCGTCCCCTGGGCCAAGGGCAGCTATGGCAATATTTCTTTTCCCGCTGGCGTTATGTGGGACCTCCACTCCAAACGTGCCTTCTGAAGCTGGAAAGAAAACTCCCTTTTGCTGATTTTTTTGAGTTGGCTTCTGTAGGAAAGGAAGATGTATGGTTTTGGAACCGGCTCCCACACTGACCGAATCTCGATGTGCAAATCTGATAAGCAAACTGTCGTCAAGATAGCCAAGCATCAGACTTAAAGGCAGATACATTTCCCAGTGCCCTGAAAGCCAGTATTCCTTCTAAACATCTGAACAGTCAAGTAAAGAGACAGAAAGAGATAGTTCTCATTCTCCACGGGCTTATGGACAAAGGAAACTAGCTTATTTCAAGAAAGCAACACAATGTTCCTTGGCACTGCAGGGGAGGAGAACGAAGTCAAGGATTCTTGGTTGATAATGTGGGGGAGCCTCATGAAAGGGCAGAAAATACATCTGGATCCAGGTCATGGAGAAGGGCAGTCCTGAAGGGGAAGAGGCAAGGGTTATCTGGGATCATAAATTCAGTCCATAATCCTTGATGTCTGTGTGGGATCTCAGAGTTTCCCAAGCAATTCTATAATTTTTCTCATCTATGGACTCTTAGGAAATACAAAAATAGACCAGTATCTTACAAGGCTCATTGCTCCACCCCCTTATTTTCTCCTTCTAAGTTTACTTCATTGGGAAACTCACGTGTTCATAAGATTGAAAATATCCTTTCTAACCTCGTTTACAGCATCCCAAACTCTGTTTTATTTTTATTTCTTTTTAAAGGTTTTTTTTTTTAATGTGATCCATTTTTAATGTCTTTATTGAATGTTACAACATTGCTCCTGTTTTACGTTTTGGTTTTTTGGCCGCGAGGCATGTGGGACCTCAGCTAGCAGACCAGGGATCGAACTCACACTCCTGCATTGGAAGATGAAGTCTTAACCACTGGACAACAGGGAAGTCCCCCAAACTGTTTTAAAACGGTGTCTGGCTCTTGGGAACTGAGGTACCTCTCCCAAAGTCCTCTCAAAATATCAAAGAATACCCAGAAAGAAAGCCCTAACCCCATTAAAAGCTAGACTTAACAGACCACCTAATAATAGTGGTAGAATCTATAAAGACAACCAGAGTCTAAGAGAGGACCTGGGAAAAGATAGGGACTTTCCATCTGTCCACAGTGGATCTATCTCTGGACATCTGGTGTTTCTTTATGCATCAAGCTAGGGAGAGATGATCATTATTCTGTCCAGGTCACAGGTTTCAACACTAAGGGAGACAGTGAAGGAAGGGAAGCCTGGCATGCTGTAGTCCATGGGGTCACAAGGAGTTGGACACGATTTAGTGACTGAAAAACAGAAATGTCTTCATGTTTCTAAATCTAGTTATAAAAAATAACACTAGAAAACAGTATTGGAGTTGGAGTTATTGAAAAGAACTGACTCACTGGAAAAGACCCTGATGCTGGGAAAGATTGAAGGTGGGAGGAGAAAGAGTGACAGAGGATGAGATGGTTGGATGGCATCACTGACTCGATGGACATGAGTTTGAGCAAGCTCTGGGAGTTGGTGATGGACAGGGAAGCCTGGTGTGCTGCAGTCCATGGGGTCACAAAGAGTTGGACACGACTGAGCAACTGAACTGAACTGAGCTGATAGAAAACAGAGATAAACTGAAATTAAATTAGGATCTAGAGCCTAAATAATATTTATAGACTCTTAGAAGTTTGTGTGTGTGAGAGAAAGACAGATTACAGAAAGACAGAGAGATCAAGAATAAGCTGAAGAAAGTCAGATAAAGACAAATACAATTTGATATCACTTATACGTGGACTCTAAAAAAATGATGAACTTATTTATAAACAGAAGCATACTCACAGACATAGAAAACAAACTTATGGCTGCTAAAGGGGAAAGGTTGGGGGAAGAGGGATAAATTAGGTGTTTGGGAGTAACATACAACGCCTACTATATATAAAATAGATAATCAGCAAGGACCTACTGTCGCGCACAGGGAACTATACTCAATATTCTGTAATAACCTACATGGGAAAAGAATTTGAAAATGAATAGATATATGTATATGAGTCATTTTGTTGTACACCTGAAATGAACACAATATTGTAAATCAGCTATACTCAGAGTGCGTGCTCAGTTGCATCAGTCATGTCCAACTCTTTGCAACCCTTTGGACTATAACCCAGGGGGAACATGCCTGCAAGAAGAGAGTCAAAATACAATTTCTCCAAATGGATGGACAGCAAGGTCCTGCTGTACAGCACAGGGACTGTATTCAGTGCCCCATGATAAACCATAATGGAAAAGAATACATGTATGTATAACTGAGTCACTCTGCTGGATAGCAGAAATTAGTACAACATTGTGAATCAACTATACATCAATACAGACTTTTAGATATATACACATGCATTTGTCTATCTTAGCCCTGAAGCATACTAACTTGCTTCAGTTGTGTCCGACTCTTTGGGACCCTCTGGACTGTAGCCCACCAGGCTCCTCTGTCCATGGGATTCTCCAGGCAAGAATACTAGAGTGGGCTGCCATGCCCTCCTCCAGGGGATCTTCCTCATCCAGGGATTGAACCCGGGTCTCCTGCGTCTCCTGCATTGTAGGCGGATTCTTTACCTCTTGAATCACCAGGGAAGCCCCCAACCATATTCCAATATACAGTAAAAACAAACAAACAAAAAAAGAGCTGGAGAAAAGGAAGTAGGTAGACTGCACTCTTGTGGGGGCAGCATCACTGAGGGATAACTGGAGGGAGTCTCAAAGCAACCCCCGACCCAGCCTCGAGATTTCACAGAGGCAGGAACCTTTGAAAAAACTCAAAGCTAGATGGACCCAAGGCTTGGCTTAGACCCTGCTCACCTGAGCCCTGGTTCACTGTTGTCTCCATGATTCAAAATTCTTCTCAAATTCTAGAAAGACAGCGAGCTCTGGGTTTGACCATGCTGAGGTTTCAACTCCCTAAACAATAAAGTTCATCCCTGCAGAGGAAATTCCCTTGTGGTCCTTTTGAGGCAGGAATGATGCATTAAACACGAGCCTCGATGAAAGGAAGGGCTGTTCTTCATCCTATCTGGTACTTTTAACCATGAACCATGTTCCAAGATCAACCATCCAGAGGAGACATGGAATTCCTCATGGGGCGGGCAGGGCCGGGGCTGAGGGTGGGGGCAGCTCTCCTAGCTCTGCAGCCACAGCCAGGGCCCAGCCATGGCCAGAGCCATGCACACCCCCAGTTCAGCTCATTTTGGCTCCAGACAGGCTTTTATAAATGACTGGTCTGAGGGCTGTCAGCTTCTGTGCGGCTGCAGACAGATCCTCTCATCAGCCTGGAATTATCAGCCCTTCGCATACGTGCCACTACAGATAACACAAGAAATGTGCTTTCGTGGCTTGAAATTGACGATCTAAGGACAGTAGAGCAGCCGAGACACGTGGGGGCAGGATAAGAAAAACCTTGACATTTTAGAAAGCCTCTTTGTTACATTTGGATAAGGATGCATTTTTTTGTTGTTGTTGGTTTTGGTTTCCTTGATTTCTGTTTGTTAGGTTCTGGGCACAGAGTGGGTGCTCAGCAATATGCCTACAAAGTTTATTTATTTATTTGTATGTATTTTTGGCTGCTCTGGGTCTTCATTGCTGTGCGTGGGCTTTTTCTCTAGTTGTGGTGAGCAGGCTTCTCACTGCAACGACGTCTCTTGTTGCGGAGCACTAGGGCGCTCGGACTTCAGTAGTCACAGCACATGGGCTCAGTAGTTGTGGCGTGTGGGCTCTCGAGCACAGGTTCAGTAGTCACGGCACATGGGCTTAGTTACTCCTTGGCATGTGGGCTCTTTCCAGACCAGGGATTGAACCTGTGTTTCCTCCATTGGCAGGCAGATTCTTTACCACTGAGCCACACCATAGAAAGCTCTGCCTTTAAAGTTCAAAGCAGGAAAAATCAACGTGAAGCTGTGATTTTTCAGGGTCTGGGGCCCTGGCCTCCCTGGATGTTCTTTCTAAAATGTGCCATCAGGACCTGCCATCAGCTTCCCTGGGTTTGAGCTACAAAAAATGACCTATGTTCTGTCTCACCAAGAGAACTTCCAAAATAATCTCACTCTGGTGAGATGAGATCAATCTCCAAAATCATGGTATCATTGTGAAGTGAGGCAAATGGACAAAACTAAGTTCGGGAGAGCGATCAGTGAGGGTCCACAGATCCACTCCATTGACAAGGTTGCCACCTGTGCAGCCCCGGAGGAGAAAATCATGGCTGCAACAGGGACCAGGCAGCCTGAGGGTCAAATCCAGCTATTTGTCTCAGTAGTGTATAGTGAACACAGAGCCAGGTCCTTTGCTTACGGAGAGTCTGTGGCTGATTCTGAACTTGGACGGCAGGTCGAATACTTGTGACAGAGACCAGATGGCCTGCAGAGTCTAAACTATTTATGATCTTGACCTTTTCAGAAAATGTCTGCCGACCCCTGCTTTAGGTCATTATTGCCACCAGAACAAAATTATCATAAAAATCTTGACGGTAATGTAATTAGTATTTTGCTGAAATGAAGCATGAGAAATGAATTGTACTGCGGAAGATGTAATTGCTCGTGATGTGTGTGTGTTTCCATTCATTACTCACCCACACATCGCTGGTCCATCCATAGATCTAACTGAGGAATAACAATTAAATCGAGTTACCTCTGGTATTTTGCCTAAACTTTCAGACACATAAAAACAATAGATTTAAGCATCATTGTTTTTTGTTTTGTTGTTATTAAGCAGTATTTCAAATTCAAATATTTCTTCTATCAAAATAGAAGAACAGAATATATTTTGTTTAACCGTTTATTAGCTTGGTTTATCACTTTGGAAATGTTTAGACACATGGGATGTTTAGATGCGTGAATAGTTCTGTCCAGGGACCTGTTAAGCACACCAAGAGGATGTACCAGGCCTCAGAGAGGTCAGCACAGAGAAAAGAGGCAGACAGACAAAGCTTTGACTCCGAACAAGCCTGAGGGTCCCCAAGAACTGGACTTTCGAAATGAAGCGACTCACAGGGAGGCTCTCCATGGCAGAGATGCTGCAGGTGTGCTGGCACCACCTTTGTGTGATGGAGCAGGAAGGAATCTCTCTCCTATCAGTTCAGGGAAACAAACCACCGCAGGTTGCAGGGTGTGATCCCAGAGAAAAACAGCAGCTTTTCAAAAGACTTTTTTTTTTTTTTGGACTGCACTGGGTCTTAGTTGCAGCATTCAGGTTCTTTAGTTTGGGGATGTGGGAGCTACTTCCCTGACCAGGGATCAAATCTGGGCCTCCTGCCGTGGGAGCACGGAGTCTCAGCCACTGGACTGTCAGGGAAGTCCCCAAGGCCTTTTTTAAAAACTAAATTAAAAAAAAAAATTTAATGTACACATTGAAAAGGTTCATTGTAGAAAACTTGGTTTAGAGAAGCCCCAAATTCTTCTACATTCAGATGTAGTATCTTGAAGTCTATCCATCCAAGGCTATTTTATGCAATTCTTTGTAACACTTGTGAAATGAGATCATTATGTATGTAAACCATTCTGAACTGCTTTTGTGCACTTAGAAATAGCAAATTCCTGACCTTAAATACACACTGACTTAATTTAAATGACCGTGTAGTATGCTATGATATGAACCGCCACGAAGCGTTCAGCCAAGTCCTTACTGTTGGCTACTTAGGTTGTTTCCAAAGTTAAACATTTCATTCATGTTTGATTATTTCCTTTAAGTAGAAGGGAAGGTGTGTATATTTTAAAGGTTTTTGAATCATATGGCAAACTGGTCTTCTATGAAAATATTTAAACTTTATCTCTGAATTTTAATATATTATTTCAGATATCTCAGTTCTACTTCAATATATGAAAGTATGTCTTCTAATGCATTCATTTATACTGTGTATTATGAATATTGCATAATTAATGCCAATAAATTTATGGAAATAATTTTTAAATGTTTAATACTTATGTTTTAAGCCAGTAAACATTTTCCCAGACATTTATTAGGAATGCTATTTCTAAAGACATTTCCTGGTTATGTATTTTGGTCTATTATTTTCTACTGAGATGCCTTTTTCTTAGATTTTATTTCCTTTATATTGACATAAGGAGTCTTTCAAAACACCATCTGATGTCAGGAAATCACACTGACATTCTTGCCATCTTCCCATTTCAAACACATGCAATTCACTGCACATGTTCAATAACTATTTGTTAAGTGAATGAACAAGTAAGGATCTGTTGAATTATTATTGTACGGTTACCTTTAGTTTTGACCCCAAGTGTAAGATTTTTATTTTTCAAACCTTTGTCAAGTGTCCACTTGGGTCAAGCACCCCACCAGAAAACGGAACAATGAGAATCAGAAAGACAGCAGCCCTGTTCTCAAAGAGCTTACCCTCTTGACAGAAAGACAGAAGAGCAAAGGGGTTTGGGACAATGACTGTAATAGGAGTGCTTAGATGTTCAGCGAAGGACCGGATCTGCCTAAGGGACTTAGAGAAGGCTTCACAAACACAGTGGTGCCTCCGTGCAGACTGGAATAACAGTACAGTTGCACACACTATGAACCTGAGACCCTGCAGGGTGGGGGTGAAGGCGATCATCAGTGATGTTACATGCAGATTCACTTTTTCATGGGTTTCACTAGAGCTTATCGGTCAAGGGGACCGAGAAGCAGGATTTTAGAAGAAACAGGGTTTGAAGCATGGAGGCGCAGAAGGTGGTGACACGTTCAGGGAATTACAAGTGGCTCAGTCTTGCTGGAGGATAAAACAGGAGGGATTCCATAGGTTCAGTGTACTGAAACATCAGTGTCAGTACAGAAAACTTTATGCAAATGTGTGTCTATGGCAGCATCATCCCCAAATTCCCAAAACAGGAAACAGTTTATATGCCCATCATTAGGGGACTGGGTAAAAACTGCATATGCTATCCAAAAAACACTGTGCAAGGGTAAAAAGATGTAACTGTATCTGTTTCAAATGAAGAAAGATCTTCAGTGTCCTATAAGCCATAAAATGATAGGATATTTTCTCATATGTGTAAAAACAGATGATAAAAAAACACTCGTGTGTTAAAGGATGTTTCAGTCATTATTGGTCTGAGTGTGTTGATGGCCCCAATTCTTGGTCCCTGTCATTCTCCTCGCCAATTGCCATGACTTTTACAGCTTTTTCATCATGAACATGGAATCTATTTTCCCATGACTGGATACTGAGTTCAGCCATGTGGCTTGCTTTGGTCAATGAGCATTAACATTGTATAGTTACAACATTATACAATGTATAATGTTGTATAGTTATTTCAAGAAGAGGTTTGAAAAACCTCCTGCATATTCCACTCATTTGTCTGGCCACCACTGTGAGGTCATATCTGGACGAGCCTTCTGGAGGGTGGACAATAAACGGAACAAAGTTCAGTCACCCAATTATCCCAGCTAAGCCTACCCGAGACCAGCCTTCAGCCAGCTGATTCCCCAGTCATGTGGGTAGACCCTGGCAAGATCAAGACAGCCATCTGGTCTACTCACAGCTGACCACAGACACGTGGACATGTGAGCAAGGCCAGCTGCAATCTCAGGCCAGCCCAGATCAGAAGAACCCTGCAGCCTTGTCAAATAAGCATCCATATGTCTCTGAGGTCTTGTGGTAATGTTATGAAACATGATTTTAGCCATAATAACTGACATGATGTACTGGTATATAATATGGGCTTACCAAAAATCTGGACAGCTCACCAAACTATTAACAGGTTAGTGAGTGGAATTACTGATCAACTTCCATGTCCCAACACTGAAAGTATTGCTGTACCCTCTAAGAAATAGAATTGCTCCTTGTGTTTTGACTCATCTTCTTTAACTTATTCATTCTTAAAATAATTTTATTTATTTATGGCTGTGCTGTGTCTTCATTGCTACAAGGGCTCTTCTCCAGACTAGGGGCCACACTCTAGTTCCAGGGCAAGGGCTTCTCATTGTGGTGACTTCTCTTGTTGTGAAGCACAAGCTCTAAGGCGTGCAGGCTTCAGTAGCTGTGGCTCCCGGACTCTAGAGCGCAGACTCAGTAGTTATGACGCATGGGCATGGTTGCTCCGCAGCATGTGGGATCTTTCCAGCCCAAGGATAGAACCCATGTCTCCTGCATTAGCAGATGGATTCTTTATCACCGAGCCACCAGAGAAGCCCTAACTCAGTCCTAAAATGCCAAAAGCAGAGTAAATAAGAAAAGAGATCCTAATCCCAGATGTCTTAAAATGAAGTCTACACAGTTACAACACTGGTTTGGTTTGCAAAATGTTCTGAATGACCAGCATCGGTGCCTGTCTGCAACACTGATGGTCTGGACACGAGTGAAGGAGCCACTTAACCTTTATTTTAGCCTATTTTTTGGTAAAGATGTGTGTGGCTCCTGTTGGGGTTGGGTAAGGCCATCAAGAGAATGCTTGTGTCTCCTAGGAATGGGAAAAGCCATGATGAGAAACTGTTAGAGCTACCCAAGATGCTGCACACATGAGCAAACAAGCTGAAGGCGCTCGGTATGATGAAGCTGATGATGTGATGGTGATGCGATGAGTTTATTTTTAGCCACAGAAATGGCCAACAGCTATATGATCTCGCAGTCAATCCTAAAGGAAATCAATCCTGAATATTCATTGGAAGGACTGATGCTAAAGCTGAAGCTCCAATACTCTGGCCACCAGATGTGAAGACCAGACTCATTGGAAAAAGACCCTGATGCTGGGAAAGACTGAAGCAAAAGGAGAAGGGGACGACAGAGGATGAGATGGTTAGATAGCATCATCAACTCAACGGACAGGAATCTGAGCAAACTCCAGGATGTAGTGAAGGACAGAGGAGCGTGGCGTGCTGCAGTCCATGGGGTCACAAAGAGTCAGATATGACTTAGCGATTGAACAACAATAATATGATATCTCAAACTCCTTGAGCTTTCAGATGATGAAAATAAGAGATCTTTTGTAAACACCTAGATACTGATGTATATAGTTATTTCATTCCCTTCATGCTGACTGTCTGGGAGAAGATATTGTTATTGTTTAATCTTCATCAAGTCTAGAAAAAGAGCAAGTCACTAGAAATTCATTGATTGGGCTGGACTGTTCTTCCTATTAAGCTTCAACAAATACTGTTAACTGCCTTCAAGGCATTTACAATAACCATAAAATCCAAAGTGTCAGAAGACCATCCCCTGGTATGAGGCACAGAACTTAGAGGTGGTTGGATGGAAAAATACTGTGGAAATGGGTCAAGTTTGGGACTAGAAACATCTGGTTCCATTTCCTAATAATTATGTGACCCATAAGTGTCTTAATTTCTTGGTGTCTCAGCTTCCTCTTTCATTTAATGGGAATAATGAAATAACCCCATTATAAAAATCAAATTCAGTCACTTACTGTCATCTCCCTACTTCTGCCTTCAAAATGCTAAGAAGCCTGCAAAGGATCTATGAAGAACTGCCTAGCATACCATTGTTGTTGGCACTCTCCATAGTTCTTCTTTTTTTTTTCTTTTTTTTAAATTTATTTATTTTAATTAGAGGCTAATTACTTTACAATATTGTATTGGTTTTGCCATACATCAACAAAAATCCGCCACGGGTGTACACATGTTCCCAATCCTGAACCCCCCTCCCACCTCCCTCCCCATACCATCCCTCTGGGTCATCCCAGTGCACTAGCCCCAAGCATCCTGTATCCTGCATCAAACCTGGACTGGCAATTCATTTCTTATATGATATTATCAAAAGTTCTGACTTGTTATTAAGTCCCCTTTCCCTGGTATGCTTTTAATTTCTAATTCAGCTTGGGTGAAGATGTAAAGAAATTATTCTAACAGGACAGTTCTGTTATCAACCAATTCTCTTCAATCCATAGTAAGTTCAAGGAGAAACAAAGCTTTACATAAGACACCAGTCCAACCATGCATTTAAATATTACAAAAGCCTGGCTGGGAGACACAAAATAATTTGCCCAACACTGGTGGCATTAGTGGTAAAGAACATACTTGCCAACGCAGGAGACATAAGAGATGTAGGTTCGACCCCTGGGTTGGGAAGATCCTCCAGAGGAGGGCATGGCAATCCACTCCTGTATTCTTGCCTAGAGAATCCCCATGGATGGAGGAGCCTGGAGGGCTATGTCCATATGGCCGCAAAAAGTCTGACACAACTGAAGTGACTGAGCACTACTAATTAAACAGGATAAAACAATCCAGGATCCTACGCTCTGAGCCAGAGCAACCTCTAAAATACTTCCTAACCAGTGCACATCTATAGAACCAACCCATAGTGATTACAGCTAACAATGCTGGGGACTTCCCTGGTAGTTCAGTGGCTAAGACTCCAAGCTCCCAAGGCAGGGGGCCTGGGTTTGATCCCTGGGTCAGGGAACTAGATCCCACATGCCACAATGAAGATCTAAAATCCCAAGTGCCACCACTGAGGCCTGGAGCAGCCAAAATAAACAAACATGAATGCTCAAGAATAGGCAACATATTTCCATTTAGATAAATAAAATGCATCACTTATTCATAGGAAAACTAGAACCACATTCCTCTAGGCTGAGTTTGCTGACAGCTTGGTGAGGCCATCTCACACTTGCCACCCAAAAGCAACATCATATGCTCCCTTCCAAATTCTCCATCACTTTCATGCACTCTGCTCAACTCTTCCAGTCCCACTGGCATCTTTTCTTCCTACTCAGGAGCAGAGGGCACACCTCCCAGGCCTGGGCTTTGGCATTTCCAGTCACAACCACCTCCTTTTTGGCCGAGTGGGTCTGCAGACTCTATTCTAAGTCTCTCCACTTCGTGTTCTGCTTTCAGAGTCTTTGCTAATCGCTCTTCTCTTTTGAGGGGCACACAACAGCCCTTGCTTCCTTGCCCCAGTAGGCAGGATATTCTCTGCTTTCAGATGTCTCAGCCCTTCAAATACAGTCTTGATCTTGGGAAAAGAAGTAATTAGCCTGATGGGGAGGAAACTACCATTTCAGCAGTTTTCTCCCTCCTGGGTTTTCAAGTAATAGAAGTCCAAGCCGGTCAGAATGAAGTCGAGGGCTTTTGGGTCTCAAAGCCCCACTAAGCTCCAATGGCCACAACTGGCACTCAGAGCTCATTAGTTCCAACCCGACCCTGCTAATCGCCCCGCATGCTGAATCAGCCTCTGTGGACACTGGGAGGAGTGTTCATTAGAGCTGTAACCTCCAACTGGCCTTGGAGACCTAAGTCTTACTAGTTGACACACACTTGAAGAAAGAGGATGCCACGCACTAAAGGAAGGAAAAATGAGACTAGCCAGAAAGACAAAACTTGTCCTTATTATTCCTCTTGGAAGAAACTTGGTGTGTTATTAGCAGCAGTGTTCCCCCTTCTTGGTAACCCTGGCAGAGAAGTGCTTTTAGATCTGTGGACACACCCCTTCAGAGAGGGGTTCCTCAACCTTGGCACTATGGGTATTTCAGGACGGATTATCCTTTGTAGTGGGCGACCCTGTGTTTTGTAGGATGTGAGCAGGTGACTTGAAGTCCCCAAACAATTGCAGCCAATAAGCCTCTACCCACTAGATGCCAGAACCATCTCACCAGGCCCCTGGGGCATGACAACAACCAAACATGTCTCCAGACAAGTGTCCTCTGGGAAGCAAACTCATCCCTGGTTGGGAAGCACTGCTTTAGAAAACTGCCACCTGCACCTAAAAGAATAGACTACGATAAAACACAAGATAAGAATTTATTAGACAGCTTCACATAAGAGAAAGCATTCTTTTTTTTTTTTGAAAAGCACTTATTTTACTTTTTATTTATTTATTTTTTGGCCATGCTGCACGGCACGGGCGGTCTTAGCTCCCGTGCTCAGATGCTAAGTCATGTGCAGCTCTTAGCGACCCCATGGACTGTAGCCCTCCAGGCTCCTCTGTCCATGGAATTCTCCAGGCAAGACTACTGGAGTGGGTTGCCATTTCCTTCTCCAGGGGATCTTCCTGACCCAGGGATCAAACCCATGTCTCCTGCATTGGCAGACAGATTCTTTACCACTGAGCCACCAGGAAAGCCCAAACTGAAATAGACATCTGAAATGAGCTAGAAATGCTGAATGTTTGAAAATGGATGAGAGGTAGGTCAAGACAGGAACTGGAGTCAAGAGGTAAAGTCAAAAGTGAGCTGTTACACAAGTGAGGAGGTTCATAGGGAGAAAGGAGGAACTAGGTCTCAAGGGTTCAGCACTGAAGACTCTAGAATAAGGCAAAAGATCAAGAGAAGTTTTATCCATTTTCCTCCAATACTTGTTCCTTTCTAGGAAAAAAGTGATGTTAAGATCTGGCCGTGTAGTTGTGCAGAAAATGGGTGGAATAAAGAAAAGACAAAGAACCTGGTTAGTTTCTTGAGAAGGAAACAGGATCAGGTGGTTGAGTCTAGGATGCTAACAATTGATGGAACAAAGCAGGGAAGGAGAAGGCTGGTGTTGATGAACAACAAAACAGGGGATGGAAAAAACTACCTTTTAAAAAGTGGTCCTGACCAACAATGTCAAAAATCAAATGCTGCAAAGATGTGAGTGAGGATGGTGAAGGTTGGTGATTCTGACAACACGGTGGGCCCTTGCTGCCCAAGTAGAGAATGCCCGCCCCCCCTGCCAATTTCCCAAGGTGAGGCGGGCTTTTTCAGTGCCTTGGATAATGATTACAAAGGACTGTGCTTTTCAGGAAAGGTCTGGACACCTTTCCCCACCTCTTGTGATGCTGGGCAAGATGAAAACAGTTGCCTGACAGCCCCACAATCACAAGGGTGAACAATCCATACACTTACAGCCATCCTGGAGCCAGACAACCTTCCTGATTTCCACTTTCTTTGTATGTTTTCTTATTTCGCTGATATATTTTACCGTATTTATTCTCATTGTTTTATTTGCATTTTGCTCATTTTCTGATTTTTGAATCTGAATATTGATTTCATTCTTTGCTAATTGATATGAAAACACGTGAGGACTTGGATTCACCCTTTGTGTATCACTGACTGAACAAGTACGACAGGTATTAAGTTTACACTGTTTGTCCCTTTTCTAAATGGCCTTTTCCTGCTGATTTGACTTCCTCTTTCATTCAGGGATTCAGGAAAATGGTTTTTGAATCTTGTAGTGGTTTCATTCATTTTATTTGCCCTTTTACTATTACTTTCTCCTTGTGATCAAACTGTGAGTTTAACCTTAAATGTTTCAGGAAAATTATTATCCTTCTGTGGCCAAGCAGATAAACATTTATCAATGTTTCGCAGCCTTTTGAAAAGATGGCCTATTTTCTGTTTGTGCGATATGTAGCCTTCTAACGCCTAACACACTCTGCTTCTGGCTGAAAGCTTCACTGTTCTGGGGACTGGGGCCCCCTCCCCATGGACTTCCTTCCCCACGTCCCCAAAACAACCTGCCCCAGTTCCACTCCTCAAGCCCCAAGAGCTGTAAGGAGAGAGTGCAGACTGGACAGCCTGGGTCTGCACTCACCTACCACTGCTCACGTCCATCCTTTCCAACTGCTTCCCCCCCCCCCTTTTCTGCCTGGGCTTTATAAAAACACAAAACAGAGACTTTGTGTGTCCACAAAACAATACTTCAGGGGAAGGGGAGGGAGGGAACGGGGCATGAAAAATAGAATGCTCGAGGGGCACAGAGTTGATTTTGCCTGATTATACTTGGTAAATTCCCCCTAATTGATCTGTTTAATTATTGATGTGGAAAGTGTTTGCTTTGAGAGAATTGAGTCATCAAGGGCCCTCAGGACCAAGGAGACAGACATCACCTGCTATGGGGTTGGCAGTCAGGGCAAGACCGTCACCCCAGAGCACAGCGGATCTCGCAGGAGGGGAGGAAGGGCTGGTGCCCACGGCCAGCGTGTAGAGCTCTCCGCAAGTGCGTCTAAGACCCCAGAGCCCAGCAGCTCCCAGGAAGAGTAAGTGATACCCAGGACAGCTAGCAGACATTCCTGTGATGAACTCCCATTCTGCCACCGATCTTCCTTCTTTAAGAAACAAAACTTTGTGCTCAGACTCCCAACTCTTGCCGCAACTCATCTGCCTTTGTGGATTCACCTCCCCTTATTGTCTGCAATTGTTTGGGGACTTCAAGTCACAAAAGCCTAATATTTAAAGTGTCAATGCATTTTTCTGTAAAGGTGTCATTGAACCACTGGGCCAAGTGCTGATATCACAAATAATTCCCTCATTTTCTTCCCTGACATCCATCAGCATTCATTCTCTTGGCTCCTGGGGAAAGGTAGTGCCTCCTGGCGGGGTGGGAGGGGTGGTGAGATGGCTGGAAAAATGGATACTTGAATGTTATTGAAATGGAACAAGAATGGGAATGGTTGGATTGATCCAGCAGATTCTGATTTGAGAGTCAATTCAGAATGGATCCTAGAATGAAGGAAATCATAAAATAGTTTCTCTGCCTCCTTGTCTGTAAAATGTAGAGGCTCAAATTCCTTCTAGTTTTAACATGCTGGGTAGTCAGGTCAAAGAATAAAAAAACTGACTAGGGCTGCCCTGGGGATCAGTGGTGAAGAATCCGCCTGCCAGATTTGATCACTGATCCAGGAAGATCCCACATGCTGTGAAGCAAGTACATCTGTGTGCTACGATTACTGCGCCTGTGCCCTAGAGCCAGGGAGCCGCAACTACTGAAGCCCAGGCACCCTAGAGCCTGGTACTGCCCAACAAGAGAAGCCACTGCAGTGAGGAGCCTGTGTACCGCACCTAGAGCGTAGCCCTCACTCACTGCAACTAGAGAAAAGACCACGCAGCAGTGAAGACCCAGCACAGCCACAAACAAAGGAATAAAATTATATTAAAAAAAAACTCTGATCAGCAGCAAAAAGCATGGAAGGCTCAGAGATGAGTTAATACTGATCCCCCTTCATGAAAGGACCTGCAGCCTGGCTGTGTGACCAGCAGAAAGGTCCCAGCTGTTGGAGCCCACAGGGTTCATCCCAGTGGGAAGCACAGACTTTGCTCCGGGCAGCTCTTGGTCAGTGACTGGACAAAGTAGTGACACAGAAGCTTAGCCCAAATTGGTAAGCCTCTGATGAGCGATCTTGGCTATGGGTTGACCACTGAGGCTGGCAGAGACTGTCTGGTCTACACTGGGTCTGCCCAATCCAGGTTCTTTCCCTCTTCTTCCACAGGCAGCCTCTTTCCAAGTCATCTTTTATACATCTAACTCCTCTTCAGGATCCACCTACGGGAAAACCCCAAGAATAATGGGGGATGAGATGTAACAATATGGCATAAAACTCAGGAAAGGATGTGGTGAATCCAACCATGTGGGGAAACATGGTCATGAAGGAAGTGGCATCTGAGGTTTCCTCTGAAGAATGGGCTTTCCAGGTGGCGCTGGAAGCGTCTTCCCAGGCGCTTCCCATCTGCCAATGCAAGAGACTTAAGAGACGAGGGTTCAATCCCTGAGTTGGGAAGATCCCCTGGAGGAGGGTATGACAACCCACTTCTGTATTCTTGCCAGGAAAATCCCATAGACAGAGGACCCTGGCGGGCTACGGTCCATAGGGTCGTAAAGAGTCGGACATGACTGAAGTGACTTAGCACATCTGAAGAATGAGTGGGGGGTTTAGTGGGTAGAAAAAGAAGAAACTCAGCATTTCCAGCAGAGAAATGGGTGAAAAGGCACGTGATATAAAAATGCAGATGTGGGACCAAGGGCGGTGTGTGTGAACGGAGTATTCCACAACTGCAGCGGTGGAGGCAGGACGGGGCACTGGAAACATAAAGCTGGAAAATACAGGATCCCAGATATACCACCGTCACAGAAACCCTGTAGGTACAGTCCTGTTAAAATGAAGCAGGACTCTATGATCCTTGCCCCCAGTGTCCTCAGCCTGCCTTTAGTCTGTGAAAATACTTTAGCCAAAGAATAAGTTTAATCAGCGGTGAGAACATACAGAAACAAAGGAAAACAGTCAAAGGAGACCAAATAATAATAGTTTGTCATTAAACAAAGCCAGGGACATTTAGTTCCCCCTCAAGGGTTGTAGACAGTGTTCTGAGCCATATCCTGTGAGCTGTCTTATAGACACTGAAGACTCCACCAGGTAGGAGAAGTCACCTACATGATGACCAGACTGTAGCCACGACATAGGCTAGGCTAAGTCACTTCAGTCGTGTCCGACTCTGTGTGACCCCATAGACAGCAGCCCACCAAGCTCCCCCATCCCTGGGATTCTCCAGGCAAGAACACTGGAGTGGGTTGCCATTTCCTTCTCCAATGCATGAAAGTGAAAAGTGAAAGTGAAGTCGCTCAGTCATGTCCGACCCCCAGCGACCCCATGGACTGCAGCCCTCCAGGCTCCTCCATCCATGGGATTCTCCAGGCAAGAGTACTGGAGTGGGGTGCCATTGCCTTAAGCTGCCACAATTCCAAGAACTGACCTCAAAGAAATGGAAACAAACCGATCCTGCAACTGAAGACTAACTGTATTTAAAACAATCAAGATGACACTGGTCAGACCACTGACCAATTTCAAGATGACTGTCAGAGCTGACTGTGCTGTTTCTGCATGTAGCCCCTCCCTCAGCCTATAAAAGCTCTTGCCCACCAGTTGGGGGTGGGGTGGGGAATTGGCCTTTGGACCGGTGTATGCCCTTCCCCACAGGTTGCCAGCATCCAAAATAAAGCAAACTTTCCTTTCCACCAGGGGCTTCCCAGGTGGCACTAGTGATAAAGAATTCACCTGCCAATTCAGGAGACACAAGAAATGTGGGTTTGATCCCTGGATCGGGAAGATCCCCCAGAGAAGGTAATGGCAACCCACTCCAGTATTCCTGCCTGGAGAATCCCATGGGCAGAGGAGCTTGAGGGGCTACAATCCATGGGGTCACAAAGAATCGGGCACAACTGAGCATGCACACACACACTCCTTCCCACCAGCCTGGCCTCTTTATTTGTTTTCAGTGGTGAGCAGCTGGCCCCCACTTTCAGTAACACTATTGGTTTGTAGGCTATGGAAATGGTAACTCTGGGAGAATAAGCTACCCAAAGCAATAAAATATAGAAAGTTCCATAGCACAGTACTCCTGACAGCCCTAAAAAAAAAGGCATTTTACTTCTATGTAGGTGGTTTCCTTGGACGAATACCACCTGCTATTTGTCAGGGAGAAAATGAATTACTTGTCCCACGTTACTGCAAAATCAATCATATCATAACACCAATCTATCATGTAAAATTCAGCCTCCAGGCTCATGTTTTCAGGAAAGAAACTGGCAGTTAATACTCCCATCCCCATTTACTTATTCAGAAGAAAAAAAAAAAAAAGATCTGCCCATTGAGATCCAAAATAACTTCCTTAAGACTGCTATCAAATTCTAACAATGAAGTTCATCCATCCTGACAAAGTTTTCATTTTATAAATTACAATTTGTTTCAATAAAAAACAAAGCAGCAGACGTCCCTGGTGGCACAGTGGATAAGAACCCACCTGCCAATGCAGGGGACACAGGAAGATCCCACATGCCATGGGCAACTAAAGCCCATGAGCTACAACTACTGAGCCCCTGTGAGCTGCAGCTACTGAAGCCCACATGCCCTGAGCCTGTGCTCTGCAACAAGAGAAGCCACAACGACGAGAAGGCCAAGCTCTACAACAAAGAGTAGCCCCCACTCGCCGCAACTAGACAAAGCCCATGCAGCAACGAAGACCCGGTGCAACCAAAAATAAATAATTTAAAAAAAAACCACGAAACAGCACTTCCCAAACTTCATTTGCGAAAACCCAAGAAACACACAGTCCTTTGGGTTTTCGTTGTCGCAAGGGAAACACTGTGCATGACAAATTTCACTTACTTTTCACAGCAAATCCTAGAAACGTAACCCTTAAAAGTCCACCACGAAAGTCCATTTAAGTTGGTTGAATCCATTTCCCACTCATATTTGACCACAAGATCCTCCTGCCCTCATAACACCCACAAACACTAGAGAAGTACCATTACAGGGAATATATTTGGCTGGCAGACTTCAAGGGTTTCAAAAGCCTTTCCTATCGGAATGTGATGGTAGCAAACCAAACCATTGCTTTCACAAAATTCCATCTTTCATTTTTGAATTTGGTGCCTTTGGACTCAAGGATAAAGTTAAATAGGCTTCATTCTCAGCTAGGTATGTGGAGGGTCCTTCCAACTGGTCATGGTGTGGAAAGTCCAGGGAATGGTGGAGCCAGGAAATATTATATTTAGTATTTGTAGGGTCGAAAGAAAAGCTCCAAGCTGGAAGCACACATTGAAGGTATAATAAATTTCAGGCCTATGGTTTGTTGAGTTGCCAAGCAATCATCTATTGAATGAACTTTCTATTTTGCAAAACTAAGGAATGTTTGTATAGAGCTGTCTTGGTGTCTGTGACCCCATGGCAGTATTCCTGTGTCCATCTGAAGTTTTAGGGATGTGATCAAAATGGCACATTACTAAAAAAAAATGATGCAAATCCATCCCACACAGCTAGAGAAAATGTAAGCCAGTTCATTCTCAGCTAGGTATGTGGAGGGTCCTTCCAACTGGTCATGGTGTGGAAAGTCCAGGGAATGGTGGAGCCAGGAAATATTATATTTAGTATTTGTAGGGTCGAAAGAAAAGCTCCAAGCTGGAAGCACACATTGAAGGTATAATAAATTTCAGGCCTATGGTTTGTTGAGTTGCCAAGCAATCATCAATTGAATGAACTTTCTATTTTGCAAAACTAAGGAATGTTTGTATAGAGCTGTCTTGGTGTCTGTGACCCCATGGCAGTATTCCTGTGTCCATCTGAAGTTTTAGGGATGTGATCAAAATGGCACATTACTAAAAAAAAATGATGCAAATCCATCCCACACAGCTAGAGAAAATGTAAGCCAGTGAGTCATGCATTCAAATTTGGCTGAATACAGCGCTAAAAGCTCTTTGGAAATGTGTTAGGGATGCCCTACTAAGTGATATGCTTACTAATTTGATGCTTTCAAATTGTGGTGTTGGAGAAGCCTCTTGAGAGTCCCCTGGACTGCAAGGAGGTCAAACCAGTTAATCCTAAAGGCAATAAACACTGGATATTCACTGGAAAGACTGACATTGAAGCTGAAGCTCCAACACTTTGGTCACCTGATTCGAAGAGCTGACTCCTTGGAAGAGACTGATGCTGGGAAAGATTGAAAGCAGGAGGAGAGGGGGATAAAAGAGGATGAGATGGTTAGATAGCATCACTGACATGAATCTGAGCAAACTCCAGGAGATGGTGAAGGACAGGGGAGCCTGGCATGCTGAAGTCCATGGGGTCACAAAGACTGAGCAACCGAACAACAGCAGCTAAGTGAGAGAGAAGGTTAAGCAGGTGGGTTCTGGACATCCACCCTCCCTCATTCAGTCAGCACAGGTTTGATCACAGAGTAAGAGCTGCCATAGTTTTGTACAAACATCTGAAAACAGAGCTGTAATCTATCTGTCATTAGGAAAAGGGACATGACCAGGGGAAGAAATATCCTCCTTCTCATTGCTCTAAATAGATGCAACATGAAGTTCCCAGGGGATTCTCCTGGTTAGGTCCGATGTCTCTGGTCATTTTAAATGTAAAGGATGTTTACCAATGAGTGGGCCAAAAACGATGGCTTTATGAGGTCACGGGTCAAATGACAAAAATCACAATAATAATAAAATAATTCACATACACTATCTCTAAGGCTTCCACCTTTCTGGAGGGTAAAACTGAAGTGCAGAGAGACTCAACAACTTGTCCCAAGTTACCCAAAGGGTAAGAGGGAGTGTTGGGACTTAAAGCCAAGAAGGGAATTGCTATTACAAAGTCATACTAAGTAATTCTAAAAACCCTAAGTACAGCAACTTCCATTAGCAATCTATGTTACATATGGTAATATATACGTTTCAATGCTACTCTCTCAATTCGTCCCACCCTCTTCTTCACTCTCGGGGTCCACAAGCCTGTTCTCTACATCTGCGTCTCTATTTTGCCCCACAAATAGGTTCATCAATACAATTTTTCTAGATTCCATGTATGTGTGTTAATATTCGATATTTGTTTTTCTCTTTCTGACTTACTTCACTTTGTATAAAAGGCCCCATGTTCATCCACCTCACTAGAACTGACTCAAATTCACTCCTTTTTGTGGCTGAGTAATATTCCATTGTGTATATGTACCACAACTTCTTTATCCATTCATCTGTTGACAGACTTCTAGCAATTATCCTCCAACTGAAAATAAATTGAAAAAACAGAAAAAAAAAACAACCCAAAAACCTAGGTAACACGTGTTCAGATACAGGACAAAGCAGATCAATTCCAATAAAACTCAAGGTGAGTTTGCTTTGCAAAACTTGGAGGAAACTGCTACCAACCAAAATTTAAACAGTGCTTCAAAAAGCTTATATCCTCGAATGGCTTTCTCTACATAATCTTCCCAATGGCTACAGTCAGCATCATGCATAGTTACTGCATGTGGAAACATGTTTAAAATTTTGTAAATGTGACTTTTCATTTTGTTGGCGTCACACGCAAGAATGAGGTGGGCATGACCTCTCTTCTATCTGGTGATTTTACAGCATTGAGTCAAGTCCTTCTCTCCCACCCCAAACCTCTTTGAAGAAGGGTGGCGAGTGCATGCTCACTCTAGTCTGCCCAGAAATGACCTCACTGACTTCATAGTTTGATAAACATAATCAAGACCCATTTCCATTTGATCTGCTCAAGCATCTATTCCCAAGGTCACCTTAGTGATATCCAGAATTCAAGAGACTCCATCTACTTCCCTGGATGTCTTGGTCCATTCAAACACTTAAAGAGAAAAGCATAAAAAGGTATCTGTGTACTTTTTACCATGGCTTCTCTCCAGAGTACATTCAAGGTGAAGACCCATGGATTGAGTTTGTTCAAAGAACAGTCAATTCCTTAGACATGCTTATTAGTAAATGCTCACCTTCAACATCTAGAACCCTTTTCAATGTTCAACCAATTTTTGTCATTGGTGCAATTCCTGGGTGACCAGCTGCTCCTAAACATGATATAACCTCTCATCAGAACAAGGAATTTGCAAATGGCAGCTGCGTACATGGGAGGTGGCTCAGAGGTGCTGATCTTACCACATCCCAATATCTGAGACAGAAAAAATTAAAAAGGTTTGATTCCCTTAAAATGTTTCAGGCAGGAAAGACTGCCTTGAATGTTATAAACTTGAATAGAAAAAAAAATGTTCATTTCTTCTGTCCCACCCACCCCCCTACTCTGTTCCCAGCATCTTTGTCTGAATGAGTCTCAAAAAAAGTGTAAATCTTGGCCCAGACTAAGCAAATCACCTTAAAAAGGAAGGTTGGAGAACTGTTTATTATTTGAAATGTCTCTCCCTAGACCTTATTTTTGATAAATTGGCTTCAGCTCCATTACTTCATGATATATCTCCCTTGACATTTAATTATACTTACTCCAAACACATTAAGCGAATCAGTCTGAACAGCTTCTTATTAATATGCAAATTTCTCCTTTGAAAACCCATGAATCTGTGAAAAATCTCTTTAGGCTTCCATTAAACCCACTCAGGAAGTTGTATACCTCACACAGACACTCGCTTCATTCACTGACTCAATGATTCAGCATTTACTAATTGTCTGAGTTAACCATTCTGGCCACATCAAGGGGAGGGGGTGGGGAAAGGACAGGGAACCAAATGGGATTCAGAAGCTGAACACTTAAAAGATGAATGATCAGAAGGCCAGGCCTGAATTAGTGGCTGTAATTAGAGTTGAAACTCAAGCTTCTTTGCAAACACAATCGGCCAGATGAGTTGAGATGGCCACTCTGTGCCAGAGTATCCCAGTCCACCAGTTAGCGACTTCTCTGGCCATTGCTCTCAAGACTGGAGTGGGGCAGCTGAAGGTGGGCTCCTGCACGCAGAGGGAATCTTCTTGCCCACACAAGTATTCTCTGTACACGTGTTCACTTACAATCGCATTTGCAAAAGACCTGGCTGTCCTGTAACAGGGGGCAGGGACCCAGATGGACTCTCCTAGCTCCCAGAGGAGCAAGATGAAGACTGAGAGGGACCACATGGAAGTTCGGACTTCAAATTGGCAAATATGTGGTCCTGAGGCTGTTGGGGGTCAGAGGTAAGTTCCAGAAGAAGCTACTATTCTCAAAATCAGGACAAGAAGGCTACACTTCAGGAGCAAGCAGAAATCCTGGTGGGAGGGAGCTTCCAGGAGGATCCAGAACCCGAGGGCTCAGAATGGAAGACTAACAGAGTGGAGATCAAGGCAGAAAAGGAACCTGGAGACGCAGAGTTTGGGAGAGAATTCAGGAATTTTCTCTGCTTACAGGACACTTAAGATGGGGAAAGGCCACCACCCTCCATTGTCCTCAGACGAAAGCGTGGGATTTGGGACGTCTAGGCAGAAGATGATAAGAACATCAAAAAGCGGCATGCTGGAATCAGTTTCTGGTGGTTTTACAATCTTGGTGGCTTCGACTATTTCTAAGAAATATTTGCAATGAGTAAACAATACAGTGACATCCTGGTTTTGACTCAGGATGAAAAGGGAGAAAACATAACCCGCTATTTTCATGACATCTGCAAGGGCCACTTTGTAACTATGTCAACACGCGTCTTCGTTCCTGTAAACGCCTGATTTTCAGAATTCAAAGATGATGTATTTAAGATACTTGGAATGAGCAGGAGTCATGAATGATCAGTTCTGTCATAAGACACTCCTTAAAGATGGGATGCATTCCATTGCCCTTCTGACCCTTCACCTGAACAGGTGGACTCTCAACCATGCAGTCTATTTTTGTTATTCCAGGCACTTTACAGCCTCCTTTGACACCTGAATTAGTGAATACTGAACCATGCTGTTATACTGGGTTCCCATGAGTCTCTGATCACAAAATTCCCTTCAGTTGATCAGTATATCATCTTGTCTTATGTGTGTTTCTGTTTAAATACATCTCATTTAATATATCCTGTTGATTCATTAACACTGAACTTGCAGCTAATCACACCCTAACTCAGTCCTGAACAAAGCTTATCTAACACACTGATTTTCTCCATAGAGCATATCACAGGCTTCCCATGCTCAGGAACACCAAATAGCACTTCAGTCCCTTCCCCACCGCCCCCTCCCCAGCTATGGCTAAAGCTGCCAAACATATCAGTTGGTTAAACCATATCATTAAACCAATCAGTTGGTTTAAGGCATGAAAACAGAACCCTCCATATGAGAAGAAGCTTCTTGCCTAAAAGTCACAGAGTCAGGATGGGCTTTGTGGACATCAGTTCCGCAGTCTCTCAGGGTCCATGTTCAGAAGGGCTCCACCCTCCTTTCAGTGCTCTGCTGTTACAACCAAAATTTCATAATAATTTGTTAACAAGGATTCCTCCATTTTCACTCTGTGTCATGCCCCATAAAGGACACACCTGGTCCTGCATGGAGATAATTAATGACTGAGGGAGGACCCACCCCAGATCCCTGGTCCAGTGCTTCTCACATCTGCATGTAGTGACCCCACCTGTGAGGGACAGCTCACCTATGCAGACCTGTGGCACATCAACTTTGTGCCCCAAGAACCCATCCACCCATCCACCCACACATCCATCCATCCATCCACCCACCCACCCATCCATTCACCTATCCATACAACCATCCACCCACACATCCATCCATCCACCCACCCACCTACCCATCCATCCATCCACCCACCCACCCATCCATCCATCCATCCACCCACCCATCCATCCATCCACTCATCCACCCATCCATCCATCCACCCCTCCATCCATTTATCCACCCTTCCATCCATCCACTCATCCACCCATCCATCCATTCACCCCTCCATCCATTTATCCACCCTTCCATCCATGCATTCACCCTTCCATCCATCCACCCTTCCATCCATGCATCCACCCTTCCATCCATGCATCCACCCATCCATCCACCCATCCATCATCCACTCATCCACCCATCTACCATCCATCCATCCATCCACCCACCCATCCATCCATGCATCTAATCATTCATCTGCCTATCCACCCAACTATCCATCCACCCATT
Organism: Bubalus bubalis; assembly: GCF_019923935.1. Classification (NCBI taxonomy): domain Eukaryota; kingdom Metazoa; phylum Chordata; class Mammalia; order Artiodactyla; family Bovidae; genus Bubalus; species Bubalus bubalis. The sequence continues at coordinate 31,360,005 of NC_059159.1, read as the reverse complement.
CATGCATCTGCCTCTCTTCTCACCCATCCATCCATTTATCTACCCATCCACACATCCATCCACAGAGGGTGGGTGGGCTGTGAGTCGATCTCTCTGCACTGCTCGATTTGAACACACTGGAATCACAGGCTCTGCTCTGCACAGATCTGGTTTAACTTTATGACAGGAATGAGCTAACAGACAGGCAGGTTAGGGACACAATCATTTCCTGGATAAACAGCATGGCCTTGGCCCATACGGCTGCATCAGTGGCATATTTTATGCATATGTATTTTTATAAAGTAGCTAGAGAAATAAAGCGACCCTATATCATCTAAGAACAACAATCTGACTTTCTGTTTGGCCGGCTGCCCTGTAGTCCTTCCCTCCACAGCTCCTGAAGCAGTCCCCCGCCTGTCCCTGCTACTTTGCACAAAGGTGAATAAATCAACGTAAAACTCTTACTATCTTATTTTCTCTCTACTCCCCCCAGTTGTGTCCTCCCCGTCTTGAATGCTTTGAGAAAATTAATGCCCATGTCTCTGGCAAATGTATTGCACCTATAATTCAGCTTTAAAACCAGCACACCAGCAGTGGCCAAACCTTGGGGAGAAGGTTCATTTTTCACACGAGTAATTGAATCCTTCCCTTCAATTTCCTTTCAAGTATTAAAGACAACCGATGCCTCGCTGAAAAAACCTTATAAAATTTCCACCAGATACTTGTCAACTGAGGGTAGAGATGCCTCTTTTACAGGACAGGGATGAGGGGAGTGGGGAGAAGAGACTGGGAAAGCACGCCCTGGGGTTCACAGGTAGAAGGTTATTCCAAGGTAGTGAAAATAATAAGGATCTTTTATTTCATCAGCCTCCACTTTATGCCGTCAATATTTCAATAACATGAAAATCCGGACATCAGTGTTTTCTTAGGCAACAATCTCACTGAATTTAACTGAGTTTTCAATGAATGCAATAAACATTCTTTAGCAGATTGCTTTGCCCTAACACTTTTTAAAAAAGTGTTTTCTATCAAGAAATATCTATTTTTTTGTTAAGTGCCATATTTGTGTATTTTAAGTGACACATCAATTTTACAGTATTTTTCTACCCAACAGAAATGACATGTCTTATCCCTTAATTGTCAGACATCCAGCAGCTCACTGTGGTACTGCACAGCTCAGTTACCCTTGTGTTTACAAGGGCAATCCCACCATTTTTTCCAAAAATGTTTTACCATTCCCTGAAATGGCTCAGTGGTTCACTCCCAGTCATTCAGATTACCCAGAGTAGCCCAGGTCCTCCAGCCCCCAATCCGGCCCCATTCTGGGGGAAGGGAAGTCCTGCAGGGTCCACCACTGAGAGGTCCCTGATGTTTTGTTTTGTTTTTTTTCACTTTTCTTCACCAAGAAGTCTGGGCAGCATCCAAAGATACAAAAGCAGAAGAGCCTCTCAGGAGGAAGGAAAAGTGCCAGGGAAAATTCTACCAAACCAAATCCATCAGAAACCTCTAGGCCTATTGTCTCAGTTATCTACTGCTATTTAATGAAGTGCTCATGATGTAATGCTGAAAGCAATACAAAGCATTTTGTATTTTAGGAAGAGCTTGTCTAAGCGGTTCTTCTGCTCCATGTGATGTCAGTTGGACTCATGTAGCTTTATTCCAGAGAAAACAATGGCACCCCACTCCAGTACTCTTGCCTGGAAAATCCCATGGACGGAGGAGCCTGGTAGGCTGCAGTCCAAGGGGTCGCTGGGAGTCAGACACAACTGAGCGACTTCACTTTCACTTTTCACTTTCATGCATTGGAGAAGGAAATGGCAACCCACTCCACTGTTCTTGCCTGGAGAATCCCAGGGACGGGGGAGCCTGGTGGGCTGCCGTCTATGTGATGGCACAGAGTCAGACACGACTGAAGTGACTTAGCACTTAGCTTTATTCATCTTGGATCTCAGCTGGGGCTAGAGTAACAACATAGCTTCCCGTACAACATCATAAGTACGGGTCCTCAGCTGAGGGGGCTAAAGAGCTGGACCGGCTGACCTCCTTCTCCAGAGGGTGGGCCTTCTTGCACTGTGGGTCAGAGTGCCAAGGGAGCAAAAGCAGAAGCTGTCAGGTCTCCACATGGATAACTAAGTCTGGAACTGGCACCTCTGCCTTGTGTGACCTGCAAGTCACACAACCAGCTCAGATCCAAGGGAGAAGAACTTATAGGATTATCAGATTCCACCTTTCAGTGGGAGAAAGGGATGCTCATATATGGATGGGAGGAACTGTTGGTGGCCATTGTTGGACACAATCCCAGATTATCACCCAGTGTTCCTCTAAACTGAGGTCCTAGCTCAGAGGAAGGTACTAAAGATCAGTGGGGAGATTTGTGGTCAGTCATTCTCAATCATTTCACTTCACAGGTTAGACCTGTTGCTGAAGAGCATCTTTTTCCTTAAACAACACTGCAGATTTGCTATTACTGAGTCATTTCAAATTTGTTTGGGTTACAGATCAGTCCTATCACCAGAAGTCAAGTTGTGGATAAAGCAGGAAATTTGTACAGTGGAATCAGATCATGGGCAATTCTCAACTACTCAATAATCACGCTCAAAGAGAATGAAACATATAATGTTTTTATGCTGCCCTGTTTGGTTCAAAAGAAACCTTGGCTTCCAACAACGCAGAAAAAGGAATCTCTTTTTAGTTTTTTTACCATACCCCAATACAAAATATTTTTGGTGTTAAAAAAGTTAAAATTAAAACAAACAAACAAACAAAGAATCTCTTGGCAAAATTTCCAGGAACAAAAATAATATATGGGCTTCCATGGGTCTAAAAGATTCTTAGAGATCATTTGGGCTGTAGTTTAGTGATATTAAAAGCTCACCATGAACCATGGAAGATGAGATACCATCTTATACGTTTCAAAACAAAGTCACCACAGAACTACAAAGAAAGGGTACCTGCCCTGCCACCCAGGCTTAGATGAGTAAGCCCTAATTCCCTCCATGGAAACATTTTAGACTTGCAAGTCCAGGTTGATAGACTTTTGAGTTCCAGCAAAAATCAGTTCCTTGAGATACATCTCTAGTATAGATGACATGCAGTTTTATACAAAGAAAGAAAATGTTCTCTTTTTCATTTCTGATGGACTCTGATTACAAAGCTTTTCTAATTGATCAAAATATTCTCAAGCAACAATCTATACTGTGCTAGTGTTATTGGTGTCTCTAGCTTCTTGACACTGGGCAAGATGCTTTTCCATTCTCTGAGCTCCAATGAATGGATTCAGCAGTGCTCATCAAAGGAATGTTTTATGTCCAGTTAAAAGAAGTGAACATCATTGTCATCAACGCTTATTCTTATAAAAGGCCTTACAGGTTACAAAGCACTTTTATGCAACAATCTCATTTGATTTCAATTTCTAGGGTCCTTTCCATCTTCGACACTGTAGATGTGATGGATTAAAAAACGCATGGTCAATTGATAAAATATACCTTGTTTCAGCAGTTTGCTTTAAACAGCCAAAGAGTTTTAAAAGCTCCTGCAGTGGGGAAAATCTGATTCCTTTCATCTCTACATTTGTGTTGGACGACCACATATCATTTTCAAAATATTTTTCAAAACTTAAGGAGAGGTGTGATTTACTATTTAATGATCAGCTTCCACTCACACATGCTCTGTGGTTCATCAGGAGAAAATCACTGTAGAATAAGAACCTCCTAGAGAAAATGCATTCAATTTATCTTCTTAGAAGATCTTGGCATTTATTTCCATTGGGGGCTACCCAAAAGAGGGAAATGGAAAGGGGGGAGGGTCTCTGAGACTCACATCCTTCTTTAAGCACAGCAACTTTCCTTTCACCAGCTTTGCTCCATTTTGCCTCAGTGTAAAATTTCAGTTGAACCGAGAGTTCTAAGGTCACCAAATATTTGAAATCTACTGCTTAAAGAAACACATGTGGATTTGTAAATCTTGCTAAATCTACTTGTATATTGTGATACAATTCTCCTTACTGATGGTGTAAAAGTTCGCTTTGTTTTTTTTTTTTTTTACTGAAATCTATGATATGAACTATTCAGACTGACCCTGAATATCCCCGAAGGCCTCCTTTATACTTCTACCCTGTGGTTTGAATGAGTGTTGAATGGATGCCAGACATTTCCTATCTCTGTGCTAAAGAGCCCAAGACTACAAAAGAAGTCAAGCCAGGGAAAAAAAGAAAAAAAGACCCAGCCATAAAGTTTGAAAGAATCCTCAGATGTTAATTCTGGCCCAAGTGCCAGAGTGATTCACTGGTGAGAGCTGCTGAGTAATCGTACTTTAGACTTCTTAATCCGTGTTCTATTAATGGATTTTAGCCACAGCTCAAAAGGTTAGGAATTAAAGACCAGATTTCCACCTCTTCTTACTAAATTATTCTAACCTCATCCTTGGTAATTCATCACTGTCTCAACTCACTCTTGGTATACATGTTGGGAATGGAAGAGCTAGTTTGTATAATTACCCTCTCCACCTTCCCAAACATATTATAAGAAATTCAGGCCTGAGTCCAGTTTCTTCGAGACTGGAGGGGCCAACTCTTCCAATTTTACATCCTGTGCTACAGAACAGCACCAGTTCCAAGAGACTCATGCTCCTTGAGAACTCTCCTCCTTTAGTGGAATCATAAGCTTGATTAGTTTCACCATTGATTTAGGTTGAGTCTTCAAGCATCATGGTGGGGTGGCCCTCTGTTGGCTGTTGACATAGTTCTCATTGGGTAGACACAAGTTCTGAAGGTTATTCCAATAAGGAAGATGCATGTCAGGTCTTTTTGCATCTGTGCAAAGTGCTGGTTTTCTCTAGTTTTTTGTATGTATAATAAAGCATGGCTGAAGAAATGAAAGCCTTGATCTAACGGTATCTGTTACGGGATCAATGTCTCTTTAAAATCCATGTGTTGAAGCTTTAAACCCCAAAGTGTCTGTATTCAGAGAAGGTTAAATGAAGTCACAAGAGTGAGCCTTAATCTAATAGGACTCATGTCCTTATAAGACAAAACCGAGACACCTGGGATGCTCCTGCACAGAGGAGAGGTCATGTGAGGACACAGTCAGATGGTGGCCGTCTGTAAGCCAGGCAGCGAGGTCCTGCTGCTATCTTGATGTTGGACTTGCAGCCTTCAGGACTGTGAGAAAATAAACTCCTTCCTGCTGTTTAAGCCACCCAGTCTGTGATCTTCTACTACAGCAGCCCTAGCAAACAAACTGTTTGTTGTTGTCATTTAGTTGATAAATCGTGCCCGACTCTTTGTAACCCCATGGACTCTAGCACACCAGGGATTTCCCAGGCAGGAATACTGGAGTGGGTTGCCATTTCCTCCTCCAGGGGATCTTCCTGACCCAGGGATCGAACCCATGTCTGATGCATAGGCATGTGGATTCTTTACCGCTGAGCCATCTGGCTGGGGGGCAGCAAGGCGGGAGGGTTCCCAGAGGCGTGGGTTCAATCTCTGGGTTGGGAAGATCCCCTGGAGGAGGGCACAGCAACCCACTCCAGTATTCTTGCCTAGAGAATCTCCATGGACAGAGGAGCCTGGCGGGCTACAGTCCACGGCGTCGTAGAGTCGGACATGACTGAAGCACACACAGAGCCACCTGAGAAGCCCTAGCAAACTGATACAGAACCATCAAACCTTAAGATCTGGAATCATCAGAAAGAAGATTATTTCCAGGAGACATTAGGTCTTGATCTGAGGGGCTAGGACACGGAAAATCTAATTTTTTTTTTCATTTTTTTTTCTCTGCGTTCCTAGGAGGAAATCTAGAATCTGCTAGAACTATAAAGATAAAGATTTGGGTTCAATTACTAAAAAGATGTTTTAATGGTTAAAGTTACTCAAAAGAAGAATGAGCTCTACACAAAGGGAAATGAGATCCCTTCACAAAAATAACCATTTGTCAGGATTTTGAAGCATCATGTAGAATGTTGGACTGCTATGAGTCTAAGATGACTTTAAGTGATAAGAATAGGACTCAGAAGACCTCTCATCAAAGATGACTGTTAACCAGATCATGATCTTGGCAAGTTGCATGGCATCTCTTAATCTCAGCTTCCAAAAAAATTTTACATGTAGTCTTTCTTTTTAAAAAATGTTTATTTATTTGGCTGCAACAGGTCTTAGTTGTGGCATGTGGATCTAGTTCCCTGACCAGGGATTGAACACAGGCCCCCTGCATCGGCACCACGGTGCCTTAGTCACTGGAAAACCAGGGAAGTCCCCCAAAATCTTTTTTTAAAGCAGGTATAATTCTTGTGAAAATCAAGACTATTATTGAAGCATTATATGAATGAAAACTAATCATCACCATCAACATGTTGTTTATGTCATCAAATGAAATGCCATCCTAACCCTAAACCCTAAACCCTAACCCTAACTCTAACCCATATATAAACATAGGCATACCTCATCATAGGGGATACAAGAAACATGGGTTCGATCCCTGAGTCAGGAAAATCCCCTGGAGTAGGAAATAGTAACTTACTCTAGTATCATTGCCTGGAAAATTCCACGGAGAGAGGAGCCTGGTGGGCTATACAGTCCATGGGATCATAGAGTTGGACATGACTGAATATGCATGCATTTTATTACACCTGGGAGGCTTCATCGCCCTTGCATTTTTTACAAATTGAAGGTTTGCGGCCACTCTTCCTTGAGCAAACCTAGTGGCATCCTTTTTCCAACAGCATTTGCTCGCTTCATGTTTCTGTGTTACATTTTGGTAATCTCCATGCTATTTCCAACATTTTGATTATTATTATATTTTTAGGGTGATCTGTGACCAGTGATCTTTGATGTTAGAATTACAAAAAGATGATCATTTGCTGAAGGCTCGGAGAATGATGAGCACTTTTAGCAACAAAGTATTTTTTAATTAAAGCATGCACACTAATTTTTAGACATAATGTTATTGGGCACTTAATAGACCACAGTGTAAACATCATTTTTATATACCAAAAAACCCACATGACTTGCTTTATTGCAATATTCTTTATCTTGGTGATCTGGAACCAAACCTGCAGTATCTCTGAAGTATGCTTATGTCAGCATCACCCAGAACATCCAGCACAAAAAGTATCAGATGAATCTTAAAGAGTGTCTTTAAGATGATACTCATCTCTTAAAGATGAGTATCTCTTTAAGAAGATATTCATCTCTTAAAGATAAATCCTAAAGAGTATCAGATGAATCTTCATGTCCTGCCTGCGTGTTTATACAGCTGACCCTGAACGACATGGGCTTCAATTGTGTGGATTCGCAGGGAGTTTTTTTCAATTAATATTATGCAATACTCAGCTGGTTGAATCCATGGATGTGGAGACAAGGATACGGAAGGCTGAGATGGGACTTGAGCGTCTTCAGATTTGGTACCCACAGAGGGTCCTGGAATTAATCCCCCCTGGATACCAATGGATGAATGTTTTTATTCCTTGTTCTAGGTTTGCTTTAAAAACATAAACAAGTGTTTATTGAAAAGGCAGTCATCTAAACTCCTTGACAAACCAAACCCTGAAACCTTGCATGACACGAGAAGAAAAAGCAGAGGGGAAGTAGGACAGAGGGTTCTATTTCCCCTAGGTGTAACGGGATCTGTCTAAGCTGTAGGCACACAGAAACAAACATCAGTCCTTCGTGATTAGGTCTGGGACGACCTTTGTAACTGCGGCAAAACTGCCTTTGCCATGAGTCACCCTTTGGAGGAAAGGGCTGTCTGCCCGGAAGCAGAGCTGCTGTCTCCCCTGCTTCCATCCATCATTTCTCTGGCACAGCCCCAGCCTCTTCACTGGCTCCGCTTGGCTCATGTTGCCGTGGAGAAGAGATGTCAGGAGACTCTGACTCAGGTGAGCGATAAGGAGCAGATGGTGCCTCCATCACTCCAGCCCTTCAGCACACCCTGCTCCTCAGAACACGAGTAATTATTATAAATGGGTGGATGATCGGAGAGCAAAGATGCGGGTTTTCCAAGGGGACCTGCAAAGCCTCATCTTCTGAAAGGAAATGCAGCCGCAGAGGCGGGCAACACAAAGGAACCCTGATTGGATATTGTTGTTTAACAAGAAGCTCCCTCTGCGGGTTGTTGTCTTAATCTGATTAATGAAATGAGGATGCTAGCAAGGGGGTCAGCTTGCTACATCTTGTGGCAGACCAGGTTGGGCAATTCCACCCTGAGCACCAATTCTCGGCACTCTTGTCAGATAATTGTTTATGATGAGATGAATGCATGTGGCCATGTCGGGCGAAGGAGACTGATGGATGGGTTGTTAATGATGGAAATAATCAGTTTGGTAATAGCCGGCTCCCGTGTTTGTCAAGTGCCAGTGGGAGGATTAACATCCCTGAGACCCGGCGTCTTTATCTCCAGGCTGGAGTCTGACAACTGCCCAAGATCACCCATGAATAAACACCGTGCCTTCCCCAGACATCATTAAACTGCCCATGCAGATATGCCTACATCACGCTGATATCTTAATGACACCAGAGAGTGTCCAGGTAATGAGACCAGGGGACAATGAATGAATGGAGACATGGACCCTGTGCTGGCTCCAGGGAGCACTTTCCCCAGTAACCCACCCCATGGCTTGCTTATCATCACGGCGGAGCTTTCATTTCTGGATTTTTCTCTCCCCTTGGTTTGCCGTCATGACCTGAGAAAGCTTTTCTTCCTCCTCTCGACTTGAGGGCTAAGCATCTCTCTTAACAGAAAAGGTTTTCATGTTTTCTGTCCCACTCCACTGGCCCCATTTCCGTGGCTGAGTGGTCTCTGAAATATGCCAACCTGTGCTCAGGAGACGGAAGAATGTGGATCCTGGATCTGGGGTGGCATCACCTTGTCCGTGAGGTCATGGAAGAGACCTCCGTACTGGAAGGGACTGCCTCCAGCTTGGTCTGCATCACCCAGGGCATCCAGCCCAGTAACTTAAAAAGTATCAGATGGATTGTTATTTCCAGCCTCTTATCGATTTTAGGGGGTGCTTTTGTATGGGATCCCCTGTGTGTACTTCTCTGCTTTGTTTCCACCAGTCCTTCCACTCACTCTTGTGTCATAAAATTAGATGATTAGATGGCATCACTAACTCAATGGGCATGAATCTGAGCAAACTCTGGGAGGTGGTGGAGGACAGAGAAGCCTGGTGTGCTGCAGTCCATGGGTTTGCAAAGAGTTGGACACAACTTTGCAATTGAACAACAGCTATACAGACTCTCTCCTTGAAGCTGGGATATAGGTTTTTCCATCTTGTCTCATTCCTTTATCATCACCGGGGGGGAAAAAATGGATCTGCCTCCCTACTTTCTTCCTGCCAGCTCCATGTCACTCTTCTCAGCTTTCATCATTCTGCAGACAATTTCCCCACTGACTTCCCTATGGAAACTGGACCTCCTCTTCAGTTCCTCTCTTTAAGTCCTCCCTTTACTGACCATTCATGGGCTTACGTTCCTCATCCGAAAAATAAAGAGTTTGCATGAGATCATCATTTTCAAACTGCATTCTCTGAACAATTAACCTTTCTAGCACAGGGCCATGTAAGGATGTGCAATAAATAAGTGTTGAATAAATGAAAATACATGTGTATGAAAACATGGATTTCATAGACAGATAAGTTCAGAGAGAGTTGAGATACATGTGTTTAATGTTAAGGACTTTTAGACCCTGTGATGTTCTAAAAAGTACTATGAAGCTCCAAGACCCCATGGTATGCAACTTTTAGTGAACACCCCGCTGTGGAACTCGTGTTTTCCAGGTTGCCTAGGAACCTCACGGAACATACACCAGACTCTGAGATGACCAAACACTGTTATTCTCTGACCTAGTAAATCATACGACCTTGTCTTTTACACAGAAACCTGCCCTCCACTCCCATCCATGTCAGGGGAAGAGAAGAAGCCTTCATCTCAAGCCCTTTCCTCAGCATCTCAAGCCCTTTCCTCAAGCCCTATGCCTCACCTTTTAACATCTCGCTATTTAATAATACTAACAAGTCCAAGTCTCACTGTCTTCAATGACCCTGTCCCTGTATTGCTCTTATATACTGTCACAATCGGTTCAGGCTCCTGTAACTCAATAACATAGATGGAGTGGCTTGAACAACAAACGTTCTTTTCTCACAGTCTGGAGGCCGTGAGGTCTAAAATCAAGGCGGTAGGGGAGAAGAAAAGCTCGCCCATGAAACCCCCCTCCCTGCATTACACCAGGGGATACAAGATCTCAGGGGCTTCCCTAGTGGCCCAGACCGTAAAGAATCTGCCTGCAGTGTGGTAGACTCGGGTTCGATCCCTGGGTTGGGAAGATCCCCTGGAGAAGGGCACGCAACCCACTCCAGTATTCTTGCCTGGAGAATCTCATGGACAGAGGAGCCTGGCAGGCTACAGTACATAGGGTTGCAAAAGAGTCAGACGTGACTTAGCAACTAAAACAACAAACAACAAATATTATACATGAAAGCTGTTAAGAGAGTCAATCCTAAGTGAAAGGTTGGTTTCGGTTTAGGGAGAAATTCAAACTGAGGGATTTATTCACGACCCGGGAAAGATGACTGAGATACTTTCCTCCGGTGTAAAATTTCAAGGGCACCAAAAATTCAGTCATCAGAATAAATAAGATGTTTATGCAGTATTTTCAGAAATAAGAATTGATGCAAAAATATCGATCACAAACAAAGGAGCAATCTTTTAAATAAAGGCAAGGTCACCATTTATTTGCTCCGGCAGCATGCTCAGGTTCCCCTGACAGGCTTCCAGCTTCTACCGAGCACACAGCACTGCTGCTGCTGCTGCTCAATCGCTCAGTCGTGTCCGACTCTGTGCGACCCCACAGACGGCAGCCCACCAGGCTCCCCCGTCCCTGGGATTCTCCAGGCAAGAACACTGCAGTGGGGTTGCCGTTTCCTTCTCCACTGAACGGTCCTAAAGCCCAGCTTGGATCTCACCTCTGCACTGTTCTAAGGACCACATGCCTGTGCGTTCAGTCTCTTCAGCTGTGTCCAACTCTTTGTGACCCTGTGGACTGTAGCTCCCCCAGGCTCCTCTGTCCATGGAATTCTCTAGCAAGAATACTGGAGTGGGAAGCCATTCCCTTCTCCAGGGGATCATCCATCTCATCCTCTTTTTGTCCAGCTGACAGACACTTACTGTCTTGATTTAGACCTGAGTTGATGGCTACCTGGCTGGCAATTGCTGATTTTAGTTTCAAACACTGTAATTTTCCCTTGGCTGACCATGGTACTTATCATCTAAGTGCCAAGGTATGTCAGGGCAAAATATGGTTGTGACGCTGATCAATACAACCTCCCTGTGAAGGTGTGAATCCTCAAGGCATGGGAAAAGTAGACGTGGGGAGCGCGGAAGGGGGTTCTTTCTACCTCTTCTTAGGTGGCTAGCTTTAGCTCTGTCAACTCATTTGTAAATGTATTTATAAAAAAGAGTCCCCATCTGTACTGAAATGTGTTTGTCTCCAAAACTCTGCCTACTGGCTGGGGAGAGAGTGATCCACCCAACTCCAGGATCAGGACCATTCGGTACTGCATTCATTACTAACTTTTCATGGTGGTCTGGGGGCGGGTGGGGTGGGGGCTGGGTGGGGGGAACTTCTCAAATGCAAATTAAAGCAAAGAAAAAAGTGAAAGTGTTAGTTGCTCAGTCCTACCCAACTCTTTGCAACCGCATTAACTGTAACCCGTAAGGCTTGTCTGTCCGTGGGATTCCCTAGGCAACAGTGGGTAGCCATTGCCTTCTCCAGGGGATCTTCCTGATCCGGTGATTGAACTCGCCTTTCCTGCAGTGAAGGCTGCTTCTTTACCATTTGAACCATCAGATAAAGAAAAGTATGGCTAAAACCTTCTCTCTTCCAGCCATATCTGAGCCCTTGAACTTGAGAAGGGGAAATGCTGCTGATTGGGCTAAACAGCTTCCTGCACCTAATCTTTCTGAAACAAGCTAAAAATCAGAAACTTGAGTAACATGTGAAGGCCTGAGCCTCGGTCCTGCCCGGAGCAGATTTGCCACTCAACAGAAAGTCTTAGAAACAAAGCAAAGCAAAATAAACAACAAGAAAACACCAAAGAATAAGCCTATGATCTGTCAAATGGATGAGATGTCTCATCTATGAGACAGAAAGACCCCCAACTCTCGTTACTTTATGGAGAAGGTTCTTTTTCCTTTGAATCTCTGATTTTCCTTGGGGTCTCCAGCTCCCATATTTCTGTACCCTTGTCTTGTGTCTAATTTTCCTGTGGAATTCTGTCAGGAATTTTTATAGGGAAATTATTAAATCATCCCTTGCTCTGAAGTTCCTATCTGTAAGGGTTTCCAAAGGAATAAGATTCCTCCTGGGTATCATTTTAAGGAAAATCTGATAACAATGTGGGTGGTTAGGCCAAGACGGTGACAACTTTAAAAGGAAGTACCTGAAAGCGTGCATATTAAAAAGCAGAGACACCACTTTGGTGACAAAGGTCCATCTAGCCAAAGCTATGGTTTTTCCAGTAGTCATGTATGGACGTGAGAGTTGGACCATAAAGAAGGCTGAGCATTGAAGAATTGATGCTTTTGAACTGTGGTGCTGGAAAAGACTCTTGAGAGTCCCTTGAATGGCAAAGAGATCAAACCAGTCAATCCTAAAGGAAATCAATCCTGAATATTCATTGGAAGGACTGACGCTGAAGCTGAAGCTCCAATACTTTGGCCACCTGATGCAAAAAGCTGACTCATTAGAAAAGACCCTGATCTGGGAAATACTGAAGGCAAAGGGAAAAGAGGGAAGACGGAGGATGAGATAGTTGGATGTCATCACTAACTCAGTGGACAGGAGTTTGAGCAAACTCCCGGAGATGGTGAAGGACAGGGAAGCCTGGCGTGCTGCAGTCCTTGGGGCGGCAAAAAATCACACACGACTTAGCAACTGAGCAACAATAACAACTTGAAAGGGTAAGGGAACGAGGTTAGGAATGATGAACGTAAAAAGAGATATTTTTTTGAGAAATCAACACTATTTCATATTGTGCCTGGGAAAAAAACGCTAAAGCATTCAGAAAAGACAAAAGATACTCTGACCAGAGTATCAGTATCAGCTGACCAGAGGCACCTCAGATAAGAAAAATCTTCTTTTCTGAAGCAAGGAGTACTTCTTGATTGCCTTGAGAAGTGGCCTTTGGTTCCCCTGGGACTTCTGCTTCCTGGTTTTTCACGATCAAGTAAATTTAAAATCCTTTTTTTTCCCCTTCCCATGGGGCAGAGTCAACTCATGAGCAAGCATCACTGTGGCCCAAAGGCCAGCCCTGTGAACAAGAGGTCCATGTGTTGTCTACTGAGTGGCCAGTCTGTACACCAGGCAGGACAGAGGCTTGGAGTTTCACAGGTCCAGCTGCAAAGGCCACAGCCTGAGTCCAGCAGTCTGAGCAGCCTGGAGCCTTCGCTGACTACAGGCAAGTAGCAGGGAAATTCACAGTACTCAAAGAGGTAATTGCCAGTTATTGCTCTACTGATTCCAATTTTAGTAGTAAATGAGCAATGTATAATGTATCAGGCTTATTAAAAAATAAAAATGAGAAATAAAAGTGCTCCAAGGGGAACGGCAAACCCGCCAAGTTTTCCCAGACTCAGCCATGACCAGAGCGGCCGTCTGAGCACTCAAGGTTCATGTGTGTGTCCAGGGCTGCGGTCACCCGCCGGGCACTCGGGTCACTGCACGGCCCTGACCAGTGCATGGCCTTCTTTACCCAGTGCTGGTGACTCAGAAATTGTCATGTCCAAGCCCTCATTAGAAGCAAATTCGTGAGAAGCATGCTTAGCCTTCCTCCAAAAGAGAGAGAAGGCAAAGGTTTCGTTTCTTAAGCAGGAAGATAAGAAGTTCATCGAGGTTTCCCTCATCTGCCGGGGTAGGTGGCGGGAAAGACACTATCCCTGGAACAGATGTCACCTCCTGCCAGCATCTGTCCACCCTCAGCTCCTCTCTGCCTTCTTATTTGGATTAAACTACGTGATCTGTTTGTAAGTGAACTCCTTGTAGGCAAACCGCCATCATTCTAACCTATCCTGCACCCTCACCTTGCTGAATCGTTCTTCCTGAATTCCCCTTAAGACCATTCCAGGTACCTGGCTTCTTAGCAAATAATAAACCAACCCTTCAGCCCAGAAGTGACAGCTGTCCCCCTACCTCTCCTGGGCTGTCACCCACTCCTCCCCAGCTTGCCACCCACATTCCTGCTGATCCGAAACACCTGGCACCCTGAGGGCTCCACTTCTCTGTGTAGAGCCCGCTGTCTGCATGCAGTTCTCCCCTCCCCAGCCACTCTGCTCCAGGGGCCTTCCCCAAACCCCTGCTCTTGTAAACCGACCCCAGGGTTCCTACAGTGTTAGACTAAGAATTGCCAATGGAGATGGACGATCCACCCTTGTTCAGAGGGCTGTCATATTAAACATTAAATATCCATTTCACATACACAGATTCAGGTTGGCAACAGAGAGAGAGGATGCCCTGAAATACTACAGGGAATTTGTCCTGATATTCTGGAGGGGGGCTTCCTGAGAAAGTAAGGAGGGATGCTGTGCCTCTGCAGTCTCCTCAGGGGTCCCCCTCCCCTGGGGGACCCTCGGGGTGGAAGCTCGTCACCCTGCAGCAATCCAGACCCAATCAAAGGGTTTCCCAGGGGAGTATTTGAGTCTCTAAGAACTTGCCTTACATGTGGAGTTCAAGACCTCATATTCAGGGGGCTTCTTGGTAGTCCAGGGGTTGAGAATCTGCCTTGCAATGCAGGGGACACAGTTTTGCTCCCTGGTCCCAGAAGATCCCATATGCTTTGGGGCAACTAAGCCCAAGCACCACGACTACCGAGCCAGTGTGTCACATCAACTAATACTCGATGCAGCCAAATAAATAAATGAATACATTTGTAAAAAATGGATCTCACATTCAAACAAGACACAATCCATCTATGATATAAAGGTGGCCCTTTTGAGTGAAATCATGAAAATTAGAAAGATTATACTCAGCAGAAAGTGCCAGGACAATCTTAACTATGTGAAATAAAGCGCCTTCTGTACCTTAAACCACACACGAAAGGAAATTCCAGATGGGAAAAGACCTAAGTGTGCACAGGAAGATACTCTATTTTCTATAAGAACCTGGAAACAGAGCTGCACCTGCAGTAACTCCTGGAGCAGGATTTTCTAAGTATAAAAGCAAAGGAGCCCATCATGAAGGTAAAAAATAGCTCTGACGTCGTTAAAATCGCTCCCTCTCACATCCTTCATCCAGGCTTAGACAAAATGACAGAAGGAGGATAAAGATCTGGAAACCTTGCTCAGCACTGAAAAACAGTGAAGGGTGGCCTCGGCCTTCAGCTCCAGGGTACTTCTGCAGCCAGGGCGCAAGTGGAATCACGTGAAGGGTGGGTACCGAAGGCCGTGACACTTGGGCACTTTCCTAAGTGAAGTGCAGGTATGAGCAGTGAGTAGTGGCTTCCTTGGAGGAAATCCTCAACTCTCCCTAGAAGGAGAGAGGGTGAGACAGCAAGGAGAAATCACAGAATAAGCACAGACTTGCTCAGAAACTCAATGGCAACAGGGCTTACACTCCGCAGAACCCTCAGGACAGCGGAAATTTCCCTGAAAGAGCATGTAGAGGCAGAGGAAGTAGGTCAGACAGAGTCACGTCACCTACTTTAGAGACGACTAGGCCAAACTGAATGAAAACAGACAAAATCAGCAAACTCCCAAGAAGCTAAAGCCCGTGCAGAAAGCAGCCATGGAGACCAGCAGGTTCACAGAAACAAACGGGTCAGAGGACAGGCTGGAAATGTTTTTCTGGTGGGTCCTGTGAGATGCCACCTCTTCCCTCCACCTCCCAGCTGCGGAATAACTTAATTAGACTGGATTTTTCATTAACTGGACCTCCTGTTTATGTGGGGTGAATCACACACCCTATTTTTCGAGCAAATTAAAGGCCTGAATAAAACCTTGAATGTTCAAGTATGAGTCAACAGATAACAACAGACATCAGTTCTAGAAAGAGAAGCCACAAAATTAAAGGAACAAAGCCTTAAATAGAAAGGAACAGCCGAGGTACATTTTGAAGAGGAAAAAAAAAGATTTAAAGTAAACAAACAAAACTTGAAGAAAGTTTTAAGTGCTATCTGCCCCCTATGCTCACCAAACTTAAATGTAGACTTTACAGAAATGGATAAATTGTGAAATACTAAGGATAAAGACAGGCTAAGAAAGAGCAAGTTGATAAAAGAGTTGCCGTATGATTCAACAATCCCATTCCTGGGCATATATATCCAGACTAAACCCTAATTCAATAAGATACACACACCCCAGTGTTCACAGCATCACTATTCACAATAGCCAAGACATGGAAGCAACCTAAGTGTCCACTGACGGGTGGATAAAGAAGATGTGATACATATATACAATGGAATATTCAGTTCAGTTCAGTTGCTCAGTTGTGTCCGACTCTTTGTGACCCCATGGACTGCAGCACGCCAGGCTTCCCTGTCCATCACCAACTCCTGGAGCTTGCTCAAACTCATGTCCATTGAGTCAGTGATGCCATCCAACCATCTCATCCTCTGTCGTCCCCTTCTCATCCTGCCTTCAATCTTTCCCAGCATCTGGGTCTTTTCCAATGAGTCAGTTCTACACATCAGGTGGCCAAAGTATTGCAGTTTCAGCTTCAGCAACAGTCCGTCCAATGAATATTCAGGACTTATTTCCTTTAGGACTGACTAGTTTGATCTTCTTGCAGTCCAAGGGACTCTCAAGAGTCTGCTCCAACATCACAGTTCAAAAGCATCAATTCTTCGGCACTCAGCTTTCTTCCTAGTCCAAATCTCACATCCATACATGACTACTGGAAAAACCATAGCTTTGACTAGAAGGACCTTTGTCAGCCAAGTAATGTCTCTGCTTTTTAATATGCTGTCTAGGTTTGTCATAGCTTTTCTTCCAAGGAGTAAATGAATAATGGAATATTACTAAGCCATAAAAAGAATAAAATAATGCCATTTGCAGCAACATGGATCTACCTAGAGATTATCATACTAAATGAAGTAGATCAAAGACAAATCTTCTCATTTAAGAGAAGGTTTTTAAAAAATTGGAAAGACTCAAAATGCTGAAAATATTAAAGGACTACAGTGACTATACGGATAAATGGGAATAACATGTTCAAATATCCTATAGAAATTTTAAAAAAACTGGGCAGTTATTTATAGTATAAAGAGGTAATAAAAATAAAAATATGCAAGTGAATGATTTAAAAAAACAATTCAGGATGGTGGTTGCCTCAAGGGAGAGCGGGAGAGGCTGGAATCCAACAGGGACTCAGGGAGACTTGCGTTAACTTATATGACCAGCTTATGTCTTTGAAAACATCTATATCCTTCTGTACCTATGTCTGCCGCAAATATGGCAAAATGTCAGGTCTGGTACATGAGAAATTATCTGTATTATTTTTATGCTTGATGTATTGTATCTTTTAAAAATAGCTGGATAAAGGAGACACCAGAGAATAAAAGTCTTCAACATCAGACAAGCTAAATACTGAAGTCTAGTAACTGTCACAAAAATATTTACACAATGCCAAGATCAAAAATAGCACTTGAAAAAAATGACAAGGTTACTGCAAAGTAATTAGGGCTTTCCCAATGCCTCAGCAGGTAAAGAATCCAGCTGCAATGCAGGAGACACAGGAGATGGGGGTTCAATCCCTGGTCCGCGAAGATCCCCTGGAGGAGGAAATGGTAACCCATTCCAGTATTCTTGCTTAGAGAATTCCATGAACAGATGGGCCTGGCGGGCTACAGTCCGTAGGATCACAAAGGGGTAGGACACGACTGAGTGACTAAACAACAATAAAACAACTGCAGGAAAACTCTTTCCAATGTTTTCTCCTTTTAACTGAAAGAGACACCAAAGTTAGGGGAATTAAAGTGGCATTCCTCATGTTTGTGGGCTGAGAACAGGTTGGTAAAATTCGAACAAATTCCAGCAGATCATGCAAGAAATCACAAAACCTTAAATGCTTATAGCCCAAGAGGATGTGGGTGTAGAAGAGGCACAAAAGACCAGAAACAAATGTCTCCATCACCCTCATTTCTGGTCCTAACACATCTAAGCAGGGCTGGCCCCCACCCTGCATGCACATGGTCCCAGAAGCTTTGGCCTCCACCTGGGACCACTCAGACAGGAGTCTCTGCAGGAGACCCAGAGCATCAGTATTACCAGCTCCCCATGTGGCTCCAGAAAGCAGCCAGCATGGGGACCCAGTGCCCTGGGTGGAAGGCAGCCCAGACTCAGGCTGCAGCTGAGTATTCTGGTCTACTGCCGAGAGTCAGGGAGTTTCTTGTCTCAGGAGGTGATGCTGGTCTGCACTTCTCTCTCCCTGCTGCTGATGTTCTCCCAAGCCTTCTTCACAAGGAGTTGCCAGACCAGGAGCATCCCTAAAGGCACTGGCCACAGACCCCCCCAGGGCTGGAGGCACCGGGGAATTCTAGCGGGAGATGGGCCCAACCGCAAACAGCAGCCCTTTTGTGCACTGAAGCACCCACAATGTTGTGTATTTTGCCAGCACAGAGATCCCGATCAGGAGTGACCAGGAGAGGCTCTGGTGCTGCTCTCAGCCACCAGCAGCTTCTTTGGAGGGTAAGCTCTTTGCGTTGACAGGGTTCACACTGCACCAGGAGCCGGCAGGAGAAACACACCCACAGCTTCCAAAGCCTGCTGCAAATTCAACCCTACGGACAGCTAACTCCTCCAGCAAAGCCCAGCCTGTCAAAAAAAAAAAACAACGGGGACCAGTGATGGGACTGGCCCCTGCCCCGTCTCCTCCACCAGGGCCTTCCTGCGCAGTCCTGTGTGGACCGGACCAGCAGTGTCTTTGGCTCTGTGTCCAGGGGAGGGGGAGCTGCAGCCTGCAGCCTCACATGTGCCAGAAGATGAGTCAGACACAGATTTGGCCCAGAGGAGTCCAGGGTGACTCGCTCCGACAGATTCATCTGCCTCCGACAGACAGATGGACAGGCCCCAGCCCCTTCTGTGAGCACTGTTACATCCTGTCACCAGCGCAGCGGCCGGGCACTCACGGACAAACAGCGGGCGAGGCCAGTAACCCTATCCTATTCCTGACATTGCCGCCCCCTCCCACCCACTCTGATCTCCTTACATCCTGGGATTGAATGGCCCTATAAAAATGTCCAGCGTGAAAGACAGATTCAAAAACTGGAGAAACACTATCCGGATGGAGGTCCTTTAACACCCTCCCCCCAGGCCCCTCCGTACCTAACCCCAGCCCCCACCCCCAGCCGGGCAGAGAATTTATGGGCTGTAAGTCCTGTTTTTCTACGTTGATGGAAATCGCTGGCAAACATTTCCACCAGGGCCCAGCTCCATCCGTAGAGTCAAATATCAAGGCACCCAGCTGAGCTCCAGGAGGCAGGGTTTATGAAGCCAGCCGACGTGCCCTGTGACCGTAAACCATCTTATATTTACTATGACAGGACCGTATTCGAGTTCATAAAAAAGATGAGTTTTCTCTAACTTCGGGTGCCTGGAAGGCCCGAGCTTCTTTTACAAGGGGATTGTGTATCAGGAGTGGATACAGAGCCTGAGGAGCTGAATCGGCCAGCTGTTGTTTGCTCACTTTGCTGGGATAACGGAATCGAGTCAACCCAACAGGGGCTCTCAACCAGGTTCCTCAGGTTCTCAGGGCTGCATTGAAGGTGGGAAAAATACCTATGCCTGGGATGCACACTGCAGACGGAAGGCAGCGGGGAGGGAACCCATTGTCCCCAAACTAGTTCCAACACGCCTCCCTCTGGGGATACTGCTGTCATTGTTGTTCAGTCACTAAGCCGAGTCCGCCTCTTTGCAACCCCATGGACTGCAGCATGCCAGGCTTCCCTGTCCTTTACCATCTCCTGGAGTTTGCTTAAACTCATGTCCATTGAGTTGGTGATGCCATCCAACCATCACATCCTCTGTCACTCCTTTCTCCTCCTGCCCTCAATCTTTCCCAGCATCAGAGTCTTTTCTGGGGATGGATGGACCCCACTTGGAAAGCAAATGATGAGCCCTTCAGACACGCCACCCAAAACTTGAGGACGGTTAGATCACAGGTCATCTGTTCAGGGGGACAACCATTTTGAAAGACACAAAAGTTGGAGCCCAGGGAAGTGGAGGGCTTAGAAGGGCCGTATGCTACAGAAGAGGACGGCGAATTCTCCGCTCTTGGAGGCACCTGAGGGGTCCGCGTGCTGGCCGGTACCCACATCCTGTTAAGACTGAGATGCACAAGGACGTTACGTCAGCTGGAATCAGGGCAACTGGAGGAGGATCTGTGTGGGTAATCTAGGAGTCGGAATCTGGACAAACTAAGTAAAGGTCACAGATGTCCAGCCATTCTGCTGCTCCAGTACAGGCTGGCTAGGGGAGGGATGCTGGGGGCATTTGGCTTCAGCAGTTAGACAATCTAGGGGATGGTATAATTGGACAGCAAGAAGATCAAACCAGTCCATCCTAAAGGAAATCATCCCTGAATATTCATTGGAAGGACTGATGCTGAAGCTGAAGCTCCAATACCTTGGCCACCTGATGCGAAGAGCCGACTCATTGGAAAAGACACGGGTCCCCCACGTTCAAGTGAGGGCTCAGTTCTCTTTCTGGCTGTGGAAATGTGACCTCAAAGAGCATGGCTGGAGCGCCTTTGTGTCTTGACTATATGTTTCTGAGCTCTTTAGATGCTTTTCATCAACTATGAGAGGGCAATTTAAAAATCACAAAACTCCCTGTTTGGGAAAATGAATTCTGAGGGACTTCTCGGGAAATAAGCAATTTTTAGAAGATGTCTGCTCTCTTGGACCTCGGCTGCAACATTTCAGCCTCCAGCTAACCCTGCTGGCTTTGGACCGGGCCCCACAATCTGAACTGGCTCTGGCCAATATATCCTGTTACTGTTTGTTCTGAATTCAGAGTTTCTGTGTACCGACAGACTCCCTCAGTTTGTCTCAAGTCTGAAGTCAAGGGGAGATTGTGTCCGCAGCCAAGGACCTCTGTGTAGTCCTAAATGGTGGGTTTTTTCCCTCCAATTTCAGAGCTTTTTGCTGTACTTGTGGTGTATAGTTACTTGTTGTTGTTTAGTCACTAGGTCGTGTCTGACTCTTTGCGACCCCATAGACTGCAGCACGCCAGGCTTCCCTGTCCTTCACCACCTCCCAGAGCTTGCTCAAACTCACGTCCATTGAGTCAGTGATGCCATCCAACCATCTCAACCTGTTGTCCCCTTCTCCTCCTGCCTTCAATCTTTCCCAGCATCAGGGTCTTTTCCAATGAGTCGGCTCTTCACATCAGGTGGCCAAAGTATTGGAGCTTCAGCTTCAGCATCAGTCCTTCCAATGAATATTCAGGGATGATTTCCTTTAGGATGGACTGGTTTGATCTTCTTGCTGTCCAATTATACCATCCCCTAGATTGTCTAACTGCTGAATATATTGTGCAATGACAAATACATTGCACCCTTAAAGCTGTCCATTTTATCTTCCTTTTAAAAATGTGAACGTGTAGCAGGCAGATACTTCAGCTCCTTCTTAGTGAAGATGAAATGTTAATAAAACAGTAAACCCATTTTAAAAAGTCACAAAATCGTAATTATTAGCACTGATGCTGGGCACAGAGTTTTTGTTAATTAATTATTAATGAATGGCCCAAGATACTCTTATACAATGAAACATTTGGTCCCCCTGACCAAAATCAGCATCACCACTGCTCTGTAGGAAACTAAAAAGTTCAGCATTGATTTTAGGAAACTTTTCATGTTAATCCAAGAAAAGCCATTCTTCCATCAGCAGCACCTCAGGACATGTGTTAATGATAATTTTTCTACACTCTGATCTTTATTCAGTCTGTGCACAGCAACATGTATTTTTAATGCCTTGGTGTAGAAAACAGAAGTATGGAGGACGTTTGAAAGGAGTAGAAATTTTCTCCAAAGATCCAGGTTCTTTGTGATGGAGGCTTCCCTTTCTGAGAAACTTATCCAATCTGAGAATCTTTTAATGTCTGAGTTTAATCCATTTCCATTTAGCTTGATAAATTATACATTAGGACTTGTTTTATCCCATCTTATCTGCTGCTTTCTAGATTCTATGTCTATTTGTATGTTTTACTGTTCCTATTCTTTGGGGTGGGGCGGGGTTGGCTCATTTTTTTTTTTTTTTTTACTTCCTTTAGGTTGATTGAGTTTATTACGTATTTTATTTTACTTTCCTCCAGTTTGAAGTTATTCTTTCAGTGGTTACATGTAAATGGTTTGCCTGATGAGTAATTTAAGAAAATCAAAAGTGAACATTACTGTCAACACTGCCCCCACTTCACCTCTTAGTCTCATTAATAATCCAACCCATTTATTACTTTTATTGTTTCATTTAAATGCATTAGCATGTTTACCCAATTCTTGGCTCCACAGGGCTTTTATTTTTACTACATCATGCTTTCCTTAAGGATTCAGTCTTTCTTGATAAAATATGTCATTTATTAGTTGTTTCAGCAAAAATCTGTGTGTAGTTAACTCTATCTGAAAGTTCTTCATGTTCTGTTCTTTAGACATCTTATTAAATGTACCTTGGACCTAGCAAGTCTATTCTCTGTGGCTATAAACCATCCTCTTCCAGTCCCCCATCCTGTTATCTCTTCGGTAATTTCATCAAATCTCTAAGTTATCTATATGTTCTGGCTGTTTGGCTCTTGTGTTTGGTAAACCTATCAGATTGATCCTTTGGTTATTACTGTTTGTTTCCTCTGTTTTAATCTGCAGCTTAGCCTAGCCACTGAGTCTTTTTCAACTCCAGTGTTCCTCCCACATTCCCTTTGGTCCTTTCCCAAATCTTTTTCTGCTGTCACACTTTTTCATTGTAATGTTTACATATTTTAAAACTTCTTTAATAATTTAAAACAAGCTGTAAGCACCTTTCAGAGTGTTATATCTATGAGGTCTGCCTGGGGTTTGCCAGATTTCCTGTCTTTCATTCATGGTTGACTTCTTTTCTCAAGTGGCTGAAATTGCTAATGGTGTCCACACCCTCTCCTGTGGTCGGCCTCTTGGGAACCAAGTTGTAGAAAATCCAGAGCAGTTTTTTTTCCCCCTGCTCAAGACACCAGGGGTCTCAACAGTCCTAGGACCAGGTCTCGTGTCGGCTTCTCAGTGTATACTTCTCAAATTCACAGGAAGTATAAGCTCAGACCACATGCCAACATACAGACCTGCGGTTTGCATTTTTTTGTGGGTGATTTTTTTTTCTTTTCCCCAAACCCCTTTTGAGAAGGCAAGGTTCTCTGCCACATTTTTCTGAGCCTGGGAGGTGAGCCATGAGGTCAAAGAGCAGGAGGTTTGTCAAGGCATTGGGCAGAAGTAGGGGTCACTACATTGTCTCTCCTGGCAAATGCAGGCCGCATCCCAGAACCCCCACCTTCTGGCTGCAGGTCCCCGTCCCGGGCAATCGCCCTGGGCACCACAGCCTCAGTCTGCACTGCCCGGCAGGCGGGAATTCCCAGTCTCTGGACTCAGGCTGGGTGCACGTGTTTTTGTTGTGTGCTTAGTCGCTCAGTCGTGTCTGATGCTTTTCGACCCCATGGACTGCAGCCTGCCAGGCTCCTCGATCCACGGGGACTCTCCAGGCAAGAATTCTGGAGTGGGTTGCCATGCTCTCCTCCAGGGGATCTTCCCAACCCAGGGATCAAACCCAGGTCTCCCACACTGTAGGCAGATTCTTTACTGTCTGAGCCATTGTGGTGGTTGTTATATTTTCGGCAACATTCCTGTGTGTTTATTGTTAAAGGGCAGAGGGTAGGCCGAAAGGAAAGCATGTCTTTTCCCATCTTGGCTCGTCCCCTGCAAGTGTTTCTGAAATAATTACAGGCTGTTTTTATGAGACTATATTGGTCCCACATCTCATGAGTGAAGTCAAGCGTATGTCAGCACACAGCACAGAAGTCCCCCAAAGCAGACTCCTTGAAATGCCATCATGTACACAAAGCCTGATGATCGCTTTGACTCTAGACTGAATCTGATGAGTCACCACTCCTGTTCCTGCCAGCTCATCCCATTCTCCTCTTTCTGTACAACCAGCCATGATCTATACTTTATATTCCAGCTCAAATTTTTTAAACTTTTGATTTTATATGGGAGTATAACTGATTAACAATGTTGCGATAGTTGCAAGTAGACAGCAAAGGAACTCAGCCATTAGATATACATGTACCCATTCTCTCCCAAACTACCCTCCCATCCAGGCTGCCACCTAACACTGAGCAGAGTTCCCTGTGCAATACAGCAGGTCCTTGCTGCTTATCCATTTTAAATACAGCAGTGTGTACATGTGCATCACAAACTCCCTAACTATCCCTTCCCCCCAGCAACCATAAGTTCATTCTCTAAGTCTGTGAGCTTATTTCTGCTTTATAAGTAAGTTTATTTGTATCATTCCTTTTTAGATTGCACATATAAGGGATGTCGTGCGATATTTCTCCTTCTCCATCTGACTTACTTGACCAGTCAAGATTTTTAAGATGTTCATTTCATACAACTAGCAACTTCTGAAATTTTAATGCAGGAAACTAGACTGGAAGTAAAATTCTGATGTACATCCAATCCCCTGGGGTAAAAAAGGCAAAACAGAACTTCCAAAGAGCATACTCAAGACTCTCAAGGATGCCTGCCCTTGCCACCTGGCTGGTATCCACATTCTCTGCTCTAAAATCCTAAATCGGGTCTTGGCCATCTCCCACTCCTCCCACCTTCCTGCTCACAGAAGCTGGGACCTGGGAATTCTATTCCGGGCACTGCTAATCCCTCCTTGAAAGTGGCACAGCACAGAAGACAGGAGCTAGTGGGTTAACCTAACGGTTAATCTAACCTCTCTAAGTCTCTCAACAGCTCCAACGTGATAAAACCTTCCAGAATTATTGACAGTCAAATATTCTCAACACATTTGCGAGACTCCAGCTGTTAGCCAGGGATGCAAAGTAAACAAGTGCTCGTAGGCTGCAGAAGGTATAAATCAGCAGTCAGGGCTACTAGCAGGCAAAGGAGGTTCATTTCTGGGATGTTCCAGTCTCTCCCCAAGAAGACTGATGGCTTCCCTCTTCCACTGGCTACTACAAAAGTCACTTCTTGCATTTTGTCCTAAGATGATGAGAACAACAGATGCATAGTCCTAATACACTTTTTCACGATAAAGGTAGGAAGTCCCCTACATGTATGAATGAGTTCCATTCTGAGGGTATGTTTTGAAGTCCAATTTGTTTGTAAGTCCAAACAAGTCAGCCTAGGTACCAAACTAACACAATTGGCTATATAATACTGTACTCTATTAGGTTTACGACATGTGTGTGTGTTAATCACCCAGCTGTGTCCAACTCTTTGTGGCTCCATGGACTATAGCCTACCAGGCTCCTCTGTCCATGGAATTCTCCAGGCAAGAACACTGGTGTGGGTTGCCATTTCCTCCTTCAGGGGATTTTCCTGACCCAGGTATTGAACCCAAGTCTCCTGCATTGCAGGCACATTCTTTACTGTCTGGTCACCAGGGAAGCTCTGGTTTATAATACTTCTCACACAAATAATACATTAAAAATGAACAAAATCTAAAACATTTTTACCGTACTTTGAAAAGGACAGCAGCAGCAGCTACATCACTGCTGCTTTTATGCTTGCTTCTGTTTGGGGAGATTTCTTGGGAAGTTCGCTTCTGTTGGGAAGTCTGGGACAGCCTGGGCTTGAAGTGAAGATCCCGCACTGCTGTACTCCACACAGCGCAGCACAGCAGAGGACGCACAAGCACACCACTTGTAGAGGGCGCATGCACGTGACAACGTGCTCCAGACACATCAGCAAACTGATACGACTGGACATGGAGACGCACCTCCCCGTCTTTAAAAGCCCACAACTTGAAGCTTCCCCTGCAGGGGACTTACTGTCTAAACAATTTTGGAAACAGGAAGAGAAATCATCACTGGTACCTAATTTCAGCATGCTAGCATTTGGAGAAGGCAGTGGCACCCCACTCCAGTACTATTGCCCGGAAAATCTCATGGATGGAGGAACCTGGTAGGCTGCAGTCCATGGGGTCGCTAAGAGTCAGACACAACTGAGTGACTTCACTTTCTCTTTCCACTTTCATGCATTGGAGAAGGAAATGGCAACCCACTCCAGTGTTCTTGCCTGGAGAATCCCATGGACGGAGAAGCCTGGTAGGCTGCAGTCCACGGGGTCGCACAGAGTCAGACACGACTGAAGCGACTTAGCAGCAGCAGCATTTAATGCATCTTCTTTCAATCTTTTTTTTTTTTTTTTGCCCTACTTTTATTTCAGTATCATGTGTGCTGTGCTAAGTTGCTTCAGGCACGTCTGACTCTTTGTGATCCGGTGGGCCGTAGCCCTCCAGGCTTCTTTGTCCATGGGATTCTCCAGGCCAAGAATACTGGAGTGGGTTGCCAAGCCCTCCTCCGTCAGTATTGCAAACTGTTATTTAAAATCATTTTACCCCATGTACTTTTCATGTATTTACAGGAGTTTGGGATTCCCAAGTATCTCATTTTTAAAAAAAAAAATCACAACAACCCTCTAACTCGAGCCAGGTAAAAATTCTTGGCCCTGTTTTACAGAGAAGGAAAGGATGACACAGGCATTTGATGGTGAGTTGCTCAGCAGCACAAAGAGGCAAGAGAAGCTCATTGTCATCCAAAGTCTCTCCTCAGATGTCTGCAAACCCAGGGAGCTCAGGGTCCGTGACTTCAGCCCACACAAGCTCACGGGTCTTGAGAACAAGAGCCACAGCTGGAGTTAACGGGAGAAGGCGGGGGCTGGGGGTGGCCTGGAGGACCAGCGTCAGTAGTCTAACTAGCGTGTGCCTCCCAGAGCAATAAAGCCAGTGTTCTGGTGAGTTGTATGGTCCTCAGGGGAATTCCAAAAGAAAAAAATCCCGCCCGCATACTCTGTGTGGTGGCAACCTTGGAATGTCTATAGTGAGATGGCTTTGATGACCTTGGCTCACGTGGATCTACAGATCCTGTGCCGTTTCTAATCCAGTCTCCTTAGTTTTATCTTTTACACTCTGCAACTGATGCATTATTTTAGTATAAGCACTTCTCTATGAAACTGCAGGGAGAAAACCTCCCTCAGAGGGCATCCAAGATGGTGCTGGGTACCATCCAAGATGGTGCTGGGTACCAATATGCCAACTCCAATGGTTTCAGTGACTAACTGCCAAAACTACCCCAACTTTCCCAGAGCCCCGTGGAGTCTGAGGAGAGTCGCTGTGCCCTGAGGGATTGTGAAAACAAAAGAGAATCCACAGTTGTCAGAAAAAAATGTGATAAAACAAGCAGTGGGAACTTCCTGGCAGCCCAGTGGTTAAGACTTTGCCTTCTAATGCAGGGGGCACACGTTAGATCCTTGGTTGGGGAACTAAGACCCAGCATGCCACATGGTGTGGTCAAAAATTTTTTTTAATTACTAGAAATATAAAAAAATGTTAAAAATAGACTCTAGGTAGTGAGTGGAGAAGGCAATGGCACCCCACTCCAGTACTCTTGCCTGGAAAATCCCATGGACGGAAGAGCCTGGTAGGCTGCAGTCCATGGGGTCGCTAAGAGTCAGGCACGACTGAGCGACTTCACTTTCACTTTTCACTTTCATGCATTGGAGAAGGAAATGGCAACCCACTCCAGTGTTCTTGCCTGGAGAATCCCAGGGACGGGGGAGCCTGGTGGGCTACCGTCTACTGGTCGCACAGGGTCGGACACGACTGAAATGACTTAGCAGGTAGTGAGTAGATGTACACTTACTATAAAATCCTTTTAACTTTATACTGAAATGTTTCATAACAAAATGCTATTCTGAAAATCAGTCTTCTCCTAAGTCATAGAGGGATAGATGTTTTTCATCTGCCTTCATCTCCCTTCTCCTCAACCTTTACCATTTCTTTCTTACCTCTATGAATTCCTTGAGAACATGTCTCTAAAGATGTCTCCAAATATGTTCAGAAAACACTGAGTCGAACCCAGTTTTTAAGAAAACAAAACTGAGGTCCTAACAAGGGGAATGGACTTGTCCCAGGTCATCACCTGAAGGGTTCAGGAGCAGGTCTCCCAGGGGATGGACAGCTGGACCTCTGTCTCGAGGGTGTAACTTGAAAGGACCAGACAACACTCCTGGACACTTTAGAAGGAGATTTAAAAGAAGCCAGGATGCTAAGAACAAGGTAGGAGCCAGCAGAGGCAACGAGAGAGCAGTTTTGAGCATCTGATCCTGCAGATGCAGGGCTCATGTCTTCTTGTTCAGATGGAATTTTCTCTCTGTGTTTGAGAATCCTGGAAACAGAGAAACTTGATCACATTTCTACCTGTACAACACTGCCAGGAGTATAAATTCACACCATCATTTTGGAAATCAATTTAGCAATATGTATCAAATATTCACAGCCTTTGACCTTATGATTCTACTTCTCAGAGTTCATGCCAAACAAGTTGGATTCAATATAACAAAAAGCTCTACAAAGATATCCATCAAAGTACTGTGTAAAATAGCCCTCAAATTAAAAAGTGATTAACTGGGCTTTCCCAATGACTCAGTGGGTAAAGAACCCACTTGCAACACAGGAGACATGAGTTTGACCCCTGGGCTGGGAAGATTCCCTGGAAGAGGAAATGGCAACTCACTCCAGTATTCTTGCCTGGGAAATCCCATGGACAGAAGAGCCTGACAGGCTACAGTCCAGGGGGTCGCAAAAAAGTTGGATACGACAGAGCAGCAGAACAGAAGCAAAAAGTGATTAAAGGCTAAGTGATTAAATGATAAGTAAATTATGACATATTCTTAAAAGAGGACTTAGAAGTCATTACAACATTTATCAAAGGTCTAACAATGTAGCTAGAAAATGTTTATATTAAATTTCTAAATGATAAAACTCCTAACAAATTGTACATATGCCCTGAATCTAATTAGACCAACAAAATTTTAAAAATATGTGATACACAGTAAGATGCCTGAGAAAAAAATACATCAGATTGGTACAAAGCTTGTCTGTGCCGCATTTGCTACATTTTCTGTGATGCTATATAATCAGCTGTGCTGTAACTCACGGTACACATTCCCAAATCCCTCACTATAGACAATCATAACATAAAAAGCACAGAGCTTATGTGGAAAATGGAATAAGGGTACAACACTCTCGAACTTTATCAGGAGCACACTTTTTTGAAAGGTAGGAACCTAACAATAAGGGTAGCACAGTTTTCACACCTGAACTGGTTAAGAAATTCATAGATACAACAATAAATATGACACTTGACCTTGAAAAAGCCCTGATGTTTTCCATGGAAGTAGGCATTGGGAAGATTGCAGCTTGGGAGTTATTGTAAAGTGTTGAAGGAAGGTTGTCAAAAATGCGACAGAAAGTTGTTGACCAGACATGGATGAATGTGAGTCAAAACTGGAGCTGAGATGAGGTGGCTGGTGGACAGGTAAGGCATGTATCTGCATGTGTGTGTAGACTCATGTAGACTTACACGACTCAGTTCAGCTGAGTGCAGTTTTCTGCGTTCCTCTAGTGTTTCTTTCAGGCTTCCACAGTGGCTCAGTGGAAAAGAACCCACCCACAATGCAGGAGATGGGGGTTTGATCCCTGGTCTGGGAAGATCCCCTGGAGAAGGAAAGGGCAACCTATGTGGCTCGGTGGTAAAGAACTTGCCTGCCAATGCAAGAGACACAGGTTCGATCCCTGAGTCAGGACGATCCACTGGAGTTGGAACTGGCAACCCACTCCAGTATTCTTGCCTAGAAAACACGGACAGAGGAGCCCACGGGCTACAGTTCATGGGGTCGCAGAGTCGGACACGACTAAGAGACTGAGCACACACAAACGTTATCAGTTTTTTAAGATATATCAGGAGATGATTTGTTGACCAGAGTAGCTATGGAGCCGTTTTAATATTAATAAACTTTGGTCTATCAGATAAGTATTGGGCCAAATGACTCGGAAGGTCATTTCCAATGCTAATATGAGATTTTACGATCATGTACGTATTTCTTAATAATTGATTTTGGGATAAGTACAAACAAGTTCAGTTTCTAGGGAGAGCTTGAGTACAAACTCTGTGAAATTCAAACAGGAATTAAATACAATAAAAGTAAATTCAGTCACACTATTCTGAGCCTAAATTTTTCAAGTTTTCAAAAAAAATATTTACAACATATTTTTTATTTAGTTGCAGCTGTGTCTAATAAAGCTGCAACTGTGCCTTATTTTCATCCTTTTTACATGATCAGGTGCTGTTAAACAGTCTGCATTATTTTTCTGTGATTATAGATTCCTCTTTAATTAATGTCTCAGCATTTCGGTGCCGACAGAATACACCCACAGACTCAGATCTGCGAACGATACGGAAACCAACTTGAAATTTTCCCCTGATTTTCAACTTACCTTGACTTAAGAAAACAGACACATACACACGAAAAGGCCTTTCCTGGGAAACAGTCTGTCCTGAGGGACACTTCCCCTTCTGATGGATGTGGTAAACGGGGAAATGACTTGTTTGGCAAAGTATAGGACATCATTACTCAAGTCTGAGTTCAACAGTTCAGATCTGTAAGGCCTTAGGGAGGAACGAAAAGTACTTTCTTTACGGAAAATGATTTTGCCCACGCTTTCAAAAACTGAGCTAGCATATTCTACTAAGTTCTGATAAGAGGCAATCAGAAGTCAGACGCCCACATCACTGTGTTGAAATTGTTTACATATCTAGTGAGAATGCAATTTTTAAGAACTTCCTGTTTTGAACCTTTTCACTCAAACCTTTAAAACTGTGCTAAGCCTGTAAGACTAGCTGCATGGAAGTCCCATGTTCAAGTCTATGTACTAACAGAGCTGTTTAAATGAACTACTATTTATTTGCCTTTTTTTTTTTTTTTTTTTTTTTTTTGGTATAAACGAAGGGGAAACATGCCTCCAAGAAGAAAGTCAAAATACAATTTCTCCAAATGGATGGACAGCAAGGTCCTGCTGTACAGCACAGGGACTGTATTCAGTGCCCCATGATAAACCATAATGGAAAAGAATACATGTATGTATAACTGAGTCACTCTGCTGGATAGCAGAAATTAGTACAACATTGTGAATCAACTATACATCAATACAGACTTTTAGATATATACATATACATCTACATATCTTAGCCCTGAAGCATACTAACTTGCTTCAGTTGTGTCCAACTCTTTGGGACCCTCTGGACTGTCGAATCCCAGGCTCCTCTGTCCATGGGATTCTCCAGGCAAGAATACTAGAGTGGGTTGCCATGGCCTCCTCCAGGGGATCTTTCCAACACAGAGATCAAACCCACATCTCTTATGTCTCCTGCATTAGCAGGCAGGTTCTTCACCACTAGTGCCAACTGGAAAGCCCTATATATATATTATAGGGGCTGGTACAAACATCTCTACGTCTGGGAATTTCAGGATGCACAAATATATATATATATATATATATATCTCCATTGATGTAGTTTGATAACAATCAGGGGATTGGTCATGGCATGATTCATGTCCAACAGATTTGTAAGTGAAGTCAAAGTCACCCAGTTGTGTCCAACTCTTTGTGACCCCATAGACTATACAGTCCATGGGATTCTCTAGGCCAGAATACTGGAGTGGGTAGCCTTTCCCTTCTCCAGGGGATCTTCCCAACCCGGGGATGGAACCCAGGTCTCCCACATTGCAGGTGGATTCTTTACCAGCTGAGCCACAAGGGAAACCCAAGAATACTGGAGTGGGTAGCTTATCCCTTCTCCAGTGGATCTTCCTGACCTAGCAATCAAACCAGGGTCTCCTGCATTGATGGTGGATTCTTTACCAACTGAGCTACCAGGATTTGTAAGGACTTCATAATAATCACCTATTACATCTGTATATCTCTGTTCACACATCATATCATGCCACTCATGATTTTCCTGTTCTCTCTCCCCAAGAAATCAATAATCTGTTATAAGAAATCACATTTGACATTTTGTCATATTTTCCCCAAACCCTCTTTTTTAGCTATGTTGTCTTGGACAGTCATCCCAGCAGGCACGCTGACAGAGTGCCTTCTTCACTTCACTTACAAATCTGTTGGACATGAATCATGCCATGACACACAAAAATCCCCAGAGGAATCTACCGAGAACAAGGGCGCCCACCAGCCAGACCTGAACCACCTTTCCCACCTCACACCCCTCCACGTGGGTCTCTAGGCCCCTTTATCGGTGGCCTCCGAGGCATTTGTTCCAAAGTGTTTCTCTTTCTCTTCCCCTTCAAGTGTTCTACTTTCTCCACTGCTGCAATTACGTAGTAATCTGGCCATACAATGAAACGCTCTCCAGTTCTGTCGCACAAGTGCAGATGGCTATGGGGTGACTGGTTTCATTTTCATCAGGATATTAGCTGAGCGAAGATTCCATGCAGTTATTTGTATACCCCAGATAATCACGATGGTGTGATCACTGACCTAGAGCCAGACATCCTGGAATCTGAAGTCAAGTGGGCCTTAGAAAGCATCACTACAAACAAAGCTAGTGGAGGTGATGGAATTCCAGTTGAGCTATTTCAAATCCTGAAAGATGATGCTGTGAAAGTGCTGCACTCAATATGCCAGCAAATTTGGAAAACTCAGCAGTGGCCACAGGACTGGAAAAGGTCAGTTTTCATTCCAATCCCAAAGAAAGGTAATGCCAAAGAATGCTCAAACTACCACACAGTTGCACTCATCTCACATGCTAGTAAAGTAATGCTCAAAATTCTCTAAGCCAGGCTTCAGCAATATGTGAACCGTGAACTTCCTGATGTTCAAGCTGGTTTTAGAAAAGGCAGAGGAACCAGAGATCAAATTGCCAACATTCACTGGATCATGGGAAAAGCAAGAGAGTTCCAGAAAAACATCTATTTCTGCTTTATTGACTATGCCAAAGCCTTTGACTGTGTGGATCACAATAGACTGTGGAAAATTCTGAAAGAGATGGGAATACCAGACCACCTGACTTGCCTCTTGAGAAATCTGTATGCAGGTCAGGAAGCAACAGTTAGAACTGGACATGGAACAACAGACTGGTTCCAAATAGGGAAAGGAGTACGTCAAGGCTGTATATTGTCACCCTGCTTATTTAACTTATATGCAGAGTACATCATAAGAAACGCTGGGCTGGAAGAAGCACAAGCTGGAATCAAGATTGCCAGGAGAAATATCAATAACCTCAGATATGCAGATGACACCACCCTTATGGTAGAAAGTGAAGAGGAACTCAAAAGCCTCTTGATGAAAGTGAAAGTGGTGAGTGGAGAGTGAAAAAGGTGACTTAAAGCTCAACATTCAGAAAACGAAGATCATGGCATCTGGTCCCATCACTTCATGGGAAATAGATGGGAAAACAGTGGAAACAGTGTCAGACTTTATTTTTTGGGGCTCCAAAATCACTGCAGATGGATGAAATTAAAAAACACTTACTCCTTGGAAGGAAAGTTATGACCAACCTAGATAGCATATTCAAAAGCAGAGACATTACTTTGCCAACAAAGGTCCGTCTAGTCAAGGCTATGGTTTTTCCAGTGGTCATGTATGGATGTGAGAGTTGGACTGTGAAGAAGGCTGAGCGCCAAAGAATTGGTGCTTTTGAACTGTGGTGTTGGAGAAGACTCTTGAGAGTCCCTTGGACTGCAAGGAGATTCAACCAGTCCATTCTGAAGGAGATCAGCCCTGGGATTTCTTTGGAAGGAATGATGGTAAAGCTAAAACTGCAGTACTTTGGCCACCTCATGTGAAGAGTTGACTCATTGGAAAAGACTCTGATGCTGGGAGGGATTTGGGGCAGGAGGAGAAGGGGATGACAGAGGATGAGATGGCTGGATAGCATCACCTACTCGATGGACGTGAGTCTGAGTGAACTCCGGGAGTTGGTGATGGACAGGGAGGCCTAGCGTGCTGCGATTCATGGGGTCGCAAAGAGTCGGATACGACTGAGCGACTGAACTGAACTGAACTAAAGCCCTCAAGGGCACTGTAGGCTCAGAATGGTGTGACTGGATTTAGTTTTGTGATATTCAGTTCCTGTTTGAGTTTCACAGACTTTGTACTAAATCTCAACTCTCTAGGAACTGAACTTGTTTGTTCTTGTTGTTGTTTTTTAGTTGCTAAGTTGTGTCTGACTCTTTTGGACCCCAGGGACTGTAGCCCACCAGACTTCTCTGTCCATAGGATTTCCCAGGTGAGAACACTGCAGGGGGCTGCCACGCTTCTGTGCAAATCTCACACACTCCCCTTCCCTCCTCTTCTCCAAATTGATCCCCTTGATCCATCACCATGCTGTTTAAAGGCCCCCACCTCAGTTTCTGAGTGACCTAGAAAGGACCACCACAGTGAAATAGATTAATTAGTTACAACATTCCAAGACTAAACCTAGAGAGATGCCATGAAAATAGCTTCTGAACTTTAGATACTCGAGTATCCTTATTTTAAGGCATTTTCAACTTGCAATGTCCTCCAAGTCCTTTCTCCATGAGCCTCTGTGAATCAGACAGAAATGACTGCCATCAACTTACACTGAACACTATAGAAGCAATTTTTTCCCACAAGCAATAAATTTGTGAGTCAAACAGTAGGAATACATTGGTTTGCTTTTCTCAGTTTTTTCTCCCCCTCCCTTTTTTCAATGCTTTCTTGTCATCACCAAAATTCCCAGCGAAAAGGAAAATATCAGAAGCATTACAATGTCTGCTATTAGGCATTCATCGAGAAGAAATAAGATGTCACCAATGAAAGAATATCCATGGTTGAAACTTTGAATTTCAGTGTTGGTAAGAGAAAACACAAAGTATTCAAGTATCTTCATTCTTTCAGGGAATTTTTGAGTGAGTTTTCAAAAAGATAGGGATCTTAAAGCAAGTTTATTTTGCTTTCTACCCTTGTGATGGAGTTTAGAATAGGCTCATGCAGCACTGCCTTGGAAATTAGCCACTGCACTTTTCCCAGAATGTTCAAGAAAATTAAATAGGAATATCAATCAGATGCTACTTGTGTGTAAAAACTAATGCAGGAAGCCATAAGTATCCATCCAAAGAGCACAATCTGCAATTAAAAGAAAAAAAGGGATTTCCCTGGCAGTGCAGTGGTTAGAAATTTGCCTTCCAATGCAGGGGGCACGGGTTCAATCCGTGGTCAGAGAACTAAAATCCATGTGCCATGTGGCACAACTAAAAAATTTTAAACTTAAAATTACAAAATAAAAGTGTTAAAAAATAAAAGGCACCTGAGAGTTGGAAGATTTTGTATGAAAAACACAAAATATCTCATTGATAATGGTTTACTGTTGATTATGCATTGAAATTGTAATATTTCAGGCATATTGGCTTCTATCAAAATATTATTAGTCTCCCTACACATGCCATGAAATAGCCTCAAAAATCCTTCCCGACACTTTGATCCCAGTTTGCCGTCTCACTCCTCACCTGCAAACTCAGACTGTTGGCTGGAACCACAGGGTGGGACTGCATTTCAGGACAGAGGTCAAGTGACCCCATCGCAGGATGCCGGGGCATCCAAAAGACTGAAGGAAAAATGGAGACCCAGAGGAAGATGTATGTAAATTAAGCACATACTCAACTACGAAGTCAAGGAAACAGCAAACTGCATTATTAAACTGTTTTTATATATTAAAAAAAGACCAAAGACCTCTTGGATCTGCTTATATGATGGCTTTTCTAAAGTAAAATGTTTGTCATTGAGCACACGAATCACTTTTACATGAAATGCCATCGTCCTGCACAAGTCTGCATATTTCAAAAAGTTCCCACAGGTCACTCCCAGGATGGACTCTTCTAGCCTCATCTGGCCAAGAGGAGCTGTAATTTCTGAGTGATACCTTGTGGGGAGTCCATCAGCTACATCATGCATCCTCAACACCTCCCATGATGGATACTCACCTGAGAGTTACATGATCAGTAAAGTAAGGGAAGGTCCAGGGACATACATGAAGCTTTTAGCCTGTCCTAGAAGTCTGAAAAGCATGTCCAGTGAGCCAAAGGCTTGTGTTGGTCAATAAAGTTTTACTGGGACATAGCCAAGCCCATTCATTTACATATTAGGAGGTAGCCACATCCATCATTTATATAAGGAAGCTCCAATACTTTGGGCACCTGATGCAAAGAGCCCACTCATTGGAAAAGACCATGATGCTGAGAAAGACTGAAGGCAAAAGGAGGGCGGCAGAGGATAAGATGGCTAGCATCACCAACTCAATGGACATGAATTTGAGCAAAGTCCAGGAGACAGTGGAGGACAGGGAAGCCTGGCGTGCTGCAGTCCATGGGGTTGCAGAGAGTCAGACAGACTGACTGACTGAAAAACAACAAGGCTGCTCTCCTGCTAAGAAACAGAGTTGAATACTTGTGATGGAGGCTGTCTGACTAACAAAATCTAAAACATTTACTATTGGCCCTTTCCAGAAAAAAACTGCTGACCCATGACCTAAGGAATCATTTTTGTTTCACTAAACAAACAGCGAATCTCTCCTGTGGTAGGTAAAGTTCCAGGGCCCGGAGACAGAAGGTGGACAAAGACTGAGGTAAGTTCCTGGAGGGCCATGTTCATTGCAGTCTTTTCACACAGGACCTCTGCTCACAGTGGCCGGTGTTTTTCAAAGTTTTTTCTAATGAGATCCACTACTGACAAGTACATTTTATCTCCACCCTTCCTGCACACACCTGATCTACTTATCTGTGTTCGTACCTGAAGCAAGTTTGTCAAGGTAGTATTTGCCTGGGTTACTACCTGGGATTCACTCTCCTATTTTATGCTATTATAACCCCTTCCATTAAAAAATAGTAATTGGCTTTATTATACACCAATGTCTTGCAATTCAGAGTTTGAAAAACTCTTAGTACGCGCCAGATTTTTGTTGCTGACGCGGATCTTCACTGCAAGCCAAAGGCTAAAAACTAGCAGCCGCTCTGGGTCAGATGAGGTTGATTTACTCCATTCTTTGCAGAATTTTGGGTTTTCTGAGTTTTTGTTTTGAATATGTTAATTATTTCTCACTATGGTTTCTAAAAAATCAATATCTCAAGATTCTTTAGAGAAATCAGAGGGTATGGCAATTAGAAGTCTGCTGCTTCTGCTGCTAAGTCGCTTCAGTCATGTCCGACTTTGTGCGACCCCATAGACGGCAGCCCACCAGGCTCGCCAGTCCCTGGGATTCTCCAGGCAAGAACACTGGAGTGAGTTGCCATTTCCTTCTCCAATGTGTGAAAGTGAAAAGTGAAAGTGAAGTCGCTCAGTCGTGCCCAACTCTTAGCGACCCCATGGACTGCAGCCTACCAGGCTCCTCCGTCCATGGGATTTTCCAGGCAAGAGTACTGGAGTGGGGTGCCATTGCCTTCTTCGAATTAGAAGTCTACCTTCCTGTTAACTGTCAACTGGAGCCGAGAAGTGGTTTCTCCAATATTTGCTTCCAACTTGCCACCCTTTGCTACAGAGCAAGTGCACCTGAAAACCCCAAGAATTTTCATCACAAGCATTAGCTCCCCATGACCTCCCCCCATATAAATATGAAACAGATTAAATGTATTTTCTTTCCATCATTAAACCTTAGCAGGCCATTTTAGCAGACCCTCTGGCTTTGGGGAAAGCCTTTTTAACAGATACTGTTGTAATCTCAAGTCCTCCTACAGCAAGAAGAAAGAGAAAGACCTCATTGGAAAGAAAAACAAGCAGCCTTTATTTCTTAAAAAAGAAAAAAAATCCCACAACATTTGATGAAAGAAAACTACAAGAATAATTAAAGTCCAGCAGAAAATTAAGAAAAAGAACCAGATGCCAGATTTGTTTACTCGACAGCTTTGTTTGTAAAACGAAATCGCTTCATCACTGCAGCCTGTTTGTAGGGCCAGAAATTTTCAAAGCATCCACTGGGAACAAACATGGCTTCAGTTAAGAAAGGTGACGAGGGGAGGGGAGCAGTCAGCCCTGGGAATGTAACTTTCACTGGAGCTTAATCCAGTTCCCTTTTTAAAACACCTCAGCGTAATGAGTATCTGCAAAGATTTATGACCATAACAAACCTACCATTTTTGACTTTGTCACTCAAACCAGCCTGGCAACTTTGATAGTTCCTATTGAAAGGAGAGCTCTAATCCAAATGAGAACTCTGAAAAAGGGAAAGGAATTTTATTCCTATAATTTGATTGATTACTTCCTACTCCAAATGCTCAAGAGAAAAAAAGAAAACGTTCTCCTGTCTGTACTTGGATTTCTCCCACTAATCTTTTACAAACAGGTAATGACCATGAAACAAATTACTTACAAGGATCCATAGGCCAATGGTGCTAGCGGGGTTCCAAAATCTATAAGCATCAAAATATTGGTGAAAACATCTGAGATGAAAGCCAGAAATGCAAAGATGAACTGATCACTGACTCAACTTGATTCACTGTTTTAATCACCAGTCTTGGAAGGAGAGAAAATAATGCTATCAATTGGTCCATTCTCCAGAACATTTTTGCCATTGATATAAATCCTCCAAAATAAAATTTACATAATTCAGAGCAAGCAATGGTTTCCCAGTTGTAGTCTCCAGAATTTTACCATGAAAAATAGAAGTTCTGAGCACTTGTCTTTGGTTTAATCTTAGGCAAGGCACCCTGTTTTTTCATAGGCAGAAGACAATCTCTAAGATACCTTCTAATTCCAATTTTCTTTACAGTTTCTGATTGTAAGAACCAAAGAAATGCAAATCGACAGTCATGTCTTGCTTGGCAATGACCTGACCACTAATAGTATAGAGCCTGGCACTACTAATGACCAATTGGCAGAATAATTAGATAAAGGTTATTAATAACAATAATAATGAAGATCAACAGAAGAGTGCTGGTGGGTAAAAACTGGGCTATAGCCTGACTGGGAGTATTAACATTTCTAAAGAATAAAAGTGTCGATCTGAAATACTTCAGAAAAGAGTAAGAAAGATGGACTTTGGTGATGACTCAGCCATGTTCAGGGCGGTCTGGTTGGGGGTTTCCCACAGTCAAAAGAGAGCACAGGGTTGGAGATCCTAAGGAATGAGTACAACCACCAACTCACCCTGCCCCCCACCTCCAGAAGCAGCCAGCCGCCTTCTCATTATATTCCTGACAATATTTTGGCATCCCCATGCAGCCATTTAGAAGGAGGAAACTTGCTCATCAGGACCACTAAATAAAGAGGACTTTTTCCCCCATGCTGATTGTTATTTTTTAATGGATGGGTGATAAATCAATTGGATGGCTCAGGATTTCTGATATGCCTACAGATGAACTCTGTGAACATCACAGAACATTCTCCCAGGTGGGTCATAGGCTGGACCACAGATCTAGTCTTAACACATTTAAGAAGCTTGAGATCATGGTATGTGTCTTTTCGGACCACAATGGTATGAAGCTAGAAATCAGTGACAAGAAGAAAAATAGAAAATTCACAAATATGTAGAGTCTGAACAACACGATGAGTCAGAGAGCAACCAATGAGTCAGAGAACACATCAAAAAGTAAATTTTAAAAATAACTTGAGACAAATAAAAATGGAAAGGAAACACACCAAAACCTTAGGGGATGCAGTAAAAGCAGTTCTAAGAGGGAGGTTCATAGTGATAAATGCCTGCATTCAAGAAAGTCAAATGAACAACCCAATTTTACCCCCCAAGGAATCAGAAAAAGAAGAACCACCCACAGTTATTAGAAGGAAGAAAATAACACAAATCAGAGTGAAAATAAATGATGAAATAGAAACTAAAATGACATTTCATCAAACGTACATTGCAGGTTCAAATATTTTGGTATATTTATAAAGTTCCAAACTGCATGAAGAAAAGTGTATGCCAGCTAAGGTGGAAAAATGCCAAACAAGCCCAGAATAGCATTAAATCATAGAAATTATTTTTATCTACACAAGCATTTAATAGCTTGTCCTTGGCACAAC
The DNA here is from genome assembly GCF_019923935.1 of Bubalus bubalis. Taxonomy (NCBI): domain Eukaryota; kingdom Metazoa; phylum Chordata; class Mammalia; order Artiodactyla; family Bovidae; genus Bubalus; species Bubalus bubalis. Next base: position 31,319,976 of record NC_059159.1, on the reverse strand, counting down.
ACAGGTTCATAAAACAGATTCAATCAAGGTAAGTGAGTCAAGGATTAAGAGGAAATACTGTTATCTTCTTTGAGTCTCGAGATGTAGCCAGAGTTGTTTTCTTGTTTTACTTTAGTAAAAATGTAATTTTTATTTTGACAGTTGTTAAAAATATCAAAGGAGATGTTCTGAGGCAGATTTTCATAATTCTATTAAGTCAGAGCCTCCGATGCACCACTGTGTGCTTAAAAACAGAAGCAGAAAACGCCAGTATGCTGCCCAGACGGGAACTTGGAGTCTGATAACACTGGCATCCCAGGCTTAGCCGTTCCAGCAGGAAGAGCCACCCAGATCACCCAAGTCCAGCCCTCCAGCACTATGGAAGCTGGACTTTCTCCTCTCCTGCCTCTCCTGCACACCTGCAGCTGTTCCAGATCTGCATCACTGCTGCAGCGGGTCTCACAAGCCAGGGTCTAAACCAAAGGTTAAAGCACAGGTCAAGTAAAGAGATAGACTATTTAAACTGAGGGGACTTCCCTGGTGGTCCAGTGGCTAAGACGACATGCTCCCAATGCAGGGGGCCGGGGTTGATCCCTGGTCAGGGAACTAGATCCCACATGCTGCAATTAAAGAGCCCGTTTGCCCCAAGACCTGGTGCAGCCAAATAAATAAATATTTTTTTAAAAAAAGAATATTTAAGCTCACCCCTAAAATCTAGACTGTGTTGTCATCCCAGCTTAAGGCGCATCCACAGGCATGGGTCCACCCATCCCTCTAACCTACATCGCCAGCTTCCCCACCCCTGACAACTCCTCCTCCTTGATTGGAAGCAACAACATACAAAGCCAGATGCCCACGTCAGATTTTCCTCTGACTCCAACTTCAGCGCTTTGTGTCCTCAAAAACCCATCACCGACATCAAAGCTTTTGCTCTCCAGCCTGAGAGGGCTTCAGTCAGGGCTGGTGACTTTATACCCTCGTGATGTGACACTTGCCAGCCACAAAGAACAGAAAAGGAACACAAAACTGTCTCTGCCCATGTTTCAGAGACAAGAGAGCAGGAAGGGGAGCCCTGAGCCAACTTTATTATGAAATAAGCTGAGGGAAAGATCAGCATGTCTAGAGCAACAGGTGCTGGCGTGGAGGGGAGCTCGCTAGCCCATGCTGGGGGGCATGATGGGGGGTGGGGGCAGCTGGGAGGAGAGGAGCAAAGGGGCTCGCTTGGTAGAGGGTTTCAGAATGAGCCTTCATGCCCTCTGCCTTCTTTGTTTTTGTTTTTCTGTTCTTTTTTTTTAAAATTGGAGTATAACTGCTTTACAATGTTGGGTTAGTTTCTGCTGTAGAACACCGTGAATCAGCTGTAAGTACATATATAAGCCCTCCCTCTCGAGCCCTTCTTGAACCCTCATCCCACCCCTCTGCCTTCTTTGTTAATGATGTTCTTTTCCTCTTGGTTTTGAGATCATTCTAGACAAGAAAATTGTAAACAAAACAGTACAGAAAATTCTCAGAAACCCCTTCACCCAGACAGCTTCCCCCGAGGTTATCATCTTCCCTGGTAAAGGATCAAACCAAGAAACTAACCTTGCTATGACACCATGAACTCAACCACACACGCCAGTCATATACCCTCAAGGTTTTCATCAACGCCCTTTTTCTATTCCTGGGACCCAGTGGACGGTACCAGATTCTATGTACTCGTTAGTAATTAGTCTCTTTCGTCCACTCCCAGTGGTGACAAGTGTCTTAGCCTCACTTTGCTAGTCTCAATCTCGACATTTGTGAAGAATGCTGCTCAGGTATTTTGTGGCTGCCCCCTCCCGTCATGTTTTCTCATGACCAGACGGGGGTTGAGCATTTGGTGGGGCCAGAAACTCCCACACATGAAGCCTTCCTTCCTGTACTACACCAGGGGATACAAGATCTCAGGGGCTTCCTTGGTGGTTCAGATGGTAAAGAATCTGCCTGCAGTGTGGGAGGATCAGGTTCGATCCCTGGGTTGGGAAGATTCCCTGGAGAAGAAAATGGCAACCCACTCCAGTATTTTTGCCTGGAGAATCCCATGGACAGAGGAGCCTGGTGGGCTACAGTCTATGGGGTCGCAAAGAGTTGGACATGACTGACTGACTCAAACACACACACACACACAGAATCTCCATAGGAAAACAAAGGGATGTCACCCACATCACCTGGATTGGGCAGGGTCTGCCAGGTTCCTCCACTGTAACATTCCTATAAGCCCCTTACTACCCATGCTTACTTAAAGAAAAAAAAAAACAAAAAAACTGGAGTTGAGTTGACTTACAATGTTGCATTAATTTCACGTCTAGAACAAAGTGATTCAGATACACTTACTTATCTATTTTTTCAGATATTTTTCCCATATAGGTTATTACAAAATACTGAGTAGAGTTCTCTGTGCTATACAGTAGGTCCACCGCTGGTTATCTATTTTATATATAGTATTGTGTACCTGCCCACCCTGCTCCCTAGGCCCTGGACGGCTTCACAGGAAGCCGTCTCCTGCTGGAAACTCTGAAAAGACCTTCCTATAAGACTGTCCCACACAGACAGATCTTCCAAAGTGTATCTCAGGCATGTCAAGGGTTAAACAGGCTTCCGGGTGCCACCCCCTAAGAATCCTGGGACCCTCCTCAAGAGCCTGTCCCACAGGGTGGAAGAAATAAGACTGCATGACTGATGTTGAAATAAAAATCATCTGGAAGTATTTTCATGTGAAGCTGGTTTTCAGAAACAGAGGCAAAACACACTAACAAAACTAATCTGGGGCATATGGTATTTCTTTCAGGCATGCACATTTCTAATACAAATCTCCTAATCACTTCTACCTTGCTTTTCAGGTTTATTGTCAAGGCAGGTCTTTTTTATTTCTCTCTAAAGGATAACCTCCCTGCCTGAAAGAGCGGGCTCAGGCAGAGAGGCCGTAAGTGCTACCCAACATGATTTTCCCTCCTTGTTTTTTGTTTTTAAAAAATGGGGAGACCAAATATACTCTGATCATGATGAAGTTTTCCAAGTTCAGCTCTTTGGGTTCCTTGCTGACTCTCCCTCCCACTAGGTGGCGCTAAATGTCACATTCAAAGTGGGCTGCTCTCAAGAGTCCCTGAACAGGATTTTTTTTCTTTTTTAAAAGTTTGCAAGAATATCACAAGCCTAACGTCAAGTACTAAGTTTCCTTCTTACTAAATATTTCCTCTTTTCTTTTTTTAAACATTTACCGCTTGTGTGCGTGTTCAGTCACTAAGCCACGTCCCACTCTTTAGGACTTCATTGACTGTAAACAGCCAGGCTCCTCTGTCCATGGGATTTTTCAGGCAACAATACTGGAGTGGGTTCCCATTCCCTCTCCAGGGGATCTTCCCAACCCAGGGATGGAACCTGAGTCTCCTGCATTGGCATGTGGATTCTTTACCACTGAGCCACCTGGGAAGTCCACATTTATAGCCATCTGACAGCAAATCTGAACTTCTGGAATACAGCTTTCAATTTAATACAGATTAAATGTAACAGTCATGACCACATGAGTGATATAAAAAAATCAGAAGTTGTATCACTGGAGGCAAGCAGCTGGGAATATGCTTCAGATCTCTGAACTCGGCATTTCCTCAATTTCTAGGTTCTGGTTTCACATAAGTTTATTTCATATAGGCTAATTTATTAACTGTATCAATATCCCTATGCCTGTAGAGACTTTTTAACTGTATCAAATTAGCAAAGATTTTAAAGTGCTGGCAAACATTTTAAAGACATTCTTACAAACGCAAAGACTAGGCAGCCAAAATATTACTGAAGTGCAATTTCCTCTGGTTATAATATTAAAGGCATATGCCTTAATAAGAAACCTCATTTCCACAATAAGGATTCATCACTTAAGGAGAAACAAACTTTCTCAAAGCTTGAAGTCCAGTATCACTAGGAAGCACACGGAAGAATGATGCTCTTTATCAGCTAAGTTCCTGTTCCTTGGTGGAGAAAGGGAAAGCTTTTCCCTAAGGAAAAGCGCTACATCTATGAAGCTTCCGACCCAGCAACCTGAGTGATGGTAAGTGTGATGTGCAGTTGTTCAAACGCATCCTGTAGAGACAGGCAAGCCTTAGTTGTTTATATCAAGTGGGTTTGTTTGCTCTGTGACACTCTCCTCCTAAGACGGGAGCTTCTGGCATATGTAAGGTCACTCCCTCTTGTCATTAACTGCAAAAGCTTACTTTGTTCTCATGGCCCCTCCAGAACGCAGATTTGGCATGTCCTCTTTCTGGGCCCATCCACAGACATTTCCATGAGACAAATATTTGGGCCAGACCGTTTTTAGGTTTTTGTTTTTTTTTTATTTTAAGGGAAGGTAGGAGATGACAAAAGGATTTTCGCTCCTAGATGGCCGTGCGCTTCACATACGCTCTATCAGCAAGTGATGAAGCTCATCGCTCTAAGCGAATAATCACTCACACCAGGCATTCCCACTCTGGACTGTACCAAGCATGGCTTTGCTGTTGTTCTTGTTTTAATGGCTGGACTCAATATCCTAGACCCTGTTTCACTTGAGTCTGATACTGCTCAGAAGTTCCCGAACCACTAAGTAACATTCCTGTTATCAGTTCTATCATTTGTCCACCTACTGGCTGCCTGCTCTTGAATGTGGGTTCATGCACAAACCTGAGTGCATGCGCACACACACACACACACACACAGAGACGAGACTGTTGTCTTGCCGGGGAGGTCTACCAGGGGATGAACCCAGGGCCAACAAAATGGCAGCATGAGGCATCTCGAAGGCACCGTCTGCAACCTCCCACTCGATGGAACGCGTCCAGTCACTAAGGACTCCTGGGAGCAAATGAATGAAAGACATGATGCCCTTTCCCCCTCCAAAGACACAGGACTCGGGGCCCAAAGCTGCTTCTCCCCACTTCCCTCCTCAACCTTTCAGCCCTTCCAAGGTCCTTCACTCCCCTCTGAGGACACAGGGCCTCTTTGGACGGCAGTCCCCAGGACCTTGCATGGGTGGCCAGACTCCTGTGGCTCAAATTTCATCCCCCACCCTTCCTGCAGAAGGGCTGGTGGCTCACAAGGGTGGGAAAGCCAACACGGGGTGCTCTGCAGCTGCTCCCAGCTGCTCTGAGACGCCCATCACCCCCGATACTAACTGAAAGGGCCTCTGCTCAGCCTGCCTGTCCCCGGGATGATAAACAAGGCCGTGATCGGGAAGGGCCAGAGAGCTTCACATTCTGAAGCCATGGAAAGAACCATCTCCTGAACTCCAAGCTGAGTCACCTCTGATCTTCCTGGATACTACACGGGGATCCCCAAACTCCGGGACCTAAAGCCTGATGATCAGAGGTGGAGCTCATGTAACCATAACAGAAATAAAGTGCATGATAAATGTAATATGTTTGGATAATTCTGAAACCATCCCCCACCCCAAGTCCGTGGAAAAATTGTCTTCTACCAAGCCGTGCCTGGTGCTAAAAGGCTGGGGACCACTGCCACAGAGTATAATAATATTGGCAACATTTTTCTCTGTGGAAATCATCCGGTCTCACTAAAAAAACTGAATCAAAATATAGGAATGAGACATGCTAGCATAAGAGATTAGACAAGGAACACTTAACTATCTTGTCCCAAAATAAAAGACCGAAGTGCTACAGAATGCAAACATATACATACATATATAAATACATAGTATGTATAAGCGCACACACGTATCTTTAAATACTTTATAAATAGGTATTTTTTATCTTAGGAGGTAAGATAAAAGCTAAGGTATCTTTTTAGGAGAAAAATAACCATACATTATAATTGGTACAAATATACAAGCAGAGTGGCGGAGGGGGGTTCTTATTGAATTCCAAGTTCACCTGGTCTTGAACTACAGCAGAGGTATCTAGTCTTAACTTTCAGAAGAAATCTTAAAGTTTTGAAATTAATGCAACAATTCCCCACTTTTCTCGAGGAACCCGCCACACATCCGATGGACGCGGAGACAGAGCATGGCGAAGGACTGCTTTCCAGTGATGCGTGAGCCAGACATTTGTCGTCGTCCTTGATAGCATGTCGGCTAAATTAAGTCATGAGGAATGTTTTCTAAACCCCATCAGGGCAGAGTTTCATATCCAGAAAACTCCATTGAAGCTCCCTAAATTATCATTAACAAATTCCCTGGCATAGTAAAATGTCCCTATGTTTCACTGATTTGACAGTACTATCCGGACAGTTTAAATCAATATGAATAATTTCCTTTTTAGAGATTTTGAATAAACTTGTTTTCTTAAGCTTTGCTACACACTTGTCCAAACAAAGAAACGATTGATTTCACTATTTCTGGGATGTAGTTTAAAAAGTACCATTAATTTTCTTCCCCAGAGAGAGAAATGTATTGACACGTCCTAGCAACAAGCGTTTTAAACGATCAAACTCAATTTCCAAGACATTTTCCTCCAAACTTCCCATCAGCAACAGATTTGTGCCATCATCAGGACGGTAGGGGGCGCTGCCACAACAAACTATTCTGGCAAATGGAGAGAAACTTCACGGGGTGAAAAAACAAGGCTAGATTTGCATGATTCTCCCATGTCAAAGAGCATCTAAAACATATTGTACAGAATTTTTTTTTTTTGCTTGGAATAACTCACATAAGGGCTCAAATACTAGGGTTTTCTTTCTGTTCCTGTGGGGGGGGGGGGCGCGGGTGGGAGAGGGTGGAGGTGGCATTTCATAAGTGTGTGTTAGAAATCCTATATTACAATTCTGGGACTGAATGAGGAAGGTCTAAAAGGAATCCCTTTACCTAAAATACTGCCTAAACACAAGAGCTAAAACGTGCCTAATAGATGGTGCTGTGTGTGATTTTCTTTTTCATGTTTAAGTCTTCAGTCTTTTCCACAAATATCTAACTCCAAGTTCAGAACCAAGATGAAAGAGAACTGTGGCAAAATTTCATTAAATAATCGCATAATCCAGCCTCCATAGGTTGGACTTTTTTAATAAGAGTTTTCCATGTAATTGAGTTAAACTTAAATTTATGCATCCAATAAAAGCCCATTGCAAATGGTAAAACAAAGACATTGCTCCAACACTCAGAAAATTAAATCCACCAAACCATGAAGTCTACTGTGCAGTTATTTTTGTAACCACCATAAATTGCTTTATAAAACTCCTCTACCCAAGTAAACAATCCAAGGAGATATTTACTTTACAGCATGCATCCAGTTTCCAAGCAAGAGAGCAGCCTAAAAGTTTATGACTTTTTCTTCTTTTTCTAAATTGCCTCTCCCTTCTAAAAAAAAAAAAAAAAAAAAAAAAAAAACAACTTGTGTTTCTAGTTACCTTGAAACCTTCCTTCTCTTACACAAGCTCAGAAAGGTCCACGGGAAATAAGATCCAGCTCTCTGAATATACTGTACCCTCAGCTACTCATCTCTGAAACGGGAAGAAACAATCCTACTTTGTGGAAATAAAGTCTATGTGGCGAAATGAAAATACAGGGGGTTAGTACTAAATATTTCACCACATAACAGCACCTCAGAGTCCAACATTGTCTTAGATGTTTTGGGGCAGTCGGCTTGAAATGTGTTCACTTACAGCCATGTACCGGGCCGCATTCAATGCAAACTGCTTTAGATAAGAGTTTTAGGGGGTCTTTAATCACGTCTTTCTTGTGTCCTTGATGGAAAAAACAGAGCTGCCTTTGTGCTAAGAAGAAGGACCTGTTGTTTCCAGATTCAACAGGTCATTTTTATAAGAACTTCCCAGAGGATACAACAGAAATGACAGAAACACAGGGGGATTTTTTTAAGTGGCTGATGATTTTAAATGATATATATCCCATAGCACGGGAAGGCTGTTTGTTTTTCTTTCCAACAAATGGAAAGTTACTGTTTGAAACATGTTTAATGTTCAAGTTTGACTTTTAGGACGAAACCGTTTTCTCCTGAGTTGGGTTACTGTAAATTTGCTCCCTGTGCTTGACTCTCAAGTAAATAAACTTGTCAAATCACGTCCATTTCTCTTTGGGGGATGAATGGCTAATTGAGTGGGCTTTTGAAATATACTTAAATGGTGCTGTAACTTTTGTAATATCATTTCAGTTAAAATAATAAGGAGAAGGCACATTTAATGTACAAGATAAAACTTTAGAAAATGGAAAATTCCAGCGTATTTTTCCTTATGCTCCGAGGAGAGAAAAAAGCACCAATATTTTATGGCAAACAAAACCCAGGTGACACTAAGATTTATTAGAGTTTGGCTTATTCTGTTATTAAAGGTGGTCTGAATTTGAGAAGACTGGCAAATTTAAGATTAAGATCTAAATCAGCCTTGTTTCCTACACTGCATTAGGAGGGTTTTTTCACAGTGTTACCAAGATTCCTATTTTTCCCCCACTTTTCTTCCTTTAACAAAAATTTCGGCTACCTCATTTATAAAGGGAATTGTTTGAAGATCTTTAGAAAAGTTTCTGCCAGTCCAGAGACAAAAGGTACTCTTTCCCACAAATACAGAAGGCATTTTGTGCAATTTCCTTGCCCTAAACAAAAGTTATTGCCAACAAAGCCTTTTTTAAAACACACTCACATACATACCGCCAAACCTAGAGTCTAGTTCTAGACACTTTAAGTGTCTGTATTACTTACCACTCAGAACAATTATCTATATTACTTACCACCCAGGACAATTCTCTGGCAAACAGTTAAGATAAGTAAATAAATAGGCGATGGCAAAGACTGCATTAACCCCAGGGAACCGCCCAGAAGATAAGAAGAAATAGAAACAGGTTTCCTTGGGGAAAGGATCCACTAGGTTACTTATCTAGTAATTGGTGAGCAGGTTTCTAACTTGGCAGGGACATTTTCTCTCTCTGCTTCCACTGAGTAGGAGAAAATGAAGAGATGGGCTATCTGGGGGGAAAGGAATCCGAAAAACTAAAGAAAAATATCTCCAAGGCCAAAATATCCACCCCCCACCCTCATCCATTTTATTGTGGAAATAATGTCTTTATGGCAAATCGAAAATACAGGAGTTTAGTACTAAATATTTCGCCATATTTAGACAGAGGCAGAGTGGGGGAAAGACCCCTCATCTTAAGGACAGCTACTGGTGACCCTCTGCCCTCTGATGAAATCGGGGAGGGAGATGCACTGGGTGAGGGTCGCCAAGGGCTCCTGGGCCCCCACCGCGAGCTCCGGCCGCCCCCTCCCTGCCCCACGTCCGCTCACCGGTACCAGGCGAGGCCCTTGTCGTAGCTACGGTCGAAGAAGTGGGGCTCTGCGCCCACGGCGCGCACGTCGGGGTGCACGCGCAGGAACTCCAGCAGCGCCCGCGTGCCGCCCTTCTTCACGCCGATGATGATGGCCTGCGGCAGCTGCTTGCTCCCCTCGTCCAGCAGCAGGGCCAAGGTCCCCGGCGGAGTCTCGGCCACGCTGCTCCCGGCCCCGGAGCCGCCGAGACTCCCCGCCAGCCCGGGGGGCTCCTCTTCCCCGGCCGCCTCCTCGCGGTCGGCTCGCGGGACGGGCGGCCGGCGCTTCGGCCGCGGCCGCACTTGCAGGAGGCGCTTCCTTCGCGCGGCCACCGGCCACGCGGCCAGCTCCCCCGGGCCTCCGGCCGGGACGCCGCGGCCCGGGGTCCCCGCCTCCTCGCCGCCGCCCGACCGCCCCACGACGGGGCCCGATAGGGTCTGGCAGCGCTCGGCCAGGCAGTAGAAGACGTAGAGGGACGTGAGCAGAGAGCAGAGCATCAGCAAGAACTTGCGGAAGACGCTGCGGGACAGCGGCTCGGCCGAGGTGGGGTGGGCGCCGGCCGGGCCCGGAGGGGCCATCCTAGCCGGAGGCAACGTCGGGCAGCGCGCTGGCCATGCTAGGCCGGGACTCCGCCAAGTGCCGGGACATCCTCCGGGGGCTCCTGCGCGCTGGACCGAGGCCACATCGCCCTGCGCCCCCGCGGCCGTGCGAGCTGCCCGGGCGGCAGCAGCCGGGGCTCCTCCGGGAGATGGAGGCCCCAGAGCCGCGCGCGGGATCCCAGCCTCCGGTCGGTCGAGGGGGCGGGAAGGGGGACGTGATGCCGTGCTTAAGAAACCATCGTCTTAGACTCGTCCAAGTCCTCAGCCCGGGGCCGCGCTCGGCGCCCCAAGTCCCCGAGAATTGCCGGAACGGGGATCTCGGCGGCGGGTGGCGAAGGAGTGCGTCTCAGCCCCGGGCAGGAGCAGCCTCTCAGCGCGCGTCCCAGCTCAGCGATTGTGCATCCCTCGCTTGGTACCGGAGAGCGGACGCCCGGCTCCCAGGCCGCTGGGCTCCGCGCGCTCCAGACCGCGGCGGGGACAGCGCCTCCAAGTCGCCGCCTGCTCGGTCCCCGGCCCGCCTGGGTGCGCGCTCCCGGCCCTGAGGCGAGGTCCCCCGAGTCCCTCTGCCGAAGCAGGAACCAGAGGGGCCGCGCCCAGTCGTCCGCCCCTCTCCGTGCGCGCCCGGCCGCTCCGGCTGCTCTTGGCCCCACCTGGGAGCGGCGCGGCTGAACCGGACTGCGCGGGACCCGTCTGCAGCCGCGGCCACTGCGCTCCCCGCCTCCCCGCCGCCTCCCGGGCAGTCGCCGCCGCCACACGTGGAGCTCCGAGGGCAGCAAACTTGTCGGTGACGTCAGCGGCCGGGGCCGGACCAGCCCCCGGAGGAGCGCAGGGGGAGCGGACGGGTGCGCCGGGGAGAAGGTGGCGCGGACCCCGCGGCGGCCGCCCAATGACCGCGGAGAGGGCGGGGGCGACCGAGGCGACGCCCCTTCCCTACTCCGCCCACCCCGCCCCCTCCACCCCAGCGGGCTGCCTCGCCCCCTCGGAGCCGGGAGGGGTCTGCGGCGGTTCCTGGGACCTCTGACCGGCAGGCGCGGGGGCCGGATCCCCGGGACCTGACTTCCACCCCGCGAGGCACGCGCTCCATCAGGGGCTCCCAAACCACTCCGACGCCACTCAGCCCAGCGCAGCCCCGACCCCTCCGATGCCTGTGCTCGGGGTCCCTCCCTCCAGGGTCGCTTCGTTCTGACCCCGGAGCCGCCAGCTCCCCACCTCCGCGAACCTTCGGAAGTTTCGCTGTTGGCGGTTCCCGGGACCGCGCCGGGCGCCGCGCCCCCGGCTGTCCGGGGCGAACTGGATTCCTTCGCTGCGGCTTCGCCTCCCACCTACCCTGCTGTCCACTGCGGACTCCCGGGCCAAGCCTTCTGCCCGCAGCAGCTTTTGGTGCTTTGTTGTTTTTTTCATTTCATTGTTTCCCGAATGCTAGTTTAGGATGATCAAAGTTTCCCTGGACCTGGAAAGGACCAATCTTTTAGGAAACGAGCCAAAAACTGAATCAAATGGAGAAATTCAGAATTTTTTTTTAAAAGAAATCAACTCCGATTCCAAATCCATAGGCGCAGTTTTTGATGAAGGAATTCTTTTAGTGTTGTTGTGCGTGTGTGCGTGTGTGTGTGTGTGTGTGTGTGCTTTCGTGCGCGAGCGTGCGCGCGCCCCAGTGCGGAGTTAAATGTCTTCTGAGCAGCGGTTTCCTGGTTCGCTTGCCCCCCCTGACCCTACATCCTCTCCGCGCGCTCCTCAGAGAGCGGGTCAGAAAGGCCTACAAATCGCCTTGCTGTTTAATGGAGGGAGGTGGCCCGTGGAACCTGCATGAGGTGGTTTTTAATTCCAATCCGATTTGTTCCTGATTTCTTGGTTTCCTGGTCTCAGCAGGATGCCCCGCAATGTGGGCGGTAGCCTGGCCGCCTCACCCTCACCCTTGCAGGCCATGCCGGCGGCTTTCGGGGCGCCCGGTGGGTTCTGCCCAGGGCTGGCCGCGGCCGCGGGGCCGGGGTGCGGGGGGCTCCTGCTGCCCAGTGTGGGAACTTGGCCCGCCTGCCTTCCCGCGCTCCATCTGACGTGGAAGTGAAGTCTTTATAACCTTTCCAGGGCGATCTGGGTGCCTGGGTGGAATTGCTGTATGTGTGCCAGCTGGATAAATACTGAAGGCTGGACGTGGTTTTCTGTTTATGAAGTGCCAATCCCAGCCTTTTCTGTTCACTGATGAAGAGTTTGTTAGGTTCTGCTGCCATAAAGCAATGAACTTTTACAAGGATGAGCAATAAGTCCTGCCAAGCTTTAATGCCTCATTGTGTCCTAATACTGGATGTCAACAGTCTAGTTGAGCTTTAATATATTTTAGTTTATCTCTAGGTGTTTCAGTCTGACTTGCAGAAGTAAGACCAGAAAAAAAAAAAAAGAAGATAATTTTAAAGTTATTCTGAAAACATGTGCAATCCCATAAATGTTTACAAACATGGTTGGATTTTCCCATCTGGAAATGGTGGTGGCCAAGTTCCCTTCGAGCTTCAGCTCCAACATGGCTTTCACATTCCAAGTACAGGTATTTCCTTTACGTGGGTATTAAACACCCACACTGTGTAGGAGACTGGGGTTCTCAGAACCACTCACACCCTATCTAGCCCTAGGGCAGCCCTGTACCTTAGAAATAAAACATAAGCCGTGAATACAAGCCCCATAGGTCATTTTAAATGTCTAGTAGCCACCTAAACACGGTAAAAAGAAACAGGTGAAGTTGATTTTAGTAATATATTCTACATACCTAGAAATGCGATTTTAACATGTCAATATAAAAATGACTGAGGTCATTTATGTTCTTTCTTTTCATACAAAGTCTTTAAAATCTAGCGTGTGTTTGGCACCGCAGTGGCCAAACCATCATGGAAGCCAGAGAGCTTGGGAGCCTGTTGATGTCAGCTCTCCAGGTGAGCCTCCTGGAGCAGAAGCAGGGGGTGACATGGATCTGGATGAGCAAGCAGCCAATGTCCTGCATGTGGGGAAACACAGGTCTTAGGGGCTTGTAATCTCAATGAGACAAAACATGCACACACTCTTTAGAATGCAACAGTGCGCTGTATTCCAGTGAGTGACTGACAGTGCTGCCCACTCACCAGATTCATATCCAGCTCCTGGATATGCCCTGAAAGATGGCCAAGATTTCCCAAAGTAAGTGGAATTGAAAAAGGACCTTGTTGAAGATCGAGTAAGATTGTTGCAGGTGGAGATGAGCATAGTGGTATTTCCAGACTGAGAAACGAGCAAAATTATTATAAGACCATATTAAGAAGTGTTTTTACCACTGTTTTTGTTGTTGCTTAGTCACTAAGTCCTGCCTGACTTGTTCGCGACCCTGTGGTCTGTAGACTACCCTGCTTTTCTATCCATGGGATTTCCCAGGCAAGAATACTGGAGTGGATTGCTGTTTCCTTCTCCAGGGGATCTTCCTGACCCATGAACTGAACCTGTGTCTCCTGCATTGGCAGGTGAATTCTTCACTGCTGAGCCACCAGGGAAGCTGTCTTACTGCTGTTAGTGGCCAGTATTAGTCTCTGAAGTTTGGAAAAGAAAGGATGATGAGGGAGAGAGACTAATGATATTTACTAAAGGCCAGGTAAGGAGCTGGGGCTTGCTCCTAGCAGGTCTTCCTCTAAGTGGATGCTCAAGCCTTTTCTTGCCATTTCCAGTGTTGAAAGAGGCCAGAGTTTCCCCAGCTACATCCTAAATCCTGGCGGGTGTTCCATAGCAAAGTATTCTGCAATAGAATAAATTCGAAAGACTGTACCCTCTTGAGTATTCCCAATAGACATTAGCATGTTACAGTCTCTGAGATGACGTTTTAGTAAAGATACCAGTTAAATTTGCTTCGTCCAATGTTTTCCAAGCCTCTTGGACCATGGACTCCTCTTACCCACGTTCTATCCCATAACATTCATTGTTCTCAGAACATGCTTCAAGAAATGTAATCCTAAACTTTATAAAGGCTCGCTGTTGTCAGGAACTTCAGAGGACAAATGTTTTCTGAACAGACAGGGGCCTCAGCTGCAGATAGTGAGGGCTGGCTTTACTTTGAGACCAGGTGGGGGACATTCCACCCATGTATCTGGAATTTTCTTTGTTCTATTTCTCCAGGGACCCACCTCCCCTGAGGGATAGGACTTTAAGGTCTTGACAAATGGTCACTTTCATGAATTATTGATTTGGCAAAAAAAATAATTGGAAAGGTTGATAATTACTCACATATCTTGCTTCTGTCCTGAGTCAATTCTTTCCGATTTTGTGACATATGAAAGAAATGGGTGCAGGTTTGGAAATACACCTTATCAAGAGGTGAATTAACATGCAAAAGGATCAAGGGACATTTTCAGTAGACTAATCACTGAAGTTCTCAAAATCGCCTGGGTACAATAAAAGCTAAGCATCAGAACAATTAAGAACAGTTAATTTAAAAATGGTACCTATTTACATAAATTACAGGGGGCTAAAAGTTGATTTAAGGTGGGTTATGTGAGTTTTTTTTTTAATTTCTTCTCTGTTTCTTTTCTGAAAGTAGAGGATGCTCAGTTCAGTTCAGTCGCTCAGTCGTGTCCGACTCTTTGCAGCCCCATGAACCGCAGCACACCAGGCCTCCCTGTCCATGTCCAACTCCCATAGTCCACCCAAATCCATGTCCATTGAGTCGGTGATGCCATCCAACCATCTTATCCTCTGTCGTCCCCTTCTCCTCCTGCCCTCAATCTTTCCCAGCATCAGGGTCTTTTCCAATGAGTCAGCATTCGCATGAGGTGGCCAAAGTATTGGAGTTTCAGCTTCAACATCAGTCCTTCCAATGAACACCCAGGACTGATCTCCTTTAGGCTTGGTCCATAATTTTTTCTGTTTCACTATAATATTGGTGTTTTTTTTATTTAAAATATATCATAGGGACTTCCCTGGTGGTCCAGTGGTTAAAACTTTTCTTTCCACTGCAGGGAGTGTGTGTTCGATCCCTGATGGGGGAGCTAGGTTCCTCAGCCAAAAAAACCAAAACATAAAACAACCAAAGCAATTCTGTAACAATCTCAATAAAGATTTTAAAATTGGTCCACCTAAAAAAACAAACAAACAAACAAAAAAACAACAACAACATAGTTTTTATGGTAGAAGATCCAAACCGAGCTAATCTTTTAGGTGAACTTTAGAAGGATGTGAGGCATAAACAATAGACGTGAATGATAAGGTGATTCTGAGTGAGTTTCCTTAGTTCTCCACTTCTGCTGCTGCTGCTAAGTTGCTTCAGTCGTGTCCGACTCTGTGTGACCCCATAGATGGAAGCCCACCAGGCTCCCCCGTCACTGGGATTCTCCAAGCAAGAACACTGGAGTGGGTTGCCATTTCCTTCTCCAATGCATGAAAGTGAAAAGTGAAAGTGAAGTCGCTCAGTCATGTCCAACCCTCAGTGACCCCATGGACTGCAGCCCACCAGGCTCCTCCATACATGGGATTCTCCAGGCAAGAGTACTGGAGTGGGGTGCCAAAGATTTTTAACCTTTCCTGTGTTGCAGGAGAAGGAGATATGAGTCAGAAAAAAAGTAGGAGAGGAACAGGCTGATGCTTCCTGTCCGCCCTCCTCCAGAGATTATGTCTGGCAGGAGCTAGACTCTCTAGATGAGCCGAGGGAATCTGAGAGCGAAGGAGACTTGTGCAACGGCCTCCAGGGAAAGCCAGAGAAAGGGCAAGCCTCAACGATATCCCCCACCTCAGAGCAAAGGAGAAGGGCTGTGGGATTCCTTAGCAGGAAGCACCAGCAACAACTCCCCCCTCCAAATGCCAGAGTCGTGGAAGAAGCAACAACCAGGAGGCAATGAGGTCCAGATAAGGATGCAGGGTCTGGAGAAGCCTGGTGGTCAGGAACAAGGCATGATGCAACTGTGATAGGCATGCGCTGTGACCAAGGACAGGGAAGACAAAGTACAGCTCGACAGATGCCCAATGGACGGTAACAATGGCCCAAGCTCAGACTGTCTGTGATGTCTTAGCATCTCTAAGACCAAACAAGTGATAACAGAGTGGGAGCAGAGGGATTGATGAGGGGATGGGAGCAGGGGAGACAGAAGGAGACCCCAAGGGTACCCAGAATGGACTATGATTACATTTTTGCCACTTGTTAAAGTGAAGTTGCTCAGTTGTGTCTGACTCTTTGCAACCCCATGGACAGTAGCCAACCAGGCTCCTCTGTCCATGGGATTTTCCAGGCAAAAATACTGGAGTGGGTTGCCATTTCCTTCTCCATGGGATCTTCTCCATGGGTCTCCCACATTGTAGGCAGACTTTACAGGCTGCCTCAGGCTTTACAGTCTGAGCCAATTTTTTTTTTTAATACTTTTGAAAGCTGAACTGAATTTCCATTTTTAGTGCCTATTTTAACAAATGGCAAAAATGTAATCATAGTCCAAGGGTACCTAGAATGGACTATGATTACATTTTTGCCACTTGTTAAAATAGGCACTAAAAATGGAAATTCAGTTCAGCTTTCAAAAGTATTAAAAATTTACTTTGTGAATACTTGATTTCCAACTTGAGATTTTTTTGTGCCCACTATATTCTCTTAACTACTACAAACCATTCAATCCTAAAGGAAATCAGCCCTGAATATTCATTGGAAGGACTGATGCTGAAGCCAAAGCTCCAATACTTTGGCCACCTGATGTAAAGAACTGACTCATTGGAAAAGACTCTGATGCTGGGAAAGGTTGAAGGTAGGAGGGGAAGGGGACGACAGAGGATGGGATGGCTGGATGGCATCACTGACTCAGTGATGGACATGAGTTTGAGCAAGCTCCAGGAGTTGGTGATGGAGATGGAAGCCTGGCATGTTGCAGTCCATGGGGTCGCAAAGAGTCGGACAAAACTGAGTGACTGAACTGAACTGAACTGAACACTGAGGGCTTCCCCGGTGGCGCAGTGGTAAAGAATCCACCCGCCAACGCAGGAGTTTCAGCTTCAATCCCTGGGTCTGGAAGAGCCCTTGGAAGAGAAAATGGCAAACCACTCCAGTATTCTTGCCTGGGAAATCCCATGGACAGAGGAGCTTGGTGGGCTATGGTCCATGGGGTCGCAAAGAGTTGGACACGACTGAGTGACTGAACAACACACTCTCTGAAGTAGGTATGGACCACTAGGCTTAGCTCATTAGAACGTGCCTTGATGTACAGAGGCAAAGTACTTTCAACAAATGGCTTTTATTTTAAATCTTAGTTCCACTTGTTGTTTCTACACAATAGTATACCTTTTCCAGACATATTATTAAGCAACTGAGTGCAAGATTCATTCCTGCTGATAGTTTCTGCACATGGACTTGGTCATTTTATCCATCTGATCACACCCCATCTCTCTAGCATTCTGCCTTTCAACTTCTGGCATAATATTAGCTGGGGCTGCACAGATAAAGCTTATCTTTACTAATTAAACACTAAAAGCCCAAGCTCATGTCTGAGCTTTTTACAGCTTAGCCTCTGACACAGCTCTCACCCTTTTAAAGAATGTGGGATAATTCAAATCCCGGACTGTATAAGAATGTGGTTTTTATAGACCCATTTGCCCAGAAAAAAAATAACATTTCTAGAATGGCTCTATAGTGATTTTAAAAAGTAGTTTTTTCTTTGTATATCATTAGATCTCTTTTTTCCCTTTATAAACAGGGAAATTCAATCTAGTATACTAAATATCCTAAGAGATCATGAGCAAGACCAGGGAAAATTACCAGGAAAGGGGTGTTCTGCGTATGTTTCTTACCTAAGCAATTTCTCTACTTATTGCAAGTTAATCTTCAAACTTCTTAAATGATGAACTAGTTTTCCTAATAACTATTCTTTCCTTGCTGACTTGAAATGACATGTTTCTCCTACATTCAACTTGAACAGTGTTAGTCTCTCAGTCCTGTCCAACTCTTCGTGACCCCATGGACTATAGCCCGCCAGGCTCCTCTGTCTATGGAATTCTCCAGGCAAGAATAATGGAGTGGATTGCCATTTCCTTCTTCAGGGGATCTTCCCAACCCTGGGATCGAACCCAGGTCTCCTGCATTGCAGGCAGATTCTTTATCATCTGAGCCACCTGGAAAGCCCACATTTAACTTGATCCATATTCATATCTGTCCTGGAACATTTTACTTTGTTCTATGATGGCTCAGTGGGCAAAGAATCCATTTGCAATGCAGGCAACACAGGAGATGCTGGTTCAATTCCTGGATTGGAAAGATCCCCTGGAGGAAGTCATGGCACCCTACTTCAGCATTCTTGCCTAGAGAATCCCATGGACAGAGGAGCCTGGGCTACCGACAGGGCTAAAGGTGGGCTACAGTCCAAAGGGTTGCAAAGAGTCAAACACAGCTATGTCACACACACACACACACACACACACACACTCTCAACTGTTATTCCCATGAGGATCACTTGCTATCATTGCAGTATTACTTGTGTACTATCACTTTGAGACTCTAAACCCTGAACTAGCATTTCAAAATGTGTTGACTAGTCTCACATCTTGATTTTCCTAGAAATTTGAAGTTTGTTATATCAATTACCACCCCCCGCCCCATATGCTGTTTACATTTTTACTGGACTTTAATTCAATTTACTGAACTTGAGAGGAAATTCACACACACAAACACGCATATATATGTATATACATACATATAAATGTAATCCCTTCCAAGAACACTGTATGCCGTATTCTAGAGCGCCACAATTACTCTGTTCTATTGAATTATATTGCCTGGCCACAGGATGAATTTTTCATTGTCTTCGTAACATTCCTGCATCTTTTGTTATGGTTATTTCTATGTGAGTTAAATGTGTGATCATTTTGTAAATAAATCTTTCTTCAAGATATTTTCAGGATTTTCCCCTAATATATAAGCAAGCTATTGCCTTTTCCACGTGTGTTCAGTAACCAGCACCCGTAGTGGACACTCTTACTAGTTTCATTGTTTTTCAGTTGACAACCATTTAATCTCTGGTAGACAAAAATTTTAAATCTGCTTTCCAAATTGTCTACCGCATTCATTTTTCTTGCCACATTGAATTGGTTAGAACTATAAAAAAATGCAAAATAATAATAAAATATCAAATGTCCTTCTGTTTATGTTATTTATGGAATACATCTGTATTTTGACGGTTAAAATGTAATGTTTGTTCTTTTTCCATTATGGATTTTTTAAAATCTTATTAAAGAGCTAGATAACTTCATTTCAAATGTAGAAGTACATATTAACTGGGATTTTGTTTAATATATTTTACAGATACTGAGATACCTGTTCTTTTTTCTTTCTTTTCTGTAATATTTCATGTTACATCAATGTGTGTCAATGCCGAAGTGTATGCACATTCACCTTCTTGGTAATGTAGTGCTGTTATTATTATTATTTTATTTTGCTATTATATGTGTTTTGCTAAAATTTTATTTGGGATGCTTATATCAATATTCATTCCAAAGGCTAAACTTTTATTGTTTTCAATTTTGTCATTTTTTTATTATGACTAATCTGGATTTCTAAAATGATCCCAAATAATTTATATGAGAGTAATATAAAAATTATTCATAAAGCAATTTGGATCTGGAGCCCTAATGGGGAAGGGTATGCATTGACAATTTTAAAAAATCATGGTTGCTATATTCAGATTTTCCACCATTTCTTGAATCAGTAATTATTCCTTAAAATTATTCATGAAAATTTAGATCAATGTGGTAATCTGAGCACTCATTACCTTTGAGGGGAAAGGAAAAAGTGTAATGAGTAGGCCAGAAATGTTGCTGAGTGTGTGAAAGCAAGCCAGGAGAATGGAGTAGACACAGGGATCCAAGTGCTACCCAACGTGCTGTAAGATGAGTGTGCTGCGGTGTGGTCCCAAGGCCACAGTCACAGGTGGGTTTAAAGTGAAGGAGTAATTCTTCAGGGTGACGAGACGGGAGAGATGCTCAACCTTCTTCCTCTGCCCCTCCCACCCACACTGCGTGCAGTCTGGTCCAGCAAGGGGAAGCTCTCAGAGGCTCTGGGTCTCAAGGGGCCAGCCCACCTCACCTGGTAACCCTATCAGTGCCCAAACTACATAGAAAAGCATAGGCAGAGAAACAGAGGATCTCACAAGACTTGAAAGATATGAATTCACTGGTTTCATAGGTTACAAAATAGCCAAACATCAGTGATGACATTTGGTTAACCTTTGAACCACCAGGAAAGATCGATACTCAATTGCCTTAAAAGAAGAAACAATATCTGTAGGTAAATTGTAGAAAAGAAAAAAACAAAAACACTTTTCAGTTACAAAATTATTACCATCAGTGAGGATCAAGAGAATATTGTATTCATACAAAAGATTCAACTCCATCTATCCCTTGAGATGGAAAATTCTTCACAGAAAATCTCTTTCCCAGAAAATCTTCACAGTAATTTCTTTTACTCATTACCTAAAGAAATGAGTAAAAATTGAGAAACAAGCTACTTTTATCCCATTACAAAATTTACCAGAAGGAAAGAAAGGAAAGAAAAAGAGGAAAACTAATTGGAATAGAGCTGGGCAGTAATGTTTGATTCTGCACCTATGTTCGTTTCAATCCTTAGAGACCATTCTGGTGAATGGACATAAGCCTGAGAAATTTTACTAATATTCCCAAGTCTGGAGAGATGAAAACTTAGGAAGCAGCTTTATCTTTTAACTCTTCTGATCAATATGTAATAGAAATTACTGCTGGGGAGCAGTGAAAGCCTGAGATAAATTACTGGGTGTCCTCATCCCATTGGCAGAGTAAAAAACGTTGATGACAGAGAATATTTTCAAGAATAAACAAAATGAAAAATCAAAAAGAGTTAGTTGTTGACCTTTAGGAAGACAAGTTGCCACCCTCCATCAAAATAAATATCTTCCAGGAATTTATTCCAAAGAAATACTTGCTCTTGAGCCCAAAGATGCAGAGATGCTCATTTTTCATGTTTATAAGAGGAAAGTTGCTAACACCCTAAATGTCCATCAACAGAGAACTAGTTTAAGTCATATAAAAGGCTATCTTCCTAAGGAACATGCTGAAGCTGTAAAATCAGATAAGATAGATCTACATGTCAACACTAGATTTATCATCAACTCATTTGCTTAAGTGAAAAAGTAAGTCCCAGAGCAGTGTGGATAATATTATCTCACAGGTAGATTTTCCCATATGACACTGAAGACATAAATGCACACATATGTAAATGCATCAGTGGAAGAAAAAATGAACTCTCGACTCTTGACGGTAGTTATTTTTAAGAAGAGTGCTAGAGAGACAGAAAAGGGAGCGTTCTTGGTTTTTGCTGTACGTAATTGATTTCTTTCTATGACAATATGCTTATGTTTCCTTTGTATAATATTTGCTCAATGAACTTTAAAAACATGCTAAAATCATTCTTTTCATCAAAGTGTTCATATGGCGGATAGTATTCAATAATAGTTTTTAAAATATTGTACCTGTTTATTTCATGATTCTAATTCTTATTTGGTACACTTGTGTTTAGCCTCCCTTCAGGTGGCTCATTGGTAAAGAATCTCCTACCAGTGTGGGAGGTGCAGGTGATGCCGGCTGGATCCCTGGGTTTGATGTCTGGGTGAGGAAGATCCCCTGGAGTAGCAAACGCCAACCCACTCCAGTATTCCTGCCTGGAAAGTTCCATGGACAGAGGAGTCTGGTGGCTACAGTCCAGGGGATCCCAAAGAGCTGGACATGACTCAACACACACATCACTTTTAACTAAGCTTGCCAGAGTTATATACGTTTATTTATTTTATATAAAAAAAAGAGAAAACAACTGAGGAGTAAAACTACCGTTTTCTATTTTCTGATTCATTGATTTTTGCTTGTAACTCTATTGTTTCCTTTTTTCTTCTTTCCTTAGATGTATTTTGTTGTCTGTTCTAGAATCTTGAGCAAGAATAGAGATCATATTTTATTTATTTTCATTTTTTTATTGTTCAGTGATGCAAGTTTTTAGGGTTTAGCTTTTTATCTAGGTAGAACTTTGTCTACATCCCAAAGCTTTTCTATGTGCTGTTTGCATCGGGCTAATGTTTCTTTGCTGCGTGCTGGGCATTGTGTTATGAACCTCATATGCAAAGCAAGAACAGTCTGTCTCATTTTACATTGTAGGTACCCCAAATATCTCTTTGGGAAATGAGCACCCCCTCATTCTTGGTCCTCGTGGCCTGGAAAGCCTGGATCCAGCTTGATTTACAGGGGTGGGCACAAAAGCCAGAACTTGGCCATAGCAATTGGCTCATGAACAGGCAAAGGACCCAAATCCAGTTAATTAAAGTCTTTCATGAGACCTTTACTAAGTGTCAGAAAATATACAGTTTGTCATGGAGTCTTTAGCTATATAACAAAACGAAGACAGGCACCTTAGCCTCCTTGTGGATAGAATTTGCCTGAGATTGAAAACAAACACAAAGGTGTGAAACTGTGTCTAAGAGCAGGAGAGTGAGTTTATCAGGAAATACGGCAAGCACAGAAGCCCACTTGGCACTTGTCATGAACAACAAATCAGCACAGTTGTGTTTTCTTGAGTTGTGTTCAGTCAGTTGCCTGGGTACAGCTGAAATGCATCAAGATTAGGGACTCCGAAATGGAGGTTGTCAAATACTCTGAAGTCAAAGAAGAAAAGGGAGTGAAGGGAGGGATTGTAGGAAAACCATTCCATGCAAAACTGTAGAATCTAAGCTGAGTGGGAGCAAAGGGAAGGTATGAGTGGGTGTCAAACAGTGAGAAATGGTAAAAACCAATGGTTTTGAGGGGAGTGACTAGAAAAATAACATGTGCTGATACAGGGCTTTTGGAGATGGTGCAATTGTTGGTTACGAGAAGACCTAAGGGAGTACTTTTAAAACTGGTTTTGACCTTGGCCTAGAGTAAAAAATACATTTTAAAAAGTCACAACCCCATACACATATGCATATATGCATCTTTACATCCATTTTTGTCTCCATATGTTTTATTTATTCATTTATTTAAAGGCATTGGCTTTTATGAGTATAGAGGCTGCTTTTTTTGTACTGTTTGTGTTAGTCACTCAGTCGAGTCTGACTCTTTGTGACTCCATGGTCTATAGCCCACCAGGCTCCTCTATTAGTAGGATTCTCCAGGCAGGAATACTGGAGTGGGTTGCCATTTCCTTCTCCAGGAGATCTTCTTGACCCAGGGATTGAACCTGGGTCTCCTGCATTGCAGGCAGACTCTTTACTAATTGGCAAGTCTAAAATACTAGCTATATGAGACTTCCCTGGTGGTCCAGTGGCTAAGACTCCACCCTCCCAGTGCGGGGGGCCCAGGACAGATCCCTGGTCAGGGAGTTAGATCCTACATTCTGCAACTAAGAGCTCACATGCCACAACTAAAGACCCCACGTGCCACAGCTGAGACCCGGTGCAGCCTAGTAAATACATAGATAACTTAAAAACAAACAAGCAACCCCCCACCAAATACTAGCAAGATGCTTTATCTGTATCCACTCCAAGCCTTACAGGTCTCCTACCTAGCATCTTCGATGCTGGACCACACTTTGAATGCTGAGCAGGTATCAGTAAGGATGCACTGCTGATCAGCCTGGCTTGCACTCCTCTACCCCACTGCTCTTGTGTGACCTGGGGGCCAAGTGTGTCCCAGAGGCTTGTTACCAAACGTTCTCTATCACTTGAGCCAACACATGTGACCTCACAGGGCAGCAAGTATTCGCCACCAGTCTCACTGGTTCTTTTGCAGAATTAACCTTGCCAGGTATACCTTTAGCATCCTTGGATTGAGAGCCAATTATAACTGAAGTGCGATGTCGTTAGTCACACAATTTTGAACTGCTGAACTTTCACTTCATTAAATTGATGTCACCAAACTGACATAATGAAGGATTGCTGACAGAAAGAAAATAGGTATAAATTATACCCCCTGTACATTTGAATCATGGTGGAGTCACATCTAAAAATCACTAAATGTAGACATGCTTCATTCAATAAAAGTTATTCTTAAATCCTTGGAATTTATACACAGATGAATTTCTGATCATATACCCATTATAGAAATAAACTTGGTTACATCAGATCAAATCTAACACTCCCATTTTACAGATGAGGAACTGAGGGATTATATGAAAGGATAACTGACGTGTATATTATGCTGAGTTCTGGAGTTGAACTACCTGGGTTTAACCCTGAGTCCACCTCCTGTCAGCTGGCTGATCTTGGGCAAGTTACCTAATTTCTTCTGGCTTCAGTTTCCTTATCTATGTCAGGAGGATAACAGTAATATGATATCTATGATGACTGAGTTGACATGAGCAGTAAATGAGTTAATACATATGAAAGGTTTTATACAGTGACTGACTCAAAGAAAATGCTCTTGTGTTCACAGTCATATCCAGCTCTTTGCGACCCCATGGAGTATACCTGCCAGGCTCCTCAGTCCATGGGATTCTCCAGGCAAGAATACGGAGTGGGTTGCCATTTCCTTCCCCAGGGCATCTTCCCGACCCAGGGGTCAAAACTGCGCCACCTGTGTCTCCTGCCTTGGCAAGCGGATTCTTTACCACTGCATCGCCTAAAGGGAGGCTAAACACAAGTGTACTAAAGAAGAATTAGATCATGAGAGAAACAGGGGCGCTATTGTAAAAATTACAATTAAATACTATACGCTTACTGTCTGTGTGTGTGTTAGTCACTCAGTTGTATCCGACTCTTTGTGACTCCATGGACTGTAACCCACCAGGCTCCTCTGTCCATGGGATTTCCCAGGCAAGAATGCTGGAGTGGTTACCCTTCCCTTCTCCAGGGGATCTTCCCGACCCAAGGATTGAACCTGGGTCTCCTGCACTGGGGGCAAATTCTTTACTGTCCGAGCCACCAGGGAAGCCCATACACTTACTGTACTCTATATTTCATCACCAAATGTCCCTGTGCCCATCGTTCTACAAGACAGAGACCTGAGGACCAGGTACCAGGAGACAAAAGCTCCAGGTAATGGCGGTACAGTGAAAACAGGCGTGCCAGGTATCAGAAGTCACAGGTGGCTAAACACAAGTGTACTACAGAAGAATTAGATCACGAAAGAAACAGGTGTGCTATTTTAAAAATTACAACTAAATACTATACACCCAAACACCTGCCCAACAAAAGAGGACAGCATTAGCAGAGAAGGGGCAGAGGGCATGCAGCTCAGGTTACATGCGAGACCCCTGCTCACCCCACGACTGTCACAAGCATGCTCTTTTGGACAATGTGATCCAGAGACTTCTGCTGATCAGAGTCACCTGGGACTCTTGGCAGGTGTGCTAGGACCCCTGCCTGCTCTCATCTACTGAATAAGGGTCTGTAGTGGAGGGCCCTCTAGAGAGGTCTTTGTGTAACAAGCATTCCAGGTTCTTCTCACCCCTAGGGAAGCCTAGACAACTCTGACTTCAGAGACTTCTTGAAAGATTCAAGAGCGGAAGGTGGCGGTCTGGTCACTGAGCACGAAGAGGCTATTGACATGGCAGAGCTGTTAAAGTGAATGATGCTAGCTGGTGGCCTGGCGAGGACATCTGGGTGAGAGTTGTAAACAATTTTGAGTTGGCATGCTTTGCAGACATCAGCCTGTGTCCATGGCGTGCATTAAATAGGTCACAAATTCTGGGCAAGAGGAACAGTCCACCATCAGCAAATGCATCATAAGTCTTTCTCCTTAAGAATTTTCCTGATGACAGTGTAGGAAACAAATCTAGATATTCCACAGAATCGATGTTGTCATTAACAGATTTACAATGTAATCAATAATATAGGCACTTTAGTCAAATGAACCACACAGGAATAACAGTATTAAATGCCTGACAGCTTTGAAAGTTATTTATCTGTCCTTCTCTCTATAAATTTATACATATCTTTTTATCGATAGAAAAAAGGAAATGCATATAAAAATAGAGACATAGTCCTTTGAACAACTACTAGCTTCCCCTTTAACTTATCTCAATTTTCAAATGGCATTCTAACTATAAAACGAAGGGTGCCATAAGTCTGTCAAGCAATCTGTGTGTGTGTGTGTGTGTGTGTGGTGTGGTGTGTGTGCATGCGCTCAGTCATGTCTGACTCTTTTGTGACCCTATGGACTGTAGCCCACCAGGCTTCTCTGTCCATGGTATTTCCCAGGCAAGAATACCGGAGTGGGTTGCCATGCCCTCCTCCAGGGGATTTTCCTGTGTTGGCAGGCATTGGCTGGTGGATTCTTTACCACTGTGCCACCTGTAATCTTTAGTGGTTGGAATAAAGTTTCCATGCCCCAGAAGTTTTTGCACAAGACAGAGAGAAAAAGACTCATGAGAGCTTATTGGGAGAGAAACTTCTATGTCTTTCTGCCTTTGCATTCTATGAATATTGTCCACTTTGCGAGTTGGAGGTGTCCCACAGCTTTAATATTAATTCACATTTCCTGTCTTATACTTCTTTGGCTGGAGTTTGCATGAACTGCACGCACTGCTTTGCCCACCAAGAGAGAAAGTCGTTCAAGTAAACTCTTCTTTTTGGAATTCACCCCTGTCCCCTCCTTTTCCCTCTCCCCCTTCACCTTCACCCTTCTCTCAGCCCAACCCTGCCCTTCCCTTTTCAAAAAGTTGCATTAGTTCTTTACAAGTGCTCAAGAACAGAACCAAGCGCCTCGCATCTGCTCTGAGTTCACGGATTAGCATGAGAATAAGTAGCCAGTGTTTCAATGATGCACAGTCCACTGGCTGAGAATGGGGGCTCAAGCCCGCTATCAGAGGACTCGCTGGCTCCTGCCAGATGTCCAAGGCCCAGGACACAAAGGCGGTGAACCCCGGGCTTTAACAAATCACCTTTCTCTGGGGCTAATCACTCAAGAAAAGGTTTTGTTGTGGGTTTGGAGAGGGTCAGGTTGGTCTTTCTCCAGTGATCTGCAGCCTCGCCCGGCCCCTCCAGCCTTCACCCTCTGGCCTTTCTAAAGAGACCTCTCATTTCTTTCCCCCTCGAACACAGGGCTCTGAGGGCAAAAGCCGCATGCCAGGGTCTCCCGAAGATGCAAGGGCTGCAGGAGGCTCATTAATCAGTGGTGGCCACGTCACTGGCCTGGCACTCACTCGCTCTATTTGAACAATAAAGACTTTAGCAAGAATAAAATGGCTCAGTGGGCACATACAAGGTCAGACCTAGTGGCAAGATGGTTCCGGTGTAATCACAGTCGGAGGAATCCTGTACTTTCTGGAGGGGAGATCTGTAAACTGGAGAGCGGTGGTTCTCAAAGTGGGGTCCCTGGACCAGGAGCAGCAGCATCACATGGGACCTTGCCAGGAATGCAGATTCTCTACTCTACCCTGACATCCGCAGCAGAAACTGGGGTGGGCGTGGTTGTTGTTCAGTCACTAACTCCTGTCCAACTCTTTGCAACCCCATGGACTGCAGCATGCCAGGCTTCCCTGTCCTTCAACATCTCTCCAAGCTTGCTCAAACTCATGTCCATGGAGTCAGTGATGCCATCCAACCATCTTATCCTCTGTCATCCCCTTCTCCTCCTGCCCTCAATCTTTCCCAGCATCCAGTGAATCAGCTCTTCGCATCAGGGGGCCAAAGCCTTGGTTTTAGCATCAGTCCTTTCAAAGAATATTCTAAACTTTTCCTAGAGTTTCTTTTCTTTGGAACTAAGGAGACTTTCTAGAGATGGCAATCCCCTGGAAGATGTGCTAAAAACACAGATTGATGCTTTCAAATTGTGGTGTTGGAGAAGACTCTTGAGAGTCCACTGTACTGCAAGGAGATCAAACCAGTCAATCCAGTGGACTCTCAAGAGTCTTCTCCAACACCACAATTTGAAAGCATCAATCTGTGTTTTTAGCACATCTTCCAGGGGATTGCCATCTCTAGAAAGTCTCCTTAGTTCCAAAGAAAAGAAACTCTAGGAAAAGTTTAGCTTTTTCACACTAATTTTACATCTTTACCCCTCTCTATTCCCATCTTAGAAAGACAGAGTGACTGACCCTCCTGATTTGTCCATGTCTGTGGGGTTTCTCATTATGTAGGACTTCCAGTTCCAAGGCTGAGAAAGTCCCCAGGCAAACTGGAACAGTCTGTCTCCCCACCTGAGGAGCAGAGTCTGGCTGACGATTCCTGGACTGACCTGCCTTCCTTTCCACCTGCCTGCTGCTGCACTGCTGTTCCATCACCTTTTGGGTTGGGTAAGAAAGATACTAGAGTGAGAACCATCAAAGGAGAGAGTTTTAATAATGCAAATACAACAGAGGGCCACAACTCGAGAAAAGCCTACAC
The DNA here is from genome assembly GCF_019923935.1 of Bubalus bubalis. Classification (NCBI taxonomy): domain Eukaryota; kingdom Metazoa; phylum Chordata; class Mammalia; order Artiodactyla; family Bovidae; genus Bubalus; species Bubalus bubalis. The sequence goes on along the minus strand of NC_059159.1, from coordinate 31,291,860 downwards.
ACAGCAGTGAAGATTCAGCATAGCCAAAAATAAACGTATAAATAAAATTATACACACACACACATGAACACGATAATGATGCAGAGGCTGTGGATTTTGTATCAAAAAAAAAAAAAGTCTTCTTTGACAAATAAGGTTTTACTGCCTTTACAGAGAAAAGGCTCAGAAGTTTCTTCCTGGACTCAGAATGAGAAGGGATATTTTTGTCACCTTTCCATAATCTCGGCAGAAAATCATTAAATCAGTTGGTTCTCTATATTTCCTATTCTGCTGCTGCTGCTAAGTCACGTCAGTCATGTCCGACTCTGTGCAACCCCATAGACAGAAGCCCACCAGGCTCCTCTGTCCCTGGGATTCTCCAGGCAAGAACACTGGAGTGGGTTGCCATTTTCTTCTCCAATACATGAAAGTGAAAAGTGAAAGTGACGTCGCTCAGTCGTGTCCGACTCTTAGCGACCCCATGGACTGCAGCCTATCAGGCTCCTCCGCCCATGGGATTTTCCAGGCAAGAGTACTGGAGTGGGGTGCCATTGCCTTCTCCGATTCCCCATTCTACATACTATCTATTTCAGTTAGGATGCTGTGCTAGTTTGTCCTGATATCTCCTATGCTGCTCTTCAGGAAGTTATGTATCCTGGCACCCAAGGTCAATGGAGAGATTTGAAAGAGAGATATAGTTTGAGGGGTTCCCTGAATTTGAGAAAGTCTGTGGAAAGGTGGAGCCTGGCTTTGAACATCAGGGATCTGATAACTGATGGGATGCGAGACACAGGTAGAAGGAAGGGTTACAGGTGGTCACTTTGGATTGGGGGCGGTGGGCGGCATGCTTATGGGTTAAGTACAAAAAGGTCACAACACCAACCTGCTGCTTGACCTAGAAGTCTTCCATCACAGGAAGTGATTGGACCTGGAAGGTATGTAGGGCTCGAGAAGTAATATTTGGTCCCTGAAATAAGGAGAGAAGGTCTGGTAGGGATGGTGAGGATTATGCTCATTTGCAGCAATGGCAGCCTATTGTCAAACTCCTGATGGAATTTGGGAATGTTTTGTTTAAAACTTATAGGAAAAAAAGAGAGAGAGAGAGAGAAAGGGGAAAATGAGGGTGTAGTTGAAGGAGCATAGTTTTCGAGCTCCACAAATCTTGTTCAAATCTTGCTCTTTGTCTTGCTGATGTGACCATGGGCAAGTTATTAAAGCTTCCTTTTGCTAGAAATTGGGACTAATATTATCTGTCTCCCAAGGGTTCTGTGAGGATTAAATAAGCTAATATGTGCAACATGTTTTGCAGAATACTTGGTACACAGTAGATAGTCCATAAATGCTGAGAAATAATGTGAGATAGTAGCAAGGACTTGGATTTTTGCTTCAATAGTTAGATCCCAACATCTAACTCTGACCTTTTGAGTACGTGACTTTTGTCATTGAAGCTCCCTCTGCAAAATTAACTAAGTTCATCTCTGAGAATGCTTTCAGGATGAAACACATTTACATACACAAAGCGCTCAACATTTCACTTTCCCAAACCGCATTAACCACATCCTTCTTAGAATTCCCATGTCGTGTGCACCCCCAGCCATGCATGATAGCCAGGTACTTTCCAGGTTTCCCATTTCTAAGTTCCCCGTGTACTTCTTTCTGTGTATCTCCAGCAGGGCACCTGGCAATGAACTCTGAAATGAACTGAGCCTTAGAGAATGGACATCTAGTAACTAGGAAGAGGACCAATTTAACCTGAGCCCTGGGTCTGGGAAGGGGAGGTCAGGCCATGCCTAGAGGATCACTGGCTCCTCTGGCACAGAGCCAGGCCAATGGGTGAGGGGCGGGGCTTGGACTCAGGGCTCCTCGCCCTGTCAATGCTCCTCCTATAGGCAAGGCCCTCTTGTTTCTTTTTTTAATTGAAGTATAGTTGATTTATAATGCTGTGATAATTTCAAAGTGATTCAGTTATACATATATGTGTGTGTGTGTGTGTGTATTCATTCCATATTCCTTTTCTTTCTGATTTATCACGGGACATTGAAAACAGTTCCTTGTGCTATACAGTATGACCTTATTGTTTACCCATCCTATATATGCTAGTTAGCATCTGCTAATCCCAAACTCCCTGTCACCCTTCTCCACCCCCTTCCCCTTGGCAACCACAAGCCTGATCTCTATGTCTGTGAGTCCATTTCTGTTCCATGCGTACATATGCTAAGTTGTCTCAGTCATGTCCAACTCTGTGTGACCCCATGGACTACCTAGCTCCTCTGACTGTGAGATTTCTCAGGTAAGAATACTGGACGGGGTTGCCATTTCCTCAGGTCCATCTAGCCACAGAAAAGTGATATTATATGGTATTTCTCTTTCTCTGTCTGACTTACTTCACTTAGTATTATAATCTTTAGTTGCAACCATGTTGCTGAAAATGGCATTATTTTGTTCTTTTTTATGGCTGAATAGTATTCAGTTGTATACACGTACCACATCTTTGTCTATTCCTCTGTCAACAGACATGTAGATTGCTTCCATGTCTTGGCTATTGTGAATAGTATTGCTATGAACATTGGGGTTCATGGACCTTTTGAATTACAGTTTCGTCTGGATACATACCCAGAAGTGGGATTGCTGGGTCATATGATAGTTCTATTTTTAGAAACTTTAATGCTGTTTACCAGAGTGGCAGCCACAAGTTACACTGGCAGCCCCTTTTCTTGTTGCCCCAATTGCTGTGACTCACCCTGGCTCTGAGGGTTTGGAAACCGTGTTGGGTGAAATCCAGGCAGGGGGCTTCACTAGACCTCTGGCTTTGTTTTTCATTTCTGTTCTCCAGACAGCAGACAGCAGGGGAAGGCCTCCTGGAGTTGGAGTCAGTCTTCAGGTCAGACTTCTGGACTCCACCGCTTCAACTGCATGAAACTGGGTAAGAACAGCTGCCCCACCTCCTCCCAGGTAGCACTCACCATGCCCAGCACGTCACCCAGGGGGTCTTCCCTGCACCTTGTGAGGCAGGCAGGAGGCAGGACCCTAAGTGTGAGAATCTAAACCCAGGGGTGATTTAGTGATTAGTGAGCCCTCTGAAGTCAGGGGCTGTTTTGCGGCACAATTAGAACTCTCAGCAACCTCTCTGATTCAGGCTGCCCTACTACATGGCATCGTCCAAAACTGACTCTTCACCCCCAGTTCCTGCCTCTGCAAAACGAAGGAGTTCAATGCAACTAGGCTGTAGAAGGTTGAGCCCAGCTCAGACCGTCTGGCCCCAGGACTGTCCACCTCCATGACTCTGAGTGGTGGAGGGTGGTGTGATTGAGATCACGCACTGGAAGCCAGTCGGGCAGCCATAGGATCCGAGGTAGCCTGAGGAGTTTCCTTAATGTCCACAAGACATCAACCTCCTCATTAAAGAAATGAGGAAAATGATACAAATAGTTACAACCTCTCAGGGCTGTGGTGAAATTGGCAAGCAGGTAATACATGTGAGCTGCATGGAGCCGCGCCAGGAACTGAGGGCCACCATGTGTTAGCCCGGGCCCCCTTGTCAGGGCGGGGGTCCACCTCGCACTGATTTCAGTGGGGGCTGGAACACAAGCACTGGCTTTAAGCCCACCCCTGGGACTTTGTGCCCTGGATTTGCTTGACCCCCCTGTTCCAATCTGGCTCGCTCACTGTGGTCAGAGTGGAACCCCACCTGGGGCTGATAACTAACATCTCCTGCTTCTGCTACGTGTGCACCGTTTAATGCAGTCCATCATTCTGGGCACAACAACCACAACAGGTACAGCAGAAAGACGAGAAACAGAGGCACAGGATGCTGAGTGAGGAGTCCGAGGCGACGAGGAGCGGCCGAGTCTGACGTGAGACCCTAGAGGCAGGGCAAGTGAGGGGTTACCCAGTGGCTTTTCTAAAAGGCATTGATGGGAGGGGAGGCCGCTTGACTTGAGCTGTTTTCCTAGCAGACTCTCTGCCCCCCAGGGCTGCTAGCAGCACCTTTGTCCTGGAAGAGAAAGAAGGAAAGAGGTGGGCTGATGGCTCCTCTCTCAGCAGAGGTTGCTTTATGACTATTTCCGCTTGTTCATAAATCATGAACGGAAGTTGATGCCTTTGTATTCCCAGTAGTGATATCTTCGGGCTGGCCTCTAGCTCTGCCTGGGTCCAGGATAATGCTGGCCAGCTGGTGTGAAGCCTCTCTGGCTTGCTGGGTGCATCTCCAGGGCAGAGTGGACCCAGCAGCCTCACTGAGGGAAACAAAATGTTGTGTTTTTGTTGCAGTGTTGCAAGCAGATGGCAGCATGTGTCCTGATGTGGATGGGTCCTGTGGAGTGATCTTTAGCACCAGCTCACCTGGGGCTCCCTCCCCACTGCAAACCAGGGCAGAAAGAAGCCCGGGGCCCCATCACCCATCTAACTGCCCCAAGCACAGGACCAAGAGGAAGTGGAACAAAAGGCAGGCTCCTTGCAGAACGAGCCCAAAAGAGGAGCAGCTCAGGCAGACTTCCACTGGCCTCTAAATCTTGAATCGCGTTTCACATGCTATTTAGCATCAGTGAATTGGGACTTGAAGCAGAATTAATTGCCTCCAAATTGTGTCTTTCCTCCCAGCCATCCATTAGTTGCTCTGACAGAAGGATAATGACACTTCATGAAATACAGCCGCGGAATCGAGCCGTGTTCATCGCATCCTTGGAATGAGCTCAAAAAAGTAAAAACTTTCCAAGAATATATTTTTCCCCAGGGTGAGAATGAATATAAAACACTTAGGTCACTGCTGCCTTCTCTTAAAAGAAAAACATGTTTGTCTGTTTTCAAATGATGAAACTTCGGGACCTTTCAGATTTTACGGTAGAGGAATGTTTTAGTTTCAGATCGTAGGAAAAGAGTCCGATCTGTATTTCTGTGGCAGTTTGCTTTGACCCAAGGTGCATCTCATTCTTGGTGACTCTCACTGAACAGAGAGAGAACTGGGGACAACTGAGGTCAACATGTGCTTCCAGAGTCTTTTCAGTCGTTTTTGGAAATTGGTGTTGATGGCAGAGCTGAAAGCTGGGTCCAGTAGAGGCTGAGAGCTACACTCACGAAGCCACTGGCTCTGTTAGGGAAAGGGTGATGCCCACAGAATTTTAAATCCCCTTGAAGGTATTTAGTGTTCAGAATGAGTAGCAGGAAGATGTCAGTGAGGTATTTAACGCCTATATTCCAACTGGCAATGGACTAAAAGCTGAAATACTTTAGAATCAGTGATGCTCAAGTGCAGAAAAGAAGGGCTGAAAAGATCTAACCACTGGTGCCTGTGTGAGGGTGTGTGTATGTGTGTATGTATGTATATGAGTTCTACTCTGACCAGGTCCAGTGGAGCAAATACTAGCATAAACTGGCAATAAAGAAATCTAATTTTAAAGTTTTGTGTTTTTTAAATTTCAGAGCATGCTGTAGTTGTAAGCAGAAAATAATATTATGTAATTCATGTCATTTTTTAAAGCAAGGGCCACCAGGTCAATTGTCCACCGAGGAGACAAGTAATGTGAGTGAAGTGAAGTGAGGCAGTGGAGGAGAGAAACTGAGTTAATTCAGCTGTCACCAAGTCACAATGCAAAGCCTATATCGCTGTGAATATTCATTTCTCAGAAAAACCTGGATGCTCTTTTCTTTCTCCAATGTGAAACTTTTTTTCTGTAATTGGTTAAACTGTTAAACACATATACCTACCATCCCATCTATCGGCCTCAAAGTGAAGTTGCTCAGTCATGTACGACTCTTTGCGATCCCAGTACATACAGTTAACTGTAGCCTGCCAGGCTCCTCCGTCCATGGCATTTTCCAGGCAAGAGTACTGGAGTGGGTGGCCATTTCCTTCTCATAGAGGATCTTCTTGACCCGAGGATCGAACCCAGATCTCCTGCATTGCAGGCAGATGCTTTACTCTCTGAGCCACCAGGGAAGGCCTCATCCCATTTACAATTTGACCTCTCATCTGAAACAATGCTTCTGCCTGAAGAAGTGATAAAGCAAGGGTTTTGCTGATATTCATGGAGTCTTCTTACTTATGCCTGGAGGCAAAGGGAGCAGTGGGCACACGGATGAGCTAACATTGTTGTTGTTTTCGGTCACTTAGTCGTGTCTGACTCTTTGCGACCCCATGGACTACAACATGCCAGGGTTCCCTGTCCTTCACCACCTCCTGGAGCTTGTTCAAACTCACGTCCATCGAGTCAGTGATGCCATGCAACCATCTCATCCTCTGTCATCCCCTTCTCCTCCTGCCTTCAGTCTTTCCCAGCATCAGGGTAATGAGTCGGCTCTTTGCATCAGGTGGCCAAAGTATTGGAGCTTCAGCTTCAGCATCTTCTCCAAGACTCTCAAGAGCTAACACGGAAGGAATCAAAAGCCCTTTCCAAAATTGGTCCTACGCCGGCAAGCCCTGAAGCCAAGGCAGTGTTGCCTAAAGTCAGTGATTTTTCTCTTCCTCTCTGTTCTCTGCACCTCCCCCACCCACTCTGACACCAAGTTTACATTGTTTCAACGTCATGCTGGTCAGCTCTTGGTGTTAATAATTCAACAGAGGAAAAGAAGAACCACATAACTTTTCTGCTTACATGCTGAGTCCAACAGTAAAAGAGTCTCATGGCTGAAACTCAGGTGGAGTCTTTAAAACCCTCCTCTGCATTTTCCAGGAGGCTGTGAGATGTGGGAAGCATCTGTAAATAGGAGGGTAGGAGTCCTGAGAGTCCCTTGGACAACAAGGAGATCAAACCAGTCAAGTTTCATTGGAATGACTGATGCTGAAGCTGAAGCTCCAATCCTTTAGCTACCTGATGCAAAGAGCCAACTCATTGGAAAAGACCCTGATGCTGGGAAAGACTGAGGGCAGGAGAAGGGGATGACAGAGGATGAGATGATTGGATGGCATCACCAACTCAATGGACATGAGTTTGAGCAAACTCTGGGAAATAATGATGGATGGGAAGCCTGGCAAGGTGCAGTCCATGAGGTTGCAAAGAGTCAGACACCACCGAGCAACCAAACAACAAGAAGAAGAAGTCCTGGGGTCCAATTCTGGCCCTGCCACTAACTGGATGTGTGACCCAGCTGAGTCTCAACTTGATTACAGCCTCCATATCTCCCCTGATTTCCAAAGGGCAGGTCCAAACAGTAGCAACTGTTCAGCAAATCAGGGAAGGGGGGGGAAGTGGAGACAAGGGAGGACTGGTCAAGAAACAATACTGAAGCCTTGAGGCAGGTCCTGGTTCCACCTCAAGATATGCACAGAGCCCCTTTGCAGATAAACCCTCTCCAGAAGGGAGAAGTTAACTGTGTGCAGCCCACAAACACATAGACATCAGACTGACTGGAACAAGAAGGTTGATGATGCTGACCTCACATCAACCAATCAGAAGAATGTCCACGAGCTGATCACGCGCTCCTCTTTGAGCCATTTCTATTGATATAAATCTCCTCAGTACCCTCTCCAGGTTGGGACGCGCAATTTTGAGGACATTAAGCCACTATGGATAAAGCTATTCTTTTCTACTTCACCCAAAACTCTGTCTCTGAGATTCCTCTGGGTACGCGTGTATAGAGGCTGAATTTTGGCTACAGCTCTGCAGCTCTGTGTGAGTCTTGATGAGCCCTTTAGTTTACATGGGAGTGTGTGCAGAGAACTTTGATGAGCAGACCGGAGCTCTGTGACTTACAACCATCACAGAGCAGGTATCATCATGAACTGTCAGAAAGAAGAATGGTTCAAATCAGCCTATTACCTTCTACCACGTTTTACTACCCATTTGGCATGATTTATGTTATGGAGAGCTCTTAAGATGACACTCAAGAGATCTGGTCTAGATAAGTGATGCAGAAATCACAAAATGAAAGAATTTTCCCCAAAGAACCATGCTTCCAAGATCAACCACTGGAACCTCATCATTCGGTTACACAAATGATTCCTTCTTTTTACAAAAAGATTCCATATATTCTATGTGTGAAAGGCTATTTCCTATTTTATGTTTATAAAGATGTAAATAGGAATATACATTAATATTACTATGTGTTACAAATAAATATATTAGCAACATCACATGGTATATTTGCACTTATAGCCCTTATGAACAGGCACAGGTTTCTGAATCACTGTTATCAGTTATTGACTGTCCTTAAATTGGAAATTTTTATCTATTGAAATGCCTTCTGTCTTAGTTTGGGCTGCCGTAACAAAACACCTTCTCCTGGGTGGCTTAAGTAACAGAATTAATTGTTTAGAGTTCTGCAGGCGAGAAGTCTGGGATCAAGGTGCCGTCACAATTCAGTTCCTGATGAAATTTCTCTTTCTGGCTTGAAGATAACCACCTTCATGCTGTGTCTTCAAATGGTCCTTCCTTCACCTGTGTGTGGAGAGTGAGAGAGCTCTATTCTTGGCTTCCTCTTCTTATAAAGACATTAACCCTATCAGGACAGTGTCCTATACTTATGATCTTCAATTCAGTTCAGTCTCTCAGTCATGCCCGACTATTTGCGACCCCATGAATCGCAGCACACCAGGCCTCCCTGTTCATCACCAACTCCTGGAGTTCACTCAAACTCATGTCCATCGAGTCGGTGATGCCATCCAGCCATCTCATCCTCTGTCATCCCCTTCTCCTCCTGCCCCCAATCCCTTCCCAGCATCAGTGTCTGTTCCAATGAGTCAACTCTTCGCATGAGGTGGCCAAAGTATTGGAGTTTCAGCCTCAGCATCAGTCCTTCCAATGAACACCCAGGACTGGTCTCCTTTAGGATGGACTGGTTGGATCTCCTTGCAGTCCAAGGGACTCGCAAGAGTCTTCTCCAACACCACAGTTCAAAAGCATCAATTCTTCGGCACTCAGCTTTCTTTACAGTCCAACTCTCACATCCATACATGACCACTGGAAAAACCATAGCCGTGACTAGATGGACCTTTGTTGGCGAAGTAATATCTCTGCCTTTCAATATGCTATCTAGATTGGTCATAACTTTCCTTCCAAGGAGTAAGCGTCTTTTAATTTCATGGCTGCAATCACCATCTGCAGTGATTTTGGAGCCCCCCAAAATAAAGTCTGACACTGTTTCCACTGTTTGCCTATTTCCCATGAAGTGATGGGACCAGATGCCATGATCTTCGTTTTCTGAATGTTGAGCTTTAAGTTAGCTTTTTCACTCTCCTCTTTCACTTTCATCAAGAGGCTTTCTAGTTCCTCTTCACTTTCTGCCATAAGGGTGGTGTCATCTGCATATCTGAGATTATTGATATTTCTCCTGGCAATCTTGATTCCAGCCTGTGCTTCTTCCAGCCCAGTGTTTCTCATGATATACTCTGCATATAAGTTAAATAAGCAGGGTGACAATATACAGCCTTGACGTACTCCTTTTCCTATTTGGAACCAGTCTGTTGTTCCATGTCCAGTTCTAACTGTTGCTTCCTGACCTGCATATAGGTTTCTCAAGAGGCTTATTTAACCTTAATTAATTTCAAAATGGCCCTGACTCCAAATATGGTCACCTTGGAAGTTAAGGCTTTAGTATATGAATTTGGTGGAGAAGGCAATGGCACCCAACTCCAGTACTCTTGCCTGGAAAATCCTATGGATGGAGGAGCCTGGTAGGCTGCAGTCCATGGGGTCTCTAAGAGTCGGACACGACTGAGCGACTTCACTTTCACTTTTCACTTTCATGCATTGGAGAAGGAAATGGCACCCCACTCCAGTGTTCTACCCGGAGAATCTCAAGGACAAGGGAGCCTGGTGGGCTGCCATCTGTGGGGTCGCACAGAGTTGGACATGACTGAAGCAACTTAGCAGCAGCAGCATATGAATTTGGTGGGAGGACACAGTTGAGTCCATAGCACCTTCTGATGACACAAGGTCTGGGTATCAGTTCAGTTCAGTCACTCAGTCGTGTCCGACTCTTTGGGACTCCATGGACTGAAACATGCCACCACCCTGTCCATCACCAACTCCCAGAGCTTACTCAAACTCATATCCATTGAGTTGGTGATGCCATCCAACCATCTCATCCTCTGTCATCCCCCTTCTCCTCATGCCCTCAGTCTTTCCCAGCATCAGGGTCTTTTCAAATGAGCCAGTTCTTCGTGTCAGGTGGCTAAAGTATTGGAGTTTCAGCTCCAGCATCAGTCCTTCCAATGGATATTCAGGACCGATTTCCTTTAGGATGGACTGGTTGGATCTCCTTGCTTTCCAAGGGACTCTCAAGTCTTCTCCAGCAATTCAAAAGCATCAATTCTTCAGCAGTCAGCTTTCTTTGTAGTCCAACTCTCACATCTATACATGACTACTGGAAAAACCATAGCTTTGATTAGATGGATCTTTGTTGGCAAAGTACTGATTTGCAGGCTATCTATGGAAACCTCTTTTCCATCATGGATGTTTATACGATTCTGCAGTAAAAAATACAAAGATATTTTTTCCCCTTAAATCTGTATTGCATAAATAAAGTGATTCCCACACTACTCTCATCAAATGAAAAACGTCATTCTAAAGCCAAATCTCTGGGAGACAGTGAAGGACAGGGAAGCCTGCCATGCTGCAGTCCATGGGGTTGAAAAGAGTCAGACAGGACTTAACAACTGAACAACAACAACAAAAGTCAAATCGAATATGACAAAAAAAATACACTAAGATATATGGAAAGCAATACATTTCAAGTTATTTAAATTGTGTTTTCATGTGTAAACTTTACACATGATTTCATGGCAAATAGATGGGAAAACAGTGGAAACAGTGAGACTTTTTTTTGGGGGGGGGCCTCCAAAATTACTGCAGATGGTGACTGCAGCTATGAAATTAAAAGATGCTTGTTCCTTGGAAGATAAGTTATGACCAACCTAGACAGCATATTAAAAAGCAGAGACATTACTTTGCCAACAAAGGTCCATCTAGTCAAAGCTATGGTTTTTCCAGTGGTCACGTATGGTTGTGACAGTTGGACTGTGAAGAAAGCGGAGTGCTGAAGAACTGATGCTGTTGAACTGTGGTGTTGGAGAAGACTCTTAGTCCCTTGGACTGCAAGGAGCTCAAACTAGTCAGTCCTAAAGGAAATCAGTCCTGAATATCCATTGGAAGGACTGATGCTGAAGCTGAAACTCCAATACTTTGGCCACCGGATGTGGAGAACTGACTCATTCGAAAAGACCCTGATGTTGGGAAAGATTGAATGTGGGAGGAGAAGGGGATAATAGGGGACGAGATGGTTGGATGGCATCACCAACTCAACGGACATGAGTTTGTGTAAACTCCAGGAGTTGGTGATGGACAGGGAGGCCTGGCATGCTGCAGTCAATGGGGTCGCAAAAAGTCAAACACGATTGAGTGACTGAACTGAACTGAACTGTGTAAGTTTTTGCATATTAAGGGAATGGCTATTCAGAGTGTTGTTCCAAATTGATGGTAAATAAACTTTAAAGATTTTGTAAGTTATACTTTGTTTAGAACAAAGCACAAGATAGTCATTCATGTAATCAATGCTTCTGCCGGTCCCTAGAGAAATGCAATAAAACTGAACTTTTTTTAAACAGAGTGTACATTCAGTCATGTCCAACTCTTTGCAACCCCATGGATTATAAGCTACTCTGTCCATGATATTTCCCAGGCAAGAATACTAGAGTCAGTTGCCATTTCTTTCTCCAGGGGATCTTCCCAACTCAAGGGTTGAAGCTGCGTCTCCTGCGATGGCAGGCAGATTCTTTAACACCATGCCACCTGGGAGGACTAGCTTGCAATACTGTAGCCAAAACTGATATTAGATATAGAAAAGCTGGTCACGGAGTTCGAAGCAGAACTTTAGACCGTATGGTCTCCTTTTGTACAAAGCAAATATGCTCAGGGTTTCTTCAGTCCATGACCAAAACTGGTCTCCATTGCTCTTCATTGATGTCTCTGCTCAGAACTGTCTCATCACTAGCTCATTCCCACCTCATATCTCACTTGATTCCCAAGGCCATCCCAGATAAGTCTTTCAGGACAGCTTCCCGGAGCCTGCACAGTTCCCACGGGGCAGCCCTCTGAACCTGGCTTTCACATGCATGGCCTCTTTCCTGTCTGGGTCCCCTGTAAGGTTCTTCTTATGTCCTAAGATGGCTTCCTTTGATCCAGATACTCACCAAACATTCATTTGATGGGTTTCATAAGACTTTCCGAGATGGCGAGAGTCATGTTATTTACAGCTAAAATTTTGACTCCCTCAGTAAATATGTCAGCATGCCTAATGGCTGAGTGAGTTGCATTTGAAATTCCACATGTTCTTTGATGAGGAATCACTTTATTTTTTCTAAGGCTCTGTGGCCTGCCTCAAATGCTCTTGTAAACTCTCATGAGTGTCATTGTGGGGGGATTCCAGACTATCTGACCCCATGTTGCATTTTCATGGCCTCGTACACATGCTATAAGCTCAGTATGTATTTTTTGAATAAACAACAGAGATGGGATGAGAAGACATGCATCACTTAGACTCCCCTCCATACTCAGCAGCCTCAAAATCCTTGGCAACTTAAAAAGCAGCATTAAAATCTGCCAAGTTGGGAATTTCTGGCTAGCACCAGATCTCATACCAAACTTAGATGTCAATCAAGGGATGTCATGAATAGCTGTTATAGTTGTAAAAATGCCCGAGGATGCCACACACATCCCTCCCAAGGTTGTATAATCTGTTTAGCACCTGTTGTAGGAGGAAGTTTTCCTTAAAAAAAAAAAACAAAAAAACAAAAAAACAAAAAAACCAACAACAGCAATAATAAAAAACTTTGGCATCAATTAGTAGTTTCCAGGCAGCACTTGAAGTAAGGATCTCTGTCGAGGGGCCCTGACCTGGCAAGACATTTAGTACAAAGAAAACCTAAGGACTTCACTGGCAGTCTAGTGGTTAAGACTCCACACTTCCAATGCAAAGGGCCCAGGTTTGATCCCTGGTCAGGGAACTAACACCCGTGTGGTACAACCAAAGGGGGAAAAAAAATTAGGAGACAAGGGAAGACAAGGCTTGCATACTTAGAAGCTCAGGTAGGCTGTATGAGCTCCGACCTACATGATTTCCAAGGGAACTTGTAGGTTAGGATAATAAACTTTAGGAGATAGGCTAGTTTGGGTCATTAAGAGGTTGACCAGGATTTAGAGTAATGAGAGAACATATTAAACTACTCAGTTCCACTACTTCAGAGAGAGTTGATCTCGTGAACCAGACCTAAAGGGCAAATATACCAGTGGACCACAGACAAAACAATGACCTTTGTGTGATGGGATTGGGATTGACAGTGATGCCGTAATATCTTGATCTTCAATTTGGTCCCTTCAATTGGGATTGACAACAACAATCCCTTCATTTGGGATTGACAATGATGCTATAACATCATGACCTTCCAGGAAGATCTAGAAATAAAAAAATTATGTTCTAGTCTTGGTTCTGAAACTTGAGGTCAAAGACTTCCCGACAGTGATGGTGTTTCTCTATTTGTATGGTTGCTTCCCAGGATGAATGTTTATTGACAAAAGATGGTCCTAGTTGAAAGGTTCCAAGTGGAGATAGAGGATTTTTGATGGACACACAAGACCAGCCTCTCTCCCCAGAGCTGATCTCAGGACCTGCTGGCCTGGGGCTCCCTCCTTATCCCGTGGACCACGAGCCTGATGACGCTGGGCTTCTGTCCATTTTCCTTGCGCATGCTCCCATGTCTGTAGGGTGGAGAAGGTCTACAGACCCTTGTTAGCATCTCAGCAAGATTTCCTGACTGTATGAACATGGAAAACAGAAAATTAAGTTTTCAAGACACCCACAAAATGGGTATCTTTACAGCATTTTCTGGGGAAGAATTTTTATTCCTGTAAGAATTCATGTCTATCACTGAAACCCTAATGCACTTTCTTTCCCACTGAATGGTTCCACTTTTCTGGGACGATATCTGCCAATAACTTCCCATTAAGCTAAATCTAAGAAAGCCATTATCCAGAATTTTCTTGAATTTATTTATGGACCTTAGATTTGGATGATTTTTTTTAAAACGATTTTTATAAAGTCCCAGTCAATTGGAAGTCAGCATGTCCAGCTCAGTTGCTACAGATGTTGGACGGTTTCAAGCCAGTCGCTTGACTTCTCAGGGACTCAGTCTATGTATTTGTAAAATGAGAGTGTTGACCTAAAATGCTTCTTCAGGTTTCCCAGCTCTGGCATTCAATGTTTCTATGTTTCCAGTATTTGTTGATGTTTTAAATAATGTTACTCCATTCCCAGAGCCCCTCCAGATCTGCTATACCACTCTCCAGATTCCTCCGCAGATAAATAGTCCCAGGTGGAATTCGTTTAGATTTATTATTATTATTTTAATAGCTACCATATATCCAGTGCTTACTATGTGCAGAATATATATTATCTGACATAATCCATGTGTAACCCAAGTACTGGGCTTACCTTCCTCCATATTTTGGGAGAGGGGGATTTGTCTTAAAACGGTTTCTTGCTCCAACGGGCAGCTGCTTCTCTGGGTTGCATATTCCTCTCCGCTGCTTTCTGCTGCCTCTTGGACAACTCTCACTGCACTGCCAGCTGGTACCGGAAACTCTGAGACTGTCATCCTCCTTCAGGTGGTTCTGCTGCTGCTATGCTGGCATCAGAGGATTGGAAAACGTGGAGTGGTACTTCCCTTTCCTCTTGTATTTCTTAATTCCTCCAGCCCAACCATACAAATCTTATAGCAGATATGATGACAGCATTGGGAATAACTATTCTTATCCAACAGAGGAAACAATAACTTAGAGTGGAATATGAAATAGGATTGTGCCCAGAGCCCCAGATAAGACAATGAATGAAGAGAAGACAGTTGAATGGGTGGATGGATGGATGGGTGTATGGGTGGATGGAAGGGTGGGGGGTGAATGGATGGGCGGGTAGATGGGTGGATGGATGAGTGGATGGATGTATGGGTAGAGGGATGGATGGGTGGATGGGTGATGAAGAGGAGGTCTTTGGCGTATCCTTTAGGAAGTATCTTTCAGTTCACAATCTTGTTCTCTATCTTGAGAGCCTCGTTTCCTTCTGTCTGAGAAAAGTATATTCTTTTATTCTTATTTTAAATAGTCTCTACTTGCCTTTCAGAAAACCACATCTGCAGTCCACAAGCATTGATCTTAGCTTAGATTTCATCACCTTCCTCCTCCAGGCAAACAGCATGTCACACTAACCCACAGCGATGTCTTTCCCAAGCACCTGAGTTACTAAGCAGAGAATCACATCACAGATTGTTTCATCCAAGCAATTCAGTTATAAGTCTCCAAAACATATCAGACAAATTCAGGGTGAGCTTTGACCTCTCAAGTTCTTTTCTGTTCAAAGCCTCTCCTCTCTTGTGAGGTCTAGGTAAGCCTTCTTCACTCTTCATATGGTTTTCTTAACTATAATAAGGTGAAGATTTACACACAACTTCCAACACAAACAATTTTTTTAATAGGACATATGGTCTATAAGAGGAGAAGGCAATGGCACCCCACTCCAGTACTCTTGCCTGGAAAATCCCATGGGCGGAGGAGCCTGGTAGGCTGCAGTCCATGGGGTCGCTAAGAGTCGGACACGACTGAGCGACTTCACTTTCTCTTTTCACTTTCATGCATTGGAGAAGGAAATGGCAACCCACTCCAGTGTTCTTGCCTGGAGAATCCCAGGGACGGGGGAGCCTGGTAGGCTGCCGTCTATGGGGTCACACAGAGTCGGACACGACTGAAATGACTTAGCATAGCATAGCATAGCATGGTCTATAAGAAGTACTTTTTTCCTAAATGCAGCATAATCTAAACAGATTTCTTGGGCCACCATAAAGATGTGGTACATTTGTTACAATTAGTGAACCAATGTCAATACTTCGATGTTGAGACACAAATTTTATGCAGATTTCTTTGGTTTTTAGTTAACATTCTTTTTCTGTTCCACAATCTCATGTAGGCACCCAAAATATCACATTGCATTTAGTTGTGTGTTGTCTTAGGTCCTTTTGGCTGTGACAGCTTCTCAAGATATTAATTGTTTTTGACAACCCTGACAGTTCAGTGAGTTTGGGTTAGGTATTCTATAGAATGTTTGATCTTTTCCTCATGATTAGGCAGAGATTTTAGTTATTTGGAAGGAAGACCACAGAGATAAAGTGCAATTCCATCACACTGTCAAAAGCCTACATAGTATCAATATTGATGCCAAGTCTTATCACCTGGCTGAAGTAATATGTGTCAGGTAGAGTGGTTAATTCCAGTGACATCTTACAAGTTGGCATGAACTACCTGACGAATACTCTCCCATCCACAATGTGGGTCTCTCCTTGGTAGATTCAGAAACCTGATTATGCCAGGAGGATCTATTTATAGTAACCAATCACAAGACTAACATATAAAATCAGAAAGCCATTTTATTAATCTCCCAAGATAAATAAGACTTGGACCAGAATCCTCGCAGCTGCTTAGTCAGCAACTTTCTTTTCCTGTAGGTAAACCCACGTGGAAGTCAAATTACAACCAGGGGTTTGTTTGTTGAGCATGAAATCAGAAAAAGGGAAGCTGGTTGGGTGTTTGATGGAATCGAGTTAATATAGCCTCAGGTGTACATTTCCACAAAATGGAGAACCTGGCAACGGACCAAGATTCCTCCCGATTCATTGGTCGAGTTTCTCCTTTTCCCCTGACAGCTCTTGTTTATCTCTGGGTCCCTCTTTTGTCTGAACCTCTGTGGCTGATCTGTACCTTTATCCCAGGACACTGTTATTTAGTAAGAACATCAATTAACATGAACATGATTGCATGTTGTGCTGATCTAAACACTATTCTCTCTTTTTCTTGTGATTTTTCATTTCTACTTGAGTCCTGTAAAATTCATTAACAGTTTAATTCTAAAAGATAAATCTTATTTCATTAAAATCTTAGAGAGGATGTCCCAAACAAGGACCACAGTATCTACACCTCTCTGAGTTGAAAGATAAAGTGGGATAACATATGTAAGCTTCTGGCACTTACTTGATAAGCATTAAAAAGTTCTTTCGTTTCCTTCCCCTTACTTAATGAAAACAGGTGTTGAAGAAAACACATCCATTTTTTCCTTGTGTGTTCCCCACATGAGAATCGTTTTCCTAAGTTTTTTGCTGGCCAGAAAAGCAAGGGTCCTGAAAGCATTTTTCAATCACAAGCCTGGATGGAGATTAAAAGACAAAATAAAACAAAAACATTAAGGCTTTCAATGACCGATTCTCGTTCACAAGACCCTGGTAAATCAGAACCTGACTCCTCCAAATTAATATCAGCGTTAGGACATCATACATTCTGCCTTCCATCCATCACAAGGAGATCCAAGCCAAGGATCTCGGGCTTTATCCTGGTGGTGAATTCAGAAATTGGGCTGCCAATTTTCTGTGTAAAACAAAAAAATTTTTTAACATTTTTTAACGAAATGATACAGGAATAGGGGATGAAGGATGGAGAAAGTATGTGGGGAAGATTTATAAGTTTCAGAAAACTGATCACTTATATTGAGCAACTCAACAGAAGCACTGTTCTCAAAAGAACTTACAACATATAGTGAAAATGGTTTTAATAGGATGTGATGTCAATTAACAAGCATATTCAGTAACTATGTTTAAAAATTCATTGGGAGCTGTCAACCCATCTTTAATTAAGAATATACTCCAATTAGTGTAGTGGTAACATCTTGTGTTATAATTTCCCTAATACTGGCTGAGAACCAATTATGTACCAGTCTCCATGCTCCAGAGTGTCACGAATTAGGACTATATTGTAATTTTTGAATTTATTTTTTGATCTCTCAAAACCTGTTCATTGAGGCCTACTTATATGTTTGTTGAATTTAGTCTAAAAAAAAAGGGTTGTCATTCCCACCAGCAACACATTTAAACTAAATGTACAATAATTATATACATTATAACACATCTCTTTTTACATCTCTTGATATTTACCATAAGAATTAACTGCCTGTATGTGGAAAACAATCAGGTGATATCTCTAAATGTAATTTCATGTGATTCTCATGACCCTAATAGCTAGGGTTCGTTCTCATTTCCAGATGAGGAGACTGGTACAAAGTGGATTGTACATAAATGTGTGAATGAATGTGGGTAAGTGGGCTTTAGGAGCTTGCTCAAATTTGTATGTCCACCTGCATCCTTTGTAACACCTCACAATTCCTCTTAGTAACATATTTCCTCTTAGTCAAGGCTTGTGGAGATCACAATTAAAGAAAAGATTAAGATCTGGGGACCTGGAGCAGATTCAGAAAGATGTTTTTAGAAAGACAAATGTTTTGGGAGGCTGCCAATCAAAAACAAAAGCCAAATCCCATTCATCGTATTCCTAGACCAACAGAGATGAATTTCAAACTGAACTTGTGTCATTTCCAAGCTGATGCAATTATTATTTACACCAAGAAAAGTTTTTTTTCTTTTTCTAGAAGAGCATTTTGTTAAATGAAAAGAGCACGGGACTTCCCTGGTGGTCCAGTGGTTCAGGATCCATCTGCCAATGGATGGATTGTCAGGTGCCAATCCATCTGACACAGTTTGACCCCTGGTCCAGGAAGATCCCATATGCCTTGGGGCAACTGAGCCCATACATCGCAACTACTGAAGCCCATACACCCTAGAGTCCGTGTTTGCAACAAGAGAAGCCACTCTAATGAGAAGCCCGTGCCCCACAACTGGGGAGTAGCCCCCACTCGCTGCAACTAGAGAAAAGCCCATGCAGCAATGAAGACTCAGCACAGCCCCCCAAATGAGTAAATAAGTATTAAAAGAAAGAGAAAGAAAGCTGAAAGACAGTCAGGAATCCTTGACTCAGTCAGAGAACCCACTTGGCCTCGGTTTCCTCATCAATCAAAGATGGGCATCGGCCCAGATGACTTTTAGGGTCTAAGAGTTCAAGGTGCCTTGCCTCAATCACAGCCATTCTTTTCCCATGACCCACTTTCCCAGCTGCGTGCTCGGGGAACAGATCGACAGCAGCAATCACAGAGTCAAATTCCCATTGAAAACACAAGTCTTGTTATTTTGGTACCAATTACAAGGTTATGGATCATGCTTAAAGGTGTTTAATATGCTGTAATGTTTAGACACACTTGGCTCCAACATTTATGGGAGCTGTTTGTAGCAACAAAGCAACATGCTGTCACTCTGTAAGTATGCAAGGCTGCTGTAAAAACAGTACAGATGGGCCGGAAAGAACGAGTCTCCAACCGGCTACAGAGAAAGGCAGCAAGTGTTTTTGGCTGCACTGAGGGTTTACCTATGATGAATCTCTCATCACCCGGAGCCTGCTTTTATAGGTGTACATTTTGTCGTTGCTTCTTGCTTTGTTTTAGTCACTGATGTAGACTGTTTGTAAAAATGGATATGAGGGATTTTTATGGATTGTATGGCCATATTGCATTAGGAGTCCTATATATATATTTTATGAGACCACAGTTCCATGACTGTGCTCCTGTTTATCTCTTCTCACCATGTCAAGGTGACAGGTGGCTACTTCTCAGGTGTTGGGAACGTGTCCAGAGATGTCAGGTGATGCAATGATAATAGGAGAGAGGGGTGATTGCCTTTAAGTCCCCAGATCATAGTCCTGTTTGGGTCCTAGAGGGATTGTATTCCTGAGGCAAACTCAGCATATCTCCATTTTAAAAAATCTACTGAAATATGCTTTTAAAACAGAGAAGGAAGTGAAATGCGCAATCCGTTTAAGAACCAGATTCCTGGCTGAAACTGGGTTTTATAACTTGGGGTTGGGAGAGCTCCCACAAAGAAAACCTTCTCAGCACTCATTAGTTCTCAGGGACTGGCCATGCCAAAATAACCTTTTCCATGTTGAAAACAGGCAGCCATGTGCATGCTTCTATAATCTCTCTTGAAAAAAAGAAAAAAAAAAAAAAAACCTCACGGACTTCATGGCAGAGCCTTCTACTGAAGGCATCATGTTGACAGAGGAGCAGCTGAACTTGAAGGAATTAGTTTAATAAACTGAAACACACAAAGTGGCAAAAAGTTGTAGGGTGGTTGGAGATGAGAAAGACTCAAGGAAGCAGAATAGTTTAGGAAAAGTCAGCCTTAACATACAGCTCGCAGCTGAACTCAGGTCTACATTCTGAGCACTCTGCAGGAGTGGTGTCTACACTGGAGATGCAAAGCAAAAGAAGATATGATCCCCTATCCTTAAGAAGTTTACCTCCAGAGCAAACATCAGCAAACTATGGCCAGCGGGAACAAACAGCCTCTTCAGAAGGTAAAGAATCTTCCCTCAATGCAGGAGATCTGGGTTTGGTCCCTGGGTGGGAAGAGTCCCTGGAGGAGGAAATGGCAACACTCCTGTATTCTTGCCTGAAGAAGTCCATGGAGAGAGGAGCCTTGCAGGTTACAGTCCATGGGGTCACAAAGCTAGATAACTGAGTATCTAACACACACACAAACACACACACACACACACACACACAGAGTGAACTAGAACTGGGCTTTACTATTTTAAAAGGTTGGGGGAAAAAAAAACCTAAGGAAAATAAAATACAAGAGTTAAAATGAAAAAGAGCATGCCAAGCCATCTGTGGCCCACAAAGTAAGATATTTACTATGTGGCCTTTTACAGAGAAAGTCTCCACAGGGAAACTTTGAATTACAATCAAAATGACAAGGGCTAGAGTGGGAGAAGGCAATGGCACCCCACTCCAGTACTCTTGCCTGGAAAATCCCATGGATGGAGGGGCCTGGTGGGCTGCAGTCCATGGGGTCGCTAAGGGTCAGACACGACTGAGCGACTTCACTTTCACTTTTCACTTTCATGCATTGGAGAAAGAAATGGCAACCCACTCCAGTGTTCTTGCCTGGAGAATCCCAGGGACAGAGGAGCCTGGTGGGCTGCCGTCTATGGGGTCGCCACAGAGTCGGACGCAACTGAAGTGACTTAGCAGCAGCAGCAGCAAAATGGGAGTAAACACGCCATTTGCCGAATCCAGCAGAGAGGTGTGTCACCCAGATTGGAGAAGTCAGTGGAGACTACTTGAAGGAAGTGGCAACTTCCCTGGTATTTATGTGTGTGTTGTGTTTAGTAGCTCAGTTGTGTCCAGCTCTTTATGACCCTATGGACTGTAGCCCGCCCAGGCTTCTCTCCATGGAATTTTTCAGGCAAGAACACTGGACTGGGTTTCCATGCCCTCCTCCAGGGGATCTTCCCGGCTCTGGGATGGAACCTGTGTCTCCTGCATTGGCAGGTTGATTCTTTACCACTAGCAACCTATAGAATGGCTAGAACAAAGACAGTGGAATAGCGATTGAACATTCAAAGCAGAAGGAGCAGGGTGGTGTAGGAATGGAGAGAAGCTATGTTGTAGAAACTTAGGTGGACGGTGAGTTGTGAGAGATAAGGCTGGTTACTCAGGTGTAGATGGGGGTCGTCCTCCTTCCCAGGCCCAGGTTGTTTCCCCTGTAAGTCCAGACTATTCTTTGGGGGCTTAAGCCCTCTCGCAGACTGGTAGCAATCAAGGGAGAACACAAAATGCAGAGTAAAAGCTGACCTAGAGGAGGATTTGAGCAGAGTGTCCTTCAGGCTGGCAGAGACACTGGTCTCACCCGCCTGCGGCAGGTGTGTTCTCCACGTGCTCATCCATCACTCCAGCTGCAGTCCTGCCAAAGCCCCGCGTTCCCGTGGGCTTCGTTTCCCACCACCTCTCAGTCTCAAAACCTCAGCTCTCCTCCTGGGAACTCAGGAACCTCTCCTTTTAACCTCCCTGCCCTCACCACACACAGACTTCCAATAAAACCTACTTCTGTGGACAAAGGAGTTCCCCACTGCATTGCTTGTCATCAGCCAGATGGGTCTTGTGGTCGTGAGATGCTGTTGGAAATACTGAAAAGGGGAACACACTTGCAAGATTTATTGCAAGTTCATGTTCCACCGTGGCTGACTTCAGCGTTCAAGAAAATGAAACTTTTTCCTGTAATTCAACTGGGTATGTGACGCCGGCCCAGCCTGCCAGTGTAGTAGCCATTTCCAAGGAAACTGAGGCCCTTCTGGACCTACGTGAGGTCACTGTATGAATTAACCATGGTCAGCTTAGTATTTAACATGCTTGATTGAGATTCCTCCGCCTCCATGCTTCCTGGGGGAGATGATCTAAGTTCTGAGGGTTTCCAGAGTGTGAGAAAGGAGGCAAACTCGCGATCATCAGTATTCATGGGCCAGCCTCTGCCGGCCCACATACAGCCCTCGCTAAGCTTTGGTTATTTCTATCTATTCCTGTACATCCTCCACTTCATTCTGAAACCCAGTCCAGGAAGCTCACCCTTTTCCTAACCACACAGGCCTACGCTCAGCCAAGTTTTGAGCCATACTAAGGACACAAAACTGTGTAACATCCTCCTGGGTCTCTCTCAGGAATGTCTCAGGTCCATTCTGCCTGGAGACATCTGATCATCATTATCTTTTTTGTTTTTTTTAATTTGAGGTACGATTTACATAACATAAATTTAGCCATTAACCGTTTCAATCACTGCTATTCGGTGGTATTGATGACATGTACGAGTTTGTGCAGCCATCACCTCTGTCTAGGTTTAAGACCTTTTCCTCGCTCCCAAAAGGAATCCCAGTACCTATGAGACAGTCACTCCCTGTTCCCCCTCCCAATTCCCTGGTAACCCCTGCTCTTCAATCTGTCTCTATGAATTAACCTTCCCTGGATGTTTCCTATAAATGGAATCATGCATGTGACGCTTTGTGTCTAGGTTGTTCACTCAGCGTAGGGTATTAGAAGTTCATCTGCATTTTAGCAGGTTACCAGTAATTTATTCCTTTTTAATGGATGAACACCATGCAATTGTACAAATATATTATATTTCTGGACCTAAGTGAGGTCACTGTATGAATGACCCAAGGTCAGTTCAGTAGTTTGTTTGATTGACATTTGGGTTGTTTCTGCCTTTTAGCTACTATGCATTGTGTTTCTATGAACACCCGTACGTATGCATTTGTTTGAGCACCAGTTTTCAAATCTTTGGGGTGTATACCAATGAGAGTGGGAATTGCTGAGTCATGTGGCAACTCTGGGGCTTCTAGGATGGCACAGTGGTAAAGAATCCACCTGCTAATGCAGAAGATGCAGGGAATGAGGGTTCGATCCCTGGGCTGGGAAGATCCCCTGGAGAAGGAAATGGCAACATACCCCAGTATTCTTGCCTGGGAAATCCCATGGACAGAGGAGCCTGGCGGGTTGCAGTCCACAGGGTCGCAAAGAGTAGGACACAACTGAGCACAGCACAGCATGGTAACTATGTTTGAGTTTTTGAAGAGCTGCTCAACTGTTTTCCAGGACAGTTGTATCATACTTTATTCCACTATTGATTTTTCAGCCCTGGAGACACTGAACATAAAAGACTTCTCTTCTAACTTGCTGCCTTGTTGAACTGCACCCCAAACTGAAACATAATACCCTTCTGTTTTGTGAATCCCACATATTCCTCTGCACCATTGGCCTCACCAACCAGGAGCTCCATGAGGGACAAAAAGAAGCAGAGTGTACAGTACAAGGACCCACTAGAATTTGAACACTAGTCATGTTCTCAGTGCTTCTGTTC
Source organism: Bubalus bubalis (assembly GCF_019923935.1). Lineage (NCBI taxonomy): Eukaryota > Metazoa > Chordata > Mammalia > Artiodactyla > Bovidae > Bubalus > Bubalus bubalis. The sequence goes on along the minus strand of NC_059159.1, from coordinate 31,268,279 downwards.
ATATCAGCAGTCAAACTTGATGTCTTTGGGTTGAAAACTCTAGGCTTAGATCATCGCTACTAAGGATGACTTAGGTCATACTTCTCTGTTTTCACTCACTTCATGCTGTGAGTACTCAGTCAGGGCCTTATTCTTCTGGCACTCAAAGCTTGTCTCCAAAAAAGCCCAGCTCAAGAAGTCTGCAAATAAGAAATACTAGTGATGGTGTGGAGAAATCGGAACCCTCCTACACTACCAGTGGGAATGTGAATTGGTGCAGCCGCTGTGGAAAACAGTATGGAGCCTCCTTAAAAGCTAAAAAGAGAGTTTCCCTATGACCCAGCAATTCTACTCCTGAAAAAAAGCAAAAACTCTAATTTGAAAAGATGCCTGCACCCCAATGTTCATTTCAGCACTATTTACAACAGTCAGGACATGGAAGCAACCTAAATGTCCATCAAAGAATGAATGAAAAGAGAAGATGTGGTATATACAGATATGGAATACTATTCAGCCATAAAAAGAACAAAACAATGCCATTTACAACAATATGGCAGGACCAAGAGATTATCATACTAAGTGAAGTAAGTCAGAAAGAGACAAATACCATACAATATTACTTATATGTGGATCTAAAAATGATACAAATGAACTTATTTACAAAACAGAAATAGACCCACAGACATAAAAAAAAAGAAAAACTTATCATTTCCAAAGGGGGGAAGGGGTGGGGGAGGGATGAATTAGGAGTTTGGGCTTAGCAGAGACACATGACTATTTATAAAATAGATAAACAAGGACCTACTGTGTAGCAAAATATCTTGTAATAACCTATAATGGAAAAGAATCTGAAAAAGTATGTATGTATCCATATATACACGTGATCAGGACTTTTGTTTTCTCTTCCATATGAAATAATTTTTTCCTATACTTTTGCCCTCATTTTATAATTTAAAAGCAAATTTCCAATGAACACTTCTGGGCAAAGCCATGGGAAATATAGTAGTGTTGACCACTAGAAATTAAGACCATGAGCTCACAGTCACTTATCAAGGCACACTTTGTTGTTCGTTTGTTTTTGTTTTTTGCCCATGGGGCTGCGGGGATCTTATTCCCCCGACCCAGAATCGAACCCAGGTCCCAGCAGTGAAAGTGCCAAGTCCTAACCACTGGACTACCAGAGAGAACATCTTTTTCCACCACAGAGTTGAAGGGAGATAAGCAAGTCCAAGTCTTGTCTTCATAAGTCATATCTTTTGTAACTGATGATAAAAATTGTTATCTCATTTATCCAATATCATTGGGCAGGAAAGCATTGTGCATTAGTCAGCTTTCCAGACAATTAAGGCATGCTGCTTTGTACAAAGGTTTTCTTTTTTAATTACAATTTTATAAAATATTTTAATGCACTACATAATTTTCAAACGCCCTTGACAGACTATATTAAACTTCATTTGACCTTTTATTGATGATTCATGTCACTCTTATGAATTACAATAATTGTTCTCTGCTGTAAATCAGGTTTGCTCTCAGGGGAAACTGGAAAGTATAAACCTGTTTATTCTTCAGTTAAATTAATACAGGCTGCTGTTATTTTTTAATTCCAGTTTCTGGATTGTTTTTAAAAATTATAATTTCTTTCTTGTTTTGAACTGGTTAAAACCGCATCTTCTTACTTTCATCCCATATCCATCCCAGTACCTTCAAAAAGAGTCCATGAATCAAGAAAGAGCAGGAAGGTGGAAAGTTAATTGCGGGGTAGTATAGAGTTCTAGGAATGGTGCTTTTCTAATTTCTAGCTTCCATTTCAGGTCTGGAAAATGAGGTGATTAAAGTAGAAAGGCAATCCAGTGATATGCAAAGGGGCATAAGAGAGGTCTAAGATCAGGCTTCCTAAGTGCTCTGAAGAAAGACTGAGAGCTTTCCCTCCGGACGCTCCGACAGCTATTTTGGATCCACTGAAGCTTTGCTAACCCATCACACGCCATCCGGTTGAGGCTGATGGATGTTTGTCATCTCAATAGTGAGTTGTCATTCTACTTCCAAGATGAATGGACACATTACAGAATAATGACTATAGCTAAAACTCAATGTATTAATTGGCTCGTGTGGATTAAACTCGTTGAACTGAATTTCCTTAGCACAGGATCTACAAGTAGAATCTATCATTGCCATTTCAGTTCCACCAATTACTTTGGACACATCCTTTCCCCTCTGTCATACAGCCGGTTTGTGCTTTAAAGTGTGGGTAACATTTTGAAAGGTTGGCAGATGTTTGTCCTGGTATTTCCATCTTTTACTCTCTCCTATTTCAAATGAATCTGCCATGATGTGCTAGTTCTCAGAGAAGGAATATGAGAAGCAAGTGGACAAAGAGGAATTTCCTACACTAATAGTGTTTCAAAGCACACATGTTCTGGGAATTCCCTGGCAGTCCAGTGGTTAGGACTCCACACTTTCGCTGCCAAGTGCATGGGTTCTATCCCCTGGTCAGGGAACTAAGATCTTGCAAGCCTCAAGGTGCAGCCAAACATTAAAACAAACAAATAAAAAACCCCACACATGTTCCTAAAGGAATAGAAAGGGTTTGTGATAAAGGCAAAATCTTTAGGAGAAAACCTTATACCCTTTCCTACTTTGTTTGTTGCTTTCAAATTAGAAAATGATGCCTTGCATTGTGAGGCAAGGCATGAAGAAAGGACGCTGGGAGCGTCCACCCACAAGGGCATAGGGAAGTCCAAGTTAAAATTGACCAAACTCAAGGGAGGAAGCAGAACATCGAATAGGTGCGTCGGATGCAGGGCCAGAGCAGGGGAGCCACAGGGAGGCTCTGGGGTCTCAGGGGAGCGTGCAGACAGCTATGCTGAAGGAGGTTCCTGATGACCTTCGACCTCAGTGTACACCTGGGATCAGTGTGTCCTGCTCAACCCCAACCTGCACGGAGATGCCAGAGGAGGAGAAGGACCAGGGACAGGTGTGCTCCAGGCATCTGGTGATGGGGACTGCTAATCTGCGGAGGGAGCCATGGTGCCAAGACTGCAGACTTTAACTCATTTCAGTTCAGTTCAGTTCAGTTGCTCAGTCGTGTCCAACTTTTTGCAACCCCGTGGACTGCAGCACTCCAGGCTTCCCTGTCCATCACCAACTCCTGGAGCTTGCTCAAACTCATGTCCATTGAGTTGGTGGTACCATTCAACCATCTCATCCACGGTCGTCCCGTTCTCCTCCTGCCTTCCATATCATTTAATCATTTAACTCATTTAATCCTCATTTTAAAAAATGGAAAATAGATGCTTTATTGTGATCTCTATTTTATAGAGATGGAAACTGCAACTTAGAGAAATTAAATGATTTATCGAAAGCTATGCAGCAATGGAGACAGGATTTGAGTCCAAACCTGCATTTGGAGACAATACTCTTGAAGTAACTAGCAGGGCCTTAGATATTTGACTTTTGATCTTTAACTATATGGGATGAATTATTGCACACTTTAAAATAAGCAGGGTGACAATATACAGCCTTGACGTACTCTTTTTTCTATTTGGAACCAGTCTGTTATTCATGTCCAGTTCTAACTGTTGCTTCCTGACCTGCATATAGGTTTCTCAAGAGGCAGGTCAGGTGGTCTGGTATTCCCATCTCTTTCAGAATTTTCCACAGTTGATTGTGATCCACACAGTCAAAGGCTTTGGCATAGTCAATAAAGCAGAAATAGATGCTTTTCTGGAACTCTCTTGCTTTTTCGATGATCCAGCGGATGTTGGCAATTTGATCTCTAGTTTATCTGCCTTTTCTAAAACCAGCTTGAACATCTGGAAGTTCACGGTTCACGTATTGCTGAAGCCTGGCTTGGAATTTTGAGCATTACTTTACTAGTGTGTGAGATGAGTGCAATTGTGTGGTAGTTAGAGCATTCTTTGGCATTGCTTTTCTTTGAGATTGGAATGAAAACTGACCTTTTCCAGTCCTGTGGCCACTGCTGAGTTTTCCAAATTTGCTGGCATATTTAGTGCAGCACTTTCACAGAGTCATCTTTCAGGATTTGAAATAGCTCAACTGAAATTCCATCACGTCCACTAGCTTTGTTCATAGTGATGCTTTCTAAGGCCCACTTGACTTCACATTTCAGGATGTCTGGCTCTAGGTGAGTGATCACACCATCGTGATTATCTTGGTCGTGAGGCTCTTTCTTGTACAGTTCTCCTGTGTATTCTTGCCACCTCTTCTTAATATCTTCTGCTTCTGTTAGGTCTTATTCTTATTTAACTTATACGCAGAGTACATCATGAGAAACGCTGGGCTGGAAGAAGCACAAGGTGGAATCAAGATTGCCAGGAGAAATATCAATAACCTCAGATATGCAGATGACACCACCCTTATGGCAGAAAGTGAAGAGGAACTAAAAAGCCTCTTGATGAAAGTGAAAGTGGAGAGTGAAAAAGTTGGCTTAAAGCTCAACATTTAGCAAACGAAGATCATGGCATCTGGTCCCATCACTTCATGGGAAATAGATGGGGAAGCAGTGGAAACAGTGGCTGACTTTATTTTTCTGGGCTCCAAGATTGCTGCAGATGGTGACTGCAGCCATGAAATTAAAAGACGCTTACTCCTTGGAAGGAAAGTTATGACCAACCTAGATAGCATATTAAAAAGCAGAGATATTACTTTGCCAACAAAGGCCCGTCTAGTCAAGGCTATGGTTTTTCCAGTGGTCATGTATGGATGTGAGATTTGGACTGTGAAGAAAGCTGAGCACTGAAGAATTGATGCTTTTGAACTGTGGTGTTGGAGAAGACTCTTGAGAGTCCCTTGGACTGCAAGGAGATCCAACCAGTCCATCCTAAAGGAGATCAGTCCTGGGTGTTCATTGGAAGGACTGATGCTGAGGCTGAAACTCCAATACTTTGGCCACCTCATGCGAAGAGTTGACTCATTGGAAAAGACTCTGATGCTGGGAGGGATTGGGGGCAGGAGGAGAAGGGGACGACAGAGGATGAGATGGCTGGATGGCATCACCGACTCGATAGACGTGACTCTGAGTGAACTCCGGGAGTTGGTGATGGACAGGGAGGCCTGGCGTGCTGGGATTCATGGGGTGGCAAGGAGTTGGACATGACTGAGTGGCTGAACTGACTGACTGACTGATTGCACACTTTAGCTTCTTTATTATTAATATATATGGCACAAATACAAATTGTCAACATAATCTAAGAAACTTATATTAAGTATCTTTCCTGAAAGAAAATAAAATTCATCTAATGCCTTTAGGGCATTATTATGTGAAACTACATGATAGCCTTGGTTTTATGGTTTCTTAATTATTACTGTCTCTGCTAATAAATGCCTACTTAAGTGGAGTCTTCCACCCTTTACAGCTGTAAACATCCACTAAAGCTTTTCACATACATCACACACCAGACCACTTCTTACCCAACAGCAGAAGCACACGTGAGTTAATTAGGATTAGAGACGACTGTAATGTATAAACTTAACACAACAGCAGCTTAAACAAGACAGCAACGTTGTTCTTTTTCACATAAAATCCCAGAGGTATGTAATCCAGGGGCGGGAGGGCAGCTCTGTTTCACAAAACCCTCTGGGGCCCAGATTGCTTTTCAGGTAACAGATGGGTGGAGGAAAAAATGAAAAGACAAAGGTGCCAACTCATTGTTTCCTAAAAAGGAACAAGATAGTTAGATGGCATCATTGACTCAGTGGACATGAGTTTGAGCAAACTCTGGGAGATGGTGAAGGACAGGGAACTTCATGCTGCAGGGGTTCATGGGGTCACAAAGAGTTGGACACAACTGAGCAACTGAACAACCATGAAACTCTTCAAGTTTTGTCCTGTTGCCTAGAATTCAGCCACATGAACACGCCTAGCTGCGAGCTAACAGAGAAATATACTCTGTTCTGGGCAGTCATTGGCTTGGCTAGAAATTCTATTGTTGTGGAGAAAAAAGAGAAAAACAGATGTTGGAGGTGAGCACACTGCCTCTGGTACATTCCACCTCAAAACCTGGTCCCACCCCTGTGAGTCTGCTTCCTTAAGGAACTAGGGATCTGTGGCTTGAATCCTCAAAACTGATCCCACAGGAGCTGCTTAGCTCTTGGCTGGTCTCAACATCTGTCTCTGTCTTAGATATCACTTAATTAATTGTGTATTGGGGAACAAGATATAAGGACTAGACTGTGCAGATAAAGTGTGAACATTGTTGTTCAGTCATTCAGTTGTGTCCAGCTCTTTGAGACCCCATGGACTGCAGCATACCAGGCTCCTCCAGGATCTCCTGGAGTTTGCTCAAACTCATGTCCATTGAGTCAGTGATGCCATTGAGTCGGTGATGCCATCCAACCGTTTCATCCTCTGTCATCCCCTTCTTCCTCTTGCCTTCCATCTTTCCCAGCATCAGGGTCTTTTCCAGTGAGTCGGCTCTTCACATCAGGTGGCCAAAGTTTTGAAGCTTCAGCTTCAGCATCAGTGAACATTGTGTGTGTATATATATCTTTGTATGTCTGTATATACATAATGTTTATTTCTATCTCTATTATATGTTCATGAAATAGCTATATATAGCTTTTCATATAATATAGATAAATGCCCATATATTATATATCTATGTGATATGTATATATTTATTTAACTTTCTGAGATTGTTAAATATATATTAATAACATAATACAAAAGTATATGAAACATAAGTGTCTACTTTAATGAATTATCATAAAATGAATACCCATATACCCATTATCCAGATGGAGAAATAGAACAGAGCCAGCCCCTTGGAGCTCCCACACATCCCCTTCCTCATAACATCCCTTTCCTTCTTGAAGATAATCATAAAGGTAACCAGGAATGTGACTCTTATGATAATAATTAATGTTACATTTTGCAATAGAAGACTTGGACTCTAATCTCATTTCTGCCTCTAAATTGTTCTGTGACCTTGAACAAACTACTTTCATGCACCCTTCCAGGTATGTATGTATGTATTTGGAAATTTTCATTTTACATAATATATATTGAATATGTGTGTGTAATAAAAGTCTCCAACTTGTTTAAGATTATTTCTAGCTTTTAAAGTTTGCCTCTTGTATGTGGATAAATAATTGCTTGTTACTTGTTTTGTTTTTAATCCTCAAGTGCTCTTCCTGGTAACCTTTAGAATCTTAAAAACAACAACAACAACAACAGCCCTTTAAATAGTTAAAATGATAACTAAAATAGCTGCATTCCCATCAGAAATAAGGTTTAGTCCACTGATAGAGTAATAAACCGCATTTAATAATGTTGCTCGTAAGTGATGAATTTTTTTAGCTCAATGCTCCAGAAAGAGATTGTCTGACTTCTAAGGGTTTTTTGGGATCTTCTAACTTAATTAAATTCCTGGTGTCAAAACTCCATTAAAATGGCCAGGCAGAAAAGGTGTCTGGTTTGTTGCACTAGATAATTAAATTGTGTCAAGAGAATAATTGGCTCAGTGAAGTAGTGTCCATGCTTTTTATCTTCTTCCCCTGAAGAAACTAACTTTAATTGTCATCTTTTTTAAACAGCTTGGAATTTTCAACAGAGAATTTTCTGCAAAGAAGGCTTTATGGTTTTAAAAACCAGAGTCAGAATGCGACCAATAATAATGAATATGAGCTGATGTTTCTTTTAAGAGAATTAAAGAGGAAGTAATGTGAGTGCATGCTCAGTTGGGTCCAACTCTTTGCGACCCCATGCACTGTAGCCCGTCAGGCTTCTCTGTCCATGGGATTCTCCAGGCAAGAATACTGGAATGGGTTACCATTTCCTTCTCCAGGAGATCTTCCCGACCCAGAGATGGAACCCAGGAACATCAGTAGAAACGGAGACAAAGAAAAGGAGATGGAGGTTGAAAGAAGAAACTTGACTGAAACTGAGAGAGGAGAAAACGGTTTCCTACACTTAGAAACAAATTTATTCATGGTATATTGGGATCTCCTGCTTCAGAAACTCTGTTACACTATTGTTGTTAAGTTGATTCTAGGATCTCTCCCCTTTGATAGGTGTTCTTTCCCTTAGAATAATAAATATAGCAATAATAAGAACAACAAAACAACAATGAATATAATTCTTAAAGTGCTCGTCATATATCAGACCTTGTGCCAAATGCCTTACCTCAGTTGCTTAATACAATAATCCCTTAAAGCAAGTCTTTTCTCCACATTTTACAGAAAGTGAGAATTTAAGAAAAGAAGAAACTAACATTGCCAAAGCCATAGACCCGTATAGTGGCAGAATTAGAACCCATGCCTACATTTTCCTGATAGAATCCACAGCTGGTCAGCCAGAAGCACAGGTGGTAAGCTGGGCTTGAGGCTGGTATCTGAACTGGGGGCACAGAGCAGGCTTGTCCAGCTGAACCCTTAGCTTGTGGGATCTGGTTCTACCTCTGGTTAGATAGTGTCAGAATGGAGCTGAATTGTAGGAAACACAGTTGGTGTCTGGAGAATCACTTACTGGTGTGAGAGACCCACCACACACACACACACACACACACACACTGAAACTGGGTCCAGAATCCCAAAAGAGAAGACTTCCCTGACTCACAGGAAGACTTAGTTGCTGCCTCGTGTGAATTCTCATGGCGTCGTTCTGTAATAGCTGCATGTTGTTGGAATTGTAGATCACAAACTCCATAAATTAGAGGCCAAGAGTTTTCATCATTATGACCTCATGACTTATTGCAGTCTCTGGCATACTCAGTACATAAATACTCCATAAATACATGCTCAGTGTTTACATGAGTGATTCAGGAGTGCTTTATTGTGTGTGTGTGTGTGTGTGTGTGTGTGTTAGTTGCTCAGTCGTGTCCAGCTCTTTGTTACTCCATGGACTGTAGCTCGCGAGGCTCCTCTGTCCATGGAATTTTCCAGGCAAGAATATTGGACTGGGTTGCCATGATCTTCTCCAGGGGATCTTCCCAACCCAGGAATCAAACTCAGATTTCCTGCATTGCAGGCAGATTCTTTACCATCCGAGCCACCAGGGAAGCCCCTTTATTAAAAAAACAGGCATTCACTTTGTGGGCTTCCCAAGTGTTACTGGTGGTAATCTGCCAATGCAGGAGACATAAGAGAAACTTTCAATTCCTGGGTCGGGAAGATCCCCTGGAGGAGGGCATGGTAACTCACTCCAGTATCCTTGCCGGGAGAATCCCATGGACAGAGGGGCTCGGTGGGCTAAAGTTCATGGGGTCTCAAAGAGTCAGACACGACTGAGCGACTGAGCATGCATGCACATTGGCCTTGTAGAAAGGTGCTTTTTACTGGCATTATTTTTTTATTTTATTTTCTCCAATTTGCTCATCTCTGTTAGGACAGCTGATACCCGCCCAGACTCATCCTTTCTAGAAACAATCTACTTGGCATGGTTGTTAATACTCTGCGGTGTTTGGCAACAGCAGGCACAGAGCTGGAGGTGGTCTCAGCAAGGACTCAATGAGGCTGACACAAGTCCACCTGACTCCTTTCCCTCTCCACCCTGTGCCAGGAGCAGCAGCCATACAACCTCTACTTCAGAGTCTTTGAGACAAGACACCATGAGACAGCTGGAGTCTGTAGCTTCCTCACAGAATCCCTGGACTGGCGATGACCCAAAACAACCCGAATCCCATAGGCTCCAGCTGCAATGATCTGCGACGGGACTGTAATTCACCGAATAGCTTTCCGTTAGTTCTGGCTTCCATTTATCTTTCTTTCTTGGCAGGTGGGGCAAGGGTGAGAGGAAAATGGGACAGGTGGAGAGTGGAATTTGATTGAATTACCTGCCAGGAGTTCAGAAGCCCATACAAAAGAAACTCTCAACTCAAGTTGGCATCTCTTTAGGAGCCGTTTCTGGAAGGCTGCTGACAGAGAAGCTAGTTCTCCGGAAAGCATTAGGCTGCTCTCAGATATTCAAAGAGTTTCTTTCTTACTGAAGGTGTAAAGAGCCTGCTGAGCTCAACGGGCAGATAAACTTTCCCCAGCTCACCCTCTGCCTGTTGGCATCATTTACACCCTTGCTTCCCATGTCACTGAACCACTGTGCCACCGTTCTCAGTCCTCAGACGGTTTGGATTCACAGTCCCCATGCAATATTTATTCCTCTCCTTTCTTTAACATTGAACTTCTTATCTCAGCCACTGGGGATTTGTTACCATTCCCTCTGTTTCATGTGATATTTACGAGCACACCTTCTATATCATTTAGTGGCTGAGGCCATTCTCTACTGCGTGAAACATACAGATATCACTCACAAAAGAGTATTTCACAGTTATTTCCAGACGGGTCAGTCTATTTCTTCTACCTTCTGGATTCTTGAAGCATTTATTAGTTCTAACATGCACCTGACATTTATTCATTCAACTGTCCTTCCACCGTCCGTTCATTTTGCAGATCTTTACTGAGCAAGTGCACCAGGCTTGGCACAGTAACTACACTCCATGTTTCAATCATAGTATCATCCTTTGTGATAACAGGCAGCACCTACACATCCCAGACTTCCTGCTATAGTGTTTTTTAAAATTAATATTTTAATAAACTTTTAATTAATTTATTTATTTTGGGTTGCACTGGGTCTTTGTTGCCGCCTGTGGGCTTTCTCTAGTTCTGGTGAGCGGCGGCTATTCTTCTTGCAGTGTGGAGGCTTCTGCAGTGGCGTCTCTTGTTGCAGAGCACGGGCTCTAGAGCATGGACTCAGCAGCTGCAGTGCCTGGGCTCTGTTGCCCCTTGGTATCTTTGGGATCTTTAAGATCTTGGGATCTTTCCCAACCAGGGATGGAACCTGTGTCCCCTGCACTGGCAGGCACTCTTAACCTCTGGACTGCCAGGGAAATCCCATACAATGGAGTTTTTTGAGTTAATGACTGACCATCTTTGTATCACTATGTATATCTCAGTATTGGAAACAGAGCAGACACACAACAAATTTTTCTAAAAATAAATCAGCTCTGATTTCCCCTAATCTTTTCACACCCAGGATAAAGACGGAATCAGAGTAGCAGTGACTAATACAAATAACTGCCCTGTTTCTTGGCCCCGCCTTCAGAATCAGACCTTCAGGCTTCCAGAAAGTAGTGCCCTCCATGTTTGTCTGATGTCTCACGGGATCTCAAAGAGAAGCTCTGTTCCCACGGCTCTGAGGGGCCATGGAGCTCCCACCAGAATACTGCTCATAGGATACCATCATCACCTGACATCTCTTGGCCCTCTTCCTACATTCTCACCAGGCTCCAGAGACCCTCCCTGCATCCCCATGCTCACCAAGTGACAATGCTACCCAACAATCAAGTCTTTAAAAAAATCAAGCAAGAAGGAACTTCTCTGGTAGTCCAGTGGCTGAGACTCCATGCCCCCAATGCAGAAGGCCCAGGTTCGACCCCTGGTCAGGGAATTAGAATCCACATACTGCAACTAAGAGTTCACATGCTGCAAGTGAAGATCTTGTATGCTGCAACTAAGACCTGGTGCAGTCAAATAAATAAATGCTTTTTAAACGAATCAAGCTAGAAATAAATTACTTGAATCATCCCATCAAGTGATAAAGCAAACTAGGTTTGTGAAGGATGGTGGACAGGAGGGAGGTGGTAAGGGCAGAGGACACTCTGAAATCAAAAAGAAGAATTAGGTAACAGTGTATCTTGTGAGGTGAACGTGATAACCACTGCATCTACGAGAATATCCACTAGATAACCGAGTATGTTGAACCCAAGGACATGGGTTGTGAGATTTCCCTGACACTCAGAGGGAATGAACTTTCAAAAAGGCTAAATAATGATGAGTGTTTGGGGAACCACGAAATTTCATATCCTGGTTTAAACTCTCTGACTTGTATACAAACTCAGCCCATTGCTATGACAACCCCAACTATTGCCATATTTTTTCCTTAGTGGGTGTGTCTTAATAGTCTGGAAAGTTAGAAGGAAGGGATAAATCAGTTCCACAATATGCATTTGATTAATTTAGGAATAATCTGTGCATATGTGATACTTAAAGTATGTCTAAGAGAGATTGGCATATTTATTAATCTGACAAATAGTCTTGTGATACCAATTTAAATCCCAAAGCTGAGTAATGTATTTTAGACATGTAATATTTGGTTGAAAGATTATAAAAAAATTTTACTATATTTGCATACAAAACTAGAAGGTTTCAGAAAAGATTTTCTGTAGTTATGTTTAATTTATTGGATTTACTGTATTAGGGAAGTTTTGCTTATTAGAGGCATATATTAAATTAGAAAGTCGAATATATTTAATTTATAAGTGCAGTTTAAAATACTTAATGAAATTTAACAAACTACATTCATCATATGCTAATCAAAGGCATATTTCAAGATGCTTGTTAAAATGTACTAGATTTTATGAAAGGGATAATAATATTTATAAGTTTAGCACTGAAATGCTCAAGGAAAAAAATTGATATTTAAATCTGTTATTATAATTTGTTTTTTTATTCAAAAAATTTTATTGGGTGTCCTCAGTAAATAAGTGCTGGGAACAGGGCAGTGCTTGAACTCAAGGAACATATATTCTATTAGGGTGGCAAACAAAAACAAATGGTGAAATACATACCTTGGCAGGAGACGAGAAGTTCAGTAGAGAAAAATGAACCAGGGCAAGGGGACAGAACCTGCTGAGTGGCTAATTTGGAGTGAGGGAGGTGCTTGCTCTTTTTCTATAAATGGGTTTGAGATGACCTCATTGATTGGGTGGCATTTGAGGAGAGAACTCTAGGAAGAGAGGAAAAGAATCTTGCCCATCCCCAAGAGAAAAGCTTTTCCAGGCAAAACATCCTACAGTGTGGTACTGTGGGTGCCCCAGGCTGGGAGTCCCTCAGAAGGGGGCTGTTAGAAGAGACAGTCACACTGATTGCAGCTGGTCTCCCCATATCCTCAAATGCCACATCTGCTGATTCACCCAACTGTAGCTGGATACTATGTTTATGGTCTGCAGTTGGTTGAATCAGAGAATTCAGAACTCGAGACTTCACTAAAGGACTCGAGCATCTGTGACTTTGGTTTCTGTGGCAGTCCTATAGCCAGTACCCCACAGATACCAAGGGATGACTATGCGTACATCCTTAGGTCATATGCTCGTTCAGCACCACCAGAAGGGGACAGAACCAGAATATGATCCCATCCACCACCTTCTAGTTACTGGTCTTGGCTGGCTTTCCCAGATACTTAAGACCTTGGTGCGTTTCAACCTCTTTCAATAACTTTTCCTGAAAAACCTGAGTCCTATTTCTATCCTCTGCTTTTTAAAAGCAGGTTCTAATTTATCTTTATTATTCCTACATGTGTAAACTCAGCCTCCCAAATGAGTCATAAGCAACTTGCAAAAGGATTAGCTCTTAAGATACTAAAACATAGAGGACTGGGTAGCATTAGCCACTTGGTAACATTTGCAGGAGGATGTTGGTTGATGTTACTGAAGGGGGAAATTGGGCCGCAGACTTGGTATTTGCTTTATTCTAAGACAATCAGGAAAATCAATTTCTCGTTTATCCAGTGAATACTAATACTTGCTATGCATTACCTGGGGCTTGGAAAATTGGTTTATCAACAGCTGTTAAAGGCCAGGCCATTTTGTTATGTAAATTAACTCCAAACAGAGCCTTCCTTCAAGAATGTTACTTTCAGTGCTCAGTTGCTCTCAGTCCTGTCGGACACTTTGCAAGCCCATGGACTGTAGCCCTTCAGGCTCCTCTGTCCATGGATTTCCCAGGCAAGAATACGGGGCTGAGTTGCCATTTCCTCCACCAGGGGATCTTCCTAACCCAAGGATCGAAACTGCATCTCCTGTGTGTCCTGTATCACAGGCAGATTCTTTACAGCTGAGCCATCTGGGAAGCCCTCCTGTTGTTACAAAACATTCACTGAAAACTTTAAGACCTCAGCACGTTCAGGGCTCTCTTTCTGATCATTGGCAACAACCACTGGCACTGCTGGGAGTGTTCCTTAAGTGTATCTCTCTCTTTTGGCATCAGCCACGTGAGGACACATCTAAAAACTATTTGCTGCCAGAGAACACTGTTTCCTGGACCAGAGAGCAGCAACAACAATTTTTAGTATACTGCCCATGATTAATTTAACGGCCTGAGCAATACCTTAGAACTTGTGATTTTGGCAGGTTGCGTCCCCACCTTTGGGTCTCAAACACTCCAAACCCTTATCAGTTATGGAGTTTGCTCAAACTGCTCTGACTCTACCTTTTTTTTTTTTCTGTTTAATAAGAGCTTTCAGAGAATGAAACAAATTGTTTTCTGAAGAGGAGACTAGGAGAGACAGGAAAGTGAACGAGATGTGCAGCCACATTAGAAAGTGAAATGAACGTCAGAGCTCTAGCTGCCATCTCCGTTTGCTGCCAGGACCCCAAATCCCTTAACAGCAGTGGGAGTGTGTTCAGAAAGACTCACCTCTGGTGCATGCCACCAACAAGGACTGTTACAGCTGATTCCACCCCCATTAAGTCATATCCCGGCAGCATTCCACCATTATTAACTCCAAGTGCTGAAGGTCGTTTCTCAAGTCTGAGTCTGAAGTTACAGGAGAAAAGGTGGCTTCTCTGGGGGTGACGAAGTGGAGTTGAATGATATCAAGTTGACTGTTACTTGCCTAATAGATGTTTGCTGAGTAAACTGAAATCAGGAAATGTCTTCTAGATGGAAAAGAGGGCAAAAAGGAGCCACTCTCTAATCCTCCTGATTTTGACTTTGTACAGTTTTATCTGTGTGTAAACTTGAATTACAAGAGCAAGTATTGCTCATCGTTACTATATTTTGTTTTCAATTCTATTCCCTTATAGGTTATTAAAGACTATTAAGTAGAGTTACCTGTGCTCTTCAGTAGGTCCTTGTTATTTATCTATTTAATATATAGCTAAGAGTCGGACACGACTGAGCGACTTCATTTTCACTTTTCACTTTCACGCATTGGAGCAGGAAATGGCAACCCACTCCAGTGTTCTTGCCTGGAGAATCCCAGGGGCGGGGGAGCCTGGTGGGCTGCCGTCTATGGGGTCACACAGAGTCGGACACGACTGAAGCGACTTAGCAGCAGCAGCAGCAGCAGTATGTATATGTTGATGTCAAACTCTTAGCCTCATAATCTATTACTTTTTCTCCTCAAGGGGTTTGGATGTAACCTTCCAGAGCTGAATTCAGTTCAAGATTAAGACATTGAGGAAGATACTCAAAGGGAAATAGAAATCACAAAGTTTACAAAGTGTCATCATACTTTCTGGGGAAAAGAACGGCTCAAATAAGACACCGTGACTGGAGACCTAGAGAGTGGACTTCTGGCTACAGGGTTGGGAAGAAGGGAAGGGTAGAGGGAAGAGATAGTTAGAGAGTTTGGGATGGACATGTACACAAGGTTATATTCAAAATGGATAACCTACAAAGACCTATTGTGTAGCACAAGAATTCTGCTCAGTATTATGTAACATCCAAAATGGGAAAAGAATTTGAAAAAGAAGAGATACATGTGTGTGTATATATATATATATATAATTGAATTACTTTGCTGCACATCTGAAAGTAACACAACATTTTAAATCAACTCTACTCCAACATAAAATAAAAAGTTAAAAAAAAGATACTGTGACTTCAACACTGAGACCATTGCAAATTTTGGAAGAAAGAAATATCTCTAACATTTCTCCCTTCAAAATATAGTATCAGTGTTGCCAGAGTTACTTGATGGGAGATTTCTCAGAAACTATTCTAGGCTCCCAGGTTTTGGATGGTAAACATCGGCAAGAATCCACCTGGCGTCCTGAGTCCTGAGGCGTTGACAATTTTTTTTTCATTTCACATGTTCTTCCTCTATATTCTTTTTCCAATATATCGTTAAAACTCTGCAGGAACCATGTACTGAGTTTTGGAAACATATTTTTATTATGAGTAGTTGCTAGAGGGCAAGGAGAATTCTTGTTTATTTCCCAGTATATTGTGGGTGGTCCAGATTCTGGGATACCTCACAGATTCTACCAGCCCTTGAATGCTGTAAAGGTGTAGAAGATATCAAAGAGTTTGGGTTATTTTGCTTTAGATTACGTACTTTTTTTTACTCAAGTAGGTGGAAGATGGGAAGTTCTGCAACTTGAAAAGGAATGTTGACGTCACCCAGACATTTCTAAAAGACAGCGTCCTGAGAATGAGCAGAATATGAAATATCAGAGGATGAACACCTTCATTTATTTCTATGATATTTAACTTGAAAATCTTAATTTCTCCTTAGAGAATGAATACTTGGAAGGTGGTCATACTCAAAGTGGGTTTTTCCCGCCTCCCATTAAACTGTTTGTATACATTTGATGGACTTTGGTATCCATTTCATAACTTTCTCAGATGATGCAGGTAAACTGTAATTGGACAACGTGCCTAAAAATAATGGGTTCATTGAGCATGGAATAATTACCTTTGTTACCTGCTACTTGATCTCATTTGGTATCATGCAGTTTCACCTTCAGGATTCACTCACTTTTTTTAAAACTTTTTTATTTTGTTTTGGAGTATAGCTGATTAACAATGTTGTGATAGTTTCAGGTGAACAGAGAAAGGACTCGGTCATACATATACATGTATCCATTCTCCCCCAAACTCGCCTCCCATCCAGGCTGCCACGTAACATTCAGCAGAGTTCCCTGTGCTACAGAGTAGGTCCTTGTTGGTTATCCATTTTAAATATAGCAATGTGGACATGTCCATCCCAGACCCCTTAACTATCCCTTCCCCTTTACCAGTCGTTTGGTTCATTCTCTGACGGTTCACTTACTTTTTATCCATATGCTGTGTTTTCCCTAACATACTCTTTAAGGAAGGAGCATTGTTTTGTTCTGTTTTTTGCAGCCCTAACAATGAACGCAGTGCTGCCCACTAAACAGTGAATCGAACTGACCTAACAGGTGAGAGGGGGCAGCTGGAGCGCTCAGTGTCAGGCCTGGCTCAGGGGGACCCATCCCCTTGGCGGGTCAGACGTGTGTGCTGTTGATGACCGTCAGGGACAGCGGTGACAGACACAGCTGGGAAAATAGGATTCAGCTGCAAAAACAGCCGAGGGACCAGGCAGCAAGACACAGACACACTGTTTGCTTGTGGTGGAACGGTATTCCCAGCCCCTGACAGGGAACGTTACCTCACTCTCTACGCCTTCTCTTTTCCATCATTTATTACACTGGAGTCATGGATTTTGCACTTCCCTGATCTTCCCTGCCATGTTTCAGCCACTCAAACGCCTGGGTGAGGTCCTAGCGTCCGGCTCTGTCCCTGGACAAACACAGGCCTGGGGTAAGGTCGGGAGGGATTCTGGCAGAATTTTACTTAAATATGTGCAGAGAGCTTTATAATATTTTTCTTGGCCCTGATGCTCAGTAGTTACCTTTAAATTTACTTCATGTGAAACCAGAGAAACCTCACCCTGAATAACCGTTTCAGGTGGAGTTCAGGCTCACAAACTTTGGATTACCTGGCCGGCTTGCCTGCTGCCCCTCGCCAAAACTATTGGTCACATTCTACCTATACTTCTGAGTCCTTGAATTGTGTCCCCCACTCCCCCTGTTAAGCATGTTGTTATTGGTTGTTTTTTAGTAGTTAAGTCGTGTCCGACTCTTTGCGATCCCATGAATGGCAACATGCCAGGCTTCGCTGACCTTCACTGTCTCCCACACTTGGCTCAAATTCATGGCCATCGAGTCAGTGATGCCATCCAAACATCTCATCCTCTGTTGTCCCCTTCTCCTCCTGCCCTCAGTCTTTCCCAATATTAGGGTCTTTCCAATGAGTCAGTTCTTCACATCAGGTGGCCAAAGGACTGGAGCTTCAGCTTCAGCATCAGTCCCTCCAATGAACATTCAGAGTTTATTTCCTTTAGGATTGACTGGTGTGATCTCCTTGCTCCCCAAGGGACTCTAAGAGTCTTCTCCAGCATGCTAAGCATATATACCTAATAAATCTTCAAGGAGATCCAACCAGTCTATCCTAAAGGAGATCAGTCCTGGGTGTTCATTGGAAGGACTGATGTTGAAGCTGAAACTCCAATACTTTGGCCACCTGATGCGAAGAGCTGACTCATTTGAAAAGACCCTGATGCTGGGAAAGATTGAGCTCAGGAGGAGAAGGGGATGACAGAGGATGAGATGGTTGGATGGCATCACTGACTCCATGAACATGAGTTTGGGTAGGCTCTAGGAGTTGGTGATGGACAGGGAGGCCTGGCGTGCTGCAGTTCATGGGGTCACAAAGAGTCGGACACAATTGAGTGACTGAACTGAACTAAACTGAATAAATATGCTACACTCACACACATCATGTATGTAAGTTGATGCTCCATTTTCCCGATCAAATCATGGAAGAAAATAAAATATCAGCCAATTAAAATGTTAGTGGTATAGAGGACTTCCCTTGCAGTCTAGTGGTTAAGACTCTGCCTTCCAATACAGGGGGTGTGGGTTCCATCCCTGATTGGGGAACTATGTATGATCCCCTGTGCCTCCCAGCCAAACAACCAAAACATAAAATAGAAGCAATATTGTAACAAATCCAATGAATACTTCTAAAATTGTCCACATTAAAAAAAAAAAAGTTAGTGATGTAGATGAAGAAATAAAGCCTTGTGCCCAAAAATTAATTAACAAGGGACATATGGGTATTTAAAGATATGTACTCTATAAGATAATCCTTTAACTTAGAAATATTACTTTCACATTCACATATGATGAAGGATGCTGCTCAGACTTTTCCCATGCAGCTTTAAAATTAGCATCTTCCTCTTCATTAAACCACTTTCCTTGAGTCATCAAAACAGTTTCCCAAACCAGCATCCCTGCTTCCTTTCTCAGATCAAGTACTCTTTGAAGCTCATTGTAATAATGACCCTGAAATTTATGTTCCAGGCCACAAGTTCCACTTTCATAACCTAAGCACAGTTTTGGGGATTTTTTTTTTCCCATTCATCCCTGAGGGGTTTATGTGTGATTTCTGCCACATATACACTTATTCTTTGACTTCTTAAAAATAATATTTAAATAGTTTGATTTTTTAAAAAAAATCTGATACCCTTACAATTCTGGATGTCTTTAAATTTCTTTGCCTTCATTTTTAAAAATAGATTATGTCAGGTGCCCACTGATCCAAAATCAGCATTGACTGAAGCTGCTTCAGGTGACTGTGTCTTTTCTAAACAGGATGCTGTTCAAATTAAAGTAATTGGGAAAGCAGACACAATATTAGAGAATTTATCAGGATTTAAAAATATCATGAAACCAGGACTTGCCAGATGGTCCAGCAGCTGAGACTCTGTGTTTCCAAAGCAGGGGCCTGGGTTGGATCCTTGATCAGGGACCTAGATCATGCATGCTGAAACTTAAGACCCAGCACAGCCAAATAAATACAAATAAATATTTTAAAAAGTCATGACACTGTTTCTTCTAACTTATCATTTTTGGGGGAAGAGATAGAAAATTTATCCTTTATATACATATATATGTATGTAGATTTTGTTTCTTACATAAAACCTGAGTTTTAGCTATCACAAGGGAATTAACTCCTTTAGTCAGGGCTCCTGGCTTCAAAGGCAGAAAGACAAACATAGAGAAAGACCTGTGCTGTGTTTAGTTGCTCAGTCGTGTCTGACTCTTTATAACCCCATGGACTATATAGCCCGCCAGGCTCCTCTGTCTATGAGATTCTCCAGGCAAGAATACTGGAGTGGGTTGCCCTGCCCTCCTCCAGGGGATCTACCCAATCCAGGGGTGGAACCCAGGTGTCCTGCATTGCAGGCAGACTCTTTACCATGTGAGCCATCGGGAAAGCCCAGAGAAAGACTTAGTGGGTCATGTAAAGAGGGGATGGAGGTAAAAGTGAGTCTGGGACTGAGTGAATCTAATAACTAGAAGAATGTGGTATTCACTCTGAGTCCTTCTTATTGTGTAGTTGCTCAGTTGTGTCTGACTCTTGCCACGAATGGACTGTAGCCCACCAGGCTCCTCTGTCCATGAGATTCTCCAGGCAAGAACACTGGAGTGGGTTGCCATTTCCTTCTTCAGGGGATCTTCCTGACCCAGGGATTGAACCCATGTCTCCTGCTTGGCAGGCAGATTCTTTACCACTGAGCCAGCAAGGAAGCCTTTGAGTCTTCTTACTCTTGAGTAACCTATTTGTTCACCCTTTTTTCTCATCTCTACTTGTCTATGTGTTGGGGTCACTTACCTCTTCCTCCGTGAAGTTCTTGTCACATGGAAAACACACGGACCAGGGATCTGCAACCTGGAACCATCCTGAGTCAACAACTGCAGACAAAGGAGAAATAAGACAGTTTCTCCCTGTTCTGCATGTGAAAAGTCCCAAGAGAAGGATCAGAGGTTCTGTGGTCATTGTTTGGATTCTTGACAATGTCTGACTAGTGAGTTGTTTTAATTGACCTGCTCTAGATTGTGTTTCTCCCTGAGATCACGGCCATGTGCCCACCAACTCCTCCAGAGGTGACAGGGGTGGTTGCTGTTGCTTAGTCACTTAGCCGTATGTGTCTGACTCTTTGCAACCGCAAGGACTGCAGCACGCCAGGCTTCCCTGTCCTTCAGTATCTCCTGCACTTTGCTCAAATTCATATCCTTGGAGTTAGTGATGCTATCCAACCAATCATCTCATCCTCTGTCATAAAGGAAGAGATGGGATACTTGCTGGAAGAGCGGGAACGGAATTTGAGCTTACCAAAACCACAGAAATTCACCGCAGACCTTTTATATTATTTAAATGTTAGCTGATTTGAAGAAGATTTCCTTTAAATGGAATATTCAGAAATTGCTTTATTTTTTACTAATTGATAAATGACGATGCACATTTCTTGCTGTGAGTTTGCATTATCACCTGTGTTGACTACATGTCCAAACTATTGTTGAGAACCAATTTAGAAATATGACTAATCACATTGTATGTCTGTTTCTGAGCCTGCACAGTAGGAAAGATCAGGATGAATTCATTTGCTTTGCTCCTGTTTAACCATTTTGCTCTCATCATGTGGGATTTTTGTTTACCTTTTCTATTGCCTATTATTCTTTGGACTTCCCTGGTAGTTAAGATGGTAAAGAATCTGCCTGCAATGCGAGAGACTGGGGTTCAATCCCTGGGTCAGGAAGATCCCCTGGAGAAGGGAATGGCAACCCACTCCAGTATTCTCACCTGGAGAATTCCATGGACAGAGGAGCCTGGAGGGCTATAGTCCATAGAGTCACAACGAATCGGACACAACTGAGTGACTAGCATTTATTATTCTTTAGGACCTGTAAGAGAAGTAAGACCTACACCATCTTAGAATTCAGAGGAGGAACTGAGTCCTCATCAATATTTTACCAAACCTGTAATCAAATCTTTGGGTCTTCCTTAAACTTTGAACAGCTATGTTGCACAGTGAAATACAATTCTGTCCCCCTGCCCTTTTAGAAAGCCTTCTAACGGTCTCCTCTATCCACCTAAACTGCTTTTCCCAGCTGCAGGGGATTAAATAAGTTATGAGATTTTCCTAGCAGTAAACTTTCTGAACAAATAGAATAGCTTTTCATTGTGGTGTTTGGGAATTTTTCAACGCTTTCATTTTTTTTTAGTTCTTTTCCATTAGGTTTTAATTTGCAAAGTTTTATAAGCAGAATTAACCAGGAGAATCAAGTTTTGATTTACAAAAAGTTTCCAATTAGGAAGACTTAATTAAACAACTTGGTTCTGGTTTCCCAACTTCCCTTTCCATTTTGTACACATGGGGACTGCGGAGGGCTCAAAAAATTGGGAGATTTCACACTTGGACATATGTCATGGTGCGAATGGGGTGGCGTGGGTGTAGCATGAACTTCTATGAGTTCCAGATTCCTTTATGATCTGGTCCAATGGGACTTAGGTGAGCAACACCACTGTATCTGAAAGTTACAAAAGAAAACGATCTTTGCTATAAGTGAAAGGTCTGAAGGAAAACATTGTTTACAGAAGTCTTCAGAGAAAAGAACTTTAGGAGTTTGGAGCTACTTTGAAAATTTTAGAGTTGGGGGTGGGGTAAAGTAGTTTGGGATTAACATATATACTCTGGGTGTGTATTCAGGCCCTCAGTTGTGTTCGACTCTTTTGTGACTCCATGGACTATAGCCCACCAGGCTTCTCTGTCCATGGGATTTCCCAGGCAAGAATACTGGAGTGGGTAGGCATGCCCTTCAGGGGATCTTTCAAACCCAGGTTTCCTTCATTGCTGGCTCTTCTTTACTGTCTGAGCCACCAGAGAAGCCTAACTTAGTGACCAAACAACTTCAAAAATAGGGACCCCCTAAAATCATGGAGAAGGCAATGGCACCCCACTCTAGTACTTTTGCCTGGAAAATCCCATGGATGGAGGAGCCTGGTGGGCTGCAGTCCATGGGGTCGTGAAGAGTCGGACACGACTGAAGCGACTTAGCAGCAGCAGCAGCAAATTCATGTACTTCGCACATGCAAAATACACTCACCCCATCCTGATAACCCCAAAGTCTTAACCCATTCCAGCAGCAACCCTAACCCCAACGTCACATTTAAATATCAGCTAAGTCTGATATGAGTGAGACTTAAGGTACCATTCACCCTGAGGTAAGGTTCTTCTCCAGGACTTCAACACAGGAGCTTGCTCCTTCTACTAATATTCAGTCCATAAAAGCATCCTTACTTTTTCCCTCATTAGGTCATGACTCAGCTGTAGCCTTCTCAGAGATGACTTCAGGAAGCCCTTCTGAAAACCGCAACCCCTGTGCTCAGCTCCAGCTTTCCCACTCCCCCCGCGCCCCAGTCTGTCCCCCACCCCCACCCCACCCTTCATTTTCTCCACAGTTACCACTTTCTAACTATTATCCATTTTACTTGTTTATTATTTGTCTCCTCCCACTTGAAGCCCTCCCACACGACTTCCCTGGCAGCTTGCCTAGAGAATCCCATGGACAGAAGAGCCTGGTGAGCTACAGTGGGGTTGCAAAGAGTTGGGCATGACTGAGTGACTAACACACACTTGAAGACTAGCTCCACAGGAGCGAGGATTTTTACTTGGACTTTTTCCTACTTTATCTGCAGACCCAGAATGTTCCTATTGCATGGTAGGTGCTCGATAAGTATTGGTCTAATGTTACCAGCTAAGAGGTGGGTAGGAAAACCTGACCCTCTAGGGTGGTGCTGCTAACAGACTTCATAAGAAGAGTAAACCTCAGGTACCTGTAGACGAATCCAGAGCTCCTCCAACTCCAGGTCACCATGCTGTGAAATACTTGAAGGTTCTCATCCATCCAGCTCCTTGCTAATAGTTGGGGTTCCTGGGTCCTACCCTCAGATCTCTGATGCAATTAGACAAAGAGCAACCAACTGGGTGTAGAAATCTGCATATTTAACCAGCACCTCTGCTGATCCTGATGCAGAGACAAGCATAGGAACTTCCCTGGTGGTCCAGTGGCTAAGACTCCGTGCTCCCAATGCAGGGGGCCCAGGTTCTATCCTGGTCAGGGAACTAAGATTCCACATGCAAGAGCTAAGCGTTCAAGTGTTGCAACTAAGATCCAGTAAAGCCAAATATATATATATATATTTAAGAAAAAACAAGATATGGAGAAATCTAATGTTAGAATAAGGTCCATGACCAGTTGGCCAAAATAAGAATCTTATGGATTTGGTGTGTGTTTGTGTGTGATGGGGGAACTGGGTGATTCTTGAGTTACAAAACCTTTGACTCATTCAAGCCTTTTAATTGTTGCTTTTGTCCAGGGCATGTTACTCAAACTACTCATTGGTCAAAAACGCCACCCGGGATTTCCCTGGGCTTCTGCTGTCACTCTTCTGACCTTCCCCACCCTGGACTCCAGCTTGGGTCTTGAGTGGGAAAAGCCACAGAGGGACCTGGAAGGGGTGGGTGGGCCCTGCCCTGTGGGGTGACCTACAGGGGCCAGTGCCCGCTGTAGGGGCCACAACAGGTCAGGTGATGGGCAAAGTCTCTGACAGCAGACCCTGAGCACAGCTCCTAGAGATCTCAGCCTGGGCATGCTAGAAGCTTGAGGGGGAAGCAGGGATCCAGAGAGCCAGGGGCTGTGGGTGGACAAGAGAGAGCTGAGAACTCAGAGACATTTCCCAGACTCCAATGCTCTGGCCTGCCTCACTCCACACCAGGAGGTCTGTATCAGCCACTTCCGTTCATTATCCTGAATCAGCGTCTTGCCTGCTGAATTGCAGGATTCCGTGTCATCTCATTTGAGTAAGGCCTGAGCCCTCTCTCTCACACACACCAACACGGCCTTGCCGATTTCCCTGGATTTCACGTAACATCTCTGCTTCACACCTTCTGTCAGCTTCCCTCCTGTCTCAGGCCTGTTTGCCCCCACACATCTGGCATCTTGACACAGACTACCTTCTAGACAGTTCTTTTGTTTCCAACCAGACTCCTGAGTTCAAGAGGGACAAAGAGGGACTCAGTTCTGATTTAGGCTCACCTGGTGGGAACACCGTTCCTAAAACTGCAGGCGAGCGTGGTAGTTCCCCAGTAAATGCAAATTTGGTCCATTGACTCCTGTCAACACACAAAGCTGGACCATTTATTTCATTTAGAGTTTCAAATCATGCTTTTACTAATAAGTGCTTTGCTGCTCATCACGAAGGATTCACACCAGCTCTATAATCATTTTTGCAGTAGCTGTCATTTTTCCTTAAAAAATATTTAAATTCAGAAAATACCAACGTCCCTTTAATCTCATCCTAGATTTCTCTGCTAGCAGCTGGCTCCACTGTAAACAGGGAAGGATGCATTTCTGAATCCCATTCCAAGTATTTGAAAGTAGAAGACATGATTGCATGTACGATAATAAAAGCACAATCTAAAGGATATTATCTCACCCTGAACACACAAATGTTTTCTCCTGACCCAGGGCAAATATTAGGAGAAAGTCAACGTGTTTACAAACAAGAGTTAACAATGCTCTTGAGAATAGCATTTGCCCCCCAAGTAGGAAAACTACACATTATTTCAAAAGGTTACAATTTCGGTATCTGAAGAACCCAGCAGGTCTTCTATGAGCTGCCTTTTGGAACCCTATATTTACCTTTTGTGATATATTCTACATAGCTAAAATCAACACTTAACATTTTATACTTAATATTTAAAATTGTTTCTTGTGATAGGTATTGTCACTTTGTTATGCTGGTACTAGATTAAGCGAGTAACTTCCTAAAACAAGTTTTCCTTTTCAATTAGCAATTCAGATTTCATATGTGTTATACAGTGAACAATTAAAAAAAATTCCAGGAAAAAATTCCAAATCATCTGAAGAGACAGTCCCCACTTTGTACATGTGCTTCATCGCTCAGTTGTGTCTGACTCTTTGCAACCCCAAGGACTGTAGCCCACCAGACTTCTCTGTCCCTGGGATTCTCCACGCAAGAATACTAGAGTGGGTATCCATTCCTTTTTCCAGGGGATCTTCCTGACCCAGGGATTGGCCGGATCTTCTGCATTGCAGGCAGATTATTTACTGTCTGAGCCACCAGGGATGCCCTTTTATACATGGCACTTTATACAAGGCCCTTGGTAAATGAGCAAGAAATATTTGTTAAACTAATAAAATGAAGGAAATTAAAGCATAGGGTAGTTAGCCACCCAGCTGCTGGAATGCTTCATGATTTGGAGTCAGTCATTTAATTTCTTGGATCGTCGGTTGTTTCTCTCACAATGTAAAGATCAAGAGTTGTAAATAATCGGAAAATGCATTGAGAGGACTTCCCTGGCCATCCAGTGGTTAAGACTCCACACTTCCAAAATAGGGGTATGGGTTTGATCCCTGTCAGGGAAAAAAGATCCCATATGCTCTGTGCTGTGGCCAAAAGATTAAAAAAAAAAAAAAAAAAAGGAAAGGAAATATGTTGAAAACATTGTATTGCAAATATAATTAGTGGGCTTTTTTGTTTTGTTTTTATGCAGAAACGGATTAATTCTTTCACCTGGGCTAAAGCTGGCCTTGACAATGGCACCTCGTGCTGGGTCCCACAGTTCAGTGAGAAATGGCAGTCTGAGGCAGAGATGCAATTCTGTTGACTAAAGCGGGCTTCCTTCTGATGGCAACACTCCCATTTCTGTGACCTCCTCATGAGCTTATTCATCTGGATGGCAGCAAGAGACACGTCCTACCTGCAATCTGTGTGCACCAGGAAAGGCGGGCAGCTTCCCACCTCCTTTCTGCCTTTAAGCAGCTCACTGGAAAGCCCCTGGCCCGAGGTTGCTCTGTTCCCAGTGGGCTGCACACACCGTTCCTGAGTTTCCTATTTATGAGCATGCTGTGATGGAAGGTGGAGACACTTCTCCGGGGCATGTTCAGCCATCCGACCGTGCACACACAATTAGCCCCTGCATGATATGCTTCTCCCTGAAAAAAAAAAAATGCCTTTTCATATGTATTCAGATTCCATTTTCAATTCTCAGTGGTGATCTGCAAGTTCACATGCAATGTGACTTGCAGGCTTTAAAGGATGAATAATAGAAAGAGAAAGGTTGTCAGGAAAATGGCTGGGGAGAGAAGCTCCAAGGGGAACAATGGGGAACATTTGGGGAGAAAAAGTGATGGATTATGAGGGAAAGCAGAGATGAGGAACCACTTTTCCTTGCTGTATCTGTTAGCTGCTGCTGAATAACAAGCCACCTCATGACCCAGTGACTTTGTTGTTGTTCAGTCGCTCAGTCGGGCCTGACTCTTTGAGACCCCATAGACTGCATCACGCTGGGCTTCCCTGGCCTTCACTGTCTCCCCGAGTTTGCTCCAACTCATGTCCATTGATGCCATCCAACCCTCTCCCTCCTCGTTACTGATCAGGGAATTTTTGCAGCAGCTAATACCTGTGGCTGGTGATCTTTATTTTGCCTGGCCAAAATTAATTCTGTTATTTCACTACACTCTGAGGGTTACTACACTCAGTAGTCAAACCTGACACTCCTGTAAAGTCCTCTCATTTCCGTGAAATGTTGTCTCCAATCCACTCTTCTGTAGAAGCATTCCCCAGCACCATGGTTTCATTTCCACTTTATGTATCAGAATCAATCACTAAGGTTTTTATTGTCTTTTTCTTGGTCTAATATTCACATTGTCTGAATCAGAACTATATTCTGAAGAACTATCTTCCTTTGAGACAGTAGTATATATGTCACATGGACAATCAAGACAGTATTTGCATAAAATTCACTGAAAAATTCTTATTCAATCCACATTTTGCCGGGCATCATTTTAGAAAAATTTACCTGTAGAATATACACAAGATTGGAAAAAGGCCTCACAGAGCAAAATGTGAATGATAATGACAATTCTGAGCTGTATCATGAATGCTTGATCAATTGTAAGCTGTAACATATGGTGAAAAAGTGTTAGTTGCTCAGTCGTGTCTGACTCTTTGGACTTACAAACCCCATGGACTGTAGCCCACCATGCTCCTCTGTTAATGCAATTCTCCAGGCAAGAATACTGGAGTGGGTAGCCAGTCCCTCCTCCAGAGGATCTTCCTGACCCAAGGATTGAACCTGGGTCTCCTACATCACAGGCCAATTCTTTACTCTCTGAGCTACCAGGTACAGGGATGTCAATTGTGTTTCTCTCTAAAAACATATTAATACGTCCCTGGTCAATAATGTGTTAAAATACTAAGCATTTAATACTGCTCACTACTCAGTCATTCAGGTGGATCTGCTCATTTGCGATTCACAGCAGGCTGGTTCGGCAGGTCATCAAAGGGCAGGTTTTGATGGCCCTACTCACGTGCCTACGGTTGGTTTTTGGTTGCTCGGAATAGCGGGTTGACCGAGCCATGTATCTTCCATTATCCAGCAGGGAACAGGGCTTTATACATGCGGTGCTGCAGGTTCCCAAGTGGGTAGAAGCCCACAAGGCCTCCAGAGGCTTAGGCTGGGACCCAGAACACCGGACCTTCTGCTGTAAGCTCCTGGCCAAAGTCACAAGGCCAAGTCAAAGTCAAGGGTGAAGAACAAATCCTTCCTCTATACAGGAGGAGCTGTAAAATCAAGTTGTATCGGCTGTGGATTCAGGGAGGGGTGAAGGATTGTCTTCATGTCTGCACTCAGAGTGCTATTCATGCCTTTCATAAGACTGGCAAAGGACCCACATAAACACAGACATGATTTTTGTAGAATGCATGAAACTGAAGGCCTGGTTCCCCTTCTCACCCTTGGATTCCCAAAACACACATGAAGCAGATTGTGGAAGCTGACTGGGTGATTCTCAAGCTACTCGTTTTTATAATGTATTTACTTATTCATGTTTGGTTGCGCTGGGTCTTCGTGGCCGTGCGGGTTTTGATCTGGTGTCGGTGAGCAGGGACTACTCTTTGCTGCAGTGCTTGGCCTTCTCACTGTGATGGCTCGTCTTGTTGTGGAGCACGGGCTCTAGGTGCCACGGGCTTCAGTGGGCTCAGTAGTTGTGGCACATGGGCTTAGTCGCTCCGAGGCATGTGGAATCTTCCTGGTCCAGGGATTGAACCCGTGCCCCCTCCACTGGCAAGTGGATTCTTATCCACTGTATCACTGGGGAAGTTCCTCAAAATGGTTTTTTTTTTTTTTAATCTATCTGGTAAAACCTTCTCCTTCATGATTAGGCCTACTTTCCAAATGTCAGGCCGCAGGTATTTTTTGAGCATCCACCTATGTGCCTGGTCCTGGGGAAACCACAGTGAAGGGCACAGACCGAGTTCCTGACTTCAGGTCAACAGAGAGGACAGAACAGAAACGATTACACAGGTGCTAAAGCCTGCTTTTCTTCAATACTGAACCTCTGCATTTCCCTCTCACATTGTGCATCTTTTTTAGTCAATGTATGAAATATCTTTTTAAAAAACAACAACAACAACAACACTGGTTTGAGTTTTTTAAGAAGAATCATAATGTTGGGCAAAAAGGTCATAACTGTGGCTACATTGGGATCACAAGCACCATTTAAGACCTTGGTTGTTGAGGCACCATCAGAAAGGATACTATCATAGGCAAAGCAGTGTATTTAGAATATTATTTACAATGATTTCAATAATACAAACTTTTCTAGCAAAAATGCTGACCGCTTGGACTTGACAGTCTCTGATGTGTACGCCCAGGCGAAAGGGATGATAGATAAGCTTTGAAGGGACTTGACTGGTTGATGCTGTAGAGACTGAAAAGGTTGTCCTTAAAGTCGTCTCTCTGCAAAATCTTCTCTTGGCTGGGCCTTCACCTTGACAGGAGCCTGGCCTGAATCTTCTTTGTGGTCCCAGCTGGATGTCTACTAATCATGTCCAAAGACATTAGCTGATAATGGCTTCATGCCTTGCATTTCCAAGAGATATTTAAATTTTAAATGAGGATACAAAGATGGAAATTTTGCATTCTATCTTTACCATCTTCAGCATTGCTAAGTGACAAAGCATGCAAGGGAAAAAGGTCCTCAATAGATCATGGGTGACACCATACAGTCTTGGATTTCAAGCAGATCAATTAATTAAATTAATAATATCTAGCTTTGTTCTAGTCCTGGAGGTTATTAGAATCCTTCTTGGTCCTCTTTATGACATCCTAGCATTCTTAAGGAAATAAAGCTAATTAATGGGGTAAAATACAAAATTTCAAAAGAACGAGGATTTCTTTTTCCTTCTTTCTTTCTTTCTTTTTTTTAACTAGGAGCCCTGAATCCATTTACTGGAAAGATTCTATTTTAATGTTGGCCACTCACACAGATGAAGTTGATTATGAAGAGAAGAAATTGTTTGCTTCATTAGGCTTTAATTATAGAGATGAATTATTATGGATGAAAAGAGGGAGCCACAAAATTATGGAGATTGAATTCCAGTTCAATAAACAACTTCAAATATCTTTACTGGAGACATAAGCTAGTCATGTTCTTTTTTTCCCCCATTTAATTTGATGCCCGTTGACAAATGATGTTAGAATATATCTACAGTGTGTTGCTGGCTATCATTTAAATGATGCTTTTTCCCTCTAATTATATTTTCTGATGCTGGTATAGAGATAGATGGGGCTTACTTCCGCTTCAATTTATTTTGTGTAATAATGACAAAATGTTACATTCCTGCTTTCCTACTATCCATGAAGCCAAATTGCTTTTATAATAGCTCAGACGCCTTTGAGGGCTCCCCAATGCATGCAAAACTCCAAACACTGAGTTTGATGTTTGAGCACTTGCCGAATCAGATCCAACCTAAACATCTATTACTATTTTACAGCATTTTGCTGTAAAGATACAAAACTTCTACTGTGGCAAATCTTCTGTTGGCCATTGCATCAATAGGCCTGATGTATTTTGCCTCTGAGAATTTAGGCACATCCCATCTGTCTATTTGCCCTTTAAAATTTTACTTCTTTGAATCCTAATTTCCAGGGCCGTGTGCAAATTACCCCCGTCATCTTTCTTCCCAGGCACAGTATTCTGCATGGACTCTGCTATCTGATGCGTTTCATACATGTAAAACCTCTAGTATCTATAACGTTCTTCTTTATGCCTCTTGGGTTTCCCTGGTGGCTAAGTGGTAAAGAATCCACTTGGTAAAGAATCCAATGCAGGAGACGTGGGTTCCATCCCTGGGCCGGGAAGATACTCTGGAAAAGGAAATGGTAACCCAGTCCAAAATATTCTTGCCTGGGAAATCCCATGGACAGTGGAGCCTGACGGGCTAAAGTCCATGGGGTCACAAAGAGTCGGAAGCAACTGAGCAACTAAACAACAACACAAGGGCAGCACCTGAAGTGGGTACTATTCTCAGGGTGGAATAGCCTGTCTACCTTTGTAAGTCATGTAGCCCGACTGACACGTCTATCCATCCTCTCAAGACACAGCGAAAAGTATACACTGTGGCCTCAGCCTCTTCCAGCTCTGAACGTGTTGAGTGTAGGTACTTCAGAATCCAAGGTGGATTTCTGAAAAGTGGAAGAATATATAAACTCTCTGGAGTGATCACTTTAACATCATTGAAGCAGAAATCCCCTTGGGAGTGAAATAAAATAAAACACACAGACTCAACGGGGCAGAAGCGGGAGAAGGTCCATCCCCCAGGAGGGCACCACAGCCAAGGGAGGATGGAGGATCATCAGGGGAAGGGCTTCCCGTCCAGAGTTTGTTTTGAGAGTGGTGATCTGGCAAGAAAATGTTCTCTCCCACAACCAGGGAGTGTTAAAGACCTAGAGAGCCTTAGAGTTTCCGCCTATGCCCTGCCCAGGTGAGGCAATACAAAGTCACTCTGGACACAGGGTCCTTTGGAATCAGGGAATTCAGAGAAATATTAAATCAGTCTGGGAAGAGACCAAGTGAAGTGAGTCAGGCAGGTGACGGCCACTCCAAACTTGGAGAATGTCCAACACACTAAACGCTGAAAGCTTTCCTTTCCACATCAGGCCATGTCTCTGTGGAGCCCTCTGTGGATTCAAGGAATGAAAAAATGTGTCAGCTTCATAACTGTCAAAAGCCCTTCAAATTATGGAAAGCAGAGAACACGCTGTCTTTTTTATAACTTCTTAATTTCATATTGGAGTATAGCAATTAACGATGTTGTGATGGTTTCAGGTAGAAACAGCAAAGAGACGTAGCTACACATATACATGTATCCATTCTCCCAATAACTCTCCTCCCATCCAGGTTGCCATATAACATTGAGCAGAGTTCCCTGTAATATACAGGTCCATGTTGGCTGTCCATTTTAAATATAGTGGTATGGACATGTCCATCCCAAACTCCCTAATTACCCCTTCCCCTCTTCCTTCCCTCCAGCAACCATAAGTTCTGAGAACACATTATCTTGAGTCTTCCCATGGTTAGCTAGCCTCTTCCAAAAAGGCCAATTCACATAGATAAGCTTTATGAAAATGATGAAAACCAACCAAACAAACAAAAAACACAAGCTTCTCTGGTGGTCAGGATGGAGGTATTTGGGTTTTACTGAGCACAGATGTATCACTGCAGATGGTGACTGCAGCCATGACATTAAAAGACGCTTACTCCTTGGAAGAAAAGTTATGACCAACCTAGATAGCATAATGAAAAGCAGAGACATTACTTTGCCAACAAAGGTCCGTCTAGTCAAGGCTATGGTTTTTCCAGTGGTCATGTATGGATGTGAGAGTTGGACTGTGAAGAAAGCTGAGTGCTGAAGAATTGATGCTTTTTAATTGTGGTGTTGGAGAAGACCCTTGAGAGTCCCTTGGACTGCAAGGAGATCCAACCAGTCCATTCTGAAGGAGATCAGCCCTGGGATTTCTTTGGAAGGAATGATGCTAAAGCTGAAACTCCAGTACTTTGGCCACCTCATGCAAAGAGTTGACTCATTGGAAAAGACTCTGATGCTGGGAGGGATGGGGGCAGGAGGAGAAGGGGACGACAGAGGATGAGATGGCTGGATGGCATCTCTGACTCCATGGGCATGAGTCTGAGTGAACTCCGGGAGTTGGTGATGGACAGGGAGGCCTGGTGTGCTGGGATTCATGGGGTCGAAAAGAGTTGGACACGACTGAACGACTGAACTGAACTAAACTGAACTGAGCACAGATGTAAGACATCTGGGGGACAATGAGGTTCACTATCCTTGTCAATGTGGCTGAATTTTCTAGATCACAAGACTAGATCACTACTACTCTTGTTGAGCTGTTAAGTTGTATCCGACTCTTTGTGACCCCATGGACTGCAGAATGACAGGCTTCCCTGTCCTTCACTATCTCCTAGAGTTTGCTCAAATTCTTGTCCACTGAATCAGTGATGCCATCCAATCACCTCATCCTCTGTCATCCCCTTCTCCTTCTGCCTTCAATCTTTCCCAGCATCAGAGCCTTTTCCAATAAGTCAGTTCTTCACATCAGGTGGCCAAAGTATTGGCGCTTCAGCTTCAGCGTCCGTCCTTCCAGTGAATATTCAGGGTTGATTTCCTTTCCAGGATTGACTGGTTTGATCACTACAGCCTCTCCCTTTAATACGTTAGCTTTACTCCAAAGTGCTACTGAAGCTGCGAATGCTGGCTATCATAGACTATGGTTATTGGAAAACAAAGGAAAATAAAATCCATTATTCTAACTTTGGAAACGTCAACAGCTAATAGCAGGAAGAATAACTACAGTTTGCAGAATACCTGCAATGTGGCAGAAGTCTTCAAAAGATTATCTGCACTATAATCACCTGAATAAAAAGATATCTCCCCATAGAACAGGTGAGGAGATGCCAGTGACAGAGCTGGGATTTCAAAGCAGATGACAGACTTTACCCGAGGCCCCTTCCACTCTCAGGAGATGCTCAATTCTGTCTGCGCCTTAGAATCGTCTGGAGAGCTTCAAAGCATGCACAGCCCCTATTCCTTTGAGATCTGTGTTTAATTTGTCCTGGGTGGGGCACCAGTCTTTTTATTTTATTTTATGGCTTGCCCAGTACAAGTTGAGAGAATTATCTGTCAGCAGGAAGCCGCCTCCTCTCTCTCCTCTTTGATCTGTAAGACATGGGGGTTAGCCTGGAATCCTGCGAAGGTGAAGACATGTTTCTGTGGAAAAGCGCCCAGGCTCTGGAAGCTCCTGCCAGGATTCAAATCCCCTCTGACGCCCCCCCCGCCCAAACCCTCCCCAACCGCCCGGCATCAGCCCTCAGGGTCTTCGTTACTGGTCTACACAATAGGATACATGGGTGCCTGGTGGACAGTTGCACTGGAGTTAGAAGCGAGGGAAGAGTTCAGAAGGGTGGTCGGTGCTCATTCATGTCCATGCTATTATCAGGGCTTGACCCCAACTGAACAGGACTCAGGCCAAGGCCAAGGCCAAGCGCAGAGCCCAGCCCAGCGCTTTCTCCAAATCCTCAGCAAGAAGGGCGTTTAGGTCCTGACACCCACCATCCTCGAAGCTCTGGGTTTTACTCTCATCTCCCGATTCTCCAACTCTCACTGTTTGCACATTTCCTGAGGACAATTTTTGTCCTAAAGTTGCTCCGTGCCTGCTTAGTCGTTCAGTCCTGTCCGACTCTTTGTGACACTATGGACCATAGCCCTCTAGGCTCCTCTGTCCATGAGATTCTCCAGGCAAGAAGACTGGAGTGGGTTGCCATTTTCCTCCTCCAGGGGATCTTCCCAAGCCAGGGATCAAACCTGCATCTCCTGGGTCTGTTGCATTGGTAGGTGAGTTCTTTACCACTGAGCCACCGGTTCAGTATTCTATTATATTTACTTTTCATCTGTTTAAAATTTTCCATAAAAAGCACTAAATTTTTTAAGATAAAGTAATAAAATGAGCCTGAAGCCATCTGTCCTATCGAATACATATATCGTCTGGTTTCCAAAATCTTTTCCAGTGCTTTGGGTCTCATGTTTATTATTATGTGTTATTATTGAACAAACTTATTACACACCCTCATTATAATATTAATTCTTCCGGATTTACATTGAATCATTCAATAGTGACTAGCAAATAATCCATGCAGGGAACTTGTCGCCTTTAGCAGCGTAAATATGCTGTCTTGAGTTTGTGCCCCAAGAATGCAGACGGATAAGCTTGAATGTGTATTTTTTGTGATCTCTCACTTTCCCTGATACTCGGATAGGGACATCACTGGCAGTTTGGGCTAAGGGTCTTGTTATCTACAAGGCTTCAGTGGTTCATTGTGCTGCTATCTGGAGGAGTATTTTCAGACCCCCTTATCCTTCTGAAGGCCAGTAACATGCTGTCTGAGAGCAGCGGTCCGTATTTAGGGTTTAGAGCAGCAGCACTGAGAGCTCACAGCGTCGCATAATATTAGTCCTAAGGGGCATTGCAGGTCCTCTAGGTCCGCATCTCATTGTGCAGATATGGAAACAGAAGAGCGGAAAGTGGCTGTGTTTGCCCAAAGTCCCACAGCTGTTAGGTACTGCAAACCTTCTCCTTCCTACTTACAGGGGCCTCTAGTAGTCTTGGGGGCTTCCCTGACGGCTCCAGGGTAAAGAATCTACCTGTAATGCGGGAGACTACCTCTAGTGCAGGGACATGGATTCGATCCCTGGGTTGGGGAGATTCCCTGGAGAAGGAAATGGCAACCCAATCCAGAGTTCTTGCCTGGAGGACCCCATGGACAGAGGAGCCTGGTGGGCTACAGTCCACAGAGTCACAAAGAGTCAGAAACGACTGAGCAACTGGGCACACACATCCCTAGTAGTCCTGAACCATGATCACGGAGGGTGCAACCAGGGCGGGAGGGACAAAGGCATGGGGATCACCGGACTCTCAGAGAATTGCTTTCATGAAGTGTGAGCACTGACTAGACCCGTGGTTCTCAAATGTCAGCGTGTGGCAGAATTACCTGGAGGGCTTGTTAAAGCTCGGATCCCCCGGGCCCTTTCCCCAGTGTTTCTGACTCTGAAACTGATGGAACCTGTATCATTATTTGCATTTTTTTTTTTAAGATTTTAAATTTTATTTTATTTTTAAACTTTACATAATCCGCCACAGGTATACATGTGTTCCCCATCCTGAACCCTCCTCCCTCCTCCCTTCCCATTCCATCCCTCTGGGTCGTCCCAGTGCACCAGCCCCAAGCATCCAGTATCGTGCATCGAACCTGGACTGGCAACTCATTTCATACATGATATTTTACATTTGCATTTTTAACAATAGGGACACACTTTGATAACCAGAGGTTCGGATGAGCACTTTGAACTCATCTCCCTGACTCCAACTATTACTGAGGTCAATAATTTTAATTTTTTATTTATTTTTTATTGAAGTGGAATTGATTTACAAAGTTGTGTTAGTTTTAGGTGTACGATAATCATATATAATAGGCTTCCCAGGTGGCTCAGTGGGTAAATAATCTACTTGCAATGCAGAAAACACAGGAGATGTAGGTTCAGTCCCTGGGTGGTGGGAATCTCAATGGGTCCATTTCGGCTCTGCGGTGGTGGGAGAGCTTAGCCATTGTCTGTATTTACAATCACCCGGCAAGAGGGGCCATAAGAATGGTTTCATGCTCTTTTGATACGTTTTTTATTCTGTTTAACCCATCAGTCCTCCAGTTGTGGTTCAAGATTAAAAGCTATCCAAGGTGAAAGCTATGGTTTTTCCAGTGGTCATGTATGGATGTGAGAGTTGGACTATAAAGAAAGCTGAGTGCCGAATAATCATGCTTTCGAACTGTGGTGTTGGAGAAGACTCTTGAGAGTCCCTCGGGCTGCAGGGAGATCAAACCAGTCCATCCTAAAGGAAATCAGTCCTGAATATTCATTGGAAGGACTGATGCTGAAAGCTGAACTCCAGTACTTTGGCCACTTGATGTGAAGAACTGACTCATTGGAAAAGATCCTGATGCTGAGAAAAAATGAAGACAGGAGGAGAGGGGGACGACAGAGGATGAGATGGTTGGATGGCATCACCGGCTCGATGGATATAAGTTTGAGCAAGCTCCGGGAGTTGGTGATGGAGAGGGAAGCCTGGCATGTGGCAGTCCATGGGGTCGCAAAGAGTCAGACACGACCGAGTGACTGAACTGAACTGAAGGTGAAAGGTTACCTAGAAGCCTGGCTTGCTGGTACACTACAAGACTGTCTTCCCTTGATGACAGCATCCAACTTCTTTATTTAACACGGCAATGACCTAGGTGGAGAGGCCACCCTAACTGATATGCCTGCCCATTTTATGTAGCATCAGAAACTCCAGGTTGGAAAGCAGAGGCACCTTTCCTTCAACACTGTACATGGGACTGCACGTGGGATTGTGTTTCCATTAACAGTGAGTCGTGTATTTCAATTTGAGCGAGTATTTTATGACATGTGTCCGAGGCAATACGATGGACACAGTCCAGAAGTTGTGAAAAGACCTTTTCTTTTCTTTTTCTTTCCTGGTGCTACAAAAATCATTGCAAAACACATTCAGAGTAGATGAGAAAGAGACAGAATCAATCTGGGAAGAAAATATGCTGCATTCAAGCCCATTGATGATAAGAACGTTAGTCACTACACCATAAATACTTAAGGGTAATACTAGCTGGATAATCTGATTTTTCTACATCACCTGGACTTCCAAGCTCTCCTTTTGTTTTGCTGCTGTCCTGTCATTAAGTTCTGTCTGACTTTTTGTGACCCCATGGACTGCCACACACCAGGCTTCCCTGTCCTTCACCATCCTTGAGTTTGTACAAATTCATATCTATTGAGTCCGTGGTGCCACCCAGCCATCTCCTCCTCTGTCTCCCACTTCTCCTGCCCTCAATATTTCCCAGCATCAGGGTCTTTTCCAATGAGTTGACTCTTTGCATCAGGTGGCCAAGCTGTTGGAGCTTCAGCTTCAGCATCAGTCCTTCCAATGAATATTCAGGGTCGAGTTCCTTTAGGATGAATTGGTTGGATCTCCTTGGTTTGATCTCTTTCCTTTAATGATATGTTTTTTCCCCCCATTGGTTCTCTCTTTCTTCAACAAAATTCATCTTACCAAGATTTTGTGTTTGTGACATCACAGCTGAAGAAACACACGAGAGAGCACAGGTAAGACGTACTCGGCTGTGGGGTCTGAAATGAAGGGCTCCCCATGACAGCAAGTGGGGTGATTCTTAGAGCAGAGGAGCCTCTCAAGCCAGTGCTTTCTCTATATATCACATCTGTCATGTCTGTCTCATTTTTTCCAGCTGTGAGACAATCAGATTGCTGACACTCCACCCGCATGTACTGGAGTGTTATCTAGAGATTCATTATTTAAGAAGCCATTTTACCCCTGTGTGTGTGGGTTTGTGTGTGTGTGTGTGTGGGGGGGGTTGAGTGTGTGTGTGTGTGGGTTTGCGTGTGTGTGTGCACACCCAGAGAATAAGGTTCCTCTTGTGCTGTGGGCATGATGTCAGGGGCAGTTTCTCATTCTCGTCTACAAAGCTTTCCTTCTTCTGATGCAGCAATTAGCCGACTATTAATAAAAAGACATTAGGTTATGCTTATTTATTTTTAAGGAATGACATCATCCCCTGCCTTAATGTCTAGCAATGGAGCAATTCATAGGTCTTTCCATTTATGACATCATGGAAGCCGATTGAACTTGGCAATTACCTCGCTGTTTTCACAACAGTGTTGAAAGGGGCGCTGAAAGGGGGGTTGGTTGCAAGGGTCTGAATAAACATCTATGGGACTGTGAGTCCTCTTATTTCATGGAGTCAGTTTGTACCCAGTGAGAAGTACTCGCAGAGCCCAGTTCAGAGTGCAAACATCCCCTCCTCATTTCAGAGCAAAGCAGGAACTCTCAGTCCGACAGGTTAGAGTACACGTGGTGATATCTGCACTTAGTTGGCCATCCATCAGGGACCATCCAATAACGAAGCTCTGTTCACCAAAAGCTGCAAGCCTCCAGTTTCTGATCCGATCCATTACTGGAGCACATGGACACACACAGCTTTGTGGAGTTTTGAAAACAGAAAGGACTTAGAGTTTCAATTTTAGACATGGGGGAATTGACCCCTAAATTACTGAGGAAGTCTGATTAATGCTGAACCGTTAGCAAGTGCAAAGGTTGGTTTTATTTCCACTCTGTGAAAATACCTCTGTCAAGCATGCCACCTCTCTAGACTGAGATTCTCTTACCACTAGCAGAACTTGTGACATCTTACTTGAATTTTTCTGGTTCTCTGTAATGACTGAAAAAACAAACAAAATGTCCAGTCATGACAATGCTTCTCACATTGAATACCTTTTTTTTTTTTGGAGTATTATTTGATTTATATTGAATCATTTTGCACCTATTACTCAAGCTCCAGGAACAGGACTGTTCAAGGCTCTGGAGTCAGTGGACTATTGAAATGGAATCATGTCACCTCCCCACTTCCCCAGAGAGTTCGTATTTTAAGGGCACAGATTAGTCTTCACCAAAGAAATCAATCTTTTTTCCCCTTCTCCTCTCATTATGGTCAAATGGGAAGCAGGGACTTTATCAATAAAGGGTCTGATTATGTAGGTCATTAAGAAGATAATCAGATCTATTGCTTGGTGATGAAACTGCCAAAGGTCTAACTAATTGACTATAAAGTCATGGCCTTTGACCAGAGTCAGTCAAGGGAAACTTCCTTTTCACAATCACAGCTTCTGCTTATAACCAACTTTGCAGTGACAGATTTGTAAGCCCTAGACACTGACCATCACCTTTACCAATATGTACGTGTCTCTAGAATCAAGACTTGGATTTAAAACTTAGAACTATTTATGCAAGATTGCAAGTGGAATGGGAGGAAAATAATTTTCTCAACCCTCTTAGGGTTCTTGGATGGATCTGAAAATTAAACTGAGAAAGATAGAGGAATAGAGAAAAGCATAAATGTTGTCTGGAATTTTCACATGTCCATGGAAGCCTTCACAAGAAAATGAAGACCCAGGAAAGTATCCAGAGCAGGAAGCTTTTATAGCTTTTGGACTTAAAAAAAAAAAATTCTGTGAAGAATGAGTGGACCAGGGATGGTGAAGAATTAACAAGGAGGATAAGGGTGAGTTTAACAAGGTTTGTTTGTCAGTCTCCTCAGCCCCATGTTCCTCATCTCTGCTCATGAGAACGTCTTCTTTCCTCCCAATAAGGGGAGGGTACCTTCCTCATGGGAGCTTTCTGATCCGATTCAGGGACAAGAGTATGGGAAGGTCAGTGTGACCTTCCTGCTTTTCTCAAATTCCTTCAGCTTAAGCTTTACAATGTACCAAAGTGCAGTGTGTCCTGAACTCCCTCACAAACAAATGATGTACCAAGACTGCCTGAAAGATTTTCTCCCATCTCAGAAATCTACCCATTTAAAAGGTTGAACAGTTTTGAGAAGTTTGGTTTGTTTTAGAAGATAGAGGAGTTGATATCCTACTCTGAAACATCACTTTTTCATACAATGTTTCTATTCTTGCTTTAGAGTGCTTTTCACATCTGCATCTGGAGAAGGAAATGGCAACCCACTCCAACCTATTCTTGCCTACAGAATCCCAAGGACAGAGGAGCCTGGTGGGCTATAGTCCACGGGGTCGCAAAGAGTCAGACACAACTGAGCGAGTAACACTTTCTTCCCTATCCACAGAAGAGTAAGAAGCACCTCCTATGAAGTAGACCTTTCTGTATTTATGAATGAAAACATCAAGGAAATTCAAGTGCATTGTATTTCTCAGCCCCAAACCCCAGGAGGAAAGTGTGTCTGTAACAAAAATCATTAGTTGTAACAAGAGAGTGGAGACAGTTGCCACACCCACCAGTGCCATCACCTACCTCACCATGAACTCCTAAAGGTCTCTACGCTGTATACACGACCAAGGATACACTGTGTTATAAACAGAATGCTTGTGTCCCCCCAAAGTTCATAGATTGAAACATAACCCCCAGAGTGATGGTGTGAGGAGATGGGGCTTTGGGGAGGTGATTAGATCTTGAGGGTGGAGCCCCCTTGAATGGGTTTCATGCTCTAATAAAAGAAACCCCACAGAGCTCACTAGCTTCTTCTGCCAAGTGAAGATACAATAAGTCTGTGACATGCAAAAATCCTCTCCTCTGACCATGCTGGCAGCCTGATCTTGGCCTTCCAGCTTCCAGGGCTGCTACACAAGTTCCTGATGTTCCTAAGCGGCTGGGTTGCATTGTTTCATCGTAGCTGTAATGGACTAAGACACCAGGCTTGGCACCTTAGTGGATCCACTAGAACTTTGTTGCTCTAAGAGAGGTCTGAGGCTATCCAGCATCAATACTGTTGGGAGCTTACAAAAAAAACCAAAAAAGCAGAATCTTGAACTTCAACCAAGATTTACAGAATTAGCACTTACATTTTAACAAGCTCTGCAGATGATTCACAGGCAAGTTGAAGTCTGAGAATGGGGGATTTAGAAGAGTTCTGCTCAGCCTGAACAATTGTTGGAATCATGGAGAATTTTAGAAAAGACAGATGCCTGATTCCCACTCCCAAGTATTTCAATTTAATTGTGATGAGACTGAAGCCTGGACTTTGGGGTTCAAAGCTGTAGCCCTGTCTTTAATCTCTGCTGGAAGGCAGTGTTTCTCAAGCCTCCTTGATTAAAAAAAAAAAAATGCACCTAATACTTGCTAAGAATTTAGACTCTCAAGCTTCACCTTGGATTCACCATTTCTATACCTCTGATGACCAAGTCTTGAAGGCTGTATGTTTACAGGTGGCTCACATAATTCTGATCCTCAGAAACCTTTGGCAAACACTTTAGAATAGTTTGAGTGCATACAGCACAAGAAGGAAGTCATATCCCTCAAAACAACATGCTTCTGGGCTCTTCTCAGCCAAAGCATTACTTTTATGGTCCTCATTAGACAGCCATTCCATGATGTACAATTATGAATTTACTGTGTTTGGTTCACTAATGGATAGTTCTGACTATATGCTTCTATACTTTAGAGCAGGACTTTAAATCCATTATCTATTCATTCAAATAATATTTATGAAAGGCTATATTTATTAGACAAAGTTTGAAACACTGAGGATGTAACTGCAGAATAAAACAAAGCCCTTACTCCCATGACATTTTTGTTCCAATGAGGAAACAAATAGTGAAAAATAGTAAACAGAAAATCTTCAGTGAGAAGAGCCATGACAAAATAAAATGCATGAATGTAATATTAGTAGAAAGTGACTGAGGATGAAAAGCATCGGTTTTAGGTAGGTTAGTGGGAAGGGATTCCGTGAGGTTCAAGTTGAGACTTAAAAGATGAGAACCTCAAAAAATAGCCAAGAAAAGCATGCTCTAGACAGAGGAAATGCTACATGAAAAAGCCCTGAGCTGGACCAAGAACAGGTCGATGTGTCTGCATCATAGTCAACAAAATGATAGTTGAAGGTGAGATTACAGAAACAGTCATGGAGCCAGATCAAAGAGGAGTTAGGTTTTACTCTAAGAGCAAGGGAAAGTCATTACAAGGTTTTCGTAGGGAGGTGATGTGATTTGAAGAAAAGATTGTCATGGCAAAAGTGGGAGCTGGAAGTCTAATTAGGCAGTTTTGTAGTTGACAAGGTGAGAGATGATGCTGCCCTGGACTGTAGAGGTTGTGTGTTATTGTTCTGTCACTAAGTCGAGTCTTGGGACTCTTTGTGACCCCATGGACTGCAGCATGCCAGGCTTCCCTGTCCTTCACTATCTCCCCGAGTTTGCTCAAACTCACGTGCATTGAGTTGGTGACGCCATCCAACAATCTCATCCTCTGTCATTCCCCTTCTCCTACTGTCTTCAGTCTTTCCCAGAATCAGGGTGTTTGCCAATGAGTCAGCTCTTCACATCAGGTGGCCAAAGTATCAGTGCTTCAACTTCAGTATCAGTCCTTTCAAAGAATATTCAGGGTTGATTTCCTTTAGAATTGACTGGTTTGATCTCTTTGCAGTCCAAGGGACTCTCTAGACTCTTCTCTAGCAGCACAACTCGAAAGGATCAGTTCTTCGGCGCTCAGCCTTGAGCAGAGAAAAAAGTACATTCCTTCCCGCTCTCCCCCAGGTATGCTCCACTGTCATATTTTTATGATTTGATGTACTTCCCATTAAAAAAAAAAAACAAAAACCTGATTTGTTCTGTGGTGTTTATGTTTTATTCGTTTTGTAGAAGCCTGTTTTTGTCTTTGCATATATAGCCGGAAGAAATG
Source organism: Bubalus bubalis (assembly GCF_019923935.1). Classification (NCBI taxonomy): domain Eukaryota; kingdom Metazoa; phylum Chordata; class Mammalia; order Artiodactyla; family Bovidae; genus Bubalus; species Bubalus bubalis. The sequence continues at coordinate 31,225,708 of NC_059159.1, read as the reverse complement.
AATTCTCGCCCATTCGAGTGTGAGACCAAAGAACTGTCCACTCATTTCTGATAAGCCTTTTCCTCTGGTTTTGTTCAAGATTTTCATTCATAAATCTCTGCAGCATTTATTTGCCTTTCCTGATATTTTTTTTCCCCTTAGCTTTGGTTTTGAAGCCCTTCTAATGCTCTTTGTCAATTGTTCAATGCTTTCCATGTGAGTGGAAGGAACATTCATACCATTTTGAATGGTTAAGTGCCTTTAAATGATTTAAAATGCTGGGAAGATATTTAACTCTTTGGCAAGGGGATTTGGAGTGCATGTTATTTCCAGCTGTGGGTTAGATCCATATTTGGGAGGAGAAATTCTTAGCATCAAGAATATCATAGAATATATCCAGGTGTTTTTAAAACCTGCAAAAATACTGCTGTGAAGTAGAATCTTTCATTGTTCCTTCAAGATGCCACACTCCTTCCTTAGTGAAAACAGATACCACGCACCATGCTTCTGAAAGGCCTCTTGGAATCATTCCAATCAGTTAGGATGGAAAGCGGGCTTTTGAGAACATTAAAAGCAGGAAACTGGAGGGACAGAATGTGGGCATTTGCAAAGGTGCTAAAGATGAACAGGATTTAACTCTGTAACGAAAGAAGTCTGGGGTAGGTGGTAGAAAATTCCATTCTGGAAGATGGAGAGTGATAAACAACGGGGATTGGAAGGAGGACTGAAGAAGTAATAAACCATTACATTGATGGCTCTGGGTTGCGAAGAGGAGGGAAAAAGGCAGCACTATGTCATTATGACTCAAGCGAAATAGTTGATCCAGGAACCTGCACCAGTTATCCACTCACAAGTGGTTATGCTCAGCATTCCTCTAGCTGGGTTGTTAGAGAACATGCCTGGATTTTAAGGTTGGCCTCCAGGAGGACAATCCAACAACACATGCCTTTGTGTTGCTTTCAGAGAAAGGACATGGGGGTGATGGGATCAGGGACTATTTCAGTTGAAGACTGAATTAAGTCTGCTGGGCTGTGATCCAATTAATAGCAAAGCAATTCAATGTAATTGACCCCAGAAGAGTTGATTCGGTGACACATGGATGGAGCTTTGACAGCTTAGCAGTGAGATCAGGGAAGGAAATGAATGTGTGATTTAAGTAAATTCAGGCACCTGGAAGTTTAATAGGTTTAGACACTTTCATCTTTTGTTATTGGATTGACTCTGGCCCAGTTGGGAGTTACTGAAAAATTGATTGCAATAAACTGGCCTCCGTGACAGGCCACTCTGGGGCTCAAAGCTCCTTCTTGGATCACCTAGGGGAAATGATGCCACAGAAGCACTGGCACACACTCGTGTGTTTAACTCACACAGACCAACCGTGTTTATTCCTAGTGGGGTGGCTGTAAAGCATGACAAATGGTAAGAAGTTTGGGAACCAAAGGTAAGACCTAGAAATGCCAGAAAGACCTGACTTGGACACTGTTCAGCAACACACTTTTAATTAAACCAAGAAGCTGGTCACAAGCTGGTTCCTTCTAGACTCTGGCCTTCCACTAGATCAGTATTTTCATGGCCACAATAAAGAGTTGAGTTCAGTTCTACTTTAAAATATCTCTTCTTCCTTTGGTTTTAGACCCTCTGCTGTTTTATGCACCTCCTTCCATCGCTCCATAGGCATGTAGTTGGTATATGTGTCCCGATGGGATACATGCCCAAAGAGTGGATCTAAAGTTGTCATAGCTTTTTTAAAATGTAGAAGTAATCCATGAGTGTAAAATTTCAAGCCCTGTGGAAGTTGTTGTCGTTTAGTTGCTAAGTCATGTCTGACTCTGTGACCCCATGGACTGTAGCCCTCCAGGTTCCTCTGTCCATGGGATTTCCTAAGGCAAGAATACTGAAGCGGAGTGCCATTTCCTTCTCCGGGAGATCTTCCCCATCCAGGGATTGAATCCACATCTCCTGTGTTGGTGGGTGAACTCTTTGCCTATGAGCCACCAGGGAAAAGTGAAAGTGTTAGTCGCTAATTCATGTCCAACTCTTTGTGACCTCATGGACTGTAGCCCACCAGGCTCCTCTGTCCATAGAATTCTCTACGCAAAAACACTGGAGTGAGTTGCCATTCCCTTCTCCAAGGGATCTTCTCAACCCTTTGGAAATAAATGAAGTAAAAAGGAAAAGAATATTTCAAATTTAGATAAGCATTACCCAGTTGCCTTCCACAAATTCTGTACCAATATGTACTCACACCAACAGTACAGGAGAGGGTCCTTTCTTTCTCATATCTTTGCCAAGAGTTGGTATAACCATTTATTGTGTCTGATGCTAAACTTCAGGGTATTGAGTATTGGTTTGGGGTTGGTTTTTTGTTTGTTTTATGAAGTGGGCTCACTTGCCATTCTCCAGACCCACTCTAATCTCCTTTCTGGTCCTTTCAAAGAGCAAGTTCTCAGCCAGCGCTCAGACTTTCTTGGCCTGGAAACTTCCTCAGGTCTTCCCAGCTGGTAACCTTCTCGAGTCTTAGATTGAATGACACTTCTCCTGGCAGAATTTCCCTCTCCACTGATTTAGAAGAGAAACCAAATTCACTCTGACCTGACCGTTCACCCTATTTCTCCACTTATTGCCCTCAAAGGACATGTCCTGATAAAATACCCATGTTCAGGCAGTTGCTTGTTTTCCATTTCTCTCTCCACCAGCACCTTGACAGCAGAGACCTGTATACCTTTTGAGGCCTCCTTTTTCCAGCCTAGCCCAGGGATTGGCAAAGAATAGTGATGCCTTTGTGGAAGGCATGGATGAACAGCTTCTCCATCTTTTTCTTGGAGCCACGGATGGAGGGGTGGGAGGGAGGGAGATGTGGAACCTATGATGACTCCTGCTTCATATCCACTGGTCCCCTTGAAATGAACATAACCTTCCCCCATCAAATCAGCACACTTGGAGGAAATGAGAAAGAGAGCGTCTCTTTTCATGGTCTCCTTTCACGATCAAACTTGGAAAATGCTACCACATTTTGAGGCTCTCGCTTATTTTTCCATTTATTTTAATGCATCTTCCAAATTATCATTTGCACCACAGACACCAATATGATTCCTTGTTTTTAGTGGGAAAGAAGTATATTAATTTATCTTACTTGTGCTTTTTTCTAACTCCTAAGAAAAAGCATGGGAAGTTAATGGAAATTTGATATGATGGGGATTTCTCATGGTGGTGGTGGTGGCTTGGTTTTATTTTTTCTTAATCTCATGTTCATTGTATATTTAGACAATTCTGAAGAGTATAAAGAAGGAGTGTGATGCATGCATTACCTTTTCTTCCTAAAATGTACATTTTGTCTTAAGCTGAATTCCTCTAAAGGCAGTGCTGAGGTAGGATTAGGATATAAGTCCTTTACTTTGATCTGGACCGTTTTTAAGTCTTTATTGATTTGTTACAACACTGTTTCTGTTTTTTTTTAATGTTTTTTTGTTGTCTTGGCCATGAGACATGTGGAATCTTAGCTTCCTGACCAGGGATCAAGTCATATACCTACCACTGGACCGCTAGGGAAGTCCTTGTAAGTCCTTTATTTTGGAAGTAATCTAAGAAGCAGCTCTAGGAGAGAGGGGAAGTAAGAGAGTAGGGAAAGAAGTCGATACACACTGCAAAAAAGAGCAAGGTCACCACCATGAGCAGCTGGGGTTCAGTCCTGCTGGAGGTATCAGTCGGACCAAGTGAAACACCACTCTCAGTGGTCCTATCTGAGAGACAAGTATATTAGTGCATTTGGATTCCATTTCCAGGGCTTCCCTGGTGGCTCAGTGGTAAAGAATCTGCCTGCCAATGCAGGAGACACAGGTTCGATCCCTGAGTTGGGAAGATCCCCTGGAGGAGGAAATGGCACTCCACTCCAGTATTCTTGCCTGGGAAATCCCATGGGCAGAGGAACCTGGCAGACGACAGTCCATGGGGTCACAAAGAGTCAGACATGACTTAGCAATTCAACAGCAACAACAGTTCATTTCCAGTCCATGACTGGATGAGGACTGCTTCTACAGGTGTTAGTTCCCCGGCACCCCCATCCCCATCCTCTGGGGGTGAAGTGGAGTGAAGCAAAAGATCTTCCTGTCTTATTCATGCAACAAAGAGCACCTACAATCCACCAGACCATTCTACACTCTCAGCATATACATGTCACTCAACCAAACACACAGTCCACTGCCCTCGTGTATTCCGAGTATTTCTTCTTTCATGAGTCACTCATTAATCTGACAAGTTCTTCATCCCATTCCCATTGCTTTTAAAACTACCTGTGCATTCAGAGTGTTTTTTTGGGGGGGTGTGCTGGGTTTTCATTGCTGCATGGACGTTGCTCTATTTGAGGAGAACAGGGTCTACTTTTCACACAGTGCGTGGTCTTCTCATTGCGGTGGCTTCTCTTATTGGAGAACATGGGCCCTAGGGTGCACCGGCCTCAGTAGTTGTGGTCTGGGCCCTAGAACACAGGCTTAATAATTGTGGCACACAGGCTTAGTTGCTCTGTGGCATGTGGGATCTTCCTGGACCAGGGATAGAACCTGCGCCTCCTGCATTGGCAGGTGAATTCTTTACCACTGAGCCACCAGGGAAGCCCTGGGTTTTTAATTATACAATTATATTATTATTTATTTCCATAATCACAAAACCTTTTCATTTCTGTTTATATTTTAGCATTTGTAGTTCTTTTCTGGCAGCTAAGAAAAGTTTTAATTTTGTGTAGGCACCTCTTTCAACATTACCCTATATTTTTCTACCTACTTACCCTAGGATTATAGAAATAGTCATCCACATTTTCCCCTCATACTTTTATAGTGATGAAGCTTTTAACTTGAAAACGTACCAAATCACATACAAAGCAGATCTATTCCCGGGCTGGGCCTGACCTGAGAATCACGTGTACCTAATGTTGGACACACTGCTTGGTTATGAAAGAGTGCTTTTCCCTGCTAAGAGGTGTGTGTTACTCCTGCGTCAGACTCGCCATGTGTTGAAATGTGGTGATGTCAACACCAGAACCACATCAAATCACCTAAGTCAAAATGATCCTGGAAACAGAGTTACTGCCTTTAAGTCTTAGTCGCTCAGTTGTGACTGACTCTTTTGCGACCCCATGGACTGTAGCCCGCCAGGCTCCTCTGTCCATGGAATTCTCCAGGCAAAAATACTGGGGTGAGTTGCCATGTCCTTCTTCAGGGGATCTTCCTGACCCAGGGACTGAACCCAGGTGTCCTGCATTGCAGACAGATTCTTTACTATCTGAGCCACTAGGGAAATCTCATTTCTTACTGCCTTTAAAATAAGGGCCAAAATTCCTACCAGGCTTGCTGGCCCTGTCCCACTTGAGCCTCTGCTCCCTGGAAATGACACGTCCTCTCCCGTTGCCCGTGGCATCATTCACCCCCATGGGAAATGAGTTTCTTCCCCACGTTCAGTTGGCTGACTTCTATTCCTCTGCCAGATCTCAGCTTCAGTGCCACTGCTTCCAGGGATGGTGGCATTTTAGTCGCTAAGTCGTGTCCAACTCTTGTGACCCCGTCGACTGCAGCTCACCAGGCTCCTCTGCCCATGGGATTCTCTGGGTAAGAATACTGCAGTGGGTTGTCATTTCCTCCTCCAGGAGATCTTCCCGACTCAGGGATTGAACCCACGTCTCTTGCGTTTCCTGCATTGGCAGACAGATTCTTTAGCACTGAGCCGCCTGGGAAGCCCTGAGGAGATTGGAGGGTATTCAAGGTAGTAAGAGTGCTGGGGCTGTGTACTCAGTTTAAAACACAGAGAGGCTATGCAAGTGACCTACGTTCACACAGCGTGGACAGCAGAGTGGCGATTCTTGACCCAGGACTGTCACTTGTTCATTGAGGACACCACCTAATCAGTGTTCCAAGGCTTATTCAAGTTAGGACAAGGGACTAGTAAGTGGATGGGCTTTGTAAGCTGTCAAGCGGGGGCAAACCCTGGAGATGGGGGTAGGGCACCCATCTGCGGGACAAAGAAAGCCACATATCTGAATGCTTGCATTTGGGAAGGAATGTGAGCCTGGGACTCCAGATCCCACCCGGGTTCAGTGTGTCTGGCCCAAGGTTATTTTCGATTCAAGGCCTCTGTGCCCTGGTTTCTATCAACACTGAAATAAACACTGCTTTGCAATCTGCACCTTTTATTAATGGTGTGACTCACTTAATGAGGGCTTTGCTGACTCATATCGAGCTCCCTTCGAGAGCAGAGGCCCATCAGGGAATCGCAGACAACAGTCAGCCTGGGCCCACGGCAAGGCCAGCTGCCCCTCGAGTTCCTCAACCCTCCAGAAGAGTGGAAAAAACGTGTAAAAGTCACTCAGTCGTGTCTGACTCTTTGCCACCCTATGGACAGTCCACAGAATTCTCCAGGCCAGAATACTGGAGTGGGTAGCCTTTCCCTTCTCCAGGGGATCTTCCCAACCCAGCAATTGAACCCTGGTCTCCTGCATTGCAGGCGGATTATTTACCAGCTGAGCCACCAGGGAAGCCCACACAAGAGCCCAGCACAGCCCCAAATAGAATTTTAAGCAAAAATAAACAAATGGGATCTAATTAAAATTAAAAGCTTCTGCACAACAAAGGAAACTATAAGCAAGATGAAAAGACAGCCTTCAGAATGGGAGAAAATAATAGCAAATGAAGCAACTGACAATTAATCACAAAAATATACAAGCAACTCCTGCAGCTCAATTCCAGAAAAATAAACGACCCAATAAAAAAAAATGGGCCAAAGAACTAAACAGACATTTCTCCAAAGAAGACATACAAATGGCTAACAAACACATGAAAAGATGCTCAACATCACTTATTATCAGAGAAATGCAAATCAAAACCGCAATGAGGTACCATCTCATGCCAGTCAGAATGGCTGCTATCCAAAAGTCTACAAACGATAAATGCTGGAGAGGGTGTGGAGAAAAGGGAACCCTCTTACACTGTTGGTGGGAATGCAAACTAATACAGCCACTATGGAGAACAGTGTGGAGATTCCTTAAAAAACTGGAAATAGAACTGCCATATGACCCAGCAATCCCACTGCTGGGCATACACACTGAGGAAACCAGAATTGAAAGAGACACGTGTACCCCAGTGTGCATCGCAGCACTGTTTATAATAGCCAGGACATGGAAGCAACCTAGATGTCCATCAGCAGACGAATGGATAAGAAAGCTGTGGTATATATACACAATGGAGTATTACTCAGCCATTAAAAAGAATAGATTTGAATCAGTTCTAATGAGGTGGATGAAACTGGAGCCTATTATACAGAGTGAAGTAAGCCCGAAAGAAAAACACCAATACAGTATACTAACGCATATATATGGAATTTAGAAAGATGGTAACGATAACCCTGTATGCGAGACAGCAAAAGAGACACAGATGTATAGAACAGTCTTTTGGACTCTGTGGGAAAGAGCGAGGGTGAGATGATTTGGGAGAATGGCATTGAAACATGTATAATATCATATATGAAATGAATCGCCAGTCCAGGTTTGATGCATGATACAGGATGCTCAGGGCTGGTGCACTGGGATGACCCAGAGGGATAGGATGGGGAGGGAGGTGGGAGAGGGGTTCAGGATGGGGAACACGCGTACACTCATGGCAGATTCATGTTGATGTATGGCAAAACCAAGCCACTATTGTAAAGTAATTAGCCTCTAATTAAAATAAATAAATTTATATTAAAAAAAGAATCATATGAACCAAAAAAATAAATACATAAAAGCTACTTTAATGGCCTTCTCTGAACATTGTTCTTTATGTCTTTATTTTACTTCAGTTTAGTTTCAGGTAGTCAGTCATGGATGGATTGTTCTTAAAACGTAATCATAAAGTATTCTCCAAATGGGCAAAGACACTAACTGAAACTGTGAAAGGAGAGGTTGGAGTAAGGAAAGAGTTAAAGGAGGCATGGGGGATTTTTCCATTGCGATGTCTGTCTAATTTTGCATCCCAAGCTGACTCATGAAGGGAGAAAACATCCTGCCTTGATGGCAACACAGGATTTAGTGCCGCCTACTGCGGAAAGGTGGCAGGCTGCGTGCCATGGATGGCTTGGTGTCCCCAGAGTTTGGAACGGAATCTGTAGCTCAGTCTGCATACAAATCACACGCTGCCCGTTTTAAATCCCTTCCCCGTCCATCCACTAGTTCCTAGGTCTAGTTCTTGCCCTGTCCACAATGAGTTCTTGGAAAGCAAGTGAGGCCAAACCCAGGTTAGTTGTGGGTTCCTTTCAGAATGGCCCAGACTTCTTGCTTTACATGGAAAATGAGCCTCCCCACCCATGAGATTCCCTGCCTATCTTCCCCGGAGTGGTGAAGGTTTAGAGTGGAAACACCCGATAAGGATGTGTCTGGAGGGCTGGCTTCCTCTCCCTTCCCCCACTGCGGTCCCACTGACTGTTTTAAGGAAACCTAAAAACAGAGGAGACATCTTTATAAGCATCACCGTAACGGGAGGCTGATGCTTATTGTGAGAATCTAAGCTAGAGACGATGAGAAGGTCAGGGGTAAGGACAGCCTGGTGGCCTTGTAGTTCGTCTTCTTTGGCAAGGAGTTTGGTCCTCCTGAGACATGTGGAGGGGACCGCTTTGTCGCCCCCTTATCACTTCTGTTGTCTCTGGGCTGGGGGAGGCTGGAAGTGGAGGCAGGCTGAGAGGCTCAAAGGGGGCTGCTTCCTTTGGACCAGGGGTCCCCGACCTCTGGGACCTAATGCCTGATCACAGGTGGGGCTGATGTAATCATAATAGAAATAAAGTGCACAATTAATGAAATGTGCTAGAATCATCCTGAAACCATCCTCACTCCCCGTCCATGCAAAAACTGCCTTCCACACAATTGATCCCTGCTGGCTTTAGGGGATTCTCCTTGGCTGCTCTAAATGGGTGAAATGGCAGGGCTTCTGTGCAGTTCATCTTGTCCTCTCCACCCCCCCACCACAGGATGAGTGACGGGATCTGGGAAGAAGTCCTGTGGGATTTGCAGCTGGCCTAAAACATGTAGGAAGGAATCTGGAGCCAGCAGAGGCAATGGAGACTTCCTTGCTGTGTCAGACAGTGGCCACCACTCACGGACAGCAGGTGTCCAGATGCAGAGAAGAGCTGCCGAGAAGTCACCTTGCCGTGTTGCAGTGTCTTAAAGCATCACCAACCCCGCTCTGGCTATTCAGAAGAGCTATTCTGGCTATTCTGAACTGATGTCAAACACCCAGGTTAAGATCAGAGTGAAGATGCTATGATGAAATGCAAGGGGGCGACTATGAGGCCTGAGCGTTATTCAAACAGGATGAAAATGAGATACAGGGATTATTGTACTGCAAAGGTAAAGGAATAATTAGAGGAAATGGTAGGAGACAGTCAGAATGTTGGTGTATGTTGGCCACCTCCTACTTTTCTCAGCAATATCCCACAAAAGAGGAATGATCTTCATTCCACGGTAGCCAGGCTGCAAGCCAGATAGAAGGAATCACAGCTTCTCTAGGAGAAACATTTTCTCCCTGTTATCGTCACTCTAAGTTGACTGAGAGTTTGGTAACATGTAGCCTTGTAGAGCTAGGAGAGAAAAAAAGCACAATTTCTCCTGAACTTTAAAACAAAATCCTTTTAAGCAGTGACTCAAAGCCCTGGACTTAGCAAGTGTTAAAATTCTGGCCTCAAATCCCTTTTGAAATATTTTCCACTAACGTTCTCTACCAATAACATGTCCCAGGCTGGTAGGATGGTCAAGTTACCCCAAATTATCACTGAAGTTTGGTGTTTAAAATTTTGAGGTCATCATTATTAATTTGTCAATTAACCAGTCAATCCTAAAGGCAATCAATCCTGAATTTTCATAGGAAGGACTGATGTTGAAGCTGAAACTCCAATACTTGGGCCACCTGATGTGAAGAGCCAATTCATTAGAAAAGACCCTGATGCTGGGAAAGATTGAAGGCTAAAGGGGAAGAGGGTGGCAGAGGATGAGACGGTTAAATAGCATCACCAACTCATGGACATGAATCTGAGCAAATTCCAAGAGATAGTGAAGGACAGGACAGCCTGGTGTGCTGCAGTTCATGGGGTTGCAAACAGTTGGACATGACTTAGTGACTGAACAACAAGAATATGCTAAAAGAGGTATTTTAAGTCAATAGATATATGATGTAATTCACCAGGTGATGGCTTATCCTTGACAGAGTTGTTATCCCACGTCAAACTGAAGTTGAAATGAATTATAGGTGAAAATATTTAAAAGCAACTTAAAAATCAGAAAATATCTTTATATAATTTATAAAAATTAGCCTTTATACATATTTGCTGCTGCCGCTGCTAAGTCGCTTCAGTCGCGTCCGACTCTGTGTGACCCCATAGATGGCAGCCCACCAGGCTCCCCCGTCCCTGGGGTTCTCCAGGCAAGAACACTGGAGTGGGTTGCCATTTCCTTCTCCAATACATGAAAGTGAAAAGTGAAAGTGAAGTCGCTCAGTCGTGTCTGACCCTCAGCAACCCCATGGACTGCAGCCTTCCAGGCTCCTCCGTCCATGGGATTTTCCAGGCAAGAGTACTGGAGTGGAGTGCAACTAAAAGCAAAAGCATACATGAAAAGATACACATTCAAAGTGTACTAAAATATACACTTTGTATTACATAACAAATTATTAAAATAACACTATGTATTAAAATATACATACATAAGTCACAAAACACCTTAAACAAATGAGATAAATCTGAGTAAAAAAAATCATAATGTTCATGCAGGGAAAAAAGATTAAATTCATAATATATTAAAAGTTCTAAAAATCAATAACTGATAACCAACCATCTAAAATAAAAAGAGGAAAAAAAGCTTGGAAAGATAGTTTACCAAAGAAGAAATAGTCATGATGGATAAATATATTTTAAAGTATGATATCATTCAAAATATAAGAGCAACTTTGATTGATAATCATTAAAAAGAAATACATTTCCCTAAGTCCACAAGGATATGAGTAACATGTTTCAATATAACATTTCTAGGACCATAAATTGGTCCAACTTTTGAAAGGCATTTTGGCAGTATGGATCAGACCTTTAAAAATGTTTACATATTTTTATCCAGAACTTTGCTTCTAATAATTTATATTTTTGAAATAATTGGACAAAGAATTTAGGTATAAGGATATCCATACAGTACTTAATATAGAAAAAATGGAAACAACTCAAAACTTCGAAATGAATAATGTGCACAATTAAAAGCTATAGCGTCATTGGAAAATGTTTTAAAATATTGAGAAAAATATATGTGTGTGTGTGTCCATATACTTTGTGTAGATTAGCTTGCCACAAATCACCATTCTTGGCTCTTGACCATATTTCTCTAAGAGGGAAAAGAATTATATTTTTCCCACTAAAGTATAGTGATTATTTCTGTGTGTACAGTGAAATTATGGGCAGTAGGCTTTTCTGTATATTTTGATTTTTCTGTGCTTCTAATTTTTGTAAGAGGAATATATGCTGCTTTGCTGCTGCTAAGTCGCTTCAGTCGTGTCCGACTCTGTGTGACCCCATAGACGGCAGCCCACCAGGCTCCCCCGTCCCTGGGATTCTCCAGGCAAGAACACTGGAGTGGGTTGCCATTTCTTTCTCCAATGCATGAAAGTGAAAAGTGAAAGTGAAGTCGCCCTGTCGTGCCCGACTCTTAGCGACCCCATGGACTGCAGCCTTCCAGGCTCCTCCGTCCATGGGATTTTCCAGGCAAGAGTACTGGAGTGGGGTGCCATTGCCTTCTCCAATATGCTGCTTTAAGTGTTAAATTAATAAGGACTTTAAAGATTCTTGAAGATTTTATCTGCTTTTCAAATCCAGATAAATGTTTTCTACATATTCCAAAATGAATTAATGATTGTAGTCGCCTAAACATGTCCCTTCTTTCATAGTTCCTATCTTGGCACCAACAAGCCAAAAAGCTTGGAATCGCCCTAAACAACACCCTTACCCTTGCAGCTGCAGATCTCCTGCAGCACACATTCAGTCTGTTTTACCTTCTCCCAAATCTGACACCCTTCTCTGCATCCCTTATTGCAAAATGAACTGATTTGGGGTCGGAAATAACTCTTATGTGATGTGTTCTCTTGCTACAACTTCTTAGAAGATGCCCTCTGATCTACAGACTGAAGTTGCCGCTGCAACTTCATCTGGCCTTTTACATCTGACCTCGCTCTCTGATTACATCATTGCTGTCTGTGAAATCACAGAGCCATGGAATTTTAAAGCTAAAAGGAACATGAAAATTATTTTGCCTGTTCTTAAATTTTCACCAAAAGAAGAAACTGAAGGTTAGAGCTACAAAGTGACTGCCCAGTGTCACAGAGCTATGTCACGGAAAGGTGGAGACGAGAGCCTGGTCCTGAGCCCTTGCGTCTCTCTGCACTTCTCACCACCTCCAACCTCAAAACATCTATTCAAAATGGTTCTGCTTAGTTGATGCCAAACCTCCTCTTCTGCAGCCCTGATGCTAAAGGGGTTTGCACAATGAAAACACTGGCAGGGGGTAAGGGCTTTGGGGTGCAAACACTGGCTTTTAGCTGAACTTGTAACGGGGCTGCAGCTGAGTCATAAAACAATTTGGTCTTGGCTGCCCCTCCTTTTAATTCAAATTCACAAAGTTAAAGTAATAAAGTATAACAGAAGCTTCCTTTGATTTAAGGCTGCCAGGGGAGAGCCTTGAGTTAGATGCGAGTTGTTTATTTAAACCAATGAATGGAACTTTAGCAGAACAGCTAATAAACAACCCTCCACAAGGTCAGGCCAGGCTCCCTGGGACCCGAGGTGTTGGGTCTGAAATCCAGCCAAAGAGACGAAGGCTCACATTGGCCTCACAGAGATCTCCAGTGGTCTAGGGTGCCCCCGGGGCCTCGGGTTTGGACTACCTTCTGAGAAGCCGTGCCAGGGGGCACTGGCAGTAAAGAGAGCTTTATTTCATCCACCCTAGAAGGAGGGACGGCCAAGGGACACTGGCCCCAAGGAAGCCGGCACCGCACCCCCTACCTCCAGCACCGAGGCACCAAGCTGCTTTGCTGAAACCGCAGATCTGTCCGAGGCCGCTGTATCCTCTGTGGAATCCAACTGAAAAATAATAAGACTTCAGACACAGCCCAGCCTCACTCACATTTGAATTTTTGAAATCTTTCCACTTAATTTATGTTCAGGTATCAATGTGCTTGTCTGGAGAATCCCAAGGACAAAGGAGCCTGGCCGGCTATAGTCCATGGGGTTGCAAAGGGTCAGACACAACTGAGCGTGTGCATGTGCGTATCGCACACATACACACACACACACGCACGCAAACACACACACACAATGGCAAACTGCCCTTAAAATGACTCCCAGCCCTATCAGAGAATTTTCTCCCCAAAGCCTCTCTTTCTGCTGCCCCTTCTGTGCAGATTCACCTTCTGTCTCCTCTCTTCCCCTCACCCCGTATTTCATGCCTAGGTTCACAAGATGTGTCCTTCTGTTTTCTCCTCTGAACAACTCAGGAAAGAGTGAACTTTCTCTCTTCTGCCTCCCCACCGGGGACTTGGGTGGACTCATGGCTTGCCACTGCAATGCACTTTCTCATCTTGGGCTTCCCTGGTGGCTCAGATGATAAAGAATCTGCCTGCAAGGCAGGAGACCCAGGTTCGATCCCTGGATCAGGAAAATCTCCTGGAGAAGGAAATGGCAACTCACTCCGGTATCCTTGCCTGGAAAAATCCCATGGCCAGAGGAGCCTTGTGGGCTGCAAGTCCATGGAATCGCAAAGAGTCTGGCACGGCTGAATGACTAACACTTTCTCATCTTGTGCATCTCTGGGTACCATTTTCCTTTCCTTGCACGCTTGGCCCATAATAAATGTCCCACAGGAGGGTGTGAGGGCCCAGGGGTGGAGAGCGGTCTCCTCTCTGAGAACTAAAGGAGGAACAGAGGTGGGCTCATCATGGTGTTGTAAGCTTCCATCCTCACAAAGCATCTGCGGATGTTATTTAGTTTTGTGTTTGGCAGCATGGGTGTACCTCAGAGCTTCATTCCACTGTTCTTGCCTTTCAGAACAACGTGGGAAGCCCTGGCTGACGTAACAATTGCTCACGACTTTCCCTTGCGGTCTTTTGACTGAAGCAGTTTTGCTAATAGGCTGTTTACAGTCGTTTCCTGTTCACAGCTGGCCCCAGAGTGAAGTGAAACAAAAAATCATACCCGGGGGTTTATCAATTTTTCTCCCTTATAAACGGTTAGTGCCTCTCAGCAGGAGAGGTTCACAATCCCCAATTTATAACTCCTTTCAGCAGGATTTGTCTGCCCAGATTGACTCACTATATGGAAGAACTCAGATCCTCCCGGCAGAGCCCAGTGCCCAGAGCTGAGCCTGGCAACATCACAGTCGGGTCTGCGACACGGGTAGGACAATGGCTTCTGGAGCACCAGAGCCAGCCGTGCAGGGCGGAACGAGGATGCCGCCCCAGAGTGGCTTTATGGGGAGTCCAAAGAGCACAGGGATTTTGTTCGCCCTGCATATATTTCCTTGTTTCCTTTTTTATTTTTCCAAGCAAAGACCTCTATCAAGCATGATATTTAGTTCATGGGAGAAAGGGAATAGCTTGCCAGCAGCACCTAAAATTGTAAGCTGGAGCAAAGAAATTGAAGGGACAGAGACACAAACCAGAAAGGAAAAACCAAGACAGCAAGTTAGATCTGATCTCTGATTAGAAGGGGAAGGTCATAGTCAGACCTCATCAGGGTGGCACATGGATGATGTACCCAGACAAACCACAACCTCAGTTACAGTGAGTAACTGAGATCATGTACAAGGGAAGGAGTCTGTGCAAGGGAGTGTCTTAGCCTTCCCAGTTGTGCAAGACCACACTTGTGATTTGCTTTAATGATGCATTTTTAAAATTGACTATTTCACTCATTCAAAATGAGCATCAACTACAAGCTAGGCAAGCAATAAAACAGTCACAGTTTTGGACAAACTCTAAAGGAGATAGTGAAGGACAGGGAGGCCTGGCATGCTGCAGTCTATGGTATCGCAAAGAGCTGGACACGACCGAGTGACTGAACAGCAACAACAATACACGGTAGTGTACACGTAGTCAACCCCAGCAATCCCGTTTCTGGGCATATACCTGGAGAAAGTCATCGTTCCAAAAGACATATGCACCTCAGTGTTCATTGCAGCACTATTTACAATAGCTAGGACATAGAAGCGACCTAAATGTCCACCAACAGAGGAATGGATAAAGAAGCTGTGGTACATGTATACAATGAAATATTACTCAGCCATGAAACTGAGCAAGCTTGTGCCATCTGAAGAGACGTGGATGGACCCAGAGACTGTCATGAGAGTGAAATAAGTCAGAAAGAGAAAAACAGATATCGTATATTTATATATATATGGAATCTAGAAAAAATGGTACAGGGGGACTTATTTGCAAAGCAGGAATAGAGACACAGACGTAGAGAACAAATGTATGGACATCAAGAGGGGAAAGGGGGTGGGTGCATTGGGAGAATGGGATTGACATACATCCTCTTCTTCTAATCCTTGTGTCTCCACCTGCCAGCTGTGGGTCTTTGTCAAGATATTTAGTTCCCGTAAGCTTCAGAGCCCTTAGCTGCAAAATGGGAGGGTTGAGAAAATTAAATGAGATTCCATCCAAAGAGCCTCTGGTCCACAGAAGGAAGTCAGCAAATGGATGTTTATCTCCTCCCTCCTTTTCTTTCTTAGCTCTGCCCTTGGAGGTCTTGAACTTGGTGCTTCCCTTTTCCAAACGGACCCTCAGTCCTACTTCCTCTCTCATCCCTCTTCCCGCACAAATGTGCTCTTCCGCTCCACCCGGATAAATGTTCACTTCTTGCCCCCACCACCCCATCACTCATGCTGCCAACTCTCACTGCCCATTTGTGACCTCGTGGTTATTTACGACCCGCATTTACAACGAGACCTCTTGTTCCCTGGTGGGAGAAGCAGTAAAGTGGCTGAACTTGAGGACAGAGGTGCAGTGCTTGGGAAATAAAGAGATGTTGCAGGTCAAAGGCAGGGCAGACAGGGGCACTGTCTGGGGCTGGAGCCGATACAGAAGCAAAAAACCAGAGCCTGGCGAGCTGTGAGGTGAGCGGAGGCAGACCCAACCTGACAGAGATAAGGGCTTTTGAAACAAAAGCAGAAACCTGCCACAGACAGGAAACCTCTCATTCCCTCCTCTGTCACTGTGGTGACTGCATCCAGTCATTGCCTCCCCGGATTCCCTGACCTGCCGCCGGCAGCCGCGGCCACGTCAACAGCCCGGACGGAGATTTTATGCAGTCACGCAGTCTGGCTTCTAATAGAGATATCAGACGTCACTTGGGTGCCTTCTCAACATTTAAATACCTCTGAATTAAGGAGGAAGTTTAAACCCATTCATTTCTGAGAGTCCTTCCAGTTCTAGGAGCTTTTGTGTTCAATGGAATGACCTTCATTTCACTTTGTTTTGAACTTATGAAGTAGATAATAAATGCAAAATAAGATGAAATGAAAGCAACACAATGCAAATGAAATGAAAACAAGCAGCATAAAGGAGTGTATGCCAAAAGCCTTCACATACCTTCTTCAGGGGCAATCATTATAACAAGTTGTGTGGGTGCGTGTCTATAACATTTTCCATAAACATTCCATTATGAATAACTGCTTGTTAGTAGCAATAGTTGTGCGGTTTTTCTCACTACTCACTTATCTTCCAGGGACTTTCTCAGTGTAACATGTACCCATGAGGAAGGAAAAATAATTCAAACAGAACAGAAGACTTCATAGTAAAAGGCAGTGGTCTTCCACCCCCTCACAGAGACAAATACGGTGCTTCACAGCACATCACGCTGCCTTCACCAGAACAACACAGAGTCCACAGAAGAGGAAGCAACCCCTAGAGTCACTCAACGACCTAGGCACTATCTGTACTAGTAACAAGAACTTAGGGTTCTTTCCAGGGAAAGAGAAGAGTAAGTCCTGAGGAAGCAAGGGGTGTCTGATGTCAGTCATATCTTCCAGGTCTTTTGTGAGCATGTGGCTGCCCTGGTTTGCAGCACAGGTTAATGGAAATATGAGTGTCTCTTCTTGTATCGGGATTCTCTCAACTTTTTGAACCAGTAATTCTTAGGAGAGAATGTAGTCTTCCCAAAGTCTGCCATCAGTTTATCAAAATTTAAAAGAACTGGGGATCACATTGAGCCTATGATATTATGAGAAACATTAACTCCTAGCCTGGCAAGTTTTTTTCGGTAAAGGACCAGATACTAAGTATTTTAGGCTTTTGGGACTATATTGCAATTAATCACCTCTGCCTGTGGTTGCACAAAGGCAGTAGTAAACAATACATAAAAGAACGAGGATGGCTGTGTTCCAATAAAACTTTATTTACAAAAGCAGGCAGCGGGCCAATTTTGCTAAGTGGTTGTAGCTTCGAAAGCTATGGTTTTTCCAGTGGTCATGTATGGATGTGAGAGTTAGACTATAAAGAAAGCTGAGTGCCAAAGAACTGATGCTTTTGAACTGTGTTGTTGGAGAAGACTCTTGAGAGTCCTTTGGACAACAAGGAGATCCAACCAGTCTGTCCTAAAGGAAATCGGTCCTGAATATTCATTAGAAGGACTGATGCTGAAACTCCAATACTTTGGCCACCTGATGTGAAGAGCTGACTCACTGGAAAAGACCCTGATGCTGGGAAAGATTGAAGGTGGAAGGAGAAGGGAACAACAGAGGATGAGATGGTTGGATGGCATCACCAACTCAATGGACATGAGTCTGAGTAAACTCTGGGAGTTGGTGATGGACAGGGAGGCCTGGTATGCTGCAGTCCATGGGGTCTCAAAGAGTCGGACACAACTAAGCAACTGAACTGAACTGAACTGTAGCTTGCCAACCCCTTGGACTAAGGTTTCTAGTTGAAACCACATCCAAATTGCAAAGAGCCAACAAAATTTGAACAGGAAGAGGAAATACAGATTAACAATGAGCATCATGATCCATAAACAATAGCCATTCAAGGGCTATCGAGGGAAAGGAATGCAGGCTAAAGCAAGGTGGTGAGAAGATACCCAGACTTTGAAGAAGCATTGTTGACAGCGTGGTGTCAGCCCTGGTGAAGGGTATCGTGAGGGCTCAACTTGAGATGCTGGGTTGAGAAAGGAAAGAAGAAGTAACCAGAGGAAGCTGATAGGTTCATGGAGGTTTTCTCCACAATGAAAAAGACCTACACCTCTTTGTGAAAAGAGGTTAGTTGAGAGGAATCATTAAGTCATTTGGGAAACAAGAATACTCGTTATCATGAAGAGCTGAAAAGGTCTGCCTGGACAAGAAGAAGCAGCACTTCTTATTTTAATAAAGGAATGAGAATTGAGCTGGTCCCAGCCTCTCAGTTAGAATCTGTTTCTCCATTTTCCGTGTTTTCATGATCCATTGATCTGGGCCCCCTCCCTCTTACATCATCTCCACACTTGCATCATCTCAGCTTACTGGAACTCTGGCCTTTCTTTCTTGAGAAAGAGGGATCCACTTCAATTATCTTACCACCTTCATCTTTACGCCTTAGGTGCATGTGTGCTAAGTCGATTCACTTGTGTCCGACTCTTTGCGACCCCATGGAATGTAGCCCACCAGGCTCCTCTGTCCGTGGGATTCTCCAGGCAAGAATACTGGAGTGGGTTGCCATGTCCTCCTCCAGGGGATCTTCCCAACCCAGGGACTGAAACTTCATCTCCTGTGGCCCCTGCATTACAGGCGGATTCTTTACCATCTGAGCCAGACTCCTAAAGGAAGGTACCCAATATTCATTTCTCTAAAAGGTGAGACCAGAGACAAGGAAGCGTGGCTGTCCCAGAATATAAGTCAGGGCTATGGGGCTGCTTTATCACCAAGCCTCCGGTTCAGATGAAATTAAAAACCTTCCCAGTTTAAAAGATCACCAGGGAAGATGCTGATCCCCATGTAAGTGGACGAGAATGAAATATGGCTCAGGACAGTTATCCTCTCTGAGCGTCTGCAGTCACAGGATAAATGGAGTTGACTGATTTCCCAGAATAAAGCTGGGTTTGCCGTCAAGATAAATGGCCGAGCAAGGTGAGGTTTGATGATGAATGAATTGGGATTAGCATCGCCCGTGTGATGGAGAAAGCGTGATGACTCTTAAAATCATTACTCTTGGTAAACATCTGCCACGATTAATCACTCCGCCCCATGTTTGCTCTGAGTACTTTGTTTGGATATCAATTTGAGGGCTGATTTTAGACTGTCTTCTATTATCCACAGTGTATAAAAGCCTGTCTTTCCACAGGACTATGATTTCTTTGAGAGCAGGGACCATTTTCACTAATTTTCTACCACAGTAGAAATGCCAGAATTTCTGTGTATCAGTAGTTTGGGAGACAGCAGTTTAAGGCAAGACAGCACAGCAAAAGGGTCTGAGGGCTGAGCCTTAGGTAGCTTCAGCTGGAGAGTAATGTCTTTCTTCAGTCGCTAAGTCGTATCTGACTGTGACCCCACGCACTGCAGCACCCCCGGCTCCTCTGTCCTCCACTGTCTCCCAGAGTTTGCTCAAACTCATGTCCATTGAGTCCATGATGCTATCTAACCCACTTATCCTCTGCCACCGTCTTCACCTTTTGTCTTCAATCTTTCCCAGCATCACAGTCTTTTCCAAATGAGTCGGTAGGTGATGGAGGAATAGCAAATCTCTAATAAGCCAGAGATCCTTGGCACCCAGAATCCCCAGAACGTCTTGTACGGGGCCTTCCCTGGTGGTCCAATGGTTAAAACTCCGCCTTCCAATGCAGACGGTTCGGGTTTGATCCCTGGTCAGCGAGCTAAGATCCCACAAGTCTCAGGGCCAAAAAAACAAAACATAAAACAGAGGCAATATTGTAACAAATTCTTTAAAGACTTTAAAAATGTCTGCATCAAAAAAATCTTTTAAAAATGTCTTGTACATACATGCATAAATTAAATATGTTGACATTCTACCTGAATGTCTTTAAATGTTAAGGCAATGGAGAATATGTTTTTCACCCAACATGTTCTCATGTGACAGATTGCATCACACGCTTAGAAAACGTATTTTGATGAAGTGTGATGACCCTGTCCTTCTTACACCAATGGATTCTATCCATAGGGCCTGGCCTTTGGTGTTGCTGAGTGTGGATATGTCATTTAGGGACATACCCTAATGTCTGGGAGCTCAGACAAGTCTGAGTCACTCAGTACAAGAGAGATAAGAGGCATGAAGGCCTAGGAGTGGTAACTTGAGGAAAGCCAAATTAAAGCAACCAGAATGGGCAGCACACTGAAAGGCAGAGAAAGAATTCCCACAGCCCTCCACACACATGTGCACGCACACACACACACATGCACACGCAAGCATGCACAGACTTCAAAAACAAATTTATGGTTACCAAAGGGGAAAGGTGGGGAGGGATAAATCAGAAGTTAGGGATTAACACACATATACTGCTGCTGCTGCTGCTGCTGCTGCTGCTAAGTCGCTTCAGTCGCGTCTGACTCTATGTGACCCCATAGACGGCAGCCCACCAGGCTCCCCCGTCCCTGGGACTCTCCAGGCAAGAACACTGGAGTGGGTTGCCATTTCTTTCTCCAATGCATGAAAGTGAAAAGTGAAAGTGAAGTCGCTCAGTCGTGCCCGACTCTTAGCGACCCCATGGACTGCAGCCTTCCAGGCTCCTCTGTCCATGGGATTTTCCAGGCAAGAGTACTGGAGTGGGGTGCCATTGCCTTCTCCGAACACACACATACTACCATATGTAAAATAGATAATCAACAAGGACCTACTGTATAGCACTGGGCACTTTACTTAATGTTCTATAATAACCTATATGGGAAAAGAATCTGAGAAAGAATGGATATATGCATAACTGAGATACTTTACTGTACACTGGAAACTAACACAACATGGGAAATCAACAATACTCCAATATAAAATAAAAATTAAATTTAAAGAAATAAAATTATAATCTTTTTTAAAATAGCTATGAGTCTTTATATAAGTTATAGCCAGGATTCACTCATTATAGATACTGATGAACTGACATGGAAATGAGAAAAAACCACCATCATGATCAAGCTGCATTTTCGTGCTTTACAGAGAAGTAAAAAGAGACTGAGAAGGCGCAGGTGCATAATACAGGATACATACCTGAGTTTAAAACCTGGATCTTCTGTTCATACCCTTTCCCTTCCTGAATCAATGAGACCTGCTGAGCTATGAATCCCACTCTACTTTTTTATTGTTGTTGTTGTTCAGTCAATAAGTTGTGCCCAACTCTTTGTGATCCTATGGGCTGCAGCATGCCAGGCTTCCCTGTCCTTCACCATTTCCCAGACCTTGCTCAGATTCATGTCCATTGAGTCTGTGATGCCATCCAACCATCTTATCTTCTGTCTTCCCCTTCTTCCTTTTGCCTTCAATCTTTCCCAGCATCAGGGGCTTTTACAATGAGTCAACTTCTCATTAGGTGGCCAAAGTATTAGAGCTTCAGCTTCAGCATCAGTCCTTCCAATGAATATATAGGGTTGATTTCCTTTAAGATTGACTGGTTTGCTCTCCTTAAGGTTCAAGGGACTCTCAATTGTCTTTTCCAACACCACAGTTTGAAAGCATCAATTCTTCAGTGCTCAGTCTTCTTTATGGTCCAACTCTCACAACCATACATGACTACTTTTTATTTTTATTTTTTTTGATTTTTTTTTATTTTATTTTTAAACTTAATATAACTGTATTAGATTTGCCAAATATCAAAATGAATCCGCCACAGGTATACATGTGTTCCCCATCCTGAACCCTCCTCCCTCCTCCCTCCCCATTCCATCCCTCTGGGTCGTCCCAGTGCACCTGCCCCAAGCATCCAGTATCGTGCATCGAACCTGGACTGGCAACTCATTTCATACATGATATTTTACATGTTTCAATGCCATTCTCCCAAATCTTCCCACCCTCTCCCTCTCCCACAGAGTCCATAAGACTGTTCTATACATCAGTGTCTCTTCTGCTGTCTCGTACACAGGGTTATTGTTACCATCTTTCTAAATTCCATATATATGCGTTAGTATACTGTATTGGTGTTTTTCTTTCTGGCGTACTTCACTCTGTATAATAGGCTCCAGTTTCATCCACCTCATTAGAACTGATTCAAATGTATTCTTTTTAATGGCTGAATAATACTCCATTGTGTATATGTACCACAGCTTTCTTATCCATTCATCTGCTGATGGACATCTAGGTTGCTTCCATGTCCTGGCTATTATAAACAGTGCTGCGATGAACATTGGGGTACTCGTGTCTCTTTCCCTTCTGGTTTTCTCAGTGTGTATGCCCAGCAGTGGGATTGCTGGATCATAAGGCATGTCTATTTCCAGTTTTTTAAGGAATCTCCACACTGTTCTCCATAGTGGCTGTACTAGTTTGCATTCCCACCAACAGTGTAAGAGGGTTCCCTTTTCTCCACACCCTCTCCAGCATTTATTACTTGTAGACTTTTGGATTGCAGCCATTCTGACTGGTCTGAAATGGTACCTCATAGTGGTTTTGATTTGCATTTCTCTGATAATGAGTGATGTTGAGCATCTTTTCATGTGTTTGTTAGCCATCTGGATGTCTTCTTTGGAGAAAGGTCTATTTAGTTCTTTGGCCCATTTTTTGATTGGGTCATTTATTTTTCTGGAGTTGAGCTGTAGGAGTTGCTTGTATATCCTCGAGATTAGTTGTTTGTCAGTTGCTTCATTTGCTATTATCTTCTCCCATTCTGAAGGCTGTCTTTTCACCTTGCTAATAGTTTCCTTTGATGTGCAGAAGCTTTTAAGGTTAATTAGGTCCCATTTGTTTATTTTTGCTTTTATTTCCAATATTCTGGGAGGTGGGTCATAGAGAATCCTGCTGTGATGTATGTCAGAGAGTGTTTTGCCTATGTTCTCCTCTAGGAGTTTTATAGTTTCTGGTCTTACGTTTAGATCTTTAATCCATTTTGAGTTTATTTTTGTGTATGGTGTTAGAAAGTGTTCTAGTTTCATTCTTTTACAAGTGGTTGACCAGAGTTCCCAGCACCACTTGTTAAAGAGATTGTCTTTAATCCATTGTATATTCTTGCCTCCTTTGTCAAAGATAAGGTGTCCATATGTGCGTGGATTTATCTCTGGGCTTTCTATTTTGTTCCATTGATCTATATTTCTGTCTTTGTGCCAGTACCATACTGTCTTGATAACTGTGGCTTTGTAGTAGAGCCTGAAGTCAGGTAGGTTGATTCCTCCAGTTCCATTCTTCTTTCTCAAGATCGCTTTGGCTATTCGAGGTTTTTTGTTTTTCCATACAAATTGTGAAATTATTTGTTCTAGCTCTGTGAAGAATGCTGTTGGTAGCTTGATAGGGATTGCATTGAATCTATAGATTGCTTTGGGTAGTATACTCATTTTCACTACATTGATTCTTCCAATCCATGAACATGGTATATTTCTCCATCTGTTAGTGTCCTCTTTGATTTCTTTCACCAGTGTTTTATAGTTTTCTATATATAGGTCTTTAGATTCTTTAGGTAGATATATTCCTAAGTATTTTATTCTTTCCGTTGCAATGGTGAATGGAATTGTTTCCTTAATTTCTCTTTCTGTTTTCTCATTATTAGTGTATAGGAATGCAAGGGATTTCTGTGTGTTGATTTTATATCCTGCAACTTTACTATAGTCATTGATTAGTTCTAGTAATTTTCTGGTGGAGTCTTTAGGGTTTTCTATGTAGAGGATCATGTCATCTGCAAACAGTGAGAGCTTTACTTCTTCTTTTCCAATTTGGATTCCTTTTATTTCTTTTTCTGTTCTGATTGCTGTGGCCAAAACTTCCAAAACTATGTTGAATAGTAATGGTGAAAGTGGGCACCCTTGTCTTGTTCCTGACTTTAGAGGAAATGCTTTCAATTTTTCACCATTGAGGATAATGTTTGTTGTGGGTTTGTCATATATAGCTTTGATTATGTTGAGGTATGTTCCTTCTATTCCTGCTTTCTGGAGAGTTTTGATCATAAATGGATGTTGAATTTTGTCAAAGGCTTTCTCTGCATCTATTGAGATAATCATATGGTTTTTATTTTTCAATTTGTTAATGTGGTGTATTACATTGATTGATTTGCGGATATTGAAGAATCCTTGCATCCCTGGGATAAAGCCCACTTGGTCATGGTGTATGATCTTTTTAATGTATTGTTGGATTCTGATTGCTAGAATTTTGTTAAGGATTTTTGCGTCTATGTTCATCAGTGATATTGGCCTGTAGTTTTCTTTTTTTGTGGGATCTTTGTCAGGTTTTGGTATTAGGGTGATGGTGGCCTCATAGAATGAGTTTGGAAGTTTACCATCCTCTGCAATTTTCTGGAAGAGTTTGAGCAGGATAGGTGTTAGCTCTTCTCTAAATTTTTGGTAGAATTCAGCTGTGAAGCCGTCTGGACCTGGGCTTTTGTTTGCTGGAAGATTTTTTATTACAGTTTCAATTTCCGTGCTTGTGATGGGTCTGTTAAGATTTTCTATTTCTTCCTGATCGAGTTTTGGAAAGTTGTACTTTTCTAAGAATTTGTCCATTTCTTCCTCGTTGTCCATTTTATTGGCATATAATTGTTGATAGTAGTCTCTTATGATCCTTTGTATTTCTGTGTTGTCTGTTGTGATCTCTCCATTTTCATTTCTAATTTTATTGATTTGATTTTTCTCCCTTTGTTTCTTGATGAGTCTGGCTAATGGTTTGTCAATTTTATTTATCCTTTCAAAGAACCAGCTTTTGGTTTTGTTGATTTTTGCTATGGTCTCTTTTGTTTCTTTTGCATTTATTTCTGCTCTAATTTTTAAGATTTCTTTCCTTCTACTAACCCTGGGGTTCTTCATTTCTTCCTTTTCTAGTTGCTTTAGGTGTAGAGTTAGGTTATTTATTTGACTTTTTTCTTGTTTCTTGAGGTGTGCCTGTATTGCTATGAACTTTCCCCTTAGGACTGCTTTTACCGTGTCCCACAGGTTTTGGGTTGTTGTGTTTTCATTTTCATTCGTTTCTATGCAAATTTTGATTTCTTTTTTGATTTCTTCTGTGATTTGTTGGTTATTCAGCAGCGTGTTGTTCAGCCTCCATATGTTGGATTTTTTAATAGTTTTTCTCCTGTAATTGAGATCTAATCTTACTGCATTGTGGTCAGAAAAGATACTTGGAATGATTTCTATTTTTCTGAATTTACCAAGGCTAGCTTTATGGTCCAGGATGTGATCTATCCTGGAGAAGGTTCCATGTGCGCTTGAGAAGAAGGTGAAATTCATTGTTTTGGGATGAAATGTCCTATAGATATCAATTAGGTCTAACTGGTCTATTGTATCATTTAAAGTTTGTGTTTCCTTGTTAATTTTCTGTTTAGTTGATCTATCCATAGGTGTGAGTGGGGTATTAAAGTCTCCCACTATTATTGTGTTATTGTTAATTTCTTCTTTCATACTTGTTAGCATTTGTCTTACATACTGCGGTGCTCCCGTGTTGGGTGCATATATATTTATAATTGTTATATCTTCTTCTTGGATTGATCCTTTGATCATTATGTAGTGACCATCTTTGTCTCTTTTCACAGCCTTTGTTTTAAAGTCTATTTTATCTGATATGAGTATTGCTACTCCTGCTTTCTTTTGGTCCCTATTCGCATGGAAAATCTTTTTCCAGCCCTTCACTTTCAGTCTGTATGTGTCCCCTGTTTTGAGGTGGGTCTCTTGTAGACAACATATGCAGGGGTCTTGTTTTTGTATCCATTCAGCCAGTCTTTGTCTTTTGGTTGGGGCATTCAACCCATTTACGTTTAAGGTAATTACTGATAAGTATGACCCCGTTGCCATTTACTTTATTGTTTTGGGTTCGAATTTATACACAGTTTTTGTGTTTCCTGTCTAGAGAATATCCTTTAGTATTTGTTGGAGAGCTGGTTTGGTGGTGCAGAATTCTCTCAGCTTTTGCTTGTCTGAAAAGCTTTTGATTTCTCCTTCATACTTGAATGAGATTCTTGCTGGGTACAATAATCTGGGCTGTAGGTTATTTTCTTTCATCATTTTAAGTATGTCTTGCCATTCCCTCCTGGCTTGAAGAGTTTCTATTGAAAGATCAGCTGTTATCCTTATGGGAATTCCCTTGTGTGTTATTTGTTGTTTTTCCCTTGCTGCTTTTAATATTTGTTCTTTGTGTTTGATCTTTGTTAATTTGATTACTATGTGTCTTGGGGTGTTTCGCCTTGGGTTTATCCTGTTTGGGACTCTCTGGGTTTCTTGGACTTGGGTGATTATTTCCTTCCCCATTTTAGGGAAGTTTTCAACTATTATCTCCTCAAGTATTTTCTCATGGTCTTTCTTTTTGTCTTCTTCTTCTGGGATCCCTATGATTCGAATGTTGTAGCGTTTAATATTGTCCTGGAGGTCTCTGAGATTGTCCTCATTTCTTTTAATTCGTTTTTCTTTTATCCTCTCTGATTCATTTATTTCTACCATTCTATCTTCTAATTCACTAATCCTATCTTCTGCCTCTGTTATTCTACTATTTGTTGCCTCCAGAGTGTTTTTAATTTCACTTATTGCATTATTCATTATATATTGACTCTTTTTTATTTCTTCTAAGTCCTTGTTAAACCTTTCTTGCATCTTCTCAATCCTTGCCTCCAGGCTATTTATCTGTGATTCCATTTTAATTTCAAGATTTTGGATCAATCTCACTATCATTATTCGGAATTCTTTATCAGGTAGATTCCCTATCTCTTCCTCTTTTGTTTGGTTTGGTGGGCATTTATCCTGTTCCTTTATCTGCTGGCTATTCCTCTGTCTCTTCATCTTGTTTAAATTGCTGAGTTTGGGGTGTCCTTTCTGTATTCTGGCAGTTTGTGGAGTTCTCTTTATTGTGGCATTTCCTTGCTGTGTGTGGGTTTGTACAGGTGGCTTGTCAAGGTTTCCTGGTTAGGGAAGCTTGTGTCGATGTTCTGGTGGATGGAGCTGTATTTCTTCTCTCTGGAGTGTAATGAAATGTCCAGTAATGAGTTATGAGATGTCTATGGTTTTGGGGTGACTTTGGGCAGCCTGTATCTTGAAGCTCAGGGCTGTGTTCCTTTGTTGCTGGAGAATTTGCTTGGTATGTCTTGCCCTGGAACTTGTTGGCCCTTGTGTGGTGCTTGGTTTCAGTGTCGGTATGGAGGCGTTTGATGAGCTCCTGTCAATTAATGTTCCTTGGAGTCAGGAGTTCCCTGGAGTCAGGGTTTGGACTTAAGCCTCCTACTTCCAGTTATCGGTCTTAATTTTACAGTAGTTTCAAAACTTCTCCTTCTATACAGCACCACTGATAAAACATCTACATTAAAGATGAAAAGTTTCTCTACTGTGAGGGTCACTCAGAGAGGTTCACAGCGTTACATGGAGAAGAGAAGAGGGAGGAGGGAGTTAGAGGTGACCCAAATGAGATGAGGTGGAATCAATAGTGGAGAGAGTGGGCTAGCCAGTAGTCACTTCCTTATGTGCACTCCACAACTGGACCGCTCAGAGATGTTCACGGAGTTATACAGGGAAGAGAAGAAGGAGGCAGGAGACAGAGGTGGCCAGAAGGATAAAAGGGGGAAATGAAAAGGAGGGAGACAGATCCAGCCAGTAATCAGTTCCTTAAGTGTTCTCCACCGTCTGGAACACACAGAAATTCACAGAGTTGGGTAGAGTAGAGAGGGGTTAGGGAGGAGATACAGGTGACCTGGTGGAGAAAATGGAGAGTCCAAAGGGAGAGAGAGCAGTCAAGCCAGTAATCTCGTACACTAGTGAAAAATGGGTCCTGAAGATTGGGTTCTTAAAGGTATAAAATTGGTAACAAATACATAAAAACCAAAATTAGAAATCTAGAGTAGAGTTTGGAATTTCAAAAATGCGATGTTAATGAGAAGAAGAAGGAAAAGAAAGAGAGAAAAAACGAACAAAGAAAAACAAACAAGGTCGTGAAAGTAATAAAGAAACTACAGGTACACAATTGATAACTAATACCAAAAAGCAAAAATTAAAAATCTAGAGTAGAGTTTGGAATTTCAAAAATACAACGTTAAAAAAAAAAAAAAAAAGAAGAAGAAGAAGAAAAATAAAGAGAGAAAACAAACAAACCAACAAAAACAATGTCGCAAAAATTATAAAGAAAATACAGGTACAAAATTGATATCAAATACCAAAAAGCATAAATTAAAAATCTTGAGTAGAGTTTGGAATTGCAGATATATGATGTTATATAAAAGAAGAAGAGAAAGAAACAGAGGGAAAAAAAAAGTCACAGAAATTATGAAAAAAACTATAGGTACAAAATTGATAACATATATCAAAAGGCTAAAATTAAAAATCTAGAGTAGAGTTTGGAATTTCAAAAATACAATGTTAAAGAAAAGAAGAAAAAGAAAAAAGAAAAAAAAAAACCACGGTCAAAAAATTATAAAATATATATATGAAGTTTGCTGAAGAAGAAAAAGAAAAAAAAAAAATAGGGTCTTTTTTTTTTTTTTTTGCAAAGTAATAGTTATAAAAGTGAAAATTAAAGGACAATAGAGGACTTAAAAAAAATTTTTTTTTAATTAAAAAAAAAAAGAAAGAAAGATTGATCGTAAAAATAGTAAAAATATATCTAGGTCTTTCTCTGGTTTTGTTGTGAGTATTGTGGGTTCAGTTCATTTTTGGCAGTTCCTTAGTCCGACTTATATTTCTCAAGATCTATAGGCCCCTTCCTATGTAATCCGTAGTAACCACAGGGTTTTAATCTATGGCCTGTAGCTTCCAAGGCGTTTCCTTCTGTTATAGCTTCTTCTGTTTGCTGGTCTCTTCAGTGTCTGGTTCCCGCCCTGACACAATGGGGACGGTGGAGGACACTATTTTTTTTTTTTTTTTTTTTTTTAGGCTCACTTGTTCAGCCGCGCTGTGGGGAGGGAGGGAGGGATGCTGCAAACAGATAACACTGGCGTGCGCTCGCAGTGCCTCAGCCACACTGGGTCTGCCCCCGCTCACAGCGCGTGTAGCCTCCCTGCCCACACTGCTTGGGCTCTAGGTTGTTCCGCCGGGAACAATCAGAGGCCGGCCCTGGGCTGAGCTCCCAGGTCCAAGCTGCTCAGGTTCAGGCACTCGGGTAGTCCTCAGAGGCGCAGACTCGGTTGGGCCTGCGTTTTGTGTTCTTCCCAGATCCGAGCAGCTCAGGTGATGAGGTGTTTGGCGGGCGCCAATGCTGCGACTTATCGCCTCCCCGCCACTCGGTTATCTGGGTGTAAAACCGGCGCACCTTCTCAGGCAGATGTTGACCGTCCAGATCCCCAAGAAGTTTTAGTTAGCAAAGAAGCCTGCTTACAGTTTTATAGATAGTGTCTCTCTGGGGCTGCGATGTCCCCCTTCCGGCTCTGGCTGCCTGTCACCGGAGGGGGAAGGTCTGCAACCGGCTATCTCTGTTCAGTCCTTTGTTCTGTGCGCGGGCCTGGCGGTGTCTTAGGTTAGGGCTGGCTTTTCGCGTGGTAGGTATCCCACAGTCTGGTTTGCTAGCCCAAATTATTTCGCTCAGATAGCGCTCAGGACATTCGGCCCGATTCTTACTCTAAGGGACACAGCCCGCGCCGCACTTCCCTGCCCAGCCCCCGCTTGCTAATGCCGTGTGCAGGCGTCTGCGCTGCTTCTCCGCTGGGGGAGTTACCGTAGGGCTCACAATCCGCGATTTTTAATTGTTTATTTTTTTTTCCCCTCCCTTTTATGTTGCCCTCTGTGCTTCCAAAGCTCGGCACAGATTCGGCAGTGAGAGGGTTTCCTGGTGTTTGGAAACTTCTCTCTTTTTAAGACTCCCTTCCCGGGACGGAACTCCGTCCCTCCCTCTTTTGTCTCTTTTTTTGTCTTTTATATTTTTTCCTACCTCCTTTCGAAGAGTCGGGCTGCTTTTCTGGGTGCCTGATGTCCTCTGCCGGCATTCAGAAGTTGTTTTGTGGAATTTACTTGACGTTTAAATGCTCTTTTGATGAATTTGTGGGGGAGAAAGTGTTCTCCCCGTCCTACTCCTCCGCCATCTTGGCTCCTCCCCCATGACTACTTTTTAAAGTAGGGCTTTAAAAAAGCTATACCATTTCTATACCTGACTGAGAGCTATTTTACCCTGAGCAGCTTATAAGTAACATTTTCCTCACAGAAATAGCTCTTCATCAGCTCCTTTAAGCTAAAGTTTCTTCCAGATGCCATGCCTTCCAGCCAAGCCCATCCAAGCACAGAGCAACCCCAGCCTCCAGTTTGTAAAAGATCTCCTGGATCCTCTGTGCTGCCTAGTTGAAAGCTTCTTGACTCAATTCCAAGGGATCCTGTTCACCTCCTTTTTATTAAAATCGTTTTATCATATTACAAACTTTCAAGAAGACGTGGACTGCAGCAGAGAAATAAATACAGCCAATCTATTTTGTATCATCAAAGTCTTTACATGATGAAGATGTGAATTTCTGTTTCTTTCCCCATTCATCATTGTGGAGGAGGATTACCAAGCCTAATTGAAGCCTGTTACATTTTTCTGCTATTGATGTGGGTTTTAGCTGAAGTGGAATGAAACATATCATCTATGAAGGGAGATTACTTTTACAAATTAAACCCATGTATCTTACTGAGTTCTATTTCCAGAAATGTGACCTTATTACACTTCATAATTAAAAATGAGAGCACTAAAGCCATGCTAGCCAACATGACTTCTAATAACGCCTGCTGGATTTGAATTAAGTTTAGTCTTGACCATTAAAACATAACAAGATACCCTGTGGGGACCATGATAAAAAGCTCCCCATTGTATCTGTGGTTCCTGGCTGTTTTAGACAAGATATGAGCCTGCATGGGTCCTAATAAACAAAATGCCCTTGAGTACTTTTATTGGTGCTATGAAAGGAGGAGATTGGGGTTCTCTGGATAGTTGCTTCTTGGATGAGAGAGAAGGAGAGGAAGAGAGAAAGGGAGAAAGAGAGAGAGACAGACGGGCTTGGGATCCTGTTCACTTTGAACAGGGGGAACTAGCTGAAAAGTGGGAAAAGGGAACCTCAAAGCAAGCGTGTGGGAGGGCGGGTGCTGGAGAAGCTGCTGGACAGGAGGTGGAGGGTTGAGAGGATCACAGGTGATGGGATGTGGGAGAGAGGTGTTGTGCTGTGAAGTTCCAGGAAGATAAATCAGAAATGTTTGGAGCATCAGAAGAGAGGCTGAGGCTGCAAAGAACTTGGGGGGAATAAACAAAAGGACTCGATGAATAAAAAGTATAAGGTTGTACGCAACCCTATGTCCACAATAGCCAAGAAGTGGAAACAACGTGAATGTCCATCAACAGAGGATTGGATAAAGAAGGTGTGGGACATATAAACACAACTGAATATTGCTGCTGTTCTTGTTAAGTTGCTAAGTTGTGTCCTACTCTTTGCAACCTCATAGACTGTGGCCTGCCAAGCTCCTCTCTCCATGGAATTTCCCAGGCAAGAGTGGATGGGTTGCCATTTCCTTCTCCAGGGGATCTTCCTGACCCAGGGATTGAACCTGAGTCTCCTGCATTGGCAGGTAGATTCCTTACTACTGAACTACTGGGGAAGCCCCACAATGGAATATTACGAGCAATAAAAAAAGAATGACATAAAGCCATTTGCAGCAACATGGATGGACTTAGAGATTATCATACTAAGTGAAGTTAAGTCAGAAAGAGAAAGACAAATACCATACGATGTCACTCTAAAAGAGGACACAAATGAACTTACCTACAAAATGAAATAGACTCACAGACATAGAGAACAGACTCATGGTTGCCAAGTGGGAGGGAGGTGGGGAGGGATAGGGTGGGAGTTTGGGATTAGCAGATGCAAACTATTATATATTGAATGAATAAACAAGGTCCTCCTGTATAGCACTGAGAACTATATTCAGAATTATATATCCTATGATAAACTATAAAAGGATATTTTAAATAGAATATATATATATGTATAACTGAACTACTTTGATGTACCGCAGAAGTTAGCATAATATTGTAAATCCACTATACTTCAATTAAAAAGAGAGAAAGAAGTATAAAGTTGTTTAAATTTGCCGGCCAAGCAGGATAACCCAAAACTCAAGCCCATAGTTTCTCCTGGAACAGCTTCCCTTCCTACTTTAACATGTAAGAGCTGATGCATCCAGGATACCAGATCTCAGACTGTTGCTAACAGATATAAAGCTGTGGAAGCACATGAGTCGGGGAACTGCAGGAGAAAGCTCTGAGATTCCAATCAGGTCTCCAGGCAGAGTCCCATTGCTTTGGTCACTGAAACTCTTTCTCCAGTCCACCTTTGCTCTCCACTTATGGTCTCCCATGTTAGGGGCAGTTAGTGGAGGAGGGCACTGCACCCCACTCCAGTATTCTTGCCTGGAGAATCTCATGGACAGAGAAGCCTGGCAAGCTACAGTCCATGAGTTGCAAAGAGTCGTACATGTCTGAAGCGACTTAGCACACACACACACATACACACACACAAACTGCTTTTAATTCTCAGTGTCCAGCTGGAGCTTAGACAAAGTAAATTTCAAATACTTCCAGAGTCTCAAAAACAAACTTGCCCTTGAGAATCCCACATCTCCAGCACCTTCCTTGTTTTGCTCTGCGATGCAGGATGCATCGGGCCAAATTTTTAAATACCACATGGCCGCAGACTGTCTGTCAGACTGGGAGACGGATGGGATTTCAACTTCACCTTGTCCAGTCTCAAACAACCCGATGGATTAAGGTGTGTGGCCATTAGCAGCAGACAAGTTGTCAAGTTGGAACATGGCAGGAGCTAAACTTCAGGTTGTTGACAGTTTTATCCTGCTTACAGGCTTTGTCACCTCAAATAGTTTCTCTAAACAGCTCCTCCTCTGTAAAATATGAATATTGACAGTACCTACTTTCTAGAGGTGTGGTGAGAATTAGATGGAATAATCCATGAAAAACATGGTAAGCTCTAAGCCTGACAGAGTAAATACGGAATGATTGGTAGATGTTACCACTGCTTCTAGTACTTGTTACCACTGCTGCTACAAATTCTTCTTCTAACCACATCTGTTTTCATTATTAGAGCTTCCCAGATGGCACTAGTGGTAAAGAATCTGCCTGCCAATGTAGGAGACGTGAGACACGGGTTCAGCCTCTGGTTTGGGAAGATCTCCTGGGGGAGGGCATGGCAATCCAGGCCAGTATTCTTGCCTGAAGAATTCCATGGACAGAAAAGCCTGGCAGGCTACAGTCCATAAAGTCACAGAGTCGGACACAACTGAAGCGACTTAGCACGTAAGCACATGCTTATTATTAGACTGCTTTCCCAGCGTCATTTCCCTGGACATTGCCCCTTTTTGATCATTTATCTGATTGGACACTGGAGTAAACATGTTTATGCTATGCTACTTGCCTTCTGTATCCATATTCACCTTCCACTTACTGTGTATGTCCCAGAAGTCGTGTGCTCATCCAAGCTCCATCCAGAGGGTCCCTTTTCCGTTTTTAATGTATTTATTTATTTATTTGTTGGCTCTGCTGGGTCTTTGTGGCTGCACATGCGCTGTCTCTAGTCGCAGAGAGTAGAGGCTACTCTCTACTTGTGGTGCGCAGGCTTCTCATTGCAGCGGCTTCTCTTATGGCAGAGTTCAGGTTCCAGGGCCTGCGGGCTCAGTACTTGTGGTACACGGGCTTAGTTGCTCTGCAGCATGTGGGATCTTCCTGGACCAGAGATGGAACCCGTGTTCCCTGCACTGGCAGGCAGATTATTAACTACTGGGTTAGCCCAATGGGTCCTTTCTGAGTAAATTCTAATTTGAGAACAAATGACAGTAAATTCAGACTTCTCATCATGGCTGAATCCATGGCATGCAAGAGACAGGCGATGTCATTGGCTGTTTTGTATCATACAGGAGACAGAGAAATGTGGTTCATGGAAGGGTTCTCAACCTTGACCAACACCAGCACCCCGGGGGCGGAGGTGGGGGACACTTGTTAAATCACATGTTGCCACCCCTACCCTGGTTTCTGAACCTGGGGCAGAGTCCCACCAGCGGGTCTTCATAGACTTGTAATCCTGCTCTCTGATAAGCTGTGGAAAGCACCCTTGTGTTATTTCCAGAGCATTTGTGAAAGATACAGAAGCAGAATAATCACCATTATTAGGAAGGTTGGAAGAAGAAGCCAACAAGAGTATAAGAAGTTATGTAGAAAACAGAACTGGGGCTTCCCTGGTGGTGCAGGGGTTAAGAACCTGTGCTTTCACTGCAGAGGGCATGGGTTCAATCCCTGGCTAAGGAACCAAGATCCCATATGCCGTGTGGCACAGCCAAAAGAAAAAACGGAAACACACACACACAAAACCAGAACTGACTCAAAGCCATTCCTTCTTATGGCTAAGTAATATTCCACATACAAAATCAACAATAAAAGTAAAAGAAACACACAGCGTTTGCAGTTGTGTGTTGGGTCATGAGGCCAGAGGGTTGATCTGAGCTTTTTCCATGCCCACTCCCTGCCCCCAACTACATCATATTCTACTGCTTGGAGAGGCAAGTGAAGGACCCCAGACCTTACTTATAATTATTATACGTCCGAACCCAGGCCTTTATTTCATTACACCCAGTGACTCCAATTCTTGCTCAGAGCACAGGGTAACTAAAGTCTTCCCAGCCTGGGAGCAATGGAGTTACCTCCGGAGAAAGCCCTCTGTGATTTGGTCCCCCTTGTCAGGTCCAAAGCAAGGTGGGCTGTGGAGGATTCATCAGCCTGCCCTTCAGCAAGGTGAGCAGATAGTGGTGGGTCCCCAGTCAGAAGCACCCCCTGCTTTCTTTCTGGTTTCCTCACCCTTGCAGAAGCTTCCTGAGCTAATCGGATGTGTCACACCAGCTGAGACCTGCCAGGTGTAATGCGAAGGTAACCAGGCTGGTTTTTAAAGAATAAACATGCCAGAACCTCAACATCCCGATGTATGCTTCCTGCTTTAAAGCAGGAGCCATGCAACACAGTATACCACTGGTGATGTCGTCCTGGGTTCAATCCTTTACGCCCCCAAAGCTGCAACACATCCCTCGCAAAAGTGTTACTGGAGGCGAGTCCTCATTTGTTTAGGGTGGATTTTATTTTGGAAACTAGCTGAGAGCTATTCATTGCCAAGCCTGGTGAAAGAAGGGTGATCAAGCAGGGCAATGCTTTTTGGGTAATAAACAAGTGTGCCTTCGAGATTGATTTTTCTGGGCACAGGTCATAAACTGATTCTGAGAGAAATCAGTAACACGGGCAGACGATCTTCCCCAAATACGCTTCCTTCCTGAGTGAATGGGAAGTGACTAATGCACATAATCTTTCAATGGGTTTCCCTGATAACTCAGATGGTAAAGAATCTGCCTGCAATGCAGGCGACCCAGGTTCAATCTCTGAGTCGGGAAGATCCCCTGGAGAAGGGAATGACAACCGACTCCAGTATGCTTGCCTGGAGAATTCCATGGACAGAGGAAACTGGAGGGCTACAGTCCATGGGGTTGCAAAGAGTCGGACACAACCGAGCGACTAACACACACACATAGTAGCAGTTTGGTCTCTTGAGGATAATATGCAAATCTATGGAACTGAGTGCACAGAAGGGTCACCTGGAGAGTCTAATCCCCCTTGTCTGGGGTCCCAGCATCACAGCATGTAGAAACCTTTCCGGATGGTGCTGATGGGCAAGCAGAGTTAAGAACAAACAACCCAGGGAAGAAGAGAGGAATCAACCAAGCTCGGAGGCGGGCAACAGCAGACCTCAGTTTAAGAAGTAAAGGCCACTGAAGAAAAGGAAAGGCTGGGATGAAGGGCTGTGAGCTGAGGCAGGTTGATGGTACAACACACTGCTGAGATGAGCTGCTGAACTTAGAGAAGCACCAAAGGATTTGGCAACAGGAGGCAGTTTGCAACCTTGATGAGAGTGACAGGGACGGGAGCCACATTAGAGTCAGGTGAAGTGGAAACAGCCCCGTTGTGACATTTTTGAGTTCAGCTCTGAATAGATGAGTGTAAATGATGCAGCAGCTGCTGAAGGGATCAGGGAAAGGGAGAGCTCCTGACCACACTGATGAGAATGGCCTGATGGTAAAGAAGAATTCCACAATGAAGGAGAAGATGGTGGTAGCTGTAAGAGTGATGTTCCCGAGAGAGCAGGAGGAGATGCAGGCCAGATGTGGAATGACCGTCCTTGATGCGGGCCTTGGACCATCGTGGTAGATGCAGGATAGGCTGACGAATCACGGGTGGTATGTAAATCTGGTGGTATGTAAATCATAAACTGATTCTGAGAGAAATCAGTAACACAGGCAGACGAGCTTCCCCAAATACACTCCTTCCTGAGTGGTCTTCAGTAAAGCATCTGCCTGCAATGCGGGAGACCTGGGTTCGATTCCTGGGTCTGGAAGATCGCCTGGAGAAGGAAATGGCAATCCACTCCAGCACTCTTGCCTGGAAAACCCCATGGATGGAGGAGCCTGATAGGCTACAGCCCATGGGGTTGCAAAGAGTTGGACACGACTGAGCAACTGATATATTATATATTATTATATTATTATTATGTAAATCTGGGGATGGGAATGTGAGGATATCCCCATCTGATGGCTTCTATAAATATCCGAAAAGTGAAAGTGTTAGTCACTCAGTCATGTCCAACTCTTTACAACCCCCATGGTGTGTAGCCCACCAGGCCCTCTGTCCATGGAATTCTCCGGGTCAGAATACTGGAGCGGGTTGCCATTTCCTTCTCCATTGGATGGCTTCTATAAATATCTACATCAATAAGATCTTACAGTAAAGAGATAGTATTTTGAAGTCTTTTTGGTCACCCCATTTACTATACCGTGGACATATTTTCATGTCAATACATGGGCATCTCAACCATCCTTTTAAAATTACTGTGTAGTGTTCCTTTGTACAGGTGACCATACAAGGGCCTCCCAGGTGACTCAGTAATAAAGAATCCCTCTGCCAATGAGACACAGGTTCAATCTCTGGGTCGGGAAGATCCCCTGGAGGAGGAAATGGCAACCCACTCCAGTATTCTTGCCTGGAAAATCCCATGGACAGAGGCGCTTGGCAGGCTACAGTCCATAGGGTTGCAAAAGAGTTGGATACGACTTTTAGTGATTGAGCATAGAACATCTGTGTTCTATGCTGAAGATAATTTATGTAATCAGTACTCTTCTAGGGGTGAGCTGATTTTTCCCCATCTTTTGAGAATATGCAGAAACAAAGGAAAACAATCAAAGGAGACCAAATAATAATACTTTTGTCATTAAGCAAAGGATGTCTAGTTCCCTCTCAAGGGGTATAGATAATATTCTGAGCTATGTCCTGTGAGCTGTTTTGCAGAGACTGAAATCTCCACAGGTGGGCAAGTTAACTACCTGATGACCAGACTGTAGCCATGACATAAACTTCCACAATTCAGAGAACTGGCCTCAAGAAAATGGGAACAAATAGATCCTGGAACTGCAGACTAACTGTACTTAAAACATTCAAGATGATGCTGGTCAGACCACCGATGACCAATTTCCAGATGACTGTCGGAGCTGACTGTGCTGTTTTTGCATGTAGGCCCTCCCTCTGTCTAGAAAAGCTCTTGCCCCCCGGTTGTAGTCAGTCTTTGGACAGGCATCCACCCTCCCCACTCATTGCCAGCATCCAAAACAGAGCAAACTTTCCTTTCTACCAATCTTGCCTCTTTATTGGCTTTTGAGCAGTGAGCAGCTGGACCCCATTTTCAGTTACACTGTAACTGTATATAAAATTTTATTCATACAGATTTTTATGGTGTCAGAGTCCATTGCACTCATTAAATATTCAAGTGGGTTCTGACTCTCTAAAAAAGATGAAAAGTCATTAGTCTAATCCAGTTTTTAAATAAGAACTAGATATATGTCCAGAGCTGAAATTGGGTCCCTTGATTTCTCAACTAGTGCCCTATCCATTGCCTTTTGGGCAAATAATAGTCACCATTACCATCATCATCATCACCATCATCACCATTAATATCACGACCACCATCATCATCATCACCATCATCACCATCACCCCCATAACCCCCATCACTACCATTACCACTTTCGTCATCACCATCATCTAAAACATCAGTTTCTGTGGACTCCTGATTCTCTGAGGCTCCATTAAGCAAAATTAACTCTTCGAAACTCTGGGCTGCCCAAGCATCTGGTAAGGTGAAAACTGGTCGTCAGCCTCCCTCCTCCCCTTCAATACTCACCGGCAGAGAGCGTGCACTCTGGGGCTTTCATCCCTCCACTGCCCTCTTATTCCTAACTGGTGAAGTCTCGTGCCCTTGTTGAGCCTTGTTTCTACAAGGCTGGACACCTTTTAACAGGACGTACTTGAAAAACAAGATATTTTCCTTTGTGCTAGAAACAAATGGTGATTAATGTGCTCGTTGTAATTAATCTGTGGTGACAGATGAGTGGTGTCTTAGCAGCTCCTCTGCTGCTGTGGGAGCCTCCCTGGACAGGACAGCTGGTGAGAGGGGACACCAAATTCAATTTGTGCCTCATTTGCATACATATGACAACCATCTGTGCTAACAGCACTGGGATGTCTCCATTAGATCCCTGGTAGCAACAGCCTCTCCCGGGCTCCTGTTAGCCCTGGAAGAGGAGGAGCTCAGAGTGTAAATATTTGCAGAGGGTAAGGGTGGGCTTGATGGAGCACAACCAACCGTGTCCCTTTCATCAGAGGTTAAGCATTAAGCATGGGCTGAGGTTCCTCTCACCCATGGGACGGCATCCTCTTCTGAGAACCCCTTCTCCTTTCATCCGAAGCTTCTAGTGTCCATCTCAAAGACTCATTGAACTGCTGATGTTCTTCTTATCATCCAGTCTCTTGAACCAGCTTCATTTTGGTAAAGACTTTAAAAAAAATTTTTTTAACTGGCGCATTTATTCAAAAACTGTTCATAATAGTATGTATATACACACCACTTTATACAAATTAGATAACTGATAAGGACTTACTGTATAGTACAGGGAACTCTACTCAATACTCTGTAATGACTTTGGGAAAAGAATCTTAAAAAGAGTAAAGATGTGTATATGTGCTAAGTCGCTTAAGTTACGTCCAATTCTTTGTGACTCTATGGATTGTAGCCCTCCAGGCTCCTCTGTCCATGGAATTCTCCAGGCAAGAATACCCTGGAGTAGATTGCCATGCCCTCCTGCAGGGGATCTTCCCAACCCAGGGATCAAACCTGGGTCATTGACAAGAAGGTTCTTTACCACTAGAACCACCTGGAAAGCCCAAATATGTATGTATGTATAACCAAGTTACTTTGCTATACAACAGAAAGTACCATAACTCTGTAAACGAGCTATACTCCAATAAAAATTAATTTGAAAAAACAAAAATATTCATGGAGTATTTACAAAGTTTGGGCGAAACTCCAGGTGAAAGAGATATAGGAGTTCACAGGAGAGAAAAGGCTTTTGGTTTATGGAGCTTATATATAGATGTTTATATGTAGGGCTTCCCTTGTGGCTCAGCTGGTAAAGAATCTGCCTGCACTGTGGGAGACCTGGGTTCGGTCCCTGGTTTGGGAAGATCCCCTGGAGAAAGGAAAGGCTACCCACTCCAGTATTCTGGCCTGGAGAATTCCATGGACTGTATAGTCCACGTGGTCGCAAAGAGTCTGACACGACTGAGAGACTTTCACTTTCACATGTAGACATGAACCCTGCTAACAAACAAACAAATAAGAAAAGTTACTTGCACTGTTATGTTCTAAGCAGGGAACCAAAACAGAGTGTAAATTGGCATGGGAAAAAACAGTAGTTGATGAGGACATTGCATGTAGTGGTCCAAGGAGTTCTTGCAAGGAGGTGAGATTTAAGCTGTCCTCTACATGCCAG
Organism: Bubalus bubalis; assembly: GCF_019923935.1. Lineage (NCBI taxonomy): Eukaryota > Metazoa > Chordata > Mammalia > Artiodactyla > Bovidae > Bubalus > Bubalus bubalis. The sequence goes on along the minus strand of NC_059159.1, from coordinate 31,185,753 downwards.
GAAGGAGTCAGATTGTAACATCAACAGAAAACGTGTGTTCCTCCAAAGAAAGGGAAAGGTGAGCTTGGCATCTTGAGGGAGAGAAAGATGACCAATGTGGCTGGGGGCAAGTCAGAGAGAGGAGGTAAGAATGGTGAGTCCATTTTAATTTCCTAGATTTGGAGTCATGAAGTACGGCAGACAGGAGAGGGCTTAAAATGACAGAAGTTTATCATCTACAATTCTGAAGGCTAGAAGTCAGGACACTGAAGTTTCAACACGGCCCTGAAAACTGTATGGAAGATCATTTCCTTCCCTCTTTGAGCTGCTGGCATGGCCATGAATCCTTGGCGTTGCTCTGTGCTTGGCAGATGCATCACTCAGGACTCCGCCTCTGTCCTCAGGAGGCTGTCTTCTCTCTGGGTGTGCCTGTGTCTTTTCTCTTCTTATAAGTGGACCAGTCATATTAGGTTAACCAGTTGGAGCTGGGGATTTGAAAGCCAGATCATGCGTACTGGTCATAGTGGAAGCCCATAGACTCCAGACCCCTTCTTCAGAGCTGAAACGTGTGAGAAGTCAGAATGAGGTGTGAGAAGGCATTACCCATTCAGCCAGCCAACAAATGGCAAAAGTAAACAACAACTGGATTAACAAAGCCTTCCTGCAACCAAAACCTGGTTTGATAAGATAGGGGAGGTTATTACTCAAGAAAAATTGCTACCACACTTCCCAATGACTTTGCATCCTAAGTAAAAAAGACATCTTTAGCACAACAGATGTCCTTTTAAAATGTTATCAACCAGGAAAATAGATGCAGGGAGTGGGGGAGAGGATGCAAGCCAGACCATAAAAATGTAATCGAGTCCACAAATAAATAAGAGGGTAGCACGATCAGATTAAACAGCATGAAAACAAATGACAGGTAGCTGAATTTCCGATGCATCGTAGCTCCTGGAGCCCTAAAGATTGTGTACAAGTGCGGCTGAACTTCTGGTGCATCATAGTCCCCAGAGCTGTGAAGACTGAGTACAAGTGTGGGATGGGCTTGTTGCCAGTAAACAGGGAACTCTGCCTTGGTGGCTTCCACTTTAGCCTCAGAAGCCTTGCTAACACTGCATCCTAGAAGCCAGTAGCAGTCCCTGTAAGGAGCATTACAAATAAAATGGACTTGCTAAAGTAGTACCTTTAGAGGCCTTCCAATGAGTCCACTTCTAATCAACAGAACTAAAGGGCTTCCCAGGTGACGCAGTGAGTAAAGAATCCATCTGCGATGTAGGAGACACAGGAGACTTGGGTTCCATCCCTGGATCAGGAAAGTCCCCTGGAGGAGAAAATGGCAACCCACTCCAGCTGCCTGCCTCTTGCCAATGGCCCAAGTTTCCTTTTCTAGGGGGAAGGGCTTTCTTTTACCTTGGTTTCAATTTTCTATATTCTGTGCATGCTCAGTCATTTGTCATGTCTCACTCTTTGTGACCCCATGGACTGTAGCCCACCAGGCTCCTCTGTCCATGGGATTTCCCAGGCAAGAATACTGGAGTGGGTTGCCATTTCCTTCACCCCCATTCCGCCCATCTAGGTCATCACAGATAAGGATGACGATGGTTAAAATAGCCAAACACAATCAGTGATGTAGTAGGTGCTTAATAAATGGCAGCTAATATCATTGATAAAAGAAGCTCTTTTAGAGAGAGGAACCTAAAGGGATAAGACACAATCCATCTGAATGAAGAGAGGAATGAAAGAGCTAGGAGGCTTGGAGTCAGGGGAAAGGCAATGCTCTCTGTGCTGCATGAGGCAGTTGACAGAGCTATCTGTAACACCAAATTATCAGAGACGGGTTTGGGATTTTCACTGGCACAGACACGCTTCCCCCCTGAGCCCCAGAATAAATACTTAGAAGGTTAAAGGTGAGTTCATTAATCTCTCGCTTGTTTGTTTGTTTAGACACACAGATGCTCCCATTGTGAACACAATTGAGGGATGAAAAAAAATATATATATATATATATATGGACTCCAAAGGACTTCAATAGTCTCATGGTGGAGGGGCTGCACAAGAGAAAAAACAGGCTTTACATTTAATTCTCTGCTTCAAAAAACTGTAATCAAAATGGAAAACTCACGACTTGTTTCTTTATAGGGCTTGTTTATGCAACTTGCTTTCTAGCTGGCATTTGATCAACTTTTCCAAGTAAATTTTTAGTTTGCTTAGTTAGGTAAAACTTGCCAAGCAAGGGCCATTTAAGTTCTTACCCGATTTCTTTGTACCAATGACAATTTCCTTTGTACCTGCTTGACTTTCATTCAACACATCTTCTGGCTTCTGTGAGAAGCCCTGGACAAGCCTCAATCTGAGATGTTGAGACAAAAGCCAAGATTTACACCTTCTAATGAAGTGGAATGATGGAAAATGTGACTTAAATTATCCTCATTGAGCTCAGTATCATTTTTAGTAATAGCCAAGATAGTTCTCCTTTGGCTCCAAATAACCTGAAAACAGACAGCTGTCCTAGAGTCTTTCTGGAGAAAAAGCTTTGAAAAAGAGAAGTGACTTGCTAAAGGTCACGTTATACACATTAAGGTGTAGTTCAGTTCATCTGGTCAGTCGTGTCCAACTCTTTGGGACTGCAGCACATCAGGCTTCCGTGTCCATCACCAACTCCTGGAGCTTACTCAAACTCATGTGCATCGAGTTGGTGATGCCATCCAACCATCTCATCCTTTGTCTGTCATCCTCTTCTCCTCTCGCCTTCAACCTTTCCCAGAATCAGGGTCTTTTCCAATGAGCCAGTTCTTCGCATCAGGTGGCCAAAGTGTTGGAGCTTCAGCTTCAGCATCAGTCCTTCCAATGAATATTCAGGACTGATTTCCTTTAGGACTGAATGGTTTGATCTCGTTGTAGTCCAAGAGACTCTCAATGAAGTGCAAAGAAGACTTATCTTGTGTGTTTATCCTCTCTCTTTGGAGGCTGTAGCAGGCAGATTTAAGGTCAACCACCACAACCCATACCACCCTAGCAATGATTTTTGCCTCCTGGTGTTCACATTTTTGTATAAACCCTTCTCCTTGACTTAGAAGTAGGTCCTATGTCCTGCTTCTTATCAATAAAGCATAGCCAAAGTGAGGGAATATCCCTCCCATGGTTATGAAATATTACATAACTCACATCTAATTAACAGGTTCACTCTATAGGCCATCCCTGATGGCTTGATAAAGGAAGTGGCCAGGCTGGGAGACGTGGCATAGAATAGTGGGTTGTCCCTGAGAATCAGATGTGGTCTCTAGGAATTACAAGTAGCACTCGGACCTGAGGGCAGTCTCTAGTCAAGAAAGAAGATAGAGCTTCCGTCTGCCCACCACAAGACAGCGAATTCCACCAACAACCTGAGCGAGCTCGGAAATGGACTCTTTCCCAGTTGGGCTTTCAGATGAGATTACATGTTGACTGATATCTTCATTACAACTTTGTGAGACCCTAAGCAGAGGAACCAGCTAAGTTGTGCCTGGAATCCTCCCTACAGAAACTAAGAGATAATAAGTGTGTGTTATTTAGGTCATTGAGTGTGTGGTAACATGTTATACAGAGATAGAAAATAAACACAGAGATCCTCTGCTAGGTAACGATGAATCTCAAGCATCTTTGGTTTTCCATGAAGGCATCTCTAATCACTTACAGGAAAACCAAGAGTTTCTCCTGGTGCTTTCTCATCTAACCTTAAAATTCTCCTAATGACTTTTCATATTTCCTATCTTATATGACCATTATATCATATATACCATTGTGAGTCACTCAGTCGTGTCTGACTCTTTGTGATCCAATGGACTGTAGCTACATTATGACCATTACTCTAAATCAAATGTATTGTGAATATACCCCATTTCTACCACATATTCATTTATGATTGTATTTGGTTGTTTCATTTATTACTTCATCTCCACTTATCAGCCATCAAAACACAGACACTTTCATCAAATTAGCTGGTAATTTAGAACCATTTTAACCTATCTCTAACTTATGTGTGAAAACAGAAAGCCTTGGCAAAGAAACAGAACCAAATGGACATTTTAAAACTGGAAAATACAACTAATATAAGAAGTAAAGAGAAAATACAGAAAAATACTGAAATAAAAACCTCAGTCCATGGGCTCAACAGCAGAATAGAAATGAGAGAGGAGCAACTCAGTGAACTGAGAGATAGAAAGACAGAAATTAATCAGCGAGAACAGAATTTTTTTTAAAAAATGAACAGAGCCTCAGAGACCTGTGGGACTAAAACAAAATTTCCCTCCTCTATTGGCATTCCAGGAGGATAGTAGGAAAAGTATTTGAAAAATAATGGTGGGAAACATCTCAAACTTGGCAAGAGATATAAAAACTCACAATTCAGGTTGTTGAACAAACTCCTTTCCAAAGATGGGCAGATGACCTTTCCAGACAGTAAGAGTCTGGAGATTACTGATGGGTCTTACTTACCATTGCATTTAATAAGCCCCGGTAGCTGAACTCACTCAACAGCCAATCCAAGAGCCACTGGAAGGGGCTACCTCTAATCTTCATCAATCACCCCCAGGACATTCTTCATAGACACACAGTCTGAATTATACTTGGTGTCTGCATGCAAACCCATCTCTAAGACACATCCTGCAACTCAGTCCTCAAAGTGAGACTGGAGGACCAGCAAGCATGTCAGCATCACCTGGGAGCTTCCTAGAGCCCCATCCTAGACTTGATATACCTCAGATTCACATTCAAATTTGAAGAACATGTCTCTGGCTGTTTGCACACTCCTTTCCAAACCAAATAGACACCCCTACACTCCTCTTACATTAAAATTCTAGAATTCCCTATGGGCTGCAGGCTTGAAGCCAACCAAAAGAGCATCAAAATTACAAACTAGGAAAAGTACTGGGCAAAGACACTGGAGTTTTGTTCTCTCCCCTGAACCTTTGTGTTCACAAATCACCTGAACGCCAGCAGTCTCTGTTGGCAAGATTGCTGCTTTTCATATTGACTTGTTTTCCTTATGAATTTAGCGATGAAGACAAACTAGAAAATCAGAGGCTTCTTCCTGTTCGAATATCCTATGATTCCATTACATGTGAATCTGATCACCCATTACTACTTAGCCAAAATCTGTATGTAGAGAAGTTAATTATAAGATCCTAAACCATGCCTGGTATATAATTATAGCAGAAATATTTTTTAATCTAACTGTAATTCTATTTAGAAATGTTGATGACTTGAGCTTTGCGCCTGTAGCTTATAATATCACCAGAAACCCTTCAGAGAATCATAACCTTGTAAGTCGGTTACCTGTTGATGGTCAAATATATATATATATATATAATTTTAACAGTGCCCATTACACACAGGCTTCCATTATAACACTATTTCCACTCGGTCATGGTTTTATGAAAAATTCCCCTATTGGCTCAAATTTTCCAAGCTTAATCACACTCTTGAGGTGAACTTTTTCAATTAAACTCCACTTAAGCCAATTTTGAGCTCTTTGAATGAAGGAAAAATATATATGCCAGACTCTTAAAAATAACTGTCAAGCAGGTTCCTTTTTTAAATATTTATTTAACACACTAACATTCACACTTCACAAGAGCACTAACCTGCCCGCCTCATAATTTCCAGATGATGGAGGCAGAGGTGCTTTTTTGCTTAGAAATCCCCAGTAAGTATTTTAATTATCTCCTTTGCCATGGGGAATTATAGATAGTCTGTAAAGCAGGTTATTTTGTTTTAAACTTGTGAGGCCACTTAACATATATGATGCTGAATTCAGTTACTACACACCATCTCCCCTCCTTGTGAGTTTGGCCAAGTTTTCCATTTTGGGATTAATGAGAAGAAAAGTCATTTGGATTATTGATCCAGTGTGAGTCATACAGAATGGGGAAGAATGGGCAATCCCCACTATTTTGAATGCCCTCCATTTACTGTCTCTAAACTTTATTCTGGAACATGCAGACTTTGATTGTATTATGTCTATAGGGAAAACAACCTCTGATTTCTCTCTCAGAACGACTGGAAGGCAAAGTCTCCTGGGTTTGGGTCATGGCTCTGATCTGTTGGTTTTCTTTCCCTACTAAATCGTTTGTGTCCCCTCTGTATATCTTCATCTGGTTGACTGGGAACAGGAAGCCTGCCAGGACACACACAGCCATCCTCTGGGTTACAGCCAGCCAAGGGCAGGACACGAAAGAATTCTTTACTGGATTCCTCCTGTCTAAGACTTGCTGCCAACTGCCAACTGCCAACTGATGGAGACGTTCTTCTTGATTCCAAGGAGGTCTCTCAGCACAGTTATACAGACCTGATTTTTAAAAAATCCCTAATGGATTTTAGTTGTCCCTTCTCCAAGCTAATGTTTTCACAGGTTGCTTAAGGAGGAACCACATCTGAGGATTCTGATGGGTGAGAATGTTGTTGTTCAATTTCTAACTTATGTCCAACTCTGTGACTCCATGAACTGCAGCATGCCAGGCTTCCCTGTCCTTTACTATCTCCCAGAGTTTGCTCAAACTCATGTCCAGTGAGTTGGTGATGCCATCCAATCATCTCATCTTCTGCCATCCCCTTCTTCTTTTGCCTCCAATATTTCCCGGCATCAGAGTCTTTTCAGATGGGTCAGCTTTTCACATCAGGTGGCCAAAGTTTTGGAGCTTCAGCTTCAGTATCAGTCCTTCCAATGAATATTCAGGGTTGATTTCCTTTAGAATTGATGGATTTGATCTCCCTGTAGTGCAGGGAATTCTCAAGAGTTGTCTCCAGCGTCACAATTCAAAAGCATCAGTTCTTCGGTACTTAGCCTTCGTTATGGTCCAACTCTCACATCCATACACGACTACTGGGAAAATCATAACTTTGATTGTATGGACCTTTGTTAGCAAAATGGTATCTTCTGCAATAGTCTGAGATGGTCTGGTCCTTGACTTCTTTCATGCAGTTGATCTCAGCTCCCTCCTTTTCAAGGAAGTCATCCCTGCCTCCTCTAGTAGCTCCCTACACGCTCTGCACAATGCTGCTCTTTGAGCCCTGGAATATGCAATCCCATATCCTGCCGCAGGACATTTGCACATATCCTTCTCTTTGCCTGGAACACTCTCACCATTTCTCTTCTCCTGGTGAACTTCTATCCACTATTTAGGTCTTAGCTTGTCACTTTTTCAGGAACAATCCCACTAACTTGGCTAATTAAGTCAACCCCACACCAGTGCCTGTCCTCACACCACCATATACTTGCCCTTGGTGGTGCCTATCACGGCTGCCTTCTTACATTCTCTTCTGTGATGTTTATTAGTAACTTAATCCCTACCGGCTCCATGATCAGACCATGTACACTTTCAATGTCTGGCCTAGGCCTTCACACACGTAGGTGCTCAGTAATCATTTGTGAGATACATGGATGAATGAATGAATTCACTTAAGAAATTTTCAGGCGGTGGGAGGAGTCACAGAGTTTAAGCCAATGCTATTAAATGCCTTGGCATGGGAAGAATTTGTCTGGTTTGTTTTACGGTGTTGTTCTAACCTTGATGTGTAAGACCTATGAAATGAGAAGGTGAACAGAGAGGAAGCAGTCCAGAAGAGGACCTGGAATAAAAAACCCTCAGCTAAGTCCTACATAAAACACCTCCAGAGCCATAATACTGTAAACCTAGAAATGGACCTTGGAGATTGTTTCTGGGATTTTACAGATGAAGAAAAGCTTCCACTGTAGTTATTGGCAGACCCCACCCCTTCTGACTCCTCATCTGTTCCTGGTCCACTGCTTCCACAAGGCGACAGCCTTTAACAGACATTTTTAAAAATTAAATAGAGGGCAAGACTCAACAGGGCTTCCCTGATGGCTCAGTGGGTCAAGAATCTGCCTACAATGCAAGAGATGCGGGCTCGATCCCTAGATCGGGAAGATCCCCGGAGGAAGAAATGGCAACCCACTCCAGTATTCTTGCCTGGGAAATCCTATGGACAGAGGAGCCTGGCGGGCTACAGTCCAAAGGGTTGCAAAGAGTTGGACATGACTGAGGACACATTGGACTGGACAGGACTCAACAGGAGCTGAAGCCCTGAGCTGGGAAAACCATAGAAGAGGAACAGTGATGAAATCATACAGAAACCATAGGGTCCCCAGGCAATGGTTAGAGAAAGAATTGAGGGACCTTTGCTAGGAAGTCCCCAAAGGAACAATTACCTCTTTTCTGTAATCTCTAATTCTTATCCCCTAAACTCTAAACACAAAGGAGTCCAGGAGGAAGAAGCTACCCAAACATCACTCATCCTTTCGGCATAGCCAAGTGGCTTAGGGTGTGGGTTCTCGACCAGGTTCCTGAGTATAAATCCCATTGATTGTGTGACTTTAGTCAAGTTGCTTAATCTTTCTGCATCTCGGTTTTTCCCATCTACGAAATGGGAATGCCTGCTTAGTAGCTTCAGTCATGTCCGACTTTTTGCGACCCCATGGACTCTAGCCCAGGCTCCTCTGTCCATGGGATTCTCCAGGCAAGAATACTGGAGTGGGTGGCCATGCCCTCCTCCAGGGGATCTTCCTGACTCAGGGATCGAACCTGCATCTCTTATGTCTCCTGCATTGGCAAATGGGTTCTTTACCACTGGAGCTGCGTGGGAAGCCCACGAAAAAGGAATAATGGAACCCAACTTTTAGGGTCGCTGTGAGGATGAAGTGTGGTATGAGGTACCTGTGCATGATGCACAGGAAACTGTTGGTATGGCCTGGTATTATTTCAACATTCAACAGATGTGTGTTGAGTGCTTACTATATGCTCATATGGAATAAAGTTGTGGGGCAAGGACTTATCGTGGGGGAAAAAAGACACGTGTAAGAGACAGGAAATACACAGATTAGGCTCAGCTCTGAAAAATTTTTTAAAGGACAGCTGGAACAGGAATGTGGAGTTGGCTGCCTTTAGATGGGCTTTGTTACAGAAACTTCTGGGAGGACCTGACCTTTGAACCAAAGGATCCAGCCATGTGAAGAGTAGAGAAGAGAGTATTCTTGCCCAGGAAATTTCAGAAACACAAAGGGCCAGGCCTTGAGGTGGGAATGTCCTTATTTCCAGTACAGTGAGAAACCTGTGGAAGGTTTTCAGCAAAGTGAGACAGGATCTGAGCTGTGTTTTTAAAAGATCCTACCGTCCAAACCCATAGAATGCACAACACAGAGAGTGGACCAAATGCTCTAAACTATAGACTCCTGGGGACAATGAGATGTCTACATAGGGGGGATTCCCTGGTGGCTCAGCCGGTGAAGAATCTGCCTGCAATGAAGGAGACCCGGGTTCGATCCCTGGGTTGGGAAGATCCCCTGGAGGAGGGCATGGCAACCCACTCCAGTATTCTTGCCTGGGAAATCCCATGGACAGAGGAGCCTGGTGCACTACAGCCCATGGAGTCACGAAGAGTTGGACACGACTGAGCAACTAACACACAAAGGCTTATCAATTATAGTAAATGTAACATCTAGTGGTGGTGGAGGGTTGATAATAAATGTACCATCTGTGACTGTGCATTTCGGGGGCAGGGGAGTCTTTGGGAAATTGAGGTACTTTCAATTTTGCTGTGAAATTAAAACTGTCCTGAAAGCATAAAATCTTCATGAAAAAAATTAAACTACTGAATTGAAAAAAAAAAAGATAAAGATTCTTCTGGTTTCTGTACAGAGAATGAGTTTCAGAGGGACAAGAGTGAAGACAGCGAGACTAGTGAGGGAGCTAGTGGAGAAGTTGAGAGATGGCGGAGGGTGGTGTGGGCTGGGATGGATGGGAGGAAAGATGGGAGCAACGGGGTGAGCCGTGGGGAAGGGTAGGTGGTAGGATAAAGGGAGGCTTCGAGGATGAGTCCTAGGCTTTTGTCTTGAACAACCAGAAACAGTGATTCCATTTATCAAGAAGGAGAAAAACAAGGAGACCTGGAGTGCGTGGTGTTTGCTTTGGTTTCACAACAAGGGAGGCAGATCTGAGATTCTAGGACTCTGTGTTGTTGAATAGAATATCCCCCTCTCTGAAGAGTTCTAAGAACAAAGAGAGTACTAATTTACCTGGAATGGTGACAAGTAAGGCTCTTTAGGAGAAAAGAAGTGGATTAGTTCCCTTCTAGCAACCCATCCACCCTTCTTTTTAAAATTTATTTATTTTAATTGGAGGTTAATTACTTTACAATATTGTGATGGTTTTTGCTATGTATCAACATGAATCAGCCACGGATGTACATGTTTCCCCCCATCCTGAATCCCCCCACCTCCCTTCCCACCCTATCCCTCTGGGTTGTCCCAGAGCACCAGCTTTGGGCGCCCTGCTTCATGCATCAAATTTGCACTGGTCATCTATTTCACATAAGGTAATATACATGTTCCAATGTTATTCTCTCATATCATCCACCCTCTCCTTTTCCCACATATACACAATGGAACATTGCTCAGCTACAAAAAAAACCACATTTGAGTCAGTTCTAATGAGGTGGATGAAACTGGAGCCTATTAAACAGAGTGAAGTAAGTCAGAAAGAAAAACATCAGTACCATATATTAACCCATCCACTCTTTAGGAATTGTGGTTACTTTCTACTGGTGAGAAACTCCTCTTCAGTTCAGTCCAGTCGCTCAGTCGTGTCCAGCTGTTTGTGACCCAATGAACTGCAGCACGCCAGGCCTCCCTCTCCACCACCAACTCCCAGAGTTTACCCAAACTCACGTCCATTGAGTTGGTGATGTCATCCAACCATCTCATCCTCTGTTGTCCCCTTCTCCTCCCCCCCTCAATCTTTCCCAGCATCAGGGTCTTTTCAAATGAGTCAGCTCTTCGCATCAGGTGGCCAAAGTATTGGAGTTTCAGCTTCAACATCAGCCCATCCAATGAACACTCAGGATTGATCTCCTTTAGGATGGACTGGTTGGATCTCCTTGCAGTCCAAGGGACTCTCAAGAGTCTTCTCCAACACCACAGTTCAAAAGCATCAATTCTTCGGCGCTCAGTTTTCTTTATAGTCTAACTCTCACATCCATACCTGACTACTGGAAAAACCGTAGCCTTGACTAGACGGACCTTTGTTGACAAAGTAAAGTCTCTGCTTTTTAATATGCTGTCTAGGTATGGTCATTTTTCTCCTATTTTTCTTAAGGCGGAGAAATGATGATGGTGCTGAGTGACATAGTTCTTTGTTTCCCAGGAATGCGTTTGAACAGGAATGCGTTTTCTTTCTTTCTTTCTTTTTGATGCTTAAAGGCAAATGAAAATTCTTGAAAACATCAGAGCATCCTAGTACATGCCTTTGTTCAGAGAAATGAGCAATGTCAGAGTCACTCTCTGTTTAGAAAAAATCTGAGAGTTTAAAGGAGTGGTTTCCAAGGTTTTTAAGAATATTATATTCTTAAAGTTTGGACAACTTGATGCCACTTTATGTAAGCTTTTATTTTTAACACAAACACACTAAAAACAACACTAGACCAGGGGTCTTAGAAAAGATGTCACCCCACTCAGTCCCTGGACATCACCCGCCCTCTCAGGGCTGTTCTTGGTTTCTCTACAAAGAAAGAGGAGCTGGGCATCACATCCTTTCTAGTTTCCATGGCCCATCAAATACTGGCCAGAGTGAGATAAATGTTTTCACACTGATCGAGGTGCTGAACGTCATTCATTTGCATTTCATGGTTTTTTTTAATTTCCCAGATGCTCTGAACGCAGCTCAATGCTTTGATAGTCTGCCAACTTGATCACTCTTCCTGTAAATTCATCTAAACTGGTGATGAGTTTTGGAGAAAAGAAACATTCTTCATGTTTCAGAATCAACCCTCACCATAAGCCTCGTCTGGGGGCCACATGTCCCAGAGTGAAGACGATTCTAACAGAGTTCCTCAAGTGACAAGTCTTTCCAGCTTTTATTCACTTTGGGTGGCTCGCCTGAGCGCCAGACTTCATGGACCCACCCTACAAGGGATTGTACCAAGTGTAACACAATGTAATCAGCCTTGTAAACTTACAACAAATGTGTGGCTTTGATTTGAAACAAATGCAGAAACCATAGCTACAGAGTGATGCCCAGTAAGACAGGCTTAAGACAGGATGGCAAAGTGCAGGAACAGCAGACTAGAACCTGTCTTTGTTCTCCTCCCATCTCTTGTGTGTTCTTGGGCGACTCATTCTGCGGGACTCATATCCTCATCTGTAAGACGCTGGTTGGACCACAGTCTCTTGGGTCTCAGCTTGGAGATTCTGTGAGTAGTCACGGGGCCTCACTGATGGCCGTGAACACAGGACAAGAGAACAGTATCATTTGGCCCAATTACTGGGCTTGACACATTGCACTCTTGCCGGGAAAGAAATCTCATGAGAGCAGTGAAGGACCAGGGAGTGAGGCTCACAGAGGTATTAATGAAGGGTTTCACCTTCCCTAAAGGTTTCTGCTGGGGTCTTTGGGTGGGAGCCAGGGCAGGTGGCAGCTGGAGGGGAGAGACGATTAGTACAGTGTGATCAGGTGGCACCTGCGGGGGAAGGTATTCACCTCGTCCTTCTCTGGAGCAGGAGAATGAACAGATGGAGCCCGAGACTTCCACAAACACTATTAACTTAACCTTGAATGTGCAGAGAGGCAGAAGCCTAACCCCTGTAACCACAAGAATCATTTATTATTGATTCTCTGCATTTAAAAAAAAGGTAAATTCCACATTATTTTCTTTTGTTGATAATCCCCATAGTCTCTTAAACCATGCAACTAGAGCTGGAGAATAGGATTCAGAGAGCGAGCTTTTCCCCTCGGGCTTTTTAAAAAGTTTATTTATTTTTTCACGGGAGGATAATTGCTTTACAATGTTGTGTTAGTTTCTGCCATACAACAACAGGAATCAGTCATAGGTATACATATAACCCCTCCCTCTTGAGCCTCCCTCCCACTCCCCCACCCCCAGCCCCCTCTAGGTCATCACAGAGCACAGAGCTGAGCTCCCTGTGCTATACAGCAGCTTCCCACTAGCTATCTGTTTTACACATTGGCAACCCACTCCAGTGTTCTTGCCTGGAGAATCCCAGGGATGGGGGAGCCTGGTGGGCTGCCGTCTATGGGGTCGCACAGAGTCGGACACGACTGAAGCGACTTAGCAGCAGCAGCAGTGGATATATGTCAGTACTACTCTCTCAATCATCCCACCCTCTCCCTCCCACTCCTCTTGGGCTTTTTAAACCGGAGATTAATGAACAGGATTTACTCAATGTCAATGTTCCATCTTGCTCTGCTGTTTGTCTGCACACACATAAGCACATCCCCATCAGCATGCAAACAAATACAATGCTCATCTCCACATCTCTTGATTTTCTCATGTCTGTCTTCACTAGCAATAACTCTGCCCTCCTCACATTCACTTCTCTAAATCCTACAGAGCTTGCAAGGTTCAGCACAAACCCCCTTCTCTGGGAGGTGGTGGGCTAACACAGGAGTCCAACCCAACGCCTCTTCTCTTCAGTGTTCTTGACCACATATTGAATCAATCTTTTCCTGGCACCCATGTTTTTCCTTCTCTTTTTGTGTGCACTGATTTGATCATCACATGTAAGCGCTAAAATCCCTGGAAAAGTGAACCACATTTCATATCTTCAGTAGCTCCCCCGATCTTTGAACAGTGTGAGTCTCAAAGGGCGTCTTCAAGCATTTGCTCAGCTGGACTTGTACAGTCTGTCTGAGCTCCTACAGAGGTGGCGATCCCTCAGCCTTACATATAAACATCGACTATGTTTGTCTGAATCTCGAAATCTCAGATCTTTCCCTTACCTGTATTGCTATTAAAACCACAAAGCATCAGAGGATATCATACATTAAAATGACACATATCTAAATTATCCAAGAATAATTTATCGCACTTCTAATTTCAATTCTTACACTTCACCAAAATTAAGGTATTTGTAAAGACTATCCCTTCACTACTGCTCTGCAATTCACCTTCCTCATAAATTGAACGACCATGTATGTGTGTCTATTTCTTTCTTTTTGAAATATTTATTTATTCATTTGACTGCTTCAAGTCTTACTTGAGGTACATGGGATCTTCCATCTTTGTTGTGACATGTGGGATCTTTAGTTGCGGCATAGGGGATCTAGTTCCTTGACCAGGGATTGAACCCTGGCCCCCTGCATTGGGAGCGTGGAGTCTTAGCAACTAGACCACCAGGGAAGTCCTTGTGTGTCTACTTCTGGACTTTTTTTTTATTCCACTGCCTTTGGTCCATACTGCCTGGTCTTCATTACCATACTTTTATAGTAAACCTTGATATCCAGTAGAATACATCTCACTAGGTTGTTTTTCTCTAAGGATGACTTACTTATTTGGGGCCTGACATGTTTCCAAAAGAATAGAGATCAGGTTCCCAATTTCCACAAAGAAACCTTCTGGTCTTTTGATTGGGGTTGCACTAAATGTACAGATTCTCTATTTTTTCCTGCTAATTAATATCTCTTATTTACATCTCATATTTACTGCATTGGGTGGAAATTCCAGAATAAGGTTGATAATATCCAACCTTATATTTTTGGATTTTTGGATTTGTTCTTTGGATTTTTGCTTTGTTCTTTGTTAGAGGTCAGCATTCTTGTTCTGTAGGGTCAGGTATTAAATATTTTCAGCTTCGGGGACCACACCATCTCTGTCACAACCACTCAGCTCTGTCACGTAGCATGAAAACAGCCATGGGTGATAAATAAACAATGAGCATTGTTCGATTTGACTCATGAACCATGGGTTACTGAACCCTGTGCTATTTTAATAATAAGGCTTTTATTTTTTGCCATTACTATGATTTTGGTTTTTGGTTTCTTTGCCATTTATGGAATAAATCCTCCAGTTATACATTGCCAAAGTTTGGGTTTTTGTATGTTTTTATTGTTTTCTTTTAGTTCTGTGAGTTTTTTTTTGCAATTCCTTTCTTTTTGACATCTACAAATATCATCACATTTTAAAAATCTTTTGTCTATGAACTGCATCTGGAATATTCTGCATATTCTCTAAAGTTGAGCCATTGTTACATCTCTGTAACAATCTTAGTCATAATAAATTATTTTTATTTACTTCTGGGTTTTACAGTTGTTTTAGTCACTAAGTTGTGTCTGATATTTTTGTGACCTCAAGGACTACAACCCTCCAGGCTCCTCTGTCCATGGGATTTCCCAGGCAAGAATACTGGTGTGGGTTGCCACTTCCTTCTCCAGGGGATCTTCCCAACCAACAGATTGAACCCATGTCTCCTGCATCTCTTGACATTAACAGGCATATTCTTTACCACTGAGCCACTACAGAAGCCCCTGGATTTTATTTATTACATATTACTTGAATACCTCCAATGTACCAGACACTCTTCCAGAATGAGTGCACAGTGGATGCTTCAGACCAAACCCTGGCTTCCATGGAGCTTAGATTCTAGAAGAAGGACACTGATAATAATAAGGACACATAGATATGTCAGTGAAGGATGATAATTAGAGATGGAAGGTGAGAGGGTAAGATGCTCTTTCAGAAATGGTGTTCAGGGAAAGCCTCTCTGATCAGGTGTCACTCAATCAGAGAACTAAAGGAAGTGAGGGCACAGTTCAGTCAACTAACTAAGCCAACGGAGGTGGTACCCAAAGGTCAGGGCAGGGGATGAACAGGATGCTGTGGGGCACATAGCAGGAGCCCTTAACATCATCTTGGGAGGGGCCAGCAAAAATCGTGGAGGAAGCAACACATCATTTGAGATCTAGAAGGAAAGCTACATAAACGATGGTGAATTTTTGGTGTCGCTTTGCCTGGGCCACAGGGTGCCAAGGCACTGGGTCAAACACTCTTGTGGGGTGTCTGTGTGGGTGTTTCCGGGTGATATAAACTGCTGAGTATGTAGACTGAATAAAACAGATGACCCTCCCCAGTGAGTGTAGGCCTCACCCAATCAGCTGAAGACCTGAACAGAACAAACAGGCTGAACAAGAGGGGATTCTTGTTCCTCCTGGCTGCTTTGAACTGGAGCACCAGTCTTTTCCAAACTTTGGACTCAAAATGAAGCATGGGCTTTTCTTGATTCTCGAGCCTTCTGGTCATCTAATTGGAACTCATGCCATTGGCTGTCCTGGTTCTCAGGCCTTCAGACTCAGACTGGAGCTACACGCTGGCTTTGCTGGGTCCCCATCCTGCTAATTTCAGATCTTGGGGTGGCTCCACCTCTGTAATCACATGAGCCCATTCTTTAACTCTGTATATATACACACACATACATGCCTTCTGTTGGTTCTTTTCCTCTGAAGGACCCCGACGAACACAATGAGTAGGAGAGGAAAGAGTCTCCCATAGCAGCATGACTCACGGCCCCCAAAATTAGATGAAAAAGGTGGTTTCGAGCAAAAGAAAGAAGTTCGGTGGGGCTAATGCATGTAAATACATGCACTGAAGCCCGTGAAGTTGGGTAACGTGGAGTCACTGAATTTCATCACCACTAGACCATAATAAAACTAACATGGATTCTAAGAAGGGGAAATTTGGGCTACATTCTCTGGGATTAAAACAAAAAGAAATTAAAACATAATAAGAGGATGGTCCAAAACAATCTAACCACATAGGGACATTTCAAATTGTTTTTTGTAAACTAGTGTTAGGCCAAAAAGTACACAAAAATGGCAATTATAAATTATTTAGAAATTAAGCATTGTATAAAGGACATGACCGAGACAATACACAGACCAAAAAGCATGGCCTTAAGTTCACTAAAAAATAAGCAATACTGACAATAAATTACTAACTCAAGAAATTTAAGAAAAGTTGAGGCAAAATGGACACAAATAAGGAACCTGTATTCACTCTATATTCTCTGCCTAGAACTCTCTTTCTCTCCCATCTTTACGCCTCAGGCCCTCGCTTGCTTCAGGAGGCTTCTGCTCCTCTGTCACCTGAAGTTTTCCTCTGAAAGACCCTGAGAGTTTCCCCCTGAAGTTCATGTCCTTTTTTTTTTAATTGGCATATAGCTGATTTACAATGTTGTGTTAGTTTCTGGTGTACAGCAAAGTGACTCAGCTATACGTGTGTGTGTGTTAGTCACTCAGTTGTGTCTGACTCTCTGCGACCCCATGGACTATATAGCCTGCCAGGTTCCTCTGTCCATGGGATTCTCCAGGTAAGAATACTGGAGTAGGCAGCCATTTCCCTTCTCTGGAGCATCTTCCCTACCCAGGGATCGAACTCTGCATTGCAGGTAGATTCTTTACCATTTTGAGCCACCAAGGAAGCCCACATACACATATATATGCATATATTCTTCTCCAGATTATTTTCCATTATAGGTTATTACAAGGTATTGAATATAGTTCCCTATGCTATACAGTAGGGGCTTCCCTGGTGGCTCAGGGGTTAAGAATCTGCCTGCAACGCAGGAGACCTGGGTTCGATCCCTGGGTCAGAAAGATCCCCTAGATGAGGGAATGGTAACCCATTCCAGTATTCTTGTCCGGGAAATCCCATGGACAGAGGAGCCTGGTGGGCTGTAATCCATGGGATCACAAAGAGTCAGTCACGACCGAGTCACTAACAGTTTTTCAGCAATTTCACTTGGTACCTGAGTGTAGTGGGTGATGACTGACCTCAAGTCACCATCTGTTTCAAAAGTCCTTGTGACCCGTCTTCATCCCAATATCCATGCAAAACATGGACAGAATTACACAGGTCCCTGTTTGCCGTTTTAATTATCAGTGCTCAGCCAAACAGCACTTCCTTTGCCACTAATGATGCTAATCTAAACTGGGAATTGATGTTGACAAAACACAAGCTGTTTAGTTTTTGCAGAGGCTGATCAAATCCGCTATGGGAAAAAAGAGGCTTTGGTGAAAATCCAGAATCAAAGCTCCATTGATTGGGGAAAATTCCAGCTAATAGGCAGGGAGATCAAAATACCGGAGAAGGTAGGGAGACGTTTTCAAGATGGTAAAAATAGAGCTGCGGTGATGCCGCTGGGGTAAAATCTGACCAGGTTATCAGGTTGCCCCTTGTGAAAATATGACAAAATAATAGTTAAACACCCATGCCCTGAGGACGCTTCCTGTGGCTCATTTAGGGCAGCTTGTCAAGTGAACTGTGTGTTTTAGAGCTTAGAATGGAATATAGTTGGTGTGTGAGGCAGAACCAGAGAGATGATAACAATTTTGTAAATCAAGAAGACTTTATAGTGGGAAGTAGGGAGCCATTGCAGGTTTTAAGCAGGAAAACAATGCAATAAAAGTTGTAATTAAGGAAGATTAGTCTGGCAGTATTAGGGCAAGATCTATCTTAAGACACTTATATGGAAACGGAGGTAAAATCAGTAATGAGTTAAATTTAAAGAAAAAGATAGAGAGGGGAAAAAAATCATTAAATTTTTTCTACTTTTAGTAGGCAGTTAAGGTAAGTCACAGGCTGGGAGGAACTCAAAGATTCTTGCGAGGCATTCTCAGTTCATTAAGTTAAATTACCTCTTTGCTCTGATCGAGCATTTACAGATGCCCAAACTGGTC
This sequence comes from Bubalus bubalis, assembly GCF_019923935.1. Classification (NCBI taxonomy): domain Eukaryota; kingdom Metazoa; phylum Chordata; class Mammalia; order Artiodactyla; family Bovidae; genus Bubalus; species Bubalus bubalis. The sequence continues at coordinate 31,167,256 of NC_059159.1, read as the reverse complement.
CTATGGTGCAGGGCGGCTCCAAGCAGCCCAGGGACCTCTTGAAGACTTCTTTTCACATCTTTTCCTTGTTTCAGGAAATGAGCATTCTTAGCCAACAGCCCACATATAGTGCGAGCCTCACTGTCCTCTTTTCTGGAACCATTAAAATATCATCCATTCTTTCGGGAATAAAGGAACCCAAGCCTGTTAACTCGCACTCAAGAGTGATTAGATTAAAACCTAGTGATTCGTAAAAATGCAACCAAGGATCCCAAGCTGACCCAGGGCTCTTGCAGCCTTGCCAAGAGAAAGATGCAAGACTCCATGTTACCGTCAGCACTCATGCTTGGGACAGACAGGACCTACGACTCTCCAGCCAACCTGCCAGCCCTCTAAAGCCAATGCTCCTGACTGGAATGGATGTCCCACTTTGCAGCATCATGTGAGGCCCAGTCAAGGTCCCACAAAAGTCTGCCCTCCTCTGTGAATCCTTCTCTGCTCCTCGAGCTCTCTGCGGTCCTTGACTTGAATTGTAGTTGATGCTGCCTGGACCACAAAGTGGAATTTAGCTTGTGTTTCATGGGTGGTTATTCATTCTTTCGTGTCTGAATTTTCTCTCCAGCTAGATTACAAACTCCTTGGAGATGGAAACCATGATTTATATGTCACCCAAGGATGAAGACAAAGATGCTGAAGACAAGCTCATCCTCAACAATCCTCCTTTTTTTAAATTGGCCTCACTTTGGTGAGCTGGGTTTTTTTTTGTTTGTTTGTTTTGTTTCTGTTTCCCAAAGCCCAAACTGCCCAATGTATTCTCTCTTTTCAACAACTGTCCACGATTTCTCTTCTATAAAAACTGAGGTCACATAAATTGTTGGTGTTCTATCACTAAGTCGTGTCTGACTCTTTGCAACCCCACGGACTGCAGCATGCCAGGCTTCCCTGTCCTTCGCTATCTCCCAGAGTTTTCTCAAACTCGTGTCCATTGAGTCTGTGATGCTATCTTACCATCTCATCCTCTGCTGTTCCTTTCTCCTTCTGCCCTCAATCTTTCCCAGCATCAGGAGTTTTTCAAATGAATCACTTTTTTGTATCAGGTGGCCAAAGTATTAGAGCTTCAGCATCAGTCCTTCCAATGAATATTCACAGTTGATTTCCTTTAAGGTTGACTGATTTGATCTCCTTGCTGTCCAAGGGACTCTCAAGAATCTTCTCTAGCACCACAATTTGAAAGCAATAATTCTTTGGCACTCAGCCTTCTTTGTGGTTCAGCTCTCACATCCGTATATGACTACTGGAAAAACCAAAGCTTTGACTAGACAGACCTTTGTTGGGAAAGTGATGTCTCTGGTTTTTAATACACTGTCTAGGTTTGTCAAAGCTTTTCTTCCAAGGAGCAAGTGTCTTTTAATTCATGGCTGCAGTTACCCCTCACAGTGATTTTGGAGCCCAATGCAAACTCCACTACTTACTCGTGGTGTGTGTGACATTTAGGGAAGCAATTTACCTATTTGTGCATCAGTTTCCTCCACTGAATGGAAACAGCAGCATGACCTCTCAAGACTGTTGTGAAGGTAAAATGAGAAAGTGCATATAAACACTGAGCACGATAATTGCTCCAAATGGTGTTGACGATGATGGTGATCAGCATTTGGGAGAGTAAAGCACATCAAGGAAGATATTTCGTTGTGAGGTCAACAGCATCTCTGTGCAGCAAATAGAAAATAGAAGCTCTTGGATTTGGAAAATGTTTATTACATTTGCTAACATTACTCCCTGGGACAACTCATGTTATTACCATGGTTTTCAATTATTCCAGACAGCTAGTCCTGCTTCGTGATAGTATGTAAATTTCCCAGCTTGGTGCCTTCGCTAAGATTCTAAATTTCATTTTGCAATGACAGCTTTTCTGAAAACTCTGCCACTCAGAGACCTTTGTGTCCTAAATGCAGTTTTTTTGTGGAATATGACATTTTTTAATCGAGTAAAGCGGTGATGAAGAGCATGTCAGATACCCATGTGGGAGAGAAACATTTGTGAAACTTGAAATCCTGCTGTTAAGACGCCAGTGAACCAAGATAGCAACAAGCTATTTCTCTCTAGCTGGCTGAGAGTATCAGAGCCTCCAGATCAAAAACGAGATCTATTTTAAATGTAATTCATTTTCTGAAGGATAAATAACAAAAGCGTCTTTTGTGTGCAACTGAATCGGAACACCGACTGCTGGGTAGACACCATTACCTTTGTAAGCGAGGGTGGGGGCTCACCCCGCAGCTTCTTCAGGGTCTTTCTGTCTGCTGTCTCTCCAGGTAAGATGGCCATGCTGTTTTTTGAACCCACTTGAAGAATCAGAGACTTAAAAAAAGAGTGATTCCATGTGATTTTAGAATGTATGCGTGATTTCTTTTCTCTCCTTTATCATCAACCTCTCTCTGCTAGGGGAAAGCTTTCCATCAGCATAAATACCTCAAGCCCCTCTTATCCTCAAAAATAAAAGACCCTTGATCCCACTTCCTTCTACAGATCCCATTCTATTTCCTCCTTCCCTTCAACAGCGTTGAACTTCCCCATCCACACATCTCAGGCCTCACACATGCCTCATTCCATCCCATCAAGGCTTCCCAATCCTCATCCTCCAACTTCATGGAGATGATCTCAAGGTTATTGTTGACTTCCAGGGACCGAAATCCATTCCTCAGCTTGTGGGACACAATTCATCAAAGCCACCCTCTAGGGTCACTCCTTTCTCAGCTTTTCTGACTTCTCCTTCTCTAAGCCTTCCTCTACCACCTTGACCTCTTCTTCTCTGCATCCTTTCTAGCAGGCATGTCCTCCTGACCCAGCCACTAAATGGGGTTGTGCCCCCAGGCTGGGTCTCAGGCTCTAGGTTCTCTCTTCATCCCTCTGCCCAGGAGATCTCCAGCAGCACCACAGGCTCAGCCACTGAGGGCTGCTGACCATGTGTCTTCATCCACCCGGACCTCCCCTCTGAGTATCCAAATGTTTACTAGCATCCTCTACTGGATTTTCAAAAGCTCTTCAAAAGCAAATGTATTCCAAACTCGCTGTCACCTCTGCCACCTAAGTGATCACATCAGAAACCAAGAAATAGCCTAGCCCTGGTCCACCTTGACATTTGTAGAGCACATGATGAGACTTAGCTAAGCTCCTCCATAGTCTTGCTGCCCCAACCTCCACTATGTGGCCAAGCAGCCTACAGCAACCACAGACCGATGGCAGCCATTCAGGCAAACACACGCCCTGGACAGGAGTCTGCAGAGTCACAGGTAAAGGTAAGCTCCTGATATGAATCTCCAACAGCCCCTGGGATTAAGTCTCTTTCATTTTCCAGGGCCTCCCAGTTATGCACCCTTTAGATAAGACTCCCATGAGGCTTACGAAAACTCCACTCTTTTTGGTTTGCATTGACACATCCAGCTTTATCCCAAGAAGCGCAAAGCACTCTGCCCCCAGGCCCTAATAAAGGCTTGTGCCTCTGCCTCTCTGCACCTGCCGTGGCCTCCCCAGGCAGCCATCTAGGCCCATGTGCACTTCCTCCAGGACTTGTGAGTCATCAGCTTCTCTATTTCAACTTCTCGTTGGTCTTGTTGGACCTCAGCTCTCCATCTGGTACCCTGTGTGCTACTTCAGCTCAGTTCAGTTCAGTCGCTCAGTCGTGTCTGACTCTTTGCAACCCCATGAATTGCAGCACGCCAGGCCTCCCTGTCCATCACCAACTCCCAGAGTTTACTCAAACTCATGTCCATCGAGTCGGTGAAGCCATCCAGCCATCTCATCCTCATCCAGCCTTCTCCTCCTGCCCACAATTCCTCCCAGCATCAGAGTCTTCTCCAATGAGTCAACTCTTTGCATGAGGTGGCCAGAGTATTGGAGTTTCAGCTTTAGCATCATTCCTTCCAATGAACACCCAGGACTGATCTCCTTTAGAATGGACTGGTTGGATCTCCCTGCAGTCCAAGGGATTCTCAAGAGTCTTCTCCAACACCACAGTTCAAAAGCATCAATTCTTCGGTGCTCAGCCTTCTTCACAGTCCAACTCTCACATCCATACATGACCACGGGAAAAACCATAGCCTTGACTAGACGGACCTTTGTTGGCAAAGTAATATCTCTGCTTTTTAATGTTCTATCTAGGTTGGTCATAACTTTCCTTCCAAGGAGTAAGCATCTTTTCATTTCATGGCTGCAATCACCATCTGCAGTGATGTTGGAGCCCAAAAAATAAAGTCGGACACTGTTTCCACTGTTTCCCCATTTCTTTCCCATGAGGTGATGGGACCAGATACCGTGATCTTCGGTTTCTGAATGTTGAGCTTTAAGCCAACTTTTTCACTCTCCTCTGTCACTTTCATCAAGAGGCTTTTTAGTTCCTCTTCACTTTTTGCCATAAGGGTGGTGGCATCTGCATATCTGAGGTTATTGATATTTCTCCCGGCAATCTTGATTCCAGCTCGTGCTTCTTCCAGCCCAGCGTTTCTCATGATATACTCTGCATATAAGTTAAATAAGCAGGGTGACAATATACAGCCTTGATGTACTCCTTTTCCTATTTGGAACCAGTCTGTTGTTCCATGTCCAGTTCTAACTGTTGCTTCCTGACCTGCATATAGGTTTCTCAAGAGGCAGGTCAGGTGCTCTGGTATTCCCATCTCTTTCATAATTTTCCACAGTTGATTGTGATCCACACAGTCAAAGGCTTTGGCATAGTCAATAAAGCAGAAATAGATGTTTTTCTGGAACTTTCTTGCTTTTTCGATGATCCATCGGATGTTGGCAATTGGATCTCTGGTTCCTCTGCCTTTTCTAAAACCAGCTTGAACATCTGGAAGTTCATGGTTCACATATTGCTGAAGCCTGGCTTGGAGAATTTTGAGCATTACTTTACTAGCGTGTGAGATGAGTGCAATTGTGTGGTAATTAGAGCATTCTTTGGCATTGCTTTTCTTTGGTATTGGAATGAAAACTGACCTTTTCCAGTCCTGTGGCCACTGCTGAGTTTTCCAAATTTGCTGGCATATTGAGTGCAGCACTTGCACAGCATTATCTTTCAGGATTTGAAATAGCTCAACTGGAATTCCATCACCTCCACTAGCTTTGTTCGTAGTGATGCTTTCTAAGGCCCATTTGACTTCACATTCCAGGATGTCTGGCTCTAGGTGAGTGATCATACCATTGTGATTATCTGGGTCATGAAGATCTTTTTTGTACAGTTCTTCTGTATATTCTTGCCACCTCTTCTTAATATCTTCTGCTTCTGTTAGGTCCATACCATTTCAGTCCTTTATCAAGCCCATCTTTGCATGAAATGTTCCCTTGGTATCTCTAATTTTCTTGAAGAGATCTCTAGTCTTTCCCGTTCTGTTGTTTTCTTCTATTTCTTTGCATTGATCTCTGAGGAAGGCTTTCTTATCTCTCCTTGCTATTCTTTGGAACTCTGCATTCAGATGCTTATATCTTTCCTTTTCTCCTTTGCTTTTCACTTCTCTTCTTTTCACAACTATTTGTAAGGCGTCCCCAGGCAGCCATTTTGCTTTTTTCCATTCCTTTTCCATGGGGATGGTCTTGATCCCTGTCTCCTGTACAATGTCACGAGGAGGAGCCACCCCACGTCCAAGGAGCAGTGGCTGTGCTTTGCTGGAGCAGCTGTGAAGAGATACCCCACGTCCAAGGTAAGAGCAACCCAGGTAAGACAGTAGGTGTTGCGAGAGGGCATCAGAGGACAGACACACCGAAACCATAATCACAGAAAACTAGCCAATCTGATCACATGGACCACAGCCTTGTCTAACTCAATGAAACTAAGCCATGCCCTGTGGGGCCACCCAAGACAAGAGGGTCATGGTGTGTGCTACTTAACAAATGTTAAATTCACAATGTCACAACAGCCCAGAATAAGGGTTAAAATGGAGCTCATATGCATATGTATTGGACTTCCCTTGTGGCTTAGCTGGTAAAGAATCTTCCTGCAATTTGGGAGACCTGGGTTTGATCCCTGGGTTGGGAAGATCCCCTGGAGAAGAAAATAGCTTCCCACTCCAGCATTCCGGCCTGAAGAATTCCATGGACTATAAAGTCCATGGGGTCACAAAGAGTCGGACACAAGTGAACGACTTTCACTTTCACACTTCTGTATCATTTCTGTGTTTATGTGAAGAATCAGGATTGCACTTCATTCATGTTTGATCTAGAGCAGAATAACAGGAGTTATTTATGACAGCAAATTACACCTCAGACAACATGTGCAACTACCACAAAGACCACACTTACCTATGAATCTCCCAGAACAAAGCAGAACAAGACGGGTGCTGAGTACTATTGAGAAATGCATTCATTAAGAAGAAATCATTTCATTCATGCTATAGATCAGACAAAGATGCTGACAAGTTAATAATCTCATCTTTTACTTTGCTCAAATCCTCCCTGCCCTGGGAAGCAGTGTTGGCAACAGCAAAAATCAGGAGCCTCTGTGACATTCAAATGCTTCCACTTACAGATGAGGGCTTTGCTAGTGGCTCAGTGGTAAACAATCTGCCTGCCAATGCAGGAGACATGGGTTCGATCCCTGGGTCAGGAAGATCCCCTGCAGAAGGAAATGACAACCCACTACAGTATTATTGCCTGGAAAATCCCATGGACAGAAGAGACTGGTAGGCTACAGTCCACAGGGTCACAAAAGAGTAAGATATGACTTAGCGACTAAACAATGACAGATTCACAGATGAAGGGATGGACAGAAGCAAATCCCTGGCACCGGAACCATCCCTTAGTCCTGAAATTAGATGCTTAGAGTTATGGTCAAGCGATTTGCCTGGGCTGAGGGGGATCCACCCTCAGACTTGGGCAAAGGGTTCCCTATCCTGGACTGTATATTTTAGACCAGGAATTGGCAAACTCCAGCCCATGGACCAGGACCAGACCCTGTCCTTTTTTTTTTTTAAATTAATAAAGTTTTATTGAGACATAGCTATATTCATTCATTTATAAATGAGTAGTCTGTGGCTACTCTGGTGTTACAATGGCAGAGTTGAGTAGATGTAACAGAGGCTATCTAAAATATTTACTATCTGGCCTCTCACAGAAAAAATAAATGTCAACCCATGCTTTAGAAGACCCCACAAATCACACAGGTCTGCTCCATGGCTCAGTGTTTGCAGGGTCCAGCTTCCCAGCATGAGCTTAAATCTGAACAGGTTGAATTTGGTCATTTCTGTAAAGCGCTGTCAGTCAAGGTCACTGCAAAGCAGAGACATGCCTTCCTTTCTCAATCTTCTCTGGGCTGTGATCTTTATGGAGAAGCACTGATACCAAAGAGCAAAGCCAGAAAACACTCAAAAGCATAAAAAGACAACACTTACATAGAGGTTTCCTGAAATGATAAAATTCTTTTGCCATTTTTTTTTTTTTTTTGGTTAATGGCAGACTTGATTATGGGAAAATCTACCTTTTACAGGGAGGCTGAGCTTTTAAAGCTGCCCTTTTGAAAAATTTCCACTTTCAAAGGTGAGATTGCACAGTGGTGAGGTTAATACCGTTGTTATTCCTCCTCCGTCTTGAAATAGATAATTGACTGCCTCTGAAGTTTCCAAGAAGGATGTTACAGCAAGAAATAAATGTTGTGTGAATTTCCCAAGGGTACTGGACAAAGGTGAGAGAGTCTGGAAGCAAGTAGAAGGTCAGGGCTTAAATCACTCTAGATGTGTACATACCTAAGTGTTAGTATCTATGAGGGTCAGTTGATTCACTCAGAGTTCAGAGGAAATGGGTCATATATTTTGTTGTAGTTGTTCAGTTGCTAAGTTGTATCTGACTCTTTGCAACCTCATGGACTGCAGCACACTAGGCTCCTCCAGCATCTCTTGAAGTTTACTCAAACTCATGTTCATTCAGTCAGTGATGCCATCCAACCATCTCATCCTCTGTCATCCCCTTCTCTTCCTGCCTTCAATCTCTCCCAGCATCAGAGTCTTTTCCAATGAGTTGGCTTTTTGCAAGAAGTAGCTAAAGTATTGGAGTTTCAGCTTCAGCATCAGTCCCTCCAACGAATATTCAGGACCGATTTCCTTTAGGATTGACTTGTTTGATCACCTCGCAGTTCAAGGGACTCTTAAGAATCTTCTCCAGCACCATAGTTCAAAAGCACCAATTCTGGGGTGCTCAGCCTTCTTCATGGTCCAACGCTCACATATTCTTAGCAGTCCCTATATTTGGTCTTGCAAGACCTGGAAGTTTTCCTCTTCGCCAGGAAGAGTTGGGAACAGTGGCGTTCGATGGGTTATTGGTCTAGGGGGTGTTTGCTGATGGCAGTGAGAAGCAGAGTGGGGAACAAGGTGGTCCATTTTCAACAACTTTGAGGTGGCATGTCAGCATGACAGTTCTAAGAGTGTAAGATAAGACATCATGGGGTAAGAATGTGTGGGGGGGTGGTCAGCAAGCTTGAATCACAGGGGTCAGACAAGGAGATAGAGAGGTGAGGACAGCTGAGCATTTGAGAATGGCTCACTCCAGCCAAACCTCAAACAAGCCCAGGGGTCATCCCCCCTCAAGAGCTGAGTGTCACCTCTTTACAAGGGCTTGGAACTCTTGATGTGAAAGCCTTCTTCGACTGCTGGCTAAGGGTCTGGATATAAACCAAAAAGAGGAAGGAGAGGTCAAATATTCTCAAAATAATTAAGCTCCCTGTCATTAAAAATTTAAGCAGAAGTTGAAACAATATTTTAGATAGCTGCAATAGAAAAGGACTCCTGTCCTCAGTGGAAAATTCAAAGGTGTTTGCATTGGACATTTCATCAGCTCCCTTCACATTTAAAACTCTGTCTACACTGGTAAGTGCCTGTAGACCACCATCTCTCCCTCTTGTATGCTCCACTCAGATCGCATTCTGGTCTCCAACCTTCCCCGTATTGGGAGAGGGAGTCAATGGTGATGGCTTCATGTCAGCAAAGGAACTTGAGAAAGACCACAGAAGTGACAGCCACGGGCTGCTGGAGGTCTACAAAGAGTATCTGGACAAAACATGGGTCAAATGGAAGCTTTGGGCTCCAAATAGCAGAAGACTCACATTGGCCTAAATGTTAGCTGTTACACTGAAAAGCCAAGAGGCACACTTGTGAATACAAACACAGAGTAAAGAGAGAATAAATAAAATTCTGCACCTGGATTCAACCTGCAGCGTGGAGCCATGCCTGAAGAGTCCAGATTAGGGCACCTCACCCCTGGCTCGTCTGCAGTGCAGCTCAGAGCTTGAGTCTTGCTGGGTGATGGTGAGTTTGGGATGTCAAGTTGGCTGATGGACTGACTTAACATTGTCCTTGAGAAACTGGCAATGTAACCAGATGAAAAAAACAGTAAGAACTGCACATACTGGAAAGGAAGAAAGAAAACTATTAGGTATAATAAGATTATCCCCTGGAAAATTCAAGGGATGCATATGAATAGTTATTAGAAAAGCGAGACAGAATATTAATTTAAAATATATTAATGTTTATATGTACAAGCAGTGAAACAATTAGAATATAATAGAAGAAACATTAACATATAAATATATTGGGTTGGCAAAAAGTTCATTTGGGGTTTTTGGTTAACATCTTACCGAAAACTCTAAATGAACTTTTTTTTTTTTTAGTCAACTCAATAAAATACTTAGGAATTTCAAGATTAGGGCATAATATATATGGGTTTAATTGAATAAATGAAGGGGTATGCTGTGGCCTTGATTGGAATACTCAGCATGGACATGATTTTCCAATTATACTGTAAGATAATGTAATTCTCGGCTTCCCTGGTGGTTCAGCTGTAAAGAATCCTCTGGCAATACAGAAGATGCAGGAGATGCAGGTTTGATCCCTGGGTCGGGAAGATCCCCTAGAGGGATGACAACCCACTCCAGTATTCTTGCCTGGAAAATCCCATAGACAGAGGAGCCTGGTGGGCTACTGTCCATGGGGTCACAAAGAGTCGGACGTGACTGAAGCAATTGAGCACACACAGTGCAATTCCAATCAAAGTGGCAGAAGATGTTTTAACAAATTAATGATTTCATTTTTTGTTTTAATTTGATATGAATTTATTTATTTTAATTGGAAGCTAATTACTTTACAATATTGTATTTGTTTTCCCATACATCGACATGAATCCAGAATTTATTCTAAAAATAGAACACAAACCAAACCAAAAAAAATTTAGCATGAGAAGAAGATTTCCATAGCAGGTATTAATTTCCATACTTATGACACATTATTGTGAAGAGTTGACTCATTGGAAAAGACTCTGATGCTGGGAGGGATTGGGGGCAGGAGGAGAAGGGGACGATAGAGGATGAGATGGCTGGATGGTACCACTGACTCGATGGACGTGAGTCTCAGTGAACTCCGGGAGTTGGTGATGGACAGGGAGGCCTGGCGTGCTGCGATTCATGGGGTCGCAAAGAGTCAGACACGACTGAGCAGCTGATCTGATCTGATCTGATCTGACACATTATTGTATATTACATAATGTTATTTATAATCTTACAATGCACTGAATGTTGCATTGTATTTTATATACAATTAACATTAACATATTTATATAAGCTACAACAATTTGAATAGTGGCGTGAATGTGTGTGTGTGTGTGTGTGCGTTTGCGTGTGTGTGTGCATGCACTCCGTCTTTCAGTCTTGCCCAGTTCTTTGCGACTCCAGGGGCTGTAGCCTGCCAGGTCCTCTGTCCATGGGATTCTACAGGCGAGAATACTGGAGTGGGCTGCCATTTCCTTCTTCAAGGGGTCTTCCTGACCCAGGGATGATCCAACTCATGGCTTCTGCATTGCAGGCATATTCTTTACCATCTGAGCCACCAGGGAAACACGAATAGTGACATAGGGTAACAGAAATGGATCAATGGACAGGAGGATGAGAGAATATCTTTCGGAGAATGAAAGGGCAAGGCTCCACTCTGTGTGCAGAAGTCGAGTCTCTTCCAGAAGACACAGGCTGTTCATCATCTTCTAAAGGAGACTAACAGGGAACTTCCTTGTCCATTTGGGGGCCTGAGTTGAAGGCACAGAATTGCCAGGAGCTTCTCGGTGAGGAAAAGATTAGAAGGTGCGTGACTAAGGGGCTCTGGAGTCTGGCAGCCTGGATTCAGATCCCATTGTGCTTGCTGTGTGCCTTTGGGCAAGTTACTGAATCCTGCCTTAGTTTAGTATCTTAGTTTCCCCAGCCGTCAAGTGGGGATAATAGCACACTCCTCAGAGTTGCTGTGGAGATGAGTGGACTAACACACACGAAGTGCTTAGAACAGAGCCTGGCCCCTGAGAAACACCCCATAACTGTTAGCTGTTGCTTGTGCAGCATGGAGCAAACGGGGCAAGCCGGAAGTGATCTTAGTTAGTATCCATCAATGAATCATACCTCCATCTAAGTCCTGTCTTTGGAGGAAAGACCTTTCTGTATCACCATTCCCCACGCCAAGGCCAGGTGGTGGCAGTGTGGTCACCAGCAGCAGGTAGCCATGACCTCGAGGTGCCCAGCAGCATCACCGTGTGATACCCTGCATCTTGTCAAAGTGTCTGGGGCACACTTTCAGGAGGCCCAAGAGATGGTTGGATGGCATCATCAACTCGATGGATATGAGTCTGAGCAAACTCCAGAAGATGGTGAAGGTCAGGGAAGCCTGGCATGCTGTGGTCCGTGGGGTCTCAAAATCAGACACAACATAGTGACTGAACAACAGCAACAATTTCCTGGGTTCAAGTCCATGGGGGGTGATCTTTTCAATCAAAGTTAGATATTAGAAGGAAACCGGACCTTGGCCATAAAGTAGGAGGGCTTCAACATTTGGATCATTCTCATGCAAGTATGGCAACAGCAAAGGTACTCCAGACAGAGAAGCGGCAGAGATCAAACAGCTGGGCATGCCTGCTCAGTGGTCCTGCAGCTGCTGGGCTGCAGGGATCAGCTCTGCCCACCTCCTCCCTGCCTCCCAGCTGCGGAGGTGCGAGACACCAACAGATCAGATGCCAGCATCACTTAAACGCCTTCAATTGGTCTCCACGGACAATCGCTGTTGCAGGACCAATGATGATGTGAGTGGAATGAGTGATTATTCATCACAGAAATTTTGGAATACTCTCCAGCCCGTGAGAAAACAATGAAACCACAGCAGAAGTAACCTTCCCTCAGCTGGACAAGCCCCAGTAACCTTTGCCACTGAACTAAAAGCTTTCCAAGGGTGAACAGAAGTGCTATAAATCTCAGAGGCGACATTAAATATTTGTCACTGAAACACTTAAGACTTGTTTCAAACCCATTCCTCTCTGAAAGTTTATAACAAATAACCTAGTGACTTAACCTCTACAAGAGCATCTCCTTTTTCACTGCAAATGGAAACAAATGGGCTGTAAAGAGAGGGACCCTGCTGATGGGCAATTCTCAGCCACCGTGTGGTCTCTCGGCCCAGCCCAAATGGGTGAGCCACCCCTTTTGTTTAGATTAAACTGGCTCTTGCTTCCATGACATGAGGGCGGCAGAGGTTTTAACTGGACTTTCTTTAAAACCACCCATTAATCTTCCCTCCCCTCTCGGTGCTGAATGAGTGAGTAAAGTAAATTATTTACATTCTGATGTTGCGAGAACTCTCCCTACATTAAGCCTTGATTTGAGCCTCCAATACATCTCTAGATGGTGTTTACCTTACACACCTTTATCAGGACCACATAGCTTCTCCGGCAAGATCACCTGTTGGACTAAAACACGACCCAGATACAGATCTCTTCTCACGACTTGTGTGAGCCCGAAAACACACATCAGGAACTCAACTGCATTCAACCAAGTTCCAATTTTACTGAATTCCAAATACATATGAGCATCCCAGCAGTCTAGAATGAGTTTGCTCTTCAATAATCTAAAATCAATGTTCAGCTTTCCGGGAGGAAAATGAAAGCACATCAGGCACTTCTCAAAAGCTATCCATCATGCTGCTTGTCAGCGTCAGGGGTGAAGGCCTTTGTTGGAAAGAATGTTATTCTCCCTATCAGCTCTGTCTCGATCCAGACGGACAAGTAGCCACCTACAGGGTGGGCTTCCAAGCATAGTTCTGGTTGATGGCTGGGTAGAAAGGCAAACACCTGCACTGATTCAGCCCTGAAGTCTCACTTCTTTTGTGTGAGGGAGAGAAAGAGTGAAATACATTTTTTAAGGAATCAGAGGAGAAAGACCCAGGAAAGGCTACAGAAGAGGAATCAATACAGAAAGATCAAAGCCAGAGAAAAAACTCAGAAACACAGCGTATTGTGGGCATCAGGAAGACCTTTATGCTTGTTGTTCGAATAACAATTTCCTATTAAGTTAAAAATTAACAAAGTAACTTTTAATTAGGGTAGATAATCAAGCCGTATCTATTTGGACAAACATGAGTTTACGAAGCACCTGTTCTTTCCCTGTTTAGTATGCTGCCTCATTAATTTCTCCAGGCCTTTCTTTCGACCTTCTTTACAAGTTCTTGCCTTTTGCCAACAAGCAAATGGAATTTAAACTCAACACCCTAGAGAAGTCATATTTTGCTGACTTTAGTCCAAACTTTGCCACTCATGGAAGGCATTCATCCCCTGAAAATCATCCTCACCATCAGTTATTTCAGGATGCTCCAGGAGAATAATGTTAATTCTGGCTGTGCAACTGGATGGTGGCCACTATTTTCCTCCTCTAATACTTGGGCTTCAATGATGTTCTAAGGTATCTCAGTCCCCTCTGAGCATCACTACCGCCTTCCCTGGAAATTTCCATCTCCTACCTGGTACCACATGCCTTGAGGCCAAATAACCAAAATGTAAAACAGATGTAGTGTTGCAACAAATTTAATAAAGGCTTTAAAAATGATCCATGTCTCCTAGAAAGTGTCATACTGAGTGAAATATGTTTGATAGAAAAGGAGATCTGTCATATGACATCCCTTACATGTGGAATCTAACCAAAAAATGATACAAATTATCTTACTTACAAAACAGATAGAGACTCACAAATTTAGAGGATGAACCTATGGTTGGGTGGCCCCACAGAGCATGGCTTAGTTTCATTGAGTTAGACAAGACTGTGGTCCGTGTGATCAGATTGGCTAGTTGTCTGTGATTGTGGTTTCAGTCTGTCTGCCCTCTGATGTCCTCTCTCAGTGCCTACCGTCTTACTTGGTTTTTCTCTTACCTTGGATGTGATAAAAATTTTTCCCCATCTATTTGCCATGAAGTGATAGGACCAGATGCCATGATCTTACTTTTCTGAATGTTGAGCTTTAAGCCAACTTTTTCACTCTCCTCTTTCACTTTCATCAAGAGGCTCTTTAGTTCCTCTTCACTTTCTACCATAAGGGTGGTGTCATCTGCATATCTGAGGTTATTGATATTTCTCCCGGCAATCTTGATTCATGGCAAATAGATGGGGAAACAGTGGAAACAGTGGCTGACTTTATTTTTCTGGGCTCCAAAATCACTGCAGATGGTGATTGCAGCCATGAAATTAAAAGATGCTTACTCCTTGGAAGGAAAGTTATGACCAACCTAGACTGCATATTAAAAAGCAGAGACATTACTTTGTCAACAAAGATCTATCTAGTCAAGACTATGGTTTTTCCAGTAGTCATGTATAGATGTGAGATTTGGACTATAAAGAAAGCTGAGTGCTGAAGAATTGATGGTTTTGAACTGTGGTGTTGGAGAAGACTCTTGAGAGTCCCTTGGACTACAAGGAGATCCAACCAGTCCATCCTAAAGGAGATCGGTCCTGAGTGTTCATTGGAAGGACTGATGTTGAAGCTGAAACTCCAATACTTTGGCCACCTGATGCGAAGAGCTGACTCATCTGAAAAGACCCTGATGCTGGGAAAGATTGAGGGCAGGAGGAGAAGGGGACGACAGAGGATGAGATAGTTGGATGGCATCACTGACTCAATGGACATGGGTTTGGGTGGACTCTGGGAGTTGGTGATGGACAGGGAGGCCTGGCATGCTGCAGTTCATGGGGTTGCAGAGTCGGACATGACTGAGTCTGAACTGACTGCACTGACTGACTATGGCTGGGGGTTGGAGAATGAAGGGAATGGACAGTTAGGGAGTTTGGGATGGACATCTTCACACTGCTATATTTAAAATGAATAATGAACAAGAACCTCCTATACAGCACAGGGAACTCTGCTTAATGTTATGTGGCAGCCTGGGTGGGAGGCGAGTTTGGGTGAGAATGGATACATGTATGGCTGAGTCCCTTCATTGTTCACCTGAAACTATCACAACGCTGTTTATTGGCTGTACTCCAATATAAAACAACAAAAAATTTTTAATGGTCCACATCAAAACATCTTTAAAAAATTAAAATGAAACGTAAGACATAGACTGCAAGAAAATATTTGCAAGTAACATCTGATAAAAGATGTGTATCCATAATATATAAAAAACACTCAAAACTCGAATATGAAAACAGAAGCCCAACAGACATTTCACCAAAAAAAAAGACACACAAAGGACAAATGAGCAAACAGAAAGATGTTCAACATCATTAGTCATTAGGGAAGAGCTAATTAAAACCACAACAAGATGCCACGATTCATGCACTTGGAGTGACTAAAAATAAACCAATAATCAAACAACTTACAATACCAAGTGCTGGCAAGAATGTAGAACAACTGGAACCCTCATAGATTTCTGTTGGGGATGTAAATGGTGCAGCCGCTCTGAGAAATAATCTGACATTTCTTATAAAATTACAAAATACCCTTACCAAATGGCCAAGTCATACCACTTCTTGGTATTTATCCAAGCGTATTGAGAATTCTTGTTCCCACAAAAAAATCATACATAAATGCTTATAGAAGCTTTGTTTGTAATTTCCCCAAACTGGAAACAATCTAGACCTTCAATACATAAGTAAATAAACTATAGTACAGCTGTACGATGGAATACTGTCAGCAATAAAAAGGAATAAACTGATTTCTGCTTCTGACCAAGGTGTAGTAGTAACTGAAATTGAATTTGCCCTCTTACCTGAAAGAAATTTTTAAAAAATCAATAAAATATACAAAACAACAGTTTGTAAAAAATTGAACGTTAAGAGGTAAAGAACCATACCCCAGAAAGGCAGGATATGGATGAGGTGAGTCCTAAGGTTGTCTCAAGGAGCAGCTTGATAGAGTTTCCAGGACACCGCACAGGGAAACCGGTGGAGCCCAGTGGATTCCCTAAGCTGAAGAGACGGAGCTGAGAATTCAGGGAAACCAACACAGCGAGAGTTACCAAAGCAAATTGGGGAGGGAAAGAGAGCTATGAAGAGAGAGAACTGCAGTGACCCACAGAGCAGTCGCACCTAGTATTCAGGTGAGCGCTGATCAGAGAACACTTGAGAAGAAGCTACCTTAAGGAACCACCCGGGGAAAGAACCACCAGCAAGGATCACAACGAACAGTGCTGTGCTCATGCAGGACCATTTACGCTTCTTGTGTCTCTGATAACTTTGCTGCTGTTCAGTCGCTAAGTCATGTCTGACTCTTTGTGGCCCCATGAACTCCAGCTCACCAGGCTTTCCTGTCCTCCACTATCTCTTGGAATTTGCTTAAACTCATGTCCATTGACTCGATGATGCCATCTTAGGTTTGAATCTATCCTCTTGCTATTAGCTTTCTCTTTGTTCATCTTTTCCTTTTCCTCATTTTCTTATTTTTTTTTAATTTTATTTTATTTTTAAACTTTACATAACTGTATTAGTTTTGCCAAATCTCAAAATGAATCCGCCACAGGTATACATGTGTTCCCCATCCTGAACCCTCCTCCCTCCTCCTTCCCCATTCCATCCCTCTGGGTCGTCCCAGTGCACCAGCCCCAAGCATCCAGTATCGTGCTTTGGATGAGTTGAATATATTTATTAAGAGCAATATCAATATGTTTGTAACTTTGGAGGCTTATTAGCTATAACCCTTTGTGGGTTTATTTTAGCACTTGCTTTAAAGCTTATGCTATATATTTTTTAATCTATTGCAGCCTAGCTTTAAGTAATATTGCACTATTTTATGTATAGATAAGAATCTTCTATTTCCTCCAACCTTTGTGCTATTGTTTACATTCATTTTACTTTCATATATGGCATAAACCTCAGCCACTAAGTTTTCTTGTTGCTTAAATAATTACCTTTTAAATTTATTTAAATAATAAGAATTGACCTTACATATTTAGTGCAGTTATCATTTCCTGTGTTCTTCATTCCTTTGTGTAGAGTCATATTTCCATCTGGTAGCATTTTTCTTCTGCCTGGAGGACTTTCTTTCATTTTTATCACAATGCAGATTGGCTGTCAATGAATTATTCCAGTTTTTGAATGTTTAAAAACATTTTTATTTCATTATTATTTTTCAAAGACATTTTTGCTAGTTGTAGAATTCTATACGGATAGTTTTCTGTTCCATTATCTTTTTGCTTGCATACTAATAAACTAAAAAAGAATAATCTCAATAGACACAATAAAAGTATTTGACAAAATTCTCTTAGGGTTTAAAAAAGAAACAAAGAAAGAAAAACTTTCAGCAAACTAGAAATAGAAGGGAAATTTACCTAGTAAAAGAAGTTAACAAAAGAACCCCGCAGCTAACTTACTTAATAGTGAAAAACTAAATGGTTACTTTCCTTGAAATGAGAAACATACAAAAATATCCATTCTCAACACTTCTATTCAACATCATACTGGAGAGTCTAACCATGCAATAAGGAGAGTCTAACTTGCAATAAGGCAAGTACAAGAAATTAAAGTCACTCAGTTTTGAAAAGAACACATAAAGCTGTCTTTACTTACATATAACATAATCTCTTCTGTAGACAATTCAATGGAATCACAAAAAAATCCACTAGAGCTAATAAGTGAGTTTAACAAGATTATAGGATGTAAGATCAACATTAAAATCAACTGTATCTCCATAAACTAACAGCAAACAATCAGAAATAGAAATTTAACCAAAATTGCAATTTACAAAAGAATAAAAAAAATAGAGCGTGCTTAAGGATAAACCTGACAAAAATGTGAAAAATTTGTTAAAAACCACAAAATTTTTTTTCAGGGAAAATAAAGAAGACAATATATGAGTACATATAATAATATAAATATATTTGAATATATATTCAAGTAAATAAACAAAAATAGTGTACATACATAATATATATTTCCTCAAAGTATTTCCCACCAAATATTTATTAATAAGACAGGGGAAAACAGTACCTTTACAGTGGACCACATTAAAGGCACCATGTTAACCAAGTGATCAAATTTAACATTACCAGTTATAGGACATGTCAATATATGTATCTCCTAAATAGGTGGACATTCTACAAAATATTTGATCAATAAACTTCAGAAAGAGACTTCCCTGGTGGCTCAGTGGTAAAGAAGCTATCTGCCAATGCAGGAGATGCAGGAGACCTGGGTTCAGTTCCTGGGTTGGGAAGATCCCCTGGAGAAGGGAATGGTAACCCACTCCAGTATTCTTGCCTGGGAAATCCCATGGAGGGGGGCCTGGGGGGCTACAGTTCATGGGGTCACAAAGAGTCAGGCATGACTGATCGACTGAAACCAACAAAGCTTCAGAAATGTCAAGGTCACAAAATACAAAGATGGAGAAATTGTCAAGAAGAGAGAAGATTTAGGACATAGGGCAAATAAAGAAAATGTGGAATCCTGAACTGGTACCTGAAATGGAAAAAGGACGTTAGTGGGAACACTGGAAATTCTATGAAATCCTGTGGTTTAATTAACAGTATTGTACCAATGTTAAATTTAGAGCTTTGCTCATGGTACCACAGTTCTATAAAATGTTAACATTGAGCAAAGTTGGATGAAGGCGGCATTGGAAGTCACTTTTCTATCTTTGCAAATCTTCTGTAAGTTTAAAATCATTTCAAAATAAACATTTCTTCAAATAACACTAATAGCACTAAAAGAGACCATGGAAACTTTTAAAATCATCTCAGAGTTGGAAAATATGATCCCAAACTGAAAATAAACCAAAGAAGGTCTACCACATAAACACTTGCAAATTTGTTATTTCCATAGATAAATAAGAATAAAATCCAGATTCAGACAACGAATGGGGGAAAGTGTTTGCATGTGATGCACAAAGGAATGCTTTTCTTAACATGCAACAAGCTCTTACAAATCATAAGAAAAAAGGAAACAATCCTATGGAAAAATGGCCAACATGGATGACCAGAGAGTTCAACTTTTTAAAAGAATTACAAATAACTCTTAAAACCATGTAAAGATGTTCAGCCTCACTAAGAATAAGAGAAATGAAAAGTAAAATTCCAAATAACATTTTCAATAAAAAATTGACAGAGGTCAAAATTTTATGATTCATTGTATGTTAGGGACCACCTGGGAAAATAGACTTTCATGAGGAGTGAAAATTGAAATGACTACTGTGCAGGAAAATTTTAAATGTCTAAAAATTATAGACATTAGTTCCTGGTGGCCCAACAGTTCTATTTCTAGGAATCCATCCTATCAGATCAGATCAGATCAGTCGCTCAGTCGTGTCCGACTCTTTTCTACCCCATGAATCGCAGCACGCCATGCCTCCCTGTCCATCACCAACTTCTGTAGTTCACTGAGACTCACGTCCATTGAGTTGGTGATGCCATCCAGCCATCTCATCCTCTGTCGTCCCCTTCTCCTCCTGCCCCCAATCCCTCCCAGCGTCAGAGTCTTTTCCAATGAGTCAACTCTTCGCATGAGGTGGCCAAAGTACTGCAGTTTCAGCTTTAGCATTATTCCTTCCAAAGAAATCCCAGGGCTGATCTCCTTCAGAACGGACTGGTTGGATCTCCTTGCAGTCCAAGGGACTCTCAAGAGTCTTCTCCAACACCACAGTTCAAAAGCATCAATTCTTCATATATGTCTAAATGAGAAAGGAGGATATTCACTGAAGCATTCATTGTAACAATGAAAAATTAGGGACTAGTTAAATGTCTATCAATAGTGGCCTGACTAAATAAACAAAAGCATATTCACAATGGGATACCTTTAAAAAGAACAAGCGTGAATGATAGGAGACTATATCCAAGATGATACATAAGGTAGAGAGAACAAGGTGTATCATGTGCTACTATTTATGATTTTTTTTAAAGAAAAGGAAAACTGCCACATGTTTGCAGTTGCATAGAATGCCTTTGAAATGATGCTCGAGGAACTGGGTCATAGCATTTGCCACTGGCAAGAGAAAACGGGTGGCTGGGGCCAGGGACAGATGAGAATTTTTTCCTCACCACTACCCTTTGTGTAACTTTTAAAACGTTGTACCAACAGCATCTATTAATTATTCAAAAAATTGATTGAGCACTGAAACATTCCTTTCCTGGATTAAAAGGGCAGATAAAGAGTATTTTGTAGGAGCAAACTTAAATAATAGGAAAAGTATGTGACAGGTGCATCTGAGTTGCCCCAACAGGAGCCATAGCAGGAATGATGGGGAAGCAAAGTTAGAAGCCAAGGATCTGTGGGTATCTCAGGTCCGTGGGATCACACAGAGTTGGACACGACTTAGTAACTAAACAACAACAACTGAAGTCTGCAGGGCTTCCTAGGTGGTTCAGGGGTAAAGAATCTGCCTGCCTATGCAGGAGCCTCAGGAGATGTGGGTTTGATCCCTGGGCCAGGAAGATCTTCTGGAGGAGGAAATGGCAACCCACTCCAGTGTTATTGCCTGGAGAATCCCATGGACAGAGAGGCCTGGTGGGCTACAGTCCATGGGGTCACAAAGAGTCGGACACAACTTAGTGACTGAGAATGCACATACATGCTGAAGTCTGTAGCCGACCCCCAGACTGAAGCAGCGAGTTGCATCTGTTAATAGAATTCCTGTCTCAAAGGTGCCATGCTGCCATCCAACCGGCACTTGGAGTCTGGCTTTATTGATAGATGAATAAGATTGAACGTGACACCTGTGTCCAGTGAATCCCCTGGCACCATTTAACTAACACTTAGAGCAGCTGCTTTTGAAAAATTACCTTCAGACCAGGCCCACCATAGCAGAACAAAAGCGTCACCTTAAGTACTTTTCCAGTTCCCAATAAATGGGGATTCTCGCCCTGCAAGAGGAGAACTGAGCCATATTTTATTTGAACTCACATCTGTGGCTTTCTTTTTATGTCCTCCACTGCCTACCTGAGATCACAGTTCCTGGGCTCAGTTGTGTCTGACTCTTGGCGACCCCATGGACTGTAGCCCACCAGTCTCCTCTGTCCATGGGATTTTCCCAGCAAGAATACTGGAGTGGGTTGCTAGTTCCTCCTCCAGAGGATCTTCCCAACCCAGGGATCGAACCCATGTCTTCTGCATCTCCTGCATTGGCAGGTGGATTCTTTAGCATTGTGCCACCCGGGAAACCCCACTATGCCAGTGTTATCACAGTATCCTCTCTCTGTTGAGCTGTGATGACTGATCCCTGCCCGCAGCATAAAGTACATGGTCAGTTGTATTTCTAAGGTCCTTCGCCATCTGGCTTTCAAAATACCCTTTCTGTGTTCTCTCGCCTACCCCCCAGCGTCTACGCAGAACTGCTGGACCACACCACCATGGCCTTCTACTGATACGTCTCCAAACTGTCACTCATGCTTCCCTCTCCATTACCTTCCTAACGACCATCCACTACTTAACCAAGACCAGGATCCAGTGTCACCTCCTAGTGAAGGATTCCCCAACCCTACCAGACCAGATTGATGGATACCCTCCTCTTGCTTCCAGAGCATAGACACAGCTTGTACAAGTCTCTACTGTAGAGACGTTCATCACAATGCCTTATTATCCATCTTATTCATCTCTCCTTGATATTTGTGATCTCTGGAAGAGAAGGAACTGACTACTCCCTTTATATCCACTTGCCCAGGTCAGTTTCCAGCACATTTTGAAAGCTCATGAATTACATTTTTAATGAATATGTAGATTCTGTTTGCAGTTCCTGAATGTAGTTCAACCCTCACATTCTTCCGTACTCTTCTGTACTTAGTCTCTTGCTTCAGACATTGCCTGTACCCCACTCACACCTGGAGATGGCACTTATGGCTTGGCACACTTAACCTCCTGCTGAAACATTCAGTTGCATTTCTCATTGACAGAAACACTTCACCCTAGGCAAGCTGCCCTAAATGTGGCTTATCCTTCTGCACTTTCAGATTCAAGTTCACTCTATTTTCCTTGACAAATATTTTCCACCTGGACACATTAAAATCATGAGGTAATATAGCTACACAATATCCAGAATGAATAAAATGAAAAGGATAAGTTGGTTCTACATGTTGACAAGGACACAGAGCTGGTACGCATGTAAACTGGCATGACCACATCAGATATCTGTTTGGCTAAATACAATTGCTCATGACCCACCAATTCTATCCTGGGTATAAATCCAACAGTACAGTCGGGCCATGTATAAGAATGCTTACAGGTCCAGGAGCTAAGACTCCAAGCTCCCAGTGCAGGGGCCGGGGTTTGATCCCTGGTCAGGGAGATAGATCCTGCATGGCACAATAAAGATTGAGGATCCCACATACTGCAACTAAGACCCAGCATAGCCAAATACATTTTTTAAAAAAAATTAAAAGAAAAAGAATATTTACAGCAGTGCTCCAAATTAGAAACACTCCAAGTGTGCATTTCAAGGAGACTGGATAAGTGAAGTCACTCAATCATGTCTGACTCTTAGTGACCCCATGAACTATTCAGTCCATGGAATTCTCCAGGCCTGACCCAGGGATTGAAACCTCATCTCTTGTGTCTCCTGCATTGGCAGGCAGTTTCTTTATTCTTGTGCCACCTGGGAAGCCCCGTGGTTGTGTTATGCTTGAACAAAATTAAATGTAAAATGTCCATGGTACTTGGACTGTTGCTTTACATTGAGGTATTTCTCTTAGATGATAGATATCAGTTAATTTACGGAGTTAGACTGTCGAAAATGGTAACCCACTCCAGTGTTCTTGCCCTGAGAATCTCAGGGACAGGGGAGCCTGGTGGGCTGCCGTCTATGGGGTCGCACAGAGTCGGACACGACTGAAGCGACTTAGCAGCAGCAGCAGCAGCAGCATGCCTCTGGGAGGGTGGGCTCAGTGATTTGGGGATACATTGAGGCCATCAACCTGTTCAGTTTGTTCTCAGTGTTCCTCCATTTAAAGAACTGGAACCAAGATCTGTGGAGCCCAGACTGTTTAACCGGGACTCTGTGGGCAGCTGGGTAGCTGGAGGATCCGCTTCTCTCTGCTGAGCCCAGTTATGAGGGGAGCTGTTTGAGAACAGACTTCTGCTCAGACCATGTTTTCTGGGATTCTCTCATCCACTCAGCTTCCCTGGTGACTAAGATGGTAAAGAATCCACGTGCCAATGCAGGAGATGCTGGTTTGATTCCTGGGTCAGAAAGATTCCCTGGAGAAGGAAATGGCAACCCCCTCCCGTATTCTTACCTGGAGAATTCCACAGAGAAGCCTGATGGGGATGGGCTACAGCCTATGGGGTCACAAGAGTCAGACACAACTGAGCAACTAAACACACACATGCACACACGCACAGATAGTATGAAGCTTATTCCCAAGAAAGCTTTTCAATGGCAAACCAGCCCATCGAGAACCACACCCCAATCACCTCCTTTAAGGGCTCTCCAGTTCCAGGCTATTTCCCACCTCTCCTAATAACTCTATACAGGGTAGGAGTAGGAAATAGACAATTAGGACAGCCTCTGTGCCCCAGAGTCCACTGAAATTATTCAAACTCGTGGCCTCAAAACTCCTTACCCTGCCTTGCCCATTCCTTTCTGTGGAAACAACGAAGGGCCTTGGCCACAGCTCCCCCTTCTCCGTCTGCTCTGAGACTGACCCTGGCGCTTCTCTGGCTGACCCCCAATAGCATTGCATCTCCCTCCTCTTGGAAACTGTGCATAACAAACTCTTCCTTTTTAAAAAGTTTATTATTGTTATTTTAATTAATTTACTTATTTGTTAATTGGAGGATAATTGCTTTGCAATGTTGTGTTAGTTTCTGCTGTACAATGAAGTGAATCAGCTGTATGTATATATGCATTCTCTCCCTCTTGGATGTCCACCCCTGCAGACCATCACGGAGCACCGCGCTGAATTCCCTGTGCTATGCAGCAGCTTCCCATTAGCTACCTATTTTACACACAGTAGTGTATACATGTCAATGCTATTCTCTCAGCTGGTCTCACCCTCTCCTTCTCTCACTGGGTCCACAAGCCCCTTCTCTACATGTGCAACAAACTGTCTTTTCAATGGCAGTCATTTCTTGGTCCGCTGGCCTTACTATACCCCAGATTTTTAATTAATGCCCAGAATTTTAAATATCGGGAGATACGCATGCACATTGATTTTGAGGGCCAGTGCTTTAGGAATGTTCTCCTATCTTTTGCAAAAAAAAAATAAAGCTACCCAGACACAGCTGATTCCAGAACAGATGAATCCTACCACAGAAGGAATTATCTTTGACTCAAGACCAGACTCTGAATTTCAATGCAGTGGCAGCAACACCGGCCTCCACCACCCCCATCCATGACCCCACCTCCAACCCCGCCAATGGCAGGTCAGGTTCAAGCAGCTTTCTGGATTCATAGGGATGGAGCACAGATGAGGCATCCTCTCCAAAGAATCCCAAAGTAGATATGGCTTCTGAGATTGCTCCATCTTGGAATGACTTGCTCCAGATTTTCCCCAGTCACTTGGTTAGTGATGACGTAGGAAATTATTGCTAGACACCTGAATTCTCTCTCTCTCAGCACCTGGACTTCTTGATCAATTTGGGAACTCCATTCTCCCCATCTTTCTGTGGAGCCTCCTTCCCCATTTTTCCTCTTTTCAGAAATTCTATTTCAGTGGTTCTAAAATAGCTTTGTAGAACAGTTTTTCTTCTGGCCACTCTCCTATCTCCAATTTATGACTCACATATTTATCGCATATTCTCTGTCAAAGGAGAACTTATGAGATTATACATAATATGCCACATTTAGTTTACACAAACTGACCAATAAAGGAGAATTCTTATTTCATTACCTTCTTCCACAACCATCTGTACTCATCAACAAGATTGCCCCTTGCCTCCTGAGCGTGAAGTGCAGTCATTTGTCATTTTAAAATGTTGCGGGTAGAAAAGTGGAGGTGAAGGGAGATTTTATAAGGAAGGACTTTCCCCAAACTCCTGTCCCATCGTTGGCCAAGCCCAAGGGACCACACTCATGACCCCAAGCCCAGCACCAAAAAAGAAATAATGAATTGCCATTTGCTGAATGCATTTTATGGAGAAGGCAATGGCACCCCACTCCAGTACTCTTGCCTGGAAAATCCCATGGATGGAGGAGCCTGGTAGGCGGCAGTCCATGGGGTCGCACAGAGTTGGACACGACTGAGTGACTTCACTTTCACTTTTCACTTTCCTGCATTGGAGAAGGAAATGGCACCCCACTCCAGTGTTCTTGCCTGGAGAATCCCAGGGATAGGGAAGCCTGGTGGGCTGCTGTCTATGGGGTCGCACAGAGTCAGACACGACTGAAGTGACTTAGCAGCAGCAGAATGCATTTTAAGTGCCAGGTCATGAGCTAAGTGCTTTTTAGAGATATATTATCCAACCAACCCCATGATAACCCTAGGAGGTAGGTGTCTCCATTTCTAAAGGAGACATCTGAAACTCAAAAATATTAAGTAACTTTTGTTTGTATACCTTGTAAGAAGGACAGTCATTATTCAAACTAGGTCATTCTGATTTGAAAGACACAATTCTTAATGACTACAAGATGGATATAAAATCTGAAGATGCTTTCAGCAGAATAGCTTGGAAATTAGATATAGGATTCTAATGTGCCATTGCAGATTCTGAAATATGATAGTCATGAATTTTCCCTCAACTCTCAAAGTGAAAAAATGCAGTATTCCTTAATTTTCATAAATCATATTAAAATCTGGCTTATAGCCTTGACACACCAAAGTCAACTCAGAGTTCAAGATCAGTTACAATCGAGGCTTTCTCCTCTCTCTTCCACTGGATTTAACTGGGTCTGTAAAAATGAGGGAGGGGAAGTCTGATCCCTAGAGTATTCTGGTATCTGAAACTCCTGAGGGTCTATATTCCTTCACTATCAGTGATCTCTGTGTCTCCTGGCTTGCTTCCCTGTCTTTCACCTGTACTCAAGTTTCCACTCTACCATGAAACCATTCTCAGATGAGATCTTGCTATCACTGGGATGTTGACTCCAAGTGGTTCCCAGTTTCTTTCTTTCCTTTTTAACTGGAGGATAATTGCTTTGTATGTGGCATTAGTTTCTGCTGCACAACAACATGACTCCGCCAAATGTATACATATATCCCCTCCCTCTTGGGCCTCCCTCCCACCCCAACCCCCCATCCCACCCCTCTAGGTCATCACAGAGCACCAAGCTGAGCTCCCTGAGCTGGACAGCAGCTTCCTACTAGCTATCTGTTTTACACATGGTAGTGTGTATATGTCAGTCCCAAACTCTTGGTTCATCCCCCTCTCCGTGTCTACACATCCATTCTCTACATCTGTGTACATTGCTGCTCTGTGTATATATATATGACATTTGTGTGTGTGTGTGTGAAGTTACTCAGTCATGTCCGACTCTTTGTGACCCCGTGGACTGTAGCCCGCCAGGCTCCTCTCTCCATGGGATTCTCCAGGCAAGAATACTGGAGTGGATTGCCATTTCTTTCTCCAGGGGATCTTCCCAACCCAGGGATCAAACCCAGGTCTCCTGCATCGCAGGCAGATGCTTTATCCTCTGAGCCACCAGGGAAGCCTGATATAAATTTTTTCTTTCTGACTTGCTTCACTCTGTAAGACAGACTCTGCTGCTGCTGCTAAGTCGCTTCAGTCGTGTCCGACTCTGTGCGACCCCACAGATGGCAGCCCATCAGGCTCCCTGTCCCTGGGATTCTCCAGGCAAGAACACTGGAGTGGGGTGCCATTTCCTTCTCCAATGCATGAAAGTGAAAAGTGAAAGTGAAGTCACTCAGTCGTGTCTGACTCTTCGCGACCCCATGAACTGTAGCCTACCAGGCTTCTCCGTCCATGGGATTTTCCAGGCAAGAGTACTGGAGTGGAGTGCCATTGCCTTCTCCAAAGACAGACTCTAGGTCCATCCATGACTCTACAAAGACCCAATTTCATTCCTTTTTATGGCTGAGTAGTATTCCATTGTATATATGTACCACATCTTCTTTATCCATTACAACACTTTCCCCAAAACTTTATCTAGCAGAGTGACTTTCTCTGGCTTTAGACTGCTGATAGTGATTCAGGATTATTTTTACAGCAAGTTCTCTTACTTAAAAACTTAACTTGAATGCCAGCCAAGTCTACATAGCTTCATTCTTAGACTGCTGGAGTACCTCATCTCCTCTGGGAGAGCAGTCTCTCCCTAGGAAAAGAGGCAGAACAACCTGAATAGGAGGATGATTACCCCTCATAGGTCGGAGGCTGCATATCCATGACTCAGGCTGCAAAGTGCATCCTGGGATGCCAGCCAGCTTAGAGATCCAATATGTGGAGCACAGACCGCACTCTGCGGGGGATCAGAAGCCTGGGACACAATCAGGAGGAATAACTAAGGAGGTTTGTGTGTACTCTGGCTTTTGAATCCTGTGAAGACAGAAATCTTTGGCTTTTAGGGTTGGTTTTCTGTACTTCTCCCTCTCAGTGTCGAACACATCAAACTTTAGAAGGAGCTATTTCGCTTGATCTCTTTTTAACGATAAGTACAGTTTGACTGATGTTTGCCCGGTCATACAAAATGTCTCCACAGCCTGCTAATGTCCCAAATTAATCCTCAGTGCTTCCTTTAATAAGATAGAGGAAACCATTATGTATAAGACATTGTGTTCTTATTTTGCTGCTTAATCCATCTAGCTGTTGTATGAATCAGATATGATAATCGTCTTTCCTAGAGAAAGAAACTGTCAGGGGAATGAAAAGACAAGCCACAGTCTGGGAGAAAACAAATTTCAAAGGACATATCTGATACAGGATTGTTCACCGGAATCAACAAAGAATTCTTAAAACTTAAAAAAGCAAACAACCCAATTAAAAATGGGTCGTCGACTTTAACCTCACCAAAGAAGATACTCAGATGGCAAATAAGCTTTTTAAAAAGTGCTCAACATCATGTGTAATTAGGGAAATGCAAACATTAAAACGATAGTGAGATACCACTACACTCATATTAGAACAGCCAAAACACTGATAACACCAAGTTCTGGTGAGCGTGTAGAGCAACAGGAACTCACATTTTGCTGGTGAGAGTGCAAGATGGTACCAATCTGGAAGACAGTTTGGCTATTTCTTACAAAACTAAAAATGTTCTTACCATATGATTCAGCAATTGTGTTCCTTGGTTATTTACTCAAAGGAGTTGAAAACTTATGTCCACATAAAAAACTGCACAGAGATATTTACAGCAGCTTTATTCATAGTTACTGGAACTTGGAAGCAACCAAGATGCCCTTCAGCAGGTTAAAGGATAAACTGTGGTCCCTCCAGACGATGGAATATTATTCAGCACTAAAAAGAAATGAGCTATCAAGCCATGAAAAGACATGGAGGAACCTTAAATGCATATCACTGATTGAAAGTAGCCAGTCTGAAAAGATTACATACTGTATGATTCCATCTATATGACATTCTTGAAAAGATAAAATTATGCAGACAATAAAAAGATCAATGATTCCTAGGAGTTAGTGAGGGGAGGGAGGGGAGAAGGATTGATAGATGGAGCACAGAGGATTTTTAGAGCAGTGACATTACTCATAAAGATGGATATATGTCATTAGACATTCATCCAAACCCATAGAATGCACAGCACCAAGAGTGAGCCATGATGCAAATGATGGACTCTAGGTCATAACGATCTGTCAATGTAGGTTCATCAGTTTTAACAAATGGATCATTCTGGTGTAGGATCCTGATAAAGGAGAAACCTGTGCATGTGTGGACGCAGGAACTGAATCTCCATGCCTTCTGCTCAGTTTTGCTGTGACCTGAAACTTCTCAGGGAAACCTGGAGTGCTGCAGTCCATGGGGTCACAAAGAGTCAGACAGGACTGAGAAATTGAACTGAACTGAAACTGCTCTAAAAAACAAAGTCTGCTTTAAAAAGAAAGGAAACAAAGACTTCCCTGGTGGTTTAGTGGTTAAGACTGCACTTCCAATGCAGGGGCCTGGGTTCAATCCTTGATTGTGGAACTAGATCTCACAAGTATGACCCCAGAGAAAATATATTTACTCCGAGTTAGAGGACAAAGCCTGGAATGGCCAGAATATGGAGAGAGATCTGGGTCTGGTGTTAATCACCTTTAGAGGTTTAGGGGATCAGTTAAGGGAGGAGAGTGTGTTGGCCTGAAGGACAATCAGCCCGGAAAGAAAGGAGCGAGCAATCCTGGGGGGTAAGATATGAGAATATTATACAGATTAGAGAAGCTACTTTGAGGATGATATAGGGGGCACTGAGAAGATGGAGAAGATGGAACAGTTGCTCAGCCATTGGAGAGACTAAAGGGGAGAGACTGATGTGGGAGTCGAGGTCAAGAGGGGTGATCGTTTAAGAGACATGGGGCTGAAGGGGAGGATGTGGCAGGGAGAGGACTCAGGAAGGTGCACTTGGGAAGTTAAGGGCATAGGTGAGCTGACAGATGGAGGAGAGGCTGCCCAGGAGCCCTGGTGGGTGGACTGTGATATCAGAAGGACCACAGAAGAATAAGTATGTTTAACAGTCAGATGCAGAATTTTGCCCAGGAGCTATATCAAGATGAACATTTTAGAATGTCCTGTGTCTTTTCTATTCCCCTAAATTGAGATCATCTGAACTTTGCTGATTGCTGGTCTACTTCTCAATACACACATGCATATACACACCCACCCATGTCCCACTTACTGAGAAAGGCATATATGAGAATGAATTAGTCCAAAAATGGGACTTCAAAACAGTAAAGAAGAAAGAGGTAAAGTAAAGAGCAAGGGACCAGAGAAAGATAATCACCAATGTCAATCAGATCATAACCTCAGATGGCCTGTCTGCAAGTGATTCAGTTATTATTATATGTTATAGTTGATCAACCTCTGCTTTACAGCAGTTCCTCAGCACCCACTTTTTCCAGTCCTGACAGCACTAAATACTATGCATTATCCTCTTTCTGAAGATCAAATAGCTGAAGCTCAAAGAGGTGAATGAAGAGTTCACGTTCAGTAAGTGGTATATTTAAGATTCAAATCCAGGAGTAGCACTCAGGCAAACCAAATCCTATGTGTGTTGACCTTGAGTCGATTTGGGGCTGATTAAAGGATTCCCTTAACTGCTGTGAAAAAACCAAACTTTAAAAAGTAGTGGTCCACCCTGCAGAGTAAAGACAAATAGTTTTATTTGGTATAAGAGGCACCTAGAAACGTGCGGCATTTCCTAACTCTTTAAAACTGCCACTTCTGGAGCATTTCAAGTGTAGTTCTGGGCTAGCTAAGAATAGATTTTTTAATTAATGTATTTTTTTCTTGCTAAGTAATTTTACAATTTGAAAAAAAAATCCCTTAATATGCAATTGGGGATTTTAATGCTCTTTGCTCCGTGAATATATCTGTAGAGCAACCCGCTCAGAGACAGTTCCTCTAGCGGTGTCCTGGGAGTGATGAGTATCATTAACACGGTGTGACTGTGTTAAAACGAGAGAGTCTTTCACCCAGGGAATCTAACATGCAGTTAGTGTCTCGATAATTAACCCATTGCCCTTGAAAAAGAAGGTGATTAGAAGCAAAGGCGATTAACTCCTTCCAGGTGATTACCCCTGAATCCCACTTCCATCTCAGAAAGGGGATTCCAGAAGGGTTTGAAGGAAACAGGAAGACAGAAGCAGATAGATTGTGCCAGGAGCGCTAACAGGGACACAGTGCCAGGGAGGGCTAAGATGGTGCGGCGGGACATGGGAGGTTCTTTCTCTCTGACTTGTGTCCTGTTTCTTTGACACCTCGGGGACACAGAGAGCCACAGCTCTCAGGTGCAGGTCTGAAGCTAGATTTGTGTTCGAGCCCTGGTTGGGGAACTAAGATCCCACAGGCTACAGGACGACTAAGCCCGAACGACACAGCTAGTGAAGCCTGTACGCTGTAAGGAAGACCCGGCACATTAAAAAAAAAAGCAAACATCTAGAAAAAGGTAAACCATGTAAACAGGCAACAAAAGAAATCAATAGTGGATATGTCAGGCTATGTAAACCTCAGAACAAAGAAAATTACCAAGGACAAAGAATAAGATTACATAATGACAAAAGGGTCAGTTCATCGTAAGATGTAACAATCCTGAATGTAAATGCACATAACAACAGATTAAAAATACATGGAGCAAAAACTGACGGAGCTAAAAGGAAAAGTGGACAGATTCATAATATAGCTGGAGATCCTCTTAAGTAATTGATCAACCTCATAGATTAGGGAAAAAAAAAAAAAGAAACCAGCAAGGATGTAGAAGGAATGAATAACAGCATCAGCTCACTGTGTCTAATTGACATTTATAAAACCCTCCACCCAACAACAGCTGAATACACATTCTTTTCAAGTACAAATGTCACAGTCTCCAGGACAGAGCATATCTGGATTTATACAACAAACCTGAACAAATTTAACAGAATTAAAATCATACCAAGTGTGCTGTCTGTTCATAATAGAATTAATCTAGAAATCAATAACAGAAATAGAAAAGGGAAATCTCTTAATACTTGGAAATTAACCACACACATCTGAATAATCAAAGTGTCAAAGAAAAAGCTTCAAGAGAAATTAGAAAATATTCTGAAATGATATGAACATGAAAAAGTTGAAAGTTACAGGTGTAACCCAACAGTATTAGAGGAAAATTTTATAGAATTAAATGTGCATGCTGAAAAAGTAAAAAAAAAAACTATCATCAGATCTTCCTTTATACTGAAACTTCAAAATAAACCCTAATTCCTATTACTTCTTGCTGCCTTGACTCTAGACAGCAGTCCATACTATCCTGACTCTTCATACATCGTTATTTTTTATCTGTCAAACAGAACTTAACAGTTTCCAGACCAAAGGTTAGCAGTATTTTCTCTAAAGGGCTAGATAGTAAAAATTTTAGGCTTTGCAAACCATACAGTCCCTGTAGCAATTACTCAGCTCTGTTGTAACACAAAAGTCATCACAGACAATACATAAACAAATGGTCGTGACTGTGTGCCAATAAAACTTTATTTATGAGAGCCAGTTGTGGGCCAGATTTCTCCCCCAGGCTGTAGTTTGCCAACCCTGGTCTAGAACCCTAATGTGGGAAATTCTAAAGCATAATTTTCTTTTTGTGCTGTGTCTTCACTGAGGCATATGGAATCTATAGTTGCAGCGTATGGGATCTAGTTCCCTGACCAGGGATTGAACCCAGGTCCCCTGCATTGGAAATGTGGAGTCTTCCCTGGAGTCCAGGGAAGTTCTCCTAAAACATAATTTTCAATCTTCATCTTTACCCATTATAAGCCAAACCACATTTTTAGGTCATTATTTTACATGATATTATATACCATCTTTTTCTGTCTTGTATTTTATTTACACCATTTAAAAAATATGGTCATATATGCTCTTTCACTTGGCCACAGATCTGTAAACATGCAACAGAGAAACTTTCTACCCAGGGCTGCAATAGAATTATCCTAAACACCTGAAATCAATATTTCTTCATGTCTGACCTTTCTAGATAATCATCCATGTGACAGAATTGCTCCACAGACACTCATTTTATCCCCGTAGGAAAACTCAACACTCTTAATTAATGAATCCTCTAATTAAACCTTTTCCTTCACCCTGAACTTTAGCTGAAAATATAAGGACAGGCAAGATGAAGATGAATCAAACTTGAATTTTTCTTTCTGCTGAAGAACAAATAAGGGTACTCCCATATAGTTTGTTTCTAGAAGTTCTCCAGGATGGAAGGAAGTCATCCATCCTTCCACATAGCAGGTGTGGCATACCCATTCATGGGAAAAGGAGGGAGGAGCTTGTGATAAGGCAGACAGTACAGCCAAATGGTCCATAGGCTAAATCCAGCCCAGAGATATGGTGCCTGGAATTCACATTGGTTTTAAACAGTGTGGTCTAAAAAGACCAGAATATTTGACATTAAAAAATTCAGATTTCCACCTTATCTTTTTTTTTTTAATTTTTTTGATTGGACCATTTTAAAACGCTTTATCCATTTTGTTATAATATTGCTTGCTTTATACTTTGGTTTCTTGGCCCTGAGGCATGTGGGATCTTTAGTTGCAACATTAAAACTCTTAGTTGCAACTTGTAGAATCTAGTTCCCTAACCAGGGATTGAACCCACTCCCCTGCATTGAAAAATGAAATCTTAACCACTGAACCACCAGGGAAGTGCCTCCACATTACCTTTTAAATAGTTATTTTGGGCAATTTGGGGACCAAATTATTCCAGGGCAATAACAAACTAAGCTGAACAGAGGCTGATTACTATTATGTAGAGAATATTCACTACTTTTCCACAATCTCCACTAATCCCTATTGTGCTAAATATTGGAGTAAAGTGTCAGCTGTCAAATATTATTGTCTTCACACTTTTTTATAATAAAGAAATATATTTCTGTGACCCATTCTCATCAAAGGCAAGAAAATAAAGGATTGTGAAGGCCATGCAATTTAAGAAAAATGACATCAAGAACACATCTCTGTTGCTCTCTGTTTGCTGCAGGTGTTTGAACTTATCTCTGGTGCAGGAGAAAGACCTTAGTCAGGAAGCTGAATCCAGGCGCTAGTCTTAGTCCAAATTTAGTATGAGGGGATTTCTGAAGGAGGTACAGACCTGATCTTGGCCTCAGTTTTTTTCCCTATAAATGAAAAGCTTTCGTATAGGGCCTTCCCTGGTAGGCCAGTGGTTAAGAATGTGCCTTGCAGTGCAGGGGACGCAGGTTCAAGCCTGGTCAGGGGACTAAGATCACAGGCCACAGAGCAACTGAGCCCACTCGCCACGACTAGAGAGTCCATGCACCACAACGAAAGATCCCACAACTGAGACTCAACACAGCCAAATAAAAATTTTTTAATCTGTTTTTTTTTTTAATTCAAGTGTCCAGATTATAAGAGAAGAAGTAATTAGATATCAGATGTCATGGAATTGAGTTGAAAGCTGAAGATCCAGGTTCAAGAAATAATGAAGAACCAATACACTGGAAGGCACTTGGCAGCAGAAGTAGATGTCCAAGAGAGCAGACCAGGCAACACTGCCAGCGTGGACGCAGTCCCCGGCCTTTTGTGGGCCTTTGCCCCCTGTTCACTATGCACAGGTCTAGCGGGTGATTGGCCATGCTTGGAGTCAGTGGCCTTTTCATCAGTTGCAGAAGCCAAAAAACAGGCAGATCTGGGAGAAGGAGCCCCTGAGACCCCTTTTATCTCCCACTGCAGAGTGGCTCTAGTGGTAAAGAATCTGCCTGCTAATGCAGGAGACAGACTGAGACCTGGGTTCGATCCCTGGGTCAGGAAGATCCCCTGGGGAAGGGCAGGGCAACCCACTGCAGTATTCTTGCCTGGAGAATCCCATGGACAGGAGCCTGGCAGGCTACAGTCCATGGAGTCGCAAAGAGTCGGACACAGCTGAAGTGACAGCATACGTGCAGAGTAGACATCTGGATGTCCAGTCCCACCAAGACTAGACATAGTGCGGGAGAGGTGATGCCTCAGAAGGAATCATCACTTCCCCTCCGACCCCTTGCTTTGTGTTGGAAACTTCTGCTGACCCAAGAGCCCCCTGAAACCCAGCATCAGAACCCCAGGGCGGGATAAACCATCGGAGCCCTCTAAGCGGCAGTGATGTGACAGGCAGAAGAATTAGTTGAGTTTCCACTGGTCGACTCGGCCCAGAGACTAAGTAGATAATAAATCTTGACAGCCCACTGAGCCATGAGAAAGGGCCCCCTGGGAAGTTCAAGGACACCAGTAAATCATTCTCACTGTCTGCTGATGAGAGGGACTGGCTTCCGGGTGACCACTACCAGAGGTGGAATCGGAAACAGTGACCTCGGTGTTAACAGCTGAAGGGCCGATCCTCAACCCCGGCACCACTGCATCCTCAACACCCACAGATGCCTCTGCTGTTGGCTTCCCGAGAACATCTCTGCAACCCAGCTCTGTCCTGTGCACTCTGTCTCTTTGTTCAGCTCAGGAATGCAAGAGGGGAGGAGAGCAGCGCCCCCGTGGCCTCTTAGCATGAGCCACCAGCAGGAAGAAATGAGGAATGTAAGAAAAAATATCATATTTACCAAAGCTTTGTTTTGAATCACCAGCCACCTGGGGTAGCAAGCAGCTGGAAGCACATTATAAAACTATTGCAGTATTGAAACAGACCTGTAGGGATAGAGCATACACAGCAGTGCAGAATGTCTCAGATGCAAAAACCATGAACCTTTGGAGATTTCAGAATAATTTTTTTTTTTTGGCCACTCTGGAAATATCCCAACCTCACACCATTCTGTTTACTAAGTGTCTTGGGGCTTTTTGTTGTTGTCTGACTCTTTGTGACCCCATAAACTAAAGCACTCCAGGCCTCCCTATCCCTCACCATCCTCGGGAGTTTGCCCAAGTTCATGTTCATTGCATCGGTGATGCCATCCAGCCATCTCAGCCTCCAACGCTCTCTTCTCCTTCTGCCCTTGATCTTTCTCAGCATCAGGGACTTTTCCAATGAATCATTTGTTTGCATCAGAGCTTCCAGTTCACAACCGGAGCTTCAGCTTCAGCATTGGTTCTTCCAGTGAATACTCAGGGTTGATCTCTCTTAGGACTGAGTGGTTTGATCTCCTTGCTGTCCAAAGGACTTTCAGGAGCCTGAAACTTGAGGCTTAACTGGTGTTTAAATGAAAGGACATGGAAAGCCTGGTTGGCAGATCAAAGTCTTCCCCTTGCAGAAGGGTCTTGTTTATTGTCTCATGTTAACTTGTTCTTTATTTGGGCCTGTGAATTATCAGTAAGAAACTTCATCATCTCAGAGGGAACTGAGCCACTGGAGGAGCTCAGGTGTGACGTTACAAGAAATGCTGTCTTGGATTATAAGTAGAAATGTGTATATCTGGTATTTTTTACAGGCCACAATGACTGTGATGATGATGATGATGGCCTTTGCCAGAAGGAAGCGGAGGCTGTAGAGGAGAGAGCCGACCTGGCTTCATGGACCACGGCTTCCACCCACCAGTCCCACACATGAGGAGTAGGGATTAGGCTTCCAGCTTTGTGTTTAATCTGATCCCTGAAGTCATCAGATTCTGTAAGCCCAAGTTAACAGGTGTCACTTAAACTATTCAATTTATACTTCCATTCTAGAGTTCAGAAACAAGAGCCGTTTCCAGGTTGTTCCCTTGCTTTTCCGTCCTGTAATTATCAGAAATGGAAGAAAGGATGTAATGGGTGCTTTTCTTCCCCCATGGAGATGATGTTGAGTTATTGAGCTCCACCTTATGAAGAACCACAAAGAAATTTATATACAGATGCTTAGGACAGGGTGGTATCTGGTATTGAATGGGTTGAAAACCACGACAACCCTAAAGGGATAAAACATCGTTCTGCTCGTGTGAAGAATCAAGCAGGCCTGGATCACCCATCACCTAACGGGAGCATCCTGAGTCCATTTTAGGGCTGTGTCCACAGTGACCAGGATGAAAGGCAAAAATTGGTCATGCAGGGGAGTTCTGAAGGACATGATTCTTATCATCCCATTCAGATTTGATGCCATGAAGACACATCTCTGAAAACCATGACATCCGACTGTCTGGGTGAGCATCTTTGTAGACTGCACCAAAATTTCCTTTGAACTCCCCCGTGCCTCATTTAACTATGATGAAAGTCAAATTAAGCTGACTAAAGCCCCACACACGCTACAGGGGGCCTCACCCTTGGTGTTAAGGATGCCGTACCATTCGCTCCCATGAAAGCAATTTCTGATAATCAACCCGGATGCTCATCCAGCAAAACAGGCTGGTTGCTCTGTGAGTCATCAATTAACAACGACGGAAGCCTAACTCTGACAGGAGTCTCTCTCCATCACACAAACCTGCGCTTTGAAGCGGCACAGGGTTGTCAGGAACTGGCATTCAGAGGTTTCTGTTTGAACGGGTAACCTCTCATCTCAGGAAGACATTCCAGGGGATGTCAGGGCTGTCATCGGAGGATCCAGCTGCCACCGCAGCTCCCAGATGAAGAGCATCCTCGTCCTCTTTAGAACTGTCCATCATCCACTCTCCTGGCAAGGTTTGCTCGCCAGTTAGTAAAACCATCCCAAGCAGCAGTGACAGGGGTAATTACAACAAAAAGGCACTCCTGACACAATGTTTTTAAATAAAAAAAGAGAGGAAACAGGGAGAAGAAAGCTTGCTTCAAAGCTCTGACTTCAAATAGATTCAAAGAGGACGACTTTAATTCCCTGCGTGAGTTTATTTAGTGCCCATCTCCTGGTCTAACGGAGTTACCGGGATAAGATAAATCCCTGGGAGGCGGCCCTGTCTGATTGCCACAATTCCATAAACTCTGCATGATTGCAGGGAGGCTGAAGGCCTGGTGGTCCAGGGCATGGGCTGTGGACCTCCCTCTTCTTCACGGAATCACGGTCTTCAGCACAAGGAGTGCATTCAAGGCCACACCGCACCAACTTCTCCCCAGCCCGACATCCTTGTTGCTTGCTCTTGCCTTCACTTGAGTATTTTCAGTGATGACGAGCTATGCTCTAAGGCAGCGTGATCTTTTTTGAACGGCTCCATTTGCTCAAAAGTTCTCTACGGGAGGCTGAATAAAGCCTGTTTCCTTGTGGAATTCACATGTTGGTTCCAAAATAAGGTAAAGTCATCCTTCAACCAGAGATGGCTGCTGTACTATCAGTCCCCGGGATAAACAGCCTCAGGACCAACAATGGTTCCTTACAGGGGTCACTCTCCAAACTGTTCTTCATCAGGGTTACTTCCCCGGAGAAGACTAGGGCAAGCATCTGTCTCCTTCTCAATCCCAAGGAGTGCTGTTTTCAGTCATGCGTCCTCAGGGGCTTTGCAAGCATTGTCCAAGTCTTGTTCACTGAGCACAGGTATTGTTATTATAAAGTGCATGCATGCATGCTCAGTCATGTCCAACTCTTTGCAACCCCGTGGACTAGGCTCCTCTCTCCATGGGTTTTTCCAGGCAAGAATACTAGAGCAGGTTGCCATTTTCTCCTCCAGGGGGTCTTCCTGATTTGGGGATTGAACTTGTTTCTCTTGTGTCGCCTGCATTGGCAGGCAGATTCTTTATCACTGAGTCACCTGGGAAGCCCCATTATTATAGAGGATGGTGACCAGCTTGGTTCGTTCTCCAATAAACTCCAAGAAATAGGGGAAGGGTGACAGTGTTCACAGAGCACTATTTACAATAACTAGGGTGTGGAAGCAACCTAGATGTCCACTGACAGATGAATGGATAAGGAAGATATGGCACATACATACAATGGAATACTACTCAGCCATAAAAAGGAAGGAAACTGGGTCATTTGGAGAGATGTGGATGAACCTACAGTCTGTTATACAGAGTGAAATAAGTCAGAAATAGGAAAATAAATATCATGTATTAACACATATTTATGAAATCTAAACAAATGGTACCAATGAACCTATTTTCAGGGCAAGAATAAAGATGCAGATGTAGAGAACAAACTTATGGACATAGCAGGAGAAGGAGAGGGTGGGATAAATTGAGAGAGTGGCACTGACATGTATCCACTACCACATATAGAACAGACAGCTAGCGTGAAGCTGCTATACAGCACAGGGAGCTCAGCTCAGTGTTCGGTGATGACCTGGAGGGGTGGGAGAGAGGTCCAAGAGAAAAGGGACATATGTATATGTAAAGCTGATTCA
Source organism: Bubalus bubalis (assembly GCF_019923935.1). Classification (NCBI taxonomy): domain Eukaryota; kingdom Metazoa; phylum Chordata; class Mammalia; order Artiodactyla; family Bovidae; genus Bubalus; species Bubalus bubalis. Next base: position 31,128,320 of record NC_059159.1, on the reverse strand, counting down.
CGTTGTACAGCAGAAACTAACACAACATTGTAAAGCAATTATACTCCAGTAAAAAATAAAAAAAAAAAAGAAAAAAGAAAGAAGGGCGAGTGGTGAGAAAGTTAAAAGAAAGAGCAAACAACATCTCACAGAGTGCTTGGTCATTTCTTCATTCACTCCAACAGAAATTGCCCATTCAGTTAGTAAATTCATATTGATTAGAGAATAGCTGCTGGGAAATGGAAGATAACTGACACCATGCTGGGCGCTGCTGGCTGTTCTTGGGAATTCTACCATTTCCGAGGAACTCTTGAGACACAGGGACTTCCAGGGAGGAAGGCTCACCTGCAGCTTTCTCTTCTTGCATTGTGTCACAGCGCCAATGATGCTCTCCATGGATCTTAAATGTCCATTTGTCTTTTCATGCCCATGACCTACACCTCCAGAGGCACCCACTGCCTGGATGTCCACATCCCAGGGGTCCAACCATTTGAAACCAAGTTGACTTGTCCAAGAGGTTAAAAATCAGTCAAACCGCTGTTGACATGGGCTTTGACTTTGTTCACTCCACAGACTGATGCGACCAGCTAGACTTCTGTTGATCCCCGCCCCCTCCTTTGCCAATTTTGACACTGGAAGACAAACAGGAATAGATCTGTCCATTTGCCTGGAGCCCCAGGTCAGTCATGCTAAAGCCAGAGACACTAGCAGAGGTAACAGAGCAGGCTGTTTGTTGTTTTGACAGAGCAGAGAGGGTAAGGACGCTGAGGATAGTTCATTTAACCTGCCAGTGTCCTCGCGGGAGACAGATGTTTTCGGGAACAAGAGCCAGAAAAGCAAGAACCTCGGCACAAGGCCGGACTGTCCTGTCCACATCAGTAGTTAAGAGACTCGACCCCCAGCACTCAGGTTCCTGAGGCTGACAGATGAGGGGCTGCCATCAGCAACACAGAGCATCAGGACCGCTGGACCCCAGCCTGGTCTCCGTGAAGCACCAAAGTCAGCCGTCCTGTGATTCATCCAAATGGAAGCCCAGACAGTCGGGGAGTCTGTGACTCACAGTATCCTTGTGAGAAATGGGCCTGGACACGGTACTACCCAGCGGATTCAGCCTAGGTGAGTGATGCCTGCTGCGTCTTGACGACGCCATCGATTTCCTCACACTGTGTCTCTTTTCTGTGCTGCACACAATCTGTGCTTTGAACAATCTCACAGTTTCCAGAGAAGGAGCAAAATGAATGCAAAGTTCCCACATGGATATTTAACACTATTTTAAATTTACATACATGCATTAAGTCTCCTACATATGAACTTTCAAGTTGCGAACTTTCAAAGATGCAGACGTGCATTCTATCAGCGCCAGGCGTAATGACATTGCAGCTTGCCCTCCGTCTCCTCTGGCTGACAGTCCTTCAGCTCTACCATCTCCCACCTCCTCTTCCTCCTCCATCAGTAACTCTTCCTGCCTCTTCATTCAATGCAGCCCATGTACTCAGGCTGTTGTACTATATTACTGTACTTTTCAAGGTGCTGTACTGTAAGATTTAAACTGTTTATTTTTTGTGTTTGTTTTCACGTATTATTTGTGTGAAAAGTATTATAAACCTACTACAGTACAGTACTATATAACTGATTGTATTAGTTGGGTACCTAGACTAACTTTGTTGGACTCACAAACATGTTCTCAGAGTGGAACTCATTTGTATGTAGGGAACTTAGTGTATATATAAATCATATACATATATGTCTTATTTTTATTGTACATAATAACATATCTTATGTATTTTTATTAGCATGGACCAGAGTTGGCTTTTTATCAAAATGATTCATGAAATAACTTTTAAAAATAAAATGATCCATGAATGTCCTTCCCTTCCCTATTTATCATCAGCATCTCAGGGGCTGGGATGGTGTCTCGCCCACCTTGGCACCTCTCAAGTATTCCAGGATGCTTTCTCATGCACTGAAAATGTTCCATCAGTGCTAGCCGAGATGTCAGCTCAGCTCAGCGGGTCCATCCCCACCATGCTCTGTGCGGTCTTCTTATAGCACTGTTTACTATCCTAATTTCCTGCTTATTATCTGGGTTAGCCTGTTTATCTTCCTTATCCTGTCTTTTCTGTCCATCCCCGCATCCCAGGAGAGGAAGGCAATTCTCTTCCTCCCCATAGCAGCCACCTTCCCTCAAAGAGGGATCTTGCAAAGCTCCCTCTTATGTCCACATTGACTCCACAGCACTCCAGGAAATTACTTTAAACATCATCTGTCAAACACTCCCCTTTGGGGAGTTGAAAATGGTCATTCAGTTTTATGAATAAAGGATGCAATTTGCTTCCTCCCCTACCTAAAGCTTTAAACAGTAAATATTAACCGAAAACAAATTGCAGTTTTCATATGAGCTTGGAAGGCTCAGATGTATATATCTGAATGCATATCTTCTTCTCCAAACTGCTCATCACTGCACTGAATCTGTACTTTTTGCCAGTTTGGTTTATTTCTCCCATTTGTCCTGACAAATAAAGAAGAAATGTCTCTCTGCTATCTCTGTCTACTTCTTCTCTAGTTACTGCTGATGTCTCCTGGAGAAATGCAGTAACATGTAGCCAGTAAATAAGTTCTTTAGAGTAATTCACCAAAGACGTGTTCCTCCATCAAATGGATGCTCTTACAAATATAACTTATGAGTTTCTAGATCCATCTGCCTATTAGCCTTATAAAATGCTCAATTGACATGCACAGTGTCCTATATTAGTAGATACTAAATTTTCGTTGGTTTAATGAATGAAAGGCCTATTCTAAGGGTCCTTCATCATGTAGTCCAGCCCTGACATCCACCGGTTTGCCAGTCTTTCTTCTTACTTCCAGAGTAGAGTGTCCCTAGGATGTCTTTACAACATCTATAATCAGGTATCTGCTTAGTAATTTGGCAAACATTTTATTCCGGTTCTATATAGCACTTCATAGGTTGCACAGATGGTTGTTGAATGAAATGAATAGCAGAGCCTGGAGAGATCTAAATACTATGTCTCATAAGAGAGACTTGAAGGACAGCAAGATATTAATCCAGAAACAGAGTCTCTTGTGATATAAGGATACCTATCTAAAAGAAACTGAGGGACTTCCTTGGTGGTCCACTGGCTAAGACTCCGCACTCCGAATGCAGAGGGCCCAGGTTCAATCCCTGGTCAAGGAACTAGATCCCACACATAACAACTAAGTGTTCGAAAGCTGCAACTAAGACCCGTCACGACCAAATAAACAAATAAATACTAAAAAATAAAAAAGACCAGAGGAGATCTAAGTGTGAGTTCTGAAACACTTTGGCCCGTGAGGTGGAAAAATGACAGGGATTGAGTCAGTGGAGAAAGCAACATCCAGTGAGTTGGGGGAAAATGAAGACAGGGTGGTGTTTGTTTTGAAACCAAGAGGGAAAATGCTGGTTTAAGTTAAGATGAGGGATGAGAAAGGGCTGGTGAACTTGGAGAACACTGACGGCCTTGACAAAGAGGACGATGAGAGACAGTGGAGCTCGGCCTTATCACCACGCTTATACTGGGCTCGCAGAAGCGGGATGGGGAAGGGATGGGAGGGCTCGTGGAGAAGACAGCACAGGAAAGGGTCAGTCCTCACGTTTGCCTTCCAGACCTTGCTCATAGAGCTCTTCACAGATGTTGTCCGGGAGGACATTCACAGGATTAGAGCTTGATGACAAGGATATCCTCAACAAGAGTCAAGCACCATCTATGAAGGATGCTGGAGAGGCCATGTTTACCATGGAAATACCTGGAGTTTTGATTTTTACAAAATTATAAGATCCTGGACTCTGATCAGTGCCCAGAGGATGAGCCCCTCCTACACATTTTCTTTGTTTTTATCTTTTCGATTTTATTTTTAATTGGAGGATAATTGCTTTACAATATTGTGTTGGTTTCTGCCACACATCAGTGTGAATCGGCCTTAGGTATACATCTGTCCCTTCCCTCTTGAACCTCTCTCCCCCCTCCCTCCCCATCCCACCCCTCTAGGGTGTCCCAGCTCTGGCTTTGGATTCCCCGCATCATACAGCAAATTCCCAGTGGCTGTCTATTTCACCAACTGTAATGAATATGTTTCAGTGCTGCTCTCTCAAATAGTCCCACCCTCTCCTTCCCCCCATTGTGTCCAAAAGTCTGTTCTTTATGTCTGGGTCTTCTTTGCTGCCCTGCAAATAGGTTCATCCATACCATCTTTCTACATTACATATATATGTATTAATATACAATATTTCTCTTTCTCCATCTAACTTACTTCACTCTGTATAATAGGTTCTAAGTTCATTCACCTCATTAGAGGTGACAGACCAGAGGCTGATGTCATTTTGAGTGAAAAGTTATACTGAGCTGATGAAGGCTTTTTGCTGGCTGTACTTGGAACTCTTTCATTTCTTAAATTAAAAGAAAATACTGTAGCAAACTATTATATACAGGATGGATAAACAAGGTCCTACTGTTCAGCACAGGGGACTATGTCCAACATCCTGTGATAAACCAGAATGGAAAAGTGATATGTACAACTGAGGCCCTGTTGTACAGCAAACATTAGCACAACACTTTAACTCAACTCTCCTTCAGTATAATTTTTAATGCTGTATAATACTTTTGTATGTGACTGTCCCGGCTGAAGACTTAGAGAAGTCAAGAGAGCAGGCTCTGCTCACCTGACCCCCTTACCCCCTCCAACCTCCAGCACACAAACATACCCTAACCAGCCATCATCTCTTGTAAAGCTCTTTGTTTGATTTTTTTTCTTTTCTCTTATTGAAAGTTTTGTTTGGGAGTCCAAGATACAAATCTATTCTTCCACCTAGAAGGGGCTTCCCTAGTAACTCAGCTGGTAAAGAATCCGCCTGTAATGCAGGAGACCCCAGTTCAATTCCTGGGTCAGGAAGATTTGCTAGAGAACGGATAGGTTACCTACTCCAGTATTCTTGGGCTTCCCTAGTGGCTCAGACAGTAAAGAATCCACCTGTAATGCAGGAGACCTGTGTTTTGATTCCTGGGTTGGGAAGATCCCCTGGAGGAGGGCATGGCAACCCACTCTAGTATTCTTGCCTGGAGAATTCCCATGGACAGCGGAGCCTGGTGAGCTACAGTCCATGGGGTCACAAAGAGTTGGACATGACTGAACGACTAAGCACAGCACAGAAGAGTTCTTCAGGACTGTCAGAATTCTATTTCCAGTGCTCAACTTCCTACAGGTGAAATTTCATAGCACTGTGCACATAACTCGAAAACAATCAGAAAATAGTGAAGGAAGCACATTGAAAATCTTTCTCTTCTTTGTTCTGGCCACTTACAGAATAGACCAAGAGCCAACAATTTTTTTAAGAAGCATCAATTGTCTGGATTAAGGATATATCAATGTAATTTGTGTGCTAAATTGTGTGCTAAAAATCCTTTCTTTAAAATATAGTATGTCTGAGATGAACAATAGCCAGAATTTTCAGCTAGTTGATTTTTTTTAATTCCTCAGCATTTATAATTAATTTTTTTTAATCATCTAGTAAGAAACTCCCTTTTAAGATATGTATCAGTCATGCAAGTAAAACTAAACAGATTTCTCATCTCCTCTCTGGGCCTGTTGCCAGAATTAGTCATTTTATTAAAAAGCTATTTTCATAGTGCTTCTGGTCAACTCCTCTGTTTGTTCAGGGTATAGGAATGTGATGTTGTTATGAGAGGGGTTAAGAGCCAGGCTCTGGATTCAGACTGCCTAAGTTCAAATCTTGGCTTTGATTCTAGCTGTGTGATTCTAGGCAAATTGCTCAACTTCTCTGTGCTTCAGCCCTTCTTCTGTTTAAAAAAAAATGAATTACAGCCACAACCTCACAAAATTCTAGGAAGAATTACACAAGATCATGCTATATACAAGAAATCTCTCAATTCCTCCCTCTCTCCCTCCCCACAACCTTTACATGCAGGTGTGTGCATGACTGTTGTTGCCTTCTTCGTGACCAGGTTATTTCTAGGGCAATAACACTGGAGCCCAAGGAGAAATGAAAAAGTGAGAAACAGAAAATGTAGATCAGATAATATGTTTCCCTCAGTCATTAGGACCTTGTGTATCTTTCTGTGCCTTTTTTGCCCACTTGGAAAATAGAAAACGTTTGCTAAGATCTTCCCTATGATGTCTTCTCCTACAGAAATATCATGGCAAGTTGTTATTGAAGCTCATATCTATAAGGAAGGTTAAAATGCAGTCTTAAGTAGTGTAGGGGGGGCTTCCCTGGTGGCTCAGAGGGTAAAGCATCTGCCTGCAGTGCAGGAGACCTGGGTTCGATCCCTGAGTTGGGAGGATCCCCTGGAGAAGAAAATGGCAACCCACTCCAGTATTCTTGCCTGGAAAATTCCATGGACTGAGGAGCCTGGTAGGCTACAGTCCATAGGGTCGCAAAGAGTCGGACACCACTGAGTGATTTCACTCTTTTTCACTTTAAATAGTGTAGTGAGCCTGAATATTCAACACAGTTATTAGAATCATCTTAGAGCCAGGGGGAAAAAATTGATGCCACATTTGAAAGGCTTTTATAAAACCCAAATTTGTACTAATTTAGTAAAAAGTCAACTATCCCAATGTACATATTTATTGCAAACCATTATAATGTTTCAACTGAAAAGTATATTTTCTATTAAAAGCAAAAAAAAAAAATAAAAAAGCCAAGGCAATTAAAATAAGGCTTTGTCAGCCTGTACAAATGTAAGGGTGAATGCATAATTTTCCTGACATGTTCATGCACATAAAGTAGTTCAGAGAGCTTACCACCTTTGTGCTCCTCTTGAGGTTAGAGAACCCCAAGTTGAGAGCCATTTGCCCATTAAAACCCTGAGTCAGTGCTGATGAAGCAATAGTAGGTTGGCCCGAAAATGTATAAGCAATAATGATATTACTAATCATTTACAACAGCCCACGAGGGACTTCGGAAATAACCTCAAAGCCATTAACTAATGACCTGCCTTTGATAACATCTCCGGTTCTGAAAGCTAAAGGTTAGAGGTCATATGCCAAACTCATGTTGAGAGAACGACATGGCCTGGCAGCCAAGTCCCTTCCTGAGCAGGGCCCTTGACGCCTACCTGCTTATCCGCCTGTGCCTGCACTTCCAGAAGATGGTAATCTTTATAGCCTTTTAACATGTTTGTAACAGCTTTTTTTATTTTCATTAAAACTACTGCTCAAAGCAGAAAACTTGGAAACTACACAGGAAGGCACAAAGACAAGATGTTATCCACAATCCCACCATCCATCCCCAGATTATTTTATAACGTTTCTGGGTTTGTCTCTTCCATTTTTCAACCTACCGAAGGATAAAATTTTACTTGAATATCAGCAAAATGTTAACACCATTGTTTCACCTGTCTTCTTAATCACAGCCTGCCATAAGCATGTTTCTATAACAATAGATATTTTTACACGGTTGCATATACTTTAACTAATTCCTTTCTGTTGGACATTTAGGCCGTTCTGAATGTTTCGCTTCCCTGGTGGCTCAGTGGCAAAGAAATCACCTGCCAATGGTTTCATTCGCTTCCCTGGTGGCTCAGTGGCAAAGAAATTGCCTGCCAATGGAGGAGGCAGGGGTCCGCTCTCTGGGTCAGGAAGATCCCCTGGAGAAGGAAATGGCAACCCACTCCAGGATTCTTGCCTGGAGAATCCCATGGACAGAGGAGCCTGGTGGGCTACAGTCCATGGGGTTACAAAAGAGTCAGACTCAACTTAGTGACTGAACAACAACAACAACAATCCAATAAAACTTGAATTCTGCCATTTCATTCATTTAGGAATATGCTTTGAAAGGCATCCTTTCATAGGCAGAGAGTCACTTTCCTTTTATGTGCTTTTTTAACACGATAAAATTTTAGAAGGAAATTTCTAAAATTTCAACATCACTGCTATCTACAGGTTTCAAAGCATATTACAGATACAGTATTTCCCTCCAAACTTTAATTTTTATTCTGTCTGGAAGTATGCTTGAGAGCGCTATCCTCACCCCAAGGTTTACCAGTTTCAATAACACTTCAAATGCTGACATGGGACAAAATCATCTCATAGGATTTTTGCCTTGCATTTATTTGATTATTAATTGAGTCGCACATTTTTCACATGGTACTGGTAATTTGTACTTATCTTTTACTGAATCGCTGTATAGGTCCTTTGAACAATTTTCTATCAAGATATTAACCTTTTCCTAATTGATTTCCTGATGGATTTCCTTATTGACTTATTTTATTGTCATTTTATCATGATCATCTCTACAGGGCAGTACTTACAAAGCTAACTCACCCTTTGTAAAGATTGTGTTAAAAATGTTTTATGCATATACACAAAATGGACACTTTTCCATAAATTGAATCCTCCCATGCACTGATGGGATTTATTAACATAATGCTGTCTTTGCTTTTTCTTGCCTCTCTGACTCTTACCTGCACCGTCCACATCTTCAGCAGCCCTTCCCACAATAACCCATCTTAACAACCTAGTTAATACATTTTTTTATTTTTCTCCATTTTTCATAAGTATGTTTCAATATACATACAGATGTAAAAACACATAGAGCATTTTCCCATTTATTATTTCATAAAAATGAGATTATATTAAAAATTTTCTGCATCTTATTTTTCTCACTCAAGGATACCTCATAAAAATTGTGCCAAGGCAATTAGTATAATTCTAACTTGTCCTTTTTAATAGCCACATAAGATTCCCTGGGGTGGATGGGCTATAACTTCTTCAGCCGTTTCCCTATTACTGATACGCCCTTTGTTTCTAGTTTTTTGCCACTACAAAAGAGACTGCCATAAACATCTTTGAACAGATACACTTACTTATGGGTGCTTTTGTTTTGATGAGATAGGTTCCTACGGCAACTATTGCTGAGTCAAGAAGTATGTTCGATTTCTTTTTATATGTATGGGGGTTGGCAAGTTTGTTTCCTGAGAAGGTGGTACCAAGTTACAGTTCCACTAGCAATGTGTAAGAATTTCTCCATAGCTGCAGTAGCAATTGGTATTATGGCTCTCTCCAATTTTTGTGAGTCTGAAGAGTAAAACATAACCCTGATCACGCATGAATACAAATGAACTAGGATTTTACTGAATGTTCACAGTTTATTTCTCTGAATTACAGCTAATCCCTAGGTCCATTTTCTTTTCATTTTTTCATGTCAATTTGTATAATTCACATATACTATAGATTTTAGTATTTTTTCAGCTGCATTGGAAATAACTTTCCAGAGCTCATACACGTATATGCACTTTGTTTATTGCAGTCTACCTCAAAGTGTCTGTGGCAAAGGACCACAGAGGACCACAGTATTTTAAAATTTTGAATTAATAGCAGATAAGTGTTTCATAAAATAAAAAAAAAATCAAGGGACTTTCCTGGTGGTCCAGTGGCTAAGACTCCACCTCCCAACTCAGGGGGCCAGAGTTCGATCTCTGGTCAGGGAACTAGATCTCACAAACCACAACCAAGAGTTCACACACCACAACTAAAGATCCCACATTCTGTGACAAAGATCCCACACAGCCAGATAAATAAATGAATAAATATTTTTTAAAATATGAAATCACATACTTGGATGTGATAACAAAGTTGAATTGCTGTAAAAGTTTATTCTCAGCCTTTGTACTTACCAAGACATAGGTTGGTAGTAAATTGTAGATTGGCCCTGGCCCAACCAAAATGCTGGGATTAACAATGACTTGTGCTATCTTTTTTTTGCAATCAACATTTCACTTATACTTAGTCAGAATACTTCCTTCTCTGGACTTTTCTTTCTTGCTTAAGGAGGTAGTTTAAGATTTATTTATAAGAATTCCATTGTTAACTTATTCCATTTTAGTCTCTGGTCCTTATAGATTTTTTTCAGGTTCTATTATGCCCTCCCTTTTTTGTCTGGATTTTTTAGTATTGCAGGATAGGGATCCAAACTATATTTTCCTCCCAATGTGCTTTAACATTGCCTTTGTCATTGTGGGAGATATTATGATCTGGCTTTACCTTATGGTACATACTGAGTCTGGAAGGCTAACATCCTACATTCTTAGATCAGCTGTCCTGTGGCTTCATCTATCATGTGCATTGCACTGAGGAGACACACCCAAGCCAGTCTTGGAGCTGGAAGAGCAGCCCAAAATTGAGCTGCTCACAGGGGTCCTCATTTCCCTGGTAAACACAGTAGAGCACGTATTTTGTTATCTTAGGGTGGCTGTGAAAAGTTTCTCGAGATCTTATATTGTAAATGCCAAGCAGAAAGAGCAGCAGCAATGACATTTCTGCTGGAAAAGTCTTGAGTATGATTTGACCTTCTGCCTGGCTGGGTAACACCCAGCCTTCTATCTTCCCCGATGGTTTTTAGAAGCTTCTTGGCCTTCCCTGGTGGCACAGATGATAAAGAATCTGCCTGTCATGCAGGAGACCCAAGTTCAACCCCTGACTCATGAAGATCCCCTAAAGATGGGAATAGCTACCCATTCCAGTATTCTTGCCTGGAGAAGTCCATGGACAGAGGAGCCTGGTGGGTATAGTCCATGGGCTTACAAAGAGTTGGACACGACTGAGTGATGAACCCTTTCATACTTCACTGAACCATCTCAATAAACATTTTCATTTAAACTACCTAGAGGGAATTCTGTTGTCTGCAACAAAAATCTTGACAAAACAATCAATATTAAATTATTTTATACACTGAGACCCTTTACTATATTTACTCTTTTGATTCATTGATTCATTTTGAATGGATCAATATCAATACATTTAAGCTAATTTCATGTCAATCTTATCACAGTGGATTTATATTGTCCAATATTACTGTTTATTTTGTTCATTTAGTATAGTATATGGATTAGCTTCCTAAAATATTCTAGAATAAGCTTTACTTGTTCATTCTTTTGATTTCAAGGTTTTATTTCTAGTATATATTTAACATTTTTTTTCTTTTTTTTTTAAATTTTATTTTATTTTTAAACTATATTTAACATTTTTGCATCTATATTCACTAGTGAGATTAAGCTTACATTTCTTTTTCTTGTGCTATCTTTTCAGGTTTTTATTTTGTATTTATTTGGCTGCGTGCAATGAGTTGAGGTGGTTTCTACTATTTTCCAGGATCTGGAATTATTTAACTTCTGGCATAACTACCTCGTTTTTTAGACATGAGGGAGAATTCAGCTACGTTACATTCTTCTCTCAATGCCTTTTCCAATGGTGCCTCTTTAACCACTTTTCTAATCTCATTTATTGGAAATTTTCTTATTCAAATTTTCTACCTCTGGAGTCAAATTTGGTGAACTATATTATTATATAATAGGAAATCACCCCCTCCTCCTAGGGTTTTAAATCCATTATGATAGGAGTTGGATGTAGAAAATTTTAGAAAGTTTTTCATTTCTTCTGTATCAGTGATTTCCTTTCTTATTTCTAATCTTGGGTATCTTTACTCTTCCTCCTTTTTTACAATCAGGCTCAAAAAGAGTTGACTTATTTTGTTGGCCTTTTTAAAGATCCAGCTTTTGAATGTGTTTATCTTTCATGCTATTTGTCTCTAACTCATTATTTATTTGTTGAACACATAAATGCCAGTTATCAACAAATAGGTGGTTTGAAGACCACTGGGGAGAATACGTGTTGAGTGAGAATGGTGAAGCCCTCTTAAGAACACCAATATCTTAAGAGCTGAACAAAAAAAAAGCACAAAGATTTCAAAGACTCAATCTGATAAGTGGGAGAAAAAACAGAGACCAGAAAACACAAGGTCACAGAAACCAAGATAAAAGTGCTTCACAATGGAGAACATTGTCAACAGTTCCAAATGTTGCCCAGGGGGGATCTCTTGCCAGAGGACTTAGACATGTCCATTTCTAATGTCTGCAAGTAGGTTGCAGATGGTCCTTGCGAAAGTAGTTTTATGGTTTTACAGACTGACAAGAAAAAAAAGTCAGATTTCAGTGGGTAAAAGAGTAAGAGGAAAGTGAGGAAGTGAAGATAATAATCACAGATAACTTAAAAGACCTCTGGCTGAGTGCTTACGGAGAGCAGGGACAGGACATGGAAGAAATTAGGGTTAGGGTGGAGAGGCATTTTTATAAAGATGTAAAAAGGCTCAAGCACATTTAAATGTTGACAGGAAACAGCCAGTAAAGAGTTAGGTGGGAGATAAACAGGGGGAAAGTAATGCAGAGCACAGAGGCAGTAATGGACTCATATAGGAGGGAATCATATTTTCCTGTATTATAAGGCAGGAGGCTAGCATATCTGGGGGTGAATGTGGGTAAACCCTCTTTTGTTGACCTGATGGAATGAAGTCATGGAACTTGGACTCTAGTTCCTCTAAGAAGTACCTTGGCAGAGTCTTTTGCTGAAAGTAAGTAGGAAAGTGGAGGTTGCAGGCATCCGAAAATAGAGAAACATTGACACAGTCTCAGGAAGTCCCGGGTGAAAGACCCAGCTTGGGAACTTGGAAGAATTTATTGTGTCAAGAGCCTAGTTTAGTTGAAAGTCACATAGTGTGGAGGCATCATGAACAGGAATGAGGCAAACAGATGGATCTGGGTGATAACTAGTGTTTGTGGGGGATTCTCAAGCCCCGCTCTGTGTCACTCAAAGACGCCTCTTCCAGCTTTGCTGTGGGAAGAAAGGAAATAAGCCTGTGTTAGACTTACTGGAACAAACTCTCTTTCCATCTCTCAGAGCCTACTTCCACATGAGAGAGTAAAGGAGTGAATAGGCCCCGGGGTCTGCTTCCTCTTACTCTGAAGCAAGTCCTCCCAGACAGCACAGAGATAAGCACCTGCTACAGAACTACCAAGACCGGGGTGAACTAGAAATAAGAGAGACTATGGCCTGATGCGGGTCGTATAACACAAAAAACACAATCTACTTTTAGATCCCAGCTAAGAGACCCTAGAGAAGGGAATGGTTATCAATCCAGTATTCTTGCCTGGAGAATTCCATGGACAGAGGAGCCCAGCAGGCTACAGTCCATAGGATGCAAAAAATCATACAAGACCAAAAGACTAACAACTACACTTTTCAAAAGACTCAAAGCAGAATAAACTCAGACATTCTAGTTCCTTAAAGCGTATCTCAAACACATGCATCCCTATGTTCATAGCAGCACTATTTACAATAGCCAAGACATGGAAGCAGCCTAACTATCCATCGACAGAGGAATGAATAAAGAAGGTGTACATACATGCAATGGAATATTACTCAGCCATAAAAAAGAATGAAATAATACCATTTGCAACAAGATGAATGGACCTAGGGGTCATTGTACTAAGTGAAGTCAGTCAGAAAAAGACAAATACCATACAATGTCACTTATATGGGAATCTAAAATATGACACAAATAAACTTATTTATGAAACAGAAATAGACTCACAGACATAGAGAACAAACTAGTGGTTGCCAAGTGGGAGGAGGGGTGGGGGAGGGGTGGAGTAGGCGTTTGGGATGAGCAGATACAAACTATTATATATAGGGTGGATAAACAACAAGGTCCTACTGTGTAGCACAGGGGACTCTATTCAATGTCTTCAGATAAACTGTAATGGAAAAAAAGGTGTAAAAGCATCTCAGTAAGAAAGTGGTTATATCTATTTATCATCTATCTACCCACACATCTATCTCACAATGTCTTTTATTAGCTCCTAACTTCCCTTAGAACAAGAATCACATGATCCTCAACCAGCCAACCTCTTGAGCAGTATTTTAAAAACTGTGGCATTTTAAAATCACATGAGAATGTCTCTCATAACATGGTCTTGGACTGAATTAGATCCCTGGAATTTTTTAAAAATTCATTTAAAATCCTCCATAAGAATCTCCAGGGATGCTGCAAAGGCAGATACCAGGACTGGATCTCAAATCTTCTAATTCGGAATCTGGGTCATACACAGAATACTCTAAGGAGTATCCTGGGGCATTTTTAATGTGTTATTAAGGAGTAATTCATTTATGATTCTGATGCACTTCGAGATCAAGTAGGCTTTTCTATCTAAACTGGTTTACCTGTTGAGCTTCCACATAAATTTTATTTTGCATAAGACTACTTAAAGGAAAGTCAGTCACTCAGTCACTCTTGGCGACCCCTATGGACAGTAGCCCACCAGGCTCCTTTGTCCATGGGATTCTCCAGGCAAGCGTACTGGAGTGGATAGCCATTTCTTTCTCCAGGGGATCTTCCCAACCCAGGATTGAACCCGCATCTCCTACACTGCAGGCAGATTCTTTACCACTGAGCTACCAGGGAAGCCCTGCTTAAAAGACAAGGGATGTTAATTGCTCTGAAGCACCCAGCAGGAGAATTCAGTGTGGAACAGGGTAGAAACGAGGAGAAATCACCAAACCTTTAGAAGAGTAAAGCCAAACAGACATGGAGGCCAGCAGAATCGGCACATGGTGCTCACGGACATCCGACAAAGTCTAAGTGGGGGACCAAGAGTTATTTTATAGCCCTCAGGGTCAGCGCTCAAAGGTTTTAGTCAAGCAGCAAGTTCGGAGCATTTTGGAAGCCTTTAATGAGCTGAGACAGAGCTGAACAGATGACATTAGGGGCCCGCTGGGCCCCTCTGAGGGTCTGTGCTGTCGTGCTATTCGCTCAGTTGTGCCTGACTCTTTTCAACCCCATGGACACAGCCCACCAGCCTGCTCTGTCCGTGGGATTCTCCAGGCAAGAATGCTTGAGTGGGTTGCCTTGCCCTCCCCCAGGGGAGCTTTCAGACCTAGGGATCAAACCCGGGTCTCTTGCATTTCAGGCAGATTCTTCACCAACTGAGCCACAAGGGAAGGCCTTGAAGGTATGTATTTGTGTCCATGGCATACCTAGGCTGCCCTTAAGAATTTCTGCCTGATCCTCACCAGAGTCCCACTGAGCTGAGGAAAGAGCACAGAGGGAAACCTGAATCTGGTGTTTGTGCTGCTCTAAGTCTCATAGCCTCATCCCTAAAGCAAGGGGATGGGCTGAGTGTCTCCCTGTACTCCTGCCTGGAGCAGCTTTCTGAGCCTGTGGAAAAGCCACCAATCCATCCTAGACCTGAGCATCCATGGACCCCATGTGGATTTAAGAGCAAAGACCTTTCTGAGTTCATAGAAATCAGAATAATAACTGGTTAGCTACCTTTTGGAAATAGAGTAGAGGGACTTCCCTGGTGGTCCAGTGGTTAAGAGTCTGACTTGCAAAGCAGGGGACGCAGGTTCCATCCCAATCAGGGAACTAAGAGCCCACATGCTGTGCAGCAACTAA
Organism: Bubalus bubalis; assembly: GCF_019923935.1. Taxonomy (NCBI): domain Eukaryota; kingdom Metazoa; phylum Chordata; class Mammalia; order Artiodactyla; family Bovidae; genus Bubalus; species Bubalus bubalis. The sequence continues at coordinate 31,113,058 of NC_059159.1, read as the reverse complement.
GCCTGTGAGCCACAATTACTGAGCTTGTGCTCGCCAGAGCCCACGACACACCAAAAGGTCCCGCGTGACACAGCAAAGATCCTGCGTGCAGTAACCAAGACCACATGCGGCAAATAAATAAGTACATAGTTTAAAAATAAGATATATCTTAAAGAGAACAAAACTAAAAAAAGAAGAAGTACTATTACAACCTAAAAGGAAAGTCACTCAGTCGTGTCCAACTCTTAGTAACCCCATGGACTATACAGTCCATGAAATTCTCCAGGCCAGAATACTGGTGTAAGTAGACTTTCCCTTCTCCAGGCGATCTCCCCAACTCAGGGATCAAAACCAGGTCACCCACATTGCAGGTGGATTCTTTACCAGCTGGGCCAAAAGGGAAGCCCAGGAATACTGGAGTGAGTAGCTTATTCCTTCTCCAGCGGATCTTCCTGACCCAGGAATCGAACCAGGGTCTCCTGCATTGCAAGTGAATTCTTTACCCACTGAGCTATCAGCGAAGCCCTAGAAGGGTGGGAAGTGGGAGGGAGGTGCAAGAGAGAGGGGACGTATGTACACCTGTGGCCAATTCATGCTGATGTATGGCAGAAATCAAACCAATATTGTAAAGCAATTATCCTTCCATTAAAAATAAAAAAGAAGATGAGTAGAGTATCAAGGATGAAACAATGTTTGTACTCTTGCCTCCATGCATGATTCATTTAGGAAAAGATGGCTGCTTTCAAAGACATGAGGAGACTCCTTGCATGTCATAAAAAGCCTCCCGTCCACAGCAGCGGGGATGGTGAAGGTGGCTGTGGGCCTTGCCAGCCCCGGGCCAGCTCTGTGAGCCCGAGATGCTGCCGTGCAGGAGTTGGCTCCCTGACAGACACAGGCTGCTCCAGGAAGAACCAGGGGTCTGTGTAGCAGCCTCGGCTTGCTCGGAGAAACCATTTTCGCCCAGTTCTCAGGAGCCAGATCTGGATTCCAGGGCAATTTTATGAGGTGCTACTATAAGGTAGGGAATAGATTTTAACCAAATGTTCCAGAATTTAACGAAGTGAGTGTTGAAAACACCCCTTTGGTAGAATCCCCAGAGCCTGAGGCAGAAATGAAGCCTTTGAGTGGAATGTGAGGTCGGTTAACAGGTGACAGACAGTTAAGCAAGGTATATTGGGTCAGGGCCTAGGCCAGTTCTTAGGGTCATGGAAAGGGGAAGTTTCCCTGTAATGAAGACATATCACTTTTATGATATAGAAAAGAAAATTCAAAAGCATCAGCCGGACTTGGTATATAACTCAAAGTGTTAGTTGCTCAGTCATGTTGGACTCTTTGTGACCTTATGGACTGTAGCCCATCAGGCTCCGTGGGATTCTCCAGGCAAGAATACTGGAGTGGGTTGCCATGCCCTCCTCCAGGGGATCTTCCCTACACAGGGACCAAAACTGCATCTCCTGTGTCAGCCCGTATAATGTAGGATGATGGAAATGTTGTCTGTCTTGATTATGATGATGGCCATACTTGTGTATTTATTTCTCAGAACTCATTGAATTGGATTATGTCAATTACTATCAATTAATAAATTGAAGAAAAAAAGTCTTAAAAACTAAGGAAGAGGAATAGGTGAGGAAGTTTTGTTCTTTTTAAGATTCTTTTGCTATGTACCTTTTTTAAAACCTTTATTGAATTTGTTACAATATTGCTTCTGTTTTATGTTTTGGTTTTCTGACCAGGAAGCATGTGGGATCTTAATTCCCTGACCAGGGATCGAACCCACACCCTCTGCATTGGAAGGCAAAGTCTTAACCACAGGACCGCCAGGGAAGTCCCCAGTGAGGAAGCTTTGAATAGGTGTGTTAGTCACTCAGTTGTGTCCGACTCTTTGTGACCCCATAGACTAGCCCACCAGGCTCCTCTGTCCATGAGATTCTCCAGGCAATAATACTGGAGTGGGTTGCCATTTCTTTCTCCAGGGGATCTTCCTGACCCAGGGATCGAACCTGGGTCTCTCACATCACAGGCAGATTCTTTACCACCTGAGCCACCAGGGAAACCCTTGAAAAAGTGAGAAGGCCAGAACTCTGGCCAAGAATTGAGCTGAGCTGCCCTGAGGTCCACCTCCCCAGGAGCCGCGAGGGCCTCTGGCCAAAGTTGAAGGCAGAGAAGAAACACAGATCGCTTCTCCTTCCCCCCTCACAATATCACAAAATCATGTGTGAGAGCTGGATCACTTTCCTCAAGTATATTTCATGGAGCACTGACTCCATGAGCTCCTCCCTGAATAAAAAGAATCTGAAGTCAAATAAATTCTGGAGACGCTTAAATTGCATTCACCTCTCGCATGAGCACAAGATACAGGAGACCAGCGCTGGCTAACAGGACTACGATGTCGGTTACATTTGTAATTTAAGATTTTTTTAGAGGAGTCGCATTTTGAAAAATAAATTTAAGTTTAATAATATTTTTATGTAACCCAATATATTTAAACTATTAGCAATCCAACATGCAATATATATAAAAATTATTAATGAGATATTTTTACATTCTTTCTCATAATACTAACCTTTTGAAATCCACTGTGTATTTTAAGGTACAGCACGTCATCTCAACACAGACAAGCCATGTTTCAAGTCCTTAATAGCTACGTGTATCAAGAGGCTGCTGTATCAGACAGTGCAGCCTTAGAATATTTAGGGTTCTGAGAAGCCCTACAGTAAAGAAGTGTCTTTAAATTTGTTTAATCCAGTATTTCCAAAATTTATTTGACCACAATATCCTTTTTGGGGGGTCAGTTCCATTTATTAGCATCTACTCTAAATGAAGACACTTCAAAAATATCATTCAGTTCAAAGACTGTAAAGTTGAGGTCCAAAAATTAGGTATAATCTAAAGACAGGTTGGCGGGGGGGGTGGTGGAGGTATTCCCTGGATGTCCAGTGGTTAAGGGGCTGAGCTTCCATTGCAAGAGGCATGGTGTCAGTCCCTGGTCAGGGTACTAAGATGCCGCCTGCCGTATGATACAGCCAAAACCTAGAGAGAAAGAGAGAAGGAAGAAAGGAAGGAAAGATAAGCTTTGACTTGTCAGTACAATGTTTTTGGGCAATCTAAGCTGGCTTTTAAAAATTGGTTGTTGTTGTTCATTTGCTCAGTCATGTCCAAATCTTTGCAGCCCCATGAACTACAGCATGCCAGGCTTCCCTGTCCTTCACCATCTCCTGGAGTTTGCTCAAACTCATGTCCATTGAGTCAATGGTGCCATCCAACCAGCTCATCCTGTCGCCCCCTTTCCCTCCTGCCCTCAATCTTTCCCAGCATCAGGAAAGAGTACTGGAGTGGGTTGCCATGCCCTACTCCAGGGGATCTTCCAGACCCAGGGATCAAACCCTTGTCTCTTACATTCCCTGCATTGGTGAATGGGTTCTTTACCACTAGCACCAGTGAGGGAGACAGTCCCACATTCCTTAGGTAACCATTCACTCTTCTTGGTTGGACTTAATCAAAACAGCATGTCCACTGTAGAGAACAGACGCTGAGAATCTCTCATCAGAATCCCTGTACACGGCATTGGGAGACAGTGCCTCTGGGCAGGAGGCCAGACCTGCCAGGGTTTCACTACTCCCATGGGGAAATGCATTCCTCCGAGCATGACTCAAATCTCCTGTGGCTGATGCTTATCTCGGGGCCAAGGCCAACAGCATCCCTTTTTCTTTATAGCAACAATTAATTTCCCCAGGGAGTTTCAGCTACTTTTCATAAGAGAAAATTTACCCAAGAATGTGGAGAGGCGTGTGTCTGTGTGTTCGAGAATGTGTGGGTGCTCCTATACCTGTCTGAGTGTGACAGCAAGTAGCCTTCAATGTGGCAAAGTGTTTTCTCATGTTCTTCGGGACTCCTGCTTAGTAGAAAGCTAGGAAGTGTCTGCAGAATAGAATGAAGGAAAGAGCTGAGAGCTTTATAAAAAGGTACACTCAGAGCGGGCTTTCCAGGTGACGCTAGTGGTAAAGAACCCGCCTCCCAACACAGGAGACTTAAGAGACACAGGTTTGATCCATGGGTTGGGAAGATCTCCTGGAGGAGGGCATGGAAACCTACTGGAGCCTGGTGAGCTAGGGCCCATAGGGTCACAAAGAGTCGGACACAACTGAAGCGACTTAGTATGCACGCATGCAAACTCACAGCGCCCCTCCTTTGCCTGAAAAGACAAAGAGCAGTATGCATGCAGAGAACGAGTCCTCTGCAGTGGCCTCGCCTGGTCATCTCATGGACTTGTTAGCTCACTGTGTGCCGGGAGGGAGGGGGTCCAACAGAAAGATTCAAAAGTAGGGGCTTCCCTGGTGATCCAGTGGTGAAGACTTCATCTTCCAATGCAGGAGGTAAGGGTTTGATCCCTGGTCGGGGATCTAAGATTCCACATGCCTCATGGCCAAAACCCCAGATCATAAACAACAGAAGCCATGCTGTAACAAGTTCAATAAAGACTTTTAAAATGGCCCAAGTCAAAAAATGTATATATCTTTAAAAAGAAAAAGAGAAAAAGAGACACCATTGTTGATGATCACGGAAGATTTAAGACGCCTTCAAACAGGACACCTCTCCTCCCAGACCCGACACCTAGCTGAGGCTGTTGCTGTCAGCAGGGGAGGGGGGTCGGTGAGGGGAACTTAGACCAAGAATTTGGAAGGGACCCAGTTAGGGATCGTGAGATCAGAGGCACAGAACGGACCGGATCAAATCATGTGCAGGTCGTGGGCGTTGGACCAAAGCAGAGATCAGAGGAGTCACAGGAACAGAGTCGCATTTCTAGGATGCAGGCTTCGTCTCGTGGACGCTGGGAATTGACCAGACATCCAGAGAGCAGTCTCGCTTTATCCTTCTCCCTCGTGACAGAGGAAGGAAAGCACAGGGGTGTGGGATGGATGTATCCTGGCTTCTTCAGTATGATCTTCTGCTACTTCTTCCTTCCCTCATTACAACAGCAAAGAGACAAAACACAGACAAAGCTACTTAAAATATATTTCTCTGTGGTCTCTCTAGTCCTGTCTATTTTTCCCCATTCAAGTAGAAAGGTCTCCACCCCATGTCCAGCTTTCATATAGCTTCCTAAATATTAAGAGTTTTGCTTAACATTGTACAGCACAGCCGTCTCTGGTAGAATCTATATTCCAACCAGGGTCATGCCTTCCTTTTTCTGCATATTGAAGCAGAATATAAAACTATTTAGAAATAAAAACACACAATGGGCTTAAAATTCCTGCCTTATGAAATTGAGGTTGTCAGTTCCAGCTCCCCTTTATCTGAAGGAATATTCGGGCCACGCCAACATGGAAATGAAGCATCTTGACAGCTCCTCGGGGGTAATGGTGCAGAACTACTTGTATTTAACATTCCCACTTCGATTCCATTAGCACACCGAACTCAGTTTTCTCGATCTGCCAGGGAGAAGTGGAACGAAAAATCAATATCCCACCAAAAAGCATTGATGAGATTTTTATCTCCTCTCAAATCACAAAGGAATGTCAGGTCCCTTTACAGAATGACTTCCCCGAACAAATTGCGGGTTGTCGCCACGTAAACCAATGTCGTATGAAATCCAGAGTTGAAACAGGTGCCCCCTCATTATATTTCTTTTTCCTTCCTTGCAGCATATATTTCATGTTTGCATTAGTGTGTTCAGATGCCAAAAAGATAAGCACTTTAACAACCCTGAGACAGAAGTCTGTGGAGGCACTTGTTAATATTAATAATAGCTTCAGTACATTTCCTCATGTTGTAAATTCCAGCTTTCATATCTTTCCAAGAAGTTCCTCCCTCGATCTCGGCAGTGAATGATCTTGCCAGGAGGCCCGCCCCCAGCCCTGACTCTGGCCCGGCTTTACCAAAGTGCAGCTTCCGCTGTAGGAATGAGTGAGGTGCTGGTTCCTCGGCTCCCTTGGCAAGGCTGATCCTCTGCTTCTCCCAGCAGAAGCCTTGTTTTCCTGGACCCTTCCTGGCCTCCAGGGCCATTCCTGCTTCAGCTGCCTTCTTGGACTTGAGCTTGTACCTGCCTGGTCTTCATTGGCTGCTTCACTTGCCCACTCCCGCCCCATCATCTGTCTGATTCACAAGATCTGCAGACCCCAGCCTCACCTGGAAACGCAGTCAGCCCTGCTCCGTCCCTCCCTGCCTTTCACCCTCACCGCTCAGAGCCAGGGCCTCCGGGGCGTGTGCCCTGGGTTTTGAGTGTGTGCTTTTTGTGTCAGAACAGGAGGCAGCAAGCATTTCCTACAAAGGGCCAGAGAGTAAATATCTTAGGCATTCCTCTACAGATAGATAGAGATAGAGCAGATAGATAGATGGATAGATGGGTGGATGGATGGATGGAGATTGATAGATATAGATAGATAGAAAGAGATCATATATAGATAGATACAGATATATAGAGAGATAGATGATAGATATATAGATGGATGGGTGGGTGGATGGATGGAGGGATGGATGGATGGAGATATAGAGAGAGATGATATATAGATAGATAGAGATAGATAGATGATACATATATAGATAGGTAGATGGATGGGTGGATGGATGGAGGGATGGGTGGATGGATGGAGGGATGGATGGATGGATGGAGATAGACAGATATAGATAGACAAAGAGACATATAGATAGATGATAGATGGGTAGGTAGATGGATGGATGGAGGGATGGATAGATGGGCAGAAGGATGGGCAGAGATAGCTAGCTAGACATAGATACAGATAATGAGGTTTATTATGAGAACTGGCTCACATGTTTGTGGAGGTAGAGAAGTCCCACAATCCACCATCTGCAGACTGGAGAACCAGAAAGTTTGTCATTCTGTCCAAGTTAGAAGGCCTGGGAACCAGGAGATCTCATATGCAAAGCCAGGAAAAGATGGACGTCTCAGCTCAAGAGGACAGAGAGAAGTTGCCCTTCCTTCTCCTTTTTGTCCCTTTTGGGCTCCAATGAACTGGATGATGTTCACTCCACTGCTGAAGGTGACCTTCTGAATCAAATGCTAACCCCCTCCAGGACACCTCACAGACACAATCAGAAAGAGCATTTCACCAACTCTCTGGGCCTCATCCATCCAGTCCAGTTGACACATAAAATTGACTATCACATCCCATGGAAGCAGCCGTAGGCAAAGTGTGGAAACACCTGGGCCAGGGGATGCTCCAGCAAAACCGCACACACAACTGAAACTTCTATCTCACCTGAGTTTCATGAGTCACAACACGTCACTTCCCTTTTGACTTTTTAAAATAGTTTTACAATATAAAAGCCATTCCTATCTCGGAGGTCCATATGAAAACATGCGGGGGGCCAATTTGGCTTGTAAGACTCTGTTTTCTGAGCCCTGTGTTAGAAATTTCAAGTAAGCATCTCCTATAGTCACCAGTGGGGAGAGGGTGCTCAAACCGACAACAAAATATTAATTTGTGAGTGAATTTAGACAGAACTAGAAATGAGGCTTCTCTGGTGACTCAGTAGGAAGAATCCGCCTGCCAACGCAGAGGACATGGTTTTATCCCCGGTCTGGGAAGATCCCGTATGCAGCAGGGCGACTAAGCCCATGCACCACCTCTACTGAGCCTGAGGACCCTAAAGCCCATGCTCCACAACAAGACAAGCCATTGCAAGGCTAACCCTAACCCTAACCCTCACACCACAACTGGAGAAAAGCCCAAGCAGCATCGAAGACCCAGCATAGCCAAAAATACATAAGTGTTTTTTTTAAGTGTAATTAAAAAAGCAAAGGATGAGGAATGAATGATGGAGTGAAGGACTGAGTGAAACAATGAAGAAATGAAATGGTATAAAAAATATCTAACTAATCCCAAGGGACTCTGAAAATGTCTTTGATCACTTCTCTTTTTAATTCCAGTCTGAAGTTTCACCTCAGGACTCCGCTGCATCCTGTTTTTAACTTCATAAACCCTCCTATCACTCACGCATCCCACAAAGGCCTTCTGAACATCTGCTGTGGTACAGCCAGACTTGGCACCAGCCACTGAGGACAGACCAATGGCTGAGAAAGGCCCCATGGGACTCAAGCTCCAGAAGGGGCTCTAAGATATGGACAAGGAATTATATTACATGTGAATACCTATAAGACAGTCGAGGGCTCTGGTATCACAGGGGCCGTTACCAGTCGAGGTGGAATCAGGCTTCAGTACAAGCAAGGAAAGTTGAATAAGATGGGGCAAGTGGACCCTCCAGCTCCATCAAGACAGGACCAACCCCTCGCCTTCTGATCAGATCCAGCCTGTGTAAAACAGAAATAAGTTCTGGAACCCTCGATGGGGTTGAGCCCACAGGGTTTGGACTGAATGTTTGATATCTGCCGAAACGCCTATGTTAGAATACTAACCTCTAATGTGATGGTATTTAGAGATGGGGTCTTTGGGAGGTGGGTGACTCATGAGGGCAGAGCCTGCATGGATGCCCTTTATTAGAAGAGGCAGGAGAAGAATATTTTTCTCTCACTCTCATGGAGATACAAGGAGAAGATGGCATCTATGAACCAGGAACTGGGCTCTCACGAGACACCATGTCTGCCAGTACCTTGATCTTGGGCTTCCCAGGCTCCAGAACTGTGAGAATTAAATGTTTGCTCTTGAAGCCACCCAGCCTGTGGTGTTCTGTTCAAGCAGCCCAAACTGACCAGAACCTGCTGAGTATTCAAAGCACCTCTCGGAAGTTCTTGGAGAAATCCTCTCATCGTTCATTTGCATGTTCCTCGGTTATAAATTCCAAAGAGAACTTGAGATAAATTTTAATCTGAAAACACATGTAAAATATTTTCTTCAAACAAAGGAAACCCCAGCGGCCATGTGTTTCTCTGAAAGATACAGCAAGTTTCTCGAAATGGATGTTTCTCACATGGCCCTTAGATAAAAGTCTGGGAAATGGCATTAAATCTTAACGGAGTGGAAGCATTTCTGAAGGGGACTGAGATAATATGGACCAGACACAGGGCTCTCTGAAAAGCTAACTCAATACTGGCCTTGAGCTCAAAGAATGTGGATGAATGGATGTTTAACATGAGCCCTCGGTGCTCTCGAACACACTTCAAATGTCTCCAGCCAGCTTCTGGCAAGTACCGAAGTGGAGCAAATTAATGATGGGTTCTCTGAGGCATCCCTGAAGTGTCAGTGGGTCCAGCTTTAATCATTGGAAAGCAAGGCCAGCCTTCCAGGAAGGTGGAGAAAACCAGGTGATGGGAGAGGCTGGAGGGCCCACACCCCTAAAAACATCTGCCTGCATCCAGGTGCCATAAAGACCATGTGCCCTTCCTGAGAGTGGACCTGATCGCATCACTGCCCTGGTCAGCGCTCTTCAGGGAACTACCCTGCCCACATTAACTTCCAAATAGAATCCACACTCCTTGGAGTGATATAAAGAGATCTTCCTTGGGAAAAAAAAAAAAATTAAGTTAGATCTCTACCTCATGCTTTAAACCAAAATAATTTCCAGATGGGTTGAAGAGTAAAAATATAAGAAATAAAACCTAAAAAGAACCAGGTAAAAAAAAAATAGGGAGAAATACGTGTTCTCTGATCTAGGGATTGTAAAGATTTACTAAACATGTCACCTAGAAAAGACAGGTAGTTTGGATCATATAAAAATGAGAAAGCCCTTTTGTATACCACAAAAGCGAAACCAGTGAAATCGAAAGGCAAGCGGCAAATAGGAGAAGATATGTTGTTATTTGATGAAGAGTTCATGTTTTTAAAATGTAAGCAGGACTTTGCAAAGGAAAGAGAAAAAAAGATAAATGCGGCTACAGAAAGTAAAAAAAAAAAAAAAAAAAAGGGGTACAGGGCATGGACTAAAGAAGAAAGAGAGATTCAGTGATTTATTCAACAGAGATTCGTGCCTGCTCCATGCAGAATGCTGCATTCGTCAATACTCAAAAGGCGTGTAGGATGAGGGTGAAAATGCTCTGCTCTGTCCGCCAGCCGCTGGGAGTATTGGCTGCCTGAGCCCCTCGGTGGACCTTCCTCCAGCAAAGGTAGCGGTCACTCCCAGGGTGGTGTCCCTCCCCTGCGACAGATCGCACACAGTGACTGGTCAAAGGAGGGGTTACAACCCATAGGCCCCCGGCCTTGAGTCGGGACAGCTCTGAAGGTGACTCTGCCTCTCTTCCTCCGCCCAGGCCTCCCCTGCTCTCCAGCTTTCAGGTGACGCCCCCAAGGTGCCTTCCCAACTGACACATGGGCAACCAACCCATTTCAGGTGTTTCCAGGGCACCTTCCTTGAGACAGGTGTTCAGCTGGAACAGTGATCAAAGAAATACTACGAAGCTGTCTTTTGATTTCCCTTCCTGCAGAATGAAAGGAGGGTCCATAAAGGAAAATGACAACCAGGAAAATGTAGCAAAGAGGCAGAGACACAGACAAAAGAGAAAGCTGCAAATTGGGGGTGATGATCAACTGTAACAAAGAATGCAGAAAAGGAGTGGGAGTTAGGATTTTCCGAAGTGTCCCTTGAATTTACCAATAACAAGGTCTTTTACGACCTGGGAAAAGAGTAGCTTTGGGGGAATGAAAGATGTCAGAGCTTTGAGCGGGTAGTGGGATGTGAGAAAGAGGTGATGACAGGTAAAGGTGACCCCTCCAAGATGTAATAATAATTTATAAGTATGCAGGAGAGCGTTCATGCTCAAGTTCACTCATCCATGTGTGTATGTATGTGTGCATATATATGTAATTGTGTGTGCAGGTAATGGCCAAGTGAAAGGGTTGGCAAAATTTTTCTGTAGAGAACCAAATAATAAATATTTTTGGTAGACCCTATGATCTGCGTCACAACTATCCAACTCTGCCATTGCAGAATTTTTACAACACATCATTTCATGGTCTTTCGTGCATCTCTTTGGAACAGGGGTTCTAGAAACATTAGCTTGCATAACGATCAGCTGGAGGGCTTGTTGAAATAGTTGCTGAGCCCAACCCGAGTTTCTGGGTAGGTTTAAGTTGGAACCTGAGAATCTGCATTTCTAGTACATTCTTAAGCAATAATGATGGTGTTGGTGCATGCCTGGACAAGCAGTGCTCTGGGCATCACTGCGGATATTAGATCTTCCCACTAAACTGAATGGGCCCATGGAAGAGAACGCATTTGCAATTTCTTTTCAGGATCACCTCACTCTCTCAGGCAACTCCATACAACTCAAGATGGAAAAATCAAGAGGCCACTGCCCCCGCCCTCCCGTGTATAACAACCTACCAGCAAGAGGTAAAATTGATATACAAGCATTTGCTCTGGGTGTTTTTTTTCCCAAGAGTATGTGAGAAGGTTCCAGCTGCCAGAGCAGAAGGGAATCATCCAAATTCTTCAATCCAATGGTGTGAAGACAAGTGTTAAACCACCAGCTTGCAAGAAAGTGTGCTGAATGATTGTCCTTGTTGTTCAGTCACTTCATTGTGTCCGACTGTTTGCGACCTCTTGGACTACAGCACACCAAGCTTCCCTCTCCTTCATCATCTCCCAGAATTTGCTCAAACACATGTCCATTGAGTCAGTGATGCCATCAAACCATCTCATCCTCTGTCATCCCCTTCTCCTGCCTTTAATCTTTCCCAGCATCAGGGTCTTTTCCAATGAGTCAGCTGTTCACATCAGGTAGTCAAAGTATTGGAGCTTCAGCTTTAACATCAAGTCCTTTCAATGAATATTCAGGGTTGATTTCCTTTAGGATGGACTGGTTTGATCGTCTTGCAATCCAAGGGACTCTCAAGAGTCTTCTCTAGCACCAAAATTCGAAAAGATCAATTCTTTGGCTCTCAGCCTTCCTTATGGTCCAGTTCTCATATCCGTACATGACTACTGGAAAAACCAAAGCTTTGACTAAGAGAAAGCTGCACACCACAACTAGAGAGTAACTTTTGCTCTCCACAACTAGAGAAAACCCATACAGCAGCAAAGACCCAGCACAGTCAAGTAAATAAATAAAATTATATATATATATATATATATATATACACACAAAATAAAAAAACTGAAAGGCAGTGATTTGCCAAAGCACAACTGGGCTTAGAATCTGTGTCCTGTGACTTCTAGCCCAAGGCTCCTTCTGATCCATCACATTGGTTCTTGTGGCCTCAAAGGCAATGTCACTACAACTATTGGCCATCTTGAACTTTCCTATGACAAGGGCTTGGGGACTCGCGTGCCGGGTTCAGCCTCCTTGATTTCCATAAGGAAGTCCCTAATGTTTATGTCACGGGAAGACAGACAAGGCATGACTTTGCTCCCCACCCCCATCTGCGGCATCAATAGTAAGCTCTCTTGGAAACATTTTTCCCCTAATTCTGAAAGAAAATGTTTTCCTGACTTGGCATGCTCACAAATACTACAAAAAAAAAAAAAGATTAAATTTACTTTTAAGTTACCAAATGCACCATGCAGGTCTGTAATTGACCATGAGAGTGTCGGGAAAATATGATCTATCCTCTATAAATCAGGAAACCTTAAACAGGCTCTCTAATCGTAAATGCCGATCCTGGCAGTGTCCAAAGAGGCTCATGTTTATAAATTGTTCCCTGATGTTTTAAGTAAGTGCACAAACACAAATCATACTAAGGACTTCAGAAAAGACTTAGCTGTGTGGCAATTTATTATAAGCAGTGTAATTTTCATCAGTCAGGCAGCCCTAGACTGTAATTACCTCTCCACCAAAAGAGTTACAATTGCTTTCATTACATTTTCCTAGTCATATGCTCGTCTGGATTGCCACAGAGACACTGAATGGAAAATGCATTTATTTATTGTTAGTCCTCCTAATGGCTCGTTACTTGGTTTCTAAAGATGTTATCAAGTCACTTGCTTTTCCTACCCCTCCCACCCCCACTGGTAGAGGACAAAAGAGGTCCAACTTGAAAATCTCCACTCACGTGGAACATCCAGGAAGGGCCCAGAGTCTGCTGATACCCCAGCTCTGGCTGAGGAGTCGCCATCAGCCCGGCTAGAGTTCAAAATGCTGAAGATTAATTAAAACCACACGCCACTGAGCACAACGACCAGCCTCCTGGTCACAACTGAAAAGAAACCACATTTTGTTCCCTATAGTTAGAGCTTTACAGGAACGTTTAAAGGACTCAGAAGGTGACCCGACAGCCCAGTCTTCCACGTGGGTGGGTGGTGTGTGAATTAGAGAGCGTGGTTGCACCTTGAACCTCAAAACAAGCAAGAAGCAGAGGACATTTTCATTCCCCCACCATGGCCTTTTTGGTCCCTGATGCCATGAAAGAAACATCTGGAAACAGAGATCCCAAATTTGGAGGGTGGATGTGGATGGGAGATGAAGAGACCTGGTCTGCATGTTGACGCACGAGTTTTATCAAGATCAAGCATTTTGTCGGTAGATCAAGGGTTTGCATACTGCTCAGAGCAAGACTCAACTCTGGGCTTCGTCCACAGAAATCTTCCCACTGATCAGCTGTGTGCAGGCAACTCTGCCACTGTGACCTTGTGCAAGACCCTGGACCTTCAAAAAAAAAAAAGGTCTACTAAAGAACCAACGACAGTAATTCAAAACTTCGACTCTTTCCACTGTCACATCAAACTCTGGATGCATAAGAAAGGAAAGGGGCCACATGTCAGCACCAGGAGAATTCCCTTCCCATGATGTTGGGTTTTTTCTTGTCTTCTCTTCTTTAAAGCCATGTCACGACCTAGAGAAGGACCAGCCCTGCCAAGTATTTCCCGCTAGCCATGTTGAGAAATGATGTACTAAACAACCCAGAACCACAGAATGTTAACGTTTTCTATCTCAGGAAGACGAGAGCAGGGTGATCTACTTTGTGTTCCTATCTTACAGATAAGAAAACAGAGGTCCAGAGATGCTCAGTCACAGGTCAGAGTTCCAGAAATGTTTCAGAGCCAGCCTCCCAGTGACCAATCGTGAATCTGTCCCACCAAAGTCCATCTGTCCTTGGAGCACCTGATGAATGGCTTGCTGGGTATCATTAGGGCATGGCATTCCCTCGAATTTGCCCTGTGCAATCCAGAGCAGGCACCTTCCTGAGCATGTTAGATGAAGTGGCTCAGGACAGGGGACCCAGCCATTGTTGTTTAGTCACTAAGTCATGTCTCACTCTTTGGGACCTATGGAGTGTAGCCTACAAGGCTCCTCTGTCCTTGAGATTTCCCGGGCAAGAATACTGGAGTGGGTTGCCCTTTCTTACTTCAAGGAATCTTCCCACCCAGGGATTAAACCCATGTCTTCTGCATTGGCAAGCAGGGTCCTATACCACTGAACCACCGGGGGGGGGGGGCCCAGTGGACCCAGTAAATGCTGCTAAATCTGAATGCCCTGACTTCTTTTTCTACTCTTCCCTTAGAATTACTCTCAGGTCTGGATGAGGGAGGGGCTTCCCCTATGGCTCAGCAGAGAAGAATCTGCCTGCAATGCAAAAGACCAAGGAGACATGGGTTTGATCCCTGGGTCGAGACGATCCCTTGGAGAAGGAAATGGCAACCCACTCCAGTATTCTTGCCTGGGAAATCCCATGGACAGAGGAGCCTGGTGGGCTACAGTCCATAGGGTCGCAAAGAGTTGGACATGACTGAAGTGACTGAGCATGCACTGGCAGCAGGAATAAAATCTCACTCTTTCCAGTGTGGACAAGCCCCGGAGACGTCATCCAGGGAGCGGGACCCTATACGTGTGGTGAGCAGGCAGGTGGGTCCACCATATGTCCAGCTGCTGGGAGCTTGGAGCAGACTCACCCCATCCTGAACGTCTTCTCATGAGATTGGGGGACAGGCAGAGTTTCATCCCACCCCCAAAGGAGCCCAGGTTGGTTGTGCCACCACCGGTTAAAAATTCATCCAAAATGCCTCCCAGTGACAGCTGGGCACAAACTCATCCTTCATACAGCTGGTTCGCTCTAGGGAGAAATCTGTGCTGTGCACAATTTGTCGGCTGGAAGGGGTCTTGCTTTCGGATGAGCTTGTCACTTCTGCAGAAATCCTATACCCCTCATTTCCCCTCGCTGGCTTGCATTTCACAAATGGCCACATCATTTTGTCAAATTGTGGAGCCACTTGGAAATTGGGCGTAGAGTTTTGCATAATCATTCATGTCATGCCGGTGACACTCTGTGATTATATATAATGGTCTCCGTGGAGTCCCAAGGCAGGGCAACGCTACCTGGCTAGCCTCACAGCCAAGTTCCATTACCGCCATTTCATAGAGAAGGACCCTGAGGGGGAAAATCTCTCCTTCTACACTGGGTGCCTGTGTCTACAAGGAGGAAAAGCTCAGCTTGAGGCAGTGAGTTAGTGCCCGGAAAATAAAACAGACTTGTCTAAAATCAACCCTCTTGAAAACATCTCAATACAACTGACTTCTGAACCTAGATGCAGAAGTCAAATTTCACTAAAATTTCACCAGGTAGGAGGGGGAAAAAGTCAAGTTTTGCTTCAAGACAATTTCTCTCTGTCTCTAAAGATAAAGATGTAACCGTTCTTAGGAATGAAAAGATGTTTGGGCTTTCTTTTTTTGCTTTTCAAGTCTATGTATTTTAAAATAATAATTTATATTTATTTGGGACTGTGCTGAGTCTTTGTCGTTACATGGGCTTTTCTCAGGTTGCAGCAGCAGCGGGCTAGTCTCTAGTTGTGATACACAGGCTTCTCTTGCTGTGGAGCAGAGGCTCTAGAGTGTGCAGGCTTCAGCAGCTGCAGCCTGCGGGCTCCGTAGTTGCAGCTCCCAAGCTCTAAAGCACAGGCTCAGTAGTTGTGGTGCTTGGGCTTAGCTGCTCCACAGCATATGGGATCTTCCCGGACCAGGGATTGAACCCATGTCTCTCACATTGGAAGGTGGATTCTTTACTACTGAGCCACCAGGGAAACCACTCTATGTATTTGAAGTTGAAATACAATTGATTTACATTATTGTGTGAAGAATGGAAAGAGATTAGGAGCAGTGAACATTGGGTGACACGGGTACACAGACTTTCATTGCTATTGTCATTACTCCTCTATTTGAAATGTTTCCTATTAAAATTTTTAAAAAGTGAAACGTGATGGTTCAGTTTGTATGTATTATTAAAACTTTTGCTGCTACTCTTCAGTCACTAAGTCGTGTCTGACTCTTTGCAACCCCATGGACGGTGGCCTGCCAGGCTCTCTGTTCATGGAATTCTCCAGGCAAGAATACTGGAGTGAGTAGCCATTTCCTTCTCCAGGGGATCTTTCCGACCCAGGGATCAGACCCATGACTACTGCTTGGCAGGCAGACTCTTTACCACTGAGCCACCGAAGAGAATGCTGCTACTGCTCAGTTGTGTCTGGCTCTTTGCAACTCCAGGGACTGCAGCCCTCCAGGCTCCTGACCATACTGTTAAATTCCAGACTGTATAGGGGAAAATACACACACCCCAGGAGACCCCAGAGAGGAGCAAACATCTCTAAAATGTAGCAAGATGAAAGGGCAGAGGCATCTTTTGGGGGAAGAGTCCCATGGAGGCAGTAAATCCCAGGAAAGAGAAGGCTGTGTGTTATATCAAGGTGCAGGCATGCATGCTAAGTCACTTCAGTTGTATCCAACTCTTTGCAACCCCATGGACTGTAGCCCTCCAGGCCCCTCTGCCCACGGGATTCTCCAGGCAAGAACACTGGAGTGGGTTGTCATGCTCTCCTCCAGCTCATCTTGCTGACCCAGGGATCAAATCTGCATCTCTTATGTCTCACTGGATTTACTGGTGGGTTCTTTACCACTAGCACCACCTGGGAAGCCCCCTGTCAGGGTAGATCGGTTTTATACAGTCACACAGGGTTTCCCAGAGCCTGCCTTAGTCAGAGATGCAGAATTGGTCCCCTACATCCTGGAGTGGCATAGACATGATGGAAACACCTGCTGGACCAGCTGGAGCTGTGCAAGGGAAATAAGGACCATCTTAGCAAATGCTGTGTAAACAGATCACATCAAGAGCATCCTTCCCCAGTACCTCTTTGCAATGCCTTCTTCCTCCTCCCCACAGGCATTGCATCCCCCATACTCAGGCAATAGAAACTGAAATTAATTGAACTATAGAAAAGTCAAGTTGCATTCATCACACAACTGAAATATATAAACGAAGATCCATACCTGCTATGAACCTGTCCCAGAACCATCCTTTCCCATCATCGTGCTACTGAATTCTGAAGCCTCTGCCTAAAAATCACCTCTTCCACGGACCTTTCCCTAAAGATTCTAATGTGGAATCAATCCTTAATTCTCTCTCTTAATGTCTGTAATACTTCGTCTATGCCCTCTGGTTTTAGGGCCTATTTATGAGTTGCTTTAGTCACTCGTGTCTCCTGTGTGTTCGACTCCCCTCACCACAGACTGTAAATCCTCCTGGAGCTGGAATTATGTGGTCCCCTTTTAAAGGCTTGCCCAGCTCAGCTCAAGACCCATCTTTACTAGGGGATCATCTCTAATGACTACAGCATTTACCACTCTTGTGTCTAATGTTTTTAACCTCTATATTACAGTAAACATATTGGGATATTCTTGGCACTCAGCTTCCTTCTTTTATTTTTTGGCCACACCTTTCAGCGTGTGGAATCTTAGTTCCCCAACCAGGGATCAAACCTGTGCCCCCTGCACTGGAAGTGTGGAGTCCTAATCCCTGGACCACCAGGGAAGTCCCTTGGTTCTCTTTCTATACCTATTTGACCTTTCATTATGACAAAGTTTCTATGTTAATGAAATTACAGAGCAATAACAACCCCTGTGAGATGCCATGAAGGAAAGGAACAGATACTTTCATTTCTCTGAGGTTCTTCTTGATCTCAGACCCCTTCATCCTTGCCCATCTTCATTCTGAATGTGAGAAAAGCTCTTCTATGGCATCTTTGGCCTTTCCTGGCTGCCAGGAATGGCCAGGAGACACCAGCTTGGTCAATGAGATGGAAGAAGCTTGCTGGGGACTTCTGGAAAGGCTTTCTTGTGGGCAAGCTTAGTCGCTCAGTCATGTCTGACTCTTTGCAACCTTATAGACTGTAGACTGCCAGGCTTCCCTGTCCATGGGATTCTCCAGGCAAGAATACTGGAGTGGGTTGCCATTTCCCCCTTCAGGGGATCTTCCCAACCCAGGCTTCAAACCCAAGTCTCCTGCATTGGCAGGTGGATTCTTTACCAGTGAGCACCACCTGGGAAGCCAGAAAGGCATTTGCTTTTCCCAATAATGGAGACAAATGTGACTAGCGAAACCTCCTGTTTTCCCATCTTCCTGCCCAACTTGTGGATTCTGAATGCGGTTCCTGAATTTGCGGAACATTTACTAAACTAACTCGAGATTGTCTCTAATCTAGCTCTAAATTGCTTTTCCAATTTTCTCTCTTACAATTTCCTTCCATTTGAATCAAATTGACTTTCAAAACTTGTTCTTCTCAAGTCTGAGTTACTTTGGTTATTTTTGTCCCCTCTCTGCTGAAAGATCCCTAACCATTTTAACCCAAATTTTCAGACCTGGCCAAATCTCTGCCTCATTGGAAAAGCTGCCCTTTAACAAAATCACCTCTTCCACCTGGAGTCTTAAAGCCTCTCTGACCTGATCACTTAAATAGGCATTTGCGGAGTTCGTACAGTATTTTTTATATTCTTGCCTTTCTTTGATATTAATCCACATGAGTATTGTCTCTCCAATTAGGTTATTAGTTCATTCAGATCGCATGTTCTATTTCTTTATATCTCTGATAGCATCCAAAATCACTGCAGATGGTGACTACAGCCATGAAATTAAAAGATGCTTGCTCCTTGGAAGAAAAGCTATGACCAACCTAGACAGCACATTAAAAAGCAGAGACATTGCTTTGCCAACAAAGGTCCATCTAGTCAAAGGTATGGTTTTTCCAGTAGTCATATATGGATATGAGAGTTGGACTATAAAGAAAGCTGAGTGCTGAAGAATTGATGCTTTTGAACTGTGGTGTTGGGGAAGACTCTTGAGAGTCCCTTGGACTGCAAGATCAAATCCTAAAGGAAATCAGTCCTTAATATTCATTGAAAGGACTGATGCTGAAGCTGAAACTCCAGTACTATGGCCACCTGAGGTGAAAAATTGACTCATTGGAAAAGACCCTGATGCTGGAAAAGATTGAAGGCAGGAGGAAAAGGGGAGGATAGAGGATGAGATGGTTGGATAGCATCACCGACTTGATGGACATGAGTCTGAGCAAACTTCAGGAGTTGGTGATGGACAGGGAAGCCTGGAGTGCTGCCGTGCACGGGGTTGCAAAAGGTCAGACACCACTGAGCAACTGAACTGAACCGAACTCAATATGTACTTATGGAATGACTGAATTTTGTTATGTCTGCAATGTTCTTGCCTTGTCATGAGATGTTAAAAAGTATAAACCTATCCATTCCTGGCCCACTCTAGTACTCTTGCCTGGCTGTAGTCCATGGGGTCGCTAAGAGTCAGACATGACTGAGCGACTTCCCTTTCACTTTTCACTTTCATGCATTGGAGCAGGAAATGGCAACCCACTCCAGTGTTCTTGCCTGGAGAATCCCAGGGACAGGGGAGCCTGGTGGGCTTCTGTCTTTGGGATCGCACAGAGTCGGACACGACTGAAGCGACTTAGCAGCAGCAGCAGCATCCATCCCTGGCTGGATAGAGAATGGAGGTTTGGCAAATGAGTAGGGAAATACAAGGGTAGTTTGCATGATGCGTTATTGACATGGGTTGTGGACTTGTCTAAGTAGGGTGCTTTCCAAGCCAAGATGGGACAGGCTACACTATGGTAACATACATTTCCAAAATCCCAGTGCCTTGTAAAAACAAAGGTTACAATACAAGTAAAGAGAGGAGAAACAGAGTTTTTGTTCATCAGAATCACTTGGGACTGAGCCAGACAGAGGCTCTGTCTTGCTACATTCACCAATAATCACCATAGCCGAAGAAAGATAATTGGGAACCTTACACTGGCCCTTGAAACTTCTACCTGGATTGCAGTCAGCTTTCACAACCAGAGAAAATCATACAGCCACACTTAACTTGAAAGAAGGCAGGATAGTGCCAGTCAACCATATGACCAGGTAGAGGAGAACCAGATTACTTGTGACCAACACAGGTGTTAACCTTGCCTAAAAGTATATCAACCAGCATTCTTTAGCTGCAGCCAACAAAAGCTGACTCTGGTTAACTTGAGCAAAGAATAAATCTATGGGGAGGGGAGGGGTAGCCCACAGAATTAAAGGAAATGTACCTAGAAGAGAACAAGATCATGGCCACTTCTGAGCGTACAGTTGAATAACCAGACTGACAGGCCCTTTAGAGAACCTCCAATAATAAGCCCCAGCTACAACAATATCTTTGTATCATTTAACTGTCAAATTCTTAGATGAGAGCATCTCATGGACTGAGCTTGGACCATGTGCCAACCTTGATCATGGATGAATAAGTACCTGGAACAAGAGTCCCACTAAGACTGTGTGCAGTGAAAGAAAGGGTAGCAGTCAAAAGAGAAATAGGGCACTGTGAGAAGAAGGAGGAATAAAGGAAGACAATAAAAAGCTACTCGTGTCCATTATGCACAGACAGTTGTACAATAATTTAAAAGCTGGTGGATGTATGTCATGCCTATGCAGCAAGACATCACACAAGGAGTGAATATCTATATCCCTTATCCAGACACCCCTAAGATCATAACTTCCTCCAGGTTCACTTCTTCCAAAATGAAATCTAACTCCCACTTTCCTCCTCAAGTGTGAATCCTACCTTAGGACATTAGCAACAGCATAATATGATTGTGGGGATAACTCATGGCTACAATCAAAAGGCAAAGGTTTAACTGAGCAAAGTCATGTGGCTGATCTGAAAAGCTTTCAGGGAATCCATGGCTGATTTACTCCTGTCTTCCCTGGTAGGAACTGAGTCTGAGCACAAATGATGGGATGTGCAGCCCTCTGTATGACCAGGGAATGGTTTAACAGGTGACAGATCAGCCATCCAAGAAACTCTTTTCAAATTTCCAAATGATAGGACCAAAAGAAGTAGCTCCAGGACTGACAACTCAAGGCTCATTTACCAGAGATAAGAATATTCTGGAATGTTATAGATGAAACCAAAGACTCTCCACCTCCAACCATTACCCCACAAAATACTCTGTTCCAACAAGAGCTTAACTGAAAGAGATACTTTCAAACTGTGGTGCTGGGGAAGACTCTTGAGACTTTCTTAGACTGCAGGAGATCAAATCAGTCAATTCTGGAGGAAATCAACTCTGAATATTCATTGGAAGGTCTAATGTTAAAGCTCCAATACTTTGGCCACCTAATGTGAAGAACTGACTCATTGGAAAAGACCCTGATGCTGGGAAAGACTGAAGGCAGGAGAAGGGGGATGATAGAGTATAAGATGGTTGGATGGCATCATCAACTCAATGGACATGAATGAGTCTGAGCAAACTCTGGGAGATAGTGGAGGACAGGGAAGCCTGGTGCAGTCCACGGGATCACAAAGAGTCGGACACGACTTAGTGACTGAACTGAACTGAAGAGCTAGCCAGTTCTTCTGCTGGGGTCATTTGGACATCTGCAGTCTGCTGCCCATCAGCTAGGCAGCTCTGCCCACAGGGTTTAGCCGGCTGAGAGGACAACCACTGGGTCCCTCAGCATCCTATGGATGTTCTTGGACTTCTTGTGGTTTCTAAGAGTCTCAGGAGAACAACCTTAATGCACAAATGCTTTTCAAGCCTTTTTTTGTGTCACAATTGATAATGTTTCACTGGCTGAGACAAGCCACCCAGTCAACGGGTTCAGAAAGGAGAGAGACAGTCTCCGCTTCTTGGTGCAAGGCACTGAGGTGGTGAATTGCAAAGATATGGAGAAAGGAAAAGATAAAAATCTATGGCCATCTTTTAAGCTTCCCTGGTAGCTCAGTAGGAGAAGGCAATGGCACCCCCCTCCAGTACTCTTGCCTGGAAAATCCCATGAACGGAGGAGCCTGGTGGGCTGTAGTCCATGGGGTCGCGAAGAGTCGGACACGACTGAGTGACTTCACTTTCACTTTTCACTTTCCTGCATTGGAGAAGGAAATGGCAACCCACTCCAGTGTTCTTGCCTGGAGAGTCCCAGGGATGGGGGAGCCTGGTGGCTGCCGTCTATGGGGTCACACAGAGTCGGACACGACTGAAGTGACTTAGCAGCAGCAGGTTGCTCAGTGGTAAAGAATGCCTGCACTACAGGAGACCCAAGTTCAGTTCCTGGGTCAGGAAGATCCCCTAGAGAAGGAAATGGCAGCCCACTCCAGTATTCTTGCCTGGAGAATCCCAGGAGCAGAGGAGCCTGGTGGGCTACATACAGTCCATGGAGTTGGAAAGAGTCAGACAAGACTGAAGTGACTAAATGACAACAACAATGGCCATTTTTCAGTCTTCCCAAGAAGGCAACTTCTGCTGATACTCCATGGACCCAACCTTGGAAATCACGGACTAAGCTATCCTGATGTGTCCACTCTCCGTCCAGCTGACTGACTTCTCCACCTGAGTAATATGACAGGAGACAACTATGTCTAAATCTCTTACTACTTTCTGAAGGCTGCTAGGTGAACAGGTTAGCAGACGGATGCTGTGGCCTGGCGATAGAGACATTTATCTTGCCTCACCAGACTTGGCCATCTGCCCTGACGCTGCTTGCTCCTTAAAAGTGCAGCGTTAGCAGATAGAGACCCCCTGTGCCACGCACAGACCTTGGAAAGACAGGCTGGCTTTCCGCGAAGCACATTCTGCTGATGGTGAGGCAGTTCAAAGTGGGATAAATTAAAGCCCATATGTAACTCAAAGAATTCATTTGTCTTTTGATCCCCCTTCCACTCTGACAAATGCTCCCTTCCCTATCACATTCAAACACACACCCCCTTCAGAAGCTGGTAAACGCATCCGCTGGCAAGGAATGGATTTTCCTCGTACTCCGCTATCTGAGTGATAAAAGGGCTTCATGTCCCAGGTTCATTTCTCAGTAACTAACTCAGATACACCCGACGCAGCGAAGCGCCTAAGCTCTTTCTACAGTTATTAAACTGTTATCCCTAATTCCTCTGGAGACTCAACCTAGCAGCGACGACTCCGAGGGCACTTTCCTATTAAATCTGCATTTTGCACAGAGAGATAAAGCAGGCCCATTGGACCCTGTTTACAGAGATGGCGGAAGAGCCCCTGCGGCTGCTGTGCCGTCAGCGCTTTTTCTCTGTCAGAAAGGCTGCACGGGGCGGACCCCCACGGCTCATGGCCCAGACTCAGCTACAAACTTTGCAGACTTTTCTAACACACTTCCGGGCTTCCTTGGTGGCTCAGAAAGCAAAGAACCTGCCGGCAATGTGGGAGACCTGGGTTTGATCCCTGTTCTGGGAAGATCTCCTGGAGAAGGAAATGGCAACCCACTCCAGTATTCTTGCCTGGAAAATTCCACGGACAGAGGAGCCTGGCGGGCCATAGTCCTGGGTTCATAAAGAGTTAGACATGACTGAGCGACTAACATACTCACACACACTAAAACACTTCCAAGGTGGGAGCTCAGAGTTGCTGGGTATCATGGGAACATCAGAAAGCTCAACCAACTGCCAAGGGACAGAAGTTCCTAGGAGACAGACAGACATACACAGTGTGAGATACAAGCAGGGTCTCCAGATTGTGTGCACATCTCTGGAGGGGGTATAAGACAATGTATTGGTGTGTAGAAACAGTACATTACAATTATGCATTTTTGTTTTAAAAAGAAAAAAAAAGAAAGACTTCCCTGGTGGTCCAGTAGCTAAGACTGCATTCCCAATGCAGGGGGCTTGGGTTCAATACCTAGTCAGGGAACTAGATCACACATACTGCAACCAAGAGTTCTCATGCCTTAATTAAAGATCCTGCATGCAGCAACTAAGACCTGGAGCAGCCAAATAAATGATACTTCTTGAAAAGAGATTAAGGTTTTCTAGTTTCTAAGATACAGATTGCCTCTGGCACTCTCATGAACCTGCTATGTGAAAGGGGACAAGTCTCCTAGGCTACTGGTGTCCACAATGAGAAGACGTCCCCTCCCTCATCTATGCTTTAAGCAGATTTTCACATTTCACAGTTTACATGAGATGGGTAAAATTAACATAATGACTGATTTAGTTTTTTTTTATTTTTAATTGGAGGATGATTGCGTTACAATATTGTGTTGGTCACTGCCATACATCAACATGAATCAGCCGTAAGTACCTGCATGTCCTCTCCCTCTTGAACCTCCCTCCCACCTCCTCCCACCTCCTACCACATCCTGCCTCTCTAGATTGTCACAGAGCACTTGATTTGAGCTCCCTACATCATACAGCAGATTCCCACTGCTTTATGTATGGTGATGTATATGTTTCCATGCTACTCTCTCAATTTGTCCCACCACCTCCTTCAGGACATATATGCAATAGAATATTATTTAGCCGTAAAAAAAATCCATTTGAGTCAGTCCTAAGGAGGTGGATGAACCTAGAGCCTGTTATACTGAGTCAAGTAAGTCAGAAAGAGAAAACTATATAAATATCATATATCAACACACATATATGGAATCTAGAAAGATAATACCGATGAGCCTGTTTGTAGGTCAGCAGTGGAGATGCAGACATAGGGTATGTGATTTATTTCAACACTCGCAAAATAGACCAGTGGCCTAAAAGGATTCTTGCAAAGATACTAGAATTGAAGATAATATTGATTCTAGAATTGAAGATACTACCAATAATGTAGTCTTCATAGCAACAGTGGCCAAGCAGCCAGTTTTCCAATGGCTGTTTGATCTCTGTCACCTACACGATGAGGGGGGGAGAAAATGAATGGGGCTAATTAGATTTGACAAAACTTTGAAATATGAGTGTACATGCACTATTGTTGATGACAGCCCCTGAGCAAAGTACTATGAGGTATGAGCTAATGAGAGTTGGAAGCCTTCAGGATTAGAAAGACAGTTTATTGCTTATTTCTAATTTATCTCAGCCTATTCTAATTTCTATTTTGTGCCTATTGCATAATATAAATAAAGATGCATATGTTGGAATGCATGGTAAAGCATTTTTAACCAATGGGGTACACAGTCAGAAAGAATTTGGACTGAGACCACATGGATGGACCTAGAGGGCATTGTACCAAGTGCAATAAGTCAGGCAGAGCAAGACAGATACCATATGATCTCACTTATATGTGGAATCTAAAATCAAAACAAAACCAAGTTCTTAGATACAAAGAACAGACTGGTGACTACAGAGGCGGAAGAGGGGTGCTGAAATGGATGAATGGAGTCAACAGTTACAAAAGTCCAGTTATGAAATAAGTACGTCTTGGAGATGCAAAGTACAGCATGGTGACTATCATTAATAATACTTTGTTGCATATCTGAGAGTTGGAAAGTCCAGTTTAAGAAGAAAATGAGGACAATAGCCAATATTGGTGTGGTCCAGAGAAAGCTGCCAATGAATTCATAGGTTTTCAAACTCCAAACCTTGCATATTTCCCACTCGCCACTCAGTCTAAGAAAATGAAGTTGAGAGTGGTTATGGGGATTATTTTACTTATGAACTATTAAAGGTGTTTGTTTTCATTGAATTCTGTCATCCCAGACCCCCTAAACACTGTTTAGAGACTTTCCGAGAGCAAGTACAAGGTGGAGACGTCTACTTCTGACACCACCTCCACCACAACTACCTCACTGTGCTTCTTGACAAAGGGTCCTCTGCTAAGAGCTTGACGTGTTTGAGCCCACTTGCTTATTTACTCCTCACAATGACTCTACAAGGCATAGTGGTGCACAGGCTCTAAAGGTGACCCTAGGACCCCAAGCCCTGGTGTTCATACCTTTGTGTAATCACCACCCCCTCACCTTTGAGTGGTGGGTAGGACCTGGGACTTGCTTCTGTTCAATGGAATACAGCAGTGATGATGTGATAACATGTGTGTGATCACAATAGCTTGATCTCCTGAAGCCTCTCTCTCCCTGGCTGGTTTTGAGAAAGCCAGTGGCCTTTGGTTGGCAAATGGCCAACAAGAAAATGAGGTCCTTAGTCCTACAACCACAAGGACATCCATTTTGCTAACGTCCTCGGTAAGCGTGAAAGGGGATCCTCCCCCAGTCAAATTTCAGATGAGACCTCAACCCGGCCACACACTTTGACTTCAGTCTTGCCAAGGATCCAGCTGAGCTATCCCCGGACTCTTGACCCACAGAAACTGCGGACAAGAAATCTATGTTGTTTCAGGCTGCTGTGTGTGTAGGACCATTGATCCTCTTCTTGGCAATAGACAGCAATACCAGTGGTGTGGATGTGCATGCATGCCAAGTCCTTTCAGTTGTGTCCAACTCTTAGTGAGCCTATGCATTGTAGCACGCCGGGCTCCTCTGCCCATGGGATTCTCCAGGCAAGAATACTGGAGTGCATGCTGTACCCTTCTCCAGGGGATGTTCCTGACCCAGGGATCGAACCTGTGTCTTTTACACCTCCCACACTGGCAGGTGGGTTCTTTACCACTAGCGCCACCTGGGAAGCCAGTGATGTGGATATCTGCACCCTACTCAACAGGAGGAAGGTCAAATAAAGGTTCATATAGCGAGTAAGAGGCAAGATGAAAAATCAGAAAGTCTGGTTCTGGAAGATCAGCCTTGACCACCACAGGTCACTGCCTCTGCTAACATCAACTAGCCCATCTGTCTCACTCTCTCTCCCAAGGGTGGGAACCCCTGTCTTGAAGCTGTAGGCCTTGTTAGAGCACCAAACTCAATCCCTCATAGCCCTGGTGCCAAGGCTTAAGTATGGCATTTGTGCCAGCACCCAGGAGAGAGCAGAGCAGGGGTAGTGAGCCATGGTACCCCTCCTCCCATTCCCCCTGCCCCCCACCAGCAGGGGCATCTGGGAAGGAGCAAAGCTTGGTAGCACACCAAAGGCTCCAGCAGTCTGTGCTCTGAATAAACTCTGCCAGTAACTCGAGCGTCCCCACAAATAAAGCAGGACAATAAGTCTGTGGGGGTCACAGAAAGAATCTTGGCACAGAAGTTCACAGACTTAGGCTCTGATCGTGGTTCTGCCAACCGGGATGCCGTGGGAACCAAAGGAAGTCACTCGACTCTTCTAGGCTCTGCTCTCTAGTCTCTAGAAGGATGGTCTGGAATGGGGCAGTCTTTTGGGTTATTTATTATTTTTCTTTTCTTTCTTTCTTTTTTTTGGGGGGAGGGGGGGTATAGTTGCTTTACGATGCTGTGTTAGTTCCTGCTGTACTGCAAAGTGAATCAGCTATACATACACGAGTGAGTGAGTGAAAGTCATTCAGTTTTACCTGACTCTTTGTGACCCCATAGACTGTAGCTAGCAGGCTCCTCTGTCCATGGGATTCTCCAGGCAAAAATACTAAAGTAGGTTGCCACTTCCTCCTCCAGGGGATCTTCCCAGCCCAGGGACTGAACCCAGGTGTCCTGCATTGCAGGCAACTCTTTACTGTCCAAGCCACCAGGAAAGCCCATATGTACACACGTATCCCCTCTTTTTTGGATTTCCTTCCCATTCAGGTCACCACAAAGCACTGAGTAGAGTTCCCCATGCTACACAGTAGGTTCTCGTTAGTTATCTCTTGTACATATAGTAGTGTGTATGTGTCAATCCTGATCTCCTTTCATCCCTTAATCCCTTCCCCTTTGGTGTCCATATGTTTGTTCTCTGTGTCTCTATTTCTGAAGCAGTCTTAAAGTCTCCAAAAAAAAACCCAAAAATCATAATTTTAAGGTACTGTCTTGGTTCGAATTTATTTGATGTCTTTCCCTTCCTCCTGACCCAGACCTGAAAGGGCCTCCTTCATTTCGGTTACCTAGTTTATAACCCAGGTAATAGATTTTTCAAAGGAGAAAAAAACTGAAGGGAGAAAAAGGAAAAGAAATATCATGGGGTAGCCACAAGGAAGGATGGCATTAATCGCCAGAAAGAAGAAATTCTGACTCAAAGCTATGGAAACCCTGAGCCTCCAGCCTGGGCATTTTCTGCCCACCTTCCGCTCAGAAGCCAGGGCTCCCTCATCCACACATCCTCTGGTAGATTGAGTCCCAGCTTCATGACAGTCTTATTTTTTCACTGAATGCATGCAGTGAATGCTAAACCGTAATCTCTTTTTGCATGCCTCAGTTCCAAATTCAAAACCGGAGGCAAGAGCCCACTGTCTGAAGCGGGTGAGCTCTGTCGGCCGCTGCACGGGCCTGACCAGGGTCCTGCAATCCTGCGACTTTTTCCCTGCTTCACACTTTGTCAAAATGCATCACACGCAAGGCAAAGAAATGGCCACTGGAAACTCCCTGTTTTCCAATCCTTTTACCCTTTGATTGTTCTTTTTCTCTGAGGCTTGGCCATCCTCAGAATAGGCCGGGGTCCCCGCCTGGGCTGCTTGCATCTGAAAGCAGGGTGCCCGCACCCAAGAGCGGGGTGGGGAGGTGCCCATTGTCCTGGGCCCTGGGCTGTCTGAGATGCTGTTTTCCCATTATTCCAGGCTGTTCCCATACTATTAAAACTTGATCCTTTGAGGAAGGTGTGGTAAAAAAGAAAGTAAAGCAGGCATGCCCAAGAGAACCCTCTGCTGGCTTCCGCTGCACTAGATGGTCATCTGGCTGCTGGCATGGTCCATGAGCCCAGCCCGCCTCTCTTTCTTCACCCCCAGCAGGCCCGGGAGGGGCAGTGGCATCCAGCCAGCCTGGCCATCACATCCTTTCTCAAGAAAAGGACTTTTGCACACACGCTTCCTTTGGCCTGAATGCTCTCCCACTAGATCTCTCCATGGCTACTTCCTTCCTTTGTCGTTTGGGGAATGAGCCCAGTGAGGTCACCCCTGAAACAGCAGACGCTGCCCTGGCCAGTGCTGGCGAGGCACATGGCATCAGTGATTCCAGGACCCGGCACCAGTGTCTCAGACAGGTGGGACGCTCAGACCCACTGAGCGTCTCTGAGCACTGGAGCCCAGTCTGCCCAGATGCAGGGCCGGCTGGACATGCCAGTGAACTCGTCGCCTAGGAGCAGCCTCAGTGCACACACAGCGTCTCTGCCCCGCAGCTCACATAACACTGGCTCCCCAGGACCTGTGTGGTCCTTCCTTTGGCCTCACACCTTTGCCAGTTGCATCCTTCCCTGTCCCACTTCCCCTTCTGTGCTGGTCCTTCCTGCTGCGGCCTCCCGGCTAGACCGCTTACCCATACATCCTCATTGCAGAGCCTGGTTCTCAAATTTCTATAGGTATGTCTGTGCTCCTGATCCTGCCAGCAGCCTTTCCTATTTTCTTCATGGCTCTTGATCCCTAAATATTTTTTCTGTGGATTTAATTGCTTGCTCTTTTGTATGGACTGATTTCTCTACAATGAGAGAGAAAGCTCCATGAAGGGAGTGTGTCTGCCTACACTACACTGAGCATAGTTGCTCTTGTTCGTCGTTTAGTTGTGTCTGAGTCTTTATAACCCCATGGACTGCAACACGCCAGGCTTTCCCGTCCTTCACTATTTCCCAGAGTTTGCTCGGATCCATGTCCATTGAGTGGATGATACTATGCAACCATCTTATTCTCTGCTGCCCTCTTCTCCTTCTGCCTTCAATCTTTCCCAGAATCAGGGTCTTTTCTAGAGTCTACTCTTTGCATCAGGTGGCCAAAGTACTGGAGGTTCAGCTTCCGGATCAGTCCTTCCAATGAATATTCAGAGTTGATTTCCTTTAGGATTGACTGATTTGATCTCCTCCATAAATGTTTGTTGAGAAATAAATGAACTCATTTACAGCTCACCATGATTCTAAGTTGTTCTTTGTCTTTTGATGGAATTTTCCTCTTAAGGCTCAAGCTTTTCCGCAAAGCCCTTCTCCACGTCTGACACCCCTGCTAAAGGAATCGAAAGAAACTGGAAAATTCTTGCCAGTGCCTTAGAAATCACACTCCAATGGCCAAGAAGCCCAGTGTCCACCAGCTCTGGGCACCCCAGTCCTGCAGGTAAGACTGAACTTAAAGGGCGGTTGGACAGACAGTATGATAAAAATTAAATCAGTGCTTGAATTCTTGGGACACTGTAACTATTGGAACTCTGTACTCTTGCCTCAAACTGAGCTTGTTTCTTTCTGGCAGATGAAAAGCATGCTTGTCCCTACTGGCCGTTCTGTGCCCTGCAGGGTTTGCTCTGTGGTTAGCTGGTCTTGCCTGACGCATTTATCTAAACTTCCCTGGATACAGGGCACCAACATCTCTCTCTGTTTGTTCACCTTGTGTTTCCAGTGTCCACGGTAGTTACTATACACAGTGGACAGTCAATCAATACACAGCGGTTGAATGAATGAAAGGATAAATGCACGAATCTCACTCTTCCCAGAGGGAGAACCACTAAAACCCATCAAAGGAACCCATTGACCAGAGCAGGATCTCAGAAGCCCCTGTGGAAGCAGCAGTGACAATGCCTAGTCCACCCAGAGAAAGTCACAGGGTCCAAGGACAGAGGACACACGGCATTTAAGGAGAAACATGGGATTTCCTGTGACTTCTGCACAGGCAATCGTGAGTTAGCCTTAAACAGATGGGCTGTTCCCAAGAAGACTCCAGAATTAAGACCTTACTGCCAGAGCTGGGTTTTCTGCCAAAGAGATCTAAATCCCTTTTCTGACCATATAGGGGCACATCCAGGCTCCTCTCTTAAAAGGCCAAGTGATGAAGTGGTGGTGAGATTGGGGAGACAGCTTGGAAAAGGTGCTTGGCCCCGAAAGAAGTCCTGCAGAAACCACCCCAAGAATTAAATGAGATGATCCTGGGTGGGGAAGATCCCTTGGAGGAGGAAATGGCAACCCACTCCAGTATTCTTGCCTGGAGAATCCCCATGAACAGAGGCATCTGGCGGGCTACAGTCCGTAGGGCCCAAAGAGTCAGACATAACTGAGCGACTAACGCACACACAAGGAGGCATCTTGAAGAACATAGAACTCTTTATCCACATTGTGTGTTTTGACAATGATGATAAATACTGCTACGAAGTGTGTTCAGTGGATAATTAGTCTCAGACAATTTCCCACTGGGGAAAAAAAGTGCGGGGAGGGGGGGCGGAAATCTGGGTGGTCAGAAAACCAGGGTGAAATCCTTTTAAAATGTCAGATCATGCTACACTCCAGCCCCTGCCTCTCTCAAAGGCAGACTCAATCTCCTTACTGTGGCCCACGACCTTCCTGCGGGACCTTCTGCATGGGTCACTCTTAGAACCTCCCTCAAGTGAAACCTATATAAGGCACACACGAAAAGGTGCTTGACATCACTAGTCGTTAAAGAGATGCAAGTGAAAGCCACCACAAGGTGCCACATCACACACATCACTAGGGCTATTGTCCAAGGAAACAGAAAACAGCAGGTGTTGGCGAGGATGTGGAGAAGTTGTGCACGGTTGGTGCGAATGTAAATTGATGCAGCCACTATGGAAAACAGTATTGGAGGCTCCTCAAAAAAAAAATTAAAAATAGAATTTCCATGAAGTGAAAGTATTAGTCACTCAGTCATGTCCGACTCTTTGCAACCCCATGGACTGTAGCCTGCTAGGCTCCTCTGTCCATGAAATTCTCCAGGCAAGAATACTGGAGTGGGTTGCCCTTCCCTTCTCGAGGGGGATCTTCCTGACCCAGGAATCAAAGCCACATCTCCTGCATTGCAGGTGGATTCTTTACCATCTGAGAATTTCTACATGATCCAACAATTCTGCTTGTGGATAGATACCCAAAAGCAGCGAAAACAATGACTCGAGCAGATACCTGCCCTCACTGAAGCATTACTGACTAGAACCAGGATGTGGAAGCAACCTAAATGTCCATCAGCACATGACTGGATAAAGAAAATGTGGTCTATACACTCAGTGGACTCTTGGTTGTTGTTCAGTCATTTAGTCTTGTCCAGCTGTCTGCAACCCCATGACTGCAGTAGGCCAGGCTCCTCTGTCCTTCACGACCTCCCGGAGTTTGCTCAAACTCATGTCCATTGAGCCTTAAAAAGGAAGGGAGTTCTGACACGTGCTATAGTATGAACCTTGAAGACAATACGTTACGTGAAATAACCAGTCATGAAAGCACAGATGCTGTATGACTGCACTTATATGATATCCCTAGAGTTGTCAAATTCCTAGAGACAGAAAGTAGGATGGGGGGGTATCAGGGGTTGACGGAGTGGGACAGGGAGTTATTGTTTAATGAGTATAGAGTTTCAGTGTGGGATGCTGAAAAGTTTCTAGAGATGGACAGTGGTGATGACAGAACAACAACATGAAGGCCCTTAATGCCACTGAATTGTACACTTTAAACTGGTTAAAATAGGGACTTCCCCAGTGGTCCAGTGGCTAAGACTCCTTGCACCCAATGCAGGGGCATGGGTTCATTCCCTGGTCAGAGAACTAGATCCCACATGCCACACCCAAAGATTTTGCAAGCTACCATCTAAAGAACACGTATGCCACGATGGAGATCAGAGATCCTGCATGCTGCAACGAAGACCCAATGCAGCCAAATAAATTAATATTTTTAAAAAATGATTTAAATAATAAATTTTTGTTGTATATGTTTTATTACAAAAAAAAAAAAAAGAACTGAAGAGAGTTGAGGATTCAGCCCAAGCTTCTGGCTTTGGAGCAATAGAAGAGAGCAACATGCCACAGCTAAAGGAAAAAAAAAGGGAGCAGTGTTCTTGATGGCCACAAGCCCCCTGACTGGCGCTGCCTGGAGGAAGTATCACTGCTATGGCCGTGTCAACCAGCCTGCCCGGTCCACTCAGACGCTGGCTCTAATGATTCTCTCAGCAAGCTGTCAGCTGCTTTGACTAAATGAACTCTACCGACAGATTGCTTGCTGCTGTTTAGACAAAGCTAATTCTGCCAGAAATAATGAGAGTGGCCTGGCGTGGAAGCATCAGATCATGAATCACGGAAGTCAGAGTTCTCTCCAGTCCATAGCCAAAAATGCCACCCCCTGGATTAAAAGGAAGGAGGCGCTGATGAAAGCTACAGAATGGATGAGTCTCAGAAGCAATCTGCTACATGAAAGAAGTCAGGATACTGAAGTGGTGATCCCTTTCCAATGAAGCTCTGGGTAAAATGACTCTTTGATGACAAAGATTGGAACAGTGGCCCCCAGAGTGAGGAGATGGAGTCTGGGGTATGTGGCCAGCTGGGAAGGGCCACCAGGAAACTTTCAGAGATAAAGGGACATGTTTTCTATCTTAATAAGGGTTTGCCCTAAGTGATTCTATGGTTAAAACTCAAACTATGTGCTGGATCTATTCATTTCATTGTATGTAAATCTGATTTCTTAAAAAGAATGCACTTGGGATGGACATGTACACTATGCTGTGCTTAGTTCACTCAGTCATGTCTGAGTCTTTGTGACCCCATGGACTGTAGCCCACCAGGCTCCTCTCTCCATGGGGACTCTCCAGGCAAGAATACTGGAATGGGTTGCCATGCCCTCCTCCAGGGGATCTTCCCAACCCAGGGATCGAACCCAGGTTTCCCTCATGGCCGGCGGATTCTTTACCCTCTGAGTCACCAGGGAAGTTTGGACATGTCCACATTGCCATATTTAAAATGGATAACCAACAAGGACCTACTGTATAGCACATAGAACTCTGCTCAATGTTATGTGGCAGTCTGGACGGGAGGGGAGTTTGGGGGACAATGGATGCGTGTATATGTGTGGCTGAGTCCCTTCATCGTTCACCTGAAACTATCACAACATTGTTAATTGGCTTTAGTCTGATATAAAAGTTTAAAATAGAAAGGAAAGAACCGTACAAGACATGGAACTCTAGTAAGTACCTGTTATGCATGCAGCAGTATTGATGTCTACAACTTACTTTGAAATGAATTTAAAAATAAGATGAACTGGTATGTTAATATATGGGCAGTGGTGAGACAGCAAGAGCAAAACATTGGCAGTTGAGTCTAGGTGGCAGGTGTATGGGTGTTTATAATTCTTTCAACTTTTATCTAGAGTTATAAACTTGCATATAAAATGTGAAGGGGAATAAAATTCTAGTTAAGAAACCTTAAAACACTCAGTTCTTAGCACTGTATAGGATCAGAGAATGTTAGAACTTTATGCCCATCTGATAACATCTAGAATTATGGTTCTTCTTTTTCTTTCTCTCTCTGTTTTTAATTTTTTATTTTTTTGGCTGCACCTCATTGCATACAGGATCTTAGCCCCCTGGCCAGGGATGGATCCCATGCCCTCTGCAACGAAAGCAAGGATTCTTAACCACAGTGAAATCCCTAGAATAGTGACTGTTAAACTGTTCCCCCATAAAAATGTTTCATGGACCTCCTGCTTTTCAAGAAAAAAAAATAGCTCTCCTTAAATATATTTTACATATTGGGATTCTGTGTAAGATTTTTGTTTGAAAAAAATGCTTCCACTACTTGAAAATGTAGCTGCCTCTCAGTCCTCTGTCATCAGCACTTGGGACTGGCCAGTCTTGCCGACGGCTGCCCCTCATGCTGATGTGATTGAGCATCCTACAACTTCAAGCACTGAAAGTCAGAGGCAGCCCAGCCCTATCATTGGAGCAATTTTTTAAAAAATTTTTACTTATTTATTTTTGGCTGTGCTGGGTCTTCGTTGTGGCTTCAGCTTTCTCTAGCTGTGGTGAGCAGCAGCCGCTCTCTAGTTGCAGTGTGCAGACTTCTCACTTTGGTGTCTTCTCCTGTTGCAGAGCATCTCTGGGGCATGAGGGCTTCAGTAGGTGTCCCTCCCAGGCCCTAGAGCACAGGATCGATGGTTGTGGTGCATGGGCTTAGTTGTTCTGCAGCATGTGGGATCTTCCCGAATCAAGGATTGAACCCCTGTCTCCTGCACTGGCAGGCATATTCTTTAGCGCTGAGCCACCAGGAAAAGCCCCGTTGTAGCGATTGTTAATTCCCCCAGTCGTCTTGGCCCCACCCACACTGACTTGCTTACACCCCTTTGCCCCCACGCCCAGTAACCATCTCTACTACATCTAAGAAGCTCAGGTCAATAGGTCTGCCCTTTGGAGGAGAAAACTGTCTTACGGTAAGTAGCAACTTGCCTACAATTCTTGAGTGTGAAAAATGCTAAAGGAACCCTGAGAGGCTTGTTTCTACCATCCAGGTACTGTTCTCCTTAGGAGGAACCATTGTCCTCCCGACTTTCCAGGCTGAGACAGTGCTGGTCCTCTAGTAAACAAATAGCTTCAGATACTTTCACATCTTCACTTCAGAAAGAAAATGACTGTCATGAGCCTGCCAACATCTGTACATCTGGTCTACCCACAACTCTACAGACTGTTGCAATGAATAAATTGGTGTTCTGGTATCCAAAAATAAAATTGAAAAAAGACCACCATGCTTAAAATCCTTGATGAAATCCAAGCAAGGGAGCAAATGTTAAGGCACATCTTTAGCTTATACATTTGTTTCACCCTCTATGGGGGAAGGTGGCCCTAATAGTAAAGAGCCTGCCTGCCAATATAGGAGATGCAAGAGACACAGGTTCGATTCCAGGATTGGGAAGATCCCCTGGAGAAGGAAATGGCAACCCACTCCAGTAGTTTTACCTGGGGAATCCCATGGACAGAGGAGCCTGGTGGGCTACAGTCCCTGGGGTCACAAAGTGTCAGACGCAACTGAGCACGTGAGCACACACTAAGGGGGCAGTGGTCTGGTGGCACCCCATCTTCTCCAGACAAACTGCTTTTCCATTGTTTTCAAGTAAGAATGTGCAAATGGAAAATGAGTGGAAAGCGGGCTGTAACAGATGTCTAATATCATTAAAGCTGGCTCCAAAAGAATCCAGATCTCAGATTGGTATATTAATGCTCTATTTATCTTTAAGCACAGATGGATATTTTTATTAGTATTACTTTGTTTATCTGGTTTCAGGAAAGGTTAGCCCAGGGGGCAGATGCCTGCATTACGAGAGCACATTCCTGCCGAGAGTCAGAGGAGAGGGGTTGCCTTTTCACTGGAACTTTAATTAGAAAAGCCAAAGTTATAAATGTTGGCAGCTCTTGCCCAATCTAATAAGGCCAGTTGCAACAACAAACAGAAAGACGAATAGGGCATTGGCAAGCCAGTGCCTCCCCGCCTCTCTTCCTCAGCAACCCAAGAGAAAAACAACATACCACCACCTCATTCCCAGATGTAAAACAGACCAGGACAGAGTCCAAGTCCTCAGAAAACAGATACTTCATAAGCAGCTGTTATCAGTGAGGACAACCAAGAGCAACAAGGCCGTTACTGACGTCCCAGTTATGGATGCATGGACCTTCCAGAAGCTTCTGGATGAAGCAGTTTCTATTACAGACTTTGTGACTTTTATTATTCAGCAGCATGGGATCCTGGGGGGAATACCCAGTGTTCCTGCATGATCATTACCTCTCAGTTTGTTTTTCTCTAGAGCTGATTTCTCATTAGTCTCTCTTTTTAGAGAGAGTGGGATTATGGATCCACTTTCACAGGAAATTTCTCACTGGGTTGGATTGTTGTTGTTCAATCGCTGTTATGTCTGCGACCCCATGGACTGTAGCATGCCAGGCTCCTCTGTCTTCCACTGTCTCCCAGAGTTTGCTCAAATTCATGTCCATAGAGTCAGTGATGCCATCCAACCTTCTTGTCCTCTGTCATCCCTTCTCCTCTGGCCTTCAGTCTTTCTCAGCATCAGGGTCTTTTCCAATGGTTCAGCTCTTTGCATCAGGTGGCCAAAGTATTGGAGCTTCAGCATCAGTCCTTCCAATGAATATTCAGGACTGATTTCCTTTAGAATTGACTGGTTCGATCTCCTTGCTATCCAAGGGACTCTCAAGAGTCTTCTCCAACACCACAGTTCGAAAGCATCAGCCTTCTTTATGGTCCAACTCTCACATCTGTACATGACTACATGTACTGAGTATTGCCTACATTCCTATCCTCATAATAAAGTCCTCGAGGGCAAGTCTGGTGTCTGACTTGCTTTCTGGCCCCACTGCATCCCTTCTAATCAAGATGTGCCACCTGGAGTACACTCCCCATTTCAGTGAGCCAGACAGGTCTGGGCATGTCTGGCCTCCCTCGGCCAAGGCGCACAAAGCCCCGAAGAGCCCTCTGGAAGGAGCCTGCCCTGAGAGAGGAGGTGAGCGGCCCCTCACAAAGCCTCAGTCACGGCGCTGGGGCTCAGGTTTCAAGAAGAGGACAATGTCGGTCTTTCAGGGTTGCCTCCTTGCCCACGCCAGAGCTGTTTACCAAAAAAATCTAGAGGGTGCTGGAACACAAACAGAACAATTTAAAAATCCCTGGGAAAACACTGCGGGTGAAGAGAAAGCATTCTCCAGCCTCTGAAGGAGAGACACGCGGCTGATGCTCTGGTGCCTTGAGGATCGTTGTTCTTGTTCAGTCGCTAAGTAGAGTTTGACTCTTTGTGACCCCATGGACTGCAGCATGACAGACTTCCCTGTCCTTCACTATCTCCCAGAGTCTGCTCAAATTCATGTCCATTGAATCGATGATGCCATCCAGCCATCTCATCCTCTATCATCCCCCTTCTCCTCCTGCCCTCAATCTTTCCCAGCATCAGGGTCTTTTCCAATGACTCAGTTCTTTGCATCAGGTGGCCAAAGTATTGGAGCTTCAGCTTCAGCATCAATCCTTCCCATGAATATTCAGGGTTGATTTCCTTTAGGACTGACTGATTTGAGCTGCCTTAAGGATGCAACTCACCAGAACCTCATGGGAGTGGCAGAAAAGAAAAAAATTATGCATAAAAAATTATGCAACAAAAATGTTGCATGAGACCTAACCGTTTGTTAGGAAG
Source organism: Bubalus bubalis (assembly GCF_019923935.1). Taxonomy (NCBI): domain Eukaryota; kingdom Metazoa; phylum Chordata; class Mammalia; order Artiodactyla; family Bovidae; genus Bubalus; species Bubalus bubalis. Next base: position 31,075,289 of record NC_059159.1, on the reverse strand, counting down.
CACATTCAAGGTATCACCAGAGACTGCCCTGGAAGTCATTTGTGGGGAGCAAGGAACTGCAAAGTCTGGAGATGGGACAACAGCAGGTGGGGACAGATAGATGTGGACGGAAACTCAGATAACACGGCAGGAATAAGGAGATAAGAGAACTGGCATGTTTACAAAAGAATTTTTCAGAATATATACATCTCCCAGGTTCAGGTCACTGTGATTAATTGGTTCTGTGGGTTTCTCTTGGTTGTATAAACACAGTCTCACAATCTTGAGTCTTTTCGCTCTAGGATTAACCTGTCTCCTAGGACCTCCATCCCTTCTTATGTGAAATTTTCTATTTTTTAATTGTCCCCGACCTCCACGTATAGCTTCCCAGGTGGCACAGTGGTAAAGAATCTGCTTGCGTGTACAGGAGACGCAGATTCAATCTCTGGGTCAGGAGGATCCCCTGGAGAAGGAAAGGGCAACCCACTCCAGTATTCTTGCCTGGAAAATTCCATGGACAGAGGAGCCTGACAGGCTACAGTCCATGGGGTAGCAAAGAGTTGGACACAACTTAGCAACCGCACACATACCCCTTTGTATTACATCTATTTGCATCATCACTCTAAGACTGCTACAAATAAATCTATTGAGCCAAGGGGGCCCACGTCACAGCTCGTAAGAACCTTTTGTCACTGTCCATATTGCGAATATCAGATACGAGCAGAAGATAAACCCCTGATGTCCCTGGCATTTTAAAAACAGGAGAGAGGGAGGGCAACAGAGAAGCTAGACTATCCTGTTTAACTGCTCCCCATTTCTCACACTAGATGATTATTAATTACGTTTGTGCATTGATACAATTTGCTAGTTTTCTGAGTAGGCGAGTTGTGCTTAGTCATCTTGGCATCCTTAACTGTAAATGAAAAATCACCCAGCACTCCAAGCCAGAAGCGAGAAAGATAAATAACACCAGGAAGCTGGTCGCTGCCCGTCCGTCATAAAATTTCATTAGTTCTGACAGCCTGTACAACATAAGCCATGAGGGATGCTAACTGTACCTCCTCATCTCAGCTGCTCCCATAAGTCACTGGTGCTGCACGGGCCAGAGGAGGTGCCTCCTGCCAGGGCACAGAGATGAAGGCCACGTGAGCCTTGGTTGGCCTCAGGATGGCCACCCAGCAGGGGGATGCCATTCACTCATGATTCCCACTCTAGGAGGTGAACTCGGAGCCCTTCTAGTCACGTGGAAGGGGTAACACTGAGCCTGCTCTGGAGGGCTAGGACTCCATCCATCCAACACAAGGGAATGGACAAGCCCAGGAGGAAAACACATCAGGGAAGAGAGAGGAGCCCTGGCCATGGCTGGTGAAAGGCAGCTGCAAGTCGCCACAGTGACCTTGGAGCCTCGTGGGCATTCATGTCCTGGAAATCAGGAACAGCCTGGGGGCCGTAAGAGGGCCCTGGGGACCCTGGGAGTCTTGGGGTAACTTGACATAAATTAGGATAATGACACCCTGCTTCCTCTTCCCTCCTCTCCTCTTCCCATCCTGAATAATTCAGCCTTAAAGCTGTCGAGGGGGTCAGAGCGAGGGCCAGTATCTGTGCAGGAACGGGAGGGAAGCTCAGTGGCCAGAGTCTTTCCGAGCAGGTGAGGAGGGCATCCCATGAGGTGAGGCTCAGCCATGGTGGGAAAAGGGGAATCGGTCACACACAGAAGCAGGGATCAGATAAGTAAATCAATTACAGAAATGGGGGCCCAGCTTCACCGTCAGAGAAGGGGAAAAGGAAAAAGCTAAAATAAACCCTGTGCTGGGACTTCCCTGGTGGTCCGGTGGCTAAGGCTCCAGGCTTCCACTGCAGGGGATTTGATTCCTGATTGGGGAACTAAGATCCCACATATTGTACAGCCAAAAATTTAAAAAAATAAAAGCATAAAAATAAAATAAATTCTGTGCTCTTGGGTTGGAATTGGATGGAGCAGAGCAAACAGGTAGTTTTCAATTATTGAACCAGACACAGAAATAAATACAGACATATATACATATTCCCTCACTGCATCAATAAGAGAGCTTGGGAGCAGAAGAACCAAATAGAAATAATTGCACCTTTCTTCTCATGGGATGACTGGTAACAAAAGCTTAAAGATGCCTGTGGCATCATTATCAGCATAAAGGAAAAAGCTGCCTGAGAATGAAGTGGATACCAAAGGAGGAAAGTAAAGAGACAGAATCCCAATGACTTCATTTGAATTCCTGGATCCAGCCATGCCTGAAGCTTACACTATAAGAGAACACATTTCTTCCTTCCTTTCTTATTTAAGCTTTTACTTGAGTTGTTGTTGCTTGCAGAGGAAAGCATTTTGATTACTAATTCACTCAACAAATTCCTGATGATGGGTCTTAGTTAAATCACAACCTCAAATATTCCAAGGATCCTAGTTTTTTTTGAAGGCATTTGCATATACCTGCAGTCATTCATTTAATAAATATTTATTTGGTGTCCACTACATGCCATTCTAGGTTTTTAGGATACAGCAATGAAAGAAAGCTGCCAGAAATCTCTGACCTGTGATACTGACATCCTAACGGAGTGAGACAGACAATAAACAACATACAATGGCTAAATAGAGAGAAGTGTGTAAGTGCTGGAGTGAGGGGTGTGGAAAAGAAAATGTAGAGCATCAGGACTTCCCTGGTGGTCCAGTGGCTAAGACTCGGCACTCTTGAAAAGAGGGCCCAGGTTCAAGCCCCGGTTAGGAAACTAGATCTCATGTGTTGCAACTAAAGATTCTACGTGCTGCAACTAATACTCCATGCAGCCAGATAGTAAATTAATTATACATATCAGTTCAGTTCAGTCGCTCAGTCATGTCTGACTCTTTGCGACCCCATGAATCGCAGCATGCCAGGCCTCCCTGTCCATCACCAGCTCCCAGAGTTCACCCAAACTCATGTCCATTGAGTTGGTGATCTCATCCATCTGTCATCCCCGGCCATCTCATACTCTGTTGTCCCCTTCTCTTCCTGCCCTCAATCTCTCCCAGCATATATATATACGCATGCTTCAGTCATGTCTGATTCTGTGAACTTATGGACTGTAGCCTACCAGGCTCCTCTGTCCATGGGATTCTCCATGAAAGGATACTGGAGTGGGTTGCCATTTCCTCCTCTACATGATCTTCCCAACCCAGGGATCGAACCAGCATCTTTTATGCCTCTTGTATTAACAGGCAGGTTCTTTACCACTAGCACCTGGGAAGCCTACGGGAAGCCTATATGTATAGGCTGTATATAATGTAGAGCATATGAAGAGGGTAACAGGTATTCCAGCATAGGAAATAGCATGCACTATTTTAAACAGGGTGGTCAGTGTAGGACACAGCCAGAGGTGACATCTCAGCAAAGCCTGGGGAAGGCAGGTGCGATGGTCAGGGAGAAGAGGAAACCTCCAGGACAGAGGCCCTGAGGCACAAGCGGGTCTGTGTGTTCCAGAAACAGAGCGAAGTCTCTGTGCTGGGGAGAGAGTTGGGAGCCAGGGGAATCACAGAGGGAAAAGTCAGGGCGGGTCAGGTAAGACCTTAAGGGCATCTTAAGGCATCAGCTTTGACTGTGCGTGAAAGGAGTCAGCACCAGGTCATTTTCAGCAGAAAATTGGTGGCGTCGGGTGTTGAAAGGGTCGCTCTGGCTGTTCCCTTGAGAATGGACTTGGGGGCAGGGCAGGGGTTGGGGGGAACAGAGAGAACAGGTGGGAGCACCATGTGAGAGATGCTAGGGGCTCAGCCAGGGCCCTTCCAGGGACAAGTGGGACACAAGTGGAGGATTCTGTGCCTAAGCAACCATCATCTCAAGACCAATAGGAAAGGTGGCAAGGTCGTCTCACTGCCATGAGAATGACTTCACCTCACAGATGCCCTCCAAGGGTCTCAGGGTCCTCGGGGTGATCAGACCATGCGCTGAGAAGCTCTGGTATGGAGAAAGCTTCCTGTTTATGACCGAAGGGCAATGCCCGGGAAGGAGAGGCCAGGAACGGAGGAGCAGATCAGTTCTGGAGAGGCTGTTCAGTTGCTAAGTCGTGTCCGACTCTGCTACTCCAGGGACTGCACACATCAGGCCTCCCTATCTTCCACTATCTCCTGGAGTTTGCTCCAACTCATGGCCACTGAGTCTATGATGCTATCTGGAGAAGCTGAGCAGCTGTTACATCACTAGCAAAGCACACGAACAATTCCCAGGAAATAAACATAGAATTTGGGTAAGAAAATAAAGCCTAACCTTTCTTTTCCTCTGTGTGGAGTCTAGTCTCTCTTGCTCAAAGAGGGCCATGTGCAGAGGCCTCATACCTGGGTCTTCAGTCCAGAGATCTTGGTGTGAAATGGCTGTAACCAGCACCTCAGCTCCAGGGCCAGCGTTCAGAAGTGGCCTCGTGGGACACCTGATTCAAGATGACAGCAGTGAGCTGTGTGTGGAGACGCGGCCCAACTCTGTAACCTCGGGCCGCCTGGAGAGAATACTGCCATGGCCCATGAGATCCTACACAGGAGTCCCCAACCTCTAGGCTGGGGACTGGTACCAACTATCAGATCAGTGGCAGCATCAGATTAGAAGCAAAATGAAAGTGAAAGTCACTCAGTCGTGTCCAGCTCTTTGCAACCCCGTGGACTATATGGTCCATGGAATTCTCCAGGCAAGAATACTGGAGTGGGTAGCCGTTCCGTTCTCCAGGGGATCTTCCCAATCCAGGGATGGAACTCAGGTCTCCCGCATTACAGGCAGATTCTTTACCAGCTGAGCCACAAGGGAAGCCCAAGAATACTGGAGTGGGTAGCCCTTCCTTTCTCCAGGGGATCTTCCCAATCCAGGGATGGAACTCAGGTCTCCTGCATTGTAGGAGGATTCTTTACCAGCTGAACCACAAGGGAAGCCCAAGAATACTGGAGTGGGTAGCCCTTCCCTTCTCCAGGGGATCTTCCCAACCTAGGGACCAAACCCAGGTCTTCCACAGTGCAGGTGGGTTCTTTACCAGCTGCGTCACATTAGAAGCAAAGTGCACAATAAATGTAATGCATTTGAATGATCCTGAAACTATATCTCCACTCCCTTCACCCATGTTCCTGGAAACACTGTCTTCCACGAAATTGGTCCCTGGTGCTTAAAAGGTTGGGGACCCCTGAAGAAGCAGCCCCACCCACCACCTCCAGGGAAGCACATGCTCAAGAGGGAGCTCCCACCTCCCCATACTCTGTGCAGAGAACAGCGCTTGCCTTTGCTTCTGAACCCAAATCTATCTCTTTCTATTGGCTCCAAAGAAACTGAGCAGGAGGAACTTCATGGAGGTCTGACTCGAAAGGGTCTTAATAGTTATATTTACCTTGGAGTCTCAAAGGTAAATTAAGATTTTATTTAACTTTTGAAAACTTTTACAAAGTTAGCTAATATTTTAACTGTTTATTGGAGGGTGAATTTCTAGCTGAAATACCATAAAGATCAAGACAAAGGATCTCAAAACCTTAGCTTGTAATTCTTGGCGCTGATCCCTCCACTGCCCAGTTCTCCAGGGAGTGTGGTCTGGTCACTCCTGGGGGACCCTGAGACCTTTGGAGGGTGTCTGTGAGATAAAAACTATCTTGGTAATAATAGAAAGGCATGATTCACCTTCTTTCATTCTCATTCTCTCATGAGTGCATGGTAGAGTTCTCCAGAGACTACGCAGCATGTGTTATCACAGTAAGCTGAGTACAGGAATGGATAGGAAAATACTGTGGTCTTCTGTTAAGCTGTGACATTGTGATATGTGTGCAATAAGCCGTGTCCAACTCATTGCAACACCATGGACTGTAGCCTACCAGGCTCCTCTGTTCACGGGATTCTCCAGGCAAGAGTACTGATGTGGGTTGCCATTTCCTTCTGCAGGGGATCTTTGCCACCCAGGGATCAAACCCATGTCTCCGCTGAGCCACCTAACAGGAAATATATATTTGGTCTTTTTTCCCAGCTTCTGGCACAAGACTTTTACTTTAAATCCTTGGGACTTCCTGAGTGATCAGGGTGAGAGGAGCATCTTTTGTGTTACAGAATGAGCCCCTTTCAACCCAAGTTTATTCTAGTAAGGTGACTTTTAGTGGCTCCCCTCAACCAGCCTCAAGATGGCAGCTGGTTGCCAGAGGAACCAACCACGTCATTAAAGGTTTGGGACTCCCAGCCCAACTCCCCAACCTTCAGGGGAGGGACAGGGGCTGGAGATTGACTTAATTACTAGCATCCAAAGATTTGCTCAAAGATGACTCTTTAACAGAACCTCTATTCCAGCTTTGGGATTGGTGAATGCGTGGAGGCGGGAGGGCGGTGTGCCCAGAGGGTACACGGAGGCTTTCACACCCTTCTCCCTACCAGCCCCTGTTTGGCTGCTCATTTGTACCCTTTATAAGGAGCCAATAAATAGAAGTGCTTCCCTGAGTTCTATGAGCCATCCTATAAAATTATAAAATACCGGGAGTGGGGGTGTGGGAACCCCAGTTTATACCTGGATGTTAGACTACTGATGGAAACCTTGGACTTACTTGGTGTCAAATTTGGGGGCATTCTTGTGGACTTTCCTGGTGGCTCAGTGGTAAAGAATCTGTATGACAATGCAGGAGACATGGGTTCAATACCTGGGTGGGGAAGATCCCCTTAAATAAGGAGGAAATGGTAACCCATTCCAGTATTCTTGCCTTGGAAATCCCATGGACAGAGGAGCCTGGTGGGCTATGGTTCAGAGGGTCGAAAAGAGTTGGACGCGACTGAGAGACTGAACAACTTGTGTGAAGTAAAGTGAAAGTTGCTCAGTTGTGTGTGACTCTTTGCGACTCCAGAGGAATTCGCCAGGCCAGAATACTGGAGCGGGTAGCCTTTCCCTTCTCCAGGGGATCTTCCCAACCTAGGGATTGAACCCAGGTCTCCTGCATTGCGGGTGGATTCTTTACCAGCTGAGCTACAAGGGAAGCCCAAGAATACTGGAGTGGGTACCCTACCCTTCTCCAGGGGATCTTCCCAACCCAGGAATTGAACCAGGGTCTCCTGCATTGCAGGCGGATTCTTTACCAACTGAGTTTTGAGGGAAGCCCCAACTTGTGTGGCTGAGCCTTTCACTTGTGGGGTCTGATGCTAGTACAGTGTAAGTAGTGCCAAAACTGGAGTGAGTTATGGGACACCCAGCTGGTGACAGAGAAATACTTGCTGTGTGAAAAACCCACACAACTGGTGTCAGAAGCATTGTGAGTGTGTGAGTCAAGGAGAAATACAGGAGTGTGTTTTTTCCCCAACAAGCCCATGATATGTTATGTGTGTGTGTTTCCCTAGCTCTGTCCTCTGAGAGAAGCTTGAAGCATTGACACTTCAAAAGCAAAATGCATGGACTGCTCAGGTCTTGATTTCTAGAAACCATTACGTGTTCGCTAACAGAAGCCAGAGATCCTAAGAGAATTGGTCGGGGTGGGCAGCCTGCCTGAGAAATTCTGCTGTGATGAAGGGAAAGATGGATTCTAGTTGATGGGCTTGCATGGGACGGTCACGGGACGTGCTTGTCTTTTATTGGGGTGCCACCAGCCACACGTCGGATGACTGGAACCTGGAAAAGAATAATGACTGCACTTAAATAAGTAAAAATCCATGATTCCACACTGATGACAATAGAGAGGAAAGAAACAATTACTTTTGGTTTAGATGATACAAATATGATGAAAAACTTTAAGAAAAAGAATTTTCCAAATATCAGGGTAGTGGTTGTCTGTAGGGAAGGGGGAAGGAGTTGACTAGTGATTAACATAGTTCACTTTATTTACTTGTTTTGTGAATATTTCTGCATGCATCTTATTTTTTTAAAATAAACACACAAAAAACCAGTGACTTAAATTTGTCGCAAAATATGTGTGTGTGCTAGTCATTCAACCATGTCCACCTCTTTGAGACCCCATGGACTGTAGCCTGCCAAGCTCCTCTGTGAGTGGGATTTTCCAGGCAAGAATCGTTGAGTGGGTTGCCATTTTCTTCTCTGGGGATCTTCCCGATCCAGGGGTTGATCCTGTGTCTCCTGCATTGTCAGGTGGATTTTTTACTATCTGAGTCACCAGGAAAGCCCATCACAAAATATATAACCCATCGAATAAAGGCCAGAAAGACGAAAGATCAAAATTAATTACCTATGGAATTATAGATGATCTTTATATTCTCTTCCTTTTTCTAAATTTTTTTTGATGTGGACCATTTCTAAAGCCATTATTGAATTTGTTACAACGTTCCTTCTGTTTTGTGGGACTTTGGGGGTTTGTTTTGCTTTTTTGGCCATGAGGCAAGTGGGATCTTAGCACCCCAACCGGAGGTGGAACCTGTATCCCCTGCTTTGGAAGGCAAAGTCTTACCCACTGGACTGCCAGAGAAGTCCCAAATTCTTTTCCTTTTGCCTTTCTTTTTTCCTAATTTTCTGCAATAAATATGCAGGACTCTAATAACATGAAGAGCACAAAGCCAGAAGATTCTGCACGTACCATGCACAAGGCCAGCAGAGTCTGCACAGAGCAGCATGGCAAAGATCCATCAGTTTCATGATGGAACTGTTTGCACCTCTATTTTTTATTGCATAGAATCTTTCCACTTTTTCCTTCTTTATTCTTCAAGAGATGTTGTAGACGCGGAAATATAGTTACAGACGGAGCACAACTCTTTGACTGATGCACTTGGAATGGTTTTTTCAGGTCAGTTTCATTTCTAAAACAATAGAAGAGAAGAAGATATGAAAATGTATGAGGTTGGATGGCAAAATAATGAGATTAGGATCTTTTTTTTCAATACCAAAGTGTATCTGGAACTCCTCTTGAGTTCTTCAGAGTTAAAGTCACATTTCTTAAGGAGCCTCACTTACATAAATCTTTCAGCTTTGAGGGTGGATTTCATTTCTGGAAACAACCAAAAATCACCCAGAGCCAACTCTGATGAATAAGGTGGTTGATCAAGCAGGAAACTATTTCTTTTTTTGCTGTTGTTAAAAATGAGGTGCAGTTGTGGAGTGATGAGATAGAAAATATAAACTAGCTCAGAAGTAATTCCAAAGTGGAATTCCTTAAGTGTTTTGAGGCAATTTCATGAGAGGTAAAAATGTAGAGCCTCCTTAAGCAAGTATTATGAAAGAATAGTCATTTGTCATCATCATCTTTTGTCCATTATTCTCACCAAATGAGGATGTAACAATATCAGCCCCCAGACTCCCTGGCCCCATCACCAAACTCCCCCAGCGGGACCCCTCACTTGCCGCAACAGTGTGCCCTCTCCCATTCTAGAAAGTGGTGTGAAATTCAGTTCTTGCCTCACAGAACCGAGTGCAATCATCCATAATTTTCCACACTTTGTTAAATTTAAAATTTGAGGGTGGTCATCCTAATGTCTCTGGACAGAATCTCTAGCTGATCATTCCACCTTCCATCCTCTGAAACTCTGTCTTGGCAAGTAAGGAAGAATTGTCTCTGGTTCGCTAAAACACAGGGAAGGCCTTGTCACAGTCTCTGGGTTGGGTTCCTCTCTGCCTTAGGATGACCGTTTGCTCCTGGGGTTATTTGCCACCTAGAGTCTTCTCTTTGTGCAGCTGGAGACTGGGAACCAGAGGAACCAGCACAGCTGACGTCAGAATGTGCCTCTTTCCAGTTTTAGATGCTGAGCAGTTTCTTCTGTGGACTTTCCAGGTGGGGCTAGTGGTAAAGAACATGCCTGTCAATGCAGGAGACATAGAGACCCAGGTTCAACCCCTGGGTCAGCAAGATCCCCTGGGAGGAGGGCATGGCAACCCACTCCAGTATTCTTGCCTGGAGAATCCCATAGGCAGATAAGCCTGGCCGGCTACAGTCCATAGGGTTGCAAAGAGTTGGACACAACTGAAGTGACTGAGCACGCACAGGTTCTTCTGTATCACAAACCCAGGCCACCCCCATCTCAGGGTAACCTTTCCAATGGGACACTCTGAGTCTGCAGGGGGACTAATAGCCCTGGTCCCACAATCTTCTGGAATCTCTCTTGTCTTGACTTTTATTGGAGTATAGTCGATTTACTATGCTGTGTTAGTTTCTGTCATACAGCAGTGAATCAGAGACCCGTATACATGTATCCACTCTATTTTAGATTCTTTTCCCATATAAGTCATTACAGAGTACTGAGTAGAGTTTGCTGTGCTATACGGTAGGTCCTTATTAGTCATCTATTTTATGTACAGTAGTGTATATGTGTCCAACCCAATCTGCCTATTTATCCCTCCCCTACTTATCCCCTCGTAGCCATAAGTTTGTTTTCTACATCTGTGACCCTACTTCTGTTTTGTAAATAAGTCCTTTTTTTTAAATTCCACATATAAGCACTATCATATGATATTTGTCTTTCTGTGTCTGGACTCTCCTGATGAGAAAGTAACCCAGTGTCTGGGAGTGTGGCTGACCTGAAAAGAGTAACATCAAGCCAAGTCCCAAGGCTCCGTCTCCCCCATTCAGAGCTGAATATCATGCCGATGGCAGGCTGGCACAAAATAGACAAGTCCCAGCCTAAAAATTCCAGTGAACTTTTAAATAACTACATTTCAAAAAAATAAAAGGAATGGGTGGGGAGTTAAGGCCGTGAGAGCCGCGTTGGCTGCACATTTCCTTAACCAGACTCAGTGTGCGCTGTTGGTGGAACTTGGTTCTAGTTTCAGCAAATAGTATTCATTTCAAAGGCCCCCTTATTTGTCAAACTAAGTTTATAAACACAGCTATTTGCTCATAAATGTGACCTTTAAATCGCATTGCTCTAAGTACAGACTTAGCTTTGTGCAGGCTGAGAGGCAGAGGATGGCAGGGGGTTGCCTAGAGAAAAGCCTTGAAGGGGCCATACACAGACCATCCCTAGCCACTCAGACCTTAAACAAACCCCCCGTGGCCCATTTCTGCCCACGCCTTCACCAGCCTTTCCATCTAGTCAAAAGATTTCTTTTATTCTATTGAGTGTGCTCTATGTACAAGGTGCTAGGTGAACAGAGCCAAGACGTAGAACTTGAGAGAACATTCATTGTCTTTCAGGACTGCATGCAGGGCCATAGGACACCCACACAAGTAGTTTTCACTGTGGCAACTTTTGAGAAGTACGGTGTGAAATGGGTCTGGATAAAGTCACACTTTAAGATCCATCTGCCCTGTGATGAGTTGGACAGGAAGCTTTTGAAGATGTTGACATCTGAGTTGGTGCTGGAAGACAGTTATTATTTGGGGAAGCAGAGAAAACTTGAAGATTGTTCTAAGCAGAGCAAGCAACATTAAGTGCAGCCAAGGAGCAAATTAATAAAGTGAGTTATTATGTATTAAGCACCTCATGTGTACAAGACATTCTGCTTCCTTTGATGGGGACAGAAAAAAAAAAGGACAACAAGTTCCATCAGAGCACATTGTTCAATTATTAGGAAAGGAAAGGTTTATAATCTTAAATAGTTCATGTATCAGGACTGCAGGCTTCCCAGGAGCTCAATGGTAAAGAATCCACCTGCCAATGCAGGAAATGAGGTTTTGATCCCTGGGTCAGGAAGATCCCCTGGAGAGGCAAATGGCAACCCACTCCAGTATTCTTGCCTGGGAAACCCCATGAACAGAGAAGCCTGGTGGGCTATAGTCCTTGGGGTCACAAAAAGTAGGACACGACTGAGCACACACGCAAGTCAGAACTGCATAAAGCAGGAAGTGCTAAGATAATAGATTACAGCACAATCAGACACCATCTAAAAGGCTGTCAGCTCATTTGAAGACATTATCTGTAGTCTCTGACCCATAATGCAGGGGTAGGAAGAGAAATAAGGCTGGAAAGGTGGTTAGAAGTAAATTGACGAGGTATCTTAAATGCCCAAATTAGAGATTTACAGTTTGGTTTGAAGACACTGGGAGTCATTAAGGATTGAAAGGTGAATGCAACTGTAAACAATGTTTGGAAAGGGAACATAGCAACAAACTAGGCAAGTAGATAAACCAAAATGAGGGAATATTGAGGAAAGGAAAACCAAGTAAGTTTGGGGCAAAGACCTTTGTTTAACACCTACATACCAGGTAGTGCTTTCTTTGGCCTTCCCAGTGATAAAGAACCTGCTTCCCAAGGCAGGAGACATCAGAGACTCAGGCTTGATCCCTGGGTCAGGATTCCCTGGAAGAGGGCATGGCAATCCACTCCAGTATTTTTGCCTGGAGAATCCCATGGACAGAGGAGCCTGGCAGGCTGCACTCCTTAAGGTCACAAAGAGTTGGACACGACTGAAGTGACTTAGCGTGCAAGCTTCTTACTCCTCCTCCAAGACCCACTTCATCAACCAAATTAACAAATATTTTTAACACATGGAAGATATGATTTCACCCTGACTTCTGGCTTCTGCTGGTGAGAAGTTAGGCTACTTTCTAGATGATCTCTTCTCTCTTCAGCTTCATTTAAGATCTTGCCTTTGACGTCCAGTGTTCCACAGTTTCACCATGGTACGTCCTGGTAGGCTATCCTCTTACACATCCCTTTTAGAACTTTGACTTCCTGAATCTCAGCACTGGTGTCTCTCATCCATTCTGGCCATTTTCTTGTCCACCATCTATTCCTTCAAACATTAACTTTGCCCTCTCCCCCTTCATTGTCTCTCCTTTTGCGTTTCTGATTAAACTCTGTCCATCTCTTTTAAGCCTTTAACACTTATTTGTATCTATTTTCTAGCTCATTAATTCTCTCTTCTCCTGGGTCTTATCTGTTGTTAAGTTCAGAAAGTGAGTCTTAAAATTTCATTTATGTTATTTTTTATTTCCGGAGGAAGTTTTATTTGACTTTTCCAAGTCTACTTGATCATTTTTATGGTTCCTTGTCCCCTGCTCATTAGTTTAATCTCTTCTTCATTTCTTTGGATATGACCCTTTTACAACCTGTCTTTGACAATTCCAATATCTGAAATCTTTTTGTGTTTCATATTGATGTTCTTAGTTTCTGTGGCCTCTCCATCATGGTCCCTCACTTCATTATTATTTTGGCATTTCTTGTACAAACTAATATCTTTTGCAAGTTTTTGCAAAGGAGTGTTTTGAGGCTTAAACATGGGTTCCTTCAGAGAAACCCTCAAAGAGGGTTCATGTTGGTGTCTGCCAGATGCCAGCTGGCGTGGCTAACCCAAGATCACTTTTTTTTTTAAGTTTTTTATTGAATTTGTTACAACATTGCTTCTGTTTTATGTTTTGGTTTTTTTGGCCATGAGGCATGTGGGACCTTAGCCCCAAACCAGGGATCGAACCTGCACTTCCTACAGTGGAAGGTGAAGTCTCAACCACTGGACCCCCAGGGAAGTCCCAGCCCAAGATCACTTTAAATCAAATTCAAGGCTTGAGAATTTTTCAGAGATTTCAGTTAGTCTAAAATTTGCCTAAAATCATATGAGGAATAGATGGGCGTAAACACAATGTCAAAGGGAACCATTTATTTTATTTTTTCCTTTACTTGGCATACAGTTTCAATCAGGAAATTTTCTTTGATGTCCATTGGGTGTCAAAAGAATTTCGAATTCAATTTTACACGGGTAGCCTTTGGACCAAAGAGTAGTCCCGGCTTTAGTGATGGAGCCTTCTATTAAACACCACAACTTGGGCAGCTCCCAGGCCATGTCTTCTGCCCCTTGAAGCTTAAAAAACAAAAGCTTTAGATCACCAAGGTCCAGCAAATATTCTTTAGTTCTCTGCTCATCCCTGCACATTTATACTTTCACTTATTTATATAACAGCTTATTTATTTATATAACAGCTTAGCAATACAGGCTTTTAAAATTTTGATTGCATTTTAACCAGATTTTTATTGTTTTTAGAGGGACAGTGGGTCAGAGCTGCAAGTCTGCCACCCTGTTGAAAATAACTGTCTGAAATATTTGCTTTCCTAATGGCCTCTCCTGATATTGAACTTTGTGTAAATAAGGGACCATGGCCTGTTTATGCATCACCATCTTTGTATGAAGAGTTCAGTAAGGGTTTGCTGATTAAATTTAGGAGTGAATACAATTTTGATTAAAGCACACCTTCAAAGGGATACAGGCGTCCCAGGTGGCTCAGCGGTAAAGAATCTGCCTGCCAATGCCAAAGACACGAGTTTGATCCCTAAAGTGGGGAGATCCCCTGGAGGAGGAAATGGCAACCCGTTCTAGTATTCTTGCCTGGGAAATTCCATGGACAGAGGAGCCTGGCATGCTACAGTCCATGGGGTCTCGAAGAGTAGGACACAACTGAGCAACTAAACAATAACAACAACAAAATCAAAGGGATACACTTTTATTTTCTTTGATAACTAAGAATTGAATGAGTCACATTCTCAAAGTTTTTTCTTTAGCCAAAAATGACTTTTGCTGCAACTTAATCACTCTACTTTCAGGAAGAGAAAAAACAATTTAAGGGAGGGTGGCAGTACATTCAAGGCAAAATCTGGAGAAAAGAATTTAGTATGCTCAGGGAAACTTAATGACTTATAAACCTCAAGAAAAAAAAGAACTAGAATTTCACTCTACCTCAGTCATTAGATAGCACCTTATGTTAAACCCTGGCTAATTTTTTTTTTTAAATAAAGGAGGCTTAGCAAACTCTTGGTTATAAAATCCACTTGTAATGGACACATACCTTAAGTGGAAAAAACAGCCCAGAGTTTTGTGATCAAATACTTTCTTATGTAGGAAGAATCCCCATATCTTTACGCGGACACACATTGAGTGCAAGCAGAAATTCCCTCAGATGAACACTGTGTCTCCAGATTGGGAAGAGACGTATTCTTTGCTTATTCAGCTGCAAGGGCCACAAACAAGTCAGTTACACGGCACGTGGCGGTGGTGGCGCTCAGTCGTGTCCGACTCTTTGCGACCAATGGGCTCCTCTGCCCATGGAGGTCTCCAGGCAGGAATACTGGAGTGGGTGGCCATTTCCTTCTCCAGGGGATTTTTCTACCCAGGGATTGAACCTGAGTATTCTGGGTCTCCTGCATTGGCAGGCAGGTTCTTTACTAACTGAGCCATCAGGGAACACACATACACACATGCCTGCACAGACCTGTTTTAGTTTAGCCATTTAACTCATTTAGCCATTCTGGAATGAGTATCCAGGACCAGGAATAGTCACAGAAAGACCCAGAACTTGGGTAAGAAAAGGGAGGAGTAATGGTGGGGGGAAAGAATTATACCAACTAAAGGAGGCAGGATTTTTGGCTCCGGGAAGTAGCAGCCTTGGATCCCATGCATAGCCTCCCACTAATAACATACAGAAATGCAGGATAAAATATTACAGGTATTTAAATATCTATGACTTTCACAGTAGAAAATGGCACGATAGTTCCCCAAAAAATTAAACATAAAAATTACCGTCTGATCCAGGAACTCCACTTCTAGAATATATCTGTGCCCAGAAGAATTGATATTTGCACATCCGTGTTCATAGAAGTATTATCCACGATAGCCCAAAGGTAACAAAAGTCCAAGGGTCTGTCTATGGATGAATGGAAAGGCAAACCATGGTGTATACATACAGTGGAATAGTATTCAACCTTAGAAAGAAAGGAGATTCTGACACCTGGTGCAGCATGGATGGAGCTTGAGGGTGGTATGCTAAGAGAATAACTGAGGCTCTCAAGGACTGTATAAGGACTTCCCTGGTGGTCCAGTGGTTGAGATTTTGCCTTCCAATGTAGGGGCTGTGGGTTTGATTCCTGGCCAGGGAACTAAGATCCCACATGCCTTGGGGTCAAACCTCCCCCTAAACGTAAAACAGAAGCAATATTGTAACAAATTCAATAAAGACTTTTTAAATGATCCAGGTTAAAAAAAAAGTTAAAAAAAAAAAAGATCTATATGATTCCCCTATGTGAGGTATGTTGAAGAAGGAAATGGCACCCCACTCCAGTATTCTTGCCTGGAGAATCCTGGTGGGCTACAGTCCATGGGATCACATGAGATAGCAGATGACTGAAGTGACTTAGCATGTGAGGTACCTAGAGTCATCAAATTCACAGAGACAGGAAGCAGGACGGCGATTAGGGGGTGGGGAGGGGAGTGACAGGGCGGTTAGTGTTAGGCAGCTGTGGGGTCTGAGTTTGGGAAGAAGAAAGCTGTGGGGTCTGAGTTTGGGAAGAATAAAAAAGTTCTGGAGGTAGAAAGTAGTAATGGTTGCACAGCAGCGTTAAAGTACTAAATGCCAGTGACCTGTACACTTAAAGTGGTTTAAGTGGTAAATTATATGTTATGGAAAATTATCATAATAAAAAAAAATCTATGACTGTGCTCAAGAACAAGGAGGGAAAGCATACAGGTCAGATGATGGGAGAGGGGTGCAGGCCCCAGAGGTAGGGACATGACCCCACACCCTAGCCATGGTGGTGCGGGTGGGCATGGGTAGGGACTTATCTGGCTAGTTAGGAATTCGACCCTTGATAGATTGCTAACTCAGTGAAAACTGGGACTCAAACCCTGCCCGCTGGTCCAGAAGCACAATATGGAAGTTGTCTCAGCCATGACTCTCACTGGAAAATCAGGAAACTGAATCAATAAATAATTCTCCCATGAAAACTCAGCATCTCGGGCCAGTGTGTTTAGCATTTGCTGTGCCCTGCATTCATGGTGTGGGAAATCCCTGAGCTGAAAGCTGATGTGAAATTGCTCTTGGGCTAGGCTGGCTCTGGGGTGTTCAGAAGAAGCAAACAGAACACACTGCTCAGGTTGCCAGGAGTCCCAAAGGAAAATAAAGTCCTTCTTGTGATCCCAAACTACAAAATGCACAGGGAAATGATTCATTGTGAATGAAAGTCAACAGAGAAAGGAAACATGAAAACTAGAGTCCAAACATGTAAGTGAAAAATAATCTGAAGGAGAACATAGTGTGACAGGAAGAAGGAGGGGTTTTAAACAGTACAGAAATAATAAAGTGGAAAGAGAATTGATGAACTGGAAGCCAAATCTAGGTGAAATGCCCAGAACACAGATGGGACTATATTAGAAGACAGGAAATTTAAAAGACAAGTTAGAAGACATGGAACAGAGATTGAAAAAAGTCAACATCCATTCAACCCTTGAATTAGACAGACTTGAACTGAGCAGTTGGCTTATATATGGATTTTCCCCCATAAATACATACTACAGTACCACACAGTCTAAAGCTCCTTTGAATCCTTGGATGCAGAACCGGGGATCTCGAGTAAAGTCAGACATGAATTTTCAACAGCATGGAGGGTCAGCACCCACAACCCCCACTTGTGTAAGGGTCAACTGTATCTCTAATAACAATTCCAAAAAGAGGGAATAAAGACAATGGAATAAAACAGTGTTCATAATGATAATAGTTGATAGTTTTCCAGACTTGATCAAAATAAATAAATTCTTCAGATTAAAGAAGCAGGGGAAGGCTAAGCATAGATAGAAATACATTCATAGGCAGGCTTTTCATAGTGAAATGAGGAAGCCAGAATACCCAGGAAGAAAAGATAAATTATCAATAACAGAGCAACTTAAAGGGCAACAGAATTTCTTACAATAACATGGGAGGCTGGAAGATTCAGAGCAACAGTGTCAAAGAACTGACAGAAAATACTGCAACTTAGAGTTCTGTTACCAGAAGAGTAAAGGCGATGGGGGAAAATTTAGCTATATGCTTTTTATGAAATATAATGAAAAGGTGAGTGATAAAGTTCTGAAAGCTATATACCAGACACTGTGTTGTCTTAAGTAACAGATAAAAGAATAATTAAGGCAAAATATGCCGTTAAAGATAAAAAGGATACTGCTGCTGCTGCTGCTGCTAAGTCACTTCAGTCATGTTCAACTCTAATAAAAGGGAGAATTTATCAGAATGCTGTATTAATCACATATGCAGCTAAAACTTTAGCTTCAAAATATATAAAGTGAAAATTTATGGGAAAAAAAAGGAAATTACAAACCAGTATAGTGTAAGATGTTAATATTCCTTTCCCAGAACTGATAAAATAGCAGACAAAACGTTAGTAACGATAGAGACTGTTTGCACAAACACAATTACCAAGCTGATTAAAGAGATGTATGTGGAACCCTGAGAATTAAAAAATGTTTTCAACTATACAAAGAATATTTTAAATAAATTGACCATATAGTATGCTACCAATGAAGTCCAAACAAATGTGCAAGAATTGATATCCTACAGGTTACATCACTGCTAAGTCGCTTCAGTCATGTCCGAATCTTTGCAACCCCATGGACCATAGTTCTCCAGGCTCCTCTGTCCATGGGGTTCTCCAGGCAAGAATACTGGAGTGGGTTGCCATTTCCTTCTCCAGGGGATCTTCCCGACCCAGGGACTGGAGTTGTGTCTCTTACTCCCCTGGCATTGGCAGGTTCCTTATTACTAGTGTCACAAGAACATTAAAGCAACAGCAACAATAATAATGATGTAATATGACTGGAAATGTTTTAAAATGTATCTTTAGGCAACCAATGAATAGAGAAGAAATAATGGAATCTTAGAACCAAACCATAATACAAACGTTAAATACCAAATCTGGAAAACAAGAAGTGTTGTGTGGCTAAATATTTCCCGGGAGGCTCCCAGTGTTGGTGTGTGCTAGTGTGTGTGTGTGTGTGTGGCCGGCGGGGATGGTGAGAGCAGGGGTACACTTGTAGCATTTGCCCATCCATAGTATGAGTGTCCCACCAGGTCTATTTCCAATTGTCAACATACACAAAGAAATACACAAAATGAACAACCCAAAATGAGCTGGTTACTGTTAGTTCCAGGACACCATTGTAAGCAACTGAAATGTAGCTTTAAATGTACAGATGTAACAAAGAAGAAGGATTGGAAAAGATTAGACTATTCTTAGAAAAAGAACAGGGCAGCAGAGTAAACCCAAAGGAATTAGAAGGAAGGAAATAATAAAGATAAGAGCAGAAATGAATAACATTACAAACAAAGACACAGTCAAAAGGAGTAACGAGAGGGAAAAAATGGCTTTTTTGGAAGGCAAATTAAATAGGCAAACATCTGGCTAACAGGATCAAAAGAAAAGAAATTAAAGTAAAAATAAACAACAGTCTGATTTGAGAGAACATAATAGAGTCGCGGTAGAAAAATAAAAGATAAATGTTGCGAACAATGCCAATAAACCTGAAAATACAGATTGAAAGGACCACTTTCTGGAAAAACACAGTGATGAAACTGACTCAAGAGGAGATGCAAAATGTGAGCGTACGTGTTGCTATCACAGAAACGGAATCAGCCACATGCCTCCTGGGGCTGCTCTCTCTTAAGACGCATGCAGACAAGGTCACCGAGCCTGATTGGTTTTACAGGTAACTTCTGCCTTCAAGAGACGAATAATTTTACTGTTATCATAATATCATGAAATTGCTTCAGAAAAATAGGAAAAAAAATCCATTTGGCTCATTTTATGGGGCTATTAAGCCTTGAGACAAAACTGAAAATTTAGTCTCCTTTCATGCATGCACAAAGAGACAAATGTAAGACATCACATATTATTTTTAAAACCTGCAAAGTAATTTCTTATCTCCCTGCTAATTAAGATTTATCCAAGAATGTAAAGATGCCTTAGAAGGTGGATTAGTATTATCATTACATTAACAGATGAAAGGATAAAGATCATTTCAAAAGATGCAGAAAAGGCATTTAATACAATCCAACAATCATTCCTGATTAAACAAAGATACCTGCTCCAGGTAAACAAATAAATCTTCTCAAGGAAACTAGGAACAGGTGGGAACTCTCTCAATTTGATGAAGTATGTCTTCAAAAGCCCACTGCAAATATTGACACTAACTGTGGTTTTTCCATGAGCCATATATAGATATGAGAGTTGGACCATAAAAAAGGTTGAGAACTGAATTGCTGTTTTTGAATTGTGGTACTAGAGAAGACTCTTGAGATTCCCTTGGACTACAAGAAGATCAAACCCATTGGTCCAAAAGGAAATCAACCCTGAATATTCATTGGAAGGACTGATGCTGAAGCTGAAGATCCAATACTTTGGCCACCTGATGCAAAGAACCAACTAACTGGAAAAGACCCTGATGCTAGGAAAGATTGAAGGTAAAAGGAGAAGGGGCCAGCAGAAGATGAGATGGTTGGATGGCATCACTGACTCAATGGACATGAATTTGAGCAAACTCCAGGAGACAATGGAGGAGAGACAAGCTTGGCATGCTGCAGTCCATGGGGTTGCAAAGAGTCAGGCACAACTGAGGAACTGAACAACAACAAAAGTGTTAAAAACAACATGATACCCCCTTATCCCACTTTAAATGTTAGGCTATAGGTCCTACCTAACATTATGAGAAAATAAAAGAAAAGCTAAAAACTGAAACATTTATAGCAGCCTTATTCCTAATGGCCCCAAATTCAAAACAACCCAATTCTATCGACGAGGAGATGGGATAACAAGTTGCAGGTGATCCAAATGATGGAAGATTATTCAGTTGTACAAGGATGGATTCCTGATGCAGGCAACAACATAAATGAAACTGAAGACAACATTGTGCTATGCAAAAGTAGCCAGTCCCCAAAGAAAATATCCTGTGTGATTCCTTCAATACAATATTTAGAAACTGGGAAAACTGATTGATAATCACAAAAAAGCAGACTGTTGGTTCCCTAGGGTTGGGAGGAGGTAATTGACTGCAATGGAAATTCTAGGAGTGATGAAAACGCTCTGTATCTTTATTGGGGTGTTCACTGGACATGTGCGTATAGTTGTTGGCAATAATTGAACCAAATAGGTAGGACCAGTGCATTTTATCAGTTGATCAGTTCAGTTTAGTCGCTCAGTTGTGCTTGACTCTTTGCGATCCTGTGGACTGCAGCATGCCAGGCTTCGCTGTTCATCACCAACTCCCAGAGCTTACTCAAACTCATGTCCATCGAGTTGGTGATGCTATCCAACATCTTATCCTCTGTCATCCCCTTCTCCCACCTTCAATCTTTCCTAGCATCAGGGTCTTTTCCAATGAGGCAGTTCTTTATATCAGGTGGCCAAAGTATTGGAGTTTCAGCTTCAGCATCAGTCCTTCCAATGAATATTCAGGACTGATTTCCTTTAGGATTGACTGGTTTGATCTCCTTGAAATCCAGGGGGACTCTCTAGAGTCTTCTCCAACAATACAATTTAGAAGCATCAATTCTTTGGCGGTCAGCTTTCTTTATAGTCTAACTCTCACGTCCGTACATGACTACTGGAAAAGCCATAGCTTTGACTAGATGGACCTTTGCAGGCAAAGTAATGTCTCTGCTTTTTAATATGCTGTCTAGGTTGGTAATAGCTTTTCTTCCAAGGAGAAAGTGTCTTTTAATTGCATGGCTGCAGTCACCATTTGCAGTGATTTTGGTTGATCAAGTAATTAATTAATGATTAATTAATCAGTTGATAATTAATTTCAAATTTAAAAAACACAGTAGACACAAAAAGCTAAAGTCTGTGGAAAAGGTATAACCTAAATAATACAAAGAATACACATTTACATAGAATATCCAGGAGAATCTGCAAATAAATATTAGTACTAATAGGAAAGTTCAGTAAGTTTGCTAGAAATCAATATACAAAAATCAATGGTTATTGTTAAAGGACATTATTAACCATGACGATAAAAGCTTTTAAGGTGCCCAGAAATAAACCTGACAAATGATGTGTCAGATTTTTATGGAGAAAGCAACAAAACCTTATGGAAAGGGGAAAGAAATAAAGGATTTACTATAATCATGGATGGGAGGGGTCAATGTTACAAAGCGTACAGTTTTCCCCAAATTTACCTATGAATTCAATATGACTTCAATAAAAATCTCTGTTGAGTTTTGCAAAGAACTTGACAAGAATTGCAAAGAAAAAAGAGGAGGAGAAGGGAGAGGGGGGATCTTTTTTCCTATTGGTGCTCGTCAAAAAGCCACAGTAGTAGTTTGAACAATGTGCTATTGCCACAGAGAACAAGGACCTTAGAGACAGAATCACTTAGATATGGAAGTCTGAAATATGGCTGAGATAGCATTTCACGTTTCTAGGCAAAGGATGAGTGATTTCAATAAATTATGCTGGGACATCACCATACAGGAAAAGACAGGTCTAACTTTCACTTGAAAGAGGGTAAAAATGACTATCTACCTCTTTGTTCAGATCAGATCAGTTGCTTAGTCGTGTCCGACTCTTTGCGACCCCATGAATTGCAGCACGCCAGGCCTCCCTGTCCATCGCCAACTCCCGGAGTTCACCCAGACTCATGTCCATCGAGTCAGTGATGCCATCCAGCCATCTCATCCTCTGTCGTCCCCTTCTCCTCTTGCCCCCAATCCCTCCCAACATCAGAGTCTTTTCCAATGAGTCAACTCTTCGCATGAGGTGGCCAAAGTACTGGAGTTTCAGCTTTAGCATCATTCCTGCCAAAGAAATCCCAGGGCTGATCTCCTTCAGAATGGACTGGTTGGATCTCCTTGCAGTCCAAGGGACTCTCAAGAGTCTTCTCCAACACGTCAGTTCAAAAGCATCAATTCTTGGGCACTCAGCCTTCTTCACAGTCCAACTCTCACATCCATACATGACCACAGGAAAAACCACAGCCTTGACTAGATGAACCTTTGTTGGCAAAGTAATGTCTCTGCTTTTGAATATGCTATCTAGGTTGGTCATAACTTTCCTTCCAAGGAGTAAGCATCTTTTAATTTCATGGCTGCAGTCACCATCTGTAGTGATTTTGGAGCCCCCCAAAAATAAAGTCTGACATTGTTTCCACTGTTTCCCCATCTATTTCCCATGAAGTGATGGGACCAGATGCCATGATCTTTGTTTTCTGAATGTTGAGCTTTAAGCCAACTTTTTCACTCTCCTCTTTCACTTTCATCAAGAGGCTTTTGAGTTCCTCTTCACTTTCTGCCATAAGGGTGGTGGCATCTGCATATCTGAGGTTATTGATATTTCTCCGGGCAATCTTGATTCTAGCTTGTGCTTCATCCAGTCCAGCATTTCTCATGATGTACTCTGCATATAAGTTAAATAAACAGGGTGACATTATACAGCCTTGACGTACTCCTTTTCCTATTTGGAACCCGTCTGTTGTTCCATGTCCAGTTCTAACTGTTGCTTCCTGACCTGCATACAAATTTTACAAGAGGCAGGTCAGGTGGTCTGGTATTCCCATCTCTTTCAGAATTTTCCACAGTTGATTGTGATCCACACAGTCAAAGGCTTTGGCATAGTCAATAAAGCAGAAATAGATGTTTTTCTGGAACTTTCTTGCTTTTTCCATGATCCAGCGGATGTTGGCAATTTGATCTCTGGTTCCTCTGCCTTTTCTAAAACCAGCTTGAACATCAGGAAGTTCACAGTTCACATATTGCTGAAGCCTGGCTTGGAGAATTTTAAGCATTACTTTACTAGCGTGTGAGATGAGTGCAATTGTGTGGTAGTTTGAGCATTCTTTGGCATTGCCTTTCTTACCCCCCAAATCATCTACATGTTAAAGCAAAATTTAGAAAGAAAATATAGGAGGCTATCCTTATGACATCTCAATACTGTCATTTCTATCTAAGTTGCCAAAAGTATAAATCGTATTGAGAAAAGAAAATACTTAGAATATGACTGTATCAAACTAAGAACTGCTGTGTATCAGGACAACAATGAAAAGAAAATCAAGAAGGAAAAGAAAGTTAATAGTCCCTATAAGGTATATACAACCCATGTAACTAGTTTGATAGAACTGAAATATAATAAAATTCCAAAGAGCCAAGCAAACAATACTAGCAAAGAAGCGCAAATAAACAAATGGAAAGAGGTTTCAATCTCTCTGGTAAACAAAGCAAAATCCACACTAGAATAATAAAATACCATCCCATACCTATCAAATGACAAAACTCAATAATCAATAACCAACAATCAGTCAATAATTCCAATACTAATAAGAACAGGTGGGGCTACTGGGAATAGCTTATACAGTGTTGGCATGGCTACAAATTGATTCTACTACTTTGGGGCATTCCAGGGGTCAAAGAACCCACCAGCCAATGCAGGAGACTCAGGAGGATTCATTCCCTGGGTCGGGATGATGCCCTGAGGAAGGAAATGGCAACCCACTCCAGTGTTCTTGCCTGGAGAATCCCATGGACACAGGCGCCTGGTGGGCTACAGTCCATGGGGTCGCAAAGAGTCGGACATGACGACCATGCGTGCACATGGTTGCCACATAGCAACACACGCACAAGGAAGAACGTGTGAGACTGTTCATTGCGACATGGTTCACAGTAGGAAAAATCTAGGGAAAAGCCACAAATGTTATCAAATCATATACTATAAAAAAGTATACAAGTAAATCTGATGTATATTTATCATAGATGCATGTATATTCAGAGGATGTATATACTGATCCCCAGCAAAATGGGGACCGTGGTGGTATATGGGGCACCCAGATTGCCTGGGCCAGCATCCTGGATCCTCTGGTCACCACCTGTGTGACCTGGGCCAGTGACTTAACCAATCTTTCCTGAGCCCCTCGGCTAGAAAATGGGGGATGAAAACAGTATGGACGACCTCCCATGTCTGTGAAGGCTTTAAAGGGGCTAATGTATGCAAAGTGCTCAGATAATGGCCAGCATGTAGTAGATTTGCAGTTTCTATGGCTGTCATTATCATAACTGTCATTATTCTCCTCATCAAGGTAGTGGTTGTTTCTGGGGAGGGCAGGGAGGGACGTGGACAAACCTATAGCTTTATCCGCAAGGAAATCTGGCTACACGTGAACACACATTCACCCTGAGTTTAATCTGAGTTTGTAACCGAGGTTACTGCATACACAATTACTTGTCACAGAACTTTCTAGACTTCGCTGGTGTGTTTCAAATAGTTCATATATTAAAAGCTTTTTTTTTTTAACACTGTAACCATTTTATTATTTTTTATATAAATTTATTTGTTTTAATTGGAGGCTAATTGCTTTACAATATTGGCTTGGTTTTGCCATACATTGACATGAATCCGCCACAGGTGTACACGTGTTCCCCATCCTGAGCCCTCCTCCCTCCTCCTTCCCCGTACCATCCCTCTGGGTCATCCCAGTGCACCAGCCCCAAGCATCCTGTATCATGCATCGAACCTGGACTGGCAATTCGTTTCACATATGATAATATACATGTTTCAATGCCATTCTCCCAAATCATCCCACCCTCGCCCTCTCCCACAGAGTCCAAAAGACTGTTCTATACATCTGTGTCTCTTTTGCTGTCTTGCATACAGGGTTATCATTACCATCTTTCTAAATTCCATATATATGTGTTATTATACTGTATTGGTGTTTTCCTTTTTGGCTTACTTCACTCTGTAAAATATGCTCCAGTTTCATCCACCTCATTAGAACTGATTCAAATGTATTCTTTTTAATGGCTGAGTAATACTCCATTGTGTATATGTACCACAGCTTTCTTATCCATTCATCTGCTGATGGACATCTAGGCTGCTTCCATGTCCTGGCTATTATAAACATTGCTGCGATGAACATTGGGGTACACGTCCCTTTCAATTCTGGTTTCCTCAGTGTGTATGCCCAGCAGTGGAAAGACAAATGACCTGTGGAATATTATTGAGAAATATGTTTAAATTGCCTTGTGACTGTGAGAGGAAGATATTGTAGGATCATATTTTTGGACTGACACAACATTTCAGCCACAACTGAGCAACTTAGCACATACACACACCAGAATCCCTTACAACAGAAAAATCTCTAGATTCTAAAGTATGTTAGAAAAAAATCTTTAATTTCATAAGAGCAATCCTTCTTTTGAAATAGCTGCTCACATCTTAATAGATCTTTTTTTCCTCTGAGCAAACTGACAATATGCAGAGAAAGACAGAACATCCCATTTTTTTTTAACTTAAAGTGTTTTATCGTGATTATAACTGATTACAATAGACTTGGAGTTAGTGGAGTCTAGTTCAGTGAATCTTCACTGTATTTGCCTTTGAGCATGGTGATTTCTGATTTGATGGTTTATCTTTAAATTTATTGATGAAAATAGAGTTACCTTGGAGATGATGAAGAGCAAGCTGACCTGTTCACACTTGATGTAACACATTTTGGGATTTGTGGACAGAGCGCCCAAGGCAAGTAGGATTCTAAGTCCTGGTGAGTGTGCATTTTGCCTTCCTGAGGACCCAGAGGGAGAGGAAGAGTGGTAAGCCTGGGCAGGAAGGCAGAAACCCAGACATAAAATACTTCAGCTCTGAATGTGTCCACCGGAGCAGAAATTTATTAAAATCCTATTTTAGACCATAAGGCACACGCATCAGTGAAGCAGCAGCTCCCACGAAGTTAAGTCAGGTTTTGTACTTTGTTGTAGTGCTTTTTTTTTTTTTTAATGAAACTGTGAATGATTGAGCAGCCCTGGCTTTAAAACGAGTCTCTTGAGGACCCACGCCATGACTGGTTGTAGCAGAGCAGCCAAGTTGTTGCCTTCTCCATAAAACCATTCGCAAGCTTCTCACTATGGCTGTGTTGCACTTCCCTCTTCAGAAACAAGCAAGGACCAACTTGACCTGTAAATAGAATCTCTTCCTTCTTGGAAGATGGTCATTTTAGCTGAATCCCAAGTGGAAGAGTTTCATTAGATTGGGGAAAAAAAGGGGAAGGCAGGTGGAGGATGAAAGAAGCTTTAAGGAGAAAGAGGGTGTTTCTGCTTCTAAAACTTCTTCACCCTCCCTATTACCAGCTACTGTCTGTAAGGCTATCTGCTCCTCCTCCCCACTTTTCATGGAATCCTGAAGTCCTGGAGGAGGGTATGACTGCATTGATTTTCTAAATGAGCACATTGACTGTCAGGGTCGTGAAGGACAGGAACAATGGAGAACCATCACATTCTGGAGGAGACAGAGAAGATGTGATATCTAGAGGCAGTGTGGGATCCTGGATCGAATCCTAGAGCAAAGAAAGGACAACAGTAAAAACAAACAAACAAACAAACAAAAAACCCAGGAAGTCCAGATGAAGCTGTAGTTCCGTAAGGGATTTTGTACACTGTTACGTTCTTAGTTTTGATGAATGTATCATGGTTATTTAAGATGCAATTAGTAGTGTGTGAGCTATAGAAAAGCAATCTTTGTCACTTTACAACACATTTTTATTTTTTCTAGACATTAAAATACACTAAGTAAGGCTGAAATTAAAAGTAAAACATTCAAGAAATTGGTTGCTGTAAGACAGACGTGCCGTGTGTTTTTCTCCAATAAAAATGGTTAGCGTTAGTTGCTCAGTTGTGTCTGACTCTTTGCGACCCCATGGACTATAGCCCACCAGGCTCCTTTATCCATGAAATTATCCAGGCAAGACTATTGGAGTGGGTAGCCATTCCCTTCTCCAGGGGATCTTCCCAATCCAGGGATCAAACCCAGGTCTCCTGCACTGCAGGCAGATTCTTTACTGTCAGAGCCACCAGGGAAGCTCAAAAATGATGGTTGCAGAATGTTTATTGCCTGTGGAATCTGATACCAGCTATGTTGAAGAAATTCAGGGAACTCACTTGGCTAGTTAAAGATAAATATGATGTCCGGGGCTGGGCTATCTGCTCCTTGTCTCTTCAGGGCGTGAGGAGAAAATTCAAGTATGTCACTGGAGACAGTTACTCATAACCTACTTCCCGCATGGCAGTTTATTTCCCCGCAGTGTTCTGAGCAAGAACTAGAGTTCTGGGGAAGCCAAGCGGCAGGGTGGGCTTCCCAGGTGGCGTTAGTGGTAAAGAACCCGCCTGCCAATGCAGGAGAGAAAAGAGACGCAGGTTCCCTCCCTGGGTCGGGAAGGTCCCCTGGAGGAGGAAATGGCAACTCACTCCAGTATTCTTGCCTGGGAAATCCCATGGACAGAGGAGCCTGGCGGGCTACAAGTCCATGGAGTTGCAAAGAGTCGGACACGACTAGTGACTAAACAACAGCAACAAGGGGCAGGGCACGGAGGTGACAAGGAAGTCCATCTAAGAGGTCAGAGGCCTCCAGTGTGCCCTGTGGGTTCTTGTCCTGGGAGTTCTAGAACTTGTTGTACTTTTTCTTTAAGTCACAGTGAAAAAAGGGCAGTGAACCCACAATTGGCTAAGCTACCCAACTCTTGGTAGAATAGAAGCTTAGATTAGGAGATAAGTGGTTATGAAAAAAACAGAGGAATCAAATACACCAAAGAAAATAACATTTCTTGCTCACCTGTCTCTGTGGCTTGAGAATCACACCTGCTATACTTTCTGCCCAGCTGTGTACCGTTACTTACTTTTGAGACAGAGATTTCTAACGCCATGAAACATTATGTTTTAAATCAGCTTGTTATTGTTATTTAGTCTTGCAGTCATGTCTGACTCTTATGGCCCTGTGGACTGTAACCCACCAGGTTCCTCTGTCCATGGGATTTCCTAGGCAAGAATATTGGAGTGGGTTGCCATTTCCTTCTCCAGGGAATCTTCCTGACTCAGGGATCCAACCTGCATCTCCTGCGCTGGTAGGTGGATTCTTTACCACTGAGCCACCTGGGAAGTCCTTTAAGTCAGCAGTAAGTGCATATTTCTATATTTCTTAACTTGGCAAATGAAGTGGTTTATTAAAAAAGAGAGGTGGAGGTTTTGGCTTGTCTTTTTTTTTTTTTAATGGCAGAATTCTCAGCAACAACCTTGAAGAAGTTCTTAAGCAAATTCAAGCTTTTCTGACACTCAGTAATGGATATATTCTGAAGTCATACATTTTGGACAAAGTTTTCTAACAATATAAATATTTCATAATTTCTTGATAAAATAATAATCAGTATTAAATACTATTTTTCTGTGAATTTTTAAAACACCTTAAGGTACCTAAGTTCAGTGTGTTCATCTTCTTGTTTTTACGGAACAAATTAGTTTCAGTTCAAATGAAATAGGACAAAATTAAAATAACATAGGACATTTGACCCGTTTTAAAAGCAACAGCCCAGTAAATAAATGCAGGTGTGGTAAATAAAGGTGTCTAGCTACCTTCTCTATAAAGCAATGGTTGGAAGCAATGAATCAAAAAATTTGTTTAATACAGTAGTTTTCCTATTTGGCTCTTTTTCTAAACTTTCTTCAGCTCCATCATTTGCACCAAATTTGCCCTGGCTATAATTTGAAGGGGACAGTCATGGAAAAGTCCTGAGAAGTGTTGTCAAGTTTATTTCCTAATTGAGACACATTTTTTTTTTCCTAGTATGGATTTTCTCCTTCTGTTTTCTGTGTTTAAAAACCTCTGGGGACATCCCTGGTGGTCCAGTGGCTAAGACTCTGTTCTCCCAGTGCAGGGGGCCCGGGTTCAATTCCTGGTCAGGGAATCAGAGCCCACATGTGCCAACTAAAAGATACTACATGCCACAACTAAGACCCAGTGCAGCCAAATAAATACATAAATAAATAAAAGTAAATACTTCTCAAAAAGCCTCTGGTATGCAAAAACACCTTTCTGATTTACAAGTAAAAAACAAGAAAAAATACACATCATTTAAATTTCTCTTTCACAAAGATGTACATCTTGTAGGTGCACAGATTCAAACATATACCCTGGAATCTAAAGTACCCAACCCCAATAATAGCATAATCTGTTTTAAATCAGAAATGTTCTGTTTTTGCTTTCTTAGTTCTCCCACCCTGCGCTCAGGAATATGAGTAACGACCTCAACAAATGGGCAATGGTTATTTATCAGCCTGTTTGAAAATTCTGATGTTATGGAGGACTTTCTCTGCTTTAGGTTTTCTCTTTCTCTACTCTACATAGAGGAATAGAAATGGTAATAAAATGATAACTGAGGACCTGCTAGACACAGAGAACGGTGCTTGGTATTTTAACTGGACCACAAGTTTAATGTATTTAGTTGCTCTGTAAGTTGCGTACTGTTCCCATTTCACAGATGAAGATCAGAAAGGTTAAGTGGCCTAAGACCGAGCAGGCAGGAAACTGTCATGGTCAAGTCCTTCAGGTCAGGTGTGTCCAGCTCCCTCATCTTTCGCTTTATTCTCTCTCACCTCACAATTCACAGTTATGTAGCTTCTAACTTGAATTCCATAGCTTCAGGCATTGTGGTATCTAGTAGTTGAGATGGGAGAGTGGTGGGATTAGAAAGAGAATAAGACTGTCTGTGTGTTGATGGTTGCTGAATAGTTACACCTGCCCCTGTTTGGGTAGAGTCAGATTGCTCTGCTTTTCATACATTTGAAAATTTTCATAATAAACTGAGGTGTATGGGAATGTTCATGTTCTATAAAGACATTCAGTGGATATAAACGGCTCATCCCTAACTGGGACATTACAAAGGGTCCCCTCACCCCAACACCCCAGCTGGCCACACACACATACACACACAGAGTCACATAGTTAGAAACTTCTTCTAGCAAGAGCAGTGCTTCCCCTTGTTGCTCAGTGGTAAAGAATCTGCCTATCAACGCAGGTGATGTGGGTTCGACCCCTGGGTCGGGAAGATCCCCTGGAGGAGGAAATGGCAACCCACTCCAGTATTCTTGCCTGGAAAATTCCATGCACAGAGGACCTTGGCGGGCTTCAGTCCATGGGGTCGCAAGAGTCGGACATGACTGAGCAACCAAACAACAACGAAAGCAAGAGCAGGACAGATGTGAATAAGTCTTCAAGGTACAAAGCAGGAGTCTGGAGACCTTCGTGTCTCCAACACGTATCACATAAGCACAGCGCTCAGCCCCACTCAGCATCTCAGCTCCTCTCCGTTTGCTCAAGCCCAGCCAAACCCAAACAGGGATCACCAGTGGGGAGAACTGCAAATGTTTGCAAACTGTGAGCAAATTAGGAGAAAGCCCTCGATTTAGCTGTGAATGATGGTGCCCAGATATAAATAAACATTGTTCCCAGCGCAGATTCTGTCAACACCTCAGCGCCCTGGATGGACTCCTTAAAAGAGAGAGTGTTCCTCAGCCCTGCTGAGCTCCAAAAACCACCTGAGGGGGCACACGCTGTACTTGGCTGAGCTTGTCTGCAGACTTCAGCCCTTGGAATAAAAACCTACCACAAAGTATGTGGCCAGCTCTGAAATATGTGTGTGTTTTCAGGCAGCCATGAGGGCAGAACAGGCATTCATTTTTGATCCACACGTCAGAGTCTGGCAGTGGCCACTCTGGGAGTCTCTATTTTATTTTTTTTCCCCTCCACCTTCTTCATTTTTTCAGTGATACATACTTAATGGACATGAATTTGAGCAAACTCTGGGAGATAGTGAAGGACAGGGAGCCTGTCGTGCTGCAGTCCACGGGGCCTCTAAGAGTCGGACACATGACTGAGCAACTGAGCAACAATAACAAAACAAACACTTGTATTTTTTAAATACAGAGAATTAAAAAGATTTTAGATTGCCTTAATTCTATGAGCCAGAGATGACCGCAGCTCATTTTGAACAAACGTTTCTAGAAATTTTAGGGCATATATAAACTCCCTGAAATTAAAACAGGAACATACTGTAGGTAGCTTGCTTTATTCATTCAGATATAGCCTATGAATATTTTAATGCCTATAAACAACCTTTACAACCATATTTACAATCTCTGCACATATGGACATAAAACAACTTATTCAGTCAAGACATATTGGTTATTTACCAAGAATTATTACTGAAACTTTTCAAACTTTTGCTCCTAAAACTGAGATTGGATGATGATTTTAATAAATAATTATTTCTACAAATGTATTATTATTTCCTTAGGATAAATTCCTAGAAGTAAACTACCCAGCAGGAACTTATTGAGACATTTAACAAACTGCCCTCCAGAGAGTGCAGTCATCAGCATTCATGGAGATTGATTCCAGAACCTCTGTCTTTTCTAAAGTCCATGGATGCTCAAGTCCCTTATATAAAATGGTGTAGTATTTCCATAGGACCTATGCACATCCTCCCGTACACTTTAAATCATTTCTAGATTACCTAAAATGCATAATACAAGGTAAGGGCTTTTCAGATGGCTCTGTAGCCCTCCTGCCGATGCAGGAGACGTAAAAGACCCAGGTTCAATCTCTGGGTTAGGAAGACCCTCTGGAGAAGGGCATGGCAACCCACTCCAGTATTCTTGCCTGGGAAATTCTATGGACAGAGGAGCCCGGAGGGCTACAGTCCATAGAGTCGCAGAGTCAGGCATGACTGAAGTGACTGAGCATGCATGCATGCACAATACAAGGTAAATGCTATGTAAATAGCTGCTGAAAGTGAAAGTGTAGTCACTCAGTCATGTCTGACTCTGCGACCCCATGGACTGTAGCCTGCCAGGCTCGCTTGTCCATGGGATTCTCCAGGCAAGAGTACTGGGGTGGGTTGCTATTCCCTTCTCCAGGGGCTTTTCCTGACCCAGGTATCAAACCCAGGTCTGTTGCGCTGCCATCTTTCCACATTCTTTATCATCTGAGCCACAAATGGTCGCTGGTGTGCAGCAAATTCAAATTTTGCTGTTAGAAACTTTCTGGAATTAAATATATATATATATATATATATATATATATATATATATATATTCAATTTAAAGCTTGCTGCTACTGCTGCTAAGTCACTTCAGCCGTGTCCGACTCTTTGTGACCCCATGGACTGTAGCCTACCAGGCTCCTCCGTCCATGGGATTTTCCAGGCAAGAGTACTAGAAGGGGGGGCCATAAATCTTAGTTGGATCCGAAGATGTGGAACCTGTGGATATGGAGGGCCGACCATAAATAAATTTATACTCCGCATGTCCCTACACCCTTATCACTTTCTTTAATCTCTGCCAATTCAGTAGGTAGAGACTATCAGGTTTTCTGAATTTCTACTTCTTTGATCCTAATGATACTGAAATTTTATCAAAAAAGTGTCTTTCCATTCATATAATTTTCTTATTCAGTATGTCTTCAGATTGATACCTCTGTAGTTATTGTGATATGGGAAAACATGCTTTTTAAAAAAAGTATATACTTCCCTGGTGGCTCAGTGGTAAAGAACCTGCCTGCAATGCAGGAGACCTAGGTTCGATTCCTGGGTTGGGAAGGTCCCCTGGAGAAGGGAATAGCAACCCACTCCAGTATTCTTGCCTGGAGAATTCCACAGAGGAGCCTGGCAGGCTACAGTCCAAGGGGCCACAAAGAGTCAGACACGACTGAGCGACCAACACTTATTTACTTGGCTGTCCCTAGGTCTTAGTTGTGGCACACAGGATCTTCCATCTTTATTGCGGCATGTGGACCTTTAGTTGCAGCGTGCGTATGGGATCTAGTTCCCTGATCAGGGATCTAACCCAGGCCCACCCTCCCTGCCCCCGAACCCCTCATAGCAAGTGTGGAGTCTTAGCCACTGGACCACCAGGGAAGTTTCGGGAAATCATGCTTTGATTTATCATCGTATTACTTTGTACCAGCTAGGAGGTCCATTTGCCTGCAGGTGAGGAAGGGAACACAGACAGGGTGGGAACTTCACCGTGGTGTCTGGAAGCCTCCATATCTGACTGACATTCCAGCTCACACTCAGCAAGGGTCTTGGGCAACACTCCAGGGCAGTATTTCCCGACTCAGACCCATTTCTTCAGTTTGAAGCCCGCTTCACCGCTGGCCTTCTTTCCTTAGAGCAGGAACTCATTCCAAGTGTAAATGGGACTGAACCCTTGAAGCAGCCTCTCTGTCTGTACCTGATACGCTGGCTTCCAGGTTCTGTTTGTCCTGGCTCCCGGCCCCTCTGGCTCTCCGCTTGGGGAGGGAGGTCCTGGTTGAATTTTGCTTGGCGGCTCCTCTTCTTTCTCCATACGTGAGTTTTGTCCTTTACTTGCTATGAATCGCAGATTGATGGGCTCTTTTCTCACCTGGACCTGAATTTGCAGAAATGATAGCCAAATGGGCAGACCCTCGATTTGAAAGGCAGATGTGTTCTTTTACAGAGGATTGGGGAGGGAGAAGTCATTAAATGGGCGAATGCAGATCATTATTTTAAACCAGTGATCCTTTCATGGCTGTTTTCACAAGAGCTTGAAAAAGATTGAGTGGAAATCCAGATGTCAGCCGAGGGAACCAGCTATCTCCTCCTCTCTGCTCTCTGTATGTGGAAGGGAGTAGCACTGCAAAGATTTACTTTCCCACTGCAATTTTCCTTAGGAGATGGAAATGATTATGGTCAGTTTCAAACCATATTTTCCCCCCAGTGGCAAGAATCCTGAGCGCTAGCCAGAACCCACTTTCATTTGTCCTTCTTTACGTTCGCTCCTGTGATGTCCTGGTTCTCAAACACCCGTTCGTGGGTGAGATCTTATCTTCAGAAATAAGTTCTTCACTCCTCTGGGGTAAAATATATTAAATACAAATATTTTTTCATAAAGCTAAACTATTCCATGAAGTAGCTATCAGATTATAGCCTTTTTAATATTTTTGGCATTAAAATGGTCGATCTTTTATGAGGCCATTATGTGGACACAAGATGGTACTTTGATTTGTTATAAATGCCTTTATGAAGTTAAAAGCTGGCAATCCCTATGTTGGTTTCTAAATTATTTTTGAGATTTTTTTTCCTAGTCTATATATTCCAAACCCTCTGAACCACTGGAATGTATCTTCAAATAGTTTTTCAACACGTGGAATATTTTCTGAGCCCTAGAATTTCTTGAGAATGCTCGCCTGGCCCACTAGAAGACAAATTGCTGGGTATAAGGGTTTTAGCTCATAACTTTTCCCCCCTCAAAATGCTGTGTGGAGTCACTTGGCATCTAATTGTTACAGAGGAAATGTCTGAGACTCGCCTAAAGTTTTGTGCTCTTGTAAATAAATTGTTACTGAATGGTTGCAAGAATTTTCTCCCCACTTATCACTTCTCCTCCTGCTTGAGGCAAAATGTTCCGAGGGCCTTCTCGAGGCGGGATATGTAGTGGCTGGTGGCCACGGGGCTAGATTCTAGCATCACCCAAGTTCAAATCCAGCCCTGCACCCACTGTATCCTTAGTGTTATGGGTTGAACTGCGTCTCCCAGAAAGATATGCCGAAGTCCTGTACCCCACGACCTAGGAGTGTCCCCTTCTTTGGAAATAGGATCTTTGCAAATATAATCAAATTAGGATGAGGTCATTAGGGTGGGCCCTCATCCAATTAGACTCATGTCCTTATAAGAGGGAAATGTGGACGGAGACGCACACAGAGCCAAGAATGCCTTGTGAAGACACACACGCAGGATGATCACCAGGTGAAGACAGAGGCAGGAAGGATGCTCCAGAGAGGGTTCAGACGGAGCATGGCCCTGCTGACAGCTTGATTTCAGACTTTCAGCCTCCACAGCTGGGGGATGGTACACAAGTGTATTAAGCCGCCCAGTTTGTGGTACTTTGTCACAGTAGTCCTAGTACAAACAGATTTCTCCAAGACTGTGAGCTCCAATGACTTGATCGATAAATGTGCATAATCCTGTGTTATCTGCAAGATTGTTGCAAAAAAGGTAAAATGTTATTAGATGAGACCAGGTATGTAAATTCTGGGACAAGGGGAAGAACCTAAGAGGGGTTGTCTGTGGGGTTACCATCTTCATCATCACTACAAACACCCTCACCACCACCTTCCTTGAGGGCCCTTTCTCCTGGAAGTCTTGCTTTCTTTTTCTGTACTCTTGACATTTTTATACAAAGCTTATGTGATTTTTAAAATAACAATAAAGTCATTTTGCTTAACTGTGGATGCCCAGGCCCACCCTCAAAGGTTTTTGATTCAGCAGGTCTCTGGAATGAGCTTTATTTGAAGGTGTCCAGACATGAACTGTCATTAAGTTTGGAAAGCGCAACAGAATTGATGTGGTGGAACTGGTATTGGTATTCCTGTTCTATAAACACAGAAACTGAGGTCAGAGGAAATTGAACCCAAGTCAGAAAATGCAAAATCGAATAATTTTGGGGGGCTGGACTTCAATAACTTCACTTGTTTGATGAAATGTGAAACTCGACTAGTAGGGAAAAGGCCAGATAATAAGGACTCTATAATACATAAAATATGGGAGACGGCCCAGAATTAGGATTAAGAACACATGCCTTGGAAATCAGGCAGGTTTAAATTCTAGTTGTGGTACATGCTTTCTAGCTATGTGAACTCAGAAAAATTATTTCTTTTAAAATCTTTTAAGATCTCAAGCTCATCTTCTGAAAATGAGAATGACACACATCTGGGTTCCTGTGAAAGGTAAATGTCATGTTAAGGAACTTAATACATAGTAAGTGCTAAAGAAATGGCATGCTTTTGCAAACATGCATTGATACTTACTTCAAAAAAATCAACATCTTCATCTTCTGCTATTGTTTTAAGGGTACAAATGTAGGGGAAAAGAAGGTCCATAGATGAGAACTAGTAACTAACTTTGCTGCTGCTGCTAAGTCACTTCAGTTGTGTCCGACTCTGTGCGACCCCATAGACGGCAGCCTACCAGGCTCCCATCCCTGGGATTCTCCAGGCAAAAATACTGGAGTGGGTTGCCATTTCCTTCTACAATGCATGAAAGTGAAAAGTGAAAGTGAAGTCCCTCAGTTGTGTCCGACTCTTTTCGACCCCATGGACTGCAGCCTTCCAGGCTCCTCCGTCCATGGGATTTCTCAGACAAGAGTACTGGAGTGGGGTGCCAGTGCTTTCTCCAGTAACTAACTTTAGAAAAGATGTAATTGTTTATATTTTCCTAGTAGCTTGCTTGGAGAAGGCAACGGCACCCCACTCCAGTACTCTTGCCTGGAGAAGTCCATGGACGGAGGAGCCTGGTGGGCTACAGTCCATGGGGTCTCGAAGAGTTAGATACGACTGAGCCACTTCACTTTCACTTTTCACTTTCATGCATTGGAGAAGGAAATGGCACCCCACTCCAGTGCTCTTGCCTGGAGAACCCCAGGGACGGGGGAGCCTGGTGAGCTGCCGTCTATGGGGCTGCACAGAGTCGGACACGACTGAAGCGACCTAGCAGCAGCGCAGCAGCAGTAGCTTGCTAATTAGTTTTGTTCTGAGAATCTTCATTTTCTACTGTTGTTTTAAAGGTACAAATACAGGGAGGTATCATGCCTCCATAGATGAGAACAAGTAACTAAATTTAGAAAAGATGTGATGTTTATGCTTTCCTAGTAGCTTGCTAATTCTTTTTTTTTTCTGAGAATAACCTTTCTCAGATCCTTCTTATTAATTTTAGCAAATCTCCTTGTACCTTGGGACTCTCCAGTTTAACGTCAACAGGTCACTTACCAGAACATGTAAGAACGGTTTTTAAGAGTTCCTGGTAGCTAACAGAAACCTACTTGTTTATGGATGCTCTTTATGCGTAATGATTTTCCCAACCGGTAGTGCCTAATAGGATTTGTTTCCTGCGACACTTGGAACATCTTACCATATTCACCAGGCTTCAAGACTCTGAGCAGGAGGAAACCCGGAAAGGAATGCTTTCCTGATGTGGACATTCTGACATCAGCAAAGGAACTGGGCACACATTCAACAGCCAAGAAACAAGACAGGAAGCTAGTTTGCACAAAATTGCCTCTTTTATTTGCATGTCATTTAAACCACTGTGGATTGACATTCTAGGGAAAAGAGCCACCCTACTGAGTCTGTGCTACTTTTGCGTCTCAGCCATCTGGAACAATCTGGGCTGTTTCTCCACGTTGTCTTCCTCAGCAAGCTCTGGGGCAGGACCCTCAGCTCCCAGGTCCCACCTGTGACTGTATCATCTGGGACGCAATGAGCGGGAAATCCAGGAAGCGGCTTGAGCAGAACAGTCCACTTGCAGCCAAGCTCCAGTGGTGCCCCAGCAATTTCATCCAGAACCTGCGCTCTCTTTTTTCCCACCCCACCTCCCTCAGCTGCTTGTTTCATCACTTCACAGCTTTGAGGCGAGGCGGCTCAGCCCTGCTTCCTGGGGAAGAAAGGTAGGGGAAAGGCCCAGGGCCCCGCCCTATGCACGCCTAGCTTCAGAGGTAAAGGAGATTATCCCCAGCCACTTTGCCCAAGTAGCGAGAGCTTTCTCGTTCTCTCTCTGGGACCAGAACTGGGTCACAGGGCCTCCCTGGCTGTCAGAAACTCAAGGCAAGTGTGACTGAGATTCTCTGATGGACTGGAGGGAGGCACTCGTGACTCATCTCCTGGGCTGCCTGTACTGCTTCCCCAAATATCAGAGTCTGCTGATTAAAGAGGTGGAAGGCCACAGCAGGGAACAGAGTTAACTCTAGTGCATTCCCCTGCTGCCCTTTCCTTTTCTTGCATTCCTGAACTTTTCTTTTCCACTTCTGATATCCCCAAGCTCCTGGATGGAATCAGCCCTGGGGTGGAGAGCTGGAAAAGGTCACAGCTGAGGGGTAATGTCTGACTGGAGTGACCTTGCACCAGGATCCCTACTGGTCACCTTGGAAGAATTAAGTGAAACGAGGAGCCAATCTAGGTTATTAGAACTTGGAGGAGGTGGATTTGTACACTTATAGACTTCCCAGGTGGCTCAGCAGTAGAGAACCTGCTTGCCAATGCAGGAAACAAGGGTTATCCCTAGGTAGGGAAGATGTCCTGGAGAAGGAAATGGCAACCCACTCCAGAATCCTTGCCTAGGAAATTTCATGGACACAGGAGCCTGCATGGAGTCACAACGAGTCGGACACAACTTAGCAACTAAATAACAACAACAACCTGTACACTTACAGCAGAACAGCTATTCACCTGAGAACTCACAGAGCTTCTCTGTCCTGGCTCCAAACTTACCCTGATCCTGGGCCTGCGGTGCTATCGTCGGGAGTCTGCAAACCACACTAGCAGGCTCGCCATGCCCACTGCTCTGCTCTGCCAAGAAGCGACAGTGATGGGTGAGGGTGGAGGGGAGGGGCTCCGGGGCTCCTTCCTTCCTCCCAGCTGGGGCTTCAGGGCGCCTCCCTCCACTGCTTCTTCACCCCATTAGCAGTGGCAGAGGCCGCATGCAGCTTTCCTAACACCTGAAGTTCCCGCTTGGTCGGGTGGGCACTGAGACCAGAGCACTGGTAGAACGGCAGTTCCTCCTGGTTTCTACACTGTGATAATCCGGAACTCGTCCCCGTCCCCCAGGCACAGAGGCAGGAGCGCTTCCGGAAGCTGCTACCTGGGTGACACCTTAAGAGTTCTTTTTTCTCCCTTTTTATGACCTGGGTAACAACTCTGTATGTGTTCATCTCTACGCTAAATTCTACTGGTGCAATTTTGAAGCCACTGCTTATCATCACATTGCGGCCCTGAAAACACACACACACACACACACACACACACAC
Organism: Bubalus bubalis; assembly: GCF_019923935.1. NCBI lineage: Eukaryota > Metazoa > Chordata > Mammalia > Artiodactyla > Bovidae > Bubalus > Bubalus bubalis. The sequence goes on along the minus strand of NC_059159.1, from coordinate 31,036,069 downwards.
ACACACACACACACTGCTTATTATCACACTGCAGCCCTGAAAACACACACACACAGACACACACACACCCCCACCCACCCCCAGGAGCCCTGAGGTGTGAGTAGAGCCTCCCCCGCCCTCCCAGGGAGCCCAGCTCCTGAAGGACCTGAGCATCCACCTTTTCCCGGGCCCCTTTCTAAGCAGGGGGCCTCCCTCAAGCAAGAAGCAAACAAGACCTGTCTTGTCACCACCTATTCTATTGGTGAGTTAGTATGTCTTCATTTCTCCATTTAGGAGTGGAATGGCTGAGTCATGTGACAGCCCCTTAACTTTCTGAAAACCTGCCAGACTTCAAAGACAGCTCCACCATTTTCCATTCCCATCCGTGGCATACTAGGCTTCCCGTTTCCCCACACTCTCACTTCGGTGTTATCTCTTATCTGTACTTTTGCCTGGGGCCACCTCAAGGAGCATGAAGTGATATCTAAAAGAGATTTTAAGTCATATTTCTCTTACTGTTAATGATGTACACCATCTTCTCGTGTACTTACTGGCCACTTGTATATTTTCTTTGGAAAAACTCTATTCATATCCTTTACCTATCCTTAGGCTTTGAAATCTATTTTGCTTTTAGAAAGATAGCTCTGTGTCAACTGAGTGTATCCTGCATTTTAGGTTAGGATTTTGTCTACAGAAAGCTAGGTCTTTATCTATTGCAGTAAGTTCATCAAGGCTTTGAAAGAGTTAGCATCTACTCAGATGACCCAAACGGCCACCCACAACCTTATCACTGAAGACAGAGAAACACCCTCCTAGAACCAAGTTACCTATTTCTCTCTCCTCTTTCAGAAACTGAATCTCTTTCCTTCAGTGCACTGTTACTTGCAGAAATCCAACACCAAAACCAGACGAAGGGAGAGCTGCTGACCACTGCCCTCCTAACCAGGGCACAGATGCTAACTTAGTTCTTAGCCCTGGCAGGCTTCTGGCTGGGTACCTACTGCAGAGACATCATTTAATTCTCTCAACCATCTTAAAGAATATATACTATTAGGATCTGCGTCTTGCAGCGACAAAGCCAAGGTTCACGGGATTTGGGCCATTTGTTTAACAGGTCGGAAGGCCAGAAGGTGCAGCCAAGGATACAGAGGTCACTCCAGAGCTCGAAATCTTAAATTCTGCACGCACCTTCCTCATCCCGGGTTGCTCAGACGATTCCTCGGGGTGGCTCGGGGTCCAGGAGCCCGAGTTCATCGTTTCCCGCCTTAACGGCGACCATGGTAACACTGTAACTGACGGTGCTGGAAGGTGGAGGCACCGTCCCCAGAACCATTTCCTCCTGACAGTCCAGAAGGACCAGGAGGTAACTGCAAGCGGCCCGCGAGCAGCCCCCGGCCGGCCCAGCCCAGCCTAGCACCAGGCCCCTCGGGACCCGCCAGGGATGCCGGCCTCCGGGCAGGAGGTAGGGGCTCGCCGTCGCGCGCAGTCTTTCCTCGGAAGCCTCTGCCACCCCTGGGTACCTCGCGTCTCCGCGAAAGCACCTCAGACCCCGATCCCTCTGCCCCAGGGCCACTCTGCCCTGCGGTCTCCCTAACCCCTGCTGCAGCTCTTCGCTTCCGCCTCGAGCCTGCCGGAAGTGACGAACCGAACGCGTCGCTCTTCCCATGGAGGGGCGGGGAAGGAAGATGGCGGCGCCCAGCAACCGGTGAGGAGAGAGGACACGGGGCTCCCAGGGGGCGGCTGGACTCTTGCGTGATGGCCGCATCCCCGCACACTCTCTCCTCACGCCTCCTGACAGGTACTGCACCCCACCTCGGGCACGGATTTGGGGGAATTCTCTTCTCGTTGCCACGTGCTACACCGTGGTTCCGCCTGTCTGCAACCTTGGGAGCCCTTGGCGAGGTCGGCTGGGGCATCGGTGAGGGAAGTGACCTTCGGGGATGCCTGAAGTGAAGGGGCCTCGGAGCTAGGGCCTAGTCTTGCATTGGGGTTCCGGTGGTCCGCACACCGCGTCCATCTCTTAGCCCCCGGAGGTGGGTAGGGGACGCGATGTCTGGTGCGTCTTTCAGTTTTCAGAGGCTGGAGGCTCAGGAGAGAGGAACCTGGGGGCTCCTCGAGCCTCTTGGCTTCTCAGGGCCTTAGGTTCTAGCGATGTGTAAGTTACTCGTACGTTGCACTTATAAGAACCTGTCAAGTGCTTTGCTTCCCCGCCACCCCCCCACCCCCGCAACCCGGAAGCCTTGTTCCAATATAAAGGGTCATGATGACAATAATAAAGACGGTGATCACCTCGGACTGCGGGCCATAACCATCCCCCGCCCCCCAGGTTTTTGTCTTTCTACCATTAGCGTGGTCCCTGCTATAATCCCACCAGGCAAGGACCTGTCACAATTACATGTTTAGTGTACATGTGCTTTCTTGCCCTTTGGCTGGGTCTCAGCTCGAATATTTCCTGTTAAGAGAGGCTTGAGCACACTATCTAGGTAGAACCCCTGGCCCTCTCTTATCACATCACCCTCTTTCCTTCATTATGGTTAGAACAGCCTTTGATTGCTTGCTTATAACCGATTTACTATGTGTTTCTCCCAACTGCAAGATTGAATCTTGTAAAGGCTGGGATGGTTTCTGTCTGGTTCATCTTTGTGTCCCCAGTGCCCGAAACAATACCTGGTGTGCATTGTTGGTGCTGAGTAATTGTTTATGAATGAATGAAATTTGTCCTGATGGAGACATTCAAGTGGAGGTTGGGCATTGTTTTGTCCCCAGTGGTTTAGGGTGATAACTGATGTGTGGGAAATGTGTCACTGGTTGTCCATATTCAAGATGGGCTCCCTTTGGAAATCCCAGAAACTTTTTTTATTGGCTGAGCCACTGGACTTGTGAGGTCTTAGTTGCCCAACCAGGGATCAAACTCAGGCCCATGACAGTAAGAGAATGGAGTCCTAAACACTGGACCTTCAGTGGAATTCCCATCTGGCAATATTGATCACAATTACTCTGACATTCCTTTTTCTTCTTTTCTCCTAATATTGTTATTCTGTGTGTCTATTTTGGCCATGTGATCTCAGGGCATATCAACTGTATTTTCTGGAATTGAGTTTACTCCTCTATAAACTGAGGCTGTTCAGCTAGATGATCTCAAAGGTCTCTTCTGGTTCAAAGGGCTCAAAGAGGGTGAGAAATGGGAGTGTGCAGAGATGATGAAAACAAGATTAGCAGAGATTTGAGCATTGTTGAACCTGGGGGATCAGTAATGCAGGCTCATTGGATTCTTCTGCTATTGCATATGATTGGAATTTTCCACGATGAAACATTTTATTTGAAGGGTCTGTGGTTCTTTTTTGAATTTGTTACCTTCTCCCATCCCTGACTGTGAGTGTTCAATTCTGACCTGAGACACTCGTTCTCAGCTCATCCTTTCTTAGTGCTGTAATTATCTCCTCTGTAGGGAGGTTTTTTCCAGCATACATTGCTCAGGATGGGGTGCTTTTCTGCTTTCATTTCTGTATTTTCAGCTTCCTATAGGACAGATCTACCTCACTACTCAGAATTCCCCAGTTCAGGAAGTGGGCTGCTTATGGTCCAAATGGTTTGTTGCTGGATCTGTCTTTTTGATGCTGGTATGGGAGGAATTAATAGACAGCTTGGCTTCCTGAAGCTATGAACCAAAAGATCTGCTATTAAGTGGTCTGTGCAGCCTGCTATGATACACTTGGAAGGTCTACTGTAAGTGCTTGGTATGGAAGCAGCACTGTGGGAAGCGGGCAGAAAGGTTCACTGGGACTGTGTCAGGTGTCTACATGCCCTCCTGGGTTTGGTCATGCCTGACTGTTCTTCAGAAGTTTAACAGTGTTTTATAGCCATTGAAAACTTTCAGAACCTTTCCATTTCATATCCATGTACTTCATTTTTAAAGCCCTACAATCTTGACTCAGTGTTGATGGTGAATAATGGATGTGATCATTTGTGTCCAGATTTTTAATGCATTTGTTATAAGCCATGTGTACCTTCAAACCTATATTTCTTTACACAGGGCCAAAATGTCTTTAAATTTCTGGACACTGATTGTTTTGACTAAATGAAGTGTTTTCATCATTTAAAAGTGCTGTTTCCAAGCTGGTTTTGTTTCCATAAAGTCTCATTTTTAATCCACGTAATCTTGAGAGATATTTTCCAAGATGGTTCTTTTCCTCCCAGGAACATACATTTCTCAGTGGACCAGTGGAACTCACAACTGGTTTTGAAATTAAGGTGTAGAACAATAAAACTTGGTGTCTTCTTGATATAACCTTTTAATATTGAAATCCCATTATCCCAAAGAACAATGTCAAATCAAGAAAGGAAAAATACATACCATCAAAAAAAATAGACTATCAGAGGACTAAATTCAAAGGAAATTTCAATCAGTGGACTGATTTCAACACTACCATTCCTTCCTATACACATATACAGACACCACCTATTCATGGATGTGGAAAATAAGCATGTCGTATTTACCTGAGGGCTGAGGATATGATTTCAGTGAAGAGGGGACTTGTCTCCAGTCTAAGACAATTGCCGTGGCTACCATGGGGTGGTGATAGCTCTCCTTCCCCCATCCAGGTGAGCGATGTGGGTGAGCGATGTGGGCGACCGACTCGTCAGCCCTCATCTCATTCTTACATGGAAAACAGTCTGCTAGCTGTTGTAGCAGAGGTCAGGACAGAGTCCCCGCTTTCAATGAACTAAAAAAAAAAAAATGATGCAGAAACAATCTGCATTAAGAAGTGCTACAAAAAAGAGTATGGAATGATAGACTACTTGAAAGAAACTTCGACATTTGACAGGCAGAGTGGAAACAGGACGCTGCAGGCAAGGAGATGCATAAACAAAGATGAACAAACTGAAATCGTGGGGCAGGACAGTGAGTCACACGTACATGTTTGGGCAAATGATGTGTATTCTGGGCTTCAGAAAGAAACCCTCTGGCTTTGTGGGACTGGGATTGGAGAGGAAAGGAGTTAACCAAAGTCCGGACGTGTGGTTTGCATCCCACAACTCTACGGTATCCAAGTGTGAGATGATAAGGGTCTGTATCTCTCAGCGGCAGGGAAAGAAGTGGACAGATTTGACCAGTGTTTCCGAGTTGACTGGAGCTGATGGTTATTAGGTGATGAAGGAAGAGTTCAGGGTGGTCTTGGAATCTCAAGGAGGCGATGGTTTTAACTGCAGTAGAGGACAGAGTAGAGATAAGGGTGAGACTAAAGTGTTCTGAGAGACATATTACAAGCCATCCACGTGGAGATCCTCAGCAGATGGAAACAGGCATAGCAACTCTAGAAATGGCTTGAAGATTAAAAATTATGCTAGGGTTTGAGGAACAGAGAAGTGATGGGTAAGACTTAAAAGAAGGGGGCGGCAGGGAATGTCTGTGCTGTGTTCCTGTCAGAGGCTTTCCCAGGATGGGGCTTTACACCGAAGCATTGGGTTTGTTGATATTTGAGAGAAGGTTTAGAGATGAATGACTAAAAGCCACATTTGGATATACCAAAAATAGCTTCTTCCTAACTAGCTTGATAGAGTCATACTTTAGTGAGAGCAGTTTCCTCTGTCTTTTAGTTGGCTTACCCGATATGGCCAAAATATTAATCTGAAATTTATTTTCTGGTTTACTCTTATTTCCTGGAGGAAGAAATGGCAACCTGCTCCAGTATTCTTGCCTGGAGAATCCCATGGATGGAGAAGCCTGGTGGGTTACAGTCTATGGGGTCTCAAAGAGTCGGATACGACTGAGGGACTTCACTCACTTTACAGTTATTTATTGAGAAAAATTGGGCTTCTCATTTTATCCTCTTTAGAAAGTGACCAAGCTGATTGTTTTACATTTGATTCTCTAAGAGATTGATGGTTTGGTCATTTCAACGTTTGATGTAATAAAAGCATAATTATCCTGAGGGCTTCCCTGTTGGCTCAGACAGTAAAGAATCTGCCTGCAATGCAGGAGAGCCAGGTTTAATGCCTGGGTCAGAAAGATCCCCTAGAGAAGAGAATGGCTACCCACTCCAGTATTCTTGCCTGGAGAATCCCTTGGACAGAGGAGCTTGGCAAGCTACAGTTCATGGGGTTGCAAAGAGTTGGACACAACTGAGTGACTAACACTTTCACTTTTAATGATCCTGAGATGAACAAGTTCCCTAACTCTGCTGGAGAATTATACTTGGACAGTGAGCAGGGCTGATCAATAACCATTCATTCATGAGTCTGGATCAGATCATTTCAGAGTTCTGACGCATCACACATGCACTGCCCACCATGGTGCCGGCTCTGCTTCTGGGTAGGTCTAGTCATCGCTTCGGAGAAGGCAGTGGCACCCCACTCCAGTGCTCCTGCCTGGAAAATCCCATGGACGGGGGAGCCTGGTGGGCTGCAGTCCATGGGGTTGCTAAGAGTCGGACACGACTGAGCGACTTCACTTTCACTTTTCACTTTCATGCATTGGAGAAGGAAATGGCAACCCACTCCAGTGTTCTTGCCTGGAGAATCCCAGGGACGGGGGAGACTGGTGGGCTGCCGTCTATGGGGCCCACAGAGTCGGACACGACTGAAGCGACTTAGCAGCAGCAGCAGCAGCAGTCATCGCTTGGTGAGACATAATGGCCGTTTTAATTTTTTTCCTCTTTCTTTGATAGGCTGGGGAGGAGGATGCATCTGGTATCTAGAAAGAAGAGCTATGCAGGAGTCACCTCGTAGGTTCCTGCATCTTCTCAGGAACGTCAATCAGCAGTGGGTCACATTTCAACACTTTAACTTCCTCCGGCACATGGTAGGTTCAGAAGACCATGCTCACTGGGCTCTCTGCCTGTACTTTCCCTGTACAAGGGGATTTCAGAAATTCCTATTGTCAGAAGAGCTGCAACAAGTACTCTTTGAAAAAGACTTTTATTTCCTGCCCTCTTAAGTTTTTCCACAATGTTAATCCCTTGTTTTGATTATGCTTAACTGAAACCAGAATAACTCTGGTGTCTTGAGTTTTAAAGTATGATCTCAACCTTATTGATTAAGTCTGGAGAAAGACAGAAAGCTGCTGGCGTGTTTTGAGTAGGCCACAGTTAGGAAAAGCTGAACAGTATAATTCATCTTTTTTAATTCTTTTAAGTTCTGTGAATACATCAGTAATACAGAAATTATTGCTTCAAGAGTAGGACCTCCCTGTTTTCTTATATCAGCAGTGAGATTCAAACATGCACTTCTGAACAGATTCAAACAAATTGAGTTCTTGTGATTTTCTGGGCATTTTACAGTGGGCATTCATAATATAGCTCAGTCTGTTTGTAGACCTTGGACCAGGTTGACTCCATGTTGTCATCAGCATGGTAACTTGCATTTGCCACTTTCTCAAATCATAAAGTATGGTAGAATGAACAAACCACAGCTAAAAACTCATAATTTCAGTGCAAGCATGAGAGAATAGCAAATTCATAATCTGAAGTCCTATTTGACATTTCTCTTATCTTTTTTTTTTAACCTTACAATGTCCATTTTAGCTTTTAAAATCTTTTAACTTAATAAAACTCATTTTAATGAGAGATTTTAGTTTCCAATAATAATCAGACTTACAAAGTTGGGGATGGAGGATAATGGATATTTAGAAGAGAAACTCAAATACATAGGGTGCTTTTTTTATGTAAACAGAACTCTGAATTCATTCCTGAGTTTGTAACTCCTTCCTCAAACAAGTGTATGTAATTTCAAGCCTTTGCGATGTAACTGGAAAAAGTCACTTAGCTAGTTATTAGGAAAGGGCTTCAGTTCTAGGAGCATCTGTAACTAACTAGTTTTCTATTCTTGGCTCTGTCAGATTGTTTCCAAGCCTTGGTTTCCTCATTTGAAAATTAAAGTGAGAGATACTAGTAATCATCTGTCTTCTTTCACAGTTTTTGAGAAGACTGACTGAGACATGTCTCCTATAAAGTCTAACGATATATGTTGTTTAAAACTGTGAAGTGCCTCATGGGTGTTAGCCACAGGTACTCCTTTTTGCCAGTTAAGTAACAGAGGTTGCCTGAGTCTTCAGCCCAGTTCTCTCCACACACCCACTGCCCTGATGGTACTGAGCCCGGGGTTGTGACCCCCTTGGAGCCTCTCTCTGCACTGCTCCCTGGGCAACAGGGAAAGTCAGCAGGTTGACTTGGGCTCTTGAGTCTAGAAAACTTTTGCACTGTATTTGGAATGTTAAACCTGCAGCTTCTGAGTCTATGTTGGGGGAAATCCTGGGGGAGATGAATAAGAAATCAATTTATCTTTCTTTCAGGGAACTTAAACCCCTAGGATTTTTTCTAAGTCATAGAATCTGAAAACCAGTTAATTGTCCTCTCCATATCTTAGTAGAGTGACCCCCATGTAACATACTCTGCTGCTGCTGCTAAGTCACTTCAGTTGTGTCCGACTCTTAGTGACCCCATGGACTGCAGCCTACCAGGCTCCTCCATCCATGGGATTTTCCAGGCAAGAGTACTGGAGTGGGATGCCATTGCCTTCTCCGGTAACATACTCTAATAGGAGTTATTTCAGCGAGTATTTATAAAGGTGTAGGAAAATCTTTTAAGTACTGTAGAAGTCGGACTGATGTAAAGTGTTATTGAACAACCACGTAAGAGCATTTTGGGCCTCAGTTTCCTAAGTTATGTGTACTTTTTTTTTTTTTTTTTTTTATTCAGTATGTCACACAACTAAACAGAAGCCTGAAGCAGCAAATAAAACCGAAGCCAGAACCAGCAGAATCTCCTTTTCTTGAAAAAACTTCTTTGGATGAGGCTAAAGCCGAAATATGCGAGATGAGACCTCTTGTACCCCCCAGCCTGTCTCTGTCCAGAAAGCCAAGTGAAAAAGCATTGATAGAACTAGAACCTACCTCAGTAATTGAGGGGTCCATAGATCTGGGGAAAGAGACGAAAGAAGAGAAGCAGTGGAAAGAGATGAAGCTGCGTGTGGATGATTTGCCAGGAATTCTGGCCCGGCTGTCCAAAATCAAACTCACAGGTACCTTGGGATTTACTTGAAACTATTCTTTTAGTTAAACAAACTACTAATTTTATTACTGCCCCTGAAGGAATATTTTAAACTGCAGGTCCTCTTTTAGTATTTTTTCCTCTCTTCAACTTAATTGGGATTTGAAATCAAATTTTTGGAATTTTGTTTATGCAGAATTGTAAATAGTATTGCCATGAACATATTGTGGCCTTCCTTGGTGGCTCAGTGGTAGAGAATGGCAACCCACTCTCAGCATTCTTGCTTGGAGAATTCCTGTGGATAGAGGAGCCTGGTGGGCTACAGTTCATGGGATCACAAAAAAGTCAGACACAACTGAGAGACTAAACAACAAAACATTGTACTAAAAAGAGTCTCTCTGTTACTTGCAGTTAAACGGAATGTCTGTCCTGTTTGTTTCCTTGTCTTTTGTGTGTTTACACCTGCTGTCCTGTAAAGACGCAGTAAGAGAATGTAGCCCGATTCAGTTCTGAAACCAAGAAGGGCCACATTGCTGGGCTTGATGGGCTGTGGACCCACAGGCGCCGGGACCCCCAGCTCACTGCTGTGGTTGCTTCTCATAGGGCCTCTGGGATTGTCCCACGTTCCCAGGGATGTAGATTGCTTCTCTGCAAAGAGGTTTGGTACCAGATGTTTTTGCTGAAGCCTAGCAGACTGCACCAAATTTTATTGTATCTGCTGGGGTATTAACCCATGAGTCACGTCGTTCGGTTGTTACAGCCACCCTGGGAGTCTGGCCGAGCTTTATTGTCACCTCATCTAATAGCTCAACCTCAAAATGGCTTATTCTGTGCTAATCCTGTTAGAAGGCATGTTCTGGCCCACCCTGCAGACTGAAGGCCTGGTCTCTCCTTTCCTTCTTGGATAAGAATGGTGGTGGTTCAATTGCTCAGTCATCTCTGACTCTTTGCGACCCCATGGACTACAGCCTACCAGGCTCCTCTGTCCATGGGATTTCCCAGGCAGGAATACTGGAGTAGGTTACCATTTCCCTTCTCCAGGGGAATCTTCCTGATCTAGGGATCAAACCTGCGTCTCCTGCATTGCAGGTGATTCTTCACCGCCAGAGCCACCAGAGAAGCCCTTGGATGAGAATAAGGTGAAGAATACAGGTGGGGAATGGGTGGATAGTACAGTAACACTACGTATTCTTGGAGGACAGAAAGTGGTCAGTAATATTACTGAGGCAGAATTGGGAAAGGAACAGATGAGATAGAGCATTTTCGGAGTAGAGAAAATCAGGGAAAAAGTAGTGGTTGGTTGTTTGTTTTTCAAGAGTTGAGCCTGAAATTCAGGGTAGAAGGAGGTAAAGAGATGACTTTTTTCCTCAGCCACCAAGCTCACTTTAAATCTTTTTGGAGGGATGACAGATAGACAGGAATTTGACAGAGGAGCTGAGGAATCACAGTAAGACTTGCACAGGGCAACTAACGGCAAGCCTGATCACAGGTGCTGTCTGCATGTCTCGCGATGGCTGAGCAGTCATCACATTCCTGCAGAAGTTACCTTGTGTCACTTACACAAGCCGTGTGCGAATCATGTGTTGACATGTTAAGAATGACCCCAGATACGATCATAAGGATGTCACCCCCAAGATGAGTCCGCTCTGTCTGCAGGTGTCGGAAGCGAGTTCCCCCAGCAGCGGGACCATCTTTCTCTGTGTGCACTGCAGTATCTCCCACCCGCCCGGCACATTACTTCTCTTATCACCCCACTTCTGTCAGTAACACCAGCATTCTTCACTTCCCCCAGACGGGAAACCCTGGAGTCAGTCTTAATTCCTTGCTCTCCGTGGAGAGCGTCATCTCCAGTCTCACCTCCTTCGTTAGCCCTGCGTGGTTCTGCACCCCCTCTCTGCAGGCTGAGGTCCAGAACTCCTGAGGCATTTGGTCCTAACTACCCTCTCTGTCCCATCTTCCTGCCGTACTGACGTTCCTTTTCTCATCTACTCATAACAAACTCAAGAGTACCTTCCCTTCATGGTGCCTCCTGCCTGGACTCTGCCCGAGTTTAAAGGAACGTGGTAACCTGGAATGATTAAGCTCCTCCCCAGAAACAGGCTTTTTCCCTTTCCCCTGTCCCCCATTCCCACCCCTGTCCTAGCAGCTGGGCATGTCCATCCTCCCCACCGTGCTCAGTCCTCCCGCCTCCCTGGAGACCAGTCTGTCCCCATATCCAGTCAGATCCTTTCAAGGGTTTTCCCTTAGTCCTGCTCTGGCCTGCTCTTGGCAGTCAATAAATAAAGAACATCAGCATTTCATCCATCACATGCATGAAAATATTTCTGTCACATTTTTCTTTTTCTTTTTTTTCTTTTTGCTATTTCTGTTTATGATGTTTACTTGGTGATGTTTTGTTCTGTTTTATTTTGCCCCATGGGAATTTTTAACTTTCATGTATTAAGCCTTACTAGTTTTTTTAATGCTTAGAAATATTTTCACCACCCTGAGGTTATAGAAGCCTTCACTTGTGTTTTTTTCAGGCACTTCTATATTTTTGCTATATTCTTTAAGGTTTGGGGACCATGTCGAAGGTATTTCACTATAAGGTGTAGGGGTGATTGAGAAAACTGTTGATAGCACCATCGAGCAAGGCTTGCCTCTTTTTGTAAATAAAGTTTTATTGGAACATAGCCACAGCTGTTGGTTCTGTGCTCATGGCACACAACCTTGGCAGACTTGAGTCATTGCCTCAGAAAAGTCATGGCCTGGAAAGTGAGGGTAGTGACCTCTGGGCCAGAGTCCCTGCTCTCAAGTCATTGCTCTTACTAGTTTAGTGACCTTGAGCAAGTTCCATACGTCTGTGCCTCAGTTTACCCATCTGTAAAGTGGAATTAGTAATGATAACTTACTTCCTAGGGGTGTACTGAGTGTTAAATGGAATGACATCTGGGAACTGCATAGAGGCGACCATGTTAAAACCTACACACTCGTTTCTTAAATAAAAAATAAATTCATCACCCGGGTGATGTAACTTGCAGGCCCTTGAGTTTTTGCTGCCCTGCCCTTGGAGAACTTCCAGTGAAGACTGGATGAATGATTGTGTTGAGACTTAAGAATGGCAGTACTGAAGGGAGGAGAACCAGGTGTGAGGGGAGGGCAGTACTGGACACACGGAATTGGAGTTGCCCAGGGAACGCTAGCTGTGAAGGACGGGACCCCCGGGCTGGAAGAGCATAGCGTCTTCAGCATAGGGTTGACCTGAAGCCATGGTGGTGAGCAGGTCAGGTGTAAAGTGGCCAGAGCAGAAAGCCAAGGACAAGACTTTGGGGCCAGTCCACTTTTAAGGACTGGGCAGAGTGTGTAATGGGGCCTGCAAGGGAATATGTGGTCAGAGGAAGGGAAACAGGAGAGAGCTTCATCACGGAAAGGGCCCATAAGGAAGTGACCAACACTTAAATGCTAGAGGTCTCCTAAGAAGCCTGGCCATGGAGTTGTTTTACCTGGCAGTTAGGAAGTCAACATTGACAGGCTGCTACATCAGGAACTAATTATCAGTGTTTCTTCTTTTTAGAGTCTCAAATGAGGTACTCTTAAATATTTAATTTAGAATGACGTCTTAAAGTTTGTTTTCATAATGCTTAGTTCTTTAAGGGTATACGGGAAAGGGTGACACTTAGTTTAGGATCAGTTGGGTGCTTAGCGGGAGCATCTTCCTTCCTGTCATGTCAGCTGTTGTATTGCTTTTCCTGTTCTGTACCTTTAGAGTGATGTGTATCCAAGCAGGGCTTCATCCTGAAAACGTGGTCTGAAATCTCCAGCCATGACTAAATCGCTCTTTAGCGGCGGTTGTCTGTGTGTAGGATGTGCGTCAACTCTTCAGTCTGCTGAGAAGCTCGCATGGCACATGTGTGTGTTCCCGTGGCGCTTCCTGGACACCATCCCCAGGGATCAGATCCCGGAGCCCTGGGACGGGACCCGGAGCTCTGCACCTTGGCACGGGTGCAGATGATTGCATGCAGGTGGTCCTGGGCCACCCTTTGAGAAAGTGAGGGAGGCGATGCGCTGGCAGAGGCCGGCACAGACCCCCGTGGTCTGGTGGGCGTGGAGGGCTCGCCCCCTCCCCGTGAGAGCCTGAGCAACCCTGGCCATGACTGGCATGGGAGCAGCTGCAGGCAGGGGGTTGGAGGGGAGGTCTGGACCACACAGGAGAGGTGTGCATGGGCAAGATGCACATGTGGGCTGGGGAGCAGCCTCCCCTGCAGCCACAGATGGAAAAGTCCCAGCAGTAAACGTCTCTTGTATCATTTTATATATTCCCTGCCCCCAGTTCCTGGATCAGCTAATTGAATTCAAGTCATTTCCTTCTGCTTATTCCATTTAAAGAGGCAACACCCTTCGAGTGACCCCAACTCTCTTATTTTACCTCTTACCTCCCTGTTTATTTTATGACTTGAATTCATACATGTCTTGGAGTCTGCAGGATTTTTTTTTTTTTTTTTAAAGAAAATCCCTGGTGTTTATCAATTGGTTTCTTTTGGACTCTTTACATCTTGGGCAATTCATTTATAGGTCGTGATAGCCAAGGCAGAAATACCTGGGAGGCAGCTATCACTTTGATAGAACTTGTCTTTCTTCCTTCGCCTCCTTCGTGTATAGCTGTAACACACCAAGGATAATAAGCTGTAGACTAAGGAAGAGCCGCGTAGTGACCATGTGTCCCATTCATCTGTAGGACAGCAGAGTAGCAGCAGGATGGGGCTTTTGCATTTATACCAGGATCTGGGCCAAAGTCTGAAGGAGCTAATGCCGTTTAAAGATTTGTTTTTTTTCTATGAAAGGAAGTAAAACTGAGTTTATAAAGAAGTTATAGTGTGTCTCCCTTGAGTTTCTCTTGCCAGCCGAGCTATTTACAATATGTTTTTGGAGTTTGTTGCAAGGACCACACTGGGGTGAAGAAATTTTATTTGGAATAGGATCATAAGACACTTTGGTGACTCAACCAAGTTAACACTTAATATGGGTCAATAAAAAAGCAGAAATGTTTTCCTGAATAATGTCTGTGCTGAAAAGCTGCAGCACGTTTTTTTTTTTTGAGACCAGAACACTAAAATAATTTGTTTATTGAAGCCAATAGATTAGGCTGTTGACAGAACTGATGTGAACTGCAGCCTGCTAGTTTTTGGACTTCTTTCTCCAGAACCTAGAATGCTGCTTTTTATTAAAAGGAAAAAAAAATAAAAACCCCAAGAATAGAGGATGCAGTTTTATTTTAGGTTGCTTATTGTTTTTAAAGGTCAATGTACTATAATTATCAGCTCTCAGATACCACATAAAAGATTTTTCACATTTTCCTAAAAATATTGTGTTGTAGTTTCTTAAATTTTAATATATATTTTGAAATAATTACCTTAATATTTGTATGCTTGATAAATGTACTGAGTTTTACTTTTAGAACAAATAGAAAATACAGAGAAGCCAAAATGGGAAGGATGGGACTCTCCTTATAATTCTAAATATAATCATCCAAGTGATACCTGTTTTGATGATTTTGGTGTATTTTAGAATGTCTTTCTGGGGCTTCCCTGGCTCAGGAGACCTGGGTTTGATCCCTGGGTCGGAAAGATCTCCTGGAGAATGGAATGGCTACCCACTCCAGTATTCTTGCATGGAGAATCAACCCCATGGACAGAGGAACCTGGCGGGCTACAGTCCCTGGGGTCGCAAAGAGTCAGATACAACTGAACAACTAACACGCACACACAGAATGTTTTTCTATACATGCCCTTCAAATACTTTTGCTTTTTAAACAAAAATAAGATCATAATGTAAATGTTTTCTACAGTTAGAAAAAAAAAATCCTAATTCTGTGAATATCTTTTTGTGCCACTGTTTTTGGTGGCCTTTTCTTTTAATAAGTGGTGTTTTGTGAAGCTACAAAAGCGCACGAGAACACCCCTCCCTGTGTGACGTGGCATCCCTGGGTGCCTCTTTTGCGTTTTCAGCTCGAGGACGGAGACTCTCAGTCTGTTACTGGTAAAACATTCCTGTGGCCTGAAGGAGGTGCAGAGGGAGCTACCAGCAAGGGAACTTCTGCTTTAAAGAGGTTTTTCCAGTGTGGTTTTGAAACCACCGTGCCAGCGCCCTGCTTCCCAAGTCTGGTTTCTCTCATGGTCTGCCTCCACGCTCAGCACACAGGGCGTCTGTGCTCAGCATTTTCTCCAGCGCCCCTGCCAGGCATACCCGCTGTGGGGGGCCGTGTGGGTGGGGGCCTGCCCGTCGGGTTGAGGGCCTCCGCGTCATCTCCACCTCAACTCGGTGAGACCGACATCAAGGACTGCATCCTCTCTGCTCCGGCCCCTTCTCTCTCCTTTCCAGGGGGCGCAGCTGCCCCAGCACTGTCCTGCTGTTGCATAAAGTGGGTCCAGGTCACCACGGTTCACCCTGGCCTCTGCTCCTCACTCCTCACCCTCCACAGCAGCCAGAAAGACAGCGTCCCCTCAGATAGCCTTTATTCCCCTCCCAGGCAGCATTAGTGGTAAAGAACCCACCTGTCAATGCAGAAGGCATAAGAGACTCGGGTTCAACCCCTGGGTCGGGAAGATAACCTGGCGAAGGGCACGGCAACCCACTCCAGTGTCCTTGCCTGGAGAATCCCATGGACAGAGGAGCCCGCCAGCCTACAGCCCATAGGGTCACAAAGAGTCGGACACAACTGAAGCAACTCAGCACACACACACATCCATTTTCTCACCAGTTGGTCATTTTCTGCTATTCAAATAGTGAAAGGCACAAGTCATCCCTCAGCATCTGTCTTCAGTTTCATCTCATCTGCACTGTATTTAACAAACATTTCTTGAGGGTTTTAGTATCCACTCATTACCTAATTTATTGCTGATGTAGGTTTTTCTCTAATTTTCATTTTTATTCCATCATTTCAGTTGGTTTCTGGTGGGAGTGGGCCATGTAGATGCTTCAGCCAGTGTTCCAAGTTAGATGAAAACTATTTTTATCTGGGCTATTCTGTTTTCTGATGATGTCACTGCTTTAAGTACAGTTTGAGATTAATTCTTTCCCAGCTGAGCTACCAGAGAAAGAGCCCAAGATTAATTGGATTGATTTTAAGTATGAGATGGGTGGTAGATGCTAGAGGAATGTAGAGCTAAATTTCATGAGGATGGTAATCAGTCTCAAAAATGCATTGACAACTTTTATGAAGAGAAGGAGAAAAAGCTATGAGTTGAGAATGGGCTCAGCTGCATGTAACTGAAAACTTGAAGAACAGTGACTTAAGCAGATGAAGGGTTTATATACTCTCTCGTATCAAGGAGTCTGAGATTAGGAATTGAGAGCTAGTGCTCAGGGATTTTGTTAACATAGTTGGCCCCTGCTCTTTGCTCTGTTCTCATTAGCTTCTGGCTTTTGTCCTCAAGACCACAAGGTGGCTGCCACTCCCCCCTCATCATGTTGTATTCTAGGCAGAAAGAATGAAGAAGGGGATGATGTGGAAAGGCAGAAACCTCCTTAACAAGACTTGGCCTTTTTAGGGAATTCGCTAGTGGTCCAGTGGCTAGGATTCTGTGCTTTCACTGCCAAGGGTGCAGGTTCAGTCCCTGGTCCAGGAGTTAAGATCGAGCAAGCCAGGGCAGGCTTTTTACTTGGGAGGGGAAGGTTTTAATAGGAATATCTCCTTAAATTTTATTGGCCAGGGCTGTATAGCAAGCATGGCTTCTCCAGCTAAAAGGGACAGGGTAAAGAATACCTCTATCATTAAAAAAAAACCAGAGCATCTAAGTCCAGCCTGGGCAGTGCTGTCTGTAGCCAGCTTCCCTATGTCCTCACAGTGCCCACTAGGCTGTCTTTTTATGCAGCACGTCCCCTCCCAGGAAGAGGATGCGGGCTGCCTGGCTTTCCACCCCCAGTTTTCCAAAGACAGTAGAACCGCACCTCTAGATCTGCTGTGGGACCACACCACACATGCGCTTCCCGTGCAGCGTGTTTAAATAAAGCTGCTTTGCCGCCTCGACATACACTTTCCCAGGGCTGGTTATGGGTATGTGCCTGTCTGTCGGCAGTCTTCCCTGCCGTCTTGATCATCAGGTACGTGTTTGAGACTCCTCCTGTGTGCTGGGGCACTGTCCGCACTGGACTGTGCCATGGAGGAAGACCAGCTGGCCCAAGGCTGCACTGAATAGTTCAGGTTGATGGCGAAACTTCAGCAGAACAAAGAAGCAAGCCAGGCAGCCCCTCTCGCTCCTTTGTTACACTTAGAAGTCACTGAGGGCCTGTCATCCTGTTAAGTTGTCTTCTTTGCCCCGGATTCCATTTTCCACCTGGAGAACTCCACTCCCTTTAATGTTTCTGAATTGCCACGTGTGGTCCGAGCTACTTGGAGTGCTTGTTAAAATGCAGATTCCTGTGCCTCATCTCCATAAACTCTTTCACACTAGGTCTGGGGTGGGGGCTTAGGAATCTGTATTTTAACGAAGGGCCCTGGTTGGCATGGTCCCCAGAACCTACTCTGAGAAACTATTTTCCAAAGAACTCACTCAACACCCTCTCCACCACCTCGGCTTCATGCTCGGCAAACCACCTTGCTCCCCATTTCAAACAAAAATCGAGCTTTGGTTTTCATCAAGTGGGAACTCTTGGTTTATCTGGGTTCTCACAGGTCATTGCCTTTTCTCTTCTCTGCCTGTCTCTTCTATCAGCCCCACCTCCTATCAGCAGCCAGCTGCATCTGTGGACCCGTGGCGTTCTCTTAGTTCTGCACACAGTCAGGCCTCCCCCGTCCCTGGCGGCTGTGTTAGCTGCATCTCTAGAGGGGACTGGACGATGGCTCCCCAGCCCTGCGGGTGCCTGATTATCATTCTGGGGTGTCCTCGAGGGCCTAGTTTCTAGTTCAGAGTGAAGTACGGTAGCATCTCACTTATTGAGGTTAAGGAATGAGAACCTTACAGGAGTGAATTTAAAAGGCTGCTGGCAGGTTATCGCTTTAAGTGCTAAAAAGTTTTTGCACGGTAGCATTTTTTTTATATCTTAAGCAAGGGATGGTAAATTTGGAGGTTAAGAATAAAAAGAGGAGTGCTAACATAGCAGTGTTTTGTTAAAACACAAGGCATGTTTTTTGACCTGTATTCACATGGGTGGTGCTCTCTTCAGAGGAGGTGGGCAGGCCGGCTGGTGCTCCCTTACCCTGTGGTCCTGTGTCACTGTTTTTCTGCCTCTAGCACTCACACCTAGCCCTCCTCCCCATTCCCAGGCCAGCTCCTCCTCATCCTTCATCTTCACCTTTGACCTCAGTTTGAGCAGGTTTCTAGGTCAGGAGCCCTTAGCTGTCACGGCATCCATGACTTCACCCTCTGATGTGCTTCTGCGCTTTGTTGTTGTGCCTGTTGGCTTGTCTGAATCTCCACCAGCCTGTGGGCACCACGAGGCAGGGACCACATCCATCTCCTTGGCTTGTTGCATTCCCAGGGCCTCACTCCTACCCTGCACATAATAGATACTCAAAAAATAGAAGCTTATGGGGGAAAAAAGCTATAATGAACTCTCTTGCAAAAATTTGTGGAATTTAAAACAGCTTAGCTTTTTAAGTACAAATAATCATTTTCCTGTGATGTAATAGCTGAATATTTTGTTGTTGTTCAATCGCTAAGTTGTGTCCAACTGTCTGTGACCCCATGGACCGTGGCACGCCAGGCTCCTGTGTCCTCCACCATCTCCCAGAGTTAGCTCAAATTCATGTCCACTGAGTTAGTGATGCCGTCTAAACATCTCATCCTCTGTCACCCCTTTCTCCTCCTGCCCTCAATCTTTGCCAGCATCCGGGTCTTTTTCAATGAGTCGGCTCTTCTCTTCAGGTGGCCAGGGTATTGGAGCTTCAGCTTCAGCATCAGTCCTTCCAATGAACATTTAGTAGCAGCTGTGAAGTATTGTACCTGTGGCAGGTGACCTTGGGCCACTGTGTTTCATATTTCTGTCTGCTTTTCACCATGTCACCCTCACCCGTTGTCATTGATATGAAACTGAGAACAATCTTCATTATTTTAGCAAAAACTGCTCAACTAACAGTTTCTTCTTGCCAAACTGATTTTTCAAAAGGATTGTTTTTACTTCTTAAAAGCTTAATAAGCATTAGTTTTATGGAAAGTTCTTTTAGTTAATTACAAAGATCATAAAGTGTTGGTTATTGAGTCTACTGAGAAGAAATGTTTTTTTGTTGAAAAGGAAAACTAAAAATAGGATGACAAAGTAGAAAAGCTTCGGTGGTTCAAGGAAAAACTGTGATTGAAAGAACAATCTTACGGTCTCACTCAGTGTTGCCTAATTAACTTGGATGCAAACAGCTTTTCTGGATGTGTTTTTTATACAGACCTGATGGCTATTTCATTTCCCTCTTCTGAATGCCGTGGGTGCAAACCAAGTGCTTTCTGGGGAATTTCCTGGGGACTGAACTGAGTGCTGCATTTTCGTAATAGTGATGCTCAGTAAATTTGAAGTTAGGAGTTTGAATTTGGTCCTGGATTTTTAAGACCACCACCTCTGGTCACCAAGTATGAAAAAAATAAAGAGAAAAACTGGAAGGCCCTGCAAGTTCCTAGTTTTGCAGCTGTGTTATTAAAAATCTCCATTAGAAGTCTTTATCTTTTAACCTGATGTGGTCATGGTTTGTAGTCAGTTACTCTCTGATTGATTGTCTTTAATGTAGCTGAGGAAAAAAGTACCCTGTCTCTCATCCATTGACTTTTCATCTGAACGAAACAATAAGCATAAGAATTACCACCTTCCTCCATACGTGTGTGGGTAACAGAATTGTCAGAAGGTTCACGGAACGCAGCCAAGCTGTGAAGCCTACGAGACTCACTTAAATTAGAAGTTGAGCCATTTGAAGCTTATGGTGTTAACAGAAATGAAAAGAGAGGAAGAAGTCATAAGTACAGCTATCAAGTAAAAAATACATGTTCGTTTGAAAATCAGAAAAGACCTAATTCCCGCCTTTTAATTAAGTTGTATGGTTTTGAACTTTGAGATCCGTTAACGAAAACATTCCATTGCTTGGAGCCACCGGTGAAAAAAGCCACACACAAATTCATTAACTGTCTGTTCTCTGGCTGCTTTGTACATAAAAGAGATTTAAAGAAAATACACCTCAGGTCTATAAAATTTGGGTTATAATATTGCATAGTCCCTGCTCTCAAGGATAATGAGATATAATAGATCACAAGGATAATTTGAAATCTATAGAAAATCTCAAACTCTCATTTAGTCAGCGGTTTCCATCTCTCAAGCAAATCTTTTATCAGAGTTGATAATTATCTGAATTGATTTATTGGAGTTTTGTTTTTCACACTAATTCTTTTTGGGGCCAGGGCTGAGAAACAGTGAGGCAGTGCAAGAGAGAGATGAAGCAGGATGTAGATGACCAGGTTTTTAATATCATCTTTATAGTTATTTTTAATGGATGATCTCAGAAAAGAGATAAAGTTCTTTTTAATGGATGATCTCAGAAGGTGCATGAGTACCTTCATTATGCTTCTACTCAGAGACCAGCAGTTCTCAAAGTATTGAGCCTTTATCAAAAAAAAAAAATCATTCTTGATTAAGCCACTGCTTCAAGAAAACCTCTTGTGTACTGGAAAAGGGAAAACCTTTCAGCAGTTGCTTGCTGCTCTGGAAGCAAACCATGAGCTGGAGCTGGGGCGCCAGGACCCACGGAGCCACCCTCTGCAGGGACGGAGCCCCCTAGGTGCAGAAGCAGGGTCATGTCCCCAGTGGGTGGGGCGAGGGGAACTTCTCCCCTCAGTGTGGGCTCCCTGCTTGGGGACTTGTGGCCATTCTCCTTAGGATCTCTGCTGCAGGAGCATCATGGCTCGTGTGCAAGGATGTCCTGAAAGCACAGCTGACCTGCTGGTGGTGATGTGATCAGCTGAGTGGTGTGTATGTGTGTGTGTTTGCTCAGGTGGCTCAGTGGTAAAGAACCTGCTTGTCAGTGCAGGAGAAGCAGGTTCGATCCCTGGGTCAGGAAGATCCCCTGGAGAAGAGAATAGCAACCCACTCCAGTATTTCCTGGAGAATCCCATGGACAGAGGAGCCTGGTGGGCTACAGTCCACGGGGTCACAGAGTGTTGGACATGACAAACCAACTGAGCACAGCTGGTCTTCCCTTCCTTCAGTGGAATTTTATTCTGAAAATGTCTTTCTTTGCAGGACTTGTTACAGAATAACCCGTATAGCAGTGAGCCATATATCATGTGTAACTTACATGACCCTTGGTCAGGCCGAGGGTTGAGTTCACTGCCCTTGGCTGGCTCCTGGATCTCCACGTATAAAATTGGACATGCTACCCACCAGTGCTTGCCTTGCTGCTTATTTTAGAGCAGGCCTCTCCAAAGTTTGCTGGTCATGTATTTTATCAGTAAAAAAATTTTAAGTGCATGTGTGTATATTTATAAAATATTTATGCTATTGTATATAAATGCCGTATGTAACAAAAATGTATAGTTATTACTTGTAAATAAAATTCATGTGCTCTCATCCCAATGTATTATATTCATTTTATGATATGCAAAATATGTGTTTTAGAAGAAAGAGTTAAAAAGTTGAAATAGGAATTAAAGTTCTCATGTTTTCTTCCCATAATGCTGAAGTATCCACACACTGCTTTGAAGTGCAGTGTTTCCGGGGTATAAATAAATGTAAAAGCACTTTGGCATTGCAGAGCGCTTCCCAAATGTATGTTTTGTTTTTGTCATCATCATAGTTAGTCCACAGTTATTAAGGACTGTGCTGTGGTCCCTCCCCTGGATGTTGTAAAACTGGGGCACACGGAGCTTGTGTGAAGTGTTTTGTTGTTTGTCAACGTTCCTTAAGGCACTGCTTTGAAACATTAAGTCTAAGCGTAGTGGCTGGAAAAATAGATCATCTCGAACCACATTTTAACAATTACCAACAGCACCACTTTTTAGGCCCTTAGGATTTGCCAGGCACTGGCCTGAGTGCTCTTGTTATGGTAGAAACTAGTGCGTCTCTGAAAGGTGTCACTCGGTGTGGACAGGAGCGTGGAGGTCCCGTGTGGCTGGTCCCTGCGGATGCTGTGCCTGGAGAGACAGGGGCTGGGGTGGTGGGCATTTGCATGACTGAAGGTTGTGCAGTGTTGCTCCAGAGATAGGAGTTACACCCAGAGCTAGGTATTTCAAGGGAGTTGTCTTGAAATGGCCTGGAACAGAGGGACAGAGAGACTGAGACCCATCCCACAGGAGGCTGCCCCTGGTGAAGCCACCCCTCCATCAGGACAGAGATTAGCTGACCCCAAGTTCCCTTTGACCTTTTGCGGTCCTTTTGTTCTCTGAGTTCCTGAATTGTTTGGCTCCTTTGCTGTAATCACTTAGGCTTATTCCCTATTGAAGGCCTGTGCCTGCGAGTGATTTGCTCTACCTCCATCTGCACCACTGCCGTCCTTCCCAGGCCCTTGTCCCTTCCCTGAGGCCCTGCAGGCCTCTCCGTGGTTCCTAAGCCATCTTCCCTCCACTCCAGTCCGTCCCCTGCGTCCTCAAGTCTCATCTTCCTCAAATGCCACCCTCCTTACAGTATTGCTAGTTTTCTCTTACTGCATTAACAGCTTTGCAGGTTAATATAGCACAAAGCTATTATTTCATAGTTTCTAAAGGTCAGAAGTCCAGGCCTGACCTGGCCAGTTCTGCTCAGGGTCCCTCCAGGCTGAAGTCACTGTGTGGGTCGGGGCCTTGCTACTCACCTGGGGCGCAGAGCCACTTCCGGGCCCATGGCTGTTGGCAGAGTCCATCTCTCTGTGTCTCTGGGACTGAGGTCCCTGGACTGCTGTGCTCCTGGGGGCCTCTGTACCACATGGCCCCCAGGCAGCCCACTTCAAGGAGGTTTGCTTTTTTCTGGGCCAGCCAGGGCGTGCCTGCTTGTGACTGTGAACTTTAAAAAATTTTTTTTAATTATAGAGAACATAAGGGCTTCTCCCAGAGGAGGCAGGCAGACCAGAGACCGTATCTGGTGGCTCCTTGTCAGTGATGTTGGCCAGTCGGAGGACGTGGTGCGGCCAGTCTTAATGTCAGACCCGGTGTCAGCTCCAAGCAGAGTAGAGGGCAGGGCTGCAGCTGTGTAGGTTGTTGGGGCTGCCTTCTCACCCAGCATCTCCCCAGGGGCCTGCGGAGTCTGTGTGGGGTAGACACCCACCCACGAGCAGGGTTGCTGTGGGGAGTTCATCGGAGTGGGGCTGTCCCTCTTCCCTGGGTCTCCGGAGTCCCCCCTGGGACTACAGGACAGCGCTCCTGGGCCTCTACTGGATGGGTCAAGCTTCATCGGCCACATTGATTTTCTGTTTATTTGTGAAGGGACAGAATACGAGATTACCAAATAAAATATAATTTCCAGTGTTATTAATGAAAGACTATATTACATTCACTTTTAATGAGATCCTGGTGTTGCAAAATGATTCCACGTAATGAATCCCCTGGAAATCAATGAAAAGTTTAATTACCATCATGGCAGTGCTGTGCGAGAATATTGCTTCGGTCAATTTTACAATTTATCAATTTTCTTTCCCTTTCTCTTTCTTTAATTGCTTTGATGAAGTAAAAATACATTCTTCATTAGCGTTTGATCTTTTTCTGGAAATGTGTTACAAAAATTCAGATTTCTTCCTCTCTAGTAATAATGGTCCCTGTCATTTTTTAATCTGTGTTACCATTTACAATTTGTATATTTTTAAATGAGGCAGTATTTCCATTTTGTAGATTTAATCATTACTAAGTCTTACTAAAGCATTATCCTTTTCTCTCTGTCAGTTTTTTTGCAAACTACTTGGTGTCTCTTCTCAGCTCAAGAGTTGACCCATTAGTCAAAAATTACATGTTCTGTGTTTATTGCTTGTCACCCAGTCAAGCTCTGCTGCTGCTGCTAAGTCACTTCAGTCATGTCCGACTCTATGCAACCCCATAGACGGCAGCCCACTAGACTCCTCTGTCCCTGGGATTCTCCAGGCAAGAATACTGGAGTGGGTTGCCATTTCCTTCTCCAATGCATGAAAATGAAAAGTGAAAGTGAAGTCGCTCAGTCGCGACTCTTAGCGACCCCATGGACTGGAGCCTACCAGGCTTCTCCGTCCATGGGATTTTTCCAGGCAAGAGTACTGGAGTGGGGTGCCATTGCCTTCTCCGCAGTCAAGCTCTGGGGGCAAATAAAAAGAAAAACCATTGGTTTTGTGCAACTACATACCCTTTTTGATTTCAAACAAAGTGAATTTTCTTCTTACAGTATTTTTAGTTTGACATTTCACTGATAATGGTACTGTCTTTTCCACCGTGATGGTAATTGATTTTTTAAACCTATTTACAAAGCTCAATGCAAAATGTTGACCTGGTTTTTTTGATCTAAGGTTGTTCTTTATATTGGTAACTCTAGATTTTGCTGACGATATACTGAGAAAGTCATCCCTTCTGTGTATCTGGTTCCCCATGGTTCTGCCCTCGTTCCCTGTGGATTGATAGTCGAGCCTCTCAGATGGTCCCTCTGTGTGTTCTAAGTCAGGGTGCCCACTGCTCCTGGTTAAACAGCCAGTGATAGGGGGCTTCTTGACCAGACGAGTGCAAACTCCTTAGCTTGCCGTTCTGCAGTGTGACAGCTAGCACCCTGCCTCCTCAGCCCCCAGTAAGTACTCCTTGCCTGGCGCAGTGGGATCCCCGAAAGTAGCAGCGAGCCAGACAGTCAGGGCACCTGCCTCCATGGAGCTTATATTCCAGGCGGAAGCCAGAGAGTGACAAGCGCCAGAAAGGAAGCGCAAGGGCACTGTCAGCCTGGAGGGCTTTCTGCACATGAGATGATGGGGCAGTTCTCCCTAAGATACGATCTCTAAGGCAGGACCTGGAAGATGAGGAGGATCCAGCCAGGGGAAGAGGCAGAGGGAATAAAAAGTACAAGGACCTCAAGGCAGAATAGAGCCTAACCTGCTCAGCACAATGCCTCACGTCTAGTAGGTACTGATTGTGGATTAGGTATACAGTGAGTGAGTGTTGAGTGAATAAGTGAACGACTGGATCTGAAACACCCACTTAGTTTTTACTCTTGAATGTAATGGCATTTTTCTGTAATAAACATAGAGTTTTTATTATCAGAATGATGTTCTGTAAAGCTTAATTTTCCAATGAAAGGTTAGCCTGCAGTCCATGCTCTTACGGTGGGGATTGGTCTGCCTGGAGGCGGGCTTGCATGGCCGGGACCCTCCACCCTGCCTGGTGACAGCCCCTGGTTTGTTTCTGTGTTGCAGCCCTGGTCGTCAGCACCACCTCAGCTGGCTTCGCCCTGGCTCCAGCGCCTTTTGACTGGTCCTGCTTCCTGCTTACCTTTGCTGGAACAGGCCTGGCTTCCTGCGCTGCCAACTCCATCAATCAGGTTAGTGCAACACCTTTCAGCCGGGTCAGGCTATCGTCGCTTCTTCTGAGATTGTCATATTGTGGCATTTAAAAAGAAAAAGACCCCTCCCAAATCACACCCATTGCTGGGAAGGTCCTGTGAGCCTAGAACGCTGCGTGTCTTGCAAGGTTTGGGGCCCCGAACCAGTCTGTCTTTTTCTTTTCAGGTGAAACGTTTTCAGGTATATTCAGAAGCGAGAGCAATAGAGTATCTTTCTCAAATGACCAGGCTTTGAGGTTGGAAAGTGTTTTAGAGAGACTTCCCTGACAGTCCAGTGGTTAGGACTCTGTGCTTCCAATTCACAGGGTGCATGTTTGATCCCTGGTTGGGGAACTAAGATCCCACATGCCACATGGCACGGCCAAAAAATAAGCTAATTAATTCAATTCAATTAAAATAGTTCATTTTTTAGAAAGTGCTTTAGAGCTATCAGACTCGCTTCTCTTTCGCACTTCAGGCACATTCCCCCAAGCTTACATTATTATGTGTTGTTCTTCCTTTGGTTTGACTTGTTTGCATTTTAAAACCACCACTATGCAAAACAGTGTATTTTAAACAAGCACATCCATCTTTAAAAAAAAAATTCTTTAATTCAGTCCTCAGTAAACTTGGCCCGTGGAATCAGAATATATCAAAAAACTTAATTAGCACATTATTTTTAATACTTCTTCCCCTCACTATTATTTTAAATGTCAAAATAATTCTCTAAAATGCCTTCCCCTCCCCAGCCTGGTCACTGCAGTGTGTGCCCCAACCTTGTGGCTTTCTCATAAGATATTGTGGTGGAAAAGTCTTGGCTAAAATGTAAAGAAAGTCATTCTCCTCACCAGAACACCCAAGAGGAGTTGGCATGGTTTTAAAACAGGAATTGAAGTTACCAGCAGGAAAACAGCTTGGCCAAGTGGATGCATGCGCTGGTAGTCTGCAAAGCATGAGCCTTTTCATTCGGAAACATCTACAGTGTGCTTTTACCATGTGTTATCAGCTGCTTGGAGAAGGGTCAATGCATTTCAAATAAAGTTAATTTTCTGTTCCGATTTTACATCAAAACAGTGCTGCAGGAGGTTCAACCAGCTCTACTCACCACCACCCCCCACGCCCCTCCTGTAAACCACAAGCCATCTCTTCCTGTTGTACCCTCCCTTGTTCCCCAGCGAAGAGATTGATGACGGTTTCACAATGAACACGTTTTTAATGACGATTTGAATAAAAAGCAGTATAAGCAAATTGGGTTTATGTGACTATTTGTGGGTCTATTTTTCAAAATATTTAAAATTAAAATTTAAAATATTAAATTATCACTTGTATGTATTCAGTAGTTATAAATCCAGGTCATAAGATTAATAATATCAATTGCTGTCTTCTGTTCCAGTTACATAGATTTTAATAGAGGCTTCGGACAAAAGTATGGAGACTCAGAAAATAGCAACACAAGCTCATAAACATCAAATGGTCCCTAGATATTATAAAAGATGACACAGAGTGGGGGACTTCCCTTGCAGTCCAGTGGTTAGGACTTTGCCTTC
Source organism: Bubalus bubalis (assembly GCF_019923935.1). Classification (NCBI taxonomy): domain Eukaryota; kingdom Metazoa; phylum Chordata; class Mammalia; order Artiodactyla; family Bovidae; genus Bubalus; species Bubalus bubalis. The sequence goes on along the minus strand of NC_059159.1, from coordinate 31,009,158 downwards.
CAAGGCAGGAGGTACGAGTTCGATCCCTGGTCAGGGAGCTAACATCCCACATGCCTTGGGGCCAAAAAAACCAAAACATAAAACAGATGTAACAGAGTCAATAAACACTTTAAAAAATGAAATAAAATAAATAAATAAAATGATCTACATCAAAAAGTCTTTTAAAAAAATAGACTGGCCTTGAGTTGGAGCTGTCTGACGCCCCTCCCCCCCACCATCACCACCAAAAGGAATAAAAAGGTGGTCAAGAATTCATGATGGAGTAAAACCATTCAATTGTAGCAAAGAAATATCTGGAGGAAATAAAGTGGAATGATTTATATTAGGCAGAAGTTTATTATGGAAGCTGAACATAAACCAAGGTTTTAGAAATGTTTTAAGTTGAAATGCGTTTAGATGGCCGTGTTATTTCACAGTTTGCTCCAGGGGCTGAGTTGGGTTCTGTGGGTTTTAAACTGCTGGGGAAGCTGCAGCCTCCATAGGGGGATTCTTTCTGTGATGACAAATGCCAAGAGTCTTGTCCTGCCTCCTCCTCAGGCTTGTGTCCTAGCCCTGCCTACCTTTCACACACACAACTGTCCCGCTCTTCTTCTAGAACTTTCTCATACCCCCCACAGGCATCAGCAGCATTGGGCATGGTGTCCACCCTCAGTCAGGGCTGTTGGGCACACAAATACTTTCCTCATCCTCTCCTGTTTATCCGTATTGCTTCCCTCCACTTGTCTTGGGCTCTGATTTCATTCGGAAGCCTTGTAATACTTAAAAAAATCTCACTGATTTCCATCATCGAATTTCATCATTATAATAGTGTCAGTTAGCTTCTCAAATGACAGTATTTTCTAAATAACGGTGGGGATATTTTAATTCTAGTGTTGTTAAGCAGTCTCATAAAATAAAGGAAGGTGAGGCCATTTTCATCAATGCTTTTCTTTAGCATCAAAGAGCACAAGGCCACAAGGATTTGCATGAGCTTTTGAAAGCATGCAGAGAAAGAAACAGTCGAAAAGGAAGAGCTTCCTGGTTTTTTAAAGGAGCTGGCTTCCCACTAAAAGAGTGCAGAAGTGTGGTTGGTGTGCAAGACTGATCTCCAGCTTCTGTTGGAGTTCTGTGGGAAGAAAATGTCCCCTGTCACATTTACAGAAGGATTCAAGTAACATTTCATGTTTTTAAAAATACTTCTCATTGCTGTTATTCATTTAGTTCTGAGTGTTTCTTCTTTATACCCTACTTCTGTGATCTCTCTGTGTAAAAGTAGGAAACATAAAGCTTTGGAAAGCAGTTCTTAACCTTTCTTTTAAGGAGGGAAAATGAGATTTAGCCTCTGATATATGAAGTCCTGACTAATGCATAAAGAGATACATGTATATATAAGAAACCACTAACATGAAAATGTAAAAAGCAATTACACCCATGTTTTGTAAACCATACACATGCTTCATTTAAAGCCATAGGGCAGCTTGAGAGTGGGAGTGCCTTCCAGGGATGAAAACAATCCATAAAATTCAGCGACTGGAAAATAAAATGTTATAGATGGCCTTGACTGATCTTATCTTGAAAACAGAGAGGCCAAAAGGAAAAAGCTGAGTGAGCTCAAGTAGAATGAATTAACAAACTGAAAGATAAAAATTATCAAAAAATTATCATCACAACCATTTTGATTGTTTGACATGACAGATACTGTTTTAATAAGCTGTAAGTGGGATTGTAATTGCACTCATCTCACATGCTAGTCAAGTAATGCTCAAAATTCTCCAAGCCAGGCTTCAGCAATACGTGAACCGTGAACTTCCAGATGTTCAAGCTGGTTTTAGAAAAGGCAGAGGAACCAGAGATCCAATTGCCAACATCCGCTGGATCATGGAAAAAGCAAGAGAGTTCCAGAAAAACATCTATTTCTGCTTTATTGACTATGCCAAAGCCTTTGACTGTGTGGATCACAATCAACTGTGGAAAATTCTGAAAGAGATGGGAATACCAGACCACCTGACCTGCCTCTTGAGAAACCTATATGCAGGTCAGGAAGCAACAGTTAGAAAGGGACATGGAACAACAGACTGGTTTCAAATAGGAAAAGAAGTACGTCAAGGCTGTATATTGTCACCCTGCTTATTTAACTTATATGCAGAGTATATCATGAGAAATGCTGGACTGGAAGAAGCACAAGCTGGAATCAAGATTGCTGGGAGAAATATCAGTAACCTCAGATATGCAGATGACACCACCCTTATGGCAGAAAGTGAAGAGGAACTAAAGAGCCTCTTGATGAAAGTGAAAGAGGAGAGTGAAAAAGTTGGCTTAAAGCTCAACATTCAGAAAATGAAGATCATGGCCTCTGGTCCCATCACTTCATGGCAAATAGATGGGGAAACAGTGGCTGACTTTATTTTGGGGGGCTCCAACATCACTGCAGATGGTGATTGCAGCCATGAAATTAAAAGACACTTACTCCTTGGAAGAAAAGTTATGGCCAACCTAGACAACATGTTAGAAAGCAGAGACATTACTCTGCCAACAAAGGTCTGTCTAGTCAAGGCTATGGTTTTTCCAGTAGTCAGGTATGCATGTGAGGGTTGGACTATAAAGAAAGCTGAGCACCAAAGAATTGATGCTTTTGAACTGTGATATTGAAGAAGACCCTTGAGAGTCCCTTGGACTGCAAGGAGATCCAGCCAGTCCATCCTAAAGGAGATCAGTCCTGAGTGTTCATTGGAAGGACTGGTGTTGAAGTTGAAACTTCAATCTTTGGCCACCTGATGCAAAGAGCTGACTCATCTGAAAAGACCCTGATGCTGGGAAAGATTGAGGGCAGGAGGAGAAGGGGACGACAGAGGATGAGATAGTTGGATGGCATCACTGACTGAATGGACATGAGTTTGGGTGGATGCCAAGAGTTCGTGATGGACAGGGAGGCCTGGAGTGCTGCAGTCCATGGGGTCACAAAGAGTTGGACGCGACTAAGCAACTGAACTGAAGTAGGATTATTTTACTTATGTTACATATGCATGAGTTTTTTAAATAAAGATCAAGAGTGTGTGTCAATAAGTGCATATATACAGGTTGATTTTAATAATGATGCACTGTTTGATTTCATGGCTGTGCCAGTCCTCTGCCCTTTTAGCTCTGCTCCTACAAGTGATGCCACACACACCTTTGTTGTTAGAGGACAAAATACGGGAAGTAAAATTGCTGGGAGGAAGGCCACCAGCCAAAGCATGTGTGACAATGGTTTAACTCTGGAATGTATGATTTTAGCAGAATAATTAATTTCTAACATTCATGCAGTGCCTTAGCATTTACAGAGTGTATTCACACAAATTATTATTTAAACCTTACAACCCTGAGGGATAGGTGGCATTATTTCCATTTCTATTGTTAAACATTTTGTTTTACCATTGAATTATTCTTTTTTTAAAAGCAACATTGAAAAAATTATTGTGCCATTAAATCCCAATAAAAAAGGTGAATCATTGTAAGTAAAAATAATAAATAAATACCATTGCTTTATGAATGTGAAAAAAAAAGCCACAGGAAGGAAGAAACTATTATGCAAATTAAGTGTTTATTGCAAAATCTGTAAGAAACTATAAATAAGTAAAAATGACATTTTAAATGTTGTGTTTTGCTTGTGCCTGGCACTGTTCTGAGTGTTAGAGTCACAGTAGAGAAAAAGCAACAAGCCCTGCCCTCGTGGCCTGTAGCCCAGCACTGAAGAGATCCACTGCTTAACATTTTGATTTATGTTATTGCTGTATAGGCCTTTTTCACACACATACCTTCAGGCATATATTAATATCGCACAGAAATGGTTTATGTAATATGCATAGTTTCTATATATTTTTTCCTTTAAGTAGTATATCACGAACGTCTTTCTGTGTCAGTATTTGCCTTATAGCATGATTTTAAGAGTCTTCTGTAGATGTACCATGATTTGTTTAATCAGTTTCTCTTTGTTTAACATTTTAGGGATTTTCAGTTTTTGCCCAGATAAATAATCCTAAACTGAAATTCTTATAGCTGAATCTTTGAACCCCGTCCTTCACTATTTCTTTAGATAGATTGCTGAAACTGTGTGATTTAACTAAAAGAAAGTTAAAATTTAAAACGATGTGTGCTTTAAGTGCAGCTAAATTTCTTCCTGAAGGTCTCTGTTTGCTTTAATCTGCTTATACTTCCATTTGGTGCCATGGGACTGCTCCTCACTGACCCTGAAATCTATGCTGGGTCTATAGGTGTCCTTAGATGTTGCCCTTTTGATTCAAGGTGGTCTGATTACAGAGGAGGTGGAGTTGGGTTTTTTTCATTGGGAGACTTTTTAAATGCTTACTTGCTGTTTCTGTTTGTCAGTGTTTGCCCATTTTGCTGTTGGACATATGCCTTTGTTCAAGAGATCTTGCAGTCTGTAGACTGGATTAACTTTTGTCCTGTAGGGTTTGAATATGTTCTGCGGTCTTTGGGCAGGGGTTTTGAAATGCCAATGTTTCATATGTTAACTCAGTCAGATCTTGTAATTTTTAATAGAGGAATTCTGAGTCTCGGCACTCCTGGCGGTTGGGCTGGAAAATGGTCCTCAGCACCGGGGGGGTGTTTCCCAGTGTCCCCATCTTTGCCAACGGGGTGCTGTTGGCACCGACCCCCCCCAGTGTGACAAATGAAAATGTCTTCAGACTTTGCCAAGTGTTCCTTGGGAACCACAGTCCCTCCAATGAGAACTGCTGCTTTGATAATTTCTCCTTCTGATTTTACTTGAGATCCCGGCTATGGTTTCAGCCTCGGGCAGCCTGGCTCACGTTTCTTCTGCCCGCTGATGGCCAGGTTGACCACACGGCCTGGTTCATGCTGCTGTTCCTTGTGTAATAACTCTTCATGCCCCTTTTGACTCTCAAGTGTTCCAATTCAGACAGGAAATCACCAGTCTCTCTATTCGTAGCCCACCCACACTTCATCTCTTTCGCTGTAAATGAAAGTGAAAGTCTCTTAGTCATGTCTGACTCTTTGCGACCCCATGGACTGTACAGTCCATGGAACTCTCCAGGCCAGAATACTGGAGTGCATAGCCTTTCCCTTCTTCAGGGGATCTTCCCAATCCAGGGATTGAACCCAGGTCTCCCACATTGCAGGTGGATTCTTTACCAGCTGAGCCACAAGAGAAGCTCATGAATACTGGAGTGGGTAGCCTATCCCTTCTCCAGCAGATCTTCCTGACCCAGGAATCAAACCAGGGTCTCCTGCATTTCAGGCAGATGTTTTACAAGCTGAGCCAGAAGGGAAGCCCTTCACTATAAGTGAGCTGTGCTAAAAGCATCTTTGTATCAAAATATCGGGGCTCAGGCGCTGGCTTTTCTCCTCTCAAGTGCACCGACTGGACCCAGGCCACCTGGCTTGCCTCACTTTCACCCTCTCTGTAGGCACCTGTTGGACCTACTGTCATGCCAGTTGTGGTGCTGGGTGTGAGCACCTACAGCTCAGACAAAGAGTGTTTCCCTCCGTTACTACTCTGCCATCAGTAAGCTGTTGAAGAGGTTTGATGAATTCTTTAGCTCTTACAATACCCCTGGCAGAGATCGATTACTACACTTGTCACTTGCTTGCAGGGTGCATTAGTCGCTCAGTCGTGTCTGACTCTTTGTGACCCAATGGACTGTAGCCCACCTGGCTCCTCTATCCATGAGATTTCCCAGGCAAGAATACTGGAGTGGGTAGCCATTCCCTTCTCCAGGGGATCTTCCCGACCCAGGGATCGAACCCAGAGTACCTGGCTCTATTGATGGGCAACCTGGTGACTAGAAATGTCTTCCTTCTATTGAGCAGATGTCGGCCTCCTCCTGCCTTCAACCAGCGGGTCATCTTCTCCTGTCTGTGAAAGCTCAGTGTCCCTTAGTCCACGTGACCGGTGCTCCCAGTCACTTTCCAACTGTGGTTACAGGTACTTGTGTTGTTGCAGGGGAACGCTTAACTCCTTGATACCGGTAAATAGGATTCCCTGATCTCGAGCAACCATCCCCTCTTCCCACAGCAGAGAGCAGGCCAGCAGGGTGAAATTGCCCAGGAAGTCATAATGGAAAAAAGAAATATTTACGGGGGAAGTGAAGGGAAGTAGCAGGAAGTTTCCATCATAACAACAGTCATAGCTGATACCTGTCAGATGCCAAGTCATGTTCTGAGCATTTCACATGTATTAGCTAGGGCTTGTTTAAATCTAGGTTTATAGGATTTCAGAAACTGACTCTTTTGAAAGATCAAATGGATGACAAATGAATTCATAACTTAGACTTAGCTCTAAGAAGAACTATTGATGTTCTCTGAGACGTTATTTTGGAGAAAATTACAAGAAAGGCCCAAAACGTAAGTCAAGTTTCAGATCTGAGGGGTAGGTTATAATTAGAAAGGTAAAGGCGATAAGGCTCTGTTATCTTTGGGGTCTGGTGTATCTGTGGATGTTGAAGAATTTTTATGAAAGGAAATGAAAGAGATCAAGAGGTGTGAATGAAATGGGGTCAAGAAGAGACGTGTTTTTTGTTTGATACTGACAATGCTTGAGAGACTTTTCACGGCTGAAATAAGGTAAAAAGGAAGAGCTTTGGATAAAGAGCTCTGAATTATAGGGTGGGCAGGGCAGAAGAAAATCCACAGGCTTTTAAACTGCAAGAGGGGAGACAGATAAAGATTTTCCTGTTTTCCCAGTGAATACTTGATTAATATCTAAAGCGTCTCTCTCCATTTTCGCTTTCTCTGATGTTTCTTTTGTTTTGACTCTGCAGTCCGCCTTAAGCAATAGGAACTGACTTTCATCTTCCATGGTGGACAGAAGTGGTTAGGGAACCCAGTGTTGTATCCTGGGCGAGTCCGACTGATGTCAGCGAGCGCCGGCGATGTGATTTATAGAACATCGTGTGTATAAGGAAAATCAATATACGAGAAATGTATTTTTCTCCCGAATGTTGTGACTTGTTGGGCTTTGATGTTTTAACTGGTGGGCGACTCTCATTCCCTCGAAGACCTCTGAAATCCACAACTTGTGGCTCATTCAGACAACCCGGATTAGCTACTGCTCTAAGTTGGGTCTGCAGGGTCTCTGAGTAGCACATGGGAGTCTCCAGCTAAATGTGTTTTTCATAGAAGGCAAATGATGAGCATTACTGAGCAACATCAGAAAGAAAATGCACGTTCAATGCCGAGTCTCTTTTCCTGCATTTATATATATATAAAACCCCAAATACTTCCTAAATTACATTTGATTCTCTGCTCCAGAATGATCCAGCCGAGTCGAGTGAGTTTGGCACTGGAATTCATAACCTAAATACCTCCAGGTGAAGCTCTGCCTGCAGATGTAGAGTCGACAGTAGCCTGAACATAGGTTCATAGACAGTGTTTATGATTTACGTGCTGCATTAACTGGCTGTGTGGTGGCATCATCCCGTTGTGGTGTAGAAGAATGAAGTGACGCTTAGCTGTGCCGTTGATTACACACCTGGCGGGGTTGAGGGCAGAATTTTTGGATGCGACCCCGAGCTCGCTGCTTCTTCCTCTCACTCGGAATGTTTTAGTCTCAGCACCACTCAGATGAGGGCCGTTACCGCTGAACAAGTCACCTTTGCTCAGGTGACTGCTGGCATTCTCGCTGTGGAGCCCCGAGGCGAGGGGACCTTCATGGGTTGGTGACATCTCCGTCTCTAGTGAGATGGGAGGATTTGAGGCACTCATCTCTATGAAAGCCAAGTGCTCCGTTAATGTTAGCTGTTGTGATTGTTGTTAATATAAAAGTTTGGCCTGTTTTGGGCCCACTTTGAGAATCTGGTTACCATCCATTTGTCTCCAGTTAGGGTCGTAATATAGAGAATGGCAAGGAGACGTGTTTGTTTTCCTCAGTGTTAACCTTGCAAACTATAATGTGTGTGTGTGTGTGAGTGAATATGCGTATTTATGTATTCCTAGTGAGCCTGGTAGGCTGCCGTCTACGGGGTCGCACAGAGTCTGACACGACTGAAGCGACTTAGCAGCAGCAGCAGCAGCAGCAGTGTGTAATACCTGCCCGGTGTTTGAACATGTGGTGACTTAGGCTCAGCAGCTGTCATTTGTGCTCTGCCTCAGAGGCCTGTGGAGTTGCGTTGTCAGTTCCAATAAATCTAAAAAATATCGGTGAAAAATATTGGGTTTCCCTGGTGACTCAGATGGTAAAGAATCTGCCTGCAATTCAGGAGACCCACCTTTGATCCCTGGGTCAGGAAGATCCCCTGGAGAATGGAATGGCAACCCACTCCAGTATTCTTACCTGGAAAATTCCATGGACAGAGCAATCCTGGCAGGCTACAGTCCATGAGGTTACAAAGAGTCAGACATGACTGAGCGACTAATACTTGTACTATTGGTGAAAAAAGGTTGATAAATCAAAAAAGCAGGTATTTAATTGAGACTCGCATGGAGATGACAGAAGTGAGGCTAATCTGGGTTTCTGGAGCTGGGCTTTGTGGCTGCATCTCTGAGTAGTGGGTCGTGCTTGACTGTGATGTGGAAGATAGAAACCTGCTTCCTCCCTGGCTGGCTCCATCTCACCAGCCGGCAGGGGTCAAGTTGAGTTTCTTCCCAAATTATCTTTCTTTCCCCAAAATCTTCAGTTATGTTTTGCCTTTCCCAGTAGCTTGTTCTGAATCCCGTAAGCATGTCTGTTCTCTGCTCTGAACCACAGACCCTCCTCCTCCTGACCCTGCTGTTTTCTGGGTTAGATGACTCTTCATTGATGGCACTGCTGTTGAACCTGACCATGTAGACTGACCCTGGGAGACCATCTCATACTCTCTTTGCCTTAGTCACTGCTTTTAAAGTTTAACGCATGAAAAAAGTGGATGCTTTAGTATTTATACTTTAGAATTGGAGTCATTTGATGGTTCTGAATTCCACACCAAACTCCCAGACTCTTGAAGAGGAATCAGGGTGTCGGCAGTGGACAGTGGAACAGGTCTGTGAGGCCTGTGCTCTTGAAAACAGACTGACTTCTGAGAATCCTTTGTCTCCTGCTAATTTCTAACCAGTAAAGGAGCTCCATACTGCTTTAGGCAAGCTATCAGACCTTTAAAATGTGTGTGTAAGTGATTAAAGTAAATCCTAAAATTCACATTGCCACGACCACCCAGCCCTGTCTTATTGATTTTCTAAGAAGTTTTAGAAAATACTGTTTGGCAAGAAGGGGAAATTGCTTACCTGTGTGATTAATCTTAAGGAAAACCTCGCGCTGGCGTTTCCTTTAGATGCTATGCCAGATTTCTCCCGGAAGCAGCAATCACAAGGGGGAACAAAGACATTCTGAAGGATCTGAGTGATGGAACATAAAGATAGGATGAAACAAAAGAGAAAATTTAGTAGTTAATAAGATTTATGTATACTTGTAACATAGAGTATCTTTGTACCTTAAAATATACTGTGTAACCTTACAATGCTAAGATAATATGCTTTTGTTCCAATGAGATTCCTTTAATCCTGGAGGATGTTTACCTGCTAGCTCATAAAAAAGGAAACTAATGCTGAAATGAAAGTCTAGTGTAACATCCTAGTATTTTCATTAACATATCTGAGTAAAAATTATGTTAGTCTGGTGTTGCTTTTAGCAAAACTATGGCTGATGATGTAGAAAATTGCAGTCGTTCATATTACTGTTATTAGGTGAACTAATAAGAAGGATTAAACAGTGCTGTGTATAATTACCTTAAACAGCTTTCTGAAGATATGTGAATAAAGATTTCTCTTCCAAAGTTAATGCTGTCAACTCCTAATTTAAAATAATGGGGATTAACCAAAACATCGGGTGTTAAGAATATAAAACTGTCTTAAGTCCAGATTATCAATTCTTATAAAAATATTCAGGGATTTGGTAAATTAGGGTATTAGTAAGGGACTGAGCATGGATTCTACCCCTACCCCCTTGATTTTCACTTACTCTTGAATAAATGACTGAATGGCAACATAGCTTATTTAAATAAGCATGTGGTTAACCTGGAACAATTAGACAGGCCTTCAATTCAAAGTCTGACATGTTTTCACAGAAGAAGAAAAACAGTTCCTAAGTTTTTTAGCAGAGAGATATTTAGCCATCCTGGCTTAAGTACAGTCAGCTTGTATTAAAAAATGACCCTTTCCCTAAGTGCTCAGTGAACATTTAGGCTTCAGGACTTTGCTTTAATGCCTTTGAAAGTCAGGAATATGCAACTGAACTAGTTTTCACTTGCACAGAATTTTGTTTATTCTGCTTAGTTCAAGTCAGAATTATCAAGGAGGGGTAGGCTGTTGAAATCCCCTTGATGTTCCCCTGCCTGGTGGAAAGAAGTTCTTTAGGTAGTAGGAAACGCTTATCCAGTGTGGCCATCTCTTCTTGAAAGTTATTTTCAGGAAGAATCCTCACACAAGTATTGACTCCTTTCACGAGTGATCAAAAAGAGCAGCCCCCAGTGTGGCAGAGGAAGGCAGTTGTATAAGTAAGTGCAGTAAAACAATACAGCAGAGCAGCTCTACACAGGGCTAGAAGTCGGGCCGTGCTGTAGGTGTACAAGGGAGGGGTCGACAGGGGTCATTGCAGCCTCTGGAGGTCAGGAGAGCCTCCTGGAGAAGGGGCCAGAGCCTCTGAAGGTGAGGTGGGCACTTACCAGGTGGATGCTATGAGGGGAGATCTTTCCAGGCAGAGAGAAGGTCATGAGTAAAGACCCAGAGACGTGAAACATCAGCCAGAGGATGCGTGTCCAGCACAGCACAGCAGAAGCCTGAGACACGGGGTGGGGAGGATGCTGTGAGGTTCCACTGCAGGGCTTTTAGTGGGGGTGGGGGGTCAAGCACCCAGACTCCCCGGGAGGTGCTGGGCAACCGCTGGTGGGTGGTCATAAAGCCATCACACCTGTGCTGGCTCTCAAGCTCTTGAGAGGGTAGAGAAGAAAATGCTAGCTTTGACCCACGGAGGCTGTGTGGTCTGGTCCCTCTCCAGCCCCCACCTCCTTCCACCGCAGGGATCGCAGCTCAAGTGCTAGCCACACGGCAGACACTCCCTGGGCACCTGTGTCGTGTGCTGGGCTGACAGGAAGGTTGATTCTCTCTCAGAGTCTACGTGGAAAAGCAAAAGCTGGGCAATAGATATTGTAACAAGGAGACACCACCAGGCAGAGGGGAGGACCGTGGTGAGGGACCAGGCAGTGCAGTGGCAGCAGGCCCCACCTGCCCCCTGACTGCTGCCCTGCGTCACACCCACACTGTCCCTTCACGGCGCTCTTCACGATTTGTAAGGATGCATCTGACTGCCCCCATCTGTTTATCTGCACAAGAGAGGTGCTTAGAGAGGTCAGGAGCCTGAGGGCAGAGCCCAGGCTCGCTGACCAGGCTGGTGTGCCAGCTCTGTGTCTACCTGTGACTTGGGCACCTAACTTTCCCAACAGAGGAGGTTGCTGAGAAAGTTAAATGACATATTTGGTTCTTAAAGAAGGGCCTGGTACTTAGAAAGTAGGCAATTGATGTTAATTATTATTACTTTTTATTGGGCTTCCCTGGTGGCTCAGATGGTAAAGAAGCTGCCTACAGTGTGGCAGACCTGGGTTCGATCCCTGGGTTGGGAAGACCCCCTGGAGAAGGGAACGGTTACCCACTCTACTATTCTTATGAATAGAAATTTATTGAATGAGGAAAGGAGGTAGGCAGATTTTCTTTCTATAAAAAATTGATTTAGCCATTCTGTGAAGCAAAGCTTGAGGACAAACCTGTTCAGACAGGAAGCAGAGATCATGAGAGCCTGAAAGGGCGCCATCAGGAGAGGTATCAAGTTAGAGGACTCGATCCTTCATTCAGTGTCCTAGTGCTGAAAAGAAAAAAGTAAAAATGTAGTCACTCAGTTGTGTCCAACTCTTTGCAGCCCCATGGACTGCAGCACTATCTGTCCTTCACTGTCTCCTGGAGCTTGTCAAACTCATGTCCATTGAGTTGGTGATGCCATCCAACCATCTCATCCTCTGTCTCCCCCTTTTCCTCTTGCCCTAATCTTTTCCCAAAATCAGGGTCTTTTCCAGTGAGTCGACTCTTCTCATCAGGTGACCAAAGTATTGGAGTTTCAGCTTCAGCATCAATCCTTTCCTTCCAATGGATATTCAGGGTTGATGTCCTTTAGGATTGACTGGTTTGATCTTGTTGCTGTCCAGGGGACTCTCAAGAGTCTTCTCCAGCATCACAGTTCAAAAGCGTCAAATTTTCAGCGCTCAGCCTTCTTTATGGTCCAACTCTCACGTCTGTACACGACCACTGGAAAAAACAAATACTGGGTAGATGTGGAGTGATGGATAGAGTGTCATCTAGTGAGATGGGGAACACAGAAGAAGGAGCAGGTCTTGGCAAATAAATGATCGTTCAGTTTGGGCTTTTTTTTTTTTGGCGGGGGCTGGGGGGGTGGGGTTTGCTGCATATTTTGCGTAGAGATGGGTAGAGGCAGCAGGAGATAGGAGAACATGGAGCTGAAACCGGAAGCTGACGGTTGTCATCAGACGAAAGTGAAGGAATCTGGGTGGGGGAGAGCAGTCTGCACTTGAGGACAGTGGAGGGGCTGCAGTCTGTGGGCTGGGAGTGGCATGAACATCCAGAGTGTTTCCTGTGATGAAAAGATAAAGATCTTGGACAAACAGAAGGAAGTTATGTCAGAGACCGGTGATGGATCAACTCAGAGTAAAACCCCAGGTGCCCTCTAAGGGTTGCCCTCCTCCCCCTGGCAACCTTGCTCACCCCGCTCCAGCCACGCAGCTTTTTGCCACCATCCCCTACCCCTCAGGAAGTCTCCTGCCCAGGAGTCCCTCAGGTTCCCGTGCCCACCACCTCCTCACAGGTGTCCAGGCTTCATTCCAGCTTCCGCTTCTGTAAAGGGCACGCCCACCCTCTGCACTCCTCTCCTCTGCTGTGATGAGTCCTTTGGTTTCTTGTCTTTCCCCTACTTGTAATGTCGGCACCACAAGAACAGAGCCTTGGTTTTATCCTTAAAAATTGGCCGACCATCGTAGGAGCTCAGCATATGAATAAGTCGAAGATGAATGTTGCTTACTGTTTGGCGAGAGAACTGATGTCAAAAAATGACACAGAGACTTTCCTGGTGGTCCAATGGCTAAGACTCCATGCTCCAAATGCAAGGTCCCAGATTCCATCGCTCGCTGGTCAGGGAACTAAGATCCTGCATACTGCAACAAGATAGAAGACCCTATGTGCTACAACTAAGACCCAGAGCAGCTAAATTAAAAAAAAAAATTTCTTAATGACACAGATAAACGTAAACTCACAACTGTGGTGAGCGGTTAAGGCGTTCAGGACACACAGAGGAAGGTGATGAGGGGGTGATGCTGGAAGCCTGTGCTTGACCTCAGCACTCACCTGTGTCTTCTTGTGGATGGCATCTGGGCCTGAGGAGGGACTTCCCTGGGCACAGATCTGGCTGGGCAACCCCCTTCCCGATAGGCTGCCTAGTTCCTGGGACTCTTAACAGTGTTTGTAGGAAGCAGTCTTGCTGGAAAGTGAGTATAGACATGCCTCAGAGATGAGGGATTTTTTCTTAAAGCTATTCCGTGATTACAGGGAACCCATCTCAGTTACCCTCAGCAGTTTTTTCCATTTTCAGAGGCAGATGCTTTGGACTCTCCTCCTCCCACATTTTACTTCTCGTCAGGCTGCGTGGTGGCCTTGATGAGCTGGAAGGCGAGTGCCCAGGAGCAGCTGCTACGTTTGGCCTGAGCAGAACCCATGCAGCTAGAACCTCCGTCTTTTTTTCAGTAGACACTTGGGTTTTCCTGGGAAATTTCCTGAGCTTTCAATGTGAAATGTTGGCTCAAAAAAAAAATTTTTTTTTTAATCCCATGTAGACCAGACAAAACCTGCCAGTGGATTGAATTTTCCCTGAACATTCAAGGAAATTCTTTGGTCACCCCCAAGTCTGGCCTTTGAAATAGGACATAATTTATATATTATCATTTATCAACACTTTTTTTAAGAAGAAGAAAAAAAAAATCTGCCTTCTGAAAATAGAATTCTTCACAGCTAAATGGTGGCATGTACTTTTCTCCCCTTATTTTCATCACGCCAAGAAAAGTGAAGTACAAACTATCTCAGTAGATTAGATAGAATCAAGCCACTGAATCTTTTGTTGTTGTTTAGTCACTAAGTCATGTCCGATTCTTTTGAGACCCTGTGGACTGTAGCCCGCCAGGATCCTCTGCCTATGGGATTTCCCAAGCAGGAATACTGCAGTGGGTTGCCATTTCCTTCTCCAGGAGATCTTCTTGACCCAGGGATCAAACCCATTGGCAGGCAGATTCTTTACCACTGAGCCACCACTGAATCTTAGCTTGGAGATGAAGTGCCTGGCTTTCCTGAACACCTGTGTCTTCTCAAACTGTACCGTAGAAGAGCTCATTATTTTCAATTTTAAAAAAGGGGGAGTGGTACTGCTTTAGCATCCAAAAGGTAGAGTGGAGGAAGGTCAGTTGAAAATTGCTTCAAGAAACAATTTGAAATTTTTCAAATTGGAAATTTCAAATGTGTTTACAATTGTTTCTCCACCAATGGTGGTGGCGGCGTTATGTTTCAGAAAGTGCCATTAATTGTAAGAGAGTACCACACAGTAGTCTATGAAATTTAATTCCGTTGAGCACCAGCACCTTCAAAGACAATAAAAATTCCAGCCTGCATTTATCTATCCCCCTGTGAGAAGTTACTACAATGGATATTGTATCATTCCATGTGAAATTCTTTACCTTAATCGTCTCTCATTTATTTGCAGTTGTCTGAGGTCAATTTTCCATTTTGCAGTTGTCAAACAGCTGTCAAATTAAAAGACCAGATCCTGTGTTAATTTACATTTCGTGCCGTTCCATATTAGTACATTTCTTGGCTTAAGTATTTAAATAGTGATCCACATGTCTTAATCAGCCTTTCCATGATTAGCCCATTTTTTCCCCTACAAATGTCCACCTGCAGATGAAGTATGATACTCTAAGTATCTTTATTCTTTTCTAAGCATAGTTTTAAACAATTTGCATGAACTTTTAACAAAATCACTTGAATTAGCCAGTTAATTACACTATTCCTTTCACAAGAAGAGAAAATCAATATAAACATGTCATTCTTACTTTTTTTGTCATGCCTGTTTGCCTCCTTACTTTTATCACTTCAGTCAAATTGAAATCTAAACAGTCATCGAACGTAGAATTCTGGATTTGCTTTCTAAATGTCTGCAGAGAAGAGTGTAAGAGTAAAGAACTCAGCATTCATTAATAGTTCATTGATCAAAGACTTGTCTCTGGATGTGCTATTGATGTTTTTACTACAAAGTGTCGGAGGCTGCCAGCAAATGACATAGACACTGTCATCCTCTGTGAAAGAGATGTTAAAAGGTAAAGTGAGGTGTCTTCAATATTTTAAGAGTTTATTTGAGCAAAAATCCATGCAAGCTGGGCAACACCAAACCAGAAGTGGTTAGGGGTGCTAACCACTAAGCAAGAACCAAGGAAAGACTTTGCACAGACAGAGGCCAATAAAACCAGGAAATGGTCTGATTGGCTGTGGCTGCAGGGATCACCTAATTTGGGAACCTGGCTGGCAGTTTGTGATTGGCTGTTCTTAGGTATTGAATCCTTCACCTTGAAACATTTACAGGCTTAGGTTCTGTTTTGGGTATGCATGCTGCTGAGATATTAGAGATACCTCAATCTAATGGGCTTCTTATTTATTGAATTCAAAAGAGGTCCACTCTAGGTGTTTGAGGAATATGTCAGAATTAAGTAGTTTAATGGAAGAATTGCAGTCATAAACATATGTAATTCTTAGTGACTTGATAGAAAACACCTTAAATGGTTTATCTTAAGTACAGCCATTAGAGATTAGTATGTGGTAGCACAAAAATATTCCCATATTATCAATATAATGAACCTTTTACACTAAGATCACTTTTTTCCAATCTCTTGTTTCATCTGTTTTTATTTTTTCCCAATCTCTTGTTTGTTTTCTTTTCATTTTATTTTTAATTGAAGATAATTGCTTTATAATTTTGTGTTGGTTTCTGCCATACATCAACATGAATCAGCCATAGGTATACATGTGACCCCTCCCTCTTGAACCTCCCTCCCACCTCCCACCCCATCCCACCCCTCTAGATTGTCACTGAGCCCCAGTTTGTGTTCCCTGAGTCATACAGCAAATTTCCACCGGTAAGATCATTTTAATCAGTATTTGTTTAGTCCATGTTTTCCGTAAGCTTTTGTGTTAGGACTTCATTTAACCTCTTCTGGGTTTTCATGCCTTCTACTCTCGTCTCATAATTCCTCTTTGCTCTCTGTGACACCATTTTTTAGGTTGCATGTTATGTTTTACACAGCCGAGTGTTCCCTAGCCTCTGAGCCCCTTTTTGGCTGTAAGGGCATTATTTTTTATTATTCTTAATCCCTGGCGCCCAGCACTCACTGAAGGCTGTTGAATGAGAAAATGAGCTGGCAAATGATCAGGTAGCTCAGTGGTCAAAGGGGCCTAAGTCAACATTGTTGCCCTGGGCATTTGTTATTCTAACCTCATGGCAGCTGTTAGTCAAAAAATCACATTTTACAAGGTGGAGAAGAGGATAATCCTATTGTTTGTACAGATTGTCTCGGAAACTTATTAGTCATCTTTGAAAGGGTTAGCGTTAAGATTGCGATAAAACAAGTTATATTAAAATTGAGTAATACTGCAGGGGCAGATAGAATCAAGCTTAAGTTAATGATGATGTAAAAGTTATTTCTAATAGCACAGCAGGTTTTCTCACACAACACTAAAGAGAGTGTTTATTCCTTTCATCTTTGTCATTCGAAGACTTTTAAAAACTATTCTTCACCAGTTGGCATTACAGAATGGTTTGGAGGTCGTGAATTATGTGTTCTCTGTGCTTACAGCAAGTAGCTGTTAGTAAAAACCTAGTCCACCGATGCATTTCCTCATAGAAACATCGTGGGGACTTCCCTGGCTGTCCAGTGGTTAAGAATCCGCCTTGCAGTACAGAAGACTTCACAGCGAATGTTCTGGGTAGTTGAAGGCATCCAGTTCACTCTCAGCCTTTAATATACACGCAGGTTCTATCCTGGCCTGGGGGACTAAGTCCCCGCATGCTGTGGGGCAGCTCAGCACACGCGCCACAACTAGAGAAACCCATCCATTGCAACAGAGACCCAGTGCAGCCAAAAGAGAAAGAAAGAAACAACTTTACCGGAGGGAAAAATTAGATAAAAAATAAAGAAGCCCAGACTCTTCACATATCCTGCTGCCCACTCAGCAGTTCTGCTTGGATTTCTGTGAGATGCCAACAGAAAGGCAACTTCTAAAACCCAGCTTCTGGTTTTCCCCCAGAAACTTGCTCTGACTGCCAGTCTCAGCTGCTGTCAGTCCAATTGATGGTTGCTCAGGCCAGAGACGGGAGTCACCCACAGTCCCTGGTTTTCTCTCAGACCCTATATTCAGTCCATTGGGACACTATGTTGATTGTGTACACACACATACACACATACACACAGCTGTAGAGGTTGAGGAGTGGCTGGAGGATGGTTGGTATGACTTGCCTGGGTTATGCGTAACCTCTCACTGGGATTTGCTGCTTTCCAGCCTGTTGTCAGCACAACATTCTGGTGCTCAGTCCTGTCCGACTCTGTGACCCCATGGACTGTAGCCCACCAGGCTCCTCTGTCCATGGGATTCTCCAGGCAAGAATACTGGAATGGGTTGCCATTTCCTACTCCAGGGTATCTTCCCAACCCAAGGATTGAACCCGTGGCTCCCGTGGTTCCTGCATTACAGTCAGATTCTTTACTGCTGAACCACCTGGGAAGCCCATGACATCCCGGGGTGACCTAAAACCCGAATGAGATCAGCCATCCTCTGCTCCAAGCCTGCCAGGGAACCCCCCCCCCCCCCAGGCCCTGGTGAGCATCCTACCTCCTGCCCCCAAGTTCAGTTTCTTCATATCAACCAACACACTTTTCTCATCTTACTTATCTTGAAAAAAATGAAAGTGAAAGTCGCTCAGTTGTATCTGACTCTTTGCCACCCCGTAGACTATACAGTCCATGGAATTCTCCAGGCCAGAATACTGGAATGGGTAGCCTTTCCGTTTGCAGGGCATCTTCCCAACCCAAGGATCGAACCCAGGTCTCCGTCATTGCAGGCAGATTCTTTACCAACTGAACCACAAGGGAAGCCCAAGAATACTGGAGTGGGTAGCGTATCTCTTCTCCAGCAGATCTTCCTGACCCAAGAATCGAAGCGGGGTCTCCAGCATTCTTTACCAACTGAGCTATCAGGGAAGCATCTTAGGTCTTAAGAAAAGGAAACGAGTCTTAGGTTTGTAGTGTGTTAATTACAAGTATTCATTAGTCATTGTACTTTCTAGTTTGTCAGTGGCCAAGGCTGTCCTGTCATGTCTTTTTGTCTATTTTAGCATGAAGACACTTTCTTTTCAAATGACATGTAAAGGCCTTTGGTGTGTGTAATAATTTGTTGCAGATATTTTTCCAAAACTGTCCTTGATATTGCCCTTGATTTACATTTATTTGTTATTTTGGAGTATAGGGAAGCCTTACATTTTTAAATATTCAAATCTGTCATTTTGTGATGGTATCTCCCTTGGGAAGGCTAACTAGAAAGGCCTTCTACCTTAAAAAAAAAAAGTTATGAGGTGGTGATTTAACTTAATATGGTTTTAAATTGTTAACTTGTCCTTCCAGGGATCATTTTGAACTGCCAGTCTTAAAATAGCTACCATTCTATTTTATTTGGATTTATTTCTATTTCACTAATCTGTTCCTTCTGTTGTTTCCAAAACCACACCCTTTAAAGAAGCTTATCTTTGTAGTGTATTTTGATATCTGCGAGGTCAGGGGCAACTCTCTTGCGGTGCAGTTCTTTTTTCAAGACTTTCTTTGGTTGCTTCTCCTCAGTTTATTATTTCAGATGAAGTTGAGAATCATTGTTTTGAAGTATTTTTAAGAAATGGGGTTTTCATTAGAACTGCATTGTATGTGCGAATTTATTTGTGGAAAAGGCATCTTTGCATTATTCAGTCTTCTTATCCAAAAGCATCTCCCAGCTCCTAAGACTGTTTGCTAATCTGCCTACAATGCAGGAAACCCAGGTTTGATCTTGGGGTCGGGAAGATTCCCTGGAGGAGGGCATGGCAATCCACTCCAGTATTCTTGTCTGGAGAATTCCATGGACAGAGGAGCCTGGTGGGCTACAGTGCATGGGGTCACAAAGAGTCGGACACAACTTAGCGACTAAGGGCAGGAAGGTACAGGTATAACATGAAACAGCATCGGCTAGAACAGCCAACGTGCAGATGGATCCCAGCTCCAGAAAGTTTAAAATACAGGGAGGAAATGGGCAGGAAGGTACAGGTATAACATGAAACAGCATCAGCTAGACCAGCCAACGTGCAGACGGATCCCAGCTCCAGAAAGTTTAAGATACAGGGAGGAAAAGGGCAGGAAGGTACAGATATAACATGAAACAGCATTAGCTAGACCAGCCAACGTGCAGACGGATCCCAGCTCCAGAAAGTTTAAGATACAGGGGAGAAAAGGGCAGGAAGGTACAGATATAACATGAAACAGCATTAGCTAGACCAGCCAACGTGCAGATGGATCCCAGCTCCAGAAAGTTTAAGATACAGGGGAGAAAAGCACATAGAAGAATCAAAAGAATACACAGGGTTTTTTTTTTTTTTCCTGTTTGCTCACACTTTATATTCTTAGTAAATGTAATTTCTAAACTTCAGACCTTTTCCCTTTTTTTAACATTCATTCCTAAGTTTTCTCTGTCAGCTCTTAGATTTTCAGTTCCTTTAAAATCAAGTCCCAGAACTTCCCTGGTGGTCCAGTGGCTAAGACTCCGTGCTCCCAACGCAGGGGGACCAGGTTCAGTCCCTGCTTAGGGAACTAAATCCCACATGCCATATCTAAGACCCAGTGCAGTCAAATGAATGAAAAATCAAGTCCCATTTTTCCCATTTTTCTGTCTACCTATACCTATACTCAAGAAGCTTTTCTTCTCCCATACAAGTATGTTGTCTTGTCTTCTTTTACGTCTTTTATGAATTGAGAGTAAAAAGCAAATGCTTTCCAAAGATTACTTTTGTTATTACTGGTAGGATTTTTTTTGAACGTACATTCTACTACCTCTCGGTACTGTTTCCACTGTTCGTGTGGGCAGGTTTCAGCGGCCCCACTGGCATTTCCCCCGTTTATTCCCCACTCAGCTAACAGGTCTCTGCAGCCCAGATCTGCCCTGGTGCGGGCTGTGCAGGGTTTCACTCGAAACTGCAGGAGGTGTGGTGATCTGCCACCATGGGTTGTCTCCCCTTCCCACCAACTCTGCTGTTTGGGGCTCTTCATCTGCCCCTGGGTGGTATCTCCTGGTCCCACTTTGCATATTCTATGTAAGTTTGTAGTTCATACCTTTATGGAAGCAACTGGTTCATGTGTTTGACTTGTTTTCATCTATTTTGTCTTGTATATGTTGATGTCGGTCGCTGGTAAAATGCAGATGGGAATAATGGCATCTGCCTGTATCACGTGCTGGCATTGGAGACGAGCAAATGGAACATTATGTCTGTTCTTGCAGAGCCTAGTGGGACATAGATACGCCTGTGCGTGCGTGCTAAGTTGCTTCAGTCGTGTCTGATTCTTTGTGACCCCATGGACTGTAGCCTGCCAGGCTCCTCTGTCCAGGGGTTCTCCAGGCAAGAATACTGGAGTGGGTTGCCATGCCCTCCTCCAGGGGATTTTCCTGACCCAGGGATCGGGCCCACGTCTCCTGCACTGGCAAGAAACTAACGCCACCTCGGAAGCCCAAGAAGTAGGTACGCACACAGGTAGCTTGGGTTGAAGGTAGAAAATAAACAAGAGAAATAAAGTTGCATAGGATGTCTCAGAAGAAAGATGGTCTCAGGCTTCCAGAGATTTAGCCTGGTAGAGTGTGCAGGATTTGAGGCTGAAGAGAGGATGGATCCAGTTGGAAGAAGTAGCCTGAGCCCCAGGCATTGCACGGACGTGACTGGGCCATAAGGAGAGGGGGGCCTCTGACGGCAGGAGACGGAGGGGAGGTCGCTGGTCACAGAGCGGAGCCAGGCCATCAAGTGTGACAGTCTTCAGTCGGGCCTGCTTCGGTAGCAGAGTCACCGACTGGGAAGAGCCTCGAGGCGAGTGGCCAATTGTGTACTGTCACCACAGCCCCAGTGACTTAGGAAACAGGAACCTCAGAGGTGCTGGTGATAATAAGGACGAAGAAATGGATTTGAGGGGAAAGGGGCCTTCATTCTGAGAAATGAGTTCACGCAGCGCTTTGACTGCACTAGCTTGCAAATGCATCTGCCGGCCTGGGTGGCGGCCACTGTGCTGTGACCAGAGCCCCTTCCTCCAGGGACACATGGGGCTCAGAACCTTGGACGAGCTCTGGCAGCCTCCAGTGTGAAGTCGCCGTCACCCCGCAGAGCCCGTCGGTAGCTGCCATCTGTGATGTCTCCGAGTCCTTGCTCGCCCTCTTTTCATAGTTTGTCATAGTTTTATCATAGTTTCTATGCTTAATGTTTTAAAAATAGTGAAACTCAAGAGATGTTTAATACAGTTATAAATAAGACTGTGATGAGAGAAAACATTTTTCCTGGACTTTTTTATGGTGAGGGAACCATCAACAATGCTTTTCATAAACTTGGGAAAAGAAACTTTTTTTTCCAAGAGACGCCAGACTTTCTCTTTAAATCTCCTTAAGTAGTTAATTCCCTAACTTCTGCTTTCATGGAAATTTCAAAAATGTTAAAATTAGGCTGTGCTAATTTTCGGCACATTTGGTTGCCTGAAGATCATTTCTTACGCATTCTTACTCCCATTTGACTCTCCAGTGTGGTGGTTGGGGGACCACGAACTTGTTAGTTGCTGATCTGATGAGAGTTGGTCACATCAGTGGGAAATGAACCTGGTCGGCTGGCATCCTTCGTTTTGGATGATTTTTCTTTCTGTAGATGTTTTTTATTGGCACGTGTCCAGTTTGTCGAGGGAGCAGTGAGGGAGATGGTAGGAGGCCTGCTTCTCTAAGGGGGATTGTGCCTGTGGGTGTCCATGAACTGTTAGGAAAGCTCACCTCCCACTAAGAACCTCGCTATTATCAGAGCTGTGAATATGGGGCTAACATTTAACTACTGGATGCTGCCCCTTTTCTCATTCCACACAGTTCTGTTCAGGTGTGTTCCCAGTAATCTGCTTTCATCTTCCATCTGCTTTCATCTTTAATCTGCTTTTGATGTTGTTTAGTCGCTCAGTGGCACCCCACTCCAGTACTCTTGCCTGGAAAATCCCATGGACGGAGGAGCCTGGAAGGCTGCAGTCCATGGGGTCGCTGGGAGTCGGACACGACTGAGCAACTTCACTTTCACTTTTCACTTTCCTGCACTGGAGAAGGAAATGGCAACCCACTCCAGTGTTCTTGCCTGGAGAATCCCAGGGATGGGGCAGCCTGGTGGGCTGCCGTCTGTGGGGTCGCACAGAGTCGGACACGACTGAAGCGACTTAGCAGCGGTAGCAGCAGAGTCGCTCAGTCCTGTCCAACTCTTTGCGACCCCATGGACTGTAGCTGCCAGACTCCTCTGTCCATGGGATTTCACAGGCATGAATTCTGGAGAGGGTTGCCATTTCCTTCTCCAGGAGATCTTCTTGACTTCATGGATCGAACCTGTGTCTCCTGCATTGCAGGAGGATGCTTTACCACTGATCCACCTGGGAAGCCCCTATCTAATCTGTTACTAGATTGATTTTGAGGGTTGGTTCCTGTCCCCACTGGAGCAGTGTGAATGCCATATGCCTCAGGCCAGGGGTAACCCTGATTCTGCCCCTGTGCCTGCCCAGGGGTACCTCACCCCTAAGTTCTTGTGACTCCTTCTTCCTTGTCAAGTAGGTTATGCTTTAAATAAATATATATTCAGATATATAATTTAAATATATATATATATATTTGCTCTGCTTGTGGCCTGCCAGGCCTCCAGGTGACTCACTGCTTCCTCCGACTTCAGCTTGTTGCTCCACAAATAACCATGATCATAATGACGCTAATAATAGCATCACTTTAGGTCGCCGAGCACTTTATGTCCATCATCTGATTTTATCTTCATAGCAACCCTGTAAGCCAAGTCTTGTTTTCACCACTAGACAGATGAGAAAATGGATACTCAGGAACTTCCCTGGTGGTCTGGTAGTTAAGAATCTGCCCTTCAATGCAGAGGACTCGGGTTCAATCCCAACTTAAAGTAGAACATTTAGAAAAAGAGCAGATGCTTGGAGAAGTTAAGTGATTTGCCCCAGATCACTTGGCCAAATGACAGAACTGGAAGTTTGCTTGAGTTCAGAGCCTTCTTTGACCAAACCTCAACACCGGGGATACCTGCTCCCAGAGTCTTGCTGCCCCTTCACTGGCAGTGCTCTCTGGATCTGCCTTGCTCCTCTGGGGTTTCTACATGAGGACCGGAAGCCTTGCCCCATCTGTCTGCTTTCCACCCTCTCCCTGTAGTCGGAGGTCTTCTAGGCTCAGGGCTGACCGCAGTCTTGGTTGGTGGCAGTGACTGTTGGGATGCTCTGAGGAAGAAAGATGCCCTTGGCCGACTGAAGGAAGTCCTGCCAAGTGACTGGGGTAGCTGAGACTCAGCCTCTTGGTCATCATGAAAGCCAAGTCCTGGATGGTCCACTGACCAGCATACCATTCATTCAGTAAACCATGTTGAATTAAGCATGCATCTGCCAGAAACCAGCTAAATCCTCCCTGAACCTTAAGAAGCTTAGCTAATGTTTCTAGCGCTTGCCTTTGGGGGAGCTGCCCCTACATGGGGCCTTCCTGCTGCAAGAAGGTCTTGAGCGCAGAAGCCAAGCCCGTCCAGCTTCTAGAGAGGATGTGGATGGAGAGAGGGCCATGGGAGAGCACTGCCTGGCTTTTAGGGGGCCCCTCTCAGTGCACAGAGCTGTCTCCTGAGCCCATCTTTGGTCTCCCTCCCTCCCCAGCTCTCCGAGGTGCAGGGAAAGGGGCTGAGCAGGAGCACAGCTCGGGATCCTGAGACTCAGAGTTGAACTCATTGTGCCGGGGGCACCAGAGTCCAAACTTGGCCTTCGTTTCTCCCGTCACAGCACCTGTCCACCTGTTCACAGTGCGTGCAGTGAACGTTTGGTCTGGGGAGGCGACGGTTTCAGAGCTTTTCTCTAAGTTGCAGACTCAAAATCTTTCATCATGAATCTGAATTTCCCCAGTCGTAACTCTCTTCTCAGCAGCCTCAACGCAGTAATTTTCTTAAGACTATTGGAGTCTAGAAATGGACTCACATAGGTCATATTATTGATGCACAAGCTGTGAAAATGAAAGCTTTTCTCAGAACTCAGGGCTTTTTTTCCCGGAGTGGATAAAGTAGCCCGGAAAAGGATGGAGACATACGAAACTAATTTGTCTGATTAAAAAGAAAAATTTTATACCAATCATAAAACTAGGAAGGCAGTTTATAAGGAAAGGCATTCAATAGAGAATGTGAATGTTATTTCTGTGGTCTATTTGGTATGACATGCTAATGCAAATCATGGATCCCAAAGAAACTGTGAAGTTGAGGAAGAAATCCGCTATCCTCCAAAGTTAGGCAATGTGAGACAGTGGGAGCAGGGCGTTCTATGCAGAGAGCAGAGTTCTCATGCTCAGGGGGCCGAGGAGGGGCACCAGCCTGCGAACAGCAGGTGCCTGCGTGTATGTGCAGAGCCCTTTAAGGATCTCCCATCAGTCTGTTTTTAAGTCAAATCATATGATGTGCAGACGTGGACCATTGGCCCTTCATTGTCAGGTGCTTTTCCCTCTTCTCCTCTTTTCTCAGTGCCCACGTCAGTGGTACCCAGCTGTGAAACCCGACTTGCCCTGTGTTACTGAAAAGCAGATCCAGTGTTTACAGAGGTTACAGTTGATTGCATGGGGTTGGTTTCACGTCTCTCTCTCTTTCATGCTGCTGCCACAGTGGGTCTCTAAAGAATAAATCAGGTACCTGACTCTGGTTTTCTGCTATAAATAGGTCAGTTGTTGCGTCAAATACTGCAGAGTGACCACTCTGTTAGACTTGGACAGCTCCATCCTAGCTGTAGAAAGAGCTGCTTCATCTCTTGAACTTGGCGTAGACTTTGTGAATTGGGGGCAGCCCCTTTAGAGAGACTGGTATTTAGTGTTTATTACACATCAGTGCCACTCCATCAAGGATGGAGCAGTGGGGGATAGTTTCAGTGAAGTGCGTCTTCTTCTAAGAATCCACCAGTAGTTTTTTTGCCCCTGATTTCCATGAATGGAGGATTGCCATGAATTGATCTAGAGTTGATTATTTTTTCTCACTTCGCTCAGAACACGAGCTTGGAGGTGTTGCCGCCTTTGTCGGTGGCTGTTGGTCCCTGTGGTCCATGTTACATGTGTAATTTGTTAATGGGCCTCTTGATACTTAGGATGGTGATTCATCTCATGGCACCCGTTGTTAGATGATTACTTGTGGAAATTACGTACAGAGGGGACGTGTCCATCAGGGTCTTGCCGTCAGGGGTCCAGTGCCCGGCACCCTGCATGCTCTGAGTGCCCCTTGGCTCCCCTGCCCGCCTCTCCCTGCACTGTCAAAAGTGGAATCTCCATTCTCACTCTTAGCAGCCATGTGAGGGTTGGATGTTTTCAGTCTGCGAATGTGGCAAACACCAGGGAATTTTTTTGTTGTTGTTTAATGTTGAATCAGAACCAGTGTATAAGTTATACGTGAAACAAGTGTTCCCCAATTTTAGAAATGTTCCTTTTCGTGTAGAATTGTTTCAGTCTCATTCTTTCTCCTACTGCGTTATCAGTTTTCACTTTGGTTTGAAACCCAAGAGAAAATGGCCAGTAAAAGCAGGTGACAAATTGATTTATGAGACGCTGGTTGGGTTTCTTCCCCCCTGAAATGTGAACAATGAAACGTGAACTTCATCTTTAAATGTATTTACACAGGTTGTCACTGATGAATGCACCTTGGTAAAATAGCTCCAGGAATGTTTTTATCCTGTCACCTCCAGTTGAAACGTTTCACGGGGGGCATAGTTTTCAACACACACTGAAAATAGCAGGCTCTGCTCCTGCAGCTGATAGAAGCTGACAGCGTGCCCTTCTGATACCGCATTGTCATCTTATTAATAAAAATGTAATAAGGTTCGTGAAACCATCAAGAGTGAGGTTTTAGGTGCTTATTGGTGATTCTCACAGCGTTCAAGCCATTCTTTGCCAAATTAGCCTTGGACCAAGGAGGTTCATTGAAAGAAAAACATTTGGGCTATTGAAAAATAAAGTTTTACTTCCATACCAAAAACCACATTGTAAAATTTAAAACATGTTCAGAGGCCAGCGTCCAGAGCCAGACGATGAAACGCAGCTCTTTGGGGAGGAAAACAAACTGGAGCAGAGATTACAAAGGGAAATGCCTAAACTTTGAAGAGCTGAACCAGGCCTCGGGAGCCGAGGCCTGTGCGTCTCCACATCCTTTGTCCAGCCCCTGAGAAGACTTCACAGCGAATGTTCTGGGTAGTCGAAGGCATCCAATTCACTCTCAGCCTTGAAAATACACGTCAGCCCTTAAGTCGGGTAGACAGCAGCACTAATCATATTAAGCACAGTGTCTGAACTCACAGCGAATGCATAATTAACACATTGTTTCAGGAGACCCGATGTATGAGTCAAGGGCAGGCCTCCACGCACAGTCCTGCGGGTGAGGAGGGGGCCGTTCCCGGGGCCACCCCTACCACCACGGCCAATGCCGGGCACTAAATCTATTTTGTTACACCTCTAATATGAGCCAAAGCCATCAGACAACCTCCATTAAAGTGTTCGCCACAGAGAGCCCTCTCTGGGATAGTAAATGCTAATTCAGTGTCAATTAGAAAAATGCTTCCAACAAAACACCGCGATTAATAAGGGGGTACTTGTGTTGATTCATCGCCGGGGGTTTTTTCTTTTTTTTTCCTGCCCCTCATTCCTTATAAGGATGCATCTTTCATTACTTTCTATTTATTATTTTAAATATGTTTAGCTTGAAGGCACTTTACCGTTTTATCTTTCTTTTAAAACGTAGCCAAATGTTTACTTCTCCATCAATATCCATTTAAACTTAAGCCATTTGGGTCTCACTAATTTAAATTCCTTTAGTGGACCCATTGAATAAAAGGTTCAGTGTATAAACTCTTGAATTACGGCATTCAAACACACTTTTAGAAGTTTTTGATTTCTATAATCCTCTTCCCCGTTTTGAAGATGTGTAGTGTATATTTTTTAAAAAATAAATCCAGCTTTAATAAACATCCTGTTACCACAACTAATTAACTGAAAGTAAATCTTTTTCTCTTTGCAACTTTCAGACTTTATACAGATGTGTTTAAATGTTAATAGGGCATTCTATACTTTTATTGGTATACATTTTTTAAGCCATTTAATCGAACCAAGTGTGTTTAATGGTGACAGTGGTTACAGTTCTTTTTTTTTTTTTTATGAAAATCATCTTTATTGAGCTCTATTATGAGAGTGTTTGTAGGGGACTGGGGGTTGTTGGATGGGACGTGCAGGAGGGTGCACTGGGGTGAACTTGATAATATTCCTTTGGTAACTTGGTGTTTAATTCTCTCAAGCTCTTGCAGTATTAAAATCTATATATTTTTTGCTCCCTGTGATGTTTGATTAGTTAATGTTTAAAATTGCAAGGAAATATTTAAATATTATCAGTATGGGCATTACTGAAATATGCTAAATCATATTGGTTTGGTTTCTGACTTTTTTTTAACTTTAGAAGAACTAAAGTGTTAATAACTGTAATTCATCTTTCCTTAAATGATAGAATCCTACGTCTGATGCAAAGGACTGAAAGTCCCAGGCTTTGTATTTAAATCTTTGAAATATAATCTTGAAAGAAAATAGTTTAATTTGACCAAGACTATGGTATAAGTTTTGAATTAACTTCAGCTCTTTTAAATTAAGAGAGTTCATTTTAAAGTAGATTATGGAGCAATGTATGAATTTGAGCTATTTGCTTTCTACTACTAAATCAACTTCTCTACTATACGTGTATGTTTTTGTGAGTTTAATGTTTTGAGTAACTTATTTTCTGAAGACTGTTCTTCCTCTATCTACTTTTCCTGGTAGTAAAGTTATACCATTGAGACATTCGAATGGGATCGGCCACACGTCTGCCATAATAAGCACATTTCAGCTATTTATTATTCTTCCCTCAGTTTTCTGATGTTTTTACATACTGATGGTGAAGAGGGAGAGAGAAGATATATTCTAATGTAAAGCCTTAACATTTATAAATGAAAATAAGCCAGACTCACTTTAAATACTTTCTTCGTAGCAGAGAAAGTTTTAAGATTATTGAAGAAAAGTTCAAATGCAGTAAATACATTCTACTTCTTATATTCAGATAGGTCAAGACTAAGAACTAGTTATTTGAGCTAGTGAGTTCTATTAAATAAAAATGTTATGTATGTGAGTGTGCTTCACTGAGAATTTATGCATTTTGCCCTATGTTTAAATTATTAATATCCTGTACTTAAAGATAAAAAGTAATTTTTTTTTTAAATTTTGTCTTGCACACTTAGGTATTGTTCTATCAATTAGATGCTACTGAGAAGTTACTCTTTTGCCTTCAGGTACCAAAACAGTCTGGTAACAGGGCCACATCAAAGTTAGCACCACCTTCAGAAGTATTTTTAATTTGTTCAAAAGTTGCATTTTTAATAGTAATTCGAATCTTTGTGTGAGTGTGTGGTTTTTAAATTACAGCATGGAACCTTAAAGCCCTAGCCAGTACCTCAAATTTGTTGCAGATGCTGTATATAAATCTGATTTATCTTTTTTTTTTTTGTACAGTGTAAACATTTTCTGTTTAATTTTACTCTTTTTGATACCTCTCATAGTTTAATAAGCAATTTCACTTAACTGAATTTTTAATTAAAAAAAGATATGAAAAATTACCATATGCTTATGAGTAGATTTTAAAACACAAAAGGGTTATAAATCAATGTTGTTTCATCCACATTTTAATGCTGTAGTTTTGAGCATTTACATTTTCAGCTGTAATCTTTTTTTCCTTTAGTTTGTCATATACTTACAGGATAAAATGTGAGCACTGAACATGCCCATTTGACAAAGCTTTTCCTGAGTCATTAATAAAAAACACTAAGTGTCAGATATCTTTGTTTCAGCTGTGACTTGATTATAATTCATGCTTATTATACTTCTTATACTGTTTTATATTTCTGGACAGAAATAACTTCACAAATATTCTTTTGGTGAGAATAAACCATCAAAATTGAGTGACTTACTATACAAATTATGAATTCTCCAAATAGGGTGTGCCTATTTGGAGATTCCTAATTTTTTTTTTTTTTTTGCATGCGTGAATTCTTGTAAAAATGCTTTCGCCTCAAATATTTAGATAATTAAATAAAAAGGTTCTTGGAGGAGGCGGGCAGGGTGCTTTGAGAGGGGTCAGTTAAGTACATTACGGATGGATTTATGATTGTACAGCTGGACTGAGTTACGGCAGGAGTACAGAACCCAAACAAAAGTGTTCAGCTTTAAGAAGAGTGTATCTCAAGGTGCATTTCTAAAATCTGTATTTCTACATTTATTTTCTTTTAAGCACCCATTTTGCATTAGTAAAAATAAATCTTTTTCTGTAGATTTAAGATACAGCCAGGCACATCAGGCTTCAGTTTTAGTTTGCACAAATGAAATTTCTTCCCTTTGATGAAATAGTACTTTGTTTTTCTGCATCACCATATAAATAATGTAACCTTTCCTCAGCCGATGAACCCCTTGCCATGAAGAACTGTTTATTCAAGTTCCCAGCTTCTCCTACCTGAATCCCGTTGTTTGATTTCTAGGTATACACATACTGTCTGAATCAGCTTAAAACTTCCTATGGTATTTGCATCCTTTATAATCTTGGCCAGGATCTTACTCTTTGTGGTTATGTAGGAGAGCTATTTTTATTTTAGGCTTATCTGGGTAAACCAGCTTCTTTCAGCCTCCTGTATTCTTGTTTGCCTTTACCCTGTTTCTTCAAGGCCCTTTGAGAAAACCACTCGTAATCGCCTCAGTCATTTTCTTCATTGTGCTGTAAGCCACGTGCCCCTTTAGCAAAAGGGGTGAAGATGCAGGCTATTGGTGCTCAACAAAAACAAACTTCCGTACATGAAAAGCACGTCTGCAGGAAAGTCCACTTTTGCAGAAGTGTTTTAGCAAGAGGTCAGGATGACTGGGTGAAATCGAGCCAAATAGGATCAGTGGCTTTGTTTTTATTTATTAAAAAATAAAGATTGTAAGCCTCCTCCTCCTTTTTCAGCCTGAAGATCAACTTGTATAGGAAACCCTGTAGTCGCATATTGAGAAGCCCACATAAATTAGCTTGTGATACTCCTTAGTCCCAGATGTGCACACCTGTGAGCCCGGCATCTTCTCTCATCTCCTCTTCTCCTGGGGGAATGGAGTGGACATGCTGAGGTCAGCCCCTGCCACTCAGGCGTTCCAACAGAAGTCAAGGAAGTAAAATCCTCTGGACATAAGTGGAGAGTTTTTACTCCCCAGTTAAATTGCACTGAAGAAATAAGTATCCTGTGAATGAATGTGTTGTACCTCCCTCAGAATAATTCCTCCCTCCTGGGAAAACAGGCTCCCCAGGTGGCTCAGTGGTAAAGAACCCACCTGCCAATGCTAGGCGACTTGGGTTCCATCCCTGGGTCGGGAAGAGCCCCTGGAGAAGGAAATGGCAGCCCAAGTACTCTTGCCTGGAGAATCCCATGGACAGAGGAGGCTGGTGGGCTGCAGCCCATGGGGTCACAGAGAGTCGGACACGACTGAGGCACTAGCACTTTCACTTTTACTTTTCTGGGAAAACATTGCTCCCATAATTGTAAACTGTTATCACAAGTCAAGGCACTATTATATTCTTGTTATTGAGTAATTTTGCCTCTTTTAAGATAAAATCTCAGTAATGGTCATCAGTGATTGGGAGATTTGAAGCCCAATCACTGCCTCTGTAATGAGCACCTTGCTTTTAATAGACAAAAGCCCCTGTAATCATATACTGGTGAAGGTCACAAGTTTGGGAGCAGAACAGGCGTAGAATCAAATGCCAGCTCCACTTAATAGGGGTGTTTATATGTCACTACCCACGAAACCCCAGTTTTCTCACATAGAAACTGAGGCCTTTAACGTGT
Source organism: Bubalus bubalis (assembly GCF_019923935.1). Lineage (NCBI taxonomy): Eukaryota > Metazoa > Chordata > Mammalia > Artiodactyla > Bovidae > Bubalus > Bubalus bubalis. The sequence continues at coordinate 30,977,869 of NC_059159.1, read as the reverse complement.
ACACTGAAGAATTTTTCTCTAAGAATTAAGTGAGGTCTGTTGGTTTTAGAACTTCCTTCTTGGTCGTCGTACTCACCATCACACTTGTTTCCTTGGCCGTCGTCTCTGTGGTCCTCACTGTCTCAGCTGTCTCCCATCTTAAAATTTTAAACATCTTCTTCACAGTTAAATACACCATCTCTCAGCTTAATCCAATAAATAGAAGCCAAAGGGTGCAAGTTTATGGGAAAATTTTTCCTTTAAAGTTTCTCTGGGGATTTCCCTGGGTGGGCTGGTGGACTCTGGGCTTGGGGAACTAAGATCTGCATGCCACACGCTGCGGCCAAAAAAAAAAAAATTTCTCTCATCACTAGTAAAGTAGCTACGTTTTACATACACACACACACTCACTCACTCACTCGGTAAGTATGCGAGAAGACTCAATAAAATATTTAAATACCTTTATAAAAAACCTAATACTACTGTTGAGACAAAAACAACAGTACAACCAAAGTCAAATGCGAGAAGATAGAAAACCACACGTGGTAACAGCGCAGATGTTTTATTTGTCAGCTGATGTACAAAAGTTAGAGTTTATATCCCAGAAGGCCATTTTGGGGGCATCTGCCATGTATAACGTGCACAGACTTCCTTGGTGGTCCAGTGGTTAAGACTCTGAGCTCCCAATGCAGGGGGCACGGGTTCAATCCCTGGTCAGGGAACGCTGATCCCTCATGCCTCTTGGTGCAGACAATAGAAAAAACTGTATAATGTACAAGAAGGGACATCAAGGCATCAAAGACCATGTGTGAGATTAGAACAATGAGCCCTCAGGACCCATTGGTTCCCGTAGAGCCAAACGGTCCACTTTAAACATAGGGGTAAAAACCTTGTGTGCAGGGCCGCTAGTTGGCAGACACTGGCTGTTAATCTATGAGTTGGTAAATAAAGCAGTCTCTCCCCACCCCATCCCCACCAACCCAGGACTCCCAGGACCTGAAACCTGAGAGTGGGGGTGGGGGGCAGCATCCCTTTGGATTGGCCCCAGGCCCATGCTGCATTGGTGGTTAGATATTTTGAATTGCTCCCACGATGTATCACTGACATGTTGTGGTTCAAAACTTGGCATCAACAAGTCTTTATAGCAAAAAGGACCTGCATTTTATGCAGTTAAATCTTAGCCCAAGAGAAAATCTAGAAGCAACCAAGCAGGATATGACACGCGAAAAATGGCACAGACCTCCCCGTCTTCATTTTGCCTAAGGTTTAATAAAAACGTGTGTATGAAAAAAAAACACTTCCAAGTGAAATAATGTACGTGAAAACATTATGTAAGCTGTGAAATACCATTTAAAGGTAATTTACTGATAAATCTTTGAGGCTGAAAAATTTCAAACATTCCGTGAGTAGGTTGATTCAAACTAAAAAACTGTTGAATGCTGAGTTTAGGGTGAGGATAAATAAGCACATAGCATATGCCAGGCGAAGATGCCATAACTACACGCTTCCCTAATTAACCCGTGCAGCAGCTTGGAGTGCCAGGTATGGTCGTCTGCAGAGCCCAGGAAACAATTTGAGGAGGCACAGAAAGCCCTGTCTTAGCTTGTTTCCTCTCTGTTCCCCGGCTGATTTCTTACCCCCAGAGGAACTTCTCTGCCTTTGACTTTTCTCCTTTCTTGGGCCTTTTGTTGTGGCTTAGTCGTTCAGTCGAGCCTGACTGACTCTTTGTGACCCAATGGACTGTGGTCCACCAGGCTCCTCTGTCCATGGGATTCTCCAGGCAAGAATCCTGGAGTGAGTTGCCATTTCCTTCTCCAGGGGATCTTCCCGACACAGGAATCGCACCGGAGTCTCCTGCATTGGCAGGCGGGTTCCCAGGCTGAGCCACCTGGGAAACCCCCTTGAGAACCTAGGGAGACGTTAAAACTGCCTCCATGTCTGGCAGGACCCCTTAGCAAAAAATCAAGGGAGTAGGAGAGGGAAGCTCCAATTCACAGCTCATTTTCCTCAGGGAAACTTAAGTCTTTACCCCTGGGAAGGGGCTCTCTTCTGGGCCCAGCTTTTCCCAGGGAGTTAAGGTCGCTGAATGTGACCAGGTGATCACATTGTACCATCAAATATGCTGGATGGAGCCAAGGGCGCAGATGGCATTCCATTTCAAATACTCGAATGGCAGTAATTCAGAAAGCATTGATATTTAAAAAATTATGAAACAGGTTTTTCCCTGAAAATATTATACAACATTGTCAGCATGTGACAGCAGTAAATGCAGAGGAGTGTTTAGACAGACTCAGTGCAGTGAAGAACGCTGCTTTGTAAGTTGCAGTGCTGATGTTCATCAGCGGGGAGAGTGATTACAAAGGAGATTCTGAAACCAAAGTCAGTAGCTTGTTGACAGAGTCCCTTTCATTCAGAGGGTTTTCCAGCTAAAAAAAAATTGGGGGATTAAATGATAAAATGAAGAACCAATGAGTTGTTTACGACTTCCCTCTAACTAGACATTTCCTTAAGGATCTGTACATTTTCATCCTTTGTATATATTTAAAAATGCTTAAGCCTGCTTTTGTCTGGGTTTCCTTTTCCATAATATTCCTCCATCCTGCGTTAGAATTTAATCACGAACAAAATGCCACATCATTCTTTATTCAAACATCATGAAATCATTGCAGATGAGATGAGGAGATAAAGTAATTGGATTAGAAATGGGTGGTTTAAGTTTACACCATTTTATTATATCAGGAATTTTTGATATTTGAGACGTAGATTTCCACAGCTGTGCGATCACTTGTGCCTAAGATACTTATATGAAACCAGGTTCTGTGCTTTTGTTATTTTAAATTCCGAGGGAGGGTAAGTGTAGATGGTCAAACTATTCACCTGAGAAAGTTTTATCTGAAGTTAAACAACTGATGTATCAGTTTTAAACAACGTGGAGGTATGATCTTTATACCTTAACTTGATTCTCTGCTTTCTCTTGCTTTTGGTTTATAAACAATTTAATGAATGGTCGTCATGGTATATGAGCATAATAGTTTTTTTTTAAATTTTCCATCCATGATGTTCTCCTGATCTTAAAAATTAAATTTTATGTATTGTTTTCCATCTTACAATTATTTTGGCCTATTGTAGGATAGTTTTTTGATAAAGTGTTGCATTTTCACTTAGTTTAACCTCTAACCTATTAAGTCATTTGAGAAGAAAAAAAATTGTTTGTTGCCTTAAGAAACTATATCAAAGAATAATCCTGGTTATTTTTACTTATATGCTAAATCATAGCATAATTTAGATAATAGATAAAAATTATGCACTGTTACTATAGACATTTAATAATCTAATGTTGAAAGAATTATGTCATTAGAACTTTTTAATTGTTCTTATTTTGAGCTTAGTTCATTTTAGATTTGTTCCTAAAGAAAACAGTACAATTCAGTCAACTGGAGATTTTGTTGAACTTTTTTTTTAAGCTGGAAATAAATATAAATTTACTTAATTCTTCATAATATTATTTTTATATATCTTCATAATATTCTTAATCGGAAAGCTAAAAAACAATGTCTAAATAATTTTGTAAATGCGATTTCAGTGAATACATTATTATGGGAAGAAAAGATATGTTAAAAATAATCCTCAAATATAGTTTTATTTTTACTTTAAGCTACCATCTTATATTAAACAGAGACTAAGAAATGGAAGGAGAGAGGACTGTGGAGTTTAACCTAGCATATCCCTTGTTTTAGATAAAGAAAAGTCAAGAAATTCCATCTTATCCTTGATTTTGATAATTAAAAGAAATGTAACTTAAAATTTTTTTGTGTAGTGAAGATAAGCAGGCAAGGTGGAAAAAAAAGAAAGAAATAGCAGTGAAGCAAACACAATACAAAGGACAAAGACAAAGACTAATAATTTCTCATGTTTTCTTTTTGCTTTTATGTAATTTCCTCTCAGCCTCTTGCAGGTTAGTTGATTGGACTGCAGTGCCAACCATGGGAAAAGCCAGTTTTCTTTTTTTTAATTTATTTATTTTTAATTGGAGGATAATAACTCTACAGTATTGTGTACTTTTTAAGTTAAAAGTGTGTAGTGTGGTAACGCGTGTAGCTTCCCCCTCTGTTGAGGGGATGTGTGGTGCTTGTAACATTCTTTCCAGAGGAACCAGGTGAAGCTTGGGTAAATGTGAATTTGAAAAACTCTCCTAGAATTTCCCAGCAACCTATTAAAAATAAGCCATTTATTCACTAGGTTTCTTGGTTAGAAATTATAGAATAAAACTTTAAAACTTTGTATATAGTAACTAGACTTTGTATCCATCTAGTTGGATTGGGCTACAGGTTACTTTTGTACTTTCCATAAAAATAAAAAATCAAAGATGTCATAACTGCAGTTTGTTGAATATATTTTTTAAAATAACTGGAAGTATTTTAGAAAAGCCTATTTAGGACTAAATAAGTAAATTGTTAATAAATTACTTCTGTGACATACATTAAAGGCAGTTTTGAGGGGACCTCTGGTTAACCATTAAGCTGTATTATTGCAGCTACAGTTAAATTGTACTAATTTATACTAACTAGATTTGTGAAAGCTTCAATTTATGGAATATTTCTGAAGAAACCCAATATTATTTTTCAGATTAAATCAGAATAGTCAAGTGCTTGAAGAGCTTCTTTTAATTAGGGGTCATCTTTGAGTATGGGTGCTATATCTTTGTTTGTGTGCCCTTATCATAGCTAATGGTGTGATTCATTGAATTAACAAAAATGGTCTGTAATTTTACTTGATGTGTAATACGGAGAACTTGACAAAATATTCATATATTTGAAGACACTTAAACAGTTGGTATCAAGTATTTTAAATGCCTGCTGTCACTACCAACACCAAATATTATTTAAAATGGTATTCTATAGAATGAAAGAGTTTTCTACGTGAATGTCAGTTTCACCCTGATTCCAGTATGGATGATGGGAATGACTAATTAAATAAAGTTTTAATTCATGAAACTTTAATCATAGTTGAAATCAAGGAAGGAAACATCCTTTTTTAAAAAAAATTGTCTGTAATTCAGATTTTTCATTAACTCTAATAAAATCTTAATTTATGAAGTTTTGGTCTGCGTTGACTTTGGGCGGCATAAGTGAGGCTCTGTGTCACCATATGAAGTTTTGGTCTGCGTTGACTTTGGGCGGCATAAGTGAGGCTCTGTGTTACCATATAGAAATCTTTTCTTTTTGTAAAACATGATGTAGATGCTGAATGACTTAACTTTTACAGAGAGGAACTTGGTGTTCACCACAATTCTTTGAGTCAGTGTTAAATTGTAAATATTAATAATAATTTTTCATTTACTTGTAATTAAAAGACTTCATGATATAGACTGCATAATGTCTTCAAATTCAACAGATGTTAATGTCTGAAGGGAAAAGCAATGATTATTCACAATCCATTCCATCCAGATCTTTAAAGAGCATAGTTTTTCACATTTCATCCCGTCGTCGCTGACACTTGTGGCCTTCTGGAATATTATTGATGATACGCTTACATGCTTGTTAACGAATTCTTAAAGAAAATCGAGATAAAAATACAAAGTTACAGTCTCTGTTTGCTTTAGTAAACAACTTGTGTGTTAGAAACTGTCTGTTTTCTGGAAAAAATTAACTGGGTCTTAGAGTTACCTTAGTGGTTGCTCATATTGGGAGATGAAAAGCATCGCGTTTGTCGGATAGGGTTTCAGAGCAGAGAATGACTCTGTGCAAAGCCTAATTTTGCTTTGTATGTGGGACACAGATGTTTTCACCTTTAAAAAGAGATCACAAGCACATAAAAAGGAAATTAAACCTGCTCCCAAGGAATATGTGTGGTGTAGCACAGTTGCGGAGAGAATTTTGAAATCAACTGGCTTAATAAGGGCTGAAAAAGCCGGCACTGCCGTTTAACTTCAGTAGCAGAAGGTACAGCTTTCAAAGTGCTAGTTCTTGCCTAAAGTAAATGCCCTTGGAGGTTGGTTTGTTTGTTTGTTTTCAAATTAAACTGTTTACCTTGAAGTCATCATAGACTCACATGCAGTTGTGAGAAATGATACAAAGAGATCTCATATATACTCCACCGGCTTCCCCTCCATAGTGGTGTCTTGTAAAACCATCGCAACATCAGAGTCAGGATACCCACTCGCCTTTGTTTTCAGAATGCTTTTTGGTCCACACAGCCAAATTATAGCACTAATTTTTCCTTACATTCTGAATAAAGAGCAACTGTGCATAACTATGCATATAAAAATTATCTTAAATATATATATGATGAGATCTCTGTTCCTACGTTGTGGGCACAAAGATCCATACTGTAAAGCTGTTCATTTGTGAAGAGTTGACTCTTAAAGATAAATTTACGTGAAATGCTCCCTTTTTTCCTGCACAGTTTAGTTCATTGGTTCTGTTGACACATTTTATTTTGTTTTTGTTTTTTTTTAACCAGAGGAACATGCAGATTATATTAAGTTAAATCTTTGAATAATTTTGGCAATAAACCGTTACCGTAATGATAAAAGTTTCTTTGGAGCTCATGCAGCTATTTTGTTGGGAACAAAAACATATTGGCATGTGGCAAGCACACCACTGGTTTTAGGTGCTAGATTAGTAATTTTCAGGTTTTATGGATATAAAGAATCACCTGCAGAGCTGATGGAGAATGCAGACTCCTGTCTCCACTCCTAGATGTTCTTCTGTTTCAGAAGGTCGGGGTGGGGCCTAGGACTCTGCGTTTGTAATTAAGCATCACAGAGGATTCCCACGCACACGGCCCCTGAACTGCACTTTGGAAAAAAACGCTGTATTAGACATGGAAACTCTCTAGCATTATATTGTAGAAGCAATAAAATATTTATACTTTTCTCTAAATGTATATAAAGAACATCATCTTCATTTTTCAGAGTTTTGTCCAAATTTGGACTTACTGTTTCTCATCATCTTACTACTTAACCTATTGGAATTTTTAGATTTCTTTTTAAGCTGAGATATAATTGACATGTAACATTATATTAGTTTCATGTGTATAATATAAGGATTTGCTATTTATATATATCACAAAATGATCACCCTACAGTTTCAGATTTGTTTTCCTTGTGAAGAGAATTTTTAAGATCTATTCTCTTAGCAACATTTAAATATACAACATAGTCTTATTATAGTCACTATGTTGTACCTCAGATCCCCAGGATATATTTCTTCACTGGACTTTTGTACCTTTTGACCACCTTCACCCATTTCAGCCATATTGAAACTTTTAGATTTCAGGACTGCAAGTCAGTCACACCTCTGATTGAAATCTTTTTCAAACCTAGAAATGTTTGGCATCTGCACAGTAAACAAAAGAGGTTGGAATAGAGATTGAGAACTACCCTAAAAGCTCTGCCTTTGATAATTGCATTTAATCAAGTATATAAAATATAATATTTAATCAAGTGGTTTGGTTGGTTGGTTGGTTGTTTTTTTTTTTTTTCTTTCCCTTTCCCTTCTAGTCTTTTTTGTGTTTAAGTAAGGACAGAAAATTAAAAATAGTAATTTAAGGGTTAGAGATGAAGATAAAGAAGACAAAAACGCTGGCATTAAACAAAAAAGGAAAACAAAGGTGATACATTTTTCAAAGCTGAGGAATTAGAGCAATCTGTGAAGACAGGCACCCTCAGTTACTGCAAACAATGTCAGACGAGGCTCAGAAGTAAATAGTTTTGAAAGCTCAGAAATAGAAATTTTAGAAACATTTCCATCAAAATTTGACTTTAATTTTACAAACATTTGGTTATTCAAAATAGAAAATTACTCTGTTAATCTAGAAAATTAATTTGTGTGCAGCAGTTTCTTTTTCAGATATGACAGAAAAATGAGGTGTGACTTACACACTTGACCTTTGAGTAATAAGCGTCCTTTCAAGGAAAGACCGGGTAATTACGTAGACATCTTTCTAGACATTTCTCTCGCTGTTAACCCAAACGTCTAGATTTGCCTTCATGCATTACCAGTCTGCTTCACCCTCTTTTTTGCAGTTGTCTTGGCTGCAGCTGTATACTGATATTTTCAGAAAATTTCTCCCCCTAAAGCCCAGTTGAGTCTTTGGTTGGTTGACCGCTGTACTTACTTGTTTTCTTAATATGTGTGTGTCAAAACTTAGAGTGAATCTCCTCCTTCAAAACAGTTTTTGCCAAGGTGTTCTTTTTTTTTTTAATTATCTTATTTATGAGGTTAGCAGAACAAGATGTCTACCTTGACTCACAATGTTAGGAATTAATTTAGGAATTAATTATAGTGAAAAAAGACAGAAAAACATGCTTGACTGTAGCCTGTTCATACAGATATTTGCAGGTGCTGATGGCTTCATTTTCACAATCAGTGCTTTATTAACTTAAGCCTTTTTATAGGGTTGTAAAGTTTAGTTTATATCCTATGTTGAAATTGTTTTTAAATCAGTGAAAAGACACATGTGGTGATTAACAACTAAATAGGTAAATATGCTTTTGTTTTGTTTTTCTCCTTTTTTAATTGTTTTACATAATGTTAGTGAGAACACTGGAAGGCAGGCCCTCTCAGTGCTGTGGAGAATGTAAATTGGGACAATCTTTCTGGAGGGAAATTTTGGTAGTTTAAAATTGTTAAAAATGTATATTCTCTTCAACCAAGAAAGTCCATTTCCAGAAATGTTTTAAAGTAAATTATCAAGATATGATATGATAGCAAATATGATACGTAGTAAAATCTGTTGGACATGATTTCAACATACAAAACGGACTCAGTTAAATTATGTTTTATCCATATAATGGCATACTATGAATATCGTAAAAGTCAGCATTTCCAAGTAACACTTAATGACATGGGAAGTTTGTGAGTATTATCAAACAAATATTAGATTATTAGAGTGAACACAATACATGTATGTCTGACTGGTAGGTCCAAAAGTATTTATAGCTTTTAATCTAGTAATTTTCCTCTTGGAAATGAATATATACAAAGTGGAAGTAAACAATTAACACTTCTTTTAAAATATTAAGCAAAGATAAGGAGAATACAAATAATTCTCCCTGCAAGAGTTATCATATATTTTAATGTTTTAATACAGAAAATCTTAAGGATAGTGTTAGGAGTGTGATTAGGAGTCTGATGCATGTTTATCTATAGACTATGAGAGATTTCTGAAGCAAATCACTTTAAAATAAATGAGTGAATGTAGGAAAAACTAAATAGCATTAACGTAGACTGGAAAGGCCGTGCTCTGGGTGTCCGAGGACAGAGGGATTTGAGTCCTGACATTCCGGGCAGTGGGGCGGAGTGGGGATTTTTCAGTCCGATATTGGGAAATCACCGCTATTTTCAGCTGTCAAGTGCAGTTTATGTCTAGATTCATCAGCATGTTCTTAAATAAATTACTTATATTTCTCGTTTTTTTTTCACTCCATGCAGACCTACAGTTTTGTGATTTTTATCAGAGCTCTTTAATTTCAAGCTGTTCTTGACTAACAGAGACATGCAAAACATTTCTTTAACATATTTCTGCAACCTGGCAATTTTACTACATTATTGTTTAGCCGCTAAGTCATGTCCCACTCTTTTGTGACCCCATGAGCTGTCCATGGGATTTTCCAGGCAAGAATACTGGAGTGAGTTGCCATTTCCTTCTCCAGGGGATCTTCCCGACCCAGGAATCAAACCCATGGCTCCTGCCAAATCTCCTACATCATAGGTGGGTTCTTTACTCTTGAGCCACCAGGGAAGCCCTTTACTACATTAAAATAAACTAATTCTCTAATTTCAGTTCTTTCAAGTATTTCATACAGTGATGACCATTAAAGGGACACACATGAATAAAATTTCCTTTCAGTTCAGTTCAGTCGCTCAGTCATGTCCAACTCTTTGCGACCCCATGGACTGCAGCGTGCCAGGCCTCCCTGTCCATCACCAACTCCTGGAATTTACTCAAACTCATGTCCATTGAGTCAGTGATGCCATCCCACTGTCTCATCTTCTGTTGTCCCCTTCTCCTCCTGACTTCAATCTTTCCCAGCATTAGGGTCTTTTCAAATGAGTCAGTTCTTTGCATCAGGTGGCCAAAGTATTGGAGTTTCAGCTTCAACATCAGTCCTTCTGATGAATATTCAGGACTGATTTCCTTTAGGATGGATTGGTTGGATCTCCTTGCAGTCCAAGGGACTCTCAAGAGTCTTCTCCAACACCACAGTTCAAAAGCATCAATTCTTCGGCACTCAACTTTCTTTATAGCCCAACTCTCACATCCATACATGACTACTAGAAAAACCATAGCTTTGACTAAATGGACCTTTGTTGGCAAAGTAATGTCTCTGCTTTTTAATACGCTGTCTAGGTTGGTCCTAACTTTCCTTCCAAGGAGTAAGCGTCTTTTAATTTCATGGCTGCAGTCACCATCTGCAGTGATTTTGGAGCCCAAGAAAATAAAGTCTCTCACTGTTTCCACTGTTTCCCCATTGATTTCCCACGAAGTGATGGGACTGGATGCCATGATCTTTGTTTTCTGAATGTTGAGCTTTAAGCCAACTTTTTCACTCTCCACTTTCACTTTCATCAAGAGGCTCTTTAATTCTTCTTCACTTTCTGCCATAAGGGTGGTGTCATCTGCATATCTGAGGTTATTGATATTTCTCCTGGTAGTCTTGATTCCAGCTTGTGCTTCCTCCAGCCCAGCGTTTCTCATGATGTACTCTTCATATAAGTTAAATAAGCAGGGTAACAATATACAGCCTTGATGTACTCCTTTCCCTATTTGGAACCAGTCTGTTGTCCATGTCCAGTTCTAACTTGCTTCCTGACCTGCATATAGGTTTCTCAAGAGGCAGGTCAGGTGGTCTTGTATTCCCATCTCTTTCAGAATTTTCCGCAGTTTATTGTGATCCACACAGTCAAAGGCTTTGGCATACTCAATAAAGCAGAAATAGATGTTTTTCTGGAATTCTCTTGCTTTTTTGATGATCCCAGTGGATGTTGGCAATTTGATCTCTGGTTCCTCTGCCTTTTCTAAAACCAACTTGAACATCTGGAAGTTCACAGTTCAGGTACTCTTGAAGCCTGGCTTGGAGAATTTTGAGCACTACATTAGAAAGGAGTAAATATTGGTTTATAGCTCTTGTCTAATCTTTTTTCAATACACATACACAAGCGTTATACTATATATGGCATGTCATAATTTTATTTTTTCTCTTCATACCAAATCATGAACTTCCCATGTTACTAAATATTATTTGCTTTTAAAAGGTTTTTTTTTTTTTTATCAATTTTGTATGTTACACTGTTTTATAAATAAAGCAAAATTTGCATTAACTAAGGCAACATTGTTGGATATTGGAATTGTGTCCAATAATTTATAACTGATTCCACTGCAAGTGAGCATATCTTTGGTTCTTTTTGAAAAGAATAAGATCATTTGAAATGTAGTCTCCAGATTATTGTGTTATACCCCTAATGATAACCGCCATGTTGGTGGCAAGAAATGTTACTTTAGGTTCTTATTTCTTACTTGTGAAGGGTTAGCCCAACCATTCTTAAGCAGTAGCTGGACAAGTAAACATAGACTTTTTAAAAAATATTTTATTGGAGTATAGTATACATGTAAAGTGGAGAAGGCAATGACACCCCACTCCAGTACTCTTACCTGGAAAATCCCATGGACGGAGGAGCCTGGTAGGCTGCAGACCATGGGGTCGTGAACAGTCAGACACGACTGAGCGACTTCACTTTCACTTTTCCCTTTCATGCATTGGAGAAGGAAATGGCAACCCACTCCAGTGTTCTTGCCTGGAGAATCCCAGGGATGGGGAAGCCTGGTGGGCTGCCGTCTATGGGGTCGCACAGAGTCGGACACGACTGAAGCGACTTAGCAGCAGCAGGAGCAGCATACATGTAAAGTATACATGCTTTACAATGTTGTTAGTTTCTGCTGTACCGCTGAGTGAATCAGCTATACACATAAATATATTTCCTCTTTTTGGATTTCCTTCCCACTTAGATCACTGCAGAATATTTGGTAGAGTTCCCTGGGCTATACAGTGTGTTCTCATTAGTTACCTATTTAATACATAGTATCGATAGTGTAAATATTTAATACATAGATATCGATAGTATCAATCCCAATCTCTCAATCCAGCCCATCTCCCCCCTTCCCCCTTGGTATCCATACATTTGTTCTCTATGTCTGGGTCTCTGTTTCTGCTTTGCAAATAAGTTCATTTGTTCTGTTTTTCTTGATTGCACTTATAAGTGATATTATACAATATTTTAAACATAAACTTTTGCTAAAAGTTCTCAGGAATCTTGTACCCCAGTCCTGGTGGGCCATATTTTGGATGTACCGGTCCTGAGACTCAGAGTCTTTCCTCCCCCTGAACCTGACTTTCAGCAGTGATCATCTGCATTTCTGTGAATCTTACCATGCTGCCTCTTATTAAATTATAGATTAAGGATCTTAGGGTTGGATGGTATCACTGACTCAATGGACATGAGTTTGAGCAAACTCCGGGAGATGGTGAAGGACAAGGAAGCCTGGCATGCTGCCTGCAGTTCATGGGGTCACAGAGTCGGACACAATTTAGCGTTTGATCTGGAGCCAGGGTCTCTGTCTCACAGCACCTTAGAACCTCCTCATCCCTGGGGTGTCTCATGCTCAAGCCTCCAGTGCTGGATGGCATGTAGGACCATGATTGAACACAGGGACTCAGCCTGCCCGCTTTCAAATCCAAGCCTTACAACCTTGGTTAATTCCTTGTCTGGGCCTCAGTTACCTCATCTTTCGAAGGAACACAGTGGTAATACTTACCTAACAGAGATAAGGTTTGGAATTTCCCTGGTGGTTCAGTGTTAAGACTTCACCTTCCAATGCAGGGGGTATGTGTTTGATTAATCAAGACTTCAAAAACAATCCATGATTTTTAAAAAAGTATTTTAAAAAGAAGATGGGGAGAGTGGGGGATGGGATAAGACAATGCACAAAACACTGAGCCCAGGCGTGGAAATAGAAAGCCCCCTGTGAGTGACAGCCACTAATGGAACGTTATTCCTGATTCGTTCAGAATAAGTCAGTACATTGCTTTAGCCTTATCAGTGTTAAGAAGGCACTGTCCCGTTGCTGTTCTGTGTTTGCTTGTCCATTACATTCATTTGGTTATGAAACCTACTATAGGTCTTCACCTGCCTTGGGTTGTGACTGGTTATTATGAGAAGCTAACATTTGAATGAACCCTCACAAGATTAGCCAGGTTCTGTCAATTATTTCTTTCATAACAAATTTAAAGAATGTTTCAAATGGAATTACCTATCTATTTTTGTAGTGTCTAAACAAGACAGTGGTTTTTTTGAAAGTAAAATAAATTACATAGTGATTACAGGCTTAGATATTTTGTTCCTCAGCATCACAGCTCAAAGTGGAAACTGCAGGTGTGCTCATATGAGGCTTTCTGTTGACACCTAGAAGAATCCCTCTGTCGCCTCTAATATTTAATATTGGAAAGGGTTTCGGCTTGTAGTCCTAGCTTGCTGGTCTCAGTGTCTGTAAATTCTTGAGCAAATTAAACCATGCTGTAAAAGTTAAAAATAAAAATTCTGAGAAATATGGCCTTAGCAAGCTACAGCCATGAATAAACAAATAAAGCTATGGAAAATATAATTTAAAGGAGAGTTCTTAAAAGTGAAGAAACCTTTGCTAAAAGGAGCTTCTTCTCGAAGTCTGTTTGACCTGCCATGTTTATAAAGACTTTCTCCCTCAAACTAACCTTCAAAAGCATTTGTGATGAAACTTCCACGTATCTGATGGGTTTTGGAAAACCTAAAAGATTTAATGTGGTTGGGAAAATGTAACATAACATTTAACTTTTAAAAAATATTCTCAGACCATCTGCAAATCTTTTAAAATGTAGCCACATGTATCTGTATAGTTTATTCTCTGTGCTTATTATTTTTCTCATTATAATAAAAACAAAATTTAGAAAACAGAGCAAAAACCCATAGACCCAGCATTCTGGACAAATTATAAACTGCATTCTTAGTGTTTGAAGCATTTTTCCACACTATTAGAGTCTTAATTATCATTTTTAATGACTGCTTGATAGTCCATAAAGTTCTTACCACATTTTAACCATTTCTTTAGTTCTCTTCCAGTGTTTATCTGTTAGAAGCAACTGCAGACACTTAACTTTTTAAAAATATTTATTTATTATTTACTTAGTTTGGCTGCATCGGGTCCTAGTCGTGGCCTCTTTTTTTGCAGCTCTTGGGCTTAGTTACCCCGTGGCATCTGGGATCTTAGTTCTCTGAACAGGGATTGAACCAGTGTCCCCCCTGCATTGGGAAGTGGATTCTTAACCATTGGACCGCTAGGAAAGTCCCCATTTAAATTTTCATCATGTAGTTTTCTCCTCTACTTCTAGATCATCTCCTTAATATGTTGTTTCAGAAGTGGAATTTATTAAAAACGAACTAAACTCATTAAGTTTCGAGTTCCTTTACTGCCCTTCATAAGAATGTTTTTTCTTTTGTAAGTGATATTGAAATAATATATTCTTATTTTCATGTTCCTGTTTGTTTTTGTTTTAATTCAAGCATTTCATATTCTTAATAGTAATTTCATTGACATCTTATGAAACAATACAAGATTTAGATTATTCAATATTATGTAATATGTGTGACCAGTAACCTTCAGCCAGCCTGTTCATTTAATTGCAGTATTACATCTGATCTCTTGGTTGCGTAGCTTTCAAAATCTTGATTTGTGATGGTAATTTTCTTAAAAAAAAAAATAAACTTCTAATAGAATTGATTTTAATTTTAAAAAATTAAAAATGTCAGTATGATAAATAAAATGAAGTCTCAAATATATTTGATTATAAGAGCTATCATTTTGAAAAATATGTTAGTATACACTAGATTCTGCTTTATTTTTGTTCCTCATACATTCTTCCAGGAATTCATATGCAGATATTGTCTAGGATCTTTAACCCTAATTGTAAGTCATAGTGCTGATTTATCTGTTAAAGATCAATTGACAAAATCCCAACCCTTTCTTCCAAGAATGACTTGTCTTGTTAATTTGTATTATCCCTGTAAAGACTGCCTTTTAAAGAATGAGAAGTATGTTAGTCGAGTCTCATTGAGGAATAAAAGTCACTGTCAACTGATAAACTAAAATAAATGTCTTAATGGTTAGGTGATTTGGGAGACTGTTTTTTATAAAGACACTTATTATCTAACATTGATTTTTTATCATTACAGATTTAATTATAAAGGGCCTGTTTACCTTTACATTTGTTGTGGATTTTGAGGGGGTGGCCGTGGTTGTTGTTACTTACTATTAATATTTTATCCTGGCATATAAATGTAGGATTTCAATACCTCACAGGAGAGAAGCAGTACCTGATATGGAAGATTTTTTAAAATATAGGTGAATTGTGGTCCATTTGGTATTTCTAAAGTAAAATCTCTGATTGAATGTGCATTCAAAGAAGTTCTTTACATGTTTCATGTGTAAATTGTGACCCTGGGTACTAGTTAGCATTTGCCTGGTGCCAGCACCTGGTCATTTGCTATTGTACCCATCACCACATGGAGGCTTCCTTCTGCTATCGTCCCGCATCACCAGCAGTAAAGAGGGAAAGATACACATCTCTTAGAAAACCTGCCCTCCCACATGCCATGCCAAGTCCCTTCAGTCATGTCTGACTCTTTGCAGCGCTGTGGATGGTAACCCACCAGGCTCCTCTATCCATGGGATTTCCTAGGCAAGAATACTGGAGTGGGCTGCCATGCCCTCCTCCAGGGGATCTTCCAGACCCAGGGATCAAACCCGTGTCTCTTACATCTCCTGCAATGGCAGGCAGGTTCTTTACCACTAGGCCACCTACGAAGCCCTCCCATGAGAGTGTATTTAAAAAGAAACTGGAAAGAAAGGTAGTCATTAAAATCAAAACCTTTCCTTAATAAGTGTTTCATTAAGACATTATTGCTCTTAGAAAACTAGATTGCCACTTCCCACAGATAGTTGTGCAAACATAGAGAAGCATGTATATTCCCGATGTTCTAAGAATTGCCTCTGAGGCAGTGATACAGACAGAAAGTACATGGACATGTCATCAGTTACAGTGCTTTAAGTATTGGGATTTGATGGCCGATAAGTGGCTTCGCCATTCATCTAAGCTGCATAATCATACTAATAAATTCACGGACATTAGTCAACTACTGTAATTCATGGGCATTTTTAAATGTTTGTCCACTTTCTGGGATTACATTAGTATTTAACAGAAAGGTTAAACATATTTAAGTTCTCTATATGCTGTGTTTAATTAAGTTAAAACTTTTAAAAAGTTCTCATTGAAAAACTCAAAGTGAACCTCAGAACTCTATTCTACCTTTTCTTCCTAGAAACTCTGAGTAATCTGGAATTTTTATCCACATATCTTAGAAAAGGAAGCATGTATTCCTAGTCTGCTTTTAACAGGAGGGCTGAAGGTATTCTGTGTACAGATGGAAAGCTTTTCTTCTGTGCATCGACCACTGTGTTATTTCTGGGTCTTTCTGTAAGGTGGTCAGTGCACATGTTCTGCTCTCAGAAAATGAAAACCATGTTGTATCACTAGTTTTTGTTTAGCTCCTCAGGAAAGAAGTTATATATACTTCAACTTTTGAGGGTCCTGGGAAGTTACCCAATATCCCATCCTTGTGCATGACAGGTGTCTTGCCCTACCAAAAGTATTTTCAGCCGTTTCCTGTCTTTCAGCAAAGGAACCATAGGCCCAAGTCTGTGCTGAGATATATATTCTGAATATATCAGACACAGAATTGAGGCATGTCCAGTCATTAGACTAAAAGAAAAGCAGTGGGAATAGAGGAACAGAAAAGATTGTGAAAAGCTGTCTAAAGTGTTCCACTTAGTGACGACTTATACATATAACACCTGTGTTCCCTTCTTAAGGCTTTGAAAGTGCCCCATTATATTTTATGTGCTATTTTATTTTTTGATACAAGTATTTTATCTCTATTACTATTTTGATGTAATAGTCATTGTTTTTATTTGCCATTCCAGTTTTTTTTTTCTCTTTCACATAAGTTCCTAAAGAAGCACATTTTATAATACACCTGCTTTCAACAAAGACTTTCAAAAGCTTATTTAAAAATAACTTTAGCTAATTGGCAGGAGACTATTTGAGAATGATCTGGGAAAATGGGCAGCAGAGAAATTCTATTGAA
The DNA here is from genome assembly GCF_019923935.1 of Bubalus bubalis. NCBI lineage: Eukaryota > Metazoa > Chordata > Mammalia > Artiodactyla > Bovidae > Bubalus > Bubalus bubalis. The sequence goes on along the minus strand of NC_059159.1, from coordinate 30,960,653 downwards.
GTTGAAACACAACTATAATTGTACCCCCATCATAGAATCTCAGTGACAGAAGGAAACAGGGTCATTCAAGAGAGTTTCAAGTCACTTTGCTTAAGATAATATAGTAAGTAAAGTAGTTGCTTACTCACAAACATCTCCCTTTGCACCCTCTAGGATCTGAAGTTCAAAAAATAAACCGTAGTCTTAGAAGAAATGTGTTAATCTTCTAACACTTTATTGAACATTTACAGAAAGCACATGTAACTATTTTTTTTAAGGTATGCATTCTCTGATAGGCAGAATGAATGAGACGTATTTTTCCCCATTCCCCTGGCCTCCTCCTCTCCGCACCCCCACCCGCCTTGGGTGTCTGGAGTAATGCAAGGATTAAACCAACAGGTGCCCGGGTGCTGGCGCGGGCTGGCTCCGGGCCACATCCAGTTGGTTGAGATTCTGTGTCACTCCAGGTTTCAGCGTATCGCCGTGTCCTCACTGGAGGAGAGATCACCCAGTTGAAATACATACTGCAACCCCTCCGGGATTAAGTGTATTTCCTTCACTTTATAGTTCAGAATTTTACAGTTTCTTTGTTTGGAGCGTCTCAGATGGCTTAATGATTTCTCTGGCTCCCACCCCCCAACCCCGCTGGGACCAGATGTTATTATGGCAGCATCTGAGCCTTTGCAGATTGGCCAGTTTTATTGCTCAACTTGTTATACCACCTTTTCTTGTCGAGTATCATCATTCTTCTGCTGTGAATTCCTCTATAGACAAAGGTGATCTTACTTATTTCTTGCCTTTTAAAATGTTCATCTTCTATGCTCTGGGTGGCATTTAAACTCTGTATAGTATTTTAGGGGACTATTTCAGAGGTCAGAATGTTGTCGTATTATCACCATTAATGGTTTCAGTGAACATGCCTGTTTTTTTAATAGTTGTGGAGGAATCCGCAGGAATTTATTAACTTGCTAGTCTTATGTCCTCTTAGATTAGGATGAAGTATCACTAGTTGAGGAAAGGTTTTTATTTTTTTTAATCTGTGAAATCTGAGTTCAAAGGTGGGCTTAAAGAAAATATTTGCGATTTAGTCTGTTCACATAAGTCTTCTTTAGTGGACATTCATGCATTTATTTGTTTATTGTTCTCCAAAACTGGCCATCAGAATTAACTACTTTAAAAATGGTTTCTGCAAAGATAGGATTATAGTCCTTGGCAGCTGTTAGAATAGAAATTCCTTGGAGCTTACTGGGAGATTTCTGGAGGGTTCATAACCTTGCCACGGACACCTCCTGCTACTAATCGTGCTGGCTAAGATGAGGGCCCCAGACTTCACGTCGTCTTAGAGACCATTTCCTTTCGTTTCCAAATGCTCACCTTGTGCTCACATCAGCTGATGATGTCAGGAGATGTGCGGGGTTGGAGGAAATGAAGCACATTGAGATATGGATAGGAACAATGCAGCCAAAAGATGCAGACCGGATGTGCTGTAGGGAAAGGGCTGACACATGGAATAGGTGTTCTGGGAGGTGGGAGGGCATGGGGTCGCCAGCCCAGGTGGAGGGAAGGCGGAGGTTGCATGTGGGTTGAGAATGCATCCTGCCAAGTCGCTTCAGTCGTGTCCAATTCTATTCAACCCTCTGGACTGCGGCCAGCGAGTCTCCTCTGTCCATGGGGAGGGTTGAGAGCGAACCAGACTAAAAACCAACTCTGTGGAGAGGAGCAGAGCCAGTGGGCTAGAGAGGTCAAAGGGGATGGCCCAGGAGTGAGTGGTACGAGCCCCTTTGACGCTGGTGACTGTAAACTTGTAGTGAATCCTTATGGTCCTGTGGGTGGTTGCTGGGCAGAGCTCCACAGCTGAGGTCACACAGAACACCAGAATGAAGGGCAGACCCCTGCCCTACATCCTGCACTGATGACCGATGCAGCCTGGCAACAACGATGGGTCCCTGCAGAGAAACGTGGGAGACTGTGGAAGAACTGACAGCAAACCGAGGACCCAACAAGCAGTTCAGACCCTGAGAGCAGAGCCTGTCAGGGGAAGAGAAGAGAAGGCTGGGGGAGGTAAAGGGGCCAGAGCTTCTGTGAAGGGCTTTCCATGCCATGTGCGAGCGCTGGACTCCACTCCCTGGGCAGGAGGGAGCCATGGAGAGTTTTGTGCTGGGAGCTAGAATAATCAGGTCTGTACCTGAAAAGATGGTGCTGACTATTGTGTTTGAAATTGATGGGGGTGGGGGGAGTGGTCAATACTGCAGACAGGAAGTGTTGGGAAGTGTTGTAATCTAGGCCAAATGATAAAATAGTTGCCTGAATGAAAGAAGTGGCACAGAGGATGGGGAAATGGGTGTCCCTGGAAATATTTAGGATCCACTTTTCACCCTGTGGTTCTTTCTGGGGGGAACAAGGTTCACCTTGTTGGCTAAGGCTTCACTATGGGCTTTATACTGGATACATTTAGTAATTCTTTATTGGTTAATCCAAAAAGAATCTGTTCAAGTTTTGTATTTGTCTCATGTAGGTAAAAATTTTTATTAATTTTTCCCCCTAAGTAGAAAATACATGGTCTTTATAGACAGTTGTAAGATACAAAAAGAGTAGTCACCTCTCCATCTTCTCCGCTGCTGCTGCTAAGTCGCTTCAGTCGTGTCTGACTCTGTGTGACCCCATAGATGGCAGCCCACCAGGCTCCCCTGTCCTTGGGATTCTCCAGGCAAGAGTACTGGAGTGGGTTGCCCTTTCCTTCTCCAATGCATGAAAGTGAAAAGTGAAAGTGAAGTTGCTCAGTCGTGTCCAACTCTTAGCGACCCTATGGACTGCAGCCTACCAGGCTCCTCCATCCGTGGGATTCTCCAGGCAAGAGTACTGGAGTGGGGTGCCATTGCCTTCTCCAATCCATCCTCTCTACCCAGTTGTAAATATTTCCGTATACTTTCCTTCCATCTTTTTTCAGAAAGCAGTGTTATAAATTGAGAGCCCTCTGGTAGGAGAAAGGGTTCACCATTTCTGAAGCTCCTCAAAACCAGTGTGACTTTTTGAGTTTTCTTTTACTCACAGGATGTGGTCGTTTAGGGCTCTAATAAGTGTCATGTGACCTTTTGGGGGTGAAGCCTTAACACACAGCTTAATGATGACTTGAGTAGCAGATTTGGAGGCGAACTTTGCCCCAGTCACCATGTGTGAACACACACTCCTTATTTCAGACACCGCATGGGGAAGAACCAATGGCAACAGTGAGCCCCACTTAGTTTCTTGATTCTTGGTGTGGCAATGGGACACTGGTACCAACCGACGAGCCAGGCTGAGTGCATATCCTAACTGCCTTGTGAGCTGCGAGCAGCAGTATGTGAGACCCTGCTGGATAAGGTGCCCCTCCGAGGACTTTAACTTATTTATTTAACATCCCTTTTAACTTGGTCTGAGACGTTATCTTGGACCTGGGAGGCTCTGGGCCGTCTTGGAATGACAAACACTTGTTGACAGCTTTGAGAAGATGGATGGAAAAACAAACTCCGACAAGGCTCATGCATTTGTTTTTCCTTTGAGTCTTTAGAAGAATGTCACGTCACTCCCGTTATTTAGCATAGAGAAAGAAAAAAGCTGCACCTTGTTATCAAAGTCAATATTTCCTGAGCCTGACTTAAGGACGGCTCTAGAATATGTCTACTTTTTGCATAACGTATAATTAATCAGAGTGGGAATAGGAAATTTATCACATGGGCCGAGTTCTATTTCTCCCAACTTTTGGTGCCTATTTCATTTTAGCTCACAAAAATTCAGTAGTATCTTACGTATGTAATTATCTGTTAGGAGGGCTAATAGGTATGTTTTATATCAGAGCAACATCTCTTTGGAGTATTAACAATTATCTTCTAATGTAAAAAGCATGGTATAATAGAAAAGTGAGGATCTCATGTTTATTGTTGTTGTTTAATTGCTCAGTCATGTCCAGCTCTTTGCAACTTCACAGACAATAGCTGGCCAGCCAGGCTCTGTCCATAGGATTTCCCAAGCAAGATTACTGGAGCTGGTTGCCATCTCCTTCTCCAGGGGATCTTCCCGACCCAGAGATCAAACCCGCATCTCCTGCACTGCAGGCAGATTCTTTACCACTGAGCTAATCAGGGAAGCCCATGTTAGAAATCTAATAAATATTTATCTATTGGTATAATAGTGACTTGTATCTACATGTGGCTATGAGGAGGAAAAAATGATCCATTTACCAGCCTATTAAATAAACAGATAGAACTATTGATTCCCAAACTGATTCTGAGACAAGATTAATATAAATTATTTATTACGTTTCTATTGATTAATGCTTCTCATCTTAAACTAGGACGAAAGTGGGCAAGTTATTTTATAGGTATGACGTGTGAAAGGAAATGATTTGGGACCGTTAGCTTTGCAGTGAGTTAGAGGTAATTTCACTGCATCTGTCTGTCTACCGTCCTCCTGTTTTCCTCCGGGGATAGCATTTGTCTTGGAGGAGGCAATGCTCGTCGTTTGAGTGGGGTACTGTGTCTTTATGTCTCTCCACCTCTCCCTGCCTGTGGTCGCATCACCCCCTCGTCCCTGGAATTCATGGCCATGGTGGTTCTGGACTTCTGTTTTGGAGCTGTCAGGAAATAAGCTTTTCTGCTGGGGTCAACTAGGAGCTTGAGCGTCTAGGGTTGCCAGGGCCATTTTGCTTCCTAGAAGACCTCTGCATGCGGGAGCACCCAGAAGAGACTCGAGAGATGGAAAGAGCCAGAATCATGGCAGTACATGTGGCGCCAGACTCAGAAATTCCTAAAGCAGGCACAGCCCCGTTATAGGACATAAAGGCCCGTTTTCCTCTGAGCTGGTTTCAGTTGTGTTTCTGCCACTTGCAACCCCAAGAGTCTGCCTCGTAGAACAGTTCCTGGGATAGTGGAGGGCAGGATATGGGGAGGAGCATCGGAGAGCTGGGAAAGTGGATGGTGGGGTCAGGACCCTGAGTAAGAGGGGAGATTTTCAATGAAAGGAGTTCCAAAAGGTTGATGGGTTTTTATAAGGGAAAGAGACTAGGACAAAAACTTATTTTGGAAATGAACATAAGTGGAAAAGAAGTTGTTTGCTGAGGGAAAAGCACATATCATTACCTCCTGGACAATGCAACTGCTCTCATGTTTGACGTTCTTACAGTCTTCCTCTGTTGGGACGTTGAAATTAAAGGGATAGACCCATATTGGGTTGGCTTAAGCTGGAGATCCCCTGGAGGAGGGCAAGGCAACCCACTCCAGTATTCTTGCCTGGAGAATCAGTCCATAGGGTCACAAAGAGTTGGACACGACTGAGTGACTTAGCACGCATGCACGCAAGGCTAGAAAAGGTGGAGATGGAGCTTTGGAGGTAATGGATCCAAGGCGTCAGTGTGGGACCTCTCCTCCATTTCCATTTATCCTGCTCTGTGGCCACAGGCAGCCCAGGAGCGGGGAGGGCATACTTTTCTGGGCTTTTGGTTTGTTAAATCCCCAAGCAGAGACTGTTTGAATCAGATACCCCCTCAGTAAACCAGCTACTATGTCCAGGTGTGGGGTAAAGCACGGGGTGACATGGCCATTTGAGACCTAATGACTGGAGCCTTCAGAGGAGGGGCCTGGGCTGAGCGGTTGTCCACGTGCATTCCCGAAAGCAGCGAACCACTGCGGGCATTATTCAAAGCAGGGAGGATGCATGAAAAAGTCGGCGAACAGTATGTTCTAACGGCTGGTAAGACTGCATTGGTATTTTAGTTTCAACATCAGTTGTAGGAGTTTTACTTCTTTGGCTCCAAGTAGTTGGAGCCAACTTAAATGATAATAACATTATGAAAGGATGATAAAGCACAGGGGGAGAAATGTGAGTAGATGAAACCAGCTCTATGTTCTAAAGTGCTTAAATGTCTCACCTGAAGATACACTGCTTTATGTTCTGGGAACATGTCTTCGATAGCCAGACCAAAGCCGTGACCCTAACTGAAAAGCATTACAGAAAATGCATGAGAAACAGCATAACGAGCTCTGATCCCATGGTGCTGGGAGGACTTGTCGATCCCTCCCTGAAAGGACCCGAAGGTCTTGGTTAGCTGCTATTTGTACCCAGATGTTGCTTGTCCTGATACATTTCGGCATCCGTGAGAGACAGAAGCTGATGCAAGTTGTGGCACCCTGAGGTTCAGTCGCTGCGTCCCAGACCTCGGTTCCCATCTCTGGATGGCAGACTTGCCAGGAACATAGAAACAATAACATCTCTTTTTCATCCAGATGAAATTTTTCAGTAGAATTCCTGAACTGAGTGTGTGTGTGGGTGCGTGCGCACAGATACTCGAGAACTGCCAAGAAAGTTATTTACACAAGAGTTTCTGGGTTATATTGGATAACACCTTACCCACATTTAAATAACATGATTTGTAATTGGAATCCTCATTAGTCCTGTGAAGTCAAATTAATAGGTCATGAAGGAAAGATTATTAGAAATACTTACAGAATGTGTTTGAATACTGAGGGAGGGAGGGAAGGTGAGCAGACGGGATATGTGTAACTTGAACTCCTTCAGTAGGGAATATAGACTCTCACAGGCAAAGAATTTTTTAACACTTGTAAATCATTTCAAAGTGTAACTCACTCTACAAATAGATTTATCTTCAGGGATGGTTTATTTACTCTGTCATTTATTGAGCGCCTATTTGTATAGCTCTCTTTGACATTAAGGATGATAAATTCGCAAGTCTTAGGAAGCCTGTCATTGAGATCATAGATAAGGTGGACATATCGAACAGTTGTGTTGTGTTGTCATTTAGTTGCTCAGTTGTGTCCGACTCTTTGCAACCCCATGGGCTGTAGCCCGCCAGGCTCCTCTGTCCGTGGGATTCCCCCGGCAAGAATACTGGAATGGGTAGCCATTCCCTTCTCCAAGGGCATCTTCCCAACCCAGGGATCAAACCCACAACTCCTGCACGGCAGGTAGATTCTTTGCTAGTGAGCCGCCATTAACTACTTTTGTAAACAGTGGCCCTGTTGAAAGTAGTAGAGAAGAGGTCTGTATCAGTTAAGGTTTGATCAGGATGCGGTACTGTGAGCGATACGAGGGTCTACCATAGGGGTTAGGCCTGGTACAGATCCTGGTAAGGATGCTGTGGGCTGGCGCAACCCTGGGTGGGATGCTTGTATCTGGTGCTGGGCCTGGGGAAGGCAGAAGAGAGCAAACAGGAGTGACCCAGAATCCGCGGAGGATCCCAGATGTAGGAGAGCGGACTGGACCACGGTGCCCGTTTCCCGCTGCTTTGATGGTGCGGGTGGCCATGGAGCAGCACGCAGACGTGGCCCAAGGTCACGAGACATGGACGAGCTCGGGCGTGGGCTGCAGCCCAGGGAGGTCCAGCAGGAGCCGGGGCAGCTGCGGGCCCAGTGTCCCTCAGGGCCAGCAGTGCAAGCCGACAGGTCCCAGCTGCTGTGTAGCCACAGTCGTGCCTGACCTCACGCCAGTTTTGCAGGTGTAAACATGGCTGCTCCTGCATTCCCACCTTCCAGGTGCTTCTGCAGGTGCTCCAGACTAGAGCTGGGAGGAGGGGGCATCTGGGCAGCCTCATTCCCCGTGAGCTGAATGGACATGGCACTGACCCCTCAGGGCTCGCCCTGGTCAGCCTGGTGCTCGACATACCCTTCAGTCATACTTCCAGATAAGGTGATGGCAAAATAATTGTATTAATAAACAGGATTAAATTCTCCCCCTTACAACCAACAAGTCACTGATAGACTCCTTGAAAAAGGAGGCAAAGCCCCTTTATTCATCTCTAGGGCATGTTCATTTCTCTTCCAGCTGAGTCGCAGTGTCCCTTGCTTCTCTGTTGCTATAATCCTGTAGCACAAGAGTAAAGACTATTAACATATATTCAGTGGTTGGAAATGGGGGGCTTCCCTGGTGGCTCAGTGGTAAAGAATCCACGGAGACACAGGTTCGATCCCTGGGTCGGGAAGATCCCCTGGGGAAAGGAATGGCAACCCACTCCAGTATTAATAGGCAAAACTGAGAAACAACCCCAGTATTCAGCACATGAATGGATGTACAGCTGAGTCATGGTCTCCCTCTATCCTTTGTAACTTCGATACTGAAACGTGAGAGTAAATGCTGTTAACATTTATTCAGTGGTAGGAGAATGGGAGACGATTAAATGCTTGTGTACAGCCCCATCTGACTTCTTATTAATATTTCCTTCAGACCTGGCCTTTGACTCCAGCAGCCCATTTTCCGAGGTCAGCTGATTCTTGGTTGATTCACAGTCTTCAGGATGCGTGAAAGGTTCTGAAATCGTGTATGGCACTAATGCTGTAAACCTGAAACAGTGGCTTTGAAGAACGCTGCTGCTGCTAAGTCACTTCAGTCATGTCTGACTCTGTGACCCCATAGACAGTAGCCTGCGAGGCTCCCCCGTCCCTGGGATTCTAATACATCCATGTACTTAACCCGTGATTTTCAAAGTATTACGTGTTCTGGACAGAGAACTTTTCTCTCAAGAGTACCAAGAGTATTCACAGTATCAAAATTAAAATGAAATTTGCTGTGGAAAAAACTGTAGAACTAAAGCAGAAAGAAAATAACTATTTCATGCTGTATTTAATTGTTTTTTCAATCTTTTTGCAGTTTTTTGAGGTTCCATTTGATTCAAACATGAACAGGACAAAGAACAGACCTCTGGTTCGTGGACAGATCAGGTAAAATCATGAATGTCTGTCTCTTCCATGTTACAAAACATTCCATTGCGCATCCGTTCCAAATCATTTCCCTGTATTTTTTAAAAGTATTTGTGTATTTATTTGGCTGCATCAGGTCTTGATTGTGTCCTGCAGAATCTTTCCTTGCAGTGGTCTGACTCTCTCACAGTGGCATGTGGGCTTAGTGGCTGCATAGCGTGTGGGACCTTAGGTCCCCGACCAGGGATGGAACCCTGGTCCCCTGCATTGCAAGGCAGATTCTTCACCACTGGACCACCAGGGAAGTCCCCTTTTTCCTGTATTTTGCCTTGAGTAGTAAAGTGAGAAGAATACCGCCGTGCCCCACCCCCGCCCCTGGCCTCAGGAGCACAGCCAAAGTCCACGCCTGTGTCATCAGCGTGAAGACAGAAGGGCGTCCACCACCTGGACGTAGAACCCTCTTGGCTCTCCACCTCTCACCTCTGCAGAGCTGTCTTGGAGGCAGATACTCTGAGGGCCCAACCCTGTAAACACAGACTTTTTTCTTTTGTTCCCTCTTAATTTAATTCAGCCATCCTCAAACTTCAGTGGACCTAGTCATTGTTTCCCAGAACTGTACACACATAAGCCCATGTGTCCTTTATGGTGACTTCAGGGGATCATGAAGGATGACTCTGAGTGGAGTCTACTTCTGCCGTAGGGCTGATCTACATGGGCTGAGTGGACTGCACCTCGCAGCGTCTTAAGAAAGTCCTCCTGGGGCTTCGTTTGCCAGACTTTGTGCTCACGCCTTGCTTTTTACTGAGCTACTGTTTGTCTCTGATGCTTCAGATATTGGAAAAACTGACCCTGAATACATACTTGATAAACAAGACATATTGAGATAACTGGCTAGTTTTGAAGTAGTTACACACCCTTTACATCTTAGGCCACAAAAACTTTCTCTAACATTTTTGAGAATCAAAGGGAAAAAAATCTTTACAGCTAAAATGCCATTTCATGGCCATAAACATCCATGACATTGCATTATTCTTTGCTTCGTTTTCCCAAGGAGAATACAGAGGACAGCACTTTTAACTATCTGTCGGTTACCTACATAAAATGCCAATTCTGCGTGTCTAAAATTTTTAAGGTTAAAAAAAAAAAAGTGTTAACTATTTGGGAAAAGACTGCTTCTTACGTCTTTAGCAGAAAGAAGAAGTGTTTTTATATTAAGATGACGTGTGTGAATCCCTCCTCACTCTCGCAGGGCCGGTTGTGAGTTTCTCTGGTGGTCTCGTCGGAGAGCAGTAATCGCAGGTGACTGGTTCAGTTTCCTGTGGAAACACTTGACCCCGAGGCCCTCTGCTTTTTACTCTGGCTCCTGGCCTCTGTGGCAGAATTATCTATCTGAGTCTTTAATGGCTCGGGGGCCACCTGATGAACTTGAGTACCGTGTCCTCCACATCACTGAAGAAGCATTCCTGAGGCCCGAGGCTGGACCGGAGTCTCGGTGCATTTGGTAGAGAGCTTGGCGTCTGCGTCTGAGGACATCTGGAGAGAGGAGCTCCGGGGTCAGGACGGCACTCATACCCCCAGGATCAGCTCCTCCCCGCAGACTTGACCTCTGTTAACTGGGGGCCACACCCCTGCATCTGTGCCCCTGAGGCTGAGCGTCAGCATGGCCAAGGCTGTGCCCAGGGGACCAGGGCTCTGGAGCCTGGATGACGCCAGGGGAAGGGAGGCAATGTCGGGGGAGCGGGCAAAATCAAGACGGAGTTTGACGCCCCGAGCTGCCCGTTCTTCTGTTGTTTTACACCCTCACGAGTATCGTCCTTCCTTCTTGTCACTTACCTGTCACGCACACGTCCAGTGTCCCTGAACACCTTACGTGTGATGAAGCTCTGAGTTTTGCTTGCAGCACTGATCCTAACTGGATAAAGAGGACTCTGTGGTTTTTAAGTGGCAGAGGGGAGGGGTCAGAGGATGAGGAGTGGTCCAGAGTGAATGTCCTCAGAAACTCCTCCTCAGATAGCCCTTGTTTCTTCCGGGAGGATGGGACCAGGTGTCGTCCACCACAGGTTATCGCCACCAGAATCTGACACCTGTTTTTGGCAGCTGGGGACCCTGCCTTCTGATCCCCAAGCTCAGGGCCAGGAGAGCAGCTTGCAGAGTGCGGGTCCTCGGCTCAGCCTCCCTGGGCCTCCAAGCGCTTCTGCCAGCCCCCTACCACTCCACTGGGTCCTTCCCCTCTGATTTCAAATCTGGATGAGCAGTCCTTCTGTCACGGAGAGGAGCCTGTTCAGTCAGCTGCTCCATCTGGTTTTTCTTTCTTCTCCTCTTTTTACCACCAGTCTTCTAGAAGGCGTGGTCCCCTCATCCCTTCCACCCCCATGTCCAGGCTACTGTTTGCTTCCACCTCATTCCTCTGCATGTTGGGTCTTCAAGCCCCAAGCATGTGTGCTAAGTCACTTCAGTTGTGTCCGACTCTGTGCAACCCTATAGACATAGCCCACCAGGCTCCTCTGTCCATGGGATTCTCCCGGCAAGAATACTGGAGTGGGTTGCCATGCCCTCCTCCAGGGGATCTTTCTGAACCAGGGATCGAACCCTCGTCTTTTATGTCTCCTGCATTGGCAGGCTTCCTTACCACTAGCACCCCACTCCAGTACTTTTGCCTAGAAAATCCCATGGACAGAGGAGCCTGGTAGGCTGCAGTCCATGGGGTCGCTAATAGTCGGACACGACTGAGCAACTTCACTTTCACTTTTCACTTTCCTGCATTGGAGAAGGAAATGGCAACCCACTCCAGTGTCCTTGCCTGGAGAATCCCAGGGACGGGGGAGCCTGGTGGGCTGCCGTCTATGGGGTCGCACAGAGTCGGACACGACTGAAGCGACTTAGCAGCAGCAGCAGCAGCAGTGCCACCTGGGAAGCCCCTTCAAACCCTGCTTCCACTTAAATTGACTCATCATCGAACTAGGAACCTCAGCCTTGACCCCCAGGCCTGCTGGCCGAGTCCTCTGTGTCAGGCCCAAGGCCCTGTAAGAGAAGGTTTGCTGGCCGAGCCCCGGTCCAGTGCCCAGGGCCGAGGGCAAGGTGTGGAGGACAGTTAAGTATGGGTGGGGGGGCTCGCGGGGGGGCAGCACCCAGGCCACTCCTACATGGCTGCTTTATCCAGCAGCCTATGCCGCCCTTGGCCCTGATTCTACTTGGTCGCCTTCTAACTGGGGTCCACTCCCCCACCCAGAGCACCCTCTGCATGCCCCAGTCCTTCTCTGATTCAGAGTCGGAGCCTCAGGGAGACGTTCTGAGCAGTGATGTCAGGTCATGGACCTGAGCATCCTCTCATTGTCCTCCTGGACCCGGCCACTCTTCTGTGGGAGCATTTCCTGGTTCTAGTTGGGGTTTTCTGTCTTCTCTTCACTCTCCTGTTAGTTTTCAGACAGAACAGAGATATACATCTTTCTCTAACTTGAAGTCCTGCAGACTCATATTTCTAAGAGAGATATATATAGCTTGTGTATTTTTTTTTCTAAGTAATAACCTTTTTTCATGGTCTCTTCTAACTAAAATTAATCTTAAGGATGTCAAGACCATCTCTGTGTTTTAGAATTGAATAAGTCCCTTGTTTAATTCAATTCATTAAGAATGGATTGATTGCCTAGAGTGGAACCAGCACTGTGAGTTTTATTGTTAAATCATGCTCAAAAGGCCTTGAATCTGGGTGGAAAAATTATGCCACGTGCATAAAGTGCTTAGCAGATGAGATGGGGCAGCCCATAGACATGGATCAAGGGAAATGGAATGAACTGGTACAAACAAGAAGTTCTCTGGGAGGTTAGAAAGGGAAGACTCCAATAAAGACCAGCTGGGCAGTGAAAGCTCCCTGAAGAAATCAGACATGGGCTGGGCCTTCTTGGTTATTTTCATTCCATCTCCTTTGAATTATCCATTTTCCAGCTCCCTTACATTGACAGGGAAAGAATACATGTCAGCATTACTTTTCCCAACTTAATGGATCGAACGAGAGTGATCCAGAACTTGTAAGCTTTAGGTGTGGGCTGTGAGCGGAGAGATGGAGCGATAAGAGCAGAGAGGAAGGTTAGTCTTCGAGGGGATAAATTAAAACACTCGGAATTGGGGGCAGCCCATACCTGGTTGTGAAATGAGTGATGAAGATTGAGTTTTCGAAGTGAAATGAATGGATTGTTTAGTTGGCATTATTAACTTCAAGAACGAGGTTTAGCCAAAGTATTATAGGGATTTACAGGAGACATTTTTCACATTTACTGAAGGTTTTACCAGTAAGCACTTAAGCAAATGTAAACATTTAGCGGGCTGCAGGGGACCTGGGAATGTTATTCATCCCCCTGTCACGCTGGTCTAGTAGACACATACCGGCCCGGGTGAAGCTCTGCAGGGTCCGGGTGGTTATGATTAGTCTCTCGGTGTGTATATACTGCAAATGTAATAAGAGCATAAACATTTTATAAGTGTAGAAATTTCTTTTTCTTTAGTGTTCACCAGTCATTAAAAGTGGCAGAAAGAACAGATTTGGTCTCAACTTTAAGAACAGTGGTGCTAATGTCCAGAACTTTGTCCTTAAAATCATTCCATCTTGCCGAACCATAGTAGGAAGAACAGGCAGAGGAAAGTCTGTTTTCATATCATCACGCAGAATCATCACAGTGGGTGAATGAGAGGGACACGGGTGTCTCCTCAACATTAATCTCTCTCTCTTTCTCTCATTGTCATAAGAAGGAAGAATGCATTCATGACTTTTTGGAAGCATCGTGAGTTGTCAGTATTTGGTGACAGCAGTCCTGGGCATGGGAGATCCTTTGGGCCCCAGGCCCCTGTTTACAACCAGAAAATACCTACAATATTCTAAGAACCATGAGTATAAAGAGTTAACTATCACATCACAGTTACACAGCCAATCCTTTCAGTCACGTGAAAAATAAGTCATAGGAGCAAACACCTTTATTAATACCTGGATCATTTGGTCTAACCTCCTGTCACTTCACTTCCTCTCTTTTCAAATGTGCTGTGCTGAGTCGCTTCTGTTGTGTCTGACTCTTTGCAACCCCACGCACTGTAGCCGCCAGGCTCCTCCGTCCATGGGATTCTCCAGGCAAGAGTCCTGGAGTGGGTGCCGTTTCCTTTCACAGGAGACGATGTGAAAAGGTTTGTCATCATCAAAGGCTACTCGCGTTGATTGATGTTGGGGGAGCAGTCATCTTAAGATCACGTTCTCTGTCTTGCCTGATTTGTAAAGGTTTGTTTCAGTCAACATTTTGGGCCCCAGCCTTAGGTACAGGGCATATAAAGATGAATGGTACAATGTCCATCAACAGATGAATGGATAAAGGTGTGGTACGTATATACGATGGACTACTACTCAGCCATAAAAAGAAGTGAAATTGGGTCGTTTGTAGAGACATGGATAGACCTAGAGTCTGTCATACAGAATAAAGTAAGTCAGAAAGAGAAAAATAAATATCATATATTAACTGATATATTTATACAGAATCTAGGGAAGTGGTACTGATGAACCTATTTGCAGGGCAGGAATAAAGACACAGGCATAGTGAAGGGGCTGTGGATACAGTGGGGGAAGCAGAGGAGGGTACAAATTGAGATAATAGCATTGACATATACACACTACCATGTGTAAAATAGATAACTAGCCGGAAGCTACCGTATAGCACAGGGAGCTGAGCTCGGTGCTCTGTGATGACCTAGAGGGGTGGGATAGGAGGTGGGATGGGAAGGTGGCTCAAGAGGGAGGGGACATATGTATACATCCAGCTGATTCACACTGTTGTACAGCAGAAACTAACACAGCATTGTAAAGCAAGTTTATACTCCAGTTAAAAAAGAATGTGCAGTTTGCACCAAGGTTCTGGAATTCTTGAGGAGAAGATTCCTATTTCTGTCCATGAAAACCAAATTTCCAGTGTAGTGGTCTCAGTGTTTTCTCACACCCGTGAGGGCAGGGACCACCTACTGAATTCCTCTATCACCCCCAGGTCCCTGGAAGATCCGGGATCTCTGTCTTACCTGTTCACCTGCTTTTATGATCTTTCCTTCATAAATTCATTTCAGCAATATCCACTTACAGAGATATTAATTCCTTGGTTCTCAATAAAACCCATCACAGCTAATGTGGTAGATTTGTAAGAGCACCTCTTTTCAAAACAGTTATTTGTGGAGACTTCCCCAAAAAAACTCAGGTCAAAGATCAAATGTGGGATTTATTCAGGAAATTAAAGTTAAATTGGCTTGGTTTGATTACGCTTTTGAGTTTTTCGTTGTTGTTGTTTTTGAAGAAATGGAATTTTATAATTTAAAAATCATTTATTCTGGAAAAATGACCAAGCAGTATGAGATTAGTTTTTGTGTAAACCAATTACCTGCAGAGCTGCTTAGAATATAATGCGTTCTTGATTTCATATAACATTTCATAGACCTCTCTGACACATTACTTAAACAGAAAGGCCACGTTTCTCCAGTAACTCATTTAAAAGTCAGGCAATTTAAATTGTGTTTAAATGGAATAAGTAGATATCAAAGCTTGTATATTCTCATTTGTTCCTAATTTCTATAGAAAATTACACTTTGATAGAGCTAGTAAAGGTTGGTGTTTAGTAAACAAAGAAGTATTAGATTTTATGGGAAGAATAAATAATTCATAGAAACGTGTTAGCAAATTCCCCGCCACTCGGATCTATTAGTTTCTTTTCCATGGTAGCCTTGGGCAGGAAACGCAGGAGTAGAAAGACCTCACACTGGTGCTCAGTAGAAAGGTCTCTCCATTTAAAATGTAATTCAGTTTTGAATGTGAGTTTAGAAATGAACAATCATTCCACCCTCAGCATGAGCCGTGAATCTATTTGCATGAATGAGTAAACGGATATGAAAGAATTTTTTTTTTTTTTTTTAGTTCAAGAAAATTGCTGGACCTTTTACCACCTCTGTTCCCCATCCATCAAGTAATGCTGTTTTCCTTATTTGTACTTTGTTTTCCCCTGTTTTGTTGACAATTAGAAATGTTCGCAACATCATCATGCCCATTCACCTGCTTTTATGATCTCTCCTTCATAAACTCGTTCAGCAGTATCCACTCACAGACATATTAATTCCTCGTTTCTCAATGAAAGCCATCACAGCTACTGTGGTATAGATTTGTAAGAGCACATTTTTTAAAAATGTTTTGCATGTGATCAACCTAGTTTTTTCTGGCTCTGATTTATATTTTGGTGATTTGCTATAATCAAATTCTTGATTTAAAGTTTTAATTGAAGATAGAAATATTCTTCCATTATAATTATTATCTTTAGAAACATGTTTCACACTGTCTTACCTTTATAATTTATAATTAAGAATTGACATTCTGGAGGCCCTCTTTCTCTGGGGTCACCCCCAGCCCGGGGAAATCCAAGGAAGCTTCCTTATTAACCTTCCTTCCCATCTTAGGTCTAGAAATCAGGCCTCAGAGTAGCACTTGAAGTGGAGATGAACTGCTAAGGAAATTAAATGATGAATGGAGCAAAAAAGAGTGATAAAAATGTAAACAAAAATTTTAAATGAAGAATAACTGATAAAAGGAGAAATAACGGGGCAAAGGGTGTCCTTCTCCAGGTTCAGGGTACTTACCAGAACCCATAGGAACAGGGAGAGGAGGTGGGTCTTTTGATCAAGGACTGAGCAGTATGATTAGGAGAAAGGGTATGATAAATAATTGACCTAAAATAATAAGAAATCGGTGTTTGACAAAATTGCCCTTCAAGTCTTTGAGATTTAGCTCTGAGCATATTTTATGAGAGTAAGGCAGAAAACCATAGTTATATGTAACCAAGATGAGACATGATCATTCTTTTCTAATCTTTCTCTATATCAAAAACAGATGTCTTTATTAAAACAGCTAAACTTAAGCAACTTTTAGTATCACCATGATATTTAAAGATTTCATGGTATATCAGAATTTTAAAAAAATAACCCAGATACCCCACTTGATTTATTTTCTCTTTATTCTTGCTCCTCCTCTTCCTGTTTCCAGTCTCAAAAAGAGCCCTTTGCTTCTTTCACTGATGTATTTTCACTGTAAACAAAGATTCTAACCAAAACCCTCACTTTTCTTTTATTTAACTCTTTTATTCTGCCTTATTTCAAACAAGGCTTCCTTTAACTTGTGAGTGAGTGAGTGAGTGAAGTCGCTCAGTTGTGTCCAACTCTTTGCGACCCCATAGACTGTAGCCTACCAGGCTCCTCCCTCCATGGGATTCTCCAGGCAAGAATACTGGAGTGGGTTACCATTTCCTTCGCCAGGGGATCTTCCCGACCCAGGGATCGAACCTGGTTCTCAAAATGTAACAAAACTGTCCAGGAAAAAAAAAAGTCAAAAAAAAAAGAAGCCTTGAGAGAGACAGCCCTGGTGTCAGTCTGCCCAAGGCCACTGGGCAGAAGGGGGCCTGCTCCTTGCCACCTTCCCTCTCTCCACGTGGGTTTGGGGGCATCTGGAGGGTAGATTACAGGCTGTTGTTTGTTGTTGTTTAGTCAATCAGTTGTGTCCGACTCTGCAACCCCATGGACTGTAGCCTGCCAGGCTCTCTGTCCATGGGATTCTCCAGGCAAGAACACTGGAGTGGGTTGCCATGCCCTCCTCCAGGGGATCTTCCTGACCCAGGAATCGAAACCGAGTCGCCTGCATTTTAGGCAGATTCTTTACCGTCTGAGCCATGGGAAGCCCTCTCTCAAGTAAGCATGTGATAAAAATTGTATAGTGGGGTGATGGCAAGTCACTTTCCTCAAAAAAAGTACCTAACGTGGACTTCTTCTGAGAGGGAAGTGAATGGTGTCCCCCCTGGCAGGCAGAGGGCTCCTTCTCAGAAGCAGGTCAGACCCTTTTCTTCCTCGATTTAAGAAGCAGAAAGGACTTCTGCCCAGAGGCCTCCCCATGGCCTCCGCGACCTATGCTCTCTGACCCCTCCCACCCCTGAAACACGCTTCCCCACCCTTTGCCTGCCCCACCCCCCATGTGTCCATCCAGGCTTGGCTTAAAAGGCCCTGAACTTCTGTGTCCACCCCAAACCCCTGCTACCCCAGAACTGGGTTCCTGCTCCCTGGCAGCTTGCTCCCCACTCAACTGTCCTGCCTATCTTACTGTCTCCCACCCCAGGATAATCGCCCCCAGGATGAAGACCATGTCTGTCTTGCTCAGTGTATTGCATCCCAAGTCTGTCCCTTTTTATGAAAATAATTTGTGCCTCCCAGTCATTTCCATCTCAGGGGACGCAGTAGGAAGTTAGGCTACATATGCAGTGGTGTGAACTAAAGGAACTGTGAGTCCACGGGAGGCTGCTCTGAGCCAAAGGCCACCAGCCTAAAGACCCCAGCAGACCCCGGAAATGGTTAGTAAGTGGCATTAGACCAGTGTCCCCCACATACTGGTTAGAGGGGAACCCCCAGGGTACATGAATGAGCCCAGAAGGAAACCTGAGTACAGGTCCTGGTTCTGAGTCTCAGTTTCTCATCTGTAAAATGGGGATAAGACTGTCTCAGTGAACTTGTTTGAGTTTGTTCAGTTTTGTTTTGTTTTGAATTTCATGCCCAGTATTAATACAGATCCTGGGAATAGACTTTCTCATACAGCACTGGGAGGGAGGTAAAGAGTATAAACTCTCGAGTACAGGCTGGGGTACAAGTCAAAACCCCTAAAAATGTGCATGTCATCTGCCCCAGTAACTGGGAACCTAGTCTCAGAATTTATCGTAATCAGAGATGTAAACACTGACCTGTCTGTAACATATTCATCCCAACATTATTTCTAATTAAAACAATGGAAAAATACTAAGTGGACATACTGATTGAATTTATCATGGCCTGCCCACCAAATAGGCCATGTAGCTATTAATGATAATTGCAGGAGGATTCTTTACCAGCTGAGCCACAGGGGAAGCCCAAGAATACTGGCGTGGTTAGCCTATCCCTTCTCCAGTGGATCTTCCTGACCCTACATTGCAGGTCCTCCTACATTGCAGGCGGATTCTTTACCACCTGAGCTATCAGGGAAGCCCCATTAATGATAATGATGTAGTTATTCTTAATGGCATAGGGAAATTATTAAGATATATTGAAAATAGAATAACAGAGCCACAGTTCATTGTGTTCTCAGTTAAAAGTAGACATATCAAGTAGACATAAAGTAGACATATTTTCCCATTGGAAAAAAAGCTAGAAAGATATAAACCAACATGTTTCTTTGAATAGCTAATTTAGAATATTTTGTGTGATTTTCTAAATTTAGTTCTAAATGTTCTGAAATGAATGTATGTTACTTTTATAACATGGTTTTTTACCTCCCCCCCCCCACCGCCTTTTCTCAAATGTAGGGTGAGAATACATACTTTTTATTTTATTTTAAAAAGTTTTAATTGGAGTATGAAAGTGAAGTCACTCAGTCGTGTCTGACTCTTTGCGACCCGTGGACTGTAGCCCACCAAGCTCCTCCATCCATGGGATTCTGCAGGCAAGAATACTGGAGTGGGTTACCATTTCCTTCTCCAGGGGATCTTCCCGACCCAGAGATCGAACCCAGGTCTCCCACATTGCAGGCAGACGCTTTAACCTCTGTGCCACCAGGGAAGCCCTTAAATACAAGAATACAGTCTCTCAGAAAACCTTCTATCAGATCAGATCCTATAGAGACACATAATTGGAGTATAGTTGGTTTATAATATGTGAGTGTCAGGTATACAGCAAAGTGAATCAGTTATATATATACATATATTCACTCTTTTTTAAGGTTCTTTTCCCACATAGGCCATTACAGAGCACTGAGTAGAATTCCCTGTGCTATTCAGTAAGCTCTTATTAGTTATCTGCCTTACATACAGTAGTGTGAATATGTCAGTCCCAATCTCCCAGTTTATCCCTCCCGCTCCATCCCCTGGTAACCATAATTTTGTTTTTTACCTCTGTACTCTACTTCTGTTTTGTAAATAAGTTTGTCTGTATCTTTTTTTTTTTTTTTTTTTAGATTCCACGTATAAGTGGTATCGTATGGTATTTGTCTTTCTCTGTCTGACTTACCTCACTTAGTATAATAATCTCTAGGTCCATCTATGTTGCTGCACATGGTATTCTTTTATTCTCCTTTATGGCTGGGTGATATTCCATTGTGTGTGTGTGTGTGTAAAGCATCTTCTTTATCCATCCCTCTGTTGATAAACATGTATGCTTATGAAAAGTAAACCACAGGAAAATAAACTTCACAGAATTAGCCACTGGAGCACCTTTGCCCACAACATGAGCCGACCCCAGCTCCTTGAACCAGCAGGAAGTGGGTCCCTCAAGGATCCAGGTGCTGAGGATGGTCATGGCTTCCTGGGTAAATATCCTCGTTTTTGTTTACATGCCTTGTCAGCCTCCCCAGTTTTCATTTGTGCCCTTGAGCGCAGATTTAAACACCAAACTTGAACCTCATGATTCTCTGTGATTCTGACAAAGATCAGAAACTAAACTTCCGGGTTAAATCACCTATCTCAATCAATTAAATTCAAATGTGCTTTTGTGAAAGGTCTTTTCATAACACTAATACCGTTGAATTGATGGGCTTCCAGAGCCCTTGGAGAAGGAGTGAACAGTCTTTTTTTTTTCTTTTTTTACACAAGGTCCAATTCAGGAAAAATAAAAATGTTTATGAGCCACATCTTTCTCCCACCCAAAATAAAACTGGCTTTTTAGAGTGCCATAGGGAAAAAAAAAATCTTTCTTATAAGCTATAAACTACTTGATTGAAAGAAGAGCAGATATAATGCTTGCCCTGCTTTTCAACCATTTTGGGTCTTCTTTCTAGAGCAGAGTGAGAAGTGACCCCAGGCAGCCCCCTCCCCTTGCCTCTGGAAGATTGTGTTTTCTGCCCGACAGGAACACTAGGGAGTCCAGCTCCATGGTGTGCAGCAGGAGAGGGAGGGACCAGGAGGCGGAACCGTGGGCGTAGTCGTTCCACGGGCAGGCTTGGCCTCAAGAGGATGGCTGGAACCTTGGGGGAAGGGTAAACAAGGCCGTTGAGGTGAGGATGCAGGCGCTCAGTAGCCGTGGAGGCAGAAGGTTCAAAGCCCGACCAGGAAGGGGATTATGCAAGAGCAAAACTGGAGAGTCTACCTTGAAAAATGAGAGCAAACACGGGGGGGAAGAAGTCACGATGAGGGCGTCTGTGACTCTTACAGAAGAGCGACAGCTGTCTCCTGAGGGCTGGAGTCTACGAAGGCAGGAGACGAGCTGCCACCAGCACTCTGAGGGTCGGGAAGGGAGATGAGCCCTGAGGAACCCCAGCTATGGGTCTTCCGGTGGGAGGGATGGAGGGGGGACAGGGTGGCTTGGGCGGCCTCTAGGGGGCCTCACAGATGCGAGATGCAAAGCAGGTTGGGGGAAGGGGATGGCAACTCACTCTCAGATTGAACACGCACCAAGTCTCGGGTGTGGTTAGAGGGTCTCCATCACCGTTGCCAGGACAACATACCCCTCGGATGGTCTCTCTTTCCATCAAGACTCCCATTTCATTGAATTCCACCTGCAGGCCCAAGCAGTCTTAGCCTGGGAGAGAGGGGTCAGTGCTGGTCCCCAGGTCAGCATGGGAGCCAGGATTCTGCGAGGGTCCTACCCCCTTCACATGCCAGCACCTCGACACCCCCTAGTCTCTGGCAGGTGGGCTCTGCTGCCCTCCTATCCACCCCCAGCTCGTCTTATTCCTTGAGGGGCAGGTGGGCAGTGTCCCAGACACAGGCCATGCCTGCAGGGGACAGACGGCCACCCTCACCCTTATGGCCTCGCCAAAACCAGAGACCCTCAGAGCTGTGCACTCGCGACTCCCAGGTCCCTGTGGGCACATGCTGGAGACTGGGAGTGAACCGTGGCTTCTCCTCGGGGAAGCAGGCTCGAGCACCTGCTTAGATTGCTTCGGGAAGGATGAGGACAGGCAGGTACTGGTAGACCCAGTTCATCCAGGCTCCCACAAAGCCTTTCACAAGATGCCACACAAAGTCTACTTCAGAAACCAGGCTCTGTTGAGGGCCAGGCTTGCGGTCATCTTTACACTGTAGACGTTTATTTGACATACAGCCTTGTGCCACCTCTTTTGAAAGTCACGTGTTCATAAACCGCGCTCCGGCCCAGGAAGTGCCGTCACTGCGGACAGTCTCCTCGTTGTGTGGAGCTGGTGCCATGCTGAGCCTGTAATTTATTATATGTAGGTGTACTCAGACACGCTAGTCTTACCCATTATTGCTAACCGGGCGATGTTTTTAAATAAAGGATAAATAAATGGGGAGAACTCTGCCAGAAGTAAGATGCCGGTTGTGCCCATATCTTAAATACTGGGTTCCGAGGGGTTCATCAGTCACAACCACTTGCTTCCCACCAGCTGTGCAGCCAAACTGTGTGCAGAACTGGCACAAATCTCGCGGCCCTCCCCTCAGCCTGGGTTTGGGGGGTCGTCATCGCTCCTGCCCAGATGAGCATGGGGAGGTTGGGACAACCCGTGGCCAGGGAGGGGTAGGGTAGGGCCTCCCTTCAAACCTAGGGTTCAGAGACCTCCGCCCTCCTCGCTCTGTGAACCCTGGTTGGCAAATACAGGAGGAGCAGCTGCGCTCTGGCAGGCAAGTCCCTCCTCGTGTTAAATGACATCCAGAGGAGGTCCTGGGCCCAGGAGGAGGCCAGGCCAGCGCTGCCTCCAGCTCACTCCCTGCCCCAGGCCCAATTGCCCCTGCTCAGCTCTGACCCCGCACACTGACCCGTGCTCCCTGCTCTCTCTTCCAGCCCGCTGCTCGCCGTGTCCTTCGCCACATGCTGTGCGGTTCCCGGAGTCGCCCTGCTGACCTGGGGTGTTAACCCACTCACGGGTGCCCTGGGCCTCTTCAACATTTTCCTGTACACCTGCTGCTACACCCCGCTCAAGAGGGTCAGCATCGCCAACACGTGGGTGGGGGCGGTCGTGGGGGCCATCCCCCCCGTCATGGGCTGGACCGCGGCCACAGGCAGCCTGGATGCTGGTGAGTGTTTCAGCTTCTTTCTCCACAGGCCTGAGGCGTGGGTGCCCCCCGTGGCAGCTCCCACGGGTGGCCACCGCGAGTCAGAGCCCACTTCCTTCCCTGGGCTGCGGTGCTTGGTGGTAGACGTCTTATTCTGTGCTAGTGCTTTGCCAGAGGCTTCCCCGGTGGCTCAGTGGTAAAGAATCTACCTGCCAATGCAGGAAACATGTGTTTGATCCCTGAATCTGGAGGAGGAAATGGCAGCCCACTCCAGTATTTTTGCCTGGAGGATCCCATGGACAGAGGAGTCTGGTGGGCTACAGTCCATGGGGTCGCAGAGTCAGACAGGACCTAGCAGCTAAACAACAGCAGCAGTCCTTTGGCAAGAGCACGAATGCGGCCATGGGAAGCAGTGAGTGCAGAGCTGCAGGGCGACCGTGCGGCCTGGCCTCTGGGTGAGCAGACGCTCTCTGCATGGGGAACGGCTGGGAGGAAACAGGACGACACGTAGAATGAGAAGAAAGTGCCTGAAAGTCAGGAGCCAAGTGAGGCCTGTCTGCGGAGGGTCGGCCCACATCCTGAGGAGGTGTCGGGGCTGGGCCCCTGCCCGCCTGGCTCAGCAGACGCAGCCTCGTCAGCAGGTTCCTCCCTCCCCCAGAACCAGGTCATTTCCCCCTCTTCAGAGAGGACAGACTATTTTCATTAGTTTCTAATTTATTTTTATATGATTTGCTTAAATTGTTCATGCTGTCTACAATAAAACCATTGAAACACTCCTCCAGGTTTTTGGCTGGGATGTCACGGCTAAATTTGTGGGGTGAAAATAGGTCCTTCTTACCATCTGTAAGGGAAGTTTCACAGTCTAATTAGTCAAGTAATTAGTGTTCCTGACCGACACTTAGGAAGGAAGTGGTGAGGTTTCTTGCAGTCTGTGTAAGTACATATTTTTCAAATGAGCGATCAGAAGGCCGGTGACCATAAACCGTTGCCCCAGAAGCCACATCCCTCAGACTTTCATAAAAGCCCTTACACTCCATCCTGGCGAGCTCACAAAGGCGAGGACACCTTGACTGGATGGTCTCTTAGAGAGGCTTTAATATCCTGTAATGGCGGAGTCTCACAAATCTGCAAATATAATATCCTAACGCGTCCTTGCCGTCTGTTCTGTGACGAACCTGAAACCAGAGTCTTTTGCGAGTGGGAGGCAGTGCTGGCCCTGGGGGAGGGGGCCTGGGTTTGGAACCCTGGCGCCCCCTTCCCCGCTTAGCTTTTGCCCTTTAGAACAGAACCTCACCTCCTCAGCCACCTCTTCGCCTCCCACATGAGGCTGTCACGGCCCGTCTCTCCCGGAGCTGTTGTGAAGACTCAGTGAGTTGTTGTTAAGTCTTCCTCATTCATAGAGATGGTGTGTTAGTGCAGATGAAGGAAGGTCGTGAGATTTCATTCGTCTGCAGACTCTGAGCAGTTCTTAGTTGTGACTTGGCTGTGGCTTTGCAGACAAGGAGATGTCTACTGGCTTAGCAGGGAAGAGTGCAGGGGTCCATTGTTCAGTCTCGAAGTCATGTCCAACTCTTTGCAACCCCACACCATCTCATCCTGTTGCCCTCTTCTTCTTCTGCCCTCAGTCTTTCCCAGCATCAGGGTCTCTCCCAATGAGTCATCTCTTCACATCAAGTGGCCAAAGTATTGGAAGCTTCGGCTTCAGCATCAATCCTTCCAGTGGATGTTCAGGGTTGATTTCCTTTAGGATTGACTGGTTTGATCTCCTTGCTGTCTCAAGAGTTTTCTCCAGCACCACAGTTTGAAAGCATCAGTTCTTTAGCGCTCAGCCTTCTTTATGGTCCAACTCTCACATCTGTACATGACTACTGGAAAAACCAAGTCACTAACAGGGTCCGATAGTGACCTCTGTCTTGGGTGAGGGAAGAGGGAGGGGAGGGCACAGATCTGGCATCCCTGGACTGGATGACCTGTGAGTTTCTCCCCCGGTTTTCAATTGTAAACTTTTAAGTGCACATCTGGGTACCTCCTGCTCAGATTCCTGCTGCACAGCTCTGCCTGGAGCCCCAACCTTGACCCAACTAGCCTCTCCTGCCTCTCCCCTCCAAGCCTTTCCAGTGATGCCCAGACATTCGAAAGCAAGCAGGTGGCTCCCTGGCTCTGCCTCCCCAACGTGCTCCGTTCCCACCCGGGTCCTGCTGCCCCAACACGTGGACGCCTGCACCAGGCCACCCAACCATCTGTTGGACACAGCCCCAAGTCCTATTCAGTTTCCTCAAACCTGGCACAAGGAGCAAGGCACCCCAAACTGCCTTTTCTGTCTAGGGAATCCCAGCCAGGGCCAGGGTCAGGGCCAAGTGTGACAGCCCCCGGGGCAGGTACCTCTGGAGGGATGCGAGGGCAGTCAGTCTGCGGCCGTGGAGAACTCGGCCAGCTCTTCATGCAGGGTGCAAGGACCAAGGTTCCCACTGAAGGCTGGAGGCCCCATCATCCTCCCAGCAGTTCCCCGCGAGGAGCTTGGGCCTCAGGACACGTTGGCTCGAGCCACATCCCCGGAGGCCAGAGAGCAAGCGCTCCTCAGGTCCTCCCACTTAGGACGCATGTCCAGGCAGAGCCCTTGTTCAGCCACAGTCTGGATCTGGCTAAACGACTAACAGTCATATTTAAAGTAAATTTTTTTCCCCTTGAATTTGAGTTATAGTGTTTCTGCAATCCAGATCTCATCATTTGTGTACGAACTCATTTACACAGAGCAGCTCAGGCCAGGCTGTGCTTTGTTTAGACCACAGCCGAGAATGCACATTCAATGCTAAGCAACAAGGCTGTGACTGCCTGGACTGACCCTGGTGTAGCGCAGAGCAGCCTGACAGGCTGAGTAACCACACATGCAAGGTCCTTCTGTGGCCTCTGAAACTGACTTCTGTTACATCCCTTCGCTACAGATCTCTAAAATGCACTGAGGGGCACACAGGAACGGCATGGTTTACTGCCCCCAGAACTCTAATCCAGCACAGATCAAATCATACACCTGAAGCCTCATCGGGTTTTCCCAGGTGACTCAGTGGTAAGGAATCCACCTGCCAATGAAAGAGACATGAGTTTGATCCCCGGGTCAGGACAATCCCCTGGAGAAGGAAATGGCAACCGACTCCCGTATTCTTGCCCGGGAAAGCCAATGGACAGGGGAGCCTGGAGGGCTACAGTCCATGGGGTCGCAAAGAGTCAGACAACTTGGTGACTGAAACAACAAAAAGCCTCGTCAGGTTTATACAAAAAGAGTGATACTACTTAACGTGATGCTGCAGATTGCTTCAAAAGTTTCAAAACATTGATTTGATAGGCAGAGCCAACTCAAGCTAAGCCATAAGTCTTTGAATGAATTGGATAAATGAAATAACGAATCAGTGAATAAGTACCTTCCGTTTTCGAAATGGAAAAATTAACATATTCCGAAGTCAGTCACCGGATATCGATCGACACGTATTTCTTGAGTATCAGCTGTGAGTACAGGAGAAAATGACACACAAAAAGATAAGGCAGAATCTGAGAGAATACAGTCGAAAGATTTGTATTGCTGGGACTTCAGGGACTAAGTTGGCTAGCATTTTATATAGTTTGCTCACCTTCTAGAACTGCATTTTCTAACATGGAAGGCACCAGCCAGAGTCCAAAACGATGGTTCTCAAACTTCAGTATACATCATTGTCCCTGGATGGAGGGCTTGTTAAAACTCAGGTTCCTGGGCCCTGCCCCCAGAGCTTTGATTCAGTAGATCTGGGATGGGGCCTGGGAACCTGCATTTCTGACAAGTTCCCACGTGATACACATGCCCCTGATCCAGGGACCACATTTGAGAACCGCCAGTCTGAACAGACAGAACCAGAGAGCGTTCTCACTGCAGAATGCTCTGGAAACACAGAGGGATTTGGACCGAGGGCGTGGCAGATGGTCCTGTCACTGATGCGGTATCGGGGCCATTTCTGTTATCCACCGAGGTGGTCATATCGCTTCTGGGTTCTTATCTTAGGGGTCGTGTTTGTTTGAAGGACCCCTTCTGAGAGGGAAAAAAAAAAAGCAGCCAGAAATCTTTGCTTTCTTCTGTGGTATCTCCAACCCTTCTTGTCTTTAAACCTCCAAAGACTGATCACCATGAGCAGCCATGAGGACAGAGGTGTTTGGAAATCTCTGCTGAACTTGCTGCTGGGGGGCACAGTGCGGGGGGTGGCGTTTGCGGAGAGGGGCAAGGTGGTGATAGAGGCCGGGTTGCTGGTCTCACCCCCCTGCTGAACCATCCCCACAACCGACTCCATGCAGGGCCCTGAGAGATGCAGTCACCAAACCCAGTCCAGTTCCCACGGACTCCTCCTGTCGCAGCATCTTCAGGGAGAGGCAGGCAGGCGATCACTGAGCAGAGAGCTTTAGCGGGGCCTCTGGGCTCTCTTAAATTGGCCCCCTGAGTCTGTCCATGAAGACTTTGGAGCCAAGTGACTTCTGAACTAAATCACGGCCCATTTACTTGAAGAGGGGAAGTGCTTTCCGAGAAGAAGAGAGTGTGTGCATGGGGGCCGGGAGGCATGAGTGCCTACATGAGAACGTCATCCATGCCCTCCCCACTCCAGCTCACTTTCCCCAGCTGGTCAGCTAGGACTTCACACTCCAGCCCCAGCACTCTATAGATACTGCCCCTGACCAGGCAGACCTATGCTATAGCCCTTTCCTGGGGCTTGGTGGACAGTGATCGCAAGTGAGGGGCCACAGCTCGGGCCATGTGCAATGGGGATCCCCAAGCCTCACCTTGAAGGTCCTTCCTCAAAGGAACTGGCCACCCCGTTGGGAGGAAAGATACAAGATTAAATAGCTGCAGAAAACAGTGCTTCGCAGACGACTGACAGAGTAAAGACGTCCCATGTTTAGAATCACCCTTCCCCCTTCTTAGCATCTAATCCTTTCCCCTGGTGGCTCAGATGGTAAAGTGTCTGCCTGCAATGCGGGAGACCTGGGTTCCATCCCTGGGTCGGGAAGATCCCCTGGAGGAGGAAATAGCAACCCACTCCAGTACTCTTGCCTGGAAAATTCCATGGACTAAGGAGCCTGGTAGGCTACAGTCCATGGGGTCACAAAGAGTCGGACACAACTGAGCAACTTCACTTCACTTCTTAGCATCTGGATCTTTCTGTGGTTTTGTGGTGGCCACGGGGCCATCAAGACCTCAGGGCCCCGAGCACTGAAGGGTCTGCTGTCCGGCCTCCAGCGAAGATGTAAGAGAAGCGTGAGGACAGCCCTGGGCTCTAGTTTCTTTTTCCCACGATGGCATCGTCACTGTCTGCTTTGTTTTCATCACACGTGAGACAGAACTTCTCCCAGTGGTGGTCTCGATGCCCCAGTGGTGAGGGTACAAAGCCCGTGCTGACCCGCCCCTTGGGAATCCAGCCCAGGGTGGGAGGGGTGATTGTGAAGCAGGACTGGGGGGCCAGGTGGAAGGTGAAGACAAACAGATTAATGGGTGGAAATTGTCAAAGCTAAACAAACGCTAGGTGTTCTTGGTGTCTGCTGTTTTGCAGCTGCACAAAGAACGGTAAAGAGGTGGCTCTTCTCTCCCAGGGGAGTTTTGGTTTCAGAGGGGCCAGGCCCAGCCAGGGCTCAGCCCGAAAATACTCTTTTGTGCCAATCAAGGTGACCATGACAAGGGGTTTTCCTGTGTCCATTCTCCTCTGAGACCCTTCCTCCCACCTGCCCAATGACTTTGCTGCCTTTTTTTTTTTTTTTTTTTGGCTTCACTGCTGTTAGCAGAAAATATTAAAAGTGCTTACCACCTAAAACTCAGGAAGACTGAGTAAGAGGGCCAGCCCCTAGCACAGCCAGCTCGCTGTCTGAGGCATGGAAGTGCTTGGTTTGACTCTGCAGGCAGTGGCCAGCGAGGAGAGTGGTGACCTGAGGGCCTTAGGGAGGGTCGGGGGGGTGGGGACTGTGGGTGAGGGCCCGACAGCAGACACTCTGGCTCTGGAGCCACACGCATTAGCCTCTCGACAGTGTTTACCTCCAGAGACTGTCTAGTTTATCTCAGAGGCTTCAGGCTAAAGTCCTGCCCTCCCCTCCCCCCTCCTCCTCCTCCTCCTCCTCCACGCCAAAGCCACCTCTCTTCCCATTGCCCCCCCGCCCCCCATTTCTTAAAAAGGCTCAGATTCTGTTTTGTCATTTCCCTAAGTCTGAGTGAGTCCCAGGTCTTGGGAGTTTATGGGATGGGTCTGGTGACTGGCTCGTAGAGGTCTGTGAGTCGCCTTTGGTCTGTAATTCCTAAGGCTAGGTATGGAAGAATCTCACACGAAAGCAGCTCACTCGTTTTCTAGTCTGATTTCCACTAGAAATCAGTCGCCTTTGGTCTGTAATTCCGATGTCGTTGTGTGGTTGACATTAATTATGTCAGCAAACTTTCAGATACAAGTGAGGACTCGGGAACAAGCTCTTATCAGGCAGTGACACTTGACAGACGGATGGTTCTAGTAACAAAAAGAGAATGAGGATTTTTAGCCCCTGCTGGTAAACTACAAAATGTTAGATACTGTCTCACCTTATTTACCTCCTTTATTCCAGGATGAGAAGGTAGGACAGAATTCATTCACTCATTCATTCTGCAAATATTTATTGAGGGCTTACAAGTACCAGCTGCTGTTTAACCCAAGCACTTTTGAAGATTCTCTTTAAAATGCTGCCTCGCTTTGAAATCAGATTAGAAAACGAGTGAGCTGCTTTCGTGTGAGATTCTTCCATACCTAGCCTTAGACCACGAGATTGATTAAGATAAATGACATTTCTAAAGACAGGGTGAACGGGGAACATTACGGGAATATTAGCAAACCAAACAATACTTAGAGCTCTATTCTCTTCAAAGCCGAAAAAACAAACTCCTAAGCAGGGAGGGATGAGACACACACCGCGAGCCAGAGCTCAGCAGTGTAACTGGCGACCGTTGGGTACACAGCGTCCGGCCTTGTCACCCCTGGGTCACGTAACTGGTCAGGATCACAGGAGCTGGGCCTTGGCGGACGCCACCCGGCCCAGAGTAGAGTCAGTTCTGTTCAGCAAACAGATTCGTGTTTGTGTGATAAAGGGCCAGACCTTCAAGTGTGAGTTGAGGCGTGGGGAGCAGGTGAGGAAACCCCCAGGGATCGGGAGGAAGGGGAGGGAAGCCCCGACTTCCTGGGAGTCAGGGCTCTGTGCTGCCTCTGCTTTCGACTTTGCTTCAAACAAAACTGCGAGGGGCTGCTTGCCGAAGGCGATGGATGGCGGGCGGGGACCGCCAGGGGAGCGGGGAAAGGGTGAGCGTCTCCCCCTCCTTGCCTCGCCTCTCCATCCCTCTCTGTCCCTTCCGGAGAACCTTCAAGGGCAGGCAGCCACTGCCGACCCCGTTTCCTATTTTCAGGGGACTTTTCACCTCCCCTGTGTCGCCATGCCCCTTCTGCGGCATCCTGGAGGCTTGTCATACGGGAGAGGCTGATCGGTCTCATGAGCGCCTTCATGTTCACCCTCGGAAACAAGGCTGTGAAATCGCTGGCCGTGAAGCTTCAGGCTTGGCCAAGCCAAGCCCTACCCCCCAGCGAGCCCCCAGTTTACATGAGCCATCACCCCGAAGCTCCCAAGGGGTGGGGGCCGCGTGGAGAAGGAGCCCGTTGTTGGTGGGGGAGGGCCCCTGAGCCCAGCACAGGCTTCGCTGGGGCCGCATCTCTTCCTCTTCAAGGCCCTGCGTGGACAGCGGCTGGCCGCGAGTGGTTGGGGTCGGAGTGGGAAGGGCTGAATGTGAGCCCGCAGGGCAGCAGAGAGAGCAAGTGAGCTGCAACCACTGCAGTCCGTTTGAAGGGATTAGTTTCTGGAAGAGTTCCGACAGAGCTGGAGCTCTAGCTTGGAGCATCTCATCTCCACTGTGTTGGGAACTCACTCGGCTGGGATCACCTTGACTCGGTTTGCCACAAAACACAGAAGTGCTTCACGCTATGGGCCCCGGCACAGGGTGAGGCTTTCCGCACGTTAGGGCGGTGTGGAGGTGGCTGAGAGAGGCTTTGAGAGTATTTTCCAGGAGTAGCTGGGAAGACTCTGGCTGGCCTTGCTCACCTAGGTGCCCCCCTAATCAGGGAGGGGCCGGGAGATATGGGTTCTCCTCACGTCCGCACACACAGCACAGTTGGCGAGCTCTCGTGTTCTCTGTGTGTGAGGAGGGAAGGAAGGAAGGCCCCCGACCCCCGGACCTTCTCCGGAATTGCCTGCAAACAGGATCGTGGAGTCGTCCATCCTCACCCATCCTCTGGAGCGTCGTCAGCACGGTTGCGGCAACCATCACAGACTGCCGTATTCTGTGTATTCATTGACCCACAGATATTTGCTTAAAAGAAAGGAAGCAGACATGCCTTCTGGATATGATTAAACCCAGTAGATAAGAAGATTCTGCGGCTAGGCAGGAAAATGAGGAAATACGTTGAAAAGAAGAACATGCATCGCTTGTGTGAACGGACTGAAACTCAAAGAGACCATCTTCAGATCTCAGGTCACATGTCACCTCTTCCAGGAAGCCCTCCCTAATCTCCCCAGGGCCGACTGAGGTCTTGCTCCTGTGAGCTCCCCTCAAGCCCTGCACGGAAGGTGGCATCCCCCGGCCTGTGCCTCCTGTGTTGTCTCTGTCCCTGGGGAGACGCTAGCAGAAAGAGGGCCTCAAGGGCAGACCAAGCCTGCCCTACAGTGGGTGTGCAGTCCATATCTGTTGTCGCAGAACACAGGCCCAGTACAAGCTGACTGCTCTGTGGGGGCGAGGGTGAGCAGAGGCCTTCGAGTCAGGAAACTGAGGGCTCTGTGTTTCCCCCACAAGGAAGGTGGGTTCCCCCAAGCCCCCGGACTAATTCCAGGCTTCCTGTGCTCACTCGCCTTATCTCAATGGAGACGGTCATTTGTTTCACATCTTTCATAGGAGCTGAGGCCACTGCAGCCGGTGGAGGAGAACTGGGCGGGGGTGGGGACGTGTGATTACAGTCCATTAAGGCTCAGCTGTGATTTCTAAAGCTCTTTTCATTTGTGACAGGAGCCAAACCCCTACCCCAATTTCCTCCTCCCGGAAGAAGCAGCATGCTACTCTTAGGAAAATGATTTTTTTTTAAAATTATGTTATTTTAAGGAGGAGCATACCTGAAAATGTGTATTGAGCAAAACAGAACAGTCCGGCTGGCACACGAAAAAAGAGGGCTTTCGAGAAAGACAAGCGAGACTCCACGTGGGAGCCTGATGTTTCCACCGTTTCCAGGCTGGTTTCCCAGCTGCGCTGGCTCTTTCTCGGCCATTTCAAGAGCAGCATAGCTCCTGAGCCCTGGCTTACCTGTCCCCTCCCCCACCTCTAATGATCGCGATGCCGGTCCCCAGGGGACACAACTTGGTCCTGTTGGTCCCCCTTGGGCTGGCGCTGTGCTCAGAGCCTCTCAGTGGCTGGTGCCCCAAGAACCAGTCACACTGCCTCCTCCGTGCTGGTCCCTCCGACATCCGGGGATGGCTCTACTTTGTCATCAGACCACGAGGGAGAAGCGGGCCTTCTGTCGCCCTATTTTCCACTTCACTTGTACCTGGGTGGTCCACCCTTGCCTTCTGTCTCAGCTAATTCCCTGAGGGTGCTCACTGTCAAGAAGAATATCGTCTGTGTGTTTGTAGGAAAACAAACTTTTTTTTAAAGGTACCAGCACTCTTACTTAATAAACGGACTTTGTCTGTCCAAGCCTTCCTCTCCCCCATAATGTGGCCAACATTCTGATGACCACCAGGCATGCGTGTGTGCCAAGTCTCTTTAGTCATGTCTGACTCTTTGCGACCCCATGGACGGTATAGCCCACCAGGCTCCTCTGTCCATGAGATTTTCCAGGCAAGAATACTGGAGTGGGTTGCCCTGCCCTCCTCCAGGGGACCTTCCCAACTCGGCGGTTGACCCACATCTCTTACGTGCCCTGCATTGGCAGGCGGGTTCTTTACCACTAGTGCCACCTGGGAAGCCCGACCACCAGGCAGAGTCCCCTGCTACCAGTGCCAGTCGCTGTTTGGCAACAATTTTGTAGGAGAAGGTGCCAGGGGTGCAGAAGAGCCTCAGGCAAGTTGATTATCTTCCTCATCTGTGAGGTGAGGGCAGCCCTGCCCGTAGGAAGGTGCCGGGAGCATGAGAGCCTGGACGTGTCTCCTCTCCACGGGGCCTGTGAACGAGCCGCCAGGTTTTCACGGGGCAGATGTCTGATGGGCAAACTTAAGACGGCCTCTAAGAGAACCTCCACGTCTCCACCAAGAACTGTGCACGTCCACCGCCTGGAGGAAAGGCATCAGCGTCTGCCCCCGTCACCCCTCCTTGGTGACCCCTGCACTGGGGGCTCCGCCCTCACCAGCCTGTCTACACACACACACACAGCCCTGCACTGGAGGAGATGCCCCCCCCATCTGGGAGGCAGGTGCCCCGTGACCCAGCCCCACCCTCACCAGCCTGTTACACACACACAGCCTGACTGCAGCCTTCACGTCGCCGCAGACACACTGAGCCAGCCCGCGCAGGACAGGAGTTGGCCGTGGCTCTCCGTCAGCCTTGGGAAGGCCTTCCCCGAGCGGTCGCTCCCAGGTCACGCGTCCTGCCGCCCCGCTGGAGTCTCTGAGTCGCAGCTGTTAATGTCACTGCCTTGCGCGCTCCCCGCCCTCTGGACTCCTTGCTGCCCGCTGCCTCTCTGGCATCCAGGGGCATCCCCAGTGGGTGGCAGGCACCATCCTTTCTTTGCCAGCAGATTCAACAAATAGAAGCTCCTTCTTTTACTGTTCAGATTGGAGAGTGTTCGCATGGACTAAGATGTATATGTGCTAGTTACAGATAGGGTCAGAATGGATGGGGGGACTTGACAGCCTGCCCAGGCCATGCTGGCCTCTTAGCAGGCACTCGGGGAACACGTCCTGTGTGCGGAGAGGAGGAATGAACCTGAACCGTCTTCCCAGGAATGGCTGCGGCCCCCTGGGGAGACACAGCCCCGGTGCAGCCGGGGAACCAGGGTGAAAATCAGACATGCTCCTGCCGAGTTCCTCCTTCACCTCTTGTTAGAGAACTTAGCACCATCTGATTTGTTTGCTTCATGAGGATTATGTGTTATTTTAGTCGCTCATGTCCAACTCTTTGTGACTCTGCACTGTAGTCCACCAGGCACTTCTGTCCATGGAATTTCCCAGTCAAGAATCTGGAGTGGGTTGCCATTTCCTTCTCCAGGAGATCTTCCCAACCCAGGGATTGAACCCAGGTCTCCCACATTGCAGGCAGATTCTTAGCCACCGGGGAACCCTCATGAGGATTATAAAATCTGCCTAAAGTCCTGCAGTCACATTAAGTCAGGTGACAGAGTGTCTGTTAGTAGGAGGTGCTCAGTAACTGGTAGCCTTCACCCCAGGGTGTTTTAGGGAAAACCCCGCTCCAGAGAAGAGATGCTCAGGTGTTCACCTGTCCTAAAAAACTGCAGATGACAGGCAGCTGTCTGCCCTGCCTTGGGCACAGCACCCCTGTGCCACTCCGGGTTCTCCACTCCCGCTGTGGAGTACCCCGCCCTCCTGGTGGTGCAGGGCGTGTACCTGTGTGCCCTGTCTGTGGTGCCCACCCCCGCATCTCCCGGGCTGCCCACAGCACTCAGGTTCTGTTGGTGGTGCCCAGTAGGGAGCTGCCGGGAGGGTCCTTCCACCTCTCACCCAAGCCCCTCACTCGCAAGCCAGCTGGGGGAAGCAGAGAGAAAAGCGCAGCCCAGCGTTCTCACCGGGACAGTGCTGCCCTTGAACGTGTCTTCCCTTGTCATGGTGTGGGCACTTGGGGCGGGGGGGAGGGGAGCGGGCAGGAGCCGCAGGTGCTCAGCCCCGTGGGAGCCCAGGTGCCCGGCCTCCCTCCCCCGCCGTGAGGACGTGGGATGCGGGAGAGGATTCAGCGCCCCAGCCCGTCTCCTCTTCCATCTCCATCTCGGCCTCTGAACAGAGGACGCGGGGGAGGCTGGGAGTGTGGTTGGGGGTGGGGGGGGGGGTGCAGCGCTCAGGCCTGGCCGCCGCCATCGGGGGGCGGGCGGAGGGGATGCCTGTGTAAACCTCTGACGACAGCCTGTCTTGCTTCCCCGCCTCCCCCTCCATGCAGGGGCCTGTCTTCTGGGAGGAATCCTCTACTCCTGGCAGTTCCCTCACTTCAACGCGCTGAGCTGGGGCCTCCGCGAGGACTACTCCCGGGGCGGCTACTGCATGATGTCCGTCACCCACCCGGCCCTGTGCCGGCGCGTCGCCCTGCGGCACTGCCTGGCATTGCTCGCCATGTGCGCCGCCGCACCCGCCCTGGACGTCACCACCTGGACCTTCCCGGTCATCGCCCTGCCCATCAACCTGTACATCTCCTACCTCGGCTTCCGGTTCTACCGGGACGCGGACCGGAAGAGCTCCCGGAAGCTGTTCTTCTGCAGCCTCTGGCACCTGCCTCTGCTCCTGCTGCTGATGCTTACCTGCAAGCCGCGGGCGGGGGAGGAGGGCACGGGGGCGCCGCAGAGCTGACGGCCACCCGCTCTGGGAAAAGCAGAGAACGTCCAGGGAGACGTGCAGGGTTTCCGGTTGTTTTTTTTTTTTTTTTTTTTCTTCACTCTGCTGTTAGGCAAGAAACATTTTGGTTATTCCAAAGCACCAGGAGCAAACTCGCTGCGTTTGAAACGAGGCTGTAAAATAATTTGGTGCTCAGTGACCACTGGACAACTTTTTTCATGGTGATATCCAATATGTTCCCCAAATGAGAATCGGGGTGGCTCTGTGGATTGACACAAGGAGAGGGTGGGTTTTTTGTTTGCTTGTTTTCCTTTGAGGGTTGTTACAGAGGCCTTCCTCCGACCCCACCACTTGGTTCGTCTTCTCCCTCAGGTCGAAGTGCAGGTTCACCTTGCTTCTCGGCCCTCCCCACCTGCCGGCCAGGGAGGCCAGACAAGGTGCTCACTCGCACGCTGGCATCTGTGGTTCTGTGGCCTGTGGTCCCTCATAGGCTGCGTCAGAGTAAATGCAGCTGCCGGCCGCAGCCCCCCTTCTATGAATGAGCCGGGCCCAGCTCCTTCTGCCCTATGTTCTCAGCCTCATACCCCCTCAAATGCTAATAGAACACCAAGTACTGGCTGCTGCCCACCTTCTCAGGGAGGATTCAAACGGTTACCTGGGAATCTCAGACCGGCCCTTGTCCCCATCCTGTTAGGTAGCAGCATTTCAGAAACCCCAGGGAACCGAGGGCATCTTTGAAGTCCACTGTACCACACAGGTGGTGTCAGAGCGGTTCTTTCTAGAAGGGGCGAGTTAGACTTAAAGCCAGAAGCCCCTCGGGCTCTGACCCCCCTCTCCCTCTTCAACCACTGCTGCAGTCGTCAGCTGGGCTCAGGGTCCAGTGAGAGGGAAGTCAGAAGGGGCTGAGCCGGGCCAGCCAGCCCTCACAGCTCACATCCTTGTTCCTTTGGTGAAAAACACATTTCCACCCTGCTATCTTCAGGACTCAGAAATTGGCCTCCACACAGCCAGCGGCTTGGAGAGCCAGAAGCAAGAGCCAGACTCCTGGTGGGGATGCTTCTGGTCCCCCCCTCCAAGGGGGGGTGGGGGGCGGTGCATGGGTCTCCGCAGGCAGGGGTGGCCTCTGACACCAGCGGTTCCCCCAGCCCCCCAAGTCCGCCTCATCATCCAGTTACTGGATGTCCCATTTGCCTGAAGGCCTTGAAGCTTAACAGGATGTTTTAGTTACTTTGTCTCCGGGGCACTGCTGCCCTGGGAAGAATTTATTTGGGAGTTTCAGCCACATTCAACATGTCCCTTCTCTGAAAATGCCCAAAGCGATTGCAGGTAGCATCTGATTTTCTACTGCACTTACTTGGCCGTGTTCAGGTTGCGCTGCGGGAACTGACAAAGTCGCGTCTGGCGGGCGGTCCCCAGCCCAAAGATCTGTAAGGCGCGTGGGTTCTCTATGCTGCAATAAACCTGCACCGCGAGCCGCAGTGTGTGTGGCGTCATTCCACTCGTCTGCGGCTCCTGGCAGAACGGGTGACACTTGCCCGGCTGTCACGAGCGGCCATGGGACTGGCAGGCGCGGGGGTGGAAACGAGTAGGCGGCGCGCCTGAAGGAATCCCCCCGCCCCCCACCCTCTGCTCAGAGTCACCCAGTCTCCCTTCCATTGCCCTGGAAGTGGGCCTGGGGGCCTCCCCACCTCCTGACCTGTTGTTCTCCTGCTCGGAATATACAATGCCCGCTGCACGGTCTGCACAACGAACAGCGCCCCTGCTCCTCTGCGCTCAGACCCCAGGACCAGAGAGAACCTTCTGCGCAAACCCCTCACTGCCCCGCCCTCGTCGCTCTCACACCTCCTGGGGGCCACCCTCCGAGGACCACCTTCCCAAACCCTGTCCCCTGGCCCTCATGGGAATGTGGAATTCACGCTCCCAAGAGCCCAGACCGCTGCTCGCTCATCCAGGCCTCTGGACATCTGGGGCTTCACCTGTAGAGCTGGGGGCTCTGGCCCTGACCGTTGACCGCCAGCACTTGCCAGGCGGATGAAGCCCCGGCGCCCAAGCATCCTCCCGGCAGGTCACTGGGTAAGCCTGCAGTCCATGCTGGGGTGGCACGAGCGCATACAGAGGGCCTCCTAAGACTGAAGGCTAAAGACAGGAAGGTCTGAGTTTGCTCACCCCAGCGTTTCCCTGCCCATGTCAGGAGCCCAGCCTGGGATGCACGGTCTGGACATGAGTGCCACTCAGCCATAAGGCCATCAGGCCCCCGGGCTGCAAGAGTAGAGGGGCCACGCAGGCAGGAGCAGGAGCCTGAGCTTCAACACGGGATTGCACTTGAACTTGGGTTATTTCATAATACAGCAAACTAATTTCAAGGAAAAGGGTCGTTCCAATTCCCTATTTAGCTTTTTAAAAAGCACGACTCAACACAATATTCCTTCTGACTGGGAAAATTGTACCAGCTTCCTTTTAGTAAAAACACTGCATCCATTATGGATGAAACCTAATTTCACCCAGGGTCCCTCTCCCTGGGCCCACAGTGAGGGGGACGCTGTTGCCCGTTCCCACAGTTGGTTTGTCTTCAAACAGAAAAATGGGGTACGTCTTGCCCAATACAAGTATCTTCACTGCACTTTAAATACATTTTGAGTGCCCCAGGCCCTGATGCTGAAGGAGAAATACAAGGCTGTTGGAGACTGCTTTGCTCTGAGGATGTATGGAGTTGAATTTCCCTCTGACAGTTTATTTTTCTGTCAATCCATCCTCATCTGCTGTTTGTTTTGCTAAGAAAGTAGTTTGGGACTCAGGGCTTCCCAGGTAGCACAGTGGTAAGAAATCTGCCTGTAATGCAGGAGACATAAGAGATACAGGTTCCATCTCTGGGT
The DNA here is from genome assembly GCF_019923935.1 of Bubalus bubalis. NCBI lineage: Eukaryota > Metazoa > Chordata > Mammalia > Artiodactyla > Bovidae > Bubalus > Bubalus bubalis. The sequence continues at coordinate 30,922,559 of NC_059159.1, read as the reverse complement.
TGGGAAAATCTCCTGGAGGTAGGAAATGTCAGCCCACTCAACATTCTTGCCTGGGAAATCCCATGGACAGAGGAGCTGGCGGGCTGCAGTCCATGGGGTCGCACAGAGTCAGGCATAACTGAGCACGCACGCACACACAGCCCTCGGGTACCCCATGCAGTGCCAGGACCTGAGCAGAGCTTGTTCTGCTTGCTGACTCCAGTGTGATGGGAGACTCACACCTCTGAATTTAGTTAGAGCTGGAAACTCCGTCCTCTGACACCCACCCACCCCTCTGGACACACTCTAAATAGTAGGACCCTTGTAACTGACCTCAGGAGGAACTTAGGGGAGAAAAGGTGTGGGGACATGCCCACTTGACCTTTCTAACGACATGCTCAGAGCCCAAGAGAACGCACTTGACTTAAGAAGTAGGTCAGAGTGCTGCTGCCTTAGCGTTTTCTCTGCCATGATCAGCCAGCTGGCGATCCCCCACAATGCACTTCATCTGTCAAGGGCACACTTTCTCCATCCGTCTTGTAGGATCGATGGTGACAACCAACAGGCAGCTAAATACAAAGCAAGTGGAAGACAAACAGGGTGCAGCAATTGCCTTCAGCTTTGCCACTCATGCTTTAGGTCTTCTCCCATCAGCTGTCAAACATTTTAAATAAGTTTATAAACAGCCAAGAGGAAAAGTTAAGTGGGAGCAGTATACTTTTGCTTCTTTTTTTTGGCCTCGCTCCTTGCAGGATCTTAGTTACCCAACCAGGGATCCAACGCACACCCGTTTGCAGTGGAAGTGCAGTCCTAACCATTGGACCATGAGGAAAGGCCCTACTTGCTTCTTTTTTATTGAAAACCCATGCACAATTGACCTGCTGGACAGGTCAATCTGCTGGACAGATTACAATTTCCAACCAAATGTGAGCGGTAAAGAGGTGTTCTGGATCAAAGAACCTCCGACACTCACTTCCTAATTCAGGTTCTGTCACTCTGTTGCTGGTCTCCCCTGTGCACATCACAGGACATCTAGGAGGCCCAGCGTCTGGCCACAGGTTGAGCCCCCTGTAAACATTCTTCATGTCTGACATCCCCTCACTTCCTCCACTGCCACCCTCATGGCCTCATAATTTCTCTCTCCCTTGTCCCCACCACTGAGTTGTCCATGTAGCAGCCATTGTTATCATGCCAAGGTTCCAGGCAGATCACAACACGCCCCTGTTCTCCATCCCCTGAGGGCTTCTCTTCACTCCATGAATAAAATGCAGAATCTCTATAAGACCTGTGAGGCCCTCCATGATCTAGCTCTGCTCCCCGCTTTGATCTTAGAACCACCTCCCCTCTGCCAATCCTCTCCGCCCCCCACACCATCCTGCCCATTTCTCCACAATTCGCAACTGCCGGAAGCCTCTCGTTCCCTCTTCCTGGGCTCCTCTACCACCCCTCACCCTGGATCACCCTCTGGCCTCACTGAAATGGCTGTAAGACACTCTGTGTCCATCTCTGTATTTATCTCCTGACTAATTCATTATCTGTCTCTGTAGAGCATAAGCCCTGTGGAGGCAGGGCCGTCACCTCCTCAGCACCTTCTCCAGTATCTCAAGTGATTTTTGGCTCAGACTACGTGCTCAGGAAGTACTTTTTTTTTTTTCTTGTTATAAGCACATTATTTGTTTTCTCTTAAATGTTTTATTTTGTATTGGGGTATAGCTGATTAACAATGTTGTGATAGTTTCAGGTGGATATCAAAAGGACTCAGGCATACACATACATGTATCCATTCTCCCCCAAACTCCCTTCCCATCCAGGCTGCCACATAACATTAAGCAGAGGTCCCTGTGCTATATACTAGGTCCCTGTTGGTTCTTTGTTTTAAATACAGCAGAGCATACATGTCCATCCCAAACCCCCTAACTATTCTTTCCCCCCATCCTTCCCCCCACTGGCAACCATGAGCTCATTCTCTAAGTCTGTGAGTCTCTTTCTGTTTTGTAAGTTCATTTGTATAATTTCTTTTTCGATTCCACATATAAAGGATGTCATAATGATATTTCTCCTTCTCTGTCCAATTTATTTCCCTCAGTATGATAATCTCTAGGTTCATCCATGTTGCTGCAAATGGCATTATTTCATTCTCTTTAATGGCTGAGTAATATTCCATTATGTCTATGAACACATCTTCTTTATTCAAGGAAGTGCTTTTTGAGTTAATAACCTCTTCTTGGCTACAAGAGGCCCCTGTAGTCAGTCTGTTAGCCCAGGATCAAGACAGAACCAACTTGGAAAGCCGTTTATAACAGGTAAGAGCAGATAGCTTGTAAACTGCCCTCACCCCACTGCTGGGGCAGTCCCTGTTCCCACCCCCACCCCGCACGGAACAGTCTGGGACTGCACTAACCAGAGGCCCTCCCCCCGCTTCCAGGCCACCACCCACAGCTTCTCTCGTTTCTGGGGTCTGCCTTGTCTAACTGCAGACCACCCCCCACCCACCGCCATTCCTACAGCGTCTCCTGGAGCGCCTGTCAGTGTGCAGCCGGCACGTGTCACTCACCCCTCCGTTCACAGTGTCCCCGCCTCCCCTCCCCACGACCATCAGATCCCAAGCTCAGTGAGGAAAACACGCCAGCTTCTCATTGCTGGGTCCACCAGCACCTGGAATGGAAGGGACTCAGTAGTGACCGCATGGTGGCGCCTCTTCGGTGAGCAAAGGAGCCAGTGGGTGGCTTTAGGGAAGGGGCCGGAGCTGGAGGAATACTTGTCTCTGCTCCACTAGGACCAACACAAGGTGGGGGTGTGGGGTACAGGCCCTGTGGGACTAAGTCCAGGGCAGATACAGCTCTCACTGTTTTGGGACGAAAATGGCCAGAGCCCAGCCAAGATGAGTTACTATCATTCCTTCCTTAAGTTACTCAGCCTTTGTTTTCCAAAGTGCAGTATATGTTCACTCTTTCCTGTATCTTCAGGGCTGTCTTGGCCCAACACCCAACAACTTAGCAGCAAGGTGTTCTTAGTCAGTTGGCTTCTTGGCCACAATTTCTCTCTCTCGTTCTCTCTCACTTTGCTTTTTCAAACACATTCACAGAGAATCTAGTGTCTGGTTCCATCTTCTCCCTTAAGCATCACCCACTTCCGGCAGGTGACTGCCAACAAGTGCATCCAGGTCAGCTTAAAGAAATGGGACCCCCAACCCGGCTCGTGAGTTGGAGGTGCTGCCTGGGAAGTGGAAACCGAAAGAAGGAGGACCCCAAGTGCAAGACAGCAGGTCGGCTAGACTGGGGGGTGAAGATGGCACGTTGGGGTCTCGGTAGAAGCCTGTCCTCAGCAGACGGCCGGCTCTACCCACAGCTCCTCTCTCTAAAGTGAAGTCCAGAACAGAGCCACCGAGGCTGTTCAGGTCTGGGGTGGGGGAAGCAGGGGTTGAGACAGGAAACTCTGAAAGGGGCAGAGAGGAGTGCCTGGCAGAGTAACTCCATCCCAAACATCTAAAGAGGGGCCAGGTAACAAGATAAACAATCCCCAGAGCATTAGCCAGGCGAACACAAACAAGCCCCTCACCCCAGCTTCAACAAACAGACAAACACAAATCAAACAAGGCATCCTTGAGGGAAGAAGCCTGCCCCTCTCGTCCACTGAGCAAGTGACCGTCCAGGTGCCATGACCTGGGCCTGGTGTGGGACAAAGGGGCAAACCCAGCCTCAGCCCCAACCCCAGGAGCTTACCATCTGGAGAGTTCTGGGGCAAGAGGGGTTGGTGATTTTGGGCAGAAGTGGGAAGTAGACAAACGGGCCATTCCTGCTTCTGCCCTAGAGTCCTCAGGTTCTAGATTCTTTGGCCAAATAACTAATTGGCCATAAGGAAACTCTGCTAGAAAAATAAAAGAGGGACTTTGAAAAGGACACAATGAGATGAGTAACAAAATTAGACTATTGCAAAATCAAAATACCTGAATACATTTAAAAAATGTATAGGGAATTCCCTGACAGCCCAGTGGTTAGTTCTCAGTATTTTCACAGCCCAGGGGCCTGGGTTCAATCCCTGGTTGGGGAACTAAGATCCCAAAATCTGTGTGGCATGGCTAAAATTTTTAAAAATAAATAAAAATTTTAAAATTAAAAAAAGTAAAAGATACATAGATTCATGGCAATACTGTGCAAGTAACTTAATGTCCTTTGTGGACTGGACCTCAGTGCTGATCTTCCAAGTCTTTCATTCATAGTCTTAGCCTTTTTTTTTTTTTCTTATATTGTTTGTGGATTCATCTCTTCATTTGGCATCATGCTGCTTATTTTTCCCTAAAATTTCTCCTTGCAGTAAGAAACATGTCAGTTTCCAGACCCGAGTTTGCACCAAGCTCCATCTCATGCTGTGAGCCCCTCTCCTGCTCGGTGCCCTGGACACGGGGTCAGGTGGCCTCTGTACAGACGTTCCAAGTCCCACAGGAAACCAGGGTCCGGCTCCGCACCTTCAAGACCCTTGGCCTCTCTCCCCTTCAGTGCAGCGAGTTTCAAGATAAGAAGCCAACTCAGGACAAAGCACTGTGATGCTTTGTGCTTTAGAAAAAAGACTCAGACCTTGGAGTGACAGCTAGTTGGGAGGATGGAGGAGGGGAGAGACCTCAAGGGGGTGTGGGCGGAAGAGTGCAGGGCGCAGAAAGAGGTCCACACCTTGGTAGGGGGAGAGGTGACTGCAGAGTGAAGATCCCTGGCTGTTCCCAGGCCAGGAAGGCAGGGTGGCGCCACTCCCCAAGAGGGGGCCCCCTTCCCCAGCTCATGTCCTCTTCCTGTCTGTAGTCACTGTTGACTCAGACTGCTGGGCCTACCTTCTGTGGGAAACACCCCCCCACCTCACTCTGTCATCCAGCCCACATCCACACCTAAATCAGCCTCCCTGAAACAGTCCTTCCCTGGTGGCTCAGATGGAAAAGAACCTGCCTGCAATGCAGGAGACCTTAGTTTGACCCCTGGGTCAGGAAGACGCCCTGGAGGAGGGCACAGAAGCCCACTCCAGTATTCTTGCCTGGAGAATTCCATGGACAGAGGGGCCTGGCGGGCTACAGTCAATGGAGTTGCAAAGAGTTGGACACCACTTAGCAACGAACACTCACTTTTCACTGATCCCCCAAGCGTGATAGGATGGCCTAGGGTCCTAAGCCTCTGCCCAAAAGTTTCCAGAGCAGGAACTACTTCCCCATACTCCTCACTTCCATCCCTCTCCCCACCTGCTGAGTCCCTCCAATCTGAATGATCCAGTGACCCATCCATCCAGAGGACCTGAGCTCACTTTGCAAATAAGGATGGAGCTGTTTGCCCTAAAACCTACCTAAATCATGGCAGAGACTCATTCAGGCCTCTCAGACTGAATTTGGCATTTGTTCACATCCAGATGTAGATAATCTGGGAACTGGGAGAAGAATTTACAGCTAATGTCACAGCAGAGTGTGTGCTCATTAGTTAACCTTTAACCTACCTTCCTGTACCAATTTACATTCATAATTACCAGTGACAGGAAACTCGACTGAAACTGGCTTACAAGAAGTAATGTATTGGTTCCTGTAGTTGAAAGATCCAGAAACAGCTGACTTCAGGCATGGCTCGATCCAGGCGACAGAATGTTCTCCCCTCTTGTCGTTGGCCCCACTCATAGAAGTCTCTCTCCCCTTAAGAAGCAGACACCCCCTGGACACTCATTCATTCCTTTATTCACAAATACTAAGTGCCTTGGGCCAGGTGCTGGGGGTGCCACGGTGAATAAAGCAAACCTCCCTGCCTTTTGCCTGCCACACCTTGAGAAGAAACAAGAAGACCTGGTAACTGTGCTCCCCTCTGTGGTGGGCAGCTGGGTGACTAGCGACAGCTTCTTGTTCAAGACTAGAGAGAAAGGATGTCTTGATATTGAGATGCTGGCTCCGATTAGCCTGACTTAGGATTTGGGCTTATTCCTGATCCGATCAGCCTGGTTCACGTCCATCAGCCCATGTATAGGACACAACTGTCCCTGCCCATCATGAAGTTTTGAGGAACCTGCTAAGAAGGGGCTGGGCAAAGGGGAATTGCTTTGCAGTCTGGTCCTCAGAGAGGCCTTGGAGTCCCGATGGTGAGGAAATGGACCCCAGGAGAGGCCCAGCAAAGGCAGTGCCCAGCGAATGCAGATCCTCAGATGCCCAGCACCACGAGGGCAAGTCTGATCATATACCACCTGTGGTCCCCAACTCATTGTAAGGAATAACCTCGTTATATACAGGCATGGGTGAAGGTCCATTTATTCCAAGGCCATTAACAAGGTGAAAACCCAGGGCGTCTCACTACCTGTTCTTTACAGCAAGTCAGCCACACCCACGGGACTTCCCAGGCCTGCACCCTCTTCAGAGATGCAGAGATGTCCCTAAAGCTAAGTCAGTTCCCATCAAGACTGTTTGCATCAGCACCTGTCAACTTCAGCTGCTTTCTTCTTCAAGTAAAGTGCTTCTTGGAAGACACTTCCACATTCTCAGGAAATTGTTTAGGGAACACTTTGGATGGAAGAATCAGGAACTAGCCAGGCGGGTCCGTCTTCCAGCCGCTCTGACCCTGAGCGTCCGTGAGCATCAGGTTCCCCTCTGTTCAGCTCCTGCCCGGACACTTGGAACACGAAAGCATCTGCCGAGAGCCTGGTTCCCCGACCCTGGGCTGTGGTCCCCTCCCTTGGAATTGTCCCGGCTCCCTCAGCTAGAAAGGGAAACTGGGCATTCTCTGTGAGGCATTTTAATGCTAATTTATTGAGTCCAAAAAGAGGAGCCCAACAGACGTGGTCCACTGGGCGGGATGTAGTGCGTTTGTTAGGCAGTGTGAGAGGCTCCTTGGCAGGATATTAAATATTACCCTGGCTATTCACAAGCACTTCATATTTCAAGAAAGGAAGGGAGGCTAAGGCTGCATCCCATAAATCAGCCTTTCAAACAGGCAGAAAGAGGCAAACATTTGATAAATCTATGTCATCGTGCTCAGAGATCAAAGGCACTGACGTCTGCACTTGCGCACCCGGAGCTCCGGCAGCAGCTCCAAAACGGAGGCTGGGCAGCTGGGGAGGGAGGGCTTAGCCGGTTCTGTTCTGTGATCAGCCGGGACTCAGGAAAGGAAGAAGGCCTCCCCCTTCAGACTCTCAGTTGGAACCATGGTCCCTCTGCTCCCTGAGCCCACTACACTGCGAGATAAATGAGACCAGGGATAGACCCACAGCCGCCAGCATCGACAAGGCGAAAACATATTGGCTGCTGGGCACAGCAGGAGGCCAGGTGGCCAGCCCCCTCTAATGAGGGTCCCATCTAGCCCGGGCCCCCTGGGTCTCAGGCTACACTCGCCCCAGCCTACCCCGGGCCCCCACCCCCTCCGGTTTAGCGCCTCGCCCACAGCCTGGTCCCTTTTCTTACTCTTGCATCCCCTTTGATTCCCTCCAGCTTCTATTTGACACGAAGGTACTATTGGGAGCCCCACAGAATGAATGAACTCCAGAAGCTCTGACCCTGGTGCCCATGTGGACAAAGGGACAGTAAGTACAGATGGGTGGATAACTTCCTCCAAACACTGCAGCTTAGAATTGATGGGAGATTCTGAGCCACTTCAGAGAAGGCAATGGCACCCCACTCCAGTACTCTTTTGCCTGGAAAATCCCATGGACTGAGGAGCCTGGCGGGCTTCAGTCCATGGGGTCACTAAGACTCCAACATGACTGAGCGACTTCACTTTCAATTTTCACTTTTGTGCATTGGAGAAGGAAATGGCAATCCACTCCAGTATTCTTGCCTGGAGAATCCCAGGGACGGGGGAGCCTGGTGGGCTGCCATCTATGGGGTCGCACAGAGTCGGACACAACTGAAGCAACTTAGCAGCAGCAGCAGCAGCAGCAGCAGCTGAGCCACTTGGCTCATAAGTGCTTCTTTGCTTCACCAAGAAGCCACTTTGCTTCACCAAGACCCACAGGCTTGTGCCCACCATCTGGTATATCAACTATCACCCGAGATCTAGATTTAGAAGCTGGCCACTAGGATATTCCCACCTCATTACTTGGGACCTAAAATGGTCCCTTCGATGATTATAATCCTCTATTCACAGATGAATGGGCTGGAAGCTTGGCTTCGGCTCCAGGAGAGTTTACGGAAGCAGGAGGGACCTGTGGCCTCTTGCCGGCCTTGACGTGCCCGCAGGTGTTCCTAAGCTGCTAGATTGTGAGCAGGCTCAGCAGACGTGGACAGAAATCTTCTTCCTTTGCAGGACACAGATGACAGGTCCCATGGATGCATTCTAGTCTTAGAATGGAGCTTTTCGTCCTTAGCTCGACTGACGTGTGTGTGCTAAGTCACCCAGTCATGTCCCACTCTTTTCGACCCCATAGACTGTAGCCTGCCAGGCTCCTTTGTCCATGGGATTCTTCAGGCAAGAATACTAGAGTGGGTTGCCATTTCCTTCCCTCAGGGATCTTCCAGAGCCAGGGATTGAACCCAGGTGATTTTTTTTTTTTTTTTTTTTTTTTTTTTTTTACCACCAGCACCATGTGGAAAGCTCCAGGTTTCTGGTTTCTCCACCTTTAGGCAATTCTTGAGGATGTTTAAGGCTTGAAGGGCTAGGATGAGGAGGACTGGAAGGGGAATTCACTGTAGAGGAAGTGGGACCCTCTTCCTCTGGGTCTGGAGGGGGTGAACCAGTGGGTAAAGAAGCAGATGGTGTGTGAGCTTGGTGTGTGTGTGTGTGTGTTTAATTGAAACACAGCTGATTTACAATGTTGTCTTGGTTTCAGGTGTACCGCAAAGTGATTCCGTTATACACATATATTCTTTTTCAGATTCTTTTCCCTTAAAGATTATATAAGATATTGCACATAGCTCCCTGTGCTACAAAAGAGGTGCTTGTTGTTTACCTGTGATATATGTAGTAATGTATGTCTGTTAATCCCAAACTCCTATTTTATCCCCCCACCCCATGAGACCCCTGCCCCATGCGGTGGTTAATTTTATGTGTCAACTTGACTGGGCCGCAGGGGGCCAGATATCTATCTGCTTAGATGTCATTCTGCGGGTATCTGTACAGATGTTTCTGGAAGAGATGGACATTTGGATCAGTGGACTGAGTTGAGATGGACATTTGGATCAGTGGACTGAGTTGAGATGGACATTTGGATCAGTGGACTGAGTTCCGCAGCTTACCCTCCCCAGTGCGGGTGGTCCAGTCCTGTCCGTGGAAGGCGGGAATAGAACACAGAGGTGAGGGAGGGAGAGTGGCCCTCTGCACCCTGTCCTTCACCTGGAGCATCCCCTGACTTTAGACCCTGTCGTCGGCTCTCCTGCGTTGGCCACTTCTGCAGGTCCTGGGACTTATTCTCCATAACTGTGGGAGCCAGTTCCTTACCAACCAGCCAATCCATCAGTCCTGTTGGCTCTGCTCCTCCAACTTAGGCTAGTCCAGGTGGGTTTTAGCAGGACAAATGTGTAAGGAGGATATCCTTGCCTGATGCTGACTCAAGCTTCTCTCCTTCACTCAGCTGCACTTCTCTGATACAGAGGAGGCTGACAGTTTATTTTATTTTTTAAATAATATTTATTTATTTGGTTATGCTGGGTCTTGGTTGTGGTGTGTGGAATCCAGTTTCCCGACCAGGGATCGAACCCTGGCCCACAGTACTGGGAATGCGGAGTCTCAGCCTCTGGACCACCGGAGAAGTCCCCACCCTGTTTATTAACCTTTGTCCCCTCGCTAAGAAGGGAGCCTAGCAGTTTAGGAAGTTTCAGTGAGATGAGCAGGACTGTAGACACAAGGCTGTAAAGAGTTTTAATTGAGTCTTTATGTAATTGTCAAGGTCTTGGCAACTTCTGGGTTTCCTCTCAGTGGGCAGCTTTTATATCTTTATATCACACCTACATGTGTCCAGAACTGCCCGGACGGAGGCTGCCAAGGCTGAAAAATAAAACAAAAATATTTATATGTCAACTTTATAGACTCTTCCCGAAGCACCGTCTTTATTTGTGGGCTATGGGCAGCCAGCTAGATTTAGGAAGACTGATGGCTACTCATAACACTTGGCACAGTGTCTTATGTCTAGAGCAGTAAGACTAACATATTTTGAGGCTCCCATAAGAGGTAACACCATTGCCACCTAGAAAATGAACCCATGCTGCTACAATTCTGCAATTTCAGAGGGTCCATGCACCGCACCCCCCCAGTCTCTAATATAGGGCCTGCATGAGTTTGTGCCCACTCGTGTCCAACTCTTTGCAAACCTATGGACTGTAGCCCACCGGGCTCCTCTGCCCATGAAAGTCTCCTGACAAGAATATTAACATGGATTGCCATTTCCTTCTCCAGGGGGTCTTCCCAACCCAGGGACGGAACCTGCATCTCTTGTGCCTCTTGCATTGGCAAGTGGATATTTTCTCACTAAACCACCTGGGAAGCCCCCTAATATGTGGAGGTGGCTCTTAAGAGATTTTCCTTCACTCTTTCTAAGTGTCTTACTTACGCTGACATGTTTCATCTCGGGCTGACTGCCTCAGAGATTTCCAGGACCATATATATCCATTCTGTCCACACACTGATGGTGAAACCACGCAATTAGGAGGCAGACAGATCTGAACGTGAATCTGGGTGTGTCTGACCCTGGGCGCTGTGATGGCAGGGGTGTGTTCCCACCTCTCTGGGCTCCCATCTGTAAAGTGGGCACAATTCTTGCCATTTCAGAAGTTGCGGGAGGGAGAACCGGAGTAAAGAATTTGTATGCTTTGCTCTGTACTGGGCTGCCCCAGGGAACTGTTTGACGAATGATTTCCCTAAATTGTCCAATTGTTCTGGCCTCGGGCAGACACTGCCAGAGGCTCTGAAGTAGAGTGAGATTGGAAACAGAGCCGCAAAGCCTCCCTGCAAGTGTGGGCGCGTGTCTGCCCTGCAGGGCATCTACCTGAGTCTCCTCCTTGTCCCCACCGCCCCCTCCTCGCAGGCGTCTGGTCCTTTCTGTTTCTGTTTTGGTGCTGAGTTCGCCTTCACACAACAGTGCCTCCTAAAGGGACCTCAGTCTTCCATGCACCCCACCTCCTCCTCTAAACTCTACTACGCGTTTAGCACTTCGTATTTCTGTTCTTGTCTTTCAAGGCTGAGCACGTGCAGTTCACAGTCTCCAACGGCATCTGCTACAGAACATGTTTATGGGGTGGAATCCTCATCCCTCCACCCCCCACTTCCCTTTCCTCTACACGAGCCCCCAAGTCCTCCTGCAGGAGCCATGACTTAGGGCCAAACCAGTCCTTGTGTGCTCAGTCACTTCGGTCGTGCCCAACTCCTTGTGACCCTATGGCCATAGCCCACCAGGCTCTTCTGTCCATGGGATTTTCCTGGAAAGATGGACTGAGTTGCCGTGCCCTCCTTCTGGGGATCTTCCCGACCCAGGGATTGAAGCTGCATATCCTGCATTGCAGGCAGATTCTTTACCACCAGCGCCACCTGGGGAACCAACCCTTACCCCATGAGTGTGAGGGTCCTAGGGCTACTGTAACCAATGACCACAAACGGAGGGGCTTAAAAATGACAGAAATGTGTTCTCTCACAGTTCTGAAGGCCCAAAGTCTGAAGTCACTGAGCTGAAACAGAGATGTTGACAGGAGTAACCACCCTCCGCAGCCTCCAGGGGAGGCTCCGTCCTCACCTCCTCCAGCCTCTACCTCTCCTTGGTTTATGGCTTATGACCATCACACTCCAGTCTCTTCCTCCTCTGACACATTGCCGTCTCCCGTGTGTGTGTGTGTGTGTGTGTGTGTGTGTGTGTATGTGTGTGTGTGTGTGTGTGTGTGTGTGAATCTCCCCCACCGCCAACCTCTCGTATAGAAGGACATGTACATCCTAAGCCAGAACCCACCCAGACAACCCAGGTCAGCCTCCCCATCTCAACACCCTTACCTTAATCGCATCTTTTGCTGTCTAAGATATTAGTCATAGTTTCTGGGAGTTGGGGCCTGATATCTTTGGGGCACGTTTTTCAATCTCATCATCAGCACGTAAAGCTGTAGCCATTCATTCATCGGCTCAGTTCTTGCCAGATAATCCCCGTCAACAGTCCCTTCCCATCCTCCTTGGGTCATCTCAACCCTGTGTTTATGTCTCTTTTCTCTCCGCATCCTGCCACCATCTGCATGGACAACAGCCTCCACTTTTAAAGAGCCAGTGACTCCCTTTGATCTCACAGCCCCCAGCCTCCACCCACTTTTCTTCCAGCCTCACTTTCCACCTGGCGCTTGCACGCAGACCTGCTCCTTCGGTGTCATGCCCCCTCCACGCAGGTCTACAGGAGGAGCGGGGACACACACTTGCTTACCTGTGTCTCAGCTGCCTCTTCCTGTCCCGGTCTTGTGTGGACAGCCCCATGGGAGTATTCGTTCATATGCAGTTCTTAGAGCCTCTGTCACAAATGACCACACGGTTGGTGGCTTAAAGCCGTGAAATTTACTCACTCGCATCCTGACACTAGTGACGTGGATGGCCTCACTGGTTCCGGAGCCTCTGGAGGAGGACGGGTCCCCGGCTCCTCTAGCTTCTGGGGGCCCCTCGGCTCCTGGCTGCAAACTCCAGGCTCTGCCTCCATCTTCATGTGGACTTTTCTCTGTCCTCCTCTTCCCTCTGAGGACACTTGTCATCAAATGTAGGGTTCACCCCGATCCAGAATGATCTCAACTCAGGATCCTTACCTTCATGACATCCGTAGAGACCCTTTATCCAAACAGAGCTGCCTTCTCAAGTTGTGGGTGGGCATTCCTTCAGGGAGACTTCCGTGCAGACCTCTGCGCCTGTCCAACTTCAAATCTGAAAAACACAGCACACAGCAGTGCTGCAGCCAACGAAGGGCCAGGTAATGCAGGCTGGAAGGCTGCGGGAGTCACTCCCAACTGATGAGCCTTGACCAGTGTGGGACAAGAGAAAGAGAAACCCCCCTCCAGTGGTAGATAAACCTCCATCCCATCCCGGGAACCTCTCTCCACTCTTCTGAAGATGGCTAGTGGGAAATAAAAATAAAGAAGTCTAATGAGTCAGTCTGCCCATCTCTTTCAGCTCTTCTCTAAGTCACCGCCCACAAAGTACGCCCACAAAAAAGCCCACAAGGAGCTCTCCTCTCCTTGGTCTCACATCCCACATCTTATAAGTGGCCACTTATAAGAAGGACATCTGCATTTGCTATTTGGATTCTGTACATCTTATAGATTTTTTTGGTCCCTCATTTCCTCCATTGTTACCATCTTTTATGCTTAGTTGATTTTTTTGTAGTGACACACTTCGATTTCCTTCTCACTTCCGTTTGTGTATCTTCTATAGATCTTTTCCTTTTTAAAAAAGAAAACTTTTTATTTTGTATGGGGTATAGCCTATTAACAATGCTGTTATAGTTTCAGGTGAACAGCAAAAGGACTCAGGCATACATATACATGTATCCATTCTCCCCCAAACTCCCCTCCCATCCAGGCTGCCACATAGCATTGAGCAGAGTTCCATGTACCATAGATCTTTTCTTGATGGTTACTACGACACATTTAAAGTCTTAAAGTTATAACAATCTAATTGCAATTGCTATCAACTTAACTTCAGCAGCATGTTCTCTGCTCTCATACAATTCCTTATCCACCTCTTTAATGTTATATTGTTACAAAAGATTACATCTGTACACTGTGTCCAGCATCATATGATTTGATTTTTATGTGTCTGTCTTTTAAAACATATATAAAATAAAAATTATACTGGCTTTTCTACTGGCCCATGTATTTACTTTTATCGAGGATCTTTATTTATCCAACTTTAAGTGGCTCTCCAGCATCCTTTCATTTCAGCATGAGGGACTCCCTTTATCATTTCTTATAGAGCCAGCCTGAATTCACCAAAACAAACTTTCTCTGGACTTCCCCAATGGGATCTAATTGCTTGAATCATTGCTAGGTAGTATCTGTGTTTATACTCAGGAGTCCTTGAGGCCAAAGACAGATGGAAGGTCATGAAATGCTGCTTTCAAAGGTCATTAATTCCTTCCTGGATGGAGCCAAGGGCCCACCAAAGCCTCTTCCAGATCTGTGTTCCTACAATGCCAGCTTGCAGTGCAGGAATCATTCAGCCTTCCTCAGTTCCTTTAGGGAATAACTGTTTGTCTCTGAGCCACCAGTTAGGAGGGCCAGGAAGTGGGGAGAGATTCCATGTCTATGGCTATCTGTTTCCAATGGAATTCACCCTTAGTGTCCATGTATTAAACTAATCTGTCTTCTTCATTTGTATAATGAATGCTGCTGCTAAGTCACTACCGTCGTGTCCGACTCTGTGCAACCCCATAGATGGAAGCCCACCAGGCTCCCCCGTCCCTGGGACTCTCCAGGCAAGAACACTGGAGTGGGTTGCCATTTCCTTCTCCAATGCAATGAATAGATACCTTTATTATATCTGTATTTAAAGCTGTCAAGATGGTTCTGCAGATTGTGAGTTGTGTGAAGGCATGTACTGGATTTCTATGTATTTCTTTTTGGAAAAGATTTATTTATTTATCTTTGGAAAAGACCCTGCTTCTGGGAAAGATTGAAGGCAGGAGGAGAAGGGGACAACAGAGGATGAGATGGTTGGATGGCATCACTGATTCAATGGAGTTGAATCTGAGCAAACCTTGGGAGATAGTGGAGAGGCCAGGTGAGCCTGGTGTGCTGCAGTCCACGGGGTCACAAGCAGTCTGACACGACTTATCAACTAATGACAAATTTTTATTTAAAATTTTTTTTGGCCACATGATGGGGGATCTTAGTTCCTTGATCAGGGATCGAAACCATGCCCTCTGCATTGGGAGCATGGAGTCTTAACCACAGGCCACCAGAGAAGTCCAGTGGACTGCATGTCTGTTACTAACACAGGGACTAGCCAAAGAGGTAGCTCAAGAAAATACAAATACATGAATGAATAAACGAATGAATCAAGACTTGGAGCTAGTGGAAGATCCAGAATCTCACTCACTTTAAAATGCAGGCGCTCTAAAGCAGACCACAGACTGACATTAAACAGTATTTAAGTGGGCCATTAAGTAAGTTATTACTCTCATGCAATAACCCAATGTGCTTAATTACTTTAATTACTTTGAGTAACAATAATTTGTTGGCCACTGACTGTCAGTCTAGGATGGTGCCAGGCGCCAGGGCAGGGGTGGAGGAGGGTTTTCACAAAGTGGGAGAGTTGGTCTGTGGATAATGATGAAATGTACCAACAGGAGAAAGTGAACCATCGGCAATGGCCCAGGCTTCTCTCTGAGGGAGGCTGGACTGGGAGTCTCTTGCGTGGTGGAGTGGGGACCATGGGGGATGAAGCTCTGTCTGGCCCCTTTTGCTGCAGCTTAGATGACCTTCACTTTGTTGGAAATCAGTGTTCGCTTCTGTTAACAAGAGTCAGAAGTCTTTTTGACTCAAACATTGTCATTTCTGCTTGGGCTCAGGAACTCTCTGGAAGAAACAGAGGTTTGTAAAGGCCAGAGGTTACCAGTTGGAATTTCTCAGTCTGATCTATTTGTGTTTGCCTTAATGACCCCCAAGGCTCTTTTAAAATTTTATTTCAAACATATAACTTTTTAAATCCCCTCCCATATAAAATGCAGGCAATTTCACATAAAAACCCAGTTTTGTATTTTAGCTTTGCTGGAAAAATTAGAAGATCTGGTAACACCGACCTACCAGTCCAGAGTGCGCCTGCGGCTTTTCTGCCTCCTCAGACTCCCCTCCTCAACCTTCCCCTCTCACCCGGCCAGGCATGGTCTACACCATGTTTCAGGACACGTATCTGAACAGGAGGCATTCAAGTGATGCTCGTGGGGGAATGTCCGTGGGGGTGGAAGGCGGGAGGGTGCTCCCTAGGGGCTTAGATCAGAACATCTGAGTATGTTTTCAGCTCCAGAGGTTCTGAAGGCACCCCCTCTCTAATTGCTCATCTGAGAATCATGGGCCATCGTGAGTTACAGAACAGAGGAGGGCATTGTGGCAAGGGAGAGTGAGGTGACGGTCATTTACTTCTGATGCGGAGAGCCAGCATATTCTAGATGCCAGCATGGGGCTGGGACTGCTCTAAGCCCTGATGGCATTACCACCCACTTTACAGAAGGAAATTGAGGCAAAGAGAGATTACTAACTTTCCAAAGAGTTGTGGGAAAGCAGGTGACAGAACCAGATAGTCTTGTCCAGATGAAATCGGAATTGAGAGCCACAAGTGCGCACAACCAAGAACCACGCTTTGAGCAGGAGCGGGACAGGCAGAAATGAGTGATGATGAGTACAGTTAAGATGAGCACAGCAGAGCCTGTGGGCTAAACGCCCACTGAATTAATGCTAAAAGCGATTTCCTCAGAGAGAATTTTTCTCCAGGACAGTGTGTTACTTTCAACACACCAGTAACTTCCTCAGGACACAGAATTAGGGAAACCAAGTAAGAAGCTGCTCTGGGTTTAATTAACTAAGCTGGTTCTTAAGTAGACTCACTTTTGTACCTTCCAGATGGAAATGGGGTTGAAAGTCTGATGCTGGGAGTTGAAGAGGTAGGCAGACCACTATGGGGACAAAGCCCACCTTTCAGGCTCAGAACTAATTGTCATGCGTGGATGATGGAAGTCAACATCACTATTTTATATTCACACTCTTACTTCACAAAAAGTACCAGGCGTTCCTATTTCAAGCGGGTTTCCCAAAAGTTCAAAATTCATCAAGCGCTAATGGAAGTCAACAGGAAATCCATCTTTGTTGGTTGTACAGCCAGTTTTTTCCATAATGCACTTAGCAAAACCAGGGAGACGGGGTGGGGCAGGGAGTGGCGTTTATGATGACGGGCAACTCACTTATCTGTTACATCTGTCTGTTTGGTGACTGTTGGGAATTGGAAATGAGGAATAGGTTGCGAAGGTGATTTCCAGAGGGAGAAGTGGAAAGCAGAGAAGAACAGTCAGAATCGAAAGAGGACAGAGCGTCCATCGTGAAGTGGGTATGACATTGGAATGAGACTAAAGGGACTGTGAAGCAGAGCTGGAAACCTGTGGAATCAGCAGCCTTCTGGATGCAAAAGAGAACAAGAGGTAGTGTGTGTCTGCATTTATTAAAGGCACACCAGAGAAACTGGTGATGATATGCAAAAACAGGGTCACAGACACCTGGCTCTGGGGACAGTTCCAGGCTGAACATGTCTCAGGATTTAGAAGGGATCGCAAGTTATATTTCAGCGGCTTTGGTCTGAGAAAAATCTGTGTGTGATACAGCAAGTCTGTGGCTGTTGGTCCACAAGACACTGTGTCCAGTGACTTCCTGTCACTTTAAGAGGAATCAGCAGGAAATATCTAGAACCATATACAGACCTTTGGGAGATAAGTTATAGGAAGCACTGGTGCCCCCAGACACTGCTGAGGATTCTCAGGGTTCCTCTTTAGCCAATAAGCAAGGAGAATCTGCTCAAAGGTTTTCAGGTGGCCACCTGCTACTTGCAAAGCTCTTTAAATTCCCTGAGCGGATGACTGTAGGGCATTCACACTCCTGGGTGTGGTAGAAACCACCATTTTCTAGGTGTCCTCTCTCTGTGTGCAGCAAGAAACTGTCTCCGAAGGTGGGTTTCGGTACAGACCAGATAGGTATCTGGAAAAGGTCCCATTGTGATGGCTGAAAAATACAAATAGGTCAGGAATTTAAGGGTATTGGTAAGGAATCTGGATTCCTGTTCTATTTTTAAAATTAAATGCTGATGTGATTGAAAATTCCCCTTCTGTATTACATCAGATGTCCCCATCCATTCTGTAAGTGGGGCTTATAAACTATAAAAAGTTTATTCTATGAATGTGTAAAAATACTGCAAGGTGCGCTAATTATTAAAGAAACGTAAATTAAAAACACAGTGAAGTCTCACCCATTAGGATGGCTGCTATGAGAAAAAATAAGATAACAATTGTTGGTGAGGGTGTGGAGACAGTGAAACCTTTGTTTTCACTTTGGTGAAAGTGAAACATTCCTGCCCTGTTGGTAGGAATGTAAAACAGGGCAGATGCCCCGGAAAACAGTGTGGCTGTTGCTCAAAAAGTGAAACAGAATTACCACAGGATCTAGCACTTCCACTCCTGGGTAGATATCCAGAATAATTGAAAGGAAGATCTTGAAGAAATATGGTTATACTCTTGGTTATAGCAACATCATTCATAATAGCCAAAAGTGGAAGCAATTCCACTGTCCACTGATGGATAAATGGGTAAACAAAGTGTGGCTTATACGATGGACTATTGTTCCATCCCTAAGTCGTGTCTAACCCTTTGCAATCCCTTGGACTGCAGCATGCCAGGCTTCCTTTTGCTTCACTGTCTCCCGGAGATTGCTCAAATTCATGTCCCTTGAGTCCATGATGCCATCCATGGTTTAAGGATAGAAAATTATCCATTCTCAAAAAGGAAGGGCATTCTGACACATGGCACAACAGAGAGAGGGAGGCTTGCTTGCTTGTGTGCTCAGTCATGTCCTATTCTTTGTGATCCCATGGACTAAAGCCCGCCAGGCTCCTTCTGTCCATGGGATTCTCCAGGCAAGAATATTGGAGTGGGGCTGCCATTTCCTCCTCTAGGAAATCTTCCTGACCCAGAGATCAAACCCGTATCTCTTATGTCTCCTGCATTGGCAGGTGGGTTCTTTACCACTTGAGCCATTGGAGAAGAGCTAGAAAGGGAGGGAAATACGTCAGGTTCGGGCTCCTGGACAAGCATGCAGGTTGCCCTGAGACCAACACCTGGAGGAGGAGGAGGCGAGGCAGGCTTGGGCAGAGGGAGACTCCAGCTGCAACTCGAGCCCCACATCCTCTGCCCACCCAGCAGGAGGCTCTCAGTGATGCCTGGAGCTGACTAGGATGACCGGGCCTTCTCCTCCTGCGGGGTCACTGGATGTCCCCACCCCCAACCCATGCTTGGGAAAGGGCATGACCTCCGGCCTCCGCAGGAACCCTCTGCAATCTGGAGGGCCTGACAGCTGGAGGCTGTGTGAGACAGCTCGTCCTTCACTGACCGGGACTGGGTGGCCTGTCTGTGTCCACACAGAAGGGCTGTGATTCATGGGTGAGGAGATGGGAGGTGAGAAGGGAGCAGGTTCAGAGTAGCCTGGGGCTCACTCTGTGTCAGGCTAGCCCACAGCTGCCTCCACTGTGACAAGAGGGAGGAAGGAGGAGTTGGGAGGAGTCAGGCGGGTGCTCATCTGGTGGTGTAAAGGTGTGGACATCTGTGTTCTCAAAGAGGTTTTGAGAAATGCCAGAGGGATCATAAGAAATACTGTCTCAGGGGCTGGGGAAGTGGGCCTCCTGGAGACACTTAGGAGAGTCGCAGCCTTACATGTCTGTGGAAGTTTGTGGAGGAAAAGTTAAAGCTGGACCCATCATCTCTAAGACGTGACCTCCTCCAGCGCGGGCCCGAAAGACTGAAGGCAGGACCGGCCTTGGAGGATTTCCACGGCCAGGAGACCTTGACGGAGAAAGAGGAGAAAGAGGGGGCTGACGGCATCTGGAGCAGAGGAGCGCAATGACAGCCAGCGGTACTGGGGCTCAGAAGGGGTGTGTGACTTATTCAAAGTTACACAGCTGGTAAGTGGCTGGGAACCAGATTAGGCAAAGTAATGCAACCCTAGTGAGAAACTTCCCTGGTGGCTCAGACGGAAAAGAATCTGCCTGCAGTGCAGGAGACCAGGGTTTGATTCCTGCGTTGGGAAGATCCCCTGGAGGAGGGCAGGGCAATCCACTCCAGAGTTCTTGCCTGGAGAATGCCATGGACAGAGGAGCCCAGTGGGCTACAGTCCATGGGGTTGCAACTAACACTAACAGTGACAAAGTCAGGGTCCTGGCAGGACAGCTGTGGGACATCACCTGAGTAACGCACAGGTTGTGTAACAGAAGGACCACTTACAAAGATGCTGGAGGGGAAGGAGAACCTGGGGAGGGCACGTATTTGGCGCTGGAAAGGGGAGGTGTCATCACCGCCCTAGATCTGCAGAGGCGAGCAGACAGCCATTCCAGAACCTGGTGACAGCAAGTCAGTGTAGAAGGACTTCCCGCCAGGGGCTGTGTTTTGCAGAAGAGGGAAACTTCCAGCCTTTGATGACCCAGCCCAGAGGGAGCCTTCGGATAAGGGAAGCCTAAGGACAAGGGAAGCTCCAAACCCAGAGCACAGAGGCCACTGTGAGGGAGCTGGAATCAGCACAAAACCTTGACTCCTCAGGACATCAACCACCAGAGCTCGTTTCTGTTGTTTTTGAGCACCAGAGTTCTTTTATCCTTAGGACAGGAGCAGTCATCTCTCTTCTGTGATGTGCTGAGGGTCCTCCTGGGACCTGAAACTGCCAGAGCCCCGGCGCCAGGGTGATGGATCCAACTGAGGTCGCTAGACACACTGTCCCTCAAGTGCAGCTGGAGCGCAGCCTGGGAAGCCCTTTCCTCTTGGCCGTTTCCTTCTGGCCACTCTTTCAATGGGTTTCTGATGGCCCGTCTGCTGGCCTGCCTCTAGCCCTCAGCTCTGACCGGCGCTCTCCGCGAGGACAGGGGCTCTGAGGTGCGCCAGGGACAGCCCCCTGGGAGTTGGGGAGCCAAGACCCACCCCCCGCCCTCACCCCGCAGCTGTCGGAGCGCCCCCCTGCGGGCGGGCATCTGGGCGCAGCGGGGCACAGGGTGGAGGGAGCTTGCAGCTGCCAACTCCGGGGTCGCCTGGCTGGGGGGCAGGGAGAGGACACGGGTTCCGGTGACAGGAACCGGGCTCCGGGCCACCAGCTCAGGCAGCCCAGGAAGTGCGACCTTTGTGGCGAGCAGCTGGGGGCCGGCCGGGGGAGCCGGAGGGTGGGCGGGATGAGCGTCAGGGGCTGGAGCCCAGAACCAGAGAATCTTCAGGCGGAAAACCTTGGCGCAAGTCCCCTGCTTTACAGATGGGGGATTTTAGCTCCAGATAGTGAGCCGACAGCGTGGTAGGCAGCAGGAGGTGAAGAGGGACAGGAGGTGGCCCCTGGGGCGGCCTGTGCGTTTCTAAGGGGAAGGGGCTGCCTGCCAAGTTAGACCGTCCGTGGTCCTAGGTGAGCACCCCATATTAGGTAAGCGCAAAAAACCAACCCAGAGAAAACAGCCCTTCCACGTGTGCTGAAATCCCACTCGCTCCTCTCTCGGTTTCCCGGGGCTGGCGAAACTTATGCATAAATGTATCCAAGGGCTGCCTTTCTCGCATCTGGGTGGTCACGTGACGTGGGGACCCAGCACTGCTGAGCACAGGTTAAGGGCAGAATCTCCAATTGGGTTCACGGTCGGCCGCGCCGACAGATCCTTGCAGGCTGACCTCGGGTTACCCATCAGCTGATTGGGACGATGGGGGGAGACGGCTTTGACCGAGGGCAGAGCCAGCAGCGGCCGCCGCGCCCGGGGATTTCGCGGAGCTCTTTGGGGCTGACCAGCCGAGTGGGAAGAAGGGTCAAAGCGCAGGGTCGCGGGGCAGGATTGCTCCGCCCTGTTGAACTGCCCGCGGGGCGCTGCTCAGGCCAGGATCACCGCGGACATCAACTCAGCGCGCCGCCCGTCGCTCAGCGGTGGGGATCGAACGCGCTCGGCTGGCCTCGGCGGCGACTTGGCTCGGGGTCGCTGGGCTCTGCGGCGCTCTCCTGACGGTTTCCGATGCCCAAGTCTTTGCTTCCACCCCCTCTTTCCCTTCGCCCCTGGAAAAAAAATATCCTAAATATATCTGGCGAACTGACTTTTTTTTTTCTTCTTTTACACTGGACTTTGCTAACCCTCAGGACAGGGATCATTTTTAATCAGAATTATCGATTTAGAAAACCAAAACCAAACTATAACATTCACACCCAGCCACGCCCAAAGTTAGCCATGTGGTAGCTACAATTCGTGTGAACACGCACAAATCATAAACCACTATCACCCACCCCCAAATCCACAGACGTCCACAAACTCAAAGCCGCCTAGAGATAGCAGGCAGTGACTTCATTCCCCGAAATTATATGAATTTGAGCAAACGCTTCGGAGACACTAACATTTTCCCTCGCTTAAAAAAAGAGAAAAAGAAAAAGTTGGCCTAAGCTAATGCTCAGAAATACATTCTCATGCTTCAGAACTTTAAAATAAATTAGTAATAAATTAATGTAATTAAAAACTAAGGGGAGATAAGTCACTTCCGAAGGAGAGGGGGAAAGAGCTCTGGGAATAAAATTTCCCTGCGAATATAAAAGGGGGATGAATTCTCTTCCTAAATTACTTCCCCCGCAGCCACTCTATAAGAAAATGTCTTGGGCTCCAGAGTTACCAGGAGGTCGTCCGAAGCACAGCTGGGCGTGGGGGCCGCAAGGTCACCCGAACCCTCCAGGGTCGCCGCTCCCGCTCTCCCGCACTTTCCAACTTCAGAAGCTCATGATCGAGGGGCGTCCTCGGTGTGTTCCCGGCGGAGGGGAACAGGACTCGCGGCGAGACTGAGGGACTCGGGGAACTTCCTCGGGAGGGGACAGCGCGGCAGAGGGACCTGGGCTCGGCGGTTCCGCCGCCCGCCCGCGCGCACTGGGAAGACAGCGGGGGCCGCGCTCAGCCTGGGGCCGCGTGGAGGTCGGGATCGGAAGGAAGGTTCTGTCCCGGAACCACGCGGGGCCAAGCGTGGGAAGCCCGCTGACCCCTCTGGGGCCGAGTTTTCTCATCCAGAACTTCCTGAGTGCCGCCGGGGTGAACAGAAGCTTCCAACCGGAACGCGGCGCATCAATGCAGCAGCGAGGCCGCCGCCAGGCCGGGACGGGTCACTCTACGGAGGAAACTCTAGGCAAGAGACTTGGAGTTGACTTTAAGTGCAACTCCGGGATCGATTTGCTCCGAGTTGACTTTTGACACAGAAAAAACACCTAATACTTCGTGTAACAGGTCAGCAAATCAAACCGACTCCTGATGCAGGGGAATGTTGGCTTTGATATTTATTCATGGGAAGGGAAGAGAACGTTTTCCAACATACCCAACAACTCATATCCGGACAAAACTTTCACACACACTTTTCGGCGCCGGGAAAAATTCCCACAGCCTTTAACTCCCTGTTAGTTTCTCCCGACCTTTCTCCAGCCCTTTGGGAAGCAAGGGAAGAATTTTTCCTAAGGATAGTTTCTCAGGAACTATCTAACCATCCATCGATTGCGTTAACCTGCTGCCCGAGAGAGATCAACTCCCAGCAAACAGTAAGAAGGAGACTTTAAAAAAGAAAAAAGTTCGACAGCGATTTCCACTTAAACTTCCTAAACCCGTGCCAGTTCCGGAAGGGCCCCCCTCCGAGTCCCGGAGTAGGGTGGGCGGGCATCTCCGGCCAGACTCTTGCGCTTCCACCCCTTCCCTACTTCTAACGCGCGCACACACCACCATCCCGCCCGCGAACCATCTGTATGGGGACGCGTGTCCGCACACAGGAGCAAATGCAGCCGAGCCCGGCTCCTGGGGAACGAGTGCGGAAGTGCGTGCGGGCGCCGGGGTGCAGCGATCGGTAAGTCGGCGCTTTCCCTGCTCGCGCGGTCTCTCCAGCATCCTTACTCCCAGCTGCGTCTGTCACCAGCCCCTGGTTCCGCCCCTCCAGGCCCGCCCCTTGTCTCTCAGCCAACAGCAGCCCCCGATTGCTCTCCACCGCTCCCAGAGCCTTTCCACACCCCCATGTTCCGGGAGCTGGTTGGCTGCCGAACCCTCAGCGAAGCGGCGGGATTTGCATGCCGCTCCGGGTTTCTGGTAGGTGGAGTGACCCATCACTCCCGGTGGCCGGACCCGCCCACTCTGCTTCGGTCTCTGGCGCTCTTCCTGCGCAGTCCTCCTTCGCAGCCTCCGCAGGGGAAGCGCCGGGGCTGCTCTCAGAGCTCGGTTCACAGGACCGTGAGGAGGCAGCCCCGGCGAGCGGCTGTGCGGCGCGCACAGTCCAGAGGGGTCGGAACGCCGGAGTGCGGAGCTCTGCCGGCCCCGAGCGCGGCGTCGCAGTCCCAGGCCGGCAGTTGCCACCACCCGACCTTCGTTCCAGTTGTGGCTCCTCCCGGCAACATGTCAAAAGCCGCCGGCAGTGCAGCTGCCGCCGCCACCTGGGGCAGAGCAACAGCGGCGACCGCGGGCGCGCGGGGCCAATAAGCCGAACCGCCCGGCGTCCAGGGAACTCTCGCCGCGCTCCCTGCTCCGGCGGGCCCTGCGCCATGTGCTGAGCCATGTCCCTCGCCGCGCGCGCGGGCAGCGCATGGGGCAGCGCCTGAGCGGCGGCCGGTCCTGCCTCGATGTCCCCGGCCGGCTCCTGCCGCAGCCGCCGCCGCCCCCGCCGCCGGTGAGGAGGAGGCTCGCGCTGCTGTTCGCCATGCTCTGCGTCTGGCTCTACTTGCTCGTCTACTCGTGCGCCGGCTCCTGCGCCGCCGCGCCCGGGCTGCTGCTGCTGGGCTCCGGGTCCCGCGCCGCCCACGCCCCGCCGGCCCTGGGTCCCGACGGGCCTCCCCCGAGGCTGCCGTTCCCGGCTTCGCCAGCCACCCAGTCGGCTGCGGGCGAAGAGATGGCCGCAGGCGCCGCGAGCCAGGAGGAGCAGAGCCCCGAGACGCCGGACTCCCCCAGCCCCATCTCTAGCTTCTTCAGCGGGTCCGGGAGCAAGCAGCTGCCGCAGGCCATCATCATCGGCGTGAAGAAGGGCGGCACGCGGGCGCTGCTGGAGTTCCTGCGCGTGCACCCCGACGTGCGCGCCGTGGGCGCAGAGCCCCACTTCTTCGACCGCAGCTACGACAAGGGCCTCGCCTGGTACCGGTGAGTGTCCCGGGCAGGGCCAGGGGCTCCAGCCGCGATCCTGACTGGGAGAGGACGCAGGCGTGGCATGTACACCGGGGAGCTGACAGGGGTACAACTTCGGACCACCCGGGCGGGAAGGGGAACCGAGCGACGACCGCGCGGTGCTGGCCCGCAGCGCCTTACGGGGTGCGCTGGGCTCCGCTCTCGCCCCAGTCTGGAGACACTTCTCCAGGCTCAGCGGCCCACGGTGCCTAGGGATTAGTCCTGCGATCTTTCCTCAAGGAGGGAGGCCAGCGACTGGGAAGGTGCTCAGAAAAGCGCGCAACCCTCTAACTGAGGCCACCTCTCAAACGAATCTAGTGTTTTATTTTTCCTCTCGGATCCGGGACGGTCTCCGCCCCAGACCAACTTCTAGAGCAGCTTCTGCTGTCCGGATGGGGATAGGGTGGGAGCTACACCGTGCTGCGGAGGCCGCAGGCAGTCCGTTCACTTTCCGAAGGGGGTCAGACCGCTCGCGGCCCGGCAGCCTGGGCTCCGGAGGGCGAGCGGGCAGGCGCGCGGCGCGTGGAGCGGTGCTGGTCCCTGTCGGGCAAAGGCGCGCACTGCAGCCGGCGGGAGGCGCGCAGCTTTGAAGGCTTCCAGGCGCCCGGGGCACGGCCCACCGGTTTCCGCCTCCCCGGCCCGGACGCTGAGAGACCCGGGGCAGGGACGCGTGTCTCCGCTGGCCCTTGAAGCGCCGGGGTGCAAAGAATATTATGGGTGCATGGATTTGAGAAATGCGGGTTGCGTGGGCTTCCGTAAACTCGGTTCTCGGGTCGGGTTATGGGTGCGGCTCCAAAGGGACATTGCCACCCACCCCCCGGGGGTCATAATCGCGACCTCTTACCAAGGCCTCCCGCAGTCTTTGAGGGTGAGATGTTGGGTTGGTTGAGTTTCCGGTGAGACGGGGGTGAGCTAGGGGTCCAGATTCCGGTCTCACGCCAACCAGGGGTCCGGCCCTTCTCCCCGGTCACTGCCTCCGACCCCCACAAACATAACTCCCTCGACTCGCCAGCACCCCTCCAGGTCCAATCAGCCTGCAAGAGGCTGGGGATTTCGGAAAACAAAAGAAGAGAGTCGAACCAAACCCCATCCCTGCCCCCATCCCCTCTTTGGGGACCGGGAGAGCTCGAAAGATAAAAGGGGGCTGGCCGAGCGGATTAAAACCGCTCTCTCCCCAGCCTCGCCCTCCCCTCCCTTTTGTCCTAACGTTTATTATTGTCAGGAGTTGCCCAAGTCTCGAGGTTTAGCCAGCCGTGACAGTCACCCTTCCCACCGTCCCCAGGCCCTGGACACCGGTTGTTGAGAATGGTGGCTCTGGAGCCCGGCGCCTGGATGCTCGTCCCGACCCCGGCAGCTAGCGGGAGTCCTCGGCGCCCTCACCTGCGCTCCGGGCGGCGCGCGAAGGAGCGACTGCGCCGGCGCGTGCGGGTGCCTGGCTGGCAGATGGGGGCCGCGCTAATTGCCGGCTATTGTTATCGACTGTATTGTTGTAATTATTCCAGCCACCACCGCCCCTCCTCCTCGGGGGATAACGATTCCGGGGGCTGGGACAGGCAGGCTTGTTACTAGCGCCCTCCAGGTAGAACCCTTCGTAGGCCGGAGGCAGTCCGGCGTTTTCAGAGATCAGACGCGCCGGGGGGCCGGGCTGGGAGGAACTGACAGGAAAAGAACTGAATCCTTAATGTCGGGCGGTTCCAGCAGCACCTGGGCAGGCAGTGGAAATCCCCACAGGAAGACTCGCGCAGGCTCCTGGGCGGCCGCCCTCCACCTGCCACGTTCCTTTTGATTGACTCAAAATGCTGAATAAAGAACGAAGTCGCCCTGGAAAGGCTGGCCGCGCGCCTGCAGCCGCTCGCATCGTGGCCCCCGGGGCGGCTGGACTTGGGGGGCGCGGGGGCTTGGCCGGGCCTCGGGGCGGGAGCGGGTCGAGGGGGCAGGCGGGAAGTGCCTTATCCCCCACAGTCACTTGGCTACACTGATGGGTCGGACTGTCCGGCCCGGAGGCCCAGCGCCCGCGGCGATGACCCAGCGGAGCGCGGCGGGAGGAGCGAACTGTAAACGTCGCAGCTCACCCCCAAAGCTGGGTTCCGGGGCTGCCTCGATCCACGCGGTGCGTGGCCGCAGGGTTAGTGGATTAAGGAATCTTTTCAATGCCATCTGCTTACTTACAACTTTTAAATTAACTTGGAATATTCTGAATGTCTGGGCAAATGTGTGGACTTAATTATTTTGAAGGCGGCCGTTTTAACTTGAAAAACAGACCACACCGGGAGAAGAAGCCTAACCCAGAAGGCTTTTCCTAAAATCCTGTGTCCAGGGAGCAAGCTCCCTTCTTCCCCCGCCCCGCGGAGTTCTGTCCGCGGGCCCCAGTCTGCTGCTCGCTAGAGGAGCACTGCTCGGCTCCGTCTGTGCCATCAGAAACTGGATTGGAGAAGAGTATAAATAATAATTAGCCGGCGTTGCAGTTCAGAAGCAAGTAGTTAAAACAAATCCTCAAAGCTGGAAAATAGGAAACAGGGGAGACATTCCAAAGGCAAGGATGGATGGTTGAATCCAAGGGTCAGCATCGGTCATGGGTTGGAGAAGGAGATTCTGCCTGTGTCTGAGGGAGCGGGTTAGTAAGTTTCAGGGACTGATACACAGCCCGGGTGCGGGCCTAACCGGCAACCCAAGGCCTGGGCAGATTTGCTTGAAGGCTCCCAAGTTGATAGTAGTTGCTTTGACGTGGCAAAACGAGACACCATTGGGCGGGATCCTGGTGGGATGGAGCCCACAATGGTGGCGATGCGGTGCTGACCTGCCATCAGCCAGAAGTCGGGGAGTTTGCCACGTCTTTCCTGCCTGCGTGCTCAGTCACTGCTTTCTTCACTGCTGCCCTTCAACCTAAGAGTCTGTTTTAGTCGGGGATGCAAACTCTTCTGGGTTTACTTTTCCAGTTCATCACTCAGCTTACTCTTGAATCTGGCCTCCCAAATTTAGCAGGTACTTATGAGGATCCCACGGGAGGGACTTAGGACTTCTCTTGAAACTGGCCCTTACCTTCTGTTGCAGGGGGTGATAGTGTTTGAAATACAGAGACAGGTGGTTCAAGAGAACCTCACACTTGCCAAGATGGAGAAACACCCACCCAGTACATTTAGGCTTTCAACATTGATTTAAACTGTGCCAGTCAGTCAGTCCTGTCTGGCTCTTGGCAACCCCATGGACTGTAACCCTCCAGGCTCCTCTGTCCATGGGTTTTCCCAGGCAAGAATACTGGAGTCGGTAGCCAGTTCCTTCTCCAGGGAATCTTCCTCATCCAGAGATGGAACCCAGGTCTCCTGTATTGCAGGCAGATTCTTTATCATCTGAGCCACCAGGGAAGCCCAAAATTAAGTATATATTCTTTAATAAGTTTCTCTTTTTGATTTGGTTTAGGTTTCATAGATTGTCACAAATTTGAATGACCTCAGTTTGGGATTTAAGTTAGCCAAATATGGTGTAACTATTTTTTTTTTTAATATATGGAAATATTCCTTAGACTTTCCACCTTGACTCTTCTTTCCATGTTTGGCTATAAAAACTAAACTGACATTTTAATGCTGTGGCCACACTAAAAAAAAAAGTGCAGTGTGTGTAGTTAAGTAAGGTTGGCAGCTAACACTTACTGAATGTTTTCCCTATGTGCCAGGAACTGTTTCAGGTTTTACAGGATTAGCAAATTTAATCCTCATCATGATCTTGGGAAGCCTGTACTTTTGCAGATGAGGAAACACAGGCACAGAGAGGTTAAGACACTGGCCTGAGGTCTCACAGCTAGAAAGTGGCAAAGCTGATAACACCAACCCAGGGAGTCCTGCTCCAGAGGTCACTGTGCCATTCTCCCTTGCTTAAGTGACAACACGTGATATTGGTCATATATGATGAATTCATAACTGAGTTGCTGAGTTGTTTTTTTTTTTTTAAGTGTTTGAGTTTTCTGTTGTACCTCCAGTGACCTCAACGAGGGTTGCTCACTTTGTCATTTAGCGTAAAAGAAGACCAGCTCCAGAACAGGATAGTAACAGTAAGGACATCCAAAGTTAGTTTATAACCAAGTGAGGGTAATTACATCACCTGGGCAGTTTGCTTTCTCTGCCTGCACCAGACAGGGAGAATCAGTGGAGTCACTAACATGACACAAATATCCCCAAGCATAAAGACAGAGAAAACACGGCAAGTGTCCCCACTGAGAGGAAGTTTATTCTCCTATATTTGTCCTCTTTTAAGGCTGGGAGACGTGGGAGAACACAGGGTTAAAGGAGATATTCCAGAAACTCCTGGAATGAATTTATTCATTTAAAAATGTGCAGTGCTTCAAATCAAGACTGAAAATGTGGACTTCTTAGCCAGAAGACCATTACCATTTTGAGTAGAGTGCTTTAGTATTAGAATCTAAAACCCAGTAACTTCAGAAATCTCTGTCTGGAAAGCTTATACCTGAAAATAGCAACTTTCCCTACATTTTAAATTTAACAAATGCTGAGAAAACTAATTTCTCCCCTCTTTGTCTAGTCTGTTTTCAGAAACTTGGTGGCAAAGACTGTTTCTGTCTTCCCTAAGCGAACTTTAAGATAAGACCTGATTGGGGATAATCTTTTTTGAAGTAATTGCATTTTTTCATTCCAGTTTAAATCAAATATGCAGCTCGCTTCAAGCTGCTGAGTGAAGATCAAAAATCTACATTTATATGCAACAATTTGAAATACAAACCATCTTGTTACAAAGCTGTCAAGATTTATTAGCAAGACAGTGTAGCATGTGTTGGATTCTGTTTTCAATTAGGCACCTAAATTAGACCATAAAATGGTTGATTAATCTTTTACAAGTTGAGGGGAAAATATAACATAAATTAACCTAATCATAAGTGTTTTCCCAGATGCTCTGAGTTAATAAAATAGTCAATATTAAATAGCAACCTATTTGTTTTAGGTAAATAAAATGCTGAAGTTCATGAATTAAATTACACTTATTATTTTCCAAATGATATGCTATTATTGAACTCGTCTCTAAAAAATCAGGTTGCAACCCACGTTATTAAAAATATGTATCAAAATAGAATACTGTAACTTGACTAAGCTACTAAACTAGATTTTGCTTTTTTAATGGAGCCAGATTATTGAAAATTTTCAACTTAATGTAGACTAATATTTATAAATATTTATCTTTTATAAATATAAATATATTTTATATTATAAAAGATATTTTTCCTAGCTAAAGTTGTATTTATTGCTAGATAGTTTTTAAAGTAACCCATCACAAGCTTCTGGTTTTTTTTTTCCTGCTTTGCTGTTATTATTTTTTGTCTGAAGAAAAACTTCTGATAGTTTGAAAAATCAATATGTCACAAAAACCTCACTCCAGATATATATGCTGATATACTGTTTTGTTGAAAATGTTGTAGGACATAAGGTTTTCTGATTATATGAGATGACTCTTTGAATCACCAAAATTATTTAGAATTAAAAGCACGCCAAGAATTAAAAAAAAAAAAAAAAAAAAAGCATTTATTTGAAGCTTCAGGACTGAAATACATGACCAGGGCTGCCTGCCCATGGCTTTCTATGTCAGTAGTTTTTGAATACTTTATGCTCTCAATTCTATGAACATGGAAATTAAGTTGATTGACAGAAACACAAAATGTCCAGTCTCAAGGCACAGCATAATGAGCACTTCTTTTGCTGTGAATAGACTTAGTTCCCAAATAGGGTGCTACTTACTTCTCTCTTTTAACAGTCAGTGATTCCAGAGAGTAAGGGAAATTTCAGTGCTAAGCTGTTGGGATAGTCAGGCATCCCAGCAAAATGAATTCCCCAAGTATGTGGCATATTTTCAATGGTAATGAATACAATATGCTGCCTACCTCAAATGAAAACATTTACCATGACCAAAAAGAAATAAGATACTGATATCTTTGAAAACTCTTTGGGAATAGAACTTAAAACTTTAAAATATATATATATATATATATTTTTTTTTTTTAAAGATGACCTTGTTAGAACTCGCCTATTCTCTATTCTCCTCAAACTATACCAAAATAAAACTAACATCAAATAAAACTGATATTAGCGTATGTTGCTTTTTCTTTCGGATTTTAGATTTGGGGAAAAGTTTAGGATGTGAGGAGCAATTACCAGCTTACTGATATGTTAATAAATAATTTTCATTCCAGCCAAAAGACTGTGAAAATACATCTAATGCTAATAAAATCCCCTATTAATTTTCTCAGTATGGAGATAAGAGTGACATTGGTTTCCTTTATATCTGAAATTCTTCCCTTAAATACCCGTTTTGTGACTTGAAAAATACTAAAAGTAGCCTAAGTTTACTGGGGTATTAAAAAATTGTGCTTCACTGTGTCAAGTATGAAGCATATTTAAATTACAAAGCTGAAGTGCACTTTGTTGCCTCCCAAAGAGAGCTGCTTTTAAAAATTATGAGTCCGGGTCTGAAGAGAGAGAACTGGCATAAAGAGTACTGCCAGCAAGGCATTTATATTTTCTGTTGCATTTTAAAAGTGTGTGTGTGTGTGTGTGTGTGTGTGTAGACAAGAATTTGCTGTGACTTTAAGTTGATACATTTGTTACAGAACAGATAAACTCTTGGCACAAAAATATTTTTGTCCTAACTATGGCAAATGTGTTAAGGCTCTCGTTTTTGTACACTGCATTTCAGCCCAAGCTAGACTATTTATTGCCAAGGGGTCACTTCTTTTAAACTACCCTTTGAGTAGATGTGAATGATGCCATATGCGTTCATCAAGCAACTTGGGGGCACATGATCCAGAATTCCTGTTGTTTTTTTCCCCCAGGTCTTTGCCACACAATACTTAACAAGATTATAGTCGCTTAGAAACTCACAAAACTTGGAAAGATAGTTTTGGGCAACATGAAGCTTGGGGCAACAAATGGAGAGTGGAAGGAAAAAAGGTACATATACACTGGGAAGATAAGATTTTTCACGCACACTCGACTTAATGAATGGGGGCGGGAGGGAGGGTCTGGTGACAGAAGTGGCCAACAAGTCCCAGCAGGCCCGACAGGCCACGTGTCTGCTCTCTGGCAGCCATAGGGGTGTTTGCGCGGAGCCCCCGGATCTAGAGGGGGTGGGCGAGGCGCAGTCAAGAGCGCGAGACGCGGCTTCTTGGCCGGCTGGCCTCGGGTACTAGAGCGCACGGCCCCTGGGTCGCGTGAGACCCCCGCATCTGGTCGGAGGAAGCAGATGGCGGCGCCGCCTCGTGTCGGGGGCGGGGCCCGCGGCCCGGCTGCCCCTCGGCCCAGCGGGTCGCCGGCCAGGGCCACGTGACAGCGGAGACGCCGCGCTCGGGCTTCACCTGTTGGGCGCAGCTGGGTCAAGCATCCCGCGCTCGCAGTGGGTGGTGCCGGCGGGCATGGCCCCACGCTGATTGGCCCGAGCAGGAGCCGGGAGGCCAATGGTAGCCCGTCTTAGGGGTGGACCCGCCCAGAGTGGGGCGGGCCCGCCCGCGGCCGAGCCGGGCTTCTAGCTGCTGCGCATCCTTCCCGCGAGCTTCGCGGATGCTGTGAGCCGCTTTTCAAACTGGGCTTTTCTGCTGATCTGTGTCTCTTTGAACGTTTGCCTCTGTTGGGTGGAGCAGTGAGGACGCTGGAGTCTGAGTCTGCCTTTCCATTGTCCGCGGTGTCGGACGTGCGTCTGAATGAATGAATTCTGTAGACCTGTGTGTGGAAGCTTTGTCTTTTTAGGGCCTTATTGTGGGTGGGGAAGAGAGTGGGACCATTTTCAACCTGCATGGTTCTTTGCTTTCTTCTCCTCACCACCACTCCTCACCTTTCTCTTTTGGGGGTGGGATGGGGTGGACTGGGGATGAAATATGTAATTCTCAGTTCATTGACTTCTATAAGGGATATTTAAAATGCAGTTCAGCAAGTAGAAAACCAAAAATAGGTTCATTACTATAATGTGACCCTTTAAGTGACAGGATGAAGAGATGGAGAAGACACCAAAGGACAGGAGAGGAGGGCAAGGAAAACCCAGTAATTCTCAGCCCCCTTACCAATCCTGGGTCTCTGCTGGACTGAGGTCAGGGCCCGTCCTCCCCAGCCCATCCCCACGGCGCTCTTGGGGTCCTCGGGGACACGCTGTCCTGGGCGCCCTTGGTCTCTTTGCCCCTTGCCCGCAGCCTGCAGCTGCCTCTGCCTCTAAGGGGAAGGAATGTCTTCACCGGCAGCCTGGAAGCCGCCTTTCTGCTCCTCCAGCCACACCGGCGGGCATCTGGAGAGCGGGGGCAGGGGGGGCCCGCACTAATAAGCTGACCTTTTTCAGGCAGAATCCGAGCTTCTCTCGGGATGAGCTTTACACGGTGGCGCTGAGAATTCTGCTGTGGGTTTGGATGAGGGCAGCCTTGGCTTTCTCAGGTGGCGTGCAATTGGTAAAGAATCCGTCTGCCAATGCAGGAGATGTAAGAGATATGGGTCAGGAAGGTCCCTTGGAAAAGGAAATGACAACCTACTCCAGTGTTCTTGCCTGGAAGATTTCATGGACAGAGGAGCTAGTGGGCTACACCCCATGAGGTCGCAAAGAGTCAGACACAGACACTGAGCACACACAGCTTTGTCCTGAAAGTTTATTCAGAGGTGCAGGAGATGACCTGTCCTAAAAGTGCAGGGACTCATTTAGGACATTGCTTACTGCCACAGGAGATGCTGAAGAAACACAGGACTTGGCCCACATGTCCATTAAAGTAATCTCCCTGAGGGAGACCACACACCCAGCTGACAGAGAAAGGTAACCTCCAGATCACTCCTGGTGCGTCTCCCTCATCCCCAGCTAAAAGGTCTCTCCCTACTAGTCCTCCTCCTTCTGGCTGGAAACCCTCCCCTTCTGACTGGAAACGCACCCTGGCTCAGCATGCCCAGCCATTCCACTCAAATGCTGGTCCTTCCTCTGACTGTTTCATTCTCCAGGCACTTTGCGTGTGCTGGTGCTGCAGTTAACACAGATCCACAAAGAAATAAACATCCTGTCCCAGCAAAGAGCATTTATAGATGCCCAAGTATGTGTGTGCGATCTGGGGTAGGAGAGCAAGGTAAGGCGCTCTCCTCACATTGTCATGGACTTGAAATGCTTATTGGAAGAAGGGAAAGGTGACCATTTTAAGTCTTTTTCTATCGTCAATGAGGGCTTCCCAGGTGGAACTTGTGGTAAAGAATCTGCCTGCCAGTGCAGGAGACACAAGAGATGCAGGTTCGATCCCTGAGTTGGAAAGATCCCCTGGAAAGGGAAAGTAAAGTGAAGTCACTCAGTCGTGTCCGACTCTTTGCAACCCCATGGACTATAGCCTACCGGGCTCTTGCGTCCATGGGATTTTCTGGGCAAAGGTACTGGAGTGGGCTGCCATTTCCTCCTCCCAAGGGTCTTCCTGACCCAGGGATCGAACCCAGGTCTACCTGCACTGCAGGCAGACGCTTTACCCCCTGAGCCACTAGAGATACTCATTTCCCTGGAAAAGGAAATGGCAATCCACTCCAGTCTTCTTGCCTGGAAAATTACATGGACAGAGGAGCCAGGTGGGCTTACAGTCCACAGGGTCGAAAAGAGTCGGACATGAATGAGCATGCACTACACTGCTAGTCAATGAATAATACATTCTTATAAATTATGTGTACCTTAAAAAAAAGCTTACCCAGCAAACACTTACTTCGTTGTTGTTGTTTAGTTGCTAACTTGTGTCTGACTCTTTTCGACCCCATAGACTGTAGCCAACTAGGCTCCTCTGGCCAAGGCATTTCTTAGGCAAGAATCCTGGAGTGGGTTGCAATTTCCTATTCCAGATCGAACCTGTGGCTCCAGCCTCATTTCCTGCAAAAGCAGACGGATTCTTTACCACTGAGCCACTGTGCTTACTTTATATATAGAAAGAGACCTTGCATTTATTTATTTGTTTGTTTATTTGCCACACTGTATGGCATGTGAGATCTTAGTTCCCTGACTAGGGATTGAACCCATGCCCCCTGCTGTGAAAGTGTGGACTTAACTGCTGGACCACCAGGGAAGTTCTGGTTGAGTATTTCCTTTTAAAAACATATACATACTCTTTATTTTTTAGAGCAGTTTTATATTCACAGCGAAATTGAGTGAAAACACTGTATACACCCTGCCTCTCACAAGTACCACACACTCCACCCACCATCGACCTGCAGCCCCAGAGTTGCACTTTTTTTCCCACTGATGAACCACCATCGTCCAAAATCCTTAGTTTGCATCAGGATTCACGTCTGATGTTACACATTTTATGGGTTTTGACAAGTATATAACGACGCATATCCATCTTTAGTGTGTCATACACAACAGCATCAATGGACATGAGTTTGAGCAAACTCCAGGAGATAGTGAAGGACAGGGAAGCCCTGGCATGGTGCAATCCATGGGGTCGCAAAGAGTCGGACAGGACTTAGTGACTCAACAACAGCAGAACTGTATCAGTGCCCTTAAAATGCCCTGTTTGAGCACTTCCTTTTATCGAGGGTTCTCCTAGGCAGCACTTGAGGTCCCAGGAAAGATCAAGAGACATGAGCTTGTCCTTGAGGGGCCTGTGTTCATCGGTGAACTAAAATCTACAGATTCAAAGAGGTGTCAGAGCAGGTTCAGGACAAAAACCACTAATACATCTAAAAACCATTGGAAGGAGACAAAGGAGTGTGCAATAAAATAGTGAAAATTAAGAAATGTGATTTTGTATTTCACTTTTCTGGGGATGTTCCAGAGAAAGCTGAGAAGAAGGAAGGAAAGGGGATGTCAGTTACTAGGTGACGCAGTAGGGAGAGAAAACAGCCCCTCTTTAGCGAGCCAGGCATGCTGTGTGCCAGCCAGCGGCTGGAGCCTGTTTCGTCTTAGCAGCCTGTTTCTTGTGTGAGTTCCCCTAGTCTGCAGAGGAGGAAAGGGGCACTCACAGAGATGACCACTGTCATCCACCTGTGTCTGTAGGTGGCTCAGCTCCTTGAACTCAAGGCCTTCCTGAGGGCCCTTCAAACTCCACGACTAGGAGCTTCTCTCCCGGGCTGAAATGCAACAGGACATTCCTTCTGGAGCAGATTAAGCCCTGTCCTTTGTTATTTCTTTCTACCCACCCCACCCCAAACACAGGCTTTTCTATATTAAAGTGTCCCCAAGATTATATTTTTTTCCTCTTTTTCTGCCCCAATTTATGCTCAGTCTCAGCCTTGTCTCTGTTGCAAAGACATTTGCATGGGTGCTGGTGGTTTTCATGCATGTCACCCCGCACTGACCCCAGCCTCTGGCGTCATCCCCCATGCCCTTCCGAGATAAGATCTGTATCTCTGATGCTCCTTTTCTGACTTCAGCCCCTCTCCATATCCCCATTTGCCAGCCCATCTCTTTGTCTCACCTGTTCCTGGAAGCTGCCCACCACGAGCAGGACACTCAGGTTCTTAGTTTTCATGACACTGAAACCCTCTGCGATCTTCTGCTACCGCATCAGCTGACACCTAGCCGGCCTTGCCCCCGCTCTGTACACTCCCTGTTGTGTATCATCCCCAGTAGCTGGCAGGAGAAGGTCTTCCCCCTGAGCAGCCCTGGCCCGTGGAGTTCCTACCCTCCACCAAGAACTCGGGCCTTAGCCCTGCTGTCGCCACCCCTGACCCATGCCAGAACCACCACGTGCATCGATCCTTCTGAATGACATCTTCTGCCTGCGAGCACCTGTCAGCACATCTCACCCCGATCCCAACACTGGGAGAAACTGTAGAGAAATTGAAGCACCTGAAGGAATTCTGCTGTTTCAGCTACCTCTCTGCATGGCCTTGATTCCTGTATACTTTATCCAAAACAGCCCTCCATTGTTTCCAGGAAGTGTACTCTTTTCCGTATTATTTGAAGAAAATAATAGCTAAAGAAAATAAATTTTATCTGTATATCTGACCTATATATATGTGTATATATACATATATATACACTTGGGCTTGCCAGGTGGCTTTAGTAGTAAAGAACCCACCTGCCAATGCAGGAGCCACAGAAGATGTGGGATCGATCCCCGGGTCGGGAAGATCCCCTGGAGGAGGGCATGACAACCCACTCAAGTATTCTTGTCTGGAGAATCCCCATGGACAAAGGAGGCTGGGGGCTATAGTCTCTGGGGTCTCAAAGAGTTGGACATGACTGAAGCAACTTAGCACACGCATATATACATATATATGTATTTCTTTGGTAACTTTTATTCATATGCCTACAAAAAAGTGTACCGATTGTTAAGTGTGCACCCTGATGAATTTTCACAAGCCACATCCCTGTGTAATAGTGGTTCCAGAGTCCCCAGGGCCATACCCATACTCCCTTCTGGACACTGTTCCTGTACCAGGGATGACCACTGTCCTACCTCTTACCTCTACTGATTGGTTCACCTGTTGATGGACTTAAAATAAATGAAATGCTTGAATGAATATTTATCAGTTCAGTTCAGTTGCTCAGTCATGTCCAGCTCTTTCTGACCCCAAGGACTACAGTACGCCGGGCTTCCCTGTCCATCACGAACTCCTGGAACTTATTCAAACTCATGCCTGTTGAGTCGGTGATGCCATCCAACCATCTCATCCTCTGTCAACCTTCTCCTCTTGTCTTCAATCTTTCACAGCATCAGGTCTTTTCCATTGAGTCAGTTCTTCACATCAGGTGGCCAAAGTATTGGAGTTTCAGCTTCAGCATCAGTCCTTCCAATGAATATTCAGGACTGATTTCCTTTAGGATTGGCTGGTTTGATCTCCTTGCTGTCCAAGGAACTCTCAAGAGTTTTCTCTAACACCGCAGTTCAAAAGCATCAATTCTTCAGCACTCAGCCTTCTTTATAGTCCAACTCTCACATCCATACATGACTACTGGAAAAAGCGTAACTTTGACTATACAGACCTTTGTCAGCAGTATTTATAATGTTTTAAAAACATGCAAATTTATTGCTGATGTTGACAGATTTGGAGATTGCACATACAAATGCAGATTTTCTGTTCTTTTAATTTTTACTTTATATTGGAGCATAGTTGATTAACAATGCTGTGTTAGTTTCAGGTATACACAGTGATTCAGTTATACATGTATCTATTCTTTTTCAAATTCTTTTCCCATTTAGGTTATTACACAGTATTGAACAGAGTTCCCTGTGATATACACTAGGTCTTTTGGTTATCTATTTTAAATATAGCAATGTGGGACTTCCCTGGTGGTCCAGTGGTTAAGAATCCACCTGCTAATGCAGGGAACATGGGTTCAATCCCTGGTCCAGGAAGATCCCACATGCTGCAGGGTGGTTAAGCCCATGTGCTTAGAACTGATTCTCTGCAACAAGAGAAGGCACTGCAGTGAGAAGCCCACGCACCCCAACTAGAGAGTAGCCCCTGCCTGCCACAACTAGAGAAAGCCCATGCACAGCAATGAAGACCCAGCACAGCCAAAACAATGCCCCCCCAAAACCCCTTCCCTTTAGAAAAATAAATATAGCAGTGTGTACATATCAATTCCAAACTCCCAGTCTATCCTCCCACCCCCAGTTTTCTGTTTTTGATGAGGGATCTGACAGTTTTGGGCTTGCCTTCCTCACGGCAGCAGCTGGCTGGAGCTGGAGAACAGCTTGGTCTGTGAACTGGGATGGGGCATGCATCTGTCTCTCCCTTGAACACAGTCCACACTGTTCCTTATTGTCTCACAGTCGGATCTGGCCACCAGCTTCTTTCGCCGGCTTCCATCGCTGTGCCCTCGGCAGGCTAATTGCCGGCTCAGCTTTCCAAGAAGCTTATGATGTCTGTTTTCAAAGGTAAGGGCTCGTCTCTGTGCTATTTATACAGAGCAGGATGTCTGATGATGCTGCACAAAGAGGCGAGGCTGTTTTGCACCCTGCCTGGTCCAGGGTTGCCCCCATAGTCTCCATCTGTGTTATCATCACCCCAGGCTGACTGCTCTCCCCGCACAGAAGTCTGAGAAGTAACTGCAGGGCCATGTGGAAACACTGGCAGCCTTGAGCCGCAAACAAAGCCATTAGCCTTTTTTTCTTAACATGCATTTTCCCTTCTTTGTGTCAGGGCCAAGGTGGGGACACTGAGAAGTCTTCTTTGGTGCCCCAGCGCTGGAAACGAAGGAAACTTTCAGATTGGGTGTCGCTGGCAAGGGAGATGAGTGGGACCTTTTACGGAGTGAGATGGGGATTAGTTTCCCTGTTGGTGCAAACCTTGAGTTACAGGAGGGTGGATCTGCATTTCCCTCCGTGTGCTCTGCTTGCTCCAACGACCTTGTTATCTCCTGATGCACTTAGCAAGGACCCCTCCTCGTCTTGGGTGAAATCCGAGTGCCTGTGTACATGGCCCCTTCACCCCGCCTGGAGGTGGGGGAGGAGTCTGGCTAGGGCATTTCCCATGGTCTGGAGGTGAACAGTTTCACACCATAGTGGGGTCCTCAATGGTGTATTCTTGACTAGCTTTTCACTCTTATCACACTTCCTTTCCTATAAAGTTACGTATCTTTTACCGGGACACTTAATACCCACCTGCTCTCTCCATGGGACTGTGAGCATCAGGCAGTAACGACACAGCCTTCCTGCCAAGTCATGATCGGAGTGTCTGGGTGGCCATCCTAATGGGACTTCCCTCGTGATTTGATTGCATCTGCCAGACAGTTTGGAACAACGATGGGCCAAGTGGTGTGAAAGTACTTAGAAAAATTAGATGTTAAACTGTTGTCAGTCACTTCAGGGAGCTCACATTCTTATGCAGTGGGCCATAGTGATAGATAATGTAGCACAAAATGAGAAATGCCAAAGGAGCAGAGAGAAGAGGGCCCAAAGGAGAGGTCACCGTTGAATTGGGCTTTGATGTATGCATAGGAGTTTGCTGGCTGATTATCCCAGAAAGCATTCAGGGTAGAGCCGCTCTGTGGAAAAGGCCCAGAGGCCCAGAGCAAGGCCTGGTTGAGTGCTATGGCCATGTTGGGGATGGGGAGAGGGTGCAGGAAGCCGGCTCAGAGGCAGAATGTTATCTTGAAG
Organism: Bubalus bubalis; assembly: GCF_019923935.1. Classification (NCBI taxonomy): domain Eukaryota; kingdom Metazoa; phylum Chordata; class Mammalia; order Artiodactyla; family Bovidae; genus Bubalus; species Bubalus bubalis. Next base: position 30,882,740 of record NC_059159.1, on the reverse strand, counting down.
CTGGGCCTTCAACTCACTGGGAGATTTTGGGGTGAGCAGAGCCTACCATACTGAAGAAATTCAGACTTTTTTTACAAATTATGCATGAATCATATGAATGTATTTTTAAGGAAAATGAAATGATTTGGTCTTTCCAAGGCAGAGAAAGCAAGAAATGTATATGGCTGGTTTTCTGGGGTGGACAACACGCAACCCCACTGGATGGTTTGTGCGAGGCTCTTGGAATTCCAGGATGAGTCTGTGTCTCTGTGGTACTCAGGAGGAGGGACAGAACCCAGCATTCGTCTCTGGGGACTTGGATGACTGTCCCAAAGGGCTTTGGGGGAAAGACAGCCCTTCTTCCCAAGTCCCAACTGGGCTGCAGATGTGGGGAAGGAACAGATGGCTGTAGCCCACAGGCAGGACTGCCCGCCCCCTCCTCTGGTCCCCGGTTCTGCAGCGGGGGCAGCCCCGTCATCCCTCTGGGGTGAGGTTCTGAGCAAGCAGAGAAAGCCAGGAGAGGATGCCACGTCGCCCCTGCTCCCTGGCCCTGCCAGGTAGGGCTAACCCTGGCCATTGCCTCAGAACCTGGGCAGGTCTGAGAGGAGCACTATTCCCACCACTTACCATGAAGGAACTCAGTTAAGCTTGGGAGTGGCCCATGTTGGCTTATAAAAGTGATGGGAGTTATTGATCAAGCCTGGCTTAGAATTGCATTTCCCTGATCCAAAGACTATTTCAGTGTAGAAGAACCAGAGCCAGAGGTCAAGGGGTGGATCCAGGAGAGTCTGGCCAGGGGCTCTGGGTAAGGGGGCTGCCAATGTGACCAGTGTCGGACCCTGTGCACCGGCCCCGTCTCTCTCCATCCGTCCCCTCCAGCGGGATGTTCTGTCACTCGTGGTTATTTTTAGGGTTGTTTTCTTACAGTCCCAGCTGGAAACAGAAGTAAGGAACAGGCCTGTGGCTTTTGTGTGTGTGTGTTCTGTTAAAGGAGCATTTGTGCGGGAGGGAGAATGAGTCCCAGTTTCCTTGAGACTCAAGCTTGCATTTGTTTTGAGGACCTACCCCAGATGGTGTCTTTAGGGGACTCTTCACTAGGGGATGGGAAGTGCCAGGGCTTGGCACCTAGGGGCGTGTATCCTCCGTGGTTGCTCACCCCCTAGCTGTGGCAGATGGGAGGCAGGTCCCAAATGCTGGAGCTGTGTACCTGGTGCTAGTGGGCAGCTGTGGTCTGGGCAGCAGGTAAAGGTAACTCTCGGGTGACAGCACCATTCAGGTTCAGCCCACTCATCTATAGCACGTCACCTCCCTGAAGAAGTTGCTGGCTGCTGGTTGCTTGTCGATTACATTCTAATTTAGATTTGGGGCTGTTCTGTCTCTACTCTAAAATCCTTTGGCTTCTTTCTCCTCAGTGAAATCTCTCGAGAGGACCACCTGGGGGTGGTAGGCATTAGGGGTATCCCCACAAACCTGATGCTGAAGCTGAAGCTCCAATACTTTGTCCCCTTGATGCGAAGAACTGACTCACTGGAAAAGACCCTGATGCTGGGGAAGATTGAGGACAGGAAGAGAAGGGGGCAACAGAGGATGAGATGGTTGGATGGCATCACTGACTCGATGGACATGAATTTGAGCAAGCTTTGGGAGATAGTGAAGGACAGGGCAGCCAGGAGTGCTGCAGTCGACGCGGTTGCAGGGAGTCAGACATGACTTGGCGACTGAAGAACAACAGCACCAACCCTGTGGCCTGTGTCGTTTGAAAACCAGCTATGGGGACGGAGAATTGCGGACAAGTCCAGTTGGTTTCACTTAGCTTGTGGTGTCCCTGGGTTAGAATGGCCACAGATGTCAGCTTTTTTCCTTATAGTTGCATATTGATTTTATTAATTTACTGAGCAGCTATTCTGTGCCAGGCTCTGTGGATGCAGCCACTTATTGATCTCACAAATATTATTGACTGCCTATTTTGTCAGCACTGATCCTGACCTCCTGTCACTTACATTCTACTAGGGCGAGAGACCAATACGCAAGCAAACTACCAGAAATAGAAGATCCCCTGCGGTGATAGGAGCCATGAAGAGACATAAAACAGAGAGAGGGGATGGAGAGTTGTGGGGGAGAGGATGATGGGAGGAAAGGGCTATTTTAGGCCTTTTTAAAGGAGTGATGTTGGGCAGAGACCTGAAGGAAGAGAAAGGATATCTAAGGTCCCTGCCCACAACAGCAGGTCCCTGTGAACAGCGACTGTGATCAGAGATCAAAGAAGGAGGGCAGGTTAGGGGCAGAGAGGAAGCTCTCTGTGTTCTTAGCCTTGTTCTTAGTGTGAAGCGATGCCCGTTGGGGTCTCTGTAAATGAGGGTGGGGACAGGGCTTAGCCTATGATGTGGATATTGAGTATAGAGTGTGCGAGCAAAGGCAGGGGGTGAGGTGGCTAAATACAGTCATGTGTAATGCAGGCAAAAAGAGAGGGATGCTCAAGGCAAAGAAATATTGCAGAAGAAGGAGTGATTAAATCTAAGTGGGGAAGGAGCATCCCTGGAAAGGCTTCAGAGAGGAGGGTTTTGGTGGGGGGTTTGATGGATGAATAGGAGTTCGTGTGCAGACCAAGTAAGGAAGGAGGTCTTGGCAGAAGGAACACACATGAAAAGGCAATGAGGTTTGTGTGAAAAAGTGTCGTGGATGAGGGAAGGACTAACAGAAAAGAAAGGAAGGCGAGGAAAACAGCATCAAGGGGACTGAGGTCTTTGGTGACCGAGCCTTTAACAATCAGGGGGCAACTAATACAGTTTATCATGCATCTTTCTTTTCCTCTCTGTCAAGTATTTCAGCTTGGAAGAGGTATTTACAAGGTGCTGCTGAATAGTATGAAACAGGAAATGTTTTGCTGGTGATCAGAGAAGATGCCATCCAGAAAAAAAAAAAGACAAGCGTTAGGAGCCTCTCAGGATGAGCTCGAAGACCTATATCCTCTTAGCTGCGTGCTTTTTGCCTGCCTGGATGGAGCCTGTCATTAGGGTAAAGCCCAAAGCCGTGTAATTAGAAATTCTACTTCTCGGCTCACGGACCTGCGGCAGGAACAGCCCTGCAGAGGCTGGTTCCTGAAATCTTAGGATCTGCGCGGACCCGGCTGCCAGCGCCAAAATGCCAAACCTGGTAATTATGAGGTGGCTTTGCAAGCACACACCTGTCGTGAAGGTGCAGGCAGGACCTGCTGCCCCCTCACTGGGCAGACGACTGTGCTTGGAGCATCCCCAAGGATGCTAGTTGTGTGCTGTGTGTTTATCCTCTCCCTCCTCACCCTCCCCTTTCTTTCTAATCTTTCTAATCTGAACACTTGTTACTCTGTCTCTTTCTGAATGCCACACTCCTGACCATTTCGTCTCATGAAGCCACCTCTTTGGTTATTTCACTAGGAGCGGCCCTGGTGAACTGTGCTTTTCTCTGAAAATCAAAACCAAGAAAGCAGTCTTGCCCCTTTGGCTGTGTTGTTTTCCTCATCGTTCAGAAGAGACGCTGCACCGAGGGGCCCAGCTTGGAGGGTGGGAGTAAGCTGCTTGGGGGATGGTGTTGGGTGGTGGAGTTTTTTCCCCAGGATGGCTCATCAGATACTTTCCACTCGACATTCCTGGTTTATAGCCAGGCTAATTTAATTTCCAGCCGAGAAGCGACTCCCCACATGATGGTAATCTCAAATAGTTAATGAGCTAGAAGAGGAGGCAGCCTATTGAGTTGATTCTTGGGGGCTCTGCTCTGTGGCTTCGCAGAACTAATTTATCAGCCTGTTTTTCTTGGTTGGAGAGACTTGTTCAGCCTGGCACAGCTTTGTGTATCTCCCCGCTTCTAAAGATGGATTGAGCCATGACTTCTGGCCTCTGGACATTTAGAACCAGCTCGCTTTGCCTTCTGCACCTGGTTTGTTTAAAGAGAAGAAGGAGAGCAGAGTGGATGCAGCCTCTGTCTGTGGTACCTGAAAACACCTTGTGCGCAATCCTGGTTCTTTCCTTGTCCCCAGTCCTGGTTCTTTCCTTGTCCCCAGCCAAGTGGGGAGCAGAGCCTTCTGGGTGAGCCGTATAGAACCATTTTGGTCTTTGAGGTTGGTCTTAGGATTTGGGGCAAGTGTTTTTTCCCCTGCAGAACGCTGGAATTTTGAGAGATTTTTTTTCTTTCTTGGCCTCACTGTGCAGCATGTGAGATCTTAGAGATTCCAGAGAACACAGCCCTTTCCCCAGGTTCTCTGCAACCCTAAAAGTGGGAGCACTCTGCTCTGAGGGCATGACTCTGAGATTCGCATGACTGTTTTGCAGGCAGCAAGGGTAACATTCTGTAATGATAATTAATAAGCCCCATTTCTGACCAGAGTGAGAGGAGAACCCTCTCTCTTCAGAGGAAGAGGGGACCCAGAAAAAGGGGTCCTTTCCTGGATAGACACTGTATTTATCTCATAAAGAAATCTCTCAGAATTACACATTCATGGAGACAGCTTAAGGAGATGTGGTATGTACATATACGATGGAATATTACTCAGCCATAAAGAAGAATGAAATTCTGCCATTTGCAACAACTTGGATGACCCTGGAGGGTGTTATGCTGAGTGAAATCAGTCAATCAGAGAAAGACAAATACTGTATGATACCACTTTTATGTGGAATCTAAAAAATAAAACAAACAAGTGAAATTAATAAAACAGAAACAGACTCACAGAGAACAAACCAGTGGTAAGTTACCACTGGGGAGAGGGTGGGGGGAGGGGCAAGATAGAATGAGGGGATTGAAAGGTACAAACTATTATGTATAAGATAAATAATCTACAAGGATATATTAAACAGCACAGGAAATCTAGCCAATAGTTTATTATAACTTTAAATGGAGTATATGTATGAAAATACAGAATCACTATATTGTTTAACTATAACTTACATGATATATATCAACTATGCATGCTAAGTCAGGTCAGTCGTGTCCGATTCATTGCCACCCCATGGACTGTAGGCCATCAGGCTCCTCTGTCCCAACGATTCTCCAGGTAAGAATACTGGAGTGGGTTGCTATGACCTTCTCCAGGGGATCTTCCAACCCAGGGATCGAATCCCCATTTCTCTGTCTCCTGCATTGGCAGGCGAGTTCTTTACCACTAGCACCACCTGGGAAGCCCAATAGTTCAATTTAAAAAAAAAAGGGAAGAGAAAAAAGATGGTCAGGACTCCAGTTCTTGGGATCCTTACACAGTCAATTGATTCCATGCCTCGTTTTGGTACCTGGCGGTCCTGCCTGCCTCCATGTGACAAGTTAATTGATGTGTGTTCAGCCAACCCAGGGAAACAGTGTCCTTGGGGGAGTATCGGGGGGAAGGGAGGTATATTAACTTCCCAAATGTGCTAATGGGGCAGCAGAGAGGAGTCTCTTGTTCTCCTCTTCAGGAGTGTTTGCTCACGGGCTTAGTGCTGTGTGTTCCCAGCCCTGGATTTGGAAGTGGATTCATTTGGGAAAGTAGCATCTTAAAGGTCTTTATTTGGCTTTGTCAGTGAATGGAGGGCAGTGCTGAGCATTGCAGGGAGAGGCAGTATTTGTTCATGACCCCGGCCTCCAGGCTGGCCTGCCAGGGAGCCTCGCACCCCACCTGGGCTAATCTGTCTGGACCCAAAGCTAGCTTAGAATCTGGGGTCATGTTCACCTTATCTCCATTTCTGCTTTTTACATAGACACTGAATCCTAAACCCTCTTGTGTTTATATCATTTCTGGGCTGAGCACCTTCATTGTGTCCTGACTTCCATCCTGAAAAGTGGGTTGGAAGCCACAGTTTCTGTGGGTGAACTCAGAACCCATAAGCGTCCCACCCTTGATCCATCTTGCTTAAAAAACTGAAGGTCTTTCCTCATCTCTAACCTGCTTTCCTTTTTTCCTCCCTTCAGTGTGTTTTCCAATCAGCTGTCCTGTTGTTTTCGCCCCCACACCCGCTTTCCATTCAGATCTACGGAATTGCATTTATTCTGTGTCCGCCTTCTTGAACACGTACTTCAGGTGGTTTTTGAAGGATACTTAAAGGGCCACAAACACATAAAATGTGAGAGTAAGAAAGGAGAATCCATAGTGGGGGCCACATAGTGGACATGACCTTCAGCTTCATGGCAGCCTTCACAGACAGACAGGCCTCAGTTACACAAGTCATTCAAACAAACTGTTTGCTCAACGGAAAGCATGACTGTTCTTGGTACTAAGATGGGAAGGTGGTTGGTATCAAGAGGATGCTATGGGGTAAAAGCCACTGGTGTGGATAGCACTCTTTTTATATTTATTTTATTGAAGTATAGTTGATTTACAATGCTGTGTTAATTTCTGCTATACAGAAAAGTATATATATATATATATATATATATGTGTGTGTGTGTGTGTGTGTGTGTATATATATACATATTCTTTTTCATTTTCCTTTCCATTATGGCTTATTGCAGGATATTGAATATAGTTCCCTATGCTACATAGTCAGACCTTGTTTATCCATTCTATATGTAATAGTTCACATCTGCTAACCCCAGCCTCCCACTCCATCCCTCCCCGCCTCCTTAGCAACCACAGGTTTGTTCTCTATGTCTGTGAGTCTATTTCCGTTTCATAGATAAGATCATTTGTGTCATATTTCAGATTCCACATATAATTGATATCATGTGGCATTTGGCTTTCTCTGTCTGAATTACTTCACTTAGTGTGATAATCTCTGGGTCCATCCATGTTGCTGCAAATGGCATTATTTCATTCTTTTTTATGGCTGAGTAGTATTCCATTGTATGTATGTACATGTATGAAACTGAAAGTGTTATTCACTCACTCATGTCTGACTCTTTATAACCCTGTAGACTGTAGCCTGCCAGGCTCCACTGTGCATGGAATTCTCCAGGCAAGAATACTGGAGTGGGTAGCCATTCCCTTCTCCAGGAGATCTTCCTGATGCAGGGATTGAACTTTGGTCTCCTGCATTGCAGGTGCATTCTTTACCATCTGAGCCACCAGGGAAATCCATATGTGTATACACACATGCACACATACATACCACATCCTCATTTGGATAGCACTCTTATGAAAAGCACATGGCTAATCCAGGCTTTTGGTAAAGGATAATTTTCTAAAGGCAAAAGGTAAAATCATGATTCATCCACTTACAATGTTAAGGATTATATTTCCTTAATGACCATGTTAAGGATTTTATTTTACTTATTATTAATGAGAGAACATGGCAGCTGTTACCATTGGTCCAAAGAAGTCAAAAGAACCTCAGTTTCCTTGGAATAAAGGAACATTGAGATGACATTATAAGTGGGCGAAATTGACTTTTCCCATGTAGTGGGTGGTGGAGAAGGAAACCCACAGAAGTTCTACCAGAAGGCACTTATTTGCATGCCTGTGGTCAAGAATCATGTTGCCTTGCCGTGTTGTTACCTATAATTTACAGAGTTGCCAAATATCTCAAAAGCAATAAGAAAGCTATCTCCAGATAACGTATTGTTCAGTTTTCCACTGGGGATGCCCAGTAATCTTTTCTGCTTATTCCAGTGTTCTTTACACCTTCTTGTATCAAGCTTCAGTAGCCTCACGGAGTTTATCATCAGCTAACAGCCCAGATCTGTCTCCCCCACTCCTGATACACTTTCAGGTCGCTCACTCCCATGTTTGATGTGGCTTCTCATTGTCTGAGATCAAATCCAAGTTCTTTCTAGCAATTGTTTATTTATGCACCCTTCATTCATCTAAATGCCATTGAGTTTGGCCACAGTGCAAATAAGGCAAAGTCCAGGCTTCAACCCCCTGGAAGTAGATAATAGCAGCTAGAGAAAGGGTATGCTAACATGTATGTGTGTGTGTGTGTGTGTGTGCGTGTGTGTGTGCGCGCGCGCACACACATGTGTATATTTGCAGGGAGGCTGTTGGCAGGGTAGGATCATAAGAAGGGAGCAAGAATTGCTAACCCAGCCTAGGGTGGGAATGAGTGCTGTAGGAACGTACGAGAAGGAGGGGGACTCTGCTTGCCCGTGGCTGGGGTGAAGGGTAAGAATGGAGGAATGGGACAAGCATGTCCTTTTGGAAAGGTAGGGAGATTCCCGGCCAGGAAACTTGAACATCTTGTTCAACATCATGAGAAGCTGTGAAGTTTTCTAGGTTTAGCTTCTGGAAAAGATGTTGGGGAAGCAGTGGGGGGAGGGCTGGGCAGAGTGGAAAGGGGGCCACTCCAGCCACTTCCTAATCATTGTAGTCTTATTCTCACCATTCCTCAAACAAACAAACTTCAGTCCAAGCCCAGTGTCTCAACCACTGCCTTATGTTCCTACACTTGGGTATCTTTTCTTCTTGACATTGTTGTTCCCCTTGGCCTTGGCACCAGCTCAAGGAAGCTGCAGATGTCCCAAAGGACATGACTTTTGGATGCTTGTTTTGCACATTTCAATGCAATATCTATTGGGGAACTTCCTGGATGTGGAATTTCTCTCCAAATACACAGTGAGCCCCCTGAGGGCAAGAAACGTCCCTGTGAATGATACCTTCACACCATGTCACTGATTCCTTAGCTGTCCATGAGCCATCCCACCCGCCATCCCACCCACATTCCTAGTCCTTCCCTGATTCTAGTGTATTCCCTGATTCTTTAACCATCCATGAGAGATCCTGCCCACATTCCTAGTCTTTTTATTATTGTTGTTGTTCAGTCGCTAAGTCATGTATGATTCTTTGCGACCCCATGGCCTGCAGCATGCCACGCCCCCCTGTCCTTCACCATCTCCCAGAGTTTGCTCAGATTCATATCCATTGGTGGTTTATTACTGCACCCCCCCCCGCCCCGCCCCCAAACTCGGGGGCATCCAAAGTTCAAAAGTGAGAAGAGCTCATGGCTGGCGTCTGTCCCTCAGGTGAAATAAGGGACTTGTTCTTTGCTGTAGCTTAGCACGCAAGGTCAAGACCTTCTTTATGTGGATGGCCTCCTGATGGAATAGTGTCACTTAATGTAATGGGCGTGGTGGTACATAAATGTTGCTCTAGGATTAATTACTTTGGGCATTCAGATCCTGATATGGTCACCATTTTCAAACCTTCCCCAAATGGTAATTTATCATCCCAGGTTGCCCCCAATTCTCTTTACATATTTGCCCTGTGACCCCCAGTCATTAGCTTTAAGCACTGCAAGTTAATTTCCTTTCATTCCTTCATGTGTTTGTTCATTCAGCAGATTATTTTCCAGTGCTTCCTATCCCAGGTTTTTTGCCCTTTTTCTTGTATTTCTTTTGAAGATGTACTGTCTTACGAGGTACCATCCAAAGAAATACAAAACAAAATATGGCAGGCCATAAGATTGAACCAAACATCTTGTTCTTAGAAATCATCATTAGGCTTAAAAGTAGTTACAGGGTTAGTTTTTCACTGGGGCTAATGCAGGGTAAAAGGCTAATCTCACTTGTAATTCTTAGCAGCCCTCTCACTAACCATTTGGTTATTTGATCCCCCTGGTGCTCGCAGTTTTGTTCCCTTGCGGGAGTTGTGGGGTAGGGGGAGGGAATGCTTTGTGTCAAGAACAGAAGCAAGGCTGGAAGTTGTAAGACTCACCATCTACCAAAAGGTTCTCACAGAATATGAACCGTCATGAGGGAATGTGCTCAAATAATCCAGAACACTAAGCAAAACTTCAAGCCTCCAAGACTTTCCATTTCTCCTCCCCTCGGACATGAAATATACAGGCAAGTTGGACTCTGCTTAGCAATCTGTTACAGATGTATTGAGGTTTTATAAAAAATGGTGACTGGCAATAAGTGGATGAGACTCTGAGGAGGTTGCACTTACCTTTCTCCTCCTGAAAACTGGCTCTTAGAAGCCTCTATCCTTTCCAAACTGAGAGTCTCCATAAGCATAGGAGAGGGTGGACTTTGATGGGTGTCTTTAGACTTTCTATCAGCCTTGCGTGCCACTTCCTGTCTCAAGACACCTTCAAGCACCTAGAACCACTGGGAAGAAACAAGTGCTGCTGCTGATAGGTGTGTGAGATAAGAAACTGCGAAACTGCGGGTCTTCTTTGTCTGCAGCGTTTGTCTCCAGCTTAATACACTCCCAGGGATGTTCTCTGTGGGCAGAAAGCACCTCTTTTCTTCTCTAAAATGTTCTTAGCGATTTAGAGCCTGTGATAAGGGGAGTTTATTTGTTCTCATTTCCCATCCGTTGAGCTTTACTCAAACTTATGTCTGGGGTTTTTATTGACCTAATTTACTTTATACTGTTTTCAGCTGATAACCATAAAATGGGGTTCTGTTTGTCAAGTGGAAGGGGAGCGGGGAGCAGGATGGAGCCATTGTCTTGGACTTAAGAGTTGACTGGGGTTTCTCTCATCCCCAACTCCCGCTGGCCCCGCAGTCAGGGGGCAGGAAGGTAACGGATTATGTCAAGTCTTCACTCTGTGGATCTGGTTTCAGCAGTTGGGTTGTTTCTTTTCATCAGCCTCAGATGGCTCCTGCCCCTAAATAGACTGTTTTACTTCATGTAAACCTCATTCTCTGCCATAGAAAGAAAGAGGTGAGGAAGGAGAGCAAGAAAGGAAGAAAGAAAAGAGGGAGGAAAGAAGGAGGAAAGAAAGAGAAAGAAGGGATGAAAGAGAGAGTGGGAGAGAGGAGGGAGGGAGGAAAGAAAGAAGGAAGGAAGGAAAGAAAGAAAGAACCTTCCGAGGCAGGATGTGTTCATATGAAAGACTGCCTCATTTCCTGCTCCTTTTTGGCTTGGATCATCACGTCCATTCAGTAATGTCAATGCAAGAGGGGGAGCTTGGTTTTCCTTGGTTGCCAGGGTCCTACCAGGGGACTAAGAAAGAAGGTCCACACATGGGATCCTTTCTGGCACAAGTGAGAATTCCAGGAAATGGAGACACTTTCAAATACTTGTTTTACAAGAGACTTTGAATGTGAGAACCAATGTGGAATTTCTTTTTCCTTAGCAATATTTCCCTAGAAATCCCCCTAGCACCTAGAGCCGTAAGTCAAAGGAGATAAAGTGGGGACATGAGTGGAGGTCATCCCACCTTACCCTTAAGTAGGGTTTCGCTGTGTTAGGAGCTTGTTCACGTATGAACTACGACTGAGTCTCATTCTTGTTTTTTTTTTTTTTTAAAGTATCTCCATTTCACAAATGAGGAGAGACAGCTCAGAGATGTTAGACAACTTGCCTGAGGACCCACAGCCTGACCTTGATTGAGTTCTACTTCCCTTTCTGTTTCCTCAGGCACCAGTTTGCCTAGTTTGGGGGTGCCCTTGACAGTAACCTCTGTCTGAATTACATTCGTGGGGTTGACCTGTATCCTCAAGGTGCCTAAAGTACCCTTTGCACCTATTCCATCATTAAATATTTGTATAGATTCTCCTGTATCAACTTGTGCCAACCTACAACTGGCTGGGGAAGGAGGTGGCATGAGGTTGTGGTGGGAGAGATGGAGATTGTAAGGGTCCCCTTATAGAATTTTAGAGCCAACAACCCTTTTAAACCAGTCCATTCACTTTTTAAAAGATTTTTTGATGTAGACCATTTTAAGTCTTTATTGACTTTTTTTTTTTTACAGCATTGCTTCTGTTTTATGTTTGAGGTTTTTGGCCACAACACATGTGGGATCTTGGCTCCCTGACCAGGGATCAAACCTACACCCCCTGCACTGGAAGATGGACTCTTAACCACTGGACCACCAGGAAAATTCCCATTAACTTTTTTTTTATTAGTGTCAAAATCAACTTTTTTTATGGTTAAACTTTTTATTTTGAATTGGAGTATAGCCAGTCAACAATGTTGAGATAGTTTCAGACAGCAGAGACTCAGCCATACATATACATGTATCCATTCTCCCCCAAACTCCCCTCCCATCCAGTCTTCCAGGTAACACTGAGCAGAGTTCCCTGTGCTACACAGTAGGTCCTTGTTGGTTATCCATTTTAAATGTAGCAGCGTGTACATGTCCATCCCAAACTACCCAACTATCCGTTCTCCCTGTCCTTCTTCCTGGCCACCATAAGTTCGTTCTCTAAGTCTGTGAGTCTGTTTCTATTTTGTAAATAAGTTCATTTGTATCACGTTTGTTTACAATGGAATACCACTCAGCTGTCAGACAGAATGAAATCATGCCATTTGCAGCATCATGGATGGACCTAGAGGTTGTCATTCTGAGTTAAGGAAGTCACCCATTAATTTTTCTACACTGAGCCTGAAGCTTTGAGTGTCAAGTCTTGTCAGCGGCTGCGCAGGAACCAGAGCCCTGGGCTTCAAGCGTCTAGCACTGGGTAGACTTCGCTATGTCAGGAAGCCCCCTCCCCTTATCCTGGGTGCGGGCGGTGGAGGAGAGGGGTGCTTCCCTGTGTGGGGAAGTGATTTCCATCCACTCTGTGTTGACTGGCGGTGCTGAGTGGTTCTTGAGTGAGGGTCTGTTTACTAACATTTGTACCTGGTTGCCAAGAGCACAGGGGTGGGGTGGGATGGGGGAAGCCTTTCTTGGGGTGAAGCCTGAGCTGGGAGAGGATTTCAGGAGCCTGTGAAACATACCAGCCAGTGCAGCCGCCTGAGGGCTGGCCCTTTGTTGCTGGGGAGTCACCCAGGCAGAGCTGGGCTCCCAGCACCCCGGGGAGAAGAAGCGGATTCCAGAGGGGAAGCCCACATGGATCAGAAGTGAGGGCAGGTCGGGTCTACACAGAGAAGAATCTGTCCAGGGAGGGACAGCCTTCCCACATCTGTCTGTGCTGCCGAGGTCTCCTCTCCCTCTGGGTCCTGAGCTCTGCCCCCACCCCCCTGCCCACGGACAGGCTGATTTTACTTTCTAAAGACTGCGCTTCCCAGAAAACTTTTTTTTTCCTCTCTTTCTATTGATCAAAAACAATTTTTTTTCCAGGAAACGGGGGGCACAGATTACTCTGATTTCACATGGTTTGTGCCCGCACACAGTGAGGTCTAATAAACACGAGCAGTGCCCCAGAGCGCCCAGACACAAAAGGCTATTAGCTTTTAATTGAAACCCTCCCTCTGCCCCCCAGCCCCCCCAGTCCCTTCCAGGAACAGGAACTCAGGCCTTTGTGAAGCAGGGTCTATAGTGGAGGATTCTGCCAAAATGAAAGGAATCTTGGATTGACCCAGAGCTGCGAGATGCTCTTTTGAGCACCACCCCCTTATGGCACTCAAAGGCTTTTCATTTTCTGAGCAGTATTGAAATTCTCATACAATGGAGGCCAAATCCTTTCGGTGGGGGTTGAGGGGTGGGAGGGGCGAAAGGGGCGAGGGCTGGCAGAGGAGGGGGCTTGGGGGAGTCCATCCTTTGTTATGTCTCTTCTTTCCTACCCATTACCTTTTTTTAAAAAAGTAAGTAAAAAGACCCAGTAAACTTCATAATGAATAATGACATCACTTCCGGGAGCCCAACCACTCCAGGGACCAGAGAAACAAGGAGAACAACAGACTATTTATAATTTCATTTTAAATTATTTTAAACACTCCCGAAGGAGTTCTTTGATATGCAAACATCTCGCCCAAACGGAGATAATTATTTATGGAGATGTGTGGCCCTTTGAAAGGGAGCTTTCCAATCCTTGGGCTCAGAGACTTCCTACAAAGGAAGACGTTTCCAGATAAGAAGGGGCCGAGCTGATCCCCACCTTCCTCCCAGCCCTCCTCCCTTCTCCCCAGGGAAGAAAACTGCTTTAAAGATGAAACTTCCCAGGGTTACCACTTACAGCTCGAGTTACAAGTCTCAGAAGCAACCTTGTCTCCTCGTCCACAGTCGAGGTTGCAGGAAGAGTTCCTTTCTCATCTCTGCAGCTCTCATCTTCCTGGAAGGGAATAGAAGCCACAAGCCTAGACCTTTGTCTTTGTCCCCCATCCACCTGAAGTCCACTGTAACTTACAAACTCACAAGGGAGAAGGATGCTGCCCTGGGGACAGTTTGGGGTACTCACCTGGGATAGAGGTTCAGGGCTGGTAGACAGGCCTTCGGGAAACAGGACCCCAGCTGCCCACACTTGTCACAGCAGAAACCCCTTCGATTAGGATGGTAATGACCCTGGAGACTGCTCTTTTTCTTCCCCCTAGTTTTTTTTTTTTTTTTAATTTTTTTTTTTACTTACTTTTGGTTCTGCTGGGTCTTCATTGCTGTGTGGACTTTCTCTAGTTGTGGCGAGTGGGGGCTGCTCTCTAGTTGCGATGCGTGGGCTTTTCCTTGCGGTGGCTTCTCTTGTGGAGCACGGGCTCTGCAGGGCGCATGGGCTTCAGTGGTTGTGGCTCATAGGCTCAGCTGCTCCGTTGCACACGGGGTCCTAGTTTCCAGACCAGGGATTGAACCCACGTCCCCTGCACTGGCAGGCAGATTCCTAATCACTGGACAAACAAGGAAGCCCCTCTCCCCGGTTTTTCTTTTGAAAATGATTTAACTCCAGAGCACCCAGCACCCACTGAAGCCTGGGGACACGTCCCCCTGCCTCTCCCCTCAACCTATCAGCATATGTCACCTCCTGGACGGTCAGCAGCTTTGCATTTTTCCTCCAGGCAGCATCCCCAGCCCTCCACGCCCCCAGCAGCCCTTTCTGCCCTTTTCAAGTTGGCCACTCGAGTGCTTCCCTGGCCTCAGTGACGGGAGGTTGAGGCACTCAGCTAACCTCAGCCTAACTCCCTCCTCTGCGGACCAGGCAGGGCAGTGGGCCTCTGAGCCCAGGAGGAAAGGCTAAGGGAGAGCAGTCAGATCCCAAGAACCCAAGGGCATCCTTTCGTAAAAGAAGTCTTGTTATTTTTTGTTTGTTTTCTGAGTTTATTTTTTGTCATATATTTTCAAGGCAGGAAGTTGGAGATTTAGTCCCTTATGCTGCTTACAGGTTAAGATGTTCTACCTGTGTTCACAGGTCAAGATGTCAGGGACAAACCCCAGGAGGAAAGGGTTTTCTTTCTTCCTGAGTGGTTGGGGGTGAAGGAGGCAGCATAGAGAATGCAAAGGTGCCGTGGCCCCAGCATCCCAGGAGGTGCCCTCGGCCCGGAGTGCAGGGGAAGGCGAGGGTACGGAAAAGACTGCCATGAGCACGGCGTACCAGTGCTCGTGGCCCGGGCTGAGGACACGAGGGTGCGTGACCCCGGCCTTCCCACGGAGGAAGCCATAGTCCACAGACAGGAAGAGGACAGACAGGATCTCAACCTTTTTCTATTTCTTCTTTTTTTAAGCAGTTTTAGGTTCATTGCAAAATCAAGCAGAAAGGACAGAGTTCTGGAAACCAAGCATGGGCATTCAGATTGGGGTTCAAGAACATTCCCATGTGCTTCCTGCTCCCCCTCAAGCACAGCCTCCCCCACCACTGATAGCCCCCGTCAGAGCCGTCCACTGGTCACAACGAGCTCACACCGACACATCAGGCGTCATCACGCCAAGTCCACGGTTCACAGCAGGGTCCACCCTAGCTGAGCTGTGTTCTGTGGGCTTGACTGTGTGACATGTTGCCACGTGTCCGTCACGAGGGTATCATTCAGGGTGTTTTCACCCCTCTCTGCTCTGTTCAGCACCCCACTCCCTGCATCCCTGGGATCCCAGGGCTTTTGAGTTTTGCAGCTGATACTTGTGGATTTAACAGCTATTTTTTTTAAATGGCGCCTTATTTGTTTAACCCTTCTAAGGGGGGATATCCTTATTTCCCACACTGATTTGGGACTGTGAGAGGAGGTTTGACTGTTTACTGTCTGTTTGCAGGGTGGGAGGAGAGATGTAACCTTCCTAGAGATGCTGATTATTCTGTTTGTAAAGGTTTCTCCTGGCTGCACCATGGGCTTTTGAACTCTCAGAGGCTGGATGTGGGCTTTGAAAGCGAAAGTGTTAGTCACTCAGTGATTTCTGACTCTTCAGTGACCCCATGGACTGTAGCCTGCCAGGTTCCTCTGTCCATGAATTCTCCAGGCAAAAATACTGGAGTGGGTAGCCATTTCCTTCTCCAGGGGATCTTCCCAATTCAGGGATCGAACCCACATCCCCTGCAATGCAGGTGGGTTCTTCACCATCTGAGCCACCAGGATGTGGGCTTTGGGAAGTCTAAAGATGATATGGCATCGTTGCTCCCTGGCCTGTCCTCCCCACCCTGAGTTTGTCCTCAGGGCAGTTTATCAGAATTTGACCTTCTCTGTGGTACTGATTTACAGACCAGGAAGCCGAGGACGCAGGGATGTGGGGGTGGGGTGGGGGATGGGGGACAAGCTAGTTAGGAGCCAGAACTGGAAGACAGACAGAGACCTGGAAACAACTTGTAGCTTCTTCTTTTAAAGCAATGGTAAATAGATTTGTGATGTCAAAACGTCTAAGTCTATTGACCATTTTCTCTTCTCAATCAATATTTCCATCCCACTGGTATCAACGCAAGGATTTGGGCAGCCTAGGGCCATTTGTAAGGGGATTTGCCTTGTGCACAGAGTTCAATTTTAGATTTTGATGGAAAGGAGCAGTGCAAGAGAAAGAGTGGGGAGTGAGGGAATTGAGCTGGATTACGACTGTGATGCTGGCTGTTAGACAATTCTGTGCATTTGTCCAAAGTCATAGAACTGGACAGGATGGTGATTTATGTAAGTAGGTTAAAAAGTAGGTTCTAAAAAGGAAGAAAAAAGATCTTTATTGGAGGTCAGGAAACATGAGACTATTTCTTTTATTTTTAATTGGAGTAGTTGATTTGCAACTAATTTATGTTAGTTTCGGGTGTGCAGCAAAGGGATTTAGTTATACATATACCCGTCTCTATCTATTTAACTATTGGAGAAGGCCATGGCACCCCATTCCAGTATTCCTGCCTGGAAAATCCCATGGACGGAGGAGCCTGGTAGACTGCAGTCCATGGGGTCGCTAGGAGTCGGACACAACTGTGTAACTTTCAAGTAGACAACCTGAGCGACTTCACTTTCACTTTTCACTTTCATGCATTAGAGAAGGAAATGGCAACCCACTCTAGTGTTCTTGCCTGGAGAATCCCAGGGATGGGGGAGCCTGGTGGGCTGCCATCTATGGGGTCGCACAGAGTCGGACACGAATGAAGCAACTTAGCATCTATTTAACTATATCTTCAGATCCTTTTCTCATATAGATCATTACAGAATATCGAGTAGCATTCCCTGTGCTATCTAGCAGGTACTTGTTTATCTATTTTATCTATACTAGTGTATATATATATGTGTGTGTATATATATATATATATATTTGGTGTTTCTGGAACCAAACAAAGAGATCATCCTCCCATCCTCCCCTCTTTCTAGTTTTCCTCAGTCCCAGAGGGAGCTGGGCCCACCCAACCCCATTGTGGCTTGCAGCTTTGTCTGCTCTCTGAAGTTCAAGTTCATTCACTTCCATCATCTGTTTTGTGTCAGTGTTTCAGCATCTGTTTGGCTGTAGTGCGATGGGTTACACCCATCTCAATAATCTTCCTCTTTTTTCTTGTGTAACTTGCCAGTTCCAACAGTAAGTTCACTTGCTGGACTCTGGGAACCGACATGCCATCCAAAGAAAGAAAAGAAGCAGAAAAAGAAAATTAGGGCAACATTGGCTGCTGAAGAACATCAGGATTACAAGGCTTTTAGAACTTGTCTGGTTCATTCAAATTTCCTCCGCCTGTTGGCTTGAAGGTTTGCTTTTAAGAGCCTGCTTTCCGAGGTAACGCATAAGAGCCCCGTCGAGACATGGGCTGTTCATTGTAAACACTGGGCTTCTCCAAAGCCCGTGACGGCCATGCCCCTCGGGAGGCTGAGTCCACAGGTGGGCTCCCAGCTACTCCTGAGTCTGGCGAAGGCACAGGTGCAGGTGAGCGCCCAGACCCGGGGCTGAGATTCTATATCCTCAAACTGGACTCTAGACATCCTCCTGGTTCACCTGCCACAAGCCTGTGAAAGAGGAAATGGCCCAGTGGTCATTTTGACCTCAATGCATCTTAGTGTCATGAGCTTTTCAAAAATGAAGAGACCTTAGTTTCATTTTAAGCCATGAATTTGGCAAAAGCATAAATCAGATAATTCAGGGCTTGTACTCTTCTTCACCTGGTTGTTTTTCTCTTTCTTCTGTTTGTGTTGATATTACCTAACTTTAGATGATAAAAGAGTTAGATGCATCTTTTAGTCTCATCACGCAAGTTTCTTCTAGTTCTTTCAGTTTGCCTCCTTTTGTTTTACTGAGAGCCTGATTTGTGTTTGATAGTTAGCTTGGTGTAGTGTGTGTGTGTGTGGGTGTGTGTGTGTGTGTGTGCACATCTCTATGCATCTGCACACATGCATGTCTCTGTTGTTGTTGAGTTGCTTAGTTGTGTCTGACTCTTTGTGACCCCCATGGACTGTAGCCTGCCAGGCTCCTCTGTCCATGGGATTTCCCAGGCAAGAATACTGGAGTGGGTTGCCATTTCCTTGTCCAGGGGATCTTCCTGACCCAGGAATCGAACCTGTGTCTCATGCATTGGCAGGTGGGCATCACCCTCCCTTTGGGGCCTGGTCTGCTTTGGCAGGGAGGATACGACCCCAAGTTCTCTGGACTTCACTCCAGGAATTTGGTTCAAATCCTGCCTTGGATTAGCTGAACAGCTTTTGTTCTGTTAACAATATTGTTTTCTTGATTTTTTTCCACCATGGGGGCCCTCTATCACCACCCAGCACTGTGCCCCATACCCATAGGTTCACAGGGCATCCACAGAATAAGGGGCTGAAGTGCAGGGCAGCTGCCAGCTCATGGATGCCCCAGGGTGACAACTTCCAGCCTGGCTGCAGGTTGGCATCATCAGAGAGATTCCCCTGTCAGGACCCCACCCACAGGGGCCTGATTCTGTGGGTCTAGGGCAGGGCCCGGGCATCCAGCACCCTCGGCATCAAGGCTGAATCCTGCCACTGCCAAGGGGCCCATTGCTTTCTTTTGAGTTTCCTGAAACATGTTGAAAGCCTGAAATACCCGCTGCAAATCCTGCAGTTTCCCAGGTTCCTGCTCTGTGGTCCAGGTCTTTGAGGGCCCTGATGCTCCCAGACTGGTCATCCCCAGGCCTGAATGTCGTGGGTGTCACCTGAAACCTCTGCTTAGCATCTCTTCTTCTTGTCCTGAGGATGGGTGGGTGGGAGCATGCATCTTCCTGAGACTTGCCCCAGAGAGACCTCCAGGTCCACTGGCTTCATAAGCAGCGTGGGGAATGTGTACCAGGTATGGAAGAGTGTCCCTTCCTGCCCATGTGGTGGAGAGGGGAGGATGAGGTGGGGGTGGGGGGCAGCGTCTGGCAGGAAGAACTACTGTTCCATCCTGTCCTGACCCCCCAGCCTCATCCTATGCAATTAGCAGCAAGCGTGTGTGAGCCTAAGACATCTATTGTTTCGAAATCTGACTCATCTTTGAACAATTATGATCATAGTCATGTGATTCTAGCCCTGGAATACCTATTATTAAGATGCTAATCTCCAAATGAGAGGAAGAAATACAGGTATCTCTTTAAAGAAAGGACAGGTGTGTAGCTCTTTGTATATTTCATCATAGTAGGGAAAATGCAGAAGGCTGGGTGGAAGAGGTGTGGTGATGGTATCAGAGGGCCCGACTCCGGGTCTCAGCTCTCGGCCTACTGGCAGCTCCCTCCTCAGTAGGTTGGGGCTGGCAGTGCTCTCTTGAAGGGATTAGGTGAGGCGCAGTATGTGAAAATTTCTCTCAGAGTCCCAAAGCGCCGCCTAGATTATTAGCTGTGGCTATCAGTTTGAGAAACTGGCTGTCCTAATGAGCTGCTCAATTTAACTGCAACCCATCTGCTGGCTTGGGAGGCCCGCCCGCGCCTGGAGCCACCACTGGAGGGGTCACTGGGGTGAGCTGCAGGGCCCACGTAAGCAGGGTCACCCTCGGCCATGTCTCCATCCTTTCTTCTCGGAACCACTGCTCTGCCCGGAGAGGTTCTGAGTGTCCGGACAGGAGAGCCTGGCCTGTGAAGGATGCGGGTGGGAAGAAGCTGGGCCCAGGAAGTGAATGGAAAAGGGCTTCGCTCCAGGACCAGGGGTGCTGGGAGGCAGGGAGGGTGGAGGGTGACAGAAGAGTTGTTTGACAGAGGCAAGAACAGGGTCTTGCCTCTAACTGCCCAGAAGGGTCAACAGCACACTTCTTGGGCCATGCTGGGGAGATGCCCCACTCTGTCTGAGCCCAGGCCTCGGGACCAGGAGAGAGGAGGAAAAATAATTTTCCCTCCTCCTTTCTAGGTTCTTAGCTGAGATACCCCCACCCCAACCCAGCTCCCTATAATAAAAGACAGTCAACAGAAGAAAAACAAACAAGTTTAATAACATGTGTCCCTCCTGTGTACAAGGGAGATGCCCAGGAAACCTGAGCAAGTCTTGGAAACAGCCCAAGCCTCCATCTTAAATGCCATCTCCAGCTGGAGACAAAAGATTTTCGGAAGGGGGAGGCCAGTTCTGGGAGGTGGAGGGGAAAAGCCCAGTAGATAAGGGCACAGCTGTTGGGCAGACTTAACTCCATGGATACGAGATTCTAGAGATATAGCCAGTCTTCTCCTCCTGGTACAGACAGGAAGACATTCTTGTTATTCAGTCGTGTCCGACTCTGTGACCCCGTGGACTGCAGCACGCCAGGCTTCCCTGTCCTTCACCATCTCTCAGACTCATGTCCACTGAGTCTATGATGCCATGCGACCATCTTATCCTCTGTTACCCTCTTCTCCTCCTGCCTTCAATCTTTCCCAGCATTTCCCTTATAAATATAAATGTCTCTTACTAAAAGTTAGCATTAACTGGTTTTCAGAGCCTTTCAACGTCCATTGTTTCTTAAAAATAATCAGCCTAAAATAATCCTTAACCCAAAGAGACATATTTCGTGTGGCTTATTCTACTCCCCTCCCCCTGCCACAGAAATGCACCTGGAAACCCATGGAGAGGACTCAGGGAGCACCTGCTGAAATGATGGAGAACCCCGTAGCACATTCGCCCATCAGCTGCTCTGTGTCCACACCACACACACTTAGGGAAAGGTGTCTGTGGAGCCAGCAGTGGACAGGGACTGAGACTCCGTGTCAGCAGTTCCCCAGCTGTTATTGATAAACAGAGAAAGTCTTAAGACCCTGAGTGCTTGCTGACATCTGTGTGCAACCTCTGGACTGTCCTGGGGAGACGGGGTCCTTTGGAGCTCATACTGCAGCGTGGCAGGGGGTCACCCAAGAAGCTGACCCTGGTCCAGAGATGCATTATGGCTGAGTAGGCTGTGCCTTTGGACTATAAGATGGTGACCATTTCCTGTTCCTTTTCTGCGCATCCTGATATGGGCTCTCTCACTTGGCCATTTTGTTCCATGATCGCCAGGCCCTTGTTTAGGGACGTCGAGGGGATGCATGCAGCAAAGGTTCAGAGGTGGTTCTGGAGCCTAGGTGGGCAGAGAGCCACGTCCACTCTTCCTGAAGCTTTGCTTGTCCCAGGGGCATCCCTATGGCTCCTCTCCAGGTGAACCAAGGGAGTGAGCAGTCCCTGCGTGTGACCCTTGCCTCCTTGCACCCTTTCCCTGATGCTGTCAACAGTAGGGAACTGACCACCTTTCTTTGGCACCGATTCGCTCCCACGCTCGGTCCCAAGGAGAACCCTGGGTGGTGGGCATCATCCTTTTTCTCACAGACCAATTGAGAAAATGGAGGCGTGGACAGGTGAGGGGCACACACCTCAATCCACGGGGTGCTGAGAGTCAGACCAGGGGCTGGACTTCAGCGCCTGTGCTCCGTCACTCAGACCCTCTGCAGACAGACTCCAAACCTGCCCCACGTGCATGGCCCTGGAGAACGTGGCGGGTGGGGTTTTCTTCAGTCATAGGGATGGCACTTGGATTTTGACTATTGAACCCTTTCTTGTAGACTTGGTCTAGATGTAGGTGGCTGAACACAGGGAAAAAATTCGGACTTAATCAGACTCGACCTGCTTTTGAGGGAAATGCAGAATAAGTTGAGAGCTAGGCCCTCTTTAATCCTCCATCGAATTAGCCTGATGACAGAGCTACCTTCATCTAAGTGGTAAATGGGCAAAGTGGGTTAATCCAGCTTTAGCTTAAGCTGGGGCTGGTGGCAGGGTTGTGGGGCCACCCCCCATCAGGGAGAAGCCCGCTTCCTCTAATTCGCTGTGAAGGAGGAGTCTGTTGCCCTTTCTGGCTCATGTGAGTTTATATCATCATTTCTATAAACATGTCCGTAAAGCAATTTTGGTCTCAGTAGATTAGGGATGGCTTGAAGCTGGACGTTTAGAACATCCTGAGTGTTAGGTGCTCAGTCATGTCTGACTCTTTGCAATCCCATGGACTGCAGCCTGCCAGACTTTCCTGTCCTCCACTATCTCCTGGAATTTGCTCAAGTTCTGCCTATGTAGTTACATTTAAATTATGCAGCAATAAATAAATACCATACAAGTCTCTCTCTCCCTTTAAAAATATTTATTTATTAACTTATTTATTTTGGCTGTACCAGGTCTTAGTTGTGGCATGTGGACCCTTCATTTCCTCACCAGGAATCAAGCCTAGGACCCCTGCATTGGCAGCAAGGAATGAGTCTTAGCCACTGGACCACCAGAGAAGTCCCTGTCTCTTTTTTAATTATTTATTTTTAATTGGAGGATAATTGCTTTATAATATTGTGTTGGTTTCTGCCATGTATCAACATGAATCAGCTATAGGCATTCACATGTCCCTTCCCTCTTGAACCTCCCTTCCACCTTCCACCCCATCCCACCCCTCTAGGTTGTCACAGAGCACTGAATTTGAGCTCCCTGCATCATACACCAGGGATCTATAAAAAATAGATTTCCACCAGCTAGCTATAAAAAATGGAATCTGAAGTAGTTTTGGAGGCTTCTAGAGTTGTGTCTCAGCAAATTCTCTCTTCGCATCAGTTTATATTTCATCTGAATCCTCCTGATTTTTTGGCAGCTGTGTGCCTCGAGGCCTTCAGGGATATCTTTCACAGTGAAGGCGTTTGGTCAGTGGTCACTGTGGCGATGCTAGTACACCCTGACTGGCCCTGGGGACATTTTCCTTCCCATGTCCACAGGGCTTTTGTCCCAACATGATAAGCACAGCAAGGCAGGAAAGCAAGGACACGTGGACACCCAAATCTCTAGGCGCTCCAGGTGATATTATTTTGAAAGGCACGTATCCAGAGGCCAGAGGTCTCTGTTCTGAAGTCAGACATTCAGGGCCATCTAAAAGCTGGATACCCCCCAAAATAAGGGAGAGGTGACACTGGGGGGAAGATCTCAGAGAAGGTCGAATCTTACTCCTTCTATCCTAAATTAAAGTGCCTTCCCATCCTAGGTGGAGAGCATCTGTCCTCCAACCTTCAGATGAGACGTACCTATATCTCTCAGCTCTGAAATTCGACTTGCATTTTCTTTATGTTTCTACAAACTGAAATTAGATGGGGCCACGATTAAAAGTGCTGACATTGCCACTCGGTGCTCTGTGATGACCTAGAGGGGTGGGATGGCGGGATGGGTGGGAAGGAGTCTCAAGAGGGAGGGGATATATGGATACATATAGCTGGTTCATGGGTGTTGTACAGCAGAAATTAACATATTTAAAGCAGTTACCCTCCAATTAAAAACTAAATCAGAAAAAAAAGCAAGAATAGCAAAAAAAAAAAAAAAAAGTATTGCTATTGAGACGTATGACCAAAGAGCTGTGACCTCTGACCCGCCCTGGTCTGTTTGCTCTGCGCAGGGACCTGATGCCGAGGACCCTGGACGGCCAGATCACCATGGAGAAGACGCCCAGCTACTTCGTGACGCGCGAGGCACCCGCGCGCATCTCGGCCATGTCCAAGGACACCAAGCTCCTGGTGGTGGTGCGGGACCCGGTGACCCGGGCCGTGTCGGACTACACGCAGACGCTCTCCAAGCGGCCCGACATCCCCAGCTTCGAGAGCCTGGCCTTCCGGAACCGCTCGGCGGGCCTGGTGGACCGCTCATGGAGCGCCATCCAGATCGGCCTGTACGCCGAGCACCTGGAGCGCTGGCTGCGCCACTTCCCCGCCCGCCAGATGCTCTTCGTGAGCGGCGAGCGCCTGGTGCGCGACCCGGCCGGCGAGCTGGGCCGCGTGCAGGACTTCCTGGGCCTCAAGCGCATCATCTCAGACAAGCACTTCTACTTCAACCAGACCAAGGGCTTCCCCTGCCTCAAGAAGGCGGAGGGCAGCGGCCGCCCCCACTGCCTGGGCAAGACCAAGGGCAGACCCCACCCCGAGATCGACGCGCAGGTGCTGCGGCAGCTGCGGGATTTCTACCGGCCCTTCAACCGCAAGTTCTACCAGATGACGGGCCACGACTTCGGCTGGGACTGATGGCACCCTCTTGGGCTTAGGAAATATTGAGAGAGAGTATATGTATGTAAAATGTACAGAAATCTATTTTATAATAATTTATTTTTAATTCATAAGCAATTAATTCACTAAGCTGCCTAGCCACACTCTTTTAGAGTCACGTAATCTGTTAACATTCCAAAGTGTTTTCTGATATTTTCTTGTCCTTGCAATGGATGGTGCTTCCATTTTTTTTTTCCCTCCTTTGAGTTTCCTTTCTACCCATTGTATTTAAAGAAAAGCACAACTTGAGATTTTTGTTGTTACGGGTATGCAGCCTTCGATCGCTGTCTGGATTCATTTGTCATCTCCTTGTTCTGAAACTCCAGTTTCCCTGGCTGCCTGGCCACCTCTGGGAGATCTGAGGTGACAGACTGCCACGAGGCAGCTTCCTCGGCCACTTTCTGACACGTCCAAGGGCGCAGACTCCAGACCACAGTGCTAGGTCCACCACCCCGCCCCCACACCCCCTCAAGTCCACTCAGCACTGGGGAGAATCGCTACTTTGGCAGGGACATCCATGTCCTCTTAGAGCCTGCTGGTGAGGGGTCAAGTTCATGGACTTTAGCTTTTGATTTTGAAGGCTGCCCCCTTGCCTCCTCTTCTGCCCCATCCCCAGTTCATCAACTGGCTTGAAGTGTATGCAAATGTCAGCCCCCCCTCCGCCCTCCCCACCCCACAGCACCTTTCCCAGGTCCTGTGCTTGGCTGCTGCTTTAGAAATAAAGATGCTCCTTTCTAATTTGCATGCGAGTGCATCATGCTCTGTTCTCGGGCAGACAGTCTCTGCCTTGACACACCAAAGAATCCCCCCAGCTAGCAGAACAACCAGCATGAACCAGGGGTGCTGGGTGGCAAGACCTGAAGGGGTCAGGTGCCTTCCCTCCTGACTCCACCAAGATGCCAGGACCAGCCCCCGTTTGGGGTCTGAAATTCCTCTCCTTGGAATTTCTAGCTCATCTCAGACAACATAGTCTGTAGCCAACAGCCAGACAGAACCAGGAGAGGCTCTTATAAAAAGAGACTGGGAACGCTGGCCCCGTGTTGCCTGCGACACTCGAGCCTGGGCTGTCTCTTGTTCTAGCCAGGCCCCGGCAGGAGAAGTACCAGCCTTGTAGCTGCTGATGTGGAATGCTCTCCTCTGCTTCTCCCTGGAGGGAGGGGTGGGGTGGGAAGGCTGGGGGAGTCATTTGATGCTGACCAGCTAGTGGCTCTTGGGTAACCGTATAGCAATATGACATAATAATAATAATCTCTTCACTTGATCCTCAGTTTTCTAACCCAGAATGGTTCTACCGTCAAAGAATTGTCATTTGCATTATACTTTCATCAAGGAATATATGGGAAGATGTTGTCAACCTGGTTGGGTTGCAATAGTTACAAAGGACACATTTGTCTGTTCTATGCGATAACTCGCTCGCTAGAGAAACAAAACACTGGTCTTTAAGGGATGTCTTGCAGATAAGCTGGTTTGTTTTTGCCCACGTAGCTAGTCTGTGCTTAGCAGCAAAACTGTCATCATGTAGGCTGGGTATAGGAGGATGGACGTGGGGAGGGGGCAGGGAGCTGTGCATTCCTGAGATGCTATAATCATTCCATAGCTTTGTTACTGCCTCTACCCAGCGGAGGCGAACCTGCACTTAGGGGAACGCCCATAATCACGGGGTGGTTCTCCCTTCTTGCTGCTTGGGTGTCAAAGACATCCTCATAAGGGTGCTGATTGATCATGCATTTCTCCAGTCAGCTAATTAGAAATAAAACCGGAACACCCCCTCTTTTCCGTTACAGTAGAACATGGCTTCAAGTCCGAGTCAGTCCACAGCCACCACCTGCCCCTGCACCGTCGGCTTTCTGGCTGCTCTGGTGCCCTGCTGTGGCACGTGATGCCCAGTTGCAGAGTAGTTCAGAGAAGGGCTTGCCACAAAGCCGGGGGGGAAATGCACACAAGCTTCTCCTTCCCCTCCGGGTCCCTGCTTGTCTTTTCAAGCTGGACCATTTTTGATTAAGTTGTTTATTCTCTGCCTTAAAACTGAAACAGGAAATCCTCAGCTTGAAGGAGGGTCATTTAGTCATGAACACTGAAGTGAGTCAAGGTTCCATTCTAGGTCAAATCCTTGAATCCAAACAGATGTTGATAATTAGCATTGAAGGACTAGAATGAGTTTTTCCGTGGAAGACAAATAAATCAGATTTCCTGTGCATCTCTTCCGAGGGGTCTGAGGGCTTGCGGTTTCTGACTGCTCCCGACGGCTCCCAAGGTTACACTCCATCGCGTGATACTTATTACAGGGCCCACATGCCTTCCTCCTGGAGAAGTCAGGCAACACATAAAATCAGGCCTTAACTTTCTTCCTGTTCCAGCCATCTGCAAGACCACCAACTTAACTTTTTTGCTGCTAGAAGGCAAACACCATATCACCTCTTGGCAAATTTTGTCCTAACGCACGTTTTGGGTTTCTTCCAGGTTATAGGAAAAGCTCTGATATTCATGAGGTACTCTTTACTCCACTCAGTATGTTTAAAAACAAACAAAAATGCTGAGAAAAAAATTGGAGGTTTCTGTTGTTCCTATCTAGCCCACGCTGTCTTTGAGGTGTTTGTCCAAGAGTCCGTGAACTTGGTACGTGGGACCTAGAAAGGTGTTTAAGTACACAGACTGCATGATGAACATCTAGTTGGAAGATGAAGGAGGAGAAATTGTCTCCTTCCTCCTAGGAAGTCACTCTGAGTGACAGGTACATTATAGACATTGGAGAAACAGAGTGTCAGATCCTGCCAGGATATTTTCATAAGAAAGGAAAAATGTAAGAGTCCATTCAACTAGAAACACTCAGTGTCGAAAAGGCCAAGGTGGAAGTCGATGTCTTTTTCTTTTCAGTTGATCAAGAAAGATGGTCAATAAAACTTCAAGGTGTGGTTAGATTTTTTTTTTCACTTTCATAACATTAATTTATGGCTGAGTTTCATTCAACCCAATAATATGAAATACTGTGCAAATCCTAGCTGTTTCCTCTATAACCTGGATGTTAGAATAGCCAATATGTACAAAAAGGAAAAAAAAATTAAATCAAGTATTTTGTCCTATGTATAACACAAATTAATTTTACACAGAGAAAGATGTTTCTAGGAAAATGAAATTCTGGTAATTCATACTATTTCTTTGTATGAACAAATAAAATATATTTTACCAACTCGTGTGTACTTCTGTGTTTTATTATGTGTTGTGGATGGGCAGGGAGGTGGTGGTGGTTGTTCAGTCACTAAGTTGTGTCCAGATCTTTGTGACCCCATAGACTGTTGCCCACCAGGCTCCCCTGTCCTCCACTTTCTCCTGGAGTTTGCTCAAATTCACATCTGTTGAGTCCACGATGCTTTCTAACCATCTCACCCTCTGGCACCTTCTTCCTTTTTCCTTCAGTCTTTCCCAGCATCAGGGTCCATATCTTTAGCAAACAACCTGTTTTCTTTTAACAAAGCATACCATCTCCATGGTTATATGGATTATTATTTACTACTTTAAACATTCGATTCATTCTACTTGATATTTTAAAATTTTCAATTGAGATTTACTTTCTGGTGGCATTTTATTTTATTGTTATTTTCTAAAAATATTTATTTCTTTGGCTGTGGTCTTATTTGGTCTTAGTTGCAGCATGTGGGATCTTTAGTTTTAGCATGTGGGATCTGGTTTCCTGACCAAGTATCAAACCTGGCCCCCTACATTGGGAGATGGAGTCTTAGCCACTGAACCACCAGGGAAGTCCCTCTGGTTGCATTTTAAAGTAGCCAACACTAAGTTAATAAATTAAGCCTCAAGAATCCTCACCTCTTTTTCTTTTGTTTGTTTTATAAGCCTCTTTATTGAGGCGAGATTGGTATACAAAAAGTGTGCATGTTTAACGTATACCACTGGATGAGTTTCTTGTAAGTACACACCCGTGAAACCAACGCCATAAACATAGCCATCACCTCCAAAGTGCCCCCCACCCACTATTTTTATTTATATTTTTGTGGTAAGAACATTTTACACAAGACCCGCCCTCTTAGCAAACTCTTAAGAATTCAGTATAGTATTGTTAACTGTAGGCACTATGGTGTATATTAGGTGTCTTGGATTTAATTCATTTTGTGTAACTGAAATTTTATTCAATTTAAAAAGGAAACACCTTAACAGTTTCAGGTGAATAGCCATTCTCTCTTGCCATAAAGAAGCGATCGTAATTAAAAGCATAAATATTAATAGAACAAAAACTAATTGATGCTAATAATTCCTAGTTATGTATAACTCGAACCATGTTTGCCATAAGTTAACCTCTGCTCCTGGCAAAGGCCACTCCTGTTGAAGGCTCGCACTTAACCTGAGATGTGCATTCTTGCCATGAAGGAGGGAAGAGAATTGAAGAGGGAACAATTTGCTTTTTGGGGTTGAGTCCAGCTTACCATTTTGGAAAGGCAGTGAGAAGAGCACCCCTCCAAATGGGGGGATGCCTGCTGCTCAGCTAAGAAACAGGTCTCCGGTTAACATTTGGTGTTGAAAAGCCTGCATTTTATAGAGCTCGCTCCTTCAAACCCAGGAGTATGCCACTGGTTGATATATTTGTGGGTCTTGAGTGCTGACCTGACCTTGCACCCCAGCCCATCAATTTCTTGCTTTTTCTACAGAAAGGTAATAAAAGGGACCTAAAATCTACTCATTAACCTGATGGCACAGTTTAGAGCAGTATTTCTCAAGCTTGGGCAAATACTCGGATGACCTAGAGAGGTCTTAAAAATTACTGACGCTCTAACACACCTCAGAACAATTACGTTAGACTCTCTAGGGGACAAGGCCCCGACACTGGTACATTTTAAAAGCTCCCCGAGCTTGGACTTGGAGGGCATTATGCTTAGTGAAAAAAGTCAGACAGAGAAAGACAAATACTGTGTCATCTCACTTATGTATGGAATCTAAAAACAGCAAACTTGGGGAAACAGAGCAGAATGGTGGTTACCAGGGGCTGGGACTGGAGGAAATGGGGAGATATTGGTCAAAGGGTACAACATTCCAGTTATAAAAGCGTGAGTATTTAACATATAGCATGGTGATTATAGCTTATAATACGGTATTCTGTACCTGAAAGTTGCTAAGAAAGCAGATCTTAAAGGTTCTTTCCACAAAACAAAAAAAGAAATGGCAGTTATGGGACAGAACAGAGGAGGTCGTAGACTGTAGCCAGTCAGGCTCCTCTGTCCATGGGGTTTTCCAGGCAAGAATACTGGAGTGGGTTGCCATTTCCTCCTCCAGGGCATCTTCCCTACCCAGGGACCTAACCCAGGTCTCCTACATGGCAGGCGGATTCTTTACCTTCTGAGCCACTAAGGAAGCCCAGCTGATACAGTGGTGGTCATCAAATTGCAATTTAATTAATTAATTTATTGATTTGGCCACACTGCATAACCTAGCAGGTGGGATCTTAGTTCCCTGACCAGGGATCAAACCCATGCCCCTGCAGTGAAAGCGCAGAGTCCTAATCACTGAACCACCAGGGAATTCCCTAAGTTGCAATTATAAACATATTCAATCAAGACATACCCTTTCAACTTACACAATGTTATGTGTCAGTTATATCTCAGTAAACCTGAAAAAATTTTTATAATATGAAAATCTCCCCAACTGACTCTCTAATATGGATCCGAGGCTGAGAGCCTTGGTTCTCTGTGTGTGTTTCTTGGACCACATCAGCATTCCCTGGGAACTTGATAGACACACAAATCCTCGGGCCTGGTATCAGACCTACTGAGTCAGAAGCTCTAGGTTTCACGAGCTTTCCAGATGATTCTGATTCCTGCTAAAGTCTGAAAACCAGCGTGTGAGAGCCTAGACTTCACTTCAGTTTAACACTGGAGAGCTTGGATTCTTCTTCAGGTACCTTTTCCTCTGCCCCGTGTTCTTTACCGAGAACAGCACTAAGCAGTCACCCCTTGGGACTCCGGGTCTTCTCAAAGGGAAAGTCCATCTGGCAGCATTTCAAAGAGTGGTCATCACCACCTGGTGTCCCTCACTCCACTGGGTCCTCTTTGATGTGGCAGCCCTCAAGCTATCATCACTAACCTGTTCCTGCTGCTGCTAACAAGCGCTCAGTTGTGTCCAACTTTGTGACCCCATGCACTGTAGCCCTCCAGGCTCCTCAGTCCACGGGATTCTCCAGGTAAGAATACCAGTGTGGTTGCTGTGCCATCCTCCAGGGGATCTTCCCGACCCAGGGATGGAACCCTGGTCTCTTAGGTCTCCTGCATTGGCAGGTGGATTCTTTATTACTAGTGCCATCCGGAAAGACTGACCTGTCCCTGAAACTGCGCAAAAGTGGGATGACAGATTTATCATCAGGGATTTTAAAACGAGAGCTCAAATCCTTGAAATCCCTAATGTCATCTTCCTGTCTCGATTCAGTCTTCACCAATATATTTCTGGCACTTTGTATGGAATCTACTGTTATTTCTCCTTATCCTTCACAACTGAATACACAGTGGACTTCCTCAGGGATGGGCCATTAAAAGTGGAAGATTCCCTCAGGGTCACCTTCTCAATTATAAGAAGCTTATCTGAACAGACAGTGCCCATCACTAGCATCTAGTTTTTATTTTTTTCATTCCCACTCATGTTTATTATACTGGGGGTTAAAGTTGATCAAGTGCTCATGATACTGCCCAAGACTTGCTGTAGTCATACATCTGTGGGCTCAAGCCTGCCTCTTCTCCAGTTGAGTGCCTGGGATCATCTGTCTTATGGGAACTAAAAGGGGCTTAAGGACCCCAGGGTATAGAGTCCTGAGAAAGGTAAGTAGAACACACTGATGCTTGTCCCTCCTGCCTACATATCTGTGCAGGTGTCAGAGGCTCTTTTTCATCTTTATAAAGATGAAGCTGTAACCATTCTCCACAGATCTTGACCTCAAAACTTGCATGCTTTCTCTTTCGATATCTTTAGCAGAAGGAGCACCAGAAGCCACCACATCTCCATCGGAAGCGTCAACGACAGAAGGCTCCGGAAGTCCTCAGGAAGGGGAGTCGTCTAATGGGAGGGAAGTTCAGAGATGCCTGTTTGGGGTGCGCTGTTCCCTATGACTTGGAGCAGGAAGAGGCTGGGGCCAGAGATGAGTTCATTCATTCAGTAAATATTTACTGAGTGCTTATGGCTGCTCCAGACACAACCTAAACAAGACATATTTCCTGCCTCGAGGAATTCTTGGGGGAAGCAAAGATGCAACTCAGTGTGATAAGGGGCCGTGAGGAGGTACTGTGGGAAGCCAGGACAGCGGGGGTCCAGCCAGATGTGGGCTGGGGGAAGGGAAGGGCCAAACCCTCCGGACTGGTAGGATGCCACCAGGTGATTGGCTGGACGGTGGTCAGGAGGCAGAGGAAGAGAATCAATCCTTGCAAGAATGTAGATGTGCAGGAATCCAGCCAATTGGAAACTGTAGGCGGATCCATGGGGACGTGCCCCTTGGGGGAGGGGCAAGAGGGTTCTAAAGGGGCCAACAGAAGATGGTATCACAGGCAAGTTCAAGCAAGCAAGCTCACTGCAGTCCAACTATTTTTGAGCTGCAAACTCCTCCAGCCAGTTGCGCCCCCCCCACCCCCCACCTATTTGGACGTCTCCCTGAGCATCTCCAATAAAAGCATGCCCCCAGTTGAAATCCATTCAATAGGTTCTCCTTCCTAAATCTTCTCCCCTTGTCTCGCCTGCTTGTAGCACTCAAACTAGAAAACTTGGAGGCTTTCTTGGCATCTCTTTCCTGCACATTCCTCGCGTCCAATCCATCACGAGTCCTGTCAAGACGACTTCCAGAAGTCTCCCATATCCATCCACTCCTTCCTCTCCTCTGACACCTGGTACAAGCTGCCATTGCATCCGTGCACTCCTGCAGTCGCCCTGCACCTGGCCGCCCACGAGTTTCCTGTTGCTCCCTGCAAGCTCTTCTGCTCACAGAAGTTGGCAGCATCTTTTAACACAACTCAGATTGGACAGTGCACTCCTCTGGCTAAAAGCACTTAAACAGCCTCCCATTACTTTTCAGTTAAACCCGGGCTCCCTCATTTGTCTTGGACATCCCTTCTTGGTCCCCGCGCTCCAGCTGCAGTAGTTTTCTTTCTCTCTGTGGATACTATTCTCCTAACTCCTTGCCCTGTTAACCAGACACTCACCTTTCAGATCTCAGCCCCCATCTGCTTGAATTCCTCAGGGAGGGTCTCTTCTAACGGCCTGTGGTGGATGGTGACCCCTGTGAGCCACACCTCCTGACACTCACATACTTGGGTATCATGCTGACTTGCTGATGTGACTGCTTTAACCAATAGAACGAAACCCGGGTGCAGATGGGAAGAGAAGAAGGCCGCACCTGTTGCCATAGTGATAGGGGGGCATCAGAATCAGGGCCTGGTTGGGGTGGTGGCTGTGGCAGATTCTGGCTTGCTGACCAACCCCTGCCTTTCCAGGGGACCTGCTTCCCCAGATGTTACATTATGGGCACCACCAGTTCGAATGAGCTCTTTAAGTATCTGAGAGCCTGGAAGGACAGGTTGAACTGTTGGAAATCAGAGAAGATCTTAGTCAGACTGGGGACTCTGGGGAAAAATGGTATTATTCCACTGAGTTTTAAAATAATAATTGTTTCTTTTTTAAAGGGTTTTGTTCTGATACTATTGAACTCTTTTTCCTCAATGATCCATGAATGGAACCAAATGTCCAATAATAACTTGGTCAATAGCTGTGGAATAGTCTCATCTTGAATGTTTGTTCTTCAAGGCTTCTTGGCCTCTTGGGGATCCAGGCATTTGCATAGCATCATACAATCTATTGGGGCTTTCCAGGTGGTGCTAGTGTGAAAGAATCTGCCTGCCAATGCAGTAGATGCAAGAGATGCAGATTTGATCCCTGGGTCGGGAAGATCCCCTGGAGCAGGAAATGGCAACCCACTCCGGTCTTCTTGCCTGGGAAATTCCATAGACAAGAGGAGCCTGGTGGGTTACAGTCCATGGGGTTGCAAAGAGTTGGCCACGACTCAGCACACACATACACATACATAAACAATCTATTGCATGAGGCATCAAGTGTTTCAAATTGCTGATTGATGACTTGGTTTAATGCAATATATCATTAAAGTTTTTTGTTTATTTGCTAAGTCATGTCTGACTCTTTCAAGACCCCATGGACTGTAGCCTACCAGGGTCCTCTCTCTGTGGGATTTCCTAGGCAAGAATACAGGAGTGGGTTGCCATTCTGAACTTCGCATTCAGGGGGTGCAGGTTGGATCCCTGGTCAGGGAACTAAGATCCCACATGTCTCTCAGCCAAAAAATACAAATTAAAAAATTAATGAAAACAAAAATCAATGGCCAAAATTGCAGAAGTTGGAGATTTTTTTTTTTTACTGTTGGAAGAATCTTTATCGCCATATGTGTACTTAGTCACTCAATCCTGTCTGACTCTTTGTGACCCATGGACTGTGGCCTGCCAGGCTCCTCTGACCAGAGAATTCTTCAGGCAAGAATACTGGAGTGGGTTGCCATGCCTTTCTCCAGGGGATCTTCCCAATCCAGGGATCAAATCTAGGTCTCCTGCACTGCACGCAGATTCTTTACTGTCTGAGCCACCGGGGAAGCCCCCTGATTGCCATACCAGGGATAAACTCAAGTCTATCAAGAGAGGTGAAGCAAGTGTCTAAATAGTTACTCACCTTTCAGGTGGTCCATCCAGGACTTACCCTCCTGTCTGACCCTGAGTCTGTATCTTTTCCAGTGGAATAATCAGCCTCAACTTTTAAAGCAAATGTGGACAGAAACAGTGCCTCCCTGGAGCCGAGAGCTGCTCCCTTCTTTGCGACTAGCTCACCAGACCCTGTTCAGGGGTCTGCTCTTGCCCATGGCCTTGTGGGTTGGCCTGCTTGGAAACTCTACTACTGATAAGAAAACCCATTTAAGCTCTTCATGGAATATTAGCATCTTTCCCTTTGGCAGGCTGTTCTCTGCACTGACTGCCCTATTTCAGAGGCAAGAAACATAAATATGTCCCTGAAAAAATAAATTTTGACTTGAAGAGTTGGTAAAATTCAATCCTCTATCGTCTCGATCATCTTCGGTCCCTAAGATGGTGAAATAACATTTCAAAAGTGTCGTAAAGAAAAAAAAAAATGTGGTCTGGAAATGCAGTGATTGATTTGGAGGGTCTGACAGCTCTAGTACTTAGCTTGGAATTTATGAAGCAAAAGCTTTAAAACTGAAGCCAAGAAGGTTTTTTTAAGTACTACTATTTCCACCTAATTAAGGACTGTCATACAAGTATGATTTATCTACAGTTATCACTCATGTATAGTGTGGAATTATCCAAGTCTTTTTTTTTTTTCATTTCTAATGACTTTTCTGCATTAACTCAATCAAGAAACTTTCTTAAAATATTATCTTTCCCCTTCTGGATAAGGAAATTAGTGCCTACTTATTATGCAAAATTTAGAAACTATAGAAAAATATAATGGGAACATAAAAATCACTTGATTCCTACCACCTGGAATTAATCATGCTGAGCACCCATAGGTCAAATATTCAGTTGTATATAAATTTATTCATGTATATTATATAGACTAAATAAAAAATATATAATTTTGTATCCTGCTTTAATTATTTAACAGAACTTGTTTACTCATTGGAGAAGGCAATGGCACCCCACTCCAGGACTCTTGCCTGGAAAATCCCATGGACGGAGGAGCCTGGTGGGCTGCAGTCCATGGGGTCGCTAAGAGTCAGACATGACTGAGCGACTTCACTTTCACTTTTCACTTTCCCGCATTGGAGAAGGAAATGGCAACCCACTCCAGTGTTCTTGCCTGGAGAATCCCAGGGACGGCGGGGCCTGGTGGGCTGCCATCTATGGGGTCGCACAGAGTCGGACACGACTGAAGTGACTTAGCAGCAGCAGTTTACTCATTAAACATGCTTTAGACAATACACATTATTAGAAAACATCATTTTTAATGGCTGCAAGGTAGTCCATCTTACACATTTATTATAATTTCTTTAGCCTTTTTCCTGTTACTGGAAAATCTGCCTGTTTCCAATTTTTTTTACTATTATAAATAATGCTTCAGTGAAAATTCTAGACATAAATACTTATCCATTTTGGATTATTTTCTTAGTCTAGATATAAGCAGAATTAGTAGACAAACACAGAATCAAAGGCTATGACCTTTATAAAGACATCATAGAATTGCTTTCCCTCTTTTAAATTTTTTTTAATTTAATTTTCCTAAAATATTTGTTTATTGGCCTTAATTGTGACACTAGGTGGATGGAGGAGCCTGGAGGGCTGCAGTCCATGGGGTCGCTGAGGGTCAGACACAACTGAGCGACTTCACTTTCACTTTTCACTTTCATGCATTGGAGAGGGAAATGGCAACCCACTCCACTGTTCTTGCCTGGAGAATCCTGGGGATGGGGGAGCCTGGTGGCCTGCCATCTATGGGGTCACACAGAGTTGGACACGACTGAAGTGACTTAGCAGTAGCAGCAGCAGGATCTTTTCTTCTATTGTTGAGGCAGGAGGGCTTAGTTGCCGCATGCCATGCCATGGGGCATGCCATCTTAGTTCCCTGACCAGGAATTGAACCTGTGTCTTCTGCATTGCTAGGCACATTCTTTAACCACTGCACCACCAGGGAAGTCCCACCTCCCCTCTTTTTTTAGCCATAGTTATCTGGGAAAAAATGGATTTTCTGTAGTATCAGATGAAAAAGAGTAGGATATGAAATTGTATCTTCATTGTTATCGCAATGATTTAAAACACATTGAAATATGTGTTATGCAAGAATATTGTAGTGATTGCCTCTGAGTAGTGAATTCTTTTACTCACTTCTTTAGACTTTTAAAGTTTCTGGTGGACAGTCTTTCTGGCCTGCCCCCCATGACACCTTTTTATGGGCCACCATAGGAAGCTGTGCTCACCTCTAATCATGCTCTGCTTTTGTTTGCCTTAAATTCTCTATTCACATTTTTCTTCTCTTTTTTCAAGATGTTTGGTTTTATAAATGAAAGTTATGCATGTCAGTGAATTCTTCAAGGCTTCCAACCTAAATGACATCTCCCTCAGTCACCTGCCTCTTTCCACGCCTCAGAGGCACTCAGTTTCAACTCGTTTTGGGAATTTTTTTACATTGTGTCTCCTTCAAAGCCTTCTTATGCCAGATTACTCCAAAATCACACTTTATTAGTAGACACACACTTAGTGCTGAAGCCTTAAAGTTTTCTTCCCATAATTCATGTCAAAAAAAGGTTCAAGGTAAATTAAAATGAGCTTTTCTCAAGCTCGGTGCATGGCCAGGATTACATCCATCCATGATTCAGAACCATTTAATTTTAAAGAGAAAAGTATTAAGTTATAAGCACAATTGCAATTACTTAAGTTGCATGTAATTACTAAAGAGTTTTAAAGCATACTGCTTTTTAAAAGGTCTTAGTTATTACAATACACTTATTCAGAATACATTTAATGATGACCTATGATATTCTGACAGTGGATGTGATCCTTGACCTCATACAGGTAAGACTCTGTTGAGAGGTAAAATAATTCTAGTACTGAATCTGGTATGTGGGTTTTCCAGCACCACCAAGGAGATGGCATCAGATCCACGAGTGAGGTCTCAGTCTAATCAGATTGTCCTGCCTCCTGCTTCATATGCCAATCACAAGTCCAGGTTGTCATCGACCTCCTGACCACACGGCTATAGGTGGGAGGATCTTACAAATCCCCTTCGTGGGTTCAATTAATTCGCTGGAGTGGCTCACACAGTCCAGAGAATTTTACTCACTAAATTGCCTGTTTGGGCTTCCCTGATAGCTCAGTTGGTAAAGAATCCGTCTGCAATGTGGGGAGGCCCCAGTTCAATTCCTGGGTTGGGAAGATCCCCTGGAGAAGGGATAAACTACCCACTCCGGTACTCTTGGGCTTCCCTTGTGGCTCAGCTAGTAAAGAATCTGCCCGCAATTCAGGAGACCTGGGTTTGATTGCTGGGTTGGGAAGATCCCCTGGAGAAGGGAAAGGCCACAACCACCTGTGGAAAGTTCTTAAAGAGATGGGAAAACCAGACCACCTGACCTGCCTCCTGAGAAATCTGTGTGCAGGTCAAGAAGCAAAGCTAGAACTGGACATGGAACAACAGACTGGTTCCAAATAGGGAAAGGAGTACGTCAAGGCTGTATATTGTCACCCTACTTATTTAATTTATATGCAGAGTACTTCATGTGAAATGCCAGACTGGATGAAGCACAAGCTGGAATCAAGATTGCTGGGAGAAGTATCAATAACCTCAGATCCACAGATGATACCACTCTTATGGCAGAAAGCGAAGAAGAACTAAAGAGCCTCTTGATGAAAGTGAAAGAGGAGAGTGAAAAAGTTGGCTTAAAACTCAAAATTCAGAAAACTAATATCATGGCATCCAGTCCCATCATTTCATGGCAAATAGATGGGAAAACAATGGAAACAGTGAGAGACTTTATTTTTTTGGACTCCAAAATCACAGCAGATGGTGATTGCAGCCATGAAATTAAAAGATGCTTGCTCCTTGGAAGAAAAGCTGTGACCAACCTAGACAGCATATTAAAAAGCAGAGACATTACTTTGCCAACAAAGGTCTGTCTAGTCAAAGCTATGGTTTTTCCAGTAGTCACGTATGGATGTGAGAGTTAGACTATGAAGAAAGCTGAGCACCGAAGAATTGATGCTTTTGAACTGTGGTGTTGGAGAAGACTCTTGAGAGTCCTTTGGACTGCAAGGAGATCCAACCAGTCAATCCTAAAAGAAATCAGTCCTGAATATTCATTGGAAGGACTGATGCTGAAAGTGAAATTCCGGTACTTTGGCCACCTGATTCAAAGAACTGACTCATTGGAAAAGACCCTGATGCTGGGAATGATTGAAGGTGGGAGGAGAAGGGGACAACAGAGGATGAGATGGTTGGATGGCATCACTGACTCGATGGTCATGGGTTTGAGCAAGCTTAGGAAGTTGGTGAGGGACCAGGAAGCCTGGCGTGCAGCAGTCCATGGGGTCACAAACAGTCGGACATGACTAAGCAACTGAACTGAACTGAACTGACTGAAATTGCCTGTTCAGTAGGTCTCCTACACATGAACCTTCAAGTTGTGAACTTTCAAAGGTGCGAATGTGTGTTCCATCCATGTCAGGCATGAGTGACACTGAAGCTTGTCCTCCAAGTCTCCTATTGCTGATGATCCTTCAGCTCTACCATCTCCCACCTCCTCTCCCGCCTCCAGTCAGTAACTCCTCCTGCCTGTTCATGGATGCCAACCCCTGTTTGCCCTCTGTTGTACTGGACTACTATACTTTTCAAAGTACCATACTGTAAGATTCAAAATATCTTTTTTTTAAAAAATGTACTATATGTGTAGAAAGTTTTATAAACCTATTACAGTACAGTAGGGTTTCCTAGGTGGCTGTAGTGGTAAAGAACCCACCTGTGATTTCCCTGGTAGCTTAGTTGGTAAAGAATCCACCTGAAAACAAAAACAAAACAAAACGAACCCACCTGCAATGGGGGAGACCCCTGTTCAACTCCTGGGTCTGGAAGTTCCCCCTGGAGAAGGGGT
Source organism: Bubalus bubalis (assembly GCF_019923935.1). NCBI lineage: Eukaryota > Metazoa > Chordata > Mammalia > Artiodactyla > Bovidae > Bubalus > Bubalus bubalis. The sequence continues at coordinate 30,843,793 of NC_059159.1, read as the reverse complement.
AGACTACCCACTCCAGTATTCATGGGCTTCCCTGGTGGCTCAGATGGTAAAGCATCTGCCTGCAATGCAGGAGACCTGGGTTCGATCCCTGGGTAGGGAAGATCCCCTGGAGTAGGAATACCCACTCCAGTATTCTTCCCTAAAGAATCCCGTGGATAGGGGAGCCTGGTGGGCCACAGTCCATAGGATCATACAGAGTCAGACACGACTGAAACAATTTAGCGTTCATTATGGTACAGAACTATATAGCCTGCTGTGCTGGTTGGGTAGCTAGGCTAATTTTGTTGGACTTATGAACAAATTGGACTTACAGATGTGCTCTCAGACTGGAACTCATTCGTATCTAGAGGAGTTGCTGTGTTGTAAAAGATATCACTCCCCAAAGGAACTACCAGATGGAAGAGAGGCACAAAGCAAAAAGCGGGAAAAGGATGCATGGATGAGATTAGTGTCATTTAAAGGAGACTGCACAGAGCTCCTCGGTCCTTCCCCCAGCTAAGGACATGGCAAGAAGTCCATGACTTGAAAGAGGACCCTCTCTGGACCAGGCTAGCCCCCTGATCTCAAAATTCCAGCCTCCAGAACTGTGAGAAATAAATGTCTGTTGTTCTGAAATGACCCAGAGAAGGCTGAACGCCAGAGAATTGATGCTTTCAAATTGTGGTGCTGGAGAAGACTCTTGAGAGTACCTTGGACTGAAAGGAGATCAAACCAGTCAATACTAAAAGAAGTCAACCCTGAATATTCATTGGAAAGACTGATGCTGAAGCTGAAGATCCAGTATTTTGGCCATCTGATTCGATGAGCCAACTCACTGGAAAAGACCCTGATGCTGGGAAAGGTTGAAGGCAAAAGGAGAAGGGGACAACAGAGGATGAGATGATTAGATATCATCACTGACTCAATGGACATGAATTTGAGCAAACTCCAGGATAGAGTGAAGGTTAGGGAGGCCTGGCATTCTGCAGTCCATGGGGTCACAAAGAGACAGACAGGACTTAGTGTCTGAACAACAACTGTGATATTTTATTATAGCTGCTTGAATGGACAAAGACAGCCTGCAGTATCATTGTTTGAGCTACTTGCCTGATCCCTGGAGGCATTGAATTTCTAAGACCTAGTGTAGAGGTGTGTGCTTAATTTTTTAAAAATTGTTATAAGATATACATAAACCTTACCACGTTGATCATTTTAAAGTATATGTTCAGGGGTATTAAATTCATTCATTCTGTTGCACAACCTTCACCACTGTCCATCTCCAGAACTTTTTTCATCTTCCTAAACTGAAACTGTCCCCCTTAGACACGAATCACCTGTTCCACTCCCCCAGCCCCCAGCAACCTCCATTCTATCTTCAGTCTCTGTGGATTTGACCCCTCTACGAACCTTATAGAGTCATACAGTATGTGTGACTGGCTTACTTCTCTTAGCATCTATCCTGCAAGTTTATCCATGCTGAAGGAAGTGAAAACCCTCTTCTTTTATTGGCCGAATATTATTTAGTTGTGTGTATGGACTCCAGTTTTTGATCCATTCATCTGTTGCCAGATCCTGGGATAGCTTCTACTTTTTGGTTGCTATGAGTGAAATATCTCAGTCCCTGCTCTCAATTCTTTCCAGGTATTTACCTTTAAATATTCTCTTGTGTCTAGAGAAGGGCCTGGTAACCCACTCTAGTATTCTTGCCTGGAGAATCCCATGGACAGAGGAGCCTAGCTGGCTACAGTCCATGAGGTTGCAAAGACTAAAGGGGCTTAGCACACACACCACAGCACCTTCTCTGATGTAGGTTTACATAAGGAGGTGTTCCCCTCCCTGGGGTTTGCATGGGTGTTAGGCTCCCAGCTTGTAGGTCCAGGCAGCCAAAGGGTCTTTTTCCCTAATGAATCTCAAGGGTGCACCATGTAACAACCTACAGGGCAGTAATGGGAATAGGATTTCATGGCTGACCTCCACCGCCTCCCCCACTAAATGGTTGTAAGAATTCGGGAGTGTGTGGGTGAGGGATTACTGTTACCTTAATTATTTTTGAGTCTTGAGAAATTAATCAGTGTCCCAATGATTGTTTATATTTGGCCATATAAGAACCAATCCCAGCTCCTTGGGTTTGTCCAGCTGTTCACAGATGTTGAAAGCAGCCACCAAGAAAATTAGGAGACTCACGAATAGGGGAGCTGAAATATCTTCCTAATGATGTGTAACTAGTCAAAAGTGACCTATGTGATTTCTACCCCATGACCTTTATTTGTTCAGAAAGGAGGGAGATCAAAAATACACTGACCACAGTGGTTCTTTGAAAATGGTGGCTCTCTTCCTGGTTGGAATGATTGTTTCCCTTACCTGGAAAAATATGGCTACAATACTGTGGCCTGGGTTTTGGGGAAACATGCCTTATTTATTAACACAAATAACTTATATGGGTGCTCAGTTACTCCGTCATGTTTGATTCTTTGCAACCCCGTGGACTGTAGCCCGCCAGGCTCTTCGGTCCATGGGTTGTACAAATAACTTAAATAGCATGAAATTGTTCTATGAAAAGAAGGAGATGCAAGTTTATCCTGAAATTTCTCTGTGTTGATTCTTTTTACCACAGGCTGGTTTATGGTAATGATTTCTCACCCTTTCTGAGAAAAGGATTTGCCAGACACTGTTAAGCCCAAACCAGGCACAGTGAGAATTTATTCACTCGTCTATCCAATCCAGAAACATTTACTGAAAAGCCACTGTGAGCCAAGTGTCCCCATGGGGCTCCCTTGAGAGCAGAGCCTGAGGCAAGGATGCGGGTGCAGGTGTTTCCATTCGAGGTCACCCCAGGAAGTGGGAGAAGGGGAGGGGTACATGAGACCAGGAAGGAGAGAGATGATGGAGGGGTATGCCAGTGAAGGGGACTCAGTCACACTGTGGGCCCTGTGGAAAGAATTGTCCATGTCCAGGATAGGAGGAAAGTGAAAGTCCCTCAGTTGTGTCTGACTCCTTGTGATCCCATGGACTGTAGCCCACCAGACTCCTCTGTCCAGGGAATTCTCCAGGCAAGAATAGTGGGTAGCACTTCCCTTCTCTAGGAGATCTTCCTGACCCATGGATCAAAACTGGGTCTCCTGCACTGCAGGCAGATTCTTTACCCTCTGAGCCCTTGCTGCTGCTGCTGCTGCTGCTAAGTCGCTTCAGTCGAGTCCAACTCTGTGTGACCCCATAGATGGCAGCTCATCAGGCTCCCCCGTCCCTGGGATTCTCCAGGCAAGAATACTGGAGTGGGTTGCCATTTCCTTTTCCAATGCATGGAAGTGAAAAGTGAAAGTGAAGTCGCTAAGTCGTGTCCGACCCTCAGCCACCCCATGGACTGCAGCCCACCAGGCTCCTCTGTCCATGGGATTTGCCAGACAAGAGTACCGGGATGGGTTGCCATTGCCTTCTCCATCTGAGCCACTAGGGAAGCCCTATATATATGTATGTATGTATATATAGTACATATATTTACTATAAGGGACTTCCCTGGTGGCTCAGACAGTAAAGAATCTGCCTGCAATGCAGGAGAACATAAAATAATAGTAGTGATTTTATATAATATTTATTATCATAATAATCAGTTCAGTTGCTCAGTCGTGTCTGACTCTGACCCCATGGACTGCAGTATGCCAGCCTTCCCTGTCCATCACCAACTTCCAGACCTTGCTCAAACTCATGTCCATCAAGTTGGTGATGCCATCCAACCATCTCATCCTTTGTCATCCCCTTCTTCTCCTGCCTTCAGTCTTTTGCAGCATCAGTCTTTTTTAGTAAGTCAGTTCTTCCCATCAGGTGGCCAAAATACTGAAGCTTCAGCTTCAGCATCAGTCCTTTCAATGAATATTCAGGACTGATTACCTTTAGAATTGACTGGTTGGATCTCCTTGCAGTCCAAGGGACCCTCAAGAGTCTCATCCAACACCACAGTTCAAAAGCATTAATTCCTTGGCTAGTAATGATTATGTATATGTTCTCTCTCTATATATATATATGTACATAATATCACCCCTAAGAAAAATGTGTTGTTTAAGGGTAATTTCCCTCCAATCCTTTTTTTTTTTTCCTCCAGTCCTTTTTATTCATATGTATTTGCTAAGTCATTGAGTCATCGATTGAATATTTGGTTTCCCTTATCCTCAGATATTCCTGAAAATTCACTGCAAGTTGAGTTCTAAAACCACAGAAGTGCGTAATGGAATCAAGTACTGAGTGAATGAGTCTCACCAACCAACCCATGGGTAGGGCTCATTTTATTAGAAAAGTTCTATTCTCTGTAAAGTTGGGGAAACGCAAAATTTCCAGACTTCTGTCCCTGTGAGCATCATCGGTGGGTCAGCGGTGAATGACAACATCACATGTGTGTGTCCATATTGCTCATAAGTTAGTTGAAATTACACCAACTATGCAGTTTTACATCCTATTTTATTTAACATTACTTTTGAGCATTATTGGAGAAGGCAATGGCACCCCACTCCAGTACTCTTGCCTGGAAAATCCCGTGGACGGAGGAGCCTGGTGGGCTGCAGTCCATGGGGTCGCTACAGTCGGACACGACTGAGTGACTTTACTTTCACTTTTCACCTTCATGTATTGGAGAAGGAAATGGCAACCCACTCCAGTGTTCTTGCCTGGAGAATCCCAGGGACAGGGAGGCCTGGTGGGCTGCCGTCTATGGGGTTGCACAGGGTCGGACACGACTGAAGTGACTTAGCAGCAGCAGCAGTTGAACATTATTACAGTTTTTTCACTGTGATAATTTTTATGATATTCTATAGCATAAATATATCATAATTTGCTCTTATGTCTAATTCTAATGTTGGAATGTAAGTTGCTTCCAGGTTTGTGTTATTATAGTCAACACTGCAACACTGCCCCCTGAGGTGGAATCAGGAAATCCTAACCACTGGACCACCAGAGAATTCCCCAGAATAAGTATTTTTAAAGTTTTTTTTTGAATTTTGTCAAATTACTTTCCAGAAAAATTGAAACATGGATATGAATTTTTAAAAAATTACTCACATCTTCAATTATGTTGATGAATCTGTTTTGTCAAAACAATCAATTTGCTTATGTATTCAGAGCTTTTAGATGCTTTTATTTTCACTGTAAATGGGATGTTATTGTTGGTTTTAGTCACTAAGTCGTGTCCGACTCATTTTTGACCCCATGAACGGTGGCCCGCCAGGCTCCTCTGTCCATGGGATTTCCCAGGAAAGTATACTGAAGTAAGTAGGTTGCCATTTACGAATTTATTAAATGATGCTGGGAAATGAAAGAATGAAAAACACTGCCTTAGCTGTAACCCAACAGATAAAACACCAAGATGTGTGTTTTTCTTAATATATGAAATATATTTTAAAGTATTTCTATTTTTCTTTTTGGGGAAATAAGTCCCCATTTTTTCGGTGACTGATGCATAAGCCTTATTTGGGAGTCTACAGGGAAAGCATACCTATGTGCATGTATGTGTGTGGCTGATGGAATTCTGGACTTTCCCCCCACTTTGTCCCCTCCACTGTTGTTATGTTTTCCGTTGATGATTTTTTTAAAACCAAGACTTTCCAGGTGGTTTCAGGATGACCTACTTATCTGCTCAGTGAGATCATTTTAAGACCTAACATACCACCCAAAGCACGGATGCCTTTGGGAGAAATTTGCTTTTATTTTTCTAGAAGAGATTTACAAAATGTTTTTAAAACCCCAGAGAAGATGAAGCTGTGTGTCCTCAAACACAACTGTTTCACGAAATAAAGAAGGTCTATTGACAGCACGAGCTTGGAATCTCCACTTCTTTGGTAGCGATTTTTCTCACTCTCAGATCAGAGGGAAGGAAGGATGGGAGGCCTTGAACTCCTTGCTTTTCCCCATTTGTTTACGCAATTCTATCAGGTTGACCGTCAGAACCCATGAGTCGATTAGGTCAAATGGTTGACCAATGCAGTTAAACAAGTTACTTGCTTTTTTTAAAAAAGAAATAAAAGCAACCTCTTTTCTTCTTAACCACTCAATTGACCACATGAACTGCCCCCTCCTTCTGTGCTTGTGTGGTGCTGACGGCCGGTTCAGGCGGTCAGGACAGAGCGGAGATGAGGACAAAAGAGCTTGATAACACTTGAAGTTTGGGCCGACAGAGGGGTCAGGGGCCAGAAAAGCAAATTGAGATCAAGGATACACAGCGGGTTGGGAGGGGAGGCTCATGGAAACCTGGGGTCACAGGGCTGCAGAGTCCCGCGGACGGGCACACAGTCACCCCGGGGGGGAGGCTCCTGGCAGAGGCCACTGCCGGCGGTCCCAGCTGTGCTTCGTCCCGCTCCACCCTGGTGAGAACCCGTTCCCCCCCACATCTGCCTGGGGACCCTGTAGGTGCAGACAACTGAAAGCAGCTGGCAGGGGGGAGCGTGGGGCAGAGCAGGGTGCTGAAGAGGGTCAGGGAAAGGATGAGCTTTGTTCTTCTTGTCCACTGTGGTTCTCCCTGAGAGATCATGTGGGATGCCTGGACCTGGAGTCTCAGTGCAGGAGAGATACTCAGCTATGTTCCACCAGTTCTAAGGGGAACCAGGGCAAGAAAAAAAAATAACTTAAGACTCTACTTTTGACATGTGCTTCTTTTAAAAACGTGTTTGTCTTTATTGAAGTATGGTTGATTTACAGGCTTCCCAGGTGGCGCGCTGGTAAAGAACTCGCCTGCAATGCAGGAGAGGATGCAGGATTGATCCCTGGGTCGGGAGGATCCCCTGGAGGAGGGCATGGCGACCCACTCCAGTATTCTTGCCTGGAGAATCGCATGGACAGAGGCGCATGGCCAGCTATAGTCCATGGGGTCATAAAAGAGTCAGACACAACCTAGCAGCTAAACAACAACAACATAGTTGATTTACAATGTTGTGTCAATTTCTGCTGTGCAGCAAAGTGATTCAGTTAAACATATGTATACGTGCTTTTTCATATTCTTTTCCATGATGGCTTATCACAGGATACTGAATATAGTTCCCTGTGCAACACGGTAGGCCCTTATTGTTTATCCATTCTATTTATAATAGTTTGTATCTGCTAATGCCAAACTTCCAACACAACCCCTCTCCCCTTGGCAACCACAAGTTTGTTCTCTATGACATGTGCTTCTTTAAATCGAGTCCTAGTTGGGGTTTCTCAGAAGCTGTCCTCAGGTGAAGATTTTGTGTAAGTAGTTTATTTGGGAGGTGATCCTAGGACACATCAGCAGGGAGGAGGGTGACAGAGACATGGAAGGAAACCAGTGCTCAAATGGCTTGTGGACACAGCCGGGGAAGGAGAGGGTGGGACGAATTGAGAGAGTTTCGTTGGCATATATCCACTGCCATGTATAAAACAAACAGCTAGTGGGAACCTGCTGTCTAGCACAGGGAGCTCAGCTCGGAGCTTTGTGATGACCTAGAAGGGTGGGATGAGGATTCGGGGGGAAGCTCCGGAGGGAGGGGATGTATAGATAGATAAGTAGATAGATAGATATTATGATTGATTCACGCTGATGTACAGCAGACACTACCACTACATTGTAAAGCAATTATCCTTCAGTTAAAAATAAAATTTAAAAAATGCATTCATTATTGAGCAATTCTCACAGTGAGTACCTAAGCTCAGTGCCTCTGGGGATCCCCAGGAGACATTACAGAGGAAACTCCAGAGTTGCCCCACCCAAGAGGAAGGAGAACCGAGCTATTTACCCATAAGTCTTCTCAGCCAGGGGTTGAGTGGTTTCCAGGAGCCATTGGCGCCCCACTCCAGTACTCTTGCCTGGAAAATCCCATGGACGGAGGAGCCTGGTAGGCTGAAGTCCATGGGGTCTCGAAGAGTCAGACATGACTGAGCGACTTCCCTTTCACTTTTCACTTTCATGCACTGGAGAAGGAAATGGCAACCCACTCCAGTGTTCTTGCCTGGAGAATCCCAGGGATGGGGGAGCCTGGTGGGCTGCCATCTATGGGGTCACACAGAGTCGGACACGACTGAAGCGACTTAGCAGCAGCAGGAGCCATTATATCCCTGCCTCACCTTCACTCTGGCTGAGGGGGCTCCCAGGGGCCAGGCAGAGGCCGATGGCAGGGGCAGGTCAGGGTGAGGGCGGTGGGAGTTGTTCCAGGCAGTGCTCATGGCCATGGTGGATGCTGCGGGACGTGGAGGAGCTCCCAGGGTGAATGCTACGAAACCCAAGTGGGTGTGCTTAGCCATTGAGAAAACTCAGCGTCCCACTCACAGAGGCAGACGAGAACCACCCAAGAATGTCCTCATCTCTTACTCCCCTAACCATCATTCCATCAATTTCATTGATCCAAAGAGGCAAGAATGCCCTTCCTCAGACAGCCCCGACTCCAGCCCATCTATGTGGATAGTTTTTCTTGTAAACCTCAGAAATGTGTCTCAAGTAATGCGGGTATTTTTTTTAGTATTAATCACCCCTTTGTACAAATTCGGGATTATATGGCAGTGCAGTAAGCATTACGACAACCAAGACAGCAAAAATCTGGATAAAGCAATCTGAGAAGAACTCAGTGTACAGCCATGGAATCACACGTGTCTGCTTGGTGAGTTTGTTAATCTGTGGGCTAGCAGCCTTCCGACAGTGTTGGTTTGTGTTTTATAGAATCATCTGTTACCTTAGTGTGTAAGGTTTCTGTTAAACGCACCCTGGGGCACATTCTTTTCGGAAGCTCAATTAATGTGCAGTTAGTTGTTTGATGACACTTTTGGCAAATGGTTGTTATGAGCAGAGAAACTGTGTGTTTGATGGGCAGCGGGACACAGCAGGCTTCTGACTGGTGCCTGGGGAGGGGACCAGGCTGCGAGAACCACCCTGCAGGTGTCCCACCAGATGTACTGTGCTCATCAGCGTGGAGACCTAGGATTCCTGGCTTTTTACTCAGTTCTCAACAAGGGGTGAAGAGGGGAGGGTCACCAACAAGTATTTGTTGAGCATTTGCTATGTGATTCTTTGGGGTTCAAAACCACTCTTGAAAATTATCAAAGACCAGGAGGTCAAATCAGTCAAAGGATAGACTTCCCTGGTGGCTCGGTTGATAAAGAATCTGCAATGAGGGAGGCCTGGGTTCAATCCCTGGGTTGGAAATATCTCCTGGAGAAGGAAACAGCTACCCACTCCAGTATTCTGCCCTGGAGAATTCCTGGATTGTATCGTCCATGGGGTCGCAAAGACTCAGACACAACTGAGTGACTTTCAATTTCACTTTTCCCTTTCCTAAAGGAAATCAACCCTAAATATTCATTAGAAGGACTGATGCTGAAGCTGAAGCCCCAATGCTTTGGCCACATAATGCAAAGAGCTGACTCATTGGAAAAGACCCTGATGCTGAGAAAAATTGAGGGCAGGAGGAGAAGTGGGTGGCAGAGGATGAGATAGAGAGCATCACTGACTCAATGGACATGAGTTTGAGCAAATTCTGGGGAATAGTGGAGGACAGAGGAGCCTGGCATGCTGCAGTCCATGGGATTGCAAAGTGTCAGACAGGACTTAGTGACTGAACGACAACAAACCGTTCTTGTGCCTGAAGTGTTGGATATATACTTACATTTTCTTCCTGACTATAAATTCTTCTAAGTGGAGGTGGTAGATATGAGATCTTCAAGTTTTAAAAATAAAAATGCATTTTGTCTAATTGTGCTCCAAGAAGTTGTCTCTACTGTAGGAGAAATCTCTGTTGCCCAATGTTGTTCTATGACCTCTGACCTGCAGTGTAGTCTCCTTGGCCCTGTGTTTATCTCTGCTCTGCTCAGTTGCGTAAACTCACCCAGTCCCTTCACACACCCACTCACACACACAGGCCACAGTCCTGAGCCTCCACTCACCATGATACCTGGGATCTGGTTGAGGAGTAAGGTTCTGGATCAGAGGAACTGAGTTCAGCTACATGGAAGAAAATTAAGCCCAGACCACCTTCCTCTACATTTTCAGGCTTGAATATTGGATTGCATTCAGCGTTTGCAGAGATAGAATGGAATTCATTGTGCTGTTGTTGTTCAGCTGCTCAGTCATGTCCAACTCTTTGCGAGTTCCTTGTGGTTCACTGTTTTTTTTTTTTTTAAAGTCCCTTGTTGTTCCATCACTATTATGTCCAGCTCTTTGCAACCCCATGGACTATAGCATGCCAAGCTCCTCTGTCCTTCGGTATCTCCCAGAGTTTGCTAAAATTCATGCCTATTGAATCAGTGATGCTATCTAACCATCTCATCCTCTGCCACCCCCTTCTCCTCCTGCCCTCAATCTTTCCCAGCATCAGGTCTATTCCAGTGAGTCGGCTCTTCGCATCAGGTGGCCAAAGTATTGGAACTTCAGCTTCAGTATCAGTCTTTCCAATGAATATTTAGGGTTGATTTCCTTTAGGATTGACTGGTTTGATCTCTTTGCAGTCCAAGGGACTCTCAAGAGTCTTTGCACCAAAATTCGAGTTTTTGTGGTAATATATATGTATATATAAAACGTAGAATGGGCCATTTTAACCATTTTAAAGTATATAAATCAGTGATATTAAAGGTGTCTACACTGTTGTACAACCTTCACCATCCATCTCCAGAACTTTCCATCTTCTTCAACTGAATCTCTACCGTTAAACAATAATTCCTCACTCCCCTCCACCAGCCCCTAGCCCTCACCATCCTGCTTTCTGTGTCTATGAATCTGACTCCACCATGTCCCTTATACAAGTGGAATCATCAGTATTTGTCTTTTTGGGCCCGGGCTTCTTTCACTCACCTTAATTGACCCCCTGACTTTGATAGACTCTTTTTATGAGCCTATGTCTGATAGCATCGGGATGGTTGGATTTTAGAGTGTTTGCATGTGGATAGCATCAGGATTTCCATGTTCCTGAGTAAATTTGCTCAGGAGAGGTGAAATATAAACAGAGTTCTTGCTCTTGAAAGAATCATTTCTCTAAATGCACTTTTAGAAAAAATGGCCCAACATTACTGCTGATGTGGCTTCCTTGAATGTCTATTGGTTTATTTTGAAATTCATTTATTTATGTATTTATTTTTGGCTGTGCTGGGTCTTCATTGCTGCACATGGCTTTTTTCTAGTTGCAGCGAGCAGGGGCTACTCTCTAGCTGTGATGCACAGGCTTCTCATTTGGTGGCTTCTCTTGTGGATAGAACAGCCGCAGGGCACATGAGCTTCAGTACTTGTGGCTCCCGGGCTCTGGGGTACAGGCTAGATCATTGTGGGCTTAATAGTTGTGACTTAGTTGCTCCATGGAATGTGGGATCCTCTCAGATCAGGGATCAAATCTGCATCTCCCACATTGGCAGGCAAATTCTTAACCACTGAGCCACCAGGGAAGCCCCAAATGTCTATTGACTCAAGCAACAAAACTAGCTTTTCAGGCACATATTCTCTTGCCATTTCTGAAACAAGGAAGATTTCACATCTATCTTGGACCAGGAAGATCCAGATCACCGGGAACTAGTTGTCTTTATTCCTCCTCTAAACCAGAAGGATGGTTCATTCCGAAGACTAGTCTAGACCTACTGTTCTTTTTCTGAGGCAGTATACGGTGGAACGTTGCAGAGTTGGGCTTATCTTTGTGGAAGTTCAGGTGTAGTACAAGCATTCTCGCACCAAAGCCCTGTGTCAGTGGTGTTCCAGTTCTTCATTCAAGCCAATTTAAGCTATCAGCAAAGTCTACAGCAGCATGGATGGACCTAGAGATTGTCATACTGAAGGGAGTCAGTCAGACATATAAGGACAAATATTGTATGATATCACATATGTGGAATCTAAAAAAATTGTGGTGGCTGTTTTTTAGTCTCTAAGTCGTGTCCAACACTCTGTGACCCCCATGGACTGCAGCACTCCAGGCTCCTCCATCCTCCACTATCTCCTAGGAGTTTGTTCAAATTCATGTCCATTGAGTAAGTGATGCCATCTAACCATCTCATCCTCTGCTGCCCACTTCTCCTTTTGCCCTCAGTCTTTCCCAGCATCAGGGTCTTTTCCAATGAGTCAGCTCTTTGCATCAGGTGGCCAAAGCATTGGAGCTTCAGCTTCAGCATGAGTCCTTCCAATGAATATTCAGGGTTGATATCCTTTAGGATGGACTGGTTTGATCTTACAGTTCAAGGGACTCTCAAGAGTCTTTAGACTGCTAAGTATTTATTAGATTGACCTATTGAAGAAAAAACTTTTTGAATGACATAACCATTTTATTTACAAATGTTCATAAAATATAAAGAACTGGAAGTGATATTTTTGTGATTATAAAAGTTTTTTTAATAAATGTTTTTTCAAAATATTTTGGATGGGGCCCTGCCAGCAAAAACATTTGAAAACTGTTTTGCTTATAAATGATTTTTGAAAAGGATGATAAAAATAATCTAATTTGATTAGGAATGAGAAAAGATAAAAAAACTGTTTAAATCTAATAGATGAAAAACAAGACTTCGAATATTATTTTAATTATCTGGGGTACACTAACACAATATTAGTTAAAGACAAAATAAGGGACCGTTTTCAATATAGTACACAAAAATGACTCACATTATGAAAAATAGAATCCGTTCTGAAAACAATGTTATTAATCAAAGTTAAGTGTATAAGAGAGGCAAAAAGTGACCACAAACCCAGCGAGTGTAAGTAAAAATTTTAATGGCCTTTCTTCCTTGTTAATAATGATATATGAAGCTATGCACTACTTTTTCAACCAAACAATCAAACCCAGCGGGAGAAGCCTATGCTTTTCAACCAGGATTCTGACAGTGGATTAGGCAAGACCCACAAGGGGAGGACAGCTGGTCATATGACTCCCAAACACCTATTGAAAATTTGAAGGCATTTTCTGCTTTCAGATCTCTATCACAACCCCTCCTTCACTGAAAGAAATCGATGATTACTGTCCACCAAGAGCTAGTCAGAGGGACTTCAGGGCAAAGAGGTTATTTGATTTGATTACAAGAATATTTGATGGCTATCTGCAGGGAGCTCAGAGCAGTGTGGCTGAGGACAGTTTTGGGGCTACAGAAAAGATGGAAAAGATGATGGCTTAGTTGTTAAGGAGTGTACGGTCTTTTTAGGGAAAAGAAAAAAAAAAAGCCATCAAGTAAAGAGAGAACAGGGAGGGAGGAAAATGGAAAGTGAGGGTTGTAGTCAGCAAGAGCCTGGAAGAGAGAGAGAAAGAGAAAAAGAGAGAGGGAGAGAGAGAGAAGGGGCTGTGTTTGGAGGTGTGAAACACAAGCTGTGCAGCCATGGCATCTGACCTCAGGATAAAATGAGTCTCCAAAGAAACAAGCAATGTGATTTGCTCCCCACTCCAGCACCCTTGCCTGGAAAATCCCATGGACGGAGGAACCTGGTGGACCGCAGTCCATGGGGTCACTAAGAGTCAGACAAGACTCAGCGACTTCACTTTCACTTTTCACTTTCATGCATTGGAGAAGGAAATGGCAACCCACTCCAGTGTTCTTGCCTGGAGAATCCCAGGGATGGGGGAGCCTCGTGGGCTGTCGTCCATGGGGTCGCACAGAGTCGGACACGACTGAAGCGACTTCAGCAGCAGCAGCAGCAGCAGCAGGAACTATAAAGCAAGAGAACATTCCTGAAATACGACAAGATTAGAAACTACACATTGAAATTCACCCTGTCTTTGAGAGTATCAACCCGGAATGACCAACACAGACACATATTCGAGCAAAGGCTTTGAATTAAAAAAATAAAGCTTTTGGATGAGAGGTAAAAGCAGCCAGGGACTCAGGAAAAGAATTCAGTTATCATCAGCTTTTGACCACAAGGTTTTAAGCTGGAGGGAAAGGCAGAGCATCTTTAGGACAATCCCTTACTGAGGAATGTTCTAGAAGATGAGCACTGAGAACTGAAACAGTCAGAGGCGGTGGCATCAGGGCTAGTGCAGAGCTTTCAACATCAAGTTACTGTGGAACTAAGATTAAAGGCGAGTTAAAAAGGGCACAGGACGGCACTCTCCATGGTTATATGATCTGACAGTGTGTACAGACTGACCCTAGAAACAAGGAAAGAGGGAAAGTGTGTGCAGAAAAAAAATTTTTTTTGTAGGGGGGGGCAGCACCTTGAAACATGTGGGATCTAGTCCCCTGACCAGGGATCAAACCTGTGCCCTCTTTCATTGAAAGCGTGTAATCTTACTCACTGGAATGTCAGGAAAGTCCCTCACTTTGACTTTTGAAACATTCGTGTTATATCTGGGAGACAGTTCCATATCTATGCATAAAAAGTTTCCATGTTTGCTATGACTGAATATTGTACACATTTACAATAACATATTTTAGCAGACATTTAGGTAATTTCCAATCTTCTGCTGGTTGAACAAAGCTGCAGTGACTAGGTGATGCCATAAATCGGAGAGTGTGTGTATCTGTAGGACAAATTCTGAGAAGTGAACTTCGTGAACAGAGCATGTATGTGTTTGCGATTCTGAAAGATTTTGCTCTACTGCCCACTGTAGAAGTTGTATCAATTTACACACTCCAACCCTTTATGACAGCTCTATAATCCCCTTTAATGGGCATTTGGGGCCTCATATGTGCCCAGGAGGGGACAATTAAAGCACCAAAGACTTGGATGCTGTCTGTACCTAGGTGACCACAGTTTGGGAATAAAAAATGAGGACTTGGGCAAATATGTTTATGGGAAAAACAGGCTGGCATATTTCTACTTGAGAGTGCTGTGAATTTTCTAGAAGGTATCGTCACATTGCCAAACTCAGATATGCATGTAAGTGCTTGTAGGAGCTATAATTCACGGAGTAGGTAGGTGTCTACCCTCTAAAGTATATCTTGGCAGAACTTGTACGAAGACATTTCAGAACTTGGGAGGCTCAAGCCAAGAGCTCTTTGACCGCTGGACCAATAGATACTGAGCTGATGTTATTTAGTTTGAAAGAAGGTGGCAGGGAGGGGCCACGTATCAGGAAGTGATTGTTGTGTAGTCGATGAACTCAGTGGTGGCAAGGGTCCAGTTCTGTCATTAAGGCCATGTGTACATGATGTGAAAACAACCTGTGAATTCCCTGTGTTCAGATATTGGGTCTGTTCCATGGGGAAGGGGTGGGGGAGGTGGGGAGATCAGTTAAACTGATGCTAGATTTAATTGACTGACTGTTTGGATGGATGAGACAATTCCATTAAAATGGTCCATCCAATTAGTCACGTGAGATGATTGAAACACTGGATCAATTGCTCCATTCGAGGAGGCTTCTTGGCGGCAGAAACCACAGACCCGTGTACATGCTGTGTTGGAGGGGCCTCGGTTTAGCACCTGGGTGGCCAAAGCCATGACTTGGGCTTCCAAAGTGTGCCATTTAATCCCAAGAATGCCCAGGCAATGCAAACAATCTGCCTCAATAATAATAGCAGTAAGTGCAGCTTATTATTGTTTTTTATTGTTTTGAATCACAAAGAGATGGGGGCAGCATAGTCTTTCAAAGAGTCTAGGCTCTCTAGAGGTCTTCAGTCAGCCCTGAAAAAACAGTGATATATGTGTTTGTTTATTTTATGGGTGTATGCTCCTAAGCTCATTGCCCAAGAAACTCTTGGTTCATTTCCTTAAAATGTAGGCACAAGCTATTACCAGGAGTAATACAAAACCATGCCATTTGACAGGGGTTAGGGGTAGTAGTGTGTGCGTGTTCAGTGGCTGACTCTTTGCAACCCCATGGACTGTAGCCCACCAGGTTCCTTCTGTCCTTCTGGAATTTTCCAGGCAAGAATACTGGAGTGGGTTGCCATTTCCTACTCCATGGGATGTTCCCGATCCAGAGATCAAACCTGCATCTCCTGTGTCTCCTACACTGGCAGGCGGATTCTTTACCACTGAGCCACCTGGGAAGGCTGTGCTGTGCTTAGTTGCTCAGTCATGTCTGACTCTTTGCAACCCCATGGACTATAGCAAGCCAGGCTCCTCCATCCATGGGGTTTCTCCAGGCAGGAATACTGGAGTGAGTTGCCATGCCCTCCTTCAGGGGATCTTCCTGGCCCAGGGATCGAACCCAGGTCTTCTGCTCTGCAGACAGATTCTTTACCACTGAGCCCCCTGCAGAGGTTAGATATCAATAATAAACATCTCAGGATGATCTGACAAACAGGCCAGAGTCGGCTTTTTCATTGTGTGGGACCCTACGATTGGAAGTAGAGCCTTTTATTAAAAACAACTCATCTTAGCAACATTCAATAGCATGTTATACATCATAGGAATGCTTTTTGATTGTGGAAGAAAATAGCCACACCAAATTGGGAAAAGGAAGAAAGAAAAACCCTCTCCAGTCTACCTCTCAAGCCAAATTACGAATTTTAGGGGGAAGGGAGAAGAGGTGGGTAAAAATAACTCCTATCAAATCTGTATTTTAGGATTATTTTCTCCTTGTAAGAAAATTGAGAGTTAACTATCAATAAAGCATGTAGGTGGGTCTTCCCTGGTGGTTCAGTGGTTAAGATTTCACCTTCAAATGCAGGGGTGCGGGTTCAATCCCTGGTCAGGGAGTTATGATCCTACATGCTGCTACTGCTACTAAGTCACTTCAGTCATGTCCGACTCTGTGTGATCCCATCCCTGGGATTCTCCAGGCAAGAACACTGGAGTGGGTTGCCATTTCCTTCTCCAATGCATGAAAGTGAAAAGTGAAAGTGAAGTCGCTCAGTCGCGTCCGACTCTTAGCGACCCCATGGACTGCAGCCTACCAGGCTCCTCCGTCCATGGGATTTTCCAGGCAAGGGTACTGGAGTGGGGTGCCATTGCCTTCTCGGATGATCCTACATGACTCAAGGCCAAAAAACCAAAACATGAAACAGAAGCAATATTGTAACAAACTCAATAAAGGCTTTAAGAGTGGCTCACATAAAAAAAAAAAATCTAACAATAAAAAACAATCTAGGTACAAACTGGTGCCTTTCTAATCCCGATTGAATGCACATATTTTATTATAAAGTTGAACCTAGGGAAAAGCTTTTTCACCGCTCTCAATCTGCTAATCAAAATATTTCATTTCGGGGATTTCACTCTCTCAGTGTAAGAGTTTATTTAATACTCCTTTTTACAAAAGCAAGGGAAAAACCCTAGCTTTTGTCGCTAGCGTTTACGTTAACTCCTCAAGCTTAAGAAAGAGCTGCTGAAACTTTTGTCTCTGTGACAGGTGTGTGTACAAGGCAGGTGGGACCCCATTTCAGTCTCGGGGTCCCCGTGGTAAAAACTGTCAAACAGACAACCGGTGTGCCTCTGGAATTGGGGATGATATGAGTTGCTTTTCTCTTGGCTTTCTGCTGCTGTCTCTTACGGGCTGAATTCTAAATAAAATCATCCTCTTAATAGGCTATTTTAAAAGCCTGCTCCCAACACTGACTGTGATATGAGCATATCTCAGCGTAGGACAAGAACAGGTTCTGAAAGAACCAGACTCTCTATCAGCAAAAGTAATTTTAAATGCTTTCATTTGAATGAAAAAATAAAATCAACAAGATAGAAAGAGAAACAGGAGCAAACTTGTGGCACCGTAGTCTCACTTATACACAGAGTCACGGATGCGAGGGAAGACCATTTAACTGAGCATCTGCTGTGGGCAGGCACTTCCTCTCCCATCCCCATATTTAAGGATGACATGGGAAGGTGAGCGTTCCATTGGAGAGGAGAAGAGAAACAGGGTGGTTTAGGAAGGAGGGAGGAAAAAGCAGAAGAAAGATTCCTAAAGTGCATTTTCCCTTACTTTAGGGGGTATTTTTATTGTCATAAAATACATAATACATAACATAAAAATCATTTTTAGGAGTCGTGTTCAGTGGTATTAAGTTTATTCACATCGTCGTGCAACTATCACCATATCACCAAAAAATGTTTTCACTCCTCCAACAGAAACTGACCATTAAGGGCTAACTCTTCATTCTGTCTCCATCCCAGGGCCTGGGAACCTCCATTCTACTCATTGTCTGATGAACTTGACCATTCTGGGGACCTCATGTGAGTGGGCTCATGTATTATCTGTCCCTGTGTGTCTGGCGTATTTCACATGGCACAATGTCCTCAAGGTTCATCCATGTTGGAGCGGGTGTCAGAGCTTCATCCCTTTTTACAGCTGAGTAGTATTCCACAGCATGAAAACACCCCATTTTGTTGATCCATTCATCCCTTGATGGATACTGGAGGTGCTTCTACCTTTTTTCTGTTGTAAATACTGATATGAACGCTGGCATACAAGCATAATCTGTTCCAGTCCCTGTTTTTTGATTCCTTGGATGTGTATGTGCACCTCAGAGAAGCATTTGCCTTTCAAACCCTACCTTCCTGGGCTCTTTCTGGGTAGACGTGCTCTCCCTGGCAGTGGTGGGAACCGCAGAATCAGAATGCAGACAGCAACCCAAGAATTAGCAACAAGAATGTTCTCTCCATCTGTATCTCTATTCCTGCCCTGCAAACAGCTTCATCAGTCCCATTCTTCTAGACTCCATACATATGCATTAATATATGATATTTGTTTTTCTGTTTCTGACTTACTTCATTCTGTCTAATGGGCTCTAGGTTCATCCACCTCACTGGAACTGGTTCAAATGGTTTCCTTTTTATGGCTAAGTAATACTCTATTGTATATACATACCATAACCCTTTATCCATTCATCTGTCGATAAGGAAAGGGTGGGACAAAATGAGAGAGTACCACTGAAACATATATATAACCATATGCAAAATAGACAGCTAGTGAGAATTTGCTGTATAACACAGGGAGTTCCACCTGGTGCCCTGTGACAATCTAGAGGGGAGGTATGGGGTGAAGGCTGGGTGGGAGGTTCAAGAGGGAGGGGACATATGTATACTAATGGCTGATTCACTTTGTTATATGGCACAACATTTAAAGCAATTATCCTCCAACTGCAAATAAATTTTAAAAAGAGTAAGCTGTGATAAATACCACTAAAAAAATAAATACACTGGAAAAAAAATTTAGCAACAAACGGTTGTTATTTTGTGTTTTAAACTGGAGACAGAATTTAAGGGGGAAAAAAATCCAAGTAAACTTCAGGGGCCCATTCCCCCTTCTCTCTCCTCCCCTCCCCCAGCACAGTACAGGCATCCCCCTCCCCGCTCAAGTATGTGAAGAGTGACTGGAGTCCCGTGTTTATAAGGCTGCTCTGCAATGCGATTGCTCCTCTAGGACTTTATTAATGACATTTACGATTCCTGGAATAACTAAACCACGCTGCTCTCCCAACACTAGGCCTTAGAGAAGTCATTACCCTGGTGATCACAACAAAACTGAATTCTAAACGGGCTGCCTGCTGGGGTAATACGCCATGAGTCACTCCCCGTGTTCTGGCAGTAAAAACAAATTAAATTAAAGATCCCCATTCACCAAAGGTCTAATTCTAATTTCTGCAAAGTTTCCATTAAACAGTACCATCTACAAAAGTACACAGTAACTTTCTCCCAGCCGGGAGCTCAAGGCAAAGGAAATTCCAATAGGAGAATTATTAAATGTCCCCATTAATTTTGTGTTATACCCTCTTAGCAGTTATTAATCATATTAGGAAGATTCAGCAATCTGTCCTCTTTGAATTCCGTAAAGCATTTATGGAAATTAGATTTCACTGGGGGCATGAGATGTGAACTGCTGAAAATCAGAAATGAACAAAGGAATAGATTTAAAGGGAGTTAGTTTTGGTAATAAAGATAGGAAGGGGTTTTCTTCCTCTTATTAATGACATGGAAACATTTCAGGGGATATTTTAATATTGTTTTCTCCTGTACAAATCTCAGTCCAAGTTCTTTTTTCTTCTCCCATTTAATGACAGTGATTTTCACCTTGCCTTTGATTTAACAGTCCGTGAAAACGATGCCTCATGTCTGAGAAAACCAGGAGAGGTTCCCACCTGCTGGGGGAGGTGTGTGGGTGGGCTTCCCAAACCCATCAACTGGCTGGTTGATTGGTTGACTGTTACTATAAGACTTCAGTGAATTGTTCGTTTTTTAATACTGTACTTCATTTGACATGGATTCCAAGCTACTTGGTATTTCCTGGGTATATGTAAGCAGAGCCGTGCATAAATATGAGAGTGGAAAAACTGGCAGAACAAGAGAACAACACTTATTGAGCACCTTATCAAGTACCTAGCTATTCTTACAGATTCTTTTTAAACTGTGATTCTCACTCCAGGCCTTTAAGGATGTTGCTGTTCAGTCGCTCAGTCATGTCAGACTCTTTAGGACCCCACGGACTGCAGCATATCAGGCCTCCCTATCCTTCAGCATCTCCCAGATTTGTCTTAAACTCAGGTCCGTTGAGTCCGTGATGCCATCCAATCCCCTCATCCTCTGTAGCCCACTTCTCCTCCTGCCCTCATTCTTCCCCAGCATCAGGGCCTTTTCCCATGAGTCAGCTCTTTGCATCAGGTGGCCAAACTGTTGGAGCTTCAGCTTTAGTTATCAGTCATCCAACGAATATTCAGGGTTGATTTCCTTTAGGATTGACTGGTTTGATCTCCTTGTTGTCCAAGGGACTGTCAAGAGTCTTCTCCAGCACCACAGTTCTAAAGCATCAATTCTTTTGGCGCTCAGCCTCCTTTATGTTCCAGCTCTCACATCTGTACATGACTACTGGAAAAACCATAGCTTTGACTATACAGACCTTTGATAGCAAAGTGATATCTCTGCTTTTTAATATTCTGCCTAGTTTGTCATAGCTTTCCTTTCAAGGAACAAGTGTCTTTTAATTTCATGGCTGCTTTCACCATCTGCAGTGATTTTGGAGCCCAAGAAAATAAAATCTGTCACTGCTTCTACTTTCCCCCTTCTAATTGACTGGACCGTAATGGCTACAGCGGTTAACCACTTACCAAGCTCCTATTAAATACCAGGTATTGCATTATAATGGATCTTACATGTATTATCTCTTTTAATCTTTATAACAACCCAGTGGGAGGTGGAGGAAGGAAGATTCGTTTACCAACATTTTACTGATGAAGAAATGAAGGCTTCCAAAAGGTGCACATTTGCCCAAATTTAAAGTGCAGAAGCCAAAATGGGAGTGATCCATGCATTCTAATAAGGGTCAGCCCCAACGGAGTGCTTACTTTGCTCCAAGTCCTCTGCTTGGCATTTTAGCTAATCCTCATCAAGTCTTTATTAGGCAGACCTCATGGCAGATAAAGAAACAGAAGCACAGGAGGTAAGTAGTGTGTTGCTCACAAATCTATAAGCAGCAGAGCCGGGGATTAACCCAGAGCCTGCATCTGGCCACTAAATTGTACTCTCTCAGCATATGTTCAGTGGGGAATCAAATCTTCAAAATTAGCTGGATCCTTTGCAAAGTTTCATGATGCCTTACTGGTTGTTTTTTTTTTTTTTTTTTCCTGGTGCTCCCCTAGGGAAATTGTGGCCGTTCCTGCCTTTACAAGCCCTTGGGAACTTCAGGTCCCAATTTTCAGTTGCATCAAAGAGTTGCATGTGTTTGCAGTTCTTTACCTTTCCACATTTGGCACATGAAATTGCACTTCTCCAGTCCAAATTCCATACTAATTGACCGATTGAAACAGGATTCTATTTCAAGTGTGCTTTGTAATTGAGCACTCTTCTCCGGCTATAGCTTCAGGTCATCCATATAAAAGAAAAGGCAAATCTTGAAGTCTTATCTCTTACTGAGAGGGTAACCATAATTTGGCTTATTTTGCATCCTACAAGAGTGGGTTCAAAGCTAAGCTAAATTACAAAGGGCTCCTGCTGCCACTCTGGAAGAAGCCTTTCTGTACATCCGTCTGGAAAGAATTTGTTCCCATAGAGGCATCTATATCTTAGAGATATCAAATGCTACTTGGAGGAATGAGATGGGACCTGGGAATCCTTTCATCCATTTAAGATTTTCTTTGCACTGTTTGATAGTGTTTGACCCGCACTGACTTCTCTGTACATCTCTGGCTAACAATCCTGGTCTTACAGAAGAAATGTGGATGCTGGTTCTTGTAGGAGAGGTAGGGAGAACAGCAGCATAGTAGAGTGGTTCAATGGCCCTACTCACTAGTGACCTGTCTACAAGTGGTAGTTGAGAACTGTTTGCTAAGGAGATCCAGACTCCAAACCAGAATGTAAATCAGCTAGGAGACTACACATACTGTTTAGCTCAGCCAATGTGGTTTCACGGCAAGAATTTCTCAGTGAAGGAAGCACTGCATAGAGTTACAATTTAGCACAAACACTTTGCCAACAAAGGTCCATATAGTCAAAGCTGTGGTTTTTCCAGTAATCATCAGTGGATGTGAGAGTTGAAACAAAAACAAGGATGAGCACCGGAGAATTGATGCTTTCGAATTGAGGTGCTGGAGAAGACTCTTAAGAGTCCCTTGAACTACAGGGAGATCAAACCAGTCAATACTGAATATTCATTGGGAGGGCTGATGCTGAAGCTGATGCTCCAATACTTTGGCAACCTGATGCAAAGAGCCAACTCATTGGTAAAGGCCCTGATGCTGGGAAAGATTGAGGGCGAAAGGAGAAGGGGGAGGCAGAAGATGAGATGGTTAGATAGCATGACTGACTCAATGGACATGAATTTGAGGAGACTCTGGGAAATGGTGAAAGACCAGGAAACCTGGCATGCTGCAGTCCATTGGGTCACAAAGAATTGGACATGACTCAGCTAGTGAACAACAACAATGAAACAAACACTTTATCTTCTCACAGGCCAGAATAAACATGTTTAAAATCTAGCTGCTTTGTGTTACTGTGGTTTAGAGCATGAATTCTGCTACCCAACTGCCTGGGTTCAAATCCTAGCTCTGCCACTTACTAGGCTGGGTGATTTGAGGTAGGTTACCTAATTTCTTTTGACTCAGTTTCCCCACTTATTAATATTAATTGAGAATAAATAATATTTTAATCAAGAATAGTAAAATTGGAATGATAATATTATTATTTGTAATAACCTGGTACTATTAAGTGTGTGGAGGAGGGCATGGAAACCCACTCCAGTATTCTTGCCTGGAGACTCCCCATGGAGAGAGGAACCTGGTGGCTACAGTCTGTGGGGACACAAAGAGTGGGACATGGCTGAGCCACTAAGCACATTAAATGTATGTGTATTTATTTGATACCCATATGACACAGAGTAAGTACTGTGTGCTCAGTTGCTAAGTCCTGTCTGACTGTTTGCAACCCCATAGATGGCAGCCCACCAGACTCCTCCATCCCTGGAATTTTCCAGGCAAATGGAGTGGGTTGCCATCTCCTTCTCCAGTGTATCACTGGCATTGGATATATGTATCATTGGCACTCTATATGTATCAACAATACTTACAGTAATACAGAATTCCCTGGTGGTCCAATGGCCAAGAATCTGCCTGTCAATGTGGGGAACACAGGTTCGATCCCTGCTCTGGGAAGATTCCACATGCCTCAGAGCAACTATGCCTGTATGCCACAACTTCTGAGGCTGTGCTCTAGAGTCTGAGCTCCACAGGGAGAGAAGCCCATGGACCATAACAAAGTGCAGCCCTCACTCGTTGCAGCTAGAGAAAGCCTGAGAGCAGCGGTGAAGACCCAGTGCAACCATAAATAAATAAAAATTTAAAATCATAGTAAAAGTAATAGCAATTTGATCTCTGCTTCCTCTGCCTTTTCTAAAACCGCTGGATCATCGAAAAAGCATGAGAGTTCCAGAAAAACATCTATTTCTGCTTTATTGACTATGCCAAAGCCTTTGACTGTGTGGATCACAATCAACTGTGGAAAATTCTGAAAGAGATGGGAATACCAGACCACCTGATCTGCCTCTTGAGAAATTTGTATGCAGGTCAGGAAGCAACAGTTAGAACTGGACATGGAACAACCGACTGGTTCCAAATAGGAAAAGGAGTACATCAAGGCTGTATATTGTCACCCTGCTTATTTAACTTATATGCAGAGTACATCATGAGAAACACTGGGCTGAAAGAAACACAAGCTGGAATCAAGATTGCTGGGAGAAATATCAATAACCTCAGATATGCAGACGACACCACTCTTATGGCAGAAAGTGAAGAGGAACTAAAAAGCCTCTTGATGAAAGTGAAAGAGGAGAGTGAAAAAGTTGGCTTACATCTCAACATTCAGAAAACAAAGATCATGGCATCTGGTCCCATCACTTCATGGGAAATAGATGGGGAAACAGTGGAAACAGTGTCAGACTTCATTTTTTTGGGCTCCAAAATCACTGCAGATGGTGATTGCAGCCATGAAATTAAAAGACACTTACTCCTTGGAAGGAAAGTTATGACCAACCTAGATAGCGTATTAAAAAGCAGAGACGTTACTTTGCCAACAAAGGTCCGTCTAGTCAAGGCTATGGTTTTTCCAGCGGTCATGTATGGATGTGAGAGTTGGACTGTGAAGAAAGCTGAGCGCTGAAAAATTGATGCTTTTGAACTGTGGTGTTGGAGAAGACTCTTGAGAGTCCCTTGGACTGCAAGGAGGTCCAACCAGTCCATTCTAAAGGTGATCGGTCCTGGGTATTCATTGGAAGGACTGATGCCGAAGTTGAAACTCCAATACTTTGGCTACCTCATGTGAAGAGTTGACTCATTGGAAAAGACTCTGATGCTGGGAAGGATTGGGGGCAGGAGGAGAAGGGGACGACAAGAGGATGAGATGGCTGGATGGCATCACTGACTCGATGGACATGAGTTTGGGTGAACTCCGGGAGTTGGTGATGGACAGAGAGGCCTGGCATGCTGTGATTCATGGGGTCGCAAAGAGTCAGACACAACTGAGCAACTGAACTGAACTGAAAAGTAATAGCAATAGCAACAATACTAATCACATGAATGAAACAACCAGCCTGGTCCCTCAGGGACAGTGAAAGGTTTTTTTCTCATTTGAACTGAGCTAATTGCAGAAAGGTTGAGCTGTTAAAGAAAGGAGAAGCTGGAGCTGAGTTTTGTAATTGATAAGAATTTAATCTCTAGAGTGTTATTTGCTGACTCTCTAAATTGTCATCCCGGTCTTTATCTACCTCTGAAAAGAGACAGGGGCTCCCAATTAAAAGGTGACTGGGGCTGGGGAGGGGAGGAAAAGATTAGTGGACATTCCAGTGAGTTGTTCAGTCGAGGGCAAGTGCTTGAGCTGTGAGCTCCCTGAAGACTGAGCTTGTTATATATTTGTCAAATGTATAAATGAATGACTACTCCCCTCACCAGAAGTGTGAAATTTTTCAAGCTGTGGGTGACTGAAGGTTTATAAATTAGCAAGCTCTGAGATATAAAGCAAGGGAAGTGACTTTAGTAAGCTCTGGTATATAAATATATATAGCTTACTTTAGTAAGCTCTCTATATGTAATGTTTTACATTACATATATAGAGCTTTTACATTACAAATATTCATTTCTATCTTTTAGCACTGACTCAAAAAAGCTTTGCCAAGTATCTCTCTGACTTTCTGTCCTTTTGTTAAAAGTCCAGGTGAGTCTGAGCAACTCATCTTGTATGCATCACAGTTACACTCTAACTGCCTTGTGGACAGACTTAGAAGTTTATTTTACATTTTTTTTGGGGGGTCCCAGAATTAAAACTTTGGACCTTTCTCTAAGTTACCAAATGCCATTTAGCTGTGATGGTGGAAAGTCCTGGCCTTTAGAACCCACGGGAGACAAATTCTGAAGATCCCTATAACCAAGAATTCCAGGAATATTGTATCTAATGAAGAAGGGCAGGAGGAGAAGCAGAGATGTTGTTTTTATTTCCTCTCCTTTCTTACCAGCTTCTCTGGTGGCTCAGATGGTAAAGCCTCTGCCTGCAATGTGGGAGACCTGGGTTCAATCCCTGGGTCGGGAAGATCCCCTGGAGAAGGAAATGGCAACCCACTCCAGTACCCTTGCTTAGAAAATCCCATAGACAGAGAAGCCTGGTAGACTACAGTCCATGGGGGTCTCAAAGAGTCAGACACGACGGAGTGACTTCACTTTCATTTTTCCCAGTGGTAAAGGGGAAGATGGCAGAAAATAGCAGACTAACTTCCGGACTAATATTCCAATGAATATTCATTGGAAGGACTGATGCTGAAGCTGAAGCTCCAATACTTTGGCCACCTGATGGGAAGAACTGATTCTTTAGAAAAGACCCTGATGCTGGGAAAGATTGAGGGCAGGAGGAGAAGGGGACAATAGAGGATGAGATGGTTGGATGGCATCACCATCTTGATGGACATGAGTTTGAGCAAGCTCCAGGAGTTGGTGATGGACAGGGAAGCCTGGTGTGTTGCATTCCATGGGGCCTCTAAGAATCAGACACGACTGAGTGACTGAACAACAACAACTATATGTGTATATATGCATACATAATAAACAGTTGTTGTTTATTGCTCAGTCGTGCCCAGCTCTTTGTGACTCTATGGATGAACCCATGTCTCTTACGTCTCCTGAACTGGCAGGTGGGTTCTTTACCACTAGCCCCACCTGGGAAGTACTCCCATGAGTACTCTATCCTATTTTAAAAATCTGCCTTTCTGTGTCTTTACTAAGCCTTCCTAGACTCTGGGAAGACAGATTGGACAGATTACCTCTTTGTGACTCTAGTTCAGGATTTATTACCACTATCACTACCATCATGATGACTTCTGTTATTATTATTAAAGTCAGCCTCCTCCAATCCTCTCTGCTTCTATTAAAATACAAGTGCCAGCAACATGGATGAACCTATAAGTTATCATACTGAGTGAAGTAAGTATGAAGTGAAGTAAGTATTTGTCTCAGACAGAGAGACAAATATCATATCATATCACTTATATGGGGAATCTGAAAACTGATACAAACGAACTTATTTACAAAACAGAAATGGACTCACAGACATAAAAATCAAACTTATGGCTGCCAAAGGGGAAATCTCAGGGGGAGGGATAAACTAGGAGGTTGGGATTAATATATACACACTATTGTATATAAAATAGACAATCAAGAAGGACCTATAGTATAGCACAGGGAACTGTGCTCAACACTCTGTAATAAACTATAGGGGAAAAGAATTTGAAGAAGAATAGATTTTTGTATGTGTAATAAAATCACTCTGCTGTACATCTAAAACTAATACAACAGTGTTAATCAACTATGTTATATATGTGTTATATGTGTCAGTCACTCAGTCGTGTCTGACTGTGACTCCATCAACTATCACCCACCAGGGTCCTCTGTCCATGGGACTCTTCAGGCAAGAATACTGGAGTGGGTTGCCATTTCCTTCTCCAGGGGGTCTTCCCAACCCAGGGATCAAACCCAGGTCTCCTGCATTGCATGCAGAGACCCTTTACCATCTGAACCACCAGGGAAACCCTGGCAGTGGTCCTTTAAGAGCTATTTCCAAAAATGAACAAAATAAGCAAAGCATCCAGAAAAATCAACTATATTCCAATACAAAATTTTTAAAAATTGTAAAATACAATGTGTCAGATGCTGTGCTTAATATTTTAAATATACTATTCAGAACTTCCCTGGTGGTCAAGTGGCTAAGACTGCATTCCCAATGCAGGGGGCTCAGGTTCGATCTCTGGTCAGGGAACTAGATTCCACATGCTGCCACTAAGGGTTTGCACGCCACAACTAAAAGAGCGAAGATTTTGCGTGCTGCAACTAAGACCAAGAGCAGCCAAATAAATCAATTATATATATATATATATATAGTCCATTTCATTCCTACACAGCACCCAGAGGAGGGGAAGAGCATTTCTCCCAGTTGTTGGTGGTCACCACTAGACGTGTTCCACCCCCAAGCACGTCCCTTTCATTGGCCACTTTCCAGCTTCTGACCAGGAGCCCAGGCATCCAGACTTTCCAGTGCTACAGCAGACAAATCGTCGCACGAGTATGTTTTTATTTCCAATGTTGTAAATTGCACCAAAATAGTTTTTATGCAATTTACAATGTGTCTGACAAGAAAACAGGTGCTTGCTGCCAGATTCTGATTTTTAATTGAACCTCTATTGGAGTGTGGGGTGCAATAAATAGCCCCACTCTTGGGGGCATGAGGCAACATAGAGGCATTTGAGGAGGTCTCCCGGGAAGGCCAGAAGGCAAAGAGACCACATTTTTCTGGATGCTTTGCTTATTTCAGCTATTTTTGGAAATATCTCTTAAAGGACCACTGCCAGGGCTTCCCTGGTGGCTCAGATGGTAAACAGTTTGCCTGAAAGGCAGGAGTCCTGGGTTCGATCCCTAGGTCAGGAAGATCCCCTAGAGAAGGGAATGGCAACCCCCTTCAGTATTCTTGCCTGGGAAATCCCATGGACAGAGCAGCCTGGCGGGCTATAGTCCATGGGGTCACAAAGAGTCAGACACGACTGACTAAGCATACACGCATGCCAGAGTGTCCATGATTTCACAACTGCTCACTTTTTTTTTTCTTTTTGAAATGTGGAGTAATTTTTATTTTCTTTAGTCCAAATGTTTTGTAATGTGATATTACTTTAGTAATTGACAATAAAATACTGCAGTTTTGATAGCAGTCAAGTAACAAAGCAGTTGCGCTGAGTTTGGACTTGATCTGTTATTAGTGCACATGATCACCTGGAGATATTATCCCAATGTTTGAATAGTCATTTTGCATCTCCAGAGAGGACATCCCCTTCTTGTCGGGTCCTCTGCTCAGAGACGGCTTGTTGGAGAACAGAGGTGCCTGTGTTTTCACAGGTTGGGTGAGACGAGTGAGCACAGGAGAGTGTGGCCTGAGTCTTGGGGTCACTCTGCCAGGGACAGGGCACTGTAACAGATGGCCATGGATCTAGTACATCCCCGGGTCAGCAGGGCTGAGGCCACCGAGAGTTCCCAGTGGGGACGGGTGTACTGGAACATCTGCGAGGAAAAGCTTCATGGTTTGTGTGCCAGGTCTGTCGTAGAAGAGAAGGAGCCAGGGGAGCCCAGGAGATGATGCTCTGAGTCACAAGCCCCGGAGGACGTAGATAGAGGTGGTCCCGGAGGCTGGTGTCCCCGGAGGTGCTGGACCAGTGCAGGGTGCACCCAGATGCGTGTGCCATTTCTTACAGTTATCCATGATCTCACTAGAAATTCCAAGTCTTTCATCCTGGTATTGTTCTTCCTCACTTACAGATAAAGAAACAAAGACCCAGGAATGTTAATTTGCTCTGAGCTGTGTGGATGGGCCGCAGGGTGGCGCATCCACTGAGCTGTTTCCTGACCTTAAAACCCCTCAAGCTCTTTCTCTTTTTTCTCTACATTCTCAACTTCAGAAATGAATACATTTCTGAATGTATGATAAGAAATAGGGGAATGATGGGTTCTAGCACCATCTGGACTAAAAAAAAAAAAGAAAGAAAGAAAGAAATAGGGGAATGGATACTTATCTTTCAATAAACCTTAATCTTCTGTCTTTAAAAAATTCTGTTCCTCCCATTCAATGTCTCCTATAAATTCCATCAATTCCTTCTAAAAATGCAGAACCAAGACTCGCCTGTGTGCTTAGTCACTCAGTCGTGTCTGACTCTTGGTGACCCCACGGATTGAAGCCTGCCAGGCTCCTCTGTTCATGGAATTCTCCAGGCAAGCATAAGGAGTGAGTTGCCATTTCCTTCTCCAGGGGATCTTCCCAACTCAGGAATCGATCCCTGGTTTCCTGCATTGCAGGCAGACTCTGTACTAGCTGAGCCACCAGGGAAGCCCTTCTAGGATATTAAGAGGGACAATTCCTCCTTTTTAATTTTTCCACAGTTAATACAATAGCTCTGTTTAACACCCATGCATGGATCATTTCGCAGGCTCTGAGCACTGTGTAAGTTGTACAAAGGAATGATTCAAAGTGTGACATATTTTTAAGATGCTTCTATATAGAGACTTTTAAAAAATCAATATATTAAAGTATCAATCGAACAATACAAAATAACTTATTTACAAATCAGAAACAGACTCACGGGCATAGAAAACAAACATTATGTTACCAAAAGGGAAGGGGAGGGGAGAGGGATGAATTGGGAATTTGGGATTAACTGATACATTCTATTGTATATAAAATAGATAAACAAGACCTACTGTATAGCACAGGGAATTATATTCAATATCGTGTAATAACTTAAAATGGAAAAGAATCTGAATATATATATATATCTGAATCACTGAAGGTTCTTAGATGTACAACCCATACTTAGAACCTGAACAAAGTTACTCAAAGACTTGGTTTAGTTAAAGGTGAAAGGAAAAGTGTTAATCGCTCAATTGTCTCCATGGAATTCTACAGGCAAGAATACTAGAGTGGGTAGCCATTTCCTTCCCCAGGGAATCTTCCTGACCCAGGGATCAAGCCCGGGTCTCCCGCATTGCAGGCAGTTTCTTTACGATCTGAGCCAGGTTAAAGGTGGAATAAAGAAAAACATAGAACTCGAGAAAAGTGACAGTCATGGCAGTGACCCCCTGAAAGAAGCACGGGGAAAATTCAGTCTTCAGATGGTTGTTTTATGTTAATAAATTTGATCACAAAACAGAATGGAAGTGTAAAAGGCAACATTTGAAAAAGGATCATGTTCTAATTATAATAATTCAAGTCTAATGTCCTGTCATACAAAAACAAAAACCAAGAGACAGAACGATAGGAGAAAATACAATTTCCTCATTGTTCCCAGGGGGACATTATTTTATTCTTAATAGAGATAACTGGTGAAATAAATGTTCCGGGATGTAGTTTTTAAACCTCAAAATAAGAACCGGTCGAGATAAAACCAGGAAGCATACTTTCCAAATGACTAAAGGGCAGAGAAAACAAAGTTCACGTATCAAACATACTCATCTAACACGCTGACGTTTTCCATCTTTAATTTTCTCTCCAGGGGCTTCTGTGACTTGCCGTCTGTCTGAGTCTTAGCATCGTTTCCAGTGTCAATAATGCAGGGACCCTCTACTGACCACACCTTTCACCCTTTCCAGCTCAGATATTTTTTAAATTCATTATTTTTTTCTTAAGATTGTTTATTTTTGACGTGAACCATTTTAAAAGTCTTTACTGAATTTATTAGAATACTGCTTCTGTTTTACGTTGTGGTTGTTCGGCTGCGAGGCATGTGGGATCTTAACTCTCCAACCAGGAGTGGAGCCTGCACCTCCTGCATTGGAAGGTGAAGTCTAAGCCACTGGACCGCCAGGAAGTCTCAACCAGCTCGGCTTTTTAAAGAAAACCCCTTAAGTCATTTTTTATCTCATTGTGACCTCCAGTCCCTTTATTTTCTGTTTTCCCTCTTCTTCCTTCCTGTCGATATCTACCCCACTTAGATGTCATGGCCATTATTTCAGCTGCCCTATTTCCAGTTCCCCAAACTTCCTGCCCATTTGGACTTTGATCATGCTCCTTCTGGCTGACCTCCAATCCTAGAGAAATCCACTCTACACTTTCTCTCTTCCTGTATGTGAGCAGCTGGAGAAGAACACAACAGGGTGGATTTACCATCATATATTCATGACTGTTGACCTTGAATACTGGACCATCTTTCAGATGTCTTTGGTCAACTTGTACTCTGACTCTCTGTAGCGGCTGATCCAAGCCTTCTCCAGTCTCCTCCAACTCCCAGCTTCCCCACCTCATAATCTCTGAGCAGACTCCCTGATTTCGTTCTTCACAGAAAACAGACACAATTAGGTAGGAATAGTTCAACCATCCTGCTATCCAAGCCTCAACAATCCTGGTCCTACCAGACAATCTGATCTGTACCTTCTGGTCTTCCTTCTCTCTTGTTCTACTGGTGAGCTGTTTCTTTTCCTGATGGAAACCAATTCTTTAAGCATGCTTCAGACCTCATCCTCTTCCTCTTTCTTAGGAACATTATAGTATGAGTTATCTTTTATTTCTCCTGAACAGCCAATCTCTCCTCAAGCTCATCGATTGCCTTCACTTATAAACATTTTTTTTTTTAACATTCTCATCCTTTAAATAATGATCTCACCTTTAGACTCTATTAGGAGTTTTCTGAACTTACTGTCTAGATCAACTTACCTCCCTTGCCCTTCTCAACTCACTTCATCCTGGCTCCCGTTCCCATCCCCACACTCAGTTCAGTTCAGTTCAGTCGCTCAGTCATGTCCGACTCCCCACACTAGGACACCTCTTATAAGACCTGTTGCAGTCTGCATGAGAGTAGATTCCATGCGCAGTTTTTTTTTTTTTTTTAATATGTATTCATTTGGCTGTGCCAAGTCTTGGCAGGATCTTCAGTTGCGGCAAGCAGGATTTATTTCCCTGACCAAGGATGCAACCCAGGCCCCCCTGCCTCAGGAGCATGGACTCTAAGCCACTGGACCACTAGGGGAGTCCCTCCCATGGGAATTTTTTATACCCATTCTACTTAACTTAGTGACATTAAGATTCTGCAGTCAATC
Organism: Bubalus bubalis; assembly: GCF_019923935.1. Lineage (NCBI taxonomy): Eukaryota > Metazoa > Chordata > Mammalia > Artiodactyla > Bovidae > Bubalus > Bubalus bubalis. The sequence continues at coordinate 30,811,468 of NC_059159.1, read as the reverse complement.
TCAATGTGTGGTGTTCCCCCCACCCCCACACACCACCCAGTGATTCTTAGACACCAGCTGAGTGTACTTCAGTTGAACTAGACTCCAACTTTAAGTACCTGGAGACAATGTCAGATTCCATGGTTAAGGGCTCAGTCCCACTCCCACTTCAGACACCAATTGCAAATCCAGTTTGTCACCTAAGACTTCTGACCAACAGGCCACAGGTAGGAAGTTTCCATGACTCCCTCTTTGGGAGTGAATAAGTGGTCCAGTGACTCCAAGAACTCAGAGAACCTGCGGACTCACTAGATTGCTGTTTTATTCTAAAAGAATGTAAGTCAGGAGCAGACAGTGGAAGTGATGCCTGAGGTCGGGGTGTGGGGAAAGGATGCAGAGCTTCTGAGCCCTCTCTGATCATGCTGCTCCCCCCAGATCCAACCCTGGGTCTCTCTGAACTTCTTTGGGTTTTTAATGGAGGCTGTATACACAGGCATGGCTTCCAGGTGGCTCAGTGGTAATGAATCAGCCTGCCAGTGCACGAAACACAGGCAGATTCCATCCCTGGTCCAGGAAGATCCCCTGGAGGAGGAAATGGCAATCTGCTCCAGTATTCTTACCTGGACAATTCCATGCACAGAGGAGCCTGGCGTGCTAGGCTAGTCCAGGGGGTTGCAAAGAGTCGGACACGACTGAGCAACAGAACAACAACATTACGCAGACATCATCGGTTACATCACTGCCCCCCAAAGCTTGAACCCAATCTTTAGACCCTCTTCTCTCCCTGGAGGTTGGGATGAGACTAAAGCTTCCAACTCTCTAATCACTGGATTGGTCCCCCTGGCAGCCCCCACCCTTAGGTACTTTCCAAGAGTCACCTCATTAACATAATGAAAGACACCTTTATAGCTCTCATCTCTTAGGAAATTCCGAGGGTTTTAAGTGTTCTGTCCCAGAAACTGGGACGGAGACCAAATATGTACTTCTTATGATAAATCACAGTGCGTCACGGATACTGGGTGCTCCTGGCAGCTCTTGTCTGTTCTTGCCCTTGGTCTTCTCTGGCATGCTGCTCTCTTTCCCCCATCCTTCCTCTCTGTACGCATCATCTCTGTCTCCTTTTTCAGGCTCTCCTTTTCCTTCTCTGTCTCTTCTTCATTTCAGAGTTAAGTCTTTTGTGTTCAATTTGTCCTACAGAACAAAATACTGTGTACAAGATTCAATTTTGGTTATACAAGATCATCTACACATTTTTAACAACTCTTGATGCTTTGGCCTCGTGCCCCAAACTATTTGAAAATAAATTTCTGAGGGTAAATCCCAACCAACTCTTTTAACAAAGAAACCCCAAATGAGTTATTCAGACATGCTGCTGGTGGGAATGCAAAATAGTCCAACCTCTATGGTGGGGAATTTAACAATATCTAACAAAACGACAAACCTGGTTACCCTTCAACCCAGCAGTGCTACTTCTAGGAATTTACCCTGAAGACACACATCCAGCAGAACAAAATACTGTGTACAGATTATTCACTGTAGAATTATTAACTCGTGTTTGCAAAAATTTTCTCTTACATTGTCTTCTGGAAATTCTACAGTTGTGGATATCACAGTTAGGTCTGTGATCCATTTTGAGTAAAATTTTACGCATGGTGTAAGGAATGGATTGAAGTTGTTTTGCATATGGATATCCAATTTTTCCAGTGCCATGTGTTATGAAGACGGTTCTTTTTCCACTGAATTGCCTTTGCACCTTTGTTGAAAGTCAATTTTCTTAATACTGCTGGGCTTACTTCTGGACGCTTAATTCTGTTCCACTGGTTTATTTGTCTCTCTGGTTGCCAGTACCATACTGCCTCAACAAATATAGTTTTAGAATAAATTTTTGTTCTTTCTGAAGTTGTTCTGGCTACTTAGGTCCTCAACATTTCTATAGAGCTTTAGAATTTGTCAATTTCTATAAAAACATCTGCTGGGATTTTTCTTGGAATTGTGTTAAATCTATAGATCAATCTGGGGAGAACTGACCTCTTAACAATATACCTTCCCATTTACTTAGGTCTTCTTTAATTTCTCTCAGCAAGAAGTTTTCAGTATAAACTTCTCACACTTACTGTGTCTGATTTACCCTGAAGTATTTCATATTTTTTGATGATGCTTTAAAGGATGTGTTTTTAGTTTCCCTTTTGATTGCTCATGGCTAATACATAGATACACAACTGATTTGTGTATATCAAGCTTGTATCCTCCATGTACTAGTTTAGTAGCTTTGTGTGTGTTTTCAGTTGCTAGGTCGTGACTCTTTGTGACCCCATGGACTGCAGCATACCGGGCTTCACTGTCCTTCACTATCTCCCAGAGTTTGCTCAAATTCATGTCCACTGAGCCGGCGCTTTTTGTACATTTCATTGAATTTATATATAGATGATCATGCTGTCTGTGAATGAAAACAGATTGGCTGCTTTCAGTATAATATGAAAGGCTTTTCTGTTTGTTGGTGTGTTTTTTTGTCTGCTCTGCATCTGTTCCAGCTGCGCCTCCAACCCCTCCTCACCCTCCCAGGTGACGCGTTGCTTCCAGTGGAGAATCTCCGGATCACGCACACAGCTGTCACTCTGCAGTACCCAACCCTGCTTCAGGGCAATGAACGTGAACCCACAGCCCAGCTATGGGACACCCCCTTTTCTCCTCCCAAGTAACCAGTTGGGATCAATCAAAGAGGCCAGAAAAGTCTGTGGGGATGACCACTAGAGCATTCCTCGGGACACGGGTGTTTGCCAGCAGCTGGCATGTGATTTGGGGGTGGAGAAGGGAGCTGCAGGACGCTTTTCAAGTGATGAGATTCAAGACAGTGCTCCTGAAAGACCACAGGCCTCAGGGAATGCAGAGCAAGTTCCTTTCTTCCCAAGGATATTCATGAAACCTGCAGCACTGCCAGGTGGCTGCCACACTGTAACTCTACTCGGGATCACTCCTTACGTACACGTAACAGCAGCCAGGTGGCTCGTGCCAGGTGGACGCTGCGGGAGAAGAATATGAACATGGCATCTTTGCCATCCAGGCACACGAGCAGAAAGGGACCCAGTGTGCAAAACTGAGAAGGCCAGTGGAAGTGGTCCATGGCTTCTGTTCCCCTCTGTGCCCGCAAAGCATTATCTGGATGGAAAACAGGACCTGAGGTGGCAGCTCTGTGTGATTTTTCTCCCATTCTTTTCAGTTAGGTTTTCACCCTGATGCTGGGAAAGGTTGAGGGCAGGAGGAGAAGTGGGTGGCATAGGATGAGATGGTGGAATGGCATCACCAACTCAATGGGCATGAGTTTGAGCAAACTCTGGAAGAGGGTGCAGAACAGGGAAACCTGGCATGCTTCAGCCCATGGGGATGCAGAGTTGGACACGACTGAGCGACTGAACAATAACAAACAGAATGGGGAGCAGGAAGGAAGCCTGGTGGGAGTATTTCAGAGACACTTGATCCTCGGGTGAAACCAGTTATTTTCAGTGCATATTAAGAGAAGAGAATCTGATCCCTGGCAGAATGGGAGTTTCGTATCTTTTATGATGAGTTTTTTTTTTTTCTCCAATTCTACAAATGATAGAGACTTTCTGCAGAAAATTTAGAAGATTAGGAAATGTGTAAATAATAAATAAATATATCCACAATCCCACCACAGAGACAAAAATACAGTTAACCTTTTAAGAGTATTTCCCAATAGACATGTGTAGGAGCAAATGTGTGTATACAGATGTACACACACACACACATTTTCCCTTTTTTTGTCAATCTGGAATTATATTGTGTACATTTTATCCTGCCTTTTACACTGCATATAATTCTATAAACAGTTTCCCATGCCATTATACATTCCTCAGGATCAATAACTCTAAATAGCTGTAATATATAATACAAATACACTATAATTTATTTAACTATTTCCATATCGCTGAGCAGTTTTCTTCCTTCTAAGTAATGAGGCGATGAATATCCTTGTTCATTCATCTTCACACACATATTTGGTTTCCTGAATTATTCTTGGTCCCAAGAATCCTGTATGTAAGTGGGGACTATTTTCATCACAGCTTACATACAGCTTGGGGTCTGGTTTTAATTAGGGGCCCACGGACATACAGAGAGAAGAGTGACTTTATGAGCGAAAACGTAAACCTTTGTGATCGATGTTGCAGGTGAAGTCTAGATTTGGACAAGGTAGTTCCCAAGGTGACAACCCAGGTGTTTGTGTTTTCTGTTTCCAGGAGGGAAAAAGGGGGTTCCCTTCCTCCTGGCCTTGCCTTGCTGCCTCTCAGACACTCAGCAGGCAGGAGAATGCCTCCCCTCCCTTTGCTTTCCTTCCTCCTGCATCACTCACACCTTTGCAGCATCACCATCAGGTAAAAATAAATCTGGGAGAGGCTGAAGGACAGGAGAGCCTGGAGTGCTGCAGTCCACGGAGTCACAAAGAGTAAGACACAACTTAGTGACTGAACAAAACCAATAATCCTTAGGTGTTATCCAAAGATTTGAATCTACTGGAGAGCTTCATCCATATGCTCAACTTGATCCATGCCGTGCCATGCTTAGTTGCTCAGTCATGTCCATCTCTTTGTAATCATTTGGACTGTGGTCCACCAGGGTCCTCTGTCCATGGGATTTTTAAGGCAAGAATACTAGAGTGGTTTGCCATTTCCTCCTCCAAGTGGTCTTCCCAACCCAGAGATCAAACCCGAGTCTCCTGTGTCTCCTGCATTGCAGGTGGATTCTTTACCTGCTGAACTATCCCCAAACCCATGGCCTTGGTATACTGGTACTCCCTCAGATCAGTATTTCTCATTATGTATCATTTTGTTCTGAAGATGTTAATATTTGTCTCTTATAAAGAGTGTTTTGAAGACAGAGCAATTTGGTAAACATTGCATCAAACGAGTTCAACTGGTCCCTCTTTGAAGAACTTCCCAGAGTTTGGGGGAGTCTTCAAGAAGGAGGATATAAAGTGTTATTTTCCAAACCTTATTTGATCATGAAAACTTTTCTCCGTGTTACATCACAAGAGAATACTGTTCTGCAGAACAAATATTTGAAATGGGATAAAGGAAGTTTGAGTTTGGATGCTCTAGTTTAAATCCTGTAATGAGGCTAATTCTTCTTGCCCCATTGCCTTGCCCCACTCCAGAGCCAGTCTTTAAAATCCTCTGCTTATGGCTGGTAGTGATTTTCAGAACAGAGATATGGGCAGGTACCAAGATATGACCACCAAGCCACAAGAACATGTGTCAAATGGAGGGACCAGATGGAAGAACTGAGTGCTTTAAAAATACGTATAATGGAAAGTCTTAAAATATTAGCTGTGGTCCTTTCTGTGGCTCCTGGTGTGGGAGTCATTCCCCAGGCAATCTTCCTCTTTGTCTTGAGGAGGATGATTTGTTGTCATTGTTCAATCTCTAAGTCGTGTCCAGCTCTTTGCAACCCCAGGGACTGCAGCACGCCAGGCTTCCCTATCCATCACCAATCCCCAGAGCCTGCTCAAACTCAGGTCCATTGAGTCAGTGATGCCATCCAACCATCTCATCCTCTGCCACCCCCTTCTCCTCCTGCCCTCAATCTTTCCCAGCATCAGGGTCTGTTCCAGTGAGTCGGCTCTTCACATCAGGTGGGCAAAATATTGGAGCTTCAGCTTCAACATCAGTCCTTCCAATGAATATTCAGGGTTGATTTCCTTTAGAACTGACTGGTTTGATCTCCTTGCTGTCCAAGGGACTCCCAAGAGTCTTCTCCAGCACCACAGTTCAAAAGCATCAGTTCTTTCTACAAGACCTACAAGAGGAGGACGATAAACACATTTAAAAATATGTTTGGGGAAAACATATTTTCTATTTGGGGAAAGCATCCTTCCCCAACTTTACGTCATGCGGTCTTGGGGAGGCTAACCCTATCCTTGCTCCAAAATAGTCGTGGGATCCACTCTGGCCTAATGAGAACCAGCCGTAGGGATTTTGCAGGAACTTTTAAGAAAGGAGACATCATTATTGTTATTATTACCATTTGCTTGGACTGCCAGCTGTTTGGACAATGCAAACTCAGGGCTCCAGTGGCTTTGTCTGCCACTTTTATCAATGTAGCCGACACAAAGGAAAATAGAGTTGAGAAACAGAAAGTCACAAATTCCCAGGGCCTCCTCTGAAATGCTGGGTCAGCCTGGCCTGATCTATCAGCTCCATCTTTGGACTTTTCAGCAATGGAAACAACATATCATTTTCAGGTTTCCATAGTTTAAGTTAGGTTTCTATCATTTCCATGGAACACAACTCAGACTAATAGAGTTACTTTGCCTCCCTGAGCTTCAGAGGCTGTTGGGATTAATTGGAAACGCACCAGTGCTGTTGTTAGAACTCATCAACTGTTAATTTCCCTTTCCACACAACATTTTTTTTTTTTTTCCCCAGAAGAGAGAATACCGAGACCAGCAAAGCAGAGATCAAGATGTTAGGAATCTTGGGAAACTGTATTCCAGAACACTCAAATCTAGGCGATGGGATGAAGACTGGATGCTCAGGTGTGAGGCAGCGAGTGGGCGTCAGGGAGTGGAAGCGGTGGTGGGGGCTGTGGTCATTGCTCCAAGCAATGGACACACGTGTCCTCAGGCTGTTTCAGAGAAACACGGAACCATGTGTGGACTCTGGCCGGATCTCTGAGGTATTGCCCCAGGAGAGAGAGGCAGAAGCCCTCCAGTGGGGTGAGGAAGCACTTTGTGGGGGGATGCATGCCAACCACTCATCTATGCTTGTGGGTCCCGACAGTCACGTCTCTCCTCCTGCCCCCATGGGCTTGAGGCTTTTAAGTGGAAACTCCTTCCCTCTCTTTAGACTTTGAGTATAACACATTTCTCTCTATAATATGGGTGGGCCTCATCTAATCAGTTGAAGGCCTCAAAAGCAAAGACTGAGGTTTGCCAGGAGAAGGCAATGGCACCCCACTCCAGTACTCTTGCCTGGAAAATCCCATGGATGGAGGAGCCTGGTGGGCTACAGTCCATGGGGTCACTAAGAGTCGGACACGACTGAGCGACTTCACTTTCACTTTTCACTTTCCTGCATTGGAGAAGGAAATGGCAACCCACTCCAGTGTTCTTGCCTGGAGAATCCCAGGGACGGGGGAGCCTGGTGGGCTGCTGTCTATGGGGTCGCACAGAGTCGGACACGACTGAGGCAACTTAGCAGTAGCAGTAGCAGAGGTTTGCCAAAGAAGACATTCTCCCTGAGACTGCCATGTGAATTCTTACCTGAATTTCCAGCTGGCCAGCTTGCCCTACCAATTTCACACATGACCACCCCACAGTTGTGTGAGCTGATTCCTTAACATAAATCTTTCACACTCTCAATTTTATATATAAGTAAAATAATATATAACATGTGAGTTAGTCACTCAGTCATGTCTGACTCTTTGTGACCCCGTGGACTGTAGCCCACCAGGCTCCTCTGTCCATGGGGATTCTCCCGGCAAGAATACTGGTGGGTTATCATTTCCTTCTCCAGGGGATCTTCCCGACCCAGGGATCAAAACTACGTCTCCTGCATTGGCAGGCAGATTCTTTTCTGCTGAGCTACTGGGGAAAGCATTTTGTGTATTCGGTCTTGGAAATCTTATAGCACATGTTGATTTGGTTATAAAAGTGAGGTTTTGTTTTCTTTCTTTCCTACTATGTTTCAGGACCTGTGTATTTCAATTCAGACTATGTTTTAGGGGCACAATAATCCTGTGTGACCTGGGGCTACAGACTAGACAGACAGAGAGAGAGCAAAGCCAGGCAGAGACGCAAGGCAGGGAAATCTGGTGTGGGCGCAGGGGACTCCTGCGGTCAAGTTCATCTGCAGGAGCTGTGGGCAGCACGGTGGAAATCTACATGGGCCAGGTGATGCAGAGCCTTTGATGCCAGAACAAAGTGTTTAGATTTTAGAAGCAGGGGAAGAGGAGCCACTATTCACAAGGTTAATCGAGAAGGGAAGAAAGTTCTGCCTTAGCAAGAGGTTAGCATGAAGGATGAGATGAGAGGTAGCAGAGGGGAGAGGGAAGGCAATGGTGGGACATCCCTGACTATCCAGTGCTTAAGACCTGGCCTTCCAACACAGGGGATGTGCATTCCAGCCCTGGTCAGGGAGCTAGGACCCCACATGCCTTATGGCCAAAAAAAAACCCCAAAACATAAAACAGAAGCAATATTGTAACAAATTTTAAAAAATCTTAACAACAACAAACAGCCCATATAAAAAAAAATCTTAAAAAAAAACACAAACCAGGCAGTGGCGCCAGTTTCCATCAGAGGTGAAGAAGTTGAACTGAGACTGGGAGGCTGGAGTTGGGAGAGCAGTGATATCATAGGGAAAGTATATGCAGGTATTAGCAAGGAAGAAAGAGCTAAGGGAGAAGCTGAGAGGCAGCTCCAATGTTTACAACCTGGGAAGGAGAGTACTGACACAAGCAGCTGTGTTTTCTACCAACAGATCACAAGAGATTCCTTCTTCTCCCACCATGGGGATTCAGAACCATTTCCTGGGCCTCCACCTGCCTCCCCATTGGGGAAACATGTCTTGTGTCTCGGTTCCTCTCAGCTGGGAAGGAGGGAGGACCACGGAACCCTTAGGAATGTCTCTGACTTTTTCAGGGTTCAGTCCATCCTTCATCCACGAGACCTGGAGCCTCTCCTCACCGTCTCTGGGTCTTGGAATCCCAAGAAGGGAAACACCACTCCTCCCCCCACTGGGCGTGTGTTTAGACGGTGCCTGGACCCCACTGTCAGACAGGTGGCGGACAATCTGTCATTATAAGCTCCATGCATCTCTAGCTGCTCTAATGAGCTGGACGTCTGGAGTGGGAGCAGCCAAGATTTACAGCTTTTACTTGAGAAACCTTCCTACTGTCCAGGGGGGGATTAACTGGACTAAGCGGTACTCAGCTCAGTGGCTGCTGATAGCAAGTTAACAAGGACCATGAAATCCTATGGTGATTAGAACCGGACGGTATCACGGGAGCCTTCCTCACCATTGTTTATTTTAGATTGTGGCCGTCCAGTGAGCCTGTGTGGTGTGTGTCAGACATACTTAATAGGGAGATAATTTGGGAAGAAGAATGTACAAGATTGTGATGGGGGAGATGGTGGGCTGGAGGGTCTGGACTCATTCACTTGCAGGATGGTTGAGTGCTTGGTCATCTGGGGGAGAGACCGATGACCCCAGTCTTTAGGACTTTCTTTAATCTGCTCTTGTACTTTCTTTCTTAGTTATACACAGAGTGCCTCCTTTGGGTTTTGGTGTTACCGACTGGAATGATTCAGATTTCAATCCTTTTCTTCTCCAAGGTACTGATTGTTGTTGTTTAGCTGCTCAGTCGAGTCTGACTCTTTGCAACTCTATGGACTGTAGCCTGCCAGGCTCCTCTGTCCTTGGGATTCTCCAGGCAAGAATACTGGAGGAGGTTGACATTTCCTTCTCCAGAGGATCTTCCCAACTCAGGGATGGAACCCACATCCCCTGCATTGCAGGTGGATTCTTTACTGCTGAGCCACCAGGGAAGCCCTAAGGTACTTATTACTTCCCTTTATTCCTGTTCTCCTAGATCTCTGTTCAGTGTCCTTCTTTCCATTCACTTTTTAAAGATTTTAATATCTTTTATTTATTTATTTTTATTGACGTGTAGTTGATCTACAGTATTATATAGTTTCAAGTGTACAACATAGTGATTCAATTTTTAAAGGTTATACTCCATTTATAGTTTTTATAAAGTATTGGCTATACAAAATATCCTTGTAGATATTCATTTTATTCTTTTATTATTTTTTATTGGAGTATCACTGCTTTACAATGATTTTCCATCAAGTCAATTGAAATTTTCCATTTGCTTTTATCACCGAGGCACATAATGCAGAGGGAGCCCTTTACTTAGGGTTTTCCCTGTTTTGTTTGCCTTGTATGGAGAACTATTTGCTCGGTCCCTACAACTTTATCACATCTCCTCTCCACCTTTTGCTTCCTTATTGTCCTTTGATTAAAAAAAAAAATCAGTGCATAAGAATCTCCCTGGTGCAAAAAAATTTATACTAGATTGTATATGTGTGTGTATATATATATAGAAAGAAAGAAAGAAAGAAACTGACATTGAAGGTAAAGGCCTTGAGAAAGATCCAGACCATACACTGCCTATGCAGGAGACATAAGAGATGCTGATTCGATCCCTGGCTTGGGAGATCCCCTGTAGGAGGGCATGACAACCCACTCCAGTATTCTTGCCTGGAGAATCCCATGGACAGAGGAGCCTGGCAGGCCACAGTCCATGGGGTCGCAGCGAGCCAGACATGAGTGAAGCAACTTAGCAGACCATACATGCTATGAGGTGAGCATAGCCTATTGGAAATGTGGCTCATGGAAGTCTTACTATTCTGTTTCTCTTTTTTTAATTAGTCAGAAATGAATCTATTCCAAAAGGCTGTAAATGAATCTATTGCAAAGGCTGTATTCCAAAGACTCAAAAGTAGGAATGGAAGAAAAAAGAGTTAGGATTCTATCACTGATGTCAGCCCTGTCCCAGCGCCAGTGTTTTCAATTGTTCCCAGGGGATTATTTATCAAAACCACAAAAATGGTCTGCACAGAAAACTCCCCTTTGGTTCAGCCCCTCTCAGGCCATCTGAGGATTAGTGTCTGAGTCCCTCCTCCAGACATCACCCCCAAGCACAAGGGGAAAAGCCCTCAGAGTCCTGGCTCCCTTCTTAATAATCCAATTTGCATCAATTGACCATATCATTACTCAAAGCCTTCCTTGACCTCTTAATTCTCCACTGAAACAGGCCCTTAGGATAACGAGTTCCATGCGGCCTGAGGTGCTTGATCCAAGGTGAGCCACTCCAGTGGGCCCGGTGCCTTTCCGTCTCCAGGTGTCTCCAGGGACCACTGCCCATGCACCCTCAGCACAGTGTTCTTCCCTCCAGTGCCCTGGTCATGAGGGGGGCTGCCCAAGCCAGGCAGGAGCGAGCAGTCCTTTCTCAATCAGAACCCAGGGCTGAGTTTACCCACAACTGCATCCTGTCTTTCCCACCACCACCATCCTTCATGGGAACAGCAGGAAGGAAACTGGGATTTGCATCAAAGCCTCTATTTTTCTTTACTGGCCGCAGGATTTCACACAAGTCATCTGCCTTTTCTCAGCCTCAGTCTCTCATCTGTAAAATGGGCATAACACCTGCCCAAACAACCTCTCGGAGCCTGTGTGAGGAGCAAACGAAATGAGAAAGTGCTTTGAAACCTGGGACACCCTGCCCACATGCACAATTGGTGTGTTTTCAGCATCCTTTGTGAAGAAGACCCACGTCAGGGCCTTTCATCTGGGTGTCTATTTCCACTCGTGGTCTTGGGCATGTGGCCCCTCTTACTTTTCCCTTCTCGGACGCTCCTTGGTTTTGGATGCTCAAGGGCTTCTGCACCCTAGGAACACTCTCTGTAAGTAGGGGTTGCAGTAGTGGACTGAGGTTGCAGTTTCAAGCAGAGTGGGCATTTCCTAATCCTACCAGCTTTCTTTGGACACAGTCGACCAGCAGCATCTAGTCACAGAACAGAGCAAACAAAAGAAGGCGTTTGTTTGCTTTACATAAAGAGACAGAGGATGAAGCCAAAGTGACCTCATGTGAGTTTCCAGAATTAGCGTGTGCTGTTTTCATTGGCCTAATGTAAACTCACTTCTGCTTATTCAGTGGGGGTTTCACTTGTCTGATGTGGTTTTGTAAGAAGCACCAGAAGTGGCTGAAAGAGCAGAAGAAAAACTTAGCTGGTTCTTCATATCTAAATTTGCTTTGTTGGCCATGAATGTAATTAGGTTTTCTTTTTAAATGCATTTCCCGCCCCCCCAAAGGCTGAAAGGAATTGGAGAGTTTGGACGTTTTTTTCCCTGGGTCAGATCAGAATGGATTCTTTCTGAGTGTTGTAGTCAGTTACAGTGTCTCTAGCTTCCGTTTCCTGGAGGGACCCCTGTGACACCTGGATCTTTGCCTTGATATTACCAAGGGGTCACTGCGCGCAACATCAAGGAGGAAGTTTTATTAGTACAAGTGGATCATAGTAATGAGATCTCAGCTTAGTTTGAGATCACACCCAACCTTCTGCCAAAACTCAGATACAACTCAAAAGGGATATTTAATCACATCAACAAAAACAGTGTGTGAAGTCAGACAGAGAAGGAGAAGTATCCTATGACATCCCTTGTATGTGGAATCTAAAAAGAAATGATACAAATGAACTTAGAAAACAAAAAAGACCCACAGGAAAACAAACTTATGGTTGCTGGTTGGTGGGGAGGAATATTTAAGGAGTTTGGGATGGACAGGTACACACTCCTATCTTCAAAATGGGTAACCATCAGGGACCTACTGTACTGAGCACAGGAAACTCAGCTCAATATTTTGTGCCTGCCTGGATGGGAGCAGAGTTTAGGGGAGAATGGATACATGTATATGTATGGCCGAGTCCCTTCTCTGTCCACCTGAAATTATCACAGCATTGTTAATCGACTGTGTGTGTTAGTTGCTCATTCATGTCCAATTCTTTGAGACCCCAAGGACTGCAGCCCACCAAGTTCCTCTGTCCATGGAATTCTCCAGGCAAGAATACTGGAGTGGGTAGCCATTCTCTTCTCCAGGGAATCTTCCTGACCCAGGGATTGAACCTGGGTCTTCTGCATTGCAGGCAGATTTTTTTTTACTGTCTGAACCACCAGGGAAGCACTGCCCCACCGCCCCCACAATGCAAAATAAAAAGTTTAAAGTTTGGAAAAACAAAACAAAACAGTGTGTGTACATTTCAAAGAGTTCACCACTGGGGAATCCAAATGCATCCCTATTGTTGGCTATGGGTCACGTGACTCTTCCTCTAATTACTTATTCCACGGAGGGTCTGGGGAAGAGACCAGAGGCAGGAAACGGATGTATAATCATTGGCGTGCAGCTCTGCTCACGGTTATTGGTACAATATTAACATCTTTTTATGTTTCTTGAGCACTGGCCCGACTGTGTTTTCTCAGCGGGGTGGATGGGAAAGTTGATGGGATCTCGAAGTGCCTGGCTGGACTTGAAGGTTGGAAGCAGCGATAAATGGCGATGTTTGTTTGGCTTGCTGGCTAATGAGTGGAAGATCGCCAAGAGTAATAAGGTTCCAGCAGCATTTCCTTAATGATTGGCACAGTTCATTAAGAGAAGAAACTAAACGCGACACACACTTGGGAGAGGTGAGGGGTGGGGAGGGGGAGATGGGATGATCCAATCGTGGAGGTGGGGGCTGGAGCTCAAGGGAATGTTGGCTTTCACACAATTAGGGATTTTGAAGGAAGACAGAGCCTGGACACAGTGGAATAACTCTGGCTGATTGAGATCTGCATGGGTCAGAGACCAGGGGTCCTGGGCCAAGGAGGTGGGACAGTATCCGATCTGGATACCCCAGGTGAATGGAGGCCTGTGTGTGCCTCAGGACACACAGAACTGCATCCCGGACTCGGCACTGCTTTTGTGGGAGATGGTCTTCCACCTTCATCCCAGCTGCTGGCCTCCAGGGTGGGTCTGAGGGCGTCTAATTTACCCAGGTGGGGTCACATCTACTAAGTCTCCACGGCCGCCTCCCTGGGAGTGAGAACTAATGAGCTGTCTGCATCTCCTGTTGCGTGTCTACAGGGACACAGCCTCTGGACGACGCGCTTCTGAGACGCAGACAGGCGCACTGGCCTGTGACTGTGATGTGAAACAGGCCGGCCGTTGTGTCCAGTGTAGAGGGTATGAGTTTCTGTCTACAACTGGTACTCCACTGCTTTCTTTCTTTAAGCACCTACGTCTGGCTGCAAGCATCTCCCATACTCCTCTGTGGCTTTTGTTTTAGTCACTAAGTCGTATCAGACTCTTTGTGATTCCATGAACTGTGGCCGCTAGGCTCCTCTGTCCGTGGGATCTTCCAGGCAAGAATATTGCAGTGGGTTGCCATTTTCTTTTCCTGGGGATCGTTCCAAACCAGGGATCAAACCCACATCTCTTGTGTCTCCTGCCTTGGCAGGTGGGTTCTTTACCACTGAGCCACCACGGAAGCCCCCCATCATCCTCTAGCGATGGGAAATTGATGCGTAGTCACTGGAGATGCTCTGTCTCTCAGGCAAGGGCACTGCCAGGCCATATGGCACTTTTATGGATGCTGGGAAAGGGCAGCTCTTCTTGGAGGAGGTACACCTGTGCCATGGGGCATAGCTTGGTGAGATGAGTGAAGGCTGGAATCCAGCTACTTCTTGCCGCCATGGCCAGGCAACTTTGTGCAGGACACAGATCGCACAGGTATGCACGGTGGCCCTGGATACCTGGTTGGACATGGCATCAGAGTATAAAGAAGCCCCTAGACCCAGGGACCACCAGTCCCCCTGAGATGCCCACTGTCTCTGCCCCAAGTTTCCTGTGGGTCTTATGGCCAGAGTCCTTCTGTACCTCACAGGTGTCCCCTCTGAGCTCTGGCCTCCTCCATGGAAAACCACAGAGACCCAGATCCAGGCCCAGACAGAAGCCACACGCCTCTTCCTAAGGAGGACCCAGCACCTCTTGCTCCCTTCTTGCTGTCCTAAAGGCACTCCCGTTCTCTGTCACTCTTTTCAGACCCTTAGCTTAATCTCATCAACTAATTTAGGCTTCATCAAAGATAAGAAGAAACATAGCTCTAGATTTTCCACTTTCTAAAACCCATGAAGGCAAAACACAACACTGGCTACCAGTTACAAGTGGGAAGGAAGAAAAATCTATAGAGAAAATACAAACGCACGCATGTTGTCCTGCTATGGTGACCCCAAACATTCGACTTCCCTGAAGCAGTGATGGAGGGACACTGTGTCCTTGAGACATCTGGGCAGATGGTGGCCTTCCGAGATGCTCTGGGTTCATACAGATTTTGAAGAACATTAGCTGGTGATTCTACCCTAGCAGGCTGGAAAAACACTCATCCTTGGTGAAATTTCACCTGTCTCCAACACATTTACCAATTTTTTTTTTTTTTTAATTTCTCAAGATAGATCAGGACTGCTGTGTGATTGTTTAAAGCATCATTTGGGGCTCCTTCAATAATTCAACAACAACTGAGTTCCCTCAGGTTGACTGGATGGAGGGAGGAGCCACAGCACATGGCTCTTATCATTGACCTCATGTGACCTTGGGCGACTCCTCTGAGAAGATCAGGTTGGGCTGGAATTGGGAACTTTTCTAGGTACATCTCGTCATTGCTATCTGTTAAACTATTGTCACAGGGAACTCATTGTTTGTTAAGGAGAAGAGGTAAGGCAGATAAAATATTTTTTCCTTTTTTCTCTTTGTTCTTCCATCACTTGAGCCCATTACTCCTGTTTCTGTTACTCTCTTGTCCTTCCTTCTTCCATTCATCTTTGTTTCCTTCATCTTTTTCTCCTTCTTTTGCATACCCTTAATGTTGAAAATGATCAATATTTATTGAATTAAGCTTTGTAAGCATTGACCTTCAAGGCAGCCAAGTTGAATGTTTCACACACCCATCTCAACAGACAAACAGTCTCATCAACGTTTGGAATTGTTTTTAAAATGGTTCATAATCCTCAAAGATGGTTTTCTCCAAGCACCTCGGGAGAGAAAATGTTTCCCTTGACCTGTACTGATGGCTCAGTTGTTAAAGAATCCATCTGCAATGAGGGAGACCTTGGTTCAATCCCTGGGTTGGGAAGATCCTCTAGAGAAGGGAAAGGATACCCACTCCAGTATTCTGACCTGAAGAATTCCATAGGCTGTATGGTCCATGAGGTAGCAAAGAGCCAGACACGACTGAGCAACTTTCACTTTCACATTGGCTTGTACTAAAACCAGCCAGTGGAGAAAACGACCTTGTACCCTTATTAACCTCCGAAAGGCATGTTATACCGGAGAGGGTTGGGAGGCAGAGGACAAGGTTAGTCTTTGGGAAATACCTCATTGCCTTGGTCTTCGATGTGACATGCTAGGAGATGGACATATTATGAAAGTTATTCTAGGCTGATATGTCGCTGTGATTACACATATGTTCGTAGGTAGATTAAAGTCAATTTGAGGTCATTAAAACATTAGGCAGCCCTGGAAGATGAGCTCAGCTCACTCAGAATTTCAGGTCCAGCAGGTTAGCTTTCTGTAGGTCAAAGAAAATTCTCAGATTGGCACCGAGCCGCCTTGGCTGCCCCACAGAAACTCTGTGACTTTGATATTCAGTGAAAAATGCACATCTGGAATGAAATCAGACCTCAGCCCTTTCAAGCTTCTGCTCCTTGGTATTTAATTATTATGACTTGGATGCAGCTCAGGGTAAAGGCTTTATTTTTAGCAGTGATTAGAACAGCTCTGATGAATAGATCAGGAATGTTGTTTATTTTTTTAATTGGGGCATGTGACTAAATATATTTTTCAACTCTCAAGTGAACAAATCTGACACTTAAGAAAACACATTAAAAATCTTTGGAGCTTTGCATAAGGAGCAGTTTTGCAGACCGCTTTGTGAGGGTTGTCGTGTCTGTCATCTGACGTTCTGATGAACCGTAGTTATTTATATGTTGGGTCTGACCTGGTATGATCATGATAAGAACTAGAAGGTTCCTCAGGTGTCATCTGGTTCTACCTTCTTTTGACAGTGGAGGAGATTAGATTCCATGGGCCGAAGCCAGAGTCGCTCATTAAGGATTGTCCAAAGTGGACCTAGAAACTCTGTAGTTTATGACTTTGTTCCTGGCTGCTTCTTGAAACCATTTTAGATGGAGCAGGAGATTGGATTAAACAACAGAACCGCAGAGGGAGACACCCATTCCAACTCTATTTCTTGTCTTGATTGTGCCAAATGTATTCCAAATATTGTCTCAGACTCTGAGAACACAAGGATGAATCAGCGACAGCTCCTCCTTGAAATGAAATCCTTGCTGAAGAACTTATTCCTACAGATCAGTCTGAAGTTGAAGCTGTGATTGTGTGTGTGTGTGTGTGTGTGTGTGTGGTATATTGTGTATTGTGCACACGTGCATGTATTTTGTCTGTCTCATTCGATTATGAGTATTCTCATAGCATTCTTTCAATGCAATTATGTCCTAGGGAAAACATCTATGAGAAGCCAAAACCCCCAGTATCTATTTCAAGTCACATGGGAAGGAATTCTTATTGTTTTCTGATTCAATATTTGTATACATTGAGATATGCTCATGACAAGTCTAGTTAACATCCATCATGACACAGAGTTAGAATTGTTTTCTTATAATGAAAACTTTTAAGATCTATTCTCCTAGCAAAGCTGTCTTAAGGAGAAAAAGTCAATGCTGAGGCTAGTCTTTAATCTGTAGTTAATCTCCTGTAATTTAGAAATAGCAAATCTTAGGTTCAGAGCCTTCATTAAGGAGCAGCCTACAAACAATTTGATAGCACTGGTTTGTCTCATTCTCTTATTTATAGGAAGTATATTAGTTATTTACAGCTATCCAATAGAGTATACAGTTTCCTAAAGGAAATCAGTCCTGAATATTCATTGGAAGGACTGAAGCTGAAGCTGAAGCTCCAATCCTTTGGCCACCTGATGTGAAGAGCTGACTCATTGGGAAAGACCCTGATGCTGAGAAAGATTGAGGGCAGGAGGAGAAGGGGATGATAGAGGGTGAAATGGTTGGATGGCATCACCAACTCAATGGACATGGGTTTGAGCAAGCTCCAGGTGATGGGCAGGGAAGCCTGGCGTGCTGCAGTCCATGGTGTCCCAAAGAGTTGGACACGACTGAACTGAACTGATGCAATAAAGTATACCTAAACTTAGTGGACTGGAACAAGAATAAACGTGTATCATCTCACACAATGTCTGCTAGAATTCAGGAATTCCGGAGTGTGTTAGTGGGGTGTTTCTGACGCACTGTCTTTCTTGAAGCCGTAGTTTCAGCGTCAGCCAGGGATGCATTTATCTGAAGGTTTGACTGGGGCTGGTGTTGCTTCTACAGTGGCTGAGTGCCATGGCTGTTGGCTGGTGGGCCTCAGTTCCTCAGCATGTGGATCTTTGCACAGGGATGCTCGAACAGTCTCCCAGCACATCAGCTGGCTTCTCACAGAGCAAGGAATCCAGGAGAGAGCGAAGCAGCCTAGTAGTGACCGGCCAGGGAGGCATGGCTTTACAACTGGACAGAAGACGCAGCCCGTCAAAGAGAAGTCCAGGCCTAAGAAACAAACCACGTGTTCACTTGTTACATATCTTTATGTGTCAGGCATTGGGGATACAATGATGAAAAAAGAGACCCATGGTTCCTACTTTCTCACCTTTGAGGGAGGAAGACAGGCAAGTAATCAAGCAATGAAGACACAGTGTGAGGAGGGACCTCCCTGGTGGACCAGTGGTTAAGAATCTGCCTTCCAGTGCAGGGGTGGTGGGTTTGATCCCTGATCGGGGAACTAAGATCCCACATGCCTCACGACCAAAAAACCAAAACATAGAACAGAATTGATATTATAACAAACTCAACAAAGGCTTTAAAAATGGTCCACATTTAAAAAAACTTAAAAAAAAGAAACATTCTCAAAATTAAAAAAAAAAGAGAAATAAAACAGTGTGAAACAATTATGAGGAAGTCTGGTGTCACATGCTTGCTTTGAATTAGAAGTTTGAATCCAATCTCCCTTAAAAGACACTTTCAGAGAGGTAAATGGTGTTTCAGGTATCTTGTGGGTGAAACTGGATTTTATTGACTAGCCTGGCAAAGAGCCCCACATCATAATAATTTTCAAAGAAATGCACTAATTTTCAGACGCCCAATCAGTCCTGAATGTCTTGGAGGCATTTTGGACTTGAAGAAATGGACTTAAAAACCGCACTTTTGGGTCAAAGTGCTTTAAAGTTTTGGCACCGCCTATAATTTTGTGAATGGCCAAGCGTGGAGTTAAATTAGTACCAGATTTTGTCTTGTTGGGGATGGTTTCTCCCTGAAAGCCTTTGATCCTTTGGGCACTGATGCTGAGTTCAGTATGTTTTTCACACTGTAGCTTTGGGGAAGTCACTTAATGGCTTTGTGTGTATGTGTGTTCGTGTGTTTCTCGCTCTCTTTTTTCTAATGCGTAAAAGGAGTTGAATGCTTCTTTGCTGATCGTCTGGAATAGCCTTGTACGTGCCCTACCCAGAATACAATCAGAAATATCTTCCTTGTGGGCTCAGTCATGTCCGACTCTTGCGACCCCTTGGACCGTGACCCACCAGGCTCCTCTGTCTGTGGGATTTCCCAGGCCAGAATACTGGAGTGGGTTGCTACTTCCTACTCCAGGGGAACCTCCTGACCCAGGGATCGAACCTGTGACTCCTGCGTCTTGTGCATTAAGGTGGAGCCTTTACCACGGAGCCACCAAAATAATAAATAGATAAAAGAGAAAATCCAGGTGCTCCTAATGCATCTGGACCACGAAGTCCTGATGGACTGCCCAGTGGGTAACAAGGTCATGGAGGGACCAGCAGGGAACTGGAGGTGCAGGGTCTAGAACCAGGTCAGCCACTAACTCAGTGGGGACCCACAGGTGGCTCCTGTTTCCCCCAGGTCACATGTTCCCAACTCTGACATCACACACTTCTAATTTCATGAATGATTCTCAGGACACAGGATTCTCAGAGATTCTTGGCACAAAATAATGGAGTAAGACCAAAAAAAGAGTCACCCTGGGCTGGTTTGATACCAGCTTCCAGTGTCCCAGGTGGCACTCGTGGTAAAGAGTGGTGGTAAATCCCCCTGCCAGTGAGGCAAGAAATGAGGGTTCCATCCCTGGATCGGGAAGATCCCCTGGAGTTGGAAATGGCAACCCACTCCAGTATTCTTGCCTGGAGAATCCCCTGGACAGAGGAGCCTGGTGGGCTACAGTTCACGGGGTCGCAGAAAGTCAGACATGACTGAGCACGCACATTTGCTTCAAAGGGTACAGCTGAGGGGTTGCGGTGTGTGGGTATGCAGGCTGGAATGCCCACATGACAGCATCTGTTTCCTCCAGGCTTCTCACAGCCAGGCTGGAAGCACTTGCCCTGCACGACTGTCCCTTTGTGCCCCAAGACCATGAGATCCTTTTCTCCAGAGGCACCCAGGCTGTGGGGAGATACCTCGGGTAGAGACTCTGACCCTGGCCATGGAAATGGTCCACATTTAAGATGAATGGACCCCTTCCCATCCCTCCATGACTGCTTTACCCATCCTTTCCTGTTTCATAAAGACTGATACCACTCTTGATGCACCTGGCGCTTTAAAGATTTCCTTTCCCACATCTCACAGGCTTCCTTTACCTCCTGGGGTAACACATTCCCAGGTGTGCAAATTACTTGGGCTGTCCCTATAAACCTTCCCAGTCCACAGAGTTCAATTCTGCATTTTCCCTTTTCATTCTTCTGCCTACCGTGCAGTCCCTCCCACATCCCAGAGACACACAGATGCTTGCTGAACTGACCTACAGCTGACCCCACACGACACATCAGAGCTGACCTTGACCCTCCGTGAGTGTCAGTATTTATTCAGAGAAGAGTCTGTGGTGGGACGCAGAAAGGGTGATAGAATGGGTAGACCAGAGAGAGAAATTCTGTCTGAAAAAGACATGGGCTTGTGCTTAGTCCCTCAGTCGTGTCCAACTCTTTGATACTCCAGGGACTGTAGCCCACCAGGCTCCTCAGTCCATGGGGATTCTCCAGGTAAGAATACTGGAATGGGTTGCCATGCCCTCCTCCAGGGGATCTTCCCAACCTAGGGATCAAACCCAGGTCTCCTGCATTGCAGGCAGATTCTTTACCAATTGAGCCACCAGGGAAGCCCAAGAATACTGGAATGGGTAGTCTATCCCTTCTCCAGGGGAACTTCCCAGCCCAGGAATTGAACCTATGTCTCCTGCATTAGCAGGCAGATTCTTTACCATCTGAGCTACCAGGGAGGATGAACACATTTCAACCTGGGAATACTGCTTGCACTGGGCTTTAGACACTCACAATCTGAGATTGGACTCATATTTCTAGGTCCAAAACAGTGGCCATAGACATTGTTGAATTAGAATTAGGGCTCCATCTAGCCTCTTTTTAAATTTGTTTTCACCATTATTTTTATTAAGCACCTTTATTTCTTGAGGAAGTGAGAAAAAAAATTCAAAATAATTACTGTAGAAAAAGTAATCTACAGAAAACTACTACTGATATTTTAGCAGATGGTCATCCAGGCATTTTTTTCCTTCCCATAATTCTCAAAAGGATGTATGAAAGTGAAAGTGTTAGTCACTCAGTCTTTTCCAACTCTTTGCAACTTCATGGATTGTAGCCCACCAGGCTTCTCTGTCTGGGGATTCTCCAGGCTAGAATACTGGAGTGGGTTGCCATTGCCTTCTCCAGGAGATCTTTCCAATCCAGGGATCCAACTCAGGTTTCTTGCATTGCAGGCAGATTCTTTACTGTCTGAGCCACCAGAGAATATATATATCCATAAATATTTATATTTTAGTGTAAATGGGACCACAATGCAGTTATTTTTGCATAACTTCACTTAAAGAGTTACTACTATATTATATGCATGGGCTTTCCTGGTGACCCAGACAGTAAAGAATCTGCCTGCAATGCAGGAGACACAGGTTCAATCCCTGAGAAGATCTCCTGGAGGAGGAGATGGCAACCCACTCCAGTACTCTTGCCTGGAGAATCCCATGGACAAAGGAGCCTGGTGGGCTACAGTCCATGGGGTCGTAAAGAGTTGGACACGACTGAGCGACTAACACTTTCACTTCACTTTCATGCATTTTCACGTGTCAATATATAAACTTCAACATCACAGTGTTTAGAGACTGTATGGCATTCTATCACACGGGTGTATCAGCACAATGATTTTTAGAACAGCCCTCTGTTTTTGTTTCTGTTTTTAACCTTTAGGCTGTTTGCAATTTTCCACTGATGTCAGCTGTGTTTGAGGAACCTCATATTTTCCTTGGCATAAATTTCATAGAGCACATTGGGATAAAGGGTACATACATTTTTCAAGGCATCTGGAACATCTTGTCAAAGTGAATCCAGAAAAGCTGTCACAATTTATACTTCCACTGGCAGTGTGTAAATATGTCTACTTATCTGTACACTTGCCGATTAGGGATCTTTATCCTTTAAAGTTTTTTTAATCTTGCCAAGTTAACAGACAAAAATGGTGCTTCATTTAAACTCCTTTGTTTATAAATAAATTAAATGCTTTTCCACACCCATGGGCCTTTTTTTTTTTTTTTTCTTTCTCAAGTAGCCTGTTCATATATTTTGCTCATTTCTTTTTCAAGTCTGGTACCTCCCTTTTCCTGAGTGAGATAGAAGGATGCTATAAATGTTTTGCTCATTGTATGTGTTGCAAATATTCCTCCCACTTCAGTGCCTGCTTTTCTCACAGGAGCTAAGGTGTTTTTCAATGAGGAGATATTTAAAGGCTGATGCAGGCCAATCTTACCAAGTAGCTCGGTGGTAAAGAATGCACTGGTAATGCAGCAGCCACAGGAAACTCAGGTTCCATACCTGGGTCAGGAAGATCCCCCAGAGGAAGAAATGGCAACCCGTTTCAGTGTTCTTGCCTGTGAAATCCCATGGACAGGGGAGCCTGGTGAGCTATAGTCCATGGAGTCACAAAGACTTGGATGTGACTGAACACAGATGCATGCATGCAAGCTGATCTATCCATCTGCTCTGAGGTCTCAATCTTCTACTTCTGAGGTGTTTTAGGCACAGATGCTGGACCAGACTTCCATTTTTCAGACCTTACATGGAACTGTTGAAAGTCAGAATTTAGAGCAAGAATCTTAACCGGATCTGCTTTGCTCTGAATGGAAACATGTGTTCCTCCACCCTGGCTCCTTCACAGGTGTGTAGGCATTTTTGTTTGTTTCTAGTTGGAATTTCTGGTGTCGGGTATTTCTAAGGTCAAAGGTCCTGAAGTTGTTTTTTCTAGCATTTTCTCAACTTCAGAAGAGAGGGGATGTGTTAGTGGGGGTTCAGATTCATGGGCTTTCAGACCAGTGGCCTCACAAGACACAAGGAAAGAATGCCCTGTCCTCATTCAGAAATCCATAATGAAAGTCTCATAAAAAGAGTGAAGTTTTGATCCATGTGACAACAGGGGTGGACTTCAAAAACATTATACTAAAGGAAAGAAGCCAAACACAAAGATCACATGTTGTATGATTCCACTGATAGGAAATATCCAGAATAGCATCTCTGTACATTCAGAAAGACACTGATGGTGGCCAGGGGCTGGGTGTTGGGGAATGGAATTTCCTTTTCAGTTCACTTCAATCAGTCATATCCAACTCTTTGCGACCCCATGGACTGCAGCACGCCAGGCTTCCCCGTCCATCGCCAACTCTGGGAGCTTGCTCAAACTCATGTCCATCGAGTCAGTGATGTCATCCAACCATCTCATCCTCTGTTGTCCCCTTCTCCTCCTGGCCTCAATCTTTCCCACCATCAGGGTCTTTTCAAATGAGTCAGTTCTTCACATCAGGTGGCCAAAGTATTGGAGTTACAGCTTCAACATCAGTCCTTCAAATGAATATTTAGGACTGATTTCCTTTAGGACTGATTGATTTGATCTCCTTGCAGTCCAAGGGACTCTCAAGAGTCTTCTCCCTTCCCAGTACAAGGTAGTATTTTTAAAAAGATGTTGAGCTTGAGATCATTAATCCAGCTACAGGGAAAGGGAACTCCTAAAGTCTGCTCTCTGCTCTATTTAAATGAAGATCTGCAATCTCAGTGCCTTTGTTTTGTAACCCGGAAGGAGGCTTTTCTGGAAGTTCTGCTTCCTAGCACTGTTCTGCTAAATCCCTAGCTGACTACTGGCTTTTTGGGTTGAGGGTAGCTTTGCTGAGTCTATTTGAACAGGTCAAGCTAAAGATGTACATTAAGTGAGTGTAAAACATATGCTCCCTTTGTGAGGAGTTGGGAAGGAGAGGAAGAGGGTTTTGTATGTGCCTCCACCTATTAAAGCCTTCAGTTCTGACTTTCTTCTTGAGATTACTCAAGAGATGTTTATTGAGCACCTACAGTGTGAAGCTGAAGCTCCTATACTTTGGCCACCTGATGCAAAGAGCTGACTCATTGGAAAAGACCCTGATGCTGGGAAAGATTGAAGGCAGGAGGAGAAGAGGATGACAGAGGATGAGATGGTTGGATGACATCCCCGACTCTATGGACATGAGTTTGAGTAAACTCCAGGAATTAGTGATGGACAGTGAAGCCTGGCATGCTGCAGTCCATGGAGTCACAAAGAGTCAGACACGACTGAGCAACTGAACTGAACTGAATTGAACAGTGCACCAGCCACCGTGATTGCTAATAGGTGTTTCATGAGCCTCCATGTGGTGCAGTTTCTGCCAGTCAGGAGTTTACTTTTTCTTTATTCCAAAAAGATGCAATAATTTTTAAGCTCTCAACTGTGAAAGCTGTGGGTTAAAGCAATCTTGGTTTTCTTGTCAATAATAAAGACCCTCAGCCTCCCACTTCCCTATTTTCTATGCTCATATTTATTTTCCATTAGGGATTTTCAAGGCTTGTAGCCTCTGAACTGGTTCTGGGGACGAGACCTGGAAAGAAAGGGAGTGTGGCACCATTTGATTGCCCTTTCCAGCTCTAAAATTCTCCAGGAGCACACATGTGGGCAGGAGGCGAGGGCTTCAGGTGGGAGGTGACCCTTACATTGTGATGGGCAGTCTGGAATGCCCTGGACTCATCCAGGGCTCGCCCAGGGTGGGCTTGCCTGGCTCTGACAAGGAGGACCCCTCTGACATATGCAATGGAGTAAAGCCCAGCACTTGAGAGGGAGCCCTCCCCAAGTCGGGACCGAGAGCTGCTGCACACATGGCTGCCTTTGAAAGCCTTCCAAGACTGCAGTCTGCGTGTTTGCACAGCATGTTGCTGCCATGTTCGCTTAGGGACCTCAGAGCAGCCAGAGCTCAGGCAAAGCAGCTCCCCCTCCATGGTTTGAAGGATGCAGGGCCAGCTAGCTCATCTTCCCTCTCCTTGTTCTGCGAAGGCTCCATTTCCAGGCACCTTCCAGCATCTCCAGTCCTGCCTCTTCATAGTGTCCAGTCCAAGGGAAAAAAGCCTGCTTCTCTGGTGCCTCAAAGGCCCAGAATAGAGGTCCACAGGCTCCGACTGTGGCCTCTCTTGAACCAGTTGCCATGGTCAGATAGTATAAAATGTGCTGACTAGCACATTTCAGTCTAGGTCTGGGATTGGCAAGTAGTGCCATTTTTGCAAATAAAGTTTTTTTGGAACCCAGCTGTGCTCGCTTGTTTATGGCAAGGCTGTGGCTGTTCTGTGCTGTGGTGGAAGGTTTAAATAGTTGCATCGGAGACTTTATGGCCTGAAAATCCTAAAATATTTACTATCTGGCCCTCTGGAGAAAAAAATTGGCCAACTGGCTGTGGTCAAAATAATGTATTCTACACTTGAAAAGTAGAGTTGGAGTCAACTCCACCCAGAGCACATGGGCTGAGGGAAGTAAATGTTCCCCAAGAGGGTCTCCCAAAGAACGCTGACTCACCACAGGAAGGGGACGAGATTGGTGAGTGCTTGTTTGACAAAGGTCTCTATGGTGTGAATTAAGGTAGGCATCCTGCATGTTGTCATTGGCTAGGAGTTTGTTGGACTCTATTTCTGGAAAAGCCAGCATGGTTTAAACTTTTTGGGAAGATTTGCTTTCTGGATCATGAGAAAGACATTAATATTACTGGGCTGTAGATGGCTATCTGGATACTGTTTTGAATTTTAAGCCCTTACTAGGAGGAAGTGTATTGGTGATCTAAAGTAAGTCTAGGCATAGATGACCATGGAGATGAT
Source organism: Bubalus bubalis (assembly GCF_019923935.1). Lineage (NCBI taxonomy): Eukaryota > Metazoa > Chordata > Mammalia > Artiodactyla > Bovidae > Bubalus > Bubalus bubalis. The sequence continues at coordinate 30,785,622 of NC_059159.1, read as the reverse complement.
GTAGAAGATAGGTCAAGAAGTAAACATGTCAGAAAATATGCAGGTGATCAATTGATCGGGGCCTCCCCAGGTGGCACAGTGGTAAAGAATCTGCCTGCCATCGCAGGTGATAAGAGACGCAGGGTCACTCCAGGGTCAGGAAGATTCCCTGGAGTTGAAAATGGCTATCCATCCCAGTATTCTTGCCTGGAAAATCCCATGGACAGAGGAGCCTTGTGGGTTTCAGTCCATGGGGTCACAGAGTTGGACACAACTGAAAGACTGAGCATGCAATTGGTTAATCATCTATATTGTCAAACTATTACTGACTTAGTGCTTACCTAGAGGACATTCCTTAGTGGCTAACATGGGGACAATATAAGGCCTGGTCTTCTTCAGTATTTTAAGCATTTCGGTTGAAAAAAAAAATGCCTGCTTATGAAACCTGTTGGGCATAGCAAATATATTGGATGGTGACATGAAATTTTATGTTTTCTGGTCAGCAAAAATAATAGGTTGAAAGGAATAAATGGAGATTTGTTAGGAATAAACATCAAGCTCCCTGTTGAGGTGAAATAAACAAACACAAATATAAAACACTTGTGCAATATACACAGGATGGCAGAGACCCGGTTTAATGTGGTCCACATGAAAAGCACCTGTACTGTGTGGCTGACCACAAATTCAACACGAGTCAGCAGAAAGAAAATTAAAAAATAATGGTGAGGAAAGGCGGTCTTTCAAAATACGGTGCTGGGTCAATTGAGTAACTGTATGGAAAAAGAAAACGATCTTGACCCCTAACTCACACCATACACGAAATCAGTTCCAGATGGACTGCAGATAGCGTGAAAGGTAAAACAATAATGCTTTGAGGAAAGGGCAACTCAAAAGAACACCTTCATGACCCTGGTATAGAAAAACATACTTATTTTACCAGAGTACAACAAGTACTAGCCCTGAAGGGGAAAAAAAAAATAGAATTATTTTAAAAATTAACAACTTAAAAAAAGAAACCAAAAAATAATGAGAAGGCAACTAACAGAGTGAGAGGAAATTCTCTCTATTTGTCATCCCTGGCCCTATTTGTCCACCCAATGAATGACTTTTGGCCACTAAAAGAAGAAGTTCTTCAAATCAGTACGAAAAGAAAACCCAATTTAAAAATGGGCAAAAGACTTGGTCAGACAGTTCATAAGAGAGAATATTTAAATGTCCACTAAGTATATAAAAGATGCTTCTCTTCATTAGTCTAAAGAGAAATGCAAATAAAAATTGTTATGTGTTATGGTCATAGCACCCCCTCCAGTGCTGCTAAAACCAAAAGGCCTGACAATGCCAAGTGTTGGCGAGAACAGGCAGCAGCACAGCTACTTGAAGGGTGATTTGATGCAATGGCTTTGTAAAGTGTTTTATAGTCTCAACTGAAGCACGGAGTCTATAACTTAGTAATTGGATCCATAAGAATACACCCAACAGGAATGCAGACACAGGGTCACCAAATCATAAATGCTAAAAGGTTTGTAGCAGTGTTATTGGTAATAGTCAAAATGTATTAATATCAATAGCAAAGTCTGCCTACCATGGAATGGATCTAGAAATTGTGCAGTATTTACACAACAGGATACTGTAGAGCAATGAGATTGGACCATTGACAAATGGCCAAATCTCGCAAACATCATGTTAGTGAAATAAGCCAGACACAAAAGCAGACACGCTGAGTGTTCCATCTACATAAAGCACAAAAGAGGCAGAAAGAATCCAGGCACAAGAACTCATGATATGGCTTCCCTGGTGGCTCAGTGGTAAAGAATCTGCCTGCCAACACAAGAGATGTGGGTTCGATCTGAAAAGATCCCACATGACTTGGAGCAGCTAAGCCTGTGGTCCACAACTGTGGAGCCTGTGCTCTAGAGCCTGAGAACCGAAACTACTGAAGCCCGTGAGCCTGGAGCCTGTGCCCTGCAACTACAGAGTAGCCCCTGCTCACTGCAACTAGGGAGAAGCCCACTGGCAGCAATGAAGATCCAGTGCAGCCCTAAATAAATAAGTAGGTAAATAAATAAAATTTTTATAAAAGAAATAGAGCTTGTCCCCTGGGAGGGGGTGATAACTGGGAGGGGTCTCAAAGGAGAACACTGGGATTCTGGAGAGCTCTGCTTCTTGATCTGGTGTGTTAGCGTGGGGGTTTTCAGTTTGTGAAACTAAATTGAGCCACACATTTATGACATATGCACCGACTGTATTTATACAGCACACTCATTACTGTATCCTCAGGGGACTGGTTCCAGGGCCTGCCTCTGGTACCAAATCTGCACACGCTCAGGTCCTACACTCTGCCCCCTGTATCCACGGTTTCTGTGTATTCAACCAACCTCGGATCTTCAACACAGAGCATGATCCTTGGCTGGTTACATCTGTGAAGTAAAGCAGCGTGAGATAAAGCTGGAGAGACGGGTGGGGATCGTGGGAGACTGGGCAGCACACAGGAGGGCAGCAAGTGGCTGCTACTCAGCTACAGGCCCGAGCTGACATGTCAGAAGTGACTGGCATTGCCAAATCTTCCAATATTTCAAGGGAAAAATGGATCTGATTTCCAGCTGAAATCATATTACGACTAGTTTTTAAAACTAAAGTACTTAATTTAAAAAACATCTATGTGAGGAAAGAGTCTGAAAAAAAAATGGGTATATGTATCACTTTGGAGACAAAGGTTCAACTAGTCAAAGCTACAGTTTTTGCAGGAGTTGTGTATGGATGTGAGAGTTGGCCCATAAAGAAGGCTGAGGGCCAAAGAATTGATGCTTTCAAACTGTGGTGTTGGAGAAGACTCTTAACAGTCCCTTGGACAACAAGGAGATCAAACCAATCAGTCCTAAAGCAAATCAGTCCTGAGTATTTATTGAAAGGACTGTTACTGAAGCTGAAGCTCCAGTACTTTTGGCCAGCTGATGCAAAGAGTTGACTCATTGGAAAAGACCCTGATGCTGGGAAAGTTTGAATGCAGGAGGAGAAGGAAGCGTAGAGGATGAGGTGGTTGGATGGCATCATCAACTCAATGAACATGAATTTGAGTAAGCTCCAGGATATAGTGAAGAACTGGGAAGCCTGGTGTGCTGTAGTCCATGGGGCTGCAAAGAGCTGGACACGACTGAGCAACTGAACAACAGCAACAATGTATAACCCAATCACTTTACTGTACACCTGAAGCTAACACAACATTGTAAATCAACTCTTCTCAATAAAAATTAAAACAAACAAACAAAATGTCTCTTGGACAGGTGGGGAGGGAAGTGTTCCTGGCAGAGTTAGTGGCTGGTGCAAAGGCCCTGGGGCAAGAGCAGTGGGGGCCTGCTGTAGGAGCAGTGAGGAGAGAGGTCAGTGTGACTGGGGTGGGAGAGAGTGAAGGACAGGGAAGCCTGGCACACTGCAGTCCATGGGGTCGTAGGAAAAGAGGTCCCTGGGCCAAGGCAGGTTAGGGAAACACAGGGTCTAATCGCTCGCATACCTTGTTATACCAGACAGAGGCTTTGGAATTTCCAAGCATGTTGGGGTCCATTGGTGGGATTTGGGTAGGAAGATGATGTCCAGTTTTCTCTTCGCCTTGCTGTTTCCTCTTTCCCTCCTTCTCCGACTGTGCCTCAGGGCTGCCAGGAATTATTCTGTCCCACGGAGGGCTCTTAAGGTCTAAGAGGTTGCAGACATCTGGAAGTACTTTTTCATTTGAAAATGACAACTCAGATGCCCATTCATCTGAATGGAAATAAATAGCTGAGAGTCAGTCATTTGTAAAATAATAACAATAATATCTGTGCACACTCTTCTAAACAAACCAGTTTATTTTGTCATCTCTGTTGTTTATTAGATAAAGAACGAATGAGGCACTCTTTTAATGGATGTGGCGGTTTTGAAGGTACTATTTTCTGGAGAGATGATAAGAAGCTGGAGAGAAGAGATCTGATGAAAGGAATCGTGTGAATAGAATTTTCCAGACTCACTTGCCTCATTACTTAGTATAGATGCCTCCTCAGGCCTTACATTCTGTTGCTTGTCAATTTGGGTTTATAGTACCTTGGATTTCCTGCTTTCCCCTGCTTTAAAAGGCATTTTAATGGGAAACTGGAAACAATTTTAGACTGAAAGGCGGGGCCTTACTTCTAAAGAAATTTGTCTGTGGCATGTTAACCCACTTAGCATCCTGAGGGCCAGGGTGATTCACAAGCGTGGGGATGAAGCAGTTGAAGGGGAACCCATGTAAACAAGTCTGGGATCCAAAGAGCCCAGTTTCAGAGTGAGGACCACCCCGGACCAGAGGTTAATTGTAACAGAAATGGGATATCTGGAGCCTAGTTAAGGAAATGAAACTGTAACTAAGTTAATGAGACATCAGAATGTTACCAGGCACACGTTAACTGAGGCTTGGCAAAGAGGGCCCTGAGTCTTGTGTCTGAGTGGAGGATGCTCTGCCTCCCGAGTGAAGAAACCTCCATGTAGCTGGAAGGAAACAGAGGTTCAGAGATAATGGACCCTCTGGCTTTTGTCAAGTCTCAGGATGGTGACCGGGGCAGGGCAGCCAGGCATCACGGTTTGAGGGCTCCTGAATGAATTTAAACAGAACCCCATCTTCCAGTGATAGACTGAAAATCAGTACAAATGGAGTGATGAGATTACAGTTCAGTTCTGCTATCTTGTAATGGTGGGAACTCTGCCTCATTTCTTTTTTCTTCATCTCTTCAACAAATATTTATGGAGTGTCTACAATTTGATAAGCATGAGCCTGGGTCCATGTAAACAAATAATTAAAATCGTTGCAGACAAGTGTGAGAGTAGAGGACTGAAGATATTCCCTGGGGAAATGCAGACTTGGCTTTATCACTTATTTACTCTTAGTTTCTTGCGACTGTAACAAAAGAGAGTCTTTTCAGAAACCAAGAAATTGATTTTTCTCTTTGGTTCTTTCTGGGCATCTGTTTCCAATAAAATAGAAGGGTTTAGCCTTCTTAGGGAAAGTCACCTGTGTGGCTGGCACCTGTTGGCATCTGGGGGATGGAGGCAGAGGAATTTGATAAGGCTTTTGGCCGGAAGTATCCAGTTTTATAAAGGTATGACTTCAATCTATTGGGGAGAAACAAATGGCAATGAGCTTCACGCATGGTGGTGATGATAGAGACCATTCCAAACAACGCCAGGGTGACTTCTTTGGACTTCAGTGGAGGTAACAGAAAAAGTCATACATTGGTTTTCTTTCTTTTTCTTTTGGCCTCGTGGCATATGGGATCTGAGTTCCCCGACTAAGGATCGAACCTGTGCCTCCTGCAGTGGAAGTTCAGAGTCCTAACCCCCGGACCACCAGGGGAGTCCCTACACATTGGCTTTCCTGAAGGAATCTGCAGTTCATCTTAACTTTTACCCATGTCTTCTTCCATAAAGATGACCTGGTGCTTTTCCTTTTCTTTTTTTCCCCAACACAAATAATTAGTAATGCATTGTCCATAAAACGCAGCTCGGAAGTTAATAAGTCACACTATCAATATCAAATACGGGCTTCCCAGGTGGCACTAGTGGTAAAAGAACCCGCCTGCAGTGTAGAGACATAAGAGATGCGGGTTCGATCCCTGGCTCAGGAAGATCCCCTGGAGAAGGGCTCAGTAACCCACTCCAGTATTCTTGCCTGAAGAATCCCATGGACAGGGGAGTCTGACAGGCTACAGTCCGTGGGGTTACAAACAGTCGACGCAACACTGAAGCAACTTAGCATGCACGCATGCATCAATATCAGATAACTCCAGATAAATCTTTTGGGAAGGAAAAGTACCAGTATCTATTACAATTAATACATGAATACATTCTTTTTTCTGAAAGACCCAAACACTAAAGCAAAGTAATGCACCAGCATCCCCCGATGCTAACCCAGCCCAGAGCACGCCTCCCTGCTGTTCTGCTTTTCTTGGCTATTCTTGACCATTTTCTCTTCCTCCTGAACTTTAGATTTTGCTTGTTACATTCCATCAAGTTGCACTGTGGTTTACATAAGAATGATTTGAATTTGTGTATTAATTTGGGCAGCACTTAAATCTTCCCAATACAAAATGCTCTTGTGCAATAAATGACCTATTTCTCCCCTTATTTAATTCATCTTTTATGTTTCTTGGTGCTATTTTATAGCTTTATGCATCTGGGTGTCAGGCATTACTTTTAGGTATTTGATGTTCCCTGTAGTTGTGGTAAATAAAATGTTTTTTCCCTAAAAGATTTTCTAGCAAGTTGATACTGCTGTGTGGAATTGTTGTCTGTTGACAGTGTATCCGTCTGCTCTGCTGAGCTCTTTTATGGACCTACTAGTTTGGGGCAGATTCTTCTAAATATGCTAAATAGATAATATTATCATTTGAAATTAGGGAAAGTTATTTTTCCTCTCTTCCCCAATATTTCAATATCTGTTTTTCCTTCTGTAAATGCATTGATGTGACAGTACACTGATTTGCAGTTGGTGACCGTGAGAGCAGACATTCTAATTTTAATCTGATTTTAGAGAAAACTTAATTTGATATTTTGTATAGTTTTCTGACAGTTACTCTTTATTAGATTAGGAAGCTTTTTTCATTACTAGTTTACTCAGGATCTCCTCCCTCCCACCCTCCCTCCTTCCTTTCTTCCTTTTTCCTCCTTCCTTCTCAGTAACAGCTTTATCTCAGTCTTAGCTGTCTGGTGCTGCCCCAGTGGCTTACTGGGAAAAGAATCTGCCTGCAATGCAGGAGAAACAGGAGATGCAGGTTCATTCCCTGGGTCAGGAAGATCCCCTGAAGGAGGAAATGACAACCCACTCCAGTACTCTTGACTGAAAAATCCCATGGACAGAGGAGCCTGGCGGGCTGCAGTTCATGGGGTCACAGCTTTAACGGGATCAAATTCACACACCACACCATACTTGGATTCAAAGTGATCACTTCAATGGCTTCTAGAATATTCATGGAGTTTTGCAGCCATACCACCATCAACTTCAGAACATTTTCAGTTCAGTTCAGTTCAGTTCAGCTCAGTCGCTCATTCACGTCCGACTCTGCAACCCCATGGATTGCAGCACGCCAGGCTTTCCTGTCCCTCACCAACTCCCAGAGCTTGCTCAAACTCATGTCCATTGAGTTAGTAATGCCATCCAACCATCTCATCCTCTGTTGTCCCCTTCTCCTCCCACCTTCAATCATTCCCAGCATCAGGGTCTTTTCAAATGAGTCAGTTCTTTACATCAGGTGGTCAAAGTATTGGAGTTTCAGCTTCAGCATCAGTCCTTCCAATGAATATTCAGGACTGATTTCCTTTAGGATGGACTGGTTGGATCTCCTTGAAGTCCAAGGGACTCTCAAGAGTCTTCTCCAACACCACAGTTCAAAAGCATCAATTCTTTGGTGCTCAGCTTTCTTCATAGTCCAACTCTCACATCCATATGTGACTACTGGAAAAACCAAATCTTTGACTAGGTTGAACTTTGTTAGCAAAGTAATGTCTCTGCTTTTTAATATGCCATCTAGGTTGGTCATAAGTTTTCTTCCAAGGAGCATGCATCTTTTAATTTCATGGCTGCAATCACCATCTGTAGTGATTTTGGAGCCCCCCAAAAATAAAGTCTCTCACTGTTTCCATTGTTTCCCCATCTATTTGCCATGAAGTAATGGGACTGGATGCCATGGTATTAGTTTCCTGAATGTTGAGTTTTAAGCCAACTGTTTCACTTTCCTCTTTCACTTTCATCAAGAGGCTCTTTTGTTCCTCTTTACTTTCTGCCATAAGGGTGGTGTCATCTGCATATCTGAGGTTATTGATATTTCTCCCTGCCATCTTGATTCCAGCTTGTGCTTCATCCAGTCCAGCATTTCTCATGATGTACTCTGCATATAAGTTGAATAAGCAGGGTGACAATATACAGCCTTGACGTACTCCTTTCCCGGTTTGGAACCAGTCTGCTGTTCCTTGTGCTGTTCTAAGTGTTGCTTCTTGACCTGCATACAGATTTCTCAGGAGGCAGGTCAGGTGCTCTGGTATTCCCATCTCTTTCAGAATTTTCCACAGTTTATTGTGATCCACACAGTAAAAGGTTTTGGCATAGTCAATAAAGCTGAACTAGATGTTTTTCTGGAACTCTCGCATTTTTGATGATCCAATGGATGTTGGCAATTTGATCTCTGGTTCCTCTGCCTTTTCTAAATCCAGCTTGAACATCTGGGAGTTCATGGTTCACATACTGTTGAAACCTGGCTTGGAGAATTTTGAGCATTACTTCGCTGGCATGTGAGATGAGTGCAATTGTGTGGTAGTTTGAGCATTCTTTGGCATTGCCTTTGTTTGGGACTGGAATGAAAACTGACCTTTTCCAGTCCTATGGCCACTGCTGAGTTTTCCAAATTTGCTGGCATATTGGGTGCAGCACTTTCACTTTCACAGCATCATCTGTTAGGATTTGGAATAGCTCAACTGGAATTCTATCACCCCCACTAGCTTTCCTCGTGGTAATGCTTCCTAAGGCCCACTTGACTTCCCATTCCAGGATGTCTGGCTCTAGGTGAGTGAGAACAATATTGTGATTATCTGGGTCTTGAAGATCTTTTTTGTATAGTTCTTTTGTGTATTCTTGCCACCTCTTCTTAATATCTTCTGCTTCTGTTAGGTTCATACCATTTCTGTCCTTTTCTGAGCCCATCTTTGCATGAAATATTCCCCTGGTATCTCTAATTTTCTTGAAGAGATCTCTAGTCTTTCCCATTCTATTGTTTTCCTCTATTTCTTTGCATTGATCACCAAGGAAAGCTTTCTTATCTCTCCAAGCTATTCTTTGGAATTCTGCATTCAAATGGGTGTATCTCTCCTTTTCTCCTTTGCCTTTTGCTTCTCTTCTTTTCTCAGCTATTTGTAAGTCCTCCTCAGACAAACATTTTGCCTTTGTGCATTTCTTTTTCTTGAGGATGGTCTTGATCACTGCCTCCTATACAATGTCATGAACCTCCATCCATAATTCTTCAGGCACTCTATCAGATCTAATCCCTTGAATCTATTTGTCACTTCCACTGTATAATCATAAGGGATTTAATTTAGGTCATACCTGAATGGTCTAGTGATTTTCCCTACTTTCTTCAATTTAAGTCTGAATCGGCAATAAGGAGTTTATGATCTGAGCCACAGTCGGCTCCCAGTCTTGTTTTTGCTGACTGTATAGAGCTTCTCCATCTTTGGCTGCAAAGAATATAATCAGTCTGATTTCAGTATTGACCATCTGGTGATTTCCATGTGTTGAGTCTTCTCTTGTGGCGTTGTTTGCTACGACCAGTGCGTTCTCTTGGCAAAGCTCTGTTAGCCTTTGCCCTGCTTCATTCTGTACTCCAAGGCCAAATTTGCCTGTCACTCCAGGTATTTCTTGACTTCCTACTTTTGCATTCCAGTCCCCTGTAATGGAAAGGGCATCTTTTTGGGTGTTAGTTCTAGAAGGTCTTGTAGGTCTTCATAGAACCATTCAACTTCTACTTCTTCAGCATTACTGGTCTGGGCATAGCCTTGGATTACTGTGATACTGAATGGTTTGCCTTGGAAATGAACAGAGATCATTCTGTCATTTATGAGACTGCATCCAAGTACTGCATTTTGGACTCTTTTGTTGACCATGATGGCTACTCCATTTCTTCTAAGGGATTCTTGCCCACAGTTGTAGGCATAACATTTTCATCACCCCTCAAAAAGAAACCCCACATCCTTTAACCTCCACCCCCAGCGTTGCCAGGAGGAGCGATGATAGTACTGTCTCCTGGGGCTACTGCCTTTGGGGCTTTGTGTTGTATTTCTGTCCCTGACACACTTACCACGGCTACCTTCTGATGAGCACACAAGGGGAAGGTGGAAGAGAAATTGCCCCAAATGCAGCTGTGAAAGCACATGCCTCCTTAGACAACTCTGGATCTCCTGCTTCTCATGGCCTTTGGCCCAGAGTCCTTCAGAACTGCCTCGTCTCCTCAATGAGGCTCCTTCTGTGTATATTCTGCGCTGTGGTTTTCTCCTTTGGTGGTGGTTGTTGTTTCTATATGTCAGATCTGATTCTATCTGCTCTGTGTCATTTCAGAATTCCTAAATCTCTCTGGTCTTCTGATTCACTGGTGACTCCCTATCTTCCCCAACATTGTAAAATGGTCTTTTTGTTCTTTTCTCCTCCTTTTTTGAAATTTCTCCTTGGGCTTCCCTGGTGGCTCCGTGGTAAAGAATCTGCCTGCCAATGGAGGAGATGTGGGTTCGATCCCTGGCCTGGGAGGATCCCACATGCTGTAGAGCCTGTGCTCCACAACTACTGAGCCTGTGCTCTGGAGCCTGGGAGCTGCAATTACTGAAGCTGGTCCACCCTAGAGCCTGTGCTCCACAGCAAGAGAAGCCACTTCAGTAAGCAGCCCAAACACCGCAACTAGAGAAAGACCTAAACGGCAACAAAGATCCAGCACAGCCAAAAATAAAAATAAAGTAAAGAAATAAATAAGAAAGAAATTTCTTCTTCACCAGGAGTTGGGGAATCATGGATGGTCTTGATACCCTGCCATCAGTTCACAGCTAGTTGACTTTCTGCAAAACTGAGTTTTTTAATTGCAAACTTCTAGAAAATCCTCCCATCGGTTGATTTTTAGCAGTATTTGCAGAAAAGTGGATTTTCCACATTTCTTCGCCAACTTTGACTGATTTTTCTCTCATGCTTCCGCGGTACTTGCCAAGAGTATAATCGAGGAATATCTCTCCTGATTTTAATTTTGTAGTGTCGGCGTCTTCTTGTAAGGATGCTCTAAAGCGGAGAGAACGCTGATTATCAACAAGTGCACACTGAGGACCGTTTTCAGGCTGCTGCATCCACTTGCGCTTGGAGAACCACAGCAATGTGGGAGATATTCTCACAGGCACTGAGGTATTGACGGCAGAGGAGAATATCTTGCCTTACAGCCAAGTGGTATTTCCTGAGTCGAGACATCAATCCACAGATGTGGTGATGGGGCCAGATGCCGTGGAGTCTCTTGATCTTAGGTTTATTAAGTGCTTTTTTCACTTTGTAGGGTGATTAGAGGGCCAGCTCAAAATCACTTGGCGTATAAGTCCTACAGGGAGTTTAACGATTTCTTCCAAAGTGTTTCCTAGTGATTGCACATGCTCTTAAATTAGTCTCCACCTAATACACCCCCTTTCTGGTCTGGTACCATTTGTTAGGAAGCAAGCATGTCAGAATGGGCTTCTGCTCCGATGAAGGAAAGGTGGGTATTTCAGAACTGCAAATATTCTCAGGTAATAGGGCTTCCCTTGTGGCTCAGCTGGTAAAGAATCTGCCTGCAATTTGGGAGACCTGGGTTTGATCCCTGGATTGGGAAGATCCCCTGGAGAAGGCAACAGCTACCCACTCCAGTATAGTCCATGGGGTCGCAAAGAGTTGGACATGACTGAGCAAATTTCACTTTACTTCACTTCAATAAGGGACTGGCTTAAGCCTCGATGTCCCTGTGTTCTCTCACTTCCTAGAATTGTTTTTCCTTTAGCATCTAAACACCAGTAGACAGTGCCAATCCCAACAGACAGTGTGAAGTTCTGTCTAACTAGCTGTGGGATCTCCTGACAAAAGTAGCCATTTCACAAATCCATCCTTACTGTCCTCTCCCGCCTGACCTCAGTCAGAGCCCCATGCTCTTTGTTCTTGTCCAATCGTGACTAGGCTTTTGGCTGCTTTCTTATCCCCATCTCCTGTCTCCTAATTCCTTACGTGAGTGCTAAGTTGCTTCAGCCCTGTCCAAGTCTGTGCAACCCTATGGACTGTCTCCTACCAGTCTCATCTGGAATTCAATTCCATAGAATTGTCCATGGAATTTTCCAGGTAAGAATATTGGAGTGGGTTGCCATTTCCTTCTCCCAGGGATCTTCCCAACCCAGGGATTGAACCCACATCTCTTATGTCTCCTGCATTGACAGGTGGGTTCTTTACCACTAGCTCCACCTGGGAAGCAGGCATAACTAAAATCGTCAATCACATTAAATAAAACTTTGTCAAAGATGTGAGTCAGAGACTGCTTGTCTTCCAAGATATTTATTCTTTCTTTCTCACTGGAATTACAAAATCCCAAGTGTTGACTGGACACACGATTGGAAGTTAAACTTTATTTCCCAACCTTGCTTTTGGTTTCATTCTGGCCAGGGGAATTTAAGCAGAAGTGATAGAGTAGTGTATGCAACTTCCAAGCTGTGATTGTGAAAGAAAAGTAAAGCTTTCTCTTCCTTCTTTACTTTCTCAGTTTGCTGGCATATGGATGTGTTGGCTGCTGTTGGAGCCGCCATCTTGGAGAACAAGTTGGAAGCTGTACATGAACTGAGTTCTGAAAACTGAATTCTCCAAAATTCTGGGGCCACTATATCAGCCTTGGATGCTTAAATGTGAAAGCAATGAGACAGAACTAAATCTCAGCTGGGTTTTAGATGTGGGTCTTTTGGCCTTTGTTGCAAAAGATGAACCATAAATATTGGGATAATGAAAAGGAATAACAGAAGAACATTTAAAGCTGGTTAGTAGTTTTTTTTTTTTTTAAGATGGAAAAGTAAGGAAAATGTGGGGCCTTTACTAATAGTCTTGGTAAGTGAAGAGTATCAGAGTTAAGCATTAGGAATTCTGAGTTCTTTGTGATTAACCGCAAAGAAAAGGGTTTCTGATGTCCTTCTATATGCTAGCTCTCATCAGGGTCACATACAGACTGTAATAGTAGTAATAAAATGTTATTTTAAAGAATTCCAGAATTTAAATATTCAAATTGCTACAACACAGGCATTATTAAAAAGAAAAGTTTTGAAATTGCCTTAAGACCATATGTATAAGCCATACAATAAAATTCGCCTTACTAATTAAAAGTCACACCTCATTTTGACATATATTGATATTGCCAAACTTGATCCCCCTCCTAAATCATCAGGTTTAGCCCTGGATAACCCTTGGCTCTTTCTAAAATTCAAATCTATCCTCCAAGGATACAGTTGTAAGTCTACTTGAATGATCAAGCCACAGTTCTGAAAATAACGTCAAAGAGAATTTCAGAAGTCGTAGAGCCACAGCCTCCCTAAAGGAAGTATATATCTTTTTAAGACAAGACAAAGGGGTCTGGGAATGGTCTTAAGTGATCATAAAAGTTTGGTAAATTTTAGTGTTTGCCAATAACCAGTTACATTGGCATCACAGCTAGACCGCATTGTAAATTCTACTTTGGTTATCAACCTGATATCATTGATAAAAGCTATGGTGCTACAAACAAGCTTAAGTCTGATTGCACTTGGAATTGAGGATTCAGCAGGTGGCCAACGGGCAGAGACATTTCACACCGAACCTGAATTAGCCTGTAACTCTGCCTTAGAAAGCAGCTTGCCTATAAATATTTCACTCCGCGTCAGACAAAGCTGCAGGGATGTGAAGCCACTTCAGACAAAAAGCAGATAAATTCCTGCTTAACGTCTACCTGATGCTTTATGATTTCTGCCCAGGTTCAGATTTCCTGGATCAAATGTTCCCAAGGCCCATGAGGTCATGTGGTTTCAGAGACATAAGCTAAGCTCGGTGTGTATTACAGAGAAGCCATCGCATCCGGGTGTGACCATTCTGAAGGTAAGTGTTAATCCCAATCTGATTTCATGTGTGTGCAACAGCTGCTGGGAACATTAGGGTCTGCCATCTGTGTCCAATGGAGCGATTTCCTACCACTCAGACTCATCTGGCTCCAAAGTTAATTTAGTGCATATTGGGAAATTCCTGAAACAACATGAGACTTAACACCATTTTCCCATCAAATCCTTGGAGTTTTTGTTGATGTTGAGAAAGCCCGTTGGAGGTGTGAAACTGTAGGACTGGGGAATGGAATGGTTCACTCATAAAATCTGGGACCCTTATCAGGACGGGGGGGTTCTTTCCCCAAGTTAAACACATGTGTTTTTCTAAGAATAAACTCAGTGCCATACACACTTGGAGTAAAATGGTCCTGGAGCATTATGACCCAAATCCTGTGTTCCTGATGATTATTTTCTGTACCAACTTGGTAACCCAAAAGACCTCTCAGATTCAACTTCCTTCTGCAGATGACTTGGATTTATGGTCAACAGTTTTACTCACGAAAGATAAAACTAAACAATTCAAGGAAATCATGAGTTAGAGTTGGCATTTTCTTACCTCTTTTAGAGCAGGGCCCATTTCTCCAAAACTGCTTTCTTTGTTTTCCTCAGTTCTTCATCCCATTCCTTTAGCGTAAAGGAAACATCCGATTGAGCCCATTTATATCCACGTGTGAGTAAAGGAGAGCTGATCTTAGCTGTAAACCACACTGAACATATGAATTTGCCTTTTTAAAAGTGATATTTGGTGCCCAATCTGAGTTTAGTTCACTGACTGGACCCTGTCTTCCAAGCAGCTGCTGAAATATCCATTCTCTGAGTATTCAGAATGATTAGGACAGATTAGAGCTGGTGACCGCCTGCATTTAACTTTCTTCTTTTTTTGGGGGGGAGGTATTTTTTATCTTGTAATTTTTTTACTGGCGCATAATTGCTTTATAGTGTTGTTCAGCTTTCATCTTTGATTGATCCAAGTGTATTTTTCTGAACATAAATATTGTTGATGCCACCTATATCAATTGACATTTATTTAATAAAACTTGAGAGGCGTTCTAGCATAGCATTCAGGGTACAAACTGAGGGGTAGGAGCCAAGCTCCTGCACCTTATAAACATGCCATCGTGGGCAAGTTACATGGATCTACCTCAGTCTCCTACTTCTAAGCTCCTCTGTCCATGGGATTTTCCAGGCAATAGTACTGGAGTGGATTGCCATTTCCTTCTCCAGGGGATCTTCCCAACCAGGGCTGGAACTCAGGTCTCCCAGATTGTAGACAGATGCTTAACAGTCTGAGCAACCAGGGAAGTCTCTAACTAGAATATCCGTGCTTAACTCCTAGGGTTGTTGTGAGAATTAGTGCTGTGAACTCATGTTATGTGCATAACCTTGCTGAATACATGGCAAGTGTTCATAAATGTCGGTCATCATTGTAACAGAATTTAATATCTAAACAGTCCTGGTGTCACAAATTTGAATAAATTGCTTAAACACCCATTTGCACATCTATAGAATAAGCATATAGCACAAACCTACCAACATTATGGGACTTCCCAGGGGGCTCAGTGGTAAAGACTCTGTCTGTCAATGCAGGAAACACAAGAGACACTGGTTTGATCTCTGGGTCGGGAAGATCCCCTGGAGTAGGAAATGGCAACCCACACCAGTATTCTTGCCTGGAACATTCCATGGACAGAGGAGCTTGGTGGGCTGCATTTCATGGTGTCACAGAGAGTCGAAATGACTGAGAATGCATGCATCTACATTACAGAAATGCCGTGGTTCCCATAAGACTAGTTGTGTAGAAGTGTTTTATCAACAGTGATGTCCTATGTACTTCAAATTTATTTTCATTATGCTAAGCTCTTAAAAGATCTCTGTAATGAAACTTGTTTGTTCAATTCCTTGGGGTATACCTTCTGAGTAGAAACATAGAAAAGAAAAGTAGACTCAACTCTTGGCAGAGTAGAGAGAAATTCTTGATGGTGATGGTATTAGGAAGAGATGTGGATGCTGGACGGCAAAACACAGTAAATCTTTATGAGGAGGGATGAGGGCAGGCATGTGATCCAGACTAGGCCACACTGGAGGCTCCTTCAATGGAATTTAATTCTTGGGTAGAGGAACAAGGAAACTGAACACAGTCACGTTCCATCCACTGCAGCCTCCTGAGCACTGAGCCCCTGCTACAGGCAGACGTCATGATCTCTGAACCCTGATCCTTCTAGGACTCCTCTCTCTCCTTCATCTCCCAGCCTGCTCTCCTGCCCTTTTGTCTATTTGGAAAGCTCTTGATCCTTTCCAATAAATTACTTTGAGCCTAAGTCAGATTCATTTCTGTTGCTTGCAACACAGGAGCTCTAACTGATGCCTGCCCTACCCTGTCTTATAAGGGTGGCACCAAAATACCTCGTCTTTCTCCAGCCTCTTCCATGCACTGTGTGTTCTGCTGTGTGCGTGAGCCCCCGTGGCTCGTAAAAGTGCTCCTTTACCAGATCAGCATCTTAGAAACTGGTTATTCATTCTTCCATCAAATACTAACTGAATGTCTAGGCATTGTTTGGGGTGCTGGAGATACATCACTGAAAAAACTAGGCAAATCCTGTGCCCTCATGAGTGTACATCCTTACGGGGGAAGACAGAAGAATAAGAACAAATCTGACTCCATATTATTAATAGTCCTATCGCCTGTACTGAGTCACGTTTGCTCTGCACCTTTTGTAAAAGAACGTGGTCTGCATCCTGAAATGTACAGGATAGCCTATTCCCAGGGCTCTGACCTCTAAGAATCCATTCATACAGAGATAAAAAGTTTCAGAACAGAGAATAGCATTTGTCTTGCTGGAAGTTTATAGGAACGCTGTGATCTGACCTGCGTGGACAGCTGCAAGAACAAAGGATTCCAACGCTGAGAAGTTTGCAACAACTCACCACGACCCTCCCTCACCTGGCCTTTAAAAGTGCTTTGCTGAAACCCTTTGAGGAATTTGGAGTTTTTGTGGGGCGCAAGGTACTCCAGTTCTCCTTGCACGGCCCTGCAATAAACCTTTCTCTGCTCCAAACTTCAATGACTCAATTTATTTGGCCTCACTGTACGTTGGGCACACAAATGTGCATTTGGTAACAACAATAAACAAAGTATGTGTGTGTGTGTGTATGTATGTATGTATGTATAGTCAGATAATGAAATGCCTCAGGAAAATAATGAACTTGAGAAAGAGGACAGAAAGAAGCCAAGATGAGGAGTAGTTGCAATTTTAAGGTATTAGGGAAGGCTGACTGACAGAGGACATTTATGTGAAAGACATAATAGAGAGATAGAAAGCCAGTGGATATCAGCAGGAAGAGCATTTCTTTTCTAAAGTATATTTTGATGTATCACACACTGTGTTTTAAAATCTTTTATTTATTTATTTTGTTTTTGGTTGTGCTGGGTCTTCGTTGCTGCACACAGGCTTTCTCTTGTTGTGGCAATAGGTAGATCCACTCTCTCACTGTGGTGCATGGGCTTCTCTTGTGGAACACAGGCTCTAGGCATGCAGGCTTCAGCAATTGCCACTCTCAGGCTTTAGAGTGGGGGTTTAGTAGCTGTGGCACCCGGGTTTAATTGCTCCATTGCGTGTGGGATCTTCTTGGCCCAAGGATCAAACCTTGTCTTGCAAAGTGGATGGATTCTTAAGCACTGGACCACCAGGGAAGCCCAGGAAGAGCATTTTTGGTGGAAGGAACAGATAATGCAAAACTGTTCTGATGAAATGTTGCCTCCAGTATTGGAAGGACAAGAAAGCTCGTCTAGATGGAGTGGAATGAACAAGGGAGAAAGCGGCAGGTGTTGAGATAAGGTGAGTAATAGGGTATTTGCAGCAGACAAGCTAGGATCATTGGTAGGATTTTGTTCGTTTGCTTGTCATTTACTGTGAGTGAGTTGGGAAAACATTGGCGGGTACTACAGGCGAGAGATGCATGCTTACCTGTGTTTCTCTTCTGCACCAGCATCTGTTGGTTTTCAAGGACTTTCACCATGTGAGGGTGACCTACCACCATGACCCACGTGTTCCGTCCCTGGCTTTAATACTCTGCTCTAAGCAGACCTCTCTCTTCCCTCCAACCTGGACACTATATATTTCCACACCTTAATCTACTCTCTACCCAAAGCCCAGCATCTATGTGGTGCTGTTTCCAATCCCATCTCCTCCCTGACGTTTTCCTCCATTTAGCCAGGCCACAGCAATCAGACTCTTTCGTGAGCTAACCTCTACAGCCTCCAGCTGAGTTTCGGCACATAACTCTTGTGTTTCACTGACTATTTAATGTATGCCTGCCTTGTCTATCCAAAAACTATAGATTGGAAACTTTTGGAACAAAGGCACCACGTCTTGCCCGTCTTTGTCGCCCCTCGAGAGCACGATGAAAAGGAGTTTCGTGTTACTGGAAACAATCTTTGAGGCTCTCAGCATGTCTGGGTTCTGTTTCAAAGGTTTACAATGGCCCCTTCTTTCCTAGGGGGTCTCAAAAAGTTACAAACGAATGTGTAACTACATGGTTTGCTCAAGTAACAGAACAGAGTTACCGTGTAAGGCCAATCATCACAGTCCATTAAGTCTGAGTTGTTCAGGGAAAAGGGACGTCACGGGCCTTGGTTGAGTAATCAAGGGACTCAAGGCCATGCAAGCCAGGTCCAGGGGCTTTGTCCAGCCCAGGAACAAGCTGTGATTGTCCACCTAACCCCAGTATACGTGCCGGCAGGGACTAGCATTCTTTAAATTTGCAGCTGAATAGTGCACACAGCCTTGTGATCCCAGATCCTGTGCAAGGTTAACTAGCCTTCTATAAACATTAACGCCCATGGGAATGGCGTGCCGTGATTACCCTGGCCCCTAAGTACTTGGCAGTTTACAGAAGGCACTCTACAGGCTGGAGTACAAATGTAATTTGCGTTGCAATGTTTATTGCAGTCACAGTTCTGTAAACAGGCTGCCTGGGCCGAGGACACTGGGTTTGTGTCTTAGTGGGCATGCACCTGCAGAACCAGGGTGAAGAAGCTTCCCCAGACAGACCCCAGCACTCGGACCCCTCCAGACCCTTTGTATTATCTTTCCCCTGTTGCTCACATGAATGCCAGGGATGCAAATGAAAAACATCCTACTTTGGGTGAAAAAAACCCAAGGCAAAATCACATTGCCCAACTCTTATTTCCTCTGAAGTCAGAGGCACGATATATGCCTACTTCTCAAATTTTTGTATTAGTACTTACTAGAGTCAGATGACTCCAGTTGAGTCACATCTATGCCATTAAATGGGCTTCCCTGGTGGCTCAGATGGTAAAGAATCTGCCCACAATGCAGGAGACCCGCTTTCAATCCCTGGGTCTGGAAGATCTCCTGAAGAAGGCAATAGCTACCCACTCCGGTATTCTTGCCTGGAAAATCCCATGGACAGAGGAGCCTGGCGGGCTATAGTCCATAGGGTCGCAAAGAGTCAGACATGACTGATCAACCAACACAGGTACCATTAAGTAATTGTGCAATGTTGGCTAACTCTTGGTGTCTGAATTTGGACAGGAGCTGGGTGAGATGGCCAATTTCCCTGTTTGTTTTCACATTCTATGACTATGTGTTTCTTTGGGCCCTAGCAAAGTATCTGTCTTATAATAAAGAAATGGGGATTCTAATCCTGATCTCCAGAGCAGAATAAGAACTTTAAACACAATCTATTCTATTCATTTTTTTCTTATTGTAACAATAAGACATGATGCCCAGCATCTGTGACTCTCTTCTTAAAGTCACAGCCACTTACAGACCTGAGACGCACACCCTCATCCTCTGGCCTTTAACACAGAATCTTCCCATTATATTCCAAGCTTTTTAAAAGTGTCTTGTCTAAAATATTTAAACTGACACTTCACAAAAGAAGCTATCTGAATGATCAGTAAAAGCATTTTTTAAGTGCTCAGCATCATTAGGCATCAAGAAAACACAGCTTTAAACTGGCTAAAGGGAAGAAAAGACAATACCAAGTGTTGATGACCACATGGAGCAACTGGAATGCTCCTCTGTTGCTGGTGGGGATGTACCTGGTACAGCCATCGTGGAGAAGAGTCATCAATTCTTACAAAGTTAAACATGCACTTAGTGTATGACCCAGCCATTCCGTTTAGGTGGTTATCCAAGAAATGTGAGAATGTGTGCACTGAGACTTGCATGTGAATGATCAGAGTGGCTGTATTCAGTAACAGCTGGGCTTCCCTGGTGGCTTAGCTGGTAAAGAACCCACCTGCAATGCGGGAGACCCTGGTTTGATTCCTGGATCGGGAAGATCCCCTGGAGGAGGGCATGGCAACCCACTCCAGTATTCTCAGGTTCCCCTGGTGGCTCAGACAATAAAGAATCCGCCTGCAATGTGGGAAACCTGGGTTCGATCCCTGGGTTGGGAAGATCCCCTGGAGGAGGGCATAGCAACTCACTGCAGTATTCTTGCCTGGAGAATCCCCATGGAGAAGAGAAGCCTGCTGGGCTACAGTCCATGGGGTCACAAAGAGTCAGACATGACTGAGTGACTAAACATATTCAATAAGAGGTCCAGACTGGAAACATCCTAAATAGACATCAACAGGCAAAAATTCTGGTACACCCATCCCATGAAAAACTACTTAGGATTAAAACAGGAAGCAAACAGGTGCTTCCCTGGTGGTCCCGTGGTTAAGACTCCACTGCAGAGGGTTTGATCCCTGATCAGGAAAGTTCTCATGCTGTCTCGTACAGACTAAAAACTAAAAAATAAAATAGAAACGGAAAACAAAGTGTTACAAGCAAGAACACAGGTAAATATAATAGTAATTAATAATGTAATATAGTAATAATATAATCAGGAATATAATAAGTTTAAAAAGTTAGACATTAAGCAGTACATACAGGAGCATCCTCATTGCATGAATTTTTAGAAAAGGCAGATATCACGATTGCTCGGGGCTGGAGCTGAGCTGGGAGGACAGGAAAGGGCATGAGAAGGCACGTGGGCCCTGTACATGTCCTCTACCTAGATTGTGGGGCTGGTAACACAGGCACACATTTGTCAAAACTCACCCCACTGCATTCTTAGCATTTGTTGTTGTTCAGTCACTAAGTCTTTTCCGACTCTCTGTGACCCCATGGACTACAACATGCCAGGCTCCCCTGTCCTTCACCATCTCCTGAAGTTTGCTCAGATTCATGTCCATTGAGTCAGTATACTGAACATAGGTATGTTCTTTTTATTTATTTTAAACTTTTGAGTTATTTGGCTGTGCTGGGTCTTAGCTGTAGCCTGGGGATCTAGTTCCCTGACCAGGGATGGAACCTGAGCCCTCTGCTTTGGGAGCATGGAGTCTTAGCCACTGACCACCAAGGAAGTCCCAACATGGGATATTCTATTGTGTGTAAATTATACCTCAATAAAGTTGTCAAAATAAAACAATGATTTCCTATTGTCACAGGGCAGGCGACAGGGAGACTGGATGACATGCCCTGCTCTCCTTGTTGTCCTCACAGGCCCCCACGCCCTCCAGACCCAGCCTGGCCACCACTTTCACATGTCCCTTAGACTAGAGCTGGCCCCAAGCCAGGGAGGAGGTGGAAAAATCACTTTACCACATTTATCTCATGTGGAAAGCCTTGTTCAGCTCACCCGAGACGTGTTTATAAATCCACATTCTATTCCGATTTAGATTTCATTTTAAAGGAAGCGAGCTCTTCAGGGAGCAGACACTCCAAGAGGAGACTGGGTGGACCCAACAGCAGGCAAATTCGGGGTGTATATCTCAGGGAGGTGGAGAGATCCCCATAAGGACTGAAATTCCCTGAGGCTACAGGTTGAGGCGATGGCGAGGGGAAGCGAGAAGGCAGTTACTGTGGTCCTTTTGATGCTGCAAATACTGCCCTGACCTTGAATCTCTGTTGGTTTCTGACTGTGGAAGAAAGAGGCTCTTTAATAAAATGTAAGTGATATGCACCAAGGATCCAGGTTTGTAAATTGATGCACCAGATGCTCAGGGATGCAAAGGTTTTCTTGGAGGAAGTTCAGGGTCTGGTCTAAAGAGAAGTCTGTACAGTAACCATGATTCAACCCTGCTCTAGGCCTCTTAGGTGGAGCTGGAGCCCTCGGGGGCTTCATAAAGCCCAGGCGCTACCCCCCAACCTGCCTCAGCTCTCCTGGCTCCAACACCCCATTTCTCCCAGGCACGGACTTGCTCCTGCCCCAGCCAGACCAGCCAGCTCACAGGCTCTCCCTCCCCTGGACAGGGACAGGAATGGATGGATGCTGAGGGCAGACTAGATGCCTCTGTTTGCAAATTGAAACTCTAGAATACTGTGTATAGTGAATAGGACCCGTTTTCAAATGTCATCCCAGATATGTAATAATGAGTGCTCAAAGTACGACCAAAGGATGGAAACGGGGTAAAGCAAACCCAAGTCATTCCTGACATTGACATTAGCATCATACGGGTCATATCTTTATGACAAAGTGGATTATCAGGTGAGTCATATTTCTAAAGCATCATCTCTATCATTTACTCTCCTCAAGAATCTTCAGTAACTCCCTATGGCCTCTTGGAGATAAGGGAAATCCTGGCTCTGTCCCTGTACAGAGCATCGGGGATCCAAGGTAATATGGCCCTAAGACGGCCTGAGCCTTACATAGCTCACCCCACACCTCGTGAGAGCCACATCTGTGACCTGGATGCCCCAGTGACCTGGACCTGCCAGAACCATCAGTCCCAACAGATACTTTTCAATTCCCTCTCCCACCAAAGAGGACCTTTCAGAATCCTCTTTACACATGAAAAAGAATAAGTAATGTACATGAATGACTGAAACTAACACTAATCATGCCAATCAACTGTACTCCAATAAAAATAAAAATTAAAGAAAAGAATCCACTTTATCTACATCACCTCTCCCCACCCCCCTCTATACACATACAGGGAAATTTACTGAATTTTCCCCCAAGTGATGTAGCTCTCCTTGCCTGGCAAGTGAATGGATTCAGCCTCAATATAAGTTATCTTTTGGTCTTCTGTTATTCAACTACACTGATTTTCAAAAATTTCCTAACCTTACCCGACAAACCTGATAACCCAGTATTGTCCTACACGTGCCTTTTTCTTAGCTGACCAGAGCCAAAACTCATCAATCCTTGTTGGTTGATCACTGACTTGCTTTTCATTTACAGAACATTATTTGAATATTACTACGTCCTTGAGATCTCTGACATCTGCTCGCCAGTTTTAATCACTGCTCCATGAGTCAAAAACGCCCCGAGTGATGGGATTAAGTTACAGTTAATCCAGCTCTGCTTGTGTGTCAATGTCTCCTCTGACATGTGGCTGGAGCTGTCTCTGGCCGGCAGGTGTATGAGCGTGGGGACCACATTTTAGGGGGTGTTTTATAGTGAAGCCATTGTTGGTTGGCACTGCTTCTTGTTTCCAGCATCTGCTTTGTTTTTAGGCCATGCGATTGCTGTAAAAGTTCACTAGGGTGAAAAAAAAAAAGTTTGATCTTTTTTTCCCGTCCTGCTTTGGTCCTAGCACTTCGTGGAATTAGTTCGTTAGTGAAATACCAAATCCTAGGGCCATGCTGCCCTTGACCCCTTATGGTCTGTGCAGAGGAATTAGACTCAGGAAGTCAGAGATTAGAGTCAGATTGACATCTGAGAAACCACGCTAATCCCAGAGACATTTAAATGGAAATAAAGCTAGCTCAGTCTGTAGAGCATGAGATTCTTAATCTCAGGGTTGTGGGTTCGAGTCCCACATTGGGCAAGGTTTTGGGCTTCCCAGGTGGCTCAAGTGATAAAGAATCCACCTGCCATTGCAGGAGATGTGGGTTTGTTCCCTGCGTCAGGAATATTCCCTGGAGGAGGAAATTGAAACCCGCTCCAGTATTCTTGCCTGGAGAATCCCAAAGACAGACAAGCCTGGTGGGCTACAATCCATGGAGTTGCAAAGAGTCCGACACAAGTGAGCATCTGAGAACATCAACAAAGCTTCTAGAGAATGCAAGTACATAGTAAGAATTCTAAATATACTTCTGATACTTAGAATTCTGTATTGTATTAATTGATTGATTTGTCGTATTGGTTTGGCTCCTCCCTTACAGCAATTGTCCACACATTTACATGTTGTCTTCTGAGAAGTTCATGGGCTCCAGGGGCACAGGGTTTCTGTCTTTCCATCTCTGTGTCCTCAGAGATCTTGACTTCAGAGCTAAACCAAATCAAACACTCACCCAGGTGCCAGGAGAAGGAGCTAAT
This sequence comes from Bubalus bubalis, assembly GCF_019923935.1. Taxonomy (NCBI): domain Eukaryota; kingdom Metazoa; phylum Chordata; class Mammalia; order Artiodactyla; family Bovidae; genus Bubalus; species Bubalus bubalis. The sequence continues at coordinate 30,761,718 of NC_059159.1, read as the reverse complement.
ATGATTTTTTTCTTGTTCCTTCTGGGTCTTGCCATCAATTTAGGGGAACATTTGTTAAATCAGTTTATCCACATAATCTACACATGTCAAACTCTCTCATGCCAGCCATCACACTTGTTAACCTAAAGATGGCAAAGAATAAATAAGTTTCCACCCTCGTATATTTAGCTCCTTATACTCTGTCTGCTGAAAACAAGTATAGGGACTTCTCTGGTGGTGCAGTGGTTAAGAATTCACCTTCCAATGCAGGGCACAGGGTTCAGTTACTGGTCTAGGAACAGAGATCCCACATGGCCCAGAGCAACTAAGATATGATGAAGCCAAATAAATAAATATATAAAATATTTTTTTAAAGACAGACATAAAACCGTGCAGGAAACAACTTACAAATGTAGGCAAGTTCATTGCAGTGTTATTTATACCAGAAAAAATGTAGAAATGTCCTTAATGTCCAACAATAAAAAATAATGAATAAATTATAGACCATCCATGAGATGGAAAATAGACATGATGATACTGAAGAATTTTCAGGAATGATGAAATGCTGCTGCTGCTGCTAAGTTGCTTCAATCGTGTCTCACTCTGTGCGACCCCATAGACGGCAGCCCACCAGGCTCCCCTGTCCCTGGGATTCTCCAGGCAAGAACACTGGAGTGGGTTGCCATTTCCTTCTCCAATGCATGAAAGTGAAAAGCGAAAGTGAAGTCACTCAGTCGTGTCCGACTCTTCGCAACCCCATGGACTGCAGCCTACCAGGCTTCTCCGTCCATGGGATTTTCCAGGCTAGAGTACTGGAGTGAGGTGCCATCACCTTCCCCGGATGAAATGCTAGTATACCAATAATTTTATTATTTGTCCCAGACAAATAATAAAAACATATTGAACAGAATTCCAATTTTGGAAAAATGTGTGTCAATAATATTAGTGCTTATTGCCAGTATTTGGCATTATACATGAGTTTTATTTTCCTTTCTATAATTCTTAGTGTTGTTTGCTTTCTAGTTTGTTGATGTTGCTACTGCTTGATAGTTTCCTTTTCTTTGGTATCTTTTTGTTGTATTGTTGCTGTTGATGGTGGAGTTTTCGTTGTCATTTGCTTGCTTTGTTTAATTTCTCTTTGTGTGGTATATCCTTTCACTCTTTTATTTGAGAACTTCAGATACAGCTTTTAATAGGGGTGCAATGTCTCTCATAAATAGCATAATGCCCATTTTTCCCTCTATTGTATATAAGAATCTCTAGCTAATGAGTGAATTAAATCTGATTGTGGGTTTTTTTTTGCCGACTTACATTTTTATTTTGCATTTTTTAATATGCTTTTTCTTTGGTTTGTTTTTGATACTTTCTGCCTTCTATTGAATTGATAAAGTCTTTTCCAACTCCTTTTTTGTTCTTTCTTCTCACTTGGAAATCAGACCTTATATTTATATGCCTTTTACTGTCACCCTAAAATTTCTACTGATTTCTACTTATACATAACTTTATGTTTGGCTAAGAAACTCTACGGAGAAGGCAATGGCACCCCACTCCAGTACTCTTGCCTGGAAAATCCCATGGACGGAGGAGCCTGGAAGGCTGCAGTCCATGGGGTCGCTGGGAGTCGGACACGACTGAGCGACTTCACTTTCACTTTTCACTTTCATGCATTGGAGAAGGAAATGGCAACCCACTCCAGTGTTCTTACCTGGAGAGACCTGGGGACGGCAGAGCTGGGTGGGCTGCTGTCTCTGGGGTTGCACAGAGTCGGACACGAGTGAAGTGACTTAGCAGCAGCAAACTCTAAACTTGAAATCGGAGAGACCACCACCCTTCCCCAGCACATTAAGAAGTTAACATGCTTTAATTTCTTTCCAACTTTCATCCTCCCATCTTTCATATAATTGTTATCTAGTACTTGATTTCTACTTTGTTTTATAACAAATAATCAACAGTAATAATCCATATAGTAATAATATGTCTCTCTATGTATTTTACTGTCCATGGTTATTTAAATTTTCTAACTTGATTTGTAGTGTTTTTTATTCACCATTAAATTCATATTTTACTCTTTCCCTCATTTTTTTTTAAACTAAAGGGCATAAGTCCACATATGTCAACGAGGGTCTCTAGATTATAAATTCTCAATGTTTGCAGACCTGAAAAAATGTCTTTATTTTGCTCTCATTCTTTTCAAAGTAATTTTGGATTATGAAAAATATTTAAGACACAGAGAAGTACAATCAATAATATAACTGAATTTAAGAGTTAACATTCTGTCATTTTTGCTTCATAAATTTTAAAAGTCTGTAAAAATAGATTGAAAATCTCACTTCCCATTTTCTCTCTAAGGATAACCACTATTTTGACATGAACGTATGTCATATTTTTATACATTTACTACATATCTGTGTTTCCTTAAACAATGTATAGTATTGTTTTGTGTCATAATACATCTAACCTTGTTGCATTTTTTTCATTCACCTGTCTTTGAAATTTTCCCTGTTGACACACACAGGTCTAGTTTATTTTACTTGCTGTATAATAACATCATTATATAAATAAACCACCATTTAATCATAGATTTTTTTCAATGAAAGACAGCTGGCCTGTTTGCACTTTTCATTATTACAATAATATGGCAGCCCATTTTGTTGTGTTTCCTTGGACATGTAACTGACAATTTCTTTAGGGTAGATCAGTATCAATTCAGTCACTCAGTCATGTTCGACTCTTCGCAACCCCATGAATCGCAGCACGCCAGGCCACCTTGTCCATCACCAACTCCCGGAGTCCACCCAAACCCATGTCCACTGAGTCAGTGATGCCATCCAACCATCTCATCCTCTGTCATCCCCTTCTCCTCCTGCCCTCAATCTTTCCCAGCATCAGGGTCTTTTCCAGTGAGTCAGCTCTTTGCATCAGGTGGCCAAAGTACTGGAGTTTCAGCTTCAGCATCAGTCCTTCCAATGAACACCCAGGACTGATCTCCTTTAGGATGAACTGGTTGGATCTCCTTGAAGTCCAAGGGACTCTCAAGAGTCTTCTCCAGTACCACAGTTCAAAAGCATCAATTCTTCAGTGCTCAGCTTTCTTTATAGTCCGACTCTCACATCCATACATGACCACCTTGACTAGACGGACCTTTGTTGGCAAAGTAATGTCTCTGCTTTTCAATATGCTGTCTAGGTTGGTCATAACTTTCCTTCCAAGGAGTAAGCGTCTTTTAATTTCATGGCTGCAGTCACCATCTGCAGTGATTTTGGAGCCCAGAAAAATAAAGTCTGACACTGTTTCCACTGTTTCCCCATCTTTTTTCATGAAGTGATGGGACCAGATGCCATGATCTTAGTTTTCTGAATGTTGAGCTTTAAGCCAACTTTTCCACTCTCCACTTTCACTTTCATCAAGAGGCTCTTTAGTTCTTCTTCACTTTCTGCCATAAGGGTGGTGTCATCTGCATATCTGAGGTATTGATATTTCTCCTGGCAGTCTTGATTCCAGTTTGTGCTTCCTCCAGCCCAGCGTTTCTCATGATGTACTCTGCATATAAGTTAAATAAGCAGGGCGACAATATACAGCCTTGACGTACTTTTTCCTATTTAGAACCAGTCTGTTGTTCCATGTCCAGTTCTAACTGTTGCTTCCTGACCTGCATACGAATTTCTCAAGAGGCAGGTCAGGTGGTCTGGTATTCCCATCTCTTTCAGAATTTTCCACAGTTTATTGTGATCCACACAGTCAAAGGCTTTGGCATAGTCAATAAAGCAGAAATAGATGTTTTTCTGGAACTCTCTTGCTTTTTCCATGATCCAGCAGATGTTGGCAATTTGATCTCCGGTTCCTCTGCTTTTTCTAAAACCAGCTTGAACATCAAGAAGTTCACGGTTCACGTATTGCTGAAGCCTGGCTTGGAGAATTTTGAGCATTAATTTATTAGCGTGTGAGATGAGTGCAATTGTGTGGTAGTTTGAGCATTCTTTGGCATTGCCTTTCTTTGGGATTGGAATGAAAACTGACCCTTTCCAGTCCTGCGGTCGCTGCTGAGTTTTCCAAATTTGCTGGCATATTGAGTGCAGCACTTTCACAGCCTCATCTTTCAGGATTTGAAATAGCTCAACTGGAACTCCATCACCTCCACTAGCTTTGTTCATAGTGATGCTTTTTAAAGCCCACCTGACTTCACATTCCAGGATGTCTGGCTCTAGGTGAGTGATCACACCATCGTGATTATCTGGGTCGTGAAGATCTTTTTTGTACAGTTTTTCTGTGTATTCTTGCCACCTCTTCTTAATATCTTCTGCTTCTGTTAGGTCCCTACCATTTCTTTATTTAGGGTAGAAACTACAAGCAATTTTTGTGTACTGCAGGGTGCATATAAGTAGTTAGACCAGTTAATGTCAGAATTAATTGTTCCAAATTATACTCTTATCCGCAATGTATAAAAGTTGCCATTTTCTGACACTTGATGTTATCAGTTGATTTAATTATTCCCCATCTAATGAGTAAGATATAATATCTAATTACTGTTTTCAATTGATTTTTCTTGATTAGTAATGGGCTTCAGTATCTTCCCATATGTTAATTAATCCTTCGTATCTTTTTTTTTTTTCCCCAGTGAGCTGCCTCTCAGTAGCCTTAGCCCATTTTTTTCCTTTTGCTTCTTTATATTTTATTCATTTTAAGGAGTTCTTTATGCATTTTAAGTACTGGAAACTTCCTGGAGAGCATCTCTCTGAATATTGCCTCTGTCTCATTATTTCTCATGTTTTTTAGAGTAAATGTATACTGTATTATTGCTTTCTCTTGTCCAGTTCCCCCAACTTTCTTTCTTTTATTCTTAGTGTCTTCTCTCTTCGTATGTCTTCTGTATGATTTTTTCTTAGTTCTATCTTTTAACTCACTAATTTCCCTCTGCCATTTCTATTTTGCCCACTTATTTGTTTATTCACTCATTCATGTACAAATATTTATTGTTTGCCTATGTGTACAAGATACTATTCGAAGTACTAGGGCTTAAACAATAAACAAACAAAACCTCAGAAACTCTGCCTTCATGTATGTTATATTCTATTAGGTAAAATTCTACCGAGATTTAAATTATATTTGTTATTTTTTTTATTTGCAGGATTACTACTCTGTTTATTTAAAACTATTTCTCAAATAGTCATTTCTTATTATTGCATGGAAGATTCACTTCTTTATTGCTTTCAACAATTTTAATATGTTGCTTCAATATTCTGTTTAGATTGTTTCTAGTTCCTAGAGTGTATGATTTGTTTTCTTCTCCATTGCCTATCCTTTAGGAGTGAGTGTTTCCTTGTGTGTTTTTGATCATGTGCTCATCTTCAGCAGAAGTCCTAGCTGTGAACTAGATTACCAAGATATAGTGGGTTAGGGGGTTTCAGGAAGTGTTACAAAGTTGTCTACTTCAGCCTTGGGGAGGTCACTAGGTCCACACCCATGTTTAAGCTGTTTCACGGTGCAAAAAGTTCAGACTCCAGTCTCTGTGTGGCATAGCTCGGAGTCAGCTCACTGTAGGTAACTCTGTGTCAACCCATGCTGTGGGGTGTGGCTCATTTCCAGGTCCATATCCTGAGACAGTGGATAGGGATTTATGGATCTCCTTTTAGGACTGAGCAAGTTTTATCCTTAGTCCCAGAAGGCGGGGGGGAGGGGGGGGGTGCGGAAGCTGATTCAATATTCTGCCTTCTCTTCTCACCACTTCCAAAATTGTTCTTCCTCCTAAACTCCCTAATTTGGTGCCTCTGCCAGCCTGTTGATCATATCCCAAGCTTGAAAGTCAACCCACCCTTTTCTGTGCTCCTCATTCTATGACTCTTGAGTTTGGGTGCCAAATCCCTGTGATGCATCACCTACCTTTCTTGACTCCCTCCCTCTCTTTCATCCTGACCACCACAGATATGTGGTTGTAGTAGGTGAACCTGGGTGGGGGCCACAGCCTCATCACTGGTCTCTCTCTCTAGCTGCCCACAGGGCAAGCACCTCCATTTAGCATTTAGGTTGAGCCTTATAATTAATAGTGGCCAGTGAAGAATCAGGGTAGTGGTGTATGTGTGTCTTTCTGGGTTGAAGTGGTTAAGTGCTGGGAAATTTTCCCAGACAGCATCCTTCTCATCCTAGGAGCTTTTTGTGAACAGGATGAGTTTACAAGGTTTCCAGAGTCTGGATTCCAGGATCATCTGGGAGGAAACTATCCAACCAAAAACACCCTCAATGGATTGGACCAGAAATTAGAGTTAGGAGACCTGGGTTCGATCCCTGGGTTGGGAAGATCCCTTGGAGAAGGGAACAGCCACACACTCCAGTATTCTGGCCTGAAAGAGATGGACATGACTGAGCAACTTTTACTTTCACTTTTGTTGTGTTAATCCACTGAAAATTCAGGGATTATTTGGTTCATCAGGTAGTGTAACCTTGGCTGTGATTTTGATCAAATCATAACATTTCCTTAAAAAGAACTTCAAAATTGTTTGGAATCATGACCTAGCCTCTTACTACTTGGATCACAGAATCTTTGCTCACTACGCCTTGCATCACTCCTACTCACCGCAGTCCTTCTGCCTGGCACGCCCTTTCTTTCTTCTGCTTCTTCACTCTTCTTTTTCCCAAGACTTATCTCAGATGTTTTCTCTCCCTAGAAACCTTTCCTTACTCTTTGTTTCCTGCAGCTTCTTTCATCTTTTACTTACCTAGTATCAAGTTCGATCGTGAAGAAGGAAATGGCAACCCACTCCAGTATTCTTGCCTGGAGAATCCCATGAATAGAGGAGCCTGGTGGGCTACAGTCCATGGGCTTGCAAAGATTAGGACATGACTTAGCAACTGAACAACAACAACAAATCAAACTTGATAAGATGCCTCGCAACTCATTCATATACATTTGTTATATTTATACCTTTGTGTATGTCCTTGTAACTGACATATAACCTCTGCAAGGGAAGGGATATGTGTTTCTCTCAAATATCCCAACATGGAGCTCAGAGTGAGGCTGGCAGGTGCTCAAGATGTATTTACTGAGTCAAACTGAGTGTGAGGTCATGTGGATGAAGACTTGGGGATGAAGAGGGAACACGTGAAAGCTGGCTGAAGGAAGATGCCAAAGAAGACGGTCTGCTCCTCGGTCTGGGGTTTGGCAGACTCAGAGCCATAAACTATAAGTGGCCTCCGAGAAAAGCATTTTCGAGTGGTAGTGCCTTGTGTTCCTCATTTAGCTGAAGGCTGGGGATCCAGGCAGGCTAGCTGGCATTAAGCAGGATGGGAGTGCAAAGCCAGAGGGAGGGTAGGTTAAGCCCTGTGACTTAGCTGTTTACCTGTAAATCTCTCATAGTAAAATACTCTTAACTCTAAATCACTGCTGACTTAGCAGGACGCAAATGACTAAAAGAGGGCACGAACCCACGCTGTGCTTTCACACTCACCCTCTAACAAGGAAAAGCTTAAGCCGGGGAGGAGGTGCTTGTGGTAGAATTGATGAGCAGTGAGTGAGCTGCCTCATTCCCCATAAAGGCATCCTTGCTCATCTTACCCAGGGGCTTGCATAGTGTCTCATTTCTATTTTTCATTTTTGGTAAAAATAAGGAAATTCCAGACAGACCATCAAAACACCGTGGTCAATGGGTGATGGACTCCAGCCTACAGCTCAATGGCTGGTCACTCCCCCTGGTGGTCCCAGCAGACCACACAACCTAGAATTGGCCAGTGGCCAGAAAAACAAACACACTAATTTAACCCATGTAGAAAGTGACATTTTCTAGGTTCAGTTCCTCAATAGACAAAATACATCTCCCAGTTTCTGTCTATACGTTGCCAAACATATTTATGCAACCGACACTAAACTGTTTCATTAATGGACATCTTTTCCCCCACTGAATAATCAGAAGTAAACATTTATGTTGGTTTTGTATAATTATGGGACCTTTAGTAGTAATGCAAGATGCCACTTGAATTGGCCTAAGTGACGAGAAATGTAGAGCTCGCATGACTGTAAACCTCACAGCAGGGAATGGCATTTAGGATTGGGTAAATCCAGAAGTTCTGCAATGTCATCAGGAGCACAGGTTCTGATGGTCCCTTTCCTTGATGGTTTAGTCATGAAGTCACATCCGATTCTGCAACCCCAATGGACTGTAGCCATGGACTCTGTCCATGGGATTTTCTGGCAAGAATATTGGAATGGGTTGCCATTTCCTACTCTAAGGAATCTTTCAGACCCTTTCCTTTGTCGTCCATAGTTCTGGCTTCTGCCTCAGGCTGAAGCCAGAGCCCCCACCCCACCTCCCAATAATTGTAGAATCAAGTGGTAGAAGAAAAAAAGAGCCTACTCCCAAGTCATGAAATAAAATCCCTCTCTTCCTTCTGATGGTCATGTGTGGGCTCTGCACCAATAACTGTTACTAGGAGATTGCCATACACTGGTTTCAGGGTAGGCTGTTCCAAGAATCTGATGGGGTTAACATGTTTGGCTTTGAGGAATCAATACTCATGTCATTCCCAGAGCTGGGTTTGCTTCCTAAAGCACCATGGATGCTACAAAAAGGAGGGAGAGTGGAAGGCATGTTGGGGAATTAAACACAATGTCCACCATATTGTTTAAAAGCATCAGTTAAAAGGGATGGAGCGGAGAAGGGAGAGAGAAAACGGGAAGCCAAGCTGGACTGAGTATTTTTTTGGCACCATGAATCGTAGACTCAGTGATGCAATAGAAAATATCCAGGCTGATATTTAATTGATAAGGAGACGACACCTTTTATCTACTTCTTGGCTGAACACCATCCAGAATGAGCAAAATGAATAGAATAATTTCAACTCTGTTTTCTTTTCTTCTTCTTCCCTTCCTTCCCCCATCTGTCTCTCTCTTCCTTTCTTCCACTTCCTTTCATTCTCTCCCTCCTCCTTCCTTTTGGCTCTTTTCTTTGTTTCTTAAAGAGATCATGACTCCTCCCCTTCTCCCTCAACTCCAAAGACCACCTTTTGGTCCCTTAAAGAGCAAAGCATTATAACTAGAAAAGAAAGCAAAACTGTTTCTCAGGCAAATCACATGTTTGGAACAGCCTCAAACTGCTGCTTACTCACTACCACGAGCCTCTCATCCTGCTTTGAAAAATACATTCCTGCTAGAACCTAAGAGCTTAGGAAAGTGAGCGAGTTAAACCCAAACACATACCAGAATAAATTAAATAACAGAGTCGAGGAATTCAACTGTGGCACAGTTTTGCAGAAGAGGTAAATTGCATTTTAAGGTAGAAGTGCTGGCTCAAAGCTATTTGTTTGGAAGTAACCTTGGAAAGTGAGCAGGACTCCGAGGAAGACTTTTAAAAGCGAGGAAAGGGGGAATTTGGTACTTTGGGATTAAGTAGCACACAGGAGAGCTTTTAGCAGATGGAGCTTTTTTCAACCTGGAATGTTATAGAGGGTGTGCTGCATAATGTACTTTAAAACGATGTTCAGATAAGGGTTATTTAAATTACTGTATGGGAAACTCCGATGAAATATTTTGATAAGAGACAGTGAGATGAATAGATAGCTACAAGTGAAATGTCCAAAAAGGTAAATTACCATGTCATCTAGCTTGAGGGAAGGAAAAAGGTTTGTGGCTTTTGATATTAGATTTTAGCTTTGATTTATCTGCAAGTCTTCTGCAGACTCTGGCAAGTTTGGTGTTCTAGATAGACTGCAATTTTTTCCTGGGGGTGATATTTGTGATGTATCCGGGCAAGATTCCATAAGCCTTCCTGAGAGTGATCTTGGTTGGCGTCTCTGGCACCTGCAGGGCATGGCATGGCATTCTCCTCACCCAGCCCAGAGTTTCTTGCTGGGCCTCTTAAAAATGGTAGAGATCGTCTGAAGGTATATCTAGGGCACACAGTCTGTAGCCACCTTGACCTTGTGCCCAACCCTTAGAACCCTCTCTGTTTCTCTACTCCCAATAGATATATATGGCAGGAACATAAACTATAAGGACAGTCCCGCCAATTTATTGAGGAACTAAGGGTGTTAGTTACACAGTTAAACAGTTTCTAACTGTTAAACACTTAGAACTGGACATGGAACAACAGACCGGTTCCAAATACAAAAAGGAGTACGTCAAGGCTGTATATCGTCACCCTGCTGATTTAACTTATATGCAGAGTACATCGCGAGAAACGCTGGGCTAGAGGAAGCACAAGCTGGAATCAAGACTGTCAGGAGAAATATCAATAGCCTCAGATATGCAGATGACACCACCCTTATGGCAGAAAGTGAAGAGGAACTAAAGAGCCTCTTGATGAAAGTGAAAGTGGAGAGTGAAAAAGTTGGCTTAAAGCTCAACATTCAGAAAACTAAGATCATGGCATCTGGTCCCATCACTTCATGGGAAATAAATGGGGAAACAGTGTCAGACTTTATTTTGGGGGGCTCCAAAATCACTGCAGATGGTGATTGCAGCCATGAAATTAATAGACACTTACTCCTTGGAAGAAAAGTTATGACCAACCTAGATAGCATATTAAAAAGCAGAGATATTACTTTGCCAACAAAGGTCCGTCTAGTCAAGGCTATGGTTTTTCCAGTGGTCATGTTTGGATGTGAGAGTTGGACTGTGAAGAAAGCTGAGCACTGAAGAATTGATGCTTTTGAACTGTGGTGTTGGAGAAGACTCTTGAGAGTCCCTTGGACTGCAAGGAGATCCAACCAGTCCATCCATCCTAAAGGGGACCTGTCCTGGGTGTTCACTGGAAGGACTGATGCTGAGGCTGAAACTCCAGTACTTTGGTCACCTCATGCAAAGAGTTGACTCATTGGGAAAGACCCTGATGCTGGGAGGGGTTGGGGCGGAGGAGAAGGGGACAACAGAGGATGAGATGGCTGGATAGCATCACCGACTTAATGCACATGAGTTTGGGTGGACTCCTGGAGTTGGTGATGGACAGGGAGGCCTGGCATGCTGCGATTCATGGGGTCGCAAAGAGTCAGACACGACTGAGTGACTGAACTGAACTGATTGAAGGGTGCAGGGCGCCCAGTGAGTGATGCCATTTTCCTCTCCCACCAGGTCACCCTCTTTTGCCTTTGTCCTCATCCAGGCTTAGACACAAGAGGTCACATGACCTCAAAAATATATTTATCAGAAGGTGAATATTTCATGCCCTACTAAATAGTTAAACCATTGAGATTTTATCGAGATCTTCTATTACTTAGTAAGAACTGGATGTTGTTAAAACTGTGAGACTTATTTTTAAGTCCACATTATGTTTCTATATTCTCGTTTTAAAATGTATTTCAATAACGCCATGCCATTTAAAAATTATTTTTAGGAAGTTATAGCTTTTAATTCTCACTTGATAATTTAAGCTATATTCAACTAAACTTTCTACTTCGCCATTGTTGATATGTGGTAAAATTATTACATTTTGTATATTTCTTTTACCTTTGTTCATCTTACTGAATTCTTTTCTAGTTTTCATGACTTTTAGTGTATTCTCTTAGATTTTCTGGGTGCTTACTGTCTACAAATTAGATTAGATTTCTTATAACATTTTTTCGTTTACTGCATTGACTGGTGCTTTAGAATTCTGTCAAGAGATGTTCCTATAACCATATTTCAGCACAAAAGAATACTCTGACGGGTGATTTATGATAGGTATTCCTTTAGTGAGAAATGGATGTTAAATTTGATCATATTTCTTGGGGGCACTTTCAATGACGAATATTTTGGCTTCTTGGACCTATAAACATTATGAACTTTTATAGAGTTTTTAACAAAGGATATCAATTGCATTCCTGAAGTAAATTTACTTGGACAAGGAGCATCTTTTAAAATCTTCAGCAATGGGTTAAACTTTGCTAAAAAGTATGAACATACTGCAACAAATCATCATCTATTTTCTTTGCAAGTATTTCTTGAGTTCCAAGAGTATACGATCTATTTCCTGCCACCTCAGTATTTAAAGATTGGGTGATCAGAATTTAATATTATTACCAGATGGTTAAGCCTGGGAAGAGGAGGGCAGAGTGCTGGAAAGTGGTCTGTGACAGGGGGTGTCTGTGGTCTGGGTCACATTTCTTCAGTTGGGTGCTGAGTACGTGGGCAGCTTTGCCATGGGTCAGCGCTGGCTCACTTGCCCACAACTTTCTTAACATCAGGCTTGGACCTTCACCTGCAGCTGTAAGAATCTTGCATGCAGGTGTGTGAGTTCCCCAGGCTGCAGGAAGTGGGGAGGGATGCACTCAGAGAGAGCGGTGCCCAGCTGTGATGGACGCTTCCTTTCTGGGTGTAGTGTGGTCCCCTCTGGTTACTGAATCACTGCCTCGTCCTCTGATGGGCACAGCCTACCTTCTGAGAAGTTGCTCTGGTCATATCTCTGCACATCGTCCTCACCACTCACCAAGAACAGACTGGGAGAGTCACCTTGTCTAGAGTTCTGTGTGTGTGTGCTTGTGTGTATGGCATAAAATTTACTATTTAAAATATATTTTTGGTAGCATTAATTTCATTCACATTTCTGCACCATCTTTACCACCATTCATCTCCAGAACATTTTCATCCACTCAAACTTTGGCTTCCCCAGTGGCTCAGATGGTAAAGAATCTGCCCATAATGTAAGAGACCCAGGTTCAATCCCTAGGTCAGGAATGGCTACCCACTCTAGTATTCATGCCTGGAGAATTCCATGGACAGAGGAGCCTGATGGGCCACAGTGCAAGGCATCTCAAAGAGTCAGTTGGACACAACTTAGCAATTGAGCTGCTGCTGCTAAGTCGCTTCAGTCGTGTCCGACTCTGTGCGACCCCAGAGACAGCAGCCCACCAGGCTCCCCCGTCCATGGGGTTCTCCAGGCAAGAACACTGGAGTGGGTTGCAATTTCCTTCTCCAATGCATGAAAGTGGAAAGTGAAAAGTGAAAGCGAAGTCGTTCAGTCATGTCCGACTCCTAGCGACCCCATGGACTGCAGCCTTCCAGGCTCCTCTATCCATGGGATTTTCCAGGCAAGAGTACTGGAGTGGGGTGCCATTGCCTTCTCCAGCGATTGAGCATGCATAGGCAAATAAGTTCATTTGCATCATTTTTTAAAAATTTAGATTCCACATATAAGTGATAGTATATATTTGTCTTTTTCTTTTTACTGCACTTAGTATGATAACCTCTAGGTCCATTCATGTTGCTGTAGATGGCATCATTTCATTCTTACTTGATCCACAGTCTTTTTAAGGGCCTAAAACTTGCATTTTCCTTCAGTCCTTACAGCATGGAGCTTGAAGACACTCTGAGATTATTCTAGACCAGAGGTTCTCAAACATCACTGTGTATCCCCAGAAGGGCTGATTAAAACACAGATTACTGGGCCTCATCCACTCAAACTAAATGAGCTTCTGATTCAGTTAGGTGTGGGGGCGGTGGGGGGGGGGCAGTGGAGGCACCTGGGAATTTGCATTTCTAACAATTTCCCAGTTGGTGCAGATACTGCTGGTTCAAGGACCACACTTTGGATAACAACTCTTCTGTAGATTCAGTTCATTTCTTTTGTAACCGCTACTCACCATGTATCTTAGGGCCGTTACCCACCCACATATTCTCAGGGGGAATCCAACCATGCACAGTCCTTGTGGTCTTAAAGGACCAGGTGTTGACCTAAGAGGTCATCCATCAGTAATCTGGCCACTGACCTTTGACATGGGTGACCACCAACCCCTTTGGGAATTTGAATGAGGTGACGTGGAGGGCGGTTGACCAGCAGAGATGGTGCTGGTGTGACTGGGCTGAAATCCAGAAAGCTCCCGGTTGAGGAAATAGTAGACACTCACCCAGAAGCAGTGACCCAACTGCCCACCTTTTGTGAAGTTTTCTGCCTCCTCACTGCTTTCTCCTTGCCCCCTAAGCCTATCCCCTCTCCCAGAAAGAACTGGCCCCCGGGGCTTGAATTTCAGTGAATCCATGAACAGAAAATGCACCATGAAATTACATGGCTCCTGCGAAAGAGGCTACCATCTGCTTTTTCTTTAGGTCTTTCCCCAACACTCAGCCTTGGAAACCATTACTGTCTGGTGTTGTTTCCCCTTTCTGGGGTTAGCATACTTATTTAAGAAAAAGAAAGCCTTTATTTAAAGAAAACAGAATGCAGGACTGTCAGCCCCAAGGCATTTGTGGATGATCTACTGTTTTCTGAATATTCGTGTTAATAGTTTGTTAACTTCACTGTTTCTAATTTCCCGGGTCCCAATTTGGGAATGGGAATAGTTCCTTTTGCTACATTTCTATAAATTGTCCTATGTTATATGGTGACTTCGGTGGGAGGGGAGTTCGGGGGAGAATGGATACTTGTACAAATATGGCTGTGTCCCTTCCCTGCCCACTTGAAACTATCACAACATTGTTGATTGGCTATGCCCCAATTCAAAATTAAAAGTTAAAATAAAGATTTATACACAATGATTTGCTTCAAAATTTACACAATTGCAAAATGCTTTTTGTCACATTTCTGAGCCTTGTGGAAAATCTTATTTCTTCTTTTCTTGGTGAAGAATGCAAAGTAGTGTGTGTGTTGAGTCGTGTCCAACTCTTTACAACCCCATGGACTGTTGCCCACCAGGCTCCTCTGTCCATGGGATTCTCCAGGCAAGAATTCTGGATTGGGTTGCCATTTCCTCCTTCAGGGGATCTTCCTGACCCAGTGATTGAACCCCTGTCTCTTGAAGTTCTGCATTGCAGGTGGATTCTTTACCAAAGTTTGAGCCACCAGGGAATCCCAAACATTCCCCCAAGTCCCTAAGAGGCCCTCATCAAGCCGCAAGGTTACACAAAGTCCCTTTGGGAGGGCTATGATCCCTGGACTGGGTGACCCTCAGCTGCTCACTTGGCTTCTTTGAGATTTTTGAGAGTCGAGTTTTACAGTATCGGCTCTGCATCAATGCCCAATGCCCAATGTGAGGTGTGAGTGGCAGACAGTGCTGTCCCTGCTTTTCTTCCTGAGGGCAGCAGGGAGTCACACAGCACGTTCACCCCATCAAACGACCGTCGCCCAAATAACAAGCAGCCTAAGTGCGCATCTGGCAAGGGCTGGGCCATCACAGCAAACAATTCCTCAATAGCTGTGCCAGCATCTTGCTGAGGGGGAGGACAGCCTGTTTTAGCTGCCATCCCCAGAGGGGCAAGGCCTTCTTTCTGCTGAGATGTTTATGGTGGGTCTGTAGTGCAAGCTGGGGGCCAGAGTAGGAACTGGGGCTGCCAGCTACATCACCCATGTGACCGCCTACAATTTACTAAATATCTCTGAGCGAGACTGATCACTTCCATCCATCCCAGAAGTAGGAGAGAGAACTGAGGAATTAAGTCCTGGGGCAAGTACTTTCCCAGTGCATGCAACAGGTATGCATTAAGCACCTACTGTATACCAGCCTCGATGCCGGGTGCTGAGAACACAGAGGCAAAAAGGATTTCTTCCCCTCATGGTGCACCCTGCCCAAGTTCTGGTGGCACATGAAGATCTCAGTCTGATCATCCTGGATGGTGGTATTGCCATCTAATTAAGGAAATTTTTAAATTTGGCTTGCACAGAATATTCAGTGTTAAGAGAGGGTATATTCTAAAAAGACTGCCAGAATGATTAACTGAAAAAGTCCCCTAAAAAATCTGAACAGATAATAATTTCAGTTGAGATAAATATTTACCAGATCCTTGAGAAATGAGTTTTTGTTGACTTGTTTCTCCTAGCAAAAACCTGCCAACAATAAATCAGGATACTCCTAATGGTCGTACTGTCTCTGATTTAAAGCCTCCTTCGTCCTTAGGAAGGTGGAGGTCATGAGCCTCCCTTCCTGCCAAACCAGGAAATCGAGAGGCTGGAGCAGGACCTTCAGGAATCAGACTTGGGTTGACCGTCCCCCACCTCCCCCGCCCAGTAATTTACTTAAAGTCTCCAAGATTCCATTTCTTCATTTTTAAGGAGGGTGTAAGGATTGCTTTGGCTTCACATGTCAGCTGCTCTGTAAAATCAACGAACCGATGCCTGTGAACATCTTGGCCCAAACTTAGCTCACAGTAGGTGCTCAAAAAGTGGCGCTCCACTGCTCAGCCGCAGCTTCTAACTCTCTTCAAATGGAAGTACTGCCACCTGCCCTGTAGGTGTTGTGAGCAAACAGATGATTTGAAATAAGGTCTCTGCTGGGCCGACTACTGGGCTCTGCCCGAGGGGGGACATTTGTGGATGACAGCAGGTCTCAGAAGGAGGCTGGACATGTCACCAAGTATCCATCCAGGGACCAGCTGGAGGAGGTGCATTTACCTGCACCGGGAAGCCTGTAGGTTCTCTGGGGGAGGTTACCCAATGAACCGACGAAACACAGTAGACGACAAAGAGGCTGTGTCACTCCCTGCGGTCGCCAGAAGAGAGGAGCAGAGGGTTAACTGGTGCCCGGCAATAAAGACTTTTAGTGGCCATCATCTTTTCTTCCTTCCTTGTTCCACGCTCAGAAGATAGCCTTGCAGAGGGAGGAACTGTGGGAATAGAGAAAAGGCCAGCATGCTCTTCTGCCATTAAAGCCTGCAACTAGGCTATAAAGAGCCCCCAGTCACCTATAGATGGCTTCCCTGATGGCTCAGTGGTAGAGAAGCCACCTGCCAATGCAGGAGATGCAGGAGATGAGGGTTTGACCCCTGGGTGGTGAAGATCCCCTGGAGGAGGAAATGGCAACCCACTCCAGTGTTCTTACTTAGAGAATCCCATGGACAGAAGAGCCTGGCGGGCTAGAGTCCAGAGGGTCACGAAGAGTCGAACATGACTGAGCAGTCATGCACACATCTACAGACAGACAAACCTGGGGAATAGCAGACTCTAGTAATAAGATACATAAAGTGCCCAGTCCAGAGCCCGGATCTTAGTAAGGACTGAGCAGCGTAGTCTTCTTTTCCCCTTGATTTTTCTCATCATTCTTCTAAGAACTGTAACAGTTTTCAAGGGAAACAGTAAAAAAGGGAAAGAGATGCTATTGGCTTCTTTGATCCCATTGACTAGGTGGACACCATAAGTTTCTTAGCAGCTCTTCAAGGGTCATCTCATGCATCTTTCCTTCCTTTCAGTGTTGTCTGGTCCACAGTCAGGAAGTACTTGTTAAATGTCATTGATGCAGGCTCTGGGGAGAAGGTAATGGCACCCCACTCCAGTACTCTTGCCTGGAAATCCCATGGGAGGAGGAGCGCTTGCCTGGAGAATCCCAGGGACGGGGGAGCCTGGTGGGCTGCCGTCTATGGGGTCCCACAGAGTTGGACACGACTGAAGCGACTTAGCAGCAGCAGCATCACAGGTTCTGGAGGAGGTTCACAAACGGAAATCTACATAAAGGTTTTATTCTGTTCAGCAGTGTCATGTTACTGGAATTAAACTCCTGCTAAGTTTTGCCAAATTGTCTCCCAGAGACAGTTTCAATTTATATCCTTTCTGGCATTGAATGATGCTATTTAAAAAAGGAGCCTCTTTAGCAGGTGAAACAAGGTCTGTTACTGTGTAATTTTGCATTTCTTTGTTATTAGGAAGAAAGAATACTTTCCTTATTAGAGTTTCCATCAAGAATAAGTAAACAGGGCTTCTCTGGTGGTTCAGTGGTAAAGAATCCACCTGCCAGTGCAGGAGACAGGGGTTCAATCCCTGGTCTGGGAGGATCCCACATGGCTTGGAGCAACTAAGCTCTAGAGCCGGGGAACCACAACTACTGAGCCCACTTACTGCAGCTACTAAAGCTCACATGCCCTAGAGCCCGTGCTCCACAAGAGAAGCCACCGCAATGAGAAGGCTGAGCACCACAACTAGAGAACAGTCCCTGTACTCCGGCACTACAGAAAACCCTGTGAAACATCAAAGACCCAGCACAACTAAAAAGAGAATTTTTTTGAAAAGAATAAATAAACAAATTTGGGTCAGGCTATAGCTCAGATCTTAGCAGGATGTAAGCTTAAGGTGGTCCATTATAAAAATTAATAGCAGATTCTTTGGGGTGAAAAACCACCTCCTCTATAGTGACAGAAGTACTTGGAATGACATTGCAAATAAGAAGGCTGATTCTTCTAAGTGCGGGGTACTCTTCCATCCACCTGGACCTTCAAATGCCCAGTGATGCAGCTGGAGCCCTACAGAACTCAGCTTCCTCCCATCATTGCCCGCCTCCCACTTCCTGGCCACCCTACCCCCGTTTTAGATGTTAATCTATTCAATCTTACAGATGCTAAGGTCGCTCACCTTCCACCCACACATCTGGTGAGAGGAGTGTTTCCCTGACTGGCTTGCATATTACCAGCATCTGTCAACCCTATTTAGGCTTTAATTGCTCTTGGGGCATTTGCAGGAAAAGCCTGCCTTGGGATCCACACACTCATATGAAAACAGTGCGAAGCACTCCCAGGCTGGAGTGCGCATTTGGAAAAAGTGGTTAAAGTTGACTTTTTATTATTTATTGCTGAACTGTGGAGTCATCCTAAAATCAGCGTCCAGCTGAGGCTCCCTTTAGTCCTGTTCAGCCAGCTGTCCCCCTGGTGGAGCATGCGGTGCCTGGTGGGGCGGACACATCTGAAGAAATCAGAAAAAAAAATATAAGGGAGGCTACCAAGCCCCCCCTGGAGGCCACTGATTCATTTTATGATGCAAACACCGGTCTTGTTTTGTATTAGCTTCCTTGTGACTGTTGCATTTAAAAACAAAAGCATTATTTGCAGCACCTCCAGGTGCAAAGGCTGAAAGGATCTGAATACAGCACCAGAGACAGAACAGCTGTAAGTTACCGAAGACTGACTTCGATGCCCAGCGGGTGGAAAAACAGAGATTCTTCCCAGAGACGGGTGGGTTGTGGGCACCAGTCTTTAACTCCCCCCACCCACCAAATAAATGATCCAGACAAACAGGCACCATGAAATCTCTGCACTGGCAGATGGCACAAAGCTCCCCAGAAAGTGCCTGGCCAGGCTGATGGGGGGATACACTGCAGGCAAAGATTCGGAGTCTGCGTTAATGGGTGGGAAGGCGGTGGATGAGTTTCAATGAGGTGAAGTATCTGGTAATGAAATAAGGCAGAAAGAATCCACTCGTGGCAGGCAGATGGACTCCGGGTATTGGTTACAGCCTGAGAAAGTGGTCTGGCAGTATCAGGCTGGGGTTTTAGAAATGATCTACTATGTGCCGTAGGGACTATCATGAAAATATTGGCCGACACCAAGATGAGTATTGGTGACAAGGTGGAGAATCTTATTCTGCCCTTAAGAGCTACAATGCTGTGGGCAGCTGTATTTACCCCATTTCCACGAAGACCTCACTCTCCAGTGATGTGAATAACTCTTGTCTTGAGTCAGCAAGCAGTGACTTTACATCTGCGCCTCTTTCTGAATCACATTGTGACCAAAGCCTTCTCAATCAGCAGAGGGTAGAAGTCAGCTCCCTCCACCCCCAGCCTTTGGACACAGAGGTGACCATTTCCCCTCTTTGTTTCCAAGGATTGTCTGGGTCTTGGCTAGAAGGTCTCTGGGTACCAGTTCCTCCCTACCCTGTGCCTATGGAAGCAACACTGTAGCAGGAGAAGTTAAACACAACAGTGAAGTGATATCTTAGTGGACATCACTTCATCCATTGCCTCTCACCCCCTTCCTATTGGGACCTCAAATTTCAAAGCCATATGACTTCAGGTGGGCTTGATCCACCCTCAGCACTCAGGTGGCTCCTAATTGACTTAATACAATTCCCTCATCCAGTTCTGCCTGCTATATTTGGTTCAGTGATGAACAATTCATTTTAGGCCAAGGAACTGAAAGGAATAATTGCTAGGACCATCTGGGAAAGAACGTTCTTTTGTTTTCCTCAAAGGAGTTGCAATCCACTGTTTTCCGCATAAGAGGGGACCCAACCTCTGAGGGAAGTTGACTTGGTAAAAAGCAAAGAGAAGTGAGATAAATAGAAGCTGGAATCTAGATGACATTGCTGAGCTGCTGGATCAATCGGTACCTGAAGTCTATACCACCAGACTTTTGGTTTTTTATGTTGAAGCATATAAAATTGCCAATACCTATCATCCTAAGACACAAGGCAGCAAGCACATCCCAAGAAATTCTCTGAGATGAGACTCCTAACCTTTCGTATCCACATCAGTGCTTCACTTTGCACCTTGACCTTTCAAACAGCTACACAGCTAGGTTCCCTGACCTTCACTTAGCCCGGTGACTTAGCACAGAAGCACACTGTATTAATTTTGCTTCAACACTGCATTTTCCACACTTGTATTTCAAAACCAACAATGGTGCTTTAGGGCTTTCTGTGTCAAGGATAAACACATTTGCCTGGCCTTCCTCCAATAAGCTTTTCTAATCTTATTTTCCACAACTCCCAAGTAGAAGAACCCTCCATTCCACTCAAACTAGACTTCCTTCTGACCATAGGCCATGCCACATCCTGCCGTGAGCCTGTAATTAATGTTCTTTCTGTTTATACCCCTTTGTCTGTCTGTATGTATGTCTCTCGCATCCCCGTCCCAGTATATTTAAGGCTATCTTGAAGGTAGCTTACATTTAATGAGTCCTTTAATCAGATCTTTATTTCCAGTAGATTCCTATTACTCTTGAAATTTGTGCCACACAATCAATAATTGATTACATATTTATGGCTTCACACCTACAAACCCTGCCTTCTAAAGTTACTTGGACCATAGACTATATCTGTTTCATAAACTTTCTAACCAGCACAATTCCTTGCACACAGAAGGAACAAAGGCATAGATGTTGAATGACTGACATTTTCCAGACTTAAACATTTAGGCCATTCAATTTAGCACTAGATACAAATGAGCCCAGAAGCCTATCGATGGGGCTTATCCAAGCTTATGTTCTGAACTTGAGACTTCTGCATATTTTTTAGCAAAGATCATTTATCTGACATCAGCTCTAACATACTTTCCTATGTTCAAACAAACCTATGGGTTTCAGCCCAGACAATGAGAAGGAAGCACTGATACTTTAATACAAATGCTGCTTAAGAACCCTTGCAGGGTTCAGTCTCTGGTCGCATTTCCTGGGTCGAGGATAGGACTGAACCAAGGCTTTTTGCAGCCTGGCTTCTGTTTCATGCCGACTGAAGGCAAACCCTCAGTGGAGAGACAACTTCCTTTGAATTTCACAAGGCATCTTGGACACTGAACAGACTTACAAACTCATCGAATGAGTGAAGCATCCACGGACCCAGAAACACCAAACCTATGTTTTTCTTAAAAAAAACAAACATAAAGCATTTAGACGAGAAAGTTCTCAGGGGCAAACCACAGTTGGATTTTAGCAGATCTGAAAACACTTGAAAAATAGTCAAAAGACTTCTTGCTAATCCCCAAGACATTTGCAATATGGTTCAAACTTTTTGTGACCTCTTGGCTATTCCAGACTCCATGGATGCACCTGTCCACCCTCAGACAATCCCCGCAGCCACACAACACAAGTAAACAAATCAAGGAAACCTAAGGGTGGACAATGGACTGCCCAGGTGGGTACTGGGAACAGCTATTAATTGTAAATATCCTTATTTATCTTTTTCCACCATCAGGGATGACGGTGAACAGATATTTTTCTGTCTTACACTTTGTATTCTCAAAAGAATGAAGAGTAATTCATCCATCAGTAGTCTGCTTTAGAGTTCCATAAACCTCAAGCTGCTAGGAGGTTTGCTTTTTTTCTTGAAATCTCTTCAGATCCCACTGGCTCTTATTCTGCATCATAATTCTGTGAATATCTGAAATCCAAAATGTTGAAGTCTTCTCTTTTAAAGGGCTTAAGTCACCATAATTGTCTTTCTCCCAGTTATAATTTTCTAACATTGTCATCTTTTTTTTTTTTTTTTTCAGTTTCCTCTATTGCTCCTTGGAAGGAAAGCTATGACAAACCTAGAAAGCATCTTAAAAAAAGAGACATCAATTTGCTCACAAAGGTCCATATAGTCAAAGCTGCGGTTTTTCCAGTAGTCACGTATGGATGTGAGAGTTGGACATAAAGAAGGCCGAGCACCCAAGAACTGATGCTTTTGAACTGTAGTGCTGGATAAGATTTTTGAAAATCCTTTGGACTCCAAGGAGATCAAATCAGTCAATCCTAAGGAAATCAACTCTGAATATTCATTGGAAGGACTGATGCTGAATCTGAAACTTCAATATTTTGGCCACCTGATGCAAACAGCCAACTCATTGGAAAAGATCCTGATTCTGGGAAAAATTGAGGGCAGGAGGAGAAAAGGGTGACAGAGGATGAGATTGTTGGATGGCATCGCTCAATGGAAATGAGTTTGAGCAAATTCCAGGAGATAGTGAAGGACTAAGAAGCGTGGGGTACTGCAGTCCATGGGGTCGGAAAGAGTAGTACAGGACTGAGTAACAGAACAATGAACAACAGCAACCTCTATTTTTCCTGAGGGGCTGCCTTTGGGATAGAAAGCAAGTTTAATCCGCTAACACAGATTTCCCTCTGAGTTTCAACTTTAGGGGGTTTCTGAGCAATACTTCCCAAGGTAACTCTTGGAGCCCATCCTTTCTCTGCAGCTTGCGAGAATTCCTGAATCTCTTTCCTTCATTCAGCCATCCTTGGTAAGACTCCGCTAAGACAATCTTATTAATTGAAACATCTGAATGTAGGTTGAATTTTAGTTTAACTGGAATATTCTGTGTAATCCACAGAAATAAGACAACTGGAAAACTTGCCTTTTATTTGGCACCTTTTTTATAGTTCCTAAATCTCATTTAAAAAATGGCAGGATAAAGCAATGGAGGTTTTAAATCAAATGAAAGCTGAATGTGGATACGGCCAAGGTTTCTTGCCTATCGCTAACTTCCATGAATAAGAGAGAAGAAAATTTCCTTCACTCTGTTAAACAGAATATTATGCTGGAAAACTATTAATTTTAGGTGCTGAAAATCAGGTATTTCCTGTAACATACACTAGTCTATACTTTTTTTTTCCCCACACAACTGTTATTCTTTCGATTACAAAAGTCACACAAGTTCATTCTGGAAACATTTTTTTAAAAAAGAAGCAAAAGGAAGAAAATTTAAAATCACTCAAACCTCATTACATGAAGAAATGGAATGAATAAATATCTAGTAATTTAATGATTAATCACGTGTATGCTGCTAAGTTGCTTCAGTTGTGTCCGACTCTGTGCGACCCCATAGACGGCAGCCTGCCAGGCTCCGCCATCCCTGGGATTCTCCAAGCTAGAACACCGGAGTGGGTTGCCATTTCCTTCTCCAATGCGTGAAAGTGAAAGGTGAAAGTGAAGTCGCTCAGTCGTGTCCGACTCTTGGTGACCCCATGGACTGCAGCCCACCAGGCTCCTCCGTCCATGGGATTTTCCAAGCAAGAGTACTGGAGTGGGGCGCCATTGTCTTCTCCGTATATAATTGTCTAGTATTTTACCTCTGTTTTTTTCTTATTCTTTCTCTGTTGCAACAACTAAAAATTGAAATCATATGAGACATTATGCTTTATAACTTACTTTTTCCATGTTAGAAGTTATCCCTAAATAGGATCTTTTTCTGGTTACGATATAGGGTTATATTCTAGTCTGCATATTTTTTTTTCTACCATAAAAAACATCCTTGGATCAAAATCTTTATGCCTAGAACATGTCTTTCCTTATGAGGCATTGCTAGAAGAGAAATTGCTGGGTCAAAGAAGAAGCAAAATTATAAGGCCTTTGGGTACATATTGCCAAGCTGCCTCATTTTGCACACCCACCATCAAGGTATAGCTGTTTCCTCATATAAATTTTGGATATTTTAATTAAAAATCCTGATAGCTGCACAATAATAGCTCATTATTTTTATTTGATTATTAGTGAGCTTAAATATTTTTATATAAAATACTGCCATTATATCCATATTATATTACATCCCAGTAAGACGTAATTTAAAATTTGTTAATTTAATTTTTTTATAATAATTATAGCAACTCCTTGTTGTCTCTCATATGTTGAATATTTTCAACATATAACAACAAGGTCCTGCTGTATAGCACAGAGAACTATATTCAGTTTTCTATGGTAAACCATAATGGAAAAGAATATTAAAAAAAGATTATATATGTATAACTGAATCACTTTGCTGTACAGCAGAAATTAACACAACAGTGTAAATCAACTATCTTTAAATTTTTTATTAAATTTTTTTTTAATTAAAAAAAGAAAGAATGTTCCTTTCAATCTACTAGCAGCTGGGCTAGTAAACAAAGCCAGGTTGCTGGGTGAGAACAAAGCATCTCGTTCTGTTTAATCAGAGGCTGTTTGCCCTGTTAACAGTCTCCTGCACAGAGGTTCATGCCCAAGACGGGTTTGGACTAGGCTGCTCCTGAGTTCTTGCTCATACCTGACATTCCTCTTCCTTTTTCACTCTCAGAAGAGAAGCACCCGTGGTCCAGCAGGATGAGGCTCAGAGTGGAGGAGGAGCGTGGGGTCAGGTGGCCCTGCAAGCCGGGCTGTGACAAAATGACTCCTCATCTGTTCGGTTCTACTCTGTGTGTCCACGTGCACGCCAAGTCCCTGCCACGTGGGGCACAACCACCATCTTCCTTCCTGTAATGCTTGTATCTTTAAGGCACGTGGAACCTACAGCCAGAAACTGGGTTCTTGCACCAGGGCTTGCGGCTTTCCTCTGGCTGCAGCAAAGAGCCACCATGCCAGTGTGCCAAGTCTCTTCAGTCATGTCTGACTCTCTGTGAGCCCACAAACTATAGCCCGCCAAGCTCTTCGGTCCATGGGATTCTCCAGGCAAGAGTACTGGAGTGGGGTGCCATTTCCTTCTCCAGGAGACCTTCCCAACCCAGGGATTGAACCCATATCTCTTACATGTGTCTCCTGCATTGGCAGGAGGGTTCTTAACCACAAATGCCACTTGGGAAGCCCAACAAAGAGCCGCCAATTGGCTTCAAACAACGGACATTTAATCTCTCTCAGTTCTGAAGGCTAGAAGTTCTCCATCAAGGTGTCACTGGGGCCATGCTCCCCTTGGGACCCCGAGTAGGCTCCTTGCTCACCTCTTCCCAGCATGCAGTGGTGGTTGCAGCTCCTTGTGTCACCGACCAGGGTTCTTGACTTTCCTCCAATCAATAGAAATAAAATGAAGACCACACAGGGCTTCCCTGGTGGCTCAGATGGTAAAGAATCCGCCTGCCATGTGGGAGACCCTGGTTCAATCCCTGAGTTGGGAAGATACCCTAGAGAAGAGAATGGTTACCCACTCCAGTATTCTTTGCCTAGAGAATTCCACGGACAGAGGAGCCTGTCAGGCTACAGTTCATGGGATCACAAAGAGTTGGATATGACTGAACAACTTTCAATTCACAAAGGCCAGACAAAGCTTTACTGGGTGTCTGCTGCAGCAGGAGGGTGTGAGAAGAAACAACAGGTTCCTTTCTTGCTCCTGGATGGGGGTGGAGGTGGGGCAGGAGGGGTGAGCTTGTTTCTTATATGGGGTGAGGGTAGGTAGGGGTGAGTCCAGGGGTTGGGCCGGGGAGGTGGCTTAGGTGGCTGGCCCACCCTTCTGGTATGCTGGGTGCAGGGAACCTGCTCAGCACCCTGCTTTTGTTCCCCACACTCTGATTTTGCTCCAGGCTCCTCAAAATTTGCAACTGGGTTTTTTGGTCTCTTTGTATCTTTGGTCCAGAATTTGCCCCAAATGTGCATGCACACAGTTCCTTGTAGTCCCTTACGGTTTCTCCGTATTTTGTTGCTGGAGGAGAGGTGTGTCCAGGTGCAGGCATAGCAGCACTGCAGTACAGGGTTCCGGGTCCCAGCCTGTGTCACTTGGCACTCTGCCTGCAGCTCCATCACTCCCACCTCTGACTGCATCATCACAGGGTATTCTCTCCCTGCATCTTCTTCTCCTTTGTCAGAGCTTCCATCTCCTGTCCTGGATCATGAGCACCTGATGTTAGGGTCCCTCTCATATTCATTTCTCTAGGCCCAGACGCACCCAGTAGTCCATACACAGAGGGAGTGCCTGGAATGCATGGTGAAAGGAAATGTATCGACGCTATGGCTTCTCTTCAGAGCCCAAGTCTTGAATTCTGGGTATTTTATTGTCAGCTCTTCCTCTGAATACCCTTCATGTACCAAATATACTCCCCCAAGTGGAATTTCTCTGGGATTTTCTTCTCCACTTTCCTTTATTCTTGCCATGTTCCCTCCTCAAGTTAGTCCTGTTACTTGTTTTCACTCCAGGCTCCTCAAAAACTGCAGTTGGATTGTTTTGGTCTTTTTGTGTGGGTCGTCTCATAACTCTACCTTCCTTGGCTCAATCCCTCCGTTGATCTCAGAGCTATATATATAACTTCCCACCACAGCAAATAGAAACTTTGCTTAAACTCTAAAGCCAATATGTCTAAAACGATGCCTCGGCCTCCCCTGGTCCCGTGGTTCTTGCTTTCTGATGTCCCCAGCACAAATTAGAAGCAGCACATATTGGCCAGTAATTCTAGAGACCTGGGCCATGTCATGTGTGTGGGTTCCGTGCTGGAGTGGCGTTTGTCACCCCTTGTTTTCCATGCATTTCTGCCACTGCTCCACTCAAGATCTTGGGATCTTTCACCCATCCTTGTGGCGGCGTCCTGACAGGTCTTCCTTGCTTCCGGTCTCCTGCTCAGCTAACCATCTTTCTGCAGAATGATCTTGAGAGAAGGATTGATTGGCACGATTCTCTTGGCTAAAAGCCCCTCCTCTTGCATTCAAGGTCTCCTCCTTTCGGGATGGGAATGGATATTGGCCGGGAGCCTGGGAAGTGGAGTGGCGCTGCAGTTTGTTTGGCTTGATTTGCTGTGTTCGACAGACCCTGCTCAGCTTCTCAGGCCCCAGGTCCCCAAGTTTGTCAGGAGGTGCCAGAGCTTGGCCGGCCACACCTACGAGAGAGAGGTCATCGTCTTGACCTCAAGATTATTGTGCAAGCTCAGGAAGGGCAAAGATCAACTCCTTTGTTGAGCTGCATTTACTTCTCAGCTGTGTTTAGTGCAACATGGGGCCTCAGGGGCCTCTGAGGAAATCCTTCTCAAAGAACTGGTGTGAGGAGGATAAATAAACAGCAGAGGCCCCTAGGCTGATGCGGCAGGGCTGGGCGGGTCTCTGGGGCTACAGACACCACCGAGAGCTTGGCTGAAGAAATGCTTGGTCTGTGATTGATGGATGCAGTGTGCATCTGGGCTTCTAACCAGAAGAGCCGCTCCTCACCTTGAGGAATGTAGAATCAAAGGTTCCCACTGCTCCGTGAGGCCAGGGCTTTCCCAGGACAGAGCAGCCTCGTGCGCTACTTACTGAATGGGAGATTTTCTCTTGCCCTGGGGATCTGCTTTGGACCTGGTGGCGTGTGTCCAGGGAAGACCATGGATGTCCTGGTTGTGAGTTCCTGGTGACCGAGGCATCCGACCACCAGTGCAGACCAGGCCCCTCCCCCCTCTCCATCGCTCACAGTTTTCAGGTGTTTGGGGGCTGTTCTCAAGGCCCTCACCCTCAGCCTCTGCTCAGCAGAGCTATAAAAGCAGAGACCCTTTCATCTCTTCGCCAGCAACAACCCTCCCTGCTCCCTTGATCGTCAGGCAAACTCGCCTCTGAACTCAGTCCAAACTGTCTGTCTCCTCAGGGTTCCACGTCTCCTCAACCGCGATCAGCCTCCAGGTGTGGTGGGTGATCAGCACAGAAGAAGGAGCTCTGTACACTGCGATTAGAGCAGCAATAACAGCAGTGCTTATAAGAACGAGAACCTGGCGCTGACAGAGCACCTGGGCTGCAGCAAACACGGGGAAGATGCTCTCTCAGGCCCAGAAGCCCAGCTTCATTCTCTTTATTGTTACACTTCCGTTTCTTCCTCTCATTCCAACAGTGATCTGTGTTCACTGTCAAAGTGTGCAAAATCCAGGAAGACAGAAATAATTCAAGATATGCTACCCGTACTCCTGCCTCGAAGAGGTAACCACTGTTAATATGTGGGTGTTTTTTGGTCCAGATTTATTTGATACACACACTCTGAGGTTCACACGTGTAAATACATTGCTAGAGGCAGGTTTCACGCTGTGCATAAAATTGTGTGACACCAAAGGTCAAATGTAGGAGGGGGAAGGGATAAATTAGGAGATTGAGATAAACATACACACTCTACTATATATAAAATAGATAACCAGAAAGGAGATAACCAAAAGGACCTATTGTATAGCACAGGGAACTCTAGTCAATATTCTGTAATAACCTATACGGGAAAAGAATCGGAAAACGAATGAATATATGTATCAATTCAGTTCAATTCAGTCGCTCAGTCGTGTCCGACTCTGCGACCCCATGAATCGCAGCACTCCAGGCCTCCCTGTCCATCACCAACTTCCGGAGCTCACTCAAACTCACGTCCATCGAGTCAGTGATGCCATCCAGCCATCTCATCCTCTGTCGTCCCCTTCTCCTCCTGCCCCCAATCCCTCCCAGCACCAGAGTCTTTTCCAATGAGTCAACTCTTCGCATGAGGTGGCCAAAGTTCTGGAGTATGTATAGGCACGACTGAATCCCTTTGCTATACACCTGAAACTAATACAACATGTTACATCAACTTTTTGCTTCTATTAAAAAATTAATTGAACCGTTAAATTAAAAAAAATAAAATAAAATTGTGTGTCCTCTTTTTCCCTTAATGTGCTAGCGCACAGACTTTCCTAGGTCTGAGATCATCTTCTGCAGTGTATTTTTAAATGGTTTTATAGAAATAAATATTTGATGATGTGTTTAGCTATTTCCTTACAATTGAGTCTATGGGTGGTTTCAGAGCTGTGTGGTTATGAAAATACAACAGAGTAGGGGACAGGATACATAAGGTGACCTGCAGAAACCATCTAGAGAAGATCTGATGGAAATTTACTTTCCACGTTCTGTGTTCTTACTCACCAGAAAGATGGGGATTGTTCAGTATGGAGCCAGTCAGAGGGGGGCAAGAGGAATAGCTCTTTGAGTGGGGAAGGAGGTTTGGAACAACCTTTCATTTTATATCTTAATTTTCCTTAGTAGGATAGATAGAGTTGTCCTGGAGATGGAATGAGAGAAGGGACACGGCCAGAAGCATTAGCAGTCTTGCCCACCTGGCCCTGCGAGGGCAGGAAGGAGACTCACTTGCATCTCAAAGGTTAAGTGGAGTCACTATCCCAGGGAGAACGACCCATGCCCCACTCCCTGGGAGATAAACCAGCATGGGGAGCAAATTACCTTCATGGGCGCAAAATGTTCTTTGGAGGAAGAGAATGTAGCAGGTCAAAACTCTTGCAATATAAAAAGAAAATTAGCTGCTTCTGTTTTACTTTTCTTTTTTAAAGCTGGATTAGAAAAATCCAAGCCCTCCTAAGGATTTGGGATGGGGATTAACTCAAAAGGCATGTGAGGGATCTTTGGGATGAAAATGCCCTAAAACTGACCGTGGTGACCGTTACACCTATCAAAAATGTTGCTAAGAAATTATTAAATTGTACACCTGAAATGGGTGGATTTTATGATAGGTAACATACACTTCCAATAAAATGATTTAAAAAAATAAAATTTGGGACTTGCCTGGTGGTCCAGTGGTTAAGACTCCACCCTTCTATTGCAGGGGACACAAACTCAATCCCTGGTCGGAGGACTAAGATTCTGCATGCCTGGAGGTGCAGTCAAAAAAAAAAAAATTAAAAGCCCTACCTAAAAAAATAAAGTCTAGTGTGAAACCAAGACAAGAGATTTTTTAAAGGGCTGACTAGGAATAGATTTGGAAAAGGCAATGGCACCCCACTCCAGTACTCTTGCCTGGAAAATCCCATGGGCAGAGGAGCCTGGTGGGCTGCAGTCCATGGGGTTGCGAAGAGTCTGACATGACTGAGTGACTTCACTTTCACTTTTCACTTTCATGCATTGGAGAAGCCAATGGCAACCCACTCCAGTGTTCTTGCCTGGAGGATCCCAGGGATGGCAGAGCCTGGTGGGCTGCCGTCTATGGGGTCACACACAGTCGGACACGACTCAAGTGACTTAGCAGCAGCAGGAATAGATTGAGAAACCTCCTGGGAAGCAAGATGGCGGGATGCACGGTGGACATGGTCCCATGTGGCTCCAAGAAGCAGAGGTTATACCACAGCCAACCAAATTCAGCAGCAGAGAGGCCCTTGGGTTTGCTTTTATCCACTCTGTCATTCCTAGCAGCCGTCTTCCAACTTTGTCCAGAGAGTCATTGAATCTCCAGGTAGAAAGACTGCCTGTCTGGAATTAGAAAAGGCTTTGACCTTCGCTGGCTGTGTGACTTTGGGTAAATCATTTCACCTTCCGGGGACTCGGGTGCCACGTGTGGAGAATGAAGGATGATGTCTGGCTCTTGAAGGCCTGTTGAGTTGTAACATTCCTCTAATGCCATGATTCATGCTTTATAAATGGTTATAAACAAATCCTAGAGCCAATTTTCTAGTTTCTCCTGTGCCCAAGGACAAACATAAATCATATTTAACTGGTGAGAACTCTAGCTAACTCACAGGCATAGCACAAGATTAAATGAAATAATAGACCTGAAAGGAATTTAATAAAGAAAAAAAAACACCTAAAACTTGATGGGGATGCACACTATTATCACAGGACATCATTCTGCTTCCTTCTCGAATCAGCCTTTGGTATGAGTTGGACGACAACAGAGAAGCGATTGTCATTTGCCGCCCTTGAGCTGAATTTCTAATCTGTTGGTTTGACTTAATCTTTAAAAGGGAAGTTCTGTCCAAAAACAGTGGCATTTATAATATGCTCGTTGCAAAATAGGAGGAAATGCCAACAAAGAGAAGTATCTTAGTAGAGCATTTTAAAAGGGCAAGGAATTCTGGAGTGCAAAAGGATGGTGAAGACAAGTGGTCTTGTCACAGTCAGTTTCTGCTCTTTCATGAGCCTGCAAAACAGGTGACAACAGAACAGACCCCAGACACCTCGTTTGTCAAGGGAACCCTCCGAGAATGGACATGAGTTGGCCAGATATGTGGTTCTCAGAGTTGATTTTCACACTGACAATGGGGAGGAGCACTGACTGTTGTTGTTCAGTTGCTGAATCGTGTCTGACTCTTGGTGACCCCATAAGGACTGCAGTGCTCCAGGCTCCCCTGTCCTTCACTGTCTCCTGGAGTTTGCTCAGATTCACGTCCATTGAGTCATGATGCTATCTATCCATCTTATCCTCTACCACCCCCTTCTCCTTTTGCCTTCAATTTTCCCAGCACTGATGGATATCAGTAAAGATGGGATCCAGGTCTCATCATCCAACATGAGATGCAATGAGACATCTATTGGAGCTCTGTAAATATAGGTAAATTGATTAGATTTTTAAAATATTTTAAATTATTTATCTTTAAGATTTTTTTTTTTTTTTTTTGGTGTGCACCATTTTTAAAGTCTTTATTGAATCAGATACAATATTGCTTCTGTTTGATGTTTTGGTTTTTTTGGCCACTATGCACACGGGATCTTAGCTCCCTGATCGAACTTCTGGAAGGTGACCTCTTAACCACTGGACCACCAGGGAAGTCCCAATGCATTAGATTTTAATGCCACTCTGAAATAACAGTTGGACCCTCCAACGTATATTGTTGACAATCGGCCAGTTGCCAAGTCTTTGCTTTGTGCTACCTAGACAGAGCCTGAGAATACCCCTTCCCCCTCCACCCTCACCCTGATGAGCACTGGCTCTTGTTTGCACAATAAAGCTCAGCATCTCACTATAACAGCCTTTCTGGCAGCTTCCCCACAGCCCTTTGTTGGAGGAGAGCTGGCAGGGTAGCCCAGAATATTCCTGAAAAGTTAACCTCAAAACATGGAATTTAGTTCCAGGTGGGGTTCCTTTGGGGGACAGGTGAGTCCGAAAGGCAAAAACGAAATCAGTACGTCCCCTTTCTCCACTCCTCTGCCTCTCCTCCCCTAGGGGTCTATGAGTGGAGATGTTTTCCAGATTCAGAATGATTCCATGCCACAGTCAGCTGCTGCAAGCATTGGTTCACGGTGACTCATTCCTTTATCCACACTCTTACCCACACATTCCTCTCTTCATTTCTTCCTCCAATCATCCATGTCCCTTCATATTTTCTGACACTTACTGTCACAAACACTTGTTGATTGCCTCTCCATATCCAAATCTATTAATAAATTTGTTTCCAATGATGCAAAAATGAATGAGATGTGATCTTTTCTTCCAAGACACGCACGAAAGGCAAACAGAAATAGAAACCTGACTTGCAGCCTAGTGGGTTAAGGGCTCTCATGGAGGCTTGTGGTGAGTGATTTGAAGCCTGGATTTATTAGTCCTGCTCTGAGACCCTCATAGGTGTCCATATCAGGTGAAAACTTTAATTTTCGTGACCATTGACTGAAGTGATTATTTTAGCATCATTACACACATAGCTTTTCTCTCTCATAGCATTTGGCTTTAGCACTTGACTTTAGAAGGAAGATGCAGTTTTGATGAGTTCTAAGCATATACATGGGTTTTCCAGGTAGCCCACTGGTAAAGAATCTGCCTGCCAAGCAGGAGACACAGGTTCTATCCCTGGGTCGGGAAGACTCCCTGGAAAAGGGAATGACAACCCACTCCAGTATTCTTGCCTGGGGAATCCTATGGAC
Source organism: Bubalus bubalis (assembly GCF_019923935.1). Classification (NCBI taxonomy): domain Eukaryota; kingdom Metazoa; phylum Chordata; class Mammalia; order Artiodactyla; family Bovidae; genus Bubalus; species Bubalus bubalis. Next base: position 30,729,109 of record NC_059159.1, on the reverse strand, counting down.
AAAGGAACCTGGAGGACCATAGTTCATGGTATTGCAACACAACTGAGCACACATGCACACATACAGAGTTTATAAAGAAACTTGATTTTCCAAGGTGCCTGTCAATGTGTTCCTCCTCTCTTCCTCAGAAGTTCTGTCTGTACGGGTAATTTTGATCACCTGTGAAGGACTGTGGGTAGGTGCATTTTTTCTGCAGTTAGCATCTGTGTTCTTAAGAGACTGGGACCCAAAGTGCCTGTTTCCAGCAACACTGGAATTTTATCTCACACTCAGCCTGGCCTGCCGACTCACAATTGTGGTGAAAAAGATCCAAGTTCTATTTCTTTGTGACTTTCGCATTTGTTAATCATTTAGGAGATATTGTCTGAAAAGCTCAGCAAAGGGATCCAGCTATGAGAGGGATTTTTTGTTTTGTTTTGCCTTTTTTCCATCAAGAAACCACTAGGGACATCCCTGGTGGTCCAATGGTTATGACTCTGCACTCCAGTGCAGGGGGTGCAGGCTCAATCCCCAGTTGGGGAGCTGAGATCCCACGTGTCACATGTGGTACAGCCAAAAATAAACAAAGAAAAAGAAACCCCTGGTGTTGTCCTTAACAAGGAACCATGGGTTCATTCCTTGGTTCAATCCCACTTTTCCCATTCAGCCCTTTAATGAATGTTCTTCAGGTACCTGACATGTGCCTGCACTGAGCTAAGCTGTGAACACATTCGACCAAATCCTGGGTGATGAAGCAAGAGGAATGCTGGTCTCTGCGCTCATCTGGGGTTCTGTTTGCTCGATCCCATCCCCTTTCTCCCTGCCTTTCCTACTCTCATCATTTTCATCAGCACTCCAGGCATACAAGGGGCTCCCCAAAGGCATCTTCATCGATTGAGTCTCTGCTCTAATCGGATCAATCACTAATCACTCTGCCTTTAGGAGTTTCCCTGCAGGGGCCCTAAATAATGTAGGGATTCAGGTTGCTCTAAAAGCAGCTTAGTAGCACCCAACTGTGCAGCTGCAACACCTCCTGAAAATTTACAAAGTATTCATGCTTTCCAGCCGGATTCATCCCTGTCCCCAGGGGAGTGAAGAGTGCAGTCCAGGACCAGAGAGGAGCAGGGGAAAATGGAAGCTTACCTTCTCCTCTGACAGTCAGATTTGATAGACTTGATGCACTCCATTGCTTTTTCCCTGAGTGACTGAACGCAGGATGTGGAAGCTGCCTCAGAGTTCCCCCAGAAGAGGCCCCTGAAGGAAGTTGGAGGGAGGGGGCAAGGGAGGGGACAACTAGGTCCCAGGATGTGTCAGGTGTGTGGTCAGTAGATTGAGGGTCCTGAACACCAAGGGCAGACACTGAGTTTCTGCCTTTGGTTTTGTGTGACCGTGAGTAGCTGAGCCTCACTCTCCTCTGCTCCAGAAAGGCTGCTGGGCTCACAGGCACCACACTGAAATAATGCTCCTGAGGCTGGACAGAATCTTTGGAAGGTTTAAACACGAAAATTATCATGGAGCCACGCTTTTTCCCCGCCCTTCTGCACCTTGAACCCACTCAAAATGCAAAGTGTTCTAAACTGTAAAACAATTGCAGGAAATTTCGACAGTAGTATAATTTTTTGATGAGGAATGTTTGGAGCATATTGTAAAGTATGTAATTACTTCCACTATTATTGTTACTGTTGTTGTTTGTGATCCCTCACTTTGCTGAGTCCCTTTGCTGGGAACCTAATGGCTCTAATGGTAAAGAATTTGCCTGCAATGCAGGAGACCCATGTTTGATCCCTGGGTTGGGAAGATTCCCTGGAGAAAGGAATGGCTAACACTCCAATACTCTTGCCTCCTCCTCCTCCAAGGACAGAAAAGCCTGGTGGGCTACAGTCTGTGGGGTCGGACAAGACTGAGCAGCTACCACTTTCAAGTACATGCTAAGGTTGCTCAATAGATACACTAGAATTTTTTTTATTTTTAAAAGTCCTTTATTATTGAAATTCCTATATAAAATGTTAATGTCAGTCTGAAACCCCCTGCTAATTCTTTTTTGTCCCATGTAAACTGTTTTCATAAAGCCTTAATTGACAGTTGATTTTTAGATACATAGCTGATTGGTTATAGTAGAGCTGCATGCATGCATGTGCACTTTAGTCGTGCCTGACTCTTTGTGACCCTGTAGACTGTAGCCCGCCAGGCTCCTCTGTCCATGGGATTTTCCAGGCAAGAATACTGGAGTGGGTAGACATTCCCTTCTCCAGGGGATCGTCCTAGTCCAGGGATCAAACCCACATCTCTGAGAGCTGATAGAGTCTTTTTTCTTTATTAATGCATTTTTAATAGCAATAAATATCTCCCAACTCTGTTCTAATCATACAACTAAATATTCTTTACCTCATATTCTACACTACCCCCTTCCCTGGGCAGGTGGATGGGAGGGAATCAAGCCATCCATAAACCAAGTAACCAAAGCCCAGGGAAGTCCTCCTTCTCTGGGTGATTGGAGGTGATGGGCTCGGAGGGACTGACTTGTTGGAACTTAAAAGCACACAAGACTCAGAAACACACCCCAGAATGCAAATCTAGTAATTTACACACAGACTGTTGTCACAAAGGCTGAAAAACTCAAAGTTTGTTGAATCAGCACCTTTTCTCCTTGTAAGAAAACCCAAATGCAATCAGATCAAGTTGTCTAATCAATCAGAAGAAACCAGTCGACCCTAGAGGAAATCAAACCTGAATATTTATTGGAAGGACTGGTGCTGAAGCTGAAGCTCCAATACTTTGGCCACTTGATTCAAAATACCAACTCATGGGAAAAGACCTGATGCTGGGAAAGATTGGGGGCAGGAAAAGAAGAGCGTGACAGAGGATGAGATGGTTGGATGGCATCACTGTTTCAATGGACATGAGTTTGAGCAAAATCTGGAAGATAATGAAGAACAGGGAAGACTGCATGTTGCAGTCCATTGGATCTCAAAGAGTCAGACACGACTGAAGGACTGAACAACACCAACAAATAATCAGAAGGCTGCTTGCCCAGTGTGGAGCCCAAACCAGGGAGGTTGATGAATCAGATTTTAAAGGCATCTGATTATCCAGTGCTGCCATGGGCAAAGCCAGTATACACCTACAGGTCTCTCCTTTTGCTGTATTTTTAAGGCTGACCAACAACACTACACCCTGGACACCATTTACACATGGAAATATATTCAAACAAATTATAAATTGCTAGAAGCTATTCTCTCTGCCCCAGAAGATTTTACATCAGGGAATCAATCCATTGTGTGTTAATCTTAAGATGTAATCGTCACAGGCAACTTATTTCCTTCACTTCCTGATTGGTTTTTTTCGGGGAAGGGGGAAGGCAAGGTGGCGTTTTGGAGGGGAGGGTAGTGAAGAAGAGGGAATGAAAATTTATTGTAATTCCCAAGACAGGGTACATTTGTTCTTATTTCCAGAGAAGAAAACAGATACACTTACAGTCAGATAGTTTGAGACCTAGCTGGGAATGAGATCTAAATATTATTGTGTTCATTCAGTCATTCCGTGTTAATTGAGCACCCATTGTATGATGGTATTGTTCTAGGCTTGGGAGAACAGGACAGTAAAATTCTTGCCTTGATGGAGCTTAGGACAACGTAGAAAGAAATACATTGGAATTCCAGACAGACACAGAGTCAAACCAACAGGATATGATTGTGACATTGCCAAGGCATATTTCAAGGACTTTCTCTTTGAGAAGGTGGCATTTGAGTGATGAGAAGGAAAAAGTCCTTCTGATCGTCCAGGTAGAGCATCCCAAGGAAACGGAACCAGACAAGGCAAGGATGGGAAAGAGAGATTAAGAAAAAGACTGGATTATAAAAGCAGCTGGAAGTCCCTCAGGCAGATGGGTGGTGTCCTCTCTGATTTGTGATTGAAAGGGATCAAGCTCCTGGCTCTGCAGAATATGGATTGAATGCAATTGAAAGTGGAAGCTGATCTAGGTCTTGATTTCCAACCTCAGGGCTTTTTCTCTATATCATCTCATGCACCTGCCTTATCAGATCAGCTTTAGCCTACCAGGCATTACAACCTGCTCTAAATTACTCCTATTTATTGGGGGAAAGGGGCTTCCCAGGTGGTGCTAGTGGTAAAGAACCCACCTGCCAGTGAAAGATACGCAAGAGACGCTGGTTCGATCCCTGGTTCAGGAAGATCCCATGGAGGAGGGCATGGCAACCCACTCTAGTATTCTTGCCTAGAGAATCCCATGGACAGAGGAGCTTGGTGGGCTACAGTCCTTGGGATTGCAAAGAGTTGGACACAACTGAGCAACTAACAATGGAAGATGGCTTAGCTGAATCTGTTTGAGATTGAGTTTGAAATCTGAGGAACAAAGGACCAATGGACAAAAATTCTATTCACTCCCTGAAGGTTTCTATATATCTTGTAAGTTGTCTTCCTACTTCTAGTTGTCTTAAAAAATTGTGACAGATATCATTCTTCTTTTATATCCACTCTAGGATTTTAGGTCAAGCTGGAAGCCGAATGGATGCCCTAAACAGCCACCAGCCAAGGGTTTTCTGCCAGTTTTAGGAAGCATCAGAATTGGAAATCAAAGACTGCATTAGATTATCTAGGTAGATTCCTATTGGTGTTCACAGATCTCAGATAGAGATTAAAATATCCATTGACATAAGCTTTTGCTCAGAAGAGTCTGTTTCCTCATGTTCCTTCTATCTGACCCTCAAATTGTATGTAGGGGTTCATGATTTATTCCCTCCTTGGGAATATCAAAGATTCAGAGTGTTTTACCAATCATTTCCCCCAGAGGCTTTACAAGGATTTGGTCTCTTTAGTTTCCTATCCAGTTGAACCGAGATTGTTAAGAAGGTTCTCCTAAATTCAGAGGTAGATGTGTAATCCTCAGGGAGGTCTCCTTGGCTTGGGTTGCCCCACCCCTTTTTCTACCCTGGAAGATCATTTAAAATGGATTGTAGTTCATGGGAACATTGTTTCAAATGCACTCCTTTGAGGGTTAGCACAAAGATCCAAGGGACCAGAGCTGCAGTAATCTAATCTGGCCATTGGGGGAAAATAAATCACTGGTCTCTGTCATGTACATGACCTTCACCCCAGTTATATTTTTGAAATAATTATAAGACAGTCTGTCAGTGGTGTCTATGTGAGAGTTAAAAAAGAATTTACAATTGAGTGGTCTGTTCACCCTTGGATGTAGTTTGCTGTCTAGAGATAAATTTACAGTTCAAATAAGAACAAGTCTGAGATTCTTCCAAAGCTATCAGTTCATTCAGAAAAGTCATTAAATGGTGTCTACCATCTAGCTGAGCTGCTGACTGAGTTTTCATATGATGGCTAAATATTTTGATTTGATACATCTAGCCTGTATTGAATACTTGGCTAATTTTATTTATGAAATGATGTATCATTTCAGCTGAACAGTAGAGTCTATAGTTTATTTTCAGTTCATGCTGGACACTGATGAGTACGATAGATTATTATTTTGGTCCGATGTGGATCCAATCTTACATCATTTTTTTGTGCTGATAAAGCTTTTTGGCAGCTCTCCACTGAGAGATCCTACATAGGAAAAGAAGGCCAACTTTGTAGCATTTTTAAACTGAAAATTTATCTTTGTCAATGTTCTTAGGACCAATGAGATACAATTGCCTCTAAATTGGATAGCTACAGACCCAACTGGATACTGCTTATAAGAGATGCACATTAAATATAACCTTTGGGGAACTTCCTTGGTGGCCCAGTGGTTAAGAATCCATCTTCCAATGCGGCAGACATGGGTTGGATTCCTGGTCAGGGAACTGGGATCCCACATGCCTCAGGGCAATGAAGTCCTTGAGACACAACAAAGGATCCTGCACACTATAACTAAGACCCAACACAGCCAAAATTAAAATAAATAAAATATACAATATTGGGTTCAGTTCAGTTCAGTTGCTCAGTCATGTCCGACTCTTTGTGACCCCATGAATCGCAGCACGCCAGGCCTCCTTGTCCATTACCAACTCTTGGAGTTCACTCCAATTCACGACCATTGAGTCAGTGATGCCATCCAGCCATCTCATCCTGTTGTCCCCTTCTCCTCCTGCCCCCAATCCCTCCCAGCATCAAAGTCTTTTCCAGTGAGTCAACTCTTCGCATGAGGTGCCCAAAGTACTGGAGTTTCAGCTTTAGCATCATTCCTTCCAAGGAAATCCCAGGGCTGATCTCCTTCAGAATGGACTGGCTGGATCTCCTTGCAGTCCAAGGGACTCTCAAGAGTCTTCTCCAACACCACAGTTCAAAAGCATCAATTCTTCCGCACTCAGCTTTCTTCACAGCCCAACTCTCACATCCATACATAACCACTGGAAAAACCATAGCCTTGACTAGACGGACCTTTGTTGGCAAAGTAATGTCTCTGCTTTTCAATATGCTATCTAGGTTGGTCATAACTTTCCTTCCAAGGAGTAAGTGTCTTTTAATTTCATGGCTTCAGTCACCATCTGCAGTGATTTTCAAGCCCCAAAAAATAAAGTCTGACACTGTTTCCACTGTTTCCCCATCTATTTCCCATGAAGTGATGGGACCGGATGCCATGATCTTCATTTTCTGAATGTTGAGCTTTAAGCCAACCTTTTCACTCTCCACTTTAACTTTCATCAAGAGGCTTTTGAGTTCCTCTTCACTTTCTGCCATAAGGGTGGTGTCATCTGCATATCTGAGGTTATTGATATTTCTCCCAGCAATCTTGATTCCAGCTTGTGTTTCTTCCAGCCCAGCGTTTCTCATGATGTACTCTGCATATAAGTTAAATAACCAGGGTGACAATATACAGCCTTGATGTACTCCTTGTCCTATTTGGAACCAGTCTGTTGTTCCATGTCCAGTTCTAACTGTTGCTTCTTGACCTGCATATAGGTTTCTCAAGAGGCAGGTCAGGTGGTCTGGTACTCCCATCTCTTTCAGAATTTTCCACAGTTTATTGTGATCCACACAGTCAAAGGCTTTGGCATAGTCAATAAAGCAGAAATAGATGTTTTTCCTGGAACTCTCTTGCTTTTTTGATGATCCAGCAGATGTTGGCAATTTGATCTCTGGTTCCTCTGCCTTTTCTAAATCCAGCTTGAACATCTGGAAGTTCATGGTTCGCATATTGCTGAAGCCTGGCTTGGAGAATTTTGAGCACTACTTTACTAGCGTGTGAGATGAGTGCAATTGTGTGGTAGTTTGAGCATTCTTTGGCATTGCCTTTCTTTGGGATTGGAATGAAAACTGACCCTTTCCAGTCCTGTGGTCGCTGCTGAGTTTTCCAAATTTGCTGGCATATTGAGTGCAGCACTTTCACAGCCTCATCTTTCAGGATTTGAAATAGCTCAACTGGAATTCCATCACCTCCACTAGCTTTGTTCGTAGTGATGCTTTCTAAGGCCCACTTGACTTCACATTCCAGGATGTCTGGCTCTAGGTGAGTGAGCACAATATTGTGATTATCTGGGTCATGAAGATCTTTTTTGTATGGTTCTTCTGTGTATTCTTGCCACCTCTTCTTAATATCTTCTGCTTCTGTTAGGTCCATACCATTTCTGTCCTTTATCAAGCCCATCTTTGCATGAAATGTTCCCTTGGTATCTCTAATTTTCTTGAAGACATTAAAGTAAATAAATAAAGGGGAACCTTTTGGAAGTATCTTAAAAAATATAACCCATGCAACCAATAATCGTAAGAAAGCATGAGTCATTTTATCAGCCTCAGAAAAAATAAGCTTAAAATGGATACATCTATATGTATGGATGAGTCCCTTCACTGTTTACCTGAAATTATCAAAACATTGTTAACCGCCAGCTAGACCCCAAAATAAGTTTTTGAAAAATAAAAATCTTGAAATCAAAAAGAAAAAAGAAGCTTCAAGACACGGAGAATTATCAGAGATAATTTTGTAATGATAAAACCAAAATCTGATAGAATTAAAGAGAGAAATAGACACATGCACAATTTTAGCTGGCAATTTTAATATTTAATATATTATTCTTTCAGCAATTGATAGAATAAGTAGATAGTACAAGAAAAGAATACAGAAGATTTGAACAACACTATCATTCAGCTTGGGCTTCCTTGGTGGCTCAATGGTAAAGAATCCACCTGTCAATGTAGGAGACGAGGGTTCCTTCCCTGGGTCAGGAAGAGCCCCTGGAGAAGGAAATGGCAACCCACTCCAGTATTCTTGCCTGAAGAATCCCATGGACAGAGTAGCCTAGAGGGTTATAGTCCATGGGGTCTCAAAGAGTTAGACACAACTTATAGACTAAATAACAGCAATCATTCAACTTCATCAAATTGACACTTATAGAACTACAAACACACACAACCAAGTAGAATACACATTCTTTTCTGGTGGATGTGGAACATTCACCAAGATAGGCCAGATGCTGGGCCATAAAGCAAGTCTTAGTAAATATCAAAGTATTCGATCATGCTGAATATCTTCTCTGACTACAGTGGAATTAAATTAGAAATAAAGATATCTGGAAAATCATCAGTTATGTAGAAAATAGATATAAACTCCTGAATAATCCTTAGAAAGAGAGGGCATAAGGGAAACATTTCCAACTGAATGATAAAGGCTAACACAATATATTAAAAGTCGAGGGATGTAGCAATTTTAATACTGCTACATATAATCATACAAGCTCTGAATGCTTATATGATGAAAGAAGAATGGTTTAAAACCAATCACCTAAGCTTCCATGTTAAAGTATTAGGGGAAAAAAAGAGAGCAAATTAGAGCCAGATTAACAGGAATGAAGAAAATAATAAAGATAAGATCAGAAACCAGTGAAATACAAAATGAACAAATAATAGAGCAAGATCAGTAATACCAAAGGCTGATTCTTTAAAAGATCAATAAAACTGAAAAAATTCTGGTTGAACAACTGATAACAATTAATACTGATAAAGGTGAAAGCAAATACAAATGACTAACTCAGGAATTAAGAGGAACATTAGTCTTGATTCTACAGTTATTAAAAAGATAATAAGGGAATACTGTAAGTGAGTTTATATCCTTAAGTGTAGCAATTTAACTGACGTGTAAAAATTCCTAGAAAGACACAACTTGCCAAAACACACAAAGAAACAGAAAAGTGAATAGCTCAAAATATGTCTAATTAGTTTAATTCAAAAGAAAATCTTCACTCAAAGAAAATTCCATGAAAGATGGCTTTCCTAGGAAATCCTATGAAATAGTTAAGAAAGAAATAAAAGCAATTTTCTACAAACTCTGTCCAAAAATGAGAGGCCAGTTTAACCCTGATTCCCAAACCAGATAAGAACATTATCCTGACCACAGACCAATATCGCTCCTGAACAGACATCAATATCCTTAACAAAATATCAGCAAATTGAATTCAGAAAAACATGGGGGTCTCTACTGGTAACTCAAAGTCAGGTGCAAACTCTCCAGGTCATTGGACCCGATGCTTGGGGGCCTTCATGTGGCCCCGCTGGCATCCCAGAGTAACCAAAAACTTTTGGTGACATCCCCACATCCCATGCAGGAAGCAGGTGCCAGAAATGGCCTGTCCTACACAGAATGTACAGTAGAATTATCCAGTGTCAGACATGTATGGACTTTTACACATACGGCAAGTTCTTTCTAACCAATGAAGAAACCAGGTCTTGAGAGAAAATAGCAACATCATGAACGTTATTATAGGCATAGCAAAGACCCTAGCGTCTTTGGGGTGAGGGACGGTCTCAGGACACCCAATTAGCAAGCAAATGAGTAACATTAGAGAGAGAACTCGTGAACCTGCCAGGATCATTAATGCATTAATGGAATTACCTTTATTAGATTGACTCCCTGTTACCTAGCAGAGAGGGGGCCCGAGGGAAGGGGTTACCAGAAGGGTCAGTTTTGTCTACTTCTCTAGCAGGTTCTATTGTCTGGGGATGGCAGCTGGGAGTTCCTAGATTGTGCCTTAAGGGTGGGTCCCCAGGAGGTAAATAGAATTGCTGACTCCTTTGGAGACTGGGGCTGAAGATGGAGCAGAGGGCAGGGGTCAGCACCCACAAAGCAGAGATAAGGATGTTGAGAGGGTGTGAGTCTGTTTCTGTGTGAAGAGAGAGAAAGGGCTAGCTCGCGCTTTTGTTCAGGACCGGCTATGATTATCACAAGCTGGATCCCTAAAGACCCTTTGAGTTCTCTATTTCCTTATTCCCTGTATCTCTTCTTCACTGTCATCCGTCCTCACGTTTGTCTGTTCCTCCTCATTCCCAACACCTCTGTCCCCTTCAAAGCCTCCACCTGGTCCATGCTGGATTTTGAGAAATTTTGTAACTAGTCCACTCCCTTTGTCCTTCTCAAAGCTGGAACCTGCCCATTGTGGCACATTCTCGCCACCTGTCGTTCCAAATCCTTCCCTAGGCCTTCCTCATCATAGAACCGTTCAAAGTGCCTTTGCTTCTCAGGCAAAATATATGTCCATCTATTTCCAGTGAGAGCACTCAGCTCACCCACGCATAGGCTTATGGCTTTGTAAATTGAGTTCCCATCAGACTCCCTCTGACCTATGAGCCCTCTCCTCCCCTGATCAGCTCCAAACCACGGCTGAGGCCAGCTGGTCTCTTGAGGTCTTATCTGCCAACCCCGCCAGCCCCATCAGCCATATCACCTCTGGGAGATGCTCTCAGATTATGTTCCTAGCGAAGCAGAGAGCCACGCGGATTCTCCCGGCCCCAGCTGGCCCAGCTCAAGGCCTGTTTTGTCAGCTGGATCTCTGTTGACTTTTCTGATGATGATGTACTTTCAGTTTTGCCTTCTAAAGGGCAATGATAATTAATTAAACAAAACAATACTGCTATTTATTGAGTGCCATGGAATGCAGGCACCACTCTAAGAGCTTTCCCTGTCGTCTTCTCTCATGTAAGCTCCCTAATAATCTGCTGAGCCAGGTCCTGTTATCATCATCCCTTTTTGCAGAGAAGAAAACCATAAATGCAGAGGGGGCATCTGAGTGGACTCTAGCCACTGCTGTGTGGCCTCTCTTTTCATGACCTGTGTTCATTTCAGCCCACCCCACTCATTTTCCTCGTGATGTTTCATTCTCAGTGGGATCTGAAAACCAAGCTTAGCAGCTGTATTCTTCCCTGTAGTCCCCAAAGTGCCCACCCAGCACAATAAAGGCTGCTTCCCTGTGCTTGTTCAGGAAGTGAAAAGTGTTAGCCCCTCAGTTGTGTCTGACTCTTTGGGACCCCATGCACTGTAGCCCACCAGGTTCTTCTGTCCATGGGATTGCCCAGGCAAGAATACTGGAGTGGGTTGCCATTTCCTTCTCCAGGAGATCTTCCTGACTTAAGGATGGAACCTGGGCCTCCCAAATCGCAGGAGGATTCTTTAATACACTTCAGTTCCATAGTATTTATCAGAGATGCTGCCTCAATTCTTTTAAGAAATGAGATGGAGTTAGATAAATAAGTACAATGCATTCACACTAAGAAACCAGTCATTTATCCTGCAGCCTATGGATGATTTTAACAGGACTTTAACAAAGTCCAATTTGTTTTTGTTTCTTTTTTAGAAATTGCCCACTGATAACGCTGTTGAGGGTGGATTAATTAGACTGGGGAAGAATTGAGACCAGAGTGATAGCTACTGCAACTTGGTCGGTTCTCAACACATTAATTATAGATATAAAAATCATATATGCTACTGTATATATAATATATAAGTATTTATATTTCACATATACATAACCTTAGACTTTATCATTTTTCTTACAAACATCATTTTTGCTCCATAAATCTGTTTTTGCTAGCCAGTTTTTTGGACTTTCTGGTACATTTGTTGCTGTTTGTTGTTGTTTAGTCTCTTGGTCATGTCCGACTCTTTGCGACCCCATGGACTGGCCCTTCAGTCTCCTCTGTCCGTGGGATTTCCAAGGCCAGAATACTGGGGTGGATTGCCATTTCCTCCTCCAGGGGATCTTCTCGACCCTGGTTGAAGTTGTGTCTTCTGGATCAGCAGGAGGATTCTCTATCAGAGCCACCTTGTACATAGTAGGCACTTTTATGAACAGGAATTAAAGAATGCAGCAGTAACAAACTCTGAAAGTTCAGAGATTCATAGATGGCAGTTTCTTTTTTTAAAATTGAAATCTAGTTAATTTGCAGTGTTAATTTCTGCTATACAGCAAGTGTTTCAGTTACATATACACATGCATGTACACACATATATATAATATATAACGTATAAATAAAACTAACTTCGTACAACATTAGTCTATAGGTTCTTTATTATCCCTGAAATAAAAAAGAATGAATCAACAAAAGACACTTTATGAGACCTGAAGATGCTGCTGGAATCTCATCCTGGACACTCAGTGGAGGTTTTCAGGGCTCCATTTGTAGCGGAAAACTTGTTCACAGTGGGATGAGCGGGCAGCCCTGAGGTCACATGGCACCAGAGTTCCCACTGCTCACCCCTCATACCCAGGTCAGTGAAGGAAGAAGATGCATTTGCCTGTGTGGACCCTGCAAGTGTAGAGCCGCTCCCCTAAGCCAGGGACTTGAAAGGACTGGATAATAACGCGTATCAAATTAAGAGGTGATAATTTATGGTATCTTCATTTTGCATCCAATTTCCCTTCCAAAAGCCACTAGCATTTCACATTTCATAATCGATTGGCTTTAAACATACAAAACAAAGTCTTAGTATTCTTTTGTTTTCCTGCCGTTGTTCATTGTGACACCCTTTAGTTGAATCAGAAATTTCCTTCAAGAAAAACAAGAGTAGAAACTTCAGAAGTTGAGGATGACATGCCATGGAAAACATTCAAAGGGAGTCTGTTCAGAGCAATTTGGGAACCCAGAAAGGTATGAGATAAGCAGAAATCATTTTTTCCCCCCATTCCTGGGGTCATTTGCATGGAAACACCTTACTAATTGGTTTAACTTGGCACTTCCAATATGTATATTTTGTCTTGTCTTCATCTTCAAAGTGTTCCATGAACAATGGGACTGATTCTTCCACAAAGTTCCCACTAAGTTTTTCCAGACAGTAAGCAGAGGTGTCCCAAAGCCACGTTCCCCTGCAGGATGGAGTTGGGGCTTGGGGCTAGGCTCCTCTGCTCTTAGCCTAGTGCCCAGGAGGCAGGGTTCCAGGCTCCAAGAGGGGCAGGGCTCTAGCCTGGAGAAGAAGCTCACCCAAGGAATTACAGCCCCTCTGAAGAACAAGGATGCAGAAAAAACCCTGAAAGTGAAGGCTACCAAAGCCGAGACTGGGAGAACATTTAGGGTGAGCTTGAAACCAAGGAGGGCTTCCCTGGTGGCTAAGATGGCAAAGAATTGCCTGCAGTGTGGGAGACCCAGGATAGGGGAGCCTGGTGAGCTACAGTCCATGGGGTTGCAAAGAGTTCAGTTTCTGAAACCAAGGAAATGGGCTCAGCCTGGAAACTGCTTGGGGTTCCTAGTGAGGCCCATGCATTTCATCCCATCCTGTTTCTTCAGCAGGACTTTGGAAAAATGTGCCAACGCCTGAGTTTCCCCTGTGTGGTACCTAAAATCCTGCCAAGGTTATGAGTCAGGTCCTTGTTTTAAAATCCAGATGAAAGACAGCTATCTTAGTATATTCATTGCTGTTACTGTTTGGTAGCTAAGTGATATCTGACTCTTTGCAACCCCATGCAGTGTAGCCCATCAGGCTTCTCTGTCCATGGAATTGTCCAAGCAAGAATACTGGAGTGGATAGTCATTTCCTTCTCCAGCGGGTCTTCCCGACCCAGGGATCACACCCAGGTCTCCTGCATTGCAGGTAGATTTTTTACCACTAAGCCAACCAGGAAGCCCAATATATACTCACAACAGAATATTATTCAGCCTTCAAAAGGATGGAAATCTGACCCATGCTGCAGCACAGATGGAACTTGAGGACATTCTGCTTAAAGACTAATAATTCAGGCGAAATATATAACTAATAAGGACCTACTGTATAGCACAGGGAACTCTACTCTGTAACGACTGAGATGGGAAAATAATCTAAAAAAAAGTGGCTACATGTACATGAATAACTGATTCACTTTGCTGTATACCTGAAACTAACATAATATCGGAAATCAACTAGACTCCAAAGCATTTTTTTTAAAGGATGACATATATAAGGAAAAAACTAAGCCAAACGTAAAAGGACAAATACTATATGGTTTTGCATGAGGTTCCTAGAATTGTCAGATTCACAGAGACACAGAAGAGTGGTGGTTGCTGGGGTGGGGAGAACAGATGAGGGTCAGCGTTCAATGGGGACAGAATTTCAGCTGTGCATGAGAGAATGGGGATGCCACCGAATCTCAGAATAAACATTATGGATTTTATTACTGTCTCTGGCATTTACTAAGCTGTGCGGCCTTGAGAAAGTTCCTCAAAGTCTTGCAAAATGCTAATAAGAAGATGACTTGCCTCCTTACCTTAGGGGTTTCTATGAGGTTTAGGCTGGCTAAAAACTGTGAAAATGCCCTACCAAGCTAAGTGGCAAGGCATACGCTCAGTTCTAGAACAGGTGAATAATGTAGTTTGCCCGAACGACAGTCTCTGATATCAAATAAAGCAGATCTCTCTGGTCTATAGGGACTTCTCTGGTGACTCAGAGGTAAACAGTCTGTCTGCAATGCAGGAGACATGGTTTCGATCCCTGGGTCGCAAAGATTCCCTGTAGAAGGAAATGGCAATCCACTCCAGTATTCTTCCCTGGGAAATCTCATGGACAGAGGTGTCTGTTGGGCTACCATCCATGGGGTCACAAAGAGCTGGACATGACTTAGCGACTAAACAACTCTGGTCTATAACTGAAGTTCCAGCCACGGAGCTGTTCAAGGGCCAGGACCATCGGGACTACATTGAAAGTTGCAATCAGAAGTAGACCCACTCTCCAAGGGAGAGGGTGCATAAGACAGGATAGAACACAAAAAGGAGACTCTGCTGATTTATCAGCATTACGTGCATGAGAACAATCCCTGTTGAGGAACGATGGCATCTTCTGGGAGTTCTTTCTCAGGAGGGCACCATTTTGAAACACTGCATTCCCCCAAAGCCTCAAACAGAGACAGAACGAATTTCCTGTGTCTGATTTTGGAGTGATGGGCCCCAGTCGAGGGCTCCAAATCTGAGCTAATGAAAGATGCAGCACACCCTCATTATTTATTCATCAATTTTTTAGTGGCGTCAGACTGGCTGAAATTGGTTATAGTTTCTTCTATTTATATTTTGCAAACCACCAACCATTTTTAACCAGTGAGCCCAGCAAACGTTTGTGGCTATTTGGGTCTTGAGTTCCTTCTAGAAAATAAGTACATTGATGTAGCAGAAAATGGAAAAGAAGAAAAAAAAAAAAGCTAATCCTGTTGGATGGAAGAGGTTGTTCACATAAAATAATAAACAGATGCCTGACTTCATCGCAACTTCCAAGCAACCCTTCAAAGTCCTAACTCAGAAACTCTTTGTTCCTGTCTTCCTTGTGTCCTCTGCAGCGTCTTGGACATGCTAGATGTTTAACAGTATTTCAGTGAGTGAATCAAAATACATGTCCTACATTCCTGCATTCTTCATTTTCCTTCGCCGTCTACGGATTCATTGGTTGTGGCAACGACTGTTCAGATGTGGCTTCCCAAGTAAACTGATTACTTTCTACTCAGTGTATATTTCCCCTAACATGTAACTTTCAATGAGGGTAGAGCATATTTGTGAATATTCTTAGATCCTTTTTAAAATTTTATAAAATTGTATGTAATTTATGAAATTTTTCAATTTTTATAGCTTCATAAACACTGTTTTCATACGCTTTGGAAAAATCTGGAAGAGATGGTTTGGAACTGACTTGTATGGTTTCTTATTCACCTGCTCTCTCTCTAGCTTTTTACCTTCAGATCTGCTGTGTATGCTGTTAGCTCTGGGTCATGTGGAGTACTTCTGTTTTCATTTAACCAGTACATATCTATTTATTGCCCTGCTCATGTCTGATTTTATTCTGTCCTCTTTTTTCTTTCCTCACTCTCTCCTGTTTTTTTTTTTTCTTTCTATTTTTGCTGAATTGTTTATGTCACATCCTGTTCCTATTTTTACTAGAGGGTATTTTATGTAAACCCTTCTTCAGCTTATATTTTTCTAATGATCTGTATCAAAATGGCCACATTTCTGGTTACCCTCTAATGAAAAATGGACTTGTCAAATGCTTTCACTCAACCTTATCTTGTCTGCAGTTCTTCCCTCACTTTTGAGGTCAGATTCTATGACTTTCAGCACAGAGAATGACTCTTAAATCACTGTGTACTCTTACGTAAGCCTGATGTGTTCATTTGTAAATCATTTTGCATTTGTAGTCTAGTTTTAGTTCTCAGTTTTACTGGTTTCAAAATTCTCCCACCAGGGCTGTAACACCACAGTGTTCTCATTCTTGAATTCTATATTTTGGTGCAGCAACAGATTATTGATTTACAAGAGGCTGGGAGGGTTTTTAAAGCAATAGTACGTGGATGATACTTTCTTCCTATCCTTCAGTATCTTCTGTTAACATCTAGTCCACATGATTAATTCTCGGGTCACAAGCTTTCCTCCAGATAAATTTGAGAACCCTCATTTTCTTCTACTGTTTAATATTATAGAGAAGACATTTCAGATCATACATTTAAAAATAGATGATTCTCAGTTGTGAACATTTTTTCTGATTTCAACTGAAACTAGAAGTTCCAAATCCACTCTTCAAATGAATATTATTAATAGCTGAGTCTTAGAATTCTTACCACATCACTTAACCATCTTGAGGAACAGGTTTAGTGCCAGATTCCATTGGTTTCCAATCCGACAGCCATCCTCAATCTTCTCTACAACCCTTAATTTTTTTGGGGGGGGGTTACTTTCTCAGACTCCCCTGCAGCTAGAATTGACCCAAATCTGGATAGTGAAATATCAGAGGAATTTGATATTAGGGGTTCTGGTGAAGATTCTTCTCTGTAATAAGAGGAGAGAAATACAGAGAGGAATTTCTGATCTTCCTCCCTTCATTTCTGTATTGGAGTTTCTTTTTAAAAAATTAATAGACATTTTTTTTTAAGTGTAGATTTACATTTATGGAAAAATTGAGCTCAGTACAAAGAATTCCATGTACTTACCCAATCACCAACCTTGACATACACTTTCCCTTATTATTAATATCTTACATTAGTGTGGTACCTAAATTATGCTTGATGGGCCAATATTGATAGCTGCTGGTACTGCTACTGCTGCTGCTGCTAAGTTGCTTCAGTCGTGTCTGACTCTGTGCAACCCCATAGATGGCAGCCCACCAGGCTCCCCCATCCCTGGGATTCTCCAGGCAAGAACACTGGAGCGGGTTGTCATTTCCTTCTCCAATGCATGAAAGTGAAAAGTGAGAGTGAAGTTGCTCAGTTGTGCCGGACTCTTAGTGACCCCATGGACTGCAGCCCACCAGGCTCCTCCATCCATGGGATTTTCCAGGCAAGAGTACTGGAGTGGGGTGCCATTGCCTTCTCTGAATATTGATAGAGTTTTATTAAAGCCTACAGTGTACATCAGGGTTCACTCTTGGTGGTGTACATTTCATGGATTTTGACAAATGCATAATGTCTTGTATCCACCACTGCATCATCATACAGAATAGTTTCACTGATCCAGAAGGCCCCTGTCTCCACCTACTCGTAACTCTTGACCAACTGTTTCTTGATCAACTGTTTCTTGACCAACTGTTTCTTGATCAACTGTTTCCATATTCTTGCCTGTTTCAGAATGTCACAGAGTTAGAATTATACCATATGTAGCCTTTATGGACTGGCTCTTTTCACTTAACAACATGCATTCCAGTTCCTCTGTGTCCTTTCTTAGTTTCATAGCTCATTTCATCACTGAACAATATTCCATTGTATGGATACACCACAGTTTGTTCATTCATTTGCCTATAGAAGGACACTCTAATTGCTCTCAGCTTTAGGTAATAATGAACAAAGCCACTACAAATATTCCCGTGCAGTCTGTGATATCCTTGTGTGAGAAGGTGATGGTTGGTGCAGTGGCAGCCGTCTTTCCACCATGAGGTGACATGTGAGGAAGAAAGCAAAGATGCTGAGAACAAAAGTGGAAGGAAAGGGAAAAGTGGTATCCTGATGATATGTTTGAGCCAGTGGGCCAATCCTAGGACTCTTTGCTAAGTTAGCACTAAGTGTCTCCATGAAATAAACCACTATGAGTTGAATTTTCTATGAGTTATGTGTTGCTGAAGCACTGAAAAGAACTAACCCATGCCATGCTTTATTCACTTGGGGTATTTTAGTTTCTGTAGAACATTTTAATTTATCTTTTTAGGTAGAAAGAAGACTTTAACATTGTTTATTTTTGAAGTAAAAATTTCCTGGCATTTCTGTAGAGTGTGAGTCACATTTAACATTTTACTCTAAATTTTCATAGGCAGTATTCATGAATGGGCTTCCCTGGTGGCTCAGGGGTAAAGAAGCCACCTGTCAATGCAGGAGACGTGGGTTTGATCCCTGGATCAAGAAGATCTCCTGAAGAAGGAAATGGTAACCCACTCCAGTACTCTTACCTGGAGAATCCCATGGACAGAGAAGCCTGGCAGGGTTCCCCATGAAGTCCATGAGGTTGCGAAAGAGTCGGACACAATTAAACAGCAACAAAACTCATGCATAGTACACATTAAATGTCAGCAACAAATAAAGGATTCACATTCCAATGCTTGCAGTAGTTCTTAAGATTTTAGTGTGTCTAGATGCCCAGGCCTCTTTTTTTCCTTTTAAGTGCAGCCTCTTTATTCCAGGCCTCTTGAAAGAAGGGTGATTATCTCACTCACCCCGGCAACCTTTGCTTGAGAGGCTGCCAACCAGACAGTGATCCCCTTGAAAATGTTGGGACACACCAAATTCATTAGGAATTTCCATCCAGAAGGTCAAGGGAGAGAGCCCTCTGTGATGGAGGAAGAAAATCAGACTTGGAACTGCCGCATGATTAGCAATCTGATCTTAAAAGCATCAGCATTTTATAAACCTTTATCTCAACACTAATCTCCACTCTGAGTAGTCTAAATCTGTTAAGGCTTTGGCTTTGTTAGCCTTTTTTTTTTTTTCTTTTTATTTTTGCCGTCTCCAAGCTATATCCATTTCCTAGGGCTGAGGCACCCAGCTTGCCTCTATATAGATGCCAGATCTCCACTGTTCACCATTACCCCCTGGATCAACACTCACCAAGCCATCCTCTCTTCCGCCTACCAGGATTTCAGGTACTTAAAGATCTTTGTATGCCTTAAGTCACTTCCTAAGGTTAAATGCCCCTTGTCTCTTTCATTGCTCTTCTTAAGAAATCACTTCCAGTTCCCTTTTTCCTCTGGGTCTCTCCAGCTGGATACAACCTCTCCCCATCAATATCCTCCACTCACTACAGTACCTACAATTCCACACGGTGGTGTCTTAGGCTGGGCGTTCCCAGAAGCAGACCCTTGGATGAAGACTGAAATGCAGGTGCAATATAGCACAGGGAAATACATGCAATATCTTATAATGGCAAAGAATCTGAAAAAAAGTATACATATATATTCAGGTATATGACTAAACCACTTTGCTGAATCACTTAAAGTAACGCATTGTAAGTTAACTGTGAGTGCATGCTCAGTCACTCCATCCTGTCTGACTCTCTGCAACCCCATGGAGTGTAGCCCACCAGGTTCCTCTGTCCATGGGATTCTCCAGGCAAGAATACTGGAGTGGGTTGCCATTTCCTTCTCCAGGGGATCTTCCTGACCCAGGGATCAAACCCACATCTCTCTAAACCAGCAGAGCCAGGAGAATGGACCCCACCTATGGGTGAAGAAGCTGGGTATCTCCCATCCATGATTAGTGTTTTATATAGGTATGTTCTGATAAGCATAAATTATCATAAACACTCATTGCCTTTGTTAAGAGTCTGAAAGTGAAACTCAGTCATGTCCAACTCTTTGAGACCCCATGGACTATATAGGCCATGGACTTCTCCAGGCCAGAATAGTGAAAGTGAAGTCGCTCAGTCGTGTCCGACTCTTAGCGACCCCATGGGCTGCAGCCTACCAGGCTCCTCCATCCATGGGATTTTCCAGGCAAGAGTACTGGAGTGGGGTGCCACTGCTTTCTCCACCAGGCCAGAATACTGTTAGCCTATTCGTTCTCCAGGGGATCGACCCAACCCAGGAATCAAACCCAGGTCTCCCCCACTGCAGGCAGATTCTTTACCAGCTGAGCCACAAGGGAAGCCCTTGGTTAAGAGTCTAGGATTCTTTTTTTATTCTTTTTATTGGTCATACTACATGGGATCTAGTTCCCTGACTGGGGCTAGAACCTGTGGCCCCTTCAATGGAAGTAAGGAGTGTTAACTACTGGACCACCAGGGAAGTTCCTTGTTTTTTGTTTTTTATTTTGAAGCAGCTGAATATAACTTTGAATCCTTTAAAATTTGTTACACATCAAAACCTGATAGCCAAATTTTGGCTCTGATAGCCAAAGTCTTTGTCCACTTGTATGTTAACAAACTACCTTTTGTATTTGATGAGTTGGGGGTACCTATCTCTGGCACCCTGCATGTAATCTGTGTTTGTGTTCAGTTGCTCAGTCGTGTCCGACCATTTGCAGCCCCTTGAACTATAGCCCTCCAGGTTCCTCTGTCCATGGGATTTCCCAGGCAAGAATACTGGAGTGGGCTGCTGTTTTCTCCTCCAGAGGATCTTCCTGACACAGGGATCGAACTCACGCCTCTTGCATCTCTTGCATTGGCAGATGAGTTCTTTACCACTAGCACCCCCTGGGAAGCCACCTTGCATGTATTGCCTCTCTCTTATTTGGTTAGTTTAGATGCAAGATGCAAACCTGTGAAGACAATCTGCCTGGAGGAGCCCTGCTTCTAGACTGTTCTTTGAAGCAAGTGCAACCCACTCTAGTCCTCCTGCCTGGAAAATCCCATGGACAGAGGAGTGTGGCGGGCTACAATCCATGGGGCTGCAAAAGAGTTGGACGTGTCTGAGCAACTGAGCACACACTGGGATGAGGCGGGGGAGTGGGGAGGGATGGGGGGGAAGCGGGGGGGCCTGTCCTAACATCTTTTCCTGCCCAGTGAGCCCCTCTCAGCTCTCAGATACCCGTCCTGCCACCAAATAGTTAATAGCTCACATTACTTCCTGATGAATCCCTGCATGTTGAAAAAAAAGATAAGTTACACAGCCCTCACAGATAAAACCAGGAAAATGGTTATCTACTTAAAAATCGTCACAACCTAAAAGCTGAACGTTAGGTTTTATTCAGTGGGAATTTTTAGGACCACAAACCCAGGAGGCAGCATCTCAAGTGACCCTGAAAGAACTGCTCGGAGGAGGCAAGCGAGGGGAGGAGCCAGGTTATCTGGGAGTTTTACAACAAAGGACAGGTAGTCTGAACATCAAAGGAGGATTGTTAGTTAAAGAAAACCAGGTATCTCAGGTTAAGGCATTTAGCGCTTTTCTGTGTATGGGAAGGTACAAGAGTCTGGGCTCACTGAAATCATTCCTTTCACATGCATCTCAGCTGTCTGGGGTCAGTGTCTTGTGTGTTCACATCCTGAACTCCCTTGGGCTCATCACAGGAAGTGGCTGCAATCTGATGGCTGTTAGATCACAGGTATTTTCTTTCCTGAGAGCCTTGGAGGGCTGAAATTGCTGATGGTTGTGACATCCGTGTTTACTGATATAGCAGGAAATATTCCATTTCTCATTTGAAAAAATGAAGTTACACAGCCCTCCCAGATGAAACCAGGAAAATGGTGCAGCTATTCTGCCTTCTAGTTAAGGAACGCAAGGGAACTGGGTTTTCTCTCTGAATGCATATGACTAACTCTAAATTTTCCATGGAAAGTAATTCAATTAGTATGTGTGGCGAACTTGCAAATTTACTTGCACTGTACTTAGCCATGCACAGACATTTTAACTTTTCTATTTTCTGTCATGTATCTGCTTTTTCTCAGAATCCCCTCAGCATGCCGGGAAGAAGAGGAAAAATGTAACTTTCATTTTTCCGGGGTTTGGTATCATAGTGGGCTTCCCAGGTGGCTCAGTGGTAAAGAATCTGCCTGCTAAAGCAGGAGCCACAGGACACAAGGGTTCGATCCCTGAGTCGGGGAAGAACCCCTGGAGGAGGAAATGGTAACCCACTCCAGTACCCTTGCCTGAGAAATCCCATGGATAGAGGAGCCTGGAGGGCTACAGTTGATGGGCTCACAAAGAGTCAGACACGACTGAGAAACTAAGCACTATATCACAGAGGCTTCCAATCTAAGGAGGCTTTCAGGTGACTCAGTCTCTTTTGAGAAAATGCTGCCTTTTGTATGTTTTTCTCCTTCTCACTGACTCTTTTTCCTGAATGATGTCTCTGTGTGCCAAGAGAGTTATGCAGAGTTGAGGTTGGGGGAGGGGGGTAGGGAGTGCAGACCTGCCTCTGGATGAGAGATGATGGATGTCGTGTCTGCAGCTGCATCTAGAATCGATGGTCTGGACCACTGGCTTCTGGTTGCAGACACCCTGCACACCGCAGCATCTTTGTCTTCCTCCATCTTGGTTGTTCCACCTGCCTTTCCCTTATCTCCACATCCCCTCAGCTGAACATCCAGCCTGGCCACTTTCATAGCAGCATCTCCAGGCTACAGCCTGGCTCTCCTTACACTCTTGGGTTTGCCCACACCTGTCTAGGTTTTTCTACTGTTTCCTTTTTCTGAGGCTCCAGTGTGAGGTGGGGGAAAACATGAGTACACACACCCGTCTCCCCTCCCTTTTGTAGATCAAATATTCCATCCCACTCTCTCATGGTTCTTTTGGATCATGTGACTATTTGGGGCCAATTACACCTTGAGGGTGATAAGGCTGAGTGAGAGCAGGTGTGTTTTCACTGTTTCTTTTCATGCTGTGGCAGACCACCAGAAGCCACAGAATTAAGGAGGAGGCAGGATGCTCGCCCCATTTCTGACTTTGAAGGAACAAGAAACAAACCTTTGCTGGGGTAAGCCCCTGCAATGTCGGAGTTTGCTGCTCTGTACAGAAGTGATCACCCTCCACAGCACATCCTTTCCCAGGCTTCAGAAGAAGGTCAGGGTTGAAGACTTTGCCACCTTGAACGTATTTATTTCTTTCATAACCTAAGTTGCAACAGCCCTGTACCATAGATGGGAATTATTAAAATCCTCACCACTATTTTTGTTGTTGTTTGCTAAAGAGAAAACAAAATTCAGAAAGCTTACTGTTTCTTGCTTTTGTTAAGTAAGTCATTTGATCGAGGACTTAGGATCTGCCAACATTCAGAATTGCTGCTTTGAGTTGTTTTTAACTCTGAATAAATCTTAGTGATAAGTCCCACCCCTTCCTCCCAGAATGAGTATGATTCTGGCTTGCTTTCACGAGAGCCCTGAGCTGTCTCTACTACGAGACCAGCTTTCACAGCTCCCAGTGTCCTTCACAAATGTGCAGATGTGCAGAGAAAACAAGAAAACCCCGCTTCAACAGGCCTCGCTGAAGACGCATAAATAGTGGCAAATCTGCTAAATCTATTTGCATCTCACACCCAATAATTTCAGACTCCATCTCTAAAAACCTCTGCCTTAAGTGAGGTTGTGTGACTGTTGAGCCCAGCATTTGCCTAACTGCCACGGTGTGAACGCTGGAAAAATGCAAAGAACAGGCCATCCCTGGAAGGAGAGGAACAGCCATTTGTGGGTCTTGATTCTCCTCTTCAGATTAAATAAACACTTAGGGCCTCTTGGCATTGCTCTGTTCTGGGCCCGTGGACACTGGCCTGATGGTAAAGGGTGGGGGACTGAGCTTGCCAATTCTCCGCATCATGTGTCACATTCTCAGAACGTAACTCGTAAAGTTTCTCAAAGGAATGACGTTCAGGGTGCCCTCTGGTTCCAGGCAGGAGCTCGCTGTCTTGCAGGAGCCATAAATTAAATTTTTGTGCCGCAGAGCAACCGTTTGAGCTTTGAATGGTAGGCTCATAAAGTCGTGATTTATAATTAAATTAGACCTCAGAAAAAAATGTCCCGAGTTATATCTATCTGGCTTTCTCTGGCTTTTTTGAAGGTCCCACAAACAGACGGAATGGAAATTTCACTTAAGAAATTGTTGTCATAAAATTTTATGGGACCATCTCAGTGGTTAGGGGACTGTTAAACATCCCTGCAGGGGGAAAAACAAACACAATTAGACACAGACTAGTGGCTCTGTTTGGAGGGTGAAAACCAAAGTCACAGTGGAAATGCCCTGTTTGTAGTAGAAGCAGAACACTCAGCCCCGCTGGATTTTCTGATGCAAGATTATCGTAAAAATTCTGTCAGCTTCTAACTTTCTGGTTTGTTTTTCTTTCCTCCTCTTTCTCACCACGTCTTCTTTTTTAAAAAGCAGACTTTATTTATTTTTTTAGGGCATTTTTAGGTTCACAAGTAACGCTGAACAGAGAGTTCCTATACACCACCCGCCCCTACCGCCACGCACACAGTCTCCCCACCAGCTACCCCCACCGGAGTGGTCCATCTGTTACAAGTGATGAGTCTAGAGTCCACGACACATCGTAACTGACACGTTGTAATCGCCTCGAGTCCAGGCTTACACTAGGGTTCATGCTCGGTGTTACATATGCTGTGGATTCTGACAAATAAATGATGGCATTTTTTGGTACCACACAGAGTAGTTTTGCTGCCCCCAAAATCATCTGTGCTCCACCCATTTATCTCTCTCCCCCTTAATCCCTACCAACCACCAATCTTTTCAATGTCTGCAGAGTTTTGCTTTCCCAGAATTCCATAGATTAGGAATCATACAATATGTAGCCTTTACATGAAACGTTTGTTATACTCATAGCTCAGACAGTAAAGAATCTATCTGGAGTGCAAGAGACTGAGTTTGATCCCTGGGTTGGAAAGATCCCCTGGAGAAAGGAATGCAACCCACTCCAGTATTTCTGCCTGGAAAATCCCATGGACAGAAGAGCCTGGTGGGCTACAGTCCATAAGGCTGCAAAGAGTCGAACACAACTGATTGACTAGCACTTGCTTTTTTTCTCATTTTCAGTCACTGTCTTCTCTGGTTAATCTTAAGAAGGCACCAGGGATGGGTACTCAGCTGGTCCTGGGCTCTTAGGGACAAAGATGTAAGCATTCCACGAGCCGTTTGAGGGAAGGAGTCTCCAGAGTAAGTCTTATTGGAGCAGAGGCCCTTGAGGACAGATCCAGGAGCCCCGGGGACCCACAGATGGGATTCAAAGGCTCCAGGAATCTCTGACACCATAAGCGTTTGGTGTGGCAAGGGTGGTTTTCTCAGCACTTGGCCAAATACATATTTTAAAAAATTCTCTTGGTGGTAGTAACTCACCAAAAGCAGGGATTCTGAAAGAAGGCTGTTCACAGCCTTTCCACTTTAAGCCACTTAGGTCAACTCCGGGAAAAGTAGAGGCAGGAAGAGAGGGATTAAGATGGAGCATGAATTGGGTCATTTGTAGAGACATGGATGGACCTAGAGTCTGTCATACAGAGTGAAGTAAGTCAGAAAGAGAAAGACAAATATCATCTATTAAGGCATATATATGGAAACTAGAAAAATGGTACCGATAACCCCATTTGCAGGGCAGGAATAGAGACGCAGACATAAAGAACTAACTTCTGGACACAGAGAGGTGGAAGGGGAGGGTGGGATGAGTTGGGAGTGTAGGATTGACATATACACACTGCTGTGTGTAAAACAGCTGGCTAGTGGGACGCTGCTGTATATTACCGGGCGCTCTGTGATGACCTAGAGGGGTGGGGTGGGGCAGTGGGTGGGGGGTTCAGGATGGACAGGGTGTATACATATAACTGATTCACTTCATTGTACAGCAGAACCTAACACAACATTGTAAAGCAATTATAGTCCAATAAAAAATTAAAAAAAATAAAATGGGGCGTTAAATGCTGTTCTCACCAGGTGTGTTTTTCTCCTTTTCGCTCACGCCCTGAAAGACCCAGTCTCCACTCTTCTCTGCACCCTGGGGTTCTGAGCCTGAGGAATCTCACCGGGCTTGCTTGTGGACTGGTGCCTGGCTGGGTTTGGTCCACAGGAGGCAGGGGAGATGGGAGACAAGAAGAGGGTGAGACCCATGAATTCCTCCTCTGCCTGCTCCCTGCTTTGTGGCCAGGGTCTGGAAGTGACTGGTGGCATCTCTTCCTGATCAAGGCTCTTGTGGGGCAGCCCTAGGGTGATACCAGTTTCCCTGTGGCTGGTCTCTGGGTACCTTGACATCTCTTTCTGGTCCCTCCTCCCTGCTCACACCTCTGAACCTAGACCTTCATGACACTCCCTCTGAACCATTTGGAGTGAATGTTTCCCACCAGGACACTAAATGAGTCCCTCTGTCACATGCTGGGACATTTTGTTGCAAGACAGGTAACT
This sequence comes from Bubalus bubalis, assembly GCF_019923935.1. NCBI lineage: Eukaryota > Metazoa > Chordata > Mammalia > Artiodactyla > Bovidae > Bubalus > Bubalus bubalis. The sequence continues at coordinate 30,702,663 of NC_059159.1, read as the reverse complement.
GAGCATGAAACCCATGCTCCAGAATCAAACAGTCGGCTCTCATGACACCCATATCCAGATGTAACTTCCCTCCACAACTTAGGTCCTCCCTCCTGCAACAGTCACGTGTCTCAGGACCCTCTATCTTGAGTCAGAAGCCTCCTTCCCTCGGGGGAAAGGCAGACACAGCCCAGAATAAAGAAGTCTGTTTAGTTTCAGAGTATTTATACAAATTAGTAATAGAGACATGGTCTTGGAAGTAGGGACGCTCTGTGGCAAGAGCTGGGCTTTTTAAGGGAGTGCCTCTTGAGCCCTGGAAGAGTCAGGATCTGGTAAACTTGGAGGATAGAGTTTCTTCCATCAACCGCAGTGCATGGTGATGCAAGAGAACTTTCCCAGACCTAACACAGACACGGGGTAGTGGCAGAAGGGGACAGCAGAGGGTGTGATGGGCAGATGAGTGCTGGTCAGCTCCAGGAAGGGATCACAGGTAAGCCTCTGTGCTGAATCAAGCCCCAGAGGAGAACCCAGAATCCTGAGAGAATGCTCCCAAACCACAGAGAAAAGCAGCTAACTCTTATGTTTCAGGCAGAGTCCAAGAAGCCAGCAGCCCTCCAATGGATGTTCTCCAAGCTTGTGCAACCGAACCTCATGAAACAGGAATTATGAAGTGGTGGCTTCCTTAGGAAGAGAGCATCCCATGTAAATTCTCCCCTCTGAGTCTCTGGTGACATCAGGGGACATGAGAGTTTCCTGCCCCTCCAGGAGGGGTATGGTGGGGAGAAGGGCAGGTCAGGAGGCCTGGAGAGACCTCACTGTTGGGATAAGGTCATATAGAGCAGAGCTGGGACTGGAGAGGTGTAGACACTCAGTCGTGTGTGTGGTGTGACCGGGGACCATGCACAAAGCCCAGATGGGAGGACCCAAGTTAGCGTGGAATTCCTGGATGGGCTGAGATGGATGGCGGCATTTTAGAGTCACTCTCCTCCCATCAACTCCTGACACCAGATCACTGTGGCCAGACTGGGTATTTTCCAAAAGTGATTATACACAATCTAGAAGCAACTTCAAGAGATGGAATGGTTCCATTTTTCTACCATCATCCAAATGGTTGCAGTCCATGGGGTGCTGGGGTGCTGCAGTCCATGGGGTCACAAAGAGTCAGACACAACTGAGTGGCTGAACTGACTGAATTGAATCCGAATGGGAGGTTTACAGCTTTGTCAAGTTCCTCTGTAGAAAAACTAAAAGAGTTATTCTTTTGCTGGAGTTTATGACTGTGACGTTGATACAGAGGGTTATCCAACTTTACCTGCAAAATCGGCACAATGAAAGCTTCTCCCTCCTTTTTCTCTGGGCCTCTAAATAGGTAGATCAAGAAGGGGTAGTACCTGAGTGTGCACTCCAGCGTAATGTCTTCAGTTTCATGTCAAACCAGCATCTCACCTATGGCTAAATTTTATGTCCTTTTTGTCTCGGTTACTTCACTAGATCCCAATCATTAAATTTGGTGATTTAAAGACATGAATTGGTTCAAGAGGGAGGGAATATGTGTATGCATATAGCTGATTCACTTTGTTGCACAGTGGAAACTAACACTTTATAATTGTAAAGCAATTATACTCCAAAAAAAAAAAAAAAAAAAAAGACATGAACTTCAAAGTGCTGCCAAAAGGAGGTTGCCTTCCTAATTAAATATTTTTGGCTTCTTTGGTGGCTCTGACAGTAAAGAATCTGCCTGCAATGTAGGAGACTCAGATTCTATCCCTGAGTTGGAAAGATCCCCTGGAGAAAGGCATCCACTCCAGTATTCTTGCCTGAAGAATTCCATGGACAGAGGAACCAGGCAGGCTACAGTCCATGGGGTCACAAATAGTCAGACATGAGTAAGCGACTAACACACATATAATCATAATCTTCACCTCTCCTAAATCCAGTCATCCATATGGGCACACTTCCGTGGTTCCCAAATGGAAGAAAAGCAAGTGAAATTCTTATCTAGGTTTATGTGGTGGTATTTGCCACCCAACTCCATAACTTCTGCAAAGACAGAAGCTCTAGCCTGGAATGTCCTTCCTGTCTTTTCCAAGCATCTGAATTCTGTAGCCCTCAATACTATAGAGGAGCCCTCCTCGACTCCCAGTCGGAGGAAATCTCATCCCTCCCAGCATTTCCACAGCATGTTGACTGTTTAGCGCACATTTCATCATGTCTGTGCTCTTTCAAGCCTAGTCTTCCCCACAAGATCGCACATTTCTCAACAGCATTTTCATCTTTATATTCCTTCCAGGGTCCTTGATATGAGGCCTCTTCATTGGCAGGTGGTGGATTATTTGAGGAGAAAACATGAACAAATCCATCACACTGCCCTGTTCTTCCCCTGTTCAGTGTGCGTGTGCTCAGTTGTGTCTGACTCTTTGTGACCCCAAGGACTGTAGCCCCCCAGGCTCCCCTGTCCCTGTGATTCCCCAGGCAACAATGCTGGAATGGGTTGCCATTTCCATCTCCAGGGGATATTCCCGACCCAGGGAGGGAAGCCACGTCTCTCAAATCTGATGCATCGGCAGTCAGGTTCTTTACCACTACTGCCACCTGGGAAGCCCTGTTTCTTTGCTTCTGCCTGTCGGACTGAAGCAAAAACTGTGGACCAGTGTCAGAGCAGGAGGAAACTCTAAAGAGAAGGAATAAGTTAGATACTTAACCCTTCAGAATCGTTTCCATTTAAGTGAGTTTCAACAGGATGAACTTGCTGGTCTTCCTTCTAGAAAGTTTTTTTTTTTTTTTTTTTTGCTTCCACTGAAAGTGCCATTATCTGCTTTAAAAATCAACATTTAAGTTTTTAAAATGGTCAAAGTGGAATCTCTGGATTTATACTACAAGCTCTTAGAGAACCAAAACTGTCTTTTCTTCCCCCTGATGCATTTGGCCTCATCTCCGGCAATTGTGGGTCTTCTGTAAATATTTGATGAAGTTTCCCAAAAAATGAAGGGAAGAATTCATTTTAATGCATATTTCACTCCATATGAAGCCAACATATCAATGACTAAAATTTTACTTAACTATTAGTAGAGGTTCAATCTAGAGGAGAAAAGACACAACTGAAAAATGGTCATTTTGGTTACTTTAAGCTAGTAGATTAGAATTATAACAACAGCAGTATTGAGAAAATAAACTAATAAAATGTGGTTGATTCTGTGGCCTTATATAGACACAGCTGAGTAGAATTGTTCTAGTGAATGATGGTTGGTGGGTGATGACCATCTACTGTTTAATGGTTTCCAAACTAATGCTTAGAAGGAAAAGAGTGGTTTAGACCAGAATCCAAATAATAGAGTTCTCGGCCAATGCTACATGCACATGTTGATCTTGGATTAGTGATGCTGGTATATTAACAAGAAGGCTGAAAGATTATACTATCTCTGTGGGTTACATAAATAGATTTACACAGCTAATCTTTTTTTTTTTTTTTTTTTAGCATAGTTACAGTAATATTATCTATATTGACCCTAAGGAAGGCATCATACTTGGAGTTGAGAGACTGGAATCGTTTTCTCAACTGGCTCATCCTCTGGGGTCCTGCAGTTTTGTCCACCCTTCTATTGCTGTGTTTGCCATGACAGCTAATCATATAAACATTTTTATTCTATTACCTCTTCTAGGTCTGAGGCTGTCTTGTTTATCTTTGAATTCCCAGGGCTTAACAGAGTGCCTGGCAGTGCAAATGCCCAATACATATTCAAGGAATGTGTTGAAATGAAGAGGGGCGGATAAGATCATTAATTTCTGTTTCTGAGGTTCTGAGATCCTCAAGATCAGAGAAATTCAACTTCCATAGAGTTTAAATTATAGATTCAAATACGTGTTTTGGCGGGAAACCAGAGAGGGTGTTTAGTCTAAGTCCACCCCGTGGGGGAACAGTGTAACAAATCAGTCTATAAGTCTTACCACCAGATGGGAACTCTTGTAGCTTTCCAGTGTGGAAGGTATCAGTCTCAACCAAGCAGTACTCATCTCATCATCTTTTCCCATAGGTTCTGGTACCTCTTCCTGTGGCTTTCCTAACCTCTCTTCATGACTCTCCTATTTCTCTTGTTTCTTAAGATTCTCTTTCTCAACTTGGGCTATCCCACCATATTTGATTTTGCTTTAAACCATCTTAATATCTCTCCCACTTAAAAAAAAAACAACAACAAACCAGACAGCTTTTGGAGTCCCATATTTCTATCTATCTTGGCCAAACTTCTTGAAAGTGTGGTCCATGCTCATCGTCTCTGTTTCCTCTCCTTTCCCTCTCTGTACTCACCTCCAACTATCATTTATCTCCATCACATCAGACATCAGAATAGAAGCTCCTGCTAAACCTACGAGGAACTTGATCCTGAAACTAACAGAATTCTGGCTGCTCTCTCCCAGTTTCCTTCCCAGACTCAACCTCCTCCATAAAGTCTTTAAACTTAGCAATTCCTTAAAGCCCCAATTCTAAGTCCAGTTCTTGTCCACTCTTGGGTGACCTTCGTCAAGTGCCTCCCCTCACGAGGTTGGATTTCCTTGTTAAAACTGAGTAGGAAAGATGTTTCAGCGGCCTCTAGAGTCTTCTTAAGACTGTGCATTTAGGACATATGTTGTAGCCATAATCCAAAGATCATGCCCTTTTTCAAAGTATTGAATTAGTAGTCAACATGTAAAAGCTGGGAGATTTCACATAAACACTTAAATTTCTGGATTGTTTAAAAACAGATTTGACAATATGGGGTGAGTAGCCCCACATGGCAACAATAGGTTGTTGCACAGTTGCACGGCTGTGCCAGTGGACGAAATCTGTGTCCTCGGGTGCACAACACCCGCCCCCCTCCCCCCCACCACCACACACACACTTTTATGAAGCTGTTTGGTTCCTATGGACACTGAGTGTCTGGCCATGGCTTTCAGTATAATAGTTCCTTGTGCTATTTCTTAGCCTGAACTATGATTCGTGTATTGTTGTTTAATGATTTATGAATTAATGGCTTTTCCCCAGGGACCCTATAATTACCTTGAGGCCAAGGTTCGTATCTTATAATAACGGTAGTTAACACTTTAGAGCTCTTACCATATGCCAGGCACCATAACAAGCACTTTACATGTATTGACTCATTTAGTTGAACTTCTTTATTCCCCACAGCAGCTAGGAAAATGTACTGCATGTGGCTGCTGCCAAATGTAATTGTGGATGATTTCACGAACTATTTGGCAAGGAGTCAGGTTGGAGAGTTGGACCATAACGAAGGCTGAGCCCCAAAGAACTGATGCTTCCAAACTGTGGTGCTGGAGAAGACTCTTGAGAGTCCCTTGGACTGTAAGGAGATCAAACCAGTCAATCAATGGAAGGGCTGATGCTCAAGCTGAAGCTCCAATACTTTGGCCACCTGATGTGAAGAGCCAACTTGTTGGAAAAGACCCTGATGCTAGGAAAAACTGAGGGCAGGAGGAGAAGGGGGCAAGAGTGGATGAGATAGTTGAATGGCATTACCAACTCAATGGACATGCTGTTGCTGCTGCTGCTAAGTTGCTTCAGTCATGTCGGACTCTGTGCGACCCCAGAGACGGCAGCCCACCAGGCTCCCCCGCCCCTGGGATTCTCCAGGCAAGAACACTGGAGTGGATTGCCATTTCCTTCTCCATTGCATGAAAGTGAAAAGTGAAAGTGAAGTCGCTCAGTCGTGTCTGACTCTCAGCAACCCCATGGACCGCAGCCTACCAGGCTCCTCCGTCCATGGGATTTTCCAGGCAAGAGTACTGGAGTGGGGTGCCATTGCCTTCTCTGCAAAGGACATGAGTTTGAGCAAACTCTGAAAGACCATGAAGGACAGGGAAGCCTGACATGCTACAGTCGCAAAGAGTCGGACACAACTGAGCAACTGAACAACAACAAAGTGAAAATTCCCTCCTGTTCCTTTCCAATAAATAGCTACCTTTTAAAAAATTTATACCGGTATAAGCTAGTTTTACTTGTTTTAGAACTTTATATAAATAGATCATACACTGATTTTTATATTTCATATTTATATATTTTTGTCAATGTTTTTGAGATTCATCCATGTTGTAATACACAGCAGTGACTCATCCTTTTTTTAATCATTGAGTAATATTCCCTTGTATGAATATACCACAATTATCCATCTGTTGGTAGACATTAGGCCTATTTCCAGTTTGGGGCTGCTATAAATAAGCTTCTAGGAATATTTCAGTGTAAATATTTTTGGCAAATATATAATTTTACCTTTAGTAATATCTAACCTCTTAGCATCTTCCAAGGATAGAATGAAAACATGCATGTGAAGCCATAACATGAGCCTCAGCACATAATCAATTCTGACAATTAATTTTATCTATTATTGTTTTACAGGTAACTAAATCATGACTTTACTATGTATATAGAAAGAGTTAAGGTATCAACTCTTTGCTTTGTCCGCAAACAAAAACTAAAGTGTGTGATTTCAGACTATTCTTTTCTTGAGATCATTTGAACTATTCAGATACTTACATCTGAATTATCTGGATAACATCTGCAGCTCAAATTCAAAGGGTATTCTAGTATGACTTAAACTCAAGTCACGCAAACACATGCAGAGTTGAAGGGCATGCAAAACCAGTCATTGAAAGAACTTGTTTATAAGAAGAACTAATACCAGTCTCATACCAGAAGCTCAGATAATTTTCTGGACTTAAAATGAATCTTACAGGATAATGTTTTGATAAGTTGAGTAGACGTGAATTAGGACCATGTGGGAGTATATTTTTCGTAAAAGGGATTTGAATGTTTAAATATAATGGAAAAAAGATGCTTGGGGCAAATGCATTGAAGGCTTTGAGATAGTCACAACTTGTCACAGTTGCATAAAGGCCAATGCTGTTCAATTTCCCAACCAGTGACTAGAATGTCCTGCCCCACCTGCCACTTTGCTCATGCAGACATGACAAAAATACACTTGCTATGTTGGTGGAAGAACAAAGTGTGACGTATTTCACCCTGTAAGTAACTCATCAGACACTTGCTTCTGTCCTTGGATCATCTACTTTTTTGCTGAACTTTTAATATTCCCATGTACCCTTTATTCTGGCAGGTTCTCTGAGGCAGGCAGGCTAATAGGTAACACAGGTCACTAGTGCTTTACCTGCTTTTGGAATGACTCTGTTGAAAGAATTATAGAAACTTACATTGTTTAATTTGCTATATGTCCACTACCTTGTTCTGACTATTATAATTACCGGAAATACCTATTCTACATATATGTGGCTTAATGGGTTAAGTGGGGTCTAATATAAGCAATTTCTTTTTTTTAATAAAAAAAAATCTGTTGTATACTTAATACAGAAATGATGCTGTTTAAAGATAGATTTTTTGCCCTCTCAGAACTTACTATTTAAAAGAGGAACTAACCACTTATTTAGTTTTGTGACTTATTTAATTTTTCTGAGCATAGCATGTCTTCATGTAAATTAGGGCAATAACAAAAATAATAATAAAAATTCTCACTCATAAAAAAATAAAAGTTAGCTCACAAAAATATAAACATTATTTAACCTAAGACATAATAGATGAAATTGTGTTTAAGATTTTCCTTTTTTCTTCATACCCATTGCTAAAAGTTCATGTTTTTGTAGATTTCCTCAAATTCCTATTTTTCTGTGAAATTTTCATATATCAATATTTTAGATCAACCATATTATGCCTAGTTTAATGGCAACCCACTCCAGTATGCTTGCCTGGAAAATTCCATGGACTGAGGAGCCTACCTATAGTCCATGGGGTTGCCAAGAGTCGGACACGACTGAGTGACTTCACTTTCACTTTCACTGAATACACACTTTCTGATGCAATTGAAACTCTTTCAAATGTGATTTTTAACGACTATATGCCATTTAATTATATGTATCCACCAGATCTTCTTTAAATATTTCACTATATTGAGTATTTAGGTTTGTTTTCTAGATTTCATTGTTATTCATAAGGATCTTCTGCAATGCAGAAGCCCCCCGCTCAATTCCTGGGTCAGGAAAATCCACTGGAGAAGGGATAGGCTACCCACTTCAGCATTTTTGGGCTTCCCTTGTGGCTCAGCTGGTAAAGAATCCACTTGCAATGAGTCACAAAGAGTCAGACATGACTGAGCAACTTTCACTTTCAGTTTTCATCGTCACGATACAGTATTTCTGTGTTTTATGTTATATCTTTAGTCTCGTATCTCAGAGATATAATTAGGGGACTCAAACTGTCTGAGCACGTCAAGGCTGTTGGCATGCATACCAACTTGCTGTAAATGCCTACAGCAACAGTCACTTCTGTAAGTGAAAGTGCACGATGGGTGCCGCATCCTCACAGGCGACAGCTGTTAGAGTGGAAAAGTCTTGGCTGGGGCTTCCCTGGTGGTCCAGAAATTAACACTTCTTGTGTCTACTGCAGGGGGCGCAGGTTTGATCTCTAGTCAGAGAACTAAGAGCTCACATGACTTGCAGTATGACCAAAATAAATAAATACAATTTTTTTTTTTAATTTAAAAGAAGCCTTGGCTAATTTGATAACTGGAAAATGGTTTTGCATTGTTTATACTTTCTAGTTCTCTGATGAACTAGTTGAATGAACTAGTTTAGTTCATCATGAATGAACTAGTTAGAATGAAGTCTGATGAACTAGATGAATGAAGTTTAATAGTTTATTGGCCATCTCACATATGCTACTATCATTTAAAAGGTCACCAATTTGTTCAACAAGTGTGAATGAAAATGTTACTCTGATAGCCAAAAATGATAACACTGTAAATGTCCATGAATGGATGTTAATAAACAAAACATGCTACAGCCATACAATAGAACATTATCATTCATTCATAAAAAGGAATGAGGTATTGATATACACTACAACATGGGTGGGTATTGTAAACGTCATACCAAAAATGAAAAAGCCAGTAACAAAAGGTCACATACTATATGATTCTATTTACAGGAAATAGGCAGAATGGTTCAATCCATAGAAACAGATTGTAAACTAGTAACTTCCGTGGGCTAGGGGGAAGAGAGGAATGGGAAGTTACAGAAAGTGGATATAGGTTTCTTTATAGTAGGTAGGTTTAGTCCTCAGTCGTGTCTGACTCTTGCAATCTCATGGACTGTAGCCCGCCAGTCTCCTCTGCCCATGGGATTTCCCAGGCAAGAATATTGGCTTGGGTTGCCATTTCCTCCTCTAGAGGATCTTCCTAACCCAAGGATCAAACCTGGGTCTCCTGCATTGCAGGCAGACTCTTTACTGACTGAGTCACCAGGGAAGCCCCCAGGTTTCTTTAAGGGGTTATGCAAATGTTCTGAAATTTGGATAGTGGTGACTGTTGCCTAATTTGTGAATATATATCATTAAAACCACTGGCTTGTACACATTCAAACATGAATTTCACAATGTGTGATTTATATACATCAATTTTTAAAAAGTTATTATGCACCAGGCATTAAGCTAATTGTTGGGGATAACATGTAGATAACACAGAACCTATAGTTTAGTGGAACAAGATACTCAATTATCTAAGTGCACAGAGTAAATGCACATAACTAGGTCTTGCACTATTTTAAAAACCAAACAACCTCCTCAGACTAGCATGTGGAAGAACCATTAGAGGTAGGAATGTCCTCTGTGGATTTTTCATGGATTCTGTGATTTGGGTTTTTTGGGTTTTTTAAGATTAAAATCCCTTTCAGTTATTCAAGCAGGGTGGTAGAGAATAAGATTAGGAAAGAAAATTACTTTCTCTTGTTTCTCAAACCATTATTGGTTATTACCTCCTTGGTTATGGCTAAAGAGGAATATTGCACTGAACTCATTTACTTAATTTTTAAAAAAATATTTATTGGAGTATAGTTGCTTCGGTGGCTCAGCAGTTAAGAATCTGCCTGCAATGCAGGATATGCAGGTTCGATACCTGGGTTGGGAAGATCCCCTGGAGGAGGAAATGGCGACCCAAGCCAGTATTCTTGCCTGGGAAATCCCACAGACAGAGGAGCCTAGCAGGCTACAGTCCATGGGATTACAAAGATTCAGACACAACTTAGCGACTTAACCACCACCCATAGCTGCTTCATAATGTTGTCTTAGCTTCTACTGTACAGCAAAGTGAATCAACTACGCTTATATATATATATCCCCTCTTTTTTTGGATTTCCTTCCCATTTAGGTCACCACAGAGCACTGAGTAGAGATTCATGTACTATATAGCAGGTTCTCATTAGTTATCTATTTTATCATTCACTTAAATTACACAGTAAAATCTGTAGGAAAACAGTGATTTTTATTTCTGGAGCATTGATCATGGGTTGGGCTGATTTATCTGAACGTACTGCAGCGAGGCTGTGCTGTAACCTCTAGGCAGAGCAGATCTCATTATTTTGTAGTGCCCCACAAAGGTTTTCTGGAAAATGAGGTTGAGTTATGGCTGGTCCTGGAAGGCAGTGTAATTTTCATTTGCTGTCAGCAAGTGCTGGAGAATGAAGAGACACAAGGGCGCTATATTTTGTGTCCTACGAGACTGCCCTACGATAAATGATCACCACACAGCCATGGCAGACTGAACCCATCAGTCACTGGAGAGTGGTATTGACAAGCACCCATCGCCCTGAAGCAGGGAGAGGGCTACAGTAACCTGTACTTTACAGCTCCTTTTAAGAACAGACCATTACCTTGTGATGGAAGTAGAGGAGATAACAGTAACCACCGCCACTTTGGAAACTTGCTGGGTCACCTGACATCAAGGAATGTTTCTTAGTCTGTTTGTGGAAAATACATCCCATAATACATCCTACCACCACAAGGAGTTGGTTACACAAATTAGGAATAGGGCTGAAAACATCTGGCTTCTTTGCCTGACTGTGAGGAGGAGGGTTTATTAGACAGAGAGCAGGGGTTCTGGGCTGCCTGTTTAGAAAACGTCCAATTCACTTAGTTTCTCAAAACCATTAGGAGATACTCCCTGGAGGTAAGAGTTTTCTTAAAGGATGCTGTCCCAATGCCAGCTGGCTCCACGGGTATTGTACTTCCCATTTCTTTCTGCTGGGAATGTGGTCCAGAATCACAAGTGTTTCAGGCTTTTTTGATCTACAACATCACCACCCTTTCTATACTTGGTTGGTGCTTGAGATTCTTCCATGGAAAAGTCATTTATTTGTTCAAAAACAAACTTACGGTTACCAAAGGGGAAATGTTGGGAGGAGATAAATCAGGAGCTTGGGGTGAACATACCCACACATTACTATATGTAAGACAGGTAACCAACAAGGACGTGCTGTATAGTATAGGGAACTCTACTCAATAGCCTATATGAGAAAAGAATCTAAAGAACAACTGTATGTGTATTTATAACTGAATCACTTTGCTGTACAACACTGTAAATCAACTATAAATACTCCAACAAAATTCTATATGCCAACAAAATTTTATACTCCAATAAAATTAAAATATTTCAAAAAGTCATTTATTTGTGAATATCATTTCTCTGATCTTCTCTCAAAATGCAAATATTAATAATTTAACAAGAATGAAGTTTTCAGACCCCTTTTCTTAAAGCAAGCATGCTCTGTTGCTCAGTCATGTTTGACTCTTTGCGACCCCATGGACTGTAGCCCGCCAGGCTCCTCTGTCCACGGGATTCTCCAGGCAAGAATATGGGAGTGGATTGCCATTTCCTGCTCCAGGGGATCTTCCCGATCCAGGGATCGAACCTAATCTGGCAGGTTCAAGCCTGCATTGGCAGGCAGATTCGAGGAATCTGAGGTCTGGAAAGCAATGAACGTGAAGATGGAAGGAAAGTGTCGGGGGAAGGAGGGGTGGAGCGCCCCAGAGGAATGAGGCCTTGTTTCCATTCCTTTGTCTGAGCCCCCCCAGATTCCTTCCATTTGGAAGAAGATGGATGGACAGGTGTGACCTTCTCGGGGTGGAAGGAGAACTGGGTGGAGACCTGGGCAGCTCCCACTTTCCCAGCCACACCTCGGGAAGGACTGCAGGCAGGTTCCAGCTGGCCTCATCCTCTCTACAGGCTGGGTCCAGATCCACCCAGAAAATGTTGAAAGGCATGGGCCCCTGTGGATCAAAGGGAACCTCCCTTGTTTGTTTTCACCTAAGGTAATGGAGTGGTTCCCACACCCTTTCCCAGAGCTATTCTGAATTCTTAATTCCTTCACCAGCTCAGATAATCATCCATTTGACCCCCGTTTGAAGGATTAGAACTCACGAGATGAAAGGCTCTCCGCATTTCAGAATGAGTACCGTCATCAGAGAGATTGATTTCATTCTTGCTTTTGTTTTACTACCTAAAACACATGTATTCACTTTACACACATTAGGAACAAAACGAACATCAGTTAAATGGACGAAAATACCTTCACCTTGAGATAAATATGATTGACATTTTGAAGCAAAACTTTAAGACTATTTTTCTAGGCACACATACATTGTCTCAGAATGGAATGGTTTATAGATTACTTTGCAACATCATTCTCTCAGCTTTTTATGGTTATATTTGATGTGAAATACATATCAACATCATCTTATTAAGAGATATCTATTGTACCTTGATTTAAATGTATTTAACCAATTCCATACTGCTGCATGGGGCTTCCCTGGTGGCTCAGTCAGTAAAGAGTCTGTTTGCAATGCAGAAGACCTGGGGTTCGATCCCTGCATCAGAAAGATCCCATGGAGAAGGAAATAGCAACCCACTCCAGTATTCTTGCCTGGGAAACCCCATGGACAGAGGAGCCTGGCAGCCTACAGTCCATGGGGTCGCAAGAGTTGGATACAATTGAGTGACTAAACTTACCTACCGACCTATGAAAGTGAAGTCACTCAGTCGTGTCCGACTCTTTACAACCCCATGGACTGTAGCCCACCAGGCTCCTCCATCCATGGGATTCTCCAGGCAAGAATACTGGAGTGGATTGCCATTTCCTTCTCCAGGGGAATCTTCCCGACCCAGGGATCAAACTCAGGTCTCCCGCATTGCAGGCAGACGCTTTAACCTCTGAGCCACCAGGAAAGCCCATACTGCTGAATAATTAAGTTTCCTTTCTCTGCTTCTCTCCCTCCCTCCTTTCCTTCCTTCCATCTTTCCAATTATCTATTTATGTATCTACATATCTGTGTATCTACCTATTATCTTGTTCAGTTGCTAAGTTGTGTCTGACTCTTTTGAGACCCCATGGACTATAACCCACCAGCCTCCTCTGTCCATGGGATTCTCCAGGCAAGAATAAGGGAGTGGGTTGCCATTTCCTCCTCCAGGGAATCTTCTCAGACCGGGGATCAAAGCTGTATCACCTGCATTGGTATTCTTTACCACTGAGCCACCTGGGAAGCCCCACTTAACTTCTATCTATCATCTATCTATTTCTATTGCTATTATAAATTGAGCTGCAAAAAGCATTCTTGAACATAAATTATATGGGCACATCATTACTATTTCCCTAGAAATGAGATTTCTAGATAAAATGATGCATTGAAGGCCCTTAATGTATTCTACATCTTTTACCTGCTCTTCATCAGAGTACAAGTATCTCCTTTCTCACTGTTTAGGACAGTGGTTTTTAATCCTCATTACTCATTGAAATCATCTGGGGAGATTTCAGAAAAATGACAAATGCCTGGGCTGCACCACAGAGGAATTAGAGGAAAGTCTCCAGGTGAGGGGTCTTAGCATCTGTATTCTTAAAAGGCTCTCACTATGCAATTTTCACGCACAGCCAGGGTTAAGGAGGTGACTGGTCCAGGGGCTTTTCTTTCCCCTGCTCGGTGTCCACAGCAGACATCACCAACAGAAACACTCTTTCTACTGAGCTCATGACTCCCATCCTGCTCAGCACAAGGCCACTAACAAACAACAGGCTTCCAGCCGAGAAGGAGTTGTTCAGGTTTTCTCTGACTTCACTGATTTTTGCCTAGTTATCCCATCAACAGTTATGTCCCTGAAGGACATAAGATTGAAGGCCGGAGGACAAGGGGATGACAGAAGATGAGATGGTTGGATGGCATCACCGACTCAATGGACATGAGTTTGAGCAAACTCTGGGAGTTGGTGAAGGACAGGGAAGCCCGGTGTGCTGTAGTCCATGGGATCACAAAGAGTCGGACACAACCTAGCAACTGAACAACAGCAATCCCATCTGTTGCTGAGAGCAGAGGATGTTAAAACTTCTTAGGCATGACTATGGAATTATCTATTTCTCCTTTAATTTGATTCTGTCACTTTATTTTTGTAACTTCAAGCTCAGTCATTAGGTACATACTCAAATAAGTCATGTTTTCCTGATAAATTTACTCTTTTATTATTACAGAATATTTCCCTTAATCACTTGCTATTTTCCCAGTTTGATTTCTCTGTGTGATTTATTTTATGCCATGCCTTCCCCAAATTGATTTGTTTTTATTCATTATTAATTTAGCTGGATAATTTTTCTCCCAAAATTTGGAGGATGGGTAAGTAGAGTAGGGAAGAATATAGAGTGCCTTTGAGGGCTTCCATTGCTGTGATTTCTCTTTATTTCTCCCACATGGATGATAGCTTTTAACTGATGACACAATTCTTTAGTTACTGTCTCAAACTCACTACCTTACGGAATATAGCACAGGGGAGGACAACTTTTATAATAATCACTTTTCCTCTGTAGATTTTTTTTCCCTCTCTAGATCCTGGAGATAGTATCCTACCATTTTTTTTTAAATTATTTATTTTATTTTTTGCTCTGCTGGATCCTCCTTGCTTTGTGCAGCCTTTCTCCAGTTACAGGGGCTGGGGGCTATTCTTCATCATGCACATGGGCTTCTCATTGCGGTGGCTTCTCTTGTTCCAGAGCACAACTCTAGGATGCACGGGCTTCAGTAGATTCGGCTCATGGGCTTAGTAGCTCCATGACATGTTGAATCTTCCGCAACCAGGGATGAAACCTGTGTCCTCTACCCTGGCAGGTGAATTCTTATTCACTGAACAATCCGGGAAGTCCCTATCCTATCATTCTTGAAATAAGGACTTTTACCATAGGGTCTCTGTGTGGCTTTCTTATACATTTTTTTTTAATTACTATTTTCTAAGACCTTGTTCTCTGAAGCTGCACGTCTACTTTAGCATGGGAACACTTGCTTCTCTAATTCCTTGGATGACATTTAAAAGGGAGTTCTAATAGAATGGATTGTGTATTTGTGTTGACTCTTCCTGTCTATATGGTGAAAACCCCAGTTGACACTAGTCTGAGTTTTTATTCTATTTGCTGAAAAAACCAAAGCTCATGATGATGACAATGAGCCCCCACATAGACCATCTCTTCACTGCGGTCCTTTTTTAACATCGCACGTTGTTTCTGAGGCATGAAGGTCTGCCGGTTTCAACAGCACCCCAGTCAAAGAGAGTGACGTTAAATCAGGAGAGCTCCATTTCTTCATCTGAGGACCTGCAGGCACCAAGCGCCAAGGAACCCTGTGTAAATGGGACACTTGAGAAGTTTGGCTTCTTCTCTGAGTCATTGCTAATGACTGTGCTAATCCCTTCGCCTCCCTGTGGTTAGTTTCACAGCAGTTGGGAAGATGAGACCATATCAAAACTCCCCATTGAATTTTGACAAATGTTTACACTTATGTAACCACTGGGCTTCCCAGGTGGTACCAGTGGTAACATCTGCCAATGCAGGAGACATAAGAGATGCAGGTTCAATCCCTGGGTCAGGAAGATCCCCTGGAGAAGGAAATGGCAGCCCACTCCAGTATTTCTTGCCTGAAAAATTCCATGGGCAGAGGAGTCTGGTGGGCTACAGTCCAAGGGGTCACAAGAGTCGGACACGACTGTGTGATGAAGCATGCAAAGCGACGTAGAGCACAACCACCAACTCAATCAAGATAGAGACTATTCCATTATTCTATAAAGTTTTCTTCATGCTCATTCCAAGTCAGTATCCTAGGTACCCCTCACTCTTCCCCCAAGACAGCCATGATCTGCTGCAGTTCATTATAGCTGTAGTTTGCCTCTTCTATTATAGAACTTGATTTAAGGAGACTGATACAGTATGTTTACCCTTGGGCATATGTGGGTGTCTGGGCCCTGGTTCTGTGTGGGTTTGGGGGGGCAATCATTCATGCTGTTTTCTTTATTGTTACCCCTTTTGTTTCTGCCAGGTAATGTTCCACTGGGCTTCCCATGTGGCGCTTGTGGTAAAGAACCTGGCTGCCAATGCAGGAGACCTAAGAGATGCGGGTTCAATCCCTGGGGAGGCTGGTGGGCTACAGTCCATAGGGTCGCAAAGAGTTGGACACAACTGAAGGGACTTAGCACGCACACTAGACTCCAGACTCCAATGTTCATTGTTTGAATATGCCATTCATTTGTTTACATTATTTATTTACTAATACATATTTATTTACTTTATTTACAAACATAGAGAACATAGGAATGTCTTCTACATTTGTGAGCTCCCCAAAGGCAGCCAGTGCACCTCACATTGCACATAGAATATAGTGATTGCTCAGTAAATGTGTTTTGAACAAATGAATGAATGGAAATGGGGACAGCTTAGGGGACAATCGTCTGCATCTCTGTTGGTCACAACTGTGGAGATGCACAGAAGAGATGGATCTAGAAAACAGCAGTCCACGGAGACAATGCCAGGTGGGTGTAACTGTTGATGTCATTTCTACTCCTCTTGGGCAGAGCCCTCAAATGGACCTAGCCTTTTCCTGAGTTGGAATCTGGGGTGCAGGAAGGAAATGTGGGGAGAGATGAGATGAATTCGTGGAAATAAGGGAATGAGATAAAAAGCAAAGGGAGCATCTGATGAAGGAAATCATTGTAGATGTAAGCCCAAGTCTCAGATCCAATTCTTCATACTCATGTCACCTTGAATGAGTGATTTAGTCACCACAGAACTCCACTTACTCCTACGTAAACACAGAAGATTGGACGAGATGAGCTCCAAGAGTCCTTCCAGTTCTAAGATGCTATAAAACTTACTTTATACGGATGAACAAGAGAAAGAAACTGACCATATACTTTCAAAGCTCCACCAACAGGACAAGGATGACTGTTTCTTGTGAAAGGAGTTGGTTTTAGTGGGCATGTCCCAAGATTCCTGATCTTAGGGTCTCTGTGTGAGGCTCTGACCCTGGGCTGTTGTTCATCTGGCATTGGGTTGGGTGAGGGGCGATGTTCAGTGCTGGGCAATGCTGGGTCAAAACTGGAGGTCAGAGTCCATAGGTCAGGACACAGGACACAGGAGAGTGGGCCAGGTAGGCAGGCTCCTATCTCGGATACAGGGAGAAAGAGGGCGATTGCAAGACACAGAAATTATCTGGCTACTTTACATTCTGTTCACTTCTGTCTGATGAGAATTAGGTTTTTCCCTTAACAAACAGCAGTATCTGATCCCTAGTCCTCATTTCTCAGTTTTATAGAACATCCATTACTGGAAGTGGACGCTAATAAAAGCCTCTGGCAAATTCAGGTGTTAATTATGGAAATTGTATTTAAATTTGATTGAAATTGAGACAACAGGACACTTTTTCCTCTGTGCCTTGTTACCTCTCAGGTAACATTCCAAGGGCTTACGGGAGGATCTTAGTAACAAGGGGTCATTCCTGCCATTTCAATGAGCACTTATCTAATTCCAGCCCTGATTTCCTTCCCAGGAGGGAAAAAAAAATTGTGATTTGAGTCTGTCAGGGCTTCCTAGGTGGCACTAGTGGTAAAGAATCCGCTTACCGCTTCAGGAGATGCAACAGAGAAAGTTCGATCCCTGGGTTGGGAAGATCCCCTGGAGGAGGAAATGGCACCCCCTCCAGTATTCTTGCCTAGAAAATCCCATGGACAGAGGAGCCTGGTAGGTTACAGTCCAGGGGGGCCGAAAAGAGTTGGACAGGACTGAGTGAGCGTGCATGCACGCGCGCGTGCGCGCGCACGCACACACACACACACACACACACACACACACAGAAACAGAGTCTATAGACTCTAAGCCTCAGAGATGGTTGCGTCCTTGTGGACAGCAGAGCCTGCATTTTGTGGGGCTTGGCTGCTTCTGAGGGTCAGAAGTCCTTGCTGTGGTTGCTGGAATTTCACCCAGTCTGTGGGCTACTCTTCAGTCTGTTATTACATCTCAGGAAATTTCATAGAAAGCTGTGTCTGTGGTATCTGCACTTTTTCCAGTTTTTTTTTTTTTTTTTTTTTGGACTGTGGTTAATACCCTTGAGAGTCATAAAATATTTTTTTTTAAATGCACCTTCAGAATGGACTAAATGAATTACGCATGCTAAGTCGCTTCAGTCATGTCTGACTCTTTGTGACCTCATGGACTGTAGCCCATCAGGCTCCTCTGACCATGGGATTCTCCAGGCAAGAATACTGGAGTGGGTTGCCATGTCCTCCTCCGGGGATCTTCCTGACGTGGGGATTGAACCCGCTTCTCCTGCTGCTCCCGCATTGCAGGTGGATTCTTTACCGCTGAGCCACTGAGGAAGCCCAAGTGAATCACTTAATAATAGCTTATTAATGTTTTTACAGTACTGAACTTGCTGTAATAATGGATTGAACACTGAATTCTAAGCATCCGTGTGAATGTAGGCATTTGGTCCTCAGAGGACTTCTGGAGCAGGAGGCACTGACACCTACCACTGACAGGCTGTGTGCCATCTCTTAGCTTCTCTGTGCTCTAGGCTCCTCGTCTGTAAAGTGAGGGGGTTGGAGGCCATTGTTCTGAGGCTTCAAGTTCTGTGTCTAGCCAAGACGCTGGGCTCGAATGACTGTAGGATCACTGTGCCAAGAGTAATCTTGGAGAGAACAAAAAAGAACACAAAGATGAAAAGGAAGCTGTCATAAATTCTGGGGAGCTAACGGGGGTGTGTGTGTGTGTGTAGCAAGTTGGCGGGAAAAGACTAAAACAGGAAATAATTACTAAAGTTCTTTCCCTTCTTTTTTGCCTTTGCCTTGGGACAGACAAGTCCTTCCTCTCACCTGCTGTATCTTGATTTCTGCTCTAGGAGTCCTCAGGAGTCAAATTAGGGAAACATTTAAGTCCAGTACTCATGAAAGACCAAGAAGAGCAGATGCGTGCTAGTTCACAACCACGGTAATTCAGCCAAAACTATTAAAAAAAAATAATAGAAAAAAGTGTTAGGTGATCACTCCTAGCTACATGTTAGCAACAGAATAAAAGGAACAAGAGAACACAGAAAGGAGCTAAGAAGAAATATTCAATGTAAAAATGAAATAGTTGAAATAAGGCAAGCAACAGATTAAACAAATAGCAGAGGGTCTTCCCTGGGGATCCAGGGGTTAAGAAGCTGCCTTCCAATGCAGAGGACCCCAGTTTAACCCCTGGGGCAAGGAGCTAAGATCCAACTCCAGCTCTGTAAATTTTCATCCAACTCCAGCTCTGTGCAGGACTCTTCCTCCCATCTTATACATGGAGAAGCTGAAACTTTCTGTTCCTTGAATATAAATTTACTCTTGTGTGTATGTATTGTGTGTGTGTGTGTGTGTGCATGCACGCTCAGTCATGTCTGACTCTTTGCGACCCCATGGCCTGGCTGCTCTGTCTATGGAATCTTCCAGGCAAAAATACTGGAGTGGATTGTCATTTTCTTCTCCAGGGGATCTTCCCAACCCAGGGTTTGAATCCATGTGTCCTGCATTGGCAGGCTATTCTTTACCTGGGAAGCCCTAAGATCCCACATGCCACAGGACAACTAAGCCCATGTGCCGTAACTAGACAAGCCCCCATGTGCCACAGCGAAAACCTCACATGCGCCAACTAAGATCCAATGCAGCCAAACCAATTTGTTGTTGCTGTTCAGTCACTCAGTCGTGTCTGCCTCTTTGTGATGCCACGGACTGCAGCACACCAGGCTTCCCGGTCCTTCACTGTCTCCCAGAGCCAAAGGAATAAATATTAAAAAACAGGAAGTACCGATGTCTCTAGGGCATCAGGTATGTGACTAATCACCATAATGGAGCATCACCGGCATCTGTTTAGGAAACACACACAAGAACAGATTATTTCTTGTGTGCAGAAAAGACAGACCCTGCATGATCAGTGTTCCTCCTGCCTCTATCTTTTCCCTCTCTTCTGTCTCTTCTTTCCTTTCCCTCCTTGACTGTTTGACCGTGCGTACATGCTCAGCTGTGTCTGTCTCTTTGCAACCCCATGGATTATAGCCCATCAGGCTCCTCTATTCATGGGATTCTCCAAGCAGGAATACTGAGTGGGTTGCCATGCCCTCCTTCAGGGGATCTTCCCAACAAAGAAATTGAACCCATGTCTCCTATGGCTCCTGCATGGCACATGGATTCTTTACTTACTGAGCCATCTGGATCACCCCTTTCCCTTCTTACCTCCCTCCCAAACCTCCAGACTCTGCTGCTACTGCTACTCGGAGGGTGCCATCGTGGAGAATCCCCTTAGGGAAAAGCAAATTATTCAGTCTTTGTTCCAGGGACATCACATTGCATTTTGTTTGGGTAATTTATATTTTAGAGCACACGTGTGAGTTTTCTATGTGGAATTTAAGAACCCAACTGAGCCCCTTCCCTCGGAGCCAAATTGGTATTTATTTCCTGCTTTCTGAAGGGGTTTCTGGGCTTGAGGATGGGGGACCTCTCCAGATGGCAGCACTTGGATTTAAAAGAATTTTCTGCCGAGAGATCAGTTCCAGACTTGCCCAACTGTTAGAGCTCACGGGGAGCAAGGAGCGGAAGGTGGTAATTTGCTAAGAAAGGAAAGAAAAACAATAATATTTATTTGATTACATTTTCTCATGTTCTAGTGGGGGGTAAATTACAGACCTAATGACTTCAGTGTTGAGGGTTTGCTGTGAACAAAGCTTCCTAAGGCGGTGAGAGCTTTGGAGTTAAAGGGAACTCAGCGGAGAGGAAGTACTGTCCCCACTAGTGTTTCACACAAGAAGAGATTTCCAATAACACTTCTGGGCTCCAAGCACCCTTTTCCTGCTCTCCTAACACTGACTACAAATGAATGATAAAAGGGGGGGGGGTGGAGATTTGTGAGTTATTAATAAGGGGGATGGGGGCTTTCCAGGTAGGACAGTTGGTAAAGAATCCACCTGCCAATGCAAGAGACCCAAGAGATGAGGGCTCAATCTCTGGGTCAGGAGGATCCTGTGGAAGAGGAAATGGCACCCCACTCCAGTATTTTTGCCTGGGAAATCCCATGGACAGAGGAGTCTGACTGGCGATGGGGTCACAGGGTCGGGCAGGACTGAAAAGGCACAAAGGCAATGAGGGGAATAATAACACAATTCAATTATGTTTCAGAGACCTTTCATTATTGGTAAATTTTCATCCAATTCCAGCTCTGTGCAGGATACTTACTCCCATCTTATACGTGGAGAAACTGAGGCTTTCTGTTCCTTGAATATAAATTTACTTTTTTTTTTTTCCCCAACTTGAACTTGGTACAAGTGTCTCCTATTTTTTTCTAAAGACAGAATTCCCTAGCCTTGCCAAAATAGTTCCAGACCCCTCTTTAAAAAGACTCTCCAGGCCCACGAAGGCAGGAGGCACCCTGAGGCTCAAGCCAGTCTGGACATCCGGGAAGGCCACTGGCCAAGGGGGCTAATAGGGTCCCCAGAGCTTGGCTCACCCTCCCAGACCTTCCCGCCCTGCCCTGCCTGCTGACTCAGCTGACTTTTGAGACGTGGCCAATTCGGGTTTGAACCCAGATCATCTCCCAGCACAATGATCTCAAGAGAGATTATTCCCCACTTCAAATTTTTCATCCCTCACCCTTCACATAAGGCAAATTGCTTCTCCCTGGCTGTATTTGTGGTATACCCCAGCTCTCAGCCCACAGGGGAGCACGTGACTTTACCTTAATGAACAACTAGATTTCTCACTTTTATTTTTTTTAAGAATAAAGATGAGGGCTAGAACAGGCTCACTGAGATCAGGGTAGCGTAGGTTGGAATTTCCTCCGCGGCGGAAGGAAGGTCTCACCTTTTTCTGCAAAGCCGAATCCTGCCCCGTGTTAATGATCCAGGGAGGTAAACACAACAGCAGAAAGAACGCTGGATTAAAAAAAAAAAAAATCCTTGTGGCTGAAAATCTCAACTCCACCACTTAATATCTGTGTGACCCTGAGACGTTCACTTGGCCGCTCTGAGTCATGTAAATACTACCTTTTCTGCCTCCTTCCTGGTGTTGAAAGAATTGAAAGGAGGCCAGACATTAAAAAAAAAAAAAAAAAAAAAAAACAGAAAAAGATTTTTAAAGTAGACAGCATTCTCTAACATAAAGCTGTATCATCTCTGCTGTTGCCGTTATTAAGACTCTATTCAACAACATAGATTTCTCTCTAAATTTCCTTAAGGAGACTAATACTTAAAAATCTTTTGAAAATCGCTTCTTTGTCAGTAGCAACCCCCACCTCCATGACTCCCTGGCAGCGTCTGTACTCAGGAATATCAGAGGGGTCTTTATCACTGGGAGATTTGGGGGGAATTTCTAATTTGTGGGACTAACGGAGAATAAGATCAGAGGCTTCTTCCTTCTCGGCAGGAGGCACACGCTCTGCAAACCCAGCCAACAACCTTCAGATGAATCAGTCCCGGTGACCAGGTATTTGTGAGAGGTTAATTGAAGGTACATTCCATATTTTCACGGATTCTCAACCCAGGGACTTGATTGCACTTGGCTCAAGCCTCCAAGTTTTCATCTCCCGTCTGCTTGCACTCATCGGATGATAAAATGCCATCCCGCTATTACTGGCATTCGACCTTTAAATGGCAAAGAGCCGCTTTGTCATCGGAGAGAGTCGTGAAGAGCCATAAAGGAGGAGATGGCGTTAGAATGCTAACACGTCTAACGCCGGTGCATCGCAAAGCCTCATGGACCCAACGTCTCCTGACGGGAAACACGCACCTTTCCCTCTGAAGCCCTTTGCTGCAGTGCTGTGCCATTTATTGAGAGCTGGCTGTGGGGCCATCCATTCACAAGCTTCCCACTTTCCAATTTAGACTTAAAACTTCCTTTTCCTTATGATTCCACCCCCTTCCTAGGTTCGAGATGTAAACACTCATCATTTATAGCTGATTGCCGGTTGCACACTACATGCGTGGTGCTGCCTCCTTGGGTTATTTGAAATGTCCCGGATCGTGGACACCGAACATTCTCTGGAGCGTGAACGTTCTCTGTAAGATCAGTCCGCCAGGAGTTAAAAGCACATCTCAGTCAGCAAATCGCTGGGCAACACTGCCAAACCACTTAACCTTTCTGAGTCTCTGCTTCCAGAGCCATCAAGTGGAAGGGGTTTAAGAGCATCACCTCACCTTGTAATGGGAGTGTTCTCAAGGAACCACTAATGCTACGCCTTATAAAACAAGTAGAAAACTAGGAAGCATAATGTGCAGCCTTGATCTTAAGTTTCCCTCCAGGGCTATGGGGAGGAGTGGAAGGGGCGGGAGAAGGAGGAAGAAGTGGGCTCTCAAGGAAGGCTGGAGGGACCCAGGATTTCTGTGTTCCCCTTCAAACAACAGAATCCTTTTACAGGTTTGCATGCCAGAAATCAATAGGTAGTATTTCCAGCATGAGAGGCAACAGGAAAGGAGACAGACTCAGCAATTCCAGCCTTCCTGATTCAAGCCAGGTTCCCCGAGATCTCCGGATTCAGAGCGACACTGCCGCTCATTATTTGTCAGCCCGTCTTCCTGTCCTTGGTCACCACCACCGCCTTCCTGCCACACTGCCCGCTAATCCTTCCATGACAAGCATTGTCACTAAGGGGGCATCTCTAGGAGACAGTGAGTTCATTGTCATCAAGTCAGCACCTTGAGAAACTTTGCTTGAGCCCCAGTGTTTAATTTAAACCTGTCTTTAAATTTACCACAGTGAAATTAATTTAACCTTCAATTGTTAAATGAATGCATAAAAATGCAGTTACTAAATGTGCACAAGTTAGGAAGGTAGGAGATAAAAAGCTGTAAGAAGTGACCTATACAAAGAACAACTTGTAACTGCTAAGGGGGAAGACGGGTGGGGAAGGGAAGGATTAGGAGTTTGGAATTAGCAGAAGCAAACTATTATATACAGAATGGATAAACAACAAGGTCCTACTGTAGAGCACAGGGAACTATATTTAATATCCTGTGATAAGCCAGAATGGAAAAGAATACGCAAAGGAATACATATGTGTATAACTGAGTCATTTTGCTGTGCAGCAGAAATTAGGCGCAGCATTGTAAATCAACTATACTTCAAGAAAAAAAAATCTTAAAAAGAAAAAAAGAGTAAGGCTACCAGGCAGAAAACAATTCAGACATTAGCTGAAACCCTACATAAGTTCAGGGGGTCACAAAAAGTTGGACATGACTGAGTACACACACACACATGATGTAAGTCAAGACTGACTTTTATGGCACAGACTGTCAACCTGCAGGGTGTTAGAGAAGATGTGGGAGAGTTGGCAAGACAGCGTTTGCAAGTAACTGAGAATTGAAGCAAGCCTTCTAGATGGAGAAAAATGGGATGGGGCAGGTGGGGGAGGGGCTGAAGAAGTCATTACAGGGTGGGCAGGGTGGCCACAGGTGCAGAGAAGACAAGGGGCTGGTGTGTGTTGGTGGGGACACTGAGGCAGATGAAGATGGAGGGAAGATGGTGCTGCTTGGTGATCTGGACCCAAGGTTACAGGGAACTTGAAAGTAAAGCTGACTGCCTTATTTTACATAAAATGTTTTGTCCAAGAGGTCGAAGGCAAGTGCCACCTCTTTTTTTCATGGACTAAAAATTTGTGAACATGGTGACAGCTATTTGCAACTCAAAATACTTTTATTTTCTAACTTCTTAATACAGTTTTGTATTTTTGGAGGCTGAAAATAACCAAAGTCGAACTTTTAGACCAGTGGGCTTTGATTCGCATCCCTGCGGGGTCTGCCCCATAGCATCATCATTTCAAGCAAATTATTGCATCTGGAAGTACTCTCAAAGGGGCATGAAGACGTGAAATAACAAGAACAGAGAATGGGGGAAAGCCCAAATCCTGCAGGCTTACAGGATCTGCTTCACCTTTAGGCAGAGCAGGCAAATGCCTATTGGTAGTGTGATTCCTGGGATTTTGGAAAACTGCCCCAAGTTCGAAAAAGAAAACTCCCCCCCAACCCCGGCTGCCTGAAATTCCACCCACAGTACTTAATCCCTTTAGTTTAAGGCATTGATCCCTGTTAAAATGTCTCTATCCATGGAAGCGGTAAGAGTTTAAGCTGCCCCCCTCAAGCTACTATCCCATTCTTTGCTTCCCTTCACTGTAAACTTCTTAATTAAGTGGTCTGCACCCCCGAAGCCCCCATTTCCTTACCACCCACTTTCTCCTTAATCTCACAAAATCCAGTTTCTGTCCACATCTCTTGACAGAAACCATTCTCCCCAAGGTCACCAAAGATCTGCTCATCGCCAACGTTTTCACATCACCCTTAACTCATGAGGGTGCTCTCTCCCTTGACACTCTCCATCCTCAGCCTCTGAGACTCGATGTGCTGTGGTCCTCATGGTTTTTAAATTTCATTTATTTATTTGTTTATTGGCTGTGCTGAGTCTTCATTGCTCTATGCAGGCTTTCTCCAGTTGCAGCGAATGGGGGCTACATTTCTTTGTGGTTCGAGGGCTTCTCATTGTGGTGGCTTCTCTTGTTGCAGAGCGTAGCCTCTAGGGCACAAGGCTTCAGCAGTTGCAGCTGCCAGGCTCTAGAGCACACACTCAGTAGTTGCAGTGCATGGGCTTAGTTCCCAATGTGTGGCATGTGGGATCTTCCTGGATCAGGGTTGGATCCCACGTCCTCTGCATTGGCAAGTGGATTCTTAACCACTGGACCACTAGGGAAGTCCGATCCTAGTGGTTTTTCCAAGGAACCTTTCATGGTTCATTTGTAACACCATTGCTGCCCGGCTGTCACTCCCATTGTAAAATTAGCAACTGCTACACTGAATAACGGAGAAGGCAATGGCACCCCACTCCAGTACTCTTGCCTGGAAAATCCCATGGATGGAGGAGCCTGGTGGGCTGCAGTCCATGGGGTTGCTGGGAGTCGGACACGACTGAGCGACTTCACTTTCACTTTTCACTTTCATGCATTGGAGAAGGAAAGGGCAACCCACTCCAGTGTTCTTGCCTGGAGAATCCCAGGGACGGGGGAGCCTGGTGGGCTGCCGTCTATGGGGTTGCACAGAGTCGGACATGACTGAAGCGACTTAGCAGCAGCAGCAGCAACACTGAATAAATATACTAATAAAATCTTCCTTTCTTAAAATCAGCTGTAAACTTCTACAGGCCATTGTTCCATGACTTGACCCCATAGGCATTCCTGGTTATGGGAATTGATGTCTAGAGGGTCCAGAGACAGTTGAAAGAATTGGTGTATGTGATCGTAAGTGTACATCCTCCGTATCCTGAGGCATTTGAAAATGTTGAAAGGAGCTCCTGTTGGTTAAAGAAGCATCACTGCTCATTAGCAAGGTTATTGTGCTTATCTAAAGATTGAGGGTTATTTCAGGAGTTTCCCTGGTGGCCAGACTTCCTAGGTACCCCAGTGGTAAAGAACCTGCCTGCCAATGCAGGAGACGTGGGTTTGATCCCTGAGTCAGGAAGATCCCCTAGAGGAGGAAATGGCAACTCACTCCAGTATTTTGCCTGGATAATCTCATGGACAGAGGAGCTTGGTGGGCTACAGTCCATGGGGTCACAAAGAGTTGGACACAACTGAGAAACTGAGCACAAAGGGAAAGAGAGGTATTGACTCTGATGTAAGGGGCCGCCTACAAGTGTAACGGTATCCTGGGAGGTGTGTTAGACATTAAAGCAGCTGGGTTCACCTCAAAGACTTGGAAGCATAGTGTATTTCCTTTTCTGATGTTCTGGAAAGGATCCACATCCCTCCTTTAGTATTTCTACCTTTAGAATCATTATTTTGGATCATAAGGATTTTTTGAGTTTTTTTATCTTTTTTGTTTTTGTCACCTACACATCTCTGTTAGTAAGGGTGTCACCAAGTTTCCATAACAGGGTTCCCAATATGTGTTTGTATATATCAGGCAGTTCTAATTCCACTTCCGTTAAACACTTGATACATAATTATAGGGGAGATGGAAATATAGATCTTCAAAATATTATTGCAGATGGCTCTTCTTCTCCTTTTGTCATTCCTGTGTGTGTGTGTGAGTTGCTCAATAGTGTCCAACTCTCTGTGACCCCATGTACTGTAGCCCGCCAGGCTTCTCTGTCCGTGGAATTTTCCAGGCAAGAATACTGGAGTGGGTTGCCATGCCCTTCTAAATGGGATCTTCCCAACCCAGGGATCAAACCTAGGTCTTTTTACCGCCGAGCCACCAGGGAAGCCCTTTTGTCTTTCTACATTCATCCAAATTCTAGAAACAGCCGAGTCATTTAAACTTATGTTCTTGGGAGGTGAATTTTAGGAGAGGTTTTCCAATAGGTAAGAAAAAAGAACATTCGTAAGAAGGCTAGCAATAAAAATGGAAGGACATTGTCTTGAAAAAGACACATTCCTAGGCCAATCATAGAGAAATGGGGATATCCAGGTACAAATAGGGAGCTTTCTCCTTGATCTTTAAGTGGCCTGCATTAGTGTTAAAATTCCTTTGTGGCCACTCTGGGTCCCTCTGGTTCCTCTCAGTCAGAATCACCTGTTGTTGTCTCTCTCCGGTTCTCTTTTCCTCTCTGATTCCTCAGGAGCATGCATCCACTGTGTCAGCTTTTCTCTTTCATGCAGCTTGGCAGAAGCCCCAAAAGACTGAAGATCATGGTCTTTTTTCTGTATCGGTGTGTGAATATTTATAATTATATTCTCAATCAGAAAGGAGTAATTTTCTTTACACCTAAGCCCCCTCTAAAATTCACAACTTGCTTCTGACTCAACCTGCTTTAAGGTACTAACTTACTAAACTGTAAGCCTACAATAACATAATTACCTTTAAATCTTATTTAGTCTGCATATACATACAGGTACTAAAAAGGAAGTTGAGGTGTTTGCCCACACAGTTTTATTCCATTCTATCAGTCAAAAGAATGAAAGTAAATTCCATATATTTTTAGCATCCCTGAATTACAAATCTGCCAAGAGAGGTTTGCGTTAAATTCCCTTTGGTTTATTGAATCAGTGTGAAATTTTGTATCAAAAAAAAGCAAACAGTGATGATTCAACAGAAATTGAGCACAACTCTCTGAGGTCCTGTCCTTGGCATCAGAAGGAAAAGAAATGTAAATATAATACAGTTCAAGAACATTCGAGGACTTCCCTGGTGGTTTAGACGATAAAGAAGCTGCCTGCAATGTGGGAGACCCAGGTTCAGTCCCTGGGAAAGGAAATGGCAACCCACTCCAGTACTCTTGCCTGGGAAATGCTATAGACAGAGGAGCCTGGTGGGCTACAGTCCATGAGGTCACAAAGAGTCAGACACGACTGAGTGATTAACACTTTCTTTTTTTCAAGTCTACTAGGACAGGGCAAGTGAAACCCAAATCATTGAGTTACAAAGCAGAATGTAAAGGAAATAAGTAAAAGACTGGGGGGAACTCAGCAAAGAAAGCAGACTTAGTCTGTACATTAAACCACAGAGATGTCAGTGAACAAAAGTGACAGATGGGCATTCTGGGTGCAGCAGAAATGTGAAGATGATCAAGACCTAAAAATCCCAGTCATGGTCTAAAGGAGTTAAAACATTCTATTTCACTAGAGCAAGATTGGAATGAAGTCCAGGAGGGAAGGATGAATCTAAAAACCTAGCTTGGAGTCATTTAAAGGGGGACTTGAATGATGTACTTTGAACTTTCTTCTTTGTCAATAAGAAGCCCCTGAAATTTTCAGAAGCAATTTGGTAGCGATTCGTTGGCAATAAAAGTTCCATATCACCTTTGGTGTCGAATCTTGTCAGAATACGATTAGCTCCTTGCCTCTGAGGATGGAGGAGGCCTTTTTAAGCTTACAAAGAAAGCAAGCACGAAGAGAAAGAGACAAATAAATTGGTGGTTGCCAAGGAGGAGGGAGTTGGGGGAGAGGTAGAGTGAGAGTTGAGGATGAGCGGGTACAAAGTATTACATATAGAATGGCTGAACAACAAGGTCCTACTGTACAGCACAGAGAGCTACGCTCAGCATCCTATGATAAACTGTAGTGGAAAATATTATCTTTAAAAGACTGTGTATATATATATATGTGTGTGTGTGTGTGCGTGTATGTGTGTGTGTATAACTGAATCACTTTGCTGTACAGCAGAAATTACACAACACTGTAAATCAACTGTACTTCAATCAAAAAATAGTAAGTAAAAAAGGAGATCAGTGATGGGCAGAGAGAGTAGAACCAGACCTTCCTGGTGGGTACGAATGTTCTGTTTCACGGTGCTGGGTGCCAACTGCCTCTAGCATTGTCACGAGGGATACTCAGAGCCTGATGTGGGGTTGAGTGCCAGGCGATGTATTCCAGAGCTTTTCATTCTCTATTTGGCTTTGTCATCCATGGGGGAAATATGTGGCCTCTCCTAAAACTCCGAGCAACATCTTTACAGGCATTTTGTCGGCATAACAGCAGACGGTTACTGTACAAACAGTCATTAACCACAGGCTGCAGGCAAAGCTAATCCTGAGTGTGTTGCAACCATTGGAACCAGGAAATCTGAGCTGCTGCTAATAGGGTTCCAGCAGCTGAATCCTTAGCTGGTTTTGGCCCAGCTCCCCGGCCATGATCACAGGGCTCCATACTTGCTGGTGCCCTGCTGTTTGGTTTCTGTTCGAGGATTTTTCACTGGGTGAAAGACAAATCATGGATTGACTTTTTTATTTTTTCTTTTTCTGAAAGTGCAGTGTCAGAGCTGGACAGGGATCTTTAAGAAAGATCTGAATGTTCAGCCATCATTCCTAGGTGGACCCAGAGGTCCCAAAGAAGGCTCTCACAAAGTGATGCAGTGATTTCTGAGTATCTCCTCTTTGACGAATACCACTCCTCCCAGCTTCTCATGTTTGATAGATCTGGAAGCAGCAGTTCTTTCTGTTTTTAATTCACATCCTTCCATCTTACAGCTTTGCTCAAAGACATCTAACCTTCTTAAAGACTTCAATTGGTTCTTATCCTTCTCTGTAATATCTCCCGAACAAAGCCCTTCATGGATCACTTGATAAACTGAGTATCAGGAGGAAGAAAAGGGCTGATGGATATGAGGGGTTGGAATCATTGGATCTTTGGAGGATGGTGAGCATATGGCAGCCACTTAGCCCAGTGGATGTCAAGGACCAGCTGTGGAATATCTGTCATTTTAAGGCCATACAGAAAGCAACTCTGGACATCTGACTTCAACATGCATGTGTCCATTGACTAAAAAAAATAGGAAGGCTCCCAACACTTGTGAAGTGTCGAGCTGGCTGCAGAGATAGGTCGTCCTTTCTTTGGTCTAAGAAGGTCATAGTTCTAAGACATAGAACCTGAGTCATAGATCTGAATCCTAGTTGCAAATTACTTATAACCAAGACTCATATGGAGCAAAATTCTATAGCGACAAGAATGGGGTTTGGATGTTGGGTAGACAAAGAGAACAATAACCATCCCATGCAGATGGGAACATTTATTATAAAAAATGCCAGTGATGGCATTGCATACTGACAGTGGCAGAGACCTCAGGACCCAGGACATACGTGAGAGTACTGCAGGTCAGAGGTGAACAAGAGGAAACATTCTGAGAACTGCAGAAAAGAGAGGGACTGGGAACATGGATGTTCTACACATAATGATCAGATAAAATGAAATGATATGAAATGATAATGACAGGATTATCCCCTTGTAATGAGAAAAATGCACCATATGAGACATGTTATAAGCTGTGGAACAGATCCAGAGACACATGTTTATGTGGCTTTGGACCTCTTGTCATGAATCTTGGCATGAAGATAAGGCAACTGATGATCATTACTTTGTGTTGGTGTGTATAGTGGCCTTACTGGTAAAGAACCTGCCTACCAATGCAGGCGATAGAAGAGACATGAGTTTGATTCCTGGGTCAGGAAGATCCCCTGGAGAAGGAAATGGCAACCCACTCCAGTATTCTTGCCTGGGAAATCCCATAGACATAGGAGTCTGGTGGGCTACAATTCATGAGGTCTCAAGGAGTCAGACACAAACAAATCAACAAACACAAAGGCACGTGCATGATATTAAAAGGACAGGAGTGAATGTAGAACCTTAAAAATTAGAGATAATCCTCCTCTCTGGGATTAAATCTTTATTTTTTTTTTTTACTCTTCCATCTTAAAAAGTTGGGAAAATTCAGAATTCTAAGAGAAAACCATAGACTAGTCTCTATCCGGTCAGCATTATTAAAATTCCCTTTGTCAAATCCTGCAAAATGCTACTCAACATTCAATTCAGAAATCAACTACACATTCAGCTTTTGGCCAAAAGGGAGACCACATAATAAGAGGAATGGCTCAGGCATTGGGAATGATTTGGCGTTCTCAGTGACAGGGCTGGAGACACAAAGAACTTTCTCCTGCAACCACATAGTTGATCTTTCTGGGGGAAACTGGGCAATTGTTCTGATAGTTGGGAGATGTTCTGACTCACTCAATTTTCTTACTTGGGACAGAAATTGTGGCTATAAACAATTATATCTCTTCACTTACTTGGGAGCAGGGAAGAGCTCATGAGACCATGCAAGCACAATTTCCAAAGACTTTAAATACAGAAATTATAGATATGACCTATTCTTCTCCTCGGTTGCAGCTATGAAGCCCATTTTCTGTAAAGGGGACTCACAGTTTGCCCAGCTTGCTTAATAATAACACAAAACTTCTTGTCAATTAATCCACTTGTTTTCCAGAAGAAGGATAATTTTGTGGAAATGGTAGAGTCTTGATCTCCAAAAGGACATTTTTTTGGTTGATCTTCCTCTGTTTGGTTATGAGAGTAGTTGAGGAAGAAGTGCTGTGCTTAGTCATTCAGTATGCCTCTTTGCTACCCTTTGGACTGTAGGCCATCAGGCTCCTCTGTCCATGGGATTTTTCAGGCAAGGAATACAGGAGTGGGTTGCCATTTCCTTCTCCAAGGGATCATCTTGACCCAGGGATCGAACCCGCATCTCCTGTGTCTCCTGCATTGCAGGCAGATTCTTTACCACTGAGCCATGAGGGGAATAAGACAGACATTCAAGCATCAAATATATGATTTCTCGAAATCTAGTAGTGCTTTCATTTTTGGAACTATGAAAGATGAGCAATCCTGAAATCCTCTCGTTGCCAAATACAAACTCTAGAGAAAATATTTATTAGGAACCTTTTAAATTCAAAGATGAAATTGTAAGAAAGCAAGGATATTCTTCTGAAGGCAGGTGAAACGTGGGCACATGGACCCACAACACTAAGAGAGCCTTTGTGTCATTCCTGGGGCATCTATTGATAAGAGAAGCCTAGGGCTTCTGCATTAATGACTGTGCACACTGGGTCAGAAGGCAGAAGCTTCAGCCTTGGCAGGATAAGGACCAGATCAGACAACCTAACGTGCATCAGGGGCACATGACAGTGTACACCCTCAAAAAGGAGACGAATGGTATCATCTCAGCTAAATATCACCCAGTTTAGTAATACATTTCCTGGAACACCCTAGCTGCCCAACTTCTTAGCCCCTTGGATAAATCCCTCTCCCCTGTTAAGACCATTTCCCCCCACTCTCCACAAATACAAAACAGACCACCCAAATCTAAAACAATATATATTTCCCCTCTTTCCCATTTGTCCAAGATTATGGAAATTTCCTCCCTTTTTCACATATACATTTTCTAATATTTCACAAGGATCACAGATCTCTTTTTAAGAGAGAAGGGGAGCTCAGTTCTGCCACAAGAATCACTTTGTTTTCCTTCTGCCATGAGCTTCCCCCTGCTCTGGACATGACAAAGGATGGTTTATGCTTGTTAAAGTACAAAACTTGGCACCCTTGAAGTTTCAAAAGGACAGAATTTAATTTGTCCTTTGTAGTTCCTCTCTTCTATCCTTTTTGGTACCATTTCATTAACTCCGTGCTTTTCTCAAAAGTCACAGAGTATTATTCTTTGTTTTTGAAAAAACAAAACAAAACAAAGCAAAACCCAAAGCTAACAGCCCCCCGACAAAGAACAATAGGAAATGAATTGCCAAGGCTCCCAGCGATGATTATTATTATGAATCTTTGTGAGAAAATGTCATTGGGACTCAGCCATGGAATTGAATTCCTCTTCCCTATTTTATTGGCACTTATTGGGCCTGACAGTTTGATGAGAGAATTGCGGATTATTTAGACGCTCTTCCATCACTGATCAGGTCCAGTTTGATAAAAAGCATTTATTGAGTGTTAGTTACAACCTCAGTTACTGTGAGGAGGAAGGAGAAAAATTAATTTGCTGCCTTCCCTATAGGAGGGGAGGAAAGGGGAAATTCTTGAAAGACATTCATCTTTTTATTCATTTAACCAAGTTTTAGTCCTCATTTACTTCTTACGCAGCCAAAGAAAGAGAGGTACCAAAGATTGTAACGCAGAATTATTTAAACAGAATTTCTGTTTAAAAGAGAAGTGGTAAAACCAGGTGAGGATCATCAAGAAATTCTTGGTTGGGGATTAAACTGTGCAGGATCGTGGAGGAAGAATGTGGAACCATAGGTTAGAAGAGTCATGTCTATGGCCATAGCATCAAAGCTAAAAGTCAAAAGAAGTACATTTATTTCCTTCCTTGCTTGTCTCAATTTTTATAGAAAACATTTCAATACACAGCTTAAAAAAAACCCAATACAATATTGTAAAGTACTTAGCCTCCAATTAAAATAAATAAATTTATATTAAAAAAATAAAATAAAAATACCAGTGGAAAAGTGTGTGAGATCTACTGTAATTGCTTTTATTTGAATCCCAACTCTATCCCTTCCAAGCTATGTGGCTTTGGACACCTTAGTTGATCTTTGAAAGCATTTTTTCAAAATGGAGCCATGAAGGAGTATGCTTATTTTAGGAGAGACAAGAAATTCTGTGGATTACATTGTAGATTTCCTTGGGTGGAGATGCCCCTGACAAAGCAGGTGGGGTTTACTCCTTAGAAGGTGTTTTTGACCACAGGAAGCAGCAGAGAGATTCTCTTATAGGTTAGGGAATCACTTGATCACATATATGATTTTGAAAGGTCATTTCAGCAGAACTGAGGAGGATTGACCAAAAGTCCAGTGATGCTGGAGAATGCTCTAGTTGGGAAGGTCTCTTAGCAATTCAGCCACTGGATGAGAGTTTGATGGGAAGTTCTGTACTTTCTCAATAGAATTCCATCCTCAGTCCTTTCCCATCAAAGTCAATAAACAAGGGGATTGGAAAATGAAGACTGGTGTGGGGATGAGAGGAACCTTCAGACACTTCATTGAAATGGTCTGATGATACTGGATTCATTGTGCAAGTCTCCCTTTTCCAGTTGGGACTCAAATTCCTATTAAATTGGACAACAATCTAGATAATTTACAGACCAGTCCTGGGGAAACACATGCTAGCTGCTTTCATGCTTTTGTTTTTCTTCCCCTTAAACACTCAGCAAACAAGCACTCATTTTGAATTTGTTTCCGCCTCTCACCAGTATTCACTGAGAAGTTCTGCATATTTTACTCCCAAGGGAAACCAGAACCAGGGCTTCAAGTTTGGGGGAGAACTGGTTGCTGGGCAGGCGGTGGGGGGGACAGTGGGGGGAGGGGTTGTTGTTAGGTGGATAAGGAAGGAGGAAGGGAGGAGGCTGCAATTAGAAAAGAGAGTCCCAGAAGGAAAGCTGTGTGTAAGACCAACTGCAGAAGTCAACAGAGCGCTTCCTGCAGCTCTCCACCCCACTGTAGTCTTCACACATGGACAGTAATATTCAGTAGTCATTTTGATCCGTTGCTGAGGCTTCAAAATGTGCCTTTGAAACACCAGGCAGCATCTGGACAAAACGACTTCCAGCCCACCCAGAGACCCCCCAGACTGAAGGAGCTCAGCTCTGGAGTTGGATGTGCTAATCGGCTACGTCACTACCTCGCTCGATTCTCTAGGGTGAGCCTTCGAGAAGCATCTGGCCTCGGGTTTCCCAGAAGACGGCATCTATCTGGGCAGACTTTGTTGCACAGAGGAGGGTGTGCTTTGTGTGTTTCTGCACTGGGCTTTCTGGATTTAATTAAGGGGATGCGAGGTGTCAGGGACAAATTAATTTACTCCTCAGCACCATTTCAGCCTTCCCAAGTCCTCTCTTCCCTCCCCCACCCACTCACCTTTGCAGGGAGCCCTTATGTAAATAAGGTAGCTTCTTATGTAAATGAGGCACTCAGATCCAGGGCTCTGAGGGACCTCCTGGGAGTCACTGGTAGACCTTGTTCTTGGTCCATAATTTCTATGATCATGTTATTGGTCAGGGTTCTTGAGCCTTCGAGTCCAGACAAGAAATTCAGGCAATGTTTTATTGGAGCCCCTGCTGTATCCAGGGGATGGGGTGGGGTGAGAACGAGTTCCCTTGCTCACTTGTTCACCAAGAGGGATTGAGCTGGTTTTTTAAACCCAGATGAGGGTAGGGCTGTGCCCAGGGGTGGGGTGGTTTTGGTGGTTAGTCCACCCCTTCGGTGGTGTTGGGTGCAGGGGGCATGCGTAGTACTCTGCTTTTGCTCTGGGCTTTTCAGAAGTTGTAGTTGGTTTTTGGTCTTTTGTATCTTTTTGTCCATAATTTGCCCCAACTGCCCATGCATGCAGTTATTTTCGTCCCTCATAGTTGTTTTGTATTTCGTTGCTCCGAGGACACATTTGTCCATGTGCAATTACTGAAGCAAAGGGTCCCAGATCTATCTCAGATCCCAGCCTGTCTCAATGAGACCTTGCTCTCATGATCAAAGATAAAGGTCCAAACTCCAACCATCATATCTGAGCTCCAGGTATCAAAATGGAAGAAGAGAAAAATCAACCATACTTCAACAAAATAGTAAATAATTTGTTTTAAAGTAGACTGACAAAAAATAAAAGAAAAACAAAAATCTGCTGAACATAAAAAAGAATAGAGTATTAAAGCATAATTTAATAGGCGGGGAGGTGGGAAGAGGGAAGAATAGACAAAAAAGAAAAAGGGCAAAATCACATGTCAGCAATCATGTAGAGACATTTCTTGACACTTGCTTCGCTCACATATCATCAACCAGAATTCAAATATGCTATGCATAACCCTAAGAAAACAGGGAAATGAAAGCCCAGCCAAAATCTGAAGTTTTTAAACTAAAGGAAGAAAGAGGGAACTGAAACTGATTTCCTGCCATTGCTGAGCATTTTGGCTGATCAACCAAAGTTATATGATGCACACAACACATTCACATCCCTCCCCAAGGGGGTAAAAACAAAGTGTCAACTATTTGTGCTTCTTAGCAAAGTCCATCTCCAGGTACTGCTCTTATAGTCTGGAAATTTGGGGGAAAAGAAAAGGCTTGACTTACCTCCTATTAAGACCTATTATAATTTCAGCAGAGGGATAGACAAACAGATCGATAGATCCAAACATAGCATATAAAATAGACCTAAACCTTTTTGAGACATTGTTGTATGATTGAGGAGATGTTATAATTAAATGGGGGAAAAGATGGACAAATCAATAAATGTTTTGTAGATATATATCCCTGCCTCAGAAATAAACTGAAGTTGTAGTGTTGTAGCCACGCGTTCCGGGAAACAAACTCACTCAGAAGGACAATGCAGATAGTGGAGTGCAGCTTATTACACCGTTGGGCCCAAGGCAGGGTCTCCTTTTAGCCAAGGACCCCGACCAGTTTTTGTGAAAACCTTATACACCGTAAGTGTACTTGCTCAAACCCACCTCCCCAAATTCCTTGAAACTAGTCTGGACAAGGTAAAAGAGAGATATGATCAAAGTTAACCCATGATTCATGTGTCACAAGACTAGATAAACAGTGGATATTTATCAATAGGACTGTGGTCATATCCCGATAAACATAATGGAATTTACTACTTTGTTCTATTACAGAGATAATTAGCATATTCTTTTAGGCAACGGAGAGTCTAAGTACAAGTCCTGAGGCTCTTTTATGGCGGGGGGGGGGGGGGGGGGGGGGGGGGGGAGGGGTGGTCTGGTTTCCCATTGGTATGCCACTTCTACAGACACCGGGCACAAAGTTCAGAGTCCACTGGGAGGGTGACCATGCGTGTAGCCTAATGTTCGCAGCCCGGCCTAAGATGGAGTCCAGCTCTGTCTGTTTCCTCCTTCAGTAGCAAAACTCTAAATGTAAAAATGTAAAACAATTGATGAGTGAATAACATTGGCAGTCGGGGTGGGGAGGGTCGTGGGGTGGGTTGCGGTGTCAGAAAGGATTTCTTCTTTTTATTATTAAAATTTGTTGTGCAAGACTTGTGGTTGCCAAGAAGGATGGGGGATGGGAGAGGGATAGATAGATGGAGAGTTTGGGATAAGCAGATGCAAACTATTATATATGGGATGGATGAACAAGTTCCTACTGTATAGCACAGGGAACTACATTCAATATCCTGGGATAAACTGTAATGGAAAAGAATATGAAAAAGAATGTGTTGATATGTATAACTGAATCACTTTGCTGTACAGTAGAAATTTTTTTAATCCATTTTTTAATGGGAGGGAAATTGGATTACAATGTTGTGTTGATTTCTGCCATACAACAAGGCAATGTACAGCAGAAATTAACTGCACATTGTAAATCAACTATACTTCAGTACCATAAATTTTTAAAAATTCATTGTTTATTTGTTGCAAGAATTATTGTCCTTTGTGCCGTTTAGATATTTTAAAAATATTGACTATGGGTATTTTCAAGCATACATAAAATTTGAGAGAATTGTATCATGAATTCCACTTACTTGCTTCTATTATTAGGGACTCATGGATTTTTACAAGAGAAGACTCTATACATGGACATCACCAGATGGTCAACACCGAAATCAGATTGATTATATTCTTTGCAGCCAAATATGGAGAAGCTCTATACAGTCAGCAAAAACAAGACCAGGAGCTGACTGTGGCTCAGATCATGAACTTGTTTTTGCCAAATTCAGACTTAAATTGAAGAAAGTAGGGGAAACCACTAGACCATTCAGGTATGACCTAAATCAAATCCCTTATGATTATACAGTGGAAGTGAGAAGTAGATTTAAGGGCCTAGATCTGATAGATAGAGTGCCTGATGAACTATGGAAGGAGGCTCGTGACATGGTGCAGGAGACAGGGATCAAGACCATCCCCATGGAAAAGAAACGCCAAAAAGCAACATGGCTGTCTGGGAAGGCCTTCCACATAGCCGTGAGACGCAGAGAAGCGAAAAGCAAAGGAGAAAAGGAAAGATATAAACATCTGAACGCAGAGTTCCAAAGAATAGCAAGAAGAGATAAGAAAGCCTTCTTCAGCAATCAATGCAAAGAAATAGAGGAAAACAACAGAATGGGAAAGACTAGAGAGCTCTTCAAGAAAATCAGAGATACCAAAGGAACATTTCATGCAAAGATGGGCTTGATAAAGGACAGAAATGGTATGGACCTAACAGAAGCAGAAGATATTAAGAAGAGGTGGCAAGAATACACAGAAGAACTGTACAAAAAAAGATCTTCACGACCTAGATAATCAGGATGGTGTGATCATTGACCTAGAGCCAGACATCCTGGAATGTGAAGTCAAGTGGGCCTTAGAAAGCATCACTACGAACAAAGCTAATGGAGGTGATAGAATTCCAGTTAAGCTATTCCAAATCCTGAAAGATGATGCTGTGAAAGTGCTGCACTCAATATGCCAGCAAATTTGGAAAACTCAGCAGTGGCCACAGGACTGGAAAAGGTCAGTTTTCATTCCAATCCCAAAGAATGCTAATGCTAATGCTAAGTCACTTCAGTCGTGTCCGACCCTGTGCGACCCCATAGACGGCAGCCCACCAGGCTCCCCCGTCCCTGGGATTCTCCAGGCAAGAACACTGCAGTGGGTTGCCATTTCCTTCTCCAATGCATGAAAGTGAAAAGTGAAAGTGAAGTCGCTCAGTGGTGTCCAACTCTTAGCGACCCCATGGACTGAAGCCTACCAGGCTCCTCCATCTATGGGATTTTCCAGGCAAGAGTACTGGAGTGGGGTGCCATTGCCTTCTTCGAATCCCAAAGAAAGGCAATGCCAAAGAAAAGCAATGCCAAAGAATGCTCAAACTACCGCACAATTGCACTCATCTCACACACTAGTAAAGTAATGCTCAAAATTCTCCAAGCCAGGCTTCAGCAATACGTGAACCGTGAACTTCTAGTTGTTCAAGCTGGTTTTAGAAAAGGCAGAGGAACCAGAGATCCAATTGCCAACATCCTCTGGATCATGGAAAAAGCAAGAGAGTTCCAGACAAACATCTATTTCTGCTTTATTGACTATGTCAAAGCCTTTGACTGTGTGGATCACAATAAACTGTGGAAAATTCTGAAAGAGATGGGAATACCAGACCACCTGATCTGCCTCCTGAGAAATTTGTATGCAGGTCAGGAAGCAACAGTTAGAACTGGACATGGAACAACAGACTGGTTCCAAATAGGACAAGGAGTACATCAAGGCTGTATATTGTCACCCTGCTTATTTAACTTATATGCAGAGTACATCATGAGAAACGCTGGGCTGGAAGAAACACAAGCTGGAATCAAGATTGCTGGGAGAAATATCAATAACCTCAGATATGCAGATGCCACCACCCTTATGGCAGAAAGTGAAGAGGAACTCAAAAGCCTCTTGATAAAAGTGAAAGTGGAGAGTGAAAAAGTTGGCTTAAAGCTCAACATTCAGAAAACGAAGATCATGGCATCCAGTCCCATCACTTCATGGGAAATAGATGGGGAAACAGTGGAAACAGTGTCAGACTTTATTTTTGGGGGGCTCCAAAATCACTGCAGATGGTGACTGCAGCCATGAAATTAAAAGACGCTTACTCCTTGGAAGCAAAGTTATGACCAACCTAGATAGCATATTCAAAAGCAGAGACATTACTTTGCCAACAAAGGTCCGTCTAGTCAAGGCTATGGTTTTTCCAGTGGTCATGTATGGATGTGAGAGTTGGACTGTAAAGAAGGCTGAGCGCTGAAGAATTGATGCTTTTGAAGTGTGGTGTTGGAGAAGACTCTTGAGAGTCCCTTGGACTGCAAGGAGATCCAACCAGTCCATTCTGAAGGAGATCAGCCCCGGGATTTCTTTGGAAGGAATGATGCTAAAGCTGAAACTCCAGTAATTTGGCCACCTCATGTGAAGAGTTGATCATTGGAAAAGACTCTGATGCTGTGAGGGATTGGGGGCAAGAGGAGAAGTGGACGACAGAGGATGAGATGGTTGGATGGCATCACCGACTCAATGGACGTGAGTTTGAGTGAACTCCGGGAGTTGGTGATGGACAGGGAGGCCTGGCGTGCTGCAATTCATGGGGTCGCAAAGAGTCAGACACAACTGAGCGACTGATCTGATCTGATCTGATCTGATAATATATTTATTTATATATATATTTTATATCTATTAACTGCTGCAATCCATGTGTTCGCAGAGTCAGACATGACTTGGCGACTGAACAACAACAAACTGCTTTTTATTTTCCACAGTACTATCGTGATCATCAAATTGTCCCCACTTTGACTTGAGAGTGCCTTCGAGATTGTTCCTGTGTCCTTTCCACATTCTCTTTATACTTTGATAATTTCTTTGCTTTCAGGTCTAAGATGTTCCAAGAACATCTTCTACTTTTTCAGCCCTGGATATGGAATCAGCAATTTCTCTAGGGGAATGTTTCCCGTTATTGCAAAAGGACACTTGGAGAGCAGCACGTGTATACTAGGGAAGAAGGGATTACTTCAACAGGAAATAAAAACTGACTCACCGAGGAAAATGTTGATACATCTGATTTTGTCAAATTTCATTATTTTAAAAGTGTTTCTTTTATTTTAAAATAAAATAAATAAGTTAATTCCAAGTTTAACAATTTTATGTGCTTCAGAAGATGCCAAAACCAAAAGTGAAAAATCAAGTCTCAGATAGGGAAGAATCTTTAACAAAGGAGTCATATTCAGGACAAAGAACTCCTACAAATAAAAAAGGAAAAGGTAGATACTCCAAAAGAAAAAATGTCAAATAACATTAACAAGGAATTAACAAAAATAGGAGAATAAACTTTCTGTAAACCTATGAAAAAGTTCTCTGCTTCACTGGTGATCAGGGAACTAGATATTAAAACATCAACAATTTCATGTCCATCAGACTGGCAAAAGTAATTTTGAGACTGGTAAGATCAAGAGTTTGGTAAACTGTGAAGGGAAAATAAATCCAGGAGTACAAATTTTTAAATTCTAGAAAAAATTGTTTGCAGTAGATTGCAAAAGCAAGCAATCCAAACCTGGCTGAAAGTTCAAGGGCTCTGAGAATAATGTCAAAAAGGACTTTAATTCCCCATAAAAACTAAAATGAACAAACTGGGCGATTTCACTTAAAGGAAGAAAATATTTTAATAGTAACTTTTAAAACATGCAACGCACAGGTCAATTTGATCGCTCAATCTCTATATCCTTTAGCTGACACCCAGAATGACACTGGATTAGAGTTTACTTCATAAACTAAACCCAGTACTTGATTCCACAGCAATTGATATTTAGACAATCTTATAGATTAAATGTGAATTGTTGTTGTTTTGCAATCCCATGGACCATAGCCCACCAGGCTCCTCTGTTCATGGGATTCTGCAGGCAAGGATACTGGAGTGGGTTGCCATTTCCTCCTCCAGGGGATCTTCCCAATCCAGGGTTTGAACCCGAGTCTCTTGCAATTCCTGCAGGTGGATTGTTTACCACAGAGGAGCCTGGCGGGCCACAGTCCATGGGGTCGCAAAGAGTTGAACACTGAGCGACTAACACATAGGACCATACAGTTATGTATCCTGCTTTTAACACATCATGAATATTTACCATTTCAAAGTCCCAAAGCTATGAGTATCTTGATAACCAGGAATATACTACACCACAATCTGGAAGGGGAAAAATGTAGTCCCTTCATTGAAGAATTGTCTCATAATTCCCATCTCTGTCCTCTGTGTTTTCTTGTTCTCCGCCAGTTTGACTCTGTTCCCACCAGCCCTGGATACTCAGTAAGCAGGCAGCTTGAAAGGAGGTGGAGGGTTAATGACTTGAGTCCCCTGCTAACTTGGGATGACTTTTCTCTGATTCAAACTCCTTGAGGTGTGTCGACCTACCTCTCCTAGACAGCTGGACTCTGGGATTCGGATGTGCCTTTCTCGCCCTGCTCGCCAAGTAAAACCTGCTGTTCCTACCTGCCTAGATTTCCATCTTCAAGCACAAGCAAGGACACATCATCTTCTAATGCCTTCTCACTATCGTAACATGAAAACCTCTATTTTTTCTATTTTATAACCCCCTTTTTTGATCATTTGCAGGGCCCTACCTTATTCACACATGAGACTGCTTTCATTGGCCCCTAGCTGGTCCCTTACCTGTTCTGTCTGCCATGTTGGTCCTTATTGTCCTTTTTTGCTCTGTGTCTATCTCAGAACCCCACACCTAGCAGGCACCAGGAGAAATGAGCTCTTAGAAGGACATGGGTTGGGACTTCCCTGGTGGTCCAGTGGTTAAGACTCCACCTTGCAATATAGAGGCTACAGGTTCAACCCTGGGGCAGGGAAGTAGGATCCCACATGCCACAGGGCAACTAAGCCCAAGAGCTGCAGCTACTGAGCCCACATACTCTGGAGCCTACGAGCCACAATGAAAGATCCTGCATGATGCAACCAAATAAATATTTTTTAAAAAAGAATAAGGTGGGTAAACTGAAGACGCCTAAGAAAGAAATATGTGTACCTAAGGTGCTCACTGGCTTTGAATCCCATCCTCATATCAGGGTAGATCAAGATGTGTCTGGGTGATTTCGCACACTGTCTATTTTGGCCTTTTGTATCCTCAAGGGCAACTGAATACTGGGTTTACCAGCCTGTAAATCAGCAGCAGCTATAAAACACTGCTGTCCTCAGCAATGACTTTCCCCTTGTGGGATTCTTTACAACCATGGAACATGCCCAAAATATTAACGACACAAGTTCATTACTCTAAGTGCACGTTCTGATGGACACACTGAAGAGCCGTCGGAAGAGGTGTGCGTGGATCAGACTCTGTTTCCAAATAGCTCGGGGGACTAGACAGGTGACCAAATCTGCCTCCACCCTCAGATATTTAATGAATGAGTTTTGGTGAAGCTGGCTCCCAGCATCTCAGCATTTCCAAGGTCTGAAAAGACAGTGGTGCATGGAGATTTGAAATGGTGAAGATCGACTGGACTCCCAGGTCAAGCCGCTTGAATCACTTCGCAAAAGCTGTGCTCAGTTGCTTAGTCATATCCCACTCTTTGCAGCCCCTTGTTCTGTAGGCCATCAGGCTCCTCGGTCTGTGGGATT
Source organism: Bubalus bubalis (assembly GCF_019923935.1). Classification (NCBI taxonomy): domain Eukaryota; kingdom Metazoa; phylum Chordata; class Mammalia; order Artiodactyla; family Bovidae; genus Bubalus; species Bubalus bubalis. Next base: position 30,659,185 of record NC_059159.1, on the reverse strand, counting down.
CTCCAGGCAAGAATACTAGAGTGGGTTGCCATTTCCTTTTCCAGGGGGTCTTCCTGATCCAGGGATCAAAGTCGCATCTCTTGTGCCTCCTGCATGGGTAGATGGATTCTTCACCACTATGCTACCTGGGAAGCCCATCACAAAAGGAGCACTGGTCAATTAGTGCAAACCCTGTGCTACTTCCATGTTTTATACATTTCTGCTTCCACTGGTAACACATGTTAATGTTTTAATTTTAACAATAATCAGAGGATATTAAAATGAAGGAATAGGCCTTTCCAATCTTCTTTTTTACATGTTTCTCTTTCCAGTTCTAGTTGTTTTACGAAAGTCAGTTCACCTCATCATAATCAACTAGGGCTGGAATGTACCATTACCTATTGATTTACCTAAGGGCAGGGATAAAAAATAAAGGTTATTCTCTCTCAGGTTACATGTCCAGTACAAGCTGGCTGGGGACCCTACTCCATGCCTTTACCCACACTGGGCCCCAGGTCAATGGAGCAACTGCGGGGCTGGTAATAGCCACAGAAGGGCTTCCCAGGCGGTGCAGTGGTAAAGAATCTGCCTGCCAGTGCAGGGGACATAAGAGATGCGGGCCACAGTCCATAGGGTTGCAAAGAGACACAACGAAAGCGACTTAGCATGCACGCATGCGCGTGCACACACACAATGACCACAGAGGCAGAGGAGAGGGTACCATGGTCCATGGTGCACTGGCTCCTCATGCTTCTGAGTGGAGGTAGCCTGCCTCACATCCACTGGTGCCTCACTGCTCAAACTGAGTGCCATGGCCATACCGGAGGGTGCGATCGTGGAGGAAAGAGAGAATCTATTATCTTCAAGAGGCTTGGTGACTTTCACAGGGACTCATCAACTTCAAGACCACCTAAGAGAAATCTGGTGAAAGAAAGAGAAGCATGGTGTATACAGCTTGCATCCCATTGCCTCCATGCCGCTGCTTCATTCTTATCCTTCTCTGCTACCCCATCTCCCACCAGAAACTTTACTTGATGTGACTGACATCTTCCAGTTGCTGGCCCCTCCTTGGTAACAGCCTTAGAAGTGGGGGGATACCTGGCAGCTGATCAGCTGGTCACCCCAGTACCCACAGATCTGCCCCGCCGTCCACTCTGCAGAGTCTTGAGCCAAAATCAAAGAATAAGCAAAATGAGGCAGAGGGTTACCCTTCGCTCACCAGTCCCAGAGCTTACCAAGGGATCCCTTTATCCTTTTAAAATGAGCTAAAAATTAGAAAAGGGCATACCTCCTAATCAGTTAATTAACTCGTTGATTCTTGCGGCTAGAGCTAGTTGTAGGTTTAATCTCTGCTTAAAGAGGCTCTGAAACAATCAGGGAATTAAGTTATGGGTGCGTGCAGGGAAATGATGATTCTGTATTCACTTCCTAGGTTTATGAGGCTTTAAGACTCACAGTTCAACTCTCAACTCGACTGGTTTTGCTTGAATCCCACATGCTATGCTCGCCCACCGCTCCTCAAACACACAATCTTCCCTGGTTGACTTTTTTTTATTCTAGCATGCATTACGGAGAAGGCAATGGCACCCCACTCCAGTACTCTTGCCTGGAAAATCCCATGGATGGAGGAGCCTGGTAGGCTGCAGTCCATGGGGTCGCTAAGAGTTGGACACGACTGAGCAACTTCCTTTTCACTTTTCACTTTTCATGCATTGGAGAAGGAAAGGGCAACCCACTCCAGTGTTCTTGCCTGGAGAATCCCAGGGACGGGGGAGCCTGGTGGGCTGCAGTCTATGGGGTCGCACAGAGTCGGACACGACTGAAGCGACTTAGCAGCAGCAGCAGTAGCAGCATGCATTATGTGTTTGTTTGTTTTTTTAATTGGAGGCTAATTACTTTACAATATTGTGGTGGTTTTTGACATACATTCACATGAATCAGCCATGGGTGTACATGTGTTCCCCATCCTGAACCTCCTTCCCACCTCCCTCCCCATCCCATCCCTGAGGGTCATTCCCTGGTTGACTTTTTTAAAGAAAAAGATATTTTCACATGGACACTGGATGGACCTCATTTGAATTAATTGACTGTGTCAGACTATAGAGGTTAAGCCCTGTGCCCAGGACACTTGCCATCTGTAATTGGCAGAAACATGAACACCTAGGGATATTTCTGACTCCCCAGCTTGTTTTGGCTTTTCCAATGACAATATTGCCTGGAAGAGGGGCCTTGTGTAAATCTCATGGCAGGCTGGCACAGTCTATGAACTGTCATATTGATTAATAGAAGAATAACTGATCAAAGCTGTTCGACAACGCTTGTCCTTGGACTTCACTGAATGGTAACTCCAAGCTCAAGATCCAACTGGTTTGATGTGCAGGCATCTTTTTGCTCTTTACAGCTAAAGTGAAGTGGGACGTAAGGATAATAATATCGGTCATTTGTTTCAAGTTATTCAGAAAAGGGATTCCACTCGCCACTTGGCCTTACCTGATGAGACGGTATTAAGCATCTTCCAGGAAAACACAAAGAATTCCACCAATGTCATTGGCTCGTGACCCCAGGAGACATTATTCAATTCTAAGCAGAGTCGTGCAAAACCTAGGCAGACGGAATGAACAGAATGTGGGGATTAGTTTAAGAGAATGATTTCCTGCACAGAATATTATTATCCACAATTTTCTGGCCTTTGCAAATAGCACTTATGGTCATTTTGAGCCCATTAAAATGCTTTTTAGGCATGAGGCTGAGCTAAAAAGTAGTCGTTGCTGCAAATCCCAGAGATGAGCTGATGGCATTACTACGCAAATTACAGGCTTTGGCAAACTATTTGCTCAGAATCCTTGTAACATTGGTCGTGGAATAGAACTTTAGGAGCTTTAATTTAATTATGATTAAAGCAAATTCCTTCGTGAAATGAGGGTGTGAGGGTGGAGAATGTGTTGGTTTTGTTTGAACAAGGAAAAAGAGCTCCGAAAACTTTATTGATTCAGTAAATAGAGGAGAGTAAATACAGAAGTCAGCGATACAACATTTCTAGTTAGAGAGCTGAAAGGATTCATTACGCTGCTGACTTATCTTTTCAAGTTCTCTCTTTAAGGATTACTGAGAAAGGAAGGGGAAGATCAAAAATTACTCTCCTTTAATGAATTAGGCAAGACTTGACTATAAATTGAAATTTTATTAAGAGCAATTAATTTCATTCCGCTAAAAAGTCAACTGAGTCCAAATGTGTGAAATCATTTATAAGAACAATTTATAAGAACAATTCTCGCACAATTGGGGGAAATGTTACTTTTGGCATCGTTTTATGCTTGAACATGTTGAATTGTGCTATTTATCACTCTTCTGTAAGTTCAGTGACCACTTGAGAACATTGACTTAGAAATGGAAAAAATAAAACACAGCACACTATGACCTGAAGGCACACAGCCCCTGGTGGACTCCTGCCCGAAAGCCGACTCCACCAGTGAAAATCAAGGGGGCAAGAGATTCTATAGACAGAAGGAGGGGGCTCCACGCAGCAACAGCAGTCAGCTCTGCCAGTCATCTTGAAATCGGTCATCAGTGGTCTGACCAACATCATCTTGATTGCTTTAGGTACAGTTAGTCTTCAGTTCCAGGGTCGGTTTATTCCCATTTCCTTGAGACCTGTTCTCAGAATTGTGGCATCTTGAAAGTGAACGTCACTCAGTCGTGTCCGACTCTTTGTGACCCCATGGATTATAGAGTCCATGGAATTCTCCAGGCCAGAATACTGGAGTGGGTAGCCTTTCCCTTCTCCAGGAGATCTTTTCAACCCAGGGATCAAACCCCAGGTCTCCCGAATTGCAGGCGGATTCTTTACCAGCTGAGCCACAAAGGAAACCCAAGAATACTGGCGTGAGTAGCCTATCCCTTCTCCAGGGGATCTTTCCAACCCAGGAACTGAACTGGGGTCTCCTGTGGCAGCTTATGTCATGGCAAACTGTGGGAGACAGTGAAGGACATGGAAGCCTGGCATGTTGCAGTCCATGTTGCAAAGAATCGGACATGACTTAGCGACTGAACAACAGCAATGTCATGGCTGCAGCCTGGTCATCATGTAGTTAATGTCTTCCACCTGGTGGGGGTCTTAGTATCTATACTAATAGCTCACAGGATATGGCTCAGAATATTATCTACCGCCGTTGAGAAGGAATTAAAGGTCTTTGACTTTGCTTAATGACTAAACTATTATTATTTTATCCTATTTGATTGCTTCCCTTTGCATCTGCATTTTCTCACTTCTCTGATTAAATTTATTCTTTGAAGTTTTTCTACAGACAGAAGTCTCGGAGGACAGGGAAGTTGGGGGAGGGACCATAAGTTCTCCTGTTCCATTTCAAGATGATCACATTTTGACCACAATAAAAATGATGCAGCTTTAAACAACAGAAATGTTATCTCTCCCAGTTGTGGAGACCAGAATTCTGAAATCAAGGTGTGGGCAGGACCACTCTCCCTCTGAAGATTCTAAGAAAGAGTCCTACCTTGCTTCCTTCTAGATTCTGGGGGTTGCTGGCATTCTTTGAGTGGTGGCTACATCCCTCCCATTTCCCGTCCTTCACTATCTCCTGGAGTTTGTTCAAACTCATGTCCACTGAGTCGGTGATGCCATCCAATCACCTCATCCCCTGTTGTCCCCTTCTCCTCCCGCCCTCAATCTTTCCCAGCATTAGGGTCTTTTCCAATGAGTTGGCTCTTTGGATCACGTGGACAAAGTATTGGAGCTTCAGCTTTAGCATTTCTGCCCCCCACCACCCTACCCTGGCCACTTGGCCCTCTCCCTGTGAATATGGCTGTCCGTGTCCTTACATGGCCTTCTTATAAGGACAGCAGTCATTGTGTTGAAGGCTGACCCTAATCTGGTGTGGCCTCATCTTAACTAATGATGTCTGCAAGGTTCTGGGTGGACATGACTTTGAGGGGGAGTTACATTCTGCAACTCAGTATAGGAACATTTTTATAAATGAGAAGATGTATGTGGAGACCTAAATGCTCTAAGTCAACAGGGCCCATGAATGATAACTAGGACCCAGGAAAGGCTTCCCAAAGTTTTGGTCCTCTGTGTGTGTGTGTGAGTCACTAAGTCATGCCCGACTCTTTGCAATCCCATGGACTGTAGCTCGACAGCCTCCTCTGTCCATGGGATTTTTTAGGCAAGAATACTGGAGTGGATTGCCATTTCCTACTCCAGGGGATGTTCCCCACCAGGGATCGAACCTAGGTCTCTTATATTGCAGGTGGATTCTTTACTGTCTGAAACACCAGGGAAGCCCACTGGCTCCCTTCACAGTCAAGTTCTATGGCAAACAATGTGCTTTTTCAACTTCTCTTTCTCAGCCGTGCTGTCTCAATTCTCTTCCTTCTAAATAATAGCTGCCCCCACAGTTCTTTGCACCTGTTCTCTTGAAATTCACTTTAATAAATGACAGACGAAGTTGGCCGATGAACTGAATCGGCAAACTTTCTATCTTTTCCTAGGACAAAGGTCCATATAATCAAAGCTATAGTTTTTCCAATAGTCAAGACAGATGTGAGAGTTGGACCATAAAGAAGGCTGAATGCCAAAGAATTGATGCTTTCGAACTGTGGTGCTGGAGAAGACACTTCAGAGTCCCTTGGACTGCCAGAAGATCAAACCAATCAATCCTAAAGGGAATCGACCCTGAATACTCATTGGAAGGACTGATGCTAAAGCTGAAGCTCCAATACTTCGTCCACCTTATCCAAAGAGCCAACTCATTGGAGAAGACCCTAATGCTGGGAAAGATTGAGGACAGGAGGAGAAGGGGACAACAGGGGATGAGATGATTGGATGGCATCACCGATTCAGTGGACATGAGTTTGAACAAACTCCGGGAGATAGTGAAGGACAGAAAAGCCTGGCGTGCTGCAGTCCATGGGGTCCCAAAGAGTTGGACACAACTGAGCAACTGAACAACAACAAAATTTAAAACTTTTTAAAGTGTTTGATGGATTTTTTAAACAAATTGATGTTCTTTTGGGTGTAAACGAGATATAAACATGTTTGACAAAATAACCTTATTAGTTGTATTATTCAAATCATGTCTGTCATGTATTTGTAATCCAACAGTTTAGTCCAATGATCACAGTTCCGCTTTTGATCATACATATTATTTGTACAGCTAGTAATAAGCTTTATTTGTAAACTTCAATTCTAGGTTCCTTGAATCATATAGGCTCCTAACCATGATTACTTTCAGTTCAGTTCAGTTCAGTCGCTCAGTCGTGTCCGACTCTTTGCAACCCCATGAATTGCAGCTTATTTCTTTCTTTCTTTTTAAAAATGTAGTTTTGTCATGAATCCTGTTATTCTTGATGTCAGTTTTGCCAGTCTTTTTTCTTTCTCCTTCCTTCTTTCCACTCCCTTTTTCAAATTTTATTTAAAGTTTCTTTATAAACTACAAAGTTTATATTTTGTAATATAAAGGCAATTCTCATTTTTGTTCTAACATTATTTTTTCCCTTGGGTCTTCTGAAATTAAAATTTGTTTAATTTCTGTATTTAATATGAGAAACTTTTATGTCAATATGGATGTTTATTCATCTATATTTAATGTTACAAATACCATAATTTCTTCTGTTATTTTGTTTTATGCTTTCACTTTTTATGTTCCTTTTTTCTATGTTGCTCATTTTCTGTCTTATGTACTCCCTGCTCCCTCAACTTGTATAATGTTTTTCAAGTAAACCTGGGCAAAATAACAGTTTGAGGGGAAGCTAATGGATGCTCTGGGGAAAAAAATATGTTAGACAATCCATGATGAAACAAGGCAGGAAAACATTTAGGAATCATCTGGGGGGACCACAATAAATACATAAAATGTAGAGTTTCTAAGAATCTCAGCTATTAAAGCAATCTGTTTAACAATGCTTAATCAAAGCTTATAGCCTTATTTGAACTCAGAATGTATTTTATTGTTAAGATATCTAGTGACATGCTAGATAGTTTGTGCTAGATAGATAGATAGAACCATAGTCTGCGGTGCGCTTCCCATCAGTTTGGGAAGTGCACTCCTAATGATTTGGAACTCACCTCTCCTCCTCTGGGGCTTCTTGGTGGCTCAGATGGTAAAGAGGCTGCCTGCAGTGTGGGAGACCCAGGTTCGATCCTGGATCAGGAAGATCCCCTGGAGAAGGCAACCCACTCCAGTATTCTTGTCTGGAAAATCCCATGGACGGAGGAACCTGGTTAGCTACTGTCCATGGGGTCGCAAAGAGTCAGACACGACTGAGTGACTTCTCTCTTCTCTTTCCTACTTTAGGAAGTCATTGCTCACCTTCAAGTCTTCTAACACTGTATGTTGAACCTATTTTCCAACCCTCCTTTTGAGCTGATCTTCTGCTTTGTGTGTCTGTGTCTTTTCATCCAGATTCTTCAACTGATTCTTTGGATTTACTGCCGCACACGACCTGGTTTCGTGGTATAATTCTATCACCATTAGAGTTTGCCAGCTGAGACATTTTATTAGCCAGTGATTCAACTGAGCTATTGCAAGAGAAATTTATAGTGACAACAACAGCTTGGCCTCAGGTACATGTTCAGATCTCTATGGTAGGAAAGAACATCTAATGGATGATAAGAGAAGCACTGAAGATCTGAAACCCGCATGAAGCTGGACCAGAGATTATCACCTAAAACGTGGAGCTCAGCTTTAAAAGGGCCAATGTCACCCCACTATGCTGACACTTTTATTCCAAGGAGTTCAAAGAACTTCAAAGGCTCCAAGGCAAAAGTATTTTATTACAGCCAAAAAGTAACATATTTGGCTTTGAAACAACCATCGATGGTTTCATGGTTTCCTAGTTTTCAAAGAAGAGAGTAGACAATCTGCAAGTGGAAACTGGTTGTAAGAAGAACGAGATTCTCCTTGGTCATCTTTTTACACATCTCCTTATGTGTGTTTGAGAGCTAATCTTGGGGAGTATTGCTTGCAGTTCATTAGGGGGTTATGAAATAAATCTAGCAAGTCATTACCAAAATTTTTGAAGAAACATGATAGAGTATATAGTAAAAAAAATAGAAATGTGTATCACATGTAATTAAGGATCACGAATGCTGTATGAAATGATATCTTATTTTATTTACAACTGTGCCTGTATAGGTGTGCAAGTTGTCCTGTAAAAGGTACTTTCTACTGTGGGCTCTTTAAAAACAGTTTTAAATTCACTAGACTGACAGTGCCTAGCAATGGATTTGATAAGTTACATACTGTGACTCAGAAAGTGTGGCAAGCTTTTCTCTGCAGTAGGGGTATCAACTTACAGGCTCATCACCACATCTGAAAATCTGAATATTCATTAACACCTTTTTTCAGAAGTGCTATTTTTTCCAGGCTAAAGGGTTTGCCATTAAACAGCTTACCGTTTTCACTTTTTGATTGCTAGCAAAGTTAAAATTTTCATGGATCTACTGGCCATTTGAGTTTTCTCTTTTTTATTTGTTCACATCTTTTGTCTACTTTTGCATTTTTTTATCCTTTCTTGACTTATAGGAGTTTGAAAATATATTCTGAACACTAGATGAGTTAGATACACTGCTAATTTTTTTTTTCATTAAGAAATGCAATACTTGATGATATCTTGAAATTCAGAGATCTTAACATTTAATATGGTTAAATTTATCAATCCCTTCTTTGTGATTTGTACTTTTTGGGTCTTGTTTAGGAAATTCTTCCCTCTTCCAAGTTCATAAAAACATGATTCTATGTATTCTTCTCACCGTTTTCATGTTTTGCTTTACAGATTTGCCTTTATTCATCTGGAGAGGGTTTTTGTGCCTTGTGTGAAGCAGGGATCTACTTTTTTTCAATATGGAGAGCCAATTTTTTCAACAACATTTATTAATTCATTTATTCTTTATCCAATCATCATGTGACCTTTCGCATACACCAAGCTCCCAGATACACGTAGCTGTGTTTTTGTTATAAAAGTGATTGATATCTTACACAGCTGATCTTATTTGCCATTAGACACTCCCCAATAACTCCTTGAAATAGCTGAGAGGAAATGATTTTGCAGAGGACTGTAGCTTTGTATTAATATTTGGAGCGTTTCCATTAGCAAGAAACAGGAAGTGCAGGTTACACACAAGAAATAACACTAAAATATATTGGTGTCTCCTAGGGGGAGGCCTTCTGTTGTGAACCAGTGATAAAGATGTAAATATGATTGTTCCCTTGAATAATAGGAAGATCTTCAAGAAAGTTATGGTCTGCTATAGTAGTTCTTACCTCTATCAGACCCAGCACTTTCTTCTTCATAACATTTTGTAATCACTCCTATTACTCTCCTGAATTTTATTTATCCAAGTAATAAAATCTATCTTCCCATGTATCAAAGAAATCAATAGACCACCTTTTCGTAATAGAAATGAAAAAAATGAAAGTGCTGCATGAGAAATATGTATTTCAATATGTAAATACTCAAGCATGATCCACAATAATATAGTCATCAAATGCCTACCCTCTGTATAGAATCACCTTGACCATGACAGTTGCAAGGGTAGGCTCATATTTTTAGTTGTTAAATCAATTGTCATGAAAACCATTGTCACTGAAATAGTGAACAATTAACTAGTTCTTTAAAAGAAAATTATGATCTTTTCTTGACTTACCTAATAGCTCTTTTCCTAGAGAATTCAGGATATATGCACGTGTGGCAATCTACCTTGTGTATAATGTGGAGTTAGATTCTAAGTTCAGAGAAGTTTAAACTGGGCTTTCATCAAATGTAAATGTCAAGCTGAACATTAAAAAATTGAGAGATGAGGAACTATCCTTTTTGTGGGTTCCTTCCTTGCATTACAAGAAGGTACATCTCCCAACCCTCCAGATCCCTGTGGCAATCAAAAATAATCTCTTCCCCACCAACAAATCCCCAAATTCACCATGCACCCCAGAAAAGTAACACCCCAAAGGAACCACACTTGTCTATAAGAGCAAGAAATATAAAAAATGCTGTAGCATTAATAAATGCTTAGGCTGGAGGCCCGGGGTACAACCAGGGAGGGGCTGGTGCCACTGCAGTGGGGTGAGGAATGGTGAGCAGGGCTGACAGAGGACAAGAACTGAGATCTCAATGATAAAGAGACTTCCTAGGCTGGCCAAGGCTGAAAAGTAGTGCTGAAAGCATTTCCATTTCTCTATAAAGAAAACCTCTACAAAGGAAGAAAAACTAGAGACACAGATGTAGAGAACAAACTTACAGATATCAAGGAGGGAAGTTGGGGGTGGGATGAATTGGGAGAGTATATGTCAATCACTGACACTATGCATAAAGTAGATAGCAGATGAGAACTTACTGTCTAGCGCAGGGAATTCTACTCAATGCTCTGTGGTGACCTAAATAGGAAGGAAATCTGAAAAGGGAGGTATACGTATACGTATAACTGATTCACTTTGCTGTACAGCAGAAACTAATACAATGCATAAAGCAACTATAATCTAATAAAAAATTTTTAAAATATACCCTAAGAAAACCTCCCCTTTTGTACCATTAGGGAGAGATTATGATGTAAGTTACAAACAATGAGGTTGTACCCACAAAAATGTCCCCAAAGACAGACCTGACACCCCTACACCCTGAAAGGATTCAAAACATTTTTCATCTTAATGAGGTTACAGACTCAGACAAAAAAGATTTGTCATTTTTTTAAGTGAGGAAACAATTTGGTTTTTTCCTCTCTTTTAAACTCATCCGCCAAGATACCCCTGAATTTCTTTCATCTGAAATCCTTGTCTTGCTCCACTGCCTACAGAACAAGCAGTTTCACCTCAATCGTATCTCTTACAAGTCTGTTTTGTTAACATATCTCTCCTTTGAACTGATATCTGCAAAGGGAAAGATTAAAAAAAAAATGGAGAGATCTTTAATCTTTGAAGGAGCTTACTCCTATTTGACCCTTTAAAGGTCATTTCTCCCCCAATGCATTTATTTTAGTATCAATAAGCAAATGATGGCAGAGAAATAGAAGACTAGCTAAATTATCATAAAGAATATTCTCTGTATAAATTAGTGTAACCAGGAAATTCACAGACGGCATAGGCTGTCTCAAATAACACACACCTCTTCCTCTTGTTCCCTCTTGTTTTATCACTAAACAAGACAGTTCTTGCTGATAGCAAATTGTCCAGTTGCTGATTATAACTTCATTCACATTCTTTTTTTTTTTTTTTTTAATGTCCTGCCATTGCTGGACATGAATTCTGGATTCTATTTATCCTGGGGCATGTTTAAGAGCATCATGTCCTCAAAACTTTCATTTGGAAAGACACAAGCACCCCTATGTTCATAGAACACTGTTCACAATAACCAAGATGTGGAAATATCCTAAATGTCCATCAATAGAGGAATGGATAAAGATGTGGTACATATATGCAGTGGAATACTACTCAGCCATAAACAAGAGTGAAATAATGCCATCTGCAGCAACACAGACGTACCTAGAGATGATCATGCTAAGCAAAGTAAGCTAGAGAGACAAATGGTATATGATGTCACTCACATGTGGGATCTAAACTAGGACACAAATGAACTTGTGTACAAAACAGAAACAGATTCACACAGAGAACAGACTCAGGGCTACCAAGGGAAGAGGGCTGAGGGAGGAATGGGAGTTTGGGATTAGCGGATGCAAGCTATTATATATAGGGTGGATAAACAACGTTGTACTGTGTAGTGCAGGGAACTATATTCAGTATCCTGCTCTCTTGGTGGCTCAGATGGTAAAGAATCTGCCTGTAATGCAGGAGACCTGGCTTCAATCCCTGGGTTGTGAGGACCCCCTGGAGAAAGGAAAGGCTATCACCTTCAGTATTCCTGCCTGGAGAATCCCATGGATAGAGGAGCCTGGCAGGCTACAGCCCATGGGGTCACAAAGAGTTGGACTTGACTGAGCGACTAACACAAGCCACAATGGAAAAGAATAAAGAAAAAGAATGTGTATATATATGTATACATTCACATGTATGTATGTATATGTGTGCATGTATAACTGAATCACGCTGTACAGCAGAAATCAATACAATGTTGTAAATCAACTATTCTTCAATAAAAAGAATAATAAAAAGAGAGCATCATGTCCTCAATACGAGCCCCGTGCTTGCTATAGTGAATAGTTGCTGAATTAAAGGTTAAAGAATTGAATGAAAGATTAACGTCAAGAAACCACATGAGCATGTACGCTCAATTCATTCATCCTGCTGTTGCCATTTCAGCACTCCGTGTTATCCAGACCCCTACATTTCATCATTTAAATCCATAAGACAGACCCAGAGAGATCTTCAAACAAGAAGCCCTCAAGCTAAGAAAAATTGGGAAATCCACCTAACAATCGATGATCAGTTGATAGCAGTATGCAGCACTCAGAATTTCCATTCATGTTTTTCTCCAGCCTGCTCACTCCTGTCCTGGGCTACAAGGCAACCTGGAATTGAGAAGTGTTGATAAAATATAGAGGCGAGTCAATACCATTTAATATTCTTACCTACCTGAAAAGACTCCTGCATTGATTACATCAACTAATGACATTCAAAGTACTGTATTTCTTAGGCTCATGTGCCAAACACAAGCTGATATGTTTAGAACATGAATACAACAGAACTTAGCTTCTATCCTGAAAGAGCTGACTATCTAGTGCAAATACTACCATAAAAATTTTACTGTATTTTCAGGACAAAAATAAGGCTCATTAAGAGATTTCTGTAAAGGGACTGTAGTCTTTCAGCTGTAGTATCTAAGCATCTAATACATGGAAGATGTAGCATCTCAGGGATTTATGAGACAATCAAAGGATTTGGTAATGACCAGTGGGCATAAATTCTGGAAAGAATTGCACATGGTTTATTATATGTTTATAGACAATGAATTCTGAAAGGTAGATGGGTTCAGAGACCAAGTTCTGTTCTCACAAAGGAGCTGGTGGTAACCCACAGCCAGGTGGCTAAGCCAATGGCTTGTGCAGGTTTGGTTTAGTCGCCCTTCTTATTCTTTTTCTTCTTGTCTGGAATGCCCACTTCTTGCTACAGGGCCCTTACTGGAAAGCTTTAATCTTTGCTTCAAGACTTCACTAAAAATGCAGAATGTTTTGTAATCAAATTCTCTCAAAGTCTTTGCTTCCCTTTATTACCTTCAGCAAACGTTAACTACTGCCTTTCAGTTCTCTCTCGGCTGAATGTTGCCTGTTTGTGACCTTTTTGGGCAATGAGTTTCTGATAAATGTATCTTTTAATAATTCCTTTGTCAATGTGGAGGGGAGGGATGTTTAACTGATTTCAAACTGAGGAAGAACGAGCTCAGAGTCTGCAGTTTTCTATTTCAAGAAAAGGAAGATACCATACAGGCTGGGAACTCTCAGAAAATGGCTTCTTTCTACCTTCAGCATCTTCTGGGAATAACCATTAATTTGGAGTTAGTCCAGCCACAGCTGCATAGACCATACCAATGGTCTCTCATGGAAGAGGTGGGTACTGAAGTCAGTGTTGGGCTGGGGGGCTGGAGGGCTTGGTAGCCTTGGGGTTAAAGCTGCTGTCTGGGGCATGGCCATCACGTACAGTCAGATGAGGGAGCAAGGAACCCGGTCTGCAGAGAGACAAGAATATACAGGCAAGATGTAAGTGAAAAAATGTCCATAAGGAAAAGTATTGTGTGTGCTGGCATGTGTCGGAGGTAAGGGCTTGTGACTTGGACTACCCTGGAGATGGATTTCAGATCCACCTTCTCATTGTGGAACTGACTAGTCCCCATAACCTCTGCAGTGATGCTGTCCTTTGCCTGTGACTTCCAATGTCTGCAGCTGGTGAAATTGTGCCCTGGGCCGTCCCACATCCATCAACAACAGGCTTATCTTACTTATTCGTGAATTATCTATGAATATCTCCCTCCAGAGGCCTAGGAGGACCGTCTGCATGGCTGCCAGTCCACACATCTGGAAGAAATTCTCCCAGTGCTGGATTGTCTGTGTTGGATTTGGAATCACTGCCACTCCTTCCTAAGATTTAATCTGAAGATGCATACGCTAGGCACGACATCCTCTAAAAATCCCTCTTCCCACAATGGTCCAGGGGAGAGTCTGCTCATGAGACACACTCATGGGATGTTTGGAAGACGGATGAGAAGGGAAGGCATTCCTCTCCAGGTGGAGGTGCAGCCAGATAAACGGACAGACAATGCACAGTGCTCTCCTGGTCCGCTCCAAGAAACTCCCTCATAGACGTGCGGGACTGGGATCAGTGGGGTTATCTCATCTTTCATTCACATTTCCAGCTCTTCTAATGGTTGTGTAAGACCCTAAATCTCTATACAAAGGTGCTTCATACCCCTAATACAAGAGTACCTATTTTCTTGACCTAATCCTGACAAATCGATATGTGTATTCTTTTCCTAGAGACCCAGTGGAAATTGAGTGAATATCCTTCTGTTTTGGGTTTTCTCGCCCTCCTGCACAACCTCCATCTCCCCCTGGGATTTTGTTCAGAAGGAGGAAGCTGGCTTACACATCTCATCACTTCTCTTCTCCTGGTGTCTTCCCCCTTCCCTCCTCACTGAGTATTGGGTAGGAAGGAGCGAGCTATTATTTACTACACATAATACTATGTAATCACAGTAAATTACTTTGTTCAATACTGAAGACACCTAAATAGTAAACAGAGAGTCAGTGGATGGAGCTAGAAACAACAACACAGGAGGAACAAAGGTGGGAGACAAAAGAGGTGGTGAAGTTTCCAGCTATGAATATCAAGACAGAGAAGAATGTCTAAAACTGACAGATCACAAAAAAAGAATATGAATATGTCATTGAGAAATGTCGAGTTACCCACCAGAGTCAATGAAAAGGGTTTAAAGTCATTGGCTCTGGAAATGAAGACTAGGAGACCCAGAGAGATGGAGACAGAGAAGGGTTACTCTTCATTTGAAGTCTTTTAGTAACATTTTTTTTTCAGGTAGTCGGACTCCTGGGTGAACACAGGGCCACTGCAGAGTCTGTAGCCCAGTTGGAAGTGAAGACCATCATCGCTGACATGCCATTGGAAGACTGGACAGTTGACTGCCTTTGCAGTTAACTTCTGCCCTTTGCAGTAAATATTACCGCAAATCTCCTTTAAGAAACATGCTACACAAGATGCAAGATGTATCTTGCACATTTAAAATTTTAAGAATGGGGGACTTGCCTGGTGGTCCAGTGGTTAACACTTTGCCTTCCAATGCAGGGAGTGCCAGTTGGATCCTGGGTCAGGAAGCAAAAATCCCACATGCCTTACAGCGAAAACAAACAAACAAACCATAAAACAGAAACAACATTGTAACAAATTCAATAAAGACTTCAAAAATGGTCCACATCAAAAAAAAAAATTTAAGAATGTTTAATTCATAGAAGCTGAGTATATTTTGTTTCGTGTTTTTTTTGCATCCACTGGGAGCAAATTTCTTTCTTTTTTAAATTGAGGTACAGTTGATTTACAATGTTATATGAGTTTCAGGTGTACTGCATTGTGATTCAGTATTTTTACAGATTTTTACCCTATTAAAAGTTATTATGAGATAATGGCTATAATTCCCTGTGCTATACAATATATCCTTGTTGCTTATCTATTTTATACATAGTACTTTGTATCACTTAATCCTATAACCCTAACTTGTAGAAGCAAATTTTTTAACACAAAAAACACTAAAGATTTTCAAAACCATTACATCCTTTTTGACCTACATTTCTTCCCATAGTATGAGAACTAGGTATGTTAAAGTCACTTCATGATTGCATGAGTGAAATGGAGCAGTCTGCGCTCCTTACCCACCATGTCCTCTGCCTGCCTTTGGTTTGTGGAAAAACCTCAGCCAAAAAATGCAGAAATGAGAAATGAGAAAATGCAGAAACAAAGAAAATAAGCAAACAGGACAACACAGTAATAGTTCAGTCACCAAGCAAAGTCAAGGATCTTTATTATATAATTTTATATTATATTATCTATAGCCCTTGAGGAGGAACTAA